>NC_088683.1:258509283-268184283 GCF_028017835.1 Emys orbicularis | reverse complement strand
TTCTGCTTTGTATAAAGAGTGTTTCTAAATCTTCCTAAATATTATTTACAAATTGACTGACCTGATGCTCATGAAATACAAATGGCCCCCAATCTCAGTATCCAGCCTGTGTTTCTACAGGGGACAGATACCAATGATCATGAAATGGAAAATCAAATGCACTCACTGGAAATGCAATATTCTTATCCTAAAGCTTCAGAGAAAAGTTTTAGAGTAATTCAAGACTTGTATATTTGAGGTGTTTCAAGAACTGTTGAGAGGCCTCATTCTCTGTATATGTATGTATAGCAAAAATATTTATTCTTACTGCATACCTTAAATATATCTTGGAACATTCATGTTCATTGTCAGTACCCAGAGAGAGATTTCATTTTAAATTAAAAAAAAAATAGATTTTTTTCACTGTGATATTTTGTAGTAGAAGTCGTAATAAATACTGTAGTTCTTGATGTTGGCAGTAGAGTTGCAGCTTAAACTATACTGTATAATAATAATAATAATAATAATAATTTATTATCCCACCAGCTCTCCCATATGGATGCCCAGTAGTACAATTTGTAATTACATCTGTCTCTCTAGGCAATACCGTATGTTTCAAGACTATTAATATCAAAATCTTCTTATATAAAATAGTAATAATGTTGACATGCATTTCTTTATATATAATACCTTTAGGTGCTGCTTGTTTTTACATTAATATACCTCTGCACTACTTGTTGCATTTTTGACTTCCTGTACCTATCTTTTAGTTGTATTTGACAGTATTAAAGATTTTAAATTCTCCAGTAAGGAATTCTTCCAGTAAGGAATCCACAACATGTTGAAACCTCCAACTATTACTTATTTAATAAAAGATATTCTGTTCTTTGTTTCTGATGCAAAATCATTACATGCCAAAGCATAAACTATTGAGGTAAAGTGCATGTGCTTATTTTGGACAGTATTTAATAAGTACTTAGTTTACTGTAATTACATGTATTTCTAAAGTGCCAATCCCAGTAGTATCCATGGCATTATGGGAAGTTCATTCATATTTGAAGGGGAAAAAAGAGTAGGAAATCCAGTATTGCATGTTGTAGCTACAGTGTATATATTCATATACACACATATTGTTTTAGATTTTGCTATGAGTCATTTTAAGACATTCTGTGCAGTACAATAGTGACAGTACTTTGTTTAGTTGGAGCAATTTTAGCTGAAAGATTTCCAGATTTTGATAATAAGATGAGTTGGTATAACATATCTCTGTCATCCCTGCATTCCAGTAGAAATTCATGTTGTGTTCTTATTTGAAGGCAGCCTGTGAAGAAACATTAAGCATAGGATCCCAAGTTGGCCTTCATTTGGATGCAGTAGTCTTTGGAGGAGAGGATTTTCGAGCCAGCATAGGTTCTGACCTGTTTGTTTATTATAAATGTTAATGTATGACATTTGTAGTGAGAATAGTGATGGTATTTTATCCACTTGTCCTGACTGCAATAACTAAAGAACTCTAAACATGATTCTGCACTTACTTGTATTGGTACATTTTCCCATCTTTCTGCATAATTTTTATTAATGTAAATTATGTCATTGGCATTTTTAAATTCAGAGCTTGGTAAAATGATGACTTACAAAACACTGGCTTTTTCCTATTCTTGTCACGCTGTAGCTAAAATAAAATATAAACCTGTTGAATCACTAAGCTTACTTTAAACTGTAATATTCATATGAACAGCTATCTGTATATTCTCTTAAGAACCATCTTTCAAGTCATATTTTCATGTGTCTGTTTTTAACATTATTTACAATGAACTGTATTTTGATATCATTCACAATACATCCTTGTTAAGTTTTGCTTTAATAAATGTATTATAAACACTTCCCAGGTCAAAACAGCCATATCTCCTTGTAGACTTGTGTTACACTGATAATGCCATTTCTCCAAAGCCAGAAATATTTCAAAATCTCTTTTGTAAATTATTTGTTTAACGGAGACATTATCTGCTAAAAGCCTCTTTTTAATCTGATTCAGCTATAAACTCCTTAAAGGCAACAAGTACAGTTCAGAAGTATCCATTTCTTAATGAAGTATATACATATTCTAATGTAACAATTAACAACAAATTATTCTATACAAATTGATAATCCATATCTGAACAGTGACCCTAAGGAAAAGAGAACAGATTATTATTTTTTCACACCAGGATTCATGTGAGAATGTTTTTATCTGATAGACTGTGGACTCATGAATTCTTGTGAATGCTTTTGGCCCCTCTCAAAAGTCATCTGCCATAATTTTTCAAATTTTCCAATCCAAGTATTAAAGCTTAAACATTTGGCTAAGGACATCGGTTGTGACAAGAATCGCAACCAAGGAAAGTGCAATTCTGTTCTCAGTGTGAGTTTTTAACCATTTCCTTGTACACAGTATATCCATCTGTATAATGCTTCTCTTGTTGTAACGCTTTTCAGTGCCACTACAATAAGTAATAGAAGCAAATGATTACTGAAGGTGGATTCCTGCAGCCCTTCCTCAGCCAACACTCCCATTGACTTCAATCTCAGGATCTATTATTTGAACCAAATCATACCCTAAATTTCAGAAGCTAAGCACGAAGAAAATATTTTTTCTGGATAAGCTTAATATTTGCCCAACTAAACTATTTAAATTATCTCTTTACAACACTTGGTCAGTTAACCTTTGTATCCCTCAATTATTTATTTATTTATTTTTAATGATGTAAACGAGAACACAAATAAATTTTATTTTATGTTAAAAAAGTTTCAAATGAGAAGATTTAAAAAACAAAGTTAACTTCTTTCTATTCATTGTTTTCTTAGGTGCTACAAGTAGTAAAGAAACTCATGATATTCTGTACGCCAGGCAAAAAATTATTGTCACAGCAAAGGCTTTTGGCCTACAAGCTATAGACCTTGTGTACATTGATTTCCAAGATGAAGATGGGCTCCGTAGGCAGTCAAGAGAGGGTGCCCTAATGGGATTCACTGGTATGGTTATGTGACAATGTCTACAAAAATTATGCATTTTCTTTACAAAATATAGACACATTTTATATCACTTAGACTGCAAACTAGTTTGTGTTCACAGATCAGTTGTTGATCAGTCAGTGCTGTCAAATGCGTCCCCAATTGCTTATGCTTTTAAAATTTCAGATAAAAAAATTCAGACTGCAAAATCATAGGCTGCTTTTCCAAAATCACATCAAGGATATCACTATTTTTGTAATGGAAGCCTGGGTATAAGATGTACAATATGTGATTCTTCCTGACAGACAGTTCAAGTGAGATGTGATATTGTGCTTTGTGATGAACAGTTTATTTTTTTATTACTTTTTTGAATTTTTAAACAATGGCTAATATTTTTTAATTTGTTTATTTATTTATATGGTGAAAGCGTGGATAACCCCCCTACCCCGATATGCTAATACATATATGAAAGTTATTGTCATGTTGTTTTCTTTGATTTGATTTTCCATATTCTGGCTCCCCTCCCAATAAGTGCTTGTGCACCTGGTGACACCTACAGGTACTGGCAGACGGCAAGACCAACAGGCTCCTTGCAACAGAGTCCTGTGACACTGACGGTTATCCAGTAATTGGTATACCACATCACTCACTCTCACCAGTGAGACATCGTAGCAACCAAAAGATGGTGCTTTTTCAATAGAAATGTACCATTTGCTATACATTATAGAATTCTAGAAATCAGTGCTAACACTTTAAATTATTTCTCTCAAAAATTATAATTCAAGTTAGACTCAAGACAGTTGCATATGTGTTAGCTATTCATTATTGAAAGAATATATCCTGAGGTAGTGATATAACAAGAGATGACACTTTTCAAAGTAAAAGTAATGGCACATGGTACTTCAAAGTACTTTCATTAGCTGAACAAAAATATCAAATGAAAATTAAAATTAGTCTAAATGTTTCACACTTTGCTGTTAAAAACAACATAGAATGTCTGAAGAAGAGCTCTGTGTAAACTCAAAAGCTTGTCTCTCTCTCCAGCAGAAGTTGGTCCAATCAAAAATATTACCTCACCCACCCTGTCTTTCATTGAATTAAAAGTAATTCTGGACTCTCTTAAGCACAGATTCTGCCCTATTCTCTGCTGAACCTTGGTACAGTACTTGCAAAATCTGAATCTAGATTCAGAGACAAAATTTTTACTGTGCCAGAGCTATGGAATATTATTTATGTCCTTGTGGACTTTCAGGGCCCAATCCTATTCCTGCTCAAGTCAAGAGGAATATGACAGGGCTCTTTGACTTCATCAGCTGCTGATGGCTAAGACACACAGGCCAATATTTTCTAATTTAGGCACCTACATAAAATAACCTGGTTTTTAAAGGTCTTGAGCATCTGCAGCTCCTGTTGAAGTCCATTAGAGTTGCAGGTGCTAAACATCTTTGAAAATTAGGCCATTTTATTTAGGTGTGTAAATTAGAAAAAAATTTCCATCACTAACCTTGATAGGTTTCAGAGTAGCAGCCATGTTAGTCTGTATCCGCAAAAAGAACAGGAGTACTTGTGGCACCTTAGAGACTAACAAATTTATTTGAGCATAAGCTTTCGTGGGCTACAGCCCACTTCATCAGATGCATAGAACGGAACATATAGTAAGAAGATATATATACATACAGAACATGAAAAGGTGGGAGTAGCCATACCAACTGTAAGAGGCCAATCAATTGAGTTGGTATGGCTACTCCCACCTTTTCATGTTCTCTGTATGTATAAATATCTTCTTTCTGTGTGTTCCATTCTATGCATCCGATGAAGTAGGCTGTAGCCCACGAAAGCTTATGCTCAAATAAATTCATTAGTCTCTAAGGTGCCACAAGTACTAACCTTGATGACATTTGGGTCCAACTGATCGTGATAGGAAGTCATCTGACATCAGTGTGGTGGGGTTTTTGAGAGGTAACAGTGGAGTTGGCAGTAACTAGCTGCATATCGTTTAAAAATACAAAAATGTGACTGAAGTTGTAACACTCAGATATGGCATAAATAGAAAGGCTACATCTGACAATTCAGGGTGTCAAGGGAAGTTAATTCCTAACTCAGCCGTGGAGGGTCTTTGGCCTTTCTATATTACATTTAAAGATCTGCAGAAGGGGCTGAGCTCATTAACATGAACTTGCAGCCTTTGCCTTTACCTTTTCCCGATGTCTCTCCATGGCTAGAATCAGGAAATCTCAAAAAATAGAATGTCCCAGCATATAATCTGATAAATAGTCCAATCAGATGTGAAGTCATAATCCATGATCTTCCACTGGGCAGAAGGCTGTGGATCATTTTTGCTTAAAGACCCCCTTATTTCATACAGCTGTCTAGTAGTGTGGTAATAAAATCTTGATGTTCTGTTAATAGAAGTTCTGAATACTTATTTATCATGTATTTTAAAGTTTTTTGGGTCAAATCCTGCTAGTTTTACTCACAACTAATGCCACTGAAGACAACAGGTGTGACTAAAATGAGCTAAATCTTTTACACAGCTAAAGTAATGATTAATCAATTAATTGGCAAGATACACAGAAAATAGATACAGTACTTATTTGGGACTCATAGGGTCAAATTTGCTGTCTTCCTAAACTGATGCAACTCCAGAATACTTAACAAAGTTGTATATACATAGCCCTGCAGTGAATTTTAACCTTTAATGTAAAGTAATCAAAATATGTTTATTGAAGTTTAAATAGTGTGCACATCTCAGAAATATATAATTACTCAATAAAAAATGGTTTTTCTATTTATTGAAATGCTTATCTGACCATCACCACCATAGTATCTACGTTTTCTTCTCATTTTCTTTTAAACTAGACATTGTAAGCAGCCTATTGTCTCTGCAATAAATGTGCATATATGTACTGAATGTCTTCAATCATCATTTAGCCACTGTAGATTATTTTAAAAATAGGTTTACTTTTACAGCGGCATATGTTTTACAGTACCATAAAATATGAACTTTAAATCAATGCGTTGTCTGTATAAATGGTCGTCAGCTTTAGGAATGTTTATATCCAAAAATAAGTAAACCTTGGAATAAAGCTTTAACAGCTGACTTAGTCATTATAGCTACTCCAGTGCTACATGCTGAGAAGCTAGATATAAATATGAAACACTATAAGTTTTCCTCTCTCTTTTTGCAGTCTTTTGTAGAAGACAAAAATGACACCATCATACAGTTACCTAAAGACTTGACAGGTATTGATTTAAAGCACAATATATCAAGTGGTACTGTAAAAAGGATTTCATGGTCATAAATTTTAATGTCTTCCAATTTTGCACCCTCTCAGTAACTCGTCAATAACAACAGTTCAGTTTAAAATATTTGCTTCATTCCTGCATGGCATTAAACTCTATTATACAGTTGTTTGGATACATAAGATGTGACAAAAGGCAACTCAGGCCATAAATCAAATGTTACATTATATCTTCTATAATCTGTTCACCAATGTCACAATGGCACAAATTGAAGTTTTTTTACTATAAATGCATTTTAAAAAACTAATTTTAATACAGAAATGCAGTTGCCTTTTAAAAAATAATTGATCTGGAGCTTTTGATTTTTTTTTATTGTAATTTAAGTCTTTGTTATAATTTTACATACATAATGAAAATAATTTTCCTGAAAATTAAGCTTTGTAGGCATTACTATGAATTATGTATATAATCTTCAATTTCAGAATTACCAGTTTAACTGTTAAAAATAAAGCAAATTAAAACCAAGAATAATAATAATTTACTCACTTATTGCTATCTTTTGATTTCATTAAAAATTATCTTTAAACCCAATTAAAATGAAATACATTAGCAAAAGAAATTTTCTGTTCATTTAATTTCTTTCTAACAAAATAGTCCTTAAAGTATTTAAAGTTTTAAACTATTATTTTAAATTATTTTTTTCTATAGTGGAGTGAAATATCAGAATCTGAATATATGGATGCCCTGAGGATTGTAAATAAAGGATTGTGTAACAAGAAATAAAATAAAATTGAGCTTCTATGGCAAATTCTTCTTACAAATGTGATAATTCTGCACAATTCTTTCTTGTTTATAAAATGTCTTCAGCTAAATTGGTTCACAAATTTATTTTTATGTACCACTAAATTTTATATTATGTTGCTGATGATTGCAAATATTTTTTCTAATTGTTAAATCATTTAAAAATGAATGCTTAATTTCCATAGTAATACATATGAATTATTACATGAAATAATGTATTTATATACAATGTATCCAACTTTTAGTTTAAATGGGAATTTTAAAAAATAGCTTTTCTACCTGGAAAAAACACAGTTAGGACCCAATACCACAAACTTTTACTTACACGTGCCCTGATCCTCCACTGAGATCCACTAGCATGGACCTCTGCACTCATTCAGAGTCCCATTGGATCAGTTGGATACCAGATGGTGCGGGGGTCTGCACTAGCAGATCCTGACACAGGTTTGGAGCCATGAATAGTCTTTATGCACACAGGTAGTCTGACTGAGCGGCCCTTACTCACGTGAGAGAGTCCAATCTTGAGTGGTTCTGTGCATGTGAGTAACATGGGACCACTTCTGTGAGGAAGGACTATTCATTTGACTAAGGGTTTGCAGGATCAGTCCCCTAATTTGTAACTATTTTTATTTGATGTAAAGGAAAATTAAAGTCTCCTCCATGAACATTTAAGTAAACAGGAATATTACAGTACAATTTCTTTAAATTAATTTTAAAATGTTCATTATAAATAAAAAACCATGCAAAATCACACCACCATGTGAAAATTCCTTTTGAAAAAATTAAGAATGTAAAATGCTATTTTAAAAAATGTAAAACAAATAATATAGGCATTGTTTAATTTAAGCATATACAGTATGAATTGAAACTGAATACCTGACTCAGCAAGCAATGTGAAAATCTATACTAAAATTAACAGGCAACGTTTAATTTCTTTTTATTATATTTATATATATATATATATATATTTATGCAAGAAAGGATAAAAAGATGCCTATCTAAGCCTAGAGAGTACCTTTTAAGTTCATTAATATAACAAATAACAAAAAGAAAAGTATTATGCATCAGCAGTAACTAACTAATCATTAAGGTGGGGGAAGAATTTTGAATATTTTTAGTTGCTAAACGAAGTATGGGAATTTAGGGACTAATCCTTTTGTAGAATTAAAAAAGCTATCAATGAAATATAGCTTGTTTTGTTGTTTAAATATCATTTTCAGGTTGTTTAATTTTTCAGTAAAACAGTAATTGTCAGTTTCTGATGCTATTATTTATACAGCTAGAATTTAAAGATATATTATACTTAAATTGTTATTAACAAATTTGTCTAACACTTACACCTGTAATGACAAAAGGAAGATGTATGGATTGAAATGGATGGAAAGAATTGTAATTTTTGAATGATAACAAATACAACTTCTGTTTTAGTTATATTCGTTCATATAGTATCTAGCAAAAGATTGTTGTTCAGTTTAATAATACAAGAAATCTAGTTAAATAATTAGTTATTTAACATAAAGTCTATGAGGCATTTAAGAGCCTCAAGTGGTTGGAACATTTTGTTGAACATCTGTTTGTTGATGCATGATTCTAGTGTTATTAATCTTCTTTGTAGGTAAGCAGGTGATTCACCCTAACCAAATTGCTGTTGTCCAGGAACAGTTCTCTCCAAGCCCTGAAAAAATAAAGTGGGCACAAAGACTGATTTCTGCTTTTGAAGACCATCAGCGATTAGGAAAGGTAAATATTTTGTTAATGCCACATATACAATACTAGTTAGAATAATATTTAAATTTGAGAAAAATTGGGGAGTGTTTGTTTTTACAATAAAAAGTATACAGTAATTTATGGTTTTATTAGCAAAATGTATGCCAGGGTAGAATACAGCTAGAATATTCACGATAAATGTGGAACTTCTCAAATGCATTTATAAATACACTTTCTTTATTCTCCTGCCTGTCTTAACTTTTATCCTTTAAATAAAATTATTTGCTGCTTAGGGAATTAAAAATACTCTTAAATTATTTCATAGAAATCATGATGATATTGTCATATGAAAATAATTTGCAATCAAAGGACAGGTAGCATGGAAGAAAAAAACACATCCTGCTTGTTTTGGTATTATTTGTGGGAAGAAATAAATAGATTTGAAATTCTTTATTTTAAAAAAATATCTGATAAAATTTCTTTAGTTATGGGGGTCTGATTCTGCAACTGCTTACACGTGTGAATAACGTTACTTATATGCATAACTCTTTGCCAAATGTGACTCTTAATAATTAAAAGTGGGAACGTTTTCTATGTATTTGTACCAATTTCTGGACCTGAGATTTGGATTGAGTGGAAAGCAAATTAACACTAGAATATGATTGTTCCTAATTTAGTGCATCATTGAGTCTCACGTTTCCTGCTCTGTGGGTTTCTGCTATGTAAATATTGCGGTGGTGATGCACAATCTGTCTCCACTTTGTGCCAGTAATACTTAAATTAGGGGTCGCCTGAAGGAAGATTTTATGCTAGTTGCAGCATTGTCAGTTAATTATCTTAAAGGTTATTTGCTATAATCCAGTTTGCCTCTTTTTGAAAGAAAAAAGTTGCAGCTAAGTATGTTTATCTTAGTTACAGCCAAACCTGAGACTGTTAAAAAGCCAGGGGAGTTTTGATGTCGACAACATTTAGTTGCACACAAACTGAAATGCCTGAAGTGTGTTTGTACAAAATGTAAGTGCAAAATAATTATAATTATAAGTAAAAAAATCTTCTGTAGTAAAGCTGAGCACACAAGACTTTGTACAGAGTTGTACTTTTTACTGGTAGAGTATAAATATTCACAATAAATTCCTTTACTTTATGATGTGTGGAAATACATTGGAAGTTATATCTTCCCCATTTGCACACATTTCTAATGCAAGAAAGATTGCATATTAGAAATTCTAGAAAGGTCATAGCAGATTTGTGATTCCTTTATGCCTATCCTTCAGAATAAAGCTTTTAGAATAATAATTTATTATTAGAATAAAGTTACTGGTCTGCCCTTCACTGTCTACCGTATCTACAAACATTTCCATCACTGTGATATTTGGGTGCCAGCCTGGATAATTGTTTCAGGTCACCATCATATGTTATCTTTGTGTCTCTTTGTTCTGTTCCCCTTACCTCGGTGATTAATGTAAGTAACATAGAGAGAACATGCATGCATGATTTTTCACATTTTTCTGATTCCTACACACTACATATCTTACAAATGCATTTTGCTGAGTATACACAATGCCAGTGGTTGGAGTTTTTCAGGGAAATGATAAGCAGATAAATAATAAACATTCAAATGACAGACTCAGCAGAATATTTGTTTATGTTTACGGCTTGTACCTCATGAGCCCATATAAATTGAATGTCAAAACCCTATCAAAAGAGTACACCTGTAAATTGTATAACTGGCGAGGGAATATACGGTAATTACAATATTAGTAGCATAAAATTACAAAAACCTTACAGATATGGCATTTAAAGATCCTCCATTATGGAAGCATTACTTTTCTAATTTGTTTTAAAAGTGTTATTTTAATGACAGTTTGTCCGCAAAATGCTGGTTTCTTGATAAGATCAGCAATTTATGAAAGTTTCATTGTAACAAGTGCTTTTTAATTAGATTAGAAGCTTCTATAACTCTTTGGCAAATATAGATTTGCTTCTTTACTAACCAGTTTACACGTTTCTATATATTTGGTGTATAAAAATCTATCCAAAAAAAAAAAAAAAAAACCTTGGTAGGCAAGTTATTTTGTGACCTGGCTCGAATTCTTAACATTTAAATACTACTACTTTTTCATAACAAAAAAAAATTAGTAAATAGATTGCTGTGTGCAATGTTTCCTGCAAACTTCTTAACTGAGTTTGTATTGCTGTATTATAAATGTGTAGCCAAGAAAAGCCTGAACAATCTGATTACTTAATTTTTCCAAAGCAAAGGTGTCTCGCAGGAGGGATCTCACGCTGTGTGTCCTAGAGAGATGTTAAAATTACAATAATAACTCTTCCCATCCCATCTTCTAAGAAATATTCCATATATTGCTTTTAGAAATCCTAATGTGCAGATAGTGAAACACCACTCCTGCTTTTCTTTTTATTTTATTAAATTAGAACTTGCATGTCAGTAGGTCCAAAAATATAGCTTTGGTTCATACTGTTCAGTCTTGCATGTTTTTGTTATGTTATTAATCAAAATAGAAAGCCTGGAAAAAATAAATGCAAGGGATTTGAATGGCTAGGTTGCTCACAGATAAATTTTTGGTCTTCAACCTCTAGGATCACAGTTTGTTGTTAATTGGTTTCAAAGTTTGATGCCCTTAGTCAACAATAGTTTGCATTAAAATACAATAATCAGCTCTCATAATTTATCACAGTTTGACAGATACAATAGTCACAGTAAGCTTTGTTTGAGAAAAGGCTGAAATCAGACTACTATATCTTGCAGACTAAAATGCTTTGACATAGTGGTCCCTGCATTTGAGAACAGAGGTTAGTAAGAATTAGGATCACAGGTGGACTCTAGGGTATTTTAGACACTCCTGTAGTCCCCAGGGAGAAAAAAAGCTTCTGCTAGCCCAAATTCTTTGGAATAATATTATGGGCATGGTCCTGTTTGCACTGAAGCCAACAACAAAACTTTCATTAACTTTTTAATAGTAGCAGGATTGGGGCCTACGCGTAGGTAATGAAAAAAGGGAATGACTAACACAATATATACACCACTGATCCAAAAACTGGACCTCCTCCTAGTGTGTCATTTGTGTTAGTACTTTATTGTTTGTGTCTGATTTGGACATTGTTGAACTAAATCACCATTCTTTGTAAAGGGCTTTGAGATCTGCAGATGAAAAGTGCTATATGAAAGCAAAGTATTATTATAATATAGCTTCAGTAATTTTTCAAAGAGAAGTGCATTGTACAATTGCTATGACGTATGATTCTTGGGACTAAATTCAGGTACAACCCCCCCCCATGAAAGTCTAAAAGTGGCATAAAATAGATCTTGATCATAGACTGGATTCAAGAAGCAAGATAGTGTATCTTGCACTTACGTGGCATTCAATAGGCCAAATTTTGCTCTCACTCTGGTTTAAATCTGGAGTAGCTCCACTGCAGTAAATGAAGATAATAAAGTGATACAAATCTAAATTAAATGAGGGCAGAAATTGGCACACCTGGCGTACAAAAATGAATAACTTACACTCCAAAAGGGCAGGCTGAAGGTAGCAGGAAAAGCTATTAATAGGGTGTAAGAAAAAAACAGCTCTCCTTTTAATGTAACTACATTACACTTTACAGTGTGCCCTCATTTTCTCGGCCAAAATGCAGCTTACTCCACCATTACATGACTGATAAATTTGACCCAAAAATACTTTAAAAACCATAGAAGCTTTTTGTTGTTTATATATAATAGAAATAGTAAATTAGTTTTAAAATATATTCAGATTGAGTATTCTTGTGCAATCTGAGTTGAAAATATTATATTAGGTACAGTATGATTTCTGTAAGGGTCTTTACCAGTCATCTGAGTTGGGTTTTTTAATCTGATATCAAGCAAAAATGACAAATGGAGTGCAAAAAGATCAAATAAAAGTGTAATTAAGCTTTTACATAAATAAGTTGTAAATATTTTAAAGGAACCTGATTGGTCAACCAGAAAAGAAAGAGCTAAATATTGCCTCAAAAGTCACATGTAAATTAAGTGTAATTTAAAGTTAGGATTAGTAATTCACAATACAAAACTGTAACTTTGGTTGAGTGCTTTAGGCTCCACAGGGCTAAGCTGAAAGAATGCTATATATAGTGCCATGTATGGATAATAGTCTTAGGAGGCCTTTGGCATCTGAATGATATGTGAACTCAAGTGATTTGGCAAACTATGCAGTAGCTTTTATGGTCCTTCCTGGAATCCTTTTATTTACACAGAATCTGGTCTGCAAGGGAATTGCTCACAAAGGCCCTGTCATAACAGTCTTTGTTTAGGAAAGTCTGAACCCAGGCTACTGTATCTTGGAAACAATCTGCATGCTAGGACTTGTACTTGGGAGTGCTCCAACTCCCCTTGAGGTCAGTGAGTGTCTTTCCCCTGATTGCAGTAGGAGTGGGATCCAGCCCCCAGTAAGGATTCTGTCTGTCTGTAGCATCTAGCTCCCATTGCCTTCCCAAGGGGCTGTTGTTCTGGGAGAGGGCTCCTTAGCGCCTGTGCCAATGTGTGTGTGTTTGTGTCTAGTCAGGAGACACTGGTCCCCAAGCTCTTCCTTCATTCTGGGCTTGTCTATACTTACAACACTGCAGCAGGGGTGCTGGAGCGCGTCAGTGAAGACACTCCCTAAGCCGACGGGAGGGATTCTCGTGCTGGCGTAGGTACTCCACCTCCCCGAGAGGCGGTAGTGAGGTCACCAGTCTGTCTAAACCAGGGGTCAGGTCGGTTTAACTGTGTCGCTCAGGGGTGTGGGTTTTTCACATAAAATATAGACAATATGATTAACAAAAGTCTCTTATGTAGCTGTGTTATTCAGAAGAGAGATCAAAGAAGTGTGCTATAGCACAACGGGTGGATTTCCTCCCATAGAAAAGACTATTTGGGGGAAAATCGTGAACCTCTGTTATGTAGAGGTAAGGGGCACATTAGCTTGTTATTCCTACATATGCTGACTTCCCACTGGTACGACCAATCCTGCACACAGTCGTGCCAGTTGGGGTAGGTGTGAGGCAGAAAGGCTCTTCGCCTGCTTTGCAGTTCAGACCTGCAGAAGCTCATGAGAGTGCTGGGAGCTCGTACAAATGATTTGCTTGCCCCCCCCCCCCCACCCCTCCAAGCAGGCCCTCTGTGGATCTTGATACTTTTCCCTCCTGTCACTAAAGCCCTGGGGCTAATGCACAGGGAGGCTAATACAAGCTGCAACCCGGGCCCAAAGTCTACACTGCAGTTAAACAGCCCCTTAGCCTGAGTCAGCTGGCACAGGTCTGTCGCGGGTTTTTAATTGTACTGTAGATGTACCCACATCAGTTTAAAGGATACTTTGGATAAGAAAAGGGAGTCTGTCTCTAGAAATATTCTATTTGAGTGCCTCACTGTTTCTAGCATCTGTGTATTCTGAATATCTTGTGCATCCAGGTTAGTTATTTGATAGCTGCCAGTTCCTGCCTTCCCAGAAAGGAGTTATGACAAGAAACTACCCAAGAATCCTGGATAGATTTGGATTGGGGGGTTCATATGTAAATAGTCTGCTGGGAAGAGAGGAACAGGAAACTTCATCTTGTTATAAACTGAAAGATACTGACCAGGACCATCTCAGGCTTTCCCAAACATCCTCAGCCAGTCCTTAGTGATTTATTAAGCTGTAGAGATTCATCAGTGAAAAGGGGCGGGGGCTTTGTCCCAGCTCGTTATGATAGCTTTTCCCTTTAAAAAGGGTTTTTTGGAAGAAAACCTGGATTCAACCCTACCTGACCTGTCAGGCAATAAATTTAAACTTCCAATGTTGACTTCTCTGAAACTAAGCCTAAATCCTTTTCCACAGGAAAATGTCACCCGTTTGTAGTCAGGAGGTTCCCCGACAAGCATAAGCATAGTTCCAGTTTTTGGGGAAAGGGGTGCCAGTTTCTTTTGTTTCTGTACCTGGAAGTAAACCCAAGCCATTCTCCTGAGCCCCTAAGTAGAAGAGCAAAGGTTTCAGACAGTCAACTTTTTCCCTCCATGGACTTTGCCTAAAGATTTTTGCTTAATCCCAGTGGGAAGTTATCTTTTTGAACTCCTGGGTCTTTTTCCATAGTCTCCTGTGGGTGTCCTCTTAATATCCTCCTGCTTCTTCCCCTCCCCAGAACAATGGTCTTCCTTTCCTTTCTCTGTAAACTGTGTAACAGTTTTGGGGGTTGGGAACAGTGTTCCCAGGCCCAGGCAAACAGATTTTGATGGATTTATTCCATATTCTTTGTGGCCTCAGAGAAGGAGATATCAGACCTTTTTCTTTTTATTTTAGGATTTGGAAGTGGGTGAACAATTTCATAAAACCTCAGAGGATTGAAATGGAATCTTTCAGCTAGCAATGGATCAGGAATATTTCCTAGACTTGACGATGCATGCTTACACATCACCTACTTTCCTTCCCATCAGAAGTACACAAAGTTTGCATTGGCTTGCTGATATTTCCAGTTCAGCACTTCTGCATTTAGTCTGCCTGAGAGTGTTCACAGTCAGCCCTCCATAGAAAGGATCTTACATAATTACTTATTTCGACAACAGGTTTACTCACACACAGTCTCTGGACTGGGTTACCCAAGCAGTATGGGAGCTTTGTTCAATTTACTGGGCCTCATAATGAATAATGGGGGAAGACGATGAACGCTCCAGGTCCTAGACTAACTACATATTGCCTCAGATGTGAGCCTGTCAGGGTGAAGAGCTAACACACAGGCCCAAAGAGAGAGAGAAATTAACCTTCTTAGTGTTCAGAAGGCTAATCCGAGGGAAGCACATCTTCATAAAGTCCATCTGCTCAGCAGTACTTGTGTACCTAGACCATGAAAAACAACGCTGCTAGGGAAGTCTGCTCCTTTTTTTTTTTTTTTTGTTCATCTGAGTAGAGGTCATCATCCTCTTACTTAGGCCATATTGGCTCTGGGTCACCTTACTGTACAGCAGACTGGCTAAAGCAATAAAAGAGTATTCTAGAAGAATTGTCCTAAAGGCCGAAGCCTTTCAGCAAGAATTGGGGAGTCCCCATCATATACCCATTTCCAACAAAATGCAGTACCAGGTGTTCCCCTTTAGGTAGCATTTCTTGGAACTTTCCCCGGCTTGCAATTTTCTCTTCTTCCACTCATTGGAGGGTCCTAAAGAAAACTGAAGGTCACAAAACTGCTTTCATCCTAGTTACCCTGAACTGGCCAAGGTGGTGTTGGTGTGCAGAGTTCATATAAGACTCCTCCTATCCTTATGCCAAGACCTTACTCAGCAGGACCCAGTAATGCCCCATACCTGGGTCCCACTTGACCTGGTTCATAGTAGGGTATTCCTGAAAGAGTTGACATCTCTGACATGGTGGCCCACCCCATGCTGTACACACACAAAGAATAATTATTTTGCTTTCTATTGCGTGTGGACAGTTTTTTCCATGTGGTACAGAGCAA
The DNA here is from genome assembly GCF_028017835.1 of Emys orbicularis. Taxonomy (NCBI): domain Eukaryota; kingdom Metazoa; phylum Chordata; order Testudines; family Emydidae; genus Emys; species Emys orbicularis. The sequence goes on along the minus strand of NC_088683.1, from coordinate 268,168,107 downwards.
TTTTTTCCCAACTAGACAGGCCAGAAGCCAGATTTAGATTTTCTACAGGTTTTTGTCAAAGACCTATCCCCTAGCTCCATTGGGATTGAAGCCTTTGCACAAAATACCTTACAGAAGAGACAAAGAGGACATCAAACCTAGAGACCATTAGCCAGAGCTCATCTGCTGATTAGTGATCGAGACAGTAGATAGTGGAAAAGACAGTTTTTCAGGAAGCTGGTTCCCAAAACACAATTTAGGATTTTGATGATCAATAGAAACAACTTGAATTTCATTTGTAATCAGAGAGAAAGCCAGTATAATATTTGGAGCTGATGTGTAATATGCTTGCTACAGCTTAGGAAAGCAGATCTCCATGTTCTGTACCTGCCGTAGCTTGAGAGCGGTTTTCAGTAGCGTCCCTCATATCGAGAGCATTACAGTAATCCAGATGGGTGGTCACAAAGGTGTGGATGATCATGAAAAGATCAAATGCAGATGAAAAAAGAACTACTGGCCACCTAAGCCATATGCTCTCAGAGATCAAGGAGTATCCCTAAATTGCAAATCTTGTTAACAAAGCATGAGCAAACTCCTTCACTAATGGGGCCAGTCACTATCCCACATACCTCCAAACAATTAGTACTCTGTTATCTGGTTTGGCATTAGTCGCAAATCACATTCTTCCAAGCCTCAATCTCTTGTCTCAATTAGGTACAAGGAAATAAAATACCACACTATCTGGGTTAAATGAAAGACACACAGAGCTGCAAGTCGTCTGCATACTGATAGTCTGAGAATCATAGAATATCAGGGTTTGAAGAGACCTCAGGAGTCATCTAGTCCAACCCCCTGCTCAAATAGGACCAACCCCAACTAAATCATTTTGCCCAAATTGTTTAATTATCTTATCAGAGGTACATGTAGAACAAGAGAATTGAGAGAATAAACCCCTTTGGAACACCACATACTGTATGAGAGGTCTCAGTGTGCATGAGCAATTGTGCAACAATACCACCTTCTGGGATCTTTCTGGAAAAAAAGAGGGGGGAGGGAATGGAACCACTCGCATGCAATCCTGTCCATCCCTGCCATAGTCAAGTCAACAAAACATTACAGTCAACTCTATCAAAGATTGCTGGCATATTTAAAGGAGTCAGCGTGGATACCATCACTAAGAAAGGCCACCAAGTCCATTGTAGTCTCTGTACCATACCCCAGTTGTTTGAGAGAGATCAAGGAAACGTGAAGACTCTGGATTATATGAGAACTGCCCTGCACTACCTTCTCAATAACCTTGTAAAAACAGCAGTTTAGAGGCCAGGAATAATTAACAAGGTCAAAGTCCAAGATAGGATTTCTTGAGCAGAGGTCTAATGAAGACTTGTTTGATGGAAGGTGGCATTTTACCATCCTCCTTAAGGTAAGCATTGATTACCAGACCCAGTATCTCCCTGACTGATTTTATTTTCCATGGCAGAAATAGATCCAACTCACAGTTATTTTCCAAAGTTGCTCTAGGATCTCAAGAAGCTAAATTGATTGAAACTGAACCACAGGAACTGTCCCCTCCAGATACAGATTTGCTCCTAACAGAATGGCAACCCACTCTGAGTCCAGTCAAACTAACATGCAAAAAATGATAAGAGTATTTATGACAGTAAACATTTTATGATGTTTCCGTGAGGTGGAAATCTGAATTTACCAAGCTATTTACCAAACTGAAGTATTCCATAGGGTAAAACTTTTTAGGCCTGGTCTACACTAACCCCCCCACTTCGGACTAAGGTACGCAAATTCAGCTACGTTAATAACGTAGCTGAATTCGAAGTACCTTAGTCCGAAGTTACCGCGGTCCAGACGCGGCAGGAAGGCTCTCCCATCGATACTGCGTACTCCGCTCGCCGAGCTGGAGTACCAGCGTCGACAGCGAGCACTTCCGGGATCGATCCGGGGCACTTCCGGGATCGATCCGGGATCGATTTATCGCGTCTTAACCAGACGCGATAAATCGAACTCAGAAAACCGATTGCTTACATCCGGACCCGGATGTAAGTGAAGACGTACCCTTAGATGCTATTATGATAGAGAAGAAAACCCTCACTTCCCCAAGAGCAAAAGACTAAAGTCTTCTATCAGGAAATCTTTTAGTCTTGGAACGCAATGGACCAATACTGGATCTCTTTATGCTGCTCCATATAGTTCATTTGTCACAAGTTAAGGAAACCTTTGAGGATGACATCATATTGGGACAGACTATCCAGAAGCCACTGTACCAGTGTTCAAGAACCACAGATGGTCATAGTGTCCCACTAGACTGCCTGTAGAATGGCCTACCAATTGTACATTATTCTTTTTTTGAAATCACTGATATCAACTCAGGTCTATGTCTCCATGAATGGCATAATGAAATGGGTCCTCTGTCCTGATAAGAACAAACATAAACCCAAACTGATGTGTTGTAAAGTTTAGTCCTGAATATCTCCGATGGCAACTCCACTGCGTCTTGATGCTTTATTCCATTAGTTTTTCCTAAAATGTCATTTAAATTGTCCCCCTGCTGCAAAAATGTTGTTCCTTTTTGTTTTGACAGCGAATAGGAGAATAAATTGCTCTGTCCTCTTTATAATATCCCTCTGCCTATTCGTAGTCTGTCTCTTTTGTCTCTGTATTATTTTAGACTCACCATGCTCAATTCTTTTTTTCACAGGCCTTATTTTCCAAATCTTGTCATTTTTGTTGGTCTCCTCTGAGAACTTGCTACAATTAGTCTCTCTTTTTAAAAATTCTTTTCCAGCTTTGTTTCCCCTTGGTACCTGCTGAGTGTACCCTGCACTCCATCCTCCAAATCACTTTGGGCTAGTGTTAAATACCAAATAGATCCACTAGGATCCCACTCACCCCTGCACACTTGACACATAAATTACTGTTGCTTTTTAAAACATTTTATCTATTTGAGAGAATATAAAATTTCATTATAAATTCATTGAGCCCAAATGTAGGCCCAGTTTACAGAGTGGGATGGGGCACATAAGCTCCAACAGGCTCTATAGCACAGGCTATTCCCATTGCAGTCTAGGAACGCTGGCCTGCGGTATAAGGATGTGAGGAGGGGAATATACCTGCTTTGCAGGCATGAGTTGTGGAGCTTCTCAGGAGACAGGGACGCCACCTAAATAATCTCCCTGTTCCCACCCACGCAGCCCTGTATGTATCAATAACCTCTTCCATCCCCCCTACAGCTGGAGCTGCAGAGGACTTAACAATTACGTCAACCTCTGTGCAGCTCCAGTAGGCAGGGAGAGAGGGGAGTAGCCAAGTCGCCCCCCTTCTCTCTCTGTCTGAGTTCTGTTATAGACCTGTCAGCAAGGGAAATATCTTTGAGACATGGAGGGCCATGCAGTCTTTCCCCAGCTGTTAGTTTGTTAGGGACAAACCATCTCCACTCCCCGTGAGTGGGACAACAAGGAAGAGCTGCCTATACTCTGCTCCCTGACATTTCCCAGAGCCTGAATGCCACATATGGCACTCAGGCTGAGCGGAGTCAGAGACTCCACCTTTGGGAAGGGGAACACATGCTACCCCTCCCGCAAGATCTGCTTTCACAGCTGGTCAACCCAGGCAGGATGAGGAGCTCCTGCAGCTTTGACGTGGTAGAAGCTGCTGGGTGCAGACTGGGTCCCATTCTTTATAACAACACACCTTTAGGACATCAAAAATGTTGTTACGCTAATGAGAGGTTCTGGTAATGAAAATGGAATGTATGCTGTATTGTTTGAAATGGACATAGTAAAGGAAAGTCCAAAAAGGTCATATGACCCTACCTAAAATCTGTAGCCAACCACATTTCTCCTACGTCTGGCCACAAGACTTTTGGGTAATCCTGTAAAATACACCCATGTTTAAATACTCTGGAAAGAAATAGGATGTTTGTTTATGATGTGCAGATCATGGTGCTTTCATCATGTCACAGTCATTCATGATCTGACCTTGGCAGAATGAGCATGACCCTCCTTTTCTGTTTTGTCTTGGTTTTTTTTTTTTCCTTTTTGTTATTTTCCTTCCCCCTATTCCAGTGTAAGATTTATGGGAAATATTCTGGGGACTACTTTACTGAAGCTTTAGGCACTCTCTGCTTTCCACAGATGTTATTAAATATCACTTCTGATAAAAGAATCACATCAACTCTCCAAAAGTGAGGTTTGGATAATCAGGAAATCCTGGGTTGACTCCCAGGTTATAGAGCAGGTAGAGCTGAGGAAAGGGAGACGAAGGAATGGGAGTGAGCCAAGGAAGTGAGCCATTTTGCAGAGAGTCCAATCCAAGGAGATGTTAAGTGTCCTCAAATACCACGGAAGTCAATGAGAATTGAGGATGCCCGCAGTTTGCAGCTGGCTCTCAGCACCTTAGACTAGAGGGTCAGGCCCTAAATCAGCCTAGCTAAAGTGCCTGAATGGGGAGTCGGTGATGCTCTGTGATTGGCAGAAAAGTAGCACAACACCAACCAGTTCTGACCCAGACACCAGTTCTGATGCTGGGAGCAGGAATAGTCTGTGATGCATTCCCAGCTTGCCAGTTGGAAAATCCCGTGTCAGACCTGCCAGTGTTTTTGCTTCCCTAGCTCCACACCCAAAAGGCTTTGGAGCTGACAAAACTATGTTTCACAGCACTTCTGTACACTGCATACAGACTCTTCCAAGTGGGCCCAGAAGAGTGGTGATGTGAGCAAGTCTAGTACATGGTACGGCCAATCGGCAAATGAAAGTGTTGGATCAGGCATGTGTTGGGTGTAGTGCCAAAATAGCACCACCTGTGGTAGGACATTTTCTGATAGATAAAATGGAAGTGTAACATCACCAGTTTTGACCTTTGCATCAGTAAGAACATGGCAGTTAATTTCAGAGAGAGAAGGTGAACATTTTAGTGTATTTCCAATGGAAAAATGTATAAGAAAAAGAGGAAATTTATAAACAAGGACTAAGGGAGAACAATAAAAACTATGAAGATTGCACAAGTATGGAAACAGAAAAGCTGTCACGCTTGTGAAAGCAAGCAGAAAATGTCTGTTAGCTGCTTAGAAATAGGAAAAAAGAGAAAGAGGATGATTTACATCCTGCAAGAAAACAATAGACTTTTTCTACACACTGGAACTGAAATTGTATCACGTGTTTGCCTTACATGCAGTTGGGCTCACTTTTTTAGGCCCTAGTTTCTGTGATCTTGTGGAGAGTCCAAGGTCCCTGTTGTGATGTGTGCAGGAATTCTGAACACATGTAGGGTGAGATTGTGACTGGCCCTTGCCTGGGTGTTCAGTAGGAGGAAGGAGTCAGGAGTCACTTCATCCTTCTCCCTCTTCTCACACAGCCCATGTAAGGGCCACCAACGGTTGCAATCATTGCATTCAGGGCAGTGTTGAAACGTGCAGTCTGGCCCTTGCATTATAATCCTTTCAGGCTAGGGACCTTGACGTATCCACCTATAAATCACCATGCTCACCAGGGATGATATAGCAGTAGTAAGCCTGCCCAACATGGCTGTAGTTCTGTCCCTAAAAAAGTGCAAGAGATGTACAGGTATGCGTTTTATAAGCATGCACCTGAAGGCCTGGTTCTCCTCTCTGATCAGTTTTACCCAGTGTAACTCCATTATCTTCACAGATGTGAGAGGAGAATTAGGCCCTGAATTTTTAAGACTATGTGCACGGAATATGAAACAAACACCTGAAATCTCCAGAGAAAGTCACCGTACGACTTGAGTTCCTTGTGCCTAGAACTGGCGTCTCATCTTTATGAATTGTTTAAACAAAACTATATAATAGTTCTTAGGCTCCCAGTGACCCACCCACTCCTCAAAAAGCCTGTGGTTGTAACCCATCACACAACTATAGCAAGCATAGGGTTGCAGGAAAGGAGAGGACAGAGGCTTATGGAAAGAGAGAGAGTAAGGGACTAGGGGATGCTATCGGAGGGATGCAGAGAAAGAGAGGACTCCAAAGGCTATTGAAGGGGAAAAGAAGGAGAAATGCTCACATTCCAAGAGACAGCTACACTGAATCTCTAAACCTTAAAGGTTTCCCCAGCACTATCACCAAGTGACCTTTTGGAATCTATTTATGCTAAAAACTATAAACTTATTTCACCCAGATACTGGGGAAAGACTGAATGGCTTATTCTGGCTCTGTGGAGGGTATGAAATGTATCGTAGAACACGAGCAATCTGAAGCCCCACTTGTCACCAGTCATTTAAGGATATTTCAGTTCTTGCTAAAATTTTGATTAAGAATTGCATTCTGATAGAGCATTTTAACAACTAGAAAACTAAATACAGGCTAGAAATGTGAGCTTATTAGGAATGTTTGCCAGTATGAAGATTCAGCTCTGGGACTAAATGTATCCCTAGTGTAACTTCACTGAAGTCAATGGTTTTTATAAAAAAAATCTTGTTGTCTTTATCTTAATATGAAGGGAAATAAAAGGACTTAAAAAAAAAGGCAAATTCCATCTAGTGGAATTAGAAAGGCTAATGTAGGGTAATACCATAATTACTGGTATTGCCGGTCTGCAGAAAACTGGAGGTGGAAAGAGCTACGGTGAATAGAATATATTCAAACTGGTTGCTTTTTCTGGATTTTAGCTCACTATTGCAAATTAGCAAGAAGAAATTAAACCTCAGAGTGAATAAACAAAGAAACCAGCTTGCTTCTGCTCCCACTTCATGTAGGAAAAACAGACATTTTCCTCTGGATGTATGTGTAGAATTCTGATTGATATCTATCAAAGTTACCTATGCACATTGAGAGGACAGCACACCAAAAGCTGTCCTCCTGTTTTCATGTGCATCTATGCTATTTTCTTGTTTTCCCTCTTTAAACCTCTAAACTATTATTTTAGTTATAACAGGGCAAGTGTGCTGTTTACTAAATTGGTCCCTTCTAAAAGAACACATAATGTAAATCCAGTTATCACTGTTATGCTACAAGTGAATTAACCTTTGGAACACTGACTTTTTTCCAAACTATTATTAAACTGACTCCTTATAGCAAAATAGATACAGTTATAAGATAAGCTTTCAGTTAACAAAAATATGTTTTGCATAAATTAGTACCTCAACCACTCCATAGCATTATGCTGAACAAGTAGTTAAATAATAAACTATACATCTTAAAATGTTTGCTTCATTTCTAATTCTTGCTTTCAACAATTGACAAACCTAAGTTATGGTTAAGTAAGTATGTTCTTTTTAAAATAGCTAATAATTAATCTGTAAATGACTGCAATGTTGTTAATAGGAAGATTATTTACATAAGGCCTACAGAGTTCTAGGCAATTTGTAAAGACATTTTTGAAGCATTTTTCATCTGAATTTCTGCTTGATTTGAATGATGATGTCATCACCATCAGCCCATTATTCACCAAATCCTGCTAAAATTCCAGGATAATGTACAGGATATGAAACTCTGAATAGAATAGACTAGAATAGAATAATTGGACTAATAGTTCAAAAATTGGTTGAGTGTCAATTTATAGAATTATAATAAACTCTATAAGTGACTGTGTCCAAGGATGAAATTTTGCTGTGTTATGTCCTAATTTGATAAGATATTTAATTTAATATTGCTTGAATGAGTTAAAGGTATGAGGCTGGGATCCACGGGAACAACGCATTTCCATAATCATTTTTGGAAAATGCTAGATGTTATCATTTGACTTGCTGGATTTCTCAATTTCATTATTAGTCTGTATCTTGTAACTAGAAAATAATAAGCATTAGTTTGTTTCACTCTCAATTCCCCTGGCCTCCCCCAAACACAACCAAACAGAAATGTCTTTCCTCACTCTATCCCCTCCCTGGTGTTGCTCTTATTAGTCAAATCTAAAATGAGTTCATGGTCCTGTATTGATTTCAGTGGGGCTCTAAATGCATGCAGCAGCAACACACACACACCCGCCGCCTACTACACAACGCAGGACCAGAGCCTTTATATGTAAGATCTTCGGGGAAGGGGCTACATCCTTTAATTTGTTGTGTGACATGCCCAGCTCACTTTTGGCCATTGTAAAAGGTAGAAATAATAATCCTGCAAGCTTGTTTTGTTATGTACAAAAAAAAAAATGTCAGAAGTGCCTTTGACAAATGCAGGAAGCAGGAGTCCTGCAATATCACTTAGCACTGTCTTGCTGCAAAGCTTTTTAGCTTCAAAATCCTATTTCTTCAACACAAAATGTTGGAATTTACTGATGGGTTTAATACAATGAAAAGGAGATTAAAACATCCAAAATTGGGGGTGGGGTCAGGTTTGGGGCTCTTTAATACAAGGTTTCTTTTAGTTGAGATGTAACTACAGCTTGTTCATCTCATACTAACACTAAGTGGAACATGAGCTAAGTACTGATAAAAATGAAAAGTTACTCAAAAATCTGCTCTGACTCTGGGATAGTCACTGTTCAGACACTCTTGGTCAATCCTGTGCAGAACATAGTCTGGTAAATTCTCCAGTACAGTAGTGCACAATAGTCAAATACAGCATGTTTTACATTGTTAGATATCCATTCTCTGAACATGAACATAATCTGCTAGCCATATAGGAAGGAGGAAAAGGAGAAAGGAGCAATGCCAGCAGCTCTGGAAGGGCAGCACAAGGCCCTGAGAACTAACTGTCTTACCGGTGGAGCTCTAACTGGAAGAGATTTCCCAAAAAAAGTCTCGGGGCCAAGACCTCTGTTTCAGTTTCCCCAAAGGGTAATAATGCCTCTCCACACTTGTAACTAGCTCGGTGTTCTACGTATGGAAAAATGTGATACCTGAGCACAGTATTGTTACATTGCATTTTGTGAAATGAAAAGTGAAGGGGGCTAGGTGTTGGTATCACTATTTGTCATAGCTGGGGAAAGAACTACTAATATGATGCTATAATTAGTTAGAAATCATCTAATCTGGAGCCTTGCTGAATGTAGACTAAGGCCCTTAGCTGTTCCAGCTCACTTTTGTGTGATGAGTGAGGATGGTCTGATCTCTTCTATAAAAGGGGCCCAATTCTGTGAGGTTAGTTTGTCTTCTTGTACCAAGCTTCCACTTCTTTTAGAACTAGTAAGGGCTATTTTCCCATGTCAATACATATTGTCTGTGCTAATCGGCAGCATGCCCTAAAATTCACCTGTCCCACTGTGTGGATCGTTTCTGCTCTCTGCCTGTTTTTCAGATTGGGAGTTAAATACATACGCTCTTTCCCGCACAGTGTGATCAAGTGTGTTTTTTTCCCTCTTCCTTTTAACATTGAACTCCCCGCCTCTCTCTTCCTCCCTCCCCCCCCCCCCCCTTTCCTTTAGTTTGGCTCTTTCTGAAGGCTATACAAGAAGAATCAGTTTGATTCATGTGGGATCTAATGTTCCTTGTTTTACAGATGGATGTAAAAAAACAAACAAAAAACAAAATAACCTATCATTTTAAAGGTTCTTTCATGAAGTTTGTATTTTCTGTTTTCCAGGGAGCCTTTACTTTCCATGGGAGTATGATAGACATGCCATTACTGAAGCAGGCACAGAACATTGTTACGCTTGCCACAGCCATCAAGAAAAAATGATCTGTTAAATGAAGCTCTCACCATGACTGCAGAGAAGCAGTTTTAAAGAACGACTTTGGGAAAATGTAAATACATCAGAGTTAAGCAGAACTCCATTTACATTTCCGCAGATCTGACATAATTTTTCTTGCCAGACTTGCTAATTACCACGGCTATGTATGATTTAAATTAGTGCTCGCTCCAGTGCAGCCCAGTGTGCTCGTCCTCCTGGATCCTGGAGTGAAGTCATATTGCTGGGTATATGACATCACAATAACGATTACAAACACAGCCTTATGACTTCACTGGGGGACAGCAGCAACATCTGGGCTGGGATGAAAACAAGCTCTTCTAAAATAACAAATGAAACAAAAATCAGGTCAAATGCTTCTGTTTTGTCTGTGCTTTTCCCCGCCCCCATGATATTTGCGGCAGAGTAGAAGTCCTCTTTCGAAGGGCAAATTCATGCATAATTATTAAATAGGTGACACCTTAAAGATAATTAATTAATTCATTAATTATCTTTAAGGTGCCACCGGACTCCTTGTTTTTATTAACTAGTTGAAATTGTTGTTATGAAAATCATTTAATCTCTGTGTGGGCTTTTCCCCCCTCCTATAAATGTACAACAGTAATTAAAAAATTAATGTACCATTATGCGAGACTCTTGGTTTCTTTTTTTAAGTGGTTGCTATTCAGACCATTTCCTCCTGGAAACGTAAAGACCGGGATGGGTTGGACGGCAATAAACGTGTAGAGTTTTCGAGGACACAATGCAGCAGAACTTGTGCATATGGTCTAGAGTCAGATTTGCATCACATTAGAGATACTGCTACAGGTCATATGGGCCGTGTGGTTAACGGGCTTAGCAAAGCTGTTTTGAAGAGGTTAACCCAGCTTGTAGTAAGGGTAAATAAACATAACAACCAGCCATTGTTCTCTATTCAGCATGTACTCTTATATCGACGGCTAAAGGGTATTGAAGCTGCAGAGGATCAACTTGTGGTTGCCAGAGGACGCCAATGAAGTTTGAAACACCAACAATCAGAGATTTTGTTTCTGTTCCTCATTAAATCATGAGCTTTTGTGTTCGGACTATGAACGACTGTTCTTTAAGAAATTACCAGAATGGGAAGTTTTAAACTATGCACCACCCTTTTCATGACCTACACAGCAGCAATGCTGCTGCACTTAGACAAACACCGCGGGGAAGGCTGTTCTGTTTATTTAAATTTGTAAATAGAAAACAGTTGTTTTTAGTTTCATTTTTCACCGCCTCCATCGCCCGTTTACTGCTGGAGCGGGCGGGCACCGTTGCTTTTTCCTCCCAGATGCTCGGGTTTTTTTCCTTCCCTAGGACTGGGCAGCTTTCCCCCCCTGCGCTAGAAACATGTTTTTAATGTGGTGTTGGTGTTTAAGCGACTGTCTCAGGGCGGTGCAAGCGCACGAGGGCAAAGCCCAGCCGGAGAGCGGCTCTGATCGCTGCAGCCCCCAGCCCGTGCCGGGGGCGCCTGAGCCGGGCAGGAGCAGCGGACAGAGGCGGAAATGCTGGAACCAGCCCAGTCCGCTGTCTAAGCGCCCCGCCTCCCTGCGATCCGGCCTGAGCGGGGTAGGGGCGCGCCAGGCCCGGGCCGGGGGGATCTGGGGCGCTGCAGCCCGGAAGCGGGAGCAGCCCCAGGGCAGCGCCCTGCTGGGGACACGCTGCTTAGATGAAGGCAGCCAAGCTGCCCCCGCCCCGCTCGTAGCCTCCCCTCCAAACCCTGCCGGGACCAGGGAGCCCAAAGCCCCCCGGAGCCGGCTCAGCCCCCAGCCGCTGCGCTGCGATCCTTGGCCTCGCGGGAAATAACCCGGCTCCTCCCGGAGCGCCTCGCCCGCTTCCCCGAGCTCTGAGCGCTGCGGGCCCAGCCCGGGAGCTGCTGCGCCGGGGCAGCGCTGGGGCCCCGCTCCTAGTCCCCAGCCACGGCTCAGTGCAGCCGCGGAGCTCCACGCTCTGCACCGGGCCTGCCTCGGGCTCCTACTAAAACCCTCCTGGCGGCCGGGCTTGTCCCCGGCCAGCCCCGCGGCTCGGGCCGGTTCTCCGGGGTTGGGGTTGGCCTTGGCCTGGGCCACAATGGACTAAAACCCGGAAGAAGCCCCAGGCACAAGCCGGGCTGTGCGGAGAGTACCGGGTAGCGGCTCGCCCCGTCCCCCCTCCCCCGCTGGGCTGGCTCAGGCCAGGCTGAGACACGGGCAGTGGCTGGAGCCCGGGGCTGGAATCGCTGCAGAACAAGTCCCGGTGCGCGCGGAAAGGGGCTGCAGGTGCCGGGGCTGCTGTTCTGCAGCCAGCCGCCCGCAGGGAGCGATCAAGCCCGACCTGCTTAGGGAGGGAGGCGAGAAAACCACAGCGACCTCCCCGCTCCTGCGTGGGGCAGGCTGGAGGGAAAGATCCTGGCCCTGGGCAGATGAAGGGACACAGAGACCTGCCAGTGACACAGCCCCTCGTGTTGCAGGGCCCGGGAGCTGCCTGGGGTGACAGAGCCAGTCCAGAGGCTTGGGGAGCTGCTGGTGGCGAGCTGGCTGGGGATGGTAACGACTGGCTGGGGGTGGCAAAGTGCAGGACCTGGGCGCTGGCTGGGAGGTGATAGAGCCAGTCCAGGGGATGGGCAACTTCAGGCCAGGGAGGTGGCTGGGGGGTTAGAGCCAGGCCAGGAGAACGGGCAGCTGCAAGCCAGGGCACTGGCTGGGGCGATAGAGCCAGGCCAGGGGAGAGGGAGCTGGTGGCTAGTCCCTCTCCTGGCTCTGAGCCCCGGGCTCTGACACTCCCCGTTCCATGCAGACTCGCCCTTTTCCCGCTAACCCCCCTAACCTGACGCCTCGCCCCACGCCCGGCCGCTCTGCAATGGCTGCAGCCCCGGGGCGCACAGGGCCGGCGGAGCTGGGCAGAGCCGCAAGGGGCCCGGAGCCCTCGCAGCGAGCTGCAGCCCGCGGGTCAGAGCCCGAGCAAAGCCGCGCCCAGCTGCCCCGGGCTAATCGCGCCCCCTGCGGAGAGGGGCGGCGTTGGGCAGGGAGGGAGGCGCTGGTTTGGGCTGAACAGCAAAGGCCGCTTCCCCGCCTGGCGGGATTTCATCCCCTACTTGGTGCGGGCTGATCTATTACCGCGCCAGGCGCTGGAGGCTAATCTGATTAATTAAAGACTACCTGCTTCGAGTCCGCGGAGCAGCCCCCTCTGTTATTAATTCTTGGATGACTAAATTATGGGTAATACTATTAAAACATTATCCAAACTAATGAGAAACAATTACTTAGAAAATGAGCTGGGACAAGATTGAGCGGCGGACATTGGCGGTTATCCCCGCAGATTACTTGAATAAATCATCAGGTGCAATGCGAGGCGGGCTGCAAAGCCCTGGCCCAGGAAAATGAAAAGGAGAGATTTTTTATCGGTTTGCATAATTTTTTCATTAATCTCAATAGGACCCGTGTGGTGCAGATTGTTTTATTCCCTTAACACCTCGCCTGGGGGGAGGGGGAGATCAAACTAATGGCTTCATTGTTTTACTGAAGGCTTAATGACAATCTGTGACAACCTCATTTTGTTGTACGGAGGCGCCTATCGATACACTCGGGCACTAAGCGAGGTGGCCGGGGAGCCCGGCTGGTGGTGGGCTTGGGTGAGACAGGTCAGGGCGTTTGGAAACACCCCACGCCCGCCGCCTCTAAGCCCTGCAAGTACATCGCGCTCCCAAGCGCTTCCCCCCTAACTTCTTCAGCCAACCCATCGGCCCAGCTGCGGCTGTTTAGCCACCATCCACTTGTACTGCAGCTGCTTGGTTTAGTAACTTCATTTCATGCCACGTTTCCAGAGAACTAAACGATGCAAATCTTTACATTTCTTCCCGCTGGCGGCTGCATACTGATTGCCGTCGGGGAGCTGCGGAGTTTGTTTCCCCCCGACAGGAAAATCCGGCTCCCAGTTCGCTTTTTAAGGGTTTTTCTCCTTATAGAAAATCCGCTTTGATTTCTCTCGGGTTACTTTAGGAAGCGTTAAGTGTTTTCCGTTTTTCTTCCTTCACTTCTTTTTGCCTTGCGCTCGGAAGGCAAGTGATGAAACAAAACAGATGATAAGATTAGCAGCGGGATTTTGTGCATATTAATGACAGTAAAGGGCACCTAATGGGTTTGTAATTGCCGAGCGCTTGGGCTCGGGACTGGGAACCGCAGCCCTGCCTCAGCAAACCCCCCTGCGAGGTTTTCACGTTGGAATTAGGGGGGAAGTGAACCAGTAACTACCAGCGCCCCGCGCTGAAAGGCGAAAGCGCTTCTCTGTCCCTCTCTCCGCGCTCTGGTTTAAAGGGGGAAACGGACAAACCGGGGAGTAAATTACTTTCCAACTCCTGAACGCTACTGCGCAGTTTGCTTTTTTACGTGCTAGCAATGAGCAGGGCGTTTGCGGCTGAACCACCAGCCAAAGGCTGGGGGAAGGGGAGCCCGGGAGGCGAGGGGGAAGCAGCTTGTAAGGTTTTCACAAAGCAGAAACGCTTCTTCTCCCAAGCTGCCGGGTGACATTTGAAGGGGATTTTTTGACCCCTTAAAAGGAGCGTTTGGGTTCCTTCCCCAGCACACCCCCAACGGGCCTCTGCGCAAGGGGCTGCCTGGCGGGAACCCCAAACCCCTTCCACGCGCGGCGTGGGCTCTGTGACCCCGACGCGGAACCTGGCAGCGCTTTAACGCGCATTAGCGATGCCGCTCCGGCGCCGGCGCCCCTTTGCCGGCTGTTCTAACCCAGCGCTCCGCACGGGGCCTGAGCTCACGCCCGCGCGTTGGTGTTTGGCCTTTGAACGCCGCTTTTCGCGGGGCTCACTCTGGAAAGTCCCTCGATCGGAGCAACAAACCCAAAGGCCTTCGGATCTTAACTTTCTCCCGGGTCCTCGCAGTGGGGAATACCTGGGCCGGGCTGAAACGGGGCTTTGGAAACTCTGACAAGCCAATAACAGGGGATAGGTGCTCCTGGGGCGCTCACTGCCTGGGCAGACACTTCTCATTGTGTCCTGGCCCATCCGATCGCGGCACAGCCCGGGGTTTCTCCCGCACCCCGCTGCCGCTGGGATGGGTCAGAGCCTGTTGAAGATTCGGTCGAATATTTTAGGGGCCGGGCAAAAACAGCTGTTCGGAGGCTGGAGAAACAGCTCCGGTTTGGTTCCGTGTTCCCCCGCCCCCCAGGAACACATGGTCCTGGTGCACCCATAAGGTGTGATGGGGACAAACCGGAAAGCAAACGAATCAAGTTGCTAATGCCCACGTCTGGCCTGTGGGTCGGTCTAATCGGGCCAGGGACCGGTTCAGGAATTGCCAGCTGGGGAAGCCAGCCTGGACTTTGTGAAGTCAGACAGCTGGGGCTGGAGCCCAGGGAAGGGGTAATTCCAGACCCAGGCACTGCGCTGAAAGGGAACAGGGAGAGCAAGCTGCTTTTTAAGGGACAGAAGGAAGCAGTAGCTCCCAGATGTGACGTAGGGGGAGGTTGGTTGGATTGGGAGGAGGCCGGTTTTTAGTAGAGCTTCCTCCCTGGGTAGGCAAAGACCAGAGGCCTTGTTGGTCAAGGCGTGTTGCCTTTGGCTGGGGTAGGTGGGCAGTAGGAGGCTGAATATTTTTTTTGTGACAATCAGAACAAGGGACACCCCCCCCCCCAAGAATTCAAACACTGGTAGCTACACACCCTGGCCCGCTGGCCAGCACCTGAGCTTGCCTGTGCACTAAGGACTGGTGCCAACCTGTGAAAAGCAGAAGGCCTTAGGGCAAGAGGGCAGGTGGGGTTGGCACTGCCTTGGCTCCCCTTCTCCTGGGCCAAGACCCTCCCTGGGCAAAGTCTAGCGCAGTGAGTCTCAACCTCTGTACGCTCAGGGCCCATTTGTCAAACCCTGATGGCCTGTCACAAACCAGGAAATAGCTTGAGTGAAAAACCATCTGGCTTACTAACCATTTCTCACCCACACTTTCTAATCACCACATGAAGGTGATAAGTACTAAAATAAATACACCCTGTGTACCACAGCAGCAGATCCCAGGGCTCCTGTCCCCATTCGAGGTGTTGTAATCTGCAGGGCTGCTGAGATTTGGCCTGGCCCAGCCATCTGGCACACGAGGCTCACAGCCCCACTCACTCAAATTTGGTGCGCCCAGCCCCCGGCATCATTACAGGGGGCAGTTGGGCCAGACCGGAGCAGCGCTGCGACCCTGTGCACAAGGTCACAAGGCCTGGAGCTGAGCCCAGCCAGCCCCTCAGGAGGTGCCTTTATGGTGTGAGTGCAGGGCGGGCTCTGAAAGGTCCCACTAGGCCTCCAACCCACCCTCAGGGACTGGACCCAACCTCCCCAGGTCTCCCATGCAACCCTTTGACACATTTTGGGGATCCAATTTTGGGTCATGGGTTGAGAAGCCCGGGGCTCCAGGCTCTGCAACAGAACTGTCCTGCACACAAATTCATCCCCAGTGACGTGAAGATGCCAGCTTTAGAGAGAGGCTGCCTCCACAGGGGAAAGGGCCGAGTAACTGGAGTCTAGGACCGATGGGTCCCTGCTAGCCAGAGTCTCTGGCAAATCTGTTTCAGGAGCCCAGGAGTTAGTGGAAGGGCTCTTTAGGCCACCCCGCTCCCATGCAGGCTTGATACCAACAGCACATTTCTGTGCCTGGCCACTCTAGTGGCAGGATGAGAACTATGGTGTGGGGCAGCTGTACCGTTTTAAACAGAGATGTTCAGGTTGCTGCTGGCTTTCTAGTGTGCCGGCTTGTGTCTGTGTGTCTGTTGGTCTGTCTGACTGTAATGGTGGCAGATCAAAGGCTGCCCCATGTCCCGTGGAGCCCAGGACAATCCCACCCCTTTGTCTGCTGTTGCTAGGAGTCCAGGAAACTAAGAGAAAGTGTAAGGAGCATGTTAATCAGACTCGTTACAGTACAACAATAACGTCTCTCTCTGACAGCCAGCCCAGAGCCCCCAAATGCCCCCGTCAGGCACTGGGACCAGCGGCACCTGCCCTGGAGAGGCCAACCTGTGCAGAGCACCGTGATTTGCTCAGGGCTGTCACACTCACGCCTCTCCCCTCCCCAACGGTGATCACTCTGTCCCCATTCCCCACAGCAGATGCCAAGCGGCAGCCTGAAAGTGCCAGGCTCTCTTCCACAGGTCAACCTAACCACTCAGCATCGCCTCTGCGTTCAGCTTGTGGGGCCTTTCCCTGGGTGAAGGGGAAGAGCTGGAAGGTTCCCCCTTAGCCTCAGTGCCAGAAGAGGGTGTAACACTTAGCATTTGAGTGAACTTTCCGGAGGGAGCAGCAATTTCAGAGTCTGCGGAGGGGAGAGAACCAGTGCTGAAATGCCCCTTCGGTTTGTCATGTTCCAAAGCCAAAGGAATTCTGCTAGTAATGAAAATAATGCAGTTTTACTCACACTAGTGTCCTTCGAAATGCAAAATGCTCTGTGATAGTATCATGGGGCCCCATCTGGGTTCGGGGCCTGTAGGCACTCCTGGAATACAGCACTGCTGCTGCCAATAGTAAGACTGTTAGATCAAACGCTAGTCAGCAGCTCCCAAAGTAAAGCTTGCCTCCAGGTCACACATAGCTACAATACCTGGATAACACCTTACAATGACCTAGGCTACATTTATTAAGTGTGGTAAACTAACACTGCCAACCAGAACAACCTTGATTTTTGACTGCTTGTTTTGTGGGCTTTAGTTTGGGAGCATTTTGGCCCAAGGCTTTTATGTTTGTGCAGCACCTAGCAACAAACAACAATAATACCTGTACCTGTGCTTGTGGTATTTAAGGCCACAGATCAGATTCATGCAGCGGTGAGGATGCAAATGTCTGCATACATCTTTGGTTCTATTCTGATTACCAAGTTTTGTCGGAAAGACCGCCATGACTTAGAGCTCTGATACATGCAACTTCATATGGAAATAGTCCCTGAGGAAGAGGTAACCCTCTGCTTAATTGAGGAGGAGAGGCAGGGTCTGGGGAAAGATATTTTTAAAAAGTTATATGTGGTTGTAAAATCACTTCCCAGCATGCTCAAAGACATTTATTAGCAGTCTTATGAAATCCCACCCCTTTTGTGACATCATTCGAGGGAAGGGAGTGAGAAGAATTCTCTCTACCCACCCTGCGGGGCTGAGAGCTGCCAAAGGGACAGTTTGCACAACAGAGATCCAGCCAGTGGTTCTCAGCCGGGGTATGCATTCCCCTACAGGTACATAGAGGTCTTCGAGGGGGTACATCAACTCATCTACATCAGTGTTTCTCAGCTGGGAGATCGCAACCCCAAGGGGGGTATGGGATGGGTTTAGGGGGGTCGCAAGTGCAAGGCCGGTGTTAGGGGTGGCTAGCAGAGCAATTGCCTGGGACCCCCATGCCACAGGAGGCCCCACAAAGCTAAGTTACATGCTTCAGCCCTGGACGTTGGGACTCGGGCTTCAGACTCCTGAAAGGGGACACTAGCCTGCAGAAATATCACACCCATGGTCCAGCACTTGTGAGCTGCATTAGAACTAGCACCAGTGTGTCCCTAGTGTAATTCAGCTCCGGCATTTGCAGCCCCACGTCATCGTTAGCTGTGGGCAAATTCATTTAGTGCTTTACTGTCTTTCTTGGGAAAAATACCCTACATTCAATGCAAAACCTATTCATGTAATACTAGGGTTTTACAATGCCAATTAAAAGCCAAGAAATCTGAAAGCTAGAGCTGCCACAAGGTGCATTCACTTCATGTTGCATGAAGAGAAGCTGTTTTTTCTTTGTTTTGTATTTAATAGATACCAAATGCGCATAGACACCCAGACCCTCAGAGCAATGGCAGAGGACACACTAACTTCAGTCATAAACACATACATGTCCCCTACACTATGTACTTAGTAGATGGTTACAGCTTCTGGTCTATTATGGGTTTTAACAATGTGTGTACGTCAGAGTGGAAACACGAGGGATGTGGGTATATAGGGAAGCATATGGGGGGGCAGGTATGACTGTATTGATGGGGTGCAGAGGTGCTGGACCAATTTGCACAGTGAGGGTGCTGAGAACCATTGAACCAAACCGTAAACCCTCTATATGATGGAAACCACTTCATGACCGGGGGTGCAGCAGCACCCTCGGCAACCCTAGTTCCAGCACCTATGATGGAGTGTGCAGGTTTATGGGGGTATGCAGGGAGAGGAAAGCTTTCTGGGGGAAACTCCATTTGCTGGAGATGTACAGGCCAGTCTGCTCTGGCTCCCTTCTTACAGGCATGTGCGTGTGCTTGTTTTTGTAAGTTAACATTTCCTTTGAGGGGGGAGAGGCACATAAGCTTCTTTTGATTGCCTCCTCGGCTATAAGTTACCCCACATTGGGCTAGATTTGTCCTTGGAAGTAAGCACAATTGAGAGCAGGGCTGAGGGGACGGGGAGAGGGGGCCCCAAGGCCCTTGCCCGGTGTATTGAACCTGAGCAGGAGGCCTCCGCTGTGCCCCAAGAGCTGATGAGCACAGACAACAACAACTCCACAATAGGGATTGTTACATCGCACTGACTGTTTTTGCAGCTGCACTTTAGGCATTTCCCCCAACCCCCAACAACTACATTATTTCATGTAAGAATGTTGTTTGAAAAAATACACCAACGCTGGCGCTCCTTGCACAACAAGTCTGCCAGCAGCAGCACTGAAATCATTTCAGGCCCTTTTAACATTAATTTATTCATTTACACTTACAAGTTTGTGGCTCTCAATAACCATATGTGCAGCTGCACAAATTGCATCTCACTCGGAGGACACTGCATGCCGTGGTTTGTTTCAGTTAGCACAGCTGGGAAGATAGGTCCAAAACACACAGGTGGCATTTCAGCCCAAACCTATTTTCTTTGCATCCCCCAAATTCCCAGTGAAGTTTCAGGAGGAGCCGACAGAGCTAAGTGGGCACCAGTTTCCCACTTGTCCAGCAAACTAGCTAAGCTTTTCTCTTTGGGTACTTGCAATTCAGTCCACAGCATGAAAGTGACTTCGTAGAACCAGATGATCCCCTCCCATGGGAAGGGGAATTCACTCTGGAATTGTTGGGTGTGACCATCTAGGCTCATCATTGTGTGGAGCAATGGTACAATCGCTGGGATGGATGAGGCATGGACCGTGTCCCTGAAAACCAAGAATGCCCCTGCTTCCAGAGCTGATTCCTGTTGGTTTTCCACAAAACATTGTTTTGTCATGATTCTGGTGAACACCGCAGCGTGGTCACCTGAAGAAAGCTGGCCTCAGGCTGGCTGAATGCATTGCACAGCCACTCCCTGCCAAACCTGTCAGATGTTGCTGGCCAGCCTTCCCCCATCCATGAAGACTCCCAGCGAGCACCTCTCTGGGACCTGATTTCCCCCCCCCCCACCCCCCGAATCAGCTCAGTGAAGAGTTAGAGAATCTCTGGGCTGTGCTGCAATTGGTGAGTTTCGCAGCCCCTCAGCTGTCCTGCTGGCTGTGGCAAGGCACAGACCATACGACTAAGCGTGAACGTGACAGACAGAGAAAGTATAAGTGTGGCAGCGAGTGAGGGGAAGCTACCCTGGAGGGTGAGACAGGATTGAAGGATGGAAAGGGAGAGGCCAAAGGAGCACAGAAGCAAGTAAAGAAAAGGGAGAAAACAGAAGCCAAACATGTAGAAAATGTAAGGCAGGTAAGCAGCTTTCTCTTCCCCTCTCCCCCCGCTGGTACAATTCTCCTGTGCCTGCCTCTCTAGCCCCCACCGAAATATCCATCGCAGTGTCTTGTTTCGCACCTTGAAAACATGGTCACACTATGAGACGGTCACGGGCCTCCCCCAACCCCAGCATTTTACTATCCAATCGCTGAGGGTTTGTGCATTTTCATATCCGGTCTCCCCACATCCCTTACATCTTTTCTTATGTGGTCACACCCCTGCCGGGGGGGGGGGGGGGGGGAGGGAGGGGACCAGTGTGTGTGGCCTTCTAAAACATGCCCATGTTCCCAATAGCTCCTGTGGCTAGCCTGCCTGCTGCAGGACTCACCACTCCCAGCGCTAAGGAGTTGTGCGGCCAGGGACTCCTCCATGACGGCGCACTACCTGCCCTCTAGAGGAGGAGAAAAGCCAGGCCGCAATTAATGCTGAAACTGTGAGCATTCCACGCCATGGGCAATTCTTCAAGGGGACGTCATGGAGAACGACTGGCCTGTGACTGAACCCCTTGTCCTGATGTGCCCACACAAAAATCCAGCCAATCCCGACCAGGTCAAGTTGCCACTGAGAGGCATTCACAGACTAGTGTGAAGAAGTGTGCAAAGCCACCCGTCTGGGCTTACCAAAGGATATGGCTAGTATTTATGCAGGCTTCACCCTCTATGACCACAAAGCAGCTGATCTGTAGCATAGAAATTAATAATGGTGCAAGAAATAGATGCCCCCTTGCCCATCATCACAACCCTTTCCACACACAGAACTCCCATGGACGCCAGTTACAGAGGTAACGTTAAAGGCCAACAGAATATAGTCTCACTCTAATAATAACACTCCCCTGCTATAGCAATTTTCATCTGAGCTTCTCAGAGGCCTTCACAAACATTAGTAAATCAATCCTCAAGCCTCCCTGTGGAGCAGGGCTCATCCTTTCCATTGTACAGATGGGAAAGCACAGAGAGGTTAAGAAACTTGCCAAGGTCCCTCAGGAAGTCTGTGGGAGACCTGGGAATAGGGCCCAAAAGCCTGACCTTCAGCCCCTTGCACTAACCACTAGAGTAATCTGTCTCCTCTATTCTCTCACAAAATCTCTTTCAATGATGTAAATGTAGTGATTCCTGCATGGGGCCAGATTTCAGAGCTTGCTGACTTGTGCACAGCCACATAACTGGGTTTATAGATGGAGGCTCTTTCCCTCATTCCCTTTTTGCTGCTGTGGCTCTGGAACTAGCCTTTTTCCTGACAAAAATACCTAATATGGGACAGTTACCAACACTAGTGGAAATTGTCCTTGTGCAGAAGAATGGTCTTCAACTTCTGTTATTGGAACAGTGACAAATTACCCTGCAGCTGGCTGTTAGCTTCCATTTACCAGGCAGTCAGCTGTATCTCTTGCGTTACTGACATTAGTCAGTGCAGATTTAGACTTTGCCTTATGTTAAAGTGGAGACCCTATTCCACACTGCTTGAACATCAGTGACTCAGCGATAAATCCAATAGCACCAGCCACAGTGACCTGACTTCTTCCTGTCACTGCAGTTAAGGCTCTGCCAATGTTTATAATATATAAGGCTCTTGTAGATTATATCCCAATAACAAACACACTACAGGCTAAAACTTCTTTTACAAGGAGCGAACTTTTCTTTCTTCAATAAGGCACGGGAATACTCTTCCAAAAACATTAAATCACTAACCTTTCGGCCGCTTTCTGTTCTCTTTATTTGATGAGGCCAAGTCTAGCCATTAATTGTTGGTAGTATCTTAGGTGATTTATGTCATGTTTTTATCTACGGTAATCTATTAAAATGGCATAAAATGTTGAGTCAGTAGAATTACAAAGTGCTTTGGGGGCATTGCTGGATGTGAAAGGCGTTATTCAAATTGAAATGCATTTTGTTCAGAGCAGTGGCCTGGGTGGCCAGGTGGCAAGAAGCACTTTTCACCATTGACAAACTGTGAATTGTATTTGGAATTAAGTTTTTTGATTAAAATCTGCATTGCTGAGACTCCTGCTGGTGGCCACCATTTTTCTGAAAAGTGACATCGTCTCTGGCACTGATACTATGAGAGCTCAATATCACAGACTGTAAATCAATTTCCTAGTGCTGTTTAGAAATCAGAATTTTAGAGTGAGCATTAAGGGCCATCTCCTGCATTCTCTGCATACTCACATGGCAGCCGGAGTGCGGCGTGTTCAAGAAATACAGACTTGGGTCCTTGCTTGTTTTAATGAGTAAAGTTATCTTCTTCATATAAGGAAGGAAACAGTTTTTAAAACTGATGTTAAGACACACTATTGCTGATGTCACAACTTATGTCATTTTTCAGCAAGCTGTTAGGTACCAGCAGGAGACTCTGTGATCCCAATCTGAGTTCACAGCTTGTGGACTGATCACCCAAAACTCCCACTGAAGTCAATTCTGTGCTGAGTGGCTCCAGGTCCTGGCTCTCTGTTTGCAAATTATATAAAAGATTCTCCCTACATGAACTTTCAGACAATGCGCTGAGGGGAATGGGTACAGCTTAATATATATACAGCTTGAAGGGCTGATGGTGGCCAGTGGATCTTCTTTATAAACCTTTTTCTATTGCCTCCTAGCCTTTAGAACTGATTATTCTTAATCCAATCCTACGGTCATTTCACACACAGAACTCCCATTGAAGTCAGTGAAGGCCCATTGAAGTTAGAGAGTTTTGCATAAAAAAGGAATGCAAGATGGGCCCATTCCCTTCATCTTTTAAAATTAGATTTTTTTTTGTTTTGTTTATGTTCATTTAACACAAAACCAGCATAAATATACATAAAGAGATTCCTCCATAGAACAGGCTAATCGTTTTTCATATTTTGAGAAATACAATCACAAAAACGTATAAATAAGTGTTTAATCAGTAAAACAAATCAGCTCTTTGGAGGCACTTGCGGTCTGTTTGGTAAACAATATTTTTAAGAACTGCCTTACTGCATATTAACCCATTAGAGTGGAACAATACATCATGTTCTTCCTGGGTACACCCAGGAGACAGGACCATCTAGGCTCAGGGATAAATAATATGCATTACATGACCTGAGGTTGTGAGCCACACCAAGAGACGGAATGAAATTCAGAGCGAAAGGTGACAGCCTCATCGTGTGCTTTTCCCCCCACAATGATGTGAGCCAAAGGTGGAGCGTCAAGCCTCTGCTTTGAATTTCCTGACTTTTGTTAGCGTATGTCACTACATTAAGGGTACAATTGCACAGTGGCAGAGATATGGATTAGATGACAGAACAGGTCTTTTCCATCTCTAAGCTCTCTGATTAATACGATTAAAAGATGACTATTTATTTATTTACGTAGATGGGTGTAGCTTCCTCTGATGGAAATGATACTGCATCAGTGGATTTGTTTCTCCTCTGGAGAAAATCCTTGCTTTAGTTACTACTACAGTCACACACTAATAGCTGAACAATAAACATTTTCACTTCCAGAAACACGATGGCAGGATTAGAATTACTGGGCCTTCGCCCAGACTACATGATGGTGACATAACATAGCATTTCCTTCTGGTAAAGTGACATTGGCACCTTTGAAAACTACTGTGACCTCAGGCATCTGTACATCAAAGGCCATTTCCACAACCTGCGCTTCATTAGCTTTCACAGTTGAAGTTACAGGAACAGTACTTCCTCAGCCTCTAATGGAAAACACGCTGCTCCATTTGCTGTTGAAGTGTTAAAAGTCCCTCTTAACATCAGTTACTGTGCTGGGGCTTCATTGGTATCCTAGTAAAATAAAATGACTTGTGGAGTGGGAGCTGAGTTCAAGCTGATGTAGTCCTTACTCCGGCAAACCTCATTAGCGTTAATGGGCGTTCCATGTGAGTAAGGACGACAACACAGGGCCCTTTGGGTCATTCCCTAAGAATCCATCGCTTGACAGGACCAGGCCCTTAGTCAAGGACTGTGCTTGCAGCTCCTGAGGACTGAGGGGAAGATTTCATGCGTCTATAAGAATGGCTTAAGAAAAGGGACTGGGATGTCTGACGGGAGCTCTGGGTCCAGTCTCACTGCAGTAGGAGACATGGAAGGCCACACCGGATCCTGAAGAGAGAGAGGCTGAGCAGAGAGGAGGGATGCTCTTGTGTTTACGGTTCAATTCCTGGCTCTACCACAGCCTTTGTGTGTGATCTTGGGCGAGCCACGTAATGTCTTTGTACCTCATCTCCCCCTCTGTAAAAATGCAATGAACATACTTCCTTTCCCTGCCTTCTCTACGTAGCGCATAAGCTCTTTCGGTCAGGGGCTGTCTTTTACTATGTGTCTGTACTTAGCATAATGGGGTTGCAACCTCTCTTGGGCCTCTAGTCACTAATTTATGAATGGGTTAAATGGGTAACATACGCTATTTGTATGAACATTCATTAATAAGCTATGGTAGGAAAGAACAACCCAGCTACAGGGTTGTTTCTTGGGAAAGAATAGAGATGTAAGTGGAGTTCCTTCAGAGTAAGGTGTTAATGGATTTCCTTTGATACTGAGAAAGGCCACACTGTTTACTACTGGCCATGAGCCTCCATTTTGGGTCAGGTGCATGGGGCTGATTGGTCATGGGTGGGGCTAGAGGATTACAAAACTAATCTCCAGATGAGCTGGTCACTACAGTTTGGGAGTTTGTTCTCATTGGAAATCTCCAGCATGTCTGAGGATCCTCTTCCATGTCCATACCTTAGTATCAGTCAGGATTATATGTTAGTCTGGGAGTGTAGGATAATTCACAAGTTTCTTCCAGCTTGGACATTTGATACAGCTCAGAAGCTTGCTCTCTTGCTTCCTGGGAATTTAACCTAACTCAGGGGGTTGTTCTAGTTTTAGGAGCTTATTCTGGTCCTGAGAGCCCACTCCTGTTTCAGAAGCTCTAGTTTGGGTTAGGAGCTCAGTGCAGGTTAGAACCTAGAACTGATAGTAGACATCAGATAAGTGTTTCAGTTATGAGCCTTTTTGCCTTACAGAGGGATTTATAAAGGCATATTTATTTCTCAGGAAGCTGCTACTGGAATTTTAAACCTGCTGCCCATTAATTTCATTTGGTGGCCCCTAGTTCTTATATTATGGGAACAAGCAAATAGCTTTTCCTTATTCACTTTCTCCACACCACTCATGATTTTATATACCTCTATTCTATCCCCCCTTAGTCTCCTCTTTTCCAAGCTGAAAAGTCCTAGCCTCTTTAATCTCTCCTCATATGGGACCCGTTCCAAACCCCTAATCATTTTAGTTGCCCTTCTCTGAACCTTTTCTAATGCCAGTATATCTTTTTTGAGATGAGGAGACCACATCTGTACACAGTATTCAAGATGTGGGTGTACCATGGATTTATATAAGGACAATAAGATAGTCTCCGTCTTATTCTCTATCCTTTTTTGAATGATTCCTAACATCCTGTTTGCTTTTTTGACTGCAGCTGCACACTGTGTGGACATCTTCAGAGAACTATCCACGATGACTCCAAAGTCTCTTTCCTGATTAGTTGCAGCTAAATTAGCCCCCATTATATTGTACGTATAGTTAGGGTTATTTTTTCCAATGTGCATTACTTTACATTTATCCACATTAAATTTCATTTGCCATTTAATTAAGGTAATAGGGTTCCAAAGAAATCCTAAGTTAAGACCCCCTTATAGTCTATATTTTTAATGAACTCCCGACTCTTACTGCTCTTTCCCTTCACCACACTCATGAGTCTATGGCACACTGCTTACATGACACAACAGCCGTCTGACATGACAATTTACAAGCATATCAGAAATGAATGTTGTTGCTGCAACATTTTCTATTCTTAACCTGAGCACTTTCATTTGCAATCTCTGAAAATACATAACATTGGTCAGTAACAATAGTGCTTCTCACTTACTCAAGTGTGTGTGTATGAGAGAGAGAGATGAAGTCAGCAACAGGGCACTGGAAAGTGAATCACTAGTGTTTGGTTGTTTTAGTTAATGTGGGAGTATTGTTCTTTAGCGTTAGTACACACAAAAGTGTGTTAAAGAGTATGCCAGGGTGCATTTTGTCACTTGATTTGGACTACAGTCCCCGTGCTCAGCCCACTGCAGGATCAAGTCCGCAGGGCTAGCTGCAAAGCCTGTTGAAGTTAAGGTGAGTTCTACATTTGCAAGGGAGACAATGTACTTGAAGTCTAAAAAACTTGGAAATACTAAATCATCTCTCTCAAATAATTAAAAGAAAACGTCGTCTGTGTTGCCAGCCAGGTTTGACTGAAATGAAGGGAGGTGATCCCACGAATACTTATACTTGCCTCATGCTCCGTGCCAAACCTGTCAAACTCCAAGAGCTGCTGGGGTTTACAGACTTCCCTCAGCTACCCCAAGCAAAACCACAATTGCATAAAGAAACCTTTTCAGTAAAACCGTCTGCCAGGAGCCTTAAGCCAACAAATTAGTTATTTTAAACATATTTCCATTTTTTATTTAGCACTGCCCCCATCCCACCATTGCGGTGGTCCCTAGGAGTGATGTATTATCAAAGACATGCTTCTGCAGAGATCTCCCACTGGAATCCTTGACAGCAGGCTAAAACCTTCACTCCTTCCTCAGACCCAACTCCTGCTGAGTCAAGGAGAGCTTGGCCTGCGTAAGGACAGCTGAAGTGGCCCAAAGTTTCCAAGCTGGCTTCGGAATTGGAAAAGGTTCAGAAAAGGGCAACAAAAATCATTAGGGGTATGGAACGGCTTCCGTATGGGGAGAGATTAATAAGACTGGGACTTTTCAGCTTGGAAAAGAGATGACTAAGGGGGGATATGAATGAGGTCTATAAAATCATGACTGGTGTAGAGAAAGTAGATAAGGAAGTGTTATTTACTCCTTCTCATAACACAAGAACTAGGGGTCACCAAATGAAATTAATAGGCAGCTGGTTTAAAACAAACAAAAGGAAGTATTTCTTCACACAACGGACAGTCAGCCTGTGGAACTCCTTGCCAGAGGATGTTGTGAAGGCCAAGACTATAACAGGATTCAAAAAAGAACTAGATAAATTCATGGAGACTAGGTCTATCAATGACTATTAGCCAGGATGGGCAGGGACGGTGTCCCTAGCCTTTGTTTGTCAGAAGCTGGGAATGGGCGACAGGGGATGGATCACTTGATGATTACCTGTTCTGTTCATTCCCTCTGGGGCATCTGGCATTAGCCACTGTCAGAAGACAGGATACTGGGCTAGATGGACCTTTGGTCTGACCAGTATGGCCGTTCTTATGTTCTTATGGTCCTGTGATTGAAGCCACAATGCAACGAGAGCAGAGCATGGGCCACCCATCTTTGCTTCACAGAATCTTCCCTGTCACTCTGCTCCTCGCAGTTGCTGTCCTGCCATGTGGCCCCCTTCTACACTCAGGTCACCACAGGTTTCAATGCTACCACTCCTGCCATGGCTACATGGTGCCAGATAACGCTACCCCAAAACCAGCTGAATAATTTCTGCTAATACGGTGGCAGAGATTAAGAGGGAGCTGGGGCCCTATTCAGTAGCTGTAATAAAGGATGGGTTCACAGTTACCCAGGTGATCCCTTCTAGCTGTTACCTTTACCCCTTCATTCTCACACCTCCAAGAAGGGGCAGTAAGAGTGAGTTTAGGGACAGGCCCAGCAGCAGTGCTAGTCTTACATGAGTAAGAAGTATAAGAATTACTGGGACAGTGGGCTTGCACTTCCTTCAGTCTCCCTCCTTCTCTTCCCACTGGGAGTTTCTTCCTGCTCATCCTGTCCCCATGAGCCTCACACTGCTCTGACCCCTTCCATCCTTCTATTAAAACAGACATGCTTATTTTAGTGCTGCCATTCCCAGCCCTGGCTTTCATGCCTGACCAACCCTACCCACCACCCCTCAGCCCCTGAATTCATCTGCTCCCATCACAGCTCAACATGTGGCTGATGAAAAACAATCCTGCAGCTGATACAAGTCTCCAGTCAGCCACACCATGGACCCCTACACTTCTTGAGGCCAGTGCCTAGCCATCCAGTTGATGACAATAACACCGTTATTATACGTATACCCAAGTTGGGGCAGGATGCTAGAGGGGTAAGGGTCATTTTTGCCTCCCTCGCTTTCAAGGGCTTCCTGCTTTTGAGAGTAATGTAGTTGATTTTATATTATTCAATTGCAGGGCCAAGTTCTGCCCTGACTCACAAACTTGGCCATGGACCCTTCAACCACTTTTCAGCTTCAGTTTCTTCTTGTCCCCACTGGCGAGTGCCTTTGGCAATCATTGCACTGAATTAACATAGCAGTGGGTAGAACTGCATCATGTTAGAGGATGCGTCACCATAATCCTTTCAGATGAACTCTGGGAAGACCATAATTAGTCGTTACATGTTCACGGTGATGGGACCCTATAAACACTTAGATAAATAGTTGATTACTTTTTAAAATCTAGAAAACAGGTGGCAACCTCACAGTACAATTTATTCAGTATAGATGAGACATGTGTGGCAATTGGTAAGCACCAGAATTGTCAATAAAGCCAGAAATAAATCAAAATGATTTTCTACTTAAAATATTGGAATGACTAATATAGCTGAAGAAAAATTCTGCTGTGGTTACAGTAAGTAATAATCTTGTCAAGATAAAAGCAGAGCTTTAAAAAAGACCTATAATGAAATACAGATTTTGAAACCTAAAACCTACTGTAAACTAAATCCTGTTATATTGTATGTCCATTTTAATTCAGATTGCAGAAACGTATCATCAGAGTGATAACCCAAAGCATATTTAGGGCCTGATCTTGCAAAGATTTATGCACATGAGCCCATGTAGCTCCTTGCTGGGTCTTCAACGTCCTTGGAAATAGGATAGAATACTGTAGCAGAGGGACTAGTGCTTATTGTACTGGGGGGGGAAAAGAATGACTAGTAAATTACCTTGGTTGGATACTAAATCTGACTTTCTCTCTGCTGGAGTGTGGATTCTAGGAACAAAGCTGAGGAGATGGAACAAAAATTGGCTATGCTATTGTGGGATGTAGAACTACTGGCCTCAAAAACAGACCTCTTACCAAAGACAAATGAAAGTATCATAAAGGAAAACAAACAGCTAGAAAACAAGCAGCTACGAGCAAGGTACAGGACCAGAACTCCACGTGCTAGAATTTCCCAGAAGGGAAAAGGACTGAACGTACAGCATTAAAAAATGGCTCCAAAAACATTGGGCCATATTTAGAAGTGTCATAAATGGGGGAATAAGTTATAGATCAGAAAAAGAGTACTTGCTGATAGTGTGTGTATATCAGAGCAGGGATGTAGTAGGGAAAGCAACTAACAGGGGTGTGTAAGATAAACTGAGCAGGCCTGGTGTATTTATCTGACACCTTCTTGTTTCTTCTTCTTAGATGCTTTTGCTGCTACACCTCCATCCTTTTCACCCCATCACACAAACGTACACTCACCAAGTGCACACTGTCTTGGAGCGCCTACACCAAAGGGCATTCATCTCACGGGAGAACAAGTATTTTCATTACCTGCCTTCATTCAGGTTTCTGTTCTGCAGAGGCAGCTTCAAAGTTCTCCAGGAACTGCCTAAGAGGTGTGCTAACAGAAAAGCCTGAAAGTATGTTCTGAAACAGCACATTCCCTGGCTAGCCTAACTGCAGCCCTTGTATGGCAAGAATTTGAGTCTTTGAATATTTATTACTGGTGGTGATGGAGAAGCCAAAAAGAACCTAGTTGGACTTTCAGAGTCTAGGTTGAGTCTGCAGGACTAGCAGTTAGAAAAACTCTCCCATGTAACCAGACTGAGCTTGTATTGTGTGGCATCCCTGAGACACAATAAAATGGAACGCCATGCTGACATGTTTCATGAGTCCTGTTTAAGAGTAGGGCCTATCTTAAAGGGACATGAGAAAATGGTAGAAGCAAAATAAATACATACATAAAATTTTAAAATTACATACTTTATGATAATTGGGGAAATGTCCTCAAGATTCTACTTACTAGAAAAAATATCCAGTAGTTTAGCTCAATTTAAGAAAAAGCAGCCCCCAGTTTTGTCTGACACACCAGAAACAATGTGCAAGCTCCCCTGCTTGTGGCTGGCTATGAAGCACTAGTCCCAGAGCTGTGCATTTTGATGCTAACAGCGTTGATTATCATGGTGCACAATAGTTGGTGTAAACACAAGGCAGCCATTTAGGCTTCTGCTCCACTGGAAAGAGGAAAGAAATGTTTACCAAATGGAAACAGAAAACATTGGCAGGGAGAGAACTTTAATTTCCAAGCTTCAATGAGCGCATCACAAACGCTGAAGATTAAAAATAATTTTCACATGGACTCTCACCTCATGGCCCTTGATTTAGTGCAGGGATTCCCACACATTGTACTCTTGGAACTAATTTCCATGCAAGAGGCAAAATGCAAGCCCAGAGCCAACTTCTTACTCTGTGAATGGAAAAAGGCAGATACATAAATGCGTGCCTGTCATGGGAGGGATTAGAAAAGGATCTGTCAGAGCCTTTCAGGCAGAAGATGATCCACACTCCATCAGGTGTGCCAATCACCAGAGCCCAGGTCTGAGGCTGGTATGCTGGGTTTAGCACACATATGCACGTGTCAGAATTCAGCCTTTTTGCAGTTTATCCAAAAGAGCAATCCTTACTGAGGAAGAGAAAGACCAAGGGAGAGATCCCATTGGATAGCCTAATTATATTAAAGCCTTTTCCTGAAGTCTATAGTAGAGTCCCCGAGGAAAAGACAGAGATGGAGACAGCCACGGCAGGGTACACACTGCAGAGTTGGTTCCCTCCATTCCCCCTGCAGACTGCATCACAGTCTGAAACTGAGACTGGAGCACTTTCCTCTGTTTGAGGTCTCCTCTCAGTCCAGGAGCCAGGAGTGAGGCCAAGAGTGCTGATGATTTACCGCCTTCCACGATATCCCATGGTGGCAGAATGGTATAATGGAAAACTGCAGATGTTAGTTTAGGTGCTTTTTAAAAAATCTTTCCTTCTTTTTTGTTTTCTTTTCTCACCTTTTCATGATTGAATGGTTCAGGGCCGCCTTATTCCCTGCTGACCAGAGAAGGCTACGGAGGCAGGTTGTTTTAACAGCTTAAAACACACACATGCAACGTTGCAGGGGAAAGTGGAGAGGGCTGATTGGATGAAACCCAAGATGATGGAGCTTGTTCATAAAGCTTGTCTCCGGGCATTAGGCAATGTAGTTATGCCAAGACTCAGTTTAGCCCAGACCTCTGTAAGGGCGAGAGCTTCAGGATTCTTCCAAAGGGGATATTGTCCCCTGAACCTGTATCTATTGAGTGAATCCAGTACTTTTCATGGAATTCTAAATAAAAACACACTTTTAAAACTATGAAATCAAATCCTCAGTGGTCTCCATGCTTCCTCCTTGCACCTAACCAAGGATCAGACCATACTATGAGGCCACTAAACCAGGGCACCCAGTACACAACAAGATTCCAGTCTGAGGTGTAGATGGAACATTAACCATGATCCATATAGGAGATAACACCTTGGCCATCTCTTTGGACACAGTTGATCCACCACTACACATTGTAGCCATGTAGGCTGTATTTATAGTGCAAATGTGCCCTACCAGCCACAGTTCCCATTGCCCATGCTACAGCGGCAGTGTGACCGTTTGATTTGATGTGCTATATTTGAGAAATTTCCCTTCTAGCATCTGGCAAAAAAACATTACCAGATGCTGAAAATGTGGCCTCCCACACATACAGCTAGAGCCCAAGTACCAGAAAAAAAGTCATTTTTTTGACATCCACCTCTACTCAAGGGCTGGTGGAGCCAGGATGACAAGTCTGTAATTACAGGGGATTCCAGATCAGAGGGGGAAGGTTGTCTCCCCCCTTGCAATTAGCCTAATTATTATTGAAACTACAGGTGGCCCTGTGCCCGTACCAGCAGTGCCCTGCCCCCTGTGAAGCTATAAACTTGGTGATCCCATCTAGCTTTAAAAACAGTTTGACCACATTGTAGGGAATCAGAAGGGGATAAATAAGCCCTGTGCTACCCACTAGAGCACATGGAGAAGACACAGATCCTCTGCGGAGCCTGCTTGCCACCTCGAGGTGCTGCACAAATGTTAATGGAAGTAGTCATGTATAGCCCAGTACATGCTCAGGCTTTAAACAAGGAATGGCCAATTCTTATGGGCCATTTAACTAGATCTGTAACACAGAGGTGATACTGGCTTACTGCCACAATTACACATAGTCAAAACTCCACTACACGGCTACCACTGTCTGTCCTCTATTTGACACAAGTAGTGACATAAAGACCCACTATTTATAGATTGCTTCTGAACAGAACCATTTGAAAAGGGAGTCCATATTTGCTACAGCTCACTCTTTTAATGTAAATATTATAATTTATATTACAGTAGGGCCTAGGAGTCCTTACTGAGATGGGGGCACTTTGCAGACAGCGTAAGAGAGAGTCCTGCCCCAAAGAGCTTACCATCTAAATAGACAAGACAGACAAAGAACCGGAGAGGAAACAGACTTGCCCCAGGTCACAGAGGAGGACAGTGGAAGAGCTGGGAATAAAACCCAGTCCACCTGAGTCTCACTCTATTGCCCTGACTCTGGCCTCCACTGCCTCTCTGATAGAACCTGTCTCACATCTTCATGGTCATCAGCTCAGCTACAGCTGTTTTGGGGGTAGTACTCTTCTGCGTGGTGTTTTACAGTGGAGGAACGGTGGGTCCTGGCAGTTGTGCTTGAGTAATATCGATGGTTTTCTTAGGCTGGCATTCAGTAATGACAAACCACACTGTTTTATTGGAGGTGTTGTTTGGCTGGACAGTTCCCCAGTGACACTGTCACAGCAGCAGCAGAAGCCTGGTAGAGTTATCATCTCACTCAAGTCTGATAGCTAGTACAGACATATAGAAGTGGTAGCCAGATTAGTACATGTAGCCCACTTTCTCTTTGGATTTAATGTCCTTTATTATGTTTGAATCTCAAGTATTTGTGCTTTGTGTTTCAGACTAAAAATCAAAAGTATTCCTCTCCTGTGGCTCCCTGACAGTTCTTCAATATATTAGAGTTTTAAAAAACTCTTCAAGGCCAAAAATGCACTTTCAAGTGCTGTTTAGGAGTTTACCATTTCTCCCTTCTCTTCATTCCTAGGTCTGCCGGATGCTTTATGAAAGGTGGGAAAAAATCACCTAAAAGTGCTGCTTTTGTATTCAGTTTACATTGCTTCTTATACAGACACCTGCCTGGAAGGAGACAGGTGCACATCCCATGATGTCATGATGCAGCATCGCTAGCATTATTATTACTTTCTATTTCAACAGCTGCACTAGCTCTGGAACTTTCAAAAGTATCAATT
Source organism: Emys orbicularis (assembly GCF_028017835.1). Taxonomy (NCBI): domain Eukaryota; kingdom Metazoa; phylum Chordata; order Testudines; family Emydidae; genus Emys; species Emys orbicularis. The sequence goes on along the minus strand of NC_088683.1, from coordinate 268,134,528 downwards.
TTCTGTCAGAACTAGACTTTTTATAAAAAACATTTTGAGGCTAATGGGGAGAAGCCAAAGTGAGCCCACCAGGCAAATAGCAGTAAGCTCACAAGCATTAAGAAATCTGTTTGCCAGGAGGCCAAGTGGTTTTCTGCAGCTCTTAAAAAAATAACAAAAAGCTATTTTGTGCTTGAAATTAAAGAAAACAAAGGATGCCTCCTACATGTCTATACATGAGATTCTGGAATATTACATTCTTGTATAAAATGTATGCCAACCAAACTGCAATAGCAGCAAAATACCTAGGACTACAATGTTGCAAGCTGGCTGCAATAATATGTGCATACATACATAGCTACATTTACTCTTCTACCATCTTTAAAAATATTCAATAACCTATGGAGGCCCTGTGAGGGAAAGAGGTCGTTCGTATTATATCCATTTTACAGATGTGGAAAGTGAGGTTGGAGTGCTTTGCAAAATCAGTGTTAGAGCTGGGATTAGAATGTGGGGAGTCCTAGCTCTCAAATCCATGCACAGCTCATTAGATTCCGCCTCTCTGAATACATATTTGATGGAAGATTTTCGTTTCCATGATGTGGGCAGGAGGGAGAGGGAAATATTCTAGCTGCTGATTAAGAGAATTATTTCCTTAGGAAAGGGCTCATTAAACATCCTTCCAATGCTGTGTTCTGTTGAGGGCACTGTTAGGATTAGCTGGGTTTAAAATTCCCACTGTTGACTAAAATCTAATGTTCCAAAGTGGCCTAACATAAAACATGCATTTCCGAGCAGGGAATAACATAGATTGTAAATAATCATCAGCAACATAAAGGATCAGATGAAAATGTGGACACAGAGCCTGATAAATGATAAATGGTCATATTCTGTTCCGGGGGGCACCCCCATAAATCAATGTGCCTGCAGGGATTAGGTTTTAAAACTCCTTACAAATGTTGCTTTTATATTGGACTGGCTCACCTTCCTCTCTTCCAGCCACCCAGCTCCAGCATGGAGCAACCAATCTAGCTCCCATGAAGTCTAAGTCAGAACTCCCTTTGACTTCAGTCCTGGCATCTCAACCCATTGCCATCTGTCCCTGCCATCCCAAAGACAGAGGCAGTCTCCCTAGGAAGTGGGCACAACATCCAGACTATATAGAATTGGGAGGAGAGGGGAGGTCTTATCTTCCCTCCCCCTTCCATGCGCACAAGCTGTCACTACAAGTTATCTTCTCACTTTTGAGATCAGCCAGTCTCCTGAGTGGAAAATAAGTGTTATAAGGGGAGATGAAGGTAACAATCCTGTCCACAACTGCCTCTTTCCCCATATCTCGAGAGCTGACTATGCCTCTTCTTCAGCACTCCCTCCAAGGTTGCAGAATGGGAAAGAGTGGCCCCTGGTTGGCACAATGGTACCTTCCAAGCACCATGTCAGCTGGATTGCCCCTTTAAGATGTAATGTCAGATAGTGATTGAAGATGGGTGTAACTATGTGCTGCCTTTTCATCTCAGGTCTGGAAGATTTCTGAGAGCATGACAGAAATATGAGATAGTACTTTGGCAATACAGACCTCTCCTTCAAATGTAGGAGGGCCATTTATAATCTCTGCACTGTAAAACATGTGGATTATGTAATCCTTGTATTCCAGACAACCTGACAGTAGTCGAATTTGTTTCTGCTTTAATAGTGTTCTGTGAATATTGCGGTTTTAGACACAGCCTGGTTAGGTGAGATCTTCTCCTGTCGCCCGGCTTGTTGATTTAACACTGCCTCGGTTACTAACACCTGCTGACGAGACAGCATAGCTTGGCAAAGTAATCCTCAGGAGTCTATGTCTGAATCTATAGAGAGTGCATCCCTAATCATTAATGCAGAGCACACCCTCGCTGGTCATTTAAAACATATGATTAGCCAAAAGAGAATTAATGTGTAGGTTTAAATTTCGCATATAGAGCTCCAAAGTTTTCAAATCTCTTAAAGAACAAAAGAATGATTATGCAGCACACTACAAAAGTGTGTGTGTGCGTGCGTGTGTGTGTATGGATCAACTTTTTGTAGACATGTATTTAAAACGACCAGTGAGGGTTATATATATGTATGTAGGTTTCTCCTCGCTGCATTATATTCTGGAGTTTCTCACTTCCTATATGAATTCTTGTTCTACTGTATCCTACAAATTGTTTATGAAAAAGTATGTTCCTGTTTTAATCCTATATTCTCATTAAGTATTTCTCTACTTGTCATCTCTTCCCAGCTTTATACAGTTACACTTTTCACTACCTAGACGCCTTGATTTGTATGTTATATCCCTCAACAAAAATATCTTCCCCTGATTTTTGTTTCCTGGCCGGAGTCTGGATTATTCAGGTTTAAAAAGCAAAGGACTATTTTCTAAATTCCTCTGTGTGCAGACTTCAGACAAATCCACACAAGGAAGGCAAACGTGGAAAGCCAACCCAGCGCGTGCACTGGGTAACGGATAAGTCTCTTGCCCCGTAGCAATCACAGATTTTCAGGCGCTATTTAGCCAAGACTTGGTTTAGCCACGTTTCTAAAGCTGCCAACTTGATAAACACCCTGGTTTCCTGGAATAATTGGCACGAGGCACCCACCGCAAATCCACACAAAACCAGGCATCCCAACCAGTAAAGAGTGTGTGCGTTTGGATTGTATTGATCAGCTTTGGGTTCCCGTGTAATAAATTGACAACAACCTGAAGGGCCCGTGCCTTGGGGCCCTTATGTCCCTCTTTCTTTTGGCGTCCCTGGGCACCAGGGCTGTGGCATACAGCAAACAATGACGCTATTCTTCGCCAGCCGGGTGCGCGCAGTTCCCGGGACTCTGAGCAATGCATCCTCCCGCATGGGGCAGCGCCCGCCGGGTCGCCAGGGAAGATGGCAGCAGGAGTTAGGCGTGGGAGAAGATAATGAAGGACTATTAATGAATGAATACGCTCCGCCCCTCCTGTCCTGCGCAAAACCTTTGGGCCCAAGGCTGTTGCCCACAGCCAGGCAACGCGTCGTGCCGATGGGAGTAAGGAGGGCAACGTTTGCCCTTGGTTTTCGGAAGCGCTGGGACCAATTTCCCACCAAACAGCCGCGCGATGGGCTCTCTGGTGGCGCTGGGAAGTTTGCTTTGGCGGCCCCCCTGCCGGGGGGCGGTTGTTGGGAAAGGAGCCCCCTTTGCTTGGCGCCTCGGCAGGATGGGGTGGGGGGTGTCTGGGCCGTTCCTAGTGCGGCCAGGGCCAGGGCAAGGAACAGCCCTGCCTAGCTGGCTGTGCCGGCTCAGGTGCGGGGCGGGAGGAAGAGAGCAATTGTCTAGTCCCAGCAGCGTTTTCTCGCTGTCTTTCGCTCCTGGTCTCCGGGCTCTGGCCTTTGCTTGGAGCTGACTTTCAAATCCCATTTCTTTTTTATTTTGAACCCAGCTCAAAGCAAGGCACGTGCATTGTAAAACATGTACTTCTTCGGCCACTGGGGGAGAGAGGTGCCCTGCCCCACGGATGACTTGGTTTATTGAACAGGGGAGTAAAAAAAAGCCAACTCTGCAGAACCAGCCAAACCATACACGTATATCTGCCTTTAAATAGCCACCCCTCCTCCCCCCTCAAGGACTCTTTCTGCTGAGGTCTGTTGTGCCCTTCAGGGACCCACCAACCATAGGGGCCGCCGATGGGGATATTGAATGCCAGCCTTTATTCAGTTTGGATGTATCCTGGAGGAAAATCGCCACGATTTTACTTCTCTAATGAACATGATCCTGAAGATATTTGTCTCATGGCCGACGATTCTGCTAATCATAAATATGTGGGGGGGGGTTAAGTTGTGATCACACAAATAGATACTTTGGGGGGAAATATTAAATAAAACTGTAGCAAAGGCAGGGGGGAAATCTCTTGTTTCTACGGTGGTTTAAAGGGGGGAAATGAAACACCGTTTAAACAAGTTCCATAGTTAACAAATGCTGCTAAATCCTTAGATCTCCAACGGATTAATGTCTCCAAGTACCTTGGGCATACGCTCCAATATTTAGTTACCCCTCAGGAACTTGACTGGGTCTTCGCTTTCATTTTTTAAAATATCTTCTTAGGGTTGTTGTTGTTTGTTTGTTTGTTTGTTTTTGGTGTGTGTGTGTGTGTGTGTGTGTGTGTGTGTGTGTGTGTGTGTGTGTGTGTGAGAGAGAGAGAGAGACGTTAATAGTTTTCTGCTTAAGATCATAATAATGTTGGGTTCCATCAATGAACCCCTAAAACTTCACCTGTGAGCCCAGTCTGCCAGGCTTGTATCCATGGGAACGTGGTTCATTGTCAAGTACCCGGAATTTAAGTGTCAAATAATACAGGGACACTACTACTAACAATCAATGAAGGTTAGGTTCAGTTGTAGAACCGATAATTGGTTACATTTCTCCAACCGCTGCAGGATATAACAAACGGCAAACGCATCTGGCATGTGAACATTGCCAACTAGAGAACAGACATGTAAGTGCTGACAAAGTAAATGGAAAAAGCAGGGCTCCGTAATATCCTTGTTCTGTGCTCTGACTGGGGAGATGGAGTCGCATAAAATAGTCGAAGATCCCCCGTGAACGGATGATGGACAGTTTAGAGAGAGACTTTTCCTGTGGCATGGAAGGGGAAACAAAATTCAAGGGCTGTCCCTGGAAATTAGCCTCTGTTGGCAGTGCTGTTTAAAACACCGGCTGGGGCTCTTTCCTGGCTAACCACCAGAAAACTTGAACTCAGAAGAGTTGGTTTAGTTTAATACTCCCTGAATACCGTTAAAAAAATCCCTCTTGAGAGGCAGGAATTATTTTGTTTTAAAGGCTGTACCCTTGAGCCCCTCCATAATTCTCGGGATTTTGCTCATGATTTTAAAGAAGTTTTATGTCACCTCCGAGACTCTGCCTTTTTGGGGGAGTCAAATATTCCTTAATTAGCTGCTGTCTCTTAACAGAAAGCCACGGCGGCTTTTATTTCATTTTACTTTGCCATTTTAATTTACTCCCTTTCGCGTTTAATAACTAGGCAGGGAAATGCTCAACAGCTGCTGTAAAACATTCCATCTCCGCCTTACTGTTGTGTGCGCTCACAACACAACTTTCCAATATGATCTCCCATCTCAGGGAGCGGAACGGAATAGGAAAAGCGCGGTAGCCTAATCTTAGAGCGAGCCAATGTGTCAGGGAGCTGTTTTAAAACTCCCTTTTTAAAAAATCCGCTTGGCGCGGGATACAACCTTTCTCGTGTCTTACTGAAGATGGAAGAGTAGGCTCTTGGGTGGTGAAATGCCCAGTAAATATATATTAACTCCATGTAAGCGATTTGCTCCCGCTAATAATAGCGCTAACTTCAGAGACTTCGGAATAGTTTGTTCGCAAGGGAGCAGACTAATGCGTTAATTCAGCAGAGAGGTGGGGTAGACGGTGAGAAAACCACCAGAATAAGCAGAAATGACAACCGAAAAAAAGAGGTTCATCTTTAGAATTGCATTAAATCCTTTGCATGTTGCATAACGTCTTTATAACAGCACCTTGGGAGATACCAGGGGGGAAACCCGCTAGCAGGAGCTGCCGCTGATGTACCAGAACCCTGACACTTTTCCTCCCAGCGATCCCCACCTAGTTTGGAGACAACGTTAAAAACGAATTTGTTAGTAGAGGGTCACTGCGTTGTTTTCAAGCCCGTGATGCTGCCTTGGGAATCCGAAGCGCAGTTTGTTTATACCAGGCACAAAAGCAATATAAAAATAGGGCTCAGCCCGGCGTGCTGGGGAGGGGGTGCGCGCGCGCCCTTCTGGCGGACGCACCTATCATAAAATCTAATATTGACTGTAAAACAAACCAGGGCTTTGAAAGTGCTCGCGCCGGACGCTTTCATAAAACCCTCCCGGCACGTGCATAACCTGCTTTGGATAACTGCATTAGTGTGTGAACGGTTCCGCCAAGACGCATTAGACATTATTTAGGATTACGGACAGGATGCGTACACACAGCCCAGGGTGTGTTTGCATGTGGCCAGCGAATTAAGGAAGGGTTAGGTTCTGCGTTGCTTTGGTTTTTGTACTAGTGCTGAGACCGTCTAGCTCGTTTCACATACGAAATTTGATACACTGAATTCCTGGCTTGTAGCCAAATTTCTTTTCTGGCGTTGGGTTATATAACATTTTACCTTTAGTCTCCATAAAATAAGATCAGCATAAACTCTATTAACGCCACAAAATTATTTGGAAACACTGACGCTGAACTGATCTATACCGTTGTTCACACATAAAAATAATGCCCGAAGGATCAAGGAAGAGGAATAATTTGAAGTTTTTGCAACTTCCACAATTAGAAAGATATGTGTGAAAACTCGCAGCATTTGGAAAGGTCAACTCCATGGACTTGCCTAGCCCAGCAATGTAATACTTTGCATCAGGAGGCCAAAAGCTGAAGCAAAAAGTGTCTGGTAGATCCTAAAGGACAATTCTGTCTGGGTCTCCTTGGTTGTTATACCTCACCTTTGTCATTCAGACAAAAATAGCCCTTTCTTGCCAATCTGAAAGGTTTAGTCTCTGCAAATGCCCTTTCATTGAAAGTCGCCTTGCACATTTGAATGAAACTGTTTGGAGAAACCTTTGCCAAATATTCAGTAACTATTTTATCATCTAAAAGGCTTGGTCTGATTTATGCTTTGGTAATAGGTTTGGCGTTTAAACAGAGCACACTAAAATGCGTTTTAATTGTAAGCTGTCTGTTTTCGTCTTTCAGGAGCTCTCGAGCAAAATGAACTTTATTTCACTGAACATGATGCCCTCCCTGGCTGTAGTAGTGTCCGTTCCTTGTTAATACCGCATTATACCATCCTTCCTAGTCCCCTTACAAAAAGAAAGGTTCGGCATTGCAGTCCTTGCGATACTGAAAAAAGGAAATTAGGTTTGTATAGTAATTTTGAGAATTATATCGTTTGGATTTGTAACCAAGTGTTTTCGACAAAAAGTGTCAGGTGAGGCTTGTCCCTTCCTTAGACATTTATTAAAATAAAACAAAATGTAATTATTAGTCGCTTCTGAATTTTTAATAGATTAGAACGCGTATGCAAAGTGAATAATGCAAGCCATATTTTGGCTACTCTCAAACCACCATGATTTCCCCTCCCCCCAAAAAAATCTGGCCATTTCCGTCAAAAAGGATGTGAAGCTACTAAGATACTGACATATACACAGCTCCCAAACAGCATTTCCCATTTTTGTATGTACAATATTTTCTGTTTTATGTTATAAATAGCCGTGTAAGGCTATTCCAAATATTCCAGCATCTCAATGTATGTCTTTTGGTTTGCATTTGGGGGAAATAATGTAAAATATTCCCCCCAAATTTGAAATATTTTCTGGATATGTGCAGTCATATAACGTTGTATTTGTATTTATTTTTAACATTACTATTGTATTTTTATTTTAAAATTTGCTTTCCTAATAATGAATGATGTAACCATACTTGATCGAATGCTGCTTTTCTTGCTCAGATCCTTTTAACTGCAGCTATAGTTTGAGGAAGGCGAGTAGGAGTTGGTTTTCATATACAGAAGAGCTCAGATTTTGTTACTGTGCATTGAGGTGATCACAAAGTTCCTTAATGCAGGCGGAACTCTGAAACAGTTTGATTAGGACAAGACTCTGGGGCTTTTACTCTGCAACCGAAAAAGAGGTGTTCAGGCTGCATATTCATAAAGCGGTTAGATACACAGCTGTCATGTATGAAATACAACCAAAGAAATGTTTGGACAGCCAACTCTTAGTCAGTCTAGGCTTTAAAAGCAATTAGGTCAGAAAGTAAAGATAATGAACATTACATCACACCTCAGTGATAAAAAAAAATTGGCCCCTGTTCATCGCAATGTTTTAAGAAGGTCAAAGTCTCATTAACCCTGTCGATTTTAAGTAGCTAAGGGCTGAGCTCGTCAGCCTGGGAAAAAAAAAGTACCGTATGGGTAAAGATTAATAGTTTAAATATGGGCAGCACCTGAAGAATAGTTTGGCTAATAACATGGTGAGGCTATATACACACCTATGCGCTCTATCCTCCAGGGCTTTGAAATGTTTTGTATCTGATTTTTCATAAATTAATATTTCTCGTTATGGGTGGACCTGACTTTGAGTCGGGAGTCTTCTGATTTATTACGGTTTTCAATAACACTCCTTTTCACGTTAGTGCAAGGGTGGGTGGGTTATTTTATGAGTTGGTCAATGATCTATTTCGAGAGTGCAGCGATCGAGCGAAATATGCAGTATTACAATAGATCAATGCGGCTTTTCCTGGCCAGGGACACGTTTGTGACACCTGAGTTATTGCTGTTTGTTCTGACCCCGCCTCCCTCCACATACACCCCTGGCACCACAGACCTCCTCGGTATTACGCTAACGCTGCCTCTGAGTGCTTCTCTGTCTAGGCGCGCACAGGGAAGATGCGCTCCAGGGGCCGGGGAAGGGGCGATGTTATTGCGCGTAGCGTGGTGTAACGGGTTCTAGAAATATTTTTTTCTTTACAATCTGCTAAAAAGCGAAAGGTTAAAATGCACGGGGTCCGTGCTGAACGCAGCTCCTTCCTCGCCAGCCGTGTCAGCCAGGCTGACCGAGCTGAGCGATCGTGTCAGAAGGCTTTGAGAAGGCGTGTGAATTCTCCAGGTTAGCAGCCGCGTTGGAGGGAAAGGCAGCTCTCCGAAGTGCTCTGCACACACACACACACACACACTCTCACTTAGCCACGGCTAGACAAACCGACAGACACATGCGCACAGCGATGGCAATGATAGACACGCACAGGCTTAGAGAAAAAGTCCCAGTAGGTGCCAAAAACACAGGCGTTCAGCCAGCCAGATGCCTGCAAAGCCACCCAGCTCACATATGTAAAAACACACGCACAGAGCCAGCCACCGAGTCAATGTCTGGCACACACACACACACACACACACACACACACACACACACACACACACATGCCGTTACATGCAAACATCTATCCAGAGAAATCCAACGCCTCCCGCCCAACACACGTACCCCCCCGCGCCCCACAGACCGCTCAGCCACACATAGGCAGTGATTACAGCCTGTCTCTAACCCCCCTCCCTGTCACCAGCGCTCCGCTCCGCACAACAGCCCGCAGCAGCCCCTTCCATTCCCCTCCAGTTCCGGAGCAGTTTGAAGTTGAACTTTGATTCACTAGGAAAGTTTCTCCTTTCCGGAGAGGCAGGCGCGTCCCGCTGAACAACTGGGAAGCTGGTGGTGTGTGTGTGTGTGGGGGGGGGGTCCCTAGGGTACACCAGAAACAGAATCGCCTCCTGGAGATCCTCTCGAGACTTTGTGCCATTCGGGGGTGGGGGGTAGCTCTTCCCCACGAGCGGAACCAGAACACCCGAGGGAACTAGTTTACACCCAGAGAATATTTACTACTTACAGGGGAACGAGCACACACACACACACAGAGGCACTGCAGGGAAAGCACCATTTTGCCTCTCTCACACCGCTCGCTCTCGCTCTCCTCTGTTGCTCTCGTTTCTGACACACACACTCCCTGGCTCTGGCCCGTCGGTTTGCAGCCGTAACGCTTATTTCATGCTCCTCGGGGCCCCTCGCTGTTTCCTTTTGTCCTGAGTTTTGATGACCCATTTCCCTCTCCCCCCTTCTCTTTGTCCCCCCGCTTTTCCCTTTCCCCTCGATTTTTCTCTCGCCACCTCTCTGTCCTCTCCCATTCCTTCCTCTGCTCTCCCCCCCCCACTCCTGTCCCCACTTCCTCTGCGCCCCTCGCCCGCCCCAGCCCGAGCTGCAGCCCCAGCAGAAGGAAGGGGACAGGGACCCGCGCGCTCCCTGCCCCACGCCCCGGGCTCCCCAGCTAGCTGGGTGGGGGTGGGGGGAATCGCCTCCTCGCCCGCGCCTTGTTTGTTTTCCTTTCCCCCCGGAACGCCAGATGAAGACGTGACGCTTACACACTTTTAGTGTGACGGCCGAATAATACCACGAGTCAACACACCCAGCAAACAAAAGTGCTTGTAGTACATGGCCAACCCCGCTGGGAACTGGGCTGCGGTCTGCTGCAAAAATCAAGCTCTTCAGTGCTAATTACAAATAAATGATGATGTGCTCACTAAGTAATTGATTTAATGAAGTTCCTATGAAACTATTAAAACCGGGTAGAGGTCAGGCTGGAGACGCCCCAGAGCGCCCATTGTGGGATGTTTAACTCCACCAATCTCCTCGGGAAGACATCGGGGCTAATAGGTGAAGTCACAGCTGTTCCAGGCTGACTTCTGGAGCACCAGGACTCGCTCCCCAAACATCCCAAGCAGCCGGTCCCAGCCCCCTTGGAGGAAGCCCGGGCAGTACCCTTCCACTACCCTTCCACTGCGGCCCGTGGCCCGCTTCGGCTGCGAGGTCCCTCCCCAAGCCACCAACGCATCCCGCCACCCCCCGCCCAGTCCCCCCAGTTCAGACAGGCAGTGCTGATGGTACTCACTCAAACCTCCAGCCTGGCTGGCTCGCAACTGGGCGCCTTCCACAGAGATCCCGAGTCTCATTAGAGAGGGGGGAGCTGAGCACTGAACTTGTCTCAACTACTACAAGTCGACTGTAATTTCCCCCACTTCTTCAAGAAACTTAAGCTAGTATGCCAGGTAGGGTGCTTGGAAGGTTTTGGCAAGGTGCCTGGAATGGGAATGTGTGCCCATTTTTACTTGAAGGGCTTTCTTTTTGAAAGGCCGCTCGGAGCTCTTAAAGGGGTGAACCGCCAGTTGTATGAAAGTAGGAGAGGGAGGGAAACAGAAATTAAAAAAAAGAAAAAAAAAAGAACACAGTGATTTTATTTTAAGACCCATGTTTGGCTTTTCCTTCCTGCTACTCTGGCGGGACAGAAGGGGCTTGGCAGATTAGAGCTGTTTGCCCCCCCCCCTTTTTTTTTTAAACACCAAATTTACAAAGTTAGTTTTGAAGTGGAGCCCTCGCCGATGTTTGTGATCCTAGCTGCATTTTTTATTTTCTTCTAAAGCTGTCCCAGCTCTCGCACTCTGCGCGGCACAAAGACCCTCTAGTGCCCCTTCCTCTTAACAATCAATATCTATCTCCTTTGTGGGTGTGAAAACGAGAGTTAGAGAGGAAGAAAGAAATGTCCTTGAGTTCTAACATGGTCTGTTTGTATTTGTTTAGCACACAGGCGATGCCTCAGAAAGGGAGGGCTGATTGGCATGTCCCTTTCATCCTAGTCTAGTGCTTCCTCCAACAAGGGTACTAACCCTGCACTTTGCCCTTTTTTGCTGGACACTTTATATTCTATAGTACTGGGGGATGCTACTGTGTCTGCCGCCATATATTTACAATCTACTTTGTATCTCTTCCATCTATCTCTGTATTCAGATTTAGGTTGGATATTTATAGACTAAGCGTCACTTTTGTTTGAGATCATACTAGTTTACACTAAACTGGCAGTTCATTTAGTTCAGGTTTTTATAGGGAGCCTCACAGAAACAATACTTTCTTATATTTCATGATGACCCCCACTGCTCCCCAAAACTCTCCGGAGAGCTGGTTGTGCAATTGCTTCTTATATAAAACAAGATGGCACGCAGTCCTCACGGGGGGAAATAACGCGTTTTCTCCTGGTCCGCAACAACTTATTCCAGACAATGCCCATATCCTTTTGAGTTAGTGACTCCCCAAGCCATGTGGCTATCTACAGCTTTCACTTTGAAAATCATCTACAGCCTCTTCTGTTTCCCTGCACAACAGACGAGTTGATTATCTCATTGCATATGTAGGCATAGGGGTGGAATGTTTAGAACACCAAATCCTTTAATACATTCTTTCAGATTTGTTTTCATTATCTGGGGAGGGACATTTCTGACGATTAATTTGAAACAAATGAAGCCCGCTTGTCTCTTGTTTGCCAAACAGGCTCTAGAAAATGTGCAAACACAGCCATTCACTTCGGCTTTCTGCACCCACTACGACATTTGCTGCTGTTTGAATTCAGCTCAGGACCTAACAGCATCCAATCTTCACCCTCGATCCCCCCCCACACACACACTCCACTCCCGCCCTAATATTCCTATAATACCAGTTGATTACTATATCCACGCTCTCTTTAATGTACGATACGGGTTTCTCTTCAGCTTCACAATAAGTGACACATGCACCCCGAAACCAACGTGTGAGGAGAGCTCTGGATGCAGAGGGCTATTGACAGGAATACTGCAAGGAGACAAAGCTGGAGTCTAGTGGAATCAAGCGCAGCCTTAATTAACACCATCTTAAATAGTCCAATAGGCACCGACGACAAAGTTGAAGAAAGACTTTAAGGCTGAGTGCCCCTCGACAAGCTCTTTTTTTCCCCTCGTGTCATTCAATATTTAATGCACTGTGCTTGTAACGCTACTACTGGTGCTCCTTTCTCAGCGAGTACATTATTTTTTCACGGTGCCCATAGCCAGGGAAAGCCCTTTAGGCAAAGAAAATCAAAATGTTTGTTGTTTTGGATGACTTATAACTCTTGTTTAACACAAGCACTTGCAAGGAAGTATAACAGGCGCAGCCTCCAAAGCAAACAACGGCATCCTTGTGACAGAGCCCAGCACAAAAAGCACATTGTGCTATGGCCGATTCCTTTTCTCTGGGGCTAGATGGGTGCCTGTAGGAGAGGGAACGCCACGATGCCATTTTACTTTTGAACGATTGTTTTTGAGTTATGCCATGTGGTCAAAAGGAGCGAAGGGGAGGCTGTTGCCAAGCTCCTAAGACAAACGAGTTGCCTTTCATTGAGCTACCCCGGCGCTCCTCTACAACGAGGTTTAAATGTCACCTCCATGTTTTTAATGGACACAGGGCTTCAGGGGCGACCCTTCAAAGCGCCTTCAGAATAAACCACCCTTATTAAATATGGCTCTGCCTGGGAAAATCACTTGGCAGAAAAAGGGGGTCGGGGTGGGGAGCACAGAGAGCGCCTTGCGAGAGACCATGTGGCGTTCCTCTTGCTGCACTCCGGGTTGGGATGGAGAGAAAGCTGTGTCCCATTTTGAGTGTGTGTGTGTGTGTGTTTTGTTGAGGGAGGGGTCTGGTGTGTATGGAGGGAGGGGTGTGTGTGCGCGCAGAGCGGGGGGGAGTTGTAATACAACCTCCTTTTCCTCCCCCCATCCCAACACCACCCCCCCAAAAAAGAAGCTGAGTGAAAGGTTGGGGTGTTTTCCTCCTGACTTCTTTTTGTCCTTAGGAGAGTGGCGTCTGCAAGTCTGAGCTGGGAAGTTACTGATTTGCAGGCTGCATGTTAAGGCAGCCCATGTAAGTAATTTCTACGGGCATCCCAGCAAAGGAGAACAAATCGTTGACAAAGGCGAGCCCTTTCAATTCAGCAGCGTCGTTAGGGCAACCAAAAAGTATTCCTCCTATAATAAGTTCCACTTCAAAGGATTTCTCATTCAACGGTGACTGCTTCGCACTTTTATTAAGTCCGGGCTTTTTCACTCGGAGGAATCATCTGTTTGGTTATTTTTCATCGTGTTTATTTTTCACCATTCACACAGTACTTGTATTAAATAAACAAAGAACAATCGCTCTGCAAATAAAAGTGCTTAGGTGGGGAGGGGGGAGAGGAGCTAGGGATGGCGCTTTCTTTCCATTTGTTTGTTTGTTTATTTATTTAAGCCGGCCATGATTGTGAAGGGCCTAAAAAAGAATGGGACGGAAGCCAAAAAATATGAGAGGTTCTGATGAAGTGAAAATTGACTGAACTAACACGGCATGAAACTAAAGGTCAATGCAACTGTATCTTAATAGAGTGTCTCGAATCGAGGTGGACTGTTTTCAATGCAGCCTGCTTTTGCTGTCCTCATTGCCATAGCAATCCTAGCGCTCCATGTTGATGTACCATAAAAGCAGTAGTTTGAATTTCAAAGAACCTGCCTTTGAACTTCTCCCTGCCTGATTAGGCACTTGCGTTGTGTGTGAATATGTGGCTGTGAGTGTGTTTGTGTGTGTGTGTGTGTGTTCATGTCAGTGTGGGGGGTGTGAGGCGCTCAGATTCTCCAGTAATGGGGTCGGGGGCGTATAAGTAGCTAGGTGGACAGATAGGAAGAGGTGGGTTTGGAATTAGTTGGAATGTGTGTGGAAGCGATAAACCGATCGTGTGGCTGAGTAGGATTGTAGCAATTTTTGTGTGTTGACGCGTGTGTTTCCTGGAATACTCTCTAGCCTTCTTTCGAGGGAGTACCTGAAGTATTTTCCTTGAGACAATAGCAGGCCATGTTTCCAAGTGTATTTACAGCGACTTGTCTTAATAGTCCTGTGTACACAACGTGTAAAGAAAGCACTGGCCATTTCTCCCCTGAAAACAAAGCCATATTCTTCCACCAAACTGGCTGTGGATGTAGTGACAGTGCCACACATGTACGTGAGTCTGTAAAAACTATACCTCATTGCCAATACCGCTACTATGTTGTACGTGGTTCTCAAAGGCACCCGCCCCTATAATGTCTTGACACGTAATTTCCCACACTCAAGAATTTTCGAATTCTGTTAAAGTTTGGTATCACTGCTTTACCCCTCAAAGAACTGAACAACCTCTGCAAATAATAATGTGTGGTGAAATGTCTCACAGTTCTTAATACAAAGGTAGATGATTTAAACAGTGTTTGTTAGGAACACGTTTTGCCTAGAAAAGATGAAGTCTTTGATGATGGCCAACTTAGTGTCAATAAGTGGCTTTCTTTGAGACATATTCAGATGGGAACGTCTTGCTTGCCAATTGCCATAGAAATCTTAACACACCATGAAGATTGTCCAAGCGCCAAGCCTTCCGTTCTGGGCTAAATTACTTTGAAGTGGCGCAGGACGTGCACTGGTCAATTTTAACTCTATACACTGGACAGAGAACACTAGGAGTGGGAGATTGTGCGTTTTAAAGCAGAAAATAAGAAGGGGAAACTTGTTTTATACTCTCTATACAAGATTCTGCTCATTGTCAGATATCTTTTATCTTTTATATTTCCCATGAATGATTCATGTCTTGGTGGCTTTGTGTTGCCCTCCTTTTCACAAGAAACTTCATTAGAGAGCTATAAGTTTTCCCATTGATTGGAGCTCTCATTTATGAGTGTTTTTCTGCTTCGTATGTTGGTTATTGTCATTCTGCTTGAAACAACTCTTTGCAACCTGTTTCACCTTTACCACATTTAACAAAACTGACTTTAAAAAAACACTATAACCTTTTGGTGAAACTGTTATTGACATTTTGACCAGTCATTTTCAAGTATTGGGACATCACATTCAACATTCCTGAACTAGCTTTAAAAAATAAATAAAAACAGAGAGAAAAATCTTCAATAATACTTATGTACAGATATAATAGTTTTATCTAGGTTTTTTCTATAGTAGCTTTCACTCAGTTTTCATTTTCTGCACAGAAACTCATTGATATATAGTGATGTATTTTATGCAGCTTGCGAGAAGTTTCTTTGACGTAATCCCATAACATTATATAATATGTATAATATATAAATATATTAAATATAATGTTATATATAATGTTATGAGAATATTTATATAGTCCAGCATAATTTACTGTAACACAATTTTTATGCCAGGATAGCTAATAATTAAACCATTCGATACTCTGCATGCATTATTTGTCATGAGTGCCGGAAAGGTCCAGCAAGGTATAACAAAATAAATATTAGTATTTTAACTACTGGAATTGCCAATTTTGACTAGCTGTCATTAGACTTTTGATTAGCTATCATTGCAGAAGCGAGATGTAACATAGCATATAATCAGCTATCTATCTACCTATCTATCTATCTATCTATTGTGTCTCTGCACGTAAAGATATTCGTAGAATGTCTCATTGTTTCATTATTAGGAGCCAAATCCTGTAATTCTTCTCGCGATTAGCCCGGTTGGCTTCAGTGGGAAACTACTCAGGAGAGTAAATATAGCAGAAATTGATTATGAAGAATGGATATATATAGTTAGAACCTCCCAGTATATACACATATTTGTTGACTGAAAATCAACTCTAAATAACAAAAAGAAACATTCTTTACTTATATTTTTGTTGGAAATAATCACAGTATCTCACATGACCAAGAAAAATATCGTAACGATTGATATTATTGTTCTTCACTGGTGTGCTATGACCTGAGGTACAAAAGTATCTATCTAGCTATCTAGTGTTTGGTCTCTAGCTCGCTCTCATCTATCAGTAAAGCACATGCAATCCATAGAAAGAATATTTTTATTTATTTGCTTGATGATCATTCTTGCTTTCTTATGGTCGGGTTTACAGAGATGACGGGCGTTTTTATTTAGGAGGTATCATGTGTCATAAAATTTATGGGCAGGTGTGTGACCTTATGTGTGGCATAGTACATAAAAATAGTAGTATATCCCTCCGTTTCATATTTTAAAACCCCTGTAATGTAGTAATGTATAGTGCAATCTATTGTTGAAAATTTGTATAAATTAAACAATTCGTTATAAATCAGTAAGAAAATTATTTCTAACAAGATTATATTACATAAATTACCCTTAAAAAGTCCATACCTTACGTTATCATTTTCTATTTATTTGAATGGGCTTTGAAAGTGAAAAAAGCAAATAAAATAAACTTTAAAAATTATTTTCTATTCAAGTTTTCTTGTTGTTTTTTAAGGAATGTCTGTATCTTTAAATTCACCATAACAATATGAAGACAACGTTTAAAGGCTTCCAGATTGACAGCACCATGCACTGTACTAATAATATAATATCTCTATAAACTATATATATCATCACCAACACACTGCACAGAAGACATGCAGGAAGAGCTTGTTTTCACATTACATTGTTCATTCAAGTAAGCTGGAAAATATAATGATTTTTTTAAACAAATCACGGAATCATAAACAACAATCTATCACCAAAATTAATAATATAATTCTTTGGTGTGTTCTGTACTCTTCCAGAAAAGGATGATGTCCGAAAATAAATTAATTCAACTGTACAAAATAATAGCAGTCACATACAAGTTATTAACAATGACAAGACTACATCAACCAGTCACAGCACACAAAACAAATTTCTACAAACCCTGTGGGAGGGGAGGCTACCTGTTTATGTATTCAGGGTCTCTGAGGATAAATTAGTGCTCTTTAGTTTATTTGTATGATGTTTATGATGGACTAACATTTTGCATGGGAAATGTGTCGTACCAACCGCAAATAAATTGACTAAGAGTTATCGTCATAGTTCCCTGACCTTTTCCTTTAATAGCTTGACAGCTATGCCAAAGGTCATGCACTCATCATTTTTTTTTTTTTTTTGCTCTAACTACAATCTTTGTAAATTTTAATATTTGTGACAATTGTTTTTCTCTTTTAATGTAACTGACCACTATACATGGTCATTTGAGGACTGCATGGGATGGGGGGAGAATGAATACAATCATGGTTTTAGATGTTGAAAAAAATAAAGCATTTTCAAATGAGTATCCACAATGGTATAAAAGGAGATTGATCGGTCTAAAATATCAGCTTTCACAACAGTGTCACAGCTTCTCATACTTGAAGATTTTGAAGTAATAATGGCTCTGATGTCCAAAGCACTTTTGACCTAACAACAAACTCTACTACACACATGGTCTGACATAGCAAGATGCAGGATCTTCTCTTTTAAACAAACTTTGCTAAAGGGAACAGAATTCACTTTTGAATTTTGTGTGCTATATTTAAAAAAAATCACAGTATCACAGTTGTCAGATAGCAGCGGTTTTCTTTTATTCTCCATTTTAGTCTCAGGACTCATAACAATACAAATTTGTGGAGAAATGTTAAGAGAAATGCTGCATCTTTTTTTTTTTCTTTTTAAAAAACCATTTTCACATTGTATACAGCTAAGGGATAAGGAAACAAGCCTAGGTATAAAATATCAGATTTGGGTGAAACCTAAGGACTCAGAAATAAAAAGCAAAAATTACAAAAGATCTGAACTGAAAGAGGAAAAAAAACATTTTTTTAATATGTAACCAGTCCAAGATTTGTTGGAAATTCAGCAGGTGGTGGTGGTTTACAATTAAGAGGCCATTGCGGAATTGGGGCCTACTCAAGCTGTTAAGAAGACCCCAGAATGATATATAAAGTATTTAAGAGCCACTCCAGTAAATGGAGAGGCCCTATCAGCTTGCAGGCTACATAATGAACACTCTTCCTCTCTCTCTCTTTTAGAACTATTGCATTGGCAGTGTATAATCTTGATGAACTGATCTGTCCATTGAGCTCCCTTGGCATCTTCCCCATATCTGCAAACATGCAACTTGGTTCACTGAGATAGTCCAGCTTGGTATTTTCATTTCTTATTTTTTATAAAAGGGTCCAAGTGTCTTAATTAAATTAGTTAAGTGTACAAACACCATAGGGTTTTATATACTGAATAAATAGCGGCGATTCAACATGATGGCAATTCTATGCCATCCATTTATTTCAAGCTTTGTGTCATTACAGTTCAGGAGAATGGTCCAAGTACTCCCAAGTCAGAAACTTGTTGTTGTTGTTGTTGTTGTTTTTCTTCTAATGGTTAGTTCTGGTATCAGAGTTTCTATAAGCCTCTTCATCTTCAGATTCAGAGGATGTTACATTGCTGGAAGGTGTATGAAGGTTATTAGAAGCCCCACTGGCCTGACAGACGTACCACTCATTGAGGTTGGTGACCTGAGGGGAAAGATTGGCAGAGCGGCCCCTGGCTGAGTCCTGGGCAGGGGACAGGGGAGCACCTAGGGGGGTTCCTGCAGACTGATAACCGTGAGATCCAGGTGTAGGAGAAAGTGGTGGAGACTTGCAGTGTATCTTCATGTGTTTTCTTAAAGAGCTGGGATGCGTGTAAGATTTATCACAGCCTCTGATTTTGCAGTAATATGGCTTATCACTCGTGTGGACGTGGGAGTGTTTCTTTCTGTCACTGCTATTGGCAAACTTCCTGTCGCAGCCATCAAATTCGCATTTAAAAGGCTTCTCTCCTACAATTGAAAACATTAATAATTATCTTCTGGGGGAGAAATCCTAAATCTTGGTCACTTAATTTTCAGGTCAGAGCTATGGTTAGTTTAAAAACAAACAACAACAGCACTAAGTGGAACATTTCACAGCTCTTATAAAACACGGGTCCCCATGGAAAAATTCACTGCAAATCGTTTCTGTGCTTGTCATTAGGAGACTCGTGATATGGTTGGGAAATAAGGTTATACCTGCCGGAGAGTTCAGCCTGCACTGGTGTCAAATGAATAATATTTTGTAAACTGTGAAATGTTAACTATGATTTTCAAAAAGACTCAGACAGAACCATGAAGTGTCTACTTTTTCCATGCACAAATTCTCTTGCAAATGAAAAATTTAAATGATGCATTAACAAACAAAACTACCCCCATCAATACATTTGTCATCTAGGGGTGGCTTTGTCTATAGACTGGCACATCTTGTCCTAATCCTTTCACAATGGTTTATAGTATATGGAGAATCTTTCCTTTTCGGAAATAAAAATAACACCTGTTTAAGCACATAACCATAACATCGGATTTTTGCAGGCCATACTTTAAATGTAGACCAATATCTATCAACCTTTATTCACAATCTGCACGTTAGTGAGAATAATATACTGTAATAGCAATAGACAGTAATAATGACAACAGTGGACTGCTATTACGGTATCTATTTACCTGAGGCTAATTTGTGTCTAAAAATCTATAGCAAATCTATTTTAATAGCTTTACGCATTGCTTAACAGTTAAAGTGGTTGTGAAAATCAGCCTCAGGCCTTTTTGTCTGGCATACCTTTAAGTTCCACCGGGTCCTGTAATACAATACTTTGGTTCATGTGTATTTTGTTACATATAGCTGTGCTCCAGATAAACTCTTTCCCATAGTTCTTGAATCAGGGATGTGTAAATGCCTATTATTGAGATAACAGGGAAAAATGTGCCATATCATTTTATTACAAATGTAATATAATTTAGAAGAGTAACTTTTTTTCTCTGTCATATTACACGTGAATCTGATACATCTAAAATGCATAACACCATTACTGCAAACATTTATTTAAAATGCTGAAGTTTTATGCCAGATTATGTCTGACGCAAACTTTCATATATATTTTGTTCTACATTTTCAAAAATAACAATGTACTCTAGCCCCCGCAGTGGAAGCACTTCGAGTTTTATTGAAGAAAACCTTGTTAGTCACTACTTTTTGTATAATTATATAATCTTACAATAAAATATTAATTGAAAACAAGCACACTTTTGATAACTGTCTTTTTTTTTTTTTTTTGCTAATGCTATTCAAACATTTATTTCTATATTCTAATTCCAAATCAAGTTATTCAGTTTGAAATCGTTCAGATACATTTGCACTTAGTCACAACTATCAGCAAATATCTAGCTCCACACAAAACAAACATTATTATCTCTCTCCTACCCCAGAAATTACGTTGATTAAGAAAACCAATCTGGTCCTTTTTAAATGCAGTTTTCGTATACACATAAGCGCTCGCGCACTCACACTTCCCACTGAAAAGGATTTCACAACATAGATGAAGTCACTTTATCTGTTCATTTTATCTGAAAAATAGCGTATCTATTGGAAATTTTCGCTACATCTGTATTGTTTTACAAAAATATTAGGTTTACATAGCCGATTGTAATGTGCACTCCGGATATTCTTAAGAAAAGCTATTTGACAGATAAACTGATTTGTACTATTTGCGTCAGACACAGGGATAGTTATTAAAAATTGGTTCCATCAGTGTTTCAAAAAAAGAAAATGGTTCTTTCAAGGACACCTAGATTGCAGTGATCAAATATATTTGGTACTCTGACGGAGACTTTACGTCAGAGTTTAACCATTTGCAGATTGTTCCAGTTTAACATTGCTAGATGAAAAGGATTTGAAGATACACAAGTGCATCTTTGCAAAGTTCTTCCCGTGCACAAAAACACAGTTGTGAAAACATTTGTTTATTTATTGCCAAAGAGTGATAATGCTAAACACTTTCCTGTTGAGGGTCCACAGTTTTAAGCCATATGTTCCATTAACATTATGAAGCAAACATCTTCGGGGATCAATAAAATATTTTGTTTGAGATCATGGATTAGTTACGCGTTACAGTCTTAAGCTATTAGACCGAAATAGTTTGGGATCATATTGTCCAGTGCAGCTTAACAAGGGAGTGGGGGGGGACAATTCAAATTATAGACATATTTCTCCTGTCTGGGGGCCTATAAGAAACACACAAAATCCACTAATAATGAAACATAAAATTACTGTGGTTATTTTAAACAATGACACTAAGAATGAATAATTAGTAAATCCTTAGCGCACTTTGACTGTACATTGTTGAATTAGATCTAAGTGGTAAACACAAGGCTACGGTAATTATCTGATCTTTTCATTTGACTTTCAGATTTGGGTCTTTAAAACAAGTAAATCTTCTGTGCAGACATGTGTTTGCACGTTATGAGATGGTCCTGGCAAAGAGCAGCCTGGGCCGAGTGGCCTAAAACAACCCCTTCCTCCTTCCCTGGGCCGGGCTGTCAGCAGGCTGGAGGGAAGATTTTCTTTCTCTGCTGCAGCCCAGAAGGGGCAGTTTGTCTGTTGCATCCTCCTTCCTTTCTCGAAGGCTGCTGGTTTGCAATGGCCTCCCCGGTGGCTTCTGTGTATGTGTGTCAGTGTGTCTCTGATATCAGTATGTGTGTCAGTCTCTCTCTCTCTCTCTCTCTCTCTCTCTCTCTCTCTCTCTCTCTCTCTCTCTGTGCCACTGTTCGGTGTGTGCCAGTCTCTGAGCTTCTCGCACGCGCTCTCTGTCTCCATATCTCTGTGTGTGCGGCTCGGTATCCGTTTGTATCTCGGTGTGTGTTTTAGTGTGTATTTATTTATATCGATCTCTCCGTGTGTCTCTCTCCCCGTGTAAGTGTATTTTAGTGTGTATTTATTTATATCGATCTCTGTGTGTCTTTGTATCCGTGTATATTTATTTACAGCTGCGTGCCACTCGGTATCTATAGAGATCAGTCTCTCTGTGTATCTTTGTGTGGATTTACTTCTGTACGCGTGTGTGAGAGCTGCTGTACCTCACTGTGTGCATCTCTGTGGACTGGAGTGCACAGAGATCAGTGATCGTGCGTGTTTCCCACTCTGCGGGTGTGTCTCCGTAAGTTTCTACAGCTGCATTTGGCTGTCTCTCTGTTCTGCATTGGAGGCCACTATCCAGAGAAGCTGCAAGGGCCAAGGCCCAGCCGCCTCTTTCTCCAGCCGTGGCCCGCTCCCCATCCGCTGCGGACCATCGGACCAGAAAGAGAAGGCGCCTCATCCTTGGGCTCAACTGCCAGGGAGAGCTGACACCGAAAATCGCCCCTTGCTTTGTAAACAGGATGCCAGAGTGGGAATTAAACCCAGCGGAACCCAGCCGGTCCTGATAGCAGCGACAAGGTTCAAGTCCCCAAACTATGTTTCTAGCGGCGCTGTATTTTGTGCACTGTCCAATGTTACGCCAGCTGCTCACACACGGGAAAAGTTGAGAGCAGCGGTAGGAAAGGGAATGCGCTTCCCGAGTCATAAATCTGAGCTCCCTTTTAATTGCAAAAGGGGAAACGTGCTCTGTGGGCCGCCCTTTGTTGTTGTTTAGGGTTTCTTTTTACAAAGATAAATGAATAAGCCTGCTCCGCTCTCTCTCCCTGCCTCCCCAACCGCACTCCAACCTTCTGCTCACTGCACTGGAAATAGGAGACGGCTCCCAAGCTGCAAATCATATTTTTAGGATTTGGCACCATTCCCTTTTAATATGCAGGAGCCATCCCCACCGCCTTGCACTGTGACAGGGACAAGGGGCTGTAAGTGTCGGGTTTACGTTTTGTTTTCCAAATCATCGCGACAGATGGATACAGATACATTTCAAAAACATGGTAGGGAAACAAGGATTCTCGGAAATGCCTCCAGCATTTCACTCTGTCCGCAATGCCATTAACAAAAAGCTGTCAGCCTGCCTGCAGCAGCAATCCTTCCTGGCTCGGAACTGAACAGCCAGGGCTGGGTGTCCTCATCTCTCTGCGCGTACATCTGGGCTCTTGTCTGACATATTCTGCAGATAAAATCTATAATCCTTTCAGCCATGGGCCATTTGGCTTTGCATTGAAACAACACGTTGCATGTTGTCCGCTTTTCTCTTTGCAGCAACACACAATAAATCAAGAAAGCAATTATGTAAACTCCATTTCCTTAACTATCCTCCAAGGAATAATATTTGTCTACAACTATCAATCCCAACTTCGTTCATTTTCCTCAGAGGTTTTTGTTTTGTTTTGTTTGGGGGTGGTTTTTTTTTGGGGGGGTGGGGAGTTAACCTAAACCAAAATGTCTATTTGTAAACCAACACAAGTCCCATAAACAAAACTCTAGTGAGGGACCCAGGCTGACTGGGGATTTCCCTACAAGTGAAGGGTGCCTGTTTCTCCACGTTTAACTTAGACATCTTAAAATCACAACTTGCGCTGTGAAGAGGCTGCTCTGAAGTTTCCTCCTCAAAACAACAATAAGAAACTTCTTTACACACACACAACCACCAAAAACCACACCAAATGTTACTCATCTTGGAACCTTTAAACGATCAGCATTTAACCAGTGAAACCCCCTATAGCTCAAGTCTTTTCACTGCCCCTAGCAAACACGTTTGCTTAATTTAAAGAGGAACTGCGCCCCCCTGGACCCCCACCCTCCCACTTCAAATGAAACTTTGCCTGGGACAACCCTCCCATGCGTCGTTCGGTTGAAACCCTGCCTGGGACAAGCTCCCCTCCTCCCTCCAGAAGCGCAGACGCGGAAACACCACCCGGGATTTTCGGGTGGGGTGGGATTTGGTCTGCAGTGGGAGATCCCCGCTCCTCATATTCCACGAGGGAAAGCGGGGCCTGGCGAGACTGGCCTTGGTCTTCACCTCCTCCTTCCTGGCGTGCTGTTTCCCAGGCCCTGCCTAATTTCCTAGCTCTAGGTGTTTATCGGCTTGAATTTTCTGCTGCAGGTCTAGGGATTGGCTGTGCGGTTGTGTGTGTGCGCGAGAGACTGTGTGTGTGTGTGAGAGAGAGAGAGCGAGAGAGAGAGAGACTCTGTGTGTGTGTGTGTGTGTGTGTGTGTGAGAGAGAGAGAGAGAGAGAGAGAGAGAGAGAGAGACACGGTGTGTGTGTGTGTGTGAGAGAGAGAGAGAGAGAGAGAGAGAGAGAGAGAGAGAGAGAGAGAGAGACGGTGTGTGTGTGTGTGTGTGTGTGTGTGAGAGAGAGAGAGAGAGAGAGAGAGAGAGAGAGAGAGAGAGATGGTGTGTGTGTGAACGCGCCCTGGGTGCTCCTGAATTACTTATTCATGAAAAAAGTCACATGTTTGAATGGCCGCGTGATGAGAGGAGGAAAAGAAAACAACCCCACCGAGGGAGCGAGGCAGAGGGAGCGGGGGAAATACCCACCTGTATGAGTGCGCTTGTGAATCTTGAGGTTCTCGGAGCGGGCGAAGACCTTGCCGCAGCCCGGGAAGGGGCAGGGGAAGGGCTTCTCCCCGGTGTGCACGCGGATGTGGTTGATCAGTTTGTACTTGGCCTTGAAAGGTTTCCCTTCCCGGGGACACTCCTCCCAGTAGCACACGTGGCTGCTCTGCTCCGGCCCGCCGACGTGCTCCACGGTGACATGGTTCACCAGCTCGTGCATGGTGCTGAAAGTTTTCGAGCAAGGCTTCCCGGCGGCGCTGGGCGGCGGCTCCTGCTCCAGCCACTTGCAGATGAGCTCCTGCTTGATGGGCTGCCGCATGTACCGGAGGAAGGCCGCTGCCGCCGCCCCCGGGTGGTGGGGGGGGGCCGGGTGGTGCCCGTGGCTGGCGGCCGCCAGGTTGACGTTCAAGCCCAGGGAGCCGTAGCCGTGCAGCGAGGAGGCGGCCCCGTAGGGCTCAGCCCGGCCGTACAGCTCCGCGGCCGCCAGCCCCAGGCGCATCTGGCCGTTCAGCGGGTGGTGGCCTCCGGGGGCCGGCTGCTCGTGCAGCGCCGGGAAGACCGCGTGGGCCGCGGCCCCGTCCGACGGGCCGTAGGTGCCGGCGGCGGAGATGAACACGCCGTGGTGGGGGTGCGGGTGGGGGGAGCTGGCCGCGGGGTGCGGCTCCCCCAGCGCCCCGTGCATGGCCACGCCGGGTAGCTCCCTCCGCAGGATGAAGTCCCTGGCGCTGCTGGTGCCGGCGCTGCTGGCGGCGTAGCCCGGGTGGGGAGCCGGGGGAGCCGCGCCGGCCGGGTAGCTGCTGACCGCGGCGGCGGCGCCGCTCTGGGCGGCCGGCGAGGCAAAGGCGGCCGCTGTCTGTGCCTCGGGATGCTGCGAGGGGCTGAGTTTGAGGACGCTCGCTTGGGCCATGTGCTCGGGTCCGAATGGCGTGAGGGCCACGCCGGGGTCACTCCCCATCTCCCCAGGGTGGAGGTGAGCGGCGGGGTGGGAGTGGACGTGGTGGCTCCCCAGCCCCGGGAAGCCTGTCATATTCTGATGAGGATGGGGCTGAGCCGCTGCCAAATCCGCTAATCTCAGTGTCGGGTTCCTCTTGCTCAAAGGGGGCTCCATAACTACACAATCCAGCCCATCTACACTCACTGTTGTTATTTTTTTCCCTCTGCCCGCCTTCAAAAACATGTATATATTAAGCGGCTCTTTAACTTCTTTTGTCTCCGCTCCTAACTCCGCTTATTCCTTTCCCCACTCTGTCCTCCAGCGATTGGCAGAGCGCTCACCACATTTGAGCGGCACAGTGGGAACTAGAGTTTGGAAATGGCACTGGTGGGATTGGAGGGAGCCGAGTGATTGGCAGAGGCCAGGGCAGCGCGATTGGCTCCCTTTCAGGCCGGCTGCTCAGCGGGGACCCGCCCTTACGCGCTCTCCCCCTCTGGTTTCTTTCCCAAAGTTGGGCTGGCCGAAAGTGAGCGCTGAACCTGTGAGTGCCAGCCGGCGTGCCAAAGCCAAGCGTCTCATGCCGGCTACTCGCCTTGTAGAAATAAGGCCCTGGGATCAAACACGCTCTCACACACACTTACTCAATCACGGGACACTGGGCTTCCCAGCCATTCTGGGAAAGAGATTTTACAACTTAAACACACACACACACACACACACACACCCTTATGGCTCGTTCAGCTCCCTCAGCAATGTGCTTCTGTGTTTATTTTCAGGCTGCAGGCATTTTTACTCCTGTGTTCTTCTGTTCAGCACAACTCTGCCAATTGGAACAGTTATTCAGGCAACTGTTGAAAGAAGCCAAGCCATTCGTTGAATAGGAGGAGATTGTTAAATTCCGGGGAAATAATGTCCTGATGCAGCACTGGAAGACAAAACTTACACTCTAAGTACTGATTACAGAATAAAGCACAGTATTTAAGACATTAACTGCAGAAGCAGCACGAATTAAAACTGTAATTTCTTTAATTAATAACATAAAATAAAATAAAAGGCATGTTGCACATGGTAGAAGCGAGTTTTGGAAGGGTCTGCTCAACGTGTATTCTCGAGCTTTATATGGAGATGTAGAACACTTACTATTCACAATCAGGCAAAATAACTGCGCGGTATATCTCTCAGGTAAAGTGGCTGGAATGATACAAGCGGATCTGAGACTCTTTTCACTTACATATGGCACTACAAAGAACCCACAATCAGCATATTTTATAGAAAACGCTAGATCGGTCCCTTCATTTCTCACCATTTCAGTAAAACTCACAAATACATTAAGAGTCTTTGCAAAAAATAGCTGATGAAGTCATCAGATAATAAAATAATGTTACGTCTTATTTTTTCCTTTAGGGCATTAAAAGTTTGATAGAATGGATACATTACATGATGCTTGTTCTTAAAATTTAAAAGCCTCCGACCTTCTGAACTTTGTGCTGTATACAATCTGTGAAACCTTCTAAAGAGAAGCTATTAATTGTTTGTTCTTATCGATTTTTATAAACAGGTGCACAACAGTCAAAGAAAATATTGAAAGTTTCCTTTAGGTTGAAACGTTGTGGCTGTGTTAATCAGATGTCTCTGTTACGTAATTTGACCGAGATGGCAAACATTTTTATACTGATCCTCGAAAGTGAAGCGAAGTTGAGACATTTTCGCTTCTAGGGTATCCGTTCACTTGTTCTTAATAAATTATAAAGTGATAAGACTATCCTTTGAACACGAAAGGTTGATGTCCCTATTTTGGTGTGCTACAAGGAAAGCTATGCTGAATTCTTCTGCAAAACAAATAAAATATAGAAGTTACTGTCTTCTAAAGCAGCCAGATATAAAATAGCAAGAACTAGTATGATTGTTATAATTGGTGCTAAAGTTGGCGTACATTCTGTACTCAATATAATTTGCTTTCTTTAATGACGTGTCCCTGGGGAAGCTAAGTGCAATGAAGTGGTCATTAGATACAGAAATCAAATAAACGAAAACACTGCACGTAACCTTCCGTTTTCTGTACATGTACAAGTAAGAAACTCTCCTTTTTAATGTTATGAGAGAAAACTTTGAACTGGGGATCACATGAGAACTGTCATCTTAGTTCAGAGTATCCCCATCTAACCAGTGCTACTGACAAAAGTGTTATCGATTAGGTAATAATTCGGGTTATTTTGCTTGTTTATTTTTCACACGTGTTTAAGAAAATCCTGTGGTGCTTCTGCGAGTCCCGCTTGAGGGTGGGTATGGCAAGCGCAATTTGGACCATAATGACTTCAGAAACACAAGGGTTCACTTTACATTTCAGTACATCAGACTGGGGCTTGCGCAGCGCACCGTGGTGTAGCTTTGTTTCATTCACCTGCCAAAAGTGTTTGAAACCTGCTCCAAAAACGAGCTTCAGCCCTTTCCTGAAGATCTTTTGGGATTTTAGTCAGGTTAGAAGAACAGTACAAAAATAAACAACCACTTGCTTTTAAAATGGGCTGCTTGGTGTTTTTATTATGCAATAAAACCTTTTCTCTTCAAAATGGCTTTTTACAAAAATTCTAAGCACTTTGTTTTATTGAATTACTGAGATTTAATGGTTTAATGGGTGAATGCATGGAGGACAAGCTGTAAACGTGAATAATAGTATCGCAGCTATGCGGTATCTTGTACACGCCTCCTTGTACAACTCTTGTTAAACACAGCATGATATGTATCTGTCATCGATTTAATATATCTTAATTCAAATATATCTCCCTGATCAATTTCATTTTATGGGGACTGTAAAATAGAGAAAATATTTTATGGTTAAACAATAGTCAGAAAAACGCCGACAGACAAGAAAGACGTTTACATGATCACATGAAAATTCGTCAACCTCTGAGTAAATATAAACCATGGAAAATGTAGGCGACTGCTCAGGTACTTTGATTTTGGACGCTGGAATTTAAAAAAATAATAATTCAAACCAAATACATTACCATCCAGGACTACTAATATGATTTCATATTAGGCCTAAATTGTCCTAAAGATACATATTGTGCTATATTTATGTATATGAGTACACCGAAAATCGCAAAGACACAGTATGTTTGTGGGTATGCACATATACATACACACGCACAGCTGCATCTCCAGAGAGTTTTAGAAACTCAACAGGCCCTTTAAACTCTGGTGAAGAGGTGAATCACTAGTCCAATATAAATATTACAAATAAACGCTCAGGTGGCAGTTTATAAAAGTCAAAATTAACTCTATTAAGCCTTGAAGCATTTTTTAAAGATTCCACTTCAAAATATATAATTATCTTGGCTTTTTTATGTTTGCTTTAAATATTTTGTTGATAGTTGCATTATGTAAATATATGCTAATGAGCACGAGCACCATTTATAAACTGTCGCCTTTAATGCACGTCTTATTGATATTTAGGGAAAAGAGAACAATATTTTATAACATATAAACCTTCTGGGGAACAATTAACATTCAAGCTTTTCTCAACAAGTCCTTAAAACCTGTTAATAGACCAAAACTAAAGTAGATTACCCCTCCCCCCACATACAATTAGATTACTTTTTAGCAAAACAGTCAACAAGACACCCCAAAACTTTCTTCAGCGCCAGACTTGGTTAAACCACTGCAAGTTTTATACACATGCAGTGGTGTGTCTGTCAGAGCGGCCCCACGTTCTTACAAGGTGCTCCCCTGCTCCATTACCTCGCGCCTTGTAAGGCTGTATTCACAGAGACTCCAGCATAACGCTTGATTGCACGCCCTTAATTACTGAACAGATACAAGTTTCTTTCCGATGGATGTAGGTAATTAATAAACGATAAAGGAAGTGAACAGGACGGCTTCCTGGCAGCTTTGCTTTGTTTGTAGTTTTGTTCTTGATCTAAGGGAAAAGACGTACAGAATGGAAAATCCATGTTTATTGCAACGCAAATTACCCTATCGTCAGTCAGGCGTGGTTTATGCCAGGTTTACTTTCTGACAGGCAAGATATTGAAAATGCGACAGAGTGTATCTGCGAGGGGAGACTAAGATTGGAAATGGTTTCAAGTATTAATTCTATGGTAGGCTTTTCACATTAATAATGGTGGAGTCCTCAGAGTTCAAGCCTGATGCACCAATGGTCTCAAAACTCTTATCAGAAAACATGTGTGTGCAGAAAGAGTCACAACCCCATTATGGGTGAAGTATATGGGTAATAATTATTTGATACCAACAGAACAAGTGGAAAGAACCCCGCCAAACACACATGTGATAATAAACGGAAAGTATTTGTTGACATGGAGATTATCCATGCGCTCACACATACCCTGTTTCACATCCCATCAAGTTCCCCAAATTCAGATAGCAGACTAAAAGAAGCCAAGGTATGATTTGTTTGTACATTATACCTACGATGACATATTTATACATGACAGGCCCTTCTGTTTCTTTCAGAACAGAGTTCTCTTTACACACGCCTTTTTATTATTAAATGTTGTATTGGGTGGTATTGCAAGTTAGTGAAAATGCGATCAAACCGATTGGTCTCTGTTGCTACAGAATGGATGTACTATATACGTGTGGAATGCACAGTACAGTCCATCAGTGAAAGGACTCTATTAGCAATGATTTCTAGAAGTACAACTTCTTTGGTTACCACAAAAGAGTACGGAACATGGAGGATTTACTTTTGGTCACACTGCAGTGCGAGGGTTTAAGATTAAACGTCATATGTTGTTGCATAAATACATGGTAGTGAAATGACCTAAAGGTAAAAAAGCAGCAGACTTTGGGATTCTAGATTTTTTCCCCTGATGCAGTGCTCAACTGGATATAGTTTACACATGCTGTGTCTCTTTTAAACTTCAGCTGTTAACAATAAACGCCAACTTTCCATAGCCTCTTTTAATATATCCAAATGAAGGTAGAAGTCATCATGATGGTACAATACAAATTGAGTGTATTTAATTGAATAGTATCCACTTAGTCCTAAATGCTTTTGTGATAAAGGACTGATGATATTGTTTGAAAAATCAAGAGAATTTAGAATATAAACATATTGTGACTGAACTACAATGATATTTTTAAAGTATATTTTTATATGGCAACAAAACCTGAAAAGCAATAATTTTCAACCCACTACCAGTTAGTAAAATCATGGCATAGTTCTAATAGTCTGATTTATTCCCTAAAACTTTTTTTTAAAATAGTAAATAGTGTTTTACATGGCACAGTGTTTATTAAAATTAGTTCAAAATTTAGCGTATTTTTCTCTATATCTGAACGTCAACGTTTGAAGAAGCTGTTGAGATAAATCAAATGGTGACATTTTGACGGCTTTACTTGTATAAGCAATGTGGTTACCATATGGCATTGTTATTTATGAATGACAGCATAAATTGTATTACAAAGTCTATCGCAATAATTGTGCAGTTTATTGGAAAGCTGCTCTGCTGTCACTAGCATTTATAAGGCAACCTCCATATGACAAAGGTATGTCAGTCAAATTACACATTCATGTTTAACATCTCGCTTTTAGTGTTTTCGGTGTTTTTATTTTTACGGTTATAAAAATACTCCTAGTCTGGTAGGGAATTCAGAGTGTCTCCTGTGACAAAATAAATCTGCAGTGTGATGCAGTAGCACAATAACAACTGTAAAAATCTTGTCCAAGTATTCGCTGTTACTTGGCCGATTCTTCATCCCTTAAAAAAATCCACTGTACTCTGCATCACTAAATCACTGGCAAATTCATTTTTATATAGGAACTTTTTATAAGTACAACTGAGAGAACAATAAATTTTAATGGTATGAAAGAAAGGTGCTCCTTTGTAGGTTCCCTATACGTTGTAGTGGGTTTTAAGAAATGGCATTTAAAAGTTACAACTTTGGCTGAGATTTTCATTATTTCCCTTTTCTTTTACATTACACTTCTATTAAACTCTGACAAAGAACTTTTGTTCCAAAGTGTGTTTTACAGAGGGAGGCTACAACACAACACATGTGGTCTTCACGGGTCATAGGTCGAACGGCCTAGAAGTGGCTAAGATCGGCAAAATCAAAGGTAACCTGCAACTTAATATCCTGTTGATGATCTTGTTGAATTTATGAGTGTCTGTGATACAGACAACGGTGCAAGTGATTCTGTTAAATTGCTCTGTTCTTTTCAGGTTAAACAGAGCATCATCCCCCTCTCTACACTCCTTCTCTTCCCTCCATAAGGAAACAAAGCTTGGATTTTATACTGAATGGTGCGCATCTTATCTCTACTTTAAATCTTTAATTTCATTTTTCTTAACCCTAATATATATGCATTTAAATAGACGGTACAGGCACGCCTTGAAATTCATCTTCACACAACCATACATTCTATGCACATCTCCATATCAACTTTTATAATACAACTAGTCCACAGTTCCCAATGTAAACAACAATCTAGTGGGGGGGAAATCTAGCGGAGTTTACATTTTTCTAATACTCAACTGTCCTCTTGAACGTTGATTCCTAGGAAGAGGAAGATTATAAAAGACGAAGACAATACCCGAAGTTAGGAAAAATCCCTTGCTATCACACCCTATCTGCATAAGCAATCGGTAATAGTAAGAGCAGTGTAGTTTTAAAGAGAAATACGTAAAACTTACAAACAGGGAAATGTGAAGCGGCTGTTTGTTCTGCTGGTCTGACACCACTGCACTGCGGTCACCTCCGCAAGCCTGTTGAAAAACTTATTTCACTGAAACAGTTTAGAAGGGAGTTTGACTGGCCGCTCTCTTCCCTCTAAAGAATGAGCTTAAGTCTGCATTTCTGGCAATGGCCCTGAAAGCGATTGCAGGTTTTTTTCCTCTCTCTCTCTCTCTTTTTCCCTTTTCACCCTGTGACATGGGGGAAAGGGGTTTTGCGGTTCGTAGAGAAATAAAGCACTTCTTAGAGGGGACGGCGACATGACTTTGAACTTGGATCAGCTCCTCTGTTTCCTGCAGAGAGAGTAGAACTGGAGCCCTGAAAGAATAGCAAAGAGAGTCCAGCCTGCGGGGTCTCCGGCTGGAATTAACGAATTCTCCCCAAACTGTCCCAATGCAGCCGCCTGAAGCCGCAGAGCCAGCATACAGCAGCAGGGTGATCTGGAAATGGGTAAGAAAGAAAGAAAGAAAGAAAGAAAGAAAGAAAGAGGTGGGCATTTGGATATGTTAACATTGTTTTACTATGAAATATGTTTAACACAATATTTTTCTCTGACATGTTTGGGGGCTCTTCCTTTCTTAGATGCAGAATCTTCCTTTAAACTCTTCTGCTGAAAAGTGGTCTAAATAAGTAAGTGTATGTGGCTATCAGTGTTTATGATTATTCGGTTTTCCGGAGGCAGACACTGTAGATTACTATAACCTCCAAGTTGTGCTCTATCTCCCTAGCTCTGATTCAAGGGGCATCCCTCAAATCCTCTTTTCTGAAGCGTTGTAGGGAAAGGACAATACAATCTGTTTGCTGTCTGGCCATATAGGTTGTAGGGTCAATACAAGGACAGCAAATGCATGAATTCTGCAGTCTGGAAAGAGAACTTCGGGGAGCAGCACTCCCACGTAGAAAGACATGACCAAGGGACGGCTTGGAAGAAGGGCTCGGGGCTTTAGCTAACAGAGGGGTATGTCTAGATACATTTGGAGTTTGTGGGTTTTAACGATCATTTTAGATTAGAAGGAATTCCTGTTATTCATAAAGGAACCCCTCGCGTTTTACGAAGAGTAATAAACCCAGCGATATTTTTATGTTTCAGCTTGTTCCAAGGCAGGCTTTTAATTGTTTTTAACCATTTAGTGGAGGGGGGAAATACTAATTTAACCAAATCAAGGGAGAAAAGCTGTTTGCAATGTTGTTTTGATTTCACATATCGTTAGACACTGTAATATCATCTATCTATCTATCTATCTATCTATCTATCTATCAGCAGAGCATTATAAAATCCCCCCTCCCTCCCACGCAAAGTCCACTTGTATTTGGTGCAGTACACAATAACGTGAGGAGTGACAGGAATGTCGCTGGTAAGAGTATTTATTCCGCCTCTTTTAAAAAACCCACTACATTTTGGGTTGATTCTCTCTGGTGAGCACAGAGATGATTAGAGTGTAAACGTCAGGTTGAGTGCAGAAAGGTCAGTATTACAAATATTATTTTTTTAAAGCGCCTTGTTTATTGGATACTGGCCCCAACATGATTATTTTCCAGCCACTGCAAAACAAACCCAACCAGGGGCCAGACATGTATTTAGTGGAGGGGGAGGGGAAGCGGACTTGTTCGGTGTGTATAGTGTGCTGCTTTTTATTATTATTTATTGTTATTATTCCTGCCCTCTAATAATACGGTTTTCAAACAACAACAGCAAGTTTTGTTGTTGCGGTTATTGTTAGAAATTAGAAAGGAACCATCAAGCCCTATAGCCCCTGCTCTGCAATGCACATGCATAGGCAGTCTGATCTCTCCGCTCTATACAAGTGGTTTAAAACACCAAATAGCTGTTTGGTGTTTTTCTCTCTCTTCCCTCTCCCCCACCCCCCGACGAAATAGCACCGTTATCAATAGTGTATTTGATTTTTCTCTGTCCCTTTCGATTATTTGGCGGATTTGGTTTTGCAGCAGAGGAGAGAAAAGGGGGAGGGGAGCGGCAGTATTGGCAGGTCGTTCCCCCCCCCCCCCCCGTTCATGTTTTAAGCGCCTTGTTTTGCTTGTTTGTTTCCCCCAAGAAGGAAGACTGGAACGGGCAGAGGCAGGCTGGCTCTGGCGGCTCCCCTGCTTCTTCCCCCGATCGCTTCCCCAGCAAAAAGAAACAGCGAAAAAGGGGTTTCAATAAACCCCCCGTTTCCAGCCTCGCTCGCACTTGGTGGCTGGAGCTGCGGCAGCCCCACTCTGCCTCTCCCTGTGGCCGAGCTCTGGGGTGGGGTTGTGCTGGGGGAGGGGGGGCAGAGCCCGGCGCTGCTGCTCGCTGCTGCTGCTGCTGCCGCCGCCACCGCCCAGCCTTGGTGCCGGAGGGGGAGGCGGGAAGGACCCGGAGAAGCTCGAGCCGCTATTAGCCGCTCTTAGGGGGACGCCAGGATTGATGAGGCCAGTTTGACCAATGAGCTGGCGCCTGGAGAATGACCGGGCTGCTGTTAAAGGGGGCGTTTGAAGAGGAGCTGCCAGTCCAGTCAGAGAGTAAGAGAGAGAGGCTGGGAGAAGGGGGGTGGGGAGGGGAAAAAAAAATAAAAGCAGCAGCAGCAGCGCCCACCGAAATAAACAGAGGCGGAGAGACACGGGAGGAAAATAAAACCCCGCATTGAGGGAGCAGCCAGGCGCAGGAGAAGGGCTCACTTCCCCCAGCCCGCTCCAGAGAGGCTTGATCATCTGCAGGGGCTGCGTGTCCTGCTGCTGAGCCCCCCCGCTCGGCTCGGAGACCCAGAGAGGGGATCACTTTTTTTTATTGTTGTTATTGTTTTTAATCCGCATCTCCCCCCTCCTCCTCCTCTCCCCTCCCCTCCCCCCATCACTCCCCCCCCTCAGACCCAACTTAAAGAAAGAGAGGAGGCTACAGAGAGAGGACAGAGACGCGTCTGATTCCTTCATCTGTGGGAATTCGTTCCTGCGAGTTTACTACGTGAGACACATCTAATGCCCAGCCGAGAAGAAGAGGAATAAAAAAAAAGAGAGGGGGGAGGGGGCACCCCAGCCGCAGCCGGAGAGGGGGGAAGCCAGCGAGGTGTGGGGGAGCAGGGAGGCATAAAAGGGGCCAGCGCTTCTGGGGGTGCGGGGCTCAGGGCGGAGGTTGGCGGCAGTGACATTTCCTAGGCAGGGTGTGAGTGAGTGTGTGTGTGTATTGCAGGGAAAGGCAACGCGATTGTCCCCCCTCCCTCCTTCCCTCCCCCCCCTGCTCCCCCTCCTCTGCCCTGCCCGCCCGCCCCCGCCTCAGCTCCTTTAATACACTTTGGTTCTCCGCCTGGCTTTGGACTCGTCTCTCTGTGGCTCGCTCGCTCGCTTGCTCGGCGGCTGCTGCTGCTGCTCGGTGCAGCGGGGGGAAGCCTGGTCCCTGGATCCTCCTGCTGCTGCTGCCGGGTGGTGCCCGGGAAGGAAGAGGAGCAGCCGCGGGGGAGGAAGCGGAGAGGAGCGGCAGGACCATGCTGCTGGACGCCGGACCCCAGTTCCCTGCCATTGGAGTGGGCACTTTCGCTCGGCACCATCACTCGGCCGCCGCCGAGATGCAGGATCGGGAGCTGAGCCTGGCGGCGCAGAACAGCTTTGTGGACTCGGCAGCCCACATGGGGGCTTTTAAACTCAACCCCGGGGCCCACGATCTGTCCCCCGGCCAGAGCTCGGCTTTCACCTCGCAGGCTCCCGGCTACCCGGCGGCAGCGTTGGGTCCCCATGCCGCCCATGTCAGCTCCTATTCCGGGGCGCCTTTCAACTCCACCCGGGACTTCTTGTTTCGCAGCCGGGGCTTTGGGGACTCGTCTCCGGCCGGCGGCCAGCACGGGATCTTTGGCCCTGCGGCCGGGACCCTCCATCACCCGCACACGGACGCTCAGAGCCACATCCTCTTCCCCGCCATTCACGACCAGCATGGCCCCCACGCCTCCCAAAACGTCCTGAATGGGCAGATGCGCCTGGGTTTGCCCGGGGAGGTCTTCGCCCGATCGGATCAATACCGCCAGGTCTCTAGCCCCAGGACTGATCCCTATTCGGCGGCTCAGCTGCACAACCAGTATGGCCCCATGAATATGAATATGGGCATGAACATGGCAGCTCACCACCATCACCACCCAGGTGCCTTTTTTCGATACATGAGACAACAGTGCATCAAGCAAGAGCTGATCTGCAAGTGGATCGACCCCGAGCAGCTGAACAACCCCAAAAAGAGTTGCAATAAAACTTTTAGCACCATGCACGAGCTGGTCACCCATGTCTCGGTGGAACATGTTGGGGGACCCGAGCAGAGCAACCATATCTGTTATTGGGAGGAGTGTCCCCGGGAAGGCAAACCTTTCAAAGCCAAATACAAACTGGTCAATCATATCCGAGTGCACACGGGAGAGAAGCCGTTCCCCTGTCCTTTTCCTGGCTGTGGGAAAGTTTTCGCCAGATCAGAAAACCTAAAAATCCACAAAAGGACACACACAGGTAATTATGTTTGGTTTCGAAGATTTAAAAATGGCTTATTTATTTAAAAAAATGCACTTAAAGATGCTCCCGTATGTAAAGACTTCCAATTTCAGCATGCTGCAGCGTTTCTCGGGGTGTTTTCTCCGGCTCTTTCAGTTTGAAAGGATTTTTTTGTTTTGTTACTAATTGCTTTATATCTGTGGTCATTTATTAATGTGAAAACATGTCAAGACTTGACCGAACTCTTTCCCTTTCAAAGTAAAATACAGGCGAGATATATTCATTAATACTATTAAAATATGGATTGACATATGTATAGATAAAATATTGTCCTTAAGTAATGTACATATTTATATATGACTTGGGTGTGTGCGTGCGTGCATAGGTATTGTAAATATAAAAATATCTCGTAGTAAGTGGCGAAATGTCCCTTTCTGGGAATGCTTTTCATTAAATTTAAATGGTGTGAGTGAGGGCAATAAAATTTTCTAATTTAGAAAGTGTTTTTAAAGTCTCATGTGAGGTGGTTTAGGGTGGTGTTGCAACAGTTTATTAAATTATATAATAGGTAGCAGAGGATTTGAGGTTCAGAAACTTACACAAAAATCAGGTCAGATATGAGAGAAGGACACAACACTTCCTGGTGGTAAATTGCGTGAGCTGAACTGTAACAAAACAAACGCATCATCCTGCTTCATAGAGTATTCATTTACTATTACTCCCAGCTTAGAATTGTGCCAGAGTATTTCATAAAAGACAGCCAAATATTTTAGCAACTTCCACTATAAATATTTACTTGAATACGGGTAAGATCTATAGGCCTATTGTTTTCTTAAGTGTTAAGAATGATGCTAGGTGCGAGACGAGCTTTAACAAGGTTTAAAATTTGAGAAATTTATTTGCATGAAATGCCCGCACTTAAGTCATTGTGTCTGAGCGGATGTCTTTAAGAAACAATTTAGGTGCTAATGGAATTTAATGTTAAATGGTTCCCCCTCCAAATGGGTGGATGTTTGAGTTCTCACCTCCAAATTACTCTGAGCATTTGGAATTCTGGCAACAGGGTGAAGAAATTGTATGAAAATTAAATGGAGTATTTTACAGACATTTAGTTTCCCCCAGCGGATATGTGTTTACTTCGAAGATCCATACATGAAATAAAATGTGTGTAGCCTTAACTCTTTTGTTAATGGTTTATAGTTTAACAGGATATTGGATTTTATACAAAGGTGCAAACGTCTCAATTTAAAAAAAAATGCTTTCGAGCCGATTGTGTGATAGCACCAGTTGAAACAAAACAAAATCCGTAAATTCATTGGAGCCATATCGTGTCACCAGTTTTGACGGAGAACTCCCTACTGGTTTCACTGGGGAGTCCTACTTCAAAAGCAATGGCGAGATATGGCTCCAATATTTTTGTATTTTTTGATAAAATATCTTGTCAGTAACGAAGTGATTAGTTCATAGCTGCACATCAAGGCGTCATCAGAAAACAATCCACACAGTGACATCAATCTTTTGTTAACCATTTTAGTGGATTTGACATTGGTAAACAAAGCACTAGAAATTTAAAAAAATTAAAAAAAATAAAAATTATTCTTATGAACCCCTATTTTAAGGCAGGCAGGTGTGGGTTATTGTGCACAATAAGTAGGGGAGAAGTCCAAGTTGAGTGTTTACTATAACCCAATCCTCCTTGTTTATCTTCCAGGAGAAAAGCCTTTCCAGTGTGAATTTGAAGGCTGTGACAGACGTTTTGCCAACAGCAGCGATAGGAAGAAGCACATGCATGTCCACACTTCAGATAAGCCCTATCTGTGCAAAATGTGCGACAAATCCTACACCCACCCCAGCTCTCTGCGGAAGCACATGAAGGTATACCACATTGCCATTTTTCCAGTGGACATCCTCTGAGGGGGTCGGTCTGGGAGAAGGGTTTAACTCGCATTTTCTTTATTGGGAAGGGAAACAAAAACAGGAGCCGCCTCATCGCCAGGTTGTAAAGCCAGGGAGCCTTTGCGTGGCACAGGAGGCCGGACCTGGGTGCCTGGGAGTGCGCTGGCCCTCCGAGGGTGGTGTGAGCTCTGGCTGGGAGTGCCTTGCGCACAGGGACACTTACTCCACCCTGTCTTGTTGCATTTGCTTTCCAGGTCCATGAATCTTCTCCTCAAGGCTCTGAATCGTCCCCGGCTGCCAGCTCGGGCTATGAGTCCTCCACGCCCCCGGGCCTGGTGTCCCCCAGCGCCGAGACTCAGAGCACCACCAACCTGTCCCCGGCGGCGGCGGCGGCTGCAGCTGCGGCGGCGGCCGCGGTGTCTGCGGTGCACAGAGGCAGCGGCGGCGGCGGCGGGGGAGGCAGCGGCAGCGGAGCCGGCGGGGGTGGAGGGGCCAGCGGGAGCCACAGCGGCCTCTCCTCCAACTTCAACGAATGGTACGTGTAGGGGCCCTGCCGGACTGCTGGGCAAGGCCCCCGCGCCTGCCCTCCCCGCCGAGGAGGAGGAAGAAGCAGACACACCGGGAAGGTGCTGGATCCTGTTTGGTTTGGGTTTAATTCTTAACCAGCGAAAGGATTAACAACTTAAACGGCTCTAGAGCCCAAGAGAGCAAATCCCCGCCAGAGCCTCCAAAACAAAAAAATCCGCCACAGCTAAACTCTTCTTGTGTCCCACCCCCCCTTTTCCCTCTGCCCCAGCACCCTCCATCCCGACCAGCTGTGTATATAGAGGACTCCTCCTTCCTCCTCCAAGGTGGTAAACGAAGTTTTATTCGATTCTTGGTGTATAGAAGTTCGTCCCATTTGTAAACTACGGATTGATTTCCTCCCACCCCCAAAAAGTGATGGACTTTTTTCGTTTCTTTTCTCTTTTTAGTTCATCCATTTAAAAAAAAAAGTAACGTGGAAGAAAATGGTTTCTTTTGTAATTGTGATAATGAATATTGTGTTCTTTTTTAAGAGGCAATTTGATTGTAAACTTAATTCAACTATAGACTGGGGGAAAAACTGTGCCAAAGTCTCCATTTTGTTACACACACACACACACACACACACACACACACACACACACACACACCAACAACAACGCTTGTGAATGTATTTTTCTGTTAGCTGGGTTTACATGTGATGTTTTAGTGCTTTTGCAAGTTCAATTTGTTAGTTCCTGTTTGGAAGATTGTGAGGAAAAATAAACGTCGTGCCGTTAGCTTTTCCCTAATAACACCCTTCCTTCTGTAAATACCTGTTACCATATTTATCCATTTGTAATTAAATTATGGTATTAACTTGCTACAGAGGAAACAGTATTTATAAAGAATGTTTCTTAACTATAAATATGTACAATTGTGAGCATAAACTGTTTCAGATTTTTTATTTGAAGGTTTAAGTGGTTTCATCATTTTTTGTGATATGTTTTGAGAGTAATGCATACAGAAATATAATAAAATGTGTTGAAACTGCATGTACTGGTTCTTTTTACGTCCAAAGGCTTTCTTTAACTGGGTAGGTTGCACCTAAAGAATGAAAATCAGTGTGGCTAGAAGATGCAAAACATTTTTTAAAAACTCGCAAAATCACCTTCGGGTATTTTGTTTTGAAATTATATAAAATTTCTTCAGTTATGATAGCGTTAACTTTCCTCCAAAATATCATTAAAAAATAAAAACAACAACAACAAACCCCTACATGATGTGCCAGTAAAACAATCACATTTTGGAAAGCCCTGTGATGACAATAAGAGCGAGCTTTTCAAGTGTTCTACAATATATATATATATCTGTTAGGTATATGTTTACATTGAATATAAGATACCTCGAGCTTTCCTCAGGAAAGTACACATTTGTCATCTGTTTTACTCTATTATATTTATGTTCTACATTACTTGTTTTTGTAGAAGGTACCAAAAATAGTGCACACTGGAATGTTGGTGGATTAGAAATTCACAAACATTGATCTAAAGTTGTTCCTTTGGTCATGGCATTTGAAATTTACGTTTATTCTTTAAATCTTTAAAATATTAGAAGTGAAAGACAGCATAAGGTAGCTTCATTTTCTCTTAAAGAAAAATGTAAATAAATTTTAAAAAGCAAATATAGTGATTTTAATTAAAATGTATTAAATGAGTAATCAACGCAAACAAATCTACAGATATTAGTCGTGGGGTTTGCAAGGAAAAAGAATAAAGCTTGATCTTAATTAACTCTTGCTTACCGCTGGATTTTAGTGAGAGGCTGAAAGGGTGTGGACCAGCATCCAGGCTTTCTTAAGGAATTAGACATCAAATAAAATAGGGGATTTTCCCCTTTAATGGGCAGGAAGCGGCTTTCTAGGAATACCGGAATAATCAAGACACCCAAGGCGTGTGTGGCACAGCTTGGGAATCTTGGAAAGCTTGGACTTTGCCAAACCGATTTCTAGCCACGTAAGTAGTGAAAACAGGCAGATCGAAGAGCCAGCTCCTTGGAATAGAACTCCTAGCGCCCTATTGTGGCTACACTGTTTTCAGCAAAAACATGTACAGATAGGTTTGCCTCTCAAACGCAGCCAACCACATCAGCTTTCTTTTCTCCCAG
The DNA here is from genome assembly GCF_028017835.1 of Emys orbicularis. Taxonomy (NCBI): domain Eukaryota; kingdom Metazoa; phylum Chordata; order Testudines; family Emydidae; genus Emys; species Emys orbicularis. The sequence continues at coordinate 268,093,404 of NC_088683.1, read as the reverse complement.
TTATTGTTTTGTTCTCCGAGTTTAAATGACAATAGAAGTGTCCCACGATGGCTGGGGAGCTGTGTGTGTTTGTGGGATCCTGTTCTCTTTTTGGATGGGAATGACACACGGCTGGGTATGAATGATACATGCTCAGCAGCAGAAGACTAAATCACATGGGGGGGGGGGGGAAGGGGAAGAACTCAGGAAAATCTCCCCAAATGCTGCTCCAGGAGCAAAGTTTTGGTAGGATTCAGAGACTGCGCCCTTCCTATACTGAGCTCTTCTGCGGGTTGGAGTCTGGCGTTCATTCATGTTGCATAATATAAGACCCTGAAGTAATCAAACAGCTATTAAAATCTAATTTATGTTCTGTAATAATATTACGCAAAATTATTAAAGCAATTGGCATACGCCGCCGATCCCTTGGAGAGATCACTGGAAAAGGCAGCTCGAGTAAAGTTCTTTTCCTATTGAAAAATGTAACCTCATAAAAATAGGGCTTGTTTCAGATTAAAAGTGTTCGAAGTGTGGTTGAAATTCTGGTTATTTTTTGTAACCATTCTCCCCACCTCCACCCAGCTATTGCTACCCTGTTTCCGAGCGGGTTAAAGTTAGTGTGGGGGACTGTAGAAATTAACGCACAGCGCTGGAGACACATTCCCCTTTAAGAACAATTCCTCTGCTATTTTTTAGTCCTAAGAACTCTTCCCCCGGGGTTTTGTGTTTGGTTGTCTCCTGTGCATAGGAGGTAGCTCCCTGACCCCGGCGGGAGGGAAAGCAAGCCTGTGGAGGAAGAGGCATCCTTATGCGCCTCGGAGTTAGTCGAAGTGGCTGCCGTGTTAGCCCAGCCCGGTTGAAGGGAGCGGCTTCGGGGCTCTTGCGGGCTAGTCCACTCGTTCCCCGCTCCGTGGCTGGCCAGTGCACTCAGGAGCTATTGATTGCAGCTCCACTCTTCGCTTCCGTTTGTCAGCCCGCACGAGCATCGGGAGAAGTTTGTACTTCGCTTGCTATCGACTGTGGTTTCCCTTCCCCGGCCCTGGAAACAGATTCTCCGCCGCCCGCCAGCTGGAGTTGTGTTTTCATTTCTTGTAGCCTAATATCTGTTTTGGCGTGAGATCTCTGCCGTAGGACCGACTACCTCTATTTTAAAATAACCCCCCAAAAGCCTCATCACCACCAGAACCGCAACGGGGCTGGGCTCTCTCCCGGCCATTATTTAGGAGCAGCAGATACAGAAAAGTAAAACAAGTCCCCGCCGCCCGGCTAACAAAGCTGCCTTTTCATGACGGGCCCTAGGGAAGGGAGGGCAACAACCGTGGTCATGAGAATGGCTTTTTTTCCCCCTCGCCAGACTGGCCATGAACTTGAACTTGAATTTGACTTGGCTCGCCCGCTACCTAAAGTAAAGCAATCGCCTCCCCCCTCAAGGCTGCCCGGCTTTCCCAGGACCCAGGCAGGGCCCACACCGCCTCTGTTGTTAGTAATAGTTCATAATACATTTAAACCGCCTTTCCTTTCTGAGCCTAGTGATTTCTATGGCGATTGCCAGCCTCGCAGGGTTCCCAGCGGACATTGTGTACAGCCACACACGGATCGACAGCACAAACACACACGCATGCATCCGTGGGGCTGAAGGGTTCTCTGGGGACGGGAGCCAATGGGCAGTACACAGCCGTCTGGGCTTGGCAGATGTAGCTCTGCAAGCAAGACCCCTGTCTCTATCGCGCCGGCTCTTCATCCATCTCCTCTCTCCCACCTTCCCCCCCCCCTTCCCTCCCTCCCTCCCCCCTCCTCTCACTTTTCTCTTTGTCTCTCAGGTTGAGCCTGGTGTTTCCAAACCTGGAGTGTCTTGCTCGCTGCACTTTTGCACACCCCGAAGGGAAACCAAGGACAAATCGTAGGCAAGGCCAGCGGCTCTCTTGGCAGCCCTGGACCCTGCTGCATCCGCACCCCTCCTCCCACCCGCACCCGCACACCAAGGAGTTGGAGAGAGCCAGCTCTATTCCCCAGCAGACAAACTAAAGGCCAGGACAGCACCGAGGTCTGCAGAAGACCAGAAGAGCTCCAGTGGTCTCTCTGTCTCGCACACACCTAGTTCCAGTGAAATAACAAAAGGGGGGCAGGATTTCACAGCTAAGGCAGCAGCATTCACTTTGAAAAACACAATATATCAAAAACGATGCACAGATTACATGTATTTACTGCAAAATTGCAGCTTCTTTTGCAATGAGGTCGCTGTATTACACTGAAAATCAATATCAGGCAATACTGTTCTTTTTATCACTTCTCCTGATTTTGGATTTTGACTCTTTCTTCATATGCCCTATGGAGTACATTTAACGATTTTACCTTTAGCTGGTTTCCTAAAACTTTGTTCCCAAAGCTGCAAATTCAGATTTAATTTATAAAAGAGTTTAGATGTTTTCTCCTGATTTCTCCCTGCCTGTAGGTAATATAGATTGTATCGCGTAATTTTCTAAAATATCCTACCTTTACCTGTACCTTTATTTGACATGACTGTAACAAATCAAACATTTTTTAAAACTATTTAAGCATCCCTAGGGGAAAAAACTCCGTGTGCCAGGGAGGCCAGCATTAAAGTTATATATTTAATACGGTGTGAGTCATTTTATGATTTAATACCCAGAACAGGCTCCCTTCTGCCCAGCAAAATAAAAATACAACATAAAATACAAGCTAAAGGTCAGCTTGCCTGGGATCAGCCCCGCAGAGGATTCATATGGAGAGTCTCCAAGATTGTTCAGTTTCATTCTGTCTAGACTCCACTAAGCCTATAGCAGCCTTTTAAGTTTCTCCTTTGTTTTCAGAAACTCTCACACTCTTTTTTCTACCAAATATGAAGACAGCAAGCGACACAAAACTGCTATCCAACCGCATGTGCACACTGGACATGCTAATTGGTACAGCGAGGTACGTATATTTTTCATCTACAACTTTTGGGGGTTTGGGGCTGGCTTCCCCCCTTCGGCCCCCCGAAACACACACACTGGAGGGCTTCTCATTTTACAAGCCGAGACTCCGGTATTGTAGTGCAAACGTAAGTAGCAACGATTAAATCCACTCTAGGGCACCATGACTCCCTCGCTCCGAAAGTGCGATTTAACTCAAGTTCTATGGATTTTTACTTCCTTCATTCAGCAGCGCCCGCCCCCCTCCTCGCACACGCTGAAAGATTTCACTGCACAAAATGTCCGTGTTTAGTGCTTGCCCTTTTCAAAAGGGGTGCCAGAGGTTTCATGTCTTTATTTAATCATACTTCAAAGTCATTGCTGCTATACTGTTGTCCTAAGGAGAGGAAGCATAACACAAAACGTACTGGCGATCTGACTTCCTACCAGGGAGTTGCACCGGGCAGTAAACAATAACAGGTTATTCCAAATACCTACCATCCCCGAACATTTTAACATGTTTCAAATAGCTTTTTAATGACGCCCTCGGTGGGAATTTTTATGGCCGGGGTATACATTTCCGAGCTGCAAGAAGTTGTTAGTTTACCATTTTTAGAACAACCCTCCTAATTCTTGGTGTAACCCCAGGTGTGGTAGCCATCTGTTGCTTCCTATATGGGAAAACAATTTCTTAATTAACCAGGACACTTCACCTTTTTTGCCACGATCCACACAGACAGAGGGTTGAGTTTTGATGCGAATGTCACCTCTTTAAAATATGGTATAACTGTTAACGGTCCTGTTTTCATGGGCATATGCGTAGTTGGGGCTAGGAGCAGAAGTGATTGCCAATTAATAGTTTTATATTTAGAGACCATTTTCTAGAGATGAACAATATGTGGGAAACACAGGTTCTGTGTGAAACATGGGAAATACATCTGGAGTCTCAGATTGCAATGGTAAATATTTTCTGCCCAAATCTCTTTCCAGCGATTTCCAAGATACAGCAGTTTGATCTCTGCTGTCTAGCTCCCCGCCTCTCCCTTTGATTATTGGGGTACTGATATGCGGCAGTCAGCGGAGGTGCTGGGTTCTGGGCCATGAGGAAACGTTTATTGCTCTGGTCAGGACTATAATGTGGGTGATTAATGTGAGGGCTCCTCCTTGCACCAGCTACAATGACCAGATACAGATATGGACGGTCTAGTTCACACACAAGGGACCCACTTCAACATACCAACTTCATCAGAACTGGGCTGGTGAATAACCATTTCTGTGTGAGTGTCTGCGGAGTTATCTTTGGATCTTAGGTCTCGCAGGAGAGCGATTGTTTTGTTTTGTTTTGTTTGGATCTCGATTTAAGCCAGTTGCTTGTGGCGGAGAAAAGAGCAATGTCCATTCCGACTTTTAAAGTAACAATTCCGCAGTGTGTGTAAACAGCCTTTCCTCGCCTTCTAGTCCTAGTCGCAGGCTGTAGATGAAATAACAGTTTTAATGAGAGCGGTGGCTATTGCTGCATTAGGTGGTGCGAGTTATGAAGATGATCTGACCTGTAGGGAGAGAGTGAAAGGTCAGCTACATGCAGTGACCAGATTTCTGCTCATTCCTGGCACATGCTGCTACGATATTGATCCATGGAGAAAGATAAACATAAAAGCCAGATCCTATGTCATGAATACTAATGAATGTTGGTTCCAGGTTTTAATTGGTGTTGACTTCTTTTTTTTTTCCCCCACGGTAAACATTTATTGCAGACCTCCGTGAAGCAAATCTTCGCTGGTTTTCCTTTTTCCCTGTATCTCTCTCTTGTTGCAAATCTTCGCAGCAATTTACTTTCCCGAACAGCGAATGTATAATCCCAGAGACGCCATTGCCTGCACTCATTTCCATACCACAGTTCACAGGGGGAGATATTACTGAATTAATTAAAACTTGAAACGCAGAAAAGTTCTTATAAAATGCACTATTTCGACCAGGACCCACATTTCGCATATTTATTCAATATATTTCTTTGAATCATTATGTGGTGAACTTGTTCTTCTTTATTTTATCTTCTCTCCGGACTCTGGACCAAAATTATCAGTATAAATAGGGGAGTGATTTCTGGTTAGAGACATCCTAATTCCTGAAATGTTACGAGACTAGTCATCCCTATACTAGTCAATTATCGCATAAACGTTACAATTATCACGGAGAAGTCCTCATTTTAAATTAACTTTCCTCTCTCGTTTTATCTGTTCTGTGTGTATAAAATAGATATGGAAACACACTGAAGGGAATTCAGAAATGTTTCCAGCAATGCCCCTCTTACGAATTTACTTGTTAATAATCACTTTATCTGCAAACTAGTATCTGAATGGTTTTGTCTTATGAAATTGACTCAATTATCTGGGAACCAGGTGAAACTGTGTGTGCCATACCGCTAGTAACACATCCGCTTCATACTGCTGTTAACTTAACATATGTACAATGGGCACAATCCGCTGTACTAAAACAATCACCTCTATCAAGCTGACATTTTTGAAAAAGTTAAACTCATAGGTCACATGGTTACAAATCATTTTCAAGCAAGTAACTCCACGAAAGATTTTTTCCCCTCCTTTACACTTTTCAGGCTATTTTTTTTTATCCGCGGAGTGATTTATTATGTAAGTAATTTTAGGGGATACAGTTTACAGCCTGAATTATTAGACTGAACACCTCTGGCTGACACCACAATGCATTTTTTTCCTGCCTGCAGCTGTGAGTCACAACCCCATTTTCATACCAAACCTCTGCGCATTCCTTTACAATGTAGACTTCCTTCTTGCAAAGATCAAACATGCTTCAGCCAATGTGTTTATTTTAAAATACAGGAAAATTAAAACTAAACATGGGCTTACAAGGAAAACAAATGCATCATTTCTTTCCCTATCCTCCCCTTCTCCCCCCCCCCCCAAAAAATTAACCATGGAGCTGACTAGTCCTCTGAAATAAAACATTATAATAGCAGAGTCAAAACAATTGATTTCAACCGAAATGCTGAAAGAGGAATGGATCCCTTTGTTTTGTATTGCGGGTATGTTTTTAATTATATGTGGAAATGTCAGGGGGAAATGCTGTAACCGTAGTCTCCCCATAGCACACTTTCCCTGGTTATTTAACTTCAACACTACAAGCCCAAAACAGACATACTAAGCAAAATAATCTCAGTATTCTGTTAAATAGTTTACAAACGGGATTCCGGATTTGGATAGCTGCTCAGGGCCTGGTCCATTGAAAGGCCTCACAGAATCGGGCCCTGTACAGAGTAGATTTCACAACCGTCTATTGTTTCAGAGTTGTTGTCTATTGTTTGTTTGCTAATGAAGGTGACAAGTTCCAATTGCCGGCCCTACTTCTAAACCACTTCAAAGCCTTTAACGTGGTGGTGATTTAAAAGCCTTCTTGCAGCCTAGCTGCCCTTACGCTTAGCAATCTTCCTCCATATTTAACATCTACTTTAGGTACAGATGGGAATAGATTTTAGCTGTCTGCTTTTAAGGCAATTTACTCCCCACCTCTCAAAACGCCTTCATGGGAACTGCTGAACTTTTTCTCTCTTCAATACAAACTTGATTCTAGCTCCTCTTTCCTCCTGCCTTTTGCCCTGAGATAGATTTCGGCTCGTCTTTTCTCCACTCATCCATGCGTTCTTCATTCATCTCTTTACACACACAGTCAAAGAATGAAATTTCAATACCAGGGAGCAGGACAGATGCTCTTTCACTTATTAGCTAACCTTAATTGCCCATACGTACAAAAAAGACGATTCCCTGGAAAACAGATCAAAAACTTTGGGAAACTGATCAAAAAACTTACTGGAACTTTGAATAAGTGAATTAAAACTAATAATCGCAGTGCGGTGTTTCTGCAGGTGAAAGGCTGGAAAGGTTTATGACCTTGTTTAACTGGAACAACTCCAGCTTCCCTAAATTATTCACCAGGACACACCGATCACTTTTCGAGAAAACGAATCATCTCTTGGATCCCTTGTGATTGCAGGGTAACTTCTGGTTAAAATTTAAAGCGTAAAGTACATATAATTGGTTCATAATTCAATGCTTATGTATATAAATATATTACCAACACAATCGTAAAGACACTGAATTAAGCTGCTCACTCAACTTTTAGTATTGTAAAGATGAGCAAAGTGACTAATTAGATGAGTGTACAGGTGATGTTGTTTTTCTCCCTTAGAGCTGGACATGATTGTGTGAGCTGGTTGTTTGCCAAGTGTTTGACTTTTATTCAAAGTCTGAAAACCTGAACTTCAGCCTGTTTAGGAGGGATGGGGGAGAGAAGGACTCAGTCCGTCGTATTGTCCGATTTGGATTGCTAAAAGTCAGCAAAGACAACACAGAAATCTTTAGACAGCCAGTTCCACGTATAGAGACTGTCTATTCCTGAATATTTGGATATACTTGGTAATGTGATTTTGTTTCTTCAGTTTCACCTGGACAGTATAGGAGGCATTGGATCCCATCCCGCTCTCGGATCCCATTGACCGATCTGGCAGGATCGGGCCGCTTATGACTTACCTTATTACTATTTGTAATTACTTTTGACGCGCATTCCTGTATTTGAATGAAGTAGGGTAAGAAGAGGTGAATTATGCAGTATACACTACAAATCACGAAGAGGCAACATTTCTACACGGGACAGCACGGCTTCTCCATCAGACTGTGAGTCTTTATCTTTACTGCGCCAGAAACCCACCATATATATGCATAACTTTTGAATGAATCCTTTGAAAAAGATTTGTGATCTGCTGATACATTGTCAGGAAGAAAAGCTCCACAACTGTGAATCACACACACACACACGAGCACGCGCGCGCACACACACGAGCGCTCACACACCAGTTGGGAAAATACTATTATTTTTCGTATGCTAACATTGAACGGGGAAGAGCTAGACATTTACTACATATCAAAAGTGGTTAGCTGACAAATTGAGCTTGATCTTTGAAGATTCTCCAGCTGACTAGGCGGTTGGAAGTTTCAAATTGTGAATTTGGCTAGTTCCTTTGGACAGAACTCCTGCGCTATTTCTCTTGGCATTGAGTTCTTGGTAGACATTTTATATAATTTCTTGTATCACTTCAGCACTTAAACCGATCACTGAAACGTTTGCAGGCGAGAATGAGTGTCAAAAGGTGCTGCAGTTGGCTTGGTTTGTCTGCCTCAAACGGGATGTCGCACTTTGAGAGCTGATGCTTTGGGATGGGAGGCAGAAAACGCCGCGACAAATTAGCCTTTATTTGGGCAGCTAAAATTTCTCCCAGGTTCGTGGTCCCACGGTTGTTTGTACAGTATATGCCATAATGTATTTAGTAACAATTTTAAAGTCGCTCTTGACTTGTGCTTTGGTTTGGATCCTTTAACCCGTCGATGCAGGTGCAACGTAACAAGACTAATCGAAGCAAGAATTTACTTAGAAAATTAATCTGTTAAGCGTTTGCCTTTGCAAAAAGGCTGTATTCAAGGCAACAATAATTATTTGGCTCTGATCTTCGCGTTTCATTTGGTTCCTTAACACCCGTTATACTTCGAAGAACTAAAAATCAGCCCCTTTATAGGTAAATCATCAATTATACTCTGAGTAGTATTTGGTTTCACAATAGTTTTACTAAAGAACAAACAAAGATTGAAAATATGTATTGGATAGATTCAAAATACAGCCGGGAGATCATTAGCTTTCCCTTACATACTCCTCTCATAATTACCCAACTTCGCTATCATTTTTGGTTTAACGTAATACACTCATATCAAATCCCTGAATTCCCCACAGTGCGTCTGCAGAATGGTTCCTAATTAAATGTGCTATTTGGGTTTCCCATCTGCAAACAAAAATAACTAATCGGCTGGATTTTTAAGTCCCGTGTATCACTCTCTAACTAGAGCGTGTTCTGCTGTCCAGCCCTTGATGATCTAGTTGAATGTCTGGACATTGTGCCAAGGAGCGTATTTGAAGCAGATAAGTATGTACAATACAAATGCGTTTTGTTAGACCTGATGGATGCTATTTTTCCTTTAATAGGTTTGTAGCAAACTAACACAATAACACAATGTATTCCTTTTCAAGGTGCATTGTTAATAAGGTCTATTAAGAGTGCGTTGAGCTATTTCTCGCTCCTATTGAACAGTCTGTTGCTCAAACACAACAGCCAACAAGCGCCAGCTGCCTCAACAAAAGTAGAAACCTAACCCTTTTATGTAATGTTTTAACAGAAAGGGGTAGCTGTGTTTAATTAAAAACATTGATGTTTCACTGAAACAATGGAAACTCAAGTTCAAGTGGTGCTCTATTGATTTAAGATGATTTTACTAGCAATGGGTATAATTCCTCCTTTCTGCTTTCACTCGTGGTAAAGGGACCCTTCTTTCGGCATTATTTGGGTGAATGGTAAAAGACAGAGATGGCGATTGCCTTAGAAACCTGATTAACGCCACTTTGCTACAGGAGAAGGTGTTTAATTTCTGAGCGCACCCCATATTTTCTGTCAGTTTATTCACCGTAGGGAAGCTTTGAAAGTAGCTCCTCTCAGCAGGTTAAAAAGTGAAGTATGCGTCCTGGCATTTAAATGTCTTTGTTACTGTTTCAAGGCCAGTTGTTGGGAGCTGCACGGCCGGAATACTAACGGTTTGCAGCGAGTGGCGGAAAGTTCCTTTGTGTGCGTGTCCACACTTCTCACTTCGGTAACAACTTGATCACTCTGCTGGGCTTTCAGCCCTGGGGCTCGTCTGGGAAAGCCACTCTCCGAAGGGATACTTCCGGTCTGGGGCTTTTCAGGCTTTAATCAGACACTGAGAAACGAAGCAGCTAGCTCTTGTCCCGGGGAAATAGAATTTAGCGCCGTACATGTCTGGCCACGTGGAATAAAATACATGTTACCGCAAAGAAATGTGTCTAAGCCTACTGCTCCTTAGCGCACTGGCGTGTGTTGCTTTATATTTCCGCATCCAGGGCATGCACTAAAGTCGTAACCCTCCCACGAGCCCACCACTAGGGTGGTATAAATCACAGCCTTTAGCCCCTCCCCAGTGTGGGGAGCACATGCTTTTCCTATGGCTTCGGGGTCTTGTTTCTTTTCGAGTCATCGGAATCATAAGAAATCCCTTCCCCTGGCTTTCCATCGGGTTTAAAGGGAGGCAACCCGCTCCCTCCCCGATAAGGCGTGGCTGTGTAATGACACAAAGCACGCGCCACCGCTGCTGGCTTGAAGGAAACCCCAAGGATACACCCGCACACAGCATCGCGCCTTGCTGTGCGTCAGGAGCTCTCCGACGCAAACCCGTGTCAGGAGATAGGGAGTTAAACATTCAGCTCTCTAACCTGAACTCTCTAATCTGCCAGCTGCATCCAAACCCGCTCGGAGGCAGACGGGCCGGGGAGAGGACTCCCTTTGCCTCGGGGGAGGGAGAATCATGTCCTCGCTTTTACTCCGGATTACCATGAGTGGGTACACTGCGCAGTGGATCAGGCGCCTTTCAAACAGGCGCCCTTTACACAGTGCTCGAAACTAGCGGTCCCCCTCGCTGGCAGAGTGAGCGAGGCGCGCTCCCGAGGCAGAGGCCTGGGGAGACCGAGAGGACTCCCTTCCCCAGGGGAACATCTCCCACCCCTTCCCCCAGCCGCTCCCTCTCCAGCGCCCACTCCTCTCCACCACCTCCACTACTGCCCGCCTCATTTCCACCCCCCATTTCCCTCTTGCCCCCCATTCCCACTTCTGTTGGGCCCCACCTCCCACAGCACCAATCCCTGGTCCCCTCCCGACTCCCCCCTTCTCCTGCCCCTCACCAGGCTGTTGTCCAGGCTTCTTGGCAGTGCCAAGCTGGCACAGCCCCTTAGGAGGTGCAGTAAGTGTACTGTATTTCTTTCCAGAAAAAGTAAACACGTTGGGGTGTCTCTTCCCTGTTTTCATAGGCAGCTCAACATAAGTTATGTCAGCCCCTCCCGCTCTTTCCACTCCAACCTACAGGATCCTGGTTTCACAATGTAGCCAGCCACATTGTCAAAGGGAGATCTCTGGAGCTTAGGTTTTGTGGGGGAGGAACGGAACACAGAGTGTTTTATAATGCAGGAGGAATCTCAGGGTCTTTCCCTTACTGCTGCATCCCGTGGGTAATCCCACTTTGTGGATGAAGGCTATTGGGGTGTAGCTGAAAAGAAACCTGGCAGATCACACATGGAATCATAGATGATCAGTGGTTTATTTATAGGGAGATGAGAGAGAGTACTTCTTCCCAGCCCCACCACCAAGCAACCTGCCTAAAGACTAAATTTTGGTGGAGTATTTTCCTCTTCTCTTCATTATATATTGTCTGTGGTTTACATTATTTAGTAATTCTATTAGGAAATGGTTACTTCCCTCCACAGCTTTCTGTGTGGCCTTCCACAGCCACTCTAGTCCTTTTCAAATGAATCCAGGCTAGACTGTGATAACATTACTCAGGACCTTACAATTTGAGTAATCCCCCAGAAGACACTGGAACTGGTGGGATGACATACTATTTAGGGTGACTAAAGGGATCAGTGAGTCTGGCCCCATTTTATTAATTAAAAGCAAAACTGTAGGTAGAGGGAAAGTCTGCTTTCTCTGCACTGAGTCTGGGAACCACACCTGTACATCTAGGAGAACTTAACAAATACAAAATCTTGGTTCAAATGCAGAGCTGTACACCTCTACCCCGATATAACGCGACCCGATATAACATGAATTTGGATATAACGCGGTAAAGCAGCGCTCCGGGTGGGCGGGGCTGTGCACTCCGGCGGATCAAAGCAAGTTTGATATAACGCGGTTTCACCTATAATGCAGTAAGGTTTTTTGGCTCCCAAGGACAGAGTTATATCGGGGTAGAGGTGTAATTTGTTAGGTTATTTCATATCCTGTCCCCAGCTACAAAGGTGTATTATTCAAGTGTTTAAGAATATTTGTAATTTGTAAAGAATATTACAAAATATGGGACAGTGTTGGCTCCTTCAGCACATTATTATTTTTTTAAATTTATTTAGGACCAAATAACCAATATTTTCAAAGAATGAAGAACTTCTTTTTAAGTGTTTAAATGTGTTAATGTCTTCTAAATAAATCAAAGTGAGAGGAAATAATGTCAATTATTATAAATTATTATTATCATTTGCTGTTTGCACTATGGTAGCATCTAGGGGTTCCAGTCAGGGATCAGAACCCCATTGAGTAACTAACCATTGGAACAATTTATCAAGACAGTTGTGGTGGATTTTCTATCATGGACAATTTTTAACTCAGGATTGACATTTTCCTAAAAGTTATGCTGTAGGAATTATTCTGGGGAAGTTCTGTGGCCTGTGCTACAAAGGAGGTCAAGACTAGATGATCACACTGGTCCCTTCTAGCCTTTAAATCTGTGAATTATACGAGGCACTGAATATCCCTGGGATCCCTGCCTTGAAAAGCTTGCAATCTAGATAGCAGGTACACCTCTACCTCGATATAACGCGACCCGATATAACATGAATTCGGATATAACTCGGTAAAGCAGCGCTCCGGGGGGGCAGGGCTGTGCACTCCAGCGGATCAAAGCAAGTTTGATATAACGCGGTTTCACCTATAATGCAGTAAGATTTTTTGGCTCTCGAGGACAGAGTTATATCAGGGTAGAGGTGTATTTGGCAAATGTCCTATTAAGATATTATTAATATTTTGCAGTTGAGCTGGAACAATATAACAGGGTGACTTTCCTTTTAAGGTCTAGAGGCCTAGGGCCAGCCAAGCCTAGTTACTAAGTAGGTGCACCTGAGCAGAGGTCAGCTGATTCCTCTATAAGAGCAGCAGAAAACTGGAGTGGGAGAGTGGGGGGAGGAAACAGCATCAGCTCATCCCAGAAGGAGGACTGGGGACTCCTTATCTAAGAGAGACATTTACTGGACTTGGGGCCTGGAGGACCAATGAGTGTCAGAACTAAATAAACTGGTCTCCAAGAAGTTGTTTTAATTACCTTTAGGACTATGATCTGGAGTTTTGAGAAGTCCACAAAGGGAAATCGAGGCAGGGTGGTGCAGAGTGACCTCCAGCCACAAGGGGGCACATGGGAAGTGGCTGACTCTGGTAAAAGCAGAAAAATAGTTCTCTTGAGATTCCTCTGGGAAGAGAAGAAAAATACTCTTGAATGTTCTGTCCATCCATGCATGATACATAAATACCCTATATATGTAGAGAAATTTAGATGCAAATAATATCTGATTTATAGGTTCCGTAGGAACAATATACACATTACATATAAAAAAACATGCTGAAAGAACATTAAGGGGCAAGGTCAAGTACTCAAAAGATGGAAATGCCAGAATTAAGGTTGTGCCATGCAAACTTAATTTGATCCCCTTGTGCACAGACATTATGCTAGTCTTGCCCTATATCCACATGAGAAATCTGTGGCAGAGCCAAGTTTAGAACCATGCTCTACTGGATCCCTATCCTGTGTCTTAAGTACAAAAGAATAGCCTCTCTGTCTTTGGAAAAACTCTGCCTCATTCTGAGTCTCTTGAGCACTGAATGAGGCTAGGACTCTGAAAAACAAAGATAATAGTTTAATTACAATAGTGTAATTAAAGACTATATGACTGTATGTGATCTCCTAGGTAAAAACAAACAAACAGCAAAATGAGAAATTCCATCATGTGGCATCATACTGGATTCCCACATCGCTACACCAGCTGAGCTAATGGGATAACTGGTAGCAGTAGTAGACTGTTATTGTCAAAGTAGACCAGCCACCAGAGGGAAGCAACTGAGGGAGAAGTCACTATTTTACAGTCATTTTCCTTCCCATCCTCCAGTCTAGGACATCTAAGAAGGGTTGGTGTTGTTCAATGGCCACAAGAAAAGCAAGGAACTTGAAGGATTCAAATCCAGGAGGAGCCACTCCAACACTGCTGTAGTTACTCCAAGTGCAGATATTGGGCTAAAGAAGCAGGGCCCATCAATAGTCAGTAAACAACTACTGACTGCGTCTTCTGGTAAATGCACTTCAAATATTGTCTGTGAAACAAATGTGTGTGTTAATTCATGTTCAAGTTCAGTAGTGATCATTTAAAAGAAGGTACACTTGAGGAGCCAAAGTTTACTTGCCTTGCTCACACAGGCAGTTCCACTGACGTCTTGTGTGAGCAAGGCAAGAAGGATTTGACCCCGGGATAACTTATACTAGCAGTTATTTTTCCTGAATGTTCATATTCTGAACCCATCACACCCTCACATCCCACCAGACACAGTGTCTTCCTGCTCCTCCTAGGGTGACCAGACAGCAAATGTGAAAAATCGGGACAGGGGGTGGGAGGTAAGAGGAGCCTATATAAGAAAAAAACCCAAATATCGGGACTGTTCCTATAAAATCAGGACATCTGGTCACCCTAGCTCCTCCTCACCTCTGAGACTACCTGATGCACCCCATCTTGCCCACAGCAGAGGCTCTCTAATGTGCTCCTGTTATATTCCCCCTCCTGGGACATGAGATAACCCCCATTGAAGTCAATGGAAAAACTCCCATTGACTTCAAAAGAGCTGGATCCAGCTGCAATGAGACCTCTTGTCCACCCTGTCTGTTTGTAGAGGAAGTGCTCATCCTCCACGTGTAAAATGGATCTTTTGGGTTTTTTTAACCAATTGAGAGCAAGAGACTTGCTTTGACCTGAAAAGGTGGGAAACAAACAAATAATGCTATCCTTGTTCTGATGGTTGTTTCTGGGGGGGTTGAGTATTGTTCAGAAGCCCTTGCACTTTCATTTTCTTTAATTTGTGTTTACATGGATTACATTTTTGAGGCATTGGAAGAACACCTACACAGGAAGCGATCCTTAACATAGCACAAACATCTCCTCTGAGAGCTTAACAAAGGCTCTGTTGTACAGAGCTACAGTAACAGAAACAGTCTTGCCAGAAGAATTAATGTCCAGCACACCAAACCGTATGCATATTGAAGTATGTATTTAAATTGATACCTGTCGAAGAAATAAGCATGTTTAAAGAATAATCCTTTACTGCACACAAGTTACAATGAAGTGTAATGTTAACCTAGTATTGGAACTGCTATGTGAAATGACTTTTTCTAAGTGCTACACCAATCATTTCCTTCCAATGAAGTCCTGTTACATATTATAGACACAGGGAGTTTTACAAATGAATGACTGATCACCCCCTAAAAAATTATAAAAATTGTAAAATATTTTGTTTGTGTTCAATGGAGTTGTATATTCAATGTGTTGTTACTGTCCCATACAGCTTCAAGAAAGTCCCAGTTAGACTAGGCGGTAGCAATGGTGTGTTGTAATGTATATTCTGATAGCTGTCTCTATACTGCAGTTGTTAAAATAGGAGATTTATGGTGGAACAGAAGGGAATTTGTTTGAACCATAAACCACTCAAGATATTAAGTATCAGTCTGTATCAGTTTTGTTTGCAGTTATTTGTTTGCAGTTACCGTATACAGTCATAAGAGGTTGCCCCTCTATTTAGACCACTTTAAGGTATTATCAACCTTGATGCTATACAATGAAATACAAGTGAAATACAAGTGTTCAGTTTGTGCTATCAAAGAAATAGTTTATTACATCTAAGTTGTGATTACATCAACGTTAATACATATACTTTTTCTCCACAGTTTGTATCTCTGTGAGAGAATGAAGAAGCAAAGATTCTAGTAGCCACATACATTATGGACCTGTTCCAAAGCTCACTGAAGTCAATGAGAATCTTTCAGCTTACTTGTATACAGAGGTATGCATGATCTTATCATGAGGCAACAGAAACCAAGTAGGTATTTTTATCCTTTAAAGTATATTCCATTGCTATCCTTAATTAATCCTTACATATATTTCCTATTCCATTAGTAGGGTTTAAGCATATCTTAAGTGATGTAGAGACCTTGGGTGGCCCCTTTTACAGAGGAATATATTTTACCCACTGTGCCTAGATATTTTGCCAAGTAACTCTTGGGTAGGTGTGTCAGAAATATTTAGATAGACAACACAATCCTCTGTGTTATCAGACTTAGTTGCTGAAATGATTTATAGTAAAGCGACTGCAAATAAGGAATGAGCTGCAGGAACAGATGAACTTCTAAGGGTATGTCTACACTGCAAAGTTGTCGACAAAACTATTGTCTTTCACGGGTACTTAAAAAAGCCCCGCCGCGAAAGACAAAAGTTTTGCCGACGCAAGTGGCAGTGTGAACGTGGCTTTGTCGGCAGGAGCGCTCGTGGAGCTGGAAGTATTTTGTTGGCAAAAGTGCTGACAAAGAGCATTTACACACGCTGACTTTTAGCAACAAGGCTGTGTCAACCTTGTCGCTAAAAGCTGCGTGGTGTAGACAGGTCCTAAGTAAAAAAGAGCTTCTTTTCATTCAGTAATCAAGAATGAGAGAAGACAAATACAGAAAATATTTGATACTTCAGCAGAAACGTTTTGTCAGATAATGGTTTCCATGATATGTCAACAGCCCTTTAAGCATACAGCATTTAAGAATATTTACTTTTCTAGTTGTTATTCAGAAGTGTTTTGACATATGTTTCATTTGACCCATCCTGATTCTTTGCCATTTTCTGCCTGTAGGCACCTCACATTACTGCATTTCTACATCCTCCACAGTCAGTCTCTTTATGTATTAGTGTTGTCTCTTGAGAAGATTGGGCAAAAGGAACACTGAGCTATGTGATTTGAACAGCTGACTAGACCGTCTAGTGTAAGGGCCCAGTCCTGTCCCCCTTGAACTCAATGGCAAAAGTCTGACTGGAGCAGGATCAGACTTTCTGTAGAAGATGTCAGGGTCTGGAGAGTGTATAAATATTCCATTTATTTTTCCAGATTTTAAATCCAGATTTTAAAAACAATGCAGAAATATGCAGACTGGAATTCTACATATAGTTATGAGGTAATATCTCCTCCACAAAATGATGTGTTAAAATGCTGCGCCTCAGTGCTTGATTGTGACTGGTTGTGACAGTGACTTAAAATTTACAAGTGAGGTAGATGAATAAGGATATCAGAACCTTTTTTTCTGGATCTGTCCTTACAAAATATAAATGTTAGGTTGAAATTATTAAGCATGATTATAGTTCGTGTAAACCTATTTTAAAGACTGAATTTTTAAAAAATCAGTTAGGGCCTGATTTTTAGATTGTTTCCTAGGAAAAATTCTATTTGAGACAAATCCTGGTTCCAATTAAGTTCAGAGGAAAGCTTCTGTTGATTTAAATAGAACCAGAATTTGGGCAACTGATTTTAGAGAGAGTTTTCTGCATATAATCATAAAAGTATATTACTCCTAGTCAACAACTATACACTCTCAAGCCATTTCCCAGTGAGCAGGTGTGCACATCTCTCACTCACTTCCCCCACTTCCCCCCCAAAAAACAAACAAACAAGCAAAAAAACCATCACCAGAAATGTCACTATTTTATAGGCTTGTGGGCAATCTCAGTGAGGAAGTCCATGATTGACTAGGCATGGAAACTGAACTACCTTCTCTCCCCTACCAGTGGTTCCTCCAAGCCAGGATGAAAGAAAATAGGTGGGACAGGATGAGGAAGGGTTGTCCACGTAGCAGCTTTCATGAACACTAAATGCAGATGCACAAAATTGCAAGTAAAGAAAAACCTATATCTACATTCTGCAGAGAGAAGAACGACTGCATGCTCCTTGCAACATCATCATATGCCCATTTTGGAAAAAAAAAATACAACACTGATGCTTATAGATATAAAATATAGATATATGCCCAAAACATTCATGTTTTCAGTATGTAAATAAAATAATTTGTCAAAGTATTTTTTTATATTGAAGTTGGAACCATTTGGAATACAGCATTTAAGCTCTGCTCAGAAATCTTTTTATTGTTTAAGCTTTTATTGTTTTAAATACTAAGTAGGGATATTTACTCTACTTTCACAAAGATTGGATTACAATTTCCCATGATTAAAATTGATGAAACTCCATAATCATTATGGGACTGTAACTACCACTATGGAACTTAGGAAATAAAGTCCAACATGAGACACAGTAGATAGATATTAAAAATACTGCATGTTTGTACTACACCATCAGACCAACATTTAAGATGGAGTCAATTTTCAAACTCCTACACAAGCAATTATGGGTGGTATATAAGACATTTTCAAAGAAGAGTAAACTCCCATATGCAGAGCATCATGTTATTAGATCAGTGGTGGATGGAGACTGGGAAGGGCTATGAATCTAGACCACTTAAACTGCCTTTTTAAGAAATGTCAGGTGGACAAGAGTCATTCTGTTCTGACAGTCATAGATGAGTGAAACCGATAACTAAGAAAAATTAGATTTGTTAACAAATAACAAAATCCAGCAGATACTGTAGTGTCAGTTGATGTCATGCCCATAACTTGAATACTGTATGCAGTTCTGGTCACCCTATCTTAAAAAAGATATATTAGAATTGGAAAAGATACAGAAAAGGGCAACAAAAATATTGGGGATATATGGAACAGCTTCCATATGAGGAGAAATTTTAAAAAGTAGGACTGTTCAGCTAAGAAAAGAAACAACTAAGGGGGATGTGATAGAGGTCTATAAAGTTGTGACTGTTGTGGAGAATGTGGATAGGGAAGTGTTATTTACCCCTTCACATAACACGAGAACTAGGGGTCACCGAGTGAAATTAATAGGCAATGGGTTTAAAACAAACTAAAGGAAGTATTTCTTCACGCAGTGCACAGTCAACCTGTAAACCTCATTGCCATGGATTGTTGTGAAGACCAAAAGTGTAACTGGGTCCAAAGAAGAACTAGATAAATTCATGGAGGATAAGTCCATGACCTGGCCCCACCCACACTCCACCCTCAGGCCCCCTCCTGCTTTCTGCCAGTGCAGACTGCGGCTCTTCCCCTGTTGCTGGGGCCACGGGCTGGGGCTGAGGCTAGTGGGGGCCGGCCTTTAGCCCAGGACTCCGGGCTGCTGGAGCCGGAGCTTGTGCCAACCACCTGGTGCTCAGGGGCTGGGAGCACTGGTGGCCACGGCACCTGCCTGCCCACCCAGTGCTCGGGGGCTGGAGGCTCTGGGGGCCACGCTGTCCGCCTGCCCAGCACTCCAGGGCTGCGGGGGGGGGGGCACCACCTGCCTGCCCAGAACTCTGGGGCTGGGGCCACACTGCCCACCCAGCGTTCTGGAGCTGGAGGCGCTCAGGCAGCCTGGGGCTGGGGGTAAGCTGGTGGCCACAGGGGTGGGGGGTGGCTCTGGGCTCCAGTGGAGGAAGGGGGGCAGGAAGAGTGGGGCCCCAGGTAGAAGAAGGGGCAGGCCGGGCCAGCGACTAGCCTCCCTGAACCTGCAGTTCACCCGTCGCCCATGCCAGGGACACAAGCCCATACTCCCAGTGCCACTAAACCTTCAATGGCCAGAAGCATGGGCTGGGAGTGGACTACAGGGGATGGAGCAATCAAAATTGCCCTGTTCTATTCATTCCCACTAAAGCATCTGGCACTGGTCACTGTCAGGGACAGGATACTGAGCTAGATGGACCACTGTATGCCCATTCTTAAGTTCTTACTTTATGGTCTTATAGTATGCACTTTACATTAGTGCCAAATCCTCAGATGGTGTAAACTGGCATAGCTCTATGAGCTGAGGCTGTTCTAAGTAACCCTGTGGGTTGAATCAACCTCTGACAACTCTGAAGAACAGAGCAATGCAAGTGTAGCTTTCAAACACCTTTGCCCAAACCCAGGTCCACAGGTTGGCTGGACAGACCCAAGGATCAGGGCCATTATGTTTCAGCAGTGGCAACTGTCTCTGTAGGGTGAGTCCTTTGCTAGTATTATTACTAGTATTATTATTATTAGTAGTAGTAATACTACTTTATTAGTAGCTTTGCATCTGTATTACCTTGGGTTTTCTTTTCTTTATCTCTCTCTCAAGACACATAGAGTCCGGTCTGCACAGTACTTGGATGGGAGTCTCTAAAGAAAACCCAGTTGTAAGTGGCACTCTTCTATTTGGATCAGCAATGAAATAATATCCCAGCATGGTTAAAAGAAGGTACTGAGCTGCTGTTTCAGGTGAGAGGTGATCATTATAGTTCCATAGAGCTTTCCACACTGTTAGATTGTAACCCTAGAATACTGGGTTGTTATTTTCTACCTACCTAAACCTTCCCTGAATTTTCAGTTAGATAGCCTTTTCTAATTTTCCCTCCTAAAAATCTGTTGTGTGATGTTACAGAACAGCTGTTGTATTCTACCTTATCAGTAGATGAGTGTTCACTACATATACATGCCTGCATCATCCTAATGGTTCACTACATATCCATGCCTCCTCACCTAATGGGTTATCTGTGGTAAGCCTTAGGAGGAGGAGAAGGGGACTGGCCATACTGTATTACCATTTTGTGTTGTCCTGTAGGATTTCCTCATGGATATCCAGCAGAATGTTTGTACTGTTGGAAGATGTATTAGTTCCCGTGGGGCCCTCTCTATGGCTGCTTATGAGCAGTCACCATCGGGATACAAAGCCAATAATAGCAGAACTCTTGAGGGACCAGAGAAACAGCATGGATACTCCAGTCTCTTCTGAAGGGAGGAGCAATTCCTCAGGAAATCCCAGGAGCCATGGAGTTAGGACAACTCCCACACTTAATCCCAAAAATCTTGCTTGTTTTATGATCTACTAGAATGTTGCCACTCTCCAAAGATCACAGACATTCTATTAACCAGTTCCAAGCATTTGGGTTGATGCTTCTTTGAAAAGGTTTGTTTTAGGTAAAAATTGTCAAATTACAAAAATTCTGAAGGTCTTTGTATACTACTTTCCTTTGCAAGAGAATATGGAACCAGTCACTGATGTATACATTTTATGTATGTGAGTAGAGGGGATAAAAGCACAAAGTTGAGTTGAAATTTGAAAAAGTAGCAATAGTCTTTCTTTCTTTTGTTTTTTGGTTTACATTTCAGTGTCCAGCATTCCAGAAGGTGAAGGTGCCCAATGCACACATAGCAGAAAGTAATAGCCGACCTTTGATGGAATCATAATTGTTTTAGTCTCCTCAGATTTAATGTAGTGGGATCTGTCTGACTTAACTATTTTAAAGCTGAATAAGTGACCCCAAAACTTTGCATTCAGAGATATTATATGGTTGCGTGACACTCCATGCAGGACCTGGAATTCATGAACTGAGGAACAGATTATCATGCTCTATTAATATAGTATTTCAGTTGGGAAAGAGAGAATCTTGATCCTATATTCTCCATTTTTCACAAGTTTTCAAGAATAAGTGAGAGAAAACAAAGAAAATAGAATTTTATTATAGATAATGGTGTAATAAATATATGTCAGTTAGGATATGAGACATATTTTATATATTGCATTAACTAGTATATGTATAGTATATACAACAGGAGACAATTGCTGGTGCCCACTATATTTAAGATTGTCTAATAATTTCAATCAATCATACTCTTTCCTGTTTTCTCTTTATAATGCCTTTCTAAATTATTATTCTCTGGGGCCTAGTATCTGTCCAAAAGTGATTTTTTTAAAAGTTTAAGCAAATTTCCTTTATCCACTTTTGAGTTTAGCGGAGGTGTCAATTTTTTCCTATATAAAAGAAACCTTCCAAACTATAACCAGACCTTTTTAGAATGGGGTAGAGGAAAAATTCTTAAGTTTGAAGACTGAAATTTAACATGAACATAACCCTCAGTGAGGGCCAGTGCCTTTCATCCAGATTGGACACTCATTTATACCATGTGCCATGTACACCAGACATCAGTGGGATTGAATAGGTTATAAGTGATGGCAAAATATATCCCTTTGGTTTGAAAAATAATGACTTTGGTTTCACAGATACACCTCTTGTCAAGGCTGTATCCCCACTTTGAACTTTAGGGTACAAGTGTGGGGGCCTGCATGAGGACTTCTAAGCTTAACTACCAGCTTAGATCTGGTCCGCTGCCACCATTCCCACAAGCTAATTCCCTTCCCTGGGAAGCTTTGAGAAACCTTTCACCAATTCCCTGGTGAATACAGATCCAAACCCCTTGGATCTTAAAACAAGGAGAAATTGACCCTCCCCCCCTCCTTCCTTTCACCAACTCCTGGTGAATACAGATCCAAACCCCTTGGATCTTAAAACAAGGAGAAATTGACCCTTCCCCCCTCCTTCCTTTCACCAACTCCTGGTGAATACAGATCCAACTCCCTTGGATCTAAAAACAAGGAAAAATCAATCAGGTTCTTAAAAAGTAGGCTTTTAATTAAAGAAAAAGGTAAAAATCATCTCTGTAAAATCGGTATGGAAAATAACTTTACAGGGTAATCAAACTTAAAGAGCTCAGAGGACCCCCCTCTAGTCTCAGGTTCAAAGTACAGCAAACAAAGATAAACACTCTAGTAAAAGGTACATTTACAAGTTGAGAAAACAAAGTAATACTAAGACGCCTTGCCTGGCTTTTTACTTACAAGTTTGAAATATGAGAGACTTGTTTAGAAAGATGGGGAGAACCTGGATTGATGTCTGGTCCCTCTCAGTCCCAAGAGCGAACGAACCCTTAAACAAAGAGCACAAACAAAAGCCTTTCCCCCCCCAAGATTTGAAAGTATCTTGTCCCCTTATTGGTCCTTTGGGTCAGGTGTCAGCCAGGTTACCCGAGCTTCTTAACCCTTTACAGGTAAAAGGATTTTGGAGTCTCTGGCCAGGAGGGATTTTATAGTACTGTACACAGGAGAGCTGTTACCCTTCCCTTTATAGTTATGACACCTCTACCCCGATATAACACGACCCGATATAACACGAATTCGGGTATAACGCGGTAAAGCAGTGCTCTGGGGGGGCGGGGCTGCGCACTCCGGCGGATCAAAGCAAGTTCAATATAACACGGTTTCACCTATAACGTGGTAAGATTTTTTTGGCTCCTGAGGACCGCGTTATATTGGGATAGAGGTGTGATATGATTGAAAATTGTGTATTGAGCATACTCAGTAGGCAATCTTAAGGCTACATATACAGGCTTGTAAAGTGTTCAGCTTCTTAGTTCTGTGCTTCTTGGCTCAAAGAAGCAGCACTTGTATCATCTACAAGATGATAGCCTTGGAGGAAGGAATTTACAAGCTCCACAAAATGATTAGTTCTAGATTTCTTCTCCCTCCTCCTTCCCTCCACACACCTTTTCAAATTCATTTTCCTTAAAGAAATCTAAGAAAATTAGCATTAATGCATCATTAAGGTTGCAAGATCAAGCGCTTTAAAGTCAGGAAACTCCCATAGTTAAAGTTGCAATGGCAAGATTTATATGATCTGCGTCTCCCTCAAAATGTCTGACATATATTGTAACTACAGATAGGCTCAAGCTACAGCATTTAGATCTGGATTCTGATCATCTCAAGATTCAGACGTTTTCAGATTTCCCCCCAAAATGTATAAAACTAGGGTCCAAATGCAACATTCAAATCCAAATCTGGGTTCAGATTCTGAACATCCTCTTGTTCAGGGAAGTTCAGAGATCGAGGTTTGGTCCAGGCCTATTTCTAGTTCTAACTATTGTGTAAGAGCCTGACCATTTCATCAGAAGCTCATGTGCAGCCTCTGTGATGGGCTATACAAACCCAACACTGGACAACAAAGGGTTAAGGGTTAAGACTTGGAGAGCCTGGAAGAGGAGCTTAAAAGGAAAGCAGAGCAGCTCACTTGTTGGCAGACCAGGGAAGAGAATGGACCTTTAGCTCCTGTGGAGAGGGCTAACTGAAGACAGGAGCTTCCCAGACAATACTGTTTGAAGATCCCTCCCTGAAGGAAGGGAAGGCCAGATCTTGATGCACCCTGAGAGGGAGTCATTCCCTTCTGTGTTTTACTAAGTCAGTCTATTTGAGTTAATTCCCCTTGCTTATTGGTCATGGACTGCCCCAGAATGGGGGAGAATTTAAAATGACCTGGCTGGAGGGCAAAATCACAGGAAGCAGCAGGCTACTACAGAGGCAGAGCAGCCATTGGCAGGAGACACCCAGTGGAAAGAGAGCTGCTATGCCATGCCTGGCCATAAAGAGGGGCCACCAGTGAGTTGACCCCTTCACAAGCTCTCCTTGGCTTCAGTGGGAGTTGAATGTACAAAACTGAGTGTCTGATCAGCCCCTTGAGTTCACTATTGACTAATAAGTTTAGGATGTAGCTGCTGGAGCCCGAGTATTTTCAGATATGTCCCCCAAGCCATTTGAATAATTAGGGTTTATCTGAATTAATTAATTTTCTGCTAATGCTAGTCACGCTTAGTAACATGACCAACTGTAGATTAAGAAATTAGTAGGCAGTTCTGTACAGTATTTGAAACCCAGTGTGATGTTTGTTTTGGAAACAAAAATGTCTAACAATAATACAAAGATGTGGCAAAATTATAGGTTTAAAATATTACATGTTTGGTCAAACTAACCAAATGTACACAGAACCATCAAAATGGAACTTCCAGAATGAAAGGTCACTATTACCAACTAAGGTACACTGACCCCGTGCCACACAGATCTCCATGAAAATTTTTATTTGAAAGGGCAGAATTTGGCCCCTAAAAATGCTGAGAAGTGTCCAACTTGTGTACTCTGCTTTCAGAGATAAAGTCCACAGCCTGACCAGAGACAGCTGGCCAGTATGCTTTTTTTACATATATTTTGTGGGTTTTGCTGAGTGAGGACTTAGTTTATTTCAGTGGAGAAAACACTCAGTCCCAAAATATTGGAAACAATTCTATTCAATCAATTTATATATATATATATTTTTTTGCTGCATATATTATATCACAACAATGGATTTTATATACACATTGCTAGTTCAGACTGATATTTTAGATCAACCTTTCAATCTAAAATGAATGTAGCTGGTTGTATAGGCCACACCCAAAGATTAGCAGGAAAGGGTTTAGTCATCTTGATTTGGCTACTAGAGGGAGGACAGTTTGCTGCTTTAGGTGCAGGGATTTGCAGGATAGCAAAAGAGGGCCAGCTTTGGAGAATTCTGTTCTATATAGATTCCGTGTGGTTCACCTCTATTTTCTCCCTCACCTTCATTTCATAAACAAATGGGGGTCATGGTGAATAAGTGCCCAGCATGGGTGTGATTAAAAATATTATTCTGTTTATCTTGCGGAATAGAAACAAGCATTACCCTATGACCTTCCCCTAAACTAGGACTGAACCCCAACTCATGTTATATCTGAAAGGGAGCTCCTTGGGGGTAGGGAGAGCAGCAGCAGGAAGTATGGAGCAGCTCAGTGGCTGAAACCAGCAAGAGGTATACTTTCTTCTAAAACAAATGATACATGATGGTTATTTATACTAAGGAAAGAAAATCAGGTAGAAGCACATATTGGAGGTGTTCCTGATGCTGTATTAATATGCTGAACTGCTGTGCTTTTTGAAATCAAACCTAGAGTACAAAACACCTTTTCCACTAATTGTGGAGAATCAAATTTAGACAAAATTGTCTCAAAAGATCTCTAAACACTTCCTCCTGTGAAGCTTCCTGCAAGCCTAAAGCCCACAATTTTTAGATTAAAATAGCTTTCCCTTTTTCTTTTGTTAATATACATTCTTATGTAAAGAGCTTTTTAATGCAGCTTTTCAGTATAGATTCATACTTTCAAACTCCATGCGCACAGCATTCTGACATATGTTAACATTAATTTCCATAGTTTCAAATGTTCAGTTCTTCTTTCTAACCCTTTCTCCGTATCTTTAATAGTAATGAAACTGCATTTTAGGGGGCATCATGCAATTCCAAGATATTTTCCCCCAGAATAACTGAGTTACCAGTGAGAAAGGGCAGAAGAGGCAGGAGCAGATGCACCTATCTCTTCCACAACTCTGTCTATACCTTCTTCACACAATGCACAGTCAACCTGTGGGAACTTGTTGCCAGAGGATGTTGTGAAGGCCAAAAATATAATTGGTTAAAAAATAATTAGATAAGTTTGTGGAGGACAGGTCCATTAATGGCTATTAGCCAAGATGGTCATAGACACAACCCCAGGCTCTGGGTGTCCTTAAACCTCCAACTTCTAGAAGCTGGGACTGAATCACAAGGGATGGATAACTCAATAATGGCGCTGTTCCTTCCCTCTGAAGCATCTGGCATCCACTACTATCAAAAGATGGGATACTGGGGGGTGGGATAGCTCAGTGGTTTGAGCATTGGCCTGCTAAACCCAGGGTTGTGAGTTCAATCCTTGAGGGGGCCACTTAGGGATCTGGGGCAAAATCAGTACTTGGTCCTGCTAGTGAAGGCAGGGGGCTGGACTCAATGACCTTTCAAGGTCCCTTCCAGTTCTAGGAGATAGGATATCTCCATTAATTCATTGGTCTGACCCAGTATGGCTGTTCTTATGAATGTAATTAAGTTTCTTAATCTGCTGTTGCTGAGTCTGTTTTATTTCATTAGCACTTTATCCCCACACTTCTCCCTCTTATCAGTTAGAAAAGAGAAAAGGAAAGGAAAAAAGTACTTAGGTCAGGTGATGCAAAAGCAGTGGGTCCTGTGTGAGAAAAAGAAAATGTCAGTCATTTATATACAGCTAAGGAAGCAGTTGCTAGTAAAAGATCACTTAATCAAAGTAATATATTTAATTTGTATATTATTTAAATAATAAATGTACCACCAGAGCAGTTTTTGGAAGGTAATACTGACACAGGGGCTGATCCTGCTTCGTGGGAACTCAGTGAAAGTTTTACCAAGGACCTCACTGGGAGCAGAATCAGGCCCAAAATCATTAAACCACTTAATTGCTTTGAAAAGTCCATAGCAAAGTCCAGTAAGCACAAAAGAGAATATGTATTTTAAAAAAACTGCCATCCAAAAATAATATTCCGATGGTGCAAGAGGGAGCTAGCATTTTATTTTCATTTCCCTCCTCCCAGAAATTACATAAGCAGGGGTCATGTAATGTCACACAGCCCACTGAATTTGGGAGCACAGGAGAAATGGTATTTTATGCTGCCCACACGCCATCCCGGAAGGGCTGTTGGCTGGGGCTGCTGGTGGTAACAGTGGGGTGAGCAGGCCCTTGTGATTTTGAATACAAGTGTGGTATCTATACTGGGTGTGAAAAGCCACTTGAGTGAGGTTGGCTGAGTTAAGGTTCCATTTTTAAAAGCTAGTTAGATGTTGCTAAATTATTAAATTAAATATGATAATGAGAAGTAGTATTCAGTGAACGATTTAACTGAGCAATACAGCAAGGTACATGTTGTATGTTAAGCTGTCTAAGAAATTCCAGTTTTGTCTTATATAAATTAAATAAATAAATTAATGGAGATATCCTATCTCCTAGAACTGGAAGGGACCTTGAAAAGTCATCGAGTCCAGCCCCCTGCCTTCACTAGCAGGACCAAGTACTGATTTTGCCCTAGATCCCTAAGTGGCCCCCTCAAGGATTGAACTCACAACCCTGGGTTTAGCAGGCCAATGCTCAAACCACTGAGCTATCTCTCCCCCATCTTACATCTTGTTAGTCTTCTAACACACACCTTAGAAGACATGTATTTTTGCCATGCAGCTGATATATGGCAGCTGATTGTACTTGTGATCATAGGTGGATCGTTATTAAAAATTTACTATGTTCAAGAACAGTGCAATTTCAAAGCCTTGTAAATCAGCCAAATCTGAACCAATTTTCCCTGGAACATTCAAAGACACTCTTCAGTCAAAGATTAGCTTCCTGTCAAATTTATCTTTTCACTCCCCAGCCCTTTTGTGTGTAGGGAAATGGAGAAAACAACTGCAATATTTTATTTTAAATGAAGAAAATGCAATTTTCACTCTCCTTCTGCTCAAAGATTGCTGAATTGTTTTGCTCAAACTTTTAAATAATAAAAAAAATTACCTTTGACCAGGAAGAGACCCTGAAATTTCAGCCCAATAAGTGACAATTCTGGAAGGTTTTATGCCTGAAAACAGAGGCAACCTTAACTATAGCTCTAGTGCTCCCGCCATAATGAATCATGAGCTAGATCTTGCAGCCCCTAACATACAGACATTAAATTAATTACAATTGTTAATTAAAATATATTTTATTGTTCTTTGGGGAGCGCAGACTAGAAAACACAAGAATATAGTTCTCATAGAGTTAAGGTCCAGAGCCACAAAGGTACATCAGTGCCTAAATCTGAAATCTAGGTGCCGTAATCTTGTGTTTAGGTGCCTATGGTTTAGTTTTGTCTCCACTGTGATCCACAAGACTCCCGCCAAACCCTGTAAATGCCTAAACTCACTCAGCGCCTAAGTTTTCAGTGTAAAAATTCCATAGGCACTTGGATTTCTGTCTCTGGGCATGGGCACTGTTGACTCACTCTAGGCATCCAGGAACTTGTCTTCCGCATTCCTCTGCTGCCTAAGTCACATCTGGGGCCTGATCCAGTTGGTGTGCTCAGAAGCTGCCTACCAGATCACACCCCAATCAAAATTTGGCTAGAGGAGCGGTGACCACCTTCTAACTTTTGGCCTAGTGATTAGAGCACTCCCCTGGGAAGTGGGAAACTCAGATTAAATTCCCCCTCTCTGCCAGAGTGGGAGAAAGGAGGCCCCCTGTTCAAATCCGATGCATCTGAAGAAGTGAGGTTTTTTACCCACAAAAGCTTATGCCCAAATAAATCTGTTAGTCTTTAAGGTGCCACCGGACTCCTTGTTGTTTTTGTTCAAATCATAGTTCAGGCGTGTGCTCTAATCACTGAGCTATGGGATGTTCTGAGATGGGACTCCCTCAGTCTGTCCTATTGAAGCTGTTCCATGATGGATAAATACTGAAAGTGATTAGAGCACGGGGAACAGACTCAGGGTCTCCTATCTCCCAGGGGGGTGCCCTAACCACTGGATTACAGAATCAGTCTCTCTCTGATTCAGCTACTAGTAAGCGTTTATTTATTGGGCCCCCAAGACTTGAGACTCAAAAGCACTAGTTGCTTCAGAAAATCTTAGCCATACAGAGTAAATTGAAATTAACCAACCGGTTTTAAGGCAACTTCACTTATCTTGTAGGCTGACATCCACACACGCAATACTAGTTAAAAATAACAGACTAGCTAGGAAGATGCGAGCTACAAACACTGAATCAATTCACTCTTCTAAAAGAAATTCATTTGAAATTTGAAGAACAGCTGCAACAGGAGAGATTGAGGAAGCCCCCCCCCCATCAGAATATTCCATATCTCAGTGGTTGGGGCACTGACTGTTTTAAGAGATGGGTGACCCCTATTCAAATCCTTGCTCCATCTTATGCTGGGAGGAATTGTACCTGTGTCTCCCTCATCCCCGCTGATTGCTCTAACCAGTGAGCTAAAAGTTACAAGGCAGCACCTCCTCCTCTTCCAGCCAGTTAGGTGCAAGGCAGGTGTCTAACTCATTCCCACAAGAAGTGCCTAAGCCACCTGACTCTAGGTGACTGATTCTTGTTTGTTGATCCCTAAACAGAGATAGGTGCCTCCCTACAGCACAGATTTAGGCATCTTTCTCCAAGAGGGTGCAGGTCTTAGTACACATCCCTCTTGTCAGCATCTCCCATTGGCTAGCTTAGGGGCTCCCCACCTAGTGAACTGGGTTTGTGGATCATACTTTAAGGCACTTATTTCTCCTCATTCCTTGCATAGGAGCCTAGACACCTAAAAGTTCCTGTGGTTCTGTAGATGCCTAGAATTTAGGTGCTGTGATGGTCATCATTGCAATGCCTAAATCCTTATGTGGATACCACCCAAGTAATTATAAGGAACAACTGAAAAAATCTGCCAAATTCACTTTGGAATAGAGATGATATTGTGGTGAATTCACTCCCCCCCCCCCTCCAAAAAAATACAAGTATATTTGATAAAACTGATCTCTGCAAACTTTTCATATACAGACTCCCATAAGAATGTGATGAAAACTGGGGGATCAAAAATGGAAGTTAATGAAAGTTGTGGGAGAATTTGGTTCTCTAAGTACAGGCAAAATTAATTCACATAGAAGATAATAAAAAATCATGGAATATTTCACCAGATGTAGTTCTAAAGAGAGAGATGAAAGGAGGTGGAGAAGAAAATAGAAGTGAAATGAGACTAAATTTTCAAATAGTGGAGGCCAAAAACTTGGTGTTCTATTGTGCAGCCATTGTGCATAATTACCACAATAATAAGTACACATTTGGAAATTGTGAGTGCAAATGGGTAACTTTGTACCTAATTACCTCTCAGAGGACACAACTGCTGGATTAGTGCATACAGTTGCAACAAATGAACAGGCAATTGTAGCAGTGCAAGTGCATGCACAATTTTCCGTGAAGACCTGCACTTTTGAAAATGTAGGCTTCTTAGTCCATTTCATTTTCTCAAGATTTCTTGTGCTGGGGCAAACTTGGCTGCTGTTTTTCAAATGCCAAAGGTTGACTGGATTTTGCAGCAAGCCCATTATAAACACTAGATAGGTTTTCCTCCCAAACATCATTGTATTATGAAATTATAAATGATCTGAAAACAAAGCAAACATATTTACAATGTGCAGTTTCTGTTAAGAATCCATTGCTCATGATATGACCTGACTTTCAGACAGATACCAGATTATTATTTAAACACAAGTCATACCTCTATCGAAAAGAAAAAAAATGGGGAAAAGATATTGAGAGTCTAGATTACTGGTGAAAAAATGCAGAAGTAAATATAGACTTTCGTTTTAAATTTTACATGCTTGTTTATTTATTGACCTTGTCTTAGTAACTGTTATGTGTTGTACTGAGAATCCTGGAGGTTTTTACTTCAAAACAGTAAAACATAAAACAGTGTTGAAGATAATGATGATGAAGATATGGCAGGTTTTTGTTGCTGTTGTTTTTTGTGGCCAGCAATTAAAGAAAGATGGATCAGTTTTACATCCATTAGCAAGAGCTCTTGTATCTCCTAAACTGGCCACAGGTTCTAGCATTCATGTGCTGTGTGTATAAAGCTATGCTAAACTCCATGCTGGGAGAATAGTATGGTTTCATTAGTATGGTTCTCAGACAAAATGTGTGTCCATATTGATCAGAAAACTGTACTATAATTATGCCAGCAGCAACTTTTTTTCGATAAGAACATAAGAACGGCCATACTGGATCAGATCAAAGGTCCATCTAGCCCAGCATCCTGTCCTCCAACAGTGGCCAATGCCAGGTGCCCCAGAAGGAATGAACAGAACAGGTAATCATCAAGTGATCCACTCATTCCCAGCTTCTGGAAAACAGAGGCTAGGGATACCATCCCTGCCAATCCTGGCTAATAGCTAGTGATGGACCTATCCTCCATGAATTTATCTATTTCTTTTTTGAACCCTATTATAGTCTTGGCCTTCACAACATCTTTTGGCAAGGAGTTCCACCGGTTGACTGTGCGTTGTGTGAAGAAATACTTCCTTTTGTTTGTTTTAAACCTACTGCCTATTAATTTCATTTGGTGACCCCTAGTTCTTGTGTTATGAGGAGGAGTGAATAACACTTCTTTATTTACTTTCTCGGCAACAGTTATGATTTTATAGACCTCTATCATATCCCCCCTTAGTTGTCTTTTTTCCGAGCTGAAAAGTCCCAGTCTTATTAATCTCTCCTCATATGGCAGATGCTCCATACCCCTAATGATTTTTGTTGCCCTTTTCTGAACCTTTTCCAATTCCAATATATTTTTTTGAGATGGGGCGACCACATCTGCACGCAGTATTCAAGATGTGGGCATACCATGGATTTATATAGAGGCAACAGGATATTTTCTATCTTATTATCTATCCCTTTCTTAACGATTCCCAACATTCTGTTCGCTTTTTTGACTGCCGCTGCACATTGAGTGGATGTTTTCAGAGAACTATCCACAATGACTCCAAGATCTCTTTCTTGAGTGGTAACAGCTAATTTAAACCTCATCATTTTATACGTATAGTTGGGATTATGTTTTCCAATGTGCATTACTTTGCATTTATCAACATTGAATTTCATCTGCCATTTTGTTGCCCAGTCACCCAATTTTGAGAGATTCTTTTGTAGCTCTTCGCAGTCTGCCTAGGACTGAAGTATCTTGAGTAGTTTTGTATCATCTGCAATTTTTGCCACCTCACTGTTTACCCCTTTTTCCAGATAATTTATGAATATGTTGAATAGGACTGGTCCCAGTACAGACCCTTGGGGGACACCACTATTTACCTCTCTGCATTCTGAAAACTGACCATTTATTCCTACCCTTTGTTTCCTATCTTTTAACCAGTTACCACTCCATGAGAGGACCTTCCCAAGACTGCTTACTTTGCTTAATAGTCTTTGGTAAGGAACCTTGTCGAAGGCTTTCTGAAAATCTAAATACACTATATTCACTGGATCCCCTTTGCCACATGCTTCTTGACCCCCTCAAAGAATTCTAGTAGATTGGTGAGGCATGATTTCCTTTTACAAAAAGCATGTTGACTCTTCCCCAACAAATTATGTTCATCTATGTGTCTGACAATTTTGTTCTTGACTATAGTTTCAACCAGTTTGCCCGGTACTGAAGTTAGGTTTACCAGCCTGTAATTTCCGGGGTCACATCTGGAGCCCTTTTTAAAATTGGCGTCACATTAGCTATCCTCCAGTCATTTGGTTACAGACTACAGTTAGTAGTCCTGCAATTTCACATTTGAGTTCCTTCAGAACTCTCGTGTGAATACCATCTGGTCCTGGTGACTTATTACTGTTTAGTTTATCAATTTGTTCCAAAACCTCCTCTAATGACACCTCAATTTGGGATAATTCCTCAGATTTGTCACCTAAAAAGAATGGCTCAGGTTTGGGAATCTCCCTCACATCCTCAACCGTGAAGACTGATGCAAAGAATTCATTTAGATTCTCCGCAATGGCCTTATCGTTCTTGAGTGCTCCTTTAGCATCTCAGTGTGTCCAGTGGCCCCACTGGTTGTTTAGCAGGCATCCTGCTTCTCATGTACTTAACATTTTTTTTGCTATTACTTTTTGAGTCTTTGTCTAGCTGTTCTTCAAATTCTTTTTTGGCCTTCCTAACTTTGACACTTCTTTTGCCAGAGTTTATGCTCCTTTCTATTTTCCTCACTAGGATTTAACTTCCACTTTTTAAAGGATGCCTTTTTGCCTCTCACTGCTTCTTTTACTGTGTTGTTACGGTGTCTTTAAAAAGTTTCCATGCAGCTTTGCAGGGATTTTACTTTTGGTGCTGTACCTTTTAATTTCTGTTTCACTAACCTCATTTTTGTGTAGTTCCCCTTTCTAAAATTAAATGCTACAGTGTTGTGCCACTGTGGTGTTGTCCGCCCTCAGGGATGTTAAATTTAATTATATTATGGTCACTATTACTACGTGGTCCAGATATATTCACCTCTTGGACCTGATCCTGTGCTCCACTTAGGACTAAATCAAGAATTGCCTCTCCTCTTGTGGGTTCAAGGACTAGCTGTTCCAAGAAACAGTCATTTAAGGTGTCAAGAAACTTTATCTCTGCATCCTGTCCTGAGGTGATATGTAGCCAGTCAATATGGGGATAGTTGAAATCCCCCATTATTATTGAGATTTTTATGCTCTAATCTCCCTGAGCATTTCACAGTCATTATCACCATCCTGGTCAGGTGGTCAGTAATATATCCCTACTGCTATCTTCTTATTCGAGCATGGACTTACTATCCATAGAGATTCTATGGTACAGTTTGGTTCATTTAAGATTTTTACTTCATTTGATTCTATACTTTTTTTCACATATAGTGCCACTCCTCCACCAGCACAACCTATTCTTTCCTTCCAATATTTTTTGTACCCTGGTATTACTGTGTCCTATTGATTATCCTCATTCTACCAAGTTTCTGTGATGCCTATTATATCAATATCTTCATTTAATATGAGGCACTCTAGTTCACCCATCCATAGGTGCCGACTTCTAATGGTGCCGGTGGGTGCTCAACTCCCCTCTGCCCCCGGCCCCACCCCGACTTCACCCCTGCCCTGCCCCCTCCTGCCCCCATTCCAACCTCTTCCCCAAAGTCCCCGCCCCAACTCCGCCACCTCCCTGCCCCTATTCGACTCCTTCCCCAAATCCCCGCCACAGCCCCGCCTCCTCCTCCCTCCCTCCCGGAGCTTGCTACAGTTGTTTGGTGGTGGCAAGCGCTGGGAGGGAGGGGGGAGGAGTGGGGATGTGGCACGCTCAGGGGAGGAGGCAGAGGTGAGGTAGAGCGGGGGGGGGGGGCGGGTCAGGGAACTTGGCTGCCGGTGGGTGCAGAGCACCCACTAATTGTTCTCCATGGGTGCTCCAGCCCCGGAGCACCCACGGAGTCGGTGCCTATGCACCCATCTTATTATTTAGACTTCTAGCATTGGTATATAAGTACTTTAAAAGCTTCTCACTTTTTAGCTGTCTCCCATTGCATGATGTAATTGAATGAGACTTTTTTTCATTTGACTGTTTCTCATCAGATCCTATCTGTATTTTATCATCTTCCATTCTCTCCTCCTTATTAGGACATAGACAATCTCCATTAATAGATCCTCCCCTGATGGATGTCTCTGTCCGAACCACATGCTCCTCCACACCTGTCGGCTTTCCCCCAGCCCTTAGTTTAAAAACTGCTCTACG
This sequence comes from Emys orbicularis, assembly GCF_028017835.1. Lineage (NCBI taxonomy): Eukaryota > Metazoa > Chordata > Testudines > Emydidae > Emys > Emys orbicularis. The sequence goes on along the minus strand of NC_088683.1, from coordinate 268,058,904 downwards.
ACCTTTTTAATTTTAAGTGCCAGCAGTCTGGTTCCACTTTGGTTTAGGTGGAGCCCATCCTTCCTGTATAGGCTCCCTATAACAAGGTTGTTGCTATCATGGTTTGAGACATAGACTAGACTGGGCCAGATTGTAGACATGTACACCCCTCCCCTCAGTCCCAAAAGGAAGGCACAGCAAATATGGAGCTCTCGAAGGACTGTATCTTTCTTTGAGGATTAGTTTTTCCCCTTCCATGTGCTTCTACCTGGGAGTATCCAGCCCTACATACATAACAGCATGTGACATGTCAAGCAAGGAAAGTTAAATATATCAATTTTATGTAATACATCCTGAATTGTAATTTGCACTCTGCTACAGATTCTCTGCCTGACCTTGTTAAAGTCATTTAACTGCTCTGTGTCTCATTTTCTTCATCTGTAAGTAAAACCAAGATACTATTACTTACTCTTTTACATCAGATGGGCTTTGTGAGGATTGATTAAAGTATATACATCACTATGACAATGTTAAGGGCTATGTTTAATTAATAATTTCATTTATTATCTATGTCATAATTTATATGATGGCGGGGGGTGGCAAGATGGTTACTGTAAATTAATCCATAACTCAGTAGTGGTACAATGGCAGCTAAGCCACTATTATAGAGTTCGGTGATGTACTTATATGACAAACATTAGAAATACATATTGTTTTAAGCTCTTCACAAGTGATTATGTTGTATTGTTATAATCTGTAGTTGCTTCAGTGAATCTGACTTTTTTGTGTAAGTATCTTGTCAATATTTTGTAGTTTATAAACAAGTCTAAAAATAGATTTAAAGCATGCTTTAATGGAGTAGTTCAGTAGTGTAAAACAACAGTACCTCTGTCTCCATATATTTTCCACTATGTTCAGTCTCTTCCCTGAGGTGTTGGACTTCAGACATGTTTTATTAACATTCTACAGTTGTACCCTTCTGACTAACCAGCCATTAGCTGGCTCACTGATCCTTAACTGCAGATCACTCTCTTATATAGGCTGCATTTCCCTTAGGTTCCAAAATAATTAGTCTCATGGCTATGGATGTGATTTCCGTTTAAAGGAATGTAGAAGCAGCACCTCAATCACTGCTGGTGAGTATCCTTATTCATGTTATGTGCCTTCTGTGGTTAGTATTTATAGAATACCATATTCTAATTCTACTTAACAATTAGACTAACACCAGAGAGAGTTACGTTTGCCTTCCAGCACAATTTTCAGCACAGTGAGCAAGGAGTTACACATACAGAGCTCCCATAGCAACATGTTATTGTTAACTGAAGTTGTGTGCATAGCTCCATGTACTAAAAATTCACTAAGGACCAACTTAGCTGTCAAATTGGACACTGGTGAAGTATCTGAGGGCAGAATACTCCTGTAACCACATAAGGGTATTCTATGGTAATGGAATAGCCCCTAACACTGCAATATTACTATTATAAGTTGTAGTGTTTTGGACCATTACTAAAGAATAATGTGCTCCTTTTTTTTGTAAGGAGTGAACCTAAAGTCTTCATTATTACAGAACATTTGAGTATCACTTCTCAAATAGTAATGCATTGAAAGCCCATAAATCTTCAGTTCTTTGATATCAAAATTATATTTTTAATCCACTACAACATCCCCCATTGAATGTATTGCTACCAGGAAAAAAAGCAGTACCTTTATTTCAGAATACAGGTGGAGAGGGGGGAATGTAATCAGATACTGATATCTCCTTTCAGTCAGCATCTACATGTATTCATCTTAAATGTCAATATTAAAGGGAAACAAAGTGAGATCAATTAAAAAAAATCCTGACATTGATGGAATAGCAAAATCAATAGGTGTATTATTTACATAACCCACCTTCTTCTGGGATCAAAAGACAAAACTGAAAGAGGGTAAAAATACCTGACAGCTGAAGAGTTTCATTTAATATAGTCACTTTAACAAAAACTCAAGTAGGTCCAGTGGTCCTAATTAAATTAATTAGGTGCCAAAAATGTTTAGCTATTATAATCTTTTACATTTTATCCAGTTGCTTTCATCGTACTGGACACATCAAAAGTAGTCATCTACCAACAGTAAGAGACTATCTAATTATTATACAATAAAAAGGATTAACTGTCCCAGCAGAGGCTGCTTATTGTTTCTCTTATTCACTGGTCTACCAGTGTCCACAATTTCTGAAGAGAAATCAGGCAACATATTTTAACACAAGTAAATAGGCATTGTGTATGAATGAGGTACTAACGAAGCATTAAGGATATAGGCCCAGATCCTCAAAGGTAGTAGGCCACTAACTACCATTGGGAATTAGGCACCTAAATACCTTTGAGGATCTGGGCCATGTATGTCAAAAAAGAAAACTGCAACATGCTGATCCTGCAACATGCTGAGTCCCTCCTGAGAAGTGCTGAGTGTCTTCAACTCCCACTGAGTTCAGTAGAGGAGGGGGTGCTTTGTTTAGGAAAGCTACCCAGTGCTCACTGTCCCCTCTTACTGCCTTCAGGGGCACACACCATCCTAAAAGGAGGAGGCACAATCCCTCCTAGAGAGCCCCATAGAGTAGTGCAGCTCTGCCCCAGTGCAAGACAGATTGTAAATTACACAATCTGACCTAGTAGTATGCTGAACATTTAGGGCCTAATTTGATGGAAATAACTTGCTTTTTTCACATGTAATTTTTCATGCACAGTTAATTGTAGGTGCAAATTATAGCATTTAGATGTCTGCTTTACTTGCAGATGCAGCCACCTGTTTAGATGTCTAAATACTAGCATTTGCGCCTTCAAAATGGTAGGCTGACTGACGCCCCTTTAAAAATCAGACTTTCAATTGCAGTACATATTACTTTGCTAAGGATATGTGAACCTGTGAAAATCTTGATTAGATAGATAAATACAAAGAAATATTAGTTAGAAAATAATAAATTAGAAATTATCATCTCATTTTGGAGGATAAAAGCAATCTCCTCTTTGTCTTTCTCTTTCTTTCTGTGCATGTGTATGTGCCAGGTCTGACATGCTAACTTGTTACAAATGTGACTCAGACATATAGCTAGAGTCTTTTTATCTCTCTGGGTGGGGAACATTGAGACAATTTGCATATTTACTTTCTTTTATTAAACTGCATCTTCGTTGTTAACTCATTTAAAAATGCCAATTTAAAACATTGGCTTTGATCTGGTTTCCTGGTAATTAAATTGCTTGCCTTTAAACTTCCATCATTTAAAATAATCCTTATTAAGACAATTTTCCCAAACTTCAAATGTTGGTTTTCAATTCTAGTGTGAAGGGAATGAATAATGGTTCTGGATATATTTACTTAAACACAGGCTGGTTATACCAAACTAGGAAATCTATTTCCTTCCTCATGTATTAACTAAGGGCATGATACAACAAATTCTTACCCTGTCAGAGGCCTTAGTCACACAGTAGTCCCATTTGTTTCACTGGAACAACTTACATTAATAAAATCTACTCAAATGAGTAGGGATTTCTAGGATTGGATCCTAAGACATGCTATTATCCTTCTAGGCAGAATGAAATAAGCATTCCCATGCTGGCCTTTTAGAAAATGTTCATTGTGAAATAACTTCAGTTCTCAAATACAATATAAGTAAAGATGTATAATTATATCTGTGTAGATAAAATATAAATAATCACCACATATTCATCTAATACAATAACCTGTACATCTTGTTGCCTGACTGAACTGCTTCTGATTTGAACTTCACCAGGTCTGAGAGGTTCTGTTCAGATGTTCCAGCTGTGTGCATCTCCACTCATAAGAGAATAAAATAGAAATAAATGTAAAGGGGTAGATTGTGCCTGTTAGGCACACCCACAGCAAGTAATTAAATACAATCTATAAATCTTTGTTTTAATCTGATATAAATATAATTACATATTTCATTATATTTTAAAATATCAATCTCTTCCTTCTCTAATTACACATATGAATATATGGTAATTGTTTTGATTGTGAGGTGGTTAAAAATCTGTGCCATACAATATTAAAAAGAGATTAAAAGGCCTTTTGTTCATATGGAAATACCAAAAACAACATTTTGTTTAAGTGGGATTTTATATTTCTCTAGTCAAGTGATGACGGGGCTTTTGTAAAGAAAACCTTTCATCTTAAACATTCAGTACTCCATCACAACATAATTACCCTAATTTGTATTCCACTGTAGAAATAGGCTTTTTCAGTTTAAACAAATTAAGCAACAATCACTAAGCATACATGGCCAGCATTTTTTCAGGTAACCTGTTATCTGCTCTAGTTACAGCTTTATCTTTATAAACTAGAAATCCTGTTTTTGTTTTCCTGATTTTTCTGAGGATTATGTTAGTCAGATTGTCTAAAGAGGCATTGTGGCTCACTGGTTAGGGCAGTGGATTCAAGAGGTTATGCCCCACTCTTTCCTTACTCATTGTATGATCTTGAGCAAGGCACTTTGGGCCAAATCCTTCCCTCATTTAGACCCCAGTTCAGGAAAACACTTATGCACATACTTAACTTTAAGTGCATGAGTAATCCCATCCCTCTTCAGCAAAGCACTCAAGCACAGGTTTAAGAGCATTGCTGAATCAAGGCCGTTCATTCCCATTGACATCAGCAGATGACGTATGACCTGAAGTATGACAATTTATATCCCTTATAAATTGGGATAGTGATATTCTATCTCTATGTAACTATGGATGTTCTTGCTGTCTATATAAATGTGTCAGGGCATGAACCAACCTCTAACTGTGATGAGGGTTTGAAGAAACTTCCCCTATGGGCAGTTTATTTCAAAATGATCTACTACAGAGTTTCTTGTGCCTTCCTCTGAAGCATCTGGCACTAGCAACTGTCCGAGAAAGGATACTGAACTAGATGGGCCACAGGTATGACCATTCCTGTGAAATCAGTGGAGTCAAACTGGTTTAAAATAGGTATAACATCAAAACCAGGCCCATTACATTCAGGCCCCAATTCAGCTACACACTTTAAAGTGTAAAGCACATGCTTAAGTGCTTTGCTGAATGGGGGCCTCAAAGAGAAAGTAAGGGTATGTCTACACTACAGGATTAATCCGAATTTATATAATTCGAATTTTGGAAACAGATTGTATAAAGTCGAATGTATGCGGCCACACTAAGCACACTAATTCGGCGGTGTGCGTCCATGTACCGGGGCTAGCGTCGATTTCCGGAGTGTTGCACTGTGGGTAGCTATCCCATAGCTATCCCATAGTTCCCGCAGTCTCCTCCGCCCATTGGAATTCTGGGTTGAGATCCCAATGCCTGATGGGGCCAAAAACATTGTCGCGGGTGGTTCTGGGTACATCCTCCCCCCTCTCCAGGGAAGCAACGGCAGACAACCGTTTCGCGCCTTTTTCCTGGGTGAACAGTGCAGACGCCATACCACAGCAAGCATGGAGCCCGCTCAGCTCAAGACAGCAGTCATGAACATTGTAAACACCTCGCGCATTATCGTGCAGTTTATGCTGAACCAGAACCTGCAAAACCAGGCGGCGAGGAGTAGGCTACGGCAGCGCGGCGGCGAGAGAGATGAGGACATGGACATGGAATTCTATCAAACCGCGGGTCCCGGTGCTTTGGAGATCATGCTGTTAATGGGGCAGGTTATAGCCGTGGAACGCCGATTCTGGGCCCGGGAAACAAGCACAGACTGGTGGGACCGCATAGTGTTGCAGGTGTGGGACGATTACCAGTGGCTGTGAAACTTTTGCATGCGTAAGGGCACTTTCTTGGAACTTTGTGACTTGCTTTCCCCTGCCCTGAAGCACCAGAATACCAAGATGAGAGCAGCCCTCACTGTTGAGAAGTGAGTGGCGATAGCCCTGTGGAAGCTTGCAACGCCAGACAGCTACCGGTCAGTCAGGAATCAATTTGGAGTGGGCAAATCTACTGTGGGGGCTGCTGTGATGCAAGTAGCCAAAGCAATCACTAGGCTGCTGCTACGAAAGGTAGTGACTCTGGGAAATGTGCAGGTCATAGTGGATGGCTTTGCTGCAATGGGATTCCCTAACTGTGGTGGGGCAAGATGGAACCCATATCCCTATCTTGGCACTGGAGCACCAGGGTACCCAGTACATAAACCGCAAGGGGTACTTTTCAATGGTGCTGCAAGCACTTGTGGATCACAAGGGACGTTTCACCAACATCAACGTGGGCTGGCCGGGAAGGGTTCATGATGCTCGCGTCTTCAGGAACACTAATCTGTTTAAACGGCTGCAGCAAGGGATTTACTTCCCGGACCAGAAAATAACCGTTGGGGATGTTGAAATGCCTATAGTTATCCTTGGGGACCCAGCCTACCCCTTAATGCCATGGCTCATGAAGCCATACACAGGCAGCCTGGACAGAAGTCAGGAGCTGTTCAACTACAGGCTGAGCAAGTGCAGAATGGTGGTAGAATGTGCATTTGGCCGTTTAAAAGGTCACTGGCGCTCGTTACTGACTCGGTCAGACCTCAGCCAAACCAATATCCCCATTGTTATTGCTGCTTGCTGTGTGCTCCACAATCTCTCTGAGAGTAAGGGGGAGACCTTTATGGCGGGGTGGGAGGCTGAGGCAAATCGCCTGGCTGCTGATTATGCGCAGCCAGACACCAGGGCGATTAGAAGATCACACCAGGAAGCGCTGCACATCAGAGAAGCTTTGAAAACCAGTTTCAGGACTGGCCAGGCTACCGTGTGAAAGTTCTGTTTGTTGAAAACCCGCCCCCTTGATTGACTCATTCCCTGTAAGCAAACCACCCTCCCCCCTTAAATCACAGCTTGCTTTTAAAGGAAATAAAGTCACTATCATTTAAAAATCATGTATTCTTTATTAATTGATTATAAACATAGGGAGAGAACCGACAAGGTAACCTGGGTGAGGTTTGGGAGGAGGATAGGAGGGAAGTAAAAGGCCATTGAAAAAATTCAATATAATGACAGCCTTTTGGTTGGGCTGTCCACTGGGGTGGAGTGGGAGGGTGCACGGAGCCTCCCCCCCCGCGTTCTTACACGTCTGGGTGAGGAGGATATGGAACATGGTGAGGGGGGAGGGAGGTTATACAGCGGCTGCAGCAGCAGTCTGTTATCCTGCTGCCGTTCCTGAAGCTCCACCAGATGTTGGAGCATGTCCGTTTGATCACGCAGCAGCCCCAGCGTTGCAACCTGCCACCTCTCATCTCGAGCATCCCTCATGACATCACGTTCACTGGCATCTTTCCTGTATTTAGATACCGTGTCCTTCCACTCATTCAAATGAGCTCTTTCATTGCGGGTGCATTCCATTATTTCCGAGAACATCTCGTCTTGCGTCCTCTTTCTCCGCCACCTTATCTGAGATCGCCTTCGGAACGGAGGAGGGAGGCTTGAAAAATTTGCAGCTGCTGGAGGGAGGGATGAAAAAAAGGAGAGAAGTTTTTAAAATGATACATTTTACAGAACAATGCTTATACTCTTTCATGGTGAACAAGACTATTCACATTACATAGCACATGTGATTTCAGTACAAGGTCGCATTTTCCATCTTAATATTGAGTGCCTGTGGCTTTGGTGTTAGAGATCACAGACGCAGGTCCGGGCAACAGAATTCAGCTTGCATGCGGCCATGGTAAGCCATTGTCTTTCGGCTTCTGCGCCCTCCTTTCCCACATACCAAACAAAGCCCATTGACTGCTGCGGTTTTCCTGTTAACCTTCAGCAGCAGAAAACAAACTAACCCCCCCACCCATCTAATTCTCTGGGATGATCGCTTTATCCCTCCCCCCACCGCGTGGCTGGTATCAGGGAAGATCCCTGCGGAAACCAAACTAACCCCCTGCCCCTCCCTCCCGCCATGAATTATCTGGGATGATCGCTGTACCCCTCCCCCCACCGCGTGGCTGGTATCAGGGAAGATCCCTGCTAGCCAAACGCGAAAAGCTCAGGGCCAATTCCCCTCCCCCTGCGCTTGGCTAACTGCAGGGAAGGATTTCTTTTCAGCCACAGGCAAACAGCCCAGTAGGAACAGCCACCTCTGACCCCTTAATTAAAGTCCCGTATTTCAACCAGGTTACCATGAGCGATATCACTCTCCTGAGGATTACACAGCGAGATAAAGAACGGATGTTGCTTGAATGCCAGCAAACACCGGGACCATACGCTGCCAGGCTTTGTCATGCAATGATACCAGATTACTTGCTACTAGCATGGCGTGGTCAAGTGTCCTACCATGGAGGACGGAATAAGGCTGCACTGCCCAGAAACCTTGTGGCAAGGCTTTTGGAGTACCTCCAGGAGAGCTTCATGGAGATGTCCCTGGAGGATTTCCGCTCCATCCCCAGACACGTTAACAGACTTTTCCAGTAGCTGTACTGGCTGCGAATGCATCCCAAGTCCTCAGGGCAAAGTAATCATTAAAAAACGCTTGCTTTTAAAACAAGTTTTATATTTTAAAAGGTAAACTCACCTGAGGTCCCTTCCATGGGGTCATGGTCTTGGATACTGGCTTGGGAGGGTTGGGAGGGTACTTCAGTCAGGCTGAGAAAAAGATCCTGGCTGTTGGGGAGAACAGAGTGCTGTGTGCTCTCCGCAAGCTCGTCGTCCTCCTCCTCCTCTTCCCCGTCCGCAGAATCCTCAGGTGTAGCTGATGAGATTACCCCTGCCTCGGAATCCATGGTCAGAGGTGGGGTAGTGGTGGCGGCCCCCCCTAGAACTGCATGCAGCTCGGCGTAGAAGCGGCATGTCCGTGGCTCTGACCCGGAGCGACCGTTTGCCTCCTTTGTTTTTTGATAGGCTTGTCTGAGCTCCTTGACTTTCATGCGGCACTGATCTGAGTCCCTATTGTGGCCTCTCTCCATCATGCCCTTGGAGATTTTTTCAAAAGTTTTGGTATTTCGTCTTTTAGAACGAAGTTCTGCTAGCACTGAATCCTCTCCCCATATAGCGATCAGATCCAGTACCTCCCGTACGGTCCATGCTGGTGCTCTTTTTCCATTATCGGCCTGCATGGTTACCTGTGCTGATGAGCTCTCTGTGGTCCCCTGTGCTCTCCACGCTGGGCAAACAGGAAATACAATTCAAATGTTCGCGGGGCTTTTCCTGTCTACCTGGCCAGTGCATCCGAGTTCAGATTGCTGTCCAGAGCGGTCACAATGGTGCACTGTGGGATAGCTCCCAGAGGCCAATACCATCGAATTGTGGCCACACTAACCCTAATTCTAAATGACAATATCGATTTTGGCGCTACTCCGCTCGTCTGGGTGGAGTACAGAAATCGATTTTAAGAGCCCTTTATTTCGAAATAAATGGCTTCGTTGTGTGGACGGGTGCAGGGTTAATTCGATTTAACGCTGCTAAATCCGAATTAAAGTCATAGTGTAGACCAGGCCTCAGTGAAAGAGAGAAGTGAGGAGTCTTTGGGTATGTCTACTCTGCAATAAAAAATCTGTAGCACTGAATCTTAGAGCCCAGTCAATTGGTTCAGACTTGCAGGGCTCGGGTTGCTGTGGGGGTGCGTCTTGGAGCCCAGACTCCAGCCCCAGCCCAAACATCTACTCTGCAATTTTTAGTCCTGCACCCTGAGTCAGCCACAGCCATGCTACAGGTCTTTTTATTGCAGTATAGCTGTCTAAGTTCAGACCTTGTGCAAGCAGTTGCAACTGCACATGTAGTTCACAGAGTTCTCACTTACATGAGGTCTGAATATGGTCCTAGATCTTTTATATAACAATAACCGAAAAAAGAGTGGTACTGATTTAGAGACATCAGCACTGAACTATACAGAATGATCATTCATAGCATGATGTGGCGGGGGTGAGGGGAAGCAGGAAAGGAAGGAATTTAATATGAAAAGCTCAAGGATGAGCAAATTTAATGAGAAAGATCTTAGTATTATATTTCAGTGATGTGAGGTTCCAATGATAGGTGAATATATCATTTAGGGCCAAATTCAGCACTGATACAAATGGATGGTGTAAGTTATACATCTAGGGCCAGATTCACCACTGTGTTCCAGCTGCTTTGCAACTTTGAGGTAAGCAAAATCCCCATAAAGCTGGTTTATCCAGCAAATAAACTGAATTTACAACTACTTAGCATTGCTTAAGCAGTGTGGAACACCAGAGTGCAATGGTGAATCTAGCCTCCAAGGGACATTGGTTGGAAAGTGAGTGTAAGTAGGCTTAAATGGTGAAATAGCGTAACTTGTGTGGGTGTGCAAAAAACACCCAAACAAAGCAACGTAATTTATTTGGTATTTTATTGGGACAAAATTCAGCCTTGGCATAAAAGGTACAACTGAATTTGGCCCTGGTACTGTTAGTTTGCATCATCTTTCACCTCACTCTTGGTTCTTCATCTTTGTGAGACAAACATGGCATGGCATATAAGTTACATTAATTTTGCCCATGCATTGAATCTAGGTTAGTGCAAGTTACACTACGGTGTCACTTTATACCTCTTTCAGTCTGGCCAATATACATCCAATGTGTAACATATACTGTCATTTATGTCACCCTGAATTTGGTTCAGAAAATTCCAGGAATTGCCCCGGCTTATTAGGTTGCATTTAGATGAATTTGGCTGTACATATGTTTGTTGCTGTTTCATATCTCTTGTAAATAAGTTAATAGATAGATGTATTGGCTGACTGGAAGATTGAATCTGTCTCTCATAGACCATTGAATAGAATGCTAATAGAAGGGAACATGGATTACAGAGTATGTAACACATACTTAAAGTTTCTTCTAGCTTTGAGTCATTTAGGCACAGACTTTTCTGTTATGGTTTTTACATCCTATAAACCTCATATTCTATTTTCTTTGTTTGATAAGGTACAGACATGAAGATTACTATTACACTATGAATTTTCCTTCCCTGAGTTGTAACTTAACATTAAATCATGCTACAGAAGCTTAAAATTTTCTGGGTAAATTCAGGGTTATGTTTGAAGACAGAAGCTCACCAATTCTCTGATTAGGAAGAAGCAAGTCAATTTATAATATCTAAAATTGTAGGGTTTTTTTGCAACCAATGGGCATACTGAGAAAATGATATGGGTCCCAGTCTGGCAGACATTTACGAACGTGCTGAACTTTATGAATGTGAATAGCCCCAATAACTCATTCTGTTCTCATTAGTAGAATTACACATGTGCTAAAGTATTTGCAGGATTAGGGCCTTAGATTTTACAATTTTAAAAAACTATTTATTTAGGAAGTTTTAATGGGTTTATAAATCCACGACATGTAAATATCAAAAACAAAACAATAATCATTACAACAATGAGCTTTGCTTTAAAGAGACATTCTACAGTAATATAGTCATCAGATCTCTTTATTTTACAAGGTGTTACCATATTAGATGAGCATCATTACAACATCTGGGACATATTGTTTCCAGTGATTTTTATGAACTTGAGTGAAATCTGCTATTACACATATTTAATAGACCGAGCATGTCTATGAAATGTTATTTTTAAAACTATTTATTTAGATTTTATAAACAAATCTGATATCCTTGACTTTGAATGGTACTTTTAAAAATTCATGCCTTTAACGAGTGGGAAGTTTTTACTAGAGTTGACCCCCTATTGTTCTTGTAAATTTGGCAGCAATAACTGTATAATTTTAGTCAATTATGTATTTTTTTCTTTTTTCTTTATGTAGTTAGCCTTTTTGAGAAAGATTATATTTGTAGCTTATGATATAAAATTTCATAAATAAAAAAATACAAAAAAAAAATATATAGGCAGAAAGCCAAAGTTAAATCACTCTAAAAAGCAGAAAGGCTTCAAATACAGATAGAACTGACTGGGATTCTCCTACACTTTTTCTCTTGTCCCTTCCATAAGTAAAGTGTTCCTGCCCTTGCTGCAGAAGAAAAAGGACTTGCATTAGTCAGTTTCCTACTGCATCAAGTTCTTTATACACCCAGCTGGCTGCAAAGTTTCTCTTTGCAGCCATGCCTCTGTGTAATCCTAGTCAGTTTCCCTTTGCAACTGTGGGGTGCCTCCTTTGATGTGGCGCTGTAGGAGGTTGCCTATGCTTAAAGGAGGGCCTGCAAACAGAACCCCTTCTGTGGAGCAAAAGAAAACACCAGTGTGATGTCATGTGACTCTTTTTTTAATATATACTGTGGAGGAACTGACATCCATGTCTCAGAATTTTGTTATACAGTTTTATGATGTTATACAGTGGTAGAGATTAGATAGACATAGATATCTCATTTAAACCCTGAAGTGAGGGATATCTACTCTAGACCTCTCTTCTGCGGTTGGTTTAATCAGTGACTTTCCGGACTTTCCAGGGAAAGTGGGTGGAAGAAATTGGAGTGGTAGTTTCCAGGGTATTTTTAGTGGGATCTTTATTGTTAAATGGATTTATCTGTGACACTGATAGATTAAATATATTATGACATGTTTTTAGACAATAAAGGTTTTTTGTGATTAGCTTATTTACATCTGCATGGCTTGAGTAAGCATTTTTAATAATATAAACATAAAACATGTAATAGCAACAATGAAATGTCAGTTTTATTCTCACTGCTCAATTTATATGAGGAAGCGGCACATAACTCATCCCTGTCTTTTAGTAAGCAGCAGGGACAAAACTAGTATTCTACTGTCCACCATTCTGCATCTTCTCTGTCTGTGCAATTTCAGTAAATTTATTGCCATGAGAAGTTAGAAAAAAGCTGACAAAATTAATAAATCTAGGCCAAAGTTTTTAAAATCCTGGGTAGGTGCAAACAGGTGTTTGAGCATCCATTTAGTGGCACAAACTGGAGTTAATCCTGGAGGAAATGTACAAAGTTTGTGTCTGGTTGAACCCAAATATATCTGAGCACTCCAAGGGCATGGGATAGGGACACGGTCTGGAAATTGAGTGTCCGAAAAGAAGTTCTAGAAGGGCCTGGGTGCACTCAGCAGCTGCTGTTGGTGCTCAAAAGTTAGTCGTCAGAGGAAGCACAGTTAAGATATTCAAGCAGCACCCCCTCATTGGTTGTTCTCGACTCTCTGCACTCTGAAAAAAAAGATAGCATGAAGGAAGGACTTGACTCTACATACATTTGAGAGAAACAGAGAATTTACTATGGATTTATAGGATTAGTACATAGGAAATAGTATTATGTACCAGATCAATCCATCGGTCCATCTAGCTTAGTAGCCTGTCTCCAACAGTGGCAGATGTGTCAGAGGAAAGTGAAAGTATGCAATAATCTGACTATAAAGGAAGTTGCTTCCTTAACCCCCTCAACTAGAGGTTGGTTTGCGCCTAGAAGCATGAGCATTTAATCTGTTCCAAGCTTTTTAGACCTATTAAATATAACTACGTATCTATATATATTTTCTGAATGAATGTCCATTTTTGTGCTGTTCTAGGACTAGCAGTATCTTGTGGCCATACATTCCATTGATTAATTTCATAATGCACACAAAAGTATTTTCTTTTCTCTGCTTTAAATTAGTTGCTTTTCACATTTATTGAATATGCCCTTGTTCTTTTATTAGGGGAAAGAGTAAATACATGCATCCCAGTTATCCTCTCCACACGTTACCATTACTGTACTTATTTTTATACCTCTAATTAATGAATCAGTATTACTTCCATTCTACTTTGGACATTCCCATTCTGTCTGAGTGCACAAATGTGGGGAGCCAGACCTTTTACAGAGCCCCCACACCTGAGGCCCTTTGAAAATTTCCCTTCCTGTTTCCCTATAGCCTATGCTATACAGTGATAATGGAATCATAGAACCATTGGGTTAGAAGGGACTGCAAGGGTCATTTAGTCTAACCCCCTCCTAAAATGCAGGATTTGTTGTGTCTAAGCCAGTGATACTCAGACTCAGGCTCACAAGCTGCAAGTGGCTCTTTAATGTGTCTCCTGAGGCTCTTTGCAGCACATATTAAAACACGGTGTGATCTAATTATTAACCAATCGGGAAGATTTTATTATGTTATTCACTAATTGTAGTTGATAAAATAATACTAACTCACTTTGCTGTGAGAATAATATATGTCAATATAAAAACCAAATATTTCCTGTCATACCGTTTAAATATGAATATATAGTACTATTGTAAATGAAACCATGAATTTACACTACTGTGGCTCTTTTGGGTAATATTGATCGCTAATTTGGCTCTTGAACCACTGAGGTCTGAGTATCACTGGCCTAAATCATCCAAAACAGGTGGCTATCCAATCCAGCCTCTTTTTGAAAACTTCTAGTAAAGGTGCTTACAGGGCCTCTCTAGGCGGTCTGTTCCATTGTTCTACCGTTCTTACAGTTAGGAAGTTTTCTTCCTGAGATTTAATCTAAAGCTGCTTTGCTGCAGTTTGACCCCATTGCCTCTTGTCCTGCCATCTATGGAAGAAGAGAACAACTTTTCTCCAGCTTTTTATGGCAGACTTTGAAGACCACTATCATATCCCCCCCTTAATCTCCTCTTTTCCAAACTAAACATACCCAGTTCCTTCAATCTTTGCTCATAGGGCTTGCATTCCATCTCTTTGATCATCTTTGTCCCTCACCTCTGGATCCTTTCCAGTTTCTCTACATCCTTTCTATCCATTGGTGACCAAAACTGGACACAGTTCTCCAGCGGAGGCCTAACCAGTGCTGAGTAGGGTGGTACTATCACCTCCCAGAGCAGGGTGATTGAAGGGTTTTATACTATTTAACTTATTTAGGCTAGAAAAATTTCTAACTAGCAGCCAGACTAGTGACACTCCAGCAGAGCTGGATGTACAAAACGTACCTTACTGGCTGTGATGGACACAGTGTGCATTGGGAGGGGGAACAGCACCCATGGCTAATACCACCAGACCAGTCCGGAGGGGCTGTCCTCGGGGGAGAGGGGGGGCGAGAAGCCAGCAGCTCCTGGGGGCGTTCACAGTGGGTCGGAGGTCCTGTGCGGGCCGTGCATTGCCTTATGTCCTCACAGCCGGGCGGTCCCCGGCAGTGCACTTGCCAGCACGACTCCCAAGCCTGCCTGGAGGCTGGTGTCACCGCCCGGCCTGGCTCGGGGCTCCCCGCGCTGGGGACGTGGCTGCAACAGCCGCCCGCGGAGCCTGGCCTCAGTGCCCAGGTGACTGACCGCGAGCCCAGGGAAGAAAGTGCAGCCTCACGCCGGCGCGCGGCCAGTCACGCTCGCGGCGCCTGTGGCCGGAGGGCCGGATTCAGCGGAGCTGGGGTGGCACTGACCGGCGGGGGCGGGCGGGGCAGCTCTGGGCTGCTGGGGAGGGCGGGGCCGCTCTGGGCTGCCGTGCACGCGCAGCAGCCCAGCGCTCTCGGGGGCTAATCGGGGGAATCCCCGCGTGCCCGGCTCCTCCGAGGCACGAGGATGACGGGCGCGAGGCGGGGAAGGAGCGGCGCGCGCCCTGTCCCTGACACTTTCCCATAGCCTGCGTGCTTGCCTGGAGCGCGGGCGGAGGGAGGGAGGAAGGCGATCCTGATTGGTTGAGCGCGGAGCGCTGACCCCTCCCCCTCGCCGAGGTGAAAGGGCAACCAGGGCTCCGGCTGGCAGTGGCGATGGCGGCGTCCTTGCGCCAGGTGGTTGCGGGCACCTGGCGGCAGCCGGAGCGACACCTGCTTGCGCTGCAGGTGAGCGGGGAGCCGGGTTAACGCTAGCGGTGGCCGGGCCCGAGCGCCCTTCCGGCGCCTCCCGGAGCCGCTCGCGCCCGCGGGGGATGCACGGCCGGTGAGCCGAGCCCTGCGCCCCAGCGGGCGTCGGCGTCTGTGGGAGCCCCCGGAGGACGCGTTACGGGCTGTGGCAGGAGCCCGGGGGAGCAGCGCTGAGCGAGCCTGTCGCCGCCCTTGTCTGGGGCCGGTGAGAGACCAGCGGCTCCCTCCGCAGGGCCCGGGGCCCAGGGATTGTCTCCGGGATCTTGTGCCAGGTGCCCCTTCCCTGCCCCAGGGAGCTGTAAGGGTTGTCCACGTTTTTCTGGGCTGTGACAGGCTAGACCCGGCCAGCTGGTGGGAATAATGTTAAAATGGGCTTCAGCTTTCAATGCCCTTCCTTCAGGAGTCTGCTTGTTTCTCCTGACAGCTCTGACTGCCATGGCGCCTCTCCTTTCAGATTGGAATAGGCACTAGTGTGTGTGTGTTAAATGAGTTACTCTTCTCATATGAGACTTGTGGCTTCTGGACATTCCAGTCAGGATTGGGGGATGATTGTGTCAAAGGTTGTGCATAAGCTAGTTTTCAAAAAGAAAAGCCAAGTTATTTGTCTCACTTCTATGTACTCCATAAAAACTAATGGATAATCTCTCATTTGTTGCACAACGAGTAGCAATTATGTGAAATGCTGTGCAAAAATATTAATATTCTGTTATAAGATATTTCATGCATCAGCTGTTTCTGAACAGAGAGGCATTCATCTAGAGAGGCCTTGAAAATCCTTTAGAGAGGAGGGAGGAGGAGAAAAAGGGTAGAGCTTGGAGAGAAACTTGCAGAACAAAGCATCTGCCTTGTATAGCCCTTAGAACTTGTGAGCCCTGCAGAATAGGGCACCACCTAAACTGGGTGGTGGGCAATGGAAGGGATGGAATGTGAATGCCTGCGATTCTTGAAAGCAAATTGCCTTGGAGTGGATATCTGAAGTAGTCAAGGGAGAAAGAGCACCTGAAAGGGGACCAAAGCCACGATTTACCTGATCAGCAGAACTCTGAGCTCTGCAGAATAGGAACCTTCTCCAGTGTTGTACCTCTTAAGGATGGGTTTCAGAGTAGCAGCCGTGTTAGTCTGTATCCGCAAAAAGAACAGGAGCACTTGTGGCACCTTAGAGACTAACAAATTTATTAGAGCATAAGCTTTCGTGGGCTACAACCCACTTCTTCGGATGCATATAGAGTGAAACATATATTGAGGAGATATATATACACACAGATACAGAGAGCATGAACAGGTGGGAGTTGTCTTACCAACTCTGAGAGGCCAATTAAGTAAGAGGAAAAAAAACTTTTGAAGTGATAATCAAGATGGCTCAGTACAGACAGTTTGATAAGAAGCAAGTGTGAAAATACTTACAAGGGGAGATAGATTCAATGTTTGTAATGGCTCAGCCATTCCCAGTCTTTATTTAATCCCGTGTTGATTGTGTCTAGTTTGCATATCAATTCCAGCTCAGCAGTCTCTCCTTGGAGTCTGTTTTTGAAGTTTTTCTGTTTTAAGATAGCCACCCGCAGGTCTGTCATAGAATGGCCAGACAGGTTAAAGTGTTCTCCCACTGGTTTTTGAGTATTATGATTCCTGATGTCAGATTTGTGTCCATTAATTCTTTTGCGTAGAGACTGTCCGGTTTGGCCAATGTACATGGCAGAGGGGCATTGCTGGCACATGATGGCATATATCACATTGGTAGATATATGTGCAGGTGAACGAGCCCCCTGAGGGGGGCTCGTTCACCTGCACATATATCTACCTGCACATATATCTACCAATGTGATATATGCCATCATGTGCCAGCAATGCCCCTCTGCCATGTACATTGGCCAAACCGGACAGTCTCTACGCAAAAGAATTAATGGACACAAATCTGACATCAGGAATCATAATACTCAAAAACCAGTGGGAGAACACTTTAACCTGTCTGGCCATTCTGTGACAGCCACCCGCAGGTCTATCTTAAAACAGAAAAACTTCAAAAACAGACTCCAAGGAGAGACTGCTGAGCTGGAATTGATATGCAAACTAGACACAATCAACACGGGATTAAATAAAGACTGGGAATGGCTGAGCCATTACAAACATTGAATCTATCTCCCCTTGTAAGTATTTTCACACTTGCTTCTTATCAAACTGTCTGTACTGAGCCATCTTGATTATCACTTCAAAAGTTTTTTTTTCTCTTACTTAATTGGCCTCTCAGAGTTGGTAAGACAACTCCCACCTGTTCATGCTCTCTGTATCTGTGTGTATATATATCTCCTCAATATATGTTTCACTCTATATGCATCCGAAGAAGTGGGTTGTAGCCCACGAAAGCTTATGCTCTAATAAATTTGTTAGTCTCTAAGGTGCCACAAGTACTCCTGTTCTCTTAAGGATGGTGGCAGCAAAGCTGCCATACTGCGTACCTTAGGAGGCCTGCAGGAGAGGAGACTTCTCTTGTCCGATAGAAGGTCTGCAGAAGCTGGGTGAATAAGCATGGCTGTGGCCTGGATGCAGCAAATCAGAACAGATAAAAGCCTCCCTCCCATCCCCCTTTGGGAGCCAGGAAGTGGAAGATTTCTTAAGAATAAATGGTAGAGTGAGCAGCATAGAGAACTTGGTACCTGTCCAATGGAGCATGAGGCTCCACAGAAGCTTATGAGCTTCCAAGGGCAGGCATCTTCTGACAACGGTGAAAATAATTTATAAGAAAAAAACCAAGTTAATAGGTTACATTAATGAGAACTTTATTGAAGTGCACAGTGTGAATTCTTACAAAGATCTCTTATACTTTAAGATACATGTTCATGATATTAAGTATATAACTAGTGAGGCGCATAATGAAAAACTAGACTGTCACTGACATACTTAAAATAGGATTCTAAGCAAAATAGGAGAACATTGGAGACCTTAGTTTCTTACTCTAGATGTTGATATATAGTATAACTTATAGTATTAGGTCAACAAGGATAATGGAGGGAAACCTGTAATTGAAAGTGAAATGCATTATGGATTGGCAGAAGCTTGCCATAATTAAGATTGAAGTTTATAAGCTACAAAGTCCATTACAAATCCAGTTTTCAAACACCACGTCCAAAAAGGGGGAAATTTAACTTGGATCTCCCATATCCCAGGTGAGGGCTCTAACCACTGGGCTAAGTTATAACATGGGCACTGCCTCCGTCTCCTCCAGCCAGGTTTTTGAATGGGATCGGATCTGGTAGGGGGCCTTTGAGCATGCCTATTGGATTGGGCCCTGTATGTGAGACAGGCACTCTAAATCTATCTTTCCACAGTTTGTGGCTTGCTCTGGGGTTTAGGGGGGGAAGATAGGTGTCCCAGCACCTAGAGTGAGTTAGTGGTGCACATGCCCAGAGGGAGCTCTTGCGGTAGAAATTGAGGTGCCAATGAGTTTAGGTGCCTACAGCCAAGCAGGAGTTTTGTGGATTGCAGTGGTGCCTAAGGCCATATTTATGCTAGACACCTTGGTTGGCACAAGTTATTTTGGTGTAGAGCTGCTGCAGTTAGTGTATTGCTCATGCATTCTTGGTTCATTGAATTGGTGCTGTGTGTACTCATCGGGAGTGCCTGTGTTGATGCACCATGGGTAGGTATTCCAGTGTGCAACTTGCCATTGTCTGGCGCATGGTCTTTTGAGAAACTTTGGCAATGCATGGTGGGACAGAAACAAGTTGTGTGGGAGTGATTGGGAGCAAGGGGTCAAGCTCCTATCATGCAACTTCATCTATTTCTTAATTTTCATGCTTTTATAAAAGAAATCGTGCGAAACTGCAGCAGCACTTCCTGCTGTCAGTCCTCTCTAAAAGAACCATGGAGCTCACACAGCTCTGCACTGTTGACATGAGTGTTGCAAACACCGGACAGACAATCCTCCAGTATTTGTAGAGCCATAGGCCTTGGCTACACTTGCAAGTTACAGCGCTGTAAAGCCTCCTGTCCCGCTCAGGGACACCGGATTGAGAGCTGCACTAGCAGTTGAGAAGTGAGTGGCGATTGCTGCGTGGAAGTTTGCAACCCTGGATTTCTACCAGTCAGTAAGAAATCATTTTGGATTTGGAAAATCCACAGTGGGGACCCTTGTCATACAAGTGTGTAGGGCCATTAATTGTTTCCCGTGCCTGCTATACAAGAGTGTCTCTTTTGGTAGTGTGCAGGAGATGGTGGATGGATTTGCAGCAGTGGGATTCCTGAACTGAGATGGGGTGATAGAAGGTGCACACATCCCTATTTTAGCACCAGCTCACCTTGCACAGAGTGAATCAACAGAAAGGGCTACTCTTCTATGGATATACAAGTGCTGATGGATCACCAGGGATGCTTCACCAGCATCAGTGTTGACCGGTCAGGGAAGGTGCATGATACTTTCATCTTTAAGAATGCAGGACTGTTCAGAAAGCTGCAAACAGGGATGTTCTTTCCTGACCAGAGGATTTGGCATTTCAGTGCTACAGTGATCATGGGGGACCTAGCTTACGCCTTGCTTCCCTGGCTCATGATGCTGCACACTGGCCACTTCAACAGCATCAAGGAAAGGTTAAAGTGCTAGCTCAGCAGGCGCAGAATAACAGCGGAATGTGGTTTTGGTAGATTGAACTCGCCCTATACAATAACATTATGGCTCTTAAAATAATAAATAATAAAACAATAAAATTTTGGCTCTTATTCCCAGGGGTATGAGTGTAGGGCAGTGGCACGGAGCACTGGCGCTATTTTCCACAGGTGGTGGTGATTTTTAGCTGATCTTGCTCTTAAGGGTAACAAAGATGTAGAGAAAACAGCTGCAGCTGACATCCTGAAGCCACCTGGCCCTGTATGCTGCTGGCTTGTTTACTTCTATGGTGCTAGCCAAAGTCATTGCAGACTGGCAGGTTACTGTGGAGGAAGAAATAAGGTTACCATCCCTAGAAACCTTTGGCAGAGGATTGCAGTGTAGCTCTGAAAATTTTATCAAGATCTCTCGAGGGCTGTCCTTGTATACATAAACTGCTCTGCATTGCCTCCTGGCTAACTTTATGTGGGAAAGCAGATACCAACTCTGCCTCTGTTTGTTGTACTGCTACCTGTTCTAGTAAGAGTACATTAATGAAAAATCAATATTCATGTCCTGCTATGTAGGGGTTGGGCTTCATCTGTACATTTAAACATTGAACAGGAAGGGTGGTTTTCATTTAAATCACTAATTTGATTTAAATCACTAGTCAGGAAGACTCAATTAATCATGGATTTCTACATAAAAGTGCATTCTTATTGGTTGTTATAACCTTAATACATATTCTTCACAACTCGGAGAGAGACGTAGGTTTCATTTTTAGAAGGCACACACTATACATTTTTAAAGTGATTTATTTTGAAAACTTTTCAGATTAGTTTTACAGCTATATCAGAAAATGAATTATTGTTTGGTTATATTCATTTACTGAAGGTAATTGAAGCAGATACACCTCTACCTCAAGAAAACGCTGTCCTCGGGAGCTAAAAAAATCTTACCGCGTTATAGGTGAAACTGTGTTATATCGAACTTGCTTTGATCCACCGGAGTGGGCAGCCCCGTCCCCCCGGAGCACTGCTTTACCACGTTATATTAGAATTTGCGTTATATCGGGGTAGAGGTGTATTTATGAAGTCATTGGGTGGTGAAATATCTCCAATTCAACAGGTTAATCATTAATATTTGGAGGATTTTCTTGTCATGCTGTATTAGGAGGAGAACATCACCAGACAGACATTTAAATTGTTTTATTTAACTAAAACAACATTATGTATTCTGGATTTTTTTTCTTCAACATATAATCTTTTAACAAAACAAGCATATGAATTTTTGAATTTAGTTAAACATTAGTTTTTTCAAATCAGGTTTGTTTTTGTTTTTTAACTAAAATAGTTAAATGAAATATTAAAAAATAAAATAAAATCAACTGTCAGCCAGGTCGACATGAGAAATTTAAAATCCTGGCTTCGGCAGTTAACTCAGTCGTCTTCACCTTCATTTTCCTGTTTGTTCATAATCTGGAAAAGAAAAACAAGCTTTCCTGCTTTTTCAAGTCCCAAACGATTTCTCAATTTGAAATGAATTAGTCCAAAGGAAGAAAATATTCTTTTTACGCTGGCAGAAGTAAAAACACTTTTACTGCTGTTAAAAGTGAGATTATCACTTCAACAGTCTCTGAATCCAAGTGCTTAAGTGGCTTCCACCACTTCACTGGTTTGACTTTCTTTAAAACATCATCAGCAAACATATTTCTTGATTGGTTCACCCTTAGCTCTGAAGTTTATTATAGTTGGCATTATGGAGGGATGATTGCGGGATGTCCATGTCCTAGCCAACTCCTCTTCTTCGGCAGTAAAGCTTTCACCCTGGTACCGAGTATTGAGAATATTTGCAAGAAAATGAACTAGAGAGAGTGCTTGTCCCATTCATTTTTTAATGCTTGTACAGTAACTCTTCACTTAAAGTCGCATTTTTCAGGAACATAACTACAACATTAAGGGAAACGATGTTAAGCGAATCCAATTTCCCCATAAGAATGAATGTAAATGAGGAGGTTAGGTTCCAGGGAAATTTTTTTTTTTTTTTTGCTGTACAGTACAATAGTTGGGAGGTGCCCCCGCCTTGCCCCACACAGGCACAGCTCACTGGCACTGGAGATGAGGCAGGCAAGGAGGCTGAAGGTGCTGTAGGCTAGGAGAAACACGTTGCGCAGCGGCAGCTTCCCCTACTCTCCAAGCAGCAGGGGCAGGGGGCTCAACCCTCGGCCCGCCCACGCCACCCCTTCCCCCAAGCTCTCACCCTTAACCTGCCTCTTCTTCTCTCCCCCCCCCCCCTTTTACTCTGCACACCACGTCCTCGCTCCTCCTGCCCGCGGCAATCAGCTGGCTTGCGACATTCAGGGGGCAGGAGGGAGGGGGGAGGAGGAGCGAGGACTCGGCGCGCAGGCTCCCCCCCTCTCCCCTGCCTCCTGCCCGCAGCAATCAGCTGGCTTGCGACGTTCGGGAGGCAGGGGACAGAGGGGAAGCCTGGGCGCCGAGTCCTCGCTCCTCCCTCCTGAATGCCGCAAGCCAGCTGATTGCCATGGGCAGGAGTGGGGGGGAGGAGCGGGAAGGTGCTGATCTGTGGGGTCTGCCGGTGGGCGGGAGGCACTGCGGGGGAGGGAGGGCGTAGGGGAGCTGATGGGGCTGCCAGCTGTGGACAAAGCAGGCAGCCAAAAACGTTATAGCGAAGCATTGCACAACTTTAAATGGAGCACGTTCTGTAATTGAGGAGGGACGTAAGATCGAAACAACGTTAAGCGAGAGGGTGTTAAGTGGGGAGTTACTGTAATTTAACTCCATAAAATTGAGTCCCTAATCCATGAACTCCTTTACAAAACTTTTCTTAAACATTACAGGAATATATTGTCTCATACTATAGAATTAGAATTTATAATCCCTATTCCATGATGAGATATATTTGAGCTATAATGTATCTTTAGATAGTTTATCCCCCCCCCTCAAAGCATTTTATTAAAAAAAAAAATAATAATAATATATATTAAAATAATTGATTTGTATCCACCCTGGTAACAGGAAATGGATTCACAAACTTTTCCTGAGGTTTCTTCCTCTGCATTGGGCTTAGCTGCTGGAACTGACTAGACTGTGCTGGAGTCTTGAATGGATACTGGCTCTTGGCATAGCTGGACCTCCCTGACTGTATGTCCCCTGTCTCCCATCTTCCTTCTCCTTGCTGTTCACTGGAGGGGTCTGCATCCTGGGCTCTTCAGAGGAACCCATGGTGCTCTGCAGGGTGCTGGTGGGGTCTCTGCCAAGTGTGCCAGGCAGCTTGTATTAAAAGCAGCAGATCTGTGGCTCAGCACCAGATCAACTATTGGGCCTGACTGGCCTTCTGGCATGCCTGCTGCAGTTCCTTTGCTTTCATGCAGCACTGCTGCTGATCCCTGTCATACCCCTTTGCCTGCATCCCCCGTGCAATCTGTCTGTCAATGTCCATATTTCCAGGACTGCTCCGTAACTGTGCTTGCACAGACTATTCTTCCCACAGGCTCAAGAACTCCAATGCCTCCTGTCTACTCCAGGCAGGCGCACGTCTGGAGCATGTAGGCAGCATGGTCCATTGGGCACTTGTGTGCAACATGGAAGAGCTGCTAGGTGTACTTATCAAACTTGGAAATCAGGAAAAGGCATTTAAAAAATGTGGGCTTTGTACAGGTTGTGTGTGGCTCCTGGTGTCTGTGACCCCTGGGCAGTGGAGTTCACAGTTGTGACCAGTGTGGTCAGTGTCTGGCATTGTGGGACAGCTGCTGGAGAACTGTTAGGGTCAACCTAGGTCACGGTGTCTATACTTGCACTGCGTCAACCACGACAGGCTGACTTCCCCGATCAGCATTGCCATAATGGGGTACTTACATCAGTGGTAGACAAATTTTGAGCATAGACACAGGCATAACTAGGCTGACGCAAGGTGACTTACATAGACCTAACTTTGTAATGTAGACCAAGCCTCTGTCTTTGTGGCTCCGTAAAATGCATTGTAAAATCATTGTTGGAGAAGTTGTTTTATAGATACCTCGGCTAGCACAGAGTTGCCAAACTCTGGTCCTATCAGTACAGGCTCAACCAACTGCTCTTAGTTTAAAAAAAAATATAAAAAAATCATGGTTTTGCTTCCAGTTGAAGCAAATTTGACTTAAACCTTACTTTGAGTGGGTTGTTAAAAACACAACTAACTGCAACACACTGAGTTAGATTACAACTCTGTGTACTTAAGCACTTAGTCTGACAAACTATACACCAAATGTAAACTCAGTACAGAATTTGAGTTTGATTCTCTTAGTATTTTCAATACAGGAAACAGAGGAAGATCGTTGTGATTTGTTTAATGTAGAAGCTTTGTAAATGAATTAGGTAATTTTCATAAAAGTAAGATGAAGTTCCTGTCAAAATTTATATTATAATTAAAACAGTTGAATAAGGTTGCTTACTTTTTCAGTTCTCTAACTGCATGACAGCTTTCCTCTTCCAATGTTAAAAGGTGTTTTCAATAAATTCCAAGGCCTTAAATCCATTTTAATTCCCACTGACTGTAACTTTTCCATTTCTTCCCTTCTAATTTGCTTCTTTTGCACAAAAATCTTCTGGCTTCTCCTGTGCCTTCAGAGTTAAATGGCTTTGTATTGTGGTGTTCACAAGACAGTTCAGTAACCTCTCTTTCTAAATTAGCTGTACACACTTGGTTCAGCCGCTATAAACCATCAGAAGCTTTTCTTCCAGTGAATGATATTAACTTGCAAAGATTTTGTTGAATGTGTGTGTGATTGAGCTCTTGTGGGTTTCCCTACCCTTCCGTAGTAGTGTACAAAAAGACGATGGTGCCTTTCTGTTGGGGAGTGATGGGAGGAGGCTGTGTGTGTGTCCCCTTCCCCCTCTCCCTCTCTCAGTCCAGCCAAAATGAGGTGTCCATTCTTCTATTTCACATGCAGAAGTTGGAATATATGGCCCACTCCTGCACCCATCTACTCTCCCTACTCATGTTCTCTGGTTTGTCCTTTCCAGAATAGAGTACAAAATTTTACCTTCTACCCTTTACATTTTTCCATGTATTTGTCCCACTCTTTGCACAACCCCACTTAATTTGGCCTCCGAATATACTTTATTTATTTTTCTTCAAGCTTCATTTTTCCTCCTTTTCTCTAGCACAGTATGTCTGTGTCATGGTCATGCTGCTCACACTCACTCACTCATCTCCTCATCAGATAGCAGTTCCTTGTGGTACATATATGGAGCTTGGTTATATGGAAAAAACATAAGGGCAGGCAGTTGGAAAAACTCAACTTGATAGTGCAATTACGTAATTATTTATTACCCTCCACCCCATTTTGTATTTGAATCCTGAGTAATCTTCCTGGGTCTAGGGCTCTATATTTCCTTTGTTTCCTAATCTTTCTCTGTCTGTATTCCATACAGCTTTAGACTGTCCCAGTCACTTTTGCAGTTTGGTTTTGTCCTGCTATGTATATTTGTTGCTACTTTAATTTTAGTATTGTCTGAACCTGATCATTCTTGTGTGAAAAAACAAATCCCTGGGTGGGTTGGAAGAGTCATGAAGCAGCCAGGTGGGCTTTAGAGAGATGACCTGAAATGACTGCGAGGGGATGGTGCATGTGTGCCTTAAAAATATATATAGAACTCTTTGCCCCTTGGAAGCCTTGGACTGCGCTACAATTAGTGAAGCTTAAGCCATTGGAACAGGAATAGCTCTGCACACTTTCTGGCAGTGCTTTGTGGGCCACAGCCTGAGAACCACTGCGTCACCCTGTCCCCATCTCTTCTCAAACACTAGATTTTTGTTGGGTCTGCATCTCTCTACAATGGGTAGCTGTAGTGGCACAGCTGTGCTGCTGTAAGGTACGCAGTGTAGACATAGCCTTTGTCACTATGGGAGCTCTGCTTTTAGTAGAATTAGTAGTAGTTTAAACTTATAAGCCACATCAGTTGACCCACAATTCCATTCACAACAGTTGAGAGATTGCATGTAGTAGCTTTTGCAGACTTTAATCTTTGTTCCACTAGACTGTCTTCCATAAGATGGCAGTTTCGGTAGATACATGTGTCCTAGGAAAAGATGGGTGATGCACAAACAGTATTTCTCTGAGCTTTTGCTTCCTCCTGTAAGTTAGTCATTCTTGTGGGTGGACATCTTTCACTGGTCATCCAGAATTGCTGCCCGGAAACTCAAAATGACATTTCAAGTAGTCTGACGTACTGGTCAAATAGACTACCAAATCTTTCTACTTCACCAGCTTTAAAGAATACACTTAGAAGTGCTTATAAAGAGTTGCTTGATGAGGGGAAACTAATTATTTGGCTTTTGTTATTTTAAACTACATGAAATGGAAAAACTTGGATATTTAAGCTGTGAACTGCTAACAATCCTTTTGTAAACAAATTCCAAAATCATTGAGGATGGACAGATGTGTTGGTGGATATATAAGGGAGTAGGACAGTAGATGAAAATGTACTGTCGTTTTAGTTCTGGACACTTCTGGCCAAAATGCTAATTTGAACCTAAGAAAACTTAGTCTTAACCTGGTCCTTTAGTAGTTTCTTAGCCACATAAAATCACTTTTGCCTGCTTTACGTGCTTCTGAGGCAGAAACTATAATCTCAGGGGATGTAGCATTTCAGGTCTGAGATATACTGGCAGACCAGTGTGGTATGTTCAAGCTTCTCTATCAGAACTAAATTCTTTCTAGTTCTCTCTCAATACATCTCTTGTGAGAGGCACTCAATTCTTCTCCCCCCTTTTTAAATTAAAACAAAGCTTCCCCTCCCCCCCCAGCCTAAAATCATAAGGAGAAAAGCTACCCTTTTAAAAAAAGGGGGAATGTGGCAGTAAAAGAACATTCAAGGCTTATAACTTACAGTACTCTTGCAATTTTAACTTTAATCACTGATCGTGCCATGAAGAATCAGTGCTCTTGTTTGGCAATGGAATAAGTTTTAGATCGAATACAATACATAGGGAGAAGTTTTTCATGTCTTGTATTTAAAAAAATTCAGGAAGTTTCAGGAAAGTTTTTTATTAAAGTTTAAATGTAAAGGTTCAAGTGTGGGTTTTGTTGTTGTTGTTTTGTTTAACTTCCTTGCAGCTTAGTATTACTTGAAGAAAATTATTTTATGTATAAATTATTCTTTTAATTAACCAAACATCTGTAATTTGAATCCTTATCCCCTCCATGTTTTTTGTAGTGTGCAACACGCCATTCAAGATGGTGCCTTATAACGTCACGTACATTCTATACAGCTGAATATGATCCCAACGAAAAGGTAAGTTTATAAAATCGCTTGACTATACTGTACCATAAACATTATTTGAAAGCTAAAAGTTAATCTTTTCTCCAGTGCTTATGCTAACACTAGTAGTCTTAGTGAGACTGCCTGTCACTAGCAAAACTCCTTAAATGTTGGATTTAAAAAAACAACAACTTGCTCTTCGGGCAAATACACTCCCAAGAATAAGGATAATTTATTTGCCCATGCCCTGGACATAATGTACTATTCTTTCACATTTAAAATAGTTATTTACACTACACGTAGTCATTATTTTTGAAGAGGTGGAGTCCCCATTTCTTGAGAATCTTTAAAGCTAGATTGGACAAAACACTGCAAATTACTATAGACAGCAACTCTGCATTAGCAGCAGGACATTTATTTAATGACCTAACATGTCTTCCAAATCTAATGTTTACAAACAGTTCACATGCTAGGAAGGTAAAGATGAGACTTTATAGGGCTAGCAGAGAAGAGTAAATCCTCAAGTTTGAGGAGGTTGCCAGCTTTTTTTTTTTCTGGCCCACTAATTGACTCAGGAAGTAGCAATCTAGGTCTGCGGCTACTAGCCAAGGAAAACTTTTTCTAATGGGAGGTACATTCACTTGGCTTGCCTCTAAGTAAATCTGCTTGGATGATTGCAAATACTGTGGCTGCATGTGCTTTGGTATTGAGGGGAAAGTATGGCAGCTGTGTTTCACTCTGGGGAATACAAGCCATAGATTTACATGTCTGCATAGAAGCAACTGACAGGGGATGACAGCTATATTAGAAAATGAAGGGCAGGGGGAACGGGAGTTGTAGAACAGTTTCTTAAAAGTAACTTCATTCTTGGAGAATTTGATCATGAATTTGCACTTGCAACATTTCCTACAAGTCTCGACTGTCACTTATTCAAGACTGCTCCTCCCTCTCCCACTATGGTTAATTTCCTCTCTGTCATGAGGATAGCTCTGTATTGGCAGTGAAACAGGGTGCTTAGCTTCCCTCAATCTGTTAATTGGAAGTCCTGTGAGTACGTGCAGGGGGTAGTGGGTGTCAATGTAGCTCAAACTCAGTTATCTGAACATTATTTAAAAGAACTGAATCCGACTGAATTTCAAGATCTTCTACTAATTAGGGGAAATGATCTACTCAGGAAAGACATCATACATTGCTTTTGAGCAACATGCTGTTTCTTGCTGGATGTAAAATGTGTCCTCTGTAATAGCAGGAACAAGAGTTCAGTGTCTCCTCCTCTTAGTGTGTCTATTGCAGAATTGACTTACTTTATTTCACATAACTATACTGGTTTAGCTCCCTTTGTGGCCAATCTTATTTTGGAATAAGTGGATTTTTTTTTTTTTTTTTTTTTTAATTTGGCCTAAACACTTCCCAAAGCGATGTAAGAAACTGAGGCCGGGAGGGGGGGGGAGGCACTGCTATATTGAAACAAGTGTTTCCACACCAGGAGACCTAATAGTATAACTACAGTGTCTTAAATTCATACCTTGGCTTACAGTGCTGTAACGTTACTATGTCGACAGGCCCGTATTCTAGTATAACTGTGTCTGCACTGGGAGGGTACTGCCTCTTAATTATGCCAGCGTAGTTAAAGTGACAAAACTCCTAAATGTGGACAGAGCCAAAGAGTTCAAGCCTGATGGAACAGCAAATTCCAGTTCAGAGTTGGCAAAATTACATGGAGACCAGTTTGATCACTGTTGATCTGAATTGATTGTCTTCCTTTCAGTCAGAATAATCAAGATTAGACTGTGGTATGAACGAAGGTTTTTTTTCTTCTCATTTACACAAGGCCCACCTCAGAGATTTTTTTACTGGAGTGTTTGGTTTTTTTAGTTATATTTGTCTTTAAAAAGAAAAATGTTGATTCGTCAATGTCTTTCTTCCTCCTTCAGACATTTGAGAAACTCCTTATTGCCAACAGAGGAGAGATTGCATGCAGAGTAAGTTATAACTTTAAAGCATTTATCATTCTTGAACTTTTTTGCTATAAGATTACTTAAATACTGAAAACTCTCTTTTTACATAAATAGGTGATTAAAACATGCAAGAAGATGGGCATTAAAACTGTTGCTATACATAGTGATGTTGATTCCAGTGCTGTAAGTATTGTCTGATCATTTTTGTTCCCTTTTTTTTTTTTTAAAGCTTCTTTCTGAACAACAAAGGAATTAAAGTGTTGCACCACTTGGCAATGTGACACCTAACCTTTAGGCACCTAGGAAATCTCTGGAATCCACAAAGCCTGAATTAGGTGCTTAGGCTCCATATGCAATGCATGGGGAGCAGGTAGTGTAAACCTGACCTAATACAGCAAAAGTAAAGTATCCTACACTAGTTTAGATAATAACTTTATTACAGAGGAAGAGGTAGCAAGTGGATAGCCATTTTTTGTTTGTTTGTTTGTTTATTTGACTCTGACCAACTGGAAATAGTAGCAATAGTTCTTGCATCTGAAGAAGTGAGGTTCTTACCCACGAAAGCTTATGCTCCCAATACTTCTGTTAGTCTTAAAGGTGCCACAGGACCCTCTGTTGCTTTTTACAGATTCAGACTAACACGGCTACCCCTCTGATACTTGGAAATAGTAGGTAACTAGTAACAGTGTTTGTAAAATGAGTTTATACAAATGGGGAAGGGAGAATGAAGCAGTATAAGAATGATGGAAGCGAAAGTTGGGTTTCCAAGAGGTAGGTAGGCTAACGGGAAAGTCTTCTGTGGGGTGAAATTATGGGGAAAAAGTTGGTGTTCCTTCATTTAAAAAAAATTGTCAAGGACTGTTGAAAATCATTCCAGGGGACTGAATGTCTGAGTGCCGATAATGGCGTAAATCTATCTTTGGTACTTATAGCCCCATTGCCATCGTATCTGAGCACCTCACAGTCTCTACTGTAGTTCTCCTCTCAAGATCTCTTGTGAGGTAGGGTGTACTCTTCCCCATTTTTGTAGATGGGGGAACTGAGGCACATAATTTAAGGGCTTATCTACACAGTGCCACAACCAGATTGGAGGTGTGAATTGTAGAGCTCTCTGACTGCCCGTGTAATACCCTACTGGCATAAACTTAAAGGTACCTACTTCATGTTAACGTAGTCTTGTTCGTTCACACTGATGTAGTCCCTATTTCAAAGTATCTTTAAGTTTACGCCAGCAGGGGCTACATGGATCATTTAGAGTGCATCACTTCAGGGCACTCTGCAATTGATACCCCTGTAGTCCAGACCAGCCACTAACGACTTGCCTGAGGTCACACATGAAGACTGTAGGAGAGCAGGGGATTGACCCTGGGTTTCAAAACCCAGGTTAGTGTCTAAACCCCTGGATGGTCCTACTGGACCATCCTTTTGTCCCTGAGAAGAATAGAGTACCTTCATAACCTCTGGCTGAAATTCAGTTCAGGCCAGTGGTAATTGGAAGATATTGCTGTTCAGTGTACTGTGAAATGAGTTTTTGGTCTCTTGTTCAGTTCCTAGTGGGCAGGTGTCCGTGTCACAGTTATCAGTAAATGGTGCTTTTGCCGGTTTAGTTGGAAGCCAAGGATTAAGTGGGTGCAGTGAATAGCCTACTGTTTCACTAGGGTATGCCCACACCGCAGCAGGGAGCATGCCTGCTAAGTATAGGAAAATGAGTTAGTTAGCATGAAGATAAGTTTGAGATGGTAAGATGGGAAAATTGAAGCTAGTAAGGCCATGACCCAGGGTTATGTTGTAGCTATATTTTGATTATAACTGGTTTTAGCACAGTTTTTAGTGAGTGTTTTTGAGAATTGTGATTTTTTTTTTTTAATTATTAAAATGCTGTCTATATTGATAACATGGGAAGGGTATTGGTGCAGATGTTAGTTTAAACTATGTATAATGTAAAAAGCCAATAAAGAGGTGGCAGAAATGTGAACATGGTAATGTATAGGTTTAATGTTAATTAGCATTATAAAAGGAGTAGTTTTGCTAAATTGTGGAAAACTCTAGTTAATACCCAAAAGTATATAATTAAGGGCAAGTTTACACTAGAGCTCTGCTGGCCTAGTGCGGATGTGGATAGCGTGAAACTTGCATCACTTAGGGTGGGGGCTTTTTCACATCCCTGAGCAACGTAAGTTAGATCAACTTAAGCAGCAATAAGAACCAGGAGTACTTGTGGCACCTTAGAGACTAACAAATTTATTTGGGCGCAAGCTTTCGTGGGCTAAAACCCACTTCATCGGATGCATGCAGTGGAAAATACAGTAGGAAGATATATATACACACAGAGAACATGAAAAAATGAGTGTTGCCATACACACTAACAATACTAATCAATTAAGGTGGGCTATTAGCAGCAAGAGGAAAAAATTTTTTGTAGTGATAATCATTTCCAACAGTTGTGGAGAAGGTGTGAGTAACAGTAGGGGAAAAAATTAGCATGGGGAAATAGTTTTTACTTTGTGTAATGGTCCATCCACTTCCAGTCTTTATTCAAGCCTAATTTAATGGTGTCCAGTTTGCAAATTAATTCCAATTCTGCAGTTTCTTGTTGAGTCTGTTTGTGAAGTTGTTTTTGGTTGGAGAATTGCGACTTTTAGATCTGTCATTGAGTGACCAGGGAGGTTGAAGTGTTCTCTGACTGGTTTTTGAATGTTGTAATTCTTGATGTCTGATTTGTGTCCATTTATTCTTTTGCGTAGAGACAGTCCGGTTTGGCCAATGCCCGAGTGGCATTGCTGGCACATGATGGCATATATCACACTGGTAGATGTGCAGGTGAACGAGCCTCTGATAGTGTGGCTGATGTGATTAGGTCCTATGATGGTGTCCCTTGAATAGATATGTGGACAGAGTTGGCAATGGGCTTTGTTGCAAGGATAGGTTCCTGGGTTAGTGTTTATGGTGTGTGGTTGCTGGTGAGTATTTGCTTCAGGTTGGGGGGCTGTCTGTAAGCGAGGACTGGCCTGTCTCCCAAGATCTGTGAGAGTGAAGGATCGTCCTTCAGGATAGGTTGTAGATCCTTGATGATGCGCTGAAGAGGTTTTAGTTGAGGGCTGAAGGTGACGGCTAGTGGTGTTCTGTTACTTTCTTTGTTGGGCCTGTCCTGGAGTAGGTGACTTCTGGGTATTCTTCTGGCTCTGTCAATCTGTTTCTTCACTTGAGCAGGTGGGTATTGTCGTTTTAAGAATGCTTGATAGAGATCTTGTAGGTGTTTGTCTCTGTCTGAGGGATTGGCAGAAATGTGGTTGTATCTTAGAGCTTGGCTGTAGACATTGGATCGTGTGATGTGGTCTGGATTAAAGGTGGAAGAATGTAAGCAAGTATAGCGGTCAGTAGGTTTCCGGTATAGGGTGGTGTTTATGTGACCATTGCTTATTAGCACTGTAGTGTCCAGGAAGTGGATCTCTTGTGTGGACTGGTCCAGGCTGAGGTTGATGGTAGGATGGAAATTGTTGAAATCATGGTGGAATTCCTCAAGGGCTTCTTTTCCATTGGTCCAGATGATGAAGATGTCATCAGTGTAGAGTAGGGGCATTAGGGGACGAGAGCTGAGGAAGCATTGTTCTAAGTCAGCCATAAAAATGTTGGTATACTGTGGGGCCATGTGGGTACCCATAGCAGTGCCATTGACTTGAAGGTATACATTGTCCTCCCCCACAACTATTTCACATTTGGGGACAAAGTCACAAAGTTCAGCCACCAGGTTTGTCGTGACATTATTGGGGATACTGTTCCTGACTGCTTTTAGTCCATCTTTGTGTGGAATGTTGGTGTAGATGGCTTCTATATTCTCTATCTATAGTGGCCAGGATAGTGTTTTCTGGAAGATCACCAATGGATTGTAGTTTCCTTAGGAAGTCAGTGGTGTCTCGAAGATAGCTGGGAGTGCTGGTAGCGTAGGGCCTGAGGAGAGAGTCTACATAGCCAGACAATCCTGCTGTCAGGGTGCCAATGCCTGAGATGATGGTGCATCCAGGGTTTCCAGGTTTGTGGATCTTGGGTAGCAGATAGAATACCCCTGGTCAGAGTTCTAGGGGTGTGTCTGTGCAGATTTGTTCCTGTGCTTTTTCAGGAAGTTTCTTGAGCAAATGGTGTAGTTTCTTTTGGTAACCCTCAGTGGGATCAGAGGGTAATGGCCTGTAGAATGTGGTGTTAGAGAGCTGCCTAGACGCCTCTCATTCATATTCTGACCTAGTCATGATGACGACAGCATCTCCTTTGTCAGCCTTTTTGATTATGATGTCAGAGTTGTTCCTGAGGCTGTGGATGGTGGTGTGTTCTGCACGGCTGAGGTTATGGGGCAAGTGATACTGCTGTGGAAAAGCAGTGTAGACCTGCCCTCAGTTACAGGGTTATAAGGCTATACTTCATTCTGTTGTCAGTGGACTGATCACCCATTGATACACCATTCTATCTTTAAATGTGAGTATAATTGTAATACCTGGTCATTGTCTGCCTGTCTGCTTACCTAATCATTTTTCTTTAGAATAAAGTTTGGCTCTATCAGAGTATCATCCAGGGTTCTCTACTATATTAAATTAACTGACTGTAATGGTCTCCACTCAGGGTCTGGTTGGGAAGCCACGGCCACAACCCTGGACTGCCAAGGGGGTTGTGGGGCGGGAAGCCTGAGCCCTCCCACTCTACTGGGCTCTGACCCAGGGCCCTTTTAGTTACCACTAACCTGGCAACCAAGTCTACTTAAGACTGTCCTCCCTGGGCCTCTTCCACTTGTCCTCCCTTAGGGTCACCTCAGTCCAAGGCCTTCACCTGATGGGAAAATCCAAATCTCAATGAAGCAAGAGGGAGTCGCCACTGTCCAGGGCCACAGAATACTTCCCTCTCTGCTTGTCTCTGTGGAGGGTCCTCCCTTTCCTCATGGAGGGCCCCTTTAGGTTTCGCTCTGCTCTGCTGGAGTTGTGGGCTGCAGATCTGCTCACCTTCAGCATGGCTCGCCAACTGAGCTAATTCGCTACCTTTTAATTCCTCCAGCAGATGGAGCATTTGCTGCAGGTGTGGAGGGGCGGGGCTGGCTGAGCCCAAAATGAGCTCTTTAGCCCTTGTTGCTCAGTGTGGGGTTTGTACACCCCAACACACAGAACTAGAGGCTTGAACCGAAAAACTGATTGGGAAAGCTAAGGCACAATAAACCTATTTAATATTAATTGGGAACATATAAAATTCCAGCAAAGTTCTGAACCACACTAATAGGGGAGAATGGGGAAAGAAAGAAAAAGGCAGAAGCAAGAATGAAAAGCTTAAAGAATGTCTGGATGTATTCAAATAATTTTGCTGTGATAACATGGGGTGTGTTGAATGAAATGAAGTAGTATCAAAGACATTTGGGGTATGTTTACACTGCACTAACCCCCCCCCCCCCCACGGTAGCAAGTCTTAGAGCCTGGGTCAATTAGCTCGGGCTGTGGGGCTAAAAATTGCAAGGTAGATGTTCAGACTCTGGATAGAGTTTGGGGTCTGTGACCCTGTGTGTGTGTGGGGGGGGTGTTGGTGGTGGTGGAAGGAAGGAAGGGTCACAGAGCTTGGGCTGGCTGAATGACTACATCAGTGGTTTTCAAAGCCAGTCTGCCGCTTGTTCAGGGAAAGCCCCTGGCGGGCCGGGCTGGTTTGTTTACCTGCCGCGTCCGCAGGTTCGGCCGATCGTGGCTCCCACTGGCTGCGGTTTGCTGCTCCAGGCCAATGGGGGCCGTGGGAAGCGGCGCGGGCTGAGGGATGTGCTGGCTGCCCTTCCCGCAGCCCCCATCGTCCTGGAGCGGCGAAACGCGGCCAGTGGGAGCCGCGATCAGCCAAACTTGCGGACGCGGCAGGTAAACAAACCGGCCCGGCCCACCAGGGGCTTTTCCCTGAACAAGTGGCGGACCAGCTTTGGGAACCACTGGTCTACACTGCAATTTTTAGCTTGGTAAGCCCAAGTCAACTGAGCCAGGCCAGCTGCAGCTGTGCCACAGGGCTTTTATTGTAGTGTAGATGGCATGTAAATGGCATTTTGGCTCATGGAGGACAGATGAGGCCCTGCAAGACTACAAAAGGGCAAACATAGTGTCTACTTAAGTACCTAGGGAACTAAAGACTAGTAAATATAACTACCATTTAATGAATTATTGTAACTATTTATTAAGCAGCTTAAAAACACCTAAAGGAAAGCAGATGAATAATGTGGATTCCTTAAAAGAAACAGTACTGAAACAACAAAGTTTTAAATCTGGTTGTATTTTTGTAAGTATAATGGATAACAGGTTTAAACAAAACATCTATTGGGGGGGAAAAAAGAACCCTATGCATTGGAAAACTAAAGACATGATTTGTTATTCCCACCATGTTTCCTTTATTCACTATCAGTCAAATATTCCTTTCTTAAGAAAGAATTCTAGAATTAAGTCCTCTAATTATTCAGGGTTGTGTACACAAATTGGAGGGGAAGGGGGTGAGTGTGCATGAGCCAGGTTTAGATAATGTAGGTAGAAGAGTCCAGATGCTAGACTGTACCAGCACATCCTTTAACACAGTGTAAACGGTCCGAGTCGGGGCTCGACCCTTCAGGACAGGAGGGGAGCCACACCGACTCACCACACACGGAATAAACAGTCAGCTAGCTCGGGACTCAGTGGCTCAGGCCCTCTGGAGCAGGGGCTGAGCAGGCAAACAGTTCAGTGGCTCAGGCCCTCTGGAGCAGGGGCTGAGCACAAACAATTAGTCAAGTAGCTCAGGCCCTCTGGAGCAGGGGCTGAGCACAAACAATT
The DNA here is from genome assembly GCF_028017835.1 of Emys orbicularis. Lineage (NCBI taxonomy): Eukaryota > Metazoa > Chordata > Testudines > Emydidae > Emys > Emys orbicularis. The sequence continues at coordinate 268,022,684 of NC_088683.1, read as the reverse complement.
AGTTGAGTAGCTCAGGCCCTCTGGAGCAGGGGCTGAGCAGATAAGCAGTTTAGTGGCCCCGGCCCTGGTTCAGGGCGGAGCACAGGCAGTCAGTGAGCTCAGGCCTTCTGGTGCAGGGCTGAGCACAAACAATTAGTTGAGTAGCCCAGGCCCTCTGGAGCAGGGGCTGGTCAGGCCAACAGTTCAGGAGGGGCTCAGGTCCTTACAGCAGGAGCGGAGCATTAACAACACTAGTTCACAGGCTCAGGCCCTTAGGCAGGGAGTGAGCACACCAGTAGTGGCAGCCTAGGTCAGGGCGGGGCAGCAAGCAGGTAAGGGGCTCAGGTTCCTACCTGACCCTTGGGTGAGGGGGAAGCCTGCCACCCGTGAGTGGGGTGGCAGGGGGGGACGCAGGCCCACCCACTCCACTGCGTCCCAGCCCGGGGCCCTAGCAGCGATGACTCTCGCTGCCGGTCAGTGGGGTATCCTGACCGAAACACACTGACATGGGTTCACATGCGTCTACAGCCTGACCAGGGTCGGCTGCCCCCGGGCTACTTCCAGTATCCCCCTCAGGGCCTACCTCGTCCGTGGCACCGGGCTCGGTCCAGTCCATCAGCGCGGGCTCCTCTCGGCCGGGGCTTGGCGGCAGGTCCGGCAGCTCCGTAGGGAAGTCCGGCCACTGACACTCGGGCGGCTCCTCCGGATAACAGCAGGGCCGCAGGGGTTCTGGTGGGGCCTCCCCTTCGGGGTTGCTGTGGGGGAGTTCCAAGGACCCCTCCCAACGACGGGAGCGGGCTGGCTCCGGCGGCTCCTCCTCGTAGTGAGCTCGGGGCAGCTCCGGCCAGCTAGGGTGTCCGCCTCAGGCCTCAGAGGTATCCTGGCGGGGAGCTCCCGGCCGCACGTCTGCTCCCTGCGATGGCCGGGGCCTGACTGAGCTCTGGCGGCCGGCCTTTATACTTCCTGTCCCGCCCCGGGACTTCCGGGGGGCGGGGACAGGCGGTGGTGGCTCTGCCCACTCGGGTGTCTGCAGTGGTGCTCCCTCTTCAGGACAGGAGGGGAGCCACACCGACTCACCACACACAGCATGGAAATAAGAGTGGCTCCATGCTATCTACAGTAGTGTTTCTACCCTTGGTACTATTAGTGTAGCTGAACTGGTGTTGGTCATGAGGTCTCAAATGTTTAGGTCTCAGATCCAACACCTGTTAAAGGAAAGTGTTCTAGTGGACTTCAACTTCAGTGGGCTTTGGATCAGACCCCTAATGTCTGCTTACAAGCAGACAAGACTCATTTATCTAACCACAGGTCACTGCAAAGGAGTCAGGAGCCTTTCCTGTTTCCTATGTTTGAGGGTTGGGGGACTCCGAGGTCTCTTTCCTTTCCCCCTCTCCCCCCCCCCCCCCAGGCTACCACTACAAGATCTCCTGGATTGAGATAATGACCATCCTAGGCAGCTGTCACAAAACAAAACCAACAAAATGCCTACTTGGTGGAGGGGAGACCCACGTTGTGCACAGAGGAGTGGCTGCCCAATGTGAGGTGAAACCAGGGTGGCCGAGAGGATTCAGGCCAGCAGCCACCTCCAGTCTCCTGCCAAAATTAATGGGGGTGTGGAGTAGTAAGGAGGGATGGGTTATCCCAATATTTAGGACTAAATATTTAGGTTACTTTCTCTAAACATTTGAGTCCCCCGAATTGAAGAAGTTTAAATTCCATATTCCCAAATTAAACTACATTAAGTGAATGCATCATACTGGGTATTGTAATCTGACTGACTTGACTGTAACTAACAGCATCTCAAATTTTGCTTTGACAAGTTTAAGTTAATATTCACTCTAGATTTGACATTAAAAACTATAGCTAGTGAAATAGTTTTTATGAACTAACTTTCCTGGTTCCAAGTGAGAGTCTTTACAGTAAGATGTAACCGGAGCGATTGGTTGTAGGATTGGGAATTCTGGTAACGTGTGTTCCCTCTAAGCTGCGTGGTTGCACGGCTGCCCAAGAGTCAATCAAGTGCTGTGCACTTGATTAGCAGAGCCGCACACGTCTGGTGGCATGTGTTCAGGTGCCCCTCCCCCCATTGCTCTGCAGCCGCATTGCTCCTGCCCTCTGCCTTGGAGCCCCTGGTCAGCTGCTCCTGGGACCCTCCTGCTTAACGTGCAGAGCGGGGGGAGGATGAGGGGCACTGATGTCAGGGTGTTTGTCTCCCCACTGCCCATGTACCCTATCTCCGTGGAGTAGGGGAGGGTGGACAGGGCTCAGGAGCAGGACAGAGCTGCTGTGGTCTGAACAATGAGCCTTCTGGTGAGTGCCTTAAAGAGACAGTGCACGGTCTCTCATAGACTTCCTCAGCAGCCAGCACGCGTGCACTCCCCCCCCCCCCCCCCCCACACACACAGAGTCTCTCTGTCTCTCTCACACTTGCCTCCCAACACATACTAGTTGTTGTTGTTACTTTGTTACTTCTTGGTACTTCCTGCAATGCACACACATTCCCTGTAACTTTATTCTTTCAAAGTGCTGTTATTAGTTTTTTGACTGGTCTATGCAGTTCATTATTTTATTTCTCTCTGATGCTTAAAAGTCTGAGTAGTGAGTTCTAAAATGCCTGACCTGTCCTGGCTGGAGTAATTATCCCTGTGGTAACTTTTTAAAAATTTATATCTAGGTTTTTTGTTGGGAGGGGTGTTTGTGTGAGACACACACACACACACACGAGAGACTGTGTGTGTGCACGTGCTGGCTGCTGGGGAAGTCTGAGAGACTGTACGCTGTCTCTTTAAGGCACTCACCAGTAGGCTCATTGTTCCGACCACAGCAGCACCGTCCTGCTCCTGAGCCCTGTCCCCCCTGCTCTGCAGAGATGGGGTACATGGGCAGAGGGGAGGGGGAAACCCTGACTACAGTGCTCCTCCTCCCTTCCACCCCTCCCCCCCACTCTGCACGTTAAGCAGGAGGGTTCTGGGAGCAGCTGACCAGGGGCTCCAAAGCGGAGGGCAGGAGGAACGCGGCTGCGGAGCAGCGGGGGGAGGAGCACCTGAACACACGGCATCGGATGTACCAGGCTCTGCTAATCAAGTACGCGGCACTTGGTTGACTCTTGGGTGGCCGTGCGACCGCGCAGCTTAGAGAGAACACAGCTTCCAGCCATCATCAATTAAGGGAAATAGGGTTAGCTTTACACGTACCATAAGGATGAAAATACTAGAGAGAATATGTCCAGAATGAAGTAGGAAACCAAATAAAGGATGACTGTAAATTTAACTGAGAATACACTGCTTTAAAATAGTTTCTTAAATAGAGAAGTAACAGAAGTGGAATTTAGAAAGTCACAAAGACCTTGACAATATAGCTGCTAAGGAACAGGCAAAGGATATTGCTGGCTATGGGAATTTGAAATATATACAGAGTAGTAGGTCATGATACACACTCTATGGTCTTAAAACATTTGGCTAACGTTTTAACTACAAGCAGTTATTTGAAGAAGCCCAGGAAATATTTTATTGTGAATTACTTGAATGCAGTATAAGCACATGAAAAGTACAACTGGAAAGAAGATTCATTTTGCCACTTGGATAATTAAAAATTGGGCCAGTGGGATTTTTTAATTAAAAACAAACAAAGAACCCTGAAATAAACCAAAAGTTGCTGCATTTGACTGAGAATAAACAAAGATGTTTCAGCCCCAAAGCAATCTTATTTTTTTAAAAAGTGCTTGAAAATAGGGATTTAGGCTGAAAGTACCCCCTCAACCATAGGTATAGCCTTGCTAGAGTAAACACTATAAAGAAAAGCTAAAGAAATATTGTAATGCCTAACATAATGAGCTAAAAGCTCCTGTTAAATGAACAGGTTTACACTAATTAGATCTGAACAAAAGAAGATATAGCATAAAGCAGTGAACTAAATATAATTTTATTTGGCATTTTTAACACAGCAGGGATTCTATAGCCGTAGAATGTAATGAACTATAAATGACTAAAAAAATCCCATGGGAAAGTCATGTAAGTCACTGGAAATCTGTGAAGTAAAAGATGACTAGTTATACCTTAATGTAGGCTAGTTATTGATATTGGTCTTTTTTTCAGTTGAAGTGAGGACTCCAGGTGTGATCTGCTTTTGTATCAAAGTGTGCTAAAACTCAAACATTTTTCATGTTCATAACTCTGTGGATTGGATATTTATATCTACTGGCCATTAAAACATACTTTCCCTTGAGCAAAACTAAAACTGACAAAATATACATGCCAGAGTTGTTTCTAAATTTACAAATACTTTGCTTGTATCAAAGCAGTTGCACTGGATTCAAATGTACTGTAGGAAAACTCCTGCAATGGTGTAGAGGGATGGAAGGAGAAACGGAATGATTTAAAACTGTAGGTAACTTCTCTGACTGTCTTGTGGGTTTTTTGAAATTCAGTAAATTTCAAAATAATTTAGACAATAAAAAAATTACTCCTTTGGAAGGCTATACACAGTATTTTAAAAAATGTTAACTTCTAATCTAGAACCAGGTAACTCAGTCACGTATATTTGTCTTGAGTAGTCCACTCTTTTGAAGAAGCACTGTGATTGCTTCTAGTTTTGTTGATGGTTACCATGCAATTAAAGGGGATACTGTCAAATCTGTATTCCTGACTTCTTAATTCTACTTTGGCAAAAGTAAATAACACAAATGTGGGAGTAGAGTTGGTTAATTGGTTGAATTCAGACTATTAATCTTCCCACTTTGGAAATATTTGCCATTTGTTTCTCACTTTCTAAGAAATGGAAGCTAACACAAAGTATGCTGTTAAGTGTCCAGTTTCTATAAAGTATACAAATATAGAGGCCTAACAGTAAACAGGCTGCAGGCAAACCACAAAATAAAGACAAACTTAAAACATACCTGCCTCAAAATACACACAAAATCCCTCCCTTTGAATGTAACAATATAGAAATGTAAATATCTTGATGGCATAGAAGTATTCCAGTGTGCATCCAGGAGGAGGCTATTCTGGAACTTTGGGCTTGGTTATTACAGCGAGGGGTAGGCATGTGGGCATCAAGATGCCAATATGGGAGAATCTGCCCACCACAACATAATCTCAAAGGGGGGCAGTTCCACATCATAGGCACTGTGGTTAGATGGAGAATATGTTTATTCAATTTATGAATTCTGGTTGCTATTATAAGATTAAGAAAATTGCTGTATCATTGAATACATATGTGCTTATGGTTTCCACCCTTGTTGACAAGAACTGTCTGTCAGCCCTCCCAGACCAGGTACAACGGGGGTCTTTAGAACTCCACTAGTTCCCATTCAGGTGGAAACACCTTGGGACAATGGATTAGCTCAAGCCTAATAGAAGCTGTTTTATCCTACTTCTCTGCAAGGGGCTGGGGAAGTTAGGAGAGTGGAAAATTCTCAAACAGGATAAAGGGACTGGTGACAAAGCAAGGGCTTAAGAAGGACTCAGTGGGAAGCCTTTGGACATAGTTACAAAGTTTTGGGCAGGAGAGGCAAAGAGACAAGCGGGCTCTTTTTTTTTGTAGCTGGGGGGCAGGGGCCCAGTTTAGCTATGGGACCAACCAAAGTCAAAGCAAACTGACCTAGAAAGGGGGTGAGGCCTCCATGGTTGAGAAGAGAAGCCATGTGATACAGAAGAAGGATCCTGGATGTCCCCAGAGGACTCCGATCCCAGCCCAAAGAATGCTCTGGAGGGAAATGCATGTAGGGTTTAATACTTTTGTAGAGAGTTGCAGTTCTTGTGGTTTTAAGTAAAGAACAATGGTGTGTTAGAACTCTGTGCAGTGTGCGTGTGACACCTACTACATACCTTTGAAGAGCTAACCTCTGAATTCCAAGAATCCATATGGCTGGAACTCAGGGAGAGGGTGTGTTTAAGCTGTGGAGGAGTCTGAGGATCAGCACTGATCCCGGGGCTGGGTAGTTGGACCATGAGGTCCCAGCTCTCAGAGCAGGTGCTAGACAGAGGATCGGTACCCCAAAATTGTGCCTAGAGGCCTCACGCCAGGGCCAGTGCCTGGCTCAGTTCAGACTTTGGAGGATTTAAGCACATGGGGCCAGAGTTGTGGGTCCCCTTGTAGCAGTCTAGTGAGTGTCCAATTGGGGGAGCACTGTTAGTTCTGTGCCACACTGCTATGAATAGGTGTGGTCAGCAGTTCCAGTTCAGTGGCTGCAGTTGCCATGGTGGTATCCTAAGGCAGCAGTTCCTCCCTTAGGTTGGTTTTGTATTGCTTAAGGTTTTACATACTAATAGTAAGGCCATGAATGCACCTGTTTGGTAAAGTCTTTTTAAAACCGTTCCATCTACGGTACTGTGAAGAGCAAGAGTTGAAATTCATAAACAGCTCTCTGAATCTTCAGGTAGGCTTAGAAAATATGCCTGCCCACTTAACACTGTCTTGTTACACCCAACAACCAGTTTAAGTTGTGTCTATTTTCCTGCCTATTGGAGAGATGATCTCCTGTTGTGTATTGTTTGTCTGTAGAGAAAATGATTTTGGTACATTCAGTTTTGATAGTCACTATGTGGTGCATTTCTGCTCAGGTGGATGGAAACAGAATGAATATCAAGATGTCCATGAGGCAGAGTGTATTACACAGCTTCTTGAATTAATTATTGAAATTTTTTTAACACGGTGGGATACCTCCTAACTGGATGAAGTGCTGATGCCTAGAGAGTTAAAGGAATTCATTTATATTGTGTGAAGTTTGTTACATACTTACTGCTCTTGTTTATGCACCATGTGATAAATTTTCAGAGATTGATATCTGGTTCTGATAACAGATGTACAGTTCTCATCTCGTAATCTTTAGCCTTATCTTTCATAACATAAAAATGCATGCATAACTCTATTCATAATGGAAAAGTTTGTTTATCCAAATGCTTACAAAATATTTCAGTGCAGTACTTTGTCCTCCATTATCTTATATGAGGTATGGAGAGTGGTGCTCATGATCAGCAGTAAATAATATCATTAGACATTGTGAGTGTGGGGGTTAGACACACAGTATAAATTCCCCTGTATGACTTTGCCAATGCACCTTAGTCCTGAGTTGCAAAAAGCCTTCTTTTTCTGAAGCTAATATTGTGCTAAGCCAGTGGTCCCCAACCTTTTTACGTACAAGATGACTTTTTGAATTTAAGTGCAACTCAGGATCTACCCCACCTCTTCTCCGAGGCCTTGCTCACTCCACTCCCCTCCCCTCTTCCCCACACTCACTCACTCTCACCTGGCTGAGGCAGGGGTTTGGGGCTTGGGAGGGGGTGCAAGCTCTGGGCTGGGGCCAAGGGGTTTGGAGTGTGGGAGGGGGCTCTGGGCTGAGCTTGGGGTACAGGAGGGGGTGAGGGGTGCAAGCTCTGGGAGGGAGTTTGGGTTCAGAAGGGGGCTCTGGGCTAGGGCAGTGTTGGGGTGCAGGAGGGGGTATTGGGTGCTGGCTCTGGGAGGGGGCTCAGGGCTGGGGCAGAGGGTGCAGGCTCTTGCCGGGTGGCACTTACCTTGGGAAGCTCCCGGTTGGCGGCGTAGCGGGGCTAAGGCAGACTTCCTGCCTGGCCTGGCCTGGCCCCAGGCCGCTCCCAGAAGTGGCCAGCATGCCCCTGCAGGGGGACACTTTGTTCCACGCACTGCTCCTGCCTGCAAGCACTGCCCCTACAGCTCCCATTGCCCCCCGTTCCCAGCCAATGGAAGCTGCATTGCCGGACTCTTAGGCCTGGTCTACACTAGGAGTTTATGTCGAATTTAGCGCCGTTATATCGAATTAACTCTGCACCCGTCCACACCACGAAGCTATTTAGTTCGACATAGAGGTCTCTTAAATTCGACTTCTGTACTCCTCCCCAACAAGGGTAGTAGCGCTAAATTCGACATGGCCATGTCGAATTAGGCTAGGTGTGGATGGAAATCGACGGTAATAGCTCCGGGAGCTATCCCACAGTGCACCACTCTGTTGACGCTCTGGACAGCAGTCCGAGCTCGGATGCTCTGACCAGCCACACAGGAAAAGCCCCGGGAAAATTTGAATTCCTTTTCCTGTCTGGGCAGTTTGAATCTCATTTCCTGTTTGGACATCGTGGCGAGCTCAGCAGCACTGGCAACGATGCAGAGCTCTCCAGCAGAGATGGCCATGCAATCTCAGAATAGAAAGAGGGCCCCAGCATGGACTGATCGGGAAGTCTTGGATCTGATCGCTGTGTGGGGCGATGAGTCCCTGCTCTCCGAGCTGCGATCGAAAAGACGGAATGCAAAGATCTACGAGAAGATCTCTAAAGCCATGGCAGAGAGAGGATACAGCCGGGATGCAACGCAGTGCCGCGTGAAAATCAAGGAGCTGAGACAAGGCTACCAGAAGACCAAAGAGGCAAACGGACGCTCCGGATCCCAGCCCCAGACATCCCGTTTCTACGAGGCACTGCATTCCATCCTAGGTGCGGCCGCCACCACTACCCCACCACTGACCGTGGACTCTGAGGATGGGATATTGTCGACGGCCGGTTCCTCGGACATGTTAGCGGACAGGGAAGATGAGGAAGGAGATGAGGAGGACGAGGCAGACGACAGCGCTTACAACGCTGATTTCCCCGACAGCCAGGATCTCTTCATCACCCTTACAGAGATCCCCTACCAACCGTCCCCAGGCGTTAACCCGGACACAGAATCAGGGGAAGGATCAGTCAGTAAGTGTTTTAAACATGTAAACATTTATTTTTAACAGAACAGGAATATTAACAATGGCTTTTTCATGATTACTTTGCCCTAGGCGCTTCACGTTTCAGTCCTTGGCAGTGCAACTACTGAAAAAAAAATCTAACAATGTCCGGTTTAGCATGATTGTTTTGCCCTAGGCGCTCTACTGTTTAGTCCCTGCCAGTGCAGCTACAGTAAAATCCGGTCTATATGTCCGGGGATAGAGCAGAAATCCTCCTGGGACATCTCCACGAAGCTCTCCTGGAGGTAATTGGAAAGCCTTTGCATCAGGTTCCTGGGGAGAGCGGCCTTATTGGGTCCTCCGTGGTACGAAACGTTTCCGCGCCAGGAGACAAGCAAGTACTCCGGGATCATAGCCTTGCAGAGCATGGCGGCATACGGCCCTGGTCTTTGCAGGCTTTCCCGAAGCATCCGTTCTTTCTCCGTCTCTGAAATCCTCATCAGAGTGATGTCGCTCATGGTGACCTGCTTTGAATTAGGTAGGGGAATGTTAGTATTGGGACTGCTTGCCTGTGCCTTTACAGAACTGTAACCGGCGGTTTAGAGCCACGCGGTGGAGGCGGGAGAGGAGCAGCATACAGGGATCTTTCCCTGGGACAGCCGCGAGGGGGTGGGACAGGGGCAGAGTTCATGCTTGCCGGATTGCTGGCAGCAGGGACTGGCATTGCTTTGAACGTGAAAGGAGGCCAGTGCTATTATTAAAGTTTTAAGCAGCCACAAGTCTACGGCTTACCATGTCAGCCTGTTACCCAAATTCCGCTGTCCTGTCCCGCTTGTCTGATCTGCACTGCAAGACCCCAGGCACTGAATGCGAAGGCCGAAAATTCGACCTTGTCCTGAGTGCGCATGTGATAGGTGCTGTGCATGGTCTTGTTCACAGAGAAAGACTGTGTTATTTGTTCAACCAAAAATTTATCTTTCTGAGGAATTCACTCCCTTTTTCCCATCCCACAGCTGCGACTGTCTCCCAAAATACCCTGGCATCACAGTCCCAGAGGCTAGCGCAGATTAGGCGTAGGAAGAAGAGGACACGGGAGGACATGTTCTCGGAACTTATGGGCTGCTCCCGAGCCCAGGCAGCCCAGCAGACCCAGTGGAGGGAGAACTTGTCCCAAATGCACCGATCACACATGGAACGGGAGGAGAGGTGGCGGCAGGAAGACCAGCAGGCGACTCAAACGCTGCTTGGACTAATGAGGGAGCAAACGGACACGCTCCGGCGCCTTGTGGATGTTCTGCAGGACCGGAGGCAGGAGGACAGAGCCCCGCTGCAGTCTATCTCTAACCGCCCTCCCCCGCCACAAAGTCCCATACCCCTCACCCAAAGTCCCAAGAAGGAGGGGCGGCAGAGTCCGTGAAAACTCTCACTCCATCCCTGCAGACTGCTCAAGTACCAGAAGGCTCTCATTCCCCAAAATTTGACAAGTCCTTTCCTTCCCGCCTCACCCAAGCCCCCGTCCCAGTTTCATCCCCCAGTTTCATGTGTAGTTGCTAATAAAAAATACGTTTCTGTTAATTACTGTTTCCATCATGTTCTTTTAGAGGAGAGTCTGTTTGAAGGGGGAGAAGGGGGTTGGTAATTGGACAGGACAGTCACCTTTACCAGGGTACAGACGCGGGGGCAGGTTCAGCAGCAGAGCACACACACATTGCATTCGCTAGTTACCCTGGTCAGTCTGGGAGGTGGTTTTCATGTTGTGTGTGTGGGCTATGTGACTTTGTGGCGGGGGAGGGCGGTTAGAGATCTTATGCAGCGGTCCTTATCCTGGATCACAGAGCCACGCAGCAGGGGATCTGTAACCGTCCTCCCCCTGCCACAAAGTCACATAGCCCCCACACACAGAGTCCCGAACAGGAGGGGTGGCAGGCTCCGTTGAAACAACCAGTCCACCAGTGCGGAGCCTGTCATTCCTGGAGTTTAGAAGCGTCCTTTGCATCACTACACTACACCCGCTCCCCACCACAGTCTGCGTCCCAGGTTCAACACTTTCCCGCGAAAACAGTAATAAAGAAAACGGTGTTCATTAACAAATTTCAAGTGATCTTATTTTTAAACGTGTGTTGGAAGGGGGGGAATGGGGTGAACGGGGTATGTAATTGGAGAGGATAGTGAACATTTACTGGGTAAAGAAATGGGGGCAGGTTCAGCTTCTCTGTAAACAAACTTAATAGTCACAGGTTACCCTGCTCACTCAGGAACCTAGCTTTCAAAGCCTCCCGGATGCACAGCGCGTCCCGCTGGGCTCTTCTAATCGCCCGGCTGTCTGGCTGGGCGTAATCAGCAGCCAGGCTATTTGCCTCAACCTCCCACCCCGCCATAAAGGTCTCCCCCTTGCTCTCACAGAGATTGTGGAGCACACAGCAAGCTGCAATAACAATGGGGATATTGGTTTCGCTGAGATCAGAGCGAGTCAGTAAGGTTCTCCATCTCCCCTTGAGACGTCCAAAAGCACACTCCACCACCATTCTGCACTTGCTCAGCCGGTAGTTGAAGAGTTCTTTTCAGTGTCCAGGGCGCCTGTATAGGGCTTCATGAGCCAGGGCATTAGCAGGTAGGCTGGGTCCCCGAGGATGACTGTAGGCATCTCCACATCCCCAAGAGTTACTTTGTGGTCCGGGAAGTAAATACCTTCCTGCAGCCGTCTAAACAGACCTGAGTTCCTGAAAACACGAGCGTCATGAACCTTGCCCGGCCATCCGACGTTGATGTTTGTAAAACGTCCCCGATGGTCCACCAGTGCTTGCAGCACCACTGAAAAGTAGCCCTTTCGGTTAATGTACTGGCTGGCCTGGTGGTCCGGTCCCAGGATAGGGATGTGAGTTCCATCTATAGCCCCACCGCAGTTTGGGAATCCCATCGCGGCAAAGCCATCTATGATGACCTCCACGTTTCCCAGGGTCACTACCTTTGAGAGCAGTAGCTCAACGATTGCGTTGGCTACTTGCATGACAACAACCCCCACGGTAGATTTGCCCACGCCAAAGTGGTTCGCGACTGACCGGTAGCTGTCCGGCGTTGCAAGCTTCCAGAGGGCTATGGCCACTCGCTTCTGGACAGTCAGGGCTGCTCGCATCCGGGTGTCCTTGCGCTTCAGGGCAGGGGACAGCAACTCACAAAGTTCAAGGAAAGTTCCCTTACGCATGCGAAAGTTTCGCAGCCACTGTGATTCATCCCAGACCTGCAGCACTATGCGGTCCCACCAGTCCGTGCTGGTTTCCTGGGCCCAGAATCGCCGTTCCACAACATCAACATGACCCATTGCCACCATGATGTCCTGGGCGCGGGGTCCCGTGCTTTGTGACAGGTCTTTGCGACTCTCAGACTTCAGGTCCTCACCGCGCTGCCGTAGCCTCCTCGCCCGATTTCTCAGCATCTGCCTCTGGGAAAGGTGGATGATAAGCTGCGAGGTATTGACAACGGCCATAACTGCAGCGATGGTCGCAGCGGGCTCCATGCTCGCAGTGCTGTGGCGTTCGGGCTGTCACTGACCAGAAAAGTGCGCGAACTGATTTCCCGCCGGCGCTTTCAGGGAGGGAGGGCGGTGGTGACGGTTGGATGACGACAGTTACCCAAAACCACCCTCGACACATTTTTTTCCCCCAGAAGGCATTGGGGGCTCGACCCAGAATTCCAATGGGCAGCGGGGACTGCGGGAACTGTGGGATAGCTGCCCACAGTGCACCGCTTCCAATGTCGACGCTTGCCCCGTTAGTGTGGACTCACAAAGTCGAATTACTGTCCTTAGTGTGGACACACACGTTCGACTTTGTAATATCGATTCCACATATTCGATTTAAGTAAAATCGAACTAGTCTCATAGTGTAGACCTACCCTTAGACAGCCCGAAATCACGATCGACTGTCAGAGGCTCCAGGATTGACCAGTGGATCGCAATCTACCAGTTGGTGACCACTGTGCTAAACTATGCTGGCTTAATGATGTAGACAAATGACCACTAGAGTCTGGGATAAGACCAGCAAGCTTGCTTTCACTTGTGGATATACATATTTGAGACTGTACAAAAAGTCAAGAATCAGTTAAATCCTATTTCAAAATGTATGCCTTTTGTAAAAGCAAACCATACTACTCTGTCTAGATCCGCAGGAACTATAAACTCTTAATAATGCTCTAGCAAAGTTCTTATGAAAAAAATTTAACACGGAAAAACCTTGGTAAGGGAAAAAGGTGCACATCAACATTTTTTTGTACCACTCCAGACAATATTGTGAATCATAACAGCTGTAAGGGGGGTAAAAAAGGATGTTTAGGGACATATTGCATCTTTATTTCAAAGTGCAGAGTAATACAAAGGTTGAACGTGTGGCCTTTTTAACCCACATTTCAGGTGCTACAGGCTCCTTCCCAGGAAGGATCCTGAACAGACATCACCTAAAAGGTCCAGTGTATAATGGTCTTTATGCAGTTGCACAAAAAGCATAACTTTACTTTTTTTTGTCATGTTGCCACACAAATATACAAAAAATTCTGCTCTCATCTTCCTCTTAAGTATTTTGGAATGTTTCCATTAAAAATTGTGACACTCTTAGATGGCTTCTCCATTCAGAATTTCTTCTGGACATCTTGACTGCTCCATCTGTCCAGTGGCCAGTCATGCTCCTCAAAATTTTGTATGGGCCAGCTCTGGCTTGGTCTCTAGTTCCTGTCTTTCAAAGATGGATTTTGGGAGTCTGCACCAGCTCCCTACTGCTTCTTGTCCAGTTCATTTGCTGTCATGGTGTTAGGTTAATTTGAGTTAGATCTGGGTTTGGATTCTGCTTTCTACCCCTGGAAGCTTTGTATGGCAGGAAAATACTGCATGGTGCATTTTGACCTCACAACTTCCTCAGTGTAAGCAGGGGCTGTGCACACTCCAAAATTTTGCCTGTCTTGATGCAAAGTTCATGGGAGGCCTGTGAACCATGAATAATTTTGTACACTGCCTGTGCAGGTGTGAATTCATAATAAGATGTCAGCTGAAGATAATACCTTATTTATGAGTTTGCTTCCATAACCCCCTCAGTCTGTAACCTTCCAGTTAGAACTGGTTGTAAGGTAGAAATCACTTCCTGTGAATTTAAAAAATAAAAAGCCAAAGCTCAGCTTTGGCAGACAATTTCCAAACACCTCAATTCCTAAACTTTGCATTAATTTGTACTACTTCAGCAGTTGTGCCCAAGGTATACTAATTAATGTATAAACATATCAAAAAATCATCCAAAGCACAGGACTTGGTGGTGATGGGGGACTTCAGCTACCCCGATATCTGTTGGGAAAATAATACAGCAGGGCACAGATTATCCAACAAGTTCTTGGAATGCATTGGAGACCATTTTTATTTCAGACAGTGGAGAAAGCAACTAAGGGAAAGGCTGTTCTAGATTCTATTTTGAAAGATAGGGAGGAACTTATTGAGAGTTTGAAAGTGGAAGGTAGCTTGGGTGAAAGTGATCATGAAATGATAAGAGTTCATGATTCTAAGGAATGGTAGGAGTACTTTGCTTAGAAAGGAACAATCAATTGCACGCATACAAAATGGGAAATGGCTGCATAGTAGAGTACTGTGGAAAGGGATCTGTGGGTTATAGTGGGCCACAAACTAAATCTGAGTCAACACTGTTGCGCAAAAAAAAAAAACCCAACGTTTCTGGAATGTACCAGCAGGAGTGTTGTAAGCAAGACACGAGAAGTAATTCTACCACTCTGCTTTGTGCTGATAAGCCCTCAGCTGGAGTGTGGTGTCCAGTTCTGGGCACCACATTTCAGGAAAGATGTGTACAAATTGGAGAAGGTCTAGAGGAAAGCAACAAAAATGATTAAAAGTCTAGAAAACATGACCTATGAGGAAAGATTGAAAAACATAGGTGTGTTTAGTCTGGAGAAGAGAAGACTGAGGGGACATAAGTTTTCAAGTACATAAAAGGTTGCTACAGGAGGAGTGTGAAAAGTTGCTCTAGTTAACCTTTGAGGCTAGGACAAGAAGCAATGGGCGTAAAATGCGGCAAGGGAGGTTTAGGTTAGCCATTAGGAAAAATGTCCTTTCAGGGTAGTTAAACATTAGAACAAATTACCTATGGAAGTTATGGAATCTCCTAGCAGGCTTTTAAGAAAAGGTTAGACATATACCCTGTCAGGAATGGTCTTGTTATTATGTAGTCCTGCCATGAGTGCAGGGAACTGGACTAGATGACCTACTGAGATCCATTTCAGTCATACATTTCTATGATTCTGTATAGAAAAACATGTTCTTGCCTTGGAGATCTTAAAATCTAAAACATTTAAAACCAGATGAAAGCATGATGTAAGGGGAGAGTGATATAACCATAGGGGTGGGGTGACTCATAGTTCCAAAAAGACCTTGGGTTTTTTGTGTGTATATGTAAAAGTCTGTCTTCCCTTTCTGCCCTTCTACTGAATTGTTTGCAACAGTAGGCTTAATTCTCACAAGCATTATGCAAGATGGATAGGTCTAAATCAAAGCAATTTAAATAGCTGATTTCTATCAGCAAGCAGGAAACCTTGATTTAAATTATTGGTTTTAATCTTGTTTTGCATTTGAATTTTTTTCTAAACAAAAGTTAATTCTCATTGGTTGGGTAACCATTAAAACACATTGACTTGCAACTAAAATATAGCCTTCATGCTACATTTGGTACTTATTTTTGCTAACCAGGACAATACACTATCTATACACATTTATTTAAGCAATTATACAGCTTAACATACATTTATTCAGATTCTTAATTTTTACATTTTCATTGTTGGAAAATGGTGAATGATGAATTTTTTTACTTTTGATTTGTCAGGCTCTGGTTGGATGAAAATTAGAATTCAGTAAAATGTGCTAAAACAGCATTTTATTTTTGTCACTAAATGGAACTACCTTAAATGTGCTGGACACAAACTTTATCAAAGCATGGTTTACATTTAAAATTGATATATTAAACAAATCTATAGTTAGTGAACCAAATACTTCTGATCACTCTTGTCCTTCAAGATTTTAGAACTAGTAGAGCTCATCCTCTGGCACCACAGTGGCATTCATAAGTTGGAAGAGGAAAAACAAGCTATCCTGCTTTTATAACTCCGTCTGTATTTTAACTTCAAACTAGTAATTGAACTGAACTAGTTGAATCAACTGAAATGAAGAAAATATTCTCTCTGCACCTGTGGAAGAGGTTGCTGCTGTCAAAAGCTGGTTTAGCACTTCAACAAACTCCAGGTGCTTACCAGTGACTTTCACCAGTTCAGTGGTTTGCCTTTCTTTAGAACTTCAGCAGCAAACATATATTGCTTAATGCTTTTTGTTTAAATTATTGTAATAGAGTATAGTAAGTATAGGCCTTGACAAAAGTTGCCATAATTTCAAATTTAATTTTAAATAGATTTATTTTAAAAACATGTATGTAATTTAAAAAAAAAATTTACATTTAAAAAAATTGTTAATCCACCTTGTATTATGCAAGGAATGGGTCTTAAAGATATGAACACTGACCCTGCTGGTTAAAAATTTTAATGTTGTTTTTAAAAACTATTTTCAAGTTTGTTTTTTTAACTCTTAATTTGTTTCATCTATTCACTGTGTAAGAAAGTAATGCTAGAATTATGGAAAAGGGCTATATTTTGGGACCACTCTTTAACCACTGCCTTCAGTTACCTTGACTAGCCTCAAACCTACATGAAATACACTTTTTCTCATGTTAATAGCATTCCATTCCCTCAAATTTAAAAGATTTCCCTACCATGCTTGAATAGCACAGGAAAAGCAGCAGGAGAATAATCAACTAGAGGCATGATGCTGATACCTTTACACTACTTGGGTAATGCCTTACCCCACAAGTAGTCTGATGGAAACCAGTGGGACTACTTCTGGTGTAAGTATTATTTAACATGAGTAAGGGCATCAGAATCTCGGTCAAAGTTAATTTGTAAGCACTCCTAGTAAACCATACTGCAAGACAAACAAGCCCTGCTCAAAGCTATTTAAAAAATAAATAAATAAAAAATTAAAATATATGGCCAGTTTGCTCCACCCTCAAAGCTCTTCAGATTCTACTTTTCCCCCCCTCCACCCTTCTCCCTCACCCCCCTACCCCCAATCCAGAAGGAACAGATAATTTGGTTACTTTGAAATGTACATGGTTTTACTGGGGTATAGTTTTATACCAAAGTACTGTCTGACAATAAGAACGGCCATACTGGGTCAAATCAAAGGTCCACCATCTAGCCCAGTATCCTGTCTTGTGACAGTGGCCAATGCCAGGTGCCCCAGGGAATGAACAGAACAGGTAAACATCAATGATCCATCCCATTCCCAGCTTCTGGCAAACAGAATAGAACACCTTATAGTAATAGAACGCTTTATAGTCTTTAATGAAATGATAAAAGGTGCATCAATGATATTAGCTGGGCATAACCACAGCTCTTTTTGCCCTAATTACAGCTATTATTATTATTGGTCATTTTCAGGTCGGAGATTACACCTTGGTCAAAAGTAACCCAGCTTTTTGCCAAGAAAATATTTTAGAATAACTAAGGGGATGCTTGATGAACAAGCATGGAGTGCGGGGACTTAATGTTCCTTGGTCGGGAATGTTGATAGCATGACCTTTTTTCACACCCTGCTGTAATCTTTTTATAAAACGTCCCATGTTGCTTATTTAGTTGTGAACATGAGAGACATACTTTCACTGGATTCCTGATTTCTTTTTTGACCCTTCCCCTCATTCCCCGAACTGGTGGATCTAATATTGCACTGAGCATCTCTGCTCAATATTTATGTACTATGGAAATGCACATATAGCATATTTTCAATGTGTTTTGCAAATATGAAGTTTTGTGACCTTTTGGGAAGTGACTAGTATTAGTTTGCTTTGACCTGTTGACTTTGTGGGTTTCCTTGCCCAGGTGAGCTAGAACAGGGTCTTAAGGTCCTTTGATAGAGAGGAAAGGACATACCCCCTCCACCTACACCTCTACCCCGATATAACACTGTCCTCGGGAGCCAAAAAATCTTACTGCGTTGTAGGTGAAACCGCATTATATCGAACTTGCTTTGATCTGCCAGAGTGCGCAGCCGCGCCCGCCCGGAGCGCTGTTTTACCGCGTTATATCCAAATTCAGGTTATATCGGGTCGCGTTATATTGTGGTAAAGGTGTATTTGGCAAGAATGCCTTACTTGGGCTTATTAGTTAGCTGTTCAATAAATGATTGGGCAGTTTCATCATCTAAAAGGGTGTGTTCCTTATTTGCCTATGTCTCTAGCAATGTAGCATTTTGTTTCCAAAGATGAATGCAGGAAAACTGCGTTAATGAGACTTACTTTTTACATTGTTCTTGCCTTTTTTGCCACTTAGTTTTCTTGCAGTGTGTTTGCACAGCTTCTCCTTACGTCTTCCTCCATTCCTTTCTCCTTCTGACATACAAGAAATGAACCTCAGTGCTGACCTATTGTTCTTTCTTGTCTCCTGTTGTCCACTTGGGTGAGCCCCGCGTGTGCGGACAGTGACAGGGGAGCGGAGGGGTAGGAACAATCTGGCTGCCTCTTCCCCCCCTCCTCCCCCCCTCCCGCCGGCCTTGCAGGGAGGGTGGGGGAGATAGACGCTCTGACCAGGGGCTCCCGAAAAAATGGTAGGCCCTGTACAAATGTGTGCCCATGCCCCCACTCCCTCACCTGGTGCTTGGGGCGTCTCCCACTCTGCCCTGTGCTCCTGCTGGGGAGCAGGATTGGGGCACTCTGGGCTTGGAAGCCCCTGCGCCCTGACTCCACTCCCTAGCAGGAGGGCCAGTTGAGTGGAGTGGGACAAGCCCCCCGACCCCACTCTGTGGCTGGAGCTGAGCAAGCCTCTGCGCCCCGTCCCCACTCCCTGGCTGGAGTGTTGGGCGGGCATGTGGGGCAAGCACTGGGGTGGGAGCAGAGCTGAGCCGGGACTGGGGGTTTGGGACTGGATGTTAAGTGGGTGGGCTGTGGCCCACTCGTGGCTATGCATATCCGTCACTCATCAATAGGGGAACGTGTTCCGATGGTCCATATCTGCATAGCCATCGTTTGCAACTTACAGTACAGTACTGCAAATGACTGATATGTGGATTGGGACCAACGTGAATTGGAACACGTTCCCCTATTGATGAACGACGGATATGTGAAACAACGTATAAGGGGGAGATGTATATCAGGGACCCCCTGTATAGACATTTTGGCTCAGGCTGGAACCCAGACTCTAAGCCCCTCCCCTTTTGCTGGGTTTCAGAGCCAGTGATCCAGCCTCAGCCTGAATGTCTAGGCTGCTATCTTTAGTCCTCTAGCACAGGGGTGGGCAAACTTTTTGGCCCAATGGCCACATCTGGGTATGGCAATTGATGGTGGGCCATGAATGCTCATGAAATTGGGGGTTGGGATGGGGTGAGGGCTCCATCTGGGGGTGCAGGCTCTGGGGTGGGCCAGAAATGAGTTCAGGGTGTGGGAGGGGGCTCTGGACTAGGGCAGGGGGTTGGGATGTAGGCGGGGGAGGGCTCTGGCTGGGGGTGCGGGCTCTGAGGTGGGGATGGGGATGAGGGTTTGGGAGTGCAGGAGGGTGCTCCGGGCTGGGACTGAGAGGTTCGGCGGGTGGGAGGGGAATCAGGGCTGGGGCAGGGGGTTGGGGCACAGGAGGAGGTCGTGGGCAGGCTCCGGGCTGCACTTAGCTCAAGTAGTTCCCAGAAGCAGCAGCATGTCCCCCCTCTGGCTTCTACTTGGAGGTGTGGCCAGGCGGCTCTGCGCACTGCGGTTCCTGGCCAATGGGAGCTACGGGGGCAGCCCTTGGGGCAGGGGCAGTGTGTGGAGCCCCCTGGCTGCCCCTATGTTTAGAAGCTGGAGGGGGGGACATACTGCTGCTTCTGGGAGCCGTGCAGAGCGGGGCAAACCGTATTAAAACGTCTGGAGGGCCGTAGTATGCCCAGTTCTGCTCTAGCACAAGCCTTGCCAGCCCGTCAGTTGACCTGGGCTTTGAGACTCACTGACCTTGGGTTGGTTTTTTGCAGTGTAGATTTACAATCTCAGGGTATGCTTGTCAAGGCGAAGACGAAGCCTGCCTTTGTCTGTGTAGTGCCTAGCACAATAAGATGCTGACCAGGAGCTGAGTGCTACGGTAGTATAACTACTCATATACTGAAGTGTAGGAGAGAGACTTCTAAGGAGACATAGTCCATACAGATCATTAATACCACCAGTGATGACCATGTCACAAAGTTATGAGTATCACACTCTAGCACACAACCCATCTACGTCTGGCATATCCTGGTATTGGATCACTGCTGGTTCACTTGGTGCCATGGGTGGTTGCACCTATCGTCACGTCTTGTTTAGCCCTGTCTGTCAATGCTGACTATTGGCACTTGTGTAAGATATGCTCTGCATTCCCTCCTCAACCTCTTAGGGCTAGTCCTTCCATCTATTCTCTAATAGATTAAGGGTCACACTTACACTGAGTGCCATAGATTCTTCACCTCTCTCTCCCTCCCCCCTCCCCCCACCCACACCGCCTTGGCAGGTGTCCTCACCAAAAACATAAAAATAGTAGTCTTATACAGAAACAAATAGTTAATTATAAGTGATTTCTTCCCCCATCATCTTGGTCCCAAACAGTGTAATGGCTGGAGATCTGTAAAGTAGCATGCCTGGCATTTGGGCTATTTCTTTTTTAACACTTTACCACAATCTTGAATAGCTGAGTGGCATTCTCAAAATGATGAAAAATTTCCTGAAACAGAGTTACAACCTTGGCACTTTGGGGAACAAGTCCTGTTTCCCCGTGCACATTCCATCCGCCTCAGGTAGTGAATAAGTCAGTGTATCTTGACATTGACCTAAAAAGGAAAGTTGCTTTTAATAGCAAAGATAGGTCATCACCAAAGAGAGGACAGATACTAACTGGTCTGGAATAATGACTTGAATAACTTTATGCCCTGTAGAGGTAGACTGCTGAAGTGAGGTTCTTGCAATCCCTTCTGGAGGGAGTCATATCTTCTAAGGAAATAATGTACTGCAACTTTCCTGGCCAATAGTCATATCTATACATATGCAAGACTTTCAGTTCTTGGAAGTCATGTGTGTAAAATTTAAGGTATCAGAAACGGTAGGCCCTTTTTTAGCTTGTACTTAAATTGATGGTCCTGGGACACTGTAGCAAACTGGTGGTTGGGATTTTAGCAAACTGGAATAGAGTGGCTTGAAGTCCCTGTGATGTGATTTTTTTTTTTTTAATATATATGGATGACTACCTATGTTCAGAAGGTATAAATGATAAGCTCAAGCAGGAATATGTCTCTACTGGGGATATGATGCCCATATGTTATATTTTGTTAACTGAACATCTAGGAAGCATTGTTGCTTACATTAATCCAGTCATCTATTTGAGCTATAACCCAATATCTACTCCACACCAGGCTTGTTGCTCAGTTGTACTGTATGCTAGTGGCAAATGACAAAAACACCTTGAATGAATAATTCTGGTTAAAATATTAAATCCCTGTTTTGTTTAAAAGCCATCTGGCAAACACCCTCAAGTTAATAAAAAACTGGCGTCAAAAAACTAATCCAAAAAGTTGGTTATTTTTTTATCCAAGTAAAACTGAATAAACTATTAATATATATGACAAAATATTACAGGCCAGATGAGTCTACAGGCCATGGCTGAATGCCACAGTGGAAGTTTCAGAATGTGTGATCATCTCTCAGTGATTGTAGCAGCTTGTTACCATTATCAGAAAACGAATGCCTGTCCCTCATGCATAACTTTAATCTTAGCTACAGAAGTGCAGCTTCTGCTCCTTCTGTAATAGAGGATGTCTTCAAATACTCAGTCATCCTCCATTGAGTCACAGAGCTCCAGTTCGGGAAAAAGAACATTTTATTTTGAATTATATTTCCCTTTGAACACATTTTTCTGGACATGGGGAGCTCTTAAAATCTTGGCAATCATGAAAGTTTGAGAGGGTGGTGGTAATGGTGCCAGTAGGCCTAAAGTTCTTAGTGCTTTTCATGGTTTCTTTATAAGTGTTAGTAAACAAAGGATTAGATTTTAATATTGGTGTCCAGAGCAGTAGATGATAAGCTCTCCATTTAGGATGGAAGGTTCTCTTGGGGTGTGTGTGTGTGTGTGTGTGTGTGTGTGTGTATATATATATATATATATATATATATATATATATATATATATATATATATATATATATATATATATATATATAAAATGCTCTGTGCTCAGCATGCTTCCAAGCTACACATTCAAAATGGACTTTGCAGCTTGGTAAAGATACATACAGTGAGCAGAGGTGGCTTTAGAAGGGGTTCATGGGTTCAGATGCATCCATAGAAAGCATGAAACCAAGGGTGCAAACACACTCTTTGCGGGGAGAAGGGCAGGGAGCCATGTTCACTCCTTCGCTTGAGAAGCCATGCATGGCTCGATAGCCTGGATCCTTTGTCATGGTGATGTCACACCTGGCCATGTTTACTGTGCAGTGATATCAGTTGCATGCTGCTACGAAGGCCCGAAAGACAAAAATCTGCCAGAGGAGAGTTGTGGGGGGTGGTGTGGTGTGGATGGATGCCTCCATGTGTCCAGGTCTCCAGGCAGCCTCCACGTGTCCCAGTCTCCACACAGCAGAAAAAGTGGTGCAGGGCACTGGGCTGAAGGCGAGGCCTTTTCCTGCTCTGAGCAGCTGCTTCTGGATGCCGAGCAGAGACACCTCCCCTTGTGTATCCTGGGTGGAGTCTCTTGTCACCGTGAGAAATTGGGACCAGCCCTTGGGTGACCGTGGGCAGCAGGCCCTGTGCTTAGTTGGGCACTAGATGCCCCTCTTCCCCTGGTGCTCTGCTTGTATCCTACTCTTTGTATTTATTTTTTTGTTTGTTTGTTTCAATGTAATGCGATTACATTAGAGTTTAATATGGTGCACCCACTGAATCGGGAGGCTACATCCACCACTGACGGAGTTCATTTCGCACAGAATTCATAAGCTGTACAGACAGATTACCCAAATCATCACATCTTGTACAAGAAGGACCCCCATGATATGTATTAACTTTGCGCTAGAGCAAATGTCACCCCGAAGATCTATTGTGCACTCTGGTGGTGGTGGGGAGTGGCAATGTCAGAGTGGACATGCCAGCATGTCTATGCATCCGATGTGCTATGGGAGGGGTGTCCATGACGTCTCTGGGTAGGATACAGATTGAGTGGGTGAGTGGTGGTGTTAGGGTGACCAGCTGTCCCGATAGTATTGGAACCATCCCAGTATTAGGAGATTTGTTTTATAAAGGCAACTATGGATCACGCCCCCCCCCCCCACCCCCCCCCCCCCCAAAAAAAAAGTGTCCTGATTTTTCACATTTGCTGTCTGGTCACCCTAGGAATTGTGTATGTGTGCACTAAAAACCATGTTCACATCAGTTTAGTGGCTGAATACCTTATGTAGAAAGGGATAGGGACTAGAACTGAGTGAATTTTTTCTGTCATAGTTTATTTGCTGAAAAATGCAGTTTTGGGTCAACCAAAACTGATTTGTGAATTTGGGTTGCATTTGGGGAAAGGTTTTGGCTCCCCCAAAAATGAAGATTTTTTTTCAAAAAAAGAAATGGTTTTGACACTTTAAAACAATTCAACGTTTCATTTTGAAATTGAGCAAATTTATTTTTAAAAAGTGTAAAAATAAATACCCCAAATGAAATGAAATGTTTTGTTCAATCTAAAACAATTTTTGGTATGGATTTATTTATTTATTTTATTTTTTGTTTGACCACCAAATTGAAAAATCAATTATTCGCTCAGATCTATAGATCTGTAGAACCATAGTGGCTAACTGGAATAATAGCCATTGAGGGGCTGTGATTCCTGATGGTTTGAACATGAATTCTATTTTTTTCCTATTAAACTTTAAATGGAAAGATGTTGTAGTTTTGATATGTTCAGAACTACTTGAAACTATATTGAAGTCTTGTCTTTTTCAGATGGAAAAACAAGATTAAGGGTCAAACCTGAATCCATAAAATGCAATAGCAAGGTTGTCAGTTATTTTCATTTTCTGCCATCTGCCTACAGATATCTAGGGCTGACTTCATAATCTGTACCTGGATCTCTGTAGACTAGAGGTTGTTGGAAATTTTCAGATGAAACTAAGTTTTGTCAGCAAATGCTGTTTTGATAAAGTGAAAGGTTTGTTGGATCTGTTTACAGATCCAACTAAATGTCTTTGTTTCTATTAGAAACCTTCCAATGTTCCAGGTTCCACAGCTTTGCATTAGAGATGCTGGGAGCCCTGGGGCCAGTTTCCAATGTCTGTGGCTCTATGGCAGACCCACCATGCGGACTGCTGCTGGCAGCAGACCCTGGGCTTCCAGACTCTCCCTGGCCTGCTGGTTCCCCAGACTGCCCAACTCCTGAGCAGGCAGGCCTGGGAGCCAGCTGGCTGGAGAGTCTGGGAGCTCTGGGGTTCCTGGTTGTAGAGCAGCTCTCAAGGCAGAGCTGCCCCAGAGCTGTGGACCTTGGGAGGCCAAGCAGCAGCTGAGTGAAATTGAGGTTATCAGTTTCACAGCAGCAGTGACACTGACAAAAATGTCAGTTTCACATATTTTTATTTTGGGAACACCAGGTTTTGGTGTTTCCAATGAAATTTTCAGTTCTTGAGAAATAACTCCGTGTCGTTCCCAATTGAAAGAGAGCAATTTTTTGTGAACCAAATCCACTGAGTTTCAGCTAGCTGTATTGTAGACACAATACAGCAGAAAATGAAAAGAACCGTGGCCCAGATCCACAAAGGTATATAGACTTCTGTCTTCCATTGATTTCCGGCTTCTAACTATCTTTGTGGATCTGGACCTAACAGTCTTACTTCTGAATGTTGTGGTTTAGAGGTTGACACTTTGTTTTGTTTTTTCAAGTGAATAAAATTGTCACATTATTTCTCAAGTAACTTGCTGAGAAATTAATTGGAAGAAGCAATAGTGTTAGAAACTGACTAGTGAACTAGGAGGCAAAAATGAGTGCATGGTTTTTGTAGCAAACTTTAGGGGCCTCCATATAAGTAAAGGAAGTTTATGTACTAGCTGATTTTAAAAGCAGAGTTTCTACTTCTGAAGAACAAAAATTAATAAAACTGAGTATAGAATCCAAATAATAAACACACTATATATTTTATAGAATGTTGCATCTTTACTTCATAAACAACATAGTTTATTTAGGTAGTATTTATTTATTAACTAGTATACTAAAGTATATAGGGAATATTATACAGAGACATTGAATAGATATGACAGTTGACTTCTGTGGAGTTTTTCTTTTTTAGTGGATTCGATTCTATTCATGAAGATTGCCCCTAAGATTATTTTTGCTTTTCTACATATACTGCTTTTTGTATGCTATGTGTTCAATTATTTAAGGTGACTATATTGCTTCATTGTGAAACCAGAGACAAATTTTTAAATGTACAGTATCTTTTTTGCCATCTACTGTGCAAATGTGCAAAGATTACATTATATGAACATCATATAACAAGGCATACTCCAAATTAAAGTTTAATGAAATCCTAATTCTGTGTGAACATGGTTATGACAATGGTGGTTATTTTGAATAAAGAGGCTGACTACTTTTCTTTGATCTTTGTTTTCCACATTATGTAGTGGGTTTTAATTAAACTACATAAACTATTGTAATATAGTATTTATTTTTGTTTGAACCATCACATGGGGGAAAAAATCGTATAATACAGCGTACTCATATATTCCAGGCTGATTTTTTTTTTTTATACTTACGAGAAAAATAATGAATTTAAAGCTTTATTTGTCCAAAACTTTAGATGTAGATTTAATTTTCATATTTTTATTTTATTTATCAATAAAGACAATCTTAGTGGTGAATTTATTTGCCTTTGTTATGACTAATACATCTTTAATTTATAGAGATACATAGGCACCCTGAATTTGAAGTACCATGATTTTCTATCTGTGAAGCATAACTTAAAAAAAAACTTGGAAGGAAGACATTTTTGCGATCTTTCATTTATTATAGAATTTTCACTTGATCTTCATTGCATAATAATTTGAGGAATGTTAATGCTAAATCCAGTTTGATTTCCCCATAATGCAGTTTGCACTCAGTCTAACCTGCATTTCACTTCCACTTGTGGAAGGTTTTGAGGATAGGTAAGCTCTCAAATGAATACTGAAAATTGGTTAATCAAAGTGACAAGAAAAGAAAATACATTTTATTTTTGTTTAACACTGGAAGATCTCAGTACAGGCAAGCAGATGGACCAGTGGGTATCATGAACTTTCCTGCTAAAATGGCACCAGCTGTACTTGCTGGGAAAACTTCCCATTTAATTTCTTTCTACAATTGTGGAAAAAACTTCTTCATGCTGAAAGACCATTGCTACAATAATTTAATAGGAAGATTCATGTCTTTATTTATATAATCCTCCAAAGGCTACTGCCATGCACAAAATCAGGACAGGGGCTTTGTCTTCACTGACACAAAAGGGTTAACAGCAAGATAATTAATGCACGCTAGTTGTCCCACTGTAAAATCCTAAGCATGGACAAGGTGGAATTTACTGTGAGGTAGTTAGATGAGCTAAACGCTGTGCCTCTGCACATGGTTGACCTTACCTGATTTACCTCATGGTAACCACTTCAGGTGCCTTGTCTCCACTAGGATTTTACAGCAGGATAACTAGAATGATACTTTTTATCCTCTGGTAAAAAGAGGATTTTTTGGGGGGGTCAGTGAAGACCTAGCCTCAGAATATACTGTATTATTGTAGGTGCTAACCAGTAGCCCCATTCTTCAGTGATGCTACTGTTTAGGATTCCCTATAAGGGTCTATGTTCCTGAAACTCTTATTTGACCCGGTGGAGAAGCTTAATCAGGGTCTGTACTTCCAATTTTATAGAACTGTTATGTGAATGTTTGAACAATTACTTTTGCAGTGGTGAAACTTCCATTTTCTTTTGCATCTTTCTTTTCTCTTTGTGGGCAATTTTTTCAGACTGAAACAAACTAAACACGTCTTGCTTTTTTTTCTTTCATGAGCTTTGTCCAAAAATATAACAGCACTAATTTTACTGTTTTTATTAGGCTAATGAGATTTAAGAAGTATAAATTGCTGTAATATACTCCTGGGGGAATTCTGTGCCAAAAAAATAAAAATTATGTGCACAATATTTTAAAATTCTCTGCAAAATTCTGCATATTTTATTTGTCAAAATAACACGATATATGTCAGTTTCAATTATTTTGGTCATTTATTTCAAAATTCATGTCAGCAAGTATGTCTGTAATAATATAGACGAAAAAAGATTCAGAAAATGTTTTTTGATAAATAGATTCTTTAGTAGGCATATTAATACAGAACTTTGAGTAACTCATTTAAACTATAATGCAGAAACATATTTCCTCCACCCCTCAGAAGCAGTGCAAAGGCTTGCGGGAGCTAGGGGTAACAGAGGAGCTGAAGGAGAGTGAGTGAACCTGGAGGGTTGTTGGGTGTGGGTGGGAGAAATCTGGAACAGGTTTTTTGTGGGGGAGGGAGGGATTGTTAGGGAGTTGGGGAGCCTCCCCCACGCAAACCTTGGCTGACCCGTAGCCTCTCCCATTCAGTCAGGCACATCTGCCTCAGTTCCCGTGTGGCTCTGCAGCCCCTCTCCCAGTCAGCCCCTGGCTCAATGCTGTCACCCCACTAGATCTTGAGCCCACGCCCCAGGCTGTCCCCGACTAGCCCTTCTGAATTCCAGTCTGTGATGCTGTGATGTTCCCTTGGTGTTATTTGGACCGGTGATCTGCTAGGTCACTCCAATCCTTGACTCTGGGAGCCAGCCTTACCTCGCTTTGCTTTGAGAACCCCCCACTCCTGGGCTCTTCACGCACAGCCTTTAGCATGTAAGCTGCTCCCTGGATTGTGCAATCGAATGACACTAGCCAATATCTCCGGTCCCAGACACAACCCTAGGAACCTCCATCTTGCAGTGTCCAGTTATGCCCACTGGATGCTGCAAGCTTATATGAGTTCGTCAATTTAACAAAGAAATTGATATGTACCAGGCTTGTTATCCCAAGGGGAGTCTCTGACACGCTTCAAACCAAACACACTGCGTCAGGTAGAATAAACAAACAGATTCTTTAATTATAAAGCTAGATTGTAAGTGATTATAAATGAAAGCATAACAAGTCGGATTTGGTCAAATATAATAAAAGCAAAACACATTCTAAGCTGCTCTTAACACTTTCAGTACCCTTACAAACTTAGATGCTTCTCACCACAGGCTGGCTGGTAGCCCTTCAGCCAGGCTCTCCCCTTTGATCAGTGCTTCAGTCGCTTGGTGTGGTGTCTGTAGATAGAGGTGGAAGAGAGAGGAAGAGCATGACAAACGTCTCTCCCTTTTATCATGTCATTTCTTCCCTCTTGGCTCCCCCCCCCTTCAGGGTCAGGTGAGCATTACCTCATTGTAGTCCCAAAGTGACCCAAGGAAGTGGGGTGACTCACTTGAGAGTCCAACAGATCCTTTGTTGCTGCCTAAGCCAGTGTACTTTGTCCCTGTGAGGCTGGGCTGGGTTTGTCCCATACATGCCCTGATGAGGTGGGACCTGCCTCACTGCTCTTGGAGAGTTTTTGCCTGGGCTTGCTTTAAACCATGAGGACACGTTTTCAGCCTCATAACTTTATACATGAAATTACAACCTATAACATTAGTATAACAACAATGCTCAGTGCATCATGAGCCTTCCAAAGACACCAGACATGACAAACTTTGCATTGGATACCACACAATCATTTTACAAAGATGAACATGGGAGTGCTGGGTGTTTCCCCCGAGGTACAGAGTGTCACAGACCCCTTCCCCTCCCCCCCCCCCAGCAGCCTCATGTGCACACTCTGTGCCTCCTCACCTGGCCCTACTGTGAGGAACGCAGCCTCTCCCTGGGGTGGCTGTCCTCTTTTCTGGTACCACAGTAGGCCCTGGTGAGCAAAAGGTATAACTGCAGCGCCTCTTCAGCAGAATCTATGTTCTATGGAGAAAAAAAATATGCGTTCCGGGGGGGAAGGCAGGGGGAACATGAATTCTGCACATGCACAGTGGACAGAACTCCCCCAGGAGTAAATATTAGCAACCTTCTGTAAGATAATGCCATATAGATAAGTCATTACTGTACAGAAAAATACAAAACATGAAAGCTGTTGATGAAACTGTGCCTTGAAGGAAATAGTCTGCAGATGCAAGGAAAGCTTAATATATGATGGTTTTATTTATTATCAAGTTATGATGCAGTGTCATCATATGATATTGCTATGGTAGTGTAAAATATCAAGTATATTTAAATCATTTGGACGAACTCAGCATACAATCACTACTACAGTTTTCTGCCATCAGTAGATTTCTGAAAATAAGAATAATGCATTTTCCTTCTAAATTCATTTTGCAGGCAAGCATGCTTGTCTATTCTCTGCCCCAAAATAAATTTAACTGTAAGACTTTAAACAGAGGAAATAAAAGCTCATTTATTTGGATAATATGCTCTTAAAATAATTAAAAGGTAGTTCATGGCTCCATTGAATAAGAGCTTTGTTTCATTTTAGTTGAAAAATAAAATATAACCTCATATGAAACAGTGTCACTTGCTTACTGTTTTTGAAATTGTATAATTTTAAAACCTGATTGGACATGACTCTTGCTGGGCTGTGGATCCCTCCCTCCTTTTAATTTTGTTTCCTCTGACTACACCTCTATCCCGATATAACGTGACCCGATATAACACGAATTCTGATATAACACGGTAAAGCAGTGCTCCGGGGGGCGGGGGGGGGGCGAGAGCTGCGCACTCTGGCGGATCAAAGCACGTTCGATATAACACGGTTTCACCTATAACGCGGTAAGATTTTTTTTTTTTTTTTTTGCTCCCGAGGACAGCGTTATATCGAGGTAGAGGTGTATTTTGTGAGACCAAACATGTAAGCACACTGGTTGTCCCTCTCTAATGGCCCTTCTGTATCTCTAGGAAGAGGAGTGTTGAGTTGTTGAGTCTGCATATTGTAAGCAAAAGGGTGAAAATATCCTAATGTTTGTACCCTAGTTAGGAGTGTTAGATACAGAAGCCCAAAGCTTGTGTTTGGGCTTCCTGGTACATGGAGGAGAGACATCTCTGGTGCAATAACTTACAGTCATCTAAACTTTCCAGGTTGAGGTATGGTAGGTTTATTTAAAATACATTGCATCTCAATGTCTAGTTCAACCTGCCTTTGTACAAGTCCTGTTGGGTCGGAGTGGGGGTTGGGAGTTGGGTGTAGTAAGTTGCAAAGAGTTTGTCTTTGTTCCCACATCCTATCTTTCTGGCATGCTGGATGGTAGTTCCTGTCGTCTTTTGGAGGGAGAGGGAGAGGTTGGGGAAGAGCTTTATGGATGGATATTCTGTAAGCTTAATAAAGGTAATTCCAGGTTATTCTGAAATTCAGATGTCCAGTAGTATGAACATTAACTACATAATACCATACTGCTAAAACTACTTATTCTATATTTTTGTGTCCTCTCTACTGCCATATAGCCCTTACTGTATCACTTACAGATAAATGCTAGAAGTCATACTGTTGCATCATTCTTTTCAGCATATCCTCCAAGTTTCTGTTATTTAAGCAAGAGCTTAGTATATCCTCTGAGGTTCTGTTCTCTAAATGTGTTATCTAAGCAAGAGTTGGTAAGTTGTAGTCTGTTCTGTGTGACACACAGGAGAAATGTTGCAACATGGACAGGCTCATCATGAAACCCTTGTCCCATTTCAGGATGGTCTGAAAAAGTGTGCATGAGTGTTCCTGCCAAGTTCAGGCTGAGTCATGTGGACTTACTGGACATTGTATCAAGGCATCTGGGGAAAAAGTTAATGCCATCAGTCCTTGCAAAACCACTTTTTACTGCAAAATACACTGCACGTTTGGAGACTTCCTCGTCTGCTAAGAAAATACAATTAAATGTAGGAACATACATTTCTACTCTTAACATGTAATGTTTCTTGTGAAGAACTTCAAAAAGATCTCACAAAACTAAGTGATTGGGCAACAAAATGGCAAATGAAATTTAATGTGGATAAATGTAAAGTAATGCACATTGGAAAAAATAACCCCAACTATACATACAACATGATGGGGGCTAATTTAGCTACAACGAGTCAGGAAAAAGATCTTGGCGTCATCGTGGATAGTTCTCTAAAGATGTCCACGCAGTGTGCAGAGGCGGTCAAAAAAGCAAACAGGATGTTAGGAATCATTAAAAAGGGGATAGAGAATAAGACTGAGAATATATTATTGCCCTTATATAAATCCATGGTTCGCCCACATCTCGAATACTGTGTACAGATGTGGTCTCCTCACCTCAAAAAAGATATTCTAGCACTAGAAAAGGTTCAGAAAAGAGCAACTAAAATGATTAAGGGTTTAGAGAGGGTCCCATATGAGGAAAGATTAAAGAGGCTAGGACTCTTCAGTTTGGAAAAGAGAAGACTAAGGGGGGACATGATAGATGTATATAAAATCATGAGTGATGTTGAGAAAGTGGATAAGGAAAAGTTATTTACTTATTCCCATAATACAAGAACTAGGGGTCACCAAATGAAATTAATAGGCAGCAGGTTTAAAACAAATAAAAGGAAGTTCTTCTTCACGCAGCGCACAGTCAACTTGTGGAACTCCTTACCTGAGGAGGTTGTGAAGGCTAGGACTATAACAATGTTTAAAAGGGGACTGGATAAATTCATGGTGGCTAAGTCCATAAATGGCTATTAGCCAGGATGGGTAAGAATGGTGTCCCTAGCCTCTGTTCGTCAGAGGATGGAGATGGATGGCAGGAGAGAGATCACTTGATCATTGCCTGTTAGGTTCACTCCCTCTGGGGCACCTGGCATTGGCCACTGTCGGTAGACAGATACTGGGCTAGATGGACCTTTGGTCTGACCCAGTACGGCCTTTCTTATGTTCTTATGTTCCCTCTCTCCATCTGCTTCTTCATTGTTATTGGCTCACCTTTCTGGGTTTCAGGTGGCTTTCAGCCCAAAATGCAGATGTGCTAGTAGCTGACCCACTTCAATGGTGGGTCTAGGGGTAGCTCAGGCTATAGATTAGTGAGGGCTTTCTAGCAGCTGGATGTCGGACAGGATTTTCTCTAGTCGAGTCCTCGCTTTCCTAAAGTCAGGATTCCTTCTACGCCAACTTCTTCCTTTTAAAAATCCTTATAGCTTGCTAGTAGTCCTAGCTGTTATCTACTGGGAAATTAACCATTTTCAAAAGTATTAAGGGAAGGTGTGGGGTAGGGTTGTAGTGGGAGGAGGAAGGGGAATTGGACTGAGGGGCGCTAGTGGGTGAGTGTGTTCCATTCCTGGGTAGGAATTGACTTAAGAGGGGTAAGGAAGGTTGCTGCTGTGATCTTCATTTGCTAATAGGCAAGTGCATGCCATACTCTTGACTTCAATACTTTAAGAATTTTGTGGAAGTTTCTATTCACCTCCTGTGTTGAACTGAGATGGGGAACACTGAATTTGTGGTTGTCTACTTTTCTGCAGTGTGGAAGGCCAAACTGCATCTCTGACGTTAATCTTCAAAATTTGTATTTGCATTTTACTTCCAAATCTGTTGAGTCTTTTAGGGACAAAAATATCTTTGTAAACTTTGAAAGTTTTTAAACAAGTTTAGTTTATTAATTTTCAGTTAAAATAACTATTAGACTTCTGAAAAACTTGAGATTTGGCTCTTGTTTGACCTCTTAAAAATGAATTGTATCTCTTTAAGCATGTCCTTCCCCCCCCTCCCCCCAGTGTATTGTACACATGTTAAAATGTATAAATATTTGACATTTACCATGTTAAAACAAAAAGTCAACAAAATTCATGAAAATCTCTACTGAGAGCTGCATCTTACCCAGGTGGCCTGCTGCTTGAAATATGACTCCTGGTGTGTATTGTACTCTTAGCCCTAGGATTCAATAATGAGATTGAGTGGTATCTTGCGTGAGCACTCCTGAATGATTGACAGTGAGGTGATGTGAATCATCATTTATCAAGATATTATCATGCCTACCCTTGATAATTTCTCCCTGCTGTCTGGGGAGGTCGTGAGGAAAGATATGACTTTGTGATGTCAAAGTAATTAGTGTTTGTTGGTTTCCAGCTGAACAAACTGGAAGCTAATGATCAGGTAAATGAAGATAGAGTACATTAGTGTAGACAAAGTTGCAAGGACCTTGGGGAAGAGTTTATCAAAATTTCATGGGAGTTATTTGAATGTTTTATGTCTAATTGAGTTTTATTCATTCAGTTGTGAGCCATAGATAAAATTCCTAACATAAGAATACTTCACAAACTATTCATTTTGTTTTCATGACATTTGTTGATTTCTACATTTGGTTAAAGTGTGCCTGCTGTAGGGTTAGAGATATCTTACTCTTTTCATAAAATTTGGATACTCACATACAACAGAGGCAACTGCTAGTTAAATTGTATTAAAGAGTCATAGCAAGGGTTGTAAGGGGTTTTATATATGTGATAAATTACTGAAAATCACCTATACTTTTTGCTTTCCCTGTATTTCCACCTTTCACTTCGTCATTTATTCTCTTAAATATTTTTGGGTTGCTAGAATACTGAACACACTTGGATAATCTTGGATGTCTCTGTGGCCTTTGTAATCTGCATCTACAGTGTCACAGCAGGTACTTAACAAAGATAGTGGTTTCCTAATGCAATTTAAAAGTAATGGGATGCATAAGTCATTACTGAAATATTATTTCTAAAAACCTATTGTGTGCATATTTATCATGTTTCACGTGACAGTGAAGTTACAAAACCAGCTGAATATAATTTAGCTACAAAATCCTTTAAATCATTGGCTGGTGGTCATAGTGTGGTTCACTTATGGTTAGCAATTAATCTCCATGTTAATTAACTTATTGAAGAGTTATCAAATGTGCCTGCTTTTAAAATGTCTTAAATTTACTCATATCCATTCATCAATAAACATGTATTAACAGTATGTCAACCCTCAAGTTTCTTCATGACTAACAAGCATTATTCAAGGTAGATGATCTAACTAACTGCAAACAGAATTTAAGTAACTTTAAGAATAGATTCCTGTTTTTCTCTCCTAGGTTCCCTTCATTAATTAAACCATTATTGCAAAATCATTAGACAGGCTAGAATTTAAATATATGGCTTTAGTGTACGTTTGTATTTTACTTTCTTGGGTCCCATTCACCCCCCTCCTCCCCAATTCTTTGGTGAAAGTGAGTAGGCTAGAATCCCTGGCAGTAAGTTGTCCACATTAATATGGCTCATCAGAGACATTATATTTAATTGGAGAGCCTGCGGTATAGTAGCAGGAGGCTGAAGGGAATTATTTAGCATTAGCAATGGCTCGTCTGGGAGTTGTGCACTAATCAAGGAGCTTGTGTGTTAACTGTGGGGATGATGGGAATTATGACGATTATGACATGTTAGCACATGTCTGTATGAGAACTGGACAGGCAATGAGTTAATCAAGAAGTATATTAAATGGCTCTCATGCTGTTTCCTTATTACTCTGTATAGTGTCTGTCAGGTTGTGTACTTCAAAAACAGACAAAATTGAATATATGGTTTTTGCAGGTAAAGTAGTTTGTTTAAAAAAAAAAAAAAAAGAACCTTCTCTCCATGCTTTTGAAGCATATGCATATTATGTACCAGGGGTCGGCAACCTTTCAGAAGTGGTGTGCCAAGTCTTCATTTATTCACCCTAATTTAAGGGTTCGCGTGCCAGTAATACATTTTAACGTTTTTAGAAGGTCTCTTTCTATAAGTCTAGAATATATAACTAAACTATTGTTGTATGTAAAATAAATAAGGTTTTTAAAAGGTTTAAGAAGCTTCATTTAAAATTAAATTAAAATGCAGAGCCCCCCGGACCGGTGGCCAGGACCCAGGCAGTGTGAGTGCCACTGAAAATCAGCTCACGTGCTGCCTTTGGCACACGTGCCATAGGTTGCCTACCCCTGTTATGTACATTCACTGTTAAGGGAACAGTAAGTGAATATTTGGGCTTCAAGAGGCATACTTTTAAAATGTGCCTTTTCAGTCTGCTGGTAGTTATTTTGTGACTGTTTCGTGTACACAAATCATCTAAATCTTCGCTTTTAGTAGATACTACCTTTACAGGTCTCAATTAGAAAATGAAATTGACTTTTTAACCTTTTTTAAAATGGAAAGCAATTCACATATTTCAGTAAACTATTAATATTTAACACTTGGCAGCTACAGGCAAATAAAAGCATAAATCTTTTCCACCATCAAAATGCTCCAAACCTTGCAAAAAAAAAAAAATTCCCCTTAGCTGTAGAGGGTGGTCTGTTTGTGTGCCAGGTAGACCCATCCTGTGCCCAGCATGGGTAGAGGCATCCATTTCATATCTGTCATGAAACTATCAGTTAGAAATGCTAGAAATGTACATGTTTCTAGGAAATAGAACTAATAAATTGAGTTCATTTTAAAAAATAAATTGAAATGTTGCCTAAATCCGCAAGCGGACTGGATTAAATCTGTAGGCAAACTTATCTTAGAGTTACTGTAGAGATGAGCACACACAATTTTTTTTTATTATTGTAAGCACTGCCAAATTTAATAAAACTTTCTACCAAACTGTGACCTTCATGTATTAACTTAATTAAAGCAGTATCATGGATAGTACTCAAAGTGTTAACCTGTAGGAGGTTGTTATTGAAATCCATTATCTATGGAGTCAGTATTAGTGGTCAGCAGCATCAGAAGTAAAACTGCAAGTAAGAACCTCCCTTGGGTGCTGTGAGCTCAGCAGGTTAAACTGTCAAAGCTTCTTAAAGGACTGATAGTTAAACCCCCTGGAGTTATAGGTAAACCAATCATTTGCCATCAGCAGGGAATATGACTTTATTTAGGAGGCAGAAAAAAAAATTAAATGCTAACAGGAAAGAGGATTTAGTCAGAACCCTCATATTTGCAATATTAGGTTTTGTATATACTGTGTACTTTGGCAAGACTTCCTTAGAATTTAAGGTTTCTTCTTTTGTTCAACAGGAAATTAGTTATTTTAGCAATGTTTTATAAAATAAAGGGATTGAATAAGCTGTTTGTACTGTTAAGTCATATATGACATTTGAAAGTTTATGCATGTTGTAAAAAAGGAAGAAAAAATTGCCTTTTTAAAAAGGGGAGGAGTTGTCAATATGTAGACGTCCTAATTTATATGAAATTGTTACAGAAAGGAAAACAGTATAAATGTGCAGACATAGGTTTACTGAATTTTGTGTACATCATCTTTATGAAACATTTAACACATTATTTATTGATATTTTTGTACACATTTTAAATATATTAATGCTATTATATATAGATCATAAAACATACATGATAAATATCACAAAGAAGGTAACATTGTGACTAACATTTTTGTATTTTCAACTTTATTTTTTATGTTTTAAACATGCAACCTTATACTCCCAGAGGAAGGCAGTTGTTTTGCATTTAATTTCCTTGTTTCTCTCTTTTGTAAAGGAAAACAATATTTTTTTTAACTGAACTGTAATATTTTTAGATGGTCCCAATTAATCTATAAAGCAACATTTCTTATTGAACTGTGTAAATGGGAATGAGAGCTGAGCACATGCTTTTGTGATGACTAGTAAGAGGCTGTATCTGGGACTATGCTAAACTCTAATAATCTTGGCAGTTGTCTGCTGGGAATGCTCCAAGTGATTTTTTCCTGCCAGTAATTTTATGACACTTTTAACTGACCATTTTCATTTTTTATACTTCACGGTTGGATTATATAGTACTCCAAAATAAACACTCTTTAAATATCAATGACCTGTTTCTGCACCACTTTCAGACTGGTGCAATTCTTTTGAGCCATACCAGCTAGATTAGATAATGCAATGGACAATAAGGCTCAGCTGTTCTTGACCAGAGTCTGCTGAGGTACAACTATGTGACAATATTTTTACCTTGGGGAGTTGTTCAAAAAGTTCTAAGCAAGTGAAGAGGGGGAGGTTCGGGTTTATAATGGAAACTGCTCAATAAACTTAGTTGTATTAACTGTAACATTGACTGCACAGTGAATACAGTATTTTTTTGGCAACTTTGGAGTTTCATTGTAGTCATGATCAGAGAATCTCAAAAATTTGCTGCTCTTACAATGACCACAGGACTTGTTGTGTGGGGAAGGAGGATTGGAAAATTCTTTTTTGTAAAGGCTTCTGTTGTGTGGTGCAGAAGGAGCTGGGCCATGGCCTCTCCCACTCCCTGGCTCATCTGACCTCTGTTTGGGCATCTAGTGCCACTGTACATGGTAGACTCACCCAGTGGTTGTGCTAGCACAGCAAGGACCAGGATTTGGAGCGAAGACAGTGGGCCCCAGGCACTCTCCCTCCAGGTGTGCTCAGCAGAAGATAATTCAGTCTGACCCTAAAATTTGAGGTTGTGGTACTGATCATCTAGTAATCTGTAAAACTGTTTTACCAGTGTTCTGTTATACAGCATGTTATTACATGTAACTCCAGATACAGGCTCACTTGTTGACTTTTAGGTCTACAGAGAGATGGTGGTAGTGTGTGTTAGGGCAGCATAGCATAAACCCTTGTAACGTCTACTTATGGGTGAAACAGAGACCAGTATAATAATATAACTAGCATTGTTTAGCTACTATATGTTGCTTATAAAACTAGAAAAAAGAAAATACTGCATGAAACAGTGTTGTGTTCATCTCTCTCCCTCCCTCCCCCCCCCCACGCGTTTTCTAAAGCTCTGTCTGCACTACAGCTTTTATCCAGGTTTGTAACTGGTTGGTGACACGGTTGACTGAAAATGGTTTGTCCCAGCTAACTTACATATGACTCTGTTAATAACCATGACAGCTAATAGTGTTTTCCCTCCTTGCGCAACTACTTGGGCTGTAGCATGATTGTTATCCTGTAGCTTGGTTTTAGTGCTGTTGTGTCCTAGGATAAATGGGATCCCCTAATTGCCCATGTAACTGGTGAATCTGGTTCTTCCTCTCACATCTCTGGTAGGAGATTCCAGAATGCATTTCCCCATATGATGCTCTTTCTGCTTGACTGCTAGGTGCTCTGTGGTCACCTTTGGAAGGCACTGTGCAACAGCTACCTAGTCTTTATTGGAGTACACTGGTGCAAATATAGTTAGATGTCAGTGTAGGTGGGTATGTGTAAACATAGGTGATACTTGGTGGTTTTATGAAAAAAGCTGCTGGGTGGAATCAACATATTGGTCGTAACTAGTTCAAATAAATGTCATAAACTGGTTAAATGATCATAATTATACTTTTGATATAGACAGGACTCAGCTCTTGCTTCTCTTACACTTAGAACGAGCTGCTTTAAATTTACATGTCAGTCCAATTGGTGGTCCTGTAGTAAAATCAGACCACATATACTGAATTGTGCTGACTTCTTAGCTGCATGTCTCTGCCAGTTCTGAAACTCTACTCCTGTAAAATTTTTCTTTTTTTAGAATGTGGTTCTACTGTGAAAAGTTACTCCGAAAACAGTATCCTGGGGTTCCTGGTTTATTGTGTTCCAGTGTCTTCCAGAGCAAATTTACTTAGTTGACAAGTATAAAGATGGTTTTTCTAACAGCCAGACTTGCAAACTCTTTTGGGGATCTGAAAGTCAAGCTGTGTTCTTTCTTGCTTTTGTATCAACACTAGTAATGAAGATTCTGCAGGCCAACATCTGCCCTCAGTATGCTATATGGAACTCCATTACCTTCAAATTCGCCCCCTAACTTCAATAACAATTCTGATGCTTCATGAGCCAGAAAAGAACTCAGCTCAGTCTCCTGTAATTCTGTTGGTTCTGCAGGACTAAAGAAGTGAAGAGTATCAAAATAAGTGAAAACGCACACGGAACAAATCTTTTGAACGAGAAGGTAACTTTTCAGAGTAGAACGACTCTTTGAGCGCCATAAATGCTAAGCTTCAGTGAAAATTGTATAGTGAGGTCATAGTTTAATAAGCCATTTAGATATCGGGTATAACATTTTGGTTTAAGAAGAATGACAATATACTGAAGCACAGGAAAAGTTTTTATATGAAGTATATTTAATGAATCAAAAGTTTGTATAGACTGCTGTAGAACAATGGATTTAATATAAAAACAGTTTACTTGTATGAATATATTTTTGGATGGCATTCATCTTTAAACATGAGAACAAAGTGGTTACTATTTAAATTGAACAAATGCCTTAAAGACATCACAAATGTTCATTCATTGAACACCAAAAAGGGTTCCAGGTGCTACTACATGCCTGGTAGAAAATGTCCCGATCCATGCCCAAAAAGCTTATAATCAAAGGACTGATTCTGTAATTTAGTCTGTGTGAGCAGACCCTCCATTTAAGTCAGTGGCGCTTTGAGAATGGGTGCAGAGGCCCGCCTGAGAACAACTTGTAGCATTGGGGGAGCTAAATTTTTATGGAAATTGTCTGGTGTGTGTGTGTGTGTGTGTGTTAATTGCCCTAGTTTACATAGACAATCTCAATCTGTGCTCAGGCAGTGTGACTGCAGTACTACAAGGTGGGATCACACTTATTACTGAAACATCTCAGGCAAAAGTTATGGGATAATTGATAGGATAGAATTAGCTTTGTTATGCAGTACTGTTATTGATGACATTAGGTAAAGCGTTCTGTGGTAAAGAGTGAGCTTGGCTTCAGTGCTCTAGAAGGTCATGTTGCTGATTATGAATTAGTTCTGACACAGACATGAGCATACCCTGATGCAGGCTTTCTTCCCTTCCAAAGAACCACTGTGTCAAATCTGATTAATTTTAAGACCTTTGCTTTATTCACTCTACTACATATTCATACGTATTTAAATAAAAGAAACCATTTTTATATCAGACTTCACTAACGAATCCAAAAGTTGGAATGTTTTTTTCCCTTATGAAACAGGACATTTTTGTCACAAGTAGCTTGGGCTGTTCACTCTTTGACTTGCATGCACTGAAAGTGTATATTTGTTCAAAAGAATAACAGTCCTACCATGCTGAAGATAGATATAGGTTCCTCTCAATATGAAGCAGACACACATTGTTTCCTCCCTACTTATTGTATCTTCCTTTTTAAAGAAGGATGACTCCAAATTGGGTATTCCATCTACTCGCCTAGTTGAAATCTGTGGGTTTTGGCCCCTCTCTAAAATCTGGACGCACCACTAAGCCAGCCTGAACTGGTGGCTTGAAGAACTACAGGATAAGAATAATTAGGAGAAAGAAAGAGCATCATTGGTAACAGGTTTCACTTTCCTGACTACTTGGTGTGAGACTGCTAATCGAGGACCTGATCCTGAAGACTACTGGGCATATTGTCTATTACTGAGTAGTACCATTGGCTTGCCTGGGACTACTCACATAAGTAAACGCTGTGCACCAAATAAATGCTTGCAGGACTGGGCCCTTGAAGACCAATTTCACTAAAATTACACACACCTTTTTTTTTTTTTTTTTTTTATGGACTCTCAGTTTAGATTGCGTATGCTTCAAAATAGCACTGCAGTTTGATCTACTCATGATGACTTTAGGCTTGACTTGTTTATAAGCTTAAATGAATTTGTACGTTTTTTGAAATGCTGACTAAAAGTAAATGTGGAATATGTGATATTTGTGCTAGTAGTCTTTCACAGTTCAGCTTCTCACAGAGTTTAGAAATAATTCCAGTATTTTATGTTAGGATTAAATACCACCACACAATTGAAGAAGAGCTCTTTAAGTGTAGGCTTGAAAGCTTGTGGCACCTTAGAGACTAACAAATTTATTTGAGCATAAGCTTTCGTGGGCTACAGCCCACTTCTTCGGATGCAGCCCACGAAAGCTTATGCTCAAATAAATTTGTTAGTCTCTAAGGTGCCACAAGTACTTCTGTTCTTTTTGCGGATACAGACTAACACGGCTGCTACTCTGAAACTTGAAAGCTTGTCTCTCTCACTAACAGAAGTTGGTCCAATAAAAGATATGACTTCACCCACCTTACCACACAATTATGGCATTTATCTCAGTGGATAGAGGTTTAAAAACTACTTAGTATTATAGACTTACTGTATTTTCTCTCTCTCTCTGTGTGTGTGTGTGTGTGTGTGTGTGTGAGAGAGAGAGAGAGAGAGAGAGAAATGAGGTATATTTTTGCAAAGAAGTAAATTCAGACTTAATTTGCATTGTTCATTATTTTGGAGTTTTCCATGCTCATTTTTTTTAAGCTACCTTACAAAGAGTTTACTCATTAGCCCCATTTTTATGGCTTGAACTAATTGTAGTTTCTCTTATTGAGCATTATTATTCAATTTGGGTCAATTGAGGGAATCCACTTACATTATAAATAAATTATAAATAAATAAATTAATGGAGATATCCTATCTCCTAGAACTGGAAGGGACCTTGAAAGGTCATCGAGTCCA
The DNA here is from genome assembly GCF_028017835.1 of Emys orbicularis. Lineage (NCBI taxonomy): Eukaryota > Metazoa > Chordata > Testudines > Emydidae > Emys > Emys orbicularis. Next base: position 267,981,507 of record NC_088683.1, on the reverse strand, counting down.
GCCCCCTGCCTTCACTAGCAGGACCAAGTACTGATTTTGCCCCAGATCCCTAAGTGGCCCCCCTCAAGGATTGAACTCACAACCTGGGTTTAGCAGGCCAATGCTCACATCCATTGGTGCGTTATACTGATTTGAACTAAAAAGGAGTATGACTTGTTTGATGAGTTTGATGAGTTTTTTGTCCAAACAACACTCAAGATCCCATTTATTTAGTATACCAAACAGAAGGGTTCTGATAGAATTGTCGTTACTTTTCAGATCTGGCAAAGACAGACTATATATACAAATATGAAATATGATAGTAAAGTATAGAATCTAAAATGGACAGAGGGAGTGGAAAAACCAGTTACCACTTAGTGTAACCGTGTGTCCTGTAGCAGTATAAAATTCTGCATACGAAGACCTGCGGATACAAAGGGTGACCTAGTCTGAAAAGCTGGGACACTCAGGAAACCGACATTTATCTCCTGAGGGATTGGGTGTGTGTGTATGTGTTTTTTTTTAATTAGGCATTTGCACTCAAGTAATTGGCATCTGTCACATGGTAGACAGCAGCAGCACGTCTTGGTTGCTCTGGGGATTAGCACTGACCAGGTGTTTTGCCCTCCTCTGATGGTGTCTCTCCCATCGTCCTCTCGCCATCTGCCACGCAAGGGGCTTCCTCTTCTTGACTTGGCCCTCTGGTCAGGTCACCATGTATGTTTCCCCCCTGGGGGGTGTATCAAAGTCCCTCCATACAAAATGGCGGTCTTCCCTTTACTGCTCTGACCATGCCACTGCTGCAGTGGTTAGTAGGGGAACCCAGATCCACCTTCTACTCCAGGTCCCGGCGCAGGAGCCCTCTCGTTGGTAGCCAAGGTCTGACCTACCCCATACTATGCTGCTTTTCCCCTGAGCCTTATGTACCTCTCTGGCTCTTCCCCTTTCTCTGGGTTTGCCAGCCCAAACTCCCCGCTCCCAGGGAGTAACTGTAGGCTACTTTCTTCTAGTCCCAGACACACCTCCCTTTTCCCAAAGAATGACTGCAGACTCTTCCCTGCAGCCTCTTCTAGTTAAATCCCTGCCCGTGTCTCCTTCCCCAGATGCAGCCTGAACAATTAACTGGCCCATTTAACCATCTTAACACTTCCTGGCCTAGTGTGGGGTGGACACCCCATCACATGCATCATAGAAAGAAGTTGGATGGAATGAGTACATTTAGAGTGCGTCTACACTGCACCCCTTTTTTGGTAGTATGCAGTGTTCATATATACATATCCTCCCCGCCCCCAGGCATGGGTAAAAATAACAGGGTAGATGGTGAGGCAAGTAGAACTAAAACATGCTTGAAGGGTGTGGGTATGTCCTTGAGTACGTTCATACACTACACGGCTCCCTAATTTTATCAGTGTAGCGTCATTTGCGGCGGGTGAACCCGCGCTTTGGGGAGGCTAGCCCACCAGCCCCGCCCCTTATGCCCAAGGCCCCGCCCTGCATGCTAGAGCCCCGAAACTCCACCCATAAAAAGAAAAGCCCTGAGGGGGCCCCCCTAACCGGAGGAGCCCTGGCCTGCCCTAGCTGGACCCACTGCCCCCCCACAACACCGGACAGAGTTGTCGCCCCCCACCCCCGAGTGTCAGGTCGGCCCCACTGCCGGCCATAGGCGCCGGGTCTCCTGAGTGCTGGGCCAGCCACGCTGCTGGACGGAGCCGCCGGGTCCCCTGAGCGCCGGGCTGGCCCCAGTGCCGCGCCGGGCTGAGTCGAGCCGGCAGTCTCCCTGAGCACTAGTCCGTCCCCAGGGAGGCAGCAGGGAGAGGCTCAGGCAGCTCTCTGCTCCTGAAGTCTTTCCCCAAACCAGGACTTTTCCTTACTGCCATGAAGGGCTCCAGTAGTCGGGGATTTGCTGAATCCTTTCCTCATTGCTTCCTTCTCTGCCAGAGCCTTTCACTGACACATGTAGCTACTCATACACTACAGACTCCTGCCAGTGGTGTATAGGGTAGATGTAGCCTTATTGGCTGAGTAAACAAGGAACTTTTTCTTCTGAAGACAACTGAAGATGAATTGTATTTATGGTCTTTTCATCCTGACAGTGCGGCTGTTGTGAGATTTATGGCGCCATGCTCTTTATAACATGAAGACAAGGGGGAATAAACGCACAGATTGTAGTTCTTGTCTAAGGTCTAAAGTATCTTATTGCATACTTGGCTGTTCGCATGAGTTCTTAACTATAAAGATGGGATATGTCCAAAAGTTGTTTGTTCTGGAGGATGGCAATTCAACTTGGAGTTGTTGCAAGGTCAGAATTCCAGAGATCAATACGTGGCCATGAGAAACTTTCACAAGATCCATTTCCCCCCCCCATGTGGTGATGAGGCATGCCTCACAAGCTGCATTTTTGGCCGTGACATGGCACAGTTCAGGTGGCGTGCTTTTTTAAAAAAATAAAAAGAACATACCTTACACTGTAAGAAAATGCAAGTTATGCTTCATGTCTATGGCCTTACCAAATTCACGGTCCATTTTGGTCAGTTGTAAATTTCATGATTTCAGCTATTTAAATCTGAAATGTCACGGTGTTGTAATTGTAGGGGTCCTGACCCAAAAAGGAGTTGTGTGGGGAGTCGCAAGGTTATTGTAGGGGGGTTGCGGTACTGCTGCCCTTACTTCTGCACTGCTGCTGGTGGTGGCGCTGCCTTCAGAGCTGGGCAGCTGGAGAGCGGCGGTGGCTGCTGCTTGGAAGCCCAGCTCTGAAGGCGGAGCCGCTGCCAGTAGCGGCGCAGAATTAAGGGTGGCATGGTATGGTATTGTCACCCTTACTTCTGCGCTGCTGTCTGCAAAGCTGGGCCCTCAGTCAGCAATCGCCACTGTCCAGCCACCCAGCTCTTTATGCATCCGAAGAAGTGGGTTGTAGCCCACGAAAGCTTATGCTCTAATAAATTTGTTAGTCTCTAAGGTGCCACAAGTACTCCTGTTATTTTTCCAGCTCTGAAGGCAGCAGTGCATAAGTAAGGGTGGCATGGTATGGTATTGCCACTTTTACTTCTGCGCTGCTGCTGGCAGGGTGTTTACAGTCCGTGACGCATTTTTCATGGCCATGAATTTGGTAGGGCCCTATTCATGTCACAGTGCTACAGTCTTACCTTAAGATTTGTATAAGCATTTTCCTTTTGGATGTTTCTTGGATACTTAATTCAAAAACATTTAAATAGAATGATTATGCCTAAATAATTTAACTTCTCTTGTGGTTGAACTACTAATTAAATATAGAATATTTTCCATAATGGATTTGTCATGGATGTGGGGATTGGGAAGAAATAATGCTGTGGATGAGTATAATCTGTTGATTGATTTATGGATCCACACTCACAAGAGTATCACAAACCCACACGGTGTCACAGATTGCTAAATTTTGCCTTTAAATCTGATTTAGCTGAAAGATGTGTGATATCACATGTTGCTAGATCTTTTAGCTACCCTTTTGAAGAAACTCTAGTGTCTTATGCCAACCATGACACGAAATATCTAGTCATTATGAAATGTGTTCTAGATATGTTAATTTTGGAGAATATAAGCAGCTTGTACGTAGGTGTAAGACATGACTTGGTGAAGTGTCATTTTCATGTTGTGTTTTTTTTTTTCCACTCCTTCTCTTAGGACCTTGTATCTGTTTGAAATACATACTTTGGAGGGAGGATAGCGCAACATTATTAAAGTTTAGAGCAGAAACCGTCAGGCACCTCAAAAACATACATTCTTCCATTCATTGGTACTGTCCACGTGTAGAGCTGAGTTTAAACTGATGTTCTAATGATTTAAACTAATCAAAGTCCAAACAGTTTCAACAGTTGTTTAAGAACCAGTTTTTTTTTCATTTGAAAGTAAATGAAGGGAAACAATTACTCCCTTGCAAAGTTTAGCCTGGAATAAGTTGTTATGGCTAAATTAAAAAAACAAACAAACACACACACACTCAATATAGGCATTTATAACTGACAAGCTAAAGCAAGCTGAATTTCAGCAGAGACCGCTGAAATTCACAGTGCTTACAAAGAGAAATGTATTGGATTCTTCAAGAAATGTAAAAAATCTGCATGTATGTTTCTGGTTTTTTGAGAGAAGGGAGCTTGCAGTGTCACTGTGCATGTCTTTGCTCATCATTGTGTGGTAACTTGAAAGGTGATATTGTAATGTAGATACAAATAATGGCTTTGTAATAGTTACCCGTAATTGTGGGTACTCTATATGGTTTAGATATTACCATCATATTTCAGTATAACTTGTTATAAGTTATGTAATTCATTCATGGTACAGTACATGAACATACTTGTGATCCAGTGTGTTACATAATAAGTAAAATGCCTGCTCTAACAGGTATTGGTGTAATAGAGGGATGACACACGAGTGCTAGTAATGAAATTGGTCTTTAAAGTTGGATCACTAGAGCCAGTAAATAATCAGATATACAAAAGGTTCATGCCCCTGCCACATTCCTTCAGTTACTCAAGCGGCTGCCATTAAAGTCAACAAATGCTGACATTCATGCCAGAGGGTGGCATGAAAAGCTCTTTGGCTTGACATGCAGAGAGTCTGTGCTTTGTGCGCCATGCCAGAGCAGAACAGGCAAACTGAAACTAATAAAGGATGTTGTCAGTTCTACTTTTTTGCTATGTCTACACATGAGGTAAAGCAAAAGAGGGGGAGGACTGAAATGATGCTGAACTATGAGCAAGAGATGGGGAAGATGCCAGCAATTAGGGAAAATTTGGGGGAGGTGGAGGGAGAAGGGAAACAACCAGAAAACAAGGGGGAGGAGGGAAAGGAAGTGAGCAGGGAATGCTAAGGGAGGAGAGAGAGCAAAAAAGGGGAGAGAGAAGAAAAAGGAGAAACAAACACAGAAATGTCACTTTTGACTCAGTTCACAATACTTCTAATGAATGCAGTTCTGTGTTTGAGGCTCTGTATCACTTTTGTGTGTTTCTTTTGTTACTCAAAAAATGGTTGTCTAACTTTTTGTCCTAAGATTACATGCTACTGTAAGGAAGGCCTCGATCCTGCCAACATTTACCTGCTTAACTTCGCTCACCTGAATAGTCCCATTTAAGTCAGTAAGATTACTTATGTGCTTGAAGTTTTAAGCTTGTACATCTTGACAAACTGGAGAAATGGTCAGAAATAAATAGAATGAAGTTCAATAAGGATAAATGCAAAATACTGCACTTAGGAAGGAATAATCAATTGCACATATACAAAATGGAAATGACTGCCTAGGAAGGAGTACTTCAGAAAAAGGATCTGGGGCTTATAGCGGATCACAAAATAAATACAAGTCAAAAATATAATACTATTGCAAAAGAAACAAGCATCATTCTGGGATGTATTAGCAAGAGGAAGGAAGGAAGATGCGAGAAGTAATTCATCCACTCTTTTCAGCACTGATCAGGCCACAACTAAAGTAATACGTCCAGTTCTGGGCACCACACAGTGGGGAAAGAGGTGGACAAATTGGAGACAATCCAGAGAGAAAAACAAAAATGATTAAAAGTCTAGAAAACAAGACCTATGAGGAAAGAGTGGGGGAAAAAATTGGGTTTGTTTAGTTTGGAGAATAGAAGAAAAGACTGAGGGGGCACATGATAACATCTTAAAATATCTAAAAGGTTGTTGTAAAGAGAAGGGTGATAAATTGTTCTCCTTCTCCACTGAGGACAGGATAAGAAGTAATGGACTTAAATTTCAGCAAGAAAGATGTAGATTAGACATTAGTAAAAAGTTCCTAACTGTAATAATAGTTAAGCATTGGAACAAATTACCAAGGGAGGCGGTGGAATCTCAGTCATTGGAAATTTTAAGAAGAAGGTTAGACAGACACCTGTCATGGATGGACTAGATAGCACTTAGCCCTACCTCAGTGCAGGGGACTGGACTAAATGACCTATTAAGGTACCTTCCAGTCTATGATTCTATGGTAAGGATGCATGCAGGTTTTGGACCTTAAAATGTTTTTGCTCTTAGTGCTTAATGAAAGCTAGTGCATAAGTTAACTTTGGCAATGTTTGTTCAAAATCGTTTATTACAATCTAAGAATTGTTTTCTGTGTGTTCAAATTGACATTATTAAAATCTCCTGCATAAAGACTTTTTTTTTAAAAAAAAAAATATAGGTGTAGTTGAATAGCTGCATAGTGAAACCTGAGTATTTGTCAGAAGCTGTGATAGTTCACATGTGGTTGATTAGAGATTCCAGAAAGTAACGTGTGTTTGTAGATTCTGATTCAGGGAAGTATTTAAGTGCATGCCTAATTTTAAGCATGTGATTAGCCCCACTAATTACAATGGGACAAAAAATATGCTTAAAATTAAGCATGAATTTAAACACCTTGTTGAGTCTGGGAATTAGGGTTTAATTCTCCAAACTAACTCTTAAAAGCCTGACTAAAAATGAGAAACAAAACTCAGGTTCAGAACAAACGCCCCTGTTATATCAGGGAATTATGCTTCTGCTAGAAATGTTTTTACCACGTCTTCCAGAATGTTAGCTTCTCAAGCAAAATATTGTGGCATTAATATATTTTTGGCTGCCTCTTTTGTTGTTTTATATATATCTTCATGTCTGTGTGCATTTCTCTACCATCTTTTTCCTTGAATAATCCTGTAGTATGCAGAGGCCACATAAAAAGCAAACTGTTTTTATATGTCACCATGTGAATTGACAACTTCATATTCTATTTACAATATAAAATTATCATGCTATTGGAGTAAGATTCCTAAAAGAAAATAAATCAAGGAAATGAAAGTATTCTAAATTTTGCTGCTTACTTTCATGTATTTTAATGCCAGTGTCCAACAGCTAACTGTAATGTGTTAATTTAAAAAAAACATTTTGGCTGTGGTATTTTTAAAATATTACCTGGAAGAAATAACAAACAGGCCTTCACGTGTGTTGGATTTGTACTAATGCTGGAATGCCAAAACTGATAAGTTAACATAGACACTGACTTTAAAAAAAAACCATATTTTAACCATTTTGCAAATTGCAATTAAATGTTTCTCATTTATCAAATATTTTCTTTAAAAAAAAATACATATATGTATTTAAAAATCTCCTTGGCACTCCCAAACCAATGCAAAGATCACTGCTTAGTTGCAGTTTTGTAACTTCTTTCCCCGTCTCTCCCAAACGAACGAAAACAACCCAGTGTGTTATGCAGATGATCCACTTAAATTTCTCCAAAACATTTCTATTTAATTATTCCTATAAAATGTGGGGAAAACTTTCTTAGACTTTTGTATGTTAAGATTTGACTGAAAAATGTATTTGACTATTGCACATGTGAATAAGGATACAGTGGATCAGGAATCAAATGTGAGCCTGCTTAAATAATTTTCAAGATTTTCTGGTTCACGTGTAGTGATATTGAACTCTTTAGTCATAGGCTTTAATTTGTGCATGGTGCTGACCTGATGCTGTGCAGGGACACTCACTGCATCCCTTCATTCAATTCACTCTAATTATCCCCAACTTCCTGGGGAGCCTGCTTAGAACTGGCCATGAATGTTTGTTGTTAAGTATTAAGATATTAGGCTACCCTGGTTACATGTAACAAAGTAGTTTTAGGCTGTGAATTTACATATAGATGATCAGTACAGGAAGCTGAAATTATATTTGTCATAATTTTATTTAATCAAATACAAAGTATATATTGAAATAATAAAACATTTTGACAGTGACTTAAGCTTAGAGCAAATGAAATGCGATTTAATGTTACTTTGAGTTCTTGTACATTGATGTTTAATTTCAGTGCACATTTTAGAAGTGGCTATGGTATGTTAATTATCTTTGAAACAATCAGATTTGTGTGCATATTTCAGGGTGGTGGTAATTATTTTTGCTGGGAGCATCTGTTAATGCAGAATTTTGCCTCTTCAGGTTCATGTGAAAATGGCGGATGAGGCTGTCTGTGTTGGCCCAGCTCCCACCAGCAAAAGCTACCTCAACATGGATGCCATCATGGAAGCCATTAAGAAAACCAGGGCCCAAGCTGTGAGTCTGAATGAGTCTATCTGCTGCAGCTGTTTCATATATAGAAAGCAGAAAAGCCAGAGTTTGTATTTAAAAAAAAAAAAAAAAAAAAAGTGATTGAATATGCTATTCCAGTTAGTTCATGTCACATGAGTTAAATGTGGCCGAAATCGCTACTGGAAATCAAAGGCTTTGTAGCATCTGGCAGTTCTGGTCGCTGATCCTGCAGGTGGCTGCTGGATTCAGCTTTCACACCAGGGAGCAGCTTCAGTTCATTCCCAAATTTGCTTGGGAAAAAAAAACCCAATTAGTTTTGAGCACTAACCCTTTCCATGCCATAACCGCTTTTTTCGATGTTTTTATAAAGTGTGTCCAAAAAAGGCTTTTGTTTAAATTCAGTTTTAATCATTTTTAAAATTACACACATAATTACACTTGCAAAAAGGTAAATGGTGCATCCAGTAATTATTTTTGTTGTTTCATAATGTTCCACAAAATGCACATTAGCATAGATGGGTAAATACGGCTGCTGTTGTCTGCCCCCCTCCTGTCCCAATGGGCCAGAGATCCAAAGTTTAACAGGGATTATATTGGAAAAACAAACATACATATAACTGATTGAAATAATGCTTTTTGCTGTGGTACCAGTGAATTAAATGCATTATTATGTACAAAAACATCTTTAAATAAAATTTGATGGATAGAATCAGTCAACACCAGTAATTACCCTGGAGTGGCTCAGTTAGCATTATCATTTCTTTTGAAATAAATGTCTTTCAGTATGGTGCTTGCAAAAAAAACAAAACAAAACCCACCTTGAAATCGAATTTACAAATAGTACAGATGCTTACACTGTTTAAGACACAATGCAGATAAGAATAGTTTATTCTTTTAATCTTTAGTCTGTCAGAATGTTTCTTTAGTTGACTGTTTATATAAAATTAAAAACAGTGCTGTTTTTGTGTAATTATGCAGAATTTATATTAAAGTGGGGATAGCATGTGAGGGGTACATAATTTTGATCTGAGCTCACATTACTTTCGTCCCTGCTGCAAAAGCAGAGCACATTATTCCATTGATCACTAGCAATGCTAGGAGCATTAGAGGTGGTAGAACTTGTAATGGTAAACACTAGAACTACTGTTAACATCTTATGCTAGAACAGGGGTTCTCAACTGGGGGTCGGGACCCCTCGGGGTCGTGAGGTTATTACATGGGGGGTCACGAGCTGTCAGCCGCCACCCCAAACCCCGCTTTTCCTCCAGCATTTATAATGGTGTTAAATATATAAAAATGTGTTTTTAATTTATAAGGGGGGTTGCACTCAGAGGCTTGCTATGTGAAAAGGGTCACCAGTGCACAAGTTGAGAACCACTGTGCTAGAACAATTTTGGGAGGGAATAGATGGGGCGGGTGGTTAGAGAGGAATAGAAAGGGTGTGGTTGAGGATACATGTTAAGATATCTGTAGTCAGAGAAGTGTGGCAAAGAAAGAAACAAAAAAGATCATTTCTGTGCCTCTGGAGACAGTGCCTCCCTTCTGTCACAGACAAGAAGTGATGCCTCCAGAAAAGCCAGTTCAGACAATGCATGTTAGCAGATGTGATTTGGGAGGGCCAAATCACTTAACCTATGCTGAGGACACACAATCTTGAAATGTTAAGCTAATTTAAATAATAATCAGTGAGACACTGTCTCACCTTGACATGCCTAACTGTCTGTGTATTGATTTCTAGTCTTTGAAATCTGATAAATTTTAAAACTCATCTTGGTTTTTATTTTCAAAGGTCCACCCAGGATATGGATTTCTTTCAGAAAACAAAGAATTTGCCAGGCGTCTGGTAAGTGTTTGGTTTGTTTGTTTTTTTGTTCATGAATCTTTTGCAAAGCACTGGCATGAGGAGGTGTCGTAGATGCAGTACATTCATTGGGAACCAGTGTCTTAGAAGACTTAAAACATTGTTGTTGCAGCATATTTAGAGATTAAACTGCACATATTCCAGAATAGCACTCTAACATGAAGAAATGGATTGTGATTGAACATACCTGAAATATCAAAATACCAATTCATAGAACGTGTAAAGGTTATATTAAAATAAAGGGATTCTGTTGCTTGGTGGGGGGAGGATGAGCGAGGGCGTTTTAATGGTACGGCTGGATTTTTGAATTCTGAGATGTGGATGGTGAGGAAGTTGAAAGAATTTTCCCATTACAAATTTGAATTTTATAACATACTGAAAAAGTATATATTTTCACATGCAATTAACTATGTTTTTATAATACAAAAGCTGACTGAATTTATTACATTTATTTTAATGATTGAACCAAGGACTTAGTCCTGCAAATACCTTTATTGGGACTATTCAGTTGCATAAGTGTTTTTATGATTGGGCCTAGAATGAAATAGCCAAATTCACGATGAGGAGCTTGATTCTGCAGCCACTGAAGACAATGGTAAATCCCCCATTTTTCTAGTGGTGTAGGATCTGGCAATTAGTTTTACTGTAGTCTGCTTCTCAACTTTCAGTAGAAAACTGTTCTTGTCTCCTTGGACCCAGAGGAATCATGTGTCTCTGTGATGGCCAATTCAAGCAGGAGGGAGTTGACACTCCTCCCTGCTTAGCTGTTTATGTAATGTTGCAGTGGTAGGCAACTGAGCAATACAACAGAGAAAAGTCAATGGAAAACCATCAAAGATAAACTATAAACTTTAAAACCACTTGGAGGTGAAAAGGGAACATTATAACAGTCAGGGGATTGCCCTGTCTAGGAATAAAGACAAAAGACAGCTGCCATATATCCGGGGAGAAGGACACTGCATCCATTCACTGAGGAGACATCTTGTTGAACGGTGGTTTTTTATGAAAAATTGGATCCTGGTTCCTGAGAAAACACCAGCTTTGCAACAGACTGAACCAGGGATCGGCAGCCTTTGGTACGTGGCGCACCAGGGTAAGCACCCTGGAGGGCCGGGCTGGTTTGTTTACCTGCCGCGTCTGCAGGTTCGGCCGATCGCGGCTCCCACTGGCCGCGGTTCGCCGCTCCAGGCCAATGGGGGTGGCGGGAAGCGGCGGCCAGCACATCCCTTGGCGGGCCGCGTGCCAAAGGTTGCCGATCCCTGGACTGAACCTTTGGAGAGAGAACCTATTTTATTAGATAGGAAAGATAACTATTAATAAATGTAAGCCCTAGTTCACATTTTATGATTTTGTTTTGTATTTTAACCATTTCTTTCCTTCACTCTCTCATTTCTAGTGGAGTTTCTGTTCTTTCGTAAATAAACCTATTTTTGTATTATAACTGCTGATAAGTGCTGTGCATTATACAGGAGTGGTGACCTAAGGTAAAACTGGTAAACAGGGGTACCATACTCCTTTGGGAGTAGAGGATTGGGAATTTCTGAGAGCAGCCAGTCTCAAGGGGCTGCATATCACAGGAGAACACTTCAAGGGACTTTGGGGAGTGGGGTTCACCTATTGTAAATCTGCAAGGCAAAAGCAGGCTGGCATAGCCCAGAGGAGAGTGCTTGAGAGGCTCACAGGCTGGTGGTGTTAGGGACCTACCACCCCGCTACCACAGGCAAGACTCCCTCTTGCTGGAGGGCAGGAAGTAACAAGGTGATTCTCAGTCCTGGGTACCCTGAGAACTATCACATCTCCCCCCAATGTAACTTGATTACATGTTAATTGAAAAGTGTGACTTATTTAAAGCTCACATATTTTAAGTAGTAAGGAATATTTGTTACCATTTTAAAATAAGTAATTAAGAGTATTTGTACCCTTTATTCATGTTTGAAGCACAGGTGTAAGGAAAATACAAGAATGGAGAAAAGAGTTGACTTTACAGAGGAGATTTGTAAATAGTCCTTGGTTTCCCTTGTCTTACCTGGTCTGTGGTCATTTTGTTCAGGATTCCAGCTGTAAAGTGGGGGAGGGGAAGGCAGGGCTTAGTTGCCCTGGATATCCAGCTTTAATGGACGCCATCTCCCCCAGTAAGAAAACTTTAGTTGTAAGTGGAATACAGAACCCTTGCTATCTTTAATCACCATGCTGCAAAAAGCAGACAAATAAACAAGAGTCCAAATTCTGCATGATGCTAAATGCATCCTGAAAGTTGCTGAGCATCCTTTCCTTCCACTGAAGTTGAAAGGAGTAGTGACTACTTGGTACCTTCCTGGTTTGCCCTCCAAATCTGTTAAAACATCTTAAATTTTAACTTTGTACCGCTAGCAGTTTTTCCATTCTAATTGCTCTGACTGTATAAAGAACAGTATGTTGGCCAGAGCTCAAAATGACTCTTTTTACTCATTTTGTTTTTAATTGTAAGTGAATTCTGTTCCCACTGGATTACTCTAGCATGATAGCTAGTTTTAGTTGGCAGTTTCCTTAAAAACAAAAAAAGAAACAAAAGTATTTGCTCATGTTGTATAACTATTATGTGTATATTTTGCTGCCAAACTTTGAAATTTGATAGTCATTATCCCAAACTGGGCACATTTCCTAGTAATCTGGTAGTTATTTGGTGGTGTGGATTACACTCTGGGTGACAATCTGGAACACTCTTTTGGCAGAACTAAGTAGAATGAAGCAAAGGGTATTTCCCTCCTCCTCAAAATATCTGCAGATACTCATTTGTATCCATGAGATAAAATAATGTCTAGAAGCATATTCAGATCTGGCTGGTGAGATAAATTTAAAATATTTTTTAAATTGTTTATTTCACAAATTTTCTCTCTGTAGCTCTATAAAACCAGAATACAATTTATAATGCTTTTAATTAATTTTTACTTTTAAAAAATGCTCTACATAAAAGTTGCACTGAAGGCCCAATCCTGCTCCCATTGGGTTCAGAATCATGCTCTCAGAGGACTCCTTAATGTAATGATTCCTTGTTTTTCTTACTGAGCATTATTGGTATTTCTCATCCATATATTTAGGTTGGAAACTGAAGGCTCATACATTTCTCTTCATTCCAATCTAGCACAACTGTCATGAATTAATACTAGGGCTGTCAATTAATCGCAGTTAATGCCTGCGAATAACTGAAAACAAAATTAACATGTTAATTTTTTTAATGGCGTAAATCAGATATCTCTGCGTGGGAAGGGAGGCATTGGCTGCAGAGGGACCTAACAGTGTCAGAACAGGCGGAGTAACTCAAGATGCCTCCAGAGAGCGGGAAGAGGAGAGAAAAGGAAGTGGCTCCCATTCTGGCTCCAGTGGAGAGATAGGGATCCTGACCCCACCATGCCCCATTGCTCCCATACAGCTCCTCGCTCTGGGGGGTCCCCCATAGAGAACAGGGGCCCGGCGAGCTCAGCCTCCCTCCACCAGCCTCTCCTGCCCTGCCACATGCTGAGTCCCTGAGGTAAAATCCACCCTCCCTTGCAAACGAGGACTCCCTCAACTGAAGGAAGCCCACCTAGCTCAGTAAAAGGAGGCAAGCCCGGTGAGCCCAGTACCAGAAACCACCCTCCTAGCAGCAGCCAGACACTTCCCTCCTCCTCCTCCTGCACAAAACATTGCTTTCTTCCCCTCCCTCTCCTCGCCCATCCTTGTAGTCACCCCTGTCCTCCTGGACTCTCCTCCTGCACAAGTCATTGCTTGCTAATGATCCCTGAACACTGAATGCAGATTTCTAAGATGAAACTGTCTTCCTCTTTGGACAGGAGGTGAGCCTGTGAGCTCAGAAACCCAGACCAAAAGGAGCAGCATCAAGAATTCACCCTTCTCCTGCACCCTCACCCCTCCCATTTCCAGAATACTGACTTTCTGAGATTAAAAAAATCTTATCCCTTCAATAAGCCAAGACTCTTCTAAAGGAGATGCATACATAATAAAGGCTAACCCAGCAGCAGCAGGGGGAAAAAAAGCCTCTTGCACAATTCACTCTCCTACTGAATTCTAAAATCCTGAGGTAAAATCTTTCCATATCCACAGCAAGGACTGAGTGGATTTGCAGGCTCTAAAGTTTTACATTATTTTATTTTTGAGTGAGTTATGTTAAAAAAATAAATAAAAATTCTACATTTGTAAGTTCAACTTTCATAATAAAGTGCTTGCACAACAGTACTTGTACAAGGTGAATTGAAATACTATTTCTTTTGTTTTTTGAAGTGCAAATATTTGTAATAAAATAATATATAGTGAACAGTGTACACTTTGTATTCTGTGTTGTAATTGAAATCAATATATTTGAAAATATAGAAAACATCAAAAATATTTAAATGGTATTCTATTGTTTAACAGTATGATTAAAATGGCAATTGTGATTAATTTTTTTAATCTCATGATTAATCGCGATTAATCTTTTTAGTCGCTTGACAGCCCTAATTAATACACGATAGCATAGGTTGGGTTTTTTTATTTTGGGGTTTGTTTTCTTTTTTCCCCTCTGATTGGTTGCTCTTCATACTTTAAAGTAATGATAAAATACATTTATGTTCAGATGCATGCATATACATCAGAAGCTATTCCACACAATTCCACAAAGGTAAAAAGGCAATATACTAAACATTATAAACTCACTGTTCTGTCTATAAGAGCAATAACGAGCTGAAAGCAGAGCGTTGTCTTTAATTAACACATGGAAGGTCAGATCACATGTAATCCTATTGTGTGTGATTTGAACAAAAGCATGTCTTTTTGGTCATTATTGCTGAAATGATTCATGGAAAAACACACAGCGATAAACAGTTCTAGTAAAGGGCAGTAATCTTCAATGGTTTTAATGTGCTGATCAAATAATCTGTTTGCCAAATTATTTTCCCTTTTTCCCCCGCTTGGGTTCTCTTATTCCCTGTAGCAAATAAATGAAACGCAAGAGCATATGCACAGTTGGGATTTTAAAAAATCCTGTGAGTTTTGACAAAGTATCTTTTGAAAAGTGAAATTTACTTGCACCTGAAAATCTGAGGTGGTGTTTGAAAGAGTCCTATCAAACTCAGTCACCTCTCTAGGTTTATCCGTTCCATTTTCCTCTGATGACTTAAAAATGTAGTGGACCATTTTTTTTTCTGTATTGAAGTGAGGCTCTATTGTGGATTTCATAATCAAAATTTAAGGTCCATGTCTCAGATATTAAGACTTTTTTATTTTTTATGATATTGTAATTTTAAATAAATCAGTGAGGTAAATAACACTGAAGTTTGATGTACACTGGATACTTAAATTCTATTTTAATAAACTGATAAGATGTACATTGTCAAGCGTGTTAAGTACCTGAGAACCCTATTTTACATTCTAATGTTGTTTCACAGGTTTGAGAGTTCCAGGCTGTAACTCTGTTAATGCCTTATGTAGAGAGAATGATTTATTAACTGAGGCTACTTAATTCAATGCACAAATAGGTCATTACTTGTAAATGCAATTATAAGCATAAACTACAAGTAATCAACTTGAGTTTTGCTGGTGGAATAATTGAATAACATCCTGTATTGACAGAAATCTAAAGATGCAGTTGTCAAATTTCATTTCCTAATAAAAATGGATTTTGAGTATGTTTTACTGTATGTCATGGAAAAGATTTTCAAATGCACAAGTGACAGCTAGGTGTCTAATTTCAGTAAAAAGTCAATGAGAGGTGCCCAACAACGATTTATGCCCTTGAAATCTGTCTCTGTGTTGTAGAAGGAGTGGTTGTGACCCCCTATGTTTAGGTCACGTAACACTTCCAGTATAAAATGGAAAGTGTTCTTCTGATCTCTTTGAGAAGCTCTAACATCTGCATTGTTTGCAACAAGCCTTTGAAATTTGGCCAGGGGAAAGCTCTGTGGCTAGAGAGAGATTTCTTTTTGACCCATGGATCAGTTATTCATTTTTAAAAAATAACCATTTCTCTTTCCTTGCTAACATTTGTCATGAAAATTTTGGCCGCATGCGAAAGTAATAACTGATCAAAAACAGTCTAATGAGCCAGGACCACACAGCAGCAGCAGCACCACCACCATCCTAAACACTGCAGTAGGAATGCCTGGGGGTTACCAAATCAGCTGTAGCAGTGCAGATGGAGAGAGTTGGGCCAGGCCCATACTCAGAGCACCCCTTTACACCTTGCATGTTGTCCCAGTGGCCCATTCCTCTCTGGGGGCACCACATGAGGCACCCAGCTCCTGGTGGTTGGGGGAGAGAACAGGTGTCGGGCAGGGCTACTTCAGCCACCCTCTAGACTCAGCACCTGGCTCCAGCCGCCCATCCGTTCCCTTTCTGGGATTACCAGCCTTCTCCTGTTACCAGCTAATACTAGTTTGTTAGTCCTGAAGCTCAAGTGGCACAAGTCTGAGGTTCAGGGTTCAAACCCTGATGATGATGCATGATGGAGTAGTGTTAGTTGCACACAATGGTGTCTGTTTTTACCTTTTTAGTTAAACTAAACAAAACTAGGAAATTGCTATGAAAAAATCTGTTAAAAGAACATTATTTAGATTACAAAGTTAAATGCTTGAAAATTAGGAAATGCTGGATTTACAGTTGCAGTGCAACCTTAATTCTGCTCCCTGGTGTATATGTAATATGGTAGTCTTTAATTATATGATCACATACTATTTTTTCCACAGGAATACTGTTCCATTCAGTGTATGTGATAGATACATCAAAGGGAAGAATTAAGATTGCACATGCAATCTTAAATTTAGCATTTTCTTAATTTTTGAGTGCTTGACTTTGCATATGGTTTTAACAGGACTTTTTGGTATGTAATCTACAGTAGTAGACCTGGATGAAGATCTTGGTTCCATTTTGATGGTGAGATACAGATCTTCACTTGTGCAGTATTCTGACATTTTAATTAAAAACTTTTTTCTGTTTCTTTAGTGCTCTTCTAGTAATTACTGTACAACATGTCTAAGAAAAGGACAAAGGAACCAGTGCTATTCTTTTAACCTTTAAAGGCTATATTCAGATTCTTGGTAGAATTAAATAATAACAAAAATCCTTTAGCAAAATAACTGAAGAAACAAGATATGTATGGAAATAACTAATCACATGATTATAAACTATTATAAGTCTTGTCTTTCCTGTTACCTCAAACTACTCTCATTTTTTGTGTCATCCTGTGTAATAAGAATCTGAAGCCTGTGCCTACAATGAACTCAGTGCACGTGGACCCATGCTTCCTCAGAGCTAACTGCAGAATTCTCACCTTTAAAGTGTAAGCTTTGGTGGTAGGGAGTAGAGACTTCCCCTTGTGTTTACAGCACGCCATGTACACTTAATGGCACTGTGTAAATAAGTGGGGAGATTTAATTTTGTTTGAAGGACTCTGTCTTGCTTTGACTCAATCTTGACAAATTTGTGATATGTGGTGACGAGGGTGCTATCATGCTGGCACAGTCCTAGTGAGACACTATATGCAGATTTTCTCAAAGCCTAAAAATGAAAGGAAGGGAAACCGACACACCACTTTGACCCTTATCTTCCTTTAATTGTTCTCCAAAATACATTATTTAAGTTTGAAATATAATGGGTTGAAATTTGTTATATTTTGGGAAATGTTGGGTATGAACTACGGCTGTCAAGTGATTAAAAAAATTAATCATGATTAATCATACTGTTAAACAATAATAGAATACCATTTTATTGAAATATTTTTTGATGTTTTCTACACTTTCAAATATATTGATTTCAGTTACAACACAGAATACAAAGTGTACAGTGCTCACTTTATTTTTGATTTACAAATATTTGCACTGTAAAAAACAAAAGAAATAGTATTTTTCAGTTCACCTAATACAAGTACTGTAGTGCAATCTCTTTGTCATGAAAGTTGAACTTACAAATGTAGAATTATGTACAAAAAATAACTGTACTCACAAATAAAACAATATAAAACTTTAGAGCCTACAAGTCCACTCAGTCCTACTACTTGTTCAGCCAATCAAGTTTGTTTACATTTGCGGGAGATAATGCTGCCCGCTTCTTCTTTACAACGTCACCTGAAAGTGAGAACAGGCGTTCACATGGCACTGTTGTAGCTGGTGTCGCAAGATATTTTTACGTGCCAGATGCGCTAAAGAGCCATATGTCCCTTTATGCTTCAACCACCATTCCAGAGGACATGTGTCCATGCTGATGACGGGTTCTGCTCAACAACGATCCAAAGCACTGAACCAACACATGTTCATTTTCATCATCTGAGTCAGATGCCACCAGCAGAAGGTTGGTTTTTTTGGTCATATGGGTTTCTGTAGTTTGCTCATCGACGTGTTGCTCTTTTAAGACTTCTGAAAGCATGGTTCACACCTTGTCCCCCTCAGATTTTGGAAGGCACTTCACATTCTTAAACCTTGGATTGAGTGCTGTAGCTATCTTTAGAAATCTCACATTGGTACCTTCTTTGCATTTTGTCAAATCCTCTGGAATGATGGTTGAAGCATGGAGGGGCATACGAATGTTTAGCATATCTGGCACATAAATACCTTGCAATGCCTGCTACAAAAGTGCCATGAGAACGCCTATTCTCACTTTCAAGTGACATTCTTGTAAATAAGAAGTGGGCAGCAGTATCTCCCGTAAATTAAACAAACTTTATTGGCTGAACGAGAAGTAGGACTGAGTGGACTTGTAGGCGCTAAAGTTTTACATTGCTTTGTTTTTGAGTGCAGTTATGCATTGAATATACATCATTAGGCTTACTTGGATGTAATAAGCCATGTGTTTGGGCTACCTTCATTAACATGCTGAACAAAAAAGTAGCATGGTAAACCTGCTCTCTGACACACAAGTAGCTCTGATCAAAATACTGACAGCGCACCTTAAATGAGAACAAACTTTTTATTTTGGCTACTGTTTGTTTAATAGGATAGTGTCAGGTGGTGTAGGCTCAAGATTTAGATTTTGTAATTCTTCCCCTTGCCCCTCAGTACATACAAAACTAATTTTTTATGGGGTTACATGTTTAACTTACAGAATAAATGAGGGAAAAAAAAGAAAATAGTGTTTTTGTTTGGGTTTAAACATTCACCTGCAGTATTTGCAACTCAGACATTGCAGTGCTGTGCCAGTGCATGAGATCCAGAAAGTGAAACTTACTTGTCTTTTTTCCATAGGGATGAAATACAAAAAGTAAACAGTTTGCTTTTAAATAAGTAGTCAAAAGTACATTAGAATTGTAAAACTCTTTTAGAATCCTAGAATCATAGAATATCAGGGTTGAAAGGGACCTCAGGAGGTCATTTAGTCCAACCCCCTGCTCAAAGCAGGACCAATCCCCAACTAAATCATCCATTAGTTAAGGTGGTATTGATAAATAGCCTAGGGAAATCTATTTTTAAATACTTATAATCTGACAGCATCTCTTTAAAACATACTCTTATTAGTAAGATAATTTAAACACATTCACATTGTTCTGTACTCTGTGGAGAATATTTCAGTCACCCATTTCTACCAGTTTTAGGCAGTAACAGTTGTTTTCATTAACTATCTGCTTAAAAAGTCCTAATAGTACAGTAGAAAAATGGTATTAGTCTTTTCTCTGGAAGATGTTACAATAAATTGGCATATACCAGTACAGTATCAGGGTTCAGTGCTTTAAAGATTGACTAGGATAAATAGTCAATGAAATGAATGCCATTTATACATTTTGTACAATAGCTTCCAAAATCCCACGTTTCTGCGGGTAGGTTGGGTACACAGTTACTTTGACTAGCACTTGCAAATACTTTTTTTTTCATGTATTAATAAATCGAACTTCAAAATTGTCAGGTATGTTTTTTAGAGGCTGTCTGGAAAACTCAGTCTATTAAATAGATAATCTGTATAGTTGGAAAGAATGGCATGGTTTGTGAAGAAAATGCATATCTTTGTCTTCTGTCTATATAATTTGATAATATTTTCTGACACCCTGTGCCTTAACTTCAGAGTGCTTTATATGTTTGGTTTTCTTGTTGACCTTGTGCACACAGGACACTTTTCTCCTCCTATGTGACAGAATCTAAATAGATTTCATTTACCTTTTATTTACAAAATATACCCTTGTTTTTTAACTCAAATATTCTCTTGAAATGTGGTGTCAGCCAAATTCGTCAACCTGTGCGATTGCTGTGAAACCTCTTGATTAAGTAGAAATGATACATTAGTTTAGGATCATTTGTCACTACGTATCATGGGGCAGCCTGACTTTTTAAATGATTTAACTCTATGTATGTGATTGCAGATTATGATGGTTGAGATAGGCAAAATATCTTTCTTTAACGTGGGTCATGTAATTTTTCCCATGAGGTGCTTTTCAACACCAGTTCTGGCACATTTAATGAGGTGTGCGGTACCATAGATGAGTGGATTTGTGGAATTCTGATTTTTAAAATTAATTATTTTTTGACATGCTGTGTAACCACAATAGTTTTTTCCCCCTAGGCTTTCCATAAGCCTTTCTATTGCTTCTGAAATGTTGTTTTCCTTCTTCCCTGCGATCTTCTTCAAGCCATATTTGGTTTATAGTATAAAATTCTAATTACTTGGAAAATTGCATCTTGTGGTATACTATTTTGTGTGTGTGTGTGTGAGAGAGAGAGAGAGAGGAGGCAAATGATTTGTAAACAAATCACTAGAAAATTTCCTTGTTTGATACTGGTAATACTATTACTGCTCACATTGGCTGGCTCTCTTTTCAGTTATTGATTGGGATGACACAAACAAGCTTGCCTTGTTTACAATAAGCTCTCCATCTGCCCGTTCTTGATCTAATACACTTGTTAACTTGTAGTGTTCTGGCATAATTGATACAAGTTTTTGTACAGTAACTTTGAAACTATGATTATGGGCCTGCTCCTTCTCTTAAACCATTTAAATCAATGGCAAAATTCTCATTGACTTCAATGGAATAGGATTGGACCTGAAATTTATATTACAAAGAAATTTCCATTTCTTTACAGTTAAAGCAGATCATATGCCTTTGAAATAAGAGCTCCTGTTGCCCTATGGATTAATTCATTACACGCAGAAGCAGATGGAATTTCAACTTAGAATTCAACAAAGGCAGGGCCTCCTTATAATTAATAGATACTTGATATTTTTGTTTAGGGCATAGGAGAACTTACACACTATAACAATGGGTGGGTTTTCTACAGAGTCCATCTCTTAGAACACCAAATGTAGCTTAAGGTGTACGTGCTTGCTTCCTAAAATGTGCATGTGGGCATAAGTAATTAGATGATTACCACTGTTTAGTTATAGGCCTGGATGTTATCTACAAAGTTACAAAGTTCTTTAGACACTGTATTGAAGTATGGTGTTTGTGATCTGCTAATTTACTAAGTGGAATATATTGTGTGCCGCAAACTCTTATCCCATTATGTGACGTATCTTGGACATTTACTAGATCTCTCTTATATGTGATATAGTTGCTTTCTAACTGTTAATCTTCAAGAATTGGCAAAACAAACTGAATAAAATAACATTCATGCTTTCTGCAATAGATGTTTATTAGTAAACAGTTTTTGTGAAAACTTTTAGCATACTGTTTCTGGTTAAAGTGTCAGAAGGCTTATTTTTGAAAGAACGGCATATTATAAAGAATTTGATCTACTGTTACCTCTGCACATAGCTGTGAACACTGTGCTACAAACTTAATACAGTACATCTTGATGACAAAAATTTTCAGAAGTGGATGACTAAAGCTCCTAGATAGATAGATATTTTGTCTAATTGCTACTGTATCTACATAGATCAGTGGTGGGCAACCTTTGGCCCATGGGCCGCATGCGGCCCATCAGGGTAATCTGATTGCAGGCTGCGAGACATTTTGCTGACATTGATCGGCCGCAGGCACAGCCCCCCGCAGGTCCCAGTGGCCATGGTTCGCCCTTTTTTTTTTCAAGTCAGTGAGGGAAGGGCATTATGAAAGTCCATGAGGTAACTAGACAACCCTTGCTGAGAGGTGCAGCCTACAAGTATGTGGCCTACATCTTCTAACTGATCATAGCAACAAAGGGGGGAATTACAAAGGCCCCACTTAGTCATTAGCTGTACATCTGATCACTCCACATCTGAGGTGATCTGAGATTTACCCAAATGTGGCACAGAAGGTCAAAACCAGTGGGTTGGGCTTGGATCTGTCATGTGATAGGCATGGCTATATTTGAAGCTTGTTCTTGTCACCTAATATGCCAACTGGAGGAAATATTGAGATTGCTTAGGAGACTTTCCCAGATTGGGTGTCTCGAGTTGAGATAAGGGCTCAGTGGATTAAACATATCTTTAAACAGAGGTAGATGTGGCATGCCTTGCACCTTAAGGAACAGATTCTGTGGCATGTCTTGCACCTTAAGGAGCAGACTTTTCACCTGATGTCAGGAGAGCTGTAGTTGGTAGCCAGGGCAGACTGGTCAGTGTGATGGTTATATAAACCCCACACCGGGCCAGAAGGGATTAAAGGACAGTACTGGGCCCAGGTGGCCCACCTCTTCTGCCCTGCAGAGCACACTCCAATTGGAGACAGGATTGAAAAAGGAGCAACTCAGCTCAGAAGGGGGGAGACTGGGGATGAAGACAGACCTACCTGAAAGGTTCTTGACAAAGGTGTTGGAGAAGTCTCCCTGAGGGAATAGGACTATATGCCGAGACCAGTTGAGACTGACAGTTTGGCTTCTTTTTCTTATCTGGTCCAGAAGCTGAGGGAGGAAAGCAGTAGTGGGAAGTGATCTAGGGAGGGTAACTCAGAGGGCCACCTTGGGCTGTTGAGTGTGTGTGTGTGGGGGGGGGGGGGGGGGAGGGCAGTAACCACTAGGCCACACAGCCTACCAAGAACTCTATTACAGTCAGTCTCACGGTACCTGTTATTAGATGCACAGTTTCATTTAGCTGAATGTCTACTAGCCCTGTGTGGAAAGAATGGAGCCACACCAGGTAGCAATACTCTGCTACAGAGTAACCCAAGGAAAGCTCAGTATTTCTTACATTCAGCTAATGTGCAGAGACTATGTAGGGACCCAATTTACTAACCAAATTGACTGTTGACCCCGATCTGATCTTGGAGGATCTATAGTTTTGGGTAAAATATAATCCAAGAATGCTTATAGAAATAATAATGCTAGTTATTGAAGCTGTAAGAGCAAGTAGAAGAACCAAAATCTATGTATTAAAATAGGCTTACCTATAGGTTTTTGGTATGAAGTATTAAGTTTTTATAGTGAAGAAAAGGTACACCACAAACTTACACAAGTTATCTCCAAGTAGGAGGGCAGTTTGGGGTTTGTGCAATATGCTAACTATAGAAATAACCATATTGATGCATATCATTTATTAAGAAATTAATTGACCCAAATGGCTTATGTCAGTGGTCAGAAGTCTAAGTATAGTCACTTGGAATGCCACAGGTGGACGTGATCCAAGGTTTCTTATGGTCACAGAAGGAGACAAATATGGCCATGTATCCGAATGGTTTCATAAAAGGACCCAAAGACAGCATAAACAAATTAGGACCAACTCTCTGATGTGCTCCAATGACTGTTCCTTCCACCTTCGTTTCTAATGGTTCTCCATAAAGTTGTAGGTATGCATGGTGTAAGATTGTAAGTCTGTACAATACAGGAAACCATTTTACTGTGCTTATCTTATTCTTAAACTTTTATATGTTGATTTTCAGTATGATTTCAGTTATATTTGTCTGTATTAACTAAAGCTCAAAGTTCCTGTGTGCTTCACCAATTTCATCATCTTAATTAACTCTAAGTAGCCACCTGAATATTTGTGACAGGTGCACTTTGCATTGTAGACTAATCATGTTACAGGTTATTTCTTGTCTTCAACGAGACCTTGATAAGATGTTCATTGAAGGTCAAGGTGTGGTCCAGTGTAACACATAGATACACAGGCTTTGGGTTGTGGTCCAGAGTGTGTCCATTCAGGAAGATTTTAAGCTGTTTGGTGTGGTATAGATGGAAGTGGCTGGAAACTGTCTTTTTAGTACTAGGTTTAAGTCTGCATCTTTTATGATAGTGGGCCATCTCTTTTATGTCAGCAGTCCGAACTTCTGAGTGACTGGAATCCTGGTCCTGTACTGCCAGACTGGTTTCTAAATCATATGGCAGGGGTATTAGGAACGTCATTTGTGAAGCATAAAACTGGCTGCTGAGTCCCTCCCCATCATGAACTGCTGCTCCAACATGCCATTGGTGTGCGCTATGAGCTCGTGCCCGCTTCCACCTTCCTGCGATTGTTTGACAGGGCCCTAGAAATATGGGATAAAAGGTGTTCCAAATGGATTTAGTATAGGACAGGCAAATTTTTATTAAAATATGGGATGTCCCTTTATAGCATGGGACTATTGGCAATCTTAATTGTATGACTTCCTCCTTACATCTGCTTCATTGTAACCATTCTCTTGTAGGGTCTATTCACACTAAGAAAAATCAGATAGGTAATTCTCTACCAGTGCAGGTACGGTATCTACTTTGTTGCTGCTGCAGTCAGAGGAAGAATCTCCAGAGCCTTAAGAAATATTTTGTGTGGGGGCCACAAAAATACAGTTTACTCCACTGCCTTTTTTGGGGGGAGGAGAGTGTCAAGATTCACTGATGGTTTCAGAACTGCTACACTGGTGTATAACATTGCCTTAACTTCATGATTATAGTTTGCCAGGGGACAGAATAAACAATGCCAGTCCCCTTTGCCCATCGGGGGATTTAGTATCAATATGCTGCTAGTTAGCATTAGACTAGATAATTTTTTTTTTTTTTTTTTTTTTTTTAATTTGGTGGCCAAGTCGAAAAAGCCGGGGGGAAAAATTTTTTGGTTCACTCTGTTTCAGTTTTAATTCAATCTGCTTACTTTGCCACAAGGTAGATTTAGGATAGATATTAAGAAAAAATTTCTAACAATAAGGATAGTGAAGCTCTGGAATAAGCTTGTTGGTGGAATCACTGTCTGTGACGCATTGTACCAAAAAAGACACAGGTGACACCACTCACCATCAGTGCTTGGAAAGTGCACACATTAATGGACTGCACAACAGCAGATAAATCAGAGAGAACAACAGCTCTAGTTGGTAGAGAACTGGCCAGATGTAACATCCAGATAGTGGCCCTGAGTGAAACTTGCCTAGCTGAAAAAGGAAAATTTACTGAAAAAGGAGCTGGCTATACCTTCTTCTGGAGTGGCCGTAGTAATGAAGAGCGAAGTGAAGCTGGTGTTGGGTTTTACCATCAAAACACAGTTAGTTAGCAAGCTTACAAATTTCCCAAAGGGTGTGAAAGATACATGCACCATGACCAACCCAAGTGTGATCAAAGACAATTTTTACAAAGACTTGGGGTCCCTTGTTGCAGAAATGCCGAAGGCAGACAAGCTCATCATCCTTGGTGACTTCAGTGCTAGAATTGGCACAGATTACCAGGCATGGCCTGGTGTCATTGGAAAAAAGGCCTTGGGAATGCAACAGCAACGGGTTCCTCCTGCTGATGAAATATGCCGAATATGACCTACTCATCACCAACAGTCTTTCACTTGTCAAACCGTAAGAAGACTTCTTGGATGCATCTGTGTTCCAAGCACTGGCATCTCACTGACTAAGTCATCATCAAGAGAAGACGGACAGGATGTTAGAGTGACAAAGGCTATGAGAAGTGCAGAATGCAGGACTGATCACAGGCTTATCGTCTCCAAGCTGAATATCTGGATACATCCTAGTAGATTATCACAAGGTAAAAAAGCACCCAAAAACTTAATGTGTGCAAATTGAAACAGGAGAATGTGAAACAGGCTTTTGTTGAAGAACTGCGCAACCAACTTGTAACAACGAGTTACAACTCTTATAATATAAGAGTTATATGCGAACTCTTATAACATCAAGGAAAATTGGGCATCTTTTAGAGATTCTGTGTACTTGCCTATATCCAATACTCTTGGTTCCATTACACGTAAACATCAAAGTTGGTTTGATTAAAAACAATACTGACATAGGGAGACTATTGAATGAGAAACCTTGTCTCCATAAGGCCTGTTTAGGAGATAGCACTTCAACATCTAAGAAGGCAGCCTTCAACAACATTAAGAGGACTGTCCAATGCAGATTTAGAGAGATGCAAAACTCATGCCTGAGCAACAAGGCAGATGAGATTCAGTCCTATGTAGACAGGAATGATATGAATAACTTCTATGATGAGGACAATCTGTGGGCCACGGTCATTAGGATCATCTCCAATACTGAGTGCAGATGGCACCACATTGCCCATGGACAAAGAAAAGATACTGCAAAGGTGGGCAGAACACTTTAACAGCGTCCTCAATCAGCAGTCATCTATTAGCAAGGAGGCAATTGATCGACTGCCCCAGATTGCTATCAACATATCTCTTGCTGATCCCCCAATGCTGACTGAAACTACGAAAGCGATTGACTTGGTATCAAATGGTAAAGCACCTGGAGCAGATGCTATACCAGCAGAAGTCTATAAGGTCGTAGGCTTGCCCAGGGCTCTGAAACTGACTGGAAAAAAAGCAGTCAATGTGGACTCAAGGAACTATACCCCAGGAGTACAAGGATGCATCCGTCGTCCACCTGTATAAGCAGAAAGGTAACAGACAATCCTGTAACAACTTTCGGGGCATCTCCTTGTTGTCAATAGCCAGGAAAATTCTCTCCAGAATTCTGCTGAATTGTCTTGTGCAACACATTGAACAAGGGCTCCTGCCTGAGAGTCCGTGTGGCTTCAGGAAAGGGCGCGGGACCATAGACATGGTGTTTGCAGCTCGTCAACTTCAGGAGAAATGCCAGGAACATACCTTCAACCTGTATATGACCTTCATTGACCTGACAAAGGCATTTGATACAATCAGTCAGGAGGGCCTTTGGCAGATCATGGCAAAATTTGTTTGCCCGGAGAAATTCGTTGCAATGGTTCGATAGTTACATGATGGCATGCTCACTCACATTATGGACGATGGTGAGTCATCTGAACCATTCCCAGTCACCACTGGAGTCAAGCAGCACTGTGTGTTGGCCCTAACCTCCTTCAGTGTGGTGTTTTCTGCCATACTTACAGATGCCTTTTGTGACTGTGACAACAGGATTGGCATCAGATACTGGACTGATGGCAGGCTTTTCAATCTGAGGAGACTACAGGCAAAGATGAAGGTACAGGAAGTGACTGTTCATGCTCTTCTGTTTGCTGACATCTGTTCCCTGAATGCCAAATCTAAGTCTGACATGCAGCAGGGCATAGACTGTTTCTCTTCAGCTTGTGACAATATTGGTCTCACAATCAACATCAAAAAGACAGAAGTGACGTACCAGCCTTCTCCAGGAAAGCCTTACGTAGAGCCTATTATCACAGTGAATGGCCAAACCCTCCAGGTAGTGGACAAGTTCACGTACCTCGGCAGTACACTGTCACGTGCAGTTCATATCGATGACAAAACCAATGCTAGAATTGCCAAAGCAAGTGTGGCCTTTGGTAGACTATGTGCAAATGTGTGGGAGTACAGAGGCATTAGTCAACAAACAAAACTGAAAGTCTACAAAGCCATTATGTTGCCAACTCTGATGTATGCATGTGAAACCTGGACGGTGTACAGGTGCCATGTTATGAATCACTTTCACATGGACTGTCTGAGGAAACTGATGAGGATAAGATGGCAAGACAAAGTTCCAGATACTGAAGTTCTCATACGGGCAGGTATTCCAAGCATCCATAGTCTGTTGATGAACTCAGAGATGGGATGGGCGGGCCATGTCACCAGAATGTCAGATGAGTGACTGCCAAAAAAGATCTTCATGGTGAGCTAAAGGATGGAAAGTTCTCTTAGGGAGACCAGAAGAAAGGTTTCCAGGATTTCATCAAGTTATCCTTGAGGTATTTCAACATAGACCCAGAGATTTGGGAAGATTTTGCTCATGACCGTTCTACCTGGCGAAGTCTCATCCATACTGGAGCTACAGTCTATGAGCAGAAGAGAACTGCTAAGGCAGAGCAGAAGTGTCAGCAGCGTAAATCTCACAACAGCAGCATGTCCGCTGTTAATCAAGCAACCCATAGCGGCATCTCTTGCTAAGTGTGCAACAGACAGTTCAAAGCTCAAATTGGTCTGATCAGCCACTCATGTGTTCATAGAAACCAAACCAATCAGTGATGTCATGGTCATCTTTGAACTCGAAGGATGAACAACAACAATCTCAAAATAACACCCCAAAACCCATATTCACCACAGTTACATGAAAAGTATGCCTTATGAGGTATCAGTTAGAAAGTTATAATCTATTGAGCATCATTGTTCTGTCAAAATGTATCATTGTATATGAAGTTATGAGATTTTGCTATATGTTTGTTACTGAAACCGGTTGTGAGTCTGGGAAATGCCCACAGACTAGCTCTTCAATAGCAACAAAGGAGCAACCAACACCCAGCCAGGTGTTAAATGACCATCACTGGCCGTTCACCAGTAGGGGGGGTTGTAAACAAGAGATTTACAATTCACATGAAAGACAGTTGCTCGAGCACGTACACCATAGGGGCTGCCTAATCCCCATGACACAGCAAGAATCTTTCCAGCACTTGGGAGGAGAGTATAAAATCAGGGACAATGACGTCACCTCTCCTCCCCCAGAAAATTTGAACTGGGGGAAGTGGTCCTAACTGGAAAGCTTTTCCAGTTAGCACAGATTGCTGTAGGCTTTTGGGTAAGAGAAACCTTATTGCTTCAAATGTGTCTTAGCTTGATAAAGTTTAGGAATTAGACTGCGATTTTCTTTTATTTCCTTTTGTATCCTGTTTTGAACTTCTATGCCAGTACCACTTATAATCACTTAAAAATCTATCTTTCTGTAGTTAATAAACTTATTTTAATGTTTTATCTAAGCCAATGTGTTTTTGATTGAAGTTTTGGGAATCTAGTCAGGTTTCAAAGGCTGGTGCATATTCATACCCTTTGATCATATGAAGAAGTAATTAATGAGCTTACTCTGATCAACGGGGTCTTGAGCAGTGTAAGATGCCTGGGGTGCAAGGCTGGGGGAATTTGCGGGTGCCTCCCTGTATACAGTTCATGAGTGGCTGTGAGAGCCTGCATGTAACTTTGGGTGTGCCTTCACATGCTAATGGCTGCGCGAGAGCAAAGCCTGAAGGGGCTGCTTATCACTTGCAGAGCAGTGTGAGAGAGACCCTGAGCTAGAGAGTCAAGGGGGCATAGAAATTCCACAATCCAGGTTGGCCTCCTGGGCATGCTACAGTGGCACCAGCAAGCAGAGTGAAATGCACAACTTGTTGTACCGAGAGAGATTTGCACTTCATACAGTGGTGTAGCGATTTTAAGTGAGACCTTAAGTGTGGTGGCTGAAAACAGTCAAGAAAAGATCACATTTTTGTTATTTTCTGTTTGCTTATTCTGGGAAAGGGAAAAAGGAGCAGAAAAAAGCATAAAGATGAGCAAGAACGAAGCAGTTGCAAAGTTAGAGCTGTACTGAATGCAGGTAGTAAAGAAAGAAAGAGAGCACCACAAATCTTGGAGGTAAAGCAGGCGGAGGCTGCCAGGGAAGAAGCTGCACACAGAACGGCCATGGAGCTGAAAACCAAAGAGGATGAAGAAAAGGGGAGAGAATGCAAATACCAACTGGATCTGATGGAAAAGCAGAACCAGAACTCCCCAACTCCAATGATTCCCATCACTCCAAAATTTTCTAACTGGGAACAACTGTGTCTTGCATACAAAGAGTCAGACTGTATCATGGAGTATTTCACCGCTTTTGAGAAGCTTTGTGAAGTCCATGAAATCCCTGATAACAAGAAGGTTCCCATCTGGATTGCAAAATTGTCTGGTAAAGCTTGAAATGTATTTAATGAAATGCCAGTTCAGGGATGCTTTATAATGCTCTAAATTTAAAGAAATGGTTTTGAAAAGGTTCCAAATTACTCCTGAGGTATATAGGGTAAAATTTAGAAATCTTGAGAGATGTGGGTATGAGTAATGGTGAATATGTATACAGGAAGAATGACCTGATAAGGAAGTGGGTTCAGGGGAAAGGTGTTTAAAATTGTGACCATGTGATCAACCTCTTTGCTCAGGAATATTTCTTGAGTATATGTAAAGACGAGTGAAACAGTGTCTCTGGGATAAAACTGTGACATCTGTGGAAGAAATGGGTGCTCTAGCAGATGCCTTCGAGCAAACCCAGTATTCTGTTGTGAGGAAATCACAGAAAGAGGGGTTTAAACCTGGGGGAAAAGGAAGAGAGCTGGGAGGCTAGGGTCTTGCCTCCCCAAAGTCATTCCTCTCCTAGTAGTTTCTTTCCCAAGGCTCCTGAAAGGGGAGAGGAGCCCAAAAGGTGCTACCAATGTAAGTCTTCTGAACATCTAAGAAATTGTTGCCCAGAGCTGAAAGCAAACCAGCCACAGGCAGCCAATGTTAATTCTGCTGTCCTCAAAACACAAGCATCTGAGTCACCTGAAACTTACAATATTGGTTTTGTGGGACTTGGCTCTGGAGAGCTAGATATGAGGCATGTGAAGACTGTGTTAAAATTAATGACGGAATGCATGAGATGGAGAGATACAGGTGCACAAATTTCTTTGGTTAAACAGAGTATAGTTCAAGAAGGTGACATGTTGCCAGGTCAAATGCCAGAGCAGGTATTAGTAGGAGATTTCAGGATTGTTGTGCTTTTAGCCAAGGTACATTTAAAATATTTTCTGAACTATCATATTTTATAAGTGGGGTTGGTGGATGATATCTCCATTAACATACTTGTTGGAAATGATTTCTCCCCGTGTAGCTAAAGCTGTTAAGGTGGTAACTTGCAGCAAAAGGGAATGTTATGCTGGAATCCCAGAGGGGGTAAAGGCCCAGAGACTGCTGAGTGAGATAAAGTCTCTTTGGTTCTTCTGCAGCAAAAGGAAGCAGCTTGTTTCCAGGCATGAGAGGGAGTGGGTGCTGAGACTGGCTCTCTCACAGCAGAAGGCAACATGCCCTCAGGGGCAGAGGGGTGGGGTTGTTGTCTGTGACTGTGAGGATGCTATCCCAATTGTTAGCTGCCAGGAATTTGCCGCTGAACAAAGGATAGATCCCACTATAGATCCCATAAAGAGATGTTCTAGAGGACAGCTCAGTAAGAGAAAGTGGGGTAAGGATTTTTATAGAAAAAGGACAGCCCTGTAAATGGTTGGTGTGCCTTGCCAGCATCATGGGTAAGCTATGTTGTCAGCACATGAATGTCTCCATGCTGGTCACTTGGGAGGAAATGCCTAGGACAGAGGGACTGTCTCAGCATCTGTCCACCCAGGCAAGCAACCTGCAACTTAGATTCAGAGGGTAAACTGTGTAACTGGCCTTTTGGAGGAGAGATGTCATGGGGCGGAAGCAAGCAGACTATTACCCTAGGCCCCAGATGGTGCATCCTGTTGTACCCTTTTGGGCCCAGGCGCATCTGATTTCCAGTGGGAGCAGAAGTTGGGAATGGAGATTTGCCAAGTCACCGGTCTTGACATGCTTGTGGAAAATGACTATGTTTTAAAGACAGGACACAGCCCCTGCACCCATAATGAGGAACCTGCAGCCCAAGCAATTGGGTGTCTGTGAGTATGCAAATGACCCGTCTTGCAAAGGGAAGAGGGTCTTCCCCTTGGCTGGTAAGACACAGAGAGCAGGTGAAGGAATGCTGCTGGAAGCAGGAACATCTGATCAAAGAGTAGATACTCTTAAGAGAGCACAAATCATAACCCTCTAGGAAAAGGGGGTTGGGAAAGACTCAGTGCTGGGAGTGAGGGGAACGGGTTAACACCAATAGGGGAAATGGGCTTTTTGCATATGCACAACCCTGGGGTTGGGAGTCAGTTCCACAGATGGCCAGCCAATATACAGGATCTCACTGCACTCTTATCTCACCAGACCCTGCAGTACGAAAACCCCAGAAATGTGGTTGGATTAAGAACCCATGCAGAAAGAAACACCGTAGTAAAAAGAACTGTTTACATGCAAAGGTTCAGAAAAGAGTTAAAGGACACAGTAGGTATTGAACAAATCAGCCTCAAAACCAGACTGTCTAAACAGAAGGCATGGTATGACAAAGATACTTGTTAAGGCCCATTTGTGATAAAACATTTGGTGCTAGTGTTAAATCTTATGATAAAAAAAATTGGTGCTGATGTTAAACCCTGTGAAAAAGGTATAATATGCACAATTTTTGGGAAAAGCCCTTGGACATGGTAGGAGTGGTAAATGGGAACACATCCTGGGTTCAGAAGCCTTTATGGTAATGATGCTTCTCAGATATTACCTGTAAACAGACTTAGAGCTTGTCACAGCACAGGAACAATAATCAACCTGGTCTGCTGAGTGGAAAGGGAAAATGAGGCATACCAAGTCATTGCTTTGATGGCTAAATGTCAATATAGCTATGTTTGGAAAACATTGATATCTACGTAGAGCAAACACCAGTTGGAAAAGCAGAAGTGTTAACAATGCTGCAAAGAGATGCTTTCTAGCAACCTGGAGAAAACTCGCTTGCTAACTCATGAGATCACTAGACTGGTCCACAGAGTTAAAAGATTCACAAAACTTTGCAGGAGTATATGTGGTTAACAGTACAATGACTTGGGAGTTCTGTTGTCAAAACTCAAAAGGGCCCCAACACAAATTGCCTTCACATTAGTTAGTGACTAACACTCTTTGCAGTGCAGTAAAGGGGGAGATGTGATGCGCTGTACCTCAAAATAGCACCCCAAAAACCCATATTCACCACTGTTACATGATTATGACATGTTTTGTACAAAGTATGAGGTATAAGTTGGAAAGTTATAATCTGTTGAGCATCATTGCTCTGTCAAAAATGTATGTATCGTATATGAAGTTGAGATTTTGCTATACAGTAACTCCTCACTTAAAGTCGTCCCAGTTAACGTTGTTTCGTTGTTACGTTGCTGATCAATTAGGGAACATGCTCGTTTAAAGTTGTGCAATGCTCCCTTCTAACATCGTTTGCCAGCCACCTGCTTTGTCCACTGCTTGCAGGAAGAGCAGCCCGTTGCAGCTAGCTGGTGGGGGCTTGGAACCAGGGTGGACTGGCAGCCCCCTATCAGCTCCCCGCTCCCCTAAGTTCCCTGTGCAGCAGCTGCCCAGCAGGCTAGCAATTGCAGCAGTCTCTCCCCCCACTGCCATGTGCTGCTCCTGCCCTCTGCCTTAGAGCTGCTCCCTGAGACTCCTGCTTGCTGTGTGTGGGGGGGGGGGAAGGGAGGAAGAGGGGGGGCTAATGTCAGGGTGTCCCCCTCCCCCCCTGCTCCTGCACCCCGCTTACCCCATCTTCCATAGAGCAGGGGGGACACACAACAGGGCTCAGGACGGAGGGAGCTGGCAGCAGCTGCAGTCTCAGCAAGCTGATCTAATTAACAAGGCAGTGTACTTAAAGGGGAAATGCGCATCTCTCTCTCTCTCTCTCACACTCACACTCACACTCACACACTCACACTCACACACACACACACACAGTGTCTCTGTCTGCGATGCTGTCTTCCCTCCCTCCATTCCTGCTGCCTTGTAGAGTGTGAGAGTTAACCCTTGTAGGCTCAGCCAATTGCTAGTTCATCATTTAGCAGTAAGGCATTCCCTGGGAAGTATCACACCCTCTGACTCTCCACCTCAACCAAGCTTCACAATCATCATCACTGTGTACCAGTATTAAATTGTTTGTTTAAAACTTATAGTGTGTGTGTGTGTGTGTGTGTGTATATATATATATATATATATATATATATATATATATATATATATTAGTCTTTTGTCTGGTGAAAAAAAATTCTCTGGAACCTAAACCCCTCATTTCCATTAATTCTTATGGAGAAATTGGATTTGCTTAACATCATTTCGCTTAAAGTTGTATTTTTCAGGAACATAACTACAATGTTTGTTTTTTAAAAAAATTTTTATATGGAGATATACCTATCTCATAGAGCTGGAAGGGACCCCAAAAGGTCATCGAGTCCAGCCATCTGCCTTCACTAGCAGTGAACAAGTACTGAATTTGCCCCAGATCCCTAAGTGGTCCCCTCAAGGATTGAACTAACAACCCTGGCTTTAGCAGGCCAATGCTCAAACCACTGAGCTATCCCTCCCCTCAATATTAAGTGAGGAGTTACTGTATGTTTGTTACTGAAACAGGCAGTGAGTCTGGGAAACGCCCACAGGTTGGCTCTTCAGTAGCAACAAAGGAGCGACTAACACCCAGCCAGGTATTGAGCGACCATCACTGGCCATTCACCAGCAGGGGAGTTGTAAACAAAAGATTTACAATTCACGTGAAAGACAGTTGCTTGAGCATGTACACTATGGGGTTGCCTAACCGGCATGACACAGCAAGGATCTTTCCAGCACTTGGAGGAGAGTATGTGAGAGGTAACCTAAGCTAGAGAGTCAAGAGGGCATAACAATTCCACAGTCCAGTCTAGGGTGACCAGATCACCCAGGTCAAATATCGGGATGCGGGGGCGGAGCAAAAAAAAAAAAAAAAAAAGGCGGCAGAGCAAAAAAAGGGAGAGTTGGCAAGCTCTGGCACCCGCGAACCCCCTGGGCCTGTTGCGGGGACCCAGCAGCGCGCACGCTGCGCCCAGCCCTTGGCCAGTCGCGTCTGGGCTGGTTTCCCAGCTGGTGCTATCCCATGGGCAGCCCCAGAGTGGGGGCAGCAGGCCCCAGCCCCCCCATCCCGCTCAGGTCCCGCAGGGGAACGAGCGGGACTGGGCTGCCTATGCCTCCGCCCCGGGGCCGCTGCGGGATTGCACCAGCTGGGCAGCCAGTCCAGACGCGACTGGCCAGGGGCTGGGCGCAGCGTGCGCACTACTGGGTCCCCGCAGCAGGCCCGGGCTCGGGAGGTTCGGGCCCGGGCGCCAGAGCCGCAGCTGCTGAGCGCCATGGCCGCTTATTAGGCCGTGGCAGTAGGAGCTGCAGCAGCTGCTGCTCCCGAGTCCCGCTGCCCAGGTGGGGAGAACAGCCGCCGCCTGGCCCCGCGGGCTGCCCCCCTACTCTCCCTCCAGGTACCGCCCGACTGAGTCCTGCCTGCGCTCGGGGCCAGGCCGGACTTTCACTCACCCTGGCCCCGCGCTCGCCCTGCGTCTCCGGGGCCTCCCTCCAGCGCTTGTGGAGGGAGGAGGAATGGCGTGCTTGGGGAAGAAGTGGGGATTTGGGAAAGGAGCCAATGGGGGAAGAAGGGGGCGGAGTCGGGGGGGGGGGGGGGCGAGCCCTTCCGGGCTCCGGAGCCTTTGCTTGTTTGTCCAGTGTCCCGACCTAACATTGGTCGGGACGCGGGACAAACAAACAAATATCGGGACAGTCCTGATAAAATCGGGACGTCTGGTCACCCTAGTCCAGTCACACTGTCATTGGAGGTTTTTAAGAACAGATTAGACAAACACCTGTCAGGGATGGTTTAGGTGTACTTGGTCCTGCCTCAGCACAGGAAGATGGACTAGATGACCTCTTGAGATCCCTTCCAGCATTGCATTTCTATGGCTCTGATATTTTTCTTTACCAAAATGAAAAAAATGTTGTTCAAGTTGAACAGAATGTTTTGAAATGAAATATTGATTGGAAAGCACGTTTTTGAAATGGTTCACTTAGAAAATGTTGACATTTCCAAAAATGTCTTTACACTTTTTAATCTGAAACAACTTGCCAAATTTGGCCAAAATTCCTGAAGATTTTTGG
Source organism: Emys orbicularis (assembly GCF_028017835.1). NCBI lineage: Eukaryota > Metazoa > Chordata > Testudines > Emydidae > Emys > Emys orbicularis. The sequence goes on along the minus strand of NC_088683.1, from coordinate 267,945,896 downwards.
TGCCCAGAAAAATTAATTTTCTGGTGAATTTACAGGTGGGTCGCATCATATGCACATTTAACTTACGCGAATTCAACTATTTGTGCTCGGCAAAAAAAAGAAAAACAAGAAGATACCTGTATATAGTGCAGGCGATTCCACCCAATGAACGTATGCCCTGGAGTGAGCGTGAGATGGTAGACGTGAATCTGCTGTTCCCTCAGTCGGTCTCAGTTCCTGCGTGCCTCTCAGAGTGTGAGCATCTCGCCGTGCTGAGTGTGATTCTAGTGTACGAAAAATACATATCTTTAAACAACATGGCCCCTAAACACAAGCCAATTACTTCGCTGTTTCTTCGGTTGAGCACCAGATGATCTGTTCCAACGCTGGAGGAAAAACTGGCTGTGTTGGACTTATTGAGAGACGGTATGTCTGTCTCCAACGTGGCACGTAAATATGGCCGCAACGAATCTAGCATCAGTGCCATCAAGGTTCGAGAGAGAGAAATTTGTCAAGCCGTGGCATCAAGTGCTCCAATAACTGCTAAGGTGACGAGCCAGGTGCGTGATAAGACTTTAGTGAAGACTGAAAAGGCATTCAACTTACGGCTGGAAGACATGAACCATAAATGTGTGCCTATCGATGGCAATGTGTTGCGAGAAAAGGCTCTTAGCCTCTACGCGCTGTTCAAACCTCCTGCCGAAGAGGGACGGCCTTCTGATGAGAAGGAATTCAAAGCCAGCCAAGGTTGGCTTAACAGTTTTAGGAACTGCTTCAACCTCAAAAACGTGCAGACTACTGGTGAAGCTGCATCTGCCAATGAAGAGGCAGCAAAAGCCTACCCCGAACAATTAAAGAAAATCATAGAAGAAAAGGGCTATCTTCTGGAACAAGTTTTTAATGCTGACGAGACCGGGCTCTTTTGGAAAAAAAATGCCCAACCGCACTTACATTTCGAAATCAGAAAGACAAGCCCCTGGCTTCAAAGCAGCTAAAGACCGTGTGAGTGTGTTGTTTTGTGGCAATGTGGCTGGGCATTTAATAAAGCTGGGTTTGCTCTACAGGGCTGCAAATCCCCGTGCCCTAAAAGGCAAGAACAAAAATCTCCTGCCTGTGTTCTGGCAATCAAATAAAAAGGCTTGGGTGATGGCAGCATTATTTCTGGATTGGTTCCACAAGTGTTTCATTCCAGATGTCAAGCGGTACCTCGAAGAGAAAGGACTTGACTTTAAAGTGTTGCTGATCATAGACAATGCTCCTGGCCACCCTGCGGCACTCCGGTTTGCACATAACAACGTTGAAGTCGTCTTTCCGCCCCCCCCCCCAATACCACCTCCATCCTCCAACCTCTCAACCAAGGAGTGATTCGCTGTTTCAAGGCCACGTACACGAGGCTTACGTTCTCACAGATACGTAGCGCTATGGATGTTGATCCCAATGTTAATGTGATGGAGTGTTGGAAGTCCTTCAACATTGCCGATTGCATCACTTATATTAAACAGGCAATGGATGCAATCAAGCCTGAAACAGTCAATGCATGTTAGCGAAACCTATGGAAAGAATGTGTGAATGATTTTAAGGGTTTCCCGACCATTGACAAAGAAGTGAAATGCATTGTTCAGGTGGCCAGGCAAGTGGGTGGTGATGGCTTCGTCGACATCCTTGAGGAAGAAATTGAAGAATTAATTGAGAGCCATTGAGAAACATTGACTAACGAAGAGTTAGAGGAACTGATAAAATCGTCTACAGAAGATGAAGATGATGACGACGAACAGGAAGAGCCAGCAAGTTGGAATCTTCATAAATTTACTGAAGTGTTCCAAGCAGCGAAACACTTGAATGATTTAATTTCTGAATACGATCCCTCTATGGAACGAAGCCTCAAAATCACACGTCGTATTACGGATGATTTGAGACCGTATCAAGAAATGTTTGAGCAGCTCAAGAGACAACAGCGACAGTTGCCGATCACCATGTTTTTCAAGGAAAAACAACCAGCAGCAGATGAACCTACGCAATCAACTTCTCAAGCTGAACCAGAGCCAACCACTTCGTCTACGACTCGCTCTCCGTCACCCAAGCTCTCCGTCACCTCCATCTCCTGGATCGACATCAAGCCCTGATGACCCCCTGTAATTACCCCTTGTAATTAAAAATACAGTACTGTAAAATTATATTTTGCATATGTACTCTTTATTATATACTGTACATTACTGTATACATTATAGATTTATACATATTACTGTACAGGGTTGTATACACAAAACCATGTACAGTATACTGTACTTTATGGGCGATTTAAGGGATTTTCAAGGGTAATTTTGACTATATGCGATTTTCGCCTTACGCGCTGACTTTAGAACCTAACCCCCGTGTAAGATGTGACTCCACTGTACTATTCATTGGAAAAAATTTCATGCAGATCTACATTAAACACTGAGGTTGCATCTGCACTGGGAAAAGTCACACCTGTAACCCTCCACTGGTGTTGCTCCACTGGCAAGAACAATTATGGAATCTGTAGTGCAGACAGCACAGGATTAAATGACATATACCAGGAAGTATCAAATGCCATTGGTCATCTGTTCCCCTTTTGGGGCTCATTTTGATACTTAGCTTATATAATTTTCAAGGCAGGCACCATCTCCTTTTTATGTGTATGTACAGTGCCTAGCACACTTGGGGCCCTTATCTCTGCTTGGGGCCTCTAGGCTTCTGCAATTCAAATGAATAATAATAAAAGTAATATCAGCTTGCGAGATGGAAAAGGATAAATCAAAAAAGCGTTTTTAATTTCAAATAAATATATGTATTATATAGTATGTGAACATCTATATGCATATGTATGTAATTGGTGTAACCTCATTTGTCAATATTTATCATTGAAAGCCCTTTGTTGATAGAGCCAGAGCAGTAACTGATAGTTAAGGATCAAAACTTAATGTCTGCTCACTCAAAAAGTTGTGCTTGGTGGCCCATTTTGAAGGTCTGATTCTGATCTCTTCTGGAGAGTTTAAAATGCTTCCTATACCTTCTATTAATGCAGTTGAAAAGTTGGGTTCCCAAAATTAGGCACCTGAATAAGTGGACCTGTTTTTTTGTAGGTGCTCAGCATCTACATCTGCCACTGCTTTCCATGGAACACATTCAACCCCTCTGAAAATCAGACCACTTATTAAGCTGAGTAAATGTGGATTTAGGTGCTAATTTTGTGTGCAAGTTTCAAAAATAGTGTCCGTATGGTATGTTCTATTTATAAGATATGTCTGTCACCAACATTTAGATGCGTTTGCAATAAAAACTTACTACATTAATGAAACCAATGTTACATAACAAAAAAATCCTTCTTTGTCAGATTTTTTCCATGGCCCCTTTTCCCCAAAACTAAGTAACCCATAGTTGTTCCTCACAATGTTGTGTATCTGAATTATAAAACCCTTGAAAATGGGGTATGCTGTGGAGGTTTTGACAGGTCTTCTCTATAGTGGTAACATCAAGCACCTTTTTAATAAAAGGGAAAGGTACTTTTTTGGTCCCCTAAACCTAGGGGATTTCACTTTTGTCAAACTGTAATAGGGAGGGGAAATGTCACGATTGTGCATTATGTTGGTGGAAACCTGTTTGTGTGAAATGATTTTACACTTAATTTTTTTAATTTACCAGCTACATTTCTGAAACAATAACCTTTTAGGCAATCCGATTAAGTTTTATGAGGATGCCAATGTGGTTAGTATCATTGTGTACACATTTCTGATTGATTAAATAAATGTGTGAAATGCCCAATAATTTTCTTAGCTTTTAGGTCAGAATTAGTAGGTAGCAAAAGACTGCTGGGTAGCAGCTTTGTTACTGTTTAGCAGATAGGTCCTTTAATTGGTGCTGAATTGTGACTTTCAGTACATACAGGGTTAAGTGAAAAGGTTGAAGTAATCTAGTGAGTATTTTTCCTTTAATGTGCTCATTAGCAGTGGCAAGTCTAGGTTTTAGCACATGTCAGTAATTTACATTTCTTTGCTGAGTGGCTGCCCTTGTTCAAGAGTTGTTTCTAAGCCTGATGAATATACTTGTATTGGGAATAAACAGAGTAGAAGAATTGAAAGCCAAATACCCTGCCAGGCTTTTCAGTAGGTTCTGAAGTTTCCAGTGGATCACTGATTAGCAATGCATGGAGCGGTAAGAAAATGCAAAGATACGACCTACAAAAGTTACCACAGGTAGGTTAGCCCATTAAATCCCCCGTTTTTGTAGCTACCTGTACATTCATCCTCACCAATTACTATTTCTTGGCAGGCCTCCTCTTAATATGAAAATACAGTATATTAGATAGGGGTGAACAATGCAGTGTCAACCAGGTTCCTTTCCCCCCTCCTAACAACTAAGCAAAGTCTGATTGTTATGCAATGAGTCCTAAAGAAACAAAGGACTTGATAGGCTTTACAGCTCCCTGGGATCAGATTATTGTGATTTGGATCCCTGTGAATATTTGCTCTGGGACTCATTTCTTTCCTTCTGCCTGATTTGATACCAGCTTGTTCTGGCTTTATTTGAAGACTTGCAGAGATCACACAGTGTAAAGGGAAATATATATACACACACTGGGATACAGTGGCAGTATGGTTGGCAGCTGAGATATGGGGCACTTAAAAAAAATAAATAAAGCAGCTATGAGCTGTTTTTCGAGATTGAATGTAATGCTTTCTTGTGGAAAAATTTGTTTGGGTTGGTACTAAAACCAATATTGCCATAAGATTAGCTAGAAATATTCCTGATGGAATGATATTTTTACCATTTTGAAATCTTCTTTGACTGTATACAGAATGCTAATTTAGAAAATCTGTATTCTGAAATGATACTCTCCTTTGTAGAGAGGATATGCCATGTGCAGACGGATGTGATAGTTATATAAAAGCAAATGAATTTAACAATATGTAGCTATATATGAAATTACACAGATTACCAAGCGTTTTTATTCCAGATGTCATGCTAGAAACATACTGACGCTCTTCTGAACATTAGAAATTTTGGAAAAGAATGTTGATGCACTCTCTCATTCTCCTTAAAAAGATACACGGGTTAAAGTCTATGATGTGCAGCATTGTTTATATTAAAGCTATTTATTAAAGGATTTTGGGACAAAATATATTTAATGACTGGAGCCAGAGAAATACAGCAGAAGGTATTCTCAAATATTTTTGTGAATAAAACCTGCCAGTTCATTGCTAGGTATTTGTGAACATTTGGTGGGCAAAGTTTTGTTTGTTTGTTTTCAGCAAACATTCTTGTTAAAAAGAAAAGTGGTGTGAATATTTGGGAGAGTGGAAATCACAATGTAAATGCTTTTGTGGCCTTCTCAAAAAGCTTTGTGTTCATACAGTTTTGTAGAAAAATTGCATATGTTCATGGACAATTTTCAAACAAGGAAAAAGAAATCCCTATTGTTAAAGAATCCAATGGGAAACCAAAACAATGCCCATGTGACTCAGAGGACCAGTCATACCGTGTGAATAGAGAATAACTAATAGTTTACAAGTCATAGCTTGTGCAAACACATTTTAGCCTGTCTGAAAGATATTTTATACCAGGTTTTTACTGCATCACTATTTTATTATATTTTTTGTCCACCTATTTTCAGTGAATTATAGCTTTACAAAAGAGAGCAAATCAGTTAATAAAGTGGTACAGTACTCTTTGCAGATGAGAGATTAAGGCCAAAATTTTAAAAAATAGGAGCCCAAAGCTAGGATCCTAAATCCTTATTTAGGCTCCTAAATGGGGCCCCAGTTCAGCAATACATATAAGGATGCACATAGTCCTATCTCTGGGGGCGTGATGGTGGTGTCCCAATCCTGTCTGGTATTTCTGGGAGCTATTGCACTATAAATGCATAATTATAGTGCATGTAAAATATCATCTAAAATATGTATCATAGCCATGGGCTTTGATGTGCTAATATATGCTACATAATTGCACCTGGGGCGATAAGAGTGTATATTGCTCTTGCATTTGTTTCCTTTAAATCTTAAAAAAAACAAACAAACAAAAAAACCACCTTTCAGATCTTTATTATAGAAGACTACCTCCCATCCCCAAGTCAGAATGTCCATACGTTCTGTAGTACTGATAGTTTTAAACACAAAGAACTGCATTGATAACTGTATTCATACGTTAGCACAGCATCTCTAGAATTAAAAGCAATACCTGCTTTTTAATTTTTGGTCTTTTTTCCTTCTAAAATAGCTAAGGTGTATTAAGAGATTGTTATCAAAATGAATATTCAAGCTCTGTATGGCTCAAAAGCTCGTCTCTCTCGCCAACCGAAGTTGGTCCAATAAAAGATATTACCTCAACCACCTTGTCTCTCTAATATCCTGGGACTGACACTGCTATAACATTGCAATACTCATTCATGTACATCAGTGGATTTCAGCAGAGTACTGCTGTTATGTATAGTACTTCAAACTTTGTTTTTTGTGTCTCCAAATCAATTAAGAACATTGTTGTTTTTTGTCCTTGGGAAAACAATAAATATATGCATCAGTTCTTGAACACTTTAATATTTCAGCCACTCTTTTAACGAGCCAGCAGAATTTTTTTTGGAAGAGATAATACATTCATTGCTTTATTAGCCATTATTTATTTTATCTGCCCAGAAACAGTGCAAATTTAAAAATATTCCAAATACATAAAGCTGTGTGTATTCAGGAACCATGGTTTTTGTATCAAATTAGATAGATATGTTCCCACTGTACCTGTGTTGTGCAGTAGTGACATTAGTGGCCTGTAACTGCATTTGTTTTCTTTCTCTCTTCTCGCAGTGGGGCTACCCAAGGATTGAGTGTGCGCGTGCTCTTTATTGCACCCATGTAGAACATGCTTCTGACTACATGGAACCACCGTGTGGAAAGAGATTGTATAAGGCAATAAGAATGATGTGGGGTTATGGCCCCTACCTGCAAGATTCTTCTTCGAGTTCTTGCTCATGTCGATTCCTTTCTAAGTGTGTGCACGCCAATGTGCGCAATTGTCAGAGATTTTTGCCTTCGTGGTACCCAAAGGGTCGGCTGTGGTGCCCTCTGTAGTGCCATGCTCATGCAGCGGTATATCAGGCGCTGCCGGCCGTAGGCCTTCTCAGTTCCTTCTTCCTGTCCATGGTGGTTAGTTGGAGCGCCTTCCTTGTTTAGCAAGAGCTAGTGGTTTTTTTTCTTTGACGAAGTTTGTGCCTTAAGCCTTTGTACATAGTTTGAACACACTAATGGTTAAGTAGTTAAGTGTTTTAGTTAGTAGTTAGGGTCCCGGTGGGGACTTTGCCCCAGGTGGGGGATGCCCTGGTCTCCCAGGTTTAAGCCCTGCTCGGATTGCAACAGGTCTATGCCTGTGAGTGATCCTCATAGCAACTGTCTTAAGTGCTTAGGGGAGTCACATGTCAAGGATCGGTGCTGGATCTGTAAGAAGCGGGATATCCACCTCAGGACTCTCCTGACGGAGTCTGCCCTCCGCCTGGCTTCCAAGCCATCCAGGCAGGTTGCACTGAGTGCCTTGGCTTCTGTGTGCAGTGTGCCTCTGGCACCCTGCTCCTCCCAGCACCGTTCGCTGTTGCTGGTGCCGAAGAAGAAAGCTAAGAAGCGCTCCCTGGCACTGAGCAAGAAGGCCCAAGGGTCATCGACCAAGGGACCTGGGCCTGGCTGCCAGGCTACTCTGGAGCCACGTGATCGTGCCTCCCCGGTTGGGGCTCTCAGCCCCATTAAAGGTCTGCCTCCGACTCCTGATAGCTGTATGGGATGCACACTTAAGTTCCCTGTAAGCTGCGAGGCTGCACAGCAGCCTATTTAGCGCCACGCAGGCACTCGGGGAACCCACCCAGCTGGGACCTCCTGCAGCCAGGGGAGGGGCGCCCATAAGCGCCGACTTCCCCTCTAGCTGGGGGGTGCTCGATCCCCATCTCTTCCTTGCCTCCTCCCCCAGCGCACCCCATCCCCGCTCCTCCCCCTCCTGGAGTTTCCTACATGCCACAAAACAGCTGTTGGTGGTGGGCAGGAGGCGCTGGGAGAGAGGGGGAGGAGTTGGTCTGTGGGGCAGCTGACAGGTGAGAGGCCCTGGGCGGTGGGGGGAGCTTGGCTGCCAGTGGGTGCTGCTGAGCAGAACCTGCTAATTTTTCTTTGTGGGTGCTCAAGCAGGGCGACCTGGGTGGGTGTAGAGGCCGAGATGACATTGAAAAGGGTGTCCTCCTGTTCTGCCATCTCCTGCACCTCCAGCCCTAATTTCTTGGCCACGTGCCATAGTGGGCTTGATGCTCCCTGAAGTCATCCAGTGGGCTAGCCCTCAAATGTTCTGCGACCGCTTCATCCGGGGATGATGAGAAAGATTGGACCACTCTGGGAGGTCCCAGGGCATCGACTGCTGCCAGGGATGGAGGCTTACTAGTGGGCACGGGTTCCTCCACTCTGGTCTCCAAACGGACCCCTGGCACTGAGCCTGATGCCACTGGTGCTGCCGATCAATGCTTTGATTCGGTAACCAAGGAGCACTGTGAAGGGGGCAACGTCATGACCGGTATGCCCCACGCGCTCTCATAAGTCCCCTATGCTGCCTGCTGGTCGTACTGCCACTGTGGTGCCACAGATGACGGTGTGGGTTCCCATGTCCAATCTTGCAGATGGAAGCTAGCTGATGGGCTGAACTGGCCCTCTGTGCCGGAGGAATCACCTTCCGGCGACCAGGGAGAGGCTGTCGACGCCTATTTCTGTTTGCTGGTAGTGACTACCGGCGACTGCTAACCAGACATGGGAGACTGGTGTCTATACCAGGGAGAGTGGTACCAGTGATGGGGAGACCTATCCTGGACCTGCGTCACCTCAACAAGTCTCTCATGAACTTAGTTTTCACATGGTCTCCCTGGCCTCCATCATCCCTTCCCTGGATCCGGGAGACTGGTACGCTGCTTTTGACTTAAAGGACACTTACTTTCATGTCTCCATGTTCCCAGGACACAGGCATTTCCTGTGTTTCATAGTGGCTGGGTGCCAATTACAGTTCACGGCACTGTGTCCTCAGATCCCAGGGTGTTCACAAAATGCGTGGCGCTGGTGGCGGCTTACCTGAGACGTCGAGGGGTTCAGATCTTCCCGTATCTCGATGACTGGCTCATCAAGTGCAAGTCTCCGGGGCAAGTTTAAAGGAGCCTCGATCTGGTGCACTTCACCTGCAGCGACTTGGGACTGCTAATAAACACAGAAAAGTCCACGTTAATGCTGGTCCATGCATAGAATTTATCAGAGTAGTTCTTGACTCCATGCGAGGCAGGGCCTTCCTTCCAGAGGCGTGTTTTTGGGTCATGTCGGACTTGATTTCCCACGTAAAGAGCCACCTGCTCACCATGACCCACACATGCCTGTGACTGATGGGCCACGTGCGTGTACGTGGTCAGCCATGCTCGACTTCATCTGCGGCCTCTGCAATCGTGGCTGGCCTCGGTCTATATCGCCAGCAGACACGCCCTGGACCGAGTGGTCATGGTGCCGAGCCACATCCTCTCATCCCTGGACTAGTGGCTGGATCCCAAGTCAGTGCCGCAAGGATTTCCCTTTGCAACCCCATCCCCGTTGCTTCTCCTGGTGTCAGACGCGTCGGATCTGGGCTGGGGAGTCCACTTGGGTGCTCAGCACCCAGGGCCAGGTCGTTTTAGCACGACCTAGCCCTTCATATCAACATCAGGGAGCTCAGAGTGGTACGCCTGGCTTGCCAGGCTTTCTTGCCCCACCTGAAAGGCAAGGTAGTGCAGGTCCTGACGGACAATACTGCCGCAATATATTACATCAACAGGCAGGGCGGTGTCAGGTCTTCAGCCTTTTGTCGGGAGGCACTCAGCCTCTGGGACTTTTGCGTGCGGCATGTCATTCATCTGGTGGCCGCCCACCTGCCTGGTACCAGGAATGTCCTGGCGGATTGCCTCAGCAGGACCTTTGTCTTGCCACGAATGGTTGCTTCATCCGGAGGTGGTCAGCCTAATCTTCCACAGATAGGGGACTCCCCAGGTGGACCTGTTCACGTCCAGGCAGAACCGAAAGTGCCACATCTTCTGTTCTCTGCTGGGCAGGGACAAGGGCTCCCTGTCGGACGCTTTCCTGATCCTGTGGTCAGGAGCGCTGATGTACGCCTTCCCACCAGTGCCGTTGATCCACAGGGTCTGCTCAAGGTGAAGCAAGACAAAGCAGACGTCATCCTCATAGCCCCAGTGTGGCCTCGCTAACACTGGTTCGGTAAGATGTTGAGTCTTTCGGCAGCCACCCCACTACAGCTGCCTCTTCAGATGGATCTGCTGTCCTAGAACCATAGCAATCTGCTGCATCCGAATTTGGTGACGCTGCACCTGACATCTTGGCTACTGTATGGCTAAGTATGGATGAATGGGAGTCTCCAAGCGTTCTTGTCAAGAGTGTCTTACAAGCTGATGCCAACCTTCTTCATGTCCTCCTTCAGCATCTCAAACTACTTTTTTTGGGGGGGAGTGTCTTGCTTGTCGTCTTTGTTCCATGACTACTCACTCTAGTACTCTCTGGCCACCATATCCCACATCTTGTTGTTTCATGTGACCCATCCATCTCAATCAGTACTCTTAGCTTTTCCATGGTGGGTGCTACCTGCATCATGGCTCTCACTGTTTCACTGTATAGCCTGTCAGCTCTCGTCTCATTCAGCATCCACCTGAGTATTCTTATTTTGGCAGTTTGAAGTACAGTAGTTATTCTTCTCTCTTCCTCATTGACCAGCATTCCAACCCATAGATTGTGGCTGGCCTAATCGTGATCTTATCATAGAACCATAGAATATCAGGGTTGGAAGGGACCTCAGGAGGTCATCTAGTCCAACCCCCTGCTCAAAGCAGGACCAATCCCCAGACAAATTTTTACCCCAGTTCCCTAAATGGTCCCTAAATATACACTTTGCTCTTTTGTTTACTTGGCTTAAAGTTGACTTCTGAAGTTTAACAAGGCTGTATTGTATATTTTATTGTAGGAATTCTCCTATATGTAAGATATTGAATCAAAATAATTACATTAAAAGAACATTATTACGGTTCTAAAATCAATCATTCAGGAGTTAAGAAATGCCAGAATTAAGGTTGCTCTTGAAATCTTAATTTGGTTCCATCTTGCCTATGTATTTTGATAGTCGTTAATCTCATGATCACATACAATTTTTTCCATAGTATCCCTGCCTCATTCAGTGAATGGGTAGTTCTTCAATATTTCTTTTTATCCTCCGCATTCAATGTGTGGCCGCATGACTTACTTGACACATGTCAGCCAAACCCTGAACAGAATACAAAATTGTTAATTTCCTCATGGGTGTTTCTTTGGCACTTATCACTGTATGAGTACTTTATACATGTTAATTAATTTGTCTTCACATCACTCCTCTGCTCCTGCCCCTGTCATCCCCATTTCTCACCCCTCTTCATTCTGTTGTGGCGTAGCTGCTTCCTCTTTCTTCTTCCACGTGGCCTGGATGCTTGCAGGAGGAGCATAGAGAACACCCAAGAGACTGTTTATGGCCCCACAGCTGTTGAGAAGATGAATTTCAGAGAAATGTTCTGCTCAACTCCTGTAGCTTTGGCTTAAGCATTCTCAGTGTAGATAGAATATTCAGAGAATTTAAGTGTCAAAACTTGTAAGAAGTATCTATTGAGCATGTGCAAATTGAGACTTTCAGAGGCTTATAACTTGGCCAGATTTGGGCATATTTTTAAGGATGGAATAAAAGCACATCTTTGACACTAGAGCGTCTTCCTTACCAACTTTCAAGTTCCCACTCCAAAGCATGGTGGAACTAGAGGTTCCCAGTGAAATAGCTATAAGAGTTCTTGTAACAAGGGGGGAGATGACACATTTTCATTCTTGGAAACGTCTGAACCATTTTTGTTGCAACTTTCACAAAAGAATTCAGCCCAAGATAGAGGCCTGGTTTGGAAAACTTCCACACAAACTGTTAAAGTGTGGCCAAAGTATAAGCAACTGAAAAAGAGTCTTATAATGGGGAGTGTTGGACAATCTTAACTAGAGATGGAACTATAATGCGGGCCAGTTTCACCTATAATACTGAAACCTATATAAGAAATAAAAAGGTGCCTATGAATTTGTCATGTTTTAGCCACAAAGTTTTTATGCTATGTTTCAAATATTAATATTAGGGGTACATTATATAGTAGGTATACTTGTACATTTTTTAGAGTAGCATTATTTTTTGGCCATATTTAGTTAGTTTAACTAAACTACACAACACTTTTATAGTCATTTCAATGCTTGATAACTTCAGGGTTCATTGCCCCTGTACATTTTTCAAATTATTAGCTTCTTAATGCATATGGCTTTAATTTACCCCCTACTAACATCTTTAAATGGGTTTTCAAGAATTTTGAAAGTGGACGACTATAGTTGTGCTTCAGTGCTGGTCCTGATTGCTGACATAGAATTTCTTAAGTAGCCCCTACAATTAAAGGGATGGGAGGTTCAAACAGCTCCTACGGCAAAAGCTAAAGATTCTCTTGAAAATAGATTTGTATTTGGTTTCCCAGGGTGTTTTTGCTCTGTTTATTTCTGATGACTTGCCTGTTGCTTTTGTGAATGCTTTTACCTCAAAAATGTTACTTTAAAAAGTTGAATGCATTAACTGCAGTTGTCTCTTCTTCTGAGAACTTTTTTCAGGTTTAAACCTCTATAAAATGTGTTTTTAAAATTTTGTTATTAAAAGACCATTTATAGCATAAAAGTCATTTGTCAGAAATTGAACGAGGGTAGGTATATTCCCAGTGACCAAGACTTGAGTACAGACATTGGTCTTACATCTTTATAAGTAATTTTGCTGTACATTTGCTTAACAAATTCTAAACATAAATCCGGATAATACTTTTTGTTCCAAGTGTCAGGAAGTTACAGAACCATTGTTTTTTAATTAAAAAATTAAATTTTCCATCAAAGCACAGTGTAGCATTTTCAGGGGCAAAATGTCATCTGCCGTATGCTCTCTCAAGTGAGTGTATTAAATTTGTACCCAGCTTCAACCATTTACATTTCCACATTTGTGTTGCAAAGATGTTGGTTTACGCCTGATTTTTTAAGTCCTCAGCCATAATTTTTATCTTTCAGCTAGCTATTACATTGTTAATCAATTTTGTTGCAATGAAAATTATTTAAAAATGTGTTGAACATTTAATTTTTTCCTTATATAGTTCTTTTTTGCCCCCCCCTACCTTTCTTCCCAATTTCTGGTTCCTGCTTTGTCACAAGTAACAACCAATATACCACACACTACTTCTAACCAGCAAGTTAAATAAGCTGTTTCCTTCAGGGAAAATGAACATAGCTTTTTATCATACTCTTTATTAGTGAGTCAGTTGTGCTGAGGGATGGGTGAGTCAGGCCTTTCCCCAGTGAATAAGTTCATTACTTCTATCAGCCTTCCACTGGTCCAGAGATTAGGAGCTCATGATCACAAATCAAGATTGGGTAAACATTGGGATGCTGGAGAAGAGGCAAATAATTTTTTTTTATTAGGTTAGGCATCTGGTACAACTAATTTTTGTTTCAAGTATTTCATATCACCCAATGCAGAAACCATATCCTACATAAGAACTGGTTTCTCATGTTCTTGGGTCCTCTTTAGTAGTAGCCCTGTGCACACTGGAACAATGGCAGCATGTCTGTGTTTTGATCTTTTGTTCCCATGTGCGAGAGGACAGTTGGCATTTGGCCTTTAGAGCATTTGTTGCCATCTGACCGTGGATTCGGCAACAGATTGGGTCACATTCTGAAGATTTTGGTCATAGCTACAAGGGCTAGAAGCTTAATTTTTAATAAGAAAAAGTGTTATTTATGCAGAAACTGACAGCAGCCAACCAGGGAAATTCTGGTATGTTGTATAATCACAAACTGGTTCATCCTGATCCCTCACACCGGTGTGGAGAACTGGGATAGAAGAGCCAGATTTTGAAATGCATTTTAAAAAGGAGTATCAGTCAAATGGAGAGTGGTGGGTACTGTCTGCTCGATAGCTGGTTCATTTGCAGCCAAGGATCAAGCTTCAGGTGTTGAGCTATTATTGTTTTTTGAGTTAAGTGCATGTTAGGATGGGTTTGTATGAGGAACATTCGTATCTGTATTACAGCAACAAATAGGGAAGGCCTTATTTGCCTATAGGTTTCTTTGGTGACTTCAGTTTACTATTATCAGAAAATTATTTTTGAAGATCTATATACAAGTCTGTCATTCAGTAGTATGTCAGTTCTGAGCAGGACAGAAATCCTCAATTTAATGGAATTCATTTTTCTGAGATAGGAGTCGATTGCCTTGATTTCTTACTTATTATGGTACTACCTAGAGGCCCCAGTACAAAAGGGTAAAACAAAAGCAATCGTTTCCCCAGAAAGCTCAAAGTCTGACTATGGAAAAATGGAACAGATGTATGAACAAGCGAATTAATGTAGGATGGGGTTGCGAGTAAGATAACTATAAAGTTGTATAAATTTGCATAAACTGGAAGTCTGTGATCATAGTAATCTCAAGATTTTCTGTTCCAGACTGTGATATAATACTGCAGAAAAAAATAAAAATCCCAGTAGAAAAATAATACAATAATACCCAACAAACATATATTTACATCCTAGATAGAACCAAACAAAAATTTGTCTGATGGTGTAATTTGGTAACTTCTAATGTATAAATGAAGACTAGTATCTTTCCTCTGTTTTGAGTGCATAATGGCAGGTAATGCAGAGTATAGAAAATGTAACTTCACTGCAAGATCTATCATTTTTCATATTATTGTTATTTATTTGGCGACAGGACCTCAGGTGCAATCAGGACCCGATTGTGCTAGGTGCTGTACACATAATTAAAGGACGATTTATGCTATTTTTCTTCTGATTCTGTTAACATTTAAAAAGAAGAGAAAATGGAAAATAAGTAGAGTGTACACGTGGGGAATTATCCAGGGCTCTAGGCTAAGAAACATTCAGAAAGGGCATGTAGATTGGGAAATGCAAGCAGTTCCCTCTAGTGTGCCAACTCTGCTTATGCTGACAATTTGCAGATCAGCTCTGTGGCTGGACGAAGGCAGTACTAGAGAATGCGGGGCATTTTTCTTCCTTTGTATTTTCTCATAAAGCACCTCCTTTTCTTCTTGGTTACCCATATATACCTTTTACTCTTATAAGAACAATTCAGTAACATACTTCATTTAAAAAAAGAATTGTTTATGGTTATTTCATTTTGTAGCATGTTTGACTATCAAAACTTGATATGGAGACTATTGAATGTAGCTTTTTTCAGACAGGAGGGTGAGCTCTTTGTCTAAATGCCAGGGTTGTGAATTACAGCTGTTGTAGTTGTCTTTTGGTCTTGATCCTACAGTCTTTGAAGTCGGAGGGTCTATTTGCATGAATAAAGGGTTGTAGGATTGGGCCATAGGTCCCCCCTTCTCCCCTCCTTTTTTTTGTGAGAACTTTTCCCATACATAATGTTCTGGAATTCCTATTACACTTACATGAATCTAGAACTAAGATGTTATTTGTTCCAGATTTAAGTTAGCGATTTCCTTATTTTCACATTTCTTTCCTATATTTTAAAGATCTTTGGGAACCAGCATTTTTGTTAATTTTCCAAAATATGTCTCAACTCATTTTTTAAAGCTACCAACTCTGATTGATTAAACATTTTTTTGGAAAATGTTGAGAAGATTTTCCCTTAAATTCATTTTGCACCGTTGATCATACCATTTCTTTGTCACTTTGTTTGATTTTTAATTTTGTTCTAATGCCTTTTCCTTAGTTTATTTCTCTGCTGGGTATGACATGCAGTCGGTTTATATATGGTGAAGACTGTCGTGAACACACAATCCTAAATTCTTATTATTGAATTTGTTTTGGTATTTTGCTCATTACATACTATCTGTAATTTAACTCTCTCATGAATATAGCCTTTCGTGTAATGACTCGTTTTAGAATAATGAATACATACCATTTTATTCAGCGTTCAGAACAGTTAACAAAATATTCCGTTAGCAGTAGAGGCAGAGCTGGTAGCAACACCTGTAGTTAAATTTCAGAGGGGTAGCCGTGTTAGTCTGTATCAGCAAAAAGAACGAGGAGTACTTGTGGCACTTTATGCCCTAATAAATTTGTTAGTCTCTAAGGCGCCACAAGTACTCCTCATTCTTTTTACCTATAGTTAAGGTTGCCTAACATTTTCTGTTATAAGTGCCTGTTTTCAGTTGCTTATAACTTTGTCATACTCTAACCCGTTGGGCTCTTTTTGCCCCCATGCTTGCTGTGTTGCAGACAGAATTAACTTTCTGTAATGTTTCAGTGAAAATGGTTCAGCCATTTCCAAAGAACGAGGTTAGGAGAAAAAAGTAGTTCTGCTAATGATAAAATATTTTTCAGACACTTTTTTGAAGTGATTTGGAGCAGGAACTTCAAATTTGTTATGGGTATAGTTCTAGAATCAGAGATGTATCCTTTTCTATGTCATAGAAAATCTGTGTAGATTTTTCTATTTGGCTCAGTAGAGCTTGTTAGAACGTGGCTGCTAAAATCCCTAAAGCTGCACTGAGCATGCTCATTCCTCACAGCGCTCCCTGCGTGCCGGTTATATTGCGCATGTTTGCAGCCCTCACCAAACATTCTATGTGGGCAGTAGATGTGGTCACCCCAATCTCAAAAAAGGTATATTGAAATTGGAAGAGGTACAACAAAGGGCAACAAAAATGATTGGAGGTATGGAACAGCTTCCATAGGAGGAGAGATTAATAAGACTGGGACTTTTCAGCTTGGAAAAGAGATGACTACAGGGGGATATGATTGAGGTTGATAAAATCATGACTGGTGTGGAGAAAGTAAATAAGGAAGTGTTATTTATTCCTTATAACACAAGAACTAAGGGTCACCACATGAAATTAATAGGCAGCAGGTTTAAAACAAACAAAAGGAAGTATTTCTTCACACAAAGCACAGTCAACCTGTGGAACTCTTTGCCAGAGGATGTTGTGAAGGCCAAGACTATAACAGAGTTCAAAAAGAACTAGATAAATTCATGGAGGATAGGTCCATCAATGGCTATTATCCAGGATGGGCAGGGATGGTGTCCCTAGCCTCTGTTTGCCGGAAGCTGGGAATGGGCAATGGGATGGATCACTTGATGATTACCTGTTCTGTTCATTCCCTCTGGGGCACCTGGCATTGGCCACTGTCGGAAGACAGGATCCTGGGCTAGATGGACCTTTGCTCTGACCCAGTATGGTTGTTCTTATGGTCACAAAGCTATACCTCCAAATTCGGGGGATTCAGCTGCAGCAGCATCACCGCTCTTTGGCTTCACCTTTGGGAAGGTCCACTTGGTTGGGAACCAGGAGGAGATGATGGTGAGTTCTAGTTCTAGCTCTCCCATTCACTGGTGTTATTTATGTGCTATTCATATCCATTAATATGGAGCAATTCCTCATACCCCCTGCAGGCAGGTATCATTTATCTATATTACAGATGGGATAACTGAGTAGTTGCTCAGGCCAGTTCTAGTCTCAGCTCTGTTAGAACTCAGGTCTCTAATGTTTCAAGTCTATCTCATTGATTTAGCCACACTGCCTTTCAGAATGAATGTGCTGAATCTACATGATAGTTCATGCTGTCTGTAACATCTAGTCTACATTGCCTTCAATAACCTGGAATGGAACCCAGGATTCCCAGTTAACGGCATTCCTTTGCTGTCTAGTAAATAGTTGTGTAAGCCACTGGCAAATTGAGTTTCACATTCCTTTTCTAGTGGCTGTCCCACTAGAGTAACAGTCTACTACTGCTACCAGTTACTCCATTAGCTCAGTTTGTTGGGGTCTGCTCTGTGGTTATAAAGATATGTTGGATTCCAAACCTGCTGCTGACCTCTGTTGTGGCTCTGTGGTCTTAATGGAATTTCTATTTTTGCAGTTAAAAAAAAACACGAAAAACAAAAACTAAAGGAACTACATTAAAAACCACTACACTAAAATAACGCGAGGCTTGCAAAATCAAGCAGTCGAAAGGAAATGTCAGAATTAAGGTTGTCTACGAAATCTTAATTCAGCCCTTTGTGCATATTGCATTATAAGTTTTTCTTTAATACTACCACTGCTATTGTTAAAACACATACTGTTTGTTCTACACAACCCCTGTCTCATTTTGTGTATCTAGTGAACAATGAAGGCAGACACTTACAAGAAGAGAAGGGGTTGGTGCTTTAATGTATTGGACTCGGGCCCAGGAGAGCTGGATTCTGTCCTCACCTGTCACAGACTTTCTATGGCCCTGTGTAAAGTATAAACTTTGGTCAGTGTAAGCTACATCAGCATATAGCTTCTGAAGTTTGTATATTGCTTGTGCATGTACGTTCTTGGCTGCTTGCATTGTCCTGCACATACTCACCACAAGTGCTTGTGTCAATGCATAGTGCTGTGCACCATGGGTAGGAATCTGTGTGCTAGGCGTCGCCATCTAGCACAATTCCTTTTGAGAACCTTTTGCAAGTGTTGTGGGATAGAAATGACTGACTCATGGATCTCTGGGATATAGGGGTCAAGTTTCTAGCATGCAGCTTTCTCCATCCCATAATTTCCATACCATTTTGAAGAAAAAAAAAATCTCACAAACCATGTGGCACTTTTCAGTGTCTGCTATCTCTGACAGAAGCCTGGAGGCCCCAGAGCTCTGCACTGTTCTCATGAATGTTGCAAATACAGAACACACGATTCTCCTGTATTTGCCGACCAACAGGAGGAACTGTAACAATAGGGGCAATGATGATTTTTCTATGGTTATTTAAGTGTTGGTGGCTCAGTGGAGACACGTCACTGTTATCAATGTGCGCTGGTTGGGGAAGGTGCATGACGCCCACATCTGTAAGAACAGAGTATTGTTCAGAAGAATACAGCCTCTCTTCAAATTTTACAACGCCTAATCCATGAATAAAGATTGAATTTTCTGAGGATTAAGTAAATGTTAGTTTGTTTAATGGACCCTTTAAAAAACTTATTCTGGTGAGTCTCACCTTTTTTGTACTCTGCTAACTTAAAAAAACCCACCTATATCTTCCCTCCGGAATACTGCGCTTCACTCACACCCCCATCTAAGAACCTCTTGACATAACACACTTTCCAATTAAAAAAAAAAAAAAATTCCTGCTATTTTCCATGACTAAAAACTTATCTGCTGAGGCTAGCTAAATGTTTATTTCCTGCAGAGAATCTTAAAAAGAAATGTCCTCTTTCAAAATGGATGGCCACCATTTCTCTGGAGCTTATGCAGATGGAAGCTCAGGACCTGATCTTGCAACTATTTAAGCCCACGCATAACTTTAGGTGTGTGAGTAGTCTGATTTCAGTAGGACTATTCACGTGCTGTAAATTAAGCACATGAGTAAGAGTTTGTAGGATTGAGGCTTTAGTCCACCTCAGTAAAGAGGGCCACCACTAGTGAGAGTGAAGCCAGGTTCTCCTCAGGAAAATTGCCATCCAAGTGCTTTTCAGGAGGTGAAGAAGGTGAATATGCAGGTGAGAACAAGGAATATATCAGGGGTGGCCAAATTTACTGGCCCTCCAAGCCACATATGACAATCTTTAGACGTTTGAGAGCCCCAGCAAGCATGCAGCCCCAAGACCCCCCTCCCCGCTGGGCAGAAGGCCCTACTCCTCCACCCTGCTGAAAGGGAGAGGTCCCAAGCTCCCCCCCCCTTTCCCCACCAGTCTGGTAGGTGGAGAATGGTGTGTGTATGGGAGGGGGGAATCTGTGAGCTGCACTTGAGTGGTAAAAGAGCCTCATGTGGCTTGCGAGCCACAGTTTGGCCACCCCGGAATAGATTGTGGTAAGCAGGTTAATATCTGGGGGTGGAGGGTTCGAGGCTATGGGGCAGAGTTAAAGCTGTGGTGGTAATATCTTATGAGTAGACCTGTGTCAGCGTGTTGTGGGTAGATTCCCCGCTGACCCAGTGGCAGACCACTCTGCTGCTGTTAGAGCCCTGGGCTGGGATGCAGTGGTGTTGGGTGGGCCCCTGTCCCCCCTGCCACCCCACCCCTGGAGTGGCAGTACTCTCCCTCCTTAGGTCAGGAGGCCTGTGCTCTGCGGGCAACCCCCTGCTGGTGCCCTATAAATGGCTTTCTGGGGCCCCTGCCCTGGATGAGAGCCTGGGCCCCCTGAACATTTGCAGCTACCCTGTCTAAGGGTTAAAGCCTTCAACTGTGTGGTTTCCTGCCCTGGCTGAGGGCCTGTGCCCCTGAACTATTTGTGGCCTTACCCTGCCTATGGGTTGGGGCCAGAGACTGTTACTTTCCCCATTTACTTAGCCTGTTGTTTTAGGAGCGTGTGTAGCAAAGGGGTGTGGCCTCCCTCAGAGACGACAGCAAGGGAGAGCCACATCCACCTGCATGCTTACAGTCCCATATTTTGTAATAGAGTATTATATGTCTGTTGCAGGTGAATTCAGCAAGTGACTTTCCACATTGCAGTGGTGTGGCTCGATAGCTGAGTACTGCTAAATATGGATCGTCTCTCGCATCCATTGCTTTTTCTGAGCAAATTCTTCATTATACATTTTCCACAGTCAGCTAATCCATTGGTTTGAGGATATCTGGGACTAGATGTCTCAGAATGAAAGTTGTGCATTTTAACCCAGGAATTCCCTCTTCCTGAACTGTGGTCGTTAGTCTTGTTCTTGAAGTTCCATGACATGCAAATACAGATTTAATGTGCCTGACAGCTGTTGCTGTTGTGGTGTCTTCTAGTGGGATTACCTCTGGGAAATTGGTTAAGTAGTTCATTATAACCACATGATGATGTCTTCCCAAGGAATTGCAAGTTGTTTGTTCATTGTCATTGGTTCTTTCTGCTGGTAATATCTGTACTTCTGATGTGTTCCACACTTGCTTTCTTCTATGTCACTATTAATTTGTGGCCAGAACACACCTTCTCTAGCTCTCCTTTTTGATTTGGTCATTCAGAGGTGCCCATCATATATTTGTTCCAATATTTTCCTTCTCATCACTATGGAACCATGATCTGTGTTCTTTTCAAAAGCACACCCGAGATAACTGAAAGCTCCTTTTTACAGTAGGAATAGGCAGGTAGAAAGTGTTTTCCCCCTCCTTCCGGTACTTATTGCTTGTATCACTGCAACGTTTCAACCTTAGCTGTTTGTCACCAGTTCATACCATGTGCCTGTAGATACAGCCCATGGCACTTATGTTCACATATATGTTCATTGCTTGTTCCAGATCATCAGACTGTGTATTGTCAGATGGAGCATATACTCTTGCTAAATGGCATCCAGGTTGGAACTCCAGGGTCATGTCATATACTTTCTGTATTTTCAAAAATAGTTGCTGTGTCTTTGGTGGTGTTTCTCTAGGTCCATTTTGTGTACAGTAGAACCTCAGAGTTCATAGAATATCAGGGTTGGAAGGGACCTCAGGAGGTCATCTAGTCCAACCCCCTGCTCAAAGCAGGACCAATCCCCAGACTGATTTTTGCCCCAGATCCCTAAATGGCCCCCTCAAGGATTGAACTCACAACCTTGGCTTTAGCAGGCCAATGCTCAAACCACTGAGCTATCCCTCCCTCTTGAACACCAGAGTTTTGAACTGACCAGTCAACCACACACCTCATTTGGAACAGGAAGTACACTATCAGGCAGCAGCAGACCCCCCCCTTCCCTACACACACTTAAAAAAAAAAAAGGGGGGGGGGAATACATTATGGTACTGTTACCGCCCAAGTGCTCGAGGCGGACTTCAAATGGTCCGTTGCCCGGTGTGCTTGGCACCAATAAAGACACCGAGGGGAGAAAGCAAGCCAAGTTTATTTCAGAGCTCTGAAATGGCACTAGGAGACCAGCATGCCTCAAATCCAGTGCAACAAATACAAATAACTTTTACCTTTTATACTTCAAGCAGTCTCTGTGTAAGCCTTTGTCCTGTTACTCCCTCTTACACCTCCCACCCCTCCCTTCTCTAGCAGTTACAATTAGAAAAGTTCCCATACGCCTGCTTATCTTGTGGCCTTGCAAGGCCTGTTTACAGCAGTCTGCCTGCTAGAAAAGCTGACCCTTACATTTCTGCTTCAGCTTGCTACAAAGCCTGTAAGCAGCGAGCACAGAAGTAGGTGAGAGTTCACAAGATGGGGTTTGGGGGTGCAGATAGGCCCAGAGCAAAAGAGCTTCATCGACACTTTGGTCTTCCACTCTCCCAAGTTACCTGGTAGCTATGCCTAGTGGTCCCCCAACAGTACTGTGTTAAATGTAAACTACTAAAAAAAAAAAAAAAAGGGAAAGCAGCATTTTTTGCTGCATAGTAAAGTTTCAAAGCTGTATTAAGTCAATGTTCAGTTGTAAACTTTTGAAAGAACAACATAAAGTTTTGTTCAGAGTGATGAACATTTCAGAGTTATGAACAACCTTCATTCCAAAGGAGTTTGTAACTCTGAGGTTCTACTGTATTGCAATCAGTTGTTTGTGATCAGTTTCTTCTTTGAGGCTACCACCAGAGAAAATCATGAAAAGTTGTACCTCCCTATGCCAGCTCTCATTTCTTCTCAGTTTTCAGTTTGTGCGTACGTCTTCTCTGTAGCTGTTGTAGCTCTAGAGGCACACAAGGTTGGCAACAAGTCTGTTCCATGACACTAATAGCACTGCTCCCAGCCCTGTTGAAGCATCTGAAGCATTCAGTGGGCCAAAAAATTACAGCTCTGGAGTTGATGTCTGAACTCTTTCATGCTCTGGCATATATACCCATTCAGTTCCCTTGTGGAGGTGAGTCTTAGGTGCGTTGTGTGAGCTGCATAGTTAGATATGAATTTGCTGACATAATTCAACAGGCCTAGCAACCTTTATATTTCCTTTTTATCTTCTGGTTTCAGCATGGTCACTGTTGCTCAAATCATTGATTTAACCGGCAAAATTCCCTTTGAGGAATCTCTTCCAAGTATGTTATGTCTCTTGTTTGAAATTGACATTTGGTCTTACTCAGTTTAAGGTTATTAGCTCTTGCAATTTGCAGTACTCTCCTCAGTTGTTCCTGATGTTCAATGGCAGTGCTGCCCCAAATTAGGTCATCAATGTATACTTTAATGCCTGCTAGATCCTCTAGCAGCTGGCTTATTTTACAGTGAAATAATACTTTTGGAGCCAAACATATTCCAAAAGGCAGTCTTAGGAAGTGGTATCTCCCAAACGGTGTGTTGAAACCGCAGATCTTGGGCCTGGTCTACACTACACCTTTAATTCGGATTTAGTGGCTTTAATTCGAATTAACTCTGGAACCGTCCACACAACGAAGCCATTTAATTCGAATTAAAGGGCCCTTTAATTCGATTTCTGTACTCCACCCCGACGAGCGGAGTAGCGCCAAAATCGAATTTGTCAATTCGAATTAGCGTTAGTGTGGCCGCAATTCGATGTTATTGGCCTCCAGGAGCTATCCCACAGTGCACCATTGTGACCGCTCTGGCCAGCAATCTGAACTCGCATGCACTGGCCAGGTGGACAGGAAAAGCCCCGGGAACATTTGAATTTCATTTCCTGTTTGCACAGCGTGGAGAGCACAGGTGACCACAGAGAGCTCATCAGCACAGGTAACCATGCAGGCTGATAATCGAAAAAGAGCACCAGCATGGACCGTACAGGAGGTACTGGATTTGATCTCTATATGGGGAGAGGATTCAGTGCTAGCTGAACTGCGTTCGAAAAGACGAAATGCCAAAACTTATGAAAAAATTTCCAAGGGCATGATGGAGAGAGGCCACAATAGGGACACAGATCAGTGCCGCGTGAAAGTCAAGGAGCTCAGACAAGCCTATCAAAAAGCAAAGGAGGCAAACGGTCGCTCCGGGTCAGAGCCGCGGACATGCCGCTTCTACGCTGAGCTAAATGCATTTCTAGGGGGGGCCGCCACCACTACCCCACCTCTGACTGTGGATTCCGAGCTGGGGATAATCTCATCAGGGACACCTGATGATTCCGCGGAAGGGGAAGAGGAGGAGGAGGAGGACGAGCTGGCAGAGAGCACCCAGCTCTCCGTTCTCCCCAACAGCCAGGAACTGTTTCTCACCCTGACTGAAGTACCCTCCCAAGCCTCCCAAGCCAGCACCCAAGACCATGACCCCATGGAAGGGACCTCAGGTGAGTTTACCTTTTAAAATATAAAACATGGTTTAAAAGCAAGCATTTTTAATGATTAATTTGCCCTGAGCACTTGGGATGCATTCGCAGCCAGTACAGCTACTGGAAAAGTCTGTTAACATGTCTGGGGATGGAGCGGAAATCCTCCAGGGACATCTCCATGAAGCTCTCCTGGAGGTACTCCAAAAGCCTTGCCACAAGGTTTCTGGGCAGTGCAGCCTTATTCCGTCCTCCATGGTAGGACACTTGACCACGCCATGCTAGTAGCAAGTAATCTGGTATCATTGCCTGACAGAGCCTGGCAGCGTATGGTCCCGGTGTTTGCTGGCATTCAAGCAACATCCGTTCTTTATCTTGCTGTGTAATCCTCAGGAGAGTGATATCGCTTAGGGTAACCTGGTTGAAATAAGGGAATTTAATTAAGGGGACTGAGGTGGCCGTTCCTACTGGGCTGTTTGCCTGTGGCTGAAAAGAAATCCTTCCCTGCATTTAGCCAAGTGCAAGGGGGGGGGGGGAGGATTGGCCCAGAGCTTTTCGCGTTTTGCTAGCAGGGATCTTCCCTGATACCAGCCAGGCGGTGGGGGGAGGGATAAAGCACTCATCCCAGAGAATTCATGGCGGGTGGGGGGGGGGGGGGGTTAGTTTGGTTCCTGCAGGGATCTTCCCTGATACCAGCCACGCGGTGGGGGGAGGGATAAAGCACTCATCCCAGAGAATTCATGGCGGGTGGTGGGGGGGGGGGGGTTAGTTTGGTTCCTGCAGGGATCTTCCCTGATACCAGCCAGGCGGTGGGGGGAGGGATAAAGCACTCATCCCAGAGAATTCATGGCGGGTGGGGGGGGGGGTTAGTTTGGTTCCTGCAGGGATCTTCCCTGATACCAGCCACGCGGTGGGGGGAGGGATAAAGCACTCATCCCAGAGAATTCATGGCGGGTGGGGGGGGGGTGTTAGTTTGGTTCCTGCAGGGATGTTCCCTGATACCAGCCACGCGGTGGGGGGAGGGATAAAGCACTCATCCCAGAGAATTCATGGCGGGTGGGGGGGGGGTGTTAGTTTGGTTCCTGCAGGGATCTTCCCTGATACCAGCCAGGCGGTGGGGGGAGGGATAAAGCACTCATCCCAGAGAATTGGATGGGGGGGGGGGTGTTAACCTTCAGCAGCAGAAAACAAGCTAACAGGAAAACTGCAGCACAACGGGCTTTGCTTGGTATGTGGGAAAGCAGGGCGCAGAAGCCTAAAGACAGTGGCTTACCATGGCAGCATGCAAGGTGAATTCTGTTGCCCCGACCTGCGTCTGTGATCTCTAGCAGCAAAGCCACAGGCACTCAATATTAAGAGGCAAAATGCGACCTTGCACAGAAATCACATGTGCTATGTAATGTGAATAGTATACACCGTGAAAGAGTATAAGCATTGTTCTGAAAAATGTATCTTTTAAAAAAATTCTCTCCTTTTTTCACTCCCTCCAGCAGGTGCAAATGTTTCAAGCCTCCCTCCTCCTTCCCGAAGGCTATCCCAGATAAGGCGTCGTAAAAAAAAAACGAGAGAAGAGATGTTTTCCGAAATCATGCAATCCACCAGGAATGAAAGAGCTCATCTGAATGAGTGGAAGGAGACGGTTTGCAAGTATAGGAAAGAAGCCAGTGACCGTGAGGACAGGAGGGACCAACGTGAGGACATGAGGGACCAACGTGAGGACATGAGGGACCAACGTGAGGACAGAAGGGACCAACGTGAGGAGAGGAGAGACGCTCGAGATGAGAGGTGGCGGCAGGAAGATCAGAGGAGTCGGGAAGCAACGCTGGGGCTGCTGCGTGAGCAAACAGACATGCTCCGGCGTCTGGTGGAGCTTCAGGAACCGCTGCTGGAGAACCGAGTGCCGCTACAGCCCCTGTATAACCCCCCTACCTCCTCACCATGTTCCATAGCCTCCACACCCAGACGTGTAAGAACACGGGGGGGGAGGCTCCATACACCCTCCCATTCCACCCCAGTGGACAGCCCAAGCAAAAGGCTGCCATTTTTTTAACCTTTTTTTACTGGGCTTTTCCTTCCCGCTGATCCTCCTCCCAAACCCCACTCAGGTTCTGTGCCGCTACAGCCCCTGTATAACCCCCCTACCTCCTCACCATTTTCCATAGCCTCCCCACCCAGATGTGTAAGAACACGGGGGGGGGAGGCTCCGTACACCCTCCCATTCCACCCCAGTGGACAGCCCAAGCAAAAGGCTGCCATTTTCTTAACCTTTTTTTACTGGGCTTTTCCTTCCCGCTGATCCTCCTCCCAAACCCCACTCAGGTTCTCTCCCTCTTTTTATAATCAATTCATAAAGAATAAATGATTTTTAAACAATGGTGACTTTATTTCCTTTGAAAGCAAGCTGGGGGAAGGGGGAGGGTGGGTTCCTTACAGAGAATGAGTCAATAAAGGGGGCGGGTTTTCAGGAAGGATAAACAAACATAAATTTCACACTGTAGCCTGGCCAGTCATGAAACTGGTTTTCAAAGCTTCCCTAATGCGCAGCGCTTCATCGTGTGCTCTTCTAATCGCCCTGGTGTCTGGCTGCGAGTAATCAGCAGCCAGGCGATTTGCCTCAGCCTCCCACCCTGCCATAAAGGTCTCCCCCTTGCTCTCACAGAGATTGTGAAGCACACAGCAAGCAGTAATAACAATGGGGATATTGGTTTGGCTGAGGTCTGAGCGAGTCAATAAGGATCGCCAGCGACCTTTTAAACGGCCAAATGCACATTCTACCACCATTCTGCACTTGCTCAGCCTGTAGTTGAACAACTCCTGACTCCTGTCCAGGCTGCCTGTGTATGGCTTCATGAGCCATGGCATTAAGGGGTAGGCTGGGTCCCCAAGAATAACAATTGGCATTTCAACATCCCCCACGGTTATTTTCTGGTCCGGAAAGTAAGTCCCTTGCTGCAGCCGTTTAAACAGATTGGTGTTCCTGAAGACGCGAGCGTCATGAACCCTTCCCGGCCAGCCCACATGGATGTTGGTGAAACGTCCCTTGTGATCCACAAGTGCTTGCAGCACCATTGAGAAGTACCCCTTGCGGTTTATGTACTGGGTACCCTGGTGCTCCGGTGCCAAGATAGGAATATGGGTTCCATCTATTGCCCCACCACAGTTAGGGAATCCCATTGCAGCAAAGCCATCCACTATGACCTGCACATTTCCCAGAGTCACTACCTTTCGTAGCAGCACCTCCGTGATTGCTTTGGCTACTTGCATCACAGCAGCCCCCACAGTAGATTTGCCCACTCCAAATTGATTCCCGACTGACCGGTAGCTGTCTGGCGTTGCAAGCTTCCACAGGGCTATCGCCACTCGCTTCTCAACTGTGAGGGCTGCTCTCATCTTGGTATTCTGGCGCTTCAGGGCAGGGGAAAGCAAGTCACAAAGTTCCATGAAAGTGCCCTTACGCATGCGAAAGTTTCTCAGCCACTGGGAATCGTCCCACACCTGCAACACTATGCGGTCCCACCAGTCTGTGCTTGTTTCCCGGGCCCAGAATCGGCGTTCAAAGCCTATAACCTGGCCCATTAACATCATAATCTCCAAAGCACCGGGGCCCGCGGTCTCAGAGAATTCTGTGTCCGTGTCCATGTCCTCATCACGCTGGTCGCTGCGCTGCAATCGCCGCCTCCTCCTCCTCCTCGCCTCTTTTTTCTGGTCCTGTGTAAGCATAAACTCCACGAGAAAGCGCGAGGTGTTTATAATGTTCAAGACTGCGTTCTGGAGCACAACGGGATCCATGCTTGATGCAGAATGGAGTCTGCAGAGTTCACTCAGGAAAAAAGGCGCGAAATGGTTGTCTGCCGTTGCTTTCAGGGAGGGAGGGGGAGGCTGTACCCAGAACTACCTGCGACAATGTTTTTTGCCCCATCATGCACTGGGGTCTCAACCCAGAATTCCAAGGGGGGTGGAGACTGCGGGAACTATGGGATAGCTATGTAAAAGCTACCCACAATGCAACGCTCTGGAAATCGATGCTACTATGGTAGCTTGGACGCACACCACCGAATTAATGGTGCCTAGTGTGGCCGAATACATTCGAATTTATAAAATCGGTTTCCTAAATTCGAATTATATAAATTCGAATTAATCCTGTAGTGTAGACATACCCTTGAAGTCCTCTGTGTCCAAGGGGATATACCAAAATTCTGCATCCAATTTGCTGAAAAATTTGGCTCCTGCCAACTCAGACAATAGTTCACTTCTTGTGGGCAAGTGGAATTGTTCTCTTTTTATGTTTTTGTTCAGCTCCTTAGGGTTCATACATAGCTGTAGTCCCCCTCCTTTTTCTCTGCAATTACTCAGGAGTAAATCCAATCTGTTTTGTTTTTCTATTTGGTGAATGATACCATTTGCTGTCATATTTTGCAGCTCTTTTTCCAGCCTCTTGGAACTTTTCATAGAGTCTATTGCAGATTATGCATCTTCTCATAACTGTGTCTTATGTGTTACTTGTTTCCTGTGAATACATCTGTATATGATGTTATTAATGCTTTCTGATTCTTTGATTGTCTGTCTGTCTCTATGGCATTACATCCTCTTAATGAGACAAAGCACCTCACGCGTGTGTAGGCCCAAGATTGGTTGCTTAGTTCTGTGTACCACCACAAGCTCTTGTTGTATCATTTCCCCCCTTGTATTTAAATGTCAGTGTGCATTCTCCCAACACTGGAATTTTTCCTCCATTATACTCTTTCACAGATAGTTTTGACTCTTCAACTTTTATATGCTCCTTACATCTCTCTGTTTCAGTTTACTATATTTATTTGTGCCCCAGTGTCTTACCTTGTATGTCACTTAAGTGCCATTTGCGCATATTTTAATTAGTGACAGGTTTCAGAGTAGCAGCCGTGTTAGTCTGTATCCATAAAAAGAACAGGAGTACTTGTGGCACCTTAGAGACTAACAAATTGATTTGAGCATAAGCTTTCGTGGGCTACAGCCCACTTCATCGGATGCATAGAATGGAACATATAACAAGGAGTACATATATACATACAGAGAAGATGCTATACCAGCTCGAAGAGGCTAATTAATTAATAGGTCATCTTAATTAATTAACCTCTTAGAGCTGGTATGGCATCTTCTCTGTATGTATATATGTACTCCTTGTTATATGTTCCATTCTATGCATCCGATGAAGTGGGCTGTAGCCCACGAAAGCTTATGCTCAAATAAATTTGTTAGTCTCTAAGGTGCCACAAGTACTCCTGTTCTTTTTATTTTAATTAGCCAATCTTTTGAGTTTTCAGCCTCCTCCATTATTGTGCTTAAGAACAGCTCTTCCTCTTTATTGAAGAATCCATTACTGCACTTAATACATGCACTTTCCTGTGTTCTCTGCACATTTTAGCATAAGGGTTGGGTTTATTACTGTTTCTACGTATTGGCCTGAATGCTGGATATTTCCTATATTCATACTGGTTGCCACATTGCTTTACACGTTTCAGTCCCTGGATAATTTAATTTCTGTGAAATTTTCCCTTCCCAATTTAGAACCATCAAGGGAATAGAACCACATGTGAGTTTTACAGATCTTTTCATAGCAGGTGTCAGTAAACTTTACAGCACCATGCACAAATACATATATTATTCAGACTTGTTCTGTCAGGAACTTCCAGCCCATCATATATTTTGTTCAATAGGTTTGAAATAGCTAATTTGTAAGGAAGTTGTTTGAGGCACTGATTAGAAGAGGCAGAGTTTAGTACTGGCCGCAAACTGCAATTTAGAGTTGAAATGTAGATAGTAATATTGGTGAAAAATACAAATTCATGTAATGGATTTTATAATCCAGGTTTTTTGTTATTTTTAAAAATAAGATAAAGGGCCAAATTCTTGCTTGCTTTACTCAGCCAAGAGTGTAAGTTGCATGACTAAGGTGAATAGCATTTGGTGGAAAATCAGCATCACGTACACAGGCCTTCATATCCAGAGATGTTGAAATCAGCAACAATAATGCTTCTCTCAAGTAGGGTTTGGATATAAATATGTGGGTGTTTTGTTTTTTTTAAACACATTAGTATTCAGGAGGAGAAAAAACCCTGTAATAACTTACCTGACATAATTTAGAACAGTTGAACGTAGAACAGAGCAATTGGAGGGAGCATTGTATCACTATTAAATAACCAAGGTAATAGCACGGAAGACTACATGTTTGCTACTTCTCAGTGAGCTTGTTTGGTACTAGCTGTAAGAGAGAGTTTATCTTCCATTACCAGATAATAAGTTTTGTCCAAGTTCTGTGTGCACAAGTTTAAAGGTTGCTTTTTTTGTAGTAAACAAATTTAAAAAAACCTCTTTCATTCAGTTGGTTTATTTGACTACACTATTAGTTTTCTAGGATCTATAGCTATATTATCTCAAATTCCCTCTATTTGTAAGAGGATGATCTACCAATATTGCTGTATTGTATGACAGTGTAATATATACTGTATGTAGTGTTGTATATACTGTAATATATGAGGTTTATTTAGATGTCTGTATTACATGTGTTATAGTTACTTGCATTTGTATATATGTTGGACAATCTTAAAACACTTCACAACTTTAAACTGATATATTTTAGGATGACTTCTCCTACCAATGGAGTGCCTCTAGATCGATGATCATATGCAGCTTGAGTTTGACAGAGCATAGCAACAATGTACTCTTCATTTAAGGGCAGGAAATGAAGAAGAATAGTATGTCCAATTGAAAAAACAGGGGACTTTAGGTAGGCAGAATGTAATTACCCAAGTTGGAGTTTAGTCAGGACAATGGGCTTACAGCCTTATTCTTATGAATAGTGCTACTGGATATTTAATGACTACCTCAGTTTTATGCCATTTGAAAACTGGGACCTCCCAGTATCATGATGATCTAAGCACCCTGCTGTGACACTAGCTCATTACTGATTTGTTGAGACAATGCCACTTACTGAATCATCAATGCCACTACTTCCAGCACCCAGTTCTGCAACAGACTTACATTGGGGAAGTCATTCATACTCTCTCTGACTCAGGTTCTCAATTTGCAATATGGGTATATTGATGCTTATTCAGCTTTGTAACCCCTGTGAGATCTCTGGGGGGAAAAGTATTGGTAAAATATTAAACATTATTGATTTATTATTTGACTTAGAGACATTCCCTCCAAGTTCTGCTTCAGTTTTATGGGATTATTGCAATTAAAAAAATCCTGTGACTACAAGGCTGAGATTGTAAGATTTATGGGGCAGAGACTGTCTTTTATTTCTGTTTGTACAGCACCTAGTACAGTGTGGTCCTGGTTCATGACTGGGGCTGCTAGCCACTACAATAATACACACAATTAAGATTTTATAATTATTTGTATTATTGATTATCATTATTTGTTGAGCTCCAATTGTTCGCATTATTTTGTTATAGCCATGTAAGTTAAGCACAAGCATAATCTTTTGTAGAATTGAGAACTGTTGCAAACATTTCAGAGAAGAAAGTTTCATTCTTGTATTTATTTGAAAGGCTTCATGTACACCTGTGCCATTGAATGGACAAAGGTATGGTTGTAGGGTATTTAGATATGTCATATGCACATACGTATATTAACTTTTAGCTTGGTAATATATGAAATGTAAAATACTCGTAAGAAGTGAGCCCAGTTCCTTAGTAACATGAGATACTAGTTTAGCCAAAGGAACACCCCCTCCTCTCCACCATCGGTGCCTGTTTTTCATTTAGTGTAATGTATATTTTGTATTAAACATCTACTTGAGTGTTCTGTGCCAAGTGCAGTTATTGCTTCCAGACTGAAAGTCAAACAGCTTGGAAAATAAAGTACTTGTACTATCTGCAGTAGAGAAAGTTACCATCTTTGAAGTAGTGCTTCTTTTGGAAAAGAGAAATGATTGGTATATTAGATGAATCCTAAAAAAGACTTTTTTTGGTGGACAGGGGAAATTAACTAATGCCTTTTGAAGAACAAATCTTATGTGGCTGTTTATAGCCTGGAGAAAAGGTAAGTTGCTTAATAATTGGTGTAACTAAAAGGGATTCATATTCACTGTCTAATTGGTGGGAATGGCGTTCCATATGTAGTACCTCAGGTGAGTGAAGGCTTTTTCTATCTTGCTGACACTTTCAGAACGTTTTGTACAACACTTGCATCTTATGAACGTTTAAGAAAAAACAAAACCCCAACAACTTGTACTAATGGTGAGATAGATGCTCCTTTTGCCTCTGGCAAAATCCTCTACCACAGATGGTCTTGCAGTGAAGAGAACTGATAGAACTTTTTTGTCTTACACTAAAAATGAAAATGGTCCCTACAAGGCTGGAAGATTGAGAAGATTGAGATTACACTTGTTAGTGTTTGCCATTTCCTTTGTGCATACCTGATTTCTTCTCTTTATCTTCATGTAATCAGGAGCTATATCCATTTCCAGAATCTAATTGAACGTAATGAAGAAAGAGGTTGGGCCGTTAAGCCTCTGCATTCTCTGCTCTTTGTGCTGATCATGGTGCTAAAAAGAGATGAGTTAACATAAACCTGAGTAGGCTGTTTAACCTTTTTTCTCTTCTGGAAATGTAGATGCAATAACATTTGCAGCTGAAAAGGCTCATTCGCAGTTTCTAATGTTTAAGGATGCAAATGAAGCATTTTGTCTTTACTGTCGCCTGGAGGTGTTATGCAAGAAAACAGAAAGAGGTTTCTAGGATTAGTTCCACAGATTTCTTTTATCATGTAAAAAACCAAGGCATGTTTCAGTGCCATGAACTGAAGAAAACAATATGGAAAACATCTAGGGGAAATTCTTACGTGTTTTCATCTAGTTCTACCTAAATTTTCTGGGTGTTCATTATTTCTGAAAAGTTAAATACTTAGTTCTGTTGTGGTGCATAATGTTCAAGTTAACTTTGTATCCTTTTTGGGATCCTCACTTTTTTTTTTAAAGTATCCTATAGATAGAAGCACAATTGATCGTTAATATTTGTATGTCATGTAAGTTACTGTACACTTACATTTTATAGCAGATTTTCTTTGTTAGAATGTGCTTTCTGACTTCTTATATGGACCGGTGCTGCATTTGGGTTCTTGAGAAATGTACAGTTATAATAATAAAAAGATGATTACTTAGATTATTCTTAAGCTTTGATTTAGTGTTTTATTAAATTAGATTTGGCCTTCATAGTAAAATCCAAAGCAAAAATTTGAATTTGAAAATTTTTTCACGGAGATGGTTAGCTTTTTGAGAGTGCAGAGAACGTTTTTTCAATTGTTTTTTACTGTCGCACTCTCCTGTTAATGATATTTTAGTGTTCTTATTATTGCATTTCTACAAATTGGAAATTTCTTCTAAATAAAAAAAATACAATTTATTGTATATACTATGAAATTCCTTAAATGTGAAAATTAGTTCATACTGTATGATAGTATGATTTTGGAATATATATGCCCTTATAAGATTAATATTCTTTATTGTGCCATTCTAATTACCATGTTATGGGTATAGAATTTCATATTTTAGGAAACTTTAAAATAAATGTTAGTTTCTAATATTACTTTTTCATTTAGTTAGTTGTGCCTTAGGTGATGCTGACTAGATGTATTATGGCTGCTCCTTGACCCCTACCCAAGAGGTTACATACCTTTCTTCTGAGACAACCAGTTGCAGGGGTAGTGGAACTAGACTCCTATAATGCAGTCTTGGGTCCAGTCCATACTGGGCCAGAAACAGTGCTTGGAAATCATGTTTAAACTTTATTTAAGCATGATTCTATCTAAACAGAATTCTGGAACAGTTTCAGTGGTCCTTTTTTTTAAATGTTCGTTCTTGTGGAAGTGTACTTAAATATAGTGTAAACACTGTGCCCATACTCTCTTCGCAGCCTGTTACAGAGAGGGCAAGAGTGTCAAATGTTTGGTGCAACTTGAGGTAGTCCTATTTTTGTATCCTGTCCATAGGAGGCTTGTGCTTGTAATATGGACTGAAATGTATTAAATATCCAGAAGGCTAGACTGATTACGTATGTTATTTTATTGGTATTATAGGACAAAAATTCACTGTCTCCAATAAAATGATTAATTTGCAACAAAATTTATTTCTGGCTAGTTGGCTGTCTGATCATGTATATATTGCCATTACTATGTATAAGTTAGACTGTTACTTGGAATGAAGAGTGGGCTTAAATTCATAGCAGTTCTCAGTGTGTTGGTGTTGTACTACAGAGGAGTATACAAATAAACCTTGTTAGTCTATGTTTTAATAAAGCAAAAACATAAATTTAAGCCTCCCACTTGGATGAATTCCAAGTAGAGTAAATACTATCCAACCTATTTCAGGGGTTGCAGGATTTTAAATGGGTATCCTATCATGGTCACGTTTTTTTCCCTTATGTTCATAGTTGTGAAAGTGCTTTTAAGGTTTCTATAAACTCAATTTTAAGAACAGTCTGAAGCAAATTTCTTAAACCTAGTTTCATTTGATTTGAAGTAGAGTTCCTTCTTTTTTCAACAAGTTTTTTCCTTTGTTTTTTTAAAAAACCCTTTTTATTTTTAAGATTTACTCTTACATACAGCACTTACATCTACGTGATAGAATATGTAAACAGTAACATGCATAATGCAAGGTACAAAACTAAAAAATTGTTACAGGATAACTTGATCAAATTACACTATTTTGATATTTCTGTTGTGACTGGGGTGTGTGTGTGTGTGTGTGTGTGTAATATAAAATATATAAATTTCAAATATAGGATAATGCACAGGGCCAAATTAATTTCTTCTTGGATTCCTTGACCCAAAAGACACTAATGACTTATACAATGTAGGGATTGATTTTCAACATTTGTAGTTGTGCCTCTGCTCACATGTAAAATGTGAGTTTACTTTTTGAGCATCTGACCAGAAGTATGTGTGCACGTATGTAAATCTGTTTGCACACACATGATCAGATAGGTCAAGGGATTTAATATCCACAAATTTATTGAAAACCAGACCTATGATGATGCATTTCTGTAACTTGTCTCTCTTAATATGGGATTCTAGATGTGTTTGAAAGAGTGTATTAATCCTATTTTCTGTCAAGCAGAGAACCAGTCTCTCTAGTATACAGATGGTATTTCCCATACTTAGCTTTTTAACCAATCAGACAGATCATCCATTGTGATAACTTTAATATCTTGGCAAACAACTCTGCTACAGAGGATGGGTATATCCCTTTTGGTTAGAATCTAATTGCTTGAAGTTCATCTGGAACTGGAAAGCTGAGTATCTGCTGATTCTGACTCATTGAATTGAGTGAGCGGTGAAAGTCACAAGGAAGTGTGTGCTAGATGCCTTACGGGTAGAAGCTACATAAAAAGTTTGTTGAAAAACTTCTGTTAGTCACAAAGACTAGTAAAAAGAACAGGAGTACTTGTGGCACCTTAGAGACTAACAAATTTATTTGAGCATAAGCTTTCGTGGACTAAGCAGCTCACTTTATATTATTTTTGATTACGAATAATTGCACTGTAAAAATGATAAACAAAGGAAATAGTATTTTTCAGTTCTCCTCATGCAAGTACTGTAGTGCAATCTCTATCGTGAAAGTGTAACTTACAAATGTAGATTTTTTTTTAATTACATAACTGTACTCAAAAACAAAACAATGTAAAACTTTAGAGCCTACAAATCCACTCAGTCCTACTTCTTGTTCAGCCAATCGCTAAGACAAACAAGTTTGTTTACCTTTATGGGAGATACTGCTGCCTGCTTCTTATTTACAATGTCACCCGAAAGTGAGAACAGACGTTCACATGGCACTTTTGTCGCCGGCGTTGCAAGGTATTTACATGCCAGATATGCTAAACATTCGTATACCCCTTCATGCTTCAGCCACCATTCCGGAGGACATGCTTCCATGCTGATGATGTTCGTTAAAAAAAAAATAGTGCATTAATTAAATTTGTGACTGAACTCCTTGGGGGAGAATTGTATGTCTCCTGCTCTGTTTTTCCCACATTCTGCCATATATTTCATGTTATAGCAGTCTCGGATGATGACCCAGCACATGTTGTTTGATTTAAGAAGACTTTCACTGCAGATTTGACAAAATGCAAAGAAGGTACCAATATGAGATTTCTAGAAATAGCTACAGCACTCGACCCAAGGTTAAGAATTTGAAGTGCCAGCCAAAATCTGAGAGGGACGAGGTGTGGAGCATGCTTTCAGAAGTCTTAAAAGCGCAACACTCAGATGCGGAAACTGTAGAACCTGAACCACCAAAAAAGAAAATCAACCTTCTGCTGGTGGCATCTGACTCAGATGATGAAAATGAACATGCATCGGTCTTCTCTGCTTTGGATCGTTATCGAGCAGAACCCGCCATCAGCCTGGATGCATAGCCTCTGGAATTGTGGTTGAAGCATGAAGGGACATATGAGTCTTTAGCG
This sequence comes from Emys orbicularis, assembly GCF_028017835.1. Classification (NCBI taxonomy): domain Eukaryota; kingdom Metazoa; phylum Chordata; order Testudines; family Emydidae; genus Emys; species Emys orbicularis. Next base: position 267,909,310 of record NC_088683.1, on the reverse strand, counting down.
CATCTGGCATGTAAATATCTTGTGACGCCGGCTACAACAGTGCCATGAGAACACCTGTTCTCACTTTCAGGTGACGTGAACAAGAAGCGGGCAGCATTATCTCCTGCAAATGTAAACAAACTTGTTTGTCTGAGCGATTGGCTGAAGTAGGACTGAGTGGACTTGTAGGCTCTAAAGTTTTTATATGGTTTTATTTTTAAATGCAGTTTTTTCGTACATAATTCGACATTTATAAGTTCAACTTTCATGATAAAGAGATTGCACTACATTACTTATATTAGGTGAATTGAAAATACTATTTCTTTTGTTTTTTACAGTGCAAATATTTGTAATAAAAAATCAATATAAAATGAGCACGGTACATTTTGTATTCTGTGTTGTAATTGAAACCAATATATTTGAAAATGTAGAAAACATCCAAAAATATTTAAATAAATGGTATTCTATTATTGTTTAACAGTGCGATTAATCACGATTAATTTTTTTAATGACGCGATTAATTGTGAGTAATTTTTTTTAATCGTTTGACAGCCCTAATTATAAATTTGCTCTTTAGAAAAGTAGAACCACCAAAATTCCCCTTGTTGTAGTTTGCTTTTGGGTATACAGGAAACAACTGACAAAACTTTACCATTGGGTACATGACCATTCTATTTCTAAACAAAATGCAGATGCATGTTATGCTGAGTTTACTGTGAGACCCGAATGTAACAGTCTAAATGCAAAGTGGAAACGTGGCAAGGGTTGGTGTTCAATAAGTCTTCAAGTTTTGAATATATTTTTGAATACATATGTGGGAAAGAGAACAGTTGGAAGTTGTTCTTGATATTTAGTGTAACAGGAGTTTGACATACTATCAGCCGAAAAGGATTTGGTCTGCATTTTAGCATCTTAGTTTGGGTATTTGTTGAATTTTCTGCAGTTTCATAGGTGTGTTGCAGAGCACAATGTGCAGAGTCCCGCATTTTGAGTGATCTCGTCACACTTCATAGTGTTAAATCACTTTTTGGAATAATTTAGGCGGTGGGAAAGAACTAGATGGGGGAAGTGACCCAGTGTAGCTAGACTAGCTTCATAGGGGGATGAAAAACAGGTGCTTTTCTGTCTCCTGTTGACATTTTTAGAATAGTTTTATGGGAGGACAAAGATTTTGAGTTGTCAGATGCATAGGACAGTGAGTTGGTGCATGTGTCGAAAGGGAGATTGTTTCCCTCTTATTTTTAGAAAGCACAAGTTTTAAACTAAATTTGAAGATGATTTAAGAATTTTTTTAACCCTATGTTGTTGTTGTTGTTGTTGTTTTTTTTAAACCATGCAGGTACTTTAACTTTCTTGGACTCAACATGTAGGAATGTTGTGAGTCTGTCATATCTTCTGCAAGTGTAGAATGTAGATTTATTCTGGAAGTTCTAAAGTGGACTCATCTAGAATCTATTCTTCCTTGGTATCTCTGCTTGCATTAGAGAACAAAAAGACAGCACAGAAGTTTTATTTGTTGTAATTGTGGACTCTGTGCAGCACAATGAGAAGTGGCTTGGCCATAGGATCCAGTTCATGACTTCTTCATTGCTCCTCTTACGGAGAAGTATTCAGACCTTCATCCTGTGAGCTGCTGAACTCTGGCTCAGATCCAGTAAACATTTACGCGTGAGCTTAACTTTGTCTGTGGTTTGTCCCAAGTCAGTGTGACTACTTACATGCTTAAATACTTTGCTGAATTGGGGTCACAATGCTCAGCTCCTTGTAGAACTGAGTCCGTAATGCTTTCCTCTACGCTTCTAGGTGAAGTTCCTTTCTTCATCATCACTTTTTCTGCTCCTTCTCTTCTTAGCTTTTTTTCCTTCCTTCCTCATCCTCATCACCTTCCTAGGGACGAAAGTAACATTCAACATTTACTGGTGCCGGCCCCCGAAAGGGGTGAGGCCTCAGGTGCAAGGGGCGGGGCTGCGGGATCAGCGTCCCCCAGCCAGCTCATCCGCGCAGCCTGGCCCGCACCGCCAGGGGCTCCAGCGGCGACTTAAAGGGCCCAGGGCTCTGGTTGCTTTAACGTCGCTGCCCCCCCTCCCCCTCCCCGGCAGGGCTGCCGATGGGGGGTGCAAAAGGGGCAACGACGTTAAAGTGCTTTAAGCGGAGTCGTTAAAGCACTGCTGTGGCAGTGCTTTAACGTTGGCTAGTACAGGCCGGTACCTGCGGCCACTTTTTACTGGTACGCCTTACCGGCCAGTACCGGCTTACTTTCACCCCTGCACCTTCCTAACATATATCAGAGTCTTAGCTGCCAAAAGTATATGCAATGACTGGCACTTCTGTCAGTGAGATACTGTGCATCACTGTCTGAAGAAGATGAAGTTTCCTTCTCCTTCTCTCTCTCCCGGTCCTCTGAGGAGTTTGATTCTGGCAGACTCAATGATGGGGATATGTGATTAATTACAAAAAATATATAAATAAAGATCAAAGGCTCCTTTTAAATAGAAAAATACAAAGGAAATGTAAGATTTTTAATACCAGTCTTCACAAATATTATTGACTCGTGGACTGAGTGGTAACACCTTCCTGAGAAGAAACTTGTTCCTGTTGTGTGTTCATAACTACTTAAGATTCAAGAATATGAAAGAAACCTGCTATTGTATCTATACTATAGATGCAGCAGATTCTCTTTTTTAATAAAAAGTTGGTCATTTCACTAGGGCGATGCATCTTCAAAAGATCCAGTTAACAAATGAATTCCATGTAACTTAATCACCTCTGCGAATGTCATGAACTTTCCCCTCAGCAGTTTGTGAAACTCTCTCCCTCACTCACTTCTGGATGATGATTCTCCCTCTCTGCTAGTTCAAGAAATAATGCAGGTTTTTGATTCTCTCTGCTAGATCTACCTGAAGGAATCATTCTTCCACATTCTTATCCACCTATTTCACTGTTTCTGTCAGACACTTCAAAACAGGGTTCAATTTAAATACCTTCAAACTTAGGCTCCTAGTTTTCTGTTTAAGAAAAAAACAAAGAACAGAAAACAGGGTTGGTTTTTTTTCTGTTTACGTTCATATTGTCTATTTCCTTAAATCCATTTAAAGACTTAAGCCCTAAGCTGACTTCTTCTGAAACCAAATCTCAATTTAGTGCTGCAGGTTCTCATTAAACCTTTCTATTAACCACTCCAACAAGCCCCTTAGTATTATCCATTACTTGACTCCCTCAAAATAGCCTTTTTTAGTGGCCCTCAATTCAGACTATATCTGAATTTTTTTCTGAACAAAGTGATTGGTGTTCAGAATACCACCCTCCTCCCTAAATACCTAAGGTGCTCATCCCTAAGATCAACTCCTTATTTCATGTCAGTGAGAACATCTTACCATCTCTGCATTCTAAGCAATCCCAAAGAGACCATTTTGTAACAAATAATGTGCATTGATTGTTATTTTTGCAACATCGTGACATTGCATTTTTCACATTTTGGTGTTTATATCAATAAGTTGTTCTTTATTGACACATCAATAAAATGTGAAGACATAGCTACTGTGACATCAGCCATAATAATCATAAATGATTACATTGTCTTAAAAGGCTAAGATAAATAGGTGACAACCCAACATGCGCGCACACACCCCACACACAAAATTAATTTTAATTTTGTAGTTAGATGTTGATAGATGTTTGGCTGTATGTGTGTGTGCTCTCTGTGTGCTGCCCCAGCCCTACACAGACAGCTGGCACGGTGGACCTCGAGCGAATTGCTCAATGACCACAAAATCCGTTAACGGACGAAGGCACCAGGCCAGGTTTATTGTCGACAAAGCACAGTACTATTATCCCACAGCCTCTACCAGACCACTAATACATGTATGCCCATAACAATGTACCAGCTCAGTGAATGGCGGGACTTTCCGTTCCTTCCTAGGCCAGACAGAAATACTTCCTCTGAGATACATCTTTATACCTCGATACAAACAAGTTAGTATTGCCCCTCTAACATAGTTAGTTACTGCCCCCTGATGGGGCTAGTTATTACCCATCACCTTGTACATGTTGGTTCAATCAAAACATCTTTATACGTACTGTCATCCTGACATTTTTTAGAAGGGGTCAGTGTGTTCCTGTTGTCCTTGGGGAATGTTTTTGTACCATCCTTGATATTAGGATGTTCTGGTACCACTTGATATCGGGATGTGTTTGCTCTGTGACTAGGAGTGTGTATTTCTGTAATATCAGCCCTGTTCTTGCCAGATTCTATGAGCAGGTCCTGCCTCATACCAGGCCTCTGATACAAGGGCTTATGTCTCAGGCTCTCTTCCTACTAAATTCCCCCATTTTTTGTCTTTTTATGGGGAGGATCTTTACCCATCATCCCGGAAAAGCATAATGCTTGGACTGAAGATGGCCCAGTGGGCTAAACACTGTTGTTATGTGGCCACCTTACTTTCCCATTCACATATTCACGCCCCGTCTGTTCCTTAGTCTGCACATTCCCTTGTACGACTGATGGACAGATTTTATTTTCCAATTGTTTTTAGTCCCTTATAGTGGACCTGGGAATGTTAGGCCTGGCACCATGACTGAGGCATGGGGTGTAGAGTTGTACTTTGATAACCTGTGTGTGACATGAGGAGGCCTTTATACTTAGTTGGTGGTCAATGAGATGGGCTTTGGTCAGGATTATAATAATATGCACATGTGTATATGTTTGTACCTTAAACATTTATTATAGGACACATTTGGTTCAACACACCTCACAGAGTATCCAAGTATACAGATGTTCAACAGCCTTTACAAACTGGTATAAGTACAAACATTTGCTTTAAAAATATTAATAAGCATTTGATTATTCCTTATCATGATTATTCGTTACTATGGCAGTGTTGATGGTGGCTGACCTGGGTCATTCCACAAACTTTAAAGCACAAATTCTGAACTTCAAAATAGTATCAGTGTTAAATGTCAGTTGAGAAAATATTGGTATTCAGTAAGCTGTCCTTCCTCAACACTTTCAGTTGTGGTGGGTAACTTTTGCTTCTTAACTGATTGATCAGTTAGAGAGAGGTTCTTCTCTTAAATCAAGCCAATGGGAAAAGCCATACAGTCTGGCATGACTACTCTTTTGATGGTTAACCTTAATCCTACTTTGATCCCCATATAAAATTTTGAATATCTTAATAATGTAATAGTTCTGGTTCTAATTTTCGAGTACAAAGGACACACAAGCTACTTACACTACGTGTGTGTGCGCACACAGAAAAGGAAAATAGTAACTTTCACCAAAGGTGATTGCAGTGGAATTGCTGGTGGACCTGCATAATATTATTCCTTAATAGAAGATTCTAAGAAACTGTTATGAAAGGTACATTTTTCACTTAAGAAAACTCACTTTTGTTGGCTAGCATCATAGGGGATAAATGAGGAAAAATCATAATTCATGCTACTGGTATTAAAGTAATTTTTATGCCACCCTGTTTCCAGCTGAATGTGGAAAACCACATTTGTAAGATTTTGCTTGTCTGAAGGATGCATGCAAATATTATATTTTCCATATTGCAGTATTTTCAATATTTTTTAAGTTCAGTCTTCAAAGTATTTTAAAATGTTGAATAACAGACTTTATACTTTCATTTTGATGTTGGATAAGGCTTTGGTTTAAAGAATGCATAATGAAATCCTGAACTGTATTATACTTTAGTAAGCAATCTTTATAAGTCACTTGTGGCTATTTCAATCATTGGTTAACTGGACTGCTCTCACTCAAGGGATATTTCTGATTTTCAAACTGGAATACTTTGACTTTCTGCTGTTTTCTTTGGCCTGGCTTTGATTTATACAGACAAGGATTATAGGGGCTTTGAATCTGTGTGTATGCATGTTTAACAAGTCCATATACATTTTTAATGTACCAGCTCAAATGCTTCTTCCCTTTTAGTTATGTTTCTCCATAAATATATTATTTTCCAAATAAAGTTTCATTAAGTAATTTAGATTTTTCTTGTGTAAACCCATAATGAACTCCTGCCTAAGGATTTTTTTTTTTTTTTTTTTTTAATTTAAACCTTCATTGTCTCCACAGGCATCAGAAGGTGTCACCTTTATTGGACCTGACACACATGCTATTCAAGCTATGGGAGACAAGATTGAAAGCAAATTATTAGCCAAGAATGCAAAGGTCAACACAATCCCTGGCTTTGATGGAGTGGTCAAGGTGAGAAACTGTTTAACTGCTGTCTCTCCTGTATAGGCTCTCACATTGTTTAAATAAAAGTACCACTCTTTTCAAAGGTGTGATATAGGATGCAATTATAAATTCAATATTCCAACTTCAATAGAAGATCCAACTGAAAAATGTCATGGTCCTGATATTTTCAATGGCAAAAATGCTTCTGAAGAAGAAGAGCTGTTGGAAGAATAGAATGAATTGTCAAATATTAAGCAGTATGCCATGGACGGCATACGAAGTGTGGTTCCTCAAAACATCTCACATTTTAAATTACATTTGAGATAGTTAAGACAGGGGAATATGAGTTTAATACACCAGGTGTAGGTTGGTGGTTGTGAGTGTGTGTGTGCGGTGCATGCATGCATGCATACCTTGATGTGTGTTTTTCTTCCTTCATTTTCCCACCAGTTGTATTAACTTTATTGGCATGGCCTAGGTAAAGTGTTGCCAAAGTTAATATGTTAAGTATTTGTGGGCAGCACAGGTTTTGCAGGGGCAATGGCATTTGATACACCATGTCTATTTTGTATTTCTCCCCAGTACTGAGTCAGTTGTAGACTACCATATATTATGAGACTGGTTCTATAAAAAAGCTGTTTCTTTTCTTTTCTTCCAGACTTATAAGCAGTGTTTCTTCCCTGCTTTTAGTAGGAATTCTTGCACTATTTCCCATAGGTTTTTCAACCATCTTTGCTGTGTTTCTTACAGCGAAACGGAAAATGTTTTGATTTCATCTCTCCTTTGACATATTGATTGTGATGTTGGTCTTCTATTTTTCTACCTTTGTGTGTGTCTGTGTATAGGCTACATAATGGGCTCATAATACAAAACTGTTTTCAAATGCTGAAAACTTGTTGAAATGTTCACCTTTTGGGGTGAAATTTCTCATGGTTGGTCTTCATCTTCAAGTTGAATTTTTGGGATAAATTTGAGCAAAAATCCCTTCATCTGTTTTTGTTATGGGATAAAATTATAATCTTGACACTTGGCATTGACCTGGACCTCACAAGGCTTTGTGTACATTATGAAATATTGTTGCGCTTTGAAGATGATTGTGAACAAATGAATTTCTTGACATAATGCTGACCATGATTTAGGGCTTGTCTACTTGGGGATTTCATGGGGATTTTAGTGCAGAATATCTAGGGTGTGAATTTAAAGTGCAAGAGTGCCTTTTTGTGGTGTAGGTTAATTCTCTTCCAAAATGGATTAAGCTAAACTGCACAAAAGCATTCTTTGCACAGAATAAGTGTGTCCACACAAGGAGATGGTACTAAATACTCACTGATAGCTATACTGTACTAGCTATTCTGGGCTTTTCCCTCGTAGACAAACACTTACTGATCTGCATAGACCAAGACACACAGTGTTCAGCATCATGTCAGCTACCCAGGATTAAAACCTTCTGGTGTTTTTTGCTGGAAGGAATGAGTGACAGAGAGATTAATGGGAGAGAGGGAGGTATAGAGGACATGATGAGGGGAGAAATTGAAAGAACATATCCTACGGACCTGGGAGCAGAGGTAGTCCTTCATCTCCATCTCCAAGTTCTGCGTTTTCACTAAGGGTATATCTACACTGCCCACGTTACAGCACGGCCGTGGCGGTGCTGTGACGTGGGCAGTGTAGACCCACTTTATCGCTGGGGGAGAGCTCTCCCGGCGATTTAAAAAAAACAACAACCCACCCCCAACAAGTGGTGGTAGCTTTGATAAAGCGCTGTCTATACTGGTGCTTTTCAGTGCTAAAACTTTTGTCACTTCATGGGGTGTTTTTTCACACCCTTGAACGACTAAAGTTTTAGCGCTGAAAGTGGCAGTGTAGACACAGCCTAAATCTAGCTTTTCCTGCAGCAAGAGAAGCCACCCTGGCTTTTACACAGGTAGCTTTGCTTCCATTATGCTTTCCCCATAGAGAGACAGCTTTACAAAACCATTTTTTCCTGTGTGGATGCTTCTTTGAATTGGCCTGAGAATGACCTAGATAATGACTGGACGCTGGATGCTAGTCACTGTGGATCTGCATACTCTAGGCCAGGGGTCTCAAACACGCGGCCTGGGGGCCGCATGCAGCCCGCGGGGTTATTTTCTGCGGCCCGCGAGCTCCTAGCGCCCCCCCCACCCTCCTCCAGCGTTTACCTAGAGCGGCTCCAGCCGGACGTGCACCGGGGGCAGAGCAGGCTCCCTGCCTGCCTGCCCTGCCCCCGCGCCACTCCAGAAAGTGGCCAGAATGTGGGAAGGGAGGGCCCAGGATCTGTGTGTTGCTGTTGCTTCAGGCACCACCCTCAGCAGCTCCCATTGGCCGCGTTTCCCTGTTCCCGGCCAATAGGAGCTGCTGGGGGCGGTGCCTGAAGCAACAGAAACAACCCTGCACCCTCCCTTCCCCAGGTTCCAGCCGCTTCCCGGAGCCCGCCCCCCGAACCCATCCTGCACCCCAACCCCCTGCTGCATCCCTCCTGCACCCCTACCCCCTGCCGTACCCCACACCCCTCCTGCACCCTGATCCCCTGCCCTGAGCCCCTGCCACATCCCACACCCCTTCTGCACCCCCGGGGGCGGGGAGGGGCGGAGTTGGGGTGGGGATTTCAGGGAAGGGGTTGGAATGGGGGCAGGGAAGGGGTGGGAAGAGGCAGGGCAGGGGCGGGGCCTCATGGAAGGGGTGGAGTGGGGGTAGGGCTGAGGACGGCGGGGGTGAGGTGTCAGTAATGCGGCCCTCAGGCCAATGTACTAGTCCTCATGTGGCCCTCGTGGTCATTTGAGTTTGAGACCCCTGCTGTAGGCAAAATAGCATTGCTAGTGCTGGAGATGGAAATGCCTGGGGCCTGCGATGTCTGAAGGACTCATGTTCACAAATAAAAGTGTTCACAGGCATTTTACAATGGCATTACCATCCAGGAGAGTACACTGCCTTGGATCAAACCTTTATAAAGCCACTACCTACGCTGGTGTACTCTCTGCTGGTGCAGTGCTAATGTTGATGGGAATGCAAAGGTGTTGCAGCAATAACAGGTCATCTTGGATCCATTGCAGGCTTCTATGTCCTGTCTTTCAGCAACTGCTCCATACAAGGTTCGGAAGACTTAGCAACAGTCTAGCTGTTACCCAGCTGAACTCTGCTCTTCCTGATACCTTGTCCCTCATTCTAACAATCCTAAGGGCAAGTGAGGACTGCAGCTGGAAAAAAATCTGATGAGTAGGAACCATGGAGTTTAATATTCATAAATAGCTTTTATTTTACACATGAAACCATCAAATGTTTATGGAACACTTAATATTAAAAATGCTCATAAAGTTGTTTTATTGGGCTATGTCTGTACTGGCAAGTGAAAAACAAAACTTGTGTCGTTCAGAGGTGTTGGAACCCCCCACCCTCGAAAGATGAAAGTTTTGTCGACGACAAGCACCGGTGTGAACAGCGCTCAGTGTGGAGAGCGCTCCTGCCGACGCCGCTAACGCCGCTGATTGGGGGTGGAAGTTTTTTGTCGGCAGGAGAGCCGACAGACAGCGGCTACACTGTGCGCATTTTAGCGGCCCAGCTGTAGTGGCACAGCTATGTTGCTAAAAACTGGTAGTGTAGACACAGCCTTAATGTTTTTAGGTACTGGTTGTTTTGTGCTATTGTAAAATATCCTGATTTTGTGGGCTTGATGAGTGGTTAGTAAACACTAATGACAGAACTAATAGCTAGTTTTCCAAAAAACATTGCACCTACAGGCCTCTGGCATCAGTACATATAGTCAGTTATTTTCCCCATTAATAACTGAAAATAACTGACTATATGTACTGATGCCAGAGGCCTGTAGGTGCAATGTTTTTTGGAAAACTAGCTCAGAAACTCCCAGAACCCCAAATATGAATGGAAAGAGGATCACTAGTGATATGATGTTTGTATTAGTATGTGGATGACAGGCAGCTGTACGTGACCTTTATGCCAAATATAAACAACGTCATCTCCCAGCCCTCAATGTTTGGATGAGATCAGCACCTTCTTGAATGAAGAGCAGTGTCCATCAAAACTCCTGCCACCCCTCCCCCCAAAAATTCTCATAAAACAAAACTTACTAATCAGGTTACATTTCCTACCTTCTGGGGAGAAAGGGAAATTGTTTCTTTTAGATTCTTGTGAGATTCCTGGATATCAGAAACAACCGATAGATATGCATACTAGTCAACACTGCTTCCACATGAAATAAAGCCTTGAACAGAAGAGAGGTTGACTTGACTGGGAAAGCCTGTGACATTATATACTTAGACCCACGGGAAGAACCCCATCAACCGAAGTAGGATGAGAATATCTGCCTGCAATTGCCCGTGAATCCCTGATTGGAAGGAATCACAACAGATGTGAACTTGTTTATTGTGGTATCCACCTGGATCACAGAGTGTTACAGGACTTTTAGTCCCTGGTAGACAGAGGGTTTTTTTGATCAATCAGCTAGAGTGCAGAACAGCTCTGCATTCCATTTGCCAATTCAGCCAGGAAGTGAGGGGCAACGCAGTGTGGAGCTCAGTGGATACTATCACAGGAGCTGCATTCAAGGGAGGGGATGAGGAGCTAGCTAAAAGCATGGTGTTTGGGTCTCAGACTTGTTTTTAACTTTGCATTTCTGCCTTTCTGGTGGCCATCCACTTGGCCAGTGAGCGGGAGAGCCTTCAGGCTCTTCTGTGTTTGAATCCCTACCTGACTTTTCATCAGGACAAGGTAGTCATGAGGAGTGGGATTTTTAAAGACACAAAGGGCTTTTATGTTCTCTAATTCCACTGAAAGTCATTGGGAGTTGAATGCCTAACTCTCCTTTGTGCCTAAATCTGTTCTCCTTTTTACTTACCAAGATGACTTCCTCTTTCCATTTGGAAAGAAAAATGCCTTCACACACTCTGTGTGAAGAGAGCTTTGCATAATACTGTAAAGACCACTTCACAAGTTAGAAAGACAGATCAGGGTTGTTGTTTTTTGGTGGACAAAAAGGCATAAGAAAGATCCAGTGCTTCACTGTCTTGTTCAGTTCAAGACTGCATTAAGGAAGACTACATTGCTCAGAGTGAAGAGCTGTCTGTCTGCTTATTAAATGTCATTTAAACAGTGTCGCGAAATGTACAGGGTGCTTCACAAATCTAGAGTAGACCATGTCCCCTTCCTCAAATAGCTCATCATTTAAGACAACGGTTTTCAACCCATGGTCCATGGACCCAAGGGCATCTGCAGACTATGCCTAAGCTTTCCAAAGGGATCCGCACCTCCATTTGAAAAATTTTAGGGGCCCGCAAATGAAAAAAGGTTGAAAATCACTGATTTAAGATACGAGACAAACAAAGGTCTAAACACAGCACAACAGTTCAGGCAGGAGAGGCTGTGGAGAAGTTATTGACCAGGAGAACAAAGTATTGTACAGTAGAAAGGATTCTTTCAAGGTTTCGTCTTTAAGAAGAGTTTTGAAAAATGGAAGAAGGTGCCTGGCATACAAGAGATGAGAACCTGTTCCCAGGGGAGTGATCATCATAAATGAAGGTCTGAAGTCAAGAGTGGAAGAGGGTGATGAAGGGATCATTGAAGATAGAGTATTGGGAGGAGCAGTGAAAGTGAGTTGGGGAGTAAGAGGAAATAAGAGCACAGCTGTGGGTGAGAGCAGGATTATGCAAGAATATGAGGATGAGGAGCTTGAATCTGATACAGTAAGATAAAGGGAGTCAGTACGGTTTGAGAACATGAGGACTTCAGAAGATATTTTGGTTAGACTGGGGCCTGGTCTACATCTTGAAATTTAGGTCAACATAGTTACATCTCCCAGGAGCATGAAAAACCCACATCACTGAGCGACATAGCTATGCTGACCTAACCCCCAGTGTAAACGCAGTTATGCTGCCTGAAGAATCCTGTGGTGCTATAGCTTTGCTGGTATAGTCTCTATAGTGAAGACATGGCATTAAATGGGAGAGGTGAGAAGCAGAGAGGCCAAAGAGAAAGAAGTTACAATAATAATCAAGGTGAGCAATGACCAAACTGAGTGGTGATAAAGAAGCGTATGTGGGTTTCTCGCATTGGGGAAAGTGACCGAAGGCAAGATTTTACAGTTTAAAGAAACGTGAGGGAGAAACTGGGTAGTGGGGAGGAGGAAAGAGGCTGTAGTGAAAGGTGGGAGTGGGGAAGATAGCGGAGAAAAGTTTTTATTGCTGGATAGTGTCCAGTTTACTTGTACAGAGTGTGCCGCAATGCTGAGTGTGGGTCCAGTAGGTTAATATCTGTAGATTAAATCCTCTCCCCTCTGAAGTCAATGGGAGTTTTGACATAGATTTCAGTGGGGTGAAGATTTTTCCGTATGTTTTGTTTTTTTCCTACGTAGCCATTTCAGTATGTTTTTGAGCTGGATGCTGATGTTAAAATGCCCCCTAAACCTCTTGCAAAATAAATATTGGACATTAGTAACCGCTTATCTATTAGTTTGGATTTTCCAAGTTCCTCTACACCACCAAATATCCCCATCCCTGAAAAATATTATGTAGTTATTACTAAGTAATAAAAATTGTAGAGCTCCCAAAGTCTCTCAACTAGTTCAGCTAGTCAATCCACTTCATCACCGTAGCTCTACTTTTTTCCTGTTTCCATCTGCTGGTACCTGGCAAAGAAGAATTTAAACCAAATGAACAGGTAAGAAATTTCTGTTTAATTTAACAAAAATGACTTTTTAATGCCCCTTTAACTTAACCATGGTAAACTCAGCCATTTGTAAAAACATAATCGGTAAAACGTGACTTTTATATCACTTTTTTATTAATTGTTCAAACTAGTAAAAATGTATTAACATAATAAAATAATGTGCCAGAATTGTATAGTTTTTTATAATTAATCTGTTTTAAACAAAAACTAGTGTAGCTTATGTGTATTTACAGGAAACATCAGTACACCAATGAAACCTTTGCAAAAGATGAAGTACATTAAAATATTTTAAAATACTCTTTTAATACTCATGTTTTCTTTGTATATTTTCCACATGTGCTCTTATGCATTGGGTAGTACATTATTTGTGATACCAAATTTTTTTCCATGGCAACTATGTAGTGTGTCTGTCAGAACTACTCAGCACCAATAATCTAAAAATAACTGCCTTAAATTTTTATTAGAACTTGGACACTTGCCATATTTATGTAATGCTCAAATAAAATGCACCGTATTAAAATTTACTGTTTCAGGGAAAGAGATCAAAAGGCAGTTGCTACAGACTGGATTATGCTAGTTGTTTATGCATTTTTCCAAACAGTTTCTATCTCTCCTCCCTCTTTTAACAATTTGAAAACAAACAAACAATATCTTCTGTTTCTAAAGCAGACTTTGAAAGCTAAAAAATTTGGATATGCATTGAATTGCTATTGTGAAGTTGTTTTAATTTTAATACAATAGAGCTAACTAAATTGATGTTAAATAGTGTAAATAAGTGATATCCTTGCTGGGCAGACTTCTTAAATCTGTTCCCCTCACTGTTTTTCAGGAGGCTATTAATGCTGTGCTCCTCATATTGCGCTATTTATTCTTTAAAATTGTTGACTGTATGTATAAAACAATCATGGCTCTGAAAAGTTGTCTTCCAGTGATTTGCTGCTTGTTTTTCTCTGAACTTGCAATATACGTTAGCCACTTGTTTGCAGGTAACTAAGTGAAAAAATTTATCCTATTTGCTTCCCCCTGTCCCAATTCTATTTTGCAAATATATGACTGAATTTGCAAGAGAAAAGAAATGTAAAAGTTTCCTTCTTGACTATAATCGTGGCTCTTCATCAGTCATCACTCTTCCTGCATTTTGTTCAAGAGGCTCTAATTGTCTGCATTTGGCAGGTTTAACACTTCCTGACAGAGAGGCTATTAAGGGGAAGTATTCTCGCATAACTGTCACAGGCAGGAACAAAGAACCTTCAAACTCAATGTGTGGAAACCACTAACATTCTTAAATGACCCTTTTCATGCATTTTTATCCCTTTAAGCTAAAATTTGGAGAGTGCAGGGTCATGGAAAGCAGCAAGGTGTAATAAAACAGTAAACCTTGATTTTATTTTGTAGATTTATCTCTGACTTAAAAACAATTGTTATTTGGAAAAATCTCATTAACAGATGTGACTGCTTGGAGTAAAAAGACTTAAAACCGATGTAGCTTTCAGGACTGCTTTGAACTTAACAAGCACCGATTTGTGGAGCAGACTAGCTAATGAAAGGAAATTAAATTTTCTGACAACTTCCCCTGCCAGCCTCCTTATTCTTCATGGGGTTGTTACTAGGTACTGAAGACTTTTAAAGAGGATTTTGTTTTATTATTGGACATAAATGAACCAGGTATGAACATTTTGTATGTATTTAAAAAAAAGTTCTGACCTGGGTGCTTTTAAAACGAATTGCCTTAAAAGCTTTAAAAATATTGAGTTTCATTTTAATGTTCATAAGTCAACCCCTTAAGCTTCAGACGTACTTAGCAGCTGGTGGTTTCCAGACATTACTGCCTTCCATTCAAATTTTTTAATGTATGTCACAGAATAGTATAAATATTAGCAAATTTGGATGGAATTTTCAGATTTAACCCATGCCACTATCATATAAACTTTTTTCTTTTTACAGTATCATGATGGAAATATATTGTTGTGGGTGAAGGGCAGCAGAATTTAACTACTGAATGAGATAGAAACTTTGGCTGTTACAAGTGAACCTGTGCTGAAAGTACCTTGGGAGAATCATTTTATTTCCCCTGGCTTCCCTCTCACCCACACTCCATTACATTTTCCTTTCCATAGTTTGAGTCAGCTGATGCAATATAGATGGTGACAACAAAAGAACTTTGCTAATTAATAGTATCTTACAAACTGTTTTTGATCATGGAAACCATTATTTGAATTTATGTATTTCAGACAACAGTTCAAAACCCTAACAAGTTACATTAAAGCATCTGTCTTGAGGCTAAAAATTGTAAAACTGAAGTTGATGTGAATTTTGCCTGAATAAGGACTGCAAGATTTAGTCCTTAAAGAAGTTCTGTAAGATTCACTCTGAATCTGAATCTTATCCAAACAATAGAGAATCAACTCCCCCTGCTGACAGCATCTGGGAAAACATGACATAAATAACCGAGGACAGAAACAAGCTGGCAATGGACAAGCTTTAATGATCTGATTTATGATCCATTATTGATTGTAAACTTCTAAATTCTACCATTTAAATTCCTTCAACTGCAGAAAATCATTTTGAGATTCTGGTAGTGCTTCCTGTCAGCTGATTGCTTGCTGCTTTGAGTTTCTCAGTATAATAATGATGAGGTAGAATTTACATTCCACTTATGGTATTAATTTTACATTCCTCTGACTGAAAAGGGTCAGAAGGTTGTAAAATCAAACATTAAATGAATCAGAGGAGACAGTAGTGCAATATATGACTGCCCTAAGGACATAGTGCAATGGCTGATGGGATTAATGTTAGGTCTCATTTCCTGCTTTTACAGGATGCAGATGAAGCTGTCAGAATTGCAAGGGAAATTGGTAAGTTCTTAAATTAGCTATGGTGGGATTTGTGTGCCTCTCAGCAGACATGGTTGACTAAATTGAATGTGTAATAAGTAATCCCTATAGAACAAATAATGTTTTAATGGTTTTTAAGTTCCCCATTGCCTTAACGCCCTATCTCTTAAATCATCACATTTTAGCTTTACAAACTGAGCTTTAAAGACTGAGCATATGAATGAGTTGCAGACAGGATACAAGACACAGTGATCACTGGTTAGTTTAAAAAGGAATTTATTTTAAAGTATTCATGAAATTAAATATGATATCCTTTTTGCATAAGGTGTTAGGCACGGTACATTTCTCTTTATATGGAGGCTGACAGAATGATGCTTATGCTCTTCATTCTTCATCATTATTTGGACCACTGTTGGCATGAATACAGTCTGGGTCACTAACTTTTCTTCTATCCCATGCTAAAATCAAATCACCATTCTGCTTCTAAATACATTATAGAAAAGCAAACAAAAACCTACCTGGGACTCTTATTTTAGCTAAGGCCAAGTGTAATGTGTGATAGACACCTTCGGTCCTCATTTAGGAAAGCTTCTTATTCAGGAAAATATCTATGCATGTTCTTAAAGTTAAGCACATGCTGAAGTGCTTTCCTGAATTCGGTAATTCTGTAAAGCAGTGGTTTTCAACCTGTGATCCGTGGATCCCTGGGGGACCGCAGACTATGCCTAAGATTTCCAAAGAGGTCCGCACCACCATTTGCAATTTTTTTAGGGGTCTGCAAATGAGAAAAGGTTGAAAACCACTGCTGTAAAGTGTTTTGTGGAGGTGAAAGCCTGGATGGGCTCTCTGATTACTGTTGTATGAGCCTAAGGATTTGTCACTTAAAGAGGGTTTTCTTGTTTTTTTTTTTTTAACTGTGTAGCTACGCCAGGGGTCGGCAACCTTTCAGAAGTGGTGTGCCGAGTCTTCATTTATTCACTCTAATTTAAGGTTTTGCGTGCCAGTAACACATTTTAACATTTTTAGAAGGTCTCTTTCTATAAGTCTATAATATATAACTAAACTATTGTTGTATGTAAAATAAATAAGGTTTTTAAAATGTTTAAGAAGCTTCATTTAAAATTAAATTAAAATGCAGAGCCCCCCGGACTGGTGGCCAGGACCCAGGCAGTATGAGTGCCACTGAAAATCAGCTCGCATGCTGCCTTTGGCACGCGTGTCATAGGTTGCCTACCCTTGAGCTACTCCAACACGAACCCCTACCATGGATGCATGTACTTCACCAGTGCAAAAGGTGACTAGTGCTGTCACACCTTAGACTGGTTTAAAACTGGAATAATTTGTGGTGCTGAATGACACTTTTATACCAGTACAGTGCATTCCCACTGAGAGTTTTTACTGGTGCAGCTATAGTGCACTAGTTTAACTGCACCGAAATCACAGGTGTAGACAAATTAGAAATTAGGATGGCAAAATTTAATTCAGCATTTCTTTTGGCTAGCTTTTATGTCACTGTTGTGAGATCAGGTGATGACTTATCACTCACTGTCATTCAAGCAGAAATGAAAGGAAGACAAGATTGCTAGCCACAGTAGAATTTTAGTAGGAGAATTTGTTAAATAAAATTGCAGTTTTATAGTATGGAACCCTTTTAAAAAAATAAATTAAATACATTCTTCTCAGCTTCATTTGTATATTTTGACTTGCAATTTTGTTTTTGTAGGATTTGTAACCCCTGATCTAAAAGGCTACCTGCAAGTGTTTTTGTAAATTAACTGAGTATTTTGAGCGACACAAATAGCAAGAGGCAGTGGTGCATTCCACATGACTTTTAAAACTTATTCCCACTTATTTTTAATTTTCGACCCCCTGATGTCCTCCTGACCTATTCCTTTTTCTGATATAATTGTCACTTCAACCTGTTAACCTTGATGGGCATTGGAGACAGTTATAGGGAGTTATGCAGGTAGCATTTTTTTTCTTTTGGTCTCTGGCTAGTTTTAAAAACTATGTTTAAAAAGTTTGCCGAATCATGCTGTATATTGAAAGAAAAAAAAAGCCACTTTTCACGTTTCCCCCACCAGTTCAAATAGTTAGACTTCATTGAGGTTTCTAAGGTGATGTATAGTTCTCAGCACGGTTAAGTGCATCATGTGAGGTGGTGATCTGTGTTGTTAGGGGACCTAAAATAAGAAAACAGGATACAACCGAAATCTCTAATGTGTGTAATGCACCTGTACCCTTTTGCTGTTTGGGGCACTTGGAATTTATTTACAGTATTGTCAGGTTACCTTTAACTTTGCTCATCCAAACAGTCTTGCTTTTCTAAGAATGTCTTTGAGATAGTTATTGCAAAGAAAAAATTGTTCTGATGTCAGTTGGAATGCATATATCAGTGTTTAGCATTCCAAGTAACGCCCTCTGCTGATTTCACTTCCTGCTCCTCAATGGTGCATTCTGACTGGCTGTCCATTAGCAATACTGGCTGTGTAGCATGCAGCATCAATATTCTATGTGGTACTGCCTGTAACTGTCTAAGAAAAGGCTATCATTATAAATAAAGTAATAAATATAGCTTAAAGGAAAGAAAACATATTTTATTGTCCAATCATAAGTGAGCTGAATTTGTTTCTTTCCCTCCTTTAATTGGTGTAGTGTTCTCTTAGTTTCCTTCACCCTGCCATTCCCTACGCTGCCCCCCCAAAATTAGGATATGTTCTATGTCATCTCTTCTTTCCTCTTATTGTTTGCATGTTCCCTCTCCCCATACTTTTCTGTGTGAGCTTTACTTCTCCCATAGTCCTTTCTGCAATATATAATCTCACTAGCTCTACTCCTTTACCATTTTTACAGTATTTTTAATTCTCTTCTCCCATCACTTCCGATGGGTTGTCAGTCTTCCTTTTCCCTTCTTGTTGTGGTCCATCCTTTCTTTCCTCTTCTCTCTGCTCCTATTGCTCCATTCTGAAGAGTTCTGTTCTGTGTGATGTACAGGCAGTGATGTGAAACCAGCAGGGATTTTCTTTTTTGGGTAATCTCCTGGCTGTTCCATCTATTCAGGCTGTAAGTCGCAAATTGAAACTTACTAGTGTCCTGAGCTCTGAAGCATGATCAGGATCTGGTAAGTTTCACTTTACATCTTGTCATGTGAGTGAGCAGAACAACCAGGAACCAAAGCCAATATAAAACAAAGCCTGTACAAAAACAAAGTAGCTGGAAAACATGCTATTGTCATGTTTCAGTTCACTTATAGCTGGCTGATGTTTAATGTTGCTTAAAATAGATACTGAAAAGAGACTCTCGTATTGCTGGACAGGCACAGTTTATGGTCCAAAGGCTACTACTTTATAAAAATAATTTAATAAAATAATACCTGACAGTAAGATGTGCTGGCAATGATGAAAACTGGGAAGCAACAGCAATAGGGAACCATCACAAGCCCTTGCTGACCCCTTTTGATACTCAAATACTGAATATACTTAACTGTGCAAAGACTGAACAGACCAACTTAATGATGACAATATTTCGTATTTTATACAGCATCAAAAGTCTACCAGACTCTGTTTAAATTAGGCAAAAAGGCTTGTATATTTCCAAAACCCAGACAGGTGTACAATCCCGTGAATTCTAATGCAGCAGGAAAAGCACCAAAGTTTGCACCAAGAGTTGGGTAAACTCGTGAATCCAAACGTAGGCACAAGAAGGTAAATTGGTGCTTAATCTGTGGGAAAGAGTAGAAGACCCCACCCTGCTCAAATAATTTACCCCTACCTGGGAAGATGAATCTAATCCTTGCTGCTAGAACATACTACCATAGATGCTGTTAGTTTTGAGTTTAGCAACAATAAAAAATCCAGCCAATCTTTAATCCATGTGCATATATTCAGTTATTGAGACTGTAGCCAATGTCTGAGAGGTGCAGGCCATCAATACAAAATTGACTAGGACAATGATAATTAATGCCGTCAGCATCTTTCCCCCAACAGATACACAAAACCCAGCCAAGGCACCCTCATCTCCTATATAGCAGGACTGGCAGGCCTCTCAGGATTGCCAAATAACAAAAGGACCCCCTGGGACATCAGCTCTATCCTTGACCCAAGGCCAGTGTCACAGATGATCATTCTTAATGCCACATTTAGACACACAAATGAAAGTTCTCTGGTTTTTCAGAAATGCTAAATACCCACAAATTCTGTTAAAAGTGGAAGGCAGCTAGTGTGCTTAGCATCTTTGAAAGCAGGCTATTTTTTTGTTTTTTGCTTATGTATTTAGGAAACTAATCTTAAACACACAATTTTGAAAATTTTGGCCCTATTTTATTCTATATTATTTTTAATGTTTTGTTGTCTTTTCACCTGAAGCATTTCTAATTTAAATTTCAAGGGTCATATGTCTAGGGAATGGTTGATGCATTCACATAAAATAGGACTCAACCTCTGCTCAAAATTCACATACAGACCTTCTTGAAATTTGAAAAAGGTTGGATACCCTTTTCTCTCCATTATTTTTTTCATTTCCCCCCCTTCCTTATTTCAGTATATTTCTCAAATACTGTTTTTGAACCCTGTTGTAACAGTAGGGAATAGGCAGTTCTCTATCTGGCCAAACTGTGAGAAAATATTTCAATGGGAGACCTGTTTGAATCATGTTCTAACACAGAAGTCAAACATGGCTCTATTATCTGGGTTTGTCAATACTGTTCTGTTTGGTCTATGGCTTAAATTGTTTTCAATGCCAGCTGAGAGAGGATAGGGAGAAACCATTGCTGCATTTGTCATTTTTCCAAATGCAGACAAAGCCGAAGTATGATAACTATCTAATAAAAATGCTCTCTTGGAAGGCATAAAAAGAGTAGACTGCAGAAATTTTCTCCCTTACTATGGAGAGTTGTATGTGTATATTGAAACTCTTCCTTTATAAAATGTGTGCTGTTTTTTTTACACATAGTGGGACTATGTATAGTCTTGATTTGCCACCTTATGTACATGTACAGCTAATATGAAATCAATACAAATAAAACTACCAAAAAGCAGCAGTAAAGTGCTGCAAAACTCAATGGGTCATACCAATAACAACCCTCCTGTACATTTTTTGTTAAGTAACCCAGTTTAGCCATCTTGTGATCTACATGTTTTATAATATGTAAACAGTATACCTCATTTTCCCCCAGAACTGAATGTCAGCAAAATTATAATTATTTTTATAATGACTGTAGCTCCTATGTATAAGTAAAATCAATGAGTCATTCAATTGAATAATATGATGTGTTATACCAGGCTGAAATGATTAGCCTTATTGGTAAGAAGATGAACTTTTTCAAGCTTCAAGTGGTATTACTATGGGGCACATAACATTAATTTTTATTTTTAATGTTAGATTGGAACATCACAATTGCCATACTGGATCAGACCCATGCTCCATCTCGTCCAATAAGCTGTCTCTGACAGTGGTCAGCACCAGGTGTTTCAGAGACTGGAGTAAGAAATCCACAGTAGGGAGATGTAGGGTAATCTGCTCCCCACAATAGGGCTCATTTAATCTCTAATAGTTAGATATTAGCTAAAGGCCTGAAGTATAAGGTTTTATAATGGGTTTTATATCCCTCCCAATATCCTTTTTTAGCCTTAACAATGATAACTCTGGTGGATATTCTTTTCAGCCATAAAAATGTCTAATCCCATTTTGAATCTTGCTAAATTTGCCCACTGACGTTCTGTGGCAAGGAGTTCCACAGTTAAATTACACTTTGGGAAAGTATTTTCTTTTATCAGTTTTGAATTTACCACCTCAGTTTAACTGAATGTCCTATTTATTTTGTATTATGAGGCAGGAAAGTTCAGAAGCTTCCAATCTGCCTTCTCTAGACCATTCATTAATTTATATGGTTTTATCATCTCCACTTTTATTCACCTCCTTTCAAAGGTAGAAAACTCAAGTCTTCCCAATCTCTCTTTATGTGAAAGTTTTTTCAAGTCCAATTATTCTTACCGGCCTTCCCTTTGAAATTAAATAGATGTGAACTGTTTGAAAAGTGAGGGGTAGAACTAAATAAGTAAACAGTAAAAACGAAAGTGAAATTTGTTAAAGTGGTTGATTCAGGCACCCCTATTTTGGCTTGTATCCAAATATTCACTATCGTCCCCAAATCTCTTAAATAGTGAGCTTCCCAAATTAGTCATGAGTAGAAACAAATCTTCATTTTGCAAGGACAGATCATGATTTTAGTGCCAAGACAAGTCAGCTGGGGTAGAGTTTGCTCTAATTAGCATCCTCATAAACTATACCTGCAGCCCTGTGACACACAAATGGTTGTGAATTTTCCCCCTATCTTTGAAAATATCAAACTATCTAAGAAGCTATTCCAATCTGATCCTCAACTACCAAATGTCTCACAGATTAGTGTAAGAGAGAGGCTGATGAATCAATGCAAATAAGAAATGACCTTTGGAAAGTAATTTGTAATCAAAATAGTTATGCTACATGTACTAATTTCTCTCTCTCTCTGTCTCTCGCTTTCTTTTTAACATTCAGAAAACTTTTACAGCCAAATTGAAAAATTCATAATAAGTTAACTTTACTCTGGGAGTAAAATACTACTCAGTCTGAGCAGGGGTGTCAGATTTTGTCCCTTAATTTAGTGTTTGTATTACATCAGTTTGGGGGAAATACTTCTGTTACCTTCTATTGGTATATAATTGTTAGTATTTTTTATTCACTCGTGACTCTTTTGTGATGTCAAAGAAATTTACTGCACTATTGGCCAAGGCCTTTGAATACATAAGTTGTTGCTGCTGGCCATTTTGACCAATAGCATAGAAACTCCTCCTGTCTACTTCTGCTGGTAAAGTATGTATGTTTTATCTTCATCAGTGAAAATACTTATTTCAACAGAAGAAAGGTAACAAAATTAGTTTGAAGAGTAAAGTTAACTCAGAAGTGAAAAACATACCTTTTCTCTTAAACCACTTGGCCACTCAGGGACTCTGTCCACTCAGTATTTTTGGAGGAATAAATGAAATAGAGAGAACCTCTTTCTCATGGCATCACGAATGTACTGTATTGACAATGTAGTCTTAAAAAGGAAAAAAAAAATCTCTTCTCTCGCCAAACAGTTTTTAATAAACCAGTTATTGTCTGCTGCATTATTGGACATGTGGTCAGTTGTCATGTTCATATGAGCAACTGATCAAAGTTTGAACTTCTGTGTAATTGTTCCCCACTGTTAGGCTACCCTGTCATGATCAAGGCCTCAGCAGGTGGTGGTGGGAAAGGCATGAGAATCGCTTGGGATGATGAAGAGACCAGGTGAGATGCTGTCCAAAAAACTAGCCTTGATAAATACTACAGTTACCAAAGTTCCATTAAACTGCTGTGAACTGACAATTAAACAGATACCAAATGTGAAATGGAGAAATTGGATAGTTTCTGCTTTTATCCCTTTTGTAGAAAGTGTGCACGATACGTGGGTGGTTTCTTTATTTTTTTAATATATATTTTTTCAGTACAAACCTGCCTGTGCAAGCATTACAGTTTACAACTTACTGGAATAAGAAAAAAAATTATCTTCCAACCGCCTTTCTACTGTGGCTTTATTTATTTTATAAATCTATGATGTAAATAATATTTATATTGTATGTCTCTGAATTTATTGTTATATGAATTATCAGTGTATTAAGTAAGGTAAACAGTTATGCCCCAGTCTTGGAAACATTTATTCATGTAATTAGTCCTCTTAAATTCAGTGGGACGGACTACTAATGTACGGAAACGCATTTGTGAGTGTTTTCAGGATCTGGGCTGTAACTAATATTTTAGCTCAAAATCATGTAATTTAATCAATCTCCAGTAAACTGGTGTGTGTGTGTGTGTGTGTGTGTGTGTGTGTGTGTGTGTGTGTAAGTATACTCAACACCAAAAAAAGGTTTTCAGTTTTTTATAATAGGTCTTCCCACAAAATACCGAGCCCTTTCTAGCACTTTTGAGTTCACTGAAGATATTTCGGAATGCATTTTTCTGTGACCTAATAATCAGGAGACCGGTTGCAACTTATCGTATTAGTGATGTCACAGAATGATGCATTTTGGGACGTCTTCAGTGCACTAGGAATTGTCAGAAGACTTTCTCAGTGAGAAAAATGATCTAACTTGAGGTACACTTTTTTCATGATTTATTTCTAAATTGAATTCTGTCCACACTAGGACATAACAGCTGTAATTAACTCAGTTTAATTTTACTTGATAAGTTCATCTTTAATGAACTGCTGTGCCATGTGTTAAAAAAATGAATGAAGTATCGGTTCTAAAAGCTAGAAGAAAATAAACAAAATGAATAGCCAATAATTAAACAATTTTTACATATAAATAATACAATCTTATTTATGTTCTTCACTTCATATAGCTTCTTTATGTTCTAATCTAAATAGGAAATTAAGGATAGCATCTTAGAATGAGGATCTAGGATAACACACTTCATACTTAGAAGGATGCTTTGCTCCTATTGCTTTAGAAATCAGAATTACTCCCTTGATCTTGTACAGTCAACAAGTACTTCTGTTGTACTAAATCAAAAGGTATTCACTTCAGATATCATCAAAAGAAATTTCACAAAATGAGTAACTTTTAAAAAAAATGAAAATGCAGTACTAAACCACGATTGCTAAGTGGGTTTAAAGCAGTACAGATAAGAATTGGGGTGGTCAGAAAGCTCTCTGATGCAAATGAGTGATGTCAACAGAATCCAATTAGGCATGTGATTTTTGTTTATCTTAATAACACTGCTTTAGGGACAACAGCTAGTGATACTTGCCTTGTTTATGGAAAACCCACTGGAATACCATTCAGTGTTTGTTACTGTGTACCCAGGAATCTGTCTCCCGGATGGTCATTTAGCTAGTGTTACATTTATCCTTTCTTTGCAAAGTTTCCTTACCCCACAAAAAGTGTAAAAAATGGTTGGAGAAAGAACATACAGAGTCACTAAGAAAAAAGAGTCATTTACAGATAAACTATATTTGCACTACCCATCTAATCAAGAGGAAATTCTCATTTTACAATTCGCAACTAGGCAGCAGTGAAGCCTAAATTTTAACTAAAGTTGGCTAAATATTTTGCTGTCTGTTACAGAAATGTAAACTGAGATTAAGAGTGAGGGGAAAATATTTAGAATAGGAACAGTATGATTTGGAGAAGTAGAAATATTAATAGAACAACACTTCCCTCTAATTTTTAATAGTCAACATTGACATGTGTGTGACAATGAAAGGTTGTGAAAGATTCTTCTACACACTGATTATATTGTCTAAGAAATATAGTAAAGTATTTTTCCGTTTTGTGTAGCAACAAGAGAGTAATTTCTGGTTCTAATCACATGAAGCCTATTGACATTGATTTTTGAAATGGGTGGCTCCAGGGAAAAGTGATAGTATTTTGCTGTTCTCACCTTGAGCTTCTTATTCTGAGTGCAGCCCAGGTTGGTAATGACAAACAATTGCCATCTGATTAGTTGCTGATTGGTATCCTGTGGGATGAATTTGTGGTCTCAATCCCGTTTCAGTTTTAAAAAGATGCTAATTTCTAATGTTGGCAATCTCATCAGAGAGGCCAAAGACTGAATGAACATGAAGACTGAACTACCTTCTCAACTATAGAGGCAGTACCCCTAGAACAGTATTGTAATATATTGGTGGGCCAGTGTATGCAAATTTATATTGCTTTTGCCCTGTGGATGTAGTTCTGAGTGTGGTGAACATGACACCTTCCATAAATTCTAAATTCATTTTAAGTAACTTTGCTTAAAAAACACTTACTGGATTTTCAGGATATAGAGTATTTGATGCACAGTTTGCAATCTACTTTTCAAAACAGGGGATGCACAATATTTTGTTCAAAGAATTAAGATTAAAGACCACGGATTACGATTCCCAGAATAATGGAAATTGAACATAGAAAAGACCTATTTGAACTACTTCACTCCTTGCTATTGCAAGATTATTCCCTTGTTGCATAATTACTAGTGCTTCATCCTGTGTACTTTTTGAAGGTCTTACGTGATGAGACTTTCAGCATATCTCTTGGACTTTTATTATTCAGTCCTACAGATCTTACTCTTAGGAAAATTTAGGCAGAAAACTTTTCATTCTTAATTTCATCCTATTATTCATCCCTAGTTATACCTCAATCTACCACCCTTAATAATTCTTTTCTCTCTTTGGTATTTATACTCTCCTTGCTTTTGGAAAGTTATCAAGTCTCCTATTAGTCTCTCCTTTACTGATCTTCTTATCTTCATATGTCATCCCGTCAGCTCTCTCACCATTTTAATTGCTCTCTTCTAAACTCCCTCCAAACTATGAATATCCTTGCGGTAATGGAGGTGTCTAGAATGATCAATTGTAGCAGAGCTGTATGGAGTGACTGTTGCCTCTTTGCATTGTGATAAACTTCTCTGCATAAACAGTCCAAAATTACATTGACTTATGTCCTGTTGCAAACTCATAATACATTGTAGACTCATATTGTGATTCCTCTACTTTGCTGTCTGCTGTCACCTCAAGGTCTCTGTCAGCATTACTGACTTCCATAGACAAAATGCATCTCTCATTCAATTTCCCACTTTGTGTGTATGTTTGGAACAGACTGCTAGGGAGTTCTTATCTCTTGGCAACTTTTGTAGTGGTATACATGAATTTTTTGCAGGTAGGGAGCCAACCCTGAAACTCCAAGGTCTCTGGTCTCCCTTCATCCCCAAGAATGATTTCTCAGCATCAACCTTCTGGAGCTTTTGTTCTCCAGTCCTATGTATCTCTCCATCAGCACTAGGCCCTTGCAAAATGTGGCAAGCAGAGGGCTTTGGCCTACATGCATAGATCACTATTCTCCAACCCAGAAAACCTTGCACTGACAGCATAGAGATTGAGCTGTGGAGGTATGTAGCTGAAGGCTTCTCCAAGGTGGTTACAAATTGCATGCATCTCTCAGCAGGATGCAGCCGTCCTTTCTCACCCTTGCTTGGATTGGATTTATGCTTCCCTCACCATTGGAATTGGTGTTCTGAAAGTGGTTGGACATGCAGTCCGTTCCCGCCAGCATGTTGTGTCTCCCTTTCCCCCTGACTCAAGCTGGTTTCAAGAAAAGTCTCAGTCAATGCTCTTTCTGGTCATGTGTTAGCCATCTTAGCTCTTTGTGTGAGCTCTACCTTTTATGGGACCACAATTTCTCTGTCTTTGTACCAGGTAACATTTCTGCAGTGGGATTTATCCTTAGTTTTCCAGGAGATGACAGAACCCTATTCACACCTTTGAATGACAGATCCATGAAACTATGAATACATTAGATAACTTGAAAAAGCAGTTTCTATCTATTTTCAGCTATAGTTATGACAGCCTTTAGAATGGGAAATTATGCTCAGTGATTTTTTTTCTTATTCTCAGTTTAACAACTGCCCCAAGTACCTTCCTGAGATGAGTTTGCCTTGATAGACCGATCTTTTGTCTCCTTTCTTGGGTAGGTGAAGTCATAAGGCTGTCTGTGATTGTTGTTGCTAGGTAGTTTGATAGAAAAGGGGACTATGGCAAACAAAGTTACTGGTGACTTCCCGTGCTGCATTCACTACATCCTCTAATTTTGTAATTCTCCTTTAAAAAAAAAAAAAAAAATCAGATTGCATTCAGTTAAGAAAATTAACACAACACTGATTCTCCAAAGAGATTTTTTTCATGCTGTAATCAAGGATGTTGTAAATAGATTGGATATGAGTTATTTGATAGAATATTAAAAGTGAATAGAGAAAGCTCACTAAATTTGTGAAATTCCATTTTACTGGTGGGGAGGGGAAGGAATCAAATCCCCAGGTATTTAATTTGTGATTCTAGGACTTTGACTGTGTCTTTTTATAAACAAGAAGCCAGCCATTTATATAGTAAAAATATTGTGACTATATACAAGAGTTTTCTCAAATCATTTAAAAGAAATTTGGAATCAAGCTAAAGCATTGTTTTTGTTTGTTTGTTTACTTTTTATGTTTACTTTAAAACTAATTATTTGTAAGGTATTTATATTTTGATTAACGTTAAGCATTGCACTTAACAGTCACAGTTTTAAAGGGATTGTATTGGTGATTCTCAAACAGCTGTTTTTAGAGCTAGGTTTCACAAGAACACAGAACTAGACAGAAAGTGTCTACGCCAGGGGTCGGCAACCTTTCAGAAGTGGTGTGCTGAGTCTTCATTTATTCACTCTAATTTAAGGTTTCGCATGCCAGTAATACATTTTAACGTTTTTAGAAGGTCTCTTTCTATAAGTCTATAATATATAGCTAAACTATTGTTGTATGTAAAGTAAATAAGGTTTTTAAAATGTTTAAGAAGCTTCATTTAAAATTAAATTAAAATGCAGAGCCCCCCGGACTGGTGGCCAGGACCCAGGCAGTGTGAGTGCCACTGAAAACCAGCTCGTGTGCCGCCTTCGGCACGCATGCCATAGGTTGCCTACCCCTGGTCTAAGCAATGCCAGCACTGGAATTTTATTCCCCCCCCCCATTAATTGGTATTTGGCTGGTCCCAGTATCGGATATTGTAATGTGACATTATATCCCAAGTCTCCTACTTACCCTATCTATTTCTGCCCAAAGAAGGTGGTTTCTGTAATTGTAGTGAGGCTGAGCTTTGTGAGCATGCAGTGCTCCCAGATCATTCCATTGCAATTCAGCCAACAGCAAGAAAACTTGTGGGTTCTGTTTTTATTGAATGCATATTTCTTGCCAAGAAGTGTAGTCTTGGTGAAAAAAAGACATTAAAGAAGCCCTACAGCATCCCTGGAGAACCAGTCTGGCACACAGCTCAACCAGAATTGGAGGAGTGCAAAGGCCACCTTTTCACCACCCTCTCCTGAGCTGACAGTATGCTCCTCAGCCATGGCAAAGATCTGAGACAGTATCTCCTAATGCTTTGGGTCCCTAGGCCACTGGTTCAGTACTGATTCAAAGAGAAGCGTGAAGCTTAAAATACGTAATATCTTTGTTGGGCTTACGTCCAGACATTGTCTCTCTGCCTAGTCTGTGTAATCTGACTAGGTCTTCTATGCCCCTTTAAAATGAATGAAATTCATTCTTTTATTAATAGTCTTCATTCTATTTATGGACACAAAGATAGGTTTAGAAAACACAAGTGTGTAAATAAAGTCAAAATACCTAATTAAGACAATCACGTATTTTTAGGTTTTACAGATGTATAGATGAGGTAATTAGGCATATTGATTTTTTTTTTTTTCTTTTAAACAAGCATTGCAGTCTGGATTTTTAATTAGCACATGCTTCAGTGAAGGAAAAATAAAGTAGTCAATCAATTTCACATAATGCTGTCTGATATAATGTTTACAAAAGCAAATCCATTGATTTCAATACACTGGACCTTCGTTAGAATGCGCGTCTATATAGCGTGAATTCACATATAACGCGGTCGCGGCCATGGATCCCAAATTTAATTACTTTAAATGCAATTCATTTTAACGCGGTCCCTGCTATAATGCAGTCCCCGCGTTAACGCGGTACAGCACATGGATCCCAAATCCCGTGTTCTAGCCGAGGGTCCGGTGGACTTAAAATTGTTCAGAATCTGTTTTGATAAATATAGATGTACACCTGTACCTCGATGTAACGCTGTCCTCGGGAGCCAAAAAATCGTACTGCGTTATAAGTGAAACTGCGTTATATCGAACTTGCTTTGATCCACCGGAGTGCGCAGCCCTTTCCCCCCCGGAGCACTGCTTTACTGCGTTTTATCCGAATTCGTGTTATATCGGGGTAGAGGTGTATCTGTGTGTGTGTGTGTGTGTCTGTCTTTCTCTCTCTCTATTTTGCACCATTTTAGTTTAACGTTTTTAGTCAGATAAGCTAGAGTGGTGTCTACTTGTATACAAGTGGTATAATTTTGTTGTACAGAGCATGAATACGCTGAAGTCCATCTTCCTCTTGAATAAATAAATTTAATGATTTGAGGTTAAAAAATAAAATTGGCCAAAGGGAACAACTGAGTGCTAAACAAATTCAAATCTCTTTAAATTATAAAACAGCCATTATCTAAATGTGCGTGTTTAAGAGGATGATAGAGGTACCTTTAAATATAATACTCAAAAAAGGGCCACATGTATCCATCCTACAAAAAACTGTCAGGGAGGCTGTGTTTAGGACACTGAACTGAGTTTGGGAGAGAAGAAATTCACAGCTGCCTCCAACTAATAGGCAAGTGCATCACAGCCCTTCCATGGCTACTGTTCCATTTTATGGGCTAAAACAGTGACTGCTACCACTCTGCACCTCCTACATGTGGTGTTAGGACGACTGCATTCTGGCAGCTGAAGATACAGTAGTTTGCCCCCCACCTCTCCTGTGAATTGGCCTGTCTCTGGGGCCAGCACAGAACCTCTTGTCTGCTGTGTGAAGGGGTTGCAGAGTCCACCATGCAGCCTTTGGGCCCTATTCACATGTGTCAACTTTACCCAGTGGAAACTGTACTTAAATTTGTATTTCACTAGTCATGTCCCGCAGTAGTAACTGCTCTATCAGGAAAAGTGAAACCAACACGTTCAGTATCTCATTAATCAAACAAATGAAAAATTAAATCTTATGTAGGAGAAAGTAAATAAAGGCAGGAGGGGAAATCATACTAAGGGGCTTGGTGCATGCAATGTAAGGCTGAGTTCTACCATACATTAGGAAAATAAACTTATGACTATAGCTAAGTATTGTGTTTAAAAAAATTGTGCATTTAGTAATGTGTAGAACAGCTGAATTTACATAGTACAGCATCCAAGATTTGTCCTTTCATTTAATTTTTGTATAACTAACCTTTGGCTCTGCCATCGTTGAGTTATTCAGACGCTGCAATTCCTAAAAATTAATGATGGACCCATCCAAGATGTGAATTTTGTATTACATAATTGTTTTTGGAATTTTACAATTTTTTCTCTTGGAAAATACGTAACTTGTGCAAAGTTGTCCAACTGTCTTAAAAATGCTCAAACGTTTAAACTCTTCAGAGTTCCCTTTGTTCTTTGAGGGGAAAATTAATGAATTTTTACTTTCCTTCTACCTATCCAAGAAAGCTCTTATTTTTGCATTCTGTTTAAAAAAATTGAATGTACACTTAGTGAATCGTGTCTTTTTGGTGATATATAGATTAACGGATGGTAGTCTGATTTAAGTGAATACCAAAACTCCCACTGAGTGGAAACTGAATCAGGCCGTAAAAGGATTCATTTTCTTTATTGTCAGCCTTGCTTTTTTTGGTTTTTGTTTTTTTTTAAAGGGAAGGCTTTAGATTTTCATCTCAAGAAGCTGCTTCAAGTTTTGGTGATGATCGACTATTGATAGAAAAGTTTATTGATAACCCTCGCCACATAGAAATCCAGGTATGTATTTTTTCCATTTGAAATAAAATTTGAAATGATCAAACCTTGAGATGGTCGAACATGCACTATAATGGTAAGCATGGTCAGATTTATTATAGCTTTAAAGACATTAATGTGGATATCAAACTGTATTCTGTTACTCAGAGACCGTGACTTGGATTCAGCTGTCCTCTCAAGCTTCTTTCAGAGTAGATTCTGGAGGTGGAAAGTCTTACAACCTCTTTTCTTCCACTGCATCATCCCTTCTGCTAGAGAGTCCAGATGGGTCCATCGCAACCCAAAACACGGGTGGTGCAGGCTAATGGGGAAGGCGTTTGTGACCATGGTGGCTATGTGATGTGCTGATCTAGCATATCCCTTGAGCTGCTTCCTGCAGCAGGGTTCCTACAGAGTATCCATCACAACTTAAAACTCCCCTGATCTGGCAGAAACCCTGAGTGCGGCTATTTGATGCAGTGCTACTTGTTCTAATTCATGGGGGCGGGCTTTGCTAGGAGCTATATTTTACCCCTCTTTCCATTAGCATGGATTAATCTATTAATATGCTTCAGATAACAAAATAACATTTTCGCTCCTACTCCCCTCTGTTTTCCAGGAAGATGGGAGAAATGGTATCCATGCATTTGTCTGAACCGCAAAGATCTGCCTGCCCCCAAATTTTCTCCTTTGTTTTTCACCTCCACATCCCACTATCAAAGCATTCTTCAAGCTAAGGTGGTCTAGAGCCAACTTCCTCCAGAGCACATTTAACATTTTCTTATTTGTCCAGAGGGGATTGCTTAATTCCTTCAGATACGTTGGACATAACACAGGAAAATCAAATGAAGGTCATCAATGGGTTCTGATGACTGATGATGCATATCATTTGAACTACACGTTTGTAGTTGCTGTGAAGTCAGTTGAACCACTTAAGGTGTGTGTAGGTGTTGCCTCATAGTTCACAATATATGGCTGCTTTTTACTTGGATAGCTTAGATACAAAAAAAGATTAATTTTGATCTTGGGCCAGACCTGCAGTTGGTATAATTTGGCATAGCTCCACTGAAGCAAATGGAACTACTCCAAATGCCCTTTGTGTTACAAGCAGCTCTTTTCAGATTGAAGATAAATTTTGTTCATGCCAGAGACGCTAGTCTTCTTACAAGAATTCACCAAATCTGAAAATTTAAAACAAGCCTCTATTTTGAAAATAAATACATTTAAAGATGTCTTAACTAATGGAAACAAATCTCTTCTAATGCTCATGCATTAGAAGAATAATGTAGCAAAATATTACAACATTTTCCAAGACAATTTCCTTTGGACTTTTAGCCAAGAACAAGAAATTTGCAGCCCCAAATACTTCTTTGAAATAAGAGATAAATGATTAAAAATAGAGTTTGAGCAGAAGTGCCATCTCAGCTACATCATCATTATACTTCAAAATTGTGCTAAAATTTTAATATTATGTACATTAAAGAATTTTTGAATCTTTGCCATTAGTGGGTATATAATATACTGTGCTTGATTCATATTATGTAACCAATATCTGAGTCATATTTACATTGAATTCAAAGCAAAAAATTATACCATTATTAGACTTATCAATTGCACACAATTTGGGGAGAAAAATTATCTTTAGATTTTTCTGGAGGGAATTTCTTTACATTTTAACGCATTCTTCAATATTTGTTTCAATAAAAGACAAGTACAGTGGTTGTTCTGACAATGTTGGTTTGTATTGCATCCTATTTCATATGGAAGCAGAAACGTATCCATATAAACCCTAGAACTTTCCCACAGATCTTGGGGGGGGGGAGGGGAAAGTATTTATTATATCATGCTTATGTTTGGATTTAGTCATAAAATGTGCCTCAAGCTAAATAATTATGTGGATTTATTATTTCAAAGTGCAAAATACTGGGCATAGAATACGTTATTTAAACAGTCAAGTTAAAGTTTTGCATACAACTCTAACAAACCTGAAAGGGATTCTGAGGTTTCTTTTACTGTTTTCTTAAGACTCTAGGTAAAGTGATGTGAATAAAGATTTTCAAATATATTTATAGCTAATTACAAACCAACTCCTACTTCTTAATATGAGGTTTTTGCCTGTCAGAATTTTGAAAAATCAAAGTTCTGAAGCCCAAGCAAGTGCTATTAGACTAGAGTGAACAACTTACTTGACATCTTTCTTTAGTGTGTATGCATCAATGGGTATCATATAAATTAAAACCAGATTTATTGATACCAAACAGGACTATATTCAGGCATACAGATTTTGGTAAAAAGTTTTACCTGTTTAATATTTTGAATGTATTCTTTCCCATCTTATCTATGGAACTTAAAATTGTGGATGCAACCCTGAATGAATCTCTTTTGACAAGAAATCTATAATGTGTGTGTCAGTTTCCTTAACGGAAGTTTCATTTGTTTTTCCAGTCCAAAATACAAATTCCTTATAATTTGTCATGTGATTTTTTTTCACTGAGACCTTGAGATACTTTGACAGCAGTTCAATAATTTAATATAAAAAACCCTGCTGATTGTGTGGACTGGTAAGTAAGAGGAAAAAACAAATTAACCCCTTTAACACTGCCAAATATGTCCACTCTATTACCCAACATGCTTAGTATGATCTGATTTTTGGTTTTTTTGCTTAAAAATTTCCCTAAACACAGACTTGATATGGTATCAGAAAAATGAGCAAATATTGAATCTACTAAGGGTGAAGGTTAAGCCCAAAACTATATTCTGGCTTTTGAGTGACCAGGAACTGAATCCTATCAAAAGGCCCAAATTTTCAACAGTGACTATTGGTTTTTGGGTCCCCAGCTTTTTTGGGGGCTCCACTTTAAATACCTTAAAAGGCCTGATTTTTCATAAGGTGTTGAACATCCAGCATCTGAAAATCTGGGCCTTTTGATAGAATTCAAATTTGACACCCAAAACTACTATTCACTTTTGAAACTGTAGACTCCTATTCTTCCTTTGTGGCACCAAATACCATCTCTTTGGTCTCTGGAAAGATACCAACATTAAAAAAGTGTCAGCTATCAAATATGTTTTATAAACATAAAAGATCAATATTAAATAGTATCAAAGAGACTCCTCACATGCTTAAAATTAAGCACATGCATGTGTGGTTGTAGGCTTGGGGCCTTAAAGTAATCTGTTCCTCAACAGGGGTAATGTTGGCTGTCAAATTATTTTTTATAAAAATTAAAAAATGATAAATCTTCTCCTTATTTCTCTTCCACCCCATCAAACAAGTAAGCAGAACCACCCAACTGAATCAGTGGCAAAATTTCCTTCCATTTCAGTAGATACAGAGTTGGATCAAAAGTACTATAAAATGCACAGTGAAACTAGCACCTGAAGTGGGGATGGTAGCCTATTTAAGAAGTCTAAAAATGGATTCAGAAATTAAGTTGATTTTTAA
Organism: Emys orbicularis; assembly: GCF_028017835.1. Taxonomy (NCBI): domain Eukaryota; kingdom Metazoa; phylum Chordata; order Testudines; family Emydidae; genus Emys; species Emys orbicularis. The sequence continues at coordinate 267,874,795 of NC_088683.1, read as the reverse complement.
GACCCTCAGTTCAGGAAAACTCTGAAAGTCAATGGGATTTAATATGTGCTTAAAGTTAAATGTGTGCTCAAGTGCTTTCTTATATTGGTACTTAATTTTGCAATCCACCTTTATTCACTTCTTATTAAATAACCCTGCCTGACTGATATTTTTTGCTCTACCTTTCAAAAATGTTCGGATATTTCACATTTTAGAACAATGTGATACTATACATCAAATAACATCAAAGATCAAACAAGATATCATTGATTTTTATAATTTATAAATTTGAAATAAGAATAATGAATCATATTTTATCCTTGTAATGCATTATAATACACCTTTACAACAATCCAGTATATCATTTTAGCTACATATCCTAATCAAGTTTAGGATTGACCTTGATTCATGTTCAAACTGCTGAACATACAAACACTTTGAAAACAGATGCCAAATATTTATTAATTTAGCAGTAGCTTTTAAACAGTTTTTTTTAACATTCTTGCACAGCTCCAAAACCTTGCGTACTTAAAAATGTAAGGGTTTCCTGTGCTGAGGAATAAAACAAACACTCGTAAAACATAAAAAAAGGCTAAAACAATTAACAGGAAAAAAGAGTCCAAATAGACTTCATGGCTTGAACTGATTTTTGGAGTCTTGTTCTCCTTGAATATCTGACATGAAGGATCTCAGTTTAAAGTAAAAGTAAACTGAATGTCTAATTGCAAGGTATTTGGTTAAATACCAAATGTTGCAACTGGAAATGGCATTTGGCTGAATTCAAATAGGAGAGAGTGTAATAAATGTTATTTTATTATTTAGTGTAATGAGGTGTCAGTAATAAATACCACTAATTAGTTAATCTTGGAACTTCACAAATCTGACCATTTTCTTTAGTAATTTTTTTAATATCTTGCTTTTATCACCACTAATTAGGAAAAAATACTGTAGATGGAACATGTATTTTTAATTAGAGGTAGATGGGAATTTCAGTTCACCCCAGTAGTAATTAAAGACTGTTATTCCCACTTTCTGTAAATGCATTTTGACAATGAAACCTCTTCTGAAAATAATTATAATTATATATAATAATTCTTTTATTAAACAATTATTTTTGTTTTGTTTCTAAAAATAATATGAATAGTGGTCTCTAGATAAAGACCCAACTCTGGATGTTCCTTTGCTTACACCTGTCAAGGCTGTATCCCCATTTTGAACTTTAGGGTACAAGAGTGGGGGCCTGCATGAGGACTTCTAAGCTTAACTACCAGCTTAGTTCTGGTCCGCTGCCACCATTCCCTACCCTGGGAAGCTTTTAGAAACCTCTCACCAATTCCCTGGTGAATACAGATCCAAACCCCTTGGATCTTAAACAAGGAGAAATTGACCCTTCCCCCCTCCTTCCTTTCACCAACTCCTGGTGAATACAGATCCAAACCCCCTTGGATCTTAAAACAAGGAGAAATTGACCCTTCCCCCCTCCTTCCTTTCACCAACTCCTGGTGAATACAGATCCAAACCCCCTTGGATCTTAAAACAAGGAGAAATCAATCAGGTTCTTAAAAAGAAGGCTTTTAATTAAAGAAAAAGGTAAAAATCATCTCTGTAAAATCAGTATGGAAAATAACTTTACAGGGTAATCAAACTTAAAGAGCTCAGAGGACCCCCCTCTGTCTTAGGTTCAAAGTACAGCAAACAAAGTTAAACACTCTAGTAAAAGGTACATTTACAAGTTGAGAAAATAAAGTAAAACTAAGACGCCTTGCCTGGCTTTTTACTTACAAGTTTGAAATAAGAGAGACTTGTTTAGAAAGATGGGGAGAACCTGAATTGATGTCTGGTCCCTCTCAGTCCCAAGAGCGAACAACCCCTTCAAACAAAGAGCACACACAAAAGCCTTTCCCCCCCCCAAGATTTGAAAGTATCTTGTCCCCTTATTGGTCCTTTGGGTCAGGTGTCAGCCAGGTTACCCGAGCTTCTTAACCCTTTACAGGTAAAAGGATTTTGGAGTCTCTGGCCAGGAGGGATTTTAGTACTGTACACAGGAGAGCTGTTACCCTTCCCTTTATAGTTATGACAACACCATTGAGCTAGATTGTTAAAAGCAACGTCTTAAGCCTTTGTGTTAAGTACTCATATCTGCTTCTTATAAGCCAAGTTTGTTGATAGTGGCAAAATAATAGTTTTAAGAAGCAGATTGCAAACGTGAGTAATGATACAAGCAGTTTCCCGAGAGACTATAGGTACCTCAGAACTGGGGAAAGGAGTGGGAGGAGTGAAGGTGGGTTTCCTAACTAAGAAGGAGATAGGGGAGAGCTGATCAGATGATTCTCCCCTCCCTCCCCCCGGAAAATGTTTATATAAATAGGGGGAAATAAATTTGTCAGATTTCCATTGACAATTTATACTTTTTGTCAAAGCTGTTTTTTCAATTAAAACTTGAATTTTTCTGTGGAAAGCAGACACTTTTTTCATGAAAAGGTTTGTTTAGTTACTTTCACTCCACCCCCAATTTTCTATTGAAAAACTGTTTCAATGGAAAAGCCCGAATAAGAGGGTCTGGTTATAGAAAAGCAGGGCAATGAAGCAGCCATTGTTGTTCCAGAAGAGCAATTCTACACAAGCGAGCATACCCTGTCCTTTGGGTTTTATTATTTAAAATAATATTTATAGTATAAGTCTCCCCTTCTCTAAAGACACTTCTCTACTGGGAGTCCATGGAGTTCAGTTTCTGCAGTCATGGACTGGATGGACCAGGACTGGAATGAGGAGATAGGCTATGCTCTGTTGGATTCTCCATTCTTCTGTTCCAGCACAAGTTAATACACCCTGAAGCTATGCTGTGTTGCTCTGTTTCCTGAAGTGTGCTTCAAAACCTTCCTTTTGGGAGATTCAGAGACCAGCTGTACTTAGGAAACTCCTATGAACTAGTAATGCATTATAATACACCTTTACAACAATGCTCTAGCAGCATTTGTGCTCTCCAGGGTCATTGGGAAGCAGTGGGATCAAGCACCAGCACAAAAGCTAAAGGCACCTATGTGGATTTCTCCTGGGGATCCCCCAAGTTCCACAGGTTAAGTGGGGACAAATTATGCTCCATCCTCACCTCTATCCCCTAAAGATTCCTATGAAAATGTTGAGTTTGATGCTGCAAGTAGCTGATCTGGCCCTGATCCAGCAAAGCACTTTAACATATTATTAACTTTAAACACATAAAGTAGTCCCACTGAAATCAAAACTCAGACTTTTGTCTCATTTGCCTGGGTTATTTCCACATTAGTTAACAATTTTGTGTTGATGCATGAGCTGTAATGGAATCTAGCTCACTCTCAGGTCTATTTACTCTGTGGTGCTAAAAGGAACAAGTTGTTAAAACTTTTTTTTGCTAAAGTAAGCAGATAGGGATGAGTTCACACAGGTTTTTGAGTAAGATGGTACTATTTTTATCTAGTCAATTTTGAGTTCAGAACTGCACTTTTAAAGGATGGGGCATGAGGATTGGTACAGACAATTGTAAATCAGAGCGGGAAGGCTAGTGGAAAAAGGTTTGTAGGAGAGGAAAGTATGCTTAGTACATGAAAAGGGGGGAATTGCTCCAAGAATAGGGAGCAGCATGAAATAAGATATAAAGTTGGGAAAAGCCAAAGGAAGCATTAAGGAGTGGCCTGAGTATGAACGAAAGGATTGGGCTCAGACTAGGACTGCCTATATTTTCCTTTCTTCTGACAGTTTGAAAAGCTCATGATCAGTTGACAGTCCTATCCTGCTGACCTGCACGCTTCTCCAGTCTGGATATGTGAAATGGGACTCAGACTCTTCATCCTATGCCTTGCTCTTCAATATACTAAGCTTGCAGGGACTGCAGTAGCTTCAGCTGCTTGGGAAGGCTCCTTGAAACAACCAGTTAAATTTTCATCTGAATTGTTGGAGAAATCTGGATGTTACATTGCATATCTCATTCTTTCCCCCTCGCTTTTGCCAAGAGACACGGGTTTTTTAACCCACGAAAGCTTATGCCCAAATAAATCTGTTAGTCTTTAAGGTGCCACGGGACTCCTTGTTGTTACGATGTTTCTGAACACTTGTCTCCCATTTGAGGGGCACTGTATTATGATTAACCCATTGAGTAGGCTCCATTAGTAACTGTTTCTGAAAGCTTTTTATCCATAGAGCAATAGCTAAATTTGACATCTTTTGAGATTTTACTCCCTTTTGTTGATATAGGCTATTGTTAACAGTATACTTATGTTTGCAATACTATTTTAGGAGATTACAATATAATTTTGTCCCCATCCATTGATTTTCAGTTTTTTTTTATTTAATGAACTTCACTTTTGTATTTCTCACAATGTTTGAAATTATTGGAGCTTTCCCCCCACATATCCTTCATAAATACAGTTTAAAAAAATAAGTAGTGGAGATTTTAGAAAAAAGACAGTTACTGTGTTTAGAGTTTGAAATAATATTCTCACCGTATTTATAATACAGCTAATTTTCTAGAAAGGACATGTTCATTTCTGTTTTCAGCATGCTTTGCTAGAGTGCTTCTTTTTTATGTTTAATTTGGTGAAACATTTTACATTTGAACTCTTATGTAATGAAATCTATGGCACACAGATGACAGCACAGGCATCTGATAGTGGAATATAAAAAGGCCAAATATATGCACTTCTTTGTTAATAGCAACATATTCTACTAGGTTTTGGCAGATAAGCATGACAATGCTTTGTGGCTGAATGAAAGAGAGTGCTCCATTCAAAGAAGAAATCAAAAGGTTGTGGAAGAGGCACCAAGGTGAGTATAAACTTCTCTCCTTGTACCTTTTTATGAGCATTGATTACGCTTTGGAAAGCTACTTTTACATACTGTACAGATATGAACAATTTTTAGTCCATTAAAAAACACCGTAAAGACAAGTAGTAGTGTTTAAGTAACTAATGTAATTCTGATTCAGAATTTAGCATCGCAGTATTCTGATCTAGCTTCACAATGTTCATTCTATGTCAAGTTATTACAGTTTTTATTCATAATCTTGTATAAAATAGATAGTAAGAGTACTGGTCAAGTATTTTAGACATACACACAGAAATGTTCTCCTTTTGTGATCGTCTCCTACCAGTGAGTACAGAAGCCAAATGAAGTCTCAGACTCGCTGTTCCTGAAGATGTTTGATTGCTACGTTAATTGATAGGATGGCAGAATCTCGCCCTGTTACTCAAGTGTTGAGTAGTACCTCACTCCATAGCAAGTCCCAATCAAATTAATGACCTGTAGTTATTAGGAGTCCAGTACCTCCAGCTGCTCAATGTTTTTAACTCCATTGATTTTAGTAAGAGTTGAGGCACATTAGCTCTTCACAGGATTGGGTCTTAAAAGCTCTCTAATACACCATCTTATAACATGCTGCAAAGGTGTTCACCTGAAAGAATTGTGTGTGTGTGTGTGTGTGTGTGTGTGTAAAAACCTGGATTGTTCAAAATCAGGAGGATGCCCCAAACTGCATTTAATTATCTATTATTAAGTGCAACCACGTTTAGGTCTGAACTTGCAATTGTTCAGTAGTGCAGAACAACATTGTACAACAATTTAGGGTGTGATGACCACATCCAATGGGCATTTTGGATCATTTTAAGTTACTTGAGTTAAAATTTGATTATGGCTGTAGAGCCAACTCTCCCCATCACTTACAAAATCAAGGTCCTAAATGCTATATGTATCTGATCTGACAGACAGTAATTTTAAGTGCAGGATATTACATAACACAATACACTGGTTGAGCACAGACTCAGAGGAAAAAGTGCTACCTTGATTAATCATTGTCACATCTTGCAACACCTGTGTGTTCCTCAAAGGCCTCCCATCCAAGAACCTGACTTTCTTTCACTCATGAGATTTGATTGCTTCAGATCACATGGTAGCGAATGGCATCATCAAAGAAGGGAATTCTCATTGACATTTTAGTGTAGCCTCGGCATAAAATTATGTTTTAGATGCAACAGTGCTCCTCAATTCTCAAAAGTAATCTGCTTTATATCTGGATGAAGGGAGCAGGAATATTTTGGAGAATATTTTGTATTAAAGTTGCATTGATGAACAGAGATGTTAGTGGGATGGGAAGTAACGTTTTGCCCATGTGTCCATCCCTGAGGCTGTAGAAACAATAAAACAAGTCAATTGTATTGTCTTTAATTGGCTGCACAATAGCTTGAAGAAGGTCTCGTATCTGAAATGTCACATCTGATCATATTTTCTCTTCTCGATGCTTTTATCTTGTGAAGTCTTTTTATTCTGCAGCCTTCATGCTGCCAGAGAAACTATTTAGTTCAAAGAGTAACAGGTATATGAGGTGGAGAAGGAGTTGAAGTCAAGTTTAAAATGTTTCATTTTTAAGTGGTATGTGATTAGGTTGGAAAAGGGGCTGTTTAGGGTGTATTGAGAGGAGAGAGTGAATTGTTTAAAAGGGAGAGAAACAATGTACGTAAAAAGTAAAGGCACTGAAGGGAATAGGAAAACCTCAGTTAATTAACCTAGCTGATTGCAGAGATAATCCAGTCATTTTAGTGTATAAAGCTTAACCACATGGCAGAGATCAAGTTTAGCAGTGTGACACTTCTGTTCCATTCTTCTGCTGCAGCAGGAGGCAAAGAGAGAGACCTCAGACATACATTTAGAAAATACGGGAAGATATTACTATAGTACTGGGAAGTAACTGTCCTTTTATCCATATGAGAAATAATAATGCTTGTTCTTGAAAAGGAATACCAAGGCTATAATTCCAAATTAGAAATGTACTGCTCTTCATAAACCATTCAAACTGTGCTCCGTGATTGATGACATCAACAGAAGACCCTTTATTGAATTATAGCTTTTTATTTAACTTGTTGCTATGCATTATTCTGTTACTGAATCAGAATAATAGACCCCCATCTCTTTATATTACCAGTTCATAACCATGCCCTGGTAAGGTGTGTTCATTGCTTTCCTCATCCCTTTGTTTCTTGTGATCTCATCAGAGGTGTTAGAGCAAAGACTGATACCTTTTCTGAAATCAGACATTTTGTTTTCAGATTCTTTTGTTATATGTAGCCAGCAAAGAAGGTCTTTTTCCCTAAATCTAGAGACCTTCTTTTAACATGCCAAAAGTCTCTGGTTTATTGTCCATAAGAAACCCTATATTACCACTCTACGAAGGACTGAGGCCAAACTAGCATTTTACCTATAAAGGAATGGTTTCCCCATTGTCTCTGGTTCGTCCAGAATCTTACCCCACTTTTCTTTTGCTTGAGTCCAATATAACTCATTTTCTTGCACAAACTCGCTGATCATTCATCTTCTAAACATTTTTCTTTCAATTAAAAGTCTTAGGAAATACTGTAAACTAAGGCCCTGATCCAGCATTTGACTCTGTCTAGCCAGTTCTCTGTGGTCATGTGGCGCCCCATTGACTTCACTGGGGCTCCAAGCAACTAGAGGGTTCCTTCTGTGTGGTTCTCTTTGCAGGGGTGGGACCTAATTCAGTAAGACAAGCCACAGATCACAAAATTCAGTGTTGGAGTTGGCTGACTACTTTCCCTTCTAGGCATCATGCACTTTTTTTTAATCCAACTGTCTATAAGCAAAGCTCTTAAAAACGACTTAAAGCAAAAACATTCTTAAAAGTGGCCTGGTGTGGGCCAAAACTGATTCTCTATTATCTTTTTATATTTTACTTGCTTGATTGTAGTTCTGACATGTTTCTAAAATAAACTGCAACAAGGGTGTAATACATATTTTTGCTTACTGTTGTTTCTAGTAAGGGACAAATGTGATCTTTCATTTAAGATCATGTACAAGGTTCAGCATCTCCTAGAGAAAAACTTTCCATAGCTTTGGTAAAAGCCACAAGAGTTTCCCTAGCTGGATAGGTTAATCTAAATCTGAACTTGTTGTGTAGTGGAGAGGAATCATCAGGATATATGTTTTCTTGAGTTTGTAAATTCAGTGGCCTATTGGTGGTGACGTATTTAGTTTCCTGGGGTGAGGAAGCTTGACTGTTGGGGAGCCGTCTTAACAATGGCTCCTGAGGGAGTAGCTGAGCTGCACTTTGGGGCAGAAGAACAACGCTGAATGGTGGCCATGCTGTGTTGAAGGGAATGAATCAAAATCAGAAAGCCACAAAACTAAAACTTGCAGTTTAAGGGTAAAGTTGAGAGAGAGATTTAGGATCTGAAGGTGGAAACTGCAAACTGTCATTGGTTATCAGATTCAATATTGTGCATGTCCTAGTTTTCTTTCATCACAACCTTGCCTGCATACAAGAAAGTCAAATTAAAACAAAAACAAAACACAGTACAGATTCTCATTCAGACCTTACGAACTTCCAAAGTTTATCGTAGCTTGGATTACAGAGCACATAGCTATGAAACAGCCACATAATTATATTTCAAACAGATGCGGAAAACAAGACAACCACAACCATAGGGTTTGCTCTTGTTTATGTAGGCATTACTATTTCCATAGTGTAGCTATTGTCTGCAGGCTTCATCATTGTCCAGAATTTTCTTTAATGTTGGTTTTTAATAATTAGACGTGCTCTCCAAATAACTGATGACTTTTTAGGTTATATTATTTTAAAGATCTCAGTGTTATACAATGTGTATATTGATTTAATTTATATCTTGAAAACATTTTCCTGTAATTTGTCTTGAAGGTACTCTCAATACTGAAATGCATTAATACTGGTTACCAAGAGTGCTGAATGTTGCATTTAATCTTTATTTTTTAAAGGAATTTAGAATGAAATAATCTCTTAGTTCTAAAGATGGGCTAACCTTCTGAGCGTGGATGGAAGTACAGGAATTAGTAGTCTGTTTGCAATTTTAAGGAAAATTAATTTGGAGTAATATAGGGTGTGAATTTAAAGCACAATATTAACTCCCTGTATGGTTAAAACTAATTCAGAATAAGGCACTCTTATTCCATAATAAGAGTGTCTATGCAGGGAGTTAATCAGGAAAAGCTCTTCCAGAATAACTCCCAGTGTAAATAAGCCCTTAACTTGTTTATTCAACAGTAGAGATATAATTTAGTGCATTTGATTGACCAGAAGTGGTGTCCTTTTTAATTTACATGGGTTTTTCTTTTTTGCCCTCTTTTGTGTGTAGCTTAAGAAAAGGATAATATTATGTTTTTCTAACTAAAGAAAGGCACTTTTTCTGCATTTGTAGCACTTTTCTGGACCCTGAGACAAGAAGAGCAATGGGAGAACAAGCAGTAGCTCTTGCCAAAGCAGTAAAATATTCCTCTGCTGGAACTGTAGAATTCCTTGTGGACACCAAGAAGAATTTCTACTTTTTGGAAATGAACACTAGACTTCAGGTAAGAAAAAGAACTGTTCAAATTCAGAGACAGGATTATTTTAAAAAGTGTGTGTATGTGTGTATGTATGTATGTATGTGTATATATGTGTGTGTATATATATATATATAATTATATATAATAATCCCTCCAAACGTAGAGTCTGATCCTGTAAGGATTTACATATATGAGTAACTTTACACTGACGTTAATAGGCCTACTCGCATGAGTAAGCTAGTGTGCACAAATCTTTGCAGGAATGGGCCCTTGCACAGCACATAGAAATAAGCATTCAGTGCTTTGCTCTTTGTTACACTTGACCTAAAGACCTTGCAAGAGGTCACAGTTAAGTGCTACTGTGAGTTCACAGTAAGTGGCTAGCCACTGTGCTTTGATACTTTTCCCTCTTGGTAACAGAAATTTCCATGTATTTTTCATGCTTTGGTGAAAGTTTGTTGAGCTTTACCAGCAAGGTGATTAAACTACACAATGATGTCAGAAATAAAAACATTGACACATTGAATACTATTTTAAGTCATGAATATAGTACAAAAATACTAAAAAAGGATAGCTCTGTGGATTTCAAGTTGGTGTTTGCACTTAATTGTGGAATTGATAATGTGAAATAGAAATGGCTGGGAATAATCCCTTTTTAAAAAATTATATTTTTTATTAAAGGTTCCTGTTTAATAGCTAGTGTCAAAAAAACCCACTATTGATAAGCTTTCTTCTGCTGCTGCTTTAACATACCAGTAATAGCTATACAAGGAAACAGGGTGCATATCTTAAAATCTGTGTAGCATTCTCGAAGATATGACAACATAACTTGCCAAATCTCATGTAAACAAGTAAAGTATTCTCCCCTTTCTTCTCCCATGATGTCGAAGCGTTAAAGATTAGCAGTTCATTTTCTAAATCTAAAAGAACCAAAATGTGAAACGATGCAATAGGAACAATAAAATTCGTTCAATTTTCAGCAGCTTTTTATCTCACTAATTGAGCCAGATTCTGCCTGCTTCTTTATACAGGTCTGCAGTGACGGGGAGGGTAAAAGGAGCTCCTTCTACTTCCATCGTCCATGCTCGACCTGCGTAAAGGCCAGGCACACTTGTAGAGAATGGAGCACAGGGACCACACCCTTAGGTTGGGGAGGGGCACAGAGGAGGTAGTGGGGCCTGTCAAGCTGTCTGGAGTGGCTCAAGAGCATGAGTACCTCAGGGCAGACTGAAGAAGCAGGGCAGAAACCCCAAATTGGTTGAGAGTTCTCTACTTAGATTTCACCAACCAAGTATCAAGCATGAGCTTCTCAGGCACTATAATAGCCTAACCATGGAGTCACAGACAGTCCCCTTGGGTACTCCGGTTTATCTTACCACCCAGGCAAGCTTGCCTTTGTGTTAGATAGTCCCTTACAACAAAAATCACAACAATATTCAGATTACTCCCAGTCCCAAAGGAGCAGTCACTTACCCCAGGTCAACTTCAACTTAGCTCCTACACCAAAGACGACCCTTGTAGCCAATCCTATAATAAACTAACTAAAGATTTATTAACTAAGAAAAGAAATGAGTTGCTTACAAGGTTAAAGCAGGTACACACACACACACACACACACACACTCTCTCTCTCTCTCTCTCTCTCTCTCTCTCTCTTCCCCCCCCCTCCCTCCAGTCTAGATCCCAGAAAGTAATAGAAGCTGCTGTAATATGCAAGCTCTATGAGTTCTCTAGGGCTAACCCAGGCCAAGCACTGGGGAACGCTTGCTTATGCTTAGAGATCTTTGCCCATCAGAGTTCAAGTAGCATAGAGATCATCAGTTCCTTCTTGTCAGGGATTTTTATTCCCTTCCCCCAGCATTCAAGCTGATGGGACAAGTCCACCTGCAGGTCTCCTCTTCATGGGTGTGGTGGGGAGCAGTCAACAGAGTCTTTGTCCTTTGATGTTTCACAATGGCTCAGTTGGTTTCAATGGGCCTGAGACATTCTATACCTTGGGGGAGCGTACTGTAACCCCCATATTCCTCATTTTCATATAATCATAATCTTGCATATAAAGCATGCCTTGTACGGTATCGGGGAAAGGTTATGATCTGCTGAAGGTCATTTCTCTATCCATATATGTATATCATTAATGCATATGAAGTTATGAGGATTGTGTTGTATGGTTGTCACTAAACCATTCTGTAAGTTGGGGAATCATCCAGATATTAGCTCCCCAGAGGCAACAGCAAGGAAAGTAACCAACACCCAGGCGGGGTTTCAAACGATCCATCAACAACCATTGTCCAGCAAGAGAGGTACAATTCAATGACTCACATGCATGAGGCCACACCAGGGGAATTGCTCAACCTTGCCTGGAGACTCAGCAATGCCCCCAGACATGCTTGGACTTGTGCTTCCCAAGCACATGGGACTGAGGTTATAAAACAGAACACAGTGGCCACATGCTGGGCTTTTCTCCTTTACCCACCTACGCTGCAAGCAGCAAGGACACTCTGAAGACTCCAACTGAGGGGACTGGCCCAGATTTCAAGGATGAAATCTATATACAATGGACTGCAATATCCAGTGGGGTGAGGAAAACTGCTTAATCTAGATGTTGCCCCGTCTAATAGGGTTGAGAGTTTAGACTGCATGGTTATATTTTCTTTTCTTTTGGTAACTAACTCTGACTTTTTGCCTATCACTTAATATCACTTAAAGTCTATCTTTTATAGTCAATAAATTTGTTTAACAGTTTATCTTTACCAGTGAGTTTGTATGAAGCTTGTGGCAAATCTGCTCAGGTTTTGCAAAGGCTGGTGTATATTCACTTTCCATCGACGAAGTGGTAAACCAGTTAATAAATTAGTACTGCTCATCTTGAGCAGTGCAAGACAGTATATTCCTGAGGTACAGTGCTGGGAGCTGGGGGGGATTTTGCTCTGGTGCCTTTCTCTGTGTGATTCATGAGTGGCTCTGGGAGCATTCATGCAATCTAGCTGGCTGTGGGGCTCCATATGCTGTTGTGTCGAGTGATCATAGCGCCTTGAGGAGTTTGCTGCTGGTCACTAGCAAAGCATTATGAAAGACAGCCCAGGCTGGAGAGAGTTAAGGGGCACAGCGATCCCACAGTCCCAGGCTGCACCCCGGGACTTCACAGGGCCTTCTTGTGTGCAGGACCTAGCATCTTCTGTAGGAAGCCAGCCTTTACATTAATTTAATGCTTCTTTCCTGCTTGATGCGTTACACAGCTACAGAGGCTTACAATGCAAACACTCAATATAACCTTATAACATGGGGTACAGACGTTACAGGAGATTAATACATGCAGCATCCTACAAGCATTTCATAAAGTCTAAACACATTTTTATAAATCGAATACCTATTTAAATAATACTAACACACAGGCGAGCCAGACTGGTTTCCAGCTACGCATTCATCAGTGTTCACTTGGGGCCTAGGAGCCTTGGCATGAGCTGGCACCTGATCTGCCAGCGTTATAGGGCCATAGACCCATCTTCCCTTCCATCAGCCTGCACTGGAGGGAAGGCTGCACCCTATAACACTGCTCCTCCTACAGGACAAGGAGTGCTTTTTGGTGCCTGCCCTGGTATAGCTCTGCACTGCCCTTACTAGGGCTATGTCTACCAGGCACAATTTAGCCCTATGTCAAATTTGATGAGAAGTGGTAAGGATTAATCACTAGACAAGTTACCAATTTATTGGCCATTAAAGTGCTAGTAAACGCTTGTTTCTTCTGTATATACATTCTGTACATTTATAATTCCTAGTTTGCCTAGCATTTCATATAAACAGGTTTCAGAGTAGCAGCCGTGTTAGTCTGTATCCGCAAAAAGAACAGGAGTACTTGTGGCACCTTAGAGACTAACAAATTTATTAGAGCATAAGCTTTCGTGGGCTACAACCCACTTCTTATGCATCCGAAGAAGTGGGTTGTAGCCCACGAAAGCTTATGCTCTAATAAATTTGTTAGTCTCTAAGGTGTCACAAGTACTCCTGTTCTTATTTCATATAAAGCTTCTGATAAATCTTTTTATGATTATGAAAATTCATAAATGATACAATCCTAACCTGATGCCAGCAAGGATACATGATCCTAAATGTTCTCCTTTGACACTGTGCTCATTATCTATTCAGGTGTTAGGCTGAAATACAAACGTGATCAGTAAAGTACCCTTGTGCTCAATTCTGTCTGTAGCTTTTTTTATCATTGTATGTCTGTCGGTTTTGCGCTGTAATATATGGTGGTAAAAATCTTCTAATTCCTCAGCATCAAACTCATTTAGTTGTGGATATCTCCAAATTGGCAAGAACAAAGCCATCAGAATGGAATGAATGCCATCTTTAGAAACTTTTAAAGATTTCTTTAAAATATTGTGTAAGCAGTTTGAGAGGTCCCCTCTAATAGTAGACCCTTTCTTTCCAAGTCTTAAGAAATTTACTAACCTTAAATTACAATACTTATGTACATTCTCTAATTCTACTATCTATCTTGGCTCTGTATTATCTGTAATTAGCATTTCAGTTTGAGGTTGGAGGGTAGCAATTTTCTTTGTTTCTTCTCCAAGCTTTCCCAATTGATCTGTCACTTTTCCCAGCTCTCAAACTTGAGTTTCTGTTCCACTAACAGATATGTAACTAGCATCTAGTTTTTGCTCCCTTCTATTAAGAGCCAAACATAGACACTCTAATGAACCATCTCCAAATTTAACTTTAGAACCAGGAGAGTCTCCAGATGTCCATGTATTTGCACTCACTTTTACTGGTATATGCTTCAGCCTTCTGCCTCTTGTAGCTTGTAAGTGCTTATGAATCAGGATTGCTAGTGAGTGTACTCTTTCTGCTAGTTTGTGCAGAGCTCCCTGCATTTAGAGAAACTTTCCTTGAGGGTCAGTTTACTAATAGGTAAAAGTGTGCCAAGCCTACCCCTGGGCACACTTCAGGCATTATTCCCTTTACCTTTTAGCACCCTCAAAATTCATCCCAAATAAAATGTGCAGTTATGTCACGGCCTTTATTTACCCCAGAATCAGTCCCAGTCTCTCTCTCTCTGGCCCAATGAATAGTTACTGTAATTATTTACGCAAAGCAGAACAGTTCCAGAAGGAGAGATTGAGGAAGACATTAGAATAGGCAGTAGCCTGGTGATTAGGGCACTCACCTGGGATGTGATTACTCTGAACTGGACAGAGCAGGGTCTCACATCCCAAATGTGTGTCCTAACCACCAAGCTATTGGCTATTCTGGGGTGGGTTGGTCTAAACTCACATACAGTTAACTACATCGGGGCAGATCCTTTCCTCTGTTCCAAACTCTTTATGCTGCCTACTTACCTTCCTTAGGCATGCTGAGCATAGTTCAGAAACATCTGCAGTGTGTCTCTTACCCTGTCATGCGGTTTTAAAAATTTTAGGGGGAGGTGCTATCTTTTGATCAATTCCTTGGGAAGATTCTTTTTTGCCACCACAATCCTGTAAACAAGCACAAATAAAGGATGCTTATGTTTTTTTATTTCTGTGCTAAATGTTGCAGTACAGTGTGAAGTTGGGAGACAGAAAACCAGTGTACCAGCTATATGATTTCTGTTATAATTTACATGAATTGTTTGTTACAGATGTTTTACTCTCAATCAGTGGTTCAGGGAAAGTGAATTATTGTTTGCTGTCAGCAGAAAAATTTTACATCTAACTGTCATGCCATATGCTGATGACTACAAGAGGATCTGAGATCAGCTAATTTTGTTAGAGAATAAATCATTCTTGCTATCATGCAGAAAGTATACAGACTTAGATGCTTCCCGTATCAGTTACAAGTGAGCTTGCTGTGTATTGTCATGTACTGCACATTTGGAATAGCTTTCAGGCAGAGTTACCACTGTTAGGGGCAGAGCAGATGTTGCATATTTGATCCTTTATAGCCACTCGAGGAGTGTATTGGTTCATGTTACTTAGTTGTCATTTGGTTAATAAAAAGTAGTCATACTCAAAAATAGTGTCAACATGCTTTGAAATAAATTAAAAGCAGAATCTCAGCTCTATAACCTTCCTAGCTTGAGAACGGTGTCAAAATTTCCCTTTCTAGCAACCACATTCAAAATTGTTTTTCTTACTTTAGGAACACTTCAGTTGAAATATTATTTCTATTAGGCTTTAGATCTAGAGACACTAAGCTTGTGAATAAGGCGTATATGTAATGTAGAGGTGTACAATGTTGCTAAATTTCCTCTAATGTAAATTATCTGATGAGGGCAAAAAGAAGGTTTCAAAATGTTAGAAGTAATTGTAGTACTTCAAATTCAGAAACATAACCACTTAATTTATGAAAAATATATTATGGGATTGCCCAAGACATGACAACAGTTACTTAAGCAATTTAGTATGTATAATCCAGGGATTTAGGCCAATCTATGCCTAAATCATATACATACAGTGTGGTGATTTTTTTTAAACCAGGTCTGATTAATATAATATGTATTAAAAGGTTATATGTATAAACTGGACTCAGAAGGAGATGTAAAATATTGCATGTAGCTCAAGAGAAGTGATCATTATGTTCTCTTCTCATGTAACAATTCTGTTGAATATTTTTGTAGCACACAATTTTAATTTCTTATTTAGGAAAAAAGAGGAGTTGTGGTTAGATAGAAGTAAGGGAGCATTAGTGTATCATGTTTGTATCAGGTTTACTAGAAGAAAATTTACATATCTCTGTGTGTGTGTGTGTGTGTGTGCTTCCACATTTATTTCCATTATAGCCTGTTCCAGATCTATCATACGTAAGCATGTTGTTTAAGTTTATCTTAAACATTCGAGCCCTGAGATTATTGTTTACTAAATGTCCATAACATGTATAAAAGTGTTGTCTAGCAGCAAAATTCTTGTTACTCTTGTCAAAGTATGAACAATTTCTGGAAAATGTCATGCTATAGTTTTGGTATGGCATGCTACAGGCAACACTCAGTGCAAATCTTTAAAGCTGTGATTTTACATTTGAGGAATTTTGTCCATCCTTACATGTATCTGTATTTTGTTTGCTTGTTTTTATACTGAACTGATAAAGACAGTTGAAAAGAGAGAGAGGGAGGCGTACCTTCCAGCATAGCTAATAGTCCAGGGTTTAGGGTACTCACCTGGGATGTGGTAGACATAGGTTCAAGTCTCTGCTCTGGATTTCCAAGCGCTGCTGTCAGAAAATTATATTCTGGCTTTTATTTTTTTGTTTTTTAAAAGAAAAATTCAACACCGTCTATGAATTAAGCGTTCTGGAAATGGCTTTTGACCAGCTATTGACTGTTCTATGTCTGAACAGCACAATAATGGGGAAAATATCCTTGCAAAGTAAAATTGACGTAACAGAATTCCTGAATTTCGTATCTAGGTAGTAGATCTACCAAAACACCAAAAACATCAGGCGGACCAGGTACTTGAACCTGGGTCTCCCATATTGCAGGTGAATGCCCTGGCTGTTAGCTATGCAGGAGTGGGTTAGTCTGTCTGTCTTTCTTTAGTGAAAATTTTTGAAAGGTCTCGGTTTTGTCCTGATGCAGAATGGGAAAATATTTTGAAACCTTGACAGTTTTCATGGGATGGAAAAACTGGTTTCTGTCCAACTCTTGTAATGAACTCAGTGTAAATAACTAGGATAGATACAACCAGAAGTTGTGTTTTCTGCTACCTGTAGCAAATCCCTGAGAAAGTAAGTGATAGTTTTTGTTGGCTGGTTTGTTTGTTTTTGTGGGGGAGGTGAAAGGGGAGGGAAGGGGTGGTTGTCATTGTATCAGAAGACTGCAATATTAAGAAATGTGAAGTGTCTCAAAGTAAAATTTCAGATGACTACAACTGCAATTTGCTGAGGCATGTTGTTCAGGTTTCTTAATGTTGCAGTGATGCATTGCTGCATTCATTTCACTTAGTTCACCAAACAGGCATCAGATGGTAAAGGCTTTCAGTTGTTACTAACCTGGGCTGGATTTAAACTACTGACCTAGAGGTGAAAGGTTTCTTCTCCCGTTACCAATCCCCTAAGCCTCCCAGAATCCAGTCTTCACAAAGTTTATGCCGGCTGTCCATGCCTGTTTGAGCTGGAGGAAAAGATGATTTTGCTGCCAGACAAGACTCCTTTACACAAGAGGGTCAGCCGACAACAGTTAACTAGATTTTGCCATGCTCTTGCCTCTTTAATGCAACTTCCATTATATAGCCACTGGTCATATGCTGCTCAGACTCTCAGAAAGAACTACAGAAAAGCGTTGCTAATTGTTGTTGACAGAAGAGACTGCATTGTTTCCAAAGTCACTGAATCTGATGGATGCCATTAATAGAGCTGCCAATACATGGAATAATGTCTCAGGCCATGTCTACACTAGCACTTATGTTGGCAAAACTTTTGTCACTCGGGTGTGAAACACCCCCCCCGCTCCCTCCCGAGCGACATAAGTTTTGGTGAGACAAGCACTGGTGTGTACAGCGTTATGTCGGTGGCAGACGCTCTCCCGCTGATATAGCTATCACTGTGCGTTGAGGTGGTTTTATTATGTCGACGGGAGAGTTCTCTCCTGTTGGCATAATGTGGCTACACAAGTGCTCTTACAGCAGCACAGCTGTAAGCTTGTAAGTATAGCTATGGCCTCAGAGATGATACCACCATGTGCCTATAATAAAATATATCAAAGAGTAGAAAACAAAGGAAATTCTTTTTTGGCATTGAGAATAAGCCTGAGAAAGAAACCAAAGATCTTTCTCCAACTACAAATGAGTTTATTAGTTTTAGTTATTTGGATATGAAGAATATTTAAGAATGTGACCATAGCCAGCTTAGTTAGAGGACTTCAAGAGGGCTCTGAGATTATTGCTGAATATAGTCGAAGCAAGAGGAAATAGCAGCTCTAGAAAGAAAGGCATAAGAGTCTTTATCAAGTGTGAAATGGGAAGGAAATTCTGTAGAATTAACAGACTGTCAGGATTTTTAAAGAGCAGGATTTTAGTTTACACAGAAATCTTGAAATTTTGAACAAGGAAATGTGTTGGATTTTCAAAGGCTACTTGTCAGAAAATTATAATTTTTATTTTGAAATTTAACACAGCCTATGAATGTAAGCATTCTGGAAATGACTTTTGACCTGTCTGCTAACTATGGGATATTACATGTCTGTACAGCACAGTAATGGGGGGGGGGGGGGGGGGGGAAATCCTTGCAAAGTAAAGTTGACAAAACAGAATTCTTAAATTTCAAATCTATGTGGTAGATCTTCCAGAACATCAAAATGTGGAAAGTTTTATGGTTATCATGAGAAGAGGACTAAGTATCTCATTATAATTGCATATGCAAAGAGATCTTTTAGAAGAGTCAGCAGGTACTGGAAAGTTTTGTTAAAGTATTTGCTACATGATGTCTTTACTAATTTTGATATAAAACAGCAAGAGGCACCCATCTGTACCCTTTAGAAGCAGAACCTCAGCTGGTGTAAACTGTCATAGCTCCACTGAAGTCAGCTTCCATTAGCTGAGGATCTGCCTCTGACAAATACTTAAAACATACAATAGATTGAAAAGAAATAGTAACCCCTACTATATAATAATAAGTAACGAGGCAGGACAGATGATAAACCAAATTCCCCACTTACAATATTTTCATCTTCAGACCCCCACTCATCCCTGAAGGGATGTGCTTGGCCACATTTCCTAAACGCCAACAGATGTGGGCTTTTGTGAGCCAAAGTTGAAGAAGTGCATTCCAAAAGAAAGAAAACACCTTGCCAGGAGCCCTCTCTCCTTAACGCCTTCTCTTTTTTAAATTCTGCGTGCTGGTCCAGCTAGTGTGCATCTGCTGATCACAGCTCAGGTCGTATGTCATGACTTCACATAATTATTTTCAGTAATTTAGGTGGGCCAGATCATCAGCTGGTGTAAACTGATGTAGTTCCACTGAAGTCAGTGCAGTCCCAATTATTTAAACCATCAGAGGATCTGGTCCTATGTCTATATACATTACATACTCCCCTTTGTCCCCATTCAGTAAAGCATTCTGGGATACGTTTTCTATTAATGTGATCTTGCAAATGGTGGGATTATTGGTGTATGTGAGACTGTGAGACTTAGCAGTCAAGAACACTTGAGGTACGTAAATATAAGTACACTGCTGTAGCTCTACTGTTTTTCAGCTTTTCAATATAAAGAACATAGGTTTACTGAAATAAAAAGCATCTATGTGACCTTGGAATTGTGTATCCAGAATGTATTCTGTAAAATGTTAGTTGGTTTTGGGTAATGAAAATTTATTTTGTTGAGTAGGGAGAGCCCATAAGATTCCCAAGTAAATCATATGCTTTTGTATACTGTGCCATAATTTGAAAGCTTTGGGTTATTTATTTGAATGTAAAGAGGTATATGCCATTGCTATAACCAAGGAAAGACTTTCCGCAGAAAGGATGACATATTACTTTTAATCCCATTGGAATTCAAATTCTCTGGGCCACTGTGCTCTATTCAGATACTCCTGCTAACTTGTAAGTAACATGATGCCATTTGAATACACAGGCATAAGTGTGGTCTAGTAGAAAATCATGGGTACGTCCAGACTACCCATCGAATCGGCGGGTAGTAATCGATTTATCGGGGATCAATATATCGCGTCTCGTCTAGACGCGATATATCGATCCCCGAACGCGCTCCCGTCGACTCTGGAACTCCACCAGGGTGAGCTGAGGTAGCGGAGTCGACGGGTGAGCCGCGGCCGTCGGTCCCACGCCGTGAGGACCCGAGGTAAGTCGAAATAAGATAAGTCGACTTCAGCTACGCTATTCCCGTAGCTGAAGTTGCATATCTTACATCGACCCCCCCCCCCCCAGTGTAGACCAGCCCCATGTGTGTTTACTGATGGGTATGAACACCTCAGAACATTACTCCCTGAAGTTATTCATCTGTGATCTGGGGAACTGCCTTTACCACTCCAGCTCTTGGCTGGATTTGTTTACAAAAGTTATATGATTGTTTCAGTGGCTGCAGTCTATAGCTCTGTTTAATTGGGCGATTTGGTGATTGTGATTAGGTATGGTTTGGAAGCTGGAGCACAAGCTTCTTCACTTTAATCCATGCTCTGACACTTACTGGACTGAGACTTTGACTAAGTTACTTAACCTCCTTGTATTCTTACCCACTTCCCAAAGGAGTTATGAGTGGCTAAGTAAGCAAATACACTTCTTATTTCTGAGGGATGGTGTCTCAGGGTTCTCTACTCAGCGCAGGGGTACCTCCTTGTAGCTGCATCAGGGAAATAGATCTGCCTGGTCTGATGCCCCCTTCCATCTCTTGTTAATGCTGTGTCCCTTTCATGCTCCAGGACAGCTTTCTCTTCCTGACTCGGGATGCTCCCTCTTTGTGGATTGGGATGTTCCCTCTTTGTGGCTTGGCCCTCCGGCCAGGTCACTATATGATTTCCCCCTTCTGGGGTATTAAGTCACTGGATTGGCTGTCTGGATATTGTTCCTGGCAATTCTCTAATTCAAAGCTATGGCTCTTCCCCAGTGGCCAGTAGGGGAACCCTACTGCTACTCCAGATTCTAGGTCAGAGACCCTTAAAGCAGTGGCCAAGGCCTGCACTGTCTAAGACCTTGCTGCTGTTTCCCTAGGCCTTTTCCTACTCCACCTCTATCAGGCTTCTGCTTCACCACCCTTCTGGGTAAACCCTGCCTTTAGGGCCAGGATCCCATGGCTTCTGCTCCCACTTGAGTTTCCTCCTTTCCCTCTCTGAGCCCAGAGAGTGACTGCAGCCCCTTCCTGCTGCCAACTTTCCCAATTTTATACCAGGCCCTCCCCCTCCTGCCTAGCTTGTCTCCATCCTGTCAGGGCTTGTTTCATGAGCATATTTAAACCAGTTGATTTTTTTTTTTTTAAATAAAGTTTTGAGTTAGCAGCCTAGAGGCATGTCTACTCTACAAACTTTTGCCGACGCAAGTTACTTCGACATAAAGCTGTTGCAATGAGTGTATTGCTTGGGTGCATGTGTACTTGGTTCCTTGCATCGGTGCTACGTATACTCACCAGGAGTGCTGGTTTCAGTGCACAATGCGGTGCACCATGGGTTGGTATCCCAGTGTGGTACTCGCCACTGTCCAGCACACTATCTTTTTGGAAATTTTGGCAAGGCACGGTGGGGCAGAAATGAGTCGCACAGGAGTGACTGTGACTGCGGTGTCAAGTTCCCATTATGCAGTTCTCTCCACTGCATAATTCCGTCTTTATCCCATAATTTTTGCATCTGTTTTGAAAATACCACAAACCCATGCGGGACTTGCTCTGATTGAAGCATGGAGTCTGCAGAGCTCTGCAGTATTGTCATGAGTGTTGCAAGCACAGGACATACGATCCTCCAGTATTTGCAGAGCCAAAGGAAGAGCTACAGGGAACATGACTATTTCCTGGAGGGCAGATTGCTGTGGGACATAACTATAACCAATTCAAGATAGTTGGTCTAGGAACACACCACCAACAGTGAACTGTAGAGAGCCACTTTTGGGCCTGAGAAACCATCACTGACTGGTGGGATCACATTGTAATGCGGGCTTGGGATGACGAATGGTGTATGTAGAACTTTTGTATGGGCAAGGCCACATTCTTGGATCTGTATGCAGATCTTACTCTAGCCCTCTGGTAGGGACACTAGAATGTGAGCTTCACTCACAGTGGAGAATTGAGTGTCGATTGCACTCTGGAAACTTGCAATGCCGAATTGCTACCAGTTAGTGGGACACCATTCATCATTTTGGAATTGGAAAATCCACGGTGGGGGCCATTGTTATGCAAATGTGCAAGGCCCAGGTTTGTGACTCTCTGCAATGTGCAGGGTGTGGTGGATGGATTTGCAGTAGCGAGGTTCCCAAACTGTGGTGGAGTGATAGACGGTGCACATATCCCTATTTTGGCACCAGTCCGTTTTGCCACAGAGTACATCAACAGAAAGGGTTAATCTTCTATGGTTATGCAAGTGCTGATGGATCACCGGGGATGCTTCGCTGACATCAGTGTTGGCTGGTCAGGGAAGTTGCATGACACTTGTATCTTTAAGGACATAGGACTGTTCAGAAAGCTATAAGCAGGGACTTTCTTTCCCGACCAGTGGATTATCATTGGCAATGTTGAAATTCTGTAATGATGCTGGGGGACCCACCCTACCCCTTACTCCTCTGGCCAGGGCTGGCTTTAGGCCGATTCCCTCGAATCGGGCCCTGCGCCTAAGAGGGCCCTATGCCCTAAAGAAGAGCGCCTAACTTAGGCGGCTTTTTAATTTTTTTACTCACCCGGCGGCGGTCTGGTCTTCAGTGGTACGTCGGCGGCGGGTCCTTCACTCGCTTCGGGTCTTCGTTGGCATTTCGGCACTGGGTCCTTCAGTGTCATGGAAGAACCAGAGCGAGTGAAGGACCTGCCGCCGAAGTGCCGCACCGCCGCCGGGTATTCGAATCAGGCCCCACACTTATTAAAGCGGGGCCTGCCTCTGGCTCATGAGGCTGTACACTGACCACCTCAGCTTGTGGCTCAGCACGTGCAGAATGACAGTTGAATGTGATTTTGGTAGTCTGAACAGATGCTGGCCTTGTTTGCTCACAAGATTGAATCTCAGTGAGAAAAATATCCCTATGGTTATAGCTGCCCACTGCATAATATCTGTGATGCCAACAGGGAAAAGTTGCTGCCAGGCTGTAGCAGCTGTCTGCTGAGTTTGAACAGCCAGACACAAGGGCTATCAGAAGAGCTCAATGCGGCGCTCTATGGCTCAGGAAGGCTTTGAAAGAGCACTCTAACAGTGAGCCAGAGTAAGGAGTTGTGGTGTCCTGTGCTCTCCCTGGCTCTGCTCTTTGGGGTCCTGTTGGGAATTGTGTGGTGCTTGGTGCATATCTATGCATAGATCACTGACAGTGCACCTATTAATTTTGTGGTGCTTGCTGTACATTTATGCTGCTTATACTGTGTTTGTCACTGATCCTATGAGTTATGTCACAGAGTACAATAACAAGTAAGTGGGTGTTTTCACTACTGCCAGGCACTCTGCCGCATATGTTAGCAACTAATAAAGATTAATTATTTTCCAAACAATACTATTTTATTGAGTAATGAAAACACTTCAAAATATTTTGTGCAAGTTAAAAGAAAATCTGTTAAAACTTTAATAAATGTATGGAACAGAAGGAACATTGATTTCCATTTTAGCTACACATACACTGACCTGTGAGAACTAAGGTTGATGTATGTGAAGCTGTGGTTGTACTGAATGTCCCCAGTGGTGGAGTGGCAGGGGTATGGATGCGACCCCTGATGCAACGTGGAATTTTGAGGGGAGGGGGAGGGAATTATTGGGTGGGGCTATACTGAAGTTCTCCATGAACAGTAAAGGCAGGTGAGCCTGGGATTGTTGAGCCAGTAGGTCCACACGTGTCTGCAGCATCTGTTTGCTGCTCGAAAAGACCCATTATGTCCTGGTGCATCTTCCTCTCCAACTCCTGGGCCTCCCTACTGTCTGCAATATTCATCCTCCAGGCCTTATGGTCAGCATCTGATGTAACACTAGGTTGCAGGATCTTGGTGAAAATGTCATCCAGAATCTCTCTCCCCCCCTCCCCTTTCAGATATGGGTCAGGCACTTCACTGGTGTGGAGGGCAAACCCCTCAAGGCCACAACTGCAGCAGCTACAGATAAAACACAGAGGTACCACTGTCAGTATAGTTGCAATGGAAAGTGAAAGTTAAGATTCAGAACTCCCTTCCCTGGCTCCCTTATTGACACTCTTGCCTTAGTTCCGAGTGCATATGCAGGGTGCTACTTGCAGCTTCAGCCATGTTGAGTATGGCCTGCCAGGGGTGAGGGAAATGAGGGAATTGCTAGGTTGCATGGAACTGAGTATAGGGCAATGGCACTGGATACTGACACCATTCTCCACAGGCAGTGGTGATTTTTAGCTGATATCACACTTCTAACTGGACTGTGGTGGAGTCTCAAAACAGCTTCTGGCTTGCAGCATAGCTGGACCCCAACCAGTCGCATGTCCCCTATCCTCCACCACCATTATCATCACCTCATCCTCACTGCTCTTGTCAGGGACCTGTGACTTGGGCTCCTTGGTAGCGTAGTGGTGGGGATCTCCGTTAAGTGTGGCATGCACCTCTTTTTGTAAAAGTGGCATGTCTGCGATTCATCACTGGATTGACTGTTGGGCTCCCTGGTCTTGTGACATGCCTGCCGCAGTTCATTTGTTTTTATGCAGCACTGCTGCTGATCCCAATGGTACTTCTTGTGCATCCCCCGTGCAATTTTGTAGATGTCCACATTTCTATGGCTGTTCCATTGCTATGCCTGTACAGTCTCTTCTCCCCACGGGTCCAGGAGCTCCAATATCTCCTGTGTACTCTAGGCCAGAGTGCGTCTGGAGTGCATAGCCGGCATGGTCAGCGGGGCAGTTGCACACTACAATGGAGAGCTGCTAGATGGACACTCTGAAAAAGACCTTTCAAAAATTCACAGGGTTTTAAAAGGCAGGGGTGGGGGTTCTGGTCTCTCTGACCCCAGGGCAGAGGACTTCACAATTGTGACCAGAGCAGTCAATGTTGGGTATTGTGGGAAAGCTGCTGGAGAACTGCTAGGGTCAATATAGGTAATGTAGTGTCTATATTCGCGCTGCATTGACCTCAGTGTGTCAACCATGGCTCAGCACCACTCAGGGAGCTGGTATTACTACGTGGGTGCAATGGAGAGCTATCATCACGGGGAGACAAATTGAAGCATAGGCCTGGTCTATCCTACCAAGTAGGTCGACAGAAAGTAGCTTCCACTGATGTAACTCGCCTACTACACTGATTTAGTAACTCCACCTCTCCGAGAGGCTTACTGCTTAAGTCAATGTAATTAGGTCGATGCAGTGTCAGTTTAGACATTGTGTTGCTTACATCACTATTGCTGCCTTTTAGAAGCTGTCCCACAATGCCCTGACACTGACCGTTAAATCAGTGCAAGCACCCTGGTTAGTACGCGCACCACCGACACAAGGAGTGTAGTGTGGATAGGGGAGGGGAGGGGGAAATAAATCCAAGACCACCATGTACAAAAAAAATATTATTAGTGACATAATCACAATCTTTCCATTATTTGAGGAAAAAAGATATATTGGTTTCCTTTTAGGGGGCCAATTCTACGGTCTTTACCCCTCAGAAAGATCTATGGGATTAGACTCTTAGGTTCAGATCCTGTACATGAGCTCTATGTGTGTGGATCCTTGCATCCTCGTGGAGTGTGTTGCAGGATCAGGGCCATAGTTTGAACAGGATAGAACAGTTTTACTCTTTTGGACTATAGGCTTCATGCTCTGCATATTGCTAAAAATATTCAAAAAATGAATTGCAAAGACTAAAAAAAAATGAAGGTTTCTTAGCTGACTGCTTCATGCCCCTGAGATATTTAATTAAAAAATTCAATTTAAAATATTCAGCTCGTTTCCACCCCATTTTATGGATTATATTTTGGAGATTTAACAATGCGAGTGTGTTAACAAAATGTGTGACTAGAAATTACTAATAAAATAGTGTCTAGAGTAGTTCCAACGGAATATGTATATAAAAAAGCTTGCTTGCCATATTTTCGTAATACCATTTTCTTCAAATACAAAGGGAGTCTTTTGAAGCAACAAGATAATATTGACTAAGTCAAAGAGTCTTATTGTAGAGTAGATTAAACAAATGTTTGTGAGTCTTAAGAAACAAACAACAAAAATATTTCTCTTTCCAGAAACATTCCATCCTATTTTGATCATCAACAATAAAGCTGAAAACCACAATGACGCTATTGTGCCTGGAATGCCAAGTGTAATCCAAGAAAAATGATGAGGCTAAATAATAAAAATGTCTTCTTTAGAGAAATGTTACATTTTTTCCTCAGTATTAAAATTCTGAAAATGTTCTAAAGTTAAAGGTAATTTTTTAATTAAAATCCTAACTGTGAGAACAAGTTTCCTGACCAAATAATTGATATATAAGTAACTTTCTATTAAAACTTTGTTTTAATAAAAAATTAAGTGCTGCAGTGTAACACCGCAAGGTGGCTGCTGAATTGTTTCCCAAAAACTCCAAATAGGGTTATTAAGTGTGACATAGTAGAGCGTATAATGTGCCAGGTAAAATCAAGATTGAATCCCAAAGGTATGTTCTTAAACTGCATAATCAGATCCCCATTTCAATACCATGTTTATACTTCAAAGAACAGGTGCTTATTTCAGTGATGATTTGTCATTAAAATTATGTCAAAATGTCTTAAAATGTTGTTGAAACTATAAAAACACTCACAACACACACAGGGCTAATTATGGGTGCCATCTGTTTATTTTTATAAAGCAATTTTTTTTTAAAGACCAGTGCATCTTCTTGCTCTGATAAACCACAAGATTATTATAATGATTAACTGTTTTCCTTCAATTAGTGTACTTGAAGTAAGGAAGACAACTAGTTTGTTCATTGACCTTTTCCTGTGTCATAAAATGTATATAATATGACATCTCATTGTGAAGTGCATTTTCTTAAGATATTTGACCCCTAGAACAAAATCATTTTATAATAAAAATGGCAGTTCTGTCATATTTTTTACTTGGGACGTTCTAATGCTCTCATTGTATGTATCACATGCTAATATAGTATGTGTCTTTGTTTGTGTCTACATAGTAGGACCATAACCCATCTTCTTTGGGTGCTTTCATTTCACAACTTTTCCACAATCGTTAGAGATTGCTGTAAGTTAATAAACATTTTCAGTTTACAACCACATAAAAAACCACGTGTGTGTGCATGCGCGTAAGTTTGCACACGCACCCAGTCCGACCCAGCTTTAGTGTGAATGATGGGTATTCCCATGACAGCATCATCCAAAGCCGTTAGCAGCAATTTGCTGAAAGAGCAGAGTGACTCGACTGGTCCAGCCCAGCTATTGTGCCTGCTAAGCACTACACAGATAAGTCTGGAGGGAAAAAAACTGAAGGATCCATCTGCTCATTTCTGCTACACTGCGCTGATGTAAGATTACGCTAATCTGGTTGCTTGTCAGGACAGGTTAGTGAAAGCAGGCGAATGGGTGAGATTTAGGGTAGACTAGCTCTATGGAAAATCGTAAGCTGCTCCTGTACATGCCATGTTAAGTGTAGCAGAATGGGTTGATTATCAGCTACTTTGAGGATTTCAGTTAAAATACATTACATTGCTAGATTAAAAATGAGTCCTCCTCCTTTATACTTCCAAACAAACAAGAAACTAACACATCTGCACCAAATACCATTATGTTGTAAAAAATAAAACATACTTCCATATTTTTTTGTAGTTTTGCTTTTACTCCTTGTGCTTAGTTATTGTATTTACAAATTGCTTATTTATTTTATTTAGGTTTTTTTTTTAGGTGTGTGTGGGATTCTTGTTTGTTTTTTCTTTTGGTTTTGCTTGTCTCTTCAGTTTGGTTTGGTGAAGAAAGCCCAGAGTTGGAAATTAACCCTTGTCCCATTTTTGGCTGGTGATATCTTTGTTTATCTGTATTTGTTTATGATGGGTTTTTTTGGTTGTTTTTGTTACCTACTGACTGTCAGTTCTTGACCTTGCAGGTTGAACATCCCATCACAGAATGCATTACTGGCCTGGACCTAGTCCAAGAAATGATCCGTGTTGCTAAGGGTTACCCTCTCAGGCACAAACAAGCTGATATTCCCATCAACGGCTGGGCGGTTGAATGTCGAGTTTATGCTGAGGTAAAATAAGTGGTAAGGGGTGGGAGGCTGTATGTGGAGCAGTAATACCCAGGTGTAGATAGGCACCAAGGTGAAGTCAAGGTTTATAATTTGAGATTTGTGATTTACTGTATGTAACACAACTGATTAAAGAAAGTTTTATGTGGATTTTTATGTTGTAATTCAAAAGAATAGCCTGAGACCAAAATTATTGCCACATACATTTTTAGAAGAACCTATCTCCTGCAAGTAGCCAATAATCATTTCAAAGGAAGTTCACGGCATATTTTCAGCCTAATTTAATATGATGATTGGGCTGTATTTCATTTTCTTCTGAACTATTAACCAGTACTTCAGGTTGGCTCACCTCCACGTTTTTCTTAAACCTTTTGGCTTAAATATTTGGGTAAAATTTTGTAAGCTGCCAAACTTTTAATGGCACTGAGGCATTTGCTAATAGTTCAGGAAGGATGTTTGCTCCTCTGTAGCTACATTTGCTTTATATGACCAATTTGGAAAGTGAATTTCAAAACCATAAGTGCACAATTACATTATGACTCTTCATAGTAACAGCAAAAAAAAAAAAAAAAATCTGAATTAAAAAAATTCTCTTTTTAAGCACGACTGAGACTGGTATTGTAAGTTAATGTGTTATTAGCATTGTTTTTGATATTTGGAAATTTAGACTTGTCTATTGAATGAATGATATTCAGCTGTCTTCATTTTGTTTTAAGAATGTTAATACTTTAGGCAATCTTTTACAAAAAAAAATCAGCATCTTGGTATGTGTTTTCCCATTTGACTATTGCTGCTTTTATTGCCCAAGACATCTTAATTTGTCTTGTTCCCCTTTCTTTATTTTTCATGACACAGTAGTTTGTTGCTTGTTCTGCTCATTACAGGATGTATATGACTATTTGGATGAAGATTAAATGTATTTGTGATTTGAATGATACAAAGTGTGCATTGAGTATTAGTATGGCTTTACTAAGGTAGTTGGTATTCAGAATTTTTGCTCAACCATCTATGAATATTAAAGGAGTTTGAACAACAGAATCCTGTTTCACCGTGTGTATGTTGTTCTGTTCACGACAGAATTTGCTGTACTGATAAGTTTGTAAGTAGTTTTATGTGCGAGATTTTTAAAGGCACAAAGGACCCAATTCACATGGAAAGTCAAAGGGAGTTCAGCTCCTAACTACCAATTTTGCCTTTGAAAAACTTCTTTTATGTCATCCCTCCCTTCCCCCCTGCCCAAAAATACCAAAGCTTGAAGATGGCTGAGGAGTTGATACTATAAAGACTTCACTAGGAAGAAATACTCTTTTCTGCTTTAATAATTGCATTTCAGAAAGATGAGGTTTTAATAAATGTTCCAGTTCTTCAGTGGAAAAAGGGAAAATGGCCCGACAATAAGTAATTCCGGAAACAGAATGTTAATCAAAATAGAAGTGGTAGAAGCTGTTAATTTTGCAACTACTTAACCTTGTTTCCTGTATGTAATGTCTCTAAATTAATGCTTTCTCATGTTTTACCTTCATTTCAGGATCCCTACAAATCTTTCGGTCTGCCATCTATTGGTAGATTGTCTCAATACCAAGAACCACTACATGTGTCCAATGTAAGTGACCTGGGCTCTGATTTTCGTAGGTGCTGAGAACTTCAGATTGTCAGTCCCTCTGACAATCAGGCCCTTAGTTTCTATCATCTGTTAAAGGTGGTTAATACTATTATTTGTGCTAATTTAAGATAAGATGATAAAAAAATACAGTACTAACCAAATTGGACTATAAAGCTATAAAGTTTTGTTCTGTATAATCCTTTCAAACAAGCCTCAAATTAAAATACGCTGTAGAGCAAATAGCATAATCAGATGTTGAATTAACTCTTGAACTGCAAAGGACTGAATACTCCAAAGAGAAGCTGGACTGCTATTCAAATTCGCAGCCTTTAAAAAGCAAATACCGTTTGTTACAATTGAAGAAAAGTGATTATTAAACATAGTCTAACTATGCAGAGTGGCTGCTTAACAGTTTTTTGCTCCAATAAAAGAACAGGGACATCTCCTTTTTGTATAATCAAAGTAATAAGTAATAAAGCCACTGTGTCAGCTGGTGGAAGGACAAGACTATACCATCTGTGAATATGATTATTCAGTGTGATTACTTGCATGGAAAATAGTGAAAGATTACAGGAGGAATCCTAAATTTGGAGATGTTATTGGATATATGATTTATTTCGCTTCTTAAATTGTTTTTGCCCATATGCTTTCTAAAGGGACCTGACCCTTTCTGGGCTTTAAGGCTTCATGCTGTGTTCAAAGCCTGAAAGCAGAAGAAAAAATTGTAAAGATTTAACAGGCATTATGTAACGTTAAATAGAAGATAAGAAAACAAGTATCATGGGATGTATCTAAACATTTTTTTTAATGAAACAAAGAGTGTATTTAATAAGAATTTATAATGATTACTCTAGTGGTTGTTAGACATTTTTACCATGTTGTAATAGCTAACAGGATGTCAAACATTTTGCCCTTGCAAGTTTTTGCAATTTGCAATTTTCCAAACGTGAGACCTGTTGAAAGTACAAGTGATAATGGACAAACTATACCCCCTACAGTCTTTGTCCCACCAAATCTTTCTTCAATTAATGTTGCAGCAGGAGTTTTATGTAATAACATTTGCGCTTGTGAGCCATCCATAGAAAGAAAAAACAATTAAAATGCCTTAAATGTTCTGCTTACTGCTGTTATTTGCTTGTGTGAATGTTGCATGTCAGCTAAATGGACCACGGAACAGATAAAGTGATTGGGTGCAGGAGAGTGCACACCAAGCTTTGTCTATCATTATTGCTGGGAGCAATCAAATTGATGCCAGCAGGACAGTAGACGCGTTGACAGCTGTAATTATGTATCTCCATGGTGATCACTTTTGGCCTGTCATGGAGGCCCACAAGTCCCCTCCCTTGCAAGCATTTAATCAGATTGGGCTGTCACTTGTCAGGTAGACAGGGCGGGCTGGGAGTTGTGCTTAGGGGGAGAGGTGAATTGAAAATGAAGGGTGGGAGACGGCTGATAGCTTCACGTGGCCCATCGTGGTACTGAAGAAAGAAATTTTAATTATGCTGGAGGCTTCAGAGAAATGGTTTGAGGATCTCATACAGAGTAGCTGGGCTGTTTTCTTTCTGTTTACTCTCGTTGTCTTATTAAAAAAAAGCTGTTCTATTTTTATTTAGCAAACCATATTTTTGGTCTGTTCCTCTGTAGTAGCAGAAAATGTGCAATACTGGAGATTAATTTGTCTTCTGAGGATGTCACATAATTAAGAATAAAATTGATTTGACTGAAGAATTTGGATATTATATTGAAACTATTGGTGCTTCACCATTTCTTTTATAAATTCCTGTTTTCAAAAGATAATAAGTTGTCTGTAAAAATTTGCTCTGAGCTAAAATTTGGCATAGAAGGTCTCAGTCATGGCATCTTACAAATGTGATTTTAAATTAGTTTGGTTGTTTTTCAAATTAAAGGAGGTAGGGGTGTGTGGATGGGTGGGTTGATAGGGGAAGTAGAAAAGCGACTTGGAAAGTTAGGAAGACGGGGCATTGGGGAAATGTTTTTCCTGTGCTCTAAGAATTCTATACTGGGTTTGAGATTGTAATAATTTTTAAATGTACCAGCTGCTAGTTCAGAGTATGATTTTTAGGGCTAGTGAGTATTCAATTTTTTAAAAAAGCTTAAAATGAGGTAACTACAAAGAAATAAGTATCATCAAGATTGTGACAGTAGAAACTTATTACTCTTGCATGTTGTAACAAACTGACTGTGCTGCAGTTGGCATTAAGATTTGAAGAGCTCCAAAGCCATTCTTCGCTAATGTGATCAACAATCCATTCTTTAAGGGTGCCGATGTTGACATAGTCTGTGGGAGTGAGCTTCCCAGCTCAAGTCAACAGAGTTGGGCTAATGGGGCTTATGCTAGAGCTCTCAAAATAGCTGTGAAGACAGCACGTTGAAGTTGGGGCTGGAGCTTGGGCTCTGAAGTCTGGGGAGGGTGGAGTAGGTCTGTCTGTCTCTTAGACCCCAGTATTGCAGTGAACTGTGTATGGGTGGAACTCTGGGTGCATAAGTTAGTAGGACTTCATGCTGGCAAAGTGGTGTGCCAGTGCACTGTTCATTGCAGGATTGGAGCCAGAGGTTTTGAGGAGAGGCTGAGGGAACTGGGCTTATTTAGTCTGCAGAAGAGAAGAGTGAGGGGGGATTTGATAGCAGCCTTCAACTACCTGAAGCGGGGCTCCAAAGGGGATGGAGCTAGACTGTTCTCATGGTGGCAGATGACAGAACAAGGAGCAATGGTCTCAAGTTGCAGTGGGGGAGGTCTAGGTTGGATATTAGGAAAAACTATTTCACTAGGAGGGTGGTGAAGCACTGGAATGGGTTACCTAGGGAGGTGGTGGAATCTCCATCATTAAAGGTTTTTAAGGCCCGGTTTGACAAAGCCCTGGCTGGGATGATTTAGTTGGGGTTGGACTAGATGACCTCCTGAGGTCTCTTCCAACCCTAATCTTCTATGATTCTATGTTTTCCTAGAGCACCTAACATTATAATATAGTAATATACAATCGCACCACTATACTACACCACTGGAACTGTTTGGGCTATGAAAGGATCTTGACTTGTATACTCTCTGTAGTATTTTTTTAAATACCGAGAAAAGGAAAAACATTAAGTAAAAGTAATGCTAATAAGTATTACTATTAGCTATCAAGATAAACACACTAGAGCAAAGATCTTTAAAATAAAGGTTTCTGTTATATCCAGTTTTGCACACTATAGTTTACAGGATCACCTATTGTTATCAGCCCCCGATATACCTAAGCACAACAGAGAGAATTGAAAATGGTAAAATTATTTCCTTTCTGCTATCAGTTTGTCATTTTTATATAGCTTTTCTGTGTTTATTTTATGAAGAATAAATTTTAGAAGGAATGAAAGCTTTTATTATATACAAACTGGCCCCAGGTACTTTTTTTCATAATTTTATGAAATTATAAAGCAAATTTTCAAGAACCTTTTTTTTTAGTTCCTTGTTTTTCAGTATATTTGAATTTTTAAATTAGTGTGGATATATCCAAGTACATTACGTCTAAGTTTGTGTATACAGTATATACAGTGGAAGCATTGTTTAGTGCACTAAGCATGTAATGGGGAGCCAGGAAGTTCTGATTTCTAATCCTGGTTCTTCCACTAACAGCCAATTGCTGAACTTCTTTTGGCCAAAATCAGCACTGGCATAAACAGTGCCTACTCCTATTTACAGTTGCATCTGCTTATTTCACATCTGAATTTGGCCCTTCTTTATATGTTTTCTCATTGTAAAATTGGGATAATAATATTTGTATACCTCACAGAGGTGTTGTGAGGATTAATTACTTTACATTTGTTTGTTGCTTTGGACATGAAAAGTGTTATATAAATGCCATGTATTATTAGAATATGTACACAGGTATGCTACATGTTATATATGTGTATGTACTGTGCCATACAAGAAGCAATATGCTGCCTCTAGGGAACAGTCTTGACTGGCTGTGGGATGGACTAGATATCTTACTAGTTCTTTCTTATCTCTGTGCATGGATGTATTCATTCATGTATGTATGTACCTGTACAGAGAGGAAGGATGGCTTAATAGTTATAAGAATGGGAATCAGGAAATCTGAATTTCCTGCTACATATATCCTTTGTGACCTTGCCCTTCCTCATCATCTGTAAAATGGGGATGATAATGCCATCTACCTCAAAGTTCTGTTGTAGGGCTAACTAATTGTTTATAAAGCATCTTGATTTCTTATAATGAAGGTGCTGTTGAACTGCAAATACAAATATATTACGTGTATATTAATAAATATTCAATTAAAGTGTTTAAAAAAGAAAATGATCATTAAACCCATGTTAGGATGTAGTTCTCATTGAAGAAAGAGAATAAAGCTGCTGGGATATCTTTTAGGTTATTTGGATAATAAAGTCATCATCCTGTCCTCATGTGGATTCTTTAGACAAGAGGTTCTACATGTGGTCCCTTGGTAATTGCCTAAATTAAAATATTAAAGGCCTAACAGCCGTTGTGTTGACCTTTTTTTGCCTTGCTGCAATCAGATGAGCTGCTGTTTATTAGAAAGATTCCTTCCCACAGGTGGAGATTTAAGTGAGTTTCTAGGTCCCACTTGCCACCCCCTTTACAATGTAAAATATCAAAGCCCTGGTGTTTCAGCAACTTCAATTGGATTCCTCTGTCCTTAAGATCACTGGGATGCATTTATCAGTCTTGAATTACTTTGATTAAAAAAACACTAAAGTGCTTTAGATTCCAGAGTTCAACAGCAACAATTTAATAAATATTTATTTCCCAGAAATTGCTCATTTTAAAAGTTTTATATGGCTAACCTCAATGCCTCACTGGTGAAATCAAACTGAGAGATGAAAACAAGAATCAGCAATATACTAACTGACTTGTTGGCTGGTTAACAGCAATCAGTTTCTTCAAAAGAAATTTTTGAACTTGTGCTATTTTTTCCCTATGAAAATTGCGGAATCAGAGCTTTAATTGGGGCTGTGTCCTTACAAAGCAAAGCCATGGAAAAAGCTGTGTAAACATTAAACACCCAGGGGTACAGCAGCAACAGAAAAAAAAATGTTTTACAGTAGAGAGGGTGAGGCAGAAAAGGAAAGTGTTACAGACATGAAAGCTACAAGACTAGTATTCCTATAGAGCTGATAAGCAGAGCTCCAAAGTTCCTGCTGAATGAGCCTTAGTTGTGTCCCCACCGGAGCCCTCAGAAGGGCTATAGTGGGACACAAGGGATGTGATTACATACATACTCAGAAAGGATGCGATTACAAGGGGCATCTTTCATGCCAGGTGTCAGTTGGCGGAATAATTACAAGTGTATTTTATTGCAGTAATTAAGTCAGCATTGGTTGCATTGAGAGTTCAGATTTAGAGTTGTATAAACCACTATAAATTGATAGAGTGATCAAAACCCAAATCTGGTTGCTCTGGATTTTACAAGAAAAAAGTGATTTTGACTAACAGTTTGCATTCATGTTTTTTTTAAGAGGAGAGTAATTCATAGGTATTTTTCCCACAAGGGGGAATGGGAGGGGATTTTTTAGCCCTTGGTGAAAAGAATATTTTATCTTCTCATGAAACTTGTCAAGTTTAAAAGTATGAGATGTATGTCCTCTATGAGGTCAAAACTTGGTTTTTGTTCCACTGTGAACTTATATTTGCTCCTTTTTTATTTTTTGAAGGTACGTGTTGACAGTGGCATACAAGAAGGAAGTGATATCAGCATTTATTATGATCCCATGATCTCAAAAGTGAGTTGATTTTTTTTAATGTTCTAATATATAAAATACTAGTTTTAGATACAAAATTTTTAAATGAAGAGAGATTTTTTTAGTAATGAGCCAATATTTCAAAGCTGCTGGATGTGATATGCATAAAGGAAACATGAGAGAAAAGAGGCTATATTGAAAAGGAAGCTTAATATGGAAGAAAATTTACAAATATGTCTGATCTCACAGAAATTAGTTCACCCTTTTACTTGTTTTTTATTGTTCTTGTTATGTTTTCTGATTCCTAAAAGCATTTTAAACAACGGCCTGCAGTTTCACAGACTTATCGCATGTCAATCTAACTTTGTTTGATTTTTCTGAGAAATTAGAGGGCCGTAATTCCTGACAAAAAATGTTAAATAGGAGTTAAAGTTTGAGAGTACATTTCAGTTATTTAAGGGTAAAATTGCTACAATGACATTATAGTTAGTGTTTTAAAACGCCAAGAATTAAACTTACAAGAAAACAAAATCTTAAGAAATACGAAAATTCACAGTCAGAGTTCCTGATCTTTAATCGAATTTTTTGTGTGACTCTAAGAAGAATAGAGAGCCAGATATAGATATGCTTAACTCGTATAAAGAAAAAAACCTGATCTTCTGTATCTGGATGCCAGAGGGTTGAGAGGCCTCTCTCTTGTTTTGGGGAAGTGCTCCAGTAGACAGACAGTAATATGTGCAAAATGATTTCTGTAAATGGAATATCTAAACACATGATCTGTGAAGTTTATTTTTTAAAGAAAATTATTATATTTCAGAAATTAAAACTGAATTTTTATAGCTGACTAAATACCTTTGTTTTTAGCTAATTACATATGGCTCTGATAGAGCTGAAGCATTGCAAAGAATGGAAGAGGCTCTGGACAATTATGTAATTCGAGGTAACTACGGAAATTTGGGTTCCTAGTGTGGTAGGCTGGCATCTATTTCAAGCAAACAGCTTGAAAATGTAGTAATTAGCAAATTGAGTAAAGTTCCTGCTTATTAAGTGCAAATTAAACCAAGAAAAGCTTGTGTTAATTAAGCTGAGAAGATACATCAAATCTAAAGAGACTTCATTTTTTCCTGCAGCATTTTTGTTTAAAGTAATTAGTTAAATAATTTAATTAAATTACTTTCAAAAACTGATAAGAGCTCTCGTAAACTTATGGTAGATCCTGCATTTATTACCCTGTGAAATTCAAAGGCAAGTATATTGTAATCATTCATAGTACTTTAGTAGATCTACTGTGTTCTTACAGTACCACAAGCCTGTGTGTTGAGTTTTTTCATTCTAAAGGGTTGTGTTAGCACTGGGGGAATACCATGGCATACAAATTTGGACAATATTTAGAACCCGAGATGATGATGATAAACCTCTCTTTCAGCTCTCTTCCCAGGCCTACCTGTGAGAATCAGATGTTTTTCTTAAGCTCTTTATAGAACATGGATGAGTCTGCCATAATTAATCTTGACTCTTTCCCCCTCTAAGCTCTGGAGAAGGTCTTTGTTTCTCCTCTGAGTTCAAAGGAGAATACAGGGAGAAACAGTGTCTTGGGGGGAATTTTGTTCCACTCTCCAACCTCTGAAGACCACCAGAGAGAGAGGCTATGTAGGAAGAGCCACCAGAATGATGGCTTAGGTTACCTTTTTGGGGGTGTGGCTGAGAAAAGGAGTTAACGTGCACAATGTCCTTTTTAGTTCTTCGAGCAGTGTCCCTATGGACATCGGTGATGCCTATCTGTAAGTGGGCCAATAAAAAATATGATGATCTGGTTATGGAGACAGAATTTCTTTTCTCCCATCCTTCCCCAACCTCATCGTCATCGACATGATAAACTCTTGGGGCTGTCAGTACCAAATGAGATCCACCCCTGTGATAGGGTTTGGAAGTGCTTGGAACTCTTCGGGAGGAAAGCCTATTCCTCGGCCATGCTACAGTTTTGAATAGCAAATTATCAAGCCTTAATGACAAAATATGACTGTCAGTTATTCAGAACTTAACAGCTTTATTGATCAGCTTCCAGAGTCACAGAATGACCAGTTCAAAGCTATCATCCAGGAAGGACAGCTAGTAGCCAAAACAGTGCTACAGTCTGCCCTTGATGCAGCCAATACAGCGGCTCGGTCCATCTCCAGGGT
The DNA here is from genome assembly GCF_028017835.1 of Emys orbicularis. Taxonomy (NCBI): domain Eukaryota; kingdom Metazoa; phylum Chordata; order Testudines; family Emydidae; genus Emys; species Emys orbicularis. The sequence continues at coordinate 267,837,220 of NC_088683.1, read as the reverse complement.
GATGGTTATGTGACATGCATCGTGGTTACACCTTTTGGGCTTCCCTAAAGAGGTGCAGTCGACTGTCAAAGACCTTCCTTTTGAAGGCAGTAAGCACTTTGCAGAGAAGATGGACGCCTCTCTGCATACCCTTGAAGGTTCAAGGGCCACTCTGTGCTCATTAGCGATGTACACACCTGGACAGAACAGAAATTTAGTCCACAGCCCCAACACAAATCACACACCTCTCAATACCCGACTCAGCACTTTTATGAACCTCAGAGACCATCCACCTCCAAACACCAATTGTGACATGTTGATCAAGGTGTCGATAGACAACTCCCCTCAAGTGCTACAGCTGACCAGTGTCTCCTATCCCATTTGGCTACTGTCTTGTCATGATCTGCAGCACCTGGGAATGCATAACATCAGACCAATGGGTTTTGGAAATTGTTCACAAAGGGTATTCCATCCACTTTACCTCCCTCCCCTGCCCACAACACCTTCCCTGTTCCTCTTCTGGGATCCTTCTCAAGAGAGTATACTATGACAAGAAAATAGATTGCCTCCTTCGGTTAGGAGCCATAGAACCAGTACCTCAACATCTATGAGGCAAAGGTTTTTACTCTCGCTATTTCCTAATACCCAAGAGAAAGGGAGGTTGGAGACCAATACTAGACCTCAGAGCGCTCAACAAGTTTGTTAAAGGTCAAAAATTCAAGATGGTCACTCTAGCAATGATTATTCCAGCATTGGAACGTGGAGACTGGTTTTCAGCCCGCGACCTTCAGGATGCCTATTTCCTCAGATTTACCCTAGGACAAAACCACTACCAATACAGAGTACTCCTCTTTGGGCTATCATCAGCTCCAGGAGTATTCTCCAAGGTTGCCTCAATAGTGGCTGCTCACTTACACTCCCAGGGGATCATGATCTACCCCTACCTGGACAATTGTCTCCTCAGAGCCCGGTCCTTCAAAGAGGCTCGCCAGGTTACCAAAACCGCGATTGACTCATTCACGGAACTGGGCCTGCAGATCAATGCCTAGAAATCAACCCTCACTGTAGTACAATGCTTGGAATTCATAAGAGTCGACCTCCGCTCATTACGGGCCAAAGCACTCCTACCTCAGCACAGGTTCCTCTCTTTGGCCAGACTCATAGACACTGTACAAAACAGCCCCCAAATATCAGCCAGATATATCAACTCTTAGGGCATATGGCAGCGGGCACAGCGGTAGTACCAATGCCTGGCTTCACATGTGATGTCTCCAGATGTGGTTCAGTTCAGCTTACAGACCAAACAGAGGGGACTGGTATTTGGCCCCCAGCAGTACATCATCTGTTAATTACCTCATACTGTGTTCCGCAAAATGTTTAAAAATAAAACAAAAAAAATCTGGTACTTGGGTTTTTGGGTGCTATGAGCAATATACTTCATATTAATGATATATCCTGTCATTTATAATACACCTCTACCCCGATATAACGCTGTCCTTGGGAGCCAAAAAATCTTACCACGTTATAGGTGAAACCACGCTATATCGAACTTGCTTTGATCTGCCGGAGCGCTGCTTTACTGCGTTATATCTGAATTCCTGTTATATCGGGTCGCGTTATATCAGGGTAGAGGTGTACATCACATCACGTAATGCTCATGTGAGTCAGTTTTTAGCATGAACCAACATAGCACAGCATGATGTCATGGTGGTGTACATTAAATTTAGGGTTTAAATGGAAATCAGCAGATATTTTTGCATTGAGTACTTATTATTCACATAGCTAGTGCATAATCTGTAATGAAACCAGTAGGCAGAAATAAAGGATATAATATAAAGCAAGTGGTATGCATCAGCTGCTGAAAATCCTGGTTTGCAGGTCTACCCAAATTCTCTTCGATAATGGTGCAAATGTTTAATAGACACACACTGATTCTTTTTAACCTATATGTGTGGCTATAACCCAGCAAAAAACAGGAAATTTAAATTTCCGTCTGACGTCATGTAAATGATCACACCCAAACAGTCTGTAATAAACCAATGCCAGTGCCAGAACACTTTGATGGTGACTGTCCATGAATTAGTAACCTCCGTGTAAAGTTCACTAAATTAAACATGATCAGACCTAACTACCTAGTAGCAGACATTTTAGTTAAAAGTTTCTGAGCTCAAGTTTAGAGTTTGTGTTTCTGACCTCTCCCTTCTTTACAGGTTTACTCAGTTCCCATAAGAAAAAGACATGACAAAAGCAGAACTAAGGGGAAAAAATCAGTTTTATTTATCCACAGTATGTGAGGAAAAATGCTAATTACTTCTACATGTCACATCAGGATGGGATGCAGAAATAGTTTCTTGACACCTTAAATGGCTGCTTCTTGGAGTAGCTAGTCTTAGAACCCTGAGGAGAGTCAATTCTTGATTTAATCCTAAGTGGAGCACAGGATCTGGTCCAAGAGGTGAATATAGCTGAACTGCTTGGTAATACTGACCATAACATAATAAAATCTAACATCCCTGTGGGGGAGGGAATAACTAAAGCAGCCCACCACAGTAGCATTTAATTTCATAAAGGGGAACTACACCTAGGGAGGTGGTGGAATCTCCTTCCTTAGAGGTTTTTAAGGTCAGGCTTGACAAAGCCCTGGCTGGGATGATTTAGTTGGGAATTGGTCCTGCTTTGAGCAGGAGGTTGGACTAGATGACCTCCTGAGGTCCCTTCCAACCCTGATATTTTATGATTCTATGATACACAAAAATGAGGAATTTAGGTAAACAGAAATTAAAAGGTACAGCACCAAAAGTGAAATCCCTGCAAGATGCATGAAAACTTTTTAAAGACACCATAATAGAGTCTCAATTTAAATGTATACTTCAAATAAAAAAACATAGTAAGAAGAACAAAAAAGTGCCACCGTGGCTAAACAACAAAGTAAAAGAAGCAGTTAGAGGCAAAAAGGCATCCTCTAAAAAGTGGAAGCTAAATCCTATTGAGAAAATAGAAAGAAGCATAAACTCTGGCAAGTGAAATGTAAACATATAATGAGGAAAGCCAAAAAATAATTTGAACAACAGCTAGCCAAAGACTCAAAAAGTAACAGCAATTTTTTTTTAAGTACATCAGAAGCAGGAAACCTGCTAGATAACCTGTGGGGCCACTGTACGATCAAGATGCTAAAGGAGCACTCAAGGAAGACAAGGCCATTGTGGAGAAACTAAATTAATTCTTTGCATCGGTCCTCTCTGCTGAGGATGTGAGGGAGACTCCCAAAACTGAGCCATTCTTTTCAGGTGACAAATCTGAGGAACTATCTCAAATTAAGGTGTCATTAGAGAGGAGGTTTTGAAACAAATTGATTAAAATTAAATAGTAATAAGTCACCAGGGCCAGATGGTATTCACCCAAGAGTTTTGAAGGAACTCAAATGTGAAATTGCAGAACTACGAACTGTGGTATGTAACCTATCATTTAAATCAGCTTCTGTACCAGATGGCTGGAGAATAGCTAAGGTGATGCCAATTTTTTTTAAAAGGCTCTAGAGGTGATCCTGACAATTACAGGCCAATAAGCCTAATTTCAGTACCTGACAAATTGGTTGAAACTATAGGAAAGAATAGAATGATCAGACACATAGATCAATGCTATTTGTTGGGGGAAGAATCAACCTGGTTTTTGTAAAGGGAAATCATGCCTCACCAATCTACTAGAATTCTTTGAGGGGACAACAAGCATGTGTACAAGGGGGATCCAGTGGATATAGTGTACTTAGATTTTCAGAAAGCCTTTGAAAAAGTCCCTCACCAAAGGCTCTTAAGGAAAGTAAGCTGTTGTGGGATAAGAGGGAAGGTCCTCTCATGGACATAGTTAAAAGATAGGAAACAAAGGGAAGGAATAAATTGTCAGTTTTCAGAATGGAGGGAGGTAAATAGTGGTGTCTGTCCCCCAGGGGCCTGTACTGGGACCAGTACTGTTCAACATATTCATAAATGATCTGGAAAAGGGGGGAAACTGAAGTGGCAAAATTTGCAGATGATACAAAACTACTCAAGTTAGTTAAGTCCAAAGCAGACGGCAAAGAGCTTCAAAGGAATCTCTCTCAACTGGATGACTGTGCAACAAAATTGCAGATGAAATTCAATGTTGATAAATGCAAAGTAATGCACATTGGAAAACATAATCCCAACTATACATATAAAATGATGGGGTCTAAATTAGCTGTTACCACTCAAGAAAGAGATGTTGGAGTCATTGTGGGTAGTTCTCGGAAAACATCTGGTCAGTGTGCAGCAGCAGTCAAAAAATCTAACAGACTGTTGGGCATTATTAAGAAAGGGATAGATAATAAGGCAGAAAATATCATATTGTCTCTATAAATCCATGGTACCCCCACATCTTAAATACTGCATGCAGATGTGGTTGCCCTATCTCAAAAAAGTTATATTGGAATTGGAAAAGGTTCAGAAAAGGGCAACAAAAATGATTAGGGGTATGGAACGGCTTCCATAGGAGGAGAGATTAATAAGATAGTCTTTTCAGCTTGGAAAAGAGATGACTAAGGAGGGGAGGTGATAGAGGTCTATAAAATCATGACTGGTATGTAGATTAGGAAATGTTATACTCCTTCTCATAACACAAGAACTAGGGGTCACCAAATAAAATTAATAGGCATCAGGTTTAAAACAAACAAGAGGAAGTATTGCAGTGAAGGCCAAGACTATAACAGGATTCAAAAAAGAACTAGATAAGTTCATGGAGGATAGATTCATCAATGGCTATTAGCCAGGATGGGCAGGGATGCAAAACCATGCTCTGAAGTGTCCGGATCCTCTGTTTGCCAGAAGCTGGGAATGGGCAACGGGATGGATTACTTAATGATTACCTGTTCTGTTCATTCCCTCTGAAGCACCTAGCATTGGCCATGGGCGGAAACAGGATACTGGGCTAGATAGACCATTGGTCTGACCCAGTATATCTGTTCTTATGTTCTTACTTTTTTCAAGCCACAGCTCAGCATTGGGGTGTCTTTCAAACCCTTTATTCCAATAATTTCTCATGCACCTCTGCTGTTGTCAGAATGGCAGGTAGGTGTGCAAGAACATAGTGAAGATTTTGATTTCCTTTTGTTGAGGGAGAAACAGTTTAAAATTGAATATACTGTAGTCATTTGACTTGATGCTGGTCACCAGTGTTCTCAGAAAACCTTTGATGTTCCACTGTGTGATTGACTGAGTTCCCAGCTTTCCCTGCTCATGATTGCAATAATCTCCAGGTCCACTCCTTTAAGTGCCTCAACTCAACCGCAAAACAGCAATATTCCATCAGAACTTGAGACATTTAGAAAAGTAATGGATTTGAAATCCCCTTCCATTGAAGGGTCCATTCCCTAGTACTGTGTTCCTCTGTTATCTGATCTTCAATACTCAGAGGTTTGAAGAAGAAAACTTCCGAGAAGCTGTTTCATCCTTGCTCCTCTAGAATCTCTTCTTGTGAGCCCATTTTCCCCATGTGATAACTGGAAATTCCAGTGCTTCAGGAGATCTGATTGCTTGACAACTTTCTAGCTTTCTCTCTACAGTTTCAACATATAAATCACTCTACTAGAGAGAGGGGAGGAGAGAGAGATCTAGAACATTTCCCTTTCCGTTTTCCTCTGCTTCCCCTGTGACTTCTCTTTCAGAGAAAGAAGAAACTAGTAATTCCTGGGCTACCTGAGAGCCCCTTGCACTAACTCCTTTACAGAAAAGCAAGCAAAGAAAATAGTCAGAAATTTAGGTGAAATCCTAGCCCCATCAAAGTCAATGGGGGGTTATTCCACTTACTTCAATAAGACCAAGATTTCACCCCTTATGAATTTTCCTGGATCATTTATTTCTTTTGCCTCATTAACCCACCTCCTCAACTTTGAATTGTCTGTCAGTTTTCAGCACAAATTTAAAACTGTATAAAGGTTGTTACTTTCTTTTGTTTAGATACAAACAAAATGCATTACACGAGAAGTTAGAAATTTGATATTATTTATAAGAGAGAATCCATGACCTCCACTTTAAACTTTCTAATCTTCTGGTGGGAGAAGTGTTCATGCAGTTGTGTAAAATGCCTGTATTTTGTAAACTAAAGGAGGCACATTTCCTTCCCAGGTATACTAGATGCTTTAAGCAAATATGTATTTAAAATTTAACATGCAGGCATTTAAAAAATATGAAATTCTCTTAACTGGCTGACAAAGGATTTGGTGGGAATCAGGCTATGCTTATTTGATAAAGATTTTGTCTCATGACAGAAGTGAATGCCATACTAAGGTACATCCTTCAGAGTTCTCCTTTCACAAATATGTTTACACTCATAAGAGTCACACTAATCCCAGTCGGTATCGCTTCAACGTAATAATCTTTTTTTAACACTGCTTTAGGAAAATCTGACTTGATCATCTACGCTTTCAGTAGAATTTAAAATTCTTATTCTACAGATCTGTGAAGAAGATAATAATTTGAATTACAAGTAATAAGCACAATGTTATTTTGTACAGAATTCCCATACAGAAAACGGAACATTTCCCCAGAAATAGATTATGATACGAGGATCCAAAATTTAGCTCTTTACTCAGTTGGCTGACGCAAATTGGAAATGTGATGCTGACTCTCCCAACTCTCTGAAGGGTGAACAGTGATTTGTAAATCCACTTTGTGGACGTGGATAGCTCTCTGAAGTAGTCCTAGCTGCTGTGACTGTCCTCAGGCTTTAGGGCTCTGTCACAGTGAGGTTTCAAAGTAAGGAAGGATGAAGGCACTGTTGTGCCCTGTCAGTCAGGAACAATTCTGAGTAGGGAAGGTTAAGGGATATAAAGCAGGGTTAAGGGGAAAATGCATTGTGCCGTGAAACCCTGCCATCTGTAACCTGGATCTGGTTACTGACCTGGAAGGGCCCCAATGTGGTCAATAAGCTACACAAGAACAACAAAATAGCACTTGTGTATCGAACACCTGAAAACCCAACATGCAGTTTTTATGTTTTGCCAGTGTGCACTACACAGATAATTTAGATGCCATGATGTTGTGTACTGTAAGCATAGTGCTTAAATAGTTTGTGAAATCTTGTGGGGGTTTTTCTTTCATTGTAAAAGTCAAATTTCACAATATTCCAGGGATATGAAATAATAGTCTTCATTGAGTCTGCTGGCATGAGTGATATTTTAGATTCTGCTACAGACGTGGTATGTGGTTGAAAGCAAATAACTTTGGTCCCCATTCAGCAAAACACTTAAAATGTGCTTAAATTAAGCACGTGCTTAAGACCAGTTGGCTAGGCACTGCCCCATATATGTAGTGTGTTTGAGTCCTGTTTTCGCTATTAAATATAAGTCTTACTATGTCACTTTTGTATTATAATATAACAAAGTCAGAATCTAAGGCCTGGTCTACACTAGGAGCTTATATCGAATTTAGCGCCGTTACATCGAATTAACCCTGCACCCGTCCACACCAGGAAGCTACTTAGTTCGAAATAGAGCTCTTTTAAATTCGACTTCTGTAATCCTCGAAAACGAGAGGAGTAGCGCTAAATTCGAAATGGCAATATCGAATTAGGCTAGGTGTGGATGGAAATCGACGGTAATAGCTCCGGGAGCTATCCCACAGTGCACCACTCTGTTGACGCTCTTGACAGCACTTAGAGCTCGGATGCTCTGACCAGCCACACAGGAAAAGCCCCGGGAAAATTTGAATTCCTTTTCCTGTCTGGCCAGTTTGAATCTCATTTTCTGTTTGGACAGCGTGGAGAGCTCAGCAGCACTAGCAACGATGCAGAGCTCTCCAGCAGAGTTGGCCGTGCAATCTAATAGAAAGAGGGCCCCAGCATGGACTGATCGGGAGGTCTTGGATCTCATCGCTGTGTGGGGCGATGAGTCCGTGCTTTCAGAGCTGCGCTCCAAAAGAAGGAATGCAAAGATCTATGAGAAGATCTCTAAAGCCATGGCAGAGAGAGGATACAGCCGGGATGCAACGCAGTGCCGCGTGAAAATCAAGGAGCTGAGACAAGGCTACCAAAAAACCAAAGAGGCAAACCGACGCTCCGGATCCCAGCCCCACACATCCCGTTTCTACGAGGCACTGCATTCCATCCTAGGTGCGGCCGCCACCACTACCCCACCAGTGACCGTGGACTCCGAGGATGGGATATTGTCCACGGCCGGTTCCTCCTCGGAAATGTTAGGTGACGGGGAAGATGAGGAAGGAGATGAGGAGGACGAGGCAGTCGACAGCGCTTGCACCGCTGATTTCAACGACAGCCAGGAGCTCTTCATCACCCTTACCGAGATCCCCTACCAACCGTCCACAGCCCTTACCCCGGACACCGAATCAGGGGAAGGATCAAGCAGTGAGTGCTTTAAACATCTAAACATTTCATTTTAACATAAGTGGAATATTTATATTGTTAAGAATGGGCTTTTCAGTCACTCAGTTAAACATAGAAACTTTTATTTATAACAAAACAGGAATAATAACTATATCAGTAATTTGTTGTTCATGATTTAGTTGGCTTAGTAACCTTTTTACTACTAACTATGTATAGAAAATCAAGTACTGTCCGGATATTCATGATTAGTCCACAACACGGCCCCTCCACTCTGTAGTCCGTTATGCTCAACTTAAAGGAAAAGGCGGTCAATGTGCCCGGGAATGGACAGACAGTCCTCCTGGGATAGCTCCGCATAGCTCTCCTGGAGGTACCGCTCCAGCATGCGCACGAGGTTCAACGGCAGGGCAATCTTGTTTGGTCCCCCGTGGTAGCACACGTTCCCACGCCATGAGTCCATGAGGTAGTCGGGGATCAGTGCGCGGCACAGCATGGCGGCATATGGCCCAGGCCTCTGCATGCATTCACGCAGCATCCTTCCCCTCTCGGTCTCCGAGATCCTCATGAGGGTTATGTCACACATGACGCCCTGCTTTAAATTAGGGAGGGGAATGTTAGTATTTGGACTGCTTTACAGCCACGCGGTGGAGGCGGCAGAGGGGCAGCATACAGGGATCTTTCCCGGGGACAGCCGCGAGGTGGTGGGACAGGGGCAGAGCTCATGCTTCCCTGATTGCTGCCAGCAGAGAGTGGCCTTGCATTCAGTGCGAAAGGAGCCCAGTGCTACTATTACATGTTTAAGCTGCCACAAGTCTACGGCTTACCATGTTTTCCCGCAGCAGAAGTAGAGGTGTCCTGCAACGCTTCTCTGATCGCAACTGCAGGACCCCAGACACATAAGGCGAGGGCCGAAAATTCGACCTTGTCCTGAGTGCGCATGTGAAAGGTGCAGTGCATGGTGTTGTTCACAGAGAAAGACTATGCTCTTTGTTAGCAACTTCATTTATCTGTCTCAGGAATTTACTCCCTTTTTCCCATTCCCACAGACACATCTGCGACTGTCTCCCAACCCAGCCTGGCATCACACTCCCAGAGGCTAGCGCAGATTAGAAGAAGGAAGAGAAAAACTCGTGAAGACATGTTTTATGAACTTATGGAGTGCTCACGAGAGCAGGCAGCCCAGACGACACAGTGGAGGGAGAACTTGTCACAAATGCACAGAGCAGTCATGGAACGGGAGGAGAGGTGGCGCCAGGAGGACCAGCAGGCTACTCAAACCCTGCTTGGACTAATGAGGGAGCAAACGGAGACGCTCCGGCGCCTAGTGGATGTTCTGCAAGACCGGAGGCAGGAGGACAGAGCACTGCTGCTGTCTATCTCTAACCGCCCTCCCCCGCCACCAAGTCCCACACCCCCCTCACCAAAAGTACAAAGAAGGAGGGGCGGCAAGGGCCGTTAAAACTGTCAGTCGGCCACTGCACACTGCTGCAGCAATGGAAGGCTCTCGTTCCAAACTTTGAAAAGTCCTTTCCTACCCATCTCACACTAGCCCATGTCCAAGTTTCCTTCCCCCCCCCCTTTTCATGTGCGGTTCGTAATAAAACATCTGTTTCTGTTAAGTACTGTTTCCGAGAGTGTCTTTTGGAGGGGATTCTGTCTGAAGGGGGGGAAGGGGTTTGTTACTTGGACAGGACAGTCACCTGTAGCAGGCTACAGAGGCGGGGGCAGGTCCAGCATCAGGACACATACACAGCACAGTCACCAGTTACCCTGGTCAGTCTGGGAGGCGGTTTTCTTGTTCTGGGGTGCGAGGGGGTTGATCTGTGACTTTGTGTCGGGGGAGGGCAGTTAGAGCCTATGCCGCGGTCCTTATCCTGGATCACAGAGCCACGCAGCAGGGGATCTGTTACCCTCCACCCCCTGCCAGAAAGTCACTTGGCCGACACATACATCCAGTCCCGCCCAGGACTGCTGGCAGGCTGCGTTGAAACAACCAATGCAGCACTGCGGAGCCTGTCATTCCCGGACTTTAGAAGCATCATTTGCATCAAAACAGTAAGCCCGCCCCCCGCCACAGTCTGCGTCCCCGTTTAAAACATTCCCGCGAAAACAGTAAAAAAGAGAACCTTGTTCATTAACAGAACAGAACAGATTTTATTTGTTGGGAAGGTGGGGAAGGGGGTATGTAACTTGGAAGGATAGTCAACAGTAACTGGGTAAAGAAACGGGGGCAGGTTCAGCATCTGTGTCCACAAAGTAAAAAGTCACTGGAGACCCTGTTCAGTCAGGAACCTGGCTTTCAAAGCCTCCCTGATGCACAGTGCGTCCCGCTGTGATCTTCTAATCGCCCTGCTGTCTGGCTGGACGTAATCAGAAGCCAGGCTATTTGCCTCAACCTCCCACCCTGACATATAGGTCTCCCCCTTGCTCTCACACAAATTGTGGAGCACACAGCAAGCAGCTATCACAATGGGGATATTGGTCTCGCTGAGATCACAGCGAGTGAGTAGGCTTCTCCATCTGCCCTTGAGACGGCCAAAAGCACACTCCACCACCATTCTGCACTTGCTGAGCCGGTAGTTGAATAGTTCTTTCCCTGAGTCCAGTGCGCCAGTGTAGGGCTTCATGAGCCAGGGCATTAGCGGGTATGCAGGGTCCCCGAGGATGACTGTAGGCATCTCCACATCCCCAACAGTTACTTTGTGGTCCGGGAAGTAAAGACCTTCCTGCAGCCGTCTACACAGACCAGAGTTCCTGAACACCCTAGCGTCATGAACCTTGCCAGGCCATCCAACGTAGATATTGGTAAAACGTCCCCGATGGTCCACCAGTGCTTGCAGCACCATGGAAAAGTATCCCTTTCTGTTTATGTACTGGCTGGCCTGGTGGTCCGGTCCCAGGATAGGGATGTGAGTCCCATCTATAGCCCCACCGCAGTTTGGGAATCCCATCTCGGCAAAGCCATCTCTGATGAGCTCAACGTTTCCCAGGGTCACTACCTTAGATAGCAGTAGCTTGACGATTGCCCTGGCTACTTGCATAACAGCAACCCCCACGGTAGACTTGCCCACGCCAAACTGGTTAGCGACGGACCGGTAGCTGTCTGGCGTTGCGAGCTTCCAGAGGGCTATGGCCACTCGCTTCTGGACAGTCAGGGCTGCCCGCATCCGGGTGTCCTTTCGCTTCAGGGCAGGGGACAGCAACTCACACAGTTCGAGGAAAGTCCCCTTCCGCATGCGAAAGTTGCGCAGCCACTGGGATTCATCCCAGACCTGCAGCACTATGCGGTCCCACCATTCCGTGCTGGTTTCACGGGCCCAGAATCGCCGTTCAACAGTATCAACAAGACCCAGTGACAGCGAGATGTCCTGGGCGCTGGGTCTCATGTTCTCAGAGAGGTCGGAGCTAGTGTCCGACTTCATGCCGTCACGGTAGTGCCGTAGCCTCCTCTCATGATTGATCTGCAGCTGCCTCTGGTACAGGTGGAGGAGAAGCTGCGAGGCGTTGAGAACTGCCACAACTGCAGCGATGGTCGCAGCGGGATCCATGCTCGCACTGCTGTGGCGTCCGCGCTGTCAGTAATCAGAAAAGCGCGCGAAATTATTTCCCGCCGGCGCTTTCAGGGAGGGAGGGAGGGAGGGAGGGCTTGAGTGACGGACGGATGACGACAGGCGCCCAAAAGCACCCTCGACACATTTTTTTACCCAGAAGGCATTTGGGGCTCGACCCAGAATTCCAAAGGGCAGGGGGGACTGCGGGAACTGTGGGATAGCTGCCCACAGTGCACCGCTTCCAATGTCGACGCTTGCCCCGTTAGTGTGGACTCACAAAGTCTCACAAAGTCGAATTACTGTCCTTAGTGTGGACACACACGTTCGACTTAGTAATATCGATTCCACATAGTCGAATTAACTAAAATCGAAGTACTCTCGTAGTGTAGACAAGGCCTAAGGCTTATCTATGTGAGAGAAATAGGCACTAGTGTAACTGCATCAAATTACTTACAGTGATAAATGCCTGGTATAAATTCACTGTACCACTGTAAAATGGGAGTTACACCAGTGCAACTTTATCCAGTAGATGACTGGAGTAAACTCTGCTGATGTAAACCCTGCTTTATATCAGTGTGGTGTATATTTAGTGGGGATTTACACAAGTGCAAACACCTTGACATGGTTACACAGCCCTTATTTCTCTCATAAATAGGCCCTTATTATTACATTAATAACAAACAGTGACTCATAAGGTTTATATTTAATAAGGAAAATGAGCATTATACACACCACATATCTAGAGCATAGCCTGATGTTGCATCTAATGTTATGTGATGGCACCTAGCCAGTTGGACATAAGCACATAAAATCATAGAAATGTACGGCTGGAGGGCACCTTGAGAAGCCAGCAAGTCCAGCCCCCTGCACTGAGGCATGACTAAATATACCTAGATCATCCCTGACCGGTATTTGTCCAATCTGGTCTTAAAAACCTTGAATGTTAGGGATTCCACAATCTCCCTAGGAAGCTATTCCAGAGCTTAAATACTCTAGTAGTTAGAAAGTTTATCCTAATATTTATCCTAAATCTCCCTTACTTCAGAATAAACCCATTACTTCTTGTCCTACCTTTAGTATACATGGACAACAGTTGATCACCGTCTTCTTTATAATAGCCCATAACATAGCTTATCAGGTTGCCGGTCAGTCTTCTTTTCTCAATACTAAACATGCCGAGTTTTTTTTTTTTTTTTTTAAACCTTTCTCATAGGTTAGGTTTTCTAAACCTTTTATCATTTTTGTTTGCTGTCCCCTGTACTCTCTAATTTGTCCACCTCTTTCCTAATGTCTGGCAGCCAGAACTGGACACGGGACAATTATCCAGGTCTTAAATACAACACTCCTGTTAATACACCCCAGAAGAATATTCGTCTTTTTCGCAACTGTATCACATTGTTGACTGATACCGAATTTGTGCTCCCCTATAATCTCCAGATTCTTTTCAGAAGTACTACTACCAAGGCAGTTATTTCCCATTTTGTAATTGTGCATTTGATTTTTCCTTCCTACGTGGAATAATTTTCCCTTTTCTTTATTGAATTTCATCTTGAAGGTTGTGTTGAATTCTAATCTTGTCCTCCACAGTGCTTGCAACCCTTTCCAGTTTGGTGTCATCTGCAAATTTTATTTGCACTCTACTCCATCATCCAAGTCATTAATGAAAATAATGAATAGTACTGGACCCAGGATTGACCCTGTGGGACCCCACTAGATGCACCCTCCAAGTTTGACAGTGAACCACTAATAACTTGTCTTTGAGTATGAACTTTCAATCAGTTGTGCACTCACCGTATAGTAATTTCATCTAGACCAGTGGTTTTCAAACTTTTTTTCTGGGGACCCAAGTTGAAGAAAATTGTTGATGCCCACAACCCAATGGAGCTGGGGATGAGGGGTTTGGAGAGTGGGAGGGGCTGAGGGCTGTGGCAGAGAGTTGGGATGTGGGGCTGAGGGCTGCGGGGTAGGGCCAGGAATGAGGGGTACAGGGTGTGAGAGGGGGCTCTGGGTCTGGGCAGGGGGTCGGGGTGTGGGAGGGGGTCAGGGCTCTGGGCTGGGGGTGCAGGCTCTGGGGTGGGGCTGGGGATGAGGGCTTTGGGGTGGAGGAAGGGGTTCCAGGTTTGGGGGGGCTCAGGCCTGGGGCAGACTTACCTCTGGTGGCTCCTGGTCAACGGTGCAGCTGGGGTGCAAAGGCAGGCTTCCTGCCTGTCCTGCCACCGCAGACTGCGCTGCGCCCCAGAAGTGGCCAGCAGCAGGTCCGGCTCCTAGGTGGAGGCGTGCAAGCGGCTTTGTGTGACTCTCCCCGCAGGCCCCATCCTCCACCCCCGTTCCCATTGGCCAGTTTCCGGCCAATGGGAGTGTGGACCTGGTGCTTGGGGCGGGGGCAGCGTAGAAACCGGACCCGCTGTTGGCTGCTTCCGTGACGCAGCGCGGTGTCGAAACAGGTAGGCACTAGCCTGCCTTAGCTGGGCAGCACCGCTGATGGGACTGTCACGGTTGGCGGTGCTGACCACAGCGAACCAGTGCCTGACATGCTGCGACCCAGTACTGGGTTGTGACCCGAAGTTTGAAAAATGCTGATGCATTTCCCTAGTTTGCTTATGAGAATCTCATGTTGGACTGTGTCAAAAGCCTTACTAAAATCAATATATATCACATCTATTGTTTCCTTCCATCCACTAGGCAAGTAACCCTGTCAAAGAAGAAAATTAAATTGCTTTGGATGACTTGTTCTTGACAAATCCATCCTGGCTATTTCTTATAACTCTGTTATCCTCTAGATGCTTACAAATTGATTGTTTAATAATTTGTTCCAGTACCTTTTTCAGTTACTGAAGTTAGGCTGATTGGTCTGTAATTCCCTGGGTTCTCCTTGTTCCCCCTTTTAAAGATAGATACTATGTTTGTCCTCCTCTAGTATGTCACCCATACTCTAGCAGTTCTCAAAGATAATTTTGAACAGTTCTGAAATTGCTTCAGCTAGTTCCTCAAGTATCATAGGATGAATTTTGGCCCTGCCAACTTGAATACATTTAACTTTTCCTAAATTTTCTTTAACCAGTTCTTTCTCTGTTTTGGTACCTGGTTGCCATTAACCTTTTTAGTGAAGACTGAAGCAAAATAAGCATTGAACACCTTAGCCTTTTTGATGTCATCAGTTATTAGCTCTCCTTCCTCACTAAATAGAGGACCTATACCTTCCTTCATCTTTCGCTAGCTCCTAAGGTTATTTAAAGAACCTCTTCTGATTGCCTCTTATGTCTGGTTTCTGCCTTAGTCTTTCTGATTTTGTCCATACATGCTTGTGCTATTCTTTTGTACTCTTCCTTAGCAATTTATTCATGGTTCCAATTTTTGTAGGATTCCTTTTTGTTTTTCAGTTCATGTTGGGCTGGCACACATTTCTCTCACATAGAACCTAGCTCCTTAAATTTGGGAATTCCTGCCTTGTTTTCTTAATTTTGCAGTCTTAATCTTTCATGAGTATTCTTTTTGGTATTTAAATATTTATATTTGATATTTATTCTTGTTTATAATCTTACCAAGATTAAAAAGATCTTACCTCTGAGAAAAAGTTGGTATGGTGAAAGAGATAAAAATAAAAATGGATAGGAAAGTAATAAGAAAAAGCATTAGTAAGATAACAATAAGCCCAAATATTAACCTGTAGGGCACCAGTTTTAGCTTAGGGCAAAGTCCTAAAATGTAATGAGTTTACAGGACTCGCCGTACTCTTTGGGAGTCACTAGTTTCTATTCGAAAAGCAACACAGATTTTGGCACAGTTTTGCACAGCAGGAAATCTTTGCCCTGTATTTATTTAAGACTGAGTATTCATGGATACCAAACTGTCTCTCATCTCTAGAGAGAGTGATGCCTAATGGGATCATTTCAAAAAGCTTGTTTATACTGTCATCATCTGAACTGCATTGACGCATACAGAACTTCAGTTTCTAGCTCTGTTGGCCCTTTACTTGAACTTGTTAATGTTTTAAACAAAAACGGCGCAGAAGAAATATGAAGTTCCGTCTTGTTAACTCTCTGGCATTTACATCCCAATATTAAAAATAAAATATCTTGTTTTTTGTTCTAACATAGTCTACACATTTTTTATTTAAAATGTTAATGCTAAGTTTTTCATTTTTGATTTATTAAACCAGTATTACATCAAAATGAAAACTACTTTGTAATCTCCAAAATGGGGCTTGCATATGGTAGTGTCTCACACCATGAAGTCACCTCCCATCTAAATGGCAGCCACAAGTAGTAGAAGGCTCAGGATAAATTTTCAGAACAGCGAATGCTGTACTTTGCACCCCTCTTTTAAAAAAAAAAAAGCTGCTTGAATCTATACATAATTTTATATTAATATATTGTGCTTTATACAAATTGTCTGTTTCTCTTTATGTAATAAACTGCACAGCCTAAGGGGGAAATTTTTAGAGTTATATGGTGTTTTAGGTGAACATTTCCAGGTAAAATCCATTTGAGTCTTTGAAAATTTCCATTTAAATGTGCAAGAATCACACTGTTTTCCAAACAAAAGCGTTCACTCATTCATGGGGGGTGGGATGGAGTGACTGGTTAACAGCCCAGGAGACTGCAAATGGATGGCTCAGGGACTGCTAATGGAATACGGAGCCTTTCACCACTTCTGTGTCACTAGTTCAAAGCAGGCACAGGTTGGCAAGGACTTTTAGTACTACCATTTTAATGGCTGCTTGATGACCTTTATGAAATTAGTGGTCTCAATCCAGTTCCTAGTGGATAGGTATCCACCGGGAACAAAACCCACCCTTATAGTGTCATTCATTACAGTCTCAGTACAGAATCTAGGGATTGAAATGGCATGGTGACTGAACCACTTTGCCCCCCAGAGATGGTCCCTCCAAGTCAGGTTAAAGGCATATTGGAGTGGGGTGAGGAAGCTTACTGTGCTGCTTCTTGTTGTGTACCTGTTCTGTGATCAGATAGAAGACTTTGTTTGCCAGTGCTGCCAATCCAACATTTTTCATAAGCATTAAATTTACTTAAAAGACGTATAGTAAAATTTGCTTGTTTGCTAGGAAAAAATCAATTTCTTCTTCCAGCAGTGTCCCTATGGGTGCTCCACTGCAGGTGTGCTTGCATCCCTGCGCGGCTAATCAGAGAACTTCAGTAGCAGTGTCCATTGGAACACAGCATGCACGGGCTAACCCTCCTCAGTTCCTTCTTAACCGCCCCTGGCTAGCAGTCCGTTAAGACTATTGTCTTAATCTACTTAACTCTAGTTAGTCACGCTGTAATTCGCCTCCTGCAGCAAGTACTCTTTTCTCTCCGTTAAGTCAGGGAAGAAGGGCTCGCGGAGGGCAGCTGAAGCACTTCAAAGACATACTGAAAGTACCCCTTAAAAAGGGAGGCATCAACCCAACAAATTGGGAGGACTCGGAATGGAACAGAACACAGTGGCGCCACACCATACACCAAGGCACAGCTCACTTTGAGGAGAACAGACATGCTCATGAGACAGAGAAGCGACAAAGGAGGCAAGAAAGGGCGCACAACAGTCCAGCCAACAACTATGTCTCCTCCAAGATTACAGCTGTCACTTCTGTGGGAAAATCTCCAGGGCATGAATTGGGCTCCTCAGCCACTTGAAAACCCGCCAATGAACCCCCTTGGCAGACATCATCCTGGCATTGAGGGATAGCCGAAGAAGAAGGATAGTTAGTCAGTCTCCTAGTTCTAGTTCTAGTTGTAGTTTCCCCCCTTTCTTTATTTTAGCTTTAAAAAAAAAACCCTTTTGTTTTTCTTCCTGCCTTTTTCCCCCCAACAGGGAACCTTTCCCCAAATGGGGTATGTCTGGTTCACTGGGCTTCAAGAAGACGATCCCGAGCACAAATAAGCACTCTCAGTGCATTCGCTGCTTCGGGGAAGGCCACATACAACAGAAGTGTGGTCTTTGCCAACAGCTCTGGCCTAGATCCCACAAAGAAAGAGAGGTACACCAGAAGATTATCTTCATGGAGGTAGCTCTCTGACCCCAGTCATCTGGTAGACATGAGTCTTCTCCACAGACTTCTACATCTAAGGTCTGAAGGTCGAAGAAACAGCTGCAGACCCTCTCACAAATCTTCTAATAGAGAGGGAAGCCTCCCCAGTGAGCCCTGAGATAGCAGCAAGCAATCACCATCTTGCTTGGTGTCTTTGGCACCACTGCCACCGAGGCCATCTCAGTTGACCCCCATGGCTCATGGAAACTGACAGTAACCGGTACCACTGACAGGGCCACAGGCCTGATGGGCACGGGCATCAAGTCATTGGCACCGAAGGACAGGAGTAAGCACTCCGCTAAAAAGACGCTTCCGCTACACGAGCCTGCATCGGTACCGCTGGCATTGGCTCAGCTGAGACAAGAGTGACCGGTGTGGACAAGATCCCTGTCCCCGCTGGCACTGCAATGGATGATGAGACAATCGGTACAGGCAGAACTGTGCCATTCAAGAGACCTCCACATGCCGGAAATAGCGGAGTCCCCTCCTCTTGGTACTGAGACCTCTGCACTGAGCCTCTACCTCTGTCATGCCATGCCCCTCTGCTATCTAGCGAGCGTTCAGACAGCGAGCCTGAGGCGGTGGCGTTCCAGTACTTCTCCCAAGCTCCATATGGTGCTCACTACCAACAGAGCCCAAGGATATACCCACAGATGGCCCCACCACCACCATCCTGGTATGTCCACCTCTGGGCACCACCACTTGGCTTTGACACCACCCCCCAGTGGTCATATTGGGACCCTTAGGTGGCGCACCATCAACATGCATCTCGAGCACTGAGTCTCACTCGAGAGCCCTTGAGGCACACTCCCTCAGCCACACCATCCAGGGCTTTTTGGAACTGCTTCAAGACTTAGAGGAACAGGAAGCTGGTACCAAGGAGGAAGTGACACTGAGGACCATATCCTCCTCCTCCTCCAGATGAAGCCATCATGCCTTCTCCACCATCTTTGGTGGATGACTTTCGTCTCTTTCAGGAACTGGCAAAGAGGGTGGCAGACACTTTCCAGATTCCATTGGAGGAAGTGAGGAGTACCCACCATCAGCTACTTGATATCCTCCATTCATTGGTCTCCTCAGTGATCATCCTCCTGATTAATGATGCCATTTTAGACCCGGCAAAGACTGTCTGGCAAACTCCGGCATCAGTGGCCCCGACCTGCAAGCAGGCAGACAAAAAATACTATGTCCCCGCTAAGGAATCTGAATTCCTGTTCTCCCACCTAGCACCAAATTCCATCATGGTGGATGCTCTCAACCCTTGCGGCCGACAACACCAATCAAGGGCTTCTCGCTATGACGGGGATTGGAAGCACCTGGATCTGTTTGCCAGAAAAGTCTACTCCTCAGCCAGTCTACCATTTTGTATCGCCAACTACCAGGCCGTCATGGCGAAATACGTTACATAAACTACTCAAAGCTGAATGACTTTATTGAAAAGATGCCAGAAGCACATGATGATTCATTCAAGGCCATTATCCAGGAGGGCCAATTAGTGGCAAAGACATTGCTGCAATCTGCCCTCAATGTGGCCGACACGGTGGCTAAGTATATCTTCATGGATGTGGTGATGCGACGAGCATTATGGCTTCATTTGTTGGGATTCCCGAAAGAGGTGCAGTTCACAGTTGAGGACCTTCCCTTTTAGGGCATGAAGCTCTTCTCCAAGAAGTCTGGCGCCTCCCTTCACATCCTGAAGTATTCCATGGCAACCCTCCAGTCACTGGGTATCTATACGGCATGATAAAAGAGATTATTTAGTCCCCAATTCCAGCGTAGACCACACGCATCTCAGTACCAACCTCAGCGCCACTATGAGCAGCAAAGAAAGAAAGGGAAATTCCCTAAATGAAAATAATCTGGCCCACATTCTTCATCCTAGCCCTCTACCTCTAAACAACACTTTTGATGGGCAGGTCGAGGTGCCGTTAGACCACTACCCAACTGACACTGCCAACCATCGTTTCACACCCATTTGGCCACCAATTAGCAGTATTCCACAGTGCCTGGGAATGCATAACATTGGATTGATGGGTCCTACAGATCATCTGAACCAGGTATTCCATTCAGTTTACCTCCATATCCCCTCCACAACACCCTTCCCAGTCCCTCTTCAGGGACCCTTCTCACGAGAGTTTACTACAACAGGAGGTAGATCCTCTAGTTAGGAGCTATAGAACCAGTACTTCAACATTTATGAGGCAAAGGTATTTCCTAATACCCAAAAGGAAGAGAGGTTGGAGACCCATGCTAGATCTCAGAGCTCTCAACAGGTTTGTCAAGGCTCAAAAATTCAAGATGGTCACCTTATTGACAGTCATTCCAGCATTGGAACAGGGAGACTGGTTTTTGGCACTCGACCTCTAGGACGCCTATTTTCACATCTTGATCCTACTGACTCACAGACGATGTCTCAGATTCACGACAACTACTGATACAGAGCGTTTCCCTTAGGGCTATCATCGACCCAGACGGTATTGTCCAAGGTGCTTTCAGTGGTGGCTGCTCATTTACACTCTCAAGGGATAATGATTTACCCATACATGGACGATTGCCTTCTCAGAGCCCAATCTCTCTGAGAGGCTCACCAAGTCACCGATACTACAATACATTTGTTTACAGAACTGGGTCTACAGATGAACACCCAGAAGTCAACCCTCACTCCAGTTCAATGCCTGGAATTCATAGGGGTTGGCCCTAGTGCATTACAGGCCAAAGCCCTCTTACCTTAACACAAGTTTCTATCCTTAGTCACACTCATACACACCGTTCAAATCAGCCCAGAAATACCAGCCAGGCTTTGCATCCAACTCTTGGGACATACGGCAGTGGGCATGGCGGTGATACCTCATGCCAAGCTCCACATGCAATGCCTCCAAATGTGATTTGGCTCGGTTTACAAAACGAACAAGGACAGGTTGGACAAATTGCTGTCACTACCCATTAGGATCAAAAACTCCCTAAAGGGGTAGAAGGATCCAGCCAATGTTTGCAAAGGGACCCCTTCTTGCAAATATCACCTCATTGCTCCTCACCACTGACACATCACTCATAGGGTGAGGCATACACATAACAGTCTCACGACACAAGGCAAACGGTTGCCTGTCGACCCCACATCAGTCTTTTTGAGCTAAGAGGTGTCAGGAATGCCTGCGCCGATTTCCTCCTGCTCATCACAGGATCACACACCAAGATTCTGACAGACAACATTTGCAGTATGTACTACACCATTCAGCCGGGGGAGCCAGATCGCCCTCCCTATGTGCAGAAGCGATGAGATTATGGAATTGGTGCATCTCCCACAACGTTATACTGTCTGCAACGTACCTCCCAGGTACACAACTCAATAGCGGACAGTCTCAGTAGCAAATTCCCACATGGCCACGAGCGGAAGAGACATCTGTCCATACGTCACAACCTATTCAGATGATGGGGGACACAGTCTACAGATCTGTTCGCCACTTAC
This sequence comes from Emys orbicularis, assembly GCF_028017835.1. Taxonomy (NCBI): domain Eukaryota; kingdom Metazoa; phylum Chordata; order Testudines; family Emydidae; genus Emys; species Emys orbicularis. Next base: position 267,815,844 of record NC_088683.1, on the reverse strand, counting down.
CTGAACAAGAATTGTCCACACTACTGCTCCAGAGCAAGGATGGGACAACACTCCTTAAGCGATGCTCTCCTTCTCCACTGGGACGGGGACCTTCTCTACGCCTTCCCTCCATTTCCCCTACTATCCTTCTGAAAATAAAAAGAGAAGGAGCTCGTGTCATTCTGATTACGCCTACTTGGCCGAGACAGACCTGGTACCCTTACCTGTCAGAGCTTGCAATGTGTCTGCTGATCTCTCTCACGGCCATTCTGCACCTCTTCTCATAGAACAAAGGATGTACCCTACATCCCAACCTGAGGATTCTCTGCCTCAAGGCATGCCTCCTATTTGGTTCCAACACCTAGAAGGCTCCTGTTCAAGAGAGGTATAAGAAGTTCTATTACATAGTAGAAAGTCCTCAACACGATGCACTTACCTGCAGAAATGGCCCAGGTTTCAGATTTGGTGCACATCCCAACAAATCTCCCCAGCATCCGTGACTCTTAAACATATCCTAGACTATGCTTTAACCCATAAACGGGATGGACTATCTCTAAGCTCTCTCAGGGTTTACCTAGTGGGTATTACAGCCTTTCACCAACCTGTAGAGGGGTACTCAGTGCTGTCACACCCAACTACAAAAAGTTTCCTCAAGAGTATAGTGAACTTTGTCCCACAACCTCGACATCCTACCCCCACATTTAACCTTGCACTGAAAGGACTGACTAGACCCCCACTTTGAACCCATGGGCACCTGTTCCCTAATGTACCTATCCATGAAAATGGCCTTCCTGGTAGCCATTACCTTGGCCAAGAGAATAGGAGAGAGTACAGGTCTGATGGCACGTCCTCCATACACTATATTTTTTCCAGACAAGGTTACACTCACACCGCACCCAAAATTCATCCCTAAGGTAACCTCTCTGTTTCACTTGAATCAGTTAATTTACCTTCCAATCTTCTACCCCAAGCTTCACCAAGACAACAGGGAGGATATATTGCATACCCTGGGTATCAGGAGAGCCCTGGCCTTCTACCTGGACAGGAAAAAGGCCTTCAGGTAGTCCCCATGACTTTTCCTCTCCACGATGGAAAGATCCAAGGGCTCAGCAGTATCAGCCCAAAGACTTTCCAAGTGAATCTCGATTTGTATCAGACATTGTTACCAAGTTCGTAATGTGACCACTCCAGATGCCATTTGTACACACTCCACAAGGTCAGTCTCCTCATCCGTTATCCTCCTTAAGGATGTCCCTATCTCAAAGATCTGTAGAGCGGCGATGTGGTTGTCAGTCCACGCTTTTGCAGAACACTATGCGATCACGGGGTATTGTGCCTCCGATGCCATCTTCGGCTCCATGGTGCTGTCTTTTGTAACAGACCCACCTCTGAAGTCCTGATGCTTCAGAAGGGGAACTGCTCAGGAGTCCCCTACAGTGGAGCACCCAAGGGACACTACTCGAAGAAGAAGTTACTCACCTTGTTCAGTAATGATGGTTCTTTGAGATGTGTCCCCCTGTGGGTGACCCACAACCCACCCTCCTCCCCTCTACTTCGGAGTTCTTGTCAATGACTCTGGTGGAGAAGGAACTGAGCAGGGTTAGCCCATGCGCGCTGGCTAGCCTCATGGCACAGCATGAGAAGAGACAGCACATGTGCAGGCCTAATGGACACTGCTAGTGAAGTTCTCCAATCAGCAGCGCAAGAACCAAGCACACCTACACTGGCGTACTCATAAGAGGGCACATCTCAAAGAACCATTGTTACTGCACAAGGTGAGTAATTTCTTACTTTACATAGTTAGGCTGAGATTTGGGAATTGGGCTTCCAGATTCCTTAGGGTGGCTTTGAACACCTCAGCATTAAATTTTATTCCAAACATCCAAGCTGCATAATTACTGTGCAGGCCTTTTTCAAGGTATGCTTTCAGATAGTTTCATGGCTTCGCTCCTTATATTATAAATATATTATAAATTATATTATAAATCAATTATAATATTGTAACAGCATTACCTTTGAGCCGCCAGTCAGTTTACAGTGCTATTTAATATGTAGTGGAAGAGTACAACTACTGTACACTGAAATAAGAAATCCTAGAATCCACTAGCCAAGTATCAAGACTGAAAGTGGGACTCACTGAAGCAATACTCAGTTCCATTACTGGAACACAAAACCTGTCCTCTATTTTCTACACTAGATATCTACACTATTACTCTTGATGGGTCCGTGCTCTTCCATTGACAAGTAATCTGCGTTTAGAATCTGGACTTGTAGCCTTCTGAGTGACCAATGTTCTAACAGCAACACATTTTTGTCCACTGATCTTTCAGTATAGCCCGCTGATGACAAGCTTCCTTGAGTTCAAACAGATTTGTCTTGAGTTGCTACAATTCTAGTTTCATCCAATCACTGCTGAAGGAAAATGGAATGTCCCTCAATATTAAGAATGATGATTCACTTCTATGGGGGGATTTGGAGTTGGAGTGGCTCAAAATTAGCATCTATTATGTTTTTTTAATATATGTTAATTGTTCACCTTTCTATACTTGACCTATCTTGCAGCCCTTTTGTGTCTGTTGGATTTTGACCAAACTACCTTTTTAATTTGTGAATCCTCAAAGATGTAAGGGTGTTTTCTTTAAATAGCTGAAGCATGCTATTAGGTACGATAGGATTTCTTTTACTAATATTTAAGCAGATGCTATTTGATTCTCAGCCCCCCACCCACTAATGAATGTTTTATCTTTGTAGTTTGTTTTGTTATGTTTAATAATCTGTTCACTGAACAAAATATTTAAAACCTAGCATGATGTTCTGGAAAGTTTTTTGTAGTGTATTTCTATCTCTGTGAATTGTGTTTAAAATGATTGTTTAATTAAAATGGGCACCTTTATGTGGAAAAGCGAGATAATTGATTATTTCAGTAGTCAAGTAGGGGTCTGATTAGGTCAGTTTCTTGTACCAACAAGTATCAACACTTTTTTTGTGCTCCCTGTTGATTCATGTAAAGCAAGAAAGTAAAATTAACAATACCTCTGAAGCTCTGTCATTACTTCGCTGAAGAAATCATGTTATTTTTATTGTGCTGTGGAGGGAGTAGTGCAGCAGAGTATTCTGTGGAAAAGTGGGAAGAGCACACGGAAGGAAATAACAAGACTAAAAGCGGGCAAAAACATGGAGTGGAGGGAAAAGTAAGGCAGCCATTAGGGAACAGTAGTGGAGGAGGAAATCAACAAGAAGAGACAGAAAGAGGAGACAGGATAGAGAGTGATAGGCTAAAAAGGCCGAGAGAAGAGCGACATTTCAAAAGAAAAATGGATACAAAAAGACTGAACCAAGAGATGCTTAGGATGAATGTATGAGAGGAGAGCCACCCACGTGCGTTCCCAGGGGGCCTGGGCAGCTTTGTACTCAGGTGGCTAGCCTGAGCTGCCGCCTGTGCGACATCCAGCTATGCTGCTAGCGCATATTTATCTGCCTGCTCTGGGAAGCCCTCTCCCAGCTGCAGTATAGACATACTCATAGTATATATGTGGAGACAGGGAAGAGTAGGAGGAACAGCTCTTATGCCTCAGTTTCCACAACTGTAAAATAGGGATAATGATTACCTCCTTTGTAAATTGTTTTGAGATCTATGGATGAGAAGTGCTATCTAGAAATTAGATGATGTTATGATGGAGGAAGGGTACAGCATACATGGTGCTGGAGGTAGGCCTGGACTTTCTGGAAATAAAGCAGACAAACTTTCATTTAAATTAGTATTGTATAGTCATAAATCCCCTGGCTTTGCTGGGTAGAATGGTTTACCCAATATTAGTTAATTAGTTAAAATACACCTAACTATACATAATAAATTACTGATTGAGACAGCATGGGTATGGTAAAATCTTTTATTGGATCAACTTCTTTTGGTGAAAGAGAAAAGCTTTTGAGCTACACACAGCTCTTCTTCAGGTCCTGGGAAGGGTACTTAGAATGTCACAGCTAAATACCATGTGGAACAGATTTCTTTAGCATAAGTAATTATCTATATTCTAAGAGACCATTCAAGGTAAAATGTCCTATTTAACACTCTGCAGTCATAGGACAAAAAAGGAGGGTGTTACTGGGTTACAGACTGTTGTGATAAGACATAAATCCAGTGTCTTTATTAAGACCATGAGTTTTAGTGTCTAGCAAAGTTATGAATTTAAGCTTCCAGGCTCGTTTTTTGAAGGTGTTATGCAGGTTTCCTTTGAGGACAATGATTGAGAGGTCAGATATGGAGTGATCGTTATAGGAAATGTGTTTCTTCTTCGAGTGGACCGCTTGGGGAAGTTTATCGCCTGCTTCTTCCTCGAGATACATCCTTCCTGCAGCAACACCAATGGCACTACCTCTGGAACAGCAATGAGCTTTCTCCTCATCGGGAGACTCCAAACCACCAACGAATCTTTGTTTCCTTACCCTACATATCCTCCGCCACCCAAAAGACACACACCAGCTTGGGACCAATCTCCACATTTAGGTCAGAGAGGCTAGCACATCATGCCTTGGGAGCCTCCATGTGCTTCCCCCCCTTCGACCTTTTCTACTGGCTACATTGGGGGGCCCTGGGACCAGCACACCCCTGCAGAGTCGGTCACATCTCCTAGGGAGTCACTCCTTGCCTTTCCTCAAAGGAGACACTCTGATTTCCCCCCCCAGATTCTTCAGAGGAGGAAGATCAAAAAGCAAGGAAGAGTGAGATTCATCTCCCTGTGTGTAGAAGCAGTCAGCTTGTGAAGCGGATGTGTCCACAACCAAATCATCTTATCAGCAGCCTACCTTCCTGGAAAACACATACTTTCTAATAGTAGGAAGGATTCCACTAGACAATGTTACCTGGCTAGGTGGAGACCCGCCCTCCTACCCCTCTTATTGGAGTTGTCGGAAGAAGGAATTGAGGGGGCACAAGGTCGGCAGGGCCCTTTATACTGGTGTTATGAGCATGCGGCACCAGAAGGCGCTAGAGCTAACCCAGCGAACACCACTAAGAGTAAAATGATTGGGCCATGCATACACCTACATTGGAATGGAAATATGCAACACATATTGAAGAACAGTTACAGAAGGTTAGTAACCGCTTTCTTCACTTGAACCAATTGATCCACTTACCTGTGTTCTTCCGTAAACTGCACACTTCCTCTGAGGAACAGACGCTCCACGCTCTCGATGTCCAGTGGGCTGTGGCCTTTTACCAACACAGAACAAGACTAATCAGGAAGTCCCCAAGACTATTCATCACTATAACTGAAAGAATCAGTGAACAAGTGATCTCCATCCAGAGGATCTCCAAATGGATCTCTTGCTGCATTTTACTCTATCGATTATCTAACCTTCTCCTGCCACGGGGTAAGAGCTCATTCCATGAGAGCACAAGCAGTGACTGTGACATTTCTTCAGGAGGTATCCCTCCTTGATATCTGCAAAGTAGCCACATGGGGCTCCATTCACATCTTTGCAAGAGACTGTGCCCTAGTCCAAGACTCCTCTGATATCTCCTTTGGAATGACTGTCCTTTGTTCAGCCCTGCCATCTGCATCCTCCTCCTACTTAAGTACTGTTTGTTAATCACCCACAGTGGGATGCAATAGGGACCATCATTCGAAGAAGAAGAGGAGGAGGTTACTTACCTGTAACTGGAGGTTCTTTGAGATGTGTGGTCCCTGTCTGTATTCCACTCCCTGTCTTCCTTCCCTTCTGCTTTGGATCTCCTCAGATTTGTGGTGGAGAAGGAACTGGAGAGGCAGTCAGTCCGTTCTTCCCTTTATTCCCTCGGTTGGAGGCATGATGTGAGTCAGAGTGCATGCATGTGTGGACCAATGGACACTACTTTCAAGTTCTCCAGCTCCAGGTGCATGGTGCAAATGTGTAACCACCCGTTACAGGTGAAGTACAGATTGGGACCATGCATCTCAAAGAACTTCCAATTACAAGTAAGTAACTTTCTCTTGCCCAAGGGTAATATGGTTTTTTTTTTTTTAAATCATTTTTCTGTGTGAATTCATTCAAGAGCATAGTGATTATCTGGTTCCACCTACATAATTTTTATTTGGGGCATTTGGTGCACTGTATGAGGAATGCCACATGTTGTGGTAGGCATGTGTAGGACCCATGGAACTTGAAAGGTGACAAAGTTTGCATACAATGCAAAATTACTCAAGTTAAGTCTACAGCTGACTGCGAAGAATTAAAGGGATCTCAGTAAACTTGGTGACTGGGCAAGTAAATGGGAGATGAAATTCAATGTTGATAAATGCAAAGTAATGCACATTGGGAAACATAATCCCAACTAAACATACAAAATGATGGGGTTTAAATTAGCTTTCGCTGCTCAAAAAAGAGATCTTGATAGTTTTCTGAAAACATCTGCTCAGTGTGCATCAGCAGTTTAAAAAAAAAAAGCTGCTAATGTTAGAAACCATTAGGAAAGGGATAGAAAATAAGATAGAAAATATTATAATGCCACTATATAAAACCATGGTAGTCCTACACCTTGAATGCTGCGTGAACTTCTGGTTACCCCATCTCAGAAAAGATCGAATTTGGAAAAGTACAGAGAAGGGCAACAAAAATGATTAGGGTACGGAACACCTTCCACCTGAGGAGAGATTTAGAAGATGGGGAATGCTCAGCTTAGAAATGAGACAACTAAGTGTGGACATATTAGAGGTCTATAAAATCATGAATGGTGTGGAGAAAGTGAATAAGAAAGTGTTGTTTACCTTTTCACATAACAAAAGAACCAGGGGTCACCCAATGAAAATTGGCAACAAGTTTAAAACAAACACAAGGAATACTTCACACAACTCACAGTCTGCCTATGGAACTCATTGCCAGGGGATTTTATGAAGGCAAAAAGTATAACTGGATTCAAAAAAGGATTAGATAAGTTCACGGAGGATAGGTCCATCAATGGCAGTTAACCAAAATGGTCAGGGATGCAGCCCCATGTTCTGGGTGTCCCTAAAACTCCAACTGCCAGAAGCTCGGACTGGACGCATCTGGCACTGGCCACTGTCAGAACACAAGATAGTGGGCTAGGTGGACCATTGGTCTGACCCAGTATCGCCATTCTTATGTTCTTATTGTTTAATGTTACCCTGTATGGGTTCCAGTGTGGGGTGGTAGGTGACAACTAGGGGTGTGCTGTTGGAGGTTTTTTTTTCTGTATTGAAGCAGAATGAACTCAGAGAATAACTAATGAACACTCTTTACAAAACAATCACTCCACATCTGATCTCTTAGTTGTCATCCTCAAAGGAAACTTGCAGAACACCTTCAAAAGACAAGCCTGGGAACTTAAATTCATAACTTTGCTGGACACTGAAAATCATGGTTTTAATAAAGACACTGGATTAATGGTTTATTACAAAAACCTGTAACTCACTAATCCCTCTTTGTCCTGTGACTGCAGAGATGTGAATGGGCCACTTCACCTTGGATGGTCTCATAGAATATGTGTTAACTACTTATGATAAATAATCTGTTTTACTTGGTATTTAGTTGAGACACTCTGAGGGCTTGTGTGCACTGCTGTAGAGCTTCAGTGAAGACACTCCCCATGCTGACGGGAGAGGTCCTCCCATTGGCATTGGAAATACGCCTTCCTGAGAGATGGTGGCTAGGTCGATGGTAGAATTCTGGCGATTAGGTCAGTTTAACTGCGTTGCTCAAGGATGAGGATTTTTCACACCCCTGAGCAACAAAGTTATACCAACCCAATTTCCTAGTGTACACCAGGCTTGAGTACCTTTTCCAGACCTGAAGAAGAGATCTGTGTAGCTCGAAAGTTTTCTTTTTCACCAATAATAGTCTAATAAAAGATATTGCCTCACCTACCTTGTCTCTCTAATATCCTGGGATTAATATGGCTACAACAACACCACAAACAACAATGGAAGATATTGAATTTTGCTGTCTGAAATGGAAACTGCACAATATGAAGAAAAAGGAAGCAAAACTAAACAGTGACATCTACTTTCTTAGAAAATGCAAGAAAGAAAATATCCTAGAGGATTCACCATCTGTAACCCTCTAACTACTACATACAATTCCAAGTATGCCGAACAACTCTGCAGAAGGACTTCAGAAAAATTGAGTAACTATCTCCTGCCCCTCATATACTCCAGAAGGGACCACCTCAAACAAGAAATCGTCACATAATTCTGCTCCAGGATAAACCGTTGCACCCGGACCCACCACGTGGACACTATACAACACCCCAACCGTGTCTATTTATCAAGACTACCCCTAACTGGAGCAGAATTATCTGTTCTCTCCAAGGGATTAACTTCTACCCCATCAGAGAACCTGATACCATACTAACTTGTGGAGAACTAGAAGAATTCTTTCGCCGACTCCGCCTCAAAGAATTCTTTCACAACAATGATGATACCAGCCACACCTACCTCCTCCCCTCCAACCGTCATAAGAATAAAGAATCATATGATGGACAGCTCGTGGATGAAACCACACACTTGATCATTACTCTGAGTGTTTCAGGAAAACAAAAGATTGTGAAATCCTTAACAAACATCACATCCAACACAATCTCTCTGTGGCTCAGAAAACAGCTATATAGTCCCTGAAATCTAACTACCAGAAGACAAAAGTGGTGCCATTATAGTTCTCAACAGTGATGACTACGTCAAGCCAACTGCCAACTCTTCGACACCATCTACTATAAAGAACTCAAAGAAAACCCCATACCACAGTTCACCCAGGAATTTAAGGATATCATCAAATCCTTCCCCAAGCAACTCCAAGAGAAACTCTACAACATGACACCCCTCCCCCCAAACCTTCTACAGGATTCCCAAGATACACAAAGAAGGGAACAGAGGCAGATCCAGCATATCCGACCATGGCACTCTTACTGAAGGAATATCAGAACTCACAGAAACCATCATCAAACCACTCACCACACAAAGGGTCAGCTTCCTCCCAGGACACAGCCGTCTTCCTCCACAAACTCTGCAACCGTAACAACCTCCCTCAGAACACCATTATGGCAACCATGGATTTCGCCTCCCTATACACAAATATCCCTCACAATGTGGGGGATATTTGTGTATATGTCTGCCTCACATATCTACAAGACAATGGACAACGCTCCGATAGCCATCTCAAACATATTGCCAAACTTATCCATTCCATCTTCACTCATAACAATTTTACGTTCAACAACACACTTTGTCCAAATCATGAGAACATCAAGGAGTACTAGGAATGCTCCCCAGAAAGCCAACCTCTTCATTGGCCGAAGAGTCCTTGATGAAGAATTTCTGGACAAATACACCACGAAACCAAAGATATATCTGAGATGCATTGATATTTTCATCCTCTTGACAATGACCTAAACTGCCTCATAGACTTCCTCCACATCTTCAACAGCTACCAGCCATCCATCAAACTCTCTCTAGAACACTCCCATACCAGCATCAACTCCCCGGACACCACAATGAGAACCCTACAGACAACAATGTACAAGAAACCCATGGATAATCACATTTTCCTTCAAAGATCCAGTAACCACCTGTAGCGAGGCGGTGGGATACCCCACAGCCCCGCTGAGAGCCGAACCTCCCCTAACACCAACGTGGGTGGAGCCACTGGTTCCGGCACCCGCCCCTCAGAGGTCATGGCGCCGACCCAGAAGTATAAAAGCCCGCCTGCAGAGCTCAGTGGAGAACAAGCCGCCGGAGAGAGCAGACGTCTGTGGCCGAGCTCCCGCTTGGGAGACTGCAGCAGGCCGCGACCGGCCTGAGGACTCACCAGGCCAGCCGAGCCTACCCCTCGCCCGTTACCCCGAGGAGGACTGGCCGAGCCTGCCCCTTTCCAGCTACCCCGAGGAGGAGCCGAGCCTGCCCCTTTCCAGCTATCCCGAGGAGGAGCCAAACCTACCCTTCGCTACCTACCCGGAGGAACCGATGCTGGTGGAGACTACCGAGGATACTAGTACGGCCCAGGTACCCTACGAGGGGGAGTGTGGAAGTAGCCCAGGGGTCGCCGACCCCAGTCTGGCTGCAGCACTGCCAGAGCCTATGTCAGTGTGTTGCGGCCAGGATCCTCACTGACAGCAGCGAGTTTCCGCCACTGCTAGGCCCCCGGGCTGGGACGCAGTGGAGTGGGAGGGCCTGCGTCCCCCCTGCCACCCACTCCTTGGGTGGCAGACTCCCCCCTTTCCCAGGCCTAGAGAGGCTGGGACCTCTCGCTCATTGACTAAGCCCCTGCTTAAGGGCCTGGGTTCCTGACTATTTGATTGCTGCCCCGCCCTGACCTAGGGCCTGGGCCGCTACAAACGCATTGACTCAGCCCCTGCTTAAGGGCCTGAGCCCCTAACCGTGTGTTTGCTGTCCCACACTACCGCTGGACCAGGACTGACGGCGGACCAGAGCGAGGCGGTGGGATACCCCACAGCCCCGCTGAGGGCCGAACCTCCACCGAGACTTCTACACCACCCCAGACACACCAAGGAATCTGTTATCTATAGCCAAGTCCTCAGATACCACAGAATATATTCTGAGGAGAAAGTCTGGGATACACATCTTAACAGATTTAAAACTGCCTTCACCAAACGAGGACATTCCACCAGCGAAGCAGATCGCATCATGCAACGGGCCACACAAATACCCTGTGAGAACCTATTTCAATAAAGAAACTAATCTACTTTGCATCACACACCCCTAGTTGTCACCAGCATCCCACACTGGAATCCATATGGGGTATCATTAAAAAATTACATCCCATACGTGATGGGGTCAACATCTGGAAAGATTTCTTTCCCAAACACATTCTTTTGGCTTTCAGATAACCCCCACCCCCCCACAGTCACTCCAAGTGCATCATCAGAAGGACATTCCCCATAGACCAGGACCACCAACCCAAAGCAGGCCCAGGCCCTGCCATAACAACAGATGTAAAACCTGTAGACATATCTCAACTGCTGCGATGATCATCGTCTGGAATTGTAACTCAGTGTAGTACTTGAATTTATTTAGTTAGTTAGTTAGTTTTTGAGGTCCAAATGAAATGGAATACCTACTTAATGTAATAACTTGTAAAGTACAATACTAGAGTATTTTTTTTCAGACTAGCATTGCTAAATTATCATCAATCAATTCAAACTCTGCATAAAATGAATGTTATGTTTTAGCAATCAATAAGTATGCAAATAAAGTTCTTTCCATTCCACTTAACACAATTAAAATTCTCAGCAAGTTAAATATATTGAATTGTTTATCTGCGGAGAGGCATGTAGGGCTCCAATTAAGTTTACATGGATAAATGCAGATTTATGTTTGTGAATGTCAAGCTGACAGAAGCTTAATACTGTAAAAGGGCTAATCAACACTGAATATGTTTAGTGTCAGTAAATATTTATTGTGAAAATGTTGCTCATGGAATGCTAAGGCACAAAACCAAGTTTATTTTGCTTTTTAATGACTAAATACTGTAATTTGTATATCATCCCATCCGCATCCCTTCTGTATAATTTTGCTTTGTACAAAATTATTTTTATCACTTCATCACTTTGATGATGGTATTGGAGAAGGATGACACATGAGCTTGGCTGTAGGTTTTTTTTTTAATTAATTTAAAAAGGGGTGAATTTACTGGTATTTGTGGTTTTGTTCCATGAGCATATTCCAGATAGCATGGAGCTGGACCAGGTACAGTGCAGATAGGCAGGCAATATGCAGATTTCATCATATAACTCTGACAGTGGATTTTGGGCCTTCTGTTCCTAAACAAGGATACCAAGATTACTAATCAAACTATGCCAAATTGTTTTGGTTTTGCAATGTGCACAGGTATTCACTAGGAAGTTGGTTCAGATCACAAAATTAATTGGACCCAAGTGATGTTATATATAGTGTTAGGTCTCCTTAAATTAAAAGCTAGGGCATTGACCCAAAGAATCCTCATGCTTTTATGAGGCTGCTGTTGAGGAATATTGTCTCAAAATTAATAGATAGATGATAATAGATAAAGAATTAAAAGTACATCTTAAGAAGATCCTTTGTTTCATTAATACTTTACAGTGGACAATATGATGGAAAGAAGGAAAAAGAAATAAGAAAAATCTACTTGTTGGCAACTACTACTAAACTCTACTGTATTTTGCCTCACAGTGCATGTCTACACTTCACTAAAACACCCACAGTTGGCCCAGGTCAGCTGAATTTGGCTCGTGGGGCTCAGGTTGCAGAGGTATAAAATTGCAGTGTAGTTGCTTGGGCTGGACCCTGGGCTCTGAGACCCCACAAAGGGGAGGGTCCCAGAGCCTTGGCTCCAGTCTGAACCTGAATGTCTACATTGCAGTTTTCTAGCCCTGCAGCCCAAGCCTTGCAAGACTGAGTCAGCTGACATGACCCAGCCACGGGTGTTTTATTGCAGTGTAGACAAGAGGTCAGAGAGGAGAAACAACAAAGCTGTGATTGTGATCCTTATTTATACTGGCAACTCTCTTTACAATGTGAATGAGAGGTAGAGAAATAAAAGGTTGTTTTATGAAGGAAACAAAATGAAACTAAATTTTCATGATTTTTATCTCATGGTTTTCCAGATTACAAAATGTGATTTTTTTTTTTAATTATTTTATTTTTAAGTCCTGGGCTGATGGCAGAATTAGTCAGTTGCAGAATGGATATAATATAGTTCAGTTTAGTTTCTAACTTTGCATGAAATAAGCTGTGCCTGTTGGCCTCTGTTTGATCCTGTGAGAGTGGGGGCTAATGTCTGGCCAGTGTTTGGGAAGCAGCAGGTAGTCAGGAGCAAGCTGTTCTAGGGGTCCACGTTTCTGTAGCTTGGTAGTTATTCACACACAGATGGAGACCTTATGAACTTTGACAGAGGTCATGCTAAATTGCAAATCTAAAACTTCTAGACTTCTGAAGACTTAGGGTGGCACATTATTATTTTTTCAGTCTGTGATTAGGAACATCATTGAAGCTGTAAACTTACTTTTAAGGAGTAGATCAACCATCCATTCATTGTTTAAACAAGTGATCTTGGGAACAGATAGACAGTCTTTCATGGTACTTTGAAAGGAAACTATTGCATATTAAAATGCTAATTTACATATGTAGAACATACTTCTTATATTGCTTCTGAAACACCTAGGTTTGCCTGCTTTTATTGAACTTATAGAAGGACTTTTAGAGCTGAAAGCACTGCAGAAGCCTCTGATTTTTTTTCCTGTCACACATGGTTTGGAATGAATTAAGATATTCATGGTAGTTTTTGATTTCAGGTCTTTTGGGGCAATCAATTGAGACACCAAGATCTCTGTCATCTGTCATCAGCCATCATCTCAACAGGGATCTTATAGCGGTTTAGGAAAGAAAAACATGAGATGATATGGTTTCATATTGTAACATATTACATTTTGCATTCAATCAAAGTCAGAGAACACAGAAGGGCTACTCTGTGTTTTTAATTACGATTTTGAAGCTGCTCTTGAAAATCTGTCATATTTTAACTTACTGCAGTTTCTAGTCAAGTGGGAAAATTAGGGGAAAAGTCAATAGTTAGTCTTATGCTTGGGTAGCTCTGCTCTGTAGTATCCAAAATATAGATTATATGTATTCCCAGATTACATTCATTTATATTCTGTAACAGTTCTATGTTTTTACTAAATTGTTTGTTGGAGGTATAAAGAATGGAATGTTATATGTATGTAAACATCCAAGGAGCTTGGATGACCTAATCACTCAGGTGGCTTTGAAACTCTTCTTCTTTTAATCAGATGGTCAAATTCTCATAATTGAACTAGATGTACGGTGCTGGTTAATGGCTCATGAACTAGTCTTTAGAGCTACAACATTGTTTCATGAGGCCAAAGTCAGATTCCATGTGTTGAAAGTGGTTTCAGTATCGGCCACACAGAGAGCTAGAAAATTCACACCGGCAGCAGACTGTAGGGGGAAAATGTTTTTTAAAAGTGTGTGAACTGGGTTATGCATAAGATAACAAGAATGTTATTCATGTTTCTAAAGCTGGAGAAGGGAAAAGGAAAAAAATACTGCATTTAAAAAAAACATTCACTGTATTGCTGTGGCGGTATCTCCATTTCAAAAAAAAGAGAATGTAAATAGTTCGTTAGATCCGCAGTTGTGAAGTTTGACTATATTTACCTATTCCGGTGCAAATAGTACAGCGATTTCATATTTTATTATTTTTAATTATGGCTAACAGAAAGATCAGTTAAGCGGTCGTCAAGGTTGATGTGCAGTTTCTACTAATCCCTGAAAATGTATCTGTTAAGTGACAATCTCTAAAATACAAAGCTAGGAAGCTTTCCTCTGAATGTTAGAACTCTTAATGAAAGTGCCCAGCCCAGTTAATATTATATGGGTTATGCACTTCATATAATTACATAACTCTATAAACTTCTAAGGAATGCCATTATTTACTGTGGGACATTGTTCTCTAGCCAGATCTTTGTTATCCAAGAGCTCATGATGGCTCTTGGAAACCTTTTGTTAAAAGTCCTTCCCTAAATTAAAGGAAGAGTAAGGATAGTGATCTTTGATGGAGATTACCTCCTCTCTGGATACTCCTAAATTATCCTTTCCAGAGATGGCTCTCAGAAGAGAAAACTTTTTAACTTTAGAAATGGCTGAATTGCATCAATGGCAAATATAAGCAGTTTCACCAGGGAGGATGTTTTATTCTTGCTACCTCCATCCCCTCCATGCACCTCTACAAAGTCTTCACCTTCCACCGACATTTCAATGAAATCACATAGACTTAACAGCGTGTTGTGCTATTTATATAGTCAATATAGTTTTGTGAAAGAAATTTTAAATGTTTCTAGCAAAGTGGAGTTGAATGTAAGTTTGTTTTCCTAGAGGTTGTGGATATGAGAGATTTTTGCTTAAATGAGAAAATAAATGAACAGTTTACTCAGTTTTTCACTCTGTCTCTCTGTGGTAGATACTCCTGCAGTACATGGGGTTTATTGCAGAATGTTTTGAGGGAGCACTGTATTAAAATACAACTTGCATGCTTCTGAGCTATATTGTTGTGGGAGACTGTCAGAAGCAACAGAGAGCAGGGTTGTGTGGAGAGTTTTTAGTGGGGAATGTTGGAGTTCAATTCACCCAGGGATCCTGGCCTTCTCTGTCTCCTAGCAGTCAAAAGCTCCACTTCTTTGCTGGCACAATGTCCCCAAAAAGCAGTAAAATGGAGAAAAAAGACAAAATAAAATAAAAGGTGGGAGAAGAAAGAGACAGAATAGGATAAGCAGAAGGGAAAATGCAAAACCCAAGAACGAATATTTTACCTTTTGTGGCCATTAGTGCCATGTAATGCAGACGGGGAAAGGCACAGGGGAGTGAAAAAACTTGATTAGAGATTTGGCTGGGCAAGGTTGAGTAAGAGGATATGAAGATTGTATTCTAGAGAGGATGATGTGCAAGTATGAAGAAAGCACAGAGAAGTCTCTTAATTTTTTTTGTAAGATCTATATATAACCTTTATGAATTATAAATGACAAAACGTTATAAAATCTTATATAAATGCTTCAAACTGAATAGAGAGACAAGCTAGGTGAGGTCAAATCTTTTAATGGACCAGTGTTTTCATTGCTATGTAACTTTCCCAACAGGATGTCTCTAAAACATAAGAATGGCAAGGTGGGTGTGGTTAATGGGAAATGCTGAGCTTGTGGGTATGGCACTGAGACTCTGATGGGACTTCACTGAGCTCTCTTTAGGTCCTGCCTATATCTGGTTGGACTGAAGCAAAAACCTTATGGTCATTTTTTGCCCTTATTGACTTCATTAGGTTTTGGATCAGAGTCTGTCAGAGAGGTGAGAATTGCAAAGATTTATGTCTTAATTAAACTGAATCGTCCAGGAATAGCCAATGTCTGAATGTTAGGTGGACCACCCTCCTCAAAAAATGGTTCTGTCAGTGCCATGGTTGCCAAAGTGGTTGACTGGAATTCAGCCGGAGGGGAAAAAGCAGCCCCCTGAATCGGTTTTGTTTGTTGTTTCTTGGTATTGCTTGTGATTAACACATTCATCTGATTTGACTCAATGTTTTATTTATAGGTGTGACTCACAATATAGCTTTACTGCGAGAAGTGATAATCCATCCACGCTTTGTTCGGGGGGATGTCAGCACTAAATTTCTTCCCGATGTGTATCCTGATGGCTTTAAAGGTTTGTTCTCCCTTAAAATATTTGTGTGTGTGAAAGATTATCTTCATTCTTACAATTTCTGTTTACTTCTAGAGTGAATTGTTCTCTAATCAGTTTTTCAATTTTTAAACAAGATCATTATCTACAACATGTTTTGGAATTTTTAATAACAGGTTGCAAAATTGGAATTATTTTCCTTGAGCTTCAGAAAGACATCTTTGGCTTCAAACTGAAAATAAAAAAAAGTCAAATAATGGTCAGGAAAAACATATTACACATCATCTGATACTGAAAATGCAATAATAAACATCCTGCTGAATAGGGGCACAATCACAGGAGATGCTCAGCACTCATAACTCCTATTGACATATGGGTGGTCAGTGAGCATTTGAGGGCTCTAACATCTTGCAAGAGACACCATATCTGATTGGGCCCTGTGATACCATGGAAAATACAGACTCATTTATCGTTGTTAATATTAAATTCATAAGTAATAAAAGTGAGGGGAAATATTTTCTTTGTATTTATATAATCTGTTGCAAATGTAGTTGTTTTATTGAGAAATTAAACCTGTCAGGCAGTTTGATTTTTCCCCACAAGTTCTTATTTTTGGGACCCTTTGTCCTATCTGTCTAATTTAGTGATTATGCACATATACATTCCATAGCAGATGGATCTAGACTCCCTCAGAACAGACCAAGACCCATAAGGTCAGTGACAAAGAGGAAGCAATTTAGATCTCACCTTTACTATAGATCCTCTTTCCAGTAGTGGTCAAAAGACTTTACAAAAAGAAGGTTTAGACCTCCCTGAAGTGGCCAGTCGGCTTCGTCCACAGGCCCTTCTCACAGACAAGTTCAACATCCAAGCAGTCATGGTGACTGATCGAGGACAGCACACTGACCACATCCACCTATTCCTTCCATTGGAAGATGCCTGTCTCTCTGTGTTTGGAAAGAGATCATGTCAGACAAGTAAGTGCTCAGCACAGTGAAGGAGGGATATGTTAGAATCATAGAACTGGAAGGGACCTCGAGAGGTCATCTAGTCCAGTCCCCTGCACTAAGGCAGGACTAAGTATTATCTAGACCATCCCTGACAGGTGTTTGTCTGACCTGCTCTTAAAATCCCCAATGATGGAGATTCCACAACCTCCCTAGGCAATTTATTCCAGTGCTGAACCACTCTGACAGTTAGGAAGTTTTTCCTAATGTCCAACCTAAACCGCCTTTGCTGCAATTTAAGCCCATTGCTTCTTGTCCTATCTTCAGAGGTTAAGAAGAACAATTTCTCTCCCTCCTCCTTGTAATAACCTTTTATGTACTTTTATGTTATCCAGTTTATCTCCCTCTTCTGAGTTCCCCCTTCCACACACAAACCCCAGTCCCTTTTCAGGGTCCCTTCTCATGAGACCGTTTTGTTTCAAGAAGTACAGTCTCTTCTGGAATTGGGAGTGACAGAGGGAGGTCCCTTACCAACACAGAGGGAAAGTCATCTGCTCATGGTATTTCCTGGTCTCAAAGTTTTCTGGTGGCCTTCATCCCATTCTAGATCTAAGAAAGCTGAACTTCATCATCAAGAAAGCAAAGTTCAGGATGGTCACCCTCACTTCTTCCTTGGGGATTAGAGATTGGCATGGTGCCTTAGATTTACAGGATGTTTACATGTGGCAATACCTTTCGGCTACAGGAAATTATTTTGATTCATAGCAGACAACAACTGTTCTGGCACATGGTGCTCCCTTTTGGGCTGTCGTCAGCTCCGAGGGTCTTCACCAAGTGCATCTCAGTGGTGGCAGCCCACCTATAATATTTAGGCGTTCAGATATTTCCTTATCTGGACGATTGGCTAGTTTACAGTACATCAGGCAACCCCCAAATCCAAAACAGCATGCATGTCAGCAGGCAGCTGTTCTCTCATCTGAGCCTGAAACTACAGTTGGACAGATCAAAGTTATAATCAACACTATGACCCTGGTAACAAATGTGTCTACCAAGGGTTGGGGACCCACCTCAGTCAACTTCGGGCACAAGCTCTTTGGTCATCCCAGGAGTTCTCTCTCCACATAAATGTGCTGGAGTGCAGAGCTATTTGTTCGACTGGCGAGACATTTGTGTCTTCCGTCAACAACCATGTGATACATGTTCTTACAGACACCGCCAGTGCCATGTTTTATTTGAACAGGCAGAGAGGTGCAAGATCATCTCAGCTATGCAAGGAAGTAATCCACTTGTGGAATTATGTATAAAAAACAATGTCTTCCTCAAGGCATTCCACATTCCAGGAGTGAGGAACACAATTGCAGACACCCTTAGCAGGGATTTCATAGACCAACATGGGTGGTCAATCAGAAAGAACATTCTCCAAATCTTTCACCAGTGGGGGGGGGGTACCCAATGATAGACTTGTTTGCTACCAACCTGAACAACTAGTGGAAGAGATTTTGCTCCATGATTGGGGGCAGCTGGGGTTCCATTGCAGATGCGTTTCTTCTCCCCTGGTTCAATCATCTCCTATATGCATTCCCTCTTGTTCCTCCAATTCCAAGGATACTAAGGAAACTGAAGAGAAACAAAGCAACTTTAATCCTAGTGGCATTAGCCTGGCCAAGGCGCTACTGGTTCATTAATCTACATTGGTTTTCCATCACATCTCCAATAACTTTGCCCTAGTCAAGGATCATCTGTCTGAAAACCAGGGCAGGTCTCTGCATTCCAGTCTCCAATCTCTCCACCTCATGGAATGGATGATCTCTGGTTGAATGCTCACAAGAGATTGTGCTCCTGAGATGTTCAAGCCAAAAACAAATTTTAACTTCTCTTTATCTGTAAAATGTGTAAGAATCTAAATAAAATAATTAAGTAAATAAGAACTGATTTCAGTCTCAAGTTTCTACAGGTTTTATTATAAATTGAAGTTAACTTTTTAAATTATGAGATATATCTTGACAACTTTTCTATTAACCTACATTGCCCACTTTAAAGTAAATCTTTGCTTTGACTGGCATAAATGATAGTTTCTATAGTTATTTTAAAACACGTCTCTTCCCCCTATCTAAATTAATTTTCACCAATATAAAAATGCTTGCTTAGTTTGTTTCAGGCATTTTCTTTAAAAAGTTACTACGCCAATTTAAACTCTGTCAGGCATTCTCCGACTGGGAATACTACTACTTTGCTGCTCCTCACACTGTTCAGTCTAGACAGAGCATCAGGGTTTAGCAATGGCCTGGCACTAGATGAGGTATTTATATGGTCTCCATCACGATGGTGTCTGAGCACATCACAGTCTTTAGTGCATTGTGGTACTCCTGTGAGGTAGGGGTGTCACATTATACAGATGAGAAACTGAGGTACAGAGACACTAAAGTCACTCAAGTTCCCAGAAGAGAAATTGAACCACGGTCTCCTGAATGCCAATATAACTTCCTGTCCAGGGGACCATCCTCCGTCTTATCAAGGTCCTCTAACAGCTATGCCGAAAGTGTGGCTTTGTCCCTAACCCTAAATATTGTATTTTTCTAATGTTGGGGGAATTTTCTTTAAGTTGCACACTTCCTGGTTGTGGAAAAGGGTCTCTCTTACTCTACTGATAATGTAGGAGAGGGCTCCTATGTAGACAGGAAGTGGGGCATATGTTGGGGGTGTTGCAGAAGTCATGCTAAAACATATGAGACAGTGGGCAGGGGATCTATCACTTTTCCCGCCCCAGTAGTACCTAGTTTTGGGGTTTGGACCCCATATTGGATAGCATGGTGGTTTTAAGGGCATTCCTAACACAGTTCCCTCTCCTTCCTCTCTGTAATTTCTGTAATGAAGGTGATGAAAGAGGGTTGCATATTGCTCACATTGAGTGTCTGATGGAAACACTCATAGAAGTATTGCATTTGGGATGCTACAGGCAAGGGCTAAAGGGCTCTTTAGAAGTGTGAGAGACTTGAGTGATGCTTTGCGATTGCTTTTATTAAATGAAAAAGAGGAACCATGCAGTGTCTGACCACTTTTTAGGATAGAGTAGGGAGGACAGTTGCTATTGACTATGCCCAAAACTTTGCTCATCTTCCCACCCATTAGCACTGCTTCTTCCTCTTCATTTTAGGAAACAGTCAAACCCTACAGACTTCCTTTACACTCCTAAGGCATTCCAGGTGGCTTTCTTTCCTCCATGGGATCTAGGTTAGAACTTTATGGTCTTTCAGGAGACCCCCTTGCTCTTCAGAATGGCTGAGGATTCTTCTTTTTTCCATTTGAACATCAATTTTAGAAAGGGGTCTGTCCAGCCCCAAAAGATACTGCTCTCCTCCCTTTTCCCATATGCATTCTGAATAACTCAGAATCACACCTGCAGGCACCAGTATTGGCCTACAACTCACCATGTTCACAGGGGAGAAGCAGAGCCCAGCCACACTTCAATGACAAATTTGAGTCTTTCAGGAATTAGTGTCCTTAGTAATGTCAAACTTCCTGACTCAGATGAGTTGGTGTCTGACATTTATGCCAGCCAACCCCCAATTAATTTTTTTTATAAAACAAACACGAAGTTAGCATCCATTTATATTAATCTAAATTTAAATTATGCATTATACTTTCCATCTCATTAATTTTGTATTTAATTTTTGTTCACCCTGAACAGAAAATCACTATGTTAGTATTAAATGACGAGAGTGGGCACAAAACCAGTTGGGTGCGTGGTATGATTTTTTTGGTATTAGTAGGAAACTTTTTTCTGACAAAATGCAAATGAGATTGTTATGGAAAGAATGACCTTTTATGTAATTTAATTTGAAGTTGGTTATTTAAAGTAATTGCAAGAACCTTTTTGACGCAGCTTGGGGGATACGGGGCTAATATTGATTTAAACAGAGCATCAGAGAAATTAGAGAAAAATACCTCTTCTCCCATCTTTCTCCTGAAACAGGATTCTGCTCTTTACTTGTAATAGATGAGTGCAGACTAGTTTTAAATAACTCAAGCAGCAGAGCTTTCATCACTTTTGGTATGGTTTTTATTTTTATTTTAAAAATTAAAACATATCTATCTTGTATGTCCCTCTTCTCTGGTTTGTGGGCCAACAGCCTTAACAATCAGTGCTATGGCTCCACATATGAGGAAGCAGGAGCAACATCTGTCAAGGGGCCAGAGAATGTGCTGTGCCAAGAGGAGATGGGAGAAAGGTGTCTTTATACCACCTTCATGCCTCTTGAATTTTGGGTGGCTCTGGGATGTGGCTCCTGGTGTAAGTTAGAGCAGCCTCAGAGCTCTACAACTGAGACTGCATAGGAGGGCAAGGCAGGCCTATGTATGTTGTGCCCAAGCTGCTTCTGCCCCTGGAGAAATCATTTGGGCAACATAGGCCCCTCTACACCACGGAAATGGCATAAAGAAACTAGTGAGGGCTGGAATCTAGTGCAGGTTGTGCACTGGCATGGGACCTGAAGAATAGCGGATGCCATGGGAGAGGACCATTCCTAACCTGGAGTAGGAGTTTTAAGAGAGGTGCAGAGCTGAAGTTTACTGTGTGCCATTTTTCATGAGATTTGGCTTATGCCAGCCAGTTCACTGTGAGCCGCTGCACTGCCTTTATTTCATTAACTGTACATGATGCACCAAAGTGGTTGTACTTTTGATTGGCAGAGGAAAATGAATCTCTTTACTTATAGAGCTAGTTTATGTATTCTCTAAAGGGTATGGGAAGTCTGGCCAACCTGAGTACTACTAATCGCTCTCTTCCTTCAACAGTTAACCCTCCTTAACATATCAACTACTTATTTTCACAGCAGTTAATGAAATTTTAAAGCTCGCATTGTATAACACAACTTATTAATGATTCTGGGGATGCAGAAACATTCAGTGGGTTGAATAAAGATAAATTGGGAGCTGACTGCCTTTTTATGGTGGATGTAAAACATGAATGTAGTCCAGGAATCTACAATGTGCTGCAGCCAGGGTATTTTAGGGAGGTTGTAGCTTCTCTTTGAAATTCAGGAGCCACTGCTTCTCAAGTGGCTACTTTTCAAAGAGAAACTGTTTTTCTTCCTGTCCAGCCACCCCCATGAAGAGTGCTTCAGAGGTGACTGTTGCTTTTCAGATCTCACTGTTGCATGACTAATGCTAAGAGCTGGATTGTGATACTGTTACTCACATTGAATATTATCTTACTATTTGAGTAATCCCATTTAAAATCAACGAGGGCTATATGTGGGGTAAGGTAGTATTCAGTTTAAAATAAGAGTCTGGCTACGTGGTCCCAGTTTAGCCTCCTAAGTGGAAGTTAAACTTTAAAAGCAGCTTAACTGTGCACAGAGCACACTAGCAGAACAAGAGTGGGAGGGTCAGGGATACTGGAGTTTAGAACAGTAATAATGAAAATAATGCCAGAAAATTCTGATCAACTTTATAAAATAATTTAAATACGAGGGAAAATGGGTTTTTACTATCCTGTGCTTGAAATTAAGAGAGGTCACATGTGGACAGGTCATACTCTTATTTCTCACCATTGCTGATTTGCAGAAAGGAAAACAATATTAAAGAAGGCAGAAAAAGTTGACAAAAAGTTGAGGTGTGTCAGCAGGTTTTTTTAAGGAGGTATGCCGTTTCCTCACCCCCTGCCCCCGACCTATCTGAGTACTGTTACTATATTTTGCCTTTGATTTATTTCCCCCATTTCTCCCTGATTTCCATAATGATATGTTTGCAATATTGTGTAGCCATATTGGCCCCGGATTTTAGAGAGACAAGGTAGGTGAGCTCTGTGTGGCTTAAAGCTTGTCTCTTTCACCAACAGAAGTTGGTCCAATAAAAGATATTGGACTTTACCGTTACAGAGACAAGGGGAGTGTATGTTTACTGTATGGTCTAAATCTTGCAACTGGATCCATATGGACAGACCAGGGCTATCCAGTTTTAGTGTTGGTTCTCATGTTAGTGAGATGATCTAGTGATGACATGCGTGATCTTGCCTTTGTGGTAGATGTAAACACTTATGTCGATGTCAAAAGGCCCAATCACAACTTGACTTTAGACAATGAGTTCCAACAGTAACTTAATAAGGCCTTTCATTATGTGGTCATACAAAACTGTACCATCTCATACTATTTGGCAAATAACATAGTACAAACTATTGTTTGTAGCAACTGTGGATTTTTTCTGTAATATATTTTTCAAATGTATAGCTACATGAAAAATATGTTCTTGGAGTTTATAGTGACTCGATTAACTTCATAAATGTTGTGTGAGCATATAATGAAAAGACCCTTTTGTCATGAAGGGGGACTGTGCTATGTTAAGTAGAGTCTTACATTTCCTGAATTAAAGGGGAACCATAACTTTGACTTTCTTGACTTTTCAGCAGTTAACCTCTCAAGCCTTGACATTGTATTAAAGCAGTTTTTTCTTAGATAAGAAAAATAAACACTGACTATACAGTACATCGAAAGTAGTCTTAAATAGAATTTCAGAAGTCTATTTCCAAGGCTATGCTTCAATAAGATGTGTATCTAATTAATTCATTTTATCATTTTGTTTAATGTTATGCTCAACTCATATGTTATTTCATATATAATCAGTGTATGCTAAATAGATTTAAATTATAGGATTATAGATGTATAAGCATGGCAAGTATTCAGGAGTGATGAATGCAAGGCCTACAGGCTGAGACCTTTAAGATTTTAGTTTAGCCATACTAGGCCATAGGCTTAAGAACACTTGATGTGAGTGGCTGATCTAGGAACAACCCTGTGCCAGCAAGGCCACAAGATTACTGTAAAAGATGTGCCGGTAGGTGATGGTACAGAAACCTAGATCGCAATAGGCTGCAGTGTGTTGTCCAAGATCATGAGACACCTGATTGTCACATCATGGAATGTCCTGTCCTGATGCAGGTTACATGTTGTGCATAGATGCTAATGAGAATGTTTCTTAGTTCCTCTTAATCTATGAAAAATGGAGCACTCCAATATTCATGGGGTGTGGTAGTACAGATAAGGAAAAGAGTGTTGAAACCCTCATGCATATGCATAAGGTAGTAGGTGTGGTCAAAACAACAATGTAAAAGAGGTTCCCTGGTTGGGTAAAAGTGGGAAGACCCCAAGGGACGACCCAACAGGAAACCCCAGCAGGAACCATCCCTCTATTGACGATTCTCTGTTGAGAGGTCCATCGGACCCTAGAATATCTTTGAGGATGTTAGTATGACTACAGTCTTAGTCATTGCATGGGGTTTTGTAGGATTTATAGATGCATGGGAAATTGTAACTTTCTTTATTGCTTTAATAAAACTTTTAGTACAGATAAGACTTTGTCCTTGTGGTTGTGTCTGTGGTCACTATCCTTAGTCTTCATGTGTCCCTGGAGCCTCCAAATTTGAGAAAAGCACCAGAGGTGATTTTTCACTCAGTTGAGCTTGAAACTGTAGCAACAGGAGCTGAACCCATGGTACTTTAATACAGAATTACTAAATTCAATTTAAATGAAAAAGGCTACAGATGGCACCTTTGTAGCAAAACACAGAAAGCTAATTTTGATACGCTTTTAACGGTTTATCTTTTAGGCCTGGTCTAAATGTAGGTCGACATGGTTACATTGTCAGGGATGTGAAAAATTCACACCTTGGCGCAACGTAGCTATGCCAGTCTAACTCGCAGTGCTATGCCAGTAGAGTTTTCAGAGTGTAGATATGACCTTAGACTTAAGAACCACTCTCAGTGGGCGCCCCAGTCATGCTTTGTTTTCTGTTTGTTTAAATTATACCACAACAAATGCAAACAGTGACAAATAAAGAAAGCAGATAAACATATTTTTTCTATGTTTCTATTGGTGAAGAGATGTATGTACCTCTTATTCTGTTGTTAAGCTGTTTCGAGATATTGACCCTTGTTCACTGTTTGGAGTTTGATTTTTATTGAAGATTGAGGAAGAAAATAGTTTTTGCAACATGGCAAGTGCAAAAGCAGTTATTGATTTCATCCCAGATGAAGGTCATACAATAAAACCTGCAAATTGGGATCTTTATAGTTTTTCTTTGTTCTTATATACGAGTTGATGCTATTTGTACTCCTGGGAGCATGTTCTCCCACATATTGGCATACGTGAATTTGGTTACACATACTTGTCATGGGTTTTTAGGACAGAGGGGGAAAAGATCTATTTTTCAGCATATAAGGAACTCTGCTTTTTATTGGGTCAAGGCATGTAATCAGACTATTAGTTTTGAGTACTACCTATTTAAAAAACAAAACAAAATCTCATGATTGATTAAATTTTAACACTTGGTGTATAGAGAGCTGGAAGCTTACTTTGTTATGCATAATAGTCAGACCAGTTTATTCATGAAGTTGTGGAATCATATATGTCCAGTGGTGCCCACAGTCGCATGCATGGTGCCTCCCTTTGGCAGCGATGAGAAACAGCAGTGCTGGCTGCCCTGCTGTCCACTTAGGTTTGGTCCTGCTGGCTCTCCATCGTGATGGGGAGGCAGTGGGGCCAAAATTGAGTGAATGGTGTGGTGACCTGGTGTGTCATCCCTTCTGTCCCCCGTGTACCAGATCACAACACCATTCACTCCATTTTGAACCCGCTGCCCTCTTGTCATGACAGAGAGCTGGCAGGGACAAATTAGAGTGGAGAGTGAGGTGGACAGTGCTGCCTCACCTCACCACTGCCATGGGGGTAGCTTCTGCACCAGGGTTTCCCACTGGGAGACTGCCTGGTTTGGCCCACTTCCAATAGCACATATCCCTTCTCTGGGGTAGGGAGTGACACTGCAACTGGGTGGGCTGGACTGGACTGAAGGATGGGCTGAGCATGGCGCAGACTCAGCAGGTAAGGTGAAGGGGACAGTGGTTGCAGCAGGGATGGCTCCACAGGGATTGACAGTGCGTACCGCCTCAAACATTTCTGGGGTGTCCCTGTATATGTCCCTAAAATACACACAAGTTCAGAGTTCCAAGTTTTCATTTTGCCTTCACACGGTTTCCACCAAATGGCAAGAGAAAGCTCAAGGTTTTTCTCTTCAGAAGTTGTGTTTGTCCATATGTTCATTAAAGTGCATATAGTTTCCATTTTGAGGCAGAAGGAAGCAATAATAAACAGTGAGTGAAGGAAGTTACAGTAATCTGTAGCCCAAATATTGTAATAAATGCTAAATTTAAAAAATAGATGCAGACCTGTATGTTTTTGTCATTCCTTGTTATCTTTAAATTTTCATTCATTGGTTTGTGACAGTCAGTGTAAGGGCATTTAGCATCAATCTAATTGGATACCATTGCTGCTCTGTGGATTCCAAGCAGCACGTTCCACATTCTCTTTTTGCAAGAGGTGCCAATTCCAATGATTGTATCTGCTCCTCAAATTGGCAGAGGACATATTTATTTTGAAACCATGCTACTGCACAAGTTATAGTAAATCCTGCTGCTGTAATTTTCAAAGATATATTTTATATATTTTCAAAGAATCATACTAATCGTACTTTATTATAGTCGTGGAAATTGGCATGTGCTAATAATGATCACAAGTAGAATGTGAATAAACATTGAGGACCCTTTGAATGGGTCTTTTGGTGATCTCTGGATGGTGTTTGCGGCCCTACTGCACCTGCAGGTAGAGGCTCTGCTTGAGGCAGAGACAGAGAGCAGTGTAGAGCTTCTTCAGAGGGCCATCACTGTGATGAGGTGCAACAAGGCTGTATGACCTGCCCCAGGACACCAAATGACCACCTGAGAGAACTTTACTCATGTGAGACATCTTCAGTGAAGGAATTGGGGCACCAAGTAAGTAATGGTGCCTCATGTGAGAGTTTGCAAGACTGGGCCTTTATTATTGCTAACGTAAGATAACCATGAAGCATCTTTGTTTGTCCCACTGTATTGGTCTCTATGTAATAGCTAATCCAAATAAAATGAATGAATTCCCCCCCCCTAACTAGTCTGAGTTGGTGGCACTTTTCTGGGGCACAGATACATTTGACAAGAAAAGTGGTAATCACTTTTGTGTTGTGAAAACAAGGTGTTCCTTCTTTACCCTGTAGCATAGCATAGTTTGTTCCTTACCACTATATCTCTAAGACCCATCTTTTTCTGTCTGTCTGTGTGTCTGTCTGTCTTCCTTCCTTCCAACTACAGCTCTCTTTCATTCCTTCATTTATGTCAAATGCTGCAATATCCTGCTCTCTGGCCTCCCAAACACACACATTGACCCCCCCTCAGTCCATACAAAACACCTCTGCTAAAAATAGTCTTTCTTGCCTGTTGTTTTCACTGTGGGCTCTCTTTGAGTCCCTCAGCCTCCATTACCTCATCCAATTTAACTTCGTATTGCTGCCTTCAAAGGCCTGCTGAACTCTGTCCTCCTTACTTATCCACCTATGCTTCGTTTCCAGTCATTCCCAACTCCTTCTGCTTTGCCTGTGGTGCCAGCCTTATCCTCCCATGTGTCAACTTCTCATGTAAACCCATCTGTGTCTTCTTCAGTGCTATCTGCTGTGCCTGGAAAGTTCTTCCTGAGCTAATCTGTTAGGCCAATAACCTCTCCATATTTAAGCTTCACTTGGAGACTGAATTCTGCTATGTTTCCTATGAGAAATCTAGCTGATTTTTACTGTCTGAACAAAGACCTGGCCAAAGATCACCTTAACCACTCTATTTTTATGTTGTACCCATTCCGCCTAACCTTCATTTGGCTGGCTCTCTTTCAAGTCAAGCTTAGTGGGACAGGGAGGTCATACCACTTTTCTGTTTAGAAAACATCTAGTATAATTTGTGCTCTACCACAGACAAACAAACAGTAATACCCCCAATCTGACAGACACCAGCTGTAACAGGGGTGACAAGTAGTTTCAGTTCCAGGTATTTCCAGTAGGATATATTGCTGTATCATCGCATGCAGGGAGGGAGATCTGTAGCTTTTAGAAAGTAAAGTATTGACAAGAATATTGCATATGTTGAATAAGTTCTAATGTACAGATGGATTCTTTATCAGCATGAGCCACAATATGTCAACCAGTGACATTTTACTAATGAAAACAAGATGCTACAGCATCACTTAATTTTTTTTCTTTCAGTTGTCAGATTGTTTTTAACATAGACACCAGTGTTAACTGTAGGGCTGAGCTGTATGAAAACATACTATTTTAATCCTGGAACTGTGAACGTCTGCCATCCTAAGTGTTTCTTAATTTAGGGAAAAAATAGATTTAAGCTACAGGACTTAAATAGTGTTTTTACTGATTATTATTTTGTGTGGCTAGAAGCACTAAATTGGCTCATGGTATATAACAATTTTAAAAAATTGTTTTTGAAAACTAGGACACAAATTGACAGATCTCGAGAAGAGGGAACTACTGGCAATAGCAACTTCTTTGTATATGGCTGAACAACTGAGATCACAGCAATTTCTAGGGTCTCCAAGGTAAGTTCATTTCTAGGAACTAAAATGTGCTCAATGCTTTTCTTAATGGCATCTTTCCATGCACAGGAGGAACACTGGTGAGAAACTGCATGGTTCCTTAATATAGTCTGTTTTTTCTAAATCCAAATGAGCTTTAGCTTACATTCTGCCCCCCCCCCCAATAAGTCATACATGGTTATTTTGTCTCCCATATTAACAGACAGGCACAAAAAAGTGTTACGAGGCAGAATAGTAATTAATGCACATCAGGAGTTTCATTAATGCAAAATGTTGCTACATTAGTAACTAACCACAAATTGAGCATCACAAATTTCCCATGTGCCTGTTTGAAGTGATCTCAGCATTTTGGGATAGTATGAATATTCAGCTGCATAATAAATCTTCAGAAAATATTGTGGATTCATGAGTAATTCAGTACCTTAATGAAGAGACATAATAGTTCAGGGTCCAATCCTGCAAACGCTTTCTGAGGTGTAAATGTTTGCAGAATGAGGGCTTTACTTTGTAAGTGTACTCTTGAGTACAGAGATGCAATAGGAATCGTGTTTTTCCCCATTCTTTTGGGTAGCAGCGGTTGGTAGCCCACTTTAGCATTATTAATTCACCATGAATTCGTAGGTATGTTGTGGCATGGCAGCCCCATGTAGTGCCCCTTGCTGGCCAAGTGTGGCACTGCCAGCATCAGTTTCCTTCCCCAAGGTGGGTCGTCTCCACTCTCCACATAGCGATCTGTGCTGGAGATGTGGCTTATCTCTCTGGCTTATCCGCTGTGAGAGGCTTTCTGGCTCTGGGATAGAGCACTTACGCCCAGGCTGGTTCCCCTGGCGTACCATTCTCAGCCCCTGCTGGGCTCTGTTCCTTGCATCATTCCCTGCCCTGTGTAGAACACTGGTTCCCCTGGAGTGTCTGGCCTTCTGCAGACCCTGACTCAGGGCCTTCCACAGGAGCCGACTCACCCCCTGAGGTTCCAGATCCCTGACTGAGCTCTCTGTGCTTAGGCTTAGGTGTCCATTAAGCTGGCACCTGACCCTCCTTAGTCTCACCCCTCTGGTGTGGAAACAGCTAATTAATTATGACACTGGTATAGCTGTCCCCAACTCCCCATAAGGGGCTAGTCACTCTGTGTCATGGTAGTAACCAGTGCCAGAAGACTAATTCATTTCTTTTACTCTTTGGAAGACTGCGCTTGTTACTGCCATGATGTACACAGCTTTTACTGGTCTCAGGCCCAAGAGCTTAAACATGAGCCTTTCTGAGTGAGCGGGGGTGGGAGGGGGCAAAGCTTTGACTGTACTCTGCACTGGCCAGCATGGAAAGTTAAGTAATCTGCTGGTGGTAGAGACAAGTAACACTTTCACCCTTCAAACAAGGAGGGGAATCATAAAATGAACTGTGGCTCTCAAAGTCCCAATTGATTCCCTCTTTTCATCTGGCTCTGATACAGTTTGATGTCCAGACAGAACTCAGACAGGATATTTCATTCATTTATCTGGTCAAATTTACATTTTTTGGTGTGAGGGAAAACAGAAAGCTCTTTGGGGCAAGGGTAGCCTCTTTGTTTATGCAATGCCCAGCACACTGGAACCCTGACCTCTAGATGCTATTGTGGTGCAAATATTATAATCCCAAAATTTTGGTGAACTCACCTACATTGGAGTTTCTCCAGGAGGTTTGACTGGAGTCCTGCAACGAAGCACTGTAGAAATGTGGGTACCAGCCATAGCAGTATTTTGTAGCCAGACACATTGAATACTCCATTTGAGTGTTGGGTGCCCAGTTTATTACAAGGACAAATTAGAGAAGCCTGTGACTAGTCATTCTAGTCGCCATTACCTCTGAAAGGCAAGTTTGGAAATTAGTTCCCATATCCATACAAGAGCCACACTGTCTTTGTCACGAGGAAAAGGTTATTGTTATAGCTCCAGAAACCTTTCTGGTCAAGGTAAGTTCCTCTTTCCACAGTTTCTGGGAAGCAGTTCTCTCATCATTTTGTTCTAATCTTTGGAAGGTTGTGGCGTAAATGGGCATTCCTGGAGCTCTCAAGATATAGCTCAAGAATATGGACTACATATGCTGATTGTACCCTGTTCATCTCATTCCGTCCAAAATGCCAAAGCCTTAGGGCCTCGAGGGTGCTGCACCAGTTGGCATGCTAGGCTTCTGGGAAACTGTTCACAGCAGTCACCAGAGACACTAAGGGAAATATGTGTGAGCCTCATCTGAGGAAGATTTGCAAAAGTAATGAGAAATTTCTTACTTGATAATTTCCTTTAGCAGCTTCTCACCAAATTCAACCCACTCTGGGAGTCTGGTAAAGTACCAGAATTTAAAATGAAAATTTTCTGTAAAGGGAGACTTAGACTACGTCTACACAGGTCGCAGAAGTGAGTTCCCTGCCTGGTCGACAGACTTTGGCTAGTGGGGCTCATGCTAGTGCTCTAAAAATAGCCATGTAGAGAGCCCTTTGAAGTTGTGGCCTGGGTTGGTGCTTGAGCTGCAACTTCAAAGGGCTGCCTACACCACTATTTTTAGAGCACTGCATGAACTCTGCTAGCCCAAGTCTGTTAACCAGGCTGAGAGGCTCACTTCCCCGGGCTGTGTAGACATAATGATAGTGTCTTGAGTTTAATTTTAATACTTTATTTCAAGTTGTCTTAATGCTAGTAATAGGTTGCTGGAGCATTTATGCAGCTATAGAAATCTTTTCTGCTGGCCTGAGCTGAAGGGCGGAGCTTAGTCCTGGAGCCTCCAGCAACAGCATTGGACTGCCTCCAAATTCTACAGGTGGGGGGCATTAGGTAGCTCATGAGTAATGAATGGGGGGAGAAGCTGTTCATAGAAAATTGTCAGGTGAGAAATTTCTCAATTTGTACGTGCAGGCAAGGGAAAAAGAAAAGTTCAAGGGTTACAAAATCTTTAACATTTTATTCCTAAAGAAAATATGTTCTGTGAATGTTAGTTTTAAACCACGGTTTAAAAGAAAAAACAAGTTCAAACAATTTCTACCCGAAAGTCAAATTTGTAAACCAAATGTTACGGGAGCAAGCTAGCCTGGTATTCTCTCAATGGTCTTGTGTAGTGGCAAGCCAACAAGAGCACACCCAGAGCTTAATTGTTACTTTTTCCTTAGAGTTTTGCTACACCAAACTCCCCCTTTCATATCTCCTCAGCATGAGGAAACAAATCCTAGAGACCTACCTGAGCCTTCTCAGCTAATGTTGAATGTTACTGTGTATGGACCCCATGTACCACTGACTTGATGCATTAGTTTAAGAAGGCAGAGTTTAGAGCCACATCTTGAAAGGTGGAGATGTATTGTCATTATGAGGTAAGGATTAGCCTCTTTGCTGTCGGTGAGGCAGTATTGTGGATTTTCTGGACTTTCAGCTTAGTGTCCGACAGTTGATCCTGTCTGACTATGCCCAGTGAATAGAGTCCGAATGAATTTCTTGTAGCTTCCCCCTTCAGTTTTCACAAAGTAGTGGTTCAGAGGCCAGTATTTACTTATTGGTGAACAGCTTCACAGTCAATGTCCACATACGTTTTGAGGCTTATCCACTTTGTAACAATACAGTAGAACCTCAAAGATATGAACACCAGAGTTACGAACTGACCGGTCAACCGGACACCAAGTGAAACCAGAAGTAACTAATCAGGCAGAAGCAGAGAGAGAGAGAGGGGAAAAAAAGCAAATACTATGCTGTGCCTGTATTGCATCTTAAAGGTAGGCACATCGGGGGCTGCCTGTCTCCCACCCCAGCCCCCCCTGACCCTCATGTGCGGGACAGCCATTTACAGCAAGATGCCAGGACTGCCAGCCCAAGGCAGCCGGAGCCAGCCAGCGGAGCAGGCGCAGTGCTGGGGTCTGCACCACTTTCTCACACACACACCCTCCCCCGCGGTCAGGAAGGGGCGCACCGTTTTTACACACACCCCTGCCAGGAGGAGTACAAGCTGGCAAATTCATGCCGGGGCTGAGTAGGGAGCTCAGCTGCTGCTGAAGCCTGGTCTGGAGGGTCAGCTGCTGGATCTGGACCCCAAACTGTGCTTTGTTCAGAGTTACAAACATTTCAGAGTTATGGACAACCTCCATTCCCGAGGTGTCCGTAACTCTGAGATTCTACTGTAGTAGCACTGCCTGCTGAGACCAAGTAAGAACAAAATGAAGTAAAAGGGTTTGCTGATGCATATTCACAAAAGAAATAAAAATAAAATTACTAATGATTTTTGAAAGATGAAGCCTTTTAAAGGAAAAATCTGTACAGATAAATATATATTGTATATAGTATTCTTTATAGTGCTTGTGCATTTTTCTTTTGTTTTTTTTCCAGATTAAGCAAATCTCTGGTTTCACCCTTAGCAAACTAAAGGTTTAAGCCCTTAGCTTGACTTTTTGATGTACTTTTAGCCTCACTGTTTCTTCCCAGTACCCACCGTATTTTGCATTAGAATTTCATTCTAACAGCTTTATTACTTTTGGTTCAAGTCTATTGCAAAATATACCTGTACCAGTTTAACACGTTTGTTATTCTGATTAAAAAATAATGGAAAGGAAATATGCAAGACTTGGTCATACTGCGTAAAAAAAACAACTTAAAAATAACCTCAGTGTCTGGTATGCCCCTCTCAGCAAATGTAACCGGGGAGGGCTACCTTGTGCTATTTAGGCACAGCCCTTCTTTTGGAGATGTGGGGTGTTATGCCATCCTGGCGGAGAGTTAAGGGACACTGTAGCACCAAACTACTGCATCCCTTTTAAGTGGTGTACCATAATCTGCCCTCGTCTTATCCAGTCAGTCCTGTCTCCTCAGGAGGTACTTTGTGTCCCAGGGGAATAATAAGGGAGTAGCATTGTGGGCAAATAAAGCACATCTTGCTCTGTATAGGAGAACTGTTGCAAACTGTTGGAAGTGTGTAAATAACGAAGAAGAGCAGAATAAGGACCTTCGTTATTGGCAGCAGACCAAAAATGTTATCTGTTTGGTGGTCTTCAACAAGGCATGTAGTTCATTATGGGTGAAATGGATGTTTGAAGTCTGCATTTGTTTTTAGATCCAGGCTGGGTGATGGAAACAGAACAGCTAAACTGCACGTTTTAAAATTAACGTATCACTTTCTCATAAAATTTTGGAAAACTATTCCAGATCACTGTGATCCTCTTTGGAATTCCAGTTCTGTTGACTGTTTATTTTTGTACATACTGAAAGAAAGTTTTGAGGAATGAATGGATGTGTGAGGAATGAAATTTAAAAGTGGTATTTTTTACATGTATTATATCCTGTAAACCAGGTACAGCTGCTAATCAGAAGTCATTTTCTGCTGGACCTGAGTTGCAAACTGCATACGCCTCCCCTTCTCCCCCCCCCGCCCCCCCCCAAGAGCTGTATATGTCATTTACACAACTGACTCAACTCCAAGGATTCCCCATGTTTTTCTACAGTTTATCCAATCCAACCTCATGGTGATTACACTACAGTTATCTGCATTCTAGCAAGTGATGGCTGGATGGAACTCCTTTCAGAAGACATCACTGCTACACTTTCTTTTGGCTGGAGGGTAATCATGAAGTGATTCCACTACACAGCCAAAAGTATTTGTTCCTAGCCCTTGCCAGCTTGATGAGTGGAAAAACTAGATTCTGCAATTGAACCCAAATCCCTTGCATGATTGTGTGAAACACTAATTACAGGGAGCTGGCCAAATTCCATTGTGCTGGCAAGTTGAGTTATATTTTCATTAGGATCAAACACACAGCTTGTTGCAGTAATTCTCAAATAGACGGGGTGCTTTGTTAGAACAATCTGTGTGACGTACGAATAATACAGGTTGACAAACTATACGCTATAGTAAATGTTTTAGCTGTATCAAAATGACCAGCTCCCATGAATGGGATTGTAACATGTTTGGAGCGTACGCAGGTGAGCTTTCTACTGTTTGCATGAGTGTCCACGCACAACCCCGCCACCAGTCCTTTTGGATAACTTTACCAGCAATTAATTACAATGACTGCTGGAGATATGTAAAATAGTGATAGAAGAGCAGATATTTTTCTTTATATGGTATAACACTTCCTAAATTGTCCTTGTTTTTAAACCAAACTGGTTATTCTTTCAATGGTTTTCTTGGGAAACTGGAACAGATTTTTTCCAAGCTAATTAGCTAATGAAATGCTTTGTACCGGGAGGGTCAGTTACTAGTGTGATTATTTAACTGTGATATTCAGATAATAGGAGCACATATTTCCTACAGGAAGCAGCTGTGAATGATTGATGATTGTTTCATTGTTCAGCTTTCGCTTATTTTACATAGAACTGTCCCTGTTTATTCAGTAGGCCAGTTTATTGTGAAACTGGTGCCACCCACAGCTGCTGAACAGATTTACAGCATCTAGTAAAATTTTGAGGCCTTCTTGACAGAATTCGATCTTGTTTCAAGTGGAAACATATTTGGCTAAAGTGAATCCAGCTTATTTTATGCCTGTTTGATGTAGTTGAGCCTCTGAGACCAAACTCATGTTGTATAGCTGAATCTTCACGTTTTGGCTTCAGTCTTGTTTTCATTAGTGGCTTGGGAAGGGAATAGGAGAGAGTCTCCAGGTGTGGCTACATCATGCTATCTCATGGGTCTACTAATGTAATGTTTATACTTCTAAACCCAATTGCCAACAGCACTTCCTATGTGTTGCTTATGTTGGCTGCTAAGCATATTTTCCTAATTTTTATATGAGTTTTACCCTTTCATCATTTATGACTTGGAAAAAAACCAGTGAGACTACATGTCCATATTACCTGATACTGCATGTAAAAAGAATGGTAATGCATTAAAAATATTATTATCCTGCTTGGAAAAAAACTAGAGGTTTTCTTTGGTCTTGTGGCTGAGGCAGAAGACTAGAACCAGGATATCTAGATTATATTTCTAGGTCTTCTTGTGTGATCTTGGGCAAATTACTTAACTGCATTTTGCCTCATTATCAGTCAATGAGATTAATATTTTCTTATAATCCAGGAGTATTGTGAGGATATATTCATTAAGGTTTGTAAAGTATTTTGAGATCCTCTGATGGAAGACACTGCATAATTGCAAATTATTGTGTAAAATAATCATTTTATATAACTCCACGTAGATTTGTATAGCTGTAATATGTAGTTATACCTGTATTAAAAATATTTGTCTCCAAAGAAATGTATCTGTTGTTAAGATAATGTGTTCAAATATTAAAATAAAAGCATTTTGTTTCTATCAGTAACAGCTGATTATACAGTACTGTTGGTCGAAAAGACTGTCAATCAGTTGATTCTCATTAAATTCCTGAAACAACTGACTCATATGACCTTACTAAGGCCACGATGCTGTATTCAAAATGAAATGGATGAACTAAGAAAACAGAATCATTTGTATAAGTCTTTTTTGTGAGTTATTGTAGATTTGTATCCAACAACAAACTAAACATTTTGGAATAAAACCTCACCTACATCCAGTAAGCTGTGGGAACGGTGAGCCACAAATGAGTTGCTTGATTTCCCCTATCCTCTGTGTAGTTTGGAGCAGCCATTTAACTGTTCAGGGATCAATGGAGTGCAGCACCTTTCAGTCATGCTTGCTCCCAACCAGCATGTTGATGGGTCTGGGAGGGTGTGGCATAGAGTCCGCTCTGTGCCAGCCAAGGATTCTCTTACGCTGGGTGAATACGCAGCTTGGTTGTCCACTTGAAGAAGCTTTCTGGCCCCTTTGCCCCAGTGGAGAAGCACAAAGGGTCCAAAGCAGGAGCCAGCATCTGGCTCGTGACATTCAAAAATAAAAAAATGTAGTGATCTAAAAATAAACTTAAATTTAGTAGAGTGATCTATGCAGGCCTCTTGCAAGGAGGTTGTGTTCTCATTTGTGGCACAGTCTCAATCATCAGTAAATAGTATCAGCAATATGCTATTTTTATAGAGCTGCAGTAATAACATGAGCAGTTATTGTAAATACAGCTAAACATTTATACTTCAGATTACTCTACAGATACCCCTCTGGTGTGAAATAAAGATAAAACACTTTATTTTCATTTGCTAAGGATGAGTAAGTACAACCCACTTGTGGCTTTACTTCATTCCACCACTTCTGAAATATGTAGTCATTCTTAGCTCATGAAAATAACACTGGCTCAGTCTGGGTCCTGATCTCCTCATCAACAACTCAAGCGTTGCTTTAATGATTTATTATGATGCCACCAGAACCCCTTGATGTATTTATGGAATCATTAAAGCTTCAGATGATTATTCCATTATTTCTTTTTCTTTCCCCGTGGACTACTAAGTCACTGAGAATCTTTTCCCCCCTTCTCTTTGTAATATCCTTGCATGTACTTGGATATACTTATATTTTCCCTTTGACTTTTTAAGCAGTACTTGTTGAGTACTTTTGACCTGTCCTAATAAATTATTTTTTCCTAAACCTTTTCCATTTTTGTTGCCCTTCCCTAAAGAAAGTTAAACCAGCTCACCTATATAATTATCTAGCTATTTTTAAAATCTGGCATTTGTTGTTCAACTTACTTATGATAAAAAGAAAATATATACACACACTTAGATGCAGATATATTAAATAGATTTTTAGCTACTAAAGCCTAACTAGAACTAAATAAAATATAAATGTTGCAAGAGAACATCTTAAAGTGGGTATCATGACATAGTTTTCATGGAAAGTAAATATCTTGAGAGACGTAATAATAATTTATTGGGACTAAGTCAATAGTAGGGGGATGCAGAGTACATACTGTTTGAAAGGAGAGCATTACCTCTGTGAAGATAAGTTCCCAGAGCCAGTTGGTCTCTTACGTTTGGGAGCCTATTGTGGTGATGGTTGGTTATGAAATTTGTAGGGTGGGAGAATAGTACTGTGGGCACTCACTCATGCAATCTTTGGAATTACCTACAATAAATAACACTGGTCTACAATTTTTGAGAAGTCGTCTGCTTCAGAGATAAAATGTGCTATTTATTATGTATTTTGATGTGCTGAATTCAAATATGACAATTAAAACAACTGATTGGCTACTGTTTCTAAGATATTTAAGTTTTTACATTTTATGTCTATGTATATTGTGTAGATAGTAGAGTTTTAATCATAAATTGTAAACCTAGGTCTTTTCATGTGTTTATGGTTGCTTTACATGATAATATTTTACCTGTCCTGTTTATGTAACACTTTAGAAATCAGCAAAAGGGTTATATAAATAAAATTTATTATGAAACAAAAGGCAAAAAACTATTCTGTACATAGTTTAGTCCTATTCAGTGTCTACTCGGCGCTTCTTGGCTTGTCTCTTGTATTCATTAAATGGAGCATCTCTTGTTACTGTCCAGCAATAGTCTGCAAGCATTGATGGGCTCCATTTGCCTTGATAGCATTTCTCCATTGTTGCAATATCCTGGTGAAATTGCTCGCCATGCTCGTCGCTCACTGCTCCGCAGTTCGGTGGAAAAAAATCTAGATGAGAGTGCAAAAAATGTATCTTTAGTGACATGTTGCAACCAAGGCTTTTGTATGCCTTGAGGAGGTTTTCCACCAACAACCTGTAGTTGTCTGCCTTGTTGTTTCCGAGAAAATTTATTGCCACTAACTGGAAGGCTTTCCATGCCGTCTTTTCCTTGCCACGCAGTGCATGGTCAAATGCATCATCTCAAAGAAGTTCACGAATCTGAGGACCAACAAAGACACCTTCCTTTATCTTAGCTTCACTTAACCTTGGAAATTTTCCACGGAGGTACTTGAAAGCTGCTTGTGTTTTGTCAATGGCCTTGACAAAGTTCTTCATCAGACCCAGCTTGATGTGTAAGGGTGGTAACAAAATCTTCCTTGATTCAACAAGTGGTGGATGCTGAACACTTTTCCTCCCAGGCTCCAATGACTGTCGGAGTGGCCAATCTTTCTTGATGTAGTGGGAATCTCTTGCACGACTATCCCATTCGCAGAGAAAACAGCAGTACTTTGTGTATCCAGTCTGCAGACCAAGCAAGAGAGCAACAACCTTCAAATCGCCACAAAGCTGCCACTGATGTTGGTCATAGTTTATGCACCTCAAAAGTTGTTTCATGTTGTCCTAGGTTTCCTTCATATGGACTGCATGACCAACTGGAATTGATGGCAAAACATTGCCATTATGCAGTAAAACAGCTTTAAGACTTGTCTTCGATGAATCAATGAACAGTCTCCACCCATCTGGATCGTGAACGATGTTGAGGGCTGCCATCACACCATCGATGTTGTTGCAGGCTACAAGATCACCTTCCATGAAGAAGAATGGGACAAGATCCTTTTGACGGTCACGGAACATGGAAAGCCTAACATCACCTGCCAGGAGATTTCACTGCTGTAGTCTGGAGCCCAACAGCTCTGCCTTACTCTTGGGTAGTTCCAAATCCCTGACAAAGTCATTCAGTTCACCTTGTGTTATGAAGTGTGGTTCAGAGGAGGAGGATGGGAGAAAATGTGGGTCCTGTGACATTGATGGTTCAGGACCAGAAGTTTCATCCTCTTCCTCTTCCTCGTCTGACTCAAGTGAGAATGATTCTGGTGCATCAGGAACCGGCAGTCCTTCTTCGTGGGGTACTGGGCGTATAGCTGATGGAATGTTTGGATAATGCACAGTCCACTTTTTCTTCTTTGACACACCTTTCCCAACTGGAGGCACCATGCAGAAGTAACAATTGCTGGTATGATCTGTTGGCTCTCTCCAAATCATTGGCACTGCAAAAGGCATAGATTTCCTTTTCCGGTTCAACCACTGGCGAAGATTTGTTGCACAAGTGTTGCAGCATATGTGTGGGGCCCACCTCTTGTCCTGATCTCCAATTTTGCAGCCAAAATAAAGGTGATAGGCTTGCTTAACCATAGTGGTTATACTGCGCTTTTGTGATGCAAAAGTCACTTCACCACAAACATAGCAGAAGTTATCTGCACTGTTCACACAAGTACGAGGCATCTCTGCTCACTTTGGCTAAACAGAAATGTGTCCCTTTGCAAAATCAAACACTGACAAATAAGAGAGCACGACACTGTATGATTTCTAGAGCTGAAATAGGGCAATTTGTTCAGCAGAGTGATGTAAGCTTCGTTATGATTGCATCATCCATGACTTCTAGGAATAACATGATGCAATTCATATCATGTATGACGCAATACCAGCTTCAGATTGCATCATTCATTGTTTTGCCTAAAAAGCAAGTACTGTCCAAACCCAGTCATAGATTTATTCATAGATCCAGTCAAAGATGTATTTTAGTCATTTCTGGTTTAAATTGAGATCCCTTCCCTTTATAACTCACTTATCCTCCGCCATTCCCAAGTCAAGGGTCGTATATACTGACCCAGTAGCATATCTTGAAAACTAGAGCCAATCAACAATTGTAAGCATCATTTTCATTCTCAGTGACCCAGAATTAGTAAAGTTTGACTACATTTATTTCAGAAGCATTTTGGCTGTAGAGCAGTGTAATATAAAGGCCTGAACCTGATTGAGTATCTCCTCTCAATATAGGCCTAAAGCAGCAGACACCACTGCAGCTGAGGATGCAGGGGATAAAACTAAAGCCTTCCTGCCTCCCATCAGACCGGGGGACCCTCCTGAGGCATTGGGGTCATTTCTTGTTGTCCTCCACAGCACATGGGGGAATAACAGCAGCAGCTGTAAAAGCCTTCACAGATTTTTGAGATTACCAGTTACTTAACTCTGAATGAATACAGTTTTGTATTGTATTACCATTGGTTGCTGGTCCACCTTAATCCTACCCTTTCCTAGTACTGCAGCTCTTCACCTGCTCAACCTTTACCCCTCTCCATTACTGTGCTTCTCACTTTCCTCTTCCTGCTCCGTTCCCCTTGGTTTCCTTCTCCCTTTATCTACTCTCCTCCCTGAGCACAACAATCCCTTCCTCTCACCTAATTCAATACCATTTAAAATTATGGGGTTTTTATAATAAGCATGTGCATGCACAAACACACTTAATATGTAAAATATATATAAAAAGACATAGAATTAACATTGAAGCCCCTTCACTGGGACTACTCACATGAATAAAGATAAGATCATAAGTGTTAGCATGATCAGGCCCTTAGATTGTAAGCTCTTCGGGGCATGGACTGTGTCCTCCCGTATGTTTGTATAGTGCCTAGCATATTTTGGATGCTATTGCAGTTTAAATATTAGCAACAAAATAAATGCTGCAAAAGTGGGAAGACAAAATGTCTCATTCAGTATTGTCCTTTAAGTTCTGCAATCTTTTACATATATGTATGCTAATTTTCCATTTTGTAACACACTTAATTTATGGCTCACAAAAACTATAGTTAAGTAGAAAATATTGAATAAGGGATAGATAATGTATTTCTAGATTTATTATGGAATATTGCAATTTTAAACATTTTCCTTTTTTCTTTTATTCTGCTGCAGGAGTGGGATGGGATATAGAATAGCCTCGTTATTGTAGGAGTATTTCTCTGTTCCCTGCAATGATTCCAAAAGCTCTTGCACACTTCATCAGTATTATTGTAATTCTTTGGCTGCAGGATATTTGGCAGCTGTTGCACCCCACTGGCAAATCCTATTCATACTTCTCTTCCATTCACCATTGCCATTGGAGAATTGATTTCTCTCTCTCCTGCTCTAACCTTTCCCAATTCATTTTGGATTGTTCAATGTGAAACATTTTAATTTCATATCATACAGCCATTCAGCTCACAATCCTTTTTTAACCTGTCACCAGGGTAACAGCATAGCATGCTTTCTTTAGGCAATCAAGTTTTTATTTCACATGCTTAATGTTGCATTAAATGTTTGCATTTTGTTTAACCCCCTTAAATACTTTGAACTGCAAATATGTTCTGTAGGGTAATGAAGTCTCTGATTTCAGTGTCAAGTCTTCATAAAAATTGCCTTATTTAAAATAAAATGTCAGAAGATGAATCCAGTTAATGAGAAGATTATTTAGTAAAATCCCAAATGGCTGAATAGGATGTGCATCTGAGAATGAGAACAAAAGTTTTCCATTGGAAAAACATTCCAGATGCCTATAATCGCTGGACCTGCACAAATTAGAATTACATTTACCTGTATGTGCTCCTAATTGCATTAGTGCATATGAATTATTAACATTGCAATAACATAACTAAGACATGAAAAAGATTTGCTACACCAGTCATCCTGTGAAATTTGCATATGATGCGGTTGACTAGAGAAACACAACATGAAAAACTTGATATTTTCCCTTCTCTCCAAATATCATGACACTAACTAATCTGTAGTTTTGGTAGATATTGGAATATTAGAATAAAAGGAGTGAATATAAAATATCTAACTGTAAATAATTTTAAAAAGTAAAATAAATCAAAATGCACATTGTGATCTCATATTGGTTGCTTTTAAATATGACCCTGTGGACCAAATCCAGCTTGTCTTGCTCAGATGAGTAGGGCCAACAAGTTTTTTTTCTTCATTGTCCGTTTTTTTGTTTTTTTTAAATAGATTATAGTAAATATTCTTAAAATGAGCAGAGGTATATAACATGCTTTGATAATTCAATGTTTTTAAATTATTGCTTAAAGCTTTTTTTCCTTTGGTCAGATTTTTTTTCTCTGTTACATGGGTGCAAATACAGAGTAGGTCCACTGATTTAAACTTAATTCACGCCAGTGTTCTGAAGCACAAAATATGGTTTAACAATATATCCAGGCTTTAAAAAATAACACTTAATTGTTACGCAATTTTGACATTTTGGAGTAGTAATATTAATGTACACACCCTTGCCTTTTAAAATCACATACATGCATGATATTATAAAGATGCATTTGCTTTGGTGTCCCATCCTAAGTGTTTGAGGTTTTGATATGATAAAGCTTTTCTGTCTTGGTGAGTTCATTGCTTATGATAGAGCAGACCCATATAGTTGGCTTTGTAAGGATTTTTTTTCTTTTAATGGCATTCAGCTAACCATACCAGGATTTAAGTGCCATTTCATCTATTAATTTCCAAGCTCTTTCCAGTTTCCTTTTATTCCAAGTTATACTATAACTACCAAATGTTATTGCCTGCCAAAAAAGTGGTTACTGAATTTTGCCAAAAGGAGCCAAACATATGGGAACAGTTAATTTATTGATTCTTTTAACCTCAAGGGAGCTCTTACGGAGAGTATATTACCTTTTATCTCATGTACTTTAACGAAAAGAGCTATTGGCTTGAAATTTGATATGCCAATATACATGCTGAACTTCAGTACAGTTATGTTCAATTTAGTCTTGTTTAAGAATACGATTAAGAGTGTAGAAGACTGAACTGGGACTTAATTGTTTTTCTTTTAGTGTCAGATCACCTCTGCGTAATTTTGTGTGTGTTTAATTGAAAATTAAAGAAGCATTTTTCAGATGGAAAGAGGTCTTAATCCCTTCCTCGTGCTTGATAAGGCACTTTCAGGTACATACATTAGAGAAGGATAATCCCAGAAAGGGATTTTTGTTATTACTTTCTCTGGTATTACTTTCTCGGTGTTCTCTTCTGTGGCCCTTTTTCAGCAGCATAAGCTAATTCTCACACGGACACAATCAGAATCAGGATAATGTTCCTCAAAAAGCACGTCAGTCTTCCTGCACTTTCTTTTTCTGAGAAGGGTATGTGGCTCCCTCTTTCTTGGCCCAATTCTAGTCTCATGCCATTGTAAATTACGAGGAACTCCACTATGTCAATAGTGATACCAATGTAAAACTGCTGTAGGTCGGGTCACAGATAGGCCCATTTGTTTGCACCTCATAATGTGG
The DNA here is from genome assembly GCF_028017835.1 of Emys orbicularis. Taxonomy (NCBI): domain Eukaryota; kingdom Metazoa; phylum Chordata; order Testudines; family Emydidae; genus Emys; species Emys orbicularis. Next base: position 267,772,496 of record NC_088683.1, on the reverse strand, counting down.
ACTTGTCTATTTCTGATATGGGAAGAGGGTTTGCAAGAATGCATCACTAATCTGGGCCTTTAGTGAGTAAACCACCTCAATAAATGCACATCTATATTTGTTTCATGAAACTCTCTTTGCTCCAGGTAATATGTGTACTTTGCTCTGTCATTGTGTTTGCTTTTAAAGGAAAACTGTAATTATCCGTTGTAATACCTCAGATGGTTGAGTGAGTATTTAAATAGAATGTATCTTAAAACAAATTTACTCTGATCTCTAATGGCTTTTCATAAGAACTGAAAGAGCTGAATTTTCTTTCCTAATCTGTTTTGAGACAGTTTGATTATTAACAATACTGTATTATATTTCAAGCATTTAACTGTTCAGTGATTTACTTCTCTTTGTAATTAGATGTAGTGATTTAGTTTAATTTTCTCTTAACAAATATTTTACCCTTTCAAAGAATCTAATCTGAGCAAGAATTAGGGCAAGGTCCTGGTTCGATTGAAATCCAAGGGTGTTTTCCCATTGTATTCAGAGGGAGTCATAGTGGCTCCCAGGTCTTTTGTTCTATGTTTGTGCAGTGCCTAGCACAATGGGGTCCTGGTCCATGAGTAGCGCTCCTAGATGCTACAATAATAATAATCTGCTAGCTATTATGGTAGTATTTCTTGATCTATTATATACCAGATTTAAAAAAACAAAACAAATGAAAACACTAGGGCTGTCAATTAATCGCAGTTAACTCACATGATTAACTCAAAAAATTAATCGCAATTAAAAAAATTAATTGCAATTACTCGCAGTTTTAATCGCACCGTTAAATAGAATATTAATAGAAATTTATTAAATATTTAGGATGTTTTTCTACATTTTCATATATATTCTGTGTTGTAATTGAAATCAAAGTGTATATTATTTTTTATTACAAATATTTGCACTGTAAAAATGATAAACAAAAGAAATTAGTATTTTTCAATTCACCTCATAGAAATACTGCAGTGCAATCTCTTTGTCGTGAAAGTGCAACTTACAAATGTAGATTTGTTGTTTGTTACATAACTGCACTCAAAAACAAAACAATGTAAAACTTCAGCACCTACAAGTCCACTCAGTCCTACTTCTTGTTCAGCCAATCACCAAGACAAACAAGTTTATTTACATTTATGGGAGGTAATGCTGCCCTCTTCTTATTTACAATGTTACCAGAAAGTGAGAACAGGCATTTGCATGCCACTTTTGTAGCCGGCATTGCAAAGTATTTACATGCCAGATATTGTAAACATTCGTATGCCCTTTCATGCTTCGGCCACCATTCCAGAGGACATGCTTCCATGCTGATGAAGCTCGTTAAAAAAAGAATCTGTTAAAATACATTTGTGACTGAACTCCTTGGGGAAGAATTGTGTCCTGCTCTGTTTTACCCACATTCTGCTATAACATTTCATGTTATAGCAGTCTTGGATGATGACCCAGCACATGCTGTTTATTTTAAGAATGCATTTTGTGAAATTTGCAGTAAAAGTAAAGAAGGTACCAATGTGAGATTTCTAAAGATAGCTACAGCACTCAATCGAGGGTTTAAGAATCTGAAGTGCCTTCCAAAATCTGAGAGGGACAAGGTGTGGAGCATGCTTTAGAAGTCTTAAAAGAGCAACACTCCAATGAAACTACAGAACCCCAACCACCAAAAAAGAAAATCAACCTTCTGCTTGTGGCAACTGACTCAGATAATAAAAATGAACATGCGTTGGTCCGCACTGCTTTGGATTGTTATCGAGCAGAACCCATTGTCGGCATGGACGCCATGTCCCCTGGAATGGTGGTTGAAGCATGAAGGGACATATGAATCTTTAGCACATCTGGCACGTAAATATCTTGCGACGCCAGCTACAACAGTGCCATGAGAACTCCTGTTCTCACTTTCAGGTGACATTTTCACAAGAAGCGGGCAGCGTTATCTCCTGCAAATGTAAACTAACTTGTTTATCTGAGCGATTGGCTGAACAAGAAGTAGGACTGAGTGAACTTGTAGACTCTGAAATTGTTTTATTTTTGAATGCAGTTTTAATTGTACATAATTCTACATATGTAAGTTCAACTTTCATGATAAAAAGATTGCACTACAGTACTTGTATTAGGTGAATTGGAAAATACTATTTCTTTTGGTTTTTTTACAGTGCTACTACTTGAAATCAAAAATAAATATAAAGTGAGCACTGTACACTTCGTATTCTGTGTTTTGATTGAAATCAATATATTTGAACATGTAGAAAACATCCAAAAATATTTATTTAAATAATATTCTATTATTTAACAGTGCGATTAATCACGATTAATTTTTTTAATCGCTTGACAGCCCTCGAAAAAAACATTCAAAAACCATTAGTAGAATCATGGTCTCATTGAAATCAATGAGATTTTTAGTTTAGAAGGGAAACGTATATTGCACTTTGTAGATCTCTCTGACTACAGTGACATCCATAAATTGAGTAGGAGGTGCCTCTTTCCTAGGGTGCCCATATCTTCAAAAATCTGTTTTCAGAGCTGGGCTCCCAGTTAGGTTGTTAGTTGAGGGTTTAACTGCAGTCCCAGGATATATGGTGTCTGGAGTTCCTACTTTTGCTGTGAGGTTGGGCTAAGCAACAAGAGGTGCTGCTCTGAAACACTTTGACCCAGCAGCAGGAGTTTCCCCCATGCTGCCCACTTTTCTACAATGCAGAGAATGTGATTGTGTAGTTTACCTACTACAAAGCAGCTCCTCCTCTGGCCTGATCCAGGCCCCCATTGGTGCCTCAGACCAGCAGCACCCTACAAATCAGTGTGTCTTCCTTACTGGCTTCCCCTTAACACAGTTACAGCCCCTTTCCTTCCCCAACCCCAAAACTGCTTTGCACCTCTGTAGGCCACTTCCACCTTGTCTGGGCCACAGCTGCTCAACCCCTAAATCCCCAATGTACCCCACGACTACTTCAAGGCACCTACTCCTCCCAGGTCCACCCACTTCCATTTCCTCGACCAGCAGCAACTTGCCCATTCCTGAATTCCTGGCTTTCCTCGTCTGCTGTTACAACAGCCTTCCTGGTCCCAAATGCTGGCTGCCCCAAAACCTCCTCCCCTATTTCAAAGTTCTCCAGCTCCCCAGTCTCTCATAATCCACCAGCTTCCCATGTCCCCTTTAGCTTCAACTCCCCCATTCCTGACTTCATCTGTAAGTTACCCCATTTTGATCTCCAACTTGAGATTTCTCTGACCCACCCCTGCTCTGAGCTCCTCATCTGCTGTTCCCCCGCACCTGTGAGAACTCAGGTCCCAGCTGCAATCCTCAGTGCTCCACAAATTTACTTCCCTAGTCCCCTTCTAATTTATAGGAATCTTCCCAAGAGGGGACCAGGGGGCTGATGGCCTTTCTCCCTCTCCCTGGGTTTCAGGGGGTTGCCAGCTGGCTCACTTCCCCCACTTCCCAACTTGCGTCTTCTGGGGACTACTAAGTGGGGATGCTGCTTCTACAGTCCATCAAGGTAGGAACAAAATTCTTCAGGGGTAGAATCGGCTGCCCTCCCTCCCTCACAAAGAAGGGCTCAGGGAAGTGCCACCTTCAATAGGTGGGCTTGCCTTGCATTCTGAGGGAATCTACATCAAATGTGGGTAAGAAGACATTGACCATAGAGAGACCCTGGCTGCTGTGATATGGGGCATCCCTGAGCCGGGGTGGGTTCAGTGGGAAGGGGAGAGAGCACCCTATCCCCCTAAATCTCAAAATCTCTTCCTGATGTATCTCTATCCCCGTGCCTGCACATTGCCAGACAGCTAATATGGGTTTTCATTTTGAAATTATAGTTGTTGTACTCTTGCCCTTCACTTCTCCCTGTTCAACTGCTACTGGTAGTTTTTCCTCTGAGTTTCCAGGAGGCATCAATTAGAATACTATAGATCAGGGGTAGGCAACCTATGGCACGTGTGCCGAAGGCGGCACGCGAGCTGATTTTCAGTGGCACTCACACTGCCCGGGTCCTGGCCACCGGTCCGGGGGGCTCTGCATTTTAATTAAATTTTAAATGAAGCTTCTTAAACATTTTAAAAACCTTATTTACTTAACATACAACAATAGTTTAGTTATATATTATAGGCTTATAGAAAGAGACCTTCTAAAAACGTTAAAATGTATTACTGGCATGCGAAACCTTAAATTACAGTGAATAAATGAAGACTCGGCTCATCACTTCTGAAAGGTTGCCGACCCCTGCTATAGATGCTGGACCAAAATGATCAGTCATGTAGCTCTGTTGAAGTCAGTTTGGCCATATATCTGGCTTTGTTTCTAATCCTGCGATACTTGCTTCTGGAAATGATTTGTTTTCTGTGTTTCATCCATCTTGTAGAATAACTGTTTACCTTTAGGATTTCAAATACATTGTTGTTTGCAAGTCAACAAAATATAATGTATGTCATATTTGTGCAACTTCCATTGAATATTTTTACTTTTGAATTACTTACCAAAGTATGGCAAGTTTATTTTTCTCTATTTTGTCATCTCTGGAAGTGAAGTGTGCTAGAAAAAACAATGTTTTTACGTGTAATAGTGACAAAAGTGCATCTAATTGGACCCTGGCATCAACATTTTCTATGATTGGCACTTACTTCAGTGATTTTTGTGCTTTCATTTCACAGTCAGTTTTTGTGTGCAGCAGAGAAGCATCTTTTTGAACATTTAGCCCATATCCAAAACAAAGTGAACAGTAAAGATCAAACACATTTATGGTTTATTTCTATCTCATACACTTGGAGTATAGAATGGCAGATTATTACATAGTTGACCTGCATATTCTGCCTTGAGTTCACACCATACATATTTGAGTCAGGTTGCAAGGGGGTTTATAAATCAGGGCAGATTTTGCCCTTTTAATAGTTGTCACAGCTGTACCTCCGAAGTTATAATTACGCTATGAAAGATTTTTTTGTTGGCTTGAGATACTTAACCATCTTTAGCTTAGTTGCAACAGCTCATTGAAGGAATAGGCAGTCCAAATTAGAGCTATGTTTTATACTTATAAAGACCCAAAGCGTGCATTTGAATCTGCATAGGTGGACTCTTGTACCCACATAATACTCCATTTAAGTCAGTCAAGTGCTCCGTACCAAGTTGCATAATAAAAAATTAATAGAATGCAGCCTGCCTCAGTCTCCCCATCTGTAAAATGGGGATAATAATACTTGCAGTTGCCAACCTCACAGGGCTGTTGTGTGTATATGCAGAACTTTGTAAACTTAAATTGCTGTATCATGGATAGGTTTTAAATGGTATCTAGAAACTACACTTGTAACAAAGGACTTCATAGAAAAGAAGGTAGAAATTAGTGCAGCATATTGGAAATAAGGCAGCCTTGTTCTATAAACCCATCACAAACTAAGCAGAATTGGACTGCAGTAAGCCAATACTTGGATGGGACACATCCAAGAAATAGTTAAGTATTACAAATGTGGTGTTGGTCATTAATTAAGTGGTGCTGAATCATTACCTCAGCATGATATTGGGAAAGGCTGAACTGCAGAGACTGTTCTTAAGATGAGCTATAAAACAGACCCTGATTACTTGTGGACATTACATTTCCTATGGAGCTTTTCAAAAGACTACGGCTTTGCCAGCATCCTGGCAAAATTCCATTAGGTATGTTTTGACTACCTAAATTTCCTCTACAGTTTCAACTGACTACAGTAGCCTTCTTTACTTCTTGCTCTAGGCCAGGGATCGGCAACCTTTGGCACATGGCCCGTCAGGGAAATCCGCTTGCTGGTCGGGATGGTTTGTTTACCTGCAGTGTCCGCAGGTTCGGCCAATTGCAGCTCCCACTGGCCTCGGTTCGCCGTTCCAGGCCAATGGGGGCTGCAGGAAGTGGCGCGGGCTGAGGGATGTGTTGGCCGCCGCTTCCAGCAGCTCCTATTGGCCTGGAGCAACGAACCGCGGCCAGTGGGAGCCGCGATCGGCTGGACCTGCGGACGGGGCAGGTAAAGAAACTAGCCCGGCCCGCCAGGGGCTTTCCTTACACAAGCAGCGGTCCCAGTTTGAGAAACACTGCAATAATGGATGTGGTTTGATTTTAGTTTTAAAGTGATTAGTGGTGACTCAGAGAACAACATGCTAAAATGCTGGCAAATTTCACTATTAAATTAATAGACCAAAACACGCACTGAATGCTTCTAATTGTTCGAAAACTTATCAGGTGTTCAAAGTTGTCTTCCATAAATGTAAGGTTGAATGCATATTTTAATATCAAGAGGTCTTAATACATAATATTTTACTAAATCTAAAAACTGAGTTTAAACTATAGCCAACACCATCCCTATTTTCAATATAGACAGAAAACATGTAGTAATTCTGAAGCACAAGAGTGAAAAATATAATGCAAGCAAAAATGAGTTTGGTATCTCAAAATAAGACCCAAATATCTGCATGACAAAACTACTGCCAAATTAGACAGAGTTGGCATTGTCTGCTCAAGCAAGCTCAGGCTTTAGGATTAGAGCCCTATAAATCTTTGGAAATTCACTTTCTATCATGGACCATTTTTGTGGATCGGATACAAATTTTGTATCTGAGCAGGGCTCTAATTAGGATAGTCTAGGTGGTACAAATAGGACTGTAATGCACAGAAGATCTCTGCAGGAAAGCCTGTGGCTTAAGTCAGTGTTAGTCCTTCACTTTCATGAGCAGTATTACAGTTACTCTTACCATTTAGTATTAAACTATTTAAAAATTTTTTACAGAAAAAGGTGTAAAATGCAATGATCTGTGTAATGCCATGCAGTGTTTTCAAAATAAAATATTTTAATGTACGATAATACATTTGGTAGAAAAAATGGTTAAAATACAATAATTTTAATGGCTAGTGTAGTAATTCTCTTCTTTTTGACTGCTCTCTTAACTGCAATACGTTTCTTAACATAAGTCAGTACCATTGATTGATATAAGTAGTTTACGTAAATAGTCCCTACTCCCATAAGTAGTTCCATTGACTTGGATAGATCTGCTCATGTAAGTAATGTTTGCAGGAATGTGCTCATATATACTTTAAATTATTTTTGAAATAAATTCCTCTTCTTTGTACTTGGCAAAACATGATCTCACGATTCTGTATGTCACCTACAAGGACACCACAAACATAAAACAAGGAGCAGCATCTCTTATCCAGCGTTAGGGTTTTCAGTGTTTGATTTTTCCCAGGAGAAGCAGAACACTGAATTTGGGCCCTGACAAGTAATAAGAGGTAATGAGTTTCAGATATCTTGATTTAAATTCCTTTATTTGTAATTTTAAGACTATACTGGCTTTTGACTAATAGTTTAGAATCACTTCCCTTGTTGATTTAGGACCTGATCCAAAGTCAATGGGAGGCTTTTCATTTATTTCAATGGGAATTGAACGAGGGCCTTATGTTGGTGTAAATCCAGGGAAACTCCATTTTGTATTTATCCAGGTAACCTTCAATGTTACTTAATCATTTTAGTACTCAATATTCAGCTAGCGTGTCCATCAGCTGGCTGACAAAAGGGTGTTCGGTGTCTATAAATGTGTGTATTCTTGATCCAAATTTAATACAAAGCAAATTAAATAGAAATACCATTTTGCCAGAACCATAGAGGCAGTTCATTCAGGCTTTGTCTCATAAGCTAGCACATTATGACTAGGATAGGTTATTTTTTTTCTGTGACATACTCAGAACTGTAATTTAGATTAATGATATAGTGTATTGCTTTTGGTGAGATGCATATACATATAGTAGAGAGAGAGAATGTGTTTTTATATGTGTGTGTATATGTGTGATACATGCGTGCGTGAGTGTGTGTGTCTGTATAAAATATATGAAGTTGCTGAGTACAATATTCCCAGTTTTTAGGCCTCTGTCACATAATTTTTAGTTCTTAAAAATATCCCGTGAAAGTGCTGCTTTTATCTTTTCTGTGCAGTGATGAACTTTTATGTTGGAAAGTGTTGAAAGTACTCAGATAGTAAAGCTTAGATTTTTGTTTTGTTTGGCAGTACACTTCTGTTTAGAATTCCTTTAATCTATCCATTCCCTGCTTTTTTATTCATCTTGATAGCTGAAGGTTCTCGGAAGGATTTTTCTTTATATATAAAATTATTAAATTAATAATGCTCAAAAGTGTGAGGTTTTTCTTTCTTATTTGGGGGAGTGCCATGATAAGATGGACTCTTGTATGAGCTGTACAATTTCTATTTGCCTTTCTTGGGTTTTTTTTTTTGTTTTTGTTTTTTTTTGAAAATAACAAAAAAACCCAACAATTTATATGGTAGATCTAAAGTTTCATTAAAATTGCTTATGCCCTGTCCCAGGCATTTTAAGTGGGCCATCTGTCTAAACATCTCTCTATTTTTTCTGATCATTTCCTCGACTTATTCATGAGCCATGGGAGGGCTCCTTTGTAGTCTCCATGTAGCTGGTTCAGTCTACCCCCACTGAATACATCTATGTGCTTGCATAACATATCTTTTCACAGTGCTGGAAATTCTCTGAACTTGGTTCAGATGAATGGCCCACTTTCTGAAGGTCCTCCCTCCCCACCCCCCCGCAAAGATTTGTATGCAGAAACTGACCTCAGTGGTTACAGAATCCAGCACATTATTCTTGATCATTTTACAGGCCACCTGCTGTGAAAGTTATGATGAAAGATTTCTAATGATTCTTTGACCATTAACATTGTTTTAAGTCAATATTTCACTTTTATTTAACTGCTGAATAGGTAATTGTACAATTGAAAAACAGCTTTACTGAGTGTCACATAATCTAGTTTTGCAATGCTCATAATCCTTGATAATTGGAGAATTTGTTAGGATAGTTTGGGCTCTGTATTTACCTAAAATTTTATGCAGCAACAATATAAAAAGTGTAGAGCATTTGTAGGATTTTTTAGAACATTATAGCTCACATTTTGAATGGTAAGAAATCTATACTCAATTTCATGATCCTTTAGGAGCTGGTGACATTTATTGTAGCCGATTACATCATTAACAGCAATCGAGAGACAGGAGTTTATTTGCCACACACTACAGAAAATTGTAGTTTTATTGAGCTCCTCCATTCTGATTGGTTGGTGACAATCAAAGTGGACAGGCCTGGGGCAGAGCTATTACTTGATTTGCTATTGTGAATGTCTGTTTTCCTTGGTTGCTTGACTAGAATAGATAAAAGTTTACTTAATATGTATTTTCCAGGAACACAATAAGTGTGTGTCGATCTAAAATTTCAGCAGTTGGCAGTTTCCCTCACTGAAAACATATTGCAGCAAAGAAAAACAGAAGTATAATTGCTGCTGTTCATATAATGTTAAATAAACCTTTTATGGGTGGAGGAGGGAAGAAAAAACATATGTTCAGATAAATTATGAGACTAGGTCAGCATTTATTAAGTTCAGGATGATGTCAGAGATAAACAGGATGTAAATACTCCAAATTACAGACCATTTCCTCTATCGTATTCTTTAATAATGTAGCAAGAGAAATTTGCATAGAAGTGACTCTAATATTTAGGGCTAGATTATCCCCTTACTCCTGGTATGTGCCCGTCTACTGTTTTTCTTAACATTTCCCTCAGGTTCCAAGTACAGAGGCTCCGAATTATCTTAACTTCATAATACCTGTGTGATTGAGGGAGACATTGCTGTGGACCATGTTCACCTCTGCCCTATACCCTCTTCCTGTTGGTACTGTCTCTGCTTCTCCCCTGCTCTGCCCTTTCCACTGCAGTTCCTCACCCCTCTCCTCCTATACATGTTCACATAATACTAACCTCAAGGGAGAACAACACACAGTAGTCTGTGGAGGCCACCCCCCTCTACCCAATAACCATAAGCACATCCCCCCTCTCTGCACTTGTTTCCACCAGCACCCAAAACCAACCATTCTTTTTTGCTGTTGTACTAGTCCCACCATCCTTTGCCAGTCCCAAAGGATTGTGGGATTTAAGTCCCATCAAAGGAAGATTATGTGAAACTTTTTGCCCCAGGTCGAAAAAAGGTTGTCCCACACATTTTATAATGGTAAAAGTAAGTGTGTGTGTGTGTGTGTGTGTGTGTGTGTGTGTGTGTGTGGAGGGCGTGTGTCTGTGTGTGTTCACTTTCAGAAATGCTTTTGGTCTGGTACAGATGTATCAAATTTCAACCCAAAATGGAAAAGTTTATATAGTTATAAACCTCTGAAAATGACCCTCAAGAATGACAATGCTTGTGTAACCTTATCTAATGGCATTGGTATGTACTGCCTTTATAATAGGTAGAGACACAAGTACACGCACAAGTACATGTTAGCAATATCAGTATGCCAAGTTACAGAGGCATGTGATAAATGCATATTTGATTCTCTGCCCGCTATCTCATTTCCCAGGGCTACGTCTTACATTCCAAACCTCCAAGCAGCTTCAAATAACCATCCTTTTAAAAAACAAACACAAATCCCCACCCTTTATTTGGGCTAGGAATAGTTTGATGGAATCTTTGCCAGAGCCTTCTGCCTGGCCGACCAGGATAAACCACCATTCCTGGGTCAGTCCACCATTGATCCCTCTTTATACAGCTTTGGTCCTGGGCATTCAGCATTGTCCAATTCATTCAGCTGAGTTGTCTCCTGTACATTCAGGCCTGTTCCCCACTGTCACCAGGATTTCCTTTGACTCTAAGCCTCAGCATAGGGTGTCTCACTCCAGCCATACCACATGGATCAATTCAGGATATTTTTTCCATGGTATAGCTTCTAGGTTGGAGGCTGATCCATCTTATCCTGACATACCCTGCCCACTCAGAAGATCTAAAACAGCCTGGGTGTTGAGGAGAAAGCCACCTTCCCGCTCCTCCAGCAGTGAGTATTTTTCAGAGGAACAGCTAGGCTCTCAGCGATTGGCCAAAGACCTTGAAGTGGCCAGCGCTCTAGATCAAAGGACTCTGAGGAGTTCCCAGACAGGGAAAAAGCCTTGCCCATGCACAAGAAGAATTATTATTTTCCAGTGCAGCCTGACCTTCCAGATGTCATCAAAGAAACCTCTTCTTATCCTGGTGGAAAACTTTCCATTTCCAAGGCAATTTAGAAGCTTTGACTTCCCTTCTAAGTCTGGGAAGCTGTCCTTAGGTTGGACTTAGTAACTATACGAGTATGAAGAAACTACATCCTGCTGGAGGACACTCTGGCTCTAAAAGACTCATTTGAAAGGAAATTAATCTAAAGGTAAAAAAGATTTAGGGTTCTCAGAAGCTAACTTCCAAATCCATCTCAGTCAGTACAGCTGCAACCTACTGTTCCAAACCCATGGGCACCCAGTTAACAGAGCTGGAAAAGTCCCTTTGTAAAAGGATCCTGCAGTTTCAGGAAACAAGAGAATTGTACCTGGCAACAAACTTCAAACAAGACATGGCTCTCCATTCACCCTGCTGACCAACAGTGTGATAGAAAGAGGGAGCCTATGACTGTGCTCATGGGCGTTTGACACCCAGGCATAACTGGGATAGTAGCCATGCTTTTCAAGAAGGAATAAACTCGATAAAGCTGAGCAAGAAAGGCTGAACAAAAATAATCTCTGCTGGGAGAGCAAGATAGTTTTTTTTTTTTGTCTTTGATTGCCAGCAAAGTCAAATTTGTGAGGTCACTCCCAGCCAAATCCAACACGAGCAGGACCAAGCCAGCACACTATGCCCAGGGTAACAAATAATCGGATGCTATGCTGGCAATGAGTCTGATCTACTGATAGCCTGGGGAGTAGACTTCACCTCTTTCACGAGAACTAGGGAGATCTCAGCACAAACTGCTAAATCCTATCAGTCGTTGCATCAGGACACCATATAGAATTCAACCAGGCACCACCAAGAACCCACTAAACTCATCCTGCTCTGACTCCTTATCCCAGGAAATGTTGGGAGAGCATCACACTGTTAGCTACCTCCTAACTATGCAGGAAATTTCCTGATTCCAGTGTCTGTACTCTTCTACTTGCTATCCCGCAGAGATCAGGATAAGCGTATCTGGGTGGGATCTAAAATGGCTAAATGAGTTTATGACATACAGGAACTTCAAGATGGAGACCTGGAGAAATATCATTGCTAACAATGCTCCATGGAGATTTTCCTCAAATCTGTTGTTTTGGCATTTGCTTCTGTATGCCAATAGAAGAGGCTTGTCACTGGATCTTGTCCATATCATTTTTAGTATGTTATTTACAAGTGTTGTGGGTATAGACAGCATCTCTAGGTAAGATCACCTGGGAATTTTGGAGTGGGTCATACTTGAGAGGGGATGCTTTTGAGTCCAAGGTCAAGATTTTCAAAAGTGACTAGTGATTTTGAGTAATGTGGCCACCTCAAACGATTGAAGATACAACTTGTATACTACATCATACTATCTGTGTTCCAGGTGCATATGTAATATGTATGTGTGTTTATAATGAAGAGCATGTGTATTTATAAGGAGGATGAGGAAAAATAGGTATCTGCGTAAAATGAATTCCAATGCTATACAGGTAAAATTATTATACAAGAATAAAAATAAAAAATTGAGAAGAAAAAAGATATATGGATTATTTATCAAGGATGTGCCTTTTGGAGCAAAAATAAGATGCTTTTAATTTTTCTTTTTAAAAATGCAACGTGGGGCACCACCGTACACACTTCAGCTTCTCTCAGTGTGGAAATACAAGCAGTTGGATGAGTCTTTGCATGTATGGGGCTGTAATGTGATCTACAACCCCCTTACTAAATGTGGATGGGGGGAGGAGAGTCTCTCCTGTTTACAAGCAAGCAGCTTGATCACAAACCCACGCAGCTGCCAGTCATGGAGGCAGGCACACACAGCTGCAACCAACAGAGGAAACAAGGCCTGCTCTAAAGGGGAGAGTGCAGAGAAGGAATGGGAGTCCGAAAGACTTGGGATAGTAAGGTGGTGACAGCCCTGCCCCAGGCTGCCTCCAAGAAAACAGCCAGGAGACTGCAAGAGACTGCAAACCCAAAAAGTGAAGGGTTGACAGGCTTAATTGAAGGTGAGGGTCCAGGAACTGACCTGACTGAGAGAAAACTAAGCTGGCTCAGAAGAAGCTGAGGCCTCTTGGTGTGGTTTCCTGGGGGCCTAAGGATATGGTGAGCAATAACAGGTGAATACAACAGATGGGGCAACTCAAGTTAACAGTGGGACATTTATAATTAAAGGTTAAGTCATGTGTAGTCTTGTGAAAAGAAGACTGAGTGGGAATCTGATAACAGTCTTAAATATGTTAAGGGCTGTTATTAGGGTTGCCAACTTTCTAAGCGTACAAAACCGAACACCCTAGCCCCGCCCCTTCCCCGAGGCCCTGACCCCCACTCACTACATTCCGCCTCCCTCAGTGGCTCGCTCTTCTCCACACTCACTCACTTTCACTGGGCGGAAGCAGGGGGTTGGGGTGTGGGAGGGGGTGAGGCTCTAACTGGGGGCGAGGGCTGCGGAATGGGACTGGGAATGAGGGGTTCAGGGTGTGGGAGGGGGCTCTGGGCTGGGGCAGGGGGTTGTGGTGCAGGAGGGGGTGAGGGCTCCAGCTGGGGGTACGGGCTCGGGGTGGGGCCAGGGATGAAGGGTTTGGGGTGCAGGAGGGGGCTCCAGGTTAGGGGCTGGGGCCGAGAGATTCGGAATGCGGCAGGGTACTGCGGGTTGAGTCAGGGGTTGGGATGCAGTAGGTGCACCTATCCTGTCTCAGCGCTGTGCCCTGGAAGCGGCCAGCAGGTCTGGCTCCTAGGCATGGGGGGCCAGGAGGCTCTGCGCACTGCTCTCACCCACAGTCAATGCCCCCGCAGCTCCCATTGGCCATGGTTCCCGGCCAATGGAAGTGCAGAGCCAGTGCTTGGGCTGGACGCCTGGCAACCCTAGCTGTTATAGAGGATGATGATCTATTCTTCTTCTTGTCCACTGAAGGTAGGACAAGAAGTAATGGGCTTAATCTGCAGGAAGGAAGATTTATGTTAGTAATTAGAAAATGTTTCTAACTATTGGTATAGTTAAGCTCTGGAATAGGCTTCCAAGGGAGGTTGTGGTATTCCTGTCAATGGAGGGTTTTAAGAACAGACAAACACCTGTGAGGGATGGTCTAGATCAGGGGCCAGCAACCTTTCAGAAGTGATGTGCCAAGTCTTCATTTATTCACTGTAATTTAAGGTTTCACGTGCCAGTAATACATTTTAACGTTTTTAGAAGGTCTCTTTCTATGTCTATGTGACGGTCCACGCCCCTAAGGTTGCGGGCGGCGTGGACTATCCGCCACCGTCTGTCAACTAGCCCTTTAATCCAGGGCTGTATAGCCTAGCGGCCAAAGTCTATGACGTCCCCTTTGCCTCAAGGGGACGCAGCCTAACGGCAAGAGTCTGGAACCCAGCCCGTGGCTACCGGGCGGTAGGGCCTATAGGCCAGAGTCCCGGAAGCGACCCTCGGGCGGAGGGTAGCGTGGCCTAGCGGCCGGAGTCCCCAAAAGCGACCCTCGGGTGGAGGGTAGCGTGAGGCTTTTTCACCAACTCAGTGGGGGGGTTCCGACCGAAACACGCTGAGATTCCCCGGGGGGGGGGGGGGGAGGTACCACTCTGTCATCCTCCCGGGGTCCCTTCCTACCAGAGTCTCCGCTGGGGTCTCCCAGGAGTCGACGGGTCCTTGGTGCTCGGCGAGTTCGGTCGGCCCCTGGGTCTCCTCTAAGCGCCGGGGCGCCTGCGGGCCGTGGACGGCGTCTCTTCCCGGCGTAGCCACCGGCTGTGGCTGGTCCGCCGCAGGAGCTTCCCCGGCAGGTCCTTCGCCTACGGGCTCCAGCCCAGACTGAGCCGGTCTCCCTCCCTTTATACTCCTATAGCACTTGGAGCATGCCCAGTCAGTCCCTGGGGCTTAACTCCTTCTGGGCTAAGGCGGGGTTGCCTGGCCCCGCCACACACCCTCCCCCTTAAGAAGGACCGTCCCCGGGGCTGGTCCGTCTCCCCAACCTCCTTTCCCTGTCTAGAAAAGAAATCCGCGTTAGCATGCGCCTTACCCGGACGATGAAACACGCGGAAGTCGTACGGTTGGAGGGACAGGTACCAGCGCATAATTCGGGGGTTCGCATCCTTCATGCTGTGTATCCATCTGAGGGGGGCGTGGTCGGTGATCAATTTGAAGGTATTCCCCAGTAAGTAATAGCGCAGGGCATCAATGGCCCATTTCGCCGCCAGGGCCTCTTTCTCGATTGTCGCGTAGTGTTTCTCGCGAGGGAGTAGTTTTCGGCTTAGATATAGGACTGGGTGTTCCTCCCCCTCCCATTCCTGGGAGAGGACCACCCCTAAGCCTACCTCTGACGCATCTGTTTGGAGAATGAACTCCTTTGAAAAATCGGGGTGTCGCAAGACCGGCTCCTGCATGAGTCTGTCTTTCAGCGTCCTGAAGGCCTTGTCACACAGGTCGGACCATTGTACCTGTTGTGGCTGGGAGTTTTTTGTCAGGTCCGATAGGGGTGCAGCTATGGACGCAAAGTCCGGTACAAAGCGACGATAGTACCCGGCTAGTCCCAAGAACTGGCGTACCTGTTTCTTCGTCGTGGGCGTAGCTGTGTCCATAAGGGCTTGGACCTTATTGATTTGGGGGCGCAACTTCCCTCCCCCTACGACATACCCAAGGTAGGTCACCTGTTCCTGGCCGAGATGGCATTTCGCCGGATTGGCCGTGAGCCCAGCTGCTCGAAGGGCCTGGAGGACTCCCCTGAGGTGGCGAAGGTGGTCTTTCCAGCTGCGACTGTAGATCACGATGTCATCTATATATGCCGCTGCGTATTGATCGTGAGGCAACAAGAGCTTATTCATCAGCCGCTGAAACGTTGCTGCAGCGCCGTGTAACCCGAATGGCATGGTTACAAAGTGGAAGAGGCCGAAGGGTGTTGGGAAGGCCGTTTTCTCTTGGGAATTGGGCGTAAGGGGGATTTGCCAGTATTCTTTGGTTAAATCTAGGGTCGACAAATACCTCGCTCCCCCGAGTCGTTCTAGGAGTTCTTCTACCCGGGGCATCGGGTATGCGTCGAACCTAGAGATGGCATTAACCTTCCGGAAATCGATACAGAATCGAGTGGTCCCGTCGGGCTTTGGGACCAGAACAATGGGGCTACGCCATTCACTCTTCGACTCCTCGACTACACCCATTTCAAGCATTGTGTCCAACTCTTGTCGCACCGTGGCCCACATCTTCCGTGGTATGGGACGATGGTTATCTCTCACCTTCTGGCCCGGCGTCGTCGCGATATGATGGCTCGTCAGGTTGGTTTGTCCCGGGTGGGTTGATAGCACATCGGGGAAGTCCTTTACAAGCTGCGATATTTGGTCTCGCTGTGCCTGGGTAAGGCCGGCCCCGAGTGTCGCTGGCTTGTGGTCTAAGGGTTCCCCTGCTAGGGGTCCCAATTCTGGGTCTGGGGGTGAGAAGGTGATGAACAAGGATTCCCTAACCTTCCAGGCCTTTAAGAGATTCACATGGTAAGTCCGGGTGTCCCTCCGCCGTCCCGGTAACCGGACTTCATAATCTACGGGTCCGACCCGTCGGATCACCTCGTATGGTCCCTGCCACTTGGCCAGGAGCTTTGATTCAGCCGAGGGTAGCAAGAGTAACACCCGTTCCCCGGGGTTAAAGCTACGTGCCTTAGCCCCTCTGTTATATAGTCGAACCTGCGTCTCTTGGGCCTGTTGCAGATGTTCCCGGGCAAAACCCCCCAAGGTTTGGAGCCGTTCTCGCAGACGTAGCACATACTGGGTGGTTCTGAGCACGCGAGTCTCCTGAGTCTCCCAATCTTCCCTTAAGAGGTCCAGGATCCCTCGGGGCTGCCTGCCGTACAGAAGTTCGAAGGGCGAGAACCCGGTTGACGCTTGGGGTACTTCTCTTATGGCAAACAGCAGGGCGGGCAATAATGTATCCCAATGGCTGGGGTCTTCCTCTACGAACTTCCGCAGCATGGACTTCAGGGTACCATTAAAACGCTCCACCAGCCCGTCTGTCTGGGGATGGTAAACTGACGTTCGGAGCGTCCGTATTTTCAGGAGGCGGCACAATTCTGCTATCAATTTCGAGGATACGTTAGTACCCTGATCCGTCAGGATCTCCGCAGGTATCCCGACCCTAGCGAAGACCTTCACGAGTTCGGTGGCAATTACCGGTGCCGTGGCCGCCCGGAGGGGAACAGCCTCGGGGTACCGGGTCGCGTAGTCCACGATTACTAAAATAAATCGATTCCCTGTCTTGCTTCTTTCTAAGGGTCCCACTAAATCCATTCCGATACGTTCAAAGGGTACGCCGACCACCCGCATGGGTATTAACGGGGTACACCTTTTGGTCCCGCCCGTTGGCATTCTGGGCAGGATGCGCAATATTCTCGGACTTCTTGGTGAATGCCGGGCCAAAAGAAACGGCGGGCCACCCTCTGAAGGGTCTTTTCCCGCCCCAGATGTCCAGCCCATGGGTTGGCATGTGCCAAGTGTAGCAGGCCTCGTCGCAACCTCTGGGGAACCAATAGCTGTCGGAGGGCCTCAGGCGTATGGGGCTCCTGCACCACCCGATATAGGCTGTCCCGCTGGACCTCGAACCGTGGCCCCTGTGGGAGTCTCAGGGGTACGTCCTCTCCCGCTCCGGGGGCAATGGCCTGCTCCCAAGCCCGACTCAGCGATGGGTCCTCTCTCTGTTCCCTCACAAAGTCAATATCTCGTTCCACCTCCCTCTGAGCCTCTTCCATGGGTTGAGGTTGGGCTTCGGCGGGCGTCTGCCCCGCTGTAGACATCCCCTCCCCGGGGTCTGTCTCTGACGTGTGTCCGAGGAGTTCCTTTCCTGGAGACGTAGCTCCTTCAATTTGCGGAGCTGACAGTTGATACTGTTGGAGGACCTCCCTAAACTCGGGCCAATCCTGTCCCAGCACTACGGGGTAGGCCAATCTGGGGGCTATGCCCACGTGGAGGACTTCCTCCCGCTGCCCTATCCCCATCCTCACCCAGGCGGTGGGATAAGGGCGGATGTCCCCATGTACACACTGTAAGTGTATCTTATCCTCCGCAAGTCTAAGGTTCGGGACCAGCCCCTCCCGTACGAGGGTCTGACTACATCCTGAGTCTACGAGCGCCCTCGTGTGGATCCCCTCGACCCGCACCAGAACCACTAATTTCCCTGGGCCCCTTTTCCGGGCTCTATGACCAGCAACCCATACTTGCCCATAGTTACAATCCATAAAAGGACATTCCCGCTGAAAATGTCCCTCTTGCCCGCACTCCCAGCAGCGGTTCCGGCCCTCCGCGGGTCCGTTGCCTTCCCTGGTTGGGCTTCGTCCCCCTTGGGGTGGCCGTTCCCTTCGACTCGGCCTCCGAGGGACTTCCCGCCTGGGTCCGGGATTGTGGAGGTTAGTAGGTGCGGGTTGGATATGAGGGGTAGGTTCCCGAGCCTCCGCTCCCCGAGGGCTTCCTCTGTCTGGGCCTTCTCTCCGGCTCAGGTTTCCGGACCTAGGGGGGTGAGTCTGGGCTTCCTCAGCTGCTAAGTAATCCTCCATCAGGCCCACGGCCGCGGACAGGGTGGCCGGTCGGTGACGCTGTACCCATGCTTTCCCTTCTTCTGGGAGGATCTGGGTGAACTGTTCGAGGGCCACCCTTTCCGCTATGTGTGGCCCGGTCAAGCCCTCAGGCTCCAACCATCTCCAACAGAGGTCTCGTACCCGTTGGGCCACGGCCCGAGGCCGAGCTCCAGGAGGGTACCGTTCTTTACGGAGGCGCTGGCGGTACATCTCGGGGTTAATGCCGGTCTGGTCTAAGATGGCCGCTTTCACCCGGGAGTAGTCCAAGGCCTCTCGGGAATCCAGGTTACGGGAGGCCATCTGCGCCGGTCCCGTTAAATAGGGGGCCAACATCGTGGCCCAGTGTTCTGGGGGCCACCGAGCAGCGGTGGCGATCCGCTCGAATGTAACCAGGAATGCTTCAGGGTCATCGCCTGGTCCCATCTTTGTGAGGCGAACCGTTAGTCCCCCCAGGTGCTCCACAAGCCCCGCGCCTGTGGTGTTGGGGGCGGGAACTCCTGGTGGTCCCATTACCGTAGCTATTTGTTGGACCAGGCGCTCTTGTTGTCCTTGGTATTGGGTGGCCAACTCCCGAAGGAGTTGCTGCTGCTGTTCCTGGTGCTGGGTCATCTGTAGCTGCTGCTGGCTGGCCATCTGTTGCAGCAGGTGTGTCTGTTGTTGTCGCTGTTGGGCCACCTGTTCTTGCTGGTTCTCCAGCCACCACTTTAAAAGTTTCTCGGCATCCATCTTAGACGGCGGGAGGGGTTCCGTCGTCTAGACTCCGAGTATTGGACCTCTTAGCAGGTCTGGGGCGTTGCCCACATTCTCCACCAAGTGTGACGGTCCACGCCCCTAAGGTTACGGGTGGCGTGGACTATCCGCCACCGTCTGTCAACTAGCCCTTTAATCCAGGGCTGTATAGCCTAGTGGCCAAAGTCTATGACGTCCCCTTTGCCTCAAGGGGACGCAGCCTAACGGCAAGAGTCTGGAACCCAGCCCGTGGCTACCGGGCGGTAGGGCCTATAGGCCAGAGTCCCGGAAGCAACCTTCGGGAGGAGGGTAGCGTGGCCTAGCGGCCGGAGTCCCAAAAGCGACCCTCGGGCGGAGGGTAGCGTGGCCTAGCGGCCGGAGTCCCAAAAGCGACCCTCGGGTGGAGGGTAGCATGAGGCTTTTTCACCAACTCAGCGGGGGGGTTCCGACCGAAACACGCTGAGATTCCCCGGGGGGGGGGAGGTACCACTCTGTCACCCTCCCGGGGTCCCTTCCTACCAGAGTCTCCGCTGGGGTCTCCCAGGAGTCGACGGGTCCTTGGTGCTCGGCGAGTTCAGTCGGCCCCTGGGTCTCCTCTAAGCGCCGGGGCGCCGGCGGGCCGTGGACGGCGTCTCTTCCCGGCGTAGCCACCGGCTGTGGCTGGTCCGCCGCAGGAGCTTCCCCGGCAGGTCCTTCGCCTACGGGCTCCAGCCCAGACTGAGCCGGTCTCCCTCCCTTTATACTCCTATAGCACTTGGAGCATGCCCAGTCCGCCCAGGGAGGCGGGACTTCCGCTGTCAGTCCCTGGGGCTTAACTCCTTCCGGGTTAAAGTGGGGTTGCCTGGCCCCTCCCTCTAGTCCCTGGGGCTTAACTCCTTCTGGGCTAAGGCGGGGTTGCCTGGCCCCGCCACAGTCTATAATATATAACTAAACTATTGTTGTATGTAAAGTAAATAAGGTTTTTAAAATGTTTAAGAAGCTTCATTTAAAATTAAATTAAAATGCAGAGCCTCCCGGACCGGTGGCCAGGACCCGGGCAGTGTGAGTGCCACTGAAAATCAGCTCGTGTGCCGCCTTCAGCACGTGTGCCATAGGTTGCCTATCCCTGGTCTAGATTTACTTGGTCCTGCCTCAGCTCAGGAGGCTGCAAAGACTTCCAGCCCTTCCAGCCTTACATTTCTATGATTCTATAATTAGCATAATATGCAGTGGATACAGTGCTTCAGCTGCCCAGTAGTTATCAAGCGTTTTGTAAGCATGACAGCAGGGTTGAATTTTAAGGAGAGAGTTAAATGTGGACAGTGTAGTGGATTTTTACAGGGTGTTCTTGCTATGCATAAGAGGCAGCACAGGAGACCAACTGGCACATAAAAACATCAATTCAATGAAATTCAGAGCTTCAACCAACCTGAATTACTATTTATTTATTTGTGCTAAAATTGTGCCTAGAATCCCGAACAATATAGGAAGCCTATTGCACTTGCCGGTGCTCATACAATAGTCAGAAATAGTCTCTCCAAAAATTTCCGGTTTAAATTAAGACACAACAAGTTAATGTAACAAACTATAGGGAAGGCAAGATAAAGGTGACAACTGATACATAACATATGTATAGACCTACACATTACAAATAAATATAGTTTAAAACAAAACAGCTAAAAATTATTTTCTACTTTTTTTTTCAAACCTGCCAAGACTTGAGTTCCAGGTTCTGGTTCCCTTGCTGTATCTTTGACCACCTTGATGTAACATAAAAGATGCACTTCCCTGGGTTATCTTAAGTTTGTGAGGTCATAGATTATTATGGGAGGAATATAGAACTCTGCTCTCAAGTCCTGGCATGTAAAAATCTTCAGTTTATTGTATCTACAGAGATCCGTCATTAATATATAAAATACATATATTGTTAAAAATAATGTATGGATATTATTCGTTTGGCTGGATTTACATGCTTTTGTGTCTAACTGGCCTTTAACTTAGGTTTGTTGTGCATGATTATGATGTGAAGGTGATGGTGAACCACTTCTGCTCTTGAAGGTCCAAGTAGTCTTTTTATTTTTTCAAGTGCCACTCTTCCTTCCCTCTCCTCATCTGTTTTTCACTGTTTGCAATATCCCAGCAACCAACGATGGCTGGATTTTGGGATTCTCCTCAAATTTTATCAGTACATTTCAGTGACACGGGGTGTCAAGGCAAAGCAGAAAATATCTCAAAAGGCTTCTCCGCTAAAAAGTTTTCGCCTTATGTGCCATAATGGACAAAAAAAAATATCTGGTAGTTTTCCCAAACATGCTCCCTGACTGTGTCAATAGGGTTAATGATGTTTAAAATCCTTTATGAAGACCCTATGAAAGAAGTTCATGTGATTAAAAATGTGGACAACCTGAAAATGCTGTTAAAATATTCTTTTTCCTTTCCTTGCTTTAGAATTTCTCTTGCTAAGCTGGATCTGAACAACTGGGAGCTGTCGGTACAGTTAGGAGACGGAACTTACTCTGTTACAGTTTCAAACAACGGGTCAACATTCTCTGTAAGTTTTGCTCATTTTCTAAGAAATGTGAGGCATTGAGTCAGTGTATATATTCTTGATTTGTGGTACAGATCTCTCATCTGTTCAGTGCACTAGCACAGTTACACATTTGTTTCATCTTCTGCAGGAGGCCTTGCTGTAAATTAGAATACCATCCTCCATATGCTAATTAAGTGGTACATTTCCCGTACAGGGATTTATCTACACTCTAAAGTCAATGAAACATTTTTGTATTCTACTTTCTTCTTATATTTATTTTCTAATTAACAAAATTGTTGTTTAATGCCTTACTTAGAAGTGAGCTTTTATGCTGTGCCACAAGAGGTATTTGAGAGCAAGAAATTAAATTGCAATGTAAGATACTGGTAAAAATCAAACAAACTAACCAGGAAAAATGCATAATCGGGATGACTGTAGCAAGCTACCATTAAAACTGAGGGTGCAAATACAGTAATTAGCCACAATATGCTGACACTTCATTTTGTGTCTGGAAACCATTTGCTTCAGATGCACAAATATACGTGATTTAGCTTTTACAAAACTTGCTAAATAATTTCTTTCCTCTTGTGATATTAAAGAGTGAAAGGCATAAAGCATTGCATTATATTAGGATTATGGTGGAACCACGGATGATGATGATGAAATAAAATCAAGCTAAATCGGAGGTAGGTTAACTTGGAGAGTTGGGGAAAAAAATATGTGGAGGAAATTTGTTTTTATAATTCTGCAGTGCTGATTTCAAAGCTAATCTGAGAGTTTTAAGAATGGACACAATTTACATGAAGTCTGTCAAAGCTTTAAGGCTGGTATTTTCAAAAGAACTTCAAATTGATGCAGCTCCTCAGAAAATCCCAACTTAAATATTTCATGTCATGAATATGGCTTTCTCAAGTTGTTTTACTTTTGCTTTGTTTAAAACCTCTCTGAAAAAAGAGCAAAGATGTAATGATTTTAACTAAATATTAGTCAGATTTTAGGGGGTGTGGCTGCTTGCGGCCACTGAGCAGCTCTGGGGTCCCTCTGCCACAGCTGCTGGGCACTTCAGTGGTCCCTGCCGGTGGCCGGTCAGTTGCAGGGGCTCCCCCCGATACCACTGGTGGCAACTGGGGAGATGTGTGTGGGGGTGTCCCTTCCAGCGGCCGCTGAGCAGATCTGGGGTGCCTCTGCCACCGCCAGAGGCAGCTGGGAGCTGCGGGGCAGGAGGAAGGGACCAGCAGCTCACAGCAGCTGAGCAACTGCAGGGGGGGCCCCTGCCAGCAGCAGCGGCTGGGGAGCTCAGGGGTCCTCGCCGGCAACCAGTCAGTTGCAGGGGGTCCCACAACTGCAGCTGCGGGAGGGTCGCCTGCAGCGGCTGGGCTCCTGCTACTGACTTCAGCAGGTGTTACTGAGCATGCTCAGTTTGTGTGAGCATGCTCAGTACACCCTAACTAGTAAATTCAGTCAGATAGCAGTTTTTCACACTACAAGGTGGCTAGTCAGCTGCGGGGGCCCCTAGTGTCGCGGAGGTTGCAGTAAGTCACAAATTCTGTGGCTTCTGTGACCTCTGTGACATAATCGTAGCCTTATTTATTATGCGAAGAAGAAAGTAGCTTCGAATCCTGACTAGTGCCTGGTTAATGCCCATTTGAAAAATTCTATGAACTCCTTAAAGAGTACAGTCCTCAGAGTCTTGTGTATTCCATTGTTCCATAGCTGTGGGAGTCACCCTTGATGTGGAATTGTGGTGCAGGTTCTAAGGTTTTGTCTTCACACACATTTTCCTTTGAATAACTAAGTGTTTTTTTTTTAACCCAGTTAATTAATTTGGTGCAAATTTGTATTATTTTTGTTCGAGGGTCTTATTTCAGTTTAGTTTAATCTGGTTTAAAAAAGTAATAAATAGAGCGAAACTGAAATAAGACAGTTTACATGGAAACTTGCCCCAGTTTAAAAACACACCATTCGTTAAACTGGTGAAAGTTTGTGTGGAAAAGGCCTTTAAAACCAGAATTATGTTTCTGCCCCTTGTAGTTATAAAGATAACGTTGAAAACACCAAGTGTGTTACCTTCTAGAGTCTGGACAAAGCCTGGTAGCCTGAGAGGTGTAAACTGCCCTGTTCGTCTCAAACATATAAAAACTGAAGAGGGCAATTTAAATGCCAGTATTATTTTTAGCAGTTTTAGCAGGAAAAAAGCGCATGTGCATATCCCACAATCAAAAACGGTCTCCCCAGCTGTCCACTAGCCGGCTGCCAAAACCTCCAGCTTCTTCAATGCCAAAAACAGCAACATATCAAAAAGTGAAAATGTTGTGACAGTCTAAAATAAATGGAATTTAATATCAAAATAAATAACACAGGAGGAGTTGTACTGATTGAATTAACTATGAAAAATAATACAATAAAACCATCAATATTTTAATTTAAGTGAAGCTGCTCCAGAATTTCCAGTCTGTTGCCGCACAGTGAACCCAGATTTTTAGGTCCAGCTTGTCATGGACTCTTTGGTTCTACGTGCAATTAAAATGACATCACCACCATCATAATCAAAGGGTAAAGAGTATGGTCTAGGAAGGAATGAGTAACTTAAAAGTAAACCTATTTTCAGTACTTAAACTGTAACTTAAAGGAATTTATTATCGTTTCATGCCACTTTGCCTAAGAGAGAGAGGCTGGGGGGCAGGGCAACAGGAAAGTACTGCTTTACAGAGTTCCAGCAAGGCAGAACAGGATGGCCATGGGGCTTCCTGCCCTTGTCCCAGCATCCTAGGCAGCATGCTGCTACTTTTCCCTCAGGTTGTGTTGCAGTGAGGCAGACAGGAGCCCTCATGGGCATCCCTATACAGTGTCACTGGCCAATATGTAATAAAATGAAATACATGAGAGAGAGAGGAGTAACTGGACCCTGTGCAGTCTAGAGGTTCAACCAAATGGACTGAGAGTCAGTAGCTTTCTGGGTTCTAATTCTCGGCTGGCCAATAACTTGCTATGTTCCTTGGATAAGATACTTTATTTCTTTGTACTTCAACCAACCTAACTGGAAATTGGATGAGATAGGTGAATCTCATAGAAGACCAAAGGCTACATCTGACCTAAACTTTCCTGGGTGCAAATATATTAGATAAAACCCAACCCTGGAGATTGTAAAGCAAAAGGTAACCATTATTCAACACCAAGACCATGATAAGAGCAGGTTACTGGATAATTAAAGAATGACACATCATTCTGTGTTTGTAATTTTTTGTCAAATTTCTTTTTATCCTCACCTACCTCATGGTGGTTTATGGGTCACTGTAATAAAAATGATCAAATCAAAACCTTCTGAAACATTATTTTAAAAAATTGCGATGAGAAGAAAAAACCCTCTTAAAACTTTAAACAAGGGGCAGAGAAGTCCTGTTCCCGAGAATTGGATGTAATGTACTATGGAAAATGCAAACCCCAATTGCACTGACTTTCCAGTCAGATTTTTCACCTAGAACGTGAAGAAGCAAATACAAGCCACATGTTGAACTTTTAGATTTACTCTTCCCTGTTGCAATGACATGATCAGGGATGCTGACTTTGTGGGATGGATGCCCTCATCGGTTGTGACAGAGGTAGCTGAATCAATTGTTCAGTTGGATAATTCAGTGATCAGTGAAGGGATCATCTTCCCAGCACCATTTGATCCATGGGCCATCTTTATAGTTTTCTTCTCTTACTGTTATCATAAGAGTAATAAAAAATATTGTGCAGTGTCAAGCAACAGTAATATTTATTGTTCATGTTTTCTAATTTGTTGAATTTTTTAAACTTGTCTATTTGTGCAGCTTACTCAGAACAGAACTTCCTTAGTGTAGACTGGCCTAAAAACTGAGTGCCATGGCTTCCCAGAACTTACCTGCTCAAGGGCTCACAACCTTGCAGCGATCTCGTCAGGTCTATAAAATACTACAAAAGTAAAGAAAATTTTCTGCTGCTTGTGCCTACAATAGGGGCTGGAAAATAAGTGGATTAAGGTGTTTTACAAATAAATGAAACTCCCTCTCCTCCATTATCCTGCACCCACTCCAATACTTAACCAATTTGTGCAAAATACATTTAGTTTAATTTTCTGGTATCAGGCATTACCCCAATGTCAGTTCATCTACATGCACTTTAATTGTTCAGAAATTTTATACACAAGTTGGTTTGTTTAAAATCTTGGCTACCTTAATGAGATCTGTTGTCTTGTACAACATGAACTCACTAACTTAACTCATGAAAACATCAGTGTTTCTGTTTTCTTCACTTTATTGCTTTATCCTTTTGTATTGATTGCCAGAAGAATATATGAATTGGCTGCTCATCATACTTTGATCTTTGAAAGACAAAATCTTTATACTCCAGCTCTTAGTTTTCCTATCAATTATGTATATTTTCATTATCAAGAAATTGTCCTATCATCATGATTACCAACATCAGTTTTAAAACCTTCTGTACACCAGCATAGTGTAATAAAACTAGAGTCTTTTTGTTTATTCAGTTTGGACTCAAATATTATTCCTTCTGATGTATGGAACAATCTAGGCATGAAGCATACCAAGTCCAAGAAACAATGCAGCTTTGTTGGTGAGGGGTGAAATCCACTCCCCATGCATCATAGAGTGGTTTGAAAGACTAAATCCACCCCGAATCCAGATTCAGTAGGCATGGCTGCTGTGTGGTTTCTCTCTACCACTGCAGCTGTTTTAAGCCATGGTTTGGAATAGTGTCAGCAGTCTCTCCTAGCCAGTTGCACAGGGTATTTCAGAGGCTAATGGTCTGTGGCCTGCCTCTGGGCCACCTTTATCATGGTCTTCAACTCCAGACTATTTAGAGCGAATGTGAAGACCCTTTTGTTGTGAAGCTGTGAATAGGGAGTGCCCTATTCAGCCATTTTGCCAAGAGACCTTCCGCATAGGTGCTGTGTAGGGCATAAGTGATGTGGAGGTCCTTGGGCTGACCCTTTGCACTATGGGTGAATGTCATACCTAGTGAGAAGCTTTCATCTCAGAAATCTTTGTGGAGTGAAATAATTTAGTTAAATTTTATAATAAAAAGTAATAGCAGAGTGGTAGAGAAATTTAAGAGATATAAACAAGGGAGAATTTAAATACAGTGGTCCAGGATCTTCTGAGCTTTAATTTATTGAATTCACCACCCTGTAATTTGCCTGTTGCAAAGTAAAGGGTTTGGTGATGAACAAAAGAGTGAAAGATAAATAATTACATGATTGTAAGTGTCCTCATTTCACTTCTACCACCCACCCTCTTTTCTTCCCTCAATAGTTTTCAGTATTTCTTTCTTTCTGTTATGAATATCTCCAGAACTAGAAAACGAGAGAGCAGGCTGAATTAGTATCTTTGTTATGGTAAAGATGTTGGCAGGGTGGGGAGGATTTTATTCTTATTATTTTTGGCTACACTCACTGCCTTCACAAAAATGAAGGGTGAATTCAATGTTGGACATCAGCAGTAAGGAATGACACGTTAGAAAGCACGCTGCTTTCTCGTTTTTGTTGTTTAGCATTTTACAGTGCCCAGAAATATGCCAGGTGCTTTAGAGAACAGATTAAAAGATATGGCCCTGCCCAAAAGAGTGTACAGTCCTTCTTCCCTATTTACAGTTCATTTCTTGCTATGTAGGTTGAGATTCTTGTGTCATATTAACAAAGGATTTGAAGCTATGCTGTATGCTATAATGGGTATTTTTAAAATCTCTTTTGGTAAGGCAATTTTATATAAAATTTGTGTCTGATTCTCTGTTTTAATCTTTCAAATTCTCTGTGTTCAAAGTGCATTTGAGAACCGCTCTGCAGCATTTCTCTGAGCTTAGCAATAATTTTTCTCCTTTATCATATTTGAACATTTACCCCTTCCCTCTAGGGCTCTTCATTGCTATAGTGGGTACCTTACTCACCACTTAACCCAGGGGTGGGGAACCTTTTTTCTATGAGGGGTCACTGACCCACAGAAAAAATGAGTCGCGGGCCACACACAGTCCCATGGGGGGCGGGGGAGCACGGAGGCTCAGGGCTTCCCCCCACAGTGCTCGTGGCTCCAGTCCCACGGGAGGATGTGGGGGCTCGGGGCTTCCCCTAGGCTCTGGGGTGGGGCCAGAAATGAGGGTTCAGGGTGTGGGAGGGCCTTCGGGCTGGGGCAGGGGGTTGGGGTACAAGAGAGAGTGAGGGTTCCGGCTGTGGGCTCTGGGGTGGGGCTGGGGATGAGAGATTTGAGGTATAGGAGGGGGCTCCAGGCTGGGGTCAAGGGATTTGGAGTGCAGGAACAGGCTCAGGGCTGTGGCAGGGGGTTGGGGTGTGAGAGGAGGTTCGGGGTACGAGCTCCGGGAGGAAGTTTGGGTGCAGAAGAGGGTTCCAACCTCAGGAAGGGGGATGTGGTGTGTGTGTGTGGGGGGGTGCAGGGTCTGGGAGGGAGTTAGGGTGCGGGAAGGGGTTCTGACATGGGGCAGGGGGTTCAGGGTGCGGGCTTCGGCCGGGCGGCGCTTACCTCAGGCGGTTCCTGGTTGGCGGTACAGCGGGGCTAAGGTAGGCTCCCTGCCTGCCCTGACTCCGCACTGCTCCCAGAAGCGGCCACCATGTCCAGCCCCTAGGTGGAGGAGCCAAGGGGCTCTGTGCGGTGCGTGCGCCACCTCTGCAGCTCCCATTGGCCATAGTTCCTGGCCAATGGGAGCTGTGGATCTGGCACTGGGGGCAGGGGCAGTGGCAGTGCGTAGAGCTTCCCTGATCGCCCCCGCTCTTAGGGGCGCAGGGACATGCTGATCGCTTCTGGCAGCTGCACGGAGCTGACCGGACTTTTAATAACCTGGCAACCCCAGCTTCTCCCTGCAGTGGAGCGAGCTAGCGCTCGCAGCTCCAGCTCCCCAGGGGGATGCCGAGGCTCAGGGCTTCTGGCCCACGGTGCGGAGACTTGCTGTGTGCTGGATGAAATGAAGCAGCAGACCGGATCCGGCCCACGAGCCGTAGGTTCCCCACCCCTGAATTAACGTCACCTTCTCCATTTAGTTGACAGAATTTCCAGATGTTTTCATTTACAGAGTAGCTTCTTATCACTGTAGTTCTGTCGAATGTAAGCTATAAAACAAAGTGGCATGAACAAGGTGAAGTAGTTTGGGAGTCACTTCCAGCAAATGGAAACTTGATCTATTTCCAGTGGGGAGCTGTGTAAATCAAAACACTCAATAAAATGGCTAACAGCAGTTCAGATTACTTTTTCGATCACTGTTAAAATAGGCTAACATTTTTCCATTGTATTGTATGATTTCCTACATTTAAGAAAAGCAAATTGATATAGAAATGAATATCTGTGGGAAGTAGGTGGACTTGTTCAGCACAATGACAGATTTATTAATGAATATGTTAAATGCATGTTTTTTTAGGAGGAACAGCTTACATCTTGCAACAAGATGTCCATGTGTTACATGTCTAGTTGGGTGGACAGTTGCATTTGGATGCACATTAACATTTTCAAGAGCAAAGCTATTACTGTGGACCTAATTGAGAGCATAAAAATAAGTGGATGAATTTGGTCTTGTGAACTGGAGGCATGGTCATTATTAAAATATACAATTCTGTAGACAACATGCTGTTGTCATTAATTGACTATATCCTATATTGTCAATATACTGTAATTAAGTAGCTGTATGCCTGAATTTAGTTAATGTATGCATGTGTAACTAATTATGGTTAAGTTTCAATTTAAAAATGTAATTAATTAAAAGCATGATGTAATTCTATGTTCATTTGCTGCAAATGCAGTTACTAAGGGATATAATTGATTTTTAAATTATTTTGAAAATATTTCCTTTGTTTAAAATATCCTTTAAGAAAGAAAGAAAAAATACTTGAAAATTACCAAAAATCATATCAACTGTTACAAAATTTGTAAAATAGTTATTATAAAAATGAAAAAATGGTATAGTATAATATAAAAGGTAAATTATACATAAACTAGTTATATGTACCCCAGTCCACATGTAATATATTAAATACAAGTATATGTGCAGTAAAATATTCAGATAACTAATGGCTTCCTCCATGTCCATCTCCTATTTATGTAAATATGTAACAGGTTTCCAGACCTGTCTCTATAAAACAGTGGTGGGCAACCTGCAGCCCACGGGCTGCAGTTTGCCCATCACTGCTATAAAATAAATTATTTAATTTAAGAGAATAAATAAAAAGAAATTAGACTGTATTATTATTAATAATATAATTTATAATTAATGCCAATGTGTTAGGTGTGCATTAGTCGTATAGTAATACACAGTGAATAGGGCACAATGGCAAAATGTTAGGGCAGTACTAGTAGGTGTGATAGGCAAAAATCTGTAAGGGTTAAAAAAGAATTTTAAGGAAAAAATGTTAATTTAAGGTAATTAACATATGTTCTTTACATAAAAATAAGTTTTTGCCTGTCACTAATTTTCTTTCTGATTACAGAGTCCTTTGTTAGTTTGAATGAAGGGAAACAGCACATTTGAGGGCACAAATAGAAAGGGTCAGGTATGTTTCACAAGGGAGAACTGATCAGTTTACAACTGTAATGAGAAAAACTTTCCCTGCATTTTACAAAATGTTGATAATTTACTTGAACAGTCATGCACCTCCGTTGGCATGAAAATTGACCATCCTGGTCCTCTGCCTGTATAATGTTTGCAGGAGTTTTTTCTTGAAAGTACCTGACTCCTTTTTTGTATGTATGCAAGATTGCAAAGTTTGTGTATTTATTTATTTTATCTTTAGTAATTTGTAAAAGTTCCATCCCACATAAAAAAATCTGTTGTGTTCGGAAATGGCCCACTAAACTTTATCTTACCTTTTTAAAAAATCTGATGTTCTCTTGAGTTCTCTCATCCACCTTCTTGAATTGTATACATTTCAATCCTATCCTTAATTCTCCTTCTTTTTCTAACGGGTACAAGCCTAACTTTACTTTTCACCACACAATAAAACCTGTTATCTAGTAACAAATTCATTGTGGTCTTATGTACCTCGTACATTGCTTCAACAGCATTCTTGTTATATATTGTGTCCAAAATTATGCACAGTGGCTCAGCTTGGAAGCGCAATGTTCTTGGATGCCCTTTGTGTAATAGCTATAAGGATCTTTTGTTATACTGCTTTCTTATACAGCTGTTTGCTTACCCCCACCTGCAGCCATTTGGGGATGGCTTAAAGGAAGGATGGAATTAAAAAGAATGAAATTGAGTTTAATTGAAGTCAATGTAAGCAGAGGTTATTCTTATCTGCTCTCCACCGTTTTGTTTATGGAGGGACAGAGTTTGAAGAAGGGGTGGCATTTTGTAGGGGAGGGAACTGTTGTCATGTTTTTTCCCCTCTAATTTCTCTAGAATTTCTCTTTTGACATGCTGAACATCCAGCTTTCAATATTTTGAATTATTTTACTGCTTTCTTAATTTTCCTTCTTCTTTGTCATCCATTTGTGGTGTAAATAAGACAAACTTAAGGCTGATCCTAGTACCATTTTCCACTCCTCTCAGTACTGGTTGCTCAAGTGCAACTCAGAATTGTACCATTAGCACCACAGCTATATACTTAATTCTTTTAGTATATTGAGTATTTCAAGAAAGGCAATAAGACTATTTGTTCACCATCAGCAAGACTCTGTCACCGTAATGTAGTTAGAATTTGTTAAACATGACTTCCACTTTAGCAGTTGCTTCTGATTGTTCTGGACCAATCTATATATGTCCAGTTTTGGAAAAAATCTGTACTTATTCTACTTTGTCTTTAAACAATGCCTCTAGAGTATTCCTCAATAAAGCAATAAAACATGTTAAATATTGGTATCAGATT
This sequence comes from Emys orbicularis, assembly GCF_028017835.1. NCBI lineage: Eukaryota > Metazoa > Chordata > Testudines > Emydidae > Emys > Emys orbicularis. Next base: position 267,740,878 of record NC_088683.1, on the reverse strand, counting down.
ATTTTTTTCCTCTCCTGAAGCAAGTCCCTTTTTTTCCCTAGTGAGGAGTAAAAACATCAGAATTAACTTCTTATACCAGCATTTTAAGGAAGAATATTTTATATAAAGAACACGTCTTATATTCTATATACTGACTTTCTTTGGGCATCAGGTGCTATTTTGCTATTATGTACGTGAGCTACATGGTTGTTTTAAACAACATGCCAGTTTGTAAAATTGGTACATTAAGGGATTGGGTACAAGACATACATCTTTATTATGTAGATGATGTTTGTCCATACATGCTTATTTACATTTGCTATACTAGTTATATACCTTATAAATGGATGAGAAGAAATACCTGTTAATGTTGATAATCAAGAAAAATGTGTTAGCGTATCTGATAATTTTTGGTAACAGAGTTTGTTCTCCATTTTAGAGTAGTTTTGTAACAATGATTACTGTAGTTCTACAATAAACCCTATTTTTCAAGGAGTTGTAACTCTGCTGTAAAACTTGCTGTGAGCTGAAGTCTGGCACACAAGCTCTCATCCTGTGAACAAGTTTAAAAACAAAGACAACAAAGACAAGAAAAAAAGGTTTGAAAAATGTTAGAATGGCTTGTACTTTAGCAATATAGAGAATATTTCAGTTTGGGGCACTTATTTTCCTTTCATAACTTAGAATCAACTTTTTAAATGAAATTTGGAAGCATAGTATCTTATAAGGTTGAATAAGCTTACCAATTGTCAGTTTTAAGCCAATGAAAGCTGGCTACTGCTGATATACTTAGTTGCCATCTTGGTGGCTTGATAGGGTGAGTTTCTATGATATAACAGGTACTATTAACTCTATTCTATATGGTTTACAACCCACTAATGACAGGTGTTTAAATTATTAAAAGTAAAGTAAAATCTAAATAAAATACATGTGAAACTATAACATACCATTTGTTTTCTTCAGAAATCCTATCTTTTGGTAGAGCAATGTTTGTCTCTCCACCCTCTTCCTTTCCCTTTTATGGTCTTTTGTTATTAGATTGTAAACTCCTTGTGGGCCAAGGCATTGTCTTTTTTATTCATTTATGTGCCATGTACAACTATGATTCTGTATTAAAAAGCATACATAATTAATTAAGGATTCCTAAAACAAATCATAAGTAAAATATTTCTTGGATTCTCTTTTCATGACAGAATCATATCCAAGACTATTTTAAAAAAGAGCCCATGATTTGTAGAATGAATAGATGAAAAATGTTGTGAGCTCCTCCTGCTGGTTCAGCAGCAGCAGTAGTTACAGGTGAAACTAAGAGCCTGGCTTAAATCCACAAAAGCAGCTTTAACTCTGCAACTCCTGGCTGAAGCTTCAACTTTAATTCTGTTGTCTCAGTATATATGAGCACATTTGATATGCAGCATCACACTTCAGGTCCCGGATCTCTGACTCCTAGGCACATAGAGATTGGGGGGGGTGGAGTGGGGGGAGGGAAGTGTAGGGTAATTTCAGCCTAGAGTTGTTTTCTTAGCTCTAAATTTCCTTGCTTTTTTAATGTAAGGAAGACTATTAACATTACTTTAATGTAGTTTTCATGGTTGATAAAAATAATGCTGTTGTAATGGCTAGATGTGCGTCAGCTGTGACTAAATGTTTTGATGTAGTCTTCTCAAAAGACAGACTAGAGCTTTCCTTTGAAATATGTGAAGCAGTTTTAGACACAGCTTCTCAGATGGATCTAATTAGTCTTTCATAGAACTGGATGTCCGTTTGTTGCAGCTGAATTCTCATTTCATTCACCCATAACTAGAAACACCTCTCTTCAAACGTGTTTCTTCAAAGGAAGAGGGGTTTAGGATTCCATGTTTTACTGCTTTTTGATGTTGGTTTCCCTTTAACTGAGAAGACCTTATGTTTATACAACTGTTACTATTAAGAAAACATAGCTTTGTTCATGAGAGTTCATTCTGTATCAATGTTGGCTATTGGTAGAAGTCAGAGATCTGTTTAATAGATCTTGCTATACCAGACTAGTAGGACGGCTATATGTCTGACTATTAAGCTCACTGAAGAAAGATATTAATGCAAACAGAATGTATTAATAAAACAGGAAACACTTTTTGTAACAGGATGAAACTAAAGATGAAGGACTATCAGTTATGGGATTCATCAGTAAAGAGTAATCATATTTATTATTTAAGTACAATTGCTGCCAAAAAAGAGCATTTTCTCTACAGCTATATTTACCTTTGTTACAGCATTCCCTATCTTAAAATGAGAAATATTGCAAATACTCTGGGTGGTAAATGTTTGAATTAATCTATAATTATTCAGTAGATGATAGTTAGATACATCCTAAGTATAATACCTAAGAAAAGGGGTCAGATTCTCAGCCTACTCCCATCCCCATTTTGCTGCTTTTGCCAGTGACATAATCAGCTATCTGGATATTCCCCAAGAGCAGTGTTTCTCAATGACCGGTGGATCAAATCTGTGGCACTATGGTGTGAGAGTGTATCTCAAACAGGCATACCAGGAAACCAAGGTACCTGCTGTGCAGCACTGACATTGTAGTATGGTGATGTTGTATTTGCTGTAAATAAATATTGACTCATTGGAGGGTAGAATGTGGCAATGATGTTGGGAGAACAATTCTAGGTTCTTGATGATTACATTATTTTAAACTGTTTTTAAACTTTAGTCATAGTCAGACTGGAGAGTAGCAATGGGAAGTGCCTGAGTAAACCTAGCTAAAATAAGTGATTTTTGTGGAGTGGGTTGAAGGAGGAGAGTGAATTTGCTAGACATACAAGCAAAGGGAAATATTTGTCTAAAATAGCAAAACTGAACTGGGTCACTGCATGTGATTCATATATAGAATATCAAACAGATTATGGAATGATACTTCAGTGTCAGGACTCCTGGTGAAAGTATGCTAACCACAAGGACAAATCACAAACGGCTTATGTAGTCACCAGAAAGATGAAATGGAATTATACCTCCACAATTCTAAATGTATATAGTATTTTATAGAATAGTAGACACAGAAAACTGTTAAAAGACCATTATTAAGGTTGCAAAGTGAAGCATTCAGAAGTTAGGAAATGTCAGATTTAAAGTTGTGCCTGTCCAACCTGAATTCATCCCACTTGTGTGTATGCATTGTGATATGGTCTGGATTACATGATAATATTTTTTTCACAGGTCCCCTGTCTCATTCAGTGCACAAAGTGGACCTGTGGGGATGAATCGGGGTTGTGCAGAGAAAGAGAATGTTGTCTGTTGGCTCACTACTTCATTTATTCCAGAAGTTGGCAGGTGTGTAGTGAATGAGACAGGAGATTGCAGGAAGAAAAAGGATGGTTTTATGGTTACAGCAGTTGAATGCCTCTGCTACAGATTTTCTGTGAGATGCTAGATGAGTCACTTAAACCAGTTTGTTTTACAGGTGGTTACTAATTGTTTATTCCTCATTTTTCTGGTGCCTGACATGAGACCCTGGGGTCTGATTTGCAGAAGCACTGAGCACTCATAGCTGCAATTCAAGTCAATGAGATCTGTTCTTTTAACATATAAAGTGCTATACAATGCTAAGTAATGTGAAAAATCAGGTGCTGGGTGTCTCAGGTTTGGCATCCAAAATGATTGAATACTTCTGACCTTAATCTTTTTGTGGGTTAGTTCCCCTTCTCTAAAATGTGGGCATTAATATCCCTTCATTCCACAGGAGTGTTGTAAAATAAATTAGTGTTTATGAAGCACTCAGATACAATAGTGATGAGTGCCATAAAAAAGCCCGTGAAGAAATTAATAATTGTGTCTTCAGACATAGGGTTTGAATAGTGTTCAGTAAATAAGGTGTGTGGCCACACATTGAACACTGAGAAGACAACAAAATATTGCATAGCTGCTCATAAGTGAGGATCTCCATTTTGTACACTGAATGGGTTGGGGTCCAGTGGAGAAAATATGTGGTCATGTAATTAAAGAGAGTATCATAATGCATGCATAGAAGGAGGCCGAATTATGGTTGCACAAACATCTTAATTATGGCATTTCCTAATTTTTGGGTGCTTTATTTTTCAACTTAAAAATATTGTTTCTATTAGTTTTTTGTGTATATTTGCTGAGATTTTATAAAGCAATCTGACCCCCCCCCCAGAAACTCTATCATGGGGCATCATATTGACACCCATATGGATCATCAATAGGGTTAGCCACTTGAGCTAATTGAATAACTCATAGCAGTAGTAGATAATTATACTCTATGTGGATCAGCTCTAGAGGAGAATGAGACACTTTGCCAGTGGCTTGTGCAGATATTTGCTGAGAGCAAGGGAGTGATTCATGGATGAATTAAAGTTTCACTCCAACTGACTTCTTTAGAGTTGAACTCTGTAAAAATATAAGCAACTTATGAAAAAGCAGAATAGTACGTACCCTGTGAAAGAAGCTTCAGGTAAAAGAACCAGATACAGAACGGCAAATACAGTATAACATAGAACAGATCTGTAAAAAGAACAGGAGAACTTGTGGCACCTTAGAGACTAACAAATTTATTTGAGCATAAGCTTTCGTGAACAGATCTGACAATTCCAAAAATGCTAGAACTGTATACAAGGCACGCTCATCCTATTGCCACTTTCATAATTGCAATTCATTTTCTAGTAGTTCTTTCTACTTACTTTGGCAAATGTAATGAATGCTAAACTTCCTAGGACATATCCTCAGCTTGTATAAATTGAGAGCGCTCCATCGACTTCAATGGAGCTATGCTGATTTACAACAGCTCTAGTCTACCGTGGACTAATTGTCCATGTGGACCCTACTCACACACATTAACAGTTCATTAATGTACTTTGATCTAGTCCACAGCTGACTAGTGTGGGGCAGATTCACACTCTAGCTTGCTGCAAACGAATTGTTCATATAGACAAGTTCTCAGTAATACAATAAACAAATGGACTTTCTTTCCTCACTTTCCCTCGACTAATTTCCACCTCGCTGGAGAAATGTTTTATATAAGAAAGTGCTAACCCAGATGAAATGTTTAAGGCTTAGCAGAGGGAGACCTTACAAATGATTTTGATAATGGAAATGCTTTTAGATTCTATCTGTAATTTGTGGTTGAGGAAGACAGTATTCAATTCATAATCGTGACATAACTTCCTGTATATGCATTTAATACGTTTGTGTATATACTATTGAATTGCCTGATATTGCAACCCTCATGTGAATCCTTACCCACACGAATAGTAACAGTGGCTTCAGCTGTATGATTTCAATGACTGGGACTGTTTGTGTGCCCAGATCTAGAAAAGGAGTTAAGTGTTGCAATGCTCAGAAGACCCCCGTTTAAATTCCTGCTCCTCACCAGGCTTGTGTGGGGGGGAGGTATTGAACTAGGGTCTTCCATATCCTGGCTGAGACCCAAGCCACTGGGCTGAAGGTTATAAGGCAGGCCTCCTCTTCCTCCTGGCTTTTTTATATGGCAGTGGGCATGCTCTGAGCACACCTACCAGACCAGGTCCCAAGAAAGGATTCCCTCCACCCTTGTCTCCACCTGGTTTGATCATTGCGTTGGGGCTTAAGTGTGACAGAGGTACCCAGGCACCCTGAGGGAAGCAGCAGTGCATATGCCCAGGGGCAGAAACATAGGTACCTGCAGAAATGTAAGCACCAGCTGAGTTTAAGTGCCTCCAGGGTTAGGCAGCAGTTGAGCAGGGGTTTTGTGGATCACAGTGATGTTCAAATCTGCTATTTAGGTGCCTAAATCTAGGGCTTAGGCACCTTAGTCCCTTTGTGCATTTGAGACAGCTTGCATAAGGGTCAGTGTTCAGTATCGGACAGCCATTAGTGAATGAGCAGTTTATGGAATTTTGTAAATTGTTCTAACTAACAAGTAATTTGAATTAGGGATGATCAGCTAGGAAACATTTGTTTTGTAACAAAACCCCCCACAAAAACAAACAAACAAACCTTTACAACCAAGCAGTGTTGAATGTGAGCTAGTAGTATACACTGATTCTTCTCAGAGTGCTCCTATACTTTTGTCTTTTAAAAAATGGAGTGTCTCTTCCCTTTGAAAGTGAGCAAAACCTCCCCACAGTTAAATTAGACAGTGGAAAAAACAAAATTTTCAGTTGTTCTCTGTATATTATTAATATAAACATTCAGACAGAATCGTTTTGGATATAGGTCTAAAACCTGATCCTGAGTTATGCAGGAGTGAGTAGTGTATGTACCTCTTTCTTCTGCAACTCATGGTAATCTGATCTATCATGATACATTTATTTGGTCTTAAATACAAGAATATGGACAAATATTGTACTTTAAAGCCAGCCTTAATAGCTGTCATGTTCAAATGTGGCCTCAAGCAGTATGAATCATAATTTGGCACGGTCTTCCTCTCTCTAGTTACACCTTTATAAACATATATATACAATATAAACAAATCCACAGGTTTAGATAACCCTGAGCTTCAATACTGTAGGAATGCTGCCACAGTCACCTAATTCCCTTCTACTGATATGTTAACGTTGTCCTTAGCTAGCGAGCCATGAAAAATTGGCAGAGTTGTTTCCCCCATGTTGGAATACGAGAGTTCAGTTTTAAGAGTAACAAGGAATCTTAATTTTGCTCGCAGACCCCCAAAACTAAAGAACCTTTTCCTAATACACCTCTACCTTGATATAACGCTGTCCTCGGGAGCCAAAAAATCTTACCGCGTTATAGGTGAAACCATGTTATATTGAACGTGCTTTGATCCACCGGAGTGCACAGCCCCGCCCCCCCGGAGCACTGCTTTACCGCGTTATATCCGAATTCGTGTTATATCGGGTCGCGTTATATCGAGGTAGCGATGTAGTTTGACTAGATCTCATCTTTTGTAGAAGTAATTTGGCAACTCTGGAAATGGAATGTAAATATGATATTTTTATTATCTGTGGGGTTTTTCTTCATTTGGTTTTACAGGCTGTTTTTTTTTTTTTTTTAAGGTTCTTGATCATTCTGTGATACCGTACTCTGTTTCAAAGACCTTTTGGCAAATGGTGGCAGAACCAGAGTTGACAGTTTAGGTCAGTGATGGGCAACCTGTGGCCTCTGGGCCGCACGCAGCCCGTCACGGTAATCTGCTGGCAGGCCGCGAGACAGTTTGTTTACATTGATCATCCGCAGGCACGGCCGCCGTAGTTCCCAGTGGCTGTCTCGCTGCCCACCAGCAGATTACCCTGACAGTCTGCGTGCAGGCCGCAGGTTGCCCACTGCTGGTTTAGGTAGTAATTGCTCCAATCTAATGTGACAGTGCTTATTAAGAACTTTGGCAAACTCTTTAATTTAAGAAATTTCTGCTCTAAAGTTGTTCCATTGAAACTTACCAAACCTGTCAATGCAACATCATTTCCTTTGGAGTCACTTTATAGGAAATAGTCAATCCATATTTTGTATTTATATGGTGAAATGGATTACCAACTCTTGACTGGAAAAGGGATTCTAAATACACCTTTGTTCACCTCCACTCACTGTGAGGATTTTCTAGTTCCATGGCAACTGCGGGCAGACTCAGACTTGTTATTTCACAGGCGAGGACGCAAAGGCTTGTCTCATAGGAAAAGCCTGCCTGAGGTTTCTGTCTCAAGAACAGTCGCAACAATAATTTCAGACTACAATTTTTTCCAAAGAGTGTTTAAAAAAATCTACAGATTATATTCTTTTAATAACTCAGTAATGCCATAATACAAAATACTTTAAAAAGCTTTACTCAGTTAGTATCTGGCTGAGACCTGATACACTTCACTTATCTCACAGTCCCTAAGGCTGCAAAGGCTGGATGCAAAGAAATACACAAGTGTTTTGAAATTTGCCTCATGGGCAGTAAACTCCCATCTCCATGCTAAACATGAGCTATGAATTGCAGAAAGGACACCCAGCTGACTGCAGGGACAGTTCAGGTATCTTATCGGCTGGCAAGCTCACTAAGAACACAAGAACGGCCATGCTGGGTCAGACCAATGGTCCAGGTAGCCCGATATCCTGGCTTCTGACAGTGGCCAGTGCCTGATGCTTCAGAGGAAGTGAACAGAGGCACAATTTTATTGACTGATTCATCCCGTCATCCAGTCCCAGCTTCTAGCAATCAGAGGTTTAGGGACACCCAGAGCATAAGGTTGCATCGCTGACCATCTTGGCTAGTAATCATTGATGGACCTGTCCTCCATGAACTCATCTAATTCTTTTTTGAACCCAGTTATACTTTTGGCCTTCACAACATCCCTGGCAACGAGTTCCATAGGCTGGCTGTGTGTTGTGTGAAGAAGTATTTTCTTTTGTTTGTTTTTAAACCTGCAGGCTATTAATTTCATTGGGTGACCCCTAGTCCTTGTGTTATGTGAATGGGTAAATAACTCTTACTTTCTCCACACCAGTCATGATTTTATAGACCTCTATCATATCCCCCCTTAGTCGTCTCTTTTTCAAGATGTACAGTCCCAGTATCTTTAACCTCTCCTCACATGAAAGCTGTTCCATACCCCAATTCCCACCCCCCTTCTCTGTACATCCAATTCTCATGTATCTTTTTTGAGATGGGCCAACCAGAATTGCGTGTAGTATTCAAGATTTGGGCATACCATGGATTTATATAGTGGCGTTATGATATTATCTGTTTTATTATCTATCCCCTTCCTGATGGTTCCTAACATGCTGCACATTGACCAGATGTTTTCAGAGAACTATCCACAATGACGCCAAGATCTTTCTTGAGTGGTAACAGCTAATTTAAACCTCATCATTTTGTGTGTACAGTTGGGATTATATTTTCCAATGTGCATTACTTTGCATTTATCAATGCTCAATTTCATCTGCCATTTTGTTTCCCAGTCAACCAGTTTCGTGAGATCCCTTTGTAAATCTTTGCAGTCTGTTTTGGATTTAGCGGAGTAATTTTGTATGTGTGGATACTTTGCCACCTTGATGTTTACCCCTTTTTCCAAATCATTTATGAATATGTTGAACAGCACAGGTCCCAGTACAGATCCCTGGGAGCCCTGCTATTTCTCTCTCTCCAATGTGAAAACTGACCATGTATTCCTATCCTTTGTTTCCTGACTTTTTACCAGTTAATGATCCATGAGAGGACCTTTCCTCTTATCCCATGACTTCTTACTTTGCTTAAAAGCCTTTGGTGTAGGACAGTGGTTCTCTAACTTGATTGTATTGCGACCCCCCCTCTGACAACAAAAAGGATTACATGGCCCCAGGAGGGGGGAATCAAAGCCTGAGCCCACCCAAGCCCCACCATGCCGGGCCGGAGGGGGATCAAAGTCGAAGCCCAAGGGCTTCAGCCCTGGGCGGGGGTTGGAGGGTGTGTGTGTCCGTAACCTGAGCCATGCTACCTAGGGCTGAAGCCAAAGCCTGAACCTTGCCACCCAGAGCTCAGGTTTGGGCTCAGGCTTCGGCCCCTGGCCCCAGCAAGTCTAACGCCAGCCCTGGCAACCCCATTAAAAGGGTGTTGTGACCCACTTTGGGGTCCCGACCCACAGTTTGAGAACTGCTGGTGCAGGATGTTGTCAAAGGCTTTGTGAAAGTCTGGGTACACTATATCCACTGGATCATCCTCGTCCACGTGTTTGTTGACACCTTCAAAGAATTCTAATAGATTGGTGAGGCATGATTTCTCTTTAGAGAATCTGTGTTGACTCTTCCCCTGCATATCGTGTTTATCTGTGTGTCTGATAATTCTGTTCTTTACTTATAGTTTCAACCAATTTGCCTGGTAATTACCAGCCTGTAATTGCCAGGATTGCCTCTGGAGTGGTTTTTTTTTTTTTTTTTTTAGAAATCAGTGTCACGTTGGGTATCCTCCAGTCATCTGATACAGAGGGTGATTTAAGTGATAGGTTACATACCATAGGTTAGTAGTTCTGCAATTTCATATTTGAGTTCCTTCAGAACTTTTGAGTGAATACCATCTGGTCCTGGTAACTTATTACTGTTTAATTTATCAATTTGTTCCAAAACCTCCTCTATCAACACCTCAATCTGGGACAGTTCCTCAGATTTGTCACTTAAAAAGAATGACTCAGGTGTGGGGATCCCTCTCACATCCTCTGCAGTGAAGACCAATGCAAAGAATTCATTTAGCTTCTCTGCAGAGGCCTTGTCTTCCAAGAGTGCTCCATTAGCACCCCAATCATCCAATGACCCCACTGATTGTTTTGCAGGATTCTTGCTTCTGATATACTTTAGAAGTTTTTTTCCTGTTAGTTTTTGTGTCTTTTGCTAGTTGCTCTTCAAATTCTTTTTTGGCCTGCCTAACTATACTTTTATACTTGACTTGCCAGAGTTTATGCTCCTTTTTATTTTCCTCATTGGGATTTGAGTTCCAATTTTGAAAGGATGCATTTTTGTCTCTAACTGCCTCTTTTACTCTGTTTAGCCATTGTGGTGTTCTTTTGGTCCTCTTAGTGTTTTGGGTTTATTTAATTTGGGGTGTACATCTAGTTTGAGCCTCTATAAAAGTGTTTTTAAAAAGTTTCCATGCAGGTTGCAGGCATTTCACCCTTGTGAGAGTTCCTTTTAATTTTCATGTAACTAGTCGCCTCATTTTTGTGTAGTTCCCCTTTTTGAAGTTAAATGCTACTGTGCAGGGTTTCTTTGATATTTTCCCCCCACAAGGATTTAATTTAATCACATTATGGTCGCTATTACCGAGTGGTTCAGCTATATTCACTTCTTGGACCAGATCCGGTGTGCCACTTAAGACTGAATCACTCTGCCTAATTTCAGAGTTGATACTTTTCCCAGCCTTCCTGAAGCCAAATATCTTGATTGATTGAAAAGAGTGCATCAGTCTCTGGCTCCATCCATTGACCAGTGTGGAGAGTGAATCACTCTCTGGCTTTCGCCCAAGGAACAAGGACAAGCAGGTTCTATCAAAGTAGTGGTACGCTGAAAACCCCTTCTCTTCCTCCTTTGATTTCTTATTAACAAGTTTCTTGGAGTTTCTCTTGAGTCGTCTGCTGCTGGAACCGCAGAGAATATCTGTAATCATAGTTGCCAGCTTTTTATGTTGGGGAGCCCAACAGCAGCCAGTCTTACACAAAGAATATGACCTGTGCCAGATCACAAAGGGAGCACCTTATAGAGTCAGGGAGTCTAAGGTCAGAAGAAATCACCAATGTGTCTAGTATGATCTCCCTCGCATCACAGGCCACTAAATTCCACTCAGGTACCTCTGTATGGAGCCCAATAACCTGGATTAAATAAGTGTTATAGCCTTTAGAAGATTAAGCTATTGTATGCCACAGGCAGAGAATAAGGACAACTGAGGTATACCAATGCCCAACGCCCCCCACAGTGGCAGAGAATTGATATGGTGAGATATACCCATATGATCCTAGGAAGCAACCCATGCGCCATGCTGCAGAGGAAGGCAACACAAAAAAACAGGCTCTCTGACAGTCTGACCTGGGGGGAAATTGCTTCAGGACCCTGATAATGGTGACCAGTTAAACTCTGAGCATGTGAGCAAGACCCACCAGCAAAGCATCTGAGAAAGTGAATAAAGGAAATAAAGACATAGGACCAGAAAGGATTTCCAGGGCTGCTGAACGTAAGCCCCTTGGTACTTTAGGCAACCCCATCTTACAGTCCCACTCATAAATTTATCAAGCTCTATCTTAAAACTAATTAGGTTGTTTTCCCCAAAAACTCCTATTGGGAGACTGTTCCAGAACCTTCTGTAAACAGGCAGGAAGAGTCACAATCATCCAGTCTCTCCAAGGAAATACAAATGGTAGTTTTCTATGTGCAGAGAAATCTTCTTTGTCTATGAGCTATTCTCATCAATGGATGCAGAACTCCCAGGCAAATTGACTCTGCGTGGAGAGGCTGGATTAAGGGGACTCTAATCTTTATGTAGACACATTCATGAAAACCGTAAGTTTTTGGGAAATTGATTATAGCCTTGGGGCTGAATGCTTAAAAGGAATTAGGCTCCTAACTTGCATTGATTTCTATCTCTTTTTGAGCAGTCAGTCCCTGGTACCTGATTCCAATGCTGCTGAGCACTAATGGTTCCCATTTATTTGAAGTGGTATTGTGATACTCAGCATCAGTGAAAATCAAGCTGTTACAGTACTTGCTACCTGAAAAATCACAGCACAGAAATGAAAAAGGTACTACTTTCTGCTTCCTTACTCATTGGACTAGTTCAAATAACAGTTCAGAAGCTTGAGGCAAAGTTCTAGTAATTCCAATTGCTCCTGAATGGCTAGGAAGACTTTAGTTCTGTAGTTTCCTTAACTTGAGGTGGAGTTTTCACTTCCTCTGCCTTCAAGAAGAGGCCTCTTGACACAAAATTCAGTTCTACATCTGAGTCTCCAAGATGTTCCTGTCTGTATGGCTCTTGAGATGAGGCAACTAAGTATAACGTAGGTTTATTTTATAGAGTGACTGAAACCATGATGTCCTTCAAGAAGAACTCAGTCAACAGGGTCTGTGTTAGAATGTGACTCAGAAGCAGACTTTGGTGTAAAGACATGGGATCAAGACAATATAGGCAAAAAGCCAGCACATACTGGAATTGTTTAAATTATAGATTTTTTCAATAGATTCAGCCGGTTTCCTAAAAGAGGAAGTCATGATTGCTATACCTAGCAAGCATTAAACTAGGATTCATTTTGGCACAGCCTTTTATATTGCAATGTTCCCTCCTAAATAAGAGTTATGTTAACAGTTACCCATTGTGGAATCTAAATAAAGTTCTTCAAATTTCAGTTTTCCATCCATCTGAGCCTCCTCAGTCAGTCTTATGAAACATTCTAAAATTTAAGGTTGCTAAACAAATAGCAATTATGTCAACAAGGAGCATTTTGTAGTTAGGATCTTTATGAACAGATAAACCAAACTACAAGATGCAGTGGTTCGGCAAACTGTGATCGTGCCTTCATTCCAAAAATATGAACAGATTTTTATCATTGGTATGAAATAGTTCTGCCTTCTTTTGTCAAGAGACAAAATATAAGAGGAAGAAAAAAAGGGCACAAATTAGATGTGAGGTGTAATATATTAGGCTATACCTCAAAAGAACCAGAGAATTTTGAAAAAAAGTGAAGGGAAACAGCGAAGTGCTAGCTTGCAGAGGGCCCTGCCCCTGATTGAAGGAAACATCCGGTACCATGGCTGGCTGTGAGGAGCTCTGTTTAAAGAAGTTGTTCCAGCAACAGAGTTGTTCCAGCAACAGAGGATTCCCTGGCTGGCTGCTTCTATGGACCCCTCCTGCTTACCTGACTTCTGCGGCCTGTATTCCCACCTGCTCCTGGTTCCTGTCCTCCTTATCCCAGACCCCACATCTGTTTCCCCAATTTCTGTTTTCCTGCTTCACTCCAGCTCCCTGTTCTTATGCCTCACCTCTGACGCTCTCTCTCTAACTCTGACCTTCGGCTAGGCCTCTGACTCTAACCATTAGGCATGACCTCCATGCCCTGGTCATTACATTGGGCACTACCATGACCTCCATGCCCTGGTCATTACATTGGGCACTACTACAATACAAATAATAATATTAGACATGCTTACTTCTCAGAGAAAACTTTTTAGGAAAACATTCTGTATTGAAACAACTCTTGCTGTTTCATATTTATTGAATTTCTGTTTCCTGTTTTTTATTTACCGAGGATGTTTGCATGAAAACAGGTTCTTAGTTTTTAGAAGATAAACTGCTCCTACTGCTTTTTTCCATCTGAAGTCATAATCCTGTTTGTGACATCATAATAATCTCCACAACATGTAGAGGAAAGGTCCTGTTTGCATGCGGATGGCCCTAACAACAAAGAACAGGCAAAGAGAAATACAGAACCTGGGACCTGTAATCTGGATTTTTTTCTAATAGAATATTTTACAGTTTTCTGTGAAGAGTCTATGGATTTTAAGATTGTAATACAAATTAACAACTTTTTTGTTGTTGTTGCCTATTTCCCACAATTTATCAAGTTTTACCTGCAGAGTGTGATAATGTGTCACTTATTCTTCAATACAAATGCAGAAAGAGTTAGGTGTCTGAATTAACTGTGAATGTCTATTTTAATGTTACTTTACATAATTTTGTATGTGAAAGACAAGCGAGGCCTTTTAAAATTGTATTTTGTGTCAGTAATTGTTCTGTAGTCAGTGTAATCATTTATGAAGTCTTATAGTAAATAGAATATATTGATTTGAAGCCACTGTTACATCAAAGCATATTTTTATAGGAACTGGTGCACAGGTATACAACAGATTTCTATCTTGTTTGTGGTGAAATTATTATATGTAGTTGCTAATATTTATAAAGAGTAGATTATTCTTGCAAATTATGTAGTTTTAAAAATTTCCTTTTTTATGAGAGTTTTGGAAGTACAAATTAAGAGCCATATAAGAATCTGCATTCATAGGTACAGGAGTATTTCACTACAGTGGGTATTCATAAATGTTCTTCTGTTTTGAAAGATAGTGCACTTACAATAGGAAATACTGCTAGCACTAGTAATGAAAGGAAACTTTTTTTAAAAAGTGAAACAAGTGTTTGTAAAGCTCATGCATATAGTAGAAATATCTGTATGTTCTTTAGTCCCTGGTAAATTCCCCCACAGCATCTAACAGAAACTAACAAGAGTTACAAGACTGTAGTTTTAAACCGAATGATTTAAACCTATGCATCCAGCTGCTTTAGGCCTCACAGTCCATATGTCATTCAGAAAGATAGATATGTATTGAATATTATTTATTCTTGTAAGCTGACAAAGTGTGGGCTATAGATTTTTAAATACACCTCTACCCTGATATAACGCGGTCCTCGGGAGACAAAAAATCTCACCGCATTATAGGTGAGACCACATTATATCGAACTTGCTTTGACCCCCCCCCCCGTTCCTTGTTCCCTGACCGCCCCCTCCAGAGACCCCAGTCCCTAATTACCCCCTACCCAACCTCCCTGCTCCCTGTACCCTGACGGCTCCGACCCCTATCCACACACACACACACACCCCCCGACAGGCACTCACTGGCAGCTGCGGAAAGCAGAGCAGCCCGGCCCCAGCCCGCTCCAGTTGACCACCTCCCAGCTGCGGCGCTCCGCTTCCTGCCGCCAGAGAGTGCAGAAAGGACGCCCCCCCCCCCCCCCACTCACCTGTGGCAGGAAGCGGAGCGCCGCGGCTGGGAGCTGGCGGAGTGGAGCGGGCTGGGGCCGGGCTGCTCCACTTCCCGCCGCCGGTGAGTGCGGGGAGGTTGGGGAAAGGACGCGCTCCGCACTCACCTGCAGCGGGAAGCGGAGCGATGTGGCCCCAGCCTGCTCCACTCCGCCACCTCCCAGCCGCAGTGCTCCGCTTCCCGCCGCTGGTGAGTGCAGGGAGGCGGAGGGAAGGATGCCCTCCAGACTCACCGGCGGTGGGAAGCGGAGCAACGCGGCCCCAGCCTGCTCCACTTTCCTTGCCCTGGCCCCAGCCGTGTCACTGGGGGGGGAGGGAGGGGGAAGGTCCCGCACTCACCTGCGGTGGGAAGCGGAGTGTCGCGGCTGGGAGCTGGCGGAGTGGAGTGGGCTGGGGCCAGGCTGCTCCGCTTCCACCACTGGTGAGTGCAGGGGGGATCCCTTCCCCCAAGCCCCCTCCCCTGAGGACACGGCTGGGGCCCGGGCGAGGGAAGCGGTGCGGGCTGCTCCCGGCCCCCCGCTAATCCCCCGGGCCACTCTGGGACTGCGGGGCCCCCAGAAGTGCCCCCCACAGCTCCTGCCTCCTAGACCCTGGGGGGGGAGCCCCTGACGGCCTCTGAGACCCTCTGCCCCTTATCCAACCCCTTGGCCCCGGCCCGCCCGGCACCCTTAACACACTGCTCAGAGCAGCGTGTCAGAGCTTTACCGTGTTGTATGCGAACCAGCGTTTTATCGGGTCGCGTTATATCAGGGTAGAGGTGTATATGATTTAACTTGGGTTACAAACTTGTATAGTAAGTAGAACTATATTTTCCATGGGAATAGGTTTGTGAGGTTTTTTCCCTCTTTAACATCAAAACTGAACAATGAATCAGGTGGGGGTTTTCTTTTTGGATGGGTGTGAACAGTTATTCAATGGTTTTGGCAAAAACTAGCTTCCTCTACTACTTCAAATAATGGTATACTTAATATTGTTTAGGATACCTACATAAAACCTGCAATATCCCTTTCTTTTATGTATTAGCATGTGCTTGAGTAAGTTTTAAAGTTGTCTGTAATAAAGATCAGATGCATTAAAAGCAGGGGTATAAAACTTTATAATATTAAATTATTTAAACCTGAAAAGTGGCATTTTAAACAAATGTTCCAGTGCTTCTGAAGAGGTTAAAACCTGTTCCAGTAGAGTCAAATGCCAAGGGTTGTAACTGTAGGATTATAGCCACAAAGATCAGCCTCTCTAGTTCCACCAATATCAGACTTTCTGCATGGAGATAAATAATTTAGTTTTTAGTTTGCTTCTATGGACATTTATTACAACAATATAGATATGTTCCCAGAGAGGATTCCTATTTCTTATTTAGCAGCAGTGAAAATTGCAAATTATTCTGTTAACTTGGCTTGCCAGTAAGTGTCACTATGCCAAAGAAAAATTATCTGGATGGTAGAGAAGAAATGTTTGTTTTTCCTGGCTGTTTGCATATGCTGTTTTTAATTTTAATTAAGCATGAATATTTACCTACAAAACTGAACCTTTTTTGTGTGTGTGTGGTCATTTTCCAAGAAGTAGCCATAGACAACCAGTACTGTGGTTATTGTGTAATGTTAGTCATTATACAGAACAAATAGGTGTAGGTGGTAGAAAATCAATAAAATAGCACCCTGCACATTAGCTGCAACACTATGGCTGCAAATTCTTCATCAGGAAGAATCTGTAGGGGAAAAAGGAAACAAAAAAGCTAGATCAAAAGCAATGTGGGGAATTAGTGTGGAGAAGATGAAAGGGAAACAGGCAAACAATAGAGTAGATGTAAGTGGAGGATTAAATAAAGCAGAAGCAATCATTTTTTGTGTGGGACAGATGAAAAGACATTGAGAATAATTGTTACAGGAGGGCAAGTAGTGGCATCAAGTTGAAAATGACGTGTATTTAATGGCCATATGAAAGCCAGGACTTGTCCACGATTTGCGCTATCATTCATTTTCCCCAGAGTAGCTTCCTAATAGCTCTCTTAGTAAAGTGTACCACCTTCACTGTGACACTCATAAAAGCCTATTTAGCTCTATCAGAAGTTAAAATATCAAGAAAGCGTCATTCAGCATTAAATAGTTAGTGGTAACTATTTTATTTTAAATATATGGGGCCAGATCCTCAATTGATGTATATAGGCATAACTCCATTTGACTTCTGCCAATTGGTATGTGCAGTGTTAGGTTAACTAGTCTGTTTAAAGATGTTTTTACAGAAATAGCAATCATGTTGCTACAATTTCCAATATTTAGTATTTGTTTTAGTAAGTGGGAAGTTGCCGCGATGCAGAATAAACCAGAGCTGCTATTAGGCAAAATAGTGTCTTCATTTTCAAAAAGTACTAAACATTGTTACTGATCAGTTAGAGCTAGATTGAGCCTTTGCACCGAAGCCCTGAATAAGAGGTGGCACAAAGCTACACCATCTTAGTAGGAGCCCTTGGAAGGAATTGAGATTCTCAGGAATTGTTTCTTTCTCTGGTTCCCCTTGCTCCAGTGGAGAAGTAATTTATGCAGTTCTTTATAGGGTGCAGCTTATTCTCCATCCCCATTTCATCAGTGTTTAGGCTCAGTCCACTTGCTTATAAGTGGGAGCAGCAGCCCTGCAAAACCTGCTTAGTGCTTACACCTTGGAAGGGCACACAAGGAGATCAAGAGGAACCATATTTCCTTGCATCGCTGCATTGGGACCAGTGATGATCTGACCCTTTGAGATGCAAAACAAGCTGTCATTAAACAGTGACAAATTCTGCTTTCATGCAACATGTATTCAAATCTGGCAGAAATATTACATCTTACAATATGAGAACTCTCACATTCAAATCTGCCAGGCTTGTTTCCAGAAGTGGCTACTTTAGGGAAAGCAGGATCGCCAGAATCTGCCTGCTCTGATGGGAGCAACCCATTCAGTTGGGATGGGGAGTTAAGAATTGAATGTGTTCCCTCCATATGTTAATAGTACTGTATTCCTCTAGGAGGTGGAAGGCCATTTTCCCCCTGTTTTTTATTTTTTTCCCTCCTTTCCTCTACTTTTGAACATCGTCCCCATCATCTGAAACAAGGACCTGAGTCTGCATGTTAGACTGCTGAGTGCAGCTGATGAAGAGATAAAAGCAAACATAGGATTTTGGAAGAAAGTGTTTCACTTCTGAGAGACCACTGTTATTTTCTTTGGGAGAATCGCCCCTCCCCCTCCATTTTTAAAGTTCTGTGTGTTTTTTGTTTCTCCCCTTTCTACTGTGAGTACTGTGGTTTCAAGACTTAGCCCTTTCCTGTTAAATACACTTCACCATGTCTCTAAATGAGATCAGTCCCTCAGTCACATCCATATCTCATGATGTCCCTGAAGGTGTCCAAAAAGTGACAAACTAACAATAGTCAATTTTGTGTTTTCTGGGAAGTCTGTAATGACTCTGAAAATGAAACTTTATTTCCTTTAAAATCGTAGAAGTTGAGATGGAATAGTCCTGTTAGGTCATCTAGTCCATGTATCTGCCAATATAAAAAAGTTTTCTATAGTATATTTTCTGTTTTTTAATCCAATCTAGTTTTAAATGTCCCTAACTTCTCTACCTTTGGGAAGTTATTCCATGGCCTAATACATGAATGTCATATTGATCAGGAGACCCAGATGAATGATATACAGGGATTTGGCGCAGCCTGCTACTTTATTAACACTGGGGGCAATATGCCACCTCCCCCTTGGTCTCCTGTATACCATACATTTAACTAGGTCCACTGGAGGATCCAGGGCTACCTGCCATATAACCTATAACTCAGAGTGGACCCTCCTTAGCCTACCCTTAGCACTCAGCTCACTTCTGAACCCTCTCTCTCACCCTCTCCTGCCCATGAGGGAAGTAGAGGATAACAACTGTCTGTGAACAGTTCAGATCTCCCATTCTCCCAGAGGGTCTAACAGTGAAAGCCCAGTCCCCTTTTATTCTAGCCCTGCATTTTCAGGCATGCATTCTGCCTGTATATATGTGTGTGTGTCTGTGTATGTCTCTCTCTCTCTCTTTTTTTTTTTTTTTATGGGCCATCTATTGCACTGCTGGTCCAATCAATATCTCCACCTAGGGATAGAGGGTGGCACTCATTCATAAGGGAAGCTATTTGTACATGTGTCAAGCAGTTTTTCACAGTAGCCTAAATTTACTTTTTCTTAATTTCATTTCATTATTCCTAGTTGTAGTCCCAAAAATAATTCCTCTAAAAGCCTTAGTAGATTGTTGGTGATTTCTTCCCCCGCCCCTCAAACAATTTGTTTGTTAGTCGAACTCTGTGATTGCCTAATAGTTACTACACAGTGGTATCAAAGATTTAGTTTTCCTCTATACTAAGAATAGCCAGTCTGGGGTTTCCAGTATCCCTTTGTGATTACTGTAGATAAATTATGACCTTTCAATGTAGACCCCAGTTAACTTTTTAAAATGTTCTTCATAAATCAGTGCAACCAGTCCCTGATGATTTTTGGTGCTCTTCTCTGCACTGTCTTCAGTTTGTCATCTCTTTCCAGTAATGTGCAGCCCAGAACTGAATGCAGTTTGCAGACTCAGTTGCTCTAAGGCTTTATAGGTCTTGATTCCTCTGCTTATAACATGTTTTAAATTTAAACCCATGAGTGCAGACCCATTGACATTAGTGATTTGCTGGATTGGTATGTAGAGAGGGACTGTTGCTTCCCTGCTCAGTGATGTGATGCTATTTCATATACAGCCTGACGTTATATTGGCCTTTTTTGCTGCTGTATTGAATTTCAAACTAATTTCTGATTTGCTGACTTTTATTGATTTTCTGCCCATTTTTCTAATCTCTCTTTGTCTTGTGAAAGGAAGATTTTAAGAGAAGCTCAAAAGTACTAGTATCTGTGTCTCTTTAGTTATTAGTTTTCACACACACCCCTTCTTTCCCCCCCCCTTTTATTACTGTCCCTTCTTCCTCTTCAGTACTATATTACTTTTCCCACTGATATATTTGTAAAAGCCTTTTGGGTTATCATAAATTTCTGGATTTTTTTTGCTTCACTTACATAACTATCTCTTTCTTTTCCTCTAGTGGTTTGCATCACTACCTTACCATTTTAGATACAGTTTATTGCTAACCTTATGTCTCTGAGCAGCCAGGGCTTTGTCAAGCCGGGCCTTAGAAATCTCTAAGGATGGAGATTCCACCACTTCCCTAGCTGACCCATTCCAGTGCTTCACCACCCTCCTAGAGAAATAGTTTTTCCTACTGTCCAACCTAGACCTCCCCCACTGCAACTTGAGGCCATTGCTCCTTGTTCTGTCATCTGCCACCACTGAGAACAGCCTAGCTCCATCCTCTTTGGAACCCTCCCTTCAGGTAGTTGAAGGCTGCTGTCAATACCCCTTCACTCTTCTGCAGACT
Source organism: Emys orbicularis (assembly GCF_028017835.1). Classification (NCBI taxonomy): domain Eukaryota; kingdom Metazoa; phylum Chordata; order Testudines; family Emydidae; genus Emys; species Emys orbicularis. The sequence goes on along the minus strand of NC_088683.1, from coordinate 267,720,303 downwards.
AAATAAGCCCAGTTCCCCTTGCTTCTCCTCATAAGTCATAGTCCTAGACTATGTCATTGTAAGAACACAGGATCTAAGAGATGTCCAAATCACCCATGTCCTGAGAGGAGCCGATGATTGCTGGACTGACCAACACCTGGTGAGGTCAGTCATGTCCATCAGGATTGCACCGAAACATAGAAAGCAATCAAAATCTCACAGATGGCAATACAACGTCCAAAGAGTTCAATCCTCAGTGTACCAAGAGAACTTCCAAACACTCCTCAGTGAAAAACTGGTCATATGGAAATGACAATATAAGTGTCGAAGAAGACTGGGAAGCCCTAAAACAGACCATCCATGAGGTTTGCGAGGAATCCATTGGCCTTGCTACCTGCCACCATCAGGACTGGTTTGACAACAACAACACTGAGATTACAGCCCTTTTGGACCAGAAGAGAAAAGCTTTCTGCGACTGGGAAAACCAACCTCTATCCAGTCAGAAGCAGAGCTCTTTCCATCAGCTCAAAGCTGAAGTTCAAAGGAGGATCAGAGAACTCAAAAACGAATGGTGGGAAAACAAAGCAAAAGAAATCCAAACATTCGCCGACGGACGTGATATGCGGAGGTTATTTTGTGAGACAAAGACCCTGTACAGACCAAGCTCATGTGGCCTCACACCTCTGAAATCCGAAGATGGTAGTACCCTTCTGAAAGGTAATGAATCCATCAAAGAGCGCTGAAAGGAACAGTACCAAAAGCTTCTAAATCAAGAATCAACTGTGATTGACGACACCATCAACTCCATCCCTCAACTCCCAGTCTGGGAAACTCTTGCCAACCCACCAACACCTGAGGAGGTCTGCAAAGCAATTAAACAAATGAAGTACAATAAAGCACCAGGCCCTGATGGCATACCAGCTAAAGTACGAAAGTGGGGGGAGAAACACTGACTAACAAGTTTCACTTGCTGTTCCTCAAAATCTGGAGCACCGAAGAAATCCTTGCTGACTTACGTAATACTAATATCATCACCATTTTCAAAAAGGGAGTCGGTCCTTGTTTTGTTTTGTTTCCCTTATGGAAAGTCATTTTAGGGCAAATGCTGCCTCTTTGTCTGTGGTGGGTCACTGGCAGTGGAGATGGTGGGGATCTACTGTGCAAATGGGAGCAAGATTTGGGGAGGTTGTTCGGGCATTTAGCACCCCTTGTGTAGAGCTCTGCTTGAAAGAGGCTCACAGCTCCAATGGGGAGAGGCCAGAGGACCCACTACTATGCAGATCCACCAGTCTTTGACTCCTCCTCTAAGGAATCTCCATATTTGCTGTGGCTACGATTTCAGCCCTCTAGGCTAGAGTAGTCTTTGTGGAGTGACTCTGTAGGCACTCTGCCTCCTAGGTGACATGGTTTCTTCCCTGCACAGTTGGCCAAAACTCAGCTGGGTTACATGGGCTGGGCATTGGCTCAGGATTTGTGCCTTTGTGCTTAAATGAAGTGTTAGGAGAAAGTAGGGGAAAATGTTAGTATCTCTGGGGACTAAGAGAGGTTTAAAAGTAAAAATATTAGCATTCATAGTTAAAGTTTCCATTATTTCCCCATCATTGGAGTTTTACTGGAATCTTGTGGCTCCTGTGGAAAATCTAAAACCAGTCTTGATTCTAGGGTAGGAGGGGTTATTGGTTATTTCTTTTGAGTTTTAAAAAAGTGCACAACACAAGAACCTATGTTTTAACCACTCAAATATAAGTAATGATAATGGTGTTACTGAGAGATCCCAAAGCAAACCAGCATTATTTAGAGACAGGTCTAAGGTAGCTCTATGTAAGTATTCTTTAGGAAATAAACTTCTGTTTTCATGGCAATAGAAACAATAAAAAATGAATGCATTTGCATTTAAGAGACCCACACAATTTTATGTTATTTAAACAAGCAAGGATAATATTTGTGGTGTGTTCCTACCTTAGATTTTGGTGACTTAGATGTAGAGTATGTTGTACTGCAACCTGTACAAATTTAACAGTCTTTTCTTTAATTCTGGAGGATGCCTCCAGAATTCCTAATTGTTGCAGTAAACATGTCTTTCTGACTTCATTTTATGGAATGCGTGTTTTATTTAGTGAACTGTAAGACTCATTCCATTGTTGTTCACAACCATTATAAAGACCTGCATCTTTGATTTGCAAAAAAAAGTTTTGAATATTTATAGGTGATTAAAATAGGTTGTTTAGCGGGTGCTGACTTCAATTTGTAGTTACAGTATTGCTGTCGTATCATGAGGTTTCTCTGGTGAGAGAATTAAACAAAAATAATTTCAAAGGATGTAGGTAATCTGCCTCTAATGCCAAAGTATTTCAGGGTGTGCACTTTACTTTTTCCCCTACATTTGCGTAGATCGGAAAACTGAATGTTCCAAACAACTTGTGGAAACTTTTCCACATCAACTTTACATGTACTAAAAATGCAATTAAATGTGTTCAGCTAAATACATAAAAAGGGCTAGAATTAATTAATGTGGGAAAGAATTTTTTTTTTAAATACTGTTGATTTGTTTTTAGCTGATACATTTAACATGGCAAATTTGAAATTAACCCTGGTAAAAAATCAGTGGCACCTAATTAAACTTATTGAGGATACCAAAACTCACAGAATTCATACAGCATTTATTTGCACAAGACATCTCTGTTTCTATCAATGAGGGCATGGTAAACAATGCAAAGCCATTATATGCTCAAATAAATAGGAATAAATGTAAAAATGTATTGTTTGTTTCCACATGATGAGTCATCTCCTGTGGTATCCATCTTGTTTCAAAACTGGAGCCATTTCCAAACTTTTTAATCTCCATTCCTTTTGTGAGAATAGCACTAATAGCTTTCCCCCATCCTTACGTCTCCTTGTTGCATTAGCTTTTCCTCCTGCCCTTAACTCCTATACGTTAGGCTGAACTATCTTATGTGGCTGAATTCGTCTCACCTCTATCTATCGTTGAAGCCTCTAGAGTCATTGACATTCTCTTTCTCTTGCCTGTCTTTATTTTAAAGCCTGACTCAGGCTGTTTCTACAGTGAGAATAAACTTACTATTACTCTGAATGCTTTCGCACAGTCTCTACTTTCTAAAAGTCATGTTGGTTCATTTGGTGAGAAATCTGTATTTGTTTCAAGCCAAGAGTGCTCAAGACAAAAACAGTTGTGAATTTTGTGTGTGTGTGTGTGTGGGGGGGGGGGGGTAAAGTTCACACTACCAAAAGTGTGGTGTGATGTAGATGTTCTCCTCTCACTTACTGTTGCTCTTTGCAGACCGGCAGTTAAAATACCTGCTTCACTTTTAGCGTATGAGCTCGTGTTTTAAAAGTTAGCATGCTCATAAAAAGCCACAATAAAGAGCCTCCTGGTTACATTTTCCTTCATCTATTCTCTTCTCTTGCCTAAATTTTAAAGAGTGAGCCAGTTGCTTTTTACATCTGAAAGTAGAAAAGAAAAGACCTCCAAGGGCCACTTCACTCTGATAACTGGCACAGCTGGTAAAAAGTTGTTTTTACCCAGGTTGGTTAATACGGAGTACAGATGTGTTCACTGTGGTTTTTTGGATGAGAGGCATAAGTTAGAGCCGAAGTGGCCAATGACAAATTAGGAGGGAGTTAAGAAAGAACCTGCTTTAATTCTATAATGTATTTACAAGCTACAGCACAGCAGATTTAGATTAAATGTCAGGAAAAGCCTTCTAACTGTAAGCACAGTAGGACAATGGAACAAAACGCCTAGGGAAGTCATGGAATCTCCTTCACGAGTGGTTTTCAAAAAGAGGCTGGATATAGCCACCTGTCTTGGGTGGTTTAGACACAACAAATCCTGCATCTTGGGAGAGGGTTAGACTAGATGACCTTTGCAGTGCCTTCTAACCCTATGGTTCTATGATTCTGTGATTCCACAGTTGTCTTGAAACCCAAGGGCCAGCTCCAATTTAGTCTCGGGATGGGAAGTGATAACTGAGGGCATGTCTACACTACAAAATTAAGTTGACTTACAGTTACCGCAGTATTTACTGGGTTTTTTTCATGTACACACACACTACCCTTCTTCTGTTGGGGGGCTACTGGGAGCCCAACTGCCACCGGGGCTGTCAGCTCCACTCCCTGCTGAGAACCCAGCCCAGGGGGCTCCCTAGTGGGAGCCCAGCAGCCGCCCAGGCTCTGGGCACAAAGCTCTGCATCCAGAGCCTGGACAGCGCTCGAGCCCAGTGGGGAGCCTGGAGCCCAGACAGTATCTGGGCTCACAGCTGGAGCTCCCCAGCCGCCCTAGGGTGACAGCCACAGCTGTTAGCCGGGTGCGGGGTTCACAGCAGGGACCCTACCAGCCTTTCTTGTCAATTTCACAGCTCCACCGCAGAGCTGTGAAATTGACAAGAGTGACAGACAATGTAAGTAAAGCAGTGTCTACACAGACACTGCGTCGCCCTAACTACGCTGACATAAGCCCTACGCCTCCCCTGGAGACATTTACATCAACTGGAGCAAGGCTGTAGTGTAGACACTGACATAATTAGATCGACATAACCTGCTGTCTGTCTTAGGGTACTTCTACACTGCAGTTGGGAATGAGCTTCCCAGCTCAGATAGCAAGCTAGCTCGAGTCCTGCTAGCACAAGTTTGTCTAACGATAGCCGTGTGGAGGGTGACCAGGTGTCCCGATTTTTGGGTCTTTTTCTTATATAGGCTCCTATTACCCCCCACCCCTGTCCCGATTTTTCACACTTGCTGTCTGGTCACCCTAGCCGTGTGGATGCTGCAGCTCAGGCTCACCCAAGGCCCTGAGTCTGAGCTCAGGAGGCTAGCCTGAGTCTCAGCCAAAGCGGCAACGTCCACACCGCTATTTTTAGCGCACTAGCCAGAGCCCCACTAGCATGATAGCTCAACCCTGCTAAACCCAGGGTTGTGAGTTCAATCCTTGAGGGGGGCCACCTAGGGATCTGGGGCAAAATCAGTACTTGGTCCTGCTAGTGAAGGCAGGGGGCTGGACTCGATGACCTTTCAGGGTCCCTTCCAGTTCTATGAGATAGGTATATCTCCATATATTTTATTTATTTTTATTTTTACCTGGGTTGGGAGTCTGGCCCCAGCAGTATAGACCTACCTTTAGGTACTACTGCAGCCTTGTGTCCTGTTATGTCAACTGAGGTCAGTAGGATTGGAACTACTAAGTGAAATCAGTACCCAAGGGCCCAGTAAACCTAGCTTTTGTCAATACAAAGTGTTCAAATCAAAAGTGTTGTTCTGTCAGTCCTTTTCTTTATAATTTACTAATTTAATGAGAAATAGCATTGCTGCCAGTGCAGTGTAATGGGAAAAATCATTGAAACTAGTGGCTGATTATGTCCAATATGACCACCTAGGTGATGTATAGCAGGGGTTTTCAACCTTTTTCTTTCTGAGGCCCCTCCTGCCCCCCCAGCATGTTGTAAAAACTCCACGGCCCACCTGTGCCACAACAACTGGTTTTCTGCATATAAAATCTAGGGCTGGCATTATGGGGTAGGAAGCAGGGCAATTGCCTGGGGCCCCACGCCACAGGGCCCCCTGTGAAGCTAAGTTGCTCAGGCTTTGGCTTCAGCCCCGGGTGGCAGGGCTCAGGGACCTGGGTTTCAGCCCAATGCGGAGGGGCTTCGGCTTTCTGCCCTGGGCCTCAGCGAGTCTAACACTGGCCCTGCTCGCTGTCCCCCTGGTTATGAACCACTGCTCTATAGTGTCTTGTGTTGGATACAACTTTCAAGTATAACAAAGAACACTTTTCTTTCTCATTAGCTATTTTGAAGCCTGCTGATCTCGTTGGATCTATGCACCAAGTTCTAGATGTATGAAATAAAACGTTTCTGATCTATTGGGGAACTGTTGTAGCACAGTATTTAGCTTAGACCAGACACAGAAGCCCATCAAGTACATAATTCTCATCTTGAAAAGAAGGCCATTTCCAAATAAATCAAGATATTTTTTCCCATGAAGTAGGGGTGTGTGTGTGTGTGTGTGTGTGTGTGTGTGTGTACTTTTTAATTTTTCACATATCCTCTCTCCCAGTAGGTATCCATGCAGCGATACCTATAACTACCAGATGTCTAAAGTTGACTTCCCATAAATAAGACACCAAAAATTAAAGGCACGAGAGTTGCCTATAAAAGAGCCAGAATAGGAATTCAGGAATTCTTGGTGCTCAGGCTATGAGCTAATTGTTAGGGATATGGTCTCTATATTAAAAATTATTTATTTTTGGCCTGTCCATCATTTCTTATTGTGAAACTTACCATAAGGTTTAGTGAAGGTCGCTACTAAATAAAGATCTTTAAAAATTAATTTCTGTTCTAAAATCTGATTGTTGTCTAAAATGGAAGCAGTTTAAATCTATCTTATACTCATGGTAACACAGCTGTACAATAAGGCCATTGCCTATTCTTTTCAGATTTCCACGGTTAAGTGGGAAAAGAGTTGGGATCATGGTCTGCCTCTGAGGTGAACGAATGGAACCTTCGCAACTGAAAGGCAGTTAAAGATCAGACTTGCTTAGCGCTTGCAGTACATAGACATGAGTTTTGGCTCTGAATCTCCAGAAAAGACAGGGGAATGTCTGAACTATTCTGCCATTTTCTGGCTGGCCCTACTTGAGACCTCTCCCTAACATCATTTAGTGAAGCCGAGGCTCTGCTCAAAACTCTGTCACTTGGTGACTATCCCCAATGCACTATCCACAAGCTGAGGAAAGACAGAAAATGGTGCACTTTGGCCACACCCCTATGCATAGCCTGAAGGGAGCGACATATGAGCTAGCAACACCAGTTCTGTACTCTGGGGACTCCATGCTAGGACAAACCCTAGCAGGGCAGCGCTGAGTAGTTTCTGTGCTCTTTGTGCTGCCAGGGTGGTGCAAACGGGATGTAGCCGGGAAGAGAATCCGGCTGTCTCTTTCTGTTCTGTAATGATCCTATGAAAACATGAACCATGCTTCCCAAACCCACTGTACGTGATCAGGCTAAAGGCACAATGGCTATTACAAAATATTATCCTTATAAACGTCAATTTCTCAACAACTAATTTCTTTAACTCTTTGCATTAGTGTGGCTTTGAGCTATGTGGATGCAATTATCTTACAGATATAAGCTATTTTCTCACTAATGACTCTACAAGAAAATCTGAAGCCGCCAAACAACAAAGCATTTGCCATAATAAAATTCATTTAGAGGATATAGTGTCTCTGTTAGGCTTTTCTAAGGGGACTTTTACCCTAGTAAATGCCAAAAGTAGGGTCTTGCTGATCAGAGTGATAAATGCCATCACTTTTCTCTTTCTTTGTTTTGCTTTTTATTCCATTGCCACCGAGCTGAAGAGTTGATATTCATTACCATCTTTCCCCATTACCTCCTAGACTGGCATGCTCCCATTTCCAAAGTGAGATATACCACGCCTCTACTGACAATTTACATGAATCTGCTACCTTACAGAAAAGAAATCTAATATGGAGCTGACTGTGTGTGTGTTTGAGTTATTGGGGAGGAAAATGATCTTGCAGTTATAGGCTGTCCATTCTATAAATGTGGTAAAATGCTTTGAAAATCTGAAAGAAATCATGGCACTCCATACAACATAGAAATGTGCATTTGAAGTCAGAGCCCAGCAATTCAAAATCTTCTGGTCTCATTCATAGCAGGTAAAAGGCTGCCTTGATGACACTTAGAGCAAATGAATTTCTCTCCTGCAGTCATGCACTGAATAAATCGCTTGATCTGGTTTGGTACAAAAGGGCAGGATCTATAAATAGTTAACTGAGCTTTCTTCAGGACAAGTGATGTATAGGCTGGAACTCTCTCTTGGGGTCTTTTTTAGAAGTAAGTGCAAATATGAACAAAAGAAAAGTTTGTAAAAAGGGATTCTTCTAATGAGATTGAAACCTCACACATTTTAACTTCTTTTTTTGAGAGTACAGGAACAACCACTTCAAAGGTATTTAATGCTGACCTTGCATTTGTTTGAAAAAAAAGAAAGGGGGAGGGGAGCAGATTTCTGTTAAACTGATGTGAATATACTTTTGTCAATAGATGCACACAGATAATCTCACCTTATCACTGACTAGTTAATTTGTATCAAGGATGTCCCTATCATATATGCTTTAGTGTGTCCAGCTTTTATTTGAAAGCCACTGCTAGCCGACTTAATGTGAGCTCTCCCCTTTTGTTGCCTTTCCCAATTTGCCCTTGCTTTGTGCTGCGCTCTACTGTTCCCCAAAGGCCCTGCCTGTCCTGTTTGCTCTTTCTTTCACCTTTTCTGCAGCTCCTCTTAGATATATTTATTTTAAATCATTGCTGGGATTGTGTTGAGTGATGTTCTGGATCTAGCCTAAATAAGGCTGTAAGTTATACTCTGGTATGAATACATCCACCAAAATGTCTTGTCAGTGGTGAATATGGTAAATAAGACTCTTCAGAAATACTACAAAGAGGCATCTGTTTTCATGATCTTTCCAGCGTCAGTTTTTTCTAAGGAGAAAAGGTTATTTTCCAATTGAACCTAAGCAGCTGAAAGTCTTGAGTCCAAACCCTCTTCTTTCTCTCACTTTGTCTTACAGACAAACCAACCAAACAAATGATCTTGCACATTCAAAACCTGCCATGTGCCCACAGGGGTCGTTGGAGTTTCCTGGTTGGTGGTTGTAGCCTCGTTAGCCCAGGACAAAAATTAAACAAAAGATTAATGCTGCAAAATTTGCTCATCTGTTTACTACTTAGTGTTTATAAATCACTCAACTGAACTGTTGTCCTAGTGCAGGGGTAGGCAACCTATGGCACGCGTGCCGAAGGCGGCACATGAGCTGATTTTCAGTGGCACTCTCACTGCCCGGGTCCTGGCCACCGGTCCGGGGGGCTCTGCATTTTAATTTAATTTTAAATGAAGCTTCTTAAACATTTTAAAAACCTTATTTACTTTACATACAACAATAGTTTAGTTATATATTATAGACTTATAGAAAGAGACCTTCTAAAAACGTTAAAATGTATTACTGGCACGCGAAACCTTAAATTAGAATGAATAAATGAAGACTCGGCACACCACTTCTGAAAGGTTGCCAACCCTTGTCCTAGTGTGTCATCCTGTAGTGTCTGAATGGCCGCTGCCTAAAGGGAGGTATCTTCAAATCTCAACAAGCTACCGACGCTGATTTCTGTTTAAAACAACAGTATGAACAGGCTTGGCAGAATTTGATTTCTATATATATTTTTTTTTATAATTTTGATGGATATGTTTATTTTTAAGCTTGTTTTTTATATTTATTTACATTTTTCACTGTTGTGTGAAATGGCTTTGAAACATTTGAATTTTATCTGTTAATTTTCACAGTTTCAGGAAATAATGGGGGAGTCAGATATTGGGGGGATCAAATAATTTATTGACAGTAGATATTGAGGTTCAAAAAGTTGACGCTATCTAACGGTTAAAACAGAAATTGTCACCATCACATGTCAAAATATACAAATATCCTTAAATCAGACTCTAATAAGTTCTCAAGCACTATTTTTCTTACTTTGCCTTTTGATTATCATCGATGGAAATATTTTTTCACTGGTTTGTATGTACAGTGAAATTGATGTTTAGTGACATTTACCAATTAAAAATCGAATCCTTCCATGCATAATTATAGAGGTTTGTGACATTCCCACTGAGTCAGACCGTTCTCTGACCATTATATTTGGCTTTCTGCTTCCATCCCCTTAGCTAGCTTGGTTTTTGGACTTGTGGTTCTGCTCTTACTTTACTTGGCTCATTTCTGGAAGGGACAGTCTCACTACTTAAACAAGTAAAGGTCTAATTAATCCCACAAATAACTGTTTTTTCTTTGTTTTTGGCTTGTATAGAAGCTTCTTGCTACATAGCGCAATTAACCTGCTTCCTGCAAGGCCACTCTGCTCTTATCCTCAGACCTTGCCTCATTTTTCCTATGGTGTGATATATTTTCCCCTCCCTGCCCTGCCACTTTAAGCATTAGGGCTTTTGCTGTCTCTGTCACCTTTGCAAAATTTTCTCTGGACTCTCTTTGGTACAAACTGCATGTTCGATTCCCTCATTTGGCCCTACATGTCTTGCTGAATGGTGAATATATGGTAGAAGCAATTCATTGCCTGCATTTTCTCCTTTTCCACACAATCCACAATAAATGCTGCAGGGTTTGAACCATGCTTCACTAATCAAACCTGCTCCTCCAGAGCCTCCGACTTGCATCATGGTCACCCTCACGGTGCATTCTGCCCCATTTCCTGGATGCTAACTTCATCTGAATCACAGATGACTCGACTTGTATATATTCTTGTGAGGGCTCAGAGTCTGGTAACTTGCCAGTATGACACTTTTAAAAATATCTTTTTACAGTGATAGAGGGACCAATAATGAAATTGGTTGCAGAGTTGAGATGTTTGAATGGCACCCTTCACCTTTGATTAGTACTTAGATGTCAGCTGTAGCTTCTACCAGACTATATGTAAATCGTGCAGAAGTACAGCCTCAGAGTGCAGTCTCAGTTGCTTGTTGGCCAGTATTCTGATCTGCTGTGGCAGCTGCTCCTTTGTTTTCTTGTTCCTGAGAAACATTGCAAGTTTATTAATTATTATTATTATTTATTTGTATTACCATAAAGCCAAGGAGCCGTAGTCATATACCAGAACTCCATTGTGTTAGGCACTGTACAAACACAGAACAAAAGATGGTCCCCGCCTCCAAAGATCTTACAATCTGTATATAAGATAAGAGACAACAGATGGCTACCGACAGACAGGGAAGTACAAGGAAAGAATGGGGCAGTACTGGTCAGCGTGATAGAGAGTAGTCTCAGCACACCAGCAGCTTAGCTGTTGCCAAGTTCTTTGTAGGCATCACATCAAAGGAGAATTTTGAGGAAGGATTTGAAGGTGGTGATTGTTTTAGCACAACTGATTTTTTCTTAGTAGTGTTCTTAATTATGTCATCGGAGAAGGATTGGCTTTTCTATCAACTTTAGTTTTTGACTGATAGTTGTCCTTCCAGAGTGTGAAGACAGGGCACCAGGCTTGTTCTGCTCTTAGTGGAGTCTCTTTCACAAGTTTATACTATTCTCAGCAGAGATAATATTTTATTGACATTGGGACAGATTCACTGGTATGCTCCGGCTGCTTTGTGCTGCTCCTGTGATGCAAAGCAGCTGTAAACCTGGTTTAACTTAAGCCAGGTTGATGGCTGTTTTGTATCACTGGAACAGCGCAAAGCAGCTGGATCATGCCAGCTGATCTAGCCTTTTGGTGAACCATTATAAATTACTTGTTTTATTCATGATCTCTATACATGACTGTATTTGAAGTCAAAACCTGTAGGAATATTGAGTGGATCATATCCATTAAAGAAAACTTTTATATTCTAAAATAAGCATCTGTGGAATTAGAGGTTTCTTGGGCTAAAGGTTTTCCAAGGTAAAATGAAATTATGCATATTAGCCATATATGTTTGGTTATATGGAACTCCTTTAGATACAATATAATCACTTGCGTCTGATGAAGTGGGCATTCACCCACGAAAGCTTATGTTCCAATACTTCCGTTAGTCTTAAAGGTGCCACAGGACCCTCTGTTGCTTTTTAATATAATTTTTGCTGCCTTACCCTATTGTCAAATATATTAAATGAAATTATTAAATGTTAAAATTTAAAAATGCTAATTTTTAGATGTCTTTACTATGTTGCCAAAGAAGGGCACAGCACTTATTGTAAATACAGTTTTGCTGTAGCGGTGTTTTCTTCCAGTTTACTGAGATAATTTCAGTGGCATGAAATATAAGTGATTTTGATAAACTTGATGTTATTGTGTGTGATTTATTGATTGGACGTATTCTGGGGCTTTTGAGGGTATGACTGGATGCAAGATAACAAAATTATTGTTTTCCTTTTATTTAAAATATAATGTATAGTTGAGATCGTTTGTACTTACCTTTGCCTTGCATAAATAGCATTTTACATGTTCAAAGCACTCTACAAACGTTAATCAATATAATATTATTGTATAAATGGTATTTTTACTTCCTTTTTATTAAACTCTACTGTTATTAAACTCTGAGGTCCTTGTAGCATAATACAACATTCAGCAGTTTGTGGTAATTTTTTTTTAACAGGGGCTGATAGCCCAATTAGAGTGAATGTAAGAGAGCACAGTCAGCATTATTCCTGTTACTAACTTTGTTTCATAACTCAGCTTGTTTGTCCTTATGTAGAAAAATTCTCTTATTAAAAAAACGCAGTGATGATTTTTTTCCCTTAAGTCTTTCAGGATAACCACAGTGGAATGTAAGTGTGAAATCAGTCCTCTGATTAGTAGTAGATTGAGGGAAAACATGACAGAACTTGCAAAGTTTGACTGGACTTTGAGATGTAACACCAAAGAATTAATTACTGCTTCATATTAATCAAGATAACAATGCAAAACCCTTCATTAAGAGCACAGGGAAAGTTCTTCCTTGGTCCTTGGAGAGGATATTATATGCAAGCCCTGTGGTGTGGGTTGCAAAGTGTCACTGGAATTTATATGCATTACTTGTCTAATTGCAGTAAATGTAGCATGTCCAGATAGATTTAAAAGTTGGATGGGTGTTTGTTACTTGCTGGAAATCACTTGAAACCTCACTACTCAGAGGCAGCTGTTCACAGGTCCTTCACCTCTCCCCAGAGATGCCTAGAAGACTCTGTTGTTGGACCCTGTCTTTTATGGCAGAAGCAGTAAACATGACAGGTTGTTTGGGAGCCATCTGTTTTAAAATGGTTTCTGCTTGGTATGCAGCAATGAACTTGAGATCAGTGTTCTGTCCGTCTTCATGGTAACAGTCTTGTTTGGTGTCTCAACAGGTGGAAGTTGATGGGATGAAACTAAATGTGACCAGTGAGTGGAACCTGGCTTCACCCTTATCGTCTGTCACCATTGATGGCACTCAGAGGACTATACAGGTAAATTCACTGACACATTATTTGTGGAACTGAAATGACTGCACCCCTTCAGATCTAAAAACACTATATATCTGTATGGATACTAAATTTGATGTACAACAGAAAAATACTATGTTGTTCTAACATAGTCTTTCTCCCTCCATTTAACAAGCCCGGAGCTTTATTGAGATCGATTTCTAGAGAAAATATTTGAGAAGATGACATGTCAGAATACTCTTTATATTAGAAACAATATCACACCTTTCAAATATCTCACATTTCAAGGGACCTCTCTCATTTTAGTCTGAGATTTACCTATGTTTCTCTCAATTGTAGAGTCTCCTCCCTTCTATTGTTGAAATAAGAAATATATATTTATTAAAGGAACAAATCTGAAATCATTCCGGCATGAATAATTTTGTGTGTCCCTCATTTGAGTCTTTCCAGATTGAAAGGCAAGGACCGCATCTTTCCTGAATTGTTGTTTTTTATTAATGTATATCCGTTTCTTGCTTTAAAGAAGAAGAAGAAAAAAGTAACACCCTCACTCCCACAAAACTAAAGAATAGTTCATGAATTGCATCAAATTCTAAAGTATCCCAGTGAAAGTGTTTAAAAAAAAAAAAAAAAAGAAATTGCATTGCCATTTTGTATTAACTGTTTTTCAGTTTTCCTCAGGGTAAGGTGGTTCAGAATTTGCTTAGGCTATGTCTGCACTACCACTTATGTCAGTATAACTTATGTTGCTCAGGGCTGTGAAAAGCCACCTACCTGAGCGACATAAATTACGCCAACCTAAGCATCAGCGTAGACAGCACGAGAGCTTCTTCCGACGACATAGCTACTGCCACTCGTTGCGGGTGGATTAATTAAGCCAAGAGTAGCTACACTAGAGCAGTGGTTCTCAACCAGTGGTACTCATACCCCTGGGGGTACGCAGAGGGCTTCCAGGGGGTACATCAACTCATCTAGATATTTGCTTACTTTTATAACAGGCTACATACAAAGCATTAGTAGAGAAGTCAGTACAAACTAAAATTTCATACAATGACTTTTATACTGCTCTATATACTATACACTGAAATGGAAGTACAATATTTATATTCCAGTTGATTTATTTTATAATTTATATGGCAAAAATGAGAAAGTTAGCGATTTTCAGTAATAGTGTGGCTGTGACACTTCTGTATTTTTATGTCTGCTTTTGTAAGCAAGTACTTCTCAAGTGAGGTGAAAGTTGGGGTTACGCAAGACAAATCAGTCTCCTGAAAGGGGTGCATGGGTGCAGCTGCGTCACTGTAAGCTCTCTTGTGTAGCCAGAGTCCCATTTACTAAATAGTCATTTTATTAAAAAGCTCAGGGTGTCTGCACACCCTACAAGTTATAGGAAACAGATTAAGATTCTGAAACCCTGGAATTACTAGAAAAATAGTATAAATTTATCAGTGATTCAGCATTTTTAAAATATTACTGCTGAACATATACATTTATGTTTTTCATTTTTGTTCATGGCGAATGCCACACCGATGACCTTTTCCGTGTGACTGAATTTGAACGACTTCAGCTTTGGGCAACCGAAACAGTTGTATCTTTTAAGGATGGTACGAGTAGGAAATGAGTGACATTCTCACTGTATGCCCAGGCAAATGTATACAATGGGTCTTTCTAGCACATCTATAGTCTTTTGGGACTATTCAAAGTTTTCTTGCAGGGTCGGTGCGGTTGGACATCATCCTCAACTTTTACTTACATGCTCCACTCTCAGAATTTACTTGCTTCTATCTAAAGACAATCTTTAGGTTTAGATTTAAAGCCTGCTCACTTTACTAATATTCAACAAGAAGCAATATGTATTTATAAACATATAAGAGATGTTCAGAAGAAACCCAACATATTTGGTGTGCATACATGCATGTTTTCAGATGAGTTTCCATCAAAACTATTGGGAAGTGCATAAGGATATATTACAGCAGTATACAGCATTAGGAAGTTTTTATTGTTGCTAATAGTAGGTAGATTGATTATATACCAAACGATATTTGACTTGCATCTTCATTTAATTCCCAAAGCACAGAATGTTGCCATAGGTGGACACGTTTACTGCTAGGTGGATGAGCCTGCTAATGGGGTCCTTGAACTGCTGGAATACAGTTGTCATATGCAATGCATGCAGGGGTCACTCCAGCTGCTGTACAACAAATATTTTGGAGTGTGTGTTATACAACAAGAAGTGTAAAAACCATAGTTATTGTTTCTCTTTGAGAGATCTGTAAACCTCTGTTTTGTTCAGAAATCCTGTAGCTTGAAAAGTTATGAATGCTGTGATTGTTTATATATGTTAAATTATGGTTACAATGTGATTAGCCCTTGATATCTGCTCATTGGAATCCAAATTGGATTTTTTGTTGTTATGTTTCTCTAGACTTGTTCCTCTGCAAGGACCAAATTAGACTAGCGTGTTTCTATGGGTCTATTTGGCCCCAAGAGCATTTGATCCCTGAGTCTTAGTGTATCTTCCTTCAGCAAATCTTTGCCCTAGAGCCATTTAAGTAACTAACATAAATGAATCAAATAATTCCAGCTGTGCTTTATTAATTTTCAGGCATTCTAATTTCTCTTCATAGTTGGTTTCATTCATCTAAATTTGTTTAACCAGTATATTCTTTGTGAACATTACATTTCTTTGAAGATTGATTTATGTACCTAGGGCTTGATCCTGAAAGGTGCTGAGTGCTCTGATCCCAATCCAGCAAAGCCCTTAAGCACGTAAGGAGTAAAGAAGGAAATGAGTTTCAAATATTTTGTTTTAAAATGTATTTATGCAAATTGTAGTCTAGATATTCAAATTGTTGAATATCTGTCACCTGCTTAAAATAAGTAGTTAGACATGAGTCTATTTTCATTTATCTGTTAAAGGATCTTGGCTCAAAATGTGTAAATAAAGGAAGTACCGGTCTAAGCAAGGAGTAGATCAGTGACATGCAAAAATGGGTGGGTACCAGAAAATACCGTGATCCTGCAAAGTTGAAATCAGTGGGTTCCTGTTCTTAAAATTAACTGTGTGCTCAAGTGCTTTGTTGGATAGGAGCCAGAGTACAAAGCACCTTGCTGACAAAATCTCAAAAATAAAATATTACTGAGAGTTCAATGACTGCCCCCAACCATAGATTCTTTTATTGAAGCGGTATCTCAAAACAGTTTTGCTTATTATAGATCATGTATTATTTGGGTTTCAGACCCTAAATACAGGAACTGCAAAACAGTTTTGTTTGTTTGTTTAAGCAGTAGATGAGTTTGGAAAGATTTAGTGAGTGAGGTGCATGAAGATTGATTGATGTCTTCCAGTAATACACAGCTACTGTACACTGTTACTTTCATTTTGAAATGGTTGCAGGGTCATTTTTACTATTATCTCTATGAAAGAGAAATATTGCGTATGCTCCCACTTCTTTTTCATAGATGAGAGAGCAGGCCTGGCTTTTCTCAGAGCTTATAGGATCGCTCTATGTTTTCACATTTACTCTGTAAGCCCGCAATCATCACAGCCAAAGGAGCTCATCAGTGTTACTCCAGACATGAGGAGAGGGGTTGCTACTGAGTAACTGATTTTCATTGCCTCACTTGTCACCTGTTCTTGGCAATTGAAGCAAATACAAGAGATCTCTCAAATACCTCATTTAAAAAAAAACACAAAAAAAAACCCCACTACAACCCCCCTCTCCACTCTTCCCTCTCCCATCCCCCAAAAGAAAAAAACATATCAGTGAGTTTTGCTGAAGTATGCAGTGTTGTATTTCAGGCTTCCTTCTTTTTTTAAAACTCTTAATCTCTGTTGTGTGTCATTCTCTGTGCTGTCCCTCATTATTTCCCTACCTCCAATTGTGCAAGCAGAGTGGCGGTTCAGCAATTCCTCTTCCTCCACTGCAGTCCTAGCTCTGAAACCTGATTTTATGACTGAATAAAACAAAAGTTTTCTCTACTTCTCTTCACTGAGAGACAAAAACTTCCAGGGCTTTGCTTCCTGTACCAGGCCACCCACTAAGTTCTTTCCCTCCCCGTGCTTCCCCTTCCCAGTCACGGAGGAGCAGGCTAGGGTTGGGTATTTGACCAGTTCAAAAATAATTGGTCAATTGACCAGTCAAATATTGTCAAATGTTTTAAAGCACTAATTTATAAGAACAGTAACAAAAAAGAGTAAGACTTTAGGGTCTCATATAGGCTTACCCTTAGATACTTATACCTAATTACAAAAAAAAACTGAGTTATTTTCATTCAGAAAAATGCAAAACACCATGAAATGATTTTCTCAAATATGAGAGTAATTATTTTTAGGTTGGCCTTTAAATATGGATATTATTCATAAAATGAATGAAATTAAAAATAAAACACACATAGCATCCATAAAACCAAAAAATCATTTTAAAAATCACTTATGCTAGATAGGCAGCAGGCCAACTCTACAAGCCGTTTTATGGCTGTGCATCTTTACTGTTTGTGTTGGGGGCGGAAGTTTAATGACTGTGAGCCCTCCTCTCCCTCTCCCACTCCCTTCTGAGTTTATTTTTGTATGATTGTCTAGTCAGTTTAGGTTGTAAGCTTTTCAGTGCCAGCCAGGACTGTGTCTTTTAACTTGTTTTAATATGCTTTGTAAATGGCATGGCATAGAAATAAAGATATACATACATACAATGTATGTTCTAGAAGATTCCAGCCAATCAAGATGCTCAACTTTCAATTAGTTGACCTTTTTCCCAACAGGTGGCGTTATCATGCAGTTAAAGTGAGTGATCAAGATATTTCAGTAGGTTTGCTAACAGGAGGCACCATGATGCAATCAAAAAGGCGGTTCTCCTGCCTACATCATGACATTCTTGCTGGAATATTTGACAATATTTGACCATGTTCAAATAACAGGTGTCAAGTTACATTATTTGACCCATCGATTGACCAGCTTGCAAAGTCTAGAGCAGGCTAAACAGGGCAAACCAAAGACGATGTGCTCCATCTGTGAAAAATTCCTCTCAGGAGCCACATAAAGGGAGCTCAGACAGGATAATTTCCAGGCTGAGCAAAGAGAAAGAGCTCAGAGAATGGACAGATTGCTTGGGCCTCTTCATTTCTCTCTCTGCCCCTGTACATCAATAAAGACTTTTCCAGAGACAGCTCCAAAAGGACAAGTGTCAATGTTCCTCTTGGCTCTCTCCAAAATGGACCAACAATGACTCTTCAGGATTGAGGCCAAAATTCCACTCCCCAACACCCAAACTTCATTGTCCTTTCCACCACCAAAGGTGGTCTCATCCCAGGTTCTTAAGTGGGCAGTTGAGTCACATAGCAAAGACGTCTGGCATTCTTTCAGAAGTGCTATAATTGGGGCTGAGCAACTAACAAATATCTAAAGGCAAGGGAAAATCTTTCACCAAAACTAGAATTTGGCATCCCATTTTATTTTGTCTTCAAAGAGATCTTTAGAGAGGAGTGAAAAATTCTTGATAAAGGCTTAGTTAGCAAATCTGGAAACTCTGCAGGGTTCTAGAACACAGATACTCTTCGAACTCCCTAAAATTGGTGCCACGGTGACATCCCAGTCAAAACCTGCTGAAGGGGATTTCTTCTCAAGAGACCCCACAGACAGGAAGAGAGAAGCCACCCTTAAAGAGATTCTGAAGCCTCCTCAGCATGCTTTAGAGTCTGTATGTAAATAGTTTCACTGCATATATAATAGCAGTAATCAAGTAGGTGCACTAGAAAACACCTGAATTATCTGCTTCAGTTTGTTAGATAATTGGTTCCTCTGAGCTGGTGAAATTTTTTTCCCCCCATGCAATAAAATTGATGCTATCTCATCGTTTGCAAGTGGGTGGTCTGAGAAGGGACTGAGACTTCCTTTGTTTCTAAGAACAAAGGGGAAAGGGAAGTCATTTAATAACCAAATATTAAATATTGGCTTGGATTAATCTCTTTTCTTGTGATGGTGCTCATCACTGTGGCATCCGGTAAAATGGGAGCATAATCAGATTCTGCTATTATAGCTGTGCTGACATTTCTCATGGAGTCTACCAGAGTTGCTAAAGTTACTTTTTAAAAAGTTAGTCTTGGATATGCATATGGTCAGCAAGAAAGACAAACATGTAATCTCTGATACAGAGACTGAAAAAGTACCGGATATCTGACATCACCATGTCAGAGGTCTCTAGCCGTAAGGCTACCTTAGCAATGGCAGAGAGGTCTCCAGAGGTCATGACTGATCTAATAATGGGTCAGCAGCTAGTTTGCAATCACTCTATCTTATGGCTGACTCAGCTTCCATGTTGATGATATGGATGGATTGTGTGGTAGGGAGGGAGCTGGGGAATCCAAATTACTAAAGACCATAAGATTATAAATCACTGTTGCCTATAAATGACCATCTTGACCAAGAAGGAATGAAGGACACCAAACATCCTGTACTCTTAATATGTTAGGAAAAGGAATGGCCATTCCTCTCTTCCTAGAAGGAAGAGTTAATTACTCTGCTCACCCAGTCCCTATGGAGTTGGTTTGCCTTTTTAATGAGCTACGTCTCCTGCAATAAGTTCACATCTGCAGTCACCTTTTTCAATTTAGCTCTCAGCTTCTTCAACTTAATGGGGCTGACAAAAGCCTTTACTATCCAAAAGGTTAATTTAAAAGTATTAGCTATCACAATACCATAGCATCATAATTTTCTCCAGAGGAGTTACAAATCCTAGTGACTCAGAATACTTTGTATGAATGGTTGTAAGGAAAAAGTTCACACTCAAACACCAAAAGAATATGTATACTCCAGCATTACATTCAACTAGTTGATGGGCATCATAATCATAAGAGAACTTCTCCCCTGACACATACATCCTCCAGTGTGAGAATGGGTTCTTTTGAACAGAGAGCAGAAATAAAGATACCACTATAAAGTAAAATGCAGTATGGTAATGTGGGAGAAAGAAAGGGGACAGCTAAGATGGAGAGAGAATCATTTAAGAGGGTTTGTGTTCAGCCCCAACTGGGGCCGTGATGATGATGATCATGAGGTGTAGGATTGCATAGTGGTGTATTGTCTGCACTGCATGACAGTTTAAAAATACAAGGCATCCCAGCATATGAAAATTTGTGGTAGGGTTTCCAAAACTTGTTAACCAACTATTCTATTAGGCAGTGTTGGTCCCAGGATATTAGAGACAAGGTGGGTGAGGTGTAGAAGAGCTCTGGGGAAGCTTGAAAGCTTCTCTCTCACTGACAGAAGTTGGTCCAGTAAAAGATAGTATCTCACCCATCTTGTCTCTTTAACTATTCTATTGGGATTTAACATAATAGCATGATTTAGAGAAAACAAAACTGAAAAGGTCATGAGGAGGGCTAACAACATTTTATCAGGAACATGCACAAGACCCAATAGCTAATTAAGAAGACATTGCTAAACTGTTTAACCAAACAAGTAAAAATTGACTAATTAATTATGTGCACTATTTATGGGCATTATGTTAAC
This sequence comes from Emys orbicularis, assembly GCF_028017835.1. Taxonomy (NCBI): domain Eukaryota; kingdom Metazoa; phylum Chordata; order Testudines; family Emydidae; genus Emys; species Emys orbicularis. Next base: position 267,699,850 of record NC_088683.1, on the reverse strand, counting down.
TACCATAACCAGTTCATTAGGGACTATAGAAAAGGGGAAATTTACCTAATATTACGAATAATTGGCTAAATGGTATTGTCCCCAGTGCATAACAGAGGCTATTGTAAATTGGCAATGAATTAAATGGTGTACGCAAATTCCACTTAGTACAGTTCATAATTTGGGGTCAGTGACATCGCATCCTAATCGAGGCACATGTTGTTCCAAACAGTTGTTCTCAGCGTTGGGTTCTGTGTAGATTTCTTTTACAGTGTTTTTACTGATATTAGATCCTGACACTGCAATATTTGATAAGTTGGCTACTGTCCATCCAGTAGGTTACCTGGAAGACTGCATCTACAAGGAACGAATACATCTACCTCAGCTACAGGTGTACCTACAATATTTCCCAAAGCTGAAGTCAGCTTTGGCATTAGCAAATAGGAAGATACATGAATGGTATATCCTAGTACAGGTTGGGATATACCACTATGCCTGACCGGTTTGGAATGTGATATCCAAAACAGAGATAAGGAAAGGTACAGAACAACAAGTTAAGGAACCAATTAGTAAGATCTTAGGTGATGGAGAAAGTGCTTTTTAACTTGTAAACAGTCATGATATAAAGAGGTAGTTTTGGGGTGTATCTTCAAAGCGAACGTTCTGTGTAAGATAAGAATTGCTTCCCGGAATACGGGTATGTGTATCGCCTTTGGTTATTGTACTGTTTTGTCTTTAGACAATAAATCTGGCTAAACTTTGGCTAGGCTGTTGAACATTTTTAATTATGAACCACATAATTGAAGTGTAGTCAATCAGTTGGCTGTTCGTTTTAATCAACATTTCGACTCAACCACATGGGCCTCTGAAGTGTCAGGAGGCAGGGCTGGGTGGTCCACTTCCTGGGATCCAGATTCCCCAAGCACACACAACTTGCTGAATAAGTTACTGTGGCTCTAATCTGCAGTAATTTATGCAATTTCCTCCTCTGCACTGTGGAACTCTTAACAGCTCCTCCAGTTAGGGAAAGTTCCTTAATGCAAGTCTTCTGCAAGGGAACAGAGGTAGGAAAGGCATGTGTGGAGTCAAGGGGCTTCTTCACAGACTCTTGTTGCCTCCAGCAGATCTCTGAGGTCCATGTGGATCTTGGGGGTTGTCTTCAGGGTGTCCAGGTGGGGAGGAAAACTGGGAAGGAAGAAATTTGGGGAAATTTTGCAAATTTTAAAATACTGATTTTTTTCATTCCTCTATTTTAGAAATAAATCACATGTAGGTATAGCCCATATTTTCATAGGTTAAATTATCTAAAGTGTCTACTAATTTTGGGTGAATCGGTGTTTGGGTTCCCAACATGATAAACCTGGGAACTGATTTTCAAAAGGTGTTAGTACCCGCAACTCCAGTTGAAGCCTACAAGAGCTACAGGTGCTTTGGCATCTCTGAAAATCAGCTCCTTAGTGTGTCAAGTTGGAAACCCATCGATCCACTCTAAAGTAATGGCCGCTTTTTAAAAAATTTAGCTGCGGTATTTAAAATGTGTTCAGAGTAGTCACATGGGCTGTGATATTACTGTAATTATTTTTAGGTACTTTTTGTGTGTTTTATTCTGTATATTTTAATACATTTTACCCCACTGTTTTTGCCTTGGTGCCAAGCATTGATATATAGATATATATAAACCCAAGTACTCTCCATCTTACCTTGAGTAAATGAAGTAGTTTTCAGTATCACAAGATATTTGTTTGCTAGGCTTTAATATCTTTTTTTCTTGTTAGTGAATATTCTTTTTGACTCGACACATTAGTTGTTCATTTGTAAGCAAAGCAACTGCTATTGGTCTGTTTCAGTTTCTTTGTTTGCAGTCATTTCTTCTCTCCACCTGCTCACAGCAGGTAATCTGCAGATCCAAGAGTATCTGAACACTTCTGGCAAATACCTTGAGATCTTCTTCCGTTCTAATCCTGTCTGTATTGGTGTGGTGTGTCTGCCTCTCTCTCTCATACTTTGTATTTTGGGGGGAGTTTTCCTTTCCTCACCCCTCTTTTATAGCTTGTTTCTCAATTTCATTTTTATCTAAAGGTACTTATCCATTGCAGGCTTGAGTACTAAGCTGATTGTAACCCTACTACATCATACACTGAATAGCTCATTGATACCCAACTAAGTGGAACTAATTTTCTATGGCAAAGCAGAAGAATTTGGAGTAGTGTCACACAAACCTCTTGTAATTTAGTGGGAAACACCAGATTGAATTGATTCCTTGTGAAATTATTGCATTATTGCATATAATCATGCAGATATGTGTGATTGCACCCATATGTAGATATATGCACATGGATTTACACTTCCTAGTTATATACTTTGTTTACACAGATTATATCCTGAATGTACATGTTATATTTATGTGTAAATATAAATATATACATACAGCATAATATGCACAAAACCACATGTATACAATATTAATCATTGTATGGGAATTTGATAGCTTTTAGAATTGAAATGTTTTTTAAAGTTAAATCATATTTTCTACAAGTTTTAGTTTAGCTGTCTGCCACCTGAGTTCGCATGAAAAAAAATTATAGTTTTAAATGGGATTTTGTTAACTTAGAATCTCTCAACCTGTATTAATTTAATCAAAAAGAATATAAATTATTTTTTAAAATCCTATGATTTACACACATAACATAATGTTACTATTTTCACAGGAGAAAATATATTATTTAGGCTTTGTGAAAACGGTAGAAATATGCTTTGCATTAATTATTTTCTGCTTCAGACCTCTAAGTAAATGTTTTGCAAATTACTTTAAAAAGGGTTTTTACATGTTGCATGGTATTAGCTGTTCTTTCTGGTTACTTGCATTTGATTACTTTCCTGTTATCAAACATAATATGAAACCATGTATTAGAATGCATAGTTCATGTAAATATACAAATTAGAATAGGTGGAGACTGATATATTTTTTCTAAAAAGGTAGAAAATAAGAGAAACCGTTAACCATCTTCTTTCATTTTCCTGAAAACATCAATTGCATTTACAGATCTCAGTAACAAGCCCACCAGTAGAACAGAAATAACTCCTTTCAGTATGCTTTAAAAAAAATCTAATCACATTTAACAGCTGAGATTTATTTACAACTGTAATTTGAAACATTAATTATGATAATGTGCTGACTTCTTTTGTAATATGCTGTTCAAAAGCCTGGCAGTTTTCTTTTTGGTCTTGGTAACATATGGTTGATTTGGAGAGTCGATCCACTTTTTTTTTTTTTTTTTTTTTTTTTTTTAATATGCCCAGAAGGAAAATTTCTTTTCCCCCCTCTGTGTTTTTTAATTTTCTTCTCCTTCCCCCACCCCGACTTTTTTCTCCTCACTCTGTTAATTTGAGGGATGGATTTTAGTGCTTACAGTGAACTCTTGATACCATTGAAGACTGAATGCTGTACTGCATATTGGATACAGTGTAAGCAGGTGCCGTGGGGACTTATTGTACTGCGATGCCTATGCCCTTTCAACAATGGCAGGCTAAGGAAGAGGGTATTTATCTTCTTATCCCTGATACTGTGGTTATGGAAGTCAACCTTTGGGTATAAATATGTATTTGGTTTTAGGTTGTAGATTCTAATCTACATGTTTCTGAATTTATTTTCTAGATGACTCAACAGTTATCACATGAGCAGGCATTTTAGTTACTCGAAAGTGTGGTGAAGTCCTTGCATTCTTTGGATCTGATTTTGCAAATCTCCAAGCATGCAAGGAGATCTTACATGTGAGTAGTCTCATTGGAAACAAAAGGACTGCTCATATGAGTAAAGACTACCTGCATGAGGAGAGGTTTCCAGGATCTGATCCATAGCTATTAAAACCCACAAGTCCATTCACGATACTAAGCTATTGCTTTGAAAGTGTTTAAAGGAAAAAGAGAAACAATTTTTTTGTTTGGCTTTGTATTCCTCTATGAAATGAGAGTGATGGGGAGATTAGCCAAAAAAATGGAAATTTTATCAGGCTATGAAATTATTGTTAATGGCCTCTTCAAGGGGATAAAAGGGCAACACAGTAAGTGACAGCACTCTAATGAGGGCGAGGGCATTCCAGGAAAAAAAGAAATTAAGTCCCTTAGGTTTTTTTTTTTTTTTTTTTCAACTTGCCATTTTCTGACAGCTTATCAAGTGGTCAGTACTTGTTTGTTTTGGCATACAGTTCATTCATTGTAGACTGTCGGTACTTTGTTCTTCTTTGCAGTTTCCAAAACCTGATTGTGTTTATCCTAGACTGTGGGAAAAGTGTATATTCCTGTTTCCTTTATAAAAGTAAACGTCAGGTTTTGTATGAAATTTTATTTCCCATATTTTCCATTCCATTAATCATTATTGTTGAAATATGTCAGGCCTTGGCACATCCTTCTTTGTTTTCATATGATTGTACAGATTGCAGTGTCAGTATATGACCTGTTAGTTAAAAAAAAAAAAAAAAAATGCAAGTTTAGGCTGTGGTAGGAAAGCTATTGCTTCTATATATAAAATATAGCTGCAAAACATGCCACATTGTCAGAAAAGGGACAGCATTCAACTTAGTACTACTATTGTGTAGCATTTTGTCACTTCATTGTAACTGTCTTTAAAATGTGAAAGTACTAAAGGTAGTTTGCATTTTATACCTATCCTTGTAATATATTGTATATGCTTCCATACATATCGACACACAGGGCATATTGTATAGATATTTATATCTCTTTAAATTTAGAGCTATACTATGTATTTACACTTTTTGACTTTTGTCTTCATTCAGCAAAGCTCTTAACCACATATGTTGTGTGAGGGCCTATGCATACAGTAATTTGACAGCTGTGAGAGAAAATAGAGATATGACAGAGCAAATCAGAGAATTAGTATTCTGACAATGTAATTTATATTAAATAGTCCAGCTAATTGCATTAAATATTATCTTCTGTAAGTCAGACAGAGGAGTACATATTCACTTATTTTACAAGTAAATTTGAAATGTTAAGTCAAAACGCTTCTTCCCATGAAAATGCTTTACAAATATAGTATAAAATCTAACAGTTTGGATTAATGTAGAATTTCTCTGTGAAATGTGTGTGCTGTGAACAGCTTTTGAACTGAAGGAGGAAAAGACTCAAAAGGAGCAGTAACTTCTTGTATATTTCCTGTGTTTAGGTTATAGGTAATATCATGTATAACCAATAATGTGCTTCCTTTTGCACTGCCTAGTGGCTTAATGACAGTATGCTCTACGATTGGTCAGAGACTTGAGCCAACAGCCCCAAGCCAGATAGATAACCAAGTGTTTCACAAAATTATTATTTTTTCTGTTTTCAAAGGAGGAGCATTGTGTGCATGCATTTACAGCACCCTGTCACAAAGAGGAGATGAAAATGTCTCTTTAGAATGAGTGACATGCTTAACATTTATAGAGTTGAGGTAATATGGAGTACATGAAGTGATAATACAGATATACATGTGCCAGAGAATCACCACCTTAGAGGTGGAAAAGTCCTAGTAAGTCATAGAACCATAGGGCTAGAAAGGACCACGAGGGTCATCTAGTCTAACCCCCTGCCAAGATACAGGATTTGTTCTGTCTAAACTGTCTAAGACAGATGGCTATCCAGCCTCCTTTTGAAAACTTCCAGTGAAGGAGCTTCCACAACCTCCCTATGTAGTCTGTTCCACTGTTGTACTGTTCTTATATATCATAACATCCATCTCCCTGAAAACACACACATTCTTCATTGTACGTAGATGCATTTGTTTTCAGTACTCTTCAAAGTAAATTTGTTAGAATCTGTTAAAGCAAAAACTAGAATTTGAGCTTAAGTATGAATCAGCTTCTTAGCACTGAAGCTCTTAAATACATTTTTACATTATGCTTATTTTGTGCATATGTAATATGTCTACAGGCATTTTGGTTATTTCCTGCAGACCTTACAAGAAGAAAATAGCACTGCTTCAACTTACTGAGAAAGCTTCTAATTAATTTTTACATCTGTTTCTTTCAGTGCCTCTCTCGAGATGCAGCTGGAAACATAAGCATTCAGTTTCTGGGCACAGTGGTAAGTATTCAAGATCTACTATACTACATTATGCTTGTATTGACATATAACTTAACAAAAAAATAGGCAGTTGATAATGACTGCACACACACGCCTGTGTTCATGAATTTTGTCGGTATCTGTTTTAGCGTGTGCTTGCTTCAAAGTATAGGGTACATAAAACTCCCATTCCAGGTATTTCAAACTGGATGGAAGCAGAGCGATCCTTCAGTGAATGCTACAAAATGTTTACATTCCACATTTCACTTGATATGAGCCTATAACTTTTTGGCCCCTAAAAGGGTAAGGTATAATTGAAGGTACACTTGTAAGAAATAGGAGATTTTAAGCTTGTAATCTATTAGAATATATTCAGATTTCAGTCCATTTCATCTGATTTCTCTCCTCCCCCGCCCTGCTCATCCATTGGTGTTCTGTACATCTTCGTCCGAGCCCAGGGCCAATTTCTTTCACTCTATACTCCTCATCCTCAAGGCATTGTAGTAGCCATCCTCCCAGCTAAGGAGGACTAGATGAGAATAGCTCTTTTAATGGGCGATTCAAAGCACTGCCTCCATCATCATTGTCTCACTCTACCCTGAGGAGCTGAGAGCTGTTTCCACAGCTCTCCCTCAGTTCTTGCTGGCCTGCAGAATAATAGACTAAGAATCATGACCAGTCTCTACCATGGGAGAACTAAGCAATCGGACAGATCTTTTGCCTCTTTCGTGTATCTTGGGTACTCATGTGTAAGATGGAAAAACAAAATTGTGTGTTAAGTGATAGATGCTTCTAAGTCTACATACTCTATATCAAAATGGTATCTTAATTCTTATTGAAATGGTATCTTAATTCTGTCAGTCACGTGGTTAAAGTGATACTTAAAGTGCTCTAATTGTATTTTTCCAAGTTAATTCTAAACTTAAAGCTTTGAACAGATTAAAAAAAAGGTAAACTGCTGTAATAACTTCTGCTCAAGGATTGTGCGTTTACTTAGGTCTCATTCATTACCAACCACATTATTGGTGCTTAACAATCAGTGAACACTGTCCTATTCATGATGTTGGGCTTTGGCACTGGTCTAGGGTGACCAGATGTCCCGATTTTATAGGGACAGTCCTGATTTTGGGGTCTTTTTCTTGTATAGGCTCCTATTACCCCCCACCCCGTCCCAATTTTTCACATTTGCTGTCTGGTCACCCTACACTGGTCACTTGCTTTGCAGGAAAGGATGTTGCTACATGGCTGGTCTGATAGTCTCACAGCAGGAAAAAATAATGATTGAGACTGTTGCATAAGAATACTAACACATCTTGATCAGTTAATAGTACAAAGTCAAAATGGGCTTTAATCAAAACCCTATTTCTGAGCATCACCAAACTTCGGAAGGTATTGGTCAATTCTATGACTAGTGACATTCTTTTTTTTTTTTAAGTGGGATGCAAGTATGTGTTTTTATTATTAATTACTATTATTATTAATTTGTATTGCGGTAATTCCAGGAACCCCAGTGTTACAACAGTACCTCATTGTGCTATGGGCTGTACAAACACACAATAAAAAGGCAGTTTGTACCCTAGAAAGCTTACAGTCTTGATACGCTTTTAGCTTTAAGACATTGAGAGTAAAACAAAAGGATATTACAGTCGTTTAATTGTCTAGTGCTGATTATTACCATCTTAACTAAAACTAATATTGATTATCTCACACTGCTTTATCAAATCTGCATCTATTCAGAAAACTAATAATTATTTAATGAAAAAGGGGAAAAAATACCAGAATATGTTTTTGGAGAGGGGGAGAAGAGAAGAAGAGCATTTAGTGTGCACTATCAGGCACTTAATGTAGATGACGTAATACAGACTAGTCTTAACATGTTTCTTGTTGGTTGAACCTAAAGAGAGAATTTTAATCAGTAGATTAGAAAAATGGTAATGGAGACAAATCTTTTCCTAAGTCTGCTTTCTTAGCTATGTGTAAGATCTTTTCAGTATTTGGAAGCAGAATTGATAATTCCTTGCAACAGAAGAGGTTAGCATCCCTGAGGTACAGTAGGTAAAAGTTGAAGGGATGCAGGGTTAGGTAAGAGAATTCTGGATGTTCTCTCCTTTTCAGATTGACTTCCCTTCTCCCTCAAAGTCCTCCCCATTGCTTGTCTCACTCTCCCTGGTGTCTATGCTCCTCTCCATTCTGCTCTCCTTATCACCTTCCTTCCCCACTCCTTTGCTCTTATTAACTAATCCCCTCCTGCCTCTCCTGCACCCCAACCTACTACTCAATAGAGGGGGAGAGATTAAAAAAATCAGAACTGCCATGATGTTTCTCAGCTGTCACTCTGAGCTATATTTCATCCCTTTCCTCTACCATGTATCTGAGTTTCTCTTCAGATTACAAGCTTTGGGCTAAGAACAGCATCTTCCTGTGTATTGATGCAGCATCTAGCACAGGGGGAAGGGCTGATATGGATTAGTGCTTTTGGGGCATTGCTGTCATATCAATAATAATAACTAATAAAAATATAACTCCAAAGCCAGAAAAGAGGACCCCTTTCTCCACTCTTAGAACCTCTTTTTGGGAACTCCAGTATGTATGCACTACCATGCCCGTTACTAACAGACAGAAGGCTAATCAATGCATTATAAGGTTGGCAGTGGGGTTTTTCCCCTCATAACACTAAATGCTTGAAAGAAATATTTTGTGATATGATATTTAGATTTCTCAATATTCTGCTTGCATATGCTATACATCACTGTAGAAATTGGTTAGAAAAACAATTTATATTTGATTTTAATATTTTCTGTTGAGAGAAGAAAAACTAGCTTCAAGCATTCTCAGTTTCATACGTATGCAAATTCATCATGAGTTTCAATGCTGACAAGCAGCGTGGTGCTACTTAGCACATGCCCCATATACCTTTTCATCAGCACATGTTTTTAGAACCAGCTGATTGGGAGCACAGTCATCCAGCTAGTCATGAGGGCCTCAGATAAAATAATTCACTTGATTTCCTGACATTAGACATCAAAAGCAGTTTTTCTACTGGTTTTTGATAAGAGATGAGTCTCAACTTGATTGAGCCAGCTGACAGACACTGAAGAGAAGCAGAGAATGCTTCTCTATTAGAAACCTCATTGGCATCCCATGTAGTTAGTTAACGGACAGGGGAATGTACACTTCAACAGAAAGACTTGCATTTAAATAAAAAGCTTTAATATGAATATTAAAGCATAATGTATAGTAAACTTCTGAAGATTTTCTGTTAAGTAGTAGCAAAGGTATTTGTTTCTGCTGTTTTAAAATGAAAATGGAAAAAGCCATGCTACTGTTTCCAAATAAAGTAGGGATCATGAGTTTAAATTCCACAGTGTTGACATAATTCAGAGGTTCTACGTGGGTCTTTAGTAATGTTTCCTGTTGCTGGACACGACTAGAAATTCTTTGCTATTTGGGATTCTCTCTTCTGTTAGTTCATAGTGGCATTAGACAGTTTATGCGTTGCTGTTGTTACTAGCAGGAGTAGCATAACAGGAACACTGAGGAGCCCTGGTCATGGACCAGGGCCCCATTGTGCTAGGTGCTGTACAAACACAGAATGAAAAAGGCCTGAAAAGCTTAAAATATAAGTATAAAACAAGAAACAATAGATGGATACAGACAGATGGAGGGAGTACAAGGAAACCAGGAGACAACTCTTTCTCAATTGTCTCACAAGACATTGTTTCTACTCTTTATCCAATAAGTTGAAGATTTTCAAAAATAGGAGATCTAAAGTTAGGCTCCTAACCCCTTATTTAGGCATGTGCCTGAAATCAAAAAGTGTTGAGCACCCATTATCTTCTGCTGACCTGAGTCAGAGCTGTTGGCTTCTGAGTACTTTTGAAATCAGGCAGGGACATAAATATAGATATAGGTGCCTAGCTTTACGTTGTTCTTATTGAAAATCATGGCAAAGATTATTACCTCACATAACTTTTGATATCCTATGTTACAACCCTGGTGAGTCCTTCTGGATCCAAACCTTGTATCCCACATGCTCTTGGGGCTGGGCAGAGTTTAGGCATCATCTCTCTGTCTCTTGACCTCTAGGCACATACTCCAGGTGCAGACACTGTGTCTGATACCCTTCTTGGCAGAGGCAATCCAGTTGCCCAGGCCCTGAAATTATTGCTGGTTCTCCCAAGCCTCCCCGGCAGCTGGTGCACTTTCCCAGAGTTCCACCAAAGCTGTTGACCCTCTGGTTTACTGTTTCTTTCTTCTGGGACGATGGGACAGGGTAAACAAGTAACACAGAGACTCTGTAGAGGAATTTTTAAACACAGGTACTTTTGCTCATACAGAAAGCACAAGAGCGAAATCTACAGATCTGTGGAAAAAGAACACAACTGGCACACAAATCCCTTCTCCGGTGTCTCACCACCTTTGGGGGTTGGCTGTCCTTTTAGGGGTCCCAGTACCCCTTCCTGTACCATCCCTCCCTCCTTTTCAGCCTCAGGGTCTCTCTGTCTCCCCTGCAACAAGCTCCCCTGAGATTGTTCAGAACCAGGGGTAACAAGGTTTCCCCACATGTCTGTTTTTAACAGCAGCTCCTAACACCTTTTTCTCTGTTCCTTCTTTTCTGCTAGGGAGTTTCCATTGCTCCAACCCTATCCCCTGCAGGCAATCTGGGAGAACCAGCTTCCTTTAACATCCCGATTGTTCTATCAGGGCTGAGTTGTTCAATGTTAGCAATTTTTCGATTGTCTTGTACTGACTTCCAGACAGGGTTTGTAATATACCTGATCAATCTTTGCTAGCAAATAGCTGCTTCAATACACATTGCTGGTTTGATTTTACGAACTCTGTGTGTAACTCTATCAGAATTCATAAATTTTACATAGACAAATTCACCAAGCCATCACATCCTGTTACCAGGTTTATTGAATACGTTGTCATTTTGTGGACCTATACAAAGGTCCATTTTGTGGACCTTTGTGAACTAGTTATAGATTACAGCTAGGAATACAAGAACATTCTCTTCAGTTTGTTTTTCCTGGTAATGGACTTGCATTAATATGTGCTCACTTCTCAGACACCCTTCCTGTACCATTGCCAATGCCTATAAATTGTTGACTTTAGAATTTTCAAGCAATGTGTAATCAGTTTCTTTCCTTTGTCTTCTCCTTCTTGCATCCTTGCATGGTCCAATTAAATAGCGGTAGAGAATGTGAAGCTTCCACTGTATGACACTGAGACTCAGGTTGCAATGGCAAATGTTTAATAACCTGCTTCTTTCACCATTACAGATAAGTCCAATTCTGAACATGCTTGTTTTTCAATATATAGCACTACTGAAACTTTAGATATGAAGGCCGGTGTGGACTTTCAAAAGCGATTTTGAAACCTGTAAAAGCTACAGATATTATATCTAATGGGATGTGGAGACAGTATTAATAGCAAGGAAAAAAATATCTCACATTTTAATCTTGCAAATTCTACTCTGGTTTTCCACAGTTCTTTTTTTGTTTGTTTGTTTTCACAAAGTACCTCTCATTGAGTTTTGCCCCCATCAAGAGTCAAAGTTTGCTCTTCCAGAGTAAGCAGTGGGTATGGTCTCTAGAGTCTGAAGATCACTCGGGATCCTTGCTAATCTGAATTGAATTTCTCTGAAGTCATAGCAATCATGGGAATCACCCTTTTTCTTTACCCTGGCTCCAGATCACCTGGCAGCATTGCTCCAGTGTGACTTCTGGCAGGGGAGTTACACAGTGCAGAAGGGACTCCAGGGGAAAGTTAACAATTGCCTCAGGAAACGTTATTTTTTTGTGCATTCCTTTTGAATATGATGGTGAGCATCCTCTGGCCTACTGTCTCTCCACAAAATGACCCTGGATGCTGCCGAGGGCAGGGAGTGATCTCCACATAGAGATTTCCCTTTCAGTCACGTTGAGTAGTTTTAAAGTGTAATAACATATTAAGATATACGTTGGAGTTGGGATTTCTAAATGTGCTTAAGTAATTTCAGAATACAAGTCTCCCTGAATGTCAATTGGACTTTGTTTCTAAGCCACTTAGACACTTTTAAAAATCCCAGCTGGAATCTCAAATAAAAAAGTAAATAAAAAATAGTCTTTTTTGTGTGTGTGTGCATTTAGTTGTCTTTGTTTTAAAAAAACAAACCAAAAAAAAATCCACAAGAAATTATTTCTGTTTATCAGCTGTAACATTTAAATAGTCCCAGTTAGTCTTTGAAGTTCATGCCTTCAAAGATGGGCAAGTTCCCAGGTTGTTTGTTGCAGTTGACTCCTGAAAAGTTAGGTTACCCATGCAAAGCAGTACGTCTCTTTGGATTGGGATGACTATTTTCTGTAGTGGCCTAAATAAATAAATAAATAAAATTTTAGGCCAAGATTTTAATAAATGGGTTTACTGCAGTTAGGTACCTAAAGTCTTATTTAGGCTACTGAATAAGTGGCCTGACTTTTAAAAGTGCTGAGCACTGATTAGCTCCCATTGGTTTCAGTTGTGTGGAGCTGCTGGGTGCCCAGTGCTCTTTGAAAATCAGGCCACTTGCTTAGGTACCTAAATAAGGGCTTAAGAACCTAAGTAGAACCCAATTATTTAAATCTTGGCCAATGTTTTTAAATGAAAGCTTAACATTTCCAATGAGAATATGCAATGATGGCATTTGTAGGGTGGATTGCACTGTAGTACTTGAATATCTCAAATGATACCATTTGCCTTCCAGAAAAATGAACAGGACTTTGCAACTTCCTCTGTATTTTGCTTGAAAAATTTAGACTGCCTCTTATTCAGCTTGTTGATACTTTCTGTGGCAAGGACAAGGGTTTGGACTTGGTGGCTGCTTGAAGAATAGGTTAACAGGTTACCAAAGGTAGTTCAATTATTTTCCTGTGGGTGGATTAAGACCTACAAGTAGTGATTGAATACTGCCATCTTAAGATGATTACATCATGGTGAATGTTGAGCCTTTCTTTTCTGAGGAAGATTCCTGCTGCCAAAAAAACAAACATATGTGTAGCCTGCGTTTTTTAAACAGCTTTTTGATGGCTGCAGTTTTGGCATTTACCCAAGAGCTGTTTAGGAGATATTAATTTATATGGCTGAGAAGCTTAACTAGGGATCTTAATGAAACAAAGGCATGATGAAGTTAGTAAAGCTAATTTAAGTCTCAGAATGTACATTTTAAATTAAGTTTTTATTGATAATAAATATACTTTGTTTCTCATTAGTCTTCTAAGCTTCAGTGATAATATCTGTAAAATAAACATGTTTTACCAAGATTTAACATTAAGAATGCTATTAATATGACCCTTGGTACAGCAGCACAATTAGATTTCAAAGTGAGCATTTAAGATGTAACAGCGATTAATGACAACCATCGAAAACAATTTTGAACTCCATCGGTTTAACTCAGGAGGGTAAACTTAATATGATAATATATCTAGTTGAATTGTATCAGCTTAGCAGGAAAGTATGCAAATATGTGACCCTTACCTAGCATCTAAATGGATGCTGTGCTGATAGATTTATCAGTTCCATTAAAGAACTTTAGGGAACTTTGGAATTTCAGCAATTGTTCCCTTGGAGGCTGAAAACCAAACCTGATCTCATACTGGGACCATTCTGGTCTGCATATTTCCATAATTTGCCTTTGCTACTAATATGACAGCAAGACGCAAATAACTGTTTCTAATAATATCAAATAGAGTTGTGGAGGACAGCATTTTAATGTAGTAAAAGACCTCCCCGTGGGGTTGTTATTGCCATTGTAGAACAGCAGTTACACAGTTGCAACAATAGTCTGTTAATTGATTCGTTTAATTAGCAAGAGATGAAGCTTGTGCTCCATCTTGTCTTCTGATATCATGGGGGCAGCTACAGAAAGAATTCTTTGCATTTGTCAGGTGTAAGTACACTTAATGAAAAGTTCCAAATGCACTTTTCTGCAGAGGCAAAGTTTGAATGTTTTATGAATTTAAAGCTTTCTCTTACGATTTTTATGATTTAAGAACTGCTTCACCCTTGGAGTCTAGGAATATAATTTATGACAAAGCATTGATGTACTAGAAGTGGGAATTTGTAATTCAGATTTGCTTGCATTTCTAACCTAAATATTCAAGTCTAAGAATTATAGGAATAGTGGATCATTGTAGTAACAGTTCACTAGATTTAGTCTGGAAGAAATAAGGTCAGATTAGTGAAACTGGCCATCTGTCTTGTTCCAGCTTTTTAGTTGTATTTTTATTCCCCCTCTGGATAGACAATGAATTTACATGACCACATGGTATAGTTGGTAGCATGTGTGAGAAAAGAGATTCTCTTTGGGCTTGATTATAAATAAGGATATGATACAGTATTTGCTTCTGGGCAATGAAATAACTTTTTATTCAGTGTGTTTTAAAGGCATTTAAAATAAAATAAGTATATTTAGTTTTAATTTGATTTTCCTTTCCTCTTAGCTTAGTTTTGTCTTCTGTTCAAGGTTATTCTTCCTTATGGAGGGAAAATATTTCTAAGAACAAGACACACTTCTTGTTAAATGCTAATTAAAAAAATGAAGGTTACATTGGCTTACTTCCATTGTCATAATACTGACCTAAAATAAAGGAGCTCTTATAAGTCTAAAGCAAATCACAATAGGGAATGAAAAATTCATCCATTCATCCAAGATTTAAGAGATGTCTCATCCTGTTTTTTATAACACTGTTACTAGTGGGTGCTGTGGCACAGGAGATGCCATCAAGTTAGGGAGCACTGTGCAGCTTGCTGTAACTCAAGATAGCAAAGGGATAGTGTGCTATTGAATGGGCCATCTTTTTGAGGGACTGTAAATGAAGAGCCGGCTCGCTTACAGTCATTAATGTTCCCATGGCAATTTGCACAAGCCCCATAGCACTTTGCATTCTCAGTGTCTTGGCCAAATTCCACTTTGTGTAATTACCTTCTGTCTACATAAATTCCCACCGCGGTTTCAGCTGTATTTGGTATTCTACACTTCCTGTCCTAAACAGTTGTGGTGCTGCTGTGCACTGTTAACAGGTGCTGTGGCTGTATTTCAAGTGTGGGTGAAGTGATTCCTGTACACTTCTTTAATGAATTTTTTGCTCCCATTGCCATAGTGTCTGGGTATGTGACATAAAACAAGACACCAAATTAAAACGGTCACAACAGACAGCACAAATAGCTTAACTTCTCAATTTCACTAGCCCATCATAAAGAGAATCTTCCAAGGGATCATCTATAGGCAGACAAATCTTTGACCAGAAAGCTTAACCTTGAACAATATGCCATGAAGGTCAGTAGACTTGGGTTCTGGTGGACTACTAGAGGGAGTGAAGTAGACAGTCAGGAACCTTTCTGTGAAAACACTCTGCTTCCACATCTCAATAGTGTGTATATCAAGGGGCTATGAGCTGAACTGTCTCTAGTGATCTCTACCATTGCAATCGGGAAAGGTACATAGGAAGAGAGGCCATCTCTAAAGTATCCACATCCCAAATCTTAAATCAAACTGAAAACCTTGCGTCGCACCTTGAAGCAGATGGGAAATCAGTGCAGAACTCTGAATACAGCTGTAATGTGGCTGTGTACTCCTTTACAGCAGCTCTAAAATTCATCCATTTCTACAGTTCAAACCCTTGTCCATACTTGGTTGTCTCTCACCTTGACTATTACAGCCGCTGCTGCCGCCTCCTTTGTTGGTTTCATCTCAGCTGTGCTGCTGCTAAAATAATCTCTTCCTGCTGCTCTGATTTGTCTCTTCTCTCTGAATTGGCTCACTGCCTTCTATGTGAAGTTCAGTTTTGTCTTCCTTTTCAAGGCCTTGCATTACTTTACCTGTCTGACTTCTAAACGTCCTTTTGTTCAATCTTTCTTCCATGCTTGTCTCCACAGCTAGTTCCATCATACTTCGGTGCTCAGACTCTCCCTTTTCTTGTGTGCCAGTCAACCTCTTTCTCTTCCTCCAAGTTTCTTTTAGAAACATACTTTTTCTCAGAGGGGTTATCACTGATGGTCTCCAAGATATCGTCTTTGATCTGAGTTTACACCATCACCAGCTGGCTTATGTGCTCATTGTATCATTCTCCCTCAGGTCCCTCTGATGGGGCTGTGAAAAAAGGAGCAGGAAAAAAATGCAATAAAGAGAGGATGAAAAATTGAGCAGCTTGGATGGAGCAAAGGTAATGAATTAAAAGATGGTGGCAGAGAAATAGGCAGGAGCTTGGTTGGGCTGCACATTGAAGGCATGGACAAGGAGCATAGATTTGATGTAAAAAGGTGAAGGAAAGCCTTTGAAGGGAATGGACATGGTAAGGTAGATAGTCGTCTGTGGCAGCATTTAAGAGAAATGGAAACGTAAGGAATGACAAGGTGAGAGGCCAGAGAGGAGTTTGTAGTAATCGAGGTGAGAAATAATCAGTGCCGGAAAATCTGTGGGAGGGGGGGTGGAGGGGGAAATAGAAAGAAAGAAATGTTTGGAATTGTTGTTGAAATGTATTGAGAGAGTCAGTATGGAGGGAGAAGGAGAGGGCACTATGGTTCTGAGTGGAGAAATGGACTGGACAGTGAAATTGCCAGTGTCCCCTTGTGATATAATTGTGGACTCAGATGAGCAAAACTAACTGCTCTAAACTTTCTCTTCACCACAGCAAAATATATTTAAAACTACATTTTCATGGCTGTAACAGGTCTCTCAGGACCCTCTGTTTCTCCGAAGAGCAGCCAATCTGCCTACCCTGCAGCAAATAAGTACTGGCACAAGTAGGCAATCCACCTCTTCAGTTTATTCTTTCCATTTAATACTTATAGCCGTTGACCCTCAGAAGTAAATGGCTACGGAGGAGGTGAAGGGCAGAGCAGTTGTGGTAGGTCCTGTAGAGCACAGGAAGTATCACACTTGTGTGACAGTCTTTCAAACTCCAGTCCTTAGTTTTGGCGAGATGCCATATTTGCAGCATGCACAGGAAGTATTAGCATAGCAACGTGTGTTATGAGCAACAGAACCACAACAAGGTCCTTCCTGTGTCTGGTGGTGGTTTGATTTGGGAGGAGGAGAGAGGTCAGGACAATGGGGATGGAAGGGGAAAGTCCACACTGTTGTAATAACAGTGAAAACAAATTGCCCAGGTGCCCAAGTGCTTCAGTGCAAAGGATATGGTAAAATCTTGCTGGAGTACAGCAAGATTCCATCAGCGCTGCGAAGTCCAGTTTCTACTAATGCCATCCTGGCACACCTGGCTCCCCCCTCTCCCCCCACTTCATTCCAATCCATCTTAAAGAGTCGTTTTTTTCTGCAATACTCCCACACGCTAACTCTGAAAAACACTTTCTTTGTGCCAATGTTATATAAGGGGCGGGGGGAGTGATATTAGAATTTTAAAATATCTAAGTTAATATCCTGTTGTTGGTCTCCCAGTGCTTAAGATCCTCAGGATAGGACTTTTGTTTGTATCTTGCAAACATCAAGCATAATTGATGCTCAAAAAATAATGACAAGGGTGAAGGAGATCAGAGACATCTAGATACTCTGAGGGGTGTCTTGCAGCCAGTTTGCCCATAATCTTACTCAAAAAAGGAAATATGAAATCAAGCTATAGTTGGCCAGATTATCAATCTCATATGATGGCTTTGTGAAGCAGAGGCTGCACTGATCCTTCCCTCAAAGCACTAGGCCACCTGGCCTCTCTAAGAGAGGCATTTACACTCCCCACCACCAAAGAGTTATTTGCCCACAGCCATAGAGTGAGTCCATGTTACTGGGATTAGAACTCTGGCATTTCATGGTTCCTAGTTGAGTCCTTTTGATCACACAACCGCAAATATAGCAAACCTAGGTGCAATGAGCAACATCCATGATAAATTTGCAGCCTTAAAAAGGCCAGAGAGAAGAAGTCTCAAAAACTTATTTAGGAATTATAAGCATATTAATTCATATGGAAAGAAGGGATTCATGAAGGCATTATAGAAGAGCAACATATATGGGGAAACTAAGTTTAAGTATTTTTAGCTTGAGGTAGTGTTGAATTCACTTGAAAAGCAGAAAGAGTATAAAGAAGAGAAAGCAACTTTTACAAGAACTCATACTGGTATACCAAGAGTATCCTGAATGAGGAGAGATCAGAACCTTTGGTTTTAATCCAGGAGGAGTTGGAGACCCATGCTAGAATAATATACATGCAGCAGAATGTAACTGCAAGGTATTGCACGTATTTGAAGATCAAGAGAACTGACAGGTTGATGCTGCTTAACCTGTCAAAATCCAGCTGGAAGGTGGTGATGGAAGCTGTAGAGAAGGTTAAGAAGAGATTAGCACCAGAGATAAATGGAATTCTTGAAATAATCCACCATTAGTGCTCTGAAGAAATAAAGGTTTAAAGAAATATCGGTAGGGTGCCTAGAGAACAGCAAAGATCTTAGACGCAAGGTGTCAGGCAAATAGAATCACTATCCAAAATAGAGGGCAATTTTTCCTCAGTGGAAACTTTAAATTTGTGTCCTTGTTAAAAGGAAAATACTTAAATTCAGTGGTAGTACATAATATCACCATTTTTCATCTGGGAATGTTAGACAAACTATTGTAGGTAGAAAAACTGCATGAATGCCAGGGTCATAGAAGCATGTTTCAGTAACATGGAAGCTCATTGAGAGGGTAAGCAGAAGAAAAAGAACAGCAAGGTAATGTAATTTGATCATCTCTAAGATGTCAGGGGTTCAACCGTTCATTTCTTGCTCTTCGTTATCCTCCAACATTTGGACCTTGCTCATTTCAATGTAAGATTCACCATTTGATTATTTGCTACAATACAGCAAAAGCTCAGTGTTTAAAATGAGAACTATGCAGCAGATATTGTTTTTCAACTTAATCCTGGAAAATTTGATGGGAGGGGAAAAGGAACCTAGCATCAGTGATTTCCCTGGAATTCGAGAATGGTGTTTTCACAAAAACATTACTGAACAATTTGGCATCAGCAGCCAGTTTGCCAAGAGTGAATGTAATATACATGAAAATTACATCAGATTGTGGCAGAGACTGCTTTAGTTAAGCTTGTATAAGGCCTGGTCTACTCCAGGGAAGTTTCCAAAAATTTTAATCAGTTTTAAAACTGGTTTTAAACCTAATTGCAGACGTATTGTAGAACTGGCTCCAGGGGGCATGAACCAGCTTCAAAACCACTCTCAGCACAGAGGGAATGCTGGGAGTCTGTCCAAAGATAGGGAGAAACAAGACTGCTATTCCACTTCCTCGTTTCTTCTTTCTGGCTTGGTTCATGGTATATTCGGTCTCCTGTGGGTACTAGCTGTCCTAGAATTATGATGGAAACGGCATTGAGCCAGTGTCAGTCATTCAGGTGTCTTATCCAAAATCAAATCCAGAACGGCATTCTTTTTGTTGACAGATGATCTTGCATTTATCAGCATCACTAATACTGTAATGTTAGTGTTCTTGGGTGATGTCTTTGCATCCCAATGATAATAGTGATCTGGGAGAGTGAGAGACAGTAGATCCTAGGTCCCATGAAGGGGCTGGGTCTCCCTTTCTCCAGATGCTAGGGGTCTGACATTGTTGTGCTGTCCTTTCATCCAGTTTGCCTGGTGGCTTTTTGTAAATGTGCAACTGATGTACGGACGTGCTGAAGTGTTTGGAATGGTGGGGCAAAGGGGCATGAGTGTCCATAGCAGACTCAGTTGGGAGTTTCCTCTTTCACTTTGTCTTCTGCTTGCAGTTCTGGGTGATCTGCAGTGGTATTACCAGCCGTTGTGTTGATGTCGCCTACCACTCTGTTGGAGTTGGGAGCTGATGTTACTGCCTGTGGCTTGCATGACAGGCCTCCCAGTGCATTTGGCTAGCTGGGGTGATAGGCAAGGGAGGATCTGAGCAGTCCCTTCAGTTCCATTCCACGGAGAGGAGCAGAGTGAACTCCCACTGGCTTTAGCTGCCTGGAGTACTGCTGTGTGTGCAGGATGTAGGAGAACTGTGAAACCTCTATGGCTGGTGTAGGGAAGGAGGAGTAGGGAGGCTCCTGCAGCTCCTTTCCCTAGGAGAAATCTAGGTGAGCAAAATGTAAATACCTGAGTTGCAATTCAGACTGGATGCTGTGGCTACCACCTATTTTCATACGGAGGGCAAGTAGCATAGGAATCTTTAATTTGAGGTAGTCAGGTCCTGGTTTAATATACAGCATGAAAGTTGAATAGTGTATTTCAGTTCTTGGTTTAAATGTAGAGGGATGGATTTTCCAGTGCACTAAGGTTTAATTGCACCCCAGATATGGCTAGCGGAGGGGTTCTCCACCAGTATAGCCGCCTCCTGTACCAGCTGCCCTTCCTCCCCCAACCCCTAAAACTCCCAGGGTAAGGTGAGGGAAGGGGCTTAAAGACATGGGATGTGGTGGGGCAGGGTTCCACTCTCCTCTGTTGTCCATTGGTGTGAATTTGAGCAGCCTCCCAGAGCTGAGCCCAGAAACTTGTACAGAACAAATTAGCATTTTTATTTAGTGTCAAGATTTCCTGATGTAATGTACAACCAAGACTGGCTTTAAAATAGTTACCCTTAATATTGTTGTCCCTCCCCCTCATGCTTTCATGTTTGAAGGCTCCATTAGTGTCCATAACAGTGAGGGAGTAACGCAGATGGTAAACATTTTTACCACAGAACACCAACAGTGAACACCATATCACTGATTTAGTAGTCTCTGTACTGTGCTTGCTCAGCTGTACATAATCACTCTCATTTCCTTCCCTCGGGTTTCTGGTCTGCTTAGGGAGACTTCACCAGCAAGTTCAGTAAAATCTCATTGACATCACTCAGCTATTGCTCAGTTCCCATGCGTGCCGCTCTGTGGAGCTACAGGCTCCATGTTAGAAAGAGCATACATTGCTTCATGCGGCATTCTGTGACTGCTGAAAATGCAGACTCACTATGCTTACTGTAGTGCATTTAAACATTTTGGAGAAGGAACTGTGTACCGCACTTAAGGTAATGGGGCCTTTCAATGCTACCATAATATGAACAAAAATAATCCTAGGGAATTGTGTTAAGCCTGCCCTCCTGAGCTTTGTGGGCCAGCTGCCATGGAGGAGGCCACAGTGGATTTATTACAGCTCATGGAATATTTTTAAAGTTTGTTTTCTTCCTGAGTGTGTTAATAAAATTGTGCAAGGTGTGATTAAGGGTTTTAACTCTATATTTAGTTCAAAGAAATCTACACTTTGAACAGAGTAATTTTATTTATTAAATGTAATATTATGAATCTTAAATAGATGTGAGGTTACCATTTCATTTATTTATTTAGCAACAACAAAATAACAAAAGTAGGATGTGTCCATCTAAAATGCAGTTAGATCATCTTCTTTATCTGAGTATAAAAGACAATCTCGGATGTATGTTTCATGTCCATGTTATATGCCTAAAATGTAATTGTTTCATTTTTTAAAATAAATAATCATTATTACCATATACCACATCAGGCAACTATTTGGGTTTGTTTGCTGTTCTGGCTCCTCCCCTCCCCCCTTAATCCCAGTTCTTTGTTACTGGCAAAAGCATTCAAAGAGTTTTTGCTTGTCAAATGGAGAAGATCAAAACTGTCTGAATTTCTAGCCAAGTTCACGTTCTCTGGAGCAGCATTTCATTTTCTGGACAGAGAATCTGATGTGTAGTAACTAAAAACTCTGGCTAAGTTCATTTGAACAATCTGAACTTAAAGAAGAAACAGCAAAACAAATACTTTTTAATTCTTGCGCCTTTTGTATTTACATTGGCGTTGTCTTCCTCAGATAAAACATTTTGATATTAAGCAGTTCCTCTAATTTTACTGGGTTCTGTTTCTTTTTATGGTAACACACACTGTGCAGGAAGGTCATTATACTGAGAAAAAAAGCTGTCAGCATAAAAGAGAAAGTTAACATTGCACATGTTGTCTTTGTTTATGGGGTTCCTGGAATGTGTTGAGAATCAAGCCAAGTGATGGCTTAAACTGTTCTTTACAATATGCTGGACAGCTTCTTCATAGGTTCCTCCAATCACAGGTACTTCTTGAAAATGCAGATGGTAAAAATATCAGTAAAAAGTATCTAGCATGTTTCTTTTATATGTTAGCACATATAAAGAAAAGTTAAACCATTTCTAAAGACCACCTTCAGTACTTGTATTCCTACAGTGTGAGGGATATGATTGACATTACATTTAATTAACCCCAGTTCTCCATTGTAAAAACATTGAAATAACTATTAAAACACGTTTAGGTCTGTGACTGCATGCTCTGGTCCGAAACGAGCCACAGGGCAGGCTCAAGTAGGGTGCAAAAAAAATCTATAGAGTTTATTGAGGCAGTGTCCCCACACCTCTCCTGAGCAGGGATTCCCTGAAGCAGTCTTAGTAGGCCCCTCAGGCCTCTCCAAAGCAGCCCAGCCCACCTTTTTACAAACAAGCAAAGAAACATACTCTCAAAATAAACCCAGTAGTCCTGGGCCTGGCCTACCTTGGTCTGGCAGTCTGCTTTCTCTGTCGAAATCCTGAGCTGATCCTTTCCCTCAAGGAGCAGCAGATAAGATCTATTGTCTCTGGTTGGCCAGCAACTGAGCTCTTCTCCTTCCTTTTTAACTACCCCTTCATCACCTCACAGCAAGTGTGGTGGGACAGGGCTGAGTGGTCAACAGCAGCTCATTAAGCCTTGCTGGCCCAGTGTGGGGTTGGTATACCCCGTAACCAGGTTTCAGACTGAAATCCAGCTTCGGTCAGTAGGTAGTGAATGAAAGTCAGTGCTGTCTGATGGCTGTTCATCACAGTGACCTGTGCAAAATGCATTGGTGATTTCTCTCTCTCATTTCTTACTGGACAGGCGTCCACATCACCATCCAATAACCATCCTTTGGTTGGCGTTGTTGTTTGCAGTCTCAGCAGAGAGGCCAAAGATTGTATGCGGATAGAAACTTCGCTATCTTGTATTTCCAGAGAGCACGCCTCTGCTCCGAAGCACATTTCAGGCATGTGGATAGAGCAGGGTGGGGAAGTAAAAAGTTTGCAGTGGTAGCTTAATGTTGGGAAAACAAGGTCTTACATGAGTAAGATGCACATGATTTTTAAGTTTGTATTTTATTGCATGAGAATTGTACTTCTGACCTACCTAAGCTGAAAACTTCCACACTCGGTTCATACCTGAAGTCAGGAAAGTCCTGTCACCCACTGAAACATAAGCATGTGGGGCTAACTGAACGTTAATTGCCTTTAAGAATTCCTGCTTAGCCAGTCCTTCACGGAAAGGAGTTGTCTAATGACTTAGACATATAGGGTAAGTTCAACTATTAAAAGATAATAGCAAGTGAGGGAAGGAAAGGGAAGGTGACTAGCCAGGAAGGATTAGCCTGAGTCATAAACAAATTGCCTGAAACTACTCAAGCAGGATCTTGAGAGGAGATAGTCACTCCCTAGGAGAATAACCTTTCAAAAATGTAGGAGCCAGTTACAAGCAGGTTTCAGAGACTGGCGAGGAAGAAACTCTATTTTGGAGCAAATGCAACATGCTGCCTTACAGAATCAGAGAGAAGAAATGATGCTGTTAGAGATACAAAGGTTTCCACTATTCCCTAAGAAAAGCAATATGCATAGTACCACTAAGTTTAATGTGCTAGTTCCCAGATCCTTTCCACTGGGGAAAATGGAGTGTTTAAAACAGGGATCGGCAACCTTTGGCACATGGCTTGCCAGGGTAAGCACCCTGGCGGGCCGGGCCGGTTTGTTACCTGCCGTGTCCACAGGTTTGGCCGATCGCGGCTCCCACTGGTCGCAGTTCGCCGCCCCAGGCCAATGGGGGTGGCGGGAAGCGGCGCGGGCCGAGGGATGTGCTGGCCGCTGCTTCCCGCCGCCACCATTGGCCTGGGACGGTGAACCGCGACCAGTGGGAGCCGCGATCGGCTGAACCTGCGGACGCGGCATGTAAACAAACCGGCCCGGCCCGCCAGGGGGCTTACCCTGGCGAGCTGCCTGCCAAAGGTTGCTGACCCCTGGTTTAAAAGCTACTCTCTTTATTTTCTGTATGTTTTTCTTTATGTAACATCACTAGATAGTTAAAAGCGTAATTTGGTCAAGAAACCCCAGAGTAACTGTTCTAGATAATATGTTGGGGACAAAATATCGTCTGATGTTTTTAAAGAGATCAGTACCATATACTCTGACCCAAGGCAAGTAAAACAAGTATGAGTGACAGCCTGGGTAGTGGTCATGTGTGAGGAAATAGACTGCAGTTTCTGCTCACAAGAGATGCTACCGAAAGATCTGCAGGCATAGTGTGGGTACATAACATTAAATGACCTGGAAGTGACAGGTATCATCAGAGCTACCTATGTTTGCTTGAGTTAATATATTGTGAGACCTACTCTGTAACCCGAAGTGCCTGTGCATCTGCATTGTGAGTTAACATGAGCCTATGGTTGTCTCATATTCATTGTGGTTTGTTAAAATGGATTCCTTCACAATCCAAAATAGTGTATTTTTTCAGTTGTGTTAGTATCAGTGATGTATGGTAATAGACACCACAATATGCTAATTTCCAATTTCTATATGAAATATAACCCTTATCTTATTTCTTCAAGGATAAAGTGCTTGAGTTGGTATTTCTATGGAACAGCCATTACACCAGTATTCAATAAGGCTGATAGTGTGTTTTTATCCTTAGATTTATCTATCTATCTCACACTTCTCCTATTTAAAGGAGGCACTTACAGTGATTTGGGTATTAATGGTTCAGCATATCCATAGCTACTTTTGGCTTATACAAAATATAAAGAGCCTCCAGTCCCAACTACCAAGTCTATGGATATCCGGAGTGAACAGAGGATTTCACTGAATGGGAAAAAGCTATGTTAAAAGTATATTTTTATTTTTTGTGTGATTACCAAAATATATCTTTGGACTCAAAGCAGGGAAATGTAATTGCCTCTACATCCTGATAAAGCTGTGGCCTCTGGAAGTGGCTTAAGAAAGGGGTAGATTGAGTCCAGTTTTGTTCTGAATACTTCAGATATTTTCTTTCTGCCAGCCCTTTGGTTCAACTCAAGGCACAGGAGAGGGATTTCCTGTGCTGGTCAGCAGACGTGCTGTTTAGCACTGGGAGTAACCCCAACAAGAGAGCTGGGGAGTGCTGCTCTGGGACTAACTCCACATTAATACAGCTGCTAACAGGAGTCAAAGTTTAATTACCAGTATGACATTTGACTCCATAGTGAACTGGAAATAAATTCTGAAGCAAGAAGCATGTCTAACAGCATTGTTGGGTTTTTTTCTTCTGTGATTTGGTGCTTCTCCTGATGACAAAAATATATATTCCTGGCAACACTGGGATTATTTAATTGAGTTTTATAGGATAGTGATGTTTTCTCTATATATCTAATAACACCGAGTCATTTGTTTTAGGGAGGGAGAGGGATAGGCTGAGAAAATCAGCTTGGAAAAATAGCTTTAAAAGTATAATATTTTTTCCATCAAATTATAGAACTGTACTCTGCTAGTTGAAAGCACGTAATGAATAGGAAGTGAGCACTAATCTATCTGGCTCTGTCTGAACCCTCATATTTCTATTTATCACAGTGGGAGATTTTAATATTCAGCTGATGGTATTTTATATTTTGCTAATTTTCAGGTTGAGATAGGGGCACTTAAAATCAAGTTGACTGGCTGAATGAGAAATAAGGTTTTATGAAAATTAATGAAATCATGCTATTATGAATTTCGAAAAGGGGAGTAGGTGATGTAAACAGCATCTGAAAATGGTTTAACGAGCTAGTTTAGCTTTATTTCAAAACTCAGTTCAAATATATGAAAAAAATTATGCCAAAAATGTGTTAGGGGCCAGATTCTGCCCACCTCACTCATGTTTAGTAGTATCTTACTCAGAGAGTAGCCCAAATGAATATGACCATAAGTGACACAAATATGAATAAAATTTCATTACTATAACTGTTTTAATAAATGTCCATTATAACCTTTTAATGTAAATTACTTCTGCCCACCCCTAGGTTACCCTCTATTTTTCATTGAACACCTGGCCTGTCTCCACCAATTTTCCAAAATACTGTTGTTAAACATGCTCTGCCTTTGTGATTGGCTTAGTGACTCAGCAGATCAAGACTTCTGGATTTTTCATGCTTTGTGACACTACTGCTTTAGGTCATAACCCCACTGGAAAATCTGCACTTTGTTCTGGTGTGGAGTGGCTTGTTTTTAATCTCCATCCCAACCTGGCATTGTTTCCTGGGGACAATGAAAACACATTTTTGTACTTTGGTGATATTGTATTTGTGATGAATTTGTCATTTGGATGGGACAACTTATTATAGTGAGGTATGTGGCACCAACACATGAACCAATGTTCTCTTTAGAAATGGTCTATTAAAAAAAACCCTGTGGTCAATTGATGTTGATATGTTGATTCCCCCCCCCCCCGCCCCCCGCCCATTTCTAATATAACACTTAGTATCCAGAAGGCTCTCAGAGCACTGTACAAAAACAGGGCCTAAGGATTCAGAAACAGAACTTACTCCCGATTAAGTCAATGCCAGCGCTCTCTGGCTTCAGTGAGAATTGGACTGATCCCTACACAAGTTCAGGGAATTCAACTCCTTGCAGGATTGGGCCCTTACAAATGATAAACAGGGAATTCTAGAAAAAGGTAGGAAGGGAAGGCGTCACTGATTTCAAGTATTGACAGAAAGTATATATATGTGAATGTACAAACACACAGAGGTCTATGTATATACGACTTCCATAGAAGTTGTGAGAAGTATTTTGTATGGGCTAAGTAAAGTGTCATTCTTGAAGTGTGAAAGTCTGCTTGATGCTCAATGCATGATTTGGAAGGATGGCTTTGTAAAGTGCCAAAACACTTTTTATTAACTATATTAAAGAAATCAAAACACCAAAAAGGGGCGTAAAATTAAGTCATTATAATCTAACAAAAACAAACAACAAAACAAACAACAACAAAAAATTGCAATCCCATATATATGCACAATAATGAATGAATTCATCCACTGCTAAGCTCAGCTACCTTTTTGGCTACAAAAGTTTCCAATTTTCTCTGTTTATTTCTACATTGTGCCAGGATGAACAGGCCCCTTCTAAGGGGCTTTGGGCTCAGTTTCACATGCGTGTAGTTTACCTGCCAGACCATGAGGGTTACATCATGCTGGAGCATAGGACTGAGAACCAGGCCTGAGGGGAGATATAAAAGCAAACTGTGCTCAGTTGAGAGAGTGACCTACAGGGAACTGAAACTACTGGGGTAGGCCAGGCAAGAGACCTGCTGTAACCACCCCCCTTTTGACACACTGCCAATCTAATCCTCCTAGTTGAATAGGAAGGATAATGGTTTTTTACCTTGTGGTTCCCCACATAAAAGAGCCATCCCTTGGGATAGATGAGCAGTTGCACCAAATAAACTTATTTGAATTCTCAAAAATACCAGAATGGAACCACTTAAGAGTCCATCCACCCATGTTAGAGACTATAACCATATCAACAACACCTCATGGTCAATGGTATCAGAGGCAGCTCACTGATCTAAGGCCCTGATTCAGAAAAACGTTGAAGCACATGCTTTCCTGAGTTGGGTCTTGTAAGAGTCAACATGGACACTATTTTTTTTTTTTTATCGTGATCTGTCACCAGGAGATCCTCAACCAATGTCTCTAGCAGAGTTTCAGTTCCATATCCAGAATCTGTTTGATTAGGATCTAGGAAATCTGAGGTCTCCAGGACTCATCAAATTTATCCTGATTCTACCTTGTCAACAGCTTTTCCCCAAAAAATAAAGATTGGCTACATGTTGATAATTAACAAGATTATTAATGTCAAGTGATGATTTCTTGAACAGCTTTATAACCGTTTCTTCATAAAGAAAAGTGTCTGCATTGCACCTCTAAAGAGAACCTAGTGCTACTGGGCTTCACCAGCCAGGAACAAGAATCTGATTCACTTGCTAATCCCCCAGAACCTCAACAAGTGACACTGGCTGAAACTGAGGGCAGGTCTACACTTAAAATGCTGTAGTGGCACCACTTCAGATGCAATTACGCTGATGGAACAGCTTCTCCCATTGAGTAGTTAATCCATCTCTCCAAGAGGTGGTAGCTATGCTGACAGGAGAAGCCCTCCTTGTGACATAGTCTGTATACACCGGGGGTTAGGTTGGTATAACTGCATCACTCAGGGGTGTGGATTTGCACACTCCTGAGCAACTTAGTTATGCTGATGTAAGTTTATTTAGTGTAGACGTGAGGTGAGAGAAGACCTATCATTTATCTCCTTGAGACACTGCTCCCTTATCACAAAATAATAGTCTGGATCTCAGTGATTTAATCCACAAAGTGACAATGCTACTGATTGACCTCTTGATGTCCTCTAATAGAAAGGACAAAAGTCAGATATGGGATTTCCTCCCCTCCTCCATATTCTGTAGCTCGAAATGGATGAGTGTGCCAGATTTCCCGTTGCTAGCTCAGGGGGAAGATTAAGATTGTCAATGAATCACCACGTTGCCAGTGTCATGTTATATTAGATATGCAAATAGTTTAGGTAAATTAAGATGTTGCTCTCAACTATTATGCACTGTTCAAAAGATATTGCCAGGGCTATTTGTGACCTCCAGGGCAGCCCCAGGCTTCTATGGGTCATCTAAGCTGCAGGAAATCCCAGTGAGTTCTTCTTGCAGGCCAGGGTGCAGGACTTTCTTTGGCCCAATTATAATGCAGGGTAGAGGGATTGGACAGCAACCTCTCACACAGCATTACATTTAAACCGAGTTCTGGAGACACAGAAAATGAGAGCTCCCACATTCTGGAGCTATGGCTCTCCAAAGTTCCTTGACTAACAAAGTTCTCCCTAACATCATGAAGGCCTGTGGCCTTCATAGCTCATAATGGAGCTCCAAGTTTGGCTGTAAGCATATGTCATTTGCCTATGCCCAATTCTACTAACCGTACCAGATGAAGGAGATGACAGATTCCCATGATAAAAGAAGCAGTCACATTATCGCATGGTGATGCTAGTGTGTACCTGATGAAATCTAGGTACACACATAGGGTAGCATATGAGTAAACAAAAACAAACAAATTCTTATTAGGCCAGAATCTCAGCTTGTATCAATCATCATAGCTCTATTGAAGTAATCTATTTATGAAAAATTACACCAGCTAAGTATCTGGCCTGTGTATTTAGTATTATTTCTTCAGCCTTACTATGTTGTGATTACCATACCATACCAAAGAGTGGACCTTACAGGGAAGGGAAGGAAACAGATTTAAAATGCTTACAGCCAGATTCTACCACCCTTACTCATGCTGAGCAGTACCTTACTCCACAAAGTAGTCCCATTGAAGAACATGGGATTGCTCGATGAGTAGTACCTTATTGCACATGAGTAAAGGCAGAATCTGACCCTTAGATAAGAAAAGGCACAAGCACTTAGGCTATTTCTGTGGCCCTGGTTTTCAGAAGTGCTGAGCTCCCACCAATTGTAGTCAGTGGAAGTTGGAGGTGCTTAACATCTTTCAGAATAAGGCCACTATTGTGATAGGTTTCTCCACTGCCTCTAACTCTGAGCAAGTTATTTCCGTCAACTGATAGAACTATAGACTTTTTTTCTGCGGATTTGTCTGTAGCTCATCAGTGACATCTTTACTATGCAGGCATGCATGTTGGCCCAGTGGGAGTTTCAGTTCACTTGTTATGAGTCATTTCCAGGCTTTGGACAGAGAATTTCTCATGCACAAATGGTTATTAACGGTTGCGTCAAAGACTTCTTTTTTAGTGCACATAATAAGAGCCAGGTTTTCAAAGATGTATCTATGTCTTTGTGTGAATATAAATTTGTGCAGCTACCATTTGTACGAGTGAGTATGCATTGGGTGATTGTATGGATGTGCAGCCAGGTAAGTGGCCATTCGTATGTGGAAATATTCAGTGAGTGTGTGCACATCAGTTGACACACATGCCATAAATTAGATATGTACAGTTATAGCAACCCAACCCACGCACATATATTTGAAAATGTGATTCTATATGATGTGATTCCACTGATTATGGTGATGTTGTACAGGAAAGTGACTTCATCCAGCAGAGAGGGAGAGAGAAAAATGTTTTAATCAGAACAACAAAGAAAATCCATGCATAGTCGTAAATAAAGGGTTAGTGGTAGGTTTAAAACTTTTTTTAATTAAAAAGTGAAAAATGAAGTCTCAAAATTAGAATTCTTGCTCCTGTTTCAAATGATTTCATTTCATCATTACTTATTAATTAATGCTGTTTTACCATGCAAGAGGAACTTTATTTATTGTATTTATATAACAGTGCCTGAGAAACAGCATGGCTGCTTATATCACAGTGATGTTAGAATAGTTTAACTACAAATATTTTTAATGTTCTGTGTGCTGATGGATAGATTAATCCTATTGCCAAAGATAATGGCTCACTCTAGTAGTTTAGGGGAATGATTTGAGTGTCAGTTTCACAAATGAAAAAAGTCCTAAAAGGAAAAGGAAGCAATTCATTCACAATGGGACATGGTGCAGAGGAGGATAACCTGCCTTCAAAGATTTTTGTTTTGAGTATTATAATGTTTAATAAATAGTTTACTTCAAAGGCCTTTGCTGGGGGAAAAAAAAGGCAGTTTTCCTGCTATTCTTGTTCATTGGTTCAGAGTTGCTATAAGTAGCTCATATCCTGTCCTCTGTGGTCTCAGGTGGCTAGCTTTTGTTTGTGAAACTGAAGCTTCAGCTTAAAGAACTGTGTCACTAGTTTAAATTATTAGCAAGTTGACAATATAATCTCAAAAAACTGATTGAAACTTTTCATGAAATCTTGGCTTTTTGCTTTATTATAAGGATAATGGGCAGAGGCTACATGCAGAGTCAGAGCACGCAAAAATAGAAATTTTCTGAGAAGAGTTTGTACACCCCTCCCCCCCAATAAGTACTCTATTTTTTAGGTATTATAAACATTTCTATACTGTTTGTTTTCCAGCCACTAAGTATTGTGTCCAGTACCTGTGTTCCATTGATGAAAAGCTGGCTTGGGCTACAAAGGAAGGACTGGATATGTCCCAAACAATTGCTCCTAAAATTCTTTGGTGCTGGCCAGATGAACAAAGCAGTAGCTCAGCTCTCCCCTTCCTTTCCTTTTAATTTCCAGGCTTTTAAAGTCAATTTCTGGACAGTAGTTGATGAACAGTGTTATACTACTCCCTTCCCAAACCCCACCATCAGCCCCACCACTTCCTTCACTGGGAGCACAATTTGGAGATTCAAACAAAACCAAACAATCAAAAAACCCACTCCTAGCCCTAAAATTTTTCATGGAACAGGACCTACTGCTGAGATCCTTTCTTCTGCTTGTTCCTGTCTTCCTCCCAGCAAGCAAAGATGAGAAGGTATGTTGTGATAATTGGGCCTACACATTTACTCTAATTGTGAGCTCAACTGTAAAAAGTATGTGAAATTTCACATAAAATGTCCCAGTAACCTATAATAATGAATGTTGATGGGGAAAGGTACTAAAAGAGGACAGGCAGACTAAATTAGTACAAACAAAAAGCCTACTGATATAACTTAATTTATGTTAAAATTGAGTTATATTATGCTCCGTAAAAGCAGAAGATGTGGATCTGGAAATTAATGAACCAAAATTGGCCTGTTGGATATTAGACCTAATTGGTGGACAAAATAATGAGGGGATGGACAATTCCACCCATCACTCCCTTTTTGGAAAGAGACGTTGGGGGAAAATAGAGAAGGACAGAGCTACAGGAGTGAGCTTCACCATCATGGCTGCCACTGCCACTGTTTCCTGAGGCCCTGGACCTTCATCGCGCTGATCATGAGAGATCCTGACTGAATTGGGCCAGAGAAGGATCCAGATGACGTGGCTCCCTACCTGCTCCAGCCGAAACCTGAACACCTTCTGAGATGAAAGGGGATCAGGCTTTAACAGCAGCAGCAACAGCTCCAGCCCATCTCCACTAACGTATTCTCTTTTCCCCTAGAGGACAATTATTGCCATCTTTAATACCATCTAAGAGATGGTCAAACAAGGGGGTTTTTCCTTCTAGACCTCTCTCCAGCTAAAGGGAGCAAGACATGTTAAAATGAAAGCCTTTCTTAATACTTTACATTTCAAATGCTTTACCTGTTTTCCCTTCTTTTCTGTATCTTTAATAAAAGGTTAAAAGGATTTTTAATGGTATGTTTGCCGTGTTGCTAAGCAGGCTGAGGTCTCCGTATACTAGACACCAGACCTTGTTTAACACTGTTTAATAGTGAAAGAGTTTATAACACCTTTAATTCTTTTGGCCCTTGAGATCAACACATCAGTAGTCCACCTGTGAAGAGAGCCTTCGGGGCCACAGAAGGGAACTCTGTAAGCATTGCTCCCAGCCTGCACGATGTTCTGCCAGGGGAAAGGTTTCTGAATGTGGATGGTGTTTGAGAATTTCTACATCCACAGCTGAGTCACATCCAGACACGCCTCTGCAAGGGTTCGTCAGCCCTCAGTATCTGGGACCTATCAAGCAGGGCAGTCTGCTCCAATCAGAGACCAGTTGGGGGTAAGCCCAAGTACTCTCCCAAATGCCTTCCCCCTGGTCCCGTCCAGTTCTAAGAAGAAAAATTTCAGAGCCCCTTTTCTGGTCCCCAAGTGGATAAAGGAGTCTGCTGGGAAGGGGACTGGTATCCTGTCCAACTCACTTTCCTCTCAGGAAGGGTATCTGGGTTCTCACAAGACCCCCCTGCATTTCCTTTCTAACTAATGTCCTATAAAGCGGTGGATGGGAGCTTGAACTTCACTTCACTTTTGGATCTTAGCCTGATGGAGTATCATCTAGGAATAAGCATCAAGCCAATCCCGACAGGAATCAGAATCTTCTATCCAAATGACAAAAGCAAATTAAAAATCTAAAAAGGCCAAAAAGAATAAGGAAAAGGTTGAGAGGCCTTCCAGACCCTGACCCTCTTCTACTAGCTCTAGCTCCAGCTCCTCCCTGAAAGAAGGCGCACACGGTCTGTGCTTTAGACCATGATAACTCTGAGCCAGAGAAATAAAATTCTTCTCCCCGCATGTGTTTGAAGTCATGGCTCGCAAGGTGATTCTACCTTTGAGATTCAGCAGGATGAGGAGGAAGAGCAGGAGAACAAGCGAAAACTCCTCTTCCAAAAGCAAGGCAGAATTTCACAATCCCTTTTAATTCTTCCTACAGGGAAGGCATCAGAGAGGAATAGGAGAATTCTGTTTGAGAGAAAATCCTAAGTCTGCAAGCCATTCAATTTATAAGGTGTCAGAGCATCAAGGATGCTGTTTTTATGTTTCTTAATGTGCGCTCTGCAGTAACATCCCTGGTGAAGCATGCTGTTACTCTGGCAGGAGGGAGCTATTTTCCTGAAGACTCCACATATAGAAAAATAGAGACCACTCTCAGAAAGGACTTCAAAGCCTTGTCGGTGGCCCTCAGAGTCTCGGTAGCTACCATATGTTTCATCATGCTCATGATGTCCTGGTATGCTGAGCCGAAAATAATCGAACCATAGAACTGCAATCATGTTTGTAATGGATGGATGAATAGATTCCATCAAAGAGGCTGTACGGACCATGGCAGCAAACTTAGTGACCAGACATCAGCTCTAGTTCGAACCCTGGCCAGTGAATAATTGTTAAAAACAAATGTTTGCACCTCAAGGCCCTCTGGAGAAATATTAAGGGAGATACTTGAAAAGGTAGTGACTGACAACACAGACAAGATGGAGGGTGCGAGTCTATGCTTTGCCTTCAACAGTCCTGAAGGGTTGCCTATCGCTGCCTATGGGTAGCACCACTGTCCAGTATCTCCCAGCACTATGTACTGTAGGCCCACTGTCCCTCCCACACCCTTGGCATACTCTCCTGTGTCCGGGCTTCTGAAGGAGTACTTGGAATACAACATAGAATCATAGAATATCAGGATTGGAAGGGACCTCAGGAGGTCATCTAGTCCAACCCCCTGCTCACAGCAGGACCAATCCTCAGACAGATTTTTGCCCCAGATCCCTAAATCGCCCCCTCAAGGATTGAACTCACAACCCTGGGTTTAGCAGGCCAATGCTCAAACCACTGAGCTATCCCTCCCCCCATGTGGATGACTTGCTCAGTTTGTGTCCAGGGAAATTTTGCTTTGGACAGATGCAGAGATTTTAGAGCAGCTTTGTACTGCTTTGGCCCATTACCTAGTGTAAAATGGCCAGAGCATCATCAGAATCTCAACCAGAGTGTTTGCTGCTTACTACAGGGAGGACTTGTAAATCCTTAGAGAAGAGCAAAAGTTCAGGAAATGGATCAATTCCCATTTCAGTCCAAGCCGTCAGCCCGAGCCTACTTCTGCCTGTAAAACTAAATCTTTCAAGCATATATGGATCAGATTGATACACAGCTTTGGTTGGATACACTGCATCCAAAAGGGATCAGAACCCATTCAATATATTCCACTGCAGCATCCTGGGCAGAAAGGGACCCAGCTGCCACAGGGAAAATCTGTGAAGTTGCCACCAGGTCATCCCTCAACAGCTTTGTAAACGTACAGTTTACTCACAGGCTCAACCTGCAGTTCTCTGCAGAACAGTCCTTTGGGAAGAAGCTGCCCCAAGCAGTTGTCTCAACATAGTACAACTATTCTAATTAGCAGCTGATTTAATCATGTTCTTTTATCCTGTGTATTTCTCCCTCCTTGGTAAAGCTTCCATACCGTTTTCTACATCCCGAATGTGCCAGGCAGAGGAGAGGCCGTGTTCCAGAATGGAAAATGTTACCTGATATAATCCCCACCACTGTGGCGTCTGAGTGCTTCATGACATTCATGAATTTATCCTCATAACACGACTGAGAGGTAGGGAAGCATTGTTATCCCCATTTTACAGGGAAACTGAAGCAGAGAGATAAGAAGTAACCTGTCCACTCTTACACTAGAAGTCTGTAGCAGAGCCCCTGAAATTGAACCCAGAGCCTTAATCATAAGACCGCTCTTCCCTTTTTGGCTCCAACATATCAATATTGCTGAATGTAAATGTTAGCTGGCTGTAAGGGATATAGAACTGTTAGTGTTTTAAGAATAGGTGACTCATATTATCAGAGAACTTTTTTTGGAGATGCCTAAAAAGGAACATGTCAAACTCAAAACTTGTATCACTGCCTCTCTCTAATGTTGCTGATTGTGAGTGAAAGGAAAAATCTGAGTTTTTTTCCCCATTGTTCAAACTCTTCTCCCCTCTACCTCACCCCCCGCCCTCAAAATTCTTTCCATCCACACAAGTAAACTTATAACAGCAAAAAAATTTGAAAAACAAAACATGATTCCTCAGCGAAGGAGAATTACTTAATTTTAGATTATAAAAGTTGTTAAGCAATTAGCTGACTTGGAGAGATGCTCTTGCATTGAGTGCTCAGATATTAAGGTGATGCATGTGATATGACAGCTTAGATTGATTTTTATCATAACAGAATTTACTCAAATATTAAATGAATTTGTGGAATTACTATGCAACTATATAGAAATTTATAATCCAGATAAAATAATGTAAAGTAAAAACCAGATCAGGCAGAGTGAAACAAAATGTTAAACTAAAAATGAATTACTCCTATATAGTAGTGGTTGAATTGATAGTGTCACCTTAAATTACCTTGCTGCCCCATGGGCAAACCCTAGGGTTTAGGGACTCCTGCAGTTACAGTAGCTTTCTGAATTGAGCTTATGTTTGTATTGATTTCAGTTTGTCACCACATGCAGTCAAAATGTAAATTATGCAAGCTTCTTTTCTGCTTGTATCAGTATTTTAGATTAAACACATCTCAAATGTAGAATACTAGCTATAATATTTTCAATTTAATTTTTATATTAGGGTTTTAAAATTACAGTGAAATAGTGTTGATGTAATTTCCTGAGGCAATTATGGGAGCTCAATTCTAAGCAAGTAAAGAAAGGTCTAATAGAACACAAAATGTTGTAAGTCAGATATTATGGAACACTGCCTGGTGAAAGGCTAATATTGGGGGAAGAAAGACAATGCAGCATTCCAAGTCATTATACTTGTTTTTGATGTGGAACATTTTTCCCCCCAAGCTTGCACACCAGAACAATCCCAGCTTTTATGTCTAATTTGAAAAATGTATTTTGATTGGGAAATAAACTTCCTTCTAAAGTTTTAATTGGTTTGCACATTTTTGCTGAAAAAGCAAACACCAGTTCAGATATTGGCCTGTTAAGGTGCACAAACTAAAAGAAAATGCAGCGCTTAGTTGATTACACCAGATAGGAACTATATAGCTCCAGTATGTATAAAATTGGAATACATTTCTTTAGAAACAACTACATAAAATACATCAGTATTTACCCCAATTAAACAGAGCAGTTTGTTTGTTTGCTTGCTTCTTACTGAAAGGAACATTTCATTATTAAATCATCCATAAAGTCTATGAACAGTTGTACTCTGAAAGGGATTTACAGCAATATTCTTCTCTAGGTTTTCTGTGAAATAAAACCAGGCCTGCTCAATATCTGTGAAAGTTGACAAACTTGCCAGAAGGAAGGTTCAGTACTTCAATGGCTAGGGAAATGATTGCTGCAGGGAATGTCTAAGATGCAAGGTGACATTACATGTGGCTTAAGAGAACAGCACACCAAGCTGGGTAAAGGCTTCAGTGGAAAAACGGGCTGCCTTGAAGATATTGCTGTAGGCTTGTAGTAATTTAGGGGGAAATTTTCAAAGGCACAAAGGGCAGCTAGGCACCCACCACCCAGTGCATGTCAGTGGGAGCTGGGAACTTACATCTTACTGTGGCTTTGAAAATCTCCCCCTTGGACTTTTTTTTAGCTTAAGAAACATCCAAAGTGAAATTATTTAGCTAACCAAAGACTCTGGCTCTTTTGTGTAGTTAACAGCAAAAGTGCATCAAAAATTCTGGCATGATTTTCTTTTTATGATTTTGAATACACATTGTATATGTCTTAAAGATGATTGAATGGAACAAAAAGAACAGTATAATCAACTGAGCCAATTAATCAAATGAAAAATGAAAATGTTGTGGATATCATTACAGTAAATTTAGGTGTCTATCCAACATCTCTATTTTGAATGGAGCATATTGAATTTTACTTTTCATGCTATCCATAACATGTGGATTTTTTCTCCTTCAACTCACTGTTCATTTTAAAAGATGATTTTTTGAAAATGAAAAAATTTAAATTTAAATTACTCTCAGAAATCACTGACAATGCAAAGAGCAGAGTCTGTCAAGGAAAAGTGGGGACATTTTAATAAGATTTGTACATTAGATTTTTAACTTCGTGCCTGTCATTCTGCCCATTATAGGCTTTATCAGAGGACGGAAATATTTAGTTCATAATGGGACCAGTGATTAATTGTTTCTGAGGGTTACTTTACAGTAAATGGTATTAGCTGTGAAATTTAAAATCTCAAACAGAAATTGTTGTGTAAAACCTAGCAGAAGAACTAAAATATTTTGAGCAAGACTCAATGCTCACTTCAGTTGCATTTTGTTCATACTCCACAAAACACACATTTCTGAGTATCGATTGCGTTCATTTACCACAGTAAAGTGCATTCATTGATAACTACCTGCTGATATTGAATCAATTTTATGTGCAGCATGGGGCATTTTTGTCAGGTAGGGTAAATAATATTGATTCCATTTTAAAATGAATAGAGGGTAGGAGAAATTAATTTAGTTCTATGAAGTTATTTAATTATGCTTTATTGACTATTTAAACAGTGAAGGTTGTGAAATAATATGATATCATGAGGCGAGATGCAGCCACAGGCCTTAGCAGGGTTACAAGCTACCCTTATAAAATTACAGTGAACATATTTCTTTTCTTAAAAACATTCCACTGACTGTAGTTGATTAGTCTTAATATAGCATCCTAATTGGTTAAAAAAACTCTGTCACGCAAATTCATTGCTAACTACAACAATGCAGATCCACAGTTATACTTACACCATTTTTGTTTCATTATTAGTGGACAAATTTTAAGACTTCAGATATTGTTCCAAAAAATATATACTCTAGTTCCAAAAAATGTTTAACCCACAAAAAGAGCAAATAAACAGAAATAGAATGAAAAAGTTGACGTAAACCCTTTGTTTCATTTTCTGTCAGCCTGTCCCTGAAATAGAGCAATAAGGATAGACAGATGCTACAGGCAAAGCTATTACAAATGTAAGCTATGCAGACATTTTCTTCACAATTGTTCTTACAATTAACATCTTACAGTGACAATTAAATATTTTCTATTTCAACAGCAGTCTGGATGTTAAACAACTACTTTCAACAATTTCAGTCTGCAGGACCGTATAACTTTCACCCTAGAGTTTTAAAAGAATTGGTCAATGAGTTCTCTTAGCCATTATAGTTACTTAACAGAACTTGGAATACGGGTGCGAGGTGGCGTCAGGAAATAAATCAAGGGAGACATGGCTGTCCGACCGATAGATGGCTGGCACAAACAGGACAACACAAGAGTGCTTTCATTTCAAGCTAAACTTTACTTAGTCTCAGGCACTTACACACGGCCACAACAGGTTAGTAAAACACCCCCCAACCCTCGATAGTTGCCGAAGCTGAATGTGGCTCTCGAGTGGCACAGTGGCAGCCCATCTGCCAGTGGGGAACACAAGATGCATCCACAGGGAGAGTCCAGTCCCAAAGAGTCGCCCTACCTCAAACTTTTCCCCCTTATTAATACATTAGTAATAGAATGACGTGTCCCTTAAAGAAAACTAGTTAAGCAAGCAGTTCCAATGGTCAAGCAAGAGGTGTGGGTTTTTCCAGAGTTTTCAGCCTTGAGACCGCGTTAGACACATTCCTGAGGGCACATCCCACTCCTTTAAAATGCATGTATCAGCAACTTCAACACAATTCTTATCAGGAAGGACGCAGGGTCAAGCTGCCCTTTCTGTGGCACCCCAAACCCCCTCCCCCTCTGCCTTGGTCAAGCTGCATGGCCACTTTACAGCCTGCTGACTTGGCTGCTTTTAGCAATAAGCCATAGTGGTTTCAGGCACTTTACTGGTTTGCTGACATCTCCCTGTACAGTTCCCCTCCTTAAAGGTCACCTTTCACAAAAGGGGGCCTTTACATGATCGCTGCCACACCTTTTCTGGATGCACCTGAGTTGAGATCCAATGAAAGCTCAAGGCTCTTAGCCAAGCCCAAGCAAATGATCTTCTTGTTGTCATCCCATACTTAGCACACCAGCATAGCAATTTGACAAGCGATCGTTTTAGCCTCCTTTCCCATTTAAGGGAGTGGCGACAAGTTCGATATGTTCCTTTCCCGGTGGTATGAGCACCGGTGGCAGTAACCACTGACTCATTTGTCGGGGGACTTGCAGTTGCCGGATTTTGTGCCAGGTCCAGCATGTCATTAGGCTGGTAACAAAAACCACTACTATTTGGCACCCCAAGATTACTATGATGGGGTGTAGGGCCAAATTCAGGATCCCTGTGCCAGTGGGGGACGAGCTCAATAACACTTCCCACCAGTGGTGTGACAGGTCCTGGCCAATTCTTGCAAATACCCGTTTAATTTCATTGGTGGTATGATGCACGGTAACTATGACTCTGCGCCCTTCCTGTTCACAGTATATAGCTGGTTCTGTAAATCAGGTTATACAAGCAATGTCTCTAAAGAGGTTAAATCCTTTCCAAGGGGCAAAAGTTTTACAATAGAATACAAAGTATACGACGCTTTTAACTGACTATATTTAAATTCGGGTACATGAAATTCAACATCACATACCCTAATTGCTCTAATATGGCAGAAACATTTATAACATAACTTCATTTGTTTGCAGTACCTCTATGTTAGTAGCATCCAGTAGTTCAACTTCTAATCCTGTTCCACTCTAAGCAGTTCAATACATTTCTCGGGAGCCTTTTCTTTAGGCTACCCACCCCTCCTGGCTGCCAGGCAAATCCAATAACCTTCAGCAGTTCACATTGAGATAGTATTAGGGCAGCTATACCTTCACTGGGCCTTTCCTTCTTTACATCCAATGTCATACAACACCCAGGTGCATTCAGCTGGCTTGCATGCTGGAAGATGACTAGGAAGTA
Source organism: Emys orbicularis (assembly GCF_028017835.1). Classification (NCBI taxonomy): domain Eukaryota; kingdom Metazoa; phylum Chordata; order Testudines; family Emydidae; genus Emys; species Emys orbicularis. Next base: position 267,659,671 of record NC_088683.1, on the reverse strand, counting down.
ATAATCGGCAGGTCTTATTATTTTAGTAACCAATGTTTTTACATACTCTTTTTCCCTTGGTAATTTCACTTTGTATATTAAAACATTTTAATGTCCATCCTTTTATTCCCACCAACAGATAAACCTTGTGTCTCATGCATATTTTGCCTTTAAATGTGTCTTTACCACCCAAGGATGTTTCCCTGTTAACAGACTGGCGTTTCTTGACCTCTGCCCTTCTGCAACATTGGTTTCTGTAAATACAGTTAAAATGCTTGTTCATCTTTTTCTGCCTATACAGTATTTCCTTTTTTGTAACACAATACACAACAATGCTAGCAACAAGATAAACAAAACAAGACAAAACATAAAACACAATCTTTGTTGCGACAGTAGACCCATGGTATTCTGGGTTGCTCTTCAGCTGGTACCAGCTTTTCCTGATTTTTCTGAAAGACAAAAAGAACATGTTTCTACCCCTTTTGAGGTGGCAGATGATTGCTTAAACTATCCATTCCTTTTACAAATATCCTTCCTGAGTGCAGGCAAAACAGAGGAATTACCCCCATACTTTCCTGTGTTTTTGTTCTATAGGCAAGCCAGATTTCAATGGCTCCTACCTTTTAAGGATTTAGGGGAAATTATCCCACTGTTCAGTTATGAAACTTATGAGGTGGTGTACCTCAGTTTTTCTTCTTATACAGCAGAACAAGTTTGTAATGTTTTTCTGCTGTGCTAAGCTTTGTGTATTCACAGGTAATAGCTGAGAAGCATCATTACTATATGACCTTAAAGGTTTTTTTCAAAAATCATACACACTATACATTGTTACAGGGGTACTTATTAACATTAAATTTATCCCAATGTTTAATATTAACATCAAATCTATTAAAAACTTCAGATTTCAGCACTGCATACACACACAAAAAGAATATTTTTCCCTACTTAGGGTTAACCTGTCCCTCTCTTATTTTTCGGTTTGATTTATTTTTCCACCTTCCTCTGGAAGGTCATAATTTGAGCCTTTTTGTGTCAGGTAGTTTGCTGACCAGGTATGTTCATTATCTGCAGCTTCTTTGTGCTGCCATTTATGGGCAGTTCTCTCCTTCCTCTATCAGTTAGGTAATTTGCATTAACACACATGCTTTCTGGCTTGCTTTTGGATCCAAAGCCATCAGCAGCTCAGAGACTCTGTCTTAAAAGAGAGACAGTCAACTTCCACAGGAGTTTTGATTTCTTTTCTTTTCACTTTCAACCCCTGCTTCCAAAACACACAGTGATCTGAAAAAGAAAACACAACCTATTGTGGCTACCTTTAGAGCCCTAATAGGATTTTAATTAAGTAGCATGTTTTGTTTGCATTTCTTTTACCCCTTCTACAATATACACTGCACATGTCCTGGGGAAAAAATGCACATTCCTTTCATAGTGTAACTTCTATAACATTATATTAGCTATATCAATTTGTACATAAGGTGTAACAGTTTCTTTTGTGCTCACAGAGTTTTCATGTACCTTTATCAAAGTGACAGTCTCATTACTCAGAGCCATCTTAAGGCTCAGTGTTTCTAATGTTGCTTCCTTTTTGTGCACCTCACCCCTGCTGTTGCTCCAGAGGGGCACTGTCTTTTATCTTTATTCTTTTACTACAGCTCTTATCTGCTATTTTGTCTCCCCCCCCTCCCAAAAAAAAAGGGATCCAGAATTTCTTCCCATTCTCCTGGGTTTGACTGCAGTGCTGCAGCCACGACTTTGGTCTTTATTTAAAAACATTTTAAATTTTGTAAAGCATCGAGTTACCCCTTAAGGGTTAAATGCCAAATCCCAAAGCCAAACAACACTAATTGTCTGGCAAAAAAAGAAGTGTCTGTCAGTTTTACAACTTTGGTTTAGGTCCTAAACACTCCACATATGTACACAATATATTTACACGCACACAGAGATACATACATACCCTTTTCCTTAACGTCCCTTACACTGCTTTAATTTTTACATAGCTGTACATAGGTTACATTTGTATACATTTGAGGTCAGGTAAGTTCCAATAGAAACCCCTTATGTTCTTTTAGCGAATTTGACTAAATTGTTCAATCAAATGATTCAAAGCAGATTGTCTTTTTGCCTGGCTTATTTACAAACGTTCCTTTGGAAAAGGGCCCATTTTTCCTTCAGAATGGCTGCAAAGCAACCAAGAATTCTTTTTCTATAACACTTTTCTTGTTAACATTTTTACAAGGTTCAACTGCTTAATTCCCTCCAGCCTCTGCAGAGTTAACTTCTCACTCTCTTTATCTGTTGCCAGCCTGCATGTCTGGGCCCGATCCTGCTTTCCTCGCTGAACTTCCCCTTCCCATGGGCACAGGCTTTGTCCCACTAACCATTTAGCAAGGAAGGTGGGCTCCTCAACTAGCCCTCCCAACCCCTCCTGGTCCCTTTTCTTTGTTCCCTTTCTCTCTTGTTGCTCGGGGGTGGTCATTCTGCCAGTTAGGTAGTGACCCTTTCTGACAGAAGGCACAGGTACTTTGCTGCTGTTTATTGTCTTAGACTCTATCAGTTCAGTCCAAAAGACCTTAGGCTGCCCGCATTCTCTCCACCAAATTTGTTACCCGCACAAAATTCTCTGTTACTCACACATTCAAGGGCACCCACCTTTACCTCAGTTCCTAGGGCTCAAGGCATAACCCTTTTAATTTAGGCCCCCCCACCCTTTCCCAGTTCCTAGGGCTCCAGGCAAAAAGCACCTAACTTTACCCCTCCGTGGGCTCTGGGCTCTACTCCTCTATGGGCTCCGGACATGTACCCATTCCCTGTGGACTCAGAGCAAACACCCTTTCCCTGTGGACTCAAGGCTTAATCTTTTGTGGATTTACAGTGAAAGAGCTTACACAGTAATATACTACATAACCTCTATTTCTTAACAATCACCAAAAAGAGACTGCACATGCTACACATACAGTGCTCACCACTCCCAATAAGAGAGAGGAACTTTTCCCAGGGCCGTTCCTAGCCATTTGGGTGCCCTACGCAGCCCCCCAGTCCCCCCTCCGCTCCTGCAGGGTCTGGGAGGCAGGAGCTTTGGGGGCCACTTTTGGGGGCCCCACAGGCCCAGAGTGGCCTCCCCCCCGTCACCGGCAGTGGCTGGAAGCGGAGCAGTCCGGCCCCAGCCCGCTCTACTCCGCCAGCTCCCAGCCGCGGCGCTCTGCTTCCTTTCCCCACCCCAAGCGACATGGCTGGGGCCGGGACAAGAGAAGCGGAGAGGGCTGGGTCCGCTTCGCTCTGCTTCCTACCGCCAGTAAGTGCAGGGGGCGATCCTTTCCCCACATTCACCAGCGGCGGGAAGCGGAGCGCCGCGGCTGGGAGCTGGTGGAGTGGAGCGGGCTGGGGCCGGGTTGCTCCGCTTCCCGCTGCTGCCGGTAAGTGCGGGGTCACTGGGGAAGAGGTGGAATGGGGGCGGGGCGGGGGCGGAACAGGGGGGAAGGGTAAGAGGCAGGGTGGAGGGAGATGTCCAGGGCCTCGCACCCCTCTAGGGACGGCCCTGTCCCTTGCAGTGGGCGCAGCCCGTGAGGGGCCGGCTGAGGAATAGGGCTGGTTGCGGGGCTGGTACTGCTGCATATGCAGCATGCAGCTGCCTAGGGCACCATGACATTTGGGGCAATTTAGTGCCCCAAATGTCATGGTGCCCTACGCAGCTGCGTATGCCTAAGGACAGCCCTGACTTTTCCTGATGGCCAGTCAGGATCAGGTCCATCTGGGGGACTCCAGTTTCTGCACAGTGTCATTGGCAGAGTGCTACGGTCTGGCAGCCCTGATCTTTGGGGCTGTGTCCTGGAGTTGGTTCCTTATGTCTGGACATAATTTCTCCACTCGAGCAGGCAATCAGCCTGAGTTCTGAGTCCCAGTAATGGAATGTATCCATAAATTAACTCGCGAATTGCAACATGGGAACTTGTAGGGAGCGACCCCACCTCCTATTGCAATGGACAAACTACAAACTGTTTGTACCGTCCGTCTCCTTCCTCCCTACCACTCCTCGCTGGGGCCTGCAAATTCTGTTACCCGCGGTTTTCAACCCAAAGGTCTTGGTAACTTTTACTCTGTGCGAGGTGGCGTCAGGAAATAAATCAAGGGAGACATGGCTGTCCGACCGATAGATGGCTGGCACAAACAGGACAACACAAGAGTGCTTTCATTTCAAGCTAAACTTTACTTAGTCTCAGGCACTTACACATGGCCACAACAGGTTAGTAAAACACCCCCCAACCCTCGATAGTTGCCGAAGCTGAATGTGGCTCTCGAGTGGCACAGCGGCAGCCCATCTGCCAGTTGGGAACACAAGATGTATCCACAGGGAGAGTCCAGTCCTGAAGAGTCCCCCTACCTCAAACTTTCCCCCCTTATTTATACATTAGTAATAGAATGACGTGTCCCTTAAAGAAAACTTGTTAAGCAAGCAGTTCCAATGGTCAAGCAAGAGGCTCCTCCTGATTATTGATTAACCAGGTGTGGTTTTTCCAGAGTTTGCAGCCTTGAGACCCTGTTAGACACATTCCTAAGGGCATATCCTGCTCCTTTAAAATGCATGTATCAGCAACTTCAACACAATTCTTATCAGGAAGGACGCAGGGTCAAGCTGCCCTTTCTGTGGCACCCAAACCCCCCTCCCCCTCTGCCTTGGTCAAGCTGCATGGCCACTCTACAGCCTGCTGACTTGGCTGCTTTTAGCAATAAGCCATAGTGGTTTCAGGCACTTTACTGGTTTGCTGACATCTCCCCATACATGGTAATCTGGACTCACTCGAACAATATGTGTTTTAATACAGCTAAATGCAGTGTCATACATCTTAAGAACAAATTATGTAGGTCATACTTACAAGATAGAGGACTGTGTTTTGGAAAGGAGTGACTCAGAAATGGCCTTGGGAGTCGTGGTGGGTAACCATCTGAACATGAGTTCCTACTGTGACCAATGACCGAGAGAGCAAATGCTAACCTCAGATGTATAAGCAGGAAAATGTGGAGGAGACTAACCACTATGTGCCACATTGGTGAGAGCATACCTGAAATACTATGTCCAGTCTAGCATCCACACTTTACAAAAGACGTGACAAATAGGAAAGAGTTCAGAAAAGAGCTAGAAAAATTATTCAAGATCTGGAAAATCTGCCTTCAGTGAGAGAATTAGAGTAAATAAATTCATCTAGTTTATCCAAGAAAGGATGAGGTGACTAGATCATGTCATGGTACATAGCTACATGAGGAGAAATTTTTTGATAGTAGAGGTCTCTCTTATTTAGCAGACCAAAGCATAACAAGATCCAGTGGCTGGAAGCTGAAGCTAGACAAATTGAGGGTATGTCTTCACTACCAATGTTAAAGTGCTGCCGCAGCAGCGCTTTAACGTGGCTGTGTAGTCGCAGTGCTGGGAGAGAGCTCTCCCAGCGCTGTAAAAAAACCACCCCCACAAGGGGAGTGGCTCCCAGCGCTGGTGCACTGTCTACAGTGCCACTTCACAGCGCTGAAACTTGCATCACTCGGGAATGTTTTTTCACACCTTGAGCGAGAAAGTTTCAGCGCAGTAAAGTGCCAGTGAGAGGAATGTGGAGGATTCTCTGTCACATGAAGTCTTTACAGCAAGATTGGGTGACATTCTACAAGGTATGCCCCAGCTCAACCAGAAGTTGTGGGCTTCATGCAGAAATCACATGGTGAAATGCCCATGTTGTGTTGCACACTAGATAATCATAAAATCTGAGTTGGGTCACTTTTTAAAAACTTGAGCCCCAAACTCCAGTCTGTTTCATTAGCCTCTTTAAATGTATCATTCTGCCCTACTGCATATGATCTGCAACTTCTGTTATCCTCTGCTGAAGGTTCTTTTTGTAGTTCACAGAACGCTATCTTCTCAGCCAATAACAGAATTCTAGAGTAATAGATGCAGTAATTTTGGATAAATTTAATTTAAAAATGATTAATTTCTGTAATTTCTCTCCATCACATTCACTTTAAAATTTCATTTTAACCAGTATTGTAGGACTCACCAGTTTAACATTATCCTTACTTTATTTTTATTTTTGAACGATGTGCAGTTTCTTTTTCCTACAAATTTGAAGTCTACAAATAGACTGGTAAATCTTGAAAACAGCAGAAGAATCTGGAAGTGTATTCCTAAATCTACACTGAGTTTGGAATAAGTTTTTAAATTTCTTTGTGTTAAGAATATCATGACGGAAAATAATTAGTAATTGCTCTCACATCGTGCAGAAGTGGATTTTTCCCCTCCCCTCCACACACTGGCCAGAATGTGCAGACTTTTGTTTACTTTTGAACTTTATAGGAAAATATTAATATTAGAATATTTGTAAGATTTATAGGATTAATAATATAACTACTTATACAATGTGTAGGCTGTTGTTGCCAATTGTCATTAACATGTACATTGAAATTCTGTGAATAAAAAGTAAAATAATGGTGTGCTGCAACATCAGCGTTACAGTGGTAACATGTTTCCCTGGGGTCAGTAGTTCTCACACTGAGGTCTGTGGAGCACCAGTGGTCTACAGAACTCTTTCCTGGTGATTCAGAAACATGTCCGTATGAAAAACAAACTGTAAGGTTGGGAAGGGAGGTGAGTCAATGAGAAGAACTTTGTGCTAAGAAGTGCCTCACAGAATGAAAAGTTGAAGAACCACTCTTCTAAGTATCAGAACCTTAGTGGCCAAGTTCTCTGCCAGTGTAAATTAGTGCAGCACCATTGACTTCAATGGAGTATCTCCCATTTACACAAACATTGGTGAAAAACTATTATAGCTCAAATGACCAATCAATCAGTTGGATTGTTTTTGCAAATCCAAGGGTGTGAAGTAGATAGGCATAGTTTTTATATAAAATATAAGGTAAAATATTCATACACAAATACATCAACAAAATACATTTTATAGTATAATAAAACTAATTAGGAATGTCTTTTTGTGGCACAAGAAGAATCATCATTGAGTGAGGACTGGGACCAAGATGCTATTTGTTAATTCAGAGTATAAAACCATTTCTCTTGGTGCTTTAAAGTTTCATTAGATATTGGGGGGGAAAAACTCCTTTTTTGCAATTCAGGTTGGCTGTAACAGCTTCATAGGATCATATGCAATTTGCTCTTAACTGGAAAAAAAAATCAGAGTTCACAGAAGCCAGCAGTGTACTCAGACACACCGTGTTCTTAATTCTTTATTCACAAAACCTTGGTCTAATTAAAAAAATTAATACTGACTCATTCAAACAAAAGCTGCAAAATAGTGCCCTAAAGACAGAGGTTAACTCTGTTGTAAAATAATGACCAAAGCTCACATTCTTAACTTTTTTTAAACCCTTGAGAAAACTCCATAATTTATATGTACAGTACCTGGCAGAAGGAGTTGCAGTTTGGAGACTCACTCAGCAGGGTAGTAAGAATTGAAGAGTCTCTTTTGCAAACGTATGTGTTTGCATCTTTTTCTAATCTCCGAAAAATGTAAATAGTTACAATATAAAGTAAGTTCAATTGCACTTCAGCAATATATCACATAAAGTGCCTTCAAGCACAATTCAAGGTTACATCAGGAAGTATGGGGGAGGCCTAAGGGGGAAGTACACTCTAAAAGCTCAAGTGATAGACTGAGAGACAGGGAGATTTTCAAAAACTCATAGGGCATTTGGATGCCCAGCAGCCAAATCCCATTTTGCCTTTGGAAATCTCCATCACAGTACTGTATCTCCATCATTCAGATGAGTCATAAAACCAAGGTCCTTATTAAAGTTCCCACTTATTAAAGTTCCCATGATGCTTTTAGCATGAGTCTGTTAACCCTGGTGATGTGTCAAAATTGCATTTAGGTGATTAGCTTCCACCTGTCTTCTGCCTACAGTATAGTTGGATATGATAATCTTCATCACTTCATGTCTTAAATCTATTGGGTAGTATTGCTGTTGATTGTCAAATGACTGCCATGACTCATTGCAGCTGTGGCTGCACTGTAGTGATGGGCTAAGGCATCCCTAGCATAGAGCTGATTGAATAGTATTCTGCAATTATTAGTCTTTTTTTTTTCTTTGTGAAGCATTTGTGAACCAGTCCTAGTTTTGCAAAATAATGGCCATGATTCAGTAAATCACTTATGAGTGTGCTTAACCTTCAGCATGGGAGAAGTCCTTTGAAAGCAATTTTCTGCCATTTCTTGTGTTTTTACCTTATATTTTACGTCTTGTGTTCTATTTTCATGTATTTCTTTCTTTCCCTTCTGCCCTCCCCACTCTTACACCCTTGGTTCATTTTCTTTCTTTCTTTCTTTTTCTTTCTTGTCACTTTTCCTCTACTCTACATTTCATTTTTACCCTCTTATTTTACCTTTACTTTTCCTCTTCTCTATTTCCATTCTCCTACTCCAGAGCTCCTAGTGTTAGACTTTAGCGGTTCTAGTATGTAGTGCTTCAACTGCAAACAGCATTAGATGTAGTACATAGTAAGTAGAGCATCTCATTTCTAACAGGAGTAGTGCTGTTAGTAATTCCAGATGGGACAATATGCCATTCTGTACTAAAAGGATTAGAGAATATGACAATGGATTCAGATTACTCATTCAGGTCTCAGTCTCACATCCTGAAATCATCCCATGAAACTAAATACTTTGGTATGCAAAAATTTAGGTGTTGTAGGTATATAAAGCTGTGATTCCGTATAATTGGATATTTAGTACACAGGACTTAAGATACATAATTTAATTAAACTAAAATTTGTATCACATCATAAAATTAATGGGAGTTTTTATGCAAATAATATAGTTACTTACCTTGCCCCCAGTCTGTTTTGTTAGTTTTATTGCAATTGGAATAAAATTGTTAAACAGAGCAGCCTAAGACTGGACAGTGAAAAAGGAAAATGAAGAAACTGACACAATTTTTTCCCGTTATTAATCAGCAGTTATTCACTTGATCCCTCCTAATGCCTTGATTGCTGCTGGGAAAATCATAAATATAAGGGACCAGTCTATAAAAGAACATTTTTTTCAATCTGCCTTGTGCCTGTTTATGTCTGATATAGCATCTTTCCTTTAGGTGGATGAACGGCATGAAGCACTTAGTAGAGCATCTTGGGTGAAACCTTGACCCTATTGAAGTCAATGGGAGTTTTGCTAGTGACTAAAATGCAGCCAGGATTTCACCCCTGGTCTCTAATATGAGAAATGCTACTAGTAATCCTGAATGCATTGCCAGTCTGTGGAAGTGGCGTGGAGGTGATTTGGCGAGTAGCAGGTAGTGTGCACGAAGGAGGTTATTACATCTTTGGTGGCTTTAATAAACATAGGTTCAGTCAAACCTTTTCCCTGGTTTCACTTCATGAATGGTCACACTCCTCTGCTTTGACTTTTGGGTTTGCAACAATCCCAGAATGCGTCCGAATTTGCCAAGTGTTCACTGGCTTTGTGTTTTTCACCTCAACCCATAATTCAGCCCAGGTTCACTGATAGGTTCACAAACTCATCCAAATCTTGGTTTTGTAGCAATGCCCTGGTTTCAGGTTGTTACAAAATTTCACACTTTTGTCTGACTTATTATTGCTTGTTATTTGTATTGCGGTAGCATGTAGGAGCCCTGTCATGTACCCCACTGTGGTAGGCACTGTACAAACACATCACTAAAAGACTGACTGACTTACCATATGGTATAGTGGAACCCTTGATTTCAATTGTCTTCTCTAACTCTGAAGTTCTAGATACCACTGCAATGAACTGATGCCATGTCACACAGGCAAATAGAGTGGATTTCTTATGCTAGATTATGCACAGTATATTCGTAGTTAGTTCAGATACTCACATTTTAAAACCTAAGGCATGCTTTCCTTTTTGAGACCAACATCAGTAAGTAACCCTATTTTACTTTGACCTATGAAATTATACTAAAATTGCGGTTCTAAACGTGAAAGAAAAGCACATTAATCTCTAAATGCTAAACCCTTTGGCTGGCCCTAGATTAGATGCCACTATGGATAAGCCTTCATTCTGGGTCTCCTTTGCTTCCACCATGGTGCTTAGCAGTCTCTTCACTACCGGCTGGATCGGCGGGCAGTGATCGATCCAGCGGGGATCAATTTATTGCATCTAGCCTAGACGTGATAAATCGATCCCCGAGCGCTCTCCCGTCGACTCCTGTACTCCAGCTTGGCGAGAGGCGCAGGCGGAGTCGACGGGGGAGTGGCAGAAGTCGACTCACCGTAGTGAAGACACCACGGTAAGTCGATCTAAGTACGTCGACTTCAGCTACGTTATTTACGTAGCTGAAGTTGCGTAACTTAAATTGATCCCTCCGCCCCCAGTGTAGACCAGGCCTCACTCAGCCTTTACATCCCTCCCTTTGAACCCGTCTCTAACTTGCTATTTCATGGCTGTGTTAAACCTTCCGAACTCTGTTAAGACATCTTAATGCTGAAAACTTTATTGTGTCTTGGGTGAGGTGGCTACAGCTGACTGTATGAAACAGGCAAGCTCTTAACAATAATTTTTCAACAGTCAGCAAACTTTGTAAACTGTGAAACCACACAATTCACTCACTTCATCCCCCTGTGTAAAATAAAGATATTAAAACTCATCTTCTATAAGTACAGCGCATGGTCCATTTTAAATTGTTCCATGTTCTTACACACCTGACCCACTGAAGGAGGTGATTCGGAGTCTGCTCCTGCGTCCATTAAAATCACTATTGGAGGTACTATTGACCTCGATGGGAGCAGAAATCAGTCCCTTATTATTCAGTCACCATCCAGATAGGAAAAAAGCAAGAGTGTTTTGGGGTTTTTTTGTTGTTGGGTTTTTTGTTTTTGTTTTTGAAAATTGCAGCAAAATGGCATGTTTATCAAGCCTGCTTGTTTATTGACAATGAGCCTAACTGTGCTCTCATGTGAGTGAATTTTGCCATTGATATCCATGAAAGCAGGATTGGTCCTATAGTTGGTGGTGATAGTTGTTGGCATTTTTTACACTATTTCTTTAACTTTTCTGTAAGCTGAGATGACGTTAACTATCGATTTTTTTTTTAAGCGAGAGCTCTATCTTACCCCAAATTGTATAGTCTTTTTAAAAAGGTACCTTACTTAATGGCTTATAGACTTGTAATTAAATAAAACAATTCAAGCCAAAAAATAGGAAGCAGCCTGTTCCCTTAGCAGATGTTGGCATTGTTATGTCATTGAAAACCTGGCTTTTGAAGATCTATATTATTTTTCCTTTTCTTTAAGTTATCAGTTATAATGTATCACCCAGACCTCTGGTCAAACCAAAATGCACGTGTTCCCTTTGTGAGCATTGTACAGTTAATTCTCAATGGCCTTTTTTTTATGGCTGTGGAAGTGCCACTTATTCCAGCAAATTACCTTTGCAACTTATGCACCTATTTGTTAGACAGCTTACAGTCACCTGTGGGCTGAGCACCGTTCATCGCCACCTTTATTCTTTGTGCACCTGCACAGGTCTTCTCTGCCAATAGCAAGCTCCAAAGTAGTTACCACAATTAAGCCAAACTTTCTCCCTTTGAAAGATGTTAAAGACCTGCTTTTAATGGTATCGTTACCATTAACTACAGCTGCTTACTAATTATAAGAGCAAGAGGAAGGAGGCTGGCTACCTATGTGGTATTGTGCTTGTATTTTCAGTACACTGTGCCTTTGTAGTCATTATATTTATGATATATTTCAGATCCGAGCAAACAGAAAGGATGGTAAAATTAAACATGGCTAAGTACCAGGGCATTGTTTTGGTTTGCTTGTTCTGTTTTGCATTGTACCTGCTTTGCCTTTAGCCTGTGTGCTTTTAGGACCAGGGATCTGTGATTTGCTTCAGCCCTGCCTGCATACAGCCCCATATAACACTGTTAATGAGAGCTGGTTAAAAAACACTGACATTTTCTTATAAAAATCGGACACATTTTGCAAACATGTTCCCATTTTTCAACTAGCTGTGCTGCTAAACAGTCCTCTGCTGTGGGATGAGGAGAGCAACCGAGGGAGAAGGCGTTGTCAGTTCTTAAATTTCACTAATACAAAATAAGCAGGGCAAATGTTCGTACACATTTAAAATACCTGTGTACATTAAATTAAACCTCTATTTAAAAGATTACAGCATGTGAGGGCGTTTGTTAGATTTAATTGCTCTCCCTGTTCACAGCAGTTCATACACAGTCTTTTTCTCCTCTAAAGGAAACTGGCCTCGATCCTGTCTATGACTAATTGCATAATGTGAGTAGTCCCACTGGCCTCACTGGACTGTTCACATGTGTGAAGTTAAGCACATGTGTAAGTGGTAACAGGATCAGGGTCTGTCTGCAAATCTGAGTTATTGCTTTAAACCTTATGGGGTTTTCCCAATACTTTTTCAGACAGACCCTATCAGAGATATGTCCACTTTCCCGGAAGGAATTTCTAGTGTGGTGAGAGCAAGAAACAATCTGTTGATAACATAATTAATCTGCTCGTCCCCATTAGAAACTGGTGTGTCAGGAATCCAACTCTGGCCACACAACAGGCCACGTGGATCTGTTCCATTCCGAGGTAGCTCTCACTGGGCTTTTAGTTAAATGACCGATGTAAAAGTAAATGTTTTAAGTATGGATTTGCCTATATATGTAAGCAAGAGTGATGAAAGTGATGCATTAGATCACCGTAACATATTGACATTATCAATTATATGTTATTAAACAGCTTAGCTAACTGAATGATTTACCTTGTGTTTAACTGCCTTTTTCAATTAAAGGTTGCAAATGCTGGGGAACTGGGGCACAACAGTAGAAACCATATATTTTCTCCTGTTAACACCAGCACTGCTGACATGCAAGTGATGGGAGTGTTGGCGTTTTGCTGCAGGCTGTAATGGGCTAGTTTAAATGGTCTAAAAAAAGTGATTAATGATTAGGAACAGGGCTGTTACACAGCTTCACAGCGCTTTTCCTCAATGCGTTTCCATTTATGTCAACTACCTGCACACTTGGGAGGTGTTATTTCAAAGTAGTCAACACAGTTTTTTTTTCTGCTGCCATTTGTTTCCATTTCATAGGTCCCTTTGGTTGTCTAGATATAGTTAATGTTTCTTTACAGTTGTAAGCTTCACTGATAAAAGAGGATTATCCACAGGCTTTATTAGTCTAGTAACCAAAAGCTAAACTGTTGAATCTGAGTGCCACTTTAGACATGGGGGAATTTCTTTCCTGATATCACACATACTTGGTATTATTTGAGAGATAGTGTAGCAGAAATTTTATAGGATATCCTGAAATTAACCAAACAACTCACTTTTTCAACCAATAGACAGTTTTCTTATAACCATGTTAACTTCCGTGTACTAGAATTTGCAGCAAACACTAATTTGCACATTAGTACTGCTTTATTATAAATAAACCTGTAAAAACGCTACCGATATTCTACATATGTGTGTGTGTGTGTGTGTGTTGCTTTGGGAAATGAGACCAATACAATTTTTCTGAAGCTACTACTAGACATAACACGTTTCCTTTGCCCTATAATGCAAATTACAGTGGAATAGTGGCAATTGAAATAGCTTATGTCTCTGTACGCATGGCTTAGAACCTGATATTGGCTGTATGTTGGGTTGCCATTGAAATTCAGCATTTACCCACCGTTTTCATGCTACGTTCTCCAAGATACCAACTTATTTCCTTATGCTTGCAATCAGAGGAGTGTGGTAACTGTTGACAATGGTTATTTCATGGGTGACCACAATATGAAGCTAATTGTTTACCCTCCACCCCTATATTGCTATATAAAAACAGGATTTTGCCATAAGTTTGTTGTTTAAAAAGTAGAGTCCTGTTACTTCAAGATAACTCATTGTGGGCTAGCAGTACACTCCTGCCAGGCAGATCTTAATATGGCTCTAAAACAGCGGTGGGCAACCTGCGGCCCATCAGAATAATCTACTGACAGGCCACGAGACACTTTGTTTACATTGATTGTCCGCAGGCATGGCCACCCGCAGCTCCCAGTGGCTGCAATTTGCTGTTCCTGGTCATGGGAGCTGCGGAAAGCAGTGGCCAGCACGTCCCTGCGGCCCGCGCCACTTCCACAGCTCCCATTGGCTGGGAACGGTGAACCGCGGCCACGGGTGGCCGTGCCTGTGGACGGTCAATATAAACAAACTATCTCGTGGCCCGCCAGCGGATTACCCTGCTGGGCTGCCTGCGGGCCGCAGGTTGCCCACCACTGCTCTAAAAGAAACAGCAAACACCACTGGATAGGGCAGGTTGCTGACTAGAAGCCTGAACATGCCACTTGGGACATGAAGTGTTGGAAGGCTCAGTAGCCAGCTTCCCTTTTGTAGTGGTCTTGTTACCTTTGAGAGATGCTGCTCATCCAATTCCTCCTGATTTGTTTTCTATTAAGGTGCTTGGCCAGAATGCCAACAAGTCATACAGAAAGAACATCACAGTAGGGCAATGAGATCAAAATGGACTAAGTTTAAAAAAAAAAAAAATTAAGAAAAGTAACACTGAGCGTTATTTTCAAGCACTTTCAGCACACCTCAGTGCACAAAAGGAACACCGCTTTAATGTACCATATAATGTTCTTGCAATCGTAATGATTACAAGTTGTATGTGTTTGTAATAATTTTGCAAGAGAATATACAATATTTTGTAACTTCAAGGTGGCTTGCACAGCACATGGGGAGGGACTCCCCAGGATTTTGTCCTTTATATAGACATACATTAACTGGACTGAATATTATAATATATAATTTATGATTGTAGCATGTGGGAGTCTGGGATCCCAAGCTTCCATCTTCTCTCTGCCTAATAAGGTCTCTAACTAATTAGCAACAACTTGGATTTTATTTTTTAAAACAGAAACTTTTGTGTGTTGGAAGAATTTGTATTTTTGTTCTATGGAAGGGTCAGCAAAACACCTGCTATGGATAGTTTGCAAGTGTTACTTGTTAATTCAGGCTCCCAAACCCCAAACAGAATATTGTGACCATTCACAAGTCATGCTCTCCCAATTAGTTTCCTTTTAGAAGCGTGTCCAGATTCGTTACACATATTTTTTAGTTTTCTGTTGAACTCAAACACTTTATTGTAGAGTCTGTTCGTAAATCGTGATGTAAAAATAATTTTTTTCTACACATCAGTACAGCACTTTTTCCCCCTGTAGTTTAAGAAGCACTGCTCATGGGCAGGTTTCAAAGGAACCTCATCTCCATATGGTTTTACTCGATAATCCTTTATCCACCATCTTCAGCTCTCATTCCGTTGCTTTCTTGCCTGTGGCTACGTTTCTATCTCTGCATCAATTAGCACAGTGATTTATACAACAAGCAAGCAGTTTAGAGGTAATGGTACACAATTAACATCTCATTCCACCATAAAGGGTATGCTAAATACCCCAGTCACTGCTTTCTCTGCCTTGAATTGAAATAAGTGTTTGTCCTAATTCATATGCTATCTGATGTGAAGTGGGCCTGCTTTGTACTGCACTACACCATTAATCTAATTATAGATAGCTGCAAATGAAGTGCTGTCTGAGCACAGAGACTAAAGAAAATAGCGCTTTTGTCATTTACCATGACTCTGTAAAGCAAGATCGCACTTTACATGGCACTATGGCAAAATGGAAATCTGAATAATATTGCTGCCTGTTGCATCTTTTCTAATTACAACAGCATTGTAAACACAACTGGGCGCTGATATAAATAGAGCTGTAGATATGCTGTCATGTGGGTTGTAGGAGAAAATCCTCAGAGTGCTGTTGTATTAAATGATGCATCCTGATTGACAGCTACCTTGAGACTGCGCTGATGGAGTTGTCAAAGCATTATGCTAACAGGCTGCTCCAGTGACTGCAGATGTACAAAGCTCTGAGGCTCACAGAGCTTTCTAACGTCTGTCTGTTCATTTCACCTTCGTCGTCTGGGTTGTAACTCCAAGAGAAGGACATCTACGAGCTTTAATTCTGTATGTTTTTGATCCTGACTGTTTAGCCTTAGCCTAAAGTGAAGGGGATGGATTTTGCATGGCTTTAACCCTTGTTAGGTTTTTCTAGAGTGTTAATTATGTATCACACAATGAATTGAAAGTGGGAACCATGGCTGGATTGCTATTCTAATTAAGTTTTTGCTGCTGGACTGTGTTCTGCATGATGGTGATTTTCTCCTTCTTCCCCCTCCTCCCTTTTGCTGCTGTTAAAGGCTCATGATTTTTGTGGGTATTCATTTTTGACTGTCATTTTCCAGCACGTGCAGTGTTTGCTCCTGCACTATATTAGGGATGTAGTTGCTTGTGTGGAGATCTTAATATTAGTTCTTACTACCACACTGTGGAAGTAAATTAGCTCCAGAACCCAGAGCTCAAGATCTCTGTAATTTGAGACTTACTTTAAATCTCCTTGTTGAGTAAGAAGTCCTTGTCTCTAAAAGAAGATGATGACTGCCATCTTCAAGTAATATGGAATAAATACACAAGCTTTCCTATTTATTTGTCATGGTGAAAATATAAACAAGGATATGGTCACTGCTTTGAAATGTAAAGAGGAATTAACGAAAAAGACAGTGTGCTGATAGCAGTTCAGCATTGAACGTTGCTTATTATTGACTTGAATGATTACTGGAAAACTGTTACTCATGAGCTCCCGATGGCCAATTGACACCTGTTAAATGACTTGAGACAGAAAAGGAAGCTTACTAAGAGCGTTAAAGGGAAATTACCTAGCTAATAAAGTTTATTAATTCAGAAATGGACATTATTCTACTGTATGCAGTGTAGTTGTTTTACTGAAAATAATCAAGATGCACAGTGGGCGACTTATTTGCTAGAAGCTGAGCAATTTACAATTTGTAACCTTCCTACCAGAAAAATGACAGGTTTTAAAAACATGGCTGAATATAATGTAAAGCATACTGTAAATCTGCTTCTGGTCAGCAATCCAAATAGGTACTTAAGTTACATATATACATACGTATATTGCTATGTTAGATTGCTCTATAAAATATCCAGTGGAGTTTGAGTATTTACAACTCATGAGAACGTGAGATTAAGGTATGTAGGGAAGATCATATTTAATGAACTAATGCAAGATGTAACAGGATGCAGTTTGAGCATCATACTTGCAGCATATTATATTCTGTTATAGTTTAGTTTACTGAGCTTTTCTTTAAGTGGAAATGTATTTTAAATATGTGCTTGTGACCTCCTTTAAACCACAATTGGTTGCCTACATTTTTTTCTTTCTCTTTTTTTTACCACTTATTCTACTTAAGAGATTTATACAGTAGGTTTAAAGTAAATATATATAGTTTTCAATTTATTGCCTTCTCTTTGTACCTTTATCCCTGCACATCTGTTATTATTATGCCCTTTTCTCTAGTCAGAGAGATTTAGTTGTAAGAGGTGGTTTTGCATTACATACACCATAGCATTCATTTACCAAGAGACCTAGGACAGCGTACTGTTACCCTAAGCAGACTGTTAGCTAGCATCACCTTTCCCTACCATCGTTTTTGTTTACTGATAGTGGACTTCAATAATCCTGTGAAAAAGAAATACCTGTTTTCTACCCAATCGGGCATGCCTGCCTCCATTCAGGTACTTTATTAACTTTACTTTGGCTGGCAGAATTACCCTCTGAAACCCTGCAGAGTGGAGCAGTGACCAGAGACAACTGCTGATGAGTTCAGATCTGATCAATGGCAGATTTCGCTGCTGCTAAAGTCCACCGACAGACAACCTGCTTATGACTCCAGCAGATGTTCCTTCTGTTTTAGACCAATGAAAACCTTATGGTCTCCACTTGTAATCCAACCTCTGCAATGTTCCCCATTCTCCCCCTCACCACCCAACCAAAAAACACCTTAAAAAAAACATATGGAAACTTCCACTTCAGATTTTAGATTTAATTCAGCAAAGCAAAAGTGCAACAGTATTAACTTGCATATAGCATCCGAAGAAGTGGGTTGTAGCCCACGAAAGCTTATGCTCTAATAAATGTGTTAGTCTCTAAGGTGCCACAAGTACTCCTGTTCTTTTTGCGGATACAGACTAACACGGCTGCTACTCTGAAACCTAACAGTATTAACTGTGTGATACAGACATTTTTGGTATGTCCTTAATTGTCTTTGTTTTAGAGACATCTGTAGGCATTGTATGATTAGTTTGGTCTTCCTAAGGCCTTTGCAGTTCTCATCAAGCCACGTGTGTATGTCTCAGGTTAGGATCAAGAGCTCACTGACCCCCTCTCTGTAATATGGTTTCTGAGAGCTAAGAGAGAGCTTTACAAAGGAATGCTTATGTGGGGATTTAGTGGGGTCCAGCAGAAAGTAGAAATACATCAAAGATAACCTTAAAGAAGGAACCTTCTCTCTGGTGCTTTGTCTTCTTTTTTATATTCTGAAAGGTCATTTGTTAGCCAACTGCACCAAAAAAGGCCTTTCCTGAGAAGTTTACTGTTGTTATTTTGTACTTTTAGATTACAATAACTCTCTTATCCCCAAAACAGACTAAAGAACAATAAACAAATACAAAAGGAAAAGGAACAGTTCATCAATAACAAAGACCTGCATTTGAAAGCTGTTAGTTTACTGACTCTCACATCTCATTCCAAGCAAAGCAGGAGTCCTGCAGAGAAAGGAATGTAAAAGATATGAAAATTATAAAGATGGTAAAAACTGAGTATTTGGTTGGTAGGGATACTATAACTTGGTATGGAAAATTGAGCTTTAACGTGCAACATACAGCAGGACACTCTCCCTGTCTCCCATCCCCCTGCATTGCTTCAGGTTTTGATGTGGGTGGGGAATTACTTTAAGTATTTCAACCTCAGTAAAATGTTGTAAGACGGCTTGTTCCTTGGAATTAAAGCAGATTTCCCCCCCTGCATTTAAAGTTTAAATTTTGAGGTTGGGCAGTGCAGAAGAATCAATCTATATAATACTTAGAAAACCAAATGGAGGGTAGGCATAACTTCTGAAAACTATATCAAAGTAATCTCTAACACCATTTCTGCCAGTCCAGAAAGCTAACTTATTTTTGTTTTCTTCCAAGACCTAGTTTTTTATTATTATTATTTTCAAACTATGAGTACAAAGCAGACACTAACCATGGATACTGAAACTGTGCAATTTGGTGTAATTATATTCCCCCCCATAGATTTAATGAAGGACTTTTAAGTACAATTTATCTTTGATAAATAGTCCCTCTGCACAGAATGTTTATTAGATTGACAGCAGAATGCACTCTGCTAGCTTTTTTCCCCTGCCACTTATGACTCAGATGAATTTAAATAGGAGCAAAAAGCTTTTATTTGCACTGTAATTTCACTTAAGGATCATATCCTTCAGAAACTGGCAGACACTTGTATGTCTTGATTGCAACACACACACTCAAGAGTAAAGAAACATGCATAAGATGTTATTATTTGACCTGTCACATTGTCGCAATTCTGCTTGCAACTTATGTTATCAAATCTCCTCTAGGTATCTTCTCCCACCCCCCACAAGTGTGCATACACGCACATGGTTATTTTTTTAAAGGGACATGGCAAGCAGCTCACTGCATTCAATTTAGTCATTTGTGCAGAAAGGTAAATAACTTACCTTATTTTGTTTTTGAAAAATGTACACGCCACACTCTAATTGACAGCATGATGCCAGCAGGATGTTTTCAGTTAAAGCAGCTTTTTATATACAAAGTGGTGCAGGCTCATATGTGCAGCATCAGACGTACTCAAGGCATACATATTTTGGTGAGAGTCCGAAAATCTCCAGGTGGTGGGTATAGCTTTGTTTATTACTGTGGCACATGACTAAATTCAGAGGTTTTATTTGTTTCATATAAATTGTATCTCATATTTCTGAGTTCCAAATATTTTCCAACCAAATGGTTACATTGTTCACTGCACATGTTCCATCTATCCGGACAGCATTTATGTAGGATGATAACCCTCTGTTAAAACCAAACAATGTGTATCTTCAAAAAGCTGTTTTTTAAAGATTTCCACTGCAGTTAATTAGCTTACCATTGTCTTTTCCGAGTATCCCATTTTACTCCCTGTGGAAGCAGAAGTTAGACTCCCCTTTGCCTTCATCTGTGTCATTTTGTATAAAAATGAAAAGTAGAAAGACTCCATTTAACAAAACAATGGTTAACTATTTCAGTAGACAATATATTTTTTAAAAGGTGTTAAACTTTACCTCATCAAAATACACATTTGAATTTTAAATGAACTTAAGCCTACACCACTTATTATTGAAACCTTTGTTTAAATGATTGATGTAGTGCAATGCTGTTCTTCACTCTCAGTTGATGTTGGGAGATCAAGGAGTTTCTCACAGAGACCTGCTGCCATCTACTGGATTTCTACATTCAGTTTCACATGCACTGCAGCAGATTTGAAGAAAAATTCTCACAAACTCAATGAAATGTCCATGAAAGTGTACACAGGTTTTTAAGAACTGAAGTAAAAAGGGATATTGACATACAAATGTACATAGTTTCAGAAAGGTTTAGTTTAAAGGGATGCTGTTAGATAGTTCAGGCCCTGGCGTTTTGTTTTGTTTTGTTAATTTATAAAACATCATAGAAATATTTTTTCTTTTTAAATTTAGACAAAAACAGTTAAATAGTTTAGGTTGAACAGGACACATCACCCTTATCCTAGAAGGGTTCTATTCATTCTTACCTCACATAGAACTACCAATAGGACATTTCCATGCCTTGTTTGCAGCACTATGCTTGTACACGATATTATGGAAGTGAAATTGTCTGATCTGTTTTGATTGCAAAAGCTGAATGAAGTGTAAGCTGCAAACACTGAATAGTACAAAGTAAAGTAATGTTTTAAAATTAATTCATTGTTAATAGTCTAGGGAGGCGTTAGTAATTCAGGGCTAAGTTAATTCTGCTCAGTGACACACAGGTGTGTATCTGAAATTATTCCATTTAATTACTCCAGACCTAAACCAGGGTAACTCAGAGTAGGATTTGGTGAGAAAAAGGATATTTTCTCTTTTTAAAATTATTTTTAAATTTTAATCTTTTTTCCCTTTGGGGGGGAAAAAAAAGAACCTGAAATGTGTTAACCAGATTATTAATCCAATATTGCCCTTTTAGTTACTCAGTGCTGCTGTTTGGGTTGTCCTGTATTTTTACCTTTGTCCGTATACTCAGGTAGTGAAAATTGTGACACGGATTCAAACTTTAGACAGTTCCATACAGTATAGATAATGTGTGTATAGTATAAAAACACCATCTCTTATGTTGTCATACAAATAGTATATCAGTGCAAGACTTTTAGATCATTACAAAGAATTCACACGAGATTAAATATTTTAAAACATTTTTCTTTTTGTCTTTTCCTTAAGTACAAGTTACGAATACTGACCAAGCTTGCTGCAGAGTTGAGTAAATACATGCCAGAGAAAGCAGTGGAGGATACAACCAGTATTTTGAGATCACCAATGCCTGGAGCAGTGGTGGCGGTTTCTGTAAAGCTTGGGGACTTGGTAAGAGAGGCTCTTTTGCTATATATAATTTTATACTATATTCCACACAGTTTTCTCCACAGTATAATTGAAAATCTGAGCCAGTCTCCTTTACAGAACTTTCTTTTGTAACATTGTCTGGAGAGTATGATTGTGTGTGTGCATTGCTTGCTTCTTTTTCATTATCCGTTGTTTATTCCTCTGTTTAAGCTGTACTTTCAAATTACATTGGGGTGGGGGGAACTTTCATAGTTGGGTGAGAGCAAACACTTATCTGGATAGCATGCTATCCTGTAACAAATGCCCTGGCAGGAAGAAACTTTTTGTTGATTGTGGTGGGGGAGGTTGCTTGATTTTCTGCCATGGACCAGTTAAGTACTGTAGTTGTCAAATACAACCTTCATGTTTAGGTGAAACAGGATAGATGTGTCCTGGGGAAGAGTTACTTGATTTAAAAAAAAAAAACTGTTGTCCTTTAGTGTCAGGACAGGAGTACTGTGATTCACACATTCCTGAAGGGAGCATTCCATGCTAAGTAAGAAATCTCTGTAGGCGATTCCCTCACTCTGTCCAAGGAGCAAAATCTAGGGAGAGGAGGGTAACAGGACACATCACCACTATCCTGGGGGTTTCCATTCTTTTCCACCACACAGAACTAGAAAAAAATGTGATGTTTGAGAGTTATGCTTTACATTACTCAGTTTTGTGTGACCTCCGAGCACAACCACATTAAGAGACTTGAATCGGAGCCAACTTACAGCGTTGAAGGGGGTGATGTTATACTGGGATAGGGGACATTAGAATGAAGCAACACAGGCCTGAGTCTAAAGTGCTTAGTATTGTTATTGTTTAGACAGTACCATAAATAGACATGTGGCACTTTACAGGCAAATAGAAAATCCTGATCCCTGAATTTATAATCCAAGAGTACGTCTATGAAGCAAAAAAAGACCAGCAGCAGCAAGTCTTCAGAGTCCGGGTCAACGGACCTGGGGCTTGTGCTGCAGGGCTTAGAATAGCAATGCAGACACAGGTTGGGGCCCAGGTTCTGGAATCTGGGCTCTAAAACACAGTGAGACCAGGCCTGAGCCCAAAGTCTACATTGCTGTTTTTAGCCCCACAACATGAGCCCCATGACCCCGAGTCAGTTGACCCTGGCTTTGAGACATCTGCCGTATTTTGTTTGTTTGTTTTGATGTGCAGACATACCCCCAGGGTACAATCCTGACTTCAGAGAGAGGTTGAGTACAAGCTGGATAAGGACCCCAAATTACATGTTTAATCTCAAAAGGTGTGGCCCTATAAAATTAGTGCTTCACCTTGTTTTACAAATTTCCATGCAGCTTTCTCTGCTTTTACACAGCATACATATGGACATTTCTCTCTGTTGATAGGAGACAGCGGAAATAAAAGCTCCAGGTGCAGAGATCCAGGAAAGTGGGGCTTTGCCTCCATACGTTTATATTTAATATGTTAATATCTATATGTTTATATTATGTTAATTAAATATAAATAAAATGTATGTATGTACACACACACACACACACACACACACACAAAATCTGAACTGATTCCAGTTCGGTAAAAATGCAACTGAAAGGAAAACTCCACTGTGTCACGTGGCAGAGGTCTGAATATTTCTTGACTGTTGTAATTGCTGCTTGTGGCAAAAGTTGTTAAATGTGCACTTTTAAAAACTGTTGAATTCACTTAAAATGAACCTGTTTCACCACTGAATCTTAACAAACTCTTATGCCTGGGAAGTGACTTTATGCACAGGAAGTGAGCTGGATTACTCACTGGTGTAAAGTGAATTGTGTGGGAGTGTCTGCAGGATCAAGGCCTGAAACACTCAGATGCCTCTTTCACAAGCGATCAGAAAAGCTTATTAGTAAATCATGTGTTGTTTACAGCAAAGTATTAGCAATCTGTCAAGAATAAAAATGAATGGTCAGTTGTTAATAGTTAGCAAACAGCTAGTCTTGAGATCTGCCTAAAAGCTGGTTGGAAAACTGACTGCCTACAACCGATTCATCTCATCGTGTGGAGAGTGAAACCCACTGCTTCTATGTAGAGGCAGTAAGAGTTGCCTAGTGAGTAAGGTACTAAGCAAATATTTGTTTTTGTGGGAGGAAAGATAATGTTTTCAAGGTATTTCAATATTGCAAGACTGAACCGTTTTTACGTTACACTTTTGATAGTATAAATGGAATGGGTTTAAAAAAAGTTAATTCTGCTGGATGTTATAAAATGTTTTCCTTGTGCCTGACAAATATTTTGTGGTCTTGAAGGAATAGAACCATGGGGGGATGGGGCCACGGCCAAGGAATTAAAAACCTCCCTGTACAAATCCACAAGTGGTGCAGTGCAAGAGTACAAGTTGTTAAATAATGTGTGAGGATTTTTTTCTCTCTTCCTCTCCTGCAGCTTTTTGCTGGAGGCACTGAGTGGCAGAGCACTTGAACAGCATAATCTCTGTTCTGCCGCCCTGAGCTTGTCAATGCTAATTGTGTGGCTTTAATTACAAAAACACACTTGCGTTATTGGAAAGGGTTTAACTTAAATCCTTCCTTTCCAGGACTAGTGTCAAAACTTTAAAAAGGAGCGGAGGTAGTATCAGCTATCTGCACTGAATAAGCAGTGGGATGGTGTGATTCAGATTACATGTCTTGGCTGTCCATCAGAACTAGGTTCACTCACTACAGCTGTTCAAGGCACGATGAACAGGGAACTGTAGCTCTCTGATAAATACAAACCTTTTTGTCCCACTGCTTGAATGTGTTCTGATCCTCCTTTTTTTTCAGGCTGACTAAAGAATTTAAGTCATCTTTGTATTTCCAGCTGTATTTACCAGTTAAAATGGTAATGGTGTCTGAAAACAATGCAGCTGCAAAGCAGGGAAAAATCAGATGCTGTTCCTAGTTTTCATTCAGGTTATAGCTATTATGGATAAAACGGCATTGTTATTAGCTGTTCCAAGATTTTTTTTAACTTGTGACCTATGCTAAATATTATTGGAAGATCATATAACAGTCTCTGCACCAGGGCTGTGCTCTCCAAGCGATTATTTTCAGAGACTTCAATAGCATTGGGAGATAGTCTACATTAGCCATACTTCAGAGGTAACATTACAATAGAAAAGAAACTCCTAGTGAGGGGGCACATCATCTTTGTTTGAATGGCTGCATTTACAACTGTCTTTATTATCAGCCATTTCGTTATGGGCATTTTGCTTGGCCAGGTAAAACACATGGTGTTGGTTAGTGTCTCTCTGTGTCCTTGCCAAATGAGAAGCCAGCGATGGTCTCTTCATTAGCTTTTCTCAGACTTTATATCGTTGCCTTTCAATAAAATAATGTTCTCTTTTGGCTGCTATTTATGAAAAACGCTTTGGGCTGCTGAAGCATGATAGAAGGCTGTATGTGTGTGCCCCAGCGAATCTGATAACCAGTTTGGAATTCACTTCTGCCAAAGAAGTAGTGCACAGCCTTCTGCTCTGCTCGATTCCCACTAGGGGAAAGCATTACTTGTCATACGAAGAGGAGTAGGACTTCTCCTGATTTTTTTTTAGCTTTATCATTGCTTTCTTCTTTCCTTACCATTTTCCCCACGTTATCTGAGGGATGTAATTAAATGTCACTTGCTTGTCACTGGGAACAGTTAAAAACAAAGTAATGTGAACAACAAAAGTATTGTGAATTTGAAAACTCTCCGAATGAGAAAAAGATGATGATATTTAGCAGATGAGTCTTCAGTTTAGGCTAAACTTTTATATCTTATTTGTAATGATAGCACTGTCTCTCTAGTAAAGCACATCCATTTTAATTTTCTGTGAAGGGGGTTATTATAAAGAAGTACATATTAGAATGAAAGCCTGTTGTTAAGAGGCCATTTGGTATAGTCAAAATTCAGGACATTGGCAGTGTTAGATGAGACAGGAGAGGTTATACACATTCAAAATCATAGCCTAGGCATTGATCTTGCTCAAATTGACTTCAGCAGGAGCACAGTTGGCCCCCAGGCACGGATTGTGTACATTGCCATCTTCATAAACCTCCAGTAAAATGCTACAGATACAATTTTTAATCTTGTAACAATTACAAAAAATACAACAACATTTAAAAACTCATTCTGAGCTGCACAGACATTCTGTATTAAGCACTGAGGGCAGAATAAAACAGTGTTTACTAATCCTTTGTATATTATTTTCCGCTCTGATATTCTGCTTTGAGCTCTGTGTGTAAAGAATGCTGTAGAGTGAATCGGGAATATGGGAAGCAAAAGATATTATAGTTCTGTGTGCATAGCTCCAATGTTGTATCATGGTTACAGAAAACCTGCCAGGGTGCTCCCAAAATGGGTTCTCTTCATAACTCTTCTGAGTTTGCTAGTCATTGTATACGGCAACAATAATTGATCGTAAAGGTCTCAATGGCCCTCTGAAAATATTATTTTTACTTTTTCAATTTTGCATGTATCTGAAATAAAAACTTTTTTAAAAAAACACAGTAACTAGAAATAGGTGGCATTAATAAGCCAGACACTATTTAGTAATCTATAGCCTGCAGAGTTGGATAAATCAGTTTAATTATTTTCTTTGGGCATCTACAAATATATACAAAAGAAAAGTGATTGTGGATAAAATGTCCAGACACAACATGGATTTGTTTTTTATTTAATTTGTTTGTATATTATTACAGCCATAAGAAGACTGTTAGAGGTTTCTCTGTAATTAAGGATTGTTATCTCAATTTTCAAGATTTTTTTTTTTCAATAAATGTAAGACCATCATGATTTGGGAATATTATCATGTCAAATTACTTTTTTAAATGGACATTTCTCATTTAACAAAACTACCATGACTTTAAAGTGAAGCTGTAATTTGTAATTTAAAACTTTTGCTTGAATAGCAGATGTCTGTCTACTGAGAATGCACAAGACAGTTTCCCCCCCCCAAATATTAATATATTATGGAATTTAACTGATTTGAGTAATTTCAGAATTAAGATTAAAAGCCTGAGGATTGTTTAAAACTGCTGAAGTGAGATGTGTTGGCTAAATTCATTTTGCAAAACTACTTAATGCTGCTAGGCTAGAAACGAATTGGGAGATTTTATTGTAAATTGAATTCAAATCCTCTGGCAGTAAAGTCTAGAAAAAGGCTTGCGTGGATTACAAACATGTCCAGTCTGAGTTTTTAACTTTAAAATATTTAGAGTGAAAAAACAAAACCTCCACAAAAAACAAAACCGCCACCCAAACACATACATTCCTCATTACATTGTAAATTCTTGTAAAATAAGATATTGGGCTTTTATACGCTACCTGTTGCTTTTCACCACTTCACTTGTAGTTTCAAACCTTATTTGCAATTCAGTCCCAAAAATCTAAATAAAGTAGATTTGTCTTTTTTTTTTTTTTTTTTTTTACTTTATGTCCATAATAATTCTTATTCCAGCTGGGGGGAATAACCAAAATGGAAAACAGAAGGAATGGGGTTGGTAATTTAATGTATACCTTTTACATAGAAATCTATGATATTATTTAATATACCCGCATATTTCACAAACCATACACATTCTCCACTCCAGTTGTGAATAAACCAATAATTTGCGGGTACAATTATTGCTTTCTGTTCATTTTTTCCTTTTTTTGTGTGTGTGCAGTGTTCCCAGTGTGGATGTTAGCTGCATATTTCTGAAAGAGATAGATTATGAACTTGATCAAACATGATCAGGAATCTCACTTGCCCTTTTATGCATTTCGTTATATGTTTGTACATTAATTAATTACAAACATATACATTTCATTATAGTTTTTGTGTCTTATTGTAAGGAAAATTATCAGTAAACTGAAGCTGAAACCATTTTTACAATTTCGAAAAACTATAACATTCAAATAGCAAAAACATTCCAAGATTCCCACCATGCTGATACAACAAGGTTGAAGGCAATAGTTAGATTAACTGATTTTTCTATTGTGATTTATGCTAATAAGTGTCCACTATTTTCAAAATGTATTACTTGTTAAAAGTGTATGTTGTTTAATGTAACATTTATATTGGTCTAAGATTGCATTCTTCTATATACAGTTGACTTTAATAATTTTACTTATTTCTTTATGTAATCACATACATTGAAGATTCTTTGGGAGTGGGGTTTTATTAAAGGTGAAATTCTATTGTAGTAATAATAAGAAACAATTCATAAATAATTAGAAGGCCTTACTAGAGAAAAATGTGTAGATGCCTCTCTAAAAAAAATTGTGGCTGTTTTACCAAATTCATAAGAACTTTTAAAAGATCACTGTTAAATCAAAATATTTGTGTCTAAAACAGAAACTAGCCTTTGTCTTAGGCTGTCAAGACCATCTATGTGTGTAGTATTTGGTGGTAACTGCTACCACCAAAATACATATGTAGCACATCAGCTTCCCCAAAAAAGTTTTGGAAATTTCTGAAACCATTGGAAAAACTAGTGTTTTGGATAAGTGGGGGTGCAATGACCAGTGCTCATTGCTGTCAGGAGGACGTCACTGACCTTCGGTTAATCAGAGGTCAGAAAATCTGGGATGTGCTATACCTACATTCATTCATTAAAGGAGTGTGGCATAAAAAGTTGAATAATCATCTGTCAAGCACTGTTAATTGCTGCTAATTATATTTTCAACTCTATAGCTTCTGTTTCCAAGTTAATTTGGAAGGAAGGGGAAACCTGCACTAATTATTTTACACAGATTTGGACAACGTCAAGGAATTTCAATTGCTGCTCATCCAATTCCTCCTGATTTGTTTTCTACTTAGGTGCTTGCTGCCAGAATGCCAACAAGTCATAGAGAAAGGACATCATGGGAGGGCAATGATACCAAAATGGACTAAGTTATTTAAAAAAAAAAAAGAACATTAAAAAAAGTAACACTGAGCATTATTTTCAAGTACTTTCTACATACCTCAGTGCACAAAAGGAACACGGCTTTAATGTACCATATAATGTTCTTGCAACCATAACGATTACAAGTTGTACTGTTTGTATTAATTTTGAAAAAGCATATGCAATATTTTGTACGTTCAAGGTTGCTTGATTGTTGCTTTATTATTGCATAGTCTCCCATTGTCCATTCTCGGTATACATAAATATGTGGGGATGCGAGTGTGGAAATTATGGGAATATTGAGCGATATTTACCAGCCTCCCTCTACCCTCCCCCCCCCCCCCCCCCAGGCTCAGAAAGGAGACAGGATTAAAATCAGATTCTAACTGCGCTTTTAACCAAATCAGAGATACTTTTTGCTTGTGGATATTACTGGGCTTTTCTTCAGATCTAAGAGCCTTAAAAATGTGTTGCATTCAAACACCTGTGTTCTAAATACAATGGTATTAAAAATGTAATTGAAGGATTTTCACTTTTGTAGACAAATCAGCAGGGTTGATATTGATCCATCTTTTTAGGGAGCCACAGTGCACCAGAAGGTGATACTGTAGAGGGCCCTGTAAGCCCTCGGAGCCTTCTGTCTAATTTGGCAGAAAAACACAGAATGTAGGACAACAAAAGAACTATCCTGTTCCATAAGAAATCTTCATCCCACCCACCCCCTTCTCAAAAAAAAAAAAAAGACTTAATTTTTTCAGCTGCACACAATGATTTGGTGCTCACTGTTGCATTGAACACAGTTGCTGTCAGAACAGGCAGGAAACAGTTTTCTTTTAATTGCTGAAATCATTGGGAAATGCTTCATGCACTGCTTCTATACAGCAGATGCTGTGCATTAATTGGCCTGTGTAGGACTGACCCAGGGTTCCTTGCAGCGGGCCCAATTTTAGGCAGAGGGTTTAAATAGCTTATTTATTATTTTGTATAACCTGGCATACATTATGAGTGCTTGCACGTGTTGTATTCATGGTCGGCAGTTTCTAATGTCATGTGGGTTTCAAAACCTGTGTTTCTCTGGTAATGTACTAGCAGCAGGTAAGCTCTAAATACCATCCATCAGAAGCTAATTTTTTATCCAGATACACCAATGACTGATGAACCTGTCTTTTGTCTGAATGTTTAGCACAGTAGAAAGCCATATGCCACTGGCACTGGTTCCTATGCATTCTTTACAGTTGCTAGAGAGTAGATTTTAAAAAAAAACTTCTCCTGCATTTACATCCCTTTAGTCTTTTATTTATTTAGCAGTTAGCACTTTCTAACATAATTCCATTTTTTAACAGCAGAAGGGGATTTGGGTCTTTTAAAAGCAATCTGACTACTCTCATTTTCTTTATCAGAAATATTACTGCACACCCTTAATAGGGAACCTTGTTTTGTTACTCCCCGTCTGTTCAAAACAGACCTTAGCCCATTAGAAGGTCCTCCCTTGTGTGGGAAGACCACAGCTGTTACTGTAAATCTCATCCAGTAACTGTATCACCCCCATTTTGTGGCTCTGAAGGATGAAATTGAGAAATGGAATACTGTGCAGTCATCCTTTACATCTCCAATTTTAGGCCTTTGCACATCATTTTCATGCTTTTATTCC
This sequence comes from Emys orbicularis, assembly GCF_028017835.1. Taxonomy (NCBI): domain Eukaryota; kingdom Metazoa; phylum Chordata; order Testudines; family Emydidae; genus Emys; species Emys orbicularis. The sequence continues at coordinate 267,629,678 of NC_088683.1, read as the reverse complement.
AAATCAAACAACGTTAGCGAGGAAAACCACCTTCTGCTAAATGCCTAGCATGAAAGGTAGTTTCTACAATCTTAATTTTTTTTAAATAGAGAAATCCAAAAAAGTCAACTCTAACCCCCAAAATCTTTGCGGTCTCCTCAAGGCTATTCATGGTTTGAAATCCAAAAAGTAGGTAGATACCTAAGATGCAGCACAGAGGAAACAAGAGCTGCGCTTATTTCACAAACACAACTTAAAAAGGGTTCTGTTTCTTTAAATCTTTGTGAAAGAAGTGGATCTAACTTCTTATGAAGGATATTGGGGGCTTTAATCAGAAATAAGAAGTGGTTTAAATTATTAGCACAACAAAGCAAACTATAAGCTTGAACATAAAAGTCTCTGGGGGAAAGAGTCCTCTGAAAATAAATGGGACTTGATAGATTTCCATATCATTTATAACTTCCCTTAATTACACTTGGAAGACTTGCCAGTAAAACTGGAAAATTGGCAGCCTATATCCATTATAGTAATTTTGCCGACCATGGCAAGCAGCTGGCTTTACTGGATTTTATTTCCCATCACTTACAATTAATCATCAGCTGGAGATGTCTGAAACTCTTCAAAATGTAGCAATACTGTGTGACATTCAGGCCTCCTTAAAATGCTAAAATCTGCTGAGTAAATGGGCTGAGTTTTCCTTCAAGCTAACTCATTTTGGTGCAAGGCAGGCTGCTGCTTAATGAGTGCTACTTTGATAATCGGATGCGAATGTGAACCTTGACCCTATGTCAAAGGAGAGGACGCAGTAAGCTGGATGAAAGATACAAGATTCAGATCTACAAACTTTACACCAATTAGACATAGAGTGGAGAAATACATCAGTGCTGATTGGGTTTATCAAAAAGACTTGTGGGACTTGTGACCATTTTGTAAGCCTAACATTGAAGACATCCTGTCACAATCATTAAGTCTTTATCAAATGATTCACAAAAGTCTTAGAGACATGTACTATACTCACAAAGATCTCTCAGTAGTAATGCCCTCAGATGTCTTATTGTACCTCTGAATTTTAAAGAGCCATCTCTGGGAGTACAATTAATCCTTATGTTCCTCCTGTATGCATAATGAAAATAGCTCAAGGTTGCTACTTTTCAAGTTCCACTTCCACTCCTCATCCTGAATTATTTGGTTAGAAAAACACTGAAGACAGTTCCACATATTGTCTGTAATCTTTCTTTAAGATTGGATAAATAAGACCATGCAGTCCCTAAATTAGACAGAGAAAGAGTTAAAATGGGATTTGCTATTCCAAAATTTCATATCTCTATTGTTAGAAGCAGTTGGATATTAGGTTCCCTTCTCTTCAATTCCTTTCATTTTTGGATCTGCTTAAAAAATTAAAGTGGATTTAAAAAATTAACTATTGAAATATTCGGAGTTACACTAAAAATGCATTCTAGAAACTAAATCTAACTTGTCCATTTTCATATTCACATTAATCCAAGCAATTTAAATGTAGATTTTATATAGCATAAATCTATTAAAACAAAACAAAAAAATCCTTGTTTCTTTTTAACAAACAGAACAAATTGGTCTGAGCCAGTGCAAACTAATCAGAATTTTGGGGTTATTTATTTGTTTGTTTTGACAAATTTGGGTCATCAATGACTTGTCCCTATAAATTTAAAACGTAAAGATGATTGTGAATCAAAATTGGATTTAATTGTTTAACATATATAGGGAAGAAATAGAACATGTGAAAAAAGGCATAATACTTTAAAAAGCCCGGATTAATCCTTAAATAAATGAGGAAGGAAGAAGTTGTACACACCACTAAGATCTTCATTTACAGTCTAAATAATACGGACAGGCTAAAGGATACACACAATTATGTAATGAAAGAAATTGGACAAAGCCCAAAAGAAAATAGAGATACAGATGCCTAATTTTAGGATTGTACAATGAAAGGAATCATAAAGATTTAACAAAAGAACTGTGATTAAACTTCTGTGCTTAAGTGATGCTTTCACCAAGTAGTTTTAAACAAATTGCACATTATCAGAAGTACTGTCACAGCATTTTAACTTTGGGTACTTACAAAAAGCACGCTCTGTCTTCTAAATGAATAAGAATACTAGATATTGACTAAGTTACTTTTGTGTGTTGGATTTTTTTGATTTCTTTATAAAGCCCAACTCTTTTATTATCATCCCTGTAAACACACATCTATATCAAACACAAAAATACTACATTGAATTTGGGGCATCAAACAGAAGCCAAGGAATACAGAATACTGATTCTCACTCATTTCCATCCATTTGCACTGCAGTACCTGACGTGCACAGAGACAACTCTACTTAGCATTTAGACAGTTAATACATTTTTAAGGCTCTGCATAAACATTAACTGATTAATGTGCCAACCATCTGACCAAGTGATCCATTTTACAGACTGTGAAACTGAATTGCACAGGAGCTTGGGACAACTTGTGTGCTTGACATTAAGCACCAAATCCATATTTAGGCCCCTAAATGCCCAGATGTTTTTCAGAGCTCTTGTCACCGCTCCCATTGACTTTGCTGCTTTAGATGTCTAACTTTGAGAACTCGGCTTTGAAAATTGTGGCCTAAGCGATTTGCCCATGGTCACATTGAAAATCAGTTGCAGAGCCGGGATGAGCATTTTATGAATTCCTGGAGCCCAGTCCTCTGTTCATGGCCCTTGACTGTAAAGCTTTTCTAAGAGTGCAGTAATGGAATGGTCTTAAATCTCTGAATTTTCTTTCTTTAGTAGGTTGGTGTCTCAACTGTAGCTAAACTGTAATGTGGGTGGGTTTGGTTTTGATTTCTCTTGTTTGTACTCCCGGGGGGGTGAATGGTTTGATAGGCAGAGATGGGATAGAGACATAACTGGTAATAAAGAACAAGTGTTTGGTACCATACATAGAATCTCAGTGTTAATTACTTAAACTGCTCACCTGACTCTCATGACAGAATTTCTGTATTTACAATGGTTCATGTTAATTGTTCAGCATATCTGGTTAGAATGCAGAGTTCTTAGAGCCAATGTTTTCTGCTCTTATTCCAAAACTCTCATCCTGCTGTTGGTAAGTCTGACAGAGGGATAGTGCAGAAGCTTTTTAATCTAGAAGTAATAAATCTCTCTCTGGCTTGCCTCAGGATCCTGGATGTTTCAGCAGGGGACACACCAGCCCAGAACAGAGTTAGGGGAGATGCATATCTTCAGTACATAACTTCATAAGAAAAGTCATTTAGACACTCAATGTATTCACAGCCATGGTTTCTTTGCTGACTGCCCTCATATCTCTCTGTTGGATAGTACACCCTCACTAACGGGTCCTAGGATACCAGGTTACAATACACAGAGACAAGCAACATGCCCAAGACTGCATAGACCATCACTGTGAATCACATCCCTTCGTGTTTGTGTACCAAAAAATACCACCATCTGAACAGTGCAGGAAAAGAGGACAGAGTTCAAAGGCACTAAAACTGCGTGTAATATAAGAAACACAGTGGAAACCCATGAAGATTACCCAGATGTCTCAGGAAAGTTCATCCTTACACTGAACAAAACCACAAAGGCATGACAACTGGCACACAGGGCCCAGCTTCTTCCATCCAAAGTGTAAATCTGTTGACTGCCATCTCCGATGATCATCACAGGGTTTCCAAAACAATCCTTGTAGTCTGTGGGATTACACCAGCGATGAATTTGGACCATGAAGGTTCCCCCCACCACCGTAAATGGGTAACCTGCATAACCAGCATAAAACCTCAAGTGGCTTATTTCCTTTGCATAGTCAAAGGCGCTGAAGAGAGAATCTGATTCCTAGCCACAGTCAGCCCAAAAGTAGAGCTACACAGTGGGTTGCTTATGACCTTGAGTTTGTATATGTCTGTTAGCACAGTGCAAATAAGCTGAAAGAGGAAACTTGAGAGTTTCCCTTTAAGAGCTGTCAGCTGTGGTGAAAATTGTCATTTTGCCTCGGAGAGCCCTCCCAGGTGGATAAAAATTGGTGTTTCCCTCTAAGCAGTCCAAAGGCATCAGCTACCATCCATATAGTGACGTGCAAAGGTGTGCATTCTTGCTCTGCACTAGTCAAAGGCCCTAGTCCATGCTCCATAGGACTAATGCCAAGAAACTTATTGGCTCCTGAATCAGGATTAGTATCCATATGGATCTGAGCCAGGGAAGTACAGCAGTGGCTCCACAGTCAAAAACCACACAAATTAAATTTTGTTCTGGCCTTTATTGATGTCAGAGTGTGATGGCTGCTGGAAAGTGTGAGTTTGGAAAGTTCAAGTTGCAAATGTGGGATTGGAGGGGATCACTTTGTTTTTGTTTTGTTTCTTTTTCTTCTTCCTCCTCTACCCACTACGTAATTGATTCCTTTTCTGTTTTAATTTTGATTAGCTAAAGGTAACCATGGCATCTCGCACTTCTTGTGCTGTGGACTTCTATATGACAACTTGGTTTCAGCTTTTCTGTGGAAAAACTTTTTAGACTTTGATAAACTTTGCCTAAGGAATTAATCACTTTATTCTGCAGACAGAAGATGCAAGTTTAGCGCATTTAAGTCTTCTATCCTCATTTTTTATGCTGCTTTAATTTTACCAGGTCTCAGAAGGGCAGGAGATTTGTGTAATTGAAGCTATGAAAATGCAGAACAGTATGATCGCTGCTAAAACTGGCAAGGTATGCTTCGTCTCATCTTTTTAAACTGCATGTCACTTGTCAAATTGGACAGAATGTACAAAAACAAGAGAGGAGGGCTGTGGTAGTTAAAGTATTAGAAGTACAATTGTTTTTCATTTTCTAGATCTTTCAAAATGAGGTACCTTTAATTTTTAACGTTTACATCTGCCTGGAAAGCTATTAGAGAGTTACAAGACTTAGATGACACAGCATGCAGTGGTTTTACAGGCTGCAAAAATTAATGTAAATGAGTTCTTCAAAATGATTTGTTCCTTAAGATAGAGCAATTCAGATTGATTTGAAGGATTAGAGGAGCTGCAGCCAGTTCTCCAAATTCCATATTTTCAGAGAGCAGTTAACAGCAGAGATCTTTTTTGCAATTAAATTAATTAAACGTACATTAATTTCACATTGTCCTGATACTTGGAACAAGGTATGGGAAATACATCAGTAGTGTAGATGAGTGGTGTTACCCTAGAAAAGAATATTGCTTTAAAAAAAGTAACAGGTTCCGGACTGAGCATTTTTTGATGAGGACGTTGTTAAACGTGGAGTGTCCAGAAGTGTTCTAGGCTCTTTACAGACAGATCCCTGCTGCAAAGAATAAACAATGTAAGACCTCAGTCCTGCAAACACATACATGTTTAACTTCATGTACTGTGATACTAGCAGATCCTGGCACAGGACCATGACCTAGATAAACAAAATATGGCAAGAGGACAAGAGAGCAAAACGTGAATGCCTCTCTCGTTCTTTCCTATTACTGTAATGTTGTCCCTTGACTATTAGCCTCTTGGTATTAATTCTTTTGCTGTAAGACCAGGTTTAATTTTTCTTTTACATTTATTACTTTTCATTTTTAATATTTGTTACAGTTTAGTTTTGATCTTTACTTGTTTCTCCTTAATTCTCATTTATTTACTCATTGTTTTTAATCTATTCTCATATTGCAGTGGTTACTTAAATTCTATTTTCCTTCTTTCTTAGTTTAAATTAACCTTTACATATTCCCACCCTTGCCTTCGCTTTGACTGATTCATTTTGTGACCCCCTAGCCAGCCTCTGAGCTTCCTCCCAAGTTCCTGCACACCTCCTGATAGCAGTAATGTTCTATTCCTCTGTCCAGATGCCCTTCCCCCCTGCATATGGGTAAAATTTGGCCTGTACCATGCCCAATATGTCATTTATGTCCCTCTTAAACCTTTAAAGCAGGATTTAAGTAGGATCTAAGCTCTAAGTGGTCTCGTTGTATACCCCCACAGGAGTCTCCATTTTAAAATAAAATGATGTAATTTAAGAAAATAAAAACAATTTGGAGATGTAGATAGTAAAACAGTGTCAGTTCACTAAAGCTATTAGAATATAATTATTTTATTTATCGAATGTGAAAAACCAATGACATGGTCAAACATTCTAAAGTTCACAGTTATGGTTCCCACAGCAAATACAACTTAATGCCTTTGCAGAGATGTGTTTTGGTACTCTTGGTGCTGGACTAGATTTGTTCCTTTGAATCTAGTTCATGCCGCAGTTTCATTGGTTTCAGCTGGAAGATATTCAGTTTCCCTTTTTTTGTCTGAATTGTCTTCCACATCCAAAATCCATTTTTATATTCTGAACTGCTAAAACAAGTGGCTTGGGTTTTATTTAATTTGCATCTATTATGGATGTTTGTAAAATGAATAAAAATGAGGGAGCAATTTGGTTGCCTGATGAAGGTTCTAGACTCTACATGTGTCAGAAATAGGCGTTGGCCAAGGTGACTCCAGTAAATTTCAGAAAGCATAGGGGATCCCATTTGCTGAAACTGCTGTGAGAACAGACAAGTGTTTTTTTAATTAAGTAAAGTGTTTTCACACTAATTTTGGGGGATCTTTTTGCATTCAGAATTTAAAAGTAGCTATTTAAAAGATTCAGATGTATGGGTCTGGCAGGTTTGAGGAAAACTGATTTAGAAATAAAAATCTGTTTTAAAAAAAATCCCACTATGTTCTTGCCAGTGTAGGGTCTTCAGCTACTACAAGATGTTGAGCTGGACATATTGAAATAAAACATGCTCTATACTCTGCAATCCCATATACTGGGTATGTGGGACTAGTTTAAAAAAAAAAAAAAGAAATAGTCAGGAAACTGACTTTGTGAACATAAGAGTAAACTGAATATACAATTGCATTTATTTGACAACTATGGTTCTTTGACTTTTTAACCTTTTTATTTTTACTTTTTATTTTATTTTTAATTTTTTTAGGAAGGGGTAACAGTGATGTTCTGAGTTCTTCTTGACATCTCTCTGGGGTAGTATTAAGGTTGTGTGGCTGCCTTGCAGAAAGTGTCACCCTAAGATTGTGAAGTGCTTGGAGATCTACTGATAAAGCGCTAGGTATTATAGTATAGTATTCTTACTGACTCAGCAATCCGTCATTTATTCTGTGTATGTACTGTACATTCAGGTAGATGCACTAGTGTAGGTTGCGCATGCTAAAGAACTCACACAGACATGTTTTCAGGGAAGATTTAATAATTCTTGTCACCTTCACACTGTAGGTGAAAGCTGTGCACTGTAAAGCTGGTGAGACTGTTGGGGAAGGAGATCTGCTCATCGAACTGGAATGAAACATGCTTCCTTCATATCATCATACAGTTCAATTAACTCTATTTATATCCAGCATGTAAAATGAAGGTTGTAAAACAGACATTCCTATGGAGCAAATTTTATACAGTCGTATTTATGAGTGACATTCTCTATCCAGCAGACAAATATTAAGACCGCCAATGGATGTCAGATTTTTATTTCTATAAATAATTGTACATATAAGATTTGTAATTCTCCTGATTTTCAGTATCAAATACAAATCAATAAAAATTGAACATTTCTGCTTAAGTAAAGCCTCTTTGAATGTATTTTAAAGTACATAATATTCAATGTCAGCCACTGCCATTTCAAATGTGCATGAGCTCCACTGTACAGAATAGTTGATAAAAGTGAAAAAGTAAACAGAGCAATTTCCCCTAAACAATAACTACTAAGTGCTTGATTTCTGTTCAGATGCATTGTAAGGCATAGAATTTTGAAGCCTCTACCTAGAAAATGTCTGTAAATTGGAAAATGTGGAACAAGTCTACCACCACCAAGACAAAAAAAAAATGCAGCAGATATTCTAAACATAGTCCATCGTTGGTTGATGCTATAAAGGAAGAGAAGCAAGTCTATATTCCTGACTGGTAAAAATGAATGTATGTATGTCTCCAGTAACCTACTGTGGTTCTTACAAAGCTGAAAGGACTGTGATTCCTGGTGAAAACCCCCCTCACATTACTTCTAGAGCCTCAGGCCAGCTGAGGTAGTAGTCAGGTGTATTTTGTGCAGAACATTTTCAATTGGTTTTAAAACAAAAGAGCATTTGTGATTAGTGTCTACTGCAGGCAAAAGGAAGCGTGAGCCAGAGTGTTTACTGAAAGTTGTTACCAAACTGGTAACTTATGCTCTGCTTAAACATGTTCTTGTAAAGCTGCAGTATAAGAATTGCATTATTTTACTTACAAATAACCAGAGGGAAAGAAAGTTGTACAAAATCTGAAACTACTTTGAATCATCAATTGAAGTTGGATCTTTGTTTATACTCTATTCTAAACTAAAATTAATTTCTCCAGCATCCTAACATGCCGCTGTAGATAGTGGTTACTGACCTTTGACCAGCAGCACCCCTGCTCTCTTGAATGGCAGAGATCACCCTGAAAGTAAACAGGTTCCACATTTAAAGACTGCCTGCCATGGAGCTGAATCCTCACTTTAGGTAGTTTTGCAGAGGTTTCTTTCCACCCCACCCCACCCACAGTTACAAGACTGCATTAAACCCTAAGCCTGCTGGGTGCAGCTCCCACAAACCTGGTTGCTGCAGTCTCAGTTCAAGTGTTTATCCCGTGAGCCTAATTCTGTCATCAGCCCTGCTCTGGATTGTACTGCTACCCAAGAGAGTCCCTAGGAGGGGAGTAGTAGTAGTAGTTTATTTTGCTTTGGGTAGGAATGCCACCAGTTTCTCTCCTAGTGTCTATAGTAGCTAACCATTACAATTACTAGAAAGATCTCCTCCTCCTATCTAGCATGCCTGCGGCCCCTCCATAATGGAGAAGGGTAAAATTTTCAAAATTATTTAAGTGACTTAGAAATTTTCCTCAATGGGATTTAGGTAAATTTCTATCTAACAGAAAATGAAAGTCAAAGGCCCACTTTGCTTGAAGTGTTTTGATCCAAGAGGTATTTTCATTTCAGGGTGAAAGTGACATTAGAACCTTACTACTGGGCTATCTCCAGTTTGGCTGAGAGTATGTCCTTGATTTCTGAGTTACTTCTACCTCAAGCCCTTAGTGATTTGTCTAAGGCCACAGAAAGAGTAATTCAGGCAGGCCTGAAGCCTATCCTGACTAAGCCCTAACCTATGCTATAGTTAGGTCAACATAAGGCAACTTATGTCAACCTAATTATGTCACTGTCTACACTACAGCCTTGCTCTGGCCAATAGGATACCTACTACACCCACATAACTCCAACTGCACCTCCACCAGAGGCATAGGGCTTATGGGAGTGTAGTTAGGGTGACGCAGTGTCAACGTAGACGCTATGTTACTTACATCAGCTGTCTCCCCCGGGGCTCTCAGTTCCCTGACTGGACTCTGGGTGTGGCTTCCCCCTGATCCTACTGGGGAGCTGAGAGCCCTGGGTCTCTGCCCCCCGACTGCCCCTCTTCACTCAATGGAAGTGCTCTTGGTGAGTAGCATGGACATCAGCCACCCCAGTAATTACTAACCTAGATTGTAATGTAGACATGCCCCCTCCCTGTCCTATACTTGGACCACTTTACTTGGTCAAGCATCACTATACTTAATTCAGTATTCAACAGTGTATCCATTCCACTGTCCTAGTTTTACAGCAGTATGTGATAGAACTGTCTGCTTGAGATATTTAGCAAGAAACCATACAAGATTCTTCCAAGTTTCAGTAAAAATGTTTTTAGCCCTTACAGTTTTGAAGAAAAATTAACTGTCAGGCAGCCTGAAATAAAAGCCCTATTGATCTTAGTGGCATGGTTAAAAGTATATAATTTTTCCATGTGATTCTGCATACAACAATGTTACAATTATTTAATAAGAACATATTCTTCCCTGGATCAGTGTGCAACTCTCCCATTGTCATCAGAAGCGGGAAGCAGTGCGAGGGATGCGCTGGCCACTGCTTCCCGTCGCCCCCATTGGCCTGAAGCGGCGAACCACAGCCAGTGGGAGCCGTGATCAGCCGAACTCATAGATGTGGCAGGTAAACAAACTGGCCCAGCCCGCCAGGGGGCGTACCCTGGCAAGCCGCATGCCAAAGGTTGCCGATCCCTCATCTATAACCTTGGTGTTGTATCCCCAGTGCAAGGAACCACACCAAGTGTAATTTGCCTTATTCTACAGATTACATTTCACACACACACCCTCCCCTCATTGACAGGTTTGTACAATGAATGTAGCATGTGCTCTGTGAATATTACATGCAAAGTAGAGGACCTACTAGGTATCAAGCAGCAAGAGAAAAAAGTGTTTGCCTAAATAGTGCAAAAGAAAAAAAGGACTAAATCCTTTTTTACATTTAAAAAATATTTTAAAAAGGGCTTTGCTTACAAAAAAACAGTTCAGTTTCATGTATTTGTGATTTTTGCATTAAAGATTTCCTAGAGACTTATGAGCTATTATATCACTAAGTACTTTGCTAAAACAGTCCTATAATGTATTGGGCAGCTAAAAATCAGCTTTTACAAAGTCCCTGAGCACACATTTACTCAGTAGACTGTAATGGCACCAAAAGTGCTGGTATGGTCTAGTGGGACAAAATAAAAACATTTTAAATTTAACTCCTGTACATTCCCAAGATTTTAGCCTAATACATTTTATAAACCCAGTGGATCTTACAAACAATTGTTACAATCAAGTTAGCTTTAACAGACAAAATTCAGCACAGGTTGTTACACCTCGCAGTGAGAAGTTCATTCTATTTTCAGGCTTTTTTAATTCTCTTTACTACTTTTTCTATCACTTTTTTTTTTTCTTACAGCATTTGACATAGATGTAATTGTTTTCTTGTGAGACACATACTGACTGAGGAGTGTCGTGAAGTGATCTGAGCTGTTTTTCCAATATACTGAAATCAGCCATATTTCATTATCTTGCAGTAGCACTATTGTTTTACCAGTTTTACAAAACTGACATGAAACTTTACCAGTTAGCGTGAAGAACCCTTCTACTCAGCTGCCCTTTTACCTTGATTTTACAAAAGAAAGAAAAAACCCAAACACAAAGTATTTTACTCACCCATCAAAAACAATTATTCATCTTGGCCGAGGGAACAAGTAAAATTTTGCCAGGCTTGGCATTAGAGTCTGTATCTCTATGATAATGATGTTAGAATCAATGCTTTTGTGGTTAGAAAGGTTACAAAAGGTCTTAGGTGCTTCAATAAAAGTATTCTAGATTTACTTGAGAGAGGCTTGTGATCAACATGTGTTTAGTGCATTTTCTTAATACATTGTGTTACCTTCCATTTTTAATCTCTACTTTCACGTAGCACATAATGAAGACCATGATTCCCTAAGGAATCATAATTGTCATAGTAAGGGAGATTTATCCACTCTGGCTGGTAGGTAGTTGTGCTGTACATAAAGCATTCCATAATGCTGTTAACAGCTGGCCTCTCTTCAGGTGCACTGCTTTTACCTTCCCACTCTACTACTACAATTCTCACTGGAGTACGTTGATACATGTCTGGGCAACCTTCAAATTCGTCAAGGAATTGCAGCATCTGGTCATCAAGAGAATAAATCTCTCCAGTAACATGGTGTCCAGTTCCTGGGATGTTCAGCAAAAAAGGAATGTTATATTTTCCTGCAATCACCAAAGGGTATTTCTCCATGGTGCGTCCCCTGCCTTGGAATTTTGTTCTCCCATGGGTACCATTTTTCATGTGCTGGTAGTTGGGCTGGCCTTTTTTAAGGGTTCCATACACAAAAACACGAGCCATTCTACCTACAGAAGGAACAGACAAAAATAACTATTACTAATAATCTATTTCATAAAATATATTAAATTGAAAATTCAGTGTACAATGTGCATTGAAGGTACATGCACACACAAAACTATCTGGAACGATAACTGAGCAAGGGAATTTTCTTACATGATAATTTTTAAACAGATAAATTGCGGCAACAGCATCTATCCATTGTGCTCAAGTCCAGCATAAAAATTGTTTGGGAAAATTCTATTAATCTTTCATTTTCTTTCCTATAAACAGATTAATTTCCATTCTTTCACTACAGCAGCCACAATAGTGACCAAATGTATTTTTGAACATAGTGAAACTAGAACAGGGGTCAGCAACCTCTGGCACGCGGCTCACCAGGGTAAGCACCCTGGCGGGCCGGACCACTTTGTTTACTTGCCGCCTCTGCAGGTTCAGCCGATCGCTGCTCCCACTGGCCGCGGTTCGCCGTTCCAGACCAATGAAGGCTGCGGGAAGTGGCGCGGACTGAGAGACGTACTGGCCACAGCTTCCCGCCGGTGCCAGAGGTTGCTGACCCCTGAACTAGAACATAGCTTGGCTCTTTCTTTCACATGTTTACATGACCCTTGCTACAGCAATGCTAATGCTACTGTGCTATGATGCTTTGTGACAAACCAAAAGCAACCTGGGGAGCCATTTCAGTTACCAAAACAGCTGCACTACGATTTACATGTCCTTTACCGAAAGGAATGTGGAAATGTACAGTAGCAGTTACATTTTTAACTGTCTGTTCCTCTGCTAATTATCACAATTTGGACAGTTGGGTGTAGCAGGTTTTAAGTCTGCATTTGATTTATTGGGACTAGCGAGAACAATGAGTGAGTCATAGCCACGTGGGTGCTTTCCACCTCAGAGGAAAAGTGTGTGGCTACCCTCACAGCACATTTGAGAGTCCTTATTTCACACTGAAGAAAGTGCACTGCTGCCCTAGAACAGAAGCAATACATTTCAGTATGAATGTTTGCATGGCTACTTGTCACACAGGATAACACAGTGGTGTGGAGTTAGTCATTTAAAAGCAAAATTGAAGTGTTTGAACATAGCATCACATCATCATGCTATGTTGCACGAGAGCATTTAGATGAGAAGGAGACAATAAGGCTTATTTTTCCATAGGATGCTGCAAGCTTGGTCCCAACATTAAAGCAAGAACAGAGCCTTGATGTTTATAGTAGCAGTAACCTGAGCTCTGGCCTTAGGAAACAGAGGATGAGTAGCACCAGTGATTGGAGAGGATTTTACAATGGTGCCAATAGGCTCAGAAACAGAAGGAAATGTCCCAAAGTGAGGCACATCAAAAGTGTAGTGGCAAAAGTATAGTATGATGTGGGGTTGTTTCATGTAATGTGCTGAAGAATCTTCTGTAACCTCAGCTTTGTGAGTCAGCATTTGTGAATTCAAAGAGTGAAAATAATAGGAATACCAGATTTGTGGGGGGGATGCAGGGAAAATTAGATCACAACTGAGTCACTGATAGTTGAAAGCAATGGTCACAAGTGCAAGGACATGTAGAGAAAAAGGTGCTCCGGGGTGCTTGTAACAACTATTAAATGACAAACAATTTACAGACTGGGTAGTACCAGAGGACAGTGTTCTCACAAGCTTATCAACTACAAGTCCTTTCTTTTCTGAATGAACAGTACAAATGTTATGATTTACACCTAGCATTTGGGGGGCAGGGGCGAATGGTGAATTTCAGTGCTCATGAAAGTGAAACAACAGCCTGACTTCAGCTGGTGTAGAAGGCAAGTACAGAATGTTGTTCAATCCCTAGCCAAATCCTCATATCCAGTTCTGCCAATGCACTTCAACCTTAACTTACATTACCTTGCCTAGACCACTCCTGAGTGTCACTTGAATTTTTCTGAATCTTCATTTTATTTTTGAGTATAACAGCCCTAGGGCTTAGTGTGGAAGAAAGGGGTGGTTTTATGAGAAAAAAAAAAAAAAAAACCCTAGCTTCATCATTCCTTGGCTATCTTCAAGACGATCTACTCCTCCCCCATTTTTTGTGTGTGTAACAAAAGCAGTTTCAAACTGTTTGATGCGCTTCCAAATTTCACTATCAGTCACTAAGCTGCCTTGAGACTGTCTCATTTTCACCCAACATAGCAGTCTGGCAGCCTAACAGAGGTGAGCCTAACACTCCTTTTTGAAAGAGGTTTATTAGACAAAACTCAAATAGTAAGAAAACCTTTAAAAGCAAAATTGAATTAACGTGTTTTCTGCTAATTGTTCTTATTTTAGTGACCTACCAAATATTTATGGCAGATGGGGAAGAGCTGGACTATTCAGAAGAGCACATTATTGGTCTACAGGATTGTCATTTAAAACAGCCAGCAGCCCATTTGACCATTAGAATAATGCTATTACTTCAGTGAGGAAAAAAATGACTACTTCCACAATATTATATCATTGGCCCAAAACAAAATAAAAACCAAACTTTTCCCCCCCCACTTGTGGGGGAAAAGATCACACTGATTTGGTCTGTGTGTTGTCAAGTTAGTTCAGTATAATTTACCATTCATGACATCAAATGAGTTTTGGGATACAGCTCATTCCCTTACAATAAAAAGAACATTAATATTCGGTTGCTCTGGCTCCCTTTTATAAGAAAAATCATCACCTTTCAGCTTGTGTTTTGAATAACAAACACAGATCCTTCAGGAAGAAACTTGTCCCAGTAGGGATTGAGAAAGGATCAGAGTTAAGCACTGAAACATGCAATTAATTCCCATTAGGGGATTAGGGCACTTGTGTTCACTTTGAATCAGAAAAATGAATTGTGAATTAAATTGTTCACAACCAAGAGGTTACTTGTCAGAGTTAATAAGTTAAAATATAAAAGGAGAAACTAAAATGCACACAAAAAGCTCAATAGTAAATGGTGCATCTGTAAGAAAAAGATATGCTTCATTTCCATTAAACAAAAGATTTTCCCTACTGTACATCTGAAGCTACTCTTTGAAAAAGTTTCTAGTGGGAGGACTGTTAAATGAGAAATGTATGCAGCACATTTTCTTCTATCAAAGTGTACTTGAATGTTTAGTATCATTTCATTTGAATCTATTTTAAAATAGCTAATGCAGTCCCAGCACTCCACACCATTTACCACTTTGGTTTCTGCTAAAAGTTCCAGTTTGTGACACGATGTTTAAAAAAGGGAATTTACCATGTAAAGATCAACTAGGAAATGGAAGTTTCAATCACTGTCCCTCATCTAAATGTAACATATTTGTCTAATGTATCAAGGCCTGAGCTGCTTTGCCTCAAAAAATGTGACTTCTTAAAACACACAACAATAAAAAGCTGTTGCACTGCTTTGCAGTAAATACACTTTAAAACTAATCATTAATCCTGGCCAAACTTTTGTAAAAAAAATTAACCATGGTCCAAACAAGAGCAGTGAACATATGTACTTGATGAAGATAGTTGCTGAATGTTCTTACAGGAGACTACAAGTTATACAGTTCTCTGCATAATAAACAATAAATCCAGTTATTTATCCCACCCTAGTTGTTGCTTACTGCATCACAGAAACAGTTACAAATTATTAGCATAATTTCTGATAGTTATATTTTGTCTGATTTAAGTACATTTTTAGCCACCTTGTGGCAAGAGACTAAAGAGCAGGATCGAATTTTAGGACTTTCAACAAACTGCTAAACCACACTCTAAAAATAGTTCTAGGCTGTACTCCTAGACTGAATATTCAACAGTGAAAACAAACAAGGTGCTTCTTCAGGTAATCCAGTTTGACACTTCATACCTTTACTACCTTAGACTACAGAAAATCAGAGCCTGGGCTTCCTGGGCAAAACAAACCCATTCAAAAGTACTTTCATGAAATATTCATACTACAGTCATTAAATTTTAATGACATGGGAAAATGTGAGTGAAATCTGTATGTCATCTCTTCAAATTATTTCTTTTAACCATGAGTGACAGCCTGTCAAACTGT
Source organism: Emys orbicularis (assembly GCF_028017835.1). NCBI lineage: Eukaryota > Metazoa > Chordata > Testudines > Emydidae > Emys > Emys orbicularis. The sequence goes on along the minus strand of NC_088683.1, from coordinate 267,613,929 downwards.
TGATGCAACCTATCACTAGTCATTTTGTCAGGATTAGACTTAAATACTAGAAGTTAAAGTAACTGGGTTTTAGGATCATGAAATTAGAAACTATAATTGGGTTAGCGTAAAAGCCAGCTATAAAAATGCTAGAAAACAAACAGGGTTGGTGCTGAACATGAGCAGTAACAAGGCTTAAATACTGTATTCCCTTATAAGCCTGTCTAATGACTGAGTCTCTGCTTAGTGCCTCCCCCACCTTACTGCCTAACTATTCAAACACTATGTGAAAGTGATGGCCAGACCTATTGCTAAATGTTATCTTAGTCAACCTGTAATTGCAATTAGATTAAACTGTCACAATTAGAATCTTTATTCCAAGGTTGTCTCTAAAACAAAACCACTGCCTAATATGTCCAACGGTAAATCCCATAATAAAACATCCTTTCCACAATTTTTCAGACAATTATTGGATCTTTTTAGGGATTTTTAAAGGAGACTGTACGAGTGCAGCAGCACCAGGGATGTTAGGGATCATGGTAACAGCCGTTTGGGTTTTATTTTGTTGAAATATTTTCTTGCAACTAAGAAACGTATCCATTTCTCTCCCTTTATACAGTAACATTATTTTCCCTTGAGAAAAATTCTTAGTGTTGGCTCAGTGACCAGATATAGTTACACATTAATTCTTCAGAAGTTTCTTAAAACTGTAGGAAACAGGTGAAAAAACAAAATGCCTTGAACTTTAAACTTGAGCTCAGTCTGTTTGAATGAAATGAATTTTAAGGTCACTCTTCACTCAATGCTAACTTTCAAGAAGGACCAACATGCCAGAAAGGACTCTTGGGACTGCATCCTGTTGGTTCTTTGATGCTTTCATTTTGTTACTTGCTATTTTCTTTATGGCACAGACAAGGGCTTCCTGCTTGGGCCGACCCCTTTCCAACCTTGCTGAATACCTCAGAAAAGTTTATGGCAAAACACCTTTCTTACATTAACCACAGAGGCACTAGTGAAATGATGGTTCCTTTGAAATCAAGAGGTTATGGTCTCCTCTCAGCAGTTGTTCTCTCAAACTATGAAGTGCTGGTTTGTGAAAACAAACAACAGCATTATAGTAACCAATGCCACGTTGGACACTACTGGGGAGTACCTGTAACACTGCACCACCCTATTTTACAGCTTCCTTTGCACTCCAACATTAGATATTTTAGTATACCTAAACCTACGCAGTGTTTGTGCCTGCACTATCTTGAAGGTATTTACAACTAGCAACTATAGCTAAAATGTCCCCCCCTTTTTTTTTGTCACATTCACTTAGCTGCAATTTTTTTTTCCAGATATTGCAAAATATGGATTTTGTTCATCCCAAAAGTTAACAGTATATGAATGAATATGAAAGTGTCTGAATGATCTTCAGAGAAGGTCACCAAACAAAAGAAATGTCCATCTTGTGATCCTGCTATATAAACATGCGAGAGTAACCAGCCCAGAATCTGATCTCCACTCCAGGACATCACGCTTCAGTTTTTATAGACAGATGTATCTGTCTTACAGGCATAATTGCTAGGGCTTTGTTTCACTTTCAGCAGGAAAAAAGGTAGAGTGGGTTAAAGTCAAATCAGCATTAAAGAAAACACAGAAAATAACTTTGCACGGAGTACCACACCTTGTTTGTGCCCAGTGCAGGCACAAACACTGCTATGGGTATTTGCATGCAGCAGAGCACACCACACATCCCACATTGGTTCAAAGTAAGTACCCATATCCTGTAAAGGCAGAATACAGGCATTTTTAAACCTGGAACAGAGCTTTTGCAGCCAGGTCAGCACATTAATTTACATACCAATTCCCAGAATATTTCCAGTTATTGTGTAGAAATGTTAGCTCTTGGAACAAAGCAAGTGCGAAGATGATTTGAGTAGGACTCAAAAAAAGGGAAGGAGAGAAAAATGGAAAGGATATAGGGAGCACAGCAGACTGCAAGTTTCAGGGCTTGTCTACATGGTGCATTAGTCTGCCCTAGAGGAGTCTAAATTCCAGTGCGCATGGGTGTGACACACTAAATGACCCAAGTGGACCCTGCTGCTAAGCACTAAAAATTCCCTAGTGCACATTAACGTCCAATTTCAAATGGCACTACATTAATACAAATTAGGGAACTTTTAGTGTGCACGAGCAGGGTCTACATGGGCCAGATAGTATGCGACACACTAGTGTACAGTAGAATTTATATCCCTCAAGTGCAAACTAATGCACCAGGTAAACAAGCCATCAAATGCAGCATTAAAAGAGAAGGTGATAACCATCTTGTAGTACTTCATAAAAGATTGAAGAGATGGCCAGGTCATTGCTCAGCGAAGTTCTACACCTCTCTCTCTCTCCCCCCAAGAAGTTGGAACAGCTGTCCTAGAATGTGCTCTTAGCCTGGAAGAAAGTTTTAACAGCCTTCCCATAAGACTGAACACCAGCTGATTACCCCACCAAGAGAAGGTTGCTTTGTTCTTGCCAACATAAAAGATGAACAAAGCATTTGTTTGCCTGAGAGACTTTGTTCTGCCTCAGGTAAAATTCAACAACTCTACAAGTGTTCAGGTGATGCCATCTTAAATCCTTAGTATGAGGTTGGTTGGGTCAGATGCAATGTGATGTCCCGATTTAACTGTTAGAAACAACTTTAGAAAGGAATTCTGTACTTGTTCCTAAAACTATTTTGTCAGGAAAGAATTGCAGAAACCGTTTCTTGATTGGCAAGGTATTCTCACTGAACCATCTTGCAGAGATGATTGTCACAAGAGGGGCCAATTTAAATAAAGAGGAAATACAAAGAGCCATAGGCTCAAAAGGCTGCTCTATTAAATGTTTCAGACATAAATTCAGCTTCCAGCTGGTGCTGGGTAGTTTGAGAGGTTGGCAGAGTTTCACCACTGCTTTTACGATTCTAGAAATGTGGGTATGGAATGCCAAACTCTCTCTTCCAGGAGAAGTCTGTAGAACACCAGCAGAGCCACATGAAAGTACTGTGGCCTTGATGAATCTGTCAAAAAGGAAACATCAGCAGGCCTTGACTGGAACTTTTGCACTGAGATCATGTTCAGCACTCCTGAAACTGAAGACGTACCTTACGGCAGTAGATCCTACATTCTGGACTATCAAAATCAGATGCTCAGAGTAGCCACATTAATTAAAGTTAATTTCTATTTTCTAGGCCACCAATAAGAACTTGCCTGGATCTTGGTAGCATACTGGTAACCCATCATGTAATCTTTGATGAGGAACAATCACTATGGAAGATGGACTGATAAGTCCTCTGGAGAGGAGAACCAAGGCTTGTCGAGCTACACAGAGCTCACTATCCTTGATTTTCCTGGTCACCAGAGCTGAAATGGAAAAAAAGCATGTGTGAGATAGATACCTTTTCATGTAATTAGTCAAACTAACTTCCATGTGTGTGTTTGTTTTCCTCTCAATGTCCAGAGCACAAAATATCCAACTTTTTGCTGTTGTTTGATGCATGTAAGCCAAACTAGGAAGTCCCCTCTCCTTGAGGAAAACTGACTGAAGCACTGAAAATTGACTGTCCAGATTTCATTCCCCTGGAGAGGGTGCTGGGAATCAATAAGATAACCTGGGAGCTGAGCTTGTCATATATACAGCATGCCAAAACTGAAAGATCCTCCAAAAGAGGATTGTAAATGGTTTCTGTTCTCAGCTGTGAATTTCACCTTGTTATCAATGCAAATGACCATAATGCAGCTTGTAGTGTTACTGTAACCATGTTCATCCAAAGATAGTAGAGAGACAAAGTGGATGAGGTAATACCTTTTACTTGACCAATTCCTATTGGTGAAAGAGACAAACTTTCAAGTTACACAGAGCTCTACATAGCTACACAGACCTCAAAAGTGTGTCTCTTTCACCATAATGCAGCTGTCACTCAATCAGACAGAAGGAGGCTGTTATGGCATTTCCAATTGCTCTCATCTTCAGCCAGTTGAAGCTCCTCTTGCATTCTGAGGGGGACCACTTCCCTTGGCAACAATGGGATTAAATGTGTTACTCATAACCAGGTCCTCAGAAGCTGTGTATGTGTGTCAGATCTCTGGTCTGGTCCCATCATTTCAGAGATTGGATGGGAGTTGAAGGGAGGGTGAAGTGGTCATCCAGGGATCTGGATGTGGTCAGTGATCCCATAATGACAGCAGCAATGCCTTGGAGACCTCCAACGTAGGGGAGCCTACTCTAGTGTCTGTACGGGAAATCATAATCCTAAAAAATGGTGTCCCTGCCAGATGGGTATCAAAGTAAAGTCCTTATAAGCTCCCTGATCTTGGTTACTTGTTCAAGGGGAAGAACTTTGCTAACATGGGGGTAAAAACCTGGCTACCAGGCACGTTAGGTCTTTCATGGGTGACGTAGCAAAAATTGGATATCTTGGGCCAGATCATCAGGTCTGGGTAAGCTATTCTGGGAGAAGAATCCAAGCAAAGGTAACTTTTAGCCCCCAGCACAAGCCAGAATATCCTCAGGACTGCTCTAACTTATACTGGTAACAACAGCCCCCTGACGCTTCCTACATGAGGTGGAATTGTTGGCAAGAAATGGTGTAAGGCTCATTTCATCAACAGCCAGAAGGGGAGCTCAAGAGGGATGCAAAGACTTTAAATTTAAAAGGAAACTGCCCCAGGAGTGCTGGTTATGGTCAGTTTCTGCCTCTTATGCCTTGGAGATTGGGGAAGTGACTTAGAAAGAGGTGGGTGCTTGCTCCTTTATGCAAGGCTTTATCCACCCTTTATAAAAACCAAGAAACTCTTCCCCAGGCCTGAGCCTACAAAATTAGCCACCATTGGTAAATGTAATATAAAAAAAGCTTCATATCTGCTGCAGTGGGCCCTCTGTCCCCAATTGTCTCCTCATGCTGAGCTGGCTTGGTTGTTGTTTCTGCAGCTATGTCAGGATCCTAGTTTCCCCCCTTCTTGCCCCCTGCCCCTGAGAGATCCTAAGGATCCCAGCACTGCATTTGGTATCTCCTAACTCATCTCCTCAAATCCCTAATCTGCTATAGGTTTGATTAATTTATTAAGTACGCTGGATCTGGCACACACACACAAAAAATATGGAGATATACCTATCTCATAGAACTGGAAGGGACCCTGAAAGGTCATTGAGTCCAGCCCTCTGCCTTCACTAGCAGGACCAAGTACTGATTTTGCCCTAGATCTCTAAGTGGCCCCCTCAAGGACTGAACTCACAACCCTGGGTTTAGCAGGGCAATACTCAAACCACTGAGCTATCCCTCCCCCCCTAAATAGGTGTTTCACATTATGAAGAGGGGGGATATGCCTCACATTGGACAAGGGCAGGAAGAGTTTAATGGTCTGTTCTAGAGGCAGCTGCTGAAGCCAGCTCCACAGCACATGGCAACACTATTAAGCCTTATGGGAGGGACTGACATAAACAGGAAAGCAACGTGCTTCACAAAGCGGCTGCTTTGACCAAGGGCTCTTGGGCACAGAGGACCTAAGAAGCAGGCTGAGCAGCTGTGAGCTAGGAACCGGAGGAGCAGCCAAGCCTGGGGAGGAGGATTGGATTGATTGATCGTTCATTTGTGGGTTACACAATTCAAATGGCATGAAGAGGGATAGTTCTGATCCTAGTCAGGGTGTGTGGCCTATATCTGAGAGCAGATAAGCACTCATGGCCATCCATACCAAAAGCAGGATTTCACAAAGGTCAGCAGGGACTAAGAAACTGGCAGCAAAGTACAATTTTGATTTTACAACTACATTATTAAGCATATAAAATAACTTAAACATAAAAAATTATACTGTTTTGGACTGGAGAAATTAGTAACTGATCAAAATTAAAGATAATCATTCACTTTACAAAATATACACAACTGTCTAAATGGACTACACAGCCCAACAACTTAGTGGAAGAGGACTTTACTCCCATAATAAATCTACACTGAACGCTGATGCAATTAAGTATACAAATCGCTGAGACAGACCTCCCGTCTCCAAGTAGTTTATGATATAACTTTAATAGAATTTGCTCTATATTTGACAGCAATTATCTAGGGATACTTATGAGCCTTTATTAATGTTACACCAGCACCCTGGGGCAAACATTTACTTATTGGTGCTAATTAACTGGAGAAAGAGAAAGCAAAATAGTACAAGGCAGCAGATCCTCAAATGGACTAAGTTGCCTAACTACCCCTTCAGGCAATGCAAAATTTAGATCCTCAAAAACCCCACTCAGCTGCCACCTACCCCAAGTAAAAAGCAACAGAGAGTCCTGTGGTATTCACCCATGAAAGCTTATGCTCCAATACATTTGTTAGTCTTAAAGGTGCCACAGGACTCTCTGTTGCTTTTTACAGATCCAGACTAACATGGCTACCCCTCTGATACTACCCCAAGTAGGTGCCTAAACTTATAGGCACTTAACTTTCCACTAATAAAGTCTGCCAAGTGCCTAAAAATCTGCTAGTGATCGTACACACAGATGCCTACGTCCTGATGCCAAGTGCCTATTTTATGGTGGGATCCTCAACTGAGGCATTCCCCCACCTATCCCACCTGCGGGACACAATCAGGTGGGCATTCTCAGAGGCCACCTAACAGACTGGGCCTCACACAAAGGAGAGGTGGTGATTCCTTAATATACTTCAGCCCGGTAGTTAAGAGTACTCATCCAGGCTGTGGGAGACCCAAATTCCAGTTCCTTTTCCAATGACTATTTAATTATTTATACAAAGTGGAACAAACTCAATAGGAGGGATAGAGGCCCATCCCAGTATACCCCATAGTCCAGTGGTTAGAGCACTCTCCTGAGAGGTGGAAGATATGAGGTCATGTCAAGCAGAGGGGGGATTTGAACCTCTGTTTCCCACATCCTGGAGTGTGTTTCAACCATTGAGCTAAACATTATAAGAGGGGCACCACCACTGTCTAAATAATAAGATGGGTGAACTAGAGTGCCTCGTGTTAAAGGAGGATATTGATATAATAGACATCACAGAAACCTGGTGGAGTGAAGACAATCAATGGAACACAATCATTCCAGGGTACAAAATATATCAGAAAGACAGAACAGGTCGTGCGGGGGGGGGGGGGGGGGGAAGAGGAGTGGCACTATATGTGAAAGAAAATGTAGAATCAAATGAAGTAAAAATCTTAAATGAATCCACGTTCCATAGAATCTCTATGGATAGTAATTCCATGCTCTAATAAGAATACAACAGTAGGGATCTATTATCAATCACCTGACCAGGACAGTGATAGTGACGATGAAATGCTAAGGGAGATTAGAGAGGCTATCAAAATAAAGAACTCAATAATAGTGGGGGATTTCAATTATCCCCATATTGACTGGGAACATGTCACCTCAGGACAAAATGCAGAGACAAAATTTCTCGATACTTTAAATGACTGCTTCTTGGAGCAGCTGGTACAGGAACCCACAAGGTGAGAGGCAATTCTCGATTTAGTCCTGAGTGGAGCGCAGGATCTGGTCCAAGAGGTAACTATAACAGGACCGCTTGGAAATAGGGACCATAATATAATAACATTTAACATTCCTGTGGTGGGAATAACACCTCAGCAGCCCAACTCTGTGGCATTTAATTTCAGAAAGGGGAACTATGCAAAAATGAGGAGGTTAGCTAAACAGAAATTAAAAGGTACAGTGACTAGAGTGAAATCCCTGCAAGCTGCATGGAATAGAGGCCCAACTTAAATATATACCCCAAATTAAAAAACACAGTAAAAGAACTAAAAAAGAGCCACTGTGGCTTAACAACCATGTAAAAGAAGCAGTGAGATAAAAAGGCATCTTTTAAAAAGTAGAAGTCAAATCCTAGTGAGGTAAATAGAAAGGAGCATAAACACTGCCAAATTAAGTGTAAAAATGTAATAAGAAAAGCCAAAAAGGAGTTTGAAGAACAGCTAGCCAAAAACTCCAAAGGTAATAACAAAATGTTTTTTTAAGTACATCAGAAGCAGGAAGCCTGCTAAACAACCAGTGGGACCCCTGGACGATCGAGATACAAAAAGAGCACTTAAAGACTATCAAGTCATTGCAGAGAAACTAAATGAATTCTTTGCTTCAGTCTTCACGGCTGAGGATGTTAGGGAGATTCCCAAGCCTGAGCTGTCTTTTGTCGGTGAGAAATCTGAGGAATTGTCACAGAGTGAAGTGTCACTAGAGGTGGTTTTGGAATTAATTGATAAACTTAACAGTAACAAGTCACCGGGACCAGATGGCATTCACCCAAGAGTTCTGAAAGAACTCAAATGTGAAATTGAGCAATTATTAACTATGGTTTGTAACCTGTCCTTTAAATCGGCTTCTGTACCCAATGACTGGAAGTTAGCTAATGTATCGCCAATATTTAAAAAGGGCTCTAGAGGTGATCCCAGCAATTACAGACCGGTAAGTCTAGCGTTAGTACCGGGCAAATTAGTTGAAACAATAGTAAATAATAAAATTGTCAGACACATAGAAGAACATAACTTGTTGGGCAAAAGCCAACATGGTTTCTGTAAAGGGAAATCATATCTTACTAATCTATTAGAGTTCTTTGAAGGGGTCAACAAACATGTGGACAAGGGGGATCCAGTGGACATAGTGTACTTAGATTTCCAGAAAGTCTTTGACAAGGTCCACAAAAACAACAAGGAGTCTGGTGGCACCTTAAAGACTAACAGATTTATTTGGGCATAAGCTTTCGTGGGTAAAAACCTCACTTCTTCGGTTGCATCCGAAGAAGTGAGGTTTTTACCCACGAAAGCTTATGCCCAAATAAATCTGTTAGTCTTTAAGGTGCCACCAGACTCCTTGTTGTTTTTGTAGATACAGACTAACACGGCTACCCCCAGATATTTGACAAGGTCCCTCATCCAAGGCTCTTACATAAACTAAGTTGTCATGGGATAAGAGAGAAGATCTTTTCATGGAATGAGAACTGGTTAAAAGACAGGAAACAAAGGGTAGGAATAAATGGTAAATTTTCAGAATGGAGAGGGGTAACTAGTGGCGTTCCCAAAGGGTCAGTCCTGGGACCAATCCTATTCAACTTATTCATAAATGATCTGGAGAAAGGGGTAAACAGTGAGGTGGCAAAGTTTACAGACGATACTAAACTGCTCAAGATAGTTAAGACCAAAGCAGACTGTGAAGAACTTCAAAAAGATCTCACAAAACTAAGTGATTGGGCAACAAAATGGCAAATGAAATTTAATATGGATAAATGTAAAGTAATGCACATTGGAAAAAATAACCCCAACTATACATACAATATGATGGGGGCTAATTTAGCTACAACTAATCAGGAAAGATACCTTGGAATCATCATGGATAGTTCTCTGAAGACGTCCACGCAGTGTGCGGCGGCAGTCAAAAAAGCAAACAGGATGTTAGGAATCATTTAAAAAGGGCTAGAGAATATCTTATTGCCCTTATATAAATCCATGGTACGCCCACATCTTGAATACTGCGTACAGATGTAGTCTCCTCATCTCAAAAAAGATATACTGGCATTAGAAAAAGTTCAGAAAAGGGCAACTAAAATGATTAGGGGTTTGGAACGGGTCCCATATGAGGAGAGATTAAAGCAGCTAGGACTTTTCAGCTTAAAAAAGAGGAGACTAAGGGGGGATAGGATAGAGGTATATCAAATCATGAGTGGTGTGGAGAAAGTGAATAAGGAAAAGTTATGTACTTGTTCCCATAATATAAGAACTAGGGGCCACCAAATGAAATTAATGGGCAGCACGTTTAAAACAAATAAAAGGAAGTTCTTCACACAGCACACAGTCAACCTGTGGAACTCCTTGCCTGAGGAGGTTGTGAAGGCTAGGACTATAACAGGGTTTAAAAGAGAACTAGATAAATTCATGGCGGTTAAGTCCATTAATGACTATTAGCCAGGATGGGTAAGGAATGGTGTCCCTAGCCTCTGTTTGTCAGAGGGTGGAGATGGATGGCAGGAGAGAGATCACTTGATCATTACCTGTTAGGTTCACTCCCTCTGGCCACTGTCGGTAGACAGGATACTGGGCTCGATGGACCTTTGGTCTGACCCAGTATGGCCATTCTTATGTTCTTAGGTTTATTTGTGTGTGGCAGGAATAGGCCTAGACACCTAACTGCCGGAGAGCATTCTAGGCAGTGCATTCTAGACAGAGAAAGGTGCCTCCCTTTGACCCAGCATTTCTTATGGGTTAGCTAAGGCAGCTTCCCACTCAGCATGCTGACTTTTGTGGATCCCATTCTCAGGCACCTAACATTCCCTATGTATTGTTAGGGCCCTACCAAATTCACGGTCCATTTTAGTCAATTTCACGGCCATAGGATTTTAAAAATTGTAAATGTCACGATTTCAGCCATAAATCTGAAGTTTCCCAGTGTTGTAATTGTAGGGGTCCTGACCCAAAAAGAGTTGGGGGAGGGTTGCAAGGTTATTGTAGAGGGGGGTTGCAGTACTGCTGCCCTTACTTCTGTGCTGCTGCTGGTGGTGGCGCTGCCTTCAGAGCTGGGCAGCTGGAGAGCGGCGGTGGCTGCTGGTCGGAAGCCCAGCTCTGAAGGCAGCGCCACCGCCAGCAGCAGCACAGAATTAAGGATTGTCACCCTTACTTCTATGCTGCTGTCTGCAAAGCTGGGCCCTCAGTCAGCTGGGCCCTCAGTGCCACTGTCCAGACACTAGGGTGACCAGATGTCCCGATTTTATAGGGACAGTCCCGATATTTGGGGCTTTTTCTTACATAGACTCCTATTACCCCCCACTCCCATCCCGATTTTTCACACTTGCTATCTGGTCACCCTAGCCACCGCTCTCCGGCCGCCCAGCTCTGAAGTCAATGCAGAAGTAAGGGTGGCAATACCATGACTTCCCTAAAATACCCTTGTCATCCCCCTGCAACCTTTTGGGTCAGGACCCCCAATTTGAGAAACGCTGGTCTCCCCTGTGAAATCTGTATAGTGTAGGGTAAAAGCATGCAAAAGACCATGTTTTGGTTCACAATCCGTGACATGTTTTTCATGGCCATGAATTTGGTAGGGCCCTATGTGTTGTATAGGAACCATGGCTTCCTAATTCAGGGCTGTGGATTCCATTAGGTTACAGGCTGCCTAGAGTTAGGTGTTGCACACTGAGCCTAAGTCCCCTTTGTGGATTTAGCCCAATGTAACTAGTGAGCTACTGAGCTAAATTTAATCGTAAATTGAAAAACAGGCATAAAATTCCAGCTATGGGGAAAACAGAAACATACAATAGTAAAGCCATTACAAAAAGAAAAATATTTTTCTTTTTGTATTTATCAAAAAATAATACTTAGTCCTGCCATGAGTGCAGGGGACTGGACTAGATGACCTCGCAAGGTCCCTTCCAGTCCTATGATTCTATAGCAAAATAGGTCATTCCAGGGAAAAGATAGGAAATGGCCACTTTTGATTCTCTGCATTCTGACATTTGTTTTAAAATGGATTGCTAAAAATATTAGTGAAACAGTTTGTCATTTCACAATTCAATATTTACTTCAGTATAACTGACAAATACAAAAATGCATGTTTCTGAATATGGAATGCATTACATTTTTTCCTTTCAACACCTGGTGTCACCAGAATAACACAGTACATTTCTATAAATGCTCTGCACTTGTATATGCCTTGATTTTAAGACAGTTAGTACTTAAAAATAAAAACAATAAAAGCAAAACTGCTCCATAGAAAATTAAGAGGAATCAGGCATGAGCATGACTTTAGTCGCTAACAGGACACATTATCATACAATTGTCCTTGGTAGGTCATTGAGCAATGAACTCCACATGTCTAAAAGTTTTCAAGTGTCTTCGTTAGGGTCTTACTGATGTTAAGAAAAGCCGAAAGCAATGAGAAACAATTTGTCAAAACCTCCTATTTTGATTAGGGCTAAGTCCTGGTCCCATTAAAGGTAAAAAAAGCTTTACTCCTGACTCCAGCTAAACCAAAATTTGGCCCATAGTGATCAATCCTTGCTTTCTAAGTATGTGCCAACTATGACTTTTCCACCTAATCTGTGGCTATATGAGTCAGGTCACTTGAACGATCTGTTAAGAATACAGAGGTAGGAGTATTTTTCTGCTTCTCTGGAGTTCCCGTGTCTTCAAAATAATAATCCTACAGCTCAGAATTCTAAAGAGCCCAACTTTCCTTAACTACTTTCTGCAAAGCAAATTGACAACCCTGTAAGAAAGGCAGAACTGGTGACCCTGTATTTCATTAACTAAAAAGGGTGAAGCTAGTAAACACATGTACTTTTTATATTACTTTAATGGGTACAAGAGGTTGAAATCTTTCCCAGGTTTCACTGCTCATTTTAAAACCCAGACTGAAGTTTGGCAGGCAATTAGACCATAAAATGGTATAATCAGCTTGAGTAGCCAGAAAACAGAAACAATTTTTTAAAACAGCTTTTGAAAGAGGCCATTGCAAATGCCCATAACTTTGAAAAGAAATTTCATAAAAATATTTACTGTGTATAAATTTACATTGAAAACTGGAGACATTGAGCTTGTTTTAGAGCTCCAAAAGAGATCCCCCCCCACACACACACTTTTAAAAGAAAATATACAAGAAAATCAAAAAGCTACAATAAAAGACATTGTCAAGATACTTTTCAACTCACTGTTTATAACAAGGTATATATTCAAACTGTTTCTCTCATTTTTTCCTCTATTATGCATATACTGGCTTATTATTGCAGGTTTCATCATGAATGGTGAGCTACTGATGGCTTTGCTTTTATATCCATCTTTTATAAGTTTCAAACGTTGGCTTTGAAGTGGGAGGAGGTGGAGAAATACACAGGGTTATATGGACTTTACAAGAGATTTTTTTTGAAAAATTAAATATTCTTAGATTTTAAGGTCAGAAGGACATTTAACCATGTAACCAATAATCACTGAAAAAAGTTCCTTTCTGGAAAAGTTTAATTGTGGAGCTTTAACCAATGTTTGGAGGCATTCCCAACCCTTACACCAGACAGTGCATCTCAAAACTGGTTTGGTGCTGGCCAGCATCCTACAGATAGGAGACCAGAATTAGGACCTAGGGAGGAGGAGAGGCATGCAAACTCAGCCTCAAATATTCTCATCAAGGGACACAACTGGGGGGGGGGGGGAGGGGAGAGGAATGGGAAAGCACAGCAGGGGTGCACCTCACAGCTCAATGTTGTAAAAAGCAGTCAGCAGGCTGAGCCTGAATAAAAGGGGTGCCGAGTCTTTAACAAAAGATCTTTCCCCCACTCAATTGCTTGAGTTAAACAGGTGTTTAAAAATTCAAATTTTTGAAGAGAATTCATTGGATTGCTTGCTAACTCAGTTAGGAAGGTTTTACATTCATGATTTGTTTAATATCTTAAATGTACTTGCTCTCCAGTCATTTACAGTCTTCCAAAAAAAGAAAGTCAACAAGACCAGAATTTCTAATGTGAAAAACAAAGTTCGTTTTTTTTCTTTTAAAGAAATTAAAACTGTCAGAGGCACAAACCTATTTTCCTTCATAGATCACACTTTTTTTCCCTTAAGTCAGTTTTGATGCTCTTTGGCCAGATATGAAAGAGTTATGAGGCCCACCTGGATAGTCCTTGGAAACAAAGATCTGTCCAGTGTTGGCTGGGCTGGATAAAATTGTACAACCTTGGTGGGAGAAAGTCAAGGGGTGAAATCCTGACCCCACTGAAGTCAGTGGGGCCAGGATTTCACTTGAGGACTCTGTCTGGGTAGAAGGCACAGACAGAAGAATGTCAGTGAAGGGGTGCTGTTAATCTTATTTAGACCAGGAGTCTTGTCATAACTATAAAGGGAAGGGTAACAGCTCTCCTGTGTACAGTACTAAAATCCCTCCTGGCCAGAGACTCCAAAATCCTTTTACCTGTAAAGGGTTAAGAAGCTCGGGTAACCTGGCTGACACCTGACCCAAAGGACCAATAAGGGGACAAGATACTTTCAAATCTTGGGGGGGAGGGGGGAAGGCTTTTGTGTGTGCTCTTTGTTTTAAGGGGTTGTTCGCTCTTGGGACTGAGAGGGACCAGACATCAATCCAGGTTCTCCCCATCTTTCTAAACAAGTCTCTCTTATTTTCAAAATTGTAAGTAAAAGCCAGGCAAGGCGTCTTAGATTTACTTTGTTTTCTCAACTTGTAAATGTACCTTTTACTAGAGTGTTTATCTTTGTTTGCTATACTTTGAACCTAAGACAGAGGGGGGTCCTTTGAGCTCTTTAAGTTTGATTACCCTGTAAAGTTATTTTCCATACTGATTTTACAGAGATGATTTTTACCTTTTTCTTTAATTAAAAGCCTTCTTTTTAAGAACCTGATTGATTTCTCCTTGTCTTAAGATCCAAGGGGGTTTGGATCTGTATTCACCAGGAGTTGGTGAAAGGAAGGAGGGGGGAAGGGTCAATTTCTCCTTGTTTTAAGATCCAAGGGGGTTTGGATCTGTATTCACCACGAGTTGGTGAAAGGAAGGAGGGGGGAAGGGTCAATTTCTCCTTGTTTAAGATCCAAGGGGGTTTGGATCTGTATTCACCAGGGAATTGGTGAAAAGTTTCTAAAAGCTTCCCAGGGTAGGGAATGGTGGCAGCGGACCAGAACTAAGCTGGTAGTTAAGCTTAGAAGTCCTCATGCAGGCCCCTACATTTGTACCCTGAAGTTCAAAGTGGGGATACAGCCTTGACATGGTGGCACAGCGGTGGGATCGTTTTAAACCCAAAAGCCAGTAAGAGATTTTTTTTTTCCTTCTAGCTGCTTGGAAAGCAGAGCTGAAGGTAGATGCATATCTTATCTCTCCTTGCCTGAAGGCAGAGGTGTTAAGTTTTTTTTAACGAGGGCCTTTGTTAAGAGAAGGGTTCAAAGCGAGCAAACTTTGACTGGTAAAGGCAATTTACAAGCTGAATTGTTTTTTTTTTCTTTTTACATCCTCGGGAGTAGCTTGTTAAAAAGTCTCTGTTAACTCAGCAGCAGCCAGAGCTAAGTACATCCCAGTTTCAGTCAACTGCAGAGGGGTGTGACCCAGCACAAGAAAACAGGAAAATGACTACCAAAGAAGTAGCTAACAAAATAGAACTGGCCAAACTAGAAGCAGAAGAAAATGAAAGAAAACATCAGAGACTGCTTCAAATTAAAAAACTTGAAACAGAGGCCCATAAAAGAGAAGAAAAAGCCAAAGAGGAGGCCCATGAAAGAGAAGAAAAAGCCAAAGAGGAGGCCCATAAAAGAGAAGAGAAAGCCAAAGAGAGAGATGGAGCTGGAAAAAGCCAAAGAGGAGGCGAGAGAAAAAGAAAGGAAGCATGAACTGGAAGCAACAAGGGCTAAGCAGGATGCATCAGACCATCCTAGCAACTCCTCTCCAGGTACCACTTCCCATCCCAGGAAATTCCCCACCTACAAGGCAGGCGATGATACTGAGGCCTTCTTAGAAAATTTTGAAAGGGCCTGCCTTGGATACAGCATCACTCCAACCCAGTACATGGTAGCGCTGAGGCCGCAGCTCAGTGGACCCTTAGCAGAGGTGGCGGCTGAAATGCCTAAGGAACACATGAACAGTTATGAACTTTTTAAAAACAAGGCCAGAATCAGAATGGGGCTAACACCTGAGCATGCCCGTCGCCGGTTCAGAGCCCTAAGGTGGAAACCCGATGTGTCATTTACCCGACATGCCTACCACATTGGGAAAAATTGGGATGCCTGGATATCAGGAGCAAATGTTAAATCTACGGAAGAGTTGCCCTTCCTAATGCAAATGGAGCAGTTTTTAGAGGGTGTTCCTGAGGAAATAGAAAGGTAGATCCTAGATGGGAAGCCCAAAACTGTAACCGAGGCGGGGGAGATTGGAGCCAAATGGGTGGAGGTGACAGAAAAGAAAAAAGCTAGTAGCAGTTGGAGCGAATATCAGAAGGGGCAAGCCGAAACAAAACCTTACCACCGGGGACAACCCAAGGCCCCACCCACATCCCAAGGGAAACCCCAGACGCCTTCTCACCCCACCACACCAGTCTCCATCAACCAACATCGCCCCGGTGATACCTTAGCAGGGCGATGTTTTAAATGTAATGAACTGGGGCATATAAAGGCTCACTGCCCCAAGAACCCCAACCGATTACAGTTCATTACACCCCAATCACACCAAAGATCCCCAGACCCAGATGCCTCTCTCATACCCTCGGAGCGAAGGGAAACCTTGAGAGTGGGCGGAAAGAAGGTTATCGCTTGGAGGGACACTGGGGCACAAGTGTCAACTATCCACCAATCCCTAGTGGACCCCAAACTCATCAACCCGGAGGCTACAGTGACACTTCAACCCTTCGTGTCACAGTCTGTAACCTTGCCTACAGCCAAGTTGCATGTCCAGTACAAGGGCTGGTCAGGAATGTGGACTTTTGCAGTCTATGACAATTATCCCATCCCCATGCTGCTGGGGGAAGACTTGGCCAACCATGTGAAGCTAGCCAAGAGGGTGGGAATAGTCACCCGCAGCCAGGCTAAGCAAGCTTTCACCCCCATCCCTGTTCCTGAGCCGTCCACCAGGGCCCAGTCTGTGTTACCAGAGACCCAAACAAAGGTGGTGGAACCGGATCCCCTGCCAACGACTGCAACAGCCGTAGTGGATCCAATCCCAGAGACCCAGCCAGAGCCAGTCCCAGAACCGGAACTGGCAACGCAACCAGCACCAGAACCATTGCCAGCACTGAGTCCAGCGCTTGCAAGCCCGTCTACAACTCCAATGCCAGAGGGCACCAGCGAGTCTGAACTGGTGGAAGCAGCAGATAACCCTACCCAAGAGGCTCAGCCAGAGCCTGAAATACCACATAGTGCACCAGCGGACAGCGGTTCACAGTCAATGGAAACAGCCCCAGCACCTGCATCGCTTCCAGAGGGACCAAGCCCCAGTCCACAGTCCAAGGAGGAACTGATGTCTCCAGCATCAAGGGAACAGTTCCAGGCCAAGCAGGAAGCAGATGACAGCCTTCAGAAAGCTTGGGCGGCGGCACGGAGCACCCCACCGCCTCTCAGCTCTTCTAACCGATCCCGGTTTGTTGTAGAAAAAGGACTTTTATACAAGGAGACTCTTTCTGGTGGGCACCAGGAAGACTGGCATCCTCAAAGACAGTTGGTAGTTCCCACTAAGTATCGGGTAAAGCTCTTGAGCTTAGCCCATGATCATCCCAGTGGCCATTCTGGGGTGAACAGAACCAAAGACCGGTTGGGGAAGTCCTTCCACTGGGAGGGAATGGGCAAGGACGTTGCTAATTATGTCCGGTCTTGTGAGGTGTGCCAACGAGTGGGAAAGCCCCAAGACCAGGTTAAAGCCCCTCTCCAGCCACTACCCATAATTGAGGTCCCATTTCAGCGAGTAGCTGTGGATATTCTGGGTCCTTTCCCAAAGAAGACACCCAGAGGAAAGCAGTACGTACTGACTTTCATGGATTTTGCTACCCGATGGCCGGAAGCTGTAGCCTTAAGCAACACCAGGGCTAACAGTGTGTGCCAGGCATTAGCAGACATTTTTGCCAGGGTAGGGTGGCCCTCCGACATACTTACAGATTCGGGAACTAATTTCCTGGCAGGGAACATGAAAAACCTGTGGGAAGCTCATGGGGTGAATCACTTGGTTGCCACCCCTCATCACCATCAAACCAATGGTCTGGTGGAGAGGTTTAATGGAACTTTGGGGGCCATGATACGTAAATTCGTAAATGAACACTCCAATGATTGGGACCTAGTGTTGCAGCAGTTGCTTTTTGCCTACAGGGCTGTACCACATCCCAGTTTAGGGTTTTCACCATTTGAACTTGTGTATGGCCGCGAGGTTAAGGGGCCATTACAGTTGGTGAAGCAACAATGGGAGGGGTTTACGCCTTCTCCAGGAACTAACATTCTAGACTTTGTAAGCAACCTACAAAGCACCCTCCGACACTCTTTAGCCCTTGCTAAAGAAAACCTAAAGGATGCTCAGGAAGAGCAAAAGGCCTGGTATGATAAACATTCCAGAGAACGGTCTTTCAAAGTAGGAGACCAAGTCATGGTCTTAAAGGTGCTCCAGGCCCATAAAATGGAAGCGTCGTGGGAAGGACCATTCACCGTCCAGGAGCGCCTAGGAGCTGTTAACTATCTCATAGCCTCCCCCACCTCCAACATAAAGCCTAAGGTATACCATGTTAATTCTCTTAAGCCCTTTTATTCCAGAGAATTAAACGTTTGCCAGTTTACAGCCCAGGAAACAGATGACGCGGAGTGGCCTGCAGGTGTCTACTACAAAGGAAAAAGGAATGGTGGCGTGGAAGAGGTGAACCTCTCCACGACCCTGGGACGTCTGCAGCGACAGCAGATCAAGGAGCTGTGCACAAGCTTTGCACCGATTTTCTCAGCCACTCCAGGACGGACCGAACGGGCATACCACTCCATTGACACAGGTAATGCTCACCCAATTAGAACCCCACCCTACCGGGAGTCACCTCATGCCCAAGCTGCTATACAAAGGGAGATCCAGGACATGCTACAGATGGGTATAATCCGCCCCTCTAGCAGTGCATGGGCATCTCCAGTGGTTCTAGTTCCCAAACCAGATGGGGAAATATGCTTTTGCGTGGACTACCGTAAGCTAAATGCTGTAACTCGTCCTGACAACTATCCAATGCCACGCACAGATGAGCTATTGGAAAAATTGGGACATGCCCAATTCATCTCTACTTTAGACTTAACCAAAGGGTACTGGCAAGTACCACTAGATGAACCCGCTAAGGAAAGGTCAGCCTTCGTCACCCAGGCAGGGGTGTATGAATTCAATGTACTTCCTTTCGGGTTGCGAAATGCACCAGCCACCTTCCAAAGACTTGTAGATGGTCTCCTAGCGGGATTGGGAGAATCTGCAGTTGCCTACCTCGATGATGTGGCCATTTTTTCTGATTCATGGACAGAACACCTGGAAAAAGTCTTTGAGCGCATCAGGCAGGCAGGACTAACTGTTAAGGCTAAAAAGTGTCAAATAGGCCAAAACAGAGTGACGTACCTGGGGCACCAGGTGGGTCAAGGAACTATAAATCCCCTACAGGCCAAAGTGGATGCTATCCAAAAGTGGCCGGTTCCAAAGTCAAAGAAACAGGTCCAATCCTTCTTAGGCTTGGCCGGATATTATAGGCGATTTGTACCACACTACAGCCAAATCGCCGCCCCGCTGACAGACCTAACCAGAAAGAAACAGACAAATGCAGTTCAGTGGACTGATGAGTGTCAAAAGGCCTTTAACCAGCTTAAGGCAACACTCATGTCTGACCCTGTGCTAAGGGCCCCAGACTTTGACAAACCGTTCCTAGTAACCACAGATGCGTCCGAGCGAGGCGTAGGAGCAGTTTTAATGCAGGAAGGACCGGATCAAGAATTCCATCCTGTCGTGTTTCTCAGCAAGAAACTGTCTGAGAGGGAAAGCCACTGGTCAATCAGCGAAAAGGAATGCTACGCCACTGTGTACACGCTGGAAAAGCTACGCCCATATGTTTGGGGACGGCGTTTCCAACTACAAACAGACCATGCTGCGCTACAGTGGCTTCATACCGCCAAGGGAAATAACAAAAAACTTCTTCGGTGGAGTTTAGCTCTCCAAGATTTTGATTTTGAAATACAACACATTTCGGGAGCTTCTAACAAAGTGGCTGATGCATTCTCCCGGGAAAGTTTCCCAGAGTTAACTGGTTAACAATTGTTCTTGAAATAAAACATATTGTTAGTTTTTATATAAATCAGTAGTATGTCTAAAGGTACATGTGTCTTATTAACTCTGTTTTCTCCTAGAGCTCCAGGAAGAAATCACAGCCAGTGTGGAACCGGACGTCCAACATTATCTGTGATTTGGGGGGCGTGTCATAACTATAAAGGGAAGGGTAACAGCTCTCCTGTGTACAGTACTAAAATCCCTCCTGGCCAGAGACTCCAAAATCCTTTTACCTGTAAAGGATTAAGAAGCTCGGGTAACCTGGCTGACACCTGACCCAAAGGACCAATAAGGGGACAAGATACTTTCAAATCTTGGGGGGGGGGGGGGAAGGCTTTTGTGTGTGCTCTTTGTTTTAAGGGGTTGTTCGCTCTTGGGACTGAGAGGGACCAGACATCAATCCAGGTTCTCCCCATCTTTCTAAACAAGTCTCTCTTATTTTCAAAATTGTAAGTAAAAGCCAGGCAAGGCGTCTTAGATTTACTTTGTTTTCTCAACTTGTAAATGTACCTTTTACTAGAGTGTTTATCTTTGTTTGCTATACTTTGAACCTAAGACAGAGGGGGGTCCTTTGAGCTCTTTAAGTTTGATTACCCTGTAAAGTTATTTTCCATACTGATTTTACAGAGATGATTTTTACCTTTTTCCTTTAATTAAAAGCCTTCTTTTTAAGAACCTGATTGATTTCTCCTTGTCTTAAGATCCAAGGGGGTTTGGATCTGTATTCACCAGGAGTTGGTGAAAGGAAGGAGGGGGGAAGGGTCAATTTCTCCTTGTCTTAAGATCCAAGGGGGTTTGGATCTGTATTCACCAGGAGTTGGTGAAAGGAAGGAGGGGGGAAGGGTCAATTTCTCCTTGTCTTAAGATCCAAGGGGGTTTGGATCTGTACTCACCAGGAGTTGGTGAAAGGAAGGAGGGGGGAAGGGTCAATTTCTCCTTGTTTAAGATCCAAGGAGTTTGGATCTGTAATCACCAGGGAATTGGTGAAAAGTTTCTAAAAGCTTCCCAGGGTAGGGAATGGTGGCAGCGGACCAGAACTAAGCTGGTAGTTAAGCTTAGAAGTCCTCATGCAGGCCCCTACATTTGTACCCTAAAGTTCAAAGTGGGGATACAGCCTTGACAAGTCTCATCTACACACTCAATAGAAGGCGAGAGAATTGTACCCTGTGGCACCCCACATCAACAAGCCCTTGCGGTAAGTGTTCAAAGTTACTTTACGCGTCCTCTCAAAAAGAGAAGAGCAGAGAGCGACTCAAGCGCAATTCTGCCTTTCCCTTCCAGGGTTCACAGAGCAATCCATACCCCATCTAGTCCACTGTATCAAAGACAGCTGTAGAGATAAAACAACGATTAGGGATACTTTATATCTTTGTGATTGGTTAATTGATTATCTACTTCTGGCACTGGACAATCTGTGCCATATACAGGCTTAAAAATAGAACCTTTGCATCTGTTCCCACACCAAATTAGTCCAGAACACCTACTGAATGGAAAACATTGAAATAAAAAGTATTGGCTTTAGTTCATTCCTCTCTAGGAACATTTCTAATCATGTTATTAGTATTTTTGTTTACTTGTAAAAATGCACTTATTCATTTCTCTTTCCAAATACACATTCTTTTGTTCTAGTGCTTAGTTTCCTGCAAGTTGTTCCTTTTGAAGTTCAGCTATATATTAACTGACCCATTATCCACATTCCTCCTTCCTTCCCCCAATCTTTTGAACTTTATCTTCTTATACATAATTTTACTGATGTTCCAGTTTTCCTTTCTTTCCTTCTCATTAAACTATACAGTCCCCACAGCATAAAAAACATCCTGCACAAAAATATTTTTATTTTAGCACACCACTTTTTGTTTTCACCGTGTGATTATGATGGCTAAAAGATTTCAGAACAACACATGCTTTTGGTTTTAAATGATCTTGTTGATATGTATTAATGAGGGGCTTCCAAAATACTGATTTAAGTGTATATTTTATTGTCTCTGCTGATAACAGCCGTGTCAACTAGATTACACTGATGTAGAACAGGGGAGAAAGACTAATAGAGGAAATCTGTACCTATAGAGGTTTTTCCCAAGCAGTTGATGTGATAACTGTAGACAAGACGTGCACTATTTTTCTAGACCTGCAGCAAATTTAGGCCCCAATCCTACACAAATACAACTGTAACTTTCTTCACATATGTAGTCCCATTGAAATCAATGGAACAACTCACATGAGGACAGTTATACATGTGCATGGGTATAAGCAAGAGTAGGGCCATAACAAACAGAACAATGTAGGTCAACAAAGGTTTCCTAGGCAGACAGTTAAATAAATGATTATATTGTTGCATCTCAGACAATATGCCACACAAATTGCATCAGCAGCAGTTCTCCCCACAAACCAGAAATAATTAGAAGTTCAGATCCAAGAACAGCTGCCCAACTAAATACTAAATTCTGTGCATGCTGCTCATACTGCTGTGTTTTTACAGATAACACAAGAACAAAATTACTAGGGAGTTTATGCCTCGTAAGAGATAAAATCATTAAGCTTAAGAATGTCTTCTCTATAGTCCCTGAAAATATTTATGAACACTTTTTTCCATTCTGCAGGATGATGCTAGCAGAACAACTTGAACACATTAACATAGAATTACCATTACCTAAAGACTCCAACTGATAATGTGGTTTTAAAAGAACCAGCAAAAGCTGTGGGGGAAAACAGATTTTTAAAAACAGAAATAAACAGGTTAATTTCTAATCTGCAAAACAAAAGCTATACCTGAGAAATAGTTGGTAAAGCCCGTAATCTATGGACCAGCCCCCGGATATCTAAAAATCAGATACATATGATAGGCTTATCATGAGAGTCTAGGAGTCCTATGTTAAAAATTAAACTACAAAAAGTATTAAAGGTACTATGACAAAACTGAAATTATCATTGTGTAGGTGAACAAGCATTAATTTTCTTAAATCACATTTTATCATTAGTATTTTATTGTTGTGGAAATGTGCCTGCTGTGGAGGCAGTTAAGTCTGGATCATAACTGGCTTTTCATTTAAAAAAAAAAAAAAAAAAAAAAAACACAACAAGCTGTGAACAGTATAAAGTGTAGTCACAACAGAGTCCCGCAGTAAAAAAGATGGGACAATATCAGTATTAACATGCTCATAACATGCCGTCCATTGCACTTCACCCATTTGTAATCTTTGGGAAAACAATGCATTATAATATATGCTCAACAAAAGAATAAAGTGCCAGATCAGTTTAAAGGCAGCACTGCATTGGTTTAGATTAAAAAAATAAAACAAGTTTGTTTAAACTAGGAAGAGATAGGAATTTAAGTGAATTTAAGTATCAGGTATTAAAGTCAGAAATGGTTACAAGAGAAATAAAGAAAAGTTTTATCTGCTATGAAGCATTTTAACAAGCTAGACTTGGTTCAAGGTAAAGTCCTTACCACAGGTTCCCTCCCAGCAACACACCTGACCAAATTCTCAGGTCAGGCTCTCCCCCCAAAGTCAAAGGACTGGTTCCTTTGTCTTCTTAGGTGAAAGAGAGAGAACTTGTGGGTTTCTGCCCTTTTCTTTTATAGTCCAGTTAACCTTTGAAGTAGATAGTTCTGGAGGTGACCCCTCAAAGCAAATTTTATTCAAATAGTAAAGAAGGTGACACTAAGGGCATGTCTTCACTAGCAACGTTAAAGCGCTGGCCATGGCAGCGCTTTAATGTGGCTGTGTAGTCGAGGCATAGCACTGGGAGAGAGCTCTCCCAGCGCTATAAAAAACCCACCTCCACAAGGGGAATAGCTCCCAGCGCTGGGAGCACAGTGCTGGTGCACTGTCTATACTGGCACTTTACAGCGCTGAAACTTGCAGCACTCAGGGGGGTGTTTTTTCACACCCCTGAAAGAGAAAGTTGCGCGCTGTAAAGTGACAAGGTAGACAAGCCCTGAGTCTGGTGGTGCAGGAGGCTCCATGTTCTTTCTTCTCACCTGTGTTTGCTGAAATGCAAATTTGCTTTGTCTCCTGCCATCTCCTCTCCCTGCTGTCTTAAGGACCCTGTTTACCTCAATTTACATGAGTAAACAAACATTTCTTCATTCAGGATACTTCTGCCTGGGCAGGGCTGCGTGGTTTTGAACATGTGCTAAGAACATTATACCAGGGGATCTTTTACATATAATATTGCTACATACATTTCACCATGATATTATTGACCAGTGAATTATAAGTTTTCAAATGATACCTTAACAAGGCACATATTTTGTACAAAGATTATTACAATAGCATGTAGGGTGTGAATACAGGTGTGGTTTTGGTCATACTCTACAATCTAAGGGGAAAACAATTAAATGTTAATTTTCTTCTGCGCTTAAAGTCCCCCTCTCCCTCCACCTCTCTTTCCATGAGAGTGATTCAAAAACAAGTCAGCGCTATGAGATACCCATTGACAAGACCCTCTCCTATTTTAGCCCTTCCTATTCCCTTCCCCAAAAACATTGTTTCCTAATACACAAAATTCAGAAGAATATAGCTTTAGTATTTTCCCATGGGTACAATGAGCGTCATAAAATTTCAAGTGGCTGGCTTCACATAATGCAAAGTTCTCACAGTTGGTATATTTAAGCAGTCTCACAGCAAGCATTGCAACCTTGGAGCAGGTTACTAGTTTGATGTGTGAAAAACTTATTGTATGTATATGATATATATCCTGCTGGGTTTTATTCCCTACAAAATCTTCAGATAGGACAAAATTAAGCCTGGAGTGATATTTCCATAAATGGTGTCGAACCATTTCTTGCTCATTCATACAGTTTCACACTCATTTATACATTTTCCTTATGTGGTACAACCTTACTCCTGTACAATCTCATCTAAATTTAATTTAGCTACTCTCTACTCTCTCTCCCTCCCCCAAAATGTTAATAGTTACCAAACAACATATCCACACTTCAGACAACACGGGAGAAATAAAGGGTGCCTAAAGCTAGGCTCTTAAAATTAATATTTATGTCACCACATAAGTGGTTTGATTTGCAGAGGGACGAGTGCTAATTGGATTTGTGGGTGCCCATCACCTCTGAAAAAAAAATCAGACCACTTATTTAGGTGGCACCCAAATCTGAAAATTTTAGTCTATCTATTTTAATAATTTGTAATAGTTACACATTTAAAGAATTTGAGTTACTTTTCTATAAATGCGCACACTTACAAGATAGGGTACGCCATCCTAGGAAGCAGTGACTCTGAAAAAAAGATTTGGGGGGTAATGGTGAATAATCAGCTCAACATGAGCTTCTACTGTGACACACTGTCCAAGAGAGCTAATGTGATCCTGGGTTGCATAAATAAAGGAATCTTGAGTAGGAGTAAACAGGTTATTTTTATTTGTATTTGGCACTGGTGGGACTGTTACTGGAATTCTGTGACCAGCTCTTGAATTGTGGGCACCAGAAGCATGTTAATACATTGAGGAGAGTTCAGAGAAGTCACAAGAATGATTAGAGGCTTAGAAAACCTGCCTTACAGTGACTGAGCTCTTGGAGTCTGTCTATTTAGCTTAACAAAGAGAGGAGTAAGGTGTGACTTGATTACAGTCTGTAGTATCCACATGGGGAACAAATATTTAATAACAGTCTCTTCAATCTAGCAGAGAAAGGTACAACGCAATCCAATGGCTGGCAGTTGAAGCTAGCTATGTTCAGACTGGAAATAAAGCATCATTTTTTTAAAACGGTGAGTAATTAACCACTGAAAGAATTTACCCAGGGTCATAATGGAGTCTCCATCATTGACAGTTTTTAAATTAAGATTGGATGTTTTTCTAAATGATATTCTCTAGTAATTATTTTAGAGAAGTTCTGTGGCCTGTGTTTTACAGGAGGTCAGACTGGATGATCACAATGGTCCCTTCTGGCTTATGGGATCTATAAAATCCAGAAGGAAACTGGACATTAAGGAGCTGATAAGAGGGCATGAATCCTTTCAACTTCCCTTCAGTTCACTGGTTCAAATCCAGCACAGGTCAGAGTAACTGAAAGTCATTACCATCAGTTTGCAGTTAGGTGGCCTGCATGTGACATAAACTGGTCTCCGGTTCCTTCAGAAGGGGTGCCAGAAACTGAGCTACCCTTTCAATTCCAGAGGTGTTTATTCCATATCCAAACTGAGAAACACTGGCAGGGCAGCACTGAGTTTTGTCAACTCTAGTTAGATTCCTAAATCCAGTGTGATCAAGTACTTCATCTTGGAGAATAGATATACAGTACTTAAACAGGAAACTTAAGAGGATGCTTGAGCAGAGCTGACCTGAAGCAAATCTATACATTATCCTGATATTTAGTTCTAAGCTCAGATATTTGCTGTACCTCAAGGGGTGAAGCTTCCCAAGACAACTCCCACCTGTTCATGCTCTCTGTATGTGTGTATATATATCTCCGCAATATACGTTTCACTCTATATGCATCCGAAGAAGTGGGCTGTAGCCCACGAAAGCTTATGCTCTAATAAATTTGTTATGCCAATTAACAGTGATTTTAGGTTGCTCATGAAACTGTATGGTTTTCTTTTCACTTTGATGGCTGTTTTACACAGCTTCAAGCCAGGAAATACTGCAATTCAAACAAGACTCTGCATTTAGGCTTTACAGCAGGAGTTCTGAAGTCCTTTTCTGCCATTTCCAAGCAGAAAGGACATTCAACATCCAATTCAGTAAGCAAAGCTTCTTACTAACAACTCAGCCCTGAGGCCCCTGCTCTCTAAGGCCTTGGCTACACTTGCGAGTTACAGCGCTGTAAAGCCACCCCCAGCGCTGTAACTCACTCCCCGTCCACACTGGCAAGGCATTTGCAATGCTGTATCTCCGTGGTTGCAGCGCTGCATGTACTCCACCTCCCCGAGAGGAATAGCGAGTATTGCGCTGCCGCTGCAGCGTTGCGGCGCCAGTGTGGCCGCCCAATGCGCTGTGAATGGCCTCCAGAATTATTCGGCAGTATCCCACAATGCCTGTTCTAGCCACTCTGGTCATCAGTTCAAACTCTACTGCCCTGGCCTCAGGTAACCAACCATGTGACCCCACCCTTTACATTCCCCGGGAATTTTAAAAATCCCCTTCCTGTTTGCTCAGCCCGGCATGGCGTGGAGTGCTATCAGCGAATCTTTCCAGGTGACCATGCCTCCACCTGCCAAGCGAGCCCCAGCATGGAGCAATGGCGAGTTGCTGGACCTCATCAGTGTTTGGGGGGAGGAAGCTGTCCAGTCCCAGCAAAGCTCCAGCCGTAGGAATTACAATACCTTCGGGAAGGTATCAAAGGACATGATGGAAAGGGGCCATGACCGGGACGCCCTGCAATGCAGGATTAAAGTGAAGGAGCTGCGGAGTGCCTACCGCAAAGCCCGCGACGCAAACGGCTGCTCGGGTGCTCCCCCGCAACCAGCCGATTCTACAAAGAGCTGGATGCGATACTTGGGGTTAACCCCACCTCCACTCCGAGCACCACCATGGACACTTCAGAGCCGGTGTGGGGGGGAGGAGGAAGAGGAGGAAAACGGGAGTGATGGTGGTGGGCCGGATGGAGACACCCCGGAATCCCTGGAGCCATGCAGCCAGGAGCTCTTCTCGAGCCAGGAGGAAGGTAGCCAGTTGCAGCGGCTGGTACTTGGTGGAGGACAAACAGAAGAGCAGGGTCCCGGTAAGCGTTTTGTTTTTTTTTCAGGAAGGAATTTTTTCGGTGCGGGCTCTTTGGGAGAGGAGGGTTAGGCATGCATGCCTAGATGCGGAATAGTGCATTGATGTGGTTTATCACATCGCGGTAATCGGCCTCGGTAATCTCCTCGAATGTCTCATCCAGAACGTGTGCAATGCACTTGCGCAGGTTTATCAGGAGAGTCACCGTGGTCCTTGTCCCAGCCAGGCTAACATGTCCGCGCCACTGTGCCGCGAGGGGACCATTGCTGCACACAGGCAAGCTGCATATGTGCCAGGGCGGAAGCCGCATTGCAGTAGAAGACCCCCCCTTCCTGCTTCCCAGGTCACCCTCAGCAGCGAGATATCGTCCAGGACGAACTCCTGTGGAAAATGTTGGGACAGTGTTCAGTGTAGGTGCCCCCTGAAGCTGTTGGCTCTCCCCAAGGCACAGAAACCCAGAGGACAGTGCAGCCCTGAAACAATCAGTCCCCCTTACTCACCATTTTGAGGCTCCTGTGGGATGTGTGTGCTCTGTTTCGGACGGGAAAATTATGCTATTGTGTAGACCCTGTGTGTTTTCTACTCCTTAAGTGTGGGGGGAATCATTACTCTGTCTGGTATAAACAATGTTGCCTCTGTTAAATGTTGCATTTTGCCTATACAGCTGCATCAACCTTGAGACCTCAGCCGTCCCTCTTATCGCCTGCTCAGAGACTGCAAAGACTCAGGAAGAGACCGCGAAAAAGCAAAGAAGACATGCTGCAAGAAGTGATGCGGCAATCTATTAAAGAGAATGAGAAAGCACAGAACTGGAGGGAGAGAGAAAGCAGGATCCGCCAGGAAAACGCAGCGCACCGGCGGCAAAGCACCACGCACCGGCAGCAAAGCACTGATAGGCTCATAAGTATCCTGGAGTGCCAAGCAGACACTATCCAGGAGCTGGTAGCCATACAGAAAGAGGAGCAGTACCGCAAACGCAAACGCCACCCCCCCTACAGCCCTTGTCCCAAAACTCTCTCCGTTGTGCCCCACTGTCACCTCCAACCCACTTTCCCCAACTTCCGTGTTCTTCACGCCACCCGCTGCCTCCAACACCAGTATCTTCACCACCCAGCCCTGAAAACCATGACCCTTACCCTCTGCACTCAACCTCCATCACCAAGCAGTATAGCTATCCTGAAGTGAAGCACTCACTGCACAGCACACCAGACAGGACATACGTGAATCTGTGATTGTACTGTTCCCCACTCCACCACCTTGTTTCTTTTCAATAAATGGATTTTTTGGCTTTGAAAACATTCTTTATTATTGCATAAAGTAAAAGACTCCTTAGCCCAGGAAATAAACAGGCACTGCAAGTCTGCTTGGCAAACACTGATTCCTAAAGATTGGAACTACTGCACTTCACTCCTGTGCAGGGCACCAGATATAACTGCTGGTTTTCAGCCTCAAATTGCTCCCTCAAGGCATCCCCAATCCTTGCAGCCCCGCGCTGGGCCCCTGTAATAGCCCTGCTCTCTGGCTGTACAAATTCAGCCTCCAGGTGTTGAACCTCATAGGTCCATGCCTGAGTGAAGCTTTCACCCTTCCCTTCACAAATATTATGGAGGGCACAGCACGCAGATATAACCGCGGGAATGCTGTTTTCGGCCAAGTCCAGCTTCCCATACAGAGATCACCAGCGGCCCTTTAAACGGCCAAAGGCACACTCCACAGTCATTCGGCACCAGCTCAGCCTGTAGTTGAACCGTTCCTTGCTGCTGTCAAGGCTCCCTGTGTAGGGTTTCATGAGCCACGGCATTAACGGGTAAGCGGGATCTCCAAGGATCACAATGGGCATTTCAACTTCCCCTACCATGATCTTCCACTTTGGGAAAAAAGTCCCGGCCTGCATCTTCCTGAACAGCCAAGTGTTCCAAAAGATGCGTGCGTCATGCACCTTTCCGGGCCAGCCTGTGTTAATGTCAATGAAACGCCCACGGTGATCCACAAGCGCCTGGAGAACCATAGAGAAATACCCCTTCCGATTAATGTACTCGGATCCTAGGTGGGGTGGTGCCAGAATAGGAATGTGCGTCCCATCTATCGCCCCTCCACAGTTAGGGAACCCCATTTGTGCAAAGCCATCCACTATTTCCTGCACGTTACCCAGAGTCACGGTTCTTCTGAGTAGGATGCGATTAATGGCCTTGCAAACTTGCATCAACACGATTCCAAAGGTCGACTTTCCCACTCCAAACTGGTTTGCGACCGACTGGTAGTTGTCTGGAGTTGCCAGCTTCCAGATTGGAGAAGTGGGTGGCTATTGCACTGGCAGGGCAGCTCTCAATCTCGTGTCCTTGCGCCGCAGGGTGGGGGCAAGCTCCTCACACAGTCCCATGAAAGTGGCTTTTCTCATCCGAAAGTTCTGCAGCCACTGCTCGTCATCCCAGACTTCCATGATGATGTGATCCCACCACTCGGTGCTTGTTTCCCGAGCCCAAAAGCGGCGTTCCCCGGTGCTGAGCATGTCCGTGAATGCCACAAGCAATTTCGTGTTGTACGCGTTACGCGGCTCGATAGCATCGTCGGACTCCTCACTCTCACTGTCACTTTGGATCTTAAGGAATAGTTCGACAACCAAACGTGATGTGCTGGCGAGATAAGTCAGCATACGCCTCAGCAGTTTGGGCTCCATTTCCCGCAGACAGATCGCGCTGCACAGAAACCGTTGAAAGATGGCGCCAAAGGTGAACGGAAACAAAGGGATTTCTGGGATGCGAAGCGATGCATCACGGGGCGTTGGGACAGGACCCAGAATGCCCCACACCCACGCCCCCTTCCCACAACCCATGGCACCAGAATGGGAAAAGGTGCTCTGTGGGATAGCTGCCCATAATGCACCGCTCCCAATAAGCGCTGCAATTGCCGCAAATGTGGCCACGACAGTGCGCTGGGCAGCTGTCAGTGTGGACAGACTGCAGCGCTTTCCCTACTCAGCTGCACGAAGTCAGGTTTAACTCACAGCGCTGTACATCTGCAAGTGTAGCCAAGGCCTAAGTCATAAAGCTTCCTTGAATCTCAGAAAGCTCCTGCTTCAAAAGTAACACTGAACATTAAACTGAATGCAAGAGCAATAGCCTAGTTTCTATTACGAGAATCTTTATGAATCTCCATTGTAGCAGCCTGCATTGAACTTGGAGGGAGGAGCACAGGTTGCAGGAGAGAAGAGTTTGGAGAAGACATCAGGAAGCCAGTCAGTGTACATGTGGCTGGAACGTCAGCTGCAGTTGCAACATCTCTGTCTGTGTGTTCCACTCTATGCATCTGAAGAAGTGAGCTGCAGCCCACGAAAGCTTATGCTGAAATAAATTTGTTAGTCTCTAAGGTGCCACAAGTACTCCTGTTCTTTTATCTCTGTAAGTAGTTCTCTTAATAAAGAGCCAGTTTAATTTTAGAAACATGGAGTCCCTGTGTTATTACCCAGCCTGTGGTATATGAAACATGATGGAAGCAGTCACTCTAGCAAAACCCACCGCAAGGAAGAGAGTGTAATTAGCTGGCAAACAAAGCAGCATCTAGAAACAAAACAAACAGGCAGCATGAAGGGACTCAGACCACTGGGAATGCTGGATTTCCACACAAAAGAAGTCTTGCACAAGCATGAAGCAGTTTAACCAAGAACTGAGTTTGCATACAGAGCCGCCCTTGGGGGATAAAGTTGGAAATATAAAGATAAAGCTTTTTAAATATCTCATTGGGGAAAATAATTCAAGAAGTGAGAAACACACTTTAGCCAGGAATGATGCTCGAAATACTGGAACAAATTGATAAAGTATTTGAGTAGTGTGTAGTGCTGCCAATTTTCGTTGGACACATTCCTGGAGATCTAATCACATGACATAATATTTAATTAAAGATTAATCTTTAATTCCTGGAGACTCCAGGCCAATCCTGGAGGGTTGGCAACCCTAGTACTGTGACCCCAGACAGATTGAGATTGTATGGAGAAACTGTTTGTTTTTTTAACCCAAAACCAAGAACCAGAATAGGGAATAGATACTTACATTACAGAGCTGAGAACTCTGGCATCCACCTGTAACTTTGGAGACATTAAAGATTCCCTAATTAAAGACAGAATCATTTGTGGAACACTAGATTCCAGTTTACAAGAGAGATTGTTGAGAGAAACAGTTCGAACCCTAGAGAATGAGCTATTTAAGTTAAAAGACAATGTTGGCACAAGATCAAATGGCTGTAAAGTGGCCATGAACAAATTCAGACTGGAAATCAGAAGCAGGTTTCTAACCATCAGAGAGGTGAGGCTCTGGAACACCCTCCAAATTTTAAGAGACAGATGGACAACTTTATGAGTACAATTATATGATGGGCTTGCTTGTGATGGATGGGGGCAGGGCTCAACAGCCCTGTGGCTCACTTGCTGTTTATATCTTATGTTCCTAAAGCTCATGCTTCAGGATTTCAGCTGGCCATTGACAGAAGTCAGGAAGAGATATTTTCCCCCCAGTGAATTCTAGTTTTACTTTTATTTTTTAAATCACCTTCCTCTGAAGCATCAGGGATGGCTACAACTAGTGACGGGACATTGGGAACGGTAGGCCAGGGTTCTGAGGTGCACCAAACATTCTCTCTCTCGGGTGCTAGCTCACATGCTCATAGTCATTGCCATACATGGGGTCAGGAAGGAATTTCCCCCCCCAGGGTCAGGTTGGCAGGGACTCTGGCAGTTTTTCACCATCCTCTGCATCGTGCAGGTGTGGGTCATTTGTGAGGATCTAGGTCAGCGGTTCTCAAACTGGGGGTCGTGACCCCTTTTTAATGGGGTCACCAGGACTGGCATTAGACTTGCTGGGGCCTGGGGCTGAAGCCCAAGCCCCACCGCCCGAGGCCAAAGCCCAAGGACTTCAGCCCTGGGCAGCGGGGCTCAGGTTACAGTCCCCCACCTGGGGCTGAAGCCCTTGGGCTTCGGCTTTGGCCCCCCTGCCCGGGGCAGTAGGCTCAGGCTTTGGCCCTTCTGCCTGGGGCTGCGGGCGGGCTCAGTCTTTGGTCCCTCCTCCTGGGGTCATGTAGTAACTTTTGTTGTCAGAAGGGGGTCACGGTACAATAAAGTTTAAGAACCCCTGATCTAGGTGTACCTCATTTAATCATTTCCCTGGCATTGCAGGAGCCTTGAACACTGGTGCACCTCAGTCCTTTCTATTCTCTACCAGTGTCACATAACAGCATAGTCTCCTGTGGATCTCATTTCCGTTGTTGGGTTTAGTGTGCGGATGCTAGGTGGTGTTGGTGGCCAGTGATATACAGGAGGTCAGATTAATTGACTACTGGTCCCTTCTGCCTTAAAAACGCTATGAATGTCCCCAGAAAGGATCAAAACTAACAGCCACTAGTGCATAACAAAGTACACAGGCTAAAGGAACTCAGGAAGCACGACAGAGATGGACCAACCAAGAATGAAGGCACCCTGGTTCAGTGTGTGTGTGTATGTATATATATATATATATATATATATATATATATATATATATATATATATATATATATATATATATATATATATATATATATAGTGGAAAGCAACACAAAAAGGCAGAAATAAAAATGCTCAGTTTAGCAGGACAAGAAACAGAACCACTTCATGTCCCAATGCCACAGCTTCCATAGGAACTAAAAACCAGCAGTGCACGCAGTCACTGAGGATGTTGAGAGTTCCAATGAAGAGGAGGATATCTGCAGTTTGACTCTAGCAGATTCAAATATTCTCACCGTACACGTACTGCAGCCATTCTACGGCCATATTTGCATGAAACAAGAAACATCATTTGGATTTTATAGCAGTTGACACAGAAATACTATCCACTGCTGGATAGAGGGCAGTGCAAGCCATGAATTTGATCACAGTACACCACCAGAATAGCTTCAATATAAGAAAAAGAGGTGGTCATGGTGGCTTCCGCCCAACATTCTAACAGAATATAAGGATATATTTCAAGGAGATGGACACCTGAAGATCATGCTGAAGTCAGAAATAGACCTCCCTATGTAGCCCAGGAGATTATCAAAACGCGAAGTTCCATGGACCCACTGAAGAAGTGGCTGGCCAGCCTGCCAAGAAGAGGCATCATTACAGCCGTTGAAATGAGAGCAAAGTGGCTCAGCAGCCTCATAGCGGTGAGAAAACCTCCAGGTAAATTCCAAAACCACTGAGCAGCGCATTGAAAAAAGTCACTATCCGTTACCAGCAATTGAGGACATACTATCACACTTCAGGGTGCAATTTGGACCAGTGAGGGGTTGTGTCACCACCTTCCCTGTAACTCTTGGTGCCTGAAATGCCGTGGTTGATCTTCCCTCAGTCAGGACCTTCCACAGAAGTACAAGATGCTGGCTTCCTTCATCTTCCTAGGTGAAAAATCTTTGCCTAGTTAGGTGTCTCACCTATACTCAGTTCTCAGAGACTTCAACACCTTCCCCCGCCACCACTTTGCACCTTGGTTGAAGGACCCATCTCTCTAAGCTTGCAAAAGCTCGGCCCCTTGTGTCTATCTAGTGATGGATGCCAAAATGGATTCTATCCATGCTTATATACTCTGAAGGTCAATGACCTTGTTTCAAGAGGCAGGATGACTTCATGCTGTTCTTCCCTTCCTGAGGTCTTCCCATCCTCCTGAAGATCTGAATGTAAATGGGGCTTCCACTGTTTTTGATCATACCTTGCTTAATTTCATTGAGACAGGTGGGACGATCACTCCTGTCTGGGAGAGACCTGCTTTTCCCCTTGTTTGGTCACAGACTGTAAAGCATAATATTAATGAGTATCCATAATTCCTTATGTACGGTTAATACATACAATTCACAATTATATTAATCGCCAGTGTTGTCATAGACTTTCATAAATCACCTCACTCATTATACTTTTATAATACAGTAATATTATATCCAATCAGTTGATTCAATTGCTTATCATCACTTGAGGTTCAGACCCCCTGTCTTTATAGCCCAGATAAAATTTCTCTTCCCTGCTGGGGTGTAGATGCCAAGCTGTTTCCTACCTCATATGTTAGTTTGATAGCTTTGTTCACCTATTATGTAAATGGACTTTCATTATTTCTGCCTGATGACAGAGCTGATCAGAGAAGCAAACACAGTCCTTTGTCTAGGGCAGACCTGTTTATCAACTCCGCCTGACATGCCTGGTTTAAAATACTTCAGTCATAATCCATTTTATATCCATAACACACTGCATACATTCATCTTACAAGAAACTTCATAACTCACTGATCATTAATAATGTCATGGGAAAACTAATGACACCTTTTAGATACAGATTATAACTATAGTGAGTTGAGGTACACGGAAATGGTCAGGCCATCTGAAACTCATTACTGCTACCAGTGAGCCCCTTGACCTCTGGCATTTGGATGCTGTTAGGATGACATCTTCCCTCTTACAAAACTGCAGGAGGGCTAGCTACTGGATGACTTAAGAGAACAGGTCAGAGCCTGCCACCATATCTTCTTTCCCCTTTATACAGAAGAAACCTGTTTTCGTCACCTTTGGGTGTTTGCAGTCTCCAGGATACAATATTAGCGTATCCATAATTTCACCTACAGAGTTGTTACAAACATTTCACAGTGACATTAATGACTGGTTGTTATTAGATTCCAAAAGATATATTACATGTCACCTTTTACATAAATAGTATGACAACAGTGTGTGAGGTGCAGTGAGTACGGCAGGTCTGATAAAAGTTGAATACAGTAGAGAATCACAACTGGACCTCTGTGTCACACATACTATCCTATTTATCTAGAGCTAAAGTATTCACTGTTGATGACAAGAATGCATTCTGAATATTGAGGTAGATGAGACCTCCAGCCACCTAACAACCTTTATCACACCTTTTGGTAAGTACTGTTGCTTGTGGGCATCAGCCAGGTCCCAGAGGTGATCCAGTTCAAACTGAACCAAGCATTAGAGGGAAACCTAGGCATCAAGACTGTAGCTGATTACATTCTTATTGTGCAGAAGGAGAGATCAAGGAAGAGGCAATCCAGGACCATAATACCAAGTTGCAACAACACCTGAACAACTGCTGGGAGCAGAATATTAGGCTGAATGCAGGCAAGCTGAATCTGAGAAGAACTGAGGTGCTCTACAATAAACCACTGTAGATTTCTGAGAGATTCCAGAATCTCAAGAATCAGGGCCTGCAGCAGAACCAGCGTCTGGGCAACCTAATGAGCACAGCTGGCCTGTAGTAGGCTGCCTGATTGGCTATGTAAGAACGTAAGTATGGCCATACTGCATCAGACTGATAAGCCATCTAGCCCAGTATTCTGTTTTCTGACTGTGGCTGATGCCAGATGCTTCAAAAGGGAATAAACAGAACAGGGCAGTTGGTTGAGAGATTCATCCAGTTCCAGCTTTTAGCAGTGGAGGTTTAGGGGCACCAAGAGCATGGGATTGCATCCTGACCCCACGTTGGCTAATAGCCATTGACAGACCTATCCCTCATGAACTTATCTAATTATTTTTTGAATCCAGTTATACTTTTGGCCTTCACAACATTCCCTGGCAATGAGTTCCACAGGTTGACCATGCATTTTCTGGAGTAGTGCTTCTTTATGTTTGTTTTAAACCTGCTGCCTACAGTAGAACCGCAGAGTCACGAACTGACCAATCAATCACTCATCTCATTTAGAACCAGAAGTATGCAATCAGGTAGTAGCAGAGAACAACAACAACAAAAAAGGCAAATCTAGTACTGTGTTAAACATAAACTACTAAAAAAATAAAGGGGAAGCAGCATTTTCCTTCTGCATTGTAAAGTTTCAAAGCTGTATTAAGTCACTGTTCAGTTGTAAGCTTTTGAAAGAACCACCATAACATTTTGTTCAGAGTTACAAACAACCTCCATTCCCAAGGTGCTCATAACTCTGAGGTACCACTGTTTTAATTTAATTGGACAAGCCCTGGTTCTTGTGTTATGTGAAGGGGTAAACAACACTTCATTATCCACTTTTTCCACATGATTTAGACCCTACTGTTTTTACTTACAGTTAGTATGTTCTCCAATGTGCATTACTTTGCATTTATCAACACTGAATTTTATCTGCCATTTCTTGCCCAGTCACCCAATTTTGTGAGATCCCTTTCTAACTCTTTGCAGTCAGCTTTGGACTTAACTATCTTGAGTAACTATGTATGGTCTGCAAACTTTGCCACCTCACCGTGTACTCCTTTTTTCCAGATCATTTATGAGTATGTTGAATAGCACCAGTCCCAGTATAGATCCTTGGGGGACCCTGATATTTAGCTCTCTCCATTGTGAAAACTGACCATTTATTCTTACCCTTTGTCTCCTATCTTTTAACTAATTACTGATCCATAAGAGGACCTTCCCTCTTATAACCATGACTGACTACTTTGCTTAAGAGCCTTTAGTGAGGGACCTTGTCAAAGGCTTTCTGAAAGTCCACATACACTGTATCACCCTTGTCGACATGCTTGTTGACATCAAAGAATTCTAATTGACTGGTGAGACATGATTTCCCTTTACAAAAGCTGTGTTGACTCTTCCCCAACATATTGTTTTCACCTATGTGTCTGATAAATCTGTTCTTTACTAGTTTCAGCTAACCTACCTGATACCGAAGTTGGCAATTACATGCCAGTAAGCCTAAAACCAACTCTGGAGCCTTAAAAAAAAAAAAAAAAAAATTGGCATATTAGCTATCTGCCTGAAAAATTGAGAACCATGAAGGAAATGCTCTGATCTAAGGATATGAAGGGAGTCCAACAATTTATAGGGATAGCCAACTATCTCCAGGTTCTGTCCACACCTATCAGAAGCCTGTGACCCTTCAGATAATTAAAACACAATGATTCAGCATGGGAATGGTCAGAGACCCCAAAACATGTGTTTGAAAAATGTAAAGAAAATCATAAGTGAAGCACCAGTTCTAAAGTACCACAACCTTGAGGAACAGCTAGAGCTACAGTGTGATAGCTCACAAGGAGAAAGAGGAGCAGCACATTAGTGCTGCAAAGCCAGCAGCCCATAGCATTTGCTAGTACAGCCCTGATAGACAGAGGAGCTGTTGGCTTAATAATTCCATCAGTTGACCTCTGGGCTCTAAATGGGCATGCAGTCTAGTCCCAAACCATTAGAATGCATTGTGAAGAAGCCACTGGTGAGTGCATCCATATGACTAGACCACGTGTTGCTGAAACTCCAGCTCTAAAAGAAGAGGATACGACACTGCCCAGAAAAGTCACTACTGGTGCCAGATACACTGAGCAGGGCATATCTTCCAGAGTACAACACAAATGGCTCTGCGTAACAGGTATCAGAGTCTGTGAACATACTTTTGTTGGGGTTACTAGGACTATATGAACCAGAGTTCTTCCATGTTTAAACTCTGTCCTTCCATGTTTAACTCTAATCGACCTCAAGAGCCAAGGACAGAAATTGGAATGTGTAAATAGCCAGTTACCAATTACGACCTTGCTCATACCCAGGTACCAAGCAATAATGATGAGGTTTGCATGTTTCTAGCTGGAGAAGGGGTAATAAACTAAGGGTAAACAGAACCAAATAACTGTTTAGAGGAGTGTTACTAACAAGCTAGATTTATAGCCCTAGAATGATTTAACGGCTTAAATGTATAAACATGCCTTCGGTAGAGAGGGGAGGGGGAGTGGTAGAGGGGGGGGTAGAGGGGGAGAGAGGAGGGGCTTAGTTGTGAAAAGTATATGAGGAGAGAAACTGGTTTTGCTGGTGTGCTCGATTTGAGACTTGTCTGTCTCCTTGCACCACTTTGAGATCTCAAATAAACTTTGATTGTTTCTCCACCCCGGTATGTTTATTGGCGCGAAGCACGCCGGGCAACGAACCAGCGCTGTTGCTGTCCTCGGGCCTGCAACACTTTTGCATCTCTGACTGGAGGCTCCAGGCAACTCAACAAAGCACGGAACAGGACAGAGTTTACAAGCATTGAAAGAGTTCATACTCCTAATTGCAAGAGCCACATTACCTCCCATTACCAGATGAGGGATGAGCTGTGAGTGCAAGCCAGAATTTTGTTTAAAGGGGACCAAGCAGATTTAATTGCTAATATCAAGAATTAGATACACCAAGATAAAGAGGCATGTGACAAGCCAGGCTGTGCATCTAATGGCCTGGAGAAAGATCAGAAGAGACCTTTCCACTTTTAATGACAGGAAGTGCATGGTTACAGTAGCTTACTACTTTAATTTCTGGGAGATGGTCTATCTGGAGGACACTCAGGCAACAACAGCGATCAGGAAACTAAAGGCACATTTTATAAGATATGTCATGTCTGATACACTATACTCGGACAATGGGCTGCAGTGCATTGGAGCAAAATTCAAACAATTCAGCACCGAATGGGAATTTGAGCAAGACAACTTCCCCTGGGTCCCCACAAAGCAATGGGAAGGCAGAGTCTGCAGGAAGAGATTGATGGCAAAAACAAAACAGACAGGAAGGGATGTGCTGGACCATCACAATACACCCTCCTAGGACGAGACACAAGCAGGGGCTCAGTCTGACAAGCACGGAGCCGCCCAGCCCCTGGTACACGAAGGGGGCCAGAGCATTTTACGGGCGCAGCGCGGGTATGGGCTTCCTCCCACCAAAACGCTTTGGTTACAAAGCAGCACGTGACCCTGTAGGCTCTGGCACATGACGTCTTTGAGCCAATCATTTCCGTCCTGGCGGCTCCCTCGCTTGGGGAGGTTAACTTGGGGAGTGCTGCTTTTTAACGGTGTCAACGACCCACGCGCCCCGCTAGCACTCACCCGCCAGCCTGGCTGCCCGCGACGCTTCTTCCCTGCGCGGAGCGTCCCTCCACCCGGCTGCTGCCCGGCTCCCTGGGCTGCTTCCGGGTTTAGCTCACCTCTCGGGGCGGGGCCTGGGTGAGCTCTGGCCCCACCCCTACGGCTGCGGAGAACCCGGAGCGTGCACGGAGGGAGGAGCCGGACGGCGGCACGGGTAGGGGGCGGAGCCAGTTGAGAGGGCGTTGCCGTGGAAACGCCCCTACTCCCGCCCCCCCAGAGAGTGCGCGCGCAGCTGCGAGCTGGGCCAGGGCCATGTGACGCCACGGTGGGAGGGGCTGATGCTAAAGCGTCGAGTCTCTGGGACGCTGAGGGCTCTGCCCCCGCGTGCAGCCTGTGAGCCGGGGAGTCAGAGCGCGCGGGCTGCCCGCGGCCCCCGAGCGCCCCCCGCGTGTCTGCACGTGGCTCTGCCCTGCAGCCGCCCAACAGCAGAGCATCTCGGAGGCGCGGCC
The DNA here is from genome assembly GCF_028017835.1 of Emys orbicularis. Taxonomy (NCBI): domain Eukaryota; kingdom Metazoa; phylum Chordata; order Testudines; family Emydidae; genus Emys; species Emys orbicularis. The sequence continues at coordinate 267,574,206 of NC_088683.1, read as the reverse complement.
CGGGACGGTGGCCAGACCGCTTGCGATGCTGCATCTGCTGCTCCCCTTGGCCCACACACCCGCCCGCTGCTCTGAGCCTGGCTGGCTCCTCCTGGCTTAAGCATCGTCTCCACCTAGCGCTGCCCCACGTGCGAAGAAAGAGTGAAACGAGCTTCTAGGCAGGGCCGTAGCAACAAAGAACGTGGCCCCCTCCGAACATATGTCCGGGCGGGGCCCCTTACAATGCAGAAACTGGAATGCGGTATTTATTTTGCCACCTTTAGGGGCCCCCTTCCTTGCGGGGCCCCCTCCGGTCAGAGGGTACGGAGGGCGCTCGCTTCGCCTCTGCTTCTAGGCGGACTAAAGAGGAAAGTTCCTTCTTACACAAAAACACCTGCAGCGGCCCAGTGACCTCCATGGGCTCCCAAGGCGTGACTAGACCCTAAAGGGAGACAGGAGCAGAAACAGGCCAGATTGAAGCCCTTCCCTGCATCTATGGCCCCGGGGAGTTCTCCACCCGTACAGCCCACAAGCACCTGAACCCACCTGCCAGACCATGTTCCCTTTTAGTTTCTAGGCCAGCCAGTCTGTTTGGGAAGTAGCTGCCAAAAACTGCAGAGGAGAGCAAGCGCATACAGCTTTCCAAGGGCTTTAGTGATGTGACAGCCCCACATTCAGGATCTGTACCGTTAGAGGGAAATTTTGATCAAGTCAAACTTTATTTTGATGGGTTCAGTTCCCCAAGAGCGGTACCTGAGTTGGTTCTGGAGCAAGGGAGAAAACAGCTATGCCAGCCAGTCCTCTTCCCATCCCAGCCAGGCAACATGGGCCCAGCCTCCCCTGGCACCAGTGCTGTGAAGTAACCTTTTTGACCCCACCTACCTTTTCCTAGCAACTAGCTGTCTACCTGCACTGTTTCAGCAGTAGCCTAACATTCTAATTTACTAGCATTCATTTCTGCAGAAAAGCCCATAGGGCTGCAGCCTAAAAGATCAAGATTTCAAATGTAGGTAACCACTGGCAGCAGCAGCAGCTGCTTTTGTAAGGGTTTAGATATAACTGAGCATGCCTATGTGATCTGGTCCCTAAGACAAGATAGGGGGATACCTAGTTGGAGAATCCAGCTGGAGTTTAGGCATGAGTTACATGCCAAGCTGCCGAGTGTTGTGAGGATTTAGGTGGTTGCATGCATGCCTGCCCACCAAAACGTAGACACCGCAGGGACTTTAGTGGTGGAAATTGAGGTTCCTATAAGTTTAATCAGCAGCTGAATTTAGGCTTGTGAATGTTAGTGGTGCCTAAATCCCCCTTGTAAATTCTAACCAAATTGAATTAACAGTGGTTGGGAAGAGGATGGCGTACCTGTGGATAGTGTTATATAATTATTTTTAAAGTTGGAACCAACATGCTGGTCATGACCCTACCTCGTTTGTTTGCTGCACCTTCCCTTCCATCCCCAGGGGTGATTGTTCTGCCCTTTTTTTTAGGCCCCATTTAATCTTAGTGAGACTACTCACAATGATAAAAAATAATGGAGTGTAAATGTTTGCAGGATCAGGGCTTAGATTGTAAGCACACCAGGTCAGGGACCACGTCTTATGTCATATTTCTCTATAGTGCCTAGCACATTTTGGTTACTGCTATAAAATAAACACACCACGTATTTAATTACAAGCAAAAATAAAACCTCAGTAACATGATAGCAAAAAATGCAGATTTATTACTGGGCTTTATTACAAATATGTTTGCTTCTTACTTGGTTGAAACTTTGTAAGTTGGAATAGCTATTTGCAACTCAGATCATTAACAGTACATCAAGAAAGGAGTTCAGATATCAGCATCAAATTCAAAGCCACGGATTTCAAATTTCTTGGGACCAGATTTCTACAAAAACCCATAATTTAATAAGCCTTGAATCATTTCTAATATACCATACACTGACACATACCAAACACCCATGCCACAACACAGCAATGCATTTTTTTAACAGTACAATCAGTCCTCCAGTACATGACTCATGCAGCTACAGGTATCTGCATCTTTAAAAGTAGCAGGTGTACAGTACTTAACCTTTATGCTATAGCAATGTGATTTGTGTTCTCACTTTCATTTCTAGTGGATTAGGGTATTTCATATTACAAAAGATTTGTTAATAGAGGGCACATTTAAGAGACTCATCTAAAGGACTCTGAAAATACCAGTACTGCTTACTCACTGAAAATGAGAATCATGTTTGAATCAGCAGACATTGTAGCTATGCTTGTTGGAAATCTGGTATGCACAAAGGAACCAACATCTAAATAAAATATTTAGATGTTTTTAATTCAAACATTTTATTCTTTTAGCAATATGCTACAATTTAGAGCTTGGAATTCCAAAAGACAGGGTTTTAAAACAAAAACAAAAAAAAACATCAAGCACTTTACAGTTATTTGCTTGATTACTTTTAAACTAGTTGTAAGACTGGACATAATGAAATAAATAAATGACAACGTTACCAAAATACAACATGATCATATATAACCTAGCAATAGGCAAAACTAGCTCAGAAAATAAACTGTCCTAGTCTGAACTTGCGATTCTTTTGGGTAGCCAAACCTTTGTATGAACAGTAACCTCTCCCCCTACGACCCTCCACAAAAAACACAACCCCAAACTTTGATTTATTTCTTCCTTCACTTGTCTTTTACAGTCTCATTCCCTCATTGAGTTACTGTTGCCACCTGACCTCCCCAAGTGTACCTGTTGCTCATATTACATTCAGCCTGAGTTCAAGACTTTTAGGATTCTTGATGCAAGGGACACACACGATAAGGATGTGTACCCATAAAGATAAAACACCAGGAGTTTCAGGAAGCCAGACCTCAGGGGACTAGTTGAAGAGGACAGGAAGAGGAGTGAGGTCTGAAGAAACTTTAACCAGTAGGGGATTTCCTTGGAAGGAAAGAAAGAACAATAGGGTGACCAGATAGCAAGGGTGGAAATTCGGGACAGGGGTGGGGGGGTAATTGGCACCCATACAAGACCAAGGCCCAAATATCGGGACTGTCCCTATAAAATCAGGACATCTGCACATGAAGATGGAAAATGACTTCATATCGTAGGTATAGTTTGCTGTGTGGGATGCTTTGATATGATTCAAATTCTTCTGAGATTCTTTCATTGTTATAATGAATTGTAGGAACTATATGTATCCTAAGAGAAAGCCTGATGTAGCATGGGGAGAATATGTACACAAAGCAATTAATTTGGCTAGTCTTTTTTTATATTAAATAAGGAGGTTTTCATCCTTAGATCACAACTACTTTTACAGAGGTGCCTAACAAATATCGTTGGCTCCAATTTTACAGATGCATACGGTATAGCTGGGAGACAGTAAAGCCAACATTTTCAAAAGTTGAGTGCCTCAATTTCACATATCCAAACAGACACCTAGGGCTTGATCTTCAGATATACTAAAACTGACAATTGCAGTTAAAATCAACAGGAACAGCAAGTGCTCAGCACATCCCAATAGTCAGACCCTAAGTATGACAAGCTGGACACTCGAAAATTGAGGCTCCCAAAGTTTAGTGGATGCTTTTAAAATGTTTCCATGAGTAAGTCAAAATTACAGTGATTAACAGTAGCAGTTGAATACAGACCTTATTCCTAATCTTGTGCTTTATTCACTGGAGCATGCTGCCTACCTTTGCTCTTTCTTTGTAATTTTGTTTAAATGAGTGAACAGCAAAGTGACCAAGCACTTGTGACCTCACAGTCTATTGCCATGGAAATTAATACAATGTCACAAATATAGCTTTATGACTTCACTGCATAATCAAATAGTAAAGGATTGGTCAGCTGGCAAGGAGAAATTAGCAATGGTAATATTTGATATTCGATCAATTAGCAATGGTGGCAAGAAAAAATTATTAAAAAACCAAATGGGTCTTAGCTTATAAAATCTTCCTGTGAAACCCCTCTCTCTTTATCTCTTTTTTCTCTTGCAGGCAATATTTTCTATACTGACTCAGGAGTTCGTTATCAGGTGTGGAAAATTAAACATTTTAAAAAGGCAAGTTCATAAATATTTTAATAGGCCTAATACATTGAATGAGTTGCATTACCGAGTTGTTTGAGAGGATAAAGTGGAAGATATGGGATTAGCTATTCTATTTAGTGTTCTTGAAAGATTTATGGCGTATTTTATATAAACAGAATCTTGTCCATTAGTTCTCAGAAGCCAGTTGAGCTCTGACATTATACTCTGCTATAAGTGTATCATTGCTATTAAGTTCATATACGTGATTATCTTTCATTTTTATTGAGCTAAATAATTATAAATTAAAACACTGAAGACCAATAAAAAAGTTAAGTGATATTAAATAGCCTGAAAATAAATCAAGAAGAGATCATGGGGTTGGTACTAGAAGAGTAAATCAACATTTTCAAATACAGTACAAAATAGGAGGTCCAATCCATCTGAAACTCAGAGTAGGAGGACAAGTCAGCATCCCCAGACAAGTGCGTGTAATGGGTTTGCTGCATAATGAAATGCAGAGATTTCGTGCCTTAAGTATAATATTGATCTATTGGATTAATCCAAAACTAACAGTACATGCCAATAAGGATGATCATACATGTGAACTGCATGACAAGAATAATAATTTAGAACTCAATTACATCAGACATTGTGAATAAACAAATTGGCTTGTTTTTGTGAAGTCATTTCTTTTGTCTACTAGAAACTAGTTTCCATAGCAAAATCCATTATTTTTTTTTGTCTAGAGGCCTATTTAACACAATACCTTCTACATTTGATGCATATTAGGCTGAGCTGTAGGACAGAATATAAAAATCTATAAAAACTTGCCACTTGTATTTTAGTTCCAAATGTGGCACTCTTTTCCAAGCAAAATAACATTTAAAAAGTAGAGTACTGTAGCTGTAAAACATTTCCGTGGTATTCAGAAGGGCAAGATCATGTAATATTCTGTACTATGGCAGACATTTGCCTTACATTTTAAACAGTTTCATATTAAGGTGAGTGGTATATTAAGAATATTCCAGAACTGCCTGTACAATATTATCACACAAGTTAGGAAAGCTGCAAATATTGCATGAATCAATTTCTTCCTATGGAAAAAAAATATAGAATGCAGAAACATGGAGAGAGAGGAGATCAAATCTCTCAATTCTCACATCCAATAGACTGTTCTTCCACTTTCTTTTTAAAAAAGATAAATATTTATGGAAGCAGCAAGTTTGTTGATCTATGTAAATACCAGCACACAAATAGCATTTGACTCCCTCCTCTATGTTGCTAATTAAAAGTTTAAAGTAGGGCTGTCAAGCGATTAAAAAATGAATCGCACTGTTAAACAATAATAAAATACCATTTATTTAAATATTTTTGGATGTTTTCTACATTTTCAAACATACTGAATTCAATAGAATATATTTCAATTACAACAGAATACAAATTGTACAGTGCTCACTTTATAGTTATTTTTATTACAATATTTGCACTGTAAAAAACAAAAGAAATAGTATTTTTCAATTCACTTAATACAAGCACTGTAGTGCAATCTCTATCATGAAAGTTGAACTTACAAATGTAGAATTATGTACAAAAGAAACTGCGTTCAAAAACAAAACAATGTAAAACTTTAGAGCCTACAAGTCCACTCAGTCCTACTTCAGCCAAATTGCTCAGACAAACAAGTTTGGTTACAATTTGCAGGAGATAATGCTACCTGCTTCTTTTTTACAATGTCACCTGAAAGCGAGAACAGTCATTCGCATGGCACTTGCTGGCATTGCAAGGTATTTACGTGCCAGATATGCTAAACATTCGTATGCCTCTTCATGCTTCAACCACCATTCCAGAGGACATGCGTCCATGCTGATGATGGGTTCTGCTCGATAATGATCCAAAGCAGAGCGGACCGACGCATGTTCATTTTCATCATCTGAGTCAGATGCCACAAGCAGAAGGTTGATTTTCTTTTTTGGTGGTTCGGGTTCTGTAGTTTCCGCATCCGAGTGTGGCTCTTTTAAGACTTCTGAAAGCATGTTCCACACCTCGTCCCTCTCAGATTTTGGAAAGCACTTCAGATCCTTAAACCTTGGGTCCAGTGCTGTAGCTATTTTTAGAAATCTCACATTGGTACCTTCTTTGCATTTTGTCAAATCTGCTGTGAAAGTGTTTTTAAAATGAACATGTGCTGGGTCATCATCTGAGACTGCTATAACATGAAATATATGGCAGAATGCAGGTAAAACCGAACAGGAGACATACAATTCTCCCCCAAGGGGTTCAGTCACAAATTTAATTAACTCATTTTTTTTTTTTTAAACAAACATCAGCATGGAAGCATGTCCTCTGGAATGGTGGCTGAAACATGAAGGGGCATACGAATGTTTAGCATATCTGGCACGTAAATACCTTGCAATGCCAGCAAGTGCCCTGCGAATGACTGTTCTCGCTTTCAGGTGACATTGTAAATAAGAAGCAGGCAGCATTATCTCCCGTAAATGTAAACAAACTTGTTTGTCTTAGTGACTGGCTGAAGAAGAAGTAGGACTGAGTGGACTGGTAGGCTATAAAGTTTTACATTGTTTTGTTTTTGAGTGCAGTTATGTAACAAAAAAAAATCTTTTATGACAAAGATTGCACTGCAATACGTGTATGAGGTGAATTGAAAAATACTATTTCTTTTATCATTTTACAGTGCAAATATTTGTAATCAAAATAAAGTGAGCACTGTATACTTTGTATTCTGTGCTGTAATAGAAAATCAATATATTTGAAAATGAAGAAAAACATCCAAAAATATTTAATACATTTCAATTGGTATTCTATTGTTTAACAGAGCGATTAATCGCAATTTTTTTTTGTTAATCGCGTGAGTTAACTGTGATTAATCGACAACCCTGTTTAAAGTGCAGCATCCTCCAAAAGTGGTGCTGTACAAACATCTCAGTCATTTCCATATAATATTTTCTCAGTTTATCAATTAAAAGATGTTTTTTTCCCCTAATTGCCACTTCAGGAAACTCACCCTGAGTTCTGAAAGCGAATCTGGATTTCTTCTGGTTCATGTGCCAGTAGCAAAGGAGTCTGCAGGTCAGTTTCTGTGTGGCTTTGTGCTTGGTTCATCCCTGATGCAGGGACTCCAAGTTGCAACTTCCTGAACCAGTGGGAGTTGCTATGCCCAAGGAGATAAGGATTAACCTGTGGCATAGGGTAGACTGTGTTTGCCCCACCATCCTGCCACAAGGGTTGAGACAACTTTAACGGCTGCTTGGGGAACGGTTCTAGGGGAGTCCTGCCAGCAGAGGCTGATTGGAAAAGGCCACATCAGTGCACCTCCTGTACCACGGCCACACTCACTCCTTAGCCAGTGCTGCCCACTTGTACCACTACATTGTTCTGGGAAGACTTTCTGTCCCTGGGGTCCTTCCACCCTAAAATACCTTGACCGAGTGCACCATCACATGTGGCCGATAACCCTATGCTTGTCAAATTATGGCTTCATTTACACCTTTGCCAACCCCATTGCCTTCAACGGGTTTGCACAGGCACAAACAAAGTCAGAATTTGGACCTACAATTGTAATGATTAACCATTCAGTTGATGTGCTATATAGACTGTAATCCACTTCACTCTCTGAAGTAAATATCTATGACTCCGCATACGTGTAAGGGATCACATTTTCAAGTAGGAAAGTGCCATTTCTTCCAAGTCACTTTCTCCATTTTAGTATTCTACATTGATCCTAAAAGTCAGATGAATGAGTCAACTGCATATGAAAATAAACTTTGCTATTTACTTATAGTGTTGTGAAGTACAGTTTTGAAACTCCACCCTACATTAATTTCACATACCCGTGTCAGTGTATTTAATGGGCTTTAAAAACAGTTAAAGATTTCAGAAAACAAAACCAGAAAAGATAACATTTTTTTAGCTGAAATTTTAGAATCTACAGTTGAGTCAACTGAAAAAAAGATACATTTCCAATGTAAGGCCAAATCAAGCATTTGAGTGTGCTTTAGTGGTGCTGTAATTATTATTTTTAAAACTCTGTGACTGAATCCCTTACATGGTTAAAAGTAGCCCTGTAACATTAAAGGTACGCAGCATGCACTGACAGCCTAAAAAGAAACATCAGACATCGCCTTTCTTTTGCAATTGTTCCAGTTTTCTTTTTAAGAGGCTGTAGTTTTCCTTGGTCCCGGGTGCAGCAGGGTCACGCTTCAGAGAGACTTCATAGTGTTTCTTGGCTAACTCAAGATTTCCCCAGCGATGGTAAAGCACAGCTGAAACAGCAATGAGGAGTTTTCATTAGCAATATTGTTGAATAATGTGCAATCTTGCCAATCACTTGGAAAACAACATTAAAGCATTTGTTTCCAATAAAGGTTTTTTTGGCTGGTTAGTGGCACAGTAGTAGTTTGTTCTTCTGCCAGCTGCAGGAGCAGAGCTTGGGAAAAGAACCAGCCATGGAATGATGGAGGAATGAAATATGTTGTAGCCATAAATTACTGTATTTATATGAGCTCATAAAGGTTTACAAGCATAGCTCAAATGAACCAATTTGCAGCCACCGAAGTTCTGCCGTCTCTGGACTACTATGTGCAACCTATCTGATCTATCATACCATGTGACAGCTTTTAGTTTTTGATGCCCCATTTCCTTGATGGCTTTCTAGAAATTAGTCAGAATAGAAATCCACCCAGCAGGAACAGTCTCAAAACTTCTTTTTATACACAGTGAACATAAGGGAACAAACAGTGCATTTGATAAAAGTTTACACTTGAGGAGTTAGAAAGGTTCTTACCCAAATTACCATGATAACTGGCTGCATTTGGATTGGCTTTAATTGCCTTGAGGAACAAAGCTTCAGATTCCTGAATAATTTGGAAGAAGATGTCAACAGTATAGGTTACTCTTGTAGTAAACAAAATGCAAAGTGCACCAAAGCACCACAAAGACTTCACAAATTGTATTCGAGTTGTAGCCATATTTTCTCATCTATACAATATATTACCTCCTCACAATGTTATATATAACATGGTCTGAACTTGTTGCTCTCTGGTGGCTGCAGCCTCCACTAAATATAAACTACACTAATACTTACTACACAAGCACCAACGTATCACAGGCTTCTGCTATTGTAGCAGGCAACTAGAGGTGCCCACTATGGTTAAGTTTGTAAAGCAGTGTACATTTTAATCAAATTTTCACATATTCCTAATGTTTCAAAGTGTTCACCTTTTAGGTAGAAGTTTTCCCTGCTTGTTATTGGCTCAATATTCTATTTTGTATTGTTTTTAAGTTTTAAGCAAAAGCTTTTGCCTTTAAGTTACATTCTTCCCATGGTTATAAAAATTAACCACTTTTTAAATTTTATTAAAATAGACTAACAGTAAACACATCTGAAGCGGAGGTCTGAATATAATCCACATTGAGGAACAGTACCTCTACTTTAAAATATAAAAACTACAAATCACTGGGAAAAAATCACTACATCTACAAGTGTCCTCTGAATATTCCCACTTGTGGGATGTGTCCTTAGCATTGTTGATGTTTGGGAACCTTTTAGAAAAGCAAAAGCCTCTCATGACCTCTCACCAAATGTTCAGAGCCAAGATTATAAGAATCTGGTCAGTTTCTTAACCACTTCAAGTTTTGTCTTCCCAAAGCTAGCCGCCAGTGCAGAGACCTTTGCTCTGTGCCCAGAGAATCCTTCTGGTTAAAAATCATCATGTTAAAAAAAATAAAGTTAAGTTTAGATATTTTAGAAAGGTAATTTTAGGTAGTTTCTGTGCTGCTGTATATTTTAGATTCTTGGACAGTCTCCAGCTCAGTTCCCAGGCAAAAGACTTAAGAGAGAAAAGGCCAGCTGTAAGTGGTATGTTCCATGCTCCTTGAGTCTGTGGGTGTCGATAGTCTGCATAGACAGACGTGCTAGTGCCACTCAAGTTGGAGCATTCAAAAGAGCAGCGCAGCTGCCGCAGCACGGGCAGTAGTTTGGGCAAGCTGCAAGAGTACAATCCCGCCCAATCCTCTAGGTATATATTTGGCAGCTAGCCCAAGGCACCATCTGGGCCACCTCAGCCACACTGCTATTTTTAGGTGCTAGCTCGAGCAGAGCTAGCATGTATGCTTAAGTCTACCCACTCTGGGAATTGCACCTTCCAGCTGTTGTGTAGGCATACCCTAATGCACAGTTACTGTCCAATGCACCTCAGGAAAGGCCACTACTTCCTAGAAGATTGTCTGGTGTACAAGGCCGTTACATCTTAGGTCCAAAAACCAAATACAGGCTGTCCTGTGAGAAAAGTTTTATAAACCACAGCCATGAAGGCCTACTCTATCCTTACATGGGAACAAGCTACTGAACCATGCATGTGAATTCTTTAAAGTGGGGAAAACAGGCCTTTGGTGGCAGGATTGGCATCTCCATCTGTCTCCAAGTTCATTGCACATACACACACAGCAAAATCCTCCAAACAAACTTGCCCTAACAGCAGGAGCAGGAAAAAAGTAAAAAAGATTAATAAAGTCACACTTCCCACAATGTTGGAATCTCTCTGCAATCTTTGCTGTATTATCCAATATGCTGGAAATTCTAAGATTATAGCTAAAAAGTAGACTTCTACTTTTTCCATTGTGAAGATACAGCCATCGAAGTGCACAGATGTGTTGCTGCCCAGTTAACCCAGTCTTTCAATAAATTGTCACCAGCCACACAGTAGGAGCAGCAAACATAGGAACTCATTCCTCCTCTACCCAAGTATTATAGAGTACAGTTATTGTGCATGGTGTTCTCCAGAAAACTTAATAAAACACGTTTGCAGCTGACTCCCATTACCATATGCCTTCTGGCACATACTTATTGAAAAGATTTTATTGCCATTGCTTTGCTCAGCAGTTAGTAGAAGAGCATCGGATGATTAAAGGCTATTTGAAGACTATCCCATTGCATTAAATAAACATTTCAGTACACTGGGCAATATTTCAGTTGGTCTGGACAGCCAAATCTTTAAATTAAGTGTTGTCAGGATACTTGCAGCACTGTTTGTAGCAAAAGCTTTGAAAAAAGCATGCTGCATATTCCATCTGCTGCCAGAGTTGCAGCACAAAACGAGTTTGTTTTTACCTCAAATATGGAGACACGTTGACTTAGCCAATGGGGCTAACATCTTGTATTTCTTGAACAAAAACACTGTGAATATACATATAATATACACATACTTTCAAAGCGTTACAGATGGCTTCCGAGATCTGTGGTTGCTTTGTCCATTTCAAAAAGGGAGTATATTTAAGGAAGGAAACTAATTTGCTAAAACCAGATCTCAGTTAAGAATTTCCATCTTTCGTATGCTTAGGAGTTACATTTCTGTAACAATAAGTCATCCGTTCTGGAAAAATGCATAGTGAATTTGAAACGACAGGGAACATTGCTGCAGTCATATTGAAAGAAAACCTAGCTTTCAAGCTGGCAAGACATTTCCAAATCAATAGAATGCTTCAAAAGGAATATGGATTGAAAAAAATATGCTTAGTGTGCTTCAAGGGCAGAACTGACACTTTAGCAACCCTTATGCAGACACATTATTTATGAGATTATCTATCCATTAAGTACTGAAAGCCATATCATCATTCAATCTTTCTCCCCAACACAAATTTCACTCAACTTGTCTAGGCACTTGACACGTTCTAATCTTGAATCTTTTTCCTAGAAGGTATCGCCGAGATACAGCCCTTTCTCTCTATCCTTATAGCTAGAATTCTTGCCCAAGCTCTCATCATCTCCCATGTAACCTACTGCTCCCTAGCCTTCCTGATGCCTACATTCTTCCCCTCCAGTCCATAGAGAAGGTAGCTGCTAAGACCATTTCCCTTCCCTGTTGAACAAACCACATCAGTCCCTTCTTTGAATCCCTCCACTTGCTCTCCCCTGCTACACCACACCAAGTTCAAGTTGCCTGTTAGTGCCTTTTAAGGCCCTGCATAACTCCACACTTCCCCACTGATCATACTGAGCTTCTCATTTTCCCCCACTACCATTTTCTGGTTCCTTCCACTCCACTAATGGTGACAATCTCAGAGCCCCATTTTCTCCCACAACCATCTCTTGTAATTTCTTCCGTACTACCCCCCTGCAAACAGGATGACTTTCCTGAGCTGGTCATCAAAGCACCTCCCCTCTTCTCTTTTAAGTCCTCTCTGAAGGCACATTTCTCCTGTGACAACTACAGCAAACTTGATAGCTTAGATACATGGCTAGGTTTCACCGTCCTGAAAAAGGGCAAGAAAATGGAGATAAATATCACCTGACACTGTAATCGGTGAAAAAAATATATTTCTATCCTGAAAGGTCTTGAGGTCATAAATGCTTCTCATTCAAGATGTACTCAGGATGTTACTTCAGTGCTATATTATTGCTACAAATCAAAGGATCTTAGTGGAGCAAACATTGTTTATATGAGAAATCCAAAAAGCTTCCCAGATTATTCATCTCTTCCTGTCACTTACATTTCAGATGATGAGGATAAACACAGAGGCAGTGAGGACAACTACATTTATTCACAGTAGGTGGCTTATTCTCGGTCAGTGATTCCACAAAATAAGACTAACTTTTGGCTCATTAACAAGCAAACATAACTCAAACCCTTCGTGACACATATGTAGAGCTGTGTGCCACTGCTGATCCAAAAACACTCCACAGATGCATGAGTTGACTTTGATAGCTTGCTCCTAAACTACCCATTACAAAAAATGAGACCAAACGGAACAGTTAATTGCATTTTTTTTCCTTGCTGCCCTTCCATTATGTCGTCTCCTGTTAATGTGTGTTTTATTTCTCTTTCATGCTGTAGCAATGGTGACAATTACTGATGAGAATATTTAATCAAGAGACTGATTCTTGTTACATGCGGCAGTCAATTCCTTTCAGAAACAAATGTCTAACACTTACCATATAAACTGTGTTTACCTCCTTATTTGCAGATGTTTTCTTTATGTCCAAGTACAAGGACTGGTTGGTTCTTTCAGTCCTGTCCTATCTACATTCTTAAATACATTATCTGGCTCTATTTTTCAAAATATACACCACAGTGATTGGATGCCCCAAAGTATTTCCAGATTTATTCTCATGACACAATGGATGCTAAGGAATTATCATCTCTATTTTACATTTGGGAAACTGAGGCACGGAGAGATTAAGTATCTTGCCCAATGTCTCACAGGAGTTCTGTGGCACAGTGGGACACTGAACCCCAATCTGCTGAGTCACAGTCCAGTGCCTTCCTCCCACACATTTCACTTTTAAATGCAAACATTCAGATCACTTCCCCCTTTACATACCTTATATTTCTGTGATTTTCCCAGTACATTTGCCAAAGAAAACATAAGAGAATGATCATTAGGTATCAGTTCCAGGGCCTCTCTTCCAACTGCTTCGGCTTGTGCTAAATTCCCTGGGAGTGCATACCGTGACAAAGGAGAGAAGGGAAAGAAAAACAGAGAGAGAACTTTTAACATAGATAATATTTTAGATACTTTCCACACTGTGAGCATATGTATACTGTATTATAAATAAGGCTACAATTCTGTCACAGAGGTCACAGATTCCATGACTTTCTGGAACCTCTGGGACTTCTTCAGGGGCATAACTGAAGTAGCTGCCATTCCCGTGGAGCCTGCCTATGTTAATGCGCGCTAGCTACCTAGAGCACGCCAGCATACAGAGCAGTTAGAGTGCAACATGCAGCCTGTGGCTTGGGCGGTGAATCCAGCACCCCAAACTCCACTGACAATTGCAGTGATTTGCTTCCTATCAGACCCTCACTGCACAGGCTGTGGGAGAGGAGGAGGAGCAGCGGGAGAGGGAACGTGACAGAGGAGGGAGAAAAGGAAGAGTATCATCATCTTGGGAAGGAGGTCCACACCTGGAACTGACCAAGGTAATTATGGGCCCTAGGTGGCATAAGAGGGCAGCTTTCCTAGTGCCGATTCTCCCTTTCTCCCTGTTTGGGGGTGGGAGTCAGGAACATAATGTGGGGAGGGGGGCAGGCCCCCATCTTGGCCACAGACAGGAAGGGGTGGGGGAGAGATCTCTATTTTTCTAGGGAGTGAGGAGAGAGAGGTTCTGGTTTCTTTGGGGTGAGGGGAGTGGGGGAGAGAGAGGTCCAGGCATCCTCCTTTTTTTTCATAAACATCCCTAAAAGTCTCAGAGCCAGGTTGGCATTTTTGCTATCCCTCTATCTATAGCTTCAAGGTTTATACAAACTGTTATGTAAGTAACCATCAAAACCATTAATATACTGTACCTGTATTATCAAGCAATATAATCATGTTGTTCCAAGCCAAACTATGCTCTGGTTTCAGAACTGTAGCATTCCTCCATGCATTCAATGCATCTATGTGGCGATTCAAATCTGCATACTGAAAGTAAGGCAATCCACAGTAATTACATCCTGCTTTGCTTTTGTCATACAGTTCATGCTAAAGATGGTACAGAGATACTCATTTGTCTTTGTTCAGTGTTCCCCATGTTCTTTTCAGAAAAGAAACTAAAACATGTATGTAGTATCAGAATACTATCCCATTCAGCAGACAAGGATGCATTAAAGAGGGTATAAAGTGTTTAAGAGTGGTGGTATTTTTAAATCTTTAGAGATAATCCCTTTTTATGAAAAATTCATATTTTCCTTTTGCTCTTCTGGTATGATTTGTGTATGGTTTTTAGATATACATGTGCCTAGAGGAAAAGGATGGGCATATAATATTTTATTTAGATTAAAAAAAAAAAATATGTGAGACCAATCTGCATTGACCTTTTTTTTTCTTTTTGGTATAGCTCTGTTACGCAACAGGTTGTTGACGTATACTCATTTTTTTAGAACTGAAGCCAAGATTTTGAAAAGTGACTAGTAATTATCTCCTGGAGGAAAAGGTAGCTTTGTGAAGCATAGAAGCTAGATTTTTGCCCAATATATTTGTATTTGTATGTTTTTATATGAAAAAGTAATGACAAACTCAGGAAGCGTGCCTCTTTTGTAGATGAGGGAGAGGTAGATTGGGGATTGACAAGAAATGGTCTTAAAAACATGAGATCACCCCCAATCTACACTCAAGCAAATCTGAGTTATTGTCAGTGTTGAGCGATAAAGCAGAATTTACACTGAAAATCCAGCTATCACAATTTAAATCACTTTTTAATCATATGCCACAATGTCATTCAAAAAACACTTACCAACCGTCCTAAATTGTAGTAACAATCTGGGTATTTTTTCCTGTGTTTAATTGCAGTCCAGTAGCTTTGCTCTGCCTCTTCAAACCTTCTTAAACTATTCTGTACTATTCCTAGATTCATCCATGCAGCAGCAAAATCAGGCCTAGGCAAAAATTTTAATACACATTTTAGCATTTGGAATATAAGATCCCATTGTACTGTTTGTGGTGCAACAATGCTTGCCATTCTTTTAACGTACTGTATTTGCACAGCTAAGGACAGCAGCCCCTCTGCTTCCTGGAGCTCATTTCTTTCTTTCAAGATATTTCCAAGGTTGTTCATGGCATGTACATATTTGGGGTTCAACCTAGAATCGAAGAGAAATTTGTTACTCGTAGGGAAACAAGGTACTGTAGTCATTCCCTTTCCTTTCAGCTGGATGATTAGTTATGTGACACTGCAACATTTTGCAGCTGAAATCCCAAAGTCCTCAACATTTTCTCAGTCTTACTGTGCCTGAGAAATTAAAGAACTTTTAGGATAGCTTAGTGAAATAATAAATTGAAAATACCTTACAGCTTCCCTGTAGTATTTGATTGCAGCTGTTTGGTTGCCTTTATCAGCCAAGTTTTTGCCAACATTGTAGTGCACCTGAAAATACAAATAAAAAATGTATCCAAATGTTCCAGACAGTCAGATATATTGTGGGACCAAGTTGCTAAAGTTTCTGGCTACAAAATCAGTATTCATTTATTTCAGTGCTGAACCTTTTCATAGCTACTTTACTTTTTTCACACCTTTAAGACTTCTTTCCCCCAGGCTAGCAGTCAGGGGTGGGAAAGGTTCCAGTTGGTTCCTGAGATATGGACTATCATGAAGAGGGCCCAAAAGAATCTGAGGAAGAAATGGACAAGTTGGGATCGGGGTGGCCCGTCCATATAGGCGAACTAGGCGGTTGCCTAGGGTGCCAAGTTAAATGGGGTGCCAAATTCGAGGGAAAAAAATCAAATAAAAAAAATGGAAAAAAAATGAAAAAGATGAAAAAATACAAATAAAATAATGAAGATGTCATTATTTCAATTCCCGTGCGCATATGGAGAGAATATGAATTATAATTCATTTCTCTACACTTCTGAGAATTTATTAATATGTCAAATCTTTTATTTACTGCAAAAAAAATATTTTAGCAATTTTTTTTTTTCAATTTGCGACAGGGTCAAGATGACCCACTCTGCAATTTTGATAAGCAATAACTCAGCCACAATTAAACACATCCACCAGCGACAAGAGCTGCAATGCTAGTGACACCTAACTCGAATATACATCAAGGTCGCATAGCCGGAAATTCAAATAGAGCGGAGATATCGCGAGTTGATACATGTCAAACGGTCATTTTAACACATGTCGCTGGTAGATGGTTAAGAATCGAGCGAATACTGTGGAAAATTGTGTTGCTTGGTGCCAAAAAATAAAGAATAATGTCTTTCAGCATTAGGGTGACCAGATGTCCCGATTTTATAGGGACAGTCCCGATATATTTGGGGCTTTTTCTTATATAGGCTCCTATTTTACCTCCCACCCCCGTCCCGATTTTTCACACTTGCTGTCTGGTCGCCCTATTCAGCATTATAAATCCAAAATGTGAGTATCTTTAAGCGTTATTAAACCTTAGTGTTATTATCAGGCTGCATAATTATGAACTTTTCTTTGTTATAACTGGTTCACATGTAATAAATAAGGTCCATAAAAGAAAAGTAACAGCATTAATGCTTAATAGACTACAAAAGTGATGATGTCACACTCCAAGCGGGTAACCGTGAGGAAGGGGATTACTTTCCAAACAACCGGTGTCAGGTTATAATGTTGAAAAAGGTCATTTTGTTTCCGTGTAAACACTGTAACTAACTGTTTTAATAGGTAAGTGACTAAATGTTACTAATCATTGAACCTTTAAGCAGTGAAAAGATGTGTTGGGATGGCTGCAATGTGGTTTAAATTGCCAACCATGTGGTAGGTGTGTCAGCCATCCTTAACGCTATAATGCTTGCAGTCGGGAGCACAGTACATAATATTCAAATGCCCATGGCAGAAAGAGGAAAAAGAAAACCCTCAGGAGCTGAGTATCATTAACCAAAGGCTGAGAAGGAAAAGGACCAAGAAAACAGCAGGGATCCTTCCTGAAATATCTTCTCTTTAATCCAAATAAAGATGGAAGCAGTTCACAGCATCCAGATGAAGGAATTTTACTTGGAGAGGAGGTTAGCTCACATCTGCATGGAAGCAGTTTGGAACATCAAGATGAAGGTATATTACTTCGAGATGAGGGTAGCTCACATCCACAAAAAAGCAGTTTGGAAACTCAAGATGATGGAAACTTACTTCTAGATGAAGGCAACTCACAGCCTCAGACTGATATGGAAGTGGAGAAAATGTATTCACCTTCAGAGACACATGCAGAAATTGAAGTAAATGAAGTAGAAGGAAGAAAGGACAAGGAAGTTACGAACAAGTTACAGTATGGGGACCCAGCTTCATGGCCCAGATGTGATAACCGTGTGCGGCAAATTCTCATGGAACATGAACCCGAACAAGTTCATGAATTTCCCTAATATGGAAATAAAAGAAAATTCTCTGCTCAGCATTAGAAAAGGAAACTCATTAATGGGGAAGAAATTCATCGAAACTGGTTACAATATTCAGTGTCGAAGAACTCTGTGTTTTGCTTTTGTGGCAAGATGTTTAGAAATCAAGCAACTGGTACATCACTTACTGAAAATGGTTCAAAGGACTGGAAAAACATCTTCAATTCTCTCTTCACATGAAAGAAGTACAGAACATTTGGAATGCTTTCAAAATTGGAAAGAACTTGAATTACGATTGAAAAAAGGAAAAAACTATCGAAGAAAATGTGTGTGATCAAGGAAAAAGAAGAATATTGGCAATAAATATTAGAACATCTGATTGCTTTAGTGACAGTTCTCAGTGGGCAAAATTTAGCATTCCGCGGCCAGGGTAGAAATGAAAAATTATACAGTCCAGGTAATGGAAACTTTTTAAAATTTGTTGAATACCTAGCTTTGTTTGATCCAGTCATGAAGGAGCATCTACACAAAATAACTGATCATGAAACACCGGTTCATTATTTAGGAAAAAATATGCAGAATGAACTGATTCAAATCCTAGCAAATGCCATTAAAAAGAAAATTGTAGAAGCTGTCCATTCTGCAAAATACTTTTCAATAATACTAGACTGTACACCAGATGTGAATAATGTTGAACAAATGACAATCATTCATTTTGTGGATATGGAAAAGTCTGCAGATGAAGATAATGTTGAAGTGCTCATAAAGGAACATTTTTGGGGTTTCATACCACTGAAGGAGACGACTGGAGCATTTATGACTGAAACTATTCTACAAGAGCTTGAAACAATGTCATTATCTGTTGAAAACTTATGCGGCCAAGGCTATGATAATGGGAGTAATATGAAGGGTAAAGACAATGGTGTGCAAAGGAGAATGATGGAAATCAGTCCTAGGGCCTTTTTCGTTCCTTGCAGTGTGCATTCTCTGAATTTGGTTGTCAATGATGCTGCTAGATGCTGTTTGGAGGCAAGCAGTTTCTTTGACCTGGTGCAATGTGTTTGTGTGTTTTTCTCAGGCTCAACACGCCGTTGGGAGATTCCGACTCGCCATGTGAATTCTCTAACTGTGAAACCACTTAGTCAGACAAGATGGGAGAGTCACATTGATGCTTTGAAGCCTCTTCGCTATGAACTTGGAAACATTTATGATGCCCTAATTGAAATTTCTGATTATACTACCTGTGTATTGGATCATCTGGCAATACAGCACGTTCAGATGCAGAAGCTCTTGCAAATGGCCTTTCCAAGTTCAAATTTGTGACTTCACTCATTTTGTGGTATAATATCCTTTTCGAGATTAAACTCATTAGTAAGTAGCTTCAGGAAAGAACTTGAACATACATTCTGCCATTCAAAAACTGCAGCAAACTAAAAATATTCAGGAGGAATTCAGAAGTGATGAAGGGTTCAAAAGAACACTGGTAGATTCTCTTGAGCTTGCTGAAGAAATCGACTTTCCAACAGAATTTGAACCAGAGCCAGTTCGCATTCGGCAAAAGAAACAGCAGTTTTCGTATGAAGGACGAGAGACACCCATTCAGAACCCAAAACAAAGGTTCAAAGTGAATTTCTACTTCACAGTCCTTGATACTGCTATTCACTCGGTTGACGAAAGATTTAAACAGATGCAGCAGCTAGAGTCCAGTATTTGGCTTTCTATATGATATCTACAGCTTGCAAAAGAAAACAGCAAAACAGATAACAGAATTTTGTATAAAACTGGAGTTGGCATTGACTCATAAAAATTCAAAAGACACTGATACTACAGATTTGTGTAGTGAGTTTCAGGCTTTTTCAAGATGATTTAAGAAACATTCCACTCCTGAAGAAGTACTGAAGTTTGTTTGTGAAAATAAACTCAGACAGTTTTCCAAACATTTTTATAGCTTTACGCATTCTTTTAACTTTGCCAGTTTCCGTAGCTAGTGGGGAACGTAGCTTCTCAAAGTTAAAATTGATAAAAACATATCTGCATTCAACAGTGGTGCAAGAGAGACTTGTCGGACTTGCCAATGTCAATAGAGCATGAAATAGCTGGAAAACTGGATCTAAAAAACTAGTGACTGAATTTTAAAAACTTAAAGCAAGAAAAGTCATGTTTTAAGAGCACAGAGTGTTATTTATTCGGAGTGTTTTGTAAATACAGGTTAAAGTTCGTTGAAGAGTTTTCTTATTTCTTTCTATATTGGATGTGGTGGTAATGGCAGTTAAAACAGGATAGCGTAATGGATGATTTTGGATTTGTAATAAAAATTATAATTAACATTTTTAATGCATTTTTATTTGAAATTGGACTGAAATATCATCTAGCTGCCAGGTACAAATCTGAAAATTTCATGTCTCTACTTTATCTGATCTCAGAAACATTGATTGGACAGACGGACGGACAGACAAACCGAATAATTAAGCTTCTGTTTAAAAAAAAAAAACCGCTTAAAAAAACATTAAAAGGGGAAAAGGGGCAACATGTTTCCCCGTTTACCAAAAAACTCAGCCTAGATCTGCCCTTGGGGTTTGGGGGTGCCGATTGCATGGTTCGCCTAGGGTGCCAGTTGCTGGCAGCTAGTCTAGGGCTGCCCCTGGTTGGGATACTTATACCAGCTATGATTAGCAAGTCTCTTTGCTTCCTGATACTGCAATGAAGTCACATCACTTTCTGTGAGCTTATCCCTTTCAGGATGGGGGAAATAGAGGTACATTAATGGGAAGCTATTTTCCAGCCAGATTAACCACTAGATTGCACCATGTAGGCATAGCCCATTTCAAAGGGCAGCAAGGCTCACACACACACAGACATTGATGAAGTGCAGCTTACTTCTTCCATGTAGCCAGCCAGTCAGCTCTACTGGCCATTGCACAAGAGACACATGGGCCAGCTTCCTGGCCACCCTTGTGTCCTCCGAGGGGAGTAAGAACAGAGTAATACCTGCCTTCCACTGCGCACAAGAGATGCAATTCCGCTTGGTTTGCTACTCAAGGGGAGCTCCTGATACTGTTCCCTACCCACTGTGCACCTGGGTGAAGACCGGGGGGGGGGGGGGGGGAGGGCGGGAAATCTATCCTTTTATAATTAAACAGACTATAATATTTTAAATTCTGCCTTGAGAAACAAAACTGCCTTCAATGGGAATATGCACGCTTCCTCCAGAAGAGCACTTTTGTTTCCTGTTTAAACATTTATGGGCTGATGTAGCATTTCATTGTCAAATCAGTATTAAAAGCAAGATGTTAACTGGAAATGACCTATTATATTATGCCCACACACTCCTTTACCAGTCTTAACAGGTAATCATCTTATATTAATAGCGCTAAGAGAAAAATTCCTTACAGCTGTGTAACAGCACAGTGCTCTCTAAGAGCTGGGTGATTGGAAAGGTGTAATCTAAAAATGCACTGTAGTATTTTAGAGATACTGTACGGTAGACTCTCAGCTGATATAAGCCAGCATGGCTCCACTGAAGCTAATGGAGCTACCCCAATTTATACTAACCAAAGATCTGACCCTGCATAGTTGTCTTTGCATAATATACCAGTGGGATTAGGAAATCAATACAAACAATTATCAAGCAGGCAACGTAACCGAATACTGTTCTACAGTAGATTGATACACATTGCTTGAAACGCAGTGCTCAAGAAACAATGTTATTCCCCTACACAAAAGCAATGTTTTTGTCCAACCGATTCCTCGTTTTTTCAGCTAGGGGCAGTAAAAGTGGGAATATGACAATTTTATTTTTTTTTAAAAACCTCACACATCCTTCAGTTGGAATACTGGTTATATGGTATTCTACATTTTATTCCCTCTTCAACAAAGTAATGTCTGCTCATGAGTACAACCATCTTTCAGTTGTGAAAGAAAATCAATGATCAAATCTGATATTAAATGGGACACTTGCCCCAGAGGGAATGAACAGAACAGGTAATCATCAAGTGATCCATCCCCTATCGCCCATTCCCAGCTTCTGGCAAACAGAGGCTAGGGAAACCATCCCTGCCCATCCTGGCTAATAGCCATTGATGGACCTATCCTCCATGAATTTATCTAGTTCTTTTTTGAACCCTGTTATAGTCTTGGCCTTCACAACATCCTCTGGCAAGGAGTTCCACAGGTTGACTGTGCGTTGTGTGGGGAAAAAAAATACTCCTTTTGTTTTAAACCTGCTGCCTATTAATTTCATTTGGTGACCCCTAGTTCTTGTGTTATGAGGCGTAAATAACACTTCCTTATTTACTTTCTCCACACCAGTCATGATTTTATAGACCTCTATCATATCCCCCATTAGTCGTCTTTTTTCCAAGCTGAAAAGTCCCAGTCTTAATTTCTCCTCATATGGCAGCCGTTCCATACCCCTAATCATTTTTGTTGCCCTTTTCTGAACCTTTTCCAATTCTAATATATCTTTTTTGAGATGGGGCGATCACATCTGCATGCAGTATTCAAGATGTGGGCATAACAAGGATTTATATAGAGGCAATATGATATTTTCTGTCTTATTATGTATCCCTTTCTTAATGATTCCCAACGTTCTGTTTGCATTTTTGACTGCCGCTGCACATTGAGTGGATGTTGTCAGAGAACTACCCCCAATGACTCCAAGATCTCATTCTTGAGTGGTAACAACTAATTTAGACCCCATCATTTTATATGTATAGTTGGGATTATGTTTTCCAATGTGCATTACTTTGCGTTTATCAACACTGAATTTCATCTGCCACTTTGTTGCCCAGTCACACAGTTTTGAGAGATCCTTTTGTAGCTCTTTGCAGTCTGCCTGGGACTTAACTATCTTGAGTAGTTTTGTATCATCTCCAAATTTTGCTACCTCCCTTCTTTACCCCTTTTTCCAGATCATTTATGAATATGTTGAATCGGACTGGTCCCAGTACAGACCCTTGGGGGACACCACTATTTACCGCTCCATTCTGAAAACTGACCATTTATTCCTATCCTTTGTTTCCTATCTTTTTACCAGTTACCGATCCATGAGATGACCTTCCCTCTTATCCCATGACTGCTTACTTTGCTTTAGAGCCCTCGTCAAAGGCTTTCTGAAAATCTAAATACACTATATCCAGTGGATCCCCTTTGTCCACATGCATGTTGACACCCTCAAAGAATTCTAGTAGATTGGTGAGGCATGATTTCCCTTTACCAAAACCAGGTTGACTCTTCCCCAACAAATTATGTTAATCTAGGTGTCTGACAATTTTGTTCTTTACTGTAGTTTCATAAAGTCTGTGATGCTTTCCCTTTCTACAAGGTTGTTTTCAACCACTCTGTAAACAAATATGAATATAAAGGAGACAATTGAAATCAGAATACAAGATTTTAGGGTCACAAAGATGAATTTCCAGTGTCACACTGTGGCCAAAATGCATAAATTGGAATCTCCAGTAGGATTAGAGAGGTTATTTTACTTCTGTATTTGGCACTTGGGCAACTGCTGCCAGAATACTGTGTCCAGTTCCAGTGTCCAGAATTCAAGAAGGATGTTGATAAATTGAAGAGGGTTCAGAGAAGAGCCATGAGAATGATTAAGGGATTAGAAAACCTGCTTTACAGTGATTGAGCTCTTTGAGTCTATCTATTTAGCTTAACAAAGACAGTTAAGAGGTGTTGATCACAGTCTACAAGTACTAACATGGGGAACAAAAGTATTGACAATGGGCTCTTCATTCTAACAGACAAAGGTATAACAAGAGCCAATGGCTAGAAGTTGAAACTAGACAAATTTAAACTGGAAATAAATCATAAATTTACAAGTGAGGCTAATTAACCATTGGAACAGTTTATCACGGATTCTTGTGGATTCTCCATCACTGGAAATTTTTTACTCCAGACCGGATGTTTTTTAAAAAAGCTATACTCTAATTCAAAAGGAATTATTTGAGGGAAATTCTATGGCCTGGATTATATAGGAAGTCAGATTAGATGATCACAATGGTCCCTTCTGGTGTTGGAATCTATGAATATGACTCTTAGGACGTGTCTACACTACTGCTTAAGTCTATGTAATTTATGTCGCTCAGGGGTGTGAAAAAGCCACACACACCCCCGAGCGACGTAAATTACATCGACTTAAAGTGGTGTCAACACTGCACTGTGTTAGCTTCCGCCTCTCATTGAGATGGAATTATTACGCCAACGGGAGAGCGCTCTCCCGTTGGCATAGCACGTCATCACCAGATGTGCGCGGTAGTGTAGACCAGTGCTAAGTTTTGAAGTTTCAGCAGCAAGAATACAGATGCTTCTGCTCAAAATTTCAGCACAACTCCTTTCATCAAACATTTTCTAAATAATATACAAGACAAAATGACCCAGTTTAAATCCTGGACTTATCCCAGGTTCCCTTTTTCCATCTGCAATTAATGTCTTCTAGAGGTTTAACAACATGACCGTGCCCACATATATGAGAAAGTTAGACATCTAAACATCAATTGTGTCAAACTCCATGGCCATGTTTGTAACTATTCTGTACAACATGGACAGTATGTTTTTCTTTCATGCGTAGCATAGACAAGAACATCAAAAAGTCAATAAAAGGGATGCTCTCTACATCAGCTCAATAAATCTTTTAACAGTTAGTTATAAATCTTGTGCTGACCTGAAGAGAAATAGTGCCAGCCCTTTTAGTAAGGTACAGAAAATTAGTTCTCCACTGTACATATTCAGTGTTATCATAGCTTGCATTTGACACAAGTATAATTTTAGCATAAACTAAGCACCAAGTACATAGCTGCGTTCTCCGTTATGTATGTATCACAAGACTGATATAACAACATTTGCATAGTGTTTTGAAGAAGTGGAGTGATTCGGACTTTGCAAGTGATGACAACCTGTGTATCTAATTTAGTTTGTTTTTCATTTTACTTTTGGAATGTGCACAACGTAGAACAGGGGGACTGATATTCCATTCTGAGAGATTATATGTCACATGGCAATATGGATCAAGCAATATCCTTCTTACATCCTCTGAGATATCTGAGGAGAGAGGATATTGTTATCTGACAGAGCAAGCATATTATGGACTTTATTTGGAATTGCTTTAACATACTTATTTTGTGCTTTAGAACGTTTATGGTATGGGTGTGACACATTCTATTCAATTCTGTTAGGTTCTATACAACACATATCACTATGGTATTTGAACTATACAGTATTGCTTGGAAGCATAGCAAGCTAAGCCTCTTATCAACCTCTAGAATACAGAATGTTTTTGGTGTTATTCCATTCCGTTACTCTCTTTTCTTGTACATGCAATGAATGAAAAGGCGATGGTTAAGATTATCCAAGGAATAGTTTAATTCTGATGCAAGAAGAATGAGATTCAACTTCTGACAGGGTCTAACCTGCTCGTGATGTTTAACATTAAAAGTTATTGTTATATTTTGTAAATGCTTTAAAAATGCATAAAACAGGGTCTGACCTGGTTGCAAGACAGAAATTATGCACTATTGCCAACCCAAGTGTTCAAAAATCATGAGATTTGGCTTGAAAACATGAGATTTAAAGAAATAATAAATGGTGAATTCTTTTATTTGCTTTTTGGACTGTTAAGGTTCACATTTTCAAGCTTTTCTCTGCATCCATGAGGATTAGGAAGTTAGTGGCTTTTTAAAAATGAAAGCGGAGATTCTCATATAATCACCTGATTTCAGGCACTGGGACTTTAATTTGAAGTTTTTCATACAATAAAACGGCTAAGGTTGGAAACGTTGTATAGCAACATACAGTTCTGAAAACTGGCACTTAGACCACATGGTGATGGAGGCTTTGGAACTGCTTAGAAATAGTTCACTTATGAAAAACAAGAAGAAAGTTTAAAATAAATTAATCTTAAGGAAGCTAGTATAGATTCCAACCATCTTAACTTGTTCTTACTTATGTAAGAAGTTAAACAAATGGTGAATCAGCAAAACAAATTAGAAATAAACACTTCTAAAATATATTTTTATTTAATTTGAATAGTGAGAAAGTCTGACTTGGATTAAAGTAATAAAGGAAGAACTTTTTTTTTTTTTTAATTTTTTTAGAAAATGAGATATAAACTACCGTCTCTTTCAGAGCAGTAGAAGTAGAAAGGAATGTGTCAAAATACAATGACAAAACCATGCTAGACAGTGCTAAGAAAGTGGCAAAGGAATTGGATGGCTGAGATAAACGGTTGCTGATCATGTGGCAGGCTTTGAGTGTGGCCAGAGAGAGACAACAGAGTGTAGCAGAAGAGATCTGGGAGTCAGCCTTTGGGCAACTAGTTCCATAGCTTAGTGCTTCAAATAGCGTCAGTTTCAGCTCCAGATAAGGCTGTCTCAACAAAAGGCAAACAAAAGAAATAGAAAAGGCAAACAATGTACACATTTGGAGAAAATGGGAGATAAAGGCAACAGGAAATGCTGAGCATACAGGACCACCACTTTTTCAGAAAAGGGTTCCGAACAATCTCCAGATTACTACAAACTCTAAAATGAAACTGATATCTGCACTGAAAAAGCAGAAGAGCTACAAGCTATATGCTAGCTGTTTGTTGAGATACTGGGGTGACATTAGATGTTATGAGGTGAAATTCTAGAGATTAGTGTGATGAATAGCCTAGGTGTATGATTCAATGTCACCGGAGAAGAGGCTGAAACAGTATGAAGTGGAGGCAGAATCCTGGGAGGTACAGACTAAGCACAACCACCACCCACTAGTTGCATGGACAAAGGGAGAGGCAGAATGCCAGAGACTATCCTAGAGATGCTTCGGAGAGCGTTTCTGTCAGCAACCACTTGAAAACAGACAAAAGACACAGGCATGCATTGAAAGCCAAGGCGAACCAATTTTGGATGCCGAATACACATATAAGCCAGCTGCCCCTTAATTGCCATCTAAACTACTCCATTAGCGGACTTTATGAAGCCACTGGCTATTTGGGAATAACAAAAAAAAAAAACAACAACCTTCCTTGTTCATTATTTTGAAAGCGTTACTAATAAATAAATTCATTGCAATTCTTATTTTTTTAATAATTAGAGTTTTCTAAAGACAATCCAGCAACAGGGAAAGAATTTGCAGTATGTAAACTGTTAAAATTCTGGGACTAGTTTAAAATGATTCTTGCAGCCAGATATGTTTATCCTCTGAAAGGCAAAAAGGGGTAAATATTTTCTACCTCTTTAATGGCTGTGTTGTTGCAGAACTACATGTTTTATTTAGAGTACTTATTAGAGAAAACTATTCAGAAATAAGAATTGTTCATGGTACCAGTGTTGTGTAGATTGCTATAGTTTTGCTTAAAAGGAAAGAAACCGCTTGTGGTTTTCTAAAGTAACAAGACATTCATAACTTAAAATTGTCTGCAATTTGAGCATTTCCAAAAGAGTTATTTTTAAAATCTATAAAGAGGATAATCTGCAGCCCAGACTCAAATGCTCAGGAGTGAGAGAGGTGGTTTAATATCTTGATAAAGTGAACAGCAATAAGGAGAAGTTACTTACTCATACAGTAACTGGAGTTCTTCAAAATGTTTTGTCCCTACAGGAGCTCCATGTGAGGGTGTGTGCACCACACCCATGCATTTTTGATCAGAGGTTTTGGCAGTGGTGTCTGCACCCTACATATTCTCATACTCCAGAATGAGAGCAATTATAGGGAGGCGCCAGTCCGGGTCCTTCTCAACCACGAAGCCCAGAGTCAAGGACTCCAGAGCAGAGGGGAAGGAGGGCAGGTAGTGGAGCACACATAGGGGCAAAACATCTCAAAGAACTCCACTTTCTGTACAAGTAAGTAATCTCTCCTTCAAGGTACTGTCCCTATGGATGCTCCGTCTGAGCAGATTCTGGAGCAGTGCCTCAATACAGAGTACGGTGCTGAGAAGGCAAGTGTAGAGCAGATTGAAGACAGTACTGCCAAAAGCCATGTCAGTGGAAGCATACATGATAGCATAGTGTTGGGAAAATGTGTGCACTACTGACCAGGTGGCAGCCCTGCAAGTGTCCAAGATAGGTATGTTCTCCAGTAGGCTACAGAGATGCAGTCAGCCCCAGGTGGGGAATGTATCACCAAAGTTACGTAGCATGCCAGAATGCATCCCCAAAAAACATTTCAATAATCTTTGTGTGGAAATCAGATGTCCTTAGTATCTTTCTGCAAAAGAAACAATCTGAGAGAATCCCTGAAGGGCCTAGGCCTATGAAGGTAGAAGCAAGAGCCCTGCTTTCATCCAGAGCATGAAGACTGCCTTCCTCTCTGGAGGTGTGACACTTGGGTAAAACACTGGCAATTGATGTGGAAGTCAGAAGAGCTTTAGGTAGGAAATGAGGGTGGAGACAGAGTCACCTTGATAGAACACCGTATATGGTGGATCTGCCATAAGTGCTCCTAGCAATCCTACCCTTCTGGCAGAGGCAGATGGCTACAAGGAATGAGATTCTGAAGGACAGATGAAGAAACAAAAAACTCCAAGAGTTTAAAAAAAATTCCCCCCCCCCCCTTAAGGTGCTAAGGACTAAATTAAGATCCCAAGCAGAGTAGCTTCCCTTACATAAGTAAAAAGGTTAAATAAACGCTTAAGGAATCTCATCATGGTAGAATGAGCAAAAACTGAAAACCCTTTGATTGGGGGGTGAAAAGCTGTAATGGCAGTTAGGTGAACCTTAACAGAGTTCAGTGACAAACCCATGGCTTTTTAAATTTAGCAGGTAATAAAGATTGTAAGGAGAGACTCCAGAGGAGATGTGGACCATTGGGCACACCAGGCTTGGAAATGCTTCCACTTTTGCAGGTGGGTTTTCTACTATTCAGTAGTACTGTCTGAATCTTGGGAGAACACTCCTGTTCTACGCCTAAGAGCCATCAAGGAGTCAAGCCCCGAGGTGAAGCAATGAAAGTTTGGGATGGGTCAGGAGGTCTGCTGTCAGAGGGAGGTGAAGAGGTGATCACAGAGACAGGTGGAGCAGATCAGGGAACCATACCTGCCTGGGCCACGATGGTGCTATAAGAATGATCACCAACCTCTCTCGTTTCTGTTCTGGACCTTGAGGAGCCAGGTCATTGGGGGATAAGTGTATGGCAGGAGGCGAGGCCAAGGGATGAGGAGGGTGCATCTCAGCAAGTTCCGACTGTGCCCTCCCCTCAAGCAAAAGTGCCAGCACTTCATATTGGATGGTGTTGCAAAGAGATCTAGCTCTGGGGAGCCCCAGGTGAGACAGATTTCCTGAAAGACTGCGTTGTTCAACACCCACTTGTGGTCTTGACTGAAATACCTCTTCAAGGAATCTGCTAAGATGTTGTGTAGTCCCAGAAGATAAATTGCTGAGATTTCTATGTGGTGAGATATGCACCAATTCCATAGCTTTATGTACTCTGCACATAAGGACTGGGATCTTGGTCCTCCTCAACAATTTGTATAGTATATTGCTGCCCTGTTGTCTAGCATTAGTCTGACTGAGTGACCTCTGATGTTGGATAGAAAGTGGAAACAAGCAATACGGACTGCTCTGAGTTTGAGAACGTTGATATGGGGGGGGGGGACACCTCTTGTGAGTCTGTTTGCCCTGAGCAGTGAAGTCCTGAAAATTAGTGCTCCAACAGGGAGGCATCTGTGCCAATAATCTTTATGAGGGAAGGACGTGAGAATGGAACTCCCCCACAGACATTCTGTGGATCCTTCCACCAGTTGTGGGATTTGAGACAGTTTGTGCTTGTTGGGAGTGTAGACAGACCCGAGCCAGCTGAGTGTGCAGACCTGCATGGGCAGTTACAAATGTGAAGGCTGCCATATGACCCAGGAGCTGAAAGCAGGCCCTTGATGTGGTTTGTGGGCTCTGTTGTAGCCTAGAAATGTTGTAGCTCTGGCAGTTGTGTAGTCTAAAATGGCTCTAACAAATTCTATGAATTGTACCAGTGTTGGAGTAGACTTCTCCACCTTAAGGCAGCGACAGATAGGGCCTTGTTGGTTGCTGACTGTACCCTGAAGAAGGTGCGAACCTTGAGGAGCCTGTCATCCACATAGGGAAAGACAATTATTCTCAAGTGATGAATTCTCATGCAATGGCTGAGAATTCTTTGTGAAGACCCTCTAGGAGACTGAAAGGCCAAAGGGTAGGACCCAGTACGGAAAGTGGTGCTTGCCAACAACAAATTTTAGGAAACATTTGTGGGATGGGTGCATAGCTATATGAAGGTATGATCTTGGAGGTAGAGGGTAATGAACCAGTCCCCTGGATCTAAAATGGAATGATCACTGCCTGAGTTACCATCTTGGATCACTGTGTGAGGACAAAGGAGTTCAAAAGTGCATAGATCCAAAACTGGTCTCCATCCCCCTCTTTTCTTGGGAACCAGGAAGTACCCGGAGTAGAATCCTTTTCCGGTAAAGTCTGGTGGAATGGATTTGATGGCCTTTAGAAGAAGAAGAGATTGTACTCCTGCCTTAAGAAGCCTTCATGAGAACAGTCCCTGAATAAGGACGGGCGGGGGAGGGGGGCGGGACGGATGGAAGGGAGGCATGGAGCTGAACTGGATGGAATAGCCTGTCAAAATCACTTCTAGGATCCATCTGTCCAAGGTGATGAGCACCCAGGAAGGTAGGAAATAGGAGAGGTGTCATTCTCCACAGGGTGGGTTGATGCAGCATAGGATCCAGATTAAGGGGTGGTTCATGGCTTTTGATCAGCAAGTCAAAAAGGTCGCTTGGAAGAGGTTGCCAACAGAGTTTACTGTAAATGGTGGCCCTTTCTTGGGAAATGTGGTTGGTTCAGTCGGTCTGAGGAAGGTTTGGTAGTCAACTGGGTGGGATCGCTGTGCTGTCTGCAACGTGCTGTATTTTCTTTTTGTTTCAGGTATACAGATGCCAAGAGATCACACAGTCACCCTAGAGTCTTTAAGTGAGCGGAGGGAACCATTCATGGCATCACTGAAAAGCTTAGGCCTTTCAAAAGGAAGGCTCTCCACGGTATTTTGTATCTCCCTGGCAAGGCAGAGGATTGCAACCATGACACCTAATGCATGATTACAGCAGTTGCCATCGAATGTGAAGCTGTATGTGCCACATTGAGAGAAGTCTGAAAGGAAGCCTTAATGATTAACTGGCCTTCTGGGAAGAGGGCTTGTAACTGCTCCCTCTGGTCTTGAGGCAAATGTTCAGTGAAATGTGAAAATGTAATGTAATTTGTGAAGTCATATTTTGCATATGTGATGGGGCTTAATCCCCATCACCTGCAAGGCTAGTGAATGCACCCAGTTAGTCATGCTCTGCAGCTGTGGGGGGGAGCAGGTGAATAGTTAATTGGCTCCCAGCCAGAGGGAGCAGAGCTAAGCCACAAAATAAGTAGATTGAAGGAGTTCAACTGAGGGGAGAGACTGCAGAAGAGACAGGTGCCTCTGGCTGAGAGAAGCCCAGTGTTAGGGTAACAGAGATAATGGGGGCAGTCCCCTACAGGGGCTGCATACACTCCTGCAAAGGAAGCCCTAAAACAAGAGTACAAGGAGAGGACTTCAGCAGCCCAAAGGGGCAGGAGAATTATGCATATTCATTTGGACTTGTTCATGATACCCTGGAAGTGGTTTGAACTTTGTGACTTGGCCAGAGGACTGAGCCACTGGAGTCAGAAGCAGGAAGTCAGCAAGAGGCACTGAAGTCAAAGACAGCAGCAACATCCCGCCCACCAGACATCAAGGCCTGATAGTTCACAACTCTAAATTGGAGAGCAGCCAAGGAATAGCTCTTGTAGCCTGTAAGGTCCATGTACTTACGTTATTTATCAGAAGGCGTATTGCTTATTTCTTTCATTGACAGCAACTATCACCAAGGAGTTAGGGGTGGGATTGGAGGGGAAAAAATACTCCAAATCCTTGACCAGTAGATAGTATTTTTTGTCAATCCATTTGCATGGGGCTGGAATTGTTACTGCCAAACCATACAGGCCGGTGAGAGTAATGCCTCAATAAATGGGCAAGGCAAACTTGCTCTGGGGAGAGGAATGCAGAATATCCACCAGGAGTGTTGAGTTTCTTGTATTTCCTCTATTTAGAAATTATTTTCATCAGATCTTGAAAGACCCTGATATCATCATCTGCATAGGATGCTGGTACAGGCATAACTGCCTTGCTGGGTGAGGATGATTTATTACATGGTGTCTCCTCCTCAGCTATTCCTGGGGAGGAGGGTCCTGCAGTACTGGTGACTTGATGGATCCTCTTATATGAGAGTACCCTATAAAACTGGTCACCATAAGGGGTCCAGGGATTGCGAAAAGCCCACTGTGATAGAGCGCAGAGAAAGGGAACAGGACCCAAGTGGTTCCTGCCAGGGTTGGTGTGGGGTCCCTGGGGTCTCATCCTCAGGATATAACTCTAGGAAGGAAAGTTGGAATGGGAATGTGATGGAGTCCTAGACAGAAATGTCCGAGAATTGTCATCTCCTGTATCTAACAGGAGCCACCGGTATCCATACTGGTGTTCAAGGCGGGACTGACAACCAAGTCAGTACTGGAGGCAGAGTGTTTGTATGGGGGCGCAGTAGCACTGATAGGGATTCCATCTCTGGAAGGCATGTTGGTACCAGTAAGTGATCCCTCCCAGTACCCCTTAGCAAAGGAGATTCAGGTTCCGTCATGGCTTGGATATCCTCATGGGAGAGGAACCTACTCGGTACCAGAGAACCTGGGTACAGTTCTACAGGAACATCAGGTGATACCAAAGACAGTACATAATACATAACAGTGCGTATTCTTTGTCGCCATGACCTGAGGAAGAGGGAACTGGAGCAGAGGTCAAAGCTGATTTTTTTTAAAGGCGTGTTTGTTCCTCAAGGAGTCCTTGCATGTGGAGGGCTCTGATTCAAGTACTGGCAATGGCCGTTCAAGGCTGATTACGAGAAGACTTCTTGTTGTGGGTTGAGCTGGAAGTCTTTTGGAGGTACCAGCATCTCAGTACAATGCTGGTACATGCCTCAGCAGTACTCGCACTGGGACGCAAGGTCTCCTTGTCCCCTGGCCTTACAGGTGACTTTCCCCTTTTTCAGAGGCTCTCTCCAAGTAATCAAGTTTTTTCTTTTTTGAATGCTTCAAAGCGTTTGAAGCTTTTCCAGGGTCTCTATTTATCAAGATTGAAGAAGTCACCGGAGTACCCCGAGCAGCTGAGGTCAGTGTAGGGGGACGGAGGGGGATTTCGATCCCATGGGTCTCATGGAATGTTCCAAGAGGAGACACTTCAGTCTGTCTTCCCTCATTTTCCTAGACCTGCTCTTGAAACCTGAACAGACCATGCACTAAAAACAAGACTAGGAACTCTCCAATGCAGTGGAGGCAGCTGGAATGCCCATTGCTGAGAGAGAAAGACCTGTGGTAGGTCTGCCAGGATTTGAAACTTCAGGGCTTTGGCATAACCCGCACAGGGCAGGCCACAAAACAAACAGGAGCCAAGGACTGCGGGGGGAAACAAAGGAGGGGGGGAGGAGGGACCCCCCCAGATGCACAAACTTGTGCTAAAAACAATAAACAAAATAAGAACCAAATAAAAGGAGATCGATTACATTGAAGTAGGCTGTGATGCTCATTAGTGGACACTGCAGTACTCCATCTTGAGCCGCAGGCAGCTGAGAAGAAACTGGAATGGCAGTGGGTCTGGTTCTCCCAATATTACCAGAGCATGAGGATGTGAAGGGTGCACATGCGGACACAGCTGCCAAAAATCTCCTATCCAAAGTGCACAGGCATGCACACATCCTAATGTGGAGCACCCATAAGACAATAATTCAAAAAAGAATTCAAACTTCAAAAAATCTGCTGGTAACTAGCCTCTAATACCTTTAGTAAAAATAGAAATTATTCTGTAACATTACCTGTTCCCAAGTTTACCAGCTGTAGGTGATTGTTACAATAGTATAGAATTAATTAGACGTTCCAGTAATGCAGTAAAATACTATGGGCCTGATGCAAAGCACATTGAAGTCAATGGCAAGACTCCAATTTGGCTTTCCATTTAGGCCCTTTATAAGCCAGTAACATTGTATTATTCTAAATCCCTAAGCTACCTGTAATCACAGAGCAGGGCTAACTATGAATATGCTATTTTTATGCATATTCATAAAAGTAGACAGAAATAAGTGTTTTACAGCAACTCATACTGGGTCTGATTCTGACTAATATTAGTGTAAACAAGGAGTAAGTCTATTGAATTCAACGAATCTACACAGTTTTAAATGTATAGATTTTTTTTTTTTTGTTCAGACTAATGAATATTCTGTTCATTGAAATAGTCCTCATGTGTGGTTAAAATGATCCTTTTTCAATCTGGCAACATATTTCAAATAGTTGCGTGCACAAACAAGTAGGTTAAAGTCAAAAGTTTCGAATGCGCTTTCTAGCAACCTTTTACCAAAAACTATAGTGCAGGGATCAGCAACCTTTGGCACGCGGCTCGCCAGGGTAAGCTTATAGTGCATTCCCTTCCCTCTAAAACATTTCTCCTATGTCTAAAATGACTCTCAACAGGGAATTCCCAGACTTTTCTCTGTTGTGACCCCTCTTTTAAAATATCAAAATATTTGTGACTTGCTTATAGACTTTTATTTGTTTACACAGGGCCAAATTTATCAAAGCTGGTGCTGGGACAGGTAAAGTTCACCTTCCTGAGCCAGCTAAATCCATTGTCCCAGAGAGGAGATTCAGTACTCTGCAGGACAATCTGAATTCTTGTCACCATACATTCCCTATTGTGAATGGGTGTTTACAAGGCCTGACATACTTGACAGCAAGCTGGAACTAAATTCTGTGCAAGGACTTCAGTTCTACATCAGTCTGGTGTAGTAGATTGGAAAAAAAACTATGTCAGCTCAATTTAACTTTTTTTTGAGTTAAATATGAAAATGAATAGTAACATCAGTGTCTTTGCTATTTATTTTTATATTAAACTTATGCTATGCTGTCCACACATTTATGGTTTTCAATATGCCACAGATTTTGGTTTTGAAGACCTACAGCTGCATTGTAGGAGTGGTCAGGATGGAAGCTGGAGGTTTCAGTAGCTCACTGAGAATCATCTGGGGCTTTTAGAACCTAGATTGGTATGGAAGGCAATTTGGATTGTGGGTTAAACACATTAGCTACATGTTTCTGCTAAAATAATAAAGTAAAAGCAGTGAACTAGTTAATTTAGATATTTAAATGCCATCTTAAGGTTTCAGTGTTAACACTTCACTGAGATGAATGGGTCAGGTTACAGTCCTAATAGCTATGCTGTCTGCAGTCTCAGGAAGATAGCATAGCATCAGTTATGACTGGTTCCCATTTTCATGTTTACTTTTGTAATTATGAGGATTGGAAACAATTCTTAAATCATGGAATAATGATACCCTGGTGTTCTTTTACATTCTTTAGTAGTTTTCCAAAATATGCTGTGATTGGCAATCTGTTACTATGAAAACAACCCCTAAAAAGTTAATATGATTGCAGTGGGAAGGGGTGAGCTAGAGAACTGGGAATTGTAACTATGAAGACAGCAGAGTCACCTCCTTATTTTAAAGGTGACTGCTAGACTAGGGACCTGATTCTCAACTCCCCACTAATCAACACTTACCACACTCTCTCTCACATACACATTATGGCAGAACATTTTGAGAGGGGTGCAAGCAGGCACAAAGAGATAGATTGAATATGCTTCATTTACATTTTACAGCATGTACTAATCCTCCAGAAGCAGAGATCATGAAGTGATCGTTACAAAACAGATGTTTGCCTCGTTACCACACAACAGAACCTCAGATACATGTGGGTTTTTTTTCCATTTACTGAGAAGGAAATAGTGGTAGGTGAGGTAACCCCACCTTGTTGTAAATGTTGGCAAAAGATCCTTTTTAAAGGTGACCCCTTTATAGCTCTATTTCATTAATTTGTATATTTTTCATTTCTCTAAGTTGAATATTTATATTACATTTTTTAAGTAAGGAAGTTCAAATATTTCATTTAAACGCCACAAGACCTCGAGGTCCTGATCCACATTTTCTGAGGCACTGCTCTAGACTACAGAGCTCCGAAATTATGTAAGCTGGTAAGATATTTTTCTACAGGGATGCTGCCCAACGGAAATCTCAGCTTGGACTTGCAAAATGTGAATGAAATTTAAACTGCAGCTATACTTCAAAGAGAAATGGCAAAAATGTAATAGTTTACAATAAGGGGATGGTGAATATTCCTCCTCGCTGCCAGTCCTAGAACTCAACTTGGGGTCAAAATTCAAGCTTTATTCTTTCTGGCTTGTGCATCAACGCTAGTATTAAATGGCGATATTCTGCCCTGCACCTCTTAGAGCGGCAGCACAGAACTTGCAGCCCAAGGATGTGGAGAGCTTACCGTGGCTTTTAGCCACCTTTGAACCCTCCTGATACTGGGCTGCTCCAGGAGCTAAAGAGGCCTAGAACAAAACCTAGATAGCCATGGGGATCTGTCTAAGTTATGGCAGCCTCTCAGGCCTGCCCTATGGGACCCCAGTGCCCACCACTGACTCGTCCCCTCCAGCTTCACCCCTAGCATTCCCCTTAAGTCAGGACTTGCAAGGGAATTCTCTGAAGGCAGCCTTTGGCAGTTTTCTGCAGTGCCTGCCACCAGGGGAAATCATCCCCTGTCCACAATGGAAGCTTTTGGGGCTCCTTTTCATCATTCTGGCCATTTTAATGGATGTCAAGGAGGAGGAGTGAGGATCTCACCCATAAACTCGGCAGTTCTGTTGAGATGTGTGATTCAGTTCATTCTCCCATAGCCCTGTAGAGGCAGCACAGCTAACAGGAGAAAAAGCAGAAATGTACTAATGCCACTGAAGGAGACAAAAATAGGATTCTAAAAACACAGACAGCAAATCAGTTGAATACACTTTTATGGTTTAATTTTTCTTTTTACACAGATTATGAGACTGTTGCAGAAAAGAGTCACTTTTGTATGCAACTATTTCAATGGATGGTACTAGTTATGTATTTAAGTATTTGGTCTTTTCTTATTTGACTGGATGTCTTCATTAAAGTCAATTTATTTTCATCTTTTTCAGTTTTGAATTAAAGTACTGTAACTTGCACTGGCTGAGAAGTTGACTATGCTGTCATTATAATTTAGATGTCTATTTTAGGCTGTGCTTTCACCAGGCTAGCATTGTACATGAGATGCTGTACTGCAATGTATTTACCATGTGGAATATTAAAAAACTAAATAAAAAGTGAGAGTGTGACCAACTTACTTTAGCATTAAGAGGGCACACTGACAGAGCACTCCTAAAAAGCTGTTCTTCAGACCTCCACTGGTTACTGCGGATAACACAGCGCAACACGTTTATCAACAAGATTCCTAGTACAGCAGCAGCAAGCATTTTCTTGAAGAAAGGAGATATAGGTTAATCATCATTGTATTAAAGTTCCTCCACTAGTCTTGGTCATCAGTTTTATTGACAGTTAGTACATACCTTTTTCTTAGCTTGTTTGCTCAATAGACTAAATCCATACGTAAGTAGCATACAATAGCCAATACTGGGGAGGTAGATGACTCTCTCTGCAACAACAAATCCTACTCGGAAGAACAGGTTACTTGCAGGAAGAAAAGGGATAATAAGAAATCCCACTCCCAGTGTAAGAATTCTGGAAAAAAGAAACAGACTCACAATTTAGCAACAAAACTTAGATGAAAAAGTGCTTTTGTTAATATACAAAAACTGTTTACTAATCATTGGAAGCCATTATGTGGACTTAACCTATTCATGTCTACCTCCCATTGAATTTAAATGGGATCTGGATGCCTAACTCTCGTGGGCTTCTTTGAAAATCTAGACACACTTCCCACAAAATTAAACTGAAGTCAAGACGTGGATTCCACGACACAAAATGACACTAATAAACTGGAAATCATTCATAGAATATTAGAGTTGGAAGAGACCTCAGGAGGTCATCTAGTCCAATCCCCTGCTCAAACAGGATCAACACCAACATTAATTCTGTTCTCCCTGATCCAAATATACAGGCAATAAAACTACTGATTACAGCTATATACAAATTTTTGAAACTAATTGACGAATTAAGGTAAAATATTTGATTTTTTTTTTTAAAAAGCCACCTCAAAGATGCATCATAAACATGTTAAAGACACTGTGCTTGAAATAACCAGTTTTCTCAGTTGAAGACCAATCAAAGAAGACAAGTGTTCATGTCAGAAAGCCACCATGTTCATCATAAAAGAGAACCACCATCAAGGTATCTATACATTATGTTAAAATATTTATTTTTACACTAATTTATATTTATAATAAACTTTTGGGAACTTGAAACCGAAATTGGGTGTCCTCCCCCCCGACCCCAACGTGCTAGGCCTTCACTTCACTTCCAAATTATTTTGTTAGTTTAGAGGTGATCATGGATGCTGGCCCATTGGCTCTCTGAGTTGCTGCCCCTCCCTTGGGTGGGGAATGGAGGCAGAAATTTGGGCTTTCACTGGTCTTCCCTCCTCTTCCCTTCCAGGAGGGGGGAGGGAGTGGCTTGGCTCTAACAGGGTCTGAGTCTGACCCACACACTCCGGTTGCCATTGAATGACTAGATCAGGACAGACCCACTGACTGGCTCCCAACTGCAGAGGCAGGAAGTGTTGTTTCTGCCCACGGCTGGCCAATAGCCATTTTGGCTTTGTTCCAGCCCCACCCTTATCCCCTCTTAGTATACTAGATCCTTAAGGGGCTATGCTGCTGGCCAAATTTTATTCGGGGTCTGGAATAGAGTGACCAGATGTCCCGATTTTATAGGGACAGTCCCAATTTTTGGGTCTTTTTCTTATATAGCGCCTATTACCCCCCACCCCCAATTTTTCACATTTGCTGTCTGGTCACCTAGTCTGGAAGGAATTTTTTCCGCTACATGGCAAAAGACTGCGTGGGTTTTTTTATATTACATATATTGCAACTTTGGCTGGTTCCAGTGGGTGGGGAGGGAAGAGGGAGTTAAGAAACAGTCCTATATGAGGTTCTTAACTCAATGTGCTTCTTGGGCATGGGCCTCAAGCACAACTTTGCAGAGTGAAAGGGTCCATGCCTCATGCAGCCTGGCTCTCCTACCTCCAGTGTGGATGAGGGGAATGGGCTGTGACTCTGACTTCTTGCCAAGATTCCTGAGCAGGCCTGGGGGCATACAGGGGGCACTGCCCCCATATCCATCGTGAGATCTGTAGAACCTGGAGCCACTGGCACCCAGTTAAATTCCACACTAGAACAGCCTTGCCAGGTAGTTTGGGAAGGGGTTCCTTGTTGGTTAATTCAGTATATACTCGTTCATAAGCCGAATTTTTTTTTGTAAAAAAGGGAAGCACCAGAGACGGGGGTCGGCTTATGAACGGGTATAGAGAGGAAGAGGTGGGACACAGCCCCTCCCCCCAACAGAGGGAGCAAGGAGAGGCAGCACAGCCAGTAGAGCCAGAAGGGAAGAGGCGGGGCCAGAGTCTCTCCGCTTCCGGCCACGCTGCTCTCCCCCAGCCTCCGAAGGAGCTGCAGCTCCAGGACTGGCAGGCTGCAGCCGTGCCGCTCAGCCCCACTCCCAGAGCGGGCTGCGGCCGCGCCGCCGAGCTCAGCCCGCTGGAACATGCTGCAGCTGCGCCGCCCGGTCTAGCCCACCAGAGCAGGCTGCAGCTGCGCTGCCCAGCCTGCCAGAGCAGCTCCAGCCAGGCCAGAGACATCCTCCCCTGGCCCTCCCCACATAAGGTGGGAAGGGATGGGTTGGGGAGAGTGTGGGGGTCCCAAGCTAGGGGTGTGGTCATGTGGAGTGTGGTCACAGGGGTTACTCCCCTGACACCCAGCTTCTCCCCTCCCCAAAAAAATTTCCCCC
Organism: Emys orbicularis; assembly: GCF_028017835.1. Classification (NCBI taxonomy): domain Eukaryota; kingdom Metazoa; phylum Chordata; order Testudines; family Emydidae; genus Emys; species Emys orbicularis. The sequence continues at coordinate 267,534,529 of NC_088683.1, read as the reverse complement.
CCGGTTGCTGTCCTGGCCTGTCAGGGTAAGCAGCTGGCACGCCGGGACACTTTGTTTACTTAGGTTTACCTCTGTGCCCGCAGACGCTCGAGGTAAACAAACCATCTCGGCCCGCCAGCGGCTTATCCTGATGGACCGGGAGCCAAAGTTTGCTGACCCCTGAATTATAGGGTTGGCTTATGAACGGGTCATAAAAATTTTCCATTTTTACTTATCCATCTCAGGGGGATCGGCTTATAAACGAACCGGCTTATGATCACGTATATACGGTAGTTTATTAAAATTGCAGCTTCTGCATTTAACCATACTCTGGTGTGTGTGTGTCTCACTGCTTCTGTCTCTGTATTAATGAGAGTATTGACTTACTAATGACTTAGGCTGTGCAAACTAGTAAAAGCATGGAGGAAAGGGAAATATATAATAGATTAACATTTTAGAGGGGAAAATTGGCACTGCAGAAGATGATAAAAATTTGAACAATGGATGGCATTGGGATTAAATTGTTTATATAATTTTAAAGAGCTGGCAAATTTATCCGTTAAGGACATCCAAAAAGTGCAACCTAAACATATCATGAGAGATGTTAAATTCTTTTATCATATTAAAGGCTTCTATTTACAGAAGCTTTTGGTTTTCTTTTCTATAAAGTACAATTTCCCCCCCAATTATTTTCTCAATAACCCTTCATTGATAAAAGAGTAATCACTCTGGGATAGCATTTTATTTTTAATCAATGGCCAGAATCACTACATCTTTTCAAAAAAGGCCCCCTTTTTTGTTATTACAAAAGAAGGAAAAAAAGTATTGTAAAAAGAGGGGCACAACATACATCAATTACACTCTGCTCTGACCACAAATTACTTTTTACCACCTACAGTGCTAAGGATCTCAAAATGCCATCTCAGGAGGAAAATAAAGCAGCCATCCATACCTCTTTCTACAAGTTTGCTTCCCAGTAGTCAATGCCCAAATTGGGATGAAACTGCAATAATAGTATTTCAAATAAATATTTATAGCATTTGCTAGATATTGGTTCCACTGAATTTGTTAAAATGATCGGTACTGGATTTAACAAAATAATCCTGTATTTAACCTAGTGTGGAATTTAAAATTCAGCACTGTCTCTTACCTTCTCTTATGGCTGTCTTGTGAGCACAGAGCTTGGCATATCAGGGCAATTAGGCAGAACCAAAGTGCTGCTAGTGCAATTATTCTCCAGTCACTGACTGATTTAATAAGGGGTATGCAGCCCATTGACCAATCAAAACACAGCCACCAGGGACACAGCAGCAACCATGCATTCAACGAATAGTAGTAATTATAGTTTATAGCCTGTCAGTCAAAGAAAAACAAACATTTATTTGATACTAAACTTCCAAAAAAACCCAAAATCTAACTTCAGCACTCTTTGTGATCTTTGTTTCCCTTCCCCTCCACCCCCAAAAATGTATCTTTTAAAATAATAAGTGTCCTAACTCAAATGCTGCATGATTCTAATTACGTACAGGTCCACTCATTTTGCATTTTTTTAAAATCATATGATGATTTTTTATCAAAAACGTTTTCCATGCACAGGATGTTTCTCCTATTCAGGATGGGAGATCCAATAGACAGTACTCTATGTATGTGGATCTGGGTGGGACAATCTCCCAAATCATGAGGCAATGTGAAAAAAGTTCAGCTTTATTATTGGGTATGTCTACGCTGCAATAAAAACCCACAGCTAGTCCGTGTCTTCTGACTTGGGCTCCATCTGCAGGGCTATAAAACTGCAGTGTAGATGTTTGAGCTCAGGCTGGAGCCCGGGCTCTGAGACCCCACAGGTGGAGCGGGTCCCAGAGCCCAGGGACCAACTGAAGCCCCAACATCTTCACTTCAATTTTATAGCCCCGAAGCCCAAGCCCCACGAGCTGAGTCAGCTGACTTGGGCCAGCCGCGGGTCTTTTATTGCAGTGTAGACATACCCACCGTAGGCAAAGGCACCAAAACAAAACAAAACACCACAACAATACAAAGCCACGTACCCAGCCAGAACATAGTGTTATTTTATTCAAAGGTGAAGGAAAAGTGCAGGACCAACTTTCAATATTTGTTAAGGGAAAGGACAGCAAAAGGATTGTATCCCTTCTCCCATGAACATAGAAAAGAGGGGAAGAAAACACACAGTACATTAAATAAAACCACACAAGATTTACTAAAAAGGTGATTCATCATACAGTCCACAAATACAAGAAACACTCATTTTATTGATTTTTTTTTTTTTTTTGAAGTGCTGAAGTAAAATTGAACTTTCCTTTTAAAGACCCAGTTTTTTTGAACTTGCGGAAGTATGACAGGTTTGTGACTTACTCTCACAAACATGCTGTCTGCAAATGAAGCTGGGTTGTCTACTTCAGTAAAAGCGGGTGGTCCTGTGCCCATAATTCTCCAGCGCATGCAGAGCATAGTGGCCCCTCCAGACAACAGAAGAGTTATCCTGAAGAGGAGTCCCTTTTTAAACAGCCCAACATTCTACAGGAGAAAACAACAACAGGACAAATTATTAACACCTTCAGATCTTGTTCCCACCCATCTAAAACAGAAATAGCTGGAGAGAAGATGGTATTTGTGCATTCTAAATATCGAAGGGAATAAATGTTTTACAGCCATTGAACCAAATTCTCTATTGCATGGGTATTTACTTGCTTTATGGCAAAAATATTTATTATAAATAAAGAATAAGAAAGAAGCTCTTCAGAAGAAGGACTGTGCCTTCTGACTGTACAGCATCTGATATATATTGTAGGGCAGGGGGTTCTCAAACTGGGGGTCGGGACCCCTCAGGGGGTCACAAGGTTATTACATGGGGGGGGGGTTGCGAGCTGTCAAACCCCAAATCCCGCTTTGCCTCCAGCATTTATAACGGTGTTAAATATATAAAAAAGTGTTTTTAATTTATGGGGGGGGTCACACTCAGAGGCTTGCTATGTAAAAGGGGTCACCAGTAAAAAAAGTTTGAGAGCCACTGTTGTAGGAGCTTTGGGAAACAAATAATCAAGAAACAAAATAATAATAATAAGGGCTGAGGATTCCCTTCTCTCTGGTTTTATTTTGTGGTCTTCATTGATTAATTTGAAAAAAAAGACTTACTGCAAACAAAATTTTATTGATAATGAATTACAAAGGAAACAATTTCTCTTTAAGAAGCGTCTCTAACAATCTCTGGAAGTTTAAGTTATTTCTCAAGTCAGTTTCTGTCAGGGGATTTGAAGAACATACATGTAAGTATGCATACAGCATGTTGGAAAGATCAATACTCTGAGAATTATTGATAATGTACTGTGAGCATTTAATTTAAAAAACATCTCAATTAAATACAATTGAAATATTTAACTAGTGTTCTGTTTTAAAACAGATATTTTTATATGATATTGTTCCAAAACAAGTGTTTTTCTCCATTTAAATCTATTCAGTGTAAAAATTATATGAGTTGATACATGAAAGTTCCACAGTTAAAAATTAGGGAAAAAGGAGGAAACTGTGGTAAAATTATTAAAAGCATGACTAAACCCAAGTGACTTAGGAACCTATATTTTACTGTAAAATGTATTATTGTAGTTTATACAGGATTTATTATGGAGAAACGAGGCAAGAATTCATCCTTAAGACTGCCTCTGGTGTTCCATTATGACCTCATTTTCAGGTCACTCTGCACTACGTGGTTAGGGAAGTTTATCTTTCATGAAAATCATCATGAATTGAGACAAAATTTTAAAATAAACAAAAATTAGAAGAAATGTCACTGCTCTTTTGTCCAATTCTTATGCCAAGGGTTGAGGCTTAAATGTGAAAAGAGGGTCTGGATCTGAAATTGTGGTAAAAAAAAGTTTAATGTTTCTTTAGGCTCCTAGGGGATGGGGGAAGAAATTGTAAGAAACTTGAAACCGTCTGTATACAACATTTCCATGCACAGATCAGAACAATTTTTGGAGGTGGGAGAAGTTAAAATTAATGAGCTATTAATATTTTCCATCGTATTTTCATGAAATAACTGGCATTTGAAGTTTTCCACACATAGCCCTAATGATTTAAAATTGTAAACCGAAACAATGCTTTAAACTCTTCACATTTTAAAGAGCGTCACTTATAAAAGGTTTATCTTTGAAGCATTTTCCTCAATAAAACTCTGAAGTGGTTCTGCTTTAGTCCCCTACTAATCCCAAGACTCCTCACTTTTCTTAAACTGACTGACAGTCAACTTACACTGTTGAGTGCTCTGGCATTCCTTTTTGCTGCTAGAACTACCCCTTTCCTTTGAGCTAGATATCTTTGCCCAAATTGGCTGATTCAATTCTACAGAGTCCACTCCCATTTACTGAGATCCCTCCTTAAGCTCCAAAGGGCCTTTCATTCACATTTCATCCTTGCAGAGTTTATGGAAGCTCCACAGGGCTTAAACTAAGCACCAGAGGAGCAACGGTTCTCTGCAGTTTTACACCATGCAAAGTCCAATGAAGATTTTTCTGCCTTGTTGAACCCTCCACAGGAGGGACAGATAATTAGTTTGTCATTAGTAACTCTCTTCTCTCTTGAGGGACTATCCAGTTGCAGTCAAAAGTTTACCCAATGCTTGTTATTTCTGGGATTTGCTTGCCACTGCACATGTGACATGCCAGATTCCATCTGAGCTGATAATGGATGAATTAGGGTTCACTGTAGACACCCGTTTATCCTCCAGTGACTGCCAGTGGATTAACTGGGTTCTCATTCACAGCTTCTATGTCTAGCTACTAGGAGGTCTCTTTCTTTCTTGGCAATTTGTGTTCTGGGGGAAAGAAAGTATTTGAGCTGGATTGCCAAAAGAGAAAATTATTCTCTTACATAACAAGTACTTCTGTGCATGCTGTAACTCTTGCTTTTTCTGCCTTAAAATCTGTTTTGTAAACCTGGATAAATAATTCACTCTTCGCTTTGCCAATCGGATGTTGTCAACATCCATTTGACTGGTCTTGGACTGATTCCATACGTTAGAGCCAGCTTTCTTAAATACTTGGACATCAGCTCTTTATATATTGCTGTGAAAAGAGCTATGAAATGCAGGCGTTTAAGTCTTGCTGGGTACAGCAGTGCTCTACCATGATCACTCATGTTGCTGAAAAGACGTTCCAGATCATTGCCTTGTTTTGCTGACTCTGAAATTATATCTAGTTTTTGATTGCACTCCCAGCACATACAAAACTGTGAAAATGGCATCTTTTTTGTTGCCTGGAGAGCTAGAATGAACTGAGACTGAGCACACTCACCTCCAATGACTTGTCCTTATGTAGTACCTTTTGAATAAGTTCCAAAATATTTAGTTTGTTAATCACCAGAGCATCAAATACAGCATTCAAGCCCTAAATAACCAAAAGAAAGAGAGAAAGCAGAATTCATTTATTAAAAGGGTATTTTAAAAATCCTACTTCTATAGTGAATCGTGCCTCTTAATTCTGATTCTGAACTTGTTACAAATGGACAGAGTCAGTGCTCCAAGAAAAAGAAAGAACACTGCAGGAGACCGTGCCTCAGCACTTGACAGGATGCCGCATGCACCCCTGGGCATGGCCAGGCAGCCTCCTGGCCTATGCATGTATAATGAGAACATTACCCCACCTCCTCTCTGCCCTCCCAACCCTTTTTGCAGCCCAGGGGTTGCAGTCATAGGGACTAGTGCAATAAAGTGGATTTTTAAAAGCCACCCATCCCTTACCTCTCACTGTGCACCAGTGAAGCATCCAGCATATTTTGGCTGGATGGGTTCAAATCACCTTTTTCTTTTTAAATGGTCACACAGGTTGCCAGAGCAATGGCTTAGAGTTATAGGGGATCCAGGCAGGATTCTCACTGGAATTACACCAATGTAAGTGCCCGATCCTGCAAGGTGCTGAAAACCTCTGGCAAAATTCTATAGACCTCTATAGGATCTGAAGGCATTCAGCCTTTGTTTCTCAGCACTTTGCCGCACAAAACCTTAAAGTCAAGAGTAATTCAACTTAAGTTGATGGAGTTACACTGGTGAAAACAAGATCAGAATCAGGTCCCATATATCCATCTGCTCCAGTAACCATTTTATTCTGACATGCTATTTTCATGGCATATTCAATGTCAAATACATCCCAACCCCACCAAAAATGTTCAGTAATTTTTAACACTTATGCATGAGGGATATGTAGCTAGCATCCTAATATTAACTTTGGAGATGATCTAGTGTCTAGGGCTACAAGGAACTAGCAGAAGCACATTGCTAGGTGAGGGTAAGGGTTTCTACTCATTAAGAGGCAAAGACAAAATCAGTCTCTGTCAGCCACAGGAATCAGAGGGAAAACTGGCATGAACCTCAGAGTGACTCCATGCAAGGAGGCCAGCAGGCAGTATACGTGGTTGGCTTATTGAGAAAGAGAGGGAGGCAGGGATCCAGTTGGAAAGGGGCATTTCAGCATGAGGCACTATTCATTTTTGTGTGTGGCTTCTATGGCTCTTCTTTACCCTTGTTTTTGCTCCCTTTGGCCTGTGCTTCTCTTACTGTGAAACCCTTAGCCCTGAGCTTGAGGATGAATATAATCATCCTAACAATGCAACATCCAACAAAGACAGCCAGAAAATAAAAGATGAGGCTGCTACTCAAACATTATTGTCATGCTACTATGAGAAACAACCACAGCACATCTTAAGTTAGAGAGCCACTTCTGTGTCTCCCACACATGCCTTTGAAAGATAGTCTATTTAAAAACAATTCTGCTTACGCTCCAGGATATGTTTACTGTCATTTGTTTTCTCTTCTTTATACCAAGAATAATATGAACAAGGCTCTTCATTCCTTAAGTATTCCTCTGTTCTACTACTACTACTACTGTTCTACTACTCCATCCCTCCCAGTTCTAGCTGAAGCCATTCTCCAGCTGTAGAAATACACCCCAATTTTGGCATCTCAGTAGGCTACTGTTGAAGCAATAGGGTCATCACAAACAGGACGACCTCAGGTGAGTAAAAAGATACAGAAGCACATCAACTCAAAAAAAGAAGGCTCCTATTTAGATACGTGCTTAAAATAAGGAAGAGAATTAATAAGAGTGATAAGCAGAACAGCTACTTCTAACTAGGCAGTGTCAACAGTTCCTTTAAAAAAAGGGATGTGGAGCATACGGAAACTTCTTTAGCAGCCATTTATCAGTCTTGTTCATTTAATCTATGAACAATCCCTTTGTAGATTTGCTGGTATCGTGGGCCCAAGAGGACAGTCAGACATGCAAGAACACAGGCATCCAATGTGGCACAAACTAAAACTGGTATTATAATATCTACAAAGCAGACAAGTAGAGACTTCTATAGGTACATGCAAGCTACTCTCAGAGACGCAAACAAGCACAAAAGGAATCACATTAGAAGCACTGGGCACAGAGCCTGGCTAGGTCAACGTTTAACATTCATAAGCCAATTTTCTTAACAGACTAACTAGTGCAGAAGCACAGTCTAAGTTGTTTACAGATGTGGAGAATATTTGCAGCAGCATGTGTGCAGTAGTAGTAGTGGATGCTAAGGACAGAATTTAGTGGATTATGAAGAGACCTTACCAGTACTGTAATTCCTTGTTCTTTGCACAGCATGGCTATTGCACCAAGAAGAACACTCGCCAGTACCCAGAGTATAGAAAAATGGTTCCCTTCCTTATCTGTCAATGTAAAATAGGACATTGAATGGTACATTAACCTAAATTAACACTAGAAATTTTACTTTAAAAAAACCACACTATTCATTTTCTCTTTAAATCTTCTCTCTCATGCCAAGTGAGAGATTCACCTTTTAAGACTAGAAGGCACCAATAGCAATATACTTGCATTAGTCCCTTGGCAGTAGCTATTTAGTGCACATTAGATATCTTCCTGTTTGGTAGACATTCTAGTCTCTCCAATTCTAGTGTGGCAGAGGCTTCACATAGGTTTCCACAATACATTATCTTCAAAGACTAATCCCCGCTCCGTAGACACAAGTTTATCATTCCCGGCTACAGGTCTGTTATTATTGGCCACTCTCCCAGGATGTCAGAGAATAAGAAAGTAAAATTCCTCCTAATTATTATATGTGAGGTATCATCCATGTGAGTCAGATTTTAACTGCTGCTTAATCTGAAAGGTGCACTGGGTTAAAAGCACCTGCAAGGCTGATTTGTTTAAGTAGTACATCAGAATACTCCATTAACTACTCATGAGGGAATTCCACACCAAAAAATAAAAATTCTGCACACAATATTTTAAAATTCTGCAAATTTTGTCAATGAATAAATGTGGAGGCTCCAGCATGGCAGTGAGGAGCAAAGACCACTGGCTGCATGGAGGTGGGAGATCACACTGCAGCCCCTCCCCGCCCGGGACACAGACACGGCGGTGAGGCTGCAGGGCAGGCAGGCTCAGTCCAGCAGGATCTAATTGTGAAGGGGCTTAGTGTGGGGCGATCCAGGTGTGGGGCAAGAGGGTTCTGTTGGGGCGATCCAGGTGTGGGTGGCTCAGTGGGGGGGTCCAGATGCGGCTCAGGATGCACGGGGTTCCTGGGCGGGGGGGTTCCAGGTGCTGGGGCAATGGGACTCTGCAGGTGAACGTGGTTGGGGCGAGGAGTGCTGGAACAATTTGTATAGTGGAGGTGCTGAGAGCCATTGAACCAAACTGTAAACCCTCTATATGACGGAAACTACTTCAAGCCAGGGGTGAGGCAGCATCCCCAGTTCCAGGACCTACGGTTGGGGCTCAGCAGGAGAGGGGTTTGAGTGCAGGGGGCTCGCCTGGTGGGGGATGGGGCTCAGCAGGGTGGTGGTTTGAGTGCAGACACGGTCTGGGTGCAGGGGATGAGGCTTGATGGGGGGGTTGGGGATGGGGGAGGCTGGATGCACAGGGGTTGGATGAACTGGGGAACAGCTTCCTGTACAGTGACCCCTTTCCCCATGGCTGAGGAGCGATGGGGTTTGGAGTTTCCTGCAGCCAGGGAAGGTTTCTGGGGGTGGGTCTGACCTGGGCCCGGCTGCTCCTTGTAGGGGAAGAGGAAGTCCTGTCATGCTGAGCCCGGCAAGGTAAGAGCCACCAGCTGGGGCGTCCCCAGCCCCTGGCAGCGATTTACCTCTCCACCAGCTGCTCCAAGGCACCAGAAACAATGTGCCCAAGCTGCTGGGAAGGGGTGCGCGACTGTGACCGCTCTTGCAGCCTCCCTTTGTTTCCCCATCAGAAAGTCATTTTTCTGCATGGAAGCAAAGAAATCTGCAGGGGACATGAATTCTATGCGTGTGCAGTGACACAGAATTCCCCAGGAGTAATTAACATTGTAACTGAGGGCTTGTCTACATAACCCGCTGGATCGACGGGCATTTACAATATCTACATCACAACATGCCCAACTGTTTCAAGACACTTATGTATTCAGTACGTTTGGACTTCAGAGAAGTACAGCTGATTTTGTATGGCATAACCAAACACGTGATTGTTCAAAACAATACAGGGACATAGATTTTTGAGACTACCTAGAATGAATCAATGTTTATGGTTTCATGTTCCATTGCCATATCCGGTCTTCAGAATATTTTTTGTCCAGACAATTGGATCAGGCTTTTTTTGGGGGGGGGGGGGGGGGGAGGAGGATGTTTGGGGGGTACTTGGCTTTTTTAAACACAGACAGTTTTGGTGAGTGTTTTGGTGAAATTAATATCAGAAGCAGTATGCTAGAACAGGATAGAAATTATCTTAAAATAATAAGTAGTATAATATTTAGCACCTATGGCACCTTTCATGCATGAGATACCCAAAAATCTTTATTAACACAAACCCTGGAAGTGCACTGACTGTGTAGGACAGGGGCGGGCAAACTTTTTGGCCTGAGGGCCTCATCGGGTTTCCGAAATTGTATGGAGGGCCGGTTAGGGGAGGCTGTGCCTCCCCAAACAGCCAGGCGTGGCCCAGCCCCCGCCCCCATCCAACCACCCCTGCTTCTCACCCCAACAGCCGCCGCAGGACTCCTGCCCCAGCCAACCCCCCCTGTTCCCTGATGGCCCCCCCAGGACCCCTGCCCCATCCCACCCCTCCTTGTCCCCAGACCCCCCCGCCCCTGACTGCCCCCTGCCGCCCCATCCAACCGCTCCTCTCATTCCTGACTGCCCCCCTGCTCCCATTCAAGCCCCCTGCTCCCCACCCTGACCCCTATCCACACCCCCAGCCCCCGACCACCACCCCAAACTCCCCTGCCCTCTAAACAAACCCCCCCCGCTACCTGCCCCTTTACCACGCTGCCTGGAGCACCGGTAGCTGGCGGCGCTACAGCCGCGCCACCCAGAGCACCAGGACAGCCAGCCACGCCACATGCAGCACAGAGCACCGGGTCAGGCCGCGACTCTGCAGCTACGCTGCCCAGCAAGAGCTCGCAGCCCCACTATCCAGAGCATTGCGCTGGTGGCGCAGTGAGCTGAGGCTGTGGAGGAGGGGGAAGAGCAGGGGAGAGGCATGGGGCTAGCCTCCCGGCCCAGGACCTCAGGGGCCGGCAGGAGGGTCCCACAGGCTGGATGTGGCCCATGGGCCATAGTTTGCCCACCTCTGGTGTAGGAAGAGAAACCTTATGCTATTAGCAAGATCTCACACATACATACCCTTGAACAGTGCAGCATTTTCTTCCCCCTTCCAGTTTGGGAAAGGAGGGGGATATAAGAGAGAATGGTGATCAGGATAGCCTTAGGTTACTGCATATGCTTTTTAAAAAGGGGCAATGCGTTTTTATTTCCACCTGTTAAAGACCGGGCTGTGGGCAGTCTGGCCTAGTGGTTAAAGCAAGAGTTCAGCCTACCAGTTAGAGCTGGGTCCAGGGTGGGCAGAGTCCAGGAACAAGCCAAGGGTCAGTAACCGAGACACAGGAGTCTAATGCCAGAGCTGGCGGGTCAACCAGAGTCATAAACCAGGGGCAGAGCCAAGGATCAGTACCAGAGAGACAGGAGCAGAAGAGGAACTGTGGCTGGAACAAAGCAGGAGCAAGGATGGAACGAGGGCAAGCGCAGCTGCAGGCTTGCTATGCACTGAGCAGCCAGAGAGCTAATGTTGCTGGGTTAAAAAGCCAGCCAGCTGCCCTTCCTGACCAATCAGGTGATGCAATCAATCAGGTAGCCTGCTGCAGGCCAGCTTTGCTTATTGGGGTGCCAGGAGCCTGACTCCACTGCAGGCCCTGATTCCTGAGAATATCCTCCCTCCCCTCGCCCAAGTGGAACTCCTGGGGGCCTCAGGGCATGTTTTCTTCAATCAGGCGCAGTGAAAAGCATGCAGGTCAGAGTCATGGATGTGTTCCCCAGATTCCCACAAGCATTCATCTGAGCCATATCCCTCCCAGTCAATTAATTACTGGAGCCTTCACCACGGTTGGTGACAGTCCAAAATTTGCCATACTGTGTATTCTTCCTACTCTTCAATGGTTATCGGTGGAGTGGGGCAGTGAAAGGGATTTGCAGTATGTGGTTTTAACAGGGAGATATGGAATACGGGACAGTCCGTGAAAGGATTCCGATAGCTGTAGCCAGAAGGTTACTGGATTAATCTGTTCCATAATCTGAAAGGGCCCCCAAGTACTGGTGGTCCAGCTTCATAGACGGGTGAGTAGATCTAAGGCTCTGGGCAGACAGCCAGACCTTATGCCCTACTGAGAAGCTAGGGGCTGGCTGACAGTGCGGATTGGCATATAGTTGGTAGGCTGCCTTAGCTTCCTCTAACCAGCGTTTAAGCTTTTGGTTCACCTGGTGGATGCAAGCAGTAAGGTCAGAAATGGCAGGCACTGGGGACTTGGTGGGGACCTTGGGGGGAGCGAAGGTGGAATCCATGCTTAGCAAACCAAGGGGGACTGTTGGGTGGAGACGCACGTGGCACTGTTGTAGGTGAATTCCCTGTGAAAGATAAGCAGTGTAGGTGCTGCTCCAGAAACCAAATGATCTGTTCTATCTGACCACTGGTTTTTGGGTGGTAAGCAGTCACGGTACAGGTTCAATTCTTGGAAGGCGCAGGAATTCCTGTCAAAAATGAGAAACAAACTGGGATCCCCAATCAGAAATGATGCTTGTTGGTAACCCACAAAGGCAAAAGATATTTTCTTCAAAAAGGAAGGCTGGTCTCTCAGGTGGTGTGCAAGCCCCAAATGTGGTACAAAATGCAGCATCTTCATAAGAAGATCCCCTACCACTAGAATTGTAGTGTGTCCTTAGAAGGGCGGCAGTTCCACAAGAAAGTCCAGGGCTGAGATGGGGTGGGCAAGGACTGCAGGAGAGACAGTGGTCTGACACAAGGGTCTTCGTCCAGGCACAGAGATCACAGGACCTCACGTAAGTTGCTACAGAAGCACACCAGGCTAGCCACCATAAGCTTCTAGACACCAGGTCCTGGGTCTTGAATTGGCCAAAGTGGCCTGCCAGAGGAGGGTCATGGCAGAATCTTAGGACATGGCGCCTGGGTGGCCCCTCAGGCACATAGATGCGTTCCTTGTGGTAGAGGATCCCATTGTGGTGCGTGAACGCCAAGTCAGTCGGATGGCTGGTATCTTCTAGGGCCCAATCGATTTGAATCGCAAATGATTCATTGGGCAACAGGGACCCGATGGAGGGAATCAGATTGTCGGCACCGCACTCCACAATAAAATTTTAAGGTCTGGGGATCATGGATGGGGTTTCCATGCCGTAACACTTGTCCTTTCTAGATAATGAGTGCACCTTCCCATTCCTTGCTCTGGTGCAGGTGGTGACCATGAAATCAAAGGGTAGAGAAGAGAGACCAGTAGGCCTGTTGGTGATTCAAGGGCCGACCTGTCTTTAGGAATTCCAGAGTCTTATAATCAGTAAGAACTTGGACTGAGCATTTAGCACCTTCCAGGAGATGACACCACTCCTCAAAGGCCACTTTAATTTTCAATAACTCTGTCTAAAATGTCATAAATCTGCATGAATGGAAGGCACAAGGATGAAGCTAGCCATCAGTGAGAATTGGTCCCAGTACAAAGTTTAAAGCATCTGCCTCCACTGCAAATGGTCTGGCTGGGTTTAAGTGATCAAGATGGGGCTGAGACGAATCTCTGCTTTAGGCGATCAAATGCAGTCTGTGGTTCTGGAGACAAATAAACAATGCTCCCTAACATGGAAGTCGGTGCTGGGGCGCCCACACCAGAGAACCCCTTGATAAATCTCCTATAGAAATTGACAAAGCCCAGAAAGCGTTGTATTTTGCAGACTTTAGTACTGCCCAGTCTGTGATGGCTGCCACCTTACATGGGTCCATAGCCAGTTCATTATGGGAGATGACATAGTCCAGAAACTCCACTGTGTTCTGATCAAACTGGCATTTTTCCATCTTGTCATACAGATGATTCAGGCAAAGCTTTTTCAAGACACTTTGCATGTGTTGGTCATGACATACCTGATCCTCAAAAAAAAAAAAATAGGGATGATATCAGTAAATGACGAACTGATCCAGTATGTCCCAGAAGATGTCATGAATAAAATGCTGGAAGGTCGCTGGGGGACGCACAGGGCAACTGGCATGACAAGGTACTAGAAGTGGCCATACCGAGTGCAGAAGGCAGTCTTCCATTCATCTCCTTCTCACAGACATACCAGGTTCTAGGACCCACACACATATGGCTTCATAAAAAGTCAAACTGAGCACACATGGTCTAGGAGCTCATGAATGGGAGGGAGTGGATAGCAGTTCCGAACGGTCACCTTGTGAGTGTCCAGTAATCAATGCAGGGCTGCAAGGACCCATCCTCCTCCTTGAAGATTGGAGCCCCTGCCTGGAATGTGGATGAATGGATGAACTCCTTCTGCAGGTTCTCCTGCAGATATGTGCAAAGAGCCTGCAGCTCCAGTTCAGAAAGGGCATATATACAGTGGAAGGGAATCTCAGCTCTGGGCTGGAGGTTGACAGTCATATCTCCAGTGTGGGGGCAGGGCATCCATGTTTCCTTTTTAATACATCAGTGAGGTCATAATATTTGAGCAGTATTATGACAGCGGCAGACTGGTGTGTGGCAGGCCTGGCGTGTTTCACTGCTGTGAGCTTGCTTATGCAGAGTAGGGATTCCCCAGCTCATGGCACAAGCTGCAGAGAGTACTAGCCCTCTTACTGGCTTCTGGGACACAGGGTTGTGGGCAATACTGCAAGCAGAAAGATATCATCCCTTTCTGCCAGTGGATGTTGGGGTCATGTGCAGATAGCTAGGGCAGACCGAGATGACCACAGAGCAGGGGCCCAAATTAACTCTCACTAGAGGGTTTCCCCGATGCCCATGGAGAGAAACAACTGTTAGGAGAATGGTTTGGAGAATTACTGGGCCCAAGGACAGGAGCAAAGCATCAATGGTTTCCACGAGATCCGGAAAGTTCTTGCACAGAGTAGGAATCACTTGGGCCTTGAAGTCCCAGCCCAGAAAATTGTCCAAGGCCCCCGAATCAACTAGAGCTTCTAGGTGGATCTTGGGACTCATAGAAAACTGGATCTGCGGTGGCAGTCGGAGGGATGTCAGACGCTGAATCATGATTGCTATTGTCCCAACAATGGCACGTGGGAGCCAAGAATTTCCAAAGGAGGGATGAGAGTGGTCCACCACAGGTTACTCTATCGAGGCTGGGGCCTGGCATCTTCCTGACCCAACGACCAGCATGATCTTTGCTGGACATAACACTGAGAAGTATCTGCAATATAAGAACAGCCCTGACACTCGGCGTCTGTGCTTCTCTAGAAAAGGTAGACGTGGGCAGACCTGGTCAAACCACCTGGGTTCTGGAGCGAACTGCACAGTTGAAGAGTCAGAGTCCAGGGAGTTGACAGGGTTCAGAGGGCTGAACCACGCTCATGGCACAGCTTGGCCAGGTGGTTGTCAATTCGAATGCACAAATTATTCAGGATGTCCACACTAGATGGCGCTTTGAACCACACCAGTTCATCTTCAGCAGCTTTGTTCAATCCTAGCCGGAAATGGTGGTGCCGTGCTGCCTCGTTCCATTCAGCATCCATGGACAGACGGTGGAATTTGGCTACGAATCAACACCCCTACTGCAGCACTTGAAGTTTAGCCTTGGCAGTTCAAGAGCGGTGAGGGTCAGCAAAGATCACAAACACTGCTTGAATAAACCCCTCCAACTGGCCCAGGAGGGCGGGACTGTTCCAAAAGGGCAGATGCCTAAGCCAAGACTTCCCCAGTCGATAAATTAATAAACCCAAGCCAAGCCTGGTCAGTAGGGAACAAAGGGGACATAAGAACAGGAGCCATCACTGGTTCAGGAAGGCTCAGAATTGGCTGCGATCATAGTCAAATTTTTCTGGCAGCAGGATCTTCAGTTCCCAGAGGGCTGGAATTGGGGCACCCGCTGATGCCCCCTGCACCTGCAAGTTTCATAGAGCCCCTACCAACTCTGCTAATGAAGGACTGGCCTGGGTGGGATCTATGTCAGCGAGATGGACCCCTAGCCTTGTTATTTTGGGAGGCTGCTCCAATTGTTAGAGACTGGGCCATGGGCGGTATGTGGTTAAAGGGAAAATTCAGTCTACTGATTAGAGCTGGGTCCACGGTGGGCAGAGGCCAGGAACGAGTCAAGAATCAATAGCCAAATGCCACAGTGTAATCAGAGTCGTAAGTCAGAGGTGGAGCAGAGGATCAGTACTGAAGACAGGAGCCGAATGCCAGAGACTGAGGGTCAACCAGAGTCGTAAGCCAGAGCAGAGGATCAGTTCTGGAGAGGTAGGAGCCAAATGGGAACCGAGGCTGGAGCGGAACAGAGCAAGAGCAGGGACTGGAAGCATGAACTGGAACAGGAGCAAGTGCAGCAGCAGGCATGATATGCACTGAGCAGGCAGAGAGCTGCTGTTGGGCTTAAAAGTCAGCCACCCTTCCTGACCAATCATATGGTGTCGTCAATCAAGTAGCCTGCTGCAGGCCAGCTGTACTTGCTGGGTTGCCAGTAGACTGCTTCTGCTGCAGACCCTGATCCCTGACACCACCTGGATAGTCTCAGCCAAACAGAAATAACTTTATTTGAAATACGGATAGTATACAAGCAAACAACATAAAAACAAGCTAAATTCATCTTTGGGGTAACTATGCTGAAGGTTTTGATGAGTGAACCCAGGGATGCATTTGGCTTAGGATGTACCCCACTGAAGGGTTATTCCAGTCCAGCATGGAAATACAGACTTAGAAAACTGAACGACTCTGCTTACTTGAAAGAAAGGATGATCCTATGATTAAGGCATTGGACTAGGACTCAGGATATTGAGTTCAAAGCTCCCAGCTCTGCCACAGACTCCCGGTGACCCTTGATCTCTCTGTGCCTTGATTTCCTATCTGTAAAATGGGGGTATAATACTTCCTTTCTCCCACGCTTTGTCCAGGTGTCCGCTTTAGATTAAGATCTTTGGGACAGGGGCTCTCTCTTTCTACACGTATATAGAACATCTCAAATAAAATGGCCCAAATCCTGGGCCTTCCAGGTGCTATTGTAATATGACGAATATGAAACAAATGCAAAATTAAAAGCCTCATTATAAAGGATTGTAGCCAGTTTTCAAAGATGAGTAATTTCATGTTTGAGTATCTACTACTACAAAGAAAGTATCTACTACAAAGAAAGTTTTCAAATTGATAGCCACAATAGAACAAGATTATTTTTCTCCATCCTTCTATCCTCATCACATACATATGGGGGCAAAATTTCCACATGAAGTAAGATAAAGCTCATGTTTCCCCTGAGCATGGATGCGTGCTCCTATTGTGTTGTAATGCCAGAGGCCAAGGGAAAACCAGCTCAAGTTTCCAGCTCGAATTGCCACAGTCCCAGATAGATGCTAACATCACACCTATTTTACATTTGTTGTTACTTTTTTTTTTTGCTCTCTTATATACACAAGAAGCAGAGACTACTTCTTGGGCACACCTTGATTCTCAGAAGCCAGAATCATCTCAGCATTCCAGGTATAATCTGGTTAAGTACAAGCACTCCTAGATGTTGAAAGTGCTCAGCATGAAAAGAGAAATAAAAATCAAGTTCCTCTCCTTTATAAATGCAATTCCAGTCCCTTTATTTCCTCTTGCTCTCTCAAAAGGACAGTACTGTACTCTAAGATTTAAATATACATTTTCTTGTGTTTTTCCTTGGGTCAATAATTTTTATTCTTCATGCAGAAGTGTCAGTAGTGAGCTAGGCTGGAAAAATAGATCCAGAAGAAAGGCACTTAGCAATGCTGTCAATTAACTGTTGAACAGCGTTCTGAAAATGTAAAACATTGTAAAGTATAAGTGCTAATAATTATTATAAGATACACATACCAACCGAGGTAATCAATTTAATGAAGCACATTCCCTTAACATTGCATTGCTTCCCACTAAGATCTTCTGTCAGAAAAGGAAACCAATCTTTGGCTGGCACCTGTACCTAGTTGAAAGCAGAACACCATATTGTGAGTGGGCATAGTGCCACACTAACAGATGGGTACGATTGTAAATAAGCCAAAGAAACAAAAAGTGTGCATTAAATTCCTGTTCAAAAAGCTGGAAATCAATGCAGTGTTTTGTACTTATACATAAAAGAGATCTTAAGACTGCTGCTTCTTAGAACAAGAATAAGGGCAATAGTCCAGGTGACTGAATGACCAACCCACATGAGCTGGAGAAAAACCACTATGGGATGGTCATCCATTCAGATTACTGTGGTGGGTGAACATTTCTAAGTAATACTGCATACATTGGGTGTGCCACACTGTGGAATTAATTGACCCTAGGCTTTTCTACTGCAACTGATGGACAGCTTGGATTTTAAGGTGACAGCAGCCGTGTTTTTGAGGGGACATACCACAGCACTTAAGAAAGCAAAGTTAACTCTTCTCTTTTGGAGAGACCTCACATTTATTATTATGGTTCAACAAGAGAAAAAAAGTTAAGCAATGTCCTGAACCAATAAGCCACTCAGGTTTTGGATTGGCCAACCAAACAAGGAAGAAAGTATCATCTAGAGCAGGGGTTCTCAAACTGGGGGTCATGACACCTCAGGGGATCACGAGCTGTCAGCCTCCATCCCCAAGCCCCACTTCACCTCCAACATTTATAATAGTGTTAAATATAAAAAGAAGTGTTTTAATTTATAAAGGGGATTGCACTCAGAGGCTTGTTGTGTGAAAAGGGTCACCAATATAAAACTTTGGGACCACTAATGTAGAGTGCATGACCCAACTACATAAAACAACCCACAGCCCTCTGGTTACCATGTGTAGTTTCCTTCTTTCCTTTCTCAAGAAAAGACCTGTCCATTTTCAAGCTCCATTACACAAGTCTCAGCAGACTGATTTAGGCGACTTTCCCTTCAGTTTCAGAGACCTGAGGTAAGAACTCACTGGTCCAAAGAGACCAGGATAGTATCTGCAATTGGAATTTAACCTCAAATTTCCTAAGACCAAGACCTCTTCATTCATCTCCAGTTCTTTGGCTCCATCTAGCACTGCTGTTCAGTTCAGCTACATATTCTTAGGACATCTACACTTTGAGCTGGGGGCAGAGGGTGATTTCCAGCTCAAGCAGACACACTCACATTAGTGCTCATCAAGCTAATGCGCTAAAAATAGAATGTAGCCACAGCAGCACGAGCTAGCCGCCCATATCATGTACTCATCCAAGAAACTGCACGCGTGCTCAGTGCAGCTAACCTGCTCTGCTGCCGCAGCTACGCTCTCTTGTTAGCACGCTAGTGCGATAAGTGCTAGGGCGAGTACATCTTCTTGAGTGGGACTTGCACCTCCAGCTCAGAGTATGGACATACCCTTAGTGACTAAACTAGAGCAGGGAGTGCCATTGCCTTTTGAGGTCCTAATGGATCTGTGTATCCCAAGAATCCCTAATCTAAGTATATAAACGTAAACTGCTCTACAAGGGGATCACTTCATCTATCACTAAGGCTGCGATTTAGTCATGTGTATTTTTCGTAAAAGTAAAAGTTCAGGTCATGGGCAATAAACAAAAATTCATCGCCCATGCCCTATCCAGGACTTGTACTATAAATACCCCTGATTAAATCTTAGTTGGGGGGGGGGGTGCGCGCTGCTCTGGGGGGCCAGAGGAGGCCTGCTGCTTGGGGGGTGGGGGGGAGGAAGAGACAGGGACAGCAGCACCAGCTGCCAGGGGCCACTGAGCAGCGGCTTCTCCAACTGCCCCCAGAGCCACCCAACCGCTGCTGCTGCTCTGGCCACCCCCGGGGCCGCTGCCGGGAGCCGCTGAGCTACAGCTACTCCCACCACCGCGGCTGTTGCTTGGGTGGTCCCTGGGGCCAGCCCTAGGGTCAGCCACACTGGCCGCTGCAGATGTCACAGAGGTTGCGGAAAGTCATGGAATCTGTGACAGATATGGAGCCCTATCTATCATTCACCTACAACCAGGTCAGGGGAGACATGCGCCACTCATTTCATACTACATAGAAAAGCTACACCATTATTTTAGACAGGAAGAGGAGAAATAAAACAAGGCTGAGATTTTCAAAATTAGCCATGCACATAGGAGACACCTGATGTGCAGACACATGAACTGCGCACACACACACCCCTCTGAAAAATCAGGCCCCAAGTGTTTAATGGCAAAAGAACAGTCATCTGCCAACTGCAAAACAACTAACAGAAATAGTTCACAGAGTCTGCTTCAATACTATAAAGGTAATCTTCACATAGAAGAGATGAATATTTCCAATCTAAACAAAATATGAGTAGTAGAACCACGCAAATGCATATCACTCTACTTTACTTTGAATGTTATACCACATTAAAGACAGTAAGACGTGGGTGGAAAAGAATATTAACCAGAAACTTTAAACTTTGAATAAAAAGCAAAAGCAGAACAAAGTCACTTTTAGCATGTGCACAATATAGGAACGAAGTGTACGATCCTTTGGTTAATATCTTGGTCAAATATTATTCACATGCAGTGAATCTCAAGTTAATATCATCCCACAATTATCACAAATCCACAGAGCAAAACACCCACAACAGGATTGATTACAGGGCTGAGGACAAAGCAAGGCAGGATGAACATTATAGATCTCTTTATTAATTCCCCTAAGTACAGTGTATTAAAATTCAACCAACTTAAAGTCAATAATTTACAACGGTCTTACAGGATCTACTATATCCAAACAGTTGTCAGCTCTTGCTTTTTCCAAAAGCCAGAGTAGATTTTCAGTCCCAGATAAATGTGTTTTAAAATAGAGGGAGAGAATGAGAAAATGGATTAGTAGCCATGCAAATATAATGATATTCTATGGAGGAGTTCTAGTGACATCAAATACCATGAAAAGGGAGTAAGAGAAATTTAGAGCCGGGACACACAAGACATAATTATACCCTATATCCTGATGCATTTTTCTTAAATATAATACAAAAGGCTCCAGTTAAAACAGAGTCTGTCTGTTCGACAATCCAGACAAAAGTCACAAGTAAACAAAACTAGACAAGCGTGCTAGAATATAAACTGCAAAAAACATTCTTCTTTCCTGAAAGTTTTCCAGGTTGACAACTTCTCCTACTTTCCCGCACCCCTGGAACAGCTTCAATACTTCATCCCTCCCAGGCAGTGCCAGCTCCCTCTCTGGACCTTTTCAGGTCTGACTCCCAAAAATGTAAAAAAGACACCTTATTGCTTAACAGGTCTGTTCTTTCTAAATATTCAGTCGTATGTGCTTACCTTGGAGACAAAAAAAAATGTTTTTATGGCTTTTTACTCCTGCATGCCCTGCAGAACCACCACAGTTAAGGGGACATCTATACTGCGGCCAGCGGTGTGATCTGCAGTTCAGCTGCAGCACTAGCTGTACGCTAGCTCTCTCTCTTAAAAAAAGAAGCGAGGACACTGCAGTGGACACTAAAGTGCCGGCTGCACAAGTGTGCCTGACCCCCAGGGTACACACTCAGTTGTGCAGCTGGCATATCAGCAGAATTGTTCAGACTCTGATCAGTGTGAAAACCCACTAAGGCAATGGGTCCACAAGTATCACCGAGGGCCTAATTGGGTCATCTTTATTACTGGCGAAGGTGTGTGGAAAGAAGGAACCCAGCTTGAGTCTAAGGAGGCTGAGTTTGCAGGGATATTTGGTGGGGGAGAAGTGGAACCCACATCTTTTTCCTTACAAAAACTACATTTGTTCTGAAAGTCAGTCAAACACCAAAGCATACAGTGGGCATTTTACAGTCACTTTTCAGACTAGAACTCCGCTTTAAGAGCAGAACCAGCCTGTGCCAATGTGTGTGTAACCTGGTGGGGGGAGCACCCTCCTGCACCTGTGCTCCTCCTGCCAACTTCCATGCAGCCTGCTACTGCATTCCACAGTATCTCACTACATCTTTAACAAATATTCCCTCATTTATGACTCCCCAGACTGAATCTGTGATGCATGAGCTGAGGCAGTTACGAAAGGCTCCTAGGAGAAGGCAACTGAATTCAGATTTCGGGAGAGCCATGAGCAGAAAGCTTGGATACAATTCTTGGGCATGAAGAAAGCCTTGATTGCTTTCCCCAAACAGTGCCAAAGGTGGTATGGTGAGGGCCAGTATAAACTTTGGGAGAGCTGAATTGGCCTGGAAGATAAAAGGCAGGCAGATTGGGCTTTCCCTGATAAACCAGCTTAATAAAGACTAACTGTATCTGTTAACGTTGAATATTCTTAGAAGGTCACTAGTATTGATGTAATGCCACATCTATCCCACTAAAAGCACAAGAGTCAGCATTTTCAAAGATTAGCCCCATAGCCACCGCAAGACATTGCTTCAGAAAACAGAGTTCCCATCTTCTGACCTCAAGGGACAAGGATGAGGTTAAGGAAAGATGATACTGTTTCTTTCATGGAATTTTTCTCCAGCTTTACTTTTTTTTCCTTTCTCCTGTCAGTAGTACCATAAAGACAGTTGTCTGCAATTCGTTTCCAATAGATTGTCCAAGCAGTACTCTGAATACCCTCTACACAATGAAGGGTTCCCCCACTACATCGCTGGCAGAGGTTTCTGCACAAGGTGGCTAATAAAGTAACCAAGGCTTCTTAAAACAGCCTGGCTAGTCTTTTTGTATTGCACAAATATTCAGAATACGTAGGATCAGAGCCTAAACATTCTTTTCAATAATTTTCAGTCTACTCATCATAGTAAAATTGTTATTTTAAAGTCTCCAAGAGTCATGCTAATTTTTTGTTCCTGTGTTCTTCTAGTGGCGTTCTACCTCTGCCACATATCTACCAGCATCAACAAACTGGCAGACAAGTCTCATATAGGGTCTTATTGCATGCACAAAGTTGTCTTTAATTTATTTGATTTAGTACAGAGTGATTGCAGGGAAATATAGCATATCGAATCACATAAATGTAGATCTGGAAGGGACCTCAAGAGGTCATCTACTCCATCCCCCCACACAAAGGCAGGATTAAGTACACCTAGACCATCCCTGACAGGTGTTTGTCTAACTTGTTTTTAAAAACCTCCAATGACCTTTCCTGACACAAATATGTAGCGAGAGAAGTAAACAGAAAATACAAGATGGTGTCTGGACTATTTATTGTGAGAGTGATGGTGTAGAGTTTCCTGATTAAGCTCAGTTTAGTTGGCATAGTCACCAGCTACACAAACATTTAGAAGTGAACAGCAGCCATTAAAAATCATTTAAGTGGCCAGTAGTCTATCATATCTTAGAGAAGTATTATAACAAAGTTCTTCTACCACCGCACTCACAGAGCCACTAAATAGGGCCTTAACCCCACCCACATTTCTGACAGAGGCACATTAAGATGCTATAGCCAGATTTTCAATGCTCTGTACACATATGTATAACTTCATAATCAGACATTAATGTATTCTTTTAGACACCTCTGTTAAATAGGGCCCCAAGATATTTTCTCAAAGCAAAGTATCTGTACCACCAAATTACTTTCAGATCAAATACCACAGCAGAGCTCGCTTGGAAGAGTATCTCTGAAAGGTCTATGCATGTTAAAATAATACAGGTGATGTGAACTAAAGCCTATGGGCCAAATTGAGTACACCTTAAACATGTTATGGGCTTGCTGAAACCTTGTTCTAACTTGAGTAAAAACTTTGAGATTGGAGGGTGCATTTGCACCCATCAATTAACATAACTGTAATGATATATTAATCACAAACCTGGAGCTAAGAAAAAAGGGTTATAGGAACCTGCACAGGAGTCCTGGATTGTAAGAGTACAGGGAGTTTTGCTGAGTATTGTTTTGCGTAAGGGGAGAGTGTACGTGAGAGAGAAGGCAAAACAGGACCAGAAAGAGAGAGAGAGCACCTGAAGAAATCCAAGGTGAAGACTGTAAGCATGGTATGACCCCAAGAGTAATAGTAGTCTGGATCAGGATGCTGGCTGACAATAAGCTTGGGCCTGTAAGCTAAGAAACTTCTCCTTTTGCCTTTGGCTCCTCCTGCATTTGGACAAGCAGGATTTGTTTATTTATAAGGCATGTACCAACGTTGCATCAAAAAAAATAGACTCCATCATCAACCTTTTCTCCCAAATGGAATATTTCCAGGACTCTGAACCTTAATTAACTGCTTGGGTCAAAAAGGGGGTAAATGCACAAGCACTTCCACTGAATTCAGAGGGACTAGTCACGTAAGTAAAGTGAGCGGGACTTGGCTGTATATTAAAATACAAGTAGGGCTTATAAAGTTCATTCTAGTGTAAACAATCCCAGCATGTTGACAAGCATGCCAAAAAGATTAAGATAGGAAAGTCAGCCTGTCAATTTATACCCAGAGATGTATCGGTTTAAACTGATTTATTCCTTTATGTTCATAAAAAATAAGCCCTGTTACAAAACAAACCTTTTACATAAAATGTCTCTCTAATGTACAACAGGAGTCAGGTATAGAGTTTCTCATTTCCTCTAGTGGCATGTACCTGTTAAAACAGATCTTCTGTATTTCCTGATAATTTAAACAGCAGTAAAAATAGCTCATGACAAGTTGATGGTTTAGTTTACTGTACTTTACAGAGGCTGTGAATAAAATAATTACATAAAAGAGGCAAACATAATGCTTACTTTCTCTAAAGGCTTTACAATAGCCAAGGAAAGACAACAAAAAGAACAGGGCACACAGCAGGTCTGCTCTGCCAACAATCCCTGCAACCTTTGAAAAAAGAAAAAGAAAAAAGGATTTACTTTTTGTTTTTTCTTTAAAAAATATTTTTGATAATACGTGAGGAAACGTAGAAATATAATTAACTGAAAATATGAAATGGACATATCATTTTGTGTCACTTTCATTCCTGTAAATTGTTTTAATAAACTTCATAAGACCATGGGCATTTTCCCTGATTTGGGAGGAATATTTGTTTGTCGACAGAAGAAGCCGGTAGATGGTTTGGCTTTTACTCACTGAAAATTTACTAATATTTAAAAAAAAAGGGGGGGGGAATTGTGGGTGTGATCCAAAGCCTATTCAGGTAAATGAAAAGACTGTCATGGATCAGGCTGTATATTTGTATAATTCTTGGACAACTTTTGGGCCCTAGCAAACCTACAGCTGTGGAACCTCAAACCAGAAATTGAAAGAATCTCAGCTTTCAGAAGAGTACATATTACAGCTGAAGGGAGAGGGTGAAAGAGGCCTAAAGATCTTCCCCCAATCTCTACACACACTTTTTATATAATCTGAATCAGTTACATGTGGGGTACCTTCCAAAGAATCACCTAGTCTCACTAACAGTTCTGCTATGTTGGGGGGAGAACCCAGGCAGGGGGTCTGCACCTGTAGATCGGGATCCAAAACCCTGGAGTCCTTCCAGTGACTTCAGCAGGTTTGGCTCAAGCCAAAGTGCTGAAGCCCAATTTTGCTGGAGCCTCTGGAGCAGCATAGATCTTTGGAAATAGGATTGGACCCACCAGTTCTCCTCCTCACCCCCTTATTTAGGGAGGGGACTCAAGGACTACAGAGGCTACTCAGGCTATGCTGCTGCTCTGCCATTTTTTGAGGAGTGGAAAGAGGTGAATTCCTCCCCCACTTGCCTCACTGGAGTTCTCTAGTCTTCTCTTGGGCAAAGCACAGGGTTCAGAGTGAAATGCAGACTCTGGAGCAAGGCTGTGCTACTCTGACATGAGTAAACTGCATCACTTAAATAGAATTTTTGAGGGCTGAAAGGTCTAGTGGTTTGAGTGCAGGACCAGGGGACTGATCGAAAACCCACTGAAGTCAATGGAAAGATCCCCCCGATTTCAAATGAGCTTTTAATTCAGGCCTTTGGGGAAGAAACTGCTGAATTCTAATTCCAGATCTGAAAGAACCCCTGGTGTGGCTTTGGACAAGCCACTTAACCCCTGCCTCAGTTTCTCTATCTGTAAATTAAGGATAATAGTATTTCTCTACCTCATAAGGGTGTTGTGAGGATTAACTCAATGGCTGTAATGCGCTTTGAAGGTGAAAGTCAAAGTGTTGTTTTGTTTCAGGAACTGTTATCAGCTAATGACGTAAAAGAATCAATTCTAGAAATAAACATCAATGTGTTACAGCAAAGGGCCTGGTCCTCTAATACCTATTGTCTCATTGACTTCAACAGCACTCCTTGTGTAAGACAGAGGCGCAGGATCAGGCCCATAGCCTCTGGTCTCAAGGCAACACACAGAGTTTTAATTTTATGATCAAACTAGCTATCAAAGTTCCATGCAATAGGTAATATTTTAATCACTCATGTTTGAACAGGAAGAATTCAACACATTTTTTGTTTTTTTTTTAAAAGACAAAACTATACAGCAGAAGTACTTACCTGCTACTCAGAAAAATCATACTGACATAACAAATTTTATCTTCAGACATTACCAAGACTAAACTTTTCAATATCCATTTTACATATGAAAGCTTTAAAATTCCTTGTTTTTGAACATACCAAAAATCAAAACAGGAAACTGAAACTCTTCACAGTTATATGTCAAAACATGCCATCTAATTTTAGAGACGGGTTGTCATGATTTCAAAGCAACTGAGTTTTCAGCCTCCTGGGAGGTGCTATTTGAGGAGTGAGAAACGCATGCATGTATGTGCTGCTGGAAGCACACAATGTCTTGATTGTTACAGTTAAAAATATTGAGTGTAAAAGATTTACAATTCATTGTTTAGCAGATTAAGTACATCTGTGCACCATCTGATCTTAGAAAAGGCATGTTTATTTTCAGCACGCTAGGTTCTTCTTTCCAAAATATAAACAAATTTTATAGTTCCCAATCCTGCAAGCTCATATACACAAACAGACCCCCTGAGCCCATGCAGATTAGTTTGCAGAATTGGGGCCTTAGTAACATTTAGAGCCCAATTTAAACAAATATATGTAACAGTTTATATCATCAAGGACTAGGTAGTAATTCTATTGTTCAGGCTGCACTGAGATTTCACGGATTCCCAGGTGCACAGAAGCTGCACTCTCCACCACCTTTTTGCCCTACATCTGGTCTTTGGGACAACCAAGAGCAGTTTTCACCCTCACGTAACTTTACACTGGTAGCCATGGTTCTCTAGATTGCTGAAATGCAGAATGCTCTGGTCACACTCCTTACTAAGGGTGGGGGACAGGAAAGCCTGATGTAGAGCTCTGTACATAAGGATCCCCCTGCACAACAGCAATTCCCCAGCAGGCTGTTTAATATAGGGGTCCCTTTCTTTTTCACCATCAGCATTGCGCAAAAGGGATGGAGCAGGGCCAAGGATCTGGCTCAAGTGGTGGAGTAAATTCCTTTGCTATGTATGGAAAATAATGTGCACCAAACTTAAGAGCACTAGGGCAGAGACTGAACGTTAGAATGAAAACTCTTTGGTAATTTACAATGGAAAGGCAGTTAAAATGCCTCCTGCTGGATTATGATTATTCATGAATTTTAAGGTCAGAAGGGGCCATTTGTGATTATCTAATCTGACCTCTTGCCTAACACAGGCTATAAGACTTCCTTGAATTAATTCCTCCTTAAGTCCAATAACTACTGTTGAACTAAAGCCTATCTTTTAGAAAAACATTCAGTTTTTAATTAAAATATTCCCATTAATGGAGAATCCAACAAAACTCTTGGTTAATTGTTCCGATGGTTATTGACCCTCACTGTTAAAAACGTGCACCTTAGTTCAGTCTGAATTTATCTAGCTTCAACTTTCAGCCACTGGACTTTGTTATTCCTTTTTCTGCTAGATTAAAGTGCCCGCTATCAAATTTTTGTTTTGTATTTTTATTGCAGACTAATCAAGTCAGTCCCTTAACCTTCTCTTTGTTAAACTAAATAGATTGAGCTCTTGCGTCTATCGCCATATGACTGGTTTTCCATTCCTTTAATCACTAGCATGGCTCACTTCAGAACCCTCTGTAATTTATCAACATATTTTTTGAACTACAAGCACCAGAATTGGACACTGTGTTCCAGCAGTTGCTGCACCAGTGCCAAAAACAGAGGCCATAACCTCCCTGCCCCTAGTTGAGATTCCAGTTTATGTAAAGCAAAAAAAGGAATTAACCGTGATTAAGCCCTTGCATGCAGTTTATTCATGCCTCTCCTCTACTGTTCATGAGATAGCATGTCCAGCAATGTATTCTTTATCCACTAACTAAAGATGGATGGCCTGAAACAATAGTGTTTAATTATTGTACTTTTTTTGTCCTAAATAGTGACTTGCTCTGAAGAATCACTAACTTGTGAGCGTATTAACCATAATATTACATGATTCTCAATGTAATACGTGCAAAACTGTAATAATAGATACTCTGTGTAGTAATGACAGATACAGTGTGTAACTTATAAGAGTGTTCCAAGATTAATTAGTGTTGGTCAGGAACTCTGGAGATCTAAAACATTATACAAAGATCTAAGTATTAGGTACTTACACATTCAGTATGCACTGGATGCACAGCAAACAGTGAAGCAGCTAGAAGAGATGCTTTTGGAGCAAGGTTTAGCCTTCTTCCTTTACTGCTGTATTGCAGCCCACCCAATAATATCGAGAAGACATCAACCATTAATACAGAGATAGCACAATGCAGTATTATATTGATGACATGAAAACCCACTGGGTGAAAGCCTCCAGCAAAAAGGTAATTAATTCTACATAAAAACAAAAACATTGAGATTAAGAGTCAGAGGAGAGCTTGGAGACACACAAAGAAAAACTAAACACTCCTGAAGAAAGAGAAATAGCCTTTGCACGAGAAGCTTAATATTAAAAGTACATTTTAAATAATATCTAACAGAACCATGGTAAGGTGGGTGTATCTCCAAACATCCCTGTAGGCTCCTAGCCTGCAGCTACCAGGCCCTGATCCTTTCCCAAACAGAGGATTTCCCTACAGAATAACACCCATACCCTCACACCAGTGCCAATTTGCACCACCACCACTACCTTTACAAGATCCCAAATGGGAAACAGCGACTGTGGCTGCTTCTCAGTTGGTGCCATAACTTTAAAGTTGCATGTTATAATAGTGCTCTGGGACACAACCCTGTGTAAAATTAGAAAGTTGGAGAGTCCTGCAGAAAAGCAGCCCAATCTGCTGGAGGGCATCTTTGAACTTCAGAGATAGTGTGTGCACATGAATGTTCCTGGGGGTGCAAGCAGGAAGGATGGTGCAAGATGAGACTGTTCTTTCAGATTATACCTTAAAATAAATGTTTAAAAAAAAAAGTCCACATCACTCACACACTGAGGTCTTAACTGACTTGCATAGACACTAAAGACCCCATGAAGCTTTGTTTTTTTGTTTGTTTGTTTGTTTGTTTTTTTAAAGATTTGTCATAGGATCTTTGGCCAAAATTTTTCCAGTGTGTATGGCCCACTGCTGGGTTTTCACTCTCCACCCCAGTGGTGGCTGCATTTCAGTGGTGCTCTACACATACAGTTAAGTGATGTACTTTGGGATTTTGCACAAGGAAAAGGCACAACATAAATTATTATTATTTAAAGGGTGTATGTGGAAGCAGCATTCTTTTGGGGACAAGGAATGGGAGTGTGGGTGGAAAGAGGTCAGGAAAGTAGGCTGGAGAGGTGTGAGAGGGAATTAGTACTGGTCAGGCTGTTTGGATAAAGGTCCAGTGTAGGAGCTTATTCTGGGTAGGAAAGCTGAAGGGGAAAAAGTGTACCACAATTTTCTGTATAATACAAGCAATATGCTAAAAACATACAGAAACTTAACTTAGATAATGGATTTCACCTAGTATGTCTAGCCAACCTGCATCTGGCGTAAGTGGAGTTCATTAGGATGATCTAACCTGTTATAAATGTGTAATACACATAAAAGCAAAGTCTTAAGGGAGGTTAGGGAAGGCCAATTTCTTGCTTGAGGAAATAGCATTTTACTGGCTACCTCCACGTGCTCCTCTACGGTTTCAGATTTTTAAATACTTGTGCGTACGTTTTCTGTTTAAATTAACCAGGGTGTTATTGGAGTCAGAATGAGCCTCAGAGGCCGCAGGAGGAAAGGAATAATTTTATAATGTATGTTTTATGTAATATATGGAAGCCTGTAATAGGCATTTCAAACACCCAGACATTTACATTATTTGTATTTGTATTACAGTGGTGCCTAGATTGGACTGAGATTGGACCCGACAGTGCATGGTCACAGCCCTTCCTTGACCATGCAGGGGAGGAAAGGAAAGTAAGGTCCCATGCAGACTCTTCTCTCACCATTACAGCTGGAGTCACAAATTGAGCAGGGGAATACTTGCCCAATACTCCCTGCTAAGAACAAGTGGGTGGGGAGGAGTCCTGGATCTGCCCCCTTTACTCACCAGGGGGAGTGGCTGGCCAGGCTCACAGCATGCAGTAAGCAGCTCCATGACAAGGGTGAAGTTACTTACTCCTTTCCCAGGCAAATAGGGAGCATGGATGGAACTCAGTCTCCTTGGTCTGCTTGTAGGACAGTGCAGCTACATCCACCCCCCGCCCCACCCCCACGTAGACTGTAAACTGTAAACTTCTACAATCTAGCCATTGCGAGAAAGTCCCATGGCCCTTGCCCCAAACAGCCTATGACCTAAATGGACAAGAACAAGGCTGGGAGTGGAAACAGAGGCACAAAGAAGCAAAGTGACTTGCCCAACATCACTTTGCAAGTCAGTGGCAGAGCAGGGAAAAGAATCCAGGTCTACTGATGCCCAGACCTGTGCTCTATTCACCGAACCACGCTGCCTCCAGTACAGCTATTATAAGAAAGCAACAATATATGTACAAAGATACATTAATATATAGCAGGAAAGTATATTAAAACTGTGTGTATTGGGGGGGAGACAGGGTCAACAGTTAAAAAACAAACTGTCAAGCTGAGGTTAGAGTAGATGGGCAGAGATCAAAATGCAACCGAACCCCAGGAAAATGAGAACAGAGCCCATTTTTGTTTAGTTTTATACTTCTTATCTCTGCATTTTAGCACCTAGATTATAAGCTACTATTATTGATGTTCTATATATACTTAAGATAGATTGATAAACACAAAGCTGGGCACATAGATTAAAAAACAGAACAAAGCTATGTATACATCAACCAGGATGTATACTGTTCAGTCTACTTCCACCAAAGGGTTCTGGTGACATGAATAAATTTCTCTAGCTACATTCTTACTGTTTAATATCACAGCACCTCTTGCCATAGGAAAAAGAAGGGAAGAAGAAATGGAGCAAAAGGGAGAAAAACTGGTTTAGATCATAGAAGGGTCTTCAGACCTTCAACTGATAATGTGTGGAAGCTGCTCAGACATTACAGTGATTAAAGAGAAAAGAGACAATTACAGAATCTGAGGTGGGGATACTTTTCTTGGTATATTAAACGTGACTCTGGAGTAAATTTAAGTAGGAGGTATTATATAATTTATATTAATTATATAAACAATTATGAATAATGTTCTCATCTATCCAGACTCCACTTTTCTTCCTACTGGGCAGAACTTACACTTATGCAGAGCACCAACACAAGGTCTATGTATCAATTAAATCCCTTGTGCTGGCCCTCTGCATAAGGGTGAATTTCACCCTTTGGTTCCGAACCTGCAACAAGCTGTGGGATGTGGGAGTTCACCTGCATGGAGCTTATTGCACGATCAGGTCTTTGGAGTTAAGCAAGGTAGTAGCTGTACTGCAAATAAGTTGCAGCAGAGATTTCACTTCCCTCAAAGTCTCTTATTTTCCAAAACAAAAAAAGTCAGTTAACAAAATAAACCTCCAAACCCAGTACTATGGGCACGACACCAGGTCTCACCTGAAAGTCAGGACAGTAAGTGGTCGATATGATTTGTGGCTGGTATTGCTGCTGAGTTTGCCACCCCAAAAGTCATGATGCCACAGGTCACCAAGTGGAGTTTCTGCTCTGAGGTCCTGAAAGAACACACGTTTAGCACCAACATTGTTAACATTTCAGTTTAGTTAAAGCAGTTGGAAAGAGAACAGTTACATACAAAGCAAACGGGCACCACCATGACCATATTTTATAGACAACACTTTCTATCAAGTCTTTTAGTGACTGGCTACTGAAACCTGATTGATAGTTCCAAGCCTTTTCAATACCCTCTTCTATTCCTTTAATTATTGTGGACTAGATCCTCATATAGCATAAATCAGCATATTTTCATGAATTTCAATGGATCGACGCTGATTTCCACCAGTTGATGTTCTGACCCAACAGCTCTAGTGTAAAATATATTTAAAATATCTTTATTTTTGTACAATATCTTATTTTAGAGATAGGATCTTTGGAAATAGGAACAACACAAGCTGTTGCAAATTGCCATTTTTCCACTAGCACCAGTAGGAGAACCATTAATGAAAGCAAGATAGATGTACAGCAAGGACTAAAGATGGCAACCAGTGATTAGCTCTTTTTTAAATCCTTTTGGGTGGCTTCCTTAACTTTCACATAACACCACTCAACTAGCACTCTTTGCTTCTGACATATCAAACCCATCAGCAAGTTCCTCTATGTACCGCTCTTCAAGAAAATTCATAGTAGTAGTTAGGAAAGGAATTTCTTAGGTACCATCATGAAGGAAAAATAAAATCACACTTTTTAAAAACAATTACAAAATGGAAGTGTACAGTTTGCTTAATCTCATAACTAAGGTGATAAGGAAGCAATTTTGATTATTTCAACTGTAAATGGTGCCATAGGAGATTATGTGAAAATCTGAAGAACACACATGGACATAAAGGCAGCCCTTTAAAAATATGTTTTTGTATATGTATACATATGTATATACAAACACACACATACATACACACACACACACACACACACCCCCTCTGAGAAATTTCTGTGCAGCAGCACAACATGCTTCATATTAATCAAATAAAGCTACTCCACTGAGAAGGCCACCTTACTTCCACCGAGCTCCCATACCTCTCCTCCACACACACAGCGTGCCAAATTCTGCTCTGATTTATGTTAGTGGAACCTTGTGGGGTATAAATGAAAGCAAAATGTGCCCTTAGTTTGATCCAAAACCATTAGAGCACCTAAGAGTGAGATATCACTACCCAAAGAATAACTTCAATAGGAGAACGGGTACTATGGATGCAATCAATTATAGCTTACCTTATTTCCCATTCAACTAACAAAGTAGTAAAAAAACCAAACCAAACCAAAAAACCCAAAACTCCACCATCACCACATGAAGCCAAGTACTGTACTTTCTAAGGGTTATTAAACAATACGTAGGGCCAAGTTTAGCACTGAATTCAGCAGGGATGTATAGGTTGCAACTCCACTGCATTCCTATATCTGAGAGAAAGGATGTTCGTGTGATTAAGACACTGGATACGGACTGTAGAGACCTGAGTTCAATTCTCAGCTCTGCTACAGACTTCCTCCATGATCCGCTGCAAGCCACTTACAGTCTGATTTTCCATTCCATTGCAATTGTTTGCTATTAACTTGTCAGTATATAGAACATGTAAAGCTATCAGAAAGTCTAATATATTTCTTAAAATAAAAGCATTACAATTTGAATACCATCTCTCATGTCAAGATTGTATCAATAACAAGAGGTACAAAATATATTTGTTGTGTGCTAACAGAAATTTTTAACCACCATAAGAAACAGTACTCAATATCATTATGTTCATAAAACAGAATGTGAACTATAAGAAAAAGTCTTGCATGGTCTTTAAGTGCTGCAGCTAGGAAACAGTTTGCACAATTTAATCCGAGTTTATTTTTTATCTTCAGTAGGAAACAAGCAGACAAAGCAAAATATCCAGAAATACCTTGTGATTCAATTCCATTTACTTATGACCTGAATTCTCCAGAGCTCAGAAGTGGTGAACTTGACCACCAAGCACTGGAAGTTTGGAGAAAGCTACATAAAATAGTTTGTTCATCTTCACGGGATTACACTAAAAAAAGGGAACGGTTTGCTTTTCCTTAACTGTAAGAACTTTGCATCTATTTGAAAAGTTATGTATGATTTTCTCCATTGGAACAGAAAGTGGATACCTAGGAATCCCTAAATATTTGATTAGCAGCAGCCTATGCACAGTAGGGTGCAGTACTTGAAGAAGGGTCAGTTCTTCCACATAATGGCTTACGGAAAAGATGCATTGTGTCTGAAATTCCTGCTAACCCAATGATTTGTTTTGCCAAAAAAATAAATAAAGACAAATCACTGTTGTGCACCAGTAAAAAAGTGGTTTTAAATGACAAGGAAGCATCTGGAAAACAGCCTTGAACACCAATAAAATCCAATAACTGAATGCGCCACGATACGGTAGGCATGGGGCCAACTAACAACATATATTTCATTAAAACAGGAAAGTGGGGGGAGGGCTAGCAAGTTAACAAAAGGGTCACAGTGTGGTACCTAAGAAAATACTGGCAAAGCAAGGCTCAGCAGATCCACAGAATGCCTTCATCAGCTGTATTTCACATGAAAAATAAAATATGGCATGTAGTACCTTGCTTAATAAAACCTGCCTTTATTATGGTACTTTCCCTCCCCACCAATTCATAATCCCTCATCTCTACATTTTTGGTACTGATTTAATATTTCTACATATTTATCTAGCCCCTTTATTATAAAGTCCCAGTGGCTCCAAAATCCCATTCAATTTCTAAAGAAATGTGTCAAAATTTAGATAGGGAAATAAATTAAATCTCCATATTTTCAAATGCAGGCTGAAGTAAGAAAGAATGAGGTTATTTAAGCAATTGATTTAGTTTTTTCTCCTTGCCCGCAGCCAGAATTTTAGCACAGCTTTTTTATTTGCGTGCGTGTTGATAAACTGAAACAATAACATTTGTCAGGTAAACGTGGAGAGAAGTGGAGGAAGATTACAAGTGTAGAAATTGCATTGAAACAAACTACATCCACCATTGCCTTGGTTTAAATGTCAGTAAGAAAATGAAATTGCATCGTTATCCTTCAAATACATCTCCTGGGAAAATTTGGTTCTGCAAGTTGTGTCATTTTACAAATACAATACATTCTATAATCTTTGTATGTATTTACATTGCAATTTGGCAGACACTCCCCCCGACCCAACATTTTTCTAGCTTAGGGTATGGCTGACTTATCAAGTACACTACAAATTTATTTGAGCAACGATAATTCTGTGGGATGCTGAAAGGCAAATTGCAGTAGGCTACCTTTATACTTTCTGTTGTGAAAAAAATACTGTAGATCAAGGGTAGGCAACCTATGGCACATGTGCCAAAGGTGGCATGCGAGCTGATTTTCAGTGGCACTCACACTGCCCGGGTCCTGGCCACCAGGCCAGGGGGCTCTGCATTTCAATTTAATTTTAAATGAAGCTTCTTAAACATTTTAAAAATCTTATTTACTTTACATACAACAATAGTGGAGTTATATATTATAGACTTATAGAAAGAGACCTTCTAAAAACGTTAAAATGTATTACTGGCACGCGAAACCTTAAATTAGAGTGAATAAATGAAGACTCGGCACACCACTTCTGAAAGGTTGCCGACCCCTGCTGTAGATTATATTTTTTCCAGAAGGTTTTTCGGCTACCACTATGGCATTTTTCTCTTCATTCTTTTGGTGTCAAGAGAGTAGAGTATCTGTATCTATTCCTTTTCTTTTTGCTTCTATGTCCCTCTCTTACCACCTCTATCACTCATACCTCCTAGATCAGACTAGGACCACTCTTATAAGGCCAGGCCCCACCCAAGGGCCCACTCTTGGAAGTTATTAAATGTCCCCTTGGGAGGCATCTCAGGAACTGAGGACACTCAATATCTTACAGGACCACACCTTAAACCATCTATTTCAGGATTTATACTTTAAAATCATGTAGCTTGAAAACTGGCTAAGGGATGTAAGCAATGATTGGCTAAATAGTTTTTCAAAAAAGAACAAGATTCGCAGTGCATTGAAGACTGTTTTAAAAAAAGCAAATACTTTCTTAATATTTTCTACTCAAACAATTGTTGTATTTGCCACAGGAATGTTACAAGTGAGATGGTCCACGAGACTCTCTCTCTCTCTCTCTCTGTTAGGCTGGGGTTTACCTTATGAAAAACCTTGAAAACTCTTGCTGAGTGAAACTCACCATCAGCCCATCCTGCAAACACTTCTGCACAAGAGTAACCGTATCCATTTGGCTTCCATCCATCACCCATTGGAGTCAATAGAAAGTCTCCCACAGACTTCAGTGGGTATTAGACTGGATCCTAAGAACCATAATTTGAATTCACTGAAGTCTATGGTAAAACTCCCAGGACCAGATCCACAAAGGTATTTAGGCTCTCAAAATGGTAGTTAGGCACCTAAGTCCAACATTATAGATACCAGTGAGATCCTCAAAACCCCATTCATCTGCTGCCTAACCTTGGAGGTGTTGAAATTCCCTAGGTGCCTAAGTTTGTCGGTAAAGTCCCTTAGGCACCTAAATTTTTGCTAGTGAGTATCCACAAAACAGCCTCAATCCTGATGATGCTGAGCTGCTCAGTCCCCTAGTCCATACGTAAACCTTGGTGGAATTCTCAGACTAGGTGTTCCCCCACCTAACTCATATGTGGGGACCTATTCAGTAGGCCTGCTCAGAGCACACCTAGCAGATCTGGTCAAAAAAAGGACAGCTGGGAAAGAGCTGGTCAGGATTTTTTGGAGCTGTGCGTGTGTCTCCTTATACCCAATAGCCCAGTCATTAGAGTACTCACCTGAGATGTGGGAGACTCAGGTTTGAATCCCCATTTGTCCTGATTTGGAACAGGGACTTGAACCCAGATCTCCCACATCCCAGGTGAGTAACCTAATCGCAAGGGTATTGGCAATAATGGGGTGGAGGGCTCTCACTCCCCGTTTTTTCTACAAGCAAGGACTGACCTGGCTTGGGTATCTAACTCCAGGACAGGGTTCATGTCTGTGAATCCTGAGCAGAGGAAGGCACCTCCCTCCAATCCCCAGTTAAGAGACCTAACCATTTTTGAGGGGCGGGATGAAGCCCTGCCCCTCTCCTTGGCATTTTCTACTGCGTAGTTTAGGTGACTCCCTGCTCAGCTTGCTGATTTCTGTGAATCCCTTCCTTAGGTTCCTGACTCTCTCCATACAATGCATGGGGAGCCTGGGTGCCTAACTTCGTTAATTCCACTGGGCGCCTAAATCCCCTTTGTGAATCTAACCCCCAATGACTTTAATGGGAATAAGACTGGGTCCATAAATAGTCTCGTGTACACACATCCATGTGCACAAGTGTTTTCAGGATCAGGCCCAAACATTGTGCAAATCTAGCCAATTTCACCCACAGTACACATAGCTTTTGTGCATTATTTACATAAATAGTGGCTTACTTTTTAAAACCCTTTGCAGAGACAAATGACCATCATAAGAAAGGGAGGGGGTCAAGGAGAAATTCAACCCAAAATTCTTATTTTGCATGGGTCAAATTTGGGGCCTAACTAAGTTGGCAGTATCAGTTTAAATCAATTTTTTCTACTACAATTTAAGTCAGAATAAACACAAACCTTATTATTGATGATAGCTTCAGAGTCATCAAAGACAAAATCTCCATCGTAGCTGTTAGCAAAACACATGCAGGAAATGAGTCCAACAATAATTTTAGCCCAATAAGAGGGAAGCACAAACCATGATATTTCATGATCCAAATTAAATTCTGATTGTGCCATTCTGTGAAATGCTTGTTTCGAGTGTGGAGCTCCAGCATTATGTTGGCTGCAAATCTGGAAGAAAAAAAAATAATCATGAAATGTACAATTACATTTAAACACCATTAGCTTTGCTTAAAGAAATGAAAATCATACTGACATGTTTTACATAGGAAAACATGACATCTTACACGAGTGAGATGTAATTCTGAAATCCATTAAGGTAAAAAGGAAAATTTAAAAAAATGCTATCAAAACCTCTTAGAACATAATTTTATATTTCAGATTTGAGAAAAGTAGAAAAGCATGGTTGACTATGGTCTGAGCATAGAGTCGAGTTATAATCTTGACTCTGACACATGCTACCTCAAAAGCCTTGGGCAAGTCACTCTACTTTTTGGACTCAGTTTCGTTTTTCAAATAAGTATACCACCACCCATTTCATAAACACATGCCTTGTGAGGATTAGTAAATGTTTATAAAGTTTTTTGAGGATGATGAATACCAGTTAGGGCACAATAAACCCAAATACAACTGCGCTGATGCAACATGAAGGGCCTAAGTTTGCAAGGACACCATGTGTGGAACTCACAGGGACTTCAACAGGAAACACATGCATAGAGTTCTTAAAGAATGAGGCCCTACAACTGGTATTCAACAAAGTACAGTCAAGAATAGGGTTGTCAGTTTGGGTTGGATGGATTCCTGGAGGTTTCATCACATGACAATCTTCAATTCCTGGAGACTCCAGGACAATCCTGAAGGATTGGCAACCCTTGTCGAGAAGCACAAACTTAAGATTCCAACTGCAAAGTTCACTAGGTCACGCAGCACGTCATGCATATTTTATAATACACATCTTACTAACAAAGATAAAATAGGCACATAATCAAATATATATTTAATAAGGAAAAAGAACAGTAAGTACATGTTGCAACCCTGCTTTATTAATGCTGTCAAAACCTTAAGTTTTGCATTTCTTGACTTTATGATTTTAACCTGTGGAACCTTAGTGGTGGGTTTTTGCATTTGATCTCCTAGTTTTATTTATTTTAAGAAAGAAAAAGACTAGATTTTTTTGTCTTGTGGAGTTTACAAGCTCTGCTGGCTTGGCAAATGGAACTGATAAAGTTCCTTGCTCTATAGCTGTTCAGCTTGCAGAGCTTGTCAGTGTTACCAGTGGAACTCATACAAGTTCCTTGAAACAGTCTACACATTCCTAACCTGTGTAGGTACTTGAGGTGTGCCCCCTCAAGCCCTCTATTGTGGTACCCAATTCTGTTGAGATACAGGTGTGGAGTGGTATGGATCTGAGAAAGAAAGAAAGAAAGATTCAGAAGAAGCTATCTAGCAGAGCAGAATAGGCCAACCACTAAAAGCAAAATATATTTTCAAATGTAATCCACTTCTGGTTTACAATCTACTGAAAGATTAAAACTGTAACCCTTAATCAGAAGAAAGCACATATATTGCTACTAACAGCTTACATACGATGATGATGGCCACTACAGAAATCCTTAATTACAACAGATTTCAGCAGCTGCTCAGAATTCCCCTTTCCCAGAAAGTTTCCCCTTAACCAGGCTGCTTTTTTCCATTTTTCTCATTTATATTGGTCATTATTTAATAGTACCTATATATAGGATTGGTCCATCTGTGGGGTTTTTCATTACAGGGACAGAACTGTTAAACACTCAAGCATGTTCCCTGAATATGGGGGGAGAAACAATCATATATATCACAGATGTTTTGTTTGTTTAAATGGGACCCAACTGTGTGCTTGATGCCAGGGGACCATACCACCTGGGATCTGACAACACCCGCTCTCTTTTTGGTACAGTCACAGTGCATATTTCCATTTCACTGCTGTGTGGTGTGGCACAGCACTTAATAAAAGATCATTATAGGGGGTTCCTTTACATGTAGAAGGAAAGTTGCATATTTAGTTACATGCAACACCACATTCCACTAGCTGGCAGCGTATCTAAACATACTGCTAGAGCTCAAGACTCCATTGTAACAAGAACAGATTACTCTGATATTTGTGAATTAATGAGGCTGTGGTGTCTCAGATGGAATCAGTTGTTTATGCAGGTGAAGAAAACCAGAGAGTCAGTACTCCGCCTGCATGAGAACGCCTCTGTCATTGTACAGACGATGATATCCACACATGGTCCCGCTATAAGAATATAGCTGGCCACGAGCGTTGTTTGGGGAATCAAGAAACTTGATCCTAGTTTCCATTCCACAGCAGGGAAAGGCAGACGCAGAGAGCTCGCCCTCTGGAGCCTGTACTCTCCGGAAGAAGGAGGACTGTTCTGCTGGGGAAGGCGGCAGCAGGGGAGTGGGAGAAGGGTGGGATGAGACCGGTGCAGAGAGCGCTACTAGCAAGTACAGGAAGCTTTGGCCACACACACGTTTTCAGAGCTGTAGCTGCGGCGGCTCCGTGTATTTCTTTTGTCCTGGGAGCAGCAGCAGCACATGAATGACACACGATGTAGCGTGGTTCGTAACGCTGGCGAGGTTTCCATGCTGCCTCCGCCGCCCACTGCAGCAGAAGTCAGGAGCCAAACCCACCCCCTACCTGGCGAGGTACAGAGCCACCCCGGCCAGCTCCGCCGAGCCACCCCCCCGCCCCTGACCTGGTTCAGCCCCGTGCCGCAGCCCAGCCACCTACCGGGTGCACAGGATACCTGCCCCCCTGGAGCGCCCCCCTGACCAGCCCTGGTCCCTGCGGGCGGCACGCGGGGCAGGCACGACCGCCCGGCCCTGCTCCGGGAGCCCCGCAGAGCTTTACCTGCAAGGAGACGGAGCCAGAGCGGCATCTCCCACCCAGCTGCGAAACTCTGCCCGCTCTACGCGCCCGGGTGCCGCCGCCGGAGCTGCTGGGGCGGGGGAGGGGCCGCCACGGCGTCTGCCCCTGAAAACATCCTCACTGCCCATTGGCCCATGGCCTGTCCCCACCCCTCCTTCTCCCCGCCCCGCCCCGGCAGCCTCCGGCGCCCATTGGTGGCTGGCGCTGTGACGCGAAGCGGAGCGAACAGGGGAGGCCGAGAGCGAGCGGAGCTGGCTCTCGCCCGGCTGCAGGAGCGGGGGAGCTGCGCTGAGCCACACCCCTCTGCTCTGCTCTACACACCAAGGAGAGAGAGTGGGGGGAAGATGCGGCCGCCCAGCCGGCATTGCGCAGGCCCACAAGGCTGCCGCCCTCTGGTTTGCAGATCGTTCCTCATTCACAAAAACCTTTGTCTCGGCGGCACAGCGTGTGTCGCTCCCTTTGCTCTCGTGTGTGCCGAGCTGTGCGGCTGACATGCACGCTGGAAGGACTGTACTCTCACTCATCCGCTTCCCCCCCCCGCCCTGCTTTATTATTGATCACTCTCGTTTGTTTTATGTGGGGATTACAGTAGTGCCCACACCGGAGAAGGCCTTTCCCCCAAGGACTTTACAATCTGAACGAACCTGAAAGGTTTAAAATATCATCTGTTTAGTTCTCTTTTGCTTCACACCGCACCTCTCCTCTTGGAAATAAGTTTTCTTCTGAATCATTACACATAGTGATCCTGGGGAAGACGATGTTATAAACCCATTGCAATAAATAATATAGAAAGTTGCTACAAGAGCCAGTTCTAGGAGCAAGTAATCAGGGTGGTTGCCCTCAGCACAAGCTTCTAGGGAGTGCCATACTACTGTGCCACTTTTGGGGGGTGGGGGGGGCTCAGCCTCTCTGGGGGATGCTGAAAACATCTTCTGCTCTGGCCAGCAGAATGCTTAGGTTCTGTTCCTGCTAGGGTTGCCAATTTTGTTTGGATGTATTCCTGGAGAGTTTTATCACATGACATAATCTTTAATTAAAGATTCATCTTTTAATTCCTGGATACTCCAGAACAATCCTGGAGGGTTGGCAATGCTAGCTCCTGCTTGCACTAGTGACTAGGACACCAGCTGTTAATTATGAATTTCACTAATGAGATCCATGCAGACAATAAGATATGCTAGTTAAATAAGTGAACAAAGTACATTTGGGGATGCATTCTCCTAACTTTCTCACTGCTTTTGTTGATTTAAGCCCCAATTGTGCTGTGAGTGCCACAAGAGCAGACCACTCTGTGCAGGCAGACAGTTGTTACAGTGGTCTCCCATGTGGAGCTCATTGTGAATGTATTGGGGCCAATGTGAACAAAGGAAAGCAAGGAAAATGAATCACAAAATGTACTTGGTACATGAATTTCACAAGTGTACTTTCATTTTAAGCAGTTAAGCGTATGTATCCAAGTATACTGTTTAATGTTCTAGTATCTTTTCTAAAAATAGTGAAGTCATAGTAATATGAGACCTCTCTACAGTCATCCATGAATCGTTGCTAAGGGCAGAGCAGAGACACATAATTTTGGTTTGGAAATTCTGAGGTGTTTGTGTTATTAAGCTTTAAATCAGTGAGGTTCTCTCATATATAGCACTTTTCTGTCATAGATCTCAGTGCTGGGAGGGGTTGCAAGCACTTTGGAGGACAGGATTAGAAATCAAAAAGACCTTGACAAATTGGAGAATTGGTCTGAATTTAACAAGATGAAATTCAATAAAGATAATCACAAAGTATTTCATTCAGGAAGGAAAAATCAAAATGCACAACTACAAAATGGGAAACAATGCCTGGTTGGTAATGCTGCGGAAAAGGATTTGGGGGTTACAGTGAATCACAAATTGAATATGAGTCAACAATGTGATGCAGCTGCAAAAACAAAAAAAGGCTAATATCATTTGGGGTATTTAACAGGAGTGTTGTTTGTAAGACACATGAGGTAATTGTCCTATTCAGCTCAGCACTGGTGAGGCCTCATCTGGAGTACTGTGTCCATTTCTGGAGACCACACTTTAGGAAAGATGTGTGCAAATTGAAGAGTCCAGAAGAAAACAAAAAAGATTATAAAAGGTTTAGAAAACCTGATCTATGTGCAAAGGTTAAAAAAACAGAGTACATTTAGTCTTGAGAAAAGAAGACTGAGCAGGGACCTGGGAATCTTCAAATATGTTAAGAGCTATTATAAAGAGGACTGTGATCAATTGTTCACCAGGTCCCTTGAAGGTAGGACAAGAAGTAATGGGCTTAATCTGCAGCAAGTAGATTTAGGTTAGATATTAGGAAAATCTTTCTAACTATAAGGGTAGTTAAACTCTAAGAAAAGGTTTCCAAGGGAAGTTTTGGAATCTCCATCATTAGAGGTTTTTAATAACAGGCTGGACAAACACCTGTCAGGGATTGTCCAGGTTTACTTGGTTCTGCCTCAGCACAGGGGGCTGAACTCAATGACTTCTCAAGGTCACTTCCAGCCCTACATTTCTATGATTCTGTGGTGAGTTTTAGAAACTTTTTACCCTTCTTATGAAAGGGAAAACAGACACAGATAGACTGAATGTTTGCAAACTAGTAGGCTTTGTATTGAAACTCCAAATCACCCCACCTGTGCTACCAGCATCACACAATCATGACAGTTTGCCACAATTAGCAATCTTCCTACATGTATATGCAGCATCCCCACAACACAATGTAGAATCATAGAATCAAAAATGTCAGAGATGGAAGAGGCCTATGTGATCCTTCATTCCATCTCTGCAAATGCAGGGTGGTCCCTTTGTCAATTTAGGGAATCTGTCTGTAAATCTAATTGGTCTGGTTGATATTATGAAGTTGCTATGAACATTTCTGTCTCATGGAATGCGTCTCTGTCAATATGTATCCATCATTGCTGACAAAGCTGTAACCATCTCTCCCAGACTAGCTACAATGGACAATAGTTTACTTTAACGACCATACTCTGATTGGTCAATATGCTAAGGAGGTTGGCTGGAGCTGGGAGAAGCCATTTCTTCCAGCTTGTCTGTGTGTAGAGGCTGAGGTTTGGCTACTGGACAAAGCAACCAGGTATTGTTGGTGGGAAATATAAACTTAAGGGACTCACAGAGAGACTTGGGAGAGAGTCATGCTTTTGGGGGAGGTGGGTTAGCTCTTATACCAGGGGTGGGCAAACTTTTTGGCCC
Source organism: Emys orbicularis (assembly GCF_028017835.1). Lineage (NCBI taxonomy): Eukaryota > Metazoa > Chordata > Testudines > Emydidae > Emys > Emys orbicularis. Next base: position 267,491,372 of record NC_088683.1, on the reverse strand, counting down.
GAGGGCCACATCTGGGTGGAGAAATTGCATGCAGGCCATGAATGTAGGGCTGAGGCAGGGGGTTGGGGTGTGGGAGGGTGTGCGGTGTGCAGGAAGGCTCAGGGCAAGGGATTGGGGTGCAGGAGGGTGCAGAGTGCGGGAGGGGGCTCAGGGCAGGGGGTTGGGGTGTGGGAGGTGTGGGGTGTGGCAGGGGGCTCAGGGCAGGGGGTTGTGGTGTGGGAGGGTGTGGGGTGCAGCAGGGGGCTCAGGGTTGGGGTGTGGGAGGGGTTGAGTTACGGCAGGGGGCTGAGGGCAGGGGGTTGGGGTGCAGCAGGGGGTTGGGGTGTGGGGTGCAGGAGGGGTTCAGGGTGCGGGCTCCAGCCCGGTGCTGCTTACCTGGAGCATCTGTGGGGTGGCAGCAGCGTGCAGCGGGGCTAAGCCAGGCTCCCTGCCTGCCCTGTCCCCGCGCTGCTCCCGGAAGCGGCCGGCACCACATCCCTGCGGCCCCTGGGAGGGGGGGGGCAGAGGGCTGTGCGCGCTGCCCTCGCCTGCAGGTACCTCTCCCGAAGCTCCCATTGGCCACAGTTCCCCATTCCTGGTCAATGGGAACTGCAGGGGGTGGTGTCTGCAGGCAAGGACAGCGCACGGAGCCCTCTGCCCCCCCAGGGGCCACAGGGATGTGGTGCCGGCCGCTTCCCGGCATGGGGCCCGCGGTGCCACAGGGTTGGCAATCCCGTGGGCTGGATCCAAAGACCTGACAGGCCGGATCTGGCCCACAGGCCGTAGTCTGCCCACCCCTGTCTTAGACCAACCAAGGCTATAGAAAGCAAGTTGACCTAGGGAGAGAGAGGCTCCAGGGTTCAGATATCAAGGCATGAGCTGCAGCAAGAGGATCCTGACCCCAGCCCAAAGAATGCTCCAGAGTGGTGAGGAAACCAAAGCAGGTAATGTTACCAGAAAATTCTTTACCAAAGAGGGAAGCAATCTTTATAAAGGACTCCCTCCCCAGCTTCTATCTCTTGAATTAGTATCTAATCACCGGTGGTGATTCTCTAAATGAAATAGACCAGAGATAATTAGGGTACAAATAAAACAAGGGCTTTATTTATAAAACAACTCTGTGGTTAACACCCTCAGAAGCATAACGCCTAGACCCCAAACTAACCAAATGTGGGTTACAAGGATATGAAATAAACTGTCTACTTCACCACTCTGCACAAAACTCATTAGAAGCTGAACAGGAACCAGGGAGCCACATAGGGCCATACGGGGCCAACAGGGCAGGAGCTACCAGGAGACCAATGAAACAGGAACCACAGTGAGGCCGACAGGAACAAGGTAGGTGTCAGGAGCAGGAACCAGCATGATCTTCTCTCTTCTTGATGGAACCGAAACGCGAGCACGGGCTGCCACGCAGGCAGACAGCACCCTGCGCAGGGCTCAGAGTTGCCAGGCAGATCTTACTTGTGACCTTTCCTGCCGAAGTCTTCCTGCCAATGTGCCTATTGCTGGGCAGATTTCAAGGAAAGGGCGCCAACAAGGAGGAGAACCAATATGGAGGATAAGGACAAACAAAATGGCGAAATAAGCCTAACAGTAAATGTGTGTAAGATTTGTTATTTTTGTATAAGTCTGTGCATTTCTTGCTCTATTAAAAAAGCGCAGTGATGTTTTAGAATTCTGTGCGGTCTGTGTTATGGGTTACACCTCTCGTGTGCCCTGGAAGAGGTAAACTGTAACCCAAAAGTCTCATGCCTTCAGGTGGGGTTTGGGAGAGGATGTGTTTAAGCTACACAGGACGTATGAGGAGATCAGCACTCGTCCCAGGGGCTGGGCTGTTGGACTATGAGGTCTCCTTTCCCCAGGAGGATGTGCTAGAAAGAGGGTCTGCACCCTGAGATTGTGCCTAGGAACCCTAAGCCAGGGGCAGTGCCTGGCAGGGCCGGCTCCAGGCACCAGCATAGGAAGCAGGTGCTTGGGGCAGCCAATTCAAAGGGGCGGCACTCCGTCCGGTATCGGGGCGGCACGTCTGGGTCTTCGGCGGCAATTCGGCGGTGGGTCCCTCATTCCCTTTCTTCCTCTTTGAGCTGTCGCTGAATTGCCGCCAAAGAGGAAGAGAGGGAAGACCCGCTGCTGAACCGCCACCGAAGAAGCAGCGCGATTTAGCTGCCGCCGAAGTGCCGCCGCTTGTCTTTTTTTTTTTTTTTGCCGCTTGGGGTTGCAGAAAAGCTGGAGCAGGCCCCGGTGACTGGCCTCTGTTCAGGCAGACAAAGCTCATAGGATACAGCAGTTAGATCTCCTCGCAGCAGTATGGTGAGAGCCCAAGAGGGGGCATTTGACCAAATCTGTGATAGTCCCTAGCACTACTTTCTAGGGTTCCTTTTAAAAATCCCAAGCAATAGGATTTACACCACTTTTTTTGGAAGATAGGTTTACAGTCTAATGGAATTCATTGTCAGGAAATTTTATTGATTTCCAGCCGAAATTTTCCTTATTACTCCAGGTTATGCCTCACTGAACCACCTAAAATAATTCCTTTCCCTCTTTGTGCTAACACTTCAAATATTTGTAAGCTATTGCCCTACAAGACTATTGTAGACTTCCCCAAATCCAACACTCATCTAAGCCACTCCGCCTATACAGATCTTCAACTTCTTTAGCTTTAATGATGTCCAGAGAACCAATTCAGGAAAACATTTTTATTCAGGAAGGATGCTTAAGCATATGTTTAACTTTAAATACATGCTTAAGTCCCGTTGAAGTCAATAGAATTTTAAGCATGTGCTAACGTGATTTCCAGTTTCTCCCATTGCATAAATTCTTACAATTGGCAGACTTATACCAACTGAGTCATCTTGTATTATATATTGTTCTAAAGAGGATTTGACACTATTGTTTGCTGCTCTATTTGTGTCTGCTAATGGGCCATTCACATCAGACACTTACCTTGCCAAGTTGTTTTGCTCACAACTGATACATCTGTGCATCTTTGATCCATGTTTAGTATCCGGAATTTCATTTGTTCAATGTAAGTCTGCTAATATTATCAGCTCTGGTCAGATGCACACACCCACACATACCTACACACCTTTGGCCAGATCCTCAGCTAGTGTAAATCAGCTTCTCTCTATTGATGTCAATGGAGCTGCGTTGATTTACAGCACTTTAGGTTCTGGCCAACACATATTAGTCCTGCTTTCTTCTTATTTTCAGAGTATTTTAATTGGTATATTTCTTCAGTCCTCTTATTTCACCATCTGTAGTGCATCCCTTATCACACTGACCTTCTGTTCTGTTTCAATTAATCAGATGAGTCACAGAGCAAATACCTGTTTTAGGAAGGGTTCATTCTATAGTTCCTTCAAAATCTGGTTCAAATCAATTATATTTGCAGAATTTATTTCCAGTCCATTGGCTTCACAGCAGTGTTACTACACTGTTTTATTTTAAAACAGTTGTTCCTAAATACAATACTTTTTTTAAAAAAAATCTGCAATTTCTGGGAAAGAATATCTGGAGTGAGATTCTACCTACTCTGTAGTTTTCTCAGCATGTTACGTTGATCTGCCTACGTGGGTAGACCATCTTTGTTTTAGAAACATAATGTCGCAGGACTGGCAAGAACAAAGGCATATGTAAGCATGAAAAAAGTGTACAAACTACATGATATTGTTAAGAATAGGTATAATGTTACTCATACTGGAATGATTATGCAAATGTGAGGATGTAAAGTTGGTATGGGAGTGACTATATTAATAATATCTTAAATTTCTGAGCATACCCCATATGACCTCCATATTTTCAGAAGCTTGAAGAAACACTATCTGAATTGGGTGTTTCTGAGGTTAATAAGAGTGTGGTAGTTTCTCTCCCCAATGAACATGCCTCCTGAGTATTTTCTAAATATGACAAAATGTACTGCACAGTATAATGTTTGGGCACCCTGTCTTTTATTTCATTTTAAAAATATATTTGGCATCCTTTAAAATTGTAGTCAGGAATAAACTCTTATTGATTAGTAATAAATTATAGAGATAACATTCAAAAGGAAACAATAAAAAAACTCACTTGCAAGTATTAGGCCTTGATATTGCAGTTACATTCATACTTAACTTTATGTGAATGAGCAGACTCCTGAAGGAGTACTATTCACCTGTAAAGATAAAAGTGTGTTTGAAAGATTGGGGCCTAAATCCTCAAATTACTTTGGATGCTATTCTTAAATACTATTTTAAATATTCTTAATCCAAAAAATAAACAGCTACCAAATGTTTCTAAAAATAGTAAGAAAATGCAAGAAATACATTCCTCTACCGGGAGATTGTGAAATGCACTCATGTTAATATACGGTGAAAACTCCACAGCACATCAAAATACTTTTCTAAAATTCAGAAGGTCAGAAACAGCCTGAACCATCCAGACCCTCAACTCTCTGCCTTTCTTTCCCATTATTCAGACTTAGCCTACAAGCCTTCGCTTTCTCAAAAAAGTGAACTTCTTCCCATCTACAGTAGCTGTGCAGAAGTACTGATGCAGGCAGAGCAGCTGATAGAAAACTAAGATTTAAGCATCAGCAAATTAGTTCTGTGCATCTATGTAGCTCTTGCTAAATGCAAAGTTTTACTCGCCCATGATGCTTTTCCCTTATTTCTCCACTTCACCTCATCTGCCAGATATTGAAGTGAAAGTAGCTATCGTGTTTAGAACAAAGCAGATAATGGAGGAGAAAATTTTAAATGGAAAGTGGAGTGCTTTAATCATTTTCAAAGAGGGATCAGATTTTCTTCCCAAAATTGTTTCAACGGATAAAAGGAAGAGATTTGAGTCATCTAAAGTCTCAGAAAGACCAAATATTCTAAGATTATATCATTTAAAATTATTTTCTAAAGCTTAAATTTTGTATGAAGAATTGCATTATCCTTCATCAAAACATCTCCTTCAGTATCAGTGCTGTCAGAAACAATTTGTAATTCATTATGTTTCTCTACCAGTTTAACAGTCTCTTTTATATAGATAGTTTTAAAGTCTGCTATATCTATCTCACTAAAAGTGACTGAAACTTGATTGTACACCAAAGCTGCGTTTGGTAATATACATTAGGAGATGAGGGAACAGAATAGAAGGAGGACAGTTTTCTGATTGCCCAAGCAGAGACTAAAACTGCTTTCATGGCACTGTGACTGATAAGAGAACAAGGAAACCAATTTGGCCTTCCCAGGGCTGGCTCCAGGCACCAGCCCACCAAGCTTGTGCTTGGGGCGGCACCTGGAGGGGGGCGGCGCGGCACTCCGGCCGCCAGGGAGAGCGGGGCCATGGCCGGGCTCGCTGCCCTCCCCCCGGCGCTCTGGCCGCCCTCCCCCCGGCCGCCGGGGGGAGAGCGGCGAGCCCCGGCTGGGGCTCGCCACCCTCCTCCCAGGGCTCCGGCCGCCCTCTCCCCCGGCGCCCTCCCCCCGGCCGCCGGGGGGAGAGCGGAGCCCCCACCGGGGCTCCGGCCGCCCTCCCACCCCCCCACCCCCATTGGGGGTGGGGGGGCGCGGCCGGCCGGAGGCTTTTTTGCCTGGGGCGGCAAAAAAGCCAGAGCCGGCCCTGGGCCTTCCATACACTTTCTGGTGTTACAAAATTGGAGGTTCTGGGCCTGGTTCACTGTTTCCGTGCTCCATGTGTAGCCATTTACACCAATGCAAAGTGAGTGAGAAATGGAACTATTATGATTTGATAGCATTTGATACCCATTCAGAACTCCCATGGCATGGATGTACATGACTAGCCAAGAGGCCTGATGTTTTGTTGCACTGCACCTTGTATATTCTCATTTACACCAGATCAAAGTGGATGATGAGTGTCAGAAGGATGACATTTTCTAGTGACTAGTGTAAATAACTACACAAGGTGCACAGCAACAGTCAATCAGGCCTTATGCATTTTTGTGTACATACACTTTCTTTTCTCTCTTTTTGATAGCATTATACTACAAACTAAGGCTCCAGTCCTGCATCTTGTTCGTGCTGGGGGGATCTCTGCCACTGCCAAGCTACAGGATTGGAGCCCCAAGGAAAAAAAGTAGGGAAAAATTAAAATTGTCTTTTAAGATCAGCCCAAAAATAATAAGGGAATACTTGAGAAATGAATATAATAAAGTATCCCACAGTATAGAGGCTCAGAATTCTTAATTTCAAAGAGCCAAGTATATGACTCATGCAAATACATATTAAAATATTAAAAACCCAGTTAGAAACTCACAAATCAAAATATATGCATTTGAAAGCATTCTCCCAAAGGGCAGAGCGAAGGGAAGGTTTTAAAACCTGTCTCTGTCTGATATATATCCTGTTTGAGGCACGGTAATGAGTAGCACCAGTAGAGGGTAGACCGCAAAATCTCCTACAAAGCAGAAGGAAGGTGTTTAAGCTTTTTTCCCTAACATCAGCATTTGTGATAGCCTTGTTATTTTTATTAAAATCATGCTTTATGGATATTTTGTAATACACCTTGAGTTCTAGGTAGGCACAGCTATAAATCTGAATACAGTAATTAAATGAGTAAATTTTTGTGCCTGCTCACATAAGCACTCTGGAATTTAGTGCATATGAGTTATTGTGCGGTATAATTAAAGTAGCTACTTGTAAATACCATTACTCTTCCCTACTTTTTTGCTCAGGGGTAATTTAGGGTTGCTATATGACATTTGCTTAAAAGAAGAACTATCTTTAGCTTAGCTCTTTTAATCCAAAAATCTTAGAGGTTGGCAAAGAAAGATAAGTACCATTACCCCTACTTTACAAATGGAGAAATTGAGGAATAGTGTGGTAAAGTGACTTACCCAGGATTATGCAGTATATCAGTGGCAGAGCTGGAAATAGAACCCAGCTTGTCTGGCTTCTAAGCAATGTCTTTACTCTTTTGAATACACAACTTACTATTAATTATTTGCACCCCTGTGCCCCAACCCACTCCGCCCACTTGCCTGGTGCAACTGCCAGGGAGTAGGGTCAGGGGCTTGCCCCACTCCACCTGCCCAGGTCTCCTGCCAGGGAGTGGGGGAAGCCCCTGCACCCCAACTCACTCCCTGGCAGGAGCGCCGGGTGGGGGAAGCCCCTGTGCCCCGACCCCATTTCCACGGCAGGAGCATGGGGGGAGTGGTAGGGAGGCCTCCAGGCAGAATGGGTAGGGAGGGACCCCCACTTGCTCTGGCCCAGGGCCCCACAAAAGCTTAATCCACCTCTGTGGAATGGTAAAACTTCCAGGATAGGTCCCACTATGCCAGGCACTGTAAAAACATAACAAAAAGACAGCCTGTGCCCTGAAGAGCTTATCCTATGCCACTGTGTCACAACAGTATCGGTCAGCCATGCAGGCTGCTTGACCTTTATAGGTAAAAACACGTTGCAGTTATTTAATGTTTGATAGGCCCTCTAGGGATTATGGTAAGATCCATCCCTACTGGTGCTGAGTCTGGCTCAGGGACGAAGGCAGACTGCTTGTGGGTTCTCTGTGCTGGGGCTCCTGGGGACTGATTCATGCCCTATCACAAGTAAGAGAAACCCTAAGAGCTATTTGTGACTCCATTCCTCATTTGTAGAATGGGGATAATAATACTTATCCTTCTTTTCCAAGTCTGCGAACAGCTATATAATTGAATACCGAGAATAGATACTAACAAGTTTCAGGTACAGTTCTCTCAAAGGCATTCTCTTCACTTCACACATATTCAGTAGAATTTATGCATACACTTCTCTTTATAGTTGAACTCATTTTCTGTTGCAATTACTGCAAGTAAGTTTCATGGTTGCAAACAGATTTGGCCAAATGGAGTCAATTGGTGACAGTACAGCACATGGCAGAAGAAAGGTGCAGCCATGTACATCAGCTTTCATTCTCAGTACTATTGATATTCTGAGCCCCCTGCCAACAAATCATCTGTGGAATTGTTGGGCTGCCATAGATTCTGTAACAGGCTCAGTCAATGAAAATAATTAGAATAGTAGCTTAGTGCCACCCAAATTGAAGCCAAGACAATATCAACAATATCTTGCATTTATTTAACTTGTATTAAGAAAGAAAGAAAGATCCCATTGCCATTGTTTCTGGGCTCGTAACATTTTTTTAAAACATATCACCAAATAAGTGAACTCATGTCAACCAGAAAGAGATACTTCACCCTACCCGCTAGAAATAAACATAACACAGACACACTCCAATCCCATCCCCTCAGGCAAATATACAAGAGCGCTTTCAGCAGTTTGGCTCTTTGAACATTTTGTAGAAGCCTTCAGGCAGACTCTATGAATAGAAGAGGTTCGTGGGGGCTACCATGTCCTCTGTTTTTCATTCTTGTAATATTTCACTTCCAAGTGAAATGAGGATTTTAGGGAATTCTTTCACCATCGTACTAGCATCATTACAGCTTTCTCAGTGCTAGCAAGTGATAGGAGTGCTCATGTAGTTCAGGCACCAGTTGTTGGTATAAAAATATCTTCCTATCCCTCCCAGGGTTAATGAACTCAGTGTTTTCTTTACCTATATAATTTTAGGGCTCTCACTAGTTAGAGAAGTTGTGTAACACTGCTGTACCTTTAAACAACTACAGCAAACCTCACTTCCCCCTACAATTATGTACGTTTTCTGCCTCAGATCAAGTGCCAGTCATGAAAGTTGCCAAGCACTCTCAACTACCACTGACTTCACTGATGGTAAAAGATGATTACCACATTGCAGGAAGCAATGAGCACCATACAGGATTGTGCCCCAAGTTGTTTACATACAAACTTTCTCCTAAAGCCTCCTTTCCAGCATGACTCATTTTGAGATACTGAGTGTCTCTGAGGAAGTACTCTGCACCTCACAAGATCATATCCTCAGTAATGCCACAGTCCAGCGTCTCTGACCTCTCATTTCATCACTATGGCAGCAATGATGATGTTATAGACACAAGATCATAGACTCAGTGGTCCAAATTCTGTCCTGGTATAACACAAGGGAGGAATTTCAGTAGGCTATTTTTTCAAATGAACGAACCATTCTGAAGGGATAGACCAATCAGAAAGGAGACAGCTTCTATTTATTCATGAATATCTTGTTAATCAACAGTAATGGGAAAAGAAATGCAGCAAAAGTACATAAGCTGGGGCTAGTCTACTACTGTCCAGTAAATGTACAAAATACATAGAGTATTGTAGGTTTGTAGCTTCATGATTCCCATTACAGATAAACTAGATTAAATGGGAACTGAGGCTAAACCCTGTACAACTCTGAGAATGTCAATGTATTTTAACAGTATTTTTATTACATTTTTCTATGAACACATTATCTGGTTTGAAAAAATAGGCATATTATAGCAAAACCACAAAAAGTCAAACCAACAATATGCAATCACACATACAGCAGAACTTTAGAGTTATGAACTGACCAGTCAACCATACACCTCATTTAGAACTGGAAGTACACAATCAGGCAGAGACACCCCCTCTCCCCCCAAAAAAAGCAAATACAGTACAGAACTGTATTAAACATAAACTACTAAAAAAAATAAAGGGAAAGCAGCATTTTTCTTCTGCACAGTGAAGTTTCAAAGCTGTATTGAGTCACTGTTCAGTTGTAAACTTTTGAAAGAACATCCATAATGTTTTGTTCAAAGTTACGAACATTTCAGAGATATGAACAGCTTCCATTCCTGAGGTGTTCGTAACTCTGAGGTTCTACTGTATCACGATAACCTATGGTTTTAAAAAAGTTTAACACACTGATTCAAAAGAAGGGGACAGAAGGGAAAAAAGGAGAAGGGAGGAAGACAAAATTAATACCCTAGACATTTATTATAACAGACAATGATTCCAATTATATTATCCTAGAAGTTCCATGAAGTGTATTTTTAAACATTTGCCTTAGTGCAGCAGTGGTTCTTTAAATATACTGGGGGAAATGTAATAGCGCTTGACTGCAGTAATAAAAAAATCTTTAAAAACAACACCTTAAAGACTAACAGATTTATTTGGGCATAAGCTTTTGTGGGTAAAAACCTCACTTCTTCAGATGCATGCACAAAAAATCTTTGTGCAACTCAATCTGCTCCATCCCACCAATTTTATAATTCCTTCAGGAACCCCTATTTTATGCTTAGAGTCAGCAAGTGTTATTATCAGATGGTGCATCATGGTCAGTATCTAATTTTTAAAGGATTAGAATAGGGATGAACAAGCCAGTTCAGACAACATAAGAATTGGTCTTATTCATCAAGCTCAGAAACAAACCAAACTAGATTTTTCAACTGTGTAGATTTGGGGAAGATCCAGTGTAGCAGGAAGAGAGCCTGAGTCATAAGCCCTTGTATTAGAGGCCTGGTATGAGGAAGGACCTGCTCACAGAATCTGGCAAGAACTAGGCTATAATGCAGAAATACACATTCCTAAGAAGTGCTAGTCACAAAGTGCTCACGCAAACACATCCCGATATCAAGTGGTACCAGAACATCCCAATATCAAGGATGGTACAAAAACATTCCCCAAGGATAACAAGAACACACTGACCCCGCCTAATGGATAAGGTCAGGATGATGATAAAGATGTTTTGATTGAACCAACATGTACAAGATGATGGGTGATAACTAGCGACGTCAGGGGGGGAGTAACTAACTATGTCAGATTGGCAGTACTAACTTGTTTGTATCGGGGTATAAAGATGTATCTCAGAGGGAGTATCTTTGTCTGGCGTTAGGGAGGAACAGAAAGACCCACTGTTCACTGAGCTGGTTCATTTTTACGTGCATACATGTATTAGTGACCGGTAGAGTCTGCGGGATACTAGTACCATGCTTTGTTGACAATAAACCTGGCTGGTTACCTTCATTCCTTATCAGATATTTTCTTGTGGTCATTAGGTGGTTCGCTCGAGGTCTGCCATGCCAGCTGTCTGCGCAGGGCTGGGCGGCACACAGAGGGGACACACACACACACACACACACACACAGCCAAACATCTAGCAACATCTAACCACACCCAGTAACTCCTCCCCATCTCCTCCACCCGCTCATCACCTCAATCCTGTGAGCAATGACTATAATTACCTCAGTGGAAGGTCATTTTTGGTGACCTGGAGGGGTGGAAAGGGATGGTCTTCTTTACCTCTAGTGGTAAGGTAATCTCTTGAGGAAACTATTAGGGGGACTAGATGGCCCAGTGGGGTACAATAACAGCATATAGATTATCTTACTGCTGTGCCACTGGTTAATAAAATCCAGCCCAGTGAGCAGTAACTGAAAATCACTCCCATGAACCAGCTGTTCAGTGAAATGAGTTTGGTGGGTCTCTGTTCAGTGGTGACCTCATTGCTAATTGACACATTTTTTCAGTTTATTGATAAAAAGATCAACAGGTGGCTTGATTACAGTGTATAAGTAATATATGGGTACTAAGGAGTTTTTAACCTAGGAGAGAAAGGCATAACAAGAGTCAACAGCTGGAATCTAAAACCTGACAAAATTTAAATTAGAAATAAGGCACATATTTTTAACAGTGAGGATGATTAACCATTGAAACAAACTACCAATGGAAGTGGTGGATTCTCCATCTCTTGAAGTCTCAAGTCAAAACTGGATTCCTTTCTGGAAGATAGACTTTAGTCAAACGCAAGCCATTGGGCTCAATACAGAATTGGATGAAATTCTGTAGCCTATGTTATATGGGAGGCCAGAGTACATGATTTTATGGTCTGTTCTGGCCCTAAACTGTATGACTCTTTGAAAAGAGGGATGCACACCTTTCTTCCTTTCACACAGAGGCAATGTAGTTCAACAGATAGTGCACTCACCTGAGTGTCAGGAGACCTTTGTTCTGTTCCATCTCTGCTGCTAACCCACTTTATGACCCCAGCTCTCTGTGCCTCAGTTTTGCTATCTGTAAAGTAGGGATAATAATGCTTACTAACCTTAACAAAGCACTTTAAGATCTACCGATGAACAGCACTATATCAATGCTAAGTATTATCATCTTATCTCTGCTGATCCCTCCTCTGGTGGCAGTAGATACATGTCAGGATCCTGAATCCCAGTACTGAGATCTACAGCTGTCGTTTTATTAACTGTTTCCTGCCCTCAGCCAACAGTGACTCCTCAGCATTCTTCAAGGAAGGGACTGTTTCTTTGCCTCTGTTTGTACAGTACAATGTGGTCACTATTATACCATAAATATGAAATAATAATAATAGTAGCTAAATATGATGAGTTCTTAGGATCAAATCCTGTATGTTGGATGATTTCAGCCATCTATCGGCCTCCTGCAAAGCTCATTAAAGTCAATGAAAAGCTTCTCATTGACTTCAATGGGTTTTGGATCAGGATGTGTGTGAAGAGGGGCTGCAGGATTGGGCCCCGTTGTAATTGTTTTATTCATATACTAAGGTAATTTCATTGCCATAATGGTTCGGTATCTACTGACTTAGGCCAAAATGTTTCAAACATGGTTGAAAAATTCCTGTCACACCTATGGCATTGTATAAATAGTACTACTAATAATCTCCTGCCTCACTGTGCACTATAAATTTTCCAGATTAGTATTGTGGGGTGGTTCACTTTGGAACTAGCCAACACTGCTGCCTCCTCAGCTGGAAGATTTGTGGTTATGTGCTATAAAGTAAAATGTTCTCTCTCCTCCCCATTACGTATTAGAGCATGACCGTGCATCCTCCTTAGCACTCCCACCTTCTGTAGCCCCAGCTCTTAGGAGACAAGGACCAGGAAACTAATTTACACGTCCCACATGGCAGTGAAGAGTACAGTACCATTAAGCACCAGCCGGTCTAAATTCCCTTCTAAAAATTTCCTTGGAGTGGTGCCAATTTGGATCTCTAACTGTAAAGTTAAATCCAACATGCTGTTGGGAGCTGTTTTTTTTTTTTTTTTTAAAGGGACAAAACTCTTATATTATAGAAATAATGTATAAGGCTGAATTACTGTCTGCTACACGGAAACAAAGCATTTTATCTTTGGCTCAATATTTGTTTTCAGTAAATGCCTTAGACTGTATGTTCCACCAGAAGTTCATTACATAGACATAAAGCAGAGCCATGGGCAGCGGGTACCATAGGCTTGTGGAGGCTGTGCCTCTCCAAACAGTCAGGCATGGCCCTGCCCACACTGCACCCCCAGGCCCTCCCCCTGCTTCTGCTTGGCATGGCCGCTCCGCCTCCAGTCTCCCTGTGGAGGGCCCCGACTGGGGCCATCCCTCCCGTTGCTCCGGGGCTGGGGCCACGCCGACTGCCCTCCCATTGCTCTGGGGTTGGGGGGCTGTGGCCACACCACCTGCTCCAGGGTGGGAGGAAGCTGGGGGCACTAGCCTGGAGTGGGGGCCAGTGGCTGCAGTGGGGGGAGCTTTGGGCTGGGGTGGGGGACATGGAAGGGGGGTTCTCGGGTGGAAGGGGCATGGCTGGGGGCTAGCCTCCTCCAGCCAGCGGTTCACACACCGCCCATGAGCAGCGCTCCATTAATAGCACCACCTAATTAATTGCTAATACTTTTTACCCCATCTCTTCAATGTGAAGGTGAAATTAAGCATAAAAAGTTGCATTTATGTTAAATTTCTTTTGTTCGAGGACACACTCCATCTTTTCCAGCCACAGACACAACAGCTGTCCCAAGCTTTATGTAGTGACAAATGAGTTTCTGTTTTAGAAATCTTTAAACTTGTATGCAACAATAATGAACCCAAATGCCTGGACAGACAGACAGATCTGGAATTTTGACATTTTGGGCTCACCCCTAGAGTGTATCATTGTCATTTCACACACTATATGACTTTGGGAGGAGTCTGGAGTGCTAGAATTCCAGAGCTATCTGTCCCCCCAGGAATTTCTGCCATCTTAATTGTTGCACCCGAGTTCTAGATTTGGGAAATAGAAAACCTTATCAGTACAAAAACGTGGGGTCCATTGTTTATAAAGATGAAAGCTTAAATAGTGTAAATTCATACAGTATTAACTGAGAGTGTGTGCTGTCAAGTGCAATGAAGTCATATGTTAGCAATAAGAATATGCGCATAGGAATTCGTTGTTGGACCACTTTTGTTGGTGAGAACTTACTTCCAAGAGAAATTGCATTGATGTCAATTTCAACACTTGGGTGAGTCAATGCTCTGCAACATGAATACGTGTTCCACAGTCAGATTTAAACAGTGGTTAATTGTGCCATTAAAATGCAGAAGCAGCAAAGAGTCCTGTGGCACCTTATAGACTAACAGACTTACCTTTGTTTTGTAACCCTAAAGTTCACTGCCTCCCTAATTTGTGGGTACCTTATCCCAAACTGACAGATTGCTACTTTTTACAAACTGGTCTCTGAATGGTTTGTTGGATAGCACCTCTATGATTTAGGACTACAGGATAGAAGTACTAACTGATGATGAAAACACTTTCCCCATCTCTGAATTCAGCCTGTTGTTTTCCCTTTCAAGATTACAGTTTTGAGCCCAGTCACTGCTTGTAAGCAATAGCCAAATCAACGAAGGTTATACACACAGAAGTGTCACTGGAAAAATCACATTTTTACTGGCAAAGGACTGCATTCATATAAAAAATGTTCATGTCTAAAGAAAATGGATAATCCTTGAGTGCAGTTTAAAAGCATCTATGCCCCAAAGCCCAATAAGGGAATGAGAAGGCAATGCTTGTGTGGAGTGTGACAGTACTTAAATTGTGGGCTACAGCAATCTTACAGTGTTAGGTGCTAAGCAGAAAAAAATGAACAAAAGTCTTGCAGAGAAGGGTAAGTATTTGTCATTTTGCTGGAATTTATCTCTTATTGACAGTGGTGGGGAAGGGGAAATGTTTACAATGACCAAATCATCCCCTCTGGAAACATAGCAGATTCCCTGCCAGGGAAGGGATCAGATGCCTCTATGCCTTGCCCCCATCTGTCCCTAGGCAAGCCCTTCTGTGGCAAGGGGGCAGGCTGGGGGTGGAAGAGAAGAGCTGGAGAGGGGCTGGAGGCAGGATGTGCTAAGCTGACCAGTTAATACAGCCTGAGCCTGCATAAACGTTGACGTCTCTATTCTGCCTTGTTGGACCCTCTGGTTAGGTGAGATCCAAGAATAGCTGCAGAAAGGATATGGGGAGGGCTGCAGGAGGCAAAAGGCCAAAGGCCATTCAAAAAGCAAAGTAGCTGGTTCTGGCCTCCCTGAGATCCCCTGCTATTCATGTGCTTAACAAGAGAGCCACAGGTTTTAGGGGCCAAAGAATCACCTGCTTGTGACCCCTGCTGACTCTAACAGAACACGCTAGTTAAGTCTTTTCTTGTTTCCTTGCAGACTTTCCTGTTTCTTAGGTTGGTTTTTCTGTAAGGGAGAATTAGATGGGCCACAATTTGTCAAAGCTATTCTAAGTTCCTAGGTTTCAATCTCTGAAGGAACTTTCCCAATTTGATTTGCAGTTACTACTGGTACTTGAATAGCCATTACCCAGCTCATATTCAAACAGGCAAAGCCTCAAGTCCTTACTCTTGGAAGCAGTAATAATCTTGGGGTTCATTAAATAACAAACAAATAACAAAGGAATAAAACTTTAATAAAACAAACGGGAGCTTTGTTCTGTAGCGAGCTGCTGCACACAACCATATGGTGTTCCCAATCCCCACCTCCAGGGCACATCTCCAAATTCCCACACTCGCAACACAGTATCTTATGAAGGAGCATCTCCAAATTACAGTCTTTTATAAACATATCTCTACATCTTCCCTCTTAAAGAAAAACAAATTAATTCTTATATAGGCCTATTAAACACTGAGATAAAACTGAGTAATGACTTCAGGATTTGACTCTTCGTTTTCACTCATTTCTTAGACCAGCAAAGGACCCAGTGGGACAAATCTTGACTCTTGAAAACAATGCCAAAAAACCCATTGACC
This sequence comes from Emys orbicularis, assembly GCF_028017835.1. Taxonomy (NCBI): domain Eukaryota; kingdom Metazoa; phylum Chordata; order Testudines; family Emydidae; genus Emys; species Emys orbicularis. The sequence goes on along the minus strand of NC_088683.1, from coordinate 267,475,507 downwards.
TTCAGTGGGATCAGGATTTCAGTGACAGCGTTACTGCAGGAATAACATAGCAAGAACTTCAGCATCTGGCCAACACTGCACAAGCAGCCTAAATCTCTCTCTCTTCTTTTTAAAATGCAAATCAAGAACATGAAAAGAAGCCCTTTATTGCATGTTAGTGGCTAACTGAAAGCAGGGCTCAGAGAAACAATGAAAGTCAGTATAAATGCACACAGCTGTTTCCAACGTTGTTCTTATTTTTAATTGATAGCATGAAGCTATAGAACAGAGGCCATGCTTTTAGCAATGTATTTATGATGCAAATGTTTTACATATTTTATATTATTGAATCTATTAGTAGAGTAGCTATTTATGAGGGCAAATGATTAGCTATTTCTTGTAGGCTTGTGAAGTGTTACTGTGGCCTCTGACAAAAGATAGCCCAGTAATTTATTCTGGTAAATAAAATGTCCAGCCACCCACTAGATGGTGGCAAGGAGCATGTTTTAAAGTTTTGTTTACAGTAGTTCACCTGCTGTCATTTTAGCAACAGGGCCAGATTACTCTAAAACACCCCCCCGCCCCCCGTGCAATAGCTGCAAAAATCTTTTTGTTGACCTTAGAGGAGCAGGAAGAGGGGCAGGGACAGGAGGGAGTCTGGGGCTGAGCTGTTACTGTGTATGCATATGTCTGCAATACAGATGGAATTCTGTGATCGTTCAGTGGCAGAGCCTTGCTAATCACATGAGACAGACAGGTGGCCCACGGCCTGAAGGTTGCAGAGGCTTCGGGCTCCTAAGAAGGGAAGCAGAACATTAGCTTGACATTACCGTGATGGTGTGACTGATCACAGGGTAAGGGTGTGGAATAGCTGGAGTTCCATAGCTCCCAGTGGATTTCCTCACTTCCCCAACCTGGCACTTCAGTGGTCCCCATGGTACCCCGTCTGAGAGGTGGAGGGAGGGGAATCTCAGACTATACTGCTCATTCAAATCCCTTTTAAAAACTCATTTTTGCCATGTCACTTATGAGCTAAATAAACCAACTAATGGAACCAGATGGCTGACTATCTGTGTAACCTGCTATTGTCCTTCCTCCCCTTTCTTGTTTGTTTACGATCCTCCGTTTTTGCAACATATCTGAATTTAGCCTGTAAGCTCTTCAGGGCAGAGACTGTGCCTTCACTTATTCCTGTGAAACCTCTAGCATTCTTCTGTAATGGTATATGCAAAAACGTTGGTGAGGGGACTAGGGCAGATTGTGGGGGCTCCCATGTGACCTCCAGAAGAAGAAAGAGGAGCATCCATGTACCAGCAATGCAGATACAGGTGAGCAACCGTTTTCATGTTCTCTCCACAGGTACTAATGCGGAGAGTGGACTAGATGATACATCTGAGGGAAGTGTGAAAGTAGAATGAATTATATTGTAAAAGTAGAATGGATTAAAGAAATGCTGTATGTTCCTTTAAGCAGGAATGAGAAATGTTGAGATACAGTTGACAGGAAGAGAAACATTAAGGTATTGAACAATGGGTCCACTTAAGCTGATGGTGGGACATGAACAGGAGATCGGTAAGAGTTAATAAGGAAATAAGCTATGTGTGTCTAGCCCCAGGTAAACTTATCAGTTCTGCTCCCTTTTGTCATCTTGTTAAGTTTGCGCCCTTTTTATCTGTATAAATAAGGTAGTTTGGGCCTTGCATGGCACTCACATTATCTGGGTGTATTAGCAGAGCGCTTTTGCTAATAAACAGAGTGGTCTGACAAATTGTGAGTCCTGAGTCTGACTTTGACAGAAGGGAGCAGAAGGAGACTCCACCGATTGGAAGACATGAGATGCACTGTCCTAGGGATGAGGGTTCCACGACCACCGCTCCCAAGAGAAGGAGGTGGGTGGTGGTGGTCGGGGACTCCCTCCCAAGGGGGACTGAGTCATCTATCTGCCGTCCCGACCGGGAAAACAAAGAAGTGTGCTGCTTGCCAGGAGCTAGGATTCATGATGTGATGGAGAGACTGCCGAGACTCATCAAGCCCTCGGATCGCTACCCCTTCCTGCTTCTCCATGTGGGCACCAATGATACTGCCAAGAACGACCTCGAGCGGATCACTGCAGACTACGTGGCTCTGGGAAGAAGGATAAAGGAGTTTGAGGCGCAAGTGGTGTTCTAGTCCATCTTCCATGAATCGACGGTCTCTACCTGGGCCTTTTCCTTCCACAGGGCAGTCAATGAATGGCTACGCAGGTGGTGTTGGAGAGAAGGCTTTGGATTCTTTGACCATGGGATGGTGTTCCAAGAAGAAGGATTGCTAGGCAGAGACAGGCTCCACCTAATGAAGAGAAGGAAGAGCATCTTCACAAGCAGGCTGGCTAACCTAGTGAGGAGGGCTTTAAACTAGGTTCACCGGGGGAAGGAGCCCAAGCCCTGAGGTAAGTGCGGAAGTGGGATACCAGGAGGGAGCACGAGCAGGAGAGCGCAAGAGGGGAGGACTCCTGCCTCATACTGAGAAAGGAGGACGATCAGCGAGTTATCTTAAGTGCCTATACACAAATGCAAGAAGCCTGGAAGTCCTGGCACAGTCAAGGAATTATGATGTAATTGTAATAACAGAGACTTGATGGGATAACTCACATGACTTGAGTACTGTCATGGATAGATATAAACTGTTCAGGAAGGACAGGCAGGGCAGAAAAGGTGGGGGAGTTGCATTGTATGTAAGAGAGCAGTATGACTGCTCAGAGCTCCGGTATGAAACTGCAGAAAAACCTGAAAGTCTCTGGATTAAGTTTAGAAGTGTGAGCAACAAGGGTGATGTCATGGTGGGAGTCTGCTATAGACCACCAGACCAGGGGGATGAGGTGGCTGAGGCTTTCTTCCGGCAACTAACAGAAGTTACTAGATCACAGGCCCTGGTTCTCTGGGGGACTTCAATTACCCCGATATCTGCTGGGAGAGCAATACAGTAGTACACAGACAATCCAGGAAGTTTTTGGATAGTGTAGGGGACAATTTCCTGGTGCAAGTGCTGGAGGAACCAATTAGGGGCAGAGCTCTTCTTGACCTGCTGCTCACAAACAGGGAAGAATTAGTAGGGGAAGCAAAAGTGGATGGGAACCTGGGAGGCAGTGACCATGAGATGGTCGAGTTCAGGATCCTGACACAAGGAGGAAAGGAGAGCAGCAGAATACGGACCCTGGACTTCAGAAAAGCAGACTTTGACTCCCACAGGGAACTGATGGGCAGGATCCCCTGGGAGAATAACATGATGGGGAAAGGAGTCCAGGAGAGCTGGCTGTATTTTAAAGAATCCTTATTGAGATTGCAGGAACAAAGCATCCCGATGTGTAGAAAGAATAGTAAATATGGCAGGCGACCAGCTTGGTTTAACAGTGAAATCCTTGCTGATCTTAAACACAAAAAAGAAGCTTACAAGAAGTGGAAGATTGGACAAATGACCAGGGAGGAGTATAAAAATATTGCTCAGGCATGCAGGACTGAAATCAGGAAGGCCAAATCACTCTTGGAGTTGCAGGTAGCAAGGGATGTTAAGAGTAACAAGAAGGGTTTCTTCGGGTATGTTAGCAACAAGAAGAAGGTCAATGAAAGTGTGGGCCCCTTACTGAATGAGGGAGGCAACCTAGTGACAGAGGATGTGGAAAAAACTAATGTACTCAATGCTTTTTTTGCCTCTGTCTTCACGAACAAGGTCAGCTCCCAGACTACTGCACTGGGCAGCACAGTATGGGGAGGAGGTGACCAGCCCTCTGTGGAGAAAGAAGTGGTTCAGGATTATTTAGAAAAGCTGGACGAGCACAAGTCCATGGGGCCTTATGCACTGCATCCGAGGTTGCTAAAGGAGTTGGCGGATGTGATTGCAGAGCCATTGGCCATTATCTTTGAAAACTCATGGCAATCAGGGGAGGTCCTGGATGACTGGAAAAACGCTAACGTAGTGTCCATCTTTAAAAAGGGAAGAAGGAGGATCCAGGGAACTACAGGCCAGTCAGCCTCAGCTCAGTCCCTGGAAAAATCGTGGAGCAGATCCTCAAGGAATCAATTCTGAAGCACTTAGAGGAGAGGAAAGTGATCAGGAACAGTCAGCATGGATTCACCAAGGGCAAATCATGCCTGACTAACCTAATTGCCTTCTATGATGAGATAACTGGCTCTGTGGATGAGGGGAAAGCAGTGGACATGTTATTCCTTGACTTTAGCAAAGCTTTTGATACGGTCTCCCACAGTATTCTTGCCAGCAAATTAAAGAATTATGGGCTGGATGAATGGACTATAAAGTGGATAGAAAGCTGGCTAAATCATCGGGCTCAATGGGTAGTGATCAATGGCTCCATGTCTAGTTGGCAGCGGTATCAAGCGGAGTGCCGCAAGGGTTGGTCCTGGGGCCGGTTTTGTTCAATATCTTCATTAATGATCTGGAGGATGGCGTGGATTGCACCCTCAGCAAGTTTGCAGATGACACTAAACTGGGAGGAGTGGTAGATACGCTGGAGGGTAGAGATACGATACAGAGGGACCTAGACAAATTAGAGGATTGGGCCAAAAGAAATCTGATGAGGTTCAACAAGGACAAGTGCAGAGTCCTGCACTTAGGACGGAAGAATCCCATGCACTGCTACAGACTTGGGACTGAATGGCTAGACAGCAGTTCTGCAGAAAAGGACCTAGGGGTTCAGTGGACGAGAAGCTGGATATGAGTCAACAGTGTGCCGTTGTTGTCAAGAAGGCTAACGGCATTTTGGGCCGTATAAATAGGGGCATTGCCAGCAGATCGAGGGACGTGATCATTCCCCTCTATTCGGCATTGGTTAGGCCTCATCTGGAGTACTGTGTCCAGTTTTGGGCCCCACACTACGAGAAGGATGTGGAAAAATTGGAAAGAGTCCAGCGGAGGGCAACAAAAATGATTAGGGGGCTGGAGCACATGACTTATGAGGAGAGGCTGAGGAAACTGGGATTGTTTAGTCTGCAGAAGAGAAGAATGAGGGGGGGATTTGATAGCTGCTTTCAACTACTTGAAAGGGGGTTCCAAAGAGGATGGATCTAGACTGTTCTCAGTGGTACCAGATGACAGAACAAGGAGCAATGGTCTCAAGTTGCAGTGCGTGAGGTTTAGGTTGGATATTAGGAAAAACTTTTTCACTAGGAGGATGGTGAAGCACTGGAATGGGTTACCTAGGGAGGTGGTGGAATCTCCTTCCTTAGAGGTTTTTAAGGTCAGGCTTCACAAAGCCCTGGCTGGGAGGATTTAGTTGGGGATTGGTCCTGCTTTGAGCAGATGGTTGGACTAGATGAGCTCCTCGGTTCCCTTCCCACCCTGAGATTCTATGATTCTATGTGTTGCCAATTGCCTGTTGTATGTGTTTTCAGCAGGTGGCTACTAGTGTCACTTGGGGCTGTCAGTTGGCTGTTGCCAGAGGGTGTGATGCTCGCTCGCCGCAGTGTTTCCTTCCCTAACAGTCAGCTGAGGCACTCACTGCTCTTCCTGTGCACCACCTCCCGGATATCACCAGCCCCACTGCCATATACAGGCTGGTGTCCCAGATGTGCCATCGATAGCAGCCAGTGGCCATGGAGTAACTCTGGCATCATTGCTGAGGGCGTTGATTGCAGCTTTATGGGCACAAACACCAGCCAAGCCACAGAGGTACCCAGACCCCATGCCTGCTTAGCAGAAGGATTTGGCTCTGTGTATATGCTGTAGGTTAGAGCATGCCTGGAGAAAAAGAGATGTGTTTAAGAAAGATTAGTTTGATATACTATATATATAGAAATCACAAAATACACAGAAATCTAATGCAATGAAATATATTGTACGGGTTAAGTCCTTTGCCATAGTCTAAACAAGATGTTAAGGAAGGGTTTAAATGAAAAATACTTTACACAGATGACCAAGTTTACTTTAAAAAGCCTGTTTTGTATGTATATTTTTTGTAAACCATCAGTGATAGAAAAACCACAATAGAGAATAGGTCTCAAGCACATTAAGGAAGGCTGATATCCCCACTCACGTGTAATTAGGTATATCGAACACGCCTGCAGGATGATGAACAGTGTGTTTGAAAGGTCTCTTCTTCCATAAAAAGCTGCTTAAAGTCATGAAGGCTATAAATAACTCTTAATTCCATTCTTCACACACAACTATACAGAGAAAAGGTTGCCCAGACCCTTTATCAAACTCTACATTACAAAGCAAGATGCCCAAAGTAAATGAGAAATAGACAAGAACTAATATGTTTCTTAGTCCTCACCAGCAGCAGAAACAGTCTCTGATAGTATTATCCATAAGGCTTAGGCCAGGTCTACACTACCGCGGTAGTTCGACAGCTGGCAATCGAACTTCCGTGTTCGATTTATCGCGTCTGGTCTGGACGCGCTAAATCGATCCCGGAAGCGCTCGCCGTCGACTGCGGTACTCCAGCTCGGCGAGAGGAGTACCGCGGAGTCGACGGGGAGCCTGCCTGCCGCGTGTGGACCGCGTCTGAACCGCGGTAAGTTCGAACTAAGGTATGTCGACTTCAGCTACGTTATTCACGTAGCTGAAGTTGCGTACCTTAGTTCGAATTTGGGGGTTAGTGTAGACCAGGCCTTAGTTAACTGATTAGGATAAAATCAGAACCAGCAAGGACTTCAACCATCCCTTTACCAAAAAGCAAACCTTTAAAAAAAAGTTTTGTTACAGATCCCTCTTGCTTCAAAGAAAAGGAGGAGGTAGGGTGTCCCTAATATGTTGCTACTGCTTCATATCATGGCACGAACTCACCAGCTTTTGAATTCTCTTCTCCCCTGGTGTGAATCTTGTTAGAGTTTAGCAGTTCTAGAAGCCCCTCAACCCCAAAGCACATTGGTTTAGTTAACAACCATACAGCATTGCAGTTTATCTAATTTACTGACATCCCTGTTAATTCTTTTTTTTTAAATGAAAGTAAGTGTTCATGAAAGGTGCTAGAATAACAGTTCTGCAGACTAGAGTCTATTTATCCACAGAATATGTACATCAGCAGTGCATGCATCTACACACTGGCTTGCCAATCTGCCTCAACCCTGGCATACAGTGAAAGATTCTACTGCTGCTCCCAGAGTTCTCTATTTTAAAACATAGGGAATGTCTCTCTGGAACTGATATGTCTGGCCCCTCTCTGTAATGATTTTCCACCAAAACCTAAGAACCAAAACCTCCCAAACTTTAGAGGAGGGGTTGGATGAGGGAAGTTGAAGGGATTGAAACCTAGATCAGATCCAAATTTTGCAGCTTAGTCTCATCTCTGATTTTGATACCAGTTTCAGACATGATCCTGAGCATGATCGCCACCCGCCAGTTTAACAGATGGGAGACTTGCTTGGATCTGCAAGGTGTTGGACAGCTTTAGAATGAAAAGAGAGTGTACACAGGGGTAGGCCCTTCCCCCCCCGAGCTAGAGGGATGTGAGCTGATGGGCTCTAACTCCCCACAATCATGAAATTAAACATTTGCCTTTGGACCCTTTTTAGCTAGTTTTAATGTCAGTTTCATAGATAATATTGAGCATCACTTACTTTTCATTTAAAGTCGGAATGTTTGTGTATAATTTCGGTAGCCTTATTCTGTACTCAGCACCTGGTCCAAAGCTCACTGAAGGCAATGGGTCAGGTAGTCAACAAATATGGATCAAATACAGGGGGAAACAGTTTCTCATGACAGCGTCTGCTGGTGATCATTACGTACAATTAAGTTTTAAAATATTATCACCTTCAGCTTTTTCTCTGGAGTAGTAATTTTGGGGACTCTTCCTCGTGTTAATAAAAACACATTTAAAATATCGCTAGTGAGCCAGCCTGCTGTTACCAGCTGCAGCCTGCGCTGTTACATTATGCATGATTCCTGACTGCTCAGAGTATGGGGGGGCGGAGGAGGGGGGCACGGGAAAAACACACAACAAACCCTAGTAGTCTTTCATTACTGATTTCCAATGTTATGCTAAGTGTTTTCAGTTTATTATTTCTGATAATGATGGTAACCTAGTACTATTTACATATTTATAAACATGTGTTGTTAATAATGAGACAACGTACTCTTATTCAGTATTAATACAGTCAATTCAAAATTAATTTATAAGCAATGCGATAGATTGCTTTCTAGTGCATTTGCTTGCAAAGAGGCTCCACACTGAACAGTAGAGTCATGTACTATAGATCGCTCACTGTGCTGGAGTCATGTGTTTCTAGGTAATTTTACATCCTCCTCCCTGTCATGTTTACAGATTTTTATAACTGGTATTGATTCACTGCATTAAAAGTGAACACCTACCCACATTTATTGCCTACACGTTTTTTTCCATATGGAATCATCTGAACCTTGCATCACACACTAACAAAAGATGGTGGGTTTATTTCAACATATGTCCTTGTTTTTCCTTTTTGCCCAGGGCCTTCTTTTTCAGGGGGTTTTAAAAAAATAAATAAAAATTAAAGGCTCATTCCTGAAAGATGCTGATTGCCCCCTGTGGGAAGCGGAATCTGTCCATTCCCTCTTACAAGGTGCTCAGCACCTGGCAGGTAGGCCCTGAATATTGACTCAGGGAACTGGCCCGTGGACCACCATGGGAAATGAGGGGGCTCAGCAGCTTCCAGAGGCGATTAGAACCTCACAAGATTGTGCTTTCAGGACCTGATCCTCTAAGGTGCCAAGCACTCTCTGGATTCAGGGAGCTGTTGCATCACAGTGTTGTTTACAGCCATCCTAGGGCTGCAGGATCCAGGATGCACATCTTGCATCCTATCTTGGGCTAAGGTGGCCCACAATTGGGGTCACGGTCTTTACAGTATCCAGTTTAATAACTGTAAATTACAAATTGAATCCAATGTGAGAAAAATTGCTGAAGAATTAAATGCCAATCGTGTTTACTTTAAAAACATATCTATTCATAAACTTTTTTAATCCAGAATTTGTGGCATAAAATTGCACTTAATTTTCATAACAACACTTTGCTTGTTCAAACGTTAACTAATTAGTCCTCACAAAACTCCTGTGATGTAGGTAAGTTTTTATCTCCATTTTACAGGTGTGAAAACTGAGATTGATCAGTAAATTGACTTGTTCAAGACCACACAACAAGTAAGGGCTAGCGTTGCCAACTTTCTACTTGCACAAAACCAAACACTCTTGCCCCGCCTGCTGCCCCACCCCTCCTCCAAGACCCCACCCATGCTCCACCCCTTCTCTGAGGCCCTGCCCCCTGCTCACTCAATCCCTCCCCCCTCTGTCGTTTGCTTTCCCCACCCTCACTCACTTGCTTATTTTCACCAGGCTGGCTCAGGGGGCTGGAGTGCAGGAGGGGGTGAGGCTCTGGGGTGGGGCTGGAGATGAGGGGCTTGGGGTGCAGGAGGGTACTCCAGGGTGGGACTGAGAGGTTTGGAGGGTGGGAGGGGGATCAGGGCTGGGACAGGGAGTTGGGATGTGTGTGGGGGGAGTGAGGGCTCCGGGTGGGGGTGCGGGCTCTGGGTTGGGGCTGGAGATCAGCGGTTTGGAGTGCTGGAGGGTGCTATGGGCTGGGATCGAGGGGTTTGGAGGGTAAGAGGGGGATCAGGGCTGGGGCAGGGAGTTGGGGCCCAGGAGGGGGCAAGGGGTGCAGATTCCGGGCGGTGCTTATCTCAAGTAGCTCCGGGAAGCAGCGGCATGTCCCCCCTCTGGCTGCTACGTGGAGGCATGGCCAGGCGGCTCTGCATGCTGTGCTGGCAGCAGGCGCTGCCCCTGCAGCTCCCATTGGCCGTGGTTCCCAGACAATGGGAGCTGCGGGGGCTGCGCTTGAGGCGGGGGCAACGTGCGTAGCCCTCTAGCTGCCCCTACTCACAGGAGCTGGAGGAGGGACATGCCGGCTGCTTCCTGGGAACTGTGTGGTGCTGCCAACCGGACAGTCAACGGCCCGGTCAGCAGGACTGACCGGAGCTGCCAGGTTCCTTTTTCAACTGGGTGTTCCGGTCAAAAACCGGACACCTGGTCACCCTAGCAAGAGCAGAGACAGGATCACAACTCAAGAGTTCTGAATCTCATCATGGTTTTTATTTCATGCACCGCCTCCATTCACAATATTATGTCTTAGGGCAGGTCTACACTAACCCCCCAATTCGAACTAGGGTACGCAACTTCAGCTACGTGAATAACGTAGCTGAAGTTTGAAGTACCTTAGTTCGAGCTTACCTCGGTCCACACGCGGCAGGCAGGCTCCCCCGTCGACTCCGCAGTACTCCTCTCGCCAAGCAGGAGTACCGCAGTCGACGGCGAGCACTTCCGGGTTCGACTTATCGCGTCCAGACAAGACGCGATAAGTTGAACCCAGAAGTTCGATCGCTCGCCGCCGAACTACCGGGTAAGTGTAGACCTACCCTTAGAAAAATTGGAGGACCCAGCAGAGTAGAAATGGTGAGTGGATGATGTCAGGATTGTGAACATAATTAGTGTGAAATGCTGAGATTGTGGGCGTAACAAGTGAAGCATGCTGGGATTATGGATGGGTTGAGTAAAGTTTGAGAGTAGAGTATTTTCACTCTCTTCCCAGTCTGTCATCTATATTTACACAGTGATATATGTGTGTATGGGTGTAGGCACATTGTAGACCTCTAGCAAACACTGGCATATTCTTGTGCATGTTTGTGTGGGGATGGGAAATCAATTTCTCCAACTTTTGCAGTCGTCAGGTGAAAAGAATTGTTGCTAAGTAGTAAGACATGGCATGTTCTTGTTGGGGGCCATCTTATTGGGGAGCAGAAATGAGTCACACAAGATCCCTCAGGGCTTCCAGCCCAAAAGGATCTAACAATCAGCAGCTTGATCCTGTGAAGAGTTGAGCCAATGACAGCTAGTGGGCACCTGGCACCTCCCAAAGGAACCATTCAGTCATTCACTCAAACCAGCATCATGCAAGGGAAAATAATGCAGCTGCCCAAATCTTGGTTCCTTCATGGCCCCCTTTCTAGCTCAGAGTTCATTATTTCATTCCCAAGTATCAACAGAAAGTCAGCTTATAATTGTAATTTATGAAATAAGGTATCACCTTCAAACTGGAGACCTAGAGTTCTGTACCCCCAAAATTAGATGAATGGATGTGACTTTTTTGTCCACAGCAGACACAGCTTGCTTCAAACTGAACATTAATGAACTAGAACGATACCGTTTGTCATTATTTTTTGATTCTTTGAACTCATGCTCCTCACCCAGTAGCTGGCAGGCCAGCAGGAGCAATCTCTGTTGTATGGTGCTGTATGCTGTGAGAACAAAGAATCATTGCTTGTATATGGCTTGCATTTCAGAATTACAGAGAACTATTGCAATCTAGAAAGTGAAAGTGAAGAAAATAGTTGAACTAGTGTTAAAAAATAGAACCTTCAAAATAAACAAAACTAAAATTAGCACAGAAGATTATCAGATATGTGACTTGCCTACTGATGAAGCATATTCATCCCCACTGGGTGTATATTTTGGAGAGAATTTGGAACATCTCTAGCTATTTTCTTTCTTTTGTTCCCTTTTCGTCTGTAGAACCAACTATCCCTACTGTGTGCTTTGATTCTGAGCAGGAGGAGTATTTTGGCAGTCCATGAATGCCTTGGCAATGGGCCAACTATAACTGTGAAGAAGTGAAACAAATTATACTTAATGACTTTTGTTTTACTCTTTTTTTTTAAACTACAAATCATTTCTGACATTGTTGCACTAGAGTTGAGAAATATTAGCCTCCTTTCATAATGTATAATAATAGTAATCTAGTAGATTTCCTCTTTCCCTTCCCACTGTCCATATACATTTTCTTCTCCTCCCCCCCCCAAATCAGTTTTTCAGCAAGAGTCAGGGACAGAGCTTGACATGTTTCTGGTACTCATATAACACATTTTGTGATGCCAGTTCTTCCTGTGAATTCTGGAGAGATTCCAAGTTTTCAGGACAATGAACTGAAATTTTGGAACAGGTCAGTCAAACGTCATTCTTCATTTTACTTTGCTACAGTGACCACAACTGCTCTGTCCTCTGGCTTTCTGTGGTAGTTGATCTCTGACTGATCTTAGCTATAGACCTCAAGCTGGTGGAGATAGCTGAACTTTTAGAAAAAGGTGAAGGCATGAGATGCCTACTGCTATTATCTGTTGTAGGAGCCACAAGGTTCCTGGCATTGGACAACAGATGTTCATGAAGTAACTGCCAAAATAGTGTTTGGGGAAAGAATACATGTGTTACTTGGAACTAAAGGATTAAGGAAGTCAATAGGTTGCCTGCTTCTTCACTTAACACAGTGACATACAATAAAGTGAAAGATGAGACTGTGCAGTCCCAAAGTCATGCAGAGAAGATAGATCTAGGAAAGACTTTCCAGAACTGTCAGTATGCTACTCTGTCCTGAGGTGAATAGAAATTTTTCATAATAGCATGGTACTTGCATGATGCACTGAAGAAGAATTAGTATACTGATAACAGCGACTGGTTGTTCTGTAGTACAGCAGGGACCCTTACTATAGAACAGAATTTATCATAAATAATGCAAATTGCCTGCATAATTTCTCAGTGCAGGGGGGAAATTGACAGTCACAACTGCATTTTCTTGTGTAACTGCTAAAGCTTTCTTTCTCTGTACTTCTACTCACATACAGAATGGGAAGTTATACCATGTGAAGCTTTTAATTTAACAAAATGGTTTTAAAATGCACTTAGAAGTAAAAGCCAATTTGCTTTCACTTTAAAAAATGCTACTATTAAGCATAACATTGCAATAAAAGAACCTACAAAGCAGTAATATTTAAGCTGCTAAGAAAATCTAGGAAAGGCAGAGCCAGCATTTTGTGCTTAGGATGAGTATTGCAGATGTCTCCAAAGAGTGGTTAATCTTACATAATAGATATGGGACTTTACCTTCTCTTCTAATGTAACAAAAGCTTCTGATAAATTGTGAGCATGTTTGGTACATTGTATTAGGGTATTTCAGGGCCCGTGGCTCACTGAAGTTTCAAAATATATTCCTCATTCCCAGTCTCCTTTTCACATCAGTAACTTAAGCTACCTCAGTTCCCCTCTCTAACCCATAATGTTTTTCTTAACACTTTGAACACACCTTTTTACTCAGCAATTTAATTTGAAACTACATGGGATTCTTCCTTGAATTTTCTCATTATTCTCGTCTCCCCAGCATTCTGCCCATGCGGCTGTCATCATAACAATGAGGTAAAAACTGAATGTCACTCTAGGGAAGCCAATATACCTAAATAGGAAGTGGTGCCATTCCGAAGCTGTCATACGAGAGTGTTGCTAGGAAATATCTTGCGTCTCCTATAGCTGTTGTTATTTTGGAGTACAGCAGTGCTCCAGCAACCTCTCAGCAATATAAAACATATTGAGTGCTTGATGCTGTGGCTTTCTAAGTTATAGTACATGCATTAGTTCTTGTGAGGTAAGATGAGAACGTTCTCTGTTTTAAAAATAAGGAAACTGTTTTTCCAATTATTTTGGGGTCCTAGGCTACTAGTGGGTTTCTCCAGTATTTTGTTGTTTTCCCATTGAAGAGAAAAGCAAGATTTGTGAGATCTAATATAGGCTGGCAAAATTCAACTACTTCAACTGCCACAGGCATATCACAACTTCCTAATCAGCCAGTGCCATCTACTGTATGTGAAATAAAAACAAACACCTCCGGAAAAATTATAATTTGCAGAAGTACAGCCTTCTGTATATTTACTAAATGACTGCATTCTGACTGGAGAAATTGCAGAGAACAGATGCTAACTGATGCAGCAACACATACCCTACAGTGAGAATAATGTGACAATCTTTGCTCAACTGGATAAAAATATATTTTAAATGGCTTTAAATTGTTTCATTTTTATGTGCTGTAATGAACATTCATTTAACCGAAAGTTCCAATAGAAAAATTGGCTCTAGCTTTTATACAATTTTCCTTAGGGCTTTGGTACAATAAACGCTTTGGCTATACCTACTGGCATTTACTATACAACAGGGATATTTATTCCCCATTTTGCTATGTTGTGTAGAAAGAATGTTATCACCTACATATCTCATTGTTACTTCCATTTCAATTGCTCTCTTGTGATGCAATTCAGAATTGAGGTATTTTTCATTAATGTGGTTTGCCATGGAAACTCATGTTAGATAAACGTTGGCTGGATCTGTTGGTAATACATAGGACTTCTTTTTCTCAATTATCATTGACTTCCTGATAGTGTATTTATTTTCTAGCACACACTTTGCCGCAAATGGAACCAAAGCACAAACTATCATATTAAAAATATATTTGTTAGAACTGGTCAGGAATTGTCCAGCAAAATGTTTTCCCTTGGAAAATGCTGATTTGTCAAAACCAAAACTGTTTGTGGGAGTCAGTTTCAATGAATCTCCCAGTTCAAAAAAAAAAAAGTTATGACAATTCAGAAAAGGTCAAACCAAAACTTTCTGAAATTGAAACAAAACATTTCAGTGGACCTGTTCCACAATTTTTTTTATTATTGGTTTGAGAAAGTTTCCAAGATTTTCACTTTTCTTCTTGATTTGAGACAGAACAATTCTTTGAAATTTCAAAAATTCTTGTGGGATGGGAAAACCATATCCTGTCCTGCTCTAATTTTTATAGGGCCAGATTGTACTAATTTGCCCTTCATGCAGAAGGACATTCATACACAGATCATAGAATCATAGAAGATTAGGGTTGAAAGAGACCGCAGGAGATCATCTAGTCCAACCCCCTGCTCAAAGCAGAGACCAACTTCACTTCCACATGAAAGGAGGGCTGAGCCACTTCCAAAACACCACCCACCCCACCCCAGATCTAGCTGAATCCTCTCTGTGCAATCTGGATTTCAATGAGACTTTGGTGCATGCATGGGAGACTGGCCCAAGTGCCAGAAGCTTCCCTGGTGCCCAGACCATGGCTGAGGCCCTGCCCCTGTTTGGCCTCCTCCCCCGAGGCATCTCCCATGATCCATCCCTGCTCCGCCCCCTCCCTTAGGCCCCCCTGCCCACCTCTGGCTGAGTCCCTCCTCTCCTCTACCTCCTCCCCTGTGAGTTCCCCCTGTCTGCCACTCCCCACATCCCTCCTTTCCTCCACACCCTCCCCCATGAGTCCCCCCTCACCCACTGCTGGCTGAGTCCCTCCTCTCCTCTACACACACCTTCCCTCGAGGCCCCCACCACTTGAGTTCTCTGCCCCTCCCCCAAGCTGAGCGCTCCCCCTACCCGATTTGAACAAGTACAAAGATTTGGAGGGGAGCATTCACTGCCTCCAGGTACCCCCTAATTGCTGCCTGCTGCTTACCAGGAGGAGGGATGTGGCGCCTCGAGGGGATCGGGGGTGGATGAGAGAAGGGACTCAGCCAAGGGCAGGCAGTGGAGGTCTCGGAAAAGGGGCGGAGCAGGGATGAGAATAGATGGAGCCTAGGTAGGACCATCATGGCCCAGGCGTCCATGCTCTGAAAGGCAGTGAATTGGCGGCTGTGCCACAGGGGAGGCTTAGCCTCCCCACCTATTATTCCCTCTGCCTTTGAGTGCATGCTTAAGTCATTTGCTGAGTATGGATGGGGCTACTCATAAGTTTAAGCACCTTGCTGAAATAAGGCCAAGGGCTTTGTCTTGATGAGGGAAAATGCTCGAGTTTAGGTCAAGATTAGCTAATATGTGGCACCTAAATGTAACTTTAAATCTTCTAAAGCTTTTCCACAATAGATACCTCCTCAGCTTGATTTTCGTTGGTCACCCTCAGCAATAGCTGGATCAGCTAAAATTGAACTACAAGGTATTCCCTCTACACTAGGAAAAAAGTTAAATTTAAGTCAGCTTTAGCTACCATATTCTTCCCTCGTCAAGACAAAATTTACGTGACTTGCCCAAGTCACACAAAAATCTGTGGCACAGCCAGGAATTTAACCTACATCTCTGAGTCTGTCTAGTGCCTTAATCACAAGATCATCCTTCCTTCCAATCCACAAGATCAGTCCAACTTCCAATTAGCAGAATTTTAATTAATGTACTAAAATTATAATTTGAGCTAGCTAACATACAGAATACAATCTTTGAACTTTCCTTTCTGATTATTATTGGTTAAAATAAGAAAAAAATATCTGGACATCACTCAAATCTATAGCTATGTCTGATGCCATTAGTCAGAACACTCAATGTGACAAAGCATCTCTGCTGTGTTATTTCATAGGTTTGTTAAGGCTGCAATGCACCTATAATGGGTCATCCCTGAACTCTGTGTGTGCTGGATTCTAAAAATAATGAACAGCTGCTGGGAATAGCCTCCATGATAAGAGAGTAAACAAGCCTGCTCTAAGAGGTATATAATTATAATGTTAACAAAAATGAAAGTGACTAAGCCTTTACTAAAGCAAGAAGATATCTCTAACTACTGACCTTGGAGAATGTTTGGCACTGATTTCTTACTTTGACAGTACAAACACTACCTAGGAGAGCCTCAGAACAAATGCTAAAACTACAAATATTGACTTGATTTTTTTGATAGAATGTTTAACACACAATTATCAATGAGGGCAGGATACACAAAGTTACTTAGGTGCCTAAACCCCACACTTAGGTGCCTAAGTCTCAAGTTTCGGTGCCTAAATCCCAATTTTGGCCCCACTGTGATCCACAAAACTCCTGCTGAACTATGTAGGTGCCCAAACTAATTTTTCAGTGTAAAAGTTCCCTACGTGCATAAGTTTCTGCTTCCGGACATGACAATGCTGCCTTATTCTAGGAGTCCAGGTGCCTAACTCCTGTCTGTGTCCCAGAGCAATTCATGAACCAAGGAAAGACAGGTGTTCAGACAACTACGTCCCTTCAAAGATCCCACCTCGTGTCTAGCACATTGTTGGTACTGTGTCCCTAATTAAAAAAGCATTTAAGCACCTGCTTAAGTCCATCCCTATTCCCAAAAGCATGTGAACATGCACTTAAATCCCAGCAAAGTGAATGGGATTTGAACACATGGGGAAATACTGTGGTGGATAGGGTTGGATTGCTGAAGTAGGGCCTCGTTAGATAACAAAATAGATCAATAATAATAGTGTTCTCCCAATTGCCTCCTTTCGCTCTGATTTATAAAAGCACTTCTTGCTCTTTTGACTCCTTTCACTGTTTTGCTTTTTTACTACCCTTATATTTTCCCCTAGAAGCTATTACCTAGGCTCTAATATTACCTGGCTATGGGATTTGCCATGGAATTCACCCTTACTGCAGAATTGTCCTCAAGAATCTCAGCTTTCATTAAAAAAAAAATCTAATGTTTATGGATGCAAAGAAAACATGAATTAAGTATAAACTGATGCAGCTACATCGGCCAGAGTTCACAGCTTGGGACGGCTAACTCTGTAATTTAAAGATGACAGTTTAAAATGTCAATCTTGTTATATTTAATTGTTGAAAATTTCAGCTGAAATAATCCAATAGTTTGCTTATCCTGTAACCCCTAAAATAACCAGCACAGGGGCTATTGAGCTGACCATAATGTTCATTTTAATATTTATTTCAATAGAACATAATATTTTAAACAGCCACAGACTCTCTCCAGTTTTTCACCAGCATGCTGTGGAATCCAGGGACTTTGCTACAAAATTTAGACCGTGCTTGACACAGAGTACACAAGGCTTTGCCAGTGCAGTTTGTAGTGTTCTTGTTTGTGTGCCTCCTCACTTTTCCATTTCCAGTGCAGGGTTTCCATTTAGCCTCAGATCTTTGAGAAGCCCCTCATGAAATTACATAATCTTCTATTTCTTTGATTCTTCTTCTTCAGAGAAACTGCAGTTTGTTCTGCTTTAATTACAGTTTATTTTAGGATTCCTTGGTCTTTGCCTACAGAACAACCTCTATGCTGCTTCTTTTATGACTCTTGCAGGAGGGAGGACCCATGTAGTGGGGGATTTTTTAGTTCCCTCCCTGCCTGTCCTCAGTAAACCACTGCAACAATATATACTTGTGCTTCACAATGCTTATGTCCTATTGATGGAGTGGAGCTTCCTGCTGGAATTCTTCTGGAATCCTGCTATCACCTGACTCCATAAAGAAGAGGGGCCCACACTATGCACAGAAAGGAATTGGTGAAAGGTGGGTCTTAATCAAGCCAAAAATATAGACTCTATAGCTACTGAATTATGGAAGCAATTCATTTGATATTAGTCTCCTTTTTTGTGAACCCTTCTCCTCTTATGACCAAGACCCAACAATTTCTAATAACTTTGTAAAAAATATTATTTAAATGTTGGGTTTTTGCATTGTTTCAAATTATTTTTCCCCTTTGAAATTCACACTGGACTCATGCTATGGAAACAAAAACAAACAAAAAAATGGTTTCCTTGTGCTGTTCCCATGATTACATCCATTAGCAAGGCAATTTCCCGTATCTGTTTATATTCTGTACTCTTCCTCTTGTGTTCAAAAAATGGAACCTATTGATCAGGAATATTAAAAATACAATCCAAACTATAGGTTTATTAATTTTCTATTAACTTTATAATTGAATTAGTGAAATGCATTTGATGAGTAGACCCAGACAGAGAAAATAGCATGTCTGAGGTCTCTTTGCTAAACACATGTTTTGATAGAGGTTTATGGGTCAAAAACAAGGCTGTAACACAGATCTACCAATTACACTTTTGATGTTGCAGACAGGATCTTCACTAATCTACATGTTTTCTCATAGAGAAAGGTTGTAATTATTTTAGGCAGCAAAGGGTAAACAACACTCCAGGGCAAGATTATATATATATATACAGAGAGAGAGAGATAGAGAGAAAGAGAGAGGGCAGTAGGGCACCAAATACATCTCTTTCAGACCAGTAGACAAGTCAAAATACAGACATCATATGCGTACCAATATTTTTCAGGAAGCCAAATAAGCATGATGTTCTAAAGAGCCATGCATCTCTCCTAACCACAATAAGGATCATAGGAATTAGAGAAAGAAGAGATCAATTAGATCATTTTGTCTCTCTCCCTGCCAATACTGGAATGTTCCCTCCAGTCTATATAGAGTGCTTTGTGTAGACTGGTAGCGAAGTTTCACATAGATCAGGGCTGGGCAAACTACGTCCTGGGGGCCACATCCGGCCCTTCAGACATTTTAATTCAGCCCTCGAGCTCCTGCTAAGGAGCAGGGTCCGGGGCTTGCCCTTCTCCAGCGCTCTAGCTGGGGAGTGTGGACAGGGGTTGGCCCACGCTCTGCGCGGCTCCCAGAAGCAGCGGCATGTCCCCCCTCCAGCTCCAAAGCATAGGGGCAGCCAGGGGGCTCCGCACACTGCCCCTGCCCCAAGTGCGGCCCCTGCAGCTCCCATTGGCTGGGAACCATGACTAATGGGAGCGGCAGGGGCAGTGCCTGTGGGTGGGGCAGCATGCAGAGCTGCCTGACCATGCCTCTGCATAGGCGCCGAAGGGGGAACATGCCACTGCTTCCGAGAACTGCTTGAGGTAAGCACTGCCTGGCGTCTGTCCCCCTGTCCCCCTCCCAGGCCCCAACCCCTGCCCCAGCCCTGATCCCTCTCCCGCCCTCCAAACCCCTTGGTCCCAGCCTGGAGCACCCTCCAAATCCCTCATCCCCAGCCCCACCCCAGAGCCCAGACCCCCAGCCGGAGCCCTCACCCCCATGCCCCAACCCCCTGCCCTAGCCTGGAGCCACCTCTGCATCCTGAATTCCTCATTTCTGGCCCCACCCCAGAGCCCACACCCCCTCCTGGAGCCCTCACCCTCACCCTCTCACACGCCCCAACCCCCAATTTCATGAGCATTCATGGCCCACCATACAATTTCCATACCCAGATGTGGCCCTTGGGCCAAAAAGTTTCCCCACCCCTGACATAGATGTTGTTTCCCTCTAAAATGCTGGCCACTTTTCAAATACTCAATATTAAGGAGTATATTTAATGAGGCAAAGAATTGTCTGAAACACTACATATGTGCAATATAGTGGATAACATTGGTCATGTGAATCCTATAGAAATTCCTGAATTTGGGGTATATATGTTTTGATCCTATATATTGCATTTTAATTTTTTAAAAAAAATCTATAATAATGTGAATTATATTATAAAAGTTGATGGATAAGTGCATTACTAATGTCTTATTTTTACTTATTCATACTTTGTATATTAGAAAATCAGAATTGTACTAAATTTGTACACTCAAGAAACAAAGTTTTACTGCCTAAAGCTATCTACCCATTTCTAGTAACTCCATTGCCTGTTTAGCAGAAAACCTAATACTACTATGATGAATACTACCTAACAAGCCGAGGTCATTATTAACACCAAACTCAACCACACTCAGGGCTGAGTTTTTGGGTCTCGTCCTACAAACCTTATTCATGGGAGTAAATGCTATTCATAGAATCATAGAATATCAGGGTTGGAAGGGACCTCAGAAGGTTATCTAGTCCAATCCCCTGCTCAAAGCATGACCAATCCCCAATTAAATCATCCCAGCTAGGGCTTTGTGAAGCCTGACCTTAAAAACCTCTAAGGAAGGAGATTCCAGCACCTCCCTAGGTAAACCCATTCCAGTGCTTCACCATCCTCCTAGTGAAAAAGTTTTTCCTAATATCCAACCTAAACCTCACGCACTGCAACTTGAGACCATTACTCCTTGTTCTGTCATCTGGTACCACTGAGAACAGACTAGATCCATCCTCTTTGGAACACCCTTTCAGGTAGGTGAAAGCAGCTATCAAATCCCCCCTCATTCTTCTCTTCTGCAGACTAAACAATCCCAGTTCCCTCAGCCTCTCCTCATAAGTCATGTGCTCCAGCCCCCTAATAATTTTTGTTGCCCTCTGCTGGACTCTTTCCAATTTTTCCACATCCTTCTTGTAGTGTGGGGCCCAAAACTGGACACAGTACTCCAGATGAGGCCTCACCAATGCCGAATAGAGGGGAATGATCATGTCCCTCGATCTGCTGGCAATGCCCCTACTTATACGGCCCAAAATGCCGCTAGCCTTCTTGACAACAAGGGCACACTGTTGACTCATATCCAGCTTCTCGTCCACTGAACCCCTAGGTCCTTTTCTGCAGAACTGCTGTCTAGCCATTCGGTCCCAAGTCTGTAGCAGTGCATGGGATTCTTCCATCCTAAGTGCAGTGAAGTTAATGGAACTACCTGCATGAGCAAAGACTATTCAGGTGAAGTTTTGCAGAGTAGGGAGTTATGCTATCAATCAGAATGTTTACTAAAAATATACCATACAGTACACACACCTGGAGAGTATAATGAGCCAGTTTCTGATGCCCCAGCTTACACTAGTTTCAACTGAAGTAGCTGCTCACCAGTGGGAGCAAGGAGTTCATGATGTGGCCCACCATGATTGAAGGCATCAGAGTATGTCCCCAAATTAGATTGTGAGTGTTTCTGCTTTGGATAGTCTTTTTTTTACATAATCAGAGTATAAAGTGAATACATTATATGGGATGAGCTGATTTCTTATCAGTTGTTTTTACTGAACAGCACCTGCACAGCACAACTTTCATCTAAAGGATCAATCAAGAGGCAAACAGCTTAAAGCTTAATTGCTTCTTTGTTAACTGTTCTGTGCACTCAGCTAAAAATGGCTCAGCCTTCATTAAGTCCATGAATAATTCTTTAACAAACACTGCAGCACAGTCCACCATTAAAGATATTGGTCCCCATATTGGAAAGCATACCTCAGAGCTGCTGAAGAAGTGATTAGATGGGTATGATTCCCCACAGGCCATGTGAATGATCTAAAAGTCTCCCCTTGACTCCAAGGGGTTTGGTTCAGGCCTTGTCTGTCTTGAAGGCACTCTCCTTCCTTTTATATGGGAAGGTGATTTTAAGAAAGAAGAAGAAGAAGTTAACATTGGTGGTTTGGTCCAATGTTTAGGGTTGGTCTACACAGGGAGTTATTCTGGAACAGCTATTCCTGATTAACTCTATGTGTGGACACACTTATTCTGGAATAAGAGTGCCTTATTCAGAATTAGCAAAAAGTAGGTTATACTAATTTTGAATAAGGCACTTTTGTTTCAGAATAGGAGCATCCACACATGAAGTTGATCAGGATTAGTTAATCTGCTTTAAATTCACACTCTATCTTATTCTGTATTAATTTTCACATGTAGAGAAGCCCTTAGGTGCTTTGGAAAATTTTACCCTAAAAAAAAAGTCTTTCATTTCTGAAGTAGTTAGGAGTTCAAATTCTGCCCTGAGTTAAAATGAAAACAACTGGTGGCTTCATCACAGCCCCCATATGTACCTTTTACATGCTTGGTTGTGATTTGCTATCCCTGCTTAGGAGAAGCCCTGATCAAACCTGTACTGAGGTGCACCAGCAAGAGCCTGCACAGGCCTCACTGCGAGAGCCGGTTGAAAAATGTGTTTTATTTTCTGTCAAAAATTTCAACAACAGCAAAAACTTTTCATTTCTTCAGCTTCTTTTGCTGATTTTTTTTTGGGGCGGGGTTGGATTTCATGAAAAAGGATTTTTTTTTGATGAAAATGAAAAAAATTCACAACAAAATTTGATTAAACAAAAAGCCATTTTTCAAAAAAGAAGTCTTGACTTGCAATACTCACTGGTTTGTGTTCACAGCTATTAGGTCTTCACTATTAGAAAGGGCAAAGAGACTTCCTGACTTGAACGAGAGAGTCTCCCGGTGACAGATTTTCTACATATTTCATCTGGTAACTTTGATATTCTGTCATCCTCTGCAACATTTGTATGGCAGCGCAGTGATCATGTGTGGGTTTCTTTTTTATCCTAATTTTAATTTTGTCAGGACAGGTCGATCCAAAACCCATAAAAACTTGTAACAAGAGGAACTGCTGATAGCACTACGTGAATCAACACATTGTACTGGATGTGTATTTGTAGTCTCTCTCAACTAACCTCCTTATATAGAAAATCAGTTCAAACAGTTTATTACTATAAAAACCGAAAGGGCTGGAAGTGGGACATGAGAAGAGCTGTGTGTGCAAAGGTGAGTTTAAGTCACCTTTCTTCCTTTCCAACTTGGCCCACTACAGCACTGGGAAAGTCTGTAGCAAAAATCAGACTAGTTCAGGGCTGGTCAAAATTGTACCCAGTTACCAACAGCCCCAAGGGTTCACTCTGATAGCATACCCCAGCCACACCCCTTTTGCCAAGGACAGAGCGGGAGATGGCATAGAGCCCAGCTGCATGCTGCTTCCAGGATATGGTTCTTAATGGAAAATGTCCTAACATAGTACGTGCTGTTTTATAACAAACTAAAGAAATGGCATATCTTGGAAAAATGCATAACACCAACAATGAATCTTTTTGTCTTTCATGATCATTAATTACTTGAAAAAAGAACAGGAGTACTTGTGGCACCTTAGAGACTAACAAATTTATTAGAGCATAAGCTTTCGTGGGCTACAACCCACTTCTTCGGATGCATATAGAGTGAAACATATATTGAGGAGATATATATATATATACATAAAGCTTATGCTCTAATAAATTTGTTAGTCTCTAAGGTGCCACAAGTACTCCTGTTCTTTTTGCGGATACAGACTAACACGGCTGCTACTCTGAAACCTGTCATTAATTACTTGATACATTCTCAAGAGCCTAAGTATGAAAACAACTGACTGGTAATGCAATGGCCAGCATAATTTTCATTATTACGTAAGCATAACTCACTGATCTCCAGGGTTTTTTATGACTAGTTGATTTCTTCAACACGCTTTTCAAGGAGGCTCAGCAATGACTTGGCATTTATGTTTCTGTCCCGCACAGAATGTTTTCATATTACATTTTTGTAAACCTGAGTGGGTTATTTGGTGTTTTGTCTCTCTCAAATTTGATTATAAAAACAAAACAAAAACTTACAAACCCAGACGCCAGTCTGGTTCTTTTAATCCTTTACATCTCTTAACAACAATGTATCAGTGTACCCTTGTAAGTCATATTTATTGCAATAATTTATCTGATGATCTCCATAAAGTGCTAGTTAGTGTTGCTGCAAATATTAATTCTTCATAGAATGAGCAACTATCACAGCTCAAGGCAGTGTTTCCAGATTTAAATGCTAGGGAGAAACATGGGATTTATTTTCTGAATCACACCACCTTTCAGAGTCCAGTTTTAAGAAAATCCTTGTACTCTGTTATTTTAGCAAATATCATGCAGTGTATTTTCTATTGAAATAACTGCTTGTGCATTGTGGCATCACTTTTACTTGCCTATTGAAAATCTACCAAATTTACTGCATGCATGTTTAACTGCTACTTATCTAAAATACTGCTGATTCACTTGTTTTTTTTTTCTATTCACGTTATAGATTTTAAGTGCCATTAGTTAATTGATAGGGTGTCCCAGCATGCTAAAGGCAAGTGTAGAAGTCCTAATAGTGTGGTTCAGTTACCAAGACTATTGACCATGTATGAAACTGTAGGGAGAGAGAAGAGACTTGATAATTTTGGATCTCAACATGACCAGTAATAAGGTTGTTTCTTGGACAGTACTACCTCTTGGAACAAGCCAAATAAACCAGCATTATCTAATCACCATAACACAAAAACTTTAGGTGCTCATTGTTTTGCCCTGACACTGCATCTGTCCTCTCATCATTTGCCGGTGTGTGTGTTCATATTCTATCCAGTGTTTTACCCTTTTGAAGTATACAAGGCACAGCTGTGTAAGCACTTGGA
The DNA here is from genome assembly GCF_028017835.1 of Emys orbicularis. NCBI lineage: Eukaryota > Metazoa > Chordata > Testudines > Emydidae > Emys > Emys orbicularis. Next base: position 267,450,862 of record NC_088683.1, on the reverse strand, counting down.
GCAACACCCATTTTTCACCTCATATAGTAAAGGTGCAAATGCATGTAGTCAATGTACAGAAGCCATTACTTTGATTGCTATAAATATGTTTGGGAAGCAAAGGGAAAGCTCAAGAGGGAACTGTTTCAGGATGCTGTTAGGGCCAAAGTGGAATATCATTAGGGACCGCTTCAAAGTTCTTATCCATTTAGGAAGCTTAAATTACATCGCATGAGCTGCTCTAACCAGCTGCACAATTACATTATGTTAGTTTTTGGATTGCTTGGAGAATGAACCCACTATACAGTGTTCAGTTAATTATTTGTAATTTTGTGCTAAGCTTGGCAATATTTTACTATAATTTACTTTAATGTATTGCCATTTTGCATATTTATATTGCCTTATTCAGTTGCAGTTGTGATGATATGTTGAGATATGGCGAATAAAGAATACTTCTATAATACTACATTATCTGTAAAGTAACAAGAAGTCACATTGCCCACAGTATTAAATTTGCTTTGTACACTTATATTTGCTTGGTAATTTAGTAACTTTTCCCCTGTTGTGTGAACAGGTCACTTTGATAACTTTATTGACTGACTTTCCTCAAGGGAAATAAAAGGAACTAGCCAGTGGATAGTGGCAAGGTGGTAGAGGAATTGGGGATAATCTTTATATTTTTCATTAGGAAGAAATGACTATTTAAACATGTATTATCAGGACCCGGCCAATTACCACCTGACCACTGTACATGTATTTTGTGTCCCTTTCTCCTATACTCCAATTTTGATTCTGAGCTGTACCATTCTGAAGGGGGGCAAGGATGACTATACCATCTTTGCACTTCCAGCTGGGTTGCCAGGGGCCAGCACAGTTCCTAACATAAAATGTAACAGTTCCAAGGGTTGGTCTAACATGCCCAGTCTGCAAAAGTGCTCAGAGGACAGTCTGGCAATCCCAGAATAACTGGAGCACAGAGTGCTCTGGCCTCATCCCTTCTCGTAATCCAACATGTCCCCTCCCAATGCCATGATAACTGGCACTATGCTCCTTTGTAAGTAAGGCCATGTCTACACTTACAAGTTTACAGCGGCACAGCTGTCCATCCAGCCCAGTATCCTGTCCTCTGACAGTGGCCATTGCCAGGTGCCCTAGAGGGAGTGAACCTAACAGGTAATGATCAAGTGATCTCTCTCCTGCCATCCATCTCCTCCCTCTGACAAACAGAGGCTAGGGACACCATTCCTTACCCATCCTGGCTATAGCCATTAATGGACTTAACCTCCATGAATTTATCTAGTTCTCTTTTAAACCTTGTTATAGTCCTAGCCTTCAGAACCTCCTCAGGCAAGGAGTTCCACAAGTTGATTGTGCGCTGTGTGAAGAAGAACTTCCTTTTATTTGTTTTAAACCTGCTGCCCATTAATTTGATTTGGTGGCCCCTAGTTCTTGTATTATGGGAACAAGTAAATAACTTTTCCTTATTTACTTTCTCCACATCACTCATGATTTTATATACCTCTAGCATATCCCCCCTTAGTCTCCTCTTTTCCAAGCTGAAAAGTCCTAGCCTCTTTAATCTCTCCTCATATGGGACCCGTTTCAAACCCCTAATCATTTTAGTTGCCCTTCTCTGAACCTTTTCTAATGCCAGTATATCTTTTTTGAGATGAGGAGACCACATCTGTACTCAGTATTCAAGATGTGGGCGTACCATCAATTTATATAAGGGCAATAAGATACTCTCTGTCTTATTCTCTATCCCCTTTTTAATGATTCCTAACATCCTGTTTGCTTTTTTGACTGCCGTTGCACACTTTGCTATGCAAAGGAACACTCCTGCACCACAATAAGTTGCAGGTGGGGAGAACCAGCTATTTTGTGACTCATTTATGCACTTGGAGCATCATAAAGAGGCCAGAACACAGAGCAGAATCTGGGCCACACTTCTCCCTGTCTTTGTCCTTTAGAGTGTGAGCTTTTTATGGTAGGGACTGTGCCTTTTGGTATTTGTGCAGCACCTGCCACTTTGTAGGCATGATAAAACAGTTAGCCTATGAAAATGGGACACTAATTGTTTAGGCAAAAAGATAACGGGAGAAATCCTGCTGATCTTATTTACAGAGGTAGGTCCTTTGAAGTCAATGGGACTACTTGCCTGAGTTAGAGAGAGCAGGTTCTGGCCCATTTTTGCATATATTTATTTCATGTTTAATGAAATACTAGGCCAGTCCCTTGGGGACTGCCAAAATGCTCAGAGCACACGTGAGGGGAGTGATGGGCATTATTCTGATCCTGGTGCTTCTCTATGCATTTCTTCTACCATGCAATGTACTGAAGCAGCCTGAAGAGGCTACAAGGGCCAAAACATTAACCCAGATGGCATGGGGATAGCCCATTCCTCCCTCCCTCCACCACCCATGCTCTCCCTTTTCCTGTTTGCTCACAACTGGGAGGATGTGTAGTATGAGCCCCTATGCCAGCTATATGCCACTGTAGGATCAACCTTACACTGGGCTGATCCTCCCTAGGTCCATTACTCAGGTTTTGTGGCCAAACGTTGCAGGTGGTGTTGCTCAAAGCAGAAGCAACACATTCAGGAATCTGCTCATTATATTTACAACGTGCCAATGTTTACTTTGTTTACAACATTGTCAAAGTATTCAGTTTCATGTTACTAAATATGTTGTATAAAACAAACATAACACCATTATACTGAAAATAGAGGATACTTTCTAAGCTAACCATTATAAGCCAGAGCATCCTTTATATGGAGGGAAAAAAGCTCTCCTAGGGGAAAAGAGACGATGAGTTCTCGTTCATGGTGTTCCCCCTACACCATTCCATCACAGGCTTGGGCCGAGAGTTTTGCTCTACCCCTGTGGAACTGACAGGGGGTTTGGCTCTATAAATCCATGGGTCATGAGAGATTAGTGGAGTCCTGGTACTTCTATGCTGAGACCCTGTGCCTCAGTACTGTTTTCATGACGCTCTGGACTCCATGGCAGCATGCTAACTCCTGAGGCCATGATCCCATGCTGTGGCCTAGGAGTCTCCCATTAAGGAGCATGTTTGAATCACCCAGATCAGATCATGGTGAATAGGTCAGCATGATCCTTACCTTGGTAAAACGTGTGGGTTAATTGCATGGCCATGTCACCAGCTAAGCCCTTCCTGCCCCAGCCGACCTCCTCACGAACAGGTTCCAGTCCTCATTGTGCAACTATAGAGCAGCTTCTGTGGAGTCAGGGGAATGATGTTGCAGAAGAGACACTCTCTGCCCTTCCATTGCTCCCAGATCAGCTCCGCTAGTTGTATTCGGTTACATATATTAAAATAGATGATGTGCACATGTATGTGCACTTCAACAATCACCATAGCTGCAAGACTGATTCTTTTTATGTTGCCATGGGGGCAAAGATAATAGTAGTGTTTTATAACCAGTCTCTCTTATGGAGCTACTGATAGGGTTTCACTATAACATAGCAAAGGGGAGAGGAAGCTGCAGCCAGACCAGAATTACACAAAAAAATATTCTCCAACTGACTGACTCACTGAGAAAGGTTGAATGGGAACAATCAAGTAAGCCTCTTTCTTCCCTATCTCTTTTGAGGCCACTGGGAAAGAATACAGTATAAATTTTCTCCTGAGAATTCTATTCTTTTTGACTTTTCCCATTACTCTGACTACAGGATGTAACAGTTGTTGCGTATCACTTCTAACACACAAAATAAAAAATCCATTAAATAAAGCTTTCTATTCATGTGTTTTACTGGTGTTTTTGTTGTTGTACACAGTAAATTAAGGATTTTGTAGCCAGCTAACTACTCTACAGCCAGAAGTTAAATATCTTTGACTGCTAGGCACACGAGCTAGCCCTCCGCTCGAGCGCTAAGAATCCCTGAAGTAGAATATATGAACAATAGAATAGATATTCTTCTTTTGTATGAGGACTTGTCAGTGTGGGTCAAATACCCAGAGACTAGACTTTGAAATACATGTGTACTGAAAATAAAAAATATAAATCATCCCAGTGCCTTGGCAACCGCCTTTTGCCTCAGAACCCCTGCTCCCTGCTGGAGTTTTGGCAATGTCACTTCAAGTTGCCTGGGGAGTATACAGATCACAGAACTCATGCTTCTCTTCATGGCTAATGTCAGAGTTCTAGTGCTTTGGAGAATTGAAAAGCCCAGAGGGAAAATGAGAAGCAGGAAACTATTAGGATTAGAACAACAGATGGACAAAAATTCAATGACTCTACGTGTATCATTTCCTCATTTTGGTAGGGACTGTATCAGGGCCGGCTCTAACTTTTTTGCCGCCCCAAGCAGCAAAAAAAAGCGCCGCCCCCCGTAACACCCCCCCCGCCGAGTGCCGCGCCGCCGACCCCCCCCGCCGCGCCGCCGAACCCCCCCCCCCCCCGCGGAGCGCTGCCAAACACCCCCTGCCGAGCGGAGCGCCGCCGAACAGCCCCCGCCGCACTGCCGAACACCCCCACCCCCCCACCGCACTGCCGAACACCCCTGCCCCCCGCGGAGCGCCGCGCCGCCGAAACCCTGCCGAGCGTCGCGCCACCGAACACCCCCCGCCCCCCCGCCGAGCTGCTGAACACCCCCGCCCCCTGTGGAGCGCCGCGCCGCCGAAACCCCCCCCGCCGAGCACCGCGCCGCGCTGCCCCCTGCCACCCCAAGATTGGCCGCGCCTTACCAGGTGCCGCCCCAAGCACGTGCTTGGTTGCCTGGTGCCTGGAGCCGGCCCTGGACTGTATTATGCAAGTTGGGAGTCTTTGTTATAGATAAATCTGGGTCAGGTGTACACGGAAGAGCTTATCCTCACACTGTTTAGGGCTCCCTCCTAAACAGGGCCGGCTCTAACTTTTTTGCCGCCCCAAGCAGCAAAAAAAAGTGCCGCCCCCAGTAACACCCCCCCCGCCGAGCGCCACGCCGCCGAACACCCCCCGCCGCGCCGCTGAACCCCCCCACGCGGAGCGCCGCCGAACACCCCCCGCCAAGTGGAGCGCCGCCGAACAGCCCCCGCCCCCCGCCACGCTGCCGAACACCCCCGCCCCCCGCCGCCGAAACCCCACTGAGCGCCGCGCCGCCGAACACCTCCCCACCCCCCTGCCGCACTGCCGAACACCCCCGCCCCCCGCGGAGCGCCGCGCCGCCGAAACCCCGCTGAGCGCTGCACCACCGAACCCCCCCCGTCCCCCCGCCGAGCTGCCGAACACCCCCGCCCCCTGTGGAGCGCCGCACCGCTGAAACCCCCGCCGAGCGCCGCGCCGCCGAAACCGCCCCGCCGAGCGCCGCACCGCGCTGCCCCCCGCCACCCCAAGATTGGCCGCCCCTTACCAGGTGCCGCCCCAAGCACGTGCTTGGTTGCCTGGTGCCTGGAGCCGGCCCTGCTCCTAAAAACCACCACCACAATCAGGGCCAGATTAGCTCTCCTGTGAGTCCATTAGATTTTGTGGGGCCCCTGTATACAAGTCTTTTTCCTAATTTAAAACAAAATGATCACAATTATGGCATCGAGGCTGTTAATGCTATACTAAACTTGCCTTTTAATTAACATAAAGCCATTCTGTGGTTACATTTCAGTCTTAAAATGTGTAGTTAAGTTAATTCAAAATAACCTACTTCTCACCTTAGAACAGCTGTTATATTAGTTTCTTTCTGGGAGGGAGTTTGGGTGCAGGAGGGCGCTCTAGGCTGGGGCAGAGTGTTGGGGTGCAGGCAGGGCCAGTGCAAGGAAGTTTCGTGCCCTAGGCAAACTTCCACCTTGCGCCCCCCCCAGCCCTGCAGCAGCTTCCCCCCCTCCGCCCTGAGGCGCCCCCCTGCAGCAGTCCCCCCCCCCCCGGGTAGCTGTGTGGCAGCTCCCCACCCCAGCTCACCTCTGGTTCCCGGCCAATGGGAGCTGTGGGGATGGTGCTGGGGGCGGGGGCAGTGCGTGGAGCCACCTCCCCCCTGCCAGGGGCTGCAGAGACATGCCAGAAGCTGGCCGCTTCCGGCAGTGGCGTGGGGCTATGGCAGGCAGGCAGCCTGCCTGAGCCCTGCTGCGCTGGGACCCCCCTTAACCTGAAGCCCTGGGCTGCAGTCCCTAAAGCCCGTGCATTAATCCGTCCCTGACCACTATATAAGTATATGCTCACTTACATATGTAATAGCATAGTTATCACTGAGCAACCAGGAAGATTTTGACATGATAGTTTACATTACAGTTCCATATGTTTGAGGAACATTTCTAAAATTTTCTGAATGCAATATTATTAAAGAAACTTTTTAATCCTCTGAAAGAAGGAGGGAGAGAATGAAAATAAAATTGGATCCAGGTGCACTACGAGCAAAAGAAAGCAAAGAAGGAAAAAAAGAAAGTCAACATTACCTGACAAACTGGGTTGTCTGTGAATCAAATCTGTGAAGTATAGTAGCATTTGGGGATTGAAGGAGGCCTGTAGACAGTCTAGATCCATCTACCTCCACTTACAGTATGCTAGTGATATTTGTGGCTTGAAATGTTTTTCCTTTTAAGTGTTGGCTCATTTTTTCTGAATATACAGATGGGAGCAATCCAAATTGCACTTTTGGTAGTTCTGCCCAGGGCCGGCTCCAGTCACCAGCCGACCAAGCACGTGCTTGGGGTGGCACCTTATAAGGGGTGGCCAGTGTTGGAGTGGCGGGGGGTGCTCGCGGTGTTTTTGTTTTTGTTCGGCGGGGCGGCGCTCGAGGGTTTTTTTTTTTGTTTCGGTGGCGCGGTGCTGGGGGGGGGGGGCAGGGTTTTGGGCGGCCCAGCCCGGCGCTGGGGGGGGTGCGGGGGTTTGGCCGGCGCGGTGCTCCGGGGGTTTGGGCGGCCCGGCGAGGAGCTGGGGGGCGGGGGCGGCCCAGCGAGGCGCTGGGGGGGGGGCGGGGGTTTCGGTGGCCCGGCGCGGCGCTCGGGGGTTTGAGCGCCCCGGCGCTCGGGGCGGGGGTTTGGGCGGCCCGGCGTGGCGCTGGGGGGGGGGGTTTGGCGGCCCGGCGCGGGGGGGGGGGGGGGCAAAAAAGTTAGAGCCGGGGGGGGGGCGGGGGTTTCGGTGGCCCGGCGCGGCGCTCGGGGGTTTGAGCGCCCCGGCGCTCGGGGCGGGGGGTTGGGCGGCCCGGCGTGGCGCTGGGGGGGGGGGGGTTGGCGGCCCGGCGCGGGGGAGGGGGGCAAAAAAGTTAGAGCCGGCCCTGGTTCTGCCCTCCACCTTAAATCGCCCTTGGCATAAAGACATTTCTCCTAAACTACTTTTAGGCTTGTCTTCACTGTGGGGGTAAGTCGACCCAAGTTACACTTCACATAGCTGGAATCGACGTAGCTTAGGTTGACTTACCCCGGTGTCTTCACTGCGCTGTGTTGACAGGAGACGCTCTCCAGTCAACTTCCCTTACTCTTCTCGGAAAGCTGGCGTACCGGGGTCGACTGGAGAACGCTCTGCCATCAATTTAGCGGGTCTTCACTAGACCCGCTTGTAACAGGGCCTCCTTGGTCCCGTTTCTGTCTCCATCGACAAAGCCATGCAGAGATCCCTTTGCTGTTTCAACACCCTGTGCAGTTGATTTACAATTGGGTCCCACCACCTTTACAGCATACCTAGCACCTTTACAAGCAGGGGGAAAGTGATGTCCCTCTCACTTCCTGCTTCCTTTCCTTCCTTTGCACTTCCCTCCTGTGCCTATTTATGGGCTTGGGCTAATGCAGTGGTTGGCAGCCCGCAGGCCACACGCGGCCCCTCAGGATAATCCGCTGGCGGGCCACCAGACCGTTTGTTTACATTTGCACAGCTGCCCACAGCTCCCACTGGCCACGGTTCGCCATTCCTGGCCAATGGGAGCAGCAGGAAGTGAGATGAGTTATTTATGCCTTTGATATATTTTTAGAGAGCAATCATATCTCTCTTCAGCCTTCTTTTGGTTAGGCTAAACAAGCTCTTTGAGTCTCCTCTCATAAGACAGGTTTTCCATTCCTCGGATCATCCTAGTAGCCCTTCTCTGTACCTGTTCCAGTTTGAATTCATCCTTCTTAAACATGGGAGACCAGAACTGCACACAGTATTCCAGAAGAGGTCTCACCAGTGCCTTGTATAATGGTACTAACACCTCCTTATCTCTACTGGAAATACCTCGCCTGATGCGTCCCAAGACCGCATTAGTCTTTTTCACGGTCGCACCACATTGGTGGCTCATAATCATCCTGTGATCAACCAATACTGCCCAGGTCTTTCTCCTCTCTCACTTCCAACTGATAAATCCCCAGATTATAGCAAAAAATCTTGTTGTTAGTCCCTAAGTGCATAACCTTGCACTTTGCACTATTACATTTTATCCCATTTCTATTTCTCCAGTTTTCAAGGTCATCCAGAGCTTCTTGTATAATATTCCAGTCCTTCTCTGTATTGGTAATACCTCCAACTTTGTGTCATCTGAACATTTTATTAGCGCACGTCCACTTTTTGTTTCAAGGTCACTAATAATAATGTTAAATAAGATTGGTCCCAGGACTGATCCCTGAGGAACTCCACTAATAACCTCCCTCCAGCCTGACAGTTCACCTTTCAGTACGACCCATTGTAGTCTTCCCTTTGACCAGTTCCTTATACACCTTTCAATTCTCATATTAATCCCTATCTTCTCCAATTTAACTAATTGTTTCCCATGTGGAACTGTGCCTCACTGAAATCCAGATGTATTAGATCTACTGCCAGAGGCGCCAACTTCGAGAGTTCCTGGGGGGTACTCGACCCTCCTCCACCCCAAGTTCTGACCCCACGCCACCCATTCCACCAAGCCCATTCCAGTCAGCTTCCCTAACTAGTTCCTTTAATTTTTTTAAGTTTGCCCTTTTGAAATCAAGGACTCTAGTTGCAGACCTATTTTTGTTTATCCTTCCATTTAGTTTAAACAGATGGTTTAAAGTTTCCTCCCACTATTATTCCTGGACCCTTTTCTTGATCAGTGCATAGCAACTTTTAGAAAATAACCATTTAGAAAATAAAGGAACAACCTTGCTCACATCAACATAAATGGAAGTATTGCCATTGACTTCAATAGGGACTAAGTTTTACTAGTGATCCTTTTATCAGTTCTCAGCCATGTCCTCATTGCTTTATATTTATCTACATGAAATTGCAAATGTCATTTTCATCTCATGCTCCCCACAAGCTGCTCCAGATTTAGCCTCCCTCCTTTGGGGTACTGGTAAACCCACCCAATTGTGTCATCTGGAAAATAGCACCATTTGCTGCAGATTTCCTTTGCAGGTAATTTGAACAAATTTGAACTCAACATCAGTCACCATAGCAATTGCAATTGATTCCTATATGATTTGCCACCATTTACCACTACTTTGGCTTCAGCTACCCAGACATGTTTTGTGTGTTTATTTGAACACTGCATTTCACTGTCGGAACCTTACCTTTTAATGTGTTTTAAATAATACTAAACTGGAATGGTCTTGGTCAATAAGAGTTCAAGGATGCTGAACAGTGAGTTGTACAACTATGCAGTTATTTCTAAGTTGTGTGCAGTTCCCTGCACTCAAACTGGTTGTAACTGTGTGATTTACACCATCACTGCAGTGTTATTTCTCAATAACTGTTAGGTAGTCAATCTATACTCTGTGGGCAACAATCAATCAGTATGCTGTGACAGTTGTGATTAACCACTCACAACGCAGGGGTTTACATAATCATATAATTGTTATTTTAAAATAACTTTACTGTGAATATGCAAATATCTCTCTTCTTACTGGCTTCTAAAATTCCTCTGCTCTGGTTGGCTGCTCTACTCAGATTTTTCAAGTGTCAGCCAGCAACAGATACTGTCTCAGATTTTCTTTCATGCTGATTTTGGACAGAAGGGAATGAGAAGAGAGGGGAAACAACACCACAAAAGATGAGAAAATGAAGCTGAGGAGGGGTAAAGGTGGGGAAAGTACATAATAGGAAGGCAATAAGGAAGAAAAATACGATGGGAGGATAAAGCACATGACAGGCGGTAAATCATAGAATCACAGAACAAGAAGGGACCTTGAGAGGTCATCTAGTCCAGTCCCCTGCACTCAAGGCAGGACTAAGGCTACATCCTCACTACGGGGGGGGGGGGGGTGATTTAAGATACGCAAATTCAGCTACGCGAATAGCGTAGCTGAATTCGACGTATCAGATCCGACTTACCCTGTTGTGAGGACGGCGGCAAAATCGACTGCCGCGGCTCCCAGTCGACGGCGCTTACTCCCACCTCCGCTGGTGGAGTAAGTGCGTCGATTCGGGGATCGATTGTCGCGTCCTGACGAGACGCGATAAGTCGATCCCCAAGAGATCGATTTCTACCCGCCGATTCAGGCGGGTAGTGTAGACCTAGCCTAAGTATTATCTAGACCATCCCTGACAGTTGTTTGTCCAACCTGCTCTTAAAAATCCCCAATGATGGAGATTCCACAACCTCCCTAGGCAATCCATTCCACTGCTTAACCACTCTGACAGTTAGGAAGTTTTTCCTAATGTCCAACCTAAACCACCCTTGCTGCAATTTAAGCCCATTGCTTCTTGTCCTATTCTCAGAGGTTAAGAACAATTTTTCTCCTTCCTCCTTGTAACAACCCTTTATGTACTTGAAAACTGTTATCATGTCCCCTCTCAGTCCTCTCTTATCCAGACTAAACAAACCCAATTTTTTCAGTCTTCTCTCATAGGTCATGTTTTCTAGACCTTTAATCATTTTTGTTGCTTTTCTCTGGACTTTCTCCAATTTGTCCACATCTTTCCTGAAATGTGGCACCCAGAACTGGACACAATACTCCAGTTGAGGCCTAATCAGCGCGGTGTAGAGTGGAAGAATTACACCTCTACCCCGATATAACGTGACCCAATATAACACAAATTCGGATATAACGCGGTAAAGCAGTGCTCCGGGGGGGCGGGGCTGCGCACTCCGGTGGATCAAAGCAAGTTCGATATAACACGGTTTCACCTATAACGTGGTAAGATTTTTTGGCTCCCGAGGACAGCGTTATATCGGGGTAGTGGTGTACTTCTCATGTCTTGCTTACAACATTCCTGCTAATACATCCCAGAATGATGTTTGCTTTTTTTGCAACAGCGTTACACTGTTGACTCATATTTAGCTTGTGGTCCACTATGATCCCCAGATCCCTTTCCGCAGTACTCCTTCCTAGGCAGTCATTTCCCATTTTGTATGTGTGCAACTGATTGTTCCTTCCTAAGTGGAGTACTTTGCATTTGTCCTTATTGAATTTCATCCTATTTACTTCAGACCATTTCTCCAGTTTGTCCAGATCATTTTGAATTTTAGTCCTATCCTCTAAAGCACTTGCAACCCCTCCCACCTTGGTATCGTCTGCAGACTTTTTAAGTGTACTCTCTCAAAGGAGGAAGAACCAGAATGGTGTCTTAACTTCTTAAAAACCATTTGCCTTTCACCCTTTAATTTAAGATTAAAATATTTAAACAAACATTCAGTATAATGATTTGGTAATAGCTCACTATGGCTAATAAAGTCCTTGGCCTTCAGCCTTGGAATCTATTAGTCCACATTATGAATATTGACTTTGAAACAAGAGGCACCCTCAAGCTGTTATTATTATAAACAGATTTCTTGTTAACTTCTACAACAGAAAACACTAACAAATATTCTTTCAACTTAAATGTAATACAATAACTAAACTTGAATGACTAAATACAATTAGTACTTTTAAATACTCTATGATGCACATACAAATATTTTGTTAGTATAAGTTAGCTTCAATTGTTCAAACTAAAAACAAGTTTATGCTTTGAAGAACTTTATGGGCTCCAGTCAAAATGGTGAGATAAGAAAATCTCGATTTCTCTTGGTCTTGTAGTTCTGATGAAAATACAGTTATTCACTGGCTGTATGGTTGTTATATTCTAAGTTTTTCTGGACTCAAGTGGGGTCTTTTATCAATGAAATATTTATATACTGACTTCATTTCTCCTTCAGTTTAGTTACTCTTGATTTACACTGGTGTAAGTGAGAGGAGAATCAGACCTGTTGTTTTCATGTGACTTTAAGCAGGTGCTTTTGTTATGTTTAAATTATGGTTTGTTCATGGCATAAATACAGAGAAGTTTGATAAAAATATACATATGCCAGCTGGAAGGTTGCAACCTAACACTACTTTATGTCTTAGAATTCAGAATGATTACACACCAGAACCCCCCAAAAAGAAAGTAAAAACAGGTTGCTCTCTAAGGCAGTGAGGCACAACTCACTACACTTTGTTTTAAGCTGGATCTTTCCTGTATGGCTGACACTGATCAAATACTTTCTTACAGAGCCCCCTGCTTTGCAAACATGAGCTGGAATTGCCGCCTTCCTCCCTCCCCCCCACTCAAAGTGATAGTTTGCAATACCAACACAGACCTCAATACACCACATATTTAAATCCTATTTTTATTATACTGATTAGCCCCATGAATAACTTGGCAGAAGGGAGCATGTCATCAGTTATCTGCTGCAAAACAGAAGCCACTTTAATTGTCCCATATTCATTTGGTCTGAAATATGCTCTCAAATAATAAGCCAATGTTTTGATGTCTTGCATCTAGGAATAATTTTGAGTCAGTTGCAATGACTCAGTTTCATGAGTACCAGAGAGTGCCAAAGTTCCAACCATTGCTTGGCTCTATGTAGTGTTATTCATCCCCAATTTTTAAGAGAAAAAAAACAAGGAGAAATCATTTAAAAACACAAAGAAAATTAAATCTTAATATGAAAGAAAGTTTTCACTGATTGTACAACATGATATTGTCTAGTTCTTTTTGACCTGCATCGGGTGATATAGAGTTTCAAAAATGTATGAACACATAAAGATGCAGATAGACTCTTAATGAAACTTTCAAATCCTAACCTGTTTAGGCATCTTTGAAAATCCCACCAGGCACCTAGCTTCATATTTAGGCACCTACGTACTTTTGAAAATCTGTCTCTTGGTACACGTGAAGAGGATAACTAATAATTTCTGCTTGAGTCCTGTGTTTTGGTTTGGCTAGGCAGGCCTGAAACTTCATTTAGGAATGCTAAAAATGAGAAAAAAACTCAAACAAACAAACAAACAATCTGAAATAAAGCTGTCTATTACCTGGAGTAAAAGCATACCGATTATTCACTCACTCCACATGGCTATAGCAGAGCAGAGCCAGCATATAGCAATTGCACTTTTAATTCTTAAAAGTAATAAAAGGTATTAATTACATAAATAATGTACTGCTTGAATAAACAACTAATATGTATATATAAAAATCCCCCAGCTACAGTGTTTACTTATTGTTAGGCTTAGCAGAATTCATTTTTTAAATAATTTTGACAGATATCAATGTTTATTTTTAAGCATTTTAAAATGTTTGTTTCCAATTTAAATGTTCACAATTGTGCAAAATTCTGGGTTGTAAGCATTTTTTATGGGTATTGATCAACATTTTCACACTTGTGGGAAATTATGCGGGGGTTAGACAATTATTTAATGAACCTAGGTATTGAGATTCAAAAAGTTAAATCTTTATAAATCCTTGAGGCACACATTGTCAACATCACATATAAAAATATACAAAATAAATACCCTTAAATTAAACTCTAATAAGTTCTCAAGCAGCATTTTTCTTACTTTGACTATCTGCAAATGTCAATTATCACTGATGGAAATATTTTTTCATCAGCCTGTGTGTGTACAGTGAAATTGACGTTTTCTGACATTTACTGATAAAAATCTAATCCTTCCAAGTCTAATTATAGTAAATGAAGACTGCATCCCACTGTGCCTGAATACTGCCAATATTAAAGTGACATCCAGAGTGTGAAGATTATACATGAATGCAGAATATTATCAGAACTGTGAGTGTTTATTTTTCAAAAATTCTTTTTGTTCCTCTCCTTGCTCGCCCACTCAGACTTTTTCCCTTCTGGCCATTGGTTTCTGGTGAATACTATAGTATGATACAGAATTCCTATGTCTGCATGACAGAGAGAAAGCTTGATTTAGAGCTGAGGCCAGTACTGACTGGCTTATGTAACATGACAACTACATTACTGCCAAAACCATCCTCTTCCTTCCCAGAAATTATAAGCATTTCTTTATTACTAGGATCAGTTTCTATCTTCTCAGGACCTAGACACTTGAATTGGCTCTTCTCACATGGTATATCACTAAATATCACTGAGGACCCCACAGGTTGCTTGCTAAATATTGAATACAAGCAAATGCAGTATCAGTGATTTAAATCACTTTTTACATTTGGAGATGGTAATCTCTACAAGTCAGGTTTGATGTACTGTCTTACCATTATGTGTTATCTCCTATGGCAGCACTATAATTGCCTGGTCCTCCCACAATGCAGAGGTGTCTTTTGTATGTGTCTTATGCCAGCCAAAGCCACCAGAGACTGGGACATAAATGTGAGATCAGAATTTCGCATGGCAGCGCTAGTGTCTTCTATCTGCTCCAACATTTTCACACGTGCATTGTTTGTTTATCAAGCAGGACCAGACTGACACGTAGCAGCAGTTTGGAAGATCTCTTTTAAGCAACCCACTGGGTAATTTTTGACAAGAAGAATAAAGCCCTTATTGGGGAGGTTTGGAAGTATTCTTCCCCCGGGAAGTATTTTCAGCCAATATAACAGTTATCCCTTATAGGGCTGGTTTAACAATATCCAGGTGGGGCAGGGATGAATAGGAACATTGACATTGCCAGATCAGGTCACACCAATGATCCTCTAATGCTGTGGGTCCTCAACCTTTTAGTACTGTGACTCCCTTACTGATACTTTAAAATGTGATGGCTCTTCACAACCAAAAACCATTTAATTAATTTATTTATTTTACCAACTCAGGACACTAGATTCAAGAGCTCAGAACACTACAGTTTTAACAGTTTTGCAACTTTATTCAGCTACATATAGCTTGTTTGATTATATAATCTGATCTAATCTGGGTTTTTAAAACTGTAATTTGAAACTATGGATTTTTTTGCCGTGTTCAGACTCAGATTTAGATTTTAGTGAGAAGAATGAAGTTCAAAACAGTCCCATAGTTGCACAATGTTTGGCTGAATCTAAAAGCACCAGACATAAGTCGTTTTCCAAGTTTAAACAGTTTTTATGTTTAGTTTTCAGACATCATTGCTGAAAATCCAGCCTCTCAGCGATAACTGGAAGCAAATGGAAGCAGCACTTTCATAGCTTCATCACTGAATTCTTCATACTCTCCCTTTACAGAAATCCAGAATTTCAGATTGGTTAGATTTGAAAACTTGGTCTTCGGCATGTGATCCCTTGATAATTCTAAGAGCTTTTCTTGAGCTGAGATACTTAAAATTGGAGTAGAGTCAACTCTTACTGAGAATGTATTTCAGACCCAATCAGTATCTGGCAATTCATGTTCAATTCCAGGAAAATAATCATCAACGTGGGAGTACAATTCAGACAAATGAGTTAATATTTGGTCTTTAATAACATTTTGATCGCTTTCACTCTGTTCTTTTAAAAAGTCTGATAAAACTGAAAACATCTCAGTAACTCCTATTTCAAAATCCCCCTGATTTTTATTTTCACATCTAGTACTGTATATTTGTATTCCTACCTTGAAGTATTAGGATCAATGCCTTCAGTTTGCCAAATAAGTACACCAGCTAAGGTAACAGTCAAGGAGTCCACATTACCTATGAAATCTACAAGGTTTGTTTTCCCAAGGAGAAAAATTCTAATTTTGTGACATGATCCAAAGATGTGTTGTAACACTTTCCCATACGCTAGCCACCTGACTTCACTATGAAACAGAAGGTCTGTGTGGTCAGAGCCCTTCTCTTTCACACCTGTGTATGCATTGCTCAAGATTTAATAAAATTAACCATTTTTATAACAACAAGGAGGGCCTCACGTACTTCAGGTTGCAGCTTCTTTGATGCTATAGCTTGATGAAGGATGATGCAGTGTGTCCAAATTGCTGCTGGTGCCACTTTCTTTACTTGTGCCACAACCCCACTATTCTTTCTGGTCACGACTGCTGCCCTATCAGTGCACAACCGCACACACATAGTCCAGTTAAGACCTTCATCTACTCTGAATTTATCAAGGTTCTAGACCAGAGGTTCCCAAACTTATTTGGCCTACCGCCCCCTTTTCAGAAAAAAAATTACTCAGCGCCCCCCTTTTCAGAAAAAAAATTACTCAGCGCCCCCCTGGAAATCTACCTTCTTTAAGTGAACAAACAGAAAGATGCAGTGACAAATTTGCGTTCTTTTATGTATCTATGTTTCTACCTACGTCCTACAATATAGTAAAGAAAGATGTGTTATTAGAATATCGCCCACGACATCAGGTATACAGTGGTTTTTGCGTAAGATGGCAAAAGACAACCAAACTAAAATATTAATGAAACTAATAAACTGGGTTTTGTTCTTTGCTCAGCATTAGATATATGTATTTGATATTAAATTGTCAAATATCAAACTAAATTTATCAAGAAATAATTAATTTAAAAAATAATCAATATGCAATTAAAAATCAGTTAATAGTTTTAATTTAGTTTGCCCTTATTTAAATAATTGTTCCTTATTAACACATGCCTTATTTACCAATTAACACAGATGATTCGATAGATATAAATAAATGTTAATAGTTAACAGTTTTTTTACGATTTCATTCCCCTGTTTTCGTTAATATTGTAATAAAAATATGACAAATATATTAACTGTACACTTCAAATAGTACTGTACCGACACAAGCCTGCTACGATTTTATTAGTAGTAAGCACTAGAGACACAGAAACGTACGGTAGATATGTAAGAAAATGTATAAAAATACTCACATGTAAATTGCTGTTTTATTGAAACAACAATAATACAATTTGTTTTGTATGTGATCCGTAATCCGTAAAGATCGAAGGTATCGAATATGAATAAAAATTTTTAAATACTTAATGCACTATTGTTAACTGCTTTTTACACAATTCAGAAACAATCTAAATTAGGGCTAGTCTACACTTACCCGGTAGTTCGACGGCTGCGGATCGAAGTTCCGAGTTCGATTTATCGCGTCTGGTGTGGACGCGATAAATCGAACCAGGAAGTGATCCCCGTCGACTGCGGTACTCCAGCTCGGCGAGAGGAGTACCGCGAAGTCGACGGGGGAGCCTGCCTGCCGCATGTGGACCGCGGTAAGTTCGAAGTAAGGTATGTCGAATTCAGCTACGTTATTCACGTAGCTGAATTTGCGTACCTTACTTCGACTTGGGGGGTAAGTGTAGACCAGGCCTTAGATTTCATACATGTCGCCTATTTATAGTATCGTATTGTAAACAAGTCATTACATGCATATATTTCTGCCGATGCATGCTGGACTTCCCGACAATGCGCGACATGCTCGCCTGCCAACACTTGCTTGTTAAGAGCTGTTGGCGGACTTGACACCTGATCGGTTATAATTTGTGAATTTATTTGGAAAATAAAGTAATCACTACAACTTTAACTCTATGTTACACAACAGATGAAACATGTACGAACGGTTTTTCAAAATTTTCTTATACTCTCTTCTTTCTTTATGCTTCCACCGCCCCCTTATTTTTATTCAACGCCCCCCAATTGCACCCGAGGCTACTACTGCCCCCCTGGATCATTCCAGCGCCCTCCAGGGGGTGGTATCGCCCACTTTGGGAACCTCTGTTCTAGACTATTTCCTCATCGGTTGTTTGGGTTGGAATTTCTTTGCAAAATAAAAGTTCTTCAACTAGTGCACCTGCTTTGACAAATCTCACATAACACAGAAGATGAGCGATGTTGGCTATGTCTGTGGATTCATCAAGCGGCAGTGCCAAATATTGACTTTTCTTAACTTGTTCTATCAACTGGTCCTGGACATTTTCTGCAAGGTCATCAGAGCATTGTTGGATAGTATTATTTGACATAGGAATAGTGTTCAGTGCCATGGCTGCTTGCTTCCCATTCATAATTCTACATCTCTGTTGCTTCTGGAAGCAGAAGGGTCTCACCAATTGTGTGTGCTTGTTTGCATTTTGCAATTCATCTGGTCACAACATAAGATGCTTTTAAGGCTTTTTGAGGAACAGCTGTTTCATTAGATGTGCCTTTTTTCTGCTTTAATTCTTTTGGTTTCAGAAGGAAAAAATTGTGGCTCTTGTTCACGACTTAAGGGTGTTTGATTTCTAAATGTCTCTGTAGTTTCCCTGGCCTTCTACTTTCATCCACTTGAAACCAAATGCCTCATTGTGGCTGTGGACTTTCTGTAGTAATAGCAAGACACAAAAATCCAAACATAATATAACGAGTATTGTATTCAGAGTGGTAGCCGTGTTAGTCTGTATCAGCAAAAACAACGAGGAGTCCTTGTGGCACCTTAGAGACTAACAAATTTATTTGGGCATAAGCTTTCATGGGCTAGAACCCACTTCATCAGATGCATGGAGTGGAAAATACAGTAGCAGGTATATATATACACAGGACATGAAAAGATGGGAGTTGCCTTACCAAGTGGGGGGTCTGTCTAACGAGACAATTCAATTAACAGTAGAATACCAAGGGAGGAAAAATCACTTTTGTAGTGGTAATGAGGGTGGCCCATTTCAAACAGTTGACAAGAAGGTGTGAGTAACAGTAGGGGGAAATCAGTATGGTAAAATTAGGTTTTGTAATGACCCATCCACTCCCAGTCTTTATTCAGGCCTAATTTGATGGTCTGTGAGAGTAAAGGATCATCCTTCAGGATACGTTGTAGATCTTTGATGATGTGCTGGAGAGGTTTTAGTTGGGGGCTGTAGGTGACGGCTAGTGGTGTTCTGTTACTTTCTTTGTTGGGCCTGTCTTGTAGTAGGTGACTTCTGGGTACCCTTCTCTTATCTTTTTACCGATCCCTTACTCTCACAGACCTTGGGAGACAGGCCAGTCCTCGCTTACAGACAGCCCCCCAACCTGAAGCAAATACTCACCAGCAACTACACACCACACAACAAAAACACTAACCCAGGAACTAAACCCTGCAACAAACCTGGGTGCCAACTCTGTCTGCATATCTATTCAAGGGACACCATCATAGGGCCTAACCACATCAGCCACACCATCAGGGGCTCGTTCACCTGCACATCTACCAATGTGATATATGCCATCATGTGCCAGCAATGCCCCTCTGCCATGTACATTGGCCAAACTGGACAGTCTCTACACAAAAGAATAAATGGACACAAATCTGACATCAGGAATTACAACATTCAAAAACCTGTAGGAGAACACTTCAACCTTCCTGGTCACTCAATAACAGACTTAAAAGTGGCAATTCTTCAACAACAAAAACCTTCAAAAACAGATTGCAACGTGAAATTGCAGAACTGGAATTACCGGTAATTTGCAAACTGGACACCATCAAATTAGGCCTGAATAAAGACTGGGAGTGGATGCGTCATTACAAAACCTAATTTTACCATACTAATTTCCCCTTACTGTTACTCACACCTTCTTGTCAACTGTTTGAAATGGGCCACCCTCATTACCACTACAAAAGTGATTTTTCCTCCCTTGGTATTCTACTGTTAATTGAATTGTCTCATTAGACAGACCCCCCACTTGGTAAGGCAACTCCCATCTTTTCATGTCCTATGTATATATATACCTGCTACTGTATTTTCCACTCCATGCACCTGATCATTGTATTGTCTATGGTTCTTTGGATTAACTTTATTAAAATGGTCTTCTTCTGCCAAGTATTTGCTAAATGGAGGCTTAGCACCTGGTAGATATCATTCCATTATAAAGATCAGATGCACCTGTCTCTTCCTCAGCCCTCTTGCCCTATCTGCTGGTGCTGGTGCTGCTGACACTGGGAGTCTCTCTTTACCCTCCACTCTAGCAGGGGGCTTTCAGCTGAGACTTCCTGATGAATGTTTCTCCAAGCAGGAAGTCTCTCTGCTGAGGGCCCCACTGCAGCAGTGGAGGGCACAGACAGGCTCCCAGGCCATGGAAGCAGCAACAGCAGCATAAAATACAGACCCGTAGAGTAAGCCAGGTGATTTTTAAGCCTAGTTTAATAGTCTCTTAATTAGAAAAAATAGAAACAGTCATATCAATTACAATTTCTCCCCAAACACTTGGGGCTCTCCCATGAACCCTTAGTAGCTCCCCAAGGGAGGCATGGCTCCTAGTTTGGGAAGCACTGCTCTTATCCAGTAACCCATCTCCAATAATGGAGATCAGAGACCGAAAAATACCCCCTGGTTCGCCATGGGTATATGCAAACATCATCTACATATAACTCTAACTGACCTATCACTTGGAAAAAAAGACAACTCCAAACAAAACACATCTTCTCACTAAAAGTCTCACGTGTCTTTTATTCTGCCATGCTAGACTGGGCAATGGTTTCACAAAGCCACCCAGCAGAGTCCAAAGGTAAAGCGGAGACTACCATATGCTGCTTCCATGACCTCAGTAAGATTTATACCCAAATTGCCAGGGGGAGAATGTTATTTGCAGGATGATTTCATTGCTCCCAACACCATAAATCATTTTATGAAATAACAGTGTAAGAATAACCGAGCCAAGAAGGAGGTTTAAAGTAATGCGTATCTATGGAGAGGGAACAAAGAGCTTTTCTCTCTCTCCTTTCACCCCTGTGCAGGAGTCAGCCACAAAAGGTGGGATTTCCAAAAAGTTCTCTGTGCTGGTGCATAAGCTTTCGTGGGCGAATGCCCACTTCGTCAGACGCATGTAATGGAAATTTCCAGAGGCAGGTATAAATATGCAGGCAAGAATCAGTCTGGAGATAACGAGGTTAGTTCAATCAGAGAGGGTGAGGTCCTCTGCTAGCAGCTGAGGTGTGAACACCAAGGGAGGAGAAACTGCTTCTGTAGTTGGATAGCCATTCACAGTCTTTGTTTAATCCTGATCTGATGGTGTCAAATTTGCAAATGAACTGAAGCTCAGCAGTTTCTCTTTGGAGTCTGGTCCTGAAGTTTTTTTGCTGTAAGATGGCTACCTTTACATCTGCTATTGTGTGGCCAGGGAGGTTGAAGTGTTCTCCTACAGGTTTTTGTATATTGCCATTCCTGATATCTGACTTGTGTCCATTTATCCTCTTACGTAGTGACTGTCCAGTTTGGCCAATGTACATAGCAGAGGGGCATTGCTGGCACATGATGGCATATATAACGTTGGTGGACGTGCAGGTGAATGAACCGGTGATGTTGTAGCTGATCTGGTTAGGTCCTGTGATGGTGTTGCTGGTGTAGATAAGTGGGCAGAGCTGGCATTGAGGTTTGTTGCATGGATTGGTTCCTGAGTTAGAGTTGTTATGGTGCGGTGCGTGGTTGCTGGTGAGAATATGCTTAAGGTTGGCGGGTTGTCTGTGGGTGAGGACTGGCCTGTCTCCCAAGGTCTGTGAAAGTGAGGGATCATTGTCCAGGATGGGTTGTAGATCACTGATGAGGCATTGGAGAGGTTTAAGCTGAGGACTGTAGGTGATGGCCAGTGGAGTTCTGTTGGTTTCTTTTTTGGGCCTGTCTTGTAACAGGAGGCTTCTGGATACACGTCTGGCTCTGTTGATTTGTTTCCTTATTTCCTTGTGTGGGTATCGTAGTTTTGAGAATGCATCCGCATACAACCACATCTGCTCCAACCCCTCAGACAGAGACCAACACCTACAAGATCTTCACCAAGCATTCTCAAAACTATGATACCCACACAAGGAAATAAGGAAACAAATCAACAGAGCCAGCCAGGGAAAGTGGCCAGATGCAACATTTTTGCCCCATGTACCCAGTTAAAAGGTGGTAGCGCTTCTGCTGCAGTCTGAGTGAGCCAGGAATCCTCTTGGGGCTTGTGATAAATGAAGGAGGAATGTTTTCAGCTACCCCAGGATGGACAGAACGGGCGTACTATTCCATTGACACAGGTGATGCTCGCCCAATTAGAGCCGAACCTTACCAGATGGCTCCTCAAGCCAAAACCACCACAGAAAGGGAGATCAAGAACATGTTACAAATGGGTGTAATCCGCTTCTCTGAGAGTGCCTGGGCCTCTCCAGTGGTTCTGGTTCCCAAACCAGACGGGGAAATCCGCTTTTGCATTGACTACCATAAATTAAATGCTGTAACTCGCCCAGAAAACTAGCCAATGCCACGCACAGATAAGCTGTTGGAGAAACTGGGACATGCCCAGTTCATCTCCACCTTAGACTTAACTAAGGGGTACTGGCAAGTGCTGCTAGATGGCCCTGCCAAGGAAAGGTCAGCCTTCATCACCCATATAGAGTTGTATGAATGTAATGTGCTTCCTTTCGGACTGCGAAATGCACCCACCACCTTCCAGAGATTGGTAGATAACCTTCTGGCTGGATTTGGGAAATTTGTAGTCGCCTACCTTGACGATGTATCTATATTCTCAGATTCCTGGTCAAAACACCTGGAACACCTCCAAGCTGTCTTCCAGTGCATAAGGGAGGCAGGATTAACCGTTAAGCCCCAAAAGTGTCAAATAGGCTTAAACAGGGTAACGTACCTTGGACACCAGGTGGGTCAAGGTACTATCAACCCTCTACAGGCTAAGGTAAATGCTATCCAAAATTGGCCTGTCCCTAAGTCAAAGAGGCAGGTCCAGTCCTCCTTGGGCTTGGCCGGGTATTACCGATGATTTGTACCAAACTACAGCCAAATTGCCACCCCACTGACAGACCTGACCAGGAAAAAACAACCAAATGCAGTTCAGTGGACTGAGAAGTGTCAGAAAGCCTTTAACCAGCTTAAGGCGGCCCTTACGTCTTACCCTGTACTGAGGGCCCCAGACTTCAACCAACCGTTGTAACCACAGATGCATCCGAGCGTTGTGTAGGAGCAGTTTTAATGCAGGAAGGACCAGATCAACAATTCCATCCTGTCGTGTTTCTCAGCAAAAAAATTTCTGAGAGGGAAAGCCACTGGTCAGTCTCAGAAAAAGAATGTTACACCATTGTGTATGCTCTGGAGAAGCTACGCCCATATATTTGGGGACAGCAGTTCCACCTGCAGACTGACCATGCTGCACTGAAGTGGCTTCACACAGTCAAAGAGACTAACAAAAAACTTCTTCGGTGGAGTTTAGCTGAAATACAACACATTTCAGGAGCCTCTAACAAAGTGGCTGATGCACTCTCTTGGGAAGGTTTTCCAGAATCAGCCGGGAAAAAATGTCCCTGCATTCTAAGTCAATGTAGTCCTTGAAATGTAAAAAGTACTGTTTAGTTCTTCATATAATTATTAGTAAAATTAGAGGTACATGAATCTTATTAACTTTGTTTCCTAAACCTCCAGGAAGACATCCCAGCTGGTGTGGACCCAACCTGAACCAGGCTGGCCAGCACTGTCTGTGATTTGGGGGGGCGTGTGATAAATGAAGGAGGGGGTAGCCCCCATTTATGAACACCCAGCCAGTCAGTTAGCTGTCAAATCCCTCTTGGTGTCTGTTCTCTGCTTGCTTTACCTGTAAAGGGTTAACAAGCCCACAGGTAAAAGAAAAGGAGTGGGCACCTGACCAAAAGAGCCAATGGCTAGAACTTTTAAATTTGGGATCCTTGCGGGTCCCTACTTTCTGCACTCGGAGTGACAGAGTGGGGATTCAGCCTTGACAGGGCTCCTACTGCAACACAGCCCCACCACAAACAATTATTTCACGGCAAGGGCCAGGGCTGTGCCTTTCAGATACAATCTAGCCCTTAATGTAATTTCTCTTCTTAACTAGTAGCCACTCCTGAACAAAAGGTACATGATTATAAAATATGGAAGCGATTCAAACAGTGACTCTGTACGGTAGAGCATGCAGAATGAGACCTCTATTTGAGATTTTGTTTTCTTGATAGCAATGGTGAGTGTATCCAGAGTTGTGAGGTGCCTTGCTAGCAACTGGCCTTTGCATGAGGAAATCTTGTCTGTCCCTACCATGCGTCAGCTTCCCAACTCCACTGGCCATGGACAACACAAGCACCCTCCTCCAGGCCTCGCAGGCCCTGCTGTCACTTCTACAGGTTGGTGACTGCCACACCCCAACTGTTGAGCCCTCCCAGTGTCTCCCTGGAGTGTCAGGACACCCCCTGCTGTTTCTGAAATCTACAAGAGAATAAATGCACAGGATGAAGCAAAGTGCCTTTTGCCTGTGGCTCAGTATGCAAATGAGCATACAATACACATATGACCAGACAGGAAGCTAGGTGTCTGTTATCTCCTGCCTGAAAGGAATATCTTTTAGATATGTCACCACCTGGTGCCCCGCCTGAATTCCAAGATCTCAAGAACATAATTTTTAGTATAAATACATAACTCCTTTAATATTATCCATCCATACATCACACGATGATTATGACGACTCTCAGAAGAGACCTCACATGCCACCCTTTGGTGAACTATTATGCATATATCTGACCCAGGGGATTCCTTTAAAATTCTATGCACCTCTGCCAGTTGGCACCAGTGGGGTCCCTGGGTCACAGTGGGGTAAGTTCATTTTTGTGAAAACAGGTAGGCAGTTATATTTTTGTTTGTGTCCAAAGGACAATTATGTGTTGTTCACCATCACAGGAAGAATTGGCATAATACACACTGTGGGATTTACACCCTGTTTTAGAGTGGAAAAATTCATTGCAACATTTAATATGGAGCCACGAGGGTGCCTCCAAGATGAATGGGATAAGCACATGTGGAAGCTTGGTATGTACGCTGCAAAAGAATATTTTGAAGTGTATCTGGTTACTTGAGGCTACTGGAAATGTTACTTAAGAAGGATGGCCCTCCAGAGGGTGACTGGCATTCACTGGAAAAATAATGGCAAGAACTAAACTGCGAGGTAGTTGAGAAAATTACATATTGATTTTAGGAGTGGGTCTGGTGTGTGGTGTTATTAAACTCAATTCAGTGGTGTTAATCCTAGGTTTCACACTTTCTCAGAAGATTACACCAGTTAACGCCACATTATTTTAGCTTCAAACACCAGATACATGATCCTTAGATTCTCTTCGCTCAGAGAATCGTGTGAAAACTGTGATTAAAGATAATAAGAAAAAAATTGTCCCATAGCACAGATTAGTACTACATTTCCTAGTACAATATAGAAGGCCTGGGTCTAATTTCACTTTCCAGTTTTACACTATGGTTATTGCATGGACTGAAGTGTAGTTACTCCTGATTTCACTGGTATGAATCAGAATCGTGCCCATAGAATTTAAACAGTTGGAGTAACTCTGAGAGTAAGAGCTGTGTTTGAACCTGCTTCCTGATCTGAACCCCCTGACAGCTGTTGTGTACTATTATTTCATTACATAAAATTACATTTTGATTTCACTTTTAATCTGACATGCTTACTAGAACAGCAGTGGGCCACGCATACAGCTGCCGTAACGAGGCTCAAATGCAGCTAAGCTAAAGGGCCAAGTTCTATTTTTGCAGTTACGCTGGCGTAAATCCAAAGTGATTCATTTGAATAATAATCCAGCAGATTTACAACTATATATAATTTAGAGAATAGTTTGGCCCAGAGGAGTTACACCCACTTATAGCAGTGGAGATTTCGTCCCAATGTGCTTCTCTTTTAGTGTTGGTATCCCAAAATAAACAGGGAGATGAAAAATGTAAGACCACACTTTGGTCTTGCCTCCAATTCCATTCATAAAGAAACAAGATACTGCTTAGGAGTTAGCCACCATGGCTAGGATGGCGAGTAAGAAAGCAAGGTTCTACTCAGATGCTGGTGCTCCTCCATTCTCAAAGACAATTCAAAAGTGTGTCTTTGTTGCCAGGCTGACATTTGAATTAGGAAGGGCTTTCAGTACTGTGTCTATATTGCTCTCCAGTATTTGTCTCATCAATGCAAGAATATTTATAGAATCCTGTGATTCCAAAAGCCAATATAAATTCTGGTAATAGATTTCCCAGTCTCTGAAAGCAATTGTTATTTTGGAAGCAGAGACGAGTTTGAGAGAAATACAAAGTAAGGGACTGAGAGCAATATAGAGGACAGACTTCATTTTTCTATTTTGCCTTATGTTTGCAGTGTGAACTACAGAGATAAGATTGGAGTGAGGAAAAGATTGCATTTTTCATGCTCCTGGGCCAAGATTGCTAACTGAACCACATGTTCTAATAGTGGTTAGATGGTAGTGTTTAGTTTTTGACTAATTCTCGGCATACTGGAAGCTGAAGTGAGACCATATGTTTCATGTATTGTAATCACCGCTCATAAAATCCACCTAGTTGGTGCTGGATTTAAACACTTCATTTAAAGAAGAAGATAAAAGTTAAAGAGAGAGATTTTTAAAAGAAATAAATTAAACTACTAACCATTAGGAAAACTGTTGCATTATTAAAAGACCAAACTGAGAATTACAGTGTTGTTGTAGCTGTGTTGGTCCCAGGATCTGAGAGAGACAAGGTAGGTGAGGTAATTTCTTTTATGGAACCAACTTCTGTTGATAGAAGGTGCAAACTTTTCAAGCTACACAGAGCTCGTCTTCAGGTTTGGAGAAGGAAGTCAGAGTGAAATCAGAATCAGTCCAGTAAAAGACATTACTTCACCTACCTTGTCTATCAAATTGACAATGTCAGCTGATTTATTAACATATCATATTTAAACTATGTGCTACTATTATGAAAACATATTAGTGCAAAGAAACTAGTATATAGGCAAATCTGTCCTTTTTTAAAAAAAAACCAAACCCTTAAGATAAATGCCCAGTCTAATAATTCTAGCATAAACACTCACGCATTTGTTAATTTTCTTTAAACAACAGCAACTCCTTTCTCTCCCCCCCCCCACCAAATATCCCAGCCAAAAAAATCCTTCTATCCAGAGCTGGAGGCACATTAATTAGTGCCTGGAGTCACCAGGGGTCCCAAGAAAACTCCGATATATCTCTCAGATTCTCCATTGATCTACATTCTTTCCAGACAACATCAAACATTTTGTTGCCCTAAACCTAGTTTTTCATCACAGCCTTAATTCTCCCTTTATGTCCGGTGCAGGTGATTTCCTTATTAGTCTGTGAGCTGTTGAACCTGGGCCACACTCCCTCAGTGCTTGGCCTCTCAAGGTAGTGTGTTCAGCATTTTAACTCAGCCAAAGAATAGAGTTGCTAATGAGAGTCGCTAATGCTAAGAGAACTGCCCAGCCATCATGTCCCCCACTCTAGTCACTCACAGGTAGAGCTGAGCAAATTATTGATTTTGCTGTTTGGTGACCAAACCAAAAATGCCCCACAAATGCGGTTCTTTTCAAACTGAAACAGTTAGTTTGAAAGTGAAATGTTGAAACAAAGTGTCGATTTGAAGCATTTTGAAACAAAACAGTTCATTGCAAAATAAAATGTCAAAACGGTTTGTTTCAAAAATGTCAAACTATTTTGACTTTTTTGAAAAAAAAAAATCTAATTTTTTATTCAGCCGAAACTATTGAATTTGACCTGAATTCTTGAATAGCTTCAGTTGCCCCGAAACAGCATTTTCCATCAAATTTACTATTTTACCAAAGTGTTTTTCCCAGTTGTACACATGGGTGGTATGAATGTCTCTTATACTGTGGCGCCTCCTCTTGAATTCTTTGCTACAGCAAGCATCAATTAGTTAGAAGGCGTCATCCAAGCTTTGCTCCTCTACCCTCTTTCCTCTGTTACCCCGACAAATGGATTTTGGGACGCTGCTGCAATAACTTGCCTATTGCCTCCTTAGTCTGTTCTTCCCGAGGTAAAAG
Organism: Emys orbicularis; assembly: GCF_028017835.1. Classification (NCBI taxonomy): domain Eukaryota; kingdom Metazoa; phylum Chordata; order Testudines; family Emydidae; genus Emys; species Emys orbicularis. The sequence goes on along the minus strand of NC_088683.1, from coordinate 267,423,127 downwards.
TTCCTTGGGTTGCTAAGGAAACACTAAGGACATGGACAGAGCCTTCCATTAAAGTAATCGACACAGGCAGTATTCTTTCCAAAACAAAATATTTTTTATTGATGTAACTAATAATCCCTACTACAATATGATCTAAAAATCCTAAACAAGTCACAGAGTCCCCGAGACACAAATCTGTTATTGCAAGTTAAAGAGCATTTAAATTACAATAGCATGTAGTTCAAATGATTCTAAGCGAAGCAATTTGTTACAAGTGGCCAGTTTGTAACATATTGCCGACAGCAGATCTTAAATTGCTTTAAAGTTTATATAGATATATTGCAATTAATAACAGAATTCTATGCATTCTTATCCATGCACACACACACATACTTATCCCATATAGTATCCTCCACTGTACTGATACTAAATTATAATTAAAAGAATAACAGGTTTACTCTATAAATCCATTGATGTTTCCTTTAAAAGAATCACTGCTGCTGCTGCTGAGTTCCTGGTTAGGCAGCTCTGCTCCACTCCAGTTTTCTTCTCTCTCTCTGCAGCGGTTTTTCTTTGGCTTCTCTTGCTGGCTTCTCGTCATTTCTCGAACGCCTCTCTCTCTCTCAGACTCAGACTCCAGACTCCAAAACTGTTTCTGGCAGCTGGCCTTTTATGTTACATTGTAGCTCTCTCTTAATACACCTTTCTATTCTTAGAAGCAATTATCTCATTCACAGGTGCTCAGTCTTAACCATTAATTCAGAATTCTGATTGACAGCTCTGACCTTTAAAACAAGTTGTGACCAGTATAAGTGGGTTCTGACCAGCTAGCTGCTCAGCTAACTGACCTCTCTGTCACCTCTTACTGCACATGCTCAGTAGCCACCAATCTTGCATATGCTCACTGTTGTCATTTACCTCAGAGCTGTGATTCTGCTGATACACACACACACACACACCTGGCTCTTTGCCAGGGCACCATTTTAGAAATCCTAGGTTTTCACTGAGCATGCTCAGGGTCCGCAGCATCCATCTCAGGGTGGAGGGACTTTTGCTTATTCGGAATAAAAATTTAGGAAAGCAAAGTGGAGAATTTCTCTGGTAACATCCCAGCCAGGTCCCATGACCTGACAAGAGGAGAAGAGATGGATGCGTGACTCTCCACATTAGGGTGACCAGAGAGCAAGTGTGAAAAATCGGGACGGGGGTAGGGGGTAATAGGCACCCATAGAAGACAAAGCCTCAAATATTGGGCCTGTCGCTATAAATTTGGGACATCTGGTCACCCTATTCCACATTCTCCTTAATTCATATCAAGTCCTTTATCAGCAATCAGCTGACAAGTACAGAGTCTGTTGATGTTCTTTGGTTCAAGGCCAGCTGCTGCTTCTGTCATAGGCACCAAGCAAGTGCCTTCAAATAATGGACCCCAATCTCTTGAGGAGCCAAATATCCATTCTTAATCTTCCTCTGCTGCAGAAACCCACTTCAGTTAGATTCTAAAGCTTTAGCACCCAAACATTTTGGCTACCTCAGTCTTTATATATGATTTTTCTTATGAATGGAGATGCTGCTCAACTGTATCATTGGCCAGTGGGGTGGGGATTACCTTCATTGTGACCAACAACAGTATATTAATGTCATCTCCTCTGATACAGCTGATCACAGTCCTCCAGCTTAATATTGGGCTATTGAGTAGTTAGTCCCATTGACTTCAATGACGCTATGAGTTACGCATGTGCTTAAATCTTCAATGATCTTAGGTGCCTAAAGTTGGGTACCTAATTTTGAACATTTTGGCCTGCATGTATGGATACATCTGCTTGTATCACTTTCTAATGTTAATATATTTCTTTGTCAGTTAGCATATCTTATAACAAAGAAAAAAATGGGAAGACTAATTATTGGGGTTGTTTTACAACATAAACCCCCAGATCATTTAAAGCTATTTAAAAAGTAAATGTTTGACTCAGAAAGTTGTTGGTTTGACAGATTTTGAAACCAAAGTGTCTTTTCTCAAAGATCAGACAAAGTATGGACAGTAATAATACAATATTGTCCAAATCAACCATAATGCCTCATTCCTGAGGAGGAACTACATTAAAAGGAGCGAGAGAGTAACTCACTCTCCTTCAGTCTCTCATAAATCATGAACAAGAGCATTAATGGTGATGGTGGTCTTTGTACTGCAGACACCTGTCAACTAGGAACTGGACTGAGACCACAAAATCATTGAACAGTGTCAAATAGTATTGATTTTCAGTCACAACTGATGGGGCTGGTTTTGAACCAATGACCTAGAGGTGAAAGGCACTGCCTCCCATTAATTGTCCTCTGAGCCAATTTAACTTCCACTTGTCAGGTTGAGTTTACCTTCCCACTATTCTTCCTATAGCTTCACAAAACAAACAAGAGTTTATGTTCAAGTTAATCTCTGATCCCTATGTCGTACAGGTAAAGGGTCCTTTATCCATCATGTATGTGTAATCAGTTGCTATAAACCCATAGTAAATGTATTTACTAAATTAAAATACCTGTTTTCCAAGCCTATTGATTGAACAATGTAAGTTCTAGATCAGGGATCGGCAACCTTTGGCATGCGGCCTGTCAGGGAAAGCCGCTGGTGGGCTGGGACGGTTTGTTTATCTGCAGCATCCGCAGGTTCGGCCAATCGCAGCTCCCACTGGCCGCGGTTCACTGTCCCAGGCCAATGGGGGCTGTGGTAAGCAGCGGCCAGCACATCCCTCGCCCCGCGCTGCTTCCCTCAGCCCCCATTGGCCTGGAACGGCGAACCGCGGCCAGTGGGAGCTGTGATTGGCCAAACCTGCAGACGCTGCAGATAAACAAACTGTCCCAGCCCGCCAGTGGCTTTCTCTGACGGGCCGCATGCCAAAGGTTGCCAATTCCTGATCTAGACTATGGGTAACTTAGCTTCTTGATTTTTTTTAAACTACTGAATTGTTAAAAGCTTCTCTTTTCCAGGCAACTGACCTACAGTTAAAATACAAGTGATGAATCATCCATCAGCATTCAAACTTTTCAGCAACTTTTCTAACTTTTCTAGTTAGAGAATAACGTGGAAATCTGTTCTTAGCCATTAAGACACCCGACACTTTATTCTAAAACTATGATCCATTGTCATTCTGTATTTTAATATGTAAACTGGCTGATTGTTTATTAAAAGCCACTTCAAGACTCCTGTTCTGCAAGCCCAAAACCTCCAGAACACTCATTATTAAAATAAAGGGAGAACTGGTTAAGCAGAGCTTGGAGAATCAGTCACTAAAGCTTTATTTAAATAGGATTCCCCCTCATTACTAATAATCTGGATAATGTGAGTGTGACGGGTTGGATCACAGAAACCCCGTTGGGGTTGGCAACTGATGTGCCAAGACTACTTCTGCCCCTGCTTTCCCTGCCAGTTTGGGACTCCAGAGCCCTGCCTGGTTTGAGCCAGACACGCCAGTCTGCTCCAGCACAGACCCAGGTCTGAACCACGTGCCCCAAAGCTGCAGAGTTAACTGAAAGCAGCTTAAGAAGTGTTCCTGTCTTTAACACTCAGATGCACAATTCCCAATGGGGTCCAAACCCCAAATGAATCCGTTTTACCCTGTATAAAGCTTATACAGGGTAAACTCATAAATTGTTCGCCCTCTATAACACTGATAGAGAGATATGCACAGCTGTTTGCCCCCCCAGGTATTAATACATACTCTTGGTTAATTAATAAGTAAAAAGTGATTTTATTAAATACAAAAAGTAGGATTTAAGTGGTTCCAAGTAGTAAGAGACAGAACAAAGTGAATTACCAAGCAAAATAAAATAAAACACGCAAGTCAAAGCCTAGTACAGTAATAAAACTGAATACAGATAAAATCTCACCCTCAGAGATGTTTCAATAAGTTTCTTTCACAGACTGGACACCTTCCTAGTCTGGGCACAATTCTTTCCCCTGGTACAGCCCTTGTTCCAGCTCAGGTGGTAGCTAGGGGATTTTGCATGATGGCCGCCCCCTTTGTTCTGTTCCACCCACTTCAGATACAAGAGTGATGCATTTATACAAATAGGATGACCACACTTAGTAGATTATAAGCTTTGTAATGACACCTTACAAGAGACCTTTTGCATGAAGCATATTTTAGTTACATTATATTCACACTCATCAGCATACTTTCATAAAATCATATAGAGTGCAGTGTCACAATGAGCATAACAACAAGAACAAGATTTAATAGTTGACAATTACAATCTAACATCACCTCCCATCACATGTTTTCCATTCCAATTTTAGTTATGTTTTTACCCCTTTCCTTACCTCCTTTTATAATGGTGCTGGCACTGCTAAAAAGCACAGTGCATTGCACTACAAACTGTCCAACCGTGTGCGACTCCGGTTCTTTTGAATGAAGGGAGCTACATAAGTGTATTATAAATACTTCTATCTCCCGCACAAAACACACACTTTCATTTCTGTAGACTGGCACACTTGATTCTCATAAGAATACCAAGTATCTTCTTATGGAATATGATCAAAATCATAGAAATTGTATTGCCATATATAGTTTCTTCTTTTCCCCTTCTTTCTTTCAAATCTGCAGGGCGTTTTCTAATTACAGTATTTGAAGATTGCATTTGTTTGGCTCAGAGAGGCTTCCATTTTCCCTGTTTGATTGATATTTTAGGGAGAAAATTGGTATAATGAAAGTAGAGCAGAAGAATAGTAAACTAACACCCATGTTCCCATGACAATAATGTTTTGCAGTAACAAAAATGCATCAAGTAATCATGGTAATTTTTGGTTTGTGATGCTGGTCTCCACCACCACCCATTATGGTGTGAAAAGGGATTTAAGAAGTTGTAAGAGAATCTGACTCTTTGAGTCTGTTAGTTTTTGTCTACTACTCAGCTCTTTAGGGGTGAAGAGACCACTGTGTATCAAGGCCTGATACTGATCTCACAATGGTTTTCCATCATGTAATTCTATAGGCTTCAGTGGAGTTATTCCATTTTTCATTGACATGAAAGCAGAATTTGGCCCGTTGGCTTCAATGGAGTTTCTCCTACAATGGTATAACTGAGGCTACATCTACACTACAGGGGGGGGGGGGGGTCGATTTAAGATACGCAAATTCAGCTACGCGAATAGCGTAGCTGAATTCGACGTATCAGATCCGACTTACCCTGTTGTGAGGACGGCGGCAAAATCGACTGCCGCGGCTCCCAGTCGACGGCGCTTACTCCCACCTCCGCTGGTGGAGTAAGCGCGTCGATTCGGGGATCGATTGTCGCGTCCTGACGAGACGCGATAAGTCGATCCCCAAGAGATCGATTTCTACCCGCCGATTCAGGCGGGTAGTGTAGACCTAGACTGAGATTAGAATGCCTGATTTTGAATTAGGCTATAGGAGGTCTGTGTATCCCTGTATGCTTATTGACATAGGGTTCGATTCTGCTATTCAATGAGAGTTGAGGAATACATAACAGCTTGTACTGGTACATAAAAAAGAGATTTCTTCGGTGAGGAGAATTGTGTAGTGTGTAAATGAATTTCTGCTGGACTGGACAAAAATGCTGCTTCATTTAAACTGTCAGAGCACAACCTAACTTTGGAGCCTACCTTAAATTTCTCCCTGTAATTCTACCTTTTCCTGCAAGTGTACCTATTCACCTAAAATGTTCTGTCAAAGGCTGTGAACATATGACTCATCAGCCTACATGGCCCCTGCTGGCTGGGCAGGCTTTCTTCCTTAGGGACACCTGCTGACAGCTCCACTCTGGTCCTGTGGTACTCTGCTTCTACTTACATTTTAGCCCTGTAGCCAGGTCACATATAGTCCCACCCCTTCAGAGGTAAACCAGTAGTCCAACAAACAATCGTCCTTTGACCTCCAGACCCCAGACTCACTAGTCCTTACCCATGTTATCAGGGGCTTTCATTAGTTCTTATCCCTTATCAGGGAATTTCCACATCACCTTCCAGCGTGGGCTGGTAGGGGAACCCAGGCTGCCCTCTCCCCTGGGTTCCAGTCCAGGGATCCAGTAATAAGCAGTCAAGGCCTAACTACGCATATCTCTGCCTTCCTGTACCACTTCCAACCTTACCACAGCCTGTTCCCAGGCTCAAGGTATATCAATTCCTCCCTCTCCAAACCTCTTCCAGAGGCTCACTGCAGAACTTCTTAACACTTTCTGCCCACCCGGTGAGTTCTACTGCAGGAGAGGTTTCTCTGTTTCCCTGGCAGGGCAGTTCCTGACTCAGCTGACGTTTTCCTGCTCCATGCAGGCTTCCCCTCTGCCCCCAGCATGAAGAATCCTAGGTGGACTGACTTCCTCCCACTCTCCTTCCCAACTGCCTTGGGCTCCCTGTTGCAGGCTTCTGTCCTTCAGGGAGGCTCTGTCTGCCAGCAGTCCCACTCAGCATCCTGAATCCAGCCGGCTTCTCTCATTGAGTGAGAGCCAGCGGATTACTCTCCTGTATTCTACCCTGGTTCCCCGGCCCACTGGGGATATTAGTTGATGGCTCCTTCATAGAGCCATGAGCACAGGCATGTACCTGGTGTGGTTCACCCCCAAGTTTCCAACACTTGCCCCTTCTGCAGTGCGAGGCAGACCCTGGCACACATCTACCTTGAGTGCACCAGGTTTCAGCCCCTTTTCCAGCTCCTCCAGAACCTTCTCCTCAGGTTATGGCTGCACTTTTCCCTGCACCTCCTGATATTTGCACACCATAGGCGCCAACTTTTTTTCCCTCTGGTGGATGCTCGTGCCCCCGGCCCCTCCCCAACTCCACCCCTGCCCCAAAGTCCCTGCCCTAATTCCGCCCCTCCCTGCCCCTATTGGACCCCTCCCCAAATCCCTGCCCCGGCCTCCCTCTCCTCCCCCCTCCCTCCCACGTTTGCCGCATGAAACAGCTGTTTTGCGGTGCAAGCGCTGGGAGGGAGGGAGGGAGGAAGGGAGGGAGGAGAAGCAGGACGTGGCGGCGCGCTCAGGGGAGGAGGCAGAGGCAGAGCGGAGGCAGAGGTGAGCTGGAGCTGTCATGGAGCAGGACGGGGAGCTGCCGTGGGTGCTCCAGCCCTGGAGCACCCACGGAGTTGGTGCCTATGTTGCACACACCATCCATGGCCCCATGAAGTCTCGAGACCTCTCATTAATGTCCTCCTGGTGCTTGCCAAGGTGGTCATCCCCCACACCAGTAGGAGGAAGCTGGACGGGGAGGTGCTCTGCAACTGTGGGACCTGTTTCTGCTCCTCCCTCAGGTCACGTATCCAGGCAGAGTTCATCTGGACTGTGTCCATTGGATCTTTGGATGCCTTTGAGGAGCAGTGGGTGCTGCCCATGGTTCTCTGCTCAGTATCTCTCTCTGGTTCCCTGATTTCGACCCTATGACCTCACTCCCATCCGTGTTTTATCATTTGTTGCCCTCTAAACTCGTTTGATGCCTGGGTCCAGTGGTTCCTCCCTGTAGGTTTGGGTGGGGGGGTCCTTCAGACGTGGGTGGGATTGCACCTGCCCATCCCTGGCAATTCAATAGGTCCATCTTTCCTTAGGTCTTTCATTTTAAATGTGGTCCTGAATGTCAAAGTGTTAGGTCAACCATCCTTAGCTTTTCTTTATTAGAGGTAGGGAGGATTCAACTGCCTCTAATGTCAGTACCGGGCAAATTAGTTGAAACAATAGTAAATAATAAAATTGTCAGACACATAGAAGAGCATAAATTGTTGGGCAAAAGTCAACATGGTTTCTGTAAAGGGAAGTCATGTCTTACTAATCTATTAGAGTTCTTTGAAGGGGTCAACAAACATGTGGACAAGGGGGATCCAGTGGACATAGTGTACTTAGATTTCCAGAAAGCCTTTGACAAGGTCCCTCACCAAAGGCTCTTACGTAAATTAAGTTGTCATGGGATAAAAGGGAAGGTCCTTTCATGGATTGAGAACTGGTTAAAAGTCAGGGAACAAAGGGTAGGAATAAATGGTAAATTCTCAGAATGGAGAAGGGTAACTAGTGGTGTTCCCCAAGGGTCAGTCCTAGGACCAATCCTATTCTACTTATTCATAAATGATCTGGAGAAAGGGGTAAAAAGTGAGGTGGCAAAGTTTGCAGATGATACTAAACTGCTCAAGATAGTTAAGACCAAAGCAGACTGTGAAGAACTTCAAAAAGATCTCACAAAACTAAGTGATTGGGCAACAAAATGGCAAATGAAATTTAATGTGGATAAATGTAAAGTAATGCACATTGGAAAAAATAACCCCAACTATACATACAATATGATGGGGGCTAATTTAGCTACAATGAATCAGGAAAAAGATCTTAGAGTCATCGTGGATAGTTCTCTGAAGACGTCCACGCAGTGTGCAGCGGCAGTCAAAAAAGCAAACAGGATGTTAGGAATCATTAAAAAGGGGATAGAGAATAAGATGGAGGATATCTTATTGCCCTCATATAAATCGATGGTACGCCCACATCTTGAATACTGAGTACAGATGTGGTCTCCTCATCTCAAAAAAGATATACTGGCATTAGAAAAGGTTCAGAGAAGGGCAACTAAAATGATTAGGGGTTTGGAACGGGTCCCATATGAGGAGAGATTAAGGAGGCTAGGACTTTTCAGCTTGGAAAAGAGGAGACTAAGGGGGGATATGCTAGAGGTATATAAAATCATGAGTGATGTGGAGAAAGTAAATAAGGAAAAGTTATTTACTTGTTCCCATAATACAAGAACTAGGGGCCACCAAATGAAATTAATGGGCAGCAGGTTTAAAACAGATAAAAGGAAGTTCTTCACACAGTGCACGATCAACTTGTGGAACTCCTTGCCTGAGGAGGTTGTGAAGGCTAGGACTATAACAGCATTTAAAAGAGAACTGGATAAATTCATGGAGGTTAAGTCCATTAATGGCTATTACTCAGGATGGGTAAGGAATGGTGTCCCTAGCCTCTGTTTGTCAGAGGGAGGAGATGGATGGCAGGAGAGAGATCACTTGATCATTACCTGTTAGGTTCACTCCCTCTGGGGCACCTGGCATTGGCCACTGTCAGTAGACAGGATACTGGGCTCGATGGACCTTTGGTCTGACCCAGTACGGCCGTTCTTATGTTCTTATGTAATAAAAGTGGGGGGGGGGGGGGAGGGGGAAGGAGGTGGAGTGGGACTGATCCACACAACCACACTGACACTGATACCTCATTTAAAGATTATTAGAAAATATTACTACCTAGAGTGTGTTTTCTAGTTATTTAGGACTCCATTTGAATCCCATGCTAGGAGATGGCATGACAGTATTTCCTTATTCATTTTCAGAGTGTAAATGATTCAAGGTTGAGGTGGAAAAAAAATCAGATCTCACAGATGACCTTCTACAGAGTTCTCTACTTATCATACCTTAGTCTTGCAGACTACTGAAGACTACAATAAATTAATCAGGTAAGAAAAAAAGGCAGGTTCATGGGATTAATTTTTGCAATATTTACTGAACTTTTCTAACAAATTATTTGCGTATTTATAGCCTGTGCAAATTCATTAAAGTTAACAGGGTTTGCATTTGGATTGAATAGATTTTGGACCAAGGAAATTGCCTTCAGTGTTAGTAAAGACAGATTTGGACATGAATAAATATTCTTTAATAGTAACCGTATTTAGGCACAGTGGATATTAGATCTTTTTTCAAAAATGAGATATTGTAACATCTCACAAAACGCCTTAACTACATGAATTAGCCTGTCATTTAGGGCCCAATATTGTATTTGAACCACTTGTGCAGCGCTCTGAGTGTGTGTGTGCATGCACAAAAGCAGCTCTATAAATTATATACTTTGACTTGATCTTGTTCCTAATCACTTCTGTTGGTAAAACTCAGATTAACAATAGGGCCTGTTGTTATTGTTAATGGAGCAAAATTTACTGTAGTTTGTAGTGCAAGGTAAGATTGCAGCACTCAAGTGTTATATTGAGGCAAGCTTTGCATGCCAGCACTTTATAGTCTGTGTATTACATTTAGTCGTAATACATCATCATTGAAAAGATTTGCAATGCTTTAAGATTGTTTAAAATAGCCCTGTGTTTTTAAACCTTCTTTTACTTTTAAAAAGAAAGACCAGGGGGTGCTCCTTATTTCAAACTCCAGCTATTGTCTAGAACAATGTTTCCCAAACTGGGAGGGAGGGATAGCTCAGTGGTTTGAGCATTGGCCTGCTAAACCCAGGGTTGTGAGTTCAATCCTTGAGGGGGCCACTTGGGGATCTGGGGCAAAATCAGTACTTGGTCCTGCTAGTGAAGGCAGGGGGCTGGACTCAATGACCTTTCAAGGTCTCTTCCAGTTCTAGGAGATGGGATATCTCCATTAATTATTAATTATTATTATTATAACTTGGGATGCCGCTTGTTTAGGGAAAGCCCCTGGTGGGCCGGGCCGGTTTGTTTACCTGCCGCGTCCGCAGGTCCGGCCGATCAGAGTTCCCACTGGCCGTGGTTTGCTGCTATAGGCCAATGGGAGCTGCTGGAAGTGGCGGCCAGTACGTCCCTCGGCCCGTGCCACTTCCAGCAGCTCCCATTGGCCTGGAGCAGTGAACCGCGGCCAGTGGGAGCCGCAATCGGCCGGACCTGCGGACAGGACCGGTAAACAAATCGGCCCGGCCCGCCAGGGGCTTTCCCTACACAAGCGGCATGCCAAGTTTGGGAAACACTGGTCTAGAAAGTTTTTTTTAATTAAGCTTTTTTAAAATTAAGGGTGAGGAAAAAAATCTCAGAAATTGTTTCTCCAGTGGCTTTTAAAAAGCATTTTACAATGAAATTCTCTCCCTGCCTATGAATTTAATAGGCCAAGCTTTTCCTTCACAGGAATTTTGTATTGTGTATGTGACCATGTACACCCATTAAAATTGGAGTTTATAACTGACAGTCCACGATAACACACCTGTGATAACACACCTACTGAGTACTGTTAAATGAAATGTTAATTTAATCATATAGAAAGCTTGATCCTGTCAACTTTATTCATATGAGTAATCCTGTAAAAGACCATTAACTACCATGTGTTTAAAGTTTGCAAGTCTGGAGCCATAATTATTGAGCTAAATCAAAATATATTATCTATAAACTTTGTTTATATTGTATCTACTTTTGGATGTCACTTTATAATTCTGTATATGTATTATTCCTTCATTAATAACCATAATAAATTGTGTGGCTAGAGTACAATAATTGCATCTTTAGGGCATTGCAAAATGCAAACTAGACATGCTAATTCCCTGCGGTTATGATTAGACCTTGGTAACCAATCTCTCTTGAGTCATTTTTTTTGCTAATATTGTAAGTCTGGTCTCTATTGTAGAGAAGTGCTCACTTCAACCTAATAGAAAGAGACAAAGTTGGCAGTTCAAAATGATAAATAAAAGTTTTAGGTGAGAAGTATGAGCAAAATAATGTGACCCATTGCATGCTCTGCTTCTCTGTATCACTGTGTTAAGTACTGTATCATCCCTTTTAAAAACAGACATAATGAACCAAGCCCTTTGCAGTTGTGAAGCTGACAATTATTTATAAACAGAACAACATGATAAAGTGGTCTATTGGAGCAGTACAGAGGGGGGCAAATTCAACCTTGACACTTGTAGGCATAACCCTACTGACTTCAATTGACCATTTTATACAAGTTTTTAATTTGGTCCACAGGGCACAACCTGAGACTTTTAGGGCCAGACTTTAGAGGTATTTAGGCACCTAAAGATGCAGATAGGCACCTAGTGAGACTTCAAAGCACCGAGGTGCCTAGTTCTCATTGTGGGAGTTAGGCAATATAAGGCTGATATCAGCAACATATAAGGCACTGCAGTGATGAATAAGTCAAGAAAAATATTGCAATGTATTTAATCCTTTAAAAATTACATATATGAATTCTAGATTTGCTCAGAATTATTGAATTTTTAACAGCCTGGTGAAGCCTAGGTTCTCCTTTTCTCAGTCTCAAGAAGAGTGTTTCACCAAAAGTTATATCTGGAGACGTACAGAGGATGAAATTCTGGGCAGCCAAGAGAAAAATTGTCTAGGCACGGTTCGTCCTCCTTTACCTTTGCAACTAAACCACGTTTAGCATCAACTCAGCTGCACCGTTTGCTGGCCTCCATTGTCAGCATTACTTATCATAGTGTAGACAGGGCTTAGGACAGATAACTATTTAGAAGAGATAGCAGCAAATGTGAAGTTCCCCTCCTTGCATTGACTTACATGGCATATGAAATTCTGAGGCTATGCTCCATTCACCTCAGAAGTGTGAATGCGAGCCCCTTGAAATTAAGTCAGGAGCTGGTTTACTAACTACTGCTTCTATCATCACAAACTTCTTGCACATTCTAGAGATTTCAGACAGTATTTGGCGGTGTGCCTTTCCTACACTACAAATAATATGCATAAATTATATGTATTTGCTTTGTGTTAGCCTATGATGGGGTGTGCATACCCCACACTAGGCTGGAATGGGTTAATCCCACACTATGGGCGGAGGAAGTCCCGCCCCTCAGACCGTACTGGGCCTGCTCCAACTGCTGTGCTAGTATAAAGGAGAGCAGCCCAGTTCAGTCTGGGCTGACTGCCAAGGAGGAAGGACGCTTGGTGGAGGCTCCAGCCCAGGAACTGTTACAGCACTTGCCTGTGGGAGCTGGAGATTCCGGAGACCCATTGCCTACAGCTGACTGGCTGGAGTCGGAGTCCCAGGGAATTACCTGCACCAAGGAGCCTGGAGACCCTGTCATATGGACTGCAGTTTAAGGAAGCCTGGTATGAAGTGACCCAGGGAGGTGGAGTGAGTGGTATCTCCCACCTGTGTAAAGTCAGCATGTTGTGGTTGGATTCCCTGCTGACCCAGTGGTGGACCACTCTGCCACTGTTAGGGCCCTGGGTCACAACCCAGGGGAGCCGAGTGGGCCCAGCTCCCACTACGCCGCCGCCACCCCCAGTTAGTAATGGCTCTGGATTTGGCCATTAGGCCACGCCACCCTGCCCTCGAGGTCTGCCGCATTGACTCCACGTGTTAGGCCACGCCACCCTGCCCTTGAGAGCCGCCACATTGACTCTGACCACTAGGCCACGCCGCCCTGCTCTTGTGGGCTGCTGCATTGACTCTGGCCGCTAGGCCACGCCACCCTGCACTCATGGCAGCCATATTGTTTTGGGCCATTAGGCCATGCAGCCCAGAACCTAAGGGCTGCCACTTTGACTGGCCATTGGGTGGCACTGTTGTGAGGCCCAGGACAGTCTAGTAGACTGTAACTGCGATGTCAGAGCACCCACGATCCACCTCTGAGTGGGATGGGGTGTGCATACACCGCCACATAGTCATATTTTAATAGGACTGAATGTTTTCAAATAGTTTCATAATCAGTTACCATTGCTTCATAATTCCTAGTTTGCAGCATAATTCACTGCTGTTCTGCTGTATAAATTGGCTACTTATAATTTTAATGTACCACCGATTAGAAGAGGCCTTATTCACATGGAAAAATCAGTGGGTAGGTCCCAGTGTGAGGCTATCTGTAGTAATCCAGGCATACATGATGCTTTCCTCTACAAGGAAGACAACCGCCACAAAAACACCACTCAAAAGACAGCCCATGGAAATTAGTTTCTAATACGTCTATTAAGGGCGGTGGACTTATTTCTGTTTTACACCTATGAGTAGAGAGAATCAGGGCCTAAAATTCTCTGGATTAAACTGTTGTGGTCTGTTTAGACACTTATGGCTCTGCAGGGCCGTAGCCACAAAGAACGTGGCCCCCTCTGAACGGTGGCCCCCTCCGAACATATGTCCGGGCGGGGCCCCTTACAATGCAGAAACTGGAATGCGGTATTTATTTTGCCACTTTTAGGGGCCCCCTTCCTTGCGGGGCCCCCTCCGGTCGGAGGGTACGGAGGGCGCTCGCTACGCCTCTGTGGCTCTGTGCAGATTTGAGAATAGGAAAGCCATATTTTTCCATTTCCATCAGTTGTCTCCCACCTGTTTTGTCCTTTGCTTTTTTTAAAAAAATGTTGTGCAGTATATTCAAGAGGTTCGTCTCCCTCTATGAAATGATTTACTATAATCAAAATGGTTATTTGTCTGTTTACAGTCTTCCTTCTCTCCCTCTCCCATCACCAGCTTCTTCCATTTCTCTTATTTTCTTCACTATTAAATATAGTAAATAATTATAATTCTGCAGGATCTCAAAAATATCCGGTTCTCTACTTAGCGAAACACCCACTCTTCACTAATAAAGTGGAAAACAGTTTTGTTCTATTAGACATTTTTTTGCAACTGATTTTCCAGCTAAGTTGTGCAACTGGCACACTGTTTTTAAGGGATGACACATTTTTTAAGATTCACTGAAAATTTCCAACAGAAAAACTATTGTACAACCTTGATGTGACACTGCCTTTTGATTTTGCAGAAAATATTTTGCAAAGTTAAAAGCAAGATTTGCCTTACTCAAGTAAATGCAGGACTAAAGGGAGGATGTAATAGCAGCTTACCTGGTCCAGCATCAGGAGCTGTCTACTGCGTCAGTTTCCCCTCACTCTACACCATAGTTTCTCCTCTGGCTGAACAATTGATTTTGGGTTTGTTGGTGATTTGACCTTGGCCAAAGTAAGAATCCTCCCTGCCCAGATCAAATTAAAAGAATCCAGAAAAAAAACTAAATAGACCTTTATCAGCCCTCCTCAAACTCACTAGTTCTTTCCCCATAAGTGCAGTATGCCCATTCCATCTCTGTAGGTGGCACTGTTGAGACATCCTCTGCTAGAGTCTCTAGCCCTGGACCCCTAAATCATGGGCAGCAGTCTGCTCTCAACCTAGGACTGCCCTGCTCCACTGTCTCCCAGGGTCATTTCCTCCAGTGCCTATTGCTGGTCAGGCTTTCTTTGCCTCTTTTCTGGCTTCTTCTGCTAAGCTCCCACTCAGCCAGGAGCCACAAACAGTCCTTCACCAGTTCCAGGACAGCTTCCCAATGTAGTGCTGCTCCTGTTAGTTCTCCCTCTGCTAAGAACTGGGGGCCTCTTATATTTTCCAGCAGGCCTGGTTTGAAATCATCTGCTCGCTAAATTATGTGATCAGGAAGAGGTGGGAACCAGGCACAGGTCAGAGCTGGGATCTGAAGCTCTTAAAGGCCCAGGGAACCTTGTGATACAGCAGGATATATAGCCCTTTAGTGGCATATCCTACCACCCGTACCTCCTTGGAGTAGTGTCTAGCACCACTGATGTAAATAGGACCACCCATCAAGAAAAGTACTACTCCATGGAGGGGAGGTAAGGTAAGGGTGGCAGAATCTGGCTCTTAGTGAAGAAGAAGACATCCAAGAACATGATGGCACTAATAACTAATTACAATGAGTGCTGACAAGTGAGTTTCCTAAAACAAATGATTTATTTCAGTCTCATAAAGAATGCTTAAGTGCATGTTGTGTAAAATTATACATTGTATTATTATTCCAAAGTTTAAATACCATGCATAATGCCTGCAATAGCTCAACAACATCTTGACACCCACATGTTTATGAGAAAAATGAAGAGCTTGTTAAAAACCTTGGAAACAATAGCACAAACTTTTTGTTGTGCACTCTATAGTTGGGACAGTTAACAAGTCAGTTAACATGTTAATACATTCAGAATTTCTTATTTAAATAGATCTGGCTCAATGATTATTGCAAGCCATCAGTCATTTGTATTGCTCCAGAGAACACGTACTGTCTGAAATGTACTTGTATTAATTAATTCTCTTCCACTTCACACATAAATATGGTACTTGACACACCGTCCTTGGTGATGTATAATAGCAATCTGCTTCTGACCTTAAGGTCCCTTTCTTTTTCATGTGTGCTACACACTGAGACTTCAGGAAGCTCATATGCATGCTTATCATGGAACTAGTTCTTTCTAACAACCTCTGTTGCTGAATGATAAATAGTTAATTACTTCTCAGATTATCTTTTGTTCTGAAGATCTAGCACTTCCAAAGGAAGGACTGAAGAGTATAGTTTCTAGAGGAACATGCATGTAAAAACGCCTAGATTTTATGGACAGGAGAGAGGGAGAGAGAGAGACTATCTGCCTCCTCATACATATATTGAAACATGTCATACTTAGTTCAGGCTATTAATGCCATTTTAAAGATCTCCAGCACTAGCTGCTGTTATACGTAGAAGGCTAGTGTTTTATAACTGACCAGGCTAAGAGTGAGGAGATGTTTAAGAAAAAGCGGCTTGTTGAAAGGAAATTTAAAAATCTCTGTTTTAAATACACAATGGTGACTTGATATTTAGTATAACCACCCCTATTAAAACTAAGATTATGATATAGCATTCTGCTCTCATATAGGCAACACAGTAAATTGTCCCTGGCCCCTGCATGAATTTGCAAGGCAGTGAGGGCACAGGGAACTTCCCCTCTTGCACTGAAGTCCTGGCACTCGCTGAAGTCCTAGCACCCAAAAGCGATGAGAAGAAAATGGAGCTATATCTGTGCCTGTATCTCTGGCCCCCATGAACAGGAGCATATGTTGCACCCCCTTCAAGAATAGTGCAGCTGTCACATTCCATCTGCTTTCCTGGATGCAGTGCTTAATGCAGGTCTCACTAGGGTGTTGGTCTCTGCAACCCCCTCCCCAGCCCCTCACCGCACGTGAAGCTTAGTGATACTACCAGAAACAAGCACCTATCAAATTCTAATGGTCAAGCTGGAACTTAATGGCAAAAATTGTGAAAGCACAGTTAGTATTCTAGTTCTTCTTCAAGAGGCCATTTTCCTACTAGTTATGTTTAACCACGACTATGGAAAATCCCTCCCTGATGTAAGTACAAAGTTTTACCCAGTTTAACTCTGATGAACATAAAGACTCACATCCATTTTGGGTGCTAGGACTTTAATGAGTGCAAGGACCTCAGTGCACGAGGGGACGTTATTTATGCCCTCACACATCCCTACATACTAAGCAAGTAGATCTCAAACTATGACTTAAGTAGTTCATGGACCTGCAGCTATGGAGTCTTTAAGCAGTGATATTTCCTACTAGTTTTAACCCAGTCCAGAAACTTCTCCCTATGACCTAAACCTAAACCCACCTCATTAATCTTCATGGTTACCTACCCCTTACATCCCATGCATTCCCTGACACCTATTCATATCCCATGGGACTCCATACTGACTCCTCAGTCATCTCAGGAGGTGCCTTAATAATTTTATAGGTGTCTCACTCAAACAACTTTCTTCAGAAGAACAGTGACTTGGGATACTTGGTCATGGAAGAGAATGATTTGAGGTCAGGAGATTCCTTCCCATCTTGCACCTTGGAGTGTAAGTATGAGAAATAATGTTTAGAAATCTGAGACACATCAGTGTTCCTCTGTAGCTGCCATAAAGAATGGATGCCTGAGAACCTAAGCGGGCAGTTCTAGGGTAAGCTTCTCAAATACATGGGACAGAGTGCTAGCCCTGGCTGGTGTTTAAAGTTATGAATTCAGCGACCTAGAATCAAAAAGAACTAATAGAGACTGTTTTTAGGGTTACTTGTTTGTTCTTTTCTCTTCCTGTTTATCTTTGAGTGTAAGGGACCCAGTCTCCTGTTTGTTCCTGCAGAAAACTCCTTTATGAAGAGTAACGGTGATTTCTGTAGTGAGGGGAACTACCAAATAACTGCTGAAAGGCAAATATGTGCAGACTTGCTCAGCTAGTTCTATAAGTCTTCCCATTGTACTTTTTGGGCTACTGACCAATCCTGATTTTCTGTGATTCTGAATTGTTTAGACGTTTGGGAAGTTATAGCAGTTTATATTAGGGAGACAGGAACTTCAAAATATTTTCAATAAACAAAATCTTTCTAATATTTTGATAATGATTCCAATAAAAATCTTCATAAAAATTGCTGAAAATGAAAAAAAGTGGTGCTGCAAATTTGAAAAAACGATGATCTGAATTTTTTTGTGAAATATTTTTCCTCAATCAGGCAGTCTACTGCAGCAGTTTGAGTTCACTTTGGCAAGAAAACTCTGAAATGATGAGAAAGGCATTAGCATTTAACTAAAACACTGCAAAATAACACAGACGCATCTTTATTATCAGAGAAAAGCAAGCTACACAGCTCAGCACTGGGTCGTTGATGGCAGGCAGCCCAGAAATACATAGTACTCCATATTAAAAGGGGGGAGGCAAGAAAGGGTCTCCTTATCCTTCTTTCAAAGCCCTGACAACTCACTGATTTTTAAAATGTATTCTTCTCTTTAGCCATCCCAGTACCAGCTGCCATCCTCCTGATAAAAGGAAGATTGGATGAGACTCCAGCTGTTCTTTCATTGGCCAGTGGACCACCATGGAGCACTATGGAGTACTCTTGGGGTATATCTATACTGCAGCTGAGAGGGTGCCTCCTGTCCAGGTAGACAGACTTTTTCTAGCTCTGCTAAACCCAGCATGCTACAGATTAGCAGCAAGGACATTGCAGCACTGGCACTCACTCTAGCCACCCAAGCTCGGAGCCAGGGCAGCCTTGACTTCGGGAGGCTGAATGTCCACACTGCTATTTTTAGTGCACTAGCTCTAGCAGAGCTAGCACGAGTCTGTCTGCCTGGACTGGGGGGCATGATCCCAGTTGCAGTATAGACATACCTGTACATGCCAGGGGGTTGAGTGCAGCTCCATGCTGTATGGCCGAGATGGCTTGACACCACTTCTGTTCTGCACCTCTCATTCAGAAAACAGAGGGGCCACAGAGCTAGTCCCTTCTGCGGCACCTAAGTGGAATCACAGTCTAGATGCAACCTCTGGAACTTGGTTGAAAACAGAACCAGTTAAAAGATTGATTCATCTGTGGTTCTTTGTGGGTCATTTCCCCTTCCTATTTAAATCTGAATATAAGATGTAAGTGAGCGACTCACAGGTGTGCCCCTTTGCAGCTGAGCACAGTATAGCAGGCTCTCCTCCTTTAGCATCCACTGTGGACAGCTGCTCTGGCCCTGCGGGGGCTGCTTCTCCTTGCAACCTGGCTCTCCAGCCAGGTCACATATAGTTCCACCCGTTCTGGGGTAAACCAACTGTCCAACAAACAAATGTTCACGGACTTCACATTAGAACTTAGGTCTGACTCCTGACTTATCTCTGCTATCATGGGGTTTCAATAGGCCTTAGCTCTCGTCAGGGGTTTCAGCTCCACTTTCTTCAGTAGGGGAACCCAGGCTATTCCTCTCCACTGAGTTCTGGTCCAGGGACCCTTTAACAAGCAGTCAAGGCCTGACTACACAGACCCCTGGCTGCCTCTCTGGACCACCTCCTACCTTGCCCTATGTTGTGCCTCTGCCACAGACTCCTCTTGGGCTCACAGGGTATCAGCTCCTCTTTCTTTAAGTCTCTTCCCAGGCTCACTGCAGAGCTTCTTAGTGCTTTCTGCCCAAGCAGTGAGTTCTGCTGCAGGAGAGATTTCTCTGTTCCCCTGGCAGGGCAGTTCCTGACTCAGCTGGAGTTTTCCTGCTCTCTGCAGGACACCGCCCCCCTCCCCCCCCAGCATGGAGAATCCTAGAGGACTCACTTCCTTCCACTCTCCTTCCGAACTGCCTTGGGCTACCTTCCTTCATGGAGGCTCTGTCTGCCAGCAGTCCCACTCAGCGTCCTGACTCCAGCCAGGCTTCTCTCACTGAGTGAGAGTCAGCAATTTGCTTTTCTTCCTGGTCAGCCCCCCACAGGACTGGGTTCAGTCCTTTTAACTCCCTCCTCTAGGCGTGACACCTATTGCCAGTCTAGCAGGGCAAGGCTGATTGAGCCCACAGGTTCTTATTAACCCCTTCTGACCCAGCGTGGGTTTGATACATCCCATCACAAACATCAGTGAACATTCTTGGTTGAATTGTCCAACTTTTACAGAAAAACAACCCCAAAGAACAAACAAACAAGGCAATATCTCTGACGTGATGATCTAACAGAGGAATGCTGGCAATAGTTGACTGCATTGTTAATTGCTGGATGCTACTATTATAAAATAAAGTTCTAGGAAGAAGGAGAAGATAATTTTCACTGATAATTGCACACGTTGCTGATTCCTGCTCTATCTTGAGGTGGATGGTGATCATGGTATGGACAGAGGCCTCAGGATCAAACAGCAAATCCACAAGAACTGAAACATAGAACAAAGTCCAGTTAGAAACACAGCACAAAAAAATCAACAATTTCCCACAGAAAAAGTCTCCACTAGAATTGGCCATAACATTTTTAACACAACTTTTTTTTGGTCAGAAAATGCAGTTTTTGTTGAAACCGCAACTTTTTGTAGAGCTGTATTGATTTTGATGACATATTTAATGGAAAGATTTCTGAGGTGGACTCTCTGGTCAGTTAGGCGTAGGAGGACCCAAACAGCAAACCTCACTTTTCAATCTGAAAATGGGCATTTCAACAACGTTCTGTTTCGTGAAAACTTTCAAAAAGTTTGGTTTTCATTCCAATTCAGAATGAAAACAAATTTTGAAACCTTGAAGTCTTCATGAAACAAAATTGTAGGCCTCTGGCCAGCTCTAGTCTCTACCTTTTTCTGACTGTGACCTAAATCCAGTATATCCCAGGTACCTCCTGAATCCTCCCCTTCCCCTGTTCCCAATATCCTAGTTGGCACCCCCCATCTACTCCTTGTATCCTATAGAGACTCCTCTGTGACTCCACAGGAGATGCCATTATTCTAAAGGTGACTCATCCAGTGCTCTTTTTTTCAAAAGATGTTGGTTTGGAATACAGGATCTGCAGTGGAGAATTGGAGAAGTTGCCAGGGTTTCAGAAGGGACGTGATGGATCCCTTTAAACATCTGAGAAAACCCCACCTGGGTTCCTCAATGAGCTGCATCCCTCTAGATTCAGAGATACAAAACTGCACACAGTATATGATATCTTGTAATCAATTGGAGCTTTGCCACTGATTTCAAAGGGCACTGGATCTGAGCCCTATTTATTTATATTTCACAATTTTACTTTTAGGGCTTCTGACTATTCCTTAGTTCTCTGATTTTAAGCTTTGGCATTATGACACTTTATATTAGAAATTCAGAAACTTCAAAAAGTTCAGTGGTTTGAGTTAGAGCCTTTCCAACACCTCCTCTAAACTTTCTGAGCCTCTTGGGTTTGTAAATTTTGGGGTGGAAATTTCAACAAAGCAGAATTGCTTGAGATGTGTTTTCCTGGTTGTGGGTCCAGCTCTACATATAAGCACAAATATTGTGACAGCTAATGGAGAGTCTCCTTTAGTTCAGAAGATAGGGCTTGTGCTTTTGGAGAAGGACCTGAATTTGATAAAGATTATGAATATTAAGTCTTTTGTAGTCCTGGATCCATTACACCAGCACTGTGACAATAATCGAGGTCATTGCTCATTTTTGCATGTTTCTATTAGACAAAATGAGGCAAAGCTTACCACAGGAAGCAGCAGGCCATGGCACATGGTGCTGGGTAAGGCCTGCATACTCGCTCCATCTCCTCAGTGGTGATACTGGCAACTGTCTGGATTGATAGTTCTGATTCTAATGGTAAAGACATGAAAGCTGAACCAAAGAGCAAAGGGCAGGGCAGAACTGCCGCATAAAGACAGAAATGACCTGGATCTTCTCACTGTCACCAGTCCCAGCTACCATGGGGACTCCTGCATGATCACTCATGCATCCCAGAAGCCTCTCCACCCCCACTGTCACATGTTACTTGGAGAGCTCTGTCTAACTTTATTCTTAAGCGACTTTCATTGAGCGCAGTCTGCTCTCATCTCATCTTGTGTGAACTTTGAAAGCCTGATCTCTTTCTAAATGTCATGTTACTACTCCATGGGTGAGGGAGGGGGAGAGGCTCCAGAGGCTTGTCTGGAATGATAATGACTGATGGAATCATATACATAAATGCTACAAAAAGTCTATGATTAAGTTATCTATGCCATGGTAGTCCAACCTGTAACCCAAGGGCCACTTGTAAACCTCAAGCCTCTAAACTGTGGCCCTTGAAGGTGACTGTTTTAAGAAGAAAACTTGTATTTGATTATGAATGTAAATGTTATCTGAACTGCATATTGTGGTTTTTAAATGAAAATGCCTGAAATAGGGGAGAGTAGGTAGGGGGTACCACCTCCTCATTTGCCTCCAACCACCCCATCTGCAGCCCAAGGAGCTCAGCAGCTCACCCAGTGGATTGGAGGGAGTAACTCTGGGTGGTTTTTCTTTTTTTTTTGCCTGCTTCCCTGCTGAGCATTTAGCGCCCCAGGGATAGAAGGATAAGTGCTCTACTCACTCTGTCTGAGTCTAGGGGAGTGCCTAGCAAACAGCCACCCAGAGCAGTCCAAGGGAAGGTGTGGTGGGGAGATGAGAACCAGCAACGGCACCCTGATTCTCTACCCTGATACAGTTAGAGCAGGCCAAGTGTGCCTCTAACTTGTGCTAACTGCCAACCCTCTCCAAGAGATAGTGCAAGGTAAAGGAGGTTGCTTTGACCTGCGCTGGGGCAGAGAATCAGGAAATTGTAACTGGTTGCTGGTTCTCAGCTTGCAATTGTCACACAAGGTTGACATGAAGATACCACGATTGAAGTGAAGGATGGACATGTGCAATCACAGACAGAGATATGTAGATGTCTGTGTGTCAATGCCAAGGAAACACACTTGGTTTTAAACTGGAAGTCATTACTTACTACACTGCAATAAATCCATGGCTTCCTTTTCCACTAGGCTGTATTCCATATGCTGGATTATGACATCTAGAGGTAAATAAAAACAATTAATGTCACATAACATTTCATATCCTCCAGTGAAATGTCTAATATTTTGTTCTGCCACCAAACTCCTAGATACTGAGGTGGATGTCTGGAAAGTGGATTAGGGGTAGTGTAGTGGGAGTAACAAGAGATGTTAAGGCTCTAATGCGTTTCCTCTATTTTTGCGTAAATTCTAGTGTTAAGTCCTTCAGGTGATGGAAATCAAGACTCTTGGAACTAAGGGATTAGCTCTTGCTGCTGTCGGAAACAGTCCTGAACTTGTTAAGGGTGGTGATGGAAGCTGAAGGAGATCAAATAACTTAGTGTTTACCTATGAATATGCCGGCAGCTCTTCCTGAAGAAGTCCATGGGCTTCTGAGATACTCTTGGGCCTGGTGTAAGAAGCTCCATAGTCTTCCTGGGTATTGCTCGATCTGGAAAAAAACAAAGAAGAATCTCAGATTAGTGAGGAACGAACATCCCTTTAGTGCCTATATTCCACAAGCCTATGCCTAGTGCCTATCAACAAACAATCCTTTCCAAACAAAACTTTTTAAGTATCTAGAGTCATTGACTGGATTACCCCCAAAGAGTAGAAATACCGGATGGCGATGGTGTGGAACTTCATGAGCCACGTCAGGTGATGTACTGGAGGAGATGGAAGTCCCTCACAATTTAAAAATTAAGCTTATGTTTGTTACCCTTCTTTTCCTCCCACATCACTGAAAAAGCAACATGCAGAATGAAGGAAATCCCAGAGTTCTCTTACAAGATGCTCACAGATAGTGTCCCAGGACTCCTGGTTGTCATTTAAGGTCCATCCCAAGAAAACTTTACACTCCTGTAAGGTGTCTGTACAGCTCTACAAAAGATGAGACAAGAAGGGTTTCCAGAGTTAACAGAGAGGAGTACCAATAATATTATCAAATAGGTGACAACTGAGAATGGAAATCCAGTTGAAATGAATATTAAAGGGAGGGCTCAGTAGGCCATATTGTTCCCCCGGCCTTTAACATACTTTTGTTCATAGCGATCATAGGGAAGTAGTCTGTTAGGGGCCATATAGTTGTCTGAGCCATTCATATCCCTCTCTTCCTGGTAATGGAATAAATTCTTAATCTCCACTTCACTAACGGCCTGCACAGAATGTCTGATCGCATGAAAACCAGGAGTCTTGGGATACTAGCATGAAAAAGGTGAGATGATGCAGCCTTGGGAGTTTAGCAGCAAAGTCTGAAGATCAGGCTTGTAGTGTTGTGCTGTGGAACTTATGGCAGTGGCATTTACCTTGATCACATCAGGACGCTGTTGCTGCAGATTCAGCAGCAGTGGGACCATACTGCTGAGGACCTGCTCCTGCATGAGGGATTTATCTTTCCTATTCAGGGCCCTGAGCAGATCCCCCAAGAGCTCAGTTGCAGCACAGCATATTTTGTGCCTCTCCTGTGAATGACAAAGGAAAGAACCTCAACAAAGGGCATTTCCGTGCAATTCACTGAGTGATCACAGCATAATGCCAACCATGGAGAGAAAATTGTTTTTTTAACTTACCAAAAGCCAGACTCTGTCAAACATTTCTATTGATTAAATGGGTTAAAGAAAGGAATGATCAAATGAGTACTAAAGCCAGAGCCAAGAACTCCCATTTGTTTCTATTTCATGTGTGTATGAGTACAGCTCATAGTATTTAGGCCCCAAAATACAGTCAAATAAGAGAGGCATAAGATTCTAGTTTAAAGTGTTCTTCACTTTCCCTCTTCTGGGGTTTGGCCACATATACTTTGAGGTTTTTGTAACTCATAGTGTGACCTTGGTTGTGCAAGTCATTGAACATCTGTGTCCTGGTTTTCCCATCTACACAAATGAGGATAACAACATTTACCTACTGCACAGGGCTTCTGTGAAGCTTAATTTGTTAAAGTTTGTAAAGCACTTTGAAGATGAAAAGCTCTGTACCCTGTAAGTGCTAAATGTTACTGAATTAAGGCAATGGTAATATCTCCAGCATGTGCAGTATCAGTGACAGATGCATGCAGGAGATGCACCACTCTTGGCTTAGGCATCTGCACACCCTATCAAGTAATACACTGGATTTGTGTGTCTCTGTGTATATATATATATATATATAAACACCAGATCTGCACACCATGCCTTTTATTTTGTTGTCTGTGATCTGTGTATGACAATAATAGCACACCCTGTAGTGTATTATTGCTTATACACTCTGGGCTTGATTTTGCCCTCACACAGATTTCATGCTGGTGTAACTCCATTAGCTTCAGTGGATTACTCCTCATTTGCACCAGTGAGAATGCAGACTCAGGCCCTTTATATTGCTTGAATCCAATCAGATAGGATTTTAGCCTGTCCATAGTTAGTCTTTGTCTCCAGTCCTTATGGGAGCAAGTCTCTTTTTTCCATCAGAAATTATTCTTACCTAACAGGACCTGAAAACAGGAGTGTTCAGTTGCAACCAATACAGTAACAGACAAGAGTAGCAACAATGTTTGCTATAGAGTAAGATTTGGCTTCTATTTTTATTTGACATGCACACACAAGCTTCAGCACCCCTCCTCCCCACCCCCCGCAAAAGTTTAACCACCCTCACTTTAACAGTCTCCCCCACCATTGTGCCTTACGTCAGCCAGGAATGGGTGAAGCTGTCTGGCAGTTTTCACAAATTCTGTGCCAAGATGGCCCTTGTGCTTGTGGCGGGTGACAATTTTGGTAGCAGCTTCAAAAGCCATCAGAATTACCTTCTCCTCAGGGTCATTAAAAGTCTCCAGGATATCAGTAAGCAGGGCTTTGACTTCTTTCTGCTGCAAGAAATGGAAATTTGTTGCTCACATCCCTAGAAGTATAATAACAATCTCACAATCCCATAGCCATTTCTTCTAAGATGGATGGAAAGGAAGATACCCAGATACACAGCAAAGGTGCTCATCCCCCTGTAGCTGAGGCAGAGGGTATTAGAGACAGTGAGGAACAGTTATTTTTCTCCTTGAAGATTCATGGGCAGATTCTGTGGCTGTGCCAGGTATCTCTCACTGAGTCCTGACTCCCTCCAGCACTTCTTATTCTACTTTGGTAGAGATGTGGTTTGTTTCATTGCTTTTATGGTAGGTTTAAATATCCTTGACAGTCCTCTAGAGTTTGATTTCATGTATAAACAATCATCACTCACCTTCTGCAGGTGAAGTGCAACATTTCCAAGTCCAAGAAGACCAAACCAACGGACAGTAGGACTTGGGTCAATGTGCCAGTTCTTCAGGTGGCCCAGAATATATTGCTTTTTTAATGTCACATATGTGGACTCAGTAGAGAGAAGCTAAAGAGGCAGAACACATAATAAATAGCTGACAGGCAAATAGAAAGATTTTCCTATGGGTCATATCAGATATAAAACTTCCTGGACTTGATTCTCTGTTGCCATGCACCTTATGTGGTCATTTTAGGCCAGAGCAAAGTGGATTTAAGTCACACCAAATCAGAACAGCAACGGGGGGGAGGGATAGCTCAGTGGTTTGAGCATTGGCCTGCTAAACCCAGGGTTGTGAGTTTAATCCTTGAGGGGGCCACTTGGGGATCTGGGGCAAAATCAGTATTTGGTCCTGCTAGTGAAGGCAGGGGGCTGGACTTGATGACCTTTCAAGGTCCCTTCCAGTTCTAGGAGATGGGATATCTCCATTAATAAAAAAAAATGTTTTATGCCCACTTTGCACTGGTATAAATGACTATATAAGGTGCAGGGCAATGGAGAGATTCTACCCATGGGTCAGCTGAGATGTTGATGCAAATGACCCATTACCTCACTGAGCTAGCCTGAGAGTGAGCAGTTCCCAAGAATCCCAAACATTTACAGCATATAAGAGTCTTACCTCTGTGAACAAGGCCATTGCAGTCAGCTTCTGTTTGTCATCCCCATGGTGCAGGAGAGGGGACACCTTGGTAAACACGGCAAAATCCAGGCTCCGGTGGTGTTTTACAATGGCTCTGTAGAACACATATCAAAACTTTTACTATTGGGGGAGAAAGAGTAAATAAGCCAAGCACTAGAGGATACTCCAGACAGAAACCATGTTGGCCAGAACAGCCAGATGAACTCAACGCTCCAATCACTTACCTAGCCAGAAGAAGAACTCCTTCCAGGTAAGTCTCTGGCACGGATAAAAGGTCCCAGCCTCCTGCCAGACTCACAGATTGCATCAAAGAGGATTTTTCTCTTTTAATCACAGCTTTCAGAGCCTCCACTGCACAGCTAAATTCCGGACAAGAGAGTGATAGATGAGTGATATTTGGAGACACACCAAGACATAGATTTTGTTATGCAAAGCAATTGAAGGGCTAAACTTGTGTTTTTAATTTTTGTTTTTAAAATTTATATCTGTTTTTAGGGGTTGTGTCAGTTTAAAATTTTTATTTATTGATTGTATTATGTGCAATGGCCTATGGCTAAAATGCTAAGTTAATAAACTAATGTAATTAAGCCATCAGTACCCCTTTTTCACCACATGGTATATTGTACTGGATAGAGTGAGAATTATGTGACTGCCATCCCATAGACTTATTCAAATGGTTACCAGTATATGTCACCCTACAAGGGAGTGGCTGGACTGGTCAAGAAATATGGCTAATGGAGACTTTATTTGGTTCCAGTAGGACAGTCCTGTGTTTTTGGAGCCAAAATTCCTGGGGTCTATGCCTTCAAATGACATATGTGTGCAGCATAGCTAACACTGATGTTTACATTTTAGCACATGGGTCGGCAACCTCTGGCATGCAGCTCGCCAGGGTAAGCACCCTGGTGGGCCGGGCCAGTTTGTTTACCTGCCGCCTCTGCAGGATCGCGGCTCCCACTGGCTGCGGTTCACCGCTCCAGGGCAATGGGGGCAGCGGGA
This sequence comes from Emys orbicularis, assembly GCF_028017835.1. Classification (NCBI taxonomy): domain Eukaryota; kingdom Metazoa; phylum Chordata; order Testudines; family Emydidae; genus Emys; species Emys orbicularis. Next base: position 267,395,521 of record NC_088683.1, on the reverse strand, counting down.
AGCTACGGCCAGCACATCCCTTGGCCCGCGCTGCTTCCCGCAGCCCCCATTGGCCTGGGATGGTAAACCGCGGCCAGTTGGAGCCGCGATCAGCCAAACCTGCGGAGGTGGCAGGTAAACAAACTGGCCCGGCCCGCCAGGGTGCTTACCCTGGCGAGCTGCATGCCAGAGGTTGCCGATCCCTGTTTTAGCATGTTTGTTACATTTGTAGCCATGGTGTACAGCCAAGATATCAAACCTATGAGCATCACCATACTAAACTGCAGTGGGATCTGAGCCCTTTGAGGTTTACTTTGAATTTTTAGTACATCCGAACTTGAACCCCTAAGTATCTGCCTTTCTGAGTCAGGGAAGTCCAGCTGGTAGCCCCGCTTCTCCTCTGTTTCATAGCATGCATCTGCTGGGGATCATCTTGTCCCCACACTAATTAAGCTAAGGAAAGGAATGCTTAGGATGAATTTATCTTTTGGAGGCAAACTGTCTTTTTGCATTTTTTTTTTACCTTAGCCAAGAAAAAACACAAACATTCCTGCTGAATGTCCTTTTGGGGTTTTGGTTCATCTCAAACGAAAACCCCAAATGAAATTCAAAGGAGTAAGAAACTCCAAAAACTACAATCGGAAGAAAGCCCCAGTATTTACTGGAAACCCAGTGAAGCAATAAGCAACAGAGGGTCCTGTGGCACCTTTAAGACTAACAGAAGTATTGGGAGCATAAGCTTTCGTGGGTAAGAACCTCAGTGAGGTTCTTACCCACGAAAGCTTATGCTCCCAATACTTCTGTTAGTCTTAAAGGTGCCACAGGACCCTCTGTTGCTTTTTACAGATTCAGACTAACACGGCTACCCCTCTGATACTTGACACCAGTGAAGCAAGATAGGCTGAGTGTTACACAGAGCTCACCTCCCTAGATTATCCCTGGCCTGTTACACTATGTTAGAAACATTAACATTTCTTTTTTCATTTCAGTTCTTTTAATGCAGCGTCTTATGGCTTTTTCATGTTTGTTAATTAATTGTTGGCACCCAGTGCATAAGGCCTTTTACGCAAATAAATAAGCAGAGAAGGCAGTGGGTACAGGTATCAAAATGAGAACAAACAGAAGAGATGAAGCAGGAGAGATTCTGTTTCCAGACATTCTAATACTTTCCTTGTTATCTGCATTTAAAAAAACATACATGGATTAACCTCCTCCCACCCCATCCTCCAAAGAACATTCATTAAATATTGATACTGTTTCTTTTGCATTAATTAAAGCCTCTTATCTCAAACCCATCAGGGAGCATTATTCTAAGAGATTGCTCTGACAGAAATATTCTTCCAGGGGATAGGCCTGACTGGGGAATTGTCTTCTAAGCGGGATGTCCTAAACACTCTCCTCAGAATTTCCCTATGTAGATCATCCCATAGGAGAGTTTCTAAATCAGAAGTTCCGCTAGTGCAGAGGTTCTCAAACTATGAGGCCGTGGATTACTACTGAGACTTTGATGATGGTGATTCACAGAAATAGGATTATCCACCTAATTAGCACCTTGTCAGAAATTACCTCACAAAGCTGGATGTTTGGAACCTGTCCTCCCAGCCACACACAACCTTTGGGAGGCTCACCAGGTAATGCAGCTGAATGATCAGGAAGATTAACACAGATACATAAAAGGCATCCATAGGCACTGTGCATTCTTTATTACTGAATATTATGCACAGGGCCCTTGTTGCCTGAAAAAGATAAAAATTAGACACAAATTTAACTCTAAAATCCTCCATTTCCCTCCAACATTTCTTTTTCTCTGCCACAAATATGCTTTGTTCCTCTCCTGGCTCACAGTAAATCACAGAAGATGGAACTGTGTCCCATGAAATATTGTCATTAGAGCAGCCAGTACACGGCACTACCATGCTACAGAGGCCCAACTTTGATTTTCATCCCGGTTACTTGTTTCATAAACTGCAGGGCCTGGCTGTACTGAGGAAGGGTGAGAATCCTAAAAAGAGAAGTGCCAGAACGTAGTTCTGGAACTATCATTCGTACGTGATACTACCAGAAGTACCAGAATGCCCTCCAAAAGTGCCAGAGCGGCATTCTGGAGCATTCCAGTATGACATGAGCTCTACTCAGGGCTTGGCTACACTTGCAGATGTAGAGCGCTGGGAGTTAAACCAGCCTTCAGAGACCGCAGCAGGGAAAACCCTGCCGTGTGTTTACACTGTCAGCTGCAAGCACACTGGCGTGGCCACATTAGCAGCTCTTGCAATGCCAGAAAGAGCAGTGCATTGTGGTAGCTATCCCAGTATGCAAGTGGTTGGGGCGTGCTTTTCAAATTGGGGGGGGGGATGGAGTGTGTATGTGGGGGGAGAGACAGTGTGTTTTGGGTTCTTGTAAGTTCAGACAGCAACAGACCCCCCTCCTCCCTGCCTCTCTCTCTCACACATACTCACAACAGCAGCATTCCACAATAATGGTTGCTTTGTCCCAGAGCAGATAAGCATGCCGGTTGTCAGAAACGGAGCTTTGAAAGGGAATACCCATATGCCTGCAGCCGAGTTCAAAACAATGACAAGAGTGGCCACTTGACTTCAGGGGATTGTGGGATGTTTCCGGAGGCCAATCACAGTGCAGTAATGCAATACGTCGTCCACACTTACACCAGGGCATTTCAGCCGGGGCGCAGAAAGCTTTATGCTTCTCGTGGAGGTGGATTACCAGGAGCGCTCCAGCTGCAGAGTCCAGGCGCTCTAAGTGCCTTGCCAGTGTGGACACTTCAGGAGTTAGGGCACCCGGGGCTGATTTAATGGACTCTAAGGCTAGGTCTACACTACCCGCCTGAATCGGCGGGTAGAAATCGACCTCTCGGGGATCGATTTATCGCGTCCCGTTGGGACGCGACAATCGATCCCCGAATCGACGCTCTTACTCCACCAGCGAAGGTGGGAGTAAGCGCCGTCGACGGGAAGCCTCAGAGGTCGATTTTGCCGCCGTCCCTACAGCAGGGTAAGTCGGCTGCGATACGTCGAATTCAGCTACGCTATTCGCGTAGCTGAACTTGCGTATCTTAAATCGACCCCCCCCTTGAGTGAAGACGAACCCTAACTTGCAAGTGTAGCCAAGCCCTCAGTCTGCTTCACAGTGAACCCCTCGTTGAATGAGTAGCTGATGTCATGACCTACAAAAGTACTCATGTTCCGTGCTCCTGTAAGAAGGTTAATGTCTTGGGTGAGGAGAGAGGCAAAGCAGGAAAAGATGAGGAAGCTGTCATGGCTTTGGCAAGGACAGGGCTGGCTCCAGGCACCAGCTTAACAAGCAGGTGCTTGGGGCGGCCAAGGGAGAGGGGCGGCACCTGCGGCAATGCGGGGGTGGCAGGTCCCTCACTCCCTCTAGGAGCGAAGGACCTGCCGCTGAACTGCTGCTGCCGATCACGGCTTTTTTTTTTTTTCCCCCAATTGCCGCCGTTGATCGCGATCGCGGCTTTTTTTTTTTTTTTTGCTTGGGGCGGCAGAAATGCTGGAGCCGGCCCTGGGCAAGGACATGAAGGACCTCTCTCGTTTCCCTGTGCCATGGAGCTATATCTCTCCAAACTCAGACATCCAGTACTGAGCATAATATTATACATTTCTTTCTTGGTGGAGGGAGGCCATACCTTGTTGCAGTAGTAACATGGACCCTTCTTCCGTTTCTCTGGCCTGTGGGTTGTTTGGCTCTCCAGCTAAATTAAGACCAGGTCTACAGCAGGAGCATTTTGACGCTATATATACCAGTATACGTTACCAGCAAAGAGCTCCTAATGGGGATGCAGCTCATACCAGCAAAACTGTGCTTTTGCCAGCACAGCTTACTGCAGCCCTCCTGAGAGACATAACCTATGCTGGGGCTTTTGCTCGCACAGCTATGTCATTTAGAGCTCACTGCTCATCGTACCCCCAGCTGACATAGCTACGTCAGCAAAAGTTTAGATTTGGGTTAAATTTCACCCCTTTCAACAAACACTGACCTGCCCTTCCAGCAAAAGTCCAAACAAGAAATCTACCCTTTCTCGGGGTTCTTCCTTCCCCAGTGTTACTCCACAAATAATACCTGACCCAGTCTTCAGCCACTCTGGTCTCAGGGTCTCTGCCGATGTTTACAATGAAATTCCATACCAATGCAATGGAGGGAGATGAGGAGGTAAAGGGGAGATTTTGACCAGCCTCTACTATAGGTTGAGACCCTAAATGTACCCAAAAGTTTTATCCATCACTAAGGACCCCAGTTCCAAAACACAAAGCAGACCAATTTCCCCTACCCTCGGTTTCTCCTTCCTTGCTGCTTAGTTCTGGAAAGGCTCCTGCAGCAGTAAAAGCCACCACCCAAGAGTTGTCCTAGAAAGACCCAGCAGCATATCATGCTCTCTAGGTCTCTCCATCTTCCAAGGGATGAGAGCTCCCTGCACAGGTTGCCATGAAGTATATAACTCCTAGGTAGCCATATAGACAAGTCCAGAAGCTGGGGGATAGGAGGGTAATATTTGGGTTATTACTTACAGCTAGAGGCAAAAGAGAGGCATTATCCTCAAAGCTATTCCTTGACTCAGATGTTTCAATCTTCTTGAGGCATGGTCTTCTTTTTAGCATCTCCAGGAGCTCAGCAAGCACCCGGAGGCTGACAGTTTTTTTGGCTCTGCCTAGGGCCTCCCAGATCTGACTGACATGGCTGCAGATTCGAAAACACAGGAATATGTGATTTACAGATCTCTTCACAGTCGTTCTGTGCTAGTAAGCAGAGCTATGGCCATGAGTGGAGGTCAGTGAAGGAACTTAGTTCTGGAGTAGCACAGTTGGGAGCTGAGACATATGTTTAGTAACTGGGATCATGTAGTCTTCAGTAGAAAGAATTGCTGTCCTTCAAAAGGGTGTGGAGGAACACCCTGATAGCAGAAGGCACTCTGAGTCTGCATCATATCAAAGTTGACAGGGATTATCAGACTTCTGCTGCTCTATTTGGTTTTCTTGTTTTTAATTACAAACACTATTTTACATATAAAAGAGTCATTGGGATTAACTCTATTGTATTCAGCATCCTGTTCCTCCTATCTTTCCATCTATGGGGAAGTGGATTGAGACCAGATTCCATCTCTGTCCTCACTCAGCTTTGGAACCATGAAGGAGAGCAGTGCAGCAATTTTACCTGTCACATGGGAGCGAGAGTCTCAATAGGGCTGAGACTACTTCTCTTGTGTGCTTTTCAGCTAGTAAACACACAGCACCCATAGCGGCCTGTCTGGCACTGGCCTCCTGGATAGACTGCAGGTGGAAATAAATAATATCCATGATCTCTGGCACCTGTAAAAAACAATAAAACTGGTTTAGAGACTGTTTCTTCTGTGGTTTCATTCCCCTTCCAGTTTATGCCTGAATGTAGCAATGATGAATGTCTGGGTGGGACTGATTCATGGTGCTACAGAATACTCCTGCTGAATAACAAACAAAGCAACTCCAGGGGTAGGGTGACCAGATGTCCTGATTTTATAGGGACAGTCCCGGTTTTTGGGTCTTTTTCTTCTATAGGCTCCTATTACCTCCCACCCTCTGTCCCGATTTTTCACATGTGCTGTCTGGTCACCCTATCCAGGGGTCAGAAGAACTAAAGGCCTTATGCTACAAGGTGATGAACATATCCTGTGCACCCTCAACTTCCATCAGTTTCAATAGGAATTGAGGGCACTAAGCATTTTGCAAGATTAGGCCCTGATAGAGAAACAAACAAAGGGCATATATGGGAAGATTTGCTAATTCAGTTCGTCAAGTGTCACCATTGTAATTGCTGGGCTTCTGAGTAATCCTGATCTCATGTGACAATTTACATAATGATTACCCATTGATCATTTATAATTAGTGAAAGTTGAATCTTTAAGGGTTCAGATATTTGTATCAGATACGCATCCAAAATGTGGACACTCTTTCAAACTATCTGAACCTCCTGTGTCTGCAAAACTGGATTTGAGAGCTTGAACACTGGGTTCCTTACAGGATTTCTGGTAGTTCCTGCCTCTGTTGAGTCTGGAAATACCACGAATGTGGTTTTTCTTGCATTATTTTGGCTTCTAGTCCCATCCAGATCTAGGAAATGCAAAGATGCAGTGAAAATGAAAAACAATGAAAAGAAATAAAAGTCAACCAAACTACCTCAATTCCCTAAAAATGCATTGTTTAAGGTTTGGATGATCAATTTGCTGACCCCAATTGACATCTGATATTTCAGATGCATTTTCCTGTTTTGTAGACTGTGCTTTTATACAAACAGGATATAAATACTCATAGAAAGACATAGGAAGGATTTGCTCATCTACCTTTTAAGCAGAACAAGAGGGGACTGCACAGTCCTTGAGGAAAAAGTTTGGATTATCTTTTTAAAAAGATAATTCTGAGCCTGTGCTACAGGCTTCAAACTTGTAAAGAGAAAGACAACTCAGAGACTCTAAAGAATGCAAATTCCATCTTCTAGATCCAGAAAAGAGAATTCTAACTTTCCCAACCTCTTACCTTTTCCTTAATATTGTGCCTCTGCTCTTTCAGGACTGAGGTCAACATTACTGCAGCTGCCTGAGCATTGGTTTTCACTGTGTCTCTCAGACCAGCCGCAGCTACAAGGATCTGGCTAGTAACTGTAGCCAGGGGACTAGATTCCTCATAGATCTGAAGGAAACAGGGAAAAGCCTTTGTAAATAAAAACATAAGAATGGCCATACTGGGCCAGACCAATGGTTCATCTAGCCCAGTATCCTGTCTTCTGACAGCGGACAATGCCATATGCTTCAATGGGAATGAACAGAACAGGGCAATCATCAAGTGATCCATCCCTTGTCGTCCAGTCCCAGTTTTCGGTAGTCAGAGGCTTACGGACACCCAGAGCATGGGGTTGCATCCCTGAACATATCAGCTAATAGCCATTGATGGACCTACCTTCCACAAACTCATCAAATTCTTTTCTAAACCCAGTTATATTTTTGGCCTTCATAACATCTCCTGGCAACAAGTTCCATGGGTTGTGCATTGTCTGAAGAAGTACTTCCTTATGTTTGTTTTAAACCTCCTGCCTATTAATTTCATTGGGTGGCCCCTGGTTCTTGTGTTATGTGAATGGGTAAATAACAATTTCTTATTCACTTTCTCACACCAGTCATGATTTTATAGACCTCTATCATATCACTCCTTAGTTATCGCTTTTCCAAGCTGACTAGTCCCAGTCTTTTTAATCTCTCCTCAGATGGAAGCTGTTCCATACCCCTAATCATTTTTGTTGCCCTTCTCTGTATTTTTTCAATTTCTCATACATCTATTTTGAGATGGGGTGACCAGAACTGTATGCGGTGTTCAACGTGTGGTTGTACCATGGATTTAGTGGTGGCATTTACTGTCTTATCTATCTCTTTCCTAATAGTTCCTAACATTCTGTTCGCTTTTTTGACTGCCACTGCACATCGAGCAGATGTTTTCAGAGAACTATCCACAAAGACTCCAAGATCTCTTTCTTGAGTGGAAACAGCTAATTTAGACCCCATCACTACAAATGTATAGTTGGGATTATGTTTTCCGAAGTGCATTACTTTGCATTTATCAACACTGAATTTCATATGCCAGTTTGTTACTCAGTCACATGGTATTGTGAGTTCCCTTTGTAAATCTTTGCAGTCTGCTTTGGACTTAACTGTTTTGAGTAATTTTGTATCATCTGCAAACTTTGCCACCTCACTTTTTACCTGTTTTTCCAGATCATTTATTAACATGTTCAACAACACTGGTCCTACTACAGATCCCTGGGGGAAACCACTATTTACCGCTCTCCATTCTGAATACTGACCATTTATTCCTACCCTTTATTTCCTGTCTTTTAACTTTTACTGATCCATGAGAGGACCTTCCCTCTTATCCCATAGCTCCTTACTTTGCTTATGAGCCTTTGGAAAGGAACCTTGTCAAAGGCTTTCTGAAAGTCCAAATATACTATATCCACTGGATCACTCCTGTTCACATGTTTGTTGACCCCCTCAAAGAATTCTAATAGACTGGTGAGGCATGATTCCTTTTATAAAAGCCATGCTGACTCTTCCCCAACAAATCATGTTCATTTATCTGTCTGATAATTCTGTTCTTTACTATAGTTTCAACCAATTTGCCTGGTACTGAAGTGAGGCTTACCGGCCTGTAATTGCCAGGATCGCTTAAGGAGCCCTGTAGTGGGGTGGTTACACCGCTCCTGCCCTGAAGGGCTTAAAACAGCCCTGGGAGAGGGCTGTGGCAGGGGAAAAGCTGGGCTGACTGGGGAAGCGGCCACAGCTGGGCCACGCCCTAATCAGGCCACAGCTGGCCTGTATAAAAAGGCTGTAAGCCAGAGGCCCAAGAGTCTCCCTCTAGCTGAGGAGGGAGATGGACCTAGCTGCCTGAGTGCTAAAGGGTACTGGAGTGAAGCAGGGCTGGGGAAGGCCAGAGGAGCTGGGGAGCTCCCGGCTGGCAACTCCCCAGGCTGCAGGGCCTGGTCCAAGGCCCCTGGAGGTACTGGGTTGCAGGGAAAGGCAGCAGGTCAAAACCTCCCATGCCTATGATGACTGGCTTATACAGACTGCAGTCGGCCCCAGCGAAAGGGGGCTAGATGGTGACTGGCAGTGGTCCATAGGCTGAGGCAAGGTGGGGATAGAGGGTTGGGGGTTTCCCAGAGAGGGGAGACCCATAGAGACTGGTGGGGTTATTACCAGGGGGCAGCCCCAGGGTAAAGGGGCACCGGGTCCTGGGCGGGACAGTGGCCTGCAGAGGGCGCTCCAGAGGCTGGAAGAGCTAATTCCCGAGATGACCAGCAGGAGGCGCCGCAGGGGGTGAGTCCCGCACGCCTACAAGCCCTTTTGAAAAATTGGTATCACATTAGCTATCCTCCAGTCATCTGGTACAGAAGCTGATTTAAGTGATAGGTTACATACCACAGTTAGTAGTTCTGCAATTTCATATTTGAGTTTCTTCAGATGACTTATATCGCCTGCATTCAAAAGACTGATACTACCAGGAGTCTAGTTAAAGCCCTGAATTGGAGAGGAAGCTTCCTTCCTGGTGTCAGATGTGTTATAAAATCTCACAGCAGGTTTCCTTAATCTTTAATATCATAGTTTATAAAATGGCTTGAACTGTATGAGATAGGTGTACAAAAAGAAGGCCCAGAGCATGCAGGATAAGTGTGTGGAGGGAAAATAGGGGCAGTAGCATGCAGATAAGGGCCAGAAACCTGCAGTAGATGTGTGAAGCTAAGGGCCAGATCATGCAGGGAAATGTGTGCATAGAGAGGACCTTGTTGTATGTAGGGTTAAGTGGGCAGAGAAAGAGCCTGGAGTGTGCAGAGAGTTGACCAGGAGCACACAAACAAGATGCTCTCAGCGTGTGGGACTAAACAGACCAAGTGAAGGCATGGGGCATACAGAGAGAGGGCTGGAGCATGCGAGGCAAAGAAGCAGGTGTGAAAGTAATATGAAACACTTACCAGTACGGGGGGCCAGCTCTGGGCCCCCGGAAGGGGCGAGTCCTCTGGCGGAAGGGGCGTGTCCTCTGGCGGAAGAGGTGGGGCTGGGGTCAGCCTCCGCCAGCCAGCCCATCCATGCTGCCTGGCCCGCACTGCCCGGGGCTCCAGCGGCAATTTAAAAGGGCCTGGGACTCCGGCTCCTGCTGCGGTAGTGGCGGCAGCAGCCGGGAGCTCCAAGCCCTTTTAAATCACCGGCCCTGGGGTAGCTGCCCTTCTTACCCCCCATCGGTGGCCCGGGGGAGGGGGAAGGGGCAGTGAGGTTAAAGCACTGCCACGGCAGTGCTTTAAGGAGGGTCCTTTGCCGCGGCAGCGCTTTAACGTCAGCTGCATACAGGCTGGTACCGGCTTCTTACCGGTATGCCGTACCAGCCCGTACCGGCCCACTTTCACCCCTGCAAAGAAGCCATGATTTGCATAATAAATGGTGAATGTTTGTACCTCATAGTTGCTCTTCTCTTCCTGCTGTGGGGAGACAGCTGTATTAAAACCACGATACGTCTTTGCGCTTTCCCCTTCTGCACTGATATTCTCTTTTTCCTCCTCCTGCTGCAGGGTGATGCTTTCTGCCTCCTCCATTATAATACGGGGCTTAGGCTCTAGTTCACCAGTTAGAACCTTCTCCTGCACCACTGTGTGTCTGATTTTCCTTTTCAGCACATAGCGTCTCTCCTTCCCATGAGCAATGCGCTGAGATGTTTCAAAAGTTACCTGCTGCTGTTGGTTCATAGTGTTTGCCTCATTCCCCAAGCACAGCTGTATATTTTCATCTAAGAAGATGATCTCTGGTGGGAACCTTCTTCAGCTCCAAATAGATAATATAGGTTGTTTTGATGAATTTCTTTATAGCTAACGACAGGTTTCAGAGTAGCAGCCGTGTTAGTCTGTATCCGCAAAAAGAACAGGAGTACTTGTGGCACCTTAGAGACTAACAAATTTATTAGAGCATAAGCTTTAAAGCTTATGCTCTAATAAATTTGTTAGTCTCTAAGGTGCCACAAGTACTCCTGTTCTTTTTATAGCTAACGCCATCCTACAAGCAAGACAGAGAGAAAATCCACCCATTTTTATTCCTACCACAGAGAGACAGTGTGGTCTAGTGAAAATGGTATAAGACTGGGAGCCAGAAGCTCCTTATTCTAATTCTAGCTCTGCCACTGCCTATGGCTACATCTACACTACAGGGGGGGGGGGTCGATTTAAGATACGCAAATTCAGCTACGCGAATAGCGTAGCTGAATTCGACGTATCGCAGCCGACTTACCCCGCTGTGAGGACGGCGGCAAAATCGACCTCCGCGGCTTCCCGTCGACGGCTCTTACTCCCACCTTCGCTGGTGGAGTAAGAGCGTCGATTCGGGGATCGATTGTCGCGTCCTGACGGGACGCGATAAATCGATCCCCGAGAGGTCGATTTCTACCCGCCGATTCAGGCGGGTAGTGTAGACCAGGCCTATGTGTAGCCTTCGGGTGCGTCCTTTTGGCCAGAATTTCCAAACTTGGGTGCCATTGACTTCAATGGAAATTGTGGATACTCAGCATCTCTGATAATCAATGTAGGAACACAGGAAATGCCAGATTGGATCATACCTAGGGTCCAACTACTTAGTATCCTGTCTCCGCCAGTGGTCAGCACCAGCTGCTTAAGAGGAAGGTGCAAAAACTCCGCAGTAGGCAGATGTGGGGTAATCTGGCCTCCACATTATGTCTCATCCTAATCTCTAATAGTTAGAGATGGGTTTAAACCCAGCAAGGTTTTCTATCCCTTCCAACATTCTTATCATCAATTATGATAACTCTGGATAACTTAAGGCATTCAAGTTTGAAATGTTGGCCCTAAATTATTGAGGCCTCAGTTTCCCGTTTGTAAAATGGATATAATAATTACCTACTTATCATGCAGGGGTGTTAATTAATGTTTCTTTTAACTATGTGTGGTAAATTTAAACCTTTCTCTTTTTATGTTAGTAACTTACATTTCTACCAGTGGGTATACTTTGGTCATGAGAATGTCTTTGTTTCCAAATATTAATTTATATTAATTAAAAGTTGATATACTAAGACAATCTTCACCCTAAAATATTTCCTATTTGTTTCAAATTCAAAGGGACACACTGACTAACGTGCTGTTGAGATACGATTGCACAGACTTTCCAAAAATATTAGAAGCTGCCATTAATGATTAACATTTTATTTTGCTTTGGAACAGCTGAGCTCACAGATGCTTCTGGTGCCAAAATGAGGTACCACATAACAGACATTTCTTCATCCAGACAAGGACTAGAGTTTCAGTCATTCAAATTCTCACTTCACTAATCATGTAGTTCAAAACTCTAAGCTTAAAATTTAATGTTTTTTAATTGCCATTCCCAGGGGACACCACTGTCCACTCAAATATTGGATATATTCAGGTCAAGAATTTTCCCAGCTATATCCTCTGTAAGAATTTTACTTCAAATTCTATGTCCCAGCCAGGAAACTGAGAGCTACCTCAGGAAATCTGGCATTCAAAAAAGTCTCAGCCTGGGGAAGACTGGCTGCTGCTGGCAAACAACTCTGAGGATGGCATTAACCTGGTAACTATCACCTGGTAACTATCACCTGGAAACTACAGAACTGGGGGTAAGCAGCCAAGTGAAAACTGCATGAGTGATGGTGCATCGAAGCAGATGACATCAGATTAGATTGGATTAGAATAACAGAGAGTTAGAGAGAGTAAAAACCATCAATCTGTATTGGGTAGCAGTGCAGGGCTCCAAGGGCAGGGCACAATGGACAGGAACGTCACTCACAGGTAGCGTGGTTACCAAGAAAACACATTTTTGTTTTAAAATTAAATAAAAAACATGGTGAAACTAGCGCCACAATGTGACCCTGCAACCCACTATTAACAGTGTGGTATGTGTCCCCACTCTGTGTCCAGGCCAAAAAGGATACGAATCTGTTATAGTGCCCAGCTACAGGACTCAGTCCTTTAGATGAAGCAGTATCTCTTAGCTTAGCTTTTAGCTCTGTGCAATACTCACTCACAACCAAGATGGTGGCCATCATGCCACAAAAGGATAGAAAGCAACATGGAAAAGGCCAGGCAGACCCTGCATGATATTCACAAGCTGACAGTAATTGCCACCTGGAGAGCATCAGGGCAAATGATGGCTGATGGGATCAGCAGAGTAAATGCCATATGGGGATGCAGAATGTGCGTAGAAGCATCTGGGTAAATGGGAACATCCACTTATATGTCTGAGATGATGGGATGCTGAGTAATACTGTGTGTCTCCAGTTTGATTTCTGCAATCAGGAAAGCAGCATCTGCCTTAGTGGAAGTAAAGCAATCACTTGGGGCTGGGCTAGGGAAGGATCTCACTAGTGGTTAAGAGGCAGGAGCATGGCACAATAGACTCACTTGTGTCACAAGTGTTATGGTTACCATGACAATGGCTAGGTGATTGCTAGTGAGGGTGTTACATTCTCCTCAGGGCACCCAGAACCATAAGCCACCGTGTTACTCTCTGTCTCAGCAAGAGAGCCCTTTGCTGGAGCTTAAACAATAATACAAGTGTGTGTTGGGGAGTGAGTGTGTGTGTTGGGGGAGTGAGAGAGAGAGACTGTGTGTGTGTGTGTGTGTGTGTGTGTGTGTGAGGGAAAGCAGAGGGTGTGCTGGGGCAGTGGGAGAGACAGTGTGCTGTCACTTTAAGCTCAGCACCCACCAGTCTGAAGGTTTGTTCACTCTAGCAGCAGCGGCCAGCAGCTCCCACTTGTGACCCAGAGGCTCCGGTCTGTCCCCCCCAGATCAGCAGAGACCAGGTACATAGGTGGGGGATGTTGATACCCATCAGCACCCTCCCCCCCCCCCCCCGCACAGCAGACAGGAGAGTCCCACCCAGGATCAGCGTGGCCAGGGGCAGCTCCAAGCAGGGGGAGGAGGCAGGAGCAGGGATGCCAGAATGGGGGGTGGGGGTCAGGGGGCCTGGCTCCATCACTTTTAAAAGTGGGAGGGCTATGCTGTAAGGGCAAGTGATGGCGGGGAGTGGGCGGAGAGGAGCAATCAGGGGGCAGGGTCTTGGGGGGGGGAAGAGGCGATGCAAGGGCAGGGCCTTGGGGGGAAAGGCAGTGTGAGGGCGGGGACTCAGGGGAGAGGGACGGCGTGAGGGCAGGGGCGCAGGGGGAATGGGCTGTGGTGCCCCCCCACTTTTTAGGGAGGACCAGGAGCAGCAGCGGGTGGAGGAGCAGTGGGGGGAGGAGGGACAGGACACCCCTGCTCTGGAGGTGCCTCCTGAGCAAGGCGCACCCTGGGTGGTCGCCCAACCTGCCCACCGCTAAGGCTGGCCCTGGTTACAGATTTTAAAGTATAATATCAGTAAATATCCATAATTCCTCATAGAGTATTAATACCTACATTTCACAATGAGATTAGTCACCAGCTTTCATAAAAGACCTTACTCGATCCACTTTTATAGTACAATAATATTACATAGAATCAGTTGATTTCAATTGCTTATTCTTTGGAGTTCATATCCCCTGTTCTCCCCTGGGATGTCTGGACTCTGATTGTCACAGTGGGGCTCTTGGCTCAGGCTCTGATTCTGCTCCCATTTAAGTCATTGGCACAACTCATGGTGCAGGATGAGGCCACACATAAAGATTAAAACTGATTTTCCTGTTAATGACTTTCTCACTCTTAGAAGAGTTATTATTTCCCTATATGTAATTTTCTGGGACCTTGGAATTCATGGAGGACTTTGGTGGACTAAAGTACTGAGCTACACGACGAGTGAGATGAGTGACAGGTCAAATACAGACGCAAGAAACTGAAACGTTTTTCTTGAAAATCAGGGAGCTTAATCTGAGAACTGTTCACTCAATAATTTAGGGAAAAAGCTAGAGAATAATTTAAAAGTTGTAGGGAAACCATCCCTGATCCTGAATCAATCAGTGTAGCTATCTTCTTTTATCCGTTAGCCTGTACACCCTTCAGGCAGGGATTGACTCTATTCTGTGTTTGTACACAGAACCCAGGATAATGGGGCCCAAGGTCTGATTGGGCATCATCATCATCATCAAATTTGGTACCAATCAGTATAAGATCATAAATAATGACATTCCAAAAAGAGAAAAAAGGGTATGTTTGCTGATGTCTGAGATGACTTACCTGTCTGGATGCAAGAAAGAAGCAAGAAGAGAAGATACACTGTCTGAGACTCATAATTTGGCCAAATTTGGCCCAATTTTCATGTGGACATCCATAGGTTTATTGCTTGCACCAAGGTGACCCCCTCTGCCAATTTCAAGTCCCTGCTCCAAGTATGAACATGGTAGAACTGCTCAATGAAACAGCTTTATAAGAATGTTCAACATGGGTAAAACAATGTACTTTTTCTGAATCTCACCTGAGACTCATTTCAGCTGAAATTTTCCAAAAAGAATTCAGCCTACGCAGACACTGAGCAGGGAAAATTTTAGCCCAACTGGTTAAAGTTTGGCAGAGTTACAAGCAATTGAAAACAGGCTGTTATGGAAAGTGTTGGACAACCTTAACTGTAGGCTTCACTATAGTGTGTTGCCTATAAGATCTTTTTTTTTTTTTAGCTCAGAAGCCATTTTTCTCGATAAACAGAAATATCCTTGAATAAAACCAACAGCATGACTTCTTAAAAATACAGAAAAAAACGCTTTGCAGACTCAACCTAGATTTGTCCAATAACAATTTACAAGGCTTGGAAAAAGCTGTCGGTAGCTGAAAGGGCAATGGAATGAGCTAGGTTGGGAATTTCCCTTCTGGATCGTATCCCAAATGAAATGATTAGAGAACGCAGCGGTGTGAAAGATATTGTCATGGAAAGCAGAGATAATAAGATACGATGGGCGGGCCACATAGCACGGTTCACGGACAATAGGTGGACCACAATCATTACTGAGTGGTATTCACGAGAACAGAAAAGACCACCTGGTCAGCCTCCAAGAAGATGGGAAGATGACATTGTTAAACGTTTCGGACGAACATGGAGAAGAAAGGCAAGAAAGTGAGAAGAATGGCGGATGTGTTGGGATCGGCGCAGTCTTAACGACAGCTGAAGACCGATCGATCCAGGTGATCCAGGTGGAAAAAGCACAAAATACACACGATTTGTCTTCCCCCCACCATCGGCAGCACTCTCCTTTCTGAGTCATTAATGAACCAATACCCAGCATGGTTGTAGGGAATGCTTTGTTGCATGTTCAACTCTGTTGAATTAAATGTAAAACCAAAGTTTAACCACTTGTGTTCATTACAGAATCCAGGTCACTTTTTATAAGAGACTGTGTGCTAGCTTTGGTGTTCTGGCCAAATCCAAATTTCACTAGGTACATATTTCCTACTTAAAAACTCCTGAAATTTCAATTCTTTCCCCCTTTCCTGTCCTAATTGTATATGTAATGCTGCTGCACACTGTTAATCGGCTCAGAGATTTCCCCCCAAGAATTGGCTGTACTTCAGGGCAGGTGAAATTACTTCTGTACTGTAGATGTAAAATTGATAAGCATTTTAGGATACTTCAATATAGAAGTGTAATAACATAAACATTATGGAAAGGATGAAGCATAATTGTAGGATTTGTTCAACAGCCCTTGACAGATATGAATCCGAGTGGGTGTACATGAAACATTTCAAATAGTACCTTAATATTTTGCCTGTTTGAAAAATACTGGGATCATAATTGCACCTGTAGACATCAGCGCTATAAATAGAGTGAGACAAAAGAAAATGAGATGTGAATTTATAATAATGTTTTGTATAAAGTCCCTGTCATTAGCATCCATCTGGACAGAGCTGATTAATTCTCTTAGCACAGGTGCAGTCTTCACCAGGCAGGGGATGTAAAGATTAAAGGATATTTGACAGTAGAGAACCCAGGAAGTTGAACCATCCGTGGAATTACTACATGAACACTGACAAGATGTAGATTACCCTAATTTTCTATTATTTAACTTGTTATTGGTACCTCATGAAACTTCACTGTATAAATGGTTCAAAAATATGTTATTTTCAATGAGAACTTATCTTTTTACTTTGAATTCCTTTCCAGCGATCCTCCTTGGGTGGCACAACTACACCCGGCCCCATGTCGTGGGCTTGGCTCAATCTATCCCCAAATGTGGGTCCAGGAAACATAGAGCCTTATCACAGTCAGAGTAGATGGAAATGCCTTGAAAAGCATAGAAAGAAACATGTACTCTCCAGACAACTAGAGCAGAAAAGACAGAATATCATAGATACAGACTAACATCTTGGATTGAAAGAAAGATACCCTTAGGATAAATTTATGAGAGTGACAATTGATTGATGAACAAGGACATTCAACTATAAAGGATTTTGTGTTTATTATAATCTTTTTGAATTAAAGGGTTAAAGGGAAAATAGTTTCAAATATTTTAATGAATCTATAAAGTCACTAAACCCTCTATTTTACATACAAATATTTAACCCACTAAGTCTATGTCTACATTTAAAATGCTAACATCTGTGACCCTGCAGCTTGGCTGCTGTATTGCTTCAGCGTAGACACTTACTACAGTGGTGGAATGGGTTCTCCCATCGCTGTAGTTAATCCACTAGGTTGAGGGAGGAATTCTTCTGTTGAGCTAGTGCTGTCTACACTAGGGGTTAGGTTGGCATAACTATGTTTCTCAGGGGTGTGGATTTTTCACACTTCTGAGAGTCATAGCTATGCTGATATAAGTTTCCAGTGTAGACAGGGAATTAGGCACCTAATTGCTATTTGTGCCTTTGAAAATCTCTCCCTAAAATCTTAGTTAAAAGTCTAATAGTCAGATGCAAAAGTTCATGGACATTATCCATCCTGAGTTACCCAGCATTAACCTAAAATCAGATAGGTAATTTGTTTGGTCTTCATCAGTATGGAACTCTAGCCACCAACACCTTGTCTACAATCAGAAGATGTATATTCATTTTTCTGCATGGTTGAAGATCCACCAGTGCTACCAATGTTGAAAAATACCTATTTTTCCATTGTACCGTATATATCTTCCATTAAAATTCAGAGATATTACCCATTGTTCAAGTCCCTAGGCCATGGGAAAGGTTTGTTAACGGATATACTACATGAAGGATTGTCAAATTTACCACATTTTAATAGAGAGGATTGTCTTAGTAAATTCAAATGATCTTACAAATTCTAAACCTTTGAAAAGCTAAAGGCTGGGGACTATATTCACTTCCACAACATGTCCCCTTTGTACCACTCTAGCAGTGCAAAGAGGCCATAAAGTTGCCCTGACAAAGATCTGAGGATTCCCCCAGTTACCACAATGTTTCCTGGTCTAAATCTACAGAAAATCTTGTAAAATGCGACAAAGAGTCCTGTGGCACCTTATAGACTAACAGAAGTATTGGAGCGTAAGCTTTCATGGGTGAATACCCACTTCGTCAGACACATGTGGTGGAAATTTCCAGAGGCAGGAATAAATATGCAGGCAAGAATCAGTCTAGAGATAACGAGGTTAGTTCAACCAGGGAGGATGAGGCCCTCTTCTAGCAGTTGAGGTGTGAACACCAAGGGAGGAGAAACTGCTTTTGTAGTTGGCTAGCCATTCACAGTCTTTGTTTAATCCTGAGCTGATGGTGTCAAATTTGAAAATCTTGGTAACTATTAACAAATGCTGGGCTAGATTCTATGATACAGGGTGGTGAAAAGTAGTCATAAAAAGAGGCTTAAATGACCCTTTTAGAATACCTTCATCACAGGGGGATTCTCTAGCTGGTATAGAGCTAGTGTAAAAGCTGGCCCTGCTCCTGGCATAGGGTGTGTGCTGGGGATAGACTGAGGGGTGGAGAATGTGTTTTCAGATGGCATAATTTAGACTAACCCTAGGGCTGCTCTCAGTTTTGCTGGGCAGGCTCTAACTGTTGCCAGAATTAGCGAGATGCAAAGGACAGCAAATCTGGCTTTTTAATGTGGACTACTATATTGCTGCTGATATGCATATGAAAGATTGGGACCACTGGTATATCTTAGACTGGGAATCATAGCTCAGTTCTACCATTTATGTGTTAGGTGTACATAATTACATAGATTCATGTTCTAATGATGCATTTTAGCAAAGGAGTGTTTGCAGCAAAATATATCAGGAAAATGAACCACTTAAAATGATATGACTGTAAATATCTCCAGAGCACGAGTGCTTTGAAGATGTATAGTAAAAGGTTTCATTGGTCACAGGATGGGGGCCAGATGTTTCTATGAGCAGTGAGTATACTGAAGTCATTTTTTCTTACATAAAAAACAAAATTTGCTCATAGAGGATTCCATCAAGAAACAGCCCTATATATATCCACAGTGAGACACACAGGCAGAATTATGCTACTGTGTATTGTGATATATACAATTAAAAATTTAAAGGGCAAGTTCCTTGGCTTTGTTAACTGGGCTTTGAACCCACTTGAATGGTGGGTTACTACCTGCAGGTTGTTTTTTACCTACAGTTCTTCCTTTTGAAAATCACATCTACTATGAAATTCATATCTCCTCTGTGGTTTTCCCATTGTTTTCCTGTGAGTCTCAAAAGCTGTAAAACTAGGAGAGTTGCAAGAGAAATGGTTTACTGTATTATGAGTACTGTGACATAAATTCCCACTTACTAATCAGAGTCATAAATTCCTGTCTGATCTGAGCAGCAAAATAAGATAAAAAGACATATTGGTGCCAGCATACATCAAAATAACTGTGAGCTGTGCTTCCCTGTCAGACTTCGTAAATATTAGGCCTGACATTACAACTGAGCTGCAGAACTGCAGACAAGACAGCAGCAAAGTATTTATTTGATATGCTTATGCTATAAACTTCACATCTGATTTTTCTGTCTCTGATAGAGTAGTGTTTGATAAGAGGAAACAGTTGTATTGTACACAACATATGTATCATCTATGAATTTATAATCACCATGCCTTTTGTCTCATTTTTTTGATGCATGAGTGATCCATTTTGCTCCTTTTGCTTCATCAAAGAAAAAGCTAATTATATTAATTTCTGCAAATATGGTTCTTAAAAGTGAGAGAAATGGCTCTGAATAAAATACTGAACACACTATGAATGAGGATTATTACTATTATTAATAAAAAGACATTCTCTTTGCTGTAATTGTGGTTATAGTTGAAATAATCTGGCTTCTGATAGTCATTGCAGAAGGCAAGAAAAAAAATCTGTGTATCAAATAACTGTGCTTCAGATAGATGTCTGCTTCTCTATCAGCACTACAAGCCACATGTCAGCTACTTGACTGGAGGTGGTTTGGGAGGATGATCCTTTGAGAGAAGAGAGACAGACAGTTTAAAGGCATTTTCCCCTCATTCACTTCCTTTAATCTCTTCTCATGTTTCTGTTTTTTAATCATTCATCCTATGGCAATGGTGCTGAATGCTAATAAACTAGTACCTGGTGCAACACAGACCATTTAGGAGTAATTAATGCTGGTACCAAGTGCCCACTCTACACTTTATCAGGCAGTTGGGGTGTGTGTGGGGGTGGAATCAGGAAATGCAATTTGAAATGTTTCTATTTACCACACTTCATAAGGAGATGGCAACAAGATGACATATGTCATTGTTCCAGTTCAGCTGTTTTCATTTCTGAAGCAGTTATTATCCTTCAGTTCATTGAATACTTCTGTACATGTGTTCTCACTAAATCTAATTTGATATTTGCAATATAGTTACATAGCAGATTCAAACCTCTTTTATTTGTACATTATCTTTGTAAGTCTCTGATGGTTATTTCCTGTAGGATAAATACATGCTATTATATTAAATACTATTCACAGACATTTTAATCAGCTTTTAGCAGAGTTTAAATACATTGAGTTCTCAAGGTGATGTCACAGTGATGGGCTTGTTGGTGTTTGTAATTTTATTTTAAAAGTTAATATCTGTATATCATTTCTTATTAATAAGTATTATTTGTATAGTGCCATAAATATACATGGCACTTTAATCGATGTGTAGAAAGATGGGGTCCTTTTTAATCTAAAGTTAGGTTAAAGACATAACAATTGGCAGTTGTCATGGGAGAATGAGAAGGTGACAAAAAGAGAGAGACAGGTCTTGTTGGTTCAGAATCCTGCAGACTGCGAGGGGAATAGGTGGCTGCCCCATTGATTTCTTGTGAGTTCCTTTTGACAATTTTATCTAATGAAATTTATAAGCATATTGAATATAAAGGCATTAAGAAAATTATCCCTTTAGAGAGAAAATATATTTAAAATATACTGTATAAACCATAAGGTGTACTGATTAAAGTGCCAGTATGCAAATTGTGGCCAAAGCTACAAATATTTGTATACCTATTTTTCTTACAAAGATTCAGATTATAGAAATGAAATCTGCCCATCTATGTCATAGTACAGAATAAATATTATATTGTATTCCATAAATAAAATTTGATTTAAAAGGGTTAAAGGTTGGTCAATTGTGACAGCTCCCTCAACACAAATCCCCAAAGCAACAATTGCAAAGTTAGGGATCACCTATTAGCCATACTCTAATGCCTACAGAGCACATTTCCTTGCACAGTGTCAGAACCCACATAGAACTTCCTTCTAGTTCCTATCTGTAAATACACATACTGCATATTAATCTCCTTCCTAGCATCATGCAAAATGTTAATTACAGCCTCAACAACATTAGCAAGTTGGGTTGATTTATATGCCCTAGTTAAGTGTGTGGTGTGTTATGTGTTTGTGGGAGAAGCATCAGGCCATAATTAAAGTTTTGTATAGCTTGCCTTAAGTAGTTAAAAGTGCATTAGCCAATTCATGGGAGCTCACCAGTTTTGACAGCTACTGTCCCAGGCCTTGACATATTGCGATGCTGCATTGCTGACTGGATGTAGCAAAGGGCCAGAGAAGAAAAGTATCTGGAAGAAGCACATACCCTTAAGCAGGCCCATAGCCAGCCAAACAAAAGCGTGTGTGGTTGTGCAAATGTAGTATACACAGCAAAGTAGGGGCACATGACTGTTGCTCCCTATTTCCTCCTTCTACCAGGCTTAAGAATTGGGCCAGGAGGGTGATTCTGTATTGATGCAAAATTAATTCATTTGTTCATTAAAACAAAGATGTCAGTGGGAGGAGGGGTCCTCCACAGGAATTTTCAAAATGACCAATATAATTCTTTGTAATTTAAAAAGCTAATTAATTTTGTTGTAACCTAACCTCATCTCATAAGAGGTATTACAGGCAAAATCTACCGAGCTGGAGGGTGGCTCTCCTTTTTCCTTTCTCCCCTTAGAGGGAAGTTGGAGGCAATGAGCATGGGGGAGGAGGGTTCTTTGTGTTTCCTTCT
Source organism: Emys orbicularis (assembly GCF_028017835.1). Taxonomy (NCBI): domain Eukaryota; kingdom Metazoa; phylum Chordata; order Testudines; family Emydidae; genus Emys; species Emys orbicularis. The sequence continues at coordinate 267,373,657 of NC_088683.1, read as the reverse complement.
CCCTGTGCTGGGGACGGGAACCTAGGGAGTGGCACAGATTTTCTTTCAGATGAGAAGAGAATGGGGCCACCTTTTAAAATTGGTTTAGGTGCCTAAAGAGGCAAATAGGCACCTAAGCTCAACATTTAGATGCCACTGACATTTTCAAAGCTGTTGCTCAGCTGCGGCACAACCTCAGGGGTACCTAAGTCCCAAAGGTGCCTAAGTTTCCCCCAGAGAGCATTTTCAAAGCCAGCTTAGCACTGCTGCTGTCCCACAGCTACGAGCTGCTCAGAGTCCTAGCTCATGCTAAAGCTTTGCAGTCCCCAAGTGGGATTTTTAAATGCCTGTCTCACCCACAAGGCCTGATCTTGTTGATGTGCTCCGAGACCAGTCAGACCCCTCAACAGGAAGGCTGGACACAACAGGCCATTGACAGATGGAAGGACAGCACAGAGTCCACACAAAAGGCAGCCGGAGGCAGAGGGAAACATAGGGTGAGCATCAGGAAAGTATTGAGTGTGAGCAAGAGAGAGAGAGTTCTGGGGAGAGAGAGACACGTCATGGGCAACCTACATTGCTGACCTGGCTTAGGGGCCTACCTCCAGGAGAGGGTTTGTGACTGAGGAGCCCGAGCAGAGAGAGGCATCTATCTCTGGTCAATCACCCAGGAGCAGCAGCTCAGACACTTAGTTGCCTAAGCCCCACTCCTCTCCTTGTCCTAGCCCTCTGCCCCATTCCCCACCCCTATGTTCAGAATGTCACTAGCTAGCAACGTGTCCATATACTTGCAACAGTAGCATTTCCTAAGAGCTGGGCTTGACTGCAGCAATTGTCTTGGCTAGCCATTGCTGCATGGCCTGCCATGTCTCTCATCACTTCAAGGTTGCCAAGTGTGGATTTCGTCTCCTTCCTGGGTAGCCTAGGTAGCACCTTGCTCAGCTGACTGGTTTCTGAAAATCCCTTTCTTAGGCACTTAACTACCCCCATGTACTCCATAGGAAGCCTAGGCAGCACCTAACTTGGGGCTGAGAATTCCACTATGCAGAGGGCCACCCCAGAGATTAAGTGTTGTTCTGTCCAGTCAAGAAGCACCTAAATCCCTATTAAAAATCTGGCCATAGGGGCTCTCAGCTGGGACGCCTCTTCTCATGTTAGATGCTATTGCTGCTTCACCCAGTGGCAGGAAGGCTAGGAGTCCTAGAAACTCCTAGGCCAGGCACCAGCTCCTCCTACTACCACCAGTTCAGATTCCCCTGCCTGGTGCAGCCTCTCTTTGCCAGCCAAGTGAGGAGCAGAGATCCGCAAAGCTGGACAGAAGAGTGGGAGCCCTCCATCTGCTTGTAGCCTCTTAGTGCCCCTTAGTTTAACCCCTGGTGGGTTGGAGCTGACAAAGAGAGATGAAAGTGAGTGAATTTCAAAGTGAATATTCTGCATGCTATGAACTGCAATGTGTCTCGCCTCCTCCCCAACCACCACCATGAAAGTAAATAGAAAAAGAAATTCTTGATAACTGAGTGGAGCTCTGAACTGGCTGTGGCAAGTCATTATAGTATGTAGATTTGATTGCTTTTTACATAAAACCATTATCAGAATCTTACATAAGCCTCTTCTGGTAGAATCTAAAATTGCATGTCTGATCTTTTATGCAACAACCGCCCCCCCTCCCTTGGAAATACTTTTGCAATTTAAATTCTGTGTGGAGCAGTGTGACTGACACCCAGTGGTGGTTCACTACTCTGTGTCAGACACTCTTGTCAAGCCTGACATACTCATTACATCTGTTGTCATAATCTGCTGACTGATATCTAAAAGGTGTCATATAAAGTATCATTGGAAAACTAATACCCACTGATCATTAATATTATTGCATGGTGTACATATAATGGTTGTACAAAGAGTTATGGATACGTGCTAGAATTATGTTCTTAAAATGTGTTTGGCAAACAATGCATAAGTCCAGTCTGCTTAGACAATGGAATGTGTATTTGTTTGTCTTACCAGCCATGTTGTCAGGCAGAGACAATGCAGGTATATTTACATAAAAGGTAAATAAACGTAGGGAGTGGGGGAGATAACCTCTTAGCTATAAAGATAGGGGTCTGAAGCTCAAATGATAAGCAATTGCTTATAATAATATTGATTATATACGATATTACTGTATTATAAAAGTGTATCAACTAAGGTCTTTTATGAGAGCTAATGAAACACTGGTGATTAATATAATTGTGAAATGTATGTATTAACACTATATGAGAAATTATGAATACTCTGTGATATTATGTCTTGTAGTCTGCGACTAACCACAAGGAAAAACAGGTTTTTCCCCAGACAGGAGGGAAGATAGCTTTATGGAATCAAACCAGTGGAAGCTCCATTTACATGCAGATCAGCAGGAGGATGGGAGGTATACAGGAAGGGAAGAACAGCGTAAGGTCATCCTGCCTTTTGAAGCAGGGTCAGTGAACTCTGAGAGATATAAGGGAAAACAGAAAGCCATTTTGGCATCCTTCACTTAGGAAGACAAGGGAAACCAGCACCTTGTATTTCTGTGGAAGGTCCTGACTGAGAGAAAGACAGCCATGGCTGGAAAGAAGAAAAATAGATAAGAAATCTGCATTGAGTCAAGGCTGTAGCTTGTTAAGTCTTAGCAACTAGAAAGCATATTTTACTTTTACAGTAGATTCTTGCTTAATAGCAATCCTCACAATAGCGACTTCTCATTAAGGGCAACATAATGCCAGGAACCAGTCCCATCCCATTAACATCAATGTTAATGGCATTTGGATATTAGCAACAGGCACGATGCTTAATAGTAACTTTTTTAGAGGGAAGGTCCTACTTGTAATTAATTTCCTGCCTCTGAGCATGCGCAGATGAGTGCTTCCACTGTGTGCCATAGTTTCCAAATGCATAGGCCTATCTCTCTGGATGCTGACCACACCTACGAGCCATAGATGTTGCCAAAAAACAACCCTGATTGTGTATGAAAATAACCAGTTACACTAATACAGTCACCATTGTTACAAAGTTGCAATAAATCTAGTGCTAAGTATGTCATATAAGGTATCAATGGAAAAGTTATGATTTGCTAAGTATGATTTTTCCTATTTATAGACAAGTATCATCGTTGTATCTGAAGTTATGAATATTGACTATGTATCTGTACCTCAAATATGTGTTGTATGCCTGGGTGACACCCCCACACCCCCCCAGATAGATTTACATCAGGGCTAGCCAGCTATGTGTTGATGTTCCATTAAGGACACTCCACTCTTACATTGGGCCATTGAAGAAACTCATACTGTCTAATAGGCCTTTCCTGTGGATGCCACAGACAGCAAGGAGCCAGTGGCCACCCCTGTGATTCAGCAAATCATGTACAGACATATGATGTGGACACGTGACCTAAGACTCCATCTTTTACCAGTAACTTTCCATGCTCATGTGACCCTGGACTCCTTCTTGGGCCAGTACCTTTCCATGCACATGGCAAAGGATCTTTGGGTTTTCATCAACAACAACAAAAATGATGGTCTGGTGGACACTGATGTGCTGGCCAATGTTTTTATTCCTGAAAATCTAACTGCAGAGGAAGTTGAGGGCAGTGTTGAGTTTGACAGTCATTTGGAGATAGAGTGGGGGGAGCGGGGCTTTCTGATGCCAAACTTCTGGAGACTCTAGTGGCTGTGAAGCACCAATAGGCTGATGAGGCACAAAGGGATAGTGCATGTGGTGATGAACCCAAAGAGCTTTCCCTCACAGAGCAGCTACATGTGGTGGACATTTTTTTGCAGGATATGCCAGAGTCATGGCTTTAAGAACAGTTACAAGGCTGCACACAAAATTGAGAAGGATTTACAGATAAAGGTGGCAAAATGGAGAAAGCAGCCAATATTGGACAAATTTTGTTCTTAAAAAACATTGTTTATTTTTATTTTTTGTAAAAAATTTTGCTGCTTTAATTTGTGTGATACATAAGGAGCACTAACCGTAAGTATAATACTGCTCAGCATACAGAGGCATTATACTTTAAGTGTTTTATAAGTTTGGAGGGTTTTAAAAGCTTTCTTTATACAATACTTTAGAATTGTGTTCTGCTTTACAGTATTTCTTGTGCCACATAGCAAGCTGAAATTTCCAAAGTTTGCTCTAAGCATTGTGGTACACTTTACACTGTATCTATTACTGTGTGTCATGTTTGATTTTCTTTAGTACAGAAAGTTAATAAACAGTTTCACAATAACTATTCTGTACAACTTATCATTGTTCTGTGCTCATTTTTCTATATATCCCCCTGAAAACAGTGCCTTCTGCTTTTTGGCAACTTCTGGGTAATAGCAACATTTAGAGAACCAAGAGGTTGCTATTAAGCAGAAACTGCTCTATTTGCTGGTAACCATTTTGGTCTTTATCCACTGTACTTGAATTCACTTAAAATCTCTCTCTTTTTCTTTGAATAAACTGGTTTTACTTTTGATCTAATTCAACCCAGTGGTGTGTTTGGATTGAAGTGATTGTTAACTCCAGTTAAAGGAATAAACTGTGCTTTTGTTCTCTTTAAAGGAGCCATGAATATTATTACTTCTCTGAGTATTCCAGGAGAAATTCAGGACTGGGAATGTGTGGGTGTCACCCTGCATGTAGTAACCAAGGCTGGTGGGGACCAGGATGGGGCTGTTGTGTTGTGTTGTAGGCAGGCTGTTGGGGTCAGAGCGCTGAACCAGGTGTGCACAGCAACAGAACATTTAAGGCACCCAGGGTTACAGGGTAACACAACCTCTCACTGGTCTGGGTTGCACCCCAAATGTTACAAGTAGTTACCATTCATACTCTAATGGAAGAAACTGGAATTTATCTTATCACAGTCATTAATGTGACTCTCTTTAGCCAAGCAGTGCAATGCAGTATTCCTGGATATACAAGGGCATCAAATTGTATTTTTTATCATCACATATAAACTGGGCTATAACACCATATCAATAAACCTCAATTACACTCAGGAAAATACTAAAAGTGAAGCTCAATAAAGTCTGCAGGCACATGAGATCTGTATGGAATAGTGACATCCATCTGGTATTTTTCAGTGACTTCTTGTAAATGACTACATTTCATCATGTGTAATCCTCTTTTATCTTCAGTTCCTGCTGCTTCGGTAATTCTCATTGTGCTACGTCTGTGATTTTACTGTGAATTTTTATCACCTATGAGTAAGTGGATTTTTTTGTTTTTATATATATACACACACACACACTAGTCATTGAACTATATTGGCTGAAAAATACTCAATTGCAAGAGAAATGAAACACAGATTCAAAGACTACATGGTAAATGTACAAAATACATGTATACCAATAACAGAACAAGCACTGCAAAAGCAAAATATAAATACAAGACACAGTGTATGTGCTCGTATCCGTAGTGATTATTTTTATTTAACCTGCCATGGTTTGATCTTAAGGTACTTCTGGCAACCCATTAAAATAGGATTCTGGCAGAAGACATAATGATATTTTTCTGGGAGAAGGAAGCTTTTTGAGATTTGACTGTCATGTTTTTATTATGAACACTAAATCCAGAGATAATAAAAATATTATAAGTTGAAACCTGTAATGGGAGAGAGTTACTAAAAGCATCAGTGGTCCCACACCAACCTAGTCAAAGGAAAAAGAGCCACAAAGAGATGGATTCTTCCTGGCACTAGCAGAGATGTGGGGGGAGGGCAGGGAGGATGCAGGACGAATCCTTCCACTGTCACACTCCATGCAAAGGTCAAGGAGAGTTGCAGTCCTTGTTCTCAGGGGAGCATATGGACTGCGCTCTCTGGGCCCCATTCAGCATTGCATTATATGACCCCTTTGCACCAGCTAGGTTGGTACAGAGGGCCTCAGGGCTGGTGCAAAACCGTCTGGGGATTACGCTCTAGTGCATGAGGTCTCCGTGCCATCTCCACAGGAATCCTAAATTCAGGAGGCATTCCTGGGTAGGCCAGGAGGTGAATGGGGTTGGGGTGAGGGTGGCCCAGAGGAAGGCAAGGATGGATTGGGGGGTGAGAAGGGGAATAGCTGGGGTGCACCCCCATGCTGACTATTCTGCACACTTGGAATGGCCCCTAGGGGTCATTGCAAGAGGGACACAAATTAGGGCAGCCTTCAGGGGAGCTACTAGGTCCCCAGCAGGTAGCTTATGGCCAGGGAAGGCCCAAACTGCCTCCCCTCTGTCCCTACATTGGAGCAGAGGCCAGTGCAGGGATGGATTTCTGCCACTGGGCACAAAACCCAAAGATGTAGGGACTAGAGATGCTTGGAATTATTTGAATAAGACATTTTTTCATCAAAAACAGTCTTTTAAAAAAATTAAGTTTCAAGAAAAAACTGACTTTTTTTAAAAGGTGGGGTTTATTTTGGTGACTAATTCAAACATTTGAATTGGAAGCCCATTTTTCAGAAAATGAAAAATTTCAGTACCTTCTTGTTAAATATTTCTATAGGGCTCTCGATAAAATTTTTTGAACACAACCCCCCCCCCCCCCCCCAATGGTCTGGTTTGAACCACCTGTAACAAAAACAACTTCAGAGTTTTTCTTGAAAATATATTTTCCATTTTTCAACTAGCTCTGATATGGAGAGGCAGCTGTGATGAATCCCTGAGTTACCGCTGAGCCTAGAGCTGGGTCCATGCTACATGGTTTGGTTGACATAAGCTGCCTTGTGGTGACCTAGCTGTGGAAGTGTCTTAAATTTGACTCCCACCAACAAAAGTGCCTCTTTGCTCTGATTTAGTAACACCACCTCCCTGAGCGGCGTCGATGTAATTAGGTTGACACAGTGTCAGTGTACACACTGCATTGCTTACATCAACTGTTACTGGACTTCAGGAGCCATTCCACAATGCCCCACACTGACAATACAATTGATGCAAGTGCACCTGGAGAGGACGTGCACCACTGACACAAGGAACCAAGTGTGCGCACACACAAGATATTTAATTTAATTTAATACTGTGGTGGCTGTATGCTGGCATAAATTAAGTCAACATAATTTTGTAGTGTAGACTTGGCCGGAGCGTGCATTACCACTGAGCCTGAATCTGCTCAAACTGTCAGAGTCACCAGGTGACTGGCTGAGGCAAGAGCGATGAAGTCTGGAGCAGGTGCTGGCTAGCCTGGAAACAGGCATACGCTGGAGCTGGAGGAGTCTGTCAGAACTAGTAAGCAATGGGAGTGTTCCCACCCACAGGTAGTGACACTGAGCAGACTAGAAAGTCTCTTTCTCTTAGGAGCCTGTATACCTACCTTGAGATAACCTGAGTGGGTCCTCACCTGTGGCTTTGTCTAGCTGCATGCCTTTAAACGGTTTGTCTAAATTACCTCTACTTAGGCCAGTCCTGAATTTTCCCCTTAATGTCTGCTGAGAGTTTCAATACATCACTTTCCAGAAGTGAATTGCAGTTTCAATATTATTTTATCTACAATGAACCACTCAGTTCTTTGATGTCTATCAATTTAAGTTTATGTTTATAGGACAGAATTGTCTTGGTTCAAGTCTTATCTTTTTGGGAGACCCCAATGTGGCTCTTAATGCCATTCCTGTGATCATTAAAAACGTATTTGGTAGTGCTGTTCCAGAGCTTATCTTACACCTTGTTTTATTTCAGGTGCCTTCACACTGTAGTTTCCTAATCTTCTGAGTACAATATAACCCTGGAGTCTTCTTGGATTCACAGTTGTCATTTGTTACTCCAGTTAGTTACATAGTTGCAACACAACAGTGTCCGTTTTCCTGAAATGGAAAGCACACAGATTCACACACTTGTGTCCTTTAGCAGTTCTTGATTAATGTCATTCTGTTTATTTTGGCCACCTTGGAACTTTAATTATGAAATTACAGGTTGTTCAAAATGCTGCAGTTACCCTGCCCATTGTTGCAGGTTTAAGTGATCACGCTCCCTCTATACTTCCTTTGCTGTGCTGGCTTCCCCATGCGGTAAATAACACTGCAGGCCAGGCCAGTTGCACAGGGTGGCCCACAGGTCTTTTGTCATTTTAGGCCTTTATTTTTTCTTCCAATATGTTTGAGTCCAGGGCCACATAGACTGAAAATTCTGATATTTCTTTAAATTTCTGATATGTCTTCTGAGAAACCCCACACCTCCCTCCTCTTTTACCTACTCGAAAGTTCTGCATTGTAGCATCCTTCCCTCCAGCAAGTTGATACAGCTTCTTCACATTACCAAAGGAGTGAATAAAGGGAGAAGGACAAGCAAGACATTCCAGTCCCCAACTGAAAAATTCTGTTTGGTGCCTGCAATATGAAAAGGCTGGGTTGATGGGTAGGAAGCTGAGTAAAGCTCAGGGAGAGAGGGACTGAGTTGCTGTGCTGAGGACTTCAAGCTTCCCTCTGCCACCTCAAGTGACAAGTCAGTTCTGCTCTCTGGCCTATATTTAGTAGAAGCAGACAGACAAAATTGGTGGTGGTTGTAAGTCAGATTTTGCAGAACCAACCCCAGAAATAGTATGAATCCAGGTTTTAATTTTTCCAAACCCCTAAAGTTTGAGCTGGGGATGAGAAGCATTCAGACAAATTCATTCTAGCTTTGATTCATCTCTACTCAAAAGTCAGAAACTTTAGTGAATCTTCCAAGTTCCCGGCTTTGATTTTCAAACTGTGCCAAAATCAGAAGCCTATTAGGTTTTGTGTAGTTTCACTGAAATCATTTCCCACAACTGTTATAAGCCCTGATTCAGTAAATGCTTAAGTTGAAATCAATGAGACTACTCAAATGCTTAAAATTAACTATGTGTTTAAGAGTTTTGTTGAATAAGGGCCATAATGAGCTTGTGACAGTTCACCATCGTGGTGCCTCCTGCTGACCATCCTGGGGATTAGCTCCCCAGTGCGTACACCCTGTTCCAGTGGTGCTCTCTAGTCATTGTCTCCGCATACCAACCTGTGTCACTCCAAGAATCACAGCACCTTCTTCATGACTCAGCCCTCTGGCTGAATCACCATCCATATTTCCCCCTTCCGAGGTTCAGTCCATCATTCCAGCTACTTCCCCAGTGGCTAATGGGGGGACCTAGGACCACCCACTACTCTGGGTCCTGACCCAGGGACCCTGCAGATAGCAGCCTCCAGCTGTGCCTCTTTAACTAAACTCCATGCTGCTTTGTTTCGCTGGGCCACTTCCCCATGGTCTCAGTACTTTCTTCGCCCTTACTTCAGGTCATTCAGCCAGCAAGTCCCACTAGCCAGCCAGGAGCTTCCTCTTGCTCCCCCAGTCCCTGCTAGCAACTGCTCTGTCCAAGGTGCTACCCTTCCTTCAGCCTGCTAGGAACACAGTTCTCCCTCCTTGGGTTCCTCATGGCAACTGACTCCTGCTCTGCTGCACTGCAACTCCTCTTATATGGGCCTGCAGGACCCAGATTGGCTGCTTCCTGCAGCTCTTCTGTAATTGGCTGCACCCATGCAGCCTCTCTAGGCTATTTGGAGGACCCACCTCCATTGCTCCTCTTGGGGATGTCATGGTTAATCCCTTCCACACCTGTGTGGGGTGGACACCCCATCACAGAACTACAAAGAGGAAATGCATACAATTTGATATTATGTGGTTTGGGGTAGGGATATTTTGCTGATTCATTCTGATATTTTCTTTCTCTTATTTAGGGTTTTGTCCTTATCAATTTTTTGTAATGTGTGGAATTACTGCAACTGTAAACATTAATTCACAGAGTAGGAGTAATGAAGTTCTGATTAGGCACATTAAGAGAAGTGAAGGTAATCAGGACAGCTTCCTTTGAACATCCGCAAAATTGCCATTTATTTTTAGTCTTGTCTAAAAGTTAATGTCCCAATAGCATAATCTAAGTAGTGTGAAATGCAAACATAGTTCATTGTTGACTTACAAGATGAATGATAGGAGATTTTTTTAGGTTTACTCAATGTAAATGTACTGAATCTGTACAGCGTGACTGACTTGAGTATGTATGCAGTGTTATTGTAGCCATATCAGTCCCAAGATATTAGAGAGACAAGATGGGTGAGGTAATATCTTTTATTGAACTAAGTTCTGCTGGTGAGAGAGACAAGCTTTTGAGCTTGAACAGAGCTCTTTTTCTGGTCTGGGAAATTTACTCAGAGTGTTACAGCTAAATACAAGGTGGAACAGATTGTTTAGCATAAGTAGTTAACTCATATTTCAAGGGATCATTAAAGGTGAAGTGGCCCTTACCACCCCTCCAGTCATAGGGAGGACAGGGAGGATGAGGGGGAAGAAGCAGGGAGGGGGGCTTTTAGTGGATTACAGATTGTTGTAATAAACCATAAATCCAATGTCTCTATTCATGATTTTTAGCGTCCCATATGGTGTATCTCAGCCAGTGCACTAAATGCCCCAGTAGCAACTATGAACTATGTGGGTTTCTTGTCCTCAGAGGAAACCTGAACATTTTCAGAATTGAGCCTGGGAGCTTAAATTCATAACTTTGCTAGACACTAAAAATCATGGACTGAATACACTGTATTTATGGTTTATTACAACAATCTGTAACCCACTAACACCCCCCCCCCAGCTGCCCTCTTCCCCCCCCCCCTCCCGTCCATTCCTTCTTATGACTACAGGGGTGTTAACAGGCCACTTCACCTTCAGTAGTCCCTGAGAATATGTGCTAACCACTTATGCTAAACCATCTGCTCCACCTTGCATTTAGCCTTGACGATGGGAGTGACTTTCCCATACCTGAGGAAGAGTCAATGTGGCTTGAAAGTTTGTCTCTCTCACCAACAGAAAGGGTCCAATAAAAGATTTTACCTTACTCACCATGTCTGACTTGAGTATGAACTGAGATTTTCATAGCTCACCCTGGACACAAACAAGGGATCAGACTTACTCTATTGAGAACAGGGAGGTGTAAACGAACGTTGAGATAAAACCAGTGAAGATAAGCAGAGAATGGACAGTCAAAGATTTTGAAATATATGTCTAAGTGGGTGTTGCTAGGATAGCTAAGGCAACAGTCAGTGGTAGAATGAGAAGGAGAAAGATTAAGAAGATATTAAAGAGCAGAGAGCTAAGAATGGAGCCTTGCTCTATATAGTAGAGTTTTAGTCACAAAGAAGAACCACCATCACCAGAGAGTGTGTTTTGAGACGTAGATATGGAACTATGACAGGAGGGAACCAGAGACCTCTGTACAACTATCGAGGCAGCTCGGGAAGATCCAGTAGTCTACAATATTGAAGGCTACAGTGATGATTAGAAACAATTTTTCCCTGGGGAGAAACTGACCATAGGAAGGTGCAGCTGTTGTCCCCAGGAACTCAGACCCACTCTGTGGGCTGATGCAGAAGAGGGGCGGGGCATGGATTTGCCTATTCTTTATCTTTGTTTGTCCAAGTGCTAGGACTGCAATTGTTACTGACCCTTCTTGCACCCCTCCTCCCATATCTTGTACCTGTGCAAAGGCCAGTCACAATACACATTCTGTTTTTAGAAAAGTCACACCTAGGCCATAGTGAGACCTCATTTGGAGTACTGTGTGCAGTTCTGGTCTCCTATGTTTAAAAAGGATGAACTCAAACTGGAACGGGTACAGAGAAGGGCCACTAGGATGATCCGAGGAATGGAAAACCTTTCCTATGGAAGGAGACTCGAGGAGCTCGGTTTGTTTAGCCTAACCAAAAGAAGGCTGAGGGGGGATATGATTGCTCTCTTTAAATATATCAAAGGGATTAATACCAAGGAGGGAGAGGAATTATTTCAGCTCAGTACTAATGTGGACACGAGAACGAATGGATATAAACTGGCCGTGGGGAAGTTTAGGCTTGAAATTAGACGAAGGTTTCTAACCGTCAGAGGGGTGAAATTTTGGAACAGCCTTCCGAGGGAAACGGTGGGGGCGAGAGACCTTTCTGGCTTCAAGATTAGGCTTGATAAGTTTATGGAGGGAATGGTTTGAAGGGACAACGTGATTTTAGTCAATTAGGCATTAACGTGCCATCGCGGGTAAAATGAGGGTCTGGCTGTAGAATCTTGCCTGTATGCTCGGGGTACTGCTGATCGCCATATTTGGGGTCGGGAAGGAATTTTCCTCCAGGGTAGATTGGCAGAGACCCTGGAGGTTTTTCGCCTTCCTCCGCAGCATAGGGCAGGGGTCGCAGGCTGGAAGATTCTGTTGTGGGTGGGTCAGCTTTTGTGGCCTGCATCATGCGGGAGGTCAGACTAGATGACCATATTGGTCCCTTCTGACCTTAAAGTCTATGAGTCTATGAGTCTATATATATAGGAGGGGGACTATATCCTGGAAAACAGTGACTTGAAAAGCACCTAGATGTCATAGTGGATAATAGGGATGGTCAGAAAATGGGATTTTCACAAAAAGTGTCTGCTGTCTGTGGAAAATTTCAACTTTTCAGCAAAATAATAATAATAAAAAAGAAATATTTCTGCCTAAAATAGAAATAGTTCCGTTTGGAAATGTGGCCTAGTCTGGTTGGGGAGTCCAGCCCACAGAGGAGAACAGGGACATGAGGCAACTGAACTACCACTTTGATGAGGCACCATGGCAGAGTTTCTGATTTGAAATATTTAGTTTTTTGAGCATTCATTTTGTCAATGAAAAATAAAGAAAGCAGGCTCTTTTTTGTGCAAAAAAATTGAAGTTGTCAAAACACCAATTTTCTATTGAAAAACTGTTTTGATGAAAATTTTTTGATCGGCCCTAGCTGATAACAAACCAAACTTGAATGAGATGTGATAGCTAAGAGTGCAAGTGCAAACTTTGGATATATAAACTAGGGAACATCAAGCAGGACTAGGGGAGGTGATATTATCTCTGCATATGGCCTTGGTGAGAACATTCATAGAATCCTGTGCCCAGTTCTGGTGTCCACACTTCAAAAAGGATGATGAACAACTGGAGATGTTTCGGAAAAGAGCTACAAGAATGACTAGAAGCCAGTAACACTGCCCTACAGTGAGAGACTTAAGGAGACAATCTATTTAGTTTATAATCATAGCGTTCCCTTTTGACCTTAAAAATCTATTCATCTATGATTTTGTTTTCAATCAACCCAGCCTATCTCCCCTGCTCCATCTTTCATCAAATAGTTCAACTGCTAATTCAATCATACTAGCCATCTTAGGGGGTTTATTCATAGTTATGATCAGGATGTCATCTCTAGGAAAGAAAAGCAGAGAATATGATTTCCTTGCATTGTTTAAGTCCATCTGGTTTACCAGTTTAGGATAATGCAATAAGAAACAACAGATGAATACAGAATTCCTACGTGGGTCAATCAAAAGGAGAGCTGGTATTGCAACTGCTTCAGAATTGCATATGTCTTCAGGCCATATCTCTGACTCTGCCTAGGCCCAAATGTGGGATGCAAAGTGTAACACACTCAGAATGAGGGGCACAACATAATTATTTTTGCAGGAAACTTAAAAGTGACAGGGGATTCCCTCAGTTAGTGCAACTAACTTTCTCCATAACCTCAGTTTCTTGAGTCTTTGTTTCTGATGTAAATAATTTTCAACACCCGACATGAGGAGACATCAAATCTGTATCACACAGAGGTAGCTGGAACTAAAGTGAGTGGTGGCCCTCAAAATGAAGGACATTTGAGAGGTATGGCTTAAACTACAGTTTTGAACATTCACTAATTCAAGATGTGTGTAAATTAAAGTGAAGAGTTACATCAAATTAGCATTACTTCGCACGATTATGCAAACTTAATTTTTCATGCAGTGTCTAAGTGAAGAATCCAAGGAAAGTTGTCAAGAAGGATTTAGTGTTACATGGAGTGGGGGAGGAGAGGCAAGTAGAGCAAAAGAGAAATGAGGATATTTATGGACTGAGTGATAGCAACTCTGATTTTTGGATTGTAAAATTACTCTCTTTGGTTTGAATCTCTACTTTCTCTGAGTCAGCAGTGGTTTGCTCAAATTTTGTTCATACTGTGAACTGCCTGTAGAAGGTTATTGCAAACTGTTTGGATCCAACTGGATATTCATGAAATGTGTCGGGCTTTGTTCATGGTATCTTTTGAGTGTGAGGCTGTTTTGCTGGAATAGGTCACATAAGGTGAGCCACATGGGATTCTTTCTATGTCCCTGAGTGGTTAAAATGCACTCATGTGATCAAGAGGATCAGGTTAGCTCAGCAGAAGTCATTGCCACATAGTTTCTCTGAAAAAGAGAATGCATTTTAGTTAAACCCAGTGATCCATTGAGAAAAGTGGGTAAAAGAATGTGTCTCCTAGCAACTTCAGAATGAGTCCAACCCTGACTTTATTTAGGGAACCAGGCAAGACACACACACATCTCTTTGTCATGCAATGGTAGAAAAATGGCTGGCACTGTCTCTAACAGCTTTTTTTTTTAATTCTCAAAGTAATAGACGTTGAAGCAGGAGTGGTGGAGAGTAAGGCTAGGTCTACACTACAGCGGGGGTCCGACCTAAGATACGCAACTTCAGCTACGTGAATACCGTAGCTGAAGTTGCGTATTTTAGGTCGGCTTACCTGGCTGTGAGGACGGGGGAAAGTCGACCGCTGCCGCGCTGCCGCCGACTCCGCTGCCGCCTCTTGCCGTGGTGGATTTCCGGAGTCGACGGCAGAGCGATCAGGGATCGATTTTATCGCGTCTTCACTAGACGCGGTAAGTCGATCCCCGATAGACCGATTGCTACCCGCCGGATCGGGACAATTTGATGAAATTATTAACTTTGTACTCCATAGTCAGATACCATGATATGCTACAGCTACCTATGCCTAGAAAACATGGCCATTCTAGAAATCTGATTCCTTGAGTGAGAGTACTGTTGTATCACAGTTTAAATCTAGTCTGTGAACAGTGCAAACCCGCATGAATGGATATTAATCCATTGGACTCACACCTTGCCCAATGTGTGTGCTATGACAGAACATTCACACATAGACCTTTACCAGAGCCCGAGTCTGTGAACCCAGGCAACCTAGGCTATGTAATCAAACTTTGAAAGCATCGCACAGTACTAGGTATTATGTTTACAAAAAGAATTTTCTGAATGGAAATCTAACAGACGCTATTCTCTGTAAAGACTTGTTTCAAGTTTAATTAGCCTCTGTTGGACTCCTTAAAGTCCTTGTCAAACATTAATGGAGAATAACTTTATCAGAAAAAGAATGTACCTGATCCTGAGGGAAGCTGAGCACTTTCAGTGGCCAACGAAAATAACACAAATTATTTTTTGTTATTGTTTGCATTAAAGTAGTGCCTAGAGGCCCCAACTGAGATTGGGAGCCCATTGTGCTAGGTGCTGGACAAACAGAGTAAGAAGTTGTCCCTCCCCCCAAAGAGTTTACAATCTAAATAGGCTACAATAGACTAAATAGACTACAATCTAAGGGCTGGTCTACACTGGGGGGGGGGGGGGGAATCGATCTAAGATACGCAACTTCAGCTAGAGAATAGAGTAGCTGAAGTCGACATATCTTAGATTGATTTACCTCGTGTCCCCACGGCACGGGATCGATGGCTGCGGCTCCCCCGTCGACTCCGCTTCCGCCTCTTGCTCTGGTGGAGTTCCGGAGTCGACGGGGAGTGAGTTTGGGGATCGATTTATCGTGTCTAGATGCGATAAATCGATCCCTGATAGATCGATTGCTACCCGCCGATCCGGCGGGTAGTGAAGACGTACCCTAAATAGCCCTCTGACTACTACCCCCTGCTACTCCTCCATGTGGGCACTAATGATACAGCGAGGTATGACCATCAGCAGATCAGAAGTGACTACAGGGCTCTGGGAGTACCAGTGAAGGAGTTGGGAGCACAGGTGGTGTTCTCTTCGATCCTTCCGGTCAAGGCTAGGGGCCCAGGCAGAGACAGATGCATCCTGGAGGTGAATGCCTGGCTGCGAGGATGGTGTCACCAGGAGGACTTCGGCTTCCTTGACCACGGGATGCTGTTTCAGGAAGAAGGACTGCTAAGCAGAGATGGGGTCCACCTATTGAGGAAGGGGAAGAGCATATTTGGCTACAGACTGGCTAACCTCGTGAGAAGGGCTTTAAACTAGGTTCAAAGAGGGCAGGTGACCAAAGCCCACAGGTAAGTCAAAAACATGGAGGCCTGAGAGAAGGGTCAGAATATGGGGGGAGCATGGACTCTTATAGCAGAGATAAAGGAGAGACAAGACAGAACTGAGAGGGGGGAATCAAATCAGTATCTTAGATGTCTGTATACTAATACGAGAAGTATGGGGAATAAGCAGGAAGAACTCGAAATGCTAGTAAATAAATAAACTATGACACAGTTGGCATCACAGAGAATTGGTGGGATAATACGCATGACTGGAATATTGGTATAGAAGGATACAGCTTGCTCAGGAAGGACAGGCAGGGAAAAGAGGTAGGGGGTGTTGCCTTATACATTAAAAATGTATACACTTGGACTGAGGTTGAGATGGAAATAGGAGACAAACTTGTTGAAAATCTCTGGGTAAGGATAAAAGGGGTAAAAAACAAGGGTGATGTCATGGTAGGAGTCTACTACAGACCACCTAACCAGGAAGAAGAGGTGGATGAGGCTTTTTTTAAGAAACTAACAAAATCATCCAAAGCACAGCACTTGGTGGTAATGGGGGACTTAAACTACCCAGACATCTGTTGAGAAAATAACACAGCAGGGCACAGATTATCCAATAAATTCTTGGAATGTGTTGGAGATAATTTTTTATTTCAGAAGGTGAAGAAAGTTACTAGGGGAGGGGCTGTTCTAGATTTGATTTTGACAAATAGGGAGGAACTGGTTGAGAGTTTGAAAGTGTAAGGCAGCTTGGGTGAAAGTGATCATGAAATGGTGGAGTTCATGATTTTAAGGAATGGTAGGACGGATAACAGCAAAACAAAGACAATGGATTTCAAGAAGGCAGACTTTAGCAAAAAGTCTAAGGGGAAAAACAACTGAAGACAATTGGCAGTTTTTCAAAGAGACATTATTAAGGGTACAAGAGCAAACTATCCCACTGCATAGGAAAGATAGGCAGTATGGCAAGAGACCACCCGGGCTTAACCAGGAGATCTTCAATTATCTGAAACTCAAAAAAGAATCCTACAAAAAGTGGAAACTTGGTCAAATTACAAAGGATGAATATAAACAAATAACACAAGTATGTAGGAAAAAAATTAGAAAGGCCAAGGCACAAAAAGAGATAAATCTAGCTAGAGACATAAAGGGTAACAAGAAAACATTCTACAAATACATTAGAAGCAAGAGGAAGACCAAGGACAGGGTAGGCCCGTTACTCATTGAGGGGAGGGGGGGAAACAATAACAGAATAAGTGGAAATGGCAGAGGTGCTTAATGACTTCTTTGTTTTGGTTTTCACCAAGAAGGTTGGTGGTGATTGGACGTCTAACATAGTGAATGCCAGTGAAAATGAGGTAGGATCAGAGCCTAAAATAGGGAAAGAACAAATTAAAAATTACTTAGACAAGTTAGATGTCTTCAAGTCACCAGGGACCGATGCAATGAATCCTAGAATACTCAAGGAGCTGACTAAGGAGATCTCAGCCATTAGTGATTATCTTTGAAAAATCATGGAAGATGGGAGAGATTCCAGAAGACTGGAAAAGGGCAAATATAGTGCCAAACTATAAAAGTGGAAATAAGGACAACCTTGGGAATTACAGACCAGTCAGCTTAATTTATGTACCCGGAAAGATAATAGAGCAAATAATAAAGCAATCAATTTGCAAACATCTAGAACACAATAAGGTGATAAATAACAGTCAGCATGGATTTGTCAAAAACAAATCGTGTCAAACCAACCCGATAGCTTTCTTTGACAGGGTATCCTTGTGGATAGAGGGGAAGTGGTAGATGTGGTATATCTTGACTTTAGTAAAGCTTTTGATACTGTCTCTCATGACCTTCTCATAAACAAACTAGGGAAATGCAACCTAGATGGGTCTACTATAAGGTGGGTGCATAACTGGCTGGAAAACCATTCCCAGAGAGTAGTTATCAGTGGTTCACAGTCATGCTGGAAGGGCATAACGAGTGGGGTCCCACAGGGATCAGTTCTGGGTCCGGTTCTGTTCAATATCTTCATCAATGATTTAGATAATGGCATAGAGAGTACACTTATAAAGTTTGTGGACGATACCAAGTGGGTTGCAAGTGCTTTGGAGGACAGCATTATAACTGAAAATGATCTGGACAAACTGGAGAAATGGCTTGAAGTAAAGAGGATGAAATTCAATAAGGACAAATGCAAAGTACTCCACTTAGGAAGGAACAATCAGTTGCACACATACAAAAGGGAAATGACTGCCTAGGAAGGAGTACTGCAGAAAGGAATCTGGGGGTTATAGGGAACCACAAGCTAAATATAAGTCAACAGTGTAACACTGTTGCAAAAAAACCCAAACATCATTCTGGGATGTATTAGCAGGAGTGTTGTAAGCAAGACATGAGAAGTAATTCTTCCACTCTACTCCGCTCTGATTAGGCACCAACTGGAGTACTGTGTCCAGTTCTGGGCGCCACAATTCAGGAAAGATGTGGACAAATTGGAGAAAGTCTAGAGAAGAGCAACAAAAATGATTAAAGGTCTAGAAAACATGACCTATGAAGGAAGATTGAAAAAATTGGGTTTGTTTAGCCTGGAAAAGAGAAGACTGAGAGGGGACATGATAACAGTTTCCAAGCACATAAAAGGTTGTTACAAGGAGGAGGGAGAAGAATTGTTCTTCTTAACCTCTGAGTATAGGACAAGAAGCAATGGGCTTAAATTGCAGCAAGGGAGGTTTAGGCCGGACATTAGGAAAAACTTCCTGTCAGAATGGTTAAGCACTGGAATAAATTGCCTAGGGAGGTTGTGGAATCTCCATCATTGGAGATTTTTAAGAGCAGGTTGGACAAACACTTGTCAGGGATGGTCTAGATAATACTTAGGTCTGCTATGAGTGCAGGGGACTGGACTAGATGACCTTTTGAGGTCCCTTCTAGTCCAATGATTCTATGATAAGACACACAAAGACTGAGAGGAGAAACAAAGGAACAGAGGTGAAGTGCTTGGCCCAAGGTCACACAGCAGATCAGGGTGACAGGAGATGGATCACTTGATGATTACCTGTTCTGTTCATTCCCTCTGAAGCACCTGGTATTGACGACTGTCGGAAGACAGGATACTGGGCTAGATGGACCTTTGGTCTGACCCAGTATGGCCGTTCTTATGTTCTTATGTAATTGGGTATAGAAACCAGATCCCCAGTGTCTGATTCACTGTACCACATTGCTTCTCCACACTCAGCATTTCAGAGGATCAGGGCCCTAACCTTTATGGTTCTGTTTAAGCAAACAACCTGAACATTTTCCTTATGCTGTTCCCAAATTAATGCAGAATGGACACTAGTTTCACAATCTGTTCCATTCAATTTCCCTGCTGCTGTTGTCACTTTTCAGCAAGTTGCCCCAGACAGCAGACTGGCTCAGCAATGACAATTTCAATTAAAAACATTTGTTCTCACGTCCATTTCACAGTTTCCATATGGTGAGCTCTTCTCCCCATGAGAGCTTCCAGAATGGGACACTAAGCAAAGGTGTGCAGTTTTCTTTTACATGGAAGAAGCAACTCTATAGCATGTGGCATCACGCTGCACAAGGTGCCATGATGATTCATTACTGTATAAGCTCATGGAGCAAGTCTGGGTCGGTATCAGAAAAGCTCAGACCTTTTCCATACAAATTTTAAAAAGGGAACTTAAAGGGAGGGCACAAACTGGATAGCTAAGAAGGGCCACAAATGCCCAGTCTCCAAATAGGTTATTACTACCCAATAGATTATGTTACTGCAACTGCTGAAGTTATCCATACTTTTGGGGGTACAATGGGGATTTAAAAGACTTTGAGCCATTGTGATTCTGTAGTTGATCAGACCCATTTAAACGCATTTTGCCACATCCAGAATGCAGTGTTTGTATCTCATTGCACTGGGTTAAGGAGACACTTGTGATAACGTGTAAACATATTAATAGATTAGGGATGTGGATAACAATGTGTGGAATCTATTGATAATGCACAGCCCTCCTCCCCCCCAAAATAGCATATATCTCAGCCAGGACCAACAAACTCCACTTTGTACCTTTAGTTTCACAAAGGACTCCCAGCAATCAATAAGCTGTCAGGGGCAAAATAGGTATTTGTCTTGAACATAGCCATGAAGACACTCTAGCATTTGAAAAGCACTGTGGACGTGAGTGCTGTGATGCTCTGGCACATGCTTCTTGGGGGGAACTGTGCTCTGCCAGTGATGCTCCCTCTCCTCATCCATGAACTTCCCTTTGTGTACATCCAGGCCTTGCTGAATGCGACTGCTGCATATTAAAGCTTCCACACTGCCACACTGACTCCTTCAGCAGTACTGATAGATACTACATTCCTTTCTCTGTCTGATAATCAAGGAGTGGTACACAGATCTATAGCTGTTGCCCATCTGGGAGTGTGAGCGGCAATAAGCAACATTCCTACCCGTGTTGTGCTCTGGCAGAGTTCAGAAGATTGCTGGGGCAATAGAGAGTGAGAGAGAAAGGAGCCATATGTGTGTTTCTGTGTAAAGGGAAGAGAGGCCCAAATAAGAAGAAAGTGATGGAGTGAGGTGTGGGTGAACTAGCCCTTATTTAAAACAGACACGTAACACTAGCGTTTGTAACAGTGTTACTGCAGTGTTTGCCCATTACTGTAGGATACTGGACCATAACATTTAATCAGGTAAATAGGGGAAAGAGTGGAGTCGGAGGCAGGGACGTGGATAACCTGGGAGAGAGGAATAGATGGGGGATAATGGGAAGAAGAAATACAATGGGGCAGCGGAAGGCAGTCTGAGGAAGTTGGATGTAGTGTAAGATAGAGCTGGAGAGGCAAACCCCAGGGCAGAAAATGATGGGAATGAATGGGGGGAAAGGCTAGATAAAGGCAATGGGGAAAGAGAATGTAAGGAGACAAAAAAAAATCTTATTTGATGCTTTACAAAATATAAAAGCACTCAAAACAGTAGGGAAAAAAAATCACATAATACTGAAGAGAAACACACTTACCCTATAAACAGTCTGCAAAGTCCAGCAGGTCCAGTGGGGAGGACGATGTCACCGGAAGAGTGCTTATGAGGTGTCATTGTGAACAGAAGCTGGTGATCCAGGAGGTGTCTGGACTTGATGAGTTCTGCAAAACCAAAACAAAGCATCCCAAGTAAGATAAATTGAACCAAAGGGGACCCAAAATCCTTCTCTCCCTGCTCCTATGGGGGGCATTCAGTACATAATTCTATATAGATTCATAGTCCCAAATACATTACACACACACACCCTCCACATACACCCCCCCCCCCCATAAACATGGTGGTAATATCTATAATATCATATCCAGATAATTTCCTTCTTCCACAGCAGCACAAAAGACAGTAGCAACCATCACAAACAAATGGTATCACAACTGCTACACTTGCTAACATGAACATATATCACTGGTCTACAATTTTTGAGAAGTCATCTGCTTCAGAGATAAAATGTGCTATTTATTATGTATTTTGATGTGCTGAATTCAAATATGACAATTCAAACAACTGATTGGCTACTGTTTCTAAGATATTTAAGTTTTTACATTTTATGTCTATGTATATTGTGTAGATAGTAGAGTTTTAATCATAAATTGTAAACCTAGGTCTTTTCATGTATTTACATGATAATATTTCACCTGTCCTGTTTATGTAACACTTTAAAAATCAGCAAAAGGGTTATATAAATAAAATTTATTATGAAACAAAAGGCAAAAAACTATTCTGTACATAGTTTAGTCCTATTCAGTGTCTACTTGGCGCTTCTTGGCTTGTCTCTTGTATTCATTAAATGGAGCATCTCTTGTCACTGTCCAGCAATAGTCTGCAAGCATTGATGTGCTCCATTTGCCCTGATAGCGTTTCTCCATTGTTGCAATGTCCTGGTGAAATCGCTCGCCGTGCTCGTCGCTCACTGCTCCGCAGTTCGGTGGAAAAAAATCTAGATGAGAGTGCAAAAAATGTATCTTTAGTGACATGTTGCAACCAAGGCTTTTGTATGCCTTGAGGAGGTTTTCCACCAACAACCTGTAGTTGTCTGCCTTGTTGTTTCCGAGAAAATTTATTGCCACTAACTGGAAGGCTTTCCATGCCGTCTTTTCCTTGCCACGCAGTGCATGGTCAAATGCATCATCTCGAAGAAGTTCACGAATCTGAGGACCAAGAAAGACACCTTCCTTTATCTTAGCTTCACTTTACCTTGGAAATTTTCCACGGAGGTACTTGAAAGCTGCTTGTGTTTTGTCAATGGCCTTCACAAAGTTCTTCATCAGACCCAGCTTGATGTGTAAGGGTGGTAACAAAATCTTCCTTGATTCAACAAGTGGTGGATGCTGAACACTTTTCCTCCCAGGCTCCAATGACTGTCGGAGTGGCCAATCTTTCTTGATGTAGTGGGAATCTCTTGCACGACTATCCCATTCGCAGAGAAAACAGCAGTACTTTGTGTATCCAGTCTGCAGACCAAGCAAGAGAGCAACAACCTTCAAATCGCCACAAAGCTGCCACTGATGTTAGTCATAGTTTATGCACCTCAAAAGTTGTTTCATGTTGTCATAGGTTTCCTTCATATGGACTGCATGACCAACTGGAATTGATGGCAAAACATTGCCATTATGCAGTAAAACAGCTTTAAGACTCGTCTTCGATGAATCAATGAACAGTCTCCATTCATCTGGATCGTGAACAATGTTGAGGGCTGCCATCACACCATCGATGTTGTTGCAGGCTACAAGATCACCTTCCATGAAGAAGAATGGGACAAGATCCTTTTGACGGTCACGGAACATGGAAACCCTAACATCACCTGCCAGGAGATTCCACTGCTGTAGTCTGGAGCCCAACAGCTCTGCCTTACTCTTGGGTAGTTCCAAATCCCTGACAAGGTCATTCAGTTCACCTTGTGTTATGAGGTGTGGTTCAGAGGAGGAGGATGGGAGAAAATGTGGGTCCTGTGACATTGATGGTTCAGTACCAGAAGTTTCATCCTCTTCCTCTTCCTCGTCTGACTCAAGCGAGAATGATTCTGGTGCATCAGGAACCGGCAGTCCTTCTCCGTGGGGTACTGGGCATATAGCTGATGGAATGTTTGGATAATGCACAGTCCACTTTTTCTTCTTTGACACACCTTTCCCAACTGGAGGCACCATGCAGAAGTAACAATTGCTGGTATGATCTGTTGGCTCTCTCCAAATCATTGGCACTGCAAAAGGCATAGATTTCCTTTTCCTGTTCAACCACTGGCGAAGATTTGTTGCACAAGTGTTGCAGCATATGTGTGGGGCCCACCTCTTGTCCTGATCTCCAATTTTGCAGCCAAAATAAAGGTGATAGGCTTTCTTAACCATAGTGGTTATACTGCGCTTTTGTGATGCAAAAGTCACTTCACCACAAACATAGCAGAAGTTATCTGCACTGTTCACACAAGTACGAGGCATCTCTGCTCACTTTGGCTAAACAGAAATGTGTCCCTTTGCAAAATCAGACACTGACAAATAAGAGAGCACGACACTGTATGATTTCTAGAGCTGATATAGGGCAATTTGTTCAGCAGAGTGATGTAAGCTTCGTTATGATTGCATCATCCATGACTTCTAGGAATAACATGATGCAATTCATATCATGTATGATGCAATACCAGCTTCAGATTGCATCATTCATTGTTTTGCCTAAAAAGCAAGTACTGTCCAAACCCAGTCATAGATTTATTCATAGATCCAGTCAAAGATGTATTTTAGTCATTTCTGGTTTAAATTGAGATCCCTTCCCTTTATAACTCACTTATCCTCCGCCATTCCCAAGTCAAGGGTCGTATATACTGACCCAATAGCATATCTTGAAAACTAGAGCCAATCAACAATTTTAAGCATCATTTTCGTTCTCAGTGACCCAGAATTAGTAAAGTTTGACTACATTTATTTCAGAAGCATTTTGGCTGTAGAGCAGTGTAACCTTTCTCCATCGGTGAAATGCTCCCAACACACAGTCTCTATGTAAGAATCCATACAATGCACACATTTATTTTTAACCTGCTAAATAGTATTTGTATGTTTATCAGCGATGGAATAAAGTGTTTAGAACATAAGGTTACTTATAGCTAAGCTTAACACTGCATAGATAGTATCTATAAAATACAGTATCTGTTCTATAACACTGTGCACACTAGGCTTTTGACTTCAATGGGCACTGGATCAGACCCATTCTGAATAAATTAGAGCAAGATGCCTATGGAAGGCAAATACTAGGAAAGCTTGTTCCAGTGTGCTTTGACACTGTGAATATTTGATGCTGGTAAATAAACAAAATAATGGCCTGATGGAGTTATTGTTATATCCTAACTAAAGAATTCAGTCATTAATTTACAAACAGCTTCTGTAGGCCAGCTGTATTCTCATCCTATACATGACTGCAATGATTTGTGTACAAAATATGCCTTGTGAGGTATCATTTGAAAACTAATAACACACTGGTCAATAATATCATTGTAAATATATGTATCAAATGCTGTATGTGAAATTATGGATAGTCACTGATGTTATGCTTTGAAGTCTGTGACTAAAAGGTGTAAACCAGGCATGTCAGGGGGAGTTGATAAACAGGTTTTCTCCAGACAAAGGAAAGAGGCCGACACCTCAAACCCAGTGTGGCCAAATTCAGTGGGCTATTTATTTGTAGCAGACGCTGCAGCAGAAAGAGATCGTTTGCATAGCAGCAATCACCTGCAGGGGAGGAACCAGCATGGAGCCTTATCATCCAGACCTCGTGGTGCCTTTACTCAGCATGACTAATTAACTTTATCTGGGGATACCCTTCAGAAGAATACATTTCAGAGTTTCAGTGAATGATAAGGAGAGGGGGAGCAAACCCCTAAATGATCTTTCACCTTAAGGAGATAAAGAAACCAAGCTATTTGCTCTCTGTGATGGGTTCTGGCCAGGCCAGCCAGTAAAAAGCTGGAAAGAAGACTATAGGTGACAGAAAACCATCTTGAACAAAGACTGTATCGTACTAGGTTAAGTTTTAGACTTTTAGATGCTTGTAATCATCTCTACCTTTATCTTTTTTACTTGTAAAAGCAGCAAAGAGTCCTGTGGCACCTTATAGACTAACAGACGTATTGGAGCATGAGCTTTCGTGAGTGAATAGCCACTTCGTCAGATGCATGTAGTGGAAATTTCCAGAGGCAGGTATAAATATGCAAGCAAGAGTGAGTCAGGCTAGAGATAACGAGGTTAGTTCAATCAGGGAGGATGAAGTCCTCTTCTAGCAGTTGAGGTGTGAACACCAAGGGAGGAGAAACTGCTTTTGTAGTTGGCTAGCCATTCACAGTCTTTGTTTAATCATGAGCTGATGGTGTCAAATTTGCAGATGAACTGAAGCTCAGCAGTTTCTCTTTGAAGTCTTGTCCTGAAGTTTTTTTGCTGCAGGATGGCTACCTTTAAATCTGCTATTGTGTGTCCAGGGAGATTGAAGTGTTCTCCTACATGTTTTTGTATATTGCCATTCCTAATATCTGATTTGTGTCCATTTATCCTTTTACATAGGGACTGTCCAGTTTGGACAGTTTGTTCACACCTCAACTGCTAGAAGAGGGCCTCATCCTCCCTGATTGAACTAACCTCGTTATCTCTAGCCTGACTCACTCTTGCTTGCATATTTATACCTGCCTCTGGAAATTTCCACTACATGCATCCGACGAAGTGGCTATTCACCCACGAAAGCTCATGCTCCAATACGTCTGTTAGTCTATAAGGTGCCACAGGACTCTTTGCTGCTTTTACAGATCCAGACTAACATGGCTACCCCTCTGATACTTTTTTACTTGGTATGACTTAATCCATGTGCCTCAGTTAATAAACTTGTTTTACTTTTAATCTAAACCAACTAGTGCTATGTTTGAATGGAAGTGATTGTTAACTCCAGTGAAAGTGATAAGATGTACTTTTGTCTCTTGAAAGGAGCAACAAACCTTATTACTTCCCTGAGTGTTCTACAAGAGGCCTGGATACTTTAGGGTAGACCATTTGGGGGAAACTTGGGAGTGGGGATGTGTTGGGGTCATCGTCTAAGTACTAACCAAGGCTAGTGGAGACGAGTGTGGGGCTATTATGTTATAGGCAGGCTGCTGAGGTCAGAGCGCTGAACCAGGCTGCACAGCACACAGTCAGGGAACTGCATACTTGTCTCCGGGCTGTGAGCCACAGCAGCAGAGCATTTGACGCACCCAGGGTTACAGGGCAGGTGATGACACAACCTCTCGCTGGTCTGGGTTGAACCCTGAAATGTGGAACTAGCTGATTAATTATTTCTATAAACTGTGCATCCCTTCTAGTCATCATATCAGAACTCCATGCTTATATATAGCAGTTTGGGTAAGATGGAGAAAAAGTCTTTTTTGTTCAGTCTTAGGATGCACAAATTTATTTGTTTTATTTGTAGTAGATAAATCAATATCCTAGCAGTTTTAATGTATAATATTTTTATATGGTCAATTTCATGTATCTTCTCCAAAAACAATATATTCAGTTCTCCTCTTAAAGTGCCATTATGATCAGAAGAGTGACTATTTCAAAATGTCACTATTTATGAATCTTAACATAAGAACAGCCCTACGGTGTCAGATCAATGGTCCATCTAGCCCAATATTTTGTCTTCTGACAGTGGCCAATGCCAGATGCTTCAGAGGGAATCCTATTTGCTTCCTTTACAGATAAAAATAAGAGTTTATTACTTGTGAGGTCTGCAGAGCCAAAAAAGCTAGGAGAGGGTGAGATAGAATCTCCTGCAACTTGTGATCAACAGAATAATTAACTAATTTCCAGTTGCAAAGTCTTTGTTCCTGATAATATTTGTCCTGTTGTGGATGCACAAGGCAGAAAGAACTCAGCTTGCCTTCCAGAATCCTGGCTGGATTTGTAAGGTTTACCTGAATGCTGAGTAAATCCGATATTGAAATAATTGACGGACAGATATGGAAAGAACTGCTACCAGCAAAGGTACTCACGCTGGATCTCCCTTGTAAATGGCAGGGAGTGGGTGGCAAGGCTCCAGGAAGTCTCTTGAATTTTGAACTTACTCCCCCCCTGGGCAAAATAGTAAGATCTTGGCCTTCACAGCATGCTACAGAACAAATCCTTTTACTAGCACTTTTTTGAAGGCATAGGGAGGTTGACTCTGGGCCAATACTGAGGGGAAATGTTTACAGAAGGTGGGATATCCTGTAATCTTTTTGCTGTAAGGATTAGCTGGTTATCACTGACATATAAAGTATCGAGGGTAGCCGTGTTAGTCTGTATCCACAAAAACAACAAGGAGTCCAGTGGCACCTTAAAGACTAACAGATTTATTTGGGCATTAGCTTTCATGGGTAAAAAACCTCACTTCTTCAGATATATAGTGGACTTTGCTGCTGGATTTGTCTTTACAGTCTGATTGTATTTTTAAGAAATGTCAAAAGCCTCGAGATCATGTTTAGCCATTTAAAATGTATTTATAAATCTGAATAAATGATAAAAATAATAAAAATTCAGTCACTTTTCAAAATATACCCTCATTTAAAGAATACCAATTTAGCTGTCAGACATGGCAATCTTTTAGCATTATGTTTCCAGTCTATCATCTGATCTGAATGTCAAGGACACACATTCTCTATCTGTCTTCGTTTTTTTTCTGAGAAACAAATTACTTGTTCCATGAGAACAGCTTAAGCTGCCTCCCTACTTCTCCATCATCATTACTCCCTTGAATATTGGCCAATTTCCCATTGAATGGTTCCTGATAGCAGGAAGTTTGGGAGGAGCTGGGGTCTGGGTATGTGGGCTATGCTATTCAAAAAAACAAACCTGGGGACTGTAGTGGAAGCAGATGAGGATTTATGTGAGGGATGAGCACCACCCTGCCCCATTTGCCCACTACTGGAAATCCTCCCAGGTGTATGTCTCTGCCTCAACCAAAGGCAGCATGTCCTAAGTTCTCCTCCTTGCCATATCCTCCTCTTTGACTCCCTTTATTGGCTCCTTCTTCAACAAGGCATCAAATTTACACATCTTGACCTCACCCTCACAGCCCAACACAGTTCTGCCCTGAACTACTTTTTTGGACCTTGTCTCAAAACACATCCCCTCCTTAGCTTTACCATTGGTGGCAGCTTTGGTGCTCCATGCATTCTCTTCTCTTACTGCCACCTCAGTGCCTTTTTCCATGCTGTTCCCTATATGTGCAATGACATCCTAGTGCTGGTTCACAAATCAATCCCCTCTCCTGATTCGAATCACTCCTAAAAATAAATTTCTGTGATGTCCGTGAGTTGTCAGTGCATAAGTAAAAAACAAACAAGCCCTTAGACTTTTCCCTCCTCTGGATGTCCTAGCTACTCTGTCTTTAAAGGTATGTGTACGCAGCAAGCATGTGATATTACAATTACAGCTTCACTTACAGTGTAGACATACCTTTAGGCTGTACACTCTTCAGGGGAGGGACTATATTTTTCTTTGTGTCTTCTACAGTACCAGGGATAGTGTGGGTACAAAAAAACACCCCAGTAATGACAAAGGTTATATAGTGTTGTAGCCATGTTGATCCCAGGATATTAGAGAGACAAGGTGGGTGCAGTAATATCTTTTATTGGACCGACTTCTGTTGGTGAGAGAGACAAGCTTTCAAGCTACACCAAGCTCTTCTTCAGGTCTGGGAAAGGTAAAGAGTGTCACAGCTAAATACAAGGTGGAACAGATTGTTTAGCATAAGTAGATAACATAGATTCTAAGGGACCATTCAGGGTGAAGTGGCTTGTTAACATCACGACAGTCATAGGACAAAAAAGAGGGGTCAGTGGGTTTCAGATTGTCATATTATTAAGACCATGGTTTTTAGTGTCTGGAAAAGTTATGAATGTAAGCTCCCAGGCTATTCTTTTGAAGGTGTTGTGCAGGTTTCCGTTGATGGTGAGGACTGAGATGTCAGATATGGAGTGATCATTCTGTGAAAAATGGTTGCCCGGGGTGATACAGTGTTTTTGTCTTTTATCATTTTTCTGTGTGAGTCCATTCGAAAGCGTAGCGATTGTCTGGTTTCACCCACACAGTTATTATTGGGGTATGATGCATGACCAGAAAGGGTTAAGCATCCTGCAGGATGAATGACTCAAATTCAACCCTTAAAGACATATGGGGAGATAATGTTTGTGTTTGTGTGTATTTACATATATATTGGTAGCGGTCAACAATGTCATCAACAGTCCCTGGCTATGCTGTATTCTGTTAATTCAGAGATCAAAAGAACATCTTAGCATTTAAATGAACTGTAAACATAGGATGTCGCTGTATTCATCTCTCTTTGAAATGTATAGCCAATCAGCTGCGAATAGTGGAAAAACAGGCAATTGCCTTATAAGTCAAGTCGTGTATCTAAGTACCAGTGATGGACCTACTTCAAAATCGGCCTGATTACCTATTGTAAGCCAAGGGACTCTAATCTGTCAAAGAAGGCTTGAAATTGTATAAAAGATCCTTGGTTCCTGATCCTGTCATCTCAGATCTGCTTAAGTTTCATCAGGGGAAGTTTAAGTCACAAGATTGCGATCCCAGTTAAACTGGTACACCCTGAATATGGTATTGGACATTGGACTATAACCTATGGATCGAATTCTAAAAGAACCCTTTGCAACTACAAAGCTCACCATCTCTGCTCTGAATCTGAACCTTAAGAATTGAACTCATGTGTGTATGTATATTGATCTTTTAACCATACTCTCTCTCTTTTCTTTTTAAATAAATTTTAGTTTAGTTAATAAGAATTGGCTCTAAGCATGTATTTGGATAAGATCTGGAATATTCATTAACCTGGGAGGTAATGTGTCCGATCCTTTGGGATTGGTAGTACCTTTTCTTTTATATGATGAAATAAGATTTTCATTAATCCTCATCATATCTGACTTGGTTAACTAGATGGAGGCCTGAGGCTGGGTTACTTTAAGGGAACTGTGTTTTGGACTTCTGAGTAACCAGTAAGGTATAATAGAAGCTGTTTAGTGCTGGCTTGGTAAATCTAAGTATTGGAGTATCCACCAGATTTGGGGATTATCTGCTCCATTCTTTGCAGTTCACCCTAATTGAGTGACCTCAGTTGGCTCCCCTGGGACTCCGGTCACATGGGGCATTTAGTACTCTGGATGAGGTATGCCACATATTGTGATAGCCATGTGTAGGACCTATGGATCTTGAAAGGTGTGTTCTGGGGGGTATTGATCATCATAGCAGTGGAGATATGTCTGTAGGCTTTAGATGTGGTGTTATGGCAGGGTCTGGTGCCACGTTTTGAGTTGGTAAATCCTCATCTATGAGGAGCTTGCTTCTGATGATGAGCTTGGCAAGGTTGGGGGGTTGTTTGAAGGCCAGAAGAAGGATCTTGGCAAAGATTTCTTTCAGGATGTGGTCCCCTTGAGTTATGGGTTGGAACTGTTTAATGATCACACTGAAACTCACAGGGGTGGGTGGTAGGTGACAACTAGGAGTGTGCGGTTGGAGATTTTTTTTTTCCTGTATTGAAGCAGGTTCTCTCAGAGTATTTGGGTGGCCCATTCCATGATGTGATCTACTTCTCTGGTGGAGTGTCCTTGTTTGGTGAAGGCAGTTTTAAGTGTGTTAAGGTTTGTATCCCAGACTTTCTCCCTGGAGCATACTCTGTGGCATCTGAGGGCCTGGCTGTAGATAACAGAGTTCTTGTTTTGTTTGAGGTGTTTACTAGATCTTTGAAGATAAGTGAGGTGATCTGTGGGTTTGTTGTATATAGTTGTCTGTAGAGTTCCACTGTTGAAGCTGATCATGGTATCCAGGAAGCTGATGCTGGTGTGAGAGTGTTTTAGAGAGAGTTTGATGGATGGCAGGTGGTTGTTGAATTTGTGGTGGAAATTTATGAGGGAGTTTAGGTCATCTGTCCATAGGATGATAATATCATCAATGTACCTCAGGTATATCGTTGGTTTCATAGTGCATTTGTGCAGAAATTCTTCCTCAAAGTGGCCCATAAAGAGGTTGGCATATTGGGGAGCCATCATAGTACCACTGGCTGTTCCCATGGTTTAGGCAAAGCGTTTGTTGTTGAATGTAAAATTGTTATGGATGAGGATGAAATGGATGAGTTTAGTGATGTGTCTGGGGTGGAATTCTGAGTGTTGTTCCTTGTCTTGTAGATATTTGAGGCAGGCAGTGATGCCATCATGGTGAGGGATGTTGGTGTATAGGGAAGTGAGATCCATGGTGGTGAGGATGGTGTTCTGAGGGAGGTTGTTAATGTTGAGGTGTTTCTGGAAGAAGTTGGTTGTGTGCTGAAGGAA
The DNA here is from genome assembly GCF_028017835.1 of Emys orbicularis. Taxonomy (NCBI): domain Eukaryota; kingdom Metazoa; phylum Chordata; order Testudines; family Emydidae; genus Emys; species Emys orbicularis. Next base: position 267,342,254 of record NC_088683.1, on the reverse strand, counting down.
GCTGGCTCTTTGTGTGGTGAGTGGTGTGAGGATGCTTTCTATGAGTCCTGATATTCCTTCAGTAAGAGTGCCATGGCCAGATATGATGGTTCTGCCTGCATTCCCTTGTTCATGTATGTTGGGAAGCATGTAGCATATCCCTGGGGTAGAACTGTGGGGATAAAGTTGTAGTGTTTCTCTTGGAGTTGTTTGGGGAAGGATTTGATGATATCCTTAAATTCCTGGGTGAATTGTGGTGTGGGTCTTCTCTGATTTCTTTATAGTAGGTGGTATCAGAGTGTTGTCTGTTGGCCTCAAATTAGTCATCACAGTTGAGATCCCTTTGTTTGCTGGTTTGACCACTACCTGGTGGTTGGATTTCAGGGACTGTATAGCTGTCCTCTTGACACTGGAAAGATTGTGGTGGATGGGAAGTTTGTTAAGGATTTCACAGTCAATTTTTTTTCCTGAAGCACTCAATGTAATGATCAAGTGTGTGGTTTCATCCACTATGGGGTGTCCATTCAGATGATTCTTTTTTTTTCTGACTGTCAGTGGGGACATGGTAATTGGTGTTTCCATTGTTATGGAAGAATTCTTTGAGGAGGAGTCCGTGAAAGAATTCTTCTGGTTCTCCACAGGTTAGTATGGTATCAGGTTCTGTGGTGGGGCAGAAGTTCAGTCCCTTGGAGAGAACAAATAATTCTGCTCCAGATAAGGGTAGTCTTGATAAATTGATGATATTAGGGTGTTGTGTAGGGTCCATGTGGTGGGTCCTGGTGCCATGGTTTATCCTGGAGGTGACTTTTCTGTGGGCTGTGGAGTTGTTGTAGTTGGTTTCACTTTTTGTTTGTGTATTGGATGGCTGTCATCAGGGTTTTTTTAATAGTTGCTTTGGGTTTCTTGCATCATCTCCAGATAGGTTTTCTGACTTTTTTTTCTAGTGTGTTAGACTTTAATTATTTCTTGTATGAGATGGTCCCTTCTGGAGTATGTGAGGTGTAGAAGAGTATTCCTCAGTTTTTCTGAAGTGCTTCTGCAGAGCTGTTCAGCATATTCAGAATTGTATGGACTGTTAACTACTTATGATAAACAATCTGCTCCGTCTTGAATTTAGCTGTGACACTCTGAGTATCTTTTCCAGACCTAAAGAAGGCTCTGTGTAACTTGAAAGCTTGTCTCTTTCACCAACAGAAGTTGGTCCAATAAAATATATTACTGCACCCAACTTGTCTCTGTAAAGGTTATATAGTCCTTCAAACCTTTGAGATGTATGATGTGCCTCATATAGTGGAACACTTTGATAGATAGCAGACTCTGTAGAATCTTATCTATTGTTTATTGACTTAAAAAAACAAGGTGTATTTACTTACATCTCTAGTCATATTGGGCCAATCATAAGACTAAAAATACTAAAATGATTAGTGTTGCCCACTCTTTTTGCTGTATGTGTTAGTCCTTTATGGCTCCCAAGGCAGAATAGAGGTTGCAGCTCTGAAACCTGTATCCAGTGGAGTTTCCATCATAAAGACCAAGTGCAAGGGTTTACACTAGTATAATGTGAAAACACACTACATTTAGCCCATGGTTTATAAAGAAAATTAACTTTAAAGGGTAAAGTTTCTTTGGACTGGAGAGGTAATTAACATATAGCTGTATTCCTGAGAATGCAGAGATAGTAGAATTTTTTTTTCTAGTTTGCAGAATACATAAACAACCCTTGAGTGAAAAGCCATGTTTTATTTGTAGGTAGTCGAGAGGCTTGTACTGAAGAGATCATTCTGTAACCATAGAGAGAAAGCTAAAGCACAACATTAAAACAATGCTAAGATTCTTTCAGGTGAGCAGTGGGAAAAGCAAAGGTTGCTTCCAGAGGAGTGGAGAATGCAGAGGAAAAAGTGTCCAAAACTTCTTCCTGATATAAATTAGACAAACCAGTGGTAGACTCATAGACTTTAAGGTCAGAAGGGACCATTATGATCGTCTAGACCAGTGGTTCTCAAAGCTGGTCCGCTGCTTGTTCAGGGAAAGCCCCTGGCGGGCCGGGCCAGTTTCAAGTTTCTAGTAGTCTTGGAAAGCTTCCACTGGCATGGGAAATTGACAAATCAGAGTTCAATGGAATAACCCCAAATCTGAAAAACAGAGCAGGTAAGACATTACAGCACTGCACTATTCAGAAAAATGCTGCATGAGTGACGTGGAGGGCCAATGCAAGACCCTCCCCCACTTACATCGTGCATTGGAACTATGTAGATGAACACACACACCATCTGTGTGTTGTAGAAATGGTCTTTGTGCTGGCCCCACAGATGCTGGTCTTGGGGGCTTGGATAGGAGTGGGTCAGGCCAGGGGAGTAGTGACTGCAGTGTTCCAAACCTGGTGGCTCTTGCTTCCTTACTCTACTTTTGCTTTCCTGTAGAACCCAGTACTTTGTTTGACATGGCATACATTTCCAAGCTGTGTAGAAATAATACAAGGCATTGTAAATATTATGTGCTCATATAAGCCAAACTCTTTTCCACCTCGGGGGGGGGGGGGGAGGGGAATGAATACTTTATTATTGTGTTCTCTTGGTTTTTACATTTTGTCACTGTTTGAAAAATAAAACTATTTAGAGCTGACAGAAAGGACTGAAGTCTGTTTTTAAAAGGGAAGAAATTGCTGGCCTTGTGACTTTCAGCTTTGATCCAGCTACCTTGAAAAACTGCCCAAAGGCTCCTGTGAGAATACTGACAAAAGCAAATGTTATCTCAGGGATCAGCAACCTTTCATAGAATCATAGAATATCAGGGTTGGAAGGGACCTCAGGAGGTCATCTAGTCCAACCCCCTGCTCAAAGCAGGACCAATTCCCAACTAAATCATCCCAGCCAGGGCTTTGTCAAGCCGGGCCTTAAAAACCTCCAAGGAAGGAGACTCCACCACCTCCCTAGGTAACGCATTCCAGTGCTTCACCACCCTCCTAGTGAAATAGTGTTTCCTAATATCCAACCTAGACCTCCCCCACTGCAACTTGAGACCATTGCTCCTTGTTCTGTCATCTGCCACCATTGAGAACAGCCGAGTTCCATCCTCTTTGGAACCCCCCTTCAGGTAGTTGAAGGCTGCTATCAAATCCCCCCTCATTCTTCTCTTCTGGAGACTAAACAATCCCAGTTCCCTCAGCCTCTCCTCATAAGTCATGCGCTCCAGACCCCTAATCATTTTTGTTGCCCTCCGCCGGACTCTTTCCAATTTTTCCACATCCTTCTTGTAGTGTGGGGCCCAAAACTGGACACAGTACTCCAGATGAGGCCTCACCAATGTCGAATAAAGGGGAACGATCACGTCCCTCGATCTGCTGGCAATGCCCCTACTTATACAGCCCAAAATGCCGTTAGCCTTCTTGGCAAGAAGAGCACACTGTTGACTCATATCCAGCTTCTCGTCCACTGTGACCCCTAGGTCCTTTTCTGCAGAACTGCTACCTAGCCATTCGGTCCCTAGTCTGTAGCTGTGCATGGGATTCTTCCGTCCTAAGTGCAGGACTCTGCACTTGTCCTTGTTGAACCTCATCAGGTTTCTTTTGGCCCAATCCTCTAATTTGTCTAGGTCCCTCTGTATCCGATCCCTACCCTCTAGTGTATCTACCACGCCTCCTAGTTTAGTGTCATCGGCAAACTTGCTGAGAGTGCAGTCCACACCATCCTTCAGATCATTAATAAAGATATTAAACAAAACCGGCCCCAGGACCGACCCTTGGGGCACTCCGCTTGAAACTGGCTGCCAACTAGACATGGAGCCATTGATCACTACCCGTTGAGCCCGACGATCTAGCCAGCTTTCTATCCACCTTACAGTCCATTCATCCAGCCCATACTTCTTTAACTTGGCAGCAAGAATACTGTGGGAGACCGTATCAAAAGCTTTGCTAAAGTCAAGGAATAACACATCCACTGCTTTCCCCTCATCCACAGAGCCAGTTATCTCATCATAGAAGGCACACCTTTGGCATGCGGCTCGCCAGGGTAAGCATCCTGGCGGGCCGGGCCGGTTTGTTTACCTCCCGCGTCCGCAGGTTAGGCCTATCGTGGGTTCCACTGGCCGCAGTTTGCCGTCCCAGGCCAATGGGGGCTGCGGGAAGCAGCGGCCAGCACATCCCTCGGCCCGTGCCATTTCCTGCAGCCCCCATTGGCCTGGAGCGGCGAACTGCGGCCAGTGGGAGCTGCGATCGGCTGAACCTGCGGATACAGCAGGTAAACAAACCTGCCCGGCCCGCCAGGGGCTTTCCCTGAACAAGTGGCGGACCTGCTTTGAGAACCACTGGTCTAGTCTGACCTCCTGCACAACGCAGGCCACAGAATCGCACCCACCCACTCCAGTATCAAACCGCTAACTTATGTCTGAGCTATTGAAGTCCTCAAATCGTGGTTTAAAGACTTCAAGGTGCAGAGAATCCTCCAGCAAGTGACCCGTGCCCCACGCTGCAGAGGAAGGTGAAAAATCCAATATACTTAATTCAAAATGTATAAATATTAAAACTCAACATACATATTTTCTTTCATTAGTAGAATTGTACAATGATATTAATTTATCTGACATTTCAGTTTCTTTTTCTAGTAATACGGAAGAGCTCTTTTCCAAGTAATTGAACCCTTCCTTCCAAACTTGTTACTAAGGCTGACAGAGAATCTGATTCTGTTGTCCAATTTAGTGTGAGTCAGAGTCTCATGCTGCAAGTAGTCATATTGGTTTTAATGAGATTACTTGTAAAGTAAGGTTTACTCAAGATATGTGAGGGGAGCACAATCTAACACATAGGCCCACATTTTTAAAGGTATTTAGGCATTGCTGCACTGAGCATTGAAACACTGATCAGATTTAGGAGCCTAAGTTGCAATCTGGGTCATGGGATCGCAGTGCCAGTGCCGTAACAGGGGCGAGGCGAGTGAGGCACTTGTCTCGGGCACACAAAGCCGTGGGGCGGGGAGGCCCAGAAAGTGGTGGAGAGAAAAAAACAAAGATGCTGGCACGGAGATATTTATAACCCAGGTGATCTCCCCCCTGGCCCCACCTGCTGCCCCCCCCCCGTGCCTCCCCCGAGTGTCTCCCGGCCCCAACTTGCTCCCCCCCTCCCCTTCCCCAGCCCCGGAGCAGAGTCCCTGTCTTTCCCCTGCAGCAACTGCTGCCGCAGGGTCCTAGTGCCCCCCATCTCCACTGCGGGGCAGACTGACTGTGAGCCTGCCCTTCCCCCTCAGACCCTTCCCTTTTCCAATGGGATCCTCCAGCAGCACAGGGCCCCCCCGCCCACAGTCACCGCTCCTGCCCCATGCTGGGCAAAGAGGCAGCCCCATCCTTCAACCCCAGTGAGGCTACAGTCAGGGGCAACAGCAGGGGAGGAGGCGCACGCAGCGCCCCCCGGCACCCATCACGGGGGAGGCGAGGGAGATTCCTGGACGTGAGAAGGGCCCTAGGAGCACATGCAGTGACAGGATGGGGGTGAGTGTGCTGCTGGGGGGGCAGGAAAGGGGGACTCCTGCCCCAGAACTTGCTGCTGCTGGCAGGGAAAGGGCTGGGGGGAGTCCTCCTCTCTGGCCCCTGTCCCGGAGCAGCCTGCCTGCACCCCAAACTCATCCCAGACCTGCCCCACCCCAGAGCCCACACCCCCAGTCAGAGCTTTCACCCCCCACCGCACCCTCAACCCTCTGCCCGAGCCCTGAGCCCCTCCAGCACCCCAAACACCTTATCTCCAGTCCCAGCCAGAGCCCTCATCCCCCCCACACCCCAACCCTCTGCCCCAGCCCTGATCCCCTCCCACACCCCAAACCTCCCATTCCCAGCCCCAGCCAGAGCCCTCACCCCTACTCTCACCCTGAGTTCCTCCCACACTCCAAACCCCTCATCTGCAGCCACAACCCACTGCCCTCACCCCTGCACCCCATCCCCCTGCACCCCTCCCATCCCCAAATTCCCTCCCAGAACCTGCACCCCCTCCCTCCGCACCCCCTCCCATCCCCAAACTCCCTCCCAGAGCCTGCACCCCAATCCCCTGCCCCAGCCTAGGGCCTGCACCCCAGACCTCCTCCCTCACCCAAACTCCCTTCCAGAGCCTTGGGCGGGTGGGGGGATGGAGTTTGGGTGGGGGTGGGTTCTGGGCACCACCAAAATTTCTACAAACCTGCCACCCCTGATCCTGCCCTGCAAACCTGAACTCCCAGCATTCTTAGGTCACATGCTGATCCCTAGTGGCCACTGCTGATATCCAGCACCTCCCTCCTCTCTTAACCTGTGAGTCCCTCTCTGGATTGGAACTAGACTGGAACCAAACACCATCTTGGAAGCAACATTACCAGCCCAAGCAGTCAAAAATCATGAGTTGACCCCCCAAAATCACAGGCTCTACCGCCGCCGCTTCATTCATTCTTCGGCAGCAATTCGGCAGCAGGCCCTTCCCTCCAAGAGGGACTGAGGGACCCACCGCCGAATTGCCGCTGAAGAGCCGGCCCTGGGGGAGGGCGCAATTTTATATTCTTGCCTCGGGTGCAAAAATACCTAGTTACGGCTCTGCGCAGTGCCACTCAGGTTTGACCTGGCCACCCCTCCATTCATGACGGGGTACCCAGAACAAATTTGAGAGAGTGGTGTGATGCAATGCCATTATCTCAACTTCCACTGGTTTGGGCCAAACTGCCCCTTTTGCCCTCCCTCTGGGCAACCCTAAATGACCCTCATCAAGCTCTGCCTGAAGTGCTGGAATCACAGATGTTGCTGGGAAAAGTCTTCCAATTTCTGATCCAAGGCATTTTTGTGTATAACCCTCCCTCCGCAACCAAATGTAACACAAAGAAGACAGAAATAACCAAGAAATGCACAAAGCGGGATGTGTTGAAACACTAATTAGCCAAGCTAATTTTATAGAGAACTAAAGATATACACCTCCACAAATACCCTACTGTTGGCATGTCTTTGTGTTTGTGCAACTGAGCTGAAGAGTTATCGTTACTGGATGTAGCTAGAAGACAATGGTAAACAATCTGAAACGGAGACTGAAACAAAGTGTCTTCCAGCTAAGCCAGTTATTAATTGAATTTGAATTTAAAATATAAAAAGGTAGAGAAAATTACCACACAAACGTAGTCAATTACTAAAGAGAGAGCAAGAGAGCGCAGTATTTAAAGAATGCTTAGCTAAGTAGAAAAACATACTGCTAAAGAATTCATTGAACTTTTTATTCTTGATATTACGGTTAAATAAAGAAATAATTATCTGATTAATTGTATCCTGGAATCCTTTTGCACTTCTAACTTTTGAGTCACTGACCATACAAAAATGTGTACTTAAGACTTAAATTGGAATTTGAAGGTAATTTGCAGTTTGGCTCCAGGAAAGCTGATTGCTCTGAGATATTCTGGTCATGGAGCTGAGGTAAAACTAGATATTTGTGTGAAAGAAAATAGTTGGGGGTCTATCTAAAGACTACATGGCATTCAGCCTAAACAGCGAAATATTTTTTTGATCACCCAAACTTTTATAATTCACATCTCTGTGTCTCAGTTTCCTCCTATAGTTATTGACCCCGTGTTGTAGATACGGTCTAGGAGTCATTACATATTTGTACAGCACTTTGACGGTTCTTTGTTTCTTCTTATTGTGTTAGTCCAGGCTTTCCCAACCTTTGATGGACAAAAACCAGTGTGGCATAACAACAGAATAGTACCAGGTCATAGTTATTGTAACACCGTCTACCTTTTAGAGCACAACACATGCATTGCAGGAGCCATCTGCTGCTGCGAAAATTAGACAAACCCAGTAATGGATAGCAGTCAAGTGCCAACATATTGCTTAAAGACTGAACTCCCCACAAGAAATTTCATTCCTAGAAACTTGGAGAACCTGGAAGACATATAGGGAATAGGAGAGAAAAAAATCCTTTTAATAGACAAATGTTAGCCAGCCTCAAGGTAGAAGGCTCATTGTAAAGGGTCTTATGTTAAGGAAAACATCTGGAGACTTCTGACTTCCTGAATGGTACATGGATTCTAGCTAACTGTAAATAACCACGAACAAAAAATATCTCAGTAGCCAATATTTTTCTCTGCTGGTATCAAATGAAATTCATTTGGTATCAGCTGGAGTTTTTATAGTGCTAATGGAAGTTATTTTCAGTTATCACATCAGTCCATAAGTATACAAAGGCAGCAATTTCACTAGTAATCTGGAGATCAGTTTGTATGTAGGGGGTATGCTTTAGACTGTTTCTGCAGTGTAAGCTTTTATCTTAATAAATGTGGTGAATCATAAATAAAAAGGGAATAATGAAAAAGAACAGTCAGCTAGGGCTAAAGTTGGGCTTGGAAACATTTCCTAGTGTGAACAGCTGAACTCCCAAACATTGGTGATGTCCAGTAAGCCCTATACTCAATGGGGAACAGGTATACCTAAAAATGAAATCTGACTGCTTTACTGTATGATAATTCTACTGATACCTCTTTAAAGCCTGACGTGATATATAAGCTGGTAAAATTCCACTGGGCTGAATGGCACACATGTAATCAATTTCTTTTAAATAAACTCATATAATTTCAACATACATCAGGCTCTCAGATGACAAAGTGGACAAGTAAAGAAGAGTTTGCCCCTCTTCAGGCTTATATTAATTGTATTTTTTTCACACCAATTGAAATCCAAACAGCAATGCCCTTCTTTATTTATAGTAAACTGATTAGTGTTTCAAATAGACTTTGTCAAGATTTCTGAGGGGCAAAAGTGGCCGACTTCAAAATTGTTCTAATTGAGTGTGGAAAGTCGTCCATATTCTAATTATCTTTAAAACCCTCCTACTCATTCTCTGTGATGCTGAACATACCATTAGTGAGTTAGAGTGTGTCCAGTATAATATGTGTATAGTGCTTTGAAGCGGCAAATGCATCTATCTATTTTGAAATAGCCTTTATGATGTTCGATGAGAGCAGGATCAGGCCCTTAAAAGGCAAGGCAAAAAGCTCATTCCACTCCCCAGGGGAAGAATTGTGTGTGCAGCAGAGTATTTTGTTTTGGTAGGCTTTCAGTTTTAGGGTTTTTTTGAAATGTACACATTTCTGTGTGTGTCAGAGAAGGTGAGGTCAAAAGTGTGACTTGCACTTGAAGTGCAAAGCAGTGAGATTTTGGGAAGGAAGCTCTGGGATGTGCTGAGCATGGGCCCCCAAAATGCCAGGTAGGGCACAGCTTGGAGAGCTCTGGGGGAGGTACCTTGCAGCCCATCCCCACTCCCAATGGAAAGCCCTGGCATACAGGCTGCAGCCCCTCTCACTGGTGCTCCCCTGCCTGGGGCAGGAGGCTCTGGGAAGTGCTGGGTCTTCCCCTCCCAGCCTGGGACGCTGGCAGGTGTTCCCCTATTGGGTGGGGATGCAGGTACCCCATTCCGTTACCTCCTGTTGTTGACTGGATTTTATACTTGGCCAGAAGACCAGTCTCAGGAATGTCTCCCCCCTTCCATGTCTATCATTGGGGTCTTATTTCCCCCAAAGGAAAACTGGCAATGGTTAGGGTGCAGAACAAGAACAGGTTTATTGGACAGGCAACAGTTAACAAGGGTAAGATTAACTCAGGTAAGTAACAGGCAGGTAACTATAAGCACTCCCAAACTATAATAAAAAAACAAGGGAACTAATTATAAAAGGGCACTGGCTGTGACAAAGAGGGCTTAGCTTCCTTCCCAAGGCTGACCCCAGGTAGGTTAGATGGAGGACAAATGAGTCTCTACCATATCCTGCAGCTTTATCCCTGGCACGGGCACGACAGGACTGGCTCCGGACCCGATCCAGATGGCAAGGCAGGTGGAAGGCAGGACTTCAGGTACAGACTGATGGAAGCTCTGTCTTGTTCTTCTTGCTGCTCTTCTTCCCTGCGTCGCCGTGGGTGGATGTCTGAGGCAGGATCAAAATGGCAGATGACGGCTCGTTCTCACATGCAGGTAAGAAACCCTCCCTACAGCCCTATGCATGATACTAATGTCTACCCTCCAAGGCAAGCAGTAGCACACTGCAGCACTCTGCCTCTCAGATGGGCAGCAGCAGCACACACTACCTCCAAGATGGGCAGCCCCGTCTGACAGACGTGCTGCTGACTTTTTTATAATGTACGGTTGCTAGGCAGATTACAGGTCAGGTGACCTAGCCATTTTTCCGCCTTAGAGCAAAAAGGGCACCAAAGGTGTAACAGGAGCTGAGGAAGAAGAGCAACCAATATGGATTCCCTGTTGTTACTAAAGGGATACAAGATGGTGTAAGGGAGATAACAGTAAAATAAAAATTTTCTCCCTAAACTGTGCAGACAGTGAGTCCCCAGCCACAGAGCTGCCCTGTGCTGCTGTCTCAGGCCTGGCCAGGAGGGGAGGCTGAAATTGCTTGGTCCCTGCTCAAAGCTGGACAAGGGAAAGGTTTGGGTCCCCCCTTTGTTGCACCTCTGTCCCTGCCTCTCCCATGGTCATGCCACAGGCAGGGAGAGCTCTTTACTGCAGCACAAGTTGAGGGGTCCTGGCAGGAGTATAGTGACATCCCCACCCGTTTTGGTTGGCTGTGAGCAAGTTGACCCAGACAGGTGGCAGCAGGGGTCAAACGGAGAAGTGAGTTCTGGCACTTCTACTTTTTAGAACTCAAGCACTATTCATCAGTGTCACTAAAGCTATTTCCATTCCTTGTCCTGGCCTGAATCTAGATTGTGCTGGGTCTAGACTTTTAGCTTCCATCAGATGAGCATGTAGTCAGCCTTTGGCTAACTTCTCTGAGCTCACTCAGGAACAGTTTGATATTGGGGTTGTAATGGGATAGAACCAATGTATCCAGGGTGGGTTCATTCAGTGTTGGTCAGACTATTGCATGTTTGAAGTAAGGGTATTGTCTACACTACGGGATTACTCCGAATTTACAGAATTCGATTTTTGGCAACCGATTGTATAAAGTCGAGTGCATGTGGCCACACTAAGCACATTAATTCGGCGGTGTGCGTCCATGTACCGAGGCTAGCGTCGACTTCTGGAGCATTGCACTCTGGGTAGCTATCCCATAGTTCCCGCAGTCTTCCCCGCCCATTGGAATTCTGGGTTGAGATCCCAATGCCTGATGGGGCCAAAAATTTGTCACGGGTGGTTATGGGTAAATGTCGTCAGTCAATCCTCCCTCCGTGAAAGCAACGGCAGACAAACATTTTTGCGCCCTTTTCCCTGGATTGCCCGGGCAGCCGCCATAGCACGGCAACCATGGAGCCCGTTCAGCCTTTTTTCACTGTCACCGTATGTCTACTGGATGCTGCTGAGAGACGCGGTACTGCACCGCTACACAGCAGCATCCCCTTGCCTTTGCAAGTTAGCAAAGACGGTTACCAGCCATACATGCTGGAGCTCTTTTTTGATTCCGGGACTGCATGGTAACCTGTGCTGATCAGCGCTCCATGCTGGGCAAACAGGAAATGAAATTCAAAAGTTCGCGGGGCTTTTCCTGTCTACCTGGTCAGTGCATCTGAGTTCAGATTGCTGTCCAGAGAGGTCACAATGGTGCACTGTGGGATAGCTCCCGGAGGCCAATACCATTGAATTGTGGCCACACTAACCCTAATTCGAAATGGCAATGTCAGTTTCGGCGCTACTCCCCTCGTCAGGGAGGAGTACAGAAATAGTTTTTAAGAGCCCTTTATGTCGAAGTAAATGGCTTCGTTGTGTGGACGGGTGCAGGGTTAATTCGATTTAATGCTGCTAAATTCGAACTAAAGTCATAGTGTAGACCAGGCCTAAGAAGGAAAGATTCCTTGCCTGAATGAGGCATGAGCTATTTCAGTCATGAGTGGCACCAGTTGCTCATGAATCTTCCACCAGCCAGGAAGGGCCCGGGTAGGATTCACAGTTCTTGGGTTGAGATTCCTTTAGGGTGTCCAGAACTACTCCATCAGTGAATGTATCGAACTCTGGGAATTCAGGCAGGCTGTTTGTTGGTGGATGTAGGCAGTGCAGATCCTTTCCTAGGGAAAAGTCACTCACTCACTCATGCCCGTCACCCCAATCGGGGTATGGGCCACCAACCACAGATCTCCAGAGTCCTTTATCCTGGGCCATTTGCTCTAGCTGGTTCCAGGTATAGCCCATTTTTATGCTATCAGCCTGAAGGTCGCGTCGCCAGGTGTTTCTTGGACGGCCTCTTTAGGGAAAAGTGATATGAGGAAAATATTTAAAGTATGATTACTTTCTTTTAATGTGATTTAGCACATTAAGGAAAGGAAAGGGAGCCAGTTGCTAAATCACAGTAAAGGAAACTAAAAATAACCCCATTACATATTTTCCTCTGTATAACTTTTTTGCTGTACTTGTCTGATGGATGTAGGGTGACCAGATGTCCTGATGTTATAGGGACAGTACCGATATTTGGGGCTGATTGTTATATAGGCGCCTATCATCCCCCACACCCTGTCCCGATTTTTCATACTTGCTATCTGGTCACCCTAGATGGATGCTATTTGATCACCAGTGGACAGAGAGGAAGGTGGTGTGTGCAAGTATGAATGGGAGGGAAGGGCCCCATGGAATGTCTTTAAGATGTGGACCACACTAAGGAAAAGATTGAAAACACCTGGTCTAGATTGTTCAAGCTCTTTCATGCTCACAGAGACCCTTGACAATCCTTCTAGGACACTGTTTTGAGAGGGAGGCCAAAGCCTCTTCTCTACTCAAGACCTGTACCTATTCATTTCTCAGTGTCCCTTGATAGACCTGAGCACTTTATTCCCTCTTTTGGGATGTCTGCTATTTCCCCAGTTAAGTTATGAGACCCAATTTAAATTCTCTTAAATAAAATAATATTTTTATTAGCAACTGCACAGAAATAGATAATCATTAAGTAAACGAAAGGTAAAAATAATTATGGCAAGTCATAGAAAGTATATCTAAGACGGTACTCAGTGGAGTCACCCAGTATTGAAATATTATTTAAAAGCCCTTTCTTACCTCACAGTCTAAAAGCAGTCTGTCTGCCAGCTCTCTCTCACTGGTACCTATTCCAATGAAGGGCATGTGCACCCCAGTGTAATAACTGGGAATATGTCCCATTAGCTTTGGGAGTTCAAGTGTGAAGTCCCAGCAATTGGGATTAAATGATCTTCCAGTCCAGATCCTGTGTGATGACCACTCATTAGAAGTAACAAAAGCATATTCCTTTTCAAGTACTAGATTCTACTAAATAAGGGTTCCTACTGTCACCATATGTGCGTGCGCGCACACACACACACACACACACACACACACACACACACACACACACACACACAGAGTCACCAGACATAAGTACTGGTTATTATAATGATGGAATTGCCTCAACCAATCACAGCAGAAAAATGCTATACGCTTACTGATCCATAACGCTACCATTTTTTTCCTTGGTGTACATTTCTCTGAATTCTAGTTCAGAGTGTCTGATCTGCACAAACACTGTGCGGTTATTTCTCAATATGTAGGTATTCCCTGTATTTAAATCTCTGTACTGACTTGTGAATAATGGATTTGCAGAGTAAAGGGATTTGGATTTGCATATTGAATAGTTACTGCATAATCACTGTACCGTTATATCTCAACAAATGCTGTGTGTGTCTATGCTTTCTCTACTCTGCACTGGCCACGCTAATTCCTATGCTCTGAATGGCTCCTCTGCTTAGTTACTTTCAAGCTAGGTTGTAGTAAGAAAGAGGCCACCTCAGCTTCTCACTTCCTTCAGCTGAACCAGAAAAGTGCAAAATGCACAAGGACCCTATCCAATCCACTGCAATGGAAAAAGCTCTTAAAAATTAACCCTCTGTGTCCCATTCCTCTACCTACAAACCAGCAAGACTCTTTTCCCAGAATAAATGTGATATATAGTTGGGGGAGCTGAATCTGATCCCACTGAATTAAATGGCAAGTTTTTGTAAATGTGGTAATTAGTTTGTTCATCCCAGAATAATGAACAAATCCCTCCTCCCTTGGGGGAGGAGGGATAGCTCAGTGGTTTGAGCATTGGCCTGCTAAACCTAGGGTTGGGAGTTTAATCCTTGAGGGGGCCACTTAGGGATCTGGGGCAAAATCAGTACTTGGTCCTGCTAGTGAAGGCAGGGGGCTGGACTCATTCAAGGTCCCTTCCAGTTCTAGGAGATAGGATATCTCCATTAATTTATTATTTATTTAGAATAAGAATCCAGCTACTGGTAAATACTAATGCTTACTGCACCTCACTTCAAGCACGCACTTTTTAAGATAAAAATATACTGTGCATAAACATAGAATAAAATGATTAGAGAAAATTAAAGCTGGTCATATTGGCCTTACTTGTGACAGTGACAAGATTTTTAAAAACTATATTATTATTAACAATAGATGATGCAATAAACAACGTGCTATTGAAAACCAGAGAAGAATTTCAAATTAGCAATTAGTGATCCCGAGCTTCCCTTCAAAAGAAGTAATATTTACAGTTCTGATTATCTTCCTTCCCTCTGTAAAATCCACAGCTGAAGTTAACAAGATTTTTTAAACAAATAGTTTACAAAACAAATGCCACTCAGACCCTTATATGATGCCATTAAAGTCAATAGAAAGATTTCTACTGCCTTCAATGGGCTATCGATCAGGTCCCTAGGGACTGATCCTGCAAATCCCTGTTTATTAGTTTCATTTAGATTACTTGCATGTGTAAAGACCAATTGAGTAAAGATGGGCAGAACTGGGCCCATATCTATAGACATAAAGTTACAACAACTTTAGGTGCAACAAATAGAAAACATTCTTTTATCATGAATGCTGTTAAACTGCTCCGAAAGGGAATAATATCAGTTCTTGTAGGTTGTATGCAACTTGCAATGCTCACAATAAAAAAGTACTAGGTTTTAAACACTAATGACCAGATTTTTAAATGTATTTAGGCACCTACAGGGATTTTCAAAAAGCATGTAGGGGCCAAGCACCCACTGAAATAAATGGGAGTTAGGTCGTGAGATGCTTTTCAGACATGCCAAACCTGCACACACAAAAAACACAGAAATTGGGCTTATTTTTGGCTTAATTGGCTTGTGAGTTGCTTGTTGGCTAATTTTTGGCTTGTAGCTTGTTTGGCTTGTAGCTTGTTGCTTCTTTTTTTTTTATCAGCTCCTGGCAAGCAGGGGTGGGGGAAGGGGGGCCCAGCAGGGACAAGGGGGGGGAGAGAGTCAGGGGTGCACAGCGGGCCCACCACAGTCCCAGACTGCACGCCAGGGGGATCTAGTCACATAGAGTGTTGGGGTTCTTAGGGACTGGCTTGTTTTGGCCTTGTTTTGAAATGGGATTAGCTGGATTTTTGGCTTATTGTGAAAGTCGGGGTGCTTCTTTACCGTGTGAAAGTTGGCAACTGTGATTCTTTTGAAAACCCTACTATGTGTCTATATATCTTTCAAAATTTGGCTCTAAACCTTTTGTAAATCAATTAAACAGGTGTAGCATAACAAAAATATAATTCTCATTATGACTAGGTTGTTTTTTTAAATCTACCACAACAGTAAAACTTCAGTGTCCATAGTGTGACAATATCAAAATCATTTGGCATTATAACAGTCATTAGACTAAATATTTTGAATGATTAGAACCAGCCTTAATTTTGTAGGGAAATACATTGTTATGTCTGCCCCCATTCAAATACTGGTTTCAAAGCCACAGAACCTAAACAATAGCAGGGAAAACAACAACTCGTTTCTTAACAAAGAAAGATTTTCAGGGTTCTGGCAGCAGCCATCTGTCATGGTTGACTGTTGATAATAATGAGAAAGTTACAATCACATTGTCCAGATGTTACACTTTTTATAGATACAGACTCCTGAGTGCTTGGTAGGAATAGAAATTTATCTGGCTTCCAAAGCAGTATATTTTTTAAGAAACTAAATGTTCACATTTTCTGATATTTTACTGGGTAATGACATTATATTATCTGTAGCACCAGCCTCTCCAACCATTTCGTTTATCTGAATTTTCTTAAAACGAATGTTTTATCTCATTTCCCAGAGTATCTTTGTATGAGAGGAAATCCTGCTCCTACTGAAGCTAAATTCCTGTTGACCTTAATAGGATCAGAACTTGACCCTTATAAAGTTTCTTTAACAAACAGCCCACCTGGAGATCTTAAGTTTTATAAACAATAGATCAGATCACACTTCCTAGTATACAAGAGTGCACACCTCTAATTATGGGCAAGATCCCAGTCAAAAAGTGCCTCTCTGAGGCTGCTTGCAGAAGAATCTCCTGTTCTCAGTGGCCAAAGAGCATTCAACTAGACATTAGCTCTCTCAAAAGCATACTGAATCAGCAGGATTGTTAAATACAAGCAACCAAGCTTCTGAGACCCAGGCTTCTAGCTTCTGCACCAGTCTCACTCTCCGGTCTTGTGTTTTGTCATCCTTTGAACAAATCCGTAAAAGTGGAGCATGTTTTGTTTGCTACAAAACATAGCTCTGCAGCTGTTGCAGCTCTGAAGCAGGTATCAGGCACATATTTGCTTTAAGTAATTAGATTTTGAAAGTTCTTAAGACCCCAAACCTGCAAGCAGATCTGTATGAGCATTCCCCTCTGCCCATGCAGAGCCCCATTAACTTTAATGGGACCCCCCAGGGGCACAACAAAGGTCCACTCATGTGGATTCAATTGCAAGATCAGAGCCCAAGCCTATATTCTATAAAGTTGAATACACAATAGGGCTATTTGAATCCGGTGAGGTCCAGTTTGCAAAGGGGGTTCATGAATTGAACCCTGCATGTTAATTTGCAAGGACTGGAAGTAAACCAAACTCTGCAGGTTCACTTGGAGATGTGACCACTCCCTATTTTTCAGACATCCTTCTTCCTCCACCCTAGAGCCCTCTCTGTTGTCCAGGACAGGGCTGGCTCCAGGCACCAGTGAAGGAAGCAAGTGCCTGGAGCAGCCAATAGAAAGGGGCGGCACTCCGTCCGTTATTGGGGCAGCACGTCCGGGTCTTCAGCGGCACTTCTGCAGCAGCTCAAGCGCTCCGCTTTAGTGTTCAGCGGCAATTTGGCGGCGGGTCCTTCACTCCGTCTCTTCCTCTTCGGCGGCAGCTCAATTGGGTTTTTCTTTTTTTTCTTTTTTTTTTCTTTGCCGCTTGGGGCGGCAAAAAAGCTGGAGCCGGCCCTGGTCCAGGAAGTCCTGAGAGTATCCCTTCAGATATCTCAGGAGGTTCCAGAGCTAGTTGATGGCAAGTTGGGAAGAGGGAAGTCCATTGGCTTGCCACCTGTGCAAACAACTTTCACATGGGTTTGCTGACTTTTCACAAACACGAGCCAAAATTCACTAACTCATTGAATGTTGAGCCAAAGACAGCCCAGGGAAGGCTTGTCAAATTCAAGTATACAGAAATCTTGAGTTAGGCCATAAATCATGAAATTGGCTTAAAAATCCTTAGATTTTTTAAAAAAATAATAAACTTTGGGTTCTTTCTATTTGCCTTCTGGTCTTTGAGCCTTGAGGCTGTGCACTTAAAGCATGTTTTCCAGCTTTTCTCTACACCCTTGAGGACCAGAAATTTAGCTTTAATAATGATGATAAAAATAGATTTTCAATCTCTTGATTCTAGCAACTGTTTTTGTTTTCTAAATCAAATACCACAAGACTTGTAATAAAATTGTGAGAGTTGGAACCACTGCAACATGGCAACAGCTGACCACACTACCCCACCTGACCAAAGGCAGCTAGCTACACATGAGTCCTTCCAATGCAAAGAGCTAGATCCTGGGTCCCGTGCGCTGTGGTAGGAAGAGAGCCTGAGACATATGCCCTTGTATTAGAGGCCTGGTATGAGGCAGAAACTGCTTGCAGAATTTGGCAAAAACAGGGCTAACGTTGCAAAAATATACATTTCTAAAAAGTGTTAAGCACAAAGTGCTCACACAAACACATCCCAATATCAAGTGGTACCAAAACATCCCAATATCAAGGATAGTACAAAAACATTCCCCAAAAATAACAAAAAACACACTAACCCCTCCTAAAACATAAGATCAAAATAACAGTATGCAACTTGTTTGTATCAGGGTATAAAGATGTATCTCAGAGGGAGTATCTTCGTCCAGCCTAGGGGGCAGTGGAAAGTCCCGCCACTGACTGAGCTGCGTCCATTGTAACAGACATACATGTCTTAGTATCCTCGTAAAGTCTGCCAGGTGCTATTATCGTGCTTTGTCAACAATAAACCTGGCTGGATGCCTTTGTACCTTAACGGATCTTGTGGTCATTGGGCAGTTCGCTCAAGGTCTGCTGTGCCAACTGTCTGCGCAGAGCTGGAAAGGCACACAGGGAAAACACACACACGCATTCAAATATCTAACCACATGAGCTAAACCTTTAATTTGCTCAGCATCATAGAATATCAGGGTTGGAAGGGACCTCAGGAGGTCATCTAGTCCAACCCCCTGCTCAAAGCAGGACCAATTCCCAACTAAATCATCCCAGCCAGGGCTTTGTCAAGCCGGGCCTTAAAAACCTCCAAGGAAGGAGACTCCACCACCTCCCTAGGTAACGCATTCCACTGCTTCACCACCCTCCTAGTGAAATAGTGTTTCCTAATATCCAACCTAGACCTCCCCCACTGCAACTTGAGACCATTGCTCCTTGTTCTGTCATCTGCCACCATTGAGAACAGCCGAGTTCCATCCTCTTTGGAACCCCCCTTCAGGTAGTTGAAGGCTGCTATCAAATCCCCCCTCATTCTTCTCTTCTGGAGACTAAACAATCCCAGTTCCCTCAGCCTCTCCTCATAAGTCATGCGCTCCAGACCCCTAATCATTTTTGTTGCCCTCCGCTGGACTCTTTCCAATTTTTCCACATCCTTCTTGTAGTGTGGGGCCCAAAACTGGACACAGTACTCCAGATGAGGCCTCACCAATGTCGAATAAAGGGGAACGATCACGTCCCTCGATCTGCTGGCAATGCCCCTACTTATACAGCCCAAAATGCCGTTAGCCTTCTTGGCAACAAGAGCACACTGTTGACTCATATCCAGCTTCTCGTCCACTGTGACCCCTAGGTCCTTTTCTGCAGAACTGCTACCTAGCCATTCGGTCCCTAGTCTGTAGCTGTGCATGGGATTCTTCCGTCCTAAGTGCAGGACTCTGCACTTGTCCTTGTTGAACCTCATCAGGTTTCTTTTGGCCCAATCCTCTAATTTGTCTAGGTCCCTCTGTATCCGATCCCTACCCTCTAGTGTATCTACCACGCCTCCTAGTTTAGTGTCATCGGCAAACTTGCTGAGAGTGCAGTCCACACCATCCTCCAGATCATTAATAAAGATATTAAACAAAACCGGCCCCAGGACCGACCCTTGGTTGGTATCATCCTTACTATCATCCTTACTATCATAAAAACAAAACCACATTCAAACTGCTGCTTTTTGGGGGGGGGGCTAAAAATGGAGTTTTTCTCAGAACAGTCTAACAGTTTTCATAAGCTTCTTATGGAATACCAGCCTGAAGCATTTTTCTCCTCAGTGGTATTAAAAACAAATTTGGGCAAACAGAAACAGTCCAATAAACAAGCAAGTCAAAAGTCTATAAGATTCTACAACATGTGCTATTCCCCAGCATATCTAAGCAAATAATCCATTTTTTTTTTGGTTTGGTAGCCAAACTGAAAAATCTGGGGGGAAAAATGTTTTGTTTTTGTTGACAAAGCGAAAAAACAATCACCACCACAAATTGTTTGCGTCAAAATCAAATGTTTTGACTTGTGTTTTGAACTGACATTTTGTTTAGAAAATTTCATTTAAAAGCAAAATGTCAAAATGGATCATTTTGACATTTAAAAAAAAAGCGAGTTTTTTTGGATGAAACTATACACCAAATTCAACCCAAATTTGCAAACCGTTTTAGTACCTCAAAAAAAATCCAAACAAACAAACAAACAAAAACCTGGTATTTTTTGGCCAATTTAATATTGACTGGAAAAATTTCTCCCAGCTCGATTCCTCGGTACCACTTAATTGTGCTAGTGCCAGCATGGATCTGCTCTATACTAGAATCTCAAAGCTCCTTGATGGTATTAGGTGTATTGCCAGCATTCATCCATCCCATGGTGAAGTCTAAATTTAATATCTGTGTTTTCACCTTCCCTGCCTGTGAAAGAACAGACCCAAACAACAGGCCCAAAATTGTGGGTCTTCCCACAACAAAGAATAAATCTGTATCAGATGGTCCCTGCTGTGTGTGGCTCTAGAAGCCACAGTGTGAGCCAGTTTCTGCTGTGAGTGTCTTTCTAATGGAATCCAGCTACACATCTCTTCTATTCTTCCAATCCCTCAAATTGGGTTCTGGAAGCTATTTGTACCACAAAGTTGTCTCTCAACTTTAGCTTTCCTTGATGGACATAGCCTGACGTAGTAAAGCTTTTGGGGAGTTCAGCCTGTAACCATCAGTTTGCTTGCCATACGGCTCGCAGAAATAACCCTCAAATACAGAATTTAACTAGACACCTGAAGTCATTCAAATATTAAACATTCACCTAACCAGGATTTATTTTTATATGTTGTTTACTGTGCAACTTTCTTAACTAAAGCTGTTAGTTGCAGCTAGCAGGGTTGGGGGTTTTGTTTGTTTGGTCTGTTTTAGTGATCCAAGGTCATGTGAGTAATTAACAAAAAGAACAATTTCTGCACATGGTAATAATATACGTGCAAAGACTGAACCATTTGCTTAACCGACATGTATAACAGGTAGATCAGAATTGTTAACCAGTGACCGTTAATAAGAACATGTGCTTTGCTGCTAACAAAGGGCTTGGGAAATGGACATTCAAAACTTCCCACATCTTGTTTTTCCTAATCATTTTCCTTGATTGGCACTTGTCTTTTCTGGCCAAAAACCTGGTCTTACAAGCCAGTCAGTCTGAACTCGTTTCTATTCAATTCTGTACCGTGCTCATCACGGTAGTAGCTGAGCGCCTTCCAGAAGTGCATTGAACAGCATAAGTGGTGTTTATTTTAATCAATTCAAGGGCACATAACCATTCAGAGTGCACACGTGCACACAATGATTTACTCTTTGCTGGTTAGAAACATGCAATGGCAACAGCCCCATTGAATTATCCTGCATCATGCTGTGCCAGTCCTAAGTGCTTAGTACAGTATCACTCTCTCAAGCTTGAATCCTGTTCTAGTGAGCCATTTCTTTGTTTTCTTTCTTGTACAGATGTTATTTTATGGGGCTTCCTTTGAAAATTCAACATTACTTTTTATTATAACTAGGCTGTAATAGTTGCACTGTCTGCAACTTAGAGTTTATTTTGTACTGTGACTAGGAGTAGGACTTCAGAAAGTTCTAACATAGCTGAGGCAGATAATGATCACATTCTGTATGGAAGGCAGAGTTTCTTTTATGTATATTTAATAGCCTCATCAAATGAGGCATCGCATTTAAACAGTATTTTCTAGGACTCGGATTAATCCATTTTTTCTATCTTTCTGCATAGCAAATACTGGGTATTCTGCTTACAGGACACTAGCTATGTGTACCAGCTAATAACATGAGCAGTGGCTGTTGTATAAAATCAATTACAAATTGATTAAAGCAATATTTATACAAATTACATAAAAACAAAATCTATGTTAAAAGAGCATTATTAAGGTTGAAAAGTCAAGCACTCAGAAGTTAGTAAAGGCCAGAATTAAGGTTGCCCATCCAGCCATAATTGGATCCCCTTGTGCATATGCATTGTGATAGCATGCAATCATGTAATTAAAGACTATTTTTTTCACAAGACCCTCTGCCTCATTCACCAAAAAGATTCAATAGCTCTTTCAATTCTCCTCACTCAACATGCAGCTCCACCCCTCATTAAATGCACTCCATTCAAATCCAGCACTGAATACAGAATTATTAATTTCCTCTAGGGCATTTCTATAGTGCTGTCACCACGGTATCTGAGTGCTTCACAAATACAAATGAATTTACCTTCACAACACTTCTATGAGATTAGGTAGGATTATCCCCATTTTACAGCTGAGGAAATAAGGAACAGCGAATAAGGCCAAACCTGGGAACTGATCTGGGATGCCCAATGTGAGACACGTATGATCTGATTTTTTCAGAGTACTTAGTATTTTTATTGCACATATGTTTAAAGCACTGCTCCAATCGATGTTAGTTACAGTTGTGAGCGCTCAGCACTTCTGCTAATCTGGCCCCAGGTGTCTCATGAGGAACATCCAATTAGTGGCCACAAATATGTATGAACATTTTGGTTTAAGTGACTTGCCCAGCATTACAGAGGAACTCCATGGCTGATGCAGAAAGAGAATCAACTTCCTTAATCACGAGGTCATCCTTTTTCTTCCTACAGTCCCCTGCCTCATTCACTGCACACCTTTCAACTTCTGCAACAAATGAGGCCTGGGTCCTACAGATAGGCTGCTTCACTACGCAACCTGATTTATTCCCAGAACACTGTCCATCCTGTGGACTAGAAACACCTTTTGGTAGTGGGTTTCACAACTATTTGCTGAATGCAGAGGAATATAGGGTACTTCTACATTGCTCTTAGACACCCATGACTGGCCTGTGCTGGCTGACTCAGGCTTGCGGGGCTGTTTAATTGCTGTGTAAACATTTGGGCTGAGGCTGGAGCCCAGCTTCTGAGGCCCCACAGTGGAGGCGGGGAAGAGGGAGGGTCCCAGAGCTCAGACTCCAGCCAAAGCCTGAATGTCTACACCATAATTAAACATCCCCTTAGCCTAAACCCCATGAGCCTGAGTCAGCCGGCATGGGCCAACTGTGGGTGAGACATACCCATAGAGACTCAGGACCAGAGCTGAGTGATTTTTTTTTTTTTGACAAATAGTTTATTTGCTGAAAAATGCGGTTTTGGGTTGACTGACACTATTTGTGTATTCAGGTGAAATTCAGCAAATAGTTTCAGAAAAAGGAAGGGGGGGCATTCCGAACAAGTCAAATGATTTAATTGCAACATTTTCAAAACAAAATACTTTCTCTTTTCGATTCAAAATGGCATTTTGTTTAGAAATTTAGCTATATTTAACCAAAAAAAAAAAAAAAAAAGGGTAAGGAACACCCAAAAATATTTAGTCGACTCCCTGCCCTCCTGCCTCAAGAAAAAACAACAACCCACATTAGAGAGCTGGTAAAAATATTGAAAAAAGAATGTAGACAGTACTGGAATTATTTTGTCACAGCCTATTTAATAATAATTCCTGTAAATGGAAGATTCAGAATATAGCCAACAAGACCCTCAATGTCAGAAGGTGGCATCTTAAGCAATGGAGGTAAGATGTCACCTATATTTTCTTTTGGGGGATATTGACAGTCAAATGAGCAATGATCTCAGTGCCACCCCACTGGTTTTCACCAAACAGGAGAGATATATAACTACCCCACAGGTTGTGGTTTCCACTGTCCCCAGCACCTCAAGGCCCCCTGAGCATCAAGCCATAAAGATTACGCTTGTCCCAAAGGACCAATTCTGCACTCAGAGAAGCTGAACTGGCATGTGGTCCTTCCGTCAAAATCAATGGGATCCCCAAGTGTGCATCTTATGGCAGAATTTATCCATCACATTTATTATATCTTTTTATAAAGATTTTGGTTCATGTTTAAGGATTTGATATGAAGGCAGACAGCCTTCCTAAAGATTTAGAGAGTATTATTGGATCTGGAAATAAATCTGTCCACATATTAATAATAAAAGTCTAACTTGCCAACTGGTAATGATAGCTATATTTTACAGAGGATATTTAGTTTTAGAGTAATCCAAAGGGGCCATTTCTGCATTATAGTCCTGTGAGACAGCACTAATGTGAAATCCTTCCTGCTGAAAGTCACTGTAAACGCATCTTGGTTCTTTCAGTTAGTAAGATATGCCATGAGTAGTAGTCCCCTGGAATTCAGAAAGTTCCATTCACGCATTCATAGACTGAGATTATTTGCATTTCAGAGGTCGAGGCTAAGCATGTTTTATGATGCATGGATTAGTTGCTTTTTAAAATAATTACAGTACATGAAAGCTGATTTCATATATCATATGTCAGCCATATCATTCACATATATAAGTGTTGGGGTTACTAGGCCTATATATATGAACCAAAGTTCTTCCATGTTTAAACTCTGTCCTTCCATGTTTAACTCTAATCGGCCTCAAAAGCCAAGGACAGGAATTGGAATGTGTAAATAGCCAGTTACCTATTACGACCTTGCTCATAACCAGGTCCTAAGCAATAATGATGAGGTTTGCATGTTTCTAGCTGGAGGAGGGGTAGTAAACTAAGGGTAAACAGAACCAAATGACTGTTTAGAGGAATGTTACTAACAAGCTAGATTTATAGCCCTAGAATGATTTAACGGCTTAAATGTATAAACATGCCTTCGGTAGAGAGGGGAGGGGGAGTAAAGGGGGTGGTGGTACAGGGGGAGAGAGGTGGGGGCTTAGTTGTAAAGTATAAGAAGAGAGAAAATGTTTTTTACTGGTGTGCTCGATTTGAGACTTGCCTGTCTCCTTGCACCACTTTGAGATCTCAAATAAACTTTGATTGTTTCTCCACCCCGGTATGTTTATTGGCGCAAAGCACGCCGGGCAACGAACCAGCGCTGTTGCTGTCCTCGGGCCTCTGTGCCTGCAACATAAGCTTATTTTTACCCCTGCCAAAACAGGAGGCGAATATCAGGGCAGGAATTTGGCTCATATATGAGTCAGTTCTGCCTCAGATACCCATCCTCCTGATGGGAGTAGGGAGTCCCTAATGCTGGGAGATAGCCCACAACTGAGGGAGGCATGAGGGGGCATTGTACCCCTGCCCACATTTCTCCCCCCCCCCTGTAGAAATTAAATGTGTTCCATTTCCTGCCCTCTGCCCCCCAATTTCTTATCTGAGTTTCCACAGATAATTATAAGTGATTGTAGGTCTAAAGCCACGGAGTAGTAGTCACAATTCTGGTAGCTAGCAGAGGTCGGGGGGTGGGGCATTTTATTAACAGTCTTTCAGCAAAATTAAATTTGGGGATTGCATTGTAATCCTGGTAAGAAAGTACTCACATGCTTAAGGGTCTCTGTAAGGAGGCTTGCAAACAATACAAAGTAGCTAAGTGGGGACATAGGGTTCTATGCTGGAGTTTCTGTGACCAGACCCTGCCTACCTGTTTGGAGAGAAAAGAAGGAAAGAGCTCCTTTCCTTTCAAACTGAGAGAGAGGAGAAAGCTCCATTTAGCATGCATGAGAGTGCACGGATGGGCTGACTTGAATTGGAATGCTCCTCTAGAGCCTAGAAGAAACGTTAGATGGACTGTCCAGGCTCCAGGGACTGTGACATCATTGCAGAGTCAAGGGGAACTCCTAGACAGGCAACAGATTGTGAATACCATCTCTGTTAAAGCTGATAAGGCCCTTTGTTTTCCTTGTGGGATATATGCACACCCTGGCAATGTAGGTGGAATAGGAGTTGATACGGTTTTTATCAAATCTGAATTTTTCAAATGGAAAAATGCACTTTCTCCAGACAAAAGTTTAATCAAATATGAAAACTGCTTCGTCTGCTTGAATAAATTAGCTGATTGGACTGCAGCAAGGAAAAGAGATGCTACAGGTAATTTTTTGCTATTTCTACATTTCTGTGACAATCAGGGTCCAGACAGCCCAATGGAAGAATAGGAGGTCTGAACGCCAAACAATATACAATTTAATCAAATGGTTGTATACCATATTAGTGTGTATAACTATATGTCAAGGAAGCTCTTTTATGAAGGCTTGTCATGTTCTGAACCCAATGGTCATTATGAGATATGTATACAAATGGTGGTTATGTATTTGTGTATATAAAACTGTGCTCATAATTTCTGTGAAGCAATCAGGCAGGGAGGGGGCCGCCTCCTCAAATAGACAACAAAGCTAGCTCCAAGTACTTAGCATTGTACAAGTCAGGAAAAAGACAGTGGTGGACCATTAAAATTAATGGGAAAATATCGGAACAATTTGAAACTGAATAAAACCCCTTTGTACTGGAAAACTTGGCTTGGGCTGCACTACAAATACTGATTTATATCAGTATAAATCCACTCCTCTGAATGACAGTTATATCAACCTAACCGCCAGCGTAGACAGCACTATGTCAACAGGAGGACTTCTCCTGTCAACGTAGCTACCGACTCTTGGAGTAGCTATGCAGAATTAGTGTCTTCACTAAGTGCAACAGCAGTGCAGTAAGTGTAGACAAGCCCTAAGAAAGAAGAAAATTTTCTCCACCCTGAATAACCATGAGTCACCATGCCAAGTGTAGGGGGTGGAAGTGAAAGAAGCAGGAGAGAGGGAGAAACTTAAAAAAAAAAAATCTTCGGCATCTATAAATTTTAAATTCCTTGTCTTGAGGAAAGCTTTAAAACTTGATGTGGTAGATCTATCATACAAAAATTTGCTAAATTTTATTATTTCAGTGTGTATATTTGCTCAATAACATTAATGAATTATGATATTTATTTTATCATAACTTGCATTTTCAAGTTCCACAATTGCTGCTTTGGTGTCACCTTCATAAACTGAAAGAAACTAGTACTATTTAAAAACCTTGGCAAAAATTATCCAGTTTGCAGTGATAAATGAGTTGCTTTTGAGAAGAGATCAAGATATCATAAACTTCAAGGACTTACATCTTACTGTGAACAATTCATCAGGAATTTTCATCAACATACTTATGTTTATCCACTGTTTTATGCTCCTCTGTTGACAGCAAAAGCCAAGGAGAGACTTATTGGACTAGCCCAATTGCATGGCCTCATTGCTGAAGATATTACACGACAGATTTTGAAAGATCTCCACAAACTGGCTCTTGACCCTCAAGATACGTTGTTTTTGCTTTGATGATGCAAAAGTTATGTCAGGGTGCAAAGGAGGTATATAAATGCTTTTACAACAGACATTAAACAAGCAAATAGCTTACACACACTGCTTGAATCACCAATTACATCTGGTGGTTACTGGTGTGTGAGAAGAACACAGCTGTGACAGATATGTTCTCAAATTGTAGGTCTGTATGCAAATTTTTTCACAGGCATGAAGTGAGTGTGCTGAACAAAGGCCGCACCTGCAAAGACTCATAAGAAACAAAATAGACTGATCACCTGAAAAACTTGGAAAGCCTTGAGTTCAGGGGACTGGACCAGATGACCTCTCAAGGTCCCTTCCAATCCTACACTTCTATGATTCTATGAAATAATCCTCAATAATTTGGAAGAGATTCAGAGTATTCTGTCAGCCTTTGTGAATGGCTATGGCGATCTGTTCATTGAAGAAGAGGGCTGTTGGAAGTTACAGAATCATCCAAATTCTTGTTCTGAGCAGAGGTTATGAGAATTTTGAAAGTTTTTGCTCCTGTGAACAATTACCTTCAAAAGGAACTAATGCATTTTGCTAACTGAGTTGAATTGATTATCGTTGCCTCTGAAGAACTTCAATAATAGACATTTGAAGGTTTTTTCTCAGAGATTTCATCCAGCAACCAGTTTTGAAAGATACATGTGATGAAACATCAATATTAAGTTGTGCCACTAAGAGAGCCAAGGTATTGCTCCCAGAATTTCAAGATTCCATAGTCACTGAGCACTTACCTGGATTTTGAAATGTAAATGAGCATCAGTGGTTCCAGATTTATCCTGAACTGATTGATTAAACCAATAGTGAATTGCAGATGAGATTTTCTGAGAAGAACCCCCAAATTATACAAAAGGTTGTGAGCAGTCTATTTCACCAGCTCTCTGGAATGTGAAAAAGTCCTAGGTTCTGCCAAGGAATCAAACAAGGCTTTCCCATGTATTCTGAAAGGTTTATAGTGGTCTTTGTTGTTTGGCGCATCAACTGCAGCTTGTGAGAATTCCTTTTCTTGTTTGAAAAGCATTTTATCAGAGAGCATGACTCATGAATAAAAGAGAAACCTAATTCTCCTACCATATGATAATGCTTTGAGTTCAAAACAGACCCTGGATGTCTTTGAGAAAGAATTCAGATGTCATTATCCAAGAAGATTTCACCTTTAGTTGCCTGAACAGTCTTTACGTTACACAGCACTTTCATGGTAAGGACTATACTTTTATATTTCTGAATCTTTTTTGAATGCTTGAATATGTATTATACTGAACAATCACATATATATGGATCTTATTTTTTTTATTTCCTAAAAACAAAGTTTTAAAAAGGCTTCTGACTGAGACTGCGTTTTTCACTAAGTACATGAACTTCCGAAGGCAATGACCCTCTTGCCAGGCAGTCTGCCACCATGTGAATGTCCTAGCTACAGAGCTGCTGGGAGACAATGAGATGCCAGTCACGTAGGAGGCAAGTTGTGGAGGTTAGGAGTTTTTAAGATTTGCATGCATCCGACACTTGCAGAGAGATGGTGGGTGTGGGAACGGCTATTCTTCACCCACCTGAGCAACTTGGTGTTGGCTCTATTGTACAACAAATATGGCGTGTAAGATTCTTGGGTTAACGTGGGTAATAGTTTTTTAGGCCCTGATCCTGAGGCCCACCCACTTATGCACCTATCTATAGTGTAGGGAAAAAACCCTGTATGAGCATGGCGGATTTCAATCTGAGTGAAATTGTGATGGAGGTCTTACGATGCCATCATATCCTTGGAATTTCTAAATTTTATAGATGACAATTTGCTAACTCAAAAAGTGTTGCGGCCAGGATGTAGGACTTCTATATTCAACCTTCTCCTAAAAGATAAAGAGGAACTGATCACAGAACTAAAAATTAATGGCAGCTTAGGTACAAGTGATTATGACTTGATCACATTTATAATGTGCAAGCAAAATAAAGTCCAGACCAGTAATATATATACTTGGTGCTTTAACAGGGCCAGTTTCACAAAACTGAAAACAATTATGAGTCGGATCAGCTTTGAGGAAGACTTTAATGAGAAAAGTGTGAATGATACCCAGGAATCATTTAAGAACACCTCATTAGCTGCCCCCAAAGCCACAATCCCACAATTGAGGAAGAGGGCTGTGATGGTTAAAAAGCTGACCTGTTTTAGAGGGGAACTGAAGGCAGCTGTAATCTATCTATCTATCTATCTATCTATCTATCTATCTATCTATCTATCTATCTATCTATCTATCTATCTATCTATCTATCTATCTATCTATCACAAATGGAAGCAAGAGGAAGTTAATAAAATAAATATAAATCAGAAGATAGGAATTGTAGAAAATTGATAAGGGAAGCCAAGGAACACAAGGCAAACTCTATGGCCAACAGAGTGAATGTAATTATCCATTGTTCCAGTGGGTTGTGATGGATTCTACATTACTGACAATTTTTAAATCAAGATTGGATATTTTTCTAAGAGATATGCTCTAGGAATTATTATGGGGAAGTTCTATGTCCTGTGTTATACAGGAGGTCAGAGTAGATGATCACAGTGGGGTCCCTTCTGGCCTTAGAATCCTGCAAAAATTAGCAATTAGCAATTACCTAAGTATTTGCAGGATTGAGCCCATAGTGATTTTCTTCCTTATGAGAGTCTGATCATTCAGAAATATGGATAGAGTGACACTTCCCTGGGGTACCCAGGGTTGTGAGGCACCTTGCTACCACCTGCCCTTAGTGTGATAAAGCCTTCTCTGTGCCAGCCAAGGGTCCGCTCTCTGACTTCACCTGCCACAGACACTCCTCTCACCCTCTGCAGGTAAGCAATAGGCACTCTCCAACCCCCAAGTTCTCTGAGTGTCTCTGTGGAGTGCCCAGGCCCTGTTCCACTAGACTCTCCCAGAAGTCACAGATCCACTGCTCCCAAAGAACAGTACATTTCAGTTTAATGGTTTCACCCCAGAATCATTGCTCTGCTCAATGCACAGCACTTAAATAAACATACTACCAATGAATCTAACTAAGAATAAAAATTTAAATAATAGCAAGTAGGTAGAGGTACTGGAAACAATTAGTTACATCTAAACCAAAATTGTAATATGCCTTCTAAAGCTTAGACTAAGAAGCTGTTCTCCTCTCTCAAAGGATAGCTCAACCAAAATCTCTTTCCAAGCGTTCAACTGCCAGGCCCAGCGTGCCCCTCTGTTCGTAAGATAAGCACTCTAGCTGCTTGTCCCCTAGGTGAAGGATACCAGGCCAATCCTTTGATTTTAGTTATAAACAGGATGCCCTCCTGATGTGCATTCCTTCCTGTAGATTTTGTGATCCCTTGTTGACTTCACAGTCTTGATTAGCCGGTTGTTCCATATGCAAATAGACTTACATTGTGAGAGGAGATAAGTGTCTACAACCCCCCTACCTGAACAGAACCTGTTTATCATCTTCTGGTGACCGGTTTTAACTGACATACCTTAAGAACATAGTTTTCACTATAGATACATATATACCTTTTAAAATAATATCCTTACAAATATTTTGCAATGATTATGATGACCAGCAGGCTACAGGCTCTGAGACCTTATGTGCTATCCTTTGCATAAGTATTATGTAAACATCAGACCCAAGTGATCCTGTAAACTCCTGTGCAGCCCTTATGCCCTCTGCCAGTTGGCATTAAGGGGTCCCTGGGTCACATATGGTAACGTTGCGTGTTATAAAACCATCTTTTTTATTAATTTTTTATATCTGGGAACAATGATTCCGTGAGACCTCTGTCCATCTTGGGGTGAAATCGTAGTCACATTGATGTCAATGGCAAAATTCCCATGGACTTCAATGGGATCATATTTCACCCTTGGAGATTTAGTTCAGCATGCAGTAGCCTAGAGATAAAATAGCCATTTAGTTATGATTATTAACGTATCAAATGCCAGGCAGCTTTAATTGTCCAAGGGCTAACTCAAAAGGCAAAAACTTATCTTACATTTTAATTATGGCATTTACATGATTATATTTTTTGTCTAGAGAAAGAAATCAGAGTGAGCTTTTCTTCTTAAAATTGTATTTTAGATTAAATCCCTAATGTCCATTGAGAATCCACAGTAGTAGTTTTCATTTATTGCCAATTGGCACCAAGTGGTAAGAACACACTTAAGGGCTAACCGATCAGGCTTTTTTACAGCTGACCTCAGCCAAGATGTAAATTGCATCATTCCACTGAATGTTTTTGCTTCTAAGACAAATGGGAACATTATGGACTATTTTCTTAGTCTGCTGAGGAGCACAATCAAGCCCTATCAGGCTTTTGGAAACTTGCCCCTTAACCAAGTTTTTTATGACACTTTCATACTGTGATTGTGCCTTTATTATGTAGATTATTTATCTGGATTATATTTAGGGCTCTATGAAATTCAGTCCATTTTGGTCAATTTAATGGTCACAGAATTTTAAAAATAGTCAATTTCATGGTTTCAAATGTTTATATCTGAAATTTCATGGTGTTGTAACCATGGGGGTCCTGACCCAAAAGAGGATCATGAGGGAGTCGCAAAGCTGTTGTAGGGAGGTCGCAGGATTGCCACCCTCACTTCGGTGCTGCCTTGGGCTCTGAAGGCAGCAGCTGTGGAGCTTCCTGAAACCAGGGGAGATTCCAGAGGTAGGTCTGATCTCCCCTGTGCTGCTGGGAGTGCCCCAGCAGGGGGCTCCTAGCTGCAAGTCCCAGCTGGGCTGGGGAGGGATGGGACTTCCTCTTCCCCTGCACAGCCACTTTCTGGGGGAGATCAGACCCTCCTCTGGAAACCTTCTCCTTCTCCAGCTGCAGGAAGCTCCCTGGCTGCTGCCTTTATAACCCAGCTCTGAAGGCAGTGCAGAAGTGAGGGGTTCTGAAGGCAGAGCAGCCATGGAGCTTCCTGCAGATGGCGGAGGTACCTGGAGGTGGGTCTGATCTCCCCCCCGGAGTAGGGTTGCCAACTGTCTAATCGCACATACCCAAACACCCTTGCCCTGCCCCCTGCCCTGCCCTCCCCCTGAGGCCCCACCATGCCCTTCCCTTTCTGAGACCCCACCCCCACTCACTCCATCCCCCTTCCCTCCATCGCTCACTCTCCCCCACCCTCACTCACTTGCTCATTTTCACCAGGCTGGGGCAGGGGGTTGGGGTGTGGGCTCTGGGCTGGGGCTCTTGGAGTGTGGCGGGGGCTCTGGGCTGAGCCTGGGGAAGGGGGTTGGGGTGCAGGAGGGAGTGCAGGCTCTGGGAAGGAGTTTGGGTGTGGGAGGGGGCTTAGGGCTGGGGGTTACGGTGTTGTAGGGGTGCAGACTTTGGCCAGGCAGTGCTTACCTCGGGCAGCTCCCGGAAGTGGCCGCATGTCTGGCTTCTAGGCTCAGAGGTGGCCAGGTGGCTCTGTGCACTGCCTCTACCTGCAGGCACCGCCCCCGCACCCTCCATTGGCTGCGGTTCCCAGCCAATGGGCGCTGCGGAGTTCGCACTCAGGGTGGGGGCAGCATGCGGAGACCCCCTTGCCGCCCCTGCGCCAGTTGCTTCTGGGAGCTTCACGGAGCCATAGCAGGTAGGGAGCCTGCCTTAGCCCCACTGTGCGCTGACCAGACTTTTAGTGGCCTATTAAAATCTCCCGGACTGGTTTCCATAGCAACTGGGAGATCAATTCTGATTGGGAGACTACCAGCCAATCCAGGAGGGTTGGCAACCCTACCCGAGAGCGGCTATCGGGGGAAGACGAAGTCCCGTCCCTCCCTAGCCCTGTTGGGACAAGCAGCTGGAGCCCACAGCCCTGTCCCTCCCTGTCCCATCCAATAGCTAGATTTCACGGGGAAGTTGTGATTTCAGGGTCTGTGACATGTTTTTCACAGACATTAATTTGGTAGGACGCTAATGATATTGATTCTGTTTAACACCAGCCTTTAAAAATGAGACAACACAATACATATGGTTTACCTAGTGAAATATCT
Organism: Emys orbicularis; assembly: GCF_028017835.1. NCBI lineage: Eukaryota > Metazoa > Chordata > Testudines > Emydidae > Emys > Emys orbicularis. The sequence continues at coordinate 267,309,427 of NC_088683.1, read as the reverse complement.
GTATGTAGGTTTCTTTAAATACAATGTACAGAAAACATACCTGGAATGTTAACTGCACATTACACAGCAATAAATATATAATATGAAGACAAAAATAATTAGCCTTCATGAACAATAAGTGTTAGCTTAGCTATCCAGTAAGTTAAGTTAGTATTTCTTATTGAGAATGATGTAAAACACATCTGTCTCTTCTCTGAGCCTATAGCTAATAAACCCTAAAGGTGAATTTCAGTGCCCTTGTCATAAATATAAAGGGAAGGGTAACAATCTTTATGTATGCAGTAACATAAAATCCCTCCTGGCCAGAGGTACAGAATCACTTACCTGTATGGGGTTAATCAGTTCAATTAACCTAGTTGGCACCTGACCAGAAGGACCAATGGGGAAAGAAGATACTTTCAAATCTGGGGGGGGGGGGTTTGTTTGTGCTCTCTTTGTTGTTCCCTCTCGGGACAGAGAGAGAGACCAAGCAGGTAAACCAGCTCCTAAAAAGACACCTGAAATGATACATATAAAATTACAGAAATTGTGAGTAAAGGCAAGGAAATGTGTTAGAGTATCTTTTGTTTTAGCTTGTGAATTTTCCCTATACTAAGAGGTAGTTTTATTCCTGTTTTTTGTAACTGAAGTTGAGTCCAGAGGGGAGTCCTCTGTGTTCTAAATCTTTTATTACCTTGTAAAGTTACCTTCCATCCTGATTTTGGAGGTGTGATTCTTTTACTTTTTTCTTTATAATAAAGTTCTTCTTTTAAGAACCCGATTGATTTTTAGTGTCCTAAAAACCAAAGGATTTGGTCTGTGCTCACTTTGTTAACCTATTGGTTGGTATATTATTCTCAAGCCTCCCCAGGAAAAGGGGTGAAGGGGTTTGGGGGGATATTTTGGGGAAATAGGGACACCAAGTGGTCCTTTTCCTGAATCTTTGTTCAAATCACTTGGTGGTGGCAGCAATACCATCCAAGGACAAGGAAAGGATTTGTGCCTTGGGGAAGTTTTTAACCTAAGCTGGTACTTATAAGCTTAGGGGGTCTTTTATGCGGGTCCCCACATCTGTACCCCAGAGTTCAGATTGGGAGGGAACTCTGACAGCCCTTTTGCACCAAGCCTGAGTAAATAAGCTTTATGTAGGAATCTATGCAGGGGTTGCAAATCTAACTCCCAGCTCACAAATGATGTGTGAGGCAGTTGCTGTGCATTCTTCAGTCCCTCATTTGGAACAGTAGCCACAAACCCTTTGCACCCCTCTGAGTGAATTTTGGCAATTGGATCTATAACAGCTATAGACCACAGGCTGCTCCTCCTCTCCTGTCCCGTCCTCAAACTCTCCTCTATCATAGTTTATACATAGTTGATTTAGGGCCTAATCTTATCCTGATTTCAACAGGAGTATTCACATGAGTAAAGTTACTTACATGCTTAATTCAGAGTAGCAGCCGTGTTAGTCTGTATCCGCAAAAATAACAGGAGTACTTGTGGCACCTTAGAGACTAACAAATTTATTAGAGCATAAGCTTTCGTGGGCTACAACCCACTTCTTCGGATGCATATAGAGTGAACCATATATTGAGGAGATATATATACACACACATACAGAGAGCATGAACAGGTGGGAGTTGTCTTACCAACTCTGAGAGGCCAATTAAGTAAGAGAAAAAAAACTTTTGAAGTGATAATCAAGATGGCTCAGTACAGACAGTTTGATAAGAAGCAAGTGTGAAAATACTTACAAGGGGAGATAGATTCAATGTTTGTAATGGCTCAGCATTATGCAAACTAGACACAATGCAACTCAGGGCTAAATAGGGATTGGGAATGGCTGAGCCATTACAAACATTGAATCTATCTCCCCTTGTAAGTATTTTCACACTTGCTTCTTATCAAACTGTCTGTACTGAGCCATCTTGATTATCACTTCAAAAGTTTTTTTTCTCTTACTTAATTGGCCTCTCAGAGTTGGTAAGACAACTCCCACCTGTTCATGCTCTCTGTATGTGTGTGTATATATATCTCCTCAATATATGGTTCACTCTATATGCATCTGTAGTGAAGCGGCCTGGCTCCCGACGGCCCCTGAGAGGGAGGAGCCAGAACAGCCACCCAGGTGGGCGGAGCCAACCCCAGAGGGGGAAGAGCCAGAGCCGCCACTCAAGTGGGCGGAGCTACCACCACCTGTTCCCGCCCCCCGGAAGTCAAGGGGCGGGACAGGAAGTATAAAAGCCCGGCCCCAACACTCAGTTGGAGCCGAGCGGCCGGAGAGGACAGACGTTCCGGCCCGAGCTCCTGCGAGACGGAGCCTACCCCGAGCCCGGTACCTGGACGCAGACGGGCCGAGCCTCCCCAGACCCAGGCACTCTAACACCCAGCGCCGCTCAAACCTCCCGCTTGGCAGGTACCCCGAGGTGGACTGGCCGAGCCTGCCCCGAGCACGGTACCCCGAGGCGGACCGACCGAGACTGCCCCAAGGAAGGTACCCCGAGGTGGACTGGCCGAGCCTGCCCCGAGCGCGGTACCCCGAGGCGGACCGACCGAGACTGCCCCAAGGAAGGTACCCCGAGGTGGACTGGCCGAGCCTACCCCGAGCACGGTACCCCGAGGAGCCACCCGGACCTGAGCCGGACCCGAGACCGGAGGAGCGGCTCGACCTAGACAACACCCAGCAACCCGAGGAGCCCATGGTGTGGGACCCCGCTGCCGAGCCCGGCGAGGAGCAGGTACCCATGGAGGAGGAGGAGTTGGGAAGTAGCCCGGGGATAACAGACCCCGAGCCTATGTCAGTGTGTTGCGGGCAGGATCCCCACTGACCCCGCGGCAGACGGACTGCTGCGGATAGGGCCCCGGGCTGGAACACAGTGGAGTGGGTGGGCCTGTGTTCCCCCCTGCCACCCCCACGTCGGGTGGCAGTCTCTCCTCCTCCCTGCCTGAGGGCCTGAGCCCTGAACTGCGTGTGTGCTTGCTCAGCCCCTCCCTGAGGGCCTGAGCCCTGAACTGCGTGTGTTGTTGCTCAGCCCTCCCTGAAGGCCTGAGCCTAGAACTGCTGTTGTGCCGCCCCGCCCTGACTGAGGGCCTGGGCTTAAACCACTAACTTTGTTGCTCAGCCCTACCTGAAGGCCTGAGCCCAGAACTGCTGTTGGGCTGCCCCGCCCTGATTGAGGGCCTGGGTTTAAACTACTGACTCTGTTGCTCAGCCCTACCTGAGGGCCTGAGTTTAGACTGACTGTTTGCTGCCCCGCCCTGATTGAGGGCCTGGGCTGAATTACTGACTCTGTTGCTCAGCCCTGACAGTGGGCCTGGGCTGATTGTTTGCTGCCCCGCCCTGACCTAGGGCCTGGGTTGCCATTACATGCCTGCTCACTCCCTGACTGAGGGACTGGAGTTGCTAAGTTTGGGGCGCTCAGCTCCTCCTGCAAGGACCTGAGCCCCCCCCCCTGAACTATTGGTTAGTGCTCAGCTCCTCCCACAAGGACCTGAGCCCCTCTTCGAACCCTGGGGTATCACCCCGCTCTGAGCTAGCCTTCGGGCTTATTGGACTGTGTAAGTCCCCAGCTCCGGCTGAAGGAACCGGAGCTTAGGACGGGTCCACTGTCCCGCCCTGCCTGAGGGCGGGAACTCCTTGCAGCGGCAGGGAGCCTTTTGTTTAGCCCCTGCCAAAGGGGCGGAACCCTTAGACCTCCCGGGTACGAGGTCTGACTTGGCCGTGCAGTAAAGCGGCCTGGCGCCCGACGGCCCCTAAGAGGGCGCGACCCCCGCACCGGACTATTACAGCATCCGAAGAAGTGGGTTGTAGCCCACGAAAGCTTATGCTCTAATAAATTTGTTAGTCTCTAAGGTGCCACAAGTACTCCTGTTATTTTTACATGCTTAAGTCTTTGCAGGATCAGCCAAACTTCATGGTAGAATGGACTATACGCTTCCCCTGTGTGTCAGCTCCACAGCTGTACACCCCATGTATAGCAGAACTTACAATTCCGTTGCAATGGGGGCATTCTACAGCCCATATGGCCATAGTTGAATTTAACCTGGAAGGAATACACCCTAGTTAATTCCTATTCGATATATTATGTTATATTATATATTAGAACCCCAGATGCAAGCATTCTAGACATGAGAGATGAATAGGGCAGCTTGCAAGGCAGAATGGATATCAGCACTGAACCACCATCAGAAGCAGAAATAGAAAGAGGAATGAATCTGTTAAAAAATAGGAAAGCTGGAGGAATAGATAATACAACAGCTGAGCTGCTACAAGCTGGTGGACAAATGCAAGAAAAACATTAGGAAAAATAAATAAGAAGGTATAGGAGCAAGACGAGGTACTGGATGATTTATTAGCTTGTTATCAGTGCTGGGAAATATCATGATTAAAGTAACTGTCAACAGATTAAGACTAGTTTTAGAAGAAGTAGTAAATCAGGAACAGTGTGGCGTCAGACCAGGCTGACGTTGCATTGATCAGATATTCGTGCTCTGACAGCTGATGGGGGGGGGGGGGGGGGAAGCAAGAAAGGGAATTAAAGATGTTTGCTGTTTTCATCAACTTCACAAAGGTATTTGATTTGGTTTGGAGGAAAGCATTATGGAAAGTAGTAAAATCATATTAAGTTTGCCACGCTGTCTGGAGTAGTTCACAGCCGTGAGTGCCAACCTCAGAGCAGACTGTCAAAAAGCAGGACAGACACCCCAACACCTGGTGGTATGTTCTATAATTAGATTTCAGCAACCCAGTAACAAATGTGAACTCCTGAAGTGCTATAACAGTCTTACATGGAGTCACTGACAGTCCCCTTGGGCATTCTAGTCTATCTTACCACCCAGGCAAGCTGGACTATGTGATAGTTGGTTGCTATACATCAAAGATCACAGAAGATTCTGATTGCTTCCAGTCCCAGGAGACCAATCACTTACCCCAAGTTAATTTGTACATCAGATTTCACACCAAAAACAATGCTGTAGCCAATCCTATAGTAAACTAACTCGAGAGTTATTAACTAGGAAAAAAAATGAGTTATTTACAGGTTGTAGCAGGCAAATATATGTATAGACAAATGAGTTACAGCCTATGGCTCCAAAATGTCACAGAGTTGTAGCAGTCTGTCAGCACTGAATGTCTTTCAGGACTAATCCAAGTTGACCCTGGGGATCTCTACTTCTATTTCGTAGCTCTGGCCCTGTGAAAGCCCAAACAGCAAAAGAGATTAAAAGTTCTTGTCACCTATCTTTATTTCCTTCTTGCAGAATTCAAGCTGATGTGAGGAGCCCTTTTGCACATAGCCTCTTCCTGGGTGTGCCGGGGCAATTAGCAAAGTCTGTATTGTGATGTCCCACAATGGCCCATTTAGTTTTGATAGTCCTTTCTGATGAGCAAGTAGTAATACCTTTCATAGGGATTTAGCATTTTGCACTAGGTATAGTTTTTTCTTGTTTGGTGAGTTATGTAGTTCAGAACAGATAAGCATTTAAGTATTATTTTATAGCACGGGATACAGACATTATAAGTAGTATTAAAACATGTAGCAACCTACAAGCATTTCATAAAATCTGAACACTAAATACTTGTTATAAATTCAATACCCATCTCAACCATACTAACACAAAGGTGAGCTGGACCGATTTCCAGCAATGAAATTATCAGTGCTCGGCTAAGGCCTAAAGCTTTGGCAAGAGCTGACACCTGGTTTGCCAGCATCATGAAGTTCGAGATAAGACTATTGCAATTATAAAAGTTAGGTATGAAGACTCCTGTAGTGCCGTAAGAATTGGTGGAAAATTAGACAACTGATTCAAGTCAAAGTTTGGTGCAAGACAAAGGAAAATGCCCCTCTGAGGGTCGGTACCTTGTGGTGAAGGGGTTTGCGTGTTTTGACAAACCCCAGGGCTAGGCTATGTTCCTGATAGGGTCACCCTAGGTGAATAGGTCTTGGGGGAGGTTCCAGACTAAAAATGATCCACCTCAAGACCCTCATGAAAGCCCCAAAATGACCATATGAACCTTGCCTGGCCTAGGGATACCAGGACCTACCCCTGGGGGTGGTGTCAGGCGAGTGCCTGGTGGTTGGGCTACCCATGTAACCCAGCTGGGCCCAGCCTGAAAAGGTGATGTGGACCTGTCTTGTGGGCTCACCACCCATGAGGCAAAGAGTGAGGGTCGGGTGTGATGCCAAAATGGCAGCAGGAGGGATGGACCACAATGAACTGGCCCTCTGCAATGGAACTGGCTCTAGAGACATGGAATGTCACTTCACTGGCGGTAAGGAGCCAGAAGAGGAATAGGTGGAAAGGTACTGACGAGATATAGTTAGCCTTGCCTCCACACATAGCATTGGCTCTGAAAACAAACATCTCGATAGAGGGTGGTCTCTTTCCTACTCAGGAGTGGCCCCACATGAGAGGCCTTGGGCGGGTGTGGGGATACTCACAAGTCCCCGACTGGGTGTTGTGCAGTTGGAGTTTGTCTTGGTTGATGAGAGGGTCACCTCGATGACACTTCAGATATCAGAGAGGAAAACCCTGACTGTTGTTTGTGTCTATGCACCTAACGACAGTTCAGAGTACTCAGCATTTCTGGAGACAGTGGGATTGGTGCTCAGTAGAGTGCCACCTACCGATGCTATAGTTCTACTAGGGGACTTCAATGCTCACATGAGGAATGATGGAGATACCTGGAGGGGAGTGATTGGGAGGAATGGCTTCCCTGGTCTGGACCTGAGAGGCGAGTTGTTCTTGGACTTCTGTGCTAGTCATGTCCATAACGAATACCATATTCGAGTACAAGGTTGCTCATACATGTACTTGGTATCAGAGCACCTTGGGCCGAAGATCGATGATAAACTTCATAGTCGTCTCATCGGACCTAAGGCCATATGTTCTGGACAGTTGGGTGAAAAGAGGGGCAGAACTGGCAAATGATCACCACTTGGTGGTGAGTTCGATCCAACGCAAGGGCCGCCAGCCAGATAGACACGGGAGACCCAAACGATCAGTGCAAGTCGCCTGGGAACATCTGGTGGAGGACTCTGTGTAGAAAGACTTTAATTCCCATCTCCAGAAGAATTTCTCCTGCATTCTGGCTGATGTCTTGGACATAGAGTCTGAGTGGACCATGTTCAGGGCCTCAATCGTTGAGGCAGCCATGAAAAGCTGTGGCCTGAAGGTGCTTGGTGCTTGTCATGGTGGCAACTCTAAGACCCACTGGTGGACTCCAGTGGTGAAGGAAGCTGTCAAGTCAAAGAAGGAGGCCTTCTGAGCAATGCTTGAACTGGACTCCTGATATGGCTGAGAGGTACTGGCTGGCTAAGAGGGCGGCGGCTGTGGTGGTCATTGAAGCGAAAGCCCAGGCATGGGAGGAGTTTGGAGAGACCATGGTTAATGAGTACCGGATTGCCTTAAAAGTGTTCTGGCAAACCATTCGTCACCTTAGGAGGGGTCAGCGGGACGTTGCTCAGGCTGTACACAGTAAGGGTTGTGAAACGCTGACCTCGACTGAGGAGATCGTTGAGAGGTGGAAGGAGCACTTTGAGGAACTCCTCAACCCAATGGACATGCCCCCTTCCATGAGGCAGGTGAGATTTGATCTATTTCTGATATTGAGGTCGATACGGTGATAAAGTGCCTTTGTAGTGGTAAGGCAGCAGGGGTGGATGAGATTTGCCCGGAGATGTTGAAATCACTAGACAATGTTGGGGTGTCGTGGTTAATGTGCCTCTTCAATGTTGCGTGGAAGGTGGGTGCAGTTCCTCTGGACTGGCAAACTGGGGTGGTGGTCCCAATCTTTAAGAAAGGAGAGCAGAGGGTGTGTTCCAACTATAGGGGAAATCACACTCCTCAGCCTCCCTGGCAAAGCCTATACCAGGGAGCTGGAGAGGAGGTTATACCCATTAGTTGAACTTCAGAATCAGGAGGAACAATATGGATTCCATCCCATCTGTGGAACAACGGATCAGCTCTTTGCTCTGTCACAGATACTCGAGGAATCGTAGGAGTATGCTAATCCAGTTTACCTTTGTTTTGTAGACCTGGAAAAGGAATATGACCATGTTCCCCACAATGTTTTGTGGGAAGTGGTGCACGAGTATGAGGTGCTTGTGCTGCTTTTGTGTGCTATCTGGTCTCTCTATTCTCAGAGAGAGAGAGTTGTGTTTGTATTCTTGGCATTAAGTCCAGTTCAGTCAAGGTGGGTGTCCAACTCTGCCAAGAGTGTCTGGTCCCTATTCCTGTTTGTGATTTTTTCATGGACAGGATATCTAGGTGCAGCCGAGCTGTGGAGTGTCTCCAGTATGGAGACTCGGAGGTGGCATCTCTGCTGTTTGCAGATGCTGTTGTCCTTCTTGCTTCTTCAGACTGCGATCTCAAATGCTCACTCAAATGTTTTGCTGCTGAGTGTGAAGCGACTGGGATGAGAATCAGCACCTCCAAATCAGAGGTCATGGTCCTCTCCCAGAAGAAAGTGGGCTGCTCTATCCAGGTGAGGGGGGAGCAGTTACCCTTAGTGGATGAGTTCAAGTATCTAGGGGTCTTGTTCAAGAGTAATGGCAAGCGGGAGCATGAGATAAACCAGCAGATTGGTGCAGCATCTGTACTGATCCATGGTGGTGAAGCAGGAGCTGAGTTCTAGGGGGAAGCTCTCTGTTTACAGGTCACTCTATGTCCCATCCTCACCTATGGTCATAAAATGTGGGTAATGACTAGGGCCCTACCAAATTCAGAGCCATGAAAAATGTGTCATGGACTGTGAAATCTGGTGTCCCCCCGTGAAATCTGGTCTTGTGTGTTTTTACTCTATACTATACAGATTTCACGGGGGAGACAAAATTGGGGGCCCTGACCCAAAAGGGAGGTGCAGGAAGGGTCACAAGGTTATTTTAGGGGGGGTTGCGGTATTGCCACCCTTACTTCTGCACTGCTGCCTTTAGAGCTGGGCGGCCAGACAGTGGTGGCTGCTGACTGAAGGCCCAGTCAGCAGCCGCCTACAATAACCCCCCTACAATAACCTTGTGACCCCCCCAAAAAACTCTTTTGGGTCAGGAGCCCTACAATTACAACACCGTGACATTTCAGATTTAAATAGCTGAAATCATGAAATTTACAATTTTAAAAATCCTATGGCCGTGAAATTCAGCAAAATGGATCGTGAATTTGGTAGGGCCCTAGTAATGACCAAAAGGATGAGATCGCGGGTAAAAGCAGTGGGAATGAGGTTTGTCAGCAGGGTGATTGGGCTTACTCTTTGAGATAGGGTGAGGAGCTCGGCTATATGGGAGGGCCTTGGAGTAGAGCCGCTACTCCTCTGGATCGAGAGCAGCCAGTTGAGGTGGTTCGGGCATCTGATAAGGATGCCCCACTGGGAGGCTTCCATTGGAACTATACCAGGCATGTCCCATGGGGCGAACGCCCCAAGGCCAACCCAGGATACGCTGGAGGGATTATATCTCCCGGCTGGCCTGGGAATGCTGGGGAATCCCCCAGGAGGAGCTGGAACCTGTTGAGGAGGAAAAGGAGATCTGGTCCTCCCTACTTTCCATGCTGTCGCCACGACCCTCACCAGAAAAAGCAGCATAAAGGAAGAAGAAGAAGAAGAAGGGGAAATGGAATCATCATTACCTTTTTCTCATATTCTTAAATTGGACAGTAAGAATGTAGGTAAGGTGGAGGGCATGATATTGGGTGATCTAGAGTTAAACTTTTGTTTATGGTGCAGATGACACTGTACAGCTGACACCAATGTTTGAATTAATAATGATGCTCTTCATTATCTTGGAAAACTGGTGTAGTCGACTTGGATATACAACTACTCTGTCTTCTTGGCATTTATTATATCTTGGAAAAGTGACAATAGATAGAAGTGTTGAAATGCAGCAGCAGTGAAGTTGCAGAGCAAGGAAAATCTTATATGTATCTTGGAGGCTTGATCAGTGCCAATGGTTCCAGCACGGATGACTTTAAAAGGAGATGTATTTTAGCTACAAGTGCTGCACAGAAGTTGATGAATTTATGGACTGATAATAACATTACATTTGGTACAAAGTGAAAAATTATCAAACTAGTCTACTAAAAGTGTTACTCTGTGGTCTGGAAGCAGCTGCATTAAATTAAACGGACATCAGAAGACTTGAGGCAGTAGACATAGGAGTTCTCCAGAAGATGGCAGGTGTATAGTGGAATGTTTTTAAGATAAATGAAGATGTTAGAAGGAGAGTAGGACGTGAAATCAGTGCATGGGATTGGCTGCAATCAAAAAGATTATAGTAGTGGGCACATTGCAGAAGGCAAACAGATGATGGGATGCCAAAGAAAATAATGCAAATTCAACCAAATTCAGTCAGACCTAGAGGCTGACTACTGACTCGATGGTGGGACATCTATGCAGGAACATGACCGGGCTGGGCTTAATGGAGGAACAAGCCATGGACAGGAATGAATGGCGATGCTGTACTGCTTCCCATGATTGTAAAGATTGTTTGGGATGAGAAGCTACATTATATGCTTGGGCTGGTGCAGCACAGAATCAGGGGCCATAATTGGCTTTCAATGTCATCTCCCCCCCACCCTAAACACATGTAAACATGCACATACAGCTGAGCAGAACTCACAGTGATTAATGCCCTGATCCTGCACCATGGAAGACAATGATAATTTTGCTATTGGCTTCAAAAGGAGCAAGACTGAGTATTAAATTAACTGCCCAAAGTCACATAGGAAGTCTGTGACATGGCCAGGAATTGATCCCAAACCTCCTGAATCCTAGTTTATTGTCTCACCCACAAGACCATCCTTTCTTCCCTATTTTTCTCCAATCAATTAGTTCTAAATTATTTTAACCAAGATTCATTAATTCTCCTCCAACTTCAAATGTGAATCAAGAAATTCCCCTACAATATATCAATCATTTTATATTTAATACACATTTTTATCTAGAAGAAAAAATAGTATGCAACTTCTTAGGTCCTAACTACATTCTCTGTTGAAAATTTAATAGATCAATTTAATATTTTGCATTAATTTAGACCTTCCAGATCTGTTTGCAAATTGAAATCCAGTCCTCCTGAGAGGAATCCAAATCTGAAGTCTCATTCCATTTTTAAGATAACCCTGAATGCTTTAATATTAAAATTGGACAATGGTTTTCATCAGGGTCCCAGAAGTGTGGTGAACCCAGGCTGACGCAACCCCCTGGGTAGTTCCTCAGTGGATCAGACCACATGGTCTAAGGCAAATGCCCCGAGTGGCATGGGACAAAATGTGAATGAGACGGCGAACATTTGCTTATTTTACAGCAGAGATTTGAGTTGAGGTTGTGTATAACAATTGTGTGAAAAATATGCCTTTGCATTTTTAAATATACTTTTAAAAAGAGTTTTCTTATCTTGGAATCTCTTTGCCATTATTGTTATTTTTGTATATGTTGAGCATCATCAGAGACAGAGCTATTCAGAAAGGTGAAGGTCTTTTAAAGGAGAGTAATGTTACTTACTACAGGCATATTCCTATGTTGCCAAGGAGACCAGATGCTATGGTAAAAGATAAACACCTCAATAACAGAAAAGCACTTACACCATTTATGATGTTCATCTCTAAACATTTTCGGAAGGCATGTTATGAACCCATTTGCAGAAATGAGTCAATACTAGATAGGGGTATTAGATGGGAAAATAGCATATGCTGTTATTTACTGTGCTCTGACCTCAGAAATTATATCAGATTTACTCTTGCTCTCTGTAGAATGAGTCACCCACAGTCCCTGACATGGGATTTATTCCATTACTTGTGTTTGGTTCCTAAGGATAACTGTTGAATTATTTCTGTTTGTTGACAGGCAAAACCGTGCCTATATCCTCAGACAAATAGAGAAAGTACAGTAGAAAGACATTTTAATTAAGAGAAGGACAAAAGGGAATATGAGCTTCTGTGTGCAATAGTGCTTGCTAATTACCTAAAAGAAAGGTTTATGCTATTTGAATTGATACTGTAGGGAGGTATAGCACAGGACTTGGAGCACAGGCAGAGGCATTCCTATTTGGGGCTGCTCAAGGAGCTCTGTAAGTTAGAGCAGCCCTAGGTACTACTTCAATTTTTGACGGCCTGGCCTGGCTGCATATGCAGCCCAGAACAGTTGTAGTGTAAAGTGCTGAGGGCGCTGCCTGCTTGCTCTGACGTGTTCCCTCTTGCCATGGCCATGCATCCTACATGCCTCATGCACTGGGCTGTGCAGGAGGGCAGCATACAGCTGCCTACATGGGCCCTATGTTGCCCCTGCATTCCCCAGAGGGCTGCTTTGCCCAATTTAGGCCTTTTTATGCTATTAGAGTGGTGCAAAGGGGGCATACCTGTCTCTATATATCCAATACAGAGGCAAGTATATTCTGTGAATTGCTTATTTGTTGTCTTCCATACAGCAAATTAGTTCAATGTGATCCTGGTACATTCTAACATTTTGCTATAATAAGATGTTACACAATGTGACAATGTCACATTCGCATTTTTTTACAATGTGTAATTTGGATGGATTATCTGCTGTGAATTCAAAATAAGGACCAGGATCTGCATTTTCAACCAAAAAAGGTTGGGCAGATAGAGGGCAGAGGTGGGGGTGGAGATGGGAGAAAGGGGAACCAAAAACCCACCCATAAAACAGGACAGTGAAAATGTTAGTAAGTTAGATTAAAAAGAGAATCACAGCTATGTGGTTTCATTCCGCTTGATCTCTTTGACTTCATCAAGTCTATAGTTTACAAAGTTAGAACTAAAGAAAGGTCAAACTATATTTTTTTGTGTCTGAGATTTACCTGCAAATGTGAGTTGGTCATGAGGTTTCCCTGACTCCTTTAACAGTGTGTGAATGTGTAAAATCTCTGTAGAGATCACAGCTCCCCAACATGCGTGAAGTTACTCAGAGAGAAGGGATTTGGTTTAATGCCTCTGCAAAATATAATATAGATGTAAAGAACCAAAAGCCACAATTTTGAAAGACCAGTGTTGAAGATAGAAGCCAACTTTTTAGATTCCTACTTCCTTTAATGAATATATATACATATATTTAGTATTCTAAAAGAAGCAATATGTGCCTCTCAATTAGTATTAACAGCTAATCTGAACCCACCAAAGCAGCAATACTGTCATCTAACAGCAGGCAACTTGTTTTATTTTTTAGATGCAGTTTGGAGATTATTTGAAAATTCTACTTAAGAGACCAATGTAGAGGAACCATCCAGCCGCAGGAAGGATTTCAGCTGATACAAACGACAGTATTAATGATGGATGTAGGAGCACACATTTTAGACTGGAGTTTAATTAGGTAAGTGTTGCAGCTGGTTTTGGTTGAGATAACTTGATGGGACATAAAGCTATTATGTGGCTTCACATCAACAGGGTATCTTTTGAGCTGAAGCAGGAGTGAGATAGCAGGAAATGCAATCATGACATTTTTTTGAAGATGAGTCACTGGAAATATCTTTTAATAAGAAAGGGCATGACACTTTTTTATTAGTTTTATGGATGGATTGAGTGCTCATGAAAGCGAGACACTAATAGCACAAATTTGTGCCAGAAAGAATGCAGGCAGGTGCTGTACAAGCTTCCCTTAACACAACTCTGGCAATGCAATGCACCTTAGTCACAGCCAGCAAAACTCCTCTTATTCCAGTCCTGACTCTCACCCTGAGCGGCAGCTGCCAATTGAACCAAATTCTATGGTGTTTTTTGCTGTGGACAAAACATCCAGAAAGGACCGACATGAAGAAACCACACACATTTCCACATATGACCAAAGCAGAATTTGAATGTTATACACACTTTACATTGTTTATTCATAATATGACAGGTCCCTGCCCAAAGGAGTTTATGATCTAAGACCACAGTCCTTCATTGTGTAAACTATGCATGGGCAGACTAAGATAGTCAATGTATGGCTGTGTTTTTCCAATAAAATTGCACAGGTACAACTTAAGGTGTGAATTTTAACCTGTTAAAAATAGTTAAACCAGTGCAAAAAGCTTTGTGGACACTATTATTTCAGTAAAAGTGGCTTATTTTTGGTTTAGCTTAATTTGATTAGTTACAGGTTTAACAGAAACTGAAATAAGCCTCTCCTACACCAAAATAAGAGTGTCTCTGCAGGCCTTTTGCACTGGTTTAATTATATCAGTTTAAAAGCCAATTCAAGATATACTGGTACAACCTTTTCATATAAATAAACCCTTACATCTAGTAGAGAGGGCAGATGGCATCAGAAATGGTGATGGGGAAGGATATCAGAAGAATAAGATTTCCACAATAAAAACACGTGGTTATTTATTAATGTATGAATCCAAAGGAATTACGAAGTACACTAGACTACTCAAAAGGTCTACAGCACCAATGGGGCTTAGTGGAGGGTCCTCAAAAGAAAGTAAGTCCATTCTGATGTCACATCCCTCGGCCCGCGCCGCTTCCCGCAGCCCCCATTGGCCTGGAGCGGCGAACCGCGGCCAGTGGGAGCCGCGATCGGCTGAACCTGCAGACACGGCAGGTAAACAAACCAGCCCGGACCGCCAGGGGCTTTCCCTGAACAAGCGGCGGACTGGCTTTGAGAACCACTGGCCTAAATCACACTTGAAATGCTTCTAAAGATAGTGTAGTTTTCAAATCCGTTCTCCGAACAGGCAGAGGGGAGCAGGAGTTAACACTATGAAACGTGGGAAATCCTCCTCTGTTAAAGGTGTAAATAAGAGTTCAGTTCTCTTATTTTGGCCAAAACATACAAACTTGGATACCTAAAGTTAGGCACCTAAATCCAAATTTAGACACTGTGATGGGGTGTGCAAACCACACACTTGGCAACAAGGGATTATTTTGGGCTCAGCCAGCCCTGCCCTGCCACACCTGCCGGAAATGTTCCATGTGCTGGAGGAATTAAAAGGCAGGAAATTAGCTCATTTGGGTGGCAGAACTGGCAGTGAACTAGCTTGCGAACAGGAGTGGCTAACAGGGGAGTTTTGCGAGGGAGTTCTCCAGGGAGGAGCGTGAGGAGGGGGGCTAGATAAACTTAACATTCTTTAAATTTAAAGCCCAAAACACCTCCTGATAAAAACAAAACAGCAACAAAGGAACGAGCTTCAGGAGTAAAAAGATAATGCAGGCAGAAGTCCAGCAACAGATTGGGGGCTATCCAGTTTATTGCACCCAGTGCAGCATGTATGATTTCCTACCTTATGGGCAGGTGGCGTATGTGTGCATTCGGTGCAAGGAGCTCCTGGCCTCAGAGACCATGTACGGGCTTGGGAGACCAGCATGGCTGAGATGGAGGAGCTAAGGGAGATGGAGAGGTGCATAGATGAGACTTTCCGGGACACAGTAGAACAGTCTCACCCCCCAGTCTAACAGCCTAAGTGCTGTTGAGGAGGATGAAAGTCTCAGGGAAGGAGAACATCCAACTGGAGCAGAGAGAAATGATCCCATAGTTGGGACCCTCCTTCCAGATGATGTTGTGGTATCTTCTTGCACTGATGATACCTCTCCAGGGGAGGGAACTCCAGTTATTAGGAAGAGACAAGTATCAGAAGGGTAGCCATGTTAGTCTGGATCTGTAAAAAGCGACAGAGTCCTGTGGCACCTTATAGACTAACAGACGTATTCGAGCACAAGCTTTCATGGGTGAATTTCGTGGGTATTCACCCACGAAAGCTTATGCTCCAATACATCTGTTAGTCTATAAGGTGCCACAGGACTCTTTGTCACTTTTTAGGAAGAGACAGGTATTAGTAATGGGCGATTCAATCATTAGAAACATAGATAGCTGGGTTTGCGATGACCGGGAGAACCGCATGGTGACTTGCCTGCCTGGTGCAAAGGTTGTGGATCTCTCGAGACATCTAGATAGACTTATGTGCAGTGCTGGGGAGGAGCCGGTGGTCGTGGTACATGTAGGTACCAATGACATAGGAAAGGATAGGAGAGAGGTCCCTGGAGTCCAAATTTAGGCTGCTAGGTAAGAGAGTGAAGTCCAGGACCTCCATGGTAGCATTCTCTGAGATGCTTCCAGTTCCACGCACAGGGCCAGATAGACAGGCAGAACTGCAGGGTCTCAATGGATGGATGAAACGATGGTGTAGGGAGGAGGGGTTTAGATTTATTAGGAACTAGGGAAACTTTTGGGAAAGGGGGAGCCTATACAGGAAGGATGGGCTCCACCTAAACCAAAGTGCCAAGATTGCTGGCACTTAAAATTAAAAAGGTCATAGAGCAGCTTTTAAACTAAAGGCTGGGGGAAAGCCTACAGGTGCGGAGGAGCACATGGTTTGGACAGAGACATCCCTTAGGGGCGGATCTATTAATGGAGATTCTCTATGTCCTAATAAGGAGGAGAGAATGGAAGATGATAAAATACAGGTAGGATCTGATGAGAAACAGTCAAATGAAAAGAAATCCCACTCCATTACATCATGTAATGGCAGACAGCTAAACAGTGACAAGTTTTTAAAGTGCTTATATACCAATGCTAGAAGTCTAAATAATAAGATGGGTGAACTACAGTTCCTCATCTTAAATTAGGATATTGATATAATAAGCATCACAGAAACTTGGTGGAATGAGAATAATCAATGGGACATAGTAATACCAGGATACAAAGTATATCGGAGGGACAGAACAGGTTGTGCTGGTGGAGGAGTGGCACTATATGTGAAAGAAAATGTAGAATCAAATGAAGTTAAAATCTTAAATGAACCAAACTGTACCATAGAATCTCTATGGATAGTAATTCCATGCTCGAGAATATAGCAGTAGGGATCTATTACCGACCACCTGACCAGGATGGTGATAGTGACTGTGAAGTGCTCAGGGAGATTAGAGAGGCTATTAAAATTTAAAAACTCAATAATAATGGGGGATTTCAACTATCCCCATATTGACTGGGTACATGTCACCTCAGGACGGGATGCCGAGATAAAGTTTCTTGAGACCTTAAATGACTGCTGCTTGGAGCAGCTAGTCCTGGAACCCACAAGAGGAGAGGCAATTCTTGATTTAGTCCTAAGTGGAGCACAGGATCTGGTCCAAGAGGTGAATATAGCTGGACCACTTGGTAATAGTGACCATAATATAATTAAGTTTAACATCCCTGTGGCAGGGAAAACACCACAACAGCCCAACACTGTAGCATTTAATCTCAGAAAGGGGGACTACACAAAAACGAGGAAGTTAGTGAAACAGAAATCAAAAGGTACAGCGCAAAAAGTGAAATCCCTGCAAGCTTCACGGAAAATTTAAAGACACCATAACAGAGGCTCAATTTAAATGTATACGCCAAATTAAAAAACACAGTAAGAGAACCAAAAAAGTGCCACCATAGCTAAACAACAAAGTAAAAGAAGCAGTGAGAGGCAAAAAAGCGTCCTTTAAAAAATGGAAGTTAAATCCTAGTGAGGAAAGTAGAAAGGAGCATAAACTCTGGCAAGTGAAGTGCAAAAATATAATTAGGAAGGCCAAAAAATAATCTGAAGAACAGCTAGCCAAACACTCAACAAATTACATCATTTTTTTAAAAGTATTTCAGAAGCAGGAAGCCTGCTAAACAACCCAGTGAGGCCACTGGACGATCAAGATGCTAAAAGAGCACTCAAGGATGATAAGGCCATTGCGGAGAAACTAAATTAATTCTTTGCATTGGTCTTCATGGCTGAGGATGTAAGGGAGATTCCCAAACCACAGCCATTCTTTTTGGGTGACAAATCTGAGGAATTGAGCCAGATTGAGGTGTGATTAGAGGAGGTTTTGGAACAAATTGATAAACTAAACAGTAATAAGTCACCAGGACCAGATGGTATTCACCCAAGAGTTCTGAAGGAACTCAAATGTGAAATTGCAGAACTACTAACTGTAGTCTGTAACCTATCTTTTAAAGCAGCTTCTATACCAAATGACTGGAGGATAGCTAATGTGACTCCAATTTTTAAAAAGGGCTCCAGAGGTGATATCGGCAATCAGGGCCGCCCGCAGGGGGGGCAAGTGGGGCAATTTGCCCCAGGCCCTGGGCCCCGCAGGGGCCCCGTGAGCCCTGCCCGAGAATCCCTTTCCTGGCTAGAGGCGCCTTTTTACTTACCCGGCGGCAGTCCGGGTCTTCGGTGGCATTTCAGCGGCGGGTCCTTCAGTGCTGCCGAAGACGCGGAGCGACTGAAGGACCCGCCGCCGCAGACTTGGCGCACTGCCTGGTGAGTATGTCTGCTCCCCCGCTTTGCCCCAGGCCCCCTGAATCCTCTGGGCGGTCCTGCCAGCAATTAGAGGCCAGTAAGCCTGACTTCAGTACCGGGCAAACTGGTTGAAACTACAGTAAAGAACAAAACTGTCAGACACATAGATGAACATAATTTGTTGGGGAGGAGTCAACATGGTTTTTGCAAAGGGAAGTCATGCCTCACCAATCCACTAGAATTCTTTGAGGGGGCCAACAAGCACTTGAACAAAGGGGATCCAATGGATATAGTGTACACCTCTACCCCGATATAACGCGGCCCGATATAACACAAATTCTGATATAACGCAGTAAAACAGTGCTCCGGGGCGGTGGGGCGGGGCTGCGCACTCCGGCGGATCAAAGCAAGTTCGATATAACGCGGTTTCACCTATAATGCGGTAAGATTTTTTGGCTCCTGAGGACAGCGTTATATCGAGATAGAGGTGTACTTAGATTTTCAGAAAACCTTTGACAAGGTCCCTCACCAAAGGCTCTTAAGCAAACTAAACTGTCATGAGATAAGAGGGAAGGTCCTTTCATGGATTGGTAACTGGTTAAAAGATAGGAAACAAAGGGTAGGAATAAATGGTCAGTTTTCAGAATGGAGAGAGGCAAATAGTGGTGTCCCCCAAGGGTCTGTACTGGGACCAGTCCTATTAACATATTAATAAATGAGCTGGAAAAAGGGGGAAAAAGTGAGATGGTAAAATTTGCAAATTATACAAAACTACTCAAGATAGTTAAGTCCCAGGCAGACTGCGAAGAGCTACAAAAGGATCTCTCAAAACTGGGTGACTGGGCAACAAAATGGCAGATGAAATTCAATGTTGATAAATGCAAAGTAATGCATATTGGAAAACCTAATCCCAACTATACATATAAAATGATGCGGTCTAAATTAGCTGTTACCACTCAAGAAAGAGATCTTGGAGTCATTGTGGATAGTTCTCTGAAAACAGCCACTCAATGTGCAGCGGCAGTCAAAAAAGTGAACAGAATGCTGGGCATCATTAAGATAGATAATAAGACAGAAAATATCATATTGCCTCTATATAAATCCATGGTACTCCCACATCTTGAATACTGCGTGCAGATGTGATCGCCCCATCTGAAAAAAGATATATTGGAATAGGAAAAGGTTCAGGAAAGAGCAACAAAAATGATTAGGGGTATGGAATGGCTTCCGTATGAGGAGAGATTAATAAGACTGGGACTTTTCAGCTTGGAAAAGAGACGACTAAGGGGGGATATGATCGAGATCTATAAAATCATGACTGGTGTGGAGAAAATAAATAAGGCAGTGTTATTTATTCCTTCTCATAACCCAAGAACGATGGGTCACCAAATGAAATGAATAGGCAGCAGGTTTAAAAACAAAAGGAAGTATTTCTTCATACAAAGCACAGTCAACCTGTGGAATTTTTTGCCAGAGGATGTTGTGAAGGCCAAGACTATAACAGGGTTCAAAAAAACCCCAGATAAATTCATGGAGGATAGGTCAATCAATGGCTATTAGCCAGGATGGGCAGGGATGGTGTCCCTAGCCGCTGTTTGCCAGAAGCTGGGAATGGGCAACAGGGGATGGATCACTTGATGATTACCTGTTCTGTTCATTCCCGCTGGCGCACCTGGCATTGGCCACTGTCAGTAGACAGGATACTGGGCTAGATGGACCTTTGGTTTGACCCAGTATGGCCGTTCTTATGCTCTTAAGTGAGCAGACCTGCAACCCACAGCACCAGCAGAGCAGAGGGAAGCCTACAGGCTCTGACACAGCTGCCCAAAGG
The DNA here is from genome assembly GCF_028017835.1 of Emys orbicularis. Classification (NCBI taxonomy): domain Eukaryota; kingdom Metazoa; phylum Chordata; order Testudines; family Emydidae; genus Emys; species Emys orbicularis. The sequence continues at coordinate 267,289,441 of NC_088683.1, read as the reverse complement.
GGCCTTCCCCCAGGGAAGGAAGGACCCACCCATAGAGGGAAGTATCCTGGGGACCTTGGACATTAGTAACTGCCTCTTACTTATTCTGGTTGGATTTCCCCAGCAGGGGAAAGCCTTGGACTAAGCTGACCCTGCGGGGGAGGTGGGTGACAAGAGGAAGAGGCCCAGAGAGGACATCCTTAAGCAGTCTTGGTTGCCAGACTACTGGTAGCCCAAAGGACCCTGCATCAGAGCTCGGTGGAGTGGGAGGGCCTGGGCTCCCCTCCCCACAACCCCCTTGGCAGTCACGGGTTGCGGCCGTGACCACTAGGCCATGCTCCAGAACCAGACCCCGAGTGAGGACCATTACAGACACCTATATAAATAACCCTTTAATCAGAAGCATCTGCTTCTCAGTGACTAACTTTAGGCATCCATGTTTGAAAGTGTTTGTCCCACTTTCACTCTGTGAGTCCCATAAATTATAAACAGATGTGCCTTCTCTCCTGCAAAATTTGAGGGAGTTATGGGGGGGGGGGGAAGGGAGGGTTTAGTAGCATGTTGTCTCACACTTTTCTTATCTACATGATTAGAATTTCAAAGGAAGTACTGCAGACAATACTACATTTGTTTCTTATTCCAGAGGGAGAAACCTGAAGAGAAAAAGAGAGTGTGGCAGTATTGCAGTCAGACAGGCCTGGCCATTTGTCGCTGCCTTATCTCAAGAGTGATATGGGATTAGGACTAGAGGCACCCGCTGATGGAATGAGAATGCTGCTGGAACATTTGACAGTGACTTTAAAGTAAAATTAGTTGGAAAATATTGGATGAAAATAAATCTTCATGTTCTGTTGGCTGTGGTGGTGTAAGGAATTAGACGACTCAGTGACTGACATTCTTTTCTCACTGAGCACCCAATACATCTTCAACTAGCTGCCATGTTGTAGTGCTTGAAATTTATAGTTGCTGTCTAAACTGGTGGAAAAATTGCACACTAGCTATACTTGAATTTGAGGTGCCGTGTGTTACAAAAGCATTTGATCTATCATGAGGAGCGCCGCCAGCTTTTCTGCCGCCCTAGGTGGTGGAAGGTCCCGCCCCGAAATGCCGCCCCCCACAGATGTGGCGGAAGGTTCCGCTGCCGAAATACGGCCGCGGTCGCCGCCCCCCAAATTGTAGTGCCCTAGGCAACCGCCTAGGTCGCCTAATGGGTTGCGCCGGCCCTGTCTATCATTATCATTTTATTTATGCAGAGAGATGCAGCGTAGAATCTTGCCTCAGCTGTTTTCTGTACCCGATAAGGTCAAGGAAGAGTTAGCAGATGTTACGTTCTTTTTGTGAAGTAAGCTAAGTGTAAATGTAGGGCAGGTGTAAGTAGCTCTTATTCAGCACAATGCAAAGGCAGAGTATAAGTATGTGTGTTACGGGCATATGGGTGCATCATTCAAAGACAGCATAGGACAGGGATCTAGGAAACCTGGCTTCTATTCCCATTACTGACACTGACTTAGTGTGTGACCTTGGTCAAATCACTCTGTCTCAGTTTGTGAATCTGAAAAACAGAGCTAAAGATGCCTGTCACCTTTTGTGAAGTTCTTTAAGATCTACAAACAAAAAGTGGTATGTTTTAATTAGGTATTGCCTACATGCAGTTTAGAAATTTAGTGCTACTGAATATGAGTAATGGAAATATTGTTCTGAAAAGTCTCGGGGCTAAAAAGAAATTAAAATGGCCATTTCACTTGCCTCATTAATTTCATGGTAGGGGCATCGCAGGGTATGGTAGTTCCCAAAGCATTGATTCTACTGTGAAATGAAATTATTATTGACCAGTCATTTTATGAAACTACCGACACATTTTAAGAAGACCACTGGGGGTAGTAGAACTTGCAGTCGTTTCTACATTCGCTGGCCTCATAGGTATGAACCTGTCTGTACTCCTGTTATAATAGAAATCAGATGTGTGTTTAATTAATGCTAGGTCTCTATGCTATTCATTATAATTTACCATGTCATTATGGCTTGCTATGGACACTTGATTAGCAAGGGGATGACAAATTTGTGGCTAGAAGAGATGGCATTTTTTAATTTGGGGGCGATTTAAAAAGAAAGCCTAGGCAGAATTTTTTTCTCAGATTTGCATATAGCTCCTCTGAGGCAGAATCTGACTTTAATTCACAATAGGATTGTGCAGTTCTGCACTGAAAACTCATTTGCACCATGTTGAAAGGGCATATAAAACAGCTCAGCTTGGCTTTAACTGCTAGTGTTATGTAGGTTCAGGCTAATTACTTTTTGGCACAGAGAGACCTGGAATCTTAGTTGCTTGTTTTGAGATGTCATTTGTAAATTAACTGTCAAAACCCACCAAACTTGTGTGAGCAAAAATGGCTCATTACATCAGCTGAAGGAAACATAAGGGCATTAAATCATTTTATACAACCCAGAATTTTCACCACTAGAATTTCTGGTGAGAACATAACTTTTGAGAACTCAAGTTAACTTTACCCACTTCATAGTCTTTAAGGTTTAGATGTTTAGCTGCTTAAATATTTCTAAAGCTACTAGTAAGGGTCCCATAAGTATACATCTATCACAACAAGTGAAACTTGGGAAGAAGAAATCATATTATGGATACAGTTGTTCCACCATTCAGGGATACATTTTCACAATTCTGGGAAGACTAGTAATGCTAATCCACAAATAAGGCTGGTCTATGCTTAAAAAATTTACTAGTATCAATATTTTGGTTACGGGTGTGATTTTTAGCTAAAGTAGTTACATTGGTAAAGCACTACTATGGACACAGTTATATCACTATAGAAGTGCTTATATCACTATATCTTATTCCCCTTCTCATACAGGAATAAGCTATACCGATATAAGTACTTTTCTACCCATATAACTGCATGCCTGTATAGTTAAAGTGGTACATCTTCTTATGTGTAGACAAGCAATAATGGTCTTATCCAAAGCCCATTGTAGTCAATGGGAGAATTTAGGGGCTAGAGTGGGCTTTGGATCAGGCCCTACATGTGTAGTATCACACTGCCTGAAGACTTTAACTTCACCTACTCATTCTGTATTTTCTGTTTCTGAACTGTATTATGTGTCTGTCTTAGGCCCTGACAGAACAAGACACTGAAGGCATGTCTACACAAGGAGTTAAGATGAATTAACTAACAGTGTGAAATTAATACACATAAATTAAAATGCATCAAAACCCCGGGTGGATGCTCTCATGCAGAAGTAAAATGGCTTTAGTTTGCTGAAGTTTAAACCCACTGCAAAATAGTGAGAGCCCTTAACTCCCACTGCAGTCAATGGGAGTTGAAGATGCTCAGTGCTTCAGAGGATGGAGCATTTCCTAGAGGAAATGAAGGGGATAGAGAAGGAGGGAATGTATCCGAGCAACTGCACCAAATTACAATGAATTTATTTTCGTCTTGACTCTTTACTCTTGTCCTAATTTTTTTTCTTTTCTTTTCATTTAACAAAGCACTACAGTTGCCACAGAGTAATTTTGAGAGGGCTATTGGAAAGTTTGGGGTGAGGTGGTCCATAAGTTACTCCTGGGGGAATTCTGTGCTCCTGTGTAATGCAGAATTTCGCAGAAATTAATGTGCTTGCAGAATTTCCTTTTTCCCCCACAGAAGTGGGCTGCAGAGATATTGGCCACCACTAGGGGCCGCTGGACCTATCAGAGCCCAGCTCGCAAATAGAAGACAAGGCCAGGGGATTTGGCTCATAAAATTAGTACCTTTCTTAGTAATTATTTCTTGAGGGATCCCCACCCAGGAAAACACTTTTATGAGCTCCAGGGTAAGGGACATCACTTTTGCGGAGCCGAGAAGGAAGGAGGTGGCGGTGCACAGGAAATTCCGTGCAAGCCCAGCATCAGTTGGAGTTGGTCCTGCTTTGAGCAGGGGGTTGGACTAGATGACCTCCTGAGGTCTCTTCCAACCCTAATCTTCTATGATAGCATGATCAGGCTGTTTCTCCCTCTAGCTCCCTGGGCTCTAGGAGGGTAAGGTCTGCGAGTGTCTGGGCTGTGTGTGTGGGGGGGGGGCTCAGCTGGTCTCTGGGGGGGTAGGAGGTGTGAGTGTCTGGGCTTGGTGGGGCCCACACCTGGGCTCTGGGGGGTAGGGAGTGTGAGTGTCTGGGCTAGGGTGTGTGTGGCTGGGCTCTGGGGGTAGAGGGTGTGAATGTCTGAGACGGGGGGTGGGAGGGGTGGCGTAGCTGGCCTCTGGTATAGCAGGGCTACAGAAATTCCTGCTGCTGAGAGCTCCTTGAGAGAGAGAGAGCAAATAAAGTGGTGTCGATGGTAACACATATTGCTAGAGAGATAGGACATGAGTTAGAGGAGGACAGAGCATCGGTTCCCCTCCTAGTCGGTATGGTGAAACTGATGGAGATAGACTAACCTGTGGGGCCAGTTACTGGAAGTAGGACGAGAGAGTTAGTTCAGGCTGACATGGTACCTTGAGGAGCAGAGTCAGAGACTGAGTTTCAAGAGCCGCAGGGAGAGTCAGAAGAGGAGGTTAGCAGTGAAGCAACTACAAGGGAAAAGGGAAGTCCCAGAGTGACACAGCAGGAGGTGGAGTCAAGTGTCACCTTAGAGGAGGGGACTGGTGATGCAGAGGAGACTAGTGGAGCAAAGGGGGAGGAGATATCCTCTTCTCTGTTAGCGTCTCCCCTGATAGAGAAGAGGAAATGCCTTTGGAAACTGTGATTGTACAGGAACTAGACATCCCTGTGTCACAAGTGACACAAATAGCTAATGCCTGTGAGGTAGTAATCTCTAGGTTATGAGAGAGAGAGAGAGAGAGAGAGAGAGAGAGAGAGAGAGAGAACAGCCTAATGTCACATTATGGTTTAGCATTGGGGGACCAGTTGCAACACTCCCACTATAGGAACTCTTCTATATTTACACCACACGCCCCTCCAGTGGTTACATGACATGAAGGACCACACCCCCTGGATTTTGTACCTCTCACTACAGCTATATCAGTCTGATGTGCTGCACCAAGTGGGAAAAGATCACAAGTGTGTGGACTTCTTCTCATGGGATGGAGGAATTTCTCAACACAGACCAACCCCATTAAGCCAGGCCTGAGTTGGGGTGGTGGTGTATGAAACTAAGAGAGTGAAGGAACAGTACTGCACCTGAGGGCCCCACCCCTCAGCACCTGCAGATCATGCTCCAAATGGAGGATTTGCTCAAAAGGGGACTCTGACAGTCAAGCAGAGGGGAGAATAAAGGAGAGGCTGTCTAAAGGAGGAAGCCAGTTTGCAGCTTCTCTGGACAAACCAATCCACAGACAAGGGTCTGGACTATGGGTAAGATCCAACTAAGAGGGTAGGGGCCTGCTCCTTTCCCCTCCCACACTCCCTGCTGAGGAGAATAACTGGACACTAGGAGGAAAACTGGGGAATGTTCAGTTGACTGACTGAGCTATTGGGAGTGCCTGAGAACTCCCGCTGGGGGGGAAAGTTGCAGCCATACCCCAAACTAAAGAGAGAGCAGAGATGTAGGAAGCAATCCAGGGGAGCCTGGTGCGCCTGACCAGCAAGGGGTGGTGCTATCCAGTGTAACCACACCTCTCCCCCTTGTGTCCTGGGCTGGGACCTGGTGGAGAGAAAAGGCCCAGAGGTCCCTACCTCCCCTCACTCCCATTTGTCTGGGAGAACTCTGGAGCACCAGGGAATTGATGGGCCATGGTCTGCTCACTGCTGGCCTCTGAGTGAAACCCACTATTGTGCTGATGATACACACAAAACTTAACAGGAGTAAATAAAGTGGCACTCTAGGATCCACTCATTCCTGTCAGGCAGATCCCAGAAACTCATGATGGAAACTTTTGCCTCCTCACACATCAAATCCTGTAAGGTTTAGTACTTTACCCTTTCCACTTAAAAATACATACCAGCCCCTATTATCAAAATATTGTGCAGTTTGGGGACTGTGCTGGACTCCCCACTGCTCCTGGATTTCAGCCGTGATTAGGAAAGCCTTCTTCCCTCTTTGGTTGACTAAGAGACTGCAATTTTTCCTTTCAAATTAGAGTCTTGCTACAGTAAGTTGTGTTTGTCACCTTCCAACTATACTCCTACAACTCACTTTACCTTGCTCTACCTTAGAAGGTGAATGGCACATGGAAGAAACATCTTGTTTAACTTTCAGCAACCCACCTATTAAACAAAAAAGGACAGTGCACCATATCACTCCAATGTTCTTCTAAACTCTATTGGCTGGCTCCCTTTTTGTTTTCACATTGAATTCTAAATTCTAGTATTAATGTACAAAAAGTTCTTAAATGTCTATGACCTGGCTATCTCAGATCTCAGATACCTCACTATTACAATCAACACAACATCTGCACTTGAAGATATCCAAAATATGACTCTCAGGTATCAAGGGAAGATCACTCTCGGCTGTAGGATATTGGACTCATTCCTGACCCTGTTCATATCAAAATGAAAAACCCAAACTTGTGCCCAGAAATAAAATCATTCCCATCGTAGGTTGTTGATGGAGAAGATTATAGATAAGAAGGAAAAATGAAAAGAAGATGGAGAAGAGGAAAGAAGAATTAAAATTGACATATAAGAGGTAGAAGTCTGGAGTCACAGTATGGTTTTAGTTTGGAAAACCCTGTCAATTGGTTTTTGATTTTGCGAAACCAAGCCCAAACCAAGGTGATGTTCATATTAAGGTCCTATTTCATCTGGAGTTAGAATTGTGACATACCAGGGTATAGTCCAGACCAGTGTGGGGTTGTGTCACCCCTGCTCTACAACTTTGGGAGCCTTATAGTGCCTTGCTGAAGTAGGTCCCATGTGGGCCTCTGACAGCCTTCCAGCATGCAAGCCACACCCTGAGTGTCTGACAGCAGTTCTGCTGTGGCTTCCACCAGCCTTGGTTATACAGCACGGTGATCCCAACATACTTCCAGCCCCAGATTTCCCCCAGAAATGTATCTCTTGTGTACTGCCCAGCCCTCTCCTAGATAGTACAACCATTTTAAACCCATTATTCTTTTAAGGGAATAATATGTCAGCTTATTATCTCAAATAGTTATTCAGACACTTTAATTTAAACACACTAAAACAGTAAAACAAGTTTATTAACTATAAAGAGAGAGATTTTGAATGAGTACAAATAATGAGGCATAAAAGTCAGAAATGGCTACAAAAAAATAAAGACAAAACACTTATTAATGCCTAACTTAGCAAACCATGTAAGATCCAAGCAAGGTTTCTCACCACATGCTTTCTGCAGTACAGGTCTGTCGCATCTTACGCTGGGGTTATGTTCCGCAGTCAGTGCGTAAAGCGAAAATCGCATATAGTCAAAATTACATTGAGTGTAATGGCGGGCCGGAATCGCCCGCACTACAGGTACAGTATTAAAATTGTTATTTTTCTCTCTTTTTTTGTTTTTGTTTTGTTTTTGCCGACCGCGTAAAGCTGAAATTGCGCATGTTAAATGCGCATAAGATGCGGCAGACCTGTATTACTGACCAAACTCTGTGCGCCAAGACCCCTCCCGCAGAGTCCAAAAAATGCTTCCTTTGTCTCTTTGGGTCCAGTGAATGTGATGGGCAGGGGAAGAGAGAGGTGCTCCTTGGGGTGTTTGTCCCACCCTTTTATAGTTTCAATCCCCTCTTGAAAAACATTTACAGCTGGGCACTAGGGAACAAAGAGTTTATGTGGAAGGATGTTCCCTGCTGGCTTTGTCTCACCTGTTTGAACTCTGTTTTCCTTCCTGCTTGATGACTCTGTGCTGATTAAATGTTTGCCAGCTTCTGTTTGGGCAGGGTTGTAGGGTTTGGAACATATGGTAATAAGACTATGCAGAGGAATCTTATAATTTCACATACAATGTTGTCACACCTATTTTATCAGGACATTACTGACCAGCAAATTATGAGTTTTCAAACGATACATTACAAGACATACTTTAAACAAAGATTATTACAATAGCATGTAGGTTGTGAATACGGGGGTATATTCTGTCACAAGAATAAATAGTTCCAGTCCATCTCCATTACAAACATAAGATGAAATGTAAGATCTGGATCCCATTTAATCTGAATCCTCATAAGATAATATGTTATATGTATATATATATAGTTATATGTATACTTCATTTTTACATACCACAAATTACCTTTATGTTATTTTGCAGTCAAATGTCTGTTGTATTATTTCAGAGTAGCAGCCATGTTAGTTTGTATCCACAAAAAGAACAGGAGTACTTGTGGCACCTTAGAGACTAACAAATTTATTTGAGCATAAGCTTTTGTGGGCTACAGCCCACTTCATCAGATGCATAGAATGGAACATATAGAACATATAGAATGGAACCAGCAACCACACACAACACAACAGAAACACTAACCCAGGAACCTATCCTTGCAACAAAGCCCGATGCCAACTCTGTCTACATATCTATTCAAGTGACACCATCATAGGACCTAATCACATCAGCCACGCCATCAGGGGCTCGTTCACCTGCACGTCTACCAATGTGATATATGCCATCATGTGCTAGCAATGCCCCTCTGCCATGTACATTGACCAAACTGGACAGTCTCTACGCAAAAGAATAAATGGACACAAATTCGACATCAGGAATCATAACATTCAAAAACCAGTAGGAGAACACTTCAACCTCTCTGGTCACTCAGTAACACACTTAAAGGTGGCAATTTTGCAACAGAAAAGCTTCAAAAACAGACTCCAACGAGAAACTGCTTAACTGGAATTAATTTGCAAACTAGATACCATTAACTTGGGCTTGAATAGAGACTGGGAGTGGCTGGGTCATTACACAAATTGAATCTATTTCCCCATGTTAAGTATCCTCACACCTTCTTGTTAACTGTCCGAAATGGGCCATCTTGATTACCACTACAAAAGTTTTTTTTCTCCTGCTGACAATAGCTCATCTTAATTAATTAGCCACTTAGAGTTGGTATGGCAACTTCCACCTTTTCATGTTCTCTGTATGTATATATATCTTCTTATTGTATATTCCATTCTATGCATCTGATGAAGTGGGCTGTAGCCCATGAAAGTTTATGCTCAAATAAATTTGTTAGTCTCTAAGGTGCCACAAGGACTCCTGTTCTTTTTGTTGTATTATTGACTTAGGACAATATTTTCAACTAAAGTTGAGTAAAGTTAGGCTTCTAGATCCATATGTAGAGACCTACAGAGAAGTGGATTGATTTTCAGAAGTGCTGAGCACTCAGCTGCTCCCATTGACTTTAGCCTCACATTAGTCACCTAAATTTTAAAATATTGCTCTTAGTTTCCAAAGCATGTAATAGCTTTCTAGTTTAATGTCTCTTTGAACCTATCCATGCTATATTTCAAACCAGTGTATCAACTATAGAGTACAAAAGGTCTTTCTTAACCATAACTTTGCTTGCATATGTTACTTTTCAGCTTTTTTAAATAAACATTTTCTCATCCTCAAATGGTTAAATGGAAAGAAAAATGGTAGTAATTTAGAACCGCAGGTCCTTTGATGCTCATTAAAGAGAATTTTAATGGGAGTAAATATGAGGGGAAAATGCAGATCTTAGAAGACTCTTTGAGCAATTTCTTTTGGTCAGTAACTAGGAAAGCATTAATATATAATACTTTCTAACTGTCCCAGAACTCATTATGGTGTGGAATGAGGCCAAGTGAATTATTAGTGGCAGTTGCTCATTTAATGACTAATGGCTCAACCTTTGGAAACAGTGGGAGAGAGACATTTATCAGTAATGTTATAAAATGCATTTCACAGAGGTGTCTGTGCAATTAATATATTATTCTAACTCCATAAAGGAAAGGGTTCACTGTTTTAATTTACCTTCCATTTTAGATTTGCCTTGGCTTTCTTTTTTAAACTTCAAGAAGAAAAGTGCTAGCAGTTTCTTAACCTTGTTTATATGTGTTTTTCTGGTTATGTTCTTCCACTTCTTGATCAGGTGCCAGCATCTGTATTAAGGGTGGGTGAACTTATTTGAGTAAAGTATTAATCAGCATCAACCTTTGGAACAGAACCTTTTAAAAAAAAGTTTTAAAAAGTTTGGTTAACATTTGCCTCTTTATTTTCCAGTCTCTTCTGCTTTCCAGCTGACACCAAACACAGATACTATGAGAAAGGCTGACTGTGCAAGATTTCCAGCTCAACAGCTTGATCTTACTATTCACAAAACTCCAACTGAAATTTATGGGAGTTTTAGAAATATCAGGAATGTGGGATATGCTCCAGTTTTAAGGATGCAAGAGCTTTGGATACTGTGGATAAGGATCAAGTAAGCATCAACATTATCCCAACCAAACCTCTTCAACTGTGAAGGCCCTGATTATCCAGCACCAACTGAGATGGAGCGGGCATTGTGTGCTCATGCCTGATGTATGCTTACCAAAACAACTGCTGTACGCCCAACTCACCAAAGGAGAAAGGAAATGGGGAGGCCAAAAGAAACACTGGGAGATAGCAGCTCAGGATAGGGATAACTGGCGAAGACTTGTCAGAGAGGGAACTTCCACTTCTGAGGAAAATCGCCTTGCCCTGGTCACAGAAAAATGCCAGAAAAAAAAGGAAAGACGACTGTCACAGTGCAATTGTGGCCCAACCCTGTCTTCCATCACCACCTGCAATGTCTACCAACAAGCCTGTGGCTCAAGAATCGGACTCCTCAGTCACCAAGGACCCATGAAAATCGGTGAAAGAGACATTCTTGACCTTGAGGGATCACCGACAACCTTCAAGCACTGAGGTATGAACTATCAGTGATCTAGATCTATCTAGAATAGTCATTTATCTCTTCTGCAACTTCACATTTCTAATATTTCTTTCAACAACTATATTGATTTCCTATCTTTACCACTTTTGCTATGTGATAGCTAAACCATGGCCAATGGTAATGCAGACATCTAGAAATACGTTAGGAATGGCATTGTATCAGACCACAATAATTACATGTGATTTCATTCCCGATACTTCTGCTTTCCAGAAGAAATGTTTCTAGGAAAAAAGGAAAAGACATGTTGACCTTCACAGTTCAGAGCAATAACAGGTATTGCGCAAGCACCCACTGGCAGCCAAACTCCCCCCTCTGCCCCCCGCGCCTCTCCCCCACTGGCGGCCCCGCTGATCACTCCTCCCCCTCCCTCCCAGTGCCTCCCACCCATTCTTAACAGCTGTTTCACAGCGTGCTGGTTGGCTCCAGGAGGGAGGGGGAGGAGCGGGGACGGGGCGTGTTCAGGGAAGGGGGTGGAAAGAGGTGGGGAAGAGGCTGGGTGGGGCAGAGCAGGGGCAGGAAGAGGCAGGGTGGGGGAAGGGGCTTGTGGGAAGGGTGGAGTAGGGGAGGGTTTGGAGGGAGGGGGTCAAGCACCCCCCGGGTAGAAGGGAAGTCGGCGCCTATGGGGTCAGGGAAAAGAAGAGGTTGGGCGAGAGAATAACTATCATAAACCTGGTCTCCTACAGGAGCCATGGTTACATGCCCTGTTAACTAATGGGAGTTAATTATGATCCAAGCAGTAAACTCTTACTGGGTTCCCCTCTATGCATGCTACAGTGAGACTCCTGGGTGAGCCACTTTAGGAGCCTTACTGCTGGGAGAAAGGGAACCAGCTTGGCAGCTATATGAAAGTACCAGGTTTTCCAAGACAACTATTAGTTTAGGAGGGCAACCTCTGTGGAAAGGGGAGCTTGCCATCTCCTTATGGAATATGAGGAGAAAACTCTGAGTTTAAACTTTTATGGTATCTCCCCACTGTGTAGATTTTTCCTGGGTCCAAAAGAATATGTCCATACAGAAGCACTGCAGGATTTGGCCCATTATTTGTACTGGGGAAACCCAAAGACATAGAAACTGTGATCGGGATCCCAGGGGAGCCACACTGAGGTTACTTAATTAGGGCAAACTGCAAAGAATGGGGCAGACAATCCCCCAAACTGGTGGTCATTCCAGTATTTAGAGCCACCAAAGTAGCCTCGAAACAACTCCTATAATACCTTACTGGTTACCCAGAAGCCAAAACACAGTTCCCTTAAAGCAACCCAGCCTTAAGCCTTCACCCAGGTACCCAAGTCAAATATGGAGGATTACTGAAAATCTTATTCATCATATAAGAAAGTTCTACCAATCCCAAAGGATCGGACATGTTACCTCCCAGGTTAATGTATACTTCAGATCTTACCCAAATAGACGCTTACAGCCAATTCTTATTAACTAAACTAAAATTTATTAAAAAAGAAAAGAGAAAGAGTATTGGTTAAAAGATCAGATACACACAGACATGAGTACCATTCTGAGATCAGTTTTATAGTAGAGATGGTGAGCTTTGTAGTTGCAAAGAGTTCTTTCAGAATTAGTCCATAGGGTATAGTCCAATGTTCATATCCAGGGTGATCCAGGTGGGACTGGAGATATCAGACTTATGACTTAAGCTTCCCCTGCATAAAGCATCAAGCAGATCTGAAATAAAAAGGATCAGGACCCAAGACACCTTTATACAGTTCCAGGCCTTCTCTTGACAGCTAGTAGTCTGTAGGTGAACAATAGGCACTCATGGAGACTTTGAAGTAGACCTATTTCCTAAGCATCAGTGGTGCTTAGCTACAGGGATTAATATAAGGCAATTGCCTGTTTTCAGCCATTTGCAGGTGATTTGCTATACATTTCTAAGAGAGCTGAATACAGTGATATCACTATATTTACAATTCATTTAAATGTTAAGGTCTCCTTTTGATCTCTGAATTAACAGATACAGCATAGACAGGAACTGATGGATTACATTGTTAACTTCTAACAATATATATGTAAATACACAAAACCACAAATATTATCTACCAATATGTCCCTAGAGGTTGAATTTGGGTCATTTATCTTGCAGGATGCTTAACCCTTTCTGGTCATGTGTCACAGAAACATAGAAATGTAGAGCTGGAAGGGACCTTGAGAGTCATCAAGTCCATCCTCCTCCAGTGAGGCAGGACCAAGTATACCTACGCCATCCCTGACAGGTGTTTGTCCAATCTGTTCTTAAATATCTCCAATGACAATGATTCCACTATCTCCCTTGGAAACTTTTTCCAGTGCTTAACTATTTATATTTCCTAATATCTAACAATCTCCCTTGCTGCAGATTAAGCTGATTACTTCTTGTCCTACCTTCAGTGGACATGGAGAACAATTAATCACCATCTTCTTTATAACAGCCCTTAACATATTTCAAGACTGTTATCAGGTCCCCTCTTCATCTTCTTTTCTCAAGAGTAAACATGCCCAGTTTTTTAACCTTTCCTCATACGTCCTAACCCTTCCATCATTTTTGTTGCTCTCTTCTGGACTCTCTCCAATTTGTCCACAGCTTTATTAAAGTGTGGTACCCCAAACTGGACACAATACTACAGCTGAGGCTTCACCATTTCGAGGTAGAGTGGGGCAATAACCTCCCGTGTCTTACATGTGATACTCCTGTTAATATACTTGTGACAAAGTGCTGAGGCCTAACAGATGGGTCAGCACTCTGACCACTGTGGCCTTAACTAGTTTCTCCAGTGATGGTTGTTTGGCTAATTCCTCCCTATTTCCTCAATCATATGGGGAGACTGAGTGAGTTAAGGAACTAATTGGCTCATTAGTTAACTAGCATAGTAAAAGGCAGGAAGGAAGTGTTAGGCGAGGACAGGGCTAGCTGTGCCCAGACCAAAGGAGATCTTAAGGAAGGGAGATTCCTTTTCCTCCCAGGGCCCTGATGAACAGGGGTTGAAGGCAATAGGGTTATAGGTATTAGAATGGTTGTATTGCACTGTACAGGTGCTGGTGGAGGAGACTTGAATAAATTATACAGAGTGGACACCAAAAGAGTGGTTTCTGTGGTGACTCAGGATGGGAGGATGGGGAAAAACATAAACCCTTGTTATAGCACCCCAGAATATTAGCCTAGTTTTCAAATGCATCACATCGTTGTCTCAGCTTCAATTTATAATCCTCTATAAACCCCAGATCCTTTTTGGCAGTACTACCATCTAGCCAGGTAGTCCTCATTTTGTGTTTGTGCATTTTATTTTTCCTTCCTAAGTGTAGTACTTAGCGTTTGTCTGTTTTGAATTTCATCTTGTTGATTTCAAACCAATTTTCTAATTTGTCATGGTCATTCTGAATTCTAATCCTGTCCTCCAAAGTGTATGCAACCCCCTCTTGGTATCATCCATATATTTTATATGCATATTCTTCCTTGCATTACTAGGTCATTGATGAAAACATTAAATAGTACAAGACCCAGGACAGCCCCTTGGGGATCCCCACAAGATACATCCTCCCAGTTTGACAGCGAATTATAGTCTCTGAGTAATTATACTCTCTGAACATGGATTTTTATCCAACTGTGCACCCATTTTATAATAATTTTATCTAGACCATATCTCCCTAGTTTGCTTATGAGAACATCAAGTGAGACTGTGTCCAAAGCCTTACTAAAATCAAGATATATCACACATACTGCTTCCCTACATCCACAGGCCAGTAACCCTACCATAGAAGGAAATTAGATAGGTTTGGCATGACTTGTTCTTGACAAATCCATGTTGGCTATTTCTTATCACCCTATTATCTTCTAGGTGTTTACAAATTGATTTTTTAAAATAATTTGTTCCAGTATGTTTCCAGGTATTGAGGTTGACTGGTCTATGATCCCCAGGTCCTCTTTGTTGCCCTTTTTAAAGATAACAGGAGTACTTGTGGCACCTTAGAGACTAACAAATTTATTAGAGCATAAGCTTTCGTGGGCTACAACCCACTTCTTCGGATGCATCCGAAGAAGTGGGTTGTAGCCCACGAAAGCTTATGCTCTAATAAATTTGTTAGTCTCTAAGGTGCCACAAGTACTCCTGTTATTTTTGCGGATACAGACTAACACGGCTGCTACTCTGAAACCTTTTTAAAGATAGGTACTATGTTTGTCCTTTTCCAGTCTTCTGGGACCTCACCCACCCTTCATTAGGTCTTGAGGATAATCATTGAAGGTTCTGAGATTGCTTCAGGTAGTTCCTTAAGTACACATGGGAAAATTTCATCAGTTTATTGCCAAAAGTCACTCCGACCACAAGACTTAGTCAGCAAGCTTTGTTTGCAAGCTTCTGAGTGCTATTTTCCTAAACCACTAGAGTTGGCCTTACTTAAGACTATCCAATCTAACCTGAGATCCCATCAGCTGAACTTTGCCCTCACTTACATCTATACAATCCCATTTGGTACCACATCTCTGCCTAAAGTAGAACAGATGATAAAATCATTATGCTGTATATTGTTGGCCTTCCATAGAATGCAAGTGTCAAGACTTTCTGGAACTTATAATAAGAAATATAAATGAGTGGCTCACTATTCATTCCTTAATGTTACTACAAGGGGAAGACTTGAAAAGCCAAAGGAAATGTAAGGAAAAATGTATACACCCTCACGGCCAAACATAAAAAAGGGGTAAGTATTTCAGATCATTCTCTCCATAGATATTAGTCTAATCATTTTTAAAAAATAAATGTTGCGCCATCAAAACAAAGATGTAAATGTTATGCGGGGAGAATATAATTCTTACTATAACTTTGCTATTAGACGTCAATCAGTTGTCCCAAATGTATTATATGAATGTAAGTCCTGATCTTGCATTGGAGCCTTACTCTTGACTTTGGTAGGATCAGGATAAGTCCATATTGAAAAAAATGTTACTGAACATTATGTCCAACACATTTTTCTGGGTTATAATAATAATGATCTCTAACACTGTCAGAGTTATAAGAGTTGTATTTAAGGTACATGTACAGTATAAATGTGTATTAGAAACTAACTATTCAGTTGCCCCCAAATGACATGAAATATATTTTATTAAGTCTCTAGTAGGGATCTTCAACTCATTCCCAGCTCAACAAATTTCATGTTGAAAATAAGGTTAGTTCTAAATTCACCTCTGGAAGTTTTTCTGCTGAAGTGCAGTTATCAGAATTATCACAACACATGTAAACAGAAATGGAACATCACCTGTATCATGCTTCTGACAATGCCAGGGTAGAAAAGACCAAATTTAATTGTGACTAGTAACAAACCACAATTGGTGGGAATATATTATAATTTAAAAATGCAGGTTATCTTTTGTTAAATTCTTTGAACATACATATTAATACAAACCTATTTAGCAAAGTTATCTTTGCTATCGAAAAAAACAATTTAAAGGAACAAAAGCAGCTCCTTTTTTTTTTTTTGCTTTGTAGTTTTTAATTTTTATGGTGGTCTGGTGCAAGTGTTCTTTAAAGCTAAGTCAATCTAGCTGCTTTAGACCGTCTGCTGAATGATGTAATTTTAGATTTTCCCACTGAAAAGAAATTATTATTGTGCTAAAATTTATATATAATACACACACACAGAAACTGAGATATTCCCTATTTCTTAAAAAAAGATAATTTCCCCATATAATATGAGTTACGCTCTTCCCTAGTTACCTAGTTTAGAACCGTGATGACCTTGACTATGAAAATTTGGCTAATTTAATTGATGAACATAAAGGCATTTTCATGTTGAGAGCAGCTCCCTCTTTAGTTATAAGTAAATAATTTGTCAGAGGGTCCTTTTCCATACAACCAAATCACTGCCATGCAACAGAAGAGGAGTTTTCATGTGCACAGTTTTAGCTCAGCTAACTGGTATGGTAGAAAATCAAAGATATATGAAATGCATGAGAAACCACTGTAGTTGGCTTTGATTAGCTATGTATGTACAGGGGTGGCTATGACTGCTTACCATTAGCACATTTTCCTCTTTAAAAGAGGCATTGATGATCTCTGTTAGGAGAGGCTGCAAGTGCTCTGGACTGACATTTACCTGCCAAGACTGTCATGGATCAAAGTTGGCATGTGGTATTAGGATCTGTTCAGTGCCTCAAGGACTTTCTGCTACATGGAAATGCCTGTTGATACCCAGGGATACAACCCTGTAAGATCCAGTGAGACCATTCCAGATTATGTTTTCTATGGAGTAAGGCTCAGATCCTCAAAGCTATTTAGGTGCCTCACTCCCATTGCGTGCCTTAAATGAAAAGGCCTAGGCAGCCTGTAGCTCCCCCCCTCCCCCCCATTATCCTGTTGTGCCTTGCCTGTTATAGAGTTGCTGTATGGTTCTGCTAGCAAACGTAAGTGGGAGCCTTAAATCATCTCCCAGTTCAGCTTTTTAAACCAAAGTTTAACTTTAGCTTTTTTGTTGTTGTTGTTGTTGTTGAGAATATTAGCCAGTGTATCTACAGTCATGGAAACTGAAGCCTTCTGCATATTTACAGAACTATCTGCTTATTTACAGGGCCATGGCTCTGCCAGTTTCTCCTCATTGTTCTATCAATAAACCTCAATGCTAACCTGAAGGGACCATGTCTAGGGCAGGGAAGGAGCGCACTGCCAGCCCAAGCGCCTGGCACTCCGGGGCTGGAGGAGGGACCATGCTGCCCTCCTGCATGGCGCTTTGGGGCTGGGAGAGGGGGCCGCACCGCCCGCTCGGCACGCTGGGGGGAAGGAGTGTGTGTGTGCAGTCTGGGGCTGAGGGCCACGCGGGGGGGGGAAGGAAGCACTGGGTTTTGGGTCGGGCCTCGGGTAGAAGTGGCGGCCCAGGCCAGGAGCTAGCCTCCCTGAGCCTGGGGTTCACCCGCCGCCCATGCACATAATGAAAAGTCTAGTCAAATATGTTGGTGTGATTCAATAAAATCATCTTCAGGCAAGACTCCTGCATGCTCAGTCAGGTGCAAAAGGGCTGAGGCAGGGTTCCTGCTAGCTTTGCAAGCTAAATCCTGGTGGGTCTATACCTTCTGTTGATATATCAGATACTGGCCACTGCCAAAGACACCAGGCGAAGTATTCAACATGGCATTCAGCATGGTAATTCCTATGTTCTATGAACAAAAATTTTAACTGAAACTGAAAGGAAGCTGTGTGAACCCCTGTAACCTGAAATCCTCAAGTTTCTAACTGCTATGAACTTCTCTATCTGGTCAACAAGGAAAATACAAACCAAGTGTGAGCCACATATTTTTAACGAGATTAAGCTGTGAATGCTGTGGCATGTGCTTTGTTGAAAATAGTAGGTGGCCAAAATTTCAATGAATTTTGACGCAAATAAATACAAAGCAACTTTTGAGTGTGTGTGTCAGATTCACCTCTGCAACTTCAGGGGTGTCATTTGTATACACCATGCCCTGCCCCAGAGGAGTCAATATTGCTGCTGCCCTCCTTCAAGGGTCCCATGTGGGGAAGGAATCTTTAAAATCTGACGAGAGCTCTTATGGAGTGTGGCCAGGAGAGACTACCTACGAACTCAATGAATCAGGAGATCTCTTTTTGGCCAGGTCCTTCTCAGCAAGCCCTGCCCACTTCTTGGGCTGGTTTCACCCAGGTCTGGCCAATTTGCACTACTGAACCCTCACATCAGGCAGACTTACCATTGCTGCGGACTTGAATTTGTTGGTGTTCCCAGTAGTGAACTAGAGTCTTTCGTAGCTTGAAAACCAATTTTCATAAGAGGGGCATCAGTTTGCTAGCCCTGTAGAAAAACTGTAAACACAGCAAGGCTGTGCACTAGAACTGAATCCTGTACTGATTTTCTAGCTCTTTTGCCAGGGCTGTTCAAATCTCAACACAAACAGAAGATTCTGGGCTATAGTCTAAATCATTAAGAAGGATCATCTATCATTTAAAAAGAGTAACAATCTGAATCAAACAAATAAATAAATAAAATTCCATAGTTAACTATCGGAACTAAACTCCTTAAACTTTCAGTTAAAAATGACATTTGTACAAATTATCCTTGTAACCACTTGGATGTTTTGGCTTATAATCCTCACTTAAAACAGCTAATGATTTATGACATACTCTTAATTATATATGCCTTCTCTCCACCATTATATCAGAGTCAAGTACTAACCAAAATACATATGGAAAGCTCCTCCCTTTCCAGAGGAATAGTTTCAATATTTGCATTGTTATGTAATAATATCAAAGATCCCAGGCTAACACTAGAGTCAGTTAGTTAGTTTGCTGATCATAAAAGCTTTCTGAAGGTTTCTGCTAGGAGCAATAAAAATAAGGCTAGGTGTTCCTTTGAAAAGGCAATCCAGGTTACCGTGAAATTTGAGCTGGCTTCTAGATTGCTATTGATGATTAACTGTGTACTTCAGTGGCTGTGAGAACTTCTTGTCTGGGGAGTATTCAGTTTTATTGCCAAAAGTTCGTAAAGATTGCTAGAGAATGCTGCTCCTGGTAATGATCTAGGGATACTGTACATGAGTCCCAGAGGTCTACTTGGGAAAAAGAAAGGGAAAACAAAGCTCATGAATATCTCCAGATGGTCTTGGGTGGAATATCCACATTTTTGGAAGCTGGCCTTGTGAGAAAAGAGGATGCTTCCCTTGTAGTGGCTAGAGAAAGGCCCAGTCCATTTAGGAAGCTACTCGTTTAAAAATAAAAAAAAAAAGTTGAAGAATTAGCCATTTGAGTCCCCGTTTAAAATCGGCAAAGCAGGCAAAGTACAGTGTCATATTTCCTCCTCCCTGGGACTCATTTCAGTAGTTTGATTCCCAAAGAGCTGTCAGCCTGCCGCGCTCTTTAGCAGGGATGCTGAAGGGTTTGCTTGGGAAAGGAGGTAGGAGGCATTTAAATCAGTGTCGTAGTCTGCCAAGATCAAAGCAAAAGTTGCACATTTTAAAAAGTGTAATGTGGCAGAACGTCTAGTCGCTGTAGTGCGACGGCACAGCCAGTGTTGTTAATAGTGCATCACATGAGTGGCCTGTGTCTGTGACATGGTCTGCTGCAGCAGCAGGAGATGTTTCTCACTGAGGGGGAGGAGAGTGTGAAAGCCAGAGAACCTCCTGTTGGAGGAGTGGAGTAAGAAAATTAGATTGAAGCTGAATGGGGGAAAGCGATCCGAGACTGGAGGGAGGATGAGAGAAAGACAGATCAAATTCAGTTTAAGAATCTGGAGAAAGAACAAACTTTAGAGAGTTCTAACTTTTAGTAGTGCAATTAATTTGTAAAAGAAGCATCCATGAAGCTCCCAGTGGCTTTAGGCAGAGTAGCAGTAGAAGGACGCCTGCAGAAGGTACCTACACCTAGCTCAATCATTACGAAACCCTGGAAGCATTTGGAGACTTGATGAGTTAGCACTGATACGGGAATAAGAACTTGTGCTCCAGAGGAAACCTGGTCCATGTATTTCAAAATGTCAGACTGATTGACGTCCCTGGCCAGTCTCCTCCGTTCAGGTAACCAGTTCAGCTGCAAGCATGAGCCATAAAGATATACACACATCCATGAGAGCTCACAAAACACACGTATGTGTGTAAAAGACAGAAAATGCCAGTCTGACCACTTTCAGGCAGTCATAAATCAAAGCAAACGATTGAATTGCTGCAGATACAATGAAGAGAGCATAGTAGATGGGCAACTGAGTCAGAGGCTATTAAAAACCAAGTCCATTTGTTGATGTGTAACAGGCATTCTACATAGGCTCTGAGTACTGGCTACAGACAGTGACAATGATTCAATGAACAATAGTTGGGGCTAGACATTCTACTGTAGACATAAGTGAATAGTTAAAAAAAATACTGGGGGCTTGCCAAAGGGGTCCGTTTGACAGCCCTGGAGACTGAAGAACATAAGAACATTAGAACGGCCATACTGGGTCAGACCAAAGGTCCATCAAGCCCAGTATCCTGTCCTCTGACAGTGGCCAATGGCAGGTGCCCCAAAGGGAATGAACAGACAGGTTATCATCAAGTGATCCATGCCCCATCACCCAATCCCAGCTTCTGGCAAACAGAGGCTAGGGACACCATCCCTGCCCATCCTGACTAATAGCCATTGATGGACCTATCTGCCATGAATCTATCTAGCTCCCTTTTGAACCCCATTATAGTATTGGCCTTCACAACACCCTCTGGCAAGGAGCTCCAGAGGTTAACAGTGCATTGTGTGAAAAAATACTTTCTTGTATTTGTTTTAAACCTGCTACCTCTTAATTTCATTTGGTGGCCCCTTGTTCTTGTATTATGAGAAGGAGTAAATAACACTTCCTTATTTACTTTCTCTATACCACTCATGATTTTATAGACCTTTATCATATCCCCCCTTAGTTGCCTCTTTTCCAAGCTAAAAAGTCCCAGTCTTATTAATCTCTCCTCATACAGAAGCCGTTCTATACCCCTAATAATCTTTGTTGCCCTTTTCTGAACCTTTTCCAATTCCAATATATCTTTTTTGAAATGAGGCGACCACATCTGCACACAGTATTCAAGGTGTGGGCGTACCATGGATTTATATAGAGGCAATATGATATTTTCTGTCTTTCCCTTTATCTATAGAACAGGTAGAGCATGTGAAGCAGCAGTGCAAGCTTCTCAGCATATGGGCTGGTCTACACTAGAAACTTACATTGGGATAGCCGTGTCTCTCAGGGTGTGGAAAGTGCACACCCGTGAGAGATGTAGCTATACCAACCTAACTCCCCGTGTAGACAGTGCTAGGTCAATGGAAGAATCCTCCCTTTGAGCTAGCTACTGCCTCTCAGGGACGTGGGTCATGTACGCCAATGGGAGAGCCCCTCCCGTCGGCATAAGTAGTGTCTACACTGAAGCACTACAGCGGTGCGGCTGTGCTCCTGTAGCGCTTTAAGTGTCGTCATACCCTGTATGCCTCAGTACTGATCTGACGAGCCTGCCATGAACGCAGCGATGCAAATTCAGTTGTTGGTCTCCTCAGGGACTCTGTAAGCTAGTGTCATTGTGATGGTAAACATAACTCAGTGAATAGATGTCAGATGGTAATATCTTTCAACTAATACCAGCCAGAACCAAGTTTAAACCAGTACCCTAAAGATGAAAGACTAAGGCCCAGATTCACCACTTCGCTTTTATGTAGGTGTAATCCCAGTAAATCAACCCCTCTGTGTCCCATTACTATTCTCTTAATTCAACATCTTTACTGTTCCTATTTTATATTTTGTCTTCCATTTTGGCCTGGATGGTTAGCCAACATTCAGGGCCTTGTGGGTTGTTTGCATTAAGAAGAAAAATTGGATGATGGAGTCAGGCATACTCTTTTAAATAACCCCATTTATTTACAAAGAATGTTCATAAAATCCTGTTTCCCTGAACACAATAGGATCAAACAGCAGGAGGCAGAGTTTTATTGTACGTATTTAGTCTATGAACTTATCCTTGATAAATTTAGGAGAAATATCCAACCTCCTCTGGAAGCAGACACTTAGTTTTTAGTAGCAAAGAATTTTTCACTCCAATCTATAACTACGTGGCTTTCTTGTTTGGGCAATCAGAGAAAGGCATTTCAAAAACACAAAAAAAGCCTTCAGTGATTGGGCTTAAAATGTGATGATGCAGACTATTCAATTATGTTAAAAAGTTATTCAGCCAAGAGGAGAGCATCGTAAGAACATAAGAACGGCTATACTGGGTCAATCCATCTAGCCAGTATCCTGTCTTCCAACACTGGCCAGTGCCAGGTGCTTCAGAGGGAATGAACAGAACAGGGCAATTATCGAGCGATCCATCCGCTGTCATTGAGGCCCAGTTTCTAACAAATTTAGGGACACCCAGAGCATAGGGATGCAACCCTGATCATCTTGGCTAATAGCCATCGCTGGATCTAACCTTCATGAACTTATCTAATTCTCTTTTGAACCCAGTTATATTTATGGCCTTCACAACACCTCTGGCAATGAGTTTCATGGGTTGACTGTGCATTGTGTGACTTCTTTATGTTTGTTTTAAACCTGCTGCCTATTAATTTCTTTGGGTGACCCCTGATTCTTGTGTTATGTGAAGGGATAAAAACACTTCCTTATTCACTTTCTCCACACAAGTCATGGTTTTATAGACCTCTATTATATCCCCCCTTTGTCAGCTCTTTTCTAAGTTGAACAGTCCCAGTCTTTTAAATCTCTCCTAATACAGAAGCTGTTCCATACGCCAATCATTTTCGTTGCCCTTCTCTGTACTTTTTCTAATTCTAATATATCTTTTTCGAGATGGGGCAACCAGACTGCACGCAGTATTCAAGGTGTGAGCATATCATGGATTTATACAGTGCCATCATGATATTTTCTATCTTATTATCTATCCCTTTCCTAATGGTTCCTATCATTCTGTTAGCGTTTTTTGCCTGCTACTGCACATTGAGCAGATGTTTTCAGAGAACTGTCCACAATGACATCCAGATCTCTTTCTTGAGCAGCAACAGCTAATTTAGACCCCAACATTTGGTATGTATAGTTGGGATTACGTTTTCCAATATGCATCACTTTGTATTTATCAACATTGAATTTCATCTGCCATTTTGTTGCCCAGTCATCCAGTTTTGTGAGATCCCTTTGTAACTCTCCGCAGTCTGTTTTGGACTTAACTATCTTGAGTTATTTTGTATGATCTGCAAACTTTGCCACTGTTTTCACCTTTTTCCAGATCATTTATGAATATGTTGAACAGCACTGGCCCCAGTACAGATCCTTATGGAGCACCGCTATTTACTCCTCTCCATTGTGAAAACCGACCATTTATTCCTATCCTCTGTTTCAGGTCTTTTAAACTGTTACAGGTCAATGAGAGGAGCTTCCCGTTTATCCCATGATTGCTTACTTTGCTTAAGAGCCTTTGGTGAGGGACCTTGTCACTATATACACTAGATCAGAGATTCTCAAACTTTTTCTTTCTGAGGCCCCCCCAACATGCTATAAAAACTCCACGGCCCACTTGTGCCGCGATAACTGGTTTTCTGCGTATAAAAGCCAGGGCTGGCGTTAGGGTGCAGCAAGCAGGGCAATTGCCTGGGACTCCATGTCACAGGGGCCTCCGCAAAGCTACATTGCTCAGGCTTCAGCTTCAGCCACGGGTGGCAGGGCTCAAGCGAGTCTAATGCTGGCTCTGCTTGGAGCCCCCTCGAAACCTGCTCGATGCCCCCTAGGTGGCCCCGGACCCCTGGTTGAAAACCACTGCACTAGATCACTATATACACTTGATCACCCTTTGCCACATGTTTCTTGATTCCCTTGAAGAATTCTTATAGATTGGTGAGGCATGATTTCCCTTTACAAAAGGAAGATGTGTCCAAGCCTTGTTATCTGGAACCATTTGGTCAGAAACAGCATCCTGGACTAGGTGAACCTTTGGTCCGATGCAGTATGGCCATTCCTATGTTCTTACAGACGGCCCAATAGGTGAGCATGACAAAGCCCTAGTCCATGGATTTCTGACTATATGCTCTCCCTTGAGACTCCTTCAAAGTAACAACAGTATGGCTTTTGTCTCTGCCTTGCTATGTAATGACTGGGTCCAAGTGTCCATCTGGCTGCCCATATTTTCTCCATGATTTGGTGATGCTAATAAGGAAGTGTTGTTGTCACTCAGGGCGGCAGTAATTTTGTGTTATATGTTCCAATATTCCACCTTTAGTTCTCCAGCTCTGTCGTCCTCCTCCTCCCTTTTGTCACATGGGGAATGTTAGTTTAGGATCACATTTGTCATTTAGACTTTTTAGTAGAGGAGGCTGGTATTCTGCATAAGAGTAGAATAGAGTTATACATCCATCTTCAATCTCCAAGCAGTCTGCAAGCATTTGTAATGTAACATTCTGCTCCTGTTGTAGGAGCAGCTCAGAGTAGCAGATTGTAGTGCATGGAAAATATCAAGAGTCACAACTGAATGTTTTTTCAACATTGCAATGAATTTTCAAATCTAAAGCATCTGGTTAGCGCAGCCACTCAACTTTTGGAATAGCTGCCATAGGAGAAAAGAGAAACATTTAAAAGCAGCACAGGAGAAATAACAAAAGTCTTGTAAATAAGCTAGATGATACTGTTCAGCATTGTCTCAGGCTTGCTAGTGCAAATGGGGAAGTGAGGATGGCATGTGTCCAAGCACTCAGCTTGGTCGTAGCAGCAATGTTCCTTCTAATGCTTTGCTCTTTGAGTGGAATTAATTAGATGTAAAACCCGTAAACACATCACACTATTCTGATCATCAGATATTGCTCTTGATCCATCTACATTTCAGTACTGCCAACCCCAAGTATTCAAAAAACATGAATCAGGCAACCCAAAACCATAAGATTTTGTTAGAAGTCATGAGATTTTGGGGAAAAAAGCAATAAATGTTGAGTTGTTTTTATTAGCTTTCTGGTTTCTGAGCCTGTAGGTGGCATTTTTAATCTCTAAATACAAGGGCTAGATATTTACTTTTTCTTTAAATGAAAACTGAGATTCTTACTTAATCACATGCCTCCAGGAGATGGGGCTCCAAGAAAAACACCACATATCACAAGACTCACGATAACAAGCTCAAGAATTAGCAACAATGGTGTTTGAATTCCCCATCAGCATCAGTGGCAACTCTCATGGATCAAAGTCTGCACAGGTTCCTTGGTGTGCAATTTACATGTTGTCCCCATGTTTTCTTTTCCCTCCTAGAATCTGGTGGTGTCTCTCTTCTCTCTCCTGCTGGCTGCTAGGAAGTGTTGTGTGATTATGGGTGCAGCCCCTCTCTTCCTAGCTGCTGCAGTTGTGAGGGCGTGGGGAGGGTCTCTTCTTTCCTACCCCCTGGAAGGAAGTGTTACTTTTTGCTCCTAAAACAGGTTTGAAGCTTTTGAAGGGAGGAAGGGCAGCCTTGTGCTTAAGGCTCTGGGCTAGGACTCAAAATATAAGGGTTTAGCTCCTGGCATAAGCCCAGTGTGTGGCCTTGGGCAAGTCATTTTACCTCTGTTTGCCTTAATTTTCCATCTGTAAAATGGAAATAATATTTTCCTACTTTATTTGGCTACAGTGAGGATAAATTCACAAATACGTGGGAGGCAGTCTGGAAATACTGTGATGTGTGTGTTGGGGGTTATAATTTCCTAGATACAAAGAGAGATGAAAGCCATTTGAAGACTGTTAGAAAGTATGACCTTCAGGGCCATTATTTCTACTGCATAGGAGACAAATGGGAGAGATAGCGGAAGCCAATTAGATATAAAAAAAAAGAATGAACAAATAAAATTAAATGCCATCAATTCAACTGGTAATGTTCGCTGGGTCTCTCTTTTAAGACTACATAGTAAGTGAAGATCTTCTGGCTGAGGGCACTAATGATCAACTGCATGGCGAGTCATCTCAGACCTGGAAAAGAAATGCTGGGTGCACTGCAGACCAGATAAGTGAAGTCACAGGGCACAAACAGAAAATAGAACCATAGCAGCTTTGTGAGCCATTAAAGGTTAACACATGGTTAATGGCTGGGCTATTTCCCTTCCACTTCCTACTTTCTAGGTAATCTTTTCCTTTAGTAATTGGATCAACAGTCAAGCTGAAGGTGGCATTTCCAAAATGCCATTTCTTACGGAAAGGTTAGACCGTTAATGAAACTTCAGAGAAAATGTAGGTTGTTTTTCCTGTATTTGGTTTATATGTAAGAGAAGATAAAAGGTACATGGAAAAGTCAAATATTTGGCATTTATAGTACTTCCAAGTCACTCAGCTATTAAGGGCCAAAAGTGATTTTTGAATTTTCACTGACCTAATGTTTATTTGGCTAGTAGAATATTTTTGAATGTTTACTTATTTATTTTTGCTTTGCATAACATCTAACTAAACTCTAGGCAATTTGCATCAAAATTCCACAACAAGCTGCCCTAATGGACCAGAGAATTTGGCCCAAGTTTAAATAAATAATAAAAACAGAACGGGAAGATAAAAGAGTACAAAAGTAATTTACTTGAAAAAACATATAAGTACACCAAAACACAAAGCTTATTTAAATAGCAATTGCTTTTCTTGCCATTCCACTCAAAACAAGACAGCCGTTCCCACAAATAGTGTTTGCACCAAGTTGACCCTTATGCCGCAATTAGTGCCAATGAGCCCCAGGGAACTGAGTAACGTGCTTCGTAACATGAGTAAGGGTGGCAGAATCTTGACCTTGGTTATTAATGAGGATATTGTCCTCATCCTCAAAGGAAACTGCACAACACTTTCAAAGGACAAGCCTGGGAGCTTAAGTTCATAATTTTGTAAGAGACTAAAAATTGTGGTCATAATCAAGACACAGGATTTATGGCTTATTACAACAATCTGCAACCCACTGTCATGGGATACACTACTCACTGATGTGGTGCCTCCTAATGACCACATCTGGGGATTAGCTCATGACCACTCTGATGCCCCCTCCTTCAGGTTCTCACCCTGTGGTCTTGCTCTCTCTGGAGCCAGGTGACTCCCTCATCATAATTCAAGGTGCTCCCTCCTCATGGCTCGGCCTTCTGGAGAGGTCTCTATTGTCCTCCCTTTCCAGGGTATTAAAATCTCACTGGACAAGCAACCCATATGCTGTGTCAGGCAGTCTTCAGGTCCAAGTCCAGGTCGAGTGTCACTTTACCAGTGGCTGATCGGGGAACCCGGGCCTGCCTTCTACTCTGAGTTCCGGCCCAGGTGCCCTATGCCTAACAACTGTGGTCTACTCAATCTCAGACCCTGTTGCTGTTTCTCTGGTCTCCTTCCTATATTACTTCTCTATGTCCTGGCCCATCCCTGGGTTTACCAGCCCATGCTTGCTCTGATCCCAGTGGCTACTCCCCCCTCTTGGCTCCTTGCCAGACTCTGTAGTCCAGGGCAGGATCTCAGGTCTTACTTGCCCCTATAGGTGCTGTCAAGGTTCCTTCCCCACTCTGAACTTTAGGGTACAGATGTGGGGGACCTGCATGAGAAGCTCTAAGCTCAATTAACAGCTTAGATCTGATCTGGCTGCCACCACTCCCAAGCACTAATTCCCTTCCCTGGGTAGCCTGGAGAGACTCTTCACCAATTCCCTGGTGAACACAGATCCAAACCCCTTGGAACTTAAAACAAGGAGAAATTAACCATCCCCCCTCCTTTCTCCCACCAACTCCTGGTGGATCCAGCTCCAATCCCCTTGGATCTAAAAACAAGGAAAAATCAATCAGGTATAAAAAGAAGGCTTTTAATTAAAGAAAAGAAAAGTAAAAGAAAACCCTCTGGGAGAGATTAGCATACCAGCTACTCTCAGAGACAGCAGATTCCAAACACAGAGGATGTTCCCCTGGGCAAAACTTAGTTACACAAAAAATACCCAAATACCCAATTTGATGATTCCTCTGATTGCACAAGACAGGTTACAAAGAAATAAACATAAACCTATTTATTTCCTTCACTGATACTCACTACTTAATAAGAGGCTGAATTCTGGAGCTTTTCCCTCCGGTCAAAAGTGAAACTGACCCAGACAAAGGGAACTTCCCTCCTTCCCTTTGAACCATCTTGTCCTCCCATTGGTTCCTCTGGTCAGGTGTCAGCTAGGCTAGGTGAACTTCTTAACCCTTTACAGGTAAAAGAGGCATTAACCCTTAACTATCTGTTTATGACAGGTGCTGACTCCCTGGGTGCTCCAGGGCTGGAGCACCCACAGAAAAAAATTAGTGGATGCTTAGCACCCACCGGGCAGCCAAGCACCCCTCCGTCCCCCCCCAGCACCTCCCGCCTGCTGTGGATCAGCTGTTCCGTGGCATGCAGAAGGTGCTGGGAGTGAGGGGGAGGAGTGAGGGGCGTGCTTGGGGGAGAGGGTCAGAACTGGGTGGGAAGAGGCGAGGAAGAGGTGGGGTGGGAGTGGGAACTTGGGGGAAGGTGTGGAGTGGGGGTGGGGCCTGGGGCTGAATGGGGGTTCAGCACCCCCAGGCAAAGTTGGAAGCCGGCACCTGTGCTCGCCCCCACAAACTCCTCCTTGTGCCTAGCCAACCTCCTTTCTTTCTAGGGAGTGACTGCGGAGCTCCTCCCTGCAGCCCCCTCTCACGCTCAACTTCCTAGCTTTATACAAGCCCAGCCTGTACCTGTCTAGGTGGGCTTCATATTCAGCTAAAAGCTTATCAGCCTTGCCTCTCCTGTAGGTGAAGCCTATAAGGTTAATTGGCCCTTTCTCACTACTCAGACCTTGTATGAGGTAGGCACCCCATCACATCCACTAACCCCCCTTTTTTTGTCCCATGACTGCAGAGGTGTTAATTGGCCACTTTACCTTGAATGATCTCTTACAACATGTGTTAGGAAGTATGCTAAACAATCTGTTCCACCGTGTATTTAGCTATGATACTCTGAGCACCTTTCCCATACCCGAAGAAGAGCTCTGTGAAGCTCGAACGCTTGTGGGCAGGTCTACACTATAGAATTACTTTGGTATAACTTACTTTGCTCAGGGGTGTGAAAAATCCCGCCCAGATAGCTACCAGCTCTGTCCTGTCAGCATAGAGCGTCTTCATTAAAGTGCTACGGCGGCACAACTGCATTGGTGCAGCTGTCCCAATATTAAGTGTAGACCTGCCCTGTCTCTTTCACCAACAGAAGCTGGTCCAATAAAAGATATTACTTCACCCATAGGTGCCAAGTTTATAATCTGCCAGAGGGTGGTCCCTGCTGGCTCCGCCCAGGCCCCATCCCCACTCTACCCCTTCCCCCCGACCCCACCCCCGCCCTGCTTCTTCCCATCCCCACCCTGCCTCTTCCCCAGCCAGTTCCGCCCCATTCCCCAAGCACACTGCGCCCTTGCTCCTCCCTTCCCCCCCAGCGCCTCCAGATGCCACAAAACAGCTGATCCACAGCAGGTGGTAGGTGGTGGGAGGAAAGGGGAGGCGCTGATCAGCAGGGCCCGCCAGTGGGCAGGAGGTGCTGGGGAGAGGGGGAGGTTCTGGTAGGGGGGCTGCCAGTGGGTGCTCAGCATCCACCATTTTTTTCCTGTGGATGCTCCATCCCCAGAGCACCCACAGAGTCAGTGCCTATGACCTCACCCACCTTGTCTCTCTAACATTCTGGGACCAACAAAGGTACAACAAAGCTGAAAACATTAATGGACACGATTTTTGATTCTTAGGATTATTTGTTTGCTCCTGAGGATTATTCCTTCATGTGAAATTCACCCCTGTGCAGAAGGTCTGCCCAAGGAACTTCACACCAGTTAGATCCAATTTTAAACCTTGCCTAAAGGGCCAAACCCTAAGAGGTAATGAACTTCTGCATCTCCCACCGAAGTCAATGTGCTAAATGGCTTAATGTCAATGTGCTAAATGCCAATTTCACCCTTCCTGACCGCAGTCATCCATTTGTGACAATTTTTTCCACCACATCCAAGCAGTGATTTAAAAGAGGGAGGATTATAGGCTTATGACTTTGGACAAGGAATAAATTGCAAGAGCAAATAAACTCCTAAGTAGCAAATAGTTTAATGCTTGTGTCTTTTAGAAGATAAACCAGAACATGAGATATATACACATGCAGAAGATAGGGGCTACCATGCGAAAACAGGCCACTTTCTGCGGACGTCATTTTTTGCGATCACAAATAACTGCAAAACTATTCTTGCTGGTGCAAATATTGGTAGACAAACTGATAGACATTAATAATATTTATTCTGGCAATTAATACAATAAAAAATGAGGGCACAATTATGTTTGCTCATGCTACTATATATAATATAATGCAGGTTCTTTCTAACTGTTGTGCCAGATTGCATCTGGCTATGCCATAGTGTGCAAGTGGTGATGAGGAACCATAAGGAGCGTTACACCTCTTGTGTATGTGTGCGGAGAGTTGACACAAAGATAGACCCCCGTGCTCTCTTGAGTGCAAAGAGGGCAGTGCACTAGCAGCACTGCTAGCCCGAGAATGCCCTTTCTAGCAAGTGCCAGAGCTAGACAGTTCCTCAATAGCCATATTCCTCCCCTCGTCCGGGGGGCGTTCAGATCCTCAGCAAGTGTAAAGATGTCCTGGCTCCATATTCTGGCCCTATGTAACTACCTGAATTAAGGTGCCTCTAGGAGCTCCCACTGGGGCAGAATACTTCTGCATCACCTCTTAAAGCACTGTGGGCTGTGCTAAGTTATGATTGAGCCTAGTGTATTTTTTAAAGCTGTCCATGTTGGCCTTCAATTATTTTACATTGCTTTAGAATGTGTGTACTGATGTGATGGAATGAAATATATCATTCAAAATACATGGAGTATATACTGGCCTTTGAATGTAGCGTGCTAGCAGGTCTTTAACTGTACATCAAGAGAAGAATATCTCCTTTGTATTTTCCTGCAATATCTAAAGAGGAAAAAGCTACATCTACATTTTCAGCTTGTTATTTGGCTTGGTTTCCTGATTATTTCAGTTCTTTGTATTTCATTTTTGAAAATTTATATAGTATAATCTTTCGATTCCCTAATGAATTATTAGAACAGCACATCAAATTATGGGTTTTCAATTGCAAGATGTCTATCTGTCTCTTTGCAGATGCATTTTATGTAAAAATATGAACATGCATCTAATTTGCCCACTACTGTGTGACTTTGTAATATGGTTTTGCTACAAGAGTTTCAAAAAATTGTTACAGACCAGTGGATCATATCTGAAAGAACAAAGCAGCAAATAAATTGTTGCTTTTTAATAAAGTTAATGCATGTTAATATATGCTAATATATATTTCAAAAGTACCAAATAATGATATCAGATTCCTGCATGAGATTGAATGGTTTGGTCACAGGAGCAGGTGAGTCATCTTGATAAACCACTGAACTCAAAGTTCAAAGATTAAAAGGAAGGTAGAAAAGCTCAAGAAAAAGGTAGCTTTTCCTACAACATATTGTGGAAAGACTGCTTGTCGTCACTGTGGACTAATGCCCCAGATCTTCAGTTCCAGAGACCTGTATTCAGATTTCCTTAGGTCTCAGTCTTGAGAGGCCCAGAGAACGCTAGGGGACAGATTTTGATCTCAGGTATACTAGTGCCCTTTTCACTCAGTGGAGTTACTCCAGAATTGCATAGTCATAGGGCATGCTTCTCCAGCATTCCCCCCTTATGGTCCATCATGGGGCTGCAGTTACATTGAGCTTAGCTCCCCTTGGGTCTTTTCAAACAATTACCCAGACCAGACGATTCAATCCTACTTTGCAGGGTCTGGTTTATTCATTCATTCTACAGAGGATAACTCACTTATTTAGCTGCTCAAGTTCACACACAGTCTGTGTCCATTGAAGAGTCCTGGTCAATTTCCTTCTCTGTTCAGGAGATTCAGGTCTACCTCCCGGAGCTAGGTTGTACTTAAGACAATCCCTCTGTCCTTCTCCTTAAGACAGAAGCCTCCTAGCTCTCCTCCTTGGAGTTGGAGTGGACTTTAGACCAGCCATAGAGCCTCAGGCAGCTTTTCCTTCAACTGGTCCTTCTCCCAGTCAAGCCTTCCTCTCTCAGGCTGGGAGGGTTGAGCAGGCAGCCTTTCCTCTGCTGCTGTCTTTCCCCGGCTCACACAGGGCCCTGCAGGACACTTCTTACTTCCTGCAGTATCTGCAGGCATCTGCACTGTTATGAGCATGGCCCTGCCAAATTCACGGTCCATTTTCGTAAATTTCATGGTCATAGCATTTTTAAAATCTTGAATTTCACAGTTTCAGATATTTAAATCTTAAATTTCACAGTGTTGTAACAAAGCATGAATATGTATTTTAAAACGGCAAACTATAAACATGTAAAGCCCATGACAACCCCCCATATGACCCGCCCATACCACGCCACCCTTATTTCTGTGCTGCTGCTGGCAGGGTGCTGCCTTCAGAGATGAGTGCCCAATCAGCAGCCGCCACTCTCCAGCTGCCCGGGTCTGAAGGCAGTGCAGAAGTAAGGATGACACTACCATGACACCCCTGCAATAGCCGTGCAACCCCCTTTTAGGTCAGAACCCCCAGTTAGAAAAATGCTGCTATTGGGTAAAAATACATAAAAGACCAGATTTCACAGGGCAGACCAGATTTCACGGTCTGTGACATGTTTTTCATGGCCGTGAATTTAGTAGGGCCCTAGCTATGAGGGAGGAGGCATCAGCATTTATGCTTGTCCCCTTTTCCCAACTCATCTCCAATTGCTTGGGAGAGAGGGGGCCTTGTCCTGCTTTCTCTGCAAGGCTCCTGGCCCCAGGCCCTTCAAGAAACAGTACCAAGGTGTGACATCCCCCACGGTACGGTCTGGACTGTTGAACAGCTGTGTCCCCTCGATTCTCCACCCTGGGGTGCCTTTTACACTGCTTCTTTGTGAGAGCTACCACTCCGGGTCTGCTCACACACAGCCACCAGTATGTACATCACTCCCAGCTATACTGTATGAGTGCTATGGCCAGCCATTCTTGAATTACACTGAAGAGCAACACCAGCAAATTCCCAGTCCCAGACTTGCCCCCGGAAATGTGTGTCTTGTATTGCCTGGCATCCTCCTGGACAATACAAGCTCATATAAAGCCCATCATTTTATTAATAGAAAGTGATATGCACAAAGCCTGTTATTTCAAGATTTTAAGTTATTACAAGTAACAAGACATAAAAGTCAGAACTGGACATAAGAAAATAAAAGTAAAATGCAACTAAAGTCTAACTTAACAAGCTAAATGAATTCATTGCAAAGTTTTCTCTCATCACATGCTTCAGCATCTTACTGGCTGGCTTCCTTTCAGCCAGGACTCCTCCCCCAGTTCAGCATTACTTTCCTTGTCCTTCAGGTGTTGTTGATGCCGTGGCTAGAGAGAAAGGGAGGAGTATTTTGGGGCATCTGTTCCCCTTTCTTATAATTTTCTTTTTCCTTTGAAAATCAACTCCAGCTGAGGTTCAGGAGAAAGTGTTTGTGGCTGGGAACCTCAAGCTGTTCTTTTGTCAAAATGTAGATTTCTCGCTCACACCCTCTTTCCTGCCAAAGAATGGCCTCTTAACCAGGTGATAGTCCATTTGATTTCATTGACACCTGGCTGAGGTATCAGTTTGCCTTTTGTCGTTGAGGAAATGGTTTGTGCCTGCTTTTCTACACTTGGAACATGTCTCAGTAATGCCATACAGTAGAATCTTATAACTTTACACACAATGTTGCCACACATATTTTACCAGGACAATAAATGATCAGCAAATTATGAGTTTTCAAATGATACCTCACAAGACTTACTTCATACAAAATTTATCATAGTCTTATAAAAGGGATGAACATAGGGTATAGACCACAGGTGGGTAACCTCTGGCCCACAGGCCACACGCAGCCCGTCAGAGTAATCCGCTGGTGGGCCGCCAGATAGTTTGTTTACATTTGCACAGCTGCCCACAGCTCCCAGTGGCCAAGGTTCACCGTTCCTGGTCAATAGGAACTGTGGGAAGTGGCGCAAATGCAAACAAACTGTCTGGTGGCCCGCCAGCAGATTACCCTGACGGGCCGCATGCAGCCCATGGACTGCAGGTTGCCCACCACTGCCATAGGCTGTCCAGGAGGGGCTGTTTATGCCACCCCTATGCCATGTGAGGTTTCCTTTATGCTAGATGAGGTAATCCTCAGATGCGGCAATAGGCAGCTTTAAGTACCTCTTGAGCAAGTGAAGCAGTGCAAAGGGGACATCAGTGGATGCCAAGGTCTGGCCCTGAGGGTCACCATACTGCCCCTTAATGAAGCTCCTAGATGGTATTTCAAGTTTAAATATAATCTTCCCAGCTGACCTTTGCATATGCACAGTGATTCCATTTGTCCTATGCCATGTAAGCCTGAAGCTGCGTGTTCTGTGAATTAAAACAGAACCCTGTATGTTGTATGGCTATGTGTTCTTACAGACTTCAAGAAAATAAAACAGTACAGTGGTACTCTTGAGAAGCAAGCAGTCAGCCTGGAAAATCTGTTGCAAAAAGCAACAAGCATTAGTGCTAAAGAATCACATGTGTGGATCCCTTATGCAGTGACGGAAGAAAAGATTTTTATATTTTCCTCTAGGGATTAGCAGTAAAATTAAGAACCTTTTGGTTGAACAATGGAATTGAAAAGTTTGACATTCTCTTAGTCTGGGTACTATTCACCCTGTGCAATGGGCTAGCACGAGACCAGTTATTTATGCCCTGAGTGGGAATTAAGTGATGCATAAATGTCACCCTTTCATCCTAGTGTAACTTATGACTTTCCCCAAGAACTACAGTAACCAGTTGTCTGTGGGTAAAGAAAGTTATGGTGGAAAAGAGGGAGTAATTTCTTTAACTGCATAATATCAGAAATAATTCTCAGAAATGGCAAACTCAAATCTCATAACAAGCAAGAATTATTTCCTCAACTCCCATTTTTATCGAAGAAACTGGATTTCTATTGCAGTTTTTCTCCCTGGAAAAATGATCTTTGTAATAGAGACTTACATGTTCTATTAACTGCTGTGACTTTGGGCCATACCCAGAGCCACAACTTTTGAAAGTGAGCACCTTGTTTTCAAAAGAGCAATAACAAACATGCAGAAAGCTATCTCTGCTAGTGCAAGTGCCACAGATTCTACCCAGGGCCGGCTCTAGGCACCAGCAAAACAAGCTGGTGCTTGGGGCGGCACATTTTTAGGGGCGGCATGGCCGGCGCCAGAATGCCGCCCCTAAAAATGTGTCCCGGCCGCCCTAGCTCACCTCCGCTGCCGCTCGCGCGCCGGTACTCGCCCTCCCTCCCAGGCTTGAGAGCCTGGGAGGGAGGGGGAGAAGCGGCGCCTGCGCCGTGGCCACTTGGAGTCTCCCCCTCCCTCCCAGGCTCTCCCTCCCAGGCTCCCTCCCAGGCTTTCGCACGCCGCTGCTCTCCCTCCCAGGCTTGAGAGCCTGGGGGGAGGAGGCAGGGCTGGGGATTTGGGGAAGGGGCAGAGTTGAGGCGGGGCTGGGGGTGGGGGTAATTAAAAAACGGGGGGGCGGGGGGGGGCGGCCAAAATTGTTTTTGCTTTGGGCGGCAAAAATCCTAGAGCCGGCCCTGATTCTACCATTCCAAACAATGGAAGGAAAGACTTGCTAAATGCTAAAGAAGAGATAAATAACTCTCGCTAATATCTGTAAAGTTCTTGGAAGAAGAAGGTTGGTGTATAAATGCTAAATAGTGCTAATCTCCTTTTCAACCTCATTGCAACTCTTCTATTCTTAGTGAATGTTTATTAATTTCAGTGCGGTGAAAATACAATTTACAAGAGATACCAGATTTGCCATTCTTCACAATCAGAGTCTTGCTGTGCCTTGCTGGCTTTGCTACCTATTAGCCAGAGGAAATTTGATGTTTTCTCTAGCCTTGTACAGTGAAAACCTATGAAAAATGCTCATCCCTGGGATTAGAAGAAGAAAGCAGTGACTAAACATACAAAATAGACCACAAGATGACAGATGTATTATGGCAATAATATGTAATCTGGAGAGTGAATGTTGTTCATTAAGACTGCTGGGATTCTATACTCAGTCTCTATAAAACAAGATTTTAAAATATTTCACATAAAGACTGAAATAGCCATAATACGTACTTCCATAAGTGATGATTTAATTATTTAAAAACAGGAATCGCATCTATGAAATATTATTTGAGTTTTTGTGCAGCTAAGACATAAGGATATCAGCTTTGTTCAGAAATGATCTGCATCAGGAAGGGTTTGAGTAAAACTGTAAAATAAAGGCAATAATCCCTATCTTCAAGTAACACAGAGGGGCAATTGCATTGTTTGAGACTTCTGCTTTTTAGCAGCATTCTTAAGCGTCACCCCCTTTTTGAACCCTTCCACTGACTCCCCCTTCTCCTCTGCATCAGGTTTAAATTTCTGAAGTGAAAATCTGGCCCCAGTAACGTCAATGGGAGTTTTGTATTTGTTTACAATGGAGTCAAGATGTCACTCTTGGTTCACTATCAGAGACCCTCCATAAATCTGCTTTTTTTTCTACATCCAACATAGTCTTTTACTGCATCACCCCCCAGCTTTTGTATGGGCCTACTCCATGCCTGGGGTACACTCCCATTTCTAGTTTTCCAAGACACTTCGCTTTCATCATATCATTCAAATACTGCTTCAAGGCTC
Organism: Emys orbicularis; assembly: GCF_028017835.1. Lineage (NCBI taxonomy): Eukaryota > Metazoa > Chordata > Testudines > Emydidae > Emys > Emys orbicularis. The sequence continues at coordinate 267,252,538 of NC_088683.1, read as the reverse complement.
ATCTCTTCCATGTCCATAAGAAGACGGTCAATAAAGAGTAGCAATAAAAATTAAAAATATGACTTAAATTCAATAAGTTGGGTCTGCACAGTTTTACAAATAGGTAGGCAAATATAAGAAATGTTCACATAAGTCAGCAATTGGTATCAGCACGCGGTCAGTTGTTGATTGTTATTATTTTATTACTGTTATTATTACAGTAGCATCCAGAGGCACTGATTGGAGATCAGGGTCCCATTCTGCTATGTGTTGTACACAGACTGTCCCTGCTCTCTGGAGATTACAATCTATGTTTGCAATGCTATAACCAGTTGACAGATGTAACCCACACACCTCCTGGGTGTGGTGTTCTGTCCAATCTAGTGGCACTGAGACCACTTAGAAAGAGAGAGAGAGAGAGAGAAAATGAGTCTGCTCTACAGCCTTAGCTAACAGCCAGCTGTTTTTTAGTTAAGGCTGTAGAGCAGACTCATTTAACTCTCTTTTAAGTGGTCTCGGTGCCACTAGATGGGACAAAACACCACACCCAGGAGGGTTATGTGTGGGTTACATAAATAAGTAGAGGTGGGAAGACAAGTTAAACAGTGAACCAATTAGGATTAGCTTCAGAATTAGTTGTTTCAGTATGTAGTTGCCAAAATAACCATGTCATGGGCAAATACTGCTCATGCGTATATATAACCAATCAGTGAACCTCAGGTTCATAGATGTGATCCCACTACTGATTTGCATGGGAGTTATGGCCTGCTCCATTTCTGACCTGAGCTGGAGCATTCCTCCTAAGAAACCCTGATGACTGCAAGCTCCTCAGGGATCACCGTACGGATGCTGAATTTAGTGCAGACACCAATCAGATTAGTACAGTGCAGCCCAGGACTCCTGAACTCAAGTGATCTACCCTGGGTCAGGGTCACACATTTACATATTAGCTATTTGCACACACAAGATAGGTGCACACAAATGTACATAAACAAGTTTCAATGTACAACTTTGTAAATATGGTCCACGATATACTTTCCCCATCTGTTTTGTTTACAGTTACTAAAAATCAGAGTGACCTTCCCACACCCACATACTTTTTTTAACATAGGTGTTGCATACTTTAGTTTTGAATAATTTTGAATGGTATTTAAAAACACGAGAAACCTTTGCAGCATGAAAACCCTAATGCTTTTGTTACTATTGTGTTGCATTCCGGCACTTTCACTTCAACTGCTGTGAGGAATGTTTTATTAAAATAGATGTTTTCTAGTATGTGACCTTTTCAAATAACATTTTACATTTTACTTAACGTCCGTGAACCATTGAAAGCCCACCGTTCACATTACATATCTGTCCCATTTAATTTCTTCACTCCTCTTCAGTCTCAAAACTATAAGGAATCAGCTCCGAAGGAGAGCCTGCTCTCTTAATGGGATGCAAAAATGCAATGGGACCTTCTCAGAAATGACAATGTATCCGTATGCAGATGGAGATATATAAAATCAGTGACAACGAGATAAACATGGGGTGGCCTGTACTGCCAACTTCTGCTCTTGAGGATTCTTGTTGGGAAAGGGTGTTTCTGAGGGTTCTGTTACCCTAAGCCAGCTGGCAAATGTTCACCCATGTTCACCCTCTTAGTTACTGCTCCTGTTCTGATTTGGATCTAGCTGATTATGCTGAGGACAGACTTACTTGAAAAGAACTGGAAGAAAAACACACTTTCTTGGTCTGAATTTCAGTCACCCTTTGGGAATGGGAAATTTCGGGGGTGTCTTCTTTTGATCCGATCCTGCACCATCTTTAACTAAAAATGTACCATAATGAACAGTGCTGCCTTGGCAGGTGAGTAGACTCACTAGGTGACCTCAGCAGTTACTCCATTTCTATGCAGAATAGGAGAGGACAGCTTTGCCTAGCCTGATTCTCCAACACCCTGTCAGATAAGGAAAAACAGCTGGCTTTTGTCCTGCTGGATGACCTGTGGGGTGGGGTATCATCTCACTTCTTGTGCCTGAATGTATTATTTAATGCTGTCAGGTATGGCAGCATAACCAGAGGTTACATGTCTTTAAGAATGCAGGCAGGAGTTAGCAAAGTAAAGTGTGTTCTCCTCATCCAAGTGACACCAACCTGCTCCATACAGCCAGAGGAGGAGGAGTTCCCTGGCTTATGAAGTAATGGAAAGGTCTCAAAGAAGTTTTATATTTATTTATTTTGACTTATGGCTGTTAAAAAGTCACCTATGCCAAATTCTAGCACCTTACACTTAACAATAAGAAAACCCAGTGGGCGGGGGGTCACATGATACTCATGAGGAAGATAACTACCTAGTCCCAGACCTCCTCACTCCCCACATATCAATCCATCGTTAATAATTACTTTCCTAGCAAATTGGCAATAAGTTTCTGTCATAAAAGTTTAAATTAAATCCCCTGGATAAATGTCAAACAGTTGAATATGGATTCCAATGAAAAAATGTTGGTGGGGGGGGGGGGGAGCAACAGAAGACCTAAGCCTGAATCATTTAAGCAGCTGAAGGGGGAGAGCACAAAGCCACAGCAGAACCTACCCCAGAATATTGCAGCACTGTAAGAATTCCTTACAGACTGACTGGATTCAATCTCAAAAGATATTTGTGGCCTTTCTAAAGATGTGATGTAAAATCCTGACTGGCTCCCTTGGAAAATGAGCTACAAAAGACTGCCATTGATATCAGTGAAATTAAAGAAGAAACTGCCTCCTTAAAGCTTAGACTAGACAAACTGGGAGAAAAATGGGATGACTTAGAAAATAGCTCTCAAAGAAATAACGTTTGCCTCTTGGGCATTGCTGAGGGTCTAAAGGGGAAGGATATTATCAGCTTTCTTCAGAAGCTGCTCCCTGACATACTTAAATTGGACCCCCAGCTGCCCCCATTAGATATTGAAAAGGCTCATTGAATGCCTGGTACTAGAAGGCAGGAGTCTGGCAAGCCCAGAACCATCATCTTCCAGCTGCTTAAGTTCAGTGATAAAGTAATGTTAATGAATTCTGCTAGAAAAGCTGAAATCCTGATGTACAAAGGCCACAACATTTCTCTTTTTCCTGACTTCTCAGATGAGCTTAACAAAAAGAGGGTTGCATTCAATGGCATAAAGCAAATCCTGAGGGGGACCAAAGTCAGATACAATATGAAGTACCCATCTACCTTCATTATAGATTTAGCAGGCTCCACAAGATTTTGCAAGACCCCCTCTGAAGCTTGGCAAACACTTCAAAGACTGAGACCAGATTTGACCAAAAATAGCAGAATGGTTTTATCACAAAAAGCATACCTCAACAAGTTTAAAAATCAGTTTGTTTTTCTATGTATCCTTATAGATATGGTAATATTCGCTTATATAATCTTCAAGCTCCTAACAGCTAACCAGCTAGACTGAACTCTTCTGTTATCTACTTTGGAACTGAGCAAATAACAACTGTATAACCCCCCTATGCATTGAGTAACAGTTTAACAGTAAGCTGGGGTTTATAGCACCATCTACTGACTGAAGTATTATGTGCACTAATCATCAGAACTTGCACTGCTAGACACAAGTCCCTGGGAATTGTCAATACTCCTGACATGTAAAGTAGACTATATCCTAAACCTTAAATACCAGTTACTCAGATAAATACTTAAATACTAGTTATTCAATTTGTGCAGGGCATTTCACATACTATGAATATGATTTTTTATATTATATTTTTCATATTTAGATTTTGTACTAATTTATATTTGATTTAGCAAATCTATTGTAAATTTACATGTGATGAGTCTATATATATGTGTATGCATATATGTATGTATACATAAAATCTATAGGTAGGAATATATTATATATTTTCTAGAATATCCAATCGTATTTACAGGGTAATATTTGATTTAAAATATTTTTGTATTTACAGCTGTTTAGACTATTAGAAAATATAGGAGGGGAGGAATGGATGAAACCAATGCCAGCAGGAATCTGAACATGCCCACACTGCTTGTTTTAAGTCTAATTTTAAAAAAAATTAGACTTAAAAAAAAAAAAATCTAGTTAATTTTTTTGTGTTTTGTTTTCTGTTACAAATATACTTTGGAAGACACATGATATTTAACTATAGATCTCTTTGTATTTCTGACACTCTTAGAGGCTCAATTGAAGGCATAAATTCATCAAAACTAACCAGTATCAAATATGTATAAATACATAAATATATCCTAGTGTCAAGGTTCCTTCCCCATTCTGAACTTTAGAGTACAGATATGGGGACCTGCATGTGAACCTCTAAACTGAATTACCAGCTTAGATCTGGTTTTGCTGCCACCACTCACAAATACTAACTCCCTTCCCTGGGTAGCCTTGAGAGACTTCTCCACTAATTTCCTGGTGAACACCGATCCAAACCCTTGGATCTTAAAACAAGGAGAAATTAACCATTCCCCCTCCTTTCCCCCACCAATTCCTAGTGAGTCCAGATCCAATCCCCTTGGATCATAAAACAAGGAAAAATAAATCAGGTTCTTAAAATGAAGGCTTTTAATTAAAGAAAGAAAGGTAAAAATCATCTCTGTAAAATCAGGATGGAAAATAACTTTACAGGGTAATCAGATTCAAAGAGCCCAGAGGAAACCCCTCTAGCCTTAAGTTCAAAGTTACAGCAAACAGAGGTAAACCCTCTAGCAAAACGTACATTTACAAGTTGAGAAAACAAAGATAAACCTAACACGCCTTGCCTGGCTGTTATTTACAAGTTTGAAATATGAGAGACTTGTTCAGAAGATTTGGAGAGCATGGATTGATGTCTGGTCCCTCTTAGTCCCAAGAGCGAACAACCCCCAAAACAAAGAGCACAAACAAAAGCCTCCCCCCCACCAAGATTTGAAAGTATCTTGTCCCCTTATTGGTCCTTTGGGTCAGGTGTCAGCCAGGTTACCTGAGGTTCTTAACCCTTTACAGGTAAAAGGATTTTGGTGTCTCTGGCCAGGAGGGATTTTATAGTATTGTACACAGGAGGGCTGTTACCCTTCCCTTTATAGTTATGACACCTAGAGATATGGTTTTACAATATCAATGGGGAAATATGTATCTTTAGAATAAGGTTATATGTCTTAATACAGTAGAACCTCAGAGTTACGAACACTTCTGGAAAGGAGGTTGTTTGTAACTCTGAACAAAACATTATGGTTGTTCTTTCAAAAGTTTACAACTGAAATTGACTTAATACAGTTTTGAAACATTACTCTGCAGAAGAAAAACGCTGCTTTTAATCACCTTCATTTAAATGAAACAAGCACAGAAACAGTTTCCTTACCTTGTCAAATCTTTTTTGTAAACTTTTCCCTTTTTATTTTAGTAGTTTACATTTAACACAATGCTGTAGTGTATTTGCTCTCTTTTTTTTTGTCTGTGCTGCTGTCTGATTGCATACTTCTGGTTCCAAATCAGGTGTGTGGTTGACTGGTCAGTTCGTAACTCTGGCGTTCGTAACTCTGAGGTTCTACAGTATATCTACCGTATTGTCATGAATGTTCTTAGACTGTGCTGCTGGAATGTGAGGGAACATAATCAACCTTCCCCCCCCAAAATTAAAATACTGAGGCACCTCAGATCAAAAAAGTGTCAAGTAGCTTTATTGCAGGAAACTCATCTAGCATTGATGCCAATAGAATCAAGATGTGGGTAGGTGTTGAGTATCATTCATCATTGAATCCTAAGAACAGATGCACATCAATCTTAACTCATAAAAGTATGACTTTTCAATGTATGCGGTCTTAGTCTGATCCTGAAAGAATATACATTCTGTTTGAAGGTTGTTTTAACTCAAAAAAGTTAATTCTAGGAAGGTAAATCTGAATTTTTCAAAGACATTGAAGATATTCTAATAAAAAAGACCTTCCTGTAATACTGGAAGGTGATTGGAATACTACACTAGATAGACATCTGGACAAATCCAATTACATGAGACCCAGCTCTCACAGCACAATAAGCCAACCCTCATTATTAATGAATGAATTTGATTTAAAAGATATGTGGAGACCGAGACACCTCAAGGAGCATGACTATACATATTGCTCTACATTACATTCATCTTAGTCCAGAACTGACTTTTTTCTTTTGTATTCAGAACTGATTGCAGGATGCCTAGAAGCAGCTATTGATAATATATTAATTTCAGATCATGCTCCAATTATTCTTACCAAGGTCATTAAAATAGCTCAGTGGTTTGAGCATTGGCCTGCTAAACCCAGAGTTGTGAGTTCAATACTTGAGGGGGCCACTTAGGGATCTGGGGCAAAATTAGTACTTGGTCCTGCTAGTGAAGGCAGGGGGCTGGACTCAATGACCTTTCAGGGTCCCTTCCAGCTCTATGAGATAGGTATATCTCCATATATTAAAATCTTCTAGGTGGAAGCTGAACACTCTGCTACTAAAAGATGCAAAGTTTTGTTTCACAGTTGATTCAGTCATCTCTAACTTCATACAAGGAATAAAGCACTCATTTACCTCAGATACCATCTTTTGGGAAGCCCTGAAAGGGGCAAATGCTTAAAGTATGCCTCCCAAAAGAAGAGAGAAAGACTCAGATTAGTAAATTCTCTGCACCAGGAAATAGATGAATTGCAGAGAAAGTATAAGACCTACCCAAATAATGAAAACCTCCTACATTCTCTAATCAAAGCCAAATGTAAATATAATGAATACTTATTCAGCTTAAATCAAATTTGCACTCAACAGGGTCACACAAAGATATTATAAATGGGGAGATAAAGCAGGAAAACTACTTGTCGGAAGACTTAGGGTGGAACTAGGCAACAACAATATTGCTTCCCTATTACAAGAAGACGAGAGTGCCGTCCTTGAACCAATAGATATAAATAATCAATTTAAGCAATTCTATCAAGCTTTTACATAAATCAGACAACCAATTTGACCCTAATAAATTTGATCATTTCATCGAGGGCCTGCCTTTTCAAACTCTAACTTCAGAACAATGTTGTTTATGGACAAAGCTATCTAAAGCAATGCAAGAGGTCAAACAGGCTATAAAAATATTAATTCCAGCAAGGCCCCTGAGATGCATGGCTTTCTGACAGATTTCTACAAAGCATTTTGTAATCAGCTATCTTGTATTTTTTCAAAGGTCTTCACTGAAACATTCCAAAAAGGAACCATGTCTGATTATATGAGAACTGGTTTATTTACTTTAATATTAAAGAAGAATAAAGATGGTTGCAACTGTGGCGACATCCATCCCATATCTATATTGAACACAGACTACAAAATAATTCAAAATTTTTAGCAACGTGACTGAACACCAGCCTCCCAACAATTATACACGCAGATCAAGTTGAGTTTATTAAAGGAAGATGGACTGCTGGTAATACAAGAAAAAATTGCTCACTTGATCCAGCAAGCTCAGATGTCAGATGTTCCCTCCATAGCCTTATCTCTAGGTGCAGAGAAAGCCTTTGATAGGGTTGAATGGCCTTGTCTAATCTTTTTTATCTAAGAAAACATGACCTATGAGAAAAGATTGAAAAAACTGGGTTTGTTTAGCCTGGAGAAGAGAAGACTGAGGGTGGGCATGATAACAGTTTTCAAGTACATAAAAAGTTGTTACAAGGAAGAGGATAAAAATTGTTCTCAATCTCTGAGGCTAGGACAAAAAGCAATGGGCTTAAATTGCGGCAAGGAAGATTTAGGTTGGACATTAGGAAAAACTTCCAAACTGTCAGGGTGGTTAAGCACTGGAACAAATTGCCTAGGGAAGTTGTGGAATCTCCATCATTGGAGGTTTTTAAGAGCAGGTTAGACAAACACCTGTCAGGAATGGTCTAGTTATTACTTAGTCTTGTCTTGAGTGCAGGGGACTGGTCTAGATGACCTGTTGAGGTTCCTTCCAGTCCTACACTTCTATGATTATATAATTCTATGATTATAGCATTCCCCTCTTACTATAGGTGCTGGAACCAGGGGTGCTGGGGGAGCGGTAGCACCCTCTGTCTTGAAGTGGTTTCTATCATATGCAGGGTTTACAGTTTGGTTCAATGGCTCTCAGTACCCCCACCATACAAATTGTTCCAGCACTCCTGCATCTTACTAATTCTCTTCTCATACCACTATGGGATAACACGTGCCTCAGGATCAAGGCCAACTCCATGCTTAACATAATTTGGATAGACTGGCCTAATTTGATTTACATGTGTAACAAACGTTAGCTACTGCTCTCTCACAGATCCTTCTTTCAGCGGCTGTGCTCAATGATTCATGCAAGGACAGGATACAATTGTTCTGTTTCAACTCTCTCACCTCTAGAAGAACATGTTAAGAAATATGGATACAAAAATGACTTTGTAGGAATTACTGATAGGTGGCTTAATTTGTATTACCCTCACAATCTCAGTCTCAGATTAAAATGGGGGAAAGAATTTAGCCTTAGTATCACAACAGAAATCTGGGAAGATACCTGGCTTAATGTGAAAAATACTTCAAGTTCTTTATCCTTACGATTCTTCCAAAACAAGATATTAAACAGGTACTACCTGACTCCGGAACATTTGTTTAAGGCTAGATTGGCAACACACAGTGAATGTTGGAGATGCAATCAGCCACATGCCAACCTTTCACACATTCTCTATACCTGTCCAAAAATGTATGTGTTCTGGCATGCCATATTCAGTCCTTTCCTGGAGGGCCGTTTACTTTAGAGGATTGTGACAGAGTTTCATTTGGAATGCAGCCCAAGGAACTGAGAAACATTTTATGTGACTAAGGAGAAGGCAAGACAATACTCTCTATATTTTTTTATTTTGCAAGGCAGACTACTTTTCTAATTAGGGTGGAAGAACAGAACCTAGGGAGAGAGCTAAAGATAACAACGGTCAAAGCTTAAAGAATTGTTCCGATATGAAAGAAACCCAAAAAGTGCTACAGTCAAACGTTCAGACACTACTCTGAGTTTCAGGCAGACAGATTATTCTGTGTGCAAAGAACCAGTCTGTCCAACCTCTTTCCTCCTTCCAAAGGGTACAAAAAGGGGAGAAGCACTCCAGAAAATTCCCAGATGAACAAGGCACATAGGAACAAAGAAGAAAAGAAACAGGAGCTACAAAGAATATCACTAGAAGATATTGTAGAACTAAAACAAGACTGCAAAGGAAGTCCTGCTCCAAAGGGAAGCACTGGCCTTTGGCTTCCTCAGGTACCATCCTTCCTTTACTGTATGTTAAAAGCTCCATGTAAAGAGCTGCACACGCAGGAGCCATTTGGAGTGCACAACAACTAGTAATTATCAGTGGTTTTGTTGCTGTTAATGCTGGTGCTGGTGTACCATATAAGCAAGTGGAGCCTTGGAAAATAAAGCTCCAAGAGAAACAAAAGGAAGAAAATCAATGTTAGCTACAGAAAAGCAACGTGCAGTGAAAGGAAATGACTGCTGAGGAATGGGATTTTGTTATCCCCCCCCCCCCCCCCCCCCGCATGCTCTCTCAAGCTTTTCCCCAACAGTCAGAGATCTGGAATGATAAAACACTGGCTGAGGGGTTGCTGCTGGTGCCCCTCTCAGCCCAAGATGTTCCAGTTTTGCATACAGAATCTGCTATAGTCATAATATTTTGTGAGAGTTTTTTTTTTTAAAGACCAAGCAGCTGCAGATTACCTGCTGTGCATCTCTGGGCTGTGCAGTGGGCATTGGTTCATCTTATTTAGAGGTATGAAGTAGGACACCAAAATAAAGGAATAACACATGGACCCTAAGTCATGTTGATGGATAGAAAAATTCTTTATTTGCAGGGCATGAAGCCAGTGTGAATGTGCCCAGAATGGGGCAGTTAGTTCTTACTGAGGAGTGTACACTATATTGGGTTATTGATTTATCCTCTGCGTGGAGATAAAAATAAGCAGGAAACTCTTTTCACACTTGACCTCAGGCATGTTCAGCAGTGAATTGTTTCCTAACAGATTCTCATGCATCAGTTTTTAACCTTTAGATGCTGCTGTCTCCATTCACTCAGCAAGGACACTCCACACACTGTTATCTACACTTAACCATCAGCTAATTGGTCATTCCAAAATACAGCACATTCAGCCACAAATTATTAAATCGATGCAGTTTTTCAAACAAACCATTAATTATTTTTCAAAGCTCTTGTTGTTTGTGTGACCTGCTTTTCTATCAGCACATCCTATTAAGCAACAGTTTTAACTTGTACCGACTCTAATGATATATATTTTTTTCTATCTTCAGTCATTAAAATAGGGACAATGATGATTCACACAAAAATACGGATAAAGAGGCAAATGATTAATTAGAGTATGCATTGGTAAGCATGCAGTCTCCCTTATTGTCAATTGCAACACAACAGTAGGGATTTAGCAAGTCCAAAAGTAATATCGTTTAATATAAATAATAAATCACTATATAGTCTCTTTTTTTCTTGAGAGCTACACTTAAAATTGCAAAGCTTCTGACGAAAGATAATGCACTTATTTTGTCTGACTCTTCAAACCTAACCACATTAATAACAAAATTATTTTCATTGTTTGTGCAGTTAATATTGCTGGTTGAATAATGCAAAAAGTGATTCTCAAATATTTGTGTGAATAAGTAGTACATTCACTTCATCTTTCTATTATTGGGGGGTCATATGATACATTGTCTGCACAGTCAATTAGACACCAGCTATTTGTGCAAATGTTCAAGGCAGAAAAACTCAAAAATGTAATTAATTTTAACATAAGTGTTGATTCATCCCCACAATTCACAGCACAAATTATTTATCTACTCTTGATCATTCTCCTTTTTAAAATGTCTCAGCCATCCAATCAGGGAGCAGGAACAATAACCTCTGATGTCAGTGACCAATCTTACACCCCGAATAAAAAATGGTGAATAGCTGAGGTTAATATTTCCCAATCATCCATAGACTTAATCTATTCCACACATTTATGAATAACAAACACATACTTTCATATCAGGATTGAATCACAATTGATTTACTCTGAGATAAAAAGGCTAAATTTGCAATGAATATTATTCACAATGAATAAATTGACCTGTTGGTATGGCTAATGTATGCCATTTATTCTCTATTCTTATACAGTTTGAAACATAATATAAAAACTTTAACAATGGGTGAGTGACAGTGAAAAGTTTTCTGATAGCTTCTTCTCAACTTTGATACTGTTGAAAGTGGACGGTAGCCCTCCTTTATTAATCTTTTTTCTATATTGACTTCTAGATTCCTTGAGGACTTTAATCCAAATGACCCTATCACCCACAGTCACTTTTAGAGGAAATGTGGGTTTGTTACAACAGTTAGTAAAGCTAGTGTTTATGAGGTAAGTAAATAATTCCAACAAACTCCTATTGGATTTCTGGTGGTGTCATATTTCAATAAACAACAGGACATTTTTTTAAACATAAAATAACAATTGGATTGTCACAGTATGGGTGGTTTCTCAATAGGCACCACTTTTGTCACTGGACCAGAAGATAAAAGGTTGAAATATTAAGGGACACAGAGACAGATGTGCTTCATCTGTCAGCATCCCAGCATGGTACCAGTGATGTGGTTCTGTGGAGGAGACATTAAACTGAAATCTCCAAGAATATTAACCCTTGTGTCATCATTTTATTCCTTTTGTCCATACACTCACATCCTCCACCGCTGAAAAGGGGATAATGCCACTGTGGTGCTACTATCCATGGTGTATTTTCACACGATTGCAGAAAAGATGTACTATCAACATTTGGCTTTATCCTGTCAGCTACAGAGTACCTTGAGCTCCCACTGAAGTCTCATTTAGTGGACCTCTCCCAGGACAAACAGCATTTATTTGTTGTACCTCTCTGTACATGTCTCTGAATATGTTCTGTGATGTTACCTACAATATTACCTCAAGATTCTAAGGCAAGCTAAAGTCACACTGCAACTGTAAAATGAATTTGCTTTAGCAATGCTTGTACCCATCATGCTGTGAACATTTGTGTATTTGAGTTGTACTAACACAAATGTTCATGGAAGGCAGATTTAAAAGTCTCACATGCACAAGGATTTTCGATAAGGGGTCTTCAATTTGCATATGCAAGTGTTTGGTCCAGAAGTACTTGTTCACTCATCTCCTCAGGGTACAGAAGCAGTAACAGGGTATTTATCTGCCCAATCTCAACTAACAAATACAATTCAAATATCAAGTATTTGCAGAGAACTCTTTGCAGTCAATCCATAGTTTTAAAAGTTTGCTCCAAAACTATCAACAAATACTTTCCAATCATGAATAAATTTGAGGAAAGCGTGATCTGCTGATGGCTATTCTGCTAGCAGAAAAAGTGGCTAACTTAACTGAATATATTATTCATTATTATATGCGCATCTCTAGAAAATACAGACAGCTGCATCTATTGAACAAGAAAATCACCTGGGGTCTGATTACTCCTGGGGGAATTCTGTGACAAAAAAATTAAAAATTCTGCTCACAATATTTTAAAATTCTGCAAAATTCTGCAAATTTTATTTGTCCAAATAACACTACATAATCACGCCAATTTCAATTAGTTTGATAATTTATTTCAGAATACCTGTCATCAAGTAGGTCTGTAACAATACAGACACACACATAAATTTCCCCTTTGATTAGAGAGTTAAAGAAACCCCTATGACAACCCAGTTCCTGTTTTTCTGCCCCCTTCCCCCCCCCAGTTGGGGGGCCAGACACCCACAACCCCTCCCCCCAGAGCCCACCTGCAGGGACCGCCCAGCCAATACACCTGAACCCGCTCCTCCCCAGAGCCCAACCATGGGGCCAGCCCAACCCAGCTGGCACTGGGTACCCGCACCCCCATCCTAGAGCCCAGATGTGGCCCCCCCCCTTTCCCAGACACCCATCCCCCTCTTCCCCCCTCCCCCTGAGCCCAGGGATCCAGAGGGAGAGACAGCCTGATACTCAGTCCCAGGCTTGCACAGTGTTTCCTGCGCGCCACCACCTCCTTCCTTCAGGGCATGCTGGGAACTGCAGCTGCCAGGAATCCTCTAGCTCCCTCTCCCTCCCCTCAGCAGTGTCTTCTATGTGCAAGCTGGGCTCTGCTGAGTCCATTGGCCTCTAGTGGCGGCCAGCAGCACTGCAGACCATTTGTGTAGGGGAAAGGAAATTCTGCACGCACAACATTAATTTGTGCAAAATTCTGCATTGTGCAGTGGCGCAGAATTCCCCAGGAGTAGGTCTGATCTTTTGGTCCTCTGAGGTGCTCAGTACTTTCTAAAAATTCTATTAAAAAAATATTAGTGGACACATTGCAAAGTGCCAACCAGCCTGAAACAACTGTGACTTCATACATGTTGAATTTCACTAAACGTGGGGTATGTACTTAGTCTCCTTAGTAAACTACTGCCCTACATTTATCTCTTCTTATTTATCACAGGTATTTTGCTTAGAGATGCTCAGTAGTAAAGTCTTTCAGGCCTAGAACTTAAATAGCTTTAAGAGACCTAGGACTAATATAGGGGTTCTCAAACTGGGGGTCGTGACCTCAGGGGTCATGAGGTTATTATGTGGGGGGTCGCGAGCTGTCAGCTCCACCCCCAAGCCCTGTTTCACCTTCAGCATTTATAATAGTGTTAAATATATTTTTTAAAAGGTGTTTTTAATTTATAAGGGGGGTCGCACTCAGAGGCTTGCTGTGTGAAAAGGGGTCACCAATACAAAAAGTTTGAGAACCACTGGATTAGTAGATAAGTAGCTCAGGAAAATCTCAGAATGTTTAGCACATCTCTCCTCTTCTTTACTGAAGAATATCTCTGCATAGTGTGACAGGAATGCTCAGCAAGGCGTAAAATGATATTTTTGGAAATAGCGAGACAAGGTGGTTGAGGTAATATCTTTTCTTGCACCAACCTCACCCACCTTGTCTCGCTAAGACCCTGGGATCAACCCAGCTACACTACTGAATTTCTCTAAGTAGTGAGTTAATAGATGAGGTGCCAGGATATGGTGCTCAGAAAGATGGAGCATAGTTCGTGACATCTGCCAGACCAATAATTATAGTGCGGACTAGTTACCTGCTGCTGTGGGGCCACCAGAGAAAACACAAGAGCCCAAAAAGGAAGGGTGGTCTTGTGGGTTAAGGCCCAGGGTTGGGATGAGGGAAGCTGAGTTCAGTCCTGAGCTTCCTGTGTGGCCTTGGGTGAATAATTTAAAATGGAATTTTTCAAAAGTGCTCAGCTCCCATTGAAATCAATAGGACTTCATGGTGATGCTGCAGTCTGCTCACACAGTTGTCCTCAGAGGACCAGGACCCTACACTGTAAACTCTTCGGAGCAGTCTCTTACTGTGTGTTTGTAAAGCACCTAAGGGCCCCGATCTCATCTGGGGCCTCTAAGAAGTAATGTAATAATAACAAAACACTCCTTCCATGTGGGTCCCATATGGATATTTATCAGCTCTTCAAAAAACAGGTCTTGGAGAGGAGAGTTTTCTTTAGGGCGGTGGAAAAAATGATCACTGAGAGCCTGGAAGACGTAAACTTACCAGTTGTGATCACTTTGACATAGGTGAAACTTTAGGCTTCAACATCTGTACAATTTCTGTTTCAATTATAAACGGTGCAAAAATGATTAGGGGTATGGAACGGCTTCTGTATGAGGAGAGATTAATAAGACTGGGACTTTTCAGCTTGGAAAAGAGACGGCTAAGGGGAGATATGATTGAGGTCTATAAAATCATGACTGGTGTAGAGAAAGTAGATAAGGAAGTGTTGTTTACTACTTCTCATAACACAAGAACTAGGGGTCACCAAATGAAATTAATAGGCAGCAGGTTTAACACAAATAAAAGGAAATATTTCTTCACACAACACGCAGTCAACCTGTGGAACTCCTTGCCGGAGGATGTTGTGAAAGCCAAGACCATAACAGGGTTCAAAAAAGAACTAGATACATTCATGGATGATAGGTCCATCAATGGCTATTAGCCAGGATGAGCAGGAATGGTGTCCCTAGCCTCTGTTTGCCAGAAGCTGGGAATGGGTGATGGGATGAATCACTTGATGATTACCTTTTCTGTTCATTCCCTGTGGGTCACCTGGCACTGGCACTGTCAGAAGACAGGATACTGGGCTAGATGGACCTTTGGTCTGACCCAGTAGGGCCATTCTTATGTTCTTATGATGCAATTATTCCATCTACAGCTCGCCGTCTGTATTTTCTGGTAACTCTTGAGTTCTTTCCGAGATTGCCAGAGGGTCTGGCCACTCAGATGTCACTATATTTCCCTTAAAACCATTCTATTGGCTCACTCATTATAAGAAAATGTGCCTGCTTTATTTCAGCCTTGCTTGTGCTATTTCCAGCCAGGCTTTTGAAGTGGTTTGAAGAAATATGGGGCAATTGGCTCCTCCCAGTGTAACTTATGGCATCCTTCAAGAAAAGGGTTTATTTTCTTAAATGTACTTTTAATTGTTTTCTGCTGGAATGTGTGGGGTAGTAAAGGCAAGGACCAGTGGTAAGTGGCCAGGATTGTCAAATTTGATTAGCTAAAACCATATTTACTGTTATATTTGCTGAGGTGCCTCACATCAACAGAAGGCTGCATTGTAAAATGAAGGTAACAGCATCAGGAGATTTTCTTTTTTGCTATGTTGTCATTCCTTGTGTTATTAGGGCAAAGTCGCAGGAGAAAAGTCTGAATTGAAAAACAACTAACGTGACATTTTGATGTCATTTTTATCATCAGTGAGATTAGCACATGAAATACTGTTCACAAGTCAATATAGCTAATGTTCAAAACAGCTAGAGGAACTCCAGTAGTATTGTTACTGAGACTGCACACCCAGCTGGTTCAGGTAAAATCTAACATCCAAGAAGATGTGATCAATGAGCAGGTGACTCAAATCATTACACGTGTCAAAGGCCAGGACAGCCAATTAACAATTGGACAGCTGGTGGCTTGTGAATTTAAAACAGCTGTCAAAATGAGACACACTGCACAGACTGGCTCTAGGACATAATGGTACAAAAACATTTGCGAGTATGAATGAGGTTCCCCTTGTGCTGACAGTGGACTGGTGGATGAGGATGTTGCAACTAATTGCCAGGTAGTAAGTCAGTCCTTGATAGTCAGTGTCATGGATCCATAGGGTCTGTGCCACACCCCAGCTTTTAAACAGTCCCTTGGAGGAACCCTTTCTGTGTGGCACACCCCAAAATGGTCCCAGTCTTCCTTAAGTGTAGGCCACGTGGCCTCAATGCAGGGGAGGCACCAGCCTCTTCCCGGTGGGGGGTCTGAGGCGAGCCTTAGGCCCCCCCTTGCCACGAGGCCCTGCCTGTCTCTGTGGCCCTGCCCCTCCTCTCCCGCCAAGACCCTGCCCCCTAGCCCTGTTGAATGCCGGAAGCTGGAGCTGGGCAGGATGCTGGAAGCTGGAGCCGGGCAGTGCGCAGCGCTGGCTGCTCCCAGGCAGTAAGAGCGACCCAGGCAGGGGACCCAGCTCCAGAGATGGCAAAGCCCTTTTGTGGTGCTCGGGGAGCAGTGACCCTGAGGGGCGGGGCTGAGGAGCCCAGGATGGAGGGGTCAGTCCAGGCTGCTGTGGGGAGCCCCGGACTCTCCATCTGCCCTGGGCAGTGCACCCCGGCCGGCAGGGACGGGCTAGGAGCTGCTTTTAGGCACCCCTACCCCTCGCCCAGGCTTACTTCTCCGCTGCTGCTGGAGCTGAGTGCCTGGCCAGAAGCCACCACTCTCTCCACTCGGCCTTCACAGTTAGGCAGCTAGAGAGCAGCAGCTGCTACAGGGTGGCTACAGTGTGGCTAAGGCAAATTTTGGGGTGGCTATAGCCCCCACAAGCCTCCCCCCCCAGTGCCGCCCCTGCCTCAATGACTCCTAGATTGAGTCTCTGGGCTCCAGCACGCCTGCTTCACACCAAGAGTTCTGCCCAGAGAGTCCAACTCACATAGACTCCTAATCAGAGATTTACTCTCTTCAGTGACCAATGCTTCTCAGCAAGTATTTGCAGTGACACCAGGCAGCCTTTTTCAAAAACAGACTAGAGTTTATTAGTCAACTGGAACACAGCAATGGGAGTCTTTAGGTGAGCACAGAGAAATAAAGTTTAAGACATTGTCTCACTCAGCCATGCTGCCATGGACTCTTGCCAGCTCTTTTTGTCACTTCCAGGTGAAAGCCCTGTGTCTCTTCAAAAGGGCAGCTCTTACCCCAGGCACCTGACAACTTTCCCCTTTGTTCTTGGGCCTGTGCTCTGCTTCCCTGGTGAGATGTTGGGGAAATCTCCTTCCTCCTGTTTGAATATCCCAGCAATCAGGGTTCCCACTGTCTTTTTGGATTCTCTATTGATATGGGTTGGTTTCAGCCAGTCCTTAATGACCCATTCATTCCACCCAGACAGCTACGTGACATATACACCACATGGCTCTTGCTCTGCTCCAGAGGGAAACTGAGGCATGCATAGGATTCATAAAAATATTACAGAAAATTCCCAGTTCCTCACACAGAGGATCTTCTGATTCTCCATCTGTTTGTGAAACGGAGCCCTCCTCATTCCCCAAAATCTTCAAACCAAGGTGGCCCTAACTTGTCTTATTTAACATTACTGTTTAAATGGCTATTTCCATAGATCTCTGTGTATGGCAAAGCTGTTTCTTTTAGGACATTAAATATCTTTTGGCTCAAATACAATTCACTAGACGAGCCTGATTCTTTGCTGTTTTACAGTGCAGTGTCAAAAACAAATAACTCCCCATTATATGTCAGTGTGGGGAACCACAGCTCATCATAAACAGCTACCATTAATCTGCCATCTTTTCTTTGCTGTGACAATGCCACTTATGTATTGCGGCTGATACTGCAAGTAAAGATAGCTCTGGCTAGTGAGGACACACTAATAACAGCACTACAGTGTTTGTACGTTCACATCTCAATTGTAGTGTTTAATAATACGGTGGCTTTTATTTTTTAGCTGCACACAAGTGAACATTATTTCAGTGAAAGGTTTTCCCCTTTTTTCCCTCATTCAACGTCTGCTCCATCACAAAAGATTTTTTTTCTTGTAGATGTTATTACAAACCTCCCTGAGTCCCCCAGTGGATTGTCACCAATCTTGTAATTGGAAACCATGTGATTCCAAGCCGGCGAGGTCTGGGCAGAGTCCAAACACTGTTTCTAGCTTTGGGCCTCACATGCACACTCCTGGATGCAGATCTTCTGTCTGGCCCCCTTCCTTGGGAAGTGGCACTCTGCAGCCCAACTAGGCCCTGAAAGCGTCCCCAGTCATGGCTGCCCAGATTTCCATCTCCATAGGCATTCTGGTTTATAGTTTAATGCCTGGGACGCTTGTGGCAGATCAAGTAAGAAACCCAGGCTTTGCAGGTCTAAAAACCATAGTAATTTATACACTTAACACCTACAAGAGTTACAGATCTTTAACGCAAACCAACAAAAACATACACACTCTCAGCCCTGAGCCTATGCTCACCCCTTCTTGTGAGTACAAGAAAAAACAACTTGACTCAATGCATTCAGCCAGCAAATTGGACTGAAAATCAACCACAATAAGACAGATATCATGACCTTTAATATTGTCTCACCATCACCAGTACGGCTAGAGGATTATGTTCTCACCAATGTAGAAACAGTCCCATACTTTGGCAGCACCAACAGCCAGGACGGTGGAACAAGCCAGGACATCCGGAACAAAATCAATAAAGTCAGGAATACCTTCAACAGTTTAAATACAGTCTGGAAATTATCAAAATACAACACCAAAACCAAACTCAAGATTTATCAGACCTGCGTACTTTCAATACAACTTTATAGTGCAGAATGCTGCGGAATGAGAAAGTATGACATGTCCAAACTGTCTTCATTCCATACAACCTGCCTCAGAAAAATCCTCCATATCTTTTGGCCCAGAACAATCTCAAACTAAGATCTATTGACACAGTGCAGCCAAGAGGATCTGAGCACCATCATTGCCAGGAGGTGCTGGAGATGGATCGGTCATGTGCTGGGGATGGAAACTGATTCCATCACCAGAGCAGCAATAAGATGGACACCTGAAGGCAAGCGAAAATGAGGCCGCCCGAAAACAACATGGCGAAGAGCTGTGGAAGCCGAGCTGAAAAACCTGGGGCACAGCTGGGGAACCATTGAAAGACTTGCCAGAAACAGACAGGAGTGGAGGAGCTTCATCACTGCCCTAAACGCCAGAGGCATAATAGAAACATGATGATGATGATGATTTTTAATAAGTCATGGACAGGTCATAGGCAGTAAACAAAAATTCACAGCCTGTGACCTGTCTGTGACCTGTCCATGACTTTTACTATATACTAAACTTGGATCGGGGTGCCATGGATGCTCTGGGAGTGGTCTGGGGGCGCCGTGGGTGCTGGGGGGGGGTATGCAGCGGCATGCAGCCTGGAGCCCCCGCTGGCGCTGGCAGGGGGAACGTGTGGTGGCATGCAGCTTGGGACCCCGGCTGGTGCTGGCGGGGGGGAGCACGGGTAGCAGCGCGTAGCCCAGGACCCCTGCGAGTGCTGGGTGGGGAGGGTTGGTATGGCTCGCAGGCTCCCTACCCGGCTCCACATGTCCCTAGGGTGGCGCTTACCTGGGGTGGTGGGCCAGCAGCAGCAGTTTGGACATATGGGAGAGGGTGGGCTGGGGTGCAGGGTGACGCTTACCTGGGGAGGGGGTTCCCCAGCTCCCACCAGCATGTCCCTGCAGCTCCCACCACAAGCTCAGGCTCGGCAGCTCCCATTGGCCAGGAATTACAGCCAATGGGAGCTGCAGGGGTGGCACCTGCGGTCGCAGGCAGCGCGTGGAGTCCCCTGGCCCCTCTGCCTAGGAGCTGCAGGGACATGCTGGTGGGAGCCGGGGAGCCTTCTCCCCAGGAAAGCACCACCCTGCACCCCAGCCCACCCCCTCCCATATGCCCAAACTGCGGCTGCTGGCCCAGGGCAGCCCCTGAGCCAGCATCGGCGGCTGCAAAAGTCATGGAGGTCACTGAAAGTCACAGAATCCGTGACTTCAGTGACCTCCATGACAGACAAGCAGCCTTAATCTTATAAACCAAGGTTGGATGTAAGAAAAACACCCCACATTTTGGGGAGGAGAGGACTGGCTCTATGACCAAGCCAAAATATGTTTCTTAAACAAAGAAAAGGGATTTCTTATTACCAACCTCTCCCTTTATCTTTACTAAAATGGATTTAACTCCCAGTCCCAATCAAACCTAAAGAGCAAAAGACTCACCTGGGATAATGCTTCTTATAGGCACACCTAAGAGAGCAATTTGCTTCAACTGAGCTCAGTCCCACTTGCCCTAGCTGGGTTCCTTGGCCTTTTCTGCAATGTTTAATGTTACTTTATCCGTGCCTGGGGCCCAACCAGCTGTTCCTATCCCTTCAACCTTTCCATAGAGTTAATACTCTCTGAAAAGTAATGAATTGAAAGGAAATAGGTGGTTTTTGAGGGGTGTTGGGGTTATAGTCCTGCTCCCATTGATTTAAGTGGGAATTTTTTTTACCATTTATTTCAATGCAAGCAAAATCAGACACTATGGGTCTGATTCATTAATACGCTGCACCTTGGGTAGCTACTTACACTTGGGTAACGTTCATGCAAAATGGGTAGAAAATGTTACGATTCAGATTGAGTATGAGAGTATTGCGCTCTCTATTGGCTGGTTGCAGCACAGAAAGAACATATGGATTCCTCGATAGATAGCAACAAATTCATCTAAAATGTAGGAGATTTGTGTGTTTGGAACTGAGGGACCAGTGCGAGCTCTGCAGGAGAGGGGATAGGCCTGCCAGGTGTAAAACTTACTTTGATTTCTCTTGTATTGTTGGAGAAAAATTAGAAAGGGGAGGGGAGGAAATAAAGGAAAGTTGTCTCAACAACCTTAACTCTGACTCCTTCCTAACAGTATTCTTTCATCAGAATCATCAGAATATAAACAAAACACAAACCCTACTGAAAAAAACATGTTAAATTATAAGAACATATGAACAGCCATACTGGGTCAGACCAATGGTCCATCTAGCCAGGTATCCTATCTTCTGACAGTGGTCGGTGCCAGGTGCTTCAGAGTGAATGAACAGAACAGGGCAATTTTTCCTTTGACATAACTGCATCTTCATTGGGGTTTAGGTCCACATAGCTATGTTGGTCAGGGATATGGCTTTTCATACCCCAACCGACATAGCTATGTTGACCTAACATTACAGTGTAGAACACGCCTTTGATGTCCTAAGCTATTCATTACTTTGTTTTTAAGTCTTTAGGTTTTGTAAAGGATGTTCTAGCTAAGTTAGTCTTTGGAATTCAAATATGGATCTGAAGTGCATGCCAGCTGGCATGCAAATGCCTGCAATGACTGCTAATACAGAATATCAATTAATCTGTTACAACTGAAGTCTTATATTACCACTTCTGTCAAATAGCATAAAAATGGGCAATGCAAATTGCATCATTTTAATGAAAAATGTACTTCCCAAACAAAAACAGTGAGAGTTTCTCTGGGAGCACTGTCAGGTTAATCAAAGGTCATGTGTCATATATTAATGTTTGAAATTTCTTGGTACTTCTAAGATACTGTCACCAGGGTATCTAAGTGGTGGGCTGAGCACACCAAGCATTCACCCTCTGCTGCTCCATGAACATAGATAATAACCACCACATCCTGTCTGAGCCTCGTGCCTGCAGACAGCCAATGTAAGGTAATGTTAGCCCTCTAGTGTTCAAAGAGAGTTTAGAATTCCCATAATAATAATGCCTCAGCATATAACATGGGCTTTTAAAAATGTGTTTATTGACTCAGTCCAGGGCATTTATTTACTGTATCTAGCCAGTCTGGCTCAGTGGTGACTAAGAATTTTGATAGCAATTACTAATAAAGGAACCCATGTTGAAATAACATCACTGCAGTGACCAGCTAGGCTACCCCTACAAAGTCAAGCAGTCTCAGGGCTGTTCTTATGTGAGGTCTTCTACATGCAGAGGTTGCACCGATCAGTTTTAAAACCAATTTAGTAAAAGCAATGCAAACCCCAAAGTATTATATTGATGGAAAACTGGCTTAAAGCAGTTTAGCTTGGACCTATAACTGAGGCCTTGTCTACACAAAAAAGTTGCACTGGTGTAACTAAAAGTGTGTTTTAAACTGATTTAGTTAACTGGTGCAAAAGGATCTGTGACACTCTTATTTCAGATCAACCCAAGTTTATTTTGGTTTAACAGAAAATAGAAATGTGTTGATGCTAAACTGAAATAAGTGTGTCCCCACAGGGTTTGAACTGGTTGATATAAATCAGTTTTAAAACAAACTTTAAGGGCATGGCTACACTTGCGAGTTAGAGCACATTAAAGCAGCCCAGTGTGCACCAACTCACGACGCGGCCACACTGGCAAGGCACGTAGAGCGCTCTGACTCCACGGCTAGAGCGCTCCTGGTAATCCACCTCGGCGAGTGGAATAACGTTTGATGCGCCCCGGCTGGAATGCCACGGCGCCAGTGTGGACGCCCTGGTCTGTTAATGCGCTTTGATCGGCCTCCAGAAGTGTCCCACAATGCCTGTTCTAGCCACTCTGGTCATCAGTTTGAACTCTACTGCCCTGCCCTCAAAGGTGACCAACCATCAGACCCGCCCTTTAAATTCTCTGGGAATTTTGAAAATCCCCTTCCTGTTTGCTCAGCCAGGCGTGGAGTGCTCTTAGCAAATCTTTCCAGGTGACCATGCCTCCACGTGCCAGGCGATCCCCAGTATGGAGCAATGGTGAGGTGCTGGACCTCATCAGTGTTTGGGGGGAGCAAGCTGTCCAGTCCCAGCTGCGCTCCAGCCTTAGGAATTACGATACCTTCGGGCAGGTATCAAGGGACATGATGGAAAGGGGCCATGACCGGGATGTTCTGCAGTGCAGGGTTAAAGTGAAAGAGCTGCAAAATGCCTACTGCAAAGCCCGCGAGGCAAACAGCTGCTCCAGTGCTGCCCCCGTGACCTGCCATTTTTACAAAGAGCTGGACGCGATACTTGGGGGCAACCCCACCTCCACTCCGAGGACCACCATGGGCACTTCAGAGCCCAGTCCAAGAAGGCAGGAGGAGGAGAAGGAGGAGCAAAGCGGGAGCTAGGGTGCTGAGGAGGAGGAAGACACCCCAGCATCCCTAGATGCATGCAGCCAGGAGCTGTTCTAAAGTCAGGAGGAAGTTAGCCAGTCGCGATGGCTGGTGCTTGGGGGAGGACAAACACCAGAGGAGGTTCCCGGTAAGCGGCTTTTATTTTGGGAAGGAAGTTATTAGGTGCGGGCTCTTGGGGTAAGGACGGTTAGGGCTGCATGCAGAATAGATGCAGAATAGGGCGTTGATGTGCTCTCTCACATCGCGGTAATCGGCCTAAGTGATCTCTTCAAAGGTCTCGTCCAGAACTTGGGCAATGTGCTTGCGCAGGTTTCATGGGAGAGCCACTGTGGTCCTTGTCCCAGTCTGGCTAACATGTCCGCGCCACTGTGCCGTGAGGGGCAGGGGGACCATTGCTGCACATAGGCAAGCTGCACATGGGCCAGGGCGGAAGCCGCATTGTAGTAGAAGACCCTCCCTTGCTTCCTAGGTCACCCTCAGCAGCGAGATATTTTCCAGGACGAACTCCTATGGAAAATGTGGGGACAGTGTTCAGTATAGGGGCCCCCTGCAGCTGTTGGCTCTCCCCAAGGCACAGAAATCCAGAGGACAGTACAGCCGTGAAACAATCAGTCACGCTTAACCCTGTGCTTACTCACCATTTTGGGGCTCCTGGTTTTTTTTTCATAGATTCATAGATTCTAGGACTGGAAGGGACCTCGAGAGGTCATCTAGTCCAGTGCCCTGCCCTCATGGCAGGACCAAATACTGTCTAGACCATCCCTGATAGACATTTATCTAACCTACTCTTAAATATCTCCAGAGAAGGAGATTCCACAACCTCCCTAGGCAATTTATTCCAGTGTTTAACCACCCTGACAGTTAGGAACTCTTTCCTAATGTCCAACCTAAACCTCCCTTGCTGCAGTTTAAGCCCATTGCTTCTTGTTCTATCCTTAGAGGCTAAGGTGAACAAGTTTTCTCCCTCCTCCTTATGACACCCTTTTAGATACCTGAAAACTGCTATCATGTCCCCTCTCAGTCTTCTCTTTTCCAAACTAAACGAACCCAATTCTTTCAGCCTTCCTTCATAGGTCATGTTCTCAAGACCTTTAATCATTCTTGTTGCTCTTCTCTGGACCCTCTCCAATTTCTCCACATCTGTCTTGAAATGCGGTGCCCAGAACTGGACACAATACTCCAGTTGAGGCCTAACCAGCGCAGAGTAGAGCGGAAGAATGACTTCTCGTGTCTTGCTCACAACACACCTGTTAATGCATCCCAGAATCACGTTTGCTTTTTTTGCAACAGCATCACACTGTTGACTCATATTTAGCTTGTGGTCCACTATAACCCCTAGATCTCTTTCTGCCGTACTCCTTCCTAGACAGTCTCTTCCCATTCTGTATGTGTGAAACTGATTTTTCCTTCCTAAGTGGAGCACTTTGCATTTGTCTTTGTTAAACTTCATCCTGTTTACCTCAGACCATTTCTCCAATTTGTCCAGATCATTTTGAATTATGACCCTGTCCTCCAAAGCAGTTGCAATCCCTCCCAGTTTGGTATCATCTGCAAACTTAATAAGCGTACTTTCTATGCCAATATCTAAGTCGTTAATGAAGATATTGAACAGAGCCGGTTCCAAAACAGACCCCTGAGGAACCCCACTTGTTATACCTTTCCAGCAGGATTGGGAACCATTAATAACTACTCTCTGAGTACGGTTATCCAGCCAGTTATGCACCTACCTTATAGTAGCCCCATCTAAATTGTATTTGCCTAGTTTATCGATAAGAATATCATGCGAGACCGTATCAAATGCCTTACTAAAGTCTAGGTATACCACATCCACAGCTTCTCCCCTATCCACAAGGCTCGTTATCCTATCAAAGAAAGCTATCAGATTGGTTTGACACGATTTGTTCTTTACAAATCCATGCTGGCTATTCCCTATCACCTTACCACCCTCCAAGTGTTTGCAGATGATTTCCTTAATTATTTGCTCCATTATCTTCCCTGGCACAGAAGTTAAACTAACTGGTCTGTAGTTTCCTGGGTTGTTTTTATTTCCCTTTTTATAGATGGGCACTATATTTGCCCTTTTCCAGTCTTCTGGAATCTCTCCCGTCTCCCATGATTTTCCAAAGATAATAGCTAGAGGCTCAGATACCTCCTCTATTAGCTCCTTGAGTATGTTATGGGTTATGTGCGCTCGCTTTGGGACGGGCAAATTATGCTATTGTGTAGACCAGGGGTCTCAAACTCAAATGACCACGAGGGCCACATGAGAGGTAGTTCATTGGCCCGAGGGCTGCATCACTGATACCCTACCCCTCGCTGCCCCTGGCCCTGCCCCCACTCCACCCCTTCCATGAGCCCCCGCCTCTTCCCACCCCTTCCCTGCCCCCATTCCAACCCCTTCCCTGAAGTCCCCACCCCAACTCCACCTCCTCCCTTCCCCCAGAGGGTGCATGAAGGGTGTGGCGGGGGCTCAGGGCAGGGAGTTGAGGTGCAGCAGGGGGTTGAGGTTCAGGCAGGGGGCTCAGGGTGCAGAAGGGGTGTGGGATGCATCAGGGGGCTCAGGGCAGGGGGTTGGGGTGTGGGATGCAGCAGGGGCTCAGGGCAGGGGGTTGAGGTGCAGGCAGGGGGCTCAGGGCAGGAAGCTGGGGTGCAGGCAGGGGGCTCAGGGCAGGGGATTGGGGTACAGAAGGGGTATGGGATGCAGTAGGGGGCTCAGGGCATGGGGTTGGGGTGTGGGGTGCAGCAGGGGGCTCAGGGCAGGGGGTTGAGGTGCAGGCAGGGGGCTCAGGGCAGGGAGTTGGAGGCGGGGTGCAGGAGGGCTTTGGGCTCCGGGGTGGCAGCGGCATACACCAGGGCCAGGGCTGGCTGCCGGCCCCGGCCCCGCTCCGCTTGCCGCGCCTCCAGGTACCTCCCCCGAAGCTCCCATTGGCCGCGGTTCCCCGTTCCCAGCCAATGGGAGCTGGGGGGGGCGGTGCCTGGAAGCCAGGGTAACACACGGATGGAGCTCTCTTCTTCTCCCCCCCCCACCGCAGGGACGTGATGCCAGCTGCTTCAGGGAGGGACGCGGGGCTCGAGGGGGGCAATCCTGCGGCTGTAGTTTGCCCACCCCTGGCCTGGAGGTAGGCCGGGGGGCACGGATGCAGGCTGCTTGGTGGGCTGCAGGAAATAGCCCCGCGGGCCGCTGTGTGTTTGAGACCCCTGGTATAGACTGTGCTTGCCCTCCTTAAATACGGGGGAATCATTGCTCTGTCTGGTGTGAACAATGCTGCCTCTGTTAAGTGTTGCATTTTGCCTTTACAGATGCAACCTTGAGATCTCAGCCCTCCATGTTATCACCGGCCGAGAGGCTGCAAAGAATCAGGAAGAGGCCACGTAGAAGCAAAGAGGACATGCTGCATGAAGGCATGCAGCGCTCCCTTAATGAAAATCAAAAAGTGCAGGAGTGGCGGGAGAGTGAAAGGAGGGTCTGCCAGCAGAATGCGGATCACCAGCACCAAAGCACAGAGTGGCTGATAAGCATCATGGAGCACCAAGCGGACTCGATCCAGGTGCTCGTAGCCATGCAGGCAGAGCACTACTGCACCTCCCCCCCCCCGCAGCTCTTGTCCCCAAACTCTTTCCCTTGTGCCCTCATGTCACCTCCAACCCAATTTCCCCAACATCCAGGTTCTTATCACCACCAGCTGCCTCCAACACCTGTAGCTTCACCACCCAACCCTGAAAACCATGACCCTTACCCTCTGCACTCAACCCCCATCACCATGCAGTATAGCCAGCCTGAAGTGCAGCACTCATTGCACAGCACTCCAAACAGGAAGGCTGAGTATGATAACAGGACATACGCAAATCTGTGATTGTACCGTTCCCCGCCCCACCCCCTTGCCCTTTCTGTTTCCCAGGCAGTTGTGTTTCTTTTCAATAAATGCATTTTCTTTTAAATAAATCAGGCCTGCACAACATACGGCCCGCGGGCCGCATGCGGCCCGCGGGGGCTCACTGTGCGGCCCGCGGGGGCTCACTCTCAAGCCTGGGAGGGAGGGGGAGCAGCGGCGCGCGAATCAGCTGTTTCGCGCGCCGCGGCCGCTCGGGGTCTCCCCCTCCCTCCCAGGCTCTCAAACCTGGGAGGGAGGGGGAGATCCCGAGCGGCCGCGCGCGAAACAGCTGATTCGCGCGCCGCTGCTCCCCCTCCCTCCCAGGTTTGAGAGCCTGGGAGGGAGGGGGAGACTCCGAGTGGCCGCGGCGCGGGCGCCGCTTCTCCCCCTCCTTCCCAGGCTCTCAAACCTGGGAGGGAGGGGGAGCAGCGGCGCGCGAATCAGCTGTTTCACGCGCCGCGGCCGCTCGGGATCTCCCCCTCCCTCCCAGGTTTGAGAGCCTGGGAGGGAGGGGGAGACCCCGAGCGGCCGCGGCGCGGGTGCCGCTTCTCCCCCTCCCTCCCAGGCTCTCAAACCTGGGAGGGAGGGGGGGAGATCCCGAGCGGCCGCGAAACCGGCCCCCCTGCCCCAAGCGGGACACGGGCAGGGAGCCCTCGCGCGCTGCCGCCCCCCCCCCCGCCCCAAGCGGGACACGGGCAGGGAGCCCTCGCCCCCCCCCCCACCAGGGACACGGGGCTCAGCCACCGCCCCCGTCCTGAGCGCTTTTTGGCCCACCCCCCCCCCCCCGGGACTCCTGCCCCATCCACCCCCCGCGTTCCTTGATGCCCCCCCCCGGGACCCCTGCCCCATCCACCCCCTTCCCTGTCCCCTGACTGCCCTCCGCCGCCCCATCCAACTCCTCTCCTGATTCCCTATCCAACCACCCCTTCTCCCTGTCCCCTGACCACCCTTGGAACCCCTGCCCCTGACTGCCTCCCACCGCCCCATCCAACCCCTGCTCCTTCCTGACTGCCCCCTGGGACCCTTGCCCCCATTCAATCCCCCTGTTCCCTGCCATCTGACTGCCCCGACCCCTATCCACCCCCCCACCCCACCCCCTGAACTCCCCTGCCCTCTATCCAACACCTCCTCCCTGCTCCCTTACCGCGCTGCCTGGAGGTGGCTGGCGGCGCTACAGCCACGCCGCTCGGCTGGAGCCGGGCCACGCCGCCACCGTGCAATGCCTGGAGCACCGGGTCAGGCTGAGCTTGCAGCCCCCCTGCTTCCCGCGAATCAGCTGTTCACGCAGGAAGCCTGGGAGGGCTGAGAAGCAAGCGGCGGCTTCGCGCTCAGGCCCAGGGAGGCGGAGCAGAGGTGAGCTGGGGCGGGGAGCGGTTCCCCTCCGCGCCCCTCCCCCCGGGTTACCTGCTGTGGCGCGGGCGGCTCCCCCCACCCCAGCTCACCTCCGCTCCGGCTCCCTGGGCTTGAGCGCGAAGCCACCGCTTGCTTCTCTGCCCTCCCAGGCTTCCCGCGCGAACAGCTGATTCGCGGGAAGCGGGGGGGGGGGGGATGGGGAGAAGCGGGGCAGAGTGTTCAGAGGCAGAGGCGGAGCGGAGGTGAGCTGGGGCTGGGGAGCGGGGCGGAGAGCTGGAGCACCCATGGGGTCGGCTCCTAAGGCGCCACTTTTGGATAATGTGCTCAGGGGGAGCAGCCGCTCCCTCTGCTTCCCCCCAGCTACGGTCCTGGTCACTTCAACTTACCAGTTGTTAAATTTAGAAGCCCTTTTAGAACCGGTTGTCCCGCGCAGGACAACTGGTTCTAAAAGGGCTTCTAAATTTAACAACTGGTTCCCGCGAACCGGCTCCCGCTCACCACTGGAGACTCCCCTTGCCGCTCTCACCCTAGGAGCCAGAGACCTCCCAGCAGGGCTGGTGAGTACGGCCAGGGAAGGGGGAAGGGTGTGGTGGAGTGAGTGTCTGGGACATGTGCGGGGGGTGCTGGGCTGTGAGGGTGTGGAGGGCGCTGGGCAGTGGGGGAGGTTTGTGTGTTTTGGGGTGCTAGGCAGTGGGGGCCTGTTGGGGGGTGCTGGGCAGTGAGGGAGATCTGTGTGTGTCAGGGCACTGGGGGTCTGTGTGGGGCATTGTTTAGTTGTGGTGGTGGGGCTTTGGGGAAGGGCACTGGGAGGGAGGGAGGAGAAATCTGTGTGTATTGGGAAACTAGCGAGTGGGGGGTTCTATGTGGGGTGCTGATGTGTATTAAGAGTTACCAGCTGGATTGAGGACTGATAGATCTGGACAGAGTTTATATTGAATGGGCAAATGAAAAAGATCGCAGGGAAAAACAGTAAGGTTAGTTTAGCCGTCTTTGACATTTCGACCAATAAGGACATTAAAATGCATTTGTAATTACATATCTTATTCTTGGCTGATAATCATTTATTGATATTTTTTAGGAAAATTTTCAATTTAAAACACAAACTTTTGTTTTTCTTTTTTTACTTATGATGTCTATCTGAAAACCCATATAAATTGACACAAATTGCAAATTAAAACTTTTTAAATGTATAAGCATTTTACTCACTTGGGCGCATTTGCCTCATGGCACACAAATTTGAACTCTGCTTCAAAAATTTGCACAGAAGAAATTTTTCTTTTACCTTAATTATACTATCTTAGGAGCCCGCTATAACATAGTACCAAGGTTCAATACAAAGTCATATAAAAGTTATACAAAAATGCATAATGCAGAGATTTATCTACAACTGCATTGATTGACTGCTGTGTGCAGTAATATAGTGACCCCTGGACCTACAGGCTTCCACACACCGTCAGTGCCTTGATAGTGTGCCATGCGCCGTGAGATATCTCTTCTCTTTGTGTGTGACTGTGAGTGTTTCCCTTGTGTGTGAATTTATTCAACAAAATCTTGAGCTTCATAATGGATACCATGAGTGAAAAGAAAAAGAGAAAAATAGAATCAGAGCACAGAGTTTTCAACACTGAATGGACGAATAAATACTTATATACTATTTCCAAAGACAAAATACTGTGCCTCGTGTGTCGCGAAACATTAGCCGTTCCGAAAGAATACAACCTTCGGTGGCACTTTGAAACTAAGCATCCCAATCTCGCCAAATTGAGCCCAAATGAAAAAATAATTAAAGCAGCCAGTTTAGCGAAAAACCTTAGTAGAGAACAGCAAATTTTCAAGAAAGTGAGCACTGAGAACGATACAGTTACTAAAGTAAGCTTTAAAATTTCTAAGGAAATTGCTGCTGCTGGGAAATGCTTGACAGAAGGCGAGTTATTAAAAAAGTGTATGTTGATTGCTGTATCTGAGTTATGTCCAGAAAAGAGGGGAATATTTGAGAATGTCAGTCTATCACACATGACTGTACGGAGAAGAATAGCTGACATTTCTACCAATTTAAGTGATCAGTTAAAGCAGAGAGTCAGTGAATTTTGCTTTTACTCCCTAGCTACAGATGAAAGCACCGATTTAAAAGACACCGCCCAACTTCTTATTTTTATTAGAGGTATTGATAAAAACTTACTGAAGAACTTGCTGGCATGTGCTCCATGACGGGTCACACAACCGGAAAAGAAATTTCCAGTGAAGTGATAAAGTGCACGAATGATAAGTCGGGATTAGATTTCACAAACTTGGTGGCCATTTGTACTGATGGTGCTCCAGCTATGTGCCAAAAAAATGTTGGAGCAGTTACTCTTCTTGAAGAATTTATCGGGAGAGAAATAACCAAACATCACTTCATTATGCATCAGCAGGTTTTGTGTAGCAAAGTCTTAAAATTTGAGCATGTAATGTCAGTGGTAGTTTCCATTGTAAACTACATCCGTTCTAGAGGACTAAAACATAGGACATTTCGAGCCTTTCTTGAAGGGGTAGACACCGAGTGCAATGACTTAATCTACCATACAGAAGTGAGATGGTTGAGTCGAGGAAGAGTGCTCCAGCGTTTTGTTGCTTTGAAAGAGGAGGTAGCAAAATTCCTAGAAAATGGGCCAATAAAATTCCCAGAGCTTGAAAATGAGTCCTGGAATCAAGATCTCTTTTTCTTTTGTGATATTAGAGCACACCTGAATGATCTCAACATTCAACTTCAGGGAAAAAATCAACTTATATTTCAAATGTGTGCAGCAGTGAAAGCTTTCAAAATGAAATTGAAACTTTTCAGAAGTCAGCTGTCAAAAGGTGAAATGTGTCACTTTCCCACTTGTGCACAGCGTATCCCTCAGCACAAACACGCCGAGTTGGGAGAAAAATACGCAAAGCACATCCTTCTTTTGATTGAAGAATTTGACAGAAGACTTACTTTGTCCGTTCTAGAGGACTAAAACATAGGACATTTCGAGCCTTTCTTGAAGGGGTAGACACCGAGTGCAATGACTTAATCTACCATACAGAAGTGAGATGGTTGAGTCGAGGAAGAGTGCTCCAGCGTTTTGTTGCTTTGAAAGAGGAGGTAGCAAAATTCCTAGAAAATGGGCCAATAAAATTCCCAGAGCTTGAAAATGAGTCCTGGAATCAAGATCTCTTTTTCTTTTGTGATATTAGAGCACACCTGAATGATCTCAACATTCAACTTCAGGGAAAAAATCAACTTATATTTCAAATGTGTGCAGCAGTGAAAGCTTTCAAAATGAAATTGAAACTTTTCAGAAGTCAGCTGTCAAAAGGTGAAATGTGTCACTTTCCCACTTGTGCACAGCGTATCCCTCAGCACAAACACGCCGAGTTGGGAGAAAAATACGCAAAGCACATCCTTCTTTTGATTGAAGAATTTGACAGAAGACTTACTTTGTCTAAAGAAGAAGACGTCCAGTTGAAGCTGATTGAAGATCCCTTTTCTGTGGATCCAGAGGAAGTGCCACTAGATTTGCAGTTGGAGGTTATTGAACTTCAGTGTTCAGCAGTTTACCGAAATAAGCACAGAGAAAGCAGCTTGCGGGACTTCTACAAAAGTCTGGACAATGACGTTGCACTGAAAACGTTCAGCATTTTTGGACGCACTTACATATGTGAACAAACATTTTCCATCATGAACATGAATAAAAACAAGCAACGTTCTTCTCTGACTGACGACCATTTGGAAGACATTATGAAAATATCCACTTCAAATATGACCCCCAAATGCGACAAGCTTGTTGCCGAGAAGAGATGTAATATTTCTCATTAAATTTGCAAGGTAATTATGAAAAGTACAAATGTTTTCTTTCAACGGAACAGATGTTTTTAATTTTTCCATGATTAATAAAAAATTTTAAAATAATTTAAAAAATTGTTTGATTTAATTGAAAAATTCTTAATAAAGTATCACACACCCTCCCCCGCAAACCTTAGCTGTTTCGGCGGTGCGGTGCTGGGGAAGGAGGGTTTGTTTCCGCGGGGCTGGGCGGTGCTGGGGGGGGGGTGTTTCCGCGGGGCCGGGAGGTTTCGGCCCTCAGCTGTTTTCTTTGGAGTAATATGGCCCTCGCCGCTTTACGAGTTGTGCAGGCCTGAAATAAATGGATTTTTTGCTTTGACAACATTCTTTATTATTGCATAAAGTAAAAGATACCTTAGCCCAGGAAAGCAACAGGCACTGCAAGTCAGTGTATCATACGTAGCAAACACAGATTCCTACTAACATTGGAACCACTGCACTTCACTCCCGTGCAGGGCACCAGACATTACTGGTGGCTTTCAGCCTCAAACTGCTCCCTCAAGGCATCCCTGATCCTTGCAGCCCCGTGCTGGGCCTCTCTAATAGCCCTGCTCTCTGGCTGTTCAAATTCAACCTCCAGGTGTTGAACCTCTGAGTTCCATGCCTGAGTGAAGCTTTCACCCTTCCCTTCGCTCTACATTTGCAAGTGTAGCCATGTCCTAAGTGTCACTTAGTTCCACCGTCTCATGTAGACAAGGCCTTACCAGTGCAATATAAACGGATATGTTCAGGTTTAAATTGGTTTAAGAGAGTCCACAGACAAAGAGGCAGTGGTTTAACTAAAGGGGTTTAAAATCACAACTTTAGTTAAGCCAGTGCAACTTTCTGATTTGACCAGCCCTAAGGACTTGTCTACACTTACAGCTACGCTGCTGTAGCGCTTAAGCCTGGTCTACACTACACAAATAGGTTGACGCAAGGCAGCTTACATCGACCGAACTTATACACTAAAATTTCACTCCTGCCAACATAAATGCCTTGCTACACTGACTTAATAACTCCGCGAGAGGCATAGAGTCAATGTCAATGTAGTTAGGTCAACACAGTGTCAATGTAGACACTGCTTTGTTTACATTGTTTACATTGACTGTTAACAGCTTTCAGAAGCTGTCCCACAATGCCTCACACTAACAGTACAGTTGGCGCACACGCTCCTGGTGAGGACACACATCGCCGAGACAAGGAGCAAAATGTGGACACGCAAAAGGGATTTAATTACTGTGGCGGTTCTATGCCAACGTAACTTAGGTCAACATAATTCTGTCGTGTAGACAAGCCCTTAGTGAAGATGCTACCTTTGCTGATGGGAGACCTTCTCCTGTTGTCTAGGTACACCGCCTCTCCAAGAGGTGGTAGCTAAGTCGACATGAGAAGCCCTCCCAACAACATAGCACTGTCTACACTGGGTTTAGGTAGGTAGACCAGGGCTAAGAGTTGGCAGACAGCTGAGAAGGAAAAAAAAATAAACCCAAAAACAGCTTTTGGGTTTTTTTTTTTGATTATCTGTTTAGTTTTTAAAACATCTAAAGTGTTTAGAAAAAAAAGATTGACACAAACATCCGCAACCGAAATTTGGATCAAAGCAATTGAAGCAAGCACAGCAAAATGTTAGCGTTGTTGTATAATTTTAATGTGTCAATAAGCAATGAGATGAGCCATATAATATTTCCCCCCTCTCCTCTCAGAACAGAGACATTTTTCTTATGCCAAAAACAGTAAAATGAAATCCATAATAACAACATGAGGCTTGGAAGTCTTTAAACTGTACTAGTAGTAGAGTTCTCAATCAGTAAGAAGTAAGAGAAGCCCAGAAAGTAACATTACTGATCTAAGGAGAGTGTAGGGCTCCTAGAGGAATACCCAGATGGAAAATAATACTGATTTCCCTTGTAAAACTGCAGTCAGATCCAATATGTGAAAAAAAATCAAACAATTATAGTGACACATAGCCCACTAACTGAGTGAATATTGAGAATGTTAAATGTATCAGGCTGCTGTCTGACAGGCAAGTTGGCGTTTTGAGGCTTTAAAAAAAACAGGCTGATATAATGGCATAGAACTACTAAATCCAGCCTCTCCATCAGCGAACTCAAGTAAAAAAACCAACAAAACCTTATCTGGTCCTCCTAAACCCATGGCATAGTCTTAGCCACTCAGAGAACCAGCAACAACACCATCCAAGTCTTCCATCATGTGACTACTCCAGTTTGAAATTCATAGTTTCCAAGGTTAGAAAGGCCCAGCGTGATCATCTAGTCTGACAACCTGTATAGCACAGGCCATAGAACTTCCCCAAAAC
This sequence comes from Emys orbicularis, assembly GCF_028017835.1. Taxonomy (NCBI): domain Eukaryota; kingdom Metazoa; phylum Chordata; order Testudines; family Emydidae; genus Emys; species Emys orbicularis. Next base: position 267,218,027 of record NC_088683.1, on the reverse strand, counting down.
AATTAGTAAAGAAGATCTTTTAGAAAAACATCCAGTCTTGATTTAAAAATTGTCAGTGATGGAGACTCCCCCATGACCTTTGGTAAATTGTTCCAATGATTAATCACCCTTACTTTCGAAAACGTTCGCCTCATTTCCAGTCTGAATTTGGCTAACATCAACTTCCATCCACTGGAGCATGTTAGATACAAACACCGTTCTCTGTTAGATTGCAGAGTCCATTATCGACTATTTGTTCCCAATGTAGGTACTTATAGACTCTAATCAACTCACCCCTTAACCTTTGCTTTGTTAAACTAAAGAGATTGAGTTCCTTGAGTCTACACTATCGCTAATTCAGAAAGCATTGTCAAAGCCTTCCCCAAATTCTTACTGATATGCAAGTAGTACAAACGTTTTTGTGTCCAACTTCAGCAAAAATTTTGCTGAGACACAAAATGTCTATTGAAAAACTCCAGTTTTGTGGCAGCAACAAAAGAAGAAAAGGCTCTTCAAATCTGAGGAGGAAACGTCAGGCAGCTAAACATTTTATTCCTTTTAACCCGCTACTTAGGCTTTTCTTTCATTCACAATAAGCTGCCCTTTTGTAAGGGACACTTTTGTGTGTGCCCAAATTAGTCGCCCAAATCCCCCAATGCACATGTGCAAGTCAGGTAAAAGTATGAACCCTATAATGCTAGTGAAATAAATAGCTGAGATGGGAACCTGCAGAAGGGGGTTAAATGTGCTGCATATACACTTAGCTCACTGAGGGGTTAATAACTCTGGTGTTTGAAGGTACTTCAGTGAGAACAATGAGCAAAAATTGCTAATGGATTCCCACACTACAGCCCTTGAGATTAAGAGGAGGTTAATTGAATTCTAGTGAGCTTCCTTTGTGTTGCAGAGCAATTGAACAAGACAGGACAACCAACTTGTCCATCAACAACCTATATTTTGGGGCAAATTAATCCCTCCTGTAAATAAATTGACTTCAATGGAATTACAGCAAGGATAGATTTGGCTTGCTGACTCTGAGCTCAGGGAGGTTGAGATACCCATACCACCTGCTTGGGTTCCAGGTGATTGTGGTTTGAGCAAGATTTAAGAGGAGTTAAGAAAGTGCAGTCTGGATTGCAGTTTAAACACAGATCTATGTTTCTGGGGTTCCAAAAGTATTGTTACACCGAGCGAAGCTTTGCTGCTGCTTTTGTGGTTAATAGCCATCCTTTTTTGAAGCAATGACAGGAGCAATGTGGATTATTGCAAATAAAAAATAGAGCAGGAAATCTCATCCTGATTCTGTCCCCTCAGAATTTTTCTCCTACAAAGAAAACACCCCACTTGGGAGTACAACTCTCCTCTGACTGCTCAGAAGCTGCGATATTGATCTTCATAGATAGCCATTAACTAATATAACATGAATTTCAGGCCCTTTCAGAAGTTCTGAGGTGACACAATATTTTTTGAGGAGAATCTGCCCATGAGAAAGCCCACCTGGTCCTCACTGACTAAAGAAATGATAGACAAACATCTTGCTTGAATTTTTAGATCAGCATTAAGAATTGGTATCTCCTTATCAGAAATGCTATCCATTTTTGGTTGCAAATTTAACTGTCTGAAATCTGACATGATAAAATAATATTGAACCAATAAAATAATATTGAGCTCATTTAAGGCTGGTGCTCAGATTTTATAATAGTTTGCTTTTTATTTCTGTGAGAGCTCAGTATTGCTCTGTTGAAGTCACAGGGATTTTTGCCACTGACATCATGGGGAGTAGGGCTGGGACTTATGGGGATCCAAAATATTTTATTTTTTCATTTTCATGTGATAACTCTGGGTTTGGTTTCATATACCAAGGGCATTGTGTGCAACAGATGTTTCTGGCCTTGTGGGAGTGCTCCTTTGGGTTGTGTTTTTTTTTTTTTTTTTTTTTTTTAAACTTTTAGGTCTGTGGTTTTTTCAACTTCTCTCTTCTCTAGGACACTTACATTTCCATCGGTGAACTGGTGCACTCTGCCTCCCTGTCGGGCTTTTCTTTCCCTGGCTGAACTGTATTGTTCAGGCAAGTTGTCACTGCACTTGAGGTGATTTTTCAACTTGTCGCCTCTTAACCTCTTTCCCCTGCTAGGTTCTCCACTATTGAATGTGATGGCTCTCTCCTATTTTTTAGTTATATAAGGAGGTTTTTCACCTGGTTTCTGACATCCCTGAGTGTTACGATTGACATATATACATTTCCACATCTCTGTAATTGTATTTGATTGCTTACATCTGTAACAGCAAAACTACATAAGAACAGCCATACTGGGTCAGACCAAAGGTCCATCTAGCCCAGTATCCTGTCTTTCGACAGTGGCCAATGCCAGGTGCCCCAGAGGGAATGAACAGAACAGGTAATCATCAAGTGATCTATCCCATGTAGCCCAACTAGGGTACAGACAACTGGATTCTGGCTTTTCCATTGTGGCTAACTCTTAATCTGCTTGTTTTCCTTGAATATGCTTAAAAATATTTGTTTCAAGGTAAGTCGAGAGGCCTTGGCTCCTCCAGTAATGAAATAATATTGATATAATTATCCATTACAGGATTTCTTGGCCTTTCATCAGAAACATCTAGAATACTGGACTGGATGGACCACTGCTCTGATCTGATATGGCAATTGTTAGGACTTAAATGCTACCACTGCTACTCTGCATGCATTTTAAATAAAATTACACGCTACTATGCAGCCAACTAATATATGAGGTAAGCACATCAAATGCAGTTATAATGAAAGTTTGGGGGATGGATCTGGCTTAATGCAACTCACTTTTATTAACAGAGTACTGTAGGCAAGGACAAAATGTTTGCCAGATTTTTTTTTTTAAAAAAGACGACTCGCAGTAACAATGATTCAGAAAGTTTCTGCAGTTCAATACATTATTGAAAATCAAGATTATATCTTTTATAAATCCAATATTTATCAGATTGTCTTATATACAAAAGCTGAACTTCAAACTGACACAAAACAGAACACAAAATACTGGCCTTGTCAAAGATGTTTTGTAATTTTCTTAAACGTTTAGTCATAGTCTACTTAAAAAACAACAGAATGCACATACTGGGTTACTCTAAATCTATGATGTATTTAAGTTTTGACTAGTTTTAAACTTAAATGTACCACAGAACAGAATGACTACACCAAGCACAAATGTGTACATGATGACTCTTTGAGACTATTACGTTTAAAAAATATCTGTTCAACAGCACACAGAGAAATGTTGATAGATGCCATGAAAACTGTATTTTATGGTCAAAACTGAGTTTGCATCACTGGTGAAGGCATCAGTGAAAACCATACTGTCTTCTGATCATTCTCCATTACTGTTTTGGCCAGAAAACACTGTAGAACACTGACAATTGCCAGTTTTTGAAAGAAAATGTTACATGTGGAGCCATACATTAACTGTGAGCCTCTCACAAGATCTCACGTCAGGCCATGTTAAAGCAACCTATCATTTCCATAGGAAACAATGGTAGTGGAAAAGGTCTCCGCTATACTACAAAAACAATTGTGTTTGGGGCCCAACAACAAAGCCTACAACTGCCAGTGTGTATCTGAGGAAAGGGCACACAATCCCCATCCCATATATTTAAACAACTGTATATTGTGGAACCTACAAGATATGTGCCATGCTTCACTGATCATTCACATTGCTTTTGGTCGCTTCTCTTTCCCATCCCTGCATTTGTATAGCATCAACCTATATTGAAAACTCTTTGGGAAACCAACAGATTCTCTTTTACTTATTTCTCAAGTGGTTAGCATTCTTGGTACTACACAAAACAAACCACCATCACATGTTAAAACATGATTTCCCAGACTAAAAGGGACCAAACCACTTTTTAACCATGTTATGGAATCATGATACAGCCTTGGGTTTGTCAGACTGGAGCATGAGTGATAACATGGTTAAAACTTGGTTCACTCCTATCTAGATTGGTAAAACTGAACTGTATTTTAAAAGCCTCAGAGTTGTAAAGAGGACCCCAACTTGCTATTTTATATAACATGTCTACTGCTTCCCCTCTATCCAGTGGGCCAGTAATCCTGTCAAAGAAGGAAGTTAGGTTGGTTTGGCATAATTTGTTCTTGACAAATCCATGCTGGCTATTCCTTATCACCCTATTATCCTCGAGGCACTTACAAATTGATTGTTTAATAAATTGTTCCGGTATCATTCCAGATATCGATGTTAGGATGACCGGTCTATAAATCCCCATGTCCTCTTTGTTTCCCTTTTTAAAGTCAGGTACTATATTTGGTCTTCTTCAGTCCTCTGGGGCCTCCATGAGTTCTCAAAGATAACTGTTAATGGTTCCGAGATTGCTTCAGCTAGTTTCTTAAGTACCTTAGATATATTCAAGTTGGCAGGGCCAAATGAAATTCATCCTAAACTTATCTAAATATTCTTTAACCTGTACTTTTCCTATTGTGCCTTGTGTTCCTTCCCCCTTGTTAGAATATTAATTGTATTAAGTATCTGGTCACCATTAATCTTTTTAGTGAAGACTGAAGCATAATAGGCATTAAACATCGCAGCTTCTTGATATCATGAGCTCTCCTTCCTCACTAGGTAGAGGACCTACACTTTCCTATGTTTTTCTCATGCTCTTAAGGTATTTAAAGAACCTCTTCTTATTGCTGCTTCTGTCCCTTACTAAGTGTAACTAGTTTTGTCCCTTAGGCTTTCTGGTTTTGCAATTCTTTTGTACTCCTCTTTAGCAATCCATCCGAGTTTCCACTTTATGTAGGATTTATTTTTGTTTTCCAGGTCATTAATGAAACACACCATGTGTAGATGCTTTTGCAAATTCTTAAACCATGTAATTTTTTTGGCTGATTTCTTATGAAAATGGAACTCTTTACATAATTAACCAGAAGAAAAAATTCCAATTTGTAAAAGCCAATCCGTCATTTTCTGATTTTAAAATCAGCTATATTGTATTTGCATATTTAAGAAAATTACAAGAAAAAGACTAGACTTGAAATTCAGAATCTGTACTTTGTAAAAATACTGTCCCTTACCATGAACTCAGTGCTGACCTCTTTAGGTCATTCATGAATAATAAAATCTTTCTAGAGAAATTATTACTAGAATAGAACTGAGGGAAAAGAAAAAGAAAAGAAATGCTGTACAGTAATGTGCTGGCCATTTTCAGGTATGGTACAGGATGGAAAAATGCAGAAGTGTATACCTGAATACAAATTTTTGTTACAGCTACAGAATGTATGAAAGCTTTCAACGCTCCATCTATGCTAAAGACAATAGAGACTCTGTGGCGTCATCAATACTGCCATAATATAGAGTCTTCCTAACATACAGTAATCATCACAATAGAGCTGAAATCTAACATACAGATCTGTATTATGTTTTATATGGCAAAAAGATAAAGCAGTTGAAAAATCCTATGGCATTAGTTTTAAATAAACCATACATCAATTATATCTCATTCAATTCAAAACCCAAGAAAATTGTTTTTAGTTGAAATGGCTGTTGTTGCAATATGACTTAAGTTAGCCTCTTTTCTTGGTCAGATGTCAAGAAGATCCTCCCCACTCTCATCGCTTTCCACAGTTAGTTGTCTTGTCCACCATTTCTTCACTTCTGATCCACAAGAAGCAGCATCTGACATAGGATTCATCTTGCATACAACAGATTTCATAGTTGTGCGACCACCAAACCGCAGATTGACTGAAGACACTGAATGGCTTATTGGTTTGGGGGCTAGGAAATTAAATGGAAAACTACTTATTAGAGTGCACATGCTTATTGAACTATTTTGCCGTAGAGCTTTTCTATATGAGAGATATGGCAGCAGTTTAAACAGACTGATTTAAAATGGATCTAGTTAAACTGGTGCAAACCCCTAATGTAGATGCACTGTGGGTTTGATCCTGCAAGGTGCTGAACACTCGGCCCTGATCCATCAAAGCCCGGCTTTGACTTAATGTAGGTCAATGATCCCATTGATTTCAATGGACTACTCATAATCTTAAAGTTAAACACATGCTTAAGAGCTTTGGTGGATTGGGGCCAGTGTGCTCAGCACTTTGCAGGATTGAGCCCTTACACTGGTTTAACACTTGCTTGAATTAGTTTAGCTTGTGCCATTAAGTTATTGATCTAAGCTCAACCAGTATATGCTAGGGTTAAACCGACTGAGGTGCATCTTAAACAGAGGACTGGAGGAAGAAGGGCTAATGTGCCTCTTTTACATAAAATGAGCCCAGTATCATGCATGCGCATAGGCCTGGGGCCCTATCCCCTTGTGTTGGTCAGCAGAGCTGGCCTGGCATGGGGATTGTGCACTTTTAAAAAGAGAAGAGGTACGGTGGTAGCATGTGCTTCTTTCAGCGCCTCCTATTCAATCCCCCCACTTGCCAAACATGAGCATCGACTTAAAAGACACTACCTGGCTCTTATTTTCTATTGTGATGTAGTTATTGTGATGACAACTTAAGGGTTTATGAGTAAATAAACCTATCCGGGGCTGATTAAGCACCTAGACAGAAGGCCAAGGAGTTTATCAATCCCGGATATGGTTAGTACAGAGGTGAAAGAGAGCATCACAAGGTGCTACAGTTATAATGAAATGTTTAATTAAGCTATTGTTATTACATTTTATATATTTCAATAGCACCCAAAATGTGCTAGATGCTGTACAGGAAGACACAACTCCAGCATACCAATCAAGTGGTCAGGGTGGTGACTGATCACGTCTTCATAATTTCATATTTTTAAAAACTTGAGGGGTGTGAAGGGACAGTTTCCTCTTAGAAGGCTCAGGGGGCAAACCACTCCAAAGTGGGTGGGGCGGGGCAAAGAGGAGGAAGGACCATGGACCAGCTTTCCCTCCCCTCTCCATTTTCTCCATCTAGGCCCTGTGTGTAGACAGTCTGACCCTTTTAAAACAGCCTCTTATCAAGCTGCATTCCAAGGGGTGCTTTGGTATTTATATATTATTTAATGGTCTTCACTCACCTGAAGGTAAACGCCATTGTCCGAATTTCCGTTGAGGCTTCCCACCATCTGTAGAGTCCTGCCGATACCCGCCCCTGTCAGAAAGCGTTGGACTAAGGAGCTGCTGCTGGCTACTCGTCTGAATGGAGCAAAACCAAAATTCAGTGACCTTAATTATGGCTACTTACGGCATGGCCATACCATTGTAACAAACGCTTTGAAAGGTCACTATTTCTCAGCCTATTAAAGAAACATGCGCTGACTTTACACTTTTATTTTGTCCCTGCAGTCTGTTTTCTGGTTCCTTACTGCCCCCCCCATCCCTCCAAAAGTCTAAAAATTAACAGAAAAAATAATTGGGCTGGAGCTTATGATAAAATTCCACAGAAGGGTTCGTGGGGGCAGGAAAGCTTTCCCAGGATCCCATGGGGGAGCCCTCTCTCCCATGTTGCATACCTCCCTGGATATAGAACCCAGGTCTCCTGATTCCCTGTCCAGTGCCCCTTAGACCATGCTGCCTTTATAACTGAATGTCAACGTTTTAAAAATATGTTGGTTTAATTTTTTTTCCAACAAAAATGATGTTAAAAATATTTAAAAGAATGTTGTTGTGACAAGCTCAAGTATAATTCTTGATTAGTTTAAACAACAATAATTTGCATAGGTCCGTACCTCTGGCTGTGCATTGTTATCTTGATTATTAGTATTCATATCTTCACTTGGCTGTGTTGTCTCAATGCTGGGCGGATTCAGAAATCGGCTCAACTCCTGCTGTTGACTCTCTCGTAGACTATGGATAATGCTACATGACTGCTGCTGTTTCTATCAAAATATAATATTTATGTGACCAAAAGGAAAAAAGAAACTTCCCTCACAAAGATTTTTGTTCCTTGATTCTTTTTATTTTTTTAAAAATCCCTCTAAATACTGAATACTTCAAACAATTTTGAGTGTCTGGTATGGATTCCAAATTGTTCAGTCTTTTCTGTAAATCTACATAGACCCCCTATCTTCACTATTTAAATATAAAGAAATCTGTCTCTGAAATCTACGGGCTTGAGATGTAGGAATAACTGGGTGAAATCTATGTTCTGTGTCATGCAGGAGGTCAGACTAATAGATCAGAATGGTGCCTTCTGGCCTTAAAATATATCTATGCCGCAAGAGACCACCCAAAGAGCCAGCAAAAACAAAACCGTGACTTAGTAAAAATGAGCTTTATGGGGTTGATCAGAAGCCTGTTGAAGGCAACGGGCTTTGGTTCTGGCCCCAAATAAGGTTGAATAAAATGATCATGGAAGCCTTAGGACAGGGGTGGCCAACCTGTGGCTCCGGAGCCACATGCGGCTCTTCAGAAGTTAATATGCGGCTCCTTGTATAGGTGCCGACTCCAGAACTGGAGCTACAGGTGCCAACTTTCCAATGTGCTGGGGGGTGCTCACTGCTCAACCCCTGCCCCCACTCCACCCCTTCCTGCCCCCTCCCTTGAGCCTGCCCTGCCCTCGCTCCTCCCTCTCCTTCTCCCCCCCAGAGCCTCCTGCACCATGAAACAGCTGATTGGGAGGTGCGGGGAGGGAGGAGAGGTGCTGATCGGTGGGGCTGCCGATGGGTGGGAGGTGCTGGGAGTGAGGGGAGGTGGGGGAGCTGATTGGGGACTGCTGATGTATTACTGTGGCTCTTTGGCAATGTACATTGGTAAATTCTGGCTCCTTCTCAGGCTCAGGTTGGCCACCCCCGCCTTAGGAATATTTTACAGTGTGGATTTTTTGTTGCAAGTTATTATTGTAACAGTGCCAAAAATCTGCTGGGTTCTTTATAGTACAAATAGAAAAATGTAGCCTCTGTCACTAAAATCTTACAATCTAATTTAGTTTTAAATTAAAATAAATGGTCCTTAGAGAAGGTTTCATTGTGCTGTATAGTTTTAACATGCCACTTGCTTAATAATTAAACAAATTTGAAAATATATAAAAAACTTATATTAAAAAAAGTCTTTTGCAATTCTACTCAAGTTAATAAAAGGTTCATGTAACAGGTAATGGTCTGATTCATATTGTTAAAATGAAATGAAAAGTATATTTACTTTTATATATTGTAATTCAATATCATAATGAATTGAGCAATTGGGTTGAACATAATCAAAACTGAGAGATAAGATGAAATTAACAACAGCTAATATTAGAGCTGGGACAAAAATAGAAAAATTAGTCTGAAAATGAACCATTTATCTGAATATCCCTGGAAATTTGTTGTTTCAGATAAAATGAAAGCTGTATTCAAACTATCAGGTTTTGGTTACACAAAATTACAAAGCAGCAAGAGGCAGAGCCTACAATTCCCTGATGTGCTCAAATCACAAACTTTTCATGGCAAAAATACAGATTTTCGTGGGGAAATTTCCTACTATAATTTTGGCCCAGGTCCATTTTTTTTGCCAGCAAAAATGGGAATAACTCAGTGGAAAGATTATGACCGGCCCAAACGTTCTACGCATTCTGGGCCTGATTTTCACAACTACAGGAACCCAGGGCTTTATGTACCTAATTTACACATGCACATAGACACATGTTTGTGTGTTGAAATATACAAACTGGCCTTTTGTGCATGTAAACAACTTATTTGCACACACAGTCACTGTAATGGTATATGCAAATTAGGCTTCAGAATATACATTACATTTGGGTCTTCTTTGAGGATTGTAGTACCATTCTCATTGGGATCTATTTTACAGTGACGGAGACCCTTGATATGGTGGTGGTGGCTAACAGGATTATCTTCTGCCTGAATAGCTATCCAAGATGGAGTGGCAGTGGCAATGAAAATATCAGAAGTACAAATGCCAGCAACTAGCACTCTCTTTAACCTCTAACAGGTTTAGAAGAGTGCACAATCCTGCACCATTGAAGATAATGGGCATTTTGCTATTAACTTCAATGAGAGCAAGGTTGCGCCCACAAAGACCTTTCCCTAAATAATGTATTCCTTGGTTTATTCATTTGGCCTTGTCTGTTGCAGATCAGGTCACACAGTTTTCCTGCTGTGTAAGGAAAGGGGATTTGTTGGCAGGAAAACAGGTTTTGCCTGCAAAATATGCGGAGTTTACTAATTCTGTGAATGTAATTGTCTGTATTACGAGACTATACCAGCATAGCTATGTTAGCATAGTTATGCTGGCATAACCCTGTAGTGTAGACACAGCATATACCTATGGAAGGAGTTTTTCCATTCGTATCAGACCACCACCTCCCCAGAGGAAATTAGCTACATTGAGGGCAGCATTCTTTTCTTGACATAGTTGCATCTACACTAGGGATTCGATTGGCATAGCTATGTTGGTCAGGGGTGTTTTTTTTTTTCACGCCCCTGGCCTATGTCAACCTAACTTTTAAGTGTAGACCAAGCCTGATTTTTCTGCTGATACATATTTTTTCACGTAGCTTGTAACGATGGATACAGATTAAACAAGGCACAGTGAGAGAAAACTCTAGCTTCGTTGACTGGTTCACTGCAAGCACTCCACCAGGACTTGATGTTTTCGCTTCACTTACTGCTCGGATACGCTTTAAACATTTCTTCAGCCACATGCGTATGGTTTGTTTGGCCACTTCTTCTTCTATTGTATACTCCAGTTGTTCCCTGGCAAGAAGCTCTTCCAGTTGAAGGCTTTTCCTGATATCAACAGACCTGTATGACAGCATGCTAGAAGAAACACACAAATAAACAGTATTTTTAAAAACCTAATGTACTTACCTATATTATTATTAACAGTATTACACTTTTAAAATCTCAATACGAAAATGTCAAACTTTGGCACCTACAGTATGTAGAAAGCTAAAAAAAGATGAAGGGAGGATCCATTGGTGCTCAGAACAACTGAAAATCAGGCCACCTATATTTAGGTGCCTAAATATGGATTCAGGTGCTTAGCTTTAGGCACCTACATTTGAAAATTCAGTTTCTTTCCCCTGTTTATGCTGCCTGTTTACCTTTTTGCATTTTTTCTCATCTGGGACAATGTAATTATTGGAGGAGACTGAGTTTCACTTTTGTTTATAGTCAATTTTACTGTCAGATTTTCACCTGTGCTAGTGCAATACTGCATTGTTTGGATTTACAAACACAGCAAGGGAATGTTAGTTTAAAACAATTGTTTCAAGTGGGAATTTAGAAAGCTCACAGAGACATTTCTCTAGGACTTAGATTTTCTACGGTAAAAATTAATTTAGGGGAAAACTCTAATATTTGGTTTAAATTTAAGCAGAGAGTACCCTCTTTAGACACAAGCTTGTATCCCCAAGTCATTTTTCAGTCTTATGTATAACATTTAGTCTGCAGAGAAACGTGTTACAACAAACTTAAAGAAAAAGCCCACCATACCTCAATACGTCATGGAACGTGACATCTCCACCATTATGCAGCCTCTCCATTTCATAGCACATGTGCTTGAACAAAAGTTTGTCTTTGTCAAGATCTACCTCCAACCTCCCACGCAGCAACCTCAGCAGAAACTTCACACGGAAGGTAGGGATTACCCCCTAGGTAAGATTGCATCATAGCTGGTTAATTATGGCTACCTTATAACTAAGTCAGAGGCTCTATTTGATGCTGTTTCTCTAAAGTGATACAGATGCTCTTTCTCCAAAGACCCTTGAGGTATGTCTACACTGCAGCTAGGAGTGCGTCTCCCAGCTTGGGTAGACAGACTCATGCTAGCTTGGCTCAAGTTAAAATGCTAAAAACAGCAGTGTGGAGGATGCAACTCTGGTAGAGACTCAGGCTAGCTACCCAAACACAGGACCAGGGAGTTGGGTGGGCTTCAGAGCCTGAGCTGCAGTGTGAACCGCAGCACCCACATGGCTAGCTTGAGCCCTGCTAGGGCGAGTCTGTCTAACCAGGCGGGGATGCTTGTTCCCAGCTGCGGTGTAGATGTACCCTTTGACTTACATGGGGCCAGGATTGTACCAAGGGTAGTGCAACTGAACAATGCAGACATAAAGGGGCTTATCTTCAGCTGGTGTAACTTAGCAATAGTTCCTTTGAACTCAATGGAACTATCCTGATTCATACAAGCTGAGGATCTGGCCTATATATTTTGCCTAAGATTTTCAAAGTTCTCTGGGGGACTTGGATGTCCAGTTTCCATTCATTTGTAATGGGAATTGCATATCCAAACTGGTGGCTTTGAAAATCAGCCTTGACCATTTTTATTTCCTGAGAATTAAACCTTAGGCCTAGAGTCATTTATTAGGAATAAAGTCAGCTAGATTTCTAAACATTCACAGGTGTGTGCCTCTATGCCTGTTATGCAGCTGCCCCATCGTGTGTGTGTTCAGTGGTGTATAAGCAGTATGTCCTCTTGCTTTTCCAAGAGCTTCTACTCCAAGATGTAAACAACATACAAACTTCTTGAGATGTTTGTGGCAACAATTTTGAGCCTGGCTGTTGATAAGGAACTAGGAGTGAAAATATTTTCTCCAAAATTTGCAGAATCAAATAGTTCTCTTTGAACATTATGTTCTATAACTTTTTTATTATGGGAAAGGATGGAAGTCCTTTGTTATGGAAGGTCCCACATCACAACGCTCTCCTCGCAGCCCTAGGATGTAGCACTCTGAGCCCCTCCAGTCCTGCAAATACAGGACATGGACTTCGATCCCCACACAGCAATCTTCTGCCACTAGACCAGTGGTGGGCAACCTGCGGCCCGCACGCGGCCCATCAGGGTAATCTGATTGTGGGCCATTAGACATTTTGCTGACGTTGACTGTCCACAGGCACGGCCCCCCCACAGCTCCCAGTGGCCGCGGTTCACTGTTCCCAGCCAATGGGAGATGCAGAAAGCTGCAGGCTGCAGGGACGTGCTGGCCGCTGCTTCCCACAGCTCCCGTTAGCCATGCCTGCGGACGGTCAACATCAGCAAAATGTCTCGCGGCCCACAATCAAATCAGGTTGCCCATGACTGCACTAGATCATCAGCTGATCTCAGCACACTGTAGTTCATATTCAAAATTGTTCGAAGTAATTCAGTGATGGGATGAGTGAACCAGTCATAGTTTAGTTCCTGTTGGTACCTAAACCTCTAAGTTGCTCCCCTACCCAGGCCCTCTCTCCTTTTCAGCTGGGCCATTCTGAAGACAGGAAATGTAACTATGTGAATCTCTGAACCCTAGGTCGAGGGGACAACTCCTGTGCTGCCTGGAGGGAAAGGACTATGACCCCAAGCCTGTAAACACCTATACACATGCTTAACTTTACTACTGTGTGTAGTCCCTGGGAGCAAAGTTAAGCATGCACATGTGTGTTTCAAGGATCAGGGCCTATGTGAAATGCAACATCTCATGTTCAACACTCTTTTGTGAACCTGGGCTGTTAAAAATAAATAAATCACAAAATCCCCTTACCCCAAACTCACCCTGACCCTAGGTCGGTTTGAGGCTCGGTGGGTTAGCACAGCCCACTTTATGTTTTCCTAGTAATACATTTTTCAAGGAAACAATGCAGAAGATTTACTTAGATCATAAGTTCTTTGGGGGCAGGGACTGTCTTTTTGTTGTGGGTTTGTACAATGTCTAACACAATGGGAGTCTTGGTCCACAACTGTGGCTCCTAGGCATTATAGTAAAACAAATAATAATAATAGTACTGAGTGCAGTGCTTATTGTCAAGTCTCTTACCTCTCTTTTGTCATCAACCATGTTCCATATAATTTGAAAATGTCTAAGATCATTATAGCTTAAAAGTTGGTCTTCTTCGGTGGAGTAAAACAATGAGAAATTCTCCACAATGATCGCTAAAAAACACATAAATTAAACATAGTATAAGACTAGTCTGTCAGCACTTTCCAACAGTTATACATTAATTAGAGATAATGTATTTCAGCAGGAACTAAATTTTCACATGTGGCTGTAACAGCGGCAACCTATGGGCAAACCTGGTGCTAATGCACCCCCATATTGTGTGTTTTTGTTGTGCTCAAGTTTGAAAATGTAGTCCTTAAATCTTAAGTAGGGGCCTAATCTAACACCCACTAAATTCAACTGGAAGATTCTCATTTACTTCAGCAGGAGTTGGATTATCAGGCCTATAAAATATAAACTGGAGAGTAGACTAGCTCTGCAAAAACGATTTCCTTTGTACAGCTCTCATCTACTCTTTCATTTTCACATAACTTTCATTTACAGACCTCCTTATCAAAAGACATTTTCTTATTTAGTGTTAACAGCCAGCAATTTAAAATAAAGGTTAGAAACACATAACATACCAGCCAAGTATCTGAAAACATCAGACAATTATAACATTAACTTGAGGGCATTTAACAATTTCTTTTTACTGAGAGAGTTAAAAAAAATGTTACAGTTGATATGGCCTACAACGTAAGGCCTGTTCTGGCTGAGGCACCCAGATCTATGGCACTCCACCCACATTTTAAGATAACTATTTTTCATAGTCAATAATTGTTGCTCACCTACAAGCAAATTTAGCATTATGTATGCAATGATGATATAAAAGGAACAGAAATACATCAGAGCACCAGCATAATTTCCACAATCTGTCCTCCAGTATGTGCTGTTATCTGGAGTACAAAAAGGAGGCTGAACCTTCAAAAGAAAACAGTAAATAATTAAATCAAAAAATTAGGCAAGGGATTGCTTATCGGTCTGCAGTTAACATAACTATATTTTTAGAAAATAATAAAAATAATACAGTAATGCACCTCAAACCAGTGTAGGTTTTGTGGAGAAATACCACATTTGGGAGAAAGGAGGAAATATTTCGCTGTTATTTTAAATGGTAGATGCTGAAAGCAGCTCAGAGCTGGCCCTGAAGGTGATGGATTAGTGGGCAGAGTGAAGGAGAGGCAGATTTCAAAGGTGCACGATAAATCCATTTAACACATGTTTCTGCAATTACCCCCATATATGAGCATGGGTATATATTATTACAGCAAAACAGCAACCAGTGGCAATGAAATGTTACGACACGTTTAACAAACAGCAACCACTCCCATGTATTCAAGACAGGAAATGAAGAATACCTTATCCAATGTAACTGAAACTATGGGGGCAGGGTGGGAGGGGATTTTATGTTAGGCAAAATAAAATGATGTTAACTGAATTTGGGCCAGGACATCAAGATTAATGTTCTTATGAAATGGCCCAGGGTACTTCATTTTAAGGTCAGATTTATCTAAAGGACGATGGTACCATCAACAACACAGTGCTTCTTTGTACCAACCCAGAGCACTGGATACTGAGTCAGAGGAAATTGCGCAACCAGTTTCTTGTGTTTTATCTGTGATTGTGCTGTATTTACCATGCAGTCATGCATAATCTTGTTCCAGTCTTCCCCAGTAACTATTCTGAAGAGTACAGTAATGGCCTTGCCAGCTGATGAAAAGTTTGCATGCCTGTTTTTTTAAACAAAAAGAGAAAAAGAGCAGCTCAGATGTCAGAAATAAAATCTTGGCAATACAAACACATGCAACTTTCTGGAGAATTATTTTGCTGTGTGTTCAACAAGTAAAAAAAAAAATTTGTATTTTCTATTATTCTTACCTGAGCTTCATGCCCCATATATTGTTGGTAGAACTCAGAGAATAATTTGCAAACATATTCACTGAATAATTTATGCCATTAATTTAATAGCGACTTAGAAGCTGGACTCTAGCCACCCAGTTTTGAAAAATTTGGCTAATATCTTATCAAGTAATAAAAGCTCATTTGGGGCCATATCCTTCCCCAGGCCTTCATCCTATTCGTGCCTCTTCTGTGGTGCAAAGGGGATGGAGAGCTGTCATTGGGTTATGTAGGATAATTCCCAGGTGGCATAAAACCAATGTATCTGGCTCCCTCTCACTCCATTCGAGGTGTAGGGACCATTTTTGGATGAACCAAGGGTGTGAGCAGGTGTAGCTGTAGCTCAGTGTTCCAGCAACCTGGGCCAATGGAACAGTCCTTTTGGGATTGTTCCAGCTAGCACAATGAAGAGCAGCCATTAGTCTTCTGTATATTACACTGGGTGTCTGTTTAGTCCCAGGATTTGGGGAATGGGAAGGTGGCTTAGAGCCTTCTATCATACATTGTCAGCTGAGTGCCGCTCAGCTAGACCTAGAGATCTGGCTCTTGGTTGCTGACATAAAACCAAATGAAAATTTGTGCTCAGTAGATGAGAATATTTTATTTGGCTGTTAAAAAACCTTCCACAAAGGGAAGCAAATATTGTACCTGTTAATGTTCTCTCCATATTTCACTGTGCCAAATAAAACTACTCCAGCAAAAGCATAACAAAGAAGCAGTAAGAACATTCCCACAATGATGAAGAAACTCTTATACATGCTGACAACCACAGTCAGCAGCAGCATTTTCAGCGTCACCTGGAAAGGCAGAGAGGAAACACAATTCATGATACTATTAAATAACAGAAATAAAGGAGACTTTAACACATTTGTAACTTTAAATCTTGTAATGATTGTTCTTTTAACTGGGAAAACGTATAGGTTAATGTGCCAATCCAGTAGTTTAGTGGTAGCTCAGTGAAATACTAAACTGTCAGTCTGAGTTTGGAACAACACTTGGTCTCTTGTTCCAGGGTTTATGGCAGTGTATCTCAACCTTTCCAGACTACTGCACACCTTTCAGGAGTCTGATTTGTCTGGAGAATCCCAAGTTTCATCTCACTTAAAAACTACTTGCTTACAAAATCAGACATAAAAATACAAAAGTGTCACAGCCACTCTATTACTGAAAATTTGCTTACTTTCTCATTTTACCATATAATTATAAAATAAATCAATTGGAATATAAATATTGTACTTGCATTTCAGTGTATAGTATACAGAACAGTATAAACAACTCATTGTGTGTATGAAATTTTAGTTTTTACTGATTTTGCTAGTGCTTTTTATGGAGCCTGTTGTAAAACTAGGCAAATAACTAGATGAGTTGATGTATCCCCTGGAAGACCTCTGCATACCGCCAGGGGTACTTGTATCCCTGGTTGCGAACCACTGGTTTATGGTAATCAGTACAGGATTTCACTGGAGATTTAAAGAAACCCATCTATCTACAAGGGCAAGCTTTAGCCCCCCCAGAGAGACTATGACATAACAATCAGCACAGATTGATTAAACTATTGTAATTTCTTACACAAGTCAGCCTGTAGTGTCTAAGCAGAGACAAAGAGACACAATACAGCAAAATGTAGAGAAAATGGAAGCTGTATGATATTTTAGCATCGTGGCAGAATTATTACTTTAGATTGAATTAATTTCAAAAATATTCGGACACTGCAGGAATGTCTCTTTATTTACAGGGGAGGTGAAACAATTTTCATCAGAATCATGACAAATCTGACAAATCATGTTAACTTTTTCCCATCACACTACATCATAGCCATAACTTAATGGGACTGATAAAGCTTTTAACATGAAAGCATAAATAACTAGGTTAAAGGCTTGAAAAAAAATCTAGAATCCTTCAAAAAGCTTTGATGGAAATGACCAGATCTGGTTGCATAAGAGAAGCAAGAGTTTTTCACTTGACTTCCAAGGCTCTCCATGCTCTGTGTGGTTAGATGGAGGCAGACTTTTTTCTTTGCTGAACAGACTCTGTGACTTATCTATTCTTAACCCTTTAGTCCTAATACAGAATTCATTTCCTTGACTGCAGTTACTCTAATATGTCTTATGTCATAGAAAATGTTTGGCTAATGTTTGGAGAAGCTTTGCCACAAGAGAACGCACAGTATTACAACTTACTAAAGAGATACATTTGTTCTCTGCATAGGTAGCTGTCAGTTATACCTGCTGTCTGTTACACTGGTGTAAATCTACATACCAGGTAAATCGAAAGTAACTTCAGTGGAACTGCTCTTAATTTATACAAATGAATCTGAGAATTTGGCCCAACATCTTTATTTTACTGAGCACGAATCCCTTATTTAGATAAAATATAATGTTCAAGTTAACACTAGCACTGTGCTAACACCTGCACTGTGCAGGATGGAGCTTCTGCATGCGGACAGCAGCACAAGATGAGCACATCACCCCATACCCTGCTTTCTTGTGGAGAAAATAAATAAAAGAAAATAAAAGTAACACATCGCAGCACATTGAAAAAGCAATGGTTACAAATACCGAAAAGGGCACAATATATATTCAGGGCTTTAGATGGCAATAATTTTAAATGGTGTTGTGTCTTAGTTATCTTTTTGATGGCAAAAAATGTACAGCAGTTCCAATAACCATAATTTATTTCTGATATTTATGTGATGCTCTGTACCTTGGAGGAACACCATACACCCCCTTGTTCATCTTTATAAAATGATTGTGTGGTATCCAATGCAAAGTTTGTCATGTTTGGTGTCTTCGGAAGGCTCATGATGCACTGAGCATGGTTATTATAGTGATGTTATAGTAATTGTTACAATAAGGTTATAGTAATGTTCTAGGTTATAATTTCATATATAATTATGAGACTGAAAATGTATCCTCATGGCTTAAAGCAAGCCCAGGCAAAAACTCTCCAAGAACAGAGAGGCAGTTCACACCTCATCAGGGCATGTATGGGACAAACCCAGACCAGCTTCACAGGAACAAAGGATGCTGGCCTAGACAGCAACAAAATAACCTGTTGAGCTCTCGAGGGAGTCACGCCCCTTTCTTTGGTCAGTTTGGAACTGCAATGAGGTAATGCTCACCTGAATCTGAAGGGGCGGGGAGGCAAAGCCAAGAGGGAAGAAATAACATATAAAAGGGAGAGACGTTTGCCATGCTCTTCCTCTCTCTTCCACCTACATCTACAGACACCACCACCACCAAGCAACTGAAGTGCTGATCAAAGGGGAGAGCCTGGCTGAAGAGCAACCAGCCAGCCTGTGGTGAGAAGCATCTAAGTTTGTAAGGGCATTGAAAGTGTTAAGTTCAGCTTAGAATGCGTTTTGCTTTTATTTCATTTGACCAAATCCAATTTGTTATGCTTCGACTTATAATCACTTTGAATCTATCTTTGTAGTTCATAAATCTGTTTGTTTATTCTACCTGACGCAGTGTGTTTGGTTTGAAGCATGTCAGAGACTCCCCTTGGGATAACAAGCCTGGTACATATCAATTTCTTTGTTAAATTGATGAACTCATATAAGCTTGCAGCATCCAGCAGGCATAACTGGACACTGCAAGATGGAGGTTCCTAGGGTTGTGTCTGGGACCGGAGATATTGGCTAGGGTCATTCGGTTGCACAATCCAAGAAGCAGCTTACATGCCAGAGGCTGTGCGTGAACAGCCCAGGAGTGGGGGTTCTCACAGCAGAGCAGGGTGAGGCTGGCTCCCAGAGTCAAGGATTGGAGTGACCTAACAGATCACTGGTCCGGATAACACCAGAGGGGAACGTCACAATGTAATACAACTAAAACCCTGATATTTTAAGTTAAACATATAAAATGGAGACTTATAGCAACAGTACATAAAATGGAGACCCGTAGAATGTGCTGTAGAAAAGCAAAGTGATAAATCTTTTAATCTATGCATGAGCATTGTATTGACTGTAATTCCTGATTTGTACTTACATGTTTCCCACAAATTGAGAAGAACCTGAAGACAATTACACATGCACCCATCATATATGTGTATGCATTCTGAAATTTAAACACAAGAGACTTCATATACAGTGTCCTGCAGTGATCTCTCAAATGATCAGTTTTTCTGCATGAATCTCTCTGTGAATTATACAGTGCAATCAGCATTTTAAAAAAAGTAATATTTCAACAACAAATGCTGAATAATAATAAACTAACAGAAAAAGCTGTGCCACTTCAAAAGCACTAGCCAAACCTCCCAACACAATAAACCAACAAAACCCTCACAGTTCTCTTAGCTGGGCTGTAATTATGTCCAACAGCCTCTCAGTTCTATAAGTCTAGGCAGCTGCTGGCTTGCAGAAACTCCACAGGCCTGCCAAGCTACTCAGCAGCAGGGGGCAAATTGAGGATGCCAGGGACAAAGGGACAGTTTTGCCCCCACAAAGAGTGCTTGAGATAGACCAGAGGGAAGGCTCTCAACAATGTAGGGAGGTGACAGCCACAACTGGGGATTGTTGATTGAAGCCACCTCTCCTCTCCAGTGATAAGGGGGGAGAGCTCACATTCCCACAAATGAGGGTATACGCCCCCACTCCCCCTTTTTTTTAAACTTGAGAGGGAGGGTGCAGCTGACCTCTTCCCTGAACAGATAAATCTTCTGCCTTCCTGGACTAAATGTTGTTCTGTAACAAAACCGCATGGACCAGATTCACTGACATGCTTTGCGCTGTTCATCGGTTTAGAAACTCTGCCTTATCTTTCTCTACAATGACTCCTACCTGGATTATTCCCTCCAGCCTCTCTTCCTCTCTCACCCCCCAATGAAACTGCTCCTGGCAAGGTCTTCCAATCCCAGGACACCACATTTCTTCCCTCTCCTCATTCTAATCCCTCCTAAGGACTCACTTCCTCCACAAGGCCCGCAGATCCTAACCAGGGGTTCTCAAACTGGGGGTCGGGACCCCTCATGGGGTCACGAGGTTATTACATGGGGGGTCGCGAGCCGTCAACCTCCACCCCAAACCCTGCTTTGCATCCAGCATTTACAATGGTGTTAAATATATTAAAAAGTGTTTTTAATTTATAAGGGGGGTCGCACTCAAAGGCTTGCTATGTGAAAGGGGTCACCAGTAAAAAAGTTTGAGAGCCTAACCTATATCAGTCCAATATCTTCTCCACCTCAGCACTATAGGATGTAAGAAAAATCTAGTTCACCAACCCCACAAATTGTTACCTTCTTCTTGATTCCCAGGGCATCTTGTTTTATTTGGGTCTTATTTTTAGTTTGTAAACACCCTGGGCTTGGCAATTGTCCTTATTTGAATCAGGATAGCAGTAAAAACTGTTGGTGATTAACAAATAAAACCAATAAATTATCATTGGAATTGCAATTGTTGATCTTACTAGTAAGGCAAAGTGAAGTATCACCCATATAACACCAAGGGAGGTCACCAAAAGGTCATATCGATTTCTTCTGCTTTGCCAGAAGCCAGCAGGTGACATGGCAATAATCTTCATAGTGACCTAGAGAACAATAAAGATAGTCTTGCTAGTGCAAATTCTTAGCAAAAGGTTATTTTTCACTATAAGAACATTTGGTCCCTAAAATGTTTTGGTAGTGTTCTACTTGTAGATTGGTTTTAAATGAGTAGGAGTTTTAATAGTTAAACAAAGGGTTAGTATGAAGGTAGAAAATGATTAAGCTGATGATGCATAACTAAAAAATTACGTGTGTGTGTATGGGTGTATGAAGTGACTGAAGTATATATTAATGCCAATTTCGCACAAATACACTTATATGCAAGGTTATAACTGTCTTATATGTCTCATGTACTGCAAATTAATTTAAAAGCAACCTTCTTTTTCCTGTTGCAAACGTTTTTTGTTTTACTTCTGCTGAACTCCATCCATGCTCAACAGCATACATGAGCACAGGAAGCATAAGATTGGAGGAAAAAATAGTGTGGGCCAGTAGATTGCAGGGGGTTTCACAATGCTCCTAATGAACACAGAGACTGAAAGGGTTGACTTTTCTTAGAAACAGGTTTCAGAGCGGTAGCCATGTTAGTCTGTATCAGCAAAAACAACGAGGAGTCCTTGTGGAACCTTAGAGACTAACAAATTTATTTAGGCATAAGCTTTTGCCCAAATAAATTTGTTAGTCTCTAAGGTGCCACAAGGACTCCTCGTTGTTTTTTCTTAGAAAGTTAGTGATGCCACAGGCAGGATGTTTAAGAATAGGATCTGTTTAGAACAGATAACAGTATTTAGCAGTCGTACAAGCCATGTGATCCATGCAGAATGTCTACAAAAGAAGGTTTAGCATTGCACACAGTCAGTTCTTATCTACACATATTAACGGTTTAAATGTTACTAAAGCATATCATATAAAAGAAATAATAATTAGGCACTAACCTCTTTGGTTTTATATCCTAGCTTTCAATACTGACATTTAACAATATTTGTTAAATTCCCAAAGGCTAAATTGTATTTAAGGTGACACTGGTTTAGGCTCAAATTTGACACTCTTCACTTACCTGATCGTATACTCTCCACTCAGATATGACTGGAAAGTGCAGGACAGAGTCACAATTTTTATAATCTGCAGAGGAATATTTTTCAGTTTCCAAATATCTATTTTTTGCTGTACTTCTCCATCCCTCCCATTCCACAAACCAAGTTTTCCCACAGTTAGCAGGATACAATAGCTCCACATACCAGGATTTAAAAAAAAAATGGTCTACCACAGGCAGACTAAATCCTTCCTTCCCATGTCTTTTCAAGATATTTTATTGTAAGAATGGGGTCCACCTGATATTCATCTCAGTCATCACTAAAGCCATGTCTCATAGTATCCTAAAATAATAATGAGGTCTCAAAGTAAGTTTTTTCCACTGATTCTGTGGCCACTCGTATTGATGTTTGCAATAGGAAGAGTGATTCTTTTCTTACACAGGTTTGAGCTCTCATCAGTGGTCTTTAGAACTGTTTCACTGCATTCTTTACCAGAGCTATGCAGTTAGACCTGACCCTACTCAGATTCTGTGTCTACCAGGGTTCAGGTTTGGCCATGATTAACCAGGACAGGTACCAAGTACTTGGCAGCAAGCTGCATTTATCTGTCTTGTGGGGATGTATCTGGTAGGTTGGGGATATGCATGACACAAATGAACTGGAATTTGTGGGTAGATTCAGGAGATGCTTGTGGGCACAATGGCTCTAAACTTTTCAAGAAGGACCTTGATAAGGGAGCCAAATAGGCATCAAGAGTTTTCTTCAGTTTGGAAACAAAGGAATATTTTATTTTTACCTGTTAACTTTCTAATCCAGGTGAGAAAGCTGAACACACAGTTTAGATCCTGCCAGTATTCTTTTGTCTAAAAGGTTTTTAATTTATATCTGTATCTAGATCACTTTTTCATTAAGATGCAGTCTACTCTGGAGCTTTACAGAATTTTCTCTTTCCTTGTGCAGCACTCTCACTGTTAGTCTGAACTCTCCTTGATGGGCATGATTCTGGACCCCCTGTTGAGGAATGGCCTTCATTTCCCCACATTGGTTAGTGGCTCTTTTAGCTTTCTTGTCACAAGTTCTATCTATTTGTGCTAGCATGGTAGAGGGCACTGGAATTAGACTTGTTTGAATCCCATGTACTACAGAAATTTTACCTTGAATCCAACTTTTCCTTTGCCCTCTAGACAGTTTCCTACTCAGGATGGCCTCCAGGTAGAATGATTGCCATTAAAAAGTCAATATTTCTCAACCAGCAGTTACCTCACAGAGGTATCTCAGATACCAACATATTTCCCCATACTTACCACAGGAAATAAATAGAGTATCAGATTGTGGTGTGGTAATTGTTGACATTATAATGAGAGACTCATAACTTTATGGAGGATTCTGTAGAATGGTAAAAAAAAACTACAGAAAGGATATTATGTGCAATTCTATAAATCAGCTAAAATGTAAAGGCTGCTAAGGCTTTAGTTTGAGCCTCTTTATTTGATGACTAGCAAAGTGAGCCTTTTTAGTTGCCATCTCCTTTCTTAGGTACACAGAGGAGCTGAGTTCTCTGATTACTAGACTGCTTTATTGGCAGATGTTTCCAGACAGAGTTGTTGCTAGATTAGGTATAAAATATTGATACAAATCCATCTACTTTGATTTCCTTTCCCCATAAATCTTGTACACTGAAAATGTCATTTTTGTATGTTGAAACAAAACCCTTTTGAAATGTTTGGAAATTGTTTGTTTTCCCAGGCAGAACAAGAGAGTAGGGATTTCTAAAGCAATCCTTATTTGGTGAATTAAAAACTGGCCATGTATCCTACAAATCAAACCTCTCCATATCTGCTCACTCTTCTAGAGGCACTGACTCCTCTTGGGCAGATAAGGCATAGGCAACATATGATATATGTAGGACTGCTACAAGGTAGTCACTTCATTGTTTATCCATCATTGCTGGGAAAACCTATCAAATTAGGAACATAGGAACTGTCATATTGGATTAGACCAGTGATCCATCTAGTCCACTCTCCTGTCTGGGATAGTGGCCAGTACCAGATATTTCAGAGGAAAGTGCAAAAAATCTTGTAGTGGAATTATGGAATAAGCGAACCATAAGGGGAAGTTTATTCTTAACTCCCATAAATTTGTGACTGGCTTACAATCTGAAAGATGAGGATTTATATCCCTTCTCATTTTTCATCTTATCCAGTGTAGCTATCTATGTTATTACCTATATAAATATCTAATCTTTTTCTGAACCCTACTAAGCTCTCAGACTCATTCCTATCTTGTTGAAATGAGTCCCACAGGTTAACTATGCTCACAGAGCTGATGTTGGTTGCAGTGTTTTCCAGGCTGCTAATTAAGAAAAACCAACCACCTTCTTTTCACTGCTTGTACTAAATATTGTCTTTTAAGATGGGAGAAGAGAGTCATATGATAAAGGAAATTATACACCAAATAGTTATGTTTGTCATAGTCTTCCCCCAATATACCCCTGTTATATAACCTTTACTTTTCTATGCTCGTATCTACATACTACCCGTAATTCTGTTGCTTTTGCTTTTTAAATGACTGAGGGAAAGGAGATGGATACACACACAGAGATGCTTAGAAATATATGTGCTTTCTATGGCTAACAGTCCTTTTGCCTTCTGTTTTCTCATGGTGTCATATTTAAACAGACTGAGAATGAAAGGAAGGATGTATGTTTTAAGCAGGACTTCCCAGGTAGCTAGACCTTGTGCTGGCTCACTGCACAGAACACCCTTTGCAACTCTGCTTTAGAAATTTACTGAAATACCATTCTCACTGCTATACATATCCAGGATGAAATTATCTGTGTTGCAGATACATGGACTGAAAAGGATACACAAGTCTAGCCCCATAACAAGTAAAACACACATTTCTGCAATACATACTCAAGCACTAGTCATATGAGTTGCCCCATGGATATGTAGCCTGAAATTAAAACTTGGACAGTAACCCTAGAACCAAAATAAAATATACAAAACTAGTCTGACTCTGGAGAAACAACTAAATATATTACTGTACCTCTAGGACAAAAATGAAGGTGAAAACAACAGACATTGTTGCTAAAGGAACAGTCACTGGATCTTCGACATCCCACTGAAATGGAACAAAGATAGTAGATCATAAAACAGATATAAAATATATTTACCACGTTTTAATTTTTATTTCAGTGTGTATTGTTGCCATAGATTCCGTTTTTACAGTGAATAACACATTCAGGCAGGAATGGCAGGTGGGTGCATCTTTCCTTTTATATGGATTTAGCGTTAAATGAGAAATTAAAAATAGTGGACCAGATTGTTAATTGGTATAAACTGGCGCAGCTCCAGAGACTTTAATGGAGCTGTACTGATTTACACCAGCTGAGTATCTGGCCCACTGTATTTAGAAATATTATATTATATTTCCAGCAGTTCATTGCTAGCTTATGTACAGTTCACTATTTTAAAAGGGTACAGCTCATTCGTTCCACCACTGTTACAAGACGCAATAAGAAACAAAAATACCTTCACTGAAAGCAAGACAGACTGGGCCAGAACAAGCACAGCAATAGTCCTCTTAAAAAACGGATGCTGCGTTATATCATACATTTTGGCTCTAAAGCCATCGTTATCTGAAAAAGAAGGAGTTAAACAAGAAGAATTAAATTGCACACAGTGGTATTTTTTTCTCCCTGTTTCTTGACATATTTTTCTTGTTTGTTAATGGTAACCTAATCCTTGTCTAGTTTTGAAATACATTTCTAATTTTCTGCTACAGTTTCACATATCAAATAGTGCTTCTGAACATGTAATTTCAAATACTGAACACCAATGTTGCATGAAGGCTTTGGTAGGGGTAAAGCAAGTGCATCATTCAATAGCTGTCAAGATAATACATTCAGTTCATATCATTAACAGGCAAGTGCAAATATATTTCATTTAAAATTCATTTTTTCATTAAGGCTTATCCTAAAACCATTGAAGCACAACCTTTTTTGGGTTGATTTTAATAGCCTTATGCAGAGATCTGTAGTTGGAGCCTGTTTCCACATTAACTTATGCACAACCTCCTAGTGGCCTAACGATTACAATTTTAATTTGAATCTTAGACTCCTGGGGAATTATGAACACTGGGCCTCAACATGAATAACATCAGAATATCTTTGATACCCGGACGAGGTGGGAGATGAAGAGGTTGAGCTATCTTCAGTCTGCTCTTTAGATCTTCCCACCGTCTCTGATCTACAGTCAGTAAAGCTGTACCCTTAACAAAGAAAAACAAGAAGATTTTGTCATATAAAATCTTAAACATTTAAATGTTGTGCACATGAAAACAACAGCTTGCCTCGGGGCTTGAAATGAAGTTACATTCTCAAACTCTCCTTGAATAACACAGTATTTGGGTAAAGGGGTCAGAGCATCAGCCCTGCACTCAAGAAGATTTCCAAATGCACTAGCTGTGAGTTTCTGGGACTCAACTCAGCAAGCTCAGTTGTTGCTCTTTGTATCAGCGGCTCAGTGGGGGTAGGGAAACCTACGGGAGGTCTTCCATTTGACTGAACACCATTTGCTGGGGAGCACTGTTTTAAACAGTGGTCGATTCTGTCTGGACTTTGCTGTAAAAAACCCTGCAGCAAGGTATTAGCTTGTCAGCACTGCTCTAGCTTATCAGGGAACCAGCCTTCTACAAAAGCACTACAGACACACTTCCTATGCTTGTAGTATAATTTAAATAAAATAAACATATGCTATGCTACAACATTTTCCATAAAGGAAGCATAAGAAGTGCAGATATGACTTCAGGGTAGGTAGTAATAAAGAGCACACACATAAGCATTTTGATAGCATAGTACAAACTACACTATTTAAAATTATCTTAAGACATAATAAGGTCCTTACAACATCAGAGAGCTATAAAATCTCATACCAAGGGTTTGGAGCTGGAAAAGCAACAGAGAACTTTTAAAGGCAAATGTCACAGATTGCTTTCCCAGACACATAGAAACTTTGCCCAGTAAGCACTTAACCATACAAAGCTGTGTGAGCAGTGGTACCATCCCCATGGCGTGTCTTGGAATGTCTAGTCTTGGAACAGTGAGTCAAACAAACAGGTGGTTGTCCTACTAATAAGATCAGAAAAGCTCCCTCTGAGGTGAACATAATCTCTTTATGGAATTGTGTCCCCAAGATATGCCCTGGGAAGATACACCCTAAAACGTGATGCAGTTAAAGAGACTGATTATTATAACATGTATTAATTCTCACTGTTAGGCCAAAAATCACACAGCACAGGAAATATTACATTAAAAGGGATTACACAATAAAAAAGATTAATAAAAACTAGTGGATTGTTGGAAAGATTTCATTACAGAAAAAATAAAAAGGTAGTAAAATAAAGACACAAGCTTAGTGAAATTTAAAAACAACCATGTCACAGACTCTAGATCTGTGTCTCAAGAGCTTTCCCCCTCACCACCATTTTTGTCAAGTGAGGAACTCAAAGAATGGTTCTCTTTGTTCATTGCTTATGGGCCAAATTGAGACCATGCCTAAATTCATACTTCAGTACACCTGCATCTGCTCACTTCAGATCTGAATTTGGTCCTATATCTCTCTTCAGGTAATATGATCCTAAGGAAATAATGAGGTTGCTTCTTGAATTGTAACTTACTTATATTAGCAACAGCACATCTTATTATCTCATATTGCACAATTTGTCATATGATGTTTAAAGCTAACAAAGTATGAAACTATTCCCATGTGAGATACAATAACTGAATTATTACCTTATTTTCATTGAAATTAGCAATGACAACTCCAACAAAAAGGGTCAATCCAATCATGCAGCCCAGGAACACAAAGACATGAATATAGATTCCATGGATCTGCATATACGAAAAATATGATTATTCATCAAAACAAATTCAGCAGCTTTCAAAGCGTTAACAGGATTTGATATGCTTGCTTACCGGCCCCACGCGATGAATAATGACATCTCTGACTTCCACCCAGCCTTTTAATGAAAGAACTTCAAATAGTGCCAACATGGCATTTCCCACATTGTCAAAATTAAAATTGCGAGGATTTGCCCTGAAATAATAGTAAAGGAATGAGTGCATTTTAACTATCTTCTGATAAGATGGATCTTAGGCATCGTACTGTGGCCTCTCTAAGTCAAAGAATACATCCTCATGCTATACAAAGGAGCTAATCATATAAAGAAGCACAGTTTTTATTTGTGTTATTACTCAACTTTTATTTCCATATCTGCTTAGTTTTTCTTCATATTCTAAGTTAGTCTGAGACTGTAAACTCCTTTGTTACAGTGACTGTGGCATTGTCTAAATCTCTACAAAATATCATGCAAAGTTCTGAATAATAATACTTTGAAAACTAAAAAAATTACATATACTCCACTTAATTGCTAAATCTTTACAATCTCATATTTATTTATAAGCTGAGCTACTGTAAAAATGATAACGCTTGTGACATGGCACTGTATTTTAGAGTGTTTCTGACAGTACATTGCCAAAATTTAATCCTGGGTGGAGCGCAGGAGCTGGTCCAAGAGGTAACTATAGCGGGACCGCTTGGAAATAGTGACCATAATACAATAGCATTCAACATCCCTGTGGTGGGAAGAACACCTCAATTGCCCAACACTGTGGCCTTTAATTTCAAAAGGGGGAACTATACAAAAATGAGGGGGTTAGTTAGACAAAAGTTAAAAGGTACAGTGACTAAAGTGAAATCCCTGCAAGTTGCGTGGGCCCTTTTTAAAGACACCATAATAGAGGCTCAACTTCAATGTATACCCCAAATTAAGAAAAACAGTAAAAGAACTAAAAAAGAGCCACCGTGGCTTAACAACCATGTAAAAGAAGCAGTGAGAGATAAAAAGACTTCCTTTAAAAAGTGGAAGTCAAATCCTAGTGAGGCAAATAGAAAGGAGCACAAACACTGCCAACTTAAGTGCAAGAGTGTAATAAGAAAAGCCAAAGAGGAGTTTGAAGAACGGCTAGCCAAAAACTCCAAAGGTAATAACAAAATGTTTTTTAAGTACATCAGAAGCAGGAAGCCTGCTAAACAACCAGTGGGGCCCCTTGACGATGAAAATACAAAAGGAGCGCTTAAAGATGATAAAGTCATTGCGGAGAAACTAAATGGATTCTTTGCTTCAGTCTTCACGGCTGAGGATGTTAGGGAGATTCCCAAACCTGAGCTGGCTTTTGTAGGTGACAAATCTGAGGAACTGTCACAGACTGAAGTATCACTAGAGGAGGTTTTGGAATTAATTGATAAACTCAACATTAACAAGTCACCGGGACCAGATGGCATTCACCCAAGAGTTCTGAAAGAACTCAAATGTGAAGTTGCGGAACTATTAACTAAGGTTTGTAACCTGTCCTTTAAATCGGCTTCGGTACCCAATGACTGGAAGTTAGCTAATGTAACGCCAATATTTAAAAAGGGCTCTAGGGGTGATCCCGGCAATTACAGACCGGTAAGTCTAACGTCGGTACCGGGCAAATTAGTTGAAACAATAGTAAAGAACAAAATTGTCAGACACATAGAAAAACATAAACTCTTGAGCAATAGTCAACATGGTTTCTGTAAAGGGAAATCGTGTCTTACTAATCTATTAGAGTTCTTTGAAGGGGTCAACAAACATGTGGACAAGGGGGATCCGGTGGACATAGTGTACTTAGATTTCCAGAAAGCCTTTGACAAGGTCCCTCACCAAAGGCTCTTACGTAAATTAAGCTGTCATGGGATAAAAGGGAAGGTCCTTTCATGGATTGAGAACTGGTTAAAGGACAGGGAACAAAGGGTAGGAATTAATGGTAAATTCTCAGAATGGAGAGGGGTAACTAGTGGTGTTCCCCAAGGGTCAGTCCTAGGACCTATCCTATTCAATTTATTCATAAATGATCTGGAGAAAGGGGTAAACAGTGAGGTGGCAAAGTTTGCAGATGATACTAAACTACTCAAGATAGTTAAGACCAAAGCAGATTGTGAAGAACTTCAAAAAGATCTCACAAAACTAAGTGATTGGGCAACAAAATGGCAAATGAAATTTAATGTGGATAAATGTAAAGTAATGCACATTGGAAAAAATAACCCCAACTACACATACAACATGATGGGGGCTAATTTAGCTACAACGAGTCAGGAAAAAGATCTTGGCGTCATCGTGGATAGTTCTCTAAAGATGTCCACGCAGTGTGCAGAGGCGGTCAAAAAAGCAAACAGGATGTTAGGAATCATTAAAAAGGGGATAGAGAATAAGACTGAGAATATATTATTGCCCTTATATAAATCCATGGTTCGCCCACATCTCGAATACTGTGTACAGATGTGGTCTCCTCACCTCAAAAAAGATATTCTAGCACTAGAAAAGGTTCAGAAAAGAGCAACTAAAATGATTAAGGGTTTAGAGAGGGTCCCATATGAGGAAAGATTAAAGAGGCTAGGACTCTTCAGTTTGGAAAAGAGAAGACTAAGGGGGGACATGATAGAGGTATATAAAATCATGAGTGATGTTGAGAAAGTGGATAAGGAAAAGTTATTTACTTATTCCCATAATACAAGAACTAGGGGTCACCAAATGAAATTAATAGGCAGCAGGTTTAAAACAAATAAAAGGAAGTTCTTCTTCACGCAGCGCACAGTCAACTTGTGGAACTCCTTACCTGAGGAGGTTGTGAAGGCTAGGACTATAACAATGTTTAAAAGGGGACTGGATAAATTCATGGTGGCTAAGTCCATAAATGGCTATTAGCCAGGATGGGTAAGAATGGTGTCCCTAGCCTCTGTTCGTCAGAGGATGGAGATGGATGGCAGGAGAGAGATCACTTGATCATTGCCTGTTAGGTTCACTCCCTCTGGGGCACCTGGCATTGGCCACTGTCGGTAGACAGATACTGGGCTAGATGGACCTTTGGTCTGACCCAGTACGGCCTTTCTTATGTTCTTATGTTCTTAAAAGTTAGCGATCGTGAAAAAAACAGTTCTGATGACACTGGCAGAAACAAAGCTATGTCATACAACCCTGCTAATGTACCTCAAGGAACAGAATTTTCAAAAGTGCTTATGTGATTTAGGCTCCTGGTTTAGTCAGTAGGTGCTTCTGCAAATTATCATTCATATTCATTCATAATATCAGATTTTGCTAGTCCAAAGAGAAATGTTAACGAGAGGAAATCACTGGTTTTCTCAGCCTTCAAACATAACATTCTTTGTGTTAGCCAGGATTCCAAAGGAAGAAACTCCATTTGAAAATGAAAGAATCCATTAGAGGTTAGTTTTTTAAAGAGCTGTGCATCCCCAATCAGAGACAGATTTTCTGAAAAGCTCATCCTCAGCTACCATTCAGACACCAAATTAAGTAGCTAGATTTCCAGTTTTCCTACCAGCGTAACTTTTTGGAAAATCTCACCGCTAAGGCTATGTCTACAATATGAGTGTGATTCCCCTGAGTTGGTGTGAGTATAAGTAGTAGTAGAGCTGTGGTAGCACAGGCAGTGGCAGCAGAGGCACAGCTTAGCTTTGCTTAGTACAGTTGTTCCCAAACTGGGGTTCGTGAACCCCTGGGGGTTCGTGAAATGTTACAGGAGGTTCTTAGGAAAAAATTCTCTAATGGCGGACAGAGCTGTCCCTAGGAACCTCGGGCAGCCTGGAGCCCCTGAGCTTCCAAGAGCTAAGCAGATCAAAGCAAGCCTATCTATCACACTGAGGAGATTTAAACTTCAAGACTCGTTATAAGAAATGGAAAGGGAGGTGGATATTTTTTGCTGATTATAATTAAATAGGCAGCTAGTATTGTTTTTAAAATTATTATGAAGAACAAGTTTAAGCTTTGTTGTAATGTGCGTTGTTTGCCTGGACTGCTCAAGACCTGAATGCTTGTGGAAGGAGGAACTCTTTGAGTTGGCTTCTTAAATACCTTCATGCTGTTTCACATCTAATACTCCTTGATGA
Organism: Emys orbicularis; assembly: GCF_028017835.1. Classification (NCBI taxonomy): domain Eukaryota; kingdom Metazoa; phylum Chordata; order Testudines; family Emydidae; genus Emys; species Emys orbicularis. The sequence continues at coordinate 267,185,961 of NC_088683.1, read as the reverse complement.
AACATAGGAGCCTTTTCTTATAACAGGCTTATTCAAAGTGATACAAGCTACGAAAGTGAGATCTTGGAAGAGTGTTGCCGTTTTCATAATGTAATAAAAATACTGTAATGATAAATAATAATTAATAATAGTGTGGAATAAGCATGTCATAAAAACAAATGTTATATTTCCAAGATCACTGCTTTTATAATTTATACTCAGGTAAAGGAGAAAATCCCTGGAAATATTCATTTTTAGAAGGGGGTTCATGAAACTTGACATTTTAGTGAAAGGGGTTCACAGGTTGTTAAAGTTTGGGAACCACTAGCTTAGTACAAACCATGCCTCCGTTGCCACTGCCCACGCTACTGCAGCTACACTACTGTTTATACTCAGGCTAGCTCTCATTGAGCTACCATGGGTATCTGCACACAAGCCGGGAAATCACACCCCTCGCTTGCAATATGGACATAGCTCCCACTGTGACACTCAGGCTATGAGGTACTGGGCTCTTGAAAATCTGGTCCTACAAGGCCAACAACTGGTACTCACCTCCTTGAGTAATACATTTTCTGCAGTGACAAAAAATTCTCCAAACTTCATAGTTTTGCTGATTAAGATCTTTTTAGTTATTTCTGGATCAAGCTGAAGTGGATTGAATTTGCTTACTCACAGGAATTCTGCCTTCAGAATTTATCTGAAGCATACGGAAGCTGAAAGAGTTCTGCAGATGCCACAGCTTCACTGACTGTTCAAATCACAGTGTATTATTTCATTAGTGTAGGATGGCTCTGAATTTTCCCATGCTACCACGTTCTTTTACCCTCCCCCCTTAATTAAAAAAATTTTAGCCGTTTTGCTGAATTTGCAAAAAGTGAAACAACCTCCTTTCAAAATATAAGCAATTAAAGACAAGTTTCACACATTTTTAGGTGTTAGAAAATCTTAAATTGACACTGTCAGAATATAAATCATAGATTTACTGTTGCCATTACATCATTGTTGCATCTGAGATACCACAATTAGGGCTGTCAATTAATTGCAGTTAACTCACACGATTAACTCAAAAAAATGAATCATGATTAAAAAAATGAATCACGATTAATCACAGTTTTAATCACACTGTTAAACAATAGAATACCAATTGAAATTTATTAAATATTTGTGGATGTTTTTCTACCTTTTCAAATGTATTGATTTCAATAACAACACAGAATACAAAGTGTACAGTGCTCACTTTATATTATTATTTTTTATTACAAATATTTGCACTGTAAAAATGATAGAGTATTTTTCAATTCACCTCATAAAAGTACTGTACTGCAATCTCTTTATAATGAAAGTGCAACTTACAAATGTAGATTTTTTGTTGTTGTTACATAAAAAACTCAAAAACAAAACAATGTAAAACTTTAGAGCCTACAAATCCACTCAGTCCTACCTCTTGTTCAGCCAATTGCTAAGACAAACAAGTTTGTTTACATTAATGGGAGATCATGCTGTCCATTTCTTATTTACAACGTCACCAGAAAGTGAGAGCAGGCGTTCTCATGGGACTTTTGTAGCAGGCATTGCAAGGTATTTACATGCTAGATATGCTAAACATTCGTATTCATATTTCAGCCACCATTCTAGAGGACATGCTTCCATGCTTGTTAAAAAAATAATTAGTTAATTAAATTTGTGACTCAACTCCAGTGGGGAGAATTGTATGTCTCCTGCTTTGTTTTACCAGCATTCTGCCATATATTTCATGTTATAGCAGTCTTGCATGATGACCCAGCACATGTTGTTCGATTTAAGAACACTTTCACTGCAGATTTGACAAAACACAAAGAAAGAATGAATGTGAGATTTCTAAAGATAGCTGCAGTGCCTTCCAAAATCTGAGAGGGACGAGGTGTGGAGCATGCTTTCAGAAGTCTTAAAAGAGCAACACTCCAATGTGGAAACTACAGACCCTGAACCACCAAAAAAGAAAATCAACCTTCTACTGGTGGCATCTGACTCAGATGATGAAAATGAACATGCGTTGGTCTGCACTGCTTTGGATCGTTACTTAGCAGAACCCATCATCAGCATGGACGCATGTCCTCTGGAATGGTGGTTGAAGCATGAAGGGACATATGAATCTTTACAGCATCTGGGATGTAAATATTTTGTGACGCCATGTTCTCACTTTCAGGTGACATTGTAAACAAGAAGCGGATAGCATTATCTCCTGCAAATGTAAACAAACTTGTTTGTCTGAGTGACTGACTGAACAAGAAATAGGACTGAGTGGGACTTGTAGGCTTCAAAGTTTTACAGTGTTTTATTTTGGAATGCAGTGTTTTTGAACATAATTCTACATTTGTAAGTTCAACTTTCGTGATAAAGAAATTACACTACAGTACTTGTATTAGGTGAACTGAAAAATACTATTTCTTTTGTTTTTACAGTGCAAATATTTGCAATAAAAAATAAATATAAAGTGAGCACTGTACACTTTGTATTCTGTGTTATAATTGAAATCAATATATTTGAAAATGTAAAAAGCATCCAAAATATTTAAAATGGTATTCTATTATTGTTTAACAGTGTGATTAATCATGCAATTAATCATGATTAATTTTTTTAATCACACGATTAATCATGATTAATTTTCTTAATCGCTTGACAGCCCTAACCACAGTATTTCCCTGTGTGTAAAATAGGAAATATCAGATGTGGACAGTAATAGGCAGCATGTTTGTCTTTCCTGCGCTTCCCTCAGGTTGGTAGGGAAACTAGATTGGTCCGTTTGTCACCAGTTTTATTTGCTACTTTCAGTACTACAACGCTGCAGTGTTTGGGTCCTGCAGCAGATTAACAACTGAACTATCTGAAGAAAAACTGGCTAAGTTACAACTACTCACCAGACTCTTGGCACCCAAAATCCAGGCTTTTTCTCTCCAGGTCTTAGCTTTAAATTCAGATTTTTTGAAACACTTACATTTATTCTGAAGATGCCATGACAATCTTCCTATAGTAAAATAAAGCACATTGGGTGAAATATAGACCTGCAGAGAGGTGAGGACACTGTACAACACAAACAGCACAATAAATAAGGCAGCTTGAAACAGTGTAAATGGAACAAAAGGGTTATTTTTAGGTACTGGATTAATAGCATTGGGAACAGAACTTTTTCATATGCAGGGAAGATACAGCATGAGCAGTGACAATGTAGAATCTTCATTCTGCACTTCAAGGCCCCCTCCCAGACTGAGAGGGCTAGTAAATCTGCAAGTTCATTCAGCTCTTGGCCTCTTTTCTGAGAGTGTCATGGTGTTTGTGATGCTTGACTCCTCCCCACTGCAAGTGGAATGATGCTACTAATCTGCTTCACATAGGCCACGTAACACTGGCTGGTACATTTCGTCACCATCAGCCAGGCCTGGATTTTAACTGGTGATCGAGGATTGCTAGATGTCATAGCCCATTTCCAGTCCCTTGCGCTGTCCAGTCCTTCAGCGCTCAAATGTCATGAACTCGGTATCTTTCTCATGTCTCCTCAAATGCCTGGCACTCCCATTCCTTTTGCACTACGTAACAACCTTCTCTTCATTCAAACCGCTTCCTAAAACACCCCTCTTCAGTGACCCTCCTTCCAATTCTTACAATCATAATCTCCCAAAGAAAGCACTGTGTTTTGTAAAAGAAAGCAGGAAAAAGACATGGAAGAGAGGGTTACTCACCCTGTGCGGTAACTGAGGTTCTTCGAGATGTGTGTCCCTACGGGTGCTCCACTGTAGGTGCAGTAGTGTCCCTGTGCCTGGGATCAGAGATCTTTGGCAGCAGTGCCAGTTGGGCCGCACACGCACTCCTCCCCGTCTCACGCTGTGAGCAGTGGCTATATTGCACTGTGTGGTTCACCACCCTCAGTTCCTTCTCTACCACAGAGCCTACGTTTGAACTCTGAAGCGGAGGGAAGGAGGGAGGGTAGTGAAGCACCCATAGGGACACACATCTTGAAGAATCTCAGTTACTGCACAGGGTGAGTAACCCTTTGTTCTTCTCCGAGTAGTGTTCCCATTGGTGCTCCATTGTAGGTGAGTGTAGAGCAGTGCCCCTAGATGGAAGGCTGAGCTTCAGAGAGACATCTACTAAGGAGGATAGAACAGTGGTCCTAGTAGGGCATCTGATGCTGCATAATGTTGACTAAATGTGTCCGTGGGTGCCCATGTGGCTGCCTTACAAATGCCTGTAATCGGCATGTTATTTAGAAAAGCTATCGAGGTGGACAGCGAGCGAATGGAATGCGTACGAGTTCCAGGTGAGAACTGAAGTTTGTGTCATTGGTAGCAAAGGTGGATGCATTCTGAGACCCATTTTGACAGATGTTGTTTGGATACGACCAATCCCTTTGATCTTTCATCTATAGAGAAGAATAAGTGTGATGACTGTCAAGGTAAAAGGCTAGTGCTTGTCTGCCATCCAAGGTGTCATAGCTTCATGCTTTTTGCCACGTGGTTTAGGAAAGGTGGATAGGTTGATTTACATGGAAAGAGGATGGTACCTTGGGTAAAAACTTCAGGTGTGGTTGTAACATGACTTTATCTTTGTAAAAGATTGTGTATGTGGGGTATACCATGAGGGCACCTATTTCTCCTACCCATTGGGCAGATATGATGGATACAAGAAAGACCATTTTCATGGATAGATGCATATAGGAGCAGGTCGCCATAGGTTCAAATGGAGAGCTGGTGAGATAGGCTGAGATCCCAAGGAGGGTCTTGTACCTCAGGGTAAAGATTCTGTAGGAACCCTTAAGGAATTTTTTGTCATTGGATGGTTGAATACTAAATTACCTTCTATCTTGGAGTGGAATGCAATAATGGCAGCCAGATGTACATGAACAGAGCTTGCGAATAGCCCTGATCTTTTTAGCTGTAGGGTGTAGTCCAAGATGAGTGGTAAAGGAGCGCTCATTGCTGAGACATGTTTGGTGTCACACCAAGTTCAGAATCTTTTCCACGTATGTAGGTAAGTATAATGTATTGTCGAACACTGGCTATTTAAAAGAATCTCTTATATCTGTTCTGAACAGGTCATCTCTGTATTCTGGAACAATGAAGAAGCCATGCCTTCAGATGGAAAAATTCTAGATTTGGGTGAAGAATCTGACCTGCATCCTGTGAGAGGAGGTGTGGCGTCAACATGGTGATAGGTGGACAGACCACCAGGCATAAGAGGTAAGGATACCATATTTGTCATGGTCATGTTGGGGCTATGAGAATGACTCTGGATCGTTCCACTTTTACCTTGGGAAGCACTTTGAATAGTAGGGGAAGAGGTGGAAAGGCATAGAGAAGAGGTGCATCCCATGAAATGAGGAAGGTGTCCCCCAGAGTTTGGTGACCTAGACCCTCTCTTGAGCAGAATGGTGGGCATCTGGCATTCTTGGGTGTGGCGAACAGATCTATGTTGGGGAATCCCCTGCGGATGAATATATGCTGTAGGGTTCTTGTGTCTATCTCCCACTTGTGTTCTTGTGAGAATTTCCTGCTCAGTGAGTCTGCCGTGGTATTCTGGTGTCCAGGAAGGTATGCGGCTGAGATATTGATGTCATGCTGGATGCACCACATCCACAATTTTAGTGCTTCTGTACACAGGGATTGAGACCTCACTCCTGTCTGTTGATATAAAACATGTAGGCGATGTTGTCTATCATTACTCTTACTGTCTGTTGTCTGATTATTGATAGAAAGTGTAGGCATGTGTTGCGGACTACATGTAATTCTAGGAGGTTGATGTTTAACATGGACTCTGATGGGGATCACTTGCCCTGTACCGTGTGGGTCTGTTGATGTGCTTCCCAACTTAGTAGGGAGGCGTTGATCATAAGTATCAAGGACAGTGGTGATTGGAGGAAGGGATCCCCCATGCAGACATTCTGAGTTGTGTCCACCAGTCTAATGAGTCCTTGACCTTCAGTGATATCGAGAGCAGTTTATTCAGCCTGTGTCTGTGGGGTATGTATGCTGTTCGTGGCCATCCCTGGAAGCAATGCATATGTAATCTGGAGTGTTTTACCACGAATGTGGTCGCTGCCATATGACTGAGCAACTGTAGGCAAGTTCTGGCAGAGATCTAGGGTGACCAGATGTCCCGATTTTATAGGGACAGACCCGATATTTGGGGCTTTTTCTTATATAGGCTCCTATTACCCACCACCCCTGTCCCAATTTTTCACATTTGCTGTCTGGTCACTCTATGGAGATCTGTGGGCTGGGCCTCATGATGGAAATGAGACTGACTATTGTGGAAAATCTGTGATCTGGGAGGAAGGCTCTGGCCTCTATAGCATCTAGTTGGGACCTAATAAACTCTAGCTGTTGTACTGGTGTCAGTTGATTTTTGTATATTTATCTGGAGGCTGAGTTTCAAGAAAAGGTCCATCCTTTTTGTTATGACTTGGAGCGTATCGCCCCTGGATGGAGCCTTGATGAGGCAGTCATCTAGGTATGGGAATATTATAACCCCTTGTTTGCAGAGTGGTGCCGCCACCACTTCCAGGACTTTGGAAAATACTCTGGGTGCCATAGGGAGGCCAAAACACTCTTTACTGAAAATGGTCGGACCCCAGAACAAATCTGAGGAACCTCCTGTGGAAAGGGTGTATGGTCATATGGAAGTACGTGTCTTGGAGGTTGAGGGCCAAGAACTAGCTCCCCCCTGTTCCAGTGCTGGGATTATTGTGGATAGTGTGACCATCTTGAACTGCTGTAGTTTGACAACACTGCTGAGGTTTCCCCAAGTCTAGCATTCACCTCCACTGTCGGATTTCTTTTGGATTAGAAAATAGGGGGAATAAAAGTCTTTCCTGCTGAGTTGGAATGGCACCAGGTCTACGGCTCCCAGTCACAGAAGATGGTTTATTTCTTTTCATAGACGGTGCTCATGAGAATGTTCCCTGAAGAGGGACAGGATGGGGTGGGCAGGAAAGAGAGGAATGAAATCGAATACCCGTTGCTGATGATTTCCAGTACCCACTTGTTGGAGGTGACTTGCTGTCATGTCAGGTAAAACAGAGTCAAATGGCTGCCAAACTGATGGAGTAATTTGGATGGCTGCAGCATCTGGACCATGGGGAGACATCTCAGGGCCTCGACCAAATTTTCAAAATTATTGTTTGGAGGCAGATGCGTGGGACATGCAGATGCCTGGGACATAACCGCCTGTGTTGATGTCTGTGTACATTTGGGAGGAGGTCTTTGTCACCTATGTTGTGGATCATAATGCCGTTGAAGGGTGAAATATGGAGGGTGAGATCTTGGGGTAGGTTGATATCTATGCTGTCTTCTCTTCTGCAGTGGTGTATAGACGCTGAGTGAACGGAGTGTTGCTCTCCCAGATGATAAAAAAGAGCAATTCCAAGCACTAGTGACAGAAGGACCACTCCTGGCATGCATGGCGCTACAAACCTCTCTGGATGCTGCGGATATGGTGGCCCAGTCCATTGTGACTTCTGTGGTAATGAGACGAGCCCTATGGCTTCACCTCTCAGGGCTCCCCTGACAGGTCTCCCCAGGAAGATCTCCCGTTTGAAGGATCTAAACTTTTTGCTGAGCGCACTGAGCCCCTTGGAATAGTTCATATGGTTATATTTGGATAAAAGTGCCTTGTAGTTAGCGATTTGTCCTTATTGGTGCCGAGTGACAGTATCCGCTTATGTGGTCCTGCTCACTTAGGGTCCTTAGATCTCTCAACAGTGCTGGTACCAGAGGTGCCTGGATGGTCAAAGGAGCTAGGTCTCACCCCAGAAGATGTTGAGGCTATCGACCTCACGGGGGATGCATTTCTTTGGTGGGTGAGCTCGGTGCCCATTTCTTCTCATCTTGATGAAAGTGTGTAGATTTTCTTTTAGTGGTGCGCAGTGAGTGGGAGTTGGCAGATGACAGTGTTGATGGTGACTGCTGCAGAGGAAAGGTATCGGGGCTAGGGTCTGAGGCAGGTCACAATGAGCTCTTCATTAGTAAAAGTTTTAGTTTCAATTCATGGTCCTTTCTGTACCATGCCTTCAATTTGAGGCAGAGGGTGCACTTTTGTGACACGTGCCCCTCACCCAAACAGCGTATATACTGTGAGTTACTGTCGTTCACAGGGAGGGCCGCACGACAGGAGAGGCACCTCTTAAACTTGGGAGATCCAGGCATAACCCCGAGCAGGGAGAACTTCCCTGTAAGGAAGGGCATAGAAAAATGAAATCTATGCTACTCTAAAGAATAATGGGGAGAAAGAGGAAAGGATTTTTTTTAATAAGGGGAAATGGAAAGAAAAAAATATAAAGGAAACAAGTATTACCTTAGAACTTTCAATGGAAGCGCTAATATTATTAAGGCACAACAGGCATATAAAGGGCTTGGCTAGGGATCCCATCCCAGAACAAGGGCGGTTGAGAAGGAAATGAGGGCAGCTGGACCGCACAGCGCTTTATAGCCGTCGCTCACGGTATGAGATGGGGAAGAGTGCATGTGCGGCCCAACAGGCACTGCTACTGAAGATCTCCATTTCCAGGCGCAAGGGACACCTACAATGGAGCACCCATAGGGACAATACTCGAAGAAAAGCTGTAATATACTGGAGACATCCATTCCAGCATCATGACCAGAAAAGATTCATGACAACCAAATGAGAAACTGTCCCCAGGGATTCTATCACACATCACAGGTCCCTATATGTGGGGAAGGGACTTTGGAAGCTTTACTCCGTGTTGTGTGGCTATCCAGTTAGTTCAGATATGATCAACAATATTATGGGGGAAATCCTGGCCCAAATGACGTTAACTGGAGTTTTGACATTGACTTCAATGGGGCAAAGATTTCACCCTATGTTCTTTACTATGGCCCTGGTCCTGCACTGGTGGACCTTTTGCTGATGCAGAGGCCCACTGAACTTAGCTGGGCTCCGTGCCTATACAGGGGCTGTCCATATGGAGCAAGTTGCAAGATTAGGGCCTATCCTGCTTTGATGCTGTGATTTAAAGAATTCCCAGTACACTGACTATAACTGGTTTGGAAACACTGGCTTCCCGTTATGAATTAACACTGTAGGCACAATTTTTTGCCCCGAATTCATTGCACCTGCAATTACTGCTTCTTAGACATCTAAGTGATCCCAACTGTTTTCTCAATCAGTGAAAGTGAAAAAAGGGAGGTCATATGAAGCCTGGGTTAAGAATTTGGCTATGAAGCTGGATGCCGTGTTTGTGCCCTTACTGTACTGTCTAATTTAAGACTCAGTTATGTGACTTTGGCACAGCTCTGCATTGTCCTCGAGGGTGTCTGCAGGAGAAATTTTGTCTCAGTGAAGCTCATTCCGTCACTGAGCAATCTGGTAAGGATGTGCACCACTCCTTGGGATAGGGCAGTCTGCTTCTCCTGGTCCAATAGGTCCATCTTCCTGGTAAGGTGGCAAGTAGCCCCATTGCCTTGTCTCCTTTAAGACAATCTGTACCTCCAATAGTGCAAGGAGGAGATAGTTCCTGTGCTGTCCCAAGTGCAGAGACTACATTTCTGACAGGCCCCTGTAGAAGCACAAGGGGGCGTAGAGGAGGAGGCTTCCTGCACATCTGTAAGGGCAAATCAGTATGGCCAAACTTTTCAAACATGGGGTCTTAAAATCAGGCTCCCAAGCCCATATTTAGGCTGCTAAGCAAAAACAATCTGATTTTTTATGGTGCTGAGCACCCCCACAGGTCTTATTGACCTCAGGAGAGATGGGGATGTTCCACACCTCTAAGAATCAAACCACTTTGCTTAGATGCACAAATAAGGCATTCAGGTTGGGTTTTCAAAAGTGCCTAAGTGACTTAAGAGCTCAAATCCAACTGACTTTCCAGGGGCAGTGGGATTTTTAAAGTGACTCTAGTCTTAGCCAAGGTCTACACTAGAAACTTACATTGGTATAACTACATCGCTCATGGGTGTGAAAAATCGACATCCCTGAGTGACGTAATTATATTGATCTATCCTGCGGTGTACACAGTGAGAATTCTCCCCTCAATATAGCTACCATCTTTTGGGGAGGTGGAGTAACTACACCGGAGGGCTTCTCCCATCAGTTGGTGTAGGTAGCATCTGCACTGAAGTGCTACAGTGGCATAGCTGCACCAGTGTAGCTGCACAACTGCAGCATTTTGTGTGACGACCTACCTTTAGGAGCACAAATCCTATGGAAAATCAGCAAGGCTTATAGAATCATAGAAACATAGGGTTGGAAGGGACCAGGAGAGGTCATCTAGTCCACCCCTCATGTTGAGGTAGGATCAAGTGCACCTGGACCACACCTGACAGATGTTTGTCCAACCTGTTCTTAAAAACCTCCAATGACAGGGATTCCATCTTTGGAAACCTATTTTGGAGATTAACTATCCTTCTAGTTAGAATCTTTTCCTCCTATCTAACCTAAATCTCCCTTGCTGCAGATTAAACCCATAACTTCTTCTCCTACCTTGAGTGGACATGCAGAACAACTGATCACTGTGCTTGTTACAATGCTCTTTCATATTTGAAGAATGTTATCAGGTCCTCCCTCAGTCTTCTTTTCACAAGATTAAACATGCCCAGTTTTTTTTAACTTTTCCTCATAGGTCAGGTTTTCTAAACGGTTTATCATTTCTGTTGCTCTCCTCTGGAGTCTCTCCAATTTGTACACATCTCTCCTAAAATGTGGCACCCAGAACTGGACACAGTACTCCAGCTGAGACCTCACCAGTGCCAAGTAGAATGGAATAATTACTTCTTGTGTGTTACATACAACACTCCTGTTAATACACCCCAGAAATGATATTACCTTTTTGGCACCTGCATCACATTGTTGGCTCATATTCAATTTGTGATCCACTATAACCCTCAGATCCTTTTCAGCAGTACTACCACCCATTTTGTAGTTGTACATTAGATTTTTCCTTCTTAAGTGTAGTACTTTACATTTGTCTTTACTGAATTTCATCTTATTTCAGACCAGTTCTCCAATTTGTCAAGATCATTTTTATGTTTCTAAGTCACTTGGGCACTTTTGAAAATCCCACCCTGTGGTGCCTAACTGTGGGTACCTAGGTCTGAAAATTTTGGCTTACGCTTCTTAGGACTGGGAGCACATCTTTCTCTACTGCATGCACTTTGCTAGATGCATTACTGGGGATCAACAGGTGATAATAGCTTATTTTCTGTTTTCAGCTTGAATTAAAAAAAAAACAATTTGTTCTAATTGTGCAAACGAATATAGAAATCCCCTCTCCCCCCCCTTTTCTGAATACATGAAATGCCACACAGTTTCTCTTTTTCATACTGAATGCTTGTTGTTTTTCCTACTTGTTTCCTCCATTGCCCAGAGAGGATGGAGTATACTAGTATTTTGAAATAGAAAAGCAGTTCTTACCCTTGCAATGATGTGTGGATCATTGCACTTGGCCAGTTTCCCAGCAAAAAGCTGAACTCCAAAGCTTGCAAAAACAAGCATTAATGTCAGCAAAAGAATGGACACCTGTGAAAGTGATGTAAATATAGTCAAACTTTTCTCCTATAGACTAGAGGTGAAGGGCTAGATCCTCCAGTGCAGTCCAAGAATGAGCCTTTGGTGGCATAATGCTGACCTAGAGGATTTTATGACAGGCACTCTCCCTGCTCCATTGAATTTTTAGCCAGTACACTTCCAACTTTGGCTGCACTGGAAGGTCTGGCTCCAAACTTTTAAACATGGGGTTCTCCCTAAACTTCTTTGTGTTATGAATTATAACTTATGCATTATGTGTTATGAATAACAATGCATCATTTTATAATAATGTCTCCATTGAAACTAATAAAAGTATTTTTTTAAGTTTTAAAACTTTTGTTACCATATCTTTTTGGCGATACCATTTCAGCAACTTGAAATATCATTGCATTCCATACTAATTTTGGCTTTTTCAATCAGACAAGCACTGGGTTTTTTTTCTTTGTAGATTTTCCTATGAAGCTTAAGCTATTGGCCTTTAGTGTAGGCACTGACCCAGCAATCACTGACACTCTTCTTATTGTTTGTATTATGGTAGCACCTCAAAGCACTACTCAGGGACCAGGACCTCACTGCAGTAGGTGCTGTACAAACACAGTTGCTTAACTTAGCTAAGCACGGGAAGACTCCTATTAACTTCAATGGGACTTCTCAGGTGCTTAAAGCTAAACACATGCTTAAGTGCTTTGCTAGATCAGGCCTTATTCATTAACATGTGCTGCCTCTGCTGGCTGTCTGGCTCTGTAACACTAGAGCAGCTACATGCAAGAGTCAGACATAAATGAATTAAAATGTTTACATCATAACAGGTTGTAACAGATATAAAGGAAGTTAAACACTGGCCTTAAACTAATGACCCTTGCCCCTTTATTAAGAGACTAGTTTGTGTATTATAATCAAACAATATACATGAATACATAACACAGTATAATAAATATATAAGATAAAATTGCAAGATTTTATTCCTAACCCTCATGCCCAGTCTAAAATCTTATCACACTCTCAAGGTCTTGAGACCTGATCCTGGAAAAAATTCTAGAACAAACAAACACACACCACTTGGGGGGAAGAGAGAGAAAGAGCAGTAATAATGGGTTCTGGGATCCCACCACTAAAACAGAGATTTGAACCTGGGTCTCCCGTATCCCACATAAGCGCTCGAACCACTGGGTTATTGGCTATCCTGAATAGGAGGTGTGTGTTTCTGTGTGTGGGGCTGGGGGGGGGTGTCAGTCTCTCTCATTTGTCCAAAAATTTTCAAAAAATCTTGGTTTTATCTCAATGAGGAATGAAACCAAATGCCAAAACTTCAAAAAAATGTCTGAGACAGAATTCTTGTTTTCCAGGCCACCCTACCCACCACCATTCCCAGAGCTGCAATCAGGGGCAGGATTCCCTCCAACTGTCTCAGAACAAGAACTGGGAGTGACAGAAACTTTCGTCTCTGCAAGTCTGAGTTTTCTTAGGTTTCTGTAGATCAGCCACGTAAGCAGCCTGTCTCTCATCCTCTTCCCCCAGCAGAAATTGCGTTATATCTCTCAATAATCCTGCTGTCTACATCAGTACTAAGATATGCTGAATAAACAAAGTCACTTGTGAAATAATTATTACTGCATCCTTATTAAATATGAATGAAAATAAGTGCACTTTATATTGGTAATTTCTTTTTTAACTTGTTACTTTTTAAACTCCAATGGTAAGTGTACAATGCATTTTCTCTGTGAGGTATAAACAGAGTGCAGCTGGTAAAAAAAAATAGTAAAAACCAAAGCTGAATTACAGAAATACATTTTACATCGTTACTCTCCATCTTGTTTTATCATAGGAACAAAATAACTGGCACATACCAAGAAGATTTCCTTGAAGCCACTAAACAGCTCTCGTACAACTTTCCTCATTTGCGGCACCAGTTTGAAAATGCGAAGGGGTCGGAGACATCGTAGTATCATTAAGAGCTGAGCTCCAGATTTAGCAGGAACATTCTGAGGCATCCAGCAAAGGAATATCAAACTTACCTGGGAGGGGGTGGGGATGGAGAAAGAATGAGCAATCCAGATTACAAAATATTATTTGACAAATTATGATAAAACAGAACATCAATCCAAACTTGTAAATATTCCTTAAAAGATTATAATTGTCCCCTTTTGGGTGTGCTTGTGGGAAAAGAAGGCATAGGGGGCTAGATTTTTAAAGGTATTTAAGTGCCTGAAGATGCAGATAGGCGCCTAGGGGGATTTCGGTGAGGGAGTCCCTAGTGGGAGTTAGGCATCTAGGCACTTTTGAAAATTCCACTAGGTACCTATCTGCATCTTTAGGAGCATATATATCATTAAAAACCTGAGCTAAAGAGCCTTGCTCAGGGGCACAATGTAATTCCTGCATTTTTCTGAACATGAGGATTATTCAAGTGTAAGGCAACTACTGGCACTAGCTTCTTCAAAGTGAGTGCCATACACACGTATACAAACATATACATATACAGTGAGTTATATATACAGAGATAAACAGACAGAGAAAGGTCATTCTTTATATTCAGGGAACATGCATATCTAGTTTATATAGTGTTAAAATGATTAATAGATATTATAACCATGGTATAGACATGAATAGCATGTATCATAGATACCATGTCTACAGAAGGTGCTATAGATGGTTATAAATAAGGCTAAAATTTTGTCACGGTTATTTTTAGTAAAAGTCACAGACAGATCACTGGCAACAAACAACAATTTACGGAGCCCGTGACCTGTGCACGACTTTTACTAAAAATAACCGTACAAGTTGCGGGGCAGAGGTGCACAGCCCCGGTTGCAGCCCCCTGGGGAAGTCACAGGACAGAGGCACACGGCCCAGGCTGCAGCCCCCTAGGCAGGGCAGGGGCGCATGGCCCCAGTTGCAGCTCCTGGTGAAAGCCCCTGGGGTAGGGGCTCACGGCCCCGGCTGCAGCCCGACACGGGGCAGGGACACAGGGTACCAGTTGCAGCCCCTGACGCGGGCAGGGGTGCATGGTCCCGGTTGCAGCCGCCAGCGGAAGCCATGGGGCAGGAGCGCATGGCCCCAGTTGCAGCCGCCGGTGGAAGCCATGGGGCAGGAGCGCATGGCCCCGGTTGCAGCCGCCGGTGGAAGCCATGGGGCAGGAGCGCATGGCCCTGGTTGCAGCCACCGGTGGAAGCCGCGAGGCAGGGGCACATGGCCCCAGCTGTAGCCCCCACCACAGGGCAGGGGAGCATAGTCCTGGCTCCAGCCCCAGCTGCAGCCTCGGCTCCAGCCCCAGCTTCAGCTGTTGACAGCTGAACTCCAAGAAGTCACGGAGGTCTGGTAAAGTCACGGAATCCGTGACTGCCATGACTAAATCGTAGCCTTAGTTATGAACCATGTTTATAAACAACGTATTATCTGCTGGACTCTATAACAATTTATAACAACTGATTAGCTATTTCTTAAAATGTCAGTTAATCATTTCTTAACTCTTTATAGAATATTTTATATATACTTTTTCTCACTCCATGCTCTGAGGTGTCCCTAAACCCCTGACTGCCAGAAGCTGGGACTGGACGATTGGGTGACCACATGTCCCGATTTTATAGGGACAGTCCCGATGTTCGGGGCTTTGTCCTATATAGGTATTTATTACCCCACACCCCTTGTTCCAATTTTTCACACTGACTATCTGGTCACCCTACTGGATGGCAGGGGATGGATCACTTGATAATAGCCTTGTTCTGCTCATTCCCTCTGAAGCATCTGGCACTGGCCACTGTCAGAAGACAGGATACTGGGCTAGATGGATCATTGGTCTGACCCAGTATTGTTGTTCTTAAGTTCTATATTCTTATTTATAAATGTATCCTTAATATAAAGTGTGACTTAGACAGGGGGATTACTTAGTTGTAGATGCGCAAGAAATGCAGGACCCAGCTGATTATTGCCAATATGATTAAAAGCAACAAAAAAAATTACTTGTGATTTTTAAAAAACTAAATAAAAAACAACAAACAACCAGTCTAGCAAAACAAAACGGATAAGCAGATGTTACTGAATTTCTCTGGTATCCTCTCAATATTCCAGGAATGTTTACAAGACCTAGACAAAACATGATTTTCCTCCAAACACACAAACAAAAAGAGGAATTTTGACAAACCAATGCTATTAGAAACTCTGAGTACAGATTGATCATGACAAATTATATGCAGCACATCTGGGATACAGACTAATCTCTCCAAGAGTTAATCAAACCCATCAAATTCATTTCATTTAGCAGCTCAGTTCAGACTGAAAAACCATTTTATATTGTACTGTATTAGTCACTGATTTCATTGTTTGTTTGTTTTTTGGGTATAATCTCTTATTATTAATATTTATTACTCATCTGTTGCCACTGGCGGGCACAGTGTTTTACAAAAAAAGGAAGGTAGAATTTAGAGCTGTTAAGAAAATAGTATTTCCATTGCATGAGAATGCTCACATTTTACAATTTGTTTTTCTTCTGAACCTAAACAAGAAACTGGAAATTTGAAACTTCCTGTAGAACAAACATTCCGATTTGGGACTATCAAAATGCGTTGCTTCAATAAGGTAAAAATGTTTCATTTTGATGTCGTAAAAACATTATAATACTATATAAGATTTTAAATACAATGTATACGTAAATATATATTAAAGATATTTTAAGTTAATATAAAAGTCAAAGCTAAAAGAATCAAATCTATACAGTTGAAATGAAACATTTTAGCTTATTGAAATGAAACATTTTGAAAAACAAAAGGAAAAAGTCAAAATAATTCATTTCAACTATTTCCCATTGAAAATTTAGTTAAAATCAACATATTTCTGCAAAAAGTTTCAATTTCAACACAACTGCCTTTTCTATTGAAGTGTTTTTGACCAGAGCTACTATAAGCAGCCAGGTCTGATTCAACCCTAATATCCATCATCTGGTAATGCCCTCTCTACAGAGGGGAATTGGGGGATGAGGTGGGAAGGCAAGGAATGAATGGTGAAGAGCCAGCTACACCAGCGGATTCCCCTGCATAAAAGGGATAGAGCAGGGTCCAGGATCTAGGATCTGGATCTAAAGATGGAAGGAAAGCAGGTCAGATGTATAAGATAAATAAATATATACACAGAGAGAAATTACCATGCAATGGGAAACCTACATGAATTTACCACAATTTGGGATGCAAGTCAATATTCAGATACCTAAGTACACAACTGCAGTTGTCAAGTTTGCATGTGAAACTGTGGTGACTGTGCTCAAATTACCCTCACAGTTCTGCATGATTTCATTTTTAAAAAACTGTCCCCAAATGTTTAATAAATACATATTCAGAAAGATGAAAATTAAAAATGTTACAAAAAAGTATTTAACTATCAAAACTTACAAGATATATAAATATATCCATGACTCCTCCAAAGTCCCTTATGACAGCTGTTGGTGTAAAAAACAAGCCATCTGCCATAATCTTCAGATTAAGCTCAATGCTCATGAATATTACAAAAACATATTCAGCAATCTGAAAATCAAAGCAGAGATCAATCATAATTTAGTAATAAGCAGTGGAGAAAAATAAGATGGTTGTGCTTTATTAAATGTGAGATGATTCAGTAATGTTACCTGGAGTGTTGGAGCACGCATAACTCTTCTAAAGGGGGATTCAAACATCATAGAAATGCAGGAGCATATAGTAACAATGATCATAACCCAGTCCAGGTAAGTAACCAATCCCAGCAAATCGCTGTCAAAAATATGCAAGGACAATCATTAAAGAGAAACTTAACCAGTGACATCAAATGTCTATTAAAAATACAGCCTAGCTAAAGTGTTTTCTGTGAAAAGTCAATTAACTCTAGAAGGTTTCAGAGTAGCAGCCGTGTTAGTCTGTATCTGCAAAAATAACAGGAGTACTTGTGGCACCTTAGAGACTAACAAATTTATTAGAGCATAAGCTTTCGTGGGCTACAACCCACTTCTTCGGATGCATATGCCACATATGCATATGCATCCGAAGAAGTGGGTTGTAGCCCACGAAAGCTTATGCTCTAATAAATTTGTTAGTCTCTAAGGTGCCACAAATACTCCTGTTATTTTAACTCTAGAAGGAGGCATTTGAAAAGTTTCAACATGTCAGAAATGCATAGTAAAACTAGAGAAGTAACAGAACAAATAAAGGTAACAAAACAATTCCCCTCCCCACAAACCCAAACAAACAAATAAAAAAACAAACACAGAAAAAGAGACATTTTAAGCCAAAAAGTATAATCCACATTGATATGCAAAACGCAGTCAAACAAATGAAATTACTTTTGCAATGCTTACTAGAGTTGATGGTATTTGGTATTTTTCACAGCTCCGGTAACAGGATCTGTTTTAGAACTATAAAAAGGAAATGAGATATTTAAAATTCAGCAATTTAAACTACATTTTAGTGGCCGTTATTATAATTGTAGTGTGCATGCATCACCTCAAAACAATTAACTGTCTAGCTTAATGCCTGACATGCATGACATATTCTATGACTTAATGCTCAAATGCTACTTTTTATAAAAAAGTTGTTTTAAGTTTTACTTACCCAATTTTTGTGACAGGTAATTTTAGTTCAAATTACCAATCAAAACAGTTAGCAGTAGTTTAATTTATGGCACAGCTCTGAGCAAGATAGCTCTAGACTGGCTTTTAAAAACTTTTAATTTAAAATGTAATTAAGTCTGAGTCCAGCTTCTACAATTAATAGCTTACTTTATTCAGTTTCGATTTTCTGAGCGAAACAACCCCCTGACAAACAACTTCATGTTTCAAAGAGTTTCCCTAAAAGCCCTTTCCTCTTGTATCACAATTCATTGGCCGGGTCCTCAGCTGGTGTAAAGTGGCTTCACTTTTTTGGTCCAATCTTCTTTAATTACTTAGTTCAATAATTTTCTCATTAATATTCACAGATACACCTCTACCCTGATATAACGCGACCCGATATAACACGAATTCGGATATAACGCGGTAAAGCAGTGCTCCGGGGGCGCGGGGCTGCGCACTCCGGTGGATCAAAGCAAGTTCGATATAACGCGGTTTCACCTATAATGTGGTAAGATTTTTTGGCTCCCGAGGACAGCGTTATATCGAGGTAGAGGTGTATTTCTCATCTAATTTCCTGACTCTTAAATCCACTGATATAAAAAGCTCCCAAGCCTAACAATCTTCAGCTATAAAACTCAAAATAACCTCTTCATAGTATCTTCTAAAACCCAGGTATGGACAAATTTCTGCTCCCAGTTACATGGTGTAAATCTGGTTGCCTTCAATGGCATCTGCACTGTGAAACTGAGAAGAGAGGAGCACATATACATACAGAAGAACCCAGTCATAGTGAACTTGGATGTAGGGAAACTCCGTTTGTAGTGAAGCAGAATGAAAGCCCCAAATTGTTTCAGTGCTTTTCACTGTGCACAATGAAATTCTGGTTATATGATCCCACTCTGAGAGGTGCTGAGAGGAGTGTAATGGGAATTAAGGTGCTCGGCACCTCTCAGGGCAAGGCCCATCATGAACATCTGCTTATAGTGATATTCTTCTGTTGTGCGGGAAGGTTTCACTTTAAGAGGATTCCATGTAGTAAACATATGCACATTACTTAGGATGAGCAGGCCTGACATCAACACGCATAGGTACCATTCTCTTCTCCATTTCTGTCCCCAATCTGCTCATTGGCTACTGTGACAGGCTGGCTCGTTGGGGCTTAAAGATGGCAGCTGAAGCTTCACCCCTTTCTTCCTACCTCGTGCCTGCAGCTTCCTTATCTCATCTCATGATCTTGGACTGTCTTCATGAGCTTATGTCTTTTGGTTTCTTTTTCTCCAGCAATGAGATTATATCACGGCTAGTTTAACTTCTAGCTGCTATGGGCTAGTTGCACATATTTTCCTTTCAAAATAAATAGACTAGCCCATAAAGGAAGTATTTGGCCAAACTCACTATTGAAAAGTAATACACTCACGCGTTAAAGCGAGCTCGCACAACCACTCGACAAAAGTTCCTGAATCTGTGTTCTCGACCAACTATGAAAAGTGGCTTATCAAAATATGGATGATTCTCTCGCAACTCCTCCTCTTGGACTTTCCTTTTAAAAAATAATACATAATATATTTAATGTTATGCAAAAGACATCCATCAAAAATATCCATTATCATTTTCTTTTTATTTCATTGCAGCTGTTAGATTTCTTTTTTTCCATCATACAATACCAACATTTCAAATTGAAAAGTGCGCTTTCAAACCTTTGGTTTGTAAATACCTTTTCATTTCAGCTTGTTCTTTTTTTTCCTGGATCATCTTGATCTCACTGTCTTCTCTCTGTGCGTTTCTGTATCTCACTGTATTAGAATGCTAGAGGCAAAACAATTACTAAAAATGTGTTTTTTCCTTTAAAGATGAAAGCAAGATACAGTATTTTACACTAAAGCATTCAAATTGTAAAGTCCTCACTTCTAAATGCACTATGAATCATGTAAGCCAAGCATACTGGATGGTATGTGCTACAACATATGCTTGGTTACTTTCAGTGAATCAAATTTTGATGTTAATTCCCCTGGTGCAACCCCAATGAATTCAACTTTATTACTTCATGAACTCTTCCTATCTTTATTGAACATCATCATAGTTGTTAAGGGCAAGATTGCGTTCACATAGGGGAATAGGAGGCATTAGGCTCTTCCTCAGTCTATTGAGCAGGCTGCATGTATTGCTGGTTCAAACACAGGGGGAGAACAATGTCTATATAACAGATGTGCAGGGAGTGGGTAGAGGGTGTCAGAACCGTCAGAGCCAGTGGAGATGAGCTGGTTCTAATGGGGAAGCAATCTGGTACCTGCTCAGACTCACAACTGCTTCCTTAGCTTGCCATGGTGCAGCTATGTGCTGACAGTTATTTCTGGCCCTAGGCAAAGTAATATAGTGGAAAAGCTGCACCCTTTATTTTTACTTATCCTTTACTTCAGTGCACATCTAGAAAAGAATATGAGAGCATAAGACTAGAGGGATTGAAAACTCCCATTTTGGTCTTGAAATTCTCCTTGGCAAAATCAGAGACTTCAGCAAAATTTCATTAAAAATTTCCAGAAGTGAAAATGTCATCGGTCTGTGAAAATATGCCACAGTGAAATTTGTTCCTGTTATACCTCTTCAAAACTGGTAGAAACGGCAAGGTTTTTATCCAATAAGTCTCACAAGGCTGATGATATTTTTTAAACTTTCGCTGGGGACATGCAAGGTAGGCTGCCCTGGATGGCAAAGTAGTGGACCAGTACTACCTGCAGCTTCAGCGAATTTGCTGTGTAAGCAAGTGTTTAAAAATAAGGAAATCTATCACGTGTGAATGTGGTGTTTATTCTGAAGATAATGTTAATGTTATTATCCTATTTGTTTTCTGATTTCCGAATAAGATCTCAAGCCACAGATTAGAAAGTGAATGTTATATAGGCATTAGACTTGTACAGTGATTGTACTGCATATTAATCTTTACTATATTCCAAAACTAAAACCATCATTTTTGTTTGGACTTACATCTTGAGTCAAGGTTTCAAGAGATTTTCCCCTGCTGATTCGCTGGCTGTTGGAACCATGTCTTAGTGACCTGAAACAATCAAAATCAATTTGATAGTAAATCTCAAGATCAAATCTTGACCTTTATATGATGGCCATTATAAAGCACTGCTCTCCAGATACAGTATCTCAAATTCTTATCATTTTTCCTTAGCTTACATGAGAAGCTTTTATGTTCTTCAATTGTCTTTAAGCTTATCTAACATAAACCAATTTCTTTTCCTTCTGATCTTTAAATTGATAGTTCTGCAGTCAGTGAAGGAAATGACATTTGAAATAAAAAGGCCTTTTCCCCATTTCATTATTGTTACGATCAAAAATGTACAATTTAGTTCTTTGTATGAGTCATTCCTGTTGTAGACGAGTTAGGTATTGTGCAAGTTTAACTCTATTCATTGAATTTATTTTAAGATTATTTTTAAAACACTTTTCCTGTCTGTGTTTACCTGCGCTCTTGCCGTATATGATGCTGGACACTAAGTATTGACCTTTCCTTTGCAGGTTGCCCCTCAAAGGATCCACTCAGCATGCGTTGTCTAGTGCAGGCCCTAAAAAGAAATATTGTGATTATGATAAACAATTGGAACTTCCACTGTAAGCAATTTTTTATAAAGTGAGACTAAATAATTGCATTGCTGGAAACAAACAGACATGCTGTTATTACTTTTGGCATGACACAACTGGCACATATAGTTTTGAGGGAATGCAAGGACACAGCTTCATAGAAAACAATATATAAGACAACAGAACAATAGTAAGGGCAACTCGTACTTCTCATTAAAAAGATGTTCATATTCCCAAAGCCAAATGAGATGCAAAGGTTCCTCATCCTGTCGTATAATCAATGACAGGGCCTTCTTTATGACCTCTCCTTGCTGGAACACCGTGCCTCATTTGTGGATCCCCTTTTTAGGATTTACTATAGCAAATGTGCTTCCCCCAGAGTCCATTCACATGTATGAATTGGGCCAATGACAAATCCATCACCCCAGTCCACTGGAAATAATCCAACTTTATTCTGTGAATGTTACTCATGCCATAACCTCCCATTAATTAATTATTAATTATTATTATTAATTATTATTATTATTATGGAAACTTTCAGCTACATGCTGGCTCTTCACAGGGCAATCACTTTGAAACCAAAAAGAATGGATTTATTTTTCATGTCTTTTAGACTGTAAGATCTTTGGGGCAAAGACTGCAATTTTCTATATGTTTGTACAGTGCTTAGCACAATGAGAACCCAATCTGATTGGCTTCTAGGTACAACTACTATATAATGGTGTAATAATAATACTAATGTTTATAAACAATATTATTATTCTTATTCTCCATAATGAATAGGAAATTCTACAAATACAGGCTCCAATTCAAGACAGCGCCCTTTTCAGGAAAGCACATTAGCATGTACTTAACTTTAAGTATGTGTTTATATCTTATAGCACACACTTAAGTGCTTTTCTATGACTGGCGACATAATATGGTTTAAATTTGACAAGGCTGGAAATCTACAGGAAGAAACAATCAGCAGCCGGGTGTGACAAAGGATTGTTCTGATATAGCTAGGGGAGACAAGGGACACCCTGAATCCTTCATTGAAGAGGCAAACTGACAGTGTTCTTGTCCCATGAAAAGAGGGTCTGCCTGTGAAGTACTGGTGAGCAATATTTCATTAGACATGATAATATCTTGTTATTTAAGTCTAGGATCTAGAATGCATGTTATGATTTTATTTTATATGTAACCATTTGTTTCCAATACTTCTACTTGCATCTCTATATTTAGTTAGACTTATACTCGATTTCACTATAAACAAATCTAAGTGCTATGAGTTAAGCAGAGCACTGGTGTGAAGTGAAAATAGTAAAGCTGGGCTGTACTGTTTCTTTGGAAGTAATACATCTGTGAACACTGAGTGTCCAGTGGACCAAGTGGCTGGACACTGCAGGAGATGCTCAGAGGGCTTCAGGGTTGGAGCATTCCTGTCTCTAATCTTCAGAGTAACAGTGAGGCCTGCAAGGCCTAGATGGGAGTGCTTGTGTTGCCTGCAGCCAGTGGAGTTGGGGAGCTGACCCATGACTGGCACGGACAAAGCTTCTCAATCCTAAGGGCAGGTGGTAGCGAGTTGCCTCACAATGTTGGGTACCCCTGGAAAGCGTCACAGAGCACTCCAACCTAATAGGAATGTGGGCATTTTTTTTGTACTGGCTGTAAATAAACATTTTTGGTCAAGAAAAAATAAAAGTTAGATTTAAAGAGAAGAGATGAATGCCTGATGTTGAAAGAAAGGATATTTATGCCAGGGGAATATTTGAAGAGGTCACATTTGTGAAAAAATCTTCACTTGCCAAGAACACTGCAACCCTGGATTAACACCCATGGATAATGCTTGATTTTATTTTTGTGTTACATCTTCTTCGTTGATATGAGTCACAAGTTGATATCGAGATTGTTCAACCATCTAACTGTTGCATCATCGAGGGTGGCAAGGTGTGGTAGTCCACCCTCTACTCTTCTAATTGTGCACTCCTCCACCACATGTTTGACTGTCTGCATCACTGCCCCACAGTCACACTGTCAAGATTGGCTAAGCCAAATTGTGGCACTGTGGCAGCCAGTCTGGCTGTTCCAGTCAGTAGTCTGTTAAACTCAATCCAGGATCTATGTGCAAGGCTGCCACCAGGTGGATGTAAGTTAGGACTTCTGAAATTCATCAGTGAAACAGATATAAACCAAATATAAATATTTCATAAAAGCAAGTTGAGTCTTGAAGGTGCAATTTCTCTATTTTCAGTCACTCTTGCCTCATATCTGATAACATATATGAGTATTATGAATGTGAGCCCTTTGTATACATCACACTATTCACTAACACTTTGCGCCTTTGAATACATGTTTACTCCCATTGTTTTAAATAACGTTGCACAATTACATATGGCAGGATGCGATCTCATGAAGGCAATTATTGCTTTATGGGGGATAACTTTTTTCTTTCCAATATTTCTGTGGATATCTGTTTTCACTCTTCTCTGTTGTTTTCCTTCTCTTGGTTTTAAGCAGATGGATGAAAGGAATGTGGATCCACTGAGAGATCTGTAATGCAAATTAAGCTTATAATGCCTGCCTATGTTTTCGTCACCCATTACACCAGAATCCCACTATTATACACTTATTATACACTTATTACAAGAACACATTAGATTACATTATACTGAATAGTCAGAAATATAATCGCATTTAAGAAAATTGCAGTATGTCTTGCAGTGCAATACAGTTTACAGTATCTCAGCCAATATCTGAATACAATGAATTTTAAAGCATTATGTGATATAGGATAATGTAATGTAATCATTTCAAGAGACGACAAAAATATTCTTTGAATAACTGTAATTTCTGTGTAAAAGAATAATCATTATTTTTGAGAAATGGATCCTATCTGACTCCATTAGAATGACACTAAGGTCTCTCAAAGCAGAGACAATAGTAGGTTTTGATGTGCAAGTTCTCTCCTATAACGGCTTCTCACTGAGATAATGGAACTGCTTGTATTTGTATCTTTCTGAATATGAATTACTGTGCTCTTAGGCACATGCATCTGTATTTTATTATCCAGAAATAATTGTTTCCTTACATCCACGTGTGACTTCCACATAAATGTTTTCACATGCTTGTACACAACTCATTTAGATACCCAGTTGCTTTGTGAGTGGAGAACACAATACCTTGCTGTACATAATAAAAGAGAACACCGCTTGCAACCAAAATACTAAATTCTTCCTGTGACTACATTCTTATGCCATATTATTAAGTGAATAATGAAGCCAATTAAATAAATACTATAAAGGAACAGATCTGGATAAAGGAGCAGACCCGTTGAAAGATTGTCAAGATTTTTAAAAAGTAAATGCCTAAAGTTTGGTTCCTAAGTCCACATTTAGGTGTCTACATAAGTTGTCTGATTTTCAAAAATGCTGACAGTCCAGCAGTCCCTGTTGAAATCAATGGAGAAATGATGCAATGCCAGCGCTACAGGACTGAGATCAAGTGACTTGAAATAGATAATGCAAATTGTCAGCAGCAATGTGCAGGGAAGCCTTTCCACACTCATAGCACCACAGATGATGTGACAAAGAGGACAGTTTTACAAGCTCCTTAGCTTGTTTACTAAACATCTCCTTACTTTTCTCTTCTGCCATCCTCTACTCTCTGGGAACGTTTGCCTTTATGAATCCTTAGCAAGTGCCAAAATGTGCCTGACCATTCTCCCAATTGCTAAGGGCCAGATTTTGTAAAGATATTTTAGGCACCTTAAATGGCAAATAGGCACCTTGTGGGATTTTCCAAAAGCACCTAGTTGCCGAACTCCCATTGATTTCAATTGATTTCAATGGGTGTGAGATGCCTAGGTACTGATGAACTGTCGAGGAACTGCCTGGTCTCTGATTCTGTAGGTCCTTTCTATAGGGCCCTCCTGGGCCCTGACTGGCTGCTTCCCCTGCAGCCACTCTAGCCTGCTTGGAGGACCTCTCCACTGCTCCTTTCTTGGGATGGGTGTGGCAGGACCCTGAGGTCTCAAGCAGGGAGCCTCTGGGCCTAGTCCACCCCATCACACTAGCTCTGTTAGATAACAGAGAGATTGCATGTTCATGTAATATGTAATGAGAGAGATAGGAAACGCTGGAGAAAGACAAGTAGAAACATGTCAAGCTGGTTGCAATGTTTACTCGCTATGCAAAGCTCTGGATGCAGTTTATCCCTTCCTTCTCAGCAAATGCAGCTTCATGTTGATCTCTATATGCACAAAGGAAATAAAGTATGTTTAATAAGAACAAATTACTAGTCAAGTTAGATGAAGAAATTACACTGAGCTTGGTTGCAAGACAAGATCCTACAGGGAATATTATATACCATACATTACCAGGAAAAAATTGATGGGGTCCAAAGTGATGAATGAAAGGGGCAGCAGCCCTTCACATTATTTCCTTCCCATTTTAAAATCCCTGAAAAATAAGCAAAACAGACAGTAATTCAGCTAAATACTCCACGCCACTTCAAGATGCTGAACAGTTTGTATGTATTTTATAATACTGTACCTTCCACTAACAGTATGAGGCCTCTTGCTTTGCGGAAGGTGGTGCTCTGTGTGATGACTTTATTGGGAGGTCTGCTTATGTTGCTGTATCACTGCAATTTGAGGCTTGTTTCATAAATGAACATCATTTAGTTGAACTGCGCCAGAGACCCTATCCACATTTTTACCTGTTGCATACAATTCTCCTGGTGAGTCCTTTGGACAGAATCTTTAACAGAACATGGCAATGCTCCACCAGTAAACCCAATACACAAAATACTATCATACTCATTCATTACTGATGATGATGATAAGTTCTCTCACTGAATCTTTCCATCGTGGCATCCATGCTTCCAATAAACTTTTGTTATGTTCCAGAAGAGCACGCACCAGATGGATCCCAGCATCCACTTCTGTTATTGCATTCACTATGGCACTGTTTGGACAGCAGGCCAAATGCACTTTGTTAACACAATCAAACAACACTACATTTCAGCTATTCAATTTGACTGTATTGTTGAAACAATTTGAATCTGACTGGTCAAGCAAAATGGATTATTAATGCAACTTGGATATAACATAAAGCTTTTCTTCCTGGGTCTCTCTTATATGATCAGATGTTTCTAAAAAGAAAAGACAGTAAACAGTAAACTCATCTTCTTCAGTGTCTATGCAATCTAGCCATCTAAAATGGCATATTTACATGCTCACCTCTTTAGCTATCTTGCATTCTGGTCTTCATTCTTGACCTGTTCATTCTTGACCTGTTGTCTAACCATTCTCTCCTAGCTGATGTGTGTCTGGGTATTTCCTTGGATTAAGGATGAGCCAGTCACAGAGCTTGCTTCATGATGATCCATTAAAAGTATGGAGCTCCCTTAGCACAACAAGTATAAAAAGGGGCAACATTTTCCAATGAGCAGATGCTAAGCAGCTCCTGAAATTCTTCATGTTTGACTTTGCTGGAGACTAGGTAGAATCCAGTGGCAGCCTTGGTTTCTAATGCTCTAAGAAGCTGATCATGACAGACATACCTGAGATTAGTCATATCAGTTGTTTAAAAAAATTACAGGTATCCAATTCTAAAATTTAACAAAAAAGGAATCACAGATTTAAAGGAGAAACCCTGATTGACTTAGGGTTGAACTTGTCTTAAGTGACCACTCAAGGGACCAACACAAATTGGTTGTTTAATGTGGAGGCTTTCTAATAAAGAAACAAACAAACTACTTACTATGTCTGAGGATACTCTGGGTTTGTGTCTTAAGACAGGAAGTTGCCTAATCAGGATGGCCCATTATAACAACCTATTGAGATAGTTTAATCAGAGGCTAGGTAAATATAAAGTAATGTCATAACCCTTTTAGAAAGAGTTAAGAACTTGTTTTTCATTCATTCTGATATGCATAAGAGATCACTGTGTTTTGAAGAATGCTTTTATAAGAGCAGTTAAATAATCTACCAGAATACCAGCAAACTAGTAAAACTGAATTTTTAATTCAAGCACTACAACATATTTTAATGACACACTCAAGACATAGTTTGAGACATAAGATAAATGTTCCTTATTCATTCAGCTGTTTATTCCAACTGAAAGCTTCACTTATGCATGAGATAGGCTATTCCCTCAGGCTCAGGAAATGTCAGAAAAGCTTTGTCTGGAATAGTGAATACATTGTTGTTTATACTTAGCACTAGTTTACAATTTAGCTCTAAAATTAATTATAATGTAATGCATATCAAAAGCTACTCAACCTAAAGTGGCTTATTTCCAAAACTGTCACAATTCATTACTTAATGATGACCTTTGAAGAAGTTGATTTTTTTGGCCAACAGTCCCTGAAACTTAGATGTTGCACTATGTAGATGATATGATATGCTGATGGGAAAATGACTCAGAATAGGCTGTACAGTAAACAGCCTCAGAGTTGGTCAGCTAACCTGTATCTGAACCAGAACCATGTTCTGCATTATTGACATAGGTAATCCGAATATTTTTATACAGCATCCAAAAATGTGCTAAGGCACTTTATAGGACCAATAAAAAGATGTGACATGGCCTGTGCCTCGTGAAGCTTGCAAACTATTATGTGATGGAATATGCATGTGTAGCAATAGGGGGTGATGAGGTGAGAAAGATAAGGCTCACTCACAGTGGTAAGATAACGTGGTTATATGTGTATATCTGGATGGTTCCAGTATATTTACGCAAACGATTGTAGGGAGAAGAAGATGGTGGCTGATAGAGTATTCCATTCTCAAGGTGTAGCATGTAATAGAGAGGGGAGTGGGGGAAGAAAACAAATGTGAGGAGAGTGGGGTCAAGGCTGGTGGTGCAGAGGGAGTGGGAGAAGCTCAACGGGAATGACTGATAATTATTATATAAAACATAACGGTGATGAATGATTCTGGGAATCAGACAGCTATTTAGCTGGCATCCATGATGCTGGGTCTGGTGGCAGACAGGCAATTTTCTTCATCCTTACAAAAGCTATTTTTCTAGACTTTGATGATTCCAGATGATAATTAATCCATAATTGATGCTTGATGTCATCTTCAATTCCATTTCATTTGGTCCCAAGTTCTGCCCTTGGAAGGGTATGTAGGGGTCCCATTGCCACCAATGGGAGCATTAAGTGATCAATCAAGAGATGCACAAAGATGGAATTCATCCCATTGTGTACAATTTGCACTCTTTCTTGTTTATGTTAAAATATTTAGAATTTGATAAAAAATATTCTTCAATAAGGGTGAGTAAGAAGGACAAAAAAGGCAGCACAAAGCATAAAGCAGCAAGAACAGAATTAAAAGTCTTTTTGTTAAAATAATTTGAGCAAACTGAAGTTGTTCCAGAGCATCTTTAATTTAGAGAAGCACTTATACCCACCTTCATCCATACAGACAACGATTAAAAGCCTTTTGATGGGAATCTTTAGAGAAGGGTAAACTTGAACTATTACTCAGTGTTTTAGGTACAAACATCACTTCTTTCACTGTCAGGTCTGTAATCTAGCTGAAATTCAAATGTCTCAGCTACTTTTATTAATGATAAAAACATAGTAGTAGTGATCAGTACAAAAAAACCCCATAATCTTCATGCCAGTTTGAGTTTCTCTGCTTCCTGTGAACAGTATGCTTGGGTTTAGCTGTGATATTTTATCACATTTCACACCCATCTTTTTTTTATTTTTTGCAAGATCCTTCTTCGAGGCTCCACTGTCATAAAAAAACTCATATTTAGTGACTTTCTGCACCAGCAAATCCATCCCTTATGTTGTGAAAATGCTTTCTTATGTTAGCACGTTAATACCGAAGCTGTGACACCTACGGCGGGCCCAGTAACTATAGTATAGAAATGGCATCATCAGAACCAGCAGAGTATGGAAACAGTTTGAGGCAGTTACTCATTGCCAAGAAAGCTACCTGTTCCTCTTGCTCAGAAGGAGGCTGCTTCTTTGTTAATGAATAAGCTACACTCTTGCCACTATTACTCCTCAAAGGCCCTATGCATCCTATGTTTGTGTGTAAAAGGCAGATGTGCCAGCAAACATTTTGCCCCAGTGACAGGATCCCCTTACCATCAAAACTTCCCCACAAGGGCTCCAAGGAAGTTTGACTCTGCAAATCTGGGTGGGTAAGCACCTGGTGGTGAATATAAATTAGGACTGCTTCTTCCTCTGTCCTGTGAAACTGTCCCTGAGGGGGGATTCCAGGTTCAAATGTTCTCAGGGAGCCTGTGGAAGCATAGATTCTGCAGATGCCATGCTCTGAAGGGACAAGTGGGAGCAGGCTACTAGCAAAGCAGAGACAAGGGGAATCTGTGTGGCTGTCCCTTGCAGTGAGAGCCAGATAAATTACCGGGAATCCACAGGTTCTGAAAGCAGAACTGCTGACTTCTTCTGAGGGAAGGAAACCTCACTATTATGATGGAAGAATTCATAGGAAACTCTGAGTGTTTCAATTGTACAGTTTCCTTTGTTCTACATGAGTTATTCTTGAATCTGGAAGAATGGAGCCTTAAAAAGATAAAAGCAGCCTATGAGTGGATTTCCTATGGGATACTGTCTGAGCTGAACTTTGAGCTGACTGACGCTTTGTGTAACCCCACTGGAGTCAGTGGAATTTCATGATTATAAATCAGCAACCTGTGTGTTTTCGTCAAATGCTGCTGAGAAGCCAATACATAAAAATGTATTGTAAAGCTTGACTAGTACGCGGGAACTGTGCTTATTTCTCTATGGGGCAACTTCTATAAAACCAAGAGACACTTACGTAATTGAAATGCTTATTAAAAGAATCCTAAGTTTCATTTGCAATGAATACTTTTGGCCTTGCAGTCACATCTTGACAAAGCATATCCAGTTGAATTGCTAATTGGTCACATTTACCATAGTTTTTAAAGAACGCTAAAGTTGTGTTAATCTCTACAGCACTTATTGATACTTATTCTTTAGGAATATTAAAAAGAACAACAAAAGGTGGGTGCTATAATTTTTCTCAAATTGCATGTAATTATGAGGCACTTTTCAACAATATTCACAGTTCAGGACTTGCACTGAACTCCTGTAATTTCATACTGGAGTGCTCTTCATAAAGCATTGCAATATTTATTCTCCTTTCACAACTGTATTTTTCTAATCAGTTATTCCTGATTTGTACTGCTATTTCCCTATTAGTGGTAGTTTATAATATATATTGTAAGTGTGCAAGCTTTGATGACACACAACTGTAGGTAGCAACAAACTAATGCTCTAAAAATTGTTGGCACAGATTTTACATATAATTTGAATGTTAATAATTCTAATTTAAACAATGTAAAACAAAAACTGGCATGAAAAGCTGTAGCAAGGTGAGAACTCAGGGGATAATTTTATGACATGATTCTTGCTCCTCTGAGACACATAGGGCCATGACTGTGTATCCCTTCCTCATGTTGCTGAGCATGTATTGGGACTACTTTTGCATGTGATCACCATTGTAAGGTGTCCACAATCCGTCCCACAGAGTTAATAATCTACAGGTCTTCTTTCTGTGCTATCTTGCATAGCTTACTTATGTGTTTGGTAGGAGTACTCCACTTGGGTTCCTGTACAAAGATTGTGCTGGAATTCCCAGGCACGAGTGCAAAATAGAAGTGCTTTTGAAGAGTGATATCTTGGTTAATTCTAAGGGAAAAGGTGGAAAAAGCCAAAATTTGACTCTATATTATAAAACACGATCCCTCTTTTGCCACTGTATCCATGAATAATATACCTTAAGAGCATGTTATCATCGGTTATTATCATTTACACAAAGAGGTAAAAAACAAGTTGTGTTTTTTTTAATGCAAAGAGATACCCTGGCACAAATATTAAGCACACACTGTAAACTGACTTAATACTTTAGCACTCATGCAGAAGAAACAGATTAGAAATAATCCATTACTCATTAATGAGACCCATTTGTCATCCAAAAGATAGAAAGCATCAAATCAAATTACCCCTGCTTGTTACCTAAGGATTTTATTGATTGCTGTCTCCTTTTCCAGAAGATTTCTTGCCCTGATGCTGAAAACAGATTTACGGAGCTATAAAATAAAACAAGACAGTGCAATTTTAGTTGCTATTTAGACAGTAATGGTTAAGTGCATTGACAGATCGACCGGTCAACACATTATGTGATATACACTTCCGCATAAAACACATGTTCATAGAGAAGCATAAATTACAACATAGTGGCCTCCGTCATAAAATCAACATTTTCCCCGCTGCTCTATCACTGATCTCCTGTTGACATCTCCAGGTGAGAAGAGGTGGAAAATGATCAAAGTGGCCTTTTCCACAAAGTTCAGACTGATTCACTGCTATCTCCAGTGATGCCTGAGGTGCTAGCCTCTTTCTGCCATTGCCTGCCCTCCCCACATCTGTGCTGCTTGTGAAAGAGGAGAGAGGGTGAGCATTAATATCTGATCTTCCCTCCAGCACTGTTGCATTGGCTACCTTGCATGCCCTATATCTGAGGTGGGCAAACTATGGCCCGCGGGCCACATCCGGCCCGTGGGACCGTCCTGCCCGGCCCCTGAGCTCCTGGCTTGGGAGGCTACCCCCCGGCCCCTCCCCCACTGTTCCCCCATTCCCACAGCCTCATCTCATTGCGCCGCTGGCGCAATGCTCTGGGCGGCGGGGGTGGTGAGCTCCTGGGGCAGCGCAGCTGCAGAGCCGGGCCTGACCTGGTGCTCTGAGCTGTGTGGCGGTGGTGGCATGGCCCAGCTCCAGCTGGGCGGCGCAGCTGTAGCGCCGCCAGCCACCGGTGCTCCAGGCAGCGTGGTAAGGGGGCTGGGAGCAGGGGGGGTTGGATAGAGGGCAGGGGAGTTTGGGGTGGTGGTAAGGGGGCGGGGGGTGTGGATAGGGGTTGGGGCGGTTGGGGGAGGAATAGGGGGTTGAATGGGGGCAGGAGTCCTGAGGGGGCAGTCAGGAAGGACGGGGGGTTGGATGGAGCGGCAGGGGGCAGTCAGGGGCAGGGGTTCCAGGGGCAGTCGGGGACATGGAGAACGGGTGGTTGGATGGGGCAGGGGTCTCGCGGGGGTAGGGCAGTCAGGAAGGAGGGGGGGTGGATGGGGCGGCAGGGGGCAGGGGTTCCTGGGGCAGTCAGGGGACAGGGAGAAGAGGTAGCTGGGTAGGGCAGGGGTCCCTGAGGGGCTGTCAGGAATGAGAGGAGGGGTTGAATGGGGCGGCAAGTGGCAGTCAGGGGTGGGAGTCCGGGGGCGGTCAGGGGACAGGGAGCGGGTGTGTGTGTGAACAGGGGGCATTGGATGGGGCAGGAGTCCCGGCGGGGGGGGGGGGGGGGGGGCGCAGATAGGAGGTGGGGGCCGGGCCACGACCCCCTCCCCTAACCGGCCCTCCATACAATTTCCGAAAACCGATGCGGCCCTCAGGCCAAAAAGTTTGCCCGCCCCTGGCCTAGGGCATTGTTCCAAGCAGTTTCAATATACATGCCAAATATGTCTATTCAAATGTACAGAAACTCGAGAAGCTTGACCTTTCCCTGACTTTCGACACTTCCATGACTCTTCTATGAACTAAAATACATAAATTCACTGATTTTAAGGCCAAACAGGAC
The DNA here is from genome assembly GCF_028017835.1 of Emys orbicularis. Taxonomy (NCBI): domain Eukaryota; kingdom Metazoa; phylum Chordata; order Testudines; family Emydidae; genus Emys; species Emys orbicularis. Next base: position 267,152,704 of record NC_088683.1, on the reverse strand, counting down.
CATTATGATCATCTAATGATTAAATTAGGGTTACCATACGTCCGGTTTTTCCCGGACATGTCCGGCTTTTCAGCAATCAAACCCCCGTCCGGGGGGAATTGCCAAAAAGCCGAACATGTCCGGGAAAAATACCAGCCGGGCACTTCCTCTCCCGCGGCTGCTCTGATCCTCCCCTGACTCAGACTTCGGCTCTGTTTAAGAGCCAAGCTGCCCGAGCCAGCGCTACCGGCTTCGGGCAGCCCCCTTGCCTCCGGACCCTGTGCCGCCGGAGCAGAGCAGCTGGAGCCGGGGAGGAGAAGTGCCCGGCCGGCGGCTGGGGTCCGGAGGCGGGGGAGTTAGGGCGGGGACTTTGGGGAAGGGGCGGGGAAAGGGCGGAGTTGGGGCGGGGCCGGGGGTGGGAAAGGGGCGGGGCCAGGGCCCGTGGAGTGTCCTCTTTTTTTATTTTTTAAATATGGTAACCCTAATTAAATGATAAAATATAGGGCCTATATGCTTCCACCACAGCTCCATTCAGTTCTCCTACATTCTGTGCTGGTACTGGGCGAAGACATGGAGAGAGTATAAACACCTGATCTGCTTATCACTGCCATTCAATTCCCACTGAACTGCTTCCCACAATGGAGGTAAGAACATAAACACTTTCTGAGCTGCTGCCTGATCTGCCTGGCCCCCTGCCCTGGTCATCTGTCTCTACATCCTGGGCTCTACTGCTGTTTGCAGGTGGGGAGAAGGAGGCAGCATAAAGTCCAGCTTTTCTCAGTGGCTGAGGCAGCCAGGCCTATCCTTTCCAAGTCTCCTTTTCCCTGCTGTGCTAGTTTTCAGGGAGAGAGGACTTGATTAATTAGACCATTTTTATAAGCAGACATTTTTCTTTGTTTCTGTTTGTTTGCTTGCTCGCTCCTGGTAAATGCTAGGCATATCTTGTGAGGATAAGCCTTCCTGGAGGTTAGGATAAAGGCACAGACATACCACAAGAAAGACATTGCCAAGCCCAAGCACTGAACTGTTGGGATTCCCCCTGAGACCTCTTTCCACTCAGCTTCGAAGAACTCAGTTTGACTCCAGACTTCGTCACTCATGTATATTTATTGCATACAGCAATGTCACACTGAGCTGACTAGACTCAAACACAGAGCACATCACAGGTTCAAAGTTACACAGAAACCCTCTTTATATACATTTACACATCTCACTGCATTTACTATACATTGAATCACACATTTTGGGTCTGGCTTGGTTACTTTGTAGGAACCAATCCCCCCCGTACAGCATGTTCTGTTCATGCACTGTCCATGTTCAAAATACTCTTTACCTCATTTTTAAATTCCCAACGTATTTTGTCCATTGATATCTTGTTCTTTGTAAACAGTTCCTTTGGTATTTCTGCCACTTATCTTAGATAGTTCAGACATTCTGTTTCAGCTCATTGACCCCTTTACCTCTCTTAGTTAACACAAACATTCCGTTTTCAGCCTGCTGATCTATTTACCTCCATAATCCTGTCACTCATGTCAAGCCAGGCCTACATTCCACCGTCTTTATTTTTCTTTTTTATATTAGCATTCATTTCATTCGTATCGTAGTCCTGCCTTTTTGTGCTCTCTTTTTAAAGTTTACCAGGCAAGAACACATTTCCAAGACCACAGTAGCTGTAATCATTTTAACCACTATTAATATTAGGCTCAAAGTACTAACCAGGGGGGTGCAAGCTCACCTCCTCTGGTACAGCCCACCAGGGTATTTCCACTGCATGTACAGTATTGCCCCAGTTTCCTGTTGCTTGGCTATTATTTGGACACCAATGGACACCAATGGCTCTATTTTCCCTTGTACTAGATAAGTGGTGTTAATGGACAAGGGAAGTCTAGGTGAAAAGCGATTGATCACCAGTGACTCCCATTTGGTGTTGTCTGTTACAGCCTCTGTCACATTCTCTTTAATCTGCACACTTGGGCATATGGCATGGGTTCCACCCTGAGTCAGAGAGGTGAAGTTCAGACAAAATCCATCCAGGCTCCCCTGTCATGGTGTCGTCCCCATCGAGAAGCCGTGATAACCGAGAGCACATACTGTGTCTCCAGGCTGTATCACTTCCTTCACTCTCTCTTTAATAGTATCAGAGGGGTAGCCGTGTTAGTCTGGATCTGTAAAAAGCAACAGAGGGTCCTGTGGCACCTTTAAGACTAACAGATGTATTGGAGCATAAGCTTTCGTGGGTGAATGCCCACTTCGTCACATGCATGCGACGAAGTGGGCATTCACCCACGAAAGCTTATGCTCCAATACATCTGTTAGTCTTAAAGGTGCCACAGGACTCTCTGCTGCTCTCTCTTTAATGACTATTTGGGCCCAACCTTCCTCGCTTGTGGTCCTGCTCATTCATGCCGAGCACTCTCAGAACCATTTGTACTTGATTCATTTACAGTAGGTTGTGCTTATTTCCTCTTCTCCTCGTGTTGCTAGGTATTTTTGCGCCCGAGGCAAGAATATAAAATTGCGCCCTCCCCCAGGGCCGGCTCTTCGGCCGCGGGTCCCTCAGTCCCTCTTGGAGGGAAGGGCCTGCTGCCGAATTGCCGCCGAAGAATGAATGAAGTGGCGGCGGTAGAGCCTGTGATTTTGGGGGGTCAACTCATGATTTTTGACTGCTTGGGCTGGTAATGTTGCTTCCAAGATGGTGTTTGGTTCCAGTCCAGTTCCAATCCAGAGAGGGACTCACAGGTTAAGAGAGGAGGGAGGTGCTGGATATCAGCAGTGGCCACTAGGGATCAGCATGTATCCTGAGAATGCTGGGAGTTCAGGTTTGCAGGGCAGGATCAGGGGTGGCAGGTTTGTAGAAATTTTGGTGGTGCCCAGAACCTGCCCCCACCCAAACTCTGCCCCTCCACCCGCCCAAGGCTCTGGAAGGGAGTTTGGGTGAGGGAGGAGGTCTGGGGTGCAGGCCCTAGGCTGGGGCAGGAGATTGGGGTGCAGGCTCTGGGAGGGAGTTTGGGGATGGGAGGGGTGCAGAGGGATGGGGTACAGGGGTGAGGGCACTGGGTTGTGGCTGCAGATGAGGGGTTTGGAGTGTGGGAAGGGCTCAGGGCGAGAGTAGGGGTGAGGGCTCTGTCTTGGTCTGGGAATGGGAGGTTTGGGGTGTGGGAGGAGCTCAGGGCGAGAGTAGGAGTGTGGGGGGTGAGGGCTCTGGCTGGGGCTGGGAATGGGAGGTTTGGGGTGTGGGAGAGGCTCAGGGCTGGGGCAGAGGGTTGGGGTGTGGGGGGGATGAGGGCTCTGGCTGGGACTGGGGATAAGGTATTTGGGGTGCTGGAGGGGCTCAGGGCTCGGGCAGAGGGTAGAGGGTGCGGTGGGGGGGGGTGAAAGCTCTGACTGGGGGTGTGGGCTCTGGGGTGGGGCAGGGCTGGGGATGAGTTTGGGGTGCAGGCAGGCAGCTCTGGGACAGGGGCCAGAGAGGAGGACTCCCCCCAGCCCTTTCCCTGCCGGCAGCAGCAAGTTCTGGGAGAGGAGTCCCGTCACCCCCCCCAGCAGCACACTCACCCCCACCACTGTCACTGCATGTGCTTCTAGGGCCCCTCTCACGTCCAGGAATCTCCCTCGCCTCCCCTGTGGTGGGTGCCGGGGGGTGCTGCGTGCGCCTCCTCCCCTGCTGTTTCCCCTGACTGTAGCCTCACTGGGGGTGAGGGATGGGGCTGCCTCCTTGCCCAGCATGGGGCAGGAGCGATGACTGCGAGTAGGGGAGCCCTGTGCTGCTGGAGGGTCCTCCCGGAAAAGGGAAGGGTCTGAGGGGGAAGGGCAGGCTCAGAGTCAGTCTGCCCTGGCACTGGAGAGGGGGGGCACTAGGACCCTGTGGCAGCAGTTGTTGCAGGGATGCAGCATGGAGCTGCTCTGCTCTGGGGCTGGGAAGAGGGGGTGGGAGCAAGTCGGGGTCGGGGGGCACTCGGGGGAGGCACGGGGGAGGGGGGGGGCGCAGGTGGAGCCATGGGGGAGATCTCCTGGGTTATAAATATCTCCGTGCCAGCAGCTTTTTTTTTTTCTCTCCAGCACTTTTTGCGCCCGAGGCAAGTGCCTCACTCGCCTCGCCCTTGTTACGGCACTGTGTTTAACTAACTTGACCATTCCCCCAGTTGATTTTTTTATTTCTTGAATAAAACATTGCCTGCATGCATAACAAGTTTAGTATCATATATGCTGCACACAATTGCTTGAGAAACATTATTATTATGTAATGAATTAATTACAGTATTTACAGATATATTAATTCATTTCAAAGTTTGCGCAATGGAGTGCATATTGCTAATAATTGATACCTCCTGCTGCAAAGTTAAAGAACTAATCCCTCCTCCTTTTCCAATGCCGTTACCAAATTAATCAGTTAGTGGGTTAATTTTAAGGTATAATCCCTCAATGTCATAAAAATTACATAAGGAGACCCCAACTCCAGTGCCACCCAGTATGGCTGCCACTGTGTCCTTTTTGGCTCTACAGTTTCTGTATCCTTGGAAATATGGCTCCCACTGGATTCTGCCATAGTCAAATGTGTGCCCTGATACTGTTGTTAAACCATGTTTTACTATGTGGCCCGGCAGGTTCCAGTAGATCTGCAAGTAATGAACATTTTAAATAGAGGAATAAATCATAACTGAGGAATTTATCTATTCCTGCACCCGTGATGAACATGGGGCCCTAGGCATCTCTCAAGACTTGACTATGTCAGCTATTTGGGAATCATTACCATAATCTCTAAGTAATCATTAGAGAAACATTTAGGAGCTTCTAGCAATCCCAGCCCTGTGTTTGATCAATCTGAAATAGTATCTTTAGGCACATCTCTTTAAAGCTATTTATTATAGATGGACCAGAAATTGGGCTTGTTTCATTCACCTGTATCTGGCCTAGGGATATAGGCACAAGGTCTTCAGAAGACTATATTTTTTGGTAGTAAAAAAAAACTGAAGCAGCAAGTATTTTTGTTTCTCTCAAAGTCCAAACTGATTCTGATTCATGGTAAAATTTCTTTATTTTACAGACTTTCTATGTCCTCAAAATACATTAATATATGCCAGGTGACCTTAAAATGTTCACTGTTTTGAAAGATTCTATCATTTCTTGAGCAAAACCGTACCGCTGAGATGCATAATATCATTGAAAGCAGTAATTTTTTTTCTAAACAGTTGCCCTTTTCAAGTGTGGATATTATATGCTTTTTAAGCTCCCTTCCCATGCATGCTTTTAACCTGTGCAATCTAATAATAATGTTGATTATTTTTAAGAATAATTTTTATAAAGTAAATTACAGCTACATTTTCAAAGCACCATACTTTTGAGACCCTTCATCTTCCCAGAAAACCTGGGAGATGTGCATGAAACATTTCAGGAAGATCATTGTTTTTGGGGGGAGCTTGGTGTTCCCCAAATAAGATAAACTAGATGTTGGGATTGTTGACTATAGGAAGAACTGGAAGTCAAACAGAAAATATTAGTACGTAATTTAAGTTATAACTGAACTGGCATCACAGAGACTTGGTGGGTAAGTCTCATGACTGGAATTATGGCATAGAGGAGTATAGCTTGTTCAGGAAGGATGGGCAGAACAAAAATAGAGGCGATGTTGCATTCTACATCAAGAATATATACACTTGTTGATCAGTTGAAAATCTCTGGGTAAAGATAGAAGGGCTAAAAATAGGGGTGACATCATAGTAGGGGTCTACTATAGACCAACAAATCAGAAAGAAGAGGTGGATGAGGCATTTCTAGAACAAATAAAAAGAATATCCAAAACACAAGACCTGGTAGTACCCAGTAGTACCGAGACATCTGCTGGAAAAGTAATGCAGCAAAACACAAAATTTCCAATAAGTTCTTGGAATGTATTGGAGACAACTGTTTGTTTCAGAAAGTGGTATAAGTAACTAAAGGACAGCCATTTTAGAGTTGATTCTGACCATCAGGGAACAATTGGTAGCAAATCTGAAGCTGGAAGGCAATTTGGGTGACAGTGATCCTGAAATGATGAATGTATGATATGAAGGAAAGGAAGGAGTGAAAGAAACAGAATAAGGACTTCAGAAAATCAGACAAACTCAGAGAACTGGTAGATATGCTATGGGAAGAACAGCTAAGGGAAAAGGGAGTTCAGGAGAGGCGACAGTTTCCCAAGGAGATAATATTAAATGCACAACTACAAACTATCCTGACATAAAGGAAAGACAGGAAGAATACTAAGGGGCCAATATAACTCCAGCAGTAGCTCTTTTTAGTGACCTGAAAATCAAAAAGGAATCCTATAAAAAGTGGAAATATGGAAGAATTGTGAAGGAGTAGTACAAAAGAATAGCACAAGCATGTAGAGACAAAATCAGAAAGGCTATGGCACAAAATGAGTTACACCTAGCAAGGGACATAAAAGACAATAAAAAAAGGTTCTTTAAATACATTAGGAGTGAGAGAAAGATGACGGAAAGTGTAGGTTCTCTACATAGTGGGGAAGGAAATCTAATAATTGATGACATCAAGAAGGCTGAGTTGTTCAATGCCTAATCTGGTTCAATCTTCATTAAAAAGGTTAATTGTGATCAGATACTTAACACAATTAATATTAACAACAAGGGGGAAGGAACGCAAGGAAAAATACAGAAAAAAACAGATTAAAATATTTAGATAAGTTGGATGTATTCAAGTCGACAGGGCCTGATGAAATTCATCCTAGGGCTCTTAAGGAACTAGCTGAAGCAATCTCAGAAATATTACCAAATATCTTTGAGAACTCATGGAGGGCGCTTGAGGTCCAAGAGTCCTGGAGAAAGGCAAACACTGTACCTATCTTTAAAAAGGATAACAAAGAGGACCTGGGAAATTACACATCAGTCAACCTAACTTTGAAACCTGGAAAGATACTGCAACAAATTATTAAACAAACAATTTGTAAGCACCTAGAGGATATAGGATTATAAGGAACAGATAGCATGGACTTCTCAAGAACAAAACCCGCCAAAAGGACCAATTTTCCTTCTTTGACAGAGTTACTGGCCTAGTGGATGGGGGAAAGAAGTAGACTTGATATATCTTGATTTTAGTAAGGCTTCTGACACAGTCCCACATGACAGTCTCATAAACGAACTAGGGAAACATGGTCTAGATGAAATTACTACAAGGTGGGTGCACAACTTGTTGAAAGACCATACTCAAAGAGCAGTTATCAATGGTTCCCTGTCGAACTGGGAGAGTGTATCTAGTGGGATCCTGCAGGGGTCAGTCCTGGGTCTGATACCATTCGATATTTTCATTAGTGACTTGGATAATGGAGTGGAGAGTATGCTAATAAAATGTGCAGATGATACCAAGCTAGAAGGGGTTTGGAGGGCAGGATTAGAATTCAAAAGGACCTTGACAAATTGGAGAATTGGTCTGTCTATGAAATTCAATGAACGTAAGGAAGGAAGGAAAAATCTAATGCATAACTACAAAATGGGGCATAACTGGCTAGCTGGTGGTACTGCTGAAAAGGATCTGGGGGTCATAGTGGATCACAAATTGAACATAGGTCAACAATGTGATGCATTTGCAAAAAAGGCTAATGTCATTCTGGGGTGTATTAATAAGAGAGTTATATGCAACACACAGGAAGTAATTGTCCCACTCTACTCAGCACTGTTGAGGCCTCAGCTGGAGTATCCTGTCCAATTCTTGCTGCCACACCTCAGGAAAGATGTGAACAAACTGGAAAGAATCCAGAGGACAGCAACAAATGTGGTAAGAGTTTTAGAAAACTTTATTTATGAGAAAAGGTTAGAAAAACTGGGCATGTTCAGTTTTCAGAAAAGAAGACTGAGGGGGGAACCTAATAACAGTCTTCAAAATATGTTAAAGACTGTTAGAAAGAGGACTGTGATCAATTGTTCTCCATGTCCACTGAAGGTAAAACAAGAAGTAATGGGCTTAATTTGCAGCAAGGGAGATTTAGGTAAGATATTAGGAAAAGCTTTCTAACTATAAGGGTGGTTAAGCTCTGGAAATAGGCTTCCCAGGGAGGTTGTGAAATCCCCATCATTGGAGGTTTTTAAGAACAGGTTGGACAAACATCTGTCAGAATGGTCTATGTTTACTTGGGCCTTCCTCAGCACAGGGGGTTGTAGATGACCTCTCCAGCCCTACATTTCTCTGATTCTATAATACCTGCTATGTGTATACATCAGTCATAGACTATTCCGTAAATAAAAAAGAATTGACATTTATTGACTACTTGTAACAGATCTGTTTCGCATTGGGATGTGGATTCATAATACTCTGTATATGTATGTGTATATGAGTATGTGCACATATATAAAAATGTATTTTGTGAGCATCTTGTTTTAATGTGATTCTCAATAGTTCATCACAGGTTTAGTGGATTTATGAACATGGTACCCTGTTGTGGATTTAGATATAATTGAGACTGCTGAGAGTAATGGCGATTTTTTGTTTGATTTTTTTTCTTCTAATGTTGATGATTACCAAATGTAGTAACTGAAGAACTGAATTATTTTCCTAAAGTTAGGAGTGGGACATAATGACAGTATTTCCAATATTGGGAGGTGTTAGTTGTGGACATCTTAGGCCCCAATCTAGCAAACAATTACAAACATGTTTAAGTTTATGTGCTGTGAGTAGTCTAATAAAGTCAAAGGGAATACTTAGACCATAAAGTTGAGCATGTTCTCCACTAATGGCTGTGGTGCCTGTGTATGTAATCCTCGTCTGCAACATGTATACAATCCTATATAAGCGGTGACTTGTCTATATACATTAAAAGTTGTGTATATCTAATCTGAGCACAAGCAAAAAATGTAGACCCAACTCTACAAGTGCACCTTTGAAGATTTGGCCAACAATATCTGGGAGTGACAACCTTGAGGAAGAATTCTTTAGAAGTGCCCAAATTATCCATTTCTCATATTTAAAGGCAACAGTTGAGATCAATCAAGTATCAACAGTCAAAGAGATTCATCAATTTCAGGTACTAATGGGCCTACTAGAAAAAAACCTCATTCAGGAAAGCATTGCAGTTTTTTACATATTAAGTATTTTTTCTTAAGTTATTTTATATATTAGATCAGGGGTCGGCACGTGGCTCGCGGGTAAGCACCCTGGCGGGCCGGGCCAGTTTATTTACCTGCTGATGTTGCAGGTTCGGCCGATCGCGGCCCCCACTGGCCGTGGTTCGCCGTCCCGGGCCAATGGGGGCGGCAGGAAGCCACGGCCAGCACATCCCTCGCCCACGCCGCTTCTCGCTGCCCCCATTGGCCCGGGACGGCGAACCGCGGCGAGTTTGGGCCGCGATCGGCCGAACCTGCCGCTTCAGCAGGTAAATAAACTGGCCCGGCCCGCCAGGTTACTTACCCTGGCGAGCCGCGTGCCAAACGTTGCCGACCCCTATATTAGATAATTAAACCAAGATGCTCCCTACTTCAGTTTCCAAATTTTACATAGTGTCACAGACAAAATGCTACAGTATTGTAAGTGAGGACATACACTTGGGTTTAATGATTGCTGTTTCATTTAATAATGTCTTCATGTGGCATGCTGGTACATATAAGGAGTGTGGCAATTAAAACTTGTGATGCCTGCAGAGTTCCTGAATCATGTAGAGGAAATTATTAGTAGTTTTAATGTAGAAAAGACAACACTTGATCACATGATATAGATTTAAGTAAGTATATTATACTCTATTAAGTTTATTTTAGGTTAAACCGATTTAGCCTGCTGTTTTCTTTTATTATATATTGTAAAGTGCTGTGAAGACTCACTAAGTATATGGTTATTAGTTATTTATTTGTTTGTTATTTATGCAGCCCATAAAGGTGCACAATGCAATGACTACAGTGTTATATAACTTTTTATTGTATTGCATTATTATTTCTCAGTGGAAGACAGTGCCCTGCTTTTGCCTACAACATCTGATTATTGTTAAATATGTTCTTAAGAACTTTTATTTTAAAGAACTCCTGCAGGTTATTTTAATCGGAGTGGAGCAGCTGTGGCAGGTCAGCAAACCACTCTTAAAGCTTCATCAATAAAAAGATTTTAGATGGATGTCATGGAAAACACACACTACTAGGAAACCATTACCAGGGCTCTTCTTTTGATTCCCAGATTCCCAAGAATGTATTTGTGCAGGTGCTGCCTGAGAACACAGAATTAAGAAATCATTGACCTGTCTCTAATGTTTTTTCAACAAGTGCTGGCACATTTCACTACTGTCACTGACAGAGTGGATTTAAAATAGCCAAAATTACTCGATCCTGATAGTGAGTCTGACTTTTTATTCTTTCATTTTTCTTAGGAAGAGTCAGTTACCCAAAATGCGTGCAACAAACCATTATAGCATATGCCAGTTTACAAAAAAAAATAAATCACAGAGCAATATTGCTCTGCAGCACCACATGCTGCTGTAAAAGGGTACTGCACATATTTTAATGGTAAACTATTTTTTTAATTTTTAAAAAAAACATTAAAAAAATCCAAGGCTGTTCTTCCTGGATAAAAAGATTTAGCTCATGAAATAAAAATCAAGGCATCACAGGACAATACTGATTTATTAATTATGCTAGATCAAATCCAATGATTATGGGTCAGTTCCTCAGCTCATGTAAAATGGCATAGTTCCATTGACTTCCTCTGAGGATCAGGTCCAGTGATGTTAAATATTGCAAACTACTACTGAATATTCAGATTTTGCTATATTTGTATGTCCTAGCAACATTTTCCAGTGTACAGAGAGAATTGCACAGAATTTTTTTTTATATGTATTAAATTTTACAGAGCCAGGGAAAGTGCAAATTACATTATATTAATTTTGATATTACACCAATAGGAAGTTGTTAACAGAAGCATGAAGGTTAGTTCAGGTGGGTGTTTTGTAATAAAAGACCTGGATTCATAGTGGACAGTGAAGTATAATAAATCCATGGAATGTTTTGGGGACCACTGATAAGGTAGATGTAATATACTTTTCCATGGTAACCTCGGAACTGTTCTTCTAAACATGAGGAGTTTGCAGTTGTGTAATGTTAATAGCAATGCAATATTTTAAACATAATTACTATTTCCCATCTGTAGAACCATATGGAAATATTTGTCTGTTCTATCCTAGGGAATGCAAGCAAGAAAATAACATCCACCGTGTGTGTTTTACTTGGGAGTTTGGCAGATGTCAAGTGGTGGTTTAATTTATACAGCATAGCTGAATGAAGAGCCTACTGTATATTATATCTGTTATTTAAAAATATAATCTGTATTGAGGGTGAAAACATGTAAGAGTTCATGTAATATAGCAGCATAATTTTCAACAAATAATAAGAAAATCTTATGTCAGTTTGGACAGAAACTAGCTAATAATTCAATGTTAAATTACATTTTGGGGACTCATTGCCTTCAAACTCACTCAAAGATGTTTTGCAGATCACCCTTTAAATCCATACATGATTTATTTGTTAAGTAACATTGATACTTTTGTGCCTATTCATACGTGTGCCCACTGACTTATTTTGATGGCTGACTACTGGCTCTCGACCTGGCTGATGATGATGACATCAAACGGCTGGGCATATTGCGCATACGCTGATATGTTTCTTGCTTGAGGAGCTCAGCTACCACAGAGGTGAGCACAGTATAAATACCTAGATAGTCTGATAGACAGCCAGACATTTGGGGTCACATTGTCAAAGATAATTAGGCACCTAAGGATGCAGGTAGGCATCTAGTGGGATCTTCTAGAGCACCTAAGCTGGTTAAGCACCTAAATCCCATTGAAATCAATAGGAATTAGGCACCTAACCTGCTTAGGCTCTTTTGAAAATTCCACTAGAGGCCTACCTGCATTTTAATCTGGCCCCTAGACAAGACTGTCCTCACAGAGCAGCCAAGAAAGTGAATTTCCATTGCATTATTCCAACAAGGAGGCAGGGCTTGACTCTCTCCATCAACTGAGTGGGATGGGAAAGGAGTTTGCCCTTAGCCCTGTGGCACCTTCAAGACCCTCAAAGCTCTGACTCCTTCTTTAGCCCTCCTACAGAAGCCATGCAACTGAGAATTCCCTAGAACATTACCAGAAGTGAGAGAGTGATTATGATTATGCTGACAAGATTAACAGTTTATTCATGATGCCCCTCAGGGCTTGAAGGGGAAGATCTAGCATTTCTGCCACCCTTAAATCTTACCTCCTCTTTACTCACAGAACCTGATCCCCATGGAGGAGCTTCTATGGGGTCAGGGGACCCATGCTACAGAACTGGCATTCTTCCCTTCTATGAACTATCATACCAAGATCTGACGTATCTGCATTCTCTCTCGTTACAGAAACAGAGGGAAAGTGATCTGGACAATTGGTGTTTTGCACCAAAGCCTTAAAAATTTCAAGTGAAACACTGAGGAAGTAGAACACTGAAGTGAAAAGGAGGGGATTCATTATGGAATCCAAAGAGCACCAGAAATTCTTAGTCTCTAAATTTCATTTCTATTGGATGATAACTATGAAGATTGGTCTCCCCTCAGAATACAGTTTAATATAGGGAGGACAGATAGGTCTTTTTTCAGATAGAAATTTGGATATGATGCCTTGTGCTATGGTGATAAGCACTTTAAAAATACTAAAGGCCAGAGAAAGACTGTAATAAGAACAGTTTCATATGAATTAATGTTGTTCCTTCTTTTGTTCTCAAGACAATCGTGGTCAGAGGGGTGAAGTATGTGTGCTGATTACACACACACACACACACACACACACACACACACACACACACACACACACACACACACACACACACACTATGGTATTTTGAATTGTGAGAATGTGTTCAACAAAGCTTAACTTTTTCAGTATTCTGTAATTTGATGGACTGGACATATCAACTACTAGCCATAGATTAGTTTTGCTGAAAACATGAAGTGAAGCTTTTCAAAATTCATAATATAGGAAGAGGTCTGTTGGTTCCTTTCCAGACAGGAAGCTGAAATATTTTCACTACATTTTTAAAATATTAACTTAATTAGAAAACCTGGAATGAGAACAGACAGGACAAAATGAATTTTTTTTTAAATTAAGACTGAGAAGAAAAATGAAAGAATCATAAGCCATTCTCATAATAGCAGATAGATTGTTTTAATGGCCTTTCTGAATGTCACAGCTACATTTCTGCAACATCTTGTGATTCACCTGAATAGTTAAGACTGAAGAATTAAACTGTTTAATTTAGTGGCTTTATAAGCAAGCTGTAATTCTAGGACACGGGTGAGAAACTCAGTGAAGGAAGAGTAACTAAACAAAGTTTGACTGAAATCTGTTGATCGATGTACACAAACTTTCTGCAAAGATTAATTTAGAAAAATACAGATAACACTACTATTTGGTGCATTATTTATTTTTCAAAATGCAAACTCCAGTTTCAGCTTTGGAACTACTATACCCATGTTCTATTATGTTCTGTTATTTTCTACTATATTCATAGGCAATATGATAAGCCAGAGTGTTCTACCAGGTTAATAATTAGAAAAGGAAAAGTTAGAATACTCTGGAAGACGACAGAATGCAGCTGCATCATTTGTCCTAATATCTTGAGTCACAAGAACACTATATCCAGAATTAAGTCCCTATGAGTAGGACCACACCAAATTCACGGCCATGAAAAACACGTCACGGACTGTGAAATCTATCTGGTCCCCCGCCACTCTGAACTCTGGTCTTTTGCATGCTTTTGCCCTATGCTATACAGATTTCTAGGGGGAGACCAGTGTTTCTCAAATTGGGGGTACTGACCCAAAAGGGAGTTGCGGGGGGGGGGGCGCACTATTGCCATCCTTAGTTCTGCGCTGCCTTCAGAGCTGGGTGTGGTGCCTCACCAGCAGCAGCGGAGAAGTAATAGCAGCAATACCATACCATGCCACACTTACTTCTGCACTGTTGCCTTCAGAGCTGGGTGGCTGGAAAGTGGTGGCTACTGACTGAGGGCCCAGCTCTGCAAGCAGCAGCGCAGAAGTAAGGGTGACAATACCATACCATGCCACCCTTAATTCTGCGCTGCTCATGGCGGTGGCTCCACCTTCAGAGCTGGGCTTCCGAGCAGCAGCCACCGCTGCTCTCCAACTGCCCAGCTCTGAAGGCAGCGCCACCACCAGCAGCAGCGCAGAAGTAAGGTTAGCAGTATTGCAACCCCCACTACAATAACCTTGCGACGCCCCCCTTCCTCCCACAACTCCTTCTTGTGTCAGGACCCCTACAATTACAACACCGGGAAATTTCAGATTTAAATAGCTGAAATAATGAAATTCAGGGTGGATAAAAATCAATGATTTTTTTAATTTAAATCAGATTTTTTTGATAAAATGCTTTTTGAGGAAAAAACCTATCTAAAGATAGTTTTAATTAAGATACATTATAGCTCAAAGATATCTCATCATGGAATAGGGATTATAAATTCCAATTCTATAGTATGAGACACTATATTCATGTAATGTTTAAGAAAAGTTTTGTAAATGAGTTCATGGATTAGGGACCCAATCTTATGGAGTTATATTACAAGCATTAAAAAAACGAATGGGACAAGCACTCTCTCCAGCTCATTTTCTTGCAAATATTCTCAATACTTGGTACCAGGTTGAAACCTTAACTGCCGAAGAAGAGGAGTTGACTATGACATGGACGTCCAGCAATCATCCCTCCACAATGCCAACTATAATAAACTTCAGAGCTAAGGGTGAACCATTCAAGAAATATATGTTTGCTGATGATGTTTTAAAGAAAGTCACACCAGTGAACTGATGGAAGTCACTTAAGCACTTGGATTTAGAGTCTGTTGAAGTGATAATCTCACTTTTAACAGCAGTAGCTTCTTCTGCCGATGTAGAAAGAATTTTTTCTTCCTTTGAACTAATTCATTCCAAATTAAGAAATCGTTTGGGACCTGGAAAAGCAGGAAAGCTTGTTTTTCTTTTCCAGATTATGAACAAACAGGAAAATGAAGGTGAAGACGACAGAGTTAGCTGCAGAAGCCAATATTTTAAATTTCTCATGTTGACCTGGCTGACACAGTTGATTTAATTTTGTTTTTGTTTTTTAAATATTTCATTTAACTATTTTAGTTAAAAACAATTTTAACAAAAACAAACCTGATTTTAAAAAACTTGAATAGAGTTTAGTTCAAAAATTCATATGCTTGTTTTGTTAAAATATTATATGTTTGCTGTTGAAGAAAAAAAATCCAGAATACATAACATTGTTGTTTTAGTTAAATAAAACAATTAAAATGTCTGTTTGGTGATATTCTCCTCCTAATACAGCATGGCAAGAAAATCCTCCAAATATTAATGATTAACCTGTTGAATTGGAGATAGTTCACCACCCAATGACTTCATAAACATCTGCTTCAGTTATCTTTGATAAATGAAATAACCAAACAATCATTCATTTTCTGATGTAGCTGTAAAACTAATCTGAAAAGTTTTCAAAATAAATCATTTTAAAAATGTATAGTGTGTGCCTTCTAAAAATGAAACCTACATCTATCTCTGAGTTGTGAAGAATATGTATTAAGGTTATAACAACCAATAAGAATGCACTTTTATGTAGAAATCCATGATTAAATCGAATCTTCCTGACTAGTGATTTGATTTAAATCAAATCCACTATGATGAAATTTAAGCTTTTTCAAATCCTATGACCGTGAAATTGACCAAAATGGACCATGATTTTGGTAGGGCCATACCTATGAGACTGATTAACTTGTGACAGTAGGTGATCATTAACATGGGAAGTGGAAATTCAGTGAGAACTATTCCATGTAAGTCAATGGATCTCTTTCCATTTACTTCAATTATTTTTATTATTTATTATTTGCATTAATGGAAGCTACATTGGAACATTAAAATATGCTTTAAAATGTGTCAAAGACTATTTTAACATTGCAATTAAAACCACTTTCTTAAAAATAACATCCCTTTTTATAACATTTACTGATTTCTTTTTGCAGTAAACAGAAATAATTAACAAAAGAAACTGATTGCATATCAGAATAGGAGACACTGGAACAAAGAGTAGATGGCACACATTTGAGTGTTCTGAAAGGAGTTCTGAATGAAGTCACTGAGATGCAAACCAAACCAAAAAAGCAATCTTTCATTAAGAGATGATAGTAAATGTTTTACCTATCTTTTAAAAAAAGACACTAGGAATAATCCTCAGAATCATAGACCAGCGAGACTTACTTCAGTACCAGAAAACAGGTTGATATGATAATTAAAAAAAAAAGAATAATAAAACACTCAGATGAACATGATACACGAGGGCAGTGGTGGGCAACATGCGGCTCACGGGCCACAGGCTGCCCACCACTGCACTGGGGCCAAACCAATGCAGCTTCCATATAGGAAAAGCATGCTTCTCTCTAAACTATTAGAATTCTTTGAGCATGTTCACCAAAATAATGGATAGTGGAAAAATGTATTTGGTGTTTTAAAATGCCTCTGATAAAGCCCCATACAAGATATTAGCAAGACTGTGAGGTGGTACCAGAGAGGCCTAACAAAGTTAAGCAAATGGGTAGCATGACAACAAATGAAATTCAATGTTGATAAATTCTTTAGAAAGAATGATTTCTACTATTCATATGCATCACTGTTAATCATTTTTGTTGCCAACTCAGGGAAAAGGAATGGGCACAATTGTGGACAGCTCAGAAAAATCTACTCAGTAAACAGCAACTGTTAGAAGAGCAAACTGTATACCAGGATGTATAAAGAATGGGTTGGACTGAATATATATATCACACTACCACAATAAAAAAAGGTGTGTTCTAACCTTGAATTCTGTGTTCAGTTCTGATCACCCTATCTTGAAAATAAATCCCAGAGAAAGAAAGGGGTCCAGCACTAAAGGATGAAAATGATTAGAGGAAAGACTTCTATCTGAGGAGAGAATGAAAAGCTTAGTACTGTTTAGTTTGGTTTAATTACAAAGAAGGTGAATGAGAAGGGACATGATAGAATACAAAATAACGAATGGCATGGATAAGGTAGATTGGGGACTCCTATTTACCCTTTTAAATAAAAAAAAAAAAATAGAGACCCTGAAAGACATTTTCAACAATACATAGTCTGTGGAACTCACTGTCACAAGATATTGCTACAAGACATCTTTCAAGCCCTCTGAGCAGGATTCAAAAAGATTTAGCTATGTGTGGATCATGAGAACATTCCTGGTTACACTAAACAGAATAAAAATGTGTGAGAGATAGATGCTGTGCCTCAGCAAAGAATTGAAGCATGTTCTTCTTATTAATTAACAGTGATGAATATTAAGACAGAGACTTTGAATTGGACTCTGTATTCTAGGGGGAGCCAGTGCAGAGAGTAGAGCACTGGGGTGATGAATTCATGGTGACTTGTGGTGCTCAGCAGATAAGCAGTGAGTTTTGTACCAGCTATAGCACATGCATAAGTGCTTGGATGAACAGGGATAGACTTAAGCATGTATTTGAAGTTCAGCAGGTGATTAAATGTTTTGCTGAATCAGAGCCATTAACTCTAATTTTTCAGGGCATACATCAGCCACTAATTAAGAGGGTTAGGAAGAAACTTCCTGTGTGGGCAGATCATTCCATTATGAAGTTTCTTGAACCTTTGTCCAAAGCACCTGACACCAGCCCATTGCTGGATGCAGGATGTTGGGTTAGATGGATCATTGTTACGATGTAGTAGCCCAGCACCTATGTTACTATGATGGCCCCTAACAGTTTGTGAATCTGCAAGTAAATGAGATATTTGGGCACATTTGGGTCAAATCCTACGAAGTGCTAAACACTTTTTGTGAGGTACTGAGAGCCCTCAACTCCCACTGAAGTCAAACAGAATTGAGGACACTTGGCATCTCCTAGGGGGTGCTCAGCCCCTTGCAGCATCAGGCTCATAACTGGGTTAATGTTTGTGTACCAGCTCTTTCAACTTTAATAGGCATCAGCAGGATCACATCTGGGAATGAAGCCAAATAACTGGAAAAAACTCTAGCTGGTACGAAACTCAGCTGACTGTCTGCCATGCAGCACAGGTCACTGTGAACACATCATCCCACTGCTCCCCGCTTTGTGCTGGCTTTCCATTGAATAAAGTCCAGTTCAGGGGCTCTCTTTCTATTCATAGCACTCCTTGGTATTGCCTCGGTTACCTGAGAGATTGATTACACCTTTGTGACCATGACCTTCCAACAGATCCATTCCAGCGGAAATATGAAACCAAAGGGAGAGACATATGGACGTGGGAGGCAGACCTTTCACACGAGCTGGACCTAAATTACGGAAATCACTCCCTCAAGAAATAAGAATGGCTACTAATCTCACAGCTTTCAGAGCTTAATGCAAAACCCATTCTTCATTTTACTTTTCCACAATCCGCTCTTATGTTTTCACGTGAGAGACAATAAAGGAAAAAGAAAACAACAACAACGATTTTTGCTACCTTTCAGGCTACTTCTACAGGTGCAGAAGCAGCTCAGATACTTAGCTACATAAGTACCTAGATATATGAACAGATTTCCAAAACTCACCCCTTCTTTATCCACTTTTGTAAGTATACACATGAATATCAGTACACATAAGCCACAAGCACTTTGAAAGTTCATCTTAGAAGCCTATCTGTTTTGAAATATGATTAAATAGTTATGTGCTGTTTTGTATGGGGGGAGGGATAGCTCAGTGGTTTGAGCATTGGCCTGCTAAACCCAGAGTTGTGAGTTCAATCCTTGAGGGGGCCATTTAGGGATCTGGGTCAAAAGTCTGTCTGGGGATTGGTCCTGCTTCGAGCAGCAGGTTGGACTAGATGATCTCCTGAGGTCCCTTCCAACCCTGATATTCTATGATTCTATGAAAAGATGAGCCAAGTTATGAGTGAGTTTGTTCCTAACTTGGATTTTTGACAGGGTTTGCTGAAGCTGTGTATGCTTTATAGAATACATTCCGGGCAGTTTTTTGTCACTTTGATTCTAGGTTTGTGATAAGTTTTCTGCAGCTCTGATGCATCCTGTCAAAGCTTTCATTACCGGAGCTTTGTTGTAAGCACAGGAATGTGTCTCCAGATTTTTTTTTTTTGACTTTTCATTTGCTATGACTCTGCCTCAGTCTCTGCTGCGGGTGCCCCCGCTACCTGCTGAAATGCAACCACCTTTTAACCAATCATCTCCCCCCTTTCCCCCCAGCAGAAACAATCAAGTTCTCCTGTGTAGATTCCAAGCACTGGCCATTCACATCTTGTTCCAGGTGGATGTGGGGCACTTCTTAGCAGGCCACCAAGGTACCTGTCATGCATACATGGAAGTGAAAATGAACACCTCCTGGTCAATTCCCGCAGCCCCACCCCACAATCAGTAATGTTTGTTTATTGCCATGACTGTAATTCTCCCAATCCATCTTTTCTTCTTTCTGTATCCCCTCCCCATCTATTTATTAGATAAAATTTACTGCGGCATCACACACCTGTACTTGTGTTTTCTTTCACTAATACTCTTTCTTCCGTCAGCAGTTATCTTGGGATGCTTTCTACAGGCAGCCTCAGAAGCCCTGATTAGGCACTGGGGAGAAAAACAGGCCAGCACCTAGCCACTGGGAAGTTATGACTTTTCAGAGCATGAATCCAGCTATGTGGCCCTCGCATAGTTTGAAAATCCATTTAGATCACCTGGCCACTTGGACTTGCCCACAATAAGCAAAAAACAAAGTTTGAACAGCTGCCTTGGGAGCACCCAAGTCACCTTTTTGAAAACTCTTCAGGCAAAAGATTTCCCCTCATGAGTCTCACTGTGTGCCTGTCCCTATACAATGCACCTACACAGCACTGAAGATTCTGGCCCCTATGTATTCAGAAGCCAGGTTCACTCTCACAATTCAGACTTAAAGCGTATCTATAGTAAGATTTAAGGAAGAGAAAATGTCCAGATCCATCTAAAGGGCCTGATTCTCAGTTATATTAGGGCCCTTTTACTTTGGTCTGGCAGAGTAAAAAGGCCTTAAAGTGAGCAGAAATGCCTCCCTGAGAATACTGCTTTTGCAAAGGCCTTGCCTAGCCACAGAGCTAGTGCAAGGACTCTTCACAGGCTTGCTCCCAGCCCCCAATGTAGAGGGAGAATTGCAGCATCAGAGATGTGGCTGGATTGCACTATGGCTATTTTCTGCTTCCATAGAGAGCCATGGGAAGCAAAGTGTCAATTAGAGCAGGCATGAGGCTACTCTAACTTACGCTAGGGATGGACAGGACCATATAGCCCCTAGAATAGGACCACAAAAGTGCCTTAAAACCTCTCTGCCTCCCATGTCTGCCTCTGCCCCAAGCACTGGACTGGAGTAACAGAATTATTTCTCTAATACCCTGTGGAACATCCTTTATTTACTCACATTCACTGAATTTATAAGCAGCTTATGTTGTAAGTACATTAATGTTCAAAATATGAACTCTGAATTAGTATTCAGAAATATCTATTTATATCCAAGTCTAACAGTCCACCAGCGTTCTGTGTTTATATGCGATGTTAATGGTATATAATACCAAAAACCAGATTTCCATGTGCACCAACGCTGGCAATGCAAAGGTGCTTTAATGTAAATGAGAATCTGGTCCTAAGGGCATTGGACACTCATGGCTAGTGTCATTGTAGGTGACAAAAGAAAGCATTTAAAAGGTGTAAAGTGAGGCAGCTGATCACATTTACAGTGTGTTGTTATGAAATGCAAAATGCTAGTCCTACTGACTATAATTCCAGGCCTAGCTTGTAATAAACTTCCTTCAATTACACCTACTGGTCCTCTCTATCTCTCATCCTACCTCTCTCCTCCCCTTTAACCGCAAAATCCTAATACTTGCTACCTGGATTTCCTTTCCTCCAAATTTTTCCTTGATCCCCTCTCATCCAGCTGCCATCCTCTTCTCACCATCCAAAGCCACAGATAAATGACTTCATGAGCAACTATCATGTAGCTAAGTCAAAGATGTACCTGTCTGTCTCCCACTTTCACTTTTCTTCTCATACTCCTCTTTCTCCTATCAGAATCCTACGACATCTACAGCAGATGTTCTGCAATACCAGTGGTTTAGATATTTCAGCTGGAAGAACTGAAAAAATATCTACATAGAAAAGTAGTCATTACTGAGAAGTGAGGTGTAGGGTTGAGATAATTATTTTAGGGAACATTATTATGGTTTCTTAGAGACTGGTGAGATGATACAACTTCAAGTCAACTGTTGTTACCAGGTAATGATAATGTGTATGGATAAAGAAGTTTTGTCAGAAGTCATCGTCAGATTATTAGGTTACCTTACACACAATAATGATTGTCACAAATAAATTACTGTCATAGGAATATTCAATGTTTCTGCCATTTGGGACAAGGAAAATATTTCCTAAACACAAATGCCTACATATAGCCAAAGTTTTAGAATAGGTATTTGGGTCAGAAAGGTAAGGGTCATAAAAAAACAAGGAGTGCAATGCAAGCTCATTCCCCCTTTAAAACTGGAGAAAATCCTTGAAGGGAAATAAATAACTCTCATACTGAGAAGATTTATTATTTGCAGTCTCAACTTTACAGGAGACCAAAGGAGATAAATTGCGATTCACATTGTCGTGAATTGCATGTCACTTTGGTATTGAATATAAATGTCAGTAAGTACGTCACTACACTATAGAGATAAAACAAAAGAACATTTCTCAGGTGGAAGTAAGCAAATATGTAATATAAATTAAGTGCTGCCTATCAAGTCAGTAGGGGTGGAAGACAGAAATGCTGACATAATTCAAAGAGGAAATGGAACGGCTAGACACATTACAGACACTACAAGGAGGAGGTATGGGGAAGAGCAACAGAATCCTGTCTTTTGGTTCCAAACCTGACATTTGCACTGTCATCCTCAGTGCAAAGAAGAGGTGAAAAACTGCTAAAGCCATCAAACTCTTATCAGTAGTAGTAGTGTACATTCTATGAGGTACTGGTATCAGTTAAATAGTGATGTTTCTTTTTGACACAGGAATGTAAACTATACATACAATATCATTCCATGCTTGCTTAAAGGATAAGATTTTTTAAGAAAATTGGATCACACAAATGAAAGGTTGCCATGGAAACTAACTACAGAAAGCCATAGTAATTGCTCTGACTAAATCCTACCTAGTGCTCTCTTGCTTCCTGCGTGAACATGTAAACACGCAGTTTCATGCAACATCTGACCAGAAATGTTATTTATATTTAATTCTACCCTTTACATCATCAGAATTTCATGGTTTCATAACTAGAGTTGGGTGAATAGTGCACCAATAATATGTGAATATTTGTTTCAATTCAAAACTGAAATTCGGCGTATCCATATTTGCTATTACAGCTGGCTGAATAATGGGAAAAAACAAATATTTTATTTTTTTAAATTGCAAAATCTTATTGAACAAACTATTCAATTAATATGTTCACGATTTATGTGCCCATCTCTATGTGAAATCAAGATGGGTTAACTTTGCATACAGGGAGAAACAGGAAATAACGCTCCCATTTAGCATGGTATTTGAGCATGTGCATTTCTGTAAACATGTGAGTAGTCCCCTGAAGTCAATAGGACCACTCACATGTAGTGGTACCAGTGGTACTCCTGAAGTACCTTTTGGAATTGAGGCCTATGTGATTTGTTGCACAAGAGTATTTTGTAGGAAAATCTTTGTTTCATTACTATTTCAAAGGATAGTATGAAAGCGCTGTGGTTAAACTAACCAAATAACTTTTTCTTAAAGGACTTTCATAAGAAATGTGAACACTGCTCTGCTTCTGCTCTGCCCAGAGTACTAAAAGTTCACATGGTGAATGCACTTATACAAATTGTCCATTCTAAAGGAAATGATAGTTTTTGTGTTTCTTATATAGCAGGGTTCGGCAACCTGCGGCACACAGCCCATCAGGGTAATCTGCTGGCGGGCTGTGAGACATTTTGCTTACGTTGACTGTCTGCAGGCATGGCCCCCCGTAGCTCTCACTGGCCGGGAATGGTGAACCGCGGCCACGGGGAGCTGCAAGGGGCTGTGCCTGTGGACGGTCAATGTAAACGAAATGTCTCGAGGCCCACCAGAGGATTACCCTGATGAGCCATGTGCCGAAGGTTGCCGACCCCTGTTATATAGGTTGTGTTGCTGTAAAATATCATTATGATATCAGTAGCATGCAGATCATTGTTAGGGGCTGTAAATCAGTTAAAGGAGATCTGCAATGTTTTTAATTAAATAGATCTTTATTTTTACTTTGTTTAATTGGTGCAACATTACTGCCATGTGATCACCAATCTCTTGCTCACAATCCCAGCATGCTCAGGGCAATGATATCTGTAACACCTAATTTTGTTATTGGGGGGAATAGTGGAGACCCGTCAATGGAGAATAATATAAACCTATATTTTTCAGTACTAAGTGGTTCACTATTACTTTTCACATATGCTTACACTCTTGTCTGTTTCTGATATCATCAGCCCAGCCCATATTAGAATGTACAAAAACAGAGGAAATTAACAATCAAAGGACATTAACTACTTACAAAAAACAGAGAAAGGAGTACGAATATTAAAACTGAGATGAAATAACAGTTATATTTATTTGCACATTCAGCTGCATTTTGTAAGGTCAGGTGGTTACTGTTTCAAAACACTACAGGTCATCTTTAATATTAACCTTCACCTTGAATTATTTAGATTTGCATTGATTTTCACCCTGTATATTAACCTTCACAGTACAGTTCACCTATAATACTAGGTTATTCAAGTCTTCAGCCAAAAGAGCTTGAGCCTAAGGGCTGGTCTACACTGGGGGGGGGGGATCGATCCAAGATACGCAACTTCAGCTACGCAAATAGCGTAGCTGAAGTCGAAGTATCTTGGATCGAATTACCTGGGGTCCAGATGGCGTGGGATCGACGGCCACGGCTCCCCCGTCGACTGCGCTACCGCCGCTCGCTCTGGTGGAGTTCCGGAGTCGACAGTGAGCGCGTTCGGGGATCGATATATCGCGTCTTAACGAGACGCGATATATCGATCCCAGATAAATCGATTGCTACCCGCCGATACGGCGGGTAGTGAAGACGTACCCTAAGTTTCCTGCTAAAAGTTAATGGACAGATCCTCACTTAGTGTAATATGGCGTAGCTCCACTGACCTCAACGGACTTGGGCTCATTAACACCAGCTTATGATATAATCCAATATTTCTACTGCTCTACTTGGTGCGGATAATTTTCACCCATCAGAAGAGTTGATACTTGTCTGCACTTTCTCCTGATTGGTGCCAGATGCTTTATTGCACTCCAGTTTGGATCAATTGGTACTGTAAAGTATAGGATCCGTTGGCTATGGAAAAAGGTATTTGCAGGAAACAGGATAAAAATGACCAGTATTTTGCACCTTGGTTACCTTTTTCTCCACCATGCTCATGTGGATACCCAGGCATACCCTAGCTTCTCATTCTTTGTACCCTGCCAACCCACTATGTTATTTGAAGCTTATTCCGTTTTCCCTTATTGTTGTGCATGCACCCAATTCAGGCAAACAAATACCAACTTATATACATGTGCCTTGTACCAGTCCGGCGGGGAGCCTTTCTGCGTTCAAAACAACAAGGGACCAACTTTGTAAATATCGGGAACTGTTTGCTAATGATTCACAGACATAAAAATGGGCTAAACTTTTCTAAAAGTTTAGAAAATGATTTGTAAGAAATGATTCATTGCGAATTTTTAACACAGCTCCAAGGCTCTCATACTGACCTGGTTACAACAGCATTATAATCACTGGTAGAGGAAAGCTCAAAAATGCAAATTTTAAATTCACAAACTTTAATTTCAAACATGATGGAAAGTGACTTGCACCATATAGATTTAAAAAATATTATGCACAGAAAAATGGATGCGTTTTTAAAAAATTACACAGGAGATCCTCAACTTCTGTAAAATGGCATAGCTTAACCGAAGCCAAGGGAGCAATGACAATTTAGACTAGCTGGGGATCTGTCCCTATGTCTATTTTAGACAACTTAAGTTCTTAAATACTTTTGACTGTTTCCTGATATTTCTGAAATTTTGACAAATTGTCAAAATTTTGACAATTTGCAGCATTTCCTCACACCATATGTTTAAAACAATGAAGAACATATATTTCTTACACTCTGGTATTTACCTTTTGGTCAATATACTTGTTTTCTTCAATTGCAGATCTTTTGGAGTGGTCACATGAGGAAGAAGATGCCGAAGGGAGTCTTCGCAATAAGCAGCTTGTATCCTGCTGCTGACGATCAATAAACTGCTTCATAAAACTTTCCCTTGCAAATAAGAAAAAGATATCACATTTTGTTGCTAAAAATCCAGAAAGAGTTAATACATGTTTTCTGTAATGTGTCACAATTAGTTACAGCTAAGATAGAACAGCAGCAAGATGGAAATTGAAGGGGTACTGGATAGTACGTACAAATAACAAAGATGACTCGATTTAGATTTAATTATTAAAAATAACAATTGAATTTGGTGCTTTCATGCAATTTCAAACAAAAGTGTTTGTTCTCTTTAATAATATAGTCTTTTCATTGATTTTTTAAATGTAAGTTAATTTTATTTTTAGTTATTGACATCAAATAAAGCAGTTTAAAGCTTTTTCTGAGTTTATAATATCAATTGCTCATTAAAAGCAAACCAAAAACTGATATAATCCAAAGGATGCATACTTTAGGCAAGAAATCAATTTTTCAAGAGTTCAAACAGCATCTGTTCATATAACAGACTTGAATGCCAACTGTAAGCTACTTTGACAATTTTATACTTCACATATGCCATATTTTGATTTTTAAATTATTTCTGTTTACAAGAAATGCACACTTATTTTTCCACATTCGAACTTCTACAGTTATATACTGAGTGCAACCAACTCTTCTCTGGAGTGATAGTTCTACAGTACAACGGATTCATTTTTAAGATTTTATTCTTCAGTCCATAGCTTGATGTTTTTTTTTCGATGGCTAGCAGCAACACTAGGTCTCAAGTACCTACCCACATATACATTTGGAAAAACACAGTGAAAAAAAAATCATACATAGCCATACAAAGACCACGGATACACAGTTTAAAAAAGAAGCAAAAACTCGGTATGTAAGTAATTGGGGTTCTGGAAATACAATAAAATATGCCTGATCTTTACCTTAAAATTTAACAGTGTTTTCTTTTAATCCCTCAGAGGCAGATATTTGGCCTGTTTTGCACCTTTTGCACAGTTCAGATGACACAAAAATTGAAGACAGCCCTACTGGCTTACCTGTGGTCTCCCCAGCACAGGAGAATCCCCAGTGATAATAGAGCTGGCACAGCCATCTCCTACACCATGCACCCTACAGCTATTGGTATAGGGGGAACTTGTGTGGGAAAGGGTGCAGAGGGGGCTGTGAATGGAGTGTGCTATGCTCCAGCTATCCTCATCTGGCAAAAGGTCCCTTGGGAACAGTTGCAGATGGTGCATGGTTACAGCAGTCCCCAGGCTGCTTTCAAAGATTCAGTGAACTACAACTGGCTCCCCAATGCCTACCTGTCCCCTCTCATAAGCTGGGTACAACAGAAACTCTGACCTCTGAGGTTTTTGGGGCATTTTGTGAAGGAAAGTTATCCCCAGTGCAAATCCAGTCCAGTCAGGTAATGGTCAAAAGTTGTTACCCTCTGACAGCTGTTCAGTGTTCTATGCGAGGTGATTTGGTGGACTCAGATGACCAGATAATTAAAAAACCCACACTAGAATTGATTTTTAGAACTTTTGCTGGTGATCTCAGCAAAGAAGCTAAAAAAAACCCCACAAAGGAGGCTGAAGAGAAACTACTTTCTCATCTGCAGAAATGCTCTTTCCAATATACTCTACCTGCATGCAGATAAATTACTTCCAGGACTGTTATTCACTCCTTTCATGAGCACTAGAGCCATGTGAAAAAGAGAGGAGGTGATATTTTTTGTGAAGTAAAAATGAGAGACAAATGAAAAGTTACCCACTCTCACCTCTAAATACAATGTTTTGATTCTGATTTCTAAAATTATCTGCTTAATTTTTGGGAGAAAAACTATTATACGTCCCTGGCATTACTGTGTGTGCTGGTAATTAACAAGTCTAGAGCACATAAAGAAAGGATGTATTTTATACCTTATTTTTGGAACTGTAAAATCTGAAGGAAGCTTGGAGATTTTCACCATTTGTGGCCTGTTAGGAAATTTTTCAAATATACGTAGACGCAGTGGAAGCTTTTCCTTAGTGTCAGCATTGGCTTCACTTTGCTTTAGCTTAAAAAAGAAAAGAAAAGAAAAAGAAAGGAAATTTTACTCTAAGTGTAACAGTTTTATTTTTCAGAATTCAAAGAACAATAACAGCAATCAGTTGAAGAGACAGAAGATGGCAGCAAAGAACTACAGAGGGTAATTTTGTTACTCAGAGTTCATTAATTTACTTGTGTTAGAGGCACTGACAGATATCAAACCATACCAGTCCATTATCTAAAAGCCATAGGATGAGAGGCATTTCTAATAATTTCAGTTTTAAAACATGTGGCATATTAGCTTTCTATTATGTATGTTTACTTCTGTATTTTCTTCACAGTTCCCTAATACTTTTAAAAAGAAAATAAATATTCATGTTTTGTCTTATGTGACTCAGCTTTTTGTGCATGTTGACAGCTTTGGGATATTTAGATAGAGCATAATGTAGATAAATGAACTGAGGAGTAAAATCTTTAGAAAAACCTCAGATAATGAGTGCAATAGAAAAATCACATACGGATGGATCTACTAAATATTGCTATACTTACATCTAATGATATCTGAAAAAGTAGATGGAGATATAACTATTGCATTCTGATTATCAAGTAGGGTCACCTAACCATTTTATGGCAACAAAATGCCAAGCCAGAAAGGGTCACTACATGGACCAAAGTTTTTATGGTGAAACACTTTTTTTTAATTGAAGAACTTAACATTAAAAAATATCAATTTCTGTCTAATTGAACATAGTATACTAAGGTTTGGAAATCTAATAGCACATGTCTTACTGTGGTCTTTCGTACAATAGGGTGTGTTTACACAACATTTTTAACAGATCGGGAGCAAACCTTGCAGCCCGGGGCAACAAATTTTGGTTAGCAAGGCTTGTGCTAACGCTCTAAAAATAGCTGTATAGACAGCACTTTGAAGTTGCAGTTTGGGCTGGGGCTCTGAAGCTCACTCCACTTCCTGTTGAGCCAGGCTGGGAGGTTCACTCCTGCTGGCTCCAGAATGCTGTGTAGACATACCCAAAGGATCAACTCTCCTTTGTCCATCATAGCATGGGCATTGAAACTTGATTTTTTAATAGAACTGTGAAATGAGTGCATGGCAAGAATGTTGTGTATGTCATATATTTAGATTTTAGTAAAGGATTTAGTATAGTACAGTCTCTGGTGGAAGCTTTTTCTGAATATTAATTCAAATTAGCTTAGATGTGAACTGTCATGTGGACTAAAAACTGAAGAACAATAAATATGGGGTAATGATAAATGGTAGTACACCGAGCTGGGGAAGAAGGTGTCTAGTGGGGCACTACAGAGATCGGCTCTATGTCCATTCTTATTTAATATCTTCATTAATGATCCTCAAAAGGGAGAAAACATGCTATTAATTAAATTCATTGGATATTAAATTGGGAGGAATTGAAAATATCAGTGAGGACAGGGAAATAAAACGAAAAGACACAGAGATATTAGAAACATGTGCAGACAATAACAAATGGAGATTCAATTTTAAAAATGCAAGTTACTAATCCAAGGGGAAAATATGTTGCAACATATTCATTGAGAGAAGACACTGGGGAGGCAGTAATGCTGACAGAAACCTAGAGCAGCAGTAAGAATGGAGTGTAGGCTATGGAAAGGTTTCTCAAGAGCAATGCCTCATCACTTGGTGCTTAGAATAAACAGGACCCTTGAAATGCCAGTGTAGTGGAGGGAGAAATCCTTCACCCTCAGGGAAATGGACCGGATGATCTAACAGGGCTTTTCTAGAGCTACAATACTTGATTCTTTTTAACCCAGTGGAAATTCTCATTGGCACAAGTTTTCCAGTTTTTGTCACTCTGTCTTTTCAATCTCTACCTTCTACATTAATTACAAGTAAATGTAGATATATGCAGACTGTAACACGGAGAGAAAATGTCCCTCACAGGTAATGATTGCTATTCACAGGAGCCCACAGCTTTGCATTTTATATCTAAATACAAAAACAGGGAGTTTGTGATAGATTAAAATGGTGTCTGATGTTCCAGTGCAGCAGACAACCATACTGTAAAAGAGCTAAGCAAGGTTACATAAATATGCACTTTTTGAAAAGCAGAATGATTAGAAACATGCTTTAAAAATAATCTGAACTCAAAGCTATTCTACAGAATATCTCAGCATCAGTCATGCTGAGATAATATTACATATTGGGAAGCTGAAGGCATTTAGCTTCACTTAGTGCCTCTCAACAAGTTTAGGGTGTAATATTTGCTCTGCATGACACACATCCTGTTCTGTGTCATTGCTTACATCCTTCACATTTCAGCTCCTGCTTTTTTCAGCTTACAACAAAGACATATATCTTTTTAAAGGTACAGGATTTGTAGAAATATGGCAACTATGGTTTACAACTAGGACTGCCAAGTGATTAAAAAAATTAATTGCGATTAATCGCACTGTTAAACAATAATAGAATACCATTTATTGAAATATTTTGGGATGTTTTCTACATTTTAAATTATATTGATTTAAATTACAACACAGAATACAAAGTGTACAGTGCTCACTTTATATTTATTTTTGATTCCAAGTATTTGCACTGTAAAAAAACAAAAGAAATAGTATTTTTCAATTCACCTCATACAAGTACTGTAGTGCAATCTCTTTATCATGAAAGTTCACTTTACAGATGTAGAATTATGTACAAAAAAACCTGCTTTCAAAAATAAAACAATGTAAAATTTTAGAGACCGCAAGTCCACTCAGTCCTACTTCTTGTTCAGCCAATTGCTCAGACAAACAAGTTTGTATACATTTGTAGGAGATAATGCTGCCTGCTTCTTGTTTACAATGTCACCTGAAAGTGAGAACAGGCGTTCTCATAGGACTGTTGTAGCCGGCGTCGCAAGATATTTACGTGCCAGATGCACTAAAGATTCATATGTCCCTTCATGCTTCAACCACCATTCCAGAGGACATACATCCATGCTGATGACAGGTTCTGCTTGATAACAATCCAAAGCAGTGTGGACCGATGCATGTTCATTTTCATTATCTGAGTCAGATGCCACCAGCAGACGGTTGATTTTCTTTTTTGGTGGTTCAAGTTCTGTAGTTTCTGCATCTGAATGTTGCTCTTTTAAGACTTCTGACGGCATGTTCCACATGTTGTCCCGCTCAGATTTTGGAAGGCACTTCAGATTCTTAAACCTTGGGTCGAGTGCTGTAGCTATTTTTAGAAATCTCATGCTGATAGATTCTTTTCATTTTGTCAAATCTGCAGTGAAAGTGTTCTTAAAATGAACAATATGTGCTGGGTCATCATCCAAGACAGCTATAACATGAAATATATGGCAGAATTCAGGTAAGACAGAGCAGGGGACATACAATTCTCCCCCAAGGAGTTCAGTCACATATTTAAGTAACTAATTATTTTTTTAATAAGTGTCATCAGCATGTAAGCACGTCCTCTGGAATGGTGGCCGAAGCATGAAGGGGCATACGAATGTTTAGCACAGAGATCGGCAACCCTTGGCACACGGCCTGTCAGGGAAATCCGCTGACGGGCCGGGACAGTTTGTTTACCTGCAGCGTCCGCAGGTTTGGCCGATCACAGCTCCCACTGGCCGCTGTTCATTGTTTCAGGCCAATGGGGGCTGTGGGAAGCGGCAGCCAGCATATCCCTCAGCCCATGCCGCTTCCCGCAGCCCCCATTGGTTTAGCATATCTGGCACGTAAATACCTTGCAATGTCGGCAGCAAAAGTGCCATGCAAATGCCTGTTCTCACTTTCTGGTGACATTGTAAATAAGAAGAGGGCAGCATTATCTCCTGTAAATGTAAACAAACTTGTTTGTCTTAGTGATTGGCTGAACAAGAAGTAGGACTGAGTGGACTTGTACGCTCTGAAGTTTTACATTGTTTTGTTTTTGAGGCCAGTTATGTAATAAAAAAAAATCTACATTTGTAAGTTGCACTTTCACGACAAAGAGATTGTACTACAGTACTTGTATGAGGTGAATTGAAAAATACTATTTCTTTTGTTTATCTTTTTACAGTGCAAATATTTGTAATAAAAATAATATACACTTTGATTTAAATTACAACATGGAATACAATATATATGAAAATGTAGAAAAACATCCAAAATATACAATACATTTCAATTGGTATTCTATTGTTTAACAGTGTGATTAAAACTGTGATTAATGGCGATTAATTTTTTTGAGTTAATCGCGTGAGTTAACTGCAATTAATTGACAGCCCTACTTACAACCCTTTTAGCCAGGGCCTACTTCAAAATAAAACCTTAGGTCTTTTTCTGAATTTTGCTGTATTTATTTATTTATTTTAGTACTTTACTCAAGAAAAATGTATTTTTACTCAAAAGGAAAAAAATATTGACCCAATTCACTGTCTGGGTTCCTGGCCTCCAGGTACAGAAAGCCTCTTGGGAACAGTAGTGCAGCAATGCCACCCACCATCCTGTCCAGGGGCCAGGCTGGATTCAGCATGTCTTTCGTCAGGGCTCCTGTGAAGCCCCAGTTAGAACATCCAGCTGTTCTCCATAGGCAGAATCCTGCAGAGGTAGAGGTGGCATTAAAGTTATCTGCCCTTTCCCAAGGTGACTTGGTCCCCCTCGGTCACAACCACTTACAAGAGTGAATTAAGCCTGAGTGACACTATTTTGTTCCTGATGTGTGAATGCAGCTATATGCCATGTGTGTTTGTAAAGTATTTTGCGCATGCCCAGAGATGGAAAAAATATGTACCTTGTGCCATAAATAACACATTAAAAGACAGGTCCATGCACCAAAGAGCTTAAATCTAACTTAGAGACATATGACAAAAGTGAGAAAGGGGCAGAGATGTGAGAGAAGAGATTAGCATAGGATGACTTTAAGGAAGAATAGTCTTTAATTTGGGCTGATCTCATTTGCAACCATTTACACAGCTGACCATAAATTACTCTGGCACAAATTATATCTACACCCTCTTTAAGGCCCATTTTCACTGCCCATGCTGTACAGGAGCCTTAGCATAACTGAGAATCAGGCCCTTCAAGGATAAGAGAGGGAACTTGGAAGTGAAGCTGTCCTAAATATACAGGAAAGATGAAAAGTAGTGTGAAGGTGAAAGTGGGAGAAGATCGAGTCAGAGGGAAGAGAGAAGATGGGGAGAAGTGTAGAGAGTGACAGATGGTTTAGGATGAAATGGCTTAGACTCAGAGTTAGATTTTACACAGTAATTTCTTTACATACACACATAGACGCACAACAAAACTCATTCAAACCCTCTGCCCTATACAATATTCAAGCTATGTCATCTACAATTTGAGGTGCAAAAAGAAAAATATATTGTTATTTTAAAACACTTAAAAGATAATAAAACACTGCAATGAGGGGCCAGATAGATATATACTCTGACAGATGGATGTAGGCTTTGGCACTGTTCAATAGAAACTTGGAGATGAGAACAAAGACTGGGAATTGAATGCACAAAAAAGGGGGACAATTATCAAGGAGGAGATGCATCTGGAAACATTTTGGTTCTTGACTGTTTTATCTTGAAAGATCGTCACACACACACAATGTATATGTTATAGAATATCAGGGATCGGCGGGTAGTGATCGATCTATCGGGGATCGATTTATCGCATCTAGTAGATGCGATAAATCGATCCCCGATCACTCTGCCGTCGACTCCGGAACTCCACCACGGCAAGAGGCGCAAGCGGAGTCGACGGGGGAGTGGCAGCCATCGATCCCGTGCCGCGAGGATGTGAAGTAAGTGATTCTAAGTCGATCTAAGATACGTCGACTTCAACTACGCTATTCTCGTAGCTGAAGTTGCGTATCTTAGATCGATCCCCGCCCCCCAGTGTAGACCAGGCCTTGGTTAGGAAAAAATACTAACATTTAAGTGTAACTCTCAGCCAATAAACAAAGAGCTTCTAACACAGTGACACTGTTGTGGGCTATGAAACAGCCAAAAGAAGAAAAAGCTATTTAAATGTATGAGCAGGGATAGGATCTACTTACCTACTAATCATTATTTTTTCCCATCTTTTTTGTTTTCAACATATATAACTCCGAGCTTGCAGAGGAAGAGTTTAATGACTGGCAAAGTATGGAATGTTGTAAAGAAAAAAAAACATACCTGAAAGGAGCCCTTTTCATATGGTTTACGAGTCAAGTGTATGGAAAACTTATATTAAAGAAGTGAAAGTAACTGCAACATTTCTGTTTTATTCTAGCTGACAAGAGTTTTCAGAACTGCTTCAGATCAATCAAAGTTAAAAGCTTCCCCACTGATGTGCAGAGTACTTAGAAACTGGCCAGCTGCCCAGGGCAATTTCATGGTGACAAGTTCAAACCTTTTTGGGAGGTTCAGGACTCCTCACCTCTAGATAGCTTTAAATTAATATAAGTGGGTACAATACACTGCAATATACCAAAATTTTTCATTGAAAACATTCTTCAAATGATATTTCTGAAGAATAAGTTGACTTTGTAATATTTAAATTGTGCGTTTAGAAGGATATGCTAAGTGCTCGCAGAACAGCGCGAGTCTGATACAAGAAAAGGGAAGGGTAAAAAACATTACAAATCAAGTCTAGCTCCCACAGTTCTCCAAAGTTCCTTTTACTGATCGGATTCTTCAGACTCACTATCACCACATACTTGTCACAAGTAATTTTTGAATGGAAACACTAATAACTGACATTAAATGGAAAGTTATATTTAATAATAAAAGATTGGAGGGCAGATTAAATGAGCAAGTTGGCCTCCTTCTGTCTCTTATTACTTTGAAACTCTAGTGATCTGGTGAATACTTAGAAGTAAATGAACTGTAACAGAGGGGGAGATGCTTAAGGATAAAGTTTCAAAAGCTCCACCTCCTGATTTGCAGGACCAATTTGCATCTACATTTTTTTTTTACACCTCCATATGGGTTGTGGGCACAAATATTAGGAGTTGAAGAGCAGAAATCAAGAAGACAGCTGCCCAGCAGTTATAATTTACACCTACAATCCAATTATGGGTAGAGAAAATGCAGGCAAAATGTTGTATGCACAACTGTACCCAGAGAAAAAGAGAGCAGGCTAAGACATGTCTGAAATTTCAGGCCAAAATATTTATGTAACCTAGAAGACTGATTTGTAACCATTGACTGATCCTATAATAGTAACACAAGCAAGAAGCACAAATCAAAACCCTTTTTTTGAATGCCCCTGAAGTTTAGATTGAGTTTTGAACTTTGCTTTTTGGGTTTATCTCAACAAATAGGCACACCACAGTTGATGGGAATTCCTCCTGAGAAAGGACTGCAGGACCAAGCCCACAATAAATCTGTGCCTAAGGGAAGTTTTGCAGTAAGTTGCACAAACTGAATGGGAAGTGCTGCATGGCAGATAGAACAATGGCAGGGGTAAAACAACATGAAAAAGTTCTTGTTGGGTGGATGGACATGATTATTCATTGGAGTTCTCTTTCAACAAAGGCATAATTCCATACATGGGTTAATAAAATATGCTGGGCTTGTTTTAAATAACAGCTTTTCTGTATCTCAAAGCTTATAAACTATATGTAGTGTCATATGGTGCTGTGATTCCCATTATTCAGTTATTCATTTAAATAACTTGTTCCTCAATTTTGTGATAAAGTCTTCTCTCTTAATAAGAAATTGAATGAAGTTTCAAAAATGTATTTTGTTAATACCTTCCTTTCACTAATTCTAGTTCCGATTAATCCCTTGTGGAAGCAATGCTCTTGACAAGATGTGATTGGAATTTAGAAAATGCAGAGGGCTTCTTTAGTGACAAGTGACTGAAATTGATTACATTTAATGTACAAGGGGCAGGGCCAGATTAAGGCAATCTGGAGCCCCATGCACACCATGACACAGACTCCCTAATGATAAACTAAAATAAATAGGTTTCAGAGTAGTAGCCGTGTTAGTCTGTATCAGCAAAAAGAACAAGGAATACTTGTGGCACCTTAGAGACTAACAAATTTATTTGAGCATGAGCTTTCGTGGGCTAAAACCTACTTCATCGGATGCATGCAGTGGAAAATACAGTACGAAGATACATATACACAGAGAACATGAAAAAAATGGGTGTTGCCATACTAACTATAAAAAATGGGTGTTATAGTTATAGTTAGTATGGCAACACCCATTTTTTCATGTCCTCTGTGTATATATATCTTCCTACTGTATTTTCCACTGCATGCATCCGATGAAGTAGGTTTTAGCCCACGAAAGCTCATGCTCAAATAAATTTGTTAGTCTCTACGGTGCCACAAGTACTTCTCGTTCTTTTTGCTGAAATAAATACAGTGAATTTGTCAGAGCTATTGTTTCAGGATGCCTACAGACTAGGAAGACACTGCTGCATTGATTACACTTGGGTAATGTTTTCAAGATTTTCTTCCCAACCTTGAGGGTTAGAAACCAACTTTAAAAAAAAAAAAAAAGCTGAGATTCTGACCTAATCACAAGGCTCCAGGAGCTGGGACCTTAGGCACTGGCCTATATTGCCTATGCTGTAAACCAGTTCTGATAAGGCAAGCAATGTACATCCTAATTAATCCTACCATGCACTGCTGTTCCTTTCAAACACTTCCCTCTCCCACCAAAAAATAAATGTACGGTTTATCCCACACTAGATCTATGGTACCAGTGCAAAAGGACAGTACTGTACACAGTGTTGTATGAAATATTTGAGAAAGACATTTTGGACTATAGGTTCATCTGACAATATCATTCCAGTTCATGACTTGGTCAATGTCCAGTGCTTCAGGAGATGGTGAAACCTCAGTATAATGCACCTAGACAATTGTGTAATTTGTGAGGGTTGCAATTTCTTCCTTACCCAAGCAAACAATTAGTTTATGTCCCGGAACAAGAAATATGGTCATCATTACTTTAGCTTCCATAGTTGCAAATGTATACAGATCAGTAATGAACATAATGATTGTTTACTATTTCTGTTGTGTCTGGTGAGAGATTCTGAGTCTCTGTTTTTACAGTTTTTAAACTTCTCTGGATGTAATTAACTCAATCCCTTTATCTTTCTAGCTTCCTGGACCTCTTCTCAAATTTGATATATATCCTCAATATTTAGTCCAGTGGATTGAAAAAGGGATCTGTGAATCTTCCATTCCCTCCACCAGCACATCTCAGCCTGTCCATGTGGCAATGGAATGCTAGCCAGGCCTTCTCCCTTCATTTCCTCTGACACAAGTAGGTCAGGTTCTCCTGGACCCATCAAGATACCTGTGAAACTCCATTAGTTATAAGAAAACGAAAGGATGACAGAAGAAACAAACAGAAAGCAAAAAGCATCTATGCACAAACTGAATAGGAACTGTGAGGAATTATCCTCCAACTGCAATTTTCATCAGTACTGGTATGGACAAAGATTTATGCCTCTCATATCTGTCTTTGGACTATATATGGGCATTCCACCTCTACTTGTAAAGTAGAATGTAAAGACTGGCTGTATCCCCATTATACAACTGCTGTGACACTAGATAATCTTCACCATTCAAACACTCAAAACCTTTTCTAGTTGACACACTCTGTTTTGGAGAAACTGATAACACTCCTGTGACAACGTCACTAAAAAGAACATATACACCGTTAGTTCCAAATCTGTCCCAAATTTTGGACCTTCTGTTGTATGGGAAAATATTAGGAAAATCAGAAGAGTTTGTGTTCTATTACTCTATCTGACACAAGGTATCAGTTCAGTCTGAGCGCTTATTAAGGGATCTTTGAGTTATGACTCTATCTGACACGAGGTATCAGTTCAGTCTGAGTGCTTATTAAGGGATCTTTGAGTTATGACTCTACAATGTTTAAGACAAGAGATGCTGTTCCTGCTTCACACTGGACACTGTGATGTGGTGCATATGAAATAAATGACCAGGGGTTACTTGGGGTAGCTTGAGTTGGATCATGTCATGGAACAGAAAGCAAAAGTTTGTTTCTTGGGCTGGAGTGTGAAGAATAGGCTAGAAGTGACACCATCAGATCCACTTCTAGTTTACAATAGAAATAGTAACTGACTCTTACAAATAATATTGAAAAAGTAGTGATACAGATAAAATACATGTTTAAGTTCAGTGAGTTCCCATGGCATATGTTTTCTAAAGCATTTCAGAGTATATGAATCTCCACAAATTGCTGAATTAAAAAAAAATCAACCAACAGTTGCTTTCTGGACTGCAACAATACCTGCACCTTGTTTTTTATTATATTGTTAATGTTTTCTATGAATTAATAGCTTTTTCGTTTTTAAGAGAAGACAGCTTCTTTTCATTCACTTGGGATAAGCAACTGAGTTGTTTTTGCTTCCATGCGAGGGTTATTGAGTCATAAAAGCATCTTCATAATGATAAAAATATGAACGGCATACTCCACTTCAATGAAGGAAATTGCATTACATTCCCATGTAAAGTGGGCACTTACTGGTTATGAATTGCGTATTTAATCAGCAATAAATTACTTAAATATCTTCAAGTTACGAAAAGCACAGGATATAGGAGTTCTGTTCTTGTACAAATACAACCATACATTATTGATGGAGTACAATGTGTTCATCTTTAAAACATATGGCAAAATTCACTCAGTCTGAGTGTTTGCATATACGCAAAAAGCAGAATAAGTAGCACTGCAGCATTTCTCATCACATCCCAGTTATTGCTCAAATATTCTGAAGACTGTATAGAACCTGAGAGAGCATACAACCTGTCTGTGTCCTGAAATGTGCCCAGGCAGCTTATTAAGTAGAGTCTACTCAGGTAGAGCCAACCACATCTTACCTGTTGGGTATGCAGGAAAATGGAACCAATCCAGTGCATTAATTATGGCCAGATTTTCA
Organism: Emys orbicularis; assembly: GCF_028017835.1. Lineage (NCBI taxonomy): Eukaryota > Metazoa > Chordata > Testudines > Emydidae > Emys > Emys orbicularis. Next base: position 267,114,526 of record NC_088683.1, on the reverse strand, counting down.
AAGGTGCTGAGCGCCAGCAGTTCCCATTGACTTCATGGGAACTGGGGGTCAGGTCATTACCACTTTTGAAAATTAGGCCATCAGTGACTGGGTAACAGATCAGCTGGGCCTCATATGAGTTTAGGGCCCAAGTGACAGATACAAAAAGTACAACAGGAGAGGAGTAGCCAGGTAATGTCAGTAAAAGGCTACCCTCAACCTAGGGAGAGGCTCTGTTGCCTTATTTATACCTGAATTAAAGGCGATAACTTTGATTTGAGCCCATTTTATCCTGTGAAAAGCAGGTAACCTTGGGATGTTGGCATTTGATCCACACATGCAGAAGTGTGTGGACTTTACATGGTTTTTACATGCTGAGCTGTGTAGTCATCGATGTTTGACACGGGATTTGCAAGCTGGGTCACCGTTAAATGTGTGTGTTCATATAGCTCGTCTAGCCTGAGTTACTGCTTGGATCCATCTGCATTTTTCTCAGGCATACCAGTATTCTCATACTCCTTGCAGGCTCATGTAGCTTCTCTGTGTTTGTGATCACCTGTGTGGTTGCTGTTTAACATTTGTGACAGCTTAGTTATACGCAAAGTAACTGATATAGCTATTAGTTTGTACAGTATGTTGTGTGTGGCTTCTTTAGGCTGCAACAGCTCAGTCCTATATGTATGGAAGGACAGCAGCTGCAGGTGTGTAAGATCGATTTGAGACAAATGTGCAGGCACCATGGCGATTCACCAATGATACTATGTAAATGTGTAAGCGCAAGCAGTGTGGTGATAAGTGAACAGCTTACCGAGCTGCCACATATGCACTTGCCTATGCCTCTTACACTGCCATCAGCTATACCAGGGGTAGGCAACCTATGGCACGTGTGCCAAAGGCGGCACGCAAGATGATTTTCAGTGGCACTCACACTGTCCTGGCCACCGGACTGGGGGGCTCTGCATTTTAATTTAATTTTAAATGATGCGTCTTAAACATTTTAAAAACCTTATTTACTTTATATACAACGATAGTTCAGTTATATATTATAGATTTATAGAAAGAGACCTTCTAAAAATGTTAAAATGTATTACTGGCACGCGAAACCTTAAATTAGAGTGAATAAATGAAAACTCGGCACACCACTTCTGAAAGGTTGCCGACCCCTGAGCTGTACCATCAGTTTCAGGCCCTGGTTGCACTGAATGGCCACTGCCAAATGAGGCTTAGATGCCTGTGAGGCATCTGATGGTGTTGATGAATGACTTTCCTTCTTCAGTACAGTCTGTATTGTTTGGCAGCAGCTGGCTGTGATTCTATGGGTGTGTCCGAATACATGCTCCTACAGCCATGTTATTGACAGGAGAGTATGACAGGCCACAAATCACATTGTGATATGGTGGCATCAGTCAACAAGCAGTTTCCTCCAATGCTTTGTAACATATTGGGCGTTATATCCAACTAATTAGTACTGGTAGAAAGAGCTTCTATAGGCAGTTGTCACAGGTACTTAATTCAGGCTTACAACTACTAATGTTGCAAGTGCACACACACACTAACAAACAAAAATGTGCATGTGTGTGTGAGAGAGAGAGAGACAGCTAGACAGACATTCACTAATACTTAGGTCCAAAGAACACAGCAAATAGCACTGCAATCATGGGGGGCATTCTTCTCCAGCACCCTGTGACCCATGCACAGACTGCCCAGTGAGGCAAGCCAGGGTGATTTTTGAACGAATTCACCACCCAAGTCACAGGCTGTGTGTTGCACTCTAACTGCCCCACGTGGAGCCTGCCAGACTATCGGGCAGCGCGCTAGCTACCTAGAGCATGCGAGCATACAGAGCAGTTAGAGCGCAACACGCAGCCTGTGGCTTGGGCGGTGAATCCAGCACCCCAAACTCCACTGACAATTGCAGTGATTTGCTTCCTATCAGACCCTCACTGCACAGGCTGTGGGAGAGGAGGAGGAGGAGCAGGCGAGGGAACATGACAGAGGAGGGAGAAAGGAGGTCCACGCCTGGAACTGACCAAGGCAATTATGGGCTCTAGGTGGCATAGAAGGGCAGCTTTGCTAGTGCTGATCCTCCCTTTCTCCCTGTTGGGGGGTGGGGGTCAGGGGCACAAGGGGAGGGTCCTCACCCCCACCTTGGCCACAGACGAATAGAACTTCCTGTCCCAGAAAGCAAGTTTTACATGAGACAGCATGAGGAGATGGAACAAGAGATACTCCCTTTTTCATTTACCTCTACAGTAGCAATCAGAGTGTTTTAAACAAACATCTAATTAATATTTGCACTTTGAAATTTTCAGTTTCCCCTTAAGAAAGACATTTTTTTTCTTTTAGGCTGTTTTTATGTTTCTTTACAGACAATATACTGACAAAATGTGATTCTGCCTCAGTACACATCTGTCATAACTTGGAATGATTTCAATAACAGCAAGTAAACTTTGAAGAACATTGAAAATAAACTCTTGAATAAAGTAATGCTTGGTTTAACTCCATGGACTTCAGTGAGTTACAATAGGAATGAATTTGATATATTATGCTGATTAATAACCAGTCATCTTTTAAATTATTACATATTGTGACTCTGATGAAAAATGTGAATACTAGGATATTTAGAAATAATTCACATACGCCTTTAAGAATCTACTAGTGTTTAACATTAGTCCCTCCCTTTCCCCCCAATACATACAATGCTTTAAATAGAAACATAGTCATCTGGAAATCTCCAGGTAATCTTATTTTCAAATTTTTTTTGAACAAACTCTCTGAAAATAAGGACTCCAATTTGACTGCTGTTAATTTAAATACAACAAAATATAGCTGTTGCTTCAATGAAAATCTTTTATCCTTTCTTAAATGTATTGGTATGCATTTCAGCTACTACATTTCCAACATTACACACCTTGGATAATGGAAGAGCTACTGAACCAGAAAAAAATAAATTTTTAACTGTGCTCACACTGAAATGCTCTTTCCAATAAGTTATTTACATTTTAAAATGCAGCAAAAAGCATTCACAGAAAAGTAAATATGTATTCAACAGTAAATTAGGTTACTAGATTTTAATTCTTATACGCTCTGTAAAACAGCATGCCAGATGGATACTATCATCCCTATAGTCCATTGGGAAAAACAGATTTATCAAGAGACCTTCATTGTGTTTTATTAGGAAGACTTTTTTATTTTTGGCCTACCAGGGTGACCAAGATCTGCTCTCCAGTGTTCTCTGCTCCAAAAGCATCATAGGGGAAAAAGAGTTGCATAGGGAACATGAGGCTGCATCCGTTTCGGCTTTTACTGAAGAAATAGCTGCTTTGGACTTTCTATGTAGGTGTCCTGGGGCTAGATAATACGTTGGGGGCTGAGGATTCCTCCATTTGGATTCACTGTGTTTTAGTCATTCGTAAGGGTATGATTCTGACATGCAGGTCACAGATTCCATGACTTTCTGGAACCTCCATGACTCAGGGTTGAAAACTTTCTAATTGCACAAAACCAAACACCCTAGCCCCACCCCTTCCCCGAGGCCCTGCCCCCCGCTCACTACATTCCCCCTCCCTCGGTGGCTCGCTCTCCCCCACCCTCACTCACTTTCACAGGGCAGGGACAGGGGGTTGGGGTGCGGGAGGGGGTGAGGGCTCTAAATGGTTCCAGGCTCCGGGGTGGGACCAGAAATGAGTGGTTCAGCATGTGGGAGAGAGGCTCCAGGCTAGGGCAGGGAGTTGGGATGTGGGAGCAGGTGAGGGCTCTGGCTGGGGGTGCAAGCTCTGGGGTGGGGCTGGGGATGAGGGGTTTAGGGTGCAGGAGGGGAATCCAGGCTGGGGGGTGGGGCTGAGAGATTCAGAGTGCGGGAGGGGCCTGCAGGTTGAGGCAGGGAGGTGGGGTGCAGGAGGGGTGAGGGCTCTGGGGTGGGGCTGGGGATGAGGGGTTCAGGGTGTGGGAGGGGGCTCTGGGCTGGGGTAGGGGGTTGGGGTGCAGGAGGGGTGAGGGCTCTGGGCTGGGGGTGCGGGATCTGGGGTGGGGCCAGGGATGAGGCGTTTGGGGTGCAGGAGGGGGCTCTTGGTTTGGAGGGAGGGCTCAGGGCTGGGGCAGGGGGGGTGGGGCTCGGAGTTGGGGTGCGGGTTTACCTCGGGCGGCTCCTTGTCAGCAGCGCAGCAGGGCTAGCGCAGGCTGCCTGCTTCTCCTGGGGCACCATGCTGCACCCTGGAAGCAGCCAACAGGTCCGGCTCCTAGGCAGGGTGGGGTGGGGTGGGACAGGAGGCTCCACGGCGCGCGCTGCTCTCGCCCACAGGCACCGCCCCCCCAGCTCCCATTGACTGGGAAAGCTGGTGCTTGGGCAGCGCATGGAGCCCCATAGACCCTCCCCCACCCCCAGGAGCCGGACCTGGTGGCTGCTTCTGGGGCGCAGTGCGGTGCCCCAGAACAGGTAGGGACTAGCCTGCCTTAGCCCCGCAGCACTGCCAACTGGGCATTTAATGGCCAGGTCGGCAGTGCTGACTGGAGCCGCCAGGGTCCCTTTTCGACCGGGTGTTGGCAGTGGTCTCCGGGACGATCACCCCCCCCAGGCTGCTGGAAGTCAGCCCTGGGACCACCAGAGCAGGGGATGTCAGTTGGCCCCAGGGCTGCCGGAGAAGTTGGCTGGTGGTCCACCCTGGGGCCACTGGAGCAGCGGTCCTCCGGCCGCCAGAGCAACGGTCGTCAGGGCCACAAGAATAGCGGTCCCCAGGGCCACCAGAGCAATGGCCGGCGGTCAGCCTCAGGGCTGCCGGAGCAGCGGTCCCTGGGCTGCTAGAACAGCGGTCCCCAGGCCACCGGAGCAGCAGCTGGCAGTGCTCCCCGGGGCTGCCAGAGCAGTGGCTGCAGATCAGCCTAGGGCTGCTGGAGCAGCAGCTGGTGATCAGCCCCGGGGCTGCCACAGCAGTGGCTCCAGGACTGAAGAGGTGGCCGGGGTTCATTCAGCCCCCCCTAGAACTGGAGCAGTGGTGTCCTTACTTGCTACTGACAATAGATAAAATAGCTATGTGGAATTAAGGCATGCCTAACTTAAGTTTGAGAAAACCTAACACAAGAAAGCTCATTAGAGGTGTTAAGTTATATCTGGCAATGTTGGAGCTGTCAAGATTGTCATGATTTTTTAAAGCTATTTTCCAATCAGGCATGTGTATATATTTTTTCAAACTTTATTACTATATTAAGGCACTTATATAAAGATGGCCTGATTTTCAAAGGTTCAATGGGGTTTGTGGGTGCTCAGCCTTTTCGAAAAATCAGGGTGGTTGGAAAGTCATACATATTTTAAATGAAATATATATCAAATTGGTTAGAATTTTAGAAGCTGGCCTCCACTTTTACACCAGCAAATCAGTTACTTAGATTTGTGAGGAAAAAAACAGGCCAAGTTGAGGTTGGGCTAAAAATCAGACCCAAAACACACATTTAGGAATTGATACAAGGATATCTACAACAGAAAGATAAATACATCTAGGCATTTGCAAATATTCTTAGAATGTCTCAGTGCCCTCTTTTTATCAAATAACATAAAAACAAGTGAAAAAAGAAGAGCTCATCCTGACATTTTGATCGGTGCTGTTTTGCTCCCAAACATAATTGCTTCTACTACAGCCTAGAGGGTACCTCATCCTGCCAGAACTAACGTGTTATTTTTAGTGCAGAATGGAACGTAGAACATCGAAGGCATTTTAACTACCTCAAGGCAATGGTTGAATAAGTAAAAAATTCTGATTCTGAGTGTTCTTGGTGCTTCACTTACGATACATATTAAGACTATTTCTTCTTTTTTTTAAAGGGAGGTGTTAAATATTTTAAATAACACTACAATAGAGCGGCACATTTTATTTAGAAGGATGTGCCCAGGTACAAATAAGAATGAAGCTTTTCATACTTTGTTAAGGGGTCAATTGTGCCTTTGCCACATGCTTCAGCTATGGGGGATGCATGGCCTCAGGAGCAGATTGGAAACTCAGAAAGTGACAATCTACTTCTTGATTCCCCCCTGCTCCAAGGGGAAGTACCCTGCACCCACCCTATATTTTACACAGTGTATGTTCCCCACCATGCCCGCCTGAAGGTGGAGTCAAGGCTGCTCCTATTCTTCTCCTTTCCTATCTGCTCCTCATATAAATGTATGAGAGGGGATGTCCCATCCCTACTGCTATCCATAGTGTAGGTAGCTGGCAGGGGCCACACCCTTATTCCTCTCTAACTCCTCTGCTTGTTTCCTTTCCTCCACAGTAGCACAGAATGGGCCCCAAATGGGCTTCAAATTCTGCAGGATTTCCTCATTAAAGGTCGGACGCTCAGAGCCTAATCCTGCAAATACTAATGCTAATGGGTGTCTGCAGGATCAGGTCCTTGATATGCAAAATAACTAATTAACTTGCAGGCACGATAATCTGGGTGTGTCTGGGCAAGCAGGATAGGTTATCATTCTGATTGGATGGTTTAAAGCAGTGTTTTGCCAGCATTTTTATCATTTAACAGAGACATCTCTGATTTGAGAGCCTCCTAACCACTAATTGCTTCATCCCCAGTGTGACATGAATTCAGAAATATGACAACTCGGACAGAACAAAAACATTTTCAGGATGAATTCAATGTTTCCTGGTAGGTCAGCATCTTTATTTTAGTAGACATTTATCTGAAAATATTGATTTCAGCCCGAAGTGGGGAGTTTATTTATGTTTAAAAAGAAAAGCAGATTGAAAAATAAACTTTGTAAATAGTTTTCCCTATTAACCAAATGTGTTTAAAAAGCAAAAGGTCGGTAGTAATACTCCTCCTCCTCTTTCTACTAGGCTACATAGATGTCCATTCAGTATAACCCCACTAACTAAGAGTCAAATTTGACCCACTGATTTCAAACTGACTGCTCGTATGAATAGGAGTTGCATGAGCTGGCTAAAAGAGAGCATATTTTAATTTGCACATTTTTTCTTATATACTTTACTGATTATGGTCCAGATTGTGACTGGCTGCTAAGCAGTTGTATAAGGGTGAGGGCCTCTCCTCTCTTGTGCCCCAGTAAAGGTCCCCATTATAATTTATTAAGTATTGTATTGTAGTGCTTAGAGGCCACAACTGAGATGGGACCTCATTGTGCGAAGTACTTTGCAAACACATTGGGCTTGTCTACACTTACCGGGGGATCAACGCTGTGGTGATCGATGCACCGGGGGTTGATTTAGCGGGTCTAGTGAAGACCTGCTAGATCAACCGCAGATCGCTCTCCCATCGACTCCAGTACTCCACTGTATCAAGAAGAGTAAAGGGAGTCGACAGGAGAATGTCTCCCATCAACATAGCGTAGTGTGGATCCCGCAGTAAGTAGATCTAAGCTACGTCGACTTGAGTTATGCTACTAACGTAACTCAAATTGTGTAACTTAGATCAACTTTCCCCTGTAGTGTAGACAAGGCCATAGTAAAGAGTCACTTCACTCTAAATGCTTTAGACAGACACAAAGTAGGATAAAGGAAGTGAGAGACAGGGAGATCCTGGGACAGATACGCTTTTACACTAAAGCCACTTTACACTGCCTGTAAAGGGGCCTCAGTGTTAATGAGAATTTGGCCCTGAGTGACTTGTCCATGATCAGAAGTCATAATAAGAAGTCTGGTCTGAAGGAAACAATGGAATTATGTTTTCAGTTTTCAAAAGGACAAAGCACATTCTCTGCAGAGCTCAACAGAGAAGGGATAGCAGGAGAGGGGCCAAGTAGCTGAATTTAGGAATTAATAGAACAAGATCTGTGAGTCACACTTGCTAACATTAGTGACAGATGAGAGAATGTTTTCTCTGTTGGGTCTTTACCCTTTGAGGACAGTTCTGGAAGACAGTGAAGTAATGATAGGTCAATGTTTCTATGGAATGTATATTGTCCTAAGCTTGTACTCGATATAAAAAGTTAATGAGTGTGGATTGCTGGCAAAGTGATTCAGGAAACTTATCTAGTGATTGACCATTATATGGAAGATTTATTGAATCATTCTGCCAATAATAATGTGACATCACTGTACTTTTACGGCAGGTGCAGGCTGAGCACTACTTTACAATTATGTAGGCTTCCCACTTCCTGAGATGGACAGTGAGCTTCAATTTGTAGCATTATTTCAAGTGCCTACAGAGGATCTTGAGTTCTCAACACTGTACACCAAGTGGGTGGTGAGAGAGGAGGAGATAATAGTCATCATTAAGCTCACTAAGTGATGGTTAGTTTTATACATACACCTAGGATGAAATCTTGGCTCCATTGACTTTAATGTCAAAACTTCCACTGACTTCATATTGACCCAGGTTTTCACCCTTAATATTTTCATGATTTGAAATCATTGGGAGAAGAGAATGCATCATTTTCCCCTCCCTTATTTCTATTTTTTCCCCATTTCTTTGGAACATGCACAATGCTCTTCCTAACCTGTGAAGTTTTCTAAGATGCATATCTAAGTTTTGAAAGGAAGCAGTACAAATATGTGTAAATGCAAATGAAAGTCTTATTGCAATTCTGGAGGCTAAGTCTGTTCTTGGTTAGACTCATGTAACACCACTGGAATCCTAAACTCACCTACAGCCTCAGCAAATCAATTGGAAGAACGTGGTGTCATAGAAATAAATAAGAAGATAATTTTATTCCACTGATTTAAATTATACTAAAAACAAGACTTGTAAGATCAAAATGGTACCCTAAGAATTTTCAGTGATGTTTTATATTTTAGATTTAAAGAGATAGCACAGAATCAAAATGTTAAGCTACTGACTTATTATGCTGCAGTTACTTACATCCTGTATATCCCATGCAAATTTGGCCCTTACTGTGTGTTTACTGACTCTGTAATAACATAAGAACATAAGAATGGCCATACTGAGTCAGACCAAAGGTCCATCTAGCTCAGTATCCTGTCTTCCAACAGCGGCCAATGCCCAGTGCTTCAGAGGGAATGAACAGAACAGGTAATCATCAAATGATCCATCCCGTTGCCCATTCCCAGCTTCTGGCAAAACCAAGGCTAGGGAACCATCCCTGCTCATTCTGGCTAATAGCCATCGATGGACCTATCCATGAATTTATCTAGGTTTTTTTAAATCCTGTTATAATCTTGGCCTTCACAACATCCTCTGGCAAGGAGTTCCAAAGTTAGACTGTGTGTTGTGTGAAGAAATATTTCCTTTTGTTTGTTTCAAAACCTGCTACCTATTAATTTCATTTGGTGACCCCTAGTTCTTGTGTTATGAGAAGGAGTAAATAACACTTCCTTATTTACTTTCTCCTCACCAGTCATGATTTTATAGACCTCTTTCATATCCCCCCTTAGTCGTCTGTTTTCCAAGCTGAACAGTCCCAGGCTTTTTAATCTTTCCTCATATGGAATCTTTTAATCTTTCCTCATATGGAAGCTGTTCCATACCCCTAATCATTGTTGCCCTTTTCTGAACCTTTTCCAATTCCAATATATCTTTTTTGAGATGGAGCAATCACATCTGCATGCAGTATTCAAGATATGGGCATACCACAAATTTATATAGAGGCAATACAATATTTTCTGTCTTATTCTTGATGATTCCCAACATTCTGTTAGCTTTTTTGACTGCCGCTGCACATTGAGTGGCTGTTTTCAGAGAACTATCCACAATGACTCCAAGATCTCTTTTTTGAGTGGTAACAGCTAATTTAGACTCCATCATTATATATGCATAGTTGGGATTATGTTTTCCAATGTGCATTATTTTGGATTTATCAACACTGAATTTCATCTGCCATTTTGTTGCAGACTAACATTAATGTGCTACAGGAAATGCAGAAAACCTGACATGTGAGAGCCTTTTAAGAGCTTTATGTGGATCTATTGATATCACTACCCAGAGCTTGAAAATGACAGCCACCATTGCTAGTTTTGGTTTCCTGTGCAGCTCGGATGAGTTTAAAAAATATATATTTTCAGCTATTGCCTGCAGCCTGTTTACTCTAAGCACATCTAAATCTTATTTCGTGAATCAGCAACTGATCTAAGATATGAAGTGAGCAAACAAATTTATTGCTTTTTCTCTTCTGAAAAAATATTAGTTCTTCAAGTGACTAGCCAGACCCAAAGGCTTATATAAAACATAAACAGCATTGTGAATTGATTGGCTACTCAACAGCTGTCCTTAAATGTTCAATATGCTGTTGGTGGTGGTTTCTGTTAAGACTGATAAAACAGCTGGGATAATTTATGCTTATTATTGCAGACTTGCTGGTTCAGATGACCAATGGCTATCAGATCACAAAAGGTCAGGGCTGCTGTCAGCTGTGTCCATGTGCAATGATTACACCTTGTGTTGAAATCTAGTGGTTTATGGTTTGGTTTGCATGAGAGGGGAAAAGGGAACATTAAGGGCTATAGCCCCTTCCAAATGCACTGAATCTCTCACAACAGAGCCTATTAAAATGGGTTGCTTTCTAGGCAGCCATTGCACTCCAAAATAAAGTGTCCCAGTACTAATGATCCAGGCTTAATATTGTAGATAGCAGTTCACAGAGCACTGGCTAGCTGCCATCTATTTAGGCTGTAAATGAAAATGTTTGTAAAAAATGTATGTGAAAATGTTTGTAAAAAAAAGTCAGGGTTTACCTTGAGAAAGAAAATCTCTGTAAAACTCTGATTGGGTTAATGTATTTTCATATTTACAAAGAAAGCATTGCGTTTTAACAGCCATCTTCGGGTCTTTAACAGTTTAACAGAATCCACTTTAAGGTGTAGTTTTTCTTTTGTTCTGTGTCAGAGAGCTCATTTCAATTACTCTACATACTTCTCAAAGGCCCCATTCTCCTACATCAGCAACACTGAGAAGGGGCTTTTCTTACCAAGGCCATCCCAAACGGGGCTTCCCAGGAGAAAGGGGAAAGCAGTGTAAGTTCATACAGTTTAGGTCTCTGCCTTTTCTACCTCCAGCCTTCATCTTCTCCGCATACGTCAATGTAGCTGAGCTTGAATTCCACAGGTATGTTGTAGAGGCACAACACCTCACACCACCCCTACTCTGAGCACAGGGTCCTTGACTTGGCTGATATAATTCATATTTTGATTGTTATCTCTCATCTCCCCTAAACAGTTATTTCCATTTTGTTTCCTCTGACCTATTTAAGACCTCTCTTTGAGGAATCTTGGTGATATAACAAGTAACAAATGTAATATTTTTGGATTGCTAACTTTTAACTCCCATATTTATTTAATTTTAAGCCTTTTTGAAATTCTGATGTTTTACTGACCAAAACATGGACAAAAGCAACACCTAAAATCTCTCTTCTCAAAAGTTCACAGTGAAAAGATAAAAAAAAAGAAGCAGGATGCTGTGATTTCATGGTGCTTTCTTCATTTACTCTCTAGACGATCACATAAAAAGACAGCAGCAGGAGTGTCTAGCAGAAGTTATAAAAATAGCATGTATTTTCACAGCTTACTGGTTTTCTAGCTAGTCTCTGCTGTTAGAACTGCTTTGGATAAAGAGATGAATACCTGGAGGGCGGCAAAGTACAGAGACTCAAATCCATCAGCTTAATATCTAGCAGCAGTTAAGAAAGCAAACAAAAACTTGGATTTATTCAGTGAAGGATATAGTGCCCATCAGCAGAGATCATTAATGGGGTTAGTTAATGAAGGGGGTTAAGTAAGGGGTTGGTTGGACCATACTCTGTATTATCCATCTGTTCATCTATGCTCCCATGCAAAAAGCATCTGTGCACCTCCCAAGTATTTAAAAATAGAAAAACTGTGTGTGTGCGCGTGTGTGTGCATGTATGACAGAAATGGAAAGAACTTATGGAAAGCTAAGCCAAAGGAATGAGTTTTATATTTAGTTTTAAATAAATTAGTGGCCTGGTCATTCTTATCTCTGGCAGGAGTGAGTTCTGTAGTCTAGGTCCAACTCCTGTGAAAGTTCCTTCTACAACACTTATGAGCCCCCAGGGCCAGCTTTAGCAAGAGCGGGGCCCGATTCCTGGGGGCGGGGCTTGCTGCAAGCCCCGCCCCCAGGTATCGAGCCGCGATCCGGCCAGGGTTGCCGGGCTTGGGTCCGGCCCGGGGCCGGGCCGGAGCCACGCCGCGGGGGCCGGGCCGGAGCTGCGCCGCGGGGGCCGGAGCCGCGCCGGAGCCACGCCGCGCCGCGGGGGCCGGGCCGGGCCGGAGCCGCGCCGGACCGGAGCCGCGCCGCGCCGGAGCCGCGCCGCGGGACCCGAGCCGCACCGCGGGACCCGAGCCGGGCCGGACCCGAGCCGCGCCGCGGGGGCCGGGCTGGAGCCAAGCCGGGCCAGAGCCGCTGGGGCCTGCGTGCTCGGCCGGAACCGGGGCCGGACTGGGCCGCGCCTCCCCGGAGCCCTTCTCGCGCCCCCCGCCACCCCAGCTTACCTGGTGCTGCCTGCCCGCCCCTGCTTCTTTTCAGACTTCCCGCGAATCAGAGGTTCGCGGGAAGCAGGGGAGGGGGAGGAGCAGGGGGCGGAGCATTCAGGGGAGGGGAGGAGGGGGAAGTGAGCTGAGGGCGGGGTGGAGAGTTGCGGCGCGGGGCCCTCTTAGCGCGGGGCCCAATTCAGCCGAATCGGCTGAATCGGCCTAAAGCCGGCCCTGTGAGCCCCCTACTGGTGGACAGGTTTTTTTCCATTGGAATGTAGCTGTTGTCAAAGGTCATGGAGGGAGTGATAATCTCTCAAGTACCAACAGCCAACCTGAGGGGAGGCTCTGAATATTAGGACAGAGCCCTTGCGCTGAATTCTGCATCCAGTGGGGATCCAGTGCCAGGTCAACGTGTTCATGGAACCTATGCTAATAAACAGATGGACTGCTGCACTTCGTACCAGCTGAAGCTTTTAACAGGTGGGATGAACAGTCATACTTTCTCTACAGCCAGGCTGGCAAATGCTGAGCAGGCCTCCTAACAGCTAAAGTAAACAAAGGATTGTAGGGCACTGTGTGTGTATGTCACCGAAATATCGGGTCCACCTAGCTGAGAGCCAATAACAGCCAGACAGGGATAAGGAGGAGTTGCTTTATTCTGCAGAAGAAAGGAGAGCCTTGCACCTTGTATGTCAAAGTGGGGTTGAATGAGTGGAGTAGTCACGCACAGAGAAGACTATAGGAATGAGCAGAAGAGTAAGTGGGGTGTGTACTGGAGACGGGTGAGGAGAGAAAGATGGAGAATAAAGTGAAAGGAACAAGAGATTGAAATCCTTATGACTCTCTTTTAAATTACTCAGAACCTAAAAATGGATGTACCAACATTGATTAACAAATCATATATATATACATATATATGTAAACTACAGATATCCGAATTGTTATTTACAATGTGGAGCAACATCCACAATTCATTCTGCAGAAAGGTAATTAGTTGGATCATTATCTGTTAGGATCAAAGCTACCACTAGAGTCTGAGCACAAACATGTGCCTGCAATGAATCCAGGGCTGACAGGGCAAGCTTCCTTTGACCTGCCAAAAACAGCTGCCTCCACAACCCTACCATCCACCTGCCTGTGGTGCTGTGTGATGCCCATTTCCCCAAAATTTAGCTCACTTTTCTTCCCACATCTCAATGCTGGTGGATGAGGGCTCGCATACTTTTTTTTCTGGAATTATAACATTTTTCTATGTCTGAAAATATGTGCTATCTTTTTCTTAATTAAAAATAATCTTACTCTGCATTTGTTTTACTGCACAAAGTGTACTGCTCTTCGGAGATTTTTTTCTTGCTCAAAAGCATGAAATTAACTGCTCTCAGCCAGGTCTGAAGAGGCAAGGGGATTAAAAACATTTTTTCTAACTGCATTTAAAAATAATCATTTGACAATGAATAAGCAACTGCATATGAATCTAAGGTAGAGGCTACAGATTCTGCTTTCTCTGACTGAACCACATTCAAATAAAATAGAATACCACTGTTAGCAGGAGGCCTGAATTAGGGCTTCTGCAAAATCATAGTATTGAATTGTCTGACTTTCAGATGAAGGAAATGTTGCTTTTGCATTAACAACATTGCATTAACATTTCCCAATTCTGGAAGGTGTTGAGCACCCTTGACTCCTACTAACGTCAAAAGGAGCTGAGGGTGGTCAGCACCGTGCAGGGTATTGCCAATATTTTAGTACATTTGATATATCACCTGAATCTCTTCTCTGCATTAATTTTCCTGCTTAGAAAAATAGTGTCCAAGAATGCACTACAGTTTCTTGAGAGTTTAAATTGATTTATTTCTAGACCATTTGGCAACCTTTTACTGACTCACTCTTGCATGAAGGGGTATATTTTCAAATCCATCTATAGAATATTTATGCCAGAAATGGCCATTGTGCACAATGTTCAGAAATTACCAAATATTCTGCCTTTATGTAATATGATGATCATAGAATATCAGGGTCAGAAGGGACCTCAGGAGATCATCTAGTCCAACCCTCTGCTCAAAGCAGGACCAATCCCCAGACAGATTTTTGCCCCAAATTCCTAACTGGCCCCCCTCAAGGTTTGAACTCACAGCCCTTAGTTTAGCAGGCCAATGTGCAAATCACTGAGTTATTCCTCCCCCTAAGCTTGGGGTTGGGGGCAGAGAAACAGGAACTGGGTTGTCATGGGGGTTTCTTTAACTCTATTCCTGGGGGAATTTTTGAGTGTGCCTGTATTGTTACAGACATACTTGCTGACGGGTATTTTGAAATAAATTACCAAAATAATTGAAACTGGCGTGATTATATAGTGTTGTATATATAGTAAAATTGTACATATAGTAAAATTTTCAGAATTTTAAAATATGGTGCATAGAATTTTTAATTTTTTGGTGCAGAATTCCCCAAGGAGCAGAAAATGAAAAAACAAAAACAAAAACCCAAGGCAAACCCACCCCACCCAAAACAGGCATGTGGATTTTCTAAAGGGTGATGCATTTTTATCTGGTATACAGGACATTTCTAGAGAATCAGTGACTTGTAAATTAGCTGGTCTGTTGCTTGCATCATTTCTTGGCATTTCATTCAGCTTTTAATTAAACACAGAGAAATATATTTTTTCTATGCAATGATACAGAACCATTTTCATTACAGATATGCCCCCGATTAAAAACAACAATTACCCCACAATCTTTTCCTCCTTCTCATGATCGGTTTATAATGGAGAAGCCAAAATGTCATTGAATTAAATACTCTGCTTTATCTTCTGTGATAAGAAAACCAATAATTCAGTATAATAGTGCACAGCCACTATCAGCACCGAGCCTGGGATGCCATCACATTTACCTCAAGGGAAAACTTTCTCCTTGAGTCCTTTAATCGGTTGCACAATCATTAATTTCAAAGACACATTTTTAACTGTTTTCACTGTAAATACTTCTTTAAGCAGAAAAGACTACATATAATATTAATTACTTTTGTGTAAAATATATGAAGGGAAGAATTTTAACATCACTGAGCAATCGTCTGTAAAAAAAGGTTGTTGTTTTAAATACAGAGAAACATTAAAAGCACGTACCATAGCCTTGTGACTAGTAGTAACATTTTCAAAAGCACCTTCGTGACTTAAAAGCCTAAGTCCTACTGCCTTTCAATAAGACTTATAACCTCAGTATTGCAATGCCTGTCAGACGAGCCCATGTCTATGCTACAAGCTAGGGGTGTGATTCCCCTGCTTGTGTACACGTACTCATGCTAATTCTCATGGAGCTGCACTATCATGAGTAGTGGCATGGAGGCACAGTTGAACCATGATGAGTATGTATCCACCACTTTCAGATGGGTTTGTACATGGCACAGCTCAGCTGTGCTTCTGCGGCCATCATCCATGTTACCACAGCTATGCTGCTATTTATATTCGTGTTAGCTCACTGAGTGCTAGCACAAGTATGTGTACACGACCAGGGGAATCACATTCCTATTTCAATGTCTGAATACCTTCAAAAACCTGGGCCTTACACACCTTTGAAAATTTCCTGTAAAACGTTAGTAATGGGTAACTTGCTTCCTACACACCCAAGTCATTTTTATTTCAGGTCATTTTAGCTTTTATGGACTTGTGAGAGGCAAAATGCACAATCTGTGTTGCTCTACTATATTCCCAAGATTATCTGATGTAGTCCCCTATTCAGCAAGGGTTTTAAGCATACAAATAACTTTAAGCTTATGAATACTCCTATTCAAGCCCAGTTTTTAGATTTGTTAGTGCCAGTAAAGAGTTCCCCGTGCAATGGGCATATTGTCAGAAACAACTTAGTTCAACCTTGCAACACATAGCTGAGGCAGAATATTGGATCATTAATAAGCAATGGTTACAGAAGTCTGCTAAAGAGCGTCAAGTATTTCTGTAATACTATTGTTTGCAAGTGCCACAAAGTGATAGAGATGTCTCTGACAATATCATTCTTGAAAAAAATTCAGGTACAAAGGAAGAATAGCCCATAAATCACCTTTGAGCCCACAGCCATCCTTAGGCCAGTCAACAGCTTGTAGTAAACAATCACATACAAAATAAATGGAACAAATGAATTACTTTAGTCCCCAAAGCAAAAAAGAGCAATCCATCTGAACAGCATTAATACGAGTTAATTTGGCACACCATCCCTAGTTTAGGATTTCAATGTAAATAATCTAAGCAGGTGAGTTAACCTTTTTTTTAATATGTGAAAGAGGATAATTCTACACTAACTTGTGACACACAGTATTTTTTCACTATTTCAGAGCTTAAAAAAAGCCATTGATAAAATAGTTCTCCATTCCAGCCCTAATCCTGCAACAAGTTTTGTCACTGATTTCAATCGGAGCAGGATTAGGCCCTTGATCTCAATAACTATTTAGTTAAATGGATGAACTAACCTGAAATGTGAACAAAAAGCCAATAATGATAGGTGAAATGAAGCCATTCTAAGATGAATGTTATAAAATGTGCCATTATGTACACAAAATCTACATTTTTAGCAGGGGATTGGTGGGCATGATTACGCTCTGATGCAAATATCTTCCAGCATGAAAAAAACAAAAAAGAACCCCCAAAATACTCTTACTTGCTTAAGCTTCTTTAGATCTTCATCAAGTTCCAAGTTGTCCAAAATAACAGCAACAAACAAGCTGAGCAAAATCTACAAAACAATTAAAATATTTTTTAAAAAGTTTGAGTTCCCTTACGAAGCAATATTAAATACTGTGGGTGAAATCCTGACCACACTGAAATACCTGGAAATTTTGCCATTGACTTCAATGAGGCTAGAATTTCACCCTTTGTTTCTACTAGTCTTTTTATAGGTAGTATATTATATTTAGCTGTGTATACAATAATTAAACAAAATTACAATTTGAAGATTTTAAACTCCATGATCAATCCATTATTTATGTTTAATGAATATCCTTTGAAATGTACCTAACAGGAGAAAATCACTTAACATTAATCAAAGTAATTATAACAAGAAACAAAGTGTAATCCTGAAGTAGCTCTTAGTAGGAGAAATACTACAAAACTACGTTATGCAATAAATAATAAAGCCAAGTTTTCAAAAGTGCCTAAGTGGCTTATAGGCATAAATCCCATTTTTAAAAATATTGTAGGGATTAAGGAGCCTAAGTGGCATTGAAAGTCTATGGTGTTTAGGTGCATAGGAATGCAGACAGACTTCAAGCGCCGAAGTCACTTTTGCAAGGCATTTTGTACTGCCAGGGAATTCACCCCAAGAGGGGTTAGATGGTGGTTCTGCTGATACCCTCATTCGGGATTTCCAATAGAGAGAAGTAGCTTCCTTTTATGGCTTGGGCCCTGATGTGGCAAATAATGAGAGTGCTTCACTTAAGCACTTTTGAAAACTTGGCTCATACACAGGACCATGAAATATAAACAACATATTGGACAAATAATTTCTGGAAAATGTCAATCTTCAGAAAAAGGAATGTTCTTATTGTAACGTATTTGCTTGGACGATATTTAGGCGATTTCCTGCACTTGCTGTGGAGAGCATATTTAATAGACTATATAATTAAACATTACTTCATCTATTAGTGGTAACAGATTTCAGTCCTGAGGTTGCTGTGTTAAATATTAAAGTGGCCTTTAAAATGCTAAAGCAAGGCAGAATTCAGATATAGTACCTCTTCACTAGCATGAAACACTCTAATCATTAACAATTATCAGTGAGAATTTGTCATTCTGTCAGAATTTTATGGTATAGTAGTTTTTCTTTGAACAACCTGCATAGTCTATTATACTGTAATACATAAAGCCTGACCATAACAGTTAAGAAACTATTTATATTGGCATTTACTACTTACTGTTTACACTGAAGAGACACACAGTAACTATTAAATAGATGGCAAGTTAGTAACCTCATTATGTCATATATATCTATACACATATATATCCTAGAATCATAGAATATCAGGGTTGGAAGGAACCTCAGGAGGTCATCTAGTCCAACCCCCTGCTCAAAGCAGGACCAATTCCCAACTAAATCATCTCAGCCAGGGCTTTGTCAAGCCTGACCTTAAAAACCTCTAAGGAAGGAGATTCCACCACCTCCCTAGATAACCCATTCCAGTGCTTCACCACCCTCCTAGTGAAAAAGTTTTTCCTAATATCCAACCTAAACCTTCCCCACTGCAACTTGAGACCATTACTCCTTGTTCTGTCATCTGCTACCACTGAGAACAGTCTAGATCCATCCTCTTTGGAACCCCCTTTCAGGTAGTTGAAAGCAGCTATCAAATCCCCCCTCATTCTTCTCTTCTGCAGACTAAATAATCCCAGTTTCCTCAGCCTCTCCTCATAAATCATGTGCTCCAGCTCCCTAATCATTTTTGTTGCCCTCCGCTGGACTCTTTCCAATTTTTCCACATCCTTCTTGTAGTGTGGGGCCCAAAATTGGACACAGTACTCCAGATGAGGCCTCACCAATGTCGAATAGAGGGAATGATCACATCCCTCGATCTGCTGGCAATGCCCCTACTTATACAGCCCAAAATGCCATTAGCCTTCTTGGCAACAAGGGCACACTGTTGACTCATGTCCAGCTTCTCGTCCACTGTAACCCCTACGTCCTTTTCTGCAGAACTGCTTCCTAGACATTCGGTCCCTAGTCTGTAACAGTGAATGGCATTCTTCCGTCCTAAGTGCAGGACTCTGCACTTGTCCCTGTTGAACCTCATCATATTTCTTTTGGCCTAATCCTCTAATTTATCTAGGTCCCTCTGTATCCTATCCCTACCCTCCAGCGTATCTACCACTCCTCCCAGTTTAGTGTCATCTGCAAACTTGCTGAGAATGCAGTCCACACCATCCTCCAGATCATTAATTAAAACACTATAAATTTATTATTAAATATTATTATTATTAAATAATAAATATTAATGAAAACAATATAAACACAAATACAATCAAGACACACAAGACTTTCATCATTCTCTTTCACTTCACCATAAACCTTAGAGCACTTATCACAAAACAACAGTTAAACCCAAACTTATTATTTGTTTAACCTCCTCAGTTCCCATCGGGATTTATAGTCTTCACTTCCAAAATAATTTTTTTTCTTCAAGCCTCAACTTTTCCTCAGCTTCTATTGAGAAACCGAATCATTTATTTCCAACTCTCTACAGTCTTCTTTGCCAAGTGCATACAATTATCACTCCTCCTTGCTCTGGCTCCTGAAAGTTATTATTTACTTCTACATTTAATTGCTTTATTTTTTAGCCACTTATTGTTTATTCTTAGACCTCTTCTTGTTTGTTTTGGTAGCAACCTGACCCTTTCCACATCTCTTCACTGATCAAACATTCATTTTTCTCTTACATTCTCCCTCTTCATTTTTCAGTGTTGTTATTTCTATTTTCATTTTCTTTTGTCTCCATACAACTTTGTTCTACTATGATTTCTTTCCCCTTCTATAGTCTGAGAAGATCTGAGAGCTGAAATGTCAACTTTAACCATGTGTTCTCCCTGCTACTCAGATGCGCTTTATTAATTGCAGAGACACTATATGGTATCATTCAGATAGGGATCAGGCAACTGCAAATTACTCCTTGCAGTTTCCTTTCTACTCTTCCATTGTGTGTGGGGACAGGGTGAGTGTAATATGTGTGTGCCCATACAACCCCACATACCATGGAAGAAACCAACGGATTGGTATGTACAGGAGTATTCCCAGAACAGGGCTGAGGATGAGATGTAGGGAGGTAGCACAGCACTTGGGAGACTGATTCTCTTGAAATGGAGATATTAGACAAGGAAGGATGTGGCCCACTGGGCCAAGAACATCCTTTGCACTGTCAGAGAAAGGGGAGCGTGAGATTTCCCCATACCCCCCAATCAACTTTACAACATGTGTTTCCAAGTCCAGGATCATTTTCCCAGTTCCATATACATAAGCTGCTCTAGCCACCAAACAACTTGTGATTCCTGATGGCAGAGCAGGAGTCATCCCCCCCCCCCCCCATCCGGCCTGATCCTATTCAGGATCAGCTGGTTTGGTGAGGAGCTGGTTAAGTAGCTGTAAGAGAATCAGATGCCCCTTACTGGCACCTATTATTGGGTCAGCATTTTGGCCCATATGAAAGAACTCATCTGATTGGTATGGTGCAGGTGAAATTCTATAATCAGTGAAACAAACAACAGAAAAGAGGTACATAGGTGTACATAGGTAAACATAGAGTAAGTCAGGTAAGAAAAGCTATACTGTAGATAAGGTAGGGAGGGTCTGAAAGTCAGAGAAAGGAATGGAGGACAGAGAAAGTAGGAATAAGAATATTCTTATTTTTAATACAAAATATATGATGAGCACCGTGAGAAATTAGTGGTAAATGCATCTATTTAGTCTCAGGGACTGATGGAAACTAAGGGGACCATGGATTGGATTGTGGTGTTCTCTGTGGTCAGCATCTGAAAAACAGTACCAAGGCCCTAACTTATCTAGAATTTTTGCAGAAATGCTTTCCTTCTGCTCTCTACCTAGAAAGACATAACCTTGGCCATTTGCAGCATACCCAGAAAAGATGTCTTTAGATATAATCCAAACTTCCACACAGATCCAGGAGTTGCTGTATTAATTTTGATTGTTTTATTAGTTAATATGCTGCATCGCATATTTCCCATGTGTTCATTTCTGCATCATATAATAGAAAAAGCATTGTACTGATTTCTAATTAACAATTTGTACCATGAGGCTTTAAACTTCTTTTCTTCAGTTTAATTACAGCTGTGAAGGGAATGCAATGAAACTGAAGAGGGCATCTCTGCATGATAAATACTAGCCCTTGTTTCACTCTGTGATCATTTGAACTATGAGGGCTCATGGTACTTAACAATTATAGTATTAGGTTACAGTGGGACTTAGGTCTTATGCAGAAAACCTCACACCAGAACAAAGATTGGCCACCATGTACCACAAAGATTAAGGCTAGATTTCATGATACATCAAAGAATTAATCCCATGTCCCTTCATAAAAAATTAAGAATGAGCATGGCAATAAGATTTAGTTAGCTGACTAAAATACACAAGACAAGAAATATTCAGCAATCTGCAGCAAAGGAAAGCACTGAAAATGTGCAGGTCAAAACTTACCAGTGTAGCAAAAAGATGATAAAGTATAAAGTAAATAGCAACTACAGGTGCCCACATATGTCCTACAGCATTAAGAGTCTGATCCATGACATCCACCCATCCTTCCTGTGTAAGGATCTGGAACATTGACATGAATGCCTACAGGAAAAAAGAATCACACATATATTATAGCTGCATGCACTGCATTAAAATAACTCTATGGAGAATCATCAAAGTTGTATGGAGTAGATTTGACAAATCAGAAAATCCACTTATAGTTATCTTGATCAACAAAGGAGTGGATTTCAATTCTGTGAATGAGGATTACATGCAATTTTCAGTCCAGAGGCAGAAACAAATAGTCCAATATTTGACTGAACCGTAACAGTTTACAACTGTAAACAGTCTCAACTTTCTTAGTCAACATGAAGCTTGATATCCTCCGTGGTTGATGAAATATAAAGACTATGGTGGGTTTGAGGATCAGTCAAGATATTGTTTCCAGGATTTTATTGCCCTGTCAGTTTATGAGTACGTCAGTTTATTTTAAGTACTGTTTTCGCTCTCTAAATAGGAAGCAAAACACTGGATCTTCATGTATGTAATAAAGCTGTATGATTAAATGAGTTCATAAAGGGATAATAGTTCATTCATGCCTCCTGCCTGGCAAACCACTCCAGGTACTTTGAAAACACAATAAAAACTATGGCCCCTGTCCTTCAAGCTGTTACATGCTAGCTGATCTCCAAAATTATGCAAACCCTATTGACTTTTTACTTAGCACTTTTGGTACAGATTTTTCAGTGGCACTTCTAAAGTTCAGAGTGACTCAGCACCAGAGGTCAAACCTCATTAACTAAGGGTGAAATGGTACATACCACATAAGCAGTACAGCTGGTCGGAAAATGGAACACATTTTTCATTGAAAATGTTTGAAATGTTTCGGCCAACTGTCGTTAGAAGCTTGGTAGTATATGAGGGACCCAGTTTATTTACAGATTTGTATGTTAAAACTCAAAACTGAAGCTGGATCCACCAAAAGACAACCATTAAATAGAGCAATGCAGGTTAGGAAGATCCCATCTGATGCCATTTTCTTCATAACATGCAGGCCAAGGATCTGTTTAATCGGCACACCAATGTACAGTAGAGTTCATTGCATTAGTCTATACTCGGTGCTGGAGAGATGTGTGTTATGATTTTCAGGTCAGAGTCAGGCTATAACCTCAGAAAGATCAAGACAACCTGGGTCCTAGATGTCACTTCACAACCTAAATTCAGTGCTCGATCATGGGCCCAGGCCTCCCGCTGTCAGCCCATTTGTTAATATGGAGAGCAGGATAATGGAGGCTTGGATAAACGGGATTCATTCTACTGTATATGTTTTTATTTTTTCATAAAATGTAAAAACTAAAGATTCTCTGTAAAAATGTGAATTCTGTGTTTTTCCATGGCAAATGGGTTTCTAGGATCCCTTCTAATGACCTATATTGGACCTGGGAATCACCAGGAAGGATGGAGACCCTTAGCCATGCCCCCTTTTCCCTGGTCAGCTCTATGCCACCAGCAGCTCCCCTCCACTGGGTTAATCTTCCCATGGCTAATTAAGCCAGGTGCAGGACAGCTTTATGCTGGTGGTGCGGCACAAAGAGACCACAGCATAGATCAGAATCTGGCCCAGTATGTGAGAAAATTCTTTAGCTGGTAGGTCTTTCTGGTGTCCTACTATTTTGTTCAGCACAGGAAAAGAAGAGTTACCATGGCTACCATTCAAGAGAAAATGTTTTGGTTATGATTGCAGCAAGCATTGTATGTTTTTTAATCAATACTATAGGACCACGACAGATAGAAGCAAAGACTGGTCAAGTACTATGCTCCTGTAAACGAAGTTTAGTTACTGTATCTAAAAAAATCTGCAGATCTTGTGAGTTTGAATCTTTGGCTGTGGACAAACTGTCTATTAAACTATTTCTTTTCCTTTTTCACTTTTGTTTAATATCAAGACTGAATTTCTTTCCAGATAAGCAACAATGGTCTGAGGTGAAATTTTACTGAAGTATAGAACCCAAACACAAAGTATGTGAGAAATTGAAGTGAGAAGCTAATGATGTAGCTTGCCGTTACTGTTTCTCGATTCAACAGCTTGTTGTGATGTAGAGATATTTAATCTATGTTCATTGTACCTAGACAGCACAGTCAATAGTACTCACAAGCATTTCTTGTTGCATTCCTTGAGAAAAACCACCAGAAAAGCCCTTCACACTAATGTAATCAACCCATATTCCTGAAGAATGGTGTTTCATAAATGCAAGTTGAAATATTGTGGAATTTTTATGTCCTTGAAGGAGTAGCAAGTTAAAACACAGTGTTATGCTCAAAGCTTGGCAAAAATGCAATTGTGGTGTTGCGGTGTTCCATGTTTGACTCTCAGTGACTTCCATATCAAAATTGCTAAGTTTTTTAAGTAAAATAATTTCTCGAACCGACAGCTCTCCCAACTCAACATGGGTTCGGAGAGTCAGGCTGAGATTTTTCTTCTCTGTACCTCATGACTAGTAATAAAGGTTTCGCAGCTCAAATGTCTTCAAATTATATCCTCAAGCACCTCTACATTCCTACTGCCCTCAGGGAGCTTGTGCAGATTCAGCTGACTGAAATCCTGCTAAATTTCTCATTACTGTTATAGTTCTGCAGTGCTAACTGGAGTAAGAAGTAGTAAACACATATTTGTGTCACTAGAGTAAGCACATATGACTCTGAATAAAACTATTAAACCTATCTGTTAAGTAAGATGGTGCCAGTTTTACAAGGTCACTTTTCAGAGTTGAATCACACACCAAGCAAGCAAACTGAAAGTCCCAACTTCCTATGAGAAGCAAAGCAGGGGAGCACCCGGCATAGATCAGAGCATTCAGATGAGAAAGACACCCACCAACATTGGATGTGTTTAAGTGGCAATAATATCCCCTGTTCCCTTTCCTTTAGCTGGAGAGAGTTTTTAGAAGGAAAAACCCATTTGTCTGACAGTCTTTTAAGATGGTAATAACTGTCCTTTTTGGGAAAAGAAGAATTTAGTTGAGATGGGCTGCAGCTATCATTGTTGCTGTTGTTAAAGTCCGATTTTATTTCCTAAAAGACAAAACAAGATAAGCATACACCAGAGAGGACAGAAAAGAATAGTAAAGATAGAAAATGCAGCTTCTATCTCCGGCTTTAACTCTCACTTGCAAGCACAGGACATGGTTTTATCAGCGAGTCTGAGACCTGGCAAACTTGTACCAGCACTGGGCTGTTTAGGGCATTGCATTTAGCTGCCTCTCTGGTCACAGGCTTACTGTAGTGATAGAGAGTATGCAGTCTTGGCCAGCTAAGCCAGACCTTTATTAGACAGAAGGAAAAAAGAGAGACAGAGAAAAGAGGAAAAAATAAGGTTGGGAAGAAAAAAGGACATGTTGGGGCAGGGGGAGGGAGACAAAGTCTCACATCCCAGATAGTGGTTGGGATTTAGCTGGAGCCAGTGGAGGTGGTGATGACATCGGTTCCCTCTCTCTGGTCTGGTCTGGTAGGACATCTCTCAGGATTAGGACGCAGGTCCAGCATCTGAGGAGATGGTGGGGGTGGAAGCCATGCTGGTGGAGTTTGATCTTTCCCTTTCTCTTGTCTTTGTCAGTCAGCATTGTCGTAGCCTCCATCCATTTGTCTATCTTTTTGGGGGGACCCCAGAAGGGAGTGATGGATGGAACAACCCCCTCCCTCATTATTTTGTCCACCAATTAGGCCTAATTTCCAACATGCTAATTTTGATTTACTGATTTCTGATCCCACACTGTTCTTGTTTATCAGGCATGACCTTAATACAGTCCTTGAATTATATCAGGAGACCTTTTTGTTTGTACTAATTCAGTTTGTCTCTCTTTTGCAACTTTTCCCATCAACATTTATTATTATAGGTTATTGTGACCCTTTATGAGCTTCCACTTACTTTTTACAGCTGAGCTCACACTTAGGACAAATACATAGGCCCAGTTATCAGCTGCAGTATCAAGCTGGTGAACTCCACCCAAGAGGGGCCTTTTATTGACAGGGAGTGGGTGGGTGAACCAGTCAAGCTGTTCAGCCTCCTCTGAGCTAACCAGTGGTATAACAGGGGGAAGGAAGACAATGGCCAAACCTTTGCCCAGTGTCACCTTCCCCCTGCCCACTGCTATCTGGAACTGGGAGGGGCAAGTATCTCTACCACTGCCCCCTGATCTTTTCAGGACCCAGCATGGCTGGGCTTACGGGTGGGTAATGTGGGCAAGTGTCCAGGGTGCTGCCGTGGTCAGGGGGCACCATGGTTAAAAGGGTGCCAGTGCCTGGGCAGGGTCAGAGGCTTGTGCCCACTGGCCAGGCTCCACTCTCAACTTGTGGGTGGTTTGTTGGCCCGAGTGTGTCTCAGATTGGCAGAGGGGGCAGGTGGATTGGGCTGGCTCCCAGCTGGGGGAGGGGCTGAAGTTATGGGGAGTGTTGTTGCAATTTGCAGATGAGGAAGGTCTGCTCCAGGGGTGAGCTGCGGGAGCCCCAGTGGGCCCGGGGCAGTGCACTGCAGGACGGGCTGGGGCTAGGGCTGGCCTTGCCCCCAGGGCTGTGCCATGTGCTGGTTCATGCTGGGAAGGGTGCGAGGAGAGCACCAGGAGGAGAGCTGCTTCTGCCTGGTGTCTCACTGCCTGCACTCACCCTGGGCTGCCTGGTGCTGCCCACCTGCCAGTGTAGCAGTTCAGCAGCCCCAATGGCCTTGGAGCAGGGGAGGACAGGGTGTGCCCAGGTTAGTGGCGAGCGCTCCAGGGGGTACATCGCGGCATCCGAAATTGGGAGATGTTGAGGATCGGAATCAGTGGGGCTCCCTAGGCAGGTCCCTGGCAGTCAGGAAAACACACACAGTGCCGGGTGTGTGCTGTGCTGTGCTTCAGTTTGTGCCTTGCAGCGCTGCCATCCCCCTCAGCGCTTCGTATGGTTGCCAGCCCAGCATTCTCACTGCTGGTGCCAGAAACTCGGGGGATACAGTGAGCCAGCGCTGAGCGTACAGGCTACCTGTGCTGTTTGCAGCAGTCTCTGCTGAGGTGCACAGAGTCCTTACTGTAACTTAAAAGCTTCCCCAGTAAACTCAAGGTGTGTGACTGTACTGTGTATCTGTACTTAAATCCAAGGAAAGAGCACCAAAATACAAGTTTGCCCAGGGTGCCATTTTCCCTAAAGCTGGCCTGGGACCCGGAGGTGGCTATATCCTACTAATCTGATATGCCCACCCCACCCCACTGAAGCAAAAAGTGAGGGATACTACATTAAAGTTATTCTAATTTACTTCTGGCTCACAACCTCTGTGTGTGTGTGACTAATGATTGTTGAACTAGTTTAGCCTTTCTCTATTAATTATATCTGAATTACTTAATATTATATCTCTTTTTTAATGGGAAACTTCCATTTCAATGATTTGCTTCAAAGTGTATAGATATCTTTAATATACGACTGCACACCCCTTTTCCCTGTAAAATCTACATAAATTAATTTTGTAAGTTGAAAAGTACCCTTTCAATGTGATGAAAACTTAGCCTTCCATTTAAAATTGTAATACATAATGTGGTTAGTTCTAATGGTACCCTTTAAATAAATTTAAATCTTTCCTCATATTATTAAAGTTCCCTATATTGCAAAAACATTAGTTTAAAGAAAATAATATGGCAGTGAATAATGATTTTGTGTTTAGTACCCAGCAATCTTTCTTTCAGAAAAAGATATTTTTAGTTGAAAGGTACATTTCCAACCATTTATGTTAAAATGAAATGCAACTATCTAGCTGACAGAACTAACAGCTGTGAAAATGAGACTTAGAGATTTATGCAAATGGAGGACTTCTGAATTAATTCATGTTATGGAAAAGACTGTCAGTTTCTATGAGTCTTTATGCCCCATTACTTAATTAGCTGTTTTGATGATGGTCGTCAAACTGAATTTGTATGAAGTAGAAGATCTGCAAATAGGGCAGATCTATGAAATGTGTGAGTCAAAGTGACAATTCTGATTTTTTTGTCCATCCATTAAATAGATAATGTCCCACAAATGACTATAGATGAAGGGGGAAATGTGTAGTTTTACAAAATCTAGGGTTCACTTACAGAGCACTTGTTCAATAAGTATGCTTATATGTAAAGTATCATGGGCCAAATCCCACTGGCCATACTCATGAGCAGTCCCACTAAAATCTAAAATGAGGAGGATTTAGGACCAATGTTGTGTAAATACTTGCTCTCTCTCCCCTCTTCCTCCCTGCTACATACCCAAGAAGAATACAGTAACGTACTATGATAAGAAAGGTCAGCCTGTATAAACACCTCAATAGGTTTTACATAGTAATGGCTCTAAAGGGTAAAAAATTCATCATGTAACAACTAACACAATTACTTTTTTTATGATTGTGTGGAACTAATGTGTTTCTAGCCGAGCCTCTTTCAGCCTCAGCCCCAGGAGTGAAATCCTGATGATACTAAAGTCAATGGACGTTTTGCCATTGACTTCAATGGGGCCAGGATTTGACCATGGGTTTCTCTGTTATTTTGGACCCATTTTTAAATTGTGATCCTCTTTTCATTCACACTGGAGCAGCTAATGTTTGTCCCCAAGATTCAGTGAAATGCAATCTTCTTTCAGAGGTGTAGGCAACTATGAAACTGGAATGATCCCTTCTATTTTCTGTGTAGTGCACCTTGAAGTTTCTACGCAGTCTTAGCAGAGATGTTCAAAGACACAAATGGAAGTTCGGTACATAACTTATTTATACATTTCAACATCTCTCGCTTTCTGTACCTACAGTTCAGCTGCCCTTTTTTTTCTCCTCAGGGCTCAATACAGGCTGAGAAGACAGAAACAGTGTTTTTTCTTTATTCCTGTCTTAGTTTATTGTTCTCTTAAAGCAAATCAAGATAATTGTGACAGAGTATCTATTTGGATACAGTAACAACACTTCCCAGCAGTGATGTGCTTTTCAGTGCAGTGTCTGGCCTTTCACTTAATTTAGACTTTAAAAATATTGCTCAAATGGAATATTTTGAGCACTGTATAACGTGTAAACGAAGGCAGAATATGGCCAATAATGCTATACAAGACACTGTAGAATACTTTGCTATTTTATTCATTTGGGGAGATGGTTCCTAAAAATACAAAAAAGATGGATCTGTTAAGAGCAGTATAGTAAACATCTGTATTTTCTGCACTTAGTATAGACATAAAGATGAAGTCAGGCCATCTGAGAAGCTGCACTGGTCAAAAGAACACTGAAATTTGTAACCAGAGCAACATTGAGCTTGTGCTTATTGACAGTTCAGACAACCATGTGAAAACATGCAATTTATAGGCATTAGTGAAAGAAGGAGGCCTACTGTTTCCAAAACCCATACTGTGCCTCATTGGAGGATATTTATTGTTAAGGGCAGATTTTATTTTTAGCCTACTGTTTCAGTGTCAGAGGGACTTTAGTGTTCAGGCTCAAAATTTACCCTAAATTGTCATCCTTTTTGTAAGTGTACCAGTCCTCAACATTTCAAGAACTGCAAAAACCCACCATGTCAATTGTGCCTGCCATTTCAGATTCATTCTTGCATCAGAGCAAGCCCCTATCAATCTACAATAACACACTCTGCAAATATGTACCCAACGTACTTGCCCTCTCTGCTAGTAAAGCTATTTTTGCAAGCATGATTTGAAAATAATACATTCCAGAACCTTTAAACAGAATAATTTATAATTTCATGTGCACTTGTATGTATGTTTGCGGCAAGCCTGAATCTGTAGTCATTCAGTTGAAGAATCTTACTGAAGTCAATGAGGTCACTATGTTAACGGTAGTCCCCCAACCTTTGTCAGAGGGAGACACTTTAAAGAGACATTGACAGGTCAAATTTCACCCCAAATTCAATTTTCTTAACAGTAAATTTTAATTCGTTACATCAGAGGTCCCAAAGCAGTAAAACTACACAAGGAAAACACACGTTACCAATTATATTTCCCAAACCCTTATGCTTTAGTGAATTTGTATACAGTACAAAAATAATATTCAGAAAAAGAATAACTGAAGACTATTAAGTCAAACTATCATATGAGATGTATTTTAAAACATTTTAATTTAATTTCCACTGATACACTGCTATTGGTAACCCATCTTATATTCAATTGAGAATTCAAGCAGAAAGACATCAAATTCATATTTTTCTGTCTTTTAGCATCTCAATAATCTATTAACTGGAATAGCCTCTTTTGCTTTGGACTGTATATTTCAGTACCTACACACCTTTGCTAAAAATGAACATGATAATAAAATAAATGTGGGTAACAATGCCCACATTAACGTAAAAGTTTACTAATAGCATGATAGAGCTTGACAATGTTTGTTTAAACTTGATCTTTCACAGATCATTATATCAGTTAAAATCTGCAAGTTGCTGTGAGGATATCTTACCTGGATTATGTAACTATAATTCTCTTAGGGATTTTCACTGACATTTTCATAGTTCAAAAGTTAAACACATGCTAGAAATCAAGTACACAGGAGTTTCAAACTTTCAATTTATTTTCAAAGGTTTTCCTAACACTATACATTGGAGTTGACAGTACAGTATAACTAGTGGCATTATCTCTGCAATTAGACAGAAGCCTGATTTTTGTTTTTATAAACCTGCTTCAGAGCATTCTGTTTTCTCTCCCTTCTCTAATGTTTGAAAAAGAAACCTAATTATATTTGCCATGATCCTACTAACTCTTTTTCTAGCCAGGCTTGCTAGAATTGGAATTGTAGCATAACATTTCTTCCCTTAGGATATCTATTTTTTGTCTCACATTTGATGGCTAACATCCCAGACATGTAATAAAGGAGATCATTCGAAATTGTTGCTTAACTATTTTGTTTGTTAAATGCAGGACTCTTGAGGCTGCCTTATTCATTCCTATTTAATTGTTCCAACCAATGCACTTTCACTAAAACAGATATACTGTGAAACCAATATAGTATGACTGAAAGCAATAAAGCGTCACTGGAACCTATCCATGTACACTCAGTCTAATATATTATTAAAGAAATGGCAGTATTTTCATTCAAAACAGTGTGTTTCACTAACTATATTAGCTCCAATTTCCTCTGAATTTCAGTCTCATTCTGATTTCATGTCATGCCCACAATATCCATTTATTTATGCCCAAAAGGTGGATGCATACTTTGGCAATGCAGACAGGTTTTACAACCTTGTCTAAAATACACATTCTTGTGCATATCAAGAGCAACCATTTTTCATAATACCAAAGGTACATATAGGCTTGAAAGTATTAGCTATTTATTGGTAAATATCAGTAAACGTCGATTTCACTGTATACACATAAACTGGCAAAATACTTCCATTGGTAATCAAATTCTACAGATAGGCAAAGTAAGAAAAATGCTGCTGAAGAACTTACTAGAGTTTGAATTAAAGATATCTACTGTGTATATTTTGACATGTGATGCTGACAATTTGTGTTTTTTAATGGTTATAAAGCTTTAACTTTTTGAGTTTCAACGTCTACCATTATTAAGTAATTATTGCATGTCCCTGCCCCATAATTTCCCACAATTGTGAAAATTTTAAATAGATTAACATTTTAAAAATGCTTAAAAATCAAAATTGATATCTGTTGCTATTATAAACTATTAAAATTGATTTCTGCCAAGCCTAGTTATATATCATGTCCAAGTGGAACATTCCACACTGTATACACTATTCCACACATGCACACTTGCATTTCATGGTGATGAAAACTAGATTAGACAGAAAGATAGACCTATAATAAGATAACTAGTGAAGTAGTCAATCCTTCTTATACTTACCCTTGGAAAAGTTGTAAATCTGTCCAGTTCTTCCACAAAGCAGAACATCTGTAAACTAATTGCTGACATTACAATTAAAAGGCTGGCAGTGAATACAACCAAGCTCCCAAGTTTTTTTCCAGGTCCAAATATCTTATACACAAAATCCTCCAAAGCAGGAGAAATCTTTATAAGTCGAACTACCCTAAGCACCTGCAAAGAGAGAGGAAAAGATAAAATACAATTACAATCATATTAGTTTGTCTGATTATATTATGTATCAATTTTAATAGATTCACAGATTTTAAGGCCAGAGGGGACCTTTATGATCATGTATCTAATCTGACCTGCATAACACAGGCCAAAGAACCTCATCCAACAATTTCTGCATCAAGCCCATAGCTTCTGTTTGAGCCATAACATACCTTTTTAAAAGACAAGCAGTCTTGATTTAAAGATAACAAGTGATGAAGAATCCACTACATCCCTAGATAAATTTTTCCAATGGTTAATTTATGCTCCCTGTTAAAATGTATATCTTATTCCTAGTTTGAAATTAATCTAGGATGATGCAGCATTTTTATTAAAGTTTTCTCCTATTGCTCAGAGCCATGCGTTTGATAAGAAAATTATAATATTTTTAGGTTTTTGCATCCCTTGGTATTTTTCCCTTTCTATATTAATAGCCTTGATCCACAATCTTTTACAATTCCAGTGGATCAATAAAAAAAAAAAATGTGGCTCTTAAGAGCATGTATTTGTAACAGTGAACACTGGGTTATATATTCATGTAGAGAGCATGCACCTGTATCCCCACAGATAGTTTGCCCATACAATGACCTAAGAGGAAGTTAAACCTGAATCTCAATGCAAAGAGCTGCATGAGGTACTATAAAATATAAATCATTAAATGTTTCATTAGCTAACATGCATGATTGTTAATACTGCATTCAATGAGAGACCTTCCGGTGACATAGTTTCTCAACATGGGGAGAATATCACCAGTATGCTGGTGATACACAGCTGTCTCATTATAATTATTATTATTATTGCTACCATATAGAATCCTAGTAATAGACCAGCACACCATTGTACTAGGTGCAGTACAAACACACAACAAGAAGAGAGTCCCTGCCCCAAACAGCTTACAATCTAAACAAATACATGTCTCTCATGCCCCATGGACCCTATACATTCTGCACATCTCCGTCATGGAGATGACACTACCAGCCGGATGTATCACAGCTGCTTTGTCCCTAGTGTGGGGTAAATAGAAGTCTTGCTTCTGGACACAAGCTGATGTTATGAGGAAGTTCTCTCTTCTTTTAGTGAGCTAGGTTAAGAATCCTGGAGTGACTGTATCATTTCCATGGTAAACCATGTGTTGTTTGCATGAGGGTCTAATGTGTTTTTTCTGTTGTGTAATTTGCATAGGCTACTGCTACCCACTTATTTATTTTGTAACAGGAACACATGCTCCCATGACGGATGCTTTATTACTGCTGCTTAGGAGGGCTTCTCTATAGCTTGCAACTTGTTCAGAATTCAGCACCACATTTGCTCACTGATTTAGGATGCTGTGATCATATTAGGAACAACCTGTGTACTTTATATTGGCTGCCCAGAAAGTGGTAGATTGAATTTGGCTCGGAACTGTTGATTTTTTAAATATAGAATTCTCTCTTGAAGCGTGGCTGAGTAAAAATGATACCTTTACTCAACAGATCTACTCCTGGTGTGAAATCCTAGCCCCACTGAAGTCAATGTGAATGTTGATATTGACTTCAATGGGGCCAGGATTGAACCACTGGTCTGTATTCTGAGTCATGTTTTATATTTAATTGTCTTACCTAGCTTTCTTTTTTCTCCACCTAGAGAGCTCTAACTGACCTTTAAGTAGCACATTAATCTTTATTGGTGCTATTTTGCTATTTCATTTGTTTTCATTAGGAGACAAATTAAATCTAGCAAAGTTTTACTGTAATGACATTTTTGTTTTCCATGCTACAGGCTAATACATACAAATTTTCTTTTTTAAGATTTTTACATAGACAGTGTGTACTTTTGGGGGTAAAATATATAAAGATTTTGTACAGCAATTCAAAATGAAAATTAAAAAAGAACCCATAAGTTTTGTTACATAAAATTTCTAAGACTGTCTCTCTCAAGATGTAGTTATGTTTACCTCAGAAGGTGATTCTATAATATTTTTCCCCAATAAAAAACACCACCTTCTGCCTTCAAAACACAATACATTCCATTCCATTCCAAAAAAACCCTTTATAGGACTTTGCTGTAATACATAAAACATGGGAGTCTTTCCATTGACTACGAAGGCCTTTTGGATCAGGATTGCAGAAAATTTGCTTTACTGTAAATTATGCTAATTTTCTGTCACAGAGTGGTTTGCATGTTGCTGTGAACAAGAATTAATATTGACGTGCACAGGGAGGTGGTTGGGAAGGTGAGTAATGCCTAGTGTGGTGAAGAGTAACTGATGTGTTGACAAGAGGTTATCTGTGAAGGCAAATAAATAATGTAGACTATGATAGACGTTAGGGAAGACTAGGAAGGTGGAAAAAAGTTCTGTTTGATAAACCAGAGGGTATTCAACAAGGAACTCTTTTTAGCTACATTTTTTTGCTTGACTGGGAACACAGCAACTCTGTCACCATTAATATTAAAATATCTGAAGATCTGCCTAACCTCCAGAAGTATCCCTGTGAACATTACTTTTTGACCTTAATCGAATTGGAGATATGTTACATAGCTTGCTAGAAATCTGCTTGCCTCGGAACATGGTGTATACATGCCTGCACACTGACAAAGGTATTTTCCAACCTCCGTGTCATTTGCCTGCAAGGGGATTTGGATTGTGGAATGTGACCCAGATCTTTCAGTGTAGCAGGTGCTTCTGCTTATAAAACGTATGTCTTTTCAGATAGATATTTCAATGAAAACTACATCCTAAAAAAATTCTGTGCTGAAAGAGTAAGTGCCCCAGTGAAGTCAATGAGAATTTTGCCAGTGACTTCAACAGGGCCAGGATTTCACCTGTAGTGTTTTAAGGTAAACACAACAACAACAAAACACTGTCCCAACCACTTAACATTATTTTTAATAAATAAAAATACTATTTTAAGTTTGGTTTCAACATTGTTTTAATCTCTGTAATTTAGAAGTCAGAAATTAATATCAATACCTGAATATACTTTTAGTGCTGCTCACTTCTGTTTCACTAGAATTATGCTGATAGTTAGAGCCCTGTGAAATCTTTTTATAATTTTTCATTTTATTTCTCAGAATTTGTTGTTAATTCATTTTCTCGGGTCCTGTCCCCAGGGCGGTAAAAGGCCCTGGGCGTGGAGGGGGTGGTTGTAGGTTGTAGAGTGAGCCTGCATTCACCATGCAGCAGGGGCTCCTGACCCATGAGGCTCAGCCCACCTCCCAGCTCCAGGCATTGCGGCCTGGTGCATGGGGTTGCAATGCCGTTCACTTTTGGCCCACCACCCCACCGGTCATGCTGGCAGAGGAGTGGCCGGGCCAATCCTAAGTGGTGTTGTGATCCGGTCTGGCGGGTTAAAATGCCTACACTGGGGAGTTTTTCATTTTATGTCATTTTAATCATTGTTTTTCATTTTATTTCATGTTATTTTGCATTTGCAAGAAATACGGGGCTGACTCACTCTATGTGTCACCATGAACTATTTTCTTTTAAATATAGAAGCCATGCAAATTACACATGTTAATCCTTTGTGAAAGATTGGTCACAAAGTCAAGGCGGGGAGAGATTTTTCAGAAACACTCAGCACCAGCCCACCTCTGCTCTCACTGAAGTCTGTATTAAAACTCCCATATTGCAATGGGGATATAATTAGGCCAACAGTGAGTGCTTTTAGATAATCCCACCGCAAATGTATAAATATATGAAAAAAGATCTCTAGACAGATATTATCTGAGCAAGAAAAAGAAGGAAGGACCAGATACAGACATGAATTTCCTCCTTCTATTCTATAGAGTTAGTGATGACCACATTTATTTTGTCCAATGTGTAAAATTTATATTTTAATATTCAAACTTCCTGGAAAGAGACCATAAATTGTAAGTGGATTCTGATTAAATAAATATTCCACCAGTGAGTTAATGTGTTTGCTACTTGTAATATTTGAGATTTCCAACTTACTGTTGTCTGATTGTTTATTTTACATTTGTGCAATAGAAGTACAGTGGTTTAGTTTAAGGTATTCGTTTTTGTATGTTTGAGAATTACATCATGCCACTTGAGTGGCATTGTTCTGAGTATTCTCATAGCATGTAATCTCAGCAAGATCTAAAATGCCACAATCTAAAAATATTCAATTCCTATGGGGCTGTGTGCCAGGGTCAGAGATTTTGTAGTCTTGCAGATTTTCCTGACCAATTTTGTAGAATCGTATAAAGAGAATGCGAATAGGCTTTGTGCAATTTTTCACAAACTGTCAAAGTTCATTACTACACTTCAGCAGACCGCACTGTGTCATCATAGTTTATAATGCTTTTCTGTAAGATTTAGCTATGTCATTTATTATTTACCCTTTTTCATTATTAATTACTAATCTCTTGCTTTAACTCATTTTTAAATAATAGATGGATATGAATCTGTTCTAAATTTTTAAACTTATAAATGCAACATATATCACTGAAACTACTGTGAAGGTATTTTGGTCTCTCTAAACATCACTGTTTTACTTGCTATTATTTGAACTACAATTCCCAGAATCCTCTTATACCTAAAATGTCTGACCAGTCTATAAAGCTGTGTCCCATAGTTCTCATGTAAGGTTGTGATTTTCCAATGTCAAAATAATCGTTTTAGCCTTTTTAAAGAAAGGATTACTAGACTCAGTAACTGACACCTTACACTTGAGATTACACTATAATATAGTGAACCTATGGGTCTTTTCCCACAACTAGACTGACCCTACAGAACATATTCATTCAAGAAGGAGGGACAGAGAATTAGTTGGTCTGGCGACTAGGCTGACAGAGGACAAATGTGAGCTCATTTACAACCTGAAAATGGGTCAACCCCAAGGAATCGTTCTCTCTTTGTGTTCCACCAGGGACTTCCACCAGGAATGGGCAGGACAGCCCCAATAAATAGATTAGAAATAACTTGGTGATTGCAAAATGCCAGGATCCAGGATGGAGCTGCGGAAATGGCTTTAGAAGACCCAGAAGGTACTGAGGTAAAGAATCTCCTAGTTAGGGAAGTTAGGTGGGAAGGTGACAGCTGGTAGAGTAGTGTCTGTGGAATCTAAAGCAAGTTTATAGGGAACTGAGAGCCAGTAACAAGCAAGCCACTTGTGGACATTAAGCAGGAGCCTTTAAGATGCAGTGGGTGGAGATGCAGTAAGAAGTGGTGTGTATGCAAAGCTGAATGGAGAATTGTGGCTAAATTAGACCAAAGCCAGGGTGAAGCAGTGTAGCAGAAGTTGGAAATGAGAGCTGCAAAGAAGGAGGATTGGGGGCTGATGTGCTTACTCAGATAGAGGCCTACTCTTATAAGGTCTCCCTAGATCCACAGATTTAAAAAGAGACATTTGTTTGAATTATTATTATTTTAAAGACTTATTCAAAGTGACGCAGCAATATGAGAACTCTGGAAGAATCAAAGGAAAGCACAGATGGGAATACGTATTACTATTCGTGGATAACATTTTTAGTGTGCCTGAACAAGGTATTTGAACAGAAATCTTAAAATTAGTTGACTGTACCTGAAAATATGTAAACTGGGAATGGTAGAGGTCTGGATAAATATGAAGAGTAGTACCAATTACAAGCAGCAGTTCAAATTTGTGAAGAGATGAGCTGATATATCCAGTAAAGCCCAAGCACCAGATCTTCAGAAGAGCTTCTAAGTCAAAGAGAACTGTAAAAGCAACCTAGGAGAATACATAAGAGGAAAAACAAATGTTTCAATTGCTGATTCAAATCATGGCTTTCTATGTCGGAGTTCATACCTTGCCAAGATTTGAAATGATGTCTACTTGAGGATCTATATACTAAAGGAAATAGCCGGAATAACATTTAGCAAAAAATTCTGATGATATGTGCTGACTAGCCAAGCAAAGGAATAATGGCCTAGATTCATCAAAATGGATGACAGGTGTTTCTCATTTTTCTAATTTTTATGAACAAATGGCACTTATTTGTAAATTCTCAAACGTTGACTATAAACAGAGCATTCAAATGAAAATGATAGAAATCCTGTTTGTATAACGTATAGCGTACTTTCACAGAGATGATAGAGCAAGTTGATATTTCTAAAGTGTTAATTTTCTATAAATAGAGATACTCACAAATTATCACTAAAACTATTTGTTACAATTAAAAAAACAGATTAATAATAAAAAATATTCAAATTTGAAAAACCATACACATATATTTCCTTTCATTCATTGGGTCTAATGTTCTCCCAAGCTTGGCAAATTCTCAGTTGGCCTGAGCTGGTTGCAACTGGATCCCACTCAGGTTAGCTTGATGGTTCTAAGCTATTTGAGATTGTTTGTTGAACCTACAAACTTATTAATATCAGCTCTTGTGGATGATCCTGTGCCTGGCCAACAAAGTTAAGTTTGAATTGCAGCTTATATCACAACCCCTTATTTTTACTTGCTCATAGGTCTCAAATATATTCGCAATATGAAATTCATCATTTTTGGAGAGTATCAGACCAATCCATTTAACCAATTTTGAGTGCTCTGTGTGTGTCTCCCAAGAGAGAGAATTGGCCAGTACAATATGATTAGATATTTTGCACAATGCATAACAATGGTTGAACCAATTTTAAATATAACATAGATTGGACAGATCTAAGGAGCAAGCAAAGGTTGAAAGAGAACTGACTCAACAGTTATTGTTTTTTTATGAACATTTAATTTTTTCCCCACACATGCACAGAAATAAACCAACAGAAATGGGTAAGGAAAGATGGGATGAGGGTACGATTGCCAATTTTGGTTGGACATATTCCTCGAGGTTTCATCACATGATAATCTTTAATTAAAGATTAATCTTTAATTCCTGGAGACTCCAGAACAATCCTGGACGATTGGCAACTCTAGATGAGGGTTAAAACAAATAAAACAAGGGAGTAATAAATCTGGTAAATTCTGCCATTTTTAAATGGTGATATATGTAGGCAAGAAGTGTTCATAGGGGAAAGGGTGTGAGGTAGGAAGTGACAGGGGAAGACTTGTAGGCAGGGGCAGAAATGTGCAGTTCTTAAAGGCCTTTTCTGAAATATTTACACAGTAAACAACATAGAGTTCACATTGAAGACAAGAACCAGTTCATCCTAGATTTACACCTTTAGCTCTGGGAGACTGAAATTTTTAACCCTGACATTTAGACAACTTAGCTATCTGCTCTAGCTGAGGCTAACCCCCTCCGCCTCTCCCCTTCCATTACTACGATGTATACATTTTCTCTCATTTTATTTGCAGACTTGCCACAGAAAATGCCTCTGGCTAAACACCCTCCATCCCCAGTTCCTCCCATGCCTTCTTAATTTATCAATGTATCTCCCCGGAGACTTCTCCCAATAGGCAGTAGAGGCAGGACAGAGAAAGGGATATCTGTCCTCCCCTCAGCAGTTCTCTAGGCTGCAGGGGCATGACAAGTTGTGTAGTGGTAAGAAAAGAAATGGGTAAACTAACCTAACCTCTATATTCCCCAAATGAGAAGTGGGTAAACTCCACTGACCCTTGACTACACTAGACATTGAATTAACAGGTAATACTTATACAGAACTACTATTTTCAAACATTAACAAATTAATGTTCAGAGGGTTCTCTGAGGTCAAATATTATTCATCTTCTTTTTACAAATGGGAAAAGTCAGACACAGAGAGGTTAATTGTCTGTGGGCTCTAAAGGCCATTGGATTTGGAAAGACCCAAGAAATCCAGAGCCTTGGATTTTAATCCTGATTCTGACCCTATCTGTGAGACTTTGCTAAAGTAGTGAATTTCTTCTGATTCAGACTCTCTTTCCATAAAATAGATATGATTATATTTACCAACAGAGAGGGGTTTGTCAGCTACCTAAATAATGTTTGTAATGTGCAATATATTTTATGAACTGTAAAAATCACTGGCAGAGGAGGAAATATAACTCAAAGGTTTGGGCTACCAGCCTTATGTTCAGTCTTCTAGTCAACATATATGGCTTGTTGGTGAGCAGTATCACCAGCAATATTTGCAACAGTTTTCCTAAAGTGTATGAAATATTTATCAAACTTTAAAGTTCTTTGCATGATTAAATCAAACTAAGATGTCTTGCAGCACCCCAGTGTTCTAAACCTTTTGTTTAGGCTGAGCAATAAAACCCAACTGAACACCCTACTGTGCAAGCACACAGACACCTGCACACACCTCTCAGTCTTCATATCTTCAAAGATAATGACTAATTTTCCCTGACTTGTTCCTTTGTAGATATCATTGAGATCTACAAAACAAGTCAAGTCTGAAAAAAATGGTTTCAAATACAGCATGAACAAAACCTCTGTTTGAAACACACTGGGAAAGTATTTTAATCCGGATTAAAGAAAAAAAGGCCTTTGAGCAAAGAAGAGTCATACAAAATTTCAGCCCCAAAGGATTTGTGTGTGTGTGTGTGTGCACTCCAGTTATGGAATAAGGAAAGGTTTGGAATTCAACCTTACAGCAGTGGAGAAGCAACTCTAACATTCACACAATTCAGAATATATAGGTGTTGCATTAGGGACAAGATTAGCAAATATGATGTTAAATATATTTAAATTTATTCTAAAAATGTGTAGGCAGGATGATTTGCATTTTATATCCTTGTCAGAGGACCTCAAACCACTAACACTTAAAAATTTATTAGATGGTTTGCATAGCATTTGGTTACATTTATACACCTGCCTTCCCACTGATAGAGCTGGGCATTTTTCCTTCATTGTAATTAATTACATGAGAAGATTCAGGAGTCAAATATACAACATCTGACTTGAATGTTTTGTTAGGTATGCAATGCAATAACGTAGGTTTGTATACAAATTTATGCTCATATCTACTCCTTCTGCTGCTGCAGAGAGGGGAAGAGGGTGAATCCATGGAAAAAAACATGGGGTGCCAGGCAGGGGCAGGCAACTGGTTAAACGAGTTGCTACCATCTGCTGTGCTGCCACATTTCCCTCTGTCAGAACATCTATGCATCCTTATGAGCCATCAGAAAAAGTCTGTGAGGCTCAGTTAGGAAAGAAGCCAAAGAGGAGCCATATGAGATGGCATGCTTCCCTGTAGGTTGCAGGGTGCTAATGCTGCTTCACACAGAGCACAGCTAGGGCCAATACCCAACACTACCACCTAAGCTGGTTCTACTGTGCTGCCTTGGCTTGGTTGAGGGGAGTGTACAGCTACAGGTGAACTTAGAGGAGAGTCTTTCTGAGTTGGATCAATGAGGTTAGGATCCCAGATCTCTGACCCTTCCCTCCCTTTTCAGGTTCCATATTCTGTTTAATCTTCACTTCGGGAAGCGGGACAGGGACTTTCTCAGAACAGTATTGATACAAGGACATAGATTCATTGCAAAGGACACTGCCATGTGAGATGGTAGCAGAAAAAAACAGTTTAACTCTGTTCATGCCTCTAGAGTGTAGGCCACTGCTTTTCAGGATTCTTAATGCTCTTCACTAAGACTTCAATCCTGCAACCTATCATAATGGAGAGGACTTCTTTTCTGTCTGTCTTGGGTTTTTCTACGGGACAACCCCCTACTGTCTAACCCAGGGATTGGCGACCTTTGGCACGCGGCTTGCCAGGGTAAGCCCCCTGGCAGGCCGGGCTGGTTTGTTTACTTGCCGTGTCTGCAGGTTCGGCCGATCGCGGCTCCCACTGGCTGCGGTTCGCTGTCCCAGGCCAATGGGGGCTGTGGGAAGCGGCGCAGGCTGAGGGATGTGCTGGCCACGGCTTCTCGCAGCCCCCATTGGCCTGGAGTGGCGAACCGTGGCCAGTGGGTGCCGTGATTGGCCGAACCTTCGCACGCGGCAGGTAAACAAACCGGCCCGGCCTGCCAGGCTGCTTACCCTGGCGAGCCGTGTGCCAAAGGTTGCCGATCCCTGGTCTAAGATAATACCAATGAACACATATAATTAGATCTTTATGGTGGTGTCCACCATGGAGTTGCTCTTCACACTTCCCAGGTGCTAGGAAGCTATACTTAGTTGGGTTTTTTGTTTGTTTGTTTCTTTTCTCTCTCACAAGACTGCTTTTGCTGATTCTATAAGGTCAATATATTCAAATTTAAATAACTTTCTGATTATCTCAATTTGACCATGAATGTTATTTATTTTGGTACAATGGGCTGATAAATACATTTGTAATGTACCTTAAGCTTTGCAAATAGTTGGGTGTATTGAAATATGTAATAAGTGGAATCTGGGTTTAGAATTTACATCCTTTCCCTCCTCCCCCGCACTGCTTTAACCCTTAAGAGCCTCCCTCTTTCTAGAGCTGTCTGTCCTCTAGTTCCCATAAAGGAAGCAGGCTTCCTTCTTGTAGCTGAGCATATAAAATACTCCAGGCTAGGCTTGCCTGCTGAATTTAACTAGAGAGATTATTCCGAAATTGAACTTCTATTATCTTAGGGATTTTAATGAACGTGAAAGACTTTCCACTTATCTACAACTTCCTGTTACTATTGCTG
Source organism: Emys orbicularis (assembly GCF_028017835.1). Taxonomy (NCBI): domain Eukaryota; kingdom Metazoa; phylum Chordata; order Testudines; family Emydidae; genus Emys; species Emys orbicularis. The sequence continues at coordinate 267,072,423 of NC_088683.1, read as the reverse complement.
GGCATTGGTGAACCTGAAGTCCCAAGTGGACTTTGCCGAGTCCTGTCAAAACCTGTGAGAGCTGCTGCCTAGTCAGATACACAAAAGGAAAGAGAGAGAGAGAGCTAGAGAAGAAAGATGAAAAGGGCTTGACTGACAACTGGAGATGCAGCTCATTTATCTTGTTTGTTTCTTCTGAGTTTTTTGGATGTGTTTGAGTGATTATCTCATTGTCCCTATGACGGGGTCTATAAGGCCTTGTCTGCCTGCTGCTGGAGACATTGCAGAGAAGGGCAGCCCTATTGACTCTGGCCACAAGGCCATCATGCAGCCCTGCAAGGAAGCGCTACCTTTTTGACTCCGGCCATTAGGCCATACTGCCCTGAGGCTTAGGGTGGTCATTTGAACTCAGCTGTGGGGCTGTAGTGCCCTTCCCCCATCCCCTAAGTTTGATAGGTGTACCAGCCCCGCGACAGATACCTACATCCCAGATTTTATGGAGAACCTTTTTAGCACTGAATAATGAAAAAGTAAATATAACATGCAAAGAGTGCCCTGCACAGAAATACACTTGCAGTATGACCATAGAAGACATTATTATTTGTATCACAGTAGTGCTTGGAGGACCTTACCAAGATCAGGGTACCACTCTGCTAGGCATTGTACTGAAAATTAGAGACAGTCCCTCCCCTCAGCAAAGCTTACAATCTGAGGCTCTGATCCTGTGTTAATTGCAGGATCAGGGCCTAAATAGACAAAGAAAGTATTATTATCCCCATTTACAGACCTTGACCAAGGTCACACCAAAATCTGTAGTAGAACTAGGAAGCAAACCTAAATCTCCTTAGTCCCAGTCCAGTGCTTTAATCACAAGACCATTCTCCCTCATATGCATATGTTTTTTTTTCATATGTGGATATATACAGAGAAAATTTTCATTACTAGGACAATTAACTAAACCTGCACCAATTCCAATGCTGTACATTCTAGTAAAAATACCATTTTTATTCAAAAGCTTGTTTAAAATGCCTGAAGTGAACGGACTTGACAGCTTCCTTTTAAGACCATTGTTTAAAAATATGAAAATGTCAAGTCGTATCAGTTATGTTATTGACTCTGACCTCTGGATTCTATTTATTGTGTGCTGAACTACAGCACAGTCTTGAAACGTGCTGCGATTGGGATTTTTGGTACATTTATCACTGATTAGTCTGAAATATATTGCTCTGCTATGGGAAGAGGATTCATTTAGGAGGAAAAATTTTTATCAGCTATAATAATGATGGAAAGCTAACTTTATTCCACATTTCTTAAAACAATATTGTAAATATAAAACCTTTGCAAATTCAAACTCCTCCCACCCCCCATTTTTAGTAGGTTTATTATGGAAATCATTGAAACCTTGTTAAATAAAATATCATCCTTACAATTTCAATTTAACTGAATAGATAAACACACTTTGGCACAGAGACTATCCTAGAGAACGGATCTTGCTGAGGAGTTAAATGGGTCAATTTAATGGCATTTATATATGAAATATAGGGCCATATTGTAACTTCTCCAGTGGCTGTGGGCTCCAGACACAGTAAATATGGCCTCCAATGTAGGGGAACCCAGGGTTGTCCAATGAAAGGAACATCCAACTCTAGAGAGAGGCTGCTCCTTAATTACTTGCTCCATTATTTTCCCTGGCACAGAAGTTGAACTAACTGGTCTGTAGTTTCCTGGGTTGTTTTTATTTCCTTTTTAATAGATGGGCACTATATTTGCCCTTTTCCAGTCTTCTGGAATCTCTCCCGTCTCCCATGATTTTCCAAAGATAATAGCTAGAGGCTCAGATACCTCCTCTATTAGCTCCTTGAGTATTCTAGGATGCATTTCATCAGGCCCTGGTGACTTGCAGGCATCTAACGTTTCTAAGTGATTTTTAACTTGTTCTTTTTTTATTTTATCTGCTAAACCTACCCCCTTCCCATTAGCATTCACTATGTTAGGCATTCCTTCAGACTTCTCGGTGAAGACCGAAACAAAGAAGTCATTAAGCATCTCTGCCATTTCCAAGTTTCCTGTTACTGTTTCTCCCTCCTCACTGAGCAGTGGGCCTACCCTGTCTTTGGTCTTCCTCTTGCTTCTAATGTATTGATAAAAAGTCTTCTTGTTTCCCTTTATTCCTGTAGCTAGTTTGAGCTCATTTTGTGCCTTTGCCTTTCTAATCTTGCCCCCGCATTCCAGTGTTGTTTGCCTATATTCATCCTTTGTAATCTGTCCTAGGCCTGGTCTACACTAACCCCCAACTTCGAACTAAGGTACGCAACTTCAGCTACGTGAATAACGTAGCTGAAGTCGACATACCTTAGTTCGAACTTACCGCGGTTCAGACGCGGTCCACATGCGGCAGGCAGGCTCCCCGTCGACTCCGCGGTACTCCTCTCGCCGAGCTGGAGTACCGCAGTCGACGGCGAGCGCTTCCGGGATCGATTTATCGCGTCCAGACGAGACGCGATAAATCGAACCCGGAACTTCGATTCCCAGCCGCCGAACTAGCGGCTGGGTGTAGACAAGGCCCTAGTTTCCATTTTTTATATGACTCCTTTTTATTTTTTAGATCATGCAAGATCTCGTGGTTAAACCAAGGTGGTCTTTTGCCACATTTTCTATCTTTCCTAACCAGCGGAATAGCTTGCTTTTGGGCCCTTAATAGTGTCCCTTTGAAAAACTGCCAACTTTCCTCAGTTATTTTCCCCCTCAGTCTTGATTCCCATGGGACCTTACCTATCAGCTCTCTGAGCTTACCAAAATCTGCCTTCCTGAAATCCATTGTCTTTATTTTGCTGTACTCCCTTCTACCCTTCCTTAGAATTGCAAACTCTATGATTTCATGATCACTTTCACCCAAGCTGCCTTCTACTTTCAAATTCTCAACGAGTTCCTCCCTATTTGTTAAAATCAAGTCTAGATCCGCTTCCCCCCAGTAGCTTTCTCAACCTTCTGAAATAAAAAGTTGTCTGCAATGCAGTCCAAGAATTTGTTGGATAGTCTGTGCCCCGCTGTGTTATTTCCCCAACATATATCCGGATAGTTGAAGTCCCCCATCACCACCAAATCTTGGGCTTTGGATGATTTTGTTAGTTGTTTAAAAAAAGCCTCATCCACCTCTTCCACCTGGTTAGGTGGCCTGTAGTAGACTCCTAGCATGACATCACCCTTGTTTTTTACCCCTTTTAGCCTAACCCAGAGACTCTCAACACTTCCGTCTCCTATGTCCATCTCCACCTCAGTCCAAGTGTGTACATTTTTAATATATAAGGCAACACCTCCTCCCTTTTCCCCCTGTCTATCCTTCCTGAGCAAGCTGTATCCATCCACACCAACATTCCAATCATGTGTATTATCCCACCAAGTTTCAGTGATGCCAACAATGTCATAGTTGTATTTATTTATTAGCACTTCCAGTTCTTCCTGCTTATTATCCATACTTCTCACATTTGTATATAGGCATCTAAGATACTGGTTTGATCTTGCCTCCCAGTTTTGCCCTGACCCTCCTTTCTCTCTGCCATTATAGCCCACGCTCCCTCTTGTTTCCGACTCATCTGCCAGGTCTCCGTGTTCCCCACTTACCTGTGGGCTTTGCTCACACGTCCCCGTCGAACCTAGTTTAAAGCCCTCCTCACTAGCATGAGAGAGTCAGGAGGGGAGGGAGTTTGGGTGCCACAGAAAGGGCAGCTTGATCCCGCATCCTTTCTAATGAGATCTCTGTTGAAATTGCTGAGATATGCATTTTAGGAAAACAGGAAGCTTGTCTACATGTGAACATAACATTAGAACATAAGAATGGCCATACTGGGTCAGACCAAGGATCCATCCAGCCCATCATCCTGTCTGCCGACAGTGGCCAATGCCAGGTGCCCCAGAGGGAGTGAACCTAACAGGCAATGATCAAGTGATCTCTCTCCTGCCATCCATCTCCACCCTCTGACAAACAGAGGCTAGGGACACCATTCCTTACCCATCCTAGCTAATAGCTATTAATGGACTTAACCTCCATGAATTTATCTAGTTCTCTTTTAAACCCTGTTATAGTCGTAGCCTTCACAACCTCCTCAGGCAAGGAATTCCATAGGTTGACTGTGTGCTGTGTGTGAAGAACTTCCTTTTATTTGTTTTAAACCTGCTCCCCATTAATTTCATTTGGTGGCCCCTAGTTCTTATATTATGGGAACAAGTAAATAACTTTTCTTTATTCACTTTCTCCACACCACTCATGATTTTATATACCTCTAGCATATCCCCCCTTAATCTCCTCTTTTCCAAGCTGAAAAGTCCTAGCCTCTTTAATCTCTCCTCATATGGGACCCATTCCAAACCCCTAATCATTTTAGTTGCCCTTCTCTGAACCTTTTCTAATGCCAGTATATCTTTTTTGAGATGAAGAGACCACATCTGTATGAAGTATTCAAGATGTGAGCGTACCATGGATTTATAGAAGGGCAATAAGATATTCTCCGTCTTATTCTCTATCCCCTTTTTAATGATTCCTAACATCCTGTTTGCTTTTTTGACCTCCGCTGCACACTGCGTAGACATCATCAGAGAACTATCCACGATGACTCCAAGATCTCTTTTCTGATTAGTTGTAGCTAAATTAGCCCCCATCATACTGTATGTATAGTTGAGGTTATTTTTTCCAATTTGCATTACTTTTGTGACAAAGTTCCTCCTCTATCTTGGTGGGTCCTGCACTTATTGGCGGATTTTCTTGCCTCAGAGATTCACCATGTGGGTTGGGGAACAGCCCAGAGACCTTCCCCTCTGGAAGAACCCACAGTCCAGGTCAATTGGGAGGTTTGGGGGGAACCCGGGCCCGCCCTCTACTCCGGGGTCCAGCCCAGGGCCCTGTGGACTGCAGCTGTCTATAGTGCCTCCTGTAACAGCTGCATGACAGCTACAACTCCCTGGGCTACTTCCCCATGGCCTCCTCCAAACACCTTCCTTATTCTCACCACAGGACCTTCCTCTTGGTGTCTGATAACGCTTGTGCTCCTCAGTCCTCCAGCAGCACACCCTCTCACTCTCAGCTCCTTGCGCCTCTTGCTCCCAGCTCCTCACACTCCCACCACAAACTGAAGTGAGCTCCTTTTTAAAACCCAGGTGCCCTGATTAGCCTGCCTTAATTGATTCTAGAAGCTTCTTCTTAATTGGCTCCAGGTGTCCTAATTAGCCTGCCTGTCTTAACTGGTTCCAGCAGGTTCCTGATTACTCTAGTGCAGCCCCTGCTCTGGTCACTCAGGGAACAGAAAACTACTCATCCAGTGACCAGTATATTTGCCCTCTATCAGACTCCTGTACCCCACTGGTCTGGGTCTGTCACATTTTACATTTATCCACATTAAATTTCATTTGCCATTTTGTTGCCCAATCACTTAGTTTTGTGAGATCTTTTTGAAGTTCTTCACAGTCTGCTTTGGTCTTAACTATCTTGAGCAGTTTAGTATCATCTGCAAACTTTGCCACCTCACTGTTTACCCTCAGGGTAAATGTTAGGGCCTCAAGGCAAGCAAACTCTGAAAAAACACACCTGGCTGATTGATGATCAGAAGGAAACCTTTTGCTTAACCTTTGAAATTGCTTGCTTAACAAGTTTTCTTTGAGTAACATGCTATTGTAATACTAATGAATAAATAAGGGAAGAAAGTTTTGGGTCGTTGGACTCTTCAGGGACTCTCCCTCTGGACACATCTTGTGGTCCCCACCGGCAGATGGAAGATTGGCCATCGGAAGACTGCTGCTGTGCCACTCGAGGGCCACACCCAATTTCGGTAATTATTGAGGGCTAGGGGTGTTTTACTAATCTGTTTTGGATGTGTGTACGTGCTTGAGACTAAGTAAAGAATAGCTTTAAGTGAAAGCACTTTTGTGTTGTCCTGTTTGTGCCAGCCATCTATAGGTCGGACAGCTGTGTCTCCCTTGATTTATTTCCTGACACCACCTCGCACAGAGTAAAGTTACCAAGAGCGTTGGGTTGAAAGAACCCTGGGTAACAATGAGACCACTAACCACTGAGGGTAGGGTGGAAATTAAAGATAAACTAGGTATGGCCCAACACCTAAACAAATACTTTGCCTCAGTTTTTAATAAGGGTAATGAGGAGCTTGGGTGCAGTGGCAGGGTGGCTAATGGGAACAAGGATATGGAGGTAGACTAGGCTCAGAAGGCCCTTGCTGGAGGCCTAAGTGTCCTGCCACATTCATCCCACAAAAGGAACACTAGAGGAGTCCTCCAAGCAGCCAATCAGAGTTTCTGCAGGGGAAGCAGCCAATCAGGGCCCAGGAGGGCCATATAAAAGGAGCTTTAGAGCCAGAGACAGTCAGTTCCTTGTTGGAGCTAGAGGAGTGCAGCTTGTGCTCCTGGCTGGCCAAAGCGAACGGCAGCACCATTGAGTGAGGAAGAGCTCCTCGCTGGCTGCTGGGCCTGAACTTGGATGAGCCTTGAAGTAAGGATGAAGCTTTGGTGAAGGCTGGGGCTGTGGGGAATTGGCCCAGGGAATTGAAAGCAGTGTAGTGAAAGGTTCTGAGGCTTGTGATATGCAGGAAGTCAGACTAATTCATCATGATGGTCCCTTCTGGCCTTAAAGTCTGAGTCTACAATGTTAAGTGCCTTCCTAAATTGGGACCAATGATTGCAGACTGATCACTCCCCAGTGCAAGTCCTACCTACACTGATATCACTATTCCCAGTAAAGGCACAAGACACTTGGCTTTGAGGTTGTGGGGTACCAAAGGCTCAGGGATGAGGGTGAACAATGCTGCCTTGGCTCCTCTCCACTGTCCACTCTTTCAGGAGGGAGAAGACTTGTTCTTCTTAACCTCTGAGGATAGGACAAGAAGCAATGGGCTTAAATTGCAGCAAAGACGGTTTAGGTTGGGCATTAGGAAAAACTTCCTAACTGTCAGGGTGGTTAAGTACTGGAATAAATTGCCTAGGGAGGTTGTGGAATCTCCATCATTGGTAATTTTTAAGACCAGATTGGACAAATGCCTGTCAGGGATGGTCTAGATAATACTTAGTCCTGCCATGAGTGCAGGGGACTGGACTAGATGACCTCTCGAGGTCCCTTCCAGTCTTATGATTCTACAACAGAATGCCAGCAGCATTAAAATAATTATCCAGCCACCTAAAAAAAGCTCCTTTTCACCCTTTCATCATTCCAAGAGCACAGCTTCAGCCCTCTCCAAAACCCCTATTGAATAATGTTTTCTGCATCATGCACACATCACCAAATTCAGGCTATTTTGAGTACTGTTCAGGCTATACTTAAGAACAAGATTACAGTTAAGTATGTGCTTAAGAGCTTTCCTGAATAGGGATGCTTTCCAGAATAAGGCCTGTATTTTACAAGGTATGTTTATTTGGTTTGAAATAAAAACAAGCTAAATTCTTCTGTCTGCACTCCTGTTGGTAAAAAAGCAACTTATCAGCCATGCATTGCCTGAAGAGGTTGTACTCAAGCCTCAGTTCATTACCACTGACATTTTGTTTGAGGAAATTACCTTTCAGAAGGCTGTTGTTGTTGTCTTTTTTTTTTAAAGGGCTGTCAGCCATTGTCAGACAGAGGAACTAGAACAATTTGCAAAAAAATCTCAGAATGCTTAAGGGAATAAAGAAATGACAAGTTGCTTGACATTCACATAGTTTGTCTACTTTTTTCATCTTGAAAACTATCTGGATAGCAAGCCCAGTAAACTCACCTCAGCTAGGTAAAATTCATCATGCTGTCTTTTGAAAGTCTCTCCTTTGTAGTAATTACTAGCAGCGACAATGACATCTACTGCCACCATGCTCAGTATGAACATATGAAATATTGATGACCTCATCATTTTCTGTAGAGGAAAAAAACAAACAAACAAGTAGTATTTTCTATTAAAGAAGTAAAACTTTATAATTGAAATGATGCATACACAACAATGTATTATATTTTTATAACTTGTACTCAATCACAATAGTATGTTGTGCAAAGCTTCATAAACGAATTGTAAATTACTGTTGATCTTATAGTCAAATACATCATTTTACTCAAACTGGTTTATATGCAATGTCATTTTTTTTCAATTATTTCCTCATCAACTTTTATAAAAGTTTCATTGATTACTATTTCCATTGTTTCTAAGATGCTTTTAAAATACTTAGCTATATTTATTTCTAGCCATTTTTCCCTTTGTGAAACATTCTTTATGATTTTAATATGGCTGTAACTGTTTCCTTGTTTAGGCGCCAGCATTATCAATATATGTCAACATAGCTCAAATGATACTAGTTACTACAACATGCTTAGGGTGACAAGATGTCCCAATTTTATAGGGACAATCCTGATTTTTGGGTCTTTTTCTTATATAGGCTCCTGTTACCACCCACCCCCAGCCCCTGTCCCGATTTTTCACATTTGCTGTTTGGTCACCCTAAACATGCCTAGCAGAGACAGAGCAGATATTCTGTAGTCCCTTTGGGCTAGTTTGTAACCTTGCTCTCTTCCATGAGTAAGGGTGACACATAGCTTATTCCCCTCTCTCTCTTCTTGGCCAGTTCCTTGCACTTCTCCCCACAACAGGAGCCACAAGCTGAGAAAGCATGAACATGCGAGTAAGTGGGGGCCCTTACTTCCTCTTACTTATCAGTGCAGCTGAATAAGGACTGTGACAATCTAGGCCTTTGCTTTTCAGAAGAATTACACAGTTTTAATTCCTAGACACTTTCAGATTGATGAAGCAGTAGATTCTGAAGCTGGATTTAGAATGCATAGGGCCTTTCCCCCCAACTTTTACAATACTGAAGTTACAAATTGGACCCAAACTACTTCCCCTAAAAGTTTCAACATGTTTGAGCTAAAGTTAAGAGATTAAAGACAAATGTACTTTAAAAGATCATGGTGCTGAACTCCTGTTGTTTTCAGTGAGAGCTGAAGATGCTTAGTACCTTAGTAACTTACTTAAAAAACAGGTGGCCTGAAATCATTCTACAGCTACACTTTTTACTAAAGCACCCCTGCCTCAGTTTCCCTCTACCTCAGCTTCAGGCCCCTTAAATCAGTTTCCCTCTACCCCCCTCCACACCCCTCCTTGGGGATGGATTTATTAAAATAACAAAATCAATCTCAAAATCAAAATCTTCAGCACATCCAGCCAATAAAGGGAGTCATAAAAGAGCCAGAGGCTACATTAAGGCAGGAGCAGTAGGCCTAGGGGCACTAGAGCAGAAGCTGGCTGCAAATGAAAGGCCAGGTAGCATCAGCCTGAGAGCTGGGACTGAAAGCTGAGAGCTGGACGGGGATAGGGAAGCTGTAGCCAGAGCAGGTGGATGGTGCACAGCACAATGCCCAGCAAGCAGGAGAGATGGGGGCAACTGCATGTGCACAGGAGGGAGATGGTGCCAAGGAAATGGTACAGGCCCCTTGCTACTTTTATACCCCTGTTCTGGACTGCCACTTGGGGCTGGGTTGGGAACTGTTGGTTTGATCTTTTATTGTAACCAACTTTTTGTGCCTAGATATTTGTGCATTTTAGTTTCTGACAGTCCTACCTACTTACTCAGAATCAGAGAATGCTAATGGGACCATTAACGGACTATACACCATAGAGTTTAGTGCCTGTGTTGCCCCTTTTCAACTAGAGCGGCTTGTCAAAGTTTGGAATACTGGGGATGTTCAAACTGGAAGTAGAAATTCATGGAGTCTGGTATTTTCTTTGTTGTGATCTTGTTTATTTACAAGGAATGTACAAAGTCCCCTGTCTCTGACCGCAGAAGGAACCAAGAACAAAAGGAGCTGTTTCTTAGCTTACAGCCCTCAAGACTCTTTAGCTAACACCAGAGCGAAAAGCTTTCTCTCCAGCATTTTCCAAGATCACACTATACTTACAGGCTCCTGCTTGGCTTTTTCTCTCTCCTTCTCTCTCTCTGTACTTGTTGGTTCTCAGTTTTTGTGTGATCTCCCTTCATATATGCACACACACACCTGACCCAAAACTATACTCAGCAAAAAGCTTCTGGACAGGTTCACATACAGCTTTTGTCTTAGGTGGGGGGGTTATGCTTACAATTATGTTAACTGAAAGGTGAATTCACACTTATCAATCAATCTCAATGGGATTTTCACTCAACCCATAACAAGGTTTACTCCAACTCATATGACCTGGAACTCCAACAGTGCTTGCCTGCAAGCTCATGGTATACCCAGCATGCTGCCAGACACCCAGAGCACTTGCAGTGGCGCTGTACAGTAGAGTCAGTTATACAAAATTTCTTAGAGGTACAATAGTATGGCTTAGGGTAGGATTGCAGGGGCTGGGAACAACTGATATTTATAGGCAGAATAACAAACTACTGTATGGATTGATAAAGGAAGACCCATTCAAATGATACTGGATGATTTCATTGCAAAGCACAAAACAATCTTTTAGACATCAGATGAAACCTTTAAAGTTACAGGGCCAAATTAAAATATGGCATAAGTGGGGGCAACTCATTGATATCTCTCTGTGTGTGTGTGTATGTATATATATATATATATATATATATACACACAGTATATAGTTCTAATTCAGTTGCTCCATTCAGCATTCACACAATCTTGTAATTTACATTTAATGGCATGTAGTTTTCTTCTGACTTAACATAACTGCCAGAGGATAACACTTCACCACCAGATTTTAAAAGGCAAGTTTTTGTATTTAAGTAACAGACCTAGCCCTCTCAATCCACAAACACAACTCCCATTGACAGCAATAGACAGCTTGAATTCTGAGTGAGGCTAGTATGCAGTTCTTAGGGGCAAGTCAGGTTGGCATCTTATATAAAAACAGGCACAGCTAGCGTCCACTACAAGTACACCCTGTGAAACAGATCCCAGAAGCTCACAACATTCTCCTTTTAGGTTTTGAAGTCAGTGGGAGTCTGTTGGGGCACAGGGGTCCACCCACATGTATCACACTGTAGGCTCAGGGTCTTACACTGAATTTGTTTGGCGCACTTGAGGAAGTTCCTTTCAGACTTCTTTTAAAGTAGGAAGGATGAATGAAGGACTGTTTTCCACTTGTAAAAATGTTGGCCTTTTTGTTTGATTTCTTACTAGGGCTATAATAAAAGCAGGTGTGTGTGTGGGGGGGGAAATCCTGTCTCTTTTCAAGTCAAAAGCAAAACTTCCATTGACTTCAAGAGGACCAGCGTTTCACCCCTGACGTTTAAAGTTGAAATTTAACAAAGGTATAGTCCTCACTGAGAAGTTGTGATCTTGCTTGGAAAACAGTTGGCAAAAAGATGAGATTACAGTAGTCAATGCAGGAAATGAAGGCTTGTAAATTTTAGCAATGTGGAGGGAGTAAAAAAGTTGCATGTTTAGGATAGCACATGGATGTGTGGGTCTACAGGGACCTTGGCATCATCTTCAGCTCCAGTAAGAGCCTGAGGGAGGTGCTGCTGTCTGTGATGACAAAGAATGGGGTAAAGAGAGGAGAACTTGTGAAGAAAGATTAGGAATTTTTGGCCATTTTAAGTTTAAGTTGACATGAGAAATCCTCAAGAAGATGTTAAAGAGACATGCCCAGGTGAGGGATTGGACAATAGGATACAGATCAGGAAGGGAGAGGTAGATTTGTGACTAACTGATGTAAAGACATTAGTAAAAGCCAGATGTCTGGATGAGTTCATCTAGGGAAAAGGAATAGACATGAGCCAATAACATGGGAAGTGGAAGAGGCAAGGGTCCGGCAAATGAGATGCTGAATCAATGATAAGAGGAGTAGGAGGAGGAGAAAGAGGAGAGGATGGAGTCACAAAAGCCAAGGAAGAATAGGATGTTAAAACGGGGTGTGTGATCAGACTTGCTCACCTGTGCTTTCCTATGAGGCTCTAATTCAGTTCTCCTTTTCTTCATCTCCCCCCCCCCCCCAAGATTTCTGTCAGGGTAGGAGTTGGGCTGAGCACGGCTGAGGGGCACGTGCCAGGAAAAGACACCAGCACCTAGTGCTCCCGCTGAGCCCCAGTAGGAGGCACCCAGAACAGGGAAGAGCAACCGGACTGGCAGCACAGTTCCACCAGAGGGGGCATGGGGAAGCCTGCTGAGTCCCGTCCTTTCCTCACCTGTAGCCATAGTTATCATTGCTTGACAGTAGGTGTCTGGAACCTGCTCTGGTCCACACTATGCCAGCAGCAGGGAGATGATGGGAGAAGTAAGTGGGAAAGGAGCTATGAGGGGAGTGGGGGCAAGTTGAAGTGGGTGTGGGAGCACAGGGGGAGTGGGAAAGGGGCCAGAGGTGACATGTGCCCCACCAGAATCTTTAAATTGTGCCCCCCCCCACTCTTAAGAGTATGTGTCATCCCTGGCTGAGGATCAGGCCCAATGTTTTTGAATTTAAAGTATGTTTGAAACATTATGAAATTGGCACTTTTTTGGTAACATTTTTAAAAACATGACGGGTTCTATTCATAGCTATATATTTTGTATACTGGTATATGACTGATGAAGTATCATACTATATTCATTTGATTTAATAAATACATGATTAACATATAGACAACATACATTTAGTGTACCTGAACCAGTTATATATTTTTATACATTTTATGTTAAAATTATATATAGATGATATATTTTACAAAATATATGGATACACTACAAGAAGGATGTGGAAAAATTGGAAAGAGTCCAGCGGAGGGCAACAAAAATGATTAGGGGGCTGGAGCACATGACTTATGAGGAGAGGCTGAGGGAACTGGATTGTTTAGTCTGCAGAAGAGAAGAATGAGGGGGGATTTGATAGCTGCTTTCAACTACCTGAAAGGGGGTTCCAAAGAGGATGGATCTAGACTGTTCTTAGTGGTAGCAGATGACAGAACAAGGAGTAATGGTCTCAAGTTGCAGTGGGGGAGGTTTAGGTTGGATATTAGGAAAAACTTTTTCACTAGGAGGGTGGTGAAGCACTGGAATGGGTTACCTAGGGAGGTGGTGGAATCTTCTTCCTTAGAGGTTTTTAAGGTCAGGCTTGACAAAGCCCTGGCTGGGATGATTTAATTGGGAATTGGTCCTGCTTTGAGCAGGGGGTTGGACTAGATGACCTCCTGAGGTCCCTTCCAACCCTGATATTCTATGATTCTATGATTCATATACAATAAATATTTTTTTCAATAACCCATATTTATTTGCCCAGACTTGACCACTATAGTTAAGGCTGAAAAACAGGATCAGTTACAATGTCTTGCTTTCATATTCTCATATCTCTGTGAAAAATTCATCTTCGGGACAACATAGTCACACAGCGGGGCAGATCCAGTTAATGGGCCTGTGGTAATTACCCCAGCTGAACATTTGTTCCTTGGTCTCTGTCCAAATAAGAATTCACTGTGTTTGTACAGTTTAGCACTATGGAGTCCTGGTCTATGACTGGTGCTCCTCAGTGCTATCGCAATACATACATACATACATACAAATATAATAATAAATATTATTAATACTATTTAGAAAGTTTGAACAAAATCCTTTCAGCAGTTTTTGTGTTCAGCTGTAGTGGGGGGAGGGAGGGAAGTTCTCAATTTTAAACAAGTTATTGTCACTTTATTTTCCCTGCAAAGCTAACTCAAAATTATCTGAACTCTAAAACACAGGATTAAACTGGTTTCCCACACAAAAATTTCAAACCCAAATGTTTGGAATGTTTGGTTTGAAATATTTTGCTCAAAATTTTTTGAGGGAAATTTCAAATGAAACGTCAATGGCAGTTAGGCGCCTGTCACTTCCGTCTTCGTATACAGTGTAGTTGTAGCTGTGTCAGTTCTAAAGTATTAGACTGACAAGGTGGGTGAGGTTATATCTTTTATTAGACCAACTTCTGTTGGTGAGAAAGACAAGCTTTCAAGTCACACAGAGCTCTTCTTCAGGTCTCTGAAAGGAATTCCTCCCAGTGTCAAAACAAAACACAAGGTATAACAGATTGTTTAGCACAGGGGTCAGCAACCTTTCAGAAGTGGTGTGCCGAGTCTTCATTTATTCACTCTAATTTAAGATTTCGCATGCCAGTAATACATTTTAACGTTTTTAGAAGGTCTCTTTCCATAAGTCTATAATATATAATTAAACTATTGTTGTATGTAAAGTAAATAAGTTTTATAAAATGTTTAAGAAGCTTCATTTAAAATTAAATTAAAATGCAGAGCCTTCCGGACCGGTGGCCAGGACCCGGGCAGTGTGAGTGCCACTGAAAATCAGCTCGTGTGCCGCCTTCGGCACACGTGCCATAGGTTGCCTACCCCTGGTTTAGCACAAGTAGTTAGCACATATTCTAAGGGACCATTCAAGGTAGAAAGTATCAGAGGGGTAGCCATGTTAGTCTGGATCTGTAAAAAGCGACAAAGGGTCCTGTGGCACCTTACAGACTAACAGGTAGACTACCTGTTAGTCTATAAGATGCCACAGGACCCTTTGTCTCTTTATTCAAGGTAGAGTGGCCTGTTAACGCCTTTGCAGTCAGAGGGCAAAAAGAGGGGGTATCTTCATCCTCTTAAAGTCTCTCTGGAACACTCCCACACTAACATCAACTCCCTGGACACCACGATCTGCTTCAACAATGCAACCCAATGCAGCAGCCAGAGCCCCAGGCGGCGTGGGCCAGGCAGCGCGAATGGGCTGGCTGGGGGAGGCTGACCCCCCAGCCCCGCCCCTTCCGGGGGCCCAAAGCCGGCCCCCGTACTGGTAAGAGATTAATATTACTTTCACCCCTGCATGGATCCTACACATGCCTATAACAACATGTGGTGTACCTCATCCAGTGCACTAAATGCCCCAATGACAACTATGCGGGTGACATCAGACAATCACTATGCTGTCAAATGAACTTGCACAGGAAAATGATAAAGACAGAAACTCTGTATCACCTGTGGGTGAACACTTTTTTCACAAAGCAATCACTCTACATCTGACCTGTCAGTCCTCATCCTCAAAGAAAACTTCTTACACAACACTTTCATAAGATGAAGCTTAATTTCATTGCTCTGTTCGACACAAAAAATCATGAACTGAACAAAGACACTGGATTTATGGTTTATTACAACTATCTGTAACCCACTAACACCCTCTTTTTGTCCTATGACCTCAGAGGTGTTAATCAGCCACTGTACCTTGAATGGTCCTTTACAATATATGCTAACTACTTTTGATAAAAAACGGTTACTAACCTTTCCATAACTGTTGTTCTTCGAGATGTCTTGCTCCAGTATAGGTGTGCATGTGTCGTGTGCACTGTTGCTGGAAGACATTTTTCCCCTAGTGGTATCCGTTGTGTCCGTCCACACACTGGCCACTGAGGAGGAATCTGCCATTGACCCGAACCCCATACTGGCGGGACAAGTCCCTGGGTCTCATCTGTGGGGTGTCTGTGAACCGCTTTAGTTCCATTCCCTCACGAGGCATATGACTCTACCTGCAATTCTGAGCCAGAGGACCCGCTCCTAGGCGACCAGGGTGGCGCCGTGCCCCAGGATGCTGAGCGACCTTGCCTAGATGGGAAGTGGTGTCTCCAAGGAGAGTGGTGCTGTGACAAATAACAGAGCCACCATGGGGAGTGTTGTCATGATGGAGAGCAGCGCCCCAACGACAAGCAGTACCGTGATTGCGACACCTCGGCAGGAAGCAGCATGGGGACTGTGATCAGTGCTTGGAGTGTGACTGGTGCTGGGAACGAGACCAACGGTGGGACTGCAACCGGCGTCTAAGTGGGGTGCTGCGTCGCTGTGGTGAGTGTGGTGTCGGTGCCTAGTCCCACAATGATGAGCGGAAAGGAGGGCTTGCCCAGGACTGGTGCTTGCCCTGTTGTGGCCAGAACCTGTGGTGCCTGGTTCATCCCCTGCAGGCTTTGTCTCAGAGATGTGCCATTTCATACACCTCTGGCGTCTATGGTGATGCCAGGGTCATGTCCCCCTCTTGGCTCACCCTATGCAGGGAGCCCCTCGGTGCCGGACTCAAAGATTCCCCTGACGGGGCCGGAGTCAACGGTGCCGGTTGAGTCACCGCCGATCGAGAGTGGTCTGCCACAGATCGCGCTCTCTCAACAGACTTTCTTGAGGGGGAACGTCCCTGATCAGACTTCTTCAACCGCTTCTTTGGCACCGGTGATGGGGATTGGTGCTGTGCCATTGGTGCCGCCTTCCTGGGTGCCGGAGAAGTGTGCCGGTGCCGGAAGGACAGTGCCTGGGAGCCAAAGCCACGCTGGGTGTCCTGAACAGACGCCAGCACACTCCTGGTAGAGGAGGTGCTCGGTACCGGATCCGGTTGCCGCTCTGAAGAGGGACGGAGTGCCTCCTCCATAAGTACGAACTTCAATTGATTGTCTCTCTCTTTTTTGTCCTCGGTTTGAAGTTCCTACAGATCTGGCACTTATCTTGAATCTGACCCTCTCCCAAGCACTTTAAACAGCTCTTGTGAGGGTCACTAACTGGCATCTGCTTGCAGCATGCCCCACACTGTTTGAAGCCCTGGGACCAAGGCATGCCCCGGGGCTCGAGTGGGAGAACCCCGCAGGGCAGGTGCTTACCGACTATTAACTACTAACTATCACTCTACTTATGCTAATGAACTATTTACAATTATCTACACTCTATTTACAGGAAGAAGACCACTACAAGAATAACTTGTTGAGCAAGAGATAGAAGTGTTCCAGTGACTGCCACAGACAGAAAGAAGGAACCGAGGAGGGGGTGAGCTGGCAGGTGCCAATTCACCACACTTTGGAGGCACCACTCCAGGGGACACCAGAGCCGACTCAATGAATACCACTCGGGGGAAAAAGGCTTCCAGCAACGGTGTACACAAGGCACACACACCTATATTGGAATGGACATGAGCAACATATCTCAAAGAAGAACAATCTGTTCTACCTTACATTTTGCTTTGACACTGGGAGTTCCTCTCCCAGACCTGAAGAAGAGCTCTGTGTGGTCAAATGCTCGTCTCTCTCACCAACAGAAGTTGGTCCAATCAAAGATATTACCTCACCGACCTTGATATCTATCTTTGGGAATATCTCCTCATTCATGTTTTAGTAACGGCCAACTGGGGTCAGAAAGGCCTGAATCTCAAGAGTTCAGGGCCAGATTTTCAAGTGTTCAGTACTCACAATTGCAAAGGCCCAATTTTCAAAAGAGCTCAGGTCCTATTTACTCATCTAAATAAGGAACACATTTTGAAAAGTGTTCAACACCAGAAGCTCCCATTGTGACATTCATAGCCAGATTGTAAAAAAGGGATCAGCACTCAATGTACTGAGCTCTTTTGAAAATTTGGCCACTAATTTTGGTGTGTAAATGATTGCTAAGCTTTTTTGAAAGTCTGGCCCTAAGTCTATGCCCAAGTTTGAAAGAGGAAAAAACAAACAAACCAATATTGGTTGCATTGAAATTTGGCTCCAGACTGGGGTCTGACTCATTACTAAGCCATCTACCTATGCTGAAGTTCAACTACTTATTTATGACCAGATTTTCAGAAATGCAGGCATCTTCTCATGCTTTGACTTGTGCGGGCAAACTCTAATATGTGCATATAGTCCTTATTTGCATGTGTGCAGGTAGACTTGTCTCTGTAAAAATCAGATTTGGCACATGCATCAGAGTTTTATATGTTCAAGGTTAGGCACATGAAAGTGTGAGTGTGAGAACTTTTGCATATACAGTTTGCTAATCAGTCTCATAGCCAGGGGAAAAAAATGGATTTTTCTTTCAATACAGCTGAAATGTTGCTGTATGACCCCCAACTTTTGTGTTTCCTGCCTTTTTTCTTTTAACTTTAACATTTAATTAACACAGTGTTTTATTGTTATAATATTAAGTTCCAATTTTATACTATTTTAGTATATTTTTGCTTTTGATTATATCGTTATTATGTTTTATATTTGTTTTTATATATGTAATATCAAATATATAATTAAAAGTGAAAATATACTATAAACATTACAAAACTGGAACTTTTAAATATATAATCTGGGTAAGCATCTATGACATTTCTTTTTATTGTGCGATAAATAAATAAGCTGTGCTTTTTCGTTTTCTGCCATTGTGTCTCTGAGTTCAACTACTTGCCTGTCATGAGTATTATTCGTGTTAAGCAGCTTTCCTATTGGCCTCTATAAGCCAGGCCATGCAATACTCCTAGGAGGTCAATCACATTTTTCTCTCTTACATAACTACTGTGTCTTATTTTATATATTCTGCACCAAAGAATTTTAATTTGGATTTAGACCCTCAAAATGACTGAACTACATAATGACTTAATTGTACAATGCACTCCTTTTGCCCCTCCCTGGTAGTATTTGATTGTGAAGGTTAACAGCTGTGTAAGCCATTTGAAGTGAGGTATAAGTGAAAGCATAATAAACAATTGAGCTTTTAACATCACTTTGGATCACCAGCTCAGCAATGTGTCATTTGGATTACAGACTTTTTAGAATGGAAAATGTAGTGTGCAAACTTGAAGGAGACCTATGCCAGTTTTTGTTGTTGCTTAATTTACTCACCTTTTCCAGCCCTGGGTGAGTTTTGTTTTTTTTTAAGCTGTTTAGGAATAGGACGAAAGAAATGTTCTGATGTTGTTGCCAGACAGTTGCATGAGGGAAGAACTGTGTATAATGTCAAATTGGATTTAAGGTTAGCTGTACTGAGGCAGTTGCTAGTTAGGTGCCTTGTTGCTGCAATCAGTCATCTACAACAGGGAAAAGATTCCTGCATTTACTGTCAGTTACTTTTGAAGATAACATCCAGGATGACACTGTTCACTGTCTGGAAGACAAATTGAAGGCTGTGGGCTGCACAATGGATTATATATCCAATATCCCTAAAATCCAATGCTTGACATAGCTTTAATAATCTGAACACTCTCAACATTTGGAAACAGATAGGGGAGTTGAGCATCTGCAATGTGATTGCCTTGGCTGATTACATAACATAATTTAAACTAGCTGGAATGGTCCCTAAGGGACCATTCTGCCATCCCAGGACAGCCACAGCAGTGTGTTCTGGCCTGACCTCCTCCCATCCCCTATAAGGAGGAGGGAGAGTGGGTAGCATAAAGCTGGCTTTAGCTCTATATCACTGAGGAATTCCTCTACAACCGGGGAATCCGATGTAGCCCTTTTGCACAACTGCAGCAGCACAGAGGGAATGGAGGCTGGGTCAAGGATCTGGCATCATATGAACTGCAATCCCTGTTCATAACAGGGAGAGCTAAGGATGGAGTTTCACCCTTGACTCTGGATTGCATTTCTGGGGTTAATTTTTATTTCAACACAGTAACTTACAGGAAAATATTTATAATGAATCATTGTTCAAAGTGCTGTCAAACTAAGATCTGGTGGCTCAGTGGATATAGGATATGGAGCTTTTTACCTAGACCAGTGGTCTCCAAAGTGGGGTGCGCGCACCCTAGGGGGAGCGCAAGAGGATCCTTCGGGGTGCACAGCAGGAGGAGCGCCGCCGGAGCAGTGCCGCTTCCCCGCCCCCCCCCCCCCTTCGGCAGTTCGGCCAGGAGTCCGAGCAGCTTTTTTTTCCCCCCCCTTCCTCGATAGTTCGGCCAGGAGCCCGAGCGGCTTTTTTTTTCCCCCCCCCCCTCCCTCAGCAGTTCGGCCGGGAGCAGGGGGTGCGTGCTCAAAATTTTTTTACTGATGGGGTGCGCGATCAAAAAAGTTTGGAGACCACTGACCTAGACGACACCAGTTTGAATCTGTCCAGGTAGGTAGTGTTCAACTTTACCATCTAATGTCTAAGCAGAGACCTGTTTAAAATGAGATGGGTGCTCTCAGTCCTGTTCCTATCAGGTATAAATCCAAATTGCCATTGACACAAATTAGCACCTTTGTTGGCAGACTTAGAGGAGAAGCCACAGACTAAATGGACATGGAGACTAAATTAATGTCTAAGCTCTAGAGCTGATCCCCTCTTGGTTAGTGCTTAGTCATGCAGAGAGAACATTTGTTGTGTGGATGCTTACGCTATTGTTATTCTGTTCCTTTACAGTGCAGAAAGTCAGGACTTCAGTGTGTAAGGCTGTTAAACTGATATTATGTCTTTCACAAACACTAACTGACATGTAAACAGAAGAAATGCATCATCTAACTAAATGCTGTTTGATATTTCAGTGTACAAGTAAGCAGTTTTTCTCCTAACTTTGATACTCATGCACTGTATGTCAGCATGAAAGACACATGAAAGCCGCACACACTTACTTATGTTTTAGACATTATTTTAGTGTAACATTGCATGAAAAAAACCATAACCATTTCACATGGGAATGGAACAGAACTGGCAAGCTGTACATTCTTCTTTCATTTTCTTTATCTTTTTAAATATTTGCCTTAGGTAGCTAGATCTTGCTGAAGGATTCCAAGACGGCTTCCAGACATGGCTGTCAAATAACTTTATACTGGTTACATGATTGTCACTGTTACACTTTTCCACTATCATTGTCATAATGTTCGGGGAAGGGTGGAGGGTTGGTTTTTTTTTTGTTTTTTTTTGTACGAGTCTACATTGGTTTGCTGGCATTTCATCGTTATTTAGATAGAAAAGATTTTGATTGTTATAATCACTACTTAAATGACTTTGAAAAATAACAGCTTCCAAATTATAATTCAGACCTAAAAGAGAAACCTATTAATACATGATAATTATAGCTATTTTCAACTAACAAAATCTGGACCTCTGACATTCCTGCAGAATGGATAAAAGAAGTGAAAAGCCAACAGATTTTACTTACTCTGTCTCTTGGTGAGGGGCTGAGGCAGCTCAATAATATCTCCCTTCCATTTGATTTCAAGGAAGCCATTCAATATGTTCAGGCTTCTTTGCATTGGGGGTGAAGGGGGCTTCTCTGAATTCTGGGGTAAAGAGGGGCACCTCTGTGTTGGGAAGGGGCAGATTGAGGGCAGCTGTCTGTGGCATCAATCCACCTGGAAATCTTCAAGGATATTCCTGAGAAAGTTAAATTAACACTTCTCGCATCAGCATTAATTCCATGACCTTCTATTCCATGCCTTCAATCCCTACTCGGGAGACAGCATAGGAATGGAAAGGGCCTAGAAAGCTATGGCACAGCAGTTTGAGAGGAAGCTATAGGTAATGGGAGCCTAGCAGGTACTGTGAGTGTCTGTGCCTTTGTGTGCACATCCCCCAAGGTCAGCAGAATGGGTGGCTTCAGGATGTGGCAGAAACAATGTTTCTAACTCTGGTCCTGTCTTTCCCTCTCTAAAGTAGGAGCTGTGGGGCCATATCCTCATGAAATATGAATCACCATAGCTCCATTGACTTCAATGGAGATACAGTAAAGTACATCACCTGAAGATCTGGTCCATTATGATTGACCTTCAAAGATTTTCTAACTTGTTGGTATTTTTTTCATGAAATCAGTGTACTGTACTCTATTCTCACACTCGCTACTTTGATATTTATTAACAATCTCCTGTCTTTATACATTTGGCTGCTATTAGTTTTTATACTTAGCAAACTATTTATTCCCAAGCAAGGAGACTTCAAGGTATGGGTTTTTTGTTTGTTTATATGACAGGCTTTGAGATAGTTAGGAAATGAATTTCAATACATAGTGTGTTACATATTATGTAAGAGAAGCAGGATTTGAGAAGGTTATTCAGGGGATGCACATTTGCATAGTTTGGACCCCTTTGTAAAAGCTCCCTGCAAAGCATCATGTTAAAGGCAGGGCCAAAGGAGGCCTGGAATACGAATCTACTATAGTGTGGATCCAGTGGTCCCTTGTCCTACAACAGAGCCTAGAGGCTCCTCCACTGAACACCACATGGTACCATGAATAAAACAAATAAGAAAATTTCCTAAGTGGAAGAATGGATCTGTTAAAAGATATTCCAGAGCTGAAACTCTCTGGAAATTGAAGACAACTGGAGGAAGTTCAAACAGTGCTTCACTCAATATCTGCCAACTATGAAAATGTATTACAGAAACTGCACTCCACATAAAAATGAGACACGTGAAAGGTAAGTTTTTAATCACAGAGCACAAAATGAAGGTGAAACTGTAGAAGATTATCCGACTGATCTGAGACTGAACAGCCAATCTTGCAATTTTGAGGGGCAAAAAGAGTTCCTGATATGAGACTGGACAGGGATTGGAATCCGGAACAAAACACTCAGAGACAGACTACTGGGAGATCCAGAATCAAACCTTAACAGAGCAATTAGAATTTGCCAAGCCACAGAAGTCATCTCATCCTGAGTAAAGCTTATGGAAGGGGGAGAGTTATCTGACACAGTGGACATGATTGAGAATCCTAAGAAGTGCAAGAAAAAAAGAGACCTGAGACAGAAAGGCATGTGCAGCTCAAAGTCAGAATCCAGTGCAAAAACAGCATGTGGAGCTGCACACGCTGTGGCAACCAACACAAGCCAAGACAATGCTTGGCATTTGGGAAAAGTTGCAAGACATGTAGTGGATTACATCCCTCTGCAAGACTTTGCAAGCATGAGCAGAGGATGCATGGCATGGACAAAGGATGATGACAACACTAGTAGCTGATATGAATTCTTTATCTACTCCTGGGGGCATTCTGTGCCCCCAAATTAAAAATTCTGCAAATTTTATTTGTCAAAATAACACTACATAATCATGTCAATTTCAATTATTTTGGTAATTTATTTCAAAATACCTGTCAGCAAGTATGTCTGTAACAATACAGACACACACAAAAATTCCCCCAGGAGTAGAGAGTTGAAGAATCCCCTATGACAACCCAGTTCCTGATTCCCTGCTCCCTTCCCACCCCCAGAGCCCAGACAGGGGGCCAGACACCCACAACCCCTCCCCCCAGAGCCCACCTGTGGGGACCGCCCAGCCAATACACCTGAACCCCTCCTCCCCAGAGCCCAACCATGTCCCCCAGCCCAGATACCTGCACCCTGTCACTCCCAGAGCCCAGCTGTTGGGTCCCCTGGCCCAGATACCCGCACCCCCCAGAGCCTAGCTGGACCCCCTCCCCTTGCCCAGACACCCATCCCCTCCCCCCCCCCAGAGCCCAGGGATCCTGAGGGAGAAACAGCCTGATGCTTGGTCCCAGGCTTGCACAGAGTTTCCTGCGTGCCGCCCTCTCCTTTCCTCAGGGCATGCTGGGAACTGCAGCTGCCAGAAACCCTCTAGCTCCCTCTCCCTACCCCCGGTAGTGTCTTCTATGTTCAAACTGGGCTCTGCTGAGTCCAGTGGCTCCTAGTGGCGGCTAGCAGCACTGCAGCCCATTTCTTTGGGGGAAAGGAAATTCTGCGCACACTATGTTAATTTCTGCAAAATTCTGCATTGCGCAGTGGCACAGAATTCCCCCAGGAGTATTCATACATGCAGTGGAGAACATTGCAGCAGAAGATGATTGTCCCATCAGTCTGAAAGCAAATGGGACATTTATTCCTTTTAAGTTGGACACTGGGGCACAAGCCTGTGTGTTGCCAGAAACACTATTAGTAACTCTAAAAGAAAAGCCACAGGTTGTAGAAAGTAAACAGGTAAAACTCAGGGCTTACTCCCTGAGGTTATTCCCACTAAAGAAGTATGTGACCCAAATGTATGTGTAAATAAATTTAAAAAGATGCAGTTTGTAATAGTACCAGGGAAAAGAGCACCCATTATTGGGTGAAAAGCATGTCAAGCCCATGGTCTCATCATTGGAGGCATAGGCGCCGACTCCGTGAGTGCTCCAGGCCTGGGGTGGGGTGGGGAGGTTGAGAACCTCCCGGGGAGAGGGGAAGTCGGCGCCTATGATTGGAGGGGCAGGAGCCCAAAACAACTGAGGACGAATTTGAGGGCATCTTCCAGAGAAGTGGCAAGCTCTCAACAGAGTACAGAATAGAGCTAAAAGAGCTCACCAGCCCCACAGTTCACACCCCTACAAAGGTTCTCCTCACCCTAAGGCAGAGGCTAAAAGAGGAGGTTGACAGGCAGTTTGTTCTGCGACTCATAGAGCAAAGAGAAGAATGAAGTGAGTAGGTAAACTTGTTGGTCACCGTAGAGAAAAATGACAGAACCATCACTTATGTATAGACCCAAAAGAATTTTAAAAATATATGTAAAGGTGAACATTTTCCACTACCTACAAGGGGAAAAATTTGGGTGGAGATGGTTGATGCCAAATATTTTTCTCTGCTTCATGTGTCAGAAGAGGGTTACAACAGGTGCCTGTTGCAATAGAATGCACCCCCATATTCACACCCTACACCAGTGATGGGCAACCTGCGGCCTGTCAGGGTAATCCGCTGGCGGGCCATGAGATGGTGTTTACATTGACCATCCACAGGCATGGCCGCCCACAGCTCCCAGTGGCCGCAGTTCGCCGTTCCTGCAGGGATGTGCTAGTTGCCGCTTCCCGCAGCTCCCATTGGCTGGGAACGGTGAACTGTGGCCACTGGGAGCTGCAGGCGGCCATGCCTGTGGACGGTCAATGTAAACACTGTCTCGTGGCCCTCCAGTGGATTACCCTGATGGGCTGCATGCAGCCTGCGGGCTGCAGGTTGCCCACCACTGCCCTACGCAGTATTGTAATAATCTTTGTGCAAAATATGACTTGTGAGGTATCATTTGAAAATTAATAACTTGCTGGTCAATAATATCATGGTAAAATGTGTGTAGCAACATTATATATAACATTATTAATTCCCCCCAAATGATGTTGGTGGCACATGTTCAAACCCATGTAGCCCTGACTAGATAGAACTAGTCACACAGGTCTTAAACAAAGGAATGCGTGTTTACCTCAATTTACATATAAGTTGTAAACTCCCCAGACAGCAAGAGGGGGAAGATAGAAGACAAGGAAAATCTGCATTTCAGCAAACAGAGGTAAGAAGAAACAGCATGGAACCTCTTTCACTACTAGACACCATGTTGCCTCCTTTATTGTTTGAATAAACTTTGCTTTGAGAGGTAATCTTCAGGAAAATGCATCTCAAAGGGGGACTGGACTATGTAAATGAGGGGCAAAAACAACCCAAGTTTTGTCTCCCTATCCATCTCTCTCTTTTCACCTAAGAAGACTAAAGAAACAACCGTTGGACTTTGGGAGCAGATCCTGACCTGAGAGTTTGGTCAGCAATGTACTGAAAACTTGTGGTAAGGGACTTCACCTTGAACCAAGTGTAGTTTGTTAAGTTTAGAAAGTTGTTTATCTTTATTTTTTCTTGTAACCATTTCTGACTTTAATGCCTCATTACTTTTACTCACTTAAAATCTACCTCTTTGTAAGTAAATACACTTGTTTTAGTCTTTAATTAAAACTAATCCAGTGTTGTGAATTGTTTGGCTAACTCCATTTAAGGTAGTAGACTGTCTGTATGTTGATACCCTGACAGGAGCAATGGATCTAATATATAGGGATTGTCCAGAAGAAGGCAGAACAGTGCAGGACACACGTGTTTTGGGGGAAATCTGGGACTCAGAATGTGCTGGGAGTACAAGTAATAACCAAGGCTGCAGGAAGCCAGAGTGTGGCTGGTATTTGCTGCAGGCTACTGCAGACAGATCTGCTAGACCAGAGCTGTGGCTATACTTAGGCACTCAGATGTGACTTGCATCTTGTTTGTGAGGAGCCCAGGTTGGGAGCTATAGTAGCAAACATTGTGAGGCACCCCAGGTTGCAGGGCAGGGGTGACACAGCCTTTCACTGGTCTGCATTGCACCCCGGAATGTCATACCCGTAGAAAAACAGACCACATATTTGTGCACACTCAGCACCTCCTTTGTGAGTACTGTTTCCGCAGACTGCCATTTGGGTTGTGTTTGGGACATGACGTATTTCACAGGAAAATGCAACAATTTTTGGTGGTAAAGAGGGTACCAAGGTTTACACTCTGATTTACAGACATTTTGATCTGGGGGGGGGGAAATAGAAGAGCATGACCAGAGCACTGAGCAGCTTTGGACAGAACAAGAGCTGCTGGGCTAAAGCTAAATGAACAAAAATATAAATTCCATGTAATGGAAATAACAGACCTTGGAGAGAAGTTAACATGGCAAGGTGAACAGATAGATCACAGTAGGATTGAGGCCATCACCAACATGCCTGCCCCAACAGATGAGGATTGGGTACAAAGATTTCTTGGAGTGGTGAACTACACCTCTACCCCGATATAACGCAACCCGATATAGCACAAATTCGGATATAACGTGGTAAAGCAGTGCTCCGGGGGGCAGGGCTGTGCACTCTGGCAGATCAAAGCAAGTTTGATATAACGCGGTTTCACCTATAACGCGGTAAGATTTTTTGGCTCCTGAGGACCGCATTATATCGGGGTAGAGGTGTATATAGGGAAATTTATGCTGAATCTAGCTGCCTGAACAAGCCCAAGAGCGCTATTGTGCACAGACATGCAATGGATATGGGATGCGAATCCTAATAAAGGGTTTGAGAAACTGAAGGAGTTAATTAAAGAGGCCCCAGTCCTGAGGTACTATGACAGTAACTGCAAAAGTTGTCCATGGACACATCCTAGGAGGGTATGGCACAGTCCTCTCACAACAGTATAGCCAAACTGGAGACCAGTGGTTTATGTGTCACAGGTACTAACAAAATCTGAGGGTCAATATACTCAAATAGAGAAGGAGGCTTTGGCCTTAGTCCATGATTACAGAATGTTTAGTTGTCTTTATTTATGGGAGGCCTGTGTTAGTTGAAACTGACCATGAACCACTTATTGCCATTGCCGAAAGGACCTGGTAAAAACCCATCCCAAGAACCCAGACATTATTTTGTCAGCTACAAATGTCTGATTTACAAACTGAATAGAAACCTGGGTAAGATTTACTGGATACAGACACTCTCTAGAGTGTGACAAAAGTGCAGTGAAGCAAAGTCCAGAGCTAGATTTTGTACACAATAATCTGATTTAAAAAAAACAACTGTCCAATCTCAGATAAAATGTGGACTGTGATTGCCAGAGCTAGTTCTCACGATGAGACCCTTCAGAAAATAAAAAGGCTATTAGCAGAGGATGGCTGGGACATCATATTCCTAAGCCCCATTATCACTTTAAAAAGGAGTTCTGAGTACTAGATGGGATTTTGTTAAGGAATCACCAACCTGGTGCCTTTAAGAAATTACGGAAAAATATGTTAAAAAAGAAACATGAAGGTCATTTGGGGACTGAAATATCTGAAAGAAGGGCTAGAAGAGTTTAATAGTTGCTTCAAATGAACGAAGACATTGAGGAAGCTGTTAAGGCTCATATGCCATAAATACAGGCCAAGTCAATTGAAAGAGTCCATGTTGTTGGCACAGGAAAACTGCCCCCCTCCAGCAAAGTAGGCAGAAATTTGATTATATTTTCTGGATAAAACTATGTACGTGTCCTAGTCAATTATTCTCACTTTCCTGAGATAGCCTTACTACAAAATACTACAGCTAAACAGGTGATTGTGCATATCAAATCTATTTTCGCTAAAAATGATATATCTGACATAGTTATGTCTAACAATGGGTGACAGGTTAGTGACCATGGGTTTATGCAGTTTGTAACCACTAACCCCCATTATTCCCAATCCAATGGGTGGTGGAAAACAGTGTCAAAATAATAAAGCGCTTACTGAAAAAAATTGCAGAGTCAGACTCTGGTCTATATTTAGCAGTATTAAATTACAGAATGGCACCAATGAAGCATGGATTGTCACTTGTTGATCTTTTGTTCAACAAAAAACTGTAGAAACTGATGTCAGAGTCACTGCTCACATGCAGACATATAGAGACAGATAAAGCAAAACAAAAAACTCAGTATGATTTGGGGTCCTGGGAGCTGCTACCACTTCATGGAAATGATGCTGGGAGTCTCTATAATGGGAAATTGGCTGCAAACAGCAGAGGTTCTCTAAGGGGTAGCCCCCATCCCCGGTCATATCAGGTTGTCATCCTAGACAGACACATACTGAGGAGGAACAGGTGACACCTTTTCTAACTCTCAGAAGAGATGGAGCTAAGGGGAACTGAGTCTTCTTTTTTGCCCAAGAAGGTCTCACACAGTCAACAACCGCAGCAGGTTGAGACAGCAGAGCCCCAGACCATGGAGCAACCAGAACAAGTGGATTTGCCGCCTCCTGACAGCAGTAGTGCTGATGTTCCTGGGGAGCCCCGCAGGTCCAAGCAATGGCAGCAGTGCACCTCAAAGATTAATTCACCATTGTTGGCAAGTTAAGTTATTAGGTTGGTTACAAGTATTTGTAATTGTGTGTTATATTTATGTTGTTTGTTATTATTAGATTTTGGCTTGGAAGGGAAGAGGTGGTATTAGGGACTGTGCCTTTATGGGCTAAGCTTCCTAGACAGAGAGTCTGGGCAGGGCATTGTGAAACTCTTGTTATGCACAGCTAATTGGCACTATACACAGAATAAGCCAGATCTCTTGCAAACACCTTAGGCACTGGATGATCACTGAACACCATACTGGCCAGTAGAGCTGAGCTAATCAGGGGGTGGGGAAAGTAATCTGGCCTCATCGAGTTTGTCACAGATTACTTGCGCTGGAGCAAGGGGGAAAAGAGGGAACAAAGTGTGACTCTCCAAGCCTACACAACACATGCCTTATATGGGCCACTGAGCAAAGACTCAATTTGACCTATGGAAAACTGCAAGCTTTTGATAGCATACAGGTTTAATACACTTATGGTGTATATTTTATCATTTTGATCTGAAAATGTGCTGAGATACCTTGAGTATGAAAGGAGCTTTAGAAAATCATATTCTATACACTACTAATCATATAGAATTCACAGCATGAATAGGATAAATTTCATTTTCATCCTCTTGGTTAATGGCCATCTGAGCTGGTAGAAAATTGTGAAAATAACTGGTGTAAATTGCAGGAAATTTTTCCTTTTGTTTGCAGAGTATTCAGGGTATTTTACAAGTTGTGTAACTTATTTTCTATAAGCTAAATTGCTTTTAACCTACTTTATAACTGCTTGACAAAGATAAGTTTGTAGAAAATTTTAGCAAATTCTGTTGACGTTGAAAAATATGTGTACTTCTGATTATTAACTATTGACTCTAAACTGTAAGGAATGGTCTTTCTTACTATCTTGAATTGGTGAGCTTACAAATGAGTCTGTGAAATATTGCCCCTTTATAGATCTGAGGCATTTGGTATGGTACTTAAGATAAACATTCATATACTACAATAGTTCCAAATCTGGGATATGATTTGAAATATTATTAGTTTTACATGCAAAGCCAGAGGGAATTAGAGTCAAATGCCCCAGCTCAGACATAATGGAGAGTGGAGAGAGGTGGTTGTGGTTCCCTAGCCCAGAGCTGCCTGACCCCAGTACAAACAAGAACAAGATGGGTACTGTCATAATTTACTCTACTGAAACTCCAGCAGAGGATCAGACATGGGGAAATGGCAAATGATTGCCTTGGAAGGAGTAATGCGGAAAGGGATCTGGGGGTCATAGTAGACCATAAGCTAAATATGAGTCAACAGTGTAACACTGTTGCAAAAAAAGCAAACATCATTCTGGGATGTCTTAGCAGGAGTGTTGTAAGCAAGACACGAAAAGTAATTCTTCCGCTCTACTCTGCGCTGATTAGGTCTCAGCTGGAGTATTGTGCCCAGGTCTGGGAGCCACATTTCGGGAAAGATGTGGACAATTTGGAGAAAGTCCAGAGAAGAGCAACAAAAATGATTAAAGGTCTAGAAAACATGACCTATGAGGGAAGATTGAAAAAAAATGGGTTAGTTTAGACTGAAAAAGAGAAGACTGAGAGGAGACATGATAACAGTTTACAAGTACGTAAAAGGTTGTTACAAGGAGGAGGGAGAAGAATTGTTCTTCTTAACCTCTGAGGATAGGACAAGAAGCAATGGGCTTAAATTGCAGCAATGGAGGTTTAGGTTGGACATTAGAAAAAACTTCTTAACTGTCAGGATGGTTAAGCACTGAATAAATTGCCTAGGGAGGTTGTGGAATCTCCATCATTGGAGATTTTTAAGAGCAGGTTGGCCAAACACCTGTCAGGGATGGTCTAGAAGATAATACTTAGTCCTGCCATGAGTGCAGGGAACTTGACTAGATGACCTCTCGAGGTCCCTTTCAATCCTATGATTCTATGAAGCAGAGCTCTGTTATGTCCCATATCGTGTCCATGACATCCTCACCCAGCCCCTTACATGGCCCCTTCCTCTGATGTCAGGGGTGAGGTGACTGATGTAGGAGGCAGCTATGGTGCTACCACCAGATTGTAGTAGGGCAGTTGCCCCACGTTGGCAGACAAAGGGTTAATAGCAGCCCTGGGAGTGGCTGCGCAGAACCCAGCCAATCAGAGAAGGCTTAGAAGCAGCCAATCAGGGCCAGGCTGGGCTCTATATAAAGGCTGCAAAGCAGAAGAGACAGGACTCTCTTCCTGACAAGCAAGGGAGGAGGACTGGCTCCCTGTAGAGATGGCACCTTAGATAAAGCAGCGCTGGGCAGGCTCAGGGGAGCAGAGGGAAACCTCCAGCCTGATACCTGCCAGGCTGAGGCCCCTGAAAGAAAGGGCCAAGAAGGTGCAAGGGCCAAGGGGAAATGGCCCAGAGAGCGTGAGCAGTAGGGGAGAGAGAAGGAGGGCAGGACATGGCTGCTGCCAGAGGGTCCCTGGGCCGGGACCCAGAGTAGTGGGCGGGCCTGGGTTCCCTCCTCCCCACTTACACTGCACCTGGCCGTGGAGGAGCGTGGCCCGTTACGGACTGTGCCTTGACCCTGAGGCAAGGGGCTAGACTTTAGGGCTGCAGTTGGCCACGAGGGCAGGTGCAGACTGAGGACTGCTGACACCTCCCTGGAATGGGAGAGAACCAAGTGGGGCACAGCAGGAGGGCTGTGTCCAGAAGAGGATGCTGCAAACCAGGAAGCAACTGTTGTTCTTCGAGATGTGTTGCTCATGTCTATTCCATGCTACATGTGTGCATGCCGCGTGCATAGTTGCCAAAGATTTTTACCTCAGTGGTATCTGCTGGGCCAGCACTAGCGCCCTCTGGAGCCGCACACATATGTGCAAGTATAAGGGGCACCATTGGCTCCACACCCTCTCAGTTCCTTCTTCCCAGTAACTCTGACAGAGGGGAAGGACGGTGAGTCATGGAATGTACATGAGCAACACATCCTGAAGAACAACAGTTATGTAAGGTTAGCAACCATTTTTCTTCTTCGGGTGCTTGCTCATGTCCATTCCATGCTAGGTGACTCACAAGCTGTAACTCAGGAAGTCGGTTTGGAGTTCATGGACTCACTGACTGCAACACTGCCCTTCCAAAACTGGAATCATCATAGGCCTGCTGGGTGATGGTATAGTGGGATGCAAAGGTCTGAACTGATGACCAGGTCGCAGCTCTGCAAATGTCCTGGATTGGTACCTGTGCAAGGAACGCTGCTGACAAAGCCTGGGCTCTCATGGAATGAGCGGTCATGATGACTGGAGGCGGAATCTTTGCCTACTCGTAGCAAGCTCAGATACTGGCGGTTATCCAGGACAAGATTCTTTGGGATGACACATGCTGCCCTCTCATCCTTTCTGCTACTGCTACAAAAGAGTTGCGTAGACTTGCAGAAGGGCTTAGCCCTCTCAATATAGAAGGCAAGGGCCCGCCTAACATTCAAAGTATGGAGTCGACATTCCTCAGCGGCCTTGCGAGGTTTCAAAAAGAAGACCGGAAGAAAAATGTCCCGGTTGTTGTGGAATTGCAGCACCATCTTTGGTAGGAAGGCCGGATGCGGGTGCAGATGGACCTTGTCCTTGAAGAACACCATATAAGGGAGTTCTGAAGTCAAGGCTTTGATCTTCGAGACCCTTCTGGCCAACGTGGAGGTGAGCAGCCCTCAGTGGTGAAAGAACAGGTTAAGGACTATTTAGAAAAGATGGACATGCACAAGTCCATGGGTCCAGATCTAATGCATCCCAGGGTGCTGAGGGAGTTGGCTGATGTGATTGCAGAGCCATTGGCCATTGTCTTTGAAAATTCGTGGTGATCGGGGGAGGTCCCGGACGATTGGAAAAAGGCAAATATAGTGCCCATATTTAAAAAAGGGAAGAAAGAGAACCCGGGGAACTACAGACTGGTCAGCCTCACTTCAGTCCCCAGCAAAATCATGGAGTAGGTCCTCAAGGAATCCATTTTGAAGCACTTGGAGGAGAGGAAGGTAATCAGGAACAGTCAACATGGATTCACCAACGGCAAGTCATGCCTGACCAACCTGACTGCCTTCTATGATGAGATAACTGGCTCTGTGGACATGGGGAAAGTGGTGCATGTGATATATCTTGACTTTAGCAAAGCTTTTGATACAGGCTCCCACAGTATTCTTGCCAGCAAATTAAAAAAGTATGGATTGGATAAATGGACTATAAGGGGGATAGAAAGCTGGCTAGATTGTCGGGCTCAATGGGTAATGATCAACGGCTCGATGTCTAGTTGGCAGCCAAGTGGAGTGCGGAGTGCCCCAGGGGTTGGTTCCGGGGCCAGTTTTGTTCAACATCTTTATTAATGATCTGGAGGATGGGATTAATTGCACCCTCAGCAAGTTCGCAGACTCTAAGCTGTGGGGAGAGGTAGATATGCTGGAGGGTAGGGATAGGGTCCAGAGTGACCTAGACAAATTGGAGGATTGGGCCAAAAGAAATCTGATGAGGTTCAACAAGGACAAGTGCAGAGTCCTGCACTTAGGAAGGAAGAATCCCAAGCACCGCTACAGGCTGGGGACCAACTGGCTTAGCAGCAGTTCTGCAGAAAAGGACCTGGAGATTACAGGGCACGAGAAGCTGGATATGAGTCAGCAGTGTGCCTTTGTTGCCAAGAAAGCCAATGGCATATTGGGCTGTATTAGTAGGAGCATTGCCAGCAGATCGAGGGAAGTGATTATTCCCCTCTATTCGGCACTGGTGAGGCCACACCTGGAGTACTGCATCCAGTTTTGGTCCCCCCACTACAGAAGGGATACGGACAAATTGGAAAAAGTCCAGCGGAGGGTAACGAAAATGATTAGGGGACTGGGGCACATGACTTACGAGGAGAGGCTGAGGGAACTAGGGTTATTTAGTCTGCAGAAGTGAAGAGTGAGGGGGGATTTGATAGCAGTCTTCAACTACCTGAAGGGAGGGTTCCAAAAAGGATGGAGCTAGGCTGTTCTCAGTGGTGGCAGATGACAGAACAAGAAGCAATGGTCTCAAGTTGCAGTGAGGGAGGTCTAGGTTGGATATTAGGAAAAACGTTTTCACTAGGAGGGTGGTGAAGCACTGGAATGGGTTACCTAGGGAGCTGGTGGAATCTCCATCCTTAGAGGTTTTAAGGCCTGGCTTAACAAAGCCCTGGTTGGGATGATTTAGTTGGTGTTGGTCCTGCTTTGAGCAGGGGATTGGACTAGATGACCTCCTGAAGTGTCTTCCAACCCTACTATTCTTTGATTTTATTATTCTAACGTGATTGCCACCTGGAAGGCGACCTTCCGAGAGAGAAGCAGTATGGGGAAAAATGATAATGGCTCAAAGGGCGGCCCCGTGAGCCTTGACAGGACCAGGTGTAAGTCCCATGGGGGAATCGGATCACGAACCTGAGGGTAGAGTCTTTCCAGGCCCTTGAGAAACCCGACCGTCATCTCATGGGAGAACACTGATCTGTTCTGCACTGGAGGGTAGAAGGCTAACAGGGCTGCCAAGTGAACCTTAATAGATAAGAGAGCCAGACCTGGATGTTTGAGGTGGAGCATAGTCCAAGATAGACTGCAGAGAAGACCGGGATGGAGAGAAATTCCGTTCAGAGGCTCAACAAGTGAAATGTTTCCACTTAGCCAAGTAGGTAGTCCTGGTGGAAGGCTTTCTGCTACCTAGCAAGACTTGATGAACCTGCTCCGAGCAGGCCTGCTCTTCAGGGTTCAGCCACGCAGCAACCATGCCGTCAGGTGCAGGGAGGCAAGGTTTGGGTGAATCAACCAGCCATGGTCTTGTGAAATCAAGTTTGGGCGGGGTGGGAGCGCGAGTGGAGCTGCCACTGAGAGGTCTAGAAGCATAGCGAACCAATGCTGACAAGGCCACACCGGAGCTATCAGGATAACCTTGGCTTTGTCCCGCTTGATTTTTAGGAGGACCTTGTGAACCAAGGGAATTGTGGGAAGGTGTATAGGTGGTCAACCCATGAGAGTAGGAAGGCATCAGAGAGGGAGCCCCCACTGTGCTCGCACAGTGAACAGAACTGAGGCATTTCCTGTTTTGTCTGGTGGCGAACAGGTCCACTTGGGGAGGCCCCACTTCTGGAAGATAACATTGATGACCTCTGGGTGAAGAGACCACTTCTGGTGAGAGGAAAAGGATCTGCTGAGGTGATCCGCCAGTGTGTTTCAAGCTCTGGGGATATGTGCCGCCTCAAAGTGAATGGCGTGTTTCACGCAGAAGTTCCACAGTTGGAGTGCCTCCTGGCTCAGGGTTGAGGATCGAGCCCTTCCTTGCTTGTTGATGTAAAACACTGGTGCAGTGTTGTCTGCCAAGACCTGCACCACCTTGCCTGAGGTCTGGGGAAGGACCACCTGGCAAGCCAAACGTGTTGCTGTTGCCCTGATGTTTATATGCAGGGAGAGTTCTTCCAGGGACCAGAGACTGTCCTGAGTCCTGAGACTATCGAGGTGGGCTCCCCACTCCAGATTTGAGATGTTCAAAAGTAAGGTTACGGATGGATGTGGGGCAACAAAGGTTACCCCTTTCATTAGGAAACCTGGGTCTCTCCACCAAGTCAACAAAGCAAGGACTGGTGGTGGAATCATGAGTATCGAGTCCAAGTGGTGTCTGCTTGGGGCGTAGACTGACACTAGTCACATCTGTAGGGGTCTGAGGCATAGCCTTGCATACTGTGCCACATAGGTACATGCTGCCATGTGACCCAACAGTTCGAGGCAAACCCGAGCGGTTGTTAGCTGGTGGATGTAACCGTGCCTCCGTGGGTCACAACTGAGAATACCAAATTCAGGACAAACTTCTGAGAAATAGGGCAAACTGGAGGTTATTCTCCCATGAGATATACCACACCAGCAACAAAAGTAAACTTCTCTTTCACCACACTGGCTAACAAGAAGTCATAAAAGCAGTTTCCTTAGACATTCCAGTCCTTGTATCACCACCAAAAACACTAGACTTTGAGATGAGTGGTTCTTTAAAACTAATTTAATCAACTAAAAGGTTCTTCTGATTCCAAAGGACCAGCCACACACCCACGTCAATATACAACTCAGATCTTACCCAAAAAAATCATGCTGTTGCCAATCCTTTAGTATCTAAAATCTAAAGGTTTATTTATAAAAAGAAAGAAAGGTGAGAGTTAAAATCGGTTAAAGGAATCAAATATATACAACAATTGCAGTGATGGAATAAACTGCTGGCTTAAGTCAAGTCTCTGGTTGCTTCCAAATTATTGGAAGGTCCTCAATTCCTTGGTTAGAATGCTCCCATTAGTATAAGTCCAGAGGTTTGAGCAGGAAAGAGGCTGGAGCAGGAAAGAGGCAAAATGGAGGTGTTTCCAGGGTCTTTTATAGTTTCTGCCACGTGGAGGAAAACCCATTGTTTCCAACAAAGCCCTCAGCACAGCTAGTGGAAAATTACAGGTAAAAGATGGAGTTTGGAGTCACATGGAAAGTCACATGTCCATGCCTGATTCCGCTTAGTCATAGCAGGAAAGTCCATTATCTGTAGACAGGCGTCTCCCAGGGTCCTTGTGAGATAAGTGCTCCTTGATGAGCCACTTAATTTGAATAGTCCCTTCAAGATGTGCAGGCTAAATACCTTGTGGCCGTTACCCCGGGAGCAAACATTTGAAATCCGGGTATAGAGCCAATACTCATGGCTTCAAATACAAAAATGAAACATGCATACAAATAGCATAATCATATTCAGCAAATCACAACCTTTCCATAGACACCTTACTTGACAACCTCTTTACAAGATTTACTGCAAATATATAACAGTGGTTGCAACAATGATCTATATAATAATATATGGAGATATACCTATCTCATAGAACTGAAAGGGACCATGAAAGGTCATCAAGTCCAGCCCCCTGCCTTCACTAGCAGGACCAAGTGCTGATTTTGCCCCAGCTTCCTAAGTGGCCCCCTCAAGGATTGAACTCACAACCCTGGGTTTAGCAGGCCAATGCTCAAACCACTGAGCTATTAATTATCTGATTAAAATATGGTCATATTTTAATCAGATAATGTCACAGTGGGTCATGACCTTGGAGATCAGGTCCAACATATCACGAAATCTGGCCTCCGGTAAGTACACCTTGGCCTGGCTCGAGTCTAGCACTGCCCCGATGAACTCTATTCTCTGAACCAGGACCAAAGTTAACTTGTGCTCGTTTATCAACAGTGGCCCATTCTGTACCGATGCTGTGCTCGACCTGTGCCTATGAGCAGCCTTTAATCAACCAGTTATCAAGGTATGGGTAGACTTGCATGCCTTGACGTCTGAGGAAGGCTGCTACCACTGCCATACAATTTGTGACGGGGGGGGGGGGGGGGGGGCGGGGTGCTGCTGCTGACAGGCCAAAGAGAAGCACGGTGAATTGGTAGCGGTGTTGACCCACTATAAACCTGAGAAATCTCCTGTATCTATGAAAGATGGAGATGTGGAAATAAGCGTCCTTTAAATCAAGGGCAGCATACCAATATCCTGGATCCAGGGAGGGGATGATGGAGGCCAGGCCAGTTTCTTGAGATATTTGTTCAGGCGACGCAGGTCCAGGATGGGCTGTAGTCCCTCCGTGGTCTTCAGGATTAGGAAATATCGGGAGTAAAACCCTTTCCCTCTCAAGTTTCAAGGAACCTCCTTTACGGCCCCCACATGTAGGAGGGTTTACACATCTTGACAAGAAACTCATGAGAAGGGTCCCTAAAGAGGGACAGGGGGAGGGGAGGGCAGAAGTGAAAGTAAGCTGGTCCGGTCCGGTCCGGTGTACCGGCAAGAGCCAGTACGCCGTGCCGGACCGCGGGGAGCCCAGAGCCCTTTGAATCCCGCCCGCAGCTCCGGCGGCTGGGCTGGGGCCGGGATTTAAAGGGCTCAGAGCTCCCGCGACTGCAGGGAGCCCAGAGCCCTTTAAATCCCCCCCGCAGTTCCAGCAGCCGGGCTGGAGCCGGGATTTAAAGGGCTCAGAGCTCCCCACCGCAGCGGGGAGCCCCGAGCCCTTTAAATCCCCCCCGCAGCTCCGGCGGCTGGGCTGGGGCCGGGATTTAAAGGGCTCGGGG
The DNA here is from genome assembly GCF_028017835.1 of Emys orbicularis. Classification (NCBI taxonomy): domain Eukaryota; kingdom Metazoa; phylum Chordata; order Testudines; family Emydidae; genus Emys; species Emys orbicularis. Next base: position 267,035,169 of record NC_088683.1, on the reverse strand, counting down.
CTCCCCGCAGTGGCGGGAGCTCCGAACCCTTTAAATACCGGCCCTAGCCTGGCAAGGCTTGGGGCTCCCTGCAGCCGCGGGAGCTCCGGGCCCTTTAAATCCCGGCCCGAGCTCCGCGGCGGCCGGAGCCCTGGGCCCTTTAATTTGCCCCTGAGCCCCGGGGGCTCCCAGCCACCTCTGCAGCTGGGAGCCCCGGGTTGATTTAAAGGCCGTGGGGCTCCCAGCCACAGCCGGTGCCCCACGGCCTTTAAATCTCGAGAGGCCCCGCCTCTTCTGGTTGAGGCCACACCTCTTCTGGTTGAGGCCACACCCCCTCAGAACTCTGGCAGTACCGGTAAATCCTGTAAATTACTTTCACCCCTGGGGGAGGGGTGGACAAAAACTGGAGGGTGTAAACAACAGTTATAGTGGGGAGCACCCAACAATCCAATGTTATACAAGACCACGCTGGGCTGAAGGGTGACAGGCAGTCCAAAAACAAAAGGGGGGATGGATCTGGAGTCGAGACTGGTATGCCATCCTCGGGCGTACCTTCAAAAGGCCTGCCCCGGTATCTATGTGAGTCCGACTGGAAGGCAGAGGCAGAAGGTAGGGGCTGGTGTCACTTATAGCCCTTCCGTTTTCTTTTGTAGGGCTCCTGCCTGGGACGCGCCGGGAACCTGGGAGGCTGTTGGGGCCTAAAATACTTCCTGGAGGTGTGTAAAGGCCCAGGGAATGAAGTGTGGCCCTCGAGCCTTTGAGGCCATGCAGCTTAGAGTCCGTCTGTTCTGAGAACAGGGAGGTACCCGCAAAAGGGAGATTCTGGATGGACTGCTACACTTTGTGAGGGAGGCCCGATGATTGGAGCCACGAACAGCACCTTATGGTGACCATTGAAGCCATAGTCCTGGTTGCTGAGTCAGTAGCATCCAGGGCTGCCTGGAAGGAGCTCTTGGCCCCCATCTTGCCTTCTTCCAGGATGGCCGTGAACTCCTGCCTTTTCAGGTCTTTTGCAGTCTGGAAAGCCTCTGGAGTTGAAGCCACCTGCAGGTGCGCAGTCTCACGCCCGCTGCCAGGTGTCGGAGGAGGATCCCAGACTGGACTCGGTGTTCTAGGCGGAGTCACCAGAGCCAACAGTGGCTCTGGGGAGGATGATTGGCCTGGTGTGGTCTCACTACACTGGCCACTCCCTGCTTGGGCCTGTTCAGCACCGGAGAATGCTTCTTATGCTTCTTCCTCAGCACTGGGCATGGAGAACAGTGCTGGGAAGAGCATGGTGCCAATGGAACGCTTCGCACGGAAGCCGAAGAGCTCAACACCGATTTGGAGAGGCTTGGCTCCGAGACTGGTCTGAGGGCTGCCTCCATGAGTAAGGCCTTCAGATGAATGTCTCTGTCTTTTTGAGTGAGTGGTCTGAAGCCTTATACCAGCGCATATGCGCGCAGCTCCAGAGGGCAGTAGAGCCGGTTCTACGGATACCACTGAGGGAAAAATCTCTGACAACTGTGCATGTGGCGTGCACGCTCTTAGCACGGCATGAACATGAGCAAGCACTCGAAGAAGAATCATTAATTGTGTGGAGAAAGTGGATAAGAAAGTATTTACCCCTTCACATAACGCAAGAACAAGGGGTCACCTGATGAAATAAACATGCAGCAGATCTAAAACAAAGAAAGAAGTACTACTTCACATAACACACACAGAAGGGTTGAACATGAATGGAAATCCTGGTGTGGATAAAAAAACATGCCTGCACCTAGTTCAATTTAGCTCCATCCTGCTAATTTAACATGTTGTAATGACCAGCTGCACAGAATAAAGCAGCATCCTGTATGCGTATTTAGATATTGCTCCCCCACCTCAACAGCCACTTTTCTCCTGCTACAAACGTATAGAACCACAAACAAAAAGAAAAACAGTGACTCTGCTGCCCCAGAAGCCATGAAATAATGGCCTATTTCAGATTAATATGAATCCTTCTCACCAGTTTATAAATCCGCAAATACAGAGATGTCATTTTCTCTGAAAAAGATGCAGAGGAAGTAAGTAGCCTTTCAAACAACTGCAATCTGGTTCTTAGCAACTGAGAGTGGCAGCTGCAACATAAAGAACACTAAAAATACAACATAAATTGTTCATAACAACAATACATTAAGATTATTACCTTCCCTACAGCCTTTAAGACTGCTAGTGTGTCATCACCTCACTAGTAATTTCCTTAAAACTGTGGTTTCATATTGATCAAATAATGCTAAGTAAAACTTGAATAACAAGAATTTGTGATTAACTTTTTTCTTTAACAAAGCAAGACAATTCAATGCCACAGAAGGACATCACATAAAATTATTCTTATAGAAAAAGTAAAATAAAATAGGGTAAATTAATTTCTGCTATAATTCCACTGACTTCATCAAAGTTACACAGAGGATGAATTTGGCCAAGTGAGTTGTATATTGTAACGAATCACACTTCTCCTGATAGCTATTCACTTAGGTACTTATGTGGTCCCTATCAGTGTATTATCTAAATGCTTCCCAGCTATAAGTATTTTATTCTTACATACCCCTGTGAGATAGGGAGGGACTATTATCCCCATTTTATAGATGGGGAACTGAGGCACAAAGTGAGCAAGTGACTCACAAAGGAAGTGACTCACACAGGAATTAAACCCAAGTTTCCTGGATCCAAGGCCAGCTATTTAACCACAGGGGTCTTTAACCATTCTCCCTCACTGCCCCCATCTCATGTAAGGAAGCTGACACTCCCAGATCAAAATATGTTTAGCTTTCAAAGCCACGCAATCCCATACATTGCACAATGTGTGCACTTATTGAGGAAAAAGATTAATCTACTGTACATGGCTAAAAATCCCAGCTTTCCATTAGAGAGCTATAGAACAGCTTGAGCTAGGGATCGGCTTGCAGAATAGGGGAGGAATAAACATACAAATGATCTCCCTACCTGCACACACTACAGTTACCAGTCAGTCATTAGTCCAGCCCTGGGAGTGAAGAAACTCTCTGCATTTCATCCAAAAGAGAGCTGAGACAGGGTACCGACCCAGCTTTTAAAGAAGGTTTCTTTTCTTTTTAATAGTTCTTTAAGGGGGGGATCCCCCTCTGGTTTGCTGAAAAAGTTTGATTGCTCTTATGTTCTCCCACTGGAGGGGTCTGACAGCTGTTGTATGAAGGAATAGTTTTCTTTTCTCCTCCATTAGTATTTGGATAGGGAGGGAACAGTAAAGTCTTTAGACTGATAAGACCCCTCTTTCCCTTGCTAAACTCTTCAAGAAATCCCTTTAATTTTTTTCTCTATCTGAATGTCAGCCAACTAATTAAGAGCCCAGCCTTGTGTTAGGATGCAATTAACACAGCCAGAAGTCATGCTCACAAGCTCAGTGGCCTCATATAAGGGAAGAGGCAGTCTTGGGAGATCATGCCGATAAGTCATGAGCTGCTAATGAAGAAGAAACAGTCCCTCAGAATGGCAGTAGACACTATTAAGGCTTTTTTCTAGACTTGACCCTTAAGTATTTTCAATTCTCTACTGTAGCAGTTATAAAACTACCGTAAGTAGTTTCATATTGTTCGAATGACAATTTAATGCCTCCATATATTTAAATCTCACAGTAAAATTCCCTTGTTAAAAAATCAGCATTAAGACTCCATAGATGCCCAGTCTATCAAACAATAAAAGATTGTGCCTTTATGGAGTCTAAGAAAGTAGCAAAGATTTATTTGTAAATGATGCAGCTCAGATTAACTGTTGGTACTGAATCCTCTACACAACTCATGAAAATCTTGTTCCCAGAAACCAACAAAATACGCACAATACATAGAAAAAACATTGCCAAAAGGATGTTTGGCACAAGTACAGAAGTATCTTTTCCAGACAGCCTTCTCCCACCCACCATCCTCGGCAAACAAGGCCAGCCTGCTGCCCTCTTTGTACATTTCTACCACAGATGTCTTCATGCCTTCTTTCATGACATCTCTACCCATGAACAATGGTACAAATAAATAGGAGTCAGACATGCGACTTCCATTGACTTTCAACAGGAACTGGGTAGATAACTGACCTTTATATCTTTGAAAATTTGCCCCAGCATGTCTTCCTGAAACTGGTTCAACAGCCTCATCTCCCCTGATTCAAATCCCCATTCAAACCCAATACCATTGAAATGTCAATTATTTATACGAAGTGAATAGACCTGAAGATCATACTTTATTAGAGATTTACTTTTTGTGTGTTATTTTTTATGCTATTGTAGTAATGCCCAAAATATGCAGGGTACTTTCCAAACATGGAGAAGAAACAATCTCTACTCCAAAGAGATCCCAAGATAAAAAGGTGTAAATTAAAACATGTAAGCAATGGGGCTGATTCTCACACTCTTACTTACACTGAGCAGTATCTTAGCCCCAAATCCCTAAGGGAGTCCTCAAATTTAATAGCACTGCTTGAGGAGCAAGGTATTACTTAACTTGGGTAAGAATGACAGAATTGGGCCCTTTATTAATTAAATACATTCAATTTCCCTCCCTTTCCATCCTCCACAATTCAAACCTTCTTCCCAAACACCAAACCCAGCTGCAGTTTCAAGGTCCTTACTCCCTTCCCTCCTCATCAATAAGCAATTCCCTCATAGGTAGATAACTAAGAAAGCTAGTTTCTTATACGTATCACCGAAGAAGTGGATCTTCAGGACGGAATTCAATCCCAGTACTTAAGCTGAGGAAAGCATTTAAGTCCCATGAGACAAATGTGGGTGTTTTGATGATAGTTTCAGAGATGAGGGAGCTGAAACTGCTTACAATGTCTGGTGGACTGGAGAGCTAATGACTTCTGCTGTGAGGAAGACCTTGAAGCATTCCTTCTGGTTCCTTCAAGCCCATGGGGGAAAGAAGACATGGGGAGGGGCAGGTCAAATACATATTGTCTTTGACAGTGACAACTTAGATGTATTTTGTGCCAAATAAGGCATGTGAGATATCATTGGAAAGGTTATGATTTACTGAATATGATTATCATATTTGTATGCAGATATCATTTTTGTATTTGAAGTTAAGAATATTTCTATGCCTCTATTATAAATGTGTTTACACCTGGGGAACACCCATGAGGCAGAATGCAATCAGGCTAGATTGCTGGCTGGAAAGGGCCATTAGGAAGAACAATAGGTGTTAGAAGATGCTAATCTTTCACGGAGGGAAAGCCTTCCTGGGGACAGTGGAAACAGACTTTGAGTTATGGCTGCAGCGTCATGTGACCGAGCCACCTGATACTGGACACCATGATAATACTGGAGTACTTGTGGCACCTTAGAGACTAACCAATTTATTTCCACTGACTGGGGGTGGGAATAACACTGGAAGACAAAGGATTCCTGCCACATTTAAAACCTATTTAAGGCAGGGGAGTGACATCATCGTGGTTGGTTCTTCATGGAATCCCCGCAAAGACTGAATGTGGGGAGAAGAACTGAGCCCAGGCTGGAGGGTTGTCTATCCTGTGAATGAAATATCTGAAGGTTTAAGCTGCAGGCAAGTGCAGCTGGCCTTCAAGAATCTCTGCAATTTGCCTAAAACAACATTTAGGGTGAGAAATTACAACTTGTAACCAGTTTCTTTAGTATTTTAAGCTTAGATTGCGTTTTTGTTTTATTTGCTGGGTAATCTGCTTTGATCTGTTTGCTATCCCTTATAATCACTTAAAATCTATCTTCTGTAGTTAATAAACTTGTTTTTGTTTTGTCTAAAACCCAGGGTGTGGAATTCATAACTGGGGGGCAAAAAGCTGTTGCATATCTCTCTCCACATTGAGGGAGGGGGTGAATTTCATGAGCTTATGCTGTACAGTTCTCTGTGCAGCACAAGACAGTACAATTTTGGGTTTATCCTCTGAGGGGGATGTGCACTTGAGTATTGGGCAATTCCCTAGCTGAGCCTTCCCATACAGAGCTGATCTCAGCATCTGTGTAAAACTACAGCTGAGTGGGTCCCTATGCTGGAGGGGACTTGAGAGCCTGTCACGGCAGAACAGTGTAAAGGGAGCCCAGGTTGGTGGGTCAGCTGGGCTCAGTGGTACCCCAGTTTCAAGTGGCACCCCGGGGGGAATTGGTCACCCCCCCAAACACACACACCTGCCAAACAAGAATCACAAAATGATGTAATACACATGTACTATATTATCACCTCTATTCAGAAGCATCATATGCCATTTTCTGTTTGGGACTGGCAGTGTGTGTTGTGTTTATAGAGCTGTATTGAATCATCCTACCAATAGTGTCCAAACTCTGGATTACAGTGTGTGTCATTTTGTTTTTGCTCAGACAGTAGACTGTACATCATACAGGCAGTAATTATTTCCCCCAGGGGTTTTGGTTGTAGAGGGGTATGGATGGGTGGAAATATTTAGGGAAGATTTATTGTGGAGGGTGGGTTGTCCAAGCTGCGTGTCACAGAAAATCCAAACAGCAAATGTTAGATTTCTGTCACAGGAAAGATAGCATAAGGCATAAGTGATGGAGAGCTCCTCTTCTCGCTATGGCAATCTGGGAGGAATTCTGAGCCCAGGCTGCTTAAATGGGCTTTTCTTCCTCTAAACACAGACGTAGAAGTAGAAACCTTAGCTTCAGATGGCCTAGGCATTTGATCAGCCTGGCTACTGCTACTCTAGGATATGGGGCACAGGAAAGGAGGAAGAGTGGCCATGACCCACAGCATACCACTCTACTCACCCATGCCGCCACCCACATTATAATTTGGAGCTAGCAGATCTGCAGTTTGACAATGCACTGGCAGGACCCTGCCATGGCACTAACATGTCTCCAGTCCTTCCCTAGATGTTCTGATGCAGAGAGCTGCCAGGCAACTCTGTTCCATGGCGTGCAGTGGTACAGAATGCTATTGTTTGTACTTGCCTATCCAAACAACATTTTCACTGCATAAAGACATGTCTGTGACTGCATACGGGAGCAAAAAAATTCAGCCTTCCTGAGAAAACATTTTACATTAAGGAACTGGGATTTCAATGTACAAAAGCACACAGTGATATCACTAAAAGCATGTTCATACCTGTTTCATACAAAGGGACTCAGAACATTTCAGAAAGAGCTAGTCAGCTACAAAAATGTATTGTAAGTAAGACACAGAGGACACCTATGGAGAATCATTATTTTAAGAAACTATTTGTTTTTGTTTAGAAGATGAATATTCATATAAAGCTGAACAGAAACAAATAGCATACTTGGCAAGATAGAGATCTAACATTTTATTGGACTCTCCACTTTTTCATTAAGTGCAGTGATCAGAGAGATATTAGAACAGAATTTCCTAGCAATTTCTTGCATAGTTTAATTACTACATCCTTTTCCAAAACTGAGCAAGATTTACATATAAAAGCAGAGATTACATTTGAAATAAATCAAATGCTCCATTGCAAAAAAAAAAAAAAAAAAGATCAGATGAATAATTTGACTTAATGAAGATTCTTTGGATTTGGGCTCATCTATTTTCTCTCAGAACAGCTGCCTTGCAAATGAAAAGAAATGAACCTCCACATCCCTTAAGCACAGTACTGGGACTGTGCACTGAGCCTATGAGGCCTATGTCTACACATAAAGCCACACATAAAGGCTTCGGCATACTTTTGTGTGCTGTGGAGTTGCTGTATCAGCACACAACCCCGCTGCTGTTAACAATTATTTATCTTGGCATTTATGTTTATATGTCATCCGACATCCAAAGGCCAAGATGTGATGGCTAATAAACCAGTAACATTAGAAAAGGCTTAGCCTTTATGAAGAGCCAAGATAGCTTTACCTTAACTCAGTCAAAACTTGGTCCCACTCTCTGCCCTTCTACAGAGCACAGACTGTACCCCTTTTCTACTGGTGAGGTTCCCTGACACCTTCCTTCTCTCCTTGCCTCCCCTTGCCTCTGCCTAGTGACAGCCCAGTTCCCTTCCCTCTCCTGAGCTGGCATTGTGTGTGCAGGACAGTCAAGCACTCACTTAGCTCTGGCATCTTCTTGGCATTTGCCGGGGCTCATACACCTTCCCCTCAGGATGCGATTATTTATTTCACTTGAGATCCAGTCTCTTCTCACTCCATTACTCCTCCCCCTCTCCTCTGTGAAGACTCCCTGGTGAGCATCTTCATGTTGCCTCAATTTTTTTTTCTTTTCCCCTTAGTCTACACTGCAGAGTTTTGTCACCAAAAGTTATGCCGTTTTAATTAAAGCGCTTTAATTAAAGCACTCTTGCATGTCCACACTATGCTCATGTTGGCAGAGTGCATCCACACTAGCAGCTCTTGCATAGACCCAGAGAGCAGTGCACTGTGGGTTGCTTTGGGAAGGGTTTGCAATGCCTCATGGGGCAGGTACAGTATCACATGATGCAGGTTTTTCAATCCCACTGTTCCATGGGCATCGAACTAGATTGCCAGCTGCTTTTCAACCAAAGTGTGGGGAGGGAGAGTGTGTGACAGGGAGCGTGTGTGTGCGTGCGTGTGGGGAGGGAGAGACAGAGACTGAGTGTGTGTTGGGGGACTGTGAGAGAGTGGCGGAGGCATGTGAGAGAGACAAAGTGTGTGTTGTGGGAGAGTAAGTGTGTCAGCATGCTGTCTCGTAAAGTAAGATAGCCACCGGAAGCAACCAGTCCTGAGGGAGTTCATAGTTCATGTTCCTAGTGTGGGAGAGAGCAGGAATATTCCACTTTAATGATTTGCTCTTTGTTGCCCAGAACAGAGCAGCATGCTCAGCTGTCAGAACTTCTGTGAGCTTTGAAAGGGGAGGGGCACATGCCTGCAGGACAGCTGAGTTCAAATCAGTGAGCAGAACGGTCACTGCAGGCATTGTGGGATACTGGGGGAGGCCTGTTCTGGCGATATAATGAACAGCAGCATCTACACTGACACTTTGTCGTTTTAACTTTGCTGCAGAAATCTCAATGCCTCTTGTCAAGGTGGTTTTATTTTGTCGCTGAAACTGAAGAGGTTTTTTTGCCAAAAGTGACATTGCAGAGTGTACACCTCCACTGTTTTGTCGCCAAAAGCTGCCTTTTAGCAACAAAACTCTGCAGTGTAGACAAGGCCTTAGTTCAGGGGTGGGCAAACTTTTTGGCCTGAGGGCTGCATTGGGTTTCGTAAATTGTATGGAGGACCGGTTAGGGGAGGGGGTCGTGGCCCGGGCCCCACCTCCTATCTGCCCCCCTGCCTCCCGGGACTCCTGCGCCATCCAACCCCCCCATTCCCTGACGGCCCCTCTGGGACCCCTGCCCCATCCACACCCCCCCGCTCCCTGTCCCCTGACTGCCCCCGGACCCCCGCCGCCCCATCCAACCCCTCCTCTCATCCTGACGGCCCCCCCGGGACCATTGCCCCATCCAACCACCCCTTCTCCCTGTCCCCTGACTGCCCCCAGAACTCCTGCCCCTGACTGCCCCCTGCCGCCCCATCCAACCCCCCCTCCTTCCCGGCTGACCCCCCCCCGGGACCCCTGCCCCCGTTCAACCCCCTGTTCCCCCCCGACCACCCCAACCCCTATCCACACCCCCTGACCACCATCCCGAACTCCCCTGCCCTCTATCCAACCCCTCCTGCTCCCTGCCCCCTTACCGCGCTGCCTAGAGCACCAGTGGCTGGTGGTGCTACAGCCGTGCCGCCCGGCTGGAGCCGGGCCACACCACTGCCGCCGCGCCGCCCAGAGCATTGTGCCGGTGGCGGAGCGAGCGAGCTGAGGCTGCGGGGGAGGGGGGACAGCAGGGAAGAGGCCGGGGCTAGCCTCCCGGGCCAGGATCTCGGGGGCTGGGCAGGATGGTCCCGTGGGCCGCATGTGGCCCGCAGGCCATAGTTTGCCCACCTCTGCCTTAGTTGCTACTGGGTGCTGGAGGGATGGGGAGGGGGATGTCATTCCACACTTCTGACTTCCCCCCATAATGACTGCCTGCAGCTGAGCTGGCTTCTCCTCTGGTCTATATCCCCTACACCACAATAGCAACTCAGCTGCAGGCAGAGTTAGAACGTGGAGCAAAGGAGATTTTAAAAAAAAAGAATAAAGAGCTGGACTACAGGAAGCTGGTAGAAAATACAGTAAGAAGGATAGGAATGAAAAAAATTAAGGAGGCACTGAGGGGTAAATACTGTTTGCTCTCTCTCTGCCTTTTGCTATAATGTCACTGTGACAGATATGGCAATTTCCTGCAATATCTTTGGGAGATCTTACACTGTTACGTTTATGTATCATTGTGGGCCAGGGCTTGTATTGAATTCCACGGGGGAAGGTAACAACAGCTCCTCCAGGAATTAAGAATAGTGGAGGGTGATTACATAAATTCACTCACGTTGTAACACCTCCAGAGAGGATTCTCCAGAGACCAACAGACAAAGAAAAGCCTTTTGGATAAATAGCCTGAGTTTAAACTGACTGTGGGCTTTCTTTCCAATCCAGCAATTGGACAGAACCTTAAGATGCAAGAACGGCTACACTGGGTCAGACCCATTTAGCCCAGTATCCTGTCTCTGACAGTCCACCATGCCAGAAGCTTCAGAGGGAATGAACAGAACAGGGCTATTTTGAGTGATCCATTCGCTGTTGTCCAATCCCAATTTCTGGCAGTTGGAGGTTTAGCAACACCTGCACCATGGGGTTGTGTCCCTGACCATCTTGGCTAATAGCCTGTGATGGGCCTTTCCTCCATGAACTTACCTAATTCTTTTTTGAACACAGTTACCCTTTTGGCCTCACAACATCCCATGGTAACAAGTTCCACAGGTTGACTATGCATTGTGTTAATAAGTACTTTTGTTGGTTTTAAACCTCCTGCCCATTAATTTCATGGGGTGACCCCTTTTTTGTGTTATGAAAAGGGGTAAATATAATTGCCTGATTCACTTTCTCCACACCATTCACGATTTTATAGACCTCTATCGTATCTCCCCTTAGTAGTCTCTTTTCTAAGATGAACAGTCCCAGTCTTTTTAATCTCTACTTGTATGGAAGCTATTCCATACCCCTAATCATTTTGGCTGCCCTTCTCTGTTGTTTTTCAATTCTGCTTTCCCAATTCTATCTTTTTTAAGATGGGACAACCAGAATCACACTATTCACAGCATGGGCATACCATGGATTTATGTAGTGGCATTACAATATTTTCTCTTTTATTATCTATCCATTTCCTAAAGGTTCCTAACACTGTTATCTTTTTTGACTGCCACTGCACATTGAATGGAATTGGATGTTTTCAGAGAACTATCGACAATGACTCCAAGATCTCTTTCTTGACTGGTAACAGCTAATTTAGACCCCATCATTTTATATGTAAAGTTGGGATTATGCTTTCCAATGTGCACTACTTTGCACTTATCAACACTGAATTTCATCTGCCATTTTGTTGCCTAGTCACCCACTTTAGTGAGATCGCTTTGTAACTCTTCACAGAGCTTTGTACCTAACTATCTTAATTTAGTATTGTCTTCAAATTTTGCCACTTCACTGTTCACCCCTTTTCCCAGAGCATTTATGAATATGCTGAACAGCTCAGGTCCCGGTACACATCCTTGGGGGAACCCACTGTTTACCTCTCTCCATTGTGAAAACTGACAATTTATTCCTACTCCTTGTTTCCTATCTTTCAGCCAGTTATTGACATATGAGGGGACGGACTGCTTAGTTTACTTAACAGCCTTTGGTGAGGGATTTTGTCAAAGGCTTTCTGAAAATCCAAGTAGACGATATCACCCGGATCACCCTTGTCCACATGCTTGTTGACTCCCTCAAAGAATTCTAATAGATTGGTGAGGCATGATTTCCCTTTATAGAAGCTTTATTGACTCTTCCACAACATACTATCTAGATGTCTGATAATTTTGTTCTTTACTATTGTTTCATCCAATTTTCCTGGTACTGAAGTTAGGCTTACCAGACTTTGTAATTGCCAGGTTTGCCTCCGGAGCCTTTTTTTAAAAATCGGCGTTACATTAGCTATCCTCCAATTATCTGGTACAGAGGGTGACTTAAGTGAAAGGTTAACTACCACAGTTAGTAGTTCTGCAATTTCATAACTTAGTTGCTGCAGAACGCTTAGGTGAATACCATCTGGTCTTGGTGACTTATTATGTTTAATTCATCAATTCGTTCCAGAACCTCCTTTGTTGACACCTCAATCTGGGACAGTTCCTCAGATCTGTCACCTAAAAACAAAGGTTCAGGTTTGGGATCTCCCCCATATCCTCTGCAGTGAAGACCGATGCAAAGAATTCATTTAGCTTCTCTGCAACAGTCTTGTCTTCCATGAGTGCTCCTTTAGCACCTTGCTCATCTGGTAGCTCCACTGACTGTTGGCAGGCTTCCTGCTTCCAATGTATGCTAAAAAACTATTAGTTTTTGTGTCCTTAGCTAGTTGCTCGTCAAATTCTTCCTTGGCCTGCCTTATTTTAGTTTTGCATTTGATTTGCAGCAGTTATTTCCTAGACAGTATTGGAAGGACTTTGGCCTACTGAGCCCCCATAAGACTGATGGGTGACCTCTGGTAAACTTTTAGCATGCTTGTAGGAATTTCATTGTTTTTTATGTTTTCTCTGTCATGCTTTCACCTTAAGAATAAATGTGCTGACTTACAGAGTTGTGTGTTATCTGTGACTGCTGGCAATTACGCTGTTTACAGCCTCAAAGAGAAAGCAAAGAGCAAATGCTGGCCCATTTAGGCAGTCTGGCTTGCTGGGAATAACATAGTGTATGCAACAGAGGGTCCTGTGGCACCTTTAAGACTAACAGAAGTATTGGGAGCATAAGCTTTCGTGGGTAAGAACCTGAAGAAGAAGAAGAAGTGAGGTTCTTACCCACGAAAGCTTATGCTCCCAATACTTCTGTTAGTCTTAAAGGTGCCAAAGGACCCTCTGTTGCTTTTTACAGATTCAGACTAACACGGCTACCCCTCTGATAGTGTATGCAGGGAACTGTGCAGCCTGGAAAACCACCCATCAGGAGTGAGACAGAAATGAGTCTCCACCCAAGAGATATGATGGCTGAGGAGCCAGGAGTCTAGAGTGGGTGCCTTGGCTGGACCCTAGAGGAGGAAATCCAGGTGCAATTGCCCTCTACTGTGACAGTCAGAGCCTGAGTTTCTGGGGTGCTGGTGTGGGTGGAATGAGGGTGCAGAGGGAATAAGAAACCCTTTTTTCTCACTCACCTCCAATAAAGCCCTTACCTGCTTCTCTCTGCACATCCAACCCACTACAAAATATATTCCTATCTGTCCACTCCCTGCATGACAGGAGTCCAGATTTTAACTTCAAATATCTGGTCGCATGATGCAAGAACCCAAGCAGTGAGATGCAGCAAAGCGCCTGGTGATGGCAGATACAGGGCAGAAGAATGGGACAGAAACAAAGGAGAATGAAGTTCTCAGATACCCTGGTGATTGGTCTCATATAAGAATATTAGATAGAGCTGTTGGGTGGTCATGACACAAAGGGTGACATGAGAAGTTGCCTCAGGGTCATGGGACAGGGCCTCATAGGAACCCTGCTTCTATACGTATCTTGCCCTAGGCCTGGTAAAACCTGGCTCGAGCCCTGTCTGCAAATAATGTAAAAGGCATGTAAAAGTTTGCCATCAGCACACAAAATTGTTTTTAAAAGTTTGATTAATAGAAAAAGTATTAGTGTTCCAAAAAAGAAAAATCTATAATTATGAATTGATTTTGATATGTACTAAATCATAATGAAGTAAAAGTCGCTAATTAATAACCCAAATATCTTTTGGTCTTTGTGGTAAGTGTTTCTATTGAAGTTAACTTCAAAGGATTTATTTAAAAAAATATTAGCATCAAACATATTTTTCAAACAACAAAGGAATACCCTTTGAGAGGAAAATCCTGTTGTCCTATATTTATGTAATATAAAAATTCTTAATTGATAATTCTCATTGGAATTATGAAGGTATCTCATGAGATTTTAGGAAGTAATAAGTATGTTACAGTTATATGATAAAACTAATAATATAGGTCTGAATATTTTAATCAAGTTGCTTGACAAATTAAGAGCGATTTTCATTTGAAACTCATTCAATTGATTTTGGGGGGAGGGTTAGAGGGGTGGGAGGAGGAGGTGTCTACAACAGTTTACAAAATGGCTGCAGTAATGTACACCAGAAGGTCATATTTATATTTATATAATCACACCTGAAAAAGGGCAGAAGCCAGAAACTCCAAATGGTTTATAAGTTACACCATGAAATATATCATTTAAAAAACATATCAAGTAGTATGGATTAACTGTTAGGAGAGTCACTCATCTTCTCTGTAGAAAGATTTCATAATTGTGGAAAGAAAATGAATGGCTAAGGTAGCAGACTTATGGGAAAAAACAATAAATATACAACACATACACACTCCCAGGTAATTTTCACCCTTTACAATTTCTTTACTTAAGTAAATGCTATATAAGTATACTGTTGTATACTGCATAAATGTGCTAAACTAAATACTGATGATGCTAGCACCTGTAATATATGCTTCTATGTGCCCATTTTCAACCTGACTGTACTGGGGTTAGCACCCACCTCTCACAGCGTCCCCTGGTTGTATGCATGTGCCTGTCCCCTCTCAGTTTATGGTGACCCCTGTCGGTGGTTTCTCAGGCAGGTTTTCAGTGACTCAGCCCTCCAGCCAAATCATACAAACAGTGTGTATTTGAAACAGAACCAACCCTTCCAGGGTATACAGTCCAAAATGTACCCAATTTCCTGCAGCCCCTTTTCCTGAGCTCAGTCTTCTAAAACAGTCCAACAGGGCCCATCATGGTACCCCCGCTTGGTCCAGCTACATTACAAGGCTCCTACTCTGGAACTGAGCAGAACCTCAAGGGCTTCTTTCCTCGGGACTCCTTACCTCTACTCAAGTCCTCAGTGACTCCAGCCTTCCTGCTGAGCCACCCCTCTTGGCTGTATTTTAAAGAATCCTTATTGAGGTTGCAGGAACAAACCATCCCGATGTGTAGAAAGAACAGTAAATATGGCAGACAACCAGCTTAGTTTAACAGTGAAATCCTTGCTGATCTTAAACACAAAAAAGAAGCTTACAAGAAGTGGAAGACTGGACAAATGACCAGGAAGGAGTATAAAAATATTGCTCAGGCATGCAGGAGTGAAATCAGGAAGGCCAAATCACACTTGGAGTTGCAGCTAGCAAGGGATGTTAAGAGTAACAAGAAGGGTTTCTTCAGGTATGTTAGCAACAAGAAGAAGATCAAGGAAAGTGTGGGCCCCTTACTGAATGAGGGAGGCAACCTAGTGACAGAGGATGTGGAAAAAGCTAATGTACTCAATGCTTTTTTTGCCTCTGTCTTCACGAACAAGGTCAGCTCCCAGACTGCTGCACTGGGCAGCACAGCATGGGGAGGAGGTGACCAGCCCTCTGTGGAGAAAGAAGTGGTTCAGGACTATTTAGAAAAGCTGGATGAGCACAAGTCCATGGTGCCAGATGCACTGGATCCGAGGGTGCTAAAGGAGTTGGCGGATGTGATTGCAGAGCCATTGGCCATTATCTTTGAAAACTCATGGCGATCGGGCAAGGTCCCGGATGACTGGAAAAAGGCTAATGTAGTGCCCATCTTTAAAAAAGGGAAGAAGGAGGATCCGGGAAACTACAGGCCATTCAGCCTCACCTCAGCCCCGGAAAAATCATGGAGCAGGTCTTCAAGGAATCAATTCTGAAGCACTTTGAGGAGAGGAAAGTGATCAGGAACAGTCAGCATGGATTCACCAAGGGCAAGTCATGCCTGACTAACCTAATTGCCTTCTATGATGAGATAACTGGCTTTGTGGTTGAGGGGAAAGCAGTGGATGTGTTATTCCTTGACTTTAGCAAAGCTTTTGATACAGTCTCCCACAGTATTCTTGCCAGCAAGTTAAAGAATTATGGGCTGGATGAATGGACTATAAGGTGGATAGAAAGCTGGCTAGATCATCGGGTTCAACGGGTAATGATCAATGGCTCCGTGTCTAGTTGGCAGCCGGTATCAAGCGGAGTGCCCCAAGGGTCAGTCCTGGGGCCGTTTTTGTTCAATATCTTCATTAATGATCTGGAGGATGGCGTGGACTGCACCCTCAGCAAGTTTGCAGACGACACTAAAGTGGGAGGAGTGGTAGATACACTGGAGTGTAGGGATAGGATACAGAGGGACCTAGACAAATTAGAGGATTGGGCCAAAAGAAATCTGATGAGGTTCAACAAGGACAAGTGTGCAGAGTCCTGCACTTAGGAAGGAAGAATCCCATGCACTGCTACAGACTAGGGACTGAGTGTCTAGGCAGCAGTTCTGCAGAAAAGAACCTAGGGGTTAAAGTGGACGAGAAGTTGGATATGAGTCAACAGTGTGCCCTTGTTGCCAAGAAGGCTAACGGCATTTTGGGCTGTATAAGTAGGAGCATTGCCAGCAGATCGAGGGACGTGATCATTTCCCTTTATTCGACATTGGTGAGGCCTCATCTGGAGTACTGTGTCCAGTTTTGGGCCACACACTAAAAGAAGGATGTGGAAAAATTGGGAAGAGTCCAGAGGAGGGCAACCAAAATGATTAGGGGTCTGGAGCACATGATTTATGAGGAGAGGCTGAGGAAACTGGGATTATTTAGTCTGCAGAAGAGAAGAGTGAGGCGGGATTTGATAGCTGCTTTCAACTACCTGAAAGGGGGTTCCAAAAAGGATGGATCTAGACTGTTCTCAGTGGTAGCAGATGACAGAACAAGGAGTAATGGTCTCAAGTTGCAGTGGGGGAGGTTTAGATATTAGGAAAAACTTTTTCACAAGGAGGGTGGTGAAGCACTGGAATGGGTTACCTAGGGAGGTGGTGGAATCCCCTTCCTTAGAGGTTTTTAAAGTCAGGCTTGACAAAACCCTGGCTGGGATGATTTAGTTGGGGATTAGGTCCTGCTTTAAGCAGGGGGTTGGACTAGATGACCTCCTGAGGTCCCTTCCAACCCTATGATTCTATGACTCAGTTCGCTGACCACAGCTCTCCACTGAGTCAGTCCCAGTGCAGCCCCCTTCCCTGGGAGGGCAAAGTTCTAATTCCCTCCCCTGCTCTAAGTTTCCCTGGGCCACTCCCTGTAGCCCATTTTAGTTGAGTCCCAGCAGCTAGCCAGAAGCTCTTTCCTCACTTCCCCCTTCCTGCCAGCAGACTGATCTATCCAGCCCTTTCAGTTCCTGCACCATCCAGGAGCACCTCTTGCTCCCCCAGTCCCTGCCAGCAGACTGAACTCACTTTGGTCCTGCAGCTCCTTTTATCTGAGCCTGCTGGGGCCTGATTGGCTGCTCCCTTTAATAATTGCTGCTGTTGCATCGTGGCCAGCTCTGTTGGCCTGTTACCAACCAGTGGATCACTTGCTCCATTGCCCTTTTCTGGGGCAGGGTGTGGCAGGCTCACGAGGTCTCCAGCAGGGAGGGGGCCTCAGGGTCTAGTCCACCCTGTCACACTGACATTAACTGAAGACCTAATCCAACTCCCATTTAAGTTAGTGGGTGTCTTTCCACTGATTTAATGGGCTTTGAAACAGGCTCTGTCAGAGCATTTTAGATTTCTAAGTACCTGATTTGTGTGTGCAATCGGGCACTTGGGCATCTAAATGAGCTAAGTAACTTGTACATGCTATTGATAATTGAAAACAGGAAGCAAGGCTTTAAAAATCTTGCCAACACTGTATAAGACACACACACACACAGCAAATATTCCTAACTGATTTTTATCATTAATTTTGAGTTAAGGTGAATGGTAAAAAACAATGAAATAAGCAGCTAAAATCAGCACTTCATCTGCTCTCCATTCATCAGTTCTCCTTCACAAGCACAGCTACATTCCATACCCACTGCTCACATACCATATCTCTAACGGTTGCCTGAACAACTAACACACAGTCTTATCGCTCATCATGCTTGCTGGTTAATGTTCATGATTAATAAAGATATGTTATGGCTCTCATAAATTACACTGCACATAATTTGTGTGTGTGTGTGTGTGAGAGAGAGAGAGAGAGAGAGAGAGAAACTGAGGTGCAATATCAGATTGCAAATGATGACTGTGGTGGTGGTGTTTTTTTTGTGGTGTTTAGGAAATGTGATATGAATGGTGTGGCAAACCCAGGACAAACAGCTACAAAGGGGGGGGGGGGGTAGTAATCAGTCCAAGGGGGTTAAAAAGGCCTCTCCCAAGCCACTGAAGTGAGAGAACCATGGGGAAATAAGGTTCAGCTGGGCAAGGGGTTACTAGGGAACTAATTAGGTTCAGCTGGCTCCAACTGCTTGGGACCTTTTTAAACCCTCCCCGGCATGGAAGGGAGGGGAAGAGAGAGTGAGAGAACCAGGGAAGCTGCCAGTAAGTTAGGAGCAGCAAGGCTCTGAACCCTTCCAGCAAGGAAGGTTGCACTCTGTCCCCAGAAGGGAAGATAAACAAGCACAAGGGACTGACTGAGGGAAGGAATAGCCAGACCCTGTGCTACCTACAAGGATTTGCTTTGCCCAAGCCTGGGTCTCCAAGGCTAAAAAGGACTGAGCCTGCTGAGGAGAAGAAGGTACTTTGCCACACTGGATAATCTATACCCAGTAGTCATTTTTATGAAGAAATTGTAGAATTGAAAAGTGCATTTATTTATTTGTGCTTTTGTCCTATTTATGGTAGAATTTAAGGCTGTCCATTAATTATTCAGAATGAGGGTGTTGGGCAGAGACATAATAGTAATTTTGGGGCTTTTTTGAGAAGAACAACCTTAACTGCATTATCTGGATTTCTAATGTTGACTTTTTTTAAAATTTAATATATGCCTTCATTTCACTTTAACAAAGTTATCTGGGAATTATTCTCCTTTATCTTCCATTCCTACACCTCTGTCTTTTTCATGTCCCTGTCAGGTTGTGTCACATTCAGTTTAGTTTGTAAACTCTTCAGGGCAGAGGCCATATTTTCACTTACTTTGCAAGGCATCTACTGTGTTTTTAGAAGCTCAAAAAATAATACATAAAATAAGAAAAATGATGATCAAGAGAAACTCTATGATGTTCCAGTACATTGCATTTAAATTATGACATTGAAGTTCCATCTACATTTTAGCTTAATACACTGAATTTGGCCAGAATATCTCAAAGCAGGGGAAGATAGTCTCTTCAAAGCATTGGTGCAACGGTTCACCAACTACATCAATAGCAAGCATGTTCCAGATGCATGGAAGATATCGAAAACAATACTATTGATGAAGAAAGGTGACCCAGAAGAATTGAGCAACTATTGTCTGACCATACTCCTCTCACAAGTGTATAAGGTCTTCACCCACATCATACTCAATCGGATTAAGAAGGATATTGAAATGTATGAAAGCAGAGAACAAGCTGGTTTCCACTCTGGGTATTTGACAATTGACCACATCCACTCAGGGGCCACCAAATGAAATTAATGGGCAGCAGGTTTAAAACAAATAAAAGGAAGTTCTTCTTCACACAGCGCACAGTCAACTTGTGGAACTCCTTGCCTGAGGAAGTTGTGAAGGCTAGGACTATAACAGCATTTAAAAGAGAACTGGATAAATTCATGGAGGTTAAGTCCATTAATGGCTATTAGCCAGGATGGGTAAGGAATGGTGTCCCTAGCCTCTGTTTGTCAGAGGGTGGAGATGGATGGCAGGAGAGAGATCACTTGATCATTACCTGTTAGGTTCACTCCCTCATCGAAAAATGCAAGGAATACAAAGTACCATAGTGTATTGTATTTGTCAACTACAAAAAGGCATTAGACTAGGTGCAGATTAACACTATACTCAATGAAATCGGAATCGACCTGAGGTACATTGACCTGCTGGAAGAAATTAACTGCAATTGTTCAACAGAGATAACATTATTCAATGTCCCCTGCATTATTACTATATGTAGAGGAGTCAGACAAGGTGACACAACCTCACCGAAGCTGTTCGCAGCAGTACTGGAGTTGCTGTTCAAGAAATTGAACTGGGAAGAAGGAATCAGAATTGACGGAGAACAGTTAACACATCTTCTCTTTGCTGACGACTGTGTAATATTGGCAAAGGGCACAGCAGAATTGGAGAACAAATTGTAGCAACTGCAAACACTTTTGCATGATATTGGGTTGGAAGTGAATACGTCGAAGACAAAGTGGATGTGGAATGAGCACTGTGCAGCAGGAATCATCACTGTAAACGGGAAAGTAATCGAGGAGGTCCACAAATATATTTATCTGGGTCAGCAGCTGAACAGAGACAATTCATCAGAAGGGGAATGCAGTAGGAGGAGAAAGGCGGGGTAGGCAAGTTTCAGTAAAATAAAGATGTCTCTAACGGATGATGAACTGCCCATGAAGAAAAAGAAAAAACTGTTTAACTCCACTGTTCTGCCAGCAATGATATATGGAGTGTAAAGTTGGTCAATGATGAAAGCAGACGAAGAAAAATTCGCTGTCACCCAGAGAGCAATAGAAAGGCGAATGTGCAAGATATCGCTCCGTGATGATATACCGAATGAGGAGATCAGAAGGAGTACAGAGGTGACCAATGTAGTGCAGGCAATGTACAACGCAAAGCGAAGATGGGCGGGTCATGTAGTCCGCAGGCAAGACAATAGGTGGATAACACGCATAAGTGACTGGATCCCCAGAGACCACAAGCGACCGCTGGGGAGACTGAAATGCACGGGGCTGAACCCATAACAAAACTCTTTGGCCAAAAATGGAAAGAAGGTGCTCACAACAAAACAAGAATGGTGTGGCATCAACTTGGTTCGTGGAGGGACGGACGAGGACAAGCTGGACAAAGGTGACAATTAAATGCACATTCAAGATGGCACCATAAAAATGAGCAGAGCGAGTCAGTGGCATACGTAGCGTATGCCATGTATTTATTTATTTGTCTTCTATACAAAATCCTTACTATGGTAGGGAAATAGAAAAAGCCTACATCTGGAAGACTGTACCTATAGGTTAAGAATTTCAAAGCAGTTGGGGGATTTAGCCACACATCTTCCACTGAAGGAATTAAAATAATAGGTACAAAAGTATTCTTGGAATTGCTGAAGTACACTGTCTTTAATTCTAAGAACTAGTCAGTGTTACTGTATGAACAGTGTTCAAGAATAAACATGAAGCAGAGAAAATTAATTTTATGTAGCTATAGGAAATTGACAAAATTCCCTCTTTTAATTGTACTTGTTGCCAGGAAAAATAAAACAGTTTTCCAATAAGCATAATTTCAAAGGTACAAAATGTAAATGTTTTAAATGAAAAACATTTTGGAAAACACACACACACACTGCTAGATAATCTGAACCATATACATTTTACATCCATGATGTATGACATGTGGACAATCATTTGTTTTAAGACAGCATAAAAACATTTTTTTGTATTTGGAACATTAGGGGTGAAATATTGCCCATTGAAGTCAATGGCAAAACTCCCATTGAGTTCAGCAGGGAAAGGATTTCACCATAGTCTCTTCTATGCTTCTGTGAGAGGAACGGGAGCAGATATGGTGAAACCAAGGGTGGGAAAAGAGGCAAAACACTGCCTCTTTCACATGCTCTCCCCATCCCATGTGGATGTCCTTCTGCTGGAGATATATGAGGCTAGGCTACTATAAAACTTTGAAGGTTGGGCTGGGAGCAATAATTCTCCAAACGACAATTCCTGTGGACTTCCTATCAGAAATCGGAACTGGGATTAGTGCTGCAAAGAGCAGCCCACTGGGGTTCTGTGTGGGTTCAGCAGACTGCCCAAAAGTAGCAAAATGCAGGATTGAGGCCTAAATTGGTAAGTCAGTGCTTGTTTTGTTCTTTCTTTCTTTCCATTATTCCCCAAAAAGGGGGAAGAGGTTTGAACATAAAACAGAAAAGCAAGTGGGCTCTTGTATGAGCAAAATATATTTTGAACTAATTGAATTTGATTTTGCCAGTGCGTAAGGTTAACGTGAAGCTAACGTGTATAGTTTCACTTTTTTAAAATGAAAAGACAATTTGAGAGCTCTTTCTATTGTATTGTTGTTATTGCAGTTGTTCTCTTTAAAATATTCACCGTGGGCTGGATTCTGCCACCCTTGAGTAGTACCTTATTTCACAAATAGCCCCATTGCCATCGGTGGGAGTACTTGGGACCCCAAATCAGCAAAACACATGCTTTAATGGGAATTAAGTCTGCACTTAAGTGCTTTATTGAATTGGAGCCTACTGAGTAACATGCTAGGCAACAGTGTGAGGAAGGGTGACAAAATCTGGCCCATGCCTTAAACAGCATTTTGTGTGAAAATAATATACTATATTATATATATACACACACACCAAAACTATGTTAAGAACATTATTAAGGTTGCAAAGTCAAGCAGTCAAAAACTTCGAAATGTCAGAATTAAGGTTGTCTGTGCAACCTAATGCAGTCCCCTTGTGCACATGCATTATGATACAGTCTTTAATTATTATCACATATTTTTTTCCACAGGACTCCTGGTTCATCCAGTGCACAGGACAGATCTGCTCTGGGGATGAATCAGGGTTGTGTACTGATAGAGAGTCTTGTCTGTAGGACTCATTGCAAAAGTTGGAAGGTGTGCAGTGAATGAGGCAGGGGATTTCAGGAAAAGGACGGATGGTCTCATGGCTAAGGCAGATGAATGCTACTCTAGAGAACTAGATTTTATCCGTGCCTCTGCTGCTGAGTTCTTATGTGATACTAGGAAAGTCACTTCAACCAAACTTTTCACAGATGGTCACTAATTGTGTACTCCTCCTTTTATTGGTGCCCAACTTGAGACACTGGGGCTCAATTTGCAGAAGTGCTGAGCATTCATTACTGCAATTGAACTCCATAGAAGCTGTGACTGGATATATAAAGTACTCAATAATGCTAAGTACTCTGGAAAATCAGGTCCTAGGCATCTCAAATTGGGCATCTAAAATTAGTGGATATTTAATTCTCTGTGCCTCCGTTCTCCACCTGTAAAATGGGGGTAATTATACCACTCATCTCACAATGAATTACATGCAAGGTATTCAGATTAGCTTTTGTTTTGTATTTTATAGATTTTTCCCCCCCCCCCCTCCCTTCACTTTCTCTGCTTAAGAAGGAGGCTTTATTCTTTAAGAATCTTTTCCTGATGTTGATTTTTGTAGATGCCAGATTTGTTATTCCTTATTCAGGGTTGGATACATTTTCTAATAATAGCCATTTTATAGGATTTGAAATTCTATTCAGGTTTCATGCTATTAAATGACAATTCATATTATAGCTACAAGTGTATAAATTATAAATGTGTTTCGTTAAATGTCACTAGGATGTGCAGCCTGGTTAAAAAAATGATTGTACTTTCATATTTAAAGAAATTTATGCCTGACTTGGTTTACAAGAAATGAATCTATTACAAAACGAGCACATGAAACTGAAGGGTAAATGGGTGGGCAAAGTTCAATATTCTTCAAATAAAAATAAAACTTGAGGTGTCACTGTTCTTATAAACTCCCCCCCCCCCCCCCTTTTAAACATTTTGAGACCGCCCTGGGCGAAGATAGAAAGAAACGTAATACAAGTCACCTACCTAGGTATCTATATAGCTGCCATCACTGTAGTATGTCAGCACGTCCCAAGTAAGTGTGAATTTACAGATGAGAACTGAGACACAGAGGGATTAACGGTCTGAATTGCAACTCAATGTATGTTATGGGTGCTCTGAGCATATGAAAAAATCAGACATTACGTGATCTGCCTAAGGTGACACAGGCAATCTTTGGCAGAGGATTGCACTCAGATTTCCTGAGTTCTATTCCAGTACCTCATGCACAAACCAATCCTGAAAGTGGGTCTTTTAAAGATTACCATTGTCAGCATATACTAGTTTGATGCGGACTTAATCGACCTATTTGATATAGAAGTAAAGACCTTTTTTAAAAAACATTTCAGTTATTTACGTGGTATACTTTCTCCTTTCAAAAAATTTGTTTGCCTTTAGCTGACATGATGAAAACATGTGATTTGTGGCTCATTATTGTTATAGTACATTTGAATAGTTCATTTTATTATTTACTGCCATCTGTATTGCAAACTTGTGTACAACAAAAGAATTATTTTTAAAAGAAAGTGCTACCAAGTACAGGAAAAAAAGAAACTTTGGATTAAAACTCTGAATAACATACAAACATTAGAAATAGGTTGAGCTGCAGTGTTCATATTTACCAAAAAATTCCTGCTCAAACAAAAGTTTATCTACAAGTACAACAGGGCAGCTGATGGGTATTAGGGACTGATGAAATTACACTCTACCAGAAATATATCAATTGTCAGCTATGCCATAGATACTGCGTAGTATCTATGCTGTGGATGACAGTGTCTAGAGTCTGACTGAAGTACTGCAGATGCAATACAATTTGCTATCACTGGAGTAGCCCTAGTAGAGAAAGACCTCCTAAAGATGCTCCAGCACCACAAAGCAGCAGAGGGAGCAGTCACACCACAAAATTGTTAAAATTAGTCCCAAGGAGGCAAGGTATGGGACTCTCTACCCATCACAGTTACAGTTCCTTCCTTGTGACTCTGCCCCTGCTTCTCCAGATCCAGCAGGACGGCGTGTGTAAGTTCTGCATGGGCAGAGGGAACTGGGTGGCGAGGGACAGAGGGGTCTGAATGGTGGAGTTTGAGCCATGGGAAATAGGAGTCAGGGAGCAGCGGGAAGGGTTCTCAGCCTCAGATAAGAGAAATAGGGTTGGAAGTGGAAGGTTAAGAGTCTGGGGAAGGGTTTAGAGTTGGACATCTGAGCTACCCCAGTTCTTAGTCTGGATAGGGGAAGTTTTTGAGCTAAGATGGCGCTGAGGTTTGAGCCTGAGAGGTGCTGGTGGGAGGTGATTTCTGAATGCAAGAGGGTTGGGTTGGAGGGAGGGAGTTTAGGAGCTATAGTGTGGGTGGTTCTGAGCCAGGAGGATAACAGGCCAGGTTGGCAAAATTCATT
The DNA here is from genome assembly GCF_028017835.1 of Emys orbicularis. Lineage (NCBI taxonomy): Eukaryota > Metazoa > Chordata > Testudines > Emydidae > Emys > Emys orbicularis. The sequence continues at coordinate 267,010,207 of NC_088683.1, read as the reverse complement.
GTGGCCGAATGGAGTGTGAGGGGGGCGAACCGGGCAAATGGGATGCATTAATGAGTGACGGTGTGAGTGTGGGTGAACGAGTGGGGTGGGAAAAAGAACACATCTGGGTGCGTATACAAGGGAGCGCAGGAGAGATAGGAGGCAAAAAGCTAGATGGGGGTGGGGGTGGAGAGTGAGATGAGGCCATGACTGGGGGAAAAAACGATCAAGCAGATGCAGAGAGAGATCATATTTCTCTTCACTACTCCCTTTACTGTAACATGCCCTGTTTTTTATCCTAAAAGGGGATAAACTTCCCTGTGAATCTTCCCCATTCCCACCAAACCCTAGTGTCCCACTTTCTCATTTTGAAAATCTGGGCAACCTGTAGGAAATGGAGGCAAAGGAGAGAGTGGGGTGAGGCTCAGGTACCATTAGCTCTGCCACCTACGTTGAGCTCTACCTTCCACTGTAACAAAAAACACTTTCTGCATCCAAGTTGCCTAATGTAACTGCTTGTCTAATTCTTTGCTTTTTATACTCCTATGCTGCAGAAAAGGAAAGACTAATATAAATCCTGAACACAATACAATTAGCAAATTGCCCAGTTACGGATTAAGCACACCGGTGGCATTACTGACAAAAGAATATGTTGCAGAACCTAATGTGTGCAGGAGCTAGCTTTATTCAGTACCATTTGGATCTTGTGCAGTTTGGTGCTCAAAAGACAAGGTGGAGATTAAATGAACAAAGACTGACTCTGGGGAGCAATTAAGAGGAATTCTAAAGCACTGTAACCATGAAATATCAGGTAAGCACGAGATTGTGCTTGTGTCAGCTCAGTGTCATCTTTATCTTTCTAATCATAGAAGTTAGAAAAGGAAAATGTCTATTATCTCAGGCACTGCATCCCTGTCAGTGCAGGATTATTCCTTACAGTACATTTTCAAGTGTTTTGTACTATCCAGTTTGTAAAGACTCACATGATGGTAAGTAAGGGAGATGCTACCACTTCCCTACAGAGACTATTCCAAAGCCTACCACATCTCAATGGCAGCCTAAATGTCCCCTTTCTCAATTGTATCCCATTGCTCTTAATTATACCCCCTCTGTACTACCCATACTAGCTTCCATCCTTAGTATTTACACCCTTTAAATAGTCAGAATTAGTAACCAGGAATTTTGATTTCTAATCTTTATACACTGTACCAACACGCCTTCTCTACAGGTTTGTGATAGGAAAGAATTTGGTAACGTTTTCAGCAATAATCCAGGAATTAAGTGAAATTTTTTGAAAGACAGAAGAACTGTGAACATTGGCCAAAATTCCTCCTTTAGTGTCAGCAAGCCAAACTCCACTATCTTTAGTAAGGATGATCCACTTACAGTGAGGGTTGAATTTGGTCCATTATTTGTAAGCTTTGAGACAGTCAAGATTGTAACAGAAGGAATTAAAAAGTGAACAAAAAAAAAAAAGGCTTAAAACCAAAGCTATGCAAAATATTCTCAAATCAGGCTTCAGGTTAGAAGCATATCTCAGCCTCTGCTTGAGAATGGTTGCAAACATGACCTGAGTTTGTTCAACAGATCAGAAGCCAGTAAACATCCTTCCTTGCACCCGTCTCCCCCTTCCCTCCTCTACATCAACAGCTCTCGTCTTCCCTCCAATTAGCTACACAATCCCTCTCTCCAGAGATCTGAGATAAAAGTGGGCAGGGAGGGAGCAGGCTGGTATGGTAGAGAGGGGACCTTGTAAGGGGACAGTGGAATGGCCCGCTATGAGGGATTATGCTTAGAAGTTTGAAATAATTGAACTACAACCTCCAAGTGAGGCTGCAGTAGCTGGCTTGCTTCTAAATCCAGCCACACTGCATAGTTCAGGGCAAGACTCTCTTCATAAGCCAATCCCTTCAAGGTTCACGGAGCCTTAACTGAGAGAGAATAAAAAAAAACTAATCTGGAGTCTGATTCTGAAAGTACTTAAGTATATGAGTAACAACATGTAAGACATGCGTCTGACGAAGTGGGTATTCACCCACAAAAGCTTATGCTTCAATACATCTGTTAGTCTTAAAGATGCCACAGGACTCTGTTGCTTTTTACAACACTTAAGTAAGTATTCCACTTGAAGTCAATGAAGTCACTGCATTAATAACCTGATTTTCAAAGGTACAGGGCAACTTCAGCTCTCATTGACCTCATTGGGATAGATGGGTGCTAAGTACTTCTGAAAAATCAGATCACAGGTGTTTGCAAAAATCAGGGCATCAGGCCTTTTGGAGGTTAGACTAAAGCAAAATGGAGGTACAGACTTTCTGACTCTCCTTCAATATGAATTAAAGGCGTTTGGGTTACTGCCTGAAAAGACCAAGAAAGTAAAAGGAAAAAAATCTTTTCCCTCTGTCATAACTATAAAGGGAAGGGTAACAGCCCTCCTGTGTACAATATTATAAAATCCCTCCTGGCCAGAGACTCCAAAATCCTTTTACCTGTAAAGAGTTAAGAAGCTCAGGTAACCTGGCTGACACCTGACACGAAGGACCAATAAGGGGACAAGATACTTTCAAATCTTGGGGGGGGGGGAGGCTTTTGTTTGTGCTCTTTGTTTTGGGGGGAGTTTGCTCTTGGGACTAAGAGGGACCAGACATCAATCCATGATCTCCACATCTTTCTGAACAAGTCTCTCAGATTTCAAACTTGTAAGTACAGCCAGGCTAGGCGTGTTAGTTTTATCTTTGTTTTCTCAACTTGCAAATGTACCTTTTGCTAGGGTGTTTACCTCTGTTTGCTGTAACTTTGAACCTAAGGATAGAAGGGGTTCCTTTGGGCTCTTTAAGTTTGATTACCCTGTAAAGTTATTTTCCATCCTGATTTTACAGAGATGATTTTTACCTTTTTCTTTAATTAAAAGCCTTCTTTTTAAGAACCTGATTGATTTCTCCTTGTTTTAAGATCCAAGGGGTTGGATCTGTGTTCACCAGGGAGTTGGTGGAAGAGTCTCTCAAGGCTACTCAGGGAAGGGAGTTAGCCCATTTGGGAGTGGTGGCAGCGGACCAGATCTAAGCTGGTAGTTAAGCTTAGAAGTTTTCATGCAGGCCCCCACATCTGTACCCTAAAGTTCAGAGTGGGGAAGGAGCCTTGACATCCTCTCAGAAATATTTTTTCCTGTCAGATATATTTGGGGTGGAGAAATCCTCATCTGAATATATAATATTCACTTAAGAGATCTTAAGGGTTCTCTGTAAAAAAGTTGCAAAGTGTGTGTGTGTCCTAACTGCTTTCACTTTAAACACCAACAGGATGCCAGAGGCATCAACAATATTCCAAAATACTTTGAAGTCATTATTTAACTTTATGACTCATCTGAACCAATATTATTGGCTAGTAAAGCTGGAACACCTGATCTATTTTTAGCACTGCAGTAAAAAGATGCCTTTGTTGGGGAAACACTTTAAAAAAAAAAAAAAAAAAAAAAAGGAAAATGGGGCTGGGGGAAAACTAAAAAAAAAAAGGGGGGGATTCTAGTTTTATTCAAAGGCTTTGCAGTTCTTTGCCCAAACTTGTCATCAGAGCTACAGCACTAAGCAAGTCGTGATGCTGCTGCTTCAAATACTTTGATTGCTGTAATTATGCTAAACACACACACACCCAAAAACCCAACATGACAATTTAAATACCTGTTTTCAGCTTGATGGGATTTGAAACACTGGACATATTTAACCCCAGAAATTGAGTTTTCTAAAGGAAACTCAGCTGAACCTTAATTTTAGTGGCATTATTGAATACTTCAACACTGGTGTGCCCTCAAAATAGTCTGTAAATACAAATTACAGTACAAGTTCTAGCGAATGCCCATCAATTAACAGAATTCCAAAACCAAAAAGGTTCACCCAGCCTATTCAAATCATAGTAAAAAAGCAAAATAAATCTGCAACAAACTGAATCTCTTGGATAGATTATAATAGCTTGACGTATTTAGAATGTATCTTTCTTCTGATGGATTTCATAGCATTAACTAAATGACTTGATTGTTTTGCTGGCAGAATTGTGGGGAAAATGAGGGAAAATTCAGGGACCTACTGGGACTGTAAACATCAGCCAAAGATCCTGATAGGCCAGGACTGATAACATTTATATATTTTAGCCACCACAAATAAACCCTAGAGAATGTCACACAAACCCCATCCTACCAAGTCACCTTCTAAATCTAAACATTGCAGTTTTGAGGCTTGGGGGCCGAGGAGATGGCAAAGACTCAAACTTCCATTCCCATTCTTTAGTGGTGTCCATGCCCAATCCTATCAGAATCTTCAGGGGAGCAGGTGAGTAGGTTGATGTAGGAGGCTGCTGCAGTTCAGAGCAAGTATTCAATTTCCCTTCTCTTGGTATTGACACCCCCTCATCAGTTACTGGGAGTGGACCACATCCACCGTGACTGAATTGGCCTTCAGAATTGGTTCTCCTCTTGTAAGGTAACTGGATAGAACATGCAGTACCTTGTGAACTAACTAAAGTATAACTTAAAGTTGACAATTTCTAAGTGTGCTTTACTGTTGGTTCCCTTGCCTCCTCTCTCCTGCATGCTTGTTCTTCTTTGAATGATTGTTCCTATGTGTAGTATACTCCTTGCACATGCACTCCATTGTATAAGTAGGGGCACTGTCAGCAGATCGATGGACGTGATCATTCCCCTCTATTCGACATTGGTGAGGCCTCATCTGGAGTACTGTGTCCAGTTTTGGGCCCCACACTACAAGAAGGATGTGGAAAAATTGGAAAGAGTCCAGCGGAGGGCAACAAAAATGATTAGGCGGCTGGAACACAGGACTTATGAGGAGAGGCTGAGGGAACTGGGATTATTTAGTCTGCAGAAGAGAAGAATGAGGGGGGATTTGATAGCTGCTTTCAACTACCTGAAAGGGGGTTCCAAAGAGGATGGATCTAGACTGTTCTCAGTGATACCTGATGACAGAACAAGGAGTAATGGTCTCGAGTTGCAGTGGGGGAGGTTTAGGTTGGATATTAGGAAAAACTTTTTCACTAGGAGGGTGGTGAAGCACTGGAATGGGTTACCTAGGGAGGTGGTGGAATCCCCTTCCTTAGAGGTTTTTAAGGTCAGTCTTGACAAAGCCCTGGCTGGTATGATTTAGTTGGGGATTGGTCCTGCTTTGAGCAGTGGGTTGGACTAGATGACCTCCTGAGGTCCCTTCCAACCCTGATATTCTATGATTCTATGATTCTTCCTTTTTTGCCTCTTACGGGCGAGGAGGTGAAGACCATTTTTTGATCACTCCTTTCAAAGAAACTCTTGATGAAATCAAGGGTTTGGAAATGACCACCTAGAGTCTCAGAAGCTCCCAAAGGAAGCAGGGCTGTGGAGCACAGGCATCAGAGCCTAGGAAATTTTGAATATATGTCTAGGAGCAGGTATTGGTGAATAATATGCCTCTCCTGGAAGGAGCATTTTTCTACGCTTTCTATTCAGTTCTTTCCTTCTCCAGTTTGCAAGCTGATCTCAAGTTGAATTACAACCTTCTATGTCCCAGTGAGAAGTGGATTCTAGGGTACTCACCAATCTTTCCGACACAGGACAACAGGGAGTGCCAAGTCCACTCCTTGGGCCTTGGACCATCAGGGAAGGTGTGTCAAGTCCTGTCCTTGTCTTCTGTCAAGGACATGTCTAGTCTGAGCAGACCATAGACCTGTTGACTTCTTGAAGGTGAAATTCTTGTAAACACAATGTCAATGCCCCACTGAATTGACTTCTTCTTTAGATCCACATGTGTTAATACTGCACTGGAGAGGCAGAATCATAGGCAGAACAGTATAAAGTCATTGAGGCCATTTTCCTGCAATGCAGGATGGTTACCCATTGGACATTTTCTAGTGCTGTGTTTTGTTCAGTCTGGTTGTAAGAATCGCAGGTGATGGGTCTTCCACAAAATCCACTGGGATACTATTGCGCAGCTAACAAATCTCACAGTCAGACACATTTTCCTGATACTTAACAGAAATTCTTCCCCTCTCAGTTTCCCATTACTCCTAGTTATATACATGCATGCTACAATAAATTAATAAATAAATCGTCTCCATCCTTGGTGTTTTATACTCTTCAAATATTTGTAATCTGTTATCTCTCCCATCTCCTTAGTTGTTGACAAACCAAGGTATACATATTGTGGTGGTGCCTTTGCACCACCAAAGTCAAGCTTCTGATCAGTTTTGCACTTAATGTTCTTTCACGGACTCTATTTTATATGAAATTCCAAGTGCATCTATTCCAAATTTTCAGCACATAATCTCTGAGCAAAGCTTGAGTTTTCCAAGGAGCTTCAAGAAAATCAGCTAATTAGTTTCAACAAAGCAACAAAAATTCACATTTTGAGTATCTTGATTGTTTTGGGCCCTTCTAGATTAAAAGCTACACACTTTAGAACTTGAAAACATTGTTCATAGTGAGAGTTTGGAATTATTTTGTTAATGAATAAAAAGAAAAAAATCTTAGGATTTTATATTATAACTATTGGTTCATATTTAGCTGAGGAAAACAAAGGTTCACATCATGCTTAGCCAGCCTTCCAGCACCCACTTCCCCAAGCATGAGTTGGTGTGATTTTTCAGAGCAGTGCAGAACAGCTAGTTTGGAAGAAATCTGGCTGTTGATGCTGGTGGGCACTTTGGGTAAGGGCATGCTGCCAGGATGCCCTCCCCACGGGGGCAGAGTTAAGGTAGAAATATGTTGTCTATATGCTGGTTGTTGTAGTGCATCTTTGGGTGCATGTGCATCTTTGGGTGGAGGAGTAAAAGGTATACCATGTTAGATACTATGACTTTTCATTTCCTCGCTTTTGTGGGTTTGTGTTAGGTATGTTGGGTGTAGAGCAACTTTTCATTCACATGGCATGAAAGGTTTTTTGGCACTAATTTCTTACAATCATGGCCTCTCTATACAGAAGAGTGGACAAACACAAAGTAAGAGACATCCCCTGACACAAACAGCTCCTTTAGCCTCTTCCCTAATGGTAAGTTGATCCTTCTAGACCGCTGATCATTTTCATTGCTCAGTGCTGAATTTCTTCTAATTTCCTCTAAGGGAAACGTAAAGCACTCTCTCCCACCCACACAGCCATTGTAGAAAATGAGGTCAGGATGCTCCCATATCAGTAAGCAAAGGAGAAAATAGCCAACTGACTGCCTCACTGCACAGGAGGCCCATTCTACTTACTAGAGACTAACTTTTCATTTCTCTCTCTTTCCCCCACCCGATTCTAACAGTTATGCCAGGCAAAGGAATCCCGCCCCCAACACACACACATACACCTCACCATTCTGCAGCATCGCTGCGATTACAGCCTTAGGGTGAGAGTTGCGTCTACTCTGGCTGCGTTTCCCCTTCCCACAATCCCACCCAGGAAGAGAAAATGGCTGGTAGTTCCATTTTTCGAAATATTTATCAAATGCTTCCCATAATGTCCAGCATTGCAACTGCAGATGGGGAGTTTGTGTGGTGCTGGGCTTATGAGGTGCCAAAATCTTATCATCTACACTGGTTACTCTGGTGAAGAAAAAGCACTCAATTTCCCCACAGACACAGTCCCCTTCCATCTCACTTTTTCTCCACTGCTCTCTATATTTACTTTTTTGAAAGTATGGGTACCAATATATTAATCATTAGTTTATATCTATATCTATATCTATATATATATATACACACACACACCCCTCCTTAGTCTCTGAAGTAAAAACCCACATTTTTTTGAGTCCCACTCCTTGCCCTAGTAAATCAGCTACATACTACAAAAACAAAAATTACATAAACTCATGTGAACTGATGCAACCTCTATCCATGCCCAGGAGTTTAGAATAAGATTAGAATACAGGAAAATGAAGCTTGTTTTAAACTAATACCCTTTGAACTTTAGAATTTGTGAAACTATGCAAACTGCTTCTGATGAAACTAGTCAACCCATTCAAACCAAATTTACAGTACAGTCAGCTATAACAGTTTTTTTTCTCTCAACCCCATGAGGGGGCTTTTAAAAATACTCATTAAAGTTATTTGAAAGAAATAACATACATTTATAAACTTCTACTATACACTGTATTTACTCTCTGTCTGGTATTATAGAGGGATCTCGTACACAATTTGGATCAAAGAGAGTTCCATGAACCTCAGGTCAACAATTCTTGGAATTGTCCAGACACTGAATGAGATCACTTTAGAGAATTAGACAGAGAAAGCCAGAGGAGTCCTTAAAAATATATTAGAAGGTACTGAAACACAATTAAGTAAGTTGGGCCTGATTCTCTTCTCGGGAGTAATTCTTTATAAAACTCTTTAAAGCCAGTGTAAATCAGAATAGAATGTGATATAATGGTGTAAAACTTCTAGAGGGACTCTTGATTTACATAGGTGTAACGGGAATAGCACTAGGGCCACTGTTCTAATTTAACAATAAGCATTTGCTATAAAAAGGAAAGAGGGGAAAAAAACATTTTACACTCTATACTATTACTGCTGTAATCAAATTCCCTAAATACTGGCGGGTCCTCTGTGTGTCACTTTGGACCGGAAATCATCTCTCTCTTATTCAATCTATCCCTCATGATGCAGCTAAAATAATCTCCTATTCCTGCGGTTCTGATCATGCCCTCTCTACCCTTTGCTGGTTTCCTATCTTTCCACATCAAGTGTAAGCTCCTTGCCCTCATTTCCAAGATACTACACAATTCTTTAATACATAAACATATACACAATATAACAATATTACACAGCACAAGACAACAACTCTTTTGGAAAAAGTTGTTATTAGAATGTTGATGTTTCCTTTGCTCTGATTGGTCAGAAGTATTTCAGAGTTTTCTAATCCTTGTGATCCCATTTTTATTTTCAAGTCATAACCCATGATGGTCTATACTTTAATTTTGTAGTACCCATATCACATAGATTGAGACCAAAATGGTTAAAAAATTAATAGGATATTTTAAAAATAAAACAATTTGAAAAAAATATTTAAGATATCAGTTCATTAGTAGGACACAGATGTAAATAAATTTCACAAATATGTAAATTTCAAAATAAAACAGATAAAGATAATTTCCTTCTATGCATACATGCTACAACACCAGTTCATATCTCTGTGTTTACCTTAAAACTCTGACGACATTACTAATACATAATGCCATATACTGCAAGGAATGAAGATCCCTGCACTGATATAGGCGTTAGTAATGTGATTAGTGGTTGGCAGGAAGACACAGGCAGGTTAAAGCTTGTCAATTCATCTTTAAGCCACCAAGCACGTTCTACACATGTACCAGAGAAGGAAAGCATCTTTGGTGACAGAAAGACAAAAAGAAGGAAGGACTAATAAAAGTCAATCCTCTTATATTCCCGTTCTTTAGGATTCTTAACAGACAATAACAAAAAATACAATGTGTCTTTAACAAGGGGATTAAAACATTAAACCATTTCCAGCAGAGTTCGAAAAAAAGACTTTTCTGGCACCTCATGTTCAGCCTTTTGGTATCCATGAGACTGAGAACTTCCCAGTATGTTGGTAGGTGTAATTCATGGTAGGCAGGAAGTTATAATAAACCTAAATCTATTAAAACAGTATCAACAACAACAGCAAAATAATTTGGGAAAGTGGGTTCCTCAGCATGCATTTATGACAAATGATTCATGTCGAAATGGAAATCATAACAATTATTTTTCTGGGACAAAAAAAAATCGGTATTTGTAATCGATGCCATTCATGGGAAACAATGAAAATAAATAACTGGGGATCACAGGTTATCTTTGGGGACAATGAAAAGAAAAATGCAATAAAAAGTCATTATATAGAGGTGAAGACTGCCTGTAGTTAATGTTGCAACAATGCTGTTATTTTAGGGTGGATTTGCAAGTCAAAAGCAAAACCCCAAATGGGGGTAAATTAATTTAATGTGGATACATGTAAAGTAATGCACATTCGAAAAAATAACCCCAACTATACATACAATACGATGGGTGCTAATTTAGCTACAACTGATCAGTAAAGAGACCCTGGAGTCATCGTGGATAGTTCTCTGAAGACGTCCACGTAGTGTGCAGTGGCAGTCAAAAAAGCAAACAGGATTTTAGGAATCATTAAAAATGGGATAGAGAATAAGACAGAGAATATCTTATTGCCCTTATATAAATCCATGATACACCCACATCTTGAATACTGCATACAGATGTGGTCTCCTCATCTCAAAAAAGATATACTTGCATTAGAAAAGGTTTAGAGAAGGGCAACTAAAATGATTAGGGGTTTGGAATGAGTCCCATATGAGGAGAGATTAAAGAGGCTAGGACTTTTCAGCTTGGAAAAGAGGAGACAAACAGGGGATATGATAGAGGTATATAAAATCATGAGTGGTGTGGAGAAAGTGAATAAGGAAAAGTTATTTACTTGTTCCCATAATATAAGAACTAGGGGCCACCAAATAAATTAATGGGCAGCAGGTTTAAAACAAATAAAAGGAAATTCTTCTTCACACAGCGCACAATCAACCTGTGGAACTCCTTGCCTGAGGAGGTTGTGAAGGCTAGGACTATAACAGGGTTTAAAATAGAACTAGATAAATTCATGGAGGTTAAGTCCATTAATGGCTAGTAGCCAGGATGGGTAAGGAATGGTGTCCCTAGACTCTGTTTGTCAGAGGGTGGAGATGGATGGCAGGAGAGAGATCACTTGGTCATTACTTGTTAGGTTCACTCCCGCTGGGACACCTGGCATTGGTCACTGTCGGTAGACAGGATACTGGGCTGGATGGACCTTTGGTCTTACCCAGTATGGCCATTCTTATGTTCTTATGGGGGTTATGTCTCATTGGCAATTTCTATCCAGTCTGAAAATCTTGAGAAAATTGAGTAGGGAGTTTCTGAAATTAAAAGCTCCGCTAAAAACCCACCATCCTTGGCCTACCTCTAGCGCTTTATTCTTACACACTTCTGTCCTTTCACTAAGAAACTCAGTGGACCAAGAACTTTCTTTATCTTTCCTATGTTCCTCTATTTAGAGACAGATATTTGGCTATTTATGTGATCTCTATCACTGTAATACCTGACCACCTCATGTTTATTAATAGATTTAATTCTCATAGGACCTGTGTGAGGTTGGGAAGAATTTCCCCCTTTTATAGATTACACGATTTATCCACAATCTACAGGAAATTTATGGTTGATTGAGGAACTGAACCCAGGTCTCCTGAGTCTCAGTCTAGTAGCCCATCCATTGGACCAGTTCCTGCACTTTTGAGGAGATAAATCCTAAATTCTTGATTCTCTAGTTTGTAAACTATTTGCTGCTTGCATACAAAAACTGGCAGAATGTAAATATATCAGTGAATGAATAAATGGAATTTCATCAAAACACAGTCCTAACTGTTGAAAGAGTACCATATTCTTTGTGTTTGCAGTAATAATATTTAAAGACCCCAGAGAAGAATTAAGAAAACCTAACAAAATCTTTATTACAAAATTTAATTCAAATTATACAAAAAATCATCACTAACCTTTCCTAAGAACTCTACCCCTCTCAGTACACTGAGTGACAACATACTTAGCCAATAAATGTCAAGATAGAAATATTATATATTCAGAAGAATCTTCATTGGCTGAAAATACCCTTAAAAAAAGGTTAATCCTTTCATGGGTGTTATATATACACAACATTTTATATGTCTGTTAAGAAATGTGGAAAAAAACCCTAACAAAACCAAATAAACAACAAATACGTCTCTCATTAAGGACTCCAGACTCAATGAATGCATTGAATATATTGCAAAAGTTGCGACAACCTTTAGATGTGTGACCTACTTAAAATCTATTATATTTTTATTTAAGCAATGGTGCAATTGCATAAAGTACTGCATCATAAAGTAGATATATATGCATGAATTTATCAGACTTTTAGAATGCATGTTTTTTAAGGCAGGGATTGTGTTTTCCTCTTTGTTTGGAAAGCAACTTGACCCAATTTGGACAGTACTACACTATAAATGACAATGTTGTGCATTGTTTATTTTTGCTTGTCTTTGACCTCCTGCAAGGTAATATATAATTGAAAATCAGCTGGATGTTGATAGGATAGAGTCGTATCAATCTGTCAAAAGAAAACTATTATCTGAATTGCAAAAGTAAAAAAGCCACAGCATCAGCTAAAGCATGAGGTTCCAACTTAATGGAATGCAATGTATCATGTGCTTTCATGACTCTTGAAAAAAACAATATGCAGCACCACAGTAATTAGACAAAGATGAAACAAGCAAGTCAGATACTATCTTGAAATTCCATTCAATGGCGCTTTCACCATCAGTTTGGCTACATTTTGACCACCACTTGCGATTATCACTTGAGAAATGATAGGTCTCCATGGCTAACTGATAGTTCTCCAAATGTAACTGTAAAAGGGGAATTGTCATCGAGAGCATGTGTTTCCAATGGGGTCCTGCAGGGTTTGGTTCTTGGCCCTTAGCTATTTAACATTTGTATCAATGGCATGTAAGAAAACATGAAATCATCACTGATAAAGTTTGCAGATGATGCAAAAATTGGGAGAGTGGCAAATAATGAAGAGGAAAGTTGTGATTCAGAGTGATTTGGTAAACTGGACACAACCTAACAATATTCATTTTACTATGGCTAAATGTAAATGTATACATCTATGGACAAAGAACATAGGCCATACTTACAGCATGGAGCATTCTATCCTGGGAGGCAGCGACTCTAAAAAAGATTTGGGGGTTGTGGTAGATAATCAGCTAAACATGAGCTCTCAGTGTAATGCTGTGGCCAGAAGAGCTAATGCGATCCCAAGATGCATAAGCAGGGGAATGTTGGGCAGGAGTAGAGAGGTTATTTTACCTCTGTATTTGGCATTGCTGTGATTGCTGCTGGAATACTGTGTCCAGTTCTGATGCCCATAATTAAAAAATTATGTTAATAAATTGGAAAGGGTTCAGAGAAGAGCCATGAGAATGATTAAAGGATTAGAAAACATGCCTTATAGTGAGACACTCCAAGAGCTCAATCTATTTAGCTTAACAAAAAGACGTTTAAGGGGTGACTTGATTACAGTCTATATAAGTATCTACAGAGGGAACAAATATTTAACAAAGAGCTCTTCAATCTATCAGAGAAAGTTATAACAATCCAATGGCTGTAAGGTTAAGCAAGACAAATTCAGACTGGACAAAAGTTTAAAAATTTTAACACTGAGAGTAATTAACCACTGGAACAATTTACCAAGGGTCATGGTGGATTCTCCATTGGAATTATTTGGGGGAAGTTCTATGGCCTGAGTTATACAAGAGGTCGGTCTATCATAATGGTCCCTTCTGGTTTTGGAATCTATGACTCGATAAGAACATAGTGCAGATGATGCTTCGGTAGGCTAGATACTGCCACACATCAAGAATTTACATTCCTTTTGTTGGAACAATTAAGAGATATGCCATGAGTGACAGACATATCACACCATAGTGTGACAAGCTTGTCCAACTTTAATAACGTGCAACTTTCCTGAACTCATGGTAAAAGGTGTTTGCCAGGAGACGTACATCAGTGCATACCCTGCCAGCTTGTACACATACTAAACATACTTTAGTACACATACTAAACATACACATACTTTAGTTCACATGCTAAACTGAATGTTATCATAACCATAGCCTGGAAGGCACAGATCATATTATTCTGATTGCTGTAGTGTTTTTGGTGTTGTGTTCTGAAGTAAGGCAGGCTCACTGACAAGTGTCATTCCTTATCATGCAAGACTGAAAGTTATAAATAAAACTTTGTGGTGCTCTACATCAGTGGTTCTCAAACTAGGGCCGCCGCTTGTTCAGGGAAAGCCCCTGGCGGGCTGGGCCGGTTTATTTACCTGCCGCGTCCACAGGTTCGTCCGACTGTGGCTCCCACTGGCCGCGATTCGCCGCTCCAGGCCAATGGGGGCTGCAGGAAGCGGCGGCCAGCACGTCCCTCGGCCCGCGCCGCTTCCTGCAGCCCCCATTGGTCTGGAGCGGCGAATCGCGGCCAGTGGGAGCTGCGATCGGCCAAACCTGCGGACGCGGCAGGTAAACAAACCGGCCCAGTCCACCAGGGGCTTTCCCTGAACAAGCGGCGGCCCTAGTTTGAGAACTACTGCTCTACATTGTTCTGTGAATGGAAAATTTGATTTATAAACATTCTTTATCCTAGTTTTGGATTTATGTCAGAGCTGAGTAAGATAGATTTTCATTAATCCATCTATGTAAAACTAAAAATATAAAAATTAAACATTTAAAACATTGTATTAATTTGAATCTAGGTCTACTGCCTCCCTTTATTAATCATATTTTTAAGTTGAAAATGGGTTTGAAGTATTTCTGTGTTGAGTATGTTATTTGGCCCATGTATTTTAGTGCATAATATTGTATTTTGGGGTCAATAACTGGGCATATTTATACACCTAAACCATGGGTGGGATTGATTTGTAGGGAAGGATGTGGAGGTAAAGAAGGATTATTTAAATTATTTAAGGTAATAAAATGATATTTTTAAAACCTTCTTTTAAAATGACAACATCAGACAGTTCCTTTATAAAGAATGTACTTTTCTAGACAAACATTATAAAATGCCTTATAATTTGGGATGAAGTCCATACTGCTTTCTTTGCTGATTTTATGTTTCATGAGCACATGCAGTATTACTTGGTAAGTTACCAATAAATGTAAGGCAATTCATGATTAATACTATTGCAACTGTAATTTCTCACCAACAGCCACTCTAAGCCAACATTCACACATTACTGTTTACACCGATTGATTTATTAAAAAAAAGTACCATACCTGTAGACATGCTGGAGCTCTGCCCTGGGGTTTATTCATATCAACAGCCACTAGCTGCCATCCTCCAGCAGCATCTTCATGAAACATCTTGAGGGGAAAAATACTTGTCAGAAGCATTTTACATAATGATAAATACAAGTGAAGATTTTGATATATTTTGCTTAGGATCTGCTCACATTCTGATCTCTGCGCTCTTAAAGAAAGAGGGAAATGGTTCTTATTCTTAGAGAATACGCAAAATAGATCTCACCAGTCTCCTATTTTAATAACAATTGTGCCCGAATAATAACTTTTAGTGTGCAGAATTTCATTCAGATAATATGAAAAACCACATTACATCTACCTAATAATTTGTCCAAATATATTAGTACTAATTTTACTAATGAGTTCAGAGTGGATCTGTTTAGCACTATTTGTTTTGTAGAATCTCTCAGAACAAAGCTCCTCATCTATTCAGCATATTTAGAAGAAACCCAGCCATCTTACATTCTTGTTAAAAGCAAGTTTCATTGTGGTCTTTTGCAGAACTCTCTGGGATTTACACCAAGGGAACAGTAATAAATCACAGCATGCCCTTTTACCAACAAAAGTACTTTACACCAAGGGTCAGATTCTGATCTTTGTTACACTGTATATCCACAGTAACTCCATAACAGTTCAGTGTAGTTACTCTGACGATTCAGTGGTATAATTAAAAATGTGGAGTGAAATCCTGGCTTCATTGAAATCACTGGCAAAACTCTCATTGACTTCAGTGGGCCAGGATTTCACCCCAGCCTTTAGAAAACAGAACATGTATATAAAATGGCTTTTAACAATAGGTCATAAAAAGATGTAGGTTGATTGGCATAAGAAACGTGTCCTGAAAGCCATTAACAGAAAATGTGCATGTGTTCCTGTGTAGACAATGAGGTACACTAATTTTTTACTCATCATCTGAGAGAACTCCCTTTATACCACTTACTTCAGCAGCCCATAAATACCTGAGGGTCAATTTTCTTTGATCAGTAGTAGACTAATATTCTGCACAAGTTAACTGATTTGTCAAGTGGACAAATGAAGTAAATCATACAGCAAAAGTACAGAAGAAAATTTTGTCAAAGTCACTTCATGCCAAAACAAGAAATATGGTACATTTTTATATGGCACTTTGTATTGGAAAGGCTCATTTAGACAATTCCGACTAATACAGAAACAGTAGAAACATTTTTTTTTATAGTCTGTTAAACTAGATTCCCATTATGTCAGTGTTTCAGGTCACATCACTTTTTGGAACAAGATAGCCATTAACCTGTCTACAGTCCACAAATTATTTTTATTCTATGATATGATGGTGTTCATACCTAATGTGATCATGTTCTTCTGGTCTGATGACATTATCCTTAGTGTTTCTATTTTCCCCAAATGTGGCTGCTTCTAGAGTTTCCCCATAGAGACTTTTCTGTCACAGACCCTAGTTAATTCACAGAGGCTGTGGCATTTTAACTAGGGACGTGACAGATACTAAACCCAGATCTGATTTGTACACTGATATGCTATGTTTGGTGGAATCATCTTCACCCAGAATTACATTTGGACTAGGCCAGGTTTCAGCTAAGATCGTGATCTCAACAATAACCTTATACCAATGAATTTCATAGGCAAAGTGTGGATTGTGTGAAAAAGTATTTCCTGCTAGGAGTAATGTGAAGGAGCAAATTTTAAACTGATAAAAAGAAAAATGTTCTGACACAAGCTGCACTTAGACTGCAGAACTCAATGCCACAAGATATCATGGAGGCCAAGAAACGAGCAGGATTCACTAAAGGACTGGACATTCATATGGATAACAAGAATTTCCAGAGTTATAATAGAAAATATTAAACAAAATAATTTTGGAAGAGATTTACACCCATCCTTGACCTGCCTCTTCTCCCCCTCCTCGCCCTTTACTTCCCACGCTGCATCCTTGCTCCTCCCCTCCCTTCTAAACACCGCAAGCCAGCTGATTGCTGCCGGCAGGAGGCAGGGGAGGGAGGGGGAGCCTGCGCACCCAGTCCTCGCTCCTCTCCCCGAAACACCACAAGTCAGCTGATTGCTGCGGGCAGGAGGCGGGGGAGGAAAGGGAAGGCGCTGATCCGCGGGGTCTGCTGGCGGGCGGGAGGCGCTGTGGGGAGGAGGAGTGTAAGGAGGCTGCCAGCTGTGGAGAAAGCAGGCAGCCAAACAATGTAAGAGTGGAGCATTACACAACTTTAAATGAACACGTTCCCTAATTGATCAGCAACGAAACAACGTTAACCGGGACGACTTAAAGTGAGGAGTTACTGTACTTAAAATAGCCACTGTGATGATGCAGCAGACATTTATAGTCTGGACAGGGTGTGCACATGGGGGGGCAAGCACGGGTACACACACACACACACCCTATAATCAGTGTGGGGCACAGAACTCCTCCAGCTCTGGGGCTGCGGCGGGAAGAGCCCAAATTCCAAAACCCTAATATTATATGGAAACAAAAAATAAAAAGGAATCATTCTATCTCTAATTATGATGGACAAATGGGCAGTGTGTACAGTATATAGCAAGATATGCCCACTAACAATGGCATGATTATTCCCTACTATATTTTTATATTATATTTTTTAAGATACCCCATTTGAATGATACACTCTATAAAACAGAATGTACTGAGATGGGCAATAACTAGCAGGGATTTCTGGTTTACTACTCTGCAATAAATTATAAACAGAGGTACGCAAACAATATCTCAGTATTCAGAGCTATAACATCAGAACTCTACCTGGGTAGTAGCTGTTGAGGTAGTACTGCTTCTGGACCCCCACATCTGCTGGAATTGCACTCTTATTTCAGCAAATGTTTCAATGATGACAGCAATGAACACGTTCTACAAGAAAAATTAAAAGCAAAGGCTTACCAGGAAGCTCAGCAGGTGGAAAAGAGCAGAAATTCAGTTGAACATGATTTATATTCCAGGCAGGTTTAAAAGAACAAATTGTTCAGTACCTTAACAAGCCAGGCAAGAAAGAAAATTAAGGTGATGAAATAGAAGTATGAACGCCATCGGGGAAAACTGTCAATTGCTCTATACATAAGGAACACCCAGCCTTCTTGAGAAGCAGCTTCATAAACGGTAAATATGCTTGTGCCTGTTGATGAAAAATGAAAATATTTTAAATAAAAAATAAACATTTTCAAGATCTGCAAGCAATCATCTTTCATCCATTTCCTTTTTGTAAATGGTAAAAGTCCCCCCAAAGAAGTAGCTCTTCATGCACACTTGCATGTTGTTTCTTCTTATGATTGTATCTAAATTGTTTTTACATTACATTGTTCCACATCCACCTCTTGGATACATACACACTGTGGATCACTTTAATGGGAAATGTGCAAATGACTCCAAAGGCAGAACTCAACCCACTGTGAGTAATCTCAGTATTATCTGTGAGAAAATTTGAATTAAACTATCAGGATTGTTAGACCAGCAGGAGAAATGTGTTTGAATTTATTTGCATTAATAAAGCAAATATAAATTAGGTAATCAACAATATACAACAAGGTATGTGGTTAAACTGGTACAGGTAATCATACTCAAGTATTTACCCAAATGCATTTGAACACTGCAAAAGTGCACATATCTATTACAGCCACACTAATTTAATTGTCTTATTACTTTTAGGAAATGCTTTTCAAAAGCATTTTAAAATTAAAGTTATTCAGTCTTTGGAGAATAGGGGGTGGATTGGAAAGTCGTAAGTTTTTATGTGATTTAAAAATGTATTGCTAAAAGTTATTATTTTTTTCCAATTTTAAGGAACTACAAACTTTAGGAGTCAAGTGCATCCTCAAGTGTGCAGCCAGTTTTTGCAAACTGACTCTTGTGCTTGTCATCAACAACCAAATGTTGAAATCTGAAGAGGAGAGCACTCACTCTCTTCTGTAGCTACTGGCAGCCTTTCTGATTCCATTTCTATGGAATGGAGATTTCATGGGTGGAGAAAAAGAAAGAAAGAAAGAAAAGCAGTTTAAAAGCTAGATGTTAAGGAAGTAATTGGCCAGTGAGTTCTTAAATATGCAATTATGTCAGATACTTGAATGACTAGAACCACTGCTAGTCAACCAGATCACTCCTTTCACAATAAGCAATATAAGCATGTGCATAATTTTAAAAATGAAAAAAGTAGTCCTATTTATGTATCTGCTTAAGATGCTTGCTGAATTTGGTACCAAATGCCCAATTTATGTTATTATAAAACATAGCTCCAAATATTTTTCTTATATTGGGACACAATCCTGCAACCCCTCCTTCTGCATGAGAAGGGACTACAGGATCAAGGCCTTTGGTTATTTTTTTAAATGTATTTCATTATATTGGTTTGTATTTATGCTTCTGATAACTGATCAATCAGAAAGCTGGTTATCTGAAATCAAAACTATGGCCATTGCCTTTCATACTGACCAGTTTTGGATCATTATTATCTTGTGGCTTCCCTGGTATACAGCTGTTGTCCTTTGTCTTATACTTACACTGCAAGCTACATGGGGCAAGGAATATGTTTTTGTTATAGCACAGTGGGGCCCTGGTCTATCACTGGAGACCTTAAGTGCTATTGCAATACAAATAATAATAATGAGCTTGCAATGAGCCTCATTCAGGCAGACTCCTGCCCTTACACAGAGCTCCATTTAAGGCTATGAGGGGCCCATTCACAATAAACTCATTGTGGGATAGGGACCCACATTTTTATTATAGAGGATATGTTGTTGGGTTTTTTTGCCAGTTACATATTTAGTTTTCTCCTGATTCAGATCCGATCACAATAAATTTCTAAGAAAATATTCTATTAGGAAACACTGAGCTGGTGCTGCTATTATCATTATACTTGGTCAGCACCTAGTTACGCTTGGTTCTCCCCAACAAACAGCCAGGTGGTGAAAAAGGCAGGGAGTCAGTGCAGAAGCTTTCATTGAATTTTAAGATCATTTATATAAAATATTCATTTACAAAATCATTTAACTGAGAGATTTTTTGCTAATGTCTAAAAATCAAATGCAAACAGTCAGATTGTGAAATCAGAAGATCAGAATGATAAATATTAATTCTGGGCACGTGTTCATTAGCACACTTCCAGGAATGCCAGCCTTCTATCCAAAGTTCTTAAAAATTGTTCAAGCCTGACTTTTTAATCCAGTTTGCTATTTACCTGCAGTAATTCAGATTGTGCATTCTCTACTGCAGAGCAAAAAGACTATTTGAGACAGGAATTAGAAAAATCTGAAGAAATACATGAAAACAGTGACGTTTCTTTGCTGGTTTGATCTCTTGCAATAGTTTGAAATTGTAAAAGGGAAACCATGATGGAAACAACTTTTCTTACCTATTAATTTTTGTTTCTTTGCTAAGCCATTAATTGGTGGATGAGTCTCTGTTCCACTCAGTATGGAAACAGTCCCAAAGCTACAGTACTGGGGCTGCTTGGGAAAAAACTCCACCCCTACCGGAACCCATCAGAATGACCATCTCCAGAGATGAATGATAATGAAAAAGGGGGCCAGCTCCTCAGCGGGTGTAAATAGCCATAGATCGCAACTGAAATAACAAGAACTCTTACTGATTTATAACCAGCTAAAGATCTGGCGCTATTTCTTTTTTATTACAAAAACCAGCACAGTTTGCAACATTAATACTGGTGTAAATCATTTCCTATTTTTTTCTAGTAGGGAGAAGTTCACAGACATGGAACCTTGGAAGGGAAAAAGAAAGAAACAACAAAACATAACATGTCCTGTGTCTTTACAAAGAAATCACAGTTGGGCCTGAGTAGCAAAAAAGCAATTCCTGATTTCCTATTGGTATCCGAATAGTTCTTGCTAATGGATGTCTGAGTGCCCTTTGTAATGCAGGATAGGTGAATACAGATGCAGGAAAGGCACTTAACTCTCTTTTTTGTTGCTTTCTGTCCTTTCCCCATGATCTTATGTACCATGGAATTCAGGAAAGAGCTCCAAGATGGACTTCAGTAGAAGAGGGGAGATTGTGTAAACTGACAAGGGGAAAAAAGATAGCTTGCAATTCTTAAAACAATTAATTAAATCAATTTCCTACAAATGAAATAGTGACATAAAAATGGGAGCTGTCCGGGCTACATGTATTGACCGAGGACATTGCAGAGAGTTCCAGATTGGGGGGGGGGGGGGGATCTTTCACAGAAGCCTGACTCAGTGACAGCTCTTCAGCACTGTGTGTCTCTGGCTCCATAGCCAGTAGAAAGAGGATTCCCGATCAGCCACTGGACTGTCAGACATGCCTCGTACAAGATCATAAATTTTATATGTGGCACCTTCAGACTTTGGTGGGGAGAAGCTACAATTTGAGGCACAGAGACAGTTGGTCTTGAATTGACTTTATTAACAAGTTGGAAGAACTGTAAACCAAAAGATTCTGTAACTCTGCATTATAAACATTGCAGCACACAAAAATACATTTAAAAAAGTTAAGTTTGCAAAGATTTTTAAAAAGTATATCTTATTCTCATATGCAGTGGTGTTGTAGCCACGTCGCTCGCAGGATATTTGAGAAACAAGGTGGGGGAGGTAATATCTTTTACTGGACCGACTTCTGTCGGTGAGAGAGACAAGGTTTCGAGCTTACACAGAGCTCTTCTTCAGGAAGTAGCTTGTCTCTCTCACCAACAGAAGTCGGTCCAATAAAAGATACTACCTCACCCACCTTATCTTATTCTTGTATCAGACAAAATTCAGTGATGGTTTTAGACAACCAATACTTCTACTTTTCAGGACCCTTCTTAAACTGCAGTCACATTATCAAAGACAAATGTTTCCTCCATCCACCCAGAGGGCAGAAATACACAATAAATGAAAGGATTACATATAGAAAAGTGTTTGTAATATAGCGACAGAATCCTGCTCAATTTACACTAAGTACTCTCATGCTTTGTATTATACAGAGCACAAAGGTGCACTCAAGAGGAAAACTAAATTACTAGCAGTAAGACACATTTAGCTATATGGGTACTGAAATGGGGTTTTCAAACCCCATACTGAGCATAGGCAGAAAGGAGCAGAGAGTTTTCCCTGGGCTAACCACACCCAGCACAGCTGCCAGAACTGCCAATCAGAGAGCATGCACCCAAAGCTGGGACCAATAAGGAAAACAATCCCACCTATAATGGAAGGAGAACACAGAGAGAAGGGGAGACAGAAATGCCTGGGATAACAGAGGGGCAACAGACCCATGCCAGGCTGCCTCTAAGAAACTGACAGGGAGACAAAGGAAGACTGCAATCCTTTGAGTTTAAGCGCTGATTGACTCATTTTATGTTAAATTGATGGGCTGGGCTAATTTGAGATGGATTGAGGCAGTTGAGTTAGAAGCTGGGACCTCTAGAGAGACTGCCCAAGAGCAGTTGACACATACACAGCAATGAAATGACAAAAGGGAATATGTCTCCTTCAGTACAGATGTGTCTTTCAGATTCACTAGTAGGAAACATTAGCCTCAGGGGGGATGGAAGAAGTATTTGTTTTAATATGTTTTCTTCCCATAAGATAAATGATTGTAATAAAAGGTAAAAATTCCATTGGTTTTCCTGCAGAGCTGGGGAGAAAGGACATATGACTGTTTCCCAATGTGCAGATAAGTATAGCATGAAGAACACTGTTATGGGGGGGACAGGACAAAAAGACCAAATCTATCTGCTGAACACATGAAGAACTGTTAAGAAGCGAGATGTTAAGCTAGGCCAGGGGTAGGCAACCTATGGCACGTGTGCCGAAGGCGGCACACGAGCTGATTTTCAGTGGCACTCACACTGCCCGGGTCCTGGCCACCGGTCCGGGAGGCTCTGCATTTTAATTTAATTTTAAATGAAGCTTCTTAAACATTTTATAAAACTTATTTACTTTACATACAACAATAGTTTAGTTATATATTATAGACTTATGGAAAGAGACCTTCTAAAAACGTTAAAATGTATTACTGGCACGCGAAACCTTAAATTAGAGTGAATAAATGAAGACTCGGCACACCACTTCTGAAAGGTTGCTGACCCCTGAGATAGGCACAGAGTTGAGGAGCGAGGACTAAGGCCCCATTCCCCTATATACTGCAGGGCAGTAGGATCTTTTCAATAGATATTTATATTTCATAATGTATACATGATGTTCCACCTCTCTGTGCCTCTTCTGGTCTCTAGTGGGGTCTGTGGTAACACACCCTGCTACATCAATGTCCCTGTGTGAATGGATACACCCTTCATGCTGTGAAAGAGGGAAGGAGCTACTCCTACCATTTTACAAATGGGGAAACTGAGGAGGAGGGGTGAAGTGACTTGCGTAAGGTTACACAAAATATCTGAAGCATAGTTAGAAACAGAACCCTAACCACAAGACTATCGATCCTGCACTGACAGGTAGACAGAATACATAACCCAGGGGGTGTTTTTTATTTTTAATTTTTTTTATTTTAATTTCTGTAATTATACTGCCTGATTTATAGCTGGTATCATAGAATTAAAAACAAAAGACAAAAGTTAAGATATTAAGATAATTTAGTCAGATGCGTATAGATTCAGGTTTATGCTGACCATCTTGGTGTACAGCTACTCTTTTTCTAGAGCGGCTTTCCTTGTCCTCCAGGGCTGGCTGTGAGCCTGATGAAAAGGAAAATTCACTTTAAAGCCTCTGACCATAACCTGCTGGATGACCTTTCACTTGCCAGCCCATCAATGTGAAGAGCAGTCCCCTTACAGAAAGAGTTTCTCAAGGTTCCTTTCCTTTCATATATTTCTCTTCTAGAGTAACAAGCCCAATACTCCCAGCTTTGCTCATTTGTGAATTGATGTAGCTTGCTCATTGTGATGCATCCTGTCCTTCATTATCTGTCCCCTTCTAGATTAGGGAACCCAAACAGTATACATTGGAACTAAATTTTAGTGTTCATGGCTTGTAAAGATCATTCATTTATATGGATAAATCTTATTTTCCAAAAGCAAGTTTCAACTATTTCTCTCCCCTTTATACTGATTTATGCACATTTGGTTGTAAGGATATGATTAGAACAAAATCCTTTTTTATTTTCTTTGAGGTTTTCAAAGATTCATAGATTCTAGGACTGGAAGGGACCTCGAGAGGTCATCGAGTCCAGTCCCCTGCCCGCATGGCAGGACCAAATACTGTCTAGACCATCCCTGATAGACATTTATCTAACCTACTCTTAAATATTTCCAGAGATGGAGATTCCACAACCTCCCTAGGCAATTTATTCCAGTGTTTAACCACCCTGACAGTTAGGAACTTTTTCCTAATGTCCAACCTAGACCTCCCTTGCTGCAGTTTAAACCCATTGCTTCTTGTTCTATCCTTAGAGGCTAAGGTGAACAAGTTTTCTCCCTCCTCCTTATGACACCCTTTTAAATATCTGAAAACTGCTATCATGTCCCCTCTCAGTCTTCTCTTTTCCAAACTAAACAAACCCAATTCTTTCAGCCTTCCTTCATAGGTCATGTTCTCAAGACCTTTAATCATTCTTGTTGCTCTTCTCTGGACCCTTTCCAATTTCTCCACATCTTTTTTGAAATGCGGTGCCCAGAACTGGACACAATACTCCAGCTGAGGCCTAACCAGAGCAGAGTAGAGCGGAAGAATGACTTCTCGTGTCTTGCTCACAACACACCTGTTAATGCATCCCAGAATCATGTTTGCTTTTTTTGCAACAGCATCACACTGTTGACTCATATTTAGCTTGTGGTCCACTATAACCCCTAGATCCCTTTCTGCCGTACTCCTTCCTAGACAGTCTCTTCCCATTCTGTATGTGTGAAACTGATTTTTTCTTCCTAAGTGGAGCACTTTGCATTTGTCTTTGTTAAACTTCATCCTGTTTAACTCAGACCATTTCTCCAATTTGTCCAGATCATTTTGAATTATGACCCTGTCCTCCAAAGCAGTTGCAATCCCTCCCAGTTTGGTATCATCCGCAAACTTAATAAGCGTACTTTCTATGCCAATATCTAAGTCGTTGATGAAGATATTGAACAGAGCCGGTCCCAAAACAGACCCCTGCGGTACCCCACTCGTTATGCCTTTCCAGCAGGATTGGGGACCATTAATAACAACTCTCTGAGTACGGTTATCCAGCCAGTTATGCACCCACCTTATAGTAGCCCCATCTAAATTGTATTTGCCTAGTTTATCGATAAGAATATCATGCGAGACCGTATCAAATGCCTTACTAAAGTCTAGGTATACCACATCCACAGCCTCACCCTTATCCACAAGGCTTGTTATCCTATCAAAGAAAGCTATCAGATTGGTTTGACATGATTTGTTCTTTACAAATCCATGCTGGCTGTTCCCTATCACCTTACCACCTTCCAAGTGTTTGCAGATGATTTCCTTTATTACTTGCTCCATTATCTTCCCTGGCACAGAAGTTAAACTAACTGGTCTGTAGTTTCCTGGGTTGTTTTTATTTCCCTTTTTATAGATGGGCACTATATTTGCCCTTTTCCAGTCTTCTGGAATCTCTCCCGTCTCCCATGATTTTCCAAAGATAATAGCTAGCGCTCAGATACCTCCTCTATTAGCTCCTTGAGTATTCTAGGATGCATTTCATCAGGCCCTGGTGACTTGCAGGCATCTAACTTTTCTAAGTGATTTTTAACTTGTTCTTTTTTTATTTTATCTGCTAAACCTACCCCCTTCCCATTAGCATTCACTATGTTAGGCATTCCTTCAGACTTCTCGGTGAAGACCGAAACAAAGAAGTCATTAAGCATCTCTGCCATTTCCAAGTTTCCTGTTACTGTTTCTCCCTCTTCACTAAGCAGTGGGCCTACCCTGTCTTTGGTCTTCCTCTTGCTTCTAATGTATTGATAAAAAGTCTTCTTGTTTCCCTTTATTCCTGTAGCTAGTTTGAGCTCATTTTGTGCCTTTGCCTTTCTAATCTTGCCCCTGCATTCCTGTGTTGTTTGCCTATATTCATCCTTTGTAATCTGTCCTAGTTTCCATTTTTTATATGACTCCTTTTTATTTTTTAGATCATGCAAGATCTCGTGGTTAAGCCAAGGTGGTCTTTTGCCACCTTTTCTATCTTTCCTAACCAGCGGAATAGCTTGCTTTTGGGCCCTTAATAGTGTCCCTTTGAAAAACTGCCAGCTCTCCTCAGTTGTTTTTCCCCTCAGTCTTGATTCCCATGGGACCTTACCTATCAGCTCTCTGAGCTTATCAAAATCTGCCTTCCTGAAATCCATTGTCTCTATTTTGCTGTTCTCCCTTCTACCCTTCCTTAGAATTGCAAACTCTATGATTTCATGATCACTTTCACCCAGGCTGCCTTCTACTTTCAAATTCTCAATGAGTTCCTCCCTATTTGTTAAAATCAAGTCTAGAACAGCTTCCCCCCTAGTAGCTTTTTCAACCTTCTGAAATAAAAAGTTGTCTGCAATGCAGTCCAAGAATTTGTTGGATAGTCTGTGCCCCGCTGTGTTATTTTCCCAACATATATCTGGATAGTTGAAGTCCCCCATCACCACCAAATCTTGGGCTTTGGATGATTTTGTTAGTTGCTTAAAAAAAGCCTCATCCACCTCTTCCACCTGGTTAGGTGGCCTGTAGTAGACTCCTAGCATGACATCTCCCTTGTTTTTTACCCCTTTTAGCCTAACCCAGAGACTCTCAACACTTCCATCTCCTATGTCCATCTCTACCTCAGTCCAAGTGTGTACATTTTTAATATATAAGGCAACACCTCCTCCCTTTTTCCCCGGTCTATCCTTCCTGAGCAAGCTGTACCCATCCACACCAACATTCCAATCATGTGTATTATCCCACCAAGTTTCAGTGATGCAAACAATGTCATAGTTGTATTTATTTATTAGCACTTCCAGTTCTTCCTGCTTATTACCCATACTTCTCACATTTGTATATAGGCATCTAAGATACTGGTTTGATCTTTCCTCCCAGTTTTGTCCTGACCCTCCTTTCTCTCTGCCAATATAGCCCACACTCCCTCTCGTTTCCGACCCATCTCCCAGGTCTCCATGTTCCCCACTTACCTGTGGGCTTTGCTCACCTGTCCCCGTCGAACCTAGTTTAAAGCCCTAAAGATGGAAAAGAATTTCACACCGTTGATTGCCACTCAGCTGCAGGTAAATAATACTATAATTTGTGGGACTGCCATTAAGAGCAAGTTACAATTTAAGTGAACAGCCTATGGCAGCGGTTCTCAAACTGTGGGTCGGGACCCCAGAGTGGGTCGCGACCCTGTTTTAATGGGGTCGCCAGGGCTGGTGTTAGATGCCTGGGCCAAAGCCAAAGCCCGAGGGCTTCAGCCCTGGGTGGCAAGGCTCAGGTTGCAGGCCCCCTGCCTGGGTCTGAAGCCCTTGAGCTTCAGATTTGACCCTCCCGCCTGCCTGGGGTGGTGGGACTTGCACAGGCTCAAGCTTAGGTCCCCGCTTCTGGGGTCATGTAGTAATTTTTGTTGTCAAAAGGGGGTCACGGTGCAATGAAGTTTGAGAACCCCTGGCCTATGGCATTCAAATGCCTAACAGATGTCAACAAGTCCTTGAAAAATTAGTCTTTTTTTATGCATGTATCTGATTTTGGAGGCTGGCGTTTTCTGGATCTGGACATAGAGATCACTCAATTAATGACCAGGGTTGTGAGAAATTCTCTTTTATTGTACTAGAAGAAAATTCCATCCCATTATGTGGTGAAAAACCCCAGTATATATTAGTTTTAGGGACAAAACAGACATTGGCTGCCATTAAAAACACAACAAACTGTGTATTGCTGCCTGTAAAATACTCATTTTCCAGTTTGTATATCACTAGTTTCTTTAATTTAGTAGTAGCCACCAGGTGGCGATCATGCACCTTGTGCACACCTATAACACCAGAGAGTGAGCTAATAGGGATTGTGCATGTTCTCTAATTCTAATCTCAAACAATTTTACCATAAGGGATGATTTTAATTTCCAGGATGGACACCACTACACTGGTTTTCTTCATCCTCATTTTATTGAGCTACTTATTGTATTCTCTCCCTATACACCTTACGAAGGCTTTGGGAAAGGTTACATCCATACAGAAATTAATTTAATCTTATCAACCATGTACCATTTTTATTCCTGTACACTGAGAAAGCCATGATGATGACTACTCCCACAAAGCAGGGATATTCTTACTGAAGAATCTATTTTAAATTTCTTTATTATCTTTTGGTAGTAAAGTCTGTGTCAGGGGTCGGCAACGTTCGGCACGCGGCTCGCCAGGGTAAGCACCCTGGCGGGCCGGGCCAGTTTTATTTACCTGCTGACGTGGCAGGTTCGGCCGATCGCGGCCCCCACTGCCGCGGTTCGCCGTCCCGGGCCAATGGGGGCGGCGAGAAGCGGCACGGGCGAGCGATGTGCTGGCCACGGCTTCTCGCCGCCCCCATTGGCCCGGGACGGCGAACCGCAGCCAGTGGGGGCCGCGATCGGCCGAACCTGCCGCGTCAGCAGGTAAATAAAACTGGCCCGGCCCGCCAGGGTGCTTACCCTGGCGAGCCGCGTGCCGAACGCTGCCGACCCCTGGTCTATGTAAAGACTCTGAGTCAGTCACGGATTCTTCTGATGTCTTGTAGTGAGCTATGTTGGAACCAGAAGGAAATATGGACTGCCCAAGAATGTAAGGGCAAAGCTGGATAAGTTTCTGGGGAGCAAATCTTTAGATGTGGTTGAAACTGCAAGAAGATCAAACCCCCTGAATGAATGGATGAGTCAATGTTCCCTTGCCTCTGAAACAAGCAAATCAAACTTTTACTCTTCAAAACCCCCTCACCAATCAGCTAGCTAATGGGAGGCTAAGGGAAAGAGGAGAAGGGTGACTGCCCTGTCACCCTTTCCAAACCCCAACTACTGTATAGCTGTTAGGGGAGAATTGGTAGGAGAGGTACTAGAATAGGGAATTAACTCAGTGAAGTGTGCTGGAGAACACTGCTGTTTTCTCCATTTGGGGCTTTCATGCGACAATAGTGTCCTATTCTGAAAACTACATCTCATTGCAAATCCTGTGGAAATGTAGTGACCTGAAACATATAGTGTCTGCATGTCCTGGGTTTTTCATTTTGCAAATCTGGTCACCTATGAAAGGATAAATAAAGTATTACAATTGCTTTGGAAAGGACCCTGTCAAGGGAGTATGCATCCTAGGGTCCAGGGAAGGGCTGCAGATATAGGCGTTGACAATCTCTCCACATTGTGCTACAGGGCTAATGATGAAAAGTAGAAGGGAAATTGCTACTTAGATGATTTGCAGTAAATAATTTGATAAATTTAAACTTATTGTTCACAAATCACCCACAAACATGTCATGATTTTTATAAATTTGTTCACTATTTGCAGTTGTTTAATGAGCGGTATGAATGAATGAATTTTGGCCTCTAGACTGCCTGCACAATGGTCACTGTGAACGTTTGCTATTCATGATGTCTCCACATGACTGGTTTCTTAAATCATGTAGCAATTGTTTCTGCTCCCTGGTTTAATGACTTAAGCTTTATAAACAAAGAAGACTCCCTTTTGGATTATAAATGAATGTGTTGTGTGAATAGCTGCACAAGCTTTTCACACTGGCCACAAGGGCACTCTGGTGTGAATATTCATGGATATTTATTCACATTAGCTTTTGTGACACTTTTGCTTGTAATGAACATTCTTGCAAATAAAACCTCCCTCACCTTTAATGTTCACAAATAAACAAATAAAAGGTACTGGGAATACCAGCAAAGTGAATCAGTAGGTTTTATTTGCATAAATATTCATTACTCTTCCTTTTTTGTATTCACATGGCTCTAGTGCTAATAACTTGTGATGCACCCATTGTGTTGGCCTTTTGGGTGGCAACTTTGAAAAGCCTACTGGCATTTCAAGAAAAACAAGGAATTGCTGAACTGATAAATTGTTCACACCCTACATGCCACCATCTGGTACTTTTGCACAGAATTGCAAGGAATTTAAAATACAAGGATTTAATTTCTACAAACACCACACAGATCACATGGGCTGTAGCAAAAATACCTTGGAAAAGAAAAAGACTTATGCACGTAACTTAGTGAGCTTGTAGCAACTGCCACTATGTATAAAATAAAAGAGTAGAGTATCTATTGATGTGTATTGCATTACAACCCCCCCCCCCCCCCCGCCAGTAAAACTCAGTAAAAAAAGGGGGGGGGGAAACGTATTACAATCTTAAATTGTAGCATTCAAGGATAATATTAGTGACAAATAGCTACTGCTCTCAATGATCATATTACCCAAGAACAATGAGTGGCCTCCATTGTTGCCTTCAACTTTCCACAAGTTTATTGGCTTCTACTCTGTCCAAAAACTGGAGCAAGATACTATCACCGTGACCAGGCTAATCGCACCTCTGACTCCTCCTGGTCTCTTTGAGCGCATGCCCTCAGGTCTCAGGCCATGCACCGTCACCTCTCTCGGGGTGGAATCACACAATTCTCCCACTCTTAGACCAGGCCTTAGGCTGCAGTCCCCTGGTACTTACTGTGATTACCTCAGAGGGCCTGACTTAGGTTCAGCACCTGTAGGACAAATGACAAGTGGTACCCAGTGACCAGACAACCTTCTTAAAGCAAAGCATTATTTTATTTAGAACCAAAGAATTTCTGAGAAAACAGATCTTAAAACAATAAACAGTCTATATGCTTGCCTATTTTTCCCGGAGGCTTTTTCCCTGTCTCTGTCATCCATGTCAGACTCTCTCACCAGGAACACTCAACTCCTCTCTCTGTCTCTCTGTCTCTCTCTCTCCAGGGAGTCCTTTTAACCAGTGTCCCTTTGATCTCTATGTCTTCCAGCCCTGGCCAAACAGCTATGTACCTTTGGGATGGAGCCTGGAAGTAGGCCATTGTCCTGTAATTCTCCCCCAAGTTTTCCTTGCTTATCTAGAACTGTAACTGCCCCTCCCCCACAAAGTGTTGGTTGGGAGGTTGCTTATCTAGAGCTGGTTTGATTTTCTGCTTGACAAATACGTTAATAAAGGAAAGTGTAATAACCCAATATAACTATACAGTGACTTTACCACACTGACAAGGTCACATACAGTATTTGCAAAATTGTTATATATCAGTATTCTTAGATTATTCCATAGCAGGTTCACATCCGCCACAGAGACAACAGGCCTTTAGAATGATTTTTACACTATATATTATTAGTTCCTTTGGTATTTCAAACACTTTATTTCCTGAAAGAAATCTAACAAAAGCCAGCAAGTTTCATATTTTACTACAGCAAAATGGGTGAGATCTTATATTCGAAAAACTTACAAGTTCAAAGAATTCCCCAACCTCCTTATGTTAATGCCTGTTTCATAAAGGCTATGGTGTTCTTTTGGGGCAGAAAAAAGCATGTACACCTATTGAACAAATCTGTCATACAGTTACTTGGTGATCTTTGGATTTAATTAAGCATTACACACTAGACCTAGCAGCTTCAGCTGTCAAGACACTTTCAGATGTTAAGTCCTTAGGGGAAAATCCTGCTGTCAGATCTGCAGGGTAGATCTGAAACTCAGCATAAATGGGAACGTATTTCAGCAGTAACATTGGAAATGTACCTTCTCTGGTTGTTTACTGATCCAAGCAAAGATCTGCACCTGTGGAGCACCACAATTACTTTAGACACAACATTTATGAAAAAGGACAGTTGGACTAATATGAAGTTTGTTTGCCTCAATTATTCTACATCTGGGCAAGCATTTCAGATCTTGTCAGGATGAAGACTATCTCAGGTGCAAACAAATTCGCTCTCTGAGGAAAAATAACTGGAGTTCCACAGTTAGCACAAAGGTGCAGATGTCAGAAGATGCACAGACATACCCATATTTACTACACTGATACCTGCTGATGGAAGTATCACAGAGCAAACCACAGCAATCAAGGTCTGCAAGTGGAAAGCTCCCAGAGTAACTCACCCTCCATGTTGCTAATGTGGGATAGCATCTTCTGACAGGTACAATCTGGCTCATGCAAACTAAAGTTGCATATAGATACATTTTCCTTATCAGGGATCCTAATTTTTAAAATATTCACTTCTTAGATCCAAGGAGAGAAGCTATAGGCCTCAGCTTTAAAACGACAAATGTTGTGAAGATGGGCTCTTTCCAATGAAAGTCTCTGATTTACAGTATCAGTCTTAAAGTACAGTACATGAGTTATATTAAATGTTATGACAAAATAGCATAACATAAAACCTATTAAGCAGAAGTGAGGCACTATAATTTAAATTAATTTATTCCTCAGAGAATGCACTAACTACCTTGTTAAAGAATGACTTTTTACTGTATAAATATTAAAATACTTTATATAAGTAAATGCCTTTAAAAGTGTATTATAAAAGTGACAGCACAGAAATCAAACACACAGAAATTCACATAAACTCCTGTGTTTGAAATGAGTAACAGAAGTCAGCAGCTTGTTATCTTAGGCAAGCAAACATAAGTTATGTTGAGTCCAGGAACATTATATATTTTGGATCTTTAATCGGCAATATACTAAAATACTGAGAATGCCTGGAACTGAAAATCAGTAGGTGTAGTGATGGATGTCATTGCCAGACAGAAAGCTGAATGTGCAAAAATTCTTTGGAAAAAAATATGTAATTCACTGTTGTCTTTCATTATCTGTCAATCAAAATCATTCAGTTGCTACATTAAATATTCTGCAAGGCTGTCTTGGTTATAGCAGTCTCATCCCTCATAAAAGAACTTATGAAACGGCAAGCCTAATTGATATCATAGGCTCAGCTAATTTGCTTTAATTAATCAAAAACTTCTCTGCTATTTAAAAGGAAGAAAGGAATCCACGTCTAGGACTATGGAAGGATGAGGCCATGTAGAGCATACTAACAGTCATATCCTAAAAACATACCTATGTCTAAACCAACTGAATTGAAGTTTTGTACACAGGGAAAGTTAAAATAGGAGGTATAGATGCAAACTGGACCAATGGGAAGCTCTTTATTGGGACTACCATCTGGCAAAACAGCATCAACATTCTTGTAAGCAGAAGAATGGGTGGGAGAATGAAAAGCTGTGGGAGAAAAGAATGAAGGGGTGGGGCCGAAAGTGTGGGGAGGAGACCGAGCCCTTCAAGGCAACTGGATGTCTTTACCCATTTATTGGGTAAACTTTGGAACAAAGCAGAGAAGCTCAATCCAAAATTGATTCTAGCCAAACCAAGGTTAGGAGAGCTTTCAACAGAAAGGAGATCACTGCCTAGGGAAGCAATAAGGAAAGTTACTGTAAGTGACTGCAATCAAGTTTTATTCTACCTCACAGGCGTTTCAGTGCCTGGATATTCTTACTTTTCATTCAGAGCAAAACCCATTCTACAAAAGCAAAACAAAAAACAACACAACCAGCTAACCTATCCCAAATACATAAGTACTTGTTTTTAAAAAAGGAAGTTATCAACATCTAAAAACTCAAAAAGAAAAATCCTACCCCCAAGCAGAGCTTTACTTGGACTAGATCAATGTGCCAAAGACTCCATAAAATCCATTAGGGACTTAGCTATTGTTATTGATCTTACGTGGAAAGTGCTCAGCTACTATCATGAAAGGCAACAGTATAAAACCCTTAGGGAGATTTCAAGGATGCAGTTCCAGCCCTTGAGTAAATAACTTCCCATAGTCAAGAAGAGGCAACTGGCTAAAGGTGCCTTGACAACAAATGCTGATGTTGCTGATGCTGCCATTGGTTCTACACAATTCCACTTGAGGTTACTGTGAGTTGCACATGTCTATTTGAGGGTGTAATTTGGCCCTAATGATTAGATCAGCTTCTTCCTTTAGGTCTGAGATTGTCTGACTTTCAGTACTCAGCTTTCCATGGTGCCTGGAAACCACACTGGTGGACATACATTAAGGCCAAAACTTTCATAAGTGGCCAGCGGGTTTGGATGTGTCAATTTTCAGAATGATGAGGTCAATAGGAGCAGAGTTATGCCAATACTGAACCCTTCTGAAAATCCATGCAAAGCATTCTAAATAGAAGACACCCACAGGAATACACTACAGCTGACCAGACTTTAATCCTTGATAGGTAAAGGCTTACCAATGGCATTCACACCCCAGCAAAATGACAGTTACTGTACTTGAAAATCACAAATAATAAAACTTGCTGCATATTCAATATTCTGAAATAAGAGAGCAACAAAATCTGACAAAAGGTATCTCTTTAAGACAAAACACAGTCAAGCCTTCAAAGAAACTTCAGACAACCAAGACATTATAAAAAGAAACCACATTACTGACAGCTTCCACATATTTGGATAATAAAAACAAATACATAGAGTTTAATATATTTTAAAGTCTAGGTTCGCCGATAAGATAAACGTTTCTTTCCCTAAAAGAGAAAAAGGATCCTTATGACTGAATGTAAAAAGAAAACTAAAACCAGACTCATTCAATGTCCTGCTTAAATTTTAATGAGTTCCATATTATGTGACATCTGAGATAAGTTGCAGAAAATAAAATGATCTACTTCTTTTGGTGATGTGACAGACAGAAGTTGAACCAACAAATTTAAATACTTTTACAGGTTTAACCAACACGTTAAAACACTGAGAAGTGTTGTGAGGTAGGTAAATATCATTAACCCCATTTTAGAGATGGGGAAGCAAACACAGATTGTAACGCTTTCCTAACGCTACA
Source organism: Emys orbicularis (assembly GCF_028017835.1). Taxonomy (NCBI): domain Eukaryota; kingdom Metazoa; phylum Chordata; order Testudines; family Emydidae; genus Emys; species Emys orbicularis. The sequence continues at coordinate 266,975,640 of NC_088683.1, read as the reverse complement.
CATGGACACAGTGTCTGAGCTGGGATTATAACTAGATGATTTTCTGCCTCTCAATCCTGTGGTTAGAGCACTCAAAAATTCTAGCTAAATATATAAAGCAAAAAGAACCCACTCCTCCCCCATTGAAACAAATGGCAAAACTCACAATGACTTACACGGCAATAAGATAGGCACCGAAATTTTATCGCTCCTTCGGAAGATAAGAGGTTCAGCTGAGAAAGAAAACCAACCTTTTATCCTTGTAACATCAGATTTCTTTTATTCTTGATTGCCTTAAGAATGATGTTTCTCGTGACCACTGATTCACAGGTTAACAAAACAATCTTGGAAAGCGTACCACAGATAGACTTAACAGCTGGCACCCTCTTCACAGAGGAAAGTCAAAAACCTTGGCACAAAAATCTCTCTCAGTTGCCAGATATAATTTTTTGGAGGGACATTCAAAGTTCTAAAATTCTTTTTTTAAGCCTTGTTCTGAAGCTTATTACTTTTTGCAGAAATCTTTTTTGATCTTTATTCAGTGCAGAAAATATTTCGGCACACCCAGAAAAGGAATTTTCCATATCTATCACTGTCAAATCTGACTCCTAATTTTTCCTGGATACAACTTCTATCTTTTTATCAGTTAACATTAAACTTTCTTGGAATGATTCTAATCCTTTTTTTGGGGTATCAGCTCCATGTTTTGAACCACAGCTACTTTAATTTCTTTTATATTTACTGTATTTTACATTCTTTTACTTCAAAGTTTTTTACCGAAGAAGAAAAGATGCCATTTTGTTTTAAAGGCATGTGGCTTGAAAGAAGGATTTTGCATGTAATATACCTAAGTTACATTTTGGCATTGCTAACTGCAGCAGATTACTACAAGCTACAGAGCATATCTGCCCGCAATAAGTTTTATCAAAGGGAGGCCTCTGATATTGATTGCTCCATGGGCATTGTTTTTCTGGATGGAAATAACTGGTTCACAGGCTGATTAGAACTGGTGCCCATGTCTAGAGATCCTGCAGCAGCCAGGTTGAGCCCCACTGTACTATGTGCTGTACATTTGAACACCCCTAAATTATAGGGAGCAGGGTAGCTGAAATTCAGATGCCAACTTCTGAGGCTCAGCTCAGTCTCTCATATAATTTGTCCTGAATACCTGCTTTGAAAGTGTGGTTAACATCCTTGTCAACATCGGGTTTTCTTGTTGTAAAAGGAAGTGAAAACAGAGAAGCTGAGTCTATGGCTGTCCATTCCTGCTGAGGAGCGCTGTCACTGCTCTTTTCTAGTAGCTGATATGGGCCTGCAAGGAGAGGGGCAGGGGCAGGGTGATGGTAAAGTCATGGGTGATTCAGTGTGAAAAGTGAATGTGCTGCACAAACTTCTTTTGGCCACATAGCTCCCAGGGTGGTATGCACCCCTGGAAATCTTCCAGGAGATTCCAGCTGCTGCAGGGTACCGAGGGTGCAATCTATTCCAAAGGTAGTATCAAGTCTACATCACTCCTCCAGAAATGGCCCAAAGTCATAAGGAGGATGAAATGGAGAAAGTCTATAAATCAGATCAAGAGGAAACTGATACTCCTCAGCTTCTGAGTCAGCCTCTGATTGTGAGAAATCATCTTTAAGACAAAAGGAGTATGATGAATCCAGATATATCAGAGACTCAAAACAGCTCAGTTGTATCAGGCTGCAATTAGGAATAGTTCTAAGATTTTATTACTGACTAGGGGAGGGATGTTCAAAAATTCTCTGTGCTGGCCCAATGATGTTAATGGGAATTTTATCACTGACTTTAATGGGAGCAAAGTTCGCCCAATACTGGGCATTTCTCCACCCTGGAAGAAAGCCCTCCAACTTAAAGGATGTTGGGGGTGAGAGCACACAGGCTATGGTCAAAAGAGTTATTAAATTGTCTGACAGACTGAAGAGACAGATGTATCCAAAATGAAGGTGGAGTTTGATAAGATCTAGATAGAGAGGAAAGCAGAACTGACTATAGTCACATTGATTTGTATTATATCTGGTGGAACTGTTTTAAAATGCTACATGTTAGAGCACTGGCTCTCAACCTTTCCAGAATAGTGTACCCCTTTCAGAAGTCTATTTTGTCTTGCATACCCCCAAGTTTAACCTCACTTAAAAACATATGCTTACAAAATCAGACATAAAAATACAAATACGTCACCGCCACACTATTACTGAAAAATTGCTTACTTTCCCATTTTTACCATATAATTATAAAATAAATCAATTGGAATAGAAATATTGTACTTATATTTCAATGTATAGTATATAGAGCAGTATAAACAAGTCATTGTCTGTATAAAATTTTAATTTGTACTGACTTCGCTAGTGCCCTTTATGTAGCTTGTTGTAAAACTAGGCAAATATCTAGATGAGTTGATGTACCTCCTGGAAGACCTCTGCGTACCCCTGGCTGAGAACCACTCTGTTAGAGGACTGGGTATTGAGGATGAACACAGAAAGTTTTAAAAAAGTGGTCTCAGTGCTTGCAAGAATGACACTGAAGTAGAACCTTTTTTGCTCTAGCATCAAAATCCATTTCAGACTCAGCATCAATAGTTTTCAAAAGGGAATCAAACAAGCACGACTGCATTATTTTATAAATTGAAGATACATACGTTTAGGTTTCTTTTAAGGCTTCCGCACTGATAGGTTAGCAGCTGGTGCTGATGAGCTCTGTGTCAAATATAAACTTAGGGATTTAGGTGCAGTCAACAAGACCTTTAAGTGCCAATCCCTGTTTGCCTTGACAGAATGAGTGAAGAGGGCTGATCAAATCCCAGACAGACATCGTACATAATCAGTATGGAAATGTGCAAGAGAAGAAAAAATATGCCTACATTAACCTGATAATTCTTGAGCTACTTTGAGCTGGGCATGTAGAAAATGAACATAAAGTTAAATTTGTCAAGTTCTGGGGAAAGAAATCCTAATACTAACTAAAGTGATAGATGGGGCAGAAACAACAGAAAATAAAGCTATAGTACTAGTGTTTGAATAACAGCTTCTGAACTGGAGGAGCAGGAAGTGAAGCAAAATTAGATCGGTTAGGACAATAATGAATCCTGCATGTACAGAAAATTTTAATGGTACAATCCTGCGCTGATGAAATAGCTCACAATCTGCTTTTTAAAATATTATGGCTAATGGCTCCATACGTTTGCACAGCTTGAGTCTTCCTACAATGGAAAACTTCAATTAATCAAGGAGAATTCACAATTCCCACATATAACCTAATGTATTGTAATGTTAAAAATAGGAACCTCAAAAGGTAAACTTAACTTGTAAAGAAACTTGTTAAGAAAAAAAACCCCAAAAGAATTCCGATGGGATGACCAAATAACTTCACATGACTTACAGGGGATACTCACACAACCAAACCAAACAAAAAAACCCATGACCCTGACTTAGGAAAATAGCTTTAAAAATAAATGTTAATAAATATAAATAACTTAAATCTCTTGTATTTAGTAAAAATATGTATCTATGTTAGGAACGGATTAATCCACAAATGTCAGACTTGAGAGAGGGGTGGTGCTTTAGCTTTGCTGCTTCAAAAGAAGCTTTCAAAGAGTCGCAATTCCAGCCTTGCTCCCTGCCTTGTTTCTGGAGGGGAAAGAGCTTTCGGTAGCACTGAAAATTATGCAACTTACTTCACCTTGGCTACCAGCCAATCCTGCTGGCCAGCGCCTTGGGAAGTGAAGCCATAGTTCTTCCACACTCCCTTCCCGCTAGCTTAGGGAGTCAGGGAAGTATTGGAGGGCTACATCTGCTCTTCCCCTCACATCCAGACCCAAGCATTAAACAGGTCCTACATGGCCACAGAGGGGGTGAAGGAATGCCCTTACTCCTCCCTGCACTGCATGGTTATGTAGAACCCTTCGTAATTATAACTAATATGCATATGATATTAATATGCATACAATATTCTGTGTTTGTACAGCACCTAGCACAATGGGGTCCTGGTCCATTACTGGGGCTCCTGGGTGCTATTATAATACAATAGATAAATGTCTATCAGGGATGGTCTAGACAGTATTTAGTCCTGCCATGCGGGCAGGGGACTGGACTCGATGACCTCTCGAGGTCCCTTCCAGTCCTAGAATCTATGAATCTATGAATCTAAATTACTATTAATAATAATAATACAATATTTGAAGTGGTAAATAGTAGCATTGCTATATTGTTCTTTTATAAATTTTAATTAAAAAATAAATAAGACTCCTAAAGACAGAGGAAAAAATCCCGCATAAACAACAATCACACATAAAGCTGCCCGAAGTTTTCTGGTCATGCTCATTTGCTTTCCTTCAGAAGCTACATGCGACCAAGAGATAATCGATAAGCATGTTATTTCTTGCCAAAACAAAAAGCAATTTTCAAAGTATTTGTGTTGCAAAACTAACAGAACATGACTTGCCTTGCCTTCTTAAGGCAAAAAACAGAATAGTGTATTTAAAAAGTGGCATGTCTGATTATTATTATTAATGGTAGTGCCCTTAATGAGCCAAGTATTTTCCAAATAGAAAAAAAGGCAGTCCCTACACTGAGATCACAATGTTTTATCCCCTGAGATAAAACAATTACAACAAACAATTACAGGGAAATGACCTACTTGAAAAAATTACATTCCTGTCTGAAGCTTTCTGCTCCTTCTTTAGTTACAAGAAACATGACCACACACAGCCCCTTCAGAGACAGACAGGGCCCAAAGTCCAAATGTACCAACCACGTCCAAAAAGGACTTGCATGACCCCTTCTCTCAGGAGAGCTGTGCCAGGAATTGTGGAATAGTAACCATGGTTAGAGGAGATACTGAATTTCTTTAGTGGGATACCCTTTTTCTCCTTCTTTCATGAAATGAGCTTTCAGGAATGAAATGTACTAGCCCTCACTTCATTTGAACGAGTTCATGTGGGTCCCATCTTCCACCTGGGTCTAGGGAGTGCAGAGTGTGGTAGGGGGTTGGGGTGCAGGAGGGGTGCAGGGTGTGGTAGGGGGTTGGGGTGCAGGAGGGGTGCGGCAGGGGGCTCAGGGCAGGGCGTTGGGATGTGGGGTGCAGGAGGGGTTCCGGGTGCGGGCTCCGGCCCGGCGCCGCTTACTTGGAGAGGCTCCAGGGTGGCAGCGGCGTGCACTGGGGCCAGGGCAGGCTCCCTGCCTGCCTGCCCTGGCCCCTCACCGCTCCCGGAAGTGGACGGCACCACGTCCCTGTGGCCCCTGGGGGAGGTAGGGGGCAGAGGGCTCTGCCAAAGCTCCCATTGGCCGCGGTTCCCTGTTCCCGGCCAATGGGAGCTGCAGGGGGCGGTGCCTGCAGGCGAGGGCAGCATGCGGAGCCCTCTGCCCGCCCTCCTCTCCCAGGGGCCGCAGGGACTCGATGCCGGCCACTTCCCATGGGCCCATGGCGCCACGGGGCTGGCAATTCTGCGGGCTGGATCCAAAGCCCCGATGGGCCGGATCCAGCACACAGGGCATAGTTTGCCCACCCCTGGTCTACATGGACCAATTAATGTGCAACTCATTAGTGCACTTTAGAAATCACACCTCCATAGAGTGCTTTACCCCACCATGTAGACAGACCTTAAGGATTCATTTCCACAACTATCACACACCTTCATTCTGTAGCTCACCTACACTGTATGTAGAACAAGTACACATACAATGCCATGAGAAAGTAACAGCACTGGAATAGTATAAAGTGATCCTGTGTACTGAACTACAATAATAACTACATACAGTACTACATGCAACACAACCATTTAAAACTCATTAATAGGTTGCTGGTTGGAAAAGTACCCAATGGCCTTCTGAAATTATGAGGGTATGTTCTGTGCCAGCCTTGGAGCCTGTGGACTTCTTCTTTCTCTATTGTGGTCAAACAGAAGGGGATACTTTTGTCCACAACAAGCAGAAGAGCCATTAGCTACTCTGCAAACCAGCCACAATCTATCAAGCCACAGCGTATTATTAATTATGATTATTATAGGTACTATTTGCATAATAGTATAATAATCATACTTGATGCCTCACAAACCAAACCAACCCCCACCCCACCCCAAAAAAAACAAGACAGTGCCCCTGACCCAAAGAACTTACAGTCTGGAATTTGAACATAACCCAACAAGACCAAGATGGATAAACCAGAACGGACAGGAAGTGAAGAACAAGGTTTCACCAATAAATGGGGTAACTCAGTTAATTCATAGAAATCCAAAAACCACTGAAGTCAATTGGCGTTTGTCCACTGATTTCAATAGGCACTGGATTGGGCCCTTACTTGAGTAAAAGAAGTGTGTGTGTGTGTGAGTGTGTGTGTGTGTGTGTGTGTGTGTGTTGTTTAAACTTAATTTTAGTTCACTTTTTGTAGGCTTCATAACAGTACTGAGTTTTTAAGGAGGATTTGAATGAGATGATGCAGCCTAGATGTGACGATGCGGTTCTGGCGGGACCCAACTGAGAGTGCCAACTCAGGACAAATTGCTTAAACAGGGCAGTTACAGCCCAAGCCTGGGGTTTTTCCACCTCTAAGGCAAACCAAACCAGCCAGACTAAGAGGACTTCGGTCTCACCCCACTGGCTAACCACAAGTCTCACAAGCAATTTCCTTAGACACGCCAGCTTCCCAGTATCACCACCAGTGCCACTCGTTATGGGGACAAGTGGTTATGAAAACCAATACCCCAATAAAAGAAAAAAAGGTTCTCCCGATCCCAAAGGACCAAGCCCGAGACCCAGGTCAATACACAAATCAGATCTTACCCACAAATCACGCTGTTGCCAATCCCTTAGAATCTAAAATCTAAAGGTTTATTGATAAAAGAAAAAAGATAGAGATGAGAGTTAGAATTGGTTAAATGGAATAAATTACATCCAGCAATGGCAAAGTTCTTGGTTCAGGCTTGTAGCGGTGATAGAATAAACTGCAGGTTCAAATCAAGTCTCTGGAATACATCCCCCGCTGGGATGGGTCCTCAGTCCTTTGTTCAAAGCTTCAGCTTGTAGCAAAGTCCTTCCAGAGGTATGAAGCAGGATTGAAGACAAAATGGAGATGAGGCATCAGCCTTATATAGTCTTTTCCAGGTGTAAGAACACCTCTTTGTTCTTACTGTGGAAAATTACAGCAAAATGGAGTCTGGAGTCACATGGGCCAGTTCCTGCATACTTTGCTGAGTCTGAAGGCATATTTGCCTTCTCTCAATGGGTCTATTGTAGAGCTGATGGCCCTTAATGGGCCAGCAAGCAGGCTAGGCAGAGCTAATTCCAGCTTGTCTGGGATGTCACCCAGAAGTATAGCATAAGTTTGCCATACAGACAGTATAGAGCCAATATTCATAACTTCAACTACAAAACTGATACACACATATAGACAGCATAATCATAACCAGTAAACCATAACCTTGTCTTAGACACCCCATTTGACCCCCTTTATACAAGATTTGGGTGCCACTACAGGACCTTGGTTGCAACAATGATCTATATGGTCCCAGTTTATGTCAATAATGTCACACTAGAGCAGCATCCTGTTTCCTTCTGGATACTCAGAGCAATGTGACTGGTCTAAAAAAGTGTTGCACGGCAGCTGGGGAGGCTGCTCCCCAGGCACAGATACTTATCTGGTACAAAATATTTGTTCTCCACAGCCACTTGCCCCCAGAAATGCTTCATTGAAAAATTCCAAGGTGGCCAAACTTTCGCACTCACACCTCAATCCTGCCTGAGGCAACTTTTGGCACCAGCTATCCATTTGTGTATTTCCTTGAAAATGAACTGTGTATATGCAAGCACCATTAATACCCTATTGCTGTGACCAACACTGCCCAATACAATGGCTCAAAGCATTTGAAAAGTTAGTTCCACAAATGTAATGGTTTGACTACCTTAAAATTTAATTAAAGATTAATTAAATTTAATCTGCTGAGGTAACAGAGGGAACTAAATATAACTAAAATATGTTAAATATAGACTAGGGCTGGGAGTTTTAAAGGAGAGTGAGAGAATTAGCTACTGTGATATTCCCCAGGGTACAATCTCCATTGCTGAACAGCTGTGTCCCCTCAATTCTCCAACTTGGGGTGTTTACTCTGCTTCGCTGTGAAAGCAACCACTCCTGGCCTGCTCACACACAGCCTCTAGCATGTAAATTACTCCCAGCTGAGTTATATGAGTGCTCTTAGCCAGGCGCTCCTGAATTATATTGCAGAGTGACACCAGCAAATTCCCAGTCCCAGACTTGTCCCCAGAAATGTGTGTCTTGTGCTGCCCAGTAGTCTCCTAAGCTTATAGAAAGTCCATCATTTTATTAATAGAAAATGATATGCACAAACCTTGTTATCTCACATGGTGTTTCCTAAACACTTAAATTCAAACACACACTGGTTTTGATAAGACAAGTTTATTAGCTACAGATAGATTTTAAGTATATAGATAGAGACCTATCTCATAGAACTGGAAGGTCATTGAGTCCAGCCCCCTGCCTTCACTAGCAGGACCAAGTACTGATTTTGCCCCAGATCCCTACGTGGCCCCCTCAAGGGCTGAACGCATAACCCTGGGTTTAGCAAGTCAATGCTCAAACCACTGAGCTATCCCTCTGCCCATATATATGAGGCATAAAAGTCAGAATTGGTTACAAAGAAATAAAAGGTAAAACAGAAGCTAATACCTAATTTAACAAGCTAAGTGAATTTAAAGTAAAAAGATTTATCATGTTATGCTTACAGCAGTCTGGCTGGATTCCTTCAGCCAGGACCCCTCTCCTAGTCCAATGCACCTTTCCTTATCCTTCAGACATTATGGATGTTGTGAGTAGAGATGAGGTGAGTGAGGTGATTTGGGACTTCTTCCTCCTCTTTGAGAATCTCTTCCAGCTGGGGTTCAGGTGACCGAAAGTCTGTGGGACAGGAACATCTCGCTGTTCCATTGCCGAGATGTAAATTTCTTGCTCATATCCTTCTTCCTGCCAAAGAATGGCCATTTAATCAGGTGATAGTCCATTTGATTATGCTGACACCTGGCTGAGGTGCTGGCTAGTCTTTTGTTTCTGGGGAACTGCTTTGAAGTTGTTTCCTAGACTTGGAACATGTCTTATACAATAGAATTTTATAAAACTTTACATACAATGTTGTCACACATATTTTATCACAACAATAATGACCAGCAAATTATGAGTTTTCAAATGATACCTCACAAGGCTTACATTGTACAAAATTTATTACAGTCTTGTAAAAAGGTTGAACATAAAGGGTACAGACTGTCACAGGTACCCAACCCCCAGTAGCCTTCACCTTCCTTGAAAATCCCATCACAGAGCATTTGGAGGAGCCAAGAGATTGTAAATCAACACGTGTCTCAATTTTGTGAAATTTAGAGGCATTTGTAAGGAATGAATGAAATCACAAACCATCTGGGGGAATAGGAGCTGTTGGAGACTAGTTAGCCTGGTATCATAGTATGCACAAATCATTATACAGGACAAATCTGGTGGAATGTTTGAGAAGATAATACAAAAAAGTAGGCAAGTGTGAAACAATTAACATGATCTACTTTGATTATAAAAAAGCACTTGACAAATTACCATACACCAGGCTTATACATCATTTTAGTGGTTTTAGCGGTAAAGGCACCATCCTTCAACTGACCAATTGATAGTGTGCGAACTGTAAAGGGTGAAGGTGAATGTGACATGACAAGTAGTGGAAATAGGCAGAGCGGCTTTTAGTAAATTTACAAGTTTACAATAACCACCTTTAAAAAAATGTGCATTTGTCCTTAGTTCCCATAGAGTTTCTTCTTAGCTTCTCTCTCAGGCCACATGTATCCTACAAACTGGTCGAGGCAAGTTCCGACAGCGTACAGATGCTGAAGTTTGTATACCACTCGGGCATGTGCATATTTGTCTGCTTGTCTGCTTGCTGCATGTACTCACCAGGAGTGCTTGTGTTGATGCAAAGTGCAGTGCCCCACAGGTAGTTATCACAGTGTGCCAGGTGTGGCCATCTGGTGCAATGCCTTTTGCAATGTGTTGTGGGACATAAATTACTCAACCAGGGATCTCTGGGAACTAGGGATCAAGGGGTGCAGCAATTGGCTGGTGGGGTGACGAGCAAGGGCTTGAGCAGCAGAGCGTGTGAGGTGCCTCCTTAGCCCACCTTCCACCCAAGGTGGGAGGTGAACTCTGCGGATGAACCTCTGAACTCTGGGGCTGCACTGGCTAAGGACAGCAACTGTGAGTGGGGTGCAGAGAAGGGACGGGCATGTTAAAGGGACTTTTCAGGGTCAGGAATTCTGTGGGTGCGGAGGAAGCAACCCTGAAGGACATAATGACAGCAACTACTGATAGAAACACACAGACGTATCATTAGATTTACAGTCAACAACAGAGAGGGGAAGATATATTTCAGCACTCCCTTCCCTCATTCCCATAAATACTTTTAATGAGAAATGCTTATTGACACATCACCTTTGCAGCGCCGTGGCACAGCATCACTGTCCAGCTCCAGCCGTGGTAAGTAGGGCCTGCCAGGGTGGTAGGGTGGATTTTTTGTTGCCTGAAGCTGTAAAATTTTGGACCCTATTCCATAGATACGAGTATAGGGCAATGGCACTGATTATTGACACTGTTTTCCACAGGCTGTGACGAGTTTAGCTGATATCTCATTCCTGAGGGTCACAAAGGCACAAAGAATACAGCTGCTACTGGCATCCAGAAGATGCCCAGGCTGCATGCCGCTAGCTTTTTTACTGCAATGTTGCCAATCCAACTCATTGGACTACCATGGAGGAAGACAACTGTCTTACCGTGGAGGAAGAAATAAGGCAGCCGTCCCCAAAAATATTCAGGAGAGGATTGCAGAGTATATTCATAAAAGTTTCATCAAGATCTCTCAAGAGGATACAGCAGGCACCCCTATGTACACAAAGTTCCACATGATTCTCCATCCCCCGCCTAACCTAATAGGAGAAAGAAAAGCAGATGCCAACTCTAGCTCTGTTTGTTGTACCACTACCTCTTCTCATAGGAGTAAAACAATGAAAAGTCAATATCTTTGTCTTGTTAACTTGGGGATGAGCTGGGCACCATCTTTAAATTTGATCATTGGAAGGAAAAAATGTATTCACCCACCTGAGTTCCTTTCCCCTTCATTGGGCTCATCCATGCTCGCCTGGTGGGACTGGCTGGCAGAGGAGGAGTCTCAAACAGGTCATGGCTCATAGCATGGCTAAAATCCCTGCCACCTCCCCCTCTATGCCATGCCGGGAGGTGGTTTTACCGAGTAGCTGTAACTGGGTAATTACGTCAGTCAGAGACAAAACTGTATGACACATGTACAAATAGGTTTATGTATAGTTTCCACTCAACAGGCACTATACTTCGCCCCTCTATGTGTAATCTTATTGTTACCTAGTCCATGGAATGTTTACATTGCTGTCCCCAATGAAAGATGCTGAAGAGAAAAAGAAAAATCAAGACAATGGCAACAAGAATAATAAGGATTAACATATGCAGAAAGGCTTTAAAAAAAATGCTCCACAGGAATTGCTCTTGCTGAGAAAGATAGTTAAGAAAGGATATAGTCTAAAGTCTTCTGGATGCCAAAGGAATTTGTGAGACCGTGACAGATGTAGCTAGTTAAACTAACATTTAACCTCAGGTCTCAGAGGACATGAACTAAAAATAAGGACACAGCAGGTGAAAAAATAAATTTAGGCAAAACATTTCTACACAGAGGGTGGTGAACTTGTGTAATGCTTTCCTACGAGCAGAAGTAGAAGCAAATAGCACATATACCATTGAACAAGACCTGCCACTGGCAGGTAATTAAAAGGAAATACTAATATGGTTTATCGGAAAGGACAGGTACAAGTCCAGTTTCATCTGGATTCATCAGCTCCTGGGTATCCTCTGTCAGTACACATCAGAGACCAAATATGGATCTGAACACCATGGAAAGTACAATACATTTCAAATGTTTTCTATGGCACTTGATATCATAGCACATCTAAATGCTCTTTGTGCCACATGGATGGCTCTGTGCCTTCTGCAGATCTTGGAGGACCTACAAAGTTGGAGAGACTCCCCTAACCCCAGTTACAGAGGAAACTCTTGACAGGAGCTTTGATGAGGTTTTCTCCCCTCAAGGTCTCTTCCAGTGGGTTTTCACAAGGGAGGGGATAATCTGAGCCACAGTTCACAGCCTCTTAGCTTTTCTATTTTAAACCTTCATTTTCAGAAGGGTGAAAATTGAAATTAATTAAAATTAGGCAAAATCCTGCTTATCATGGCTATAAAATGGCCTGCTTTACTGGCACAGGGCAGGATGACTCCAGGTAGGGAAGGTGCTTTCAGAGTGGAGGTGAAACACACATCTTATGACTGCTTCTACAAGCAGCAGCCTGCACCTCCTCCTTCATGATTCTGACTGCAACATAACAGCAGGGGGACCATAGGCCTGGCCCTGTTCCCAAGATGGCAGACTATAGCTCCTTGGTGCTAGGGTACACCTATAGGTTAGTTTTCCAGGCCTTTCACCTAAAACTCTGTTGAATGCTAGGAGAATCCTTTAAAGTAATCTGTACCTTCAAACTCAGCATTTGCAGCCCATGCATTGAATGGATCTCTAGATATTTTAGAAAATACAGTGAACATGTGGCAGTTTCAACAAATTAGAATTCAAAAATACAACAGCGACAGTAAAATCAGTTCTTGTTTTGTCTTTTACTGGGAGAAGAAATGTTTCAGAAGAAAGTATTTGCTAAACATGTTACCTATTTATAGCTTCATCTGATAATGTTGCAAGATGTGCCACCAAGTTTGAACATAGCAACACAGCCTCACTACTGTTGTGAATGTATGAGATATTAATGTTCCTGGATTATGTTTTTATACTTTCAAGTCATTTCATTTTTTTTCAGTTAATTTGAGAAAGTAGGGTGGAATTAGAACATTTTACACATATACACATTGCGTCTTTTAACCCAAAGGATCCCAAAGCATTTTATAAATGTTAGATTGCAAACTCTTTGGGGTAGGGACTAGTTTTGGTTCACACAGTTGGCACTTAGATAATCAATATGACACAGGAATTACCTCACTCAAAGAAATGGCATCATTTCTGTAATGGAACATGGCAACTATTCAAATTGTTCAAAGGTATTGTACAGGTTAGAAAAGACCTTTACCAGAAAACCTTGAATTGAAGCTGCTAGGGAGACACTTGATAGAATAGCCATGAGCTAACAATCCTTCACTTGAAGAAAGCACAAAAGCACAAAGTGGTGAGAATCTTGGCCTATATCTCATTTGAAAGATTGTACTTTGCAACAATAGAATGCCCCCAAGGCCATGGGAGAGCAATACTATTTCAGAGGGAAGAGTGCAAACTTCCGAATTGCCATGCTGCAGCCTGTTTTTCTTTAGAAGTCTCCCATCAAAATACTGACTCAGCCCAGCCCTGGGCACAGGAGCAGAAATTAAAATCTTGACTTTAAAAAGCAATATTGTAATATTTTCCTATTCCAAAACAGTTATAGTACACCTCTACCCCGATATAACGCTGTCCTCAGGAGCCAAAAAATCTTACTGCGTTATAGGTGAAATCGCGTTATATCGAACTTGCTTTGATCCGCCGGAGTGCGCAGCCCCCCCCCCGGAGCGCTGCTTTACCGCGTAATATCAGTATTCATGTTATATCGGGTCACGTTATATCAGGGTAGAGGTGTACTTTCTATACCACTGGTTCTCAACTTATGTATCATTGTGGGCCACAGGGGCCAGGTGGCAGGGGAGCGGCAGCCCATACCCCAAAACCTTGAGCCCCGCTATGCGGGGCCAGCTGGCTGCTCACCCCAGACCCCAAACCTCCGACCCCATGGGGCCAGCCAGCTGCCTGCCCTGGACCCCAGGGGGCTGGTTGGGAGCCCCAGACCCCCACCGTGTGGCTGTGCTGGACACCAACTCTGTGGGGCTGGGTGGCAATCGCAGACCCCCAACCCCGCGGGGCGGGCCAGCAGCCCCGGACCCTATTCCCTGAGGTGCCGGCTGGCAGCCCCGGACCCCCACCACGCAGGGCGGTATGGCAAACACAACCCCGCCATTCATCCCAGCCTTTAGCATACAGCTGAGCTGGGATGCAGATGTGTGCTAACTGGGCCACGGGTTGAGAACCGTTGTTCTATACCAAGAATAGGAAATACTGTAAATATTTTGTAAAATATATCTATTGTGAATGGTAAATGTTCAAGATTTTAATGGCATCCCCTTAGCTGGTAAGATCTGATGAGATCGAAGTCTGATTTGGTATAGTCTGCAGGGCTGAACAGCCATTAAGTTCAGAATATTCACCAGTGCACATTAGAATAATCAATTCATACTCAGACATGTAAGTCACTGGAGTTGTACCACTTTACACCAGGGCTAAACTTGCTGATTATGAACATCAAAAGGGGGGAAAGCAGCACATACGTTTGTTTTCTGTTCCCTTCTAATAACTGGTTCATCCATGCCATCACCTATTTGCTTCACTAAGAGTTAGAATTGTGATTAAAAATCAAATCTAACTCAATAAGTAACAAAATGACACCAACACACAGATATATGACATTTTACATATATGGTATATTCTTCCCCTTTGCACCCTTGAAGTGATTCTACCCAATACACTTTTCAAAAGTAACATTCTCTGCTTGTACCAGAATCTAACTAGTACACACGTGACCGGGGTTAACTGCAGTATTCTAAACTACATCTGCTAAATCTTCTGGTTTGCCTACTTAGGTCTTCATTGTCAAATACTGCAATAACTTCAAGTTACAATGATATTGTGGTACTGTGCCAGTGTCCTATTTAGTTCTATTTATTTGGAATTTTTTTATATATTATTGCTATGGATTCACTGGTGGCTTTGCCATAATTGTTGTGGTGTCTCTGGAGCAGATGATGAGTCTGAAGACCTTGTCTACACTTGCAGCAGTATGTAGGATACATGTAGCTACATGCTGCACTGAAAGGCAGGCACCATTCACACTCACCGCAATGTGTAACTACATGCAGTAGCGAAAGGCTGCAAGCGGGGGGATGCAGTGTGAAAAGACTCCGGCAGCTCCTCCCTGCCAGAGCCTTTCCCTGTTCCTGGAAGCTTTCACTACATTGAGGAAAGGCTCCAGCAGCGGGGAGGCAGCGGGACACTACACTGCTAAAAACAGCAGTGTAGATGTGGGAGGCACTGCCTGAGCATGCAGAGAGCCATGTAGGGTATACACCCTATATTTCAGGCATGTAGGGCACTCTACTCGCCTAACCCATGTCTCACCAACTACACTACTATTTATACCCATACTAAACGGGCGTGTGGTGTATGTACTCTACACGCCGTCGTAAGTATAAACCAACCCTAAGAGTCACACACTGCCATCCAGGTTCTCCCTTGTTCTGAGGAGGAAGTAGCTTTGAAGCAACCTTATGTCCCCTCTCTCCCTTGCAAGCCAGGTCATAATCTGGCCCAATATTAGCAAACTAACAGGTCTTAAATCAAATGTGTTTATAACTGCTGTACAATTAAACAATTCAAATTATAATTATCCCAGAGCATATTGCATCACTTTAGAACATTATATATGTAAAACACATTATAGCTCATTTCTACTAACTTCTACAGGGGAGGGGAGTAAAAGTCAGTTCTCCCTGCATGGTGCACGTGTTGAGACAAGGTCACTCCCTGTAAACTGGTCACACGGTGTAACTCTTGTCTGAAAATGGAAATCTTCCATTTAGAAAACAATTACCTCCATCATTCAGTGACTGCAGCTTTCATTATCCAGAGCTACATAGTCTTAATGGAATTCTGTGATAATTAAACTGATAAGACCTAATTTAGCATGCAATGACAAGTTTCTAATAGTCTAACTTCCTGATCTGCCCACTGGCGAAGAGTTTCCTGCTCTATGTTCTGGCTGAAATTAACAATGTCTTTTTTCAGTGGAGTTAAAATCTCCATATGGGCTTCACCCTCCTCATACTTTTTTGTATTTAGTCCTCTTCCCCTTTTCAGACAGCATGCCTGATGTTCATTGCTGAAAACAAGCTGCTCTGCAAACAGTTATTACGTAACGCTGGCTTCAGTTCTTCTCTAGCGGGCACACTGGTGCGGGGGCGGATTGTTTTTGTTTAGGGCAGCTCTTTTTGTTTATTTTCTCAGTTAATTCTCATTAGGGTTGATGGTCTTAATACGTGCTGATTTCTCTTTGACCATGGCATTCCTAGTGAGTATGTGGTTTTCCTAATTGCTGTGTTTAGCCTTTAGAAGTTATCTGAATCCTTGGTTAGCACTCTGCAATCTCAGGAAGCAGAAGTGCCATTGCTGATTACAGACTGGAACCCTCAACTCAGGCTTCTTACAGGGATATCATGAAGACTGTACAAAACTCCATTTGCTGACTTTGACTTTACAGAGTGCAATCCATCTGAACATCATTTGTGGAGACCTTCCTGTGCTATAGCTAAGGCTTCAAAAACAGGTGACAACAAAACAGAAAGGCTTCCACAGTGGAAGAGAAGCAGAGCCCCAGAGGGTGAAGGGTTCGCTGAGGTCTCAATCTCTTCTCAAATCTCAACACTTAGAGCCAAAGTTTGGCTTTCAGTTACAGCCCACAGTGAGTGAGGGAACTGACAAGCCACAACACCGAAGCATCAACTCTCAAAACAGTGCCTGCCCTAGGGAATGTACTGAAAGCTCTGGGAGAATACACCAAGCAGTATCTACATCATTTTACAGGATTCAGGGTCATATCAGCTAAGCTAGGGCTTCCCATCTGACCCATGGAGTTTCTAGCCATGCGGGTGGTTCTGAGTCTCCCAGTTCTTGTGTGCTGGGTGTGAAAGGATCAGGTGTGTGCCTCATTGTTGCACAGGAACCAAAAGGACATTGGGGTGAAACAAATTCTTATGTCCTCCCCCTACCCCTGCATCATGCCCACACAGGGATGCACACAAACTATCCTTTAGGCTTGTCACTGGGAAATTACATTATGTTAGAACAGGGGTCGGCAACCTTTCAGAAGTGGTGTGCCAAGTCTTCATTTATTCACTCTAATTTAAGGTTTCGCGTGCCAGTAATACATGTTAACGTTTTTAGAAGGTCTCTTTCTATAAGTCTATAATATATAACTAAACTATTGTTGTATGTAAAGTAAATAAGATTTTTAAAATGTTTAAGAAGCTTCAATTAAAATTAAATTAAAATGCAGAGTCCCCAGGACTCGGGCAGTGTGAGTGCCACTGAAAATCAGTTCGCGTGCCGCCTTCGGCACGCGTGCCATAGGTTGCCTACCCGTGTTAGAACATAAGGGTTGTGGTAGCTAATACGATGTTACATCATGTAGACAGGGATGGTCACATTTAATATAATGTTACCTGGCCACCTGGTTAATCAGAGATTATGTTAAATACTACAGTCCTTGCAATGCTTGTGATAAGTTGTGTTTGGCATCATGTTAGTTACCATGACCGAAATTCCCTCTAAGCTGCGTGGCCGCGCAGCAGCCTATTAAGCGCCGCGTCGACGCTCAGGGCTGCGCCGGGGAGAGATGCCTCTCCCCAACCCCGGACCTGCCGTGGCCGGGGGAGAGGCACCCCTCCCTCGGCCCCAACCCAACCCTGGCCCAGACCTGCTGCGGCCAGGGGAGAGGCGTCTCTCCCCCACAGCCCAGGTGCTGCTCGGGGAGAGAGAGCTGTGGGGAGTCCTCTCTCCTCGCTGTAGCCCTGGGGCAGCCTGCACCCCAAACCTTCATTCCCCAGCCCCACACCAGAGCCTGCACCCCTAGCCGGAGTCCTCACCCCCCTGCACTCCAACCCTCTGCCCCAGCCCTGAGCCCCCTCCTACACTCCGAACCCCTCAGTCCTACCCCCTCCACATGGATTTTTTTATGTGCATCAATATGGAGGTGATGTGTCACACCTCATGTTCATATTGGTGCACATAACAAAATTCATTCCGTACATGTGTGGGAAAAATTAGAGGGAACAGTGACCATGACTCCTTAGCACCAGGTTCTAACATGATGTAGTTTTTAGTGTGGATGAGCCTTTAAAGAACACGTTCCTGTACTGAAAACACCATAGTAAGCAAAGGGATTTAAAAAACCCAAAACTTTATCTTGAAATCACAGGTGAAAATGATCCTAAATGGCTCTCAAACCCAGGCTACACTGGGCTTCATTAAGAGGCAACATTGTAGTGGAATATTATGTGTCGGTAAGTGAGCATGTCCAGGTGTCTGAGTTGATGTAACTTACCTGCAGAGAATCTGGGAAAAAGATGTAACACATGTAAGAAGATGTGAGTTGCATCTTCTTCCGGCCTTGTTAGGTACCTTTCCTTTTTCTCTCTTCTAGCCCGGCAGCTTGTGAGGTACACCATTTTAGACCCTCTTCTACCCAGATTTAGTGGGCCAAATTCTCAGGGGATGTAAGTGGTGTGAATCACAGGTGGTGTAACATACACTTATGGGCACTGAAGGATTATGGTACACCAATTTAGACTCTCCTCTCAATCTGGCCCACAGTATGCAAATACCATTCCTATAATCTGGGTGGAGATTTTCTAGGGTGGTGATTGATTTATCTGTCTGAACTTTATTAAAGTAGTTCCACCTTATTTTCATTCCAAGTTGGCTTTTTCTTTAATTGTCTCTCTGCTATATTTGAATGTTTGCTAATCCAATTTACATGCTGAACTGCCACTAGTAAGGAGACTGATTTCCCACAGCATATCTCCTTGTGTAGTCATTCACACTTATGCAAAGTGCAGAGTGGGTGCACAATTCTACCTAATCAGACTAGCAATAGGAAAATGTATCTTACTTTGCTGAAAATTTCCTTTCTTCTAGTGGTAAACTCTGCAGGTCCCTTACAGTGGGTCTTCTTTTGCAGCCTGCTGAGAGGCACAACTAGACTTATCAGTCAGGGAAGGATGGGAGTGACCAGACCTTAGAAGACCCCATCAGTATGAAACGGCCGTTGCTCATACATTAAATTCTTGAAGTATTAACTAACAAGTTATTGAACATAGTGAAATCTGGAAATACGAACATTTCCTACTGCTGAGCAAATATTAATTCCACTTAAAAACATGGTGGTAAAATATATATTCATCTGTTGAGAGGAAAAGGTCACCCCCTGGAATGAGGAAAGTTTTGTGCCAGGTGGGACAGGATCTGCAGACCTTCCCACTAAACGAAACGAAGTTGTTGGCAAAGTACAATTTTTTTTCCTATTCTTCTGCTCCGGGAAGGTCTGCAGATCCATTACAGTAGGATGTCCAATGGAAGTGTGTAGTAGGGAGGGGATAATATAGTTAACTATATACAATGTAGTAAGTAGGCTTATCTGGCCACTGTGGTACCACAACATGCAGAACCTTCGACCAAACATCACATTTGAGGAAGCTTGCACATCCAGCTTGTAAAACTTGGTAAATGTGTGTACTGATGAGCAGGTGGTTGGTTTACATATCTCTTCATAAGACGCATCTGATCTTTAAGCCCAGCAGATAGTCATTATTCTGAGAGAATGTGCATGGACATTTGGGGGGAGCTGGGAGGGCTTCTGGCCTTTTAAATTTCTGCTATGCACTACTGTATCCACCTTGATATGGATGTCTGAGAAGATTTCTTACATTTTGCTGGTATAAAACAAAAAGTAACCGTTTTTCTGAAAGATTTGGTGCATTTGATGTAGATCTTCAGTGTCAAAATATTTTTGTAGGATGCTTTGGAAGCAGATTGAAAGATGAAAGGACTATATCCCTTGCGCTCTATGGAGTTCTGAATTTACCTTGGGAATAAAGGCTGTGTTGATTCTTAAAATCACTTTGTCCTCATGGAAGGTACAATATTATGGTTCTACTGAAAAGAGTTTTTGTTCTGAAAATCTTCTGGTGGAAGTGGAAACAACTAGGAAAACCACTTTTAAGGAGAGGAAATATAAGGATACTTGTAACAGAGGTACAAGTGGATGTTTATTTAAGCCATCTAGCACTAAATTTAGGTCCCAATGGGGAATCCTCATAACTTGACAAGAGAGGCTGCTCAGAAATCTTCCTATGTCTTGAGGTCTTGAGGGAAGTCATCTTGTGCTTTCCTGTTGTCTGTAAAATGCTTGAGATCATAGCCACTTGAAATGTTAGTGTTTGAGGGGAAAGACCTTTCCACAGGAATTCCGAGATGTATTTCACCTGTCTACCCACAATTTTCATAACAGGATCTTAAATCTGGACCAAATCCTTGAATATGCCTTATTTGTTGAACCTTTTTGCAAGCTAAGAGCTTGCCAATTAGAACCTATGAATATCCCTTTTGTTTTAGAAAAGCCTTTAACATACCAAGCAGCCAGATTTGTCCTCCCTGAGTCTGAGTAGCAGATCAGTCTGTGACAGAATGCACCCTTGTATTCACATGCTACGCACTACAGTAATAATCAACACACAAATATGGATAGTAAGATATCATTTGAGAGCTAACAACTGTTAGTTATGAATAAATTATGAATATAAGCTGAAATCATGACTGAAGTGTGTTTACCTGTTTCTCAAAGACAAAGGACAAATTGACACCCCTAGCCAGGTGTCATCAAAATTGGTGGGGCATCACCTATCAAGTAGCCATTCTTTGGCATGGAAGGGTAGGGGAAGGCGGGAAGGCAAGGGACAAGGCAAATCTACAGTTCAGCAAACAGATGTAAAAAGAATCAGCATGAAACTTCTTTCACCACCGGACTCCATGTTGCCTTCTTTACTGTTTGTATAAAATTTGCTTTGAGGGGTAACCTTCAGGAAAATGCATATCAAAAGGGGACTGGACCAAAAAAGTGAGGGGCAAACACAACTCAAATTATCTCTCCCAGTTCATCTCTCTCTTTCACCTAAGAGTACAAAAGAAAACAGCTGTTGGACCTCTGGAGAAGATCCCAGGCTGAGAGTTTGGCCAGCAGTGTTATTACTTGTACTCACTTTGTAGTTAAATAAGCTTGTTTTATTCTTTAATCAAAACTAATCCAATGCTGTGAACTGTGTGGGAAACTCCATTTGAGGTGGCAAGCTGTTGTATCTTGATCCCCTTAGAGGGACAACAGACCTAACATATATCAGGACTGTCCAGGAGAAGGCTGGACAGTGCTAAACACACATTTTTGGGGGAAAGATCTAGGACTTGGAGTGTATTGGAGTCACCCTGCAAGTGATAACCAAGGTTGGAGAAATCCAGAGTGTGACTGGTGTATGCTTCAGGCTGCTGAGGTCAGAGCTGCTGAACCAGGGCTGTAGATATACACAGACACTTAGGGGCAGACTGTTTTGTGAGTGACCCAAGTTGGAAGCTACAACAGCAAAACATTGGGAGGCACCCCAGCTTGCACAGCAGGGGGGACATAGCCCCTCACTGGTTGGATTGCACCCCAGAACGTCACACAGTCCTTGCAATAGAAGATCCCTTTGGTGTGGGAGGAAAAATGGAGGGTAGGCTGCCAACAAAATAAAGTCTGAAAACCAGGGTTTCCTTGTCCTACATGGGGCCACCAGAATTACCTCTACTCGCTCCTTTTTTATCTTCTGAATTGCCCTGGGGAGAACTGTAAATGGTGGAAAGGCACACAGCAGTCCTTCCAGACATGGATGAGAGTGTGAATCTGTGAATCCATAGGAGGTTACATTTTCATAGCTTGGCTGTGGATCTGGTGCTTCTTTGTTAATATAAGCTACTGCAGCTATGGTGGACATTACTAGAACATCATGATTGCTCAACTCCGTGGCTACGGCTATTACGGCATACCTGATTGCTCTGCGCTCAAGCCAGTTTATACTGTGTTGAAGCCCCTTTACATCCACGAATCTTATATGGATTTGTTCCCTGAATGAGCTCCCCATCCTTTGCAACTGGCATCGTTTGCCACTATAATTCTCTCCAGCTCTAAAATCTTGTGGCCTTCATAGTATCTGCTCACTTCCAGCCACAAAGATAAGGAATTCAATAGTGCTTTGTGCAACAAGAATGAAGTAGATAGGACTAACAGGTCTTATGGATCCAGATAAATCAGGAACAGCTGGAGAGGACATATGTTGGATTCTGCACATGACGGGACGTCGATCCATGAAGTAACAACTTCAGAGCCCTGATACATGAAGTACAGAACTTCCTGTTGCCTTTTTAAATGTTTGTCATAGTACACTCCTCAGTAACATGGAATACCATGAGCACATCACGCCACATCTTCTTTCTACATTGACTTCCCATAGAATATCAAGTCAAATTCAAGGTCTCAGTCCTTATCTTCAAGGTCAACAACTCTGCTCTTCAGGCACAATGAAACTTTATACAATAAAGGTAAAACCAGTCTGTGCCACAGATATAGGTTTCTCAGAGGCGAGTCCAAGACTATGGAATGAACTCCCGCAGGAACTACAGACTATCACAAACTTTACTACCTTTTTCTCCAAGTGCATGGAGCATTTCTTCAGCCTTGCCTTCCCTAACAAACATACAACATAGTGTACATTAAAAAAAAACTCAAAACAAAATCCTACCAAACCAAAATACTCTATTGCACACACAATTCTCCTCCCCTCCCTCTTCCCCACCCCCCCATCCTGAGGAAAGGATGAAAGAGAGAAAGAACCATATATATCAGATTTTAGTCTTGTCACTTAATGCACTACTAGAAGGCATTCAGATACCACGGTGATGCGGGTGGTATAAAACCATATAGATTATAGACTAGTTCAGTAAACAATAAAAAGCTGCAATTATACGTGAAATCAAGAATGGACAAAAAATTAAACTTTCTGGAAAGTTGTTTATTTCATTTGAGATCCAACCATTGAGCTGGTGAAACTAAAACCTAATATCTTAGAATATCAGGGGAATTTATGTTCCACTGAACGTTCTTACCAGCAGTAAAGTTTTCTTTGACTGTCAGTACAAGACATCTGTACTAATCTATTCACATTAGTTTCACCTGATTGCCTGGTTTAATGCAGGATTCAATTACTTTGGGTTTAACACAGCAATAAATTTAAATTCTGTGGGGAAGGGGTTGCCTGAGTTTTTCTAAGTTTTCAAAAACTTAAAAAACTTTCCATATGCTATTTGTTGGCATAACTGAATGAACTCCACAGTCCATATTTCTGCTGAGCTGTATGCAAATAGCCCAGTGGTACTCTGACTGAGGTTCGCAAATCACAAGTGGCTCTTTAATGTGTCTCCTGCACTTCTTTGCAGCATATGATATTAAAACACTGTGAGATTTAATTTTAACCAATCTGAGCTATTCACCAATTGTAGATGATAAAATAATAATAGTTGGTTAGTCATTTTGCTGTGAGAATAATATAAATAAACTAAAAATATTTCCTCTGTCATACTGCTTAAATATGACTATATAGTACTATAGTAAATGAAACAATGAATTCACATTACTGTGGCTCTTTTGGATAATGCTGATCACTAATTTGGCTCCTGAACCACTGAGGTCTGAGTATCACTTATGTAGCCCAATATTTTCAAAAACAGGAGCCTAAATTAGGCTTCTAATTCCATATTTAGGCAACTAAATAAAGAGCCTGATTGTCAAAGCAGCACCAATTGACTTTAATGGGAGCTCTGAGTGCCCTGCATTTTTGAAGTCAGGACACATATTTAGGTCCCCATATTAGGAGCCTAGCTTTAGGTTCCTATTTTTGAAAATCTTGCCCCGGTGGTTTAAGTTTACTTTGTATTACTCATCCAGCACAAAAATAATAATTGTCCTCTTTTGGGACAACAAGACCGTAATTATGGTCAACATTTAAGCCCTGATCCTGCATTTGGATCTGTGTAGCCAGTCCCATGTACTCTCATGGAGCCCCACTGGTTTTTAATTGCAGAACCAGGGCCTTATATACTATATTTAAACCACTGTCATCTCTAATGTGTGTACAATGCCAAGGTACTTTAGTAATGCAGTCTAACAGACAATCTAGAAGACTGTAAACCATAATATCTCTTACACATACAAAATTATAAATGTAACAGAAATAATAATAAAAAATGCTTCCAGGGGTTGGAGCCAGCAAGTCACAAAGAAAGATACTCCCTGACAGAGTCTCCTTTTTTGATCATTTTAGTCCTTCCAAAAATTCAATGGGCCAAATTCTTCTTTGAGTTACCCCTGTGCAATCTCAACATCTTGCAAGGGTGTTGTGTACATGGTCAACTCTATTGTAGTGGATTTGTACTTGTGTAGCTGAGGGGAAGAATTTGGCTCAAAAGCTGCTCATGTAATTCAGGGAACCAAAATGAAAGGAAAAATTAAGATTTTTTGTCACACTGCCATATTTCAATGCAGAGCCCACACAGCCCTTCTATCTAGGAGGAATTTTCAGCCCTTCTATAATAATACGACATATGAAGAACACATAAGAGACTATCTCCTCAAGTCCCTCGCAACGGATCTGGCAGCCTATGTGGAACAGCAGAGGCTAACAGAGGGAGTTTGCCTGGGAGCTGTCCGAGAGGAGGTACGCTAAGTGCTGCATTAGGGGGGCTGTGTTGGCGAGTATCTGAGTGTCTGCTGCTGGGACAGTTGGTCAGTTTGACCGTGTGCTTGATTGCTTGCTTGTTTGTTTGAAAAGTGTGAATTGGGAGTGTTTTGTTCCAGGTGGGCCTTGAGTGGGCCTGACTGGTATATAAGGGCAGTCAGCAGCGAACCAGCTGAGCGGCGAACAGCAGAGGCTAACAGAGGGAGTTTGCCTGGGAGCTGTCCGAGAGGAGGTACGCTAAGTGCTGCATTAGGGGGGCTGTGTTGGTGGGCCTTGAGTGGGCCTGACTGGTATATAAGGGCAGTCAGCAGCGAACCAGCTGAGCGGCGAACAGCAGAGGCTAACAGAGGGAGTTTGCCTGCGAGTTCGCCTGGAGAGAGCTCACTGAGGCTTTCATCTGCAGGTTTCTCTGAGTAGTTCCTGCAACAGCTGAGGAAGCTCTTAAGAGGACAGGGATATGGAAGGTGAGCGATCAGCTGTTGTAACCTGCACAGGTTGTGCCATGTTTGTCTTTCTTCCACAGGACAGAAGCGACTTTGTCTGTACAAAGTGCAAGCTGGTCTCCATATTGGAAGAGAAGGTTCGAGGGCTGGAGAAACGAGTATCAACACTGCGTTGCATAAGGGAAAATGAAGATTTCCTGGACAGACGTCAGGAGATGCTTCTACGGCCACAATGTTCTGAAGATTCAGAGCAGGCACAGCAGGGACAGAAGGATTGTGAAGAGGTTTGGCAGCATGTGACTTCCAGAAGGAGAAAGAGGAGCGTCCATGCACCAGCAATGGAGATACAGGTGAGCAATCGTTTCCATGTTCTCTCCACAGGTACTAATGCGGAGAGTGGACTAGATGACCCATCTGAGGGAAGGGAGCAGAAGGAGACTCCACCGATTGGAAGGCAAAAGATGCACTGTCCTAGGAATGGGGGTTCCACGACCACCACTCCCAAGAGGAGGAGGAGGGTGGTGGTGGTCGGGGACTCCCTCCTCAGGGGGACTGAGTCATCTATCTGCCGCCCCGACCGGGAAAACCGAGAGGTCTGCTGCTTGCCAGGAGCTAGGATACACGATGTGACGGAGAGACTGCCGAGACTCATCAAGCCCTCGGATCGCTACCCCTTCCTGCTTCTCCATGTGGGCACCAATGATACTGCCAAGAACGACCTTGAGCGGATCACTGCAGACTACGTGGCTCTGGGAAGAAGGATAAAGGAGTTTGAGGCGCAAGTGGTGTTCTCGTCCATCCTCCCTGTGCAAGGAAAAGGCCTGGGTAGAGACCGTCGAATCGTGGAAGTCAATGAATGGCTACGCAGGTGGTGTCGGAGAGAAGGCTTTGGATTCTTCGACCATGGGATGGTGTTCCAAGAAGGAGGAGTGCTGGGCAGAGACGGGCTCCACCTAACGAAGAGAGGGAAGAGCATCTTCGCCAGCAGGCTGGCTAACCTAGTGAGGAGGGCTTTAAACTAGGTTCACCGGGGGAAGGAGACCAAAGCCCTGAGGTAAGTGGGGAAATGGGATCCTGGGAGGAAGCACAAGCAGGAGAGCGCAAGAGGGGAGGACTCCTGTCTCATGCTGAGAAAGAGGGACGATCGATGAGTTATCTTAAGTGCCTATACACAAATGCAAGAAGCCTGGGAAACAAGCAGGGAGAACTGGAAGTCCTGGCACAATCAGGGAACTATGATGCGATTGGAATAACAGAGACTTGGTGGGATAACTCACATGACTGGAGTACTGTCATGGATGGATATAAACTGTTCAGGAAGGACAGGCAGGGCAGAAAAGGTGGGGGAGTTGCGTTGTATGTAAGAGAGGAGTATGACTGCTCAGAGCTCCGATATGAAACTGCAGAAAAACCTGAGAGTCTCTGGATAAAGTTGAGAAGTGTGAGCAACAAGGGTGATGTCGTGGTTGGAGTCTGCTATAGACCACCAGACCAGGGGGATGAGGTGGATGAGGCTTTCTTCTGGCAACTAGCAGAAGTTGCTAGATCGCAGGCCCTGGTTCTCATGGGAGACTTTAATCACCCTGATATCTGCTGGGAGAGCAATACAGCGGTGCACAGACAATCCAGGAAGTTTTTGGAAAGTGTAGGGGACAATTTCCTGGTGCAAGTCCTGGAGGAACCAACTAGGGGCAGAGCTTTTCTTGACCTGCTGCTCACAAACAGGGAAGAATTAGTAGGGGAAGCAAAAGTGGATGGGAACCTGGGAGGCAGTGACCATGAGATGGTCGAGTTCAGGATCCTGACACAAGGAAGAAAGGAGAGCAGCAGAATACGGACCCTGGACTTCAGAAAAGCAGACTTTGACTCCCTCAGGGAACAGATGGGCAGGATCCCCTGGGAGAATAACATGAAGGGCAAAGGGGTCCAGGAGAGCTGGCTGTATTTTAAAGAATCCTTATTGCGGTTGCAGGAAAAAAACATCCCGATGTGTAGAAAGAATAGTAAATATGGCAGGCGACCAGCTTGGCTAAACAGTGAAATCCTTGCTGAACTTAAACGCAAAAAAGAAGCTTACAAGAAGTGGAAGATTGGACAAATGACCAGGGAGGAGTATAAAACTATTGCTCAGGCATGCAGGAATGAAATCAGGAAGGCCAAATCACACTTGGAGTTGCAGCTAGCAAGAGATGTTAAGAGTAACAAGAAAGGTTTCTTCAGGTATGTTAGCAACAAGAAGAAAGTCAAGGAAAGTGTGGGCCCCTTACTGAATGTGGGAGGCAACCTAGTGACCGAGGATGTGGAAAAAGCTAATGTACTCAATGATTTTTTTGCTTCTGTCTTCACAAACAAGGTCAGCTCCCAGACTGCTGCACTGGGCAGCACAATATGGGGAGAAGGTGACCAGCCCTATGTGGAGAAAGAAGTGGTTCGGGACTATTTAGAAAAACTGGATGTGCACAAGTCCATGGGGCCGGATGCGCTGCATCCGAGGGTGCTAAAGGAGTTGGCGGATGAGATTGCAGAGCCATTAGCCATTATTTTTGAAAACTCATGGCGATCGGGGGAGGTCCCGGATGACTGGAAAAAGGCTAATGTAGTGCCCATCTTTAAAAAAGGGAAGAAGGAGGATCCGGGGAACTACAGGCCAGTCAGCCTCACCTCAGTCCCTGGAAAAATCATGGAACAGGTCCTCAAGGAATCAATTATGAAACACTTAGAGGAGAGGAAAGTGATCAGGAACAGTCAGCATGGATTCACCAAAGGGAAGTCGTGCCTGACTAACCTAATTGCCTTCTATGATGAGATAACTGGCTCTGTGGATGAGGGGAAAGCAGTGGATGTGTTATTCCTTGACTTTAGCAAAGCTTTTGACACAGTCTCCCACAGTATTCTTGCCGCCAAGTTAAAGAAATATGGGCTGGATGAATGGACTGTAAGGTGGATAGAAAGCTGGCTAGATCGTCGGGCTCAACGGGTAGTGATCAATGGCTCCATGTCTAGTTGGCAGCCGGTTTCAAGCGGAGTGCCCCAAGGGTCGGTCCTGGGGCCGGTTTTGTTTAATATCTTTATTAATGATCTGGAGGATGGTGTGGACTGCACTCTCAGCAAGTTTGCAGATGACACTAAACTAGGAGGCGTGGTAGATACACTAGAGGGTAGGGATCGGATACAGAGGGACCTAGACAAATTAGAGGATTGGGCCAAAAAAAACCTGATGAGGTTCAACAAGGATAAGTGCAGAGTCCTGCACTTAGGACGGAAGAATTCCATGCACTGCTACAGACTAGGGACCGAATGGCTAGGTAGCAGTTCTGCAGAAAAGGACCTAGGGGTCACAGTGGACGAGAAGCTGGATATGAGTCAACAGTGTGCTCTTGTTGCCAAGAAGGCTAACGGCATTTTGGGCTGTATAAGTAGGGGCATTGCCAGCAGATCGAGGAACGTGATCGTTCCCCTTTATTCGACATTGGTGAGGCCTCATCTGGAATACTGTGTTCAATTTTGGGCCCCACACTACAAGAAGGATGTGGAAAAATTGGAAAGAGTCCAGCGGAGGGCAACAAAAATGATTAGGGGTCTGGAGCACATGACTTATGAGGAGAGGCTGAGGGAACTGGGATTGTTTAGTCTCCAGAAGAGAAGAATGAGGGGGGATTTGATAGCAGCCTTCAACTACCTGAAGGGAGGTTCCAAAGAGGATGGAGTTCGGCTGTTCTCAGTGGTGGCAGATGACAGAACAAGGAGCAATGGTCTCAAGTTGCAGTGGGGGAGGTCCAGGTTGGATATTAGGAAACACTATTTCACTAGGAGGGTGGTGAAGCACTGGAATGCGTTACCTAGGGAGGTGGTGGAGTCTCCTTCCTTGGAGGTTTTTAAGGCCCGGCTTGACAAAGCCCTGGCTGGGATGATTTAGTTGGGAATTGGTCCTGCTTTGAGCAGGGGGTTGGACTAGATGACCTCTTGAGGTCCCTTCCAACCCTGATATTCTATGATTCTATGATTCTATGATAACTGTTTAGCTAATTCTGAAACTCTTGCTGGTAATGTTTCTAGTGTAAAAAGGAGAGTAATAGCAATAGAAAATATTACAAACTCTGAATGTGGAAATGTTTGAAAAAGGAAAAATGATTAATGTATTTTATTTTGAAGGGTTTAGTTTATTGTACTGTGTTTTACCACACACTGAAAGAAAGACATCCAAGAATATTTGTCACATAAGAACAATTTCAAAAATCCAAGAAATGTTAGACTATAAAGTTTGTCATTGCAGAAGCTATGTACTTTCCCATCATTTTTATTACTGTTTCTGCTCATATATAGCAATCCTTCCTATGTGCTCCAACTTGAAAATTCAGTGACCCAGTCTTGCTTCATCTCTGGGTTTGGGGAATTTTATGCAAATCTTTGTGCAAGTGACTGGAAATTGGATCAGTTCTGCCAGCTGAGAAATTATTATCAGTGTTGTTAATAAACCCCGACAGTACCAAGCACATTGTTGAAGACACCAAACTAAAGACAATCTGTCTGAAGAGCTTACAATCTAAAAGACAGAGAAGATGTTCTGCAGTGGGGAAGTCTAAGGAGAAAGAGTTTGCTTGGAATTTTTTGTAATTATTTGGTAATAAATTAATAATGCAGTTTACTTTCTGTGGGCTTTGTGGAGTCTTCAGAATGCATTGGAAAGATGAGGAGGTGGTAACTTGGCTGGCTAGAATTTGGAAGGCATTCTATTTGCAAGGAACAGTGTAGAAAAAAAGCCTGGAGACAGGCCTGGGAAAATTGATGAATGGGACACTTAAGTTGGCCTCACTAGCATAGTGGAGGAAGAAGGAATGCAGGGAGTATCATCTAAACAACTGCTTGGAACTCTTTGAGAATCAATATAAGGAAGCAATATCTAAATCTTAGAGATCCTGGTAAGAAGGCATCCACACCAATTGTTCAAGTAAAGACTGCTGCCATAAAGCTCCAAATCCTTCCTAGGGTGACCAGATAGCAATTGTAAAAAATCGGGATGGGGGTGGGGAGTAATAGGTGCCTATATAAGAAAAATCCCCCAAAATCGGGACTGTCCCTATAAAATCGGGACATCTGGTCACCCTAATCCTTCCCTTTGATGCATGAGGTAGATTTCAGTGAGAGATAGGCAAGGACAGAATTTGTTATTACCCTTCTGAAAATATTGTCCTGCTTATATACAGAAATTTTATAGAATCTCATCAGGGACACATAACTGAATGTAACAAAGGAGATGGAACAGATTTTGATCCCCTCAGAGTTCCATGACAGGGCTAAAATTATATCAGCTGCCAAAACAGCATGCCAGTAAGGAAAAAAATCTCTCTTCGGAGAAGGTCAAGATTTTGCCTTTTCAAAGCGAAGCCTGTACATAAGCAGTCTGAAACTTCTGGAGAATCAGTCGTGAGAAAGGAGTAGCTGGAATTATGGGATTACGGCCAGTAAAGAAGAATATTTTGCCAAAAAACTGCCATCAAAGCCTGTAAGTGGCAGCTATATTTTAGGTCTGTTTTTGTAAAATAAAGGGACACAACAAATGAAGTATAATTAAGAGATAATGTCAATGGAATAGAAAACTGTCACAGGATAACGCAGAGATAAAGACAAGCAATTTAAGGAAGATAAATGTTTAGGCGAAGCTGATATATTTACTTTTGGAGCAGGAGATATTAATCCTGTGACAGTGTTATATCTGAATCACTTCCTTTCTCTCATCTCTGGTGTACAT
Organism: Emys orbicularis; assembly: GCF_028017835.1. Taxonomy (NCBI): domain Eukaryota; kingdom Metazoa; phylum Chordata; order Testudines; family Emydidae; genus Emys; species Emys orbicularis. Next base: position 266,944,875 of record NC_088683.1, on the reverse strand, counting down.
TAAAGCCCCAAAGTCTCAGGATTTCCTGATCAGAAAAAAAAAGTCCTCTTGCTCTCCCACCACAGTGTACACTCCTGAATCACATGCACGACAGGTTATCATTAAGCCAAAAGCTGTTAGATAAATAATTATCTACAGACCCGGATTCATAAATTTTAGGATCAGAAGAGACCATTATAATACAGTACACCAGGGGTCGGCAACCTTTCAGAAGTGGTGTGCCAAGTCTTCATTTATTCACTGTAATTTAAGGTTTCGCGTGCCAGTAATACATTTAAATGTTTTTAGAAGGTCTCTTTCTATAAGTCTATAATATATAACTAAACTATTGTTGTATGTAAAGTAAATAAGGTTTTTAAAATGTCTAAGAAGCTTCATTTAAAACTAAATTAAAATGCAGAGCCCCCCGGACCGGTGGCCAGGACCCAGGCAGTGTGAGTGCCTTCGGCACGCGTACCATAGATTGCCTACCCCTGCAGTACACCCTCGCTACAACACCCTTCAAAATAATGAAACTTTGGATATAATGAACCCGGTCCCTGGATTCCCACCTCGAACCTTGGGGGTGCACCGGGGACTGAGAGCTCCTACAGCCGTAGAAAAAATGGAGACAGTACTATTGCATCCACTTTTGCAAACGAAGGAAGGACTTGAGGCTCAGGCACCAGACTGTGACTTGGGAGATTTGGGTTTTGTTTCTTGCTTTGCCATAGTCTCTGAAATTTTTTGTGTCTTAGCTTTGCTTAGCCAAAGCAATGTTTTGTTTACCAAGTTCTGGTTTATGCTCACTTTAAATGTCTCACTTCTGACATCTTTCCCCAGTAAGAAATGGAATTGTTTCCCAATTGCAGATAAAAATATCTCCTAACCAGTGTTATGGCCAAGAATTGTTTTTCATTTATTGCTGACACATTGGTCCAGTCAACAAGAACTGGAACTATAGATATCTGAGATCTACTCCCATCTCTCCATTGACTAGAAGTAGGGTGAGACACTTGAGATTTCTGTATCTCCATTTCCCAATGTGTAAAATGGGAATGATAATAGTGTAATGATCTCACTGGCTCATTACTGGGCAAAGGATGGGTTACAATATTTATTGGCATGGCATGGCAGTTGAGGTTTATTAGTTAATGTTTGTACTTGGCTTTGAAGATACACTGGTTGCCACTGAAAACTCTCCATTTGCCAACAGTTTACCACTGTGATAGCAAAGTTTGGCCTATACTCCAAAGAGGAAATAACTGTTGGTAAATATTGATTTTTTAAAAGTTGGTGTCAAATTTAGTTATTATTTAATAACTTGGAGAACAGCATCTTGCAGAACTACATGATGATAGTGGGTAGATTTAGGTCACTTGGTTTTCACTTTATAAAGAAGATCTTTCATGGGGAAAAAACCCTAAGCAAATACCATAGGATATTTGTCAGTTTTTGAGGTTGATGAGTATGTGTGTCCATAAGAATATATCGCACTCTGTCATGTCAAACTTTGACTGCTGACATTTAGCTTGCTTGATTTGGATAGAGGAGGGATTTGAAGGCTTAGGGGGAAAGAGTGGGTGTTGTGAAAGATGAAAGTTGCTGCAGCGGAAAGATATTTGAAGGATAACCAGACCAATTTGTTTTCATGGGTCCTGACTGTTTGGTTGTCTCTGTGTCTTTTTGTGTTCTGTTTGTCTTTTCTTTTCCTTTTGAGTGTATTTGTGGCTGTACTTTTATTTTAAATGGTGAAATGAAATGTGGCAAATGCACATCTGTAGATTAATTACAGGAATGTGTCCACACAGCATATGTGATGATTACTAGCCAGATGTTATTAATATCTGAATGTAAAAAGGGCATGTGCTGTGGAAAAAGTCCACGTAGGATCAGATAATTGGTGCTCTATTTAATGCTGTACTGTGCCTCCAGCAGTCGCCAGTAGCTTTGGAGGAAAGCAAATTACGAAATAAACCCAATACTGCAACAAAACACCCACTAAAAAAATGCACCTTGTTAACTGTGCAGTGATGTGTATAAATGAATCATGATTACTTACATATAAAACTACATAGACTAAATTTAGATGTACATTCAGACAAGTAATTATGTTGAAAATATAGTTGAATGGTTATAAACCCCAACCTGCCCATTTATTTCTGTGCTCCCATTTAGTTTCACAGTAGTCTTTGTGTTCTTTAGTGATGACTGTTGAAAATGTTAAAGTACATGCATATGCAATCACATACTTAATTAGACAGGTAATAACTGGGGTTTACCCATGTACCAGGACATTTTTCTGAACATTTAGTCCACTGTGTTTGTACAGTTCATGAAACTATCATAATATTTGTTGCACCCTACTGATGTTAATAAGACCAGAGAATGAACTGAGGACAAGAGAGTAAAAATAAGAAATAAGTGATAGAGGCCACATATGAATATTAATGCACCTGACACTTTCAGTGAGGTCATTTCTGAAGGATGATTGAATATAGGAAATGTCAACCTTTCTAATATAGGAACCCAAATCAAAATCAGCTTAGACTGAGAAACAGAAGGGACCAATTGTACCATTTAGGCATGGTCAATAGTGAGGAGCTATGCTAGCCACATTCATGAACCCACCCTTTCATTCACATCCTTTCATTCACTCCCACTGACCCCTTCATGGACAGTGTTTGAAAAAATTACCAGACACACTAATAGATAAAGGACGCATCTAAGATGAATGGGCACTCTACTCTGTTCAGGAGCAACACCCATTTAGGCAGTCAATCTCTCTGCCCAGCTGCTGGGAAAGGGGATCGTGCCTGGATTTCTACTAAGCATTTGACCTTGACCCTGCTGTTAATGGAAGTTGTTAAATGTGAAGCTGCTCACTAACAAAGAGTTAAGGTTATTTATTCTCTCTGCTGCTGCTGCTATCCCTTCCATTCCAGAACCTCCTGGCTGCTAAGACAATTGTGGATCTGGGGGTCTTTAATAGCCTATTCCTATTGCTCTGCTGCCACTGCTCATAGGTTCCCCAAGCTGCTGCAGAGTGAAACTGACCTGGCTCTTGACAGTTTCACTCTTTTCCACAGATTTCTCCAACAGCAGAAGTGAAACTGACCAGTTTTGTCAATTTCATTATGTTTCCAAACTGGGAAAGCTTTGAAGGGTAGCAGAGGCACTTGAGGGGCCTAGAGGTTTAGAAAGATAACACCATACACTTGGTTCACATTATCTTCCCAATTATGTTAACAGCAATACAGGATATTATTATTATTTGTATTGCAGTGGTGCCTTGGAGCCCATGGACTGGGACCCCATTCTGTTAGACATGGTACAAACATATAACACTAAGATAGTTCCTTCCCAAACAGCTTTTTTTCTTTTTAAAAAAGAAAGTTTAACTTCTGTACTGTATTTGGACAGCATTTGCATAGTAAGGCTTCTTCTTGCCCCAGGCAAGACAAGCCCTTCACGATGGTGCAGAGGACAATGCTGACCAGAATACAAGAGCACAGCAGAAAACAGCAGAGAAGAGTTCTAGGATTGGTACTTCATTTAAAAACAGAACAAAACTGGAAAACAGAGTTATATGCTTCTTAGAATAAAATCCCTTGGTAAATGCCAAATCTTGGTTTATGTACAGCTCCAGTCTTGCTCCTATTCATGTCAAATCTATGTACTTCAATGGAAGCAGGATAAGGCCCAAAAGTAAGGGACCTTCTACTATGCACAAATATAGTGCATACTCCCCACAATATGCTCTTTCTGCACCAAATTCATCCCTGGTGCAAGCTGGCAAATCTCTATTAACTTTAGTAGTGCTGCATCCACTTATGACAGCACAGAATGTGGTCCTCACTCTGTAGCAAACTTGCTAGAAAAGGAGAGTTACCTGTTCCGTAACTGGCGTTCTTCGAGATGTGTTGCTCAGGTGTATTCCACTATAGGTGTGCGTGCTCGCCGCGTGCACCGGTGCCGGAAGTTTTTCCCTTAGCAGTACCCGTACTGGGGGAGCACCGCTGCAACCCCTGGAGTGGCGCCTGTATATCGCACCATAAAGGGGGCTGCGTGCTCCCCCCACGCTCAGTTCCTTCTTGCCAGACAACTCCGACAGAGGGGAAGGAGGGCGGGATATGGAATACACCTAAGCAACACATCTCGAAGAACGCCAGTTACGGAACAGGTAACTGTCCTTTCTTCTTCGAGTGATTGCTCATGTGTATTCCACTATAGGTGACTCCAAGCTATACCTGACGGAGGCGGGTAGGAGATTTAAGTCTTAAGTTTTAAGGGTTACCCGGGCGGAGTACCGCCCTACCAAACCCAGCGTCATCCCACGTTTGGGAGACGATCGCATAGTGCGAGGAGAAGGTATGGACAGAGGACCACGTAGCAGCCCTACATATGTCCTGAATAGGGACGTGAGCCACATAGACCGCTGACAAGGCCTGAGCTCTCATCGAATGAGCCTTCACTATAGGAGACGGGGGAACCCCTGCCAGGTTGTAACAGGTGCGAATGCATGAGGTGATCCAGCAGGAGATCCACTGGGTGGAGACCGGACGCCCCCTCATGTGCTCGGCCGATGCAATGAACAGCTGGGGGGACTTCCTAAATGGCCTGGTTCTATCTAGGTAGAAAGCCAGCGCTCTGCGGACATCTAACATGTGCAGGCGTCGTTCCTCATTGGAGGAATGGGGCTTAGGGCAGAGGACGGGAGGAAAATATCCTGATCCATGTGAAAAGCCGAGACTACCTTCGGCAAAAAGGCGGGGTGAGAGCGCAGCTGAACCTTGTCCTAATGGAAGACCGTATACAGTGGTTCAGAGGTCAGGGCCCTAAGCTCCGAGACCTGGCGGGCTGAGGTGATAGCCACTAAGAACGACACTTTCCATGATAAGTGGGACCACGAACATGTGGCTAAAGGCTCGAAAGGAGGCCCTGTGAGGCGGGAGAGCACTAGGTTCAGGTCCCAGGGAGGGACCGGGGGTCTGGCGTAAGGGAACGCCCGATCCAACCCTTTTAGAAACTGGAATGTCATGTGATGTGAAAACACCGAGTGGCCCTGCACCGGGGGGTGGAAAGCCGAAATGGCCGCCAGGTGCACCCTGATCAAGGAGGGCGCCAACCCTTGGGTCCTAAGGGACAGGAGGTAATCAAGGACGAGCTGGATAGATGCGGAAGAGGGAGAGGAACCCCTATCCCTCACCCACATAGAGAACCGATACCATTTGGCCAGGTAGGTTCGACGTGTGGAGGGTTTCCTACTCTCCAGCAGGACCTGTCTGACATCCTGAGAACACCTCCCTTCTTCCTCATTTAACCATGGAGCAGCCACGCTGTCAAGTGGAGCGCGGCCAGGTTGGGGTGGAGGAGACGACCTTCCTCTTGGGAGAGGCGGTCTGAGCGGAGCGGCAGCCTGCGTGGGGGGGCCGCTAAGAGTTGCAGTAGGGTCCCGTACCAATGTTGACAGGCCCATTCTGGGGCTATGAGTATAACCTGCGCCCCGTTGGACTTCACCTTCTGTAGGACCCTGCCTATCAGGGGGAAGGGCGGGAAGGCGTAAAACAGGGGCCCCGACCATGGGAGCAGGAACTCGTCCGATATCGCACCGTCGCCCTCTCCCGCCCTGGAGCAGAATCGGGGACACAGGCGATTCTGGGCAGTGGCAAACAGGTCTACCTGGGGAGTGCCCCACTCTAGGAAGAGCCACCTGGCCACCTCTCTGTGCAGGGACCACTCGTGCTGTTGGGAGAAAACCCTGCTCAGGTGATCCACAAGTGTGTTGCTCTTGCCGGGCAGGTAAAAAGCCCGCAGGAGGATGTCGTGAGCTATACAGAACTCCCACAGGAGCTGGGCTTCCTGGCACAAGGCCCGGGAACGCGTGCCCCCTTGCCTGTTGACATAATACATTGCGGTCGTATTGTCCGTGAGGACTCTGACCACCTTCCCCGCTATGTGCTGGCAGAAGGCCACGCACACTAGGCGTACAGCCCTGAGCTCCCTGACATTTGTGTGCAGGGTCAGTTCCTCGGGTGACCACATACCCTGGGTCCTGAAGCCCGCCACGTGGGCTCCCCATCCCAGGTCCGAAGCATCGGACACCAGATCTAGTGAGGGAGGGAGCTCTCAGAAGGGAATACCCCGAAGCATGTTGCTCGCGAGGGACCACCATTGCAGGTCTGCCACCACTGTTGGTGGCACCGTGACGACCTTGTCCCGGCTGTCCCTGGCCTGGGAGTAACGGGAGGGCAGCCAGAGCTGAAGGGGCCTCATCCTGAGCCTGGCATGTCGCACCACAGAGGTGCATGCTGCCATATGGCCTAGGATTTGAAGGCAGACTCGTGCCGTAGTTACCGGGAAGGCCATGACCGAGGCGATGAGCACTTTAAGCGTCTCGAATCTGTCCTGTGGGAGAGAGGCCATGGCCACCCAGGAATCTAACAGCGCTCCTATGAAGTTTATGCGCTGAACCGGGAGTAACATGGATTTCTCCTCGTTTACCACTAGGCCTAGAGCTGCGCAGGTGTTTAGCAGGAAGTTCATCTGCTCCTGCACCTGGAACCGAGACTTGCCCTTGAGTAGCCAGTCGTCGAGGTAGGGGAAGATCTGCAGCCCTTTCCTCCTGAGGTGGGCCGCCACCACCGCCATACGCTTTGTGAAGACCCTGGGGGCAGTAGAAAGGCCAAAGGGGAGGACCGTAAACTGATAGTGGTCCTGACCCACCGGAAACGGAGGAAGCGCCTGTGACCCTCGAAAATGTGGATGTGAAAATACGCATCCTGGAGGTCCAGAGCCGTAAACCAATCCCCTGGGTCTAGGGATGGAATGATCGAGGCCAGGGACACCATGCAGAATTTGCAATGAACCAGGAACTGGTTGAGATTCCGCAGGTCGAGGATGGGCCGGAGCCCGCCTTTCGCCTTCGGGATGAGGAAATACCTGGAGTAGAATCCCTTGCCCCGGAATTCCCGAGGTACCCTCTCTACAGCTCCCAGGGAGAGGAGGCGCGCTACCTTCCGGCCTAGAAGGAGGGCATGCTCCAGGTTCCTGGCCGGCTCCCGGGATGGAGGATGGTGGGGAGGGGGCAAAACAAACTGCAACCTGTACCCTTGGGAGATGGTGCTGAGGACCCATCGGTCCGACGTTATACGGGACCATTGCAGTCGGAAGGCCAATAAACCGTTGGCAAAACTCAACTTTATTAACGGGGGGGGGGGGTTCCCTGGCAACAGGCCCAGTGATCCCCCACAATGAGTCAAAAACGCCTCTTCCCTGGCCTCTTGGCCTTCGAGGGGCCAGGTCGTGGGGCCGAACGGGATTGGCGTTGGGATCGACGCCTCTGCTCCCTCTGCCTTTTAGGCAGGGGCTTGTATCTGCCCCGAGCCTGAGGAGCGGAGGTTTAAGGCCTGGGCTTGTCCTTGGCGGGCAGGACATACAGGCCTAGCATCTGCAGGGTGGTGTGGGAATCCTTCATTCCATGCAGACCCGTGTCCGTTTGGTCCGCAAACAGGGCCCTCCCGTCGAATGGCAGGTCCTGCATGATGGACTGAGACTCCACGGACAGCCCCGATAGCAAGAGCCACGACGCCCTCCGCATGGAGATGGCCGAAGCCATTGAACGGGCCGCTGTGTCCACCGCATCAGAAGCCGCCAGGAGAGCTGCTTTGGCCGCCCCCACCCTCGTCGACCAAGGCCCGGAACTCCTTCCTGTCCTTGTCCTGAAGGAGGGGTTCAAACTTTGGGAGGGACCCTCACAGATTAAAATCATAGCGGCTCAGTAGCACCTGGTGGTTAGCCACTCTGAGTTGGAAACTCGCCGAGGAATAAACCTTTTTTCCAAAGGTATCAAGTCTCTGAGCGTCCTTGTCCTTGGGTGTGGGCGCGGGCTGGCCATGCCGCTCACGGTGGTGAACGGACTCTACCACCAGAGAGTTTGGAGCTGGGTGGGTACAGAGGTATTCGTGCCCCCTTGCGGGCACAAAATACTTCCTCTTGGCCTTCTTAGAAATGGGCCCCAGGGAGGCCGGGGTCTGCCAAAGGCCAGTGGAAATATTGGCCACTCCCTGGTGCAGTGGGAGGGCCACACGGCCCGGTGCCAAAGCGGTCAGAACATTGAATAAAGTGTCCGAGGGCTCCTCCATCTCCTCGTCCTGGAGCTGGAGGTTCGACGCCACCCTTCTAAGTAGCTCCTGGTGAGCCTTAAAGTCCTCCTGAGAGACGGGAGGTGGCACCGCAATAGACTCGTCCAGCACCGAGGAGGCAGCTGGCATGGTGCCTTCAATGTCCGGTGGCACCGGCGGCTCGAACTCTGGACCTGGGCCCGGGGTCAGTGCCGGTGGTTCGGTGCCTGCAGCCTGGTCATGGTGCCGAGGCGGAGACGCCGAGTGGGCCTGAGAGGCTCCAGCCACGGAGCGGGGTCTCGGCGGTGCGGGTGCCTGGGGCCACGGTGCCCACTGGCATCATTGTCCTTGCCAGGGAACCCCCTGCCACTGAGAGGTGTGGGGGCCCGGCAGAGTCGCTTGCTCCTGCGGTGCGGAGCGGCCCAGAGAGGGGCAGCTGGGCGCCGACACCAAGGTCCTGGACGACCGCACGGTGCCGTACAATTGACTGGAACGGTCTCTGTCATGACGTCTCCTGCCCCGAGATTTCGACCTCGACAACGAGGACAGATAAATCTCCGAGGTGCTGTCTCTCGACTCCCTTCGGCGACCGTGGCTACGACGCTGCGGTGCCGGGGACTCCCGGGATGCACTCCGAGCGCGGCGTCTATTGCGGCGGGCGCTGGAGTAAGAATGCCGGTGCCGTTGGCACCGAGACCTGTTCCTCTCACTCTGGCTCAAAAAGGAGCGGCATTGCCTCTTGTCCCGGCGTCTATGGTCCCTGCGACCGGAGGAGTCAGACTCACTCCCAGAAGACCCGGCCCGCGGGGTGGAAATGTGCCGCGGGCTTCGGGCCGGCCCTTCAACCCGGGAAGGCACCTCGATCTCCGATACGTCCGGAGAGGGTTGATGTGCGCCCAAGGGCGGCTTCTCTCGGGACCGGGGGCCCGACTGAGGTGGCGCTCCTGGCACTGGTAGGGCTAGGATGTCGCGCGTGGCCTGGGCTGCCTCTGGCGTCGAAGGCATCCGCACTTCGGGAGAGGCTCGCGCGGATGGGACTGGACTACTCCGCTCAGCCCGAGTCGGGGATCGTGGGCTGCCCAACTCGGGTCTGGCCTCACCCCTCTCCTTCTCTCGGCGCCGCTGAGTCTTTCCCTGCTTCTTAACCGGGGAGCGGTGCCGACTCGTAGACGGTGCCTCACTACGCACCGAAGACGCGGTGCCCAGAGTGGTGTCGGGTTGACACGCCAGTGCCGGGGCCAGTGCCGACTCCATCAGAAGTGCCCGGAGTCAGATCTCACGCTCTCGCTTCGTCTGGAGCTTGAAAGAGCGGCAAATTTTGCAACGCTCACTAACGTGAGCCTCGCCCAGACAGCGAAGACACTGGGAGTGAGGATCGCTTCTGGGCATAGGATTGCGACAAGAGTCGCACGACTTGAAGCCTGGGCCATGGGGCATGCTCCGAGCGAGGCTAAGAACTAGAGAAAGTGTTCATACGCGAACTGGATACCACTAAGATTATAAGCGCTGCAGCCAAGGCTGGAGCAGAAGTTCCGACTACCTTCACTGGCGGCAAGAAGGAACTGAGGGTGGGGGGAGCACGCAGCCCCTTTTATGGCGCGATATACAGGTGCCACTCCAGGGGTCGCAGCGGTGCTCCCCCAGTACGGGTACTGCTAAGGGAAAAACTTCCGGCACCGGTGCACGTGGCGAGCACGCACACCTATAGTGGAATACACATGAGCTATCACTCGAAGAAGAATCTCACTTTTCTTTTCTTTTTTTAAAATTTTTAATTGAAATGATCAAAATCAAATATGCATAACTTGTACTGATTTACAGTAAATGAAGTAGCACTAATTATATGGTAGCTGCTAGATTGCTATGCTCATATGATTGTTATAATGACACATTTAAGGAATGAATAGGACAAGTTCTATAATAATATCTTCAGGTAAAACATCATTGCTTTTATAAAATAAAATAATATAGCTACACAAAAAAGTCTACCAAATAATTTAGTTACATGTAGACATATAAGGTGCATCATCAATTGGAGCGTTATAAAATATTGCTAAGCTTGCCAGTTATTGCCCTATTTCTAACATTCCTGATTAGGGGAAGCTTATTAAGGAGATTGTACCAAAATAGTTCTGAACATTACCTGACATCCTCAGATTCCTTTAGACATCTTTCTATAAGATGGCTACTGTATAGAGACAATTTTGAACATAAGAATATAAAAATGGCCATCCTGGGTCAGATCAACGGTTCATCTAGCCCAGTATCTTGTCTTTTGACAGTGGCTGATGCCAGATGCCTCAAACAGAATGAACAGAACAGGGCAATTGCTGAGTGATCCATCCCCTGTCATCTGCTCCCAGCTTCTGACACAGGCTTAGGGACATCCATAGCATGAGGTGAGTCCCTGACCACCTTGGCTAGGAGCCTTCACAACATCTCCTGGCAATGAGTTTCACAGGTTCACTGTGTGTTGTGTGAAGAAATACTTCCTTCCGTTTGTTTTAAACCTGTTGCCTGTTAACCAGGGTGACATCTGGTTCTTATATTATGTGAAGGGGTAAATAACATTTCCTTATTATTCACTTTCTCCACACCACTGATGATTTTATGGACCTCTATCATATCTCCCCCTTAGTCATCTCTTTTCCAAACTGTACAGTCCCAGTCCTTTTAATCTCTCCTCAGATGGAAGCTGTTTCATACCCTAATAATTTTTGTTGCCCTTCTCTGTCCTTTTTCCAATTCCAATATATCCTTTTTTAGTTGGGGCAACCAAGACTTCATGCAGTATTCAAAGTGTGGGTGTATCATGAATACATGTATTTACATTATGGTATTTTCTGTCTTATAATCTATCTCTTTTCTAATAGTTCCTAACATGCTGTTAGCTTTTTTGACTGTCACTGCACACTGAGCAGATGTTTTCAGAGAACTATCCACAGTGTCTCCAAGATCTCTTTCTTAAGTGGTAACAGCTAATATAGACTCCATCGTTTTGTACGTATAGTTGTGATTATGTTTTCTACTGTCCATTACTTTACATTTCTTAAAATTGAATTTCATCTGCCACTTTGCTGCCCAGTCACCCAGTTTAGTGAGATCCCTTTCTAACTCTTCATAGTTAGCTATGGACTTAACTATATTGAGTAGTTTTGGATTATCTGAAAACTTTGCCACCTCACTGTTTACCCCTTTTTCCAGATCATTTATGAATATGTTGAACAGCACTGGTCCCACTACAGATACTTCGGGGAACCCACTATTTACTTCTCTCCATTCTGAAAACTGACCATTTATTCCTTCCCTTTGTTTCCTATCTTTTAACCAGTTACCAATCCATGAGAGGACCTTCCCTCTTATCCCATGATTGCTTAGTTTGCTTAAGAGCCTTTGGCGAAGGCCTGTCAAAGGCTTTCTGAAAGACCAACTACACTATAGCCACTTGTCCACATGTTTGTAGACCCCTCAAAGAATTCAAATAGATTGGGGAGGCATGATTTTCCTTGACTTTTCCCCAACAAATCATGTTCATTTATGTGTCTGATACTTTTGTACTTTACTACAGTTTCAAGCAATTTGCTTGGTACTGAAGTTAGGCTTACTGGCCTATAATTGTCAGGATCACCTCGGGAACCTTTTTTAAAAACAATTGGCATTACATTAGCTAACCTCCAGTGATCTGGTACAGAGGCTGATTTAAGTGATAGGTTACATACCAAGTTAATGGTTTTGCAATTTCATATTTGAGTTCCTTCATAACTCTTGGGTGAATACCATCTGTTCCTGGTGACTTAGTACTGTTTAATTTATCAATTTGTTACAAAACCCCCTCTTACCGATACCTCATATATGGGAATTTCCCTCACATCCTCTTCAGTAAGACTGATGCAAAGAATTCATTTAGGTTCTCTTCAATGGCCTTGTCTTCCTTGAGTGCTTCTTTAGTACTTTCATCATTAGCAATGATTGTTTGGCAAACTTCCTGCTTCTGCTGTACTTAAAAATTTTTTGGCCTGCCTAATTATACTTTTACACTTGACTTCCCAGAATCTATGTTCCTTTCTATTTTCCTCAGTAGGATTTGACTTCTAATTTTCAACTGATGCCTTTTTGCTTCTAACTGCCTCTTTTACTCTGTTTAGCTATGGTGGCATTTTTTTTGGTCCTCTTACTTTTTTTTTTATTTGGGTTATACATTTAATTTGAGCCTCTACTATGGTGTTTTGTTCTCCTAGCTGCAATTAGACAAAGGTATCTATGCTGATTCTTTAAGTTCTATCAGCCGTCTTTGATACCACTGATATTGCAGCAGTGTTGACATGGCTGTGGAGAGACAGAATAGTGGTTGGAAGATTCTAGTCTTTTCTCTCACAAAAAGACCCAAGAGGGTAGTGCTGGGCAATAGTTCTATGGCACCAAGTTTTCCTGTAGCAGGCACTACAGTATTTGTTCTGTCACACTCCTGTTTAATGCACATGTAAGACAGCTAGAGGATTTAGTGCAATAGTTTGGACCTCAGAGCTACTGGTACTCAGATCTATACCTCCTTTTCCTCTGATGCAGAGGATGCAGTCTCTAAGCTTCTCTAGTACCTTAAGTCTCAATTGGGCCCAGCAGGATAAATTGCTGCCTAGAACTCAATTCAGGTAAAAGGAAAGAAATTCTCATTGTCACAGAGAAATATCCAGAGGAGAGAAAGGCATTGATATATACCATCTCAGAGGAGAGACATGCCCTGCCTGTTATTAGAGTGCATAATCTAAGGATCTTGTTAGATCCAGTTGCTTATAGATGGTGAAGTAGTAGCAATATCCAAAAGTGCTCTCTTCCTTTTGGCAAGGAGACCTCAAACTTTCCACTTGCATGTAGACCCTTGCTGTGGTGGTCCATACCTTTTATCACATCCAGATTAGAACACACTGCAATAATCTACTGAAGATGTCCCTAGAAACTACCCAAAAACTTCAACTAGCAGAGACTGCATCTTCCCACTTACACAGTGGTGTTTCTCACAGATAGCATATTACATCTGTGCTACAGAATCTGCCTGGTTTCCAGTTCATTTTTGGATGTTGGTTACGACTTACATGGTTCGGGTCCTCATTGTCTTAGAGATTCTCTTTCTCTCCTGCCTTATGCCAACAGTTGAGCTCCTTGGAGATGCTTGGATGTCTCTATTACAGAAGTTCTGACAGGGTATTTTTCATGAAGACTCCTAGAATCTTGAACTCTTTCTCAGCTACATTCTGAAACAGCCTAAACTTTGCTGACTTTCAGGTCATGCTGCAACACATATTTATTTACTAAGGCATTTGCCTAAAAGAGATCTGTAAGGTTTCAGGGAAGATTACTGAAGCCATTAATTGACACTTTATCGATCTGCTCTGTAACTAATACTAATGCATGTGAGTAATTTTATGGAAGTGAACACTTTTATTGAGTTAAGTGGGACTTCTCAAATGCATAAGAATCAGAATCAGGGCCTTAGAGCTGTTTGGAATTTGCATTTTATAATTCAAGTATATTTTTTAAAAGTCAAACAAAAACTAAGCTATTTTTAAAGTTTTATCAATTACAGGAATAGCTCTTGCAATGTAGCACTCTTACTTTTTTTTCTTCTTCACATTTATTGGCAGATTATAGTAAATTGCACAATTTCTTATCTTTCAGTATATTTTTTCAGCATATAACCCAATATAATCAACCTTAGGGAATTCACAGCTTTATATTACCTCCCGTACTTTCCTGGCTTTGACCTATTAGCTATTAGGAGCTGAAAGGGTTTCTTGGTTTGCCATAATGAGGATTACCCAGGATCCCCACTTGGTATATTAATAAGATGAGTTTGGATCGGATGATACTAGTCTTATTTATCTGGAAATATGGGGACTGTGACAGGGTGGACTAGGTCCAGAGACCCCTGCTGGAGGCCTCATGGGCCTGCCTCACCCCACTCCAGAAAAGAGCAGAGGGAAGTCCTCCATGTGACCTAGAGTGGCTGCAGAGAAACAACCAATCAGAAGGGCTGTTGGACTGGCCAATCAGGGGCCTGAATACCTATATAAAAGGAAGCAGCAGAGGCAGAGCAGTCAGTTGCTCGAAGAGGGGGAACCAGGTGCCTAGCTGGCTGGAAGAGCAGCAGGGCCATGGACAGGTCAGTGCGGGCAGGCTGAGCCCAGGGGACTGAGCCCAGAACATAGACAGACCGGGCAAGGGTACTGTGATGCGCCCCACTGGTCTGGTTGAAGACTGAGCCCAGGGAGGACTGCCAAAAGGACACCAACTGAGGGTACCAAGATGGGCCCCTGTTGGGCTGTTAAAGAACACAGTGCCTCCAGGGAGGAAGCTTTGGTGCTACGGCCCCATACCTGGGCCATGAAAAAGAACTAGGGACTGTATACCCTGGAAGGACAGTGCATGTGACTCAGCCGGAGGGCTGAGTCACTAAAGACCTGCCAAACAACCATCGGCTGGAGAGGGGTCATGAGAGGCAGGTGCCACCCCATTGTAAGAACTGAAAGAAAGGCAGCCTCACAACCGACCAGAAAGGGGGTGCCCATGAGAGGTGGGTGCCATCCCCGTTCAAGACTGATTGATTGCAGACACATATCAGCCAGAGAGGGGGCACTTGCGAGAGCAGGGTGCCACAGGAACAAATGTTTTTGAATCCTCTCTTGGAGTTGGGGATGAAGGTAGCAGTTGCAGCATTATATGCTGCAAGTACTGCTGAGGGGTCTCCAATGCATATACTCTTACAAGTGATTCCTCTTAAGCCTGCTTCGGGTACAGCAGGGTCAAAGGAATTGTTCTATATGAGAGCATCCTTCCTTTGACCCTCCTCACACATAGTGTATCGGCGGGTAGCAATCGATTTATCCGGGATCGATATATCGCGTCTCGTTAAGACGCGATATATCGATCCCTGAACGCGCTCACCGTCGACTTCGGAACTCCACCAGAGCGAGCGGCGGTAGCGCAGTCGACGGGGGAGCCGCGGCCATCAATCCCGCGCCGTCTGGACCCCAGGTAATTCGATCCAAGATACTTCGACTTCAGCTACGCTATTCGCGTAGCTGAAGTTGCGTATCTTGGATCGATCCCCCCCCCCCCAGTGTAGACCAGCCCCAAGTTCTTGCAAAGTCATAGCTTCCCAGTATACAGTCCCCCACCCTGTAAGTATGGCCTAGATTCTTCTTCCTAGATGTATAACTTTGCATTTGACCAAATTAAAATGCATCTTGTTAGTTTGAGCCCAACTTTACTAAGTGATCCAGATCATTCTGTGTCAGTGACCTGTCTTCTTCATTATTTAGCACTTTCCCAATCTTTGGGTAATCTGCAAACTATATCAGTGATTATTTTATTTATCTATTGTCTTCCCAGGCATTGATAAAAATGTTAAATAAGACAGGGCCTTCTACTAATGACTCAGGAATTTTGTTATTATTTTATTTATGATTATTTATGATTTTAGTACCATCACTATGAAAGTCAAGGGGACCAAGAGTTTAAACAACTCCTGGTTACCAGTATATAGATATTTCCAAAAATTTCAGCCCAAATGGTTAAAAATTGGCAAAATTATACACAACTAAAAGATGGATTCTTATAATGGGTAACTTTAGCCATAGAGTTGGGTAACCTTAGCTATAGGAGTCTGTGACATATATAATATGTAAGATATTTGGTCAGAGATTGTCTTTGAAGCTGCAATGCCCCTAGTTTTGGTTCCCCCAAATCTGGGGAGACTAAGAAATGTCTGTGATGGGTTCCAACACAGAAACCCACTTGGGACTGTCATCTGATGTGCTGAGACTACCTCTGAGCCCGTTTTCTCTGTCAGTTTGGGCCTCCAGAACCCTGTCTTGTTGAGCCAGATACACTAATCTGCTGCAACACAGACCCAGTGTCTGACCCACGCCCCCAAAGCAGCAAACTTAACTGAAAATGGCTAGCACCCAGACACCCAGCTCCCAATGGGATCCAAACCCCAAATAAATCCGTTTTACACTGTATAAAGCTTATACAGGGTAAACTCATAAATTGTCCACCCTCTATAACACTGATAGAGAGATATGCACAGCTTATCTTACTCTGGGTTCAATAATAAACAAAAGTGATTTTATTAAGTATAAAAAGTAGGATTTAAGTGGTTTCAAGTAATAACAGACAGAACAAAGTGTTACCAAGCAAAATAAAACAAAACACACAAGTCTAAGCCTAATATATTTAAGAAACTCAATACAGGTAAATCTCACCCTCAGAGATGTTCCAATAAGCTTCTTTCACAGACTAGACTCCTTCCTAGTCTGGGCCCAATCCTTTCCCCTGGTACAGTTCTTGTTACCAGCTCAGGTGGTAACTAGGGGATTTCTCATGACTGGAACCTCCTTTGTTCTGTTCCACCCCTTATATAGCTTTGGCACAAGGCGGGAATCCTTTGTCTCTCTGGGTCCCCACCCCTCCTTCTAAATGGAAAAGCACCAGGTTTAAGATGGATTCCAGTACCAAGTGACATGGTCACATGTCCTGTGAGACTTAAGCCTTCATTTTTCCTGGCCTGACTCACAGGAAGGCTTGAAGTAAACAAAGCCATTTACAACCAATTGTCCTAGTTGATGGGAGCCATCAAGATTCCAAACCCAGGGCCGCCCAGAGGGGGGGGCAAGTGGGGCAATTTGCCCCAGGTCCCGGGCCCTACAGGGGCCCCCACGAGAGTTTTTCGGGGCCCCTGGAGCGGGGTCCTTCACTCGCTCCGGGGGCCCCGGAAAACTCTCGCGGGGCCTGGGCACCCGGAGCTTCTTCCGCTCCGGGTCTTCGGCAGCAGTTTGGCGGCGGGGGGTCCTTCCGCTCCAGGACCCGCCACCGAAGTGCCCTGAAGACCCGCGGCGGGGGGTCCTTCCGCTCCGGGACCCGCCGCCAAAGTGCCAGGTCTTCGGCGGCAATTCGGCAGCGGGGGCCCCCTGCCGCTGAAGACCCCAGGCCTCCTGAATCCTCTGGGCAGCCCGTCCAAACCACCATTAATGGCCCACACTTTGCATAATTACAATAGGACCTCAGAGTTATATTTCATATTTCTTGTATATTTCAGATACAAGAATGATACATTTATAGAAATAGGATGACCACAATCAGTAGAATATAAGCTTTGTAATGATACCTTACACGAGACCTTTTGCATGAGGCATATTCCAGTTACATTATATTCACACTCATTAGCATATTTTCATAAAATCATATGGAGTGCAATGTCACAATGTCAAACTAGCTTTTCCATAACTGGTGAACCATCTGAGTTGGGATTGCAACTTAATCCAGCCTAACTTCTAGCTGCATGAGCTAGTAGTGCTCCTTAAATTATGCAAATATGAATTATTTTAATATGTCCATCACTGCTGTATTTGGGCACCATCTATAATCATACTACAGAAAAATACTGCACCAAAAGTTTAGTCTGAAAGATAAACAGATTATGAAACCATTAAACAATCTAAAATTTATCACAAATAATAAAAACCCCACATGTTAATCATTGTATTTACATATTGTAATAACGAATGGTTGCCCCTCCATAAAAAATACATTGTTATAAAATTATTTAAACCTTGGGGTGCCAGACTCTATAAAAATAGATTATGACTTGAGCACTTAAAAGAAAATAAATATAGTTGTTTGTGCAGTAGTCATATAGGAGAATATTGTTTTCACTTAGTATCTTCACTGCACAGACATGAACTATTTTTTATCTGTTCTACTTATTTTATAAACATTTTTAAATGGATACTGAAATGGATTTTACCAGTAAGACAGACCTATCTCATTAAAGCCACTGTAGCCCAGCTCTTGCCTGCTTAGTCCCAGATCTTCAAGGTCCATGCACTTAAATCCTGCTGGACACTGGTAACCTTCTTCTAGCTCTCTGGAACAGTGGGTATCTGGGATAGCTAAATTATTCCAGGTTACATTTCTGTGGAAAATACAATATCAAATGGTTAGATGTATTCAGTTTTCATATACTTAACTTGTATATTTACTGAGTTTAACATTCATTATTAAGGCGGGTTATTTTGCAATGAAAAGTCAATATTTTAAATCCTGTAAAATAATTTTATTTAAAACAATTTATTTTAGTGAATTCAGTGCTCATGGGAAAGGTCAGGCTAACGCACCTGGAGACTGAAGTTCCCTTCCTTTAGCAGCAGTCACAACAGCAGTCACATAGTACTATCTAGAGGCCCCAACCGAGATGAGAACCCCATTGTGCAAGATGCTGTCCAAACACATATGGCAATAAAAATCATAAATAATATTAACAGTAAGAAACACTCCCTGACCCACAATATGGGGAGGGGAGAGGAGGAAGTATTATTATCCCCATTTTGCATATAGGGAGCTGAGGCACAAAACCTGAGATTCTTCTAAGGAGACCAAGGGAGTTAGACAACCATCTCCCATTGGAATTCAATAGAAGTTGGGCACCCAACTCCCATAGGCTTTTTTAGAAATTCCAGCCAGAGACACTAAAAAGCCAGTGACTTTCCCAAAGTCACACAGGAAATCTGTGGCAGTGCTCGGAACTGAACCTAGATCTCCCAAGACTCAGTCCAGTGCCTTAATACTGGTCCTTTCAGTTTCAGTAATATATTTTATCACAGACCAGGTCAATCTTTGTAATCTCTGACATATCTATTACAGCCAAACATTCATTAATACATTTTATGGAATTGAAATGTCTGATTTGTTTGTTTGTAATGATCTGATGAGCTGGCTATCTATAAGCATAAAATCTCAAGGACAGATAAAAAATTAGCAATGGTTAACAAAATTCAGACGCATTTCGGACTGCAGTATGTGTCAAAAGGGATATACATAAATAACAGTTGCCAGTTAAATTGCTATGTAAAATTAGCCTATTGCGAGAGAGATAGTGGATTATATCATTTACCCTTTTATAGGCTAAGCTTGGCTCTTGTGTGTTTGACTTTTTATCTATTTTTTTATCTATTTTTATCATCAAAACTTGTTCCTGAGTGTGATCCAAACAGGAAATGCTCCTAACATAAGTTTTAGTCTGCCCTTTGGTATATTACTCCTTATGATTCTTCTAAAAGTCCTCCTCTTTTAATCTAATTCCCAGAGGCATTTTTATGACTACTTTGGGTGAAGAGAGGCTTTAATTACTTTATTTTTCTTGCTTTCATGCACTGCATGTGTGATGGGTTGGATCACAGAAACCCTTTGGGACTGCCACCTGATGTGCCTAGACTACCTCTGAGCCTGTTTTCCCTGCCAGCTTGGGATTTCAGTACCCTGCCTGGTTTGAGCCAGGCATGCTAGGGTGCTACAAACACAGACCCAGGTCTGAACTACGTCCCCCAAAAGCTGTAGGCTTAACTGAAAACAACTTAAGAAGTGCTCCTGTCTCCAGCATTCAGATGCCCAACTCCCAATGGGGTCCAAACCCCAAATAAATCCATTTTACCCTGTATAAAACTCATTAAATTTTTGTTCGCCCTCTATAACACTGATAGAGAGATATGCACAGCTGTTTCCCCCCTCCTCCAGGTATTAATACATACTCTGGGTTAATTAATAAGTAAAAAGTGATTTTATTAAATACAAAAAGGAGGACTTAAGTGGTTCCAAGTAATAACAGACAGAACAAAGTGAATTACCAAGCAAAACAAAGTAAAACCCGCATGTCTGCGCCTAATACAGTAAAAAAGTGATTACAGATGAAATCTCACCCTCAGAGATGTTCCAGTAAGCTTCTTTTACAGACTAGCCTCCTTCTAGTTTGGGTCCAGCAATCACTCTCACCCCTGTAGTTACTGTCCTTTGTTCCAGTTTCTTTCAGGTATCCTTTGGGGGTGGAGAGGCTACCTCTTGAGCCAGCTGAAGACAAAATGGAGGGGTTTCCAGGGGCTTAAATAGACTCTCTCTTGTGGGTGGAAACCCCTTCCCCTCTCCTATGCAGAATCCAGCTGCAAGATGGAGTTTTGGAGTCATATGGGCAAGTCACATGTCCATGCATGACTCAGAACTTTACAGGCTGAGCTACATTCCCAGGAAAGCTCAGATGTGGATTGGCGTCTCTCAAAGTTCATTGTTAGCTTAAGTGTTTCTTGATTGGGCACTTACTGAGAATAGTCTTTTCTCAAGAAGCTGACCAACTGCTTCACTGAGGCTACTTAAAATCAAACAAGTACATAGCCAATATTCATAACTTCAAATACAATCATGATACATGCATGTAAATAGGATGAATATATCCAGTAAATCATAACCTTTGCAGAGATATGTTACATGGCATATCTAGCATAAAACATATTCCAGTTATGTAATATTTACACTAATAAGCATATTTTTATAAACCATTATGGGGTGCAACGTCACAGCATGCATTATTAAAAAATTAATCTATAATTTGTGAAGGTGAAACTGAAGCTTCCTGCACAATTTTCTTTAGGCAAGGAAACCACTGTAGTTCGAATCACTCAGCGTCCATCTTTGCATGGTACAGAAAGAGTTGCATACATAGAATCATAGAATCATAGAATATCAGGGTTGGAAGGGACCTCAGGAGGTCATCTAGTCCAGTGGTTCTCAAACTAGGGCCACTGCTTGTTCAGGGAAAGCCCCCGGCGGGCCGGGCCGGTTTGTTTACCAGCCGCGTCCGCAGGTTCGGCCGACCTCAGCTCCCACTGGCCATGGTTCGCCGCTCCAGGAAGGGTGGCCAGCACGTCCCTCGGCCCGCGCTGCTTCCTGCAGCCCCCATTGGCCTGGAACGGCGAACCATGGCCAGCGGCCCTAGTTTGAGAATCACTGATCTAGTCCAACCCCCTGCTCAAAGCAGGACCAATCCCCAACTAAATCATCCCAGCCAGGGCTTTGTCAAGCCTGACCTTAAAAACCTCTAAGGAAGGAGATTCCACCACCTCCCTAGGTAACCCATTCCAGTGCTTCACCACCCTCCTTGTGAAAAAGTTTTTTCCTAATATCCAACCTAAACCTCCCCCACTGCAACTTGAGACCATTACTCCTTGTTCTGTCATCTGCTACTACTGAGAACAGTCTAGATCCATCCTCTTTGGAAAACCCTTTCAGGTAGTTGAAAGCAGCTATCAAATCCCATCTCATTCTTCTCTTCTGCACACTAAATAATCCCAGTTTCCTCAGCCTCTCCTCATAAGTCATGTGCTCCAGCCCCCTAATCATTTTGGTTGCTCTCCTCTGGACTCTTTCCAATTTTTCCACATCCTTCTTGTAGTGTGGGGCCCAAAACTGGACACAGTACTTCAGATGAAGCCTCACCAATGCCGAATAGAGGGGAATGATCACGTCCCTCGATCTGCTGGCAATGCTCCTACTTATACAGCCCAAAATGCCGTTAGCCTTCTTGGCAACAAGGGCACACTGTTGACTCATATCCAGTTTCTCGTCCACTGTAACCCCTAGGTCCTTTTCTGCAGAACTGCTTCCTAGCCACTCGGTCCCTAGTCTGTAGCAGTGCATGGGATTCTTCCGTCCTAAGTGCAGGACTCTGCACTTGTCCTTGTTGAACCTCATCAGATTTCTTTTGGCCCAATCCTCTAATTTGTCTAGGTCCCTCTGTATCCTATCCCTACCCTCCAGCGTATCTACCACTCCTCCCAGTTTAGTGTCATCTGCAAACTTGCTGAAGGTGCAATCCACGCCATCCTCCAGATCATTAATGAAAATACTGAACAAAATATTGATACACACAGGTATCTCTGCTCCAGTTTTTAAAAATACCCTGAAAATCTAGATCTGGGCACAGATGTCTATACAGGCATATGTATGTTCATGTCACCATGTTTAAATACATGATCAGCCTATGGAATGCAAAGATTTAAAGATGAACAAGGTATGTAAAATCATTCATACTAGAATATTTATTGCACAATATAAGTATTTTGATATTGTGCTATATCTGTACAAAAGACATTCTGCTAAAGGATTATCATGGTAACATTTTATGAATATTCTTAGCAGTGAAAATTAATTCATTGGCACAAGCATATTCAGAGCTCATGCCACTAAGAACTAATGAATTTTACATTATGCTTTGCATTAGGAAATCCCAATTCCCAGAGTCAAGAGATTCCCTGTGTTAGGGAACATTATTAAAAGTACTGCTTGCTCAGTCATTAAAATGCAAGACACTAATTTTCAAATGTTTCATTTAAACCTAGGTCACTTCCATATTGTATCTACTCTCCAAATTACAGTAAATGGTCTTCAATCCTATTCCTGGAGGAATATAGCTGCCTTCCCTGACAATGTCAAAATCATTTTTGGACAGTAAGGAAGCCGAGCTCTGTCTGGTACGTTGGGTCTTTCAGCCAAGACAACATCGTTGAGATGCTTATATATACTGAGATAGCGTTTGTGTTCTGGGCAAGTACAGTATATCAAGATAGAGCTATATGCGACAAGAACATTACGCAGAATTTAGGTGCAAAATAGTTTAAATTATATTACTCCCTGTTGTTCCAATAGTCTAGAAATGCTCAATATTTACTAAGGTCTTGGTTCAGCAAGGTGCAGCAGCATGTGCCTAACTTTAAGCACTTGAGTAGTCCCATTACGCAATGTGCTTAAGTAACTTGCTGAACAGGGGACTTGATAACTTATAGCTACAAATTCTTACAATATGTACAATAAAAGACTTAATTCTTATAGCTCTACAAATAACTCAGCATTTTACATTTCTGCATGGTTTTCAAAGCCTCTGGGGCAAATACTTCATCTTTTAAGCTGATCAGCTGTGCAAAGCCCTGAACAAAGCAGAACTAAGCCAGCACAGGGGCGTTGGACACAGGGCTAGGGTAACCATGTATATCCACAAGCTAAACTCCTTTGTGGTTGGGGACGGCTACTGTAGCCCAAGATTGTGCTAAAAGCCAGTGTGCTGGCACCTTTTGGTGTGGAGAAGAAGATTCTTCCCATCTTCTCCTCCCCATATACACAAACACTAGCAGGGCAACATGAACGAATGTGTCTTGACATGGCACAGCCAATCCACTGCCCCTTTTTCATGACTACTATGGCCAAGTAACATTTTTAAACAGCTAGAGTGGTGAGGACAGAGACAGCCAGACATTTTCTGAGCACAGCTCTTTTGTTAGGGCTGTGCTATAAGGACAGTATTTTGACCTTGGCATTTAACAAGTTAGAAAATACCTCAGCAGATTTGACTCTTAATTCCTTTGACCTATTTTCTACTAACTTCATTTTCTTCACCAAGAACAGAATAGGGTAACTTATGACCAGTGCTTTTGTTCTGGCATTCTACTATCTTTAACAGGGTTAATAAGAAAGACATAGGAAACTACTAACCTAGTACTGTAATTTTCATATCAGGTAAAGTAGGGACACTAGTAATAATGGAATCTGTTAATGAAGGTATAAAGAAATGTGCTCAGAACAGTGAAATAAGGAGTGAATAACTAGCCTCAGCTAGTCTGGCATGTTACTGCAGGAATGTTAAAGAAGTTTACCTGTCTGAATACACCTAGATACTAACAGTAACACCATCAAGGGCCTAGTAGCTAAAGAACTGATTATGCACGTTTTTTCCCATGGCAAGAACAAAGAAGATTACAGTTCTTCTAGCATCATCTCACCAAGTGTAAATTTTGATGAGATGTGAAGCTGACGTGTGTGGTGATGTTTATTTTGGCCAGACAGCGATCAGCAATGTCTGAGTAAGAATGTGAGGTTAAAAATTGTCGTAGCTTCTTCAGAGTAGGGATCAGAGCTTGATGATTGTTCTGAAAAGAAAAAAGAGTTAATTGGCTGTCCCTAACTACAAACTAAAGAATGGCAAAAGTTACCTGTGAGAGAGACTAAGGCTCCAATTCAGCGAGACACTTAAGTAGGTGCCTAACATTACACAAATGAGTAGTCCCGCTGACATGAATGTGACCATTCATTGTTTAAAGTATCTGTTCTCAGGCTTAAGTATCTTGGTGAACTGGGGCTGAAACTGGGAAAATGAGAGGTTCCCTACCTTACTCCAGAAGGCTACACAGTGGAGGTTGAGGTTAGGTAACAACGGTATGCAAAGAGGCAAGAATACCCTTAAGTAGATGACTTTAGAATCCTTTGGATATGGCCACTGGTTCCAGAGGCAAGATTAGAAGAGGAAGCTGATCCAGCTCTTGAGGACCATAACAGGAGAAATGAACCAAGACCCAGAGGGAGGGGGGAATAAATAGGAGCAAATAGGCTATCTGCCATTCACACAGGGCTGTGAAGAGTGAAACTACATTATAGCAGCTCACATTTTTAAGAAGAAACATTGAGTTCCAATTTTCCCAATTTTTAATTTCCTCAAATGGCTTGTCTATATGAGAAAGTTATACTGGCATAAGCAAAGGTATGAATTTAAACCAATACAGTGATAATGGTATAATTCCTCCTATGGACACTCTTATTCCAGTATAAGAGGACCTCTTTTTGCTTTAGCTTCTGTTGCTTAGGAAGGGGTTTAAACTAAACCAAAAAAAAAAAAAGGTACTCTTATACTGGAATAAGAGTTTCCACAGGGAGGATTAGACCAGTATAACTATATTGATCTGACGATACTGCTAAAATTATATTGGTGTAACTGGTAAAACTTTCCTATGTAAACAAGCACCAAGACTTTGTCCTAGTCTTCAGTAAAATACACACACACAGAACAAAACTTCAACACAACACATCCCATGACCCCATCTTTTTTGCAGGAAAATAGAGCATAAAAAATCTATTAAAGTCTATAATTTAACAGTTACGCCAAACCATCATATAGTGACTGACAAATGACTTGGTAGTCCTGCTATTTGAATGCAATCGCTGATGTGAATGACATGCAGTAATTTTGCAGTGTGTTGAGTTCATTTTGTGCTGTCTGGGAAGCACAAGTAAATGGTCAATAATAAAAGTTTACCATCGGGCAGAGTTCATATAGTCTTGAATGAACATGCATGGGAATGCAGGTTAATTTGGACTTTACTATAGAAAAGTAAACCTTCTGATTAAAACTTTTCAGACTTGATTAAGATTTTGCCCATCTTGGTTTTCAAGTGACCGATAGCTAGGGTAAACCTATAAGGTAAATACTTTGACGAAAGGAATTTAGTGGGTGATGTTTAACCTGAGTTTTTTAAATACAGCTGATATCCAATGCAATAGCTTCTTAGCACAATTCCTGATTTGAGCCCTGATTTGGGAAAGCACATAGGTACTTGCTTAACCTTAAGTACATTCCTAATTAACAAAGTACCTACTCATGTCCTTAAGTTCCACTGACTTCAATAGGAGTTAAGCATGTGCTTAAATTTAAGTAAGTACTTGGATGCTTTACTGCACTGGGGCCTTGGTAGAGAAGGGAATATAGTGTTCAAAGTGCAGCTGAGTTTCATTAAAGCTTTTGATAGTTTCTGAATATCTTAGGATCAACATTAAGAAAACTTGCAAAACTTTACACCAGTGAAAGAATATAAATTCGGTTATACTGGTGCAAACCCCTATTGTAGACACACTAAACTGATGTAATTTAGCACTAACACTGATACAACTGAATCTAGTAAATTACCAGAGCAACTGCACTGATGTAAACTATGCTATACAACAGTGCAATGTCCCTACGTCGGGGGTATGCACAGCTATAACTATATCAATATAGTTATGCTGGTGTATATTTCTGTAATGGCCTCAGTAACCTGAAAAAATATTCACCTCATCTACCCATCTCAGAACAGGCGGGGATGTGGGAGAAGTTGATCAAATTGGCAGGGATCTCCAGGGGTATTTGCTGGAAAAGCATGTGTTCTTCCACATCTAGACATCTCCTCTTACTCCTCCCCCACACAGAGTGCATATGGACTTTGAAGAGTGACTGGGGATGGAAATCTCCTGCAGCTACCTACTGGCCATTTCATAGGAGATTAGGGAGCTGACTGGCTTCCACAGACATACTCCTCAATCCCCATCACTCAAGGCTCTGTTGGGTTTGGGGCCACAATCTTAGGCACCCAAATGCTGTTCCACTCTTCCTGCCCTGTAAGTAGTATATTTGCCAGAGCTGGATCTCTAGGCTTGCTGTGGGTCTGACCCCATCATCTTTTTCGTAGTCAAAAGAATTTTTAACTTTTGGGTATGACTGGCAAGATGTCCAGTAGGTTTTTTTGCTTGCCTCACAGCACCCTGGAGGCCTGGTTGGCAGCAATAATAAGGAAAACAAGGGATAGACATTTTCAAAAAAGAAATTAGTAAGTGGTGTGACAATGCACCTCTTTCATCACATCAAAGCTCAGAGTTTCTCCCTGTGGTGTTGGGGGACTGGGAGAAAATCAGTCCTACTCCAGAGGTTGAATTCTTAACATGGGTTTATTTACAATATTTACAGGGTAGGCCCTAGGGCCTGGCCCAAGAGGTTTCTTTAAACATACAAAAAATACTCTTCCTAACTCCTACTGGAGCATTGCCTCTTCTCATGCTGGCTACCAGGCACCTTCTCTAAACAGAAATAAATACAAGATCTCCTCTATAGAGAAAAAAATAGCTCTTTATTTAGGAGAAACCTTTTCTCTTTGCTACATACAACCCTTCTACAGCTTGCTTCTCATCTCTCTTCTGCCCCCCAAACCCCAAAAGAAGTTTTCAAAGGTCACAAGCTTAATTGGACTCAGTTGTCCATAATTAACCTGTGGTAACCTCTATCACAGGGGTTGGCAACCTTTCAGAAGTGATGTGCCGAGTCTTCATTTATTCACTCTAATTTAAGGTTTCGCGTGCCAGTAATACATTTTAACGTTTTTAGAAGGTCTCTTTCTATAAGTCTGTAATATATAACTAAACTATTGTTGTATGTAAAGTAAATAAGGTTTTTGAAAATGTTTAAGAAGCTTCATTTGAAATTAAATTAAAATGCAGAGCCCCCAGACTGGTGGCCAGGACCTGGGCAGTGTGAGTGCCACTGAAAATCAACTCGCGTGCCGCCTTCGGCACGCGTGCCATAGTTTGCCTACCCCTGCTCTATTTGTTCATAGGAAAAAGGGCTTTAACTATTCTGACACTGATAAACCTGCCTTCACCCACCCTGCCAGGCCTGACTGTGTCACTCAGCTAATAAAGCGAGTAGCTGTCGTCACAACTACAGTCAGTGACCAGTGCAGGTGGGAGGCTTTAGGGTGCCAGCTCCCGGGGTAAGCAATCCAGCAAGTTGATGGCATGGATCCTGCTACCCTATGGAGTATAGGAAGGTCATAAGCGTTTGACAGATTGCATCTGAACCATCTTTCCCCAGCTGGGGAGAAACTAGAGAGATTCAGCAGCTAGACTGAATCCTATACACAATCAGCGATGGTTAGGCTAAGGAGACTAACCCGCATTCACTGTTGAATGGCCTGCCTTGGACTCAATTAATCCCTGGTAGTTTGCAGGGAGGAAACAGAATCCCTTCTGCCCCCCTTTACTATGTTCAAAGTTATAGCCTTTAATATCTCCAATGTCTCTTTGTCTTCATTCTTCTGTGTGTCTTAATCAATACTATCTAGACAGAAATGCTATAGCAGGCAAAAAAACCAGACTCACAGATCATGAACAAGAAGTAATTATTAACACTACAGTTTCCAAGTAGGGAGAAACATTAACCGGGATCTCGAAGGAATTAGCAATGGGATCTGTGCTATCTATTTTCATTAATGACCTGGGGGCCAGTATGAACTCCACTTTTTCAAATTCACACTAAACCAAAATGCTGAAGGATACTAAATACCCAGGAGGAGAGCAAAATTTCAGAAAGTTCTTCAGATAAATCATAGAACAGATACTGGATGGCAAAAAAGAGCGTCTTGTACTCCAGATTTAACTCCTCATCTGCAAACAGGTCCATGCAAGCGCACAGGCCTTACAGCTGAAAGATCTGGGTACTATTATCAATGAGCCATATAATCAGTGTTCCTAACTTTTTCACCCCTTCAATTTTAGAGCACAGCAATTGGTTTTCTAGTCAAGAATCTGCTTAGCAAACATGTTAAGTGCACAGAAAACTATTGAATAGGATCCTTTTAACCTACAGCAACATAGCATAAATCAAGCATCTTAAAGCTAGAACAATGTATTTATCAGTTCTGAGTCGATCTACTACTTAGTTAAAATGTGGAACTCTTGTCATATTTCACTAGACATACATACAAAATACTACTTTACATGGCTGTGTAAGTGAATTTTTCTGTCCAGTAAGGTCTAAAATGGATCTTTTCATTGCCTACTTCTTAGTCATGTACATCATAAGACAGAGACGTCCTTTTCTTATGTTTATCATTTTGATAAACATCCACATTATATTGTAAGCCTTCTCTCTATCATTGTTAACTCAAAATTTGTTACTGTAATAAATCTAAAATAAACAATTAGAATTCCTAATGTATAATTTTTTCCATTAGCATCTGTCACTACCTGAGGTAAGTGATACCGAATGCAAAAAAGTCATTGTTAATGCACCATTAAAGGCTGTGATTTCATAACCGCAAAAGTCAAGAAATTGAAGGTTAAGATTCCCATGGCAACGTTAGCCATGCAACCCTGTGCACATGTAGCAGTTTTTATTGCAGTTTGTTTAATATATGACCTAATAGATGCTTAGTGTGGCTCAAAGTACTGAATACAAAACTGCTCTTATTATTATGTGGATAATAAGGTGTTTCCTTAATTTCATCCAAAATTCATCCAAAGAAAAGTATCTGCTTTCTGGCTGAATCCTTGTTAATAAAGAAAGAAGGTAGGTTCCAAAATTTGTTCATTAATTTGTCTCTTTATTCCATACATTTTCTTCTGATTATCTTTTCAAATGTGACTTTTTTCCATAATAAATTATCCAAATTTTATTGTACCAATACAATCAAGTCCATTTTCTCCAGTAGGCATCCTCTGTTCACATGACTTATTAAATAAGTGGGAAATTTAACACTTCCTTTTATACTGTAGTTTACATTTACTGGAAGACTCAACAAAAATACCAACAGGGCTCAGAGTAATTGTAAGGATACTACTGCCGTGGTATAATCTGCAGATTTATATTTTGATAAAAACTTTGCTTCTATCACCAAGGCTTCTTTTCTCATTTTCATAGTAACCACCAAACCGTGACCCCTGCTCAACAAGAAGGACCTGGAAATGTTAATGCTATTGTCATTTCTAGAATTTATTACTGCAATTTATTATAATTGGGTGGGATTTTCAGAGAGTGCTCAGTGTTGGGAAAACTCTGTCACACTCTGCTGTTACTCAAGTCAGTGGGAGTTTATAAGTTTTAATGGAGCACAGTTAGGATGACACTGCTCTCTTTTGAAAATCCCACCCGTTGGGTCTTCAAGTTTGTGTGGGGAGAAAAGATTGCATCCAATACAGAATGCTACTTCCACAGTCATTGCAGGTTTCAGATTATTTAATATTTCAGTTGTCTTGAAATCTATTCATTGCTGCTAGTTAACATTTGGAAACACTTCAAAGAACTTTTGCGTAGGTACATATTAAATTTCTAGATAAGGTTCTCTCTCTGATTTCTTATATTCCTATAATTCTCTAAGGTCAGAATTTGTTTCCTATGTATTGGTTTACATTAAATATTTTAGACATGCTTAGGGCTGAAGCCTTTATGCCTGTGGTTTGAGAATCAATTTCCTAAATATATTGTGGGAGCAGAATCTGTTTCATCTTTTAAACTAAAATCAAAGAAATACTGTCCATATTTAATGTGCCTCATAATTGTATTCGGACAATAAAGCTTCCTGAACCTTTTCTGTAAAAGGCTGTGTCTAAATGTATTATTATTGTTACATTATATGATAGGATTGGGCATTCCTCTTCTTACAGACAGGGACTTAAGCATGCAGACCTCATGGTAAGAGCAGGAGCCAGGACCCGGAGGTCAGCAACAGAGACAGATGCTGTCAAGAATCAAGCCAAGGTTCAGAGTCAGAATCAGGAATTGAGCCAAGGATCAGAGCTGGAGCCAATAGCTAAGTGTGAGGCATAGAAGCAGGGATCTGGAACAAGGCAGAAGGGCAGGAACAGCACAGAAAGGCAGGAACAAGGATGCTCCAATGTAGTAGCGAGCCAGGGATTCACGTAATGTCTTAAACAACTTTCTGTGCCCCCTTCTGGCTTATGTAATGATTCTCAGCCAGTCAGAGAGGTTGGGTGTCTCCTGTAATTGGGAGTTTTGTGGGTGGCGCCTACAGTGAACTATGGTCCACCAGCCCACACTCTCCACTGGTAGCAGCGAGTTGTGGTTTGAGAACTGCCTGGTGACCCATGGACCTGGGTTCACATCACCTCCCCCATTTAAGGTGTCCTCTGGGTGTCAGTGAGCTGGGTTTCCCTGGCTGTTTTTTGTGGAAGGTCTTTTACCAGGATAGGGGCATAGAGACATTTTCTGTGGGGTCCAGGAGAATTCTTCAGGACTGTAACCCTCACAATCAATCAAATGCCAGAGTTTACCCAGTCTCATTCTTGCATCCAAGATCTCGAGGATGACATATTCATCATGACCTTGAACATGTAGTGGCTCGGCAGGAGGGCAGTTGGTAGTGATGAGAAAACACGTTCTGTGTATGGGGCTTTAGAAGATATGTGAAATGCTGGGTGGATTTAGAGAGAGTGGGGCAGGAGGAATTCAAAGGTAACTGGATTGATTTGTCAGCAAATTAGTAGGGTTGCAGGAACTTGTAATCCAGTTTATGAGATGGCCTGTCTGTGTGCAGCTGTTTGGTTAAAAGCCACACCATCTGACATACGGAAAAAGTGGGCCCTTCATGTCATTGTCAGTCTGCACATTGCTTGTAGCTTCTCTTGGCCTTGTCTACGTGGGTTTTCAGGTCATTTTGGATCCGATGGATCTGTTGTACACAGACTAAGGCTGCTGGGCTGGGGGAGGTCATGGGTACCAATTCTGGGTAAAATTGAGAACCCATAGTTTGACAAAAAGGGATTCTGTCTTGTAAAGGCATGTTCCGCATTACTGTACATAAACTTGTTACAGTTGTACTGGTGGTAGTACCACAGGTACAGTTCCAAATTTGTTTTGTCCTTTGTGCCTGACCATTTGCCTGGGAATGATAGGCACAGGACTATTGGACTTGGGTAACTCTACTATGAAATCTAGGGTGATGATTGCCCAGGGGTTAAATGGAGTCTTGAGAGTCTGGAAGAGGCTGAGGGGTTTGTCATGCAATGCCTTGGGGTAGGCACGTGCATTACAAGAGATAACATAGGCCTTCACTGTGGCTTGCATGTGAGGTCACCAAAAGAGACAAGGAAATAGGCATTGGTTCTTGAATCTGCCAAAAAGTCTTGCCAAGGTGAGTCATGGCGTACTTGCAGGGCTATAATTCTTGGAGGTCCAGGAGACGCGTATATGCGCCCTTTCACATAGGTTATCCCATCTGGGATGCTGTGGGAATGTCTAATTATGGCTTCCTGCTCATCAGAAGGAATCTCCTGAGCTGAGGTTGATCACCTTAGGGCAAGAAGGTCTTGGCAGGGGATTTGCCCAGAAAGTTATAAGGTTTAAGAATGTTGGAAGTTTGGGGGTTCAAGACCATCACAGTGTAGTGTTCTCCTTTCCTGGACAGAATATTAACTTTGCTACTTCTGGTCCCTGGAACGATAGGAGATTACGGGCATGTCTACACTTACTGGTAGATCGGTACTGCTGCAATCGATGCAGCGAGTTTTAATTTACTGGGTCTGGTGAAGACACGCTACATCGATGGGAGATCACTCTCACATCGATTTGTGTACTTCACCTCCCCGAGACGCATAAGGGAAATCGACGGGTGACGCTCTCACATCAACACAGCGCAGTGTAGCCACCACAATAAGTGGATCTAACTATGTCGACTTCAGTTAAGTCATTCATGTAACTGAAGTTGTGTAAGTTAGATCGATTTACTGCAGTAGTATAGACCCTCCCTACAAAGTTGTAATGTGAAAAAAACCAGGGTGCATCGGATTTGCTGTGGGTTGAGGGCTTTGGCCTTATGCAAATCGTCTAAATTCTTATGGTCGGTGTACACTTGGATGGGGTACTAAGCCCCTTCCAGATAGCGGCACCACTCCTCAAAGGCGGTTTTGATCACCAGGAGTTCTTTATCCAGGATCTAATAGTTTTATTCTGTGGGAGTGAGTTTCCTGGAGTAAGGGGCCATGTTTCTGGGAAAGTACTGCCCTGATCACCATGTTAGAAGTATAAAAACAACAAGGAGTCTGGTGGCACCTTAAAGACTAACAGATTTATTTGGGCATAAGCTTTCGTGGGTAAAAACCTCACTTCTTCAGATGCATAGATGTTAGAAGTATGGTAGTGGAGGTAAATGTAACTTTCAATTGCTCAAAGGGATTGTTGAGCCCTGGGTCACCAGAGAAACTTAGGGCAGTGACAAGGCAATGCACTCTGAGAACCTCGGGATACATTTCTAATAGAAATTCGCAAATCCAGGAAGTACTCTAGTTCTCAGATGTTCAGTGGAGCTGCCCACTCCAGGGCCGCTTTCACCTTACAACAGTCCATCTCAAGATCCTCAAGGGATAGGATGAACCCTAAGAATTTTTAAGGAGGCCTGACCAAAAACACACTTCTCCAACTTCGCACAGAGGCCATGTTGGCATAGCCAAGGACAGAACAGACATGCATGGGTCCAGGCCGCATTCAGGCCAAAAAAATTATCCACTGCACCTGAGACAACGAGGGCCTGCTGCATAGAGATTGAAAGGAAGCATTCTGGGACACATAGCTCAACTGATACTTGCAAATGCAGTTGGTCGATGGCACTCAGCACTCATTCAGGATAGGACCATGGCTCAATACTAAAGGGAACTGTGAAGGTACAGGCCCCCCACTAGCTGAGAGTAGGCTAACAAGCTCCTCTGGGCCTATGCTGCACTAATGAGGGGTATCAGCACAGCTTGTTCACCCTGGAGGAAGAGGGGCTTATAAGGGAAGCCTACCATAGGAAGGGGTGGTGATCGGTAAGAAGGCTGCTCCATGCAGAGACTGCAAGTAACAGAGGCAGGACATCCAAGGAGGAGAGAGCCATCAACCACACTGTTTCTGAAGCTGCCCCGGTTGACAGCCAAGTAACACACCCCAGGAAGAGAGGTGGGGGTTAAACCCCTTGAAGAGACAATAGATTTTCAGAGACTGAGCCCATAAAGCCCTATCCAGGGCTGTCTTGTGAGGCTGACCCCTGTTCCAGCTAAATCCTCCTCTCTAACAAGGGACACGGAGAAAGAAGAACCGGTCCTCTGCCAGGGAGCAATTACCCCAATAAAACTCCCCTAAGTGCAGCCATTGGGAGAGTAGAGATGGTAAATGAAAGCCAGCGGGACCTGGGAGGGATCTAGGGAATCCTGCCCCCTCCT
Organism: Emys orbicularis; assembly: GCF_028017835.1. NCBI lineage: Eukaryota > Metazoa > Chordata > Testudines > Emydidae > Emys > Emys orbicularis. The sequence continues at coordinate 266,911,333 of NC_088683.1, read as the reverse complement.
ACAGTAAAATTTTGTCAAGGTGCTCATGCCAGTGCCCTTTACCAGGCCTGGGCTGGCTTGTTTTCCTGGATCTCTTTGGTTTGGGTTCCTCAAGGGGGAATCAGAGATAGCAAGACACAGTTTGCCACAATAGAAGTACAGGTTAAAATGTCACCATCACTCCCTTGACTTGTGGAGTGGGACCCAAAAGTGGGCGCGGCTCCGTCTTCTTTCTTCCTGACCTTCATTCAGCTGATTGTCTATCCGGATGACATGCCCCGATCCAGCAGAGTCTCAACTCTAGCCAGACCATTCTTGATCTCATCCAGCAGGCCCCACTGAAACTGGAACAGCCGGGCTGCTTATTTCACTGTGCGTCCAATGTGACATAGCAGAAATGTCCTGCATAGGAGGCAGCAGGTTTGATTTGACATGATTTGTTCTTGACAAATCCATGCTGACTGTTACTTATCACCTTATTATCTTCTAGGTGTTTGCAATTTGATTGACTGGCCTGTAATTCCCTTATTCCCCTTTTTATAGATTGGCAGTATATTTTCCTTTTTCCAGTCCTCTGGAATCTCTCCCATCTTCCAGATTAAGAACTAGCTAAATGATAGATCTCAAAAAAACAGTTGTCAATTGGAAATCATCCGGAATGGGAGTGTTTCTGCAGGAATCAGTATTATGCCTGATGCTATTCAACATTTTCATCATGGATCTGGAAGTAAATATAAAATCACTGCTGATAAAATTTGTAGATGACACAAAGATTGACAGAGTGCTAAATTAGTATGAGGACAGGGCAACTAACAGAGAGATCTGGATCACTTAGTAAACTGGGCTCATTGAAACAAAATGCATTTTAATTAGATCTTTGCAAAACTCAGAATTTCCCTTTTTCTGGAAACATCTATATTATGACATTTGTTTTCTTTATGAATTGGAACAACAATATTTTTGAAATTTCCTGTGAAACAGAAATTGTGAAAAAAAAATCATTTCAGAAACATTTGAAAATTTTGTTCCAGTTTTTCATTTTAGTTTTTAAAATATTTTACATTAATTCATGTCAGTAGTAGCAATGCATAGTATGACATGTCAGATCATGTCACAATATGACAACATAATCAAAATACTAATTTTTTAAAAAAATAATAATAATAAAGGGTAGATGCTACTTAACACAGATTGAAACATCTTATTTTCCAAATCAAAGTGTTTGTGTCAAAATGAAACAGTTTGACAGTGTAAATATAAAAAAGTAACAGAATATTTCAAATGTCAATATAAAAAAGTAACCGAATATTCCAACTATTATGACATAATATGACATAACCTGACGTGGTGTATACACGCGGACTACTACTCCTAACAGTTTATGAAATAATGTAAGAATAATAGAAATAACATAAAAAAGAAAAAGCCCATAAAATGAATTCTGAAATTATAACCATTTGAAACAATTTTTTTGAAACTTTACTGAAATGAAATGAAAAGAAAAACCATTTGAGGAAAACGTGGGGGGTTGTTGGTGGGAAATTTCTTTTTTTCCAGAGGAGCATTTTCCAACAGAAAACTATTTCAACAGAAGTTTTCTGATCAGCACTAGTTTTAATATAGTCCAATGAAAAATTATATATCTAGGAACAAAAAGTGCAGACCATTCCTACAGAATGGGGTATTGTATCCTGGAAAGCAGTGACTCTAAAGAAAGATTTAGGGATCATAGCGGACACAGTGACCATAAGCTCCCAGTGAGAAGCTGTGGCAGAAAGGGCTAATGTGAGCCTTTGATATACAAAGAGGAGAGTAGTGAGGAGAAGTAGGAAAGTGATTTTACCTCTGTATATGTCAATGATGAGACTGATACTAAAAAACTGCATATAGTTCTGGTGTCCACAGTCTTTAAAAGGATGTTAAAAATTGGAGAGGGTACAGAAAAAAAAAGCCACATACATTATTCAAGGGCTGGAGAAAATACCTTACAGTGAGATATTTAAAGAGTTCTATATGTTTAACTTATCAAAAAAGAAGATTGAGAGGTGACTTCATTACATTGCATAAGTATCTTCACTAGGAGAAAATACCAGGACTCTGTAAACTACCAGAGAAAGACACAACAAGAACCAATAGCTGGAAGTTGAAGTCAAACAAATTCAAATTAAACACTCATTTTTAATGAGAGTGATTAAGCACTGCAACAAACTCCCTTGGGAAGTGATGGATTCTCCATCTCTTGTTAGCTTCAAATCAAGACTGGATGCTTTTCTAGAAGATATGCTTTAGTTAAAAACAAGTTATGCTTTAGTTAAACCCAAGTTATAGGGTTCAATGCGGGGGTATCTGAGTGAAATTTAATGGCCTGTGATATACAGGAGCTCAGACTAGACAATCAAATGATCCCTTGGGGAATTAAACTCTATGAATATATGAATTCTGTAGTATTTTTCTACTATCTATATATTTGTCTTTCAGTATCTTAGTCCATAGATTTCTATATCTCATTCAGTTCAGAAGTGTTATTACTAACTTATACTTAAGGTTATGATTTTGTCATGGATATTTTTAGTAAAAGTCATGGACTGGTCACGGGCAATTAACAAAAAATCACGGAAGCTGGGACCTCTGTCTGACTTTTATTAAAAACATCCCAGACAAAATGGGGAAGGAGGAGGGTCAAGCACCCTGCCCACCCCCCGCAGCAGCTGGGAGCTGCAGGGCCCCCATTGCCCAGTGCCCCTGCCACCCTGTGGGGCTGGGAGCTGCGGGGGTTGGCGGAGGACCCCTGCCAGCACTGAGCAGCTCCGGGGTCCCTCTGCCACCACTAGCAGCTGCCAGGAGCTGCGGGGGGCCCTGGCTGCGCGCGTCAGCTAAGCAGTTGCAGGGGAGCCCCTGCCAACAGTAACGGCTGGGAAGCTGCGCCCCCCCGTGGCCGCTGAGTAGCTCCGGGGTCCCTCTGCCACCGCCACTGGCAGCTGAGAGCTGTGAGGTCCCCCGGCTGCTGTCTCCCCTGCCAGCGGCGGCAGCTGGGCAGCTCAGGGGTCACCGCTGACTGTGGCGGCCAGTCAGTTGTGGGGGGTCCCACCACCCGCAGCTGCTGGGCAGCCGCAGAAGGGTCCCCTGCCACCCCTGGTGGCTGGGCTGCTGCGGGGGCCCCAATGTCCCTGAGGTTGCTGGAAGTCACGGATTTCGTGACTTCCGCGACATAATCTTAGCCTTACTTATACCCAAGGTTTCAATGTCTATTTTTTCTGAAGTTCTGTATTTGAGACACCAAAGTTTTAAAATTTGGGCTTTTATACACATAATTTGAAGTTTTATTTACTTTCATTCTTATTTTGCCAATTTTTCTGCAAGAAGCACATCTATAAAGCAACATTTCTTTCCTGACACCTTGACAGAGGTTGACATGTGGGTTCAAACAGCGATGGCAGGTTATTGCTTGTTTCTATATTTACCTGTGTTGATGGTGCCACTGAATTGTTTGATGAGGCAATCAATGTAGACCTAAGTACATATCACACTACGCTGAAGTACCTCTCTTGGTCTCCCTTACAGCTTACTTGTCACCTAGATACCTTTTCTGTTTTATCACCAGCAGGAATATAAAATAAAATGGCTGCAGCACTATAAAATTATTAGATAGACGTTTTGGGCTTTGTAAAACCAATGATATAGCTGTCTAAATTATCCCAGGATTGTTATGTATATTTGATGCTTTTGACATTCCACTGGTTTGGAGCTAGAGAAAAATAGATTAATATTTTTGTCTGATTATCACTCGTAACACAGCGACTGGACTGCATATGCACATATTAATGAATGAGAAGAACAATCTTCCATATGAATAGATAGCTAAACTATGACTAGCTCAGCACAACAATTACATTATCAGGAAATTTTATCAGATTGTGACACGAAGGCATCTGCAAGAGGTATAAGCCAATCCAAGGCCCATTTTATTCATGTCCCAAAGTAATGTGAATCAATTGGGTTCACATTATACTGATAAGATAGCCTAACACACATTAACTGAGATGGTTGCAATACCTTATAAGAAACACCAAATATCTATGAATGAGAGACTTTTTAAAGAATATATGGGGCCAGATACTCAGCTTGTATAAGTCTGTACAGTTCTACTGACATCAACTGAGCGATGATGATTATACCAGCAGAGGATCGGGTACCTAGAGTACCTAATTTACATTCTGTAACAAAAACATATCTTAATAGTCTTTATAACTACAGTAAAGATATAAATGGAAATGGCCAAAATATTGTGAGGCTAAAAATGCATCCGTTTTGACTCTGAAAGATATCACCACATGTTCTGTATTTAAGACTTGGACTTTCCTCAAGCTAGCATAGAAATGATAAAATATAAATTCATCACTTCATTAAAATTAATATTGTATATCAGACTTGAATACTCCTGGGTCACAGAGACATAGCTTCTGCTCAGGTGCCAAACAAATCTAGGGAATAAGGATGGGCAACAAAATATACTGTATTTTTGTAGGGATCCAGTTTATATATGAAAAATGCAATGCATTTTTAAACCAAAGGAAAACATGACCCTTTATAGAGACTTTTGAATAAATCCCAAAGACAACATTAAAGCAGTGTAAATTGTTCAGCTAGTACCAATACATTCATCTGCTCATTAAAAGAATTCTTGCCATGTGGATTTCTTAGCTTTCTCTTTGATAGTTCTCTCTTTTTTAGAAATCCAAATAGTTACTGTTATTTATTTTTCTGCCACTGACATAAGACAATGTCTGAGATTTTTTTAATGCTGTTATTAACCATGTTTATTTCCTCCATTACAGGCTGTAGTAAGTTTTCAGATATGCCTGTTAATGATGCTGAGTCCTAATATTTTGGGCAGTTATGCACAAACTGCTAGATGACTAAGTAACTGGTGGATCTTGATAATAATCAGTAATTTTTTTTCTTATCTATTTGCCAGAGCATTCTTACTTTAAACAAGGAATTTTGCAAGGGAGACTACTAATTTAATTATTATAGTGAGAAGCAGGGTGAATAAAAGTCAATTACTTGAAAAAAAAGTTTTTAAATTCTTGTATTTAATTCAGATTTTTTAATTTAAATTAAATCTATTTTTCTCTTACAATTAAATCTGAAATTATGATAACCTATCTTTAGCCCTACAATCTAGTAAAAATCAATTAAGTTAATTTTAAAAAAATATTAAGCAGTAGACATTTGTTGCCAAAGTTTAAAGAAAATCTAACCATTGAACTGGTGACAGCCACTGCCAAATCAGCTGGGACCAGAGTTTGTTGAAGTGCTAAACCAGCTTTTGACAACAGTAGCCTCTTCTGCAGATGCAATGAGAATATTTTCTTCATTTCAGTTTATTCAACTACTTCAGTTCAGTGATTAGTTCATTCAAAATTAAGAAAGCAACTGGGAACTTAAAAAAAAGCAGGAATGCCTGTTTTCCTCTTTCAATCTACCAGTAGAAACAAAGTGTGAAAGGATGAGATCTATTAGTTCTAAAAGTTTGAAGGGCATGGTGACCAGAAACAATCAGTTCAATTCACTAACTACAGATATTTCCTTTAATAAATCAATTAGTTTTAAATGCAAAACAGATTTTGATAAGAAAAAAATAAGTTTTCTGTATCCAACACGTTTGAAATAGTTTTGTGTACCTAATAAAAATGTGGATTCCAATATCCATCTAAATAGAGTTTGATACAAAACATGAGTAAAAAAAATAATCATCTAGAAAATAAGAAATGCAGCACTCACCATTTTCTAATCTAAAATAATAAAAATGTAAAAATAAAAAATCTTTAAAAATGTAAATTAAACTATATAATTGCTAAGATAAAATTGTATGTCTCTTCTTGGTGAGCAAAGAAAAGTACTAGCATGCAAATCAACATGTTTTAATGGTTACTGACCAATGAAAATCAATCTCTTTTTAGGAAAATTGAAAATACAAATGCAAAACAAGATTAAAATTGATGATTTAAATCAAGGTTGCTTCTTGCTGATTCAAACTCGTGATTTACATCACTTTGATTTAAAATCAATCCACCCTGATGAGAAGGGAGTTGTTAGGGCAACAGAAACATTTTGACTCTATCCTCCTACCAGTCCATATAGGATACTCCTGAGGGAATTCTCTGCTACTGCACACATGCAGAATTCATGTCCCCTGCACATTTCTTTGCTTCCCAGCAGAAAAATTACTTTCTGATAGGGAAGCAAAAGGAAGCCACAAGAGCAATCATATGCCCCTTCCCAGCAGCACAGGCACATTGTTTCGGGTGCCCCAAGCAGCTGGCGGAGAGGTAAATCACTGCAGGGCAGGCAGGGGATGCCCTACCCGGTGGCTCCTACCCTGCACTGGGCTCAACTGCTAGCCCTGGCTGGGCTGGGGGAGGACAGAACTTCTTCTTCCTCTGCAAGGAGTGGCCGGGGCTAGGTAGGACCCACCCCTAGACCCCACCCCACCTGCAGGAAGCTGCTCTACCCCAGCTCTGCTTCCTGCCCCCATCACTCCTCCGCAATGGGGAGAGGGGTCAGTGTACAGGAAGCTGGTCCCTCATCTGCCCATCCCTCATGCATCCAGCCCCCTGTCACCCAACCTCCCCACTGAGCCTCCCCCTTCCCCCCACCCCCAGAACCTCCTCACTGAGCCCCCTGTACCCAAACCCTCAACCCACCAAGGCCAACCCCTGCACCCAGACCCCCGCACCAACCCCCACCTTACCTGCATCTGGCCCCCCACCCCCAGACCACCCCCACTGAGTCCTCCACAATTGAACCCCCACAAGTCCCCTGCACTCAGACCCCCCACACTGAGCCCCAAACAGCTGAACCCAGACCTCCACCCCACCCAGCACTCAGACATCCCCACTGAGCCCACACACACACACACACAGATGCCCCTTGCCAAGCCCTATCCCACCACACCCCCTCTGCTGAGCCCCAAACACCTTCACCTGGAGCCCTCTGCAGAGTCCCATTGCCCCTGCCCCCAGAACCCTCAATAAGCCCTTGTGCATCCAGACCCCCCCCTGCACCCTGACTCCCCACTGAGCACCCTGCACCCAGATTGCCCCACCCAGAACCCTCTCACCCCACACCTGGATCCCCCCCACACTATGCCTCTCCACACTTGCATCCTGCCAGGCTGAGCCTGCCTGCCCACACCTGGTGCGCCTGGCATGGACGGACAGGTCCCTGGGCTGTTTCTGGGGCAATCCTGGTCCTTGCACTGTGTCAGGGTCAGGTGCAGCCTCACCACCAAGTCTGTGTCCCAGGGGACAGGGAGGGGGCTGCTGGGTGATCTCCTACCATCGTGCAGCCAGTGGCCTGTGCTCCCTACTGCCATGCTGGAGCCTCCACATTTATTTACTGACAAATAACACTTGTGAAATTTAAAATATTATGCACAGAATTTTTATTTTTTTGGCGCAGAATTCCCTCCGGAGTAATAGGATAAGAACTGGGGAAACAATGGGAACTTTCCAGACTCTGTAGAGTGGCTTTCCTAAGTGTATGAAGCCTCTGGGTGAGTGTAGGAATCCTTCCCCTCAATCCCCACTCAGGTAGAGCACTGTGAAGAGGAGGAATTTCCTTTGCAGAGGTATTCACTGAAATAATCACACATGTGAGGAAAACTTCATGCAGTATGAAGGAGTTTCTGTTTAGCCAAAAATATCGTGATCATAAGAATGAGCAGAGAAAAAGTGAGCTAAACTGTAGATAATGTGTGTGATTGTATACATGGTAGTCTAATGTGTACAGTGACACATGGGGTCTAGCTGCTCTCATTTATTCTCATGCAAGTCCCTTTTCTAGAAGAGGGTTACTCAAGTGTAAATCAGAGCACATTTGGGGAATTTATCCCCCTTTTTATTAATCTGTTCAGATTTGAAATTAATTTCAGATTCGTGATGAATTAACTTGAGCAAATTACTTACAATATGCAGATTTGTTTAAATGATTAGATTTATACATTAGGGGACATTCCAGTCCTACTATCAGTCTTTCTTAGGAACATAGGACATAGTACTGGAAGGGATTGCCTGGATCATTGAGTCCAGTCCCATGCTATCACAGGAAACCCTGTCATAAACTTATCAAGCTCCATTTTAAGACTAGTTAGTTTGTTCACCCCCACTACTGCTATTGAGAGTGTGTTCCAAAACATCATATCACCTGTCAGGATCAGGTTGTGAGATGCTCAGTATCATGGCTGAAGATCAGATCAATCTGGGGCCAGCCCAGGTCAAAAATGCAAAGTGAGAGTCCATAGCCAAACTGAAATTGTGAGGTCAGAATCGGGGTTGGGCCGGGTCACCAGGGTCAACAATGGTCATAAGCTGAAGACAGTAAACCAGGTATCAGGAACCAAGCCTAGATCAAGAGCTGAGAGTCTGGGATGAAAGCAAGTCACAGCAAGGAGTGGTGAGGCAGGATCTAAGGCAGACAAACACAAGAGGTCTGAGCTAATCAGGCAACTCCCAGAAATGGCTTCTTGGTTTATATGGTAACAACCAACCAAGGAATCACAGAGGGCTGTTGCTCATGTCCCTTAGGGCAGGATTTCCTGCAGGACTTAGCCTCTCAGAGTTTCTTACCTAGGCCCCTGGTGGTGACAAGGAAATGGCACCTTCCTTAAACCTTGCCGGCACTGGTTCTAGGCCCATGGCTTCCTACATCACCTTCCTCTTCAGGACCCTCCTTTTCAGGATGGAACTGGACCAGGCTTGTCTGAATGAGCGTCATGAAACTTTCTTACCAAGTCGGGGGTGTGGACATGGAAGGCAGGTTCACAAGTGTACTCTTCAAGTCCACGTCCTTCCCAGTCTATTAGGTAATACTTGTGTCCTTGGGTGCATCTGGAATCGAGGATAGCATGCACCTCATATTCTTCATGATCCTGGTCTTCGACTGGCAGAGGTGGAGGAGGGGTTCGCCAGGAAAGGGGTTGTCAGCATAGGATTTTAGCAGGAGCACGTGAAACATGGGAGTATCTTGAGGGATTGGAGAACGTGTAATTTGAAAGTGACTGGGTTGACTTGCTGACATATCCAAAAGGGTCCCAGGAAGTAGTGATCCAGCTTGTGGGAGGATCTACTGGACGGAAGATGCTTCAAAGTGATCTAGATTTTCTGACCTAGAGAGGGACAAGGCCTCTTGGCACCACTAGTTGGCATACCACTTGTAAGCTCTCTTTGCATTCTGTTAGTGGTCCTTAAGATCCTCCTGGGCAAAATGGATTTGTTGGACCCAGTCGGAGACAGCTGAGTTCAGCAATCCTGCTGGTAGTGCAGCCATAATTTGGAAGAAGGGGCTCTGTTCTGCTGAGGGGTGGTCTGCATTGTAGTAGAAAAACTTGACAAGTGGTAAGAGGTTGTATCAGTTGTTATGATGATAGTGAAGTATCTGAGATACTCTTCCAGTACCTGGTTCACCCTCTCAGACTTTCCATCTGAGGATAGTAAGTGCAGATGTCCAGCAGTCACAGGATTTTGTGCCAGAAGTGCAAGGTAAATTGTGGACCTCAGTCTGAGCCAATATAGTCCAGAAGCCCATGAAGACAAATACCATGTCTTATCAAGAGTTGGCCAGTAACTTCAGCAGAGGGTAAGCAGTTTGAGAAGATGAAAGTGAGCTATTTTTGTCAGACAGTCTATGACCATCAAGATGACAGTGTTACCATCAGAGTTGGGGAGTTCCACAATGACATTTAGTGAAATCAATGTCCAAAACTTTGTGGATGTTTCCAGGGGTATCGAAGTACCAAGGGGCATGGTTCAAGTTATCTTGGTGCAGTCATAGAGCTCAAATGAATCTACATAGGCTTGAATTTCAGCCTGCATGTGGAGCCACTAGAAAAAGCAGGAGGTTGTGCAGGAAGTCTTATGACAACCAAAGTGTCCTGCCAGTGAGGCATCATGACAAAGATACAGTATCTCAAGGTGGCAGCCCCCCCAGAGGGACATACAGACACCCACTGAAATATGTTGCTCCATCGTGTTCAGAGCAGTGCATCTGGGTACCCAAGTGCTCAGGAAGTGGTTCCCAGGCAAAGGAACCCTCCTTTGAGATGGACCAAATAAGGGAGATCAGATCTTGATGAACTGGTGCCTTGAGGAAATTACTGGGTTTGAGACAGTATGGTGGCTTGGCGGTTGGTTCCTCGCTGTTCTGGTAGTACTCTCCTTTTTGTGATAAGGCTCAGATCGGTAGGTGACAGTGAACTTGAACTGAGAGAAACAGGGCCTACCTTAGCTGCCTTTGGTTTAAAGCTCAGGCCTTGCTGAGATGCTGGAGGTTCTTATGGTTGTGAAGACCCGTACAGGGAGCAAAGCCCCCTCGAGGTGGTAGCACCAATCTTTAAATGTTCCTTATCTAGTATTCCATAATTTCTTCCTGCTGGGATGAGCTTGCAGGAGTAAAATGCATAGGGTTGCAAGACTTGCTGTGTCCAAGCTTCTGCGAGAGTGCTGCTCCAAGGGTCACGCTGGATGCATGAGCCTCCAATATGAAGGGGTAGGTTGGGTTGGGGAATACCAGGATGAGGGCCATCACAAAGGTGGATCTGAACTGAATGAAGGCATGCTGGGCTTCAGATGACCAACTGAACCAGACAGTCTTACACAGTACTGAAATTAGGAGAGCTATTTTTTCTAGAGAAGTCAGTGATAAACCACCAATAAAAATTGGCAAAACCCAGTGTGACGGTGCCCTCCATAAGGCTTTATGGAATATGCTTATGAATGTATATATGTATACTGGAACAAAGGACAGTCACGACAGGGGGTGTGAGTGATTGCTGGACCCAGACTAGCAGGGGACTAGTCTGTAAAAGGAAGCTTACTGGAACTGGTGAGGTTTTATTTGTATTCAGTTTCTTAGACATAGACTTGCATATTCTATTTTATTTTACTTGGTAATTCACTTTGTTCTGTCTGTCACTACTTGGAACCACTTAAATCCTACTTTCTGTATTTAACAAAATCACTTTTTACTTAATAATTAACCCAGAGTATGCCTTAATACCTGGGGGGGCAAACAGCTGTGCATATCTCTCTATCAGTGTTATAGAGGGCGAACAATTTATGAGTTTACTGTGTATAAGGTTTATACAGGGTAAAACTGATTTATTTGGGGTTTGGACCCCATAGGGAGTTGGACATCTGAGTGTTAAAGACAGGAACACTTCTGTAAGTTGCTTTCAGTTAAGCTTACAGCTGTTAGGGGACGTGGTTCAGACCCTGGGTCTGGGTTTGCAGCAGGGTAGCAGGTCTGTCTCAAACCAGGCAGGGCACCAAAGTCCTAAGCTGCCAGGGCAGGAAAGCAGGGGCAGAAGTAGTCTTGGCACATTAGTTGGCAGACACAAGGGGGTTTCTGTAATCTAACCCGTCACACCCAGCAATTCACGGCGTTCTGGGGAGTCGCCTAATCGTGGATTGCTGTAATATTTTGGTGATTCATCTGAATGCCCCCAGAGAAGATGATGTAGTCCAAAAACTTGATGCAAGACCAGTCAAAGAAGCATTTTTCCAGTTTGGGATACAGATCATGCCTCCACAGAACTTCCTAGAACAGACTGGACATGACAACAGTGTTGGCTTTGGTTCTCTAAGAACACCAGGATATTGAGATAAATGATGACATAGTGATCAACTATATACCGAACACATCATTTGTGAAGCATTGGAAAGTTATAGGGACGTTGTTAAGCCAAATGGCATTACTAAGTATTCAACGTGTCCGTTCTGGGTCCATCCACTCATCTCCAACCCTTATATACACTAAGTTGTAAGCTTCCCAAAGGTCTAGTTTTGTGAAGATCCTGGCCATTTGCACACACTCTAGCAATTCCAGGATAATGGCAGAGGATACTGGTTGTGGATTTTGATCTAATTTAGGGCTCAATGGTTCACACAAAGGCGCAGCAACTCATCCTTTTTCTGTATAAAAAGGACTGGGGACCCTAATGGGAAGACAGATCAACTGATGAATCTTTATCGAGATTTTCTCAGATAACACTGGTCTACAATTTTTGAGAAGTCGTCTGCTTCAGAGATAAAATGTGCTATTTATTATGTATTTTGATGTGCTGAATTCAAATATGACAATTAAAACAACTGATTGGCTACTGTTTCTAAGATATTTAAGTTTTTACATTTTATGTCTATGTATATTGTGTAGATAGTAGAGTTTTAATCATAAATTGTAAACCTAGGTCTTTTCATGTGTTTATGGTTGCTTTACATGATAATATTTCACCTGTCCTCTTTATGTAACACTTTAAAAATCAGCAAAAGGGTTATATAAATAAAATTGATTATGAAACAAAAGGCAAAAAACTATTCTGTACATAGTTTAGTCCTATTCAGTGTCTACTCGGCGCTTCTTGGCTTGTCTCTTGTATTCATTAAATGGAGCATCTCTTGTCACTGTCCAGCAATAGTCTGCAAGCATTGATGGGCTCCATTTGCCCTGATAGCATTTCTCCATTGTTGCAATATCCTGGTGAAATCGCTCGCCGTGCTCGTCGCTCACTGCTCCGTAGTTCGGTGGGAAAAAATCTAGATGAGAGTGCAAAAAATGTATATTTAGTGACATGTTGCAACCAAGGCTTTTGTATGCCTTGAGGAGGTTTTCCACCAATAACCTGTAGTTGTCTGCCTTGTTGTTTCCGAGAAAATTTATTGCCACTAACTGGAAGGCTTTCCATGCCGTCTTTTCCTTGCCACGCAGTGCATGGTCAAATGCATCATCTCGAAGAAGTTCACGAATCTGAGGACCAACAAAGACACCTTCCTTTATCTTAGCGTCACTTAACCTTGGAAATTTTCCACGGAGGTACTTGAAAGCTGCTTGTGTTTTGTCAATGGCCTTGACAAAGTTCTTCATCAGACCCAGCTTGATGTGTAAGGGTGGTAACAAAATCTTCCTTGATTCAACAAGTGGTGGATGCTGAACACTTTTCCTCCCAGGCTCCAATGACTGTCGGAGTGGCCAATCTTTCTTGATGTAGTGGGAATCTCTTGCACGACTATCCCATTCGCAGAGAAAACAGCAGTTCTTTGTGTATCCAGTCTGCAGACCAAGCAAGAGAGCAACAACCTTCAAATCGCCACAAAGCTGCCACTGATGTTGGTCATAGTTTATGCACCTCAAAAGTTGTTTCATGTTGTCATAGGTTTCCTTCATATGGACTGCATGACCAACTGGAATTGATGGCAAAACATTGCCATTATGCAGTAAAACAGCTTTAAGACTCGTCTTCGATGAATCAATGAACAGTCTCCACTCATCTGGATCGTGAACGATGTTGAGGGCTGCCATCACACCATCGATGTTGTTGCAGGCTACAAGATCACCTTCCATGAAGAAGAATGGGACAAGATCCTTTTGATGGTCACGGAACATGGAAACCCTAACATCACCTGCCAGGAGATTCCACTGCTGTAGTCTGGAGCCCAACAGCTCTGCCTTACTCTTGGGTAGTTCCAAATCCCTGACAAGGTCATTCAGTTCACCTTGTGTTATGAAGTGTGGTTCAGAGGAGGAGGATGGGAGAAAATGTGGGTCCTGTGACATTGATGGTTCAGGACCAGAAGTTTCATCCTCTTCCTCTTCCTCGTCTGACTCAAGTGAGAATGATTCTGGTGCATCAGGAACCGGCAGTCCTTCTCCGTGGGGTACTGGGCGTATAGCTGATGGAATGTTTGGATAATGCACAGTCCACTTTTTCTTCTTTGACACACCTTTCCCAACTGGAGGCACCATGCAGAAGTAGCAATTGCTGGTATGATCTGTTGGCTCTCTCCAAATCATTGGCACTGCAAAAGGCATAGATTTCCTTTTCCTGTTCAACCACTGGCGAAGATTTGTTGCATAAGTGTTGCAGCATATGTGTGGGGCCCACCTCTTGTCCTGATCTCCAATTTTGCAGCCAAAATAAAGGTGATAGGCTTTCTTAACCATAGTGGTTATACTGCGCTTTTGTGATGCAAAAGTCACTTCACCACAAACATAGCAGAAGTTATCTGCACTGTTCACACAAGTACGAGGCATCTCTGCTCACTTTGGCTAAACAGAAATGTGTCCCTTTGCAAAAATCAAACACTGACAAATAAGAGAGCACGATACTGTATGATTTCTAGAGCTGATATAGGGCAATTTGTTCAGCAGAGTGATGTAAGCTTCGTTATGATTGCATCATCCATGACTTCTAGGAATAACATGATGCAATTCATATCATGTATGACGCAATACCAGCTTCAGATTGCATCATTCATTGTTTTGCCTAAAAAGCAAGTACTGTCCAAACCCAGTCATAGATTTATTCATAGATCCAGTCAAAGATGTATTTTAGTCATTTCTGGTTTAAATTGAGATCCCTTCCCTTTATAACTCACTTATCCTCCGCCATTCCCAAGTCAAGGGTCGTATATACTGACCCAATAGCATATCTTGAAAACTAGAGCCAATCAACAATTTTAAGCATCATTTTCGTTCTCAGTGACCCAGAATTAGTAAAGTTTGACTACATTTATTTCAGAAGCATTTTGGCTGTAGAGCAGTGTAAAGGGCCCAGTCCTCCTGACTCTGGTTCAGACATGGTGAATATTTGTCCATATAGGGCCTTCATCCCAGGCTGCAAATCTACAAGACAATCAGGGTCCCAGTGTGGGGGCTGGATGTCCACTTTTTTTCTCAAAAACGTTGTGCACTCCTGGTATTTCTTGGGGGAGACGGGGTGCTGGACTCAAAGCAAGTTCTTTCTGGCTGGCCCCCACTGCCCTGCGTTTCCCCTTGGGTAGTAATTTCCCTTCCCAAGGGAGAGAGATTGGCTTGCATGGGAGCTGCAGGCAGACTTTTCAGCACAATTCAGAAGAAAAGTCGACGCACTTCCCTCTACAGGAAATACATGGGTCACGCTACTCCAATCATGGTATACTGAGTATTACTGGGAAGTGTGTTATGCTTATAAGAAGCACACGGGATCTTTTTTCAGGGGAAAAGGCAATATGCTGTGTTTACTGAAGGTACAATTATCATATGCATTCAATCACACACACACACACACACACACACACACTGTCCCACCAGTCAATGTTATAGTTACCAATCCAGAGTCTGGAACAATCTAGTGGCCAGCTATGTTGATCACGGGTAGGTAGGAGCCGGGTTCTGTCGGTTGCCACACGATGTTCCGGGGAAGTCTTGGCAGGATGAACCCAAAGTTTATATAGTGATTTTCCTTCATTGGGACCAATGAGTTTTGCACCGTCGTGCTGTAATCAATTGTTGTTTGAAGAGTACTTGTTTTCTTAAATTGTCCTTTTCATTCTTTATTTTGTTCTTTCATCAAGTCTTTCAGGGAATTACCCCATGCTGGTTTTGGTCACAGCTATCTTGTCCCCATTGATAGGTGCCTGTCTCATCTTTAGAGTCGTCAATCTGCCCTTTTCTGACATTTCAATAGGGACTTGTTGTAATCTCCTGGCGCCCTTGTGTCTGTCCCCGGTTCCTCTCTAGAACATCTGGTCCGGTGATGGACTTCACACTTATTTTCTAACACACACATTCCTCATTCACACACAAAACAGAATTGATTTACACAGAGCATTTGAACAAATTGCAGTGCAAGAGAAAACAATCATTGCATTCTTTTACTTATTTTAAAATGCTAAACCTACAACAAAGTAGTGACCCTAAAAGGTCTGTTACTGCCTTGAAATCAGCTCCAGACACAGATTCTGGCTGATGCATCTTTACCAGTAGCCCATTAGGCCATTCCTTTCTGCTTTCAGAAAGGGTGGTTGGTGGGATATGGTCAAATCATACACCAATACATTTAATGCATGCTACATTATTATTCTTTATTTCTCATTTTAAATTATACAAAGTACAAACATAAAATCCTACTACTACAAGTGCGGAGCATGGATCTTACTGAAGTGCAATAACTCATGGCGCTCTCCCACTCTGGCCTCTAAGGGAACAGTTTTCCGGGTTACTGGACCAGACGACAGGGGTGACTTATCGATTGTTTCTACCAGGTCCAGTGAAGGTTTTGGCTGAAGGGTCTGGGCTACCTTTGCATCTATAATATTGTCAGCAGCAGCAGAGTCGTTCATGGATAATGCTGGGGAACTGACCTCAGTCCCTCTAGGGTATGTAACTGAAGTGAAATCTGTAAGTGTGGAGAGGCCCCATGGGGTTTGGGTTGGGTTCTCTTCAAAGGTGGGGGGTTGGTGCCCCCGTGATGCCTGGGAGGGGTACCCCCTTTTTGGACCTGGGCTGGTCACTTTCCCAATTTCAGTCTGGATGGAAGCCAGCACTTTGGCCATGGTCTGAGCTAACTGGGCCTGTAGTGCGAGATTCTCCATCTGCAAGCAGGTAGCTTGTTCCTGGGGGGGTTGGGTTGCCTGGGAAATGCAAGTGGAAGATGGACCTGCCCTTCAGCTGTCTATTGAGGGATTGGCAGAAGGGCAAAGTCTGGAAGTGACCTGAACAATGTATCAGATTCGGGTCGTGGGCAGCCTGTGGGCATAGAGTGAGCTATTCAGTATCAGGGATGAAGGTCAGAGATGAATCCAGGGCCAGGCCAGGTCAAAACTGCAAAGACCAAGTCTGTCACCAAATTGAAAGTGGGAGGTGAGAATCAGGGTCGGCCCAAGCCAGGGTCAGCAATGCTCTTAAGCTGAAGACAATACACCAGGGATCAGGGCAGGGAGCCAAGCATAGTCAAGAGCTAAGAATGTGGGATTGAGAAGCCATGAGACAGGAAGTGCGGAGGTCTGCATTGCTCAGACAACTCCTAGAAATGCTTTCCCAGTTTACATGAGGAGTGCCAGCCAATCAGGAAATCACAGAGGGCTATCGCTCATGTCCCTTTGGGTGGGACTTCCTGCATGGCTTAGCGTCTCAGTACCTCTTAGTGGCAACCTGCCTGGGACTCTGGTGGTGACAACAAAGCGGCACCACCTTGAATCCTGCAGACACTGGTTCTATCACTCTTCTGGTGGTTAAAAACTTTCCCAACAAGAAAGGAAATGGGCACAAAAGATAGAGCAATCAGCTAAAGAAGTGCCACAGTAAGGAAGTCCACTGAACAAAATATTAGTGGGAAGAGAGCTGTAACAGTGTAATAAATCATGGGGGAGAGCTGCAACAGCAGAGATGTAGTCAGATAAGTGATAATCACAAGAGAATGTGAGTGAGAAAATTACCTAGGAAGAAAAGAGTGTTTGCTGTAAGCAAAGAAGCCTGGCAGCTAAAAAGGAGATAAATAAGAGAGGAAACAAAAAAGGTATTATCCAACAGAAAAACTTTTCAGCCTTTGGGAAGAAGGTCAGCTTATGCTGATCTCACAGATGGAGGGAATAGCTCAGACTTTATTTAGTGCACTGAAGTATTTCTATTTGCCAGAGTTAACATTACAAAATAACTGAGGAGGTGGAGAGGATGGAAGTGGTAGAGTGTGGGTGTCAGGGATGCTAGAGAGGAAGAAGAGGTTGCGGTAATCAAAACTGGTGCTGATCAGCACCTGAACAAACTTTAGCAATCTGGATGGAAAGGAACAATTGGATTTTAGAAATGTTTTGGGGAAGTAGCAGCAATATTTTGACACCACCCCTACCCTTCTTGATCAAATAATATTCTTGATCAAAGCTACTATAGCAAGTGCTTACTTGGAAAAGAAGTATTTACACAGTATTTTGTATTAGCAGTTGTCCAGAATGTGGTAAATGTTTTGTCCTTTTTGAAAAAAAGTTAATAGCATTATTTACTTTTAGTTTTCATTCCATTTCCCCCTCACTTGTGTTTCTTTCTGAATCCCCACCTCTTGCCACCCACACAGTCTTTCTTTCTACCTGCCTCCCTAGGTATAATTCCCATATGAATGTTCCTTTTCAGGGTGGCAGCTCCAATCCCTCTGGTAGCTCTGATTCCTGTGGGAGGATCCTGCTCCTCATCCCTCCTAGCAGAGGTAACTAGACAAGGTCTTTCATGTTTCCAGCTACTTTTACCAGACTCCAGGCTGCTCTTCACACTGAAGAGCATGAAGGCATTTAAAAGCAATCATAAACAAGGAGAAGCCAACATCATGTCACTTACCAGCTATTGCAGACTCCCAGGAAATAATCTACAGACCCCAACTGGTACATGGAACTCACCTTGGAAATCTCTGTGCTAAATAAGCCCTTTCCTTCCTTTGTGTTGACATTTTTTCAGATATTTCTAGACTTATTTCCCTCACCCATCCTTTGGCACAACTTATCCAAGTTATCATAGATGGGGCTGTTAGCATCACCTATTATTTAGACTACTCAATGCTTCTCACATTAAGACCCTGTTTTCAGTAGCATATAACTTTGCTAAAAAACTTTAAATGTTTGGTCTGAAATTTTCCATGGTGGTTGTCAGCCTTAGGCTGAATTTTTCCAGAAAATTTCAGTCTAAATGTTTCAGTCATTTCTGAGAATGAAGCTAGGTAAAATATTTTGCCCATAGACTAGACTATCAGGGTTGGAAGGGACCTCAGGAGGTCATCTAGTCCAACCCCCTGCTCAAAGCAGGACCAATCCCCGACTACTTTTTTTGCCCCAGATCCCTAAATGGCCCCCTGAAGGATTAAACTTACAACCCTGGGTTTAGCAGGCCAATGCTCAAACCACTGAGTTATCCCTCCCCCCAGATTTCTGGAAATCTTTTCTTTAGGAAGCTCTAGCATATCCATGCTTTGGAACAGGGACTTTAAATTTGGCAGGATGGTCGCCCTGGTGTCAAGCAAGCACCTTTTGTCATCCCTGTTAATCTTTTCAAACTTTAGTCAAGTCATAAGCCTTTGAAAAACAGCAATTTGCATATGTTCAGTAGGCATTTGCTAGGGCTTAGCAGCTAAATACCCTGAAGATTCCATCAAAACAAAGCATGCTCCAGCCCGGGGCTGCTGCTGATGGCTTTTCCTATTGTTGCAGTTCTGTGCTGGGTCCAGGCACTTGAATTGAGAACTTGGAGACTTGTCTCTCCTGTGCTCTCAATAACCCCCCTGCCGGACCCAGGCAGCATGTAGGGGGAAGTTGCCTGATTTATGCATTATGATACAGTCTTTAAATTAAATGATCACATACTTTCTACACAGGATCCCTGCCTCATTAAGTGTACAGGATGGAGCTCCTCTGGGGATGAAACAGGGTTGTGTACCTAAAAGAATGTTTTCTGTGGGACCCCTGCTTCATTTGTTGCAGAATTTGGAAGGTGAATGAGGGGAGGGGACTGCAGGAACAGAAAAGAGGATCTCACAGTTACGGCAGCTGAATGCTGCCCTCAATAATGGGATTCTATCCCGGCCTCTGCCACTGGTAACTGTGTGTTCCTCGTTTTCTAGGTGCCTACCTTGAAACTCTGGGGTCTGATCTGCAGAAATGTTGAGCATTCATAGGGTCAACTGAAGTTATTAGGAGCTGGGATTGTAACATATACAGTGCTATATAATACCAAGTAAACTAAACAACCAGATCTTAGGTGTCTCATATTGGACACCCAAAATTAGTGGACATTTTTTACCTAAGTCTCTCTGTGCCTAAGTTCCCCATCTATTCCATGGAGTTCATACCGTAGCTTCATCTCACAGGGGTGTTGTGAAAGTAAATTAATTAATGGTGTGAAGCACTTAGATACTCTAGTGATTAGTGCTATAGAAAAGAAGAGGAAATTAATAATTCTCTCTTCAGAGCAGGGTTTGAATAGTGTGCAGTACATTAGGCATGAGATCCACACACTGAAAACAAATTATTGCACAGCTGCTCATTAAGTGAGCCCCATCCATCCTGTGCACTGAATGAAGCATGGGACCAATAGAAAAAATAGTACAAGATCATGTAATTGAAGACTGTCATAATGCATAAACACCAAGGGGCTGAATTAAGGTTGCACAGACAAGGACCTGATGGCAAGGACTTGATGTAGGCCACAATTCAGCAACAATGGCCCCGGGACTCCCTTTGCTGGGATGTGTGTCTGTCTGTCTCTCTCTCTCTCTCTCACACACACACACACACACACACACACACACACACACACACACACACACACACACACACACACACACACACACTTTCATAGAGACTGCAGCCTATAGCCATAGCAATGACTGTAGCAATTTTTTTTCAGATGTATCTGGCTATATCTTTTTATGATAACTGATGGCTTTGGTCTACTTTTAACATAATATGTCCAATCTACACTCATTAACATTAGTAGAAATTAACCATATACACTGAGAAAATGTCCATATATGTGAACTTACCCTGGCTGGGTGTCATTTGTTACACAATGATAGGTAAAAGTTCCAAACATCTGAACTCCTAGAATTCCGTATAGAAGCAGAAAGAATAGAAGGAAAATTGAAACACTCCAAATCTGCTCTCCGGAACGCCTGGTAAGAAGATAAATATTACATTAAGTATTAATAAATAAAAACTAACCTCCAGAAAAAGGTATTTAGTATTTGTATTCCAGCAGCACCTTGATGCCCTAGTAATGGACTAGGAACCGATTGTGCTAGGTGTTGTTCCAACACACAACCAAAATATGGTCCCTGCCCCAAAGACCTTTTAATCTAAGTACATAATATAAGAATGGCCATACTCGGTCAGACCAATGGTCGATGTAGCTCAGTATCCTGTCTTCTGAAAGTGGCAAGTGCCAGGTGCTTCAAAGAGAATGAACAGAACAGGGCAATTATCAACAAGAGGCAACAGATACAGACAGGCAGATAAGTACAAGGAAACAATGAGACAATTTACCCTTATATATCACATGGCACCTACCCACAAAGACATGGCAAAAGCAGCTGACATTTCAAAAATAAATGAAAAAAAGAACACCTGTGAGAAAGACCTATTTCTTTATCCTGAAATATGGCATTCCTTCCCTACAATTATGTTGTGCTAAGATGCAGACCAAGCAATATTTAGTGTTGTAAAAGTAACAGATTTAAAATATTTGGACTAGAAATGGCAGCCAAGATTTTTCCAAAAAGGGGTGCCTGAAGTTAGGCTTAAATCAATGCTGGAACCTACATAATAGCTTAATTTTGAAAGTGCTGAGCTTCCAGCAGATTCCAATTGCTCCTATCAACATCAGATAGTGGTTGGCTTATGTTCTGAACCATATACATTTTTAACTTATCATTTTCCTCCTCTCCCTCTGAGATCTGTGAATTTGGATACTTAGGGCCAGGTCCTCAGCTGGAATAAATCCAAAGTGCAAGGGAACTCCATGGATTTATACTGGCTGAGAAGCTGATCCATGGTAACTAAAGCAACCAGGCCATGCAGGAGAAGAGATTAATTTTTTTTTTAAAAAAAACATAATAAAATGGATAAAAAACTCTCATATTTTTCTGATTGTTTTTTTTTTTTTTTTGAAAAATCTGATAAATACAGAATACATGATAGTGTAGCAAAATTAATCCACAAAGGGGGCCAATAAACTCCTTATTCCACACCACCCCATCAATCATTTTGTATAGTGCAGCTTGACTCTGTCTGTAAAGGTAGGACGGCTTATCACCAGGAGTCCAAATGTAAATGGAGAGAGATATAATTAACTCTCAATATAATCTCAATTATCATTTCATAAATAATGTCATGATTTTAAGGTTGATAATGCAGAACCTTCCTGGTTTAGATAAAAGATGTATGTATCCCACTTAAAAACTGGAAATCTCCTCTTCTCCAAAGTATTCAGCTCCCACTTTTAACCTTTATTGGACCTGAAACACCAGGCCTTAACACCTGCTATTGGCCCAGGACTAAATTTAATCCATACTGGGCCACAGCACAGTGTAGTTTCTGGGCGTGTGGGGCAGAGAAGACAACTCTGAAAGAAAAGACTAAATATTTTTTTGCCAGTTGAGCAATTTTTGTGTGTGGATAAATTGTTGGGTATTTGAAGCTGATGGGTGGTTTGAAATGTCAGAAGCAATCCCAAAGGATCTGGGTGAGTGGGCAGAGTGCAGATGAAGTGGTTAAACATGCTTGATAAATGCAATTTATCACATAGCTCTACAATGTATCAGTTAGCTATTACCATCACATGCTATGCGTGATATTCATTACAGTTTAGTGCGGGGATCGGTAACCTTTGACACACGGCCTGTCAGGGAAATCCGCTGGCGGGCCGGGACGGTTTGTTTACCTGCAGCGTCCACCAGTGGGGGCTGCGGGAAGCAGCGTGCAAACCACAGCCAGTGGGAGCTGCTATCGGCCAAACCTGCGGACGCTGCAGGTAAACAAACCGTCCCGGGTCACGTGCCAACGGTTGCCAATCCCTGGTTTAGTGTGTATGTGTGTCTTATTATTTTTAAAAAGATATACGTCATAGGAGCATGCACACTTATCTCTAGATGCTCCTTCCAATATGTAAAAGTCACTGGAGCAGATCAAAATGTTTCCCAAAAAACATTAACTGTTTTCTGTCTCTCTTATACTGGCAGTTGATATTTTTCTAAAATGCACAATTCTGACATTTTTTTTTGTCCAGGTCTAAATCTAACAATCCTCCTCCCAGCTGCTTATACAATCATGTTAAAGAACATTTTAATTTTCATTTATGTTTACAGATAAATTATTCACTTACTTTAAAATATTTGTTATCCTGGTTCTTGGAAGCTCAAAGCGAAAATATATCCGGAATGCTCGAATCATAATAAGAGGTCTTGGAATCCGCAGCATACCCCAGGGTGACATCTGATCAACTATCTCAGCGATTTCAAACACCTATGATTAAAAGAGGGGGGGTGTTTCTGCTACTCCTGCACAGTCCACATCAGTACTCTTGTAACAGTTTTTGTATTTGTGGATTCACATTTATGAAGGCAGCAAAACTATTTTCATGATAACATTTTTCACTTTCAATGTCCCTTTTGGATTGAAATTTTCCTTTTTAAACTTTTCTTTCTTTTAAAGAAAGTTTAAGAAAAATCCCCTCAGCCATTTTTGAATTATCTTAATGAGAAATAAAAATATATTCCACCCATGTTCCTAATACTTCTAACTCAAACAACTCAAAAAACTTCCAGCTGTGTATGCAAGAAGTCTTGAAGAGAAATCTCTTGATCTGGCTCTTTCTCTCTCTCCCTGTTCTTTGCTAGGAATGAAAAGTTTTCTTTTCCAGTTAATGAAATTAACATCTGAAAATGTTACAAAGACCATGAATAGATTCTCACTGTTACAAAATGTACACACTTAGCCAGGTAATGACATTGCGTTGTGGGATAACTTGCAGACAGTAGATTACTTCAGGGAATTTGGAAGCATTCTGAAGAAGAATATCCAAGCCATCTTCTGTGAGATCCTTCCTGTCCCACAAGCAAAGGAAGACAGAAAGCAGAAGATTCTGGAAGTCAATCACTGGCTAGGTAAGTGGCGCAGGGTGAAGGGTTTTGCTTTCATGGAACATTGATCCACCTTCTATGGGATGAGGAGACTGTATAGTATATAGTATACCTAATGTTCCGTGTTTTCTGTTTTTACCTATTTTCACTGTTAAATTACCAGGTTTTTTTATTAAAGGAGTTTGGTTTTTACTAATTCACACCCATTTATCAATCCACTCAATATTTTCTGGGGTACTTATTGTTGTTAAACACTAATGCAATACACAATTGTTGTGTCCTGCAGCTCTGAGACTGAAGCAGTTCCGCAGTGTAAAACACATAATACACACATGGTGGAGATTGGAAAAATCAAACATTAATATCGCACTATGACTGGCTCACAGGGAGATGCTGCCCACCTATTTCGTTGCATCCGTTTAGTGTGGCACTGAATTTAAACAATCAATCCTCCACAGATGAAGTAAAAAGGTAAACATGAGGCGAAAACACAAAGGTATGCCTGACTACCAACAAGAAAACCAGTGCTTAGCAATTTTCAAGAAAAATAAAGATCAGAGTGAAGAGGATGCATTGTGCTGCAAGTACTGCAGCACTGAGGTCAGTGCTCATGCCGACAGAATAAAGGAGCATGTTGAAAGCAAGTGACACAAGAAGCTTAAAGAAGAAAGTGAGCTTCAGGATAGTCAATATCAGGAGCTTTCACCAGGGCCTTAATGAAAGAGAGCATGATGTTATTGACACAAACTGGGACCATATCGATCATTGTTGCAACCAAGGTCCTGTAGTGGCACCAAATCTTGTATAAAAGGGGGTCAAATAAGGTGTCTAAGACAAGGTTATGGTTTGCTGGTTATGATTATGCTATCTGTGTGCATGTATCATTTTTGTATTTAAAGTTATAAGTATTGGCTCTATACTGTCTGTATTTCAAACTTGTGCTATGCTTCTGGGTAACACCCCAAACAGTTTGGCATCAGAACTGCCTAGCGTGCTTGATGGCCCATGAAGGACCATCAGCTATACAACTGACCCACTGAAAGAAGGCAGATACATCTTGTGACTCAACAAGGTATGCAGGGACATGCCTATGGAGAGAACTCTAAGGTTTTTCCTTGTCATGTGCTGGAATGATTTTCTTTGGAACAAAGGAAGGAAGGCCACATGACAAGAGACTATAAAAGGTTGCTGCAGCTCCTCCATCTGGTCTTCAAGCCTGCTTCATACCTCTGCTGAAGCTCTGAACAAAGGACTGAATGATCCATCCCAGCTGGGGATTTACTCCAAAGACTTGATTTGAACCTGCAGTTTATTCTATCACTGCTACAAGCCTGAACCAAGAACTTTGCCATTACTGTATGTAATTGATTCCATTTAACCAATTTTAGCTCTCATCTATACCGTTTTCCTTTTATGAATAAACCTTTAGATTATAGATTCTAAAGGATTGGCAACAGCGTGATTTGTGGGTAAGATCGAACTTGTATATTGACTGGGTCTGGGGCTTGGTCCTTTGGGATCGAGAGACCCTTTTTTCTTTTACTGGGGTATTGGTTTTCATAACCATCTGTCCCCATAACGAGTGGCACTGGTGGTGATACTGGGAAACTGGAGTGTCTAAGGGAATTACTTGTGTGACTTGTGGTTAGCCAGTGGGGTGAGACCGAAATCCTCTCTGTTTGGCTGGTTCGGCGTGCCTTAATAGTAAAGGAACTCCAGCTTTGGGTTGTAACTGCCCTGCTCTAAGCAATATTTTCTGAATTGGCACTCTCAGAAGTGTCCCACCAAGGGCAGCGTCGTTACAGTGAGGTCACAGCATGATTGTGTCAATGAATTTGTGCATCCTCTTTCTTTCGCAGGACAACTGCTGTTAATTGCAGAAGGGCCTATTGGTGACTTTGTACGACAATACTGTCCAGCAGCAAAAACCCTCCCTAATGCAGATAACCTCACTCGTAAGTATTTGAAAGAAAATGACAATGCTTTAGTATCTAAACTGATGGAAATGTGGTATCTAGTCTGATTTTGTACAAGTCTCCTGATGCTTTGGACTGTCCAATTCTTGGCCTTTTCTTTTTGTTTTTTATTTCAAAGCAAATAAACCTGCATTGTTTTGTGCTGACATGACATTCATACCCTCTGCTGACACCCATTTTGTTGATGCAGCAATAACTGACATATTTGAGATGCACCAACTAACTTGGGAAAATGTGGCCATAACTAACACAGATTTTGCTTAGATGGCTAAGTTTGCGCAGGAGATAAAAATCAGAAACCAGAGCTGCTACGTATCACCTGTCCTGCTCATTTGATTAAGATTGCGCTACCAGCAGCTACTGCTATGGAAGAAATGAAAGACGTAAAATCTTGCATCACTGGATTCGGGGCCATTTTCAAGTATATGAACAAGTTGAAGGCTTTGTTTTATATAGTGTGAGACGAGTGCAGAGCCAACTGCCAATTAGCTACCCCTGTTGTGCAACCTCGGTGCATGAGCTTGTACTTCACTGCCTGTCATGTAAATAACGTGTGGACTTTGCTAATGCATCTCCTAGATCATCCTGAGTTTGTTGGTTCTAAAGAAGAAACTCTCAGGAGACTGGCAAATAACCAAAATGATGGCCAGATTCTGCGCACCTAGGTAATATTCATTGCTAAAATTTGGAATCACTGTGTGACAAACAGAAAACACTGGAGTTTTCTTCAACTACTGCCAACACGTTTGCCTGATCCTGACAACCAAAATTTCAGGTGAAATAAGCACAAAAGCTGCAGGAGAAACAAACGGCGAGAAAACTCAGCTGTTTCAGAAATCCTTCCAATCCCAGAACAGGCGAAAACCAAAAAAGCATTCAAAACCTTCAACACTCAGCGAGAAATGGGAGAAGACCATGGCCTGTAATCTGAACCCCAAAGTGTTTGGTGCTGGAGATTCTTTTTGGAATGTCATCCAGGAGTTGCACCCCTTCCTTGAGGTGAATTTTGCAGCAGACTATGACCATTATGCCAGAGTGTTTCAACCATTTGCCACTAAAGATTACATTTCAAATCTGAAAGGGGAATTTAGTACTTACATGAACATGCCTAACCATGACAATGTGAAACTGGATGTGCTGGCTTTTTGGAACAGTTATCAAGACACATTTCCCAACTTCAGCAAAGTGGCACGGCAAGCTTTGAGTGTACCTGCTGGATCTATTGATGCAGAGCATTTATTTTCAAAGTTGGACTACCTCCAGTATAGCAAAAGGCTCAACATGAGTGAGGATACTTAGAAGAAAATTATGTGAGCGTATGCCAACCAGGATTACTGGAACAACTACTAGCTCTAAGAGAGACAAAAAATAACATTTTATGTTCAAAGGTTCAATTATACTATAGTACAATGTGTATATTATGAATTTTTTTTTGTTTTTCTTTTCCCCCTCAATTTTTCATTTTAATCTTTTTAAACCTAATTTCATCCCGGTTTTAATTTTTATTTTCCAAACAGTGAGAAATTCCTGAATTTTTTTTTTTTTTTACAAATAAAAATTGAAAATGAAGAACAGTAAGTATACCTCAGTAGAAGAGGGACCAATTACCTTGGGGACAGGCCAGCTAGAGTAATCAAGACAGGATTAAACTAATAATAAAAGTGGAAGGTAAAAAAAAGATGAGTGCTCAGGTAGCACAAAATGAAGATGTTGAGAACAAAATTGATCAAGGAACCAGAGAAAATGAAGAGAAGAAATTCTTGCATTGCTTATACACTAGTTAGCAGTCTGGGAAACAAACAAAAGGAATTCGAACTGCTCATTTATTAACATAAATTTGATCTAGTTTACTAACAGAAAAAATACAAGATGGGGTACTGCTACAGACCACCAAACCACACTAGGAACCAGAATAACCACTTCTTTACACAACTATCTCCAATGTTTGGGGGAAAAAACTGTGATCATGGAGGACTTCAATCTGAATGACATATGCTGAAGGTGTCATGCTGCCAATACTAAAACATTTTAGATGACAATTTCCTAACTCAAAAGGAAGACAAGCCCATTGCAGAGAAGCTAAATGAATTCTTTGCATTAGTCCTCAATGCAGAGGATGTGAGGGAGATTCCCACACCTGAACCAGTCTTTTTAGGTGACAAATCTGAGCAACTGTCCAGGATTGAGGTGTCATTAGAGAGGAGGTTTTGGAACAAACTGATAAATTAAACAATAATAAGTCACCCGGAATTCAGCCAAGAGTTCTGAAGGAACTCAAACATGAAATTGCAGAACTACTAACTGTGGTATGTGACCTGTTATTTAAATCAGTCTCTGTACCAGATGACTGGAGGATAGCTAATGTGATGCCAATTTTTAAAAATGGTTCCCAAGCAACTACAGGCCAGTAAGCCTAACTTCACTACCAGGCAAACTGGTTGAAATAATAGTAAAGAAATAGTAAAGAAACAGAATTACCAGACAAATAAAAGAACACAATTTGTTGGGGAAGAGTCAAGGGAAATTATGCGTCACCAATCTACTAGAATTCTTTCAGGGGTGTCTACAAACATGTGGACAAGGGTTATCCAGTGGATATAGTGTACTTGGACTTTCAGAAAGCCTCACCAAAGGCTCTTAAGCTATGTAAGCACTTGTGGGATAAGAGGAAAGGACCTCTCATGGATCAGTAACTTCTTAAAAAGACAGGAAACAAAGAGTAGGAATAAAGGTCAGTTTTCAGAATGGAGAGAGGTAAATAGAGCGGTCTCCCAAGGATCTGTACTGGGACCAGTGATGTTCAACATATACATAAATGATCTGGAAAAAGGGATAAACAGTGAAGAGGCAAAGATTGCAGATGATACAAAATTATTGAAGGTAGTTAAGTCCAAAGCTGATCACAAATTGTTACAAAGAGATCTCACTATTGTGGCAGATGAAATTCAGTGTTGTCAAATACAAAGTAATGCCCATAGGAAATCATAATGATGGGGTCTAAATTAGCTGTTACCACACAAGAAAAAGATCTTGTAGTCATCATGGATAGTTCTGTGAAAACATATTCAGTGTTCAGCAGCAGTCAAAAAAGCTAACAATGTTAGGAACCAATGGGAAAGAGATAGATAATAAGACCGAGAATATCATAATGCCACTACACAAATCCATGGTACACCCACACCTTGAATACTGCATGCAGTTCTGGTTGTCCCAACTCAAAAAAGATACATTAGAATTGGAAAGAGGCATGAAAAGGGCAAAAAAAATTATTAGGAGCATGGAACAGCTTCCATATAAGAAGAGATTAAAAAGACTGGGACTTTTCAGCTTAGAAAAAAGATGACTAAGGGGGATATGATTGAGGTCTATAAAACATTACTGGTGTGGAGAAAGTAAATAAGGAAGTGTTATTTACTCCTTCTTGTAACACAAGCACTAGGAGTCACCAAGTTAAATTAATAGGCAAGAGATTTAAAACAAACATAAGGAAGTGCTACTTCACACAACACACAGTTAACCTGTGGAACTCATTGACAGTGGATCTTGTGAAGGTGAAAGTATAATTGGGTTAAAAAAAGAATCAATGGCTATTAGCCAAGATGATCAGAGATGCAAACCTAAACTTCTAAGCGCCAGAGCTAGATTGGGGTGACTGATGCATCCTGAGTCCTGTGTCAGGAGGTGAGGTATTAAAGGGAGAGTTCGAGGTGGTTTCACTGCCATCTGTCTCAGGTTTGGGAACCATGTTTGTCTGGGCCATGTAGGCACACTGATAATGACCCTGGACTTGTCTTGCCTAATCTTGTGTATAACCCGACTCAGAAGTGGAATCGGAGGGAAGCCTACATTAGCGGCGCCTCCCATTTCATGAAGAGGGCGTTGCCCAGAGAGTGGTGTCCCAGCCCCACTCGGAATCAGTATTGAGGCCACTTTGCATTGTGAACTGTGGCAGATAGGTCTATAGCAGGGAATTCCCATAGGTTGAATATGGTGGGGGAGGGTTGCATAGTCCATCTCCCACTCGTGGATTTGTGAGAAGTCTCTGCTCAGTTGGTCCGCCATGGTGTTCTGGTGTCCCGGCAGGTAGGATGCCAAGATGTCTACATTGTGGGAGATGCACCAAATCCAGAGGTGTATTGCCTCCATGCACAGAGGGTATGATCGGGCTCATAGGCGCCGACTCCGTGGGTGCTCCGGGGCTAGAGTACCCACGGGGAAAAATTAGTGGGTGCTCCGCCCCCACTGGCAACCAAGCTCCCCCTGCCCCACCCCCTCCTTGCCTCCTTCTCTCCCTCCCAGCGCGCCGTGTCCCAAATCCTCCCCCCCCTTCCAGCGCTTCCAGTCCGCCCGTCCCTAACAGCTGTTTGGCAGCGCTTAGGACTTTCCAGGAGGGAGGGGGAAGAGCAGGGACGCAGCATGCTCAAGAGAGGAGGCGGAGAAGAGATGGGGCAGGGCGGGGACTTGGGGGAAGGGGGTGGAATGGGGGCGGGAAGGGGGCGGGGGTGGGGTGGGAAAAGGCAGGCTGGGGCAGGGACTTTGGGGAAGGGGTGGAATGGAGTGGGGCGAGGGTGGGGCAGGGGCGGAAAGAGGTGGGCCAGGGGCGGGGGCAGGGCGGGTCGACCACCCACCGGGCAGAGGGGAAGTTGGCGCTATGATCAGGCTCCCCCTTGGCGGTTGATGTAGAACATGCATGCTGTGTTATCCATAAGGACTTTGATAGTAGTGTTGTGGATTAGAGGAAGGAAATGCTCGCATGCGTTTCTGACTGCTCTTAGTTGTAGTATGTTTATATGCAAGTTGGCTTCTGCTGCTGACCAATGACCCTGGATCGTATTGTCGCCCAGGTGAGCTTCCCATCCCATGGGGGAGGCATCCATGGTGATAGTTATTGTAGGAGCTTTCTGTTGGAATGGGATACCTGAGCAGACGTTTTGTGGGTATGTCCACCACTCAAGGGAATCCTTTACCTTGCGGGGCATAGTGAGCCGCCTGTTGAGGGAGTGCTTGTGTGGTATATAGTAAGTGCTAAGCCAGGTTTGTAGGCATCTCATATGTAGTCTGGTATATTTGACGACAAAAGTCGTAGCGGCCACGTGCCCCAAAAGTTGTAGGCATGTCCTGGCTGACATTTGCGGGCTGTCCGTGACCGTAGTAATCAGAGTGGTTAAGTTGAGGAAGCGCTGTTGGGGTAACTCACTGTTGCTGTGAGGCAGTTGAGATGGGCCCCTATAAATTCCAATTGTTGGACGGGGACCAAGGTGGACTTCTGAACATTTATTTGAAGCCCAAGGTTTGTAAAGAGGGCTATCGTGGTTTGTGTGGTGTCTAGTGCTGCCCGCTGTGTTGATGCTCTTACCAGGCAGTCGTCCAGGTATGGAAAAATCATCACCTCTAGTCTGTGGAGGTCAGCTGCCTTGGAGAAGACCCTGGGGGTGGCTGACAGTCTAAAGGGTAGCACTTTGTATTGATAATGTTGATGTCCTAGAGTGAAGCACAGGAATCTTCTGTACGCTGCGTGAATGGCGATTTGAAAGTAAGTGTCTTGTAGGTTGAGAGACAGGAGCCAATCTCCTTTCTCTAATGCCAGAATTATCGTCGATAGGATCACCATTTTGAATCGCTGCATTCTCACAATCTTGTTGAGTTTGTGTAAATCCAAAATGGGTCTCAATCTGCCATTCTTTTTCTGAGTGAGGAAATAATGGGAATAAAATCCTCTTCCCCTGTGTTGAGCTGGTACTGGTTCCACGGCCCCTAATTGCAGGAGGTGGTTTATTTCCTATTGTAATAGGGGCTCGTGAGAGGGGTCCTGAAGAGGGACGGGTAAGAGGTGTTGGTAGGTGGGATAGAATAAATGGGATGGAATAACCCTGCTGGATAATTTCCAACATCACCACAGACCCATTTGTCGGTGGTGATGTTGTTCCAGACTGGGTAATATGGTGACAGGTCGTTCCCGAATGGTGTTAGAGTGTGGGTTGAGATCTGGAAGTAGAGAGTGTAGAGGTCTCGGGCCCTCGACCAGACCTTCAAAACGATTGTCTGGAGGTGGAAGGCTGGTTCGTGGAAGGCTGGTCTTGATTCTGCCTTCAGCCCAACTGCCTCTGTTTGCAGTGTTGGATATAGTACCTTTGGGGCTGAGAGTATGGTGCAGCCTGGAATTTTTGGTTGTAAAACCTGCCCTGCTTTTTCTGTTTCCAGGGACAGATGCCAAGAGTCTTTAAGGTGGCCCGGGAGTCCTTCAAAGTATGCAAGGACACATCAGTGGATTCGGCAAACAGTTTCTGACCCTCAAAGGGTAGGTCCTCAACCGTAGCCTGTACCTCCCTCGGGAATCCCAATAAGTGGAGACAGGATGCCCAACACATGATCACAGAGGTCGCGATGGAGTGGGCTGCTGTGTCCATGGAATCGAGAGAGGCTTGGAGGACCGTCCTTGCAATGAGAGAGCCTTCAGAAATGTTGGACTTATACGCTTCTCTCCTATCCTCTGGGAGATGTTCAATAAAATATGACATTGTAGAAAACAATGTGTGTATATTTTGCGAGCAGTGCAGAGTAATTTGCGATGCGGAATTGCAAGGTGGTGGAAGAATAGGCTTTGCGCCCAAAGAGGTCTAGCCTCTTCCAGTCTTTGTCGTAAGGGGTGGATCTTGACTGTTGCTGTTTGCCCCTCTGATTTACTGCCTCCACCACCAGTGAATTAGGAGTGGGGTGGGTAAAGAGAAATTCAGTCTTTTTTGCCAGCACATAATATTTTTTGTCCGATCTTTTGCAGGAAGGAGGTTCTGTGGCTGGCGTCTGCCAGATGGTTTTTGCAGGGTGCATTATGGCAGCATTAATAGGCAGTGCTATTTTTGCCGATGAGGATGCCTGGAGAATGTCAGTGAGCAGATGTTGGGCGTCAGGGAGCTCAGACAAGGAGATGTCGAGGGAGTCCGCTACCCTCTTAAAAATGTCCTGAAAGGACTTGAAGTCATCCTCCGAAGTGGGAGGGGGGGGGAGGCATGATTGTTTCATCTGGAGACAAAGATGAGCTATGCGTAGGTGGCAAGGTGTCTCCTTTCAGGTGCATCCTCCTGCTCTTCAGTCCCATCATCCTGGGCCTCTGAAGGTGCTGGGTCCATTGGTGAGGGTGGGCAGGTGATCTGGAGACCAGTGGGTTAGGAAGTCTAATGTTCTGGGACCTGTAGATGGTCCATGGGTCCCAGTATGGCCAGATGGGTGGGAGGGCAATAGGAGGTGGCAGCCAGGATTGGGTCTGCCAGGGTCACACGTCTACCAGTGGCTGGTGATGTGAGCATCCAGCTTTAGGAGAGGAGTGGTGAGGGGTGTACATCCCTGTGTTGTCCTCATCATCATCATCATCACTGGAGAGAGGTGGCACTGAAGCCCCTGGGGTGATGATCCGGCTTGGTCTGGGCCTTGCTGGGGTACCGTCGGTACTGAATAGGGAAGTCCCTGGCATAGAAGAAACTGCCAGGTTTCTTTTCTTTTCTTTTCTTTTCTGTTGAAAAGTTGCAGTACTGGGAAGCTCGTTGCCGGGGATGGCAGTGCAGTCTGACAGGAGAGGGTCAGAACTGTCGGTGCCAAGATCTTGCTGATTTGTGCATGTACAACAGGTGGCGCCATTACACTGGTCAGTGCCAGGACATTATTCAGCACGGTCAGTGCCGAGCTAGGAAGCTTGGCTTTAGATCGCGCACCTCACTGAGAGCCTGCCCGTACCAGGTCCTTGGCTCCTCAAGAAGTCTTGGTACCGGACGTTCACAGTGCCTCTTGGTCTGAGGCTCTCGGTGCCATCGGTACTGGGGCAGATTTTTCGCCAGGAGACCATTTCCTTTTAGGCGGATCTCACTGTGGCGATGAATGAGACCAGTGTTAGGTCACCTTTTTAGGGACAAGGTCCTTAGAAGCGGTCTTGGTAGTGGAGCCCTTGTCTGAGGCTGCTGGTGGTGACCGTTGGCCAGGAGGCATCCTGGATTCTGGGTCGGAGGCTGACCCGAGGAATTTCTCCATCATGGCCGTTTGAAACAAGTATCGATAGCCTGAAGGTCAGGCAGCATTTAAATCCAGGGGAGCCA
Source organism: Emys orbicularis (assembly GCF_028017835.1). Classification (NCBI taxonomy): domain Eukaryota; kingdom Metazoa; phylum Chordata; order Testudines; family Emydidae; genus Emys; species Emys orbicularis. The sequence continues at coordinate 266,877,866 of NC_088683.1, read as the reverse complement.
GGCATGCCCGAGGAAGGGCCAGCTCTAGAAAAAAATGGGGTAGCCCATTTTTATTCAGTCATTGTTGACGGAGGTCGGCCGGGTGGCGGAAGGGGGAAAAACTACACTAATTTTTTTTTTTTAATGTGGAAGAAATTAAAGACTAATGCTAACTAGTTAACTGGGATTTAGAGGATAAAAGAAAAAAGAAGGAATATGAACTATCTATGGAGTTAAAGAGGCGCTGCTGTCGCTCCGACTCAAGCCAAGGGCAGTAAAGAAGGAACTGGGGGTCGGTTGGCTGTGCATGCTAGGTAACTGCTCGGAGCGGCGCAAGATGGCTGCCGCATCTGCGCGGCCAACCAGTGCACTGCTATTACAAATCTCCCATTACAAGCGCAGGGCGCCAAGACACATAAAGTGAAGCACTCACAGGGACACTCCTCAAAGAAGAAGGATTGGTTCTTGGCCCTACATTATTTAACATATTAATCAATTACCTGGAAGAAAACTAAATCATCACTGATAATGTTTAAAGATGACACAAAAATTGGGGGAGTGGTAAATAATGAAGAGGAAAAGTCATTGATTCAGAGCAATCTAGATCATTTTGTAAATTGGGCACAAACAATATGTTTTAATATGGCTAAATCAATTAATGGAGATATCCTATCTCCTAGAACTGGAAGGGACCTTAAAAGGTCATCAAGTCCAGCCCCCTGCCTTCATTAGCAGGACCAAGTACTGATTTTTGCCCCACATCCCTAAGTGGCCCCCTCAAGGATTGAACTCACAACCCTAGGTTTAGCAGGCCAATGCTCAAACCACTGAGCTACATCTGGAAACAAAGAACACAGGCCATACTTACAGGATGGGGGACTCCATCTTGGTAAGCAGTGACTCTAAAAAAGATTTGGGGGTCATGGTGGATAATCAGCTCAACTTGAGCTCCCAGTGTGATGCTGTGGCCACAAGAGCTAATGAGAATCTTGGGTGCATAAACAGGAGAATCTTATGCAGTAGTAGAGAGGTTATTTTACCTCTGTATTTGGCACTGGTGAGAACACTGCTGGAATATTGTGTCCAGTTCTGGTGCTCACTATTCAAGAAGAATGTTGATAAATTGGAGAGGGTGCAGAGAAGAGCCACAATAATGATTAAAGGGTTAGAAAAAATGTCTTAGAGTGATAGACTTAAGGAGCTCAACAAAGAAAAGGTGAAGGGGTGACTTCATTACAGATAATAAGTACTTACATGGTGAACAAATATGTAAGAATGGGCTCATCAAACTAGCAGAGTAAGGTATAAGACGATTCAATGGCTGGAAGTTGTAGCTAGACATATTCAGAGTGGAAATATGGGCTACATTTTTAGACTAATTAACCATAGCAACAATTTACCAAGGGTCATGGTGGATTCTCCGTCACTGACAATTTTTAAAATCAGGATTGCATGTTTTTCTAAAAGATGTGCTTTAGGCATTATTTTGGGGGAAGTTATATGGCCTGTGTGATATAGGAGGTCAAACTAGATGATCACAATGGTCCCTTCTGGCCTTGGATCTATGAATGTACTAGGAAATGTTCTGTAGGGATCACTGACAGAGTGCAGAGTAGATTACAGTGTTTGCCATTTAAAAGTTAGCATTTATCCACTTTTACCACACAGGTGTATGAAAGATATCACAGTTTCCCCTATACTTAAATGGAAAATAACTGTATGTCTCAGATGTGGTAACTGTGCATGGTTATGTACCTTAAAACAACTAGTTTTTCGAGATGTTGTAGTCAGTGTGGATGCACACCTAGAGTGGGATCCACACCAACACATACTTGAATAAGATATGATGACTTTTAAATGGCAATCATGACAGGTCTTTTCCATCTCTAATTATTAATTGAGTCCTGTAGTCCCTGATCAGTTTTTACTCAGGAAAAACTCCCTCGGTGCTGAATGATGAAGGATTGTATGGGTAGGAAAGACAGAATTCTTCCTATACTGTAACTTTATGTGAAATGTGAACAAGTTAACATTGCTATGGAAATGTTTTGGGTTTGTTTGTTTTTTATTTCCTCTGTTTTCTTTTAAATCTGTGACATTCCTTCCAATATGCAATAAGTTGAATTTCTGAATGAGCTTAAAATTAAGGACATGTCTAAATTAAAGAAATTCACACCAGTGAAACATCAATGTTGTTACACCAAAGAAAACCCCTAATGTAGATGCACTGCAATGGCTGTGTTGTTACTGGACTCTGAAACAGTAGAACCATTGAATTTTAAATCTGACCCATGAACAAGTGTACTGTATATTTATTGCATACAGTTACTTGTTAATGCTGCTGTAAGTATTTTGCATGCACAACTGCAGGGCCTACTTTTGAAATATTAGCCCTTCATATTTAAGGTAAAATTATGTAATTACCTGTAACACCAATGACACCCAAAGACAAAAAACCATGAATCCATCAAACACACACCAACGATCCTTTACATAGGAGCTATCCCCCTAAAAGAGAAATAAAAATTAGTGGGTTTTTTGTTTTGTTGCTTCATTACCAAGATAAAAAAAGAAAATCACGAATGATATCCACTGCCAAGAAGGAACAGCATCATTCTCTATCATCTTTAAAATGTCATTTTAACAGATTCCAAATCCCCAATGTCTGGGCTGGAAGACGATGGACATTTTAAATAAATACATAAATAAATCAAATAAATAAGTAAATGATGTATTCAGGAAAGAAAGCTGTGAGCTTCATTTTTCTGCAGCATGCATTTTATTATGTATTTTGGAGGGCAGGACAGTTCAAACTAGGGTGGGAAGTCACTGAACAGAAATTTACAAGCACTGTCATTTCAACTTTACTTGCTGCACACAATACTTTTACTTCCCTGCCCATGGTCTAAGCTGATGAGGAACTCTTCATTCAGAGGCAATGCTAAACAAACCCAACTTGTCCAGCCTGTGATGTCTGATGATTGAAAAGTAGCTTCAAGCTGTTTGTCTACAGAGCTCAACTGCTGACATTCTATATTTTCCCCTCCGTGTACTAATCATGCCTCCAGAGGAATGAGCACTCAACAGACAAGCTAAATCCTTTGATTGTGTGTGTTGAATAAAAAACACTGATACTTCTTTCTCTAGCATATGAAAACCCTTTGAAATCTGATTTCCTTCCCTAGAGCACCAAAATATCACCATTTATCCAAAACAGGAAGTTTTCTGTGAATGAGGTTTGAGCAGGCATTTGGCCAAAAGTTCTGATATTCAGCCACACTTGAATAATTTTCAAACACCTATTACAAGTCAAATAGTTTTATAAAAGGTCCCCATTTCCTCCCCACAGTACCTTGGCATGGCTGAACTGGCTCTGCCACTTTTCCTTAGTATTGGAGACACAGATGATAAGGAAGTCATGCTCCCTTCTGGTCTTACAGTAGCACCAACAGTTTTGCCTCTCCTTCCTCTTGTGGTCAGTTCATGTCATGTCCTCTTATTACTCTTCCCATCCTGCTTGGTGATAGACACCAATCTCCTCACTTCCACTTACTGCAGATTCCATCTTGCCTGGCCCCGTGGAACCACACCCCCTTCCTGCTCAGAATGTGCTCTGGCAAGCTGCAAGTTTATGGTGCTTCTTGACTGTACAGAGGCTACCTGTCTCAGGGTGCCTGTTCTTGCAATTTGTAGGCTAGATCCTTAACTGGAGGCTTTAGCCTTCCCAGAGCATAATAAGCCATTTTTAAAGAATGCAAACTCAGCCATTTTATCAAAGAAAAAAGCAATTCTTTTCAGAATAGATTTAAATTGCTAACACATCTCTAAAAATGGTACTAAGTACTTTTAATTATCATTAGGGGTTTGGCATTGAGATTTAGGCACATACATAAGTAGACATTCTATCTGTGGCACACTTTTCATAATGTCATCATTGTAATGGCAGATTATTAGCACAAAACATAACGGCTAGTAAATCTGGAAGAATCAGTTGACCCATGATGGATTATATTACCAACAATCTGCTACAATAAACAATCATACATAAAGTCTGACAGTGGCACTTTGTACTATGCCCATAATCTAGCTTTGGCTGAATACTTTTTTCATATTTTCAGCATTTGGCTGTATTCTATAGTTAGACATTGGGGACACCCCTAATATGGATAAAATATTCAATTTCTAACTAGATTGTGATTCAGCATGTAATTTGTTACTGGGGGCATTTCAAAGGTAGGACTACTTCTCAATTAATGAGAAAATCACAGTATGCTTCTTGCATGAATCCTGGCACTGATTTTTAGTACCACTTCCTACTGGAAAAAAATCTAAATATTTTTAAATACTCAATAGGCCTGAAGACATAATGAGATAATTGCATTCCATTCCACTTCTAAAAACAACCTTAGGTTGAAATTCCATTGTGGTTCAGGCAATAGTCGTCTGTGCTTACACTTGAGGAATATCGCTGGAAGGAATTTTTCCTGAAGGAATCTTTCCTGAAATAGCTGAAATGGTTGATATGTTAACTTACTACCATTTTCCAATCCCAACTACAGAAAACCTGAAATTAACTAGATTTGTGAGTTGTGCACAGGAATTTGTCTGTGAATGCACCATTGCTTAGTACATCACACCATGGCATATACTGTCCTTTGTGTTCTGCAAGATAGCCTTTGGATTGATAAAACTTGTTATAAATATGCTCCCACTCTCTCAACTTCGGCATAAAAATGATAACTGGATCTGGGTGAAGTATCCTGTCCACATTGACAATATCATTTCTTGGTAAGACGATTATGGGGAGACAATCCCAGAGTTTCTTGAAAACACAGTTCTCCAGGCCCTTAAGGTACGACTGATATCATTTCTAGCAGAAGTACTATGGGGATGTTCTCTTAGGGCTTGATCCAGGAATATCCCATTGAAGTCAAGGGGATTATTCATGTGCTTAAAGTTAAGCATGCACTTAAATACTTTGCTAGATCAGGGCAGTGTTCAGCAGCATGTAGGATCAAGCCCTTATTTTCTATTTTTTTTAAATGTGGATTTAGCATTTGTAAAAGACGCAGAATTAGCACCTGAGGCTGCAGTCCTCTATTTGAGCCTAATCCAAAACCCACTGAAGGCAAGGTGGATCCTCCCATTGATTTCAATGTCTTTGGATTGGGCTCTTTATGTACAAGATTGAGGGCATAGCTACTTCACACTATGTGCCGCACACTCCGTCCTAGAGAAATCACTGCAGGGGTGTGACTGTGGGACCTTGGTGTTGGAAACTATATTACAGGTTGCCCACAATCCCTACCCTTTCAGGCATCCCAAATCTTGCCAGCAATGCCCAGGAAATGGGCAGGGCCAATCAGAGAAGGCATATCAGCCAAGAAATGTGCTGATTCAGTCTCTTTCTCAGGCAACCTATGGAGCGCTACTGGAACTAACAGCTGCTCTCGCAACTTGTAAAACTTAATAATTGTGAGACCTGGGATAGTCAATATAGTCAATAGACTATATAGTCAATAGACTATATTGACAATACGCGCCAGACAAGTATGGCCTTTTGGGACAGTAAATGGGCAACACCTAGGGGGAACTTAATGCAAATTCCTCAACTCCAGTTATGCAAAAACCCAGCCCTCTGAAGAGAGGGACTTTGTCTGCTGATTACTTGTTCCCAGAGACTGGAGATCAAAGGCCCAAGATGTATAAAGAACCAGGATGACCTTCCAATCTCAGTTCTGGTTCTGAGACAGTTATAATCTTGTAACCATGGGAGAAACCCAGTCGTCGGTTTTGAAGGACTGACACCTACCAAAGCCCAAGGTTGGAGTTGGGATTGACCTCTCTGAAAGGCTTTTTAGCATGCATATAGGTTCTTTAGTTGTTTTTAATATATTTTCTCTGTAAAGCTTTCACCTTAAAAATAAATGTGCTTGCTTAGAGCTGTGTGGTAACTTATAACTGTGGGCAATATGGTGGTTATAGCCTCTGGAGAGAAAGCAGAGTGCTTATGTCTGTCTGTCTTTGAGGCAGTCTGGCTTGCTGGGGATCTCACAGTGTAAATCAGGGAGCTGTCAGCCTTGACACCCTAGTCAGGAGGGAGAAAAACATTGGTCTCCACCAAGAGAGGTAATGGCTGAGAGCCAGAAGTCTAAAAGTAGGCACCGGGGTATAATTGCCTTGAACTGTAGACACCTCTCTTTCAGCACATGAGAAGAAAAAGCTTCCCCTAACATGCTGCCATCTCTTGCCTTTTAATGTTTATGTACAGTATGTCACAGTCAAGCTATCTTAGACTAGAGCTAGACCATGTACATGAAGTTCTGGGTGAAGCATGTGTATTAAGTGAGCTTGAATATTGTCCTTATCTCTGCAATGCTGATATATGGTATTTTGAGTTTTGATTGATCAAACATCTTGCTGCTGCCTGCTATCCCAACACAGCAGAGAAGCCAGACCTGACTGTATCTATGATTACAACCATACACCTTGGAAGAGCTTTAGATTAATTCACCATGATAATGTTGCCTAAACTCAGGAAGGCAATCTGAAATAGAATGAGAGATTTGCTTAGAGCGAAGTGCTTCCTTTCTTATTTAAAGTAAGAATAGTAAGCAATTCTGCTTATCAAATAATTTTTCAAGTTTTCAATTAATTTAAATGATTTTGTCTGACTTTTGCTCTAGTTTATAAACTAAAATAAATAAGAATACAGACATTCGCTCACTTTTGCACTTGTTACTTTCCGTTGGAACATTGCTCTCATCAGGATGTCATTCAGATGGGTAACAATATACTTTCCTGATTGTAACAGCCACACTAAAAGATAATCTAGGAAGTGGTATTATTTTTTATTTTCAGTAAATCAGTCCAAACTAATAAATCTCACCACAATTATTCGTGGCTATGATCTCATCAAAATAGAGGTGCAGGTGTCACAAGTTTCCATTCACAGCAGCATGAAAATAAAAATAGTCATTTAAAAGTAAATAGATTTTAGGGGGGAAATATTTAATTTTAAGTGATGAATTTATTTTTCTGGCTACCTAGAAGTAATTCTTTAAAGGTTAATTGGTAACAAATATTGATTTTCTGTTAAAGGTGGATTACATTTTATATTGCTGACACTACTGATAATAGAATACATAGAAAAAACAAAACAATAGGATTCTACGTCTTAATTTTTTGTCTATTTTCTGAGATAGCCTTTCACACTTCTGAATCTTTTAAAACTTATTTTATCATAATGACTGTTAGTAAGTTTTGAAATTCACTGCATTACTGAATTCAGTATGTTTTGTTCTAAAGAACAAATGTGGACTTTGGAGACCCTTCTTCATTCCAATGAAGTCAATGAGAATTAAGAAAACTGTTTACTTAATTTAAAACATATTATAAAGTAGAAATATACCGAACATTGTTTCCTAGTCATTATCCTAAATACAGAATTTTACCTGCTGGTAGTCAACAGCAAGTACAAATGCAGTACCAATAGTACCAATGCAAATGCATGGTAACAGCGGGCCCAATTTGAGGGGTCACATGTCATTAGAAACCTCCAAAAAAAGAGATATAGACAGACAAGTCCGGGGGGAAAAGACCCAGAAATAGATGGAGTCTGAAAGAACTAACAGAAGCGTAAGCCAGAGGCTGAAAATAATAGAAATAAAGAAGAGGGATTGTCCAAAATAATTTTCTAACTTTTTAGGGGGGGAAAAAAGAAAGAAAGAAAAAAAAAAAGAAAAGAAAAACCACAGTTACCATGTGGCATCTATTTTTTCCTTTTAGCTCTGCCTTTCAATTCCTCTCGTCTCTTATATTCTGACCCCCCCCCCATTGTTGTTATTATTCCTTATCTTTTTCACTCTTTAGACTGCTGGGGTAGGTGTCTGCTATCCTGTTTTTACTCCACCTTTGGGGATGCTGACACTTGTGAGGGTTCCGGTATGGTAGGAAGCTGTTCTTGCAAAGTGTCCTACCTTTCCACATCTTCTTGATTGTGTAGGATGGTCTGGCAGTGCCCTCCCCCCTCACTACCTCCGCACCCAGCTCCCCCTTCTCTCATGCCCTCATTTCAAGAAGGTGGCAGTAAATGGCAACTCTTCTGCTAGGTGCTGCAGATATATCCTTTAACAACATAAGAACGGCCATACTGGGTCAGACCAATGGTCCATCTAGCCCAATATCCTGTCTTCTGACAGTGGCCAGTGCCAGGTGCTTCAGAGGAAATGAGCAGAACAGGCAATTATCGAGAGATCCATCCTCTGTTGTCCACTCCCAGTTTCTGGCAGTCAGAGACTAGGGACTCCCAGAGCAGGAGGTTGCATCCCTGACCATCCTGATTAATAACCATTGATAAACCTATGAATGACGTATCCCCCAGGAACCTAATTCTTTTTGAACCCTTTTTTAAGCCCTGTTATAGTTTTGGCCTTCACAACATCCCCTTACATCTCTGAAACGTCAGAGCCACATTTTTTAAAAATTATTTTATTGAGATTATTATTTTATTGAGAGATAAAGGAGTTAAGGGGGTCTTGATTACAGTCTTTAAGTATCTACGTGGGCAAACATATCTGATAATGGGCTCTTCAATCTAGCAGAGAAAGGTATAACATGATCCCATGGCAGGAAGCTGAAATTAAACAAATTCAGACAGAAACTAAGGCATACATTTAATTGTGAGTGTGATTAACCCCGGGAACAATTTACCAAGGATTGTGGTAGACTCTCTATCACTGGTAATTTTTAAATCAAGACTGGATGTTTTTCTAAAAGATCTGGCTCTAGGAATTATTTTAGGGAAGTTCCATGGCCTGTGTTATACAAGTGATCAGACCAGATAGTCTTAATGGTCCCTTCTGGCTTGGGAATCTCTGAAAATGTTGAAAACGAGAGTCAGCAAAATGCAGCATAAAAAAATCCAGATGAGGCCCAGGTGCCTTCCCTTAAGTCGAATTAGGCAGCAGGCCATCAGTTACAGGTGCCCCGGACCACCCCCCACCTCCAGCTCCAGCTCTGTGACAATTGTGCTTTTGAATGCCTCCATTTTTGAGTGACGTAGCATCACCAAGAGATTTGATTTTCAGAAAGTGTTAAATACCCACTCTCTGAAAATCAAGCCCATCTTTAAGCTTCTCTTTGAGCACTATAAAAGTGAGACACCCACATAATCACTAGTCACTTTTGAGAAATCTTAGACATTGGTAGAGTTCCCATGACACTGTCAGAAGAGTAGGACTCAGATAGTTACATGTTTAGAGGGTTGGTTGGCCTGTTTGAAAAGGAGTGTTGATTATTTATGTAACTACTGGATCCTGGGCATCCTAAGGTGTTCTTCACTGCCATAGGTCAGAGCTGCATGGGGTGGTTCTGGCACCATATGTGTTGAAGCCTTTTGAGACAAGGAATCATGGACAGTCCATCAATCTGCTGGACAGTGTCTATCAATTCTACTGCGAAGCTCAAGGTGTAGGGTTTTGTATAGCAGTAGGATGTTGATGTGGGCAAGTTCAATCTCCCACGCCTATCCTAACAATTTCAAACCACTTCCAACCTTGCCCACAAAACAGGAGGGAAAGAAGAGACAGTCTGAAAAGCCTCACCTGTCTTCCAGTTGTCAAAAGCCGCAAATGTCAAGCCTGCTTCTCAACCCTGCCAGGTGTCAAAAGCATTAGTTTTTTGCTGTCCAGCTGTCAAACCCTCCCACCTTTTCTCTCACCCCATCCCCAGCTATTACATTTCATAGTCCACCCAAGAGATAAACTAAAGCCATGGCACACATGGCTCTGAGGCGCACAGTCTATCCCAGTCTATATTCAGCCATCTCACTATGTATACATACCATATCCGTTACTATGCCAAATACAAGAGAGAAATTCAGCCCAGCATATTTTATCATGTCTAATAAACTATGTAATTTGTTCATTCTTAAATAGATAGATAGATAGTTAGATAGATAGTTAGATAGATAGATAGAGAGATAGATAGATAGATAGATAGATAGATAGATAGATAGATAGATAGATAGATAGATAGATAGATAGATAGATAATCCCTCTTGATGAAGCTTACAAACATGTATGTTGTCTTAGATACCTAAATAACTTTGTCTCAATCTTTGCAGAATTCTTGGCATTCTGTTTAGGAAGCTTAGGAAAGTTTAAATAATAGTTCAGATAACCAAGTAACCCTTAACTAAGGCAATATTGACAACTTTTTATAGGTGGTCACTGTATCAGTCATTCCTCTGAATAATTATAGTATTGTTTCAAAATCAACTAAGTTATTTGTTAAATAAGTTGTTAAACTGTAGGGAAAAGACTGTTTATTAGCATTTACACAATGGTATGTCTTAAAATAAAATGTTTTCACCAACACTGCAGGAATGTCCTATTAAAATAACTCCCCATAGTGGTAGTTAATCCATATTTGTAAAATATTTTGCCCTATAATACAATGGATAGTGCTGTATATGAAAGGTTCTAATACATACATACAAGGGAGGCAGAACTAGGATTGCTATGGGAAGCTTAGCTCTAAATAGCATTTGTGGCTGTAACATCACTTCCTTGTCATTGCATTAACTCAGGTTATGCAGTCATTGGAAGCATCCCTTGACTGAAAATTCAGTGCAGTATATGAGTGGTTACAAATTTATCTATACCATAAATAATATATGTTTATGGCAATCTTGTATGCTATATAAAAACATTGAAACAAATCACTTAATGTTAATAAAAGATCCTTACAGCAGTACTGATTACTATGAAGTGCACAGTGCTTAACAGACACAAACTAATATTTGCAAGAGCTCAGTAAAAAGATATTTTAAGATGGGGCCAATTAAGTAAATTTTATTCTGAAGACCAACATAAATAAAGAAAACAAAAAGCAGCAGATGTTCTCTAGGTTTTTTTAGGACTCTCGTAAAACAATATATATAATCTTCCATTTCGGCACTTAAATCGTTACAGCTATGATCACTACAGAATCCTTAATTATTTCATTATTTGCAGTAGTAATAAATTAGATTTTACAAAATGATTTACTGAGAGTTTCTTGGATTATTTTAGAGATACTAACGAGGAAGTAAGTCCTTATTTCACTCAGATAAGACCAGTGAATTTTACTTTTAACAAACATTGAATTTTTAAAAATTTACAAAAGCAAGCACATTGAACTTACATTTTTCACTAAATCAGTACATTGCAATAAGAGGGAAATTGTGAAGTGCCCCATTTTGTATTTTATGCTCTGCTATTGACATGCTAGCTACAACAATTGTGCATTTTAAAATATTTGTAAGTGTTCAGAGATAACAAATTCTATATAAGCTGTTCTGCTGATCAATCAAATATGATTCCATTTCACCTACCCCAAGTTGCACATGTGGTGAATACACAATGACAATTCTCGGGCAGGTAAAACTTAGAAGAAAATAATCCCTTTTTAAGATTTAAGAATTAATACTTTCAATACATCATACTGACAGACTTCTGAAAAAAATAAATGATAAAATATTACTCAAGTGTATCTGAAGTGATTGAGACATGTAGTTACTAAAACAGCAACAAACAATGGGGATGGAGGGAAGAGCTCAAATCATTAAAACAGAAAAACAATGCTTGTAGGCTAGTTATTCAAATCAGGGATATCAATCATGTTTGTGATGAAAGACATAACACTTAGAGGCCGTCAATCACATCTGCTATGAAAAATGGAGAGGTCTTAAACTTACCATTCAAGCATTAACAAACACGGGCATAATACAAATTCTCCTGAAACTGATTATATTGTTGGACCAAATTCTCAAAACTGTAAATCAGAAACTGTCAGAAACTGCTGAAATCCAATTAAAAGATTCTACATGTATTCCAGGTGCTTGCATGTATGCACACAAAAGCCTCCTGTCCCATAGCCACAGGTACTATGGCATACATGTTAAATGCCTCTATTCAGGAAGTGAAAGACAAGGCAGGTGAGATAACTGGACCAACTTCTACTGGTAGAAGGCATAAGTTTTTAATCTTCACAGAAACTTTATTCAGATCTGGGGAAAGTAATCAGTGTATCTAAGCTAAAAGTTAGAACAGATTTTTAAGCATAAGGGGTTTACACATGCTGTAGAAGACCACTAAAATGAAGTGGGCAATTAAGGTTAGCAAGCAGTGGGATGAGTTACGAATTGTTGTAATGAGCCATAAAACTAATGTTTCTGTTAAGTCCATGGTTTTTAGTGTCTAGCATAGTTATGAACTTAAGTGCCCAGGCTCAACTTTTGACGGTATTGTGCAGATTTCCTTTGAGGATGAGGACTGAGAGGTCAGATATGGAGTGATCACTTTGTGAGAAGTGTTCGCCCATGGGCGATATGATGTTTTTGTCTTTTATCATTTTTCTGTGAGCGTTCATTTGAGAGCGTCATGATTATCTAATTTCACCCACATGGTTATTGCTGGGCATTTGATGCACTGGATCAGGTATGCCACATGTAGTGATTGGTATATAGATCTTGAAAGGTGTGGTGTAGAGGGTATTGATCAGTGTTGCAGTGGAGATATGTCTGCAGAGTTTGCATATGTTATTCTGGCAGAGTCTGGTGCCATTTTGAATTGGCGTGTCCTGGTCTATGAGGGGCTTGCTTCTGATGATGAGCTTGGGAAGGCTGGGATGGGCGGTTGTCTGAAGACCAGAAGAGGGGGGTTCAGTAAAGATTTCTTTGTCCCCATCAAGTATGGGTTGTAATTATTTGATATTACTCGGTATGGGTTCCAGCGTGGGGTAGTTCTCCACCAGAGAAAAAGATCCCATCACAGAACAGGCCACCCAAATACCCTGGGAGAACCTGCTTTCAATGCAGAAAAAAAAACCAACCAATGACCGCACACCCCAAGATGTCTCCTATCAACCCACACCCGAACTCATACGGAGTATCATCAATACTGCATACATCTATTCTGCAAGGATAGTCTCTATTGTTTAACTATTTATTGTTTTTCCATCTTACCCCTTCAAAAAGCTATTTTTATCTTAAATATTTCAATAAATTTTCCATCCCTATTTTTAACCTCAAATGTTCATATTTATAGATTTCTAATACACCTCTACCTCGATATAACGCTGTCCTCGGGAGCCAAAAAATCTTACCACGTTATAGGTGAAACCGCGTTATATTGAACTTGCTTTGATCCACCGGAGTGCGCAGCCCCACCCCCCCGGAGCGCTGCTTTACCGCGTTACATCCGAATTCGTGTTATATCGGGTCGCGTTAAATCGAGGTAGCAGTGTATTGACAGAAGCGAGATTTGTTGAGGACTTGATCAAGCACTCCCTTCTAGCAGGCTGCTTTTAAACACATATGCAAAATTTCCACTCCCTTAGTGTGGCATACTGTGAATGGGTTAGCGCAAGGGTCGGCAACATTCGGCACGCGGCTCGCCAGGGTAAGCACCCTAGCGGGCCGGGCCAGTTTATTTACCTGCTGACACGGCAGGTTCAGCCGATCGCGGCCCCCACTGGCCGCGGTTCGCCGTCCCGGGCCAATGGGGGCGGCGGGAAGCCGCGGCCAGCACATCCCTCAGCCCGCGCTGCTTCCCGCCGCCCCCATTGGCCCGGGACGGTGAACCGCGGCCAGTGGGGGCCGCGATCAGCCAAACCTGCCACATCAGCAGGTAAATAAACTGGCCCGGCCCGCTAGGGTGCTTACCCTGGCGAGCCGCGTGCCGAACGTTGCCGACCCCTGGGTTAGCGCCTACCTTCCAACCCAAATGCCACTGTAGTTCATTAGTACTATATGTTAGAGAAGTTTTTGAATTATTTAAGGTGAAAATTTTAATCTCAAACATTAGCACTTACATCATTTTAAAATAATTCAACAGATTTTTTTCAAACATGGCTTGTTCTGTAGACTCATCCTGATTTAAAAAAACAAGCAGAACCACGAGCACTATCCTATATCTTTCCAACAAAAGACTATGTAGGCAATTCTAATTTGTATTCTATTATGGACTTGATTAACTGAAAAATTATTTATATTAGTAAAAGAAACCATATTTTATAAAATAACCACCTTAATTCTATGGGAATTTTTTAATTTTTACTTTTGAGAATTTAATATTCATCAAGGCAGATGTGCCCCCCCAACAAAACTATATATTTTAAATGAAAGCATTAGTTTTTACAGAGCGCTCACTGATGCAGCATGGGATCAGTGTTGTATCTTAGTTTCCTCTCACTTGTGCATTTTGCTTCAGAGCTCCATTTTCTCATCTATACTATTTATTCTGATGGACACCAGCTCTATCTTCCAGGTCAAGGGTCTCAGTCACGATCGTAACTTACCATACCTTGCTTAAAACTGTTCACACATTCCCCTAATTGAATTTTCATCACAAAGAATCTTATGACAATCAACCACATGGACACACAGTAGCAGGCTGTGGCTGAAAGAAGTCACACATTCTGTTTTACTATATGATAGTTTTGAAAAAAATAATTGATGTCTTGATCCTGGCCCATGTATTTACGACACAATGTGTTTTTCTCCAAAAGGCTCTTTTCTTATGAAGATTTTTGTCTAGTTTTCAGAATAAGTAATTTTGATCATGAAGCTGAACATCCATGTCTGCTCCATCTCCTAACAACTCTTTTTCCACCCCCACCTGGGTACATTTTAAATATCTTAAAAAGATTACATTTTGAACAGCATGTCTAAAATGATGGCATATAACAACCCCAATATTTCCTTTCCCTTCTCTCTTATGTCTGCATACAGTTGGGGAATCTGACTTGAAGCTGACAATCCAGTTAATATTTCTATCATTTTGTGAAAAGGGGTAAATTAGGACAACTAGTTTCCCCTTCATGTTTAAGTGACTAAAGATAGGAAGTTTAATATCATGTATGTATGTGATTATTCAGGAGTTAAAGTATTGGACGATGAGGAAAAAACCCTAATTGTGCAAGGTACTAAACAACATATATCTAAACATCTATAAACCAAGACACTCTCCTGGAATTAGTGTGACCATGTTGGCCAGACTAGTTGACAGCAGGTAGGTCTCTGAGTAAAAGGCAATTGGGAAGGTGGCTGCAAAACGCTTGGTCTCCAACACACATATAGATCTGGAAATAAACGCCCTGGACCACCAATAAATAATTTGCTTTAAAAAACAAAAACAAATAAACAACAAAGTGTCATACCTTCATCACTCTTTCCACCAAGAACCACAAGCCCATCACACTCATCAAGTGTGGAGGAATATGAAAAAGTAAACACGAAGGCACGGTAGCTACAAGGAGCCAGCTGTGGCTTCCTGAGTCAGAGCAGGGAAGCCATGGGGTAACATACAGCAGGAGCGGTCCTGCTCTAAAGGACAGTGATGGCACAACTGGTATAAGGTCCTTTACACAAGCAGATGATTGGGGTAGCAGAGCTCAGGTCCACTCAACCTCTGTTGTTCCAGACATGCTCCCAGTCTGCACCTGCCCCCACTACCCTCTTATAGCAGGGAGGCAACTGGTATAAGAGGTAGATATACTGTCTCTGGAAGCACTACGCCAGCAGCTAATCCTCCTACACAGTGGGAGTATTCCATGAGAAAGGCCAACAAGTTTGAAGCCACTCTGCACTGGTTTTAACAAATCAGAGAATCCATCCTTGAGTACTTTACAAAAACCCAATGAAATGGCTCCTGTCTGCCAGAGGTTAATATACAAATAGACTGAGCCTTGTGGAACTACCCTGTACTAAAAACGCAAGGGTTATGCTGCAAGCTAATGATGTAAATGATGTAATCACTTAACTAAGGTTATTACAAAAGTATTGAAGTCAGTGAATATTGCCAAGTCCTAGCCAAGTAAAATCTGACATAGCCACTTACTATGACATTAGTTTGAGGTAAAGTATAAAAATCTTATAATGACTCCCAAAATGTAATTGGTTTTACAATAATACAGATTACAAAGACAATCTCTTTGACATTTTATCATATCGTCTGTAAACCAAAATGTGTCAGACCTGTATTTAGTTTGTCTACAAGATGAAGAACTCTCCTATCTTCAAAATATTCATTTTACTTTCTAATACACCTTTTTTTAAAATGATGGTAATACCACAATGCTTGGTCACCTACTATATAGTAGCAGCAAGGGTCTGCAATAAATACTGTAGGAACTATGCTAAGTAGATAAATAGTGTAATAAATGTGTCCCCTCAGCTTTCATGGAGTGTGAAAACCACTCTATTCCTCTCCCATTCACTAAGGGGAGAATTTTCAGCTTAGCCATCTGCTTGTTCATTCCATTTTTCTTCCAGCAGCATGTGAATTCTTTTGCAAACGTACATATTTTCCTATTCACTGCCTAAGATTTTAGAATGTTTTCCTCCTTTAGTTATTTAAGAATACCAGCGTGGCAACAGTGTCCAATCCAAGCAGTTTACTTGGAATGCCCTCTTCTCTTCCATCACCTAATCCAAAGGTGGGAATATAAAATGCTCATAAGAATATGGCACCCATGCAGACTCTCTAAGATACCTATACTTGAATAGATTCATGATACCTTGTCTTCTGCTACTGAAGTTATTACTAAGCATGAGGTAATTTTCATTACACAGTGATTTAAACAAATATATACCCACACACACATAAACACATACACACACTCTACACTGAAGAGCTGAGAGAGTAGGCTTTCCACAGCTTTATTTGCATAACCCAGTGGATCAGGTAATTTCACATATATTGCATTACTGAGTGTCATCTTATCCTTTCTCTCACTGTAATTCCCCCTTTCCTCTCTTCTTCCAGTTTAAGAGGCCATCCAGTCACAAATCAGTTTGGAGTTGAGAAGTCCACCATTGGGGCTGCATTAACGCAAGTGTGCAGGGCCATTAATCGCATCCTGCTACAAAAACTGTGACTCTTGGAAATGTGCGTGAAATAGTGGATGGCTTTGTGGCAATTGGATTTCCTAACAACGGCAGGGCAACAGAGGGCACGCGTATTCCAATTTTGGTCCCGGACCATCTTGCGACAGAGTACATCAACAGAGAAGGGTATTTCTTTATGGTATTGCAGGTGCTGGTGGATCACAGTGTTCGTTTCACTGACATCAACGCAGGATAGTCAGGGAAGTACATGATGCATGCATCTTCAGGAACACTAGGCCAGGACAGAAAGCTGCAAGCAGGGACTTTCTTTCCAGACCAGAAGATTCCAATGGGGGATGTTGAAATGCCCATAGTGATCCTGGGAGACCCAGCGTACCCTTTACTCCCATGGCTCATGAAGCCATACATGGGAAACCAGGATAGCAGCAAAGAGCGCTTCACCAATAGTCTGAGCAATTGCACAATGACAATTGAAAGTGCGTTTGACAGATTAAAAGCTCTTTGGCGCTGCCTTTATGCCAGGTTAGACCTAAATGAGGAAAATATTCCCATGTTCATAGCAGCCTGCTGTGCACTGCATAATATTTGTGAGGCTAAGGGTGAAAAGTTTTTCTGGGGATGGAGCATAGAAGTGGATCGCCTTAGGTGCAGGAAACATTCCACCCTGAGGATGCTTTCTCTTAAAAGTATTTCCATCTAGTATGGGAGGACCCAGGATAAAAATTAATTTAGCAATTCCATCCTGCAACTCCCTAGAATTCCTCTCTCAGCTGAATGAATTATGAGGTCTGGCACTAGAATCACTGTGACTGTGCACTGGGCAACTTTACTGCCCATATCAGTGATGACGACTATTGTTTGTGTTACATGGGCCCTTGTTAATGTGCATAATGATGAGGACTCTTTTGTTAACCTGACCTCTAGGAGAATCATGGAAATGTCCTAGGTGGTTTCTGGTTCTACTCATATATGGGCACATTTTGGTTATGATCTTTGAGATTGGGTTTGTGATAAATAAAGTGTGTGTGGTGGGGGGGGGAGCTCCCTTTGATGGACACCCAGCCAGCCAATTAGCTGTAAAATCCCTCTTGGTAGCTGTTCTACTTGCTTTACCTGTAAAGGGTTAAAAAGTCCCCCAGGTAAAGAAAAAAAAGTGGGCACCTGACCAAAAGAGCCAATGGGAAAGCTAGAACTTTTTAAAATTGGGAAGGAAACTTTCCCTTTGTCTGTTGTTCTCTCTGGGCTGAAGAGACGGGGCAGCAGGTATGCCGTGTAAAGTTTGAACAAGATATGAAAATCATCAGATCATATCTAGAACTATTTTTAACAACCCAAATATGTAAGTAAATTAGGAATGTTTAGGAAGACACGATTAGGTTTATTTCTGTTTATTTTTTAAGGCTTGTGGACTCCTCTGTGCTAACCCCAGATGCTTTTGTTTACTGTAACCTTTAAGCTGAATCCCCAAGAAAGCTATTTTGGGTGCGTAATTTTTTGGAATTGATCTTTTAAAATCTAGCAAAAGCCTAAGTTTCTAATGTATTTTCTTCCTTTTTGTTTTTAATAAAGTTTACCTTTTTTAAGAACAGGATTGGATTTTTGGTGTCCTAAGAGATTTGTGCATATGCTGTTTGATTAACTGGTGGCAACAGCTAATTTCTTTTGTTTTCTTTCTCCGCTCTTCCCCGGAGGGGCAAGGGTGAAAGGGCTTGAGGGTACCCCATAGGGAGGAATTCCCAAGTGCTCTTTCCAAGGTCTAAGGGTTGTTGTTTTTTTGCATTTGGGTGGTGGCAGCGTTTACTAAGCCAAGGTCAGAGAAAAGTTGTAACCTTGAGAGTTTAATACAAGCCTGGAGTGGCAAGTATTAATTTTTAGAATCCTTGCAGGCCCCCACTTTCTGCACTCTAAGTGACAGAGTGGGGATTCAGCCTTGACAGGGTTGGATACAGGGGTTATTATAAAAATGTTGTCATGGTCAGATCATCAGCCCTATGCTTCCGCTCACTATGGTGACAGACTCATTTTGATGGTCTGTTCTCAGAGCCTAACAGAACTGATTGGATTCTAGATCCCCGAGGAATAGTACTGTCCAGCCACTAGTCATATTAGTCTGGCTTAACACCTGGGAATATAATACAAAGCATGTTGCTATGTCTGCTGGATGATCTCCTCTGGGTGATGAACAAAGAGCAAATGTGTAGCTGATCTTATTAAATATCTCAGCATTCTTTGTTACAGTTGACCATAAGGGTTTGTGGAAATTGTTTACACAGTTTGCTACTGGAAAAAGACTTTCCACACAGTTCCATTCATTCCTTTCAGACAGGACCCAGGAGGTGGTTGTGGTCAACAATTTTTCATCCTTTCCAAGCACTCTCTAAGAGAGTTTCATATTGTCATCTCAAGAGAATTTATTTTCCCCATTAATCTCATTTATATTAATTTCCATTTAGAAATGCTGTATTATTGTCAGCTTCTGTAAACACAACTTTACATCAGTATGGTTCCAGTCCTGCAAAGGCTTAAGCACATACATAACTTTATTCACATCCAGAGGGATAATTGACTTATGTCAAAGTTATGCATGTGCTATTAAATATCTTTATATTTTTAGCTGTTTTCTCAATATATTCATTCAGTAGATCTGTTTGCCAGAAGCTGGGAATAGGCGACAGAGGATGTGGATCACTTGATGATTACTTGTTCTATTCATGCCCTCTGAGGCACCTGGCATTGGCCACTGTCGGAAGACAGGATACTGGGCTAGATGGACCTTTGGTCTGACCCAGTATGGCCATTCCTATGTTCTTAATTCTAAAATATATAATAGCTACTTTTATTCATTTTTGCTTATACAAACTGTGATTATAATAAGTGAAACTAAATTTGGCTTTATGGTCACTGTGTTGAGCTTCAGTAATGAATGATGTGTAGTGTAGCCAAAAATAACTGTATTTTGTCTATATTAGTCTAGCAGTATGTATGCGTATTGATTATTTTCCTTTTCATATGATGAAATGAAAAGTTTTTAAAATTAACAAAGAAAAAATATGAATAAATATTAAAACAAATTATGATAAATAAACAGGCACTTCATAAAGAAATCTCTTTCATAGCTTCTGAGTGCAAGAATTGGGCTCTGGAGCTCCCTTACCTTCCCCCCACCCAGGCAGCGCAACACAAGGGGCCTCCACCTAAATCTGGAGGCTTACCGAGACAGGCCTTGATTATTTAAAGACCAAGCTTCCCGTGACCCCAGTGGGCAGGGGAGAACTGGAAAAAAAAGCTAGGCAGCACTGTAGGTGGTGGCGCACCTTTACAACTGTCTAGAAACTAGACCAGAAAACTGGTGCCTGGGACTCCTAACACAAACCCAGTTAAGTTAGGGTGACCAGATGTCCCGTTTTTAAAGGGACAGTTCCATATTTAAGCCCTCCTGCAGGTGACTCAACTTTTTCTTAAAAACGGGCAAATTGTCCCATATTTTCTGTCTCCCCCGCCATCAGTACTAGCGGATTTTGCTGCTCGCTGGATCCCTGCTCGCCAGCCACCCGCCTGAGTGGGAGGGTCTAGTAGCCAACGATGAGGGTGGGTGTGCAAGGCTGGTGGCGGGGCGAAGATGCAGTGCGTGGAGCTGGCCACTTCCCCTGCTGGTCTGTCAGCGCAGCCCCCGCCGCATGCCGGCTCTCAGCCAGCAGCGCCCCGCCCCCCATCCCATTTCCGGCCGGCACTGGCTGCACGCTGTGAACTGCGGTGGCTGGTGAGTGTGGGCAGGCGCCAGGTGGCATCTAGTTACATGTCGCCTCTGTTGCCCACCCATTGGCCCTTTACATGCTCCTCCTCTTGCTGTCCTCTCCCTGCTTTGCCACATCACCACCACCCCCAGCCCCACTGCTCCTTCATATCTCCCCCAACAGGGCGTGTCCCGCTCTCAGTGCTGTGGGGAGAACCAGCTCCTGGTCAGAGCCCCGGGAAAGCCCCAAGACCCTCCTGCCCAAGACCCTCCTGCCTGGGGCGCTGGCGAGGAGGAGCTGAGCCCTGCATGTGCCAAAAGCCCTGCACAACACTGGCATGGGGAAGCCTCTCCGCCCTCAGCTAAGCTCTGGAGTGGCGGGGGGGGAGG
Organism: Emys orbicularis; assembly: GCF_028017835.1. Classification (NCBI taxonomy): domain Eukaryota; kingdom Metazoa; phylum Chordata; order Testudines; family Emydidae; genus Emys; species Emys orbicularis. The sequence continues at coordinate 266,856,870 of NC_088683.1, read as the reverse complement.
GAGCGATTTCTAGCCTGTTCGCATCCTAACCCTGCAGGCTCCAAAGCAGCCCCCCGGGCAGGGGCTTAGCACCCTCTTCACCTGCCCTGCCTGCCATCGGTCCTGCCCCCAGGGAGCATGGGGCTGCTTCATCCCCTAGTAGGGTGACCAGACGTCCCGATATTATTGGGACAGTCCCAATTTTAGGGGACTTGTCCCGCGTCCCGACCTTACATTGGTTGGGACGTCTGGTAACCCTATATGAGGGAGACCGCGGCAAGCAGGCACCGCCGGCGCCACTCATCTTTCCTCCCTGGGCCCTGGGGCAGCGCGCAGCTGAGCTCCCGGCGCGGTGGAGCCAGCCCACGGGGCCCGCCGCCTGGCCGGCAGGAGCCTGCAGAGCACAGCCCTGCCCCTGCCCCGGCACACAGAGAGGTAGGGAGGTCTCGCTCTCCTGCGTGCTGCAGCGGGGCGGGGCCTGTAGACTCCGGCAGCAGGCAGCGGACGCCGGGCAGAGAGCCCCCCTGCCCCCCTCCCCTCGACCCGACCCTAGGAAGGGGCCAGAGGGACTGGGAGGGACCTGCCTGCTGGCTGCTTCCTGGGAGCCGCTCCAGGTAAGCACTGCTGGGCTCACCTGGCCCCCTGGCAGGTCCCTCTGGGGGGGGCTCCCCTCAGACCCACTGCCCTCAGCCCCCACCCTGACCCTGTTCCCTCAGCCTCTCCCGCAGTGTCCCCCTTGTGCCCCCCACCCTCAATCCACTGCCCTCAGTCCCTGACCCTGTTCCAACAGCCTCCCCCACAGTCCCTCCCCTCCTCTTCCCTCCCCTCCCCCATCATCTCACCCTGCATGGATGTGAAAATCTTCCCGGATTCCAGGCTGTCGTTAGCCCCTGGGGCAAAAGATCAGCAGAGGTTTCCAAAGGGAAGTTTGCAGCCTTTGCTCAGACCCAAACCCTTAAAAAATTCACTTAAAAAAATAAATAAATAAATACCCAAACCCATCCTGACACCCATCTGCTCTGTCCAGCTTTGCTGTTATCCCTGTTGAGGCCAAAGTGGTTTGAAAAATTAAAAATCCTTGACACCATTGTGTTGCTTCCCCCTGTGTTGCTCGTTAATCTGATGGACCTGCTGATAATGAATAAAGATGAATGCCCTGGGAGCAATGTGTCAGGCAGACAGTTTGTGAAGTAGGAATGTGAATGCTGAAGCCCTCACAAAATGCAGAGGCTTTTCTTAACCTGAGAACTGAAAAGAGCCAGATGCCCTGCATGGGTTTGAAAGTGACAAGAGCCTAGCGACTGACCAGAGCAGCATCAGGTTTGAAGTGACGAGGAGGGTCTGTGTCATGAAATCTGCATTTCCACTGAGGACTCTTCCATTGCCAGGGTAGCGCTGGCGCAGGTCTGCCGCCCAGCACAGCAATGCTGAGAGGTGCCAGTGTAGACCCAACCCAATGCCCTCAGCCCCCACCCTGACCCTGTTCCCTCAGCCTCCCCCGCAGTCCCCCCTGTACCTCCCACCCCGAACCCACTGCCCTCAGTCCCTGCCCCACCCCAAATCTCTTCTTCAGCCTCTCCCGTCATCCCACCCCCATCGCTCCCCCTGCTGTCCCACCCCCTCAACTTCCCCCCATTCCAGTCCTGCTCCCCTCTGTCTCATCCCCTCCAGACCCTGTCCCTCTCCCCAACCCCCCGACCCTCCCCAGCCCAGCCCCATTGTCTCCCCCGCCCCGCCCCACTCTACATAGCTCTCTACCCTGTCCCATTCATGCTCCCCTCAGCTCCTACACTGCTCCCCCCATCCCAGTCCTGTCCCATCCCCCTCAGCCCCCCTGACTCCCCCAGTCCCAGTCCTGTCCCCCTCAGTTCCTCCACCCTGCTTCCCCTGGTCCATCCCCACACACCCACCGACTTCCTCGACCTCCCTCCCCACAATCCCACTGCCTGGACTCACCCCCATCCCACTCAGGACATGCAGGAAAAAGAAGCAATGGGCTTAAATTGTAGCAAGGGAGATTTAGGTTAGACATTAGGAAAAACTTCCTAACTGTAAAGGTAGTTAAGCACTGGACAAATTACCTAGAGAGGTTATGGAATAGCAGTCATTGGAGTTTTTTAAGAGGTTAGATAAACACCTGTCAAGGATGGTCTAGTGTTGTTATTACTCAGTCCTGCCTCAGTGCAGGGGTTTGATTAGATGACCTGTTGATGTCCCTTCCAGTCCTATATTTCTGTGATTCACACTGAATTGCCTTGTGCCACTGTTTAGTAGTAGTGGCACACAGTTCTCTGACATGCAGGTTTATAAAATTGTAGTTAATATACAGTTTAGAGCATAGCAGTTTTAAAGCTCTGCATGTTCAGACCAACTGAGCTGAAAATTGTGATCTATAGTATTCAAAACTATTAAGATGTGGGCTGAAATAAATAAAATCAGCATGAATTGCTCAACAATATCAATGGAATCAGCATTGCACTGCTATATATTGTAAAACATTACAGTGAAATCTTGCAAGTATTACATAGCACACCGCCTTGCCCAAGTGGTAACTAAGTATAACATCTTCCTGTTTCAACATTCTTAACTTGTATCCCATAGCTCCTAAAAGTTATTTTTTTTCAAACACTGAATACTGCTAAGTTATGAGTTTTAACAGGTTTTTTTTCTTTTAAACCACAGCACTGAATGTTATTCTAAAATTCTTTTCCAAATATTCTTAAACTCCCAGTTTATCCCCCGCTGATGTTCATTGTGAAAAGTATTGCAGGTCTAATAATAATATTTGGCACTTTTGTAATTCACTGTCCAACATGTGTTTTGTGCCCTCCTCTGGTGGATTTTTAGAGGATAACTGTATAGCTACCAGCTAAGGGAGTTATATCTTGAACTCAAGTAGTAGAAGCTCATGCTTCTAAGTCTGGATGGCTCGGGTTCAATCTTTGGTGACTAGCTATGATGGAGGTTGCTACACTTATAATCCCTTTAATCAGAGGTTCTGAATATGCTTTGTTGTAGGCAGAGCTAGCCTATAGTTAAGCAACCGAAAATTTAGAATGGGAAGTGTTGAAATGTTGGGAAGCCTTATAATTTTGCCAGTCTGCAACGAACATCCCATCTGAGGGATGGGGGCGGGGAGAGAGGAGAGTGAGACAGGACCAGGAAACTGGGACAAGGAATCCAGAGCGGTAGTGGGGGGCAGTTGAAATCAGATGAGGAGCTGGGGCGGGTTAGACAGCAATAGGATAGACATAGACTGGAGGGGACGGGGAAGAAGGGTCTTTGACTACTAGAGACCACTCCATTCAGGAGCCTGGAATAGACCCAGGATTCCTGAGTTTCACAGTTTCTCTTCTGTCAGCAGATATCTGTGAAACCCAGTGGCAAAAAAAGTGTCTCATTACCCTATAGAGCTGATCTATCACATATAGGATGACAACCTACAGCCTCTGCCATCACTTACTCCATTAGCTCAAGTGGCAGAAGTCTGTGCAGTGGATCTAAAGGTTCATCGGCAGGGTTGGAGCCATGCGAGTTTCACGATGATTCCACATGCCAGAATTTCTGGGGCAGTTCAGTTTTGATTTTTACAAAAAAACCTGGGGAAATGCATACAGAAATAGGGTGACCAGATGCCTAAATATGGGAATCTCAAGCAGGAGTAGAGAGGTTATTTTATCTCTGTATTTGGCACTGGTGCAACCACTGCTGGAATACTGTGTCAGTTCTGGTGTGCACAATTTAAGAAGGATATTGATAAATTGGAGAGTGTTCAGAGAAGAGTCACAAGACTGATTAAAGGATTATAAAACATGCCTTATAGTGATCGACTCAAGGACCTCAATCTATTTAGCTTAACAAAAAGAAGGTTAAGAAGTGACTTGGTTATAGACTGTAAGTATCTACATGGGGGACAAATAGTTAATAATGAGCACTTCAGTCTAGCAGAGAAAGGTAGAGCATGAGCCAACAGTTGGAAGTTGCAGCTAGACAAATTCAGACTGGATATAAGGCATACCTTTTCAATGGTAAGAGTAATTAACGATTAACAATATACTAAGGGTTATGGTGTTTTTCTAAAAGTTTTTTCTAAAAGCTATCCTCTAGGAATTATTTTGGGAAAGTTCTATGTCTGTGCTATACAGGTGGTGAGACCAGGTGATCACCGGATCCCTTCTGGCTTTATAATCTCAGAACTAGGTACATCAATTCACATGCAAAATTCTCATTGAATTCAATAGGTGTCCTTGCCCTGTGGCTTGTGGTGCGGGCTGCAGCAGGGGGCCGTACAACCCCTCCAGCAGCTTCCTAGGGCCCCCTCTCACAGCTTCCTAGGGCCCCCTCTCGCAGTTCCTAGGGCCCCCTCTCATGGCTCTGTGCACCTGTGTCTGTCATTGTCGTCCTCTCCCCTCCCCCCGCCCCGCTCGCCCAATGTGTCCTGATATTTCACTCTTGCGATCTGGTCACCCTATCCCCTAGGCACGCTCCCCTGCTTAGACACCTCTCTGGTGGGTTCACTGAAGCCCCTGGAGTCAGGTTCCCTGAGCCCTGGTGCACAATGCATCCTTAGAGCTTAACCCCTTCATGCCCGCACTGCAGCCAGAGGCGACTGGGTTATGTCCGTGGCCAGCAGCAGCCTGGAGGCGTTAGCTGCCTTTTGATACTGTGCGTGCAGAAAGGGACAAGCTGCTTCCAGTCACACAGGGGAGAGGGGAGAGAAGAGAAGAGCTCTGCAAAGACACGAGCTAGGTCCTCCATCTCTCCCCTCCCCCGTGGCTGGAAGCCACTCCCGTCCCTTCCCTCCCGCACAGTGCCAAAAGGCTGCTGCTGACCACACTGTGTTGTGAACCTTGACAGAAATCAGGGGGGGGGGGCATGTGACCCCACATGTGTCCCCACGTGTTGTCTTGGGAAGACACAGTGCCAGCTACTGGGAGATGCGGGTCCATCCCGGGGGCCCAGCCAGGCTTGGAGGGCGGAGAGCACCGGGCAGAGAGGGTCAGGTCAGTTGGTCACTCCCCCCGTGTGGGAGAGATTTACAGGAGTGTGTGTGTGTGTCACAGATTATGTCGCTCTCCTATCACATACCCAACACCATATACCAGAAAAAACTCGACTCAACGCATTCAGCCAGCAAATTGGACTGAAAATCAACCACAATAAGATAGATATCATGACCTTTAATATTGCCTCGCCATCACCAATACAGGTAGAGGATTATGTTCCCACCAATGTAGAAACATTCAAATACTTGAGCAGCACCATGAGCCAGGACGGTGGAACAAGCCATGACATCCAGAACAAACTCAATAAAGCCAGGAATACCTTCAGGAGCTTAAATACAGTCTGGAAATAATCAAAATACAACAACAATACCAAACTCAAGATTTATCAGACCTGCGTACTTTCAATACAACTTTATAGTGCAGAATGCTGGGGAATGAGAAAGTATGACATGTCCAAACTGTCTTCATTCCATACAACCTGCCTCAGAAAAATCCTCTGTATCTTTTGGCCCAGAACAATTGCAAGCCAAGATCTATTGACACAGTGCAGCCAAGAGGATCTGAGCACCATCATTGCCAGGAGGCGCTAGAGATGGATCGGTCATGTGCTGGAAACTGATTCCATCACCAGAGTAGCAATAAGATGGACACCTGAAGGCAAGCGAAAACGAGGCTGCCCGAAAACAACATGGCAAAGAGCTGTGGAAGCTGAACTGAAAAACCTGGGGCACAGCTGGGGAACTATTGAAAGACTTGCCAGAAACAAACAGGAGTGGAGGAGCTTCGTCACTGCCCTAAACGCCAGAGTCATAATAGGAACACAATGACGATGATGATGATGATATGTGTGTCACCTCTCCCTGTGTGAATCCTAAAGCCTTAAAAATAAGAAGGTAAATAAAAAGAATCCAATTACGCAGTATTTCTTTTTAACAGGGGCTGTCAACTTGATGTTAATCTGAACATTTGTACTGCATAGTTCTGACTGATTGCCGTTTAACTCGCTTGAATACGAGTAATTTGACCAGATGTCCAGTATTCAACATAGGGAAATATGGTCACCCTAAGTTAAGTAGTAAAGTCTTCTTGAAAAGTGTGCAAAATTGTTCCTCTAAATAGCAGGGCAAACTCACTGCATTATCACTGGTGCCAGAGCAGACAGAACTACAGAGAGAGGAGGGGTGGATAAAGTCCTACTGAAGTCTTCAGAGTTCCAAAATCAGGGGAACTCTAGCCTCCTCAGCCAATCCTATATTAAGAAGAGAGGGTGCCATGGCCACTAAACCAAATTATTCCAAGAGGCCCCAGTTCCCACCTCATAAAAGATCCTTCACTGTGAACAGCTCTGCCTAGACTAAAGGCATGACTACATCCCCCCTCTCTTGGGGCTCTGACACAGGTTGGCACTTTATCAGTTGCCTCAGCAAGTTAAGGAATTTACACCTTCTCAGCCTCTCAAGACAGTCATTCTCTGGTCACTAGCAAAGTTTCTGAACCTGATGCTGGAAACAGCAGCCAAGATCAGATGCTGTATTCAGATCAAGAGAACACTTAACTCCCCAACTTTCTTGAACAAGAACATGGTTGTCAGTCATTACTCCTGTGTCCCTCCCCTCCTTGGCAGTAAATGGCAGCTGTGCAGAACTATTGTTAAGGATGACAGCAGCAGGACTGCCCCCCTATCACTTCCTAAGAAATGCCTCTTGCTGATCAGAGCAGTGGCAGTCGTACTCAATTCCCACTTCTAACAGGGAAAAACAAACAAAACACACATTTAGCTATACCAGGAGTGATCCTTAGGCATTTCTAGCTCTTCTGCTACATATAACTATTCTTTTTCCCTTCTTAAGCACTCTTCTGGGTCTTTCTCCTCAACCTCTTCAGGCCCTATTCTCCCACTGCAAAATACTTCAGTTCAAACCCTGTAGAAACACCATAACTCCACTATCTCTAACACCTTGGGTTCCTTTAAGCCCACTCTCATACCACATGTTCTTCCTATAGCCCTGGCTTAAAATCCATCTCCTCTGCTCATGTGTCCATGGCTGAAACTTGACACCCTCATCATCGCCAAAGCATGTCTCCTTCTTGTTCTTTCTGTTATTCTTGTGTTCAACTGCTGCAGTCCTTGGCAAGACATCCCAATGGGAGATGACACACTGGTCCATGCCCCACTTCACCAAAACCACAAGTGGGTGAAGGAGAGGGGATGGGTCCACAAACACCTTTTGCCTTCTCTCCTGAGAAGTTGGAGGTCTTTGCTCTCTATCAGGATAATCTTTGGGACATTACCCAGTCAAGAATACACAAATCATATAAACAGTAAACAAAACAAAAACAAAAAAAGATTTGCATACCTCCCTGGTCTACCCAACCTCAGGTATACCTCATCTACAGACTTGGGGCTACGAGGTGTTACCATTATACAAATAAATAAATATATTTGGATGTGTTGCTACATCATGTCATTTTAACCAACAATTCCTCACACACTGTGTCACAGTCCCACCTGTAGGTAGATCTCTCCCTCTCTCTCTCTAACTGACCAGGCTCCCTTCTACCAGAAACCCTGCTCCAGGCTACCATCACATGATGACTAGTCACTTTACCCATCCACTAGCCCAAGCCCAACCCTTCACCTGGGAGATGGACAACTAGGCACAGATGGGCTTGGGCAGCAGCAAAGTCTAAGCCTAAGTAAGAACCTGTTAAACACAGTGTAAGACATTTAGACACATGAAAAATACAGGGTTAGGCATTTCCACATTTGGAACCCCCTCATCAAAGGAGTATCTGTTTCGGTTGCAGCTAGCATGAGAAAAAAGGGTTTATATCCTTCCGACAAAAAGAATTACCCCTTTTTAAACATTCATTAAATCCCACCTTAAACTTTTCACTAAATAAATAAAATAAATCTGTGCTTCAGTATCAAAATATCATAAGGTCTCTGAATTAAATACTTTACTTCAGCCAAGTAGAGCCATATTTTTCATTTAAAGCTTCTGTTTTTGAGAGAGAGAAAAAAATCCAATTTGGATGCCCTAAAATAAGTATCTTTTGAGATTTTTTTTGGCAGATATTCTTGACTACTCAAATCTGTGCAGCTCTCCTTGTTAATTGAATGTAGCCCTTGATGGGAAATTGACAAGGACAAGCACTCAGATGTAGAGCAGCCTGCTAATTTTCACCTTTTGGGAAAGAATAAATATTAACTGAAGAAAGTCCAGTAGGGAATTATGTAAGTATTTACTGGTGCTTACAGTTTAAACTGAAAAAATTAGTTCTCCCTATAGAGAATAAATTCCACAAGTCCTTTTAAGAGATTGAGTTCTTTATGTAGGTGGATTATACTGCATGGTGGTACTTCTCCAATGTGTTGGAAGAATTTATTTTCATCTCAGGACATAACAATTCATGGATAGGCCCTAAACACAACTTCAAAGCAGGTCTCTCTTGTACCATGACAATTGAAGTGTCTTTTTCCTGTGCCTTACTCCTTTCCTCAAAAGCACAATCTCCACATGCTTCCCCCGGCACAACCACAAATCCCAGTGTTTGCCGTCTACCAAAGAACCAGAAGCAAAAGCATTCCCACATCCCACTATGGGATTAACAGTGGAAGGCAGAAAAAGTAGGATGGGAAGCAGTTCTGGCTGGTCGGAATAAGAGTGATAGACACTAGGGAAGTGATTCTCTGTAGAGGTTGACTATGAAGGGATTTTGAGAGGCAGTGGCTCAGTTGATATGGAGTAAAGGGAAAAGCAGAGATGGCCAGATACAATGAGAGTATGGTAAAAAAAAATGATTTTTTTGGCAATAAGTTTCCCCATTTTTGACCAACTATGTACAACACACATTCTTCAAGCTTGCACTCATTCAAGTTTTGAATCTCTCTCTGGTTTTATGGCAAATTACCTTGGGAACCCCTTCACACTGTGTGATCACGGCTTCCCATGACAGCTTCACTTAAACTCACGTATACATGATACAGAACTTTGTCAGTGACAAGCAACAAGTGCAGAGCTCCCTTGCCCAACCAGTCAGGATGACAGTTAACCTCAATACCTCCAGAACCAAACCATAGGCTGGTTTCACCAAGGCAGTCCAAATAAAGCACAAATGCTTGAATAAGGTTCCACATCCCTTTCCTCTGGGCAAAGAAGATACCAAAGGCTCAAAGTAATAAAAAATGCTTAGAAACAGAGACTTTCCCACTTTCTGCAAGCTAAGCGGGGAGAGGACAGAGACATCATCCCCTCTTTCCCCAGCACATCCATGGGTAGGCAGCCATAAAGCTCTTGTCTGAGGGTAAAGGATTATTTGTGCAACAAGCAGTAACTAATGCCCTAGGGAAAATGTTTCAGGCACACACACAAAAGCCCTGAGGCCGCTTTATGGAGAGAAAACACACGTTACACTCTCAGACACAGCAGAGCAAGGCCCACTGTGAGCATGGCATCATTTGACAAAGAGAGGTGTAGTTGCTAAATAAAAACATAATACTGTATAATAGCCAAGTTCTCTTCTGACTCTTGCTAACTTGTCTCTCCATTTGTTTACTCAGCCCTCATGAAAATTTAAAATGAAAAACACTTTATATGGATTTCATAATCTCAAGCATCAAATCCAGGGGCTTCTATCTGAGACATTCATTGCAAAGTGCATTTCCACAGCTGTCACAGCTTTTTAAGTTGGTAGCTTTATCAGAATGTCAATACAGTACACAAACATTTTCAACAACAAAACCATAGAGTCTGAACAATCAAAAAAGCAAGTTCTCTGTGGTGACTGGACGATAGTGGTTAAACATTATCACCAGGTATGTAAGTGCTAAGAACTGTAAGAGTTGAATACACTATGGCATCCTAAAAAGGACCTTTGTTTGTAACCATGTTATACAGATGACAAGTTCTACTTTTGAATTACTGTGCTTACAGGACTATTTTCCATACGTTGCAACTCTTCCTTTCGGAACGTAGAACGTGTATGAAAAGTGTTGATACCGAACATAAATATTTTCAACCCTTTGAATGGTTTTCTAAAAGATCTTATTTTCCATTTTCTAAAGTGCTAGATGTATTTAACACATGCCTGTACTCAAGTTATATATATATCTATATAAGGCCTCAATATAATAGACATCTGTTAACACACTTTATGAATTATTCTTACAAAACATACTGATGTGGTTAAGTCACACACTCCACAAATTCATGAGCATGTTAGAAAACAGAATGTGCAGTATGTAAAAATCATTAAAATAAATGATTAATGTACATAGGTCCCATACAAATACTGAAATATGGAAACTTTTATATCTATAAAATATAGTGAATTTGTAGAAGTAAAGCTTTGTGATAACAAACTTAGTCTCTACATTAAAATTTTGATAAGTTTATTTTAATGATATTTGATTTTTCATGACTAATAATATATGAAATACTTTGTTCATGATTAAGGAAACATTTTTTCTATAGCCAACACTAACTGGGTAACTTATTTCATGAAGTAATTAATCAATAACTAATTTTAACTTCATTAAAAATGCTCAGTTCTTCAGAGCTGATTTCAGTGTCTGTGTCTTTCTGCAGCTGAGCGTGTGTGTGTGTGTGAGTGTGTGTGTGCGCGCAGGGCAGTGTAAGGGAACCCAGACTGCTGAAACCGGTCGGCTCAGTGGTACCACAGGTGGCAACTCGGACTGGGGGGGGGGGGGGGGAAGCAACCCGTCACAGTGATATATCTTGATTTAATCAGGCTTCTGACAGTCTTAGATGACATTCTCATAAACTAGGGAAATGTGGTCTAGATTAAATTACTATCAAGTGGGTGCAAAACTGATTGAAAGAGCATACTCCAGGAGTTTGCTGTAAAACTAAGGAGGCATATCAAGTGGGGTCCTGCAGGGGTCTGTCCTGGTTCCAGTACTATTCAATATTTTTGTAAATGATTTGGATAATGGAGTGGAGAGTATGTTTATAAAATCTGCAGATGACACCAACCTGGGAAGGGTGGCTAGCACTTTGGGAGAAAGCATTAGAATTCAAAATGACCTTAACAGATTGGAGAATTGGTCTGAATCCAACAAGATGAAATTCAATAAAGATAGGTGTGATGTACTATGATTGTGAAGAAAAAAAAATCAAATGTACAAATACTAAATGGGGAATAACTGCCTATGTGGCAGTACTGTTGAAAAAGATCTGGTGGTTATAGTGGATCATAAACTAAATGAGTCAACAATGTGATGCAGTTGCAAAAAAGACTAGTATAATTCTGGGATACATTAACAGGAGCATCATGCATAAGATACGGGAGGTAACAGAGGACAAATTGGAGAGAGTCCAGAGGAGAGCAACAATAATGATAAAAGGTTTAAAAACTTTACCTATGAGGAAAGGTTAAAAAATGGGCAGGTTTAGTCTTGAGAAAAGAAGACTAATAGAGGAATTGATAAAAGACTTCAAAATATATTAAGGACTGTTCTAAAGAGGACTGTGATCAATTGTTCTCCATGTCCACTGAAGGTAGGACAAGTAGTAATAGGCTTAAGTCTGCAGCAAGGGAGATTTAGATTAGATATTAGGAAAATCTTTCTAACTATAAGGACATTTAAGCACCGGAGTAGGCTTCCAAGGAAGATTGTGGAATCGCCATTATTGGAGGTTTTCAAGAAAAGGTTGGACAAACACCTGTCAAGGATGGTCTAGGTACAACTGATCCTGTCTCAGCACAGGGCGGTGGACTAGATGACCTCTGCTCAATATTTCTATCATTATTGTAGGGCTGCTGGCCTGTTTCCCCAGCCCAAGAAGGATTAAACACCACACCCAGATCTCTTTCAGGCCCTTGCCCTTACCTCAGGGCAGGGATTATTAATTCAAACAAAAAATGCCCATAGTAACTCAAAACTGTGCTGTCCCTTGACCAACACAGGCCACAAAGACCTTTCATTCTGTGCTGCTCTCTGCTCCAGAGCCAGTCACAGGATCCAACCTCTGTCCTGCAGCAATCCTTCCAAGTGAGTTCTGTCAACCCTTAATAGGCATCACCTGATCCCTTTCCAGTTTAAAAGGACAGACCACCATGTTACAATTACCAAATCCCAAGGCCCATACAATACTGACATAACTACACTATTTATTTTTTAAAACCATATACTATTGTTTTGTTTACTTTTAGTCTATATGACACCACAATGATTCCCTCACCCCATATTATCTACAGATTTGACAGCTTCATTCTCTGTATTTAAACTGAAATTGTGTGTTTAAACAGAAGGCTGAAATAAAATCAGGGAAATGATACCATGAAGGGATGAATATCCTATACATTTATGGAGATCTCTGCAGATTTATGTTTTCCAGTACCCTAAATAATTATCTAGGCAGGTACAATTAGACTATCCCAGAATCATTAACAAAACTGCTCAATAGTAAAAGGGTTTGTATACCAAGGTGTTGATAAGAAGAAAACAAAAATCAGCAGAGAACCATAACATCTCTCACTTACATTGCAATTTTTATGTAAGCTAAGTGAGATATTCATCTTATTTTAGTCAAACAACTGCCTAATGTAGATAAAATAAAACACTTACTTGACACTACATATTTTCATAAAACTCCTATTGACATATATGTGGGCCTTAGAATAATATTTTCTTCTTGCATTCTTGGAACTGAAAATGATTGCTCAGATCATCCAGTGAAACTTGCTACTTGTTAATAGGAAATATTGAATAAGTGTATCAGCATTATAATACCATTTTTGAAGATTAAATAAAACTTCCATCTAGAAAAGAACTGAAGTGGAAAAGTTTTTTAAATAGTTAAAACTTCAGTAGAACAGATTCAAATACATTTCTCTGTGTAAATGATAAAAATGTTATTAAAAAGCTCACCTTGACTATCCCACGGATATGCATTTTTGCTATCATCTCTGCAGTGTAGAGAAACATCAATAAAGTATCTAGAGCAAATGTCAAATATTGAAGAGGTGGATAATGCTCAAAGGTCTTTGGGGTGTTCATACAAACAGAAATGACACTGATGATGGCGCAGATGCGTAGCAAAGAATGAACCCACTGAAAAATGAAGGGTTACAACTTAGTTTTGATCTTACAAAATAGAGTACGTATATGATGTCTATAACTCATCTTGACATCATTTCATACAAGTTTTTTCAAATGTTATGGTCCAGATTTTTATGATCTCCCCCTCCCCCCCAAAAAATAAACACAGGCTTTTCAGATTCTATTTTTAAAAACAACTTACAATAAGTGATTTTGCTCATTAGGGGGTCACGTAATCTAATGGACTAAGCACTGTTTCAACCTCTGTGTATTGAGGAATGTATGTCAATAATATTACATTTTATGTTTCTGTAATTAATCTTTGATTTTGTTACAACAGCCAATGGTGATATTCTATTAAAATTAGTATGAGTAATTAATGAATGAGTGTTCTCTTGTGAATGATTTCAGTGCTAAAACACTGAAGCACAGCTGAAAAGCTCTAGCATCCATACTGCAAACGAGATGACAGTTGTCTAACATAAAAGGAACACCAATGCACCAATGTTATATATTAATTTATTTCAGATTATTTATCTTCCCAAGGATATGGGGACAGTTTTTGAAGTGGATTAAAATGACTGACCTAAACAGCATTCTTACATCAACAAAGAAGGTGAACCAGGATCTGAGAGATCAACACTTTCCAAATATTAACCATCCTCCTCAACAGTAAAAGACTCTCCTCTCTCAAGATTGTCTTTGTGACCTCATTTTATAAATTTGGCTTGCAATTTAAATCAAGCAGTGCTGGCAATCGAAGCTAGCTGAAAAGTGTGTGTGTGGGGGGGGAAATCCACGAATAAATTACTTGACAATTATTGTTTCACCATCCTCAACACTCTCCAACAACTGATGGAAAAATTATTGAATAAAAATTGGAAATGTTACCTGATTGACTCAACTGTAACCATTTCACTACTTCTGACTAATATTTACTTGTTTCAGGATCTTTCTTAAGTTTAATGGAAGTGATTATTTTAACTGTAAAATGTAATATTTAACTTGTAATTGGTAATTAGTAAGAAATAAACTTACTGGTTTGTTAATCCACAGGATATCTGCATTGTCTGACAAAGATTCATCAGGGCCAAAGTCTGTAACAGGCTGAGCTTCCACACGTGAGCTTTGTTTCCGTTTGAGCATCCTGAAGTTAACTTTGGTTATCTATAACAGTGAAGCCCCCTTGGAAAGAAAAGAAACAAATTTATTAAACAACCTGTTCAAAAAACCCTGTTTGAACAGCTTTGTTAAACAGAAAACACTTGTCACTAGGCCAGTCTGCTATTGTATAAAACACTGAAAGTGAATCACCTCAGATGGTTTTACACAGAAATAGGCAACTATAATAATTTAAAAAATCCTAGCAGGGCAAATAGACAATTACGGTACTAGTTTTGCTCCCATATGCAAGGAAGAATATTGTTCCATGCATAGGCTTAAACCAAAGTCTGATGGGGTTGATCTGACTCCTATTGAAGTTAATGCTGACGCTCCCATTGACTTCACTGGAGCAGCAGGATCAAGCCCTATGAGTAACAGGCTAGCAGGGGGAGTTAATTGGCTGAGACAGATGTTCCCATTCCTTATTGGGCTGATAAAAAAAGCCTTATTACTATTGTTCTTCTATAATTGGTATTTGTTTAATCTTTCTTTTTGTATATACAATTTTCTACTCACCTGTCAGCCAGTCACTCAGTTCATTCCTGTCCATGTGTATGGACAGATGTAGGCACTGGGGAGGGATCTCCCCCTTGTGCAAGGTTAGGGACAAGCAGAAGCCCCCCACTTAGAAGAGCACAGAGACTGGCTCCTTTGAACACCTCAGGGATGTGAAACGCCTTCAGTGGGTTGGGAAGTGGGGAAAAGGGGCTGGACCATAGCCCTTAATTTTCCACATACCCTACCCCCACAGGCCTCGATGAATATAAAGAGAGGTGCTAGCTGTGCCATCCCAAGGGAGAGTATAACCTGAACAACCGGGAGCTCAGGGAAGGAACTGTGCCTTCCTAAAACACAATCCCTCTTGGATATCCCCAGAAGCTGGACGGTGCAATCCAGTGCCTGAACCATGACATGCGGTTTGTACAGAATGATCCTATGTTCCAACATACATTCTGGCTAGCAGGCACCATATAGCATGGTAATGAGCACAGTATAAATACTTGCTAGATTTGATTGGCAAGCTGAGGTGAGTTCCAAGTCCATGTAAATATCTGCACATGTGGGACCATACAGCCGCATCAACAACCAGTTCATTACTCCACATCCAAATATTGTTTATCAAACAAGGGTAATATAAAAACAAACACGAAGGGCTAGCTTCTGCCAGCCTTATTCATGTTGAATGGGTAGCATTGGCATGGGGGAGGCTGACAGAACCTATCACTAAAAATATTATAACCTTAAACACTTTAAGTTTATTTTTGTAGTAAAGACCACTATATGTCTACATGAGGTGGTAGTTTTACATTCCCTTAAGCTTCCTCTCTCCCTTTCTCACTTCCATTTCCTTCCTACCCCTTATTCTTCTTTTCCTTCCTCTCCTTACATGCCATCTTGTTCATGCTTGCTTTGCATCCTTCCTGATCCTGCCTTTTCATAATTATTTCCCAGCTCACTATGTTTAAAATACAATGGGGAATTCCCCAAAGCTAGAGACTGTCTTGACAGGTTTTGATGTCATGTGGCATTGCAGCATCTCATGGTGCGTACATGTAGCACAGCAATGAGAAATGTAATTGAAAGGGTGTCATAGTATCTTTAGAAATGCCTGTACAGTGAGAGGATATACTATCAAAGGGCTTGAGTCTACAGTGCTTGTTAATGCAAAACTCCCATTGAGTGTAATGGAGTTATCAGCAGAAGCTGCAAAAATTTTCCAATCCTTCCGCAGAAGAAAAATCCACATTATGAAAATATATCTCGCTAATGTGGCCTTTAGTAACTTGTTATTTAAATTCTAAATTTGTAATTATGATTTTATTAATAATGTTAACCCTTCCCAGCAATGACTGAGATACTGATCTTGCTAACCTGTCAAGAAAATAATTATAATAGATTGTCAGACCAGAGTGAATAAGGTCATTAGGAGATAATACTCAGGAAATACAATGCATTAACCAGGGAGCTACTATTGAAATCATTTCATAAATGCTAAAGGACAAGCTGTGTATCTTTTAAAGCAGAAGGTAAATTAATTATAGCTAGTTAAAAATAAAACTTTAACAGATTTCTTCATTCAACATAGTATGAATAAGTAGAAAGATTGGCAGTATTTTATAACAAAATTTTTATCTGTCTGGTTGTCCACTGATTATTTTCCCTACTAAACTGATTTGAACATATAAAAGGTCATGAACTGTAGATGTCAACAATAGTTTTAGTTCATCAAGCTCACCAAGTGGTGGCCAAATGTCATGACCAAACAGATCACGCATATTATTTTTAAACTGTGGTCACGAATCAACAAAGCAGAGAATACAAAAATCCAGAGGGAAAAAAAATTTACAAAATACAAGTTCTCCTATTTCATAATTTGAATGAGCCTGAGTGTCCTTGGGAGAGACACCAATAATCTGGAAATGGCCTTTAGCAAGTCCTGGCAGAGCTCTTACAATTCTTCTGTTTTTATTTATTTATTTTTGTGGAACCAGAGAAAGGTTTTTGTTTGTTTGTTTGTTTGTTTGTTTGTTTGTTTGTTTGTTTGTTTGTTTGTTTGAAAGCAGGTAAAGACTGGGGCAGCCTGCACTCTCGGCTGCACATCAGGATGCTAGAGCAGGAATTGTGGCTCCTGAAGCATCATCCTTCTGCAGCTCTCTCTGGCATAGTTCCACACCACAGCCAAGGGAGGGTAGATTCTAACATACACAATCTGATGCTTTCTTTGGGCACATAGTGAAATTAGCATGGAAGACTTAATCCAGACCCAAGCGAATATTTCTGTCTCCAAAGCCTGTACAAATATTGGATGTGGGTGTATTCTGGAGTAAAAAATGGGTTTAATAAGGAAAAGATTGCTTCCTTTGGCTGTGTCCATTCATGTTGCTTTGTTTTTTCTCTTTAGAGTAACACCAACAATCAAAATTCACAGCAGTTATGCAGACTGCTACTGCTTCTTATGTAGGAATGTGCTCTTTCATCTTTGCTTTTAATTTTAAATATGTCTTTTGCTTTGTTATTTTATTTTTAGAAGCAAAGACACAAAATGAAAGAATGCTGCTTAGACAAGGAGCCCATCAGCTCTGTTAGCTCATCCTTTTGTTCATTCACTCTCCCTGAGCCAGTAGATATGTTCAATCAAAGACAATTAAAATCACAGAAAGATTATCCTGATACCATCTTGGAACAAAAAGTTCAAGACAATAGGCTTGATTCATCACCATTATACCAGATTTACAAAGTCTGCTGAAATGGAGTTACCAGTTGCATGCCAATGTGAACAAAGATGGTTAGAGCCAGGCCCCATAAAGCATTTGTTGTGAATTTGCAATACATATAGTATTCTGCTCCAGCAATCTCTGTAACAAAAATAAATGCGCTCCTATGGAACACTAATAGAGAAAGAAGGTGTAGGTGATCATTGATAAATAGAACATTTATTTTTGGTTTCATTTTTAATTCTGTCTGACTTATATTGAGAGTTAAAAATCAGGCCAAAAAAACCCATCATGATTTTGATATTTTAGCCCAAGTTCTATAAAATTTACTCTCCTTAAAAAAAAACCCTAATCTGCTGTAGGAGGAAAATCTTCAACAGAAGACAGCACTTCACCTCACACTGTCAATAATACCAATAACTGTAAAGATTATTTATGCTAGTTCTACATGTTCTGTTAACTATGTAAAGGGGAAGAGGGCATACCATGAGTTACAGATGAGAGAAATATACCACTGTGGCTGATGAAACCAGGTGACAGCTAGTTTTGAAGAAAACGTGTTGTTAGTTTTTTTAAAAACCTCCATGGAATACGACTACCCTGTTTTTTTCATCTGAAGCAAAGTCTAAAAAACCCCTTATCTTTTCTTCCTTATTTTTCAACACAGCATGTTGTTAAGTATGTTAAGTGTTCATATTGTTAAGTATTCGGTTTTGTACTGAAGCCAGACAGGGTCCCCTCTCCCAACAAGACAAAGTTTGCTTTTCCCTCCTCTTTCACAATAAAGGAAATACCACAACCAAAGCTCCTAAAATCACAATTAGATGAATACTTTGCAGATCGTTTGGCTACCAGCTGCAAAGAATAGTTGGTGATGTCTTGTATCTTCTAGCAGGGCTTCAGGACTCGTAGGCCAAATAGCAAGAATCAACACCACCCTTCTCAGATTTGGGGAGGAATTCCTCTGCTATAATAAAATAATTCTCCAAAGTACTGTGTGACGTTGCACTCCATATGTTTTATAGAAATATGTTTATAAGTGTGAATATAATGTAACTGGAATATGCTTTATGCAAAAGGTCTCTTGTAAGGTATCATTACAAAGCTTATAATCTACTGAGTGTGTTCATCCTATTTGTATGAATGTATCATTCTTGTATCTGAAGCTAGAAATATGAAGTATTACTCTGAAGTCCTATTGTAACTATGCAAAGTGTGGACCATTAATGGTGGTTTAGAATCTTGATGGCTCCCATTAACCAGGACAATTGATTGTAAATGGCTCTGTTTACTTGTAAGCTTTCCTGTGTTCATGTGAGTCAGGCCAGAATGAATGGGCGCTTGGGGTCTCACAGGACTTGTGACCATGTCACCTGGTACTAAGAACAGGAGTACTTGTGGCACCTTAGAGACTAACAAATTTATTAGAGCATAAGCTTTTGTGGGCTACAGCCCACTTCTTCGGATGCATATAGAATGGAACATATATTGAGGAGATATATATACACACATACAGAGAGCATGAACAGGTGGGAGTTGTCTTACCAACTCTGAGAGGCCAATTAAGTAAGAGAAAAAAAACTTTTGAAGTGATAATCAAGATAGCCCAGTACAGACAGTTTGATAAGAAGTGTGAGAATACCTGGTACTGGAATCCATCTTAAACCTGGTGCTTTTCCATTTAGAAGGCGGGGTGGGGACGCAAAGAGACAAAAGATTCACGCCTTCTGCCAAAGATATAAAAGGGGGTGGAACAGAACAAAGGGGGCTGCAGTCATGAGAAAACCCCTAGTTACCACCTGAGCTGGAACTAACAAGAACTGTACCAAGGGAAAGGATTGGGCCCAGACTAGGAAACAGTCTAGTCTGCGAAAGAAGCTTATTGGAACATCTCTGAGGGTGAGATTTACCTGTATTCAATTTCTTAAATGTATTAGGCTTAGACTTGCATGTTTTGTTTTATTTTGCTTGGTAACTTACTTTGTTCTGTCTGTTATTACTTGGAACCACTTAAATTCTACTTTTTATACTTAATAAAATCACTTTTGTTTATTAATTAACCCAAAGTATGTGATTAATACCTGGGGGAGCAAACAGCTGTGCATATCTCTCTATCAGTGTTATAGAGGGTGGACAATTCATGAGTTTACCCTGTATACGCTTTATACAGAGTAAAACAGATTTATTTGGGGTTTGGATCCCACTGGGAGCTGGGTGTCTGGGTGCTGGAGATAGGTGACTTGCTGAGCAGTTTTTGGTTAAAGTCTGCAGCTTTGGGGGCGTGGACCAGACCTGGGTCTCTGTTGCAGCAGGCTAGCGTGTCTGGCTCAACAAGGCAGGGTTCTGGAGTCCCAAGCTGGCAGTGGAAAACGGGCTCAGAGGTAATTCCAGCACATCAGGTGACAGACCCCCAAGGGGGTCTCTGTGACCGAACCCGTCACATACTGTTTAAACCTTTACTCTGTAAATAGACCGGTGACCAGACTTTGGTCCTTGAATGTTTCCTATGTCTTGTCTTGTCAATGGCTTAGGACTGTACTCATAGATTATTCATCTCCTAAACATACCTCCTCCATAACAGGATGGCACAGACATATCCAGCAGACAACTGAACATAAACTTTCTATAGGCTGACCCATTGTAAATACCATACACAACCCATTACCAGTACTTTATAACCTCCTGTCTCAATTCCTTTCACTAGATGCCCTCAAACATTGAAGGTATATGATATTGGAGCACCAAACCCACAGTGTTGTGTCATTGTTATGAAATCAGCATGTTGATTTTAAACACAATTGCTTTTGTATGTTTTTGTTTTCCACTGAATGTATCATATTTCCATTAGAAATGGGATCTAGAGTCTTGATCAGTGGTTCTTAAAATGAAGGGTCGTGACCCCTCAGGGGGTCATGAAGTTATTACATGGGGGGTCGCAAGCTGTCAGCCTCCATCCCAAACCCCACTTCACCTCCAGCATTTATAATAATGTTAAATATAAAAAAAGTGTATTTTATTTATAAGGGGGGTCGCACTCAGAGGCTTGCTGTGTGAAAGGGGTCACCAGTACAAAAGTTTGAAAACCACTGGTCTTGATCATAACTCCCTAACATGAGTCAATTCGCAGCTTTCCAAATCTTGCAGTCAAAAGCACTTTATCTTGCCATTGGTCTTCAATCGCCCTTTGACCAAAAATTCCACAAATACCTATCTACATACACAGGGAAAATTTAGGTACTCTAAGAGATACCACTAAGTGGTAACTGTTGGTAAATGCTGACATGTGCACCACTGTGTGTGAGTGTGTGTCCTTGCCATATGTTACAAATATATTTATATATTTATTCGCTACATTGTTGCAAACTTTCCTTTCGGATGCAGACCCTGCCATCATCATCCATGCCTTTCTTACATCAAGATTAAACTATTGCAATATGCTCTCTGTGGGGCTACACCTTAAAATCACTCAGCGACTGAAGCTGGTACAGAACATAGTGACTTGCTTATTGAGCCTCTTGAGCTTGGGGGGATAGCTCAGTGGTTTGAGCATTGGCCTGCTAAACCCAGGGTTGGGAGCTCAATCCTTGAGGGGGCCATTTAGGGATATGGGACAAAAATCTGTTGGATGACTTAACTAGGGATTGGTCCTGCTTTAAGCAGGGGGTTGGACTAAATGATCTCCTGAGGTCCTTTCCAACCCTGATATTCTATGGAGCATGTGACACCAGTACTCTGGGATCTGCCCCAGCTGTCTATTGCACTCTGGATGGAATTTAAGGTGTTGGGTATGACCTATAAAGCCAATGGCCTGGGACCTGCATACCTGAGGGATTGCTATGCTGTAATATCACAGCTGCAATCAGTAGAGGCATCCAGGCTGGATCCCACTCATTAGAGGAGAAGGTGGATGGCAAAGCATTGTCTATGACAGTCCAGAATGCTGGAGCTTATCCCCCTCCTTTATCCAAAACAGATCAAATTTGGTGACCTTGTGGGCACGTTGCAAAATACATCTGTTTGAGGGGGCTTCTGGAGAGGACTACGGCTCTGCTTACCAGAACGACAGAGCGGAGGAAAGGAGCATTTTCGTAGGCGGCTTTCTGGCTGGCACAGTGCCTGTTTGAATTATTATTTTAATGCTGCTAGGGTTTTGTTGTACTACTAATTATGTGTTAAGGCATCTAGAGCCTTGTATACACATCTTTTTGTTATTTAAATTGCAATACATTTTAAAAATAAAATAAATAGTGATTATTTTCTTTATAATTATTATATTTTTATATATATATTAATGATTCTTAAAAGAAATCATTCTCCTCCTCCACACCCCTTTCCAGCCATTAGTGCACTTGTAGATTTCCAAAGCAACTAACACCTACATCCTTAAAAATCAAAATTTTGAAAGAAAAATCAGGAACCTTTTAAGCTTCTGAGGTGCGTGTTGGTGGTGGTGGTGGTGTTTTTTGTTTGTTTGTTTGTAAATAAATGTGGCATTTAAAACACATTCTTATGATTACAGGAAAAATACTACAGTAGAACCTCAGAGTTACGAACATCAGAGTTACGAACTGATCAGTCAACCACCCACCTCGTTTGGAACCAGAAGTAAGCAATTAAGCAGCAGCAGAGACAAGACCAAAAAATAAATAAATAAATAAAGGCAAATACAATACTGTACTGTGTTAATTGTAAACTAATAAAAAAATTAAGGGAAAGCAGCATTTTTCTTCTGCATAGTGGAATTTCAAAGCTGTATTAAGTCAATGTTCAGTTGTAAACGTTTGAAAGAACAACCATAACATTTTGTTCAGAGTTACAAACATTTCAGAGTTACGAACCACCTCCATTCCCCAGGTGTTTGTAACGCTGGGGTTCTACTGGTACCAAAGGTTGCAGTCATAACCCTTTTTATCCTATTACCTTTGCGCTCTACCACTCAATATTTGGGAAGACAACAAATTGGACTCATAACCTAGGAAGTGAAGGTCCATACTTGTTTGTAAGGACTTGGAGGAATTTCTAAAGAAGAAAAATATAAAAGCGGAGGTGGAAAGAAATAGAAGAAAGAAACAAAAATAAAAGTCCAGCACACTGAATCCCAGGCCCAAATTCTCAAAAAGTATTTTCTCCTAACTTGCATCGATTTCAATAGAAGTTAGGTACCTATATACTTTTGAGGATCTGGACTTAACAAAATTGTCAATCACAGACAAGGGAACACTTCCTTCTAGACAACGCCATCAGCAGAATCCAGACACTTCATCTAATGTAGGAAATACTGAAAAAAGAAAAGAAAAATAGACTACAAGTGAATGGTGCTACATTTTCATTAAAAATGCAGCCGGGGGATTTAATGTATAAAATGTATCTGAGGCTGAACTTGCTCTCTCCCCCAAAACTGGGTTTTATATTCAGAACCTACAGCAGATTCAAATCCCTGTATTATGTTAGTAAAACTGTAAAGGTAATTTAGTTTGCTTTGTAAACATAACACCTCTATTTGCTTCCTACACACCCCACAAAAATCCCATGTTTTTTACTGTCTGAACTCCTAAACATCACAAAAAGAACCCAAATAATTTTCAAAAATGATTACTTCTCAGATGCTCATTATTTCAAATTATTCTAAAATTCAAAAATCTACCTCAAAATAAAAGAGAGCAACAGATCTGTTTCCTACCTCTCAAGATCATGATACTTGCATCTCTTGATGAACTGATGTATTATTATATTATATTATTATTATTAATTCATGTTTTTAGACAACTTTATCCCCAAAACACTAGATACACACCCTTGCTAAGGCAGGGGTGCACCAGAGTATAGGCAGAAGATCAAAAGTGACCCACCAAGCTTTACAGTTTAGCTTGAGACTACTGTGGAGGTACAGGGCACAAAGCGTTCAGGTCCCAGCATTCACATCATGATGGATTAGAATGAATACCACTTAGCTCAATACAAAGCATTACAAGTTAGTACCTGCAATCTCCAGAAGCTGTGCCAGATCAAAACAGACCACTGCTAGGGTCTGTAGCAACCAGAGGTTGCAAATCAAACTCACATATTTCATGCTACAATCTGAATTTTATAGGGCCTTGCCTCAAACTGAAACAAAGCAGAGGTATCAAAAAAAGCCCATGTGATGGATCTGGCCCATCTGATATATTTATGTGGCCTGCATGATATTCAGATTGTAAAGACCCCAAACTTTCATTTAAAAAGTAAGTTTCTAACCCTACTGATTGCAAAGAAATCCTTCCAATTATTAACTGAATATAACCAATACAGTGGTTATCATTATTATTTATTTGTATTCCTGTAGCATCTAGGACCTCAGTCATGGCCCAGGACCTCATTGTGCTAGGTGCTTTACAAACACAGAACAAAAAGATGGTCCCTGCTCCAAAAAGCCTACAATTTAAGTAGAAGACAAGAGACAACAGATGGATACAGACAGATGGGGGAGTACAAGGAGACAATGAGACAACACTGGTCAGCATTATAGGCAGTAGTCTCAGCACACCAGCAGCCTAACTCTTGTCAAGTTTTGTGTAGCAATGGTAGAGA
This sequence comes from Emys orbicularis, assembly GCF_028017835.1. Taxonomy (NCBI): domain Eukaryota; kingdom Metazoa; phylum Chordata; order Testudines; family Emydidae; genus Emys; species Emys orbicularis. The sequence goes on along the minus strand of NC_088683.1, from coordinate 266,832,871 downwards.
AGAGATTTGAAGGAAATGAATGAAGTGACAATGCAAGTGTTTACAGGGAGCTCCAGCTAAGCATGAGGAGCAGCAGGGCAGACAGCATGAAGGTGCTTGTCTGAAAATGTAAATGAAAGTGGGCAATGGACACTGGCATTGCAGGCTGATCTGTCAGGAGTCAACATTGCAAAACTGAATGAGATATGACAGGTAATGTGGCGATAGACAGTGAAGGTGTATGCCTGAGTGTGCAAACAGCCTGAAACAGCTACTCAGAAAGATGAAAATTTCCTTTCCTTCCATTAATCTTATTGGGCTTTAGAATTGATTCAGCAACGAGGACACTTCAATGTCAACATTATCTATTTCATTTCTGATCACTGTAGGGATAGATCAGAATTGGACGTTGCTGAAGGGCAGGGAATGAAAAGGGAAATAAACAGAGAAGGGAGGATTTAGAAGGCAGAGAAACAAAGGGCAGTGAAATTGCATTAGTCAATATTTTCTCATTGAGAATATTTTCTCACTAAGGACCTCTGAATGCAACAATTGGCACTGAACAAATACTAAACAATAACTAAAAGTATAGTTACTATGCAAAGGCCATAGTATACCCATGATCCTTTTGCACATACCCCTTTAGCATCAGTAGGAGATTCACTGTGAAACATTGGGAGTATGTCATCCTAAACTGATATGTCCCTCCACTGACTAGAATGAAAAATGGAATATTTCCCTCTCCAGCCACTGGCAGCCCAGATATAGAGCATTAAATATTTGGCTCGGCAGTCTCCTGGAGCTGCCTCTTAGACAAGCTGATAGTTCTACTCTGTGAGAACAGCAGTAGCCATCTGCTCCATTTTGTGCAAACTAGGTGAAGTGCCCACACGAGGGGCCCCACAAGTAGGGCAGAATTTACACTCCATCCCAAGTGCATCTCCTGACTAACAAACAAAGCAAGCAGCTTCTTTGCCCAACACTTGGATTTTTTTTTTAACACATAAAGCAGAATATTGGTGGAGTTTACCAACACGATTAAAAAGCCGGTATTTTTGTCTTATAGGCAATTATGTAGGAAGGGCCCAAATAGCCCTATGAGTTCCCCCTCACCCTGCCTGTACCTCTGGGCCACATGAAGCTGCAGTTGCTGTAGGCTACAGTCTCACAGGCGCTGCGCCAGGCGCAGGGAGAGAGGCCTGAGGGGAGCAGCCCTGGGCAAGGTACATCTGCTAACAATGGCTCCTGCCTGATGTTGACAAAAAGCAGGTGACAGGCAGGCGCCAACCCAGGGGTGCTGCCATTTGCAATGGAAACGGGTGGTGGCGACCTGGCTCCTCACCCATCGGAAGCGGCCATCAGCGGCTCTCAAGCAGGCGGTGCCCTCCGGCTCCCTGCCTGCCCCCAGGGCCTGGCCCGCTCGCTGCAGCCCGGGATTCGCTGCACCCTGACTCCCCCCGCGCTTCCAGCGGGCCGGGGCTGCGCCGAGCGAGAGCCCCTCCCGCCGGCTCCCACATCTGGAAGGGGGGGGATGCACAGCGGTCCCGCAGCTGGAAGGGAGGGGGAATGTCACGCCCCCGCCTCACCCGGCAGCTCGGGGCTGCCCGGGGACAAGGTACCGATGCACCAGGTGGGATCCGGTCCCTGCGCATCCGCAGCCTGGCCAGGCCTCCTGCCGCCGCCACCATCTATCCATCCGCCCTCCGCCCTCCTGTCACAAGCCCCCACGAGAAGAGCAGGGAGTGTCAGGCGCGCCAGCCACGCCAGCCCCGCGGTATGGAGAGGGGAGAGGAGGGGGAGCCGGGGATCAGCAACACAGCGCAGAAAACAGGTCCCGATGCCACCAACCTACCGCCTGCATCGCCCTTCATGGCGTGCTTGGGAGTATTGGTCTCTGCCCCTCGAGTTTGGGATTTGTTAGGGTTTGTTTGTTTTTAGGTGGTCCTCCTTGCAGCGTCGGTGGTGATGCTGGGGGCTGAATGGAGAAGACGTGACACACGGGGAGGAGGAGGCAGCGGCAGCCGCCCTCTGCAGTTGGTAGATAAGGGCGGTCGGTGCTAGCAGGTTCCTTTCTCGCCGAAGCTAGACTACAGCTTTCAGTCTCGCAGCAACGGCTGTGACTCCACTGGCACAGAAACAGTGCAGGCGCACATACACCGGGCGTGCAACTAGACAACGTGTAAACCCGTGCGTGTTCAAAAGGCACACCGTGCACACAAATGCGTATGCAGAAATGCACAATGCTTATGCAAATATGTTGACACACAGACAAGTATGCAGACAAATACACACAAGGAGAGTGACAAATGCGCATACACATGGAATCCACACTCAATATACACAACGATAAATGTATATAAAACAATGCTCACAATGTATACACACATACGGTGCTTTCATATACATAGACAATATTGCCAGTTCGCATGGTTTTCTTGAATCCCCAGCTTGTACAGGAGCATGTGATTGAGTGAAAATCTCCCAGGGGGTTGTTTGTTTGTTTAAGTTTCTAACCTTTATGGTTGGGGAGAAAAGCTTGAAAATGTGACCCGAATGTTACCTCAAGGTTCAAAAATTATTTGTTTTAAGTTTTTGTTTTTTAAACACTTGATTTTCTAAGCAGATCTCATGATTTTGGGGGCCTAAATCATGATTTTCTAATGTGTATGTGGTACTGTATTGAGAACCCCAGACAACGCATAAACCTACATTCAGATGAAATGCTTACATGCACACACCAGCTGTACAGAGACATATATAATGTAGCCACGTGGATAGGTACAATACATGCACATATCATAAATATGGTCTACACACATATAATACAGCAGTAAGGATTTTGCCTGTATAATCACATTAAATACATGAAAAATAGACACCTGTATATTGTTGGATTACAAGGATTACCTTCAGCAGCAGTAACAGTAGTTAGAAGAGAAGGGCGGCCAGTTGCACCTGAATGATGCTCTTGTGATCCCCCCAGAAATACATAAGACGCAAGGGTAACAGAATATGGGATTTTTAAAAAATATTATTTAAAATACACTTCAGTATCAACCCTGGTTATTCACTGAGCCTCAAAATACAATTAAAAATAAAAGCAGCCCAAAGTCCTTTATACAGGATAAAATTGAACAGTCGCTGAACAACAACAACAAGCAGAAACTGTTCCAATGGAAAAATAAACCCAAACTCAAACATTCCACAAACTGTTTGTCAAGCACTAGGACAGTTTGGTTATTTTGATTTAAAAAAAACCTTGTTTGGGTGCTTCAAAGCCATTATCATCTCTATGCTCTTTCCCTGTATCCATGAAGCTCCATTTTGGAATGGATTCTTTTAATGACATCATCAGCTGTGTGTAATTATTTCATATCACTAAAAAGGGGGGAAACGTCTCTGATCTAAAGTTCAGTGTTAAAATTAATGGATAAATGCATAGAAATATTTGATAAAATATTATTGTGAATAGATTCTAGAAATGCAAAAATAAAGGGAAAATGTTCACATAAATCATGCCATGACCTGCATGTATAGAATCATAGAAACATAAGGCAGGAAGGGACCACAAGTAGTCATCAAGTTCAGCTCCCTGTGCTGAGGCAGGACCAAGTAAACCTAGACCATCCCTGATCGATATTTGTCCAACTTGTTCTCAAGAACCTCCAATAATGGGGATTCTACAACCTCCCTTGGAAGCCTATTCCAGCGCTTAACTGTCCTTCCAGCTGGAAAGTTTTTCCTAATATCTAACCTAAATCTCTCTTGCTGCAGGTTAAGTTTATTATTTCTTGTCCTACCTTCAGTGGACATGGAGAATTAATCACAGTCCGCTATATAACTGCCCTTAACACATTAGAAGGCTAATATCAGGTCCTCTGTCGGTCTTCTTTTCACAAAACTAAACCTGCCCATTTTTTTAACCTTTCCTCATAGGTCAAGTTTTCTAAATCTTTTATCATTTGTGGTGTTGTCCCCTGGACCCTCTCCAATTTATTCACATCTTTCTGAAAGTGCAGCGCCCAGAAATGGACCCAGTACTCCAGCGGAAGCTTCCCCAGTGCCAAGTAGAATGGAACAATTATCTACCGTGTCTTACATATGACACTCCTGTTAATATAGCCCAGAATATTAACCTTTTTTGCATCTGCATCGCATTGTTCACTCATTCAGTCTGCGATCCACTCTAACCGCAGATCCTTTTCAGCAACTATTACCTGTCTGTTATTCTCCATTTTGTAGTCATGTATTCTTAAGTGGTTTACTTTACACTTCTCTTTATTGAATTTGTTAGATTCAGACCAATTCTCCAATTTTTCAAGATAGGATTAGAATTCTACTCCTGTCTTCCCAAGTGTTTCCAACCCCTCCCAGCTTGGTGTCATCTGCAGATTTTCTTAACAAACTCTCAACTCCATTATCCAAGTCATTAATGAAAATATTAAATAGTACCAGACTCAGGACTGACCCATGTGGGACCCCAGTGAACCACTCTTTCAGTACAGTCTTTCAACCAGTTTTAAACCCACCGTATAGTAATTTAATCTAGACCATATTTCCCTAGTTTGCTTATGAGAATGTCAGCTGGGACTGTGTCAAAAGCCTTACTAAAATCAAGATATATCAGGTCTACTGCTTCCTCCCAGACACTAGGCCAGTAATCCTGTTAAAGAAGGAAATCAGGTTGGTTTGGCATGATTTATTTATGAAAAATCCATACTGGCGCTATTCCTTATCACCCTATTATGCCCTAGATGCTTACAAACTGATTGTCACTGGTCTACAATTTTTGAGAAGTCGTCTGCTTCAGAGATAAAATGTGCTATTTATTATGTATTTTGATGTGCTGAATTCAAATATGACAATTAAAACAACTGATAGGCTACTGTTTCTAAGCTATTTAAGTTTTTACATTTTATGTCTATGTATATTGTGTAGATAGTAGAGTTTTAATCATAAATTGTAAACCTAGGTCTTTTCATGTGTTTATGGTTGCTTTACATGATAATATTTCACCTGTCCTGTTTATGTAACATTTTAAAAATCAGCAAAAGGGTTATATAAATAAAATTGATTATGAAACAAAAGGCAAAAAACTATTATGTACATAGTTTAGTCCTATTCAGTGTCTACTTGGCGCTTCTTGGCTTGTCTCTTGTATTCATTAAATGGAGCATCTCTTGTCACTGTCCAGCAATAGTCTGCAAGCATTGATGGGCTCCATTTGCCCTGATAGCGTTTCTCCATTGTTGCAATGTCTTGGTGAAATCGCTCGCCGTGCTCATCGCTCACTGCTCCGCAGTTCGGTGGAAAAAAATCTAGATGAGAGTGCAAAAAATGTATCTTTAGTGACATGTTGCAACCAAGGCTTTTGTATGCCTTGAGGAGGTTTTCCACCAACAACCTGTAGTTGTCTGCCTTGTTGTTTCCGAGAAAATGTATTGCCACTAACTGGAAGGCTTTCCATGCCGTCTTTTCCTTGCCACGCAGTGCATGGTCAAATGCATCATCTCGAAGAAGTTCACGAATCTGAGGACCAACAAAGACACCTTCCTTTATCTTAGCTTCACTTAACCTTGGAAATTTTCCACAGAGGTACTTGAAAGCTGCTTGTCAATGGCCTTGACAAAGTTCTTCATCAGACCCAGCTTGATGTGTAAGGGTGGTAACAAAATCTTCCTTGATTCAACAAGTGGTGGATGCTGAACACTTTTCCTCCCAGGCTCCAATGGCTGTCGGAGTGGCCAATCTTTCTTGATGTAGTGGGAATCTCTTGCACGACTATCCCATTCGCAGAGAAAAGAGCAGTACTTTGTGTATCCAGTCTGCAGACCAAGCAAGAGAGCAACAACCTTCAAATCGCCACAAAGCTGCCACTGATGTTGGTCATAGTTTATGCACCTCAAAAGTTGTTTCATGTTGTCATAGGTTTCCTTCATATGGACTGCATGACCAACTGGAATTGATGGCAAAACATTGCCATTATGCAGTAAAACAGCTTTAAGACTCGTCTTCGATGAATCAATGAACAGTCTCCACTCATCTGGATCGTGAACGATGTTGAGGGCTGCCATCACACCATCGATGTTGTTGCAGGCTACAAGATCACCTTCCATGAAGAAGAATGGGACAAGATCCTTTTGACGGTCACGGAACATGGAAACCCTAACATCACCTGCCAGGAGATTCCACTGCTGTAGTCTGGAGCCCAACAGCTCTGCCTTACTCTTGGGTAGTTCCAAATCCCTGACAAGGTCATTCAGTTCACCTTGTGTTATGAGGTGTGGTTCAGAGGAGGAGGATGGGAGAAAATGTGGGTCCTGTGACATTGATGGTTCAGGACCAGAAGTTTCATCCTCTTCCTCTTCCTCGTCTGACTCAAGTGAGAATGATTCTGGTGCATCAGGAACCGGCAGTCCTTCTCCGTGGGGCACTGGGCGTATAGCTGATGGAATGTTTGGATAATGCACAGTCCACTTTTTCTTCTTTGACACACCTTTCCCAACTGGAGGCACCATGCAGAAGTAACAATTGCTGGTATGATCTGTTGGCTCTCTCCAAATCATTGGCACTGCAAAAGGCATAGATTTCCTTTTCCTGTTCAACCACTGGCGAAGATTTGTTGCACAAGTGTTGCAGCATATGTGTGGGGCCCACCTCTTGTCCTGATCTCCAATTTTGCAGCCAAAATAAAGGTGATAGGCTTTCTTAACCATAGTGGTTATACTGCGCTTTTGTGATGCAAAAGTCACTTCACCACAAACATAGCAGAAGTTATCTGCACTGTTCACACAAGTACGAGGCATCTCTGCTCACTTTGGCTAAACAGAAATGTGTCCCTTTGCAAAATCAAACACTGACAAATAAGAGAGCATGACACTGTATGATTTCTAGGGCTGATATAGGGCAATTTGTTCAGCAGAGTGATGTAAGCTTCGTTATGATTGCATCATCCATGACTTCTAGGAATAACATGATGCAATTCATATAATGTATGATGCAATACCAGCTTCAGATTGCATCATTCATTGTTTTGCCTAAAAAGCAAGTACTGTCCAAACCCAGTCATAGATTTATTCATAGATCCAGTCAAAGATGTATTTTAGTCATTTCTGGTTTAAATTGAGATCCCTTCCCTTTATAACTCACTTATCCTCCGCCATTCCCAAGTCAAGGGTCGTATATACTGACCCAATAGCATATCTTGAAAACTAGAGCCAATCAACAATTTTAAGCATCATTTTCGTTCTCAGTGACCCAGAATTAGTAAAGTTTGACTACATTTATTTCAGAAGCATTTTGGCTGTAGAGCAGTGTAATTTCTTCCAGTAGCTTTCCAGGCATCAGAGTTAGGCTGACTGGTCTATAATTCCTCCCGTTCACTTTGTTACCCTTTTTAAAGATAGGTACAATGTTTGTCCTTCTCCATTCTCAGGGACCTCACCCATCCTCCATGAGTTCTCTAAGATAATTGCTAATGGCGCCGAGATTGCTTCAGCTAGTTCCTTAAGTACTCTAGGATGAATTTCATCAGGCCCTGCCAACGTGAGTACATGCAACTTATCTAAATATTGTTAACCTGTTCTTTCTCTATTTTGGCTCACATTCTTTCCCCCTTGTTGTTCATATTAATCATGTTGATTAACTGGTCACCATTACCTTGTGAGTGAAAACTGAAGCCTTTTTAATGTCATCAGATATTAGTTCTCCTTCCCTACTAACTAGAGGGCCTATACTTTCCTTTGTCTTTCTCTTGTTCCTAATGTATTTAAAGAACCTCTTATTATTTTCCTTTATGCCCCTTGTAGGTAAAAATCATTCTGTGCCTTAGCCTTTCTGATTTTATCCCTATATGCTTTTGCTATTCTTTTGTACTACTCCTTAGCAATTCATCCATGTTTCCACTTTTTGTAGGATTCCTTTCTGATTTCTCAGGTCATTAAAGAGCTCCTGATAGAGCCATATTGGCCTCTTTTATAAGTCTTCTTATCTTTCCCTCTCATCAGGATAGTTTGCAGTTGTGCCATTAATATTGTCTCCTTGAGAAACTGCCAGCTCTCCTGAATTCCTTTTTTCCTTATATTCCTTCTCCTGGGACCTTACCCCTACCAGTTCTCTAAATTTGTTAAAGTCTGCTTTTTTAAAAAAAGTCCATTGCCCTTGTTCTACTGCTCTCACTGCTTCCTCTTCTTAGGATCATGAAACCTATCATGTCATGATCACTTTCACCAAAGTTACCTGCCACCTTCAAATTTGCCACCAATTCCTCCCTGTTGGTCAGAATCAAGTCTAAAATGGTTGTCCCTTTGTTTACTTCCTCCATTTTCTGAAACAAAAAGTTGTCTCCATAACATTTAAAGAACGTACTGGAAATTTTCAGTTTTGCTGTATTATTTTTCCAATAGATGTCTGGGTGAAGTCCCCCATTCTACCAGAGTCCGCCCTATTACTAACAATATTATGTATTTTTAGTTTCTTGGTCAAAAAAAGTAAGGTTCTTTAAATTTATACTTTGCCTTTAATTGGTAATAGCTGGTGTGAAATAATATAGAATAATAGCTCTGTGGAGCTTGTGAAATCTGAAAAGGACCTGATCCTTAAGGAGGATTGCTGATGCAAGTGAAATTACATACATGCATAAGTACTTTCAAAATTATGCCCTAATAAAGAAACAGAAAATGGAAGGAAAATGTATGCTTATAATTGAATTGCAGTCTTTTATATTTTAGCTACTAGATTATTAAAGCAAAAACCAATTAGCCATTAAGGTAGTAGGCCTTAAGAATATAGTCCTGATCCTGCAAACACTAACAGATGTATTTAACATTAGTACCCCGAGTAGTCCAAAGAAAGCACGTGGCATAACTGTTTGCAGGATTGTGGGCCCTTAATATTAAACAGCCTACCAATGCCCCATGGCAAATATTGAAAAATATTCATGTAGAGGTAAGTATGCTTAGATATAAAATAGCTTCGATTTTGTATTTCTCCTCTCCCATTATATTTTAGTACTTTGTTGCTAGGCAGCATTATGCTGTTGACAGTACCATCTCTCACATGAGAAGAGACAGGTGCAAACATTGAAGCTTTACAGCTTAATCTTAGTTTGTGCTAGCAGATGAAATCTTAGTCTGTGTCAGCAGATGTGATCTTGTGCAACAGAACTGCTGCAATTATACTGACGTTGGAAAAATTGTATTTTCCTTATTGATTTAACAGTTCAACATCTGTACATCACCACATTTTCTAACAAATAGCCAGATTCTGCCATGCTTACTCATATTCAAACATACCTTTAACCTTTCCTCAGTGAGGCTATTCGTCAAGTAAGGTGGTAAGAATGGTAGAATATGACCCAAAGAGAGTTGTGCGGGCAGTGGAAATATGCAGTTAAACTTGTAAAGAAAATATCATTCTTTCCGTTATTCATTTTGCCACAGTTCCTCTTTTCTGTATACTTATGTTTGTGGCTCAGGAAGCAGTTATAGGAATTTTAAAACTTCAAGAAAATCATCTAGGCATGTGTTCAAGCATATCTTGATAAATACGAATAACATAGCGAAGTCAGTTTTGTAATTTGAAGAGGTTATCAATCAATGAAAACTAGCTATATGTCAATTTAGAATATTTAGGGCCAAAGTCTGGCCTCTGATTCATGCATACAACTCCCACTGACATGTGGTTAAGGGCAGAATTTGGGCCTTAAACTATTTTTCTTCCTGGAATGCAGAAAAGGTTAGAAGGTTGCTTTATACTTGCCCAACTCTAGAACAGATAAATGAGTTTGCTCAGTCTTTTCAAAATAATTTCAGCACTGGGCTGAACCTAACCGTGTTGAAGCTTCTGCTCTAAAGGAAAGTTCATGAAAGCTACAAGAAACTGAAAATAAGAGCTTACAGTGGGCTTCCCTTCTCAACCTTAGCCATAGCTTTGGGGCCGGGGATGCTGTAACATGATCTGCAAGTCACACTGGGACCTTTCTGGATGAAAGGTACTTAATAATCAGTGTTTCCGAGGTTAAACCATGCCCTAGCTCTATCTATCCACCTACACCTGGGAAAAGAAGTGGGTTCAAAGCACTCACTTGGGGCATTCCTAGTTGCAAGATCTGGATAGCCCTTAAAGGGGCTTAAAGAGGTGGAAGAGTTCTTAGTCTCTCTTATGCTCCTTTAAGGCATGTAGTGTAGTCCAAGGCACAGTTCTGCCCTAAATGATTACATTATCAAAGAGGTGCCTCTAGGCTTAGCTACACATGGGATCTTCAGGGGCAAGCAGATGATGAACACCTCCTGCTCTGTCGCTTCCCAATCAAAGATAACAATAGCTGTATAGGGAGTTCACTCATGTTTTGGACCAAAACCCATCCAGTTTCATAAAAATCCATTGTCACTGTTCCTTTCAATGACATCAGTATAAATATGCATTTTTCCAGAGCAGAATGTATATCTTAATTATCTCATTCTGGTTGAAAATAGGTAAAGCTGGGTAAATACTGCAAAATACTGTGTGTGTAAATATTTGTTAGTGCCAAATCCTGAGCATAAAGTGGTTTGACGTTGTATGAAATGTCACAATCTCTCCAATATTTGGCCTTCCTTCAGTCACTCATTATATTCAAAAGTAGCATGGCAAGATGGCTGAAGACCATGCAAGGATGGACAAAAATACCCCAGCACACTGTGCTCTCTCTGTCTATCGACACGCAAAGGAGTTCATCCCCTGACCCTACCTTGCACCATCCCTGGGGCTGCCCCAGAGGTTTGTGGATTTGCATGAATGAGCCAGATCTGGGAACTTCATTACGTGGTGCCTGGTTCAATACCATCACCTTAATAGATGGTGTGTGTTTGATTATATTTATTTATTTAATTCCCTTTACCTGTGTTTGTACCTCACTTTTTTTAATTTTTCATTAATATCTGTATGATGCAGTTTTAATAATATGAATGTTCATTTAATAAAGTATTTGTTATTAAATGCTTGCTCAGCTCTAAAAATAGATCTTATAAAATGTCATTAAGAAATTTAGAACTAAGTGGCCAGGATGATGCTATTGTAGAACAACAGTATAGGTCAGAGGTCTACTGCTGTTTAGTAAATCACAAATAAGATCAATTCACCTTCACAAGTAATTTGATATACAATTTTCAAACTTGGGTGCCTAGAATCAAGCTCCTAAATCCACATATAAATACCTAACTAAAAGACCCAAGCTATGATTTTCCAAACTGGATACCTTAAGTCAAGGTTCCAATTCTACATAAACCTACATATGTGGGCTGATTTTTAAAATGCTGAGTACCCAGAAGCAATGTAATAATGGATTATGGTGGTGGTTGTTGGGTTTGTTTGTTTTTTTAAATCACTAGGCAAGCCAGTAGGTGACATCAAAGTACTGAAACTATATGAATGGTGATTGCTGTAGCTTGGTGAATCTGGCATCCATATGTTCAATAGTAGTTTCAAGCATTAGATCTAATTTATTATTATTTTGTCTCTTGAGATCCAGGAATGTTTATTTCTTTAAATTTGCCATTCCTTCGGATGAATTTTCAGAATCAAGGGCTGGAACAATCTTCCATTGCTATGAGCTCCAGCATGGCATTTCTAGTAAAAAAATTTAAATGAATATTTCATGATTTTTCCATGTTTTTGGCTAGCTTTTGCATGGCCTCACGAAAAATTAGATTATCCTTTTGAAAAGTAAGAGAATTCAGTCACAATACTGATTGAGGCCATCCTGAAAAACATGTGCCCCCAAATTTACCTTACTTGTTGTCTTTAAGAATACACCTAACTTAGGGTACACCAGACCCTGACTCACTTTCTGAAATAGGTACCAAATGGGAGAGAGCATCTTCCGCCTTGCCTCAACAGCATGAGCAAGAGTGGTACATCATTACCACTAAATGATGGGGGTTGGACTAGATGACCTCCTGAGGTCCCTTCCAACCCTGATATTCTATGATATTCTATGATTACCACTGTATTAAATAGTAAACTATCTTCCCTCTGCCCACTCCCCCTATCAAACTCTTAAACATAGGGGTGGTCTTTTCTTTGGCCCAGAATGACAATTTAATGGCTATGGTTGATGCAGTGCACTACAAAAGCACAACATCTTGACTAAATTTGGCCTGCAAACCATTTGAATATCCCCTATTCACTGTTATATTATCGAAATTCAGGCCAACCAGTTTTGATTTGAGCTGTTCTTCCTTGATCTCCGTAACTCCTAAAGGTATTTCTATTCCCTATGTGAAACCATCAGCTGTTCCAGATCATGTCATGTCATGTCAGCAAAGAGAGTATAAGGTGTCCTATTCTGCACACATCTGACATACATCAACTCCTGCTCAACTACAAATCTGCCAGCAGATCTGTCAGCAAGCACAGTAATAAATCTAGCATTCTATATACATTTTTGAGCCACTTCATTAAGAAGCTTTTTAATTGTTTCTATAAAGTTTTCACTCCATGGGTGCTAATATAGTTTATACTAGTTAAAATAATTCATGACCATGTAATCAGGAGACTATTTTGTAATCTCTAAAACTGAAATCATATTTAGCAACTGCATGGGTGGCGATAAATATGTTGGCAAATTATTGGATTGCCTCATTTTGTATTTTATGGAGCAATGTAGTAAGAAACAATATTTGTAGACTGACACACTGCTTCCATGCATTTCAGGTGAACAGCAGAGCAGACACGTACATGTAGGGATTGAGTTCTAAAGGTCTTACATCCACTTACAGTAGGTCTGGCCTTATTATAAAGCTTCTCAGATGCTTTTTGCCAATTACACAAGACATTTTATCTTTCTGACATGAAATCCATGGGTACTCAGCTTTCCATGAATTCTGGAAAGTGAGTTCATATCTCAGTTTGTAATATTTCTTAGTATACACTTCTTTACCATATGGTCTACCATATGGTGCGTTACCCTTACTTGGCTCAGGACATTCAGTATTATTACTCTGTAAACAAACTGTCTGGTGGCCTGCCAGCGGATTACCCTGACAGGCCGCATGCGGGCCGCAGGTTGCCCAACACTGATTTAGGCTGATGGTGCTGGTAGGAGGGTTACCAAAAAGAACCCAAGAGGATTTTTGAAGAGTTCTGATATTTTTCAGCTATTTTTAAGTTAACCACTTCTCTGTGTGTATGACTTTTTTACAAATAGTTTGTGAGTCAAATAGGAGTTTGCAAATTAAGCTACCTGGTCCTGGGGGCAGTAAAGATAAGCTGGCAATTGCAAGGCCATAACAAAATATTAAAGAGGCCATCTGCCTCCTAAGTTCAAATCAAGTTCTGGTTTGCTGCACAGAAAGTAATAAAATTGTATGTTATTTTAGTACATAACCTTTTCTGGCTTGGTTGGCAAGTTAAAACCTTGCTTGCCTTTTTGTCAAAAATAACAGCCTTTAAACTACCTAACCTTGCCCCATTGTTTGCAAATCTTATTCTCCCTCTTAAAATTAAATCCAACTGCCTTACAGCTATTGCTAAGTTTGCTAACCTCTAAAAGTTGCTATAGAGCTTTCACTAGTTTGGTTAGGAAGTTAAACTGCTACTTGCTTTGCTAGGAATGATAAAGCTTTTGAACTATCTGACTGTAGCTGCAAGGCCCAGACCCAGGGTATGTCTACACTGGCAAGTTTCTGCAACATAAATTATACCACTTTTATTAAAATGCTGGAATTAAACCACTGTTGCGTGTCCACACTGTGCTCCTTGTGACACTGGAGCACATCCACATTAGCAGCTCTTGCAACAGCAAAGACATCAGTGCATTGTGGTAACTGTCCCACTGTGCAACTGGCCGGAGGGTGCTTTGGGAAGGGTTTGCAATGCCTCATGGGGCAGGCACCGAGTCACATGCTACAGGTTTCCCAATCCCATTGTTCCATGGGCATCCTACTACATTGTCAGCTGATTTTCAACTGACGTGGGTGGGGGAGAGGGTGTGACAGGGAGTGTGTGTGTGTATGGAGGGGGGAGAGAAACAGTGTGTTATGGGGGACAGAGAGTGTGTCAGCATGCTGTCTTGTAAGTTGAGACAGCGGCAGGAAGCAACCAGTCCTTAGGCAGGGGGAGGAGGAAACCCCAACATCAGCCCCTGCCTCCCTCTCTGGGCGATTTGCTCTCTCTCGCTCTCTCTCTCACAAACACACAGAGCTACCTCTGTGTTCAACAGCACGAGCATTCCACATTAATAGTTGGCTTTGTGTCCCGGAGCAGATCGGCACAGCACGCAAGGGCTGTCAGAAATGGTGCTTTGAAAGAGGAGAAGCTCATGTCTCCAGGGCAGCCGAGTTCAAAACAATGAGCAGAGCGGCCACTTGAGGCATTATGGGACAGCTCCGGAGGCCAATTACAGCACAGAAAGCAATCAAGTGTCTACACTGGCAATAGAGCGCAGGAGTCTCTGCACAACTAGCCTTACGACTCTCATCAAGGTGGTTTTTTTGCAGCGCTGTAACTGAGGAGTTTCTGCGCACTAAGTGGCTTGGCAGTGTGTACACATCTGCAGTTTGAGCGCAAAAAGCTGCTTTACTGTGCAGAAACTTGCCAGTGTAGACAAGCCCCCAATCTCCCACCATCCCTATCACCACAGGCCTCTAATCAGAGAACTAATAGACAATACATTCAAGCTAAGGCTCATCCTCATGTTCAGCAGCATGCTTCTTTCTGGTCCCATATCCTTATCCCAAGACATTTCTTGTGTGGCTGACATTGGTAGACCCATTGACCTCCCTTTCAAATGGGTATCAGCTATAATAGTCTGTTCCACCTCCTCCGCTGTGACTGGCAACTGAGTTCTATTGCCTCTTTTTTTCTGTTCCCTCTGACATCTCAGTCCAACTGCTCTGCTCACCCCTTCTCCTCAAACAGGTCAGTTATGAGTTCTCTATTCCACTCAGTTCCTCTGGTAATCCTGCCCTGAGGTATAAACAAAAATTTAGGAACAATTTTAGCCATCTGTAATAAACAATTTAGGGATTATCTACATGGGGACATCCAGGAAAATAAATCCAAATTAACTAAAGGTGTGAATTTGAGGTGGCTTAATTAAACCACATTAAACCCCTATGTGAACACACTAATTCAGAATCAAAGTAGCATTTTTTTGGTTTATTTTAATTCACTTCCAGAGTGAATTAAAATAAACTAAATTAAGGCCACTTTAATTCTAAATAACAGCATTCACACAGGGGTTTAATGTGGTTTAATTAAGCCACATCAAATTCACACATTTAGTTAATTTGGATTTATTTTCCTGGATGTTCCCGTGTAGACAAGCCCTTAACCTCAGCAGTGACCACAAAAATTAAAATGCTTCACTCTTAATTATTCAGTAGCTGTGCTGATTAAGCTTTCTTTATAGCCATAAAGAATCCACAGAAAATACATACTTTTGTTATTTAATAGTGTGATTTAAAAAATTAATCGCGATTAATCATGCAATTAATCACACTGTTAAACAGTAATAGAATACCATTTATTTAAATATTTTTGGATATTTTCTACATTTTCAAATGTATGCATTTCAGTTACAACAGAGAATACAAAATGTACAGTGCTCACTTTATATTATTTTTATTACAAATATTTGCACTGTAAAAAAACAAAAGAATTTCAATTCACCTAATACAAGTACTGTAGTGCAATCTCTTTATCATGAAAGTTGAACTTACAAATGTAGAATTATGTACAAAAAATAACTGCATTCAAAAATAAAACAACGTAAAACTTTAGAGCCTACAAGTCTACTCAGTCCTACTTCTGATTCAGCCAGTTGCTCAAACAAGTTTGTTTACATCTGCCTGCTTCTTGTTTACAATGTCACCTGAAAGTAAGACCAGGCATTTGCATGGCATGTTGTAGCCAGCATCCCAAGATATTTCCGTGCCAGGTGCACTAAAGATTCATATGTCCCTTTATGCTTCAACCACCATTCCAGAGGACATGCATCTATGCTGATGATGGGTTCTGCTCGATAACAATCCAAAGCAGTTCGGACCGACGCACATTCATTTTCATCATCTGTCAGATGCCACCAGCAGAAGGTTGATTTTCTTTTTTGGTGGTTTGGGTTCTTAGTTTCCACATCGGAATGTTGCCCTTTTAACTCTTCTGAAAGCACATTCCGCACAGGGGTGAAAGTAACTTAAAGGACTTACCAGTATGCCGGAGTCCTGAGCAGGGGGGGAGGGGCCTCAACCAGAAGGGGCTCCGGCTGCAGTTGCGGTGGCTGGGAGCCCTGGGCCCTTTAAATGGCCGCCCAAGCCCCGCTGTCGGAGCCCTGGGGTAGCGGCGGCAGGGCTCCGGCGGTGATTTAAAGGGCCAGGGGCTCCAGGCGCCACTACTGCAGTGGAGCCCCAGGCCCTTTAAATCTCTGCCAGAGCCTCGAGCCCCGGGGTAGCGGCGACAGCTAGGAGCCTCCAGGGCTCCGTTGGCAATTTAAAAGGCCCGGGGCTTCGCTGCGGTAGTGGCGGCCAGAGCCCCGGGCCTTTTAAATCACCGCCAGAGCTACCAGCTGCAGAGGCAGCTGGGAACCCCAGGGCTCGGGAGCAATTTAAAGGGCCTGGGGCTCCGGCCGCTGCTACCACCCGGGGCTCTTTAAATCGCCGCCGGAACCCCCGGCCAGCGCCGCTACCCTGGGGCTCCAACAGTGGAGCTCCAGCAGCAATTTAAAGGGCCTGGGGCTCCCCGCAGCGGCCGGAGCCCCGGGCCCTTTAAATCGGCGCCCGAGCCCCGCTGCTGGAGTCCTGGGGTAGTGGCAGCGGGGCTCCGGCGGTGATTTAAAGGGCCAGGGACTACCGCAGCGAAGCCCCGGGCCCATTAGATGTCTGCCAGAGCCCCGAGCCCCAGGGTAGCAGCGGCAGCTGGGAGCCCCCAGGGCTCTGGTAGAGATTTAAAGGGCCTGGGGCTTCGCTGCGGTAGCGGTGCTGGGAGCCCCATGCCCTTTAAATCACTGCCGGAGCCCCACCATCGCTACCCCAGGGCTCCGGCAGTGGGGCTTGGGCGCCGATTTAAAGGGTCCTGGGCTCTGGCCGCTGCCGGGAGCCCCAGGCCCTTTAAATCTCTGGCCTGCGGAAGCCGGTCTGGACCATACTGGCTTACTTTCACCTCTGGTTCCACACCTCCTCCCTCTCAGATTTTGGACAACACTTCAGATTCTTTAACTTTGGGTCGAGTGCTTTAGCTATCTTAGAAATCTCACATTGGTACTTTCTTTGTGTTTTGTCAAATCTGCAGTGAAAATGTTGTTAAAACGTACAACATGTGCTGGGTCATCATCCAAGACTGCTATAACATGAAATACAGTATATGGCAGAATACAGGTAAAACAGCAGGAGACATGCAATTCTCCCCCAAGGAGTTCAGTCACAAATTGAATTAACACTTTTTTTTTAATGAGCATCATCAGCACGGAAGCATGTCCTCTGGAATGGTGGCCAAAGCATGAAGGGGCATACAAATGTTTAGCATATCTGGCATGTAAATACCTTGCAATGCCAGCTACAAAAGTGCCATGCGAACGCTGTTCTCACTTTCAAGTGACATTGAAAATAATAAGTGAGCAGCATTATCTCCCGTAAATGTAAACACACTAGTTTTTCTGAGCGATTGGCTGAACAAGTAGGACTGAGTGGACTTGTAGGCTCTAAAGTTTTGCATTGTTTTGTTTTTGAGTGCAGTTATGTAACAACAAAAAATCTACATTTGTAAGTTGCGCTTTCATGATAAAGAGATTGCACTACATTATTTGTGTGAGGTGATTTGAAACATACTATTTCTTTTGTTTATCATTTATACAGTGCAAATATTTGTAATCAAAAATAATTATATAAAGTGAGCCCTGTACACTTTGTATTCTGTGTTGTAATTGAAATCAATATATTTGAAAATGTAGAAAAACATCCAAAACTATTTAATAAATTTCAATTGGTATTCTATTGTTTAACAGTGGGAGTAAAACTGCGATTAATCACAATTAATTTTTTTAATCGCGATTAATGTTTTCGAGTTAATCACGTGAGTTAACTGCGATTAATCAGCAGTCCTAGTTATTAGTATTATTTTTTATATTATCCACAGATTCCAACCAGGTGTTGGGGCGGTATTGTGGTTGGTGCGATACGGACAAATAGTAACAGACACTCCTTGACCCCAAAAAGTTTACAAGATTTACAAGATTATGTCCTAATTCTCCTCTGCTTTGCAGCTGGATCTGCCCAGATCCTCCAAGGTATTTAGGTTCCTAACTTTCATTTCTCTTTGAAGAGCTGGACCATAGAGCTAGATTCACACAGGGTCTTAAGTGTCTACCTTTTTAAATATTTCTGGGAGCAGGGACTTCAACCTTATTTTCCCACAGCCCAGGTGAGTGCTATAATCATTGGGCTATAGAATCAATCTCTCACTGCTTCTTGCTTGCTCACTATCTCTGGCACAATGACTATATTATTATTTATACTCAGTGGAAGAGCTTCCACAGGGTGAGACTGAGAGATTTTCCGCACTCCCAGAATACCCAATAGCTTGGTGATGAGATCATTCACCTGTGAGATAGGAGACCAGCATTAAAGTCCCTGCTCCGAATCAGATAGAGCAGGGATCTGAAAACGGGTGTCTCAGCTCCCAGGTGAATGCCCTGGTCCCTAAGTCTTTTTTGTATGTGACCCATAAGCCCTGTCCTTTCCTCTGCATTTCACTCCTGAGTAGCTTAGGCAGCACTTCCTGGCTTATGAGGATCCCTTTCTTAGTCACCTCTGACTATGCAATACATGGGGTTCCTGAGCACCTAACTCAGACTGAAAATTTCATAGGGAGGCAGGGCATCTAGGAGTTAAGTGTTGCAATCCTGAGTACCTTAGTGAATCTAGTCCTTAGGCCCTGCTCCTGTGCTTAATTTTCACGTTACTCATGTGCTTAATTTTCCACACTGCAAATAATACTGTTGACTTCAATGGTATTACTCTCAGTGCATAACATTAAGTATATGTGTAAGTATTCATAGGATTGGGGCCTAGGCCCTGAACCACAAAGGGACTTAGTCCCTCAGAAAATCCCAGGTATACCACTGCTATCCACAAAGCCTGAATTAGGTGCCTAGGCTCCCCACATAATGAATGTGGAGAGATAGGCCCCTTAGAATGGGATCCACAAAAACCAGCACAGGAAGTGGGGAGCCACCTAAGATAACCAGAAGGATATGCCAGTGTGAAGGGTGTGTACTAAGCCCTGCCCTCTCTCAGAGATAGGCACCTATCTCTGCTTAGTTATTCATGAACAGGAACCCCTCTCCTGAAGTCAGGTGGCTTAAATGCCTACATAGATTCTTGCAGTAATGAGTTAGGTGCCTGCCTCACTCCATGCAAAACAGGAGGCGCTGGCCTACCTTATAACTCTTAGCCCACTGGTTAGAACTCTCATGTGGGAGACCCAACTTCAGTTCCCCCTTCTCTGCCTGATGGGGAGAAGGATTTAAACAGGGGCCTCCCTCCTCTCAGGAATATGTTCTAACCACTGAATCATGGGATATTCTGATGTGGCGCTCCCTCAGGATAAATAAAGAGCAACTGGAGTAGGGGGACTGGATGATGGGTCTCCTATCTCGGTGCCCTAACCAGTAAACTACAGAGCCATTCTCTCTTGCTGACAAGTTAAGTATTTATCCACAGTGGAGCAATCATTGGGCTAGAAAAAACAAGAGTGACTCTGTAGCCTGGTGGTTAGGGCACTGAACTGGGAGACCTTGGGCCTGTTTCCTCTGCTCTAATCACTCTTTCATTATTTATCCACAGTGGACAGCTTCAACAGGAGAGACTGGGAGAGTCCCATATCAGAATAGCTTATGGCTCAGTAATTGGACCTTGCTCTTGTGAAGTAGGTGACTCCTATTCAAATCCTCTCTCAACCTCTGACAGAGAGGGGAATTGAACCTGGGTCTCCCACATCCCAGGTGAGAGCTTTAATTACTGGGCTAAAAGTTTTAATGTGAGCACCACCACTGCTACCGCCCTACTCCAGATTTTGAATAGGACCAGATGTTGTTGGTGACCTCTGAGCACACCTGCTGGATCAGGCTCTGCACACAACTTACCTACATGGACGAATGTCTGTCTTCTCCTTGTTTGTGAATCACTCTGGGGCTTAAGTGGGAGATTGGCATATGGACTCAGAGTGAGGCAGCAGCGGGCGTGCCCAGAGGCAGAAACTTAGATACCAAGGGAGGTTTTACCTTGAAAACTTGAGTTCAGGTGCTTACAGCATTCAGTGGGAGCTTTGTAGCTCACAGTGGAGCCTAAAACTGGGACTTAGGCACCTAAACTCAGTACTTAGGAGTTGTCTGCACTTGAAATGCGGAGCAGGCTTTAAGGTAAATGAGAATCTGGCCCAGCTGTTCTACGTTCTTTAAGACACCATGTGCCATTTAACACAGATCTAATGTATCTACGTACACAAACTCTCAGGCTCAAATTATAGCATTTATATGAAAAGAGCAAAGGTTAAAGGGCAGCAATGAAGCATCACATTTGGAATCAGAGACACGTACATATGAAAACAATTATAAAGCCAATGCTCTGGGGTGCATGCACATTCTTGATACTCCACCCTCAGGCTGTATAACTACAGTGTCTTCTCCAAATTTAAAATGTCTGGAGTCAAAGACTGCACACTAGTTTATGTGAGGGGAATGGGGGAAGATTAAAAAAAAAGTGGGAGTGGTATGGTCACTGTATCAGGACAATATTTTTTCCCAGATATAAGCCATAGGTTGCAGACTGCATGAAGCTCTTGGACGCACACACACACACACACACAAAACATTTAGTGGGAGAGTTCAAGGTAAGTTAAGTGCCAAATGATGGAATTTCCCTCATTTCAAATGTAATGTTTCTTATTCATTTTACCTGAACACTGAATTTCCTGGATTTCTAACAGTTGTTTTTTGACAACTACAATGTTCTTGTAATTTTTTTCCCTTTCAAACTTGTTGCTTTTGTTTTTCCCCAAAACTACAAATAAAGTTTTTAAAAGTATTGAAGAAATATAGCACTTAGTTCTGTATTAAGGATGGGATTCAAAATACAGGGTTCTGTCTATTTTTAAAGGCCCTGATCCTGCAATCAGTACTTAACTTTGTACCTGTGAGCAGACTCATCAAGTGGGCAAGGTTAGCACAAGCATAACTGCTTGCAGGATTTGGTCATAAAGACCATGTTCTCAGTTTTTCAGGGAGATCTGCACAAACCAGGGATCTCATTGCAGGATCAGGATCCATATTACCATCAGTAAACTGTCAATTTCAACATATAATGCTGTAAAATGAAGTAATAATGTGTTAAAACTTATTCCTTAACATGAGCTAAACATGTACAATCGTGTAACATATTTCTACAAGTGAGTGTCATATCTATATTGTTTCATGTAGATAAGTGTCCTTTGGTTTTATACTTTTTTTTAAAGGGTAACATAAATTACAATAGCAAACGCACAAAATAAGTTTGAGCAGCCAGTTTGGGGTTCCCTGGTAGAAAAATCATTTTGAGGAAGTAGAGGAAACCAGTATTGTTTCCAATAGGTACTGATTCTATATCATTTTGAGATCAGAGGATGACTGTTGACTATTATGCAGGAGAGGTTTTCAACACATTGCATAGACTGGAGAAAGTATTCATCAGCATGAATGGCAAAAGTTTGGATTGTTCTTCTTTCAGTCTTTTAGGAATAATCACATTTTCTTCTCTCCAATTAGGTCAAGTAGATCTTACAAACTAAGCTCAGGTGAGTTGCCAACCAAGATCATTGACACACCTGAAATCAATTAGGCTGGTACAAAGCTATAAGAAGAGTGTTCCCTGGCTGTCCTTGTTCATGTTTTAACAAAACTTTATAATACAATGCTATGTGTAGTAAACTATCTTTCCCATAATTGTAGAAAATTTTAACCTAGAAATAGAAAGTGAAGGAATACTGCACTTTGCAATGAACAGACTACATTCTTTATTATAATAAAATAAGAGTCTGTAGGGTTTTACCTTGATAATTAATCTAATATGTTTTTATTTGAGTTGTCATGGGTTGATAACCATAGTCTTTTATTTTCAAAGAGTAAGACATCCAGAATTTATACTTATCTGGAATTCTGGCCAACTTCCAGCAAATCTGTTCTTTGCACTCCACAGAAAACTTTTTTTTTTTTTAAATAAAAACAGGGATCTCTACCAAAAACTGGTATTGGGAACTCCTTCACCACCTAAGAGACTAGTAAAGATAAGTCAAAAATTCTGTTTACCATTAGCAGAAAGGTCTAAGTAAACCGCTGGCAGGCACAGATATTTTAACAGGAGGCCTAGGAATAGAGTACATTCCACTGAGTTTGCTATATTAATTCTCTATAATACAGTGATTTTAACTTATTGCAAATGCTACATCTGAGTCATGGAATTAAAGTTATTTAACTAAAATGTCAAATGTTTTCTAGCACATTATATACTGTCTGTACCGTACAGCTGCAGGTTGTTTTTTTTTTTTTTTTAAGAAAAGATTCTTCAGTAGAAAGAGCTGTTGAAAACCTTGGTCCACAAAACAGGAACTTGAATCAACAGAAGCTTCCAATGTCAATAGCATGACTTCTTGGTTCAAAAAATGGAATTGTATTATTGGGGGAAGAAAGTACATCTACTAGAACACCCATATTCTACTAATGAATTTTCTTCTGTGGTGTAAGTTTTAATTTTTTCTAATACCATTCAGGCTCAGGGACATGTTGGGCAATTTGTGACTCTCCAGGACAATCAGAGGGATCAAAAACTGTTAAAAACTTCTATGAAGTATAAAGAAATGTTATGGCCAGTCCTGCCAAGTCACACTCATTTGGAGGCGGACTCCCTCATTTTGGATTAATTTTACGGTATTTCCAAATATCTAACTCTTGGGATGAAAGCCTGAGCTGGGTGTTTTAATGAGGCATTTTAAAAGCTAACTGATATTTTTGAAATCACAGTCACTCAAACTGTCATAGCTTGACAGCCCTGAATGTCACACTGTAAAGCTTATAACACGTAATGTTTGAGAACCAAGGGGGGAAAATGTACCCACATAATTTTAGCTCTCACTAAAAGTGTAAAGCATTTACCTGACTGCTGGCAATACACTCAAATACAGTTGGAAAGTATTGTTAATGTCATCTGCCAAAACTGACAAATGTACATTTCCCCAATCACATTACTAAAATTATCTCAAACATCTATTAATCAAAGTTAACTCAAATACACTTTCCTCAACTATTTATAGTGCTTGTATTTCAAGACTGAGACAGTTCGCTCAATCTGTGAACAGGACACTTTTTATGTCAAAATAAACCATCTGGCCGTACAACTGTTTCTAATTACTTTCCTGCCTAGACTGTGAGCATTGGGGTTTGGCACCAATCTTCCTCCCAGAGTGCTGCCCAAATCCAGCTTCCAGGCAGCTAATCAAAGGCACTTGCAGCACCAGGGGAAGCAGTGTTGAAGCCGGTTTTGGCCAGCTCAGGGCTTTGCAAGCCCAGTGGGTCTGTCTGTCCGTGGGACTCTCTTAGAGAACTTCAAACTTCTTCAGTCACTGCCTGAGATCTAAACATGTGTGCACAGGGGTTCCTCAAGTTGGTGCTGCTGCTGGCTGCTTCACTTCTAACTCTGCTGCCTGCCATTCCTCAAACTTTCTCCCTATCCCTGCGGTAAGTTTGTCTTTTAAATTAATGGGTTTATTTAGCAATTGCCTTATAGGCTGGACTTTAACTGGTAACAAGTTGCCACAAGCAACAAAAATCTAAAATTTTGTATATATCATACAGGAAAGGATGGAGTATTTTCAACCTGTTGCTATTATCTGTTGAAAATTAGTCACATAATGTATAATACTCACACACATTGTGTATATATATAATGCAAAGTTGTGTGTGCATTATAGTGTAGTTAGGATCACAAATGTGTATAATATACACTACATTGGATCACATAGTTTATGTAGAAATGTATCTTTCATTATACATGCAAAACTTAAATATGCAGGTATCTATGGGGAAAAGGTAAAAGATAGCTTCTGCTGGATCCTGATGATTTTTGTACCCAACTCTCCAAATTCAACTGGCTAAATAGACAGTAAGTCCAGTTACTCCTAGTGCACCAAACATCCTGGATCTGGTTACATCCTGGTGCAATGGCACAAAAAAACCCCACAAACAGTATATACAACCTACCCACCAGATCTGGCACCTAGCTCCTGCTGGATTCAGCAAATTTTTGGCCTCAATGCACATAAATTCTAATGCCTGAGGACAAGCGCATACTATTACTGCACCAATAAATCTGGACCTCCAAATCATCCTGGTGTAATGGTGCTGCCCGTGCCTAGATCTCACACTGGGGTCTAGACAGGTTTTTATCCCAACCCTCCCCCCCCAAAATCTTAATGCCACTACAGGCAACATGTTTAGATGCCCCTGGTGCATCTTCAAAATCTAGACCCTATTGTACTCCAGTATGACAGAGCAGCAAAAATTCAAATTTGACATCTGGCTCCTGCTGGATCTTGCCAAATTTGAGCCGTTAACCCATAAATTGTACCATTCAATTAAAGAACAACTTTTACTTCTGCTATTTAAATAAATAAATTAAACAAATCTGTACCCAACATATCTTGGTACAAGGAAGCTGCAAAAATTTTAATTTGGCATCTGTATCCTGCTATTTTTTGGCTTCGTGCCCTCCAGTTTTAATGTCTCAAATCCACCAGAATAATCCAAATGTAATCCATCATTTAACCAGGTATATCTACCTAATCTATCACAAATGTGTGATCCCAATGTAAGTTTGCAAATGGGTTCCCAGCCCCTTGCAAGATAATTACAATTCAGTGTAATGTATCCCAGTGGGTGACACACTGCTGTTGACCTCCAGGCTCTCAAAGGGCAAAAATCATGGTGCTTTGAATTATTAGCTTCTGTGCTGCCATTACATGCTAAATAAATGGCTGTAAAACTGCAGGTAATACAAAAATAACAGAGTTTTAAAGTAATGGGTAAATCCACTGCAACAGTAAGGATCTCTGTCCCAACTCTGATCTCATCCACTCTATTTATGAGCACCTGATTTTCTCTGCAGCTGGTTGTCTTTGTTGTCCTCTGCAGGAGTGGCTCCCGCAGCGCCTCCTCATGTAGACTGTCCCGTGCTGAGTCGGAACGCAGGTGTCGTGTCCCAGGGGGAAAGTTGTGCAGCGGCAGAGGCCAATGTGACTGCGGTGTCTGCATCTGCCAAGTGACTGAGCCGGGCAAATACTACGGTCCGCTGTGTGAGTGCCACGAGTGGGTGTGTGAGACTTATGATGGCGAGACTTGTGCAGGTAAGGAAGCCACAGTATTCCAAGAGGCTTTCCCTGTGTGATGAGGCTGCTGCCCATTAGCTGGCACGCTCCTGGCATCTCTGTACACTACAATTACTGGTATGTTAGGGGACATAGCACAGTTCCATTTTTAGAGTGTAGACAGGACTGTAAATGTGTCCCTGGCCATGGCTTCCGTCTGTTTGCTGACACATCAAAGCCTTTAGTGGGGCTTGGGAACACAGTTAAGGGGTCGTCTCTCCCACAAAATGATGTATGTTATAATTGGATCCCCTTGACTGGTTGTACCTGTAGCCTAGACAAGCCCATAGGAGGTTCCTCATGTTGGAGGCATTGCAAATCCATTTTGAGTCAGATAAATGAGCAGATCCTGCTTGTGTTATACATGTGAGTAGCTCTGTTACTTTCATTGGGACTACTTATATGAGGAAGGAGAACACCATTTGACCCTCCATGTAAACTTTCCCTGGGCCACACAGAGGTTTTTGGAAGCCCGATGCAAAATCTGAAACTGTGCCCTCCCTGCACTGTACCAAAAAACCAAGTGTACAAAAACAGGAAGGGGCAGGGTGGTTGGAGAGTGAGAATACCCTGCACTTACCCTATAGCAGCGGCTCCTGTCCTGATGGGCTGGGCCAGACTCACCACTCTGGGTGTTTCGAGCTGGTGCATAGGATCGTAGCACCACTTAGGTTTGGCCCGGCTGCCCCTCATGACCAAGAGGCAGCCAGGCCAAACCTGAGTGGCTCTGTGATCCTGTCACAACCACATTTGGTTTGGGGGCCCTCTCAAACAGGGGCAAACTGCCCCTTTTGTTGCCCTCCCTGGGCAGCCCTGCCTTTACCTAGGGCTGTAAATTAGTTCTGAGCACTGCTTCACTTGTCAGTTTTGCTTGCTTTCACCCTCCAGTGGATATAAAACAGCAACTTTGTAGTTGGGGAAAGACCACTATAAGACTTACACAATGGCTGGGTACCCTAAAAATGTGCCTGCTTTTATTATTAACCATCTGTATGTCTCTCTAAGTATACATGTCACTTTACAAAATATGGACTAAGGCAGCATAGCCAAATTCTGTTTTTAGATACATGCACATTAATCCCATTGACTTCAATGGGAGACACATGAATGTACATTTCTGACACATAATTTGGGCTCATGATCATAGGAACATGCCCAACTGGTTTGCATCTAACTTTGTCACTTTTGCATCTTTCCAGCTGTCTTAGTTTAAGTTTCTGAACGGTTTTCATCAGATCTGGGAATTTTTTAGCAGCTGCAGAATAGGATGTGAGAAAAGAAGAGGAGGCATGAATGTTATCTCCTCACATTCCTAAGGGGATGCACCCTGATGATACACCTTGAAGAAAGAGGGGCCATAAGGGAAATTCATTTCAAGTGTCCCTGCCTAAACATCTTTAGCAGCTTTGCATAAACGTGTCATCTTTTCAGGCCAAAACCCACAATTAGGTCAGTGGGAATGTTACAGGAATTCCGTTAGTAACATGATAATACAAATGCATTCCAGCAGTGGGTTTGGCAAATTTTATAGGGGAAAAAAACCACTTATTTTAGCAACAGCTTAGCTAAGAATAAGAAGTCCAATAATAACATGAAAAGATCAAGAGTCGTGTTATAAGAAAAATATTTGTACTTGGCACCTGAGACACGAGTTTCATGGAGAATGTGCTTAATATGCACCCTGCTCAACAGTGCAAGATTAGTTATGCAAGTCATTTAGGGGAGCACGGGTACATTTATTATGTGGTTTGTTCTGTCCAATCTAGATCTTCTGATGCATCTTTATTTTTAAAAATCTGCAGCTTAGTATTGCAACTTCACTAAATGTAGAAGTGGGGTGGTCGTTTGGAATGAAAGTGAAAGCTACTCATATTTTAAGATTTCATTCCAAATCCAACTGCTCTAAAGTTTTATTACTGTTGGCTTCCCCCCGCCCCCCACCTGCTAATGCCACCATCAGTAGCTGAGAGCTTCATCAGTGGTTTAGTTGGAATGGGAGAACTGAGACTGAGATTCTTCTAATAATAAAAATAATACTTAGCACTTATGTAGCACTTTACATTTTCAAACTTTAATTCATTAATCATCAGAAGACCTGACAGTGGCCTTTTCTACTCTGAGCTGTGAGAACTGAGATATGAAACTATTTAATCCCAGCCCTCTGCCTTAATTGCAGTATAGATAGGGCAAGAAAGGTGAAGGGCCTCATCTTCAGAGCTGCTGAGCATCTACAGCTCCCGCTGACTTCATCTGGAGTTTAGGGTGCTCAGAACTTCTGAAAAGCAGGCCTGAAAGATTTGCTCAATGCCAAACAGCAAGTCAGTGGCAGAGCCTTGATTATAATTCTGGATCTCTGGGCTTCCAGTCATGTTCTCAGTCCACTAGGCTACACTGCATTTTTACCTAGTTAACTTTTTGTGTGGGTTTTAATAAAGATGTGATGCACACATGGTCTTTATTTCCAGTCCTAGACACATGACATGGGGCAGGGTTGTATAAGTTTATAGCCCTGTCACTTGGCAGGAGTCAGTATATACTCACTCCAAAAGCTACTGTTACATCTTCTTTAAAAATAATCAAATGTAAATAAAACATAGTATGAATCAAAACCAATAACCAGAAACTAATGCATACTAATAGCGGTACTCTTTCCTGCTTAATTGAAATAGATCTGCACCAACCTTGAACCAAAGATGATAAATCCTCTCAAGTGTACTACTTCTGTTCTGTCCTCGTACTATACCATTTAAGGTCTCTCTGGATGTGTCCTAGTTTCTGGATTTGGGCCAAATGACGGAAACACAGTGTTGTGACTGTGACAGACACTCATTTGTTTCTCAGGATCTGGTTCTCAGGACAATTTTGTCTTTAAAAATGGTTGAAGATTGACTGCCACAGCTTTGAGGAAGCTCTCTTTGAGGAAGTGATGGATTTTTGAAAAAGTACCATAATAGAAAGAGGAGGTGCACTGAACTCCTCAGTGGTTCCAAGGGATGGAATATGAATCTTGAAGTGATAGACTGAGACTTCAAGTAGACACTTGAATACTTTTGGAAAGTTTGTTTTTTTTCTCAGCTACTTTGAGAAATCTGGCTATATGAGGGTGAATTTACAACAGTTCTGCTCCTATCTGAGAGCAGATGATTGAATTAAAAATATAATCTATAAATTACAGGGTAACACACAACAAAATATAAGTGTTACATGTTTCTGCCATTTATCACCCAATTTATTATCCAATTTACCACATGTGCCTTCAGGATGCTGTCCATGAAGGCCACAGTCAGGCTTTCCTTAAGGAACTGCAGAATGGAAGAGGTGTAGATTGCCTTGTGGTTAGTGCTTCTGTTTGTGCCCAGCCTATTAAATGACTCCATGTAAATGAAATGTTTTGGATATGAGTTGTTTCCTATATATGAGAAGACTGAAGAAACAGCCAGTTCTTCTCAATTGGCTTTGTTCAGTATCTAAGCTGCTAAGTTTAGGTGTTCAATTTCCTCACTTGAGTGGACATTGTGTTAGCAAGTCCTTGAAGGGTAGTAGATGAAAGGACTGTCATGAGTGACGTACAAGGAGGAGATGGAATTGGAATCAATTGTGTGCTTACTGCACCTGTTGGATTTTTTTCCCCTTGAGCCTTCAGGAGGGCCTAATATCCCTTTCAGAGGAATTCTCTGAGGTGATATACAGGGAAATAAACCTTTTTAGTACCCCTTTTGCATGTCTTTTCCAGGGTTCCTTTGCTTTTTTCACAAAATTATTGGTGGAAGGAGCCTTAAGTGTGATCTAACCAGATCCAAGCTGCTCTCCTAAGGGAAAGAGAGACTGAGGGCGGAGGAGATTCCAATTTGCTTGCCTAGGACTCTCCACATCAGTGCTTACCCAAGGTGATAGTACAGTAAACAGAAAAGGGAATTGCCTGAGGAACTGAGCATGGGATGTAGTGCAGAGGGGAAGCAGGGAGGGGCTCTGTCCCATTATTCTCTCTTTTATGGCCTTTTCATGCTTCTTAGAGAGAATATTGTGATGCCATAGTTGCTCTTGTTCCCTGTACTTCTTGTTGCCAGTGAGGCCTGCCTCTTTCATTGGTCTTGTATTTGACTCTGTGGCAGACCAGCTGCAGTTTTAGAGATGCTGCTCTGATCTGGACTACTTGGAGAGCCTGACCTCTTCAGTTGGCTCCTCTCAGACCAGCTACACCAGGGGTCGGCAACCTCTTGCACGGGGCTCGCCAGGGTAAGCACCCTGGCGGGCCGGACCAGTTTGTTTACCTGCCACCTCCACAGGTTTGGCCGATCGCGGCTCCCACTGGCCGCGGTTCGCCGCTCCAGGCCAATGGGGGCGGCGGGAAGCCACGGCCAGCACATCCCTTGGCCTGCGCCGCTTCCCGCAGCCCCCATTGGCCCGGAGCAGTGAACCGCGGCCAGTGGGAGCCGTGATCAGTCGAACCTGCGGAGGCGGCAGGCAAACAAACTGGTCCGGCCCGCCAGGGTGCTTATCTTGGCGAGCCGCGTGCCAGAGGTTGCCGACCCCTGAGCTACACCAAGGTGAGACAGAAGAGGTAGGAATTGTGTTGCAGCATTGAAGTTGCAATTGCGCTTGCAACTTTAGTGACATTCCTGTGTGTTCTGTCTTGTGCACCTGGCCTGAGAGGCTCCTCGGCTGAGGGAGTGTGCTCTGCATTGTGGGAAGGGATGGGATAAGAGAATTAAGATAGCAAAAAGCTGAATTAAAAAGCAAAGGGTTTGACTGCTAGAAAATAAGGATTTTTGGAGATGCGAGGTTGAGGCCTTCTTAGTTGCCTGCCTGTCTCCTCAGCAAAGACAGAAACTTCTGTCATGGCAGTTTCCAGCTACCAATGAGTGAGGGGACCTGACCTACAACATGTAGAAGAATTGTGCGCGTGCCTTTCAAAGGAGAACTACTGTTCAGTGTAGAGGGAAGGGATTTCATGGAAGTAGGAATTTTACATTAGAAACATAGATACTGAAAGGATTCTCTGTTTCCTAGCAAGAATTTTACAGGTTTAGATTATTTCCATGTGCTACTAAAACACTAACTGTGTTTGACTATCTGTTATCCTAAGATTTAGGTGCCAATTACATTACCTACAAATTTGTCTAATTTAACAAAAAAGGGTAATCAAGGTTGTGGCTCACTCTAAAGGAATTGCCAGAGTATTACCAGGGTGCTTGTCTCTGACCTGCAGACGTCTCCCCAGAGCAAGCTAGTCTTGCTAACCCCTGAAAGGACATGGATACAGCCTTCCGATCAAGGATAGACACACAAGCAGAAATTCTTCAAAAACAGAAATAATATTTATTTAAAAGATAAAAAGTTACAGGAGATTTAGTAAAGGAAGAAAAAAATGCATGAAACATAAGAAAATACAATAGAACTACATACAGTAAAACAGCGCAGCAAAATAAAAGGCACAGACTATATAGAATAACTTATCACATATAAAAAATACAATAGTTTCAATGTAACATGCATATAGAGATCTCATTCAAACCACAGGCGTCTGGCTTTATTTACAAGCAAAACCCATACATTCCTCAATAGTAAATCAAAGACTACACTTACTTCTACCATTCTTAAATCCCTCTGTATCGTTGGTATGGTCCTTCTGTTCTGTCACGGTCTACTGCTGCTTGTTTGGTGTTTGAGAGCAATGACCGCCGCTAAGGCGAAAGCTGCCCTCTGGTGACAGAGACGGAAGCCCATGCTGTCCAAAGGCTGCAGTCTTCTCTGTTGGCTGGGTTGCTATGATAGCCATTCAAGGGCAACCTCAGGGTTCTGCTGCTGCTGCTTGGTACATGCTTCTTAGGCAGCTGTTTCAAGATGTTCTATTCTTCTTCTCAGGTGTCTTGCAGCTCTGTTCTTCTTAGGAACCCCAAACCCACTATAAGATCAGCCTATTGGGGGCTACCCTTATATACTGTGTGGTCTCTCAAGGTCTGATCCTTTCAGCCAGTCATCTTTCAACTTTCTAGCTCCTCCCCTAGCCCTTCCCTTGTGAGGTTAGCTTTAAGCCCCTCCTAGTCACATGTACCTACATGTGACCTATCATCCTCTTATGACATCATCTTTAAGCTTCTCCCCTGACGCCATCTTCGATTGTAGGGTTTTTTGCTGAGTCGTTCCCTACAGGAAGTGGAATTTCCTACTACGTCACACTGTATCTCTCAGAGATGGAATCTTCCACTATCCTCTCCCTATATCCGCCATTTTGGTTGGCCATGTTGGATTTTCTACTTAATTAAAGCCTTTATCTTAAAACTAATTACTATTTTATGCAGCCCAAAGGGTCCTGATACTGTTACCACTCTAATTATTTCAATTTGGGGGAAGTGAATTTTATAGCAATTTTAACCCCCTTCTGAGGTTTTTCTGCAAGGTGCTGCAAGGTATTTCAAAACAGCTAAAGCAAAATCTCTTGGTACATATCTTGCATCCTATATTGCGGTTAAACACAAAAGGATTCATGGAACTAGGCAGACACATATACAGATCTAAAGTGGCACTGACCCTCTTATTGCTGCTTCAGAGGCTCACCTAGATTCTTCCTCTATCTACTTGTAGCGAACTGTGCACATCAAAGTCACCTGTCTCTTTGTGGTCAGTCTTTTTACTAGTCTATGTAAAATAATCCAATTTTTCTATACTGAAAAGAAGTTTCTGGTTAGCACAAGCCACTGTCACATGTACAGCACAGGCTGTCAAGATATATTAGGCAAAATGTTTGTAGTTTTGGTGATACGTGCAAATAAATGG
Source organism: Emys orbicularis (assembly GCF_028017835.1). Lineage (NCBI taxonomy): Eukaryota > Metazoa > Chordata > Testudines > Emydidae > Emys > Emys orbicularis. The sequence continues at coordinate 266,800,693 of NC_088683.1, read as the reverse complement.
CAACAGTGTTGGCTTCATGTATCATATGAGCTCAGTGCTTTCTTACAAGAACACATTAAATCTGTGTTATATGAAAAGATCAGATGGCATAGCCCTAATTTCTGCTGAGGATCCATTAGATTCCTATTTTTTCAGTAATATTGTAGCACATAGGAATCTCAAATTGAATGAGATTTTGTTCATAATAAGTGAAGACATTCTAGTTAATATGCATAATGTCCGTGATTAATGAAGATCACAAAGTTTAAATAAGCGTGAATTCTTATGGCCAACTATAGTGGAAACACTGTAGATAGTGCAATAAAATAGATCACAGAAGTTGTGTCCAGTGAAGCATGAGGCAGCAAAATTTCTTATTGCATGGAATATCACGCTACCGTTACTTAAAATCTATTGTCTGAATTCACATCGGTGTAAATAGGAACCAAATTTAGTCATGTGTAAACAGAAAAATAAATGTAATAACTTCTTTTTTTCTATACTGGAGTGCTGTTCAGTAGGTGTAAATGAAATAATCATGAGTGCTACAGGGGCACCATTTAAGGAGGGCAGGGAGGCAGGGCACCTGGTCCCCTGAGTTTCATACCACAGCAAAGCAGGGGCGCCATTTCAGATTTTGGTAGGTGTAACACACACACACACACACACACACACACACACACACACACACACACACACACACACACACACACACACACACACACACACACACACCCTCCTTAAATGGTGTCCCTATGGGCCAGCTCCATGGCACAGCATGTCAGGCTCGCGCTGCCAGACCCTGTACCCATTCTCCAGGGAGTGGCACCAGCCGGGGCTGTGCTCTGCAGAATGGGAGCTGATCACAGTGCTGCATGTGCTGGACGGCGGCTGGTGGGAAGGGCAGAAGGAAAATGGCTGTGTGGCTGGTTCCCAGTGAGCTATGTGCAGCTGCTGGAGGTAGGATACCGGCTGCTCTGAGTGCCTGGGGGGGCAAAAGGAGGAGGTGCAGGGGGCTAGGGCCATGAGGGAGTGCAGGGCTTAGGGGAGAAGGGGCACAGGATGGGTTAGGGGCGTGCAAGGGTGCAGGAGGGGAGTGCAGCAGTTAGGAGAGAAGGGGGTGCAGGAAGGGAGTGCAGCGGTTAGGGGAGAAGGGGATACATGAGCATCAGCATAGCTGCTAGGACAGTAAGGGGTACACAAGTGGGGCCATGTGACGGCGCATACAGGAAATGTGCTAGATGCTGTATGGATCTGTGCCATAAGGGACTGTGTGGGCGGTTAGCTCAGGATAGAGCTGTTGCCTTCCCCAGACCCCCTGTCTGGCCATGCGACATTGGCTGTGCTCATGCTCCTAACCTGTGTGCAGTGCCGAGCCCTGGCAGAGCTGTGTCGCCAGCCTGGGGCCTGGCCCCTCCCAGCGCCGGGGGAGAGAGGGCACCTGGGGTTAAGGCTCTCATTAAAGTTGCTAATCACCAGTTGTATCCACTAGAGGGTGTTTGGAATGTAAACAGACTCATCCCTGGCCAGGATTTCTCTGTGGATGACCCAGTGTGCTGAGCTGCACAGCCATGGCTCTTGGGAGGCCTGGCTGACATGGCACTGACACAGGGCACTGCTCAAGCCACTCACATGGTCGGTGCCATCCTGGGGCCTTTGCCGCACACAGGCCTGACCTCTGCCCCTTGGCTGTTGACAAACCTTTGACCCTGACACAACTGCCTGGCAGTGGTAAGGAGGAAAAGCCTCCTAGAGCCTCCCCATGGCAGCAAGCACCCCCTGGCACTCATTTGTGCTCAGCTCCATGGAACTGGGAAGTCTCAGGCTGGAATTCCAGCAGAGGGGTCTGGCAACGCACATTTTTCACAGCTGCTGATGAAATGATGGCCCTGTCACTCACACATGGATTTCAGATTACAGAGGCAGCTTTTATTTGACCCCGTTCTATTCTCTAACAACCATTTCACTGCATTGAACAGCTCACTGGGCCCTGGGATTGTACAGGAGTAACTCAGGGAGTACTGCTCTGTTGTGACAGTTCCACAGCCTGTTGGAACCGCCATGTGTCACTGTGCTGCACACAACAGCCTTGGAGAACTTCACAGCTGTGGCTGGGGCAGAACCCCTGTAGCCTGCACCAAAGCACAGGAACCTGATGCCCGAGCTAATGGAGAATCTCTGCTATCTGTTAGTAGTGTAGGGCCCATGACAGCCAGGGGAACCACAAGAGGTACATGGTGCACATACAAACCAGCCTGTTCATTACACACTTGCCTAGATAGACATAGCTTGCTCTCAGAACAAGCTGTTCAGATGTTACTTCTGACATCAAAGTAAGAAATCACTGTGCACCAAGTGCTTCCACCCCGTACCTTCCACAGTCCATTTCAATCCTCATAGCCAGGATAAAATCCCATATGAGGCAGGGGTGCTGCAGTCACTGAGGGGCCTGTTGCTCTCTGAGGGAGAATTCTGGATTTGGGAATGGCAGGTCCCCAGATCCCATCTCAGACAAGCCCAAGCAAAGACTGGCTGGCACATTGAGATACCTACCCATGGTTCAACACAGTGCATTGACATAAGCAATCCTGGTGAGTACATATAGCACTGACAGAAGCAGCCAAGTATGCACACATATGAGCAATATATTAACTGTGGCAGCTTTACACCAACGTAACTTACATTGGCCAAATTTTGTAGTATAGATATGGCCTAAGTGAGTGAGTGTACACCAGCATCTGGAACCTCCTGAATTTCATAGTGCCAAGGGCCAGTGTGAGTATGTCCATATTGAGGCACTGCTCCCAAATGGGCAACTCCCCCCCCCCCCATTTTTGTCCTAATTTTTTGTTAATAGTGTTCGATGGAATCCAGGTGGTGAGAGAGGATGGATTGTAAAAGGAGGCGAAGACCTTGTACATTTCAGAAATGGTGGGATGGCAGAATAAAAGTATGTGTATTATTGGGGTATATTGGGGCATTGCTGAAGAGGGCCGAGTTAAGATTGCACGCGGAACCTTAACTCTGCATTTCCTGGTTTTCAGAAGTTTGAGTTTTGCTCGACTCAGCATTCTGCAAGGGGACAACTTAACACCAAGCAACCTCAACTCTGCATTAACGCAGTTTTTTGCCATAAAATTTCCTATTTTTTTAAACAGCAAAATATATGTTGTTGATAGGAGTTAGTAGTCATTTAGGTAGTTGTCTATCATGTCCCACAGCCACAGTTAGCATACCAAGCCAATCACCCCTCTCCTCTCCCACAGACAGGGTAGTTGGGGTGCACTGGCAGAGCTATGGGTTGCAGAAGGGTTGGGGGGGGTGGTTAGGGTGCACTGGGATATGGATCCCTCACCTGACCCTCTAACCTCTCTCACCTCCCCTACTATACATCCCTATAACCCCCCATTCCTCACTTCAGCCTCAACTCCCCTCCCTATTCCCTGCACCCCCTAAAAGCTCTCCCCTCCCAGGAAGCATTCACGTATCTTATTTTTCCCATGATGCGCAAATTGTAGCAATCTCCAGCCACTCAATTCAAAACTCCTTTTGGCTTAGGTGGGGCTTGAAATTAATTTATCCTTACTTACATTAATGGAAGGGTGAGTTCACAGCAGCCAAGAGGTCTGTGATTCAGCCAGTCGTCTGTGCCCCTCTCAGCTTATCACTAGAAGGCAGCAGAAGGAAACCCTTTTTGGCGGGGCCTTTACCTCAAGAACCCCTTGGTTAAATGACCCCATCTTCTACTGCTACCCCACACCCGAATGAGGCACTCAAAGCAATCTGAGGCTTGGTCTACACTAGCAACTTATGTCAGTATAACTATGTCGCTGAGAGGGTGTGGAAAATCCATACCCCTGAGTGATGAAGTATACCGACCTAACCCCCAGTGTAGACCTAGCTACAGCCTCTTGTTGAGGTGGATTTCCTACGCTGATGGGAGAAGCCCTCTCATTGGCGTAGGGAGCATCTCCAATGAAGCGCTACAGCGGTGCAGCTGCACTGCTGCAGCATTTTAAGTGTAGACAAGCCTTGAGTAACTTCAGATTTTAGAGCACTTACAAAAGTCAAGTTTAAAGCACATAAAATGGCAGGAATGGAAACCCTCTAGCCATTTCCCTGTATTGGTGCAAGTTCATTATTAAAAATTGTACATTTTCTTAAATACTGTTCTTGCCTTGGGTCCCCCAAAGATTTAGTGGGCGCCATGCACTACTTTGGATAAAACTTGACAGCAATAGTTTGATTTCTAGCTCTGGACAAAAAAAGCCCCAAACACAGAATTATTTTAAAAATGGCAATTTTTAGGGGCTTATATCTCCAGAACCTCGGGCTCAAATGACTCCAACTATTAATGTTACCCTGCACCTTTCTGAGTTACACCAAATTTCAAAGAAATCCAACTAAGCATGTAGATTTTAGAGGGCCTACAATGGTCAACCTTTAAACAAATGTCTTGATGCAACGTTAATTGTAGTGGTGCTCCCGTGCCACTATATTTGTCCTCCCAAACTGGTAGCTGCCCATATGCGGACAACAAAGTCCACAGTATCAACTTGTCTAGATAGCATTGTTATAATCCACATTATTCCTGAATGAACACAAATATCCTCAAATGGAAGCCATGCACATGTATTGAAAGGAGAATATACTGTACCACTGTATCACTGAAATGGATACGACGGAGAAAAACACAATATAGCATTGCATCACCTGTATATTCAATTAGAGCACATTGTCGGCTTGTATACAAGCCAAGCAGCACCCCTAAATGTTAGTGTGAGTTTCATGGGTCAGGCCCCATGCATAGGTTTAAGGATAGCATGCTCAAAGGAGGAGGCTTTTCATGAAAAAATGGGGACACTATTTTTTGCTGGTTGTTGATAAAATCACTGATCGAATGTGGACATCAGCTACTCATGTGCAAATGGATAACTAGGCATCTAAATGGGCACTTATGCATGCACAATCACAGTAATTGCACATGGACCTCAAGACACCTGCTTTAAAAATGTGGTCCTGAGAAGTATATGTTACATATACAGCTTTCTCTGCTATAAATTTTTGGACCTGACACTGCAGCGTTTGCATATTCAAAACTCTCATTGAATTCTGTGGGAATTTTAGATGTGCCATAGCTATAGGATTGGGCTCTCAATATGAGAAAACAATGTTGTGATACAAGTACTAACTCTTACCAAGCAACACTTAGTACGTGAAGGATAGTAATATTATCCTGTCTCGTCTCCCCTTTTGTTCTATGTATATGCAATGCTGTGAGGAGGGCTAGTATGAGTTGCAATGTCTTCAGTATGCCCACAACACCCTATTTATATTCCATATCTTTAACTACTGTGTCGGTGAAATGACTTACTTGGCATATAATAGAGACTGGGGGGTGGATGGGAATAGCTAGCTGAGACTCAGTACAAAATGGGCTATGGTATGTTTGTAAGGTGGGGAGGAATAAGGTGGAGGAAGCAAATAGAGGAAATGGTGACATAGGCCTACTATTTGTTTCAAAACATGTGCAACTCGGAGCGTCCTGCTGGATCCTCATTTCCTTCTGGATTCCCTAGTAACAGCAGTTGCCAAGTGTGTGTAAACTCCCCCTCCCCCCCGCCCATCTGCCCCATTGCCTCCTTTAGTGCCAATCTTCTTTTGGGTTTTGATTGATAGGCTTGGGTTCTTCTGGATCCTGCCACCCACTCAGCAGGATGTAACTTCTTTTTCTTCCCATATACATTTATTTGGTGGTGCCTCCCCTCCCCTCCCCTCCCCTTGTTCCTTCCTGGCAGGGTCACTAGGGCAGTTTGGGAGGAAAATTCTAATCACAGAGTAACCCCCACTTATTTGCCAGATAGTTGGAGACTTCCAAGAAATAACACAAACACATGCCATATATTTAAAACAATAATTATATTAAACAGGAGATAAATATAACATAACAGGGTAAAATGATTCTTAGGGTCACTTGTGCCCACACTGATAATACCTGTGAATTTCCCCAGTCACATGACCTGATATAGCAAACATCAAATTTGTGTCCTGTTGGTACATATACTTTGTAGGGGCCCTTGATGACCTGTGACCACAATATCTTCTGTGCAGCAGTTAGCAATGTGGCTGACTGGCTTCAGTGCAGCCCAGAGGACTCACAAATGGGATAAAGTGATAAGTCTGTCCTCAGGTTTAATAGGCAGCAGGTAATAAAATCCCCAAATCCTGACTTCCAGGCTTGAGAACACAGTTCAGGGAGTAAAGGGTCTCCCAAACAATTTCCCTCACTAGCTAACTAAAAGATGGTATACTCACGAACTCTGTGAGTGATCCTCAGGTACAGAGATGACTCTGGACTCCTCAGTCACTGCAGAGGGGCTGACAATCCCTCTTGGCAGGCATCCTCTTCATGCAGGAGTCAGGCTGCTTCTAGTCCTAGGATCTCCCCTCACCACCAAGCGGTGCACGGCTCAAGGTGCAGATTATGAAACTATTTAAACTCCTAACTTTAGTCTCCCACCCCAGCGCCCAGAGACTCTCACAGCAGGCAGCAGCCCTGGCCTAGCAGCCAGAGCAGTAGTGCCATGTGGTGGCTAATCTCACCTGGGGACCTGGAGGGCTAACTCAGCCTAGCTGGGGGAAGTTTTCCCAACAAAACTCTACAAACTGGGAGTCATCTTGGAGAGGGAAAGGCTCAAGCTGAGGCATCTTGCTTTCAGGTCACCAGAGGCCCATTCTAGGGTTGCCAACTTTCTACTTGCACAAAAGCGAACATCCTTGCCCCCCCCCCTCCTCTGAGGCCCTGCCACTGCCCCACCCCTTCTACAAGGTCACGCCCCTGCTCACTCCACCCCACCCCCCCGTCACTCACTCTCCCCACCCTCACTCACTCGCTCATTTTCACTGGGCTGGCTCAGGGGGTTAAGGTGCGAGAGGGGGTGAGGGCTTTGGCTGCTGTTGCAGGCTCTGGGGTGGGGCCAGGGATGAGGGGCTTGGGGTGCAGGAGGGGGCTCCGGGCTGGGGGTTGGAGCCGAGGGGTTCAGAGTATGGGAGGGGGCCCTGGGCTGGGGATGTGGGTTCTGGCATGGGGCCAGAAATGAGAGGTTCAGGGTGTGGGAGGAGGTTCCAGGCTGGGGCCGGGGGTTAGGGTGCATGGGGGGCGAGGGCTCCAGCTGGGGGTGCAGGCTCTAGGGTGGGGCTGGGGATTAGGAGTTTGGGGTGCAGTAGGATGCTGGAGGTGCGGGGGATCAGTGTGGGGACAGGGAGTTGGGGCATGGGAGGGAGTCAGGGGTGCAAGCTCCGGGTGGCGCTTACCTCAACCAGTTCCCGGAAGCAGCAGCATTTCCCTCTGTGGCACCTATGCGGAGGTGCGGCCAGGTGGCTCTGCACACTGCCCTGTCTGCAGGCATTGCCCATGCAGCCAGGGCCGGCGCAACCCATTAGGCGACCTAGGTGGTCACCTAGGGCGCTACAATTTGGGGGGCGGCGACCGCGGCGGTATTTCGGCGGCAGGACCTTCCGCCGCCTCTGTGGGAGGCGGCATTTCGGGGCGGGACCTTCCGCCACCTAGGGCGGCAGAAAAGCTGGCGGTGCTCCTGACCTGCAGCTCCCATTGGCCACTGTTTCCGACCAATGGGAGCTGCAGAGCTGGCGCTTGTGGCGGGAGCAGCGTGCAGAGCCCCCTAGCTGCCCCTATGTGTAGGAGCCAGAGAGGGGACATACCTCTGCTTCCGGGGAGCTGCGCAGAGCCAGGACAGGCAGGGAGCCTGCCTTTGCCCCACTGGACTTTTAATGGCCCAGTCAGCAGTGCTGACCAGAGCCACTAAGGTCCCTTTTCCACCGGGCATTCCAGTCAAAAACCGGACACCAGGCAGCACTAACCAGTTCTCAGGGGGAACCCTGCATGCGGGCCTGGGACTCACCAGCTCCTACACAGCCAGTCTTGTCCTTTCCCTGGCTGGCTTCAGACTGTTCCAAAATGGCTGCTTCCCCCTCCTCAGCTCCCTTGGAGCACTCCTTATGGGTCAGGCTAGCTCTTCTTCCAGGGCTTTCCCTTATCAATTATTTGACTCAGCCTCATCCTCCGAGCAGACACACCTGCTATCCTTCCCCAGGCAGACAGGGGCCCCTGTCCTTTTAAATAGTGTCTTTCCTCTCTCCCTTTTGGTTTCCTATCATACTGAGTCTGCCCTTGGCTCCCCCCCCACACCAGGGAGAGTGGGCTTCTCCCTGAGCTGCCAGCACACAGAGCCCCAGGAATCTAGGTAATCTCTTTGGGGGTTACATGTGTTTCTTATCTGCATTTGACAAGATAATGTCATTCTTCCCTTTTAGATACAGCCTTTGCCACAGTTATCTATGCCATTGTCACCCTGACTTTGGATTGTTGCAGTGTATTCTCCATGGGAACACATTTGGAAACTGCAGCTAGTGCCAAATGCAACAGGCTGTATATTGAGCACTGTTTCCTACAAGGAGCACACTGCACTCCTGCTCTATGACCTTACTGGCTGTCAGTTGATTAGGGACGAAATTCAAGGAATTGATATTGACCTAAAGGATGTGGGTTAGGGATGTAAATATTGGTTGAAAAAGTTAACCGGCTAAATGATTAAAATTATATCGTTTAACCGATTAACTGTTAACTGAGGTCACTCTGGCTGGCCAGCGGGGATCAGCCGGGGCTGGGGTCACGCTGGCCCAGGCGGCTGGGGTCACTCCAGCTGGCGTGGTGTGGTTGGGGCTGAGGTAGCTCAGTCTGGCTGGCCCAGCGCAACCAGGGCTAGGGTCATGCCAGTCTGGCTGGAGCTGGGGTCCCTCTGGACAGTGTGGGGCTCGGGACACTCTGGCCGGCTGGCCCGATAAGGCCTGGGCTGGGGCCCCTCCAGCCAGCGTGGGACGGCTGGGGTTAACAGTTAAGGTCAGTTAACGGTAAGCCTAATGCTTACTGACCTGGCCACCCATCTGTACATCACCATCTGGGGCAAGCAGACTAAATTTCAGTGAGTGGCACTGTGACTTGGTGCACAGTGTCCCAGTACCACTCAAATTTGGCCCGGACGCACCTCCATTCAGATGTGGGGGAGGCAATCCAAATGGTTTTGTGACCTGGTGTATGGGGAATCTGTTCTTGTACAGCAGAGCACCAGGGAGTCCATTTAGAACTTGACTCCTGGCAGCATCAGCTCGTGCATTGTGTGGGAAAGAGAGGGGCGGACTTTCTGACTGAGGGAGACCGAGGGTCTCTGCCTCGGTGGCTAGGATGATCAGGAAGTGGAACGGAGTCTCTGCTAGGGGGTAGGGACTGGAATTATAACAACCCCCCCCCCCCCCCCCCCCGAAATGTCTGAATTGGTGTCACTGCTGCAGACCTTTTAAAAAAACTGTTCAGAGCACTGTAATCTAGAGAAGGAGCACCTGACTGGGCAGGAACAAGGCTTGCTGTGGGAAGCAGGCTATAAAAGCTCCCTGTTCTTAGTATGAGGCTGGAGCTGGTTGCCAGTGGACTCCCAAGCATGAGAGCAAATAGGACTGGTTCTGAGTTTCCCAGCTAAGGAGGAACCAGGGAAAAGGTCACAGCATTGAGACCAGAACAGATGAGCGTTCCCCTGCATCAGGCCTGCACCTGGAGTCCAGTGCAGAAGCAGGGATTGAGTGCCACTGCACTACAGTTATTTTGCCTGATTGAACCCCTGCTGCATACTGGGGGACCTGGCAGGACTATCAAACCTAGGGGAGGGATAAAGGAATTGTTTGTTTCATTCAGGACTTTTGTTTGTGCCCAGAAGGAGAAGACTTTTTTTGGCTTTTACTAGAGGGTCCAAAGTACCAGAGCAATCTAATCACTTGTAGTACATTGTTGGAAGTTAAACTGAGGCATGGGCACTACTGGACACTAAAGGCATATGTCTGCACCCTCACAGTCAGGTACTAACCTTTTATATTATAGGAAGAAAGAATCGTATTTCTTATAAATAGTACTTCCTTACAGAATGACTTTGTTCAGAAGCCTCATTTGCAGCAGGGTGTATGTAGTAGGCTGTAGGTGGGAGGTGAATTGGCCACAACACCTTCAGAATTTGAGTTCTCCTAAGAAGGACACCGCTTTAACAGACCTGCAGCTTAGCTGTATTTATTTCCCAGTGCCTCTCTTCCTTCTTGAATCACCATTAAAAACTGCTTATTTTCTGTCTGCTGCTTGGCCATCTGAAGTAGCAGTGAGGCACACCAAAGGGCTTTGCTCCTGTCAGTGGCATCAGCAGAGGCAGTCAGAGCTTTCTGAGGTGTATCTGGGCCAGTGTATGAGAGAAATAAACTGCACTAGAAACTCTGATTACACTATTAGGGTATGTGTATTTGAAGGGAACTAAATAAATGAACGCAAACATTCTAAGGCTGGGCTCATGCTGCTGCCAAAGCAGCAACAGCAGACCCTGTACTGGGAATGCCACGGAGCTAACAGAGCAGCTGTGGCGGGAGGAAGAGTGCTGATCTGGGCTCCCACCAGTCCCTGATCTTGCATGTGGCCCAGGGCTTATGGGATTACCACAATTCTGACGATGTAGTGTAGAGAGAAAGGGAGATGGGTCAGATTTTGCACAACCCACCCTATGGACCTAGCACATGGCTCCAGCAGCTCACCTAGGGTTGCCAACTTTCTACTCACACAAAACCGAACACTTTGGCCCCGCCCCCCCACCCCACCTCTGAGGGGTGTGAGGGCTCCGGCTGGGGGTGTGGGCTCTGAGGTGGGGCTGGGGATGAGGGCTGGGGCATAGGATTGGGGTGCAGAGGTGTGAGGGCTCCGGCTGGGGGTGTGGGCTCTGGGGTGGAGCCGGGGTTGAGGGCTGGGCAGAGGGTTGGGGTGCAGGGGTTTGAGGGCTTCGTTTGGGGGTGTGGGCTAGAGGGTGGGGCCGGGGATTAGGGACTCAGGGCTGGAGCAGAGGGTTGGGTGCAGGAGGTGAGGGTTCTGGCTGGGGGTTTAAACTGCCTGCTTGTTTTGTTTGCACAATGCAAACTGGATATTTGAGAAGACTAGGATGGGTACTAATAGTGGCTGAAGGCACTAGTCTGTAGAAATGGATAGTGAGTGACATTGGTCTCTTGGGAGAAGGGATATATATTACTAAGTTTTAAAGCATTATGCCATGGTGATTATATGAACAGAAAAAAAAATTACTTGGTTTTCACCTTTTCCAGTTGTGCACCTATCAGCTGCTTGACTCATCGCATAAGAGAATAGACATTGTGCTGTGATTTTTAAGGGTACGTCTACACTACCCGCCAGATTGGAGGGTAGTGATTGATCTATCGGGGATCGATTTATCGTGTCTAGTGTAGACGCGATAAAATCGATCCCCGATCGCTCTGCCGTCGACTCCAGAACTCCACCGCAGCAAGAGGCGGAAGCAGAGTCGATGGGGGAGCGGCAGCGGTTGACTCGCCGTTGTCCTCACGGCCAGCAACTTCAGCTACGTGAATAGCGTAGCTGAAGTCGGCATATCTTAGGTCAACCCCCCCACACAGTGTAGACCTAGCCTAAGTTAATACCAAAGCCCAAATCAAACAAAATACTCTACATGTATAAATAGTTTCTACCACACACAATCTATTACCGTTTTACGCCCGATCAAAAAGGGACCCTGGCGGCTCCAGTCAGCACAGCTGGCCACCCACAGCAGGGCAGGCAGGCTCCCTACCTGGCTCCGTGTGGCTCCCGGGAAGCTGCTGGCGTCTCCCTCGGACTCCTAGGCACAGGGGCGGCCCCTGCCCCAATCGCTGGCTCCCCATTGGCCAGAAGTCACGGTCAGTGAGAGCTGTGGGGGCGGTGCCTGCAGGCAGGGGCACCTGGCCACCCCTGTGCCTAGGAGCCAGAGGGTGATGCCGGCAGCTTCCCAGGAGCTGCCTGAGGTAAGCACTCCCCGGAGCCCGCATTCCTCACCCCCTCCCGCACCCCAACCCCCGGCCCCAGCCCAGAGTCCCCTCCCACACTCCGAATCCCTTGGCCCCAGCCCGGAGCCCACTCCTGCACCTCATCCCCAGCCCCACCCCAGAGCCTGCACGCCCAGTTGGAGCTGTCACCCCCTCCCGCACCCCAATCCCCTGCCCGAGCCCGATGAAAATGAATGAGTGAGCGAGGGTGGGGGAGAGCAAGAGACGGAGGGAGGGGGGATGGAGTGAGCTGGGGTGGGGCCTCGGAGAAGGGATGGGGCAGGGAGCGTGGCCTCAGGGAAGGGGTGGGCCAGGGGGCGGGGCAAGGTTGTTTGGTTTTCTGCAAATAGAAAGTTGGCAAACCTAGCATAATGTGGGGCCAGGATATGTCACTGTGCAATAAGACACAATAGCAATAAGTACATGTTAACAGTATAAGCTGTAAATTTTGCCCATTCTTTTTTTGTTATACTTGTTAACTTAAAAATGGCCAAAGTCATTCTAATATAATTTTTAAAATGTTCCTTCAGGTTGGTGGCTTATGTGCCAAATTTCAGCCGGGAATGGAGTTTTTAGGACTGTTTTTAAAACTCATAAAAAGAAGAAGTCTAGCAGGTGCTATTATAATATCTTGTAAACAGTGATCCAGAAAACACTCCTGAAAATGGTTGTCAGAATTATGCCACATAATTTAGCTCAGGATTAATGGGGAAATCCTGCCCCCTCCCACTCCCCCAGGAGTATGCAAGGCTTGAAAGGCAGGGGCATAACTGTGGTAGTGAGTGTGCTTAGGGAGGGGGCGGGGCAGAGGCATGGCTTGTAATTCCATGAACTACTGGGATTTTCTGGCCAAGCACTCTGGGTTGGGAGTGTGTAACAGTGTTCATCCATTACAGCAGCCCAACATTTGAAATAGCAGCTTGTGACTTTCAACCCCTGTGCACATCACCTGTACAAAGCCCACCTACCCTGGCTTTCATGGCTCCTGAGGCTTTCACCCTAAGAATCCATATAGAAGACATCTGTGTTCAGGTAATTTTTAAAGTGAGGAAAAGGCTGGCCATCATGCAACAGTGCAATTGGAGCCTTTTCTTCAATAATAAGCTTGAAGCTCTTGTGCAAACACATTATAGAAGAAAATCCCCTATGAACATTTCTTGTTAGTCAAATAAAGTTAATTGTAATGCGGTGCTGGTAAGGAGAATGAATAAAAACATAAAACTGACTTGAGACATGAGATTAGGATACTGCATTGTGCATTTAAAAACTGGGACCTCTGGCACTTCCTCTTGAGAGAATTGCATTTCATTCTCATTTCAGTTTCAAGTCACAGATAACCCACATCACAAACTCAGTAAGCATAATGAAGCACTGTTTCTAGTTTGTGCTCAGGGAGCGGGCCAGGTGAGAGCTATCATTGAACTAAAATTGATTGTCACCCCCAGAGAGGGCAGTTCCTCTAGGTAGGAATTGAGGATATAGGAGCAATTCCATTTAAAGTTAACAATTCTCCAAATAGGCAGGTTCATCCTGAAGTCAGCATTTGGAGAAATTCTCACATTATCCTAGTCAGTTGTTTTTCCATTGCTCATAACAACACAAAACCATCCCATTTTCTGAGAAAGGTTGATGCTGCAAATACAATCCATAACTCAAGAGCATGACCTTTCAAACACAACCATCAATCGCAAGCTACATTGCTATTAATTACAAATGACATGTTGTCTTCTATGTTGTTGGAATCATGGATTCAGATTCTGCCTGCAATGAAGTATATTAATCACAAAAGCATCCCTTTTTTCTATTGTACATGTCTTCAGGCTACATAATATAAGTAAGCGACTATATTACAATTATTAGGCAGACATATATACATCGCAGTGAAGCTTTGCCTGTTTCCATAGGCTGCCAAGTTGCTATAGAGTCCAGTTTCCTTAAAAGGGATTTAAAAAACAAATTAATCCAATATGAAACTGGATAGACTGTCATACAACTTCTTAAAAACCAGAAAAAGAAAAGTCATAATGTGTGACAAAACCAGGCTTTCCATTACAATGAAAATAAAATACACTTGGCTATAACACATAACTCCCGCTTAAAGTGAAGTAGGTAAAGTAGGTGTTTTTATGTGCGGGAATTGCACTTTGCACAATGCAGTGCATATAAACCATCTCAGAATTTACCTTCTATTTCATTGTGAAATTAAATAGAATATTGCCATATCCAAGTTCTCCAGAAGCTCAGTGGTAGTCTCTCACTAGCCTTCCTAAAAGATGCTGGCTACCAGCAGTCTGATTTTTAAAAAATGTCAATATATTATTAGAATTTTATTTTACCAGTGATCTGCCAGTTTGTCTCTGAAGTTTTGCCCTTTGATATCATCACTGAATTTATAGTCTTGATTTCATGCCTGCACTGGTGCTGAAACCACTACTTAGAGGGGGGGAAATGCATCTCTTATCTTGGGCTGATTTAGCTCCCAGAATGCATTAGGGAAACCCTCAGAGATTCCCTAACAATTATTGTGCCTTGGGTATGATAGACTTTATGGGCATTGTGATTGCAGGGGAATAGCCAAGGGCATAGGAATGTCCTAGCCATGACTATTTCCTGCCCTGCCCAACCTACCCTGGCCCAGCAATGCATCCTGTGGGGTTCAGGGGGAACAAAACCACTTCTACATGTGCCAGAGAGCCTTTCCACTAGAGGTATTTTTAAGGGCAGGATGGCAGGCAGGAGGGCCTTAGGGCTGTTTTGTGCTGAATGTGTCAGTTCTACTAGTCAAAAGTGTCCATGGGGCTTCCCTGAGTCCACCTCACAGCATTGCTAAATCCCTGACACTAACTTTAACCTGTTTTTCTTTCTTTTTGGGGGTATGTGTGTGTCTGTCTCATCTCTAACCTTCTCCTGCCCATCAAAGAATCAAATCCCTTTTGTGCATTGGGGTGAGAGTCTACTCCCCTTCCCTGTTTATTTCTTGGGCATGGGGGAGGTTGTCATGTGTGCCTGTCCTGGGGAAGGGAGGGCAAATGCTCCTGGGTATCTAGTTCAGGGGAGGTAGACTCTTTGCCTCCATCATTATGCAGGGGTTGTAGGGGAATGATCCTGTCTCCCCGTTGCCCCCACCCCCCATCACTCTCAAACTCCCTACCTGCTGTAAAGGAACCTCAAGCTTCAATCTTTAGCATCTGGGCAGCTGCCTCTTGCTGCTACTTTTGATAGAGAACTCAGGGGAGCTCCCTCTCGTATGTCATAGTTGGGGTAGGACTTGATCTTTGAACCCCTAATTCTGTCCTTCTCCCAGAAATGCATTAAAAATTAAAACATGTAATATATCAGGCTAAAATGGACTTTAGTGAGGGTCAGGAAAAAGTGATGGCAACAGTCTGTCTCTGAGGGCTTGCCCCATTGATGTCATCAGTGAACTTTACAGTGAGCATGTTCTACTCTGGAGGGAATTCTGCGTCACTGTGCATGCGCAGAATTCATGTCCCTTGCAGATTTCTTTGCTTCCCTGCAGAAAAATGACTTCTGACAAAGAAACAAAGGAAAAGGCACAAGAGCAGTCATGCGCTGATTCCTGGCAGTGCAGGCAGGTTTGTTTGGGCACCCGGAGCAGCTGGTAGAGACGTAAATCACCGCCGGGGGAGAGTGGGCAGTCCTCTGTGTGTGTGTGTGGGGGGTGTATGAGAGAGAAAGAGAGAGAGAGAGACTGTCCCTCTCGTTCCCTATTGCAGTACAATTTGCATGGAGGGGAAGGGCTTCAGGGTGTTTCTGAGGTGGTAAGCATGGGACAAGCTCTGTTCGCTCAGAGCAGAATGTAGCAGCCTGCCTGCTTAGTGAATTGTTCCTATTGTCTTTGTGAATTCCCCCAGGAGTATAAAACAGGTGTAAAAGTTTAAGGCTCCTTTACATTGCCAGAATGGCGTAAAGTAGTGTTTCCCAAACTTGGGACGCTGCTTGTTTAGGGAAAGCCCCTGGCAGGCCGGGCCAGTCTGTTTACCTGCCGCATCCGCAGGTCCGGCCAATCGCGGCTCCCACTGGCTGCAGTTCGCTGCTCCAGGTCAATGGGAGCTGCTGGAAGCGGCGGCCAGTACGTCCCTCGGCCTGCGCCGCTTCCAGCAGCTCCCATTGGCCTGGAGCAGTGAACCACGGCCAGTGGGAGCTGCGATCGGCCGGACCTGCGGACGCGGCAGGTAAACAAACCGGCCCGGGCCTCCAGGGGCTTTCCCTAAACAAGTGGCGTCCCAAGTTTGGGAAACACTGGCGTAAAGGACAGTATGGCCTTATAAATGCTTACGGTGCTTTAGTGATTAAAACTGGTCTACATTTTTGGACTGAAAAAATTTCCTGTGAAAATGTGCTCAATGAACTGTTTCCTACTGACCTTTCTGGAGATGGTCAGTAGCCAATATAAATTGTGAGTTTGATTCCCCAGCCCTCACTTGCTCTTCAGTTGCTTATGATGTAACACTGAGCATATGGCTGCATATGTTTTTTGACTAATAACTAGAAATAAAGGGCCAAACCTAGCTACATTATTATTAGGCAAGAGCATTTGAGGATTTTCTCCAATGCTCACTACTCCCGTTTTCCATCCATTGTATTGTAGTTTAAATAAATTACCGAAATAATTGAAACCAGAGTAATTATATTGCATTATTTTGACAAATAAAATATGCAGAATTTTAAAATATTGTGCACAGAAATTTTAATTTTTTGTGCAGAATTTCCCCAGGAGTAATGTTCAACTATGTCAAAGTCAGATGTCTGCCGAGAGGGAGGGATGTAGGCCTGTGCATTCTGGCAGTCTGTGGAATTCGCTGCAGTGTTCATCTCGTGTTGCAGAATTGTGTTCCAGAATCTAAGCTTTTGTTTATGACAGCATTAATGTTAATTAAGGGCTCCATGATTGTAAAGAAAGCTTTTAAAATGTTAATGGTTGCAGTGTTGTCTTCCTGCTTCTAAATACCCCTCATGGCATGAACATCTCACTGGGTTGTTGACTCTGAAACTTAAAGATGACAATTTAAATGCCAACATCCTTGGCTCTTTTACTGTTTTGAAGATATAATCAGAAACAGTCAACTAATGTACTTATCATCCTAAACCATCTCACGTGTTCAAAGGCTCAAGCAGCTCTACCCAGCTGCCAAAATCTGCAGCTTTCTTCCCTCTAACTCTTGTCAAGTTGTACAGTGCAGCTATGCATTGTCAATAGTAAATCTGTAAGATATTGAAAGCTGAAAGGGTGAGGACCAGTCAGAATTGAAATTTAAAATAAAAATATGTAACACCTGGGGCTATTGTACTATGGATTGTATTATTCATGGGAAATAGTATATTTTTGCATCTCTTCGACTGGGAGAAATCGCTATTGTACCATGTATGAGGCACTAAGACTTAGGAGTAGTTTCACTGCTGGCATAAACCATAAGCCATTTAATTTGTTAGCAGTGAATTTGTCTCTCTCTCTTTCCCATTCAGTGCCAAGGGCAATTCTTATGTTCGTACTCGCTGTATTTTAAAACCTTTTGAATGTTCTTGAAATATGCTTGTTTTACAGCCACAGTGAAGACATTCCCTAGCACAGCCCAGATTGTAGCACAGGAGGTGGCAAGGCAAAACTGTGTAGCCTCCTGACAGTGTCTGGCTTAGTCAACACACTGTGGAGTCTCTTCTTTATAAAAACCTAACATAATTTTCAGAGAAATTTCCGTTGGTGATTGATCTCTCATAATACACTGGATGTTGTGGGGTGGGGAGAATTGTTTACTAATTTTATTAGCATTGCATTTGCTATACCAGGGGTCGGCAACCTCTGGCATGCGGCTTGCCAGGGTAAGCACCCTGGTGGGCCGGGCCAGTTTGTTTACTGCTGCGTCTGCAGGTTCGGCCGATTGCGGCTCCCACTAGCTGCGGTTCGCCACTCCAGGCCAATGGGGGCTGCGGGAAGCGGCGGCCAGCACATCCCTCGGCCCGCGACGCTTCCCGCAGCCCCCATTGGCCTGGAGCAGCGAACCGCGGCCAGTGGGAGCTGCGATCGGCCGAACCTGCAGACGCAGCAGGTAAACAAACTGGCTTGACCCGCCAGGGTGCTTACCCTGGCGAGCCGCGTGCCAGAGGTTGCCGACCCCTGTGCTATACCTACTGCCAGAGTACAGAAAAGATTGAAACATGCATTAGATGTAAAACATTACCGCTCAAACAAAAGGAAATTAAACACTAAAGTAGATGTGACTTGTATTGTACTCCAAAGATCCCTAATAATAGGAAGATATAACAGTCCATAGGGAATCATATTCATAAGGTCAAACTCTCAGGAGGAACAGGGTAGAACATGGTAGCAGCATTCTGAAACTACTATGTAAATGAGGGAGGAGGAGCAGAAACTACCATGGAGTACAGATGCTAATGAGAGAGGCGTATGCACAATCCTATGGTGTCTATGCATGCCCTTCTTTAGTTCTGTGCAACATTGGGTACATTTGACAGGTGATTTTCAGGAGGAGGGAAATGTGAATGATGCCAGAATCAGTGTTGAGAAAACACTTCAGTGTTGCACAAAATTATTAATGTTCTTTTCTGCTAAATACAGCACAAATCCAGAGACAAATAAATATTAAGGAAGAATATTTGACCTTTTAGATATCTGATAACTGTAACTAAGCTTAAACATATACTTACTGGGCAATGGCTGTCTTTATTTTTATGTACTGTACAGTATTGAGAACATTGTTGGTATTTGTGATAGGGGACACTCACCTATCATGAACACCTCCTGTCAGTCTGGTACAAACCTGCACACTCTCTCTATCTCTTTCTGCTTGTGGTGCCCCCTGTCGGCTGTTGCCCTTGTCAGGTAGCTCTTCAGTGGTTCAGCCATCTGGCTAAATCACACAAAATCTAAAATGGATGACTATCACTCCATCCTTGTTGGTGTCTGCAGCCCTGTCTCTGGGCTCAATTCTCAGCCTCTTCTGGGCTAGCTTCAAGTCCACCCCTGTCCTGTTATATAGCAGTGTCTCCAGGGCTTCCTCCTGGGAGACTCCTTGTCCTCAGTGGGTCTCACTGACCCAGCTCTCCAATCTGGTCACCTTTCACATTCAGTCCCCTTCCAGGGGGGCAACAAAGTTCAGCAAATGTTTGGCCTTCCCTAGGGTCTTCAGCCCCATTCTTGAGTCCTTTAAATCCTAGCCCTTTTCTTAGGCTTCTAAACAACACTTGTCCTCTTCTCAGGGCTTTGGCCACTCAGCCAGTGTCAGGGCAGGGGGGGCCCAGGCCCACCCACTACTCCAGGTCCCAACCCAGGAACTCTACAAATAACAGCCATATGCCGCTTCCTTTAATAATTATTACTGCTATTCCCTGGGCCACTTCTCACATAGCCTCTTCCGCTTCACCCTTACCTCAGGGCTGAAGTTCTTCCTCACGGAATGCCAATGTCACCAGAACCCATCTTCTGGTTCTCCCTTGAACTCCCGCAAGAAGAACCTTCCTTGCTTCTCTGGCCCCCACCAGCAAAGGTGCTCAACTCCTTTTAACTGGTGCAGCTGTGCTCTGATTGGTTACTTCCCTGCAGCCTCTCTATGCAGGCCTGGAGGACCCACCTTCACTGCTCCTTTTCTGGGCAGGGTGTGGTAAGACCGCGAGGCCTCAAAGAGGACAAAGTCACACACCCACAACTATTTCACATTTGGGGACAATATATACCTTCAAGTCAGCGGCACTGCTATGGGTACCCGCATGGCCCCACAGTATGCCAACATTTTTATGGCTGACTTAGAACAACGCTTCCTTAGCTCTCGTCCCCTAACGCCCCTACTCTACTTGCGCTACATTGATGACATCTTCATCATCTGGACCCATGGAAAAGAAGCCCTTGAGGAATTCCACCATGATTTCAATAATTTCCATCCCATCATCAACCTCAGCCTAGATCAATCCACACAAGCGGTCCATTTCCTGGACACTACTGTGCTAATAAGCGATGGTCACATAAATACCACCCTATACCGGAAACCTACTGACCGCTACACTTACCTACATGCCTCCAGCTTCCATCCAGGACACACCACACGATCCATTGTCTACAGCCAAGCTCTAAGATATAACCGCATTTGCTCCAATACCTCAGATAGAGACAAGCACCTACAAGATCTCTATCAAGCATTCTTAAAACTACAATACCCACCTGCTGAAGTGAAAAAACAGATTGACAGAGCCAGACGAGTACCCAGAAGTCACCTCCTACAAGACAGGGCCAACAAAGAAAATAACAGAACACCACTAGCTGTCACCTTCAGCCCCCAACTAAAACCTCTCCAGCGCATCATCAGAGATCTACAACCTATCCTGAAAGATGATCCTTTACTCTCACAGATCTTGGGAGACAGACCTGTCCTTGCTTACAGACAACCCCCCAACCTAAAGCAAATACTCACCAGCAACCACACATCACTGAACAAAAACACTGACCCAGGAACCTATCCTTGTAACAAAGCCCGATGCCAACTCTGTCCACATATCTATTCAAGTGACATCATCATAGGGCCTAATCACATCAGCCATACCATCAGGGGCTTGTTCACCTGCACATCTACCAATGTGATATATGCCATTATGTGCCAGCAATGCCCCTCTGCCATGTACATTGGCCAAACCGGACAGTCTCTACGCAAAAGAATTAATGGACACAAATCTGACATCAGGAATCATAATACTCAAAAACCAGTGGGAGAACACTTTAACCTGTCTGGCCATTCTATGACAGACCTGCGGGTGGCTATCTTAAAACAGAAAAACTTCAAAAACAGACTCCAACGAGAGACTGCTGAGCTGGAATTGATATGCAAACTAGACACAATCAACTCAGGATTAAATAAGGACTGGGAATGGCTGAGCCATTACAAACATTGAATCTATCTCCCCTTGTAAGTATTTTCACACTTGCTTCTTATCAAACTGTCTGTACTGAGCTATCTTGATTATCACTTCAAAAGTTTTTTTTTTTTTCCTCTTACTTAATTGGACTCTCAGAGTTGGTAAGACAACTCCCACCTGTTCATGCTCTCTGTATGTGTGTATATATATCTCCTCGATATATGTTTCACTCTATATGCATCCGAAGAAGTGGGTTGTAGCCCACAAAAGCTTATGCTCTAATAAATTTGTTAGTCTCTAAGGTGCCACAAGTACTCCTGTTCTTTTTGCGGATACAGACTAACACGGCTGCTACTCTGAAACCTATATAGAATAGGATAGTATTATTAAGTCCAAGATATTTATAGACCTCAGTTTTTGGCTTGTCTCCTTTCAAATGCTATACATGATGCTCATTCACTCTCAGAGAGGCTGCTAGGATAGGGTAATCAACTCTTCTTGACATATTTAGACCTCATAGGACCAAGATCCAAGTGCAACTCTCGTTTCTTGATCTCCTACATTGTTGTGCATTGAACTAACGTCCCTTATTTTAAATGGGCACAAATGTTCACTGGAAACTTGACAAACACTCTATTACTGTAATGTGTTGAAAGAACCCTTAGTAAAATGGAAATGTTAGGCTGTCTTTCTTTCCTAAACATAGGATTAAATTCTCTGCTGTTGTAACTCCAATGAAGCCAGTGGAGTTATGCCAGCAAAGCACTGGGCCCTCAATCTTTCCTTCCATTATTTGAATTAAATCTACACCTTTACACCTGTCAAAATTAAGACAGCATCATGCAGACCACATCAGTTGCTTGTAAATGATAATCAAAGTTTCACAGTTTAGAAATGCTTTTACTATTGACTAAATTCTACTTGATTGATTCCTCTTTTTCCGTTCTACTTTAAACAGCTATGAATTACTCAGCAGTAGTTGACAGGACACTTACCAAAATAATTTTTCTTCAAACAGAGTTAAAGTGAACAAAAAATGAGAGATTTGTGTGAAAGCATTCCAACAACTCAAAAATACAATTCTTTCAAAGCCAGTTGTAGATGTAGTGTTAAACCAATAAGGGAATTGAATGTGCTGGCAGAGAAATCCAAAGTTTTATTAAGTGATCTGTTCTATGGGAAGTCAGGATGAGATTGAGACATCATAATTGGATGTGCAAGAGATTGTTCACAGCATTTTTTCCCTTCCACTTAGTTATCTGGAGAACTTGTCATAAATCAGAACCATCCATCTTACATATCCATTAAAGAATTATGTAACAACCATATATCTGCTACACTCATACTTGTGCCATAAGACATTTCATCTTCAGTAAATGCCCAGAGTACAGTGCAATCAGTCTACAGTTAATTCTTTGATACTTTGTCAAATTACAGGATTTTTTTAATGGAAGTATTGCAGGGTGCATTCCCAGATCATGCCTTCCTGTGGTGTGATACTGCAGTCACCCCACCTCAGTTCCCCTCTTGGTTCTCTAATCAACTTCCACACAGCCAAGAGTTTTAAAGTGACATGCTTCCTCCTGGCATCTGATTTATTAAGCCCTTACAAAATAAATACTCAGTTCATTTGACCCTTCCAGACTCAAACCTTCCCTTCTTCCCTCAGGGCTTTCCATTTACCCTTGTTTAAGAGCTTCAGTCTGCAGCTCTCTCTTGATTCCTTGCCCCCTCTAAGTAGGGGAACTGTCAGTCCCACTCTGGGCCCCTGGCCACTCTGGCCTTTTCCTAGCCATGGTCTTGGGGCTCAAACTTCTGCCCTTTGGGTAGGGTCTCCACATCCCTCCTTCTTGGGACTATGCTGGAATCCTGGCAGGCTTCCTCAGCCCACCTTCATCCTGATTCTACTACAGAAGAGTTTCCCTGGAGGTCTCTCTGAACTCTAGGCTCCTACTGATGGAGCTAAGAGCTCACTTATAACCCTCAGCAGGTATGATTCGGGCACCTGGCCCCATTCCCAGCTTGGTCTGGTGAATCTTCCTGGAACTATCTGTTCTTAAAGATGCCTGTTTGTATTAATTTTGGTGGAATAAATGGGCCCCAAAAGTCAAATGTGTTAACATGACGGTCACTGTACAATATTAACTGTTTTAAATGAGGTTCAGGATTCTGAGTACAGACACTTGTTACTGCTCCGCCTGCTTAGCACCCTGGCAAACACATTAGGAAATTTATGCCAAAGGTTAGAAGTTTATTGATTGAAACACACAAAAGGAGAAGAATCAAAACAAGGCAAAAAGCATAGAAAGTGAAATTGAGTGATTATATACAACAAACTTAACCAAGACCTATCAAAGTCTCTTTTTAAAGAGAGGGAATATTGGTTAGAGTCTCTTATTCTTTCAAGCAGTCCTTGTTGGTGGGGAAGAAAGGGGTTAGCTCTGTAGTTCAGTTTTGAATATGGATCGATAATCACTTTCCTGCTTTTTGACAAAACAGACAGGCACAGAAGGGAGAGAAGAGATAGGATAGTAAAATATGAGGGAAATACACATTTTGTTGGTGTTCTGAGGATGTAGGGTGGCTGGTCAGTCATGGACAGACACTTTGGGCTTGCAGGTCAGCCACAACCACTGTTGCTCTGGAGCCCAGCTTTCCCTCCAGTCTGGGCTGTCATCTGGTTGGTCTGATCAGGACCCTCTCCTTCACTGGTCCTTCTCAGGCTGAGCGGAGCTGGATGAGTCATCTTGTCTCGCAGTGCTGGTGCCGTGCTGTGCAGTTGATTTCAGGATCAGGTGAAAAGACAAGAAGGAGAGAGAGGACAGGAGAAAGATAGTGGAGGATGGAAAGGGACACATGAGGGAGGGGAAAAGAGAGCAAAATCTCACATGTATAAGACTGGGGGTCCTCGCTGGTGCAGCAAAAATGGTCAAGCATTCCCACTGGTGTGTCAGTGTTTGGACATCACAATAAAAATTCGTCTGCCGTGGCAACAATAGTGGTGGTAACAGTTCATTTTCTCCTCCAAGTTCCTTTTTGAGAGTCCCCCAAAGAGGGGCAATGGGCAGAATAGCCCAGCCTCTCATTATTGTGTTCACCAATTAAGTCTAATTTCTGAAGCACCAATTTTGGTCTTGTACTCCTCTTGTTTACCAGTCATAATCTTAACCCAGGCCTTAGGTGGTATCAGTAGATCCTCTCTGTTTAAATTAGTTCAGTCTTTCTGTGTCCTCCTTACATATTTCTTAAACAATTTTATTTAACAGAGCATTGTGACAATTCATGAATCTTAAAGCAGGCCTGCTAGGTCCCAATTATTACAAGAGGCCTTCAAATGGGGTTGAATGGCTCCAGGTCCCACTACCCTTAAAGGGGACAGACCGCCTTGTTACAAGACGCAAACACAATATGTCTGTTGTGTGTAAATGATATTAATTATGGAGGTCTTGGTAGTGATTCCATGGTTAGGGTTGCAATCTAAAATGCACTTGAAATGGGGCATAAATTCCTGTTTTCCCCGCTAAAAGTTAGGTGGCTAATCAGTGAAATTTCATACTGAGTTACTTTTATGCTCTTTGATTTTTCTGTGTAGCTCTTTTACTGTAGACTGGTATCCAGAGATGGACAGGAGTGGGAAATCCTGACAACTATGCAACCAGCTCTCTGGACTGGTATTCTGGCTTAGTAAGGAAGATCCATTGTAATTCCATGGATTATAGTGCTACTAGGATTGCCCATAGTGACTGCTTGAAAGTCACTGGTTTTACATATTAAAATTATGTACAACTCTTGCAATTATTTATGAAACCTGAGAAGCATAGTTAGCTACTCAAGAATTCATTTTTACCATGTGGGCCACATTTTCCAAAGGGCCTCAACCTGTCTCTGAAGTCTCTGAAGCAAAAGATGAACAATAACTGAGAGGTTCTCGGGGCTTAGTTATCTATTTAAATGTATAAGTACATTTTCCTCATAGTTAGAGGAACACAGCTCATGCTCATAGATTTAGGTGATGGATTTACATGTGTAAAGAATTAAGAAGTATTTTAAATTGCTCTGTGTGCAATGCTTTGCACTCCATTTCCTACAACTCCAACTACTGGGGAATATAGTTGATTGTGAACATACTTAGGCAACATTTTCACTATTATATTTTAAAATTTGGCTTTGCACACTCAGTCAATCACAAACCTAACCAACACCTGTGGCAAAATGCATGAAACAGCAAAATACACATCAAAAGTAAAAACCAATACAGGACAATAGAAATCATGACTAACGAATTCAAGAATGATAGAAAATCTTTATCCAAGTTAGCTTCACTAACACCTATTTATTCAAATAGCAAATAACTTATTTCTGGAGTAAGACACAAATTT
The DNA here is from genome assembly GCF_028017835.1 of Emys orbicularis. Lineage (NCBI taxonomy): Eukaryota > Metazoa > Chordata > Testudines > Emydidae > Emys > Emys orbicularis. Next base: position 266,775,521 of record NC_088683.1, on the reverse strand, counting down.
GTTGTCTTTCTCAGTCCAAATGAATATAAAATGAATTGCCAAACCCCGATAATCTTGTGTTTCATCATACATTTGATAAAGGGGAAAAAAAGATACAGAGAGAACTTGGTGTTACTTAGCTTGTAAAACATATAGACAGAGGGCTGTAAGTGTAAGTGTTATAAACTGTAATTAAGATCTGTAGGCCATAAAAACAGTTGAGAGGAAAAAATGTTTCTTATTTTATTAAACAAAAATTAGGCCATGGTATCATTACAATTAAACTTTCACCTAGTGGACACCCTTTTTGATCAAGAAAAAAGTAGCAGTTAGAACATATTTATGGAGTGCACTTCAGAGCACAGATTGGAGTTTTGTACAAGCAGTTTGGGGGAGATGTGTGCTAATCTAGCTGCACAAAATTATGCCCACTGAGGTGGAATTATTCTCAGCTGCACTACATGCTTCAGTGGCTCTTCTGAAAATAATTCTGTTTCTTTGCATACACAGTTTTGCAAAGCATTGCCTATAAATGCACTTTTCTGAAGTGTACACTTTGAAAAAATTGACTACTTATTTATATACTAGACCAGGGGTCGGCAACCTCTGGCACGCGGCTCGCCAAGGTAAGCACCCTGGCGGGCCGGGCCAGTTTGTTTACCTGTCATGTCCGCAGGTTCGGCCGATCGCGGCTTCCACTGACCGCGGTTCGCTGCTCCAGGCCAATGGGGGCTGTGGGAAGCGTTGCGGGCCGAGGGATGTGTTGGCCGCGGCTTCCCGCAGCCCCCATTGACATGGAGCGGCGAACCGCGGCCAGTGGGAGCTGCGATCGGCTGAACCTGCAGATGCAGCAGGTAAACAAACTGGCCCGGCCCGCCAGGGTGCTTACTCTGGTGAGCCGCGTGCCAGAGGTTGCCGACCCCTGTACTAGACGATCATTACAACTTTATGGCATACCTTTTATGTATATTCTGTGGAGGAATAGCGTCACCATCGCAGTATCCTAGAGTCGGTATAGGATCACTTTGGTCCACAGAAGACAAGCTACTTAAGAGCCAACGATTCACCTGTTATCTAGTCAAAGCCTTTATATCAATAGTGGGAACCCTCCTTTTAAAAGTTCTAGGTTTCTTTCTGTAGGCACTATTTCTTCTGGCGTTGCAATATATAAAATTACTCTGTTTAAAAGATAAAAACCCCTAATCTTTCATTAATGTTCCCAACTGTTTCAATTTTTAAGTTCTCTGTGTGACACATTGGAGTATGCGTGGCCTCATGCCTCAGAACACACCCGAAGCATGCACCGATAGCCAAGAATTTCATACCCTGTTGTGACTTATTGCTTAATTAGAAACAGAATATAAATGTGTACAGGGAGCTTAATGTGGTTGTGGGAGTGAGAGGAAGAGGGGGGAAACCTGAGAAGTTAATATATGAAATTACAGCTGAAATGTATGAGAATGTGTAGTGCTGCACAAAATGTTCTCGATGAAAGGAAAATGTAGAAATGTTGTTATAGCTGCATATTCAAAAAATAAAATAAAAGATAATCCATTTCATGACACTTCTTGACTGATGATTTGTGCAGTGTTTAAGCCAGGGGTCGGCAACGTTCGGCACGCGGCTCGCCAGGGTAAGCACCCTAGCGGGCCGGGCCAGTTTATTTACCTGCTGACGCGGCAGGTTCGGCCGATCGCGGCCCCCACTGGCCGCGGTTCGTCGTCCCGGGCCAATGGGGGCGGCGGGAAGCCGCGACCAGCACATCCCTCGCCCACGCCGCTTCCCGCCGCCCCCATTGGCCTGGGACGGCGAACCGCGGCCAGTGGGGGCCGCGATCAGCCGAACCTGCCGCGTCAGCAGGTAAATAAACTGGCCCGGCCCGCTAGGGTGCTTACCCTGGCGAGCTGCTTGCCAAACGTTGCCAACCCCTGGTTTAAGCCAAGGAGGTAAGACCCTTTCCAGTTCTCAAGACCAGGGGTTCCCATACTGTGGAAGACATACCACTGATGGTGCTCAAACTTGATGTTCCATCGATTCACTTCATGACAATTTATGAAGAAGATGGTACATGAAACAATAAAATTTGGGAACTGCTGCTCTTGACTACACTCAAGGCGAGCACTTGCTCTATGGAAAGGGGATTGTGAAATTTAAAAGACAAATGTCATGGCTTTGTGGGGAAATACCAATGTCTTTCTAGCAATGCAATGAGGGGAAAATTCTGCTCTGGAAAACAGATGATCTAATAGACAGCCCAGTGTTAGCATTTCTAGATAGGCTTTAACATTTTATTGTAATGAGGAGGGGCATGCACAGTAGTTCAACAGCTTTGCTGCTTGTCTGTCAACTCCTTCTTCCAGTAGTGTTACAGTGGAATAGCACTTTGGTTCATTTTGTGATGACACAGAATAAACTGGAAATGTAACTTTTAATGAAAAGCTTATATTCGGCAAAAAAGAGAAGCAGAAACTAGGACACACAAAATGAACACAAGTATTCTAGCCTCGGGAGCACTTAATCATTTTCACAGCTGGGGAGGGTCTGATCGGTTTTCCAACTTTTACTTCTGAGGGAATCAGGTTCCCCTTAGTTTCCAGATACCTGGTTACTTAGCGGACCTTCAAAGGCAAAGGGGTGGCTTAGAGGCCTGAGCATCATGTTTGAAGCAGCTAACCTCATAGGAATCAAATTATTACAGGGATGACTCAGTGCTTCTGAGGTAGACAAATTGGGTTCCCTGTGTTTCTCAGGGGTTTGTATGATTATAACTTTTAAAAACAATCATTTCTTTGGCTCTGTGCAGACTTTAAAAATCCCACAATCTTTTTAGGTAGAATAGGGGTTTGTCCTAGTGTCCTTTGAATACAATTTCCTCTCCTTTACCTGTTGTACAGTGTGCTGATTGCTAACTCCCACCCTGTCATAACTATAAAGGGAAGGGTAACAGCTCTCCTGTGTACAGTACTAAAATCCCTCCTGGCCAGAGACTCCAAAATCCTTTGACCTGTAAAGGGTTAAGAAGCTCGGGTAACCTGGCTGACACCTGACCCAAAGGACCAATAAGGGGACAAGATACTTTCAAATCTTGGGGGGGGGGGAAAGGCTTTTGTGTGTGCTTTTGTTTGAAGGGGTTGTTCGCTCTTGGGACTGAGAGGGACCAGACATCAATCCAGGTTCTCCCCATCTTTCTAAACAAGTCTCTCTTATTTCAAAATTGTAAGTAAAAGCCAGGCAAGGCGTCTTAGATTTACTTTGTTTTCTCAACTTGTAAATGTACCTTTTACTAGAGTGTTTATCTTTGTTTGCTATACTTTGAACCTAAGACAGAGGGGGGTCCTTTGAGCTCTTTAAGTTTGATTACCCTGTAAAGTTATTTTCCATACTGATTTTACAGAGATGATTTTTACCTTTTTCTTTAATTAAAAGCTTTCTTTTTAAGAACCTGATTGATTTCTCCTTGTTTTAAGATCCAAGGGGGTTTGGATCTGTTTTCACCAGGAGTTGGTGAAAGGAAGGAGGGGGGAAGGGTCAATTTCTCCTTGTTTAAGATCCAAGGAGTTTGGATCTGTATTCACCAGGGAATTGGTGAGAGTTTTTCTAAAAGCTTCCCAGGGTAGGGAATGGTGGCAGTGGACCAGAACTAAGCTGGTAGTTAAGCTTAGAAGTCCTCATGCAGGCCCCTACATTTGTACCCTAAAGTTCAAAGTGGGGATACAGCCTTGACACACCCAATAGTGTCTGCATTTTGCTAAGACCTAAGAGAAATTTATTTGGTGAAACAAGTACTAACAAAGTCCTGTTGATGATTTGTTTAGGTGTGGTTTATACAAGTGCATATAGCAGGGGTCGGCAATGTTCGGCATGCGGCTCACCAGGGTAAGCACCCTAGTGAGCCGGGCCAGTTTATTTACCTGCTGACGCAGCAGGTTCGGCCGATCGCGGGCCCCACTCGCCGCGGTTCGCCGTCCCGGGCCAATGAGGGCGGCGGGAAGTGGTGCGGGCCGAGGGATGTGCTGGACGCGGCTTCACGCCGCCCCCATTGGCCCGGGACGGCGAACCACGGTGAGTGGGGGCCGCGATCGGCCGAACCTGCTGCGTCAGCAGGTAAATAAACTGGCCCGGCCCGCTAGGGTGCTTACCCTGGCGAGCCGCGTGCTGAACGTTGCCGACCCCTGGCATATAGCATGAGATTACTTTTTTCTTTGCTGGAGACTATCCTAGTAAACAGAAACATTTTCACCGTGTTTTCTTATCCACCCTGCCTCACGAAATGGGGATTTAAATATATTCTTTATTTGTTGTTGACACATCTTGTACAGATATTTAACTCCATAGAATAATCTCAGATTTTCAGCAGGTATTGTCTATTAGTTTCCAAACACCTTACAGTAAAGCATGCTGCAGAGAGTGCTCTGAAGACAGTGTATTACACTGCGATGTATTAGCAGTTGTGTTGTAAGCAAGATACAAGATGTAATTCTTCCACTCTATTCAGCACAGGTGAGGCCTCAACTGGAGTAATGTGTCTGGTTCTGGGCACCACACTTTGGGAAAGATGTGGATAAATTAGAGAAAGTCCAGAGGAGAGCAACAAGAATGATTAAAGGTCTAGAAAACATGAGCTATGAGGAATGATTGAAAAAAATTTGTTTATTTAGTCTGGAGAAGAGAAGACTGAGGGGGGACATGATAACTCTCTTCAAGTATGTAAAAGGTTATAAAGAGGAGGGTGATAAATTGTTCTCCTTATCCACTGAGGACAGGACAAGAAGCAATGGTCTTAAATTGCAGCAAAGGAAATTTAGGTTAGACATTAGTAAAAGCTTCCTAAATGTAAGGGTAGTTAAGCAGTGGAACAAATTACCTAAGGAGGCTGTGGAATCTCCATCATTGGAGGTTTTTAAGAGCAGGTTAGACAAACACTTGTCAGGAATGGTCTAGATAATACTTAGTCCTGCTTCAGTGTAGGGGACCGGACTAGATGACCTGTGAAGGTCACTTCCAGTCCTACATTTCTGTGATTCTATGAAATAGTACAAAGGTGTCTTAGGGCAGATTTTAGTATGAAGGGAAGGGGGGATGAGATGAAGAAATATAGTAAATAGGCATAAATGAAGCTAGTCATAGCCATTGGAATCAACATTTGTATTGCATCATTACTTTGATTTCCTGCAAAACAATCTGTTTAAAAAGCATATAAGTGGAGAAAATGCATTGATTGTAGTGAAATTAGCATATATGAAAAGGGCTTAGGAGTGTCCATTGGTACTAGCAACGGAGGATATAAAGCCATTTGAGGCAGCAGAAGTGGCAGCATTAAGAACATTAGTATCAGGAATATTAGCACAGGCTGTGATTGGCAGCTCTTTCAAGCACCTCATATGCTGGTGGCAGCTGTCCATCTGTGTCATAATGTCATGTACACTGCACATTAAGGCTTGCACACTTCCCTTACATGGTCAAAAAAGGGAATCCCCATGCTCATCTTTGAAATCCCCATTCACATACATAATCTGCCAAAATCCAGCAGAGATCAGTTCTTTTTCTTTGTGTTTTGGCAGAGTAGCATATTGCTAGGGCACCTCTCCTGTCAAGCAGGAGATCCACTAGAGACCAGAAGAATGTGTACACATAAATTTTTTAAAAGGCTGAATCAGAGCCCGTTTTCTATATACCTTTTGCTATATACACAGTAATCTATTTTTCTATATGTGTATTCACCATAAAAATAAAAAATAGCATTCACAATATTGTGCCTAGGCAGGCAAGTTCAATGTGAAAATTGAGATACCCAACTGAGATACCCAACAATAATTTAATCAATATTGGATGACTTGTGAAAACAAATAGAAAGCGGGCAAGTGCAGATTCCAGCCCCTCAATGTATTACAGGCAGTAAGCCAAATGCCGTCTATATGATTAGGTCAGTAGTTTCAAAGGATACTCAAATACAGAAGTATGACACTAAAACAGCATTCAGTTCATCTGACTCACTGGAAAAAAGATAGAAAGCTTTAAACATTGGATTGGACAAGACTGAAATCTTGGTATGGTGATAGGTTATAAAATCAAAAATTTCTTCAGCTGTTTTGCAAGTTCACTTTATTAAGAAGTATAGTAATTGTTATTATTTCACTATTTTTAGTTCTTTTATAAAATGTGGTATAGACACGAGAGCAGTAAAGAAAAATCTTATTTCAAGTTGTCTTTTAAGGAAGGGCTGATTATTAGGCTTCTTTTACCTAGTTTCCACTATGCAAAAGCAATAGATCTTCCCCAGCCACCTTTCTTTCCTCCGTGACTCTCAGTCAGACTCTTAAGACTTCATTGCAGGTTCCAGCCGATCTCCCTCTTTCTTCTGGGTATGTGCCAGATAGTCAATTCAACTCTTCCTTTGTTTCCCCCAGGAGATGTGGAATGAACTGTGAGGCACATCTGATGGGAAAGCCCTAGATAGGTGTGCAGTATGGAAAGATTGGTTGGCCCTAGGGCACCAGGAAGATGTAGATTTGCTTAGTCCTGCAATGACATTTTGTTGAAAATAGAATAGTCTGAAATACATGGTTTATGAGTCGAAGCTTACAAAAGGGATACAGAGGAAGGAATGAACAAGAAAACTTCTCTCACTCAGATTTCAAAAGAGATTTCCATCTTGCTTTATTGTTTGGGTTCATGTATGTATGTATATATATATATATATATATATATATATATATATATATATATATATATATATATATATATATATATATATATATTACTATTGGGCCCAATCCTACAAAGTGCTGAAATTAATATAGGTACAGGATACTTAGTACCTAACAGGATGTGATCAGCAAATGTAGGACTGTGCCAATAGTCCATGTTGTGTCTTTTAATTATATCAGGTTGGGTTATCATTAGGCATTGAAGGCCTGTTTTTCAGAGAGGCTGAAAAACCTTGGCTCCCATTGACTTCAGCTGGAGTTGAGTTTTCAGCGCTTCTGAAAATCAGGCTCTTGGTTAAACTGTGTGCTGACTTACACCCTGTGCAAACCCAACTGCTTCACTGGAGATTCATGGTGTTTCCTAGTGGTTAGAACATGGCACTAGTCCACACTGGTTTCTAGTCCACACTGCCACTGGCTCACTGTGTGACTTTGGACAAATCACTTGTCTTATCCTCTCTTTGCCTCAGCATCCCATCTGTAAAATGGAGATAATACTTATTAACCTTTTGTAAAGTTCTGTGAGATGTTTGATTGAAAAGAACTATAGAAGTGCTCAGTATCATAGGTACTTAATATGTCATTGCAGAATGTCAGGGTAAATTTAAAAGACAGACATCAATAATAATATACTAGCAAGCAGTCAGAAAATCCCTCATAAATGACCTTTCACTCTGTTCATTCGGTAGTGGGGGAGTAAACAGTTTGTCTGTGATTGCCTGTCTCACTTTTCTATTATAGTCTATTTGTTCTAGCTACCCTGTAATTACTACACTGGATCTGCTGAAATCATCCTCTGATTCACATTCTAACTATTTGCAAAAGGACAATTTAATTCTTCCTTGATATTTTATTGTATAGTTTGTGAAGTGAGGCTCATGGCTCACTGTATAGTGTACTTTTCAATAGCACTGAGAGTTTTTTGTTTTAAAAAGTTTAAATGTGTGAGAGGTTTCAGTCTGACAGCCTGGGAGACTGACTTCCTGGAGAGGTAGGACAGTAGTGGCATAGGCAGCATCAGTAGAAGCTTCCTCATACTGCCCCACCAATTTGCTCCACCCCTGGCCCAAAAGCATCATATTCAGGGGGTGAGAGGGTAATTTGATATCCTTGTCCATTATGACAGTTTGGGAATCTATATGAACTTATGAATTCCAGCCTGATTTTTTTTGAACTCTCTCTATAATTATACTCTTATGGTTGTCTTTTACTGTATCCTTATATCATACCTCTTGGTTTAAGGAAGGAGAACTGACAGCTGGATGTCTACCCCTGAATGGGACTTATACTAAGGACCATCAACAATTGAATAAACTTGCCTTAGCAGGACAATGGAGATTCCCTGGAAGGAATATTGATTTGCTAATGAATTTTATCAGCTCCAACCCCACCCCGCAAGTCTGTGAGATAAAGGGGGTTGTGCATGTGAATGCAGCATGCCTGAGGAATGAGGTACGATACTGGGACTTATGTCCAAACCCGTGCTTATCAGCAGGAGAACTTGTGTGTGAGCTGTGCTCGAGCAGAGAGACCAAAACCAGAAGACAAGAGTAGGCAGAAGGAAAGGGGGTAAAGAAGAATCCTGGGCTCCCTGAAAGATATGAAGACATAAAGGCCTCTCAGGAAGGGTGAGGAAACTGAGGCAAGGTATTGCATGCAGGTGTTTGTTATTTTTCCATAGATCTGTATATCTCTTGTGCTTTCTCTAAGAGCAAAGTGTGTGTGTTCAGAAATTCCTTTTCAAAGTCTGGGTTACTTACACGGGCACATAGCTCCCAAAGAGGGGAAAAAGTAAACCACAGCTCAGTGGAATTCTGGGAGACGTGGCAAGCCGGCACTATTTTCAGGGCCTAGGCACTTGGACCATAGGGTCCTGTAGTGGGGCGGCTGCCCCACTCCATGAGAGAAAGGACTGGAACAGGCCAGAGAGGCTGCGCAGACCAGCAGCCAATCAGCAAAGGCCTGTGGAGAGCCAATCAGGGCAAAAAAAGAGGCAGACAATCAAGGCCGGGCCGGGCCCTATATGAAGGCTGCCTAGCAAAGGAGAGGGCAGCAAAGGAGGAGGACTGGCTCCTGAGGTAAAGAGGTAGCACCTTGGACAGAGCAGTGCTGGGCAGGCTCTGGGGAGCAGAGGAGAGCTCCGGCCCAGTTATCTGCCAGGCTGCAGCCTCTGCTAAAACTGGTCGAGAAGGTGCACGGAGTCAAAGGGGAAGTGGCCCAGGGAAGATAGGCAAACAAGAGGGGAGAGAAGGAGGGCAGAGAGAGGCTGCGGCTAGAGGATCCCTGGGTCGGGACCCAGAGTAGCGGGTGGGCCTGGGTCCTCCCCTTCCCCCCTTGTACTGCACCTGGCCACAGAGGAGTGTGGCCGAGACAGACTGCAACTTGCCCTGAGATGAGGGGCTAGACTTTGGGATTGTGGTTGGCCACTGAGGCAGATGCAAGCCGAAGGACTGTCGTTACCCCCCTGCCGCCTGGAAGGGGGTGAGAATGGAGTAGTGGGCGGACTACTGAAGCGGACACCGCCGAGCGGTGAGCAACGCGGTTCCCAAATCAGCAGAGCAGAAAAGGGTAAGACACCATGCGCAGTGGGCGCTCCACAGCTGACAAGAGCTAGTTCCCAGAGCAACCAGCAGGAGGCGCCAGCGGTGGTGAGTCCTGACCCCGTTTCAGGTTCCCACTGCCGAGAGGGGTGTCAGACACAGGTCTGCACCTGGACTGTGTGCCTAGAGGCCCAGAGACAGTGCCACCTAAATTCTGCCCAGGGCCAAGGAGCCAAGAGCATGTGGGAGCCAAAGATTGTGTCTGGTACAGCAGCCTCATAAGTGTCCACCAGCAGGAGCTCATGTAGGGTTGTAACACCCATTCAGTTCTTTGTCTCTGTATGGCAGCTGACAAACAGTTGTGCTGTGGATATCTGTATACCAAGAACTGAGTCCAGAAACTCCTGTTATCTAGGCCGCTGAACAATCATTTGGGTCGCTATCTGCAAGAGATTTAAACCAGTGATGTAAACATCAAAGGCTTCAGAGCCCATTTCCACTCTGAGCATTTCAGTTCTTTTGGGAGCTGCTTATAGGTTTTTGCTGTATTTCCTCTCTCTAATATTTTGGTGCATAGTACTAACCTCACTTTAGCATTTTTGAAATTATGCTGTAATTTACTACTAGAACTGACAGGCTGCTCTTTGGGATTTATGTGTACAGGAGTTTGGTCTAAAAATAACATACTAAAAGGTTAGGGGGAAAAATAGAGCAAAACCCTAACCAAAGTCATTGCTTTTGCTTAGCTGTGAGATGACGTAGAACTATCTTTTGTACCTACCTTATAATATTTTCCTAACTAGATAAGAATGCTGTTTGAATGCAACATTTTGAGTCAGCAGAGTGAGACAGACAGAATAATACATTTTCTGCACCATCCCTAGGGAAACACACAATTCCCTAATGTTCCCAGAACCTGCCTCATTCAAAATAAGAGAACATTTATTAGTGTATAAATAAAAATGAAACTTTTTATGTACTCCTGCATATCTGCTTTATAAATTCATTCTTTTGCAAACGTTGAATGAATGGTAGAACTAATACAGGCTATTTATAGTGTTTCTGGAAAATATGTATCATGGCTGGAAAGCATGAGTAAACAACAATGAATTTTTACAGGACTGAAACAGCATTTAGAGTTGCTAGGGAAACATTGCTTTGCTTTCCTTTTAATTATATATATTTCTTGGCTTTCTTCCTTATAATAATAGGCATTGACACGATGTATACTCTATTGTCCTCATCATTTTCAGTCTCTTCTCCTGAAGTATATATGAATTGAAATTCCCACCAGTGCTGACTTCTGCCTCATTAGTTTCCTTTGGGAGACACTTTCTCCTTGCTTTCACAGACAATGGACTCCTTCATCGTGAATCTTCTCTGTGGTGCTAGGGTCTGGGCTAGTGCAAGGAGTAGTACCTTATTCCTCCGTGCACGAACTCGTTCAAACAAAGACCATTTTATATGTAAAAATGAAAAATTATGTACATTTTTTTAGAAACCTGTTACTAAGTAACAAGTCTAATTCTTTTACAAGTTGTTAATAAGAGATTAGAAACATTTAATATTTATTATAACCAGATAACTGGTATCCAACAGGATAGAAGGAAGGAAATTTTATTAGTCATTTTATAATCTCACTTGAAGTGTAGTTGTGCTCTGAAAAGTAACTCTAAAAATGGCAGTGGGGGGTTCTATGTTAATTACATTTCAATTATTTCTAGATCAACAAATGACAAATAGACAAAAGGGGCAACAGAGAGCAATCAATATAAATGATAAGTTGTGGAGTATAGAACATTTATAAGTTCACAGAAAAATCCACAGGTGTCAGGGCTGAGGACAATAAGAGGTTTTATAGTATATAAGAAACAAAAGAAATCCTAATAATATAGGTCCAGTACTAGATGGAGATGGTAAAATTGTTAATAACAATGCAGAAAAAGCAGAAGTTTTCAATAGATATTTCTATTTAGTATTTGGAAAGAAGCAGGATGATGTACTCATATCACATGAAGATGAGAAAGTACTTGACACTCCATTGGTAACTAAGGAGGATGATAAATAGCATCTACTAGGGATAAACATTTTTAAATCAACAGGCTCAGATAACTTGTGTCCAAGAGTCCTGAAAGAGTTAGCTAATGGGGTCTCTGACCTGCTGATGTTAAATTTTAATAAATCTTAGAATAATGGAATAATTCCAGAAGATTAGAAAAAAGTGTTAATGTCATGCAATATTCAAAAAGGAAATGTGGGATGACTTGGATAACTACAGGCCAGTTAGCCTGACATCAATCCTGGGCCAAATAATGGAAAAGCTGTTACAGGACTTAATCTATAAAAAGTTAAAGGATGAGAAGACAATTAAGGCCAGTCAACATGGCGTTAAGGAAAAAAGGCCTTGACAAACAAACCTGATTTCATGTTTTGATAAAGTTTGAGTGATTAAAGGTAGCCAAATATATGTAATCTGCTTAGACTATTGTAATGTTGTTGTAGCCATGTTAGTCCCAGGATATTAGAGAGATACTGTGAAAGAGCTCTTTGTAGCTCAAAAGTGTATCTCTTTCACCAACAGAATATGGTCCAGTCAGGGCCGGATTAACCTTTGTGGGCCCCGGTGCCAAACATAGTTGTGGGCCCCCATATAGTCATTGTGGGCTCCGAGTGTGGGCCTGGTGTGGCAGTGCCATTGGTGCCATAGTATACCCGGTACTGAATCTCAGAGACATTTTCATTTTGATCACACACCTCTGCATGACTATATGCATTGCCATACACAGTTCCCTCAGCCCCCAGTTTTTCTCATTGAGCTGTACACCCATGTGGGTTTACCAGCGTCCACAGTGAGCAGAACTTTCATAGTGATCAGGGGAAACTCCTCACAGATTTATCTCCTTCCTCATTCAAACCTTTTATAGCCATGTCTCTAGTACTACCCTCTTTCACCAGTCACTGTATGTGGTTCTGGTCTCAGCTCAATAAAGTTCCACAGCCAGCAGATAATCTGATCAATTCTGACAAATGCCTCCCTCAGCACCCATCCTGCCATTTGAGCAAGCCACTTGCAAACACCATTTCCCCAAAGTGAGGACTTAGCCCCTGGGAACCTAAAGTCACCAGCCTTTCTCCCTCTGCTCCCATCTACATGCTAGTCTACTACCTAGTCACCACCACCTTTCCCCGTGCCTGTTTTTCTTCTACCTTGGACACTATTCTCCCCTGCAAGCCTGACCTGCTTCCTCTTTCCCTTCTTCCCTTGACATTCCTTTCTATGGGTGACCTCTGTTCCTTGAGGTTAACTCCAGTTTCTTTATCTGCTCCTAGCTTAACGGCCTCCAGTAGTCACAGAACTACCTGCAGCTTCTCTGGCTACAGCCATGGGGCCAATTGCCAGAGGCCAGCCTCTGTAGATAGCTGTAGCTACTAGTCTAAGGAGGGGTGGCAATTCCAAGGCTAAGCATGCTTGAACCCTGCAACAGCAGCACTATGGACTCTAAATCCTCAGCACTGGCCCTAGACAGCTGCAGACTCTGCAGTTAGGCACTTCCCTCCTCTAGGCCATGGCTTTAAGTACCTGAGATGCCCATTACCTGCAGCAGAGGCCAATTCCCCACGCACCCCTCAGCTAGCACACAGTAGAGCAGAAAGTGCAGCCTGAATGATTTTGGAGGCTGGAGTTCCAGGGGGTTCCCATCCCTAAGCAGCAGCTCTGCAACAAGCTCACATGGCCCCCCTCCGCTGTGGGACCAGGACCCCACGAAGATAGTGGAGTTACCCTGTGTATAACCAGTTCTGTCCAAAGCCTGTTGAAGTGAGTGGGAGTCTTTTCATTGTCTTTAATGGGCTGTGTATAGAAGCAAAGAACCATATTCTAGACTCTATGATCAAAGTGCATTCTATGCTGCACTGGTTTACTATTGTAACAGGAAGGTCTCACATTTCCTACTGAATAAGCAACACCTCCTACAGCACCGAACGTTTTCTGAGAGGCTTCCTACCCAATTACTAAATGTAAACTTGCTTAGCTTACAGGGGCTGAAAATATCAGGTAGTATGATTACAAAAGCAAGGCACTTCTGAATTCAGTAGGAATTTTGTATGTGCACAGTCAGGATTGGTTCCCGCATGGTTACAAAACTGCAGTAAAGTGGAACAATTTTCAGCTTGTGTGATTGGAGGATATCTGGATCCATATTATAAGACTGTCCTACATAAATGAGGAAAAGTTGAGGTGTCTTTGTTATTCTTTTGTTCCACTCTTTGTTTCTGTGGGGAATTTGCCAATGCAATATTACTGTCTTCTTTTTAAACAAACAAAACTAAAAAAAATGGTAATGGCTGTTGAAAATAGAAATTCCATCCCTAACACTGGGAAGATGCCAATATTTGTTGCTCAATTTTATCCTACTTTTTCTACAGCAAATTACAGTGGATCGGTATATTTGATTTGGGAGAAATGAAGTAACAGCTGTGTAAACTGAGCTTGATCACTCCTGAATTTTGAGGGTGTTCAAATCTGGAAGGCAGGTGCTAGATTCCCTTTCTGAATATTAGATAAATCTGGAAAGGAAAAGCCAATTTCTGCTTCCATGGGTCAGAAGTGGAAATCCTCCTGTACTGTATCTAAAGCTGCCCAAGTCCTCTAATAGAGCCTTCCCTCCCTTACTTATCATTTTAACTTCTGGTGGGATCCACATATCTCCGTTGCTAGGCTTCAGATAGAGAGGGGCACTGTCCATTTAGTCCACCCAATTCCTTCTCTGGGGGCTGCCAGGCGAGGTCACACCAGCATCCCTAATCCAGTCTGGGGAATCTTCTGAGGGTGATACCTGGGCCAAAGCCTTCTACTCCTTGGGCATACTTGTTCCCCATTCAGTACCACTCCCTTCTAGCAGCCAGCTCTCCGTTCACAGCAAGCTGCGGTGCATGGGGTCTCACAGCTTCCCTCCTCCCTTTCCTGTTGATAGCTACCAACGGAATGCTGGGAAATGTAGTTCCTTCCCTACTCCAGGGCTGGCTCTATAGGCAGGGAGCTGGCCAAGGAACTACAGTTCCCAGGGCCCCGTGGGTTCTCAGCTCCCATGCTGGATCCCTGCTGCTCCGAGGCTCACTCTCAGAGCCTCTGCTTCTGCAGCGCTGCGAGAGGGGAGGAAGTGAGTGTTATGGGCCCCCTTCTGAGCTTGGGCCCGGCGCTATGGAGCCATTGGCTCCATGGTAAATCCGGTACTGGGTCCAGTAAAAGATATTACCTCACCCACCTTATCTCTCTAGACTATTGTAAGATGTTTAACTTGGTACTGCATGACATTCTGATTAAAAAAATTGTACTACACTATATCAATAAAGCACACATTGAACGGATTAAGAATTGGAAAAGTGGCAGATCTCAAAGAATAGTTGTCAATGGGGAATCATTATTGAATGTGGGTATTTCTAGTTAGATTTGTACTAAGCCTAGTGCTCATCAAAGTTTTAATCAATGATCTGGAAGTAAATATAAAATCTCTGCTGACTAAAATTTGCAGATGACACAAAGATTGGCAGAGTGGAAAATAATGATGAGGACAGGGCAGTCATGCAAAGCAGTCTGGATTGCTTGGCAAGCTAGGTCTTGTTTTTTAAAAAAATATTTTAATATAGCCAAATGCAAAGTTATACATGTAGGAGCAGGGAATGCAGGCCAGACCTACAGAATGAGGTACTGTATCCTGGAAAGCAGTGATTCTGAAGAGGACTTAGGGTTACAGAGGACAAGCAAGTCACCACGAGCTTCCAATGTGATGTGAGGTATAAACAGGGGAGTAATGAGTAGTAGGGAAGTGATTTTACCTCTCTGTATGGCATTGGTCAGACCGATACTGGAATAGGGTGCCCACATTTTACAATGGATGTTGAAAAAAATAGTGAGTGTGCAGAGAACAGCCACAAAAATGATTCAAGGGCTGGAGAAAATGTCCTATAGTGAGAGACTGAAGGAGCTAATTTTGTTTAGCTGATCTGAAAGATGATCAAGAAGTGACTTGATTACAGTATATAAGTACCATCATGGGGAGAAACGCCAGGTACTAAAGGGCTCTTTATTCTAGCAGAGAAAGAACATTAGAATGACCATAGTGGGTCAGCCAGTGGTCCATCTAGCCCAGTATCCTGTCTCTGACAGGGGCCAGTGCCAGATGCTTCAGAGGGAATGAACAGAATAAAGCAATTTTGAGTGATCCATCCCCTGTCATCCAGTCCCAGATTCTGTCAGCTGGACATTTAGGAATACTCGGAGTACGGGGTTGCATCCCTGACCGTCCTGGTTAATAGCCACTGATGAACCTATCCTTCAGGAACGTATCTAATTCTTTTTTTTAACCCAGTTATACTTTTGGTCTTTACATCATTCTATGGCAACCAGTACCACGGATTGATTCTTGCTCTTCCCCTGCATGGCCCCTCTCGGGGGGAGATCAGATCCACCATCAAGTACCTCCGCCAGCTGCAGGAAGTTCTCCTGTGCTGCTGGGAGTGCCTCTGTCAGGGGCTTCTAGCTGCTAGTCCTGGCCAGTGGTGATTAACTAAGGGGCCCACAGGGCCTCTGTCCAGTGGCCCCAGTGCCCCCTGGAAAATGGGTGCCCTCAGACGCGGGGGCAGAAGCCCCGAGTGCAGTTCCAGGGCTGATGCAGCACAGAAGTGAGGGGGTACCAGCCTCACTTCTGCGCTGCCTCTGGAGGTGGGTCTGATCTCCCCACTGAGAGCGGCCATGCAGGGGAAGGACAACTCCTCTCCCTCCCCATCCTGGCCTGGACTAGCAGCTAGGAGCCCCTGGCTGTGGGGCTCCCAGCAGCAGGGGGAGATCAGATTTCACAGAGAATGGCTTATTTCATGGTCCATGACATGTTTTTCATGGTCGTGAAACTGGTTGGGCCCCAACCATAAGAAATCAACATTTCCATGGAGTGGCCTTCTGATTTAGCAAAGTCTTGGGGACTATTGTGAGTACCTCAAAAAAGGGACTCTTAAAAAAAGTAACATTTGTAAATAACCAACATAGTAGCAAATGGGTTATTGTGCCTTATTGCTGTGCTTTCTCTGAATTCTTCAAAAATGTTATTGGCATTACAGGCTAAGAGGATGCAACTACATGGAATTTGCGTTTACTTTTAGCTGTAGATTGTCAACATGGAGTTGGTAAAGTTTTGTATTGGAAATTAGTTATGAAGATGCTCAACCACAGAATAGAAGAAAAAAGTTGGGGGATTGAACATTTCTCTGAAACTGTAGAAAAGAAAAATTAGACTTCAAAGCAGAAAATGATTATGTGGTAGAGTACCATAAATATCATTACTTGTTCATTTGCTTTTAGTTATATATTTTAAGTAGTTTGACAAGGACAGTGAGTAAACTTTCTGATTTTGGCGATGTGTTTAAATTAGTAATGAAGAACAATGCCATCTGACAGATTATAGAAGGATTTAGATAAATTAAATGGATGGCTTAATAGATGGTAAATGCTATTGACTCCAGATAAATGTGAAATATGTATAGGAGTAAAGAACAAAACCAAGGAATATCTGTTAACTGGAAGTGTGCTTCAGAATACTGACCAAGATAGAAATACAGTGATGTATTACAGAAATAAAACATTAAGCTATATATTCAGCAGCAGCAAAAACAGGAAACACAATCCTGAGATGCTTTTGCTACTATAATTTAAAATAATCACTTTCTATGGCCCAGTTGCTGCCAAGTACAGGTCAGCCAGAGGGAGATAACCACATTTTCAGCATTCCATACCAATTGCATCATCTGTTACCCGGGGTTTTCAGAACCCCCAACAGGGGCAACTTAACTATTTCACTCCTGGTGGTGTAAGGAATAAATCAACAGGAACACAGCAATTCCATCTGATAAGATTCACGCAAGTAAGCGTGCTCTATCTAAAATTGCAGTTTATTAGATTTAAGCACACACAAACATAAGCAATAGGTTTAGAACATTCCAGATATTTACCTAACATCTGGAATTGTATTGAGTAATTAACAGCAGGTTCGCTATGGCCAGTTGCTCACCCACTGGGGAGAAAAGGTGTCAGGAAAAACGTCTCTCAAGATGGCTTCAGAGGACTGCTCCAAAGTACACTCTATTAGCTAATCTTTTATAACTAATTTCTACAAAACACATAGGTCATCACTTTTCTGACTTTCAATAAACTTTTAATATCAGAGGCA
Source organism: Emys orbicularis (assembly GCF_028017835.1). Taxonomy (NCBI): domain Eukaryota; kingdom Metazoa; phylum Chordata; order Testudines; family Emydidae; genus Emys; species Emys orbicularis. The sequence goes on along the minus strand of NC_088683.1, from coordinate 266,758,076 downwards.
CCTAGACTCAAGGTTTTCCAACCACCAAGGTTTTTAGTCTCAATTGTTTACATGTTTGCCCCCTCCTCCCATTCTGATTCACAGAAACTGTAGCTAGTTTTGACCTTGCTTCTGAAAACCTGTCTCCAAATTAACCCTTAACTATGTGGTGTTCTATTTCATTAATTCATGGTGGCTGAATGCACATAATATAGTTACAATTAGCTTGATCACATTCTGTGATATACACACCTCTCAAATCCAGGGCAACACATCAACCCTTTCACTTTCTCATATTTAAGCTCTTCCTTAGCTGAGTTGTCATGGATATTCTCCTCAACAATGAGGATCTCTCTCTCTCTCTCTAGATATATATATAGATATCAGTGATACTCAGACCTCAGTGGTCCAGGAGCCAAATTAGTGATTAACATTACCCAAAAGAGCCAGAGTAATGTGAGTCCATTGTTTCATTTACTATAGTACTATATAGTCATATTTTAAAAGTATGATAGGGGAAATATTTAGTTTTCATATCTGTAGATGAAAACTAAATATTTAATATATATAAAATAAACTATAATTAGTTAATAACACAGGAAAAGCATTCTGAGTGGTTAATAACTTAGATTCGTTAATAATTAAATTACACCGTGTTTTCATACCATGTGCTGCAAAGAGCTGCAGGACACACATTAAAGAGCCACTTGCAGCTTACAAGCCGCAGTCTGAGTGTCACTGATAATATATGATCATTTAAAAAAAGACAGATTTCAGAGTGGTAGCCATGTTAATCTGTATCAGCAAAAACAACTAGGAGTCCTTGTGGCACCTTAGAGACTAACAAATTTATTTGGGCATAAGCTTTCGTGGGCTAAAACCTACTTCATCAGATGCATGGAGTGAAAAATACAGTAGGCAGGTGTATATATATTACAGCACATGAAAAGATGGGAGTTGCCTTACCAAGTGGGGGGTCAGTGCTAACGAGGCCAATTCAGTTAAGGTGGAAGTGGCCTATTGTCAACAGTTGACAAGAAGGGGTGAATATCAAGAGAGGGAAATTACTTTTGTAGTACTAACGAGGCCAATGCAATCAAGGTGGACGTCGCCCATTTTCAACTGTTGGAAATGGGCGACGTCCACCTTGATTGCCTTAGCCTCGTTAGCACTACAAAAGTAATTTCCCCTCTCTTGATATTAACCCCTTCTTGTCTACTGTTGACAATAGGCCACTTCCACCTTAACTGAATTGGCCTCGTTAGCACTGACCCCCCACTTGGTAAGGCAACTCCCATCTTTTCATGTGCTGTAATATATATACACCTGCCTACTGTGTTTTTCACTCCATGCATCTGATGAAGTGGGTTTTAGCCCACGAAAGCTTATGCCCAAATAAATGTGTTAGTCTCTAAGGTGCCACAAGGACTCCTCGTTGTTGTGTGTTGTTGGTTTGTTTTTTTTATTTTATTTTTTATTTTTAAAAAGAAGCATCCATAAGGTGCAAGTGCTCTGCTTCTAGTTCCGTTCTTCAGTCTAGCAGCAATTTTTGGTGTCATTGACACAAAATGGCCTATGAGCCTCCCATTAGAGGCCTTGCTTCTCAGTCCGTCCCTGACTTCCCCCCAAAAACATACTAATCGAACTGAAATGTCACATGCAACATCTCATCCCAGGATAGAATCTTTCTGGTAAGGCGGTTGGGGAATGGGTGGGGGTGCGGAGAGGGGAGAAATCATTCAATGAGGTTTAAAGATATCAGGCTAGAATCTTAGCGATGCTCAATGTGGAGGATGGCATTTGTCCTCTACATAGAAGCTGTAATGAGCCATTGAAGAGTTAATGGACCCAAAAGTTTAGTGTTACTTTTTTTTAAAAGTCTCTTCTCTAGAGTGCTATGATTTAGAAGCCTGTTTTAACACTAAACACTCCAACTGCTATTTTGCAAAGTGTTATTACAACACTAATTTGCTTTGGAAAGCACTGTTCAGAAGGCTTTCCGCAATATGCCAACTGCTTGAATAAGATGTATCAGGGCTCAGTGCCTGCACAGTAGTCTTTCCCACAACACTGACTGCAGAATAAAACTAGCTCATTATAATTTGGCTTGGCAGAATTTGATATTTTCTTATTACTTCAATGGATATTTATTTTTAAGCATTTTTTATTTTTATCTTTTAAATTTTCATTGTGACAGGAAATTATGGTGTGTGTGTCAGACAATGGGGTTGGGGAGGTTAGATAATAATTATTTAATAACAGTAAATATTGAGATGCAAAAAAACTGTTAAAACACAAATTGTCAACATCACACATCAAAATATACAAAGTAAATCTCCTTAAATGAAACTCTAATACATTCTCAAGCAGCATTTTTCTTTGCCTATCTGTATATTTTGATGATCATCCATGGAAATACTTGTGTTCATCAGTTTGTGTATGTACAATGAAATCAATGTTTTCTGACCAATAAAAATCTAGTCTCTTGAAGCCTAATTATAATATTGAACAGAGTCTATTTCATTCTGCTGTCAGCACTTGAGACCCCAAGCTACTATTGGTGTGATCCTTTTCATTTGCAAAGGCCTTAGTTCTAAATTTTTAAAATTATTTAGATGTTGCTGTCAATGGGATTTAGGCTCCTAAGTGCCTAAATCACTTTTGAAAATGAGCTTTAGTCTCCTAAATTAGTTAGGCATTGCAGCGCTGAGCATAGCAACACCTAAACATCTTTTTAAAAATCTGGGCCAAAGAGACCATGATAAATGGTGGTTGGTGGGGAGTGAAGGACAGAGATTGATTCGGATGAATAGGGAAGCAAGAGACAGAAAAGTGGAGAGAGATGTAACAGTTCAGGAGTTTGATAACTGATCACGACACTTTCACTTCTGAGTTACATACAGGTTGGTAGTGACCAACAATTCCTTGGCCAAGGGTGAAACAGGTAATACCTCTCCCCTCTCCTCCCTCATCGGCCCTTATGTCAAGCTGAGGTACAATAGCAGGACAGTGTGTATATGTGCAAACTCTGTTGTTTTGGGGCCGTTCAGTGGATGAACAGAGGATTTCAGCTGCCACGGTTGTTTGTTCAGAATGTTTCATGAGCACTAAATTCACGTAATTGGTTTTAACAAAAAATATTCTATATAACTTTCATACCAAAGTTAGTAGTGGGCTATCCTCGTTTACTAATTACAGTTGGCTACCAAACAGTAAGCTCTAGTAAAGGATTTGCTAAAGGGTTCACTCTGATGCTTAGGGATCTGTTTTCATTTCTTTCAGTGGGAGTATGTTAGGCCCTGATCCTGCATTAAGCTCAATGGGATACTCATGTGTAAAAAAGCAACAGAGGGTCCTGTGGCACCTTTAAGGCTAACAGAAGTATTGGGAGCATAAGCTTTCGTGGGTAAGAACCTCACTTCTTCAGATGCAAGTCTGAAGTCATGTGTAAAGTTAAGCCTATATGTAAGTGTTTGTAGGATCAAAGGCCTAAGTATTTGCATTAACATAATATTAAGGAAAGATCCATCTCAAGCACTTATTTGTTTCTCATATGTATTGATTAAAAATGAATATATATGTATTCTGTATAAATTGGAAAAATCACATTAAGTGGTTGGAATGTACTCTTGGGGGAGATTTTGAAGATTGCCTCAAAAGCCAAAGCACTCCTAAATCCCTTAGGTGCTTTTGAACATCTTCCCTTTAAATTTTCATTTTCTGGGTTTAAAAGTAAGCTGCAAAGCTAAAATGAAAATTGTTACTCATTATTTATACAGCTCTATTGGTGTGCATGGAAGTAGACAGACAAATAAAAATGACAGGTTCCTGTCCCGAAGATCTTCATTTATTTGAGCTTGTAACACAGCAAAGAATGACAATAAAGTAAGTGTGGGAGGAGGGAGTGTAGAGGAATGAGCATGAGAACTGTGAAGGACTGAGGTGTTTGGTTTTACACACAGGTCTAGATAGTTCCTCTTTTAATCTGCATTTTTTAAAATTTGTAGACAGTGTTTAGACTGAGGGCTGCAGTGTTGATCAGCAAAGGCAAGCTAAACCTCTGGAAGTGAGTTTGAAGGAGGGAAATGAGGTTGAGTAGTGCATGGGATCTGGGAATACACACCAGAGGCAGAGTGAGGAAAAAGTGCAGTCATTTGAAAATTAATTCCAGATTTATGTTCTTTATGCACCTATTTACCAGGCTGGGTTATCTTCAGTGAACCAGGGAATGTAAGTGCTTTTACAACAGGGGGAATAAGAATTTAAAATAAAGAGAATTAATACATGTTGGTGTGCTGAATACTTCCTACTGCTTGCCTAGTCAGGACATTCAGCACATCAGTCTGGAACTCAGGGCCTGATCCCACAGCTTATACTGACACAAATAGTCCTTTCATATGAATAGTGCCATGGACTCCAGTGCAACATTTTGCAGGATCAGACCTTTAGTTTAAATTTAGTTTTGTTGTTTACCTTTTAATGCAGATCTTTCCTAAATTTCAAGAAATATATAGAAGCTAGTCATATAATTCCCTTGAAGAGCAGTTGAAGTTGAGTGAATTCATCTTCCCACCGTGCTTTCAGAGTTTGTATTTCTTTTAAAATGTCTTCCATTCTGAGTAAAAGTCTCCATCTTGGGTCTAATCCAAAGCCAACTGAATAGGCTATGTTCCATTGACTTTAATGGCTCTGGATCAGGAAATGTGTCTCTAGCTGGGAGAATCTTGGTATAAGCGGGGAAAATGGTCCTCCTATCATGGGGAATTTTCTTGGTTTCCGTATTACCCTGGTGGAATTGGATGGTGAAAGGATCTGAGTCCCTGCCCCAATTCCCTTTACTTGGATGCCTGCCTGATCTCGAGCACTCAGCTTTCTCTCCCCCATGTGGTGGAGTCCTCATAACCTCAGTAAGGCTGAGTCCAAGATTCTTGTGGAGCTTAACCCCCAGTCTTGTTGTGGATCGTTCAGGACAGGGGTTAGGATGTCCCCACTCTCCTCAATGGCCATTTCCCTGACCCAGTGATCACTACATTGAGTAATAAACCACATGCAATTTATTAAACAGCCGCTGTAAACAAATAAGGGGAAAATGGAGAGGGTTAAAGGAAGAAGAAACCCCACACCATAGGCACGGGGAACACTGTAAGCAATAATCTCGGGCACTGAAGAAATTTCACGACCTATTCCTTACATGTCCTGGATGTTCTGCAGTGATACTGCAGATAAGACATCTGCTTTGGTGGTGGCTACACACCCTCAGGCTCTAGGTGGCAGGAGCCTTCTCCCCAGTATCGACCCTCCTGTCAGGTTCGTGCCCCCCTTCCCCAAGGCCAGCCTTTGTGATGTCTCCCTCCATTGGGCCCTCTCTGCCTAGGATCCCCACCTTGTTCTCCCTAGTTGCTCACCACACTTGTCTCCAGTTTACTTGTTGCACGGTGAATCATTCGTTATCCTAGCTCTGGTCCTGTGGCTTCCCACTGTAGCTCAGTCCTGGCTTACCACTGGTCTCCGCTGCACCAGCTCCAGGCTGCTGCTCTGGCCTCTGCAATCTCCCTGGTTCTGCTCTGGGGTCTAGTTCCCCAGCTCTGGGCTGCTGCTTGGGCTGATGCAATCTCTCTGGCTCTGCCTTATTCTGCCCTGGTAGCCCCAGCTCATCTGAAGGACAGACCTTGGGCTCTCAACCCCCTTATTGTCCTGCCTATTGGTCGCTGTCAATCTAACTGACCTCTCCCTGTTGACTCAGGGGACTTGTCAGTCACAGCATCCTGACTCCTCTTTGGCCCTTCCACTTTCTCCTGGTATTGGGTAAGGGCCAACCCCCCCTCCCCCCCAAAAAAAGTTTCAATAAGGAGCCAACAGGCCTCTTACTTTTGAAAATGGATTTGTGTTGTAAGTGTTTGGTACTAAAACAGTACCAATGTATGCAACAAATAAGAAGTTTATGTATTTATTAAACATTATCAACTCTTTTTTTCCCAGTATTTTTCTAAACTTAAAAAAAAAATTTGTAGCATTTTACAAATATCCTTGCCAAAAATTGACAGTAATGTGGGCCCAAGACAACTTTTCCTAAATTAGATTTGAGCCATTAATTTTCTACTGTAAATAGTATTGGCAGAATTCACATGCCAAGCTCTGGGTGCATTCGTGTAGCAGGAGCATCTGGCTCTTTGGCAGACTCTGCAGACAAATGTGTTGCCAACTTTGGAATGGCCTCTTGGTCTGTCACATAATTTGGTTTCTGCTGGCAGGCAGCTTTGTCTTCCTTGAAGCCATTTCTTGCAATTTTACTTTGACTTTAAAAAACTGACTTATTTTTGTCCATTTTAAATTGTGTTCTGAATAAAACTTTTACTGAGTTCTGTCCAATGCCTTATTATAGTCAAAAACTGGCTTTTTCTTCCACATCCACATTCAATTACTGGGTAATTCTAAGTGCTGATCTTAGAGTCAATCATTTGCTGATGTGTAACCTATGCGTACCATACATGGGTGACAACATTTACTTTGTAAATTCAAGTAAACCATTAATTTTTGTGCAGGAAGCTGATTGTGAAGTTGCGTTCAAAACAATATCCTTTAGAATGCAGTTTCTTAAGCAAGAAACAGTGTCTGACTAGATAAACTATGGGCTCATTAAACTATTGTCTTATGCTTCGGCAATTACAAGAAGATTTAATCGCTCAGAGATAGTGTGCTTAGTATTCTAAAGAGGAGTTAGAGCAAATCAGCCGTCTTTGAGTATCATGTATTGTAAGAAGTGTCCTCTATTTCACTTTAATTGTTCATCCTGTTTTTGCTAGTATTATTCTGGATGGAATTTGTTCTGTACTTGCTTTTTAAACAGAGTGCATACTACATTTTGAAAGCAGTGCCTGGAGATGTAAGCCCACCTCTTCCTATGATTAATAAATAATAGTTTCCACCTCTTTACAACCTGACTTCAACCTCAAGATGTCAAAACATTGTCATGAATAAATTACAATACCCCTGTCAGCTGGGTAAATATGAATTTAAGTCCCTAACTTTAGGTACCCAAGTATGAACATTTTGTTCTTATCCTCTCTATCTCTGCTTCCCAGCCCATAACATTTGTATAATAATAATAATTAATAATAATACTTAATAAGTAATAACTTATTCTTTGTACTACATGGGTGATTAGAGGCTCCAGTCAAGATTAAGGCTATAGTCGGCAGGTGCTGTACAAAAGCATGGTATAGCCCTTCTCCTTCACAAAGGAATGGGAGAGGGAGAAGGGTAGATGTAATAACTACATGTGTTTACATAGACTAATTATGCATATAATTAGATGGTTTTGAGTCAGTTATTAAATATTTATATTCTACTAGTGCCCAAAGGTCCCAATCAGAATTGGGTTTCCTTTGTGCTGGGTGCTGTATAAACACTGATAATGAGACAGTCCCTGCCCTGGAGGGTTTTACACAGTGGCAGTGTTTGCACAGAATATAGCATGTACATTTTGAAATTGCAAGCACCAGGGCCCATTCAAAAAGGCTGCCAGATCTAAAAGTGCCTCTTCTAACAGCAGCTTTAAAGTTCTCTGTGTCAGAACTAAAATGGCTTTGCAGGATAATAAATGACTGTGTGCAGTAAGTCCTGAAAATGAAGTTGTGTATGAGGCTGTCTGGGAATAGGCACCCTGGGTAAAATCCTCACCCCATTGAAGTCAATGGCAGAATTCAATGGACATCACCCTCCATGTGTATTCTTAAATAATGAGAGAAAATCAATAGACTGCATTTTCAGTACACCGTTTTCACTCGTGCGTTGCATATATCTCAACTTCTCTGTTGTTGACCTTATGACTGTGCTTTTATATATTATAGGTGAAGGTGGTAGCACTACGTATTATTAAGGTTTTTGCCATGCAGTTGTACAAATTTTCCTTTTGGAAACAAAATATCTTAACTAAAAGGAAAGCAATTTACTGTAAATGAAATTAAAAAATGTTTTGTTGCCTGTATCATTGGCTACAACAACTGGCAAAAGGAAACATTACTATACACACACACACACACTTCTCAGAAAACTTGCACATCTTGGGAATTGATACTTTCCATTATCATCAATGGAAAAGTTCTTTTGCCATTATCAAAAATGATCTTGCTTTTTATAGTAAAATGACTGCCATCAACAGGCAGCTCAAAAATGTCAGTTATATCTGTATTCCTGGTGTGGAAATTCTTACCTTTTAAAACCTTTAATTTGCTGGGCTGCCTATGAGAAAATGTGTATAATTATCTTTTATAGACCTAGAAAGTCTCTCTGCATTTAGGGCAATTTTTAACTTCTGTGCCTTCTCTATCCACCCTCTGATTTCAATCTGAATGACTCACTACCCTGTATCTGGTTTAAAATAACCAGTAATGTCAGATTTTGCCCTTGTGCATTGACTCTCATATAAATGCCATAATCCTCAAGTGCTGGAGACAGTGACAGACTGATGTCATTACAGTATAATATCAGTCTTCTGGCCCACTGTGATATTTCTTCTGTCTGACTTCATGTGTTTGGAGTATCATGTTTTCTCTGGGTTGTTTCTTTTTTTCTTTGCCTGGGGCCTTTTTCTCTGAGGTGTCTTACAACACAGAGCAGTGAATACATGTAAAATGTTATTGGGTGGGATTTTGAAAAGTGGGAGGTAGGTGCCCAGTTTACTTTTAGTGGGTTAGGCACTTTTGAAAATGTTATCCAAACACCTACTGAAAGTCAGTGGGAGTTGGGTGCCCTCACTCATTTTTGAAAATCACACCCCTGGATTAATGTGATATAGCCATGGTTTTATATTTGTACGTACATGCACATTTTTCTTATATTATTGTGGTTTATATTTTTTCCTTCATACAAAACAAAAAGAATAAAAACCTGAGTAACATAATCTAAAACCTTCCCATTGGGATCAACATTTAAATATCCTTCGTATTCTCCATAAATGCTATTAAAGAATCATAGAATCATAGAATATCAGGGTTGGAAGGGACCTCAGGAGGTCATCTAGTCCAACCCCCTGCTCAAAGCAGGACCAATCCCCAGACAGATTTTTACCCCAGTTCCCTAAGTGGCCCCCTCAAGGATTGAACTCACAACCCTGGGTTTAGCAGGCCAATGCTCAAACCACTGAGTGTTATTTGGTCCAAATTAGTTTGCAAGGATAAAACTAGCCCAGCCGAGAGATATTAATCTTATTGGCAAGCCCTTTTACTCATATGGCTAGGGTTGGTGTTAGTGGGATCCTATGGGGCTGGGATAGAAACGGCCCCACTTAGGGTTGCAGTGACTTCTGCTGCACTTGTTTCCCCTGCCTATCCCCCACTCTCTGCAATAGCCACTGCATTCATGCAATTATAGATCCAGTGCTGTTTTCCACATTCCATCCCACCTGTGTCCAACCTCCACTTGCACGGGTATAGTGGTCCTACGTGCGCCTGGGCTACATGGTGCACAGAGTCCCTGCCCTTTTATGTGAGGGCCCAAGATGATGATTTCACCATTGTTAGGGCTGCGGAGGGAGAGGTAGAATTTCCCTCTAACTGCAGTTGGTGAAGGTGGGATAACTCCTATATTTGTCCAGAGAAAGAGCACGTTTCTTTAAATGAATCCCAATTTAGCTTTTTGAAGCTGATCAGCCAGTAAGACAAATCCAAATTAATAATTAAAAGATGACTTGTCTGATTATTTCTCAGTGTTGGCAACACTCCCATCTCTTTATGTATATACATGAACTATACGGCTGTATTATTGAAATATCAATAGAAAGAAAGGCGATGTTAGAACCGGGACTGACATTTTCAGATCTGTGAAAGATCAAAGTAATCCTACATAGCTGCTTTTGAATGAAAGCCCATTTATTCCTAATACATTGGAGCAATTATTCAAGAACATTTTAACTATGTGAAAATACGTCCCCTGTGGTGCTGTCAAAATCACTAAGACCTTAGCTTAACTGCTTCAAAAAGTGCCTGCCAAACAACTGACTGCAGCTTTAATTTACTTCTCTCACTTTTCAAAAATTGTAGACAAATACATTCATATTGCTTTAGGCTAACTTGTCTTTTTTTCCTAATGTGTCTGCGCCATTTTGGGCATAGGCGCTTCAATATGAATGAATACTCCTGATGAATTAACACAGTCTACACCAAAGTTGAGTACATTGAAAAGGACAGAACTGTGTAGCTCCAGTTTTTTGCTCAAATCAAATGATAATTTGAGGCTAGCAGAAATAAGTAAAAGCAGATTGTGTTCAGCATGTCTCCTTCACATGAAGAGCTTGACACTTTAAGTGCAGTTCAGTTCTGGAAAATGACTATAAAATGTGATTTTGGGCTTCTGTATTTGTCTGCTAATGATTTTTGTACCACTATCTGTGAGGAAATAGGGCAATCTCCTGGATAACCTTTATTTAATTAAGTTAAATCATATTGAATTAGGTTTAATACCTTTGGGGTCCATTGTATTAAAAATACAATTGTTTATTCATTATTGTGGAATTGTATGTAACCCCTCTAGGGGATGTGACTAATGTAAACCTTGAGAAATGTTAAGAACTTCAAAGGACTTTTCGAAACAGCATGAACTTTAAAATTTAAGTGAGTTTCCCAGGAAACCTCTAGGAAGAGGGGAATATGCTAATGCAACTCCTTCAGTTAGGCAAGAACCTTAGCTGTTTGAAGCTTCACCCCACAGAGGGTATCCATTGTCTGGGTGATTATCCAATTTGGGGTCTTTGACGAGACCATGAATAGGTAAAGCACTCACTTACAGATTATATGGGTTCTTGCTCTGAGCAAAGGGTGTTACAAACTTGAAACCACAAGAAAACCCTTTGGATGGGGTATGAAGGACATGTTGGAGTTGGAGTGATCTCTGGTAAGCTTATTAGCATATGTGCAGGTTGTTTTATTGTTTTTAATGTGTTTTCTCTGTAATGCTTTTACCATAAGAATAATATGTGCTTGCTTAAAAAGAGCTGTATGGTAGATTAACTGTGATAATTACCCCGTTAACCATCTCTGAAGAGAAGACAAAAGAAGCCAGGTTAGGCAGCCTTTCTTTTGCTGGGGAAAGTGTGACAGATTTCTGTTACCAATCTGCGTCAGGTGATCAGACTGAGGCCACAGGATCGTTTGGGGAGGAGATGATGTAACACAACAAGTGTCTAAATTTTAAAGCTTTATTAATAAAATAATAAAATAACAGCGGAGAGTGCTGGGGGGGAGCCCCCACGTCAGAGGAAGGAAGAAAGTGTTAGTGCCCCAAGCCCTAACCCACTTTCATACTCACACACGCTGGCCCAGGCTGGGTGTAACGTAAGAAGAAGAGGGGGAAGGGTGGACGGGAGTTCTTGCCCTGTGCACGGGTCGTCCAGGGTCCGCTGCGATCTCCACCTTGCTTTGGCTCTCGGGAGGGTTTTTAGTCCTGGGTTCCTTTGGGGGTGTTTTCGTCCAGGGCCCTCTGTTCCTGGTGCTCTTTGTGCCAGTCAAAACCAGCTCTCTGTGGTCTCCTCAACTTTCCCAAAACACACTGGCTAGACTTCGTTGTCCTCTTTGTTTTCCTCCATGCTGGCCTTCGCTTGCCTCGCTTGTTATGGGCTGGCTCTGCAGGGCTGTTCAGCTGAATCTTCCTTTCTCACGGCTGGTCAGTGGAGAGAGTCCATTTAATATATTTGTGTATATGTACGGGATCACCCTCTCAAGTCCAGTTTTCTTTCTATGTGCTTCTGCAGTAAAATTATACTCGTGCTTATTTATTTTCTGTATCTATCCTTCATGGTACACATCATATACAAAATTATGTGTCACATCTAACCTTTTATGATGTGCAAAGCTGAGAAAATCACAGATGTTGGCTCCACAATGGGGAAAGGTCATCCCCACAGTAGAAGAGTCAGGAAAAGAAATTCAACTGAACTCTGGAAAGTTGCAGAGCTGATGAAGAGAATTCCTGTAAATGAACTTTTCAGTGCTGCAACTCACAATTCTCCCCTCCAAATGTATGCAGAAGTGCTGCGATTGGTAAGAAAGTTTAACATGTACCAAGAGTGGAATCTAGAGGAAATAACTCCTTCTTTGGTGATCTGGTTGCTTGCCAGTCCAAGCTTAAGGAGAAACTGCTAGTGGATTTCTTTCCTCTATTGATTGCTGACCATTGTTTAAGGCTTCTGTCCTATCAATAGTAATAATAATAATTATTATTTAAAAAATTAACAATACCATTGTTTACTAACATAGGACCTGCTCCTGATCTCATTGACTTGAATGGGAGCAGGATTCAACCCATAGATAAAATACACCCCCAGCCACAAAGTTGTTTACAGTCTAAATAAAACAAGGCAAACACAGGGCAAGCTACACATCCTTGTAAAAGTCTTACCCTTTCCACGTCTACTGAAAAGCCAGAGGCACAAACCATTAAAACAAGGAGAGCACACATGCACACTCTCACTCAGTCTCTGTTTCCCCCCTTATATTTGTAAAATACAGTACGTAGTGCAGGATTTGAGAACACTTGGTAAAATAAAGCAGCATTGCACTTCATAAATAATTCCTAGAGCCTATTTTAACTTCTCGTTTTCCCCATTAGTCAAGAAGCAATTAACATTTTTGTCTACGTGCTAATTTCTAGCTTAATAACAGTCTAATATCAGGTGATATTTTTCGGAGATGGGAACATACTGTGATATGATTTTATTGTATTAGTATGATTATAAAGATAGTTGGGGGAAATGCTTTTTTATATGTTTCAATTCAGTATAATGATGAAGTAATACACTCGGGATTTCTAGTAGGCATGGAAATTTGTTTTCTATCAGGAATGTAACTGAGACCATAGAGGCATATATAAAACTGAATATTGTATTTTATAACTTGGGAATCTATTTAGGAGAACTATTAAGTAGAGCTGGTTTAAAAATGAAAGTTCAAACATTTTACTGTTTTTGAAATTTCAAAACATTAATATTTTTTCAAAAATTAGAAAATGTTGGCTAGCTCTACTATGCGTACATGGGTTTGGAACGCTTTTATGGATGCTTACCATCTGCCTCCTCTAGCCATCTCACCTCATTGTCTTCTAATTCTCACCTCAGTGACACTCCAGTGACGTCAGTGGTTTTGCATAGGTTTAAAGATTGCACACTAGTAAAAACTTTTGACAACGCACAAGAAGGAACAGAAACCTTCCAGTTCACTCTTTATTTTTGTTCACTCAAGTCAGACAATAGAACTCTGAATGCACACAGGGAGTATGAAGCTGCTGAGTAAGAAGGCACTAATTTTACAGTCAATTTTTAGAGCAGAACCACACTTTTTTAGCCTCCTGCGTGGAAATGTCTTGATGTAAATTGTTCTCATGTCATAGGCTGAGTATTTATTATAAACATTTACAGGGGAACTTTTGTAAAACAGCAAACTTTTAAATGAGAATACATATAAAGTCAAAAATGTACTTGGACATTGATTTTTCTGTATTCACTTTGATATTGGGCTCTAGAGTAGCCATGTAAGGCCCTATAAGCTACCTGCACCAGTACCTAATCTATTCCAGAACATAAGTTAGCTAACTGTGCAAGGGCAGACTGTGTGTGTGTGTATGTGGTTAGATTGAAGATACCTACAATTTCTAGGTTTGAAAAACCACTAAACTAAACATAACAAATATAACAATAGTATCCCATGACCTTCATACCTCTTACTCCTCTAGGGACAGCCTAATCTTGTAAGAGCCTGCCAGTGCTTCCACTCATGATCACACTCTGGCTCCCTCATCCCCTCTGGCTCCCCAGGAACCAGCCAACGACCTTCAAAGTCAATACTCCAAAGTCCCAAATGAGCAGTCTGAGTGGAGTTTCCATCTGGAAATCCAAGCCTCTGTATCTCTGTGCACCTAGCATTATATATATATATATATATATATATGAGAGAGTTTTAAGTTTTTTAAGTTAGTTTTTTAAGTTTTTCATCCCCCAAGCTACCCCATCAGACAATTTCTCTTTAACGTTTATCCCATGACTGCCTCTCATATCAGATCAACATAGTTCTTTGTCCACAAAGAGTTACTATTATTTATGATTGTGACAGTGGGCGACTGGATCGCTTGAGGAGGGTCTTGTAGAGACTGGCCAAGGAGGCTGTGAAAATAAATGTAATTGTTCTCTGTTTTCTCTTCCTTTCTTCACTGCCGCATCCTTTTTTACGGGACTAAAATATTAGCTGCAGACTAGAAGCACGAGACAAAGTTGGGTTTTGTGACCCTTTATTAAATAGCACAGTTAGCAAGGTCATATTTCATTAACTACATGAACAAAAGGTTAAAATGGACAGAAGACTGGATGCTGTCAGCTGGGACTTGTATTCTGGACTACAACAACCACTTTTGTTACCATTTGACTAATGTTCAAATAATACCTAATTGATCATAAAAAAGTGACAGTATGAGAAACTGCCAGATTTGATGCTTGTAGATGAAAATATTGCCTGTTAGCATTGAATTCCATTCCTTGCTTGTTAGGAGAGTTTGAAATAAGAATATGGCAAGTGTCTTCTTTTTTAGTATAACTGCCCAATTCTCCACCACCACCTACAATATTCTTTTTTAGAATAAATGACAATCTCAACTGCAAATGAGTGAATTTGACTGCATTACATATTCAAAAAGATGCACCTGTGTTGCAATCTGCTGGCAATTGTCCACCTAAATGGGTTTGTAATTGCATGTCCATACACTTTAATATTTCTAGCAGGTTGCTCGTAAGAGCACAGTAGCAAGTGGGCGGACCCAGACACTTACCATCTGTTTAAGCATGGAAATACATTTTCAACATAATTGGGCCACCCACGTTTAATCAAAGTACTTACACATGTAAGTAATGATGGCTTATTTAAAAGCACTGTGTAGTGCTTTGTTTTTCATTTATTACAAATGAAATTATTATAAAGTCTACAAAGCAGGGGCTATGGGTGAAATCCTGGCACCATTGAAACTAATGGGAAAGTAGGTGTTGACTCTAAAGGAGTGAGGATTATATGCTAGTTTTTGGGGTGTTTGTACAATGCCTGTTTCACGGAGGACCTGTTTCCTGACTTGGGCCTTTGGGTGCTACTGCAATACAAATAATTATTCTAAGAATAAAGGCAGGCTAGATCTAAAAAACATTTTCAAAATTTTGTTAATTTCTTTTGAATTAAAGCTTTGTGCTAAAAAGCACTGGACAAAGAACAGGCGAGCAGCTGGGACAAAATGCAATACAACCAAATAGGAACAAGGTTTTTTTTTAAAAAAAAATAACGCAGAATAATATAAAGCGTTCAAAGTTACTTTCCTTCTCTACAGCAATTTCCCATCCATAAAATGTGGATGATAATATATACCTGCTGTTTTCCACAGGGATGTTGTGGGAAATAACTTAATTATCTTATTAAACACTTTGAAGATTAAACATTCTCTAGAATTGCAGTGTTGTTATGATGCAAGAAAATCACTTAGAGTGGCCTAGACACATGTATGCAACTCCCATATCAAGGGCATGAAATGATTTATAGCTACAACAAACAGACCATATCCATGTCTGATCGGTTTAATAAATATTTATATAAATACATTTTTCTTAGAAAGAGAACCCCAAATTCAGCTGGTAGATGGAGCAAATGTAAACAGGCTTCTAACTTTTCCTAATGGTGTATAAATCCCAGTGACCTCATGTGTTTTCATTAGAGATAGAAATTCCCTGAAATTAGCAGGAGAAGAAGGCCACAGGGAAAGGCAAATATGCAGAGGGCCCTACTCAATTGCTGGTAAAAGCTTCTCCACATTAATGCCAACTAGTTGGGATTCTGCAATTATAGCATGATATGTTGAGGCAGAGCTAGGGAGACACTACTGTACAGCATGCTCTCCTCTAATGCTGGTGGGTTTGTGGGTGGAAGTCCATGCCATGGCCGCTTCTTTCAGTCCATCCGCTTCAGAGAGAACAGAGTAAGTTACACAGACACAGGAAAGAAAGTTAGTGACTCTTGACTGGAAGAGGACGGAGGCCAGAGAGCTGCAGGATGGGCGAAGGCCCCTTCTTATGGATGAGCCAAGATCTATAGGGTGAAATCCTGGCCACAGTGAAGTCGGTGGCAAAATTCCCATTGACTTCTGTGGTGCTAGGATTTAACCTATGATTTTGGAAGAGTGACTTTCCCAGGGATCCTTAAGATTGGCCATGGCTCTTTTGGCCTCTCAGTATTACCACAAGCATCTCCTCACATAGGGGAAACTGTATCATTTGCTGAGTTTCAAGCTGTGGAAACTCTGAGTGCCTTACCATTCTCAGAGGCATAGGCACTGACTCTGTGGGTGCTCCAGGGCTGAAGAACCCATAGAAAAAAAATTAGTGGGTGTTCAGCACCCAGGAGCCAGAGCTTGAGTGTGGAATGTGATAAGTTCTGTGCTGCTAACAACTTCTGCCCTTGGGCAGGGAGTTTGTTTATAGACGGAGGCAGGGTGATTAAGATAATAAAAGGCTTGTCATTAAATTAAATTAAGCATCCTTAGATGATCCTGAAAGCATTGCCAAGCACTCCAGTTAAAAGATAGGAAACAAAGGGTAGGAATAAATGGTCCATTTTCAGAATGAAGAGAAGGGGTAAACAGTGAAGTGGCAAAGTTTGCAGATGATATAAAATTACTCAAGATTAAGTCCATAGCTGACTGCAAAATGTTACAAAAGAGTCTCACAAAACTGTGTGATTTGGCAACAAAATGGCAGATGAAATTCAATGTTAAATGCAAAGTAATGCACATGGCAGAATATAATCCCAACTATACATACAAAAAGTTGGTGACTAAATTAGCTGTTACCCTTCAAGAACCTTCAGAAGACTTACAAATTATCTGCAGTCATCAACAGGATAGACGCAACTGAATAATATAGCTGTCCTTAATGTGCATCCAGACAATACCAGGGAACCTAGATGTAAAGAAGATTGCTGACAGTTTCATACAGAAAGCTACAGTGAGACATAATGTCTTTAAACTGGGACATTAGTGAAGACAGCTTGTACGTGATTGCAATGATAGACATATGCAATGATAGACACCAGAATATGAAAGAAGTGTATAAATATGCTGAAAATAGCCTCCCCCCAAAACTGGCAGGGTGCCCTCCCCCCAAACACACACACCTCTTCAAAAGCATCCATCGGCAAAAACAAAAGTCAGTGCCTGTGCTCAGAGGCGTCACAATAAAGAAGGAAGGCGCTAGGGCCATATGACCAAATGAAACTTCAGGAAAACAATGGTTAAATTCACATAAAAAACCCAAACCCAATAGGTACAGTTTTACATTAATTGATCTTAGTTTGTCAGCTGTACATTCTCTTTATGTACTACATATGAGACCAAAAACCATGAAAATGAAAAAAAAAAGTATGTTGAAATATATTTCTAAAGTTATTTGACTTATTTTAATTTCACTATGTATCCTATGATTATCATCAGATACTGCAACTGCACTGAAACATACTTTCATGGTAACTACAATTTTATTCTAGATTTTTAGTGGTTAACTATTTGTCAGTTTCTTTGGTTTGTTGTAACCTTGCAATGTTAAGTTCAAAGTAGAATTAAAGGGCAGTCTTGGGAGTTTTGCCATTGATTTAACTGGGATCAGGATTTCACTCAAGGCAAACTACTTATGTGATATAAGTGGGTATGATGAAGATATATTATCAGTTGCATTGTACATTTTTCGAAATCTTTCTGAATTATGGGAGAAGATTGACATTGTGTATGAAACTGTGAGGGCAGTGACTTTTATCATGCTTCAGGGAAGGAAAACCTAGTTTTTTTTAGGACTGCCTCAGTCAAGTCTTTTAATAACCTGAGTTTCTTGTTGTTTAGTGGCTAAATGCTGCACTTCAGTGAGTTTATGGGAAGTCCATTATCTTCAGTTCAGTTCAAGATCATGCAGACATCAAGTTCTTCCCAGCTTTGCCTGGATGTTTTGCCTCTAGAAAGGTTACTGTGTGTAGTTCTTGTTCAGAACTCCCTACGTGAGTTGTACAGTGTAGCAGAAATGTCCTGTCCTGACCCTCTTTGCCAGAAGTAACGAGAGAGGAAGATTGAAGATTCTGGCTAAGAAAATAGATTGGGAGAGGGGGTGAGGCAGCCATTATATTCCTACTCATAGTACAGTGAGGAAAACAGCTCCTACATAACTATGAATAATGTTTCAACAGAAACTCAGAGGCTAACACAAAGGCAGATGGTACAGTTCAAGTGATCAGTTTCAGGAAGTGATTAATTATTGGAGGTTGAATTTGATTCAAAATGGGTTCCAACACAAACTGTGGATCCAGATTTGTACATCTAGCACTTCACAGTTTGGGGGTGTTCAATTTTAGAGTTTTGACTTGCCCTATCAAGATATTGACTATAGGATTTTCTTACCGGAGCTCTAGATTTGAGTTCTGATTTCAGATAGACCAAAACATTTGGATCCAGACTTTGATGTGGCCGCTATTTAAGAATTCTAGTGAAGAACAGTAGTGGCTTAAAGTTTTAAAAGTAATGTTAGGGCTTTGAGTACAAAAATCATTTCTGTTAAATTGTGCGATTTGTATATGCAACTCACTATGAAACACTTTGAAAATAAGACCTTTTCTGCAACCATTAACAATTAAAAATTACTAACTCTACATCAGTGGTCTCCAACCTTTTTACGCCCATGATCACTTTTTGAATTTAAGGGCAACCCAGGAGCTACCCTGCCCCTTCCCCGAGGTTCCGCCCCTTCCCTGAAGCCCCGCCGTGCTCACTCCATCCCCCCTCTCTCTGTTGCTCGTTCTCCCCCACCCTCACTCACTGGGCTGGGGCAGCGGGTCCGGGAGGGGGTGTGGGCTCTGGGCTGGGGCTGAGGGGTTTGCAGTGTGGGAGGGGGCTCCGGGCTGAGCCAGGGGCAGGGGATTGGGGTTCAGGAGGGAGTGAGGGGTGCTAGCTCTGTGAGTGAGTTTGGGTGCATGAGGGGGCTCTGGGCTGGGGCAAAGTGTTGGGGTGCAGGAGGGGATGTGGGATGCTGACTCTGGGATAGGAATCAGGGCTAGGGCAGAGGGGCAGAAGGGGGTATGGGTTACTGGCTCTGAGGGGAGGTGAGGGCTGAGGCAGGGGGTTGGGTTGCAGGAGGGGTTTTGGGCTGCTGGCTCTGGGAGGGGGCTCAGGGCTGGTGGTTGGGGTGAGGCCTCCTGCTGGGCAGCACTTACCATGGGCAGCTCCTGGTCGGCAGTGCAGCGAGGCTAAGGCAGGCTTCCTGCCTGACCCAGCCGCATGCTGCTCCCGGAAGGGGCCAACACACCCCTGTGGCCCCTGGGCAGGAGGAGAGGGCATGTGGCTCCGCACGCTGCCTCTCTCTGCTGGCATTGCCCCCTCAGCTCCCACTGGTCACAGTTCCCTGTTCCCAGCCAATGGGAGCTGTGGGAGTGGTGCTTGCAGGCAGGAGCAGTGCGCCGAGACCCCTGCCTCCCGCCCTACAGGGTCACGATGGCCACTTCTGGGAACGGCATGGGGCCGGGGCAGCCAGGGAGCAAGCCTGCCTTAGCAGCAGCCCCGCTATACCGCCGGAGATTGCAATCGACTGGGAGAGTCTCTAGGGTCAACCAGTCGATCACGTTTGACCGGTTGGTGACCACGGCTCTATGTTTCCCTTACTTATTAG
Source organism: Emys orbicularis (assembly GCF_028017835.1). NCBI lineage: Eukaryota > Metazoa > Chordata > Testudines > Emydidae > Emys > Emys orbicularis. The sequence continues at coordinate 266,738,383 of NC_088683.1, read as the reverse complement.
TTTCCTTAATTTGCCTTACTACACAATTTAAAACAACAACTTATATTTCATTTTAAAAAATCAGCTTTCATTTTGATTTCAAATGATCTTTAGATATAAAATATTAGAGAAGTTTATTGTAAATTAAAATAAGTAGTATATGTTCCCTTTCCCTCTCCCCCTCACACCTATTCCAACATGCACCTCACTTAAAGAATCCAGAGCTGCTGTGCTATAAAAGCTAATATAGAGGCAGAGTAATTCCAAGTGGAGACAAAGTACATCCCAATCTAACAATCACTCTGGACTTGATTCATCTCTCAGTGAAGTAGCTGGAAAGATATCTCGATTGAAATAATTGTGTCTCATTTGAGTATTTGGTAATCACAATATAAATAAGGGCATTTTACACAAGGATGAAGTTCATAATGTATTTTATATTATACTTATAAATATAGCACTGCAGACCTGTCAAAAGTACATGTGCTTTTGATAACTCTCCTGTCCCGGATGTGCTGCTATTTTAACTGCAATAAGGATATATTTTTCAGAATTTGCATCATATTTCATTACTTGGAATAGTATTGCATCATATAAGTCTTTCAAAGTGTATCAAAATTATTCTAAAATTAGTTACACTTTGAGGATTTTTTCCCAATAAAGGCCTGTACCAGTAAAAAAAGATATTTCCAAGAACTGCTCCTAGATCATAATTATACCCAGGACTAGACACATTTTTATTTGTTGTTTTTTGCACTCCAGATATGGCTCATAAACTCAGATGTCTGGCATCCTCTTCTGAAGCACTGATTAAAAGCACGTCCATTGGTATTGCTGCTTCCATACCAGAATTATCCATTTGAAATTCCTAGGGAGGGAGAAAGGGAGCAGTGGTCCAAAGGAAGTCACAAAGAGAACTCAGAGAAGTCGCTGCACAAGACATTGCAGTTTCATGACAGAAAATAGAGGTTGTAACTTTGTATAATACTGGAACCCTATATTTTATATTTTCCTGGAGACACCTGTATTTTCTAATGGAACTGTTTGGTAGCCCCTTATTTTTGAAGTTGAGAGCGATTAACACGTAGTTGTCATTCAGTTTGTTAGCACCTGCACACCTGAATGTGAAAGTGATCAATCTGGTGAATGATGGGGGCATCCAAATTATGTTTGAGAGGACAGATAAAACACCACACGTAGAAGCTGCACGAAATGAGAGGAAATTATGTGATTCATGAACATCCATGGAGGACTGTGTGAAATGATGTGTTCAGTTCTGGTGTAAATCTGTTGTGTAATATTCCTGGGAATCTATATCTGAGAACTTTTCTCCAGAGGCAAGAGCTTTATGATGAAGGTTTCTTAAATACTTCATAGCAAAGGGGAATGTTAGAGGGCTATCTGGGGATGATTCCACATACATTTGCTTGAACTGTTCTTAGGTGCAGAACGTTTCTGATAGGCTGAGGGTGTTTGTAACTCCAGTAAGACCAGTGAGTATGCAGGTGACTTCTAGAAATCAGTACGCCCAATTGCAAGACATAGAACAAGTGAGATCCTGGTTGATTTCTGCTTTGTAGAGAATGTAGGCAGTAGGACAAGAGAAAGGAAAAAGTGGCCAGCTTGCAGAACTCTTCTTCTATGCCTTGCTGTGTATGGACCTCACTGGATAACAATCATGGGTCCAGGTGAAAGAGGATAATAATAATAATGAGCTCTTATATAGCGCAAATTATAAGAATACATGCCCATCATGTTGAAATCATAACTTAATTCCTGATCCTACATGGCTCACACAGTACGCACACCTCCCACTATTGAATTCAGATTCTGGGTGGATACAGGGGTCTGTCCATGCAGATCTCATTGCAAGATAGATGCCTTATTCAGGACTGATCAATGAACTGCTTCATATGCTGAGAAAAATCATAGTTACTCTGCATGTAAGACCATGAATGGACAGTATTGTGTAGATGTATCTTATACTTTATACAGATGCTCCCCAACTTACGCAAGCATTCTGTTCCGGAATGCCTTGCGTAAATCGAATTTTGCGTAAGTCGGGGATGTATACCTGACAATTATGGGCAAAAAAAAAAAAAAAAAAAAGCTTACGGAACTTACGAAACTTTTTCCGTAAGTGTGGGTTTGCATAACCCGGGGAGCGTCTGTATTTTATTATTTACTTGTACAATGATTGCACTTTCAAAGTATCTTCCAGGATACATGATAACTTCTATATTTCTTAGCATATGCGCAACGTGTCTTAGGTGGCACGTGACCACGATTCACCACCGAATTTGGTCCGCTGATTGGATCATTAGCTTCCCCAGCATGGCCCAGGTACTGACGGGGAGTGCACCGTGAACGTTGATCCATGTCCCCCACGTCTTCACATGGAGAATACTTATGGAACCAGTAATATTTAAATGTTGCTAACTCTTGCAATTTTTTGAGACTCTCATAATATTTGATGTCTTTCTTAATGCCCCAGCTCCTGTAGTCATGTGACTATGTGAGAATAGCAACTTTCATTTTAAAAAAAGGAAGTTTGTCAAGAAAAGCTGAAAAATGTGGACTCCAAAGGCTCAAAAACCAGAAGGCAAATAAAAAGGATGCCAAATGTGGTAATGATTTTTCAGGCAATCTCATTATGTTTTTCGGGCCTGACTCATGACTTTTGGATATATGTGGTGGGGAATACCAATTTCCCAAAATGCAAGACTTTTTCAAGTGATGACGACTATATTAATCTGTTTCTTACATTTATTATTATATTGCATTATTGTTGCTGCTTTTTGGAATGCATCTATACTTAGGCAATGATTTATTTTTTTTGGAGTTACCTTTCCTTGAAAGTTGAAGCAATCAATAAAATCCTTTCTCCATACTCTAGCTTTAGTGATGGCCTTAAGTCTGCCCCTTCTGCAGCACCCTTCCCAAACTACATTTCTCTACATTCCTGCAAGTACACTTTGTGCTAAATTAACTATTTTAATTTAAAATGATATTTAAACAGTACAAAAGAGGAATTGTCTGAAAAGAAGCATCTGAAAAACAAAAAGGAAAAACATGTAGCTTTCTTGAGTTGTTCAGAGTGAGGTGTAACGTTCAGCTTCTTCTTTTAAAAAGTAAATATTATACATTCTTTTCCACCAGACACCCATGGAAAGGATGAGAAGCAGATAATTATATTAATTAAAGTTCAATGTGGGAGATTTTACAACTGTGTCCATCGTGCTTTTGTTTATTTTGATGTAAATGTCCAGCTGCAGAAGTTCTATAGAAAACTTATGTTTTGGACTTCATTGATTAAAAGAGAAAACTCATATAATAGATCTTACACCTGATCACCTCCCCCCTCCCCCCAGCATTTAAATTAATGCAAACAGTGTTGGCAATTTCCAAATTTAGATAATAAGGCACCTTTTCTGGCAAGATTGAATTCTAAATCCAATAGCTGACCTGGAAATCTCTGGGGAGTAAATTCCTGGCCCCACTGAAGTTAGTGGTAAAGCTCCCATTTCCTTTGGTGGAGCTAGTATTTCACCTTAAGCATTTTACTGGATGTGTTAAATGTTAATACATTTGTTGGGGTGTATTGATCTGTTAGAATCATGTTCATGAAGATATAGATGAAAAAATTATATCCGGTTGTAAAGGGTAAAAATTTGACCATTCTTTACTAATATCCAGTTTGGTTCATAACCCTTTATGCCTGCATTTTTGGACTGGTCTTCTGTTGCATTCTCTCCCCCAACACCATTCCCTTAAAGGAGCCATTGAATATTTTCTTCCTCCTGGCAGGACAATGCCCCCCACTCCTTGTAAAGCTCCCTATATTAAAGCCTTTTGGCTTGTGTCAACTCATTTTGCTTTTTCTGTTGGATTTATGTTTTAACTCCTAGTGGACTCTGAACATTAATGTTTGGTTGCCTCCACCCTTAAATTCCATCACTGGTTTTCTTCTTCAGATTATTAGCAGCATCTTGTGAAGCCACATTGGCCAATACTTATTTTTCCATTCTTCATTTCCAGAGGGATTGCACCTTAATTATGGACAATAGAATCATAGGAGTGGAAGGGACCTAGAGAGATCATCTAGTCCAGTCCCCTGCACTTCTGGTAGGACTAAGTAGACAATCCCTGACTGTTTGTCTAACCTGCTCTTAAAAATCTCCAATGATGGAGATTCCACAAGCCTCTCTAGGCAATTTATTCCAGTGTTTAACAACCCTGACAGTTAGGAAGTTTTTCCTAACGTCCAGCCTAAACCACTCTTGCTTCAATTTAAGCCCATGGCTTCTTGTTCTATCCCAGGGGTTAGCAACCTTTGGCATGCAGCCCGCCATGATAAGCACCCTGGTGGGCTGGGCTGGTTTGTTTACCTGCCGCGTCAGCAGGTTTGGCCGATCACAGCTCCCACTGGCCGCGGTTCGCCGCTCCAGGCCAATGGGGGCTACGGGAAGTGGCGCGGGCCGAGAGATGTGCTGGCCGTGGCTTCCCACCGCCCCCATTGGCCTGGAGCGGTGAACCGCAGCCAGTGGGAGCTGCGATCGGCCGAACCTGCAGACACGGCAGGTAAGCAAACCGGCCTGGCCCGCCAGGGTGCTTGCTCTGGAAAACCACGTGCCAAAGGTTCCGATCCCTGATCTAGACAGTATTTCCCTAGTTTGTTTATGAGAAGGTCTTGTGAGACAGTATCAAAAGCCTAATAAAGTCAAGATATTCCACATCTACTGCTTCCCCCCCTCCAGAAGGCTTGTTACTCTTTCAGAGAAAGCTATTAGGTTGGTTTGCCACTATTTGTTCTTGACAAATGGATGCTGTTACTTATCACCTTATTATCTTGTAGATGTTTGCAAATTGATTGCTTAATTATTTTCTCCATTATCTTTTTGGGTACTGAAGTTAAGCAGACTGGTCTATAATTCCCAGGGTTGTCCTTATTTCCCTTTTTATAGATGGGCACTATATTTGCCCTTTCCCAGTCTGGAATCTCTCCTATCTTCCATGACTTTTCAAAGATAATTGCTAATGGCTTAGATATCTCCTCAGTCAACTCCTTGAGTATTGTAGGATGTATTTCATCAGGCCCTGGTGACCTGAAGACATCTAACTTGTCTAAGTAATTTTTAACTTGTTCTTTCCCTATTTTAGCCTCTGATGCTACCTCATTTTCACTGGAATTTACTATATTAGCCATCCAATCAGTACTAATCTTTTTGTTGAAAACTGAAATGAAAAAGTCATTTGGCACTTCTGCCATTTCCACATTTTTCTGTTATTGTTTCCCCCCACACACTTCACCCCACCCCCATCCTGTCCTGGGTCTTCCTCTTGCTTCTGATGTATTTGTAGAATGTTTTCTTATTATCCTTTCTGTCTCTAGCTAGTTTAATCTCATTTTGTGCTTTGGCCTTTCTAATTTTGTCCCTACATACTTGTGTTATTTGTTTATATTCATCCTTTGTAATTTACCTAGTTTCCACTTTTTGTAGGACTCTTTTTTGAGGTTCAGATCATTGAAGATTTCCTGGTTAAGCCAAGGTTGTCTCTTGCCATGCTTCCTATCTTTCCTACACAGTGGGATAATTTGCTCTTGTGCCTTTAATAATGTCTCTTTGAAAAACTGCCAACTCTCCTTAACTGTTTTTTCCCCTTAAACTTGCTTTCCCTGGGATCTTACCTACCAACTCCCTGAGTTTGCTAAAGTCTGCCTTCTTGAAATCCATTATCTTTTTTCCTCCTACCATTCCTTAGAATTGTGAACTCTATCATTTCATGATCACCTTCACCCAAGCTGCCTTCCACTTTCATATTCTTAACCAGTTCCTCCCTATTTGTCAAAATCAAATCTAGAACAGCCTCTCCCCTAATAGCTTTCTCCACCTTCTGAAATAAAAAAAAAGAGTCTCCAATACCTTCCAAGAACTTGTTAGATAATCTGTGCCCTGCTGTGTTATTTTCCCAACAGATGTTTGGGTAGTTGAAGTCCCCTATTACCACAAAGTCCTGTGCTTTGGATGATTTTGTTAGTTATTTTAAAAAGCCTCATCCACCTCTTCCTCCTGGTTATGTGGTCTGTTGCAGACCCCCTACCATGTTTTTCCCCCTTATATCCTTACCCAGAAATTTTCAACAAGTTTATCTCATATTTCCATCTCAACCTCAGTCCATGTGTATACATTTTTAATATATAAGGCAACACCTCCTCCCTTTTTTCCTTGCCTGTCCTTCCTGAGCAAGCTGTACTCTTCTATACCAATATTCCCGTCTTGCGTATTATCCCACCAAGTCTCTGTGTTGCCAGCTGTGTCATAATCGTGTTTAGTAATTAGCATTTCAAGTTTTTCCCGCTCACTAGGTTAGCCAGTCTGTATCCAAATATGCTCTTCCCCTTCCTTGATAGGTGAACTCCATATCTGCTTAGCAATTCTTCTTCCAGGAACAGCATTCTGTGATCAAGAAAGCCAAAGCCCTCCAAGCAAAACTATCCTTGCAGCCATAAAATCTAATATTCTAGAATCTAATTTCCTTGTACCTCTTAATTTTCCAATCCCATTCCCTATATTTCAAATTCAGGTATCTTGTGGTTCCACATTTTCCTATTGTCCTAAGATTCTCAGTCATTTTCTTTCCCTATCAGAAGTAGATCCAGGATGAATTCTCTGGTTAGGGATGAAAAATGAAGTTGTCTTCTACACAACTGAGGAACCTCATGGGATGAAACCTGTGTTGATGTGTACTTTTTAAACAAAAAATACTAGGATAGATAAAAATCAAACGTGTACAAAATCCTAGAGCTTTGAATACTCTGAGAGCTGGTGCAGGAATTTTTTATTCCTCTTCTCTTGGGCCAGCTAATCTGTATGATAATTTACTGTTTTGCATTTCATTCCTCGTACTCTAATCCAAAGAATTTCTCTGCCACTCTCTCAAATTTTTAGATCTGTAGCATTGTGAACACTTTTGATCAGCAGTGCCATCCCTCCAACTTTTCTTCCCTTTCTGTCTTGCCTACCAGACTAATCTCTTCTATGTTTACATTCCATATCTGAGGGGAGTCCTACTTATTTTCCCCACCTGATCATCTGAATATGTTGATAACTAATTTATTTTCAGCCTTTGAGGCTTAATTTTTCATGTCAGCAATGGTCTTTTCCCTAAAATGTGGTGATTTGCTGATATTTAATCTACCTGCTTTTTTCTTTGAGTGATGCACTCCTCCCAAATCCACAACCATTAAAAAAATTAAGGCATCATTCCATCTATGCAGATACAGAAAACAGTAGCTATTATATATAATGTATACTTGATTTAAGTGGGAGTTGAAGAAGCTAGCAGGCATTGCTGAACAATCCATGCAATCTGACATTTCTAAAATAAAACCTTGCTTACAAATGTACAACACTGGGGATGAGGTTCATGGACGTGGGACTTGGCTTTTCTCTAGAGAAAAGGTCCGGTGTTCACTTTTGTTCTACAGTATGTTGAGGTGTCAAAACTGAATGGGATCTGGATCTAGATTTTGTGTGGATTGGAAAGAGTATTGGAGAAGGTAATTTCCTTTAGAAATGCTCCTTAAAATGCTAGCCAACAGGTTAGCATTTAATAATGCTAATATAGTATTTTTTTAAAAGAAAGATATTTCAAGTACTATTCACTATTATTTGATAGATTGAAATACGTGAATTGACATGTATCATGGAGAAATAATATATTGTGGTGATGGGCAATCTACAAATAGAGGCAGGCATTACAATTTATATTCTCTCTGCGTGTTGGCTTTTTAAGTCTTTATAAGGTATAGTATAAAAATCAACTCTCTAATCTAGAATAAACCAGGGTCCCTATTAGCTCATTAAAATGAACATTTATTTTATTAAACACACCTCACACAGACAATTTGAATAGTACCTATAACAGACAGCATATTTGATTAATCATATTCAATTAAAGAATAAAGGTTGCTGTATTTCACCATGGGCTAAGTCAGTTTTCCCTCTTGGATTTTTACATGATAGTTATTTTCCAAAGATTCAAGATATGTACATTTTGTAGCTTTGATTGGCAACTGTAATATAAATTAGATCATGCTTGCTCACTAATTGCTCATGCAGGCATCCACTTTGCAGGGAACATGTATTTGGAATAATGGCAAGAAAATTAAACAGTTCTTCTATTGATCTGTTAATTCATATCATAAAGCCCTTTTCCTCAGGGAAATGATATTCTTTGGCATTGCATTTGGGAATCTCCTCTGCAGAGCCTACCTTAGCTCTTCCTGTGGCAGCACCTTCTCTCTGTGACGGATAGATGCAACTCCTTTTGGCACGGTGGATTTTCTCCATTGCTTTCAGTTTTCTTCCACAGATTTTTTTCTCACCTCCTTTCATGTTAGGGTGGAGTTAATTTTTAATACTATTGATTCTCTTCTCTCTCTTGCTTTGCCCCTTTGTTTCTCCTTTCATTTATTTGCTCTGAATCTCTTCCTGTGTCCCTGTTTCTGCTCCCTTTGCTGTTCACCTTGTACCTTCAATCCATCCACTCCTACCTTTCTTCTCTTCCTTCCTTGCCCAGTTTTATCTCTTGGTCTGTATACTTCAACTTCCTTTCCCCTTGCTTCTAGGTTTCTCACAAATGCTGTATCCTCTCACTTCTTTTGCCTGGTTCAGTTGGTGTTTCCACTTTGTCCAAAAAGCAACCTTGAATTATTTGGGTTATTTCCTCTCCTATCCTGCTCCCTGGTCCCAGCCAGAACAAGCTGATCATAGATTGTAAATCCTTAAGGAAAAAATATGATACTTTATTTTTATTTTATGTTTTATCTCAAAGGAACATTTGTACAATAATTAAAGTGGTGTACTGTCATTCACTTTTATTTTCAGGTCTAAGTCTTCAAAGGCAGACTTATCCTTATCCATATTTATAAGTTTCACAATGTTGACAGAGATTTGTTGACCTTTTCTAATATATCTCTCAAATTGATCTACTTCCTAGAACAAGTAACATATCCATAATAAGCAGCCATTATTAATTTCTATGGTAATTGATTTTTCACAGAGTGGTAAAGCAGTGTTGTGTTGTCGATTCAAAAGCTTTGTGAAATAGGTCTTTGCCACCAGCAAATAGAATTTTGAGTTGCATCTTGCATTTGATTCTAAGTACAGTTTTAACAGTGAACAATTCTGTTCTTCTCATCCTTGACTAAATGTACAGAATTAACTTTTAGTTACATTTTTGTCTTTTCTTTAAAGCTTTACTGATAAACATAATTCTCTGACTTGCCATAGTCTCTTTAACTAGAAGAGCTTGTTCTTACGGCATGCTTGAAAAGCCATGAGTGGCCAGTTGACCTGAAAAAATATGAGTACAAAACAGGCTGTGTCAAAGTTCCTGTTAAGTGATTCACAGAAAGTGAATACTAATACTGCCTTGCTCTTATTCTTGCTTCCAGAACTTTCCCTATCATTGTCTAGCTAGAGCTTCGACTTAAAGGAATGTTTCAAATGTCTGACAATTAAGAGAAGGCTAATAGGGGAAACTGAAAAAAGGGCTTCTGTTGTGCCAAGGCCAGGTAACACAGTCTGATTATATCTCTCTGCCTTTTTATGTCATACTTCTTATTCATCCATTCTCAACTATTTTGCATGGTGGTCTCTGAAATAGTCAACATCCTCAGCTCAAATTCAAGTGAGTAGGAGCAATCCCCAGCAACCAAAGAGCCTCAGATTTAAGTGGGACTCAGGGACACTACATAAATGATTAACTCTGGGAGATGTCTCTTGCTCTTCCTTTCTCACTGACTGATTGTCTCTGATAGCTGAAGCTTTTGTGATAGTGAGCTGGAGAATCCGTTCTCTCCTCTTCTCTTCTCTTGGCAAACCTGAGAAAGCACCTCTCCATTCTAAAAGAAATATCTGTTGGTAATGGGTCTTCATCTCTACAAATCTAGACTAAAGCAGCCTTCCCTCCTATTTTTCTGTTCGAGGTTTGCCTTCTATTCCCCTTGACTTCTCCATTTGAGGGGTAGTGGAGAGACTTCAATTTCATAGGCTTGGGAACTATCACATTTGGGGTGAAATCCTTCCTATTGAAGTCAACAGAAGTTTTGCCATTAACTTCAATGGGGCTGGGATCTCAGCCCTAAATTCTGTTTTCACAGCTCTGACACATGTTTATTGTATAACCTTGGACAAAACTTCGGTGCCTCAGTTTCCCTCACTGAAGAAAAGGAATTTAGTTCTTAGGAATGAAATGCAGGATGCCCCGTGTATCCACAATCACTTGAGTTTCTTCTTTACTCTGACTAGACTTGATCTAAAGTTAGTCAAGATGAACTCCTAATGATACTTCCATAATACACAAAAAGCCTCTGCCTACCACCAACATTATATACTCTTCTAGATAATGAATGTCAGAGAGAGGTGGATAAGTGGCCTTACTATTGTGCTTCCATACACTGGCTAGCAGAGAGATTGTAGCTACCTCGCAACGCATACGTTGCTGATGTCAGGTCCTTGACACTCTTGAAGTCCATCACTTCATGAAGCAAGCTGAGAGGAAGGCTTGTCCAGTGGTTAGAGCATTAGCTTCAGACATGGGAGAGCTGGATTTAAATCCTTGTTCCTCCATAGATTTCCTATGTGACTTTGGGCAAGCCATTTAGCTTCTCTGTCTCTCAGTTTTCCATCTCTAAAATGGGGATAATAGTATTAACCTACATCATGGGTATTATGAGGCTAAATATACTGTGAAGTGCTCAGCTACTGTGGTAATGCGGGCCATATAAATAGCTAAAATAGAAAGACCTAGAGACACCACTCAGTTCAAAACTTTGATATACTTTGTACATTGCCAGTAATTGAAAATGTTGTTCCGTTGCTCAACCTTTTGAATTACATTTTTGCTATAATTCATTACTTATTAGCTCTGCACTTAAATGTACCTCAAGGAGAATAACAAACATGAAGGGACTGATTAGCTCAATTATACCGCCCACACCTAGATAGCGTCTTTTTAGACTGCAATTCTGAAACATGATGTTTTAGGAGAAAATAAAACAATCTGTCCCCTTTCATCTATTATGTTCTCCTAGTTTAAGAGATTTTTGTGCTTTTTTTCAATCCAAGGAATAAAAATAGAGTTAATGTTGGTTTGCCATGCACTGCAACCTCTGGTATCTTAAAAGTATATAATACATGTGCTGATTACTCTTTGTTTTAAAGCCTGGTAATCTATGCATACCATCACAGTTTGAGACTTGCTCCCACCTGCTAGCTATTTTCTCCCCATCTCTCTAGCGGAGTTGGGTTTTTTTCCTTGCTCTTCTCTAAGCTGTATTATTTATTTTGTGTCTCTGACATCAGTACATACTCTGTAAGGACTACAGATTTGTCTATCTGTTTCTATCTATATTTCCTCTAATCTAATATTTTTATACCATGCTCCTCAGAGTGGCGTGTTAATGCCTTCCATAAATTATCCATGAACAGTGTAAAGACTCTCCTGAGATCTAATTTGGTTTCTTTCTTCTTTCCCAGTAAACATCTGGAGAGTTTTTTCGCCTCCTGTGTCCCCGCTGCTTCTTTTTTCATCTAGTTTCTTTTCCTTCCTTTGTTCATATTTTTAATTTTTATTCTGGGAAAGAAGTACTTTAAATTTTTACTGAAAGCAGTCAGATTTAGTGGCCATTCTCACCTCTGTAAGAGTTACACAGTCTTAGGTGAGCTGCCAGTAAAGCTTTGTTTGCCACTTTCATTAGTTTGACAGTTCCATAGATCCTGGGAAAGTAGCTGTCCAGGGGGGAAAATAGTGTTTTCTTTGGTGTCTGGTCTAATGACATTGAAAGGACTTAAAGATGAGAACTGAGACCTTGAATTTGACTCTGGATTCTGTGAGGTGCCAGAGTAGCGAGCAGAATATTGGGATTCTGTGAATTGATGAGCATCCCTTAGGGGAGTATGGGCTGCTGTGTTCTGGCCCAGTGGCAACCTTTTTAAGGATGGTGTACTCATTTTTAAATATAGTGAGTTGCAGTTGTCCAGCCTACAGGACACAAAGACATGGATTGCACTGTAGGTAAACACATGCAATTAAATAGTATCAACAATTAAAATATGTCCCAATGTGCAAAGTGAATAATTTAATTAATGGAAAAATTGGACCTTCCTTAGAACAGGCTAAATTGGAGGTCTGTATCATGAAGTGGCAATGTTTGGACGTCTCTGAAACATGTCCTTCTGAAAAAGAATATGCCCTATTTCGTATTGTCTCCATAACCCTTTCAGTTCCACCATTTATTCTTTAAATAATACATCCTAAGTTATCCTGAGGTAGTGTCACATTGGTGATTTTCTAGTTATTCCAGGTACATCTCTTGCTTTTGAAATTAAAGAGGAGCTGATGCAAATCACTGGATTTTGAACATCCCCAGTCTTCAGTTATGTTCAAAATCTAGATCTGAATTTTGCAGCTTGAGACCATCTTTACTTGAAATAAATTTTCACTCTCTATATTTGACATTTGTGGCTAAAACCATCAAAAATTAAAACAATAGACTTTTGGAGTTCACGTCATTTTAGCCACATCTCAAAGCCATCACCCCATTTGAAAAAACTGGCAGCCTCTGTTAAGAAGATTTCCAGAATAAGAGGAGTATTGCAGATGGCTTGGCAGCACTGTATGTATGAAGAAATGTACACCCCGTGCCATTCTTACACACTATTTGCTTCTACACAGAAATATCAGTCTTCTGTTGCTGAACTGTAAAATTCTCCAGAAACTAAAACAAAACAAAACAAAAAAACCCCTTATGGCATCATTTAAAAGAATCTTAGAGCAGTTTAAAAGTTCACAAAGATTTATCTTTTCTGAAAACGCAGAGAAAATATTAGACTGAAAGCAAACAGGAGGGTAAATTTAAACATTCAAAGTGGCTTATAAGTACAGATTAAACATAATATCTAGCCACACAGTTGGGTAAAAAGAATAGCCAAAATAAATATTGGGAAACATATTTTTCTAAACTGCTAGGCACCGCCAAACAGAGTGGGTAGTTTTGGACATGCTATTGGCTTACCCCTTTGGAATTATGTTTCAAGTTTAATCCAAGATCTCCCTTGAAATGTTTGGGTACACCACTATTGATGTGGCCTGGTCTGATTTTTCACACCAAGGCCTTATTTAACAACCTTTGTACCCATTTTTCAGCAGTAGGGCTATTGCTACTGTATACAGACCTCCGGTGTCTTTATACAGACCTAAAGTGTCATAAAAACCTGCGGGTACTAAAAACACCTGAGCACTTTGTAGGAAAGATAATGTATAAAATAAAACTTATGGTAATTGACCAACTGCTTAGTTGATTACCCATACTACCTTTCTTGGGGTTCTTTTAATTTTGATTGCTTAACTAAAGGCAAGGACTCAACAGTTGAGCTTAGTTTTGTAAAGTTTTATTGACTACTGTATTTTTAACAACAGCAACTAATAGTATAGCATATAAGAAGGCAAACTGGACTATGTTTTGGCTAACACAAACTAGAAATGTGGCCGATGTAACCATTCACGTTTTCAAAATCAAATCACACAACCATAATAGGAAATAATATTTATGCTCAATTACTATCTCGTGGATGGTGACTTTGATTAGTTTTGACTGAGGGTATGTCTACACTACGAGGGTAGTTCGATTTCTCTTAAATCGAATTTGTGGAATCGATATTGCAAAGTCGAACGTGTGTGTCCACACTAAGGACAGTAATTCGACTTTGTGAGTCCACACTAACGGGGAAAGCGTCGACATTGGAAGCGGTGCACTGTGGGCAGCTATCCCACAGTTCCCACAGTCCCCGCTGCCCATTGGAATTCTGGGTCGAGCCGCCAATGCCTTCTGGGTAAAAAAAAAGGGTAGAGGGTGCTTTTGGGTAATTGTCGTCATCCGTCCGTCACTACCGCCCTCCCTCCCTCCCTGAAAGCGCCGGCGGGAAATCAGTTCGCGCACTTTTCCGGTCAGTGACAGCGCGGACGCCACAGCACTGCGAGCATGGATCCCGCTGCGACCATCGCTGCAGTTGTGGCCGTTGTCAACGCCTCGCAGCTTATCATCCACCTTTCCCAGAGGCAGATGCAGATAAACCAGGCGAGGAGGCTACGGCACCGCGGTGAGGGCCTGAAGTCTGAGAGTGGCACAGACCTGTCACAAAGCACGGGACCCAGCGCCGAGGACATCACGGTGACAATGGGTCATGTGGATGTTGTGGAACGGCGATTCTGGGCACGGGAAACAAGCACGGACTGGTGGGACCGCATAGTGCTGCAGGTCTGGGATGAATCCCAGTGGCTGCGAAACTTTCGCATGCGGAAGGGGACTTTCATGGAACTTTGTGAGTTGCTGTCCCCTGCCCTGAAGCGCAATGACACCCGGATGCGAGCAGCCCTGACTGTCCAGAAGCGAGTGGCCATAGCCCTCTGGAAGCTTGCAACGCCGGACAGCTACCGGTCTGTCGCGAACCAGTTTGGCGTGGGCAAATCTACCGTGGGGGTTGTTGTGATGCAAGTAGCCAACGCAATCGTTAAGGTACTGCTCTCAAAGGTAGTGACCCTGGGAAACGTGGAGGTCATCATAGATGGCTTCGCCGCGATGGGATTCCCAAACTGCGGTGGGGCTATAGATGGAACTCACATCCCTATCCTGGGACCGGACCACCAGGCCAGCCAGTACATTAACAGAAAGGGCTACTTTTCAATGGTGCTGCAAGCACTGGTGGACCATCGGGGACGTTTTACCAACATCAACGTTGGATGGCCGGGCAAAGTTCATGACGCTCGCGTCTTCAGGAACTCTGGTCTGTTTAGACGGCTGCAGGAAGGTATTTACTTCCCGGACCACAAAATAACTCTTGGGGATGTGGAGATGCCTACAGTGATCCTTGGGGACCCAGCCTACCCGCTAATGCCCTGGCTCATGAAGCCCTACACTGGAGCCAGAGACACTGAAAAAGAACTGTTCAACTACCGGCTGAGCAAGTGCAGAATGGTGGTGGAGTGTGCTTTTGGCCGTCTCAAGGGGAGATGGAGAAGCTTACTGACTCGCTGTGATCTCAGCGAAACCAGTATCCCCATTGTTATAGCAGCTTGCTGTGTGCTTCACAATCTGTGTGAGAGCAAGGGGGAGACCTTTATGGTGGGGTGGGAGGTTGAGGCAAATAGCCTGGCATCTGATTACGCCCAGCCAGACAGCCGGGCGATTAGAAGAGCACAGCGGGACGCGCTGTGCATCCGGGAGGCTTTGAAAGCTAGGTTCCACAGTGAGCAGGGTAACCAGTGACTTTTAAGTTTCTGTACAGAGAAGCTGAACCTGCGACCGTTTCTTTACCCAGTTAATGTTGACTATCCTCTCCAGTTACAGACCCCCTCCACCCCCTTCCAAAAAAATAAAATCAGTTTTATTTTGTTAATGAACACCGTTGTCTTTAGTACTGTTTTCGCGGGAATGCTTGAAACCTGGGACGCAGACTGTGGTGGGGAGCGGGTGTAGTGTACTGATGCAAATGATCCTTCTAATCTCCAGGAATGACAGGATTCGCAGTGGCGGACTGGTTGTTTCAACGGAGCCTGCCAGCCCTCCTGAGCGGAACTGCGTGTATGTGGGGGCTATGTGAGTTTATGGCAGGGGGAGGAGGGTTACAGATCCCCTGCTGCGTGGCTCTGTGATCCAGGACAAGGACCGCTGCATAAGATTTGTAACTGCCCTCCCCCGCAACAAAGTCACAGTGCAACCCCCCCCCCCCCCACGCACAGAACATGAAAACCACCTCCCAGACTGACCAGGGTAACTAGTCACTGCACTGTGTATGTGCCCTGCTGCTGGACCTGCCCCCGCCTCTGTACCCTGCTAAAGGTGACTGTCCTGTCCAATTACCAAGCCCCTTCCCCCCCTTCAGACAGACTCTCCCTCAAAAGAACATGACTGAAACAGTAATGAACAGAAACGTATTTTTTATTAACAACCACACATGAAACTGGGGGTTGAAACTTGGACGGGGGCTTGGGTGAGGCGGGCAGGAAAGGACTTTTCAAATTTTGGGGAATGACAGCCTTCTGGTGCTTGAGCAGTCTGCAGGGTTCGAGTGAGAGTTTTCACAGACTCTGCCGCCCCTCCTTCTTTGGACTTTGGGCGAGGGGGGTATGGGACTTGGTGGCGGGGGAGTGCGGTTACTGATAGACTGCAGCGGGGCTCTGTCCTCCTGCCTCCGTTCCTGCAGAACATCAACAAGGCGCCGGAGCGTGTCCGTTTGCTCCCTCAGAAGTCCAAGCAGCGTTTGAGTCGCCTGCTGGTCTTCCTGCCGCCACCTCTCCTCACGTTCCATGTGTGTCCGGTGCATTTGGGACAAATTCTCCCTCCAATGGTACTGCTGTGCTGCCTGGGCTCGGGAGCAGTCCATTAGTTCTGAGAACATGTCCTCTCGCGTCTTCTTCTTCCTCCGCCTAATGTGCGCTAGCCTCTGGGAGTGTGATGCCAGGCTGGGTTGGAAGACAGTCGCAGATGTGGCTGTGGGAATGAGAAAAAGGTAGTGAATTCCTCCGAAAGATAAATGTAGTTGTGAACAAAGAACATAGTCTTTCTCTGTGAACAAGACCATGCACCGAACCTATCACATGCGCACTCAGGACAAGGTCGAATTTTCGGACCTCGCCTTCAGTGCCTGGGGTTTTGCACTGCAGATCTGGGAAGCGTGGCAGGACACCGTAATCTCTGTAGCAGGCAAAGATGGTAAGCCGTAGACTTGTGGCTGCTTAAAACTTTAGTAGTACCACTGGCCTCCTTTCACATTGAAAGCAATGCCAGTCTCTGCTGCCAGCAATCGGCCAAGCATGAACTCTGGCCCTGACCCACCCCCTCGCGGATGTCCCAGGGAAAGATCCCTGTATGCTGCCCCTCTCCCGCATCCACCGCGTGGCTGCAAACCAGTGGTTACAGTTCTGTAAAGGAACTTGCAAGCAGTCCCAATACTAACAGTCCCCTACCTAATTCAAAGCAGGTCATCATGAGCGACATAACTATCATGAGGATCTCGGACACTGAGAAGGAAAGGATGCTTCGAGAAAGCCTGCAAAGACCAGGGCCCTATGCCGCCATGCTGTGCAAGGCAATGATACCGGAGTACTTGCTTGTCTCCTGGCGCGGGAACGTCTCCTACTTCGGAGGACCCAATAAGGCCGCTCTCCCCAGGAACCTGATGAACAGGCTTTCCCATTACCTGCAGGAGAGCTTCGTTGAGATGTCAGTGGAGGATTATTGCTCTATCCCCGGACATATAGACCAGATTTTCATATAGCTGCAGTGGCAGGGACTAAAGAGTGGAGCAGCTTGGGCAACTGAATCATGCACAACCGGACACTGTTTGATTTTTTTTAAATAGTTGGAACTGATTACTTAAGCGCCCAGGGGGAAGAAATCATGAAGCACACATTGTTCTTATTCTTAATATTCCAGTTTTGTAAGAAATAAATGTTTAGATGTTTAAAGCACTTACCGCTTGATCCTTCCCCTGAATCTGTGTCCGGGTTACATGCTGGGGAGGGTTGGTAGGGGATCTCTGTAAGGGTGATGAAGAGCTCCTGGCTGTCGGGGAAATCAGCTTGGGAAGCGCTGTCGACTGCCTCGTCCTCCTCATCTCCTTCCTCATCTTCCCCATCCGCTAACATGTCCGAGGAACCGGCCGTGGACAATATCCCATCCTCAGAGTCCACGGTCAGTGGTGGGGTAGTGGTGGCAGCCGCACCAAGGATGGAATGCAGTGCCTCGTAGAAACAGGATGTGTGGGGCTGGGATCCGGAGTGTCCATTTGCCTCTTTGGTCTTCTGGTAGCCTTGTCTCAGCTCCTTGATTTTCACGCGGCACTGCGTTGCATCCCGGCTGTATCCTCTCTCTGCCATGGCTTTAGAGATCTTCTCATAGATCTTTGCGTTCCGTCTTTTGGAGCACAGCTCGGAAAGCACGGACTCATCGCCCCGCACAGCGATGAGATCCAAGACTTCCCGATCAGTCCATGCTGGGGCCCTCTTTCTATTCTGGGATTGCACGGCCATCTCTGCTGGAGAGCTCTGCATCGTTGCCAGTGCTGCTGAGCTCGCCACGCTGTCCAAACAGGAAATGAGATTCCAACTGCCCAGACAGGAAAAGGAATTCAAATTTTCCCGGGGCTTTTCCTGTGTGGCTGGTCAGAGCATCCGAGCTCGGACTGCTGTCCAGAGCGTCAACAGAGTGGTGCACTGTGGGATAGCTCCCGGAGCTATTAGCGTCGATTTCCATCCACACCAAGCCTAATTCGATATGGCCATGTCGAATTTAGCGCTACTCCCCTCGTTGGGGAGGAGTACAGAAGTCGAATTTAAGAGACCTCTATGTCGAACTAAATAGCCTCGTGGTGTGGACGGGTGCAGGGTTAATTCGATGTAACGGCGCTAAATTCGACATAAACGCCTAGTGTAGACCAGGCCTGAGTCCCTCAGAATAGGGCCTCACTTGTGCCAATTGGTTATCAACTCTGCTGTTGCTAACACAACAGAGGAAAAACAATCCAAAACTGGATCACAGTAATTACCTGCCGATTCATCAAGGTCCCCTTCTCAATGGAGCTACAGTAGTCAACCCCTGTAACCTATTTCCCAATAAATGATACTAGCCCCAGGACCTAACACTCCGAATTACCTAAAATAAACTCGTACCTTTATGACAGACAGTATAGCCTGAGTGAAGTTCAAAAAGCTTGCACACTTGGTCTCATTATTATATCTGTATATACCTAAAACTTGAAAGACAGTATGAAATCATTAACTATGGCAGACACTTGTACCATTTTCTACAGTCTTGTTTAACAATCGTGACTTGTTCAGTTTTAAAGCTACTTTAAAACCTGTTACAAAACAAACACACACACACAGTAACTCTGTGACAATCTTTAGAACACATACATCAGCAAGTACGCTTCCTTTCTAATTAGGTTCCAGTTTCAGGAAGTGGTCAATTTACTGATTTGGGT
Source organism: Emys orbicularis (assembly GCF_028017835.1). Lineage (NCBI taxonomy): Eukaryota > Metazoa > Chordata > Testudines > Emydidae > Emys > Emys orbicularis. The sequence goes on along the minus strand of NC_088683.1, from coordinate 266,719,352 downwards.
TGTCATCCACGAGAAAGTCTGTGTGTTACTTATCACCCCAGATCTTCGCTCAGGTGTCAGCTTTCAGCTCAGTTGTCATTCACAGCAGGCGTTGACACTGCACCACAGATGGAGCAAAGGACAGACATGACTATAGTTTTTTCTCAGTGTGCTAGCAGGTAACCCGAATTGCTGGAAAATAGAAAGAGACAGTTAAAGGTGCCTATCTGAAACAGGTACTTGGTGTCACCAGAAGGACTCCCAGGTGGCTGACCCAGGACCTCAGTTTTCTCCCTTTTAGGAGTCTTTGGGTTTCGGGAAGTGATGTGCTGAAAGGAACAGGGTGTTTTACCTATTTCTTCTGGGTGGTCCAACTTGGTTCCTCTTCTTGGAAGTGCTAGGACAGATCAATCAGATGGTGATCCATACTTCTGCTGAAGATCCAAAATGTCCAGCCAAAATGAGAGTTGTCCTTTCTCACCATGCAATGAGCGAATGAGGCATCAAATTTTGAGATATTGCAACTGGGACTGGAATTTTCCAGTGTCTTTGTGCAGCACATCTTCTGTAAGACAAGTTAGGCTATAAATCTTGGTACAACCATCTTTGATATTCCTGGCACAGCGACTGGTTTGCTGCGGTCAGCAACTTATCTCTGCAAGTTGCTTTCCATGGGCCCCTTTGCAGTGCATTCTTTAGCCAACTTTGCCGTTATGCTTGCTCAAGCAGCAGTTTTCCAATCAAGGCTGTGATAGCTGCTGCAATGTCCAGTTTAAAGTTCATATAATTTATACAAAGTCTCTCCATATGCTTTGACACTCTTTAAACTTGCTTTAACAGTCTATTATACAGTGCAAAGTTGCTGTATAGTAACTCCTTGCTTAATGTTGTAGTTATGTTCCTGAAAAATGCGACTTTAAGTGAAACGATGTTAAGCGAATCCAATTTCCCCATAAGAATTAATGTAAATGGGGGGCGGGGGGGTTAGGTTCCAGGGAAATTTTTTTCACCAGACAAAAGACTATATATATATATATATATATATATACACACACACACACACACACAGTTTTAAACAAACAATTTAGTACTGGTACACAGTGATGATGAGTGTGAAGTTTGGTTGAAGTGGTGAAGTCAGAGGGTGGGATATTTCCCAGGGAATGCCTTACTGCTAAATGATGAACTAGCAATTGGCTGAGCCCTCAAGGGTTAACTCGTTATTAATGTAGCCTCACACTTTACAAGGCAGCACAAATGGAGGGAGGGAAGACGGCATGGCAAACAGAGACAGAGACACACACTTATTCGCACTATTGAGGAAATCTAGGCTAGGTCTACACTACCCGCCTGAATCGGCAGGTAGAAATCGACCTCTCTGGGATCGACGCTCTTACTCCACCAGCGAAGGTGGGAGTAAGCGCCGTCGACGGGAAGCCGCAGAGGTCGATTTTGCCACCGTCCCTACAGCGGGGTAAGTCGGCTGCGATACGTCGAATTCAGTACGCTATTCGCGTAGCTGAATTTGCGTATCTTAAATCGACCCCCCCCTGTAGTGAAGACGTAGCCCTAGTCATTAGGCCTTGGGTTTTTATTCTCTTAGTCCTCTGTTCTTTTTTCCCCAAAAGGCCTTCTTTCCTGGGCAATTCTTGAATAGTAATAACTAATAACTTTGGGGCTTTAGTTACCACAACCTGAGTATTACCTGCACTACACATATATCATTGGTTGTAAGAGTGCAGCAGTGCTCTTGCTGAAAATCAGGTATCAATGTTCCCACTTTAAGATAGGTAGGTAGGTAGGTAGGTATGCTTAATTGGATAGAATTTGTTTGAAAAAGTCGCTGGATGGCCTCTTCTTGATTCTTCAGATGTAATTCTTGACCCTGATGAACTGTGGAGTCCGTAGCCATTCTGGAATATCAGTAGTTTATTTTTTCTCCATTTCCCAATCCAAGGGAGAATTAGTATAAATCACTAGGTTTGTGTTGCAATTCAGTTGATGGTGGTGGTCTTGTAATAAAGGATTCTCTGTGCAACAAGTTGGCTAGATATTGACTCTGCCACATCCAACTGATATAAATGTGTGTGCTAGATTTTGTCATCTTTGACCTTTGCTGCATGCAACTCTGGACAAAAGTGTGATATAAATGGTACCTAGGACTCAGTTTTGTTCTCCGTAGTACCATCATCCCTAAATGTATGCAGCAGGAATGTGGTCTACTGGCAGCTTGTTTTACTTGCTTCTTATAAACAGATCCTAGAAGGTGTGGTTTTGGAAAACAAGTCAAAAATGAAGGTTTTATTCACCCCCGAAACATAAATTAAACAGATGTTATGTGGAGCATTTCTGAATGAATATAATAAGTAGGCCAATTTCTTTTCAAAGTGTCCTTTTCAGTTTTTTATAGATTGTAATCCTGTTTTTCACATTTGAACAAACTGTTCAGCCAAGTCATTGAAGATGGTTGTGGAAAGCTGAGGTTACGTGCATGATTCCATTTCACTTAATGAAGTCCTGAAAATCTGATTCTGTAATATGTTGACTGTTACTGCTGATCTGCTTTGGGATACCAGTTCTTGCAAATATAATGCAGAGTAATTCAGGATTATGTGCTGTTACTTGTATGACAGAAGACATACAAAATACCTCCAGCCATTTTGAATAGACATTGATGATAAGGTAATTTTGGACCTGGAAAGGGTCCATGAAATTCATTCTGTATTATGCACTGCCATGGTACATTTGGGCACTCCTAAGGGTAGTATGGTACCTTGTCTGGTGTATTCTGCAAAACGTGATACATTACATTCTTTGGCTAACCATCCAATTTGGCTATCAATGCTTGGCTTCCAAACTCGTTTTTTTAATTTTTATTTTATTTTTTGACAAAGCTTTCATTTTAGCCACCTATAGATGTCCTAAGTGCTGTCTTTCTGCACTGTTGGTTGTAGCATCCCAGTCATGACTACTTAAATGTGCCACAACCAGGCAACCATCATGAATAGCAAACGTATTGCTCTGACTATTCCCATTCTCTATACTTGTGCTCCCCTTCCATCCCATATACCTGTGCTACAAGAAAACTATTCCTAGTTGCCCTTTTCCACATCACACAGCTTACTGGTTACAGAGGGAGTGGGAAAAGTCCACTATATTTAGGTTGCCTAACACTTTCTGTTATAAAGTCCACTTGAGGACCTTCTCTCTGAGAAGTTCTTACACCTTCATTGTTTGCAGCAGGCCTTTAATATTCAGCAAGGGAAATGCCCTCAAGCTAACAGAAATATTTTTTCTTCATCCCATGAAATTCTGTCCAGCTTTGCTGAGATATAAACAGTTAAAACTGTCATTTCCTTTCTCTCACTTACATTTCTCAGGATATTTTCTTGGCAGCCTGCCAAAATAATAACTAAGAACATGAACATACAAAGTGCTGGATTCATGCCACTGCCAAAGCAGCAGCAGACACTGTACTGGGAACACCTGCTAACTACTAAACATGTGGAGGAGAGACAGGGAGTCAAACTGCTTTCCCGTACTGAACCTTTCATATGGCCCCAGAGGTTTATTCACCCCCAGTGGGCACCACATGGATCAGGAGCTGCTCCTGGCTCCTCGGGAGAGGAAAGACAGATTGAGAATCAGGTTGGGCTACCCCCATACCAATCAATGCCATCAACTGACCCCAGTAATCCATCTCCCTTCCCCACCCCCAGGGGATAACATCCTGCTAATAGCTAATATTGCTAGCCCTGTAGCTGCATGTGCTCAGGTGCTGAAGGTTCAGGGTTCAAACATTGCTGATCAAGGGGAGGCTGTTACAGATAAACATAAAAAAATCTATTAACTTAAAAAACCTCTAGGAAATTACTTACAAAGATCTACGTTAAAACAAGGTCCTTTGGGTTGCAAAGGCAAAAACTCACAAGTTAGGAAATGACAGATTTATGGTTTCCTTGGCAACCTGAATTCAGCCACCTTGTACATATGCATTATGATAAGCCTTAAAATGTATGATCACATAGTATTTTTTCAGGACCTTCCCTGCCTCATTCACTGCACAGATTGAATGCAGAGTGGGGCAGCATTAAGGTTGTGTGGACAATTCTAAATCTGGCATTTGAAAACTTTTGAGTGCTTTGTTTTGCCACCTAAATAACATTTTTCTAACACAGGTTTTTTGTATGTAATATTAAATAAATCCACAAGTCTACTCTGTGAGTTAATAGTCCACTGTTTAGAGGTGCTCAGAAGAGTCCATCAGTACTTGAATGCCTTGCTGTTTTCAATTCAATTTTATATTGGTAAAATGAGAGCTAGGGACACAAGGAGAAATCCATGGCCAGCTGAGTTAAAGACAATAAAAAGGAGTTTCTAAAGTATATTAGGGCCAAAAAGAATCCTAACAATGGTATTGGTCAGTTATTAGATGGACATGGTGGAATTTTCAATGATAATGCAGAAAAGGTAGAAGTGTTCAATAAATATTTCTGTTCTGTATTTGGGAAACAACAGATGATGTAGTCATATCATATGATCACAATCTTCCCCTTCCCCTAGTATCTCATGAGGATGTTAAATAGCAGCTACTAAAGTTAGACATTTTAAAATCAGTAGGTCTAGATAACTTGCATCCAAGAGTTTTAAGAGCTGGCTGAGTGGCTGATTTGGGACTTAATTAATAAAGAATTAAAGGAGGGTAATATAATTAATTCCAATTAGCATGGGGTTATGGAAAATAGATCCTTTCAAACTAACTTGATATTTTTTATGAGATTACTAGTTTGGTTGATAAAGTTGATAAACACTAGAAAGATATAAAATTTGACACACTTTAAATAGATTAACAGTTGATTTATGGACTATCAGACTAACTGATAAGTCTTGACACACTTTAAATAGATTAACTAGTTGACTTATGACTTATCAGACTAACTGATAAGTCTTAAAATTTAATTGTAGATGGGGAATCATCGTCAAACGAATGTGTTTCTAGTGTGATCCCGCAGGGATTAGTTCTTGGCCCTACACTAATTAACATGTTTATCAATGATCTGGAAGAAAACATAAAACCACCACTAATAAAATTTGCAGATGACACAAAAATTGAGGGAGTGGTAAATAATAAAGAGAACAAGTCACTGATACAGAAGGAACTGGGTTGCTTGGTAGGCTGAGCGCAAGCAAACAATATGCATTTTAATGTGGCTAAATGTAAATGTATACAACTAGGAACAAATAATGTAGGCCATACTTACAGGATGGGGGACTCTATCCTGGGAAGCAGGGACTCTGAAAAAGATTTGGTCATGGTGGATATTCAGCTAAGCATGAGCTCTCTGCGCCAAAAAAGCAAATGCAATTCTTGGAGGCATATACAGGAAATCTCAAGTAGGAGTAGATAAGTTATTTTATCTCTGTATTTGGCACTGGTTTAACCACTCCTGGAACAGCGTGTCCAGTTCTGGTGTCCACAATTCAAAAAAGATGTTGATAAATAGGAGAGGGTTCAGAGAAGAGCCAGGAGAATGATTAATTATTAGAAAACATGCCATATAGTGATAGACTGAAGGAGCTCAATCTGTTTAATTTATCAAAGAGAAGTTTAAGGAGTGACTTGCTTACAGTCTGTAAGTACCTACATGGGGAACCAATATTTAATAATGGGCTCTTCAATCTAGCAGAGAAAGGTATAACACAATCCAATGGCTGGAAGTTGAAGACAAATTCAGACTGGAAATAAGGTGTTCATTTTTAAAAATGAGAATAATGAACCATTGGAACAACTTACTAAAGGTTGTGCTGGATTCTCTGTCACTGACAATTTTAAAATCAAGAGTGGATGTTTTTCTAAAAGATATATTCTAGGAATTATTTTGGGGAAGTTTTATGGCCTGTGGTATACAGATTAGATGAGATGGTGACAATGGTCCTTTCTGGCCTTGGAATCTATGATAATGAGCAGCGGGCAATTCAGGAATTTATTTTCTGGACAGCACATTGGGTGGTCTTTTTCTCCCCCATGCACCTTACCCAACTGTTCCAAGGAATGGAGTGAGATAGGGGGCGAATAGAAGGCACCCAGCAACTGCTTACTTCAGGATATCCGGACTCATGGTCTGAGTAGCCCACGTAGGGATACAAAGGGGATGTTACACCTTTTAATCCCCTGAGTGGGTGTATTATCCAAATCACTATGTATCCCCAAATATTCTCGTGGTATAAATGAACCTAAGGATCATCTTATGATTTGGGAGTATAAATTACTGTTATGTATTTTAGAAAAAACAGATATTTTTTTTAATGGATGCCTTTTTAATGCTTAGGGTCCTAATCTCCCCTTTAACCCAGGGCATCAAGAGGATCAAGGTGCAGTAAGAATATTGAAGGGGTAAAAAAATCACAGAAGTAGGAAAGCAGAGCAGCCACAGAATTCTTCCCTAAGCCTTGTAAGTCCTCAACAACACATCTGTATACATGGGTACCTTAGAGCTCCAAATGATATTGGGGTGTAGAGAATGTGTGTTGTGGCTGGCTAGATGGTGGGATGGAGTCAGGGAGTAGTTTAGGCAGCATGATCCAGTTACAGACATGCAGAATATTGAGCAACACCGCTTGGAAATTAATACTACTCTGAGGCCTGGTCCACACTAACCCCCCACTTCGGACTAAGGTACGCAAATTCAGCTACGTTAATAACGTAGCTGAATTCGAAGTACCTTAGTCCAAACTTACCGTGGGTCCAGACGCGGCAGGCAGGCTCCCCCGTCGATGCCGCGTACTCCTCTCGCCGAGCTGGAGTACCGGCGTCGACGGCGAGCACTTCCGGGATCGATTTATCGCGTCTAGACAAGACGCGATAAATCGATCCCAGAAGATCGATTGCCTGCCGCCGAACCAGGAAGTAAGTGTAGACATACCCTTAGTTGTATAGTTTTTTGATCTGTAGCTTTTACCCTGCACTCATGAAGAAAGAGGTGATGCACAGCATGCAGACTGGAGAGCCAATCAGCCCCTTTAATTTGAGGCTCCACCCCCCACACCCGCTGGAGCCCTGAGCCCCCCTGCAGGTAAAGGGGTCCCATCCCGCTTGCCCGAGACACACTGGCCTCCCCCCCGCAGTGCTGGTCTGCCCACTCTAGCCACGCTGGCTGGTACCCCCAGCGCTGGCCCCAGCACCAGGTCAAGTCACCAGTTGGCACCAGCATCGGGCTGACACCAGAGCCGCATCGGGCTGGCAGCAGAGCCACTCCGGGCCACCCCTGGCCGCCAGTGGGTCCAGGCCAGCTGAAGCTGAGTGAGCCCCCGCCAGCTTCTGGGTAGAGGGGGAGAAAGGGCGGGGCTTCGGGGTGGAACATGGGCAAGTCTGGGTCAAGGGGGGTTTAGCCTGCCCTGGCCTTTGATACCCACTACCCATGTCTGTGCCCTCTGAGGCCATTCATCTCTTTGCCTCATAAGGGAGCAGTATTAGGTTCTCTACACAGTGACAGATGTAAAGTTGCCCCCTTTCTTTCCCCCTTCTACAGGTTGCTTGATGAAAAGGGATTATTTGGGCCTAAGGGTGTAATTTATTTTTACTGTGTGGGAATATGTGTACATTGTGCAGTAAGAAAAAGTATATACTCCCCTGCCAAAAAAACATTTTAAAAGTAGCCTTGTCTGCTAAAAGAACTTCCTACTTCAAGCTGTTTAAAAATAACCTTTAAAAATTAGAAATCATTCATTAATAAGGTAAAAGATCTTTTACAGAACCATTGAATTATTAACTCAAGCCTTGACTCTAAACTGTTTTGATGGATAAAGCTAATTTATCTCTGTCTTCCTGAGATATTTATGTCATCTGTCTAAACAGCATGAATCACATTTAAAATTGTATCAACTTGTGCCACCTCCAGTGTAAGAAACTGGAGTTGAATCAATTTAGTATAGCTTTCTGGATTCCTAGTCATTCAGAATATCCAATTGATTTTTATTACAGTTTAGTAACTTCACTTTGGAGAAGATTTGAATTCAAGTCCCAGAGACAAAAAACAGAAATGTAACTTATTGACAGTATTTTCCAACTTGATTACATTTTATATCTTGTGAGGTATAAGTACTGGAGGGAAAAAAATAAGTGCTTTTGAGAGACAAGTATAAAAAGTGTGTGTGTTTGTGTGTCTCTGTGTGTGTGTGAGAGAGAGATTTTTCCTTCTCTTCCACTTAGTTTTCAAATCCTATATTTGTTATTTCTTATTATGGGGATGCCAGAGTGGCTGCATAGTTAGTGAGATTTGTAATTAAACCTCTTTGGGGTTTTTTTTTTTAAATGAAGAATTCAAAGGATCTTCCCCAAATTTACAGAACATAATAATTGGTGAGTAAAGATTTTCTGAGGATTTACAAGTAAATCTGCTTAAATAGTTTGTGGGATAAAATTTAAAAGTACTTTAATAAGATTTTTGGGATTACTGTTTCCTTTGTAGACTGTCTATCTGAAGAACCACTGTTCCCAGAGAACCAAAAATTCTCATTCTCTCTGTTGAATAGGCTACATTTGAAGAAACTAAGATGTAATTAAGCAAATTTATTAACAATATTGTCTCTAATTATTTTGATTATACTTAGGGCCAGGGTATTCTGAAGTAGTGTTATCGTGACATCAGAAGTAATTCAACCAGTCATTGGCATTCCTCTCTAGTTCATTTGTATGCTGCAGTTGTATTGTTTCTGCAGCTGCAGCAGGAGAAAGGGCAATACTGTGTGGAAATGGGCTCAAAGTTCTAAAAGGCCACTAGGCCTCAGATCATTTACAGTGCTGTGTCTAATCCACATATATTTGTGTCTTCCATCTGTCATAACTAGAACTGGGCAAAATTTGGAATTTATGTTCCATGGGAAATTCAAAAAATTTCAAAATTTGTTTTTATTCAGAATCTGAACGAAAAGGGAAAAAAATTAAATTTCTTGTTAAATGAATTTTTGATTTAGTATTTTGTTTCTGATCAATCAAAAATTGTGTTTAGATTTTGAATGTATTTTAATTTCTTTATTTTAAATTATATTCAATTTGAATTTGTATTCGTTGTATTTGTTTTTCATTTTTATATCATATTTTATAAAATACAAAATAAAGTAAATTATAAAACAAAACATTGTTTCAAAATCAAAATGTTACATTCCAGTAAGGATGAAACAGAATGTTTCAACCTTAAAGACATGCTTCATCTTGATTTCTTTCAAAAAGAAATTTTATCGAAATCAACATGTTCCCATGAATGTTTCAGTTTTGACAAATTTGAATTTTCTGATGGACAAGTGTTGTGTCAGAAAACATTCAACCAGCTGTAGTAATAACATAATTTTCTCCATAACTTTTTTCCCCCAAAAAACCTGGGAAATCCATAAACTAAAACTCCCTTGTGAGACAGTTACATTTGCTGTCCTATATGTTAAGATTACTACCAAAACCACTTCAAACTCTCCCTCCCCAGGAAGTGAACGATTAGATCATCATTTAATTAACATCCAAGCAGAAATGTCAAATGTAATGCATGTTCACCCACAGAACATATTCACAAAGCTCCAAATTCCAAACAAAAACGGAAAGTACAACCATAACTCTAACAACAGTGGTGATGGTGTCATAGGTTTCACCCCCACTCTGAACTTTAGGGTACAGATGTGGGGACCTGCATGAGAACCCCTAAGTTGAATTACCAGCTTAGATCTAGTTTTGCTGCCACCACCCAAATATTTGAGTCATTTGGGAAACTCTGTCTTCCCCCCCAAAATCTTTCCCTCCCAAGTACTATAACTCTTCCCTGGGTAGCCTTGAGAGACTCCTCCACCAATTCCCTGGTGAACACAGATCCAAACCCTTGGATCTTAAAACAAGGAGGAATTACTCATTCCCCCCCCCCTCTTTCCCCCACCAATTCCTGGTGAGTCCAGATCCAACCCCCTTGGATCTTAACTAAGGAAAAAATCAATCAGGTTCTTAAAAATAAGACTTTTAATTAAAGAAAGAAAGGTGACAGAAAAACCTCTGAGAGATTAGCATACAAGCTACTCTCACAGACAACAGATTCAAAACACAGAGGATGTTCCCCTGGGCAAAACCTTAGATATACAAAAGAAATCCCAATTTGATTATTCCTCTAATTGCACAAGACAAGTTACAAAAGAAAATAAACATAAACCTATTTATTCCTTTTCTAATACTCACTACTCTGATAAGAGGCTGATTCCTTAATCTTTTCCACTCCGGCCAAAACTGAAACTGACTTAGACAAAGGGAACTTCCCTCCTTCCTTTTGAAACATCTTGTCCCCCCCATTGGTTCCTCTGGTCAGGCGTCAGCTAGGATAGGTGAACTTCTTAACCCTTTACAGGTAAAAGAGGCATTAACCCTTAACTGTCTGTTTATGACAGATGGGTATAAGACTCAGGTGGGGAATGTGTTTGTCTTTCTGTTGTAGGTATGTGTCATGAATATTGACTGGAGTAGAAGTAGGGATGTGATCTTATTTCTGTACACAACGTTGGTAAGACTACTACAAGAATACTGTGGCCAGTTCTGGTGTCCACACTTCAAGAAGGATGTGGAAATACTGGTGGGACTTTAAAAAGAGGGCCACAAAGATGATCTAGGGAAAAGAAGCTTTATGATGTGAGGCTTAAGGAGCTCAACCTATTCAGCTTATCAAAGAGAAGGTGTGAGAGGTGAATTGATCACATTAGTCTTAGTTTTACTCAAGTTATTGGGCTCAATGTAGGCGTAACTGTGTGAAATGTAATGGCCTTTGATATTCAGGAGATCAGACTAGATCACATTATATCACACTGATAACCGTGAGCATAATTAACCATCGGAACAATTTGCCAAATGTTGTGGTGGATTCTCCATTACTTGCAGTTTTTTAATCAAGATAGGATGTTTTTCTAAAAGATGTGCTCTGGGAATTATTTTGGGGAAGTTCTATGGCCTGTGTTATACAGGAGATCAGAATAGATGATCACAATCGTCCCTCCTGGCCTTGGAATCTATGAATCTATGATCTGCTGGTCCCTTCTGGCCTTAAACTCTATGAAACTATAAAATCCATCAGGAGGTGGTAACAAATATCCATCAAGAGGTGGCAAGCCTCAGTTGTCAAAACTGGTTACTGGGAGTTGAAAGTTTCATTACCAATTTCCATTCTGAAGCCTATGTAAAGTTCTGTGCATAAAGTTCTGCATGCCAGGGTCTGCACATGCACACACACATTGAGTTTCTCATGTTTTACTCTTATGGCAGTAGAAAGCAAAGTTGGCAAAGTGTAGTGCTTGGTGTTTGGAAGCCAGATTTTGGCTGCTCTTGCATGGTGTGCAGGTAAAAATAGGGAGAAAGTGCAGGGAAACCTTTCTCTGCCTTTGGGCAACTGTATGGTGACAGCCAGAATCCTGGTGCTTGTGCTTCTTGAACCCCAGATGCAGAGAGTTAGTGCACTCAGTGACATCACATGTCCCAGTAGAGCAAGACTGTATGAAGTGAGGGTGATGCCATGGACTTCTTCCTCTAGTCACAGATTGGAAATTCTAGGCTGGCACTTGGCAGTGCATCTTGTTCCTCCAAAAAGGCAGTGGAAGAACTGCTCCTGAGCATGCTCAGCAAAAGCACGGCAGGCAGAATACGTTCAGCCACTGCTGCTGGTGTGGTGCACTTCTTCAACCCTCTGTCAGGGAAGTGGCCACGTAAAGCCATAGCAGAACTCAAGCTGTGTATGCTTCAGCATTTGAAAACTCTGTTTTGATATCTCAAGGTAAGTCTATACTGAAGGGAAAAAATGTGGCAGAGAGTCTCAGAGCCCAGGTCAACTGACTTGGGCTTGCGGGGCTTGCACTATGGGGATAAAAATTGCAATGTAGATATCCCTCCACCCCAACTTGCTGGGCGTCAGAGCCTGGGCTCTGGACTGAGCCCAAGCATCTACACTGCAATTGTTATCCCCATTTGCAGTGCAGACATATCCTAACACTCCTGATTCTAAGGCACTTTTTCAAGCTTGCAGAAGCCAGGTGCAAACAAGGAATTGATGAGAAAGTTGCTTCCTTTTCACTCCTGCCTCCAGCCAGCCATTGCTGTTGGTCCCAATTCCCCACCAGCCCCGAGCAGAGCTGGAGCAGTCTGGTGAGCAGACTACCCATCCCATACAGAGCCTTGGAGGTGCCAAAGAGAGGAAGGAAGGCATTTCAGTCAAAGCCAAAAGAAATGTCTTCCATGCTGGGAACAGGCAGGGCCACCCAGAGGATTCAGGGGGCCTGGGGCAAAGCAATTTCGGGGGCCCCTTCCATAAAAAAAAAGTTGCAATACTATAGAATACTATATTCTCGGGGGGGCCCTGTGGGGCCCGGGGCCTGGGGCAAATTGCCCCACTTGCCCCCCCCCCCCCCCGGGTGTCCCTGGGAACAGGAACTCTGTTCTGTACTCTCGACTCGTTCTCTGCTGCAGTCTGAGTCCACACTTTGCTTAGAGAAGAAACATATACCCATCAGACTGGAAATGTGATGATTAGATGGCCCCTTACAGACACACACCCTTCTAATGCCTGAGGGCATGAATGTAAAATGGGACAGCCCTGTTAACTCACTCCCCACTTATCAATATGTAGACCCTAGTGGCCCTCCCTTACTAGAGCCAAGTATCTGAGTTCCCTGTCCCCCAAAGCCTGAGAGGAGGGGTGAACATCCTTTTTGCTCTGCCCAGCTTCCTTTCCCCAACAGGCCTGGGAAGGGTGGGGAAGTACCTGCTCCCCTTGCAGGTCTGAAGGAGAGGGGAAGTTGCTCATGGTCATTCTCTCTACCACTCCTGCAAGCCTGAGAGGAGAGTGAAGGACCCCACAGCCCTACCACGCTTATAGACCTGAGAGGGGCTATGAGGATCCCAGTTGCCCTGTCTGTGCTGAAGGGAGAGTGGGTATGTTCCCAGCAGTCCTGCCCCTGCAGCCTGGAGCAGAAGCTGAAGAGTAGCCCTGCAAAAAGGTCCCTGATTTTTGGGAAGAATTTATTAGGGCAGGGGTAATATGAATTTATTTGGGAGGACATGTAGGTTGGTTGGAAATATGTTTCAATCTCAAACTTCCCAATTTATTTATGATGCTGACAAATACCTTGGTGTTAAAAATATTTTAAAAATACATTTATTTATGTATTTAAAAAAAATAAAATTTGCTGTAATTTAAAATATCCAGTCTGTGCAGTTGAAATAAAACCTTCAGTTCATGGTAACTATATTTTTAATACTCCCAAGCTAAATGTAAAATTATGCATTATGTGCTATTCTATCTCTACATACAGATGTATCTGAGTCTTTTGGGATAAAAAGAGGATAATTAAAATCTCAATTGTGAAAACCATTCCTCCTTTATTTGCACTCATTTAAGGAAACTAAGTAAGACAATATATTATGCAAATTCTGATAGTTTTATACTACAATGATGAAGTTTTGTTTCTACCAACCTTGTACAATATTTTTAATGTCAGAAATATCCTCCAGAGGGCAACATTTTGACTTTTTTTTATCAGTAATTTGACTTTTTAGTGTGTTACTGTTTCTAAAGCTACTGATTTATAATATATTATGTGATCCAGGTCTTCCTTCTGCTATTACTATAATAAAACAACAAATACTGGACATTTTCCCCTAAAAAGAGAATTATACGTTATGTACAATGTACAGCATTGATAGTTAGCCTTAAGCAGTTTCTTAAAATAATATTATTTGTTAACAGCTAATATGTAACAAGGGCTGCCTCTTCTAGAACAATGATCTTTTCAAGTGAAATAATTTTGTATAGTGGTATGTGATTAGGTGATTTTGAAATTGCTGCTATCAATCACACTGACCATAGTTTATATAGAAACTAGCAAAGTATTTACTCCTTACAGCAATATGATGAATAAAAGGGATATCACTTGTAAGAAATATTTAGATGATATAGTTATATGTGTGTATTTTATATGTGTGTGTATGTATGAATGTGTGTATAGAAGTATATTATATATAAACACGATCATTTAACTTTTCTGTCATCTAACTGTCATAACAGTTTAAAATCTGATAACAAAATAACATTGGCAGTACTGATTTTTGAATTTATTTTCTGAGGGCATGTCTTAATATTTTTAGATTTGTTCTGACTGATTCTTCATTTGAAGCTTTATTGAATGGTATAGCACAGGGGTGGGGAACTTTTTTTCTATCGGGCCACTGACCCACAGAAAAAATCAGTTGCAGGCCACACACAGCCCTGTGGGGGGGGGGGGGGCGCAGAGGCTCGGAGCTTCCCCTAGGCTCTGGGGTGGGGCCAGAAATGAGGGGTTCAGGGTGTGGGAGAGGGCTCCAGGCTGGGGAAGGGGGTTGGGGTGCAGGAGGGGGTGAAGACTCCGGCTGGGGGTGCAGGCTCTGGGGTGGGGCTGGGGATGAGGGGTTTGGGATGCAGGAGGGGGCTCTGGCCTGGGGCCAAGGGGTTTGGAGTGCAGGAGCGGGATCAGGGCTGGGGCAGGGGTTGGGGTGCAGGAGGAGGTTTGGGGTCCGGGCTCCGGGAGGGAGTTTGGGTGTGGGAGGGGGTTCCGACCTGGGGCAGGGGGTTGGAGTACGAGTGGGGGTGTGGAGTCTGGGAGGGAGTTAGAGTGGGGGGTGGGGTTCCAACCTGGGGCTGGGCATTCGGGGTGCGGGCTCCATCTGGGCAGCACTTAACTCAGGCGGCTCCCAGTCGGCAGTGCAGCAGAGCTAAGGCAGGCTCCCTGCCTGCCCTGGCTCCTTGCTGCTCCCAGAAGTGGCCGCCATGTTCAGCCCCGAAATGGAGGGGCCAGGGAGCTCTGCAAGGTGTGCACTTCCTGCGCCTGCAGGCGCCGCCCCCGCAGCTCCCATTGGCCGCGATTCCTGGCCAATGGAAGCTACGGAGCCAGCTCTGGGGGCGGGGGCAGTGCACAGAGCTTCCCTGATTGCCCCTGCTCCTAGGGGCTGCAGGGACATGCCGGTCACTTCTGGGAGCTGCATGGAGCCGACTGGACTTTTAACAGCCTGGCAACCTCAGCTTCCCCCCGCAGCAGGGTGAGCCGGCACTCGCGGCTCCAGCCCCGCATGGGGGCACCGAGGCCCAGGGCTTCCGGCCCATGGCATGGTGACTTGCTGTGGGCCGGATGAAATGAAGCAGGTTGTAGGCTTCCCCGCCCCGGTATAGCAGAAAGAAGGTAATTCAGCTTCCATTCCTGTTTAATCCTCAGTGCCTCTGTTAATACTGCTAATAGAGTTAACAACTAATGCTATTTATAATGGTGGTTATTTATTATTGTTGTTATTGCCCATCCATTAGACACTAGGACTGCTGTGTCACTTGATGTATGCCACTGAGCTGTTTGAAGATATGAATTTCTAGTCCCTATCACTCTGTGCTGGCTTCAAGTGTCTGAATTCCCCTAATTTTAGGTGTCTTAAAATTAAAGGACTCCATATGTCAGGAACAAACCATCCTGGATTAATAATAATAATTAATAATATTAATTATTTACTGTAATAAAAAGACAACCTTCTCAATCATTTTTAACCGATCAATTTAATGTCGCTTTCCCTTAGTGTTTTAGCCTGTTAAAATACATTTTGCATAGCTTTAGTGGAGAAAATTAAGTCTTTAAAACATGGCTGAAAAGAAAAGGCAAAAGCTGCATTTCACCTGGAGCAGCAAGAGATTGTGACTCTCAGGCCTGGACTACACTACAGAGTAAGGTCGACAGAAGCCACCTTAAATTGACCTGTTAATGTATTCGTCTACACTACTGGCTGCTTTACACTGACCTAAGTTGCCTCTAATGTCGACTTCTGTATTCCACCTCTGCGAGAGGCGTAGCGCTTAATTCAATTTTCAGGGGTCAACAGTGAGGTAGTTCAGACACAGCGTTGTGTAATTCAACTTAATTGGCCTCCCGGTGGTGTCCCACACTGTTCATCTGTGACCACTCTGGATATCGTTCTCAACTCCGCTGCACTGCAGCCAGGTACATAGCAAACAGCACCTCCCCTGCTACAGCCCCAGGAACTTTTGAATTCCCATTTCCTGTTTGATTAACACTGGGAGCACACCAGCACAGCTGATCATGGAGACTCCATGCCCCAAACGTGCTCCAGCCTAGCCTGCACAGGAGGTGGTGGATCTTATTGTTGTATGGGGAGAAGAGTCTATGCAGGCAGAGCTCCTAACCAGCAGAAGCAATGCTGACATCTATGCCAAGATCGCGTGGGGTCATGGGCGAGAAGGGCTACACGAGGGACACAGAGCAGTGCCGTGTGAAAATAAAAGAACTTCGCAAAGTGTACCCGAAGACAAGGGAGGCAAACAGTAGTTCTGGTTCTGACCCCCACACATGCCGGTTCTACAATGAGCTGCATGCGATTCTCAGGGGTGACCCTACCAGTACCCCCAAAAGCAATGTGGACACCACTCAAATGTGTGAGTCTAGGGACAACAAGGAGGACAATATGGTGGATGAGGAAGAGGAGGAGGAGAATGGGAGGCAGACGAGCGGTGGATCCATTCTCCCCGAGAGCCAGGAAATATTTTTAACCTTGGAGCCCTGTGGGTTGCAGGACATCATGGTGGCTGACTGTAATGCCGAGGAAGGCACCTCTGGTGAGTATAAAGTTCCAATCAAATTCCAGTTAAACTTTAGCGGGCACACAAATTCTGTTTTATTGCAAGTTTACTGTGAAGACAAAGTGAGGTGCTGTGGGTCTCTACTTCCAAGAGGCCGCTCCAGCTATGCAGAGGGTGGCCCCCGGAAAAGACTGTTTATGTGGACCGGGGTAGCCCGGGAATCCTCCATGGAGATCTCTAGGAAACTTTCATGGAGGTACTCTGCAATTCTTTGCAGAAGGTTTCTGGGGAGGGCAGCCTTATTTCTTCCACTATGGTAGGACACTTTCCCATGCAACTCCTGAATTAATTCTGCTGACTTCATTGCAGTACACAGCATAGCAGCATAAGGACCAAGTCTATACCCAGACCTTGCAGCATCTCCTCCCTTTCCACCTCTGTTACCCTCAGGAGACTGATATCACATAGGGTCACCTAGAAGAAACAGGGGAAGTTTTCATTAAAAGTGCTCATACAACAAACAATAGAGCATGTAGACCCCCACCCCGCACGAATTCCAGATCGCCAAACCACGCTGCCTTTAATGTGCTTGGCATGGATCGGCATGTAGTTGATACCAGACTGGGGGTGGGCTTCCTGTGTTTTTCTCCCACTCTTTCGGAGGCCCCCCAATGTGAAATTTCGCAATTTGGGAGAGAAAACGCTCCCTGCCCCCTGTTCTTAAACAACATCCCATGTTGCTAGGGGGAAGGGCTGTTGTTCAACTAGCTACCTATGCTCCCGACATAAGTCTGCCACAAACTTCAGGAAAGGTTCAGTCACCCCTGACTCAAGGGGCCTACTCACCATGGCTGGAACAGCAAAACAGCTCATTGAATGGGTAGGGATTCTGATTATGTTATGGCTTGCACCTAGCGTAATAAGGGGTTTGAATTTTGTTTTTGTTTTTATAAAAACAGCCTTGCTCTGGAAACGTTGTATGCATTTACAATGGTTGCTTTGTTCTTTTCCATGCCTTAAAGCTGGGAAATGTGTCCTTCGCTGTGTTATCAACACCTGTACAGGGACCTTCACTGATTAGAAGAAGGAGAAAGAGGACGCGGGAGGACATGTTCACCAAGATAATGAACACCTCAGGGATAGCTGACACACAGCTCAGAGCCTGGAGGATTTCACTGACTGAGAAATTAGACGTGGACATGGAGAGCAGGAAAGTATCCCAGGAGCATAAGCGTGGCATGCGGGATGAGATGCTTCGGATTATGAGGGACCAATCAGTCATGTTGAGGTGTCTGGTTGAGCTGCAGGAATAGACGCAGGAGGGTAGAGTCCCTCTGCAGCCCCTGCTGAACAGCCAGTCAGCATCGCCTGGCTCACAACCTCCCTCCAGCATGTCCCTGTGGCCCACGCCGCTTCCCGCAGCTCCCATTAGCCGGGAACGGTGAACTGCGGCCACTGGGAGCTGCAGGCGGCCGTGTCTGTGGACGGTCAATGTAAACACTGTCTTGTGGCCCACCAGCGGATTACCCTGACGGGCTGCGTACAGCCCGCGGGCCGCAGGTTACACACCGTTGATTTACCTACTCCGAATTGATTCCCCACTGACCGGTAACTGTCTGGCATTGCAAACTTCCATACAGCGATCGCCACTTGCTTCTCCACTGTCAGAGCAGGTCTCATTTTTGTGTTGCTGAACTGCAGGGCATGGGAAAGCACTGCACAAAGTTCCTGGAAAGTGTCCTCCTGCATTCGAAAGTTCTGCAGCCACTGCTCGTCATCCCATACCTGCAAAATGATGCGGTCCCATCAGTCAGAGCTTGTTTCATGTGACCAGAAACAGTGCTCAACCGTGTGCAGCTGCTCTGAGACTGCCAGCAGCAACTGTGAATTGCACTCCACCTACACAATGAGCATGGTGTAGTCATGCACAATCGACTTAATTAATTTGGAGGCTCGAGGTCAAATTACATAAAGTTGACTTTATTTTGTAGTGTAGACATGCACTCAGACTTCCTCCCTGGGTGCTGCAGGGGCATCACCAAATGTCTTACCCCCTCTTACTCTGGTCTAAATCCCCATCGGTAAAAAGTTTTTGAGCATGCACCCAAAAGCTGTTCGGACTCTCGGCCGAACTGCCGAGGGAGGGGGGAAAAAAAAAAGTGGCGCTGTGCCGGCGGTGCTCCTCCTGCCACGCACCCTGAAGGATCCTCTTGCACACCCCACTTTGGAGACGACTGGTCTAGATCACAGACTGGCGAACTGGCCCATAATAACCAGAAAAAGAGAGAGGCTAACTTAAGGACTTCACACTCAGATTTTTTCATTTTGAAGAGCCATTATCAAAATATTTTCAAATGTTTGTTTTTCTAAAATTTCTGCATTCATTTTTGTTCTTTGGAAAGTCCCTGGTGACTAGAGCTATGTGGATAATGGAATTCCTGTTTGCTAGCAATTCTGAAAAAGAGGGAAGAATAAGTGCTTTAGGTCAAACAAAATGGTTTGTTTAGATGTTGACCGTTTTAAGATGCTCATGATTGTTTTTTAATAAAATTATAAGAAGTTGGAAAAAGTCATTTTGAATTGAAAAATTGAAATGTTTCATTTTGAACATTTGGCAGCAAAAATGTTTGGTTTTTTTAATTGTCTTTGTTTTTTTGACTGCACCAACATGACAAAACCAACACGAATTAGTTACTGAATCTGAATTTTTTTGCTGGAAAAAAATTTAAGATAATTTTTTTTTTGCTCATCTCTTAACCTGAGCCTAAGAAGGAGCCAGAATTTATCAATGTACATTGCCAGAGCCACAGTAATAAGTCAGCAGCTCCCCCCCAACTCCCAGCGCCTCCCACCCACCAGCGCCTCCCCCTCCCCCTCCCCCTCCCTCCCGATCAGTTGTTTCGTGGCATGCAGGAGGCTCTGCGTGGGAGGAGGAGGAGCGAGGGCATGGCAGGCTCAGGGGAGGGGGCAGGAAGGGGTGGACTGGGGGCAGGGCCTGTGGCAGAGCCAGGGGTTGAGCAGTGAGCAGACCCTGTCACATTGGAAAGTTGGCGCCTGTAGCTCCAACCCTGGAGTCGGTGCCTATACAAGGAGCCACATATTAACTTCTGAAGAGCCGCGTGTGGCTCCGGAGCCACAGGTTGGCCACCCCTGCTCTGGACTGTGTTATCACAAATAATGGCTAAGTTTTTAGTTATCAAAAGTGAATGAAATCCTAGAAGTAAAAAAAATCAGAAAAAATTACCACCATCTGAAAGGCTGGGAGATTTTTGGGGAATTGTTTTTTGTTTGTTTGTTTTGAAGATGATTTGTCTTGGAATAAGCTGGATCTCAAATGTCCAACAGGAGAATACGCCTATAACATTTCCCCCCCCCCCCCCTTGTCACTGCAGGTTATTCCTAGAAATGTAAATTGAAATTCCACCAGAGGCAATATATCTAATGTAGTTACTTAGTGAACCAAGGGCTTTATTTAAGAACTTGGTGCACTGCAAGGTCAACTTCTCAAGTACAGCTTTAAACTCAGTGCCTGATGGAGAGTGCCTCAGAAAAATATATGAAAAATTATTTAAAAGACAGCACAATTCCTTACATAAGAATGGCCAAACTGGGTCAGACCAATCATCTATTTAGCCCAGTATCCTGTCTTCTGACAGTGGCCGGTGCCTGATGCTTCTGAGAAAATGAACAGAACAGGGCAATTATCGAGTGATCCATCCGCTATTGTCCAGTCTCAGCTGCTGGCTGTCAGAGGTTTAGGGGCACCCAGAGCCTCAGATTGCCTCCCTGACCTTCTTGACTAATAGCCATTGATAGACCTATCCTCCCTGAACTTCATTCTTTTTTTAACCCGCGTATACTTTTACCCTTCACAACATCCCATGGCAATGAGTTGCACAGGTAGTTCTTATGTTATGTGAAGGGTAAATAACACTTCTTTATTCACTTTCTCCACACCATTTATTATTTTATAGACCTCTATCATATCCCCCTGAGTCATCTCTTTTCTAAGCTGAACTGGCTCCTTTTTTTTAAATCTCTCCTCATATGGAAGCTGTACAATATCCCTAGTCATTTTTGTTGCCCTTCTATGTATTTTTTCCAATTCTAATATATCTTTTTTTAGCTGGAGAGACCAGAACTGCATGCAGTATTCAAGGTGAATGCATCCCAGGGATTAATATAGTGGCATTATATTATATTTTTGTTCTTATTATCTCTCTTTCCTAATGGTTCCTTATTGATTTAGTTTCTTGTCTAGATAGCAGGGGGGAGGGATAGCTCAGGGGTTTGAGCATTGGCCTGCTAAACCCACGGTTGTGAATTCAATCCTTGAGGGGGCCATTTAGGGAACAGGGGTAAAAACTGTCTGGGGATTGGTCCTGCTTCAAGCAGGGGGTTGTCAAAGGCTTTCTGGAAATCTAAGTACACTATGTCCACTGGATCCCCCTTGTCCACATGTTTGTTGACCCCCTTCAAAGAACTCTAATAGATTATTAAGACATGATTTCCCTTTACAGAAACCATGTTGACTTTTGCCCAACAATTTATGTTCTTCTAGGTGTCTGACAATTTTATTCTTTACTATTGTTTCAACTAATTTGCCCGGTACTGACATTAGACTTACCGGTCTGTAATTGCCGGGATCACCTCAACACCTTTATGAGAAACAGGAGTATTATTAATCTCCACTTTTACAACAGGAGGATCTAAGTGACTTGCCCAAAGTCATGCAGACAGTCTGTGGCAGAACCAGGAAATGAACCCAATCTACTGAATTCCAATTTGGTGCCTTAACCAAAAGACCAAATCTATTCTGTGTCTATCTTTAGACTGTAAACTCTTGGGAATGAGAACTATATTTTTGTGTCCTGTTAGTGCTCAACAAATACAATAAGTACAATAAATGAGACATGCATCTACAAATACACTCTTACAGTCTTACCCCTCTTACTCTGGTCTAGATCCCAGACTGGCGAACTGGCCCATAATAAACAGAAAAAGAGAGAGGCTAACTTAAGGACTTCACACTCAGATTTTTTCACTTTTAAGAGTGATTATCAAAATATTTTCAAATGTTTGTTTTTCTAAAAGAGACATGCATATACATGTACAGTCACACTTTTAAGTTTTCTCCTTTGTGCACTAATGTATTTTGATTCGTGTCTATCTCTGATGACTGAGAGAGATTGCTGCCAGGCCAAGTAAGGGAAAGTATGCAGCAGTTGCCACTGAGTTGCTGTATTGTTTAGTTAAAGGAACAACAGCGAAAAAAGTATTTCTCCTTTTTATTGGAGCTTCTTTTCTTTACCAGCAGAGATTGAGCCAGTAAATCATCAGGGAAGCTGGGATGGAAGAAGCCTTAGCTGCTGTCCGGAGTATTCTTTAAAACGGAGAAGGAAATGGCTTTTAGTTGTTTGTTTTATTTTGTTTTGGTTTAACTCCACTAGGGCTTATCTTCCTTTACCAGTGAGGGTTATGCCATTAACCACCACTGAAGCAGGAAAATGTTATATAAATATTATGCCCCCTACTCTCTTTCTGCTGGCATTCACCTTTTTCATGTGCAAACAGAGATCATATGAACAAGTCATTAGACAAGTCTTTAACAAATATTTTTATATTATTTACTTGATTTATTTATTTGTTTATTTAAAAAGAACTGAATAATGATGTTCTTTAACATGTCCTTTAATTATTGAACTGTGTCTTTGGACCACCGGAGACAGCAAATACAAAATGTATTTAATTAGCAAATAAACTGGTTTTACATCATGAAAGCAATTTATTTACAATAGCTTATTTAAATTCCCATATATTAGCAGAAGGTGTGTTGTACTTTAATGTTGTTGTTTCTAACTGCAGACAAATTGACATATTTAAAATCAACTGTTGTAAGATTTTATTGATGAGAAATTAAGTGACCCATTTAGAATGCTCACCTGACAATTAGATAGATGCCCTTTGTGTGCAACTGTTTGAAGCCATATGTTGTTCTTGATAGACTAGTTTATACAAGATCATACATAGTCTAAAAGTGTAAAGAGGAAACTGGAAATTAACTGACTGTAATTTATGCTTAACGATTAATTTGGAATACAATGGTTCAACTGCAGCATAAATGAACAGTGCAGTCAGTGATCTAGTCAGAAATCTTTTAAGACATTTAAAGGATTTGTAAAAACCTATTGGACCTTGTATAAAGAAAAAGTAGTTGAAATGACACACTTTGCTCATGGTTCACATGAATATCTTTGCTCTGCAAGATATTGCAAAAGACATGTAGTGTACAGATCTCCGCTGATATACACCATACCATCTATTGATGGAAGAAGCAGTTGGATTGGTCCTTGAAGCTCTTGCAGTGTTAACCTACCAAGCAATGATATTCATGCTACTCATGAAATATACATCCCATTGTCTTTAAACACTATCAGAAGCTCTTGCTATCATTTTATTGAGATAATAATGGTTAGCAATTAAAATACTAAATAAAAAAAAAAGGTTTTCAGGCTATAAATATTGTTTATGTACTAGTAGTCTAATTCTGTAATCCCTTTTTAAAATAGCCATTCAGGACTATCAAAATAATGTACTCTGAAACTAAAGTTACATACATTTAAAATCTCTCTTCAAAGTTAATTTAAACTGTTTCTAGCTTTTAGAAAAGCAGTCATGTTTATAATTGTTCAAATGTGACTTAAAGAGAATCTGTTAAGGATGTCAACTTTAAACGTTTTTGATGCAACTGTAGCTTTTTTAAAAAGTAGATTAGAAAAGATGAGTTAGAATGATAACTGATTTTGACACTGTTTCCTTAAATTCCTAGGCCATGGAAAGTGTGACTGTGGGAAATGCAAATGTGATGAAGGCTGGTATGGTGACTCTTGTCAGTACCCAACTACTTGCAACCTTACACGGAAGAAGAGCAATGAAATGTGTAAGAATTCTCAAGATATTATCTGTTCTAATGCAGGTAAGATATTTTCCTTAATGGTTAAAGTTCTTCCTGTGTTACCTTGTATATTGTGATGACATTTGACATGGTTTAGTTAAAACTTCACAGAATATGGTTTTAAAGATTGCTTGGTATACTTATAGAGACATACTAAACTTCTGTGAAATTCTATTCGTCAGCATGTGTGTGTGTAATGGAATTCAGATAATACAATGAAAATGAGTCAGCAGGCTGAGTCTTTCCTTTGAAATTGACATGGACTCCAGCTGTTCTGAATGACTTCTTCATCCAGAAAAATCAGTGGGGAAAATGTAACCTAAACTGTAGTATGCAGATTGCTAGACATGATATGCAATGCTAGTTTAAACTTTTTATAAGGATTTATGTGAAAATATTTTTATGACTTTTAAATTACCTCTAAAGTGTACTCAAAATGCTTTCTTTAGTATTCTGGCTCATCCATAACTATTTTAAATTGATGAAAACTCCAGCTGTGCCAGATGTTTTACTCATCAAAAGGATGTGGTAACAACATTTACACTGAGAGGGGCTTAGATTTTTTTTGTTTTGGTCAGATGCAAAGGAGGCATTTGCAAACATCCCTTCTGGAAATTTAAACAGGAGCTTTAACACTGATTATTAAAACTTGCTATCACAAAACATTTGCCATGTAATTTTGGCTATGGAACCTCCAGCCAAAACCCTTCTACATTCTGAGCTGTTGTAACTCTTTTTATCCTTTGTTTAAGTTTTATGATTCGTGCTGACCTCAGTGGGAATTACCAAGTAGATAAACAGGGGAAGATACAACTATCTTGAAGATCCAGCTGCACAGCCTTAAAATTTTGGTGGACATTTGCAGGCAATCTGAACTGAAATCAGATTCTGCTGATTAACATTCACAAATCTCTATGTGAATCTGGCAGTGGGAGGAGTTGCCAAGTTCACACTTTTGCCCAACATTGCCAGTATTTTAATTTACATTTAAGCCCATACATGTGTGTAATTTTATACTTACGGGATAGTTCTCTTACTCATTTTGGCATTTTGGCACTAAACTAATGACTAAGCATTGTCATTCCTTTGCTGGAGATAACATAGACTGCAAAAGTACTAGGAATTATCTTAGCTGAATCTAATCCATGTTTGATATGATACTCGTTACTTGACTATAGGCAGGAGAGAAATTAAGGCAGGACTGTTTGGTGAAGCCTCAATCAGCTGCTTAAGGGTAAGACTGAGAGCTCAATTTTAAAAAGGGAGGCAGTTTGTGTGCAGGCAAAGCTCTCATTAAAGACTAGGTTTTCTTGTAATCAGAGCTGCACTCTCTCTCCTTTTGCTTTTCTGTTTATACAAAAACCTTTAGTTTCTGCCTCTTTCTTCAAGTGGTGCACCTTAAAACATGACAGTAAAACCCAGAGTTGTGGAAATTCTCTTTGTGAAAGATATCTGGTTACTGGACCTAGGTTTGTTCTATGTAGTCAGTTTATATTGTCATGTTTTGGTATTTTCTTCAATGCAGTAGCGAAACACTCTCCTACATCTTGTCAGATATTGAGATATTGATGGGCAAAGGGAAGTGTTGAACAATAGAGAGTCATTATCAAGTCTTACACCAGAAATGAGCCATGATCCAATGTGTCAGAGAGAGAGAGAGAGAGAGAGATGAGAGAAACTACAAAAACAAAGTAACTGACTTACACTTTGAACAAGAGAAGGACCACGACTTGGTTATAAAGCTACATCCACACAGCTCCCTCTTTGCTAAACATCATATAGACCCAGATTATCAAAGGCGGCCCGAGCAATTGTGGAAACAGATAACATACACACATGTTTAAATTAGACACACAAATAACTCACATATATGTGTAAATGTTAAGCAGAGCATTCTTCTGTGAGGTGTTCCAGGATCTGCACCACCTACCTGTTTCTTTCTGGGTGGAGTTTAAAATACTGTTTTTGATAAAGACCTAAATGAGGGTTTGGCTCTCAACATGAGACATCATCAGTTGTGATCAGCTGAAATGCATGAGCTGAAGTCCCCTCATGGTAAAAGAGAGGATGCTGCTAGGAGAGCTTTCTCCCTGAGCGCCTCTTTCCTTTTGAATTCACTCTCCCCCATCTCTTGGCTGGAGATAGCCTGAGTCTGTTCATTTCTGAGATTCACTGAAAAGCCCAACCAGCTGAGCAGCCATTTGAGCTGGCTGAGATTGGAAGGATTTGGAGTAGGTTGTGGGACTTGAGGCAGGAATGTTTTAGTTTTGTAATGTCTTTTGTTTACTGGCTATGATTGGTGTTGTGCGGGTTTGGCCACTGGCCTGCTCCTATCATTTTGTTTAGTTATGGACTATGTTTTTTTAAATATTTGTCAGATTGCCTAGCACCTGGAACGGGTATCTGATATATGTGTGACACTGAAGTAACAAGAATATCATCGTGTATTTATTGCAAGAACTTGCCCAGTTAGGCACCAGGTCTTTCACTCAGGGAGTTGACCTTCATTGCTTTATTCTTAGACTCTAGGGTTCATATCTGAAGCAGAAAGAAATATATATATATATATATATATATATATATTTTTTCAAAAACACAAGCCTACCATGATGATAGGAGCCCAACTGCCCAATACATTTTCTATAAATGCATGCACACAGTTGTGCATAAAGCTGGTTGAATAACTTGTAATGAATACATTTTTTCTCCTTTTCTATTTGTGAATCATCTGCTGAGAAATTGGAGTTTTCTTGAAGTTATTCATTATCTAACATTGTTCGCTAATGAACTTCAACAAATAATTCTAGATCTGTAGCTTATTTGTAATCAAGTTCTTGTCATTGTTTTTAAATTCAAGTTGTTTAGCTTAGGCATGTAGATCACATGGCATGTTTCTATTCCCAGTCTGAACGAGTGTGACACTCAGTCTAGTTTCTATTGTAAATACAAATCTGAATTTAAAAATTGATATCTGCAAAAGTATCATGTATTATTAGCTTACATGTGCTGCTTTGGATACCAGTTTTTATTCCAGTAATCTCATCTACTGAATTTTGGTGGAAAGCAAATACACAAGAGGCATGAACACAGCTGAAGCAAACTCCTAGATAACTTTGGAATGCAAATTGCTGATTTTCTTATGTTTATTCTGGTAGTGCCTGGGGCCCCATTATGCTAGGAATTGTACAAACACAGAACAAAAAGACAGTGTCTGCCCCAGCGAGCTTACAGTTTAAGACAAGAGACAACAGATGGATGTAGACAGACGGATGGGGGAGTACAAGGAGACAATAAGACAGTATTGTCCAGCATGATGAGCTGTGGTCTCAATGCACCAGCAGGGAAAAGGGAAGGGATATAACATATGAGCAGAGTCATCAGCATGATGATCAGCAGATGTTATGTGAGTTCCACAAGTTTTTGTTTTGTTTTGTTATTTAAGCCCTAAATTGCTTAAGTGAGTTATTTTAACTCAGAAAAATGCAAAACAATGAACTTAAGATCTAAAAAATGAAAGAATGGCACCACGATGCCATCAAAAGATAGACTGCCACCTACATCAGGGTATTCTTGCTGCAATATTTTACAATATTTGACCATGGCCAAATTATAGGCAATCAATTGACTGATAATTTGACATTATTTGAACAGTTAATTGACCGGTTTGCCGAGTCTAGTGAAAACTACATTAATAGGACAAGGAACCTTCTCTCGTAACCAAGGAATGTTGCAGAAAAGTTTAAGATCAGTGAATGAGGGATCGATCCACCACTATTATGTCAATTATCCCTGTAATGTACATCCTTGCAGAAAAAGCTCACAGTTCTATTAGCCATTTCTAATTATATATTGGTAAAGTACTTGCTGATTGTTTCACATTTTCACTGCAATTAGCTAGTCAGTTGGCAAATTAAAGGTATTGCTGTGATAATTACTATATAAAGTTGAGTCCTCTTCCCTCACATCTGAGCATGAGTTCTTACTGCACGTGGTCCTCCCCCAAAATTAGTTCAGACTGATTTCTTGGGGTTTTCCCCATCTCACTACATTGGGACCACATTCTCCAAATTATGATTGTGTAGGGGATATTAGGATGTTGTGGGACTCTCTAAATATACTGAGGGGATGCTTCCAATGTTATTTCTAGGATCTCAATTGTGCTGTCATGCTCGTCTGTTGCCATATGGCCATTGAGCTGGACAAAGTCAGATTCCATCCTTGAGAAACTGGCAGTGTAGAATTCAACTTTCTTCCTTCATGAGAGAAAGAGAATGTTGCATTCATGTTTGTGGATTTTATGATGCCTTTGGGGTAGCTGTTGACAGACAGCCCTGGAGGTGAATTTTACTTGGCTCTAGAGAGGTATGATACTTCTTGTTATGGTTCTTTATTCTTTGTAGAGTGAGACACCTAAAAAAATCTATTTACACTTCAGATGGACTCCCCTGACCCCCTGGGTTATCTTAAGTTTTCAGTGAGCTCAGCAATAAGGCGTATAAAACCACTGTTGGATTAATTAAAACAGCAACAACTATTCTTTCTATTAACTATAATCACGAGAGTGTTTTTTTGAATGTTTACAGGCGTATGCCAATGTGGCAGATGCAAGTGTGAGAATTCGGAAGGGAATGGACTCATCTATGGTAAATTTTGTGAGTGTGATGACCGAGAATGCATAGATGATGAAACAGAAGAGATCTGTACAGGTAAGTGCATTAGTAAATAAGTACAATAAGGAGATCAGTCAAAGCTGGTTGAGACATGCAATAGAGTAATACAGTATTTCAGATTTTTACTTATTGGAATTATAAAATGACTTTATTGCATGCATGCATTGAGAGACAAAGAGATAAATAGCATGAATACCTACTGTGAATGGTGAGTAGAAATTTCAGATGAGCAAGTGGGCTGAACAATAATCTGAGGAACATAGTAGCCCTGAGCCACTGTCTCTTTTTATGAAGAGAAGCAGGAGCCAGGGTGCATAGTACCACAAAGCTGCTAATTTTCTAACAAGTGAGGTAGATGGAAGTGGATATGTGCGAGGATGGAAGAAAGAGGGAGAGACTGAGGGGATACATTAAAAACAGAGAAGTACAGTATTGGGACAAGTGGGATTAGAAAGGAGTAACACCCCCACACACATACACAAGGGGACCCAATTCATTCCCATAATACTGCAAATATGTATTACTATCTGTATTTACCCATGTGTGTATAGAGACCAAAATAATTTCTATTTGTTTAACTCTCCATGCTGCTCTTGGGAGAGAAAAGAACTTTGGTTGTACAGAATAAGTTGGTTTTTAAAATGATGATAGTAATATGACCCTCTAAAGAAGCCATATCCTGGGAATGCAGGCCAAACTTATCAAATAATTGGCCAAAGTAAAAGCTGGGGAGGGATACATGTCAGTGATTCAATATATATTTTATTTTACATACCAAGTGTGAGAGAAAATGCCACACTTTATTACATTTGATAGCATTTGACATTTTACAAAACCCCATTAAACTCTCCTGTTGCATTTTTCTGTGTATCCTTTCTCATCAGTGTGGTGTCTCATTATAAAGCTTTTTCCTTTTCCCTACCCTTGTTTCATTCAGTGATGCCATAATCCAACCGGGGACTAGATTTACCTCTGTAAAACTCCAATTTTATGTTGATGTGCCGGTTGAATTCAAGAGTTACCAGAGAAAGGTGCTAGTGAACCACGTCCCTTCGTGTTTGTGACTTCCTAATTCATCTCTATGGAAATTGGTTACATTATACCAGGACCCAGACACCTCAGTCAGGATCAGGACCCAATTAAAGTTGATATTGCAAACAGTAAGACAGGAATACTGTCTTGGAGACCTTGCAAACTAAGGCTCTTATCCTTCAATCTTATGCATGAGCTTAACTTTAAGCACATGAATAGTTGTGCTGGGGGTATCGATAGAGCTACTCCTCATGTGTTAAAAGCTAAGCATATGCAGTTGCAAGGCTGGACCCCAAATAGAGAAAACAGACATGTGTTGGCATGGCATCTGCGAGAGACGGTGGGAATTGCAGCCTATGATGTAGATGGTTTGCTATGTCTCATGTGACTGAATAGGCCAAGCTGAGATTTGCATGATCTTTGGCAGTTATTGCAAATATATGTATCTTTGTTGGGAGCTGCTTGCTTCCTACGGGCAATTTTCTTCTCAAGCCATAGGAGCTAGCTCCTGTCATGGACTTTGATACCCTGATGGAGACGATGACGTCACTTGTTATGATCACTTGCCAAGATTTCCCATTGGTCAGGATCAATTCCAAATTCCTTCAAATCTTGCTTGCATGTATTTTTATAGCGAAGCTTGGGCTATTGTTCTTGTTCCCTCTGATAGCTCCCCATGTAGCATGTCCTTGGGTATGCGTCCGTCTTCCAACCTACTCAGATGGCCCAGCCCGCGCAGTCTAAGAACTTTGAAGAACCTGTGCGTTGATTACTTTATCTTGCCAATTGGTGTTGAGTATGTGGTGTAAACAACATAGATGGAAACTGTTAAACCTTTTCTCCTGATGAGCATAAGTTGTCCATGTTTCCCCACCATACATGAGTGCTGAGGATGCAAGCTTGGTACACTAGCAGTTTGGTCTTGATGGTAAGCTTTGAGTTGCTCCATGCTCTTTTAGTTAGTCTGCTAAAGGTAATGGCAGCCTTTCCAGTGCAAACATTTAGTTCTTCATCCAGTGAGAGGTTGGTGGTCACTGTAGAACCTAAATAGCTGAACTTTTGGACTACTTCTAGCTGATTTGCATTTCAGGTAATTGAACCCCCTGTCCTAATACAACTGTTTTCTTAATGCTGATGGTGAGAGCAAATGCCTGACAGGTACTTGAAAGGCGGTCCATGAGTTCTTGTAATAGATCTTCATTGTGGGCTATGAGGCAGCATCATCAGTGAATAGAAGTTCCCTGATTAGCACCTTTTTGACTTTGGTTTTTGACTTAAGTCAGGACAGGTTGAAGAGTTTCCCATCTGATTTTGTGTGGAGATAGACTCCATCTTTCATGTCCTTAAACTCACAGTTCAAGGGTATTGAGAAGAAGATTCCAAAGAGTGTAGGGGCAAGAACACATCCTTGCTTCACTCCACTTTTCATCTCAAAGCTGTCTGAAGTGGACCCGTCAAACTGGACAGTTGCTCTTATATTGTTGTGGAATGAACGTATAAGACTGAACAGAGTTGGTGGACATCCTATCTTTTCTAGTATTGCTAGTAGACCTGCTCTGCTGACTGTGTCAAATGCTTTGGTTAGGACCACAAAGGCAATGTACAATAGTCAGTTTTGCTCCCTGCACTTTTCTTGGAGTTGATGCAGAGAAAATATCATGTCTATAGTTGATCTTCCAGCCCTGAATCCGCACTGTGATTCAGGGTAGACACGATTCGCCAGCTGTTGTAGGTGCACTAAGATGACTTTTGCAAAAGCTTTTCCTGCTACACTTAGTAGCGAGATAGTAGCGAGTTGGAGTTGTTGATTTCCGCTGAGATGCCATCTTTTCCAGGAGCCTTGTCACTTGATAGCAAATCTATGACCTTGCTTAGCTCTTCTACAATGGGCTCCACATCTAGCTCTGGCATGACCTGTAGAGTTGGCTTTTGGTCCAGTGATTCGCTGGTGATGTTTCTTTCTTGTGTGTATAGCTCTGAATAGTGTTCAACCCAATGAGACAACTGCTTGCTTTTATCTGTAATGATTTCACCGCTGTGTGATTTGAGAGGGGCAACCTTGTTGACAGTGTATCTAGAGCTTTCTTCAGGCCGTCATACATGACTTTGAGGTTTCCTGTATCTGAGGCTGTCTGTATCTCTTCATAGAGCTTGATCCAGTAATGATTTGCACAGCGTCTGCTTGCTCACTGCATCTCGGTTTTTGCATGTCGAAGTCTCACTTTTGTGCTCTCTGTTGGCTTCTTGTTGTGTTCCAGATAGGCTGTGTTCTTAATATTGATGAGAGTTAATAGTTCCACTTCATTTTCTTCAAACTAGTCCTTTTTTGATGGTCTCTTTCCCCCAAATGTAGCTAAAGCTGTTTCATGGATTGTTGTTCTTAAATTCTCCCAAAATTCCTCTGCCTCCTCTGGTAATGACTTCCCATGCATGCTAAGTTCAAAAGCCTGCACAAATTCCTTGCATTTTGGTGTTAATAGCATTGATTTTGGGCTTGCTCCTAGGTTTTGCTCTATGTAGTTTCTTGGCTGTAATCTTCACTTCGCTAATAACCAAGGAGTGCTCAGTGTCACAATCAGCGTTGTGGAACGTGCAAGTGTTCTGCGCTAAGGGTAGGTCTTTTCTCCTGATGATAACAAGGTCTAATTGGTGCGAGTGGCTTGATCGTGGATGTCGCCAGGACACTTTGTGGTGACCTTTTCCTGTAAAATATGAATTGGTAATGCACATTTGGTTTTGGGTGCAGAATTCAAGAAGTCGTTGGCCATTCTCATTCATCTTGCCAATGCCAAAATGTCCTATGCAATCTGGCCATGAGTTGTTGTCTGCACCAACTCTTGCATTAACATCACCAAGGAGGAAAAGTTGCTCAGTTGATGGTTTTCTTTTGACGACTTGATGCAAAGAGTGGTAAAATGTATCCTTCTCCTCAGGGCTAGATTTGAGTGTTGGTGCATAGGTACTAATGATGTTCACAGAGCCGATGGTCGTCTGAGGTTTAAGCGAGATGATACGCTCTGACTTCTCAATGGGTGTTTTACGTCTTGTGAGCATAGTTGTGGCTAAAAAGACCGCTGCGCAAGTGGCAGTCCTTTCCAAATAAAGTATGTAGGTAGTTTGATGCTGAGAAAGGGATTACAAATTATGCCTGTCAAGTCTGCTGCTGTTTATGACTCAGTCTCTGCGCCTCAACAGCCATAAGACAGTTAATAAAACTTTGCCCTGTAATCAGAACACACACATGACTTGTTTTCAGTGGTGATGGTTTGCATTGCGCCGTCCATACTCGCTCGCCTATTCATCTGTGCTCTAGTGGCACCCAGTCACAAGATGATTGGCAGAGGGTGCAGACTGAAGCCGATGATGTGGAATCCTTCCATGAGCCCTCTATAGTCAAAGATAGAGATGGTCAAAAAAATTATAACAATTTAGTTCACAAATTTAGCTTCCTTTCTACCAGTGTGAAGTGTCTGCAAAAAATTGCCAATTTCTCAAATGTATTTAGTTTTAGAAATTATTCACAAATTTGTTCAGAAATAATTCTTGATCTGCTTTCATGAACAATTCATTGTGAATATTTGAAATGCAAAATTTGCTCTGGGTTGGTTAGTTACATAAGTCATACAGAACTGTTTCTTTTCCTTAATTGGTTGACAGCTGTGGAAATGTCATGTTTGACTGTAAAATGTACATGTCACAATTCAAAATTTGCACTGTTGATAGTAAATGAACATGAGATATTTGAGGACAGCAGCTGATCCAGTTCTTGCAGTGATTGCTGGGGCTGTTGAGTCTGACACTCATAGTACAGTGAGAAAGGACTTGATCCTGCAAGGTCCTGGCTCTGCTCACCAAAGTACTTAACTATATGCTTAACTTTGAGCACATGAAGTGTCCCACATGCTTAACTTTAAACACTTGGGTACTCCCATTGAAATCACTGCACTATTCACCTGCTGAAAGTTAGGTGCTTTGGTAGATTGGATCAGAGGGCTTACAAGCTTGTAGGATTAAGTCCCAAATGACCAAAGGTAGGACCTGTTCAGGATTTTGAAGGTGGGGGAGGGATATTAGGTGAATTTGTTAAAGGTTTGTTTTGATTCATGGAAGGGATTGATCTTCCAGCTAGTTCTTAATTTTAAGAGCTGATTTGTCTATGTCCATACTTTCCTTGTTTAAAATAGTTACAAACAAAAGCCATAGTCCTGCAAGCTGCTCAGCACAGGTGGAGCCCTCACAGAACCCCATGGAGTGAATCTTGCAAGGGGCTGAGCTCCCCCAACTCCCATTGTTTAGAAGTTGCAAGTGCACAGTACCCTGTAGTTCAGGATTGAGAGATTGAGCCACAGTAGTGTATTTAAAGTTGCTCTTTACTTTTTCTGTTAAATTCACGATCTACTAAATTTACCCATCCATGCTCAAGAATTAAGTTTAATGACTGTAAAAAGAATACATTTAAATTTAATTTTATTATTATTTATTTATTTATGTATTACAAATGAAGAACATTTGTAAAATAGGTTTATGGCGGTATAGCAGTACAACATAATTAATTGCTTTTGTAGAAATCTTATTTTATTCAGAAATAAAATCTGTCAACTGCTTTAGTTGTGATCATAACACTGCAAGGATGAAGAGGAAAATTAGTAAAAATGGTTAGATTGTTAATGCTCTTTTAAAAACTTGCCTTTTTCTCACTGTATAAAATTTGCTTTGGGTTAAGGCCATGGAAAGTGTTACTGTGGAAACTGTTACTGTGAGGCTGGTTGGCATGGAGATAAATGTGAATTCCAGTGTGACATCACCCCATGGGAGATCAAGAAAAGATGCACATCTCCAGATGGCAAAATCTGCAGCAACAGAGGTGTGTCATTCGCATATTTTATGTGTGCATTTATTCTGCACTAGGACAAAGGTAATAATTTTTAGAAATAGTTTTTGATTTTGCTCTCCTTTCACTTCTGGACATGAATCTTTAAAATTTGGCATCTGTGTATATGTGTGTACACATAAACATACATTTATGTATGCATGTATGAATATGTTTGTGTATATGAATACACATATTTCCTATTATATACATATGTGTGTAAATATGTATATGTAAAATATGTATTTATAAGATGAAATTGACCCAAGAATGGGAAGTCCCTTTCACCTCTTGCTCCTACAATGAGGCTGCACTGGATGGGTAATGGGCAGATAACTCATCCTGGGTTCCCCAAACCCCTGAATATGGGCTATGAAAGAACAGTGGTCATTATTTCATCTCAGAACCTGGAACAGCAACCAAAGAGGGCCTGCTCATGGCCTTGGAAGATAGATTTTTTTTAACTACGTGTAGTTTTTTGCACAAAGTCCAATCACTTGAATTTCATCCATAATTTCCATTTAATTTTGCCAATTTGGGAAGAAATAATGAAAAAAATGAGATTTGTATTCACCAGCTGCTATACTTGGCTTCAGTGAACAAATAGTTCAAAGTGAGAATGTTATTCCTTTGGCTGCAATCCAGAACTATTACAGAAGAGCAAAAGTGCAAGTCTCATAGAAACCTTTCTTAAATATATCTCTACTGACAAAACCTGCTATAGTATGAGCACCTAATTATCCTGAGAGCATTTAGAAAACCCTCTCATCTTAATTATGGGGAAATTGAAAGCTTGGCTCAAATACAGAAAGAATGTAGGCTCATTTAATTTTTGGGCTTTAACTTTAAAAAAAACCTTGTGTAATACAGGAAACAATAAATATAGAAACATTATGTGTCAAATTAGATATTTTATTTGCACTGTAATAGTGATATCTTACCAAAGGGAATTTTAAGATGTGTTACCTAGCAAGCATTTCTTTATCGTTATACTGGAGCAGTGCAAATGAGTGTAACTGGTAGCTGCAAACTTCTGCAGGATGCACAAGGGAACTACCTGCCCAATACTATTTCCAGAATTCTTTTTAACTTTTCACGTATTTATGATTTTGTCCACATGAAACTTCAGGATGCCTTGACTTTATAAAGCTATTTCTACTCACTTTATTAATAGGTTTTTGATCAGTGTTCCCAGTTTACATATTTTGATATATACTGAAAATCTAGGAGAGCTGATGCAAAGTCACTCTAAAAATTTACTGTTTGGGATTACACCATCATTACATAATTTTTCCACTCTAAGAGTTTAACATTCTTTTCACTGAATGAACTATGCAAGTGTCCATAATATCGATTCATCCAGTCCAGTTCTCTTCAAATACATCCTATTGTTGTAGTGGAGGGTGCTGGTGGCTGCAGTAAACGTGACTTTGAACTGTGGGCAATCACAGACCTTGCTGAAACTGATGGATGTGGTAGCTGCCCTTCATTCAGACTAAATGGAAGAAGCAATTAAGCTCCTTTATGGAGTAAGATAGCTGGAGACAATGGAAGCCACTGCATACATTTTTAACTAATGAGCATTGGAAACAGTGACCCTGTGCTCACAAAGCTTTTGTGAAGGCAAAACAACAAGTTTCAATTCCTACACTGATTCTTATTCATGCCCATTGGTAGGCCCATTTCTGCTCTGTTTTTTTCCTTAGGCACGTGTATATGTGGTGAATGCACATGCCATGATGTGGACCCAACTGGTGACTGGGGAGATATTCATGGAGATACCTGTGAGTGTGATGAAAGAAATTGCAAGGCAGTGTATGACAGATATTCTGATGACTTCTGTTCAGGTAAGGGGCATATGTAAATGTAAACAAGATGTCTGAATTTAATTTTGGAAGAAGGAATGTCCAGTGGCTTGCTCTTACTCCTCATTCTATTCCTTTAGTATAATTTTTGCTCAGCAGACATTAGGGCTCAGACTCTAATTATTTTATTGGAAGTAGGTAGGTTTTTTAAAATAAAAAACATGCTATTTTGTGAAACAATTAAATGAAACTAAAAATCTTTCATCTTTATTTTTTTCCACAAAACATACTTTTTGACCAGCTTGTCTAAATATGAATGAAGGAGCCCAACTGTAAGCACCCATTTGTGTTATGCTAAGTACATCGTGTTCAACATAGCATGAACAATTTGAAGAATGACTGAAGCTGTTAACTGTGGATATACTCTACCACACATATTGAAACTTGTAGGGTCACTTCTAGGTGCTGCAAATGAAGAGACAGAGGGGAAAAATAAAGGAAAAACTAAAAGAATCCACATTTGTTATTAATGCAAGGTGGTTGGTAGAACATAAAAAGTGGTATGGTAGTGACTTTAGTATCAATACAGGAAATATGTGTTCCTATTAAATGCTGTTGAATCTACCTCTGAACTGTACCTTGCTGCCCCTCAGAATATTGGGTCCAAGCTACTCAAGATGCCATTCGAGAATGTGGGGTATAACAAGAAGATCTTTGCTATTTGCTAAGATAAGAAAATAAAATGGGAAAAGATGAGAGCATTTCTCAGGACCAGACATCTAGAACTTCAGCTGTATGGGTGCTCAGCACAATATTTTAATCCTTGTTGAGAAAGAATAACACCTAACACAGTCCTACCCCATTTCTGGAGGTTCAAAAATTCTCTCAGCTACCAACATCCTCATGGTTTGTTGACTGAAAAAGGATTGATGCCCCAGCTTCCCAGAGACACTTGGTGGAACTCTGGGGAAGATGATGCCTCTTCATTTTTATCCAATTACCATAAATACGATGAAATTAGCACTAAACATGAGGAAGACTTTGACTAAAACATTGCATGTGTTTTGTGCACCACGGGACTTTACAGAAGCACACATTTTGCAAAAGCAACTGAAGGCAGCTTCAAAGGGACTTGACAGATTACAGTCTGACACTAATACTGCAGTGTTCTGTGGAAATCTGACTTGACTTAATTAAGAAAAAAATTTGGAACCACACAAGAACAAAATAATTTTTAAAAATAGCTTCTGAAAAGTTTATAGTTTCCCTCCCCTCCTAGCATGATTGATCCCAAATCAAAAGATCACAAAAGGAGCCTAGAGCAGTAAGAGGAGGCTGAAACTGAGATGGTGAAATGTAACCCTCTAGTCCTTTCTTCTCTACTAATGATAAATATGAAGATCCAGATTTCTTAACCACAACTATGTTTGAAAAACAATGTTGGGACTAGCACTGGTCAGAAAAGGAGAAAAAAAATCTGCATTTGTGAAAATGTTTTATGACTTTTTTTCTTCCCACTTTTTTGGTTGAAATTTTGATCAGCTGTAAGTGTCTAACGCTTAAACAGAAAACAGGACAATTGAATTCAGGATATTGTCCATCTTTAAGACTTACTACTATCAGCATCAATTGAGTTTTACCACACTGCGATTGATTTGATTGAAACTTTGTTATATTCCACTTGTAGAAAAAGCAAATAATTTGGTAAAAGTGTATCAGTAGCTAAGGGTAAATACAAAACAGGGTTATGTCTAACTAGATTACAGGCTTTGCATTTGTGTTCTTATATTCAAGGCCTTGTTTTCACAAACTGTGCAAACCCCTAGCTTAGATACAGTGCACCAATGTAAACTGACTTTCAGTAGTGTGACTTACCCCAGTTCAAACTAGGGTACTTTGCATCTGTGTAAGTCATTGCCAAAACCCATAATGTGGGAAAGCACTTAAAAAATTCAAGCTGTTAATTTTTGACAATATATTTACTGTTTTATGTCTGCAGAAAAACAGTGCTTACAAAGTGAATCACAAAGCATATGTGCTATGTTTCTTTTCAAAACTGTTACTTTTTAAGGTTTTAACAAGTTTTTTTCAGTGTTTTAGTAAAAAATCCACTGGGGTTTACTTAGATTGGGGAAAATCCAGGCAAAGTGGCAAACCTGATAGACAATAAAGGGAGCTGAGCTGGTTCAAA
This sequence comes from Emys orbicularis, assembly GCF_028017835.1. Classification (NCBI taxonomy): domain Eukaryota; kingdom Metazoa; phylum Chordata; order Testudines; family Emydidae; genus Emys; species Emys orbicularis. The sequence continues at coordinate 266,681,234 of NC_088683.1, read as the reverse complement.
AGTTTCTCATGTTGTTCTGCCTGCCTAATTGATAGAGGCAGGAAACCTTTCCTGTCCAGTTTAGTGGACTGGAATCATAGAAACCCTGTTGCAGATAAGAATTTTACTGTGACTGAATGAAATGCCACCAGTCATTTCAAAGACTTTACCATGGGAATTGGGAGCCCTGCTGCTAAGGCTTAACATCACAGAAGGGTAGCTCCCGTAAGAGATTTCACATTGCCTGGGGGTGATTGGCAATTTACAGTACTTCATGTTGCCAACTGGATGTCCTCTTTTAAAGAGTTTAATGCTGTTTGGTATCTAACTGCGTGATCTTCACTTAGAGGTGTTCACATTGTCAAGGGACTGTCCTCCTTTAAAGATAATCATGTTAACATCCTGATATAGAAAGAAAAAAACAACAACAAAATGAGCCTTCCCATATGAAAACATCCATATTCACATACAGACTATGTGCTGCTGTCTTGTTAGTGCATACATGGCTGTTTTAGCCGGAGAGAGTTAATAAAGTGAATTAGCCTTTCAGAGATGCACATGTGGGCCACAGGGGCATATGGCCAATGCTCAGCCTGCCAGCAGGTGCACAAAAACAACAAGGGACAGAAGAGCGGCCTTCAGCATTTTTAAATGAAAAACAATTAACAAACATAAAGAAAAATCACCTCCTGTGCACCTGCAGGATGGCAGCTGGTCTGCTGGCCTTTCTGTCAGCCGAGGGAGCTCCTTGGCCCCCGCCTCCTCCAATTTTCTGCATGTAAACTAGTAAGTGCATACATTTTAGACATATAGTATTTGCAAGTGTAAACATTTCAATGTAGTCAGACTAGATCTATAAAACGTATGTGCTTATAGTTTGCAAGAAGAAAACCAGATGGGACAGTGGACAAAAGAAGAGTGGTTTGGACTTAAAGCAGTGGGTGGTGACTGGCTGAGGTTCTTGGGAGCAGAACTGGCCAGGGAGCTGGTCTAATGAAACAAGCATTTATGCCCTGTTTCAAACTTTATTCTGCTGCTGAAGAAAGATGTTGCTGATTGTCACAGGGGTGCAGTGTGTAATGAGGGGGGGTTGCCCCCTTTTCAAATCATGATGTCATATCAGACATGGCCCACTGAGTCACCTCTTCTTGCCAGGACATCGGATCTCATGGCAAATAATCCTCTGTGCTGCCCTGGCTCGCAGGGCAGTACTACTTCTGGCCTCACCCCTCGGGGATAGGGGGGACGGCAGAACAAACAAACAGTCTGGAGCTCTTAGCCTCCTGGCTGGGGCTGACAATAACAGTCTGGGGCCTTTGCCCTCGGAGTGGGGCAGAGCAAACCAACAGTCTGTATCAATGATCCCCAGTGGTAACGCCTAGTGGCAAGTGTGGGATAGGGATAAGGGAACCTGGGCCTACCCTACTCTATCGGGTTCTGGCTGAGGGCCCTATGAAGCCAGTGATCTCCTTATTGAAGATTCAAGTGTCGGCGCCCAACACATTCCTGGGTCACTTCCTACCCTTGAGTCTTCTGCGGGCTTGTCCTCCACGGGCAGCAGCTTGGTGTCTCTGTTGGCCTCTGTACCTGAGGGCGGAGGTCCCCTGTACTACCCTCATCTGCAGTCTGGAGAGCTGACGGTTCTTCAGCAGGAGCCGGCTGCTCCCGTCCATCCTCCTCTTCAGCCAGCCCCGACTGAACTGACCAGTTGCCTTTTATCTGTGCCTTTCATCGGGAGCATGTGCAGCAGGGGCAAGAGGGCGTGGCCTCTTCTGCCAAAAGTGATTGGTTACCCTCCCGCCTGACCAGTGTGGGGTTTATACACCCTGTCACTCTGTTGCTCAAGCTTTATTCACCCAATGCTTAGAATATTTTGTTCTGCCAGGCTTCTGCCCCTTTAAGTGATTGATGGAAGAAGCTAGAGTGCAAGTTAGAACTCTCTCTGCTGGATGTGCAGAGGAGATTTAATTGGATCTTCAGTCTCGCTGCCTTGCCTCCAGTCCTTCAGACAGCCCATGATGCTGACCACAAATGAGTGGTTGATGTAGGCCAGGGCAAATTGTATTCAGCATCACATAATTTCCATGTCAGTTTTTTAAAGTAGAATATACCATAAAGTAGATCTACTTTTTGAAAATAATTATTTAAATATATTGTAGAATTGTGTGGTTTTGATAAGGGATGAAATGTTGAGTATGCCATGAACTTCATATTCTTTTTCTATGTGACATGGTATATAATATTGCAATTGTCAGTAGATTGTGTAAGGGTCTTGCACTGCAGTGTGATTTACAATGTGTTTATATATGCATTGTGGGTCATAGTAGTGTTGAACTGAAAGTGTGTGCAGAACAGAGGGTATTTGTGTGCTGGTAAGACTGAGTATTGTGATGGTAGTGATATAAAGCATGGAGAGTGGCGTTGTGGTGAGTGTGAAAGTTGTCTTATGGTTGCCTTGCTGCTAAGGGTTTTCATTGTTGTGAGAAAATAAATTTGAGTGTCTTTACCTCTTTAGTTAACAGTCTTGTGTATGAAGATTTATACTATACATCAGATGCTACAGTATTTTTTAAGAAAAGAAAAATGATTCAATTCTAGAACAGGGGTCTCAAACACGCAGCCTGCGGAGCTCTTCCCTGCGGCCCGCCAATCTCCCCGCGGCCCCTCCCCCGAGTTATTTTATGTGGCAGCTAAGCTCCCTGCTCGCTGCTCCCCAATGTTTGGGGCTGGGTCTCTCCCCCGTCCCCGCCTGCCACCCCCACGCGTCTCCCCCAAGTGTCCCCGGGCTCACTTGCTGCCCCCTCACCGCTCGGAGCCTGCAGCTCATGCTGACTCCACTCCGCTCTGCCGGCTTCCAGCATCACCTGCTGCTGCAGGGTCCTAGTGCCCCCCTCCACTATGGCCAGGGCAGGCTGCCCTTCCCCTTCCCTTCTGCCCTAGTTCTGAGCCTCTCCAATGCCCCAAACCCCTCATCCCCAGCCCCACAGCCCTCACCCGTGCACCGCCTCCTATCCCCAAATTTCATCCCAGAGCCTGCACCCCAGACCCCCTCCCCCACCCAAACTCCCTCCCAGAGCCTTAGGCAGGTGGGGGTGGAGTTTGGGGGGGGCAGGTTCTGGGCACCACCAAAATTTCTACAAACCTGCCACCCCTGGAAGAGGCAGAGCAGGAGTGGAGTGGTGGTGCAGCCCAGTGCAGTGGGGGGGCTTTAACAGAAGTAAATCTAAGTGAGTGTTTTGTCCTTTGAGTGGGGTGCATTACTGTTGGTGGCACTTAGCACTTTCCAGGAGGGAGGGGGGAGGAGCAGGGAGCCGCGCACTCAGGGGAGGAGGTGGAGAAGAGACGAGGCAGGGGCGGGGCCTCATGGAAGGGGTGGAGTGGGGGTGGGCCGGGGGCAGCGAGGGGGGCTGTCAGTGATGTGGCCCTCGGGCCAATGCACTAGTCCTCATGTGGCCCTCATGGTCATTTAAGTTTGAGACCCCTGGTCTAGAAACTATATGATAACACAAACAGTGTGGCAGCCATTATTATTACCATACAGGAAATATTTATTTTAGGTGCAATGACTTGATTATACTGAACCTCTTCCCATGATAATTATTTAATAAAAGAAATTAGAGACTGTGTTTATTGTCATTAGACTTTAATGTATCTATTGCCCTGATTGAGACTGACTTAGAAGACTTTAATTCTATTCATTGTAAAGGTCATGGACAGTGTAATTGTGGAAGATGTGATTGTAAAAAAGGATGGACTGGAAAGAAGTGTGAACATCCACGTTCTTGTCCATTGTCAGCTGAGGACAGCTCTAAGAAATGCCAAGGAAGCTCTAATTTACCTTGCTCCGGAAGAGGTAGGTTAAGTTTGTTAGGATCTTTGTCATGCTCTCATAATCTACTTCTGATTACATTTTTTCTATTCATATATTTCTTGTTTTAAAGAGCTTGAACTTTCCTTGTTGTGCATGAGTCATGTCTGCATGATTTATATGGTAGGGTGAAGGGAGAATAGAAGAAAGAGTACCTGTTTTTTCCTGGCATCTGCTGCATTATACTATATTTCACTTACTTCAGTGTGTTCAGTTTTTGTGGAGGAGATTTCAAGATCACTGCTATTAGTTCTTTGGTGAGGATATATTTGGAGTATGGGCCTATTCTTGCACCCTCTGCTTGGACAAAACTCCCACTGAATTGAAAGTGTCATGTCCTCAGCTTTGTAAATTGGTATAACTCTATTGACTTTGGCTAGGTCTACACTACAGCGGGGGTCCGACCTAAGATACGCAACTTCAGCTACGTGAATACCGTAGCTGAAGTTGCGTATTTTAGGTCGGCTTACCTGGCTGTGAGGACGGGGGAAAGTCGACTGCTGCCGCGCTGCCGCCGACTCCGCTGCCGCCTCTTGCCGTGGTGGATTTCTGGAGTCGACGGCAGAGCGATCAGGGATCGATTTTATCGCGTCTTCACTAGACGCGGTAAGTCGATCCCCGATAGACCGATTGCTACCCGCCGGATCGGCGGGTAGTGAAGACAAAGCCTTTGATAGACATGATAGTCTTTGATAGATATGCACCGGCAGAGGATCTGTCCCACGGACTGCAGGATTGAGCCCTACACAATAGTTGTTCTTGACAGCCATTTTCTAACTGCCTGCTCACTTTTCAGTTGCCTTTTCAAAAGCTTTGACTAAAACAATTATTTATTAACAGACTTTTATAAAATTAAGTATGCAGTTTCAGGTGTGCAGTTGGGACAATATAAACATAAATAACATGCAAGAGGGACAAAATCATCTAAAAGAGAATGGATTCCATTCATTTTGACTTATCAGAATATGAAATATGGTTCTGCTCTCAAGAGTCTAGAACAGTAAATATGATATAGACTTTTTTTAGAATTGGTAATTGAAGTTGTTATGAAGTCTGCCCTCTATAGCATTTGCTGGAAAAGGACTAAAGCTGCTTTTGAATTATTGCTCAAACCTTAAATGTCATTTAATTTATGATTGCTTCTTTCACTAATACTGTCTGCAATAACCAGGGTCAAACAAAGGTCATAAGCTATTCACCCAAGTTAGCAGTGCCACATTGACATTTGCCTATGTTTTTCTTTCACAAATGTATAGCTGTTAATAACAGTTCTTGTGCAGAACTAGTTATCTTCTACAAGAACTAGGAATTATCAGCTGCTTTTCATCAGGCTATGACGGCAGAATGTTGACCTTTTAGCAGAGAAATAGCTGTCACAAGAGGAAGTGCCTTTGGTTGTGCTGGAAAAAAATGTTTTCATTTGGCTGGGTTAGGATATTACTAATATATTACACATGTGTAGTCAGTTAACAAAAGGAATGTCTACACTGCAATTAAAAACCCATGCCAGCTGACTTGAGGTCATAGGGCTCGGGCTAAGGGGCTGTTTAACTGTCATGTTGATGTTTGGGCTCGGGCTGAAGCTCAGGCTTTAGGACCCTATGCGATGGGAGGGTCCCAGAGTTTGGGCCTATCGTTACCTCAGTTTCCAATCTGTAAACTGGGGATAATAATACTTCCCTACCTCACAGGGGTGTTGTGAGCATAAAAATCCATTAATGATTGATTGTGAGGTGCTCAGATACCGCAGTGAAGAGGGGCATATAAGCATATAGATAGAATAGCAAGAAAGAACTAGATGCTAGAAGGTGCAAGGGAATATGGGGCCTGTAAGGAGGTTTTATGGATGTAACCATGGGATTGCCTCCATCGTGTAGTAAACTATTCCTGAAATTTAAAGGTTATTGTGCTAGAGGACCTGCTCAAACATCTTTAATGTAGCGGGGCTGCTTTCCCAACCTGTTATCGGTATCAGTATATGATTTAAAGGAAACATGTTTCCTGGAATGGAATACCCTACAAACAATTTAGTTCTCTGAGTAAATTTCTTCTAGAGACTGGGTTGAGTTTTAAGAGTATTACATTTTAATTTTTTGTTGGTTTTTCAATCTGTCCCTTTTCAAACTGGATTTTTTCTCTTGTTTCTGATATCATAGATGTCTTGACTGGGATTTTCAATGGAATCAAAGAGAGTTAGGCACCCATTTCCTATTGAATTTCAATTGGATTTGGGCACCTAAATCTCTTAGGCACCTTTAAAAATCCTTGCCTTTGTTCGTGGTGTCTGTACATTACTATTTTGGTCACTTTCTTGTAATGTTTCTCTCTTAGCTAGGATACAAAGAAAATAAGAGTAAATGTGCACTGCTGTATGTAGGAAATTATGCATACAATATCTTAATTTAATGGGAATTTTGTTTAGTAAGACAGTTTATCTCTGGGTTAGAAGAGGGGACCGGGAGTCAGGAGATGCAGCTGCTGTTTGTTACAGTGTCACTTGCTGTGTGTGTCCTTGGGGAATCCACTCTCTGTGCCCCAGTTTCTCTGTTAGTCAGTGGGAATCATGATACTAAACCACTTGTTATAAAACACTTTAATATTTTGGGATAAGAGGTGCTAAATGAGGACAAAATATTATGGTTATTCTTAATACCACTTGCACCACACAGATAATTTACTCCTTAGCCATTACATGTAGAAAACAGGGAGCAGAAAATTGAAATTCATACCCCTTTCACCTTTTATATTAAATACTGATGTGTACTGAGAGTTTCATGGAGAATGTTTAAGCATGAGGCGTTTTGTCATGATGTTGGATTCCTAAGATTGTTCAACTACTTTCTAAGTGGTATTTTCATGTTAAAATGTGAAATGTAAGTTAGAAATGTTTTATAATTCTTCACTTCAATAATTGCCAAAGTAAACTCTGTTACTGGCTGAGGAGGCATTGAAGAAACATTCCATAGAAGCTTTGGCTGGCCACCTTGAGGTTTTAGTTTATTTTGCAAAACTTTCTGATTTGAAAATAAAAATCATAAATCTTCCAGAAATTCAACTTTGAATTTTTAAAATCTTGTGTAAAGGAGATGCAAAGTGTGGGCCAGCCCAAGAAAAAGAAAAGGAAAAAAAAAGGGGGGAAGGAAATAAGCCTCTCATAACCCCATATAAAGAGAAAGTACATTGGATTTACATTACTTTGTCCGAGACTAATATTCTGCAGGTTTTAAAAAAAATACGTGTAGTGTGTATCATCTGTATCATATCATTTTATTTATAGTAGCTGGGAAAAATGGGCAAAATCATCCCTTCCACAAGAATTACCTATGTAAGGGGATATAAATGTTCCTCAGTGGGAGTGAGGCCACAGTCTCTTTTCATTGTTTTCTCTTTCTCAGTTTCCCCTCCTATAAAATCGGGATATTTATCTCACAGAAATTAAGCCAATAATGTTTGTTGAAGTGTTTTGCAATCTTTGAATGAAAGGCAAATCCAAAGTCTTATGTTTTATTTATTATAGACTATTGTGATATGAATATGCCTATTACAACATGGTTTGGACCAGACTGGAAGTCTAGGGGTGATTATCTGGGCTGCCATGTAGCAGACCTGAATGTGATTCCTGTTTTTCGTGTCTCAGCTATCAGTTTTTCAGTTAATTTATAAGGCTCCTCAGCTGGGGAAGGATGATTATCTGTTTGTTTTGGGATCAGCTGGCATTGCTACAGCTTATATTGCAACACTCATTGATTTCAGGGAGATTTTTCCCTGGGAAGTGGTACCTTGCAATGAGGGGTGGTGATCTTGGGCTTGTGGATTTATTTGTAATCAATTAAATATAGACCATAAAACTCATCCAAGATTACTTTTATAACTCATTGCTAGTTGGATGATTCAGTGGGCCTATGTATTTAGTATGTATATTAAAAAAACATGTTTACATACAGTGTAGGCTGCTTTATCAAATGAGCTTTGATTTTGTTTTTTTAAATTCCAACGGGTCTAAGTTTTGGGCTAAGCACACACGCACACACACAAAACTTAGTTATAGAAAACTGCCATTTTTTTTATTCAAACATAGTGCAAGTTATTTTCTTGATTGAGCAGTAACAGAGAGGGCATCAGCCTTACAAGATAAGAGAATTCAGCAGCGTTGAGTCATGTCATATGCGTGACACATTCAGAATTTGCAGAATTTAAGCTTTTATTTAATTATAAGGATTCCTCTCATCACAATAAGAGAATGAAAGAAAGAGAAAAAGAAGCACAATAAAAGAAAAACTTTTAAGCATCTGGAGTAAATAAATCAGGATCTCCCTCTTTTTTCCTAAAGACACCAAGGAATGAAAAAGGAGTTAAGAAGGAAAATTAATAAACCACAGTTTGATAATTAGACTCAGTAACACTGATGTACGATTAGATTGTAACAGTTCAATCTGCCCTACTCTGTCCCAGGAGCAGACCAGGGAAAGAACTATGACTCTGAGTCACAGCTCCCTTCCTGGCTTCCCACTCACTCTAGGGGGAAGCAGACTGCTATTGGAGAACTGGCTGGCATGTTGGGATAGCAGACCAAAGACCACAATTATTCCTCACCGGTGTCAGCCCACTTCTTGCCTACTTGTGTAGATGTGGGGGAGGAGCAACTCCATGGAGGATTCTCTCCCATCTGTGCTCTGACCTGTGATACAGATAACTTGTGCTGAGGAGTAAAGCGGCATTTCACACCCTCTACATCAGGGGTGGGCAAACTATGGCCCGTGGGCCACATCCGGCCCATGGGACCATCCTGCCCAGCCCCCGAGCTCCTGGCCGGGGAGGCTCACTCCCGGCCCCTCCCCTGCTGCCTCCCCTCCCCCGCAGCCTCAGCTCGCTCACTCCGCCGCCGGCACAATGCTCTGGGCAGCGGGGCTGTGAGCTCCTGGGGCAGCGCAGCTGCAGAGCCCGGCCTGACCCCGTGCTCTGTGCTGCCTGGTGGTGGTGGCGGTGGCAGTGGCATGGCCTGGTTCCAGCTGGGTGGCATGGCTGTAGCGCTGCCAGTCACCAGAGCTCCAGGCAGCGCGGTAAGGGAGCAGGGGAGGTTGGATAGAGGGCAGGGGAGATCGGGGGGTGGTCAGGGGGTGGGGTGTGGATGGTGGTTGGGGGGGAAATGGGGTTGAATGGGGGCAGGGGTCCCGGGGGACAGTCAGGAATGAGAGGAGGGGTTGGATGGGGCAGTGGGGGTCCGGGGGCAGTCAGGGGACAGGGAGCGGGGGTGTGTGGATGGGGCAGGGGTGCCAGAGGGGCCGTCAGGGAACGGGGGTGTTGGATGGGGCAGGAGTCCCGGGGGGGACAGATAGGAGGTGGGGGCCGGGCCACGACCCCCTCCCCTAACCGGCCCTCCATACAATTTACGAAACCTGATGCGGCCCTCAGGCCAAAAAGTTTGCCCGCCCCTGCTCTACATCCTTGCATGCTACTGTAAGGACGGGTCAAAATTTTGCCCTGGTAATTAGATATCCTCTCATTTACATCACCCTGATTGTTTTCACCTCCAATAGTTCCTCTCATATATAAAAGAAGAAAACGAGCAAATGATAGTATTGGAATTTAGACTCACGAGCACTAACTTCTAAACTCAGTCTCTCAAATACCTCCCGTGCAGAGTTACAGAGGATCTAGTCTCTAGCTGACCTTATGCACACAGATTCAGTAACACATCTAATGTTTTATTCACAGTAGCATTTTTTTATTTACGGCGAAGTTTCTCAGTGCCAGGGTAATGCTTTTCATAATAAGAGGTTTCACTTTTAAAGAACATTATTGTACAAGGGGATCAGTGTCTGTGTTAAAGGAGAACACGTTACAAAAATGAAACTCCACATCATAAGGAATGTCAGCTGTAAAGGAGGCAGCTTATCCCTGTCAGCTTTCTAGAACAAGACTAATGACGTTCATAACTTTATAATGGGGAGCACTCTGTTGAGCTTCTCTCTAGGGTTAAAAACAAGTGTCAAAAATAATAAAAAACCTCACAGAAGAGAACTGAAAGCAATAAGGGAATTAGCTTATTTCTGAGGAAAGCAGAGGAGAGCTTCTTTATAATCTGTTTTCTCTAGGTAGTCATCGTGCATGACGGCAACCATCCTGGCAGTGACCCAAAGACAATCATCTAAGCTTCCTCTTGATATTATCTTTTACCATTTCAAACCCTGTTCTGTAATTATGTTTATTTACTTTACATGTGTGGTGAAAGAGACTGTTTGTTTTTATAACTGCAAAAGTCTCCCTTTTGCCTTTATTCTGAACTGGATGTCTGAAAAATTAGTTTTCTTATTCAGTAGTACAAAATAAAATAAAAAATAATTATACCAGTTACATTTTCAAAACCCATTTTCAAAAGTTGAAAATCAATGGGGCTCAGGCACTCAGGTCACCTAGGAGCTCTTGGAAATTGTATCTACTGTGGATAATGTACAGAAAAAAGTACAAATGCATTTTTTTCTCTTATTTAAAAATGACCAGTTAACTGATTCAGTGGAAGAACAACAGTGCTCAGTGCAATATTAAAGACTACTCATAGTGAATTGAGGCAATGAATCAAACACAAGTGTAGCAGTCAGCTTCCATAATTCATGGCATTAGCAGAATACAAACCCGTATAATCTGAAAGCAAAGTTTAGGGTTAAAGGTCAGTGAGTTGTATAGTTTAAAGCTATGATGATATAGCAACTTTCCAGGGTAGGAACAACATCTACCACAATGCAGATCTGATCCTGACTGGGGCTTCTCAGTAGTAACATTGCATAAATATTAAATCCGAGTACCGCTAATAACAATAACAGCCTTTCACACCTCTGAAACATGTATCACCAAAGGCTCAATTCATTTAAGATGTGCTGCAACTTCCAATGAGTTTTACAGTGCACCGCATTTTCTGAACCATCTCCGTTCACACACTGATATGAACAGGTTTATGCTACACTGGAAGCAGATGCCGTTATGGAATTGACTCTTTTGAGCTTTGAATAGGTGATCTTCACTGATGCTTGCAAGTATTGTTGCAAATGAGGCAAAGTGACTGCCACATGAAAATATAGGCTAGATCCTCAGTTGGTGTAAGTCAAGAGTTGTAACTCCATTGAAGTCAGTGGAATTATGCTGATTTACATCAGTTGAGGATCTGGCTCAATGTATTTACAATTTTTTCCACAATTTTATCCATGCCGACTGTGATACTGTGATAAGTTTCTATTTCTGTATCTTAATACAGTCAATATAATATATTCAGCTTGATGGGATACAAATATTTTTATAACATCATAACATGTTTAACATTAAAAAACAAGTTTATACATTTGGTGAAACTGAGGGGATATGCATAATATAGTTAATATATGGGCATTTCTATGGCACTCATTCTTGTAGTATCTGAACATGAATTAAATCTGACCATGCCTCTGTGAGGTAGGAAAGTACCATTACCCAGATTTTACAGACAGGCATAGAAAGAATAAATGTCTTGCAAAAGTTCAAAAAGAATAACTGTGGTAAGACCAGCAAATTGAACCTCAATCACTTTGAACTCCCATTCTGTGCCTGAACCATGGGAGCTATTCTATTCTAAACCTACTTCTGCATTCAGATCCTTATTAAAGAATAAATAAAGGTAACGTTTGTACTTTTGCCCCCTTTGCTTGGGAATTACCAGATAAAACAAACAAACAAAAATCCCAGACGCATAAAGTCTCAGGCTGTCAGCCCCAGGCAGCGTGGGGCTGGCCTGAGCTGACTGGTGTTGCTGATTACTCGGTGTCCCGTTTTCAGTTTAGGGAAAATATGGTCACCCTAATATTACTGTGACATTCTATACCTTGGGGGAGTGTTCTGGAACCCCCATATTCCTCATTTTTATATAATCATGATCTTACATATAAAGCATGCCTTGTAAGGTATCAGGGGAAAGGTTATGATCTGCTGAAAGTAATTTCTCTATTCATATATGTATATCATTAATGCATAGGAAGTTATGAGAATTGTGTTGTATGGTGGTCACTAAAACATGTTATAAGTTGGGGAATCAGACAGATATTAGCTCTCCAAAGACAACAGCAAAGAAAGTAGCCAACACCCGGGTGGTGTGTTAAACAAACCATCAACAACCATTGTCCAGCAAGGGAGCTACAATTCAGGGACTCACCTGCATGAGGTCACACCAGGGAAATTGCTCAACCTTGCCTGGAGACTCAGCAATGCCCCCAGACATGCTTGGATTGTGCTCCCCAAGCACATGGGACTGAGGTTATAAAACAGATACAGTGGCCACATGCAGGGGCCTTTCTCCTGCTCCCACCTATGCTGCAAGAAACAAAGACACTGAGAAGAAGACTGAAGATTCCAACAGACAATACTGGCCCAGATATAAGGGACAAATCTGTATATTAAGGACTGCAATATCCAGTAGGGTGAGAAAAACTGCTTAATCTAGATGTTGCCCAGTCTAATAGGGTTGAGAGTTTAGACTGCGTGCTTATATTTTATTTCTTTTGGTAACTAACTCTAACTTTTTGCCTATCACTTAAAATCTATCTTTTATAGTCAATAAATGTGTTTAACTGTTTATCTTTACCAGTGAGTTTGTATGAAGTGTGTGGCAAATCTGCTCAGGTTTTGCAAAGGCTGGTGTATATTCACTTTCCATTAATGATGTGGTGAACCAATTAATAAATGTGCACTACTCATCTTGAGCAGTGCAAGATGGTATATTCCTGAGATACAGTGCAGGGAGCTGGGGGGATTTTGCTCTGGTGCCTTTCTCTGTGTGATTCATGAGTGGCTCTGGGAGCATTCATGCAATCTAGCTGGCTGTGGGGCTCCACATGCGGTTGTGCTGAGTGATAACAGCACCTGGAGGGGTTTGCTGCTGGCCACTAGCAAGGCATTGTGTAAGACAGCCCAGGCTGGAGAGAGTTAAGGGGGCACAGCAGTCCCACAGTCCCAGGCTGTACCCCTGGGATCCTGTCACAATTACCTCACCCACCTGTCTCTCTAATATCTCGAGACTGACATGCCTACAGCTATACTCTTCTCCTTTCGGCAGCTGGCTTCTGAACACAGTCTATTCTGTAATCTAGCTCTGATTAACTATTCTTAACTCATATCAGGCAGTTAAAATCAGTAGGAGACTCCACAATTGTTTCCTAAATGTTGATTGTTTCATGATTACCAGCAAGTCTTGTGCCATGATTGGCTTTCTCATTTGCACACACTGCTCAACAGTTAGCTGGACCATGGCATCCTGTCAAAACCAGGCAGAGAGCTGCAGAGCACAATACAAAACATATGACAAAAACCAATATGTATTATATTTGACACCCCTTTGATGTAAAAGAGAGTGTCAAAACTTATTTGACATATGGCACAGATGTACATTCTGTTTAAGTTTGGCATGGTATTGTGCACTTGTACACTATGGGTAACATTTTCAAAAGTGCCTAAACACAATGTGACTTAGGGGCTTTTGAAAAATCAATACTGTATTAATACAGTATAATAGCCCACAGTCTTATGCTGGCATTATAGCCTCTGTAATCTGTGCTGTTTACATTTGGAAGAACATATTTGGTACTCAAAAACTCAAAGCAAAGCTTCGCACAAGTGGAAGCAGACTTTCAATTTTTGAACATTTCCCTGTAGTGAATTGCTATAAATATCATAATTGCCATTACCTAATCAAAGAGTGGACTGACACTAATTTGTGTTAGACTTCCTTCTGAATCCCTGACTAGTCTGTCTCTTCCATTTGATTTGATAGTGAGCTGAATATAGCTGTGGAGTACTTCAACATCTGTGATGGATGGTGGGGCTTGCAGTGTAGAAGAGGAGTATATTGTTGAGAATGCTTAATGAAAAACTGTATTTCATTGCAAGCCTGCCACTAGCTAAAACCATTGTTACACCAATGCTTTTAGCTAGTGGGAGGCTTGCAATGGAGTATCTTTCCTTTTGCATAGAATGTGCTATAATGATTTGTGAATGAGATACTTAGCAAGTAGGACACTAACATGAGTGCTTCCTGTTAGAGAAGCTCTACCTAAGCTTAATTTAAAAAATAATAGTGCATTAGGTTTGTGTAAATGCTTGATCCTGCTTCAGCTCACTTAAGAAGCTTTACCTGGCTTGACATCAGGATTTATAAACATCCTGAATAGTTTCAAAGATACAAGAATGAAATAAACTAAAGACTGAAATATCCCTTAGGATAACAGGAAGAATAGCTCAAAAGTAGATTTATGTGTACCCCTTGTGCCATTAAGTATTCAGAATAAAAGAGGCTTTACAGTAGTTTTAAGTGCTGTCCATCTGGTGGGTGGCTCACTTGATGAAGAAATGTCTGTGGTATTTTTGGTTGGCTCACATAGTACAAGGCATTCCAAACAGGGCCGCCCAGAGGATTCAGGGGGCCTGGGGTCTTCGGCGGCGGGGGTCCTTCCATCCCGGGTCTTTGGGGCACTTCAGCGGCAGGTCCCGGAGCGAGTGAAGGCCACGCCACCGAATTGCTGCCGAAGATCCGGAGCGGAAGAAGCCCTCGCCACCGAACTGCCACCGAAGACCCAGAGCAGAAGAAGCTCTGTGTCTTCGGCAGCAGGTCGTTCACTCGCTCTGGGTGTGTTCGGCGGCACTGAAGGACCTGCTGCCGAAGACCCGCCGAAAACTCTCGTGGGGGCCCCTGTGGGGCCTGGGGCAAATTGCCCCACTTGCCCCCCCTTCTGGGCGGCCCCAAAAGGAATGAAAAGCAAAAAGCAAACAAACAAAAAAGAGTGAGTGAGTGTTTGCACAAACACATTGGCTAGATTCCAATTAATTACTGCAGCTCATGGAAAATAATAAATGTATTCAACATGATATAAAACGGTGTGGTTCTATTTTACATCTAAAAGAGGGAAATAAAGGACTGTTCTTTCAATATGTGTTAACCAAATTGATTCCACGAAATAGACAAGTGTATGTGGAAACAATTATGTGAGGAAACTTGCATGTGCAGAAGCAAAGTTGGCAATTGTATGTGCACAGCTTAGTATTTTTAAGTGCAAGTATGATTTTGTACAAGAAATTACCAGCACTGGAAAAATTAAGTCAGTTCAGTCTGTTAAATCTACATGCAAGGATGTAATGGATGTACTACATATTATAACATTTTACCACATTATGAATAAAATGATTAGAGAATATTTGTGACCTGGAATGCCTGCTGGTGTTGTCCAAATATAAGTCCTTGTACCGAACATCATCTTACTTTATAGAACTAACCACCAGGTTTTCTAGAGCTATATTGGCCATATCCTGCCCTGTAGTGTGTTGATGTGGCATTAAGAGAAGTTGTTATAGGAAGAACCTCTTCACTCCTTCTTCTTGTACAGCAGCAAGCAGGATACCTAACTTGCTCTGAAGAGGAGAGGAGTGGCCACACAAATCTCAGTGTCCCCCAGCCAGTTAGCACATATGCTGTGGCCTTTTCGGTGGAGCAGCCACATATGAACCACACTATGCATTCTTTATGATGGTGTGTTCACTCCATCTTCCTTCCTTTTGTTTATCATGTGCACAAACATATATCTTCTGCTTGCCAAGCTGAGGGCAATTGTTCAACTCCTTATACAGATCATCTAAAGCTAGGTTTCTCACCTTTCCGACTGCTTGCTTGGTGCCTCTGTAGGTGGCAACTGCTTCTTCCAAAGGGTTATTTTCCATCACCTTTCTGGCTTCTCTCTGATTTCAGACTGCTTTTTGCATTTCCTTGTTCCCCCACTATTCTTCTTGAGACAGTGGTCTACCCAGCTTAGCGCATCCACATAGCATCTCAGCTTCTTGGATCAACACGTTCTTAAAGATACTCAGATTGGAATAGCAGAAGAGGAGTGTTGTATCTCTTGGTGCAAACCTTGTGACTGTCTCACAGTCATACTGTGCAGAGTCAATATCCTGATGCAGGTATCACTGGTGAAAAGCTCATGCTCTTTCCATTTGCCAGTCGTGACCATTACCACCAAGAGCTTGTGTTGGGATACAACCATTTCACCCATAGTAACCTTACAATCCTTAACCATTTTCCTTTGGTTCATCCTGGTTAGCTACAAATCTATTTGTGTGCTTACTCCATCACTTTGGTATGTGTAAAGATTACTTTCTCTTGTCTTAAATCAAGTGTTGTCAGTCACCCACTGCCTCAACACATATCAAGCACTGCAGCCTTCTCTGGATTCTGTGAGCACAGTATCCACTCATAGCCTGATTGACTTGATCCTGTATCAGTGTTGAAATCTCCCCAAGTGAGCAGTAATTCCTCTGGTACAGCCATATCTGCTATTTTTTTTCAGATTCTGCTTAACCTATTAATTCTCTTCCTCAGGTGTAGCCTATAGATATAGGTATTTGATAGGTGGGGCATAGGTATAAGTAATGTAGTGAGTCTAAAAGCCTCAAGGCCTATAAGACAAGGAGAGCCAAACTAATTAAGGCATAAGGCCCAAAAAGCCTTAGCATAAGTAGCTAACCAAGAGTAACTCTAGAAGATCATAAGATATCACAAGATAAAATGCTGTAATGGTTTAACTGCCAGCAGGTAACCACAAGATGCTAGTTTACACAAGCTTGGGATATTTTTCGTTAAGGACATCAGCAGATATCTGACCACAAGGATGCCATGGTACCGAATTGACCTAAAGATGCCATTAACTAATTGACTTAAGATTGAGGTAAAAAGATTAATAACTTATGGGAGAAGTAAGGTGAGGAACTACAAATAAGGAAAAAGGATGAAACCCGTACTGAATATCCATTAGCCATAGTGGCATCAGTGTAACGCATTATAGAAGTTGTATCCCAGCCTGTGTGCTTTGAGAAGGAGAAAGGTAGCTTTTGAGAGATGCAAGGGTGACAACCATTGGTGATGCTGAGGGGGAAGATGATAACGCTTCAGATTGTTTTGCAAGGGATGGTGTAAATAGATGAGTGCTCAGCTCATTCTGTATTATCTCTACTTGCCTTGCTGGGTTAGAGAGTTTGTGAATTTGCAAGCTGTATTAATAAAATTATTATAAATACTGTGTGATTTCCTAAGTGAAAATGTTACAACCATACACACTGGGGCTCCCAACTGGACAGTAATTTTGATAATACTGGGCCTGATCTTGGGACAAGACCATACCAAATTTCAGAGTGCTAATTGGGGAAACTAAATCAGTAATATCAATATACTATCAATAGATCAGGCAACACAGGACCACCAATAATGTACACTCCTTTGTTTGTATTTGGACAGTCATTCTCCCTGTTGATTTCCTGACTAGTTTTACAAAGTTTGTTGCAAACAATCATTCTACACCATTTCTCCTTCCACTACTGCCTGCATGGTGTACACCCAGCCCAGATTCAGTTCTGTGGCTGAATTTCCTAACCATTTCCGTAAACATCTTAAATGTATTTCTTTTAAAGAAACTGTCCTAATTTTTCTATCCTAATAGGGGTCTGAGTTCACCCATGCTGCGCTTGTTCTGTAAGTCTCCATTTGTCCAACACCCAGAATATTATCAGCCAGTCTGCTTTTGCCATTTCTATTCAGAAAATTATTTTGTGTGTGTTTAAGTTTAAGCTTTCTTTATTGTCTGTCTGCATCCTCTTCTGTCTGTCATCTAAAGCAAACCATAGAGTACCAATAAAACAGGACATGATTAGCAAAGCTAATTATCTCTTATTAAATCATAAACCCTGTGAAATTTACCAAATTCCCACTTCTCTAGTTTTAATATTAAAAGCTTAATGTGAAAAACCTTTCACAATTCCAGAAGCAGTCTGAAAAAAGTAAATACTACATCAAAGAATCTGCTGTATTAAAAATATTAATAGGTGCTTAATCTAGCAGCTGAGATGCAAGAGGCAAGAAGGACAAACAGCAGCAGTTATCCTCGTTTGTCTTAAATATTGTTATTGAATTTTTAAAGGTACAATAACAGACGATTTATTGCCCACATTAATAAAAGACAGAAAACATCTAGCTTCAGATAAACGGCTTTGTATACAAACCTTCCCCTGTCATGTTGCATTAAGTTAAAGGAATTCCTTGTCATTTTAATCACCCTTCATAAATCTGCCCCCGCTTAAGTTTCATGGATGGTTTCAGAATACCATTTTACACCAACTTTATACAGGACAAGAAATAAACTAATACAACATTTACCCTGCTGGGTCTTTCCTCTTGCAAGGCAAAATCCTTTATCACCTAAGGGGCATTAAAGGCCCTAAATGCAGCACAGTCCTAATGGTCTGTACCACTGTGTGCTATGGAACTAATGCTCAGCGGTGGCTTTCTCCATGGCACTGCAGAGAGAAATTCAGTGTAAGAGCCAGGGGAAACAGGTGTTTCCAGTGTGTCCATGGCTATGTGGTTCTACTGGCCAAAATGCCTAGGTGGGGGAGTATAGGCTGGTATAGTGGTACTCCACTAACTAGAGAAATAATTCCATTTGCTCCAGCCATCATGGAGATAGCATCTGTGCAGGGTATTTACTTAGGGCAACGTCTTGATGTCCTTTCTCATGCTGGGTAGTACCTTGCTCCACAAGTAGTTGCATTGATTTTAATGTGCTATTTGAGAAGTAAGATATTACTCAGTGTGAATAGGGGTATCAGAACATTGCCATAAGGCACTGCACAGAGGCCCAGGCTCTGCTGCATAACTTGCAATAGCTGGACCAAAACATTTTGACATGATCACCAGTTTTTCATTGCTTCTTATTAACTTTCAAATGAACTCTGACAGTAAAAGAAATTAATATGGATTTGGGATGTTGCAAATATACGAAGAATATTAGCACTTGGACATTTTGACTATATATTAGTGCTTGCCTGCATTATGTCTGGTTTTGATTTAATTCCTCTTAACATTCAAATCAAACTGTACTTTAGCTGAATTATTTATTGTGGTTAGCAAACAAGATTTGACTGGCTTGATTTTCCTCAGTTCATGTCTCTATCAGAAATATAGGAAAACTGCTTGTGGCTTATCATTAGTGAAATGAAACATAATGTGCTTCCTGTCATATTTTTTTAAAATCATGGATCATTCCATTCAAAATTTTATCTCCGACTTCATATTATTTCAGTTTATTGCTGAAGTGTTATGATATATTTTTATTCAGTTCAACTTGTTTTGGTCTGATACTTTAAACTTCTCACAGTAAACAGGAAATAACCTTTCTTTTTTCTTGCATCAATATGTGTGATCAAAGTGTGGCTGTTACTCTGAAGGCAACATTCACCTCAGTGGACAATACATTTTTATTGGAAAATATTTACTAAATTTAGCATTAGCTTCATTTATTATTTCATATCACAGATGGGGAGATATTTGTTCATACCTTTCTGTGACCTCTGCTGCTGACTCACTAGCAACTTTAATATTAGGTGCCATTGATTTCAAACACTTACATCATGATAATAAATATATCAACTGTGGGTCATTATGTTCTCATATATATGATGGATTGACTCCCATCATTGGCCTACACTCATCAGTGACATGTAACTAATTTTGGTGATCTCACATCTTGGACCACAATATCACTGTATCTGCTTACCTCTTTGTGAAGATACAGATGAACGGTGATTGGATTGTGAACCTCTAGTGACAGTTCTACAGCATTTCAAGTAATCTGCTAAACCAAAACAGAAAAAAGGAGGTGATGAGGAGGAGATGAATAATAAAAAGTACAAATGAGGGGTTTTTTTTGTATTGTAAGTTTTAATAACTCTTTGAAGAATGAGAGGTGGTGATGGCAACCAAACAAAAGAAAATAACGGAGCTGAAGAAAGACTACAGTATATTACACATATAAATGAATTCATTAAAATTAATAGTTGTTCTGAGTTCTTAAATTAGATGCTTAACTATGAGCTATTGCATCAAAGCAAATTTTCAAGAATTGGTGTCTTGCAGACCTACTTAGCATGGGGAAAGATTATTTAAACATTAATAATTTCTTACTTAGGTTAGCTCAGTGACTCCATGGGTAGCAAATACCAGGTTTGAGAGTAAATTTGTGACTTTTGTTCTTTCGAGTAATGGTATTTGGGGCTGTCATGGAGATAATTTCCATTAGTGTTTGAGGTAGGGAGATTGTGTTGTACTAGCCTTCAGCCATACTACTTTGAGTTGGGATACCATCAGATAGATGGGACAAGGCTTTTGTAAAGCCTGGGAGAGTTTAAATAGGTGGGAGGGGCGTGAGGAGGAATGCACCATGAGAACCAATCTGCTAGCCTTGTCCCCCCAGCTAATAGGGAAGTGAGGAGGTACCAGCTGCTGTTGTGCCAACCATGTGCTCTCACATCTCCCCTCCCCCTCTCAGGCACTGGTCACATCCCCTCCTGCCCTGTCAATATCCCCCTCCCCTGAACCGTCTGCAAATGTGTGTGTGTGTGGGGGGGATAATTTGGCTCTTCTTTATTGCATATGTGTACAGCATCTGGTACAATGGGGTTAGGCTCTGGAATCAGAGGAGCATCTAGATGCTTGTGCAATACAAGTAATAAATAATAATAACCAGTCAAACTAAAGCCCAAATTGTTCCAAATGAGATCTCACAGTAAGTGACTTCATGAAAACAATGCTCACTAGTATAAACCTGAATGGTGACTGCCTTTTCATTTGAATTCAAAACTGAATTTACTTGGGTCTTGCTCATGCCCTTTTGGAATTCACTTTCTCTGAAGCTCTGAGTGATTGAGTTTTACTTTCACAAAGATGGACAAAGTGAATTTTAAGCTTGCAAGCACAAGTATAAGCTAGGCCCTGGCTTGATGTATTGGGGTGGCAGAGTTCCTCAAAGTCCTCCCCAGAGTTCTAGCAATTAAATAAGCCAGACAAGGACCTGCATGCACCCTGTACATGAAATAACGCTGTCAATAACACATGCCACTAAATGCAATACACTTAATTTATTTGATAGGGATGCGGCTTTGGGAATAGTGTTCCCAAAACCCAGAGGCAATTTAATGAGTCAGCCATGGATCTGAGCACACACTTCACAGCAAGGACTGTGCATGCATAGTTGCTCTGTGTGACTGTCATAAGTGAAAATTAAACCTATAAATGTTAAAATTTATGAATCCGACTTTTTAACTCTGCACCCATCTAATAAATCTTACAGCACTCTAATTTTTCTAGAAATGTGTGAACCAATAAAGATACGTTTTGTAAAGTTCCTTAGTCCTGCTCCTCTCTCTCTAAACTGCTTCCAGTTCTTAAGAGATTAAAAGTCCCCTGTAGTTTCCTATGAGCTATGCTCACCTAGTCAGGGAACAGAGAACACAATTTCTGGCAGTACACAACTGGTCACAACTAAGCAACAGTGTTTTAATTACAAGTATCAGAGTGTAGCAAAGTGTTTGCACTCAGTCTATAGAGAAAAGAACTCTTCTGAAAAAGGGTCAGGTAAAATAACAAAAAATAAATTAGAGGAAATTAGGAAATCAGGAGCTACTCATGAACTTTTGGTGAGCTGGAAACATGGCTAAATTCATTGAATAAACTATTTCTTGTGAAATATTTGCTCAGCCCGGCTAGAGCTGAAATGCTCCATAACCTATTACTAATTCCCACAGAGATTCAGTCTCTTTTACATAGTCTATGTCTGTGTAGTGTCTGTGAGTTATCTGCAATTTTTGCAAATATTTTTGGAACATTTTCCCCAAGATTAAATTGTAATTGTTGGTATTCATCATCTAAACTAACATTTTTTCCTTCCCTATATCAGAAAATCTGAATTTGTTATTTTTTAAATGGCTTGGATTTTCTTGGATTTACTCCTTTTCTCCAGTTCTAGCCCACACAAACCCTAATGTACGTGATTTTTTAAAAAAATAATAAACTATAAATTGTTCTCCTTCAAATCTCTTAATATTCACCTCTGCCATAATGCCTGAAAAACACGTGATAGTGGCTAGACTGTGGGCATGCTGTGACTCTTGATTACTGTTCAAAATAGAAGTGTTTCATTATGACTTTGTCCTTCCCTTCTGTCTGTCTGTTTTTCTCCCTCATTGTCTCTTATCATATGTTCTGATTATGAATTCTTTGAGGCAGTGACTATCTTCTTTAGTACACTGCCTAGCACAGTGTCCATGCTCTGATCATGGCCTCTAGATGCTACCACAATATAAATAATTTTATAAACCTCAAATAATATAAAACCCAAGGTTTGACCCATTGTGAGGCTCAATCCAATAGACTTAAATTCAAAGCAGAAATTGCAAAGTATAGCCAATCAGCGTATTATAACTATACATAACTATATCTATCTATCTATCTATCTATCTATCTATCTATCTATCTATCTATCTATCTATCTATCTATCTAAACTGTATAACATTTTATTTCTTTGCTTTTGTGCATTTGAGTCTGGTAACACTCAGCTTATCTTTGTATGTAAATTTTTGATTTTTTTTAATGCATAAGTATAGAAAAGGCATTGCGTCGAAGTGGGGGTAAATGCAGTTGCCAATGGAGAAGATTTTATATATCAGCAGCAGCTGAACATGAACCCTTGACTTAAATTTCAGGACAATATATTGCACATGAACCCTCATATGACAGGTTCTGTGCACAAGATTTATAGGCGGCTCCCATTAACTTTCTCTGACAATCATTTTCTGATAAATTTTCTCCTATGACAAATAACTGCCAGATCCGACCTGAAATCCATTTTTTTCACCAAAAATATTTAGTCAGCATACACTTCTTTTCCAGATTTTATAAAGATATTGATCAACAATGAATGGCTGGATTGCCCAGGAAAAAATTCAGCCAGAAACAAATTATGAATTGAAGCCAAACCAAAACTGCATAAAAAATTCCAAGGCCCTTGTCAAGGCTGATTCCCCACTCTGGCATTTCGAGTGCAGAAGGTGGGGGCCCACAAGGATTCTAAAAATTAATACTTCAGGCTTATATTAAACTCCCAAAGTTACAGCTTTACTTTGACCTTGAATGGGTAGATGCTGCCACCACTCAAGTGCAAAACCCCTTTGAGAACCCAGGAAGGCGCACTTGGGAATTCCTTCCTGTGGGGTACCCTCAAGCCCTTTCACACACACCCCCAGGGAAGAAAAACAAAGGAAATCAGCTGTTGCCACCAGCTGATTAAACAACATGTGCACAAACCTCTTAGAACACAAAAATCCAATTCTGTTCTTAAAAAAAGGTAAATTTATTAAAAAAGCAAAAGGAAGAAAATACATCTGGGAACTTAGGCTATTGCTAGATTTAAAAAGAGCAAATACAAGGATTAAGCATCAAGAATAACTTTTTTGAGGTCCAGCTTAAAGGTTACAAGTAAAACAAAAGCATTTGGGGTTAGCACAGAGGAGTCCACAAGCCATAAAGAAATAAAAGGACATAAACCTGATCGTCTCTTCCTAGACATTTCCTGATCTACTTACATATCTCGGGTTTCAAATGAGTAGTTTCTAGGTATGATACCGATGATTTTTCGTGGCTGGCCCCAAGCTTCTTACAGCATAGTTACAGCCCTGTCTGCCTTTCTCTGGAGAACAGCAACAGACCGACAAAAGGGGAGTCTTGTTTCAATTTTCAAAAGTTCTAGCCTTCCCATTGGCTCTTTTGGCCAGGTGCCCACTTACTTCCTTTTACCTATGAATCACAGTGAGACTTTTAACCCTTTACAGGTAAAGCAAGTAGAGAACAGCTACTAAGAGGGATTTTATAGCTGCTGGCTGGCTGGGTGTCCATAACAGAGAGCTACCCCCTCCTCCTTCATTTATCACAGCCCTAGAAATAATGTTCTGAGAAATTTCACACCAAAAGACTTTCAGAGAAAAACAGGGATTTTGTGCCCCATTTTTAAGCCCATTGTAGAATGCAACCCTAACTATGGAGGTACTATCTAGGTACTTGCATTATATTGTTTATCTATTCTAGTCCTTAATGTTTGTAAATTGCTATGTAACTATTGATGTTGATATACAACCCAGGAAAAGAATGACACAGACCTTTTGAGTTGAGCTGTCTTAGAAAACAATATTTGTCAAACTGAAAGGGCAACATAGTTAGGAATTGATAATATATTGCTCAAGTTGCTCAAGACAGTATTGCAAGCGACAGTCAGACAAAATCACAGCTATGCCTAACCACTTGTTAATGTCCCTATATATAAGGAACTGTGACTTGCCTCTCTTTAGTGGTGTTAAATCTAACCCTTAGTACTGTTTGAACACCACTACTTAGGATTTCTAATTTTTATGATGTTACCTATCACTTGAAGTCTTATGTCAAGACTAGATCTCAGTGTTAAAGATATGCTTTGGTTCAACCAGGAGATAGGGGCTTGATGCAGGAATTAATAGGTGAATTGTATGACCAAGGTCATGCAGCAGGTTAGATTAAATTATCATAATAATGGTCCCTTCTGTCCTTAAAATCTATGAATCTGTACTCAGCTAGCAATTAAATGTTCATTACCCTCAAAATCCAATATTAGTCTTGGCCTTTAAGTTTCACCTCAATTATCCTCTTGGTGTATTAGTTACTTATCTCAAAAAATATCTATTGTATTAGTGTTCAGTATGTATTAAACTTCCGCCTGATTGACCTTGGAAGGACACTGTTGTTTTAGTTCTAAAATTTGACTAACCTTTATATAATCTTTTTCTGGGCCTTCCCCAAAAATACCCTCCCAAAAATAGTATCCTTGAAAGGTTTTGTCAGAGTTTCTATTTATTTCCCTGTTTGTTTCACAAATATATAACTAGGTTATAAAATCTCACTCTGGTCTTAAACTGAACTATTAAGCAATAAACAAATGCATTTACTTGTTTAACCTATTTTCAAATAAATTCAATACCTTTATTAAAGTTGCTTTTTGTTTTTAGAAAATTCAAACACTTCCATTTTACAAATTAATTTGGCACATTCTTAATCCTTAATCTGATGGTTATGGGTATTGGTACTTTGAATACACTGCCAGGGTGTTTCCTTTTGACTAGTTAATACTATTCTTGCAGAGTAAATATATTTTAATATATATTCAATATATTCAGTAGGCATGCTCTACATGAGTATTTATTCAAAAGATATCTGATTAGAAAGGCGAAGTTGTGACTGGCTGTTCAGTTACCATACACTTTCCTGGCAGGTTTTGTCCACTTTTGTCCATCTGCCTTTTTTTCTTTTTCCCTCATTAGCTGTTGTTAAAATTAGAGTATGTCTGCACTACCAAGACTATGTTGGCATATCCACACAGTATAGATGCAGCCAATACCTAAACAAGGGTTTTTTCTGTCAATGTAGGAACTCCACCTCCCCAAACAAAGTTAGGGCTGGTCTACACTAGAAAGATAATAGACCCAGGTATGTTACTCAGTGGGTGTGAAAAATTCACACCTCTGAGAGACATAGTTAAGCCGACCTAAGCCCCAGTCTAGACAACGCTAGGTCGATGAAGAGTTCTTCCATCGACTTAGCTGCCACCTCTTGAGGAGGTGGATTTACTGCAGTGATGGAAGAACCCCTTCTATCACCGTAGTAAGTCTCTATACTGAAGTGCTGCAGCTGTGCCAGTGTAATGGTTCTAGTGTAGACATATGCAGTGTCTAAACTGACACTGTGTCACTCTGACTACATTGCCCTAAGTGCTACACCTCTTGTCGACGTGGTTTTATTAGGTCGGTGTAGCAGGCAACTTAAAGCGGTGGGAGGAGCATAGCAGTGTGTACACCTCCATACTTTGGTTGACGTAAGCTGCCTTACGTTGACTTCACTTTGTAATGTAGACAAATCTATAGCCTTAGCTATGTTGACGGAAGCCATCTTCTGACACCATAGCTATATCTACCCTGGGGTTTTTGTCAGCATAGCTGCATCGGTCAGGGGTGTAGTATTTTCCTACCCTAATGGAAGTAGTTATACCAATATACATTTTCAGTGTAGACAAAGCCTAAGAAGAAATTGAAATAAGAGAAATAGTGTTAAAGTGGTAAGCACTGGTGTTAAGCTCACAGAACCCATTAATGGTTATGATTGAATTCCTGTCTTGTTTTGCAGAGGTTTGAAACACAGTTAAGCCACGCACTAGTAAATACCTTGACAACATGATGGTATGTTTTCCTCCTCTGCTGGGTCAAGGAAAACAAATGCATGGAAGAAAATCTTTGAGGGACATGTATGACATATATCTTCCTGTCTTGCTGCCGAGGTGCCACTTTCCCCTCCGTAGGAAGCTCACTTGCATAGAAGGAAAAAGTGGCTGCCCAAGGAGGAGCCACAGAACCAGGGCTGGCTCCAGGGTTTTTGCCGCCCCAAGCGGCAGGAAAAAAAAAAAAAAAAAAGCTGCGATCGGCGGCAGCCCAACCGCGCCGCTTTCTTCTTCGGCAGCAATTCGGCGGCAGGTCCTTCCCTCCGAGAGGGACAGGGACCCTCCGCCGAATTGCCACCGAAGAGCCCAACGTGCTGCCCCTTCCCCTTGGCCGCTCCAAGCACCTGCTTGCTCAGCTGGTGCCTGGAGCTGGTCCTGCAGAGAACAGAACAGCCTCTCTGAACAACATGTTTTCTTTCACTGTAGATGAGAATCCATGTTAAAGGGTCAGGTGAATGGATGGAACATTAACTAGCCCTCTGTGGCCTATGACTACCATCAGAAGAGTCACACAGAACATCCTATGGCCATGTAGTCAGTAGTAACATGGACAGACTATTTAGTTGTGTGGTCATTGCTATGTGTTTTGAGTGAGTGTGGTTATGAAAAGTGTGTGGGACCAGCAGAGCTGGGACAGGGTTGCTTGTAGCGTTCCAGCCTCTGTTGACCTTTCTGATCCTACCACCTCCCCCAGCCACTTCCTTCCCAATCTCACAGCCTAGAAGAGGAGGAAATTACAGCCCATATCTTTATATAAGAAAAGGAAAAAGAGGGTCCTTGATATCCATGCATTATGGATAGAGTACAAATTTAATTCGGAATGCCTGTTTCTACATCTCCCATACTCATGATGGGTGGTATCTTACACCAAATTGGTGCCATTGAAATCAATAAATTATCTGGCTCTTAATTAATTTAAATGTACCACTGAGTTTATTTAAGAATAATTATTAAATGTAGTAATTATTTATTACTACTACCAATTTAATAATTTAAAGTAATAGAAATCAAGATATAATTCAATAAGAGACAAGTGCAAAGTACTACACTTGGGAAGGAATATTTACATGCACAACTACAAAATGGGAGAATAACTGGCTAGGTGGCAGTACTGCTGGAAAGGATCTGTCGTTACGGTGGATCACAAATTGAATGAGTCAGCCATGTGATACATCTGTGAAAAAGGCTAATATCATTCTTGGTGTGTTAACAAGAGTGTTGTAAGTAATACATAAGAGATAATTGTCCCGCTCTGATTCGTACTGGTGAGGCCTCAGCTGGAGTACTTTGTCCAGTTCTGCATGCTGCACTTTAGGAAAGAAGTGGAGAAATTGGAGAGAGTAGTCCAGAAAACCTGACCTATGGGGAAAAGTTAAAAAAAAAAAAAATGGGCAGATTTTAGTGTTAAGAAAAGAAGACTGACTCAGGGGGGACGGGGACATAAGTCATGATATGTTAAGGATTGTTATAAAAAGGACTGTGATCAGTTGTTCTCCAGGTCCACTGAAGGTAGGGCAACAAGTAATGGGCTTAATAAGCATCAAGGGAGCTTTATGTTACATATGAGGAAAAACTTCCTAACTATAAAGATAGTTCAGCTCTGGAATAGGCTTCCAAGGTTAGGTTTGGAATCCTCATTATTGGAGGTTTTTAAGAACAGGTTGGGCAAACACCTTTCAGGAATGGTCTAGGTATAACTGGTCCAGTTTCAACGCAGGAGGCTGGAGTAGATGACCTCTCTAGGTCCTTCCAGCCCTACATATCTATGATTCTATGATTATTAAACCGTATAATGATAGTTATTAAATTTATTTTCTTTTGCTGAGTTTTATACTAAATGGGTCTTAATTTTCTTTGTAGTGATATCAGTCACTAAGGTTACTTCCAATGTATTGTTCTTAGCCTGTTTAGTAGCTTGCATATATTATCTGCTTAACTGTAACATGGTAGTTGTCTAATAACTGATGTAAAATGTAAGGAGAACTTCTAGAGCACACACTTATCAGTTAAAATCAATGAATTAGTTTCCTTGACTTACAATTCTGGTATCTGCAGGAATTTTGTGACTACTTCAAACTTATGTAGATTTGCACACTTCTAACATTTTTCACAGACATTGCGAAGTGTCAGTGATTCATTCTTAGGGAGTCAAAGAAAAAAGCCAAACTCTACTGCAGCTGCCATACAGAGTTTAAACAGGTTGTTAAAACAGAAGGTATCTAAAATGAAAGGGCAACTGTGATGATGATTTAGACACATTTGATCCATCTCATTGAATAGATTGGTTTGTCCTGTGGAAGACTAAATTTCCTGTCCACAGAACATTTCACTTACTATTTATGCAAGACAAATTTTACAGTATAAGCAAGGTATTTTGAAGGACAAGTAATTTTTTATTTTACATGCTTATATTTTCTTTAAATGAATTATGTATTTTCCTTTCTGCCTTTAAAAGAAATATTGATCTTTCTGAGCAATAAATCCTATTGCTGACCTCAGCAAGTAATCTAACTGTAGCTTGAAGATATAAGCTGCATACATGCTTTTCTTCCATCGTCATATTTAGTAAGAAACCTTTCCTGGAGTTACATACTGAGGCTGCTAAGAAAACAGAAATTTATTGCAAACTGCATATAATATTTATTCTGTTTTAAAAGAAACCAATGGTGATCAGAAGTGGAAGATTAGTCCTGTGGAAATTGCCAGTTATGACTGAATAGGGATAACCCAAACATGAAGGGGAGGGAAAAGATACAATTCTGCAAGATACTCTCTCTTTTTTTTTCCATGAAAGATATCAAACCCTGCAAAAATGTCTTGGTTTTGAAAAGATGGAGATTGCGTCTAAGCAGTAAAATCTGTCAACTCTTCCCAAATCTGTTACAGCCTGTACATGAGAGCCACACAAATTTGGACATCAAATTGAGTTCAAGATGCTCAGCACCCCACATGATAGAATCCAGAATAAGGAACCTGTCCATTGTTTGATTCTGAAGATCTATACAAAATATAGGGCCTGATTCTCTTTTTACTTACACTGGTTTTAACCCAGTGTAACTCTCCACTGATTTTTGATTGACAGCAGGGTAAATGAGAAGAGAACAATATTAATAAATAATATCTAGTTCTTATATAGCACTTTTCATCAGTGTTTCCCTTCTTCTTCACCCCACATTTTTAAGAATGATAGGGGGAAAGATTCTTCAGTGCCAACAATACACGTGCACGTTCATAGTTTCGTGGAGTTTAAGGCCAGAAAGGGCTATTAGACCATCTCGTCTGAACTCTTGTGTATCACTGACAATTACACTTCATCCAGTTACCCCATATTGAACCAGTAACTTGTGTTTGACTAAAGCATATTTTGTTATTGATAAAAGCATATCTTCTAGAAAGGCATCCAGTCTTGATTTGAAGACATGAAGAAATGGAGGATCCACCACTTCCTTTGGCAGTTTGTCCTAATAATGAATCACCCTCTGATTAACCAGTTACACTAGGATCCATGGATATTCTTTCCTCTACTTCTAGACTTTTTAAAAATATAGTATGCATAGAGGTACTATTGTCATCAAATACTTAACTCCAAGAAGTATTGTGAACATTAATGTGATCTATCGCACTGTTCATTATATGTGCTTATTATTTTTAATATTAAAGATAGTCTGGGCACCAGCTGGATTAATGCTTCAGCTGTTGTGCAGTTTTGGCAGTCTGTATCAACTGAATACTCTTATGTACTGTGAATTTTCTTTTCTTCTTAGAAAAAATGGGGAAATGTGTCTGCACAATTTCTCATGAGTGATGGATTTATTTTACCAGAAGGGAAAATATTTGAATTCAGTGCTACATAGGGGGAAAAAAGAGAAATTCTGATTGGATGGCGATAGTCTCTTTGAAGAGCATCACAGCTCTCAACATTGCGTAAGTCAGGTTAAACTAGAGTTTCAAAATATTGTAATTCTATACTTACTACAGATGTAAAGCTTTATATAATGACTATCCAGGAAATAAGAGCCCCCCTAAAATATCAGACTTTCTTGAGCCACAATTTTCACAGAACCATTTCAACATGATGACTGAATGCAGAAATATGTACCCAGGCAAGCTAAACATTTAAACTTACCCAAGCCTGGTCTACGCTACAAAGTTAGGTCAACGTATATTGCCTTGCATCATCTTAGTTTTGCATGTGTCAACACTCAAATTTGTCTGCTGCTGTGCTGCATCAGATATGAACAGAGGGCCTGGAGGGTGAACATTGCAGACTGGATGGCGAAGGAAAGAGAATACAGGAGAAAGGCCCAGGGCATAAATGGGGCTCATTCGACAGCAAAGATGCTGCAGCCTCTTGTTGACTTACAGGCTCACCTCTCTTTGCAGTCAATGGAGAACTCCATTTTAGCACCTCCCAACATTTCACATGGCATTGGAAGCTGCATCCATACCACTCCAAACCAGTGAGGATAACCACAGCTTCACAAACACTGACCTGTGAGAGCTACAGTTCCTGTATGTATAGGCAAAATGGACTGAAATGGACATGAATGTTCTTTCCCCTTGTTAAGTTCTGTTCCGTTAATTTATTTCAGAAGTTTTTATTGTATCTGTTTTTTAATTGCACATTTGTTTTTTGGCACCGGTTTTGGTACTCAATAAAATTCTATCTTTTGGAAACTAATGCATCTGTATTACTTCACAGTATCTGCTGCAGAATGCCTAGTGTTACTGAAAGCACCCATACCTTATGATTGTACAGGGCAACGGAACTCATAGGAGCCGTGGCAAACACAACGTAATAATTATAAAGGTACAGCATGCAATGCCAAATAAATAGGTGCATTAACAGACGGGGTTATATTCATAAATGTACACCCAGTGGCACACAGTTCCTCACAGCCTTCAAAACTTGAAGCCTAGGTAGAACGCAGTCCACTGCACCACATTACATTCCTGTGGCTGGCCATTAAAGTGCTCTTCCAATGCCTCCCTCAGCTGCATAACTCTGTTTGGAGCTCTTCAAATAGCCTGTGTGCCTGGGTGTTTGAACGCAGCGGACAGCTGCTTCATTCCTCGTCATCCCAAATCTGCATTATGCTGCGATCCCACGAGTCAGGGCTCATTTCTCGGACCCAGAAGCGACTGTCCTGCCGCTGCTTCATGAACACCACCAACAACCATCAATTGGTTTTCGCTATCTCCCACAGCCATCTTTCCTCCACTGAATAGTCATGTCCCCCTCTCCTGCGGTTCTTCTTGCAGCTCTGCAAATACCCGAGGATTGTTTGTCCTGTTTGCAATGCTCATGACAGTACTGCAGGGTTGTTTAGGCTCAATGCTTCAGAGATGGCAGACAGTAAGAAGTGCCAGGCAGTTGTGTGGGATCTTTTAAAAAGGTACAAATATTATGGGTTATGGATGGCATCATGTGATAGAGAAAGTTGCATGATGAGAACTTGACCTCTGGCTCCCAGTGACTCATTTCTGCCCCACCGTGCTTTGACAAAATTTCTGAAAAGACAGTGCACTGGCGAGTGGCATAGTGGGAAGTTGCACACTGGGATATCTACCCATGGTTCACTCCCCGTGCATTGACACAGGCACTCGTGGTGAATACATGCAGCACTGATGCAAAGAGTCAAGTATGCACACACACGAGTCATATACTAACTACAGCAGCTTCATGCAACCAGAGCTTACATTGGCCAAAGTGTGTACTATAGACATAGTGTAAGCTTTGATTTTTTTTAACCAATGCCTCTTTTCAAATAAAGCTCAGATTTCAAGCAATTCTGAGGTGGCAGCTTTTTTTATACTCACCCTAGGTATAAATGACTACACATGGTGCTTAGAGCTAATAAAATCTATCAAGATGTTACATTAAACTTATGTCTTGTCTACACTAAAGGGAAAAGTTGATCTAAGCTACGAAATTTAAGTTACATGAATAGTGTAACTCAAATTGACGTAGCTTAGATCTACTTACCATGGGGTCTACACTACGCGATGACTCTCCTTACTCCTCTGGATCCGGTGGAGTACAGAAGTCGACGGGAGAGTGATCAGCGGTCTATTTAGCGGGTCTTCACTAGACCCGCTAAACTGACTGCCGATGCATCGATCGCCGCAGCGTCAATCCTCCAGTAAATGTAGACAAGCCCTAAGTGTAAATGTGTTAACTTCTCTGGGCCTATACAGTCTCTGAGGGAAGTAAGTTGAGTTTTATTTCCTTTTTGTCCTTTTCTATTTCATAGCCCTTTAAAAATATTACTTATTCTTTTGGAAAGCCTCCTGTGTTCCAGGTCTTCTATTCTGCTATATTTGCTCAGCATTCCCTAAAACAATGTCTCCTGGCGTTGAGTCAGGCAGCATGAAAAAGAGATGGAGGGGCCAATTCTACTCTGGTTGGAAATATTAGGAAAACTTTCATGACGCAAGTAATGGTTAATGGCAGAGGTATAATGGAACAACTGAGACTTATAAAAACTATTCTTACTCTTTTGGGCAGCAATATCTTTGTTATTAAAAATAAAATGGTGAGCAGATATTCAGACTGGTAGTGATACAAGGAGTAGCACCTGTTCTCCTTTCCAAAAGGCTGAAGATTTTTTTTTAACTCAATATAAAACCAGGTATATCAGTCAAATGCTACATTTGTTATTAGCAAGCAAGGTAGTGAATTTGATGGAGAAATATATCACTGAATAATTTTGCAAATAATAGCTTTAAAGTCATATTTACCTCCACTTACCTTGGTCTGTAATAAATGATTATGTTTAGAGTTTAATCAGATCATTCTACTGCCTGTCTTCAGAGACATCAGGTAGTAGGGGTAGGATAGCTGAAAATTTATGACCATGGCATGGTGAAACATTTTAAATTCTCTTAATGTGTAAGAAGGGAGGCGTGGAGTGGGATGATAATGTTTTTAACAGTCTAAATGTGTAATATACCAGGAAAGAAGGATGTTTTTATTTAATATATTTAACAATCGATTATAGGCTTTTTTTCCAATTACTAATATTATTCTATTGCAGGAGTGCCTAGAGGCCCAAATCAAGGATCAGGACTGTGTTTTGTTAGGCACTGTGCACATATATAACAAAAGATGGTTCTTGCCCCACAAAAGGCTTACATTCTAAGTAATGAGAGAGAGATGTCTATTGACAATGAATATTAGAAGAGGAGAGCCAACGTATTTCCTTGATACCCAGAATGTGTATTCTGCTGTTTTAATCGGTCTCATCTTCCATAATCTCAGTTGTGTTTTTTCCCCCTCTACATTGGGTTTAACAAGCTGTACATTTTACAATTAAAGCCTGACATACCACAGTGGGGTGTAAATAATTAGGTAATGAGCATCTCCAAGGTGGGTGCTTGAAAAAAAAGAATGTACTTGAGGAATTATTCAAAGCAGTCAGAGCCTGATCCAGGAGATGTTGAACACCATCTGGGTTAGGAAAGGGCTCACTCCTCTCTGAAGTGCTTAGCACCTCACTGGATCAAAGATGAGTGTTGACAAAATTATAAAATGTTTTAAAACCACAAAGGTGCACTAGATTGCTTTGTATATTTTTATTTGTATATTATCTGAATTTTTAAAGCTGCTAATATGAGCTATCAAGGGAGCTAGGAGAAAGAAATGCCAACACAGTCAGAACTTTATCAACCTATCAGGATGTTCTTTTGACTGCTTTTAAGACAACATCATTTAATCCTTAATTGGTGTCATGGAAATATCCGAGAGGGTAAGAACTGGGCAACCAAGCGCCTGTGTTGACTTGAGATTCCATCATGCTCATGTGGATGATTTTTATGCACAATTTGAAAGTTTCTGTTGGCTGCTTCAAGGAGGGGCATTGGGGATGGTGATGGGGGGGTGAAGAAGAAGAGAATTCTCAAAAGATGTTATGTGTATTTCTTTAATCTAAAATATGTTTGTCAAATATTTATTATTTTATCACAACTGAATTTCAGACCAGACCAATTTTACATGATCAAAGTGGAGCACTGAGATTTAGTTAATAAATTTCAGTAAAGAAATTATACAGCATCAATTAATTCAAAACCTTACGGAAGAGTGAATATTCTCACTCAAGTTCATAGCAACATCTGTCATTGTGGTTGCATGAGCATTTCCATTCTAAGGAGTCACTTAAAGCTGCTTATAACTTTTTTTCAACTTACCTTAGGTCTAAAAATTGGAAAATTCATTTTCAACCCAAGATTTTTTTTCTTTGTTACGGCAAAAATGTTTCAACCACTTTTGGGAATGAAACAGGTGGACAAGGAAATATACTTTTTCCATTATAGAAAGATATGGTGTCTTCCCCCACATCTGTAGCCCTTTGGTGGTAGAAATTTGAAATTTTGCAGAGATTCCCTATATCACAGAAGTGCATTTCTGTGGTCTGATGAAAAGTGGTTGTAACCTAAAGCAATAAACATTTTCTAAAAGGATTGTATGCATGGGTACTGAATTTTTAAATGTGGTCACTTACTTAACATTCTGACATTTTACTAGTTTTGTGCATGTGTGTATAACTTAGGAAAACTAGTAGGGAGCCCTGCCCTCCCTTGAGTGAAGATACATATGGAGGTGGACCTAGTTTTGTAAGATAGAGTTTTGGACACTTTCCTCTGAAGCATCTGGTGCTGACCACTGTCAGAGATGAGATATTGGACTAGATGTACTACTACTTTGACCAGTATGGCAATTCCTGTATTGTTCTGTTCTCTCTGTGTGTTGTGAAGACTGTGATGTGGTTTGTTAGAATCTGTGATGGATTTATTTGAACTAAAATCTGTAACATGAATATTACATGACAGATTGTACATCTTGATTTCTCAATTTCCAATTCATATACAGTGTAGCAGCAAACTGTTTTCATTGTCATCTGTAGAAAAATGACACCTTGCACTGTTCTGTGTCATGAGAATGTACTCAAACTGTCTAATATGCTACTGTTCAAATAGCATCCAACTTCCTTCTAGGTATCTGTCTTCAATTTTTAAAATAATAAGATAAACAGGAAGAACAAGATGCACATACATTTACTAGTCAGGCTGCTGGGCAAAGCAAATAACTTCAGCTTTTCTATTGTGACTTAGGGTATGTCTACGCTTCAGTTAGAGACCCGCAGCTGGCCCATGCCAGCTGACTCAGGCTTGCGGGGCAAGGGCTGTGGGGCTTTTTAATTGCGGTGCTCGGTGTGCAGCCCAATCTCTGGGTCCCTCCCACCTTGCAGGGTCCTAGAGCCTAAGCTCCAGCCAGCCCAAATGTCTACACCACAGTTAAACAGTATCTTACCCCGAGCTCCACAAGCCCAAATCAGCTGGCATGGGCCAGTCATGGGTTTTTAATTGACGTACCCTTAGTGTTCACATTGAAAGTACAGTTTGCTTTTTTGTAAAATCCACGGTTACCCTCCCAGCTATTTCACATGCACCCTTCATATATTGTGACACTCTACACCTCGGGGGAGCGCCCTGTAACCCCCATATACCTCATCTATATATAATTGTGATATTGCATGTAAAGCATGCCATGTGAGGTATCAGGGGAAAGGTTATAATCTGCTGAAACCCAATGTTCCATCTAAATATGTGTATCATGAATGCATATAAAATTATAAGAATTGTGTTGTATGGCTTTCACTAAAATATGCTGTGGTTTGGGAAGCGCCCAGCTACTAGCTCTCCAGAGACAATGACAAGGGAGGTAACCAATGCCTGGGTGGGTGCTGAACAGACATTACCAGCCATTGTCCAGCAAGGGAACTACAATGCAATGACCCATTTGCACAAGGTCACACCAGGGGAATTGCTCAACCTTGCCTGGTGACTCACCAATGCCCAGACATGCCTGGACTTGTGTTCTCCAAGCACATGGACTAAGGGTATTAAACAGAACACAGTGGCCCTATGCTTGGCCTTTTCGCCTCCCCCCACCTATACTGCAACGAGCAACAAGGACACTCAGAAGACTGAAGACTCCAACAGAAGAGACTAGACCAGGTTTCAAGGGTGAAACCTATGTACTATGAACTGCAATATCCAGTGGAGTGAGAAAAACTGCTTAATCTAGATGTTGCCCAGTCTAATAGGGTTGAGATTTTAGACTGCGTGCTTATATTTTATTTTATTTTGGTGACCACTCTGACTTTTTGCCTGTCACTTATAATCACTTAAAATCTATCTTTTGTAGTCAGTAAACTTGTTTTACTGTTTATCTTTACCAGTGAGTTGGCCTGAAGTGTTTGGTAAATCTGCTCAGGTTACAAAGGCTGGTGTAAATCCACTTTCCATTGATGAAGTGGTGAACCAATTAATAGATTTGCACTGCTTGTCTTGAGCAGTGCAAGACGATATATTCCTGAGGTACAGTTCTGGGAGCTGGGGGAATTTAGCTGGTGCTTTTCTCTGTGTGATTCATGAGTGGCTGTGGAAGCATTCATGCAATCTAGCTGGCTGTGGGGCTCCAAATGCAGTTGTGCTGAGTGATCACAGCGCCTGGAGGGGGTCGCTGCTTGTCACTAGCAAAGCATTGTGAGAGACAGCCCAGGCTGGAGAGTTAAGGGGGCACAGCAGTCCCACAGTCCCAGGATGCACCCCGGGGATCCCGTCACATATATATTAGTAATTAGGAGCCAGACATCAGCTGAATTCCCTTATTTCTCTCCAGTAATTTTCTTTGTTTCTGAAGTATTTTGTTTGTTTCTTTTCCATAATACATTAGTGCAGTTTTATTTAGCTGTTAGATCATCCAGTTATTGGAAAGTCAGTGTACACAACATGAAAAGAAATGAGTCATTCACCCATTCCCAGTCCTTTGTTTCTTTTGCTGATTGAAGGGTTCAATAAATTACTGTGGTTCGTAATGACTATAAAAGTTAAACACTATTTTTATCTATTCAGCTGTGTTTTAAATACAGCATTGGGATCTATCATTCTGTCATGGGCAGAGGCTCTGGAAACACTTGACAACTTATAATTTTTCCTCCTTCACATATTCATGAGAGGGAAAGATTATGCATGCATGCAAGCAATAACTTTACACAATAATTATTGAGTCAGATATCAGGAAGACTACAGCTCCATGAAAGACAGTTCATAGAAATACTTTGGAGAAGAAGAAAAGAGAGAGAGAGAGCTCCAGGGCAAAAAAGAGGGTTTAGGTAACAATGGATTATGTCATTGAGGGCTGTTTCCCCTTAATCACCAGCTAAGCCACATTTTGCATCCACAACAACCTCAACTTGCACGCCTGACCCAAACATCATAATACACTTGCTGATTCCTGAGCTCCACAACAAATCCTCCTGTACTTTCAACATATAACAAGCCACAAAGCAAACCTCCAACCTGGTCCTTACAACCTGACCTCTGACCTCAGATCGATGAAGCTAAATCACCACAACACGTCTGTTTGTAGGTAAAGTCTATACCAGGGATCGGGAACCTTTGGCACACGGCCCATCAGGAAAAGCCGCTGGCAGGCCGGGATGGTTTGTTTACCTGCAGCGTCCACAGGTTTGGCTGATTGCAGCTCCCAATGGCTGCGGTTCGCTGTCCCAGGCCAATGGGGGCTGTGGGAAGCGGCGCAGGCCAAGGGATGTGCTGGCCGCCGCTTCCTGCAGCCAGCCTGGGACGGCAAACCGTGGCCAGTGGGAGCTGTGATCGGCCAAACCTGCGGATGCTGGAGGTAAAAAAACCATCCCAGCCCATCAGCAGCTTTCCCTGATGGGCCGCGTGCCAAAAGTTGCTGATCCCTGGTCTATACACATAGTGGAAATGTCCATCTTTTGGTGGTTAACTCTGAGCTCATACTTACTTTTAAGGTTAAGTGATCCTTAACCTTCTGAGTTTCAGTGTACTCACAGGCTGGGTACCCAAGCTCTCTGACACACAATCCAGCAAGGTCTTGTGATGCCCCATCTGCACACAACCTGGCACATCCAGGGCTCTTCATGGCACTGCTGCCTGCACCTGGTGCACTGTAGAAGCACAGAGACTCATCTCCCATCACTCCTTCATACTCTCAAAACATACCTGCTCCCCTCCTCATTAAAGCCTGTTTCTCTTCCTGCCCATTCCACTCTTGGGCATACTTGTCTTTCATAGAATCATAGAAGATTAGGGTTGGAAGAGACCTCAGGAGGTCATCTAGTCCAACCCCCTGCTCAAAGCAGGACCAACCCCAACTAAATCATCCCAGCCAGGGCTTTGTCAAGCCGGGCCTAAAAACCTCTAAGGATGGAGATTCCACCACCTCCCTAGGTAACCCATTCCAGTGCTTCACCACCCTCCTAGTGAAACAGTGTTTCCTAATATCCAACCTAGTCCTCCCCCACTGCAACTTGAGACCATTGCTCCTTGTTCTGTCTTTCTATCATCCTACTCCCCCCCCACCATTGTTCCACATACACGCTTTTCCCCTACCCCCCTACAATGTCACTCATCACAGCAGCATCATGAAACCATCCCCACTCACCCTCCATGTCCCCTGCTATCTAGCCGCCTTACCTGGTTCTCAAGGGTCAAGAGTGGGAAGGAATGTATAAGGAGCAGAATCAGAGATTCAGGGCGGTAGGCTGGGTAGCGTCAAAAAACAGAAGTATGACAATTCCCATCGGCTCTCATTGCGGAGCTCACCTAGATTATGACAAAGCATGGGGGTAACTTTTAGTTGGTGCTATATAAAAATTTGAAAAGTGACCTCTTGGTGAGATGTTATCAGTGCTTGTATGTGGGAGAAATCTGGACTTTATTCTGTGTACGTTCTTATGCCACCCTCATTACCGTAGACTCTGAGAGCCTCCCTGTAGAGCATTTTGCAACATGACTACCATCAGTTACAAGTGGTTTGTTCTTTCTTTCATCTTCTCGGCAGGGGAAGAATTCCGTGTACAGTGGGGTGTTTTGTTGTGGTGGTTTTTTCCTTGCTTGTTTTTTAATGTTTTAATGCTGTTCTGTGTTTCTATTGGAGAAGATGGATCAAAGAATGTGCCTTGTATGTGGAGCCAAAGGTGGGGAGGTTTCTGATGGCACTTAGTTCCTGTGGAGGTTCATTCCACAGTCTTGGACTACTGAGAAAGTTCTCTGTCTCTTGCACAGATCAGCTTTGTCCTTGTGGTAGAAAGTTCCACTGTTCCTGAGCTGCAGAGCTTTCGGCTGTCTTAGGTATCCTGGGCCCAAGCCCTTGAGCGCTGTGAAGATAAAGACCTTGACTTTTATGTCATTGTTACTGTGAGCCTTTAGGAAAAGGAGCCAACGGAATTTGAGGCTCTTATGACTAAATAAAAAAAATTTTTAAATGTTTTCTCTGAAAAATTGAGTATATTTTTGAAGGAAAACTATTTTGAAAATTCAGTTGGTCTAGGAAAAGCTGTTATGTTAAATATGGAGACTAATTTCAATAATTTAAGACTGAAAAACAAGGAATTTAGTCCCACTTTAATGACTAAATCTCAATTCAAACTTAACTATAAAGTTTCTACTGACACCTTCACAAAAGAACAAAAATTAGTTAAAATTGTTAAGTACATTCTTTTAGATATTTAAAGCCATTACTATGTTAATGGGGGTTGTCAAAATACACTTACCAGAATTAAACTTTTTAAAGTGTTACTCAGAATCAATAAAACAAAATATATTTTGTGCCCTATTATTTTATATATTGGGAAACTTCATATTCTATTAGCCAAAGTTGTATTGTGTTTGCAGAATGCGCACATAAGGTGCTCATATATAAAAGAGTGCCGGGAGAAGTTTCCAGTTCTATAAAACACTCAAGTTCCCAAAGCAAAATCCCTGAACTTCTGTCATAATTTCTTCAAGGGTCAGAAAATAGAAGATATAATTGCACGTTATAGTACATTTCTCTATCAGAAATTTTCTGAAAAAACACATTTTTTTCTGGTAGAGTAAGGACTAGGATGCTCTAATCAGTCTCTTTAATTTCCAAATTCTATGATTTTCTGGGCAATGAAAATACAGTGATTGCTAAATGCCATAATTTATTTGAAGGGAAAATGAGGAAAGTAATCTATTATCGTTAAGGGGGTAGGAAAAACACAAGCAGTGATTTTCTTACATAACCAAAACTTTAAATTACACTGCTCTACAGCCAAAATGCTTCTGAAATAAATGTAGTCAAACTTTACTAATCCTGGGTCACTGAGAACGAAAATGATGCTTAAAATTGTTGATTGGCTCTAGTTTTCAAGATATGCTATTGGGTCAGTATATACGACCCTTGACTTGGGAATGGCGGAGGATAAGTGTGTTATAAAGGGAAGGGATCTCAATTTAAACCAGAAATGACTAAAATACATCTTTGACTGGATCTATGAATAAATCTATGACTGGGTTTGGACAGTACTTGCTTTTTAGGCAAAACAATGAATGATGCAATCTGAAGCTGGTATTGCGTCATACATGATATGAATTGCATCATGTTATTCCTAGAAGTCATGGATGATGCAATCATAACAAAGCTTACATCACTCTGCTGAACAAATTGCCCTATATCAGCTCTAGAAATCATACAGTGTCGTGCTCTCTTATTTGTCAGTGTTTGATTTTGCAAAGGGACACATTTCTGTTGAGCCAAAGTGAGCAGAGATGCCTCGTACTTGTGTGAACAGTGCAGATAACTTCTGCTATGTTTGTGGTGAACTGACTTTTGCATCACAAAAGCGCAGTATAACCACTATGGTTAAGAAAGCCTATCACCTTTATTTTGGCTGCAAAATTGGAGATCAGGACAAGAGGTGGGCCCCACACATATGCTGCAACACTTGTGCAACAAATCTTCGCCAGTGGTTGAACAGGAAAAGGAAATCTATGCCTTTTACAGTGCCAATGATTTGGAGAGAGCCAACAGATCATACCAGCAATTGTTACTTCTGCATGGTGCCTCCAGTTGGGAAAGGTGTGTCAAAGAAGAAAAAGTGGACTGTGCATTATCCAAACATTCCATCAGCTATACGCCCAGTACCCCACGGAGAAGGACTGCCGGTTCCTGATGCACCAGAATCATTCTCACTTGAGTCAGACGAGGAAGAGGAAGAGGATGAAACTTCTGGTCCTGAACCATCAATGTCACAGGACCCCCATTTTCTCCCATCCTCCTCCTCTGAACCACACCTCATAACACAAGGTGAACTGAATGACCTTGTCAGGGATTTGGAACTACCCAAGAGTAAGGCAGAGCTGTTGGGCTCCAGACTACAGCAGTGGAATCTCCTGGCAGGTGATGTTAGGGTTTCCATGTTCCGTGACCGTCAAAAGGATCTTGTCCCATTCTTCTTCATGGAAGGTGATCTTGTAGCCTGCAACAACATCGATGGTGTGATGGCAGCCCTTAACATCGTTCACAATCCAGATGAGTGGAGACTGTTCATTGATTCATCGAAGACGAGTCTTAAAGCTCTTTTACTGCATAATGGCAATGTTTTGCCATCAATTCCAGTTGGTCATGCAGTCCATATGAAGGAAACCTATGACAACATGAAACAACTTTGAGGTGCATAAACTATGACCAACATCAGTGGCAGCTTTGTGGCAATTTGAAGGTTGTTGCTCTCTTGCTTGGTCTGCAGACTGGATACACAAAGTACTGCTGTTTTCTCTGCGAATGGGATAGTCGTGCAAGAGATTCCCACTACATCAAGAAAGATTGGCCACTCCGACAGTCATTGGAGCCTGGGAGGAAAAGTGTTCAGCATCCACCACTTGTTGAATCAAGGAAGATTTTGTTACCACCCTTACACATCAAGCTGGGTCTGATGAAGAACTTTGTCAAGGCCATTGACAAAACACAAGCAGCTTTCAAGTACCTCCGTGGAAAATTTCCAAGGTTAAGTGAAGCTAAGATAAAGGAAGGTGTCTTTGTTGGTCCTCAGATTCGTGAACTTCTTCGAGATGATGCATTTGACCATGCACTGCGTGGCAAGGAAAAGACGGCATGGAAAGCCTCCCAGTTAGTGGCAATAAATTTTCTCGGAAACAACAAGGCAGACAACTACAGGTTGTTGGTGGAAAACCTCCTCAAGGCATACAAAAGCCTTGGTTGCAACATGTCACTAAAGATACATTTTTTGCACTCTCATCTAGATTTTTTTCCATCGAACTGCGGAGCAGTGAGCGACGAGCACGGCGAGTGATTTCACCAGGACATTGCAACAATGGAGAAACGCTATCAGGGCAAATGGAGCCCATCAATGCTTGCAGACTATTGCTGGACAGTGACAAGAGATGCTCCATTTAATGAATACAAGAGACAAGCCAAGAAGCGCCGAGTAGACACTGAATAGGACTAAACTATGTACAGAATAGTTTTTTGCCTTTTGTTTCATAATAAATTTTATTTATATAACCCTTTTCTGATTTTTAAAGTGTTACATAAACAGGACAGGTGAAATATTATCATGTAAAGCAACCATAAACACATGAAAAGACCTAGGTTTACAATTTATGATTAAAACTCTACTATCTACACAATATACATAGACATAAAATGTAAAAACTTAAATATCTTAGAAACAGTAGCCAATCAGTTGTTTTAATTGTCATATTTGAATTCAGCACATCAAAATACATAATAAATAGCACATTTTATCTCTGAAGCAGACGACTTCTCAAAAATTGTAGACCAGTGTTATAGTTGCCACAAATTTCAGCACTTCTATTGCTTGAATGCTGCCAGTGGCAGGTACTGGGCTCTCCACAGCAGGCTCCATGAACTGCTGCTTCCTGCCAACAAGGAGAACATGATACTGCTGTGTTGCATCCCCATAGTAAGACCTATGCATCTAGAACCCAGGCCTGCAGAACTGCCAGGTAGTCACATGATATTTTAGGAAGAATAATTAACGATGAGCCAAATCCTAAATTACTTTCTCAGTCCAAACTTAAATAAAACTCCACTACAGTCCTTAACACCATAATCACTAACCAGCTTGCAGTCCACTTCCCTTGACCCACTGTGGACACAAACCATGGGAAGTCTCTTCTCAAGGATTGGACAGGCAGCAGCTTCTTGGTTCCTGATTGGCTCCCCACCCTATATAAACCCAAAGGGCGGTCCAGGAAGTGTCCAGGCAACAGTGCAGAGCTCCTGTAGCTGCCACTACCATTCCTATGTTTGAATTCCTGGCTTTGGCCTTGGCTTGATTTGGATTTTGCCTCCTGCCTTGGACTCTGACCCTTGGTATCAACCCTGGCCTAGAACCTGACTTTGAATTCCTCTGCTACTCCCAGCCTTAGGTTTGCCCCTGCTCTAAGCCTGGGCCCTGACTCCCCTTATTGGGATCCTGACACCCGTACACCAGGTCACAACCCCACTCACTCAGTTGCCTGACTGCCCAACTGGCACATAGGGTCACAATGCAGGGACACCACTTCAAGCCAGGCTGTTTTCATTGTTGGTGGGAAGCAGAGGCACATGGAGCCAGCTGCAGAAAGGTCAGTCCCTGCCACTGACAGCAGCATCCAGGGGCGGGTGATGCTGAAATGAGCCCCCCAGTAACCCGGCATGGCACGGAGCTGCAATGCAAGGAAGGGGTGTGGAGAGGGGCAGCCTGTGACACTACTGGGTAGAGGTGCCCAGTCTGTGTGCTCCAAGCTGTGATGGCAACTCCCTCCCAGGTTCAGGGGAGCAGGGCTGGATGTAGGGCAGAGGTGTGGTTTTCGTGTGAGCATACCCAAGCCACAACTTTTAATAAACTGTGGCTGTACCTTTTGAACAAAAAATATTGCAGCTTTCTTACAGCCTTAACTATAGTACTGATTGCAAAACAATACCTTGCTCTCACACCTCCATATAAATAAAACATTACAATGATGTATATTACATTGAGAAAATTGAATCATTTCCAATATTTGATAGTTTAAATTATTTTCTTTGACTGTGGGTGTTGTGATACAGGAGGGCCAGGAAACGGTGGTGGAGTAGTAGAGGGGAGATATATAAGCCCTAGGCTAATTAAGGCATGGTTCCCTGTAGACTATGGAGGGTTGCTACACATTAATTGGAGCACCTGTAGTCAATTAAGGCCCTGTCAGGAACCTAATAAAACCCCCTGCTTCAGGCAGTCAGGGGGTGTGAGGAAGGAGAGAGGATTGGAGTGTGGAGGTGTGTTGCTGAGACTTGAAAGTCCAGAGAACTGAAGGAAGGGAGACCCTTCCCCAGCAGGGCAGGAAGACTCCCTTCCCCAGCGTCAAGGACCAAAGGTAACCCTACCCGAGGGGGAAGAGGGTAAGAAACCAACAGGGGTTGAGAGGGGCTGGGGCTCAGAGTTAGGAGGAAACCCAGACCCCTCCCCTGCTTCCCTCCTCTACCACCTTCTTGGGCCACTAGTGGGGCCCTCGGCACCCCAGGATCAGGGACAAGGGGTGGTGTGTTAGCCCCCAGCCAAGAAAAGCGCAGGACCCACTATA
This sequence comes from Emys orbicularis, assembly GCF_028017835.1. NCBI lineage: Eukaryota > Metazoa > Chordata > Testudines > Emydidae > Emys > Emys orbicularis. The sequence continues at coordinate 266,636,758 of NC_088683.1, read as the reverse complement.
CCAACATCGGCCATTTTGTCACAGTGTTCATAATGAATGGTACAGTCTCAAATCCATATGATGTCCCTGCATGCTAGGCTTAACATCTGGATATTTGATTTATCTGAATGATATCTATAAGTCAAGCAGTCACTCAGCTTCCCATTGTCTAGGTGTACACAAACTCACGTAGACAGGTAACTCCAGTTGTCAATAGTAACTTAGGGTACGTCTATACTTACCTCCGGGTCCGGCGGTAAGCAGTCGATCTTCTGGGATCGATTTATCGCGTCTTGTCTAGACGCGATAAATCGATCCCGGATCGATCCCGGAAGTGCTTGCTGTCGACGCCGGTACTCCTGCTCCGCGAGAGGAGTACGCGGAGTCGACGGGGGAGCCTGCCTGCCGCGTGTGGACCCGCGGCAAGTTCGAACTAAGATACTTCTCTTCAGCTACATTATTCACGTAGCTGAAATTGCGTATCTTAGTCCGAAGTGGGGGGTTAGTGTGGACCAGCCCATACTTACTAATTTGGCTACCTTTTAAAAGTAATACTACATGAATAACTTTTGTCTTGGTCTAAAACCACACTTGTTTGGTTGGGGACAATCTGCCATAATGAATGGCTACAGATTCACACATTTTGAAGTATGGTTAGCAGGTTGCAAGTGCTCAGTTGCTACAGTGATGAGCATACTATAAAAATATCTATAGATTAGAATAGAATATTTGTCTGTCAAACACAACATTTACTACTTTTTTCCCCATCCATATTCATGGAGTATATGGATCTGAGGCCAGAATTTGGGAGGAGTTGCATGAGTTAGTGGTGAACAGCATCTTCACTAAGTGCGGAACCCCTACCTGCAACCTGTCTACCTCCCAGTGCACCATTTACTGTTCCAGGGGAACTCAAGGCCGGTCCTCTAGAGGTGATGCTCTTCTACTCCCTTGAATTTGAACTATGCTTTTCTCCTATCCTGATGCTACCCCCAGTTCTTTGGAAAATTTGATTGGACAAAGCACCCAAATGACCTGGACAGTTCTGGTTCCCATATCTCCTATGTGTGTCAACCTGTGTGACCGGCATTCAACCCTTCCCAGATCTCTTGACTGAAGAGAATGGCAGGGTCAGCTATATGTTTGATGCTTCATCTGTCAATGAAGGTTGTCTTCCTCATCATCACCTCAGCCAGAAGGATAGGTGAACTTGGGGCCCTAATGGCAGATTCACCATTCCCAGTAGTCTATAAAGACACAGTCTTGCTATGACTACACCTGAAATTCATGGCTCAGGTAGTTTCATAGTTTCATGCAAATTAGACTATCCACTTACCTGCATTCTTCCCGAAGCCCCATGCTCCCAGCCTGAAGAAGAGACTTCATTCCCTCGATGAAAAACAAACATTGGCATTTTGCCTGAAGAGAACAAAACAGATCAAGAAGTCACCTAGATTGTTCATTGCCATGGCTGAATGACTGAGAGGACAAGCCATTTCCTCCCAGGGAATCTCCAAATGGATCTCTGGTTGTATCCTACTTTATCACTATGCATGACTTCCTCCCCAACATGGGGTAAGGGCTCACTCTATGAAAATCACAAGCAGCCTCAGTAGCATCACTTCAGGAGGTATCCCTGCTTGATATTTGCAAGGCTGCAGCATGGAGTTCCAACATCAGTCCTCAAGGCATTATGCCTTGGTCCAAGCCTCCTCTGCTGATTCCTCCTTTGGGACAGCGGTTCTGCAAGCAGCCATATTGTCTGCATCCTCAGTCTCCTCCTTTCTGAGTGTTGCTTGTCAGCCACCCATAGTGGAATACGCTCAAAGAAAGAGAAGTTACCCCTTTGTAACTGGAGTTCTTTGAGATGTGTGGTCCCTACCTGTATTCCACTGTCTATCCTCCTTCTCTGCTTTGAATTACATAGAGAAGGAACTGGAGAGGTGGTTAGTATGCACTGTTCCTTATATCCTTGGCGTGGAGCATGAGGTGAGCAAGGGCTCAGGCATAGACTAACAGACACTACTTACAAGAACTCTCTGGTCTCGGGTACTTGGAGCGCATGCATATCCACAATGGAATACAGAGAGACACACACACATCTTGAAGAACTCCAGTTACAAAGGGGTAAGGAAATTCCCTTTTATGTGTGTGTATGTATCGAGAGAGAGTGCGTGTGTGTGCGTGCATCTGCCCTTAGGAAAAATACATTTGTTTCTTTTTGTTAATTGCAACTATAAATACGGCATTGAGAATAGCAGTTAGAAATTGGTGATATGTTTATTGTTGGGATCTTGTGAGGCAGAACAGATGAATGAATCATTTATTTCAGTACCAGAGCTGCTAATAAAGGTTTCAAAAAAAATTAAACTCTGTCCCTGTGATCTGTTTGCCCTCAGGCTTCTCATCCCTGAGGGGGGAAGTCTCAATCTATCTCTTTTTGCTGTAAAGCACTCTGCTCTGTCAGTCACCTGCAGCTGTTGCGGTTGCTGATCCCTTTCCTCTTCATAGCTTCTGAAATCCAAACTGTTCCTGTGCCAGGTGAATAGAACTGACCTCCCTGGCTTTCCCAATGTGATGGATATACTGTAATTGCTAGAGCAGATGTGTCTTTTGCTGGGGAAGGAGCTAAGGATTGCTTTCTTTCTTAAATAAGTGTAAATACATTTTCTAATGTGTGCCCTTGTGTGTATTTTGAGCCATGCATTTTCACATTACTGATGAGATGATAAACATGTTTGCTGATTATTTTGTAGCTAATGCCCCATTACTCCTTTCTCCTAACATCTCAATATAATTTCCTGCCCTTTGCTGTGTTCTACAATTACCTCCCCCATCACTTATGCCCACCCCCCACCATTTTACATAGAAAAAAAATGAATTCTTGCTGATTAGTTCGTTGAATTATCTTCATCCTTCCTATTCTCTCAGCAACAAGCCTGAGTAACCCACAGTCCTCGTGTGCCAGCCCCAGCACTCCTCTAGCTGCAGTTCACAGGGCACTATAAAGTAGTGTGTGACTTTACACGCATTAGAGCAGAAGTAAAGAAACTTTATTTTGTCTTCTGCATAGCCATAGTTCAAATCTTTTAAAATTATTTATGGTGCATGAAGATTCTGCTCCTAGCGGTGCCCTGGCCATATTTCCTCCCACTTCATCTGCATAAAGTTATTTATGAACCACAGTGGCCTGTGAGGGCGGAACTGAGAGATGGCACACTTGGGAGACCACAGAATCAATAGCCGGGGAGAAAAGATCAACCTCTGGGAAAGTATAGCATTCCAGCTAGGCGACTCAATTATGCCAGAGTATTCTCAGCGTGGACACAGGTATTCCCACCTGCTCATTTTCTATCATCAGAAGGACATCTTAGCAGGAGATGGAATTCATTTTGAAATGGAAAACCCAGGGTATGATAATGGGCAATTATTTATCCATCTCAAGTGCTCTCATGTGCTGGGCACCACAGGGTTCTGCTCTGTCCCTCTCCCCTTTGTTCAATGAGTATATGATGGTTCGAGGAGGGCTAATAGGGACAAAGTGTGTGCAGTAGATGGATGATATTCAGATGCAGATGTCCATTACCACCAACCTGGCTGCTGAAGTGGATTGGATGGCCTAGGGCCTGATTCTCATTTACACTGATGCCCCTTTACATCGATCTGGCAGTGTAACGTGACATTAGTGTAAATGAGAATCAGCCACTAGTGTCCAGAGATAATTCTGTTCTGGGTGAGGGCTAGTTAGCTGAGGCTCAGTCTGAAAAAGACAGAGATAATGTTGTTTGGTTTGGGCAAGTAGCCAGTAACATTGGTTAGAATAACAGCACCACTAATTGGTGATGTGGAGGGATTATTTGTGAATGGGGTCTGCAATTTAGGAGGCTTATAAGAGCCATGAGTGCTAGCTGATGCTTGGGTAGCAGTCATGTCAAAGAGCATGCTTATCCATCTGTGCTTGGTACGCTGAGTTTTTGATGCAGACTTCATTGTGCTTATCCAACCCTTTGTCATCTTGAGATTAGACTACTTTAATGCAGTCTATTTTGAGATACAATTCAGCCGCTCATATATTAGGCTGAGCTTTACATCAGGAGCACAAAATATATTGCTTCAGTAGCTGCATTCCTTTTTGCCAGTGGCTTCTGGTTGGAATTCAAAGTATTATTATTGACCTTTAAAGTGTTAAATGGTTTGAGCCTAGGTTATCTAAGAGGCAGCCTTTCTCCTTGTTCCACATTGCCACATTTGTGGTCAGTGGTGGTACTTGTGCTGTAGAGCTGCCTTTCTTGAAAAGAGGATGGAGCTGCCTTCAGGACGCATTCCAGCAGGACACCCGGAGTATGGATCATGCTTGGCTTTTCCTGGTCCACCAGAGCCTGGATTTGTTAAAGTTCCAGACATATTTCAGAGCTAATCTCTCTGTCAGCCATTTGAGGAGGGGAGGGATGGGACAAAAGAGTTGGTCAAGGTTATTTATCTGTAAGGGATAGCTCTGGTTATGATTGTGGGCACTGACAGGATTTAAGATGTTTAGTTTTATTCCTTGAGTCCAGCTCCGCTGGTGAAGAACAGATGGGTAGTTCTTCCTCATAAACAGATTAGACAAATTCAGAGCTAATGAGAGGGTTTCACTTTGGTGTGCTCCACTTGGCCAGTCTTTGTCCCCTTCCACACCTTTCCTCAGTCTTTCTCTTGCCTTACTGGTTAAAAGTGTTGTACTGTAGCCGACTGCCTTTGGGGCAGTCAAGTTTGCTTTTTCCTTGCAGGGATTTTTTTTTTTTGGCCTGCAGTTCCATTTTTTTCATAATAACATGTAAATCAATATGTAATTAGGAGTTTGTTCTATAGTTGGTACAGTTTGTACTGTCTTTGTCCTCCATTGAGATCGTGGCCATCCTCCAATGTATCGGGCTAGGTAATAACTTCATATGTACTTGCTTCCAAAATAAGAGGGGCAGGGATATTTTTTTTATAAAATTCTCCACTATACCCATCAGGTATTTTTAACAATACTACAGTATCCTCTATTGTATATTCTGTCGATTTTTCATAAATTCTATAGAGGATTTAAACTTTTCTGTTTCTGCTTCATTTGACTTTGGAATGTTTCTGATTTATTTACAAATTTTGAAATTGTATTACTCTTGCCTGACTCTTCCACTTCTTTGTATAAGGTTTGGTAAAACATAGCCCTTGCTTCCAAAATTTCTTTGTGATTGTGCATTTTAAAAAGTGTTTGTGTGTCCTTTAAACAGTGGTTCTCAACAGGGGTATGGGTACTGAATATTCTACACTGAAATACAAGTGCAATATTTATATTACAATTGATTTATATGGTAAAAATGGGAAAGTAATGGTGTGCTGTGATATTTTTGTATTTTTATATCTGATTTTGTAAGCAAGTAGTTTTTAAGTGAGGTGAAACTTGGGGGTATGCAAGACAAATTAGCCTCCTGAAAGGGGTACAGTAGTCTGGAAAGGTTGAGAGCCACTGCCTTAAAAGAACAGAACTGCAATTCAGTTCAAATGGATTGGATTTATAATACATTTTATTTATACTTAATTTTGATCATTCCTTCTCAAAGGCATAATGTCCCAAGTGGGTTTTCAAGTGGCTGAAGACTTTTGGGTGCTTGAATTCTCCATCTGCTGGAGGATTTTGTGTGCATTCTGATGAATTTTAGGGTATGTTCCTGGAAAGATTGAAAGAGAAAAGCCATTATATATCCTGTGACGTTGCACTCCATGTATTTTATGGAAATATGCTAATGAGTGTGAATATGATGTAACTGGGGTATGCTTCGTGCAAAAGGTCTCTTGTAAAATATCATTACAAAGCTCATAATCTACTGAATGTGGTCATCCTATTTGTATGTATGTATCATTCTTGTATCTGAAACTAGAAATATAAAGTATAGCTCTGAGGGCCTATTGTAATTATGCAAAGTGTTGCCCATTAATGATGGTTTGGAATCTTGATGGCTCCCATTAACCAGGACAATTGACTGTAGATGGCTCTGTTTTACTTGTAAGTCTTCCTGTATACCTGTGTGCTGGCAAGGGGGTAATGAAGTCTTACAGTGACATGTGATCATGTCACCTGCACTGGAATCAATCTTTAACCTGATGTTTTTCCATTTAGAAGGAGGGGTGAGAACCCAGAGAGGGACAAAGGATTCCCGCCTTATGCAAAAGATATACAAGTGGGTGGAACAGAACAAAGGGGGCTGCAATCATGAGGAATCCCCTAGCTACCACCTGAGCTGGAACAAGGGCTGTATCAGGAGAAAGGATTGTGCCCAGATTAGGAAGGCGTCCAGTCTGTGATAGAAGCTTATTGAAACATCTGAGGGTGAGGTTTTATCTGTATTCAGTTTTCTTACTGTATTAGGTTTAGACTTGCATGTTTTATTTTATTTTGTTTAGTAGTTTACTTTGTTCTGTCTGCTATTACTTGGAACCACTTAAATCCTACTTTCTGTATTTAATAAAATCACCTTTTACTTATTAATTAACCCAGAGTATGAATTAATACTTGCACGGGGGGGGGGGGGGGAACAGCTGTGCATATCTCTCTATCAGTGTTATAGAGGCGAACAATTTATGAGTTTACCCTGTATAAGCTTTATACAGGGTAAAATGGATTTATTTGGGGTTTGGACCCCATTGGGAGTTGGGCATCTGAGTGTTAAAGACAGAAACACTTCTTAAGTTGCTTTCAGTTAAGTCTGCAGCTTTGGGGCACATGGTTCAGACCCTGGGTCTGTGTTGGAGCAGACTTGCATATCTGGCTTAACAAGACAGGGTGCTGGAGTCTCAAGCTGGCAGGGAAAGCGGGGGCAGAAGTAGTCTTGGCACATCAGTTGGCAGCCACAAGAGGGTTTCTCTGATCTAACCTGTCACATATCCCTAGATCTTTCTAGAATGCTTATACCGCACCTGCAGCATATAAGGTTTTAGCAGGCCCCAGATTAATGAGAAAAAAATGTAAATCAGCTTTGTCAATCCTTTGCTTCTGGCCATCATTTCTAGGCATCTCTTTCGCTCCCCACCCATAGATTTCCCTCTGGCCCTTTCCCCTTCTCATGCCCATTGTGTGGGACTGACTTCCTTTTGACCCACAAAGGATGTAGCTTTCCCAGCCATAGTTACTGACTCTCATCTGTTTTTGGATGGGATTCTCTCCCAGGGAACAGTCAGGTGTGACTGTCAGAGGCATGGGGCCTGAACTGCATTTTAGATGGAGACAGCTGGGCAAGGTACTTGTGTGCTGCTGCTGCTTTTTGTGGACCTATTCCTGGGACACAGATAGAGAAGCAAGTTCCCCAGGGGACTGATTGGCAAAATTCAGGGCAGTCCCAACCGAGGCAGGACTTTTGGCAGCGATGTGTGATTTGTGTCTGGTGGAGTTCCTTCTCACAGAGCAGTTGGGCCTCTGCAGGATGTCAAACTGCTGTTTTCAACGCTGCTGTCAACTTTCATACTGCCAGCAACCAGTTCAGAGCTAGTCTAAGGAGTTCAAGATCCTTCTCATAACAATGGCTCTGCTTTTTAAAAAAACAAAGCACAAAGCTCCACGGACACTGGTATTTCAGATGACAAAGATTTCCATTTCCTTCTGGGTTATTAGAGACCTTGTTCAGGTGTTTTTTGAAGAGAAGCTTGACCCTATAGAATGATCAATAGAGTACTTAGCAGACTTTCTTTAATAACTCTCAACTGACAGTCTGATTAAAATTATTGCTATCCAGTCCTCTTGTGTTCTGTACATCCAAGGAGACCTGCAACAAAGATTTGAGTAATGAGATTTGAAATCAAAAGAGGAAAAAACAAAACAAAGGAATATGTCATTTTTCAGATGATGTTTGCTTTCCAAAAGCAGGCTGATTGTGCCCTTTAATTCCTTCATTACACATTCTGTTCTCTTGAGAACACTACCTTTCAGAGTCAAACTTCTCAGCCATCAAAAAGAAGTGTTATCTCAAGAATAATTGTAGTTGGTGTAAAGCAATTTGGATCTGTGGCTGGCAGTCCCCTTGTATTGGACAGTGGTGTTACAAAAAGCCTGATAATGAGAGGTTAGTACCTAATCTGGTGGGTTGGCTTAAAAAAAATTGCTTAGAAGTGGTGGTTAAAGGCATTTTAACTTGGAGCAAGTCAATAGAAATGATGTAGTTGCTAAGTAATGTCTTTCATTTCTGGAAAAAAAAATCTTGTTGAGGTGAAAGTTAATCAATAAGGTAGATACACAGGGTGACATCATCTGTTGCCATGGTTTCTGAACTCAGCAGTCTGTTATCTGCAACTAATATTGATGGTTGCTATGCAGTAAAATCATTGCATATTATTGTTTCACCATTACACAGCTGTTTTAATCTTGGCTATTACTTCAAAGAGCAAACTGTCTAGTGGTTTAAACATTTTAATAGAAATCCTTGTATTACAACCCTAAAAAAATCTTTAAAATCTACTGCCTAATGAACAACAAGCGTCAGCAGGAAATGAACAAGGTTAACATATTGGTGATTAAACTTCCACAAAGCAGTTGACATTTTCTAGTAAATTAATCTGCAAATTAAATATCTCTGTGGAATTAGTGCTATGACTCATTACATGGCAGCGCATGTAAGAAAAAATGGGTAAGCAGTCAGTCCTCTGGGTGATAAGGTAATCAAATGAATTAAACTTTAGGATGACTCAAGAGCAATCACAGTTTCTCCAACAATGTCCTTGTGTGTCATATATCTTATTCTTGTTTTAAACATCTAATCGCTTCCCCTGTGTTGTGCCATTTTGTTATGTTTTCTCCTTTTCTTGAAAATATTTTTACAGAAGCTTATGTTAAATATCAGACATTTGGAATGACTGAAAAGGCAATGAGACATATTTGTCTTGATAGTTGTCAGGTTGAAGCAACAGTGTTTCAAGTCATGTCCTTTAAATCAAATATAATATTTCATTTTTCATATTTCTACTGAACAGACATTAATTTTAGTGGACGGCAGTGTGCTCTTTATTTGATTTATTGGCGTTACCTCATGGTGGCTTTTTCTTGTTACTTTCTGTTGTTGAAAGCATCTCAGAGGAAATGGTGATAGAAAGGAGACGCTCAGCAAGAGATGGTGGAGGTACTCTAGGGCAGTGGTTTTCAAACTTTTTTCCCCGTGACCCAGTTGAAGAAAATTGTTGATGTCCGTGACCCAACACAATTATATCTTTTGACTAGTGTTTTCATAAAATCATAATATTGCAATACATTCCAGCTTAACCCACTTTACATAACTAGTACTAGACACTAGCCTTAGTAAGCCTATGGTAAGGAGTGTGGGAGGTGGCCCAGGATAGGGCAGAAAGTGGGGTGCGGGGGTGAGGGCTCTGTCTGGGGGTTAGGGCTCTAGGGTGGGCCCAGAGATGAGGGGTTCAGGATGCGGGAGGGGGTCAGGGCTGGGGCAGAGGGTTGGGATGCTGGGGGTGCGGGCTCTGGGATGGGGCCAGGGATGAGGGGTGCAAGCAGGTTGCCCTGGGGCTGGGGCCGGCAGCAGCTATCTCCGGGGGAAGGGTCCCTCTCTCCCTGCTGGCAGCAGCAAGCTCCGGGGCTGGGGGAGAGGCCCACAGCAGCCCTGCAAGCCCCAACTTGCTCCCCTCCCCAGTTTCCGCCCACCCCCTACCTCTCTCTTCTTCTGATCCCTGCTGCGTGGCCCTTTAGAGCTGCTGTGTGGCAACGATCATTATAATTTGAATCAGCAAGGTGACCCAGTGCCTGACATTCCGTGACCCAGTACTGGGTCGTGATCCCTACTTTGAAAAACACTGCCCTAGGGTGATGGCAGGGGCGGGGGGCGGGGGGAGTGGAAATACAGAAAGTACCCATTTGCAGAGACGTTCCTGGATAAGAGAAGGACTTCCCTGATAGAAAAGGCAGTTTGGTGTGGGGGGGAGAGAGAAAGAGAAGGAAGTCTTAATGGAAGAAATTCTACTCTATTACACCCTGGGGATTTGGCTCAATATCTGTCCTCCCTTTTTCTGCTTCTCAACCTACTCTCCTAATACCTCCCTTCTTCTCTGTCTCTGCAGCTGTTTTCTCTATAACAGTGCCTTCTGTCAGCCTCTTTTTCTTCACAAATGTCTCCTTTGTGGGGTGGCTTCCACTAACACCTTCTCTCTTTCAGGTAATTGTCCCCATAACTATAGTTATTGTATTTTGCAAAGGTATGTCCCAGAGCAGAAACTGTAGAAGGGTTTAACTAGGAAAAGTAAAATGCGTGACTAAAAGTCTGTTTTTTCTAAGAACTATAGCTTGATTAATTCTTCAGTGTAGCTCAGTAGAAATTCGCTCTACTTGCTATATAACAACACAATTACAGCCTTCAAGAAGTCTCGCCTCAAAGCCCTGCTACTGAGAGCAGACAGATGGAGGAGGCGTGCAGTCTTGATGGTGATAGCAGATGTCAACAAGTTAACAATCTGAAAAGCAAAGTAACAGCACAGCAGTGGTTCTTCCCCAAACTTTTTTTAAAAATGGGAAAGATACAATTCAGCACGACTAATCAGCAAGAGCTGCAAAAGACTATCTGACGCTGAATCTGTTGAGTAGCACTGAGTGGATTTGTGGAGAGAAGAAAAGTTGTACTTCACTATTAGTCTGTCACAAAGGAAAAGAGTTTATCTCAGATGCCATATGTCAACTGTGCAATTAAGCTTCCAGACACAGTCCCTCTATAAACTATTGCAGGGTGCTAGTTTCAAACCACTACAGTTAAGGTTGCATAACACTTTCTATTATAACTCCTAATTTTCACTAGCTTATAACTTTTTGAAACTCTGACCAGTTAGGCTCAAACATTCCTTGTTAGGTCTCTTACCAATCGTAATTGTTTAGAATTCTGAGTAAAAGTGCTAGACATTTGTTGAGAGAGGGAGATTTTAAAAAAAAATCTATTCTTCTTGTTATGAAATAAAGCAGATAAAAAAAAGACACAAAATTTCGGTTCAGAAAAAAAGTCTGAGTCAAAGCCACCTAAGTTTAAAAGTTTAAATTTAGCATGGAAAATAGTCCTTGCTGAATTGAGCAGTGCATGGCTGCTGGGCCGGATTAACTTTCCTGAGGGCCCGGGGCTATTAGATTTTGTGGGGCCCCTATATACAAGCAGTGGCGTATTATCACCTAGGCCGACAAGGCCTAGGCCTAGGGTGGCAAATTTGCAGGGGCGGCAAATTTGAGCACCCACGGAGAAGCTCCCCTGCTCCAGCTCGCCTCCTCTGCGAGCGCGCCGCCACGTCCTGTTTCTCTCCCCTCCCTCCCAGCGCTTGCGCCGCGAAACAGACTGCAAAGTAAGGGCTCCAATTGACCTTTAAAGCATTTCAGGGAGGTGCTCACTTGAGCAGATCTATAAATTATACAGAAATCTTTCCTGAAACCCCACCTCCCCCCCCCCCACACTTATGGCCTTCAAACAACCCCCCTCAGCCTCATGGACTCTGGAATCCAGTAAGGGGGGAGGGTCTTGGAGCTTGAACACCTGCCTGAGCAGAAATGTCTACACTTCTATTTTTAGTTCTGCAGCCCAAGCCCTGTGAGCCTAAATCACTTGACCCATGGTCTGAGACTTAGTGCTGCAAGTTTTTCTTTGGAGTGAAGACATACCTTAAGAGACACTCGTATATATGTGGCTACTTTCCTAAATATAGAAGCATCTACTCCACTATTTATCATTGTCATGATGGCAGGTCTCTGAGTACTTCCCAGATCAATCTCTGTCTAGATCGTTAAGGTGGTCAGCTTAAGTGCTGTCCATCACTGACGATCTTTGGCACCCATGTGATCACCAGCTGCGTAGCGGCATTCTTGGTTGTTCCATTCTTGTTGGTGTTCCATTCTAATAATGTGTCTATACCAGGAAAGCTGCAGAAACTGAACCAGTGCTGGTGGAGGTGGTTGCTGGGTTTGACTTGGTGCTATAGAAATAACACACTTTCTCTAGACTTGTCATTGAAAGCTCGGCTGGGATGACAACAGAAAGTGCTTGTATTAGAGTGGGTAACACAAACGTTTTGTACTCTTAAAATGCAAAGCAGGAAGAATGAGTGCTGTATTAAAAATCTGCAGCCAGAAAGTTACTCAGAATGGTGTGGAGTCTGGAAAGACTGCTTTAGATTTATTAAAGCAATTTTCATTTCATCTGAGGTCTGTGTGATCCAAACAAGCTCTTATCAGGAGCATTTATATCCCTAGCTGGGCACTTCAGCTTTGATATTCTTGAGGCAGTCATGCTGCCAATAACTTTTTATGAGTTGTTTTCAGGCATGTTTTCATTTTTCTGATTGATTTAAAAAAACAAGTGACTTCCTAATCAAAACTATAGCATATAATTATACCTGCTTCCCTACTACTCCAGGGGTCTTTGTTAGGGGATCTGCATCCACTGAACTGTGCGAGAGCGTGTGTCTCTCTTCCATCCAAAGGGCATCTTGTTGAAATGTACTGACTCGATTTACTCACTCATTGGAACTCTACATCATCTGCTGCTTTGATACGTCAGCCTTTGGGCAGTGCTTGGCCGAGGAGGGTTCTCAAATGACTTCCCTGGTTGGGGGGGGGGGGGGGGGGGGGAAGAAATTCCAAAAGTGTTGGAGGAGAATAGGGAAAACTCACAAAAGGAGATGGTGCACAGCGGAGTAAGTTAAAGGACAGTAGAAAAGAGTAAATCTTTTACTTTTTTAAAGTCTTCTAAATATCATATTCATTTTAACAGGGCCGGCTCTGGCTTTTTGGCCGCCCCAAGCGGAAAAAAAAAACAAAAAAACAACCTGTGGCGCGGCCGGAGCGCGGGTGCAGGGGGACCGGCTGGGGGAGGGGGAGGGAGCGGGCGGGAGAGAGAGAGAAGGGGGCGGCCAGGGCTACAGCAGGGGCGCTGCCACACGGCCCCTCCCGCTGTGACGCCTCCTGCCGCGAGGGCTCCGCTCCGGTCGGGGGGAGGGAAGGAAGAGGACTGCCCTGCAGGGCGCTCTGGTTCTCCGCGCCGCCGCCCCCTACAGGGCGGTCGGAGCGCAAAAAAAAAAAAAAAGTGGCCGTGCCGCCCTAGGATTGGGCAGAATGCCGCCTCCAACAATCTGCCGCCCCAAGCCCCAGCTTGCTCAGCTGGTGCCTGGAGCCGGCCCTGCATTTTAACTAAGTAAAGAGGCACATTCCACAGTTGGACAAAAACTGCAAAATTAGACTGCTGTCATTAATTTTTTATTTCTGGTCCGCAGACTCTGACTCATAGAGTAATTGGGCCCTCCCCACAGAATAAGTTTGATACCCCAAGTCTATTTCTTACGTAGCCCTTCACTATTTCTTTTTCAGAACATAATTTTCACTTTCTGTTTATTATGATAAAACTTTAATGCAGGATTTGAAGCTCACATCTTTACTTTCTAATTTTGCACACTCATTTAAGAGGAGCTGGATGTAGACTTTGGTGTTTCCAAGTGTGTTACAGAAAAAAAGTGTGATCAGTGAATGAATTTTAAAAGGAAGGCAATCTTCTCTCCACCACCTCTTAAAAAATTAACCAAGCCAATTTGCAGTGCTGTGCACGTGAGAGACTCCTTCTTGACCCTTGTAGCTATTGATCTGAGTCCTGAAGCATCTCAGGTTTCCAGATGAAAGGTGCTTGCTATAGGGGATAGGAAGAACCTTTTCCCCATGTGAAGCATTGCACAGTTGATTAGGTACATTATGGGGAGATTTCACTTTCCTCTGAGCCATACTGTATGGGCCAGGATACCAGGCCAGTTATGTGGTCTCATATAAGCATATGTGCCCATCATTGCAGCATCAAGCATAGCATAGATACCAGTGACAATCTGATGTGTTGTGATGAATACTATGTGTCTCATTCACACTGGACGTACAAGCAAGGACCTGCAAACCAGATTTGGAGATCTGATGTTCTTTACTGCAGGAGGGATTATTTACACCCAAGAGTCGAATCACATTTTGCATGCAGCAGTTGAACTCCCCAGTCTGAGCAGCCGGCACTGGTTGTGCGATCCGTTTTTCCTTACTGACATAACGCAACTCTCTGAATCTCAAACTACAGGGTGAAAATCCCTGAGTGTCACAAATCTTCAAGCACAGCAAAGCCTTTGAAACAAACTGAACTCTGCGGAAGCATGTTCATGAAATATTTGCAAAATGGGAAAACTATTCCTTGTTCCAACATGTCAGGAGAGAGTACAGATGACATTGTTTACAAGTTGCCGGCGGAAAGCTACCTCCCAGTTGTCCAGAATCTGCATAAAGAAATAAGTCCCAGTTTTTCATCTCTCAGATGAGATGAGCCAGACATTCAGCTGTTTAAAGAACCTTTTTTGCTCAGTGTAGGGGAAATGTTGCTATGTTCTAAGCATCCTGAAGGGATAGAATTGAAAAGCAGGATTCAGTAAACACATTTAGCATGTTTTGCACTTCTTTTCCCAGAAATTCAACAGCTGAACTTGTTATCTTTCACAAAGAAAAATAACAGTTCACGTCCATATTGTGATTTATGCTGAATAAGTAAAAGCAGCAGGGCAAGATTTCTACCTACTCCATGGAAGAATGGTAGGAGGGAGCCGTAACTTCTGCCTGGACCTAAGGGGTAAGGGGTTGTGACCTCCCGGGTAAAGGGATAACGATTTAGTTCTTTTCCTTTGTTTGCAAGTGTAACCTACACGGGGGGAGGTAAGCTGTGTTACTTTACTTACCAGTTCTGTACTACAGAACTCCTCTATCTGACTTAAAGTATTTGCACAGACCACTAATTCATATCCTTCTTGGGAGACTACAGCTGGATTTTCTATAGGAATCCTCTAAATACTAAAGTGAAAATTATAACAGGATTCACTTTCTTTTCTTCTTAGGAATCCAGTACCAGGCTTTACCATAAGCAGTTACATGCACCCACAATTAGCAGTTTCCAATTCCTCTTACTGAATAACACTCCAAAGATAAACTGCTACAGCACAGCAGTTACAATGCTCCCTAGCTAGAGTTGCATCACTAACTAGAGATTTGTTGTCTTCCTTTAAAATGAAGAATGGAGCATTCTAGCAGCTCAGCTTACTGGTTCATGGAAATAGCAAATTTTAATGAATATTAAAAAATATTTCTGTAAAGCAAATAAAGAAGTTATAAATATGAGTGCTTGCAACCAGAAATTTGATTCTAAGCATTATGGTTATCCAGCCAGGAAGCATAAACAGTAACATGCTCATATCAAAACTAACAATTAAAGTTTCCGTGCAACGTTCCAAAAGTATACGTTGCATTTTTTCTCTTTTCTGTGGGCCAAATTCTGAAGTAGTTCTTCATTGTTCTACCCTTCTGCAAACTCAACTCCCATTTATGCAATAGCAGTACATCAGCAGTATTGCCAACTCTAAATGTTCAAAAATCATGTCAGAATCAGGCCCCTCCAAGATCATGAGCTTTAAAAAAGGTGCTTCTCCCCCCCCCCCATTACTTTGCTTTCAAGGTTTCAGGGTGGACTCACATCACTTCAAGCTTTTCTCTAAAACCACGAGAGCTAGAAATTTACTTTTTATCTGGGGCCTGGTCTACACTAGGCTTTTATGTCGAATTTAGCGCCGTTACATCGAATTAACCCTGCACCCGTCCACACCACGAAGCTATTTAGTTCGACATAGAGCTCTCTTAAATTCGACTTCTGTACTCCTCCCCAACGAGAGGAGTAGCGCTAAATTCGAAATGGCCATATCGAATTAGGCTAGGGGTGGATGGAAATCGACGCTAATAGCTCCGGGAGCTATCCCACAGTGCACCACTCTGTTGACGCTCTGGACAGCAGTCCGAGCTTGGATGCTCTGACCAGCCACACAGGAAAAGCCCCGGGAAAATTTGAATTCTTTTTCCTGTCTGGGCAGTTTGAATCTCATTTCCTGTTTGGACAGCGTGGCGAGCTCAGCAGCACTGGCAACGATGCAGAGCTCTCCAGCAGAGATGGCCGTGCAATCCCAGAATAGAAAGAGGGCCCCAGCATGGACTGATCGGGAAGTCTTGGATCTCATCGCTGTGTGGGGCGATGAGTCCGTGCTTTCCGAGCTGCGCTCCAAAAGACGGAACGCAAAGATCTACGAGAAGATCTCGAAAGCCATGGCAGAGAGAGGATACAGCCGGGATGCAACGCAGTGCCGCGTGAAAATCAAGGAGCTGAGACAAGGCTACCAAAAAACCAAAGAGGCAAACGGACGCTCCGGATCCCAGCCCCACACATCCCGTTTCTACGAGGCACTGCATTCCATCCTAGGTGCGGCCGCCACCACTACCCCACCACTGACCGTGGACTCTGAGGATGGGATATTGTCCGCGGCCGGTTCCTCGTCGGAAATGTTAGCGGACGGGGAAGATGAGGAAGGAGATGAGGAGGACGAGGCAGTCGACAGCGCTTGCACCGCTGATTTCCCCGACAGCCAGGAGCTCTTCATCACCCTTACCGAGATCCCCTACCAACCGTCCCCATCCGTTACCCCGGACACAGAATCAGGGGAAGGATCAAGCAGTAAGTGCTTTAAACATCTAAACATTTATTTTTAACAGAACTGGAATATTTATAATATTAACAATGGGTTTTTCATTAAGTGATTTAAACATATAAACTTTTATTTTTAACAGAACTGGAATATTTATAATATTAACAATGGGTTTTTCATGATTTCTTTGCCTTAGGCGCTTAACTATTTAGTCCCAACTATTTAAAAAAAATCTAACAATGTCCGGATTTTCATGATTCTGCTGCCCAAGACGCTCCACTCTGTAGTCCCTGCCAGTACAGCTACACCAAAATCCGGTCTATATGTCCGGGGATAGAGACGAAATCCTCATGGGAGATCTCAACGTAGCTCTCCTGGAGGTAATGTTCAAGCCTGTGCATCAGGTTCCTTGGCAGAGCGATCTTATTGTGTCCTCCATGGTACGAGACGTTTCTGCGCCAGGAGTCAATCAAGTACTCAGGGATCATTGCACGGCAGAGCATGGCGGCATACGGCCCTGGTTTTTGCATGCTTTCCCTAAGCATCCGTTCCTTGTCGCTGTCCGAGATCCTCATCAGGGTGATGTCGCTCATGATGCCCTGCTTTGAATTAGGGAGGGGAATGTTAGTATTGGGACTGCTTTACAGCCACGCGGTGGAGGCGGGAGAGGGGCAGCATACAGGGATCTTTCCCTGGGACAGCCGCGAGGGGGTGGGACAGGGGCAGAGTTCATGCTTGCCTGATTGCTGCCAGCAGAGACTGGCATTGCTTTCAATGCGAAAGGAGCCCAGTGCTACTATTAAAGTTTTAAGCAGCCACAAGTCTACGGCTTACCATGTTTGCCTGCTACACAAGTTCAGGTGTCCTGCCCCGCTTCTCAGATCGCCACTGCAAGACCCCAGGCACTGAAGGCGAGGGCTGAAAATTCGACCTTGTCCTGAGTGCGCATGTGAGAGGTGCAGTGCATGGTCTTGTTCACAGAGAAAGACTATGTTTTTTGTTCACAACTTCATTTATCTGTCTCAGGAATTCACTCCCTTTTTCCCATTCCCACAGACACATCTGCGACTGTCTCCCAACCCAGCCTGGCATCACACTCCCAGAGGCTAGCGCAGATTAGGCGGAGGAAGAAGAAGACGCGTGAGGACATGTTCTCAGAACTAATGGACTGCTCCCGAGCCCAGGCAGCCCAGCAGACACAGTGGAGGGAGAACTTGTCCCAAATGCACCGAGCAATCATGGAACGGGAGGAGAGGTGGCGTCAGGAAGACCAGCAGGCGACTCAAACGCTGCTTGGACTAATGAGGGAGCAAACGGACACGCTCCGGCGCCTTGTGGATGTTCTGCAAGACCGGAGGCAGGAGGACAGAGCCCCACTGCAGTCTATCTCTAACCGTCCTCCCCCGCCACCAAGTCCCACACCCCCCTCACCCAAAGTCCAAAGAAGGAGGGGCGGCAAGGGCCGTTAAAACTTTCAGTCAACCCCTGCAGACTGCTCTAGCACTAGAAGGCTCTCATTCCCCAAAATTTGAAAAGTCCTTTCCTACCCACCTCACACAAGCCCCCGTCCAAGTTTCACCCCCCCCCCCCCCCGTTTCATGTGTGGTTCATAATAAAATATTCGTTTCTGTTAATTACTGTTTCCATGATTTTCTTTTGGAGGAGACTCTGTCTGAAGGGGGGGAAGGTGCTTGGTAATTGGACAGGACAGTGACCTTTAGCAGGGTACAGAGGCGGGGGCAGGTCCAGCATCAGGACACATACACAGTGCAGTCACTAGTTACCCTGGTCAGTCTGGGAGGTGGTTTTCATGTTCTGTGGGGGTTGATCTGTGACTTTGTGGCGGGGGAGGGCAGTTACAGATCTTATGCCGCGGTCATTATCCTGGATCACAGAGCCACGCAGCAGGGGATCTGTAACCCTCCTCCCCCTGCCAGAAAGTCACATAGCCGACACATACACGCAGTCCTGCCCAGGAGTGCTGGCAGGCTCCGTTGAAACAACCAGTCCACCACTGCGGAGCCTGTCATTCCTGGAGTTTAGAAGCATCATTTGCATCAGAACACTAAACCCGCCCCCCGCCACAGTCTGCGTCCCCGGTTTAAAACATTCCCGCAAAAACAGTAATAAAGACAACGGTGTTCATTAACAAAACAGAACAGATTTTATTTTTTGGGAAGGTGGTGAAGGGGGTATGTAACTTGGAAGGATAGTCAACATTAACTGGGTAAAGAAACGGGGGCAGGTTCAGCTTCTGTGTCCACAAACTTAACAGTCACTGGTTACCCTGCTCAGTCTGGAACCTAGCTTTCAAAGCCTCCCGGATGCACAGCGCGTCCTGCTGGAATCTTCTAATCGCCCGGCTGTCTGGCTGGGCGTAATCAGCAGCCAGGCTATTTGCCTCAACCTCCCACGCCGCCATAAAGGTCTCCCCCTTGCTCTCACAGAGATTGTGGAGCACACAGCAAGCTGCTATAACAATGGGGATATTGGTTTCGCTGAGATCACAGCGAGTCAGTAAGCTTCTCCATCTCCCCTTGAGACGGCCAAAAGCACACTCCACTACCATTCTGCACTTGCTCAGACGGTAGTTGAACAGTTCTTTTTCTGAGTCCAGGGCGCCAGTATAGGGCTTCATGAGCCAGGGCATTAGCGGGTATGCTGGGTCCCCGAGGATCACTGTAGGCATCTCCACATCCCCAAGACTTATTTTGTGGTCCGGGAAGTAAATACCTTCCTGCAGCCGTCTAAACAGACCAGAGTTCCTGAACACGCGAGCGTCATGAACCTTGCCCGGCCATCCGACGTTGATGTTTGTAAAACGTCCCCTGTGGTCCACCAGTGCTTGCAGCACCATTGAAAAGTAGCCCTTTCTGTTAATGTACTGGCTGGCCTGGTGGTCCGGTCCCAGGATAGGGATGTGAGTCCCATCTATAGCCCCACCGCAGTTTGGGAATCCCATCGCGGCGAAGCCATCTATGATGACCTCCACGTTTCCCAGGGTCACTACCTTTGAGAGCAGTACCTTGACGATTGCCTTGGCTACTTGCATGACAACAACCCCCACGGTAGATTTGCCCACACCAAAGTGGTTCGCGACTGACCGGTAGCTGTCTGGCGTTGCAAGCTTCCAGAGGGCTATGGCCACTCGCTTCTGGACAGTCAGGGCTGCTCGCATCCGGGTGTCCTTGCGCTTCAGGGCAGGGGACAGCAACTCACAAAGTTCGAGGAAAGTCCCCTTCCGCATGCGAAAGTTTCGCAGCCACTGGGATTCATCCCAGACCTGCAGCACTATGCGGTCCCACCAGTCCGTGCTTGTTTCCAGGGCCCAGAATCGCCGTTCCACAATATCCACAAGACCCATTGCCACCATGATGTCCTGGGCGCTGGGTCTCGTGGTTTCTGACAGCTCTGTGCTACTCTCCGACTTCAGGCCCTCACGGCGGTGCCGTAGCCTCCTCTCCTGATTTCTCTGCATCTGCCTCAGGGAAAGGTGTATGATAAGCTGCGAGGCGTTGAGAACGGCCACAACTGCAGCGATGGTTGCAGCGGGATCCATGCTCGCAGTGCTGTGGCGTCCGCGCTGTCACTGATCAGAAAAGTGCGCGAACTGATTTCCCGCCGGCGCTTTCAGGGAGGGAGGGAGGGCGGTAGTGACGGACGGATGACGACAGTTACCCAAAAGCACCCTCGACACATTTTTTTACCCAGAAGGCATTGGGGGCTCGACCCAGAATTCCAATGGGCAGCGGGGACTGCGGGAACTGTGGGATAGCTGCCCACAGTGCACCGCTTCCAATGTCGACGCTTGCCCCGTTAGTGTGGACTCACAAAGTCGAATTACTGTCCTTAGTGTGGACACACACGTTCGACTTTGTAATATCGATTCCACATATTCGATTTAAGTGAAATCGAACTACTCTCGTAATGTAGACATACCCTGGGAGTTAGGACCACCTGCTAGCACTACAATGGCTTTAAAATCATGAAAGTGGGCAAAATAGCAGAGTAAAAGCTGATAAGGAACTTCAGGGCTTGTCTATGTGGAAGCAATCTTTAGCCCTGCTGAGAGCAAATGCTAGAGGCTAGATTGAGACAGGCTTTATCTTGCAGATCTGTTCAGGGGTGGGGTATGCAAGGAGCCTACCTGCTGGCAAAGCCTTCACAACGTCCTGTCATAATTGCCGCCCCAGCACTTGCAGGGTCTTTGCCTTTGGTGACCCCTGGGATGAACAGTGCCCCAGTGATGGCAAGGAGATGGGGCCGTGGTCCTACTCACACACTAACTGGTAGAGCGAGCTGGCCATACCAAGAGGCAGAATGCTGCTTTATCTTAAAGGCATGACCCCTCTTCAAGGGACCATATCCTATTTAACACCATCCTTAAGGTACTATTCCTCCCCATAGCATGGTATGGTTCCACCACAAGTCCGGCTTGGGCCAGAAGCTAATTTTGCCATTTGGTTTCAAATGCTTTACATAAAGCCAAATTAATCATTTTGTTTCTTGTTCTTGTATAAAATGCCCGAATTCACAATAAAATGCACAGAGAAAATGTGTGCTGCTATGGAAAGGGAAAGGAGATATTTCTGAAGGAAGAAAAGTTTTTTATTTACTGTTCATTTTTACCTTGGTTGCTCTGTTCTGAACCTTTCTGGTGTTTTTGCAGGCAATAAAAGGGGAGAAAGCTGTTTTTCTACAAATTATGTAGTTCTAGCACACTGTTTTGAAATCAAAATTGCCTGTACGAAAGGAAGGTTCAATCACCCTCTGTGTAGGCAGCTAAAAATTGCTTCAAATTCATGATGCTAATGGTCACAGCAAATTGCATGAGGGGGCAGATTTAATATCACACTAGGCACTACTCACTTTAGTTATTCTTTTTACAAGCACTGGCTGGACAATAGGAAATGAAAGTGTGTATAGTAAGTGGTGAGTAAAATTAAAAGGGCTGCATATTGGAAGCTATTCAGTTTTCAGCCAGTACTTCCTCAGGTAAAACTCCTATTGACGACAGTGGGAGTTTTGTCTGAGTGAGGAAAGCAGGATTTTATAGAAATTACATAAAGAATGATTGACTGTCAGTGCTTGGAAATATTAGGCTCCTAGGCCGGTAAATATGCCTGTGTAATTATCCTGGTATTCTTGGGTTTGGACCCTTGTCCCTCACAAATAGCTATTGGATATGTTAAGCTTTTTAATAAAGCCTCCTTGATCTGCAGTTACTGTACAGCTCAAAAAAATTAGCCACCCCTGTGTAAGAAGAGGCAATGGAAGCCACTTGATATTAAACATCTGGAGTCAAGTTGTTTCTCTTTAGTCTCACAAGGTGTAGTGCTTGCTTTCCTGGGTGAAAAGGTGCAGACTATTATAGTCCTCAAGTGTTTAATTGTTTCTATATGCCCTGGAATTTTAAAGAGAGTTTCGGATGTATTTGGTAGTAGCTTTTCTTCTATAATCAGGTTGCTATGGTAAACCTATTATTCTAGTCAAAGAAAGAGTATGTAAGTAAAGTGCTGATCTCTTTGGTTTCATGTGAGCCTCTAATTACTCTCGAACGGATTGAGTTTGTACTGCATGTATGGTTATCACAATAAGAAGTAAGAGAATAAGGTCAAAAAGAGTGTGCCTGCTGTTATTTCTGTGCAGATGCATTTGATAAAATAGTACTATGGCTTGGATTATCTCACTCTGGGTTCGGAAAATGCTCTCTGCTGATTTTTCTGGGGAGGCATCTTTTATGTGGTGATTTGAAATTTAGTCCTCCTCAGCATGCTAATCTTTCTTTCCTTCTGTCTGTCTACCTCAGGAATTGGCTGTCTTCAGGATTATTTATTTATTTGTTTGTTTATAAATGTGAAATTTGCTTGAGGTTACTTGAGTATACCCCAGTTGAGCAGGGGAAGAAAGCATTCAAAACCTCAGATCCAACGATCATTCTGGTTCTTTGAGATGTAAACTAAAAATTAAAATCAAGTCACTGCTCTAGCAACACAGCACCATCTTTACTAATGTAGTCAAAAAGGTAGAAAGGAGTTACATTATATGACACAAGATTCTGGAACTATTTGTCAAAGAGGGGAAATGCATGAGTTAACTTGTGTAAGATTCTTATTTGTCACCACAATAAAAATATTCTTTTTAAATGTACCTTTTAAAATATTTCAAAATCACAGCAATACATATTTGATACAACTCTTAACCTTTAAGAGTTCAAAATAGCTTTTGGTAAAATTTCCCTAAGATACTTTTAATATGTCTACACAGCATTTTGGAGCCAGCAGGTGTGAACCTCCCAGCCCAGGCCAAGAGATGTGGACTAGCATGGCTCATGCAAGTACTCTAAAAACAGCTCTATAGACAGTGCTTGGAAGTTGTGGCTTGGGCTGGAGCTCGGGCTCTGAAGCCTAGGGGTGCGGGTGGGCTTCAGAGCTTGAGATGCAACTTCAAAGTGCTGTCTATAGAGCTATTTGTAGAACACCAGTGCGAGCCCTGCTAGCCCAAGTCTGTTGACTTGAGCTGGGTTACTCACTCCCCCTGGCTCCATAATGCTATATAGACATACCCTAAGTGACTTAGGAGGCTATGTCCCAAATTATGTTTAATTAGCTTGTTTTTTTTAAGAGCGGAAAAACTGGTCAAGTAGAAATTTCCAAATCAAATCCATTAGGAGATCCCATCCATTATGATAGTCTTTTCTTACATGGCAACTTACTATATTTCCAGAGGCCCCTGCCTCAGTCAGTGTTCATGAGGTTATTGGGGAAGAGCATCTCTTGGAGCTTGGCTGGCTCCATTATCCCTTCCAACTTCATGGAGTCCCAGTATAGAGAGGACTGGTGAGGCTGGAAGAATATTGCAGAGGTTGCATTTCACCCTGCTGTGTCCTTCAAACCCAGATCTGCAGGCACAGTCTCACCTCTGTTTAAGAAAGAGGGCAGGTCATAGGAGCATTAATTCTTTACCTTCCTGTTTGGCATTTGTACCAAAGTGTTAGAGTTATGCTACTAGTATCCCATACTAGAAAGCTTTTCTGGGCCACTCTGTACATTACTTTTCTAGATGATTTCATTTTAATTGCATCCACATCTGGTGTTCATACCACACATACCAAATGTTTGAATTAGTTTGGAGAGTTAATTATGTAGGAAAACATATACCATAGTTCAGCTATGCAAAGGTAGGGGCTATAATGTGATACAATTCCCATTAATACTGACAAGAATAAAACTGTAAAGAAGATTAATGCCATTCCCACCAGCATCATGACATTATTTTGTTTTCAGCAGTTTTTCTTTCTTACAAGTGTTCACACTTCAGCTGACACTTGTGCTTTATGTCTTTGTAGGAGCAGAACATTCCCCCCCCCCCCCGTTTTTTATTCATTAAATCCTGATGATGTTGTGACCCTAACAACTGTTTTTTCTCACAGGGAAATGTGAATGTGGCCAGTGCACTTGTTTCCCTCCAGGAGATAACAGAGTTCATGGTAAAACCTGCGAATGTGATGATCGACAGTGTGAAGATATGGATGGCAATGTCTGTGGGGGTATGCATTCCTTTCAATAAGCAATAATTCTGTATGGATTTGTGGCTTTCCCTATTTCCCCTGATTTTGTTACAAAAGAGCATTAATGGAAACTAACCACAGCAGTAGATGGTAGTACATTTATATCTTAAAAAGAAGAAATAACAACAATCCCACAACTGAATATTTTAATTAATATTCAAAATGTCTGTCTTTAACAGTGAGGCAGATTACATGTGCCCAGTAACATTTTACACTGTGCTGAAGTTCTTACATAGATATCATCAAAATGTATCAGAAATCTGTACAGACATTTAAAGAAAAACTATGGAAGAAATGATCATATTTTCACTTTTTGACTTTATGATTGAAGACTTACCAATGGTATCACATTTTCCTTTTTTCTTTTTTTAAGTTAGCAATGCTCAGCAATGTGTTAAGTGGCTTTAGCAGCTGATATTCAAGGACAATTGTGTTTAGTATCATCTGGTACACTACAGCAATCCCACCATGTTCAATGGCCCCACCAGCTCTCACAAACTAAGCATCATTAGATTGGGTTGATATTTGGCAGTGCTCTTCTCCCAATCAATATTGACCCAATGGTCCAGCACAGCATTAAGAGCCATTTTGCCGAAGAAGGTATCTTTTAAATTAGACATGAAAAACAGTGTCTCTACTGATCACTTGTGGTCATTTCATAAATAAATTAAAGATCCAATAGCATTCTTCATAAGAGTGGAAGTGTTAAATACAGCTGATGTCCAGTACATTCTACCACCTGCCTACTTCACTTTCCCTGCATAAGCTGAACGCATCATGTGTGCCCCTAAATAGTTTTGTAATGTGTCGTGTTGTTGTGCATCATTAACAGTTCACACATATGCCCACCGAAGTTCCTTCAGTGGTGCATAAAGTGACCATTGGTGTATTGGAAGGGACTTTGGGATTTTTTGGGATGAAAGGTACTATAGATCATTATCATTAATATAGACGGCTCAAATTATCAGCAAAAGCAAGGAATCGGAATTTATTTCCTAAATCTTACAGAATCTAAGCACACTGCAGATTTTGTACTATATCACAGCTATAAATAAATTCTTTATTCTTATGTCAGCTATATGGAAACTGTCATTGATTGATTTTTCTGTAGTGGAGAATAACATTATGCAGTACTTCAAATTAGTTTTATAGAGAGACACAATATTTTGAAAGCAATTGTGATAATGTTGCTCTAAAGGTTGCTATTCTATTTGACTGATTTTTCTGAAATGACTCTATGATTTTAATTGTGATTAGGATGAACACAGACACATTTTAGGATATAGCTTTCTTATTTTCATGCATAAAAATTTTATACACAAATGTATGGGGGCGAGGGGGAGAAAATATTGGTGTGAAGGTGTTGATCTACAGAAAGTAGTTATTTGAGAAAATTGTAGTTAAAATCTGGTTGTCAGTAAAAAATAGCCTAAACAGGAGTTAATTAAATTAAATATCCACTCAATAAAATATGCATCAAAAAAGTAATTTGACTGTCATCTGTTTGTGAAAGAAGGGAGAAAGCAGAAGTTAAGAGAACGGAAAAGGTCAGTCTTACTGAATGCGATACATATATCAAAAACAAAACTAAGCATCTTCTTATGACTAGAATACCCAGTCTATTCATAATCAGCCAGTGTCTCGGTGATAATACTAAGTAAATTGAATGCCCTCAGAATTCATAGAAAAACATTATCAATACTTCTTCTTAGAGCTGACACAGCTACCATATTAACTTTTATCTTTGACTGGAGAACGTTATATCTCTCTCATGAATACTCATGTGACGAAAGAAGAATAGTAATCGGACAGAGTCACCTGACCATTCTCGTTGTGCAAGGGATTACATTAAATCTATACTATTATCTGAACAAATCCTAATTTTTCCTTCGGTCTAAACAGTTCTATGTAATGGGAGCACCAGAGATGAATCCATTAATTAAATAATCTATGTTTTGATTTATTTTGACTTAAAGAAAAACAGGTAAGAATACAAAAGCTTATAAAAGTACAAACCCAGTGTAAAGTTGAATCTAAATCTTAGCTCAACTTTTCGGGTTTTATTTGAACTGGTAACTTAATCATTAACGTTTTGTCCCCAAATGAATAAGATTTACTCTTATGGATCACTGGGAGTATACTGAGAAATGATACAACTACATTTGCACCCTCCAATACATTGTTTTGTAATTACAGACATTTCTCTTCTCCTGACATGGGTGGCCAGACCAAGCTCTAAAGGATAAGAAAATGTTATTTTCTGTATAAAATAAGCTTTTTTCTAGTTTCTGCTGCTCTTAATATAATTTTTATATCATTGAAACAATCCATGTGCCAAAAGCCTTCTCTGAACTGCCCTTAGCTGGGATTCTGTAGCAGCATTCAGTGCATAGAGGATTGTCCTATACGTTTATCTGAAAGTACTTGGTTAGAACCTTACCAACAAAATCAAGTGTAATGCATTGTACTCTCCTTGAGCCTGGTTTCCTAGTCTGCACTTGTTCTGTTTTCCTCATTAGCCACTATGTGAGTTTCAAGTTTCTTTTTTAGACTTCACCAGCCACATTTAGGTCTTTCTGCTTATACTTATTTATTTTTCTTTGATCTTATTCCTTCTCTGAGAATGAAGAGTCTCTGGCTCATGTCTGATCATTTCTGGAATCAGAGACCTGACATGTCCTAGAAGGGGCAGGGTAGCACTTAATTTCAGCAGAGGGATCTGTATGGTCCTGGGAACCAGCAATACACCAGTGAAAGGCTGGAAGGAGATGGCAAAGTGGGTGTCTGCCACAGCTGTCTTGTTGGCCATGACTTAGTAGTAGGAGTAGAAATTGCAAGTCAAACATAGCTGGATGCACTGTCAGAGCTCTTCTACTCTCTTGAAACAAACAAGTTTTTCTCAAGTATAAATGAAGGGTATATCCTTTCTAACGGAGGAATTATGGGACTTTTCTGGCTATTCAAATTCCTAGGATTTTTTCAGCAATTCACTGGATTTGAAACCTGAGAGTACTGACTAGTTAATTAGAGCATCGCAAATTTCTCATGAGGATGTAGCCTAATCATTTCTGAACTGTATGATGTTGGGGAAAGGTGTTGATTGAGCTAAAAGAGAATTACTCAGTTTATTATTTGGAGTAAATATTTACAGTCTGTGTTTTTTGGACTATCCAAATTCTATCTAAAACATATTTTTAAGCCAGCAATGGGGTTTCCTATAGCCATACTTCTAATATTTTAAAAGCATGAGTAGGTTTAAAGAAGGAAGGGAAATAAACACCTGATCCTGACATTATGTGGGAAGTTACTATTGAAATTCAACATTTCCCTTTGTTTTGTCCTTCCGTCTTGCAATGCGCTGGCTAATGGTTTACATGCAGTTCCTTCTGCTGGATCGATCGTCAGACATGCTCAAGTGTCTGCTATCAGGAGTTCAAATGGTCGGAAGCTATATTTTTGGAGCAGACGGACGAGAGCTCTGTCACTACTTCCTGCTTTAAGGGCTTGTCTAAACATAAAACACTTTAACTATACTGGAACATTTAGAGCAGAACAACACCCCTAGGCTGGATGCAGTTATACTGGTATGAGTTTATATCCGTATAGCTTAGTCCTGTGTGGGAAGGGACTAAACTATGCTAGCATAAGGCACCGATATACTGATATAACTACATCCACACTAGGGGCTGTACAGCTGTAACTATTGTGATTGAATAACACACAAAATACCCTGTCTGAAATAATTATACTGGCACAACAACTGTATGTAGACCAGACCTAAGTTTGTATGGTGACAACTGAATTCTTGGATTCATTAGTCTTTTCCTTGTTCCCCTTTATTTTCTTTACAGGCCCTCAGCCTGTGTGTTAATGAACCAGTAAAATATACCATTATTGCCATATTATTTATATCCTAATTATAGTCAAACTTTGACTGAAGAATTTATATTAATTTTTAAATAATATAAATTATATTAATTGGATATTATTTATATTAATATTAGAATAATACATATTCATGGCATATTTTTAATAAGACATACAAATGTGTCTCTACCATAATGGGCACTGTTTGTGTTCACCTACTCTGGCTTGATTTTATAGAAGAAATTCTCTGCAGAAACTCTGTGCACAGCCCACAGCCCATTAGCTGATGAGCTCTATTATTGCCCTCCGCCTTCAAAAGTTCAACCTTTTCTAGCACTTTTTTGGTTCTGGTGCTAATGAAGCCATAGAATAACTTGTTCGGAAAACTATGACTGAAAGTGAACTCTTGGACAAGCTGGCTGTGTGGTTTAAAAAAATAAACAGCAGCTAAAATATGATTGTGATAAGAATTGCAAAACTACAAAATTAATTGATTTATTACTGTCTCCTTTATGAGATGTGGCGGAGAGGTTTATAGATTCATAGATTCTAGGACTGGAAGGGACCTCGAGAGGTCATCGAGTCCAGTCCCCTGCCCTCATGGCAGGACCAAATACTGTCTAGACCATCCCTGATAGACATTTATCTAACCTACTCTTAAATATCTCCAGAGATGGAGATTCCACAACCTCCCTAGGTAGTTTATTCCAGTGTTTAACCACCCTGACAGTTAGGAACTTTTTCCTAATGTCTAACCTAAACCTCCCTTGCTGCAGTTTAAGCCCATTGCTTCTTGTTCTATCCTTAGAGGCTAAGGTGAACAAGTTTTCTCCTTCCTCCTTATGAGACCCTTTTAGATACCTGAAAACTGCTATCATGTCCAGGGCCGGCTCTAGGCACCAGCAAAACAAGCTGGTGCTTGGGGCGGCACATTTTTAGGGGCGGCATGGCCGGCGCCAGAATGCCGCCCCTGCCGCACCTAAAAATGTGCCCCGGCCGCCCTAGCTCACCTCCGCTGCTGCCGCCGCTCGCGCGCCATGGCGCGCGAAACAGCTGATTCGCGCGCCGCTGCTCGCCCTCCCTCCCAGGCTCTCAAACCTGGGAGGGACGGGGAGATCCCGAGCGGCCGCGGCGCGCGAAACAGCTGATTCGCGCACCGCTGCTCCCCCTCCCTCCCAGGCTCTCAAGCCTGGGAGGGAGGGGCAGACTCCGAGCGGCCGCGGTGCGCGCGCCGCTTCTCCCCCTCCCTCCTAGGCTTGAGAGCCTGGGGGGAGGAGGCAGGGCTGGGGATTTGGGGAAGGGGCAGAGTTGAGGCGGGGCCGGGGGGTGGGGTAAGAAAAAAACGGGGTGTGGGGGGCGGCCAAAACTGATTTTGCTTGGGGCGGCAAAAATCCTAGAGCCGGCCCTAATCATGTCCCCTCTCAGTCTTCTCTTTTCCAAACTAAACAAACCCAATTCTTTCAGCCTTCCTTCATAGGTCATGTTCTCAAGACCTTTAATCATTCTTGTTGCTCCTTTCTGGACCCTCTCCAAGTTCTCCACATCTTTCTTGAAATGTGGTGCCCAGAACTGGACACAATACTCCAGTTGAGGCCTAACCAGCGCAGAGTAGAGTGGAAGAATGACTTCTCGTGTCTTGCTCACAACACACCTGTTAATGCATCCCAGAATCACGTTTGCTTTTTTTGCAACAGCATCACACTGTTGACTCATATTTAGCTTGTGGTCCACTATAACCCCTAGATCCCTTTCTGCCGTACTCCTTCCTAGACAGTCTCTTCCCATTCTGTATGTGTGAAACTGATTGTTCCTTCCTAAGTGGAGCACTTTGCATTTGTCTTTGTTAAACTTCATCCTGTTTACCTCAGACCATTTCTACAATTTGTCCAGATCATTTTGAATTATGACCCTGTCCTCCAAAGCAGTTGCAATCCCTCCCAGTTTGGTATCATCTGCAAACTTAATAAGCGTACTTTCTATGCCAATATCTAAGTCGTTAATGAAGATAGGAGGAGAGGAGGGATAGCTCAGTGGTTTGAGCATTAGCCTGCTAAACCCAGGGTTGTGGGTTCAATCCTTGAGGGGACCAGTTGGGGATCTGGGGCAAAATTGATACTTGGTCCTGCCTAGTGAAGGCAGGGTGCTGGACTTGATGACCTTTCAAGGTCCCTTCCAGTTCTAGGAGATGGGATGTTTCCATTAATTTTTAAATTTTATTTAATATTGAACAGAGCTGGTCCCAAAACAGACCCCTGCGGAACCCCACTTGTTATGCCTTTCCAGCAGGATTGGGAACCATTAATAACAACTCTCTGAGTACGGTTATCCAGCCAGTTGTGCACCCACCTTATAGTAGCCCCACCTAAATTGTATTTGCCTAGTTTATCGATAAGAATATCATGCGAGACCATATCAAATGCCTTACTAAAGTCTAGGTATACCACATCCACAGCTTCTCCCTTATCCACAAGACTCGTTATCCTATCAAAGAAAGCTATCAGATTGGTTTGACATGATTTGTTCTTTACAAATCCATGCTGGCTATTCCCTATCACCTTACCACCTTCCAAGTGTTTGCAGATGATTTCCTTAATTACTTGCTCCATTATCTTCCTTGGCACAGAAGTTAAACTAACTGGTCTGTAGTTTCCTGGGTTGTTTTTATTTCCCTTTTTCTAGATGGGCACTATATTTGCCCTTTTCCAGTCTTCTGGAATCTCTCCCGTCTCCCATGATTTTCCAAAGATAATAGCTAGAGGCTCAGATACCTCCTCTATTAGCTCCTTGAGTATTCTAGGATGCATTTCATTAGGCCCTGGTGACTTGCAGGCATCTAACTTTTCTAAGTGATTTTTAACTTGTTCTTTTTTTAATTTTATCTGCTAAACCTACCCCCTTCCCATTAGCATTCACTAGGTTAGGCATTCCTTCAGACTTCTCGGTGAAGACCGAAACAAAGAAGTCATTAAGCATCTCTGCCATTTCCAAGTTTCCTGTTACTGTTTCTCCCTCTTCACTGAGCAATGGGTCTACCCTGTCTTTGGTGCTTCTAATGTATTGATAAAAAGTCTTCTTGTTTCCCTTTATTCCCGTAGCTAGTTTGAGCTCATTTTGTGCCTTTGCCTTTCTAATCTTGCCCCTGCATTCCTGTGTTGTTTGCCTATATTCATCCTTTGTAATCTGTCCTAGTTTCCATTTTTTATATGACTCCTTTTTATTTTTTAGATCATGCAAGATATCGTGGTTAAGCCAAGGTGGTCTTTTGTGTCCATTGTAGGTCCACCTATCTCTCTGTGAGCTGAATTAATAGAATATTTAAATGGGGAATTTAGAGGACCAAGCTGTTTCTCTCCTCAGAGGCTGTAGTCACCCATTGCCTCAAAGGCGGAGATTCTTTAGCAATACAATAACTTATACTGGGAACTCTCTTGTGTTGCAAATGGTTTCCTTTTGTGCAAATCACTTGTACAGACACAGCAGTTGCAATCCAGGATTGTTTTTGGTTGACATCTAGATCAGGTGGCTGGAGTGCTGATTTTGAGTGACAACCATATGTCTTCACTGCAGAGTTAACTGGCATTATCTACACTTGAGTTACACCTCAACCACACGGTGAAATAATAATATTCAAGCTGCTGTGTCCACACTGGCACTGTACTCACTTGTGTATGGATATGTCTTCCCTGCAAAGTTAACCTGGATGATTGGTACCCTGGTCTGAATACCCAGTGAGCCTAACCTGGATGTGAACAGCCACATTGAAATGCACTATCCAAATTACTGCATCCTCACTGCTGCTTCACTCTCTCATTGGGGTTGCTATGGTTTCTAGGGGAATATCCCAGGGATTTCTTGCTGCAGTAAGCAGAGACACTCTGATTCCTTTCCAGTTAATTGTGGGAAAACTTGTCAGTCCTTCTTGGCATATGGGAGGAATTGTGGGAAGGTATTGGAGGACTAGCAGAATTCTCTATTCCTGGGGGAATTCTGCATCAAAAAATTGAAAATTCTGTGCATAATATTTTTAAATTCTGCATATTTTACTTGTCAAAATAACACAATATAATCATGCTCCCACTGACAGCCCCAGGTGGCTGGGGCTCCCACTGACAGCAGGAGCTCTGGCTACCCAGGGCTGACAGTGGACGGGAGTACTGGGGGCAAATCAGGAATTCTGTAGGGAAAAATAAAATTCTGTGGGGAACATTAATTCTGTGCAAATTCTGCATTGTGCAATGGCGCAGAATTCCAGGAGGAGTAATTCTCATTGCAGTGTGTTCAGGTTGCCAGCTTGAGTGAAAATAGAAACCAGGCTCCCAGCTGGGCCAGATAGTTCTAGCTGAAAGTACCACTAAAGTCAGGGGAGAGGGTTTTGTGTGAGGATGGGACGGGCATGAGGGCAACACCCGAGGAAGAACCTAGACTATCTTTGCAGTGAAGATATTGTGCTAAAATGTTGGGGGTGGGGCACATCCCATGGTTCCTTGTGCTGCAGTAAACCAAGCTGCTCTATGAATTATGGGAGAACTTGTCTGTCTTTTCTGGGCACGTAGGGGAACTGTGGGACAGGATTGGAGGACTAGCAGTATTGTGGCAGCACTGTGGCAGCAGCATGTTATCAGCAAACACATTTTAGCCAACTCGAGTTTAAAGCACCATAATGCTCTAGTTGGGGGGTTTTGTGTATGGACTGGACTCGAGATAGGGGCAACACTTAAATTATGACTCAAGTTAACTTGGCAGTGAAGACAAGCCCATAGTCATGGTAAAGAATGCAGTGTGTTTGCAGAGGAGTTACAGATCAGCTGGGACAGTTTTGAAACAAAGCATTTGGCTAAGAATTTGGATCTGGCTGTTCTGCTGGAGTTCTGGAAGTTCTGTACTGCAGCTGTTCTGCTCTTGACCTCTAATATCACTGTTCAGTAATTTACATCCCTGTAAATAAAATAGTGGAACTTAGTCTATCTTGTGTCTGTGCCAACCCATATCTCTGCCAGTCAGAGTCTCACCCGTCCCGACCATCAGTCACGGCAATATTGGTGCATTCTGAAGGAGGTGTTTAGAGTTGTGTAGCCAGTCTATGGAGAAGACTACAGAGCTCTCTGAGGAAAATACTCCCAAACATAATTTATACCACTAGGAGTGATAGGGAGCTGACATCCTGAATCCCAAAGGTGTTGCTGGACAGAACAAACTCAACTTAATACCATAATTTATCAGCTGCAGGCATATGTTAATATTGTCATATTATGCTATGTTTGTTCATTAGGCAACACATGTTGCAGATGTTTGTCTTCATTAAAAGCCATGGGTTCACTCCCACTCCCTCTTCTCCTCTCACTCCCAACATTGGCTTCCTCCATGCTGTTCCCATCCCACTGATTGTCTCTGCGGACTCAGGGCCGGCGCAACCCATTAGGCGACCTAGGCGGTCGCCTAGGGCACTACAATTTGGGGGGCGGCGACCGCAGCGGTATTTCGGCAGTGGGACCTTCCGCCGCCTCTGTGGGGGGCGGCATTTCAGGGTGGGACCTTCCGTCGCCGCCTAGGGTGGCAGAAAAGCTGGCGGCGCTCCTGTGCTGACTCCACAGATTTCGTTCACTACAAATGTTTCTTTACATTCACAGCTCCACTTCCTCCTATGTGAAGTACACTGAGACCAGGCTAACAAAGTAAATTGCTTATTTGTCACTTTTACTTCCCTTCAACCCTTTCCCCTTCCTGTGGCCTCCTCCCTCCCTTTCCAAGATCTCTCCAAATTTTTCAAGATCATCCCAGGCCACTGTGGCCTCCCTCCTCCCCATTCTCAGCAACTTTTTCTTTATTCAGCTGTCACTTCCTCTGAGATTTCATTTTCTCTCTCTGTCTAATCTCTCCACCTGTGCCCTTGTCCCCATCTCCTCCAAGCTGCCAACCTCTCTGGTCCCTTCATCTCTCACTCCCCCTCCTTTTTAACCTTTCCTACTCTAAGTACAAGAATGCCTTCATTTTCCTCATCCTCAAAAAGCCAACTCTTGACCCCATCTGTCTCTCCACCAGCTCCTTCCTCCCCCCCTTTAAACTCATGTAATGAACCATTTACAACTGATGCCCCTCCTCCTCATTCGTCCTCCAGACTGGCTTCCATCTCCTCCACTCCACTGAAACTGCTGCCCCCAAAGGTTCAGGTAACTTCTTCCAGGCCAAATCTCAGGGAACTTACTCCATTCGTATCCTCCTTGCCCTCTCCACTGCCATTTATCACTTCACCCTCCTTGACATCATATCCTCCCTTGACACTGTGTTGGACTGTTGTTTTTTTCTTGGTTCTTTTACTATTTCTCTGATCTCTTTTGATGAATTCTGTTCCCCAACAGTCCCATTCTGGGGGTCATTTAGGGCTGTACCCTCGATCTCATTCTCTTCACCCTCTGCACCATGTCCCTAAGTGACCTTATGCACTCACAAAATGTCAGCCATCATCTTTGTGTTGACATCTCACAAACTGGTCTCTTCTCTCTTGGCTTGTTCCTCCTCTGTCTAATCTTGCATCTCCATCAGTTTCACTGACAGTTGTTGTTGGGATGTCTTGCTGAGCTCCTTATCCCCTTCCTCTTCCTCTTCTCTCCATTGCTCTGTTGACCTAGGCAATACCATAAGCTTGGCAATCACTGTCAGGAGACATGTGATATTGTGGAAAGAATAATCATAGAGCTCCAGCTGCAGAGAATGGAAAGCTAGACCCTGTGACTGAACAAAATCTGTTAAAGTGAGAGCTGAGTGCTTCTGAGCATGAGGAAGGGAGACTCTGGTATTTCAAGATTAGATACTTGCTGAAATGTGAATGACAATCTAAGTGATTTGAATAAAAATTGTCACTAGCGTGTTCTGACCAGCAGAGATTGATTAATAGCTTGCTTTCCAGACCAGCTGCCCATGTGCCGGTAGGTAGACATAGGGGGAAGGATGTGATAAATGAGGGTATAAGTGATTGAGACCCTATTACTATGTTTCTGCATGATTAAAATGAGACACTCACTTAAAATTCAGCTGTCCATCACAGTACCAGGAATAGAGCCATGATGCCTTCATTCAGACAGAAGTTGTAATAGGACCTGTCATGGATTCTGCAGCGCTCTTTTATTAGATAGACTCCCATTCTAGGGTCTTTGCCCTGGCACAAAGGCGCAGCATGCTGGTCCCAGAAGAGGATGACTAATGACAACTTTCCTGAGATATGTAAGCTGCATTCTAGGACCAGTTCTCTAATGTTCAGGTCCTGTCTGAGGATGGAGGTATCCTGGATCATGACTGGCTCTCCAGTTGCAGCAGAACTCTGGTGCTCTTCTGCCCCTATTACTTATATTTTTTTCTGCTCACAGCTGCAGCATGATCGGCATTGGCTGGCCCACCTGGGTAGATTGATTATTATCCTGTACTTTATGCTGTCTTTCAGGGTTGGGGGCAAGCAGTGTTTATTAATAATAACAACACTAAAGCAGTATATGAGTCAGTATTCCTAACTCCAGTCATTGCCTCCTGTTCTTCATAAGGGACCATGACTGGCTCCACTCTGAGCTTTTCTTACAGATGTCTCAGCAAATCAACTTCTGGAGGAAGCATCTAAAAGTCCTCCTGGCTTCTCTTTGTACTACCAACTGGTACAACATGAGCTGTCTTGGACATCCTCACAACCTGGTCTAGGAAAAAACATGGTTAAGATCCCACTTCATCTGTACCATTGGTGATGGCATGGGTCAGATGGAATAGACAACTCAAAGCAGTGCCTGTACACCTGAGAATCGAGCTGGACGCAATATATCGGCACTGTATCGCCAGCCCTCACCAAGGCTATGTACCCCCGTAATGCTATTTGAGTGATGCTCAGCGGTCTGTACTTCAAATAGGGCATTGCCTATGGTAATATGGTATTTAGGTTTGAGTCAAGAGAGACCATTGGCCTCCCATTTTGGAATTGCCCTTGCCCTCAACTCCTAGGAGCAACCTAGTTCTCTGGTTACCCCAACACTGATAGCATCAACAACAATGGACCAACTCTTGGACTATCTAAAACAGCAGAATACATTGATAGGCCTGGTCTTTTCAACCAACCAAATTCCTTTTGGAGACTCCAATGGAGTCTCAGCTGTTTGCAGTGACCATGGCACATCAAAGTAGTGTTTTGACATGGAAGGTGGTAAGCACCAGTAGTGAAATGGATGTTCTGGCATGTCATATCCTTTATCCTTATCTCATACGCCAGTCGGTTTCTCTGATGCAGCTAGAACTGGTCTCAGTGCTTATGCTTTTGGTGTAGCCTGCGCTGGAGGAGGCAATGCAGCCAGTGTCAAGACATGGTCCAGCAATGCAGACTGTCCTTTGAAACTCTAGGAGGCTCTTGGGCACAAAGGTTACCACTTCGCAGTGCTAGTAAATCCCATTGGGAACTCCTTGTATTTCATGAATAAATATGAGTTTAAACTGTGGATCCTCTCCCCAAATAGTAACAAGAGATTTAAAAAAAAAAAAACCTTAACAGTAGGTGTATGGAGACCTCCAGAACTCAAGTGTAACTATCCTGTGATGTCAGAACTGCAGCACTGAAGACAGTTGTCGCTTCACTGATGTTTGAAGGCTTGCATGGCTGCATGAATTGAATTAATGTAGAAGTTTGAGGAGCTGCTGTATGCCAAAGGATACCTTTAGGGGAGAAAAGACAGTGGCTAGTGTCATGAAAGCCAATGTGATGAGTAGCACCCTTTGTGTTCTCTCCACCGCTAATGATTAACATGTTGCAATCTGGAAGCAGCTATAAATGGTGAAGTAAACTTCTTAAGAAAGAGACCTTTCCACATCAGGATCCTGTATGGTATGTAGAAGGCAGAGAATGGTCACATCAGCAAAATTATTGCACAAGTCCTATTAAAAAACAAACAAAAAAATCTTTCTAACCAAACCAAAAGTTAGAATACTTTTAATTGGATTTTTGCAGTAATTTTGCAGATGTGGTCATTCTCTGCCTTCTTTAAACCACAGAGAGGGCATGGGGCTGAGTGTGAATTACACATTCACCCACTTGTGCTTGCAGGAGTACAAGTATTTGCACCTCCAAAAATAATTTTCCAGTATGCAAGTCCTATTCAATGCATTGAATAGTTAGTTCTTCAATATTTGAAATATTTTAAAAACTTAATCCATGTCTTGCTAAAGAAAACCAAAGTAAAAGAGGCCAAATACCCTTGGAGAAACTTGGCCATGATGAGAAAATGTAGAAAATCATAATATGTTTATACCCATATCCTTATGCAATCTAAACCATAGCAGTATATGGGAAAGTACAGATGGCTGCCACCCTTATCCTTCTATGGTATGTAACACAAATCTCATTGTTACTCAACTTAAAATAGAAGCTAAAACGTCACAGGACTGTTTATTATTTATGGTTTACCAATATGTAGTGCTTTAGATACATGTTAAATGTATATAGACAAATTGATATTTGTGAAGGTGAGTGCAGAGACAGACATGCATACCCAGCATACCATGAAGCATGTAGGTTTTGAACATTTAATGCTGAACACTTATTAGGATCAAAAATGAAGAAATAATCAATGAATGGTCTGGCAATTGTTACATCACTAGACTTCAAAAATAGATCTGAGTATCTTCATGTCTGTGAATAAGAACAGCTCAAAACCATCAATTAATAAAGTAGTTGGTTATCACTAAAGTGCTGAGGAATTCCATTTTACCTGGTTTGTATCTCCTTTGGGTCTGCCTCCCATGCTACTTCAAGATTTATTATGTTAAGCTGCATCATTGCCTTGGGAGCTGTGCCCAAATTAGCAGCATAAATGTGTTGGTATGTCCCTCCTTTTCCCACAGACCCACGTTCTGCCAGAATGGTCCTCAAGCTAGTTGCCCTTTGCCCAGCCCACCAACGCAATCAGCCCTAACCCCTTCCTTTTCATCACCTCTGCCCTTATAATAGTTATGTTATAATAATTGCTTACAATGTACAGAGTCCATCTTTAAAGCACTGCAAATGTATAAGCTAAGGAATTCCCCTTTCTGCTATGGAAAGGCAGTGAAGTCTAGAAATGTGAATAAATTCAGTATAATGTACTAAGCTTTCAGCTTTGTGGCATTTCTTGCTTCTTTGCATATTTTCCATTTCTTTTGTCCTTTGTCATCATCCATCTGCTTTCAGGTTTTCCCATTTGTTGCTCTCTTTCCCTTTCTGCCTTGTGCTCTCAGTTTTCTATTCAACTGTCTGTCTCTCTCTGTTCCTCCTCCGCCCTGAACAAATCACGCTTCCCAGTTTTGCTTCTCCCTTTCTTTCACTCTTCTTGTAATCTAGGCTCTTGCTTTCACACATGTTCCAGTGTATTTCCCGCACTCGCTTGTCCTCCTGTTATTGACCAGCCCTCATTTTCCATCCGTTCATTGTCTGTCCCCGTTTCCTCCCTATTTTGTTTCCCTGTTCCCTCTTCTCCTGCCTTTTATCCTTTCTTCTGTCCCTCTCCTTCTCTTCCCCTCTATCCTTTGTACTGCCATTTAATCAGCCGCCTCCGAGATCTATATATCCCGAGGGATCGCTAATGGATTCCTGTTCTCTCTTGCACCCTCTTCTGCATGCCATCTGCCCTTAGGATGCCTTGCCTTAACTCCTGCATTCAGGCCCCAGCCACGCCTGTGAAAGGAATCCATGGTGATACCTTGCCATTTGCTTCTCATCTTTGCTATAACAAGACAGCATGAGGTGTCTTGCAACAGCACAAGTAGCAGCTGTCAGACTTTGCACTGGGATGCCTGTCACTGGTAGTGGTGGTAGGGATGGGGCTAGTGTGAGTTAACAGCTGGGGATAGGACTGAGGACAAGACTGTGCCCATTGCTTTTCAAAAGTTTGGGAAGAGACAAAAAATATTCCCAAGGCCTGTCCCCAAACTCCAGATTTCTAGCCTCCCCCACCTACCTCCTCTTCCTGACCAGCTACCATCCTACTCACTCTCTCCTAAGCAGGCAATCACATAGTTATCTGCCTCACCACCTTCTCGGTTCCTACCCTTTCCCCCTGATGGGCCCTGCACGCTCCCTGCTGGCCTTACCAGTCGATCCAGATGATTTTGCCAAATGTCCACCCCTTTTTTTGTTGATGCTGTACTGTGCTGTGGCATATGGATCAGCCCAGCCCACAGAGAGGGAGAGAGTTCTGTGGTATGCCCAATGTGCTAGCTGGTATGGTGGGAAGGGAGCCACAGGAAGTGAAGGAGGGTAAGGGCCCTTGCAAGGGAGAAGAGCTGGGGATGGGGAGTTGAGAGGCCAGAGCCCAGCCATTCTTTACATTACCGGCCCACCTTGCTTAGCACAAGGCCAGGCTAGCCGAAGATGGTAATCCTTTCTGTCTCGTAGGCATGCTGCACCAGTACATTCTGACCCAGAACGAGCCCGGCCTGGGGGTTCAATTAGGCAATTCCATGTTGAGCTGCCTGAAAGGCTCAGTATTTTCCTCAGCTAGAAATGTCGGTAATTTCTCCTGTCTGTGTAACATGCTTGCTCCCCTGCTGTCATTACAGGCCACGGCCTCTGTTCTTGTGGGCGATGCGTCTGCGAGGACGGATGGTTTGGACAGTTGTGTCAATATCCAAGAAAGTGCAACATGACAGAAGATGAGAGCAAAAGCTTTTGTGACTCAGCCAATGGCGTATTGTGCTCGGGAAAAGGTAAGCAATACACGGGTAGCTGAGCTACCCTACATCACTGTTCTGGAAGCTTAAAATGTATGGACGTGGGTTGTTGTTTAGTAACACTTTCTTCCAAAGTCACCCATTGTTAGAGGGTTGTTATAACTGGCTTCATAATGCATCTAACCTTGTTATCACACCCACTGTGTCAAACACCCACTACATGCACATGCATTTAGCTGCTTTGATCTCCAGTGCCATTTGCTAACAGCATGGGATTTCACAGAGCTGTTTATTTGTCTGCGTCTGTCTTGGGTAGTTGTATTCTATGAACTCAATTATGCTATTTGATTGAGTACTGCTGAGTGACAGGGCTGCCTGTAGCACTGCAGTGATACTAAAGGAAAGCAGAGTCCCTCAGGTAGCACTTGGGGTACATGTTGAGCAGCAGCACTTGCTATTCCTGTCCAAAAGCCACCCCCAGGGCTGTCTCCTCAGCCCCAGCCCGTGCGAGGGGGAAGCAAGGCCTCGGCAATACCCACAATCTCCCTAAGACATTCCCCTCTTTAGAAACATTTTTAAACATATCTGCACGGTTGTGTTTTTTTACGTCTCCAGGTGGAAGTCCTGGCTGCCTTCATATGAGTCCAGCTGTACAGGTTTGGCATAGAGAGAGAAATAATTACTAGATACTTCTGAAATATAACTAAACTAAGCTCTTTCAGGGTATTCTCTCCCAGGCTTGAAACAAACAATTTATTTCACTGGAAAGAGGATTTCTGGCTTGCTATGGTATAAACCACCTACTTAAAAATATATTTCACACACACACACACACACACACACACACACACACACACACACACACACACACACACACACACACACACACACACACACACACACACACACACACACACACACACACACACCAGCAGACCAATGGGGAGATGAAACATGGTTCCAAGCCTACATCCTGTCTTCTTTGAGGCTGGGGCTAGCAAGGGGTGGGGGGGAAGGTGGGAGACTGAACCAACCTCTGGACAAGCTACAGCAGCCACCACCAATTTATGCCAACTGGAATGGTCTCCTGGGGACAAGGCTGCTGGCCCTGGATTGCTGGAGTGCAGTACTTTCTGACCTCACTTGCTCCTGTCATGCCACTACTTCTCCTGTAGCCTCCCCAGTGTGGACAGGGAGCAGGAGCAGCTGGAGTAAAGTTGGCTGCGGGGTTCCTTTGCATCAGGCAACTCCCTAGTTGCCTCTTTTTGGGAATTTTTAGTTGGTGCAAAAGGAATGTAACCAGAGCTAAAGAGCTGGCCCTCTCTCTTGATGTAACAACGGGTCAGAATTCTGTTCTTGGTTATTGTACTGGGCTCCCCTCACTGCTAGGGTGCCTCCTCCTGGCTGCTCTGAGGACTAGCTGCTCCCCTTTCTGTTGCTTGTTCGTGCACCCTGTTGCCCCCTCTCTCTCTGTGACTCAGGGAGCTCTCTCTTTGTTGCTTGGCCCTCTGGCCAGCTCGCTGTGTGTTTTCCCCTTCCAGGGGTTATCAAAATCTCTCCGTCCAAAATGGCAGTCTTCTCCCCCACTGTCCTGATGGTGCCAATTCCCCAGTGGCTGGTAGGGAAACCTGGGCCCACCTTCTACTCTGGGTTCCACCTTCAGCCAATGTCTGCAACATCTCAATTTGCTGCTGTTTCAGAGCCATTTCCTACTCCACTTCTCTCAGGCTTTCGCTCCACCACCTTCTGGGTAAACCCTGCCTTCAGGGCTGGATCCCTGGAGGTATCTACTTGTCCCCTGGGTTTCCTTCCTTCCCACTGTAGCACCCAGAGCATGGCTGCAGACTCCCTCACTACAGTCCTGCTCTGCTACCAACTTCCTGGCTTTATACCAGCTGTTCCTGTTCCTTCTCAGCGGGGCTCCATCATCACTCTGGGGTTACTTAGGACACCTAATTCCCCTCAGTTGAGGCCTATTCATGTAATTGGCCCATTCCTAAGCTAGTGTGGGATGAACACCCCATCACAGTTATACTGTTTATTTTCCCCTCAACAGGCCCAATACTGCAGCAAATGAGGAAATTCCACCCATAGGCAAAATGCTGAAGGAGGAAATGACACAATTTCACCATTGTTTTGATCAAACATAGCTGTCTTTACCTTGAAACGTGTACAGGAGAGCAATGATCTTTGGGATTTACTCCATTTTAACCAAAGACTAAAATTTTCTCTGCACAGGTGTGGTCTCAGGGTGATTGTTATTGTAAATAGTTAGAGGTGAACTGAAATGATTAAAACAAGCCAGCAAGTGATTTACAATCCTAAATAAGTGTAAACAAAAAAAAATTGTAATTTTAAAGGCAAAATAGTTGAACAGCTATTCCTCATTGTAAAGCTGTGATTCCCAAGCCCCGTCTCCTGCTCTGAGAACACCTTAGCCAGACCACACAGTCTGACCCTGCAGCTTGAACTTGTTAGTTTGGGGCCAGATCTTCACATCTTGCCAAGCTGCATTTGGCACAGAACCAGGGGATGGAAAGACGAGCTGGTATAAAGCCACCTTTGACCACCCTGATGCTGGGGCTGGCCAGGATCTGTCTGGTCTCCCATGTAAGTTGGAGCAGCCTGAAGGTAAGTTATACCTAGCTGACTATGGCCAAAATTTTCAAATCCAATTGCCTAAACTAAGGCTTTTAAATTGCTATTTAGGCAACAATGGTGAAATATTTTTTTCAAAAGCAGTTTTGATTTAAGAGTACAACTCCCATTGACAGATTGAACTATGTCTACACATAAAACTTATACCACTTTAGCTATACTGGTATAGTTAAAACAGGACAATCCTGCTAGTGTGGATGTAGTCATAAGGGTGCTTATACTGGTGTAGCTTATTCCTTTATGGGATGGGGAATAACTAAACTGGTATTGCCAGTAAAACTGTGTCCACATTAGGGCTTTTGCTGGCATAACTATATCAGTAAAAATACAATCAAAATAAAGTCACCCACCACCTGCAACGGAAATAATTCTACTAGTAGGTAAAGCTTGTGAGTGTATACCAGGGCATAGGCACTTCTGAAAATTGCCCCCTGCATGCCTAAACATGGATTTGGGACCTTACCCTTAGGCACACAGGTTTGTAAATACTGTCTGTAGCTAGAGTGAATGGCAGGGTCCAGAAGTCCTAATGTAAGGCCAAACGTTGAGCCAGTTCTCTACATCCCAGTGCTGTTGTTTGTGAAATAACTGGCTTGTCACTAGTCCATGCACTAGTGAGTACCTAGCTTCCCGGCTATTAAATCTTTGCAGGAATTATGGCCAAGATTTTTCAAAAGTGACAACTGATTTAAGGGTGCCTCAGTGTTTGGATGTCAACTTGCGATACTAGTTTTCACAGGGTGACTGCTCAGTACTTGTTGAAAATGAGGCCCCTTTAACATAAACCAAGCGTATAATAGACACCGAGAGTTACTAGTCACTTTTCAAAATCTTGGCTCACCGCCTGTAGTAAATATTCTCACCAGTGAAAACAGAAACACCCACCATGCTGCTGCTGCTTCAGAAATAGCTGGAGGGCAGCAGATGGTTGCTGTGACGATGCTGGACTCAGGTTAGTCAGTGAGACAAAAAGGATCTGGCCAGAATTACAAGAAAACGATCCTAACTAATTAGACTATTTTTAATTAAAGTGAGGAGGCTCCCAAGGCAGGAAAGAAAGAGATTTTTGTAACATACGGATACATTATGGAACCTGATTTTTCCTTTTACACGTTACATTTATTGTGTCATCTACAAAATACCTTTAATAAGCCTTGGGTAGCTGTGAGTTACAATACTCTGCTTTCTTCTTAATGTTTCTTGCTAAAATTCACATTGTGTTTGGCTCTTCTTGGCATCAGCACGTGTAGCTGTTGGTGCTTTGTAGCTGATTTGGAAATAGAAACACCTGGCTTAAATCAATCTCAAATATAGAATGAAATATAAGATTGGCCAGTACAGTGATCTTGAAATTCTCTTACTGGATGTGCTTTCCTCCATTGCCTCTTCATGCACTTAATATTTTACCCTGGAAAGGAAAGTTAGTATTTCCCTATTTGCATAGCTTAATAGGCAGCATGTTAATAAATGACAGAGAAATACATGCTAAAGCAAGGGAGGGCAAACTTTTTGGTCGGAGGGATGCATCCGGTTTCCAAAATTGTGTGGAGGGCCGGTTAGGGGAGGCTGTGCCTCCCCAAACAGCCAGGCGTGGCCCGCCCCCCCCCCTCCCCACCCTCCCTGCTTCTCACCCCCTGATGCCCCCCCCCGGGACTCCTGCCCCATCCACTCCCCCCGCTCCCTGTCCCCTAACGGCCCCCCCGGGACTCCTGCCCCATCCAACCTTCTCTGTTCCCTGTCTCCTGACAGCCCCCGGAACCCCTACCGACTGCCCCCCGCCACCCCATCCAACCCCCTCTCTCCTTCCTGACTGCCCCCCCAGGACCCCTGCCCCATACAACCACCCCTTCTCCCTGTCCCCTGACCGCCCCCGGAACCCCTCCCTCCTGACTGCCCCCCGCTGCCCCATCCAACCCCCTCTC
This sequence comes from Emys orbicularis, assembly GCF_028017835.1. NCBI lineage: Eukaryota > Metazoa > Chordata > Testudines > Emydidae > Emys > Emys orbicularis. Next base: position 266,592,577 of record NC_088683.1, on the reverse strand, counting down.
TCCTTCCTGACTGCCCCCCCGAGACCCCTGCCCCCATTCAACCCCCCTGTTCCCCACCCTCTGACCGTCCCAACCCCTATCCACACCCCTGCCCCCTGGCCACCACCCCGAACTCCCTTGCCCTCTATTCAACCCCCCCACTCCCTGACCCCTTACCACGCTGCCTGGAGCACCGGTGGCTGGCGGTGTCACTGCACAGCACAGAGCACTGGGTCAGGCCACGGCTCTGCAGCTGTGCTGCCCTGCCCCAGGAGCTCGCAGCCCCGCCACCCAGAGCATTGCGCTGGCGGCGGGGCGAGCTGAGGCTGTGTGGGAGGGGGAACAGCAGGGGAGGGGCCGGGGGCCAGTCTCCCGGGGCAGGAGCTCAGGGGCCAGGCAGGAGGGTCCTGCAGGCCACCATAGTTTGCCCACCTCTGCTCAAGTCTCTGTTCCCAAGTATAAGTCCTTTATTTGTATATTACAATATGTTATAGTTTAAGACAACTTATCCCTACAATAATGCAGTAAATTAACTCTGCTCAACCTACAGTAAATCAGTGAATGTTACATTTTTAAAGAGGGTCAGTACCTGTGCTACTTTGATGTTTTTAATGAATAGAAATAGAGTCAATTGATAAATAGTACAGGGTTTGTTGTGGAGATTTTTCTGGGGAATGTTCAGTTGATTGACACAGCTCAAAATTTAAAGGAAAGTTTCCACTTTGAGTTTTGACTGTGGGCCTGAGCGAAAGCCCTTTGAACTTAATGGAAAGATGCAAAATGTTGTGGGCTTTAGATCAGGCCCTGCATAGATTTCTGTGAATTAAATATCTTTGTACATTCTCTGGGGCTGGATCATCATATGTTTCTCTGTTTTGTACAGCACTGAACACGTTGATGGCTCCCTACTGTAATAAAGGAAAGCCTCTTGAAAAGGGGGATAGAGAGGGATTTTACAAAAGTGTCCAAATGACTTAGGAGCATATCCTATTGAAAGTCAATGTACCCTGCACTCCTAAGGCACTTAGGCTTTTTGAAAATCCAACCCGTAGTGATCCAAAACAAATGGAAAGAAAAGGCCAGAGAGCAGCAAGGTGCTATGTGTGTGCCTTAAACACTACGGGCTATTTTTCATCCCGATGCAATTTTATTGACTTCAATAAGGTTGGACCAGGCATGATTTTGACTCATCTAGCCACAAAGCAGAACAGCTCCTGGGAAGAGTAGCCTTGATTGTGGTGCTCTGGCACAAAAGCGAAACCTCTAAATTTGAGTCCTGAATAAATAAAAGAAGCAAAATCAAGGCATTACATAGAACACCACTTCATACTCAGGCTGACCTCTAAAGGATCATTTTATTCAATAAGCTTTTAGCTTGATGATCTTCTTTTAGACAATAGCTTGTTAGATGGCAATTGTGCCTATGTCTGAGATGTTATATCCCAGACTGAAAAGTGCTGGTGCCCGATGATTGCAAGTAATAATCTTTGTGATTTCAGGTTCCTGTCACTGTGGAAAGTGCATCTGTTCCCCCCAGGAATGGTACATTTCAGGGGAATTTTGTGAATGTGATGACAGAGACTGCGACAAACATGATGGTCTCATTTGCACAGGTGCAGTACTGACTAATCCTTAATTGCTCTGAGAAGCAGACTGTGCATAAATGCAAATTGAAGTTAGACAAAACCCAGCAAGTTCTCTTTGTCCATTGATGGAAAGGAGGAGCACTTTCCTATTATTAAAATCACTTTAGCTGTTAAGAGAGTGTTGCTTTATGTTGTGATGAATAATCAATTTAACACTTTGCAAGGAAAATTGAAATCCAAAGCATGAATACCAATAATTAAATCACTTGTGAAATTCATCCAAAAAGTAAAATGCTTTTGTCTACCACCTGTTCCTGTACGGAAATGAACATGTATGAGAAGGTAGCGATTCAGTGGTTTCTGTTGCTATCACCATCTTTACTTCATTTTCTATGATGAATGTATGTAATGAATTTAGAAACCATTTAGTTTAATAATCCTTGGTAATGCAGCAGGAGCAGGTGCTTATATTATGATGAGGGGAATAGTCATGTTTTTTTCATAGACTTCCCTGGCATCAAGACAACTCTCACTGGGATGCTGAGATGCCTGACAGTATTTTTTATGACATGTTGGATGCTGACTAAAGTCTTTTGCACCTATCTCAGGGTTTAGATGGCAGATGCAAAGGGAAATGGGTAGACTGCCAACACTTACTTTTAACAGAGATGGGAGAAAAATCTAGTGACAAGCAGGAACATGTGATCTGTTTGATTAACTTGCTGTGTGTTCCATGATGAAAATCATAGAGCAGTGGTTCTCAAACTAGGGCCACCATTTGTTCAGGGAAAGCCCCTGGCGGGCCGGGCCGGTTTGTTTACCTGCCGCATTCGGGCGGCCAGCACGTCCCTCGGGCCGCACTGCTTCCTGCAGCCCCCATTGACCTGGAGCGGCGAACCGCGACCAGTGGGAGCCACGATCGGCTGAACCTGCGGACGCGGCAGGTAAACAAACCGGCCCGGCCCGCCAGGGGCTTTCCCTGAACAAGCGGCAGCCCTAGTTTGAGAACCACTGTCGTAGAGGACAATCTCTGTATCTTTCCATCTAGAAAAATCTTTGCTTAGCAATGTTCTTCTATTAGCCAATGGATACAGAGGTGGCAGAAGACAGAACTATGTGTCTGCTGAAACAAAGAATAGGAGGAAGGGTATCAGAGCATGAAAGATGGAGTCATGAGTTTCAGGTTCTATTCACAAATCTGCAACTGATTACTTGGCTGACTAAATTTCCAAAAGCGTTCACTGTGTTTGAGTGCCTGGGGCCTGATTTTCCACCACTCCACTTGAGTTTGTCACCCGCATGTGATGGAGGGATTTGAAAATATTGGTCTTAACCTCTCTGTGCCTTAGTTTCTCCATCTGCAAAATGGGGATAATACCCTGTCACACAGAGATTTCATGAGACTATTTTTTGTCAAACACTTTGAGCTCCTCAGCTGAAAAAGGTGCTTTTCAATTTCAAAGGTTTATTCATAATACTATTCTCTTTGCAACAAATTTTCTTTAGCTAAAATAGTTCTAGTTTTTCCTTACATCTTGAAGTATAGTGGGAACACTAAGACAGCATAGAAACAGCTTGGGTCCAAATCATGATGGCATAATTACAATATTTATTATTCTGCTGATGGCATTGCTGTAAAGTTGCCATTAATTGTTTGAAAATGTATGGTTTTGGTGGCTGCTTAATCAAATGTAAAGTGCTCTCTTAACAAAAAATATGTAAAGGGACAATAAAAATGTTTTATTATGGCTTGTTTCTTCCCATAACAACACAGTTTAATGCAATACATTTCAATTATGGTAATTATCCCCTGTTTATTTTGTTCTAGGCAATGGTCTATGTAGCTGTGGAAACTGTGAATGCTGGGAAGGATGGAATGGGAATGCTTGTGAAATCTGGCTTGGGACAGAATACCCTTAATCATAACATGGAGCATCCAGGACTGAGGGGTTTGGTTTGGTTTTTTAGGCTGCTAGAACAATTAAATGCAAGGCAAACCACATAGAATAACCACCAGAAATATTCAAATAGACCAATGTAAGTTTCTGTATTTCATAACAACCAAACTGCAGGTCTACTCCTGCTCCTATTGAATTCATTTGCAACACTCACATGGACTTCAGTGGGACTGGGATTGGCCTTAAAAGTCTTAAGGTTGAATTCCTGGCTTCACTGAAGTGACACAAGAAAGCTTTATTGCATAGTTTAGCTTGTTGTCAAATCTGGACACCATTACATAATGAAATGGCGTTCATATAAAAGAGTAGAGCTGGATGGATATTTGTCAAAAAATTTATCTGATGCCATTTCTGGTGTCTGTCAAATATATTATTATTTGGCTGTGTTTTTCCCTTCCAATTCTGATTGTTTTCCAGCTCCAATAACAAGAGAAGCTGTAAATTAATTATTTTATTTTTTGTCAGAGATCTGCAGTTGTATAACTGAGATCCAAATACCTAAACAACCCCAGAGAGTAGGTCAATGACCCAAATTATAAAACCAGACCCCACTGCTAGAACAGAGAAATTAAAAAAAATCTTGATTTCTGTGGTTACAATATCATTAAGCTGGTTATCTAGTCTTCATACTACACTCCCAAATACATAACCTGTAGGGTGAGAATTTTTTTTAAAAATACAGATAAATGAGTTGCTATATTTAATACATATCTTATAACTTGTATGTACTTTTATCATAGTGTTATGTATGTACACTTACCTAGTCATCTTAAAAAGAAAAGCACATGAAAATGTATTAGATAACTTTTAGGATGCCAATTCTGTATGCTATTAGGACTCACTGTTTTGGAACAGATTACACTGTCACACACGATATTCATTGAATCTTACTACTTTTATAGAAGCTGGGAGTCTGACCATCAGCTGAATTAGGTACACTGTATAGCAACTGCTGTCAATGAAAGATGTTCAGATGATGGAAACAAAATAATTTAATTGCAGATTTCAAACAGTAAATACAAACAGTGCAGTGGTATGAACAAAATTTTTATTTCTTATCAATGGTGAAATGCTGCTCAGTGTGAAATTCACATTGAATTATGAAAAATGCACAACTATATTGGGACTTCCCTAAGTTATTTACATTTGAATCTTTTCCCCCCAACTTGTAGGTTTGGCAGCCCTTTAATTCTTCAGAGCGAAAAAATATGTACATTTTCTTTTCAAAAGTGATTATATATTGTGAAATTTGATTAAATCACAAAAAATATCAAATTTTGATATTGTTATGTTGTGATTTAGGTGTCAAGTTTCAGGCTTTTAGTTTGATACAAGACTAAGAAATAAGGAACCTGTGTATTAATTGAAAAAAGGTATTTCCATTATTACACTAGAAATTTGTTTTCTTATAGAAAGGACATTGATTATTTAAGTTGGAAAATACAACAGTACAGAACATGTAACAGTTATAGTGTGAAAACTTTAAGTGCGCTTATTGAAAGGTTTTGAACAATCATTTCCCCCCATTTAGCTTGCTCTTGCTCTTACCGCATTTTCTTTAAATGTGTAGCTTTAAACATAAATATATAGCTTTTCAAAGCCCATGTTCTCAGGGAGACATAATCCAGTCACCTCTAAATGTCTGTGCATAACTTATTAATGGGAGTTCTGCACATTCACAGAGACAACTATACCCAAAAGCTGCTACTGCCTCTCTTTAGATAACCAAAATATCAGGCAGAGTTCTAAAATGTATTGATACAGCATAAACAAACTTTGAAGTAAAACAAGTTTTGAAATCACATCTTATATTTTATGGTTGTAACCGTTAAAATTGTACAGAGATTAGGTATTTCAATGTGTCATTTTAACATTTGCCAACGCTAGTCTTTGACTGGTGAACACAAGCTTGTTGGTTTTATTTATATATAAATTAACACAGACCTGAAGTCTCTTATAGTAATAAATGTCTTACAGGTGTGGGTACTTCTGAGTCAATGAAAGAAAAAAGGAAATCAAGCTTCATTATGTCTCGCATTTATGTACAGTACTTTGTACAGCTAACAAAATAGAAAATCAATGTTGTTTAGATTGAATAGATACTTGGGATCATTTAAACAAACTAGCAAACAAAGATATAAATACTGTATCTTACCTATGATATTTCAGGCAGCCACATTCCTAGACTGGAAAATGATTCTCTGTAAGGCCATAAATTGCTGGATATCTGCGTGTCATGTAATATTTGATATATTTTATTTTACTTTGTGATTTTGTTTGTTTTCCTTTTAAGTTTGTAAACTAAAATCATAGAAATGATTCTAATTTCTAGTAAGACAAACTTTTAAACATTTCCACAACAGGTTTGTTTTTTAATTTTCAAAGCTACTGGGGTGGATTAATATAGCCTTTTTTTAAAAAAAAAATGTTTTAAAATTCTCTGACAAAGCTAGGGCCTGGGATTAAGTAAAATATAAATGATCAAAGCAAAACTGTGCTATAAGCCATATAGTATTTACCAAGACTGCTCAAAATGTAATGGATATCTATTTTCTTTTCCATTTTTTATTCTTTTTTGTGTGTGTGTGTCTTGAACATCTTTTTTTCCCATACTGAGGAAACCAGGGATATGAGTCTCAGTACATCTTCTATGCAGCTTATTCCCTTGCTATAAAAATAAGACTTGAAGATAAATATTATTGTTCCATGTATGTGAAAATACTGCCTGCCTAAATTGTAAAAGTAAAAAGAGGTGTGAGGGAGTGAAAAATATTTCCCATCTAATTCACATATACTAATTATGTCACTGCTTCCAGGTCTTGGGCAAACAGTAATTCCAGAACGAGAAAGCTGGTTAGATAAGTGGGGAGTTTGATACTGGACACATATACAGTTCTCCATTCTTGTGATAAAAAGGGCACCATCTGAAAAGTGCTAAGTACTACTTCTGAGCACTCCCAGCACTTTGCAGGATTGTGGCCACTCTATATAACATCTTCTCGGGTTTCAGACATCAACTTGCTGTTCACTGTTGTGCTTGTATCAGTGATTTAGCAAAGGGAAAGGATTAGTGGGAGGGTAAAGGGTCAAGCTCTCTTTCAGAGGCATGTAGCTGGAGATTTAATCATGTATCTGGCTTGGTGCTTTTGATGCACTGCTCTCCTCCTTCCTGGAATGGCGACTCACTTTACATCTAAATTATATTTCATACTATAGTCTGGGGATGAATAAAGCTAAGTTGAATATTTCTATGACTAGGCTCTAGAACAAAGATTTTATTACATTTAAAAAAATAAATCATAGCATTTGCATTAGACATCCTGAAAAAATCTTGAAATGTATTGCACAGATCACAAATTTATCCAAAGGGGCATTTAGCAACACTATAATAGCTTTACTATGTCTAATTTTCCTACTTTTTCTAACCTGAATGGAGTTGAATATTTCTACTTTGTACCATAGAACAGATGGATCAACAAGACACACCTTTAATGCATGGGTCAAACTCTTTGTCTACTCGATTGACTGCTATAACATTACAGCAGCAGAGATTTTGTCCCTCTGTGTGTAAACAGTTATGAGCTTTACAAGATTCTTTCAGGTAAATACATTGTGAAAGAAGGTCCTTTTATTCTTTTGTGGGTTATTTTTGTTATACAAATCATATGGATGAAAAAATGACAATACATAAACATGTTGATTTGAGCATTGCTTAAAGAATAGGAGAAGAAGCAAAAGAGGTGTTAAGTGAGCTACAAAGTGATCTTTCTTTAGAAGCTACTATAGTTTTTCATAAACATGACCAAGCTGGTAAGGGTTCATGTGAATCTAGAAAACACTTTTTAATAGTGCTTTGTTCAATTTGTACATATCTACCTAAGAACTGGATTTTGTGTATGTGTATTCGTGGCTGCTATTTTGCCAAAATTGTTGCTGAAATAAAAATGAACTTTTTGTTTTAGAGGGAAAATGAAAAGATAATGCCCATCCGCATTATTAATATACCTGTGCATTAGTGAGATAGTGAAGAGATTGGGATTTCTTTTTTGGACCACTGTGCAAACCAGTCTCTCTGGGATTAAATAAAAAAAAGGAAGGAGCAATACAAAACACAGCATGCAAAAGGTCTGGCATACTGTAGAGTCGCATACATTGCTGTACATGGAAATACAAAACACAAAATCTGTAACTATAAATTAATTCATCAGGTTTACTATACAGTACTTTAGTAGTAACAGACAGTTGAAAATAGTTTTCACTTAACAGCAAAATTAATTTTAGAGGGAACAAAATGGTGACGTCTTATCCTGGAAAACAGCAGGAGAGGTAATATATCACGGAGCTAAAATTTTCTTTGGCATGGTAAAGGGGGAGAATTGAGTTTGCCAACCTATCTACATGGTTTCACTACATTGTGGCCAGTGCAATGTTAGTTTGCACATTCTGCTTGTTAGATAAAGTTGTTTTGTTTTTCAATATGCCTTCATATAAATATTTTATTCAATATGTTGCCTCTGTGTATACAACAAATGATAATAAACACAAACTGTACAATGCAAACAAACTCTTTGCATATATGTATGTAAATTTAGTAATACATACCAACAGTTCTTGATACGCATAGCCTACTACATGCAGTTCATCATTGCCATCCTCTTCCCATGCAACAGATGAGACAAGAGACAAAATTAAAGGCGTAACCAAAGCACAAATAACAAAGACCCCTGTGCTCTACGTTTAAACAGACTTTAGAAGAAATTGTTTTAAGACATCCATTCACAGGATTAAACACCCTTACAGACAACCCATGTAAACAAAAATAAAACTGGTGATACATTTACAGTACATACTAGTCATTTACAAAAATAAATTCAGCCTTAATTGTAACTAGTCAACTGGTTGGCAGAGAAATAGCTGCCTAAGATGTAGGGTTTAATGTTGAAAATGGTAATGTATATGGCCTTGGGACACCAGTCCCAGAGAGCTGAAATTCGAAGGACCAGCTTGTGCTCTCTACATCCTCAGTGCATACCTCAGGCAGTTCTATGGCACTGTCTCACCCTCCGGACCCTGCAGAGCCACCTCTGTGCAGTCCAGGGTCCAAGTTGGGCAGGCTGGAGACTGAGTGGGACAGGGCAAGAATGCACATAGGCTCCCTGTGAACATTAGACACAAAAGATAATGCAGCTTCTCCGCACAACTCCCTTCCCAATCCCAAGAGGCGCTACAGCAGAAGTGAGGGGGGGGTGGGGAGGTCAGCGAGGCTCCAATGCCAGGACACTACCAGAGAGACAGGGCAGAGCTCTACGTTGGTAGTACTGGCCTCCTATTGATCCACCAGGGGGAGGCTTCATAGCTTTTTTTGTTAGGGGGGCGGGGGGCACACAAGTCCCATCCATCCTAGTGGGATGAGATCGGAGGCTCACCACAAGGGGTATCTCATGGAGATTTTCTCCTTTAAAGTCACCGGGTGAGGGGATGATCTGGGCCAAAAGTTACTTTATGCACATTTTGTCACAGCATTGAAGTAGCTTTGTCTTTGTTTAAATGCTTAAATACTTACAAAACAAACTTCACTCGATATGCTTCACTCGGCTCTTTAAAAAGACCCAAACTTTGTCTGTTTTACACGGTATATAAACAAGGAACCCTAAACTGTCAAAAGACTCATAGCAGCATTACAATAACCTACTTGAACAATATGTTGTGTTACTTATTAAAACGGAACTCCCATATGAAAACTGTATAAGCATGAAGAGTTAATCAGTATGCAGCTAAACAGGCCAGGAATTTGAAACAACTGGTGGCCTGTCAGTCACAGAGCTCTGTGTAATGCCATGAGAAAATTATTTTTTTCAGTAAATACAATTGCTCAAAAGGGAAGGATGAAGTTTGTCCCCCTTAAACATGATGATAACAGCAAGAGGCCAATAGAGTGTTGTCACACACAGTTTGCCAAAACTCAGGTACAGTTTGGTCCTTGTCGCCCTTTCTGAGAAGCAAATGCCTATTAAGCACACACAGAATAGCCTTATTTCAGTCTTTTGAAAGTATGCGACTAAATATTTGACTCTTTACCTACAGTATTTAACACTAAAATGGCATCTTTGTTGTATTGTCTAAAGCTTATTACCCATTTTATTTTTTTTCTCAATTGGTTTCATGACAGTTAACTGACACCAGTGAAGCGTCACCAGTATTTCTCATGAAGCAATTGAACATAATTCAAGGACTCAATCTCATAATGGGTTTGCTTTCCTCTAGTTTCATGTAGTAGAACGTATAGCATACAGAAAGCAAGGCAAGGCACCGATTATCTAGCAGTTTAGTGGGAATATCCTAAAAAGGTGGGTTAGAGGTATGTACTGGGTTATGGGGTGAAATACATAGGACTGGACTCTGCATGCTGAGCTAACAAAAAATTAAATGTTTTCTAATAGACCCAGTTTAAAACAAATTAATACCAAAAATATTAAAGTATAATTTATAACTACCCTTTGCATTGGTGCTGCTAAAAAGAACACATCATCCTTGCCCGTGCTTTGCTGAGTAAGAGTGGAAAACAGCCAAAATAATGATGGCATTAAATTCAGTTAATTAAAAATAGGAAAGGATTAGATCTGAACTGGATTTAGGTAGCGCAATTCTTGTTAGTCTTAATTATTGTTTTTCAAATAATGAGGATTAGTAGGTGAAAAATGAGCCTTAATTCAGGCCTACAAGGCCTACATAGTTCTTTGGACCCACTTTCCCAAAAATTAGTGGGTCTTGCTCGCTGGGCAAGGCAAATGTTACCATTACCAGTAAGCCTGTGATATGTATAAAACACACACACAAAAAGAAACTATAGGGGGATGTCAAACACTAGTTTCAAAAAACTTTCTACTGGTCGTGTTTGACACTTTTCCCACCACAATAATGCCAACCTCAGGAGCATGGTATCTGTTACTAAAGTGTATTCACATTTACCAGTATTCTAAGTCAGAGACAATGATCCTAGTCTTCATAGATATAATTCATAATAATAGGTTTTTGAAGGCTTCCTGATTCCCTGATTGCTTTCAGAACTAAGCCACCTGCAACATTTAAATTGTAGAGAAACACAATCCCTGCAAAAGGTCACAGACAGTGGAGCAAGCAGCCTTGTAAAAAAAAGGGAAGAAGAGAAATCCATAATAGCACAGGTTTACAGCATCTAACTAGAAATTACTTGATATCATCTGTGTGCTACAAAATAGAACTTAAACACATGGATTTCGCTGAAACTGGACTCAAAAAGGGATTATGGGTAACTGTCAGCAGGCAAGGTATCAAGTGTACTTGTGAAGTATGTCATTCACATGAAGTGTCACAGTCACAGAAAAGATATTCAAAAGGCATTCCATATCTGGTAGGGCATTCCATGGTCTGAGTTTAGCTGGTTATCCAGGTGTCTTCTTGTTGTGGGAGGAGCTACATGTTGAGATTTATCCACTTGCAACAATTTAGTTCAGAAACAGCAAAGAGCAAGTATTCACTTGCCTCAAGCTGATCCACAGACACCGAAGTAGCAGAGTCCGGCAAGGATAAATTGCTCAACTGTACTCAGGGCTTAATAAGTCACAACACCTGTGAGGATCCGGCTATGTCGTCTTACTCTTGTTAACTGGTTTGCCTCCATTCATTATTGCAGATGCACTTGTGCTTTTGCTTGGAGTTACCCCAGCCTTTGGCACTGTTTCTCCAACATCATGCAAGGATGGTTCTCGATACATGGCAACTAAAGGTAAAAGAAAAAAAAAAACTTCAGTAGGATTCATTTTCATAGTTTCCAAGGCCAGAAGGGTCCTCTGTGACCTAATGTATAATACAGGCCATAGAACTTACCCCAAATAATTTTTAGAGCATATTTTTATATCACCCTTACAAGAACAAGAGTTTTAATAGTCTCTTTGTTCCTCTTTGTGTGAAGGAGATTAGCTACTTTGAAAGGGACTGTCTGTCTATTTTAAGTCACTAATATTTTTTCCACGCAATCCAAGTATCTCTCTTCCTCCGTCACCTCTGACTTACATGCACAATAGGAAATTGTCCCTTTGTTTTTAAATGGAAAATGTGACTTGTTTATAGAAGCTTCAGAAATGAAAAGCAATTGTTCTATCTCAATTTGTATAATATGGAAGAATGAGCTGTGCAGCAAAACCCCTCAGGCTTTGCACAGTCTTATTACAAAATAGTTCAATAGTCAAAACTGAATTTTCTGATTACATTTTAAGGAGTCTTGATATTTACTGGTGTACATCAAGTTATTTCTTTATCAAATGCCACGAGGATCTTATTTTAAGCGTCAAAAACGAGAATGACAATATTAGAATCAAGAACTTTAACTTTCATGAAGGAAAATCATTTAATCAATCATTATTTAAGTTTTTCAAATTCCTCTCACAGCCTGGTTAATAGGTGGCATTTATTTCCCCCCATAAATGGCTCACTGATGTATTCACAAAAATAAATCTTATAGAGTGTTTATATAAAATTAAAACATGATGAGATTAGACAAGACTTGGTGTTCATTCATCTATACTCGTGAAGTATTTAGGATGGCTCCAGACAGCACACAAAACAGCCACTGTTCAGCTAGTATTCGTTTCTTTCTTTTTTCCTAAGATGTCTTGTAATACGTGGCCAAGAAACATTCCATAGTCACTGATCTTTGCTGGAATTTTGAAATGCAGAAAACTCCAAAACTAAATTATTAACTGAATTTATGGAAGAATTAAGAATAGCACACTGGGATTCACTAGGGTCCTAACAATTTTAAATCGCTTGAGGAAAATACACATGTTCAGTTACAAAGTACCTGAATTGAGCTGCCTTAATGATGAATACTGTTAGATAATTCAATTTAATTTTCCACATCACTGAATCAGGTAATATTTTACTTACACATAACTTGGGGGTAGCATTTATTTATATCACAGCAATGTTAAAAAAGAGATGTCAAGCAGTCAAAAGAATTAATCATCACACAAAAGATCTTGAAGAAACTATGTGAGAGAACAATCCCTTCTTCCCTGGACTAATTAAAATAGGAGGCAGTAGCATCAAAGCACTGACCGTGATCTTCAGTGTACGGAAGTTTCATAATAGATATGAAAGGCCCATACCATCATTAACTAATCAAGTACTTAACTTGTTCTAACATTTGCAATGACATAATCTAAATCTTTTTATGGCTTTTGAAAGTTTGAAATTAAATTTCTTCTCTAGAGTACATAATGCTGGGGATGATCTATGTCTTTAGAGTGCACACCCATAATTGGTTTTAGGACACTTCTGTTTGCTGATTAATTAGGAACAGGATGAAATACCAATGTGACCTACAAAAATATGAAGTTAAGCACCATGTGATAGGAATACAAAGTAAAAGAATTACATAGTATAGCTGTAGTCTTTGATGACTCTTTTGGGCAACATAAAACAAGTTGTTTCTAAGCCTTACCTAAACTCTTTTGATAAAGAGTCTGACCATACAAATATTAATTACTCTAATGGAAAAAGCACATCTTCCCTAAGCTGTATGTACTGTGATTCCTTTTTTAAAATATTCTGGCATTTTTCCCAATAAAAGTCTTAAAATACATAACTTTAAGTTCATATATAGGGGTTAACACATATAGTGCAAGTCTTGTTGAAACACTGGGAAAGTGTTAAAGACCACTTGAACTGTGGAGCATAGAAAAAAAAATCAGTGTAAACTAATATGTGATATTAAAGCCAGTCACCTAGACCTGTTAGATTTTCATTACATAAAGAAAGAGAGTCCTAACACATTTAACACATGATTTAGATTTGAAATTCCTCAAAACCTTCCACACCTTGTAATTCTCAGATAACTGTAATGTGAAAAAACATGTCACTGCTGACAAAATCATTACTCAGAAAGGTGTTGGGTTTCTTTTAAGATGTTAACTAATGAAACACTTTTCAGCATTACTGAGGCGATGAGCAACAATCTGGATCAAAGTGAATGAGATTTGGAGTGTAAATAGGACAAAACAACAAAAAAAGCCCGGGTGAAAAAGTCTTGTAGAATGAGTAGGACAAATAGACAATTCTATATTCAAGACAAAAAATTAACACATTTTGCCAGATTATGCAACATCATTTTAGTATATAAGGTTAGCATGACTAAAGGTATTATTTGTTGTTCCCCTTTCCTAACCTAGCAGAATAGCTGACATACACAAAGGCGCACCATACATCAGCTGACTCAATAGTGCAGTTTGATTTAGTCTATAATAAGACCTTTGAGTTTTGTGTTAGAATGCTCTTAAATTGGAATGCTGACATTTCGTCTATTCCATTCATAACTCCAATTTCCTTAAGTATACATTATTGTTCAGAGCCACTCATGCTGGTTCATGAAAGGAATATTTTCTCACTGCAATACTGACACCAACTTTTTGCTTCTACCAGAAGAATATTTTAAAAAGCAGCACAATGCATTTTAACAATAGGTTTTCTTCTAATAAAATGACCTCTTAATCCCATGAAAGAGCATTTCACATATGCCCTTTCTAGGGCACACTGTGGTGAAGCATAATACACTCATGAATCCTAGCAATTGTCATATGGCCAGTGGGTGTGTGCCAAGTACATTCTGAAATGATACGATAGGACCCATTCCCCCTCCTTTTGTGGTATTACCATCTCAAAGGAAGAGATGTTTTAAAATTTCAGCCTATCTGGCTGTGATGGCCCAAAGCTCACCTTCCAATGGCTTGGGTAGAAAATGAGCTGCTGGTTTTGTTTTCTTCACTCTGTTTCCTTTCATGACCTGCCCTTCCTTATTAAGCCCCAGGAACCAGGCCCTACCCGACTCTTGTTGTCTGTAGAGCATGGATGAGTAGATTACATAATAATTTTCATAAACGGACTCCTTAAACTTGCACTCCGGTGTAAAAAGTTCCTGTGGGAGAAAGGGTAAAAATTAGAGCATATCCCAAAAGAGCCATGGCTGGTTGTGAGAGTTTTTCCTTATTTTTCCCTCCAATAACGCACTGGGGTTCGTATGGGAGATGGTTGTGCAACTGAGCCCTTTAATTCTAATAGTTGTGGTGTCCATAGTCAATAAATAATGGTTTACAGGCTATGAAAAGACTTATCTGTTAGGCATACAACTAACATCCTTCTATCACTAACATTTCTTTCCCAGCCATTTACAGAGTCGTACATTTGTACCAGCATGTAGAAACTATAAACGCAGTTTCTATAAGAACCACAAACAAGATATCGGAAATCCTTAGGGTGCTGCTTCTCTTTTGCCACATGAGCCCAGGCTTCAATCAAGCCATTCCAAGAATTTAAGAGGTAGCTGTTTGTGATACCCTCCCTTCTTCTTCCAGCGATTCCAAGTCACAGACAAGGAGAAGCAAAGGCAAAACACTTGTGCCATTCAACATACCATTTGTATCATACTAGTCATTTTTCTAGGCTGCTGGAACAACAAAGGAAGATAATCAGGAAGGCCCAATGGAAGTTAGGAGCCAAAATACCTTTGAGGATCTAGGCTGAAATGCCTACATAACCCTGCCAATCACTTTCTTGAATATGCATGCTGTTTCCTTTGTTTAAATAAATAACACGACCCCACACACTGCCTCCCTCCCCAATATCCTGCTTCCCTATAAACCTAAACCACCAGAAAACACTACCATTTGTTTCTGTATTACAAACCAATACATTTATCTTTGCCACCTGTTGCTCCCCTTCACTGAGGAAAAAAACGGGACAGTGCTTTTGCTTCATGAAAAAAGGATCTGAACCAGGCTTGGCTGAAAAATGCTGACGAGAACTTTGAGTGAGGGGGTCTTTTTCCCCCCCCCCTTTTTTGTTGTTGTTTTGTTTTTAGGCATGAGGTTAACCTTTTAAGCTTAGGCTTTAGAAAGCATGTTATGATTTTGTTCTACACGTAACCACTTGTTTCCAATATTATTACTCATTATTACTTGAATAGCTATTCTTTGATAATAAATGTAGTCTTGCTTTCACTATCAATATATCTCAGTATGTTAGTGTAGTGTTAAGCAAAGTGCTGGTCTCGAGTTGAATCTTGCACGCTGGTGTATACCCTTCCTTTGTGAATAGCAGCCTGGTAATTCTGTGAGTGGTCAGTGGATAAGGGGCTGGACACTGCAGGGAATTCCCTGAGTATTCGGGGGTTGGTGTGTGTCTGTTGATACCTTTACAGACAGAGAGAGGCCTAGGGGGGGCTGGAAGGCAGTGCTTGTGCTGCCAGAGGCTGGTGGTTTCAGGCATGCTAAGGACCAGTAGTATTGAGGTGCCTCACAACTCTGGGCACCCCTAGGGAGTGTCACACATTCCTAACTAGGCTTTCAGGTATTACAGTGATTGACAACTTTGTAACTAAATAGAAACTGCAAACTGCTTGGATTCAGGAGACCTGCATTCTATTCTCGACATTGACGCTCACTTGCTGTGTGGCCTTAGGCAAATCAGTGCCTTTTAAAAGCTCTTTGAGATCTTCAGAGGAATACAAGTGCAAAGTACAAATTGTTACTAATTTGTATTATAGTGGCACATAGATGCCCTGGCCCCACGGTGTTAGGCACTGTACGCTCACGCATAACAAAGATACAGGCTCTGCCCTGAAGAGCTTGCTTGCACCCTACATGTAAGGCTATAGCCAACAGACAGTTTAAAGAAATGGCAGGGGTGGGGGAGGAGCACAAAGAAACAATGAGAAGATGCTGGTCAGCATGAAAAGTAGCAGTCATGGAAAAATCACCCGCCCAGCCATTGCTGAGTTTTTTGTAGGCATCATGGTAGAGACGAGTTTTTGGAGGGATGTGAAGGAGGGCAATGAGGCAGTTTTGCAGCCCCTCCCAGGCATAAGGTCTGGCACAGGAGAAAATGTTAATGTCATTATTGACATTTTTTAAAAATGGGCAATCAAGCCAGGCATCTTTTGTGGAGTGAAGATGGGTTTGACATCTTGATACCGTATAAGAGATTATAAGTATAATGGGAAAGAGACTGAGAAGGCCCGTTAACAATGAAGACAAGTAGTTTGTATCTGACGCAGTGAATAAAGTGTTGTCAGTGGAGAGACACAAAGGGTGGGGAGGGTGACATGGTCAAAGTGGTGAGCCAGGAAAAGATCTTTCCACCAGCATTTGAGCAGATATAAGTGGACCAGAATAGGATTTAGTAAGGCTAGAGAAGAGGAAGTTGCAATAGTCTGTATTATAAAGAATTGGTGAACCTCCTGAACAACCCCACCCTCACCAGCATCACCTACAACCGGTCTGGACAAAGCTTCAGTCTTTTTGCTCTCATCCAAGTTCAGAGCTTGGTTATTCAGGGGGAAAGTAAAAACCATCTGGGCTCAAATGAAAGAGAAATCTAAAGCTACATGCTAAGGGCATCATTGCTCAAATTGTCTCACTATCTCCCCTAGTGGCATCCTGAACATTAAACCAGAGGTGAGAGAATACATAGGACTCCACAGAAGAGAATGCTTGGTACAGTGAAGTATTGCGGTACATCTGTAGAAGAAAAGGGACGAATCATTCAATAGCATTCTCATCTATCTCAGTGAGGTTCACTGACACCTCAACTGCTGGAAGAGTCGTAGGCCTAATTGAGTAGTCCATCCCTAATCAGGAAAGCACTTAAATACTTTGCTGAGCTGATGCCTAACCACATGGAGACACAACTTCCAAACAAGAAATCATGAACAAGTGAGATAGGCAGAACTTCCATTCTGTGCCCAAAGCTGTCAGCCGGACTGTAAGATATTGAGGCAATAGGAAGATTCCCATAGATTCAGAATTGCCTTGCTGCTTCTCAATGACTTAATGACTTCACCCAAAAAGAGAAGGTTAGAGACAAAGCAATAACTGGTGAAACTGCCAACGTTCAGAGCTTACGTCTTCTAGCAAGAGCCTAGCTACCACTCCTTTGAGAGAAGCTGGCACCCTGGACTCCAGTAGGGAGTTGATCAGTCCTCAGCAATGGACCCAGTACTTCCCTACTGGATTTTATTAGTCAGAGAACATTACAGATAATCCAATGGTTGTTCCATTGGTCAAGAGATCCTGAGTTAAACTACATAAGTAATCTGCCACATGGATATTGAAATTGCTTAGGATAACAAGCATTGGTGTCTATTTGGACAAATAATAATAAAACTTATTTCTTATATAATGTTTTTCAGCAGTAGATTTCAAAAAGCTTCACAATCATTCACGCATTTATCCTCACAACAGCCCTGTGAGGTAGGGAAGCATTATTATCCCCATTGTACAGATGGGCAACTGAAGCACAGACTGGCTAAATGACCTGCACAAAGTCACACACAGGAAGTTCATGGCAGAGCAGGGAATTGAAACCAGGCCGCTTATGTCCTAGACCAGTGCCTTAACCACTGGACAATCCTTCCCTCCCCTGGGACAAAAGCCCAGGAAACTAAGACAGGAAATGCCAGGTCTAGAAGGGGTGTCAGGATATACATTTAAACCACTGTCTTCTGTTAATTTTTATTCTTTTAAAAAGACCTGATGACATAAATATCACTACTTAAAGTACATAAGAGCTGCCATACTGGGTTAGACCATAGTCCATGTTGCCCAGTCTCCAACAGTGGCGCATACCAGAGCTTCAGGGGAAGTGTACATAACAGGGCAATTATGGACTGATCCACCCGTCTTCCACTCCCAGCTTCTGGTAGTCAGAGGTGTAGGGTTGCCCCAAGCATGGGGTTGCATCTCTGATCATCCTTGCTAATAGCCATTGATGGACTTGTCCTCCATGAACTTATCCAGTTCTTTTTTGACCCAGTTGTACATTGGTCAATGCAATGAGTTCCACTGGTTAGTTCAGTGTTGTGTGTAAAAAGTACATCCTCTTGTTTGTATTAAACCAGCTGCCTATTAATTTCATTGGGTGACCCTTGGGTTTGTTTTTTTTTATATTGTATCCACTTTTTCCACACCATTCATGATTTTATAGACCTCTGTGATAGCCCCCACTTAGTCATCTCTTTTCTAAGATGAACAGTCCTAATCTTTTTAGTCTCTCCTCATACAGAAGCCATTCCATACCCTAGGTAATCTTTGGTGCCCTTCTCTGAACCTTTTCCAGTGCCACTATATCCTTTTTGACATGGAGAGAACAGAAGTGCACATAGTATTCAAGGTGTGGGCACACCACGGATTTACATAGGGGCACTATGAAATTGTCTGTCTTATTTTCTATCCCTTTCCTAATAGTTCCTAACATACTGTTAGCCTTTTTGACTGCTGCTACGCATTGAGTGGATGTTTTCAGAGAACTATCCACAGTGACTCCCAGATCTCTTTCTTGGGAGGGAACAGCTAATTTGGAACCCGTTATTGTATATGTATAGTTGGGATTATTCTTTTCAATGTGCATTACTTTGCACTTATCAGCGTTGAATTTCATCTATCATTTTGTTGCCCAGTCACCCAGTTCTGTGAGATTTTCCCCGTAACTCCTTGGAGTCTGCTTTGGACTTAACTACCTTGAATAATTTTGTATTATCTGCAAATTTTTCCACTTCATTGTTCACCCCATTTTCCAGCTCATTAATGAATATGTTGAACAGCACAGGTCCCAATACAGATTCTTCGGGGATGCCACTGTTAATCCCATCTCTATTATGGCAACTGAACACTTATTACTACCCTTTGTTTCTTATCTTTCAGTTAGTTACTGATCCATGAGAGGATCTTCCGTCTTATCCCATAGCCACTTACTTTTCTTAAGAGCCTTTAATGAAAGACTTCGTCAAAGGCTTTTTGCAAATCCAAGTACACTATATTAACTGGCTGACCCTTAGATAGCTACATCCTTGTTAATTTCCTCAAAGAATTCTACTAGATTGGTGAGGCATGATTTTCCCTTTAAAAAAGCCATGGTTGACTCTTCCCCCAACAAATCATGTTCATCTATAGTAAAGAACAGAATTATCAGACACATAGTTTCTACCAATTTGTCAGGCACTGAAGTTAGGTTTACCAGCCTGTAATGGCCAGGATGTCATCTGGAGCCCATTTTAAAAATCAACATTACATTAGCTACCTTCCAGTCATCTGGCACAGAGGCTGATTTCAGTGATAGGTTACATACTACAGTTACTAGCTCTTGAATTTCATATCAGAAATTTGTAGCCTAAGGAAATATAACTATCAACTAAATTTAGACAAAATAAATGTATTGTAAATCAATTCTCTTATTAGGCTAGGATTATAACTATCAGTGATGTGAATGCGATTCTTTTGTTCATGTACATTTATCAGTTCCTGCAATAAGATCATGTATAACAAAGACACAACCTGCATATGACAGAAACTGGCAAAGATTATTGGAAAGATTCCCCTGTATTAAAGATGGTATTGATTGCAACCTGAATTTGGCTTCACCCTGTCTCCAGATTGAAACAGAATATATAGCCACTTAGCTTACAAAAACTATCCCGTTTCATAATAAAAAAGGGCTACTTTGTTTGCAACAGCCAGCAGTCATGCTGATGATCACATTAAAATATGATAGCTAGATTAGACTGAATGGTGTTTTATGGGAAAGGCAATGCACGTATTCACCACTTCCACAAACTTACTGTTTGCAAGACCAAATAAGGATGCCAACTGTGAACCTATTTGAAAAAAGTGGAACAAGTGGGGAAAACTTCATACATACACACACAAAAAGTAAATCTAGTTTCTTTAAACAATTTTCAGACCGTCAATATATAAACAGTATCATAACATCACAAGTGATACATACGCAGGGCAATGTTTATTTTGTTCTTCCATTTTTCTGATCAGCACCAAGCACTCAAAATCATCAATGAGTGATTGTGTGTCATGTAAGCAATTATCATTACACATGACCCTCATTATAAAACTCTATAAGACTCTGATGTAGGACTCTGATATATTCATAGGCTATCCAGTTTGACTTCCAAATAAATTATTTGACTTCCAAATAAATTAACCCTGATTAGAACCTGAAATGAGACCTTCAGTTCCTAAGACAGAATCCACTATTATGCCTGGCTATGATTCTATGATGTGAGAGAGTATGAAAGGCTTGGGGAAGCAGCTTTGAAAAGTCAAGTAATGTTCGAGAGTAGAACTCACAATTCTGCCTGCCTGGCATTCATATGCCATATCTACAGCAATAAAATTTCATAAGAATTGCGGGAAAAGTGGTGACTGTCTTGAGGAATGGAAGAAAAATGAAGTTTAAAAATATTAGAGATGGGTCATATTTGCAAAGTTTGGATGTCGATCTGAACTGTTTCAGGTTTTTGGCTTGCACGCATGTCTAACTAAAAAAAAAAAAATGCAGTCAGAATCTTTGTCATTCACCTGAGGTATCCTGTCTCCTTCTGAGAGCACCAAAAAAAGGTCGTCACCTAGTTTTTTCCAGGACTTTAGCAGTTGCAGAGATAAATCGTTTTAAAGCTGCAGTGTAAACACCAACCAGAACTGTTTCCTGTCCTTAAATATAAAAACATCTCTTGACTCATTTATACGATCTGACTACGGATTTCTGGTCTGAGTGAGCCTGACACATAGCCAGTGTATGTCTACACTGCAATGTAAACGTGTCACAAGGTGCCTCTGTTGTCACCCGGTGAACCTTGTTACCCGGGGTTCTTTTAACCCAAAGCTCTCAGTAACTTTTACTCTGTCCGAGGTGGTGTCAGGAAATAAATCAGGGGACACACGGCTGTCTGACCGATAGATGACTGGCACAAATAGGGCAACACAAGAGAGCTTTCACTTCAAGCTAAACTTTACTTAGTCTCAAGCACGTACACACGTCTGCAACAGATTAGTGAAGCACCCCCAACCCTTGATAATTACCGAAGCTGAGTGTGGCTTTCGAGTGGCACCGTGACAGGCTTCAGCTGGCCAGGCTTCCGTCTGCCGGTGGGGACCCGAAGATGCGTCCCTGAAGAGCCCCTCCTGAGAAGTCCAAATACCTCAAACTTTCCCCCCTTATTTATACATTAGTAATACAATGACATATCCCTTACAGAAAACTTGCTAAGCAAGCAGGGTTAAAAGTCAGACACCTTATGATTGCCAATTAACCAGAGATATTTTTTTTCCAGAGTGTCCAGGCCTTTGGGCCCTGACAAACATTCCCGGGGTCACATATAAACAGACTTCTTGTTTTTCTAAAATACATGCATCAGCAATTTTAACACTCTTAGCAGGAAGGGCGCGGGGTCAAGCTGCCCTGTCTGTGGCACCCGAAAACCCCTCCCCTCCTGTCTGGTTACACTGAGGCCGCTGCATGACCAATTTACGACCTGCTGACTTAGCTACTTTTAGCAGTAAGCAAGAATGGTTCAGTATGGCCTGCTAACTTGACTACTGTTAGCAACACACAATAGTGGTTTAGTATCAGAGGGGTAGCCGTGTTAGTCTGAATCTGTAAAAAGCAACAGAGGGTCCTGTGGCACCTTTTAAGACTAACAGAAGTATTGGGAGCATAAGCTTTCGTGGGTAAGAACCTCACTTCTTCAGATGCAAGTAATGGAAATCTCCAGAGGCAGGTATAAATCAGTCTGGAGATAACGAGATTAGTTCAGGGAGGGTGAGGTGCTCTGCTAGCAGTTGAGGTGTGAACACAAAGGGAGGAGAAACCGCTTCTGTAGTTGGATAGCCATTCACAGTCTTTGTTTAATCCTGATCTGATGGTGTCAAATTTGCAAATGAACTGGAGCTCAGCAGTTTCTCTTTGGAGTCTGGTCCTGAAGTTTTTTTGCTGTAAGATGGCTACCTTTACATCTGCTATTGTGTGGCCAGGAAGGTTGAAGTGTTCTCCTACAGGTTTTTGTATATTGCCATTCCTGATATCTGACTTGGGTCCATTTATCCTCTTGCGTAGTGACTGTCCAGTTTGGCCAATGTACATAGCAGAGGGGCATTGCTGGCACATGATGGCATATATAACATTGGTGGACGTGCAGGTGAATGAGCCGGTGATGTTGTAGCTGGTCTGGTTAGGTCCTGTGATGGTGTTGCTGGTGTAGATATGTGGGCAGAGTTGGCATCGAGGTTTGTTGCATGGGTTGGTTCCTGAGTTAGAGTTGTTATGGTGCGGTGCGTGGTTGCTGGTGAGAATATGCTTAAGGTTGGCGGGTTGTCTGTGGGCGAGGACTGGCCTGCCTCCCAAGGTCTGTGAAAGTGAGGGATCATTGTCCAGGATGGGTTGTAGATCACTGATGATGCGTTGGAGAGGTTTAAGCTGAGGACTGTAGGGGATGGCCAGTGGAGTTCTGTTGGTTTCTTTTTTGGGCCTGTCTTGTAGCAGGAGGCTTCTGGGTACACGTCTGGCTCTGTTGATTTGTTTCTTTATTTCCTTGTGTGGGTATCGTAGTTTTGAGAATGCTTGGTGAAGATCTTGTAGGTGTTGGTCTCTGTCTGAGGGGTTGGAGCAGATGCGGTTGTACCTCAGTGCTTGGCTGTAGACGATGGATCGTGTGGTGTGTCCGGGTGGAAGCTGGAGGCATGAAGGTAGGCATAGCGGTCGGTGGGTTTTCAGTATAGGGTGGTGTTAACGTGGCCATCGCTTATTTGTACTGTGGTGTCTAGGAAGTGGACCTCCTGTGTAGATTGGTCCAGGCTGAGGTTGATGGTGGGGTGGAAGCTGTTGAAATCAACCTTAAGCATATTCTCACCAGCAACCACGCACTGCACCATAACAACTCTAACCCAGGAACCAACCCATGCAACAAACCTCAATGCCAACTCTGCCCACATATCTACACCAGCAACACCATCACAGGACCTAACAAGATCAGCTACAACATCTCCGGCTCATTCACCTGCACATCCACCAACGTTATATATGCCATCATGTGCCAGCAATGCCCCTCTGCTATGTACATTGGCCAAACTGGACAGTCACTACGCAAGAGGATAAATGGACACAAGTCAGATATCAGGAATGGCAATATACAAAAACCTGTAGGAGAACACTTCAACCTCCCTGGCCACACAATAGCAGATGTAAAGGTAGCCATCTTACAGCAAAAAAACTTCAGGACCAGACTCCAAAGAGAAACTGCTGAGCTCCAGTTCATTTGCAAATTTGACACCATCAGATCAGGATTAAACAAAGACTGTGAATGGCTATCCAACTACAGAAGCAGTTTCTCCTCCCTTGGTGTTCACACCTCAACTGCTAGCAGAGCACCTCACCCTCCCTGATTGAACTAACCTCGTTATCTCCATACTGATTTATACCTGCCTCTGGAGATTTCCATTACTTGCATCTGAAGAAGTGAGGTTCTTACCCACGAAAGCTTATGCTCCCAATACTTCTGTTAGTCTTAATAGTGGTTTAGGCACTTTACTGGTTTGCCAAAAGCTCCCCGAACAAACCTCACTGCCTGACTAGTTCAGATAGATTCACAGTCACAAACACACCGGTACCGGGCTGTTTCTCTCTCTCTCACACCAAAGTGTGTATTTATTCCTCTCTTACATAGTAATACCCTGCAATGCTGGCTTACAGCAAGGGTAGGCTTCCCTGCAGCCATCACTTCCCAGCCCAGGCTTATCCTCTGAGCCTCCTTCTGAGTCTCTCCTTTACTGTCCCTTGCTTCCTGTTTCCTGCCCTTATATTCTTCCCAATTACCCATTCTGGTCTGATCACCGATCTGCAAGCACACTGTCAGAACGCCTCCTGTGTTTGCAGTGGAGAGTGAACTGACCAAGCCTTTTGCAAAGTGAGCTGCTTCCTGGTAACATGCAGGTTGAGCAGTAAAGTTTCCCACAGGGCACCACTTTCCTAGGGCTAGAGTGGGACTCTGGGATGTGGTTACTTTGACTCGGATCTCCGCACTGCAGTGTGGATGCCAGAGTCCTCGGTTTGAGCATGGTTCAGAAAATTCTTAACATAGGGTTAGAATGTGTGTAGATGTTCAAGCCTTGGATTCCCTAACATGTGTCAGCTGACTCAAGTCCCAGTAACCCTGGGCTTACACTGCCGTGCAGACATACCATAAGACAACAATAACAGGGCTTGTGTGCATTATAGGCAATGTTTGCTTGTGCTACAGGGAAGAGAGTTTTCACAGAAAACAGTAAGCAATCTGGTCTGTCTCACTCAATCACTTCTACTCAGGCAACCATGCTTCATCAGCTTGTAGATAACACCATGGTCTACGTTTGCAAAGGTCAGTGCCAAGGAAAAATAGGTCAGCAGCACTAAGTTCACAGGCTAAAAGGAAAGACAAAGAAAATATCTTCAGGAAAAAGCCACTAAGAGGAGAAGAAGGAAATCTCATTCAGGGTACATCTACCCTGCAAATCCAAAACAACAAAACATGCAACAAGGAGTCTCAGAGTCCTGGGCTAGGTCTACACTGGGGGGGGCGGGGGAATCGATTTAAGATACGCAAATTCAGCTACGCGAATAGCGTAGCTGAATTAGACGTATCCTATTCGACTTACCCCGCTGTGAAGACGGCGGCAAATCGACCTCCGCGGCTCCCCCGTCGACGGCGCTTACTCCTCCTGACGAGGTGGGAGTACGCGCGTCGATTCGGGAATCGATTTATCCGTCTAGATGAGACGCGATAAATCGATCCCCGAGAGATCGATTTCTACCCGCCGATCCGGGCGGGTAGTGTAGACTAGCCCCCTGGTGTCAGACTCATAGACTTTAAGGTGAGACGGCTCACACTACAGGGCTAAAAATATCAGTGTAGACATTCAGGCCTGAGCTGGAGCCCAGGGGTCAAGATCACCCTCTTCGCTGGATGTCAGAGCCTGGGCTCCAGCCCGAGTGGGAATGTCTACCCTACTAGTTTTTGCTCCGTAGCGTGAGCCCGGCAAGCCCAAGTCCATTGACGCAGGCTCTGAGACTCGCTCCCGCAGGTTTTGTTTTTCTGTAGACTTACCATTACCCATCCGTTTAACAGTTCTAACTACAGTTAAGCCAAGTTGTACAAATTTAAATTAAACTCAGGTGTGGAGTTAGCCCTTCCAAGCAGCAGCAGAATCTGTTACACAATCTTCTCCAACCATTTGCAGCCATTATTGTATACCTGCTCTTCAGACATTAATGCCTTCAATAACATTAATTGCTGTGAAATGGGGCAAAGCATTACAAAAATGACTATAGGAATTACCAAACATTAAAGGGAGCCATTTCCCAGCCGTTCTTACTCTGCACCATTAATGGGATTTCAGAGCCTGCTCATTTGTGTCACATTACAATTTCTGTGGGCTGAGGAAAATTGCAACTACATTTTGCAACTGAATTACCTTTACATTAATATTAGCCACTGCTGGGCGACATGACATGGTGTAGTGGATTACATGAAAGTATGCATATGGAGCAGGGACTATGGCACCAGGGGAAGGGAGGTGTTGAAAAATATGGTCCAGCTGGGGCAACCCTCACCACCAGCACACTTCTAGGGTGACCATATTTCCCAAAGGGAAAATGGGACACCACATGGGGCTGGTCCGAGCCGCTCACCCAAGCCCTCCACCCTCCCCTGTGTGTGGGGCTGGCCAATTCCCTTCCCCCCTTTTCCGACCCTCGCACATGGGGCTAGCCCGTGTCCTGCCTCCTCTCCAACCTGTAGGAGGAGAAGCAGCAGCCAAAGCAGGGACTTTTGCACATTCACAGCATGCTCTACAGTTCTGACTGGACTTTCTCTACCCTGTGCTGTTTGCTCCAGCCAGGCCCGCCAACGGGAGTGCAAAGGAGGCATATGTCCAGGGGTCCGGGCAATTTAAAAGGGCTTGGGGGCTCTCGGCCACCACCGCTGCCACAGAAGTGCTGGTGGGGAGCCCCGTGCCCTTTTAAATCGCCTGGGTGGGCCGCAGGGCTCCTAGGCGCATGAGACCACTCTGGGCCCCGCGCTTTGGGGGGCCCTGAGGGCCGGCGCGATTGGCCAGAGAGGGCGGTCCCAGAAGTGACAGGTTCATCACTTCCGCCCTGGGTCCCGCCCCTCCAGGAACAGCCTTGGCCCTGAGGCCTGGAATTTCCATTGGCGGGCCTGGCTCCAGCCCTCCCTCTTCCCCAAATTACTCCATCTCAGCTTCATTCTACATCTTTCCCCACCTCACCTTCCTTCATGCTTAGCTGCTTCCCTTCTAAGCAATACAATCCCTCCCTACACACACACACACACACCCCCTTTAAAAATATGGAACTAAGACTATGTCTAGACTACAAATTACTTCGGGATAACTGACGTCGCTTGGGGTGTGTGAATAATCCACACCCCTGAGTGACATAAATTACACAGACCTACGTGCCAGTGTGGACAGCACTATGTCAGCAGGCAGCTTCTCCTGCCGACATAGCTACTGCCTCTTGCAGAGGTGGGAGTCATTAAGCTGACTGGAGAGCTCGCTCCCGTTGGGCTTAGAGCATCTTAACCAGAGGTGCTGCAGCAGCGTCGCTGTAGCTGCTGTAGCATAGATGTAGCCTACCATGCTATTTGCTGGCATTACATTGCTCACTCTGCTTGTGTTCTATCCCTTTTTCCATCCTGTGTCTGTCTTGTCTGTTTAGACCAGAGGTGGGCAAACTACAGCCCACGGGACTGTCCTGCCCGGCCCTTGAGCTCCCGGCCAGGGAGGCCAGCCCCTGGCCCCTCCCCTGCTGTCCCCACTCCCCTGCAGCCTTAGCTCGTTGTGCCCCCAGTGCTCTGGGCAGCGGGGCTGTGAGCTCCTGCCGGGCAGCGCGGCGGCGTGGCTGGCTCCATCCGGGCAGCACAGCTGCCAGTCCCGGTGCTCTGAGTGGCATGGTAAGGGGGTGGGGGGTGGGGCGGGGTTGGATAAGGGGCAGGAGGTCCCAGGGGGCAGTCAGGGGACAGTGGGTGGTTGGATAGGCGTGGGAGTCCCGGGGGGCCTGTCAGGGGGCATGATTGTGGCTAGAGGTTGGAGCATTCAGGGAACAGGGAGCAGGGGGGGTTGGATAGGGGGTGGAATCCCGGGGGGGGGGCAGTTAGGTGCAGAGAGTCCTGGGAGGGGGCGGTCAGGGGACAAGGAGCAGGGGGGGTTGGAGGGGTCAGAGGTTCTGAGGGGGGCAGTAAGGGGGTGGGAAGTGGGAGGGGGTGGATAGGGGTGGTGGCCAGGCTGTTTGGGGAGGCACAGCCTTCCCTACCCGGTCCTCCATACAGTTTCGGAACCCTGATGTGGCCCTCAGGCCAAAAAGTTTGCCCACCCCTGGTTTAGACGGTAAACTCTTTGGGGGCAGAAATCATCTATTTCTCTGTGTTTCTCCAGTGCCTGGTGCAGTGGGGCCCCCATTCCTGGTTGGCCTGCAGGCACAACCACAATAAACATGATTAACTAATAATATTTATTTGCAGGCTACAATAAGGAGCTTTGCTAATCTAGCAATCCTTAACCATAAACAGTAGGCCAACTTCAGAGGCATTTTGCAAGGTGGTGTAAATTAGACACTCATAGCCCTACTTATACCCACTAAGTGATATGTGAATTTATGTAAGAGTCTAAGTTCATATCATTTACAAGATGAGGAGCTAGAAGAAGGTGTAAGAATATGCAAGTTCATTTAAGGAGTGGCCTATTTTAGCTTACATATTCTTACCTTTGTTAGTTGCTTTTCTTGCTACATCCCTCCTTCTGGCTCCTCAGTGCATAAATTACGCTAGCTTAAGAGTTAACACTCACTCAGTAGATATGAATCAAGGGTGCTTATAGGCTGCTAATTGGATTTCTTGCTTTGGCCCTGAGTCTCTCCCATTATTTTGTTGTAGGTGTAGGTCTTATGATTAACTTATCCTGACAGTTATGTTAACAGAAGGGTGTGTTCACTAGCGGCTGGGTGTAGACATACCCTAAGTCACTAGCAAAAGAATCCTTCTGCCAGTATAGTTTATGTCATTCAGGGATGTGCTGGCAAAATAACTCCTTTTGTTGGTATAAGCTGCATCTCTACTAGAGGTTTGCTGTCATACCTATACTGGCATAGCTATGCTGGCAAAGGATATCTACTGCAAGCCCAAAGATTGGTGTAATGTACTTATTTGGTTGGCTGGGAAAAGGTGTACATTATATCAGTGTAGGATCCCTTGTGACTCATTTTAGTTTGACCCAGTGTACCTAATCAGACAAGCTGCTGATGGCCAATAGTTATTGTAACTAATAAATGGATTTTTCTTTATTTCCAGGACAAGTAGGTGACTGAGATCACCGACTCTGAGGTAAGGGAATGCCAGCTCTTACTTTCTAGCAGTTACACATTTCAGAAGAAATCCAGGCATCCCTTGTGTCTCTCTACCTAACCTCTGGTTGCTGACAGTGAAGAGCTCTTATGGATATTGGACACATCTCCCGCACTTCCTGTGACACACTGTCCATTGGCATCTCCAGGGCATTCTTTGGGCTGGGGGCCAAGTCCCTAGATTGTCCACCATGCTTGGGGCCAGCTGAGCTCAGGAAAGCAAACAATGCACCCTTTCCCCATGAGGCAAGCTATATGCTGGATGACCGCTCCCTCCTCCTGGACTGGAGAAAATGTGTACCCTTGAGAAGACCAGCTTCTGCCTTTTAAAACCTTTAGCACCATGTGAGGTAACTCTTCCTTTGCCAGCTTCCTCATGTGAGCACAGACCCCTGTCAGGTGACTTCATTGTCAAGATGTTCCCATTAAACCAGTTCTTCTGGGGAGGGACCAGTTTTGTCTAGAGTGACTAGATGTCCAACAATTGGGTACTTAAGAATCAACTGCCTTATACAGTTATTCTTTTGCCACCAGCTTTGGCATTCTCAATCCAGTATAGAGGTAGAATCATAGAATATCAGGGTTGGAAGGGACCTCAGGAGGACATCTAGTCCAACCCCCGCTCAAAGCAGGACCAATCCCCAGAGAGATTTTTGCCCCAGATCCCTAAATGGCCCCCTCAAGGATTGAACTCACAACCCTGGGTTTAGCAGGCCAATGCTCAAACCACTGAGCACAGAGAAGACAGAAGGCTATACATTCAAAATGGAGTTTTCAGCCTGACACAGACACACAGTGTTCATGATCTCACACAGAAATCAATAAATTGTACAGACATATACCCCATTCATCAAAGATACTCATTAACTGTCCTAGATAGCCGCATATTGATCTTGGAGCAGTTTGTTTCTATTCGCTAGCAACCTAAACCTAATGATAAGAAATGTACAATCAGATGACTTTAATTCTTTTAATCTACATCTGAGGAATGGTGACTATATAAGGAAAGATGGTGGTTTATTTTTTTTTTAATCTATAACACTTCAATACCAGAGGTCTCTAAATAAATCCTATTGCTTTTCAGCAGAATTCAATATACAACACTGCATGTAATACATTTTTGCAAATAGGCTTAGCTGTGGTGAGTGCATTTCAAAGAAAGCAATGAAGTTTTGTATGAGATTAGTTTTAGTGTTGCCTGGCAATGAATTTACATCACCTATATTCCTCAGAAATGGACAAGAAAACAAGTTTCATGTATGTCAACCTGACATTAAAACAATACATTAACTGTGGACTTGAGTGGTTGATTCCAAAGATTAATTGAGCCAGAAAATATATCAAATAGATCACTACAGAACTGTATACGTAAAATTCTTGTAGGTATAGAATGAGGGTTAAAGAGAAGCCACCATTTCTAGTTCTGCACAGAGGGGTAAATCCAGCCCCCTCTTCTTCAGTGGCAGAGGAAACACAAGTACAAATAGATATGTTCCCCATATTGACATGTAGTCAAGGACAGCTGTGCAAACACTTGGCTGCAAGGAGACAGTTTTTGCCTATGAAAAATTGCCTGATGATGTTATATAAAATATAAAAATGAGGCGAAAATGGCAAATATTTGGATTTCAAAATCCATTGAAAATACAAATCTTAACCAGATTAGCCATTGAGAACCATTTTGCACTGCCATGAGAAATGTATGCACCAAGCACGCTGCCCACAGACAAAGAAATGGAAGGAAGACTGGACGGTTCAGGAGGCAGGTAATAAGATTTAGAGTTTTTCACACCTAGAACGTTGGTATATATTTAACTCAAGTCAGTGACTGAAAGTTGGCACCTTCTGATATCTGCTTATGGTCTGTGAAATTACTTTGGTGGTCTCAGTCACCTCTCGAAAGAACAGATACATCACAAAAGCCAGCCCCATAGTTGGGACTAAGTGACAATTCTTTTTTGCAGTGTCAGCCTAGAGACAAAGGACTGAATGGGTATTGGGTCTGAAACACTGCAGAAAGCTTCTACTGCCTCTACCTGTAGAGTACTGGTTCTGTGTATAGCAGAATTCACTCCAAGCTGGTCAAAACTGCATCTTTCACAAGGAGCAAATTAATGCACAACATTGTTTGCTTGTTTTAAATGACATCGTAATAACATATAAGGAACTGCTCATGTATGACTGTAACATGTCTCTACAGATGAATACATGGAATCTTTCCTTCACAAAAGATAAATCAGACACCCTTAAGGTGATACCTGACCATCTTTTACAAGAGGTATTAAAACCAATTGAATTCGTTTATCAATTTTCATTACTTAAATAATTCATTACAAATAACTATTTTCAAACAAAGCCTCAGTGAAAGGAAAGTATTTCCCTGAAACAGCCAACAGAATAGGAGAGGGCACAGTCCTTGGTTACACCTGATCAAAAATTTTCTTCCCAGAGATTTCAAGTTGTGTTTTGGCAGAAGAGATCGAACCCCTGTGGACATGAGGGGTTGTACAGGTCATATAGGCCCAGATCATAGATTTGCCAGGCCACTTATGCCCAGAACATTAGATACACCCGAGCTCCAGTCAGCAGACCTGATGGGGAGACAAATATGGCTTTTCATTGGGCTCCCAGCCTTATTGGTGCTCAAATTTATGTCGATTTGTAATTACCCCAAACGAGATTGTAAGAGTTTAGCATGCTCCAGCCATGCCCTCTCCCACACCAACACATCCCCTACACTAGAGGGCGAACATGTAAAACTGGCTATTCCCATTATATATGTAATTTATACCTGTTGTAAGGTCCCTTTATACTACCAGAGACGAACTCATACTACCATGAGTGTGCTTTGCACCCACTTTTTGATATGTTAATAATAAAATACATTTAAAGAGCAATTATCAAACTTGTATGCGCATCTAACTTAAGGATGCCAAGTGTGAAATCTGGGCCATCAAATCTTTAAACAGAAAGATTCCTCCAAAAATAAACAGGAATAATAAAGCTATAGTAGTGCACATATACAAGGTGAATAAAATACCAGATTCATGTCATAATGTTAAACTGACATGTCAACTTTCAGATTCAGTATTTTGCAAAGTATCAAGAGGACAGAGCAGATCATGATATTTGGGAGCTTTCACAGAGCTCTGGTAGACTGTCAATAACAAACTGTCATTCTAGGGGAATGTATGCAATAATCAGCATGCTCAAAGATGGGGGAGAACCTGAGGTTTTACATTTCCATGCTGTTTTGCCAGTGTTCAGAAAATAAATTTTGCTCTTTTGGAAATCAATCAATAAATCAGTCAAAACTCTGTTCTGGGAGAATGTAGCAATTAAAATGATGCCACCAACAAAGATAAAAATCAGAGGCTTCAGAGTGATGTTTTTGCTTCAGCCAGTCACAAATTTCAGGGAACAGATTTTTAGTCTCTTAGATATTGTGTGTGATTCACATCAACAGGGAAACTGATACTCAAAAAACAAACAAACAAAAAAAACCCTTAGCATTTTATATAGTGCTTTATGTCTTCAAAGCTCTGTACACAGATTAATTAATGACTCCTCCCGAAACCTCTCTGAAGCAGGCAAATAAATTTTATCTGGAATTTAGAGATGGGAAGACCTGGGACAAAGAGGTTAAGGCCAACATTTTCAAAAGTGGTCCCTGGTTTTTTTGTCACAGTTTTCTGAGATGCCTGGCACCATATTGTTATGCTGAGGGATACTAGTGACTGCATAAATCTCAAACCTCTTTGAGACTAGATATGAACACACCCTTCTGTTAACATAACTGTCAGGATAAGTTAATCATAAGACCTATACCTACAACAAAATAATGGGAGAGACTCAGGGCCAAAGCAAGAAATCCAATTAGCAGCCTATAAGCACCCTGGAGAAGCCTAGAGAGAGATCTGGGACAGGTGCGCTTGCTGAAAGAAGTGTGGGCCTGTAAACTGTAAAATTGCTCCTTTGGGGTTTGTACCTTCCTGTGTTTGGAGAAGCAGGACTTTGTGCATTCTTGTAAATCAACAATCACAGAAACCATCAAAATCCACTCTCAATTTCTACTCCCAACTTGAACATCCCCAGGGCTCTGAACTATTTTTCAGTAAGGCTACTTTTCGCTGTGCAGAGTGGAACAACCACAACCCTAGCTGCTGTCGATGGGAATTGCAGGTGTATGACTTTTTTGGGGGGCATCCAGAAATGTAAGTCACATTGTTACCCCTGAGTCTCAGTGAGAGAGATCTGCTGCTGCTAAACTGTGTGTCACCCCCCTGATATTCCAGTCTGTTAGCCAGCACAACAAACTTTCCTTGCCTTGCAGTTAACTCTGGGTGCCCCCAGTTCCCGCACCCTGTGGAAGAGCATTCCTCTGCAGCATCCAGCCCGTCATTGGGTGCCCAAAGAAATACCAAGTCCACTGTCTCCACAGAGACAGAATACACACCAGCTGGCTCAGCTGAGGATGCAACCCTCACTTCAATGTAACAGCACTGAGATGAATTCATAATAAAACAAGAATCAGTTTATTAATAAAGAACAGAGATTTAAGTGATCCCAAGCAGAGATAGAAACAGAAAATGGTTACAAATAAAACAAAAGTATAAGCATGCTTTCTAGTGACTAAAACTTAACTCAAGAGGATACAATCCTTGTCATGGCTGGGGCTACATGAGGAATGTACATCAGTATAACTACATCTCTCGGGAGTGTGAAAAATCCACACCCCTGAGAAAACATAGCTATACCGACCTACCCGTGATATAGAGAGCAGTAGATCGACCTCTTGTGTAGGTAATCCACCTGTCCCAATGGAAGAACCTCTCTTGTCAGCACAGTGTCTACACTGAAGCAGTTCAGCTGCGCTGCAGTAGCGTTTTAAGTGTAGATGTATCCTAAGATAAGTTCCTTACCTAAAGCTACTTCTCAGCGTCACCAGCCCACATAGTTGGGGGTCCACCATTCGTAAATGCAAAGAGTGCTGACCTCTTTGTCCCTTCAGTGATGCTCTTTTGTTTCTCCTTACATTCCCCAAAGTTCATTGTCTTTGTGAAGAATCAGAAAAACCCCTGGGGTTCAGACTGCCCGGTGTCCTCTGGTGAGCTGACACCATGCTGTTTCCTCAAGCTCCTGATAACTGGTGTTTACCTCAGATGCAAATGAACTGCCCATTGTCTTTGACATTACCTTGCTCAATTTATATCAGAGTCACAAGCAAATCTACATTCCTTTGTCTAGGACAAACTTGCTTATCAAGGCCGGCTCCAAAACATATTTTAGGAACATATTTCCAGCACATACACATAACTTTTTATACACCATCCATCCAGAAACCACACAATGATATTAATGACCAGCGTTTTGCCAGCTTTCATTTGATATGTCAGATGACGCTCTTTACAGATAAATACTATGACAGCAATGTATTAGGTATAGTGGGCGTGTCAAGCCTGATAGGAGATACAGAACAGCATATCCTCTGCCAGCTGGTACTCAGGGGCTCTGAGGGTCACAAGATGCTCATCGCTTCTGAAAATTAGGCCATTAATTGAGGTGCCTAATCAAGCCATCCAAGTCTGAAATTCCCTATCAGCAGAAGTTAGGTGCCTAAATACCTTTACAAATCTATACCTAAGTGACTTGCCCAGACCCACACAGTCATCCTGACTCCCAAGTGTGGTTGAGGTGCACTTCATGCCAACTCTGTCGCTTCCCAATCCTGAGGTTGGCCAGGGGTCTTTTCAGCCACTAGCATGACTTAGAGAAGCCTCAGTGCTGGTATAGATTCCAGTCATCTCCCTATGGCCACAAGGGCTAGGCATAGCTGTAGTACAATGAAACTCCAGCTACACCCACTTTTCTGGGGGGGGGAGGGGGTGTGTTTCTGTTGTGTTGGTGGTGGTTTGTTTTAAAGTAAAAAAAAAAAAGTCCACATTGAAAGGCTGTCACTAGAAGCAAGTTTTGAAGAGGGATTTGTCTATGGCAGAGAGATTGCTGGGTGGGTGAAAAGAGCAGAGAGTCTGCAGGCACAGTAATGGATGCAGGAGTAGAAAGAGGAAGACAGAATGGGTGGTCAGGGAGCAGGCTGGAGAAGCAGGAAGAAACAAGAGCAGAGAGGTAGGCAGGGGTGGAGCAATGGTTGCGGGACTAAGTTTCAGTGTGATGCACAGAGCCAAGAGAATTTAAAGGCAAGGCAGTGAAAGGATTCAAAAGGTAAAGGTAAAGTGCTACACAAGAAATGGGGAAGAAAGGCAATGGTCCAGATCATGTCCCTATGTGGAAATACCTGTGTAGAGGCCAGCAAACTCTTGGATTCTCATTGCAGTTTCTTGTGAGTTTTTCTATCAGGGTGGGGTTTTCCCCCTTGAAGGGAACAGCGTGCTTGTGCCACAAACCCTGCGATCTCAGGGCTATATCAGCATACAGGGCCATCAATGAGGATGTCCTGCTCCTCTTCATCAGCTTTGGTCACCCCATGGTTCTGCCCCATCTCCTGGGCAACATGGGTTTCTCCAGCTGCCCATTGGTCCTGCCCTTCCTTCCCCTTTAATACGATTCCTTGATGCAGAAGGGGACTCCACAGGGAAGTTAATACAGCCTCTGATTCCCTTGGGTGGAAGAGATGTGCGGAAAATGCAAGTCTTCTCATTTCCCAACCCTCCTCCCACCTTGCAGAACTCTGGGCCCAGGGAAACTCCTGGGAAAAAGTGAAAATAATGTCACCAAGTAGTCTGTATGCTTAGCCAATGGCTAAGCTACTATGGGAGTTTTGCAACTTGTGACTTTATCTTTCTGGGAGAAGTCTGTATAAATCACTTTCCCTAACCTTTAAAGTGTGCAGCACATTTGCTTATGATGATATTCAGTGAAGCAGCATCCACTCCTACCCTTCATTTGATCAACTCATGCTACTACAGCTATTTTAAAATCAGAAATAAGTTTTTAAAAGCATTCATGCTTACTGGGAGGCGGGGGGGGGGGGGAGGAGGAGGAGACTTATTTGATTTTTCCACCAATCACTGCCTCCTGGTATTGTAAGGATGAATATAGCATCAAGAACCCACTAGCAGGTATTTAATTTTCTGCTCCTATCAACAATCACAAAGAAGTGCAATATTTTAGAAAAAAATATCCTTCCTCTACCCACATAGTGTCTCTCTCTCGCCTGACACTTTAATGGCTCATGACTTTTACAACACCCCCAGTCTGCATACCTCTTACTGAGGAGTTCTCTACTGTCTCAGTTTATATCTCTGAGAAACATAAGCTTGACTCAGATTTAATTTACACTGCATTACAAAAAAGGATAGAGATATAATTCTGAACTATTATTCCACTTAGAATATCAAAATAAAAATAAAAAACACTTAGGGTGCGTATTGAGGGATTATAATTAACAATCTAATTACTCTGTCCTGTATTTCAAAGTTTTACCAGAATTTTACTGGAAACGGAGTCCTTAATTAGACTGCAAATGTTGCATTGAGATGGACCAGTGCAATTCAGGTGAATAATTACTCTGGTATGTGGTTAAAATCTCACCATAAACCCATCAGTGAATACATAATATGTTCCTCTTGGTATTCAGATCAGTGCAGTTACAAGGCACTAATTACCCAAAAGTGATTGCCTGGGTTTGGATCAAGTACTGCTTCATCAAGTTTCAGCATCCTTTAGGAGGAATCGATAACACCAAAAGAGGGGGTAGAAAAGGGAAGCACTAAGGAGGAAACAGGTTTCTTAATTTAATCTGATGGAAGAAAGGATAAAAAAACAACAACAAGCAATGCCACTGCTTACACTTATTGGACATATACATCCCTCACAATTCATTTATATTTGTATCCATAAGAACATATGTCCATTGCATAGGCTTCTGAGTGTATGTACCACAGATAAGTTAAAATAAATCAATTTAAAATCCAACTGACCAAACACTACCCCAAACAGAACAAAGCTGCCATAATGCCACCACAATATAATAAGGACAACAACCTAACTGCCTAACTTAGTTCTTCTCAGCCAAGCACTCCTTCACATCAGGGCTACCTCAGCCAAGAGTCTAAGTAAACAGAAGGGCTTCAACCAAGCCCCGAAGAGCCACAAAGCCACTGGTGAAAAAACAAAGGAAGTAAGTTAAAGAGTCACAGACCGTCTACTAAGCGTCCATCTATAGTAGCGACTATACATGGTTACATGTGCGTTGTTGTCCCATAAACTGCAAATTGTTTGTACCTGAAAACCTGAAGCACGTTCCTAAAGGACGGCGTAGTGCACAAAAGCTAGTACGCATGACGGTGTGGATATGGACTCACCCCTGCTGTGGCATGGCCCCATACCCATTCTACAATGCAGTGTGGAGGGGGTTCAGGGCATATACCAGGGGAGGGATCTCAACAGTCCTCCAGAACCATTCCCAAAATGCATTAATCACTTTGCTGCCTGATCCTTATCCAAAGACATAAAGGTCCCTGACCCACACATTGCCAGTGATATTAGCCACCTCTGCTGAGCACTGCAAACAGTTTTGTGCTAAAATCTAAAATCTATTGTTCAAGAGCAGCCGTCTGGTCTCTGGAGCACACACAGGTGCTGATCAGCGTGTGGTCAGAGTACACTGTCCTCCATGACTCTGCCCGTGTCAGCAGGAACATTTGCCCAAAGAGCAGGAGCAGAACCTCATCAGCATCACACACTTGTTCCTTGTCTCCAACACAACTGGGCAGAAGGGAGAAATGACGGGAAGCTGCCTTTGCCAAGTGTGCGAAGGCGATGTACAGTACCAGCATCACACAGCAAGGTGATTCCCAGAGTGTCTCCTGTGATGCACAGGCCTCTAGAATTCTGCCCCTGAAATGGCAGTGCTATGTCATGTACCAAGACGAGGTAGTGTGGATGCGGGTTTATGCCTGTGTACAGCATATACCCATACCTACCTCAGCATATCTGGGAACTTGGCATGAGTACAGGGGACATGTGCTAGCAATACATAGGCAAGTACCCAGGGAAACATGCAAGGGTAGATGTAGTCTAAGGCCTGGTCTACACTAGGCGTTTATGTCGAATTTAGCGCCGTTACATCGAATTAACCCTGCACCCGTCCACACCACGAGGCTATTTAGTTCGACATAGAGGTCTCTTAAATTAGACTTCTGTACTCCTCCCCAACGAGGGGAGTAGCGCTAAATTCGACATGGCCATATTGAATTAGGCTTGGTGTGGATGGAAATCGACGGTAATAGCTCCGGGAGCTATCCCACAGTGCACCACTCTGTTGACGCTCTGGACAGCAGTCCGAGCTCGGATGCTCTGACCAGCCACACAAGAAAAGCCCCGGGAAAATTTGAATTCCTTTTCCTGTCTGGGCAGTTTGAATCTCATTTCCTGTTTGGACAGCGTGGCGAGCTCAGCAGCACTGGCAACGATGCAGAGCTCTCCAGCAGAGATGGCCGTGCAATCCCAGAATAGAAAGAGGGCCCCAGCATGGACTGATCGGGAAGTCTTGGATCTCATCGCTGTGTGGGGCGATGAGTCCGTGCTTTCCGAGCTGCGCTCCAAAAGACGGAACGCAAAGATCTATGAGAAGATCTCTAAAGCCATGGCAGAGAGAGGATACAGCCGGGATGCAACGCAGTGCCGCGTGAAAATCAAGGAGCTGAGACAAGGCTACCAGAAGACCAAAGAGGCAAACGGACGATCCGGATCCCAGCCCCACACATCCCGTTTCTACGAGGCACTGCATTCCATCCTAGGTGCGGCCGCCACAACTACCCCACCACTGACCGTGGACTCTGAGGATGGGATATTGTCCACGACCGCTTCCTCGGACATGTTAGCGGACGGGGAAGATGAGGAAGGAGATGAGGAGGATGAGGCAGTCGACAGCGCTTACCAAGCTGATTTCCCCGACAGCCAGGAGATCTTCATCACCATTACAGAGATCCCCTACCAACCCTCCCCAGCATTTAACCCGGACACAGATTCAGGGGAAGGATCAAGCAGTAAGTGTTTCTAAACATTTATTTTTAACAAAACTGGAATATTAAGAATAAGAACAATGTGTTCTTCATGATTTCTTTCCCCTGGGCGCTTAAGTATTCAGTTCCAACTATTTAAAAAAAATCTAACAGTGTCCGGTTGTGCATGATTCTGCTGCCCAAGCTGCTCCACTCTTTAGTCCCTGCCACTGCAGTTATATTAAAATGCGGTCTATATGTCCGGGGATAGAGCTGAAATCCTCCAAGGACATCTCGAGGAAGCTCTCCTGGAGGTAATGGGAAAGCCTGTTCATCAGGTTCCTGGGGAGAGCGGCCTTATTGGGTCCTCCGAAGTAGGAGACGTTCCCGTGCCAGGAGATCCTCAAGTACTCCGGGATCATTGCCTTGCACAGCATGGCGGCATAGGGCCCTGGTCTTTGCAGGCTTTCCCGAAGCATCCTTTCCTTATCGCTGTCCGAGATCCTCATTATTGTTATGTCGCTCATGATGACCTGCTTTGAATTAGGTAGGGGACTGTTAGTATTGGGACTGCTTGCAAGTTCCTTTACAGAACTGTAACCGCTGGTTTACAGCCACGCGGTGGAGGCGGGAGAGGGGCAGCATACAGGGATCTTTCCCTGGGACATCCGCGAGGGGGTGGGACAGGGCCAGAGTTCATGCTTGGCCGATTGCTGGCAGCAGAGACTGGCATTGCTTTCAATGTGAATGGAGGCCAGTGGTACTACTAAAGTTTTAAGCAGCCACAAGTCTACGGCTTACCATGTCTGCCTGCTACAGAAATTCCGGTGTCCTGCCCCGCTTCCCAGATCGGCAGTGCAAAACCCCAGGCACTGAAGGCGAGGTCCGAAAATTCGAACTTGTCCTGAGTGCGCATGTGATAGGTGCGGTGCATGGTCTTGTTCACAGAGAAAGACTATGTTCTTTGTTCACAACTACATTTATGTTTCGGAGGAATTCACTACCTTTTTCTCATTCCCACAGCCACATCTGCGACTGTCTCCCAACCCAGCCTGGCATCACACTCCCAGAGGCTAGCGCACATTAGGTGGAGGAGGAAGAAGACGCGAGAGGACATGTTCTCAGAACTAATGGGCTGCTCCCGAGCCTAGGCAGCACAGCAGAACCATTGGAGGGAGAATTTGTCCCAAATGCACCGGACACACATGGAACGTGAGGAGAAGTGGCGGCAGGAAGACCAGCAGGCGACTCAAACGCTGCTTGGACTTCTGAGGGAGCAAACGGACACGCTCCAGCGCCTTGTTGATGTTCTGCAGGAACGGAGGTAGGAGGACAGAGCCCCGCTGCAGTCTATCAGTAACCGCACTCCCCCGCCACCAAGTCCCATACCCCCCTCGCCCAAAGTCCAAAGAAGGAGGGGCGGCAGAGTCCGTGAAAACTCTCACTCGACCCCTGCAGACTGCTCAAGCACCAGAAGGCTGTCATTCCCCAAAATTTGAAAAGTCCTTTCCTGCCCGCCTCACCCAAGCCCCCGTCCAAGTTTCACCCCCCAGTTTCATGTGTGGTTGTTAATAAAAAATACGTTTCTGTTCATTACTGTTTCAATCATGTTCTTTTGTGGGAGAGTCTGTCTGAAGGGGGGGAAGGGGTTTGGTAATTGGACAGGACAGTCACCTTTAGCAGGGTACAGAGGCGGGGGCAGGTCCAGCAGCAGGGCACATACACAGTGCAGTGACTAGTTACCCTGGTCAGTCTGGGAGGTGGTTTTCATGTTCTGTGCGTGGGGGGGGGGGTTGCTCTGTGACTTTGTGTCGGGGGAGGGCAGTTACAGATCTTATGCAGCGGTCCCTGTCCTGGATCACAGAGCCACGCAGCAGGGGATCTGTAACCCTCCTCCACCTGCCATAAAGTCACATAGCCCCCACATACACGCAGTCCCGCTCAGGAGGGCTGGCAGGCTCCGTTGAAACAACCAGTCCG
The DNA here is from genome assembly GCF_028017835.1 of Emys orbicularis. Taxonomy (NCBI): domain Eukaryota; kingdom Metazoa; phylum Chordata; order Testudines; family Emydidae; genus Emys; species Emys orbicularis. Next base: position 266,551,843 of record NC_088683.1, on the reverse strand, counting down.
CCACTGCGAATCCTGTCATTCCTGGAGTTTAGAAGGATCATTTGCATCAGTACACTACACCCGCTCCCCACCACAGTCTGCGTCCCAGGTTTAAAACATTCCCGCGAAAACAGTAATAAAGACAACTGTGTTCATTAACAAAATAAAACTGATTTTATTTTTTTGGAAGGGGGTGGAGGGGGTCTGTAACTGGAGAGGATAGTCAACATTACCTGGGTAAAGAAACGGGGGCAGGTTCAGCTTCTCTGTACAGAACCTTAAAAGTCACTGGTTACCCTGCACACTGTGGAACCTAGCTTTCAAAGCCTCCCGGATGCACAGCGCGTCCCGCTGGGCTCTTCTAATCGCCCGGCTGTCTGGCTGGGTGTAATCAGATGCCAGGCTATTTGCCTCAACCTCCCACCCCGCCATAAAGGTCTCCCCCTTGCTCTCACAGAGATTGTGGAGCACACAGCAAGCTGCTATAACAATGGGGATATTGGTTTCGCTGAGATCACAGCGAGTCAGTAAGCTTCTCCATCTCCCCTTGAGACGGCCAAAAGCACACTCCACCACCATTCTGCACTTGCTCAGCCGGTAGTTGAACAGTTCTTTTTCAGTGTCCAGGGCGCCAGTATAGGGCTTCATGAGCCAGGGCATTAGCGGGTATGCTGGGTCCCCAAGGATCACTGTAGGCATCTCCACATCCCCAAGACTTATTTTGTGGTCCGGGAAGTAAATACCTTCCTGCAGCCGTCTAAACAGACCAGAGTTCCTGAACACGCGAGCGTCATGAACCTTGCCCGGCCATCCGACGTTGATGTTTGTAAAACGTCCCCGATGGTCCACCAGTGCTTGCAGCACCATTGAAAAGTAGCCCTTTCTGTTAATGTACTGGCTGGCCTGGTGCTCCGGTCCCAGGATAGGGATGTGAGTTCCATCTATAGCCCCACCGCAGTTTGGGAATCCCATCGCGGCGAAGCCATCTATGATGACCTCCACGTTTCCCAGGGTCACTACCTTTGAGAGCAGTACCTTAACGATTGCGTTGGCTACTTGCATCACAACAACCCCCCCCGGTAGATTTGCCCACGCCAAAGTGGTTCACGACAGACCGGTAGCTGTCTGGCGTTGCAAGCTTCCAGAGGGCTATGGCCACTCGCTTCTGGACAGTCAGGGCTGCTCGCATCCGGGTGTCATTGCGCTTCAGGGCAGGGGACAGCAACTCACAAAGTTCAAGGAAAGTCCCCTTCCGCATGCGAAAGTTTCGCAGCCACTGGGATTCGTCCCAGACCTGCAGCACTATGCGGTCCCACCAGTCCGTGCTTGTTTCCCGTGCCCAGAATCGCCGTTCCACAACATCCACATGACCCATTGTCACCATGATGTCCTCGGCGCTGGGTCCTGTGCTTTCTGACAGGCCTGTGCTACTCTCTGACTTCAGGCCCTCACCGCGGTGCCGTAGCCTCCTCGCCTGGTTTATCTGCATCTGCCTCTGGTAAAGGTGGATGATAACCTGCGAGGCGTTGACAACTGCAGCGATGGTCGCAGCGGGATCCATGCTCGCAGTGCTGTGGCGTCCGCGCTGGCACTGACCGGAAAATTGCGCGAACTGATTTCCTGCCGGCGCTTTCAGGGAGGGAGGGAGGGCGGTAGTGACGGACGGATGACGACAATTACCCAAAAGCACCCTCGACCCCTTTTTTTTTACCCAGAAGGCATTGGCGGCTCGACCCAGAATTCCAATGGGCAGCGGGGACTGCGGGAACTGTGGGATAGCTGCCCACAGTGCACCGCTTCCAATGTCGACGCTTTCCCCGTTAGTGTGGACTCACAAAGTCGAATTACTGTCCTTAGTGTGGACACACACGTTCGACTTTGCAATATCGATTCTACATTTTCAATTTAAGAGAAATCGAACTACCCTCGTAGTGTAGACATACCCTAAGAGTGCCTGTCAATTCAAATCCCTGAATATTCAAATCTATGGACATTTTCACTTCTGTGCAAACCTCCTGCTGTTATCAGTGGGAGATCCACAGTGCATTATAGTCCTGAATTTATTCCACAGCCCACGGATCATAGTTAAACATGGAATTCTGTCCTCTTCTCCACAAGAGTTTGATAGCCATGGCCTAGAAAGAGGAAGAGGTGACTACATATACTGATATTTAGGGCCTGATCCACAAAAGCACTTAGGCACCTAAACCCCAGATTTAGATGCCTAATTCCCAGTTTTAGGTTGTTACCAGATCTGCCCGTTACTTTGAGGTACGCTCATTTATTAGGGTTACTCTTCTGGGCAGGGGGGACTTCTGTAATTCTATCAATGTACTGTTTGTGTCATTTATGTTTTCATACGGAGCTCTACTTCTCCCTTCTGCAAGTTCCGTCCCAATGGAGCTATCCTGCAGGACCTAGGTTCCCCGGGGCTGGGTTCCTCCAGCCCCAGAATCAGATGAACACACACGCATATTAACAGAGCGCGTCTGAACGGACCAGGTCAATCAGCACTCCCAAGCTGACCCTTTATGTGTCCCTGGACTCAGCAGGCTTGTTCGAGCAGAACTTCCAAGCTGCCACCCTTCTATGCCACAGGTTCAGTATGTCCCTATCCCCACTTTCACGTTACAATTGTTCTGGTAGTAACCCACTCAATGAGCAAACCCCACAGGATTTTTGGGCAATACAGGGATCTTTAGCTTAGGTAAGAGGAGTGTTGCTGCAGAGCAAATGGGGAAGCCAAAAATGAGAGAGAGAGAGAGGGAGGGAGGGAAGTAACCAGCTTAACCATAAAAGTTATTTATTGCCAGCTAATAACCATACAAGCAGAGCCAAACAAACAAAACAGTTACAATATTAAATCTAGCTTAAATTTGATTACAAAAGTCAGGTTTAGAAAACTATACCTGATCACACAAGTCAGGGTTAGAAAACTATACCTAGAGTACAGAAAAAAAATCAGATATAGATAGATAGAGAGAGAGAGAGAGAGCTGGGTTCTCACCACTCTGTGAAGCTTGAATCGATCAGGGTTCCCAGGGGGTAGTGGTAGCTGAGGGTCCGGAGTGCTGGAGACAGGCAGAGCCCCCAGCACGATCAGTCAGGAGAAGAAGACCACCCAATGGAACCGATGCAGATTTTGGATCCAGGCGTCAGAACACTTACTTGAGCATGGGTAGGGGTTTTTGTAGGGAAACAACAATGGTTCAAGGGAGAACACTAGATTTGTTTATGGATAAACTGATGGCTCAAGGGAGTATACTAAAGTTGTTTTGTTCAGACTAGACAATAGGAACTGCTCATTCCTGGCTATCTCCTTCCAGGGAGCCCAGAATGCAGTTAGGCAGCTTCAGTATTCTGGATACCAATAAAGGATTTATTACTAGAATTGGTCTGATAACTACTGAGCTGGGTGTGTGCAGGCGTGGGTTCATTAAATCTGGAGCAGAGATACCCCATCATGCAGTGCTTCCCTGCTTTTCTGGTCCCAGAGTTCACTGCGGTTCTTGCTTTGGAATCTCTGTTCTCCATTGTGTATGCTAATAGAGATGCCTCCCTGTCCAATTTCCGATGCAAATGAGGCTAGGGGAGTTTCCTTAATCCTGTCACCCTTGTCTGGAGGGTTTAAGTGTGTCTCCCATGGCCTTTTCATTGCTTTTTGTAAGTCTTTCTTCTGATCGGTTTTGGTTCAAGCAGAGGCTGGGGCGGTGGGTCCTTCGTGAGTCAGACAGGCTGGATACTGCGCCCTGGTTCCCCAAGAACACAGAGCTGACAGGTAACAAGGTGCCATTGTGATCCACACAACTCCCATTGGAACCCTGCAGGTACTTAAACTCACTCAGTGCCTAAGTTTTCAGAGTAAAAGTTCCTTTGGTGCCCACGTTTCTGCCTCTGGACATGCACATGGCTGCCTCACGCTAGGCATCCAGATGCCTATCTCCCACCTAAGCCCTAGAGCAATTCACAAACTGGTGGAAGATAGGCATTTCTCTGCTGAAATTGCATGTGGAGCCCAATTAGGTTCGTGTGCTCAGAGACCACCTATGGGAGTGGGCCCCATTCAGAATCTGGCTGCTGCTGCTGCCCACCTTATAACTTGTAGCCCTGTGGCTAGAGCATTCACCTGGGATATGGCAGAGCCAGGTTCAATTCCCCTTCTGCATGGGGCAGGAGGAGAGGTAGGATTTGAACAGGGGTCTCCCATCTCTCAGAAGAATGCTCCAACCACTGAGCTGTGGGATAGTCTGATGGGGAGCTCCCTCAGTCACTCCTGTTGATGCTGTTCCACTGTAGATAAATAATTAGACAGTGATTGGAGCAGGGGACTGGACACTGGTTCTGCACCTCCCAAGTGGGTGCCCTAACCACTGGATTATGTATATACTCAGGCAGCTAGCCTGTCTCACCGTTCGCGCTCCCATGGCCACATTGCTATTTTTAGCACACTAGCTCAATCAGAGCTAACACGGGTATGTCTATCAGAGCGGGAAATTACCCTAAGATTACCTTAGACATACCCTAAGATGTTAAGATTGGAATCAGCAGGCCTGTGGACTACCTCAACTCTGCCATAGCATGCTTAGGTTGCATAACTTCTCTCTGCCTCGGTTTCCCCATTTGTAAAATGTGGATCATCTTCATGAACAGCATTGCAGTCCTTTGATGAAATGGCTAAAAACAGATAACTGTTCATATACATTAGATTTACTGAAGAAATGATACTGCAAATGTTAAATGAGAGCACAACGTTCAGTTGTAGTTAAATCCTTAGTTTAAACTTACTGTAGTACATTCTGACTTCCACTTTGCCCTCCTTCAGAGCCTCTCTTACAACTTGCTTATGCCATGATGCTTACAAAAATCCTGTTAGTGGTTAGTTAGTTGGTGTGCTGTGACCACTGCTTATCAGGGTCATCAAAATTGTCTCACTGTTACCATGACCTGTCCGTTTGTTGTGTCCATCTGTCACCTCTTGTCTTATATTTAGATTAATAGATTTTAAGGCCAGAAGTGACCATTATAATAATCTATTCTGACCTCCTGCATAACACAGACCATAGAGTTTCACCCAGTAATTCCTGCATCAAGCCCATAACTTCTGGTTGAGCTAGACTAGAGCATGTATTTTAGTAAGATAGCCAGCATTGATTTAAAAACTTGAAATCAGAATCCACCACAAATGGTTAATTGCCTTGCCATTCAAATTGTTTCTAGTCTGAATTTAACCAGCATCCCCTGCCAGACATTCAATCTTTATCTAACTTTATCTGTTAGATTAAAGAGCCCTCTACTGTCAGAAATCTTCTCGCCACACAAGTACCTATGGATAGTGATCAAGTCACCTTTTAAATATTTCCTGGATACTCTAAACAGATGGAGTTTCTTTAATCTCTCACAGGAAGATTACTTCAGATTATAAGAATTTTGTGTGTTTATACCATTGGTTCTCAAACTTTTGTACTGGTGACCCCTTTCACATAGCAAGCCTCTGAGTGCGACCCCCCCCCCCTTATAAATTAAAAACACTTTTTTATATATTTAACAGCATTATAAATGCTGGAGGCAAAGTGGGGTTTAGGGTGGAGGCTGACAGCTCGCGACCCCCCCTGTAATAACCCCGTGACCCCCTGAGGGGTCCAGAGCCCCAGTTTGAGAACCCCTGGTTTATACAGAGCCTAGAGCATCATGGGGGAAGAGGTTTCTAGGTGTTACCACAATAGAAAATGTATAATAAATAATAATAATGAATATTTCATAAAACAGACTTTATTTTTCACATATTTTGATGCTTTAACAAGACAACAGAAATTGCTGGGGGTGAAGAGAGGACAAAGAAACAGAGAAGCAATATTCTATTTTACTATTTAGTTCTAATAAATGTTTTTGTATGTGGTCCTAAAAGCTATGCAAGTATAATGAAAGAATTATATTCTAGTATTTAGAATAAAGTCTTCTAGATTATAATAGTATTAATATTTTCTTACCTGATTAGAATCTCTACCATGAGTCTATTCTCAGTTCCTATGAGCAGGATGGCAAATTGATGGTGTATATTTCAAAGCTGGCTAAAAGTACACTTGCATAATTTATAATCATGAATGTTTTATTTGTTTAAATAGAATATTTATTACTCTCATTTACAAAAGTACTTAATGAAACATAAAATGTTGTGAACAATAATTTATTTTATTAAAATGAAAGTCTAGAACATTCAATTACTGTTATGGATAGGCTAATTTTAATTCAATCACTGCTACTGGACATTATCTAATTCTTTCTGAAGCGAAGAAGCTACAAGTACTGAAATAGTATTTAGTGAAGATCAGAGAGCACCTACAGCATATTTTCTCATCTTACAATTTTATTTCTCTTTGAAATACAAATTTTATAAAAAATGTCTGAAATCTAAATACCAACATAGACTTGGGGTACAATTTTTTCCCTACTTGTAAAAGGAATCTGTCAAATGCTCACATTGAAATGCTACACACAATGATAACCTCATTCGTATAAGCCTTGCTCTGCATGAATAAATTACCTATACACAAATCAACCTAATTTCCTTCTTTGAAAGGATTACTGGCCTAGTGGATAGGGAAAACAGGAGACATGATATATCTTGATTTTAGTAAGGCTTTTGACACAGTCCCACATGACATGCTTATAACCAAACTAGGGAAATGTGGTCTAGATGAAATTACTAGAAGGTGGTTGCACAACTGGTTTGAGACCGTATTCTAAGAGTACTAATCAGTGGTTCCCTGTCAAACTGGGAGGATGTATCTAGTGCAGCCCTGCATGGATCAGTCCTGGGTCCAATACTACTCAATATTTTAATTAATGGAGTGGAGAGTATACTTTTAAAATTTGCCGATAACACTAAGATAGGAGGAATTGCAAGCACTTTGGATAACGATTAGAATTCAGGATGACCTTGACAAATTAGAGAATTGGTCTGAAATCAACAAGATGAAATTCAGTAGGGAAAAATGCAAAGTACCACACTTAAGGAAAAAACAAACAAACAAATGCACAACTACAAAATGGGGAATAACTGGCTAGGTGGTAGTGCTGCTGAAAACGACTTGGGGGTTATAGTGGATTGCAAATTGAATATGAACCAAAATGTGATGCAGTTGTGGAAAAGATTAATATTATTCTGGATATATTAATAGAAGTGTTCTACGTAAGACACCAGACGTATCTGTCCCACTCTACTTAGCACGGGTGAGGTCTCAGCTGGAGTACCATGTTCAATTCTGGATGCCACACTTTAGGAAAGATTTGGACAAATTGGAAAGGGTCCAGAGGAGGGCAACAAAAAGATAAAAGTTTTTTTAAAAAAGTCAGACATAGGAGGAAAGGTTACACAAACTGGGTATGTTTAGTCTTAGAAAAGAAGACGGAGGGAGAACCTGATAACCGTCTTCAAATATGTTAAAGGCGGTTATAAAGACAATGGTGATCAATTGTTCTCCATATTCACTGAAGGTAGGACAAGCAGTAATTGGTTTAATCTGCAGCAAGGAAAATTTGGTTAGATATTAGGAAAAACTTTTTAAACTATAAGGGTTTAAAAGCTTTGGCACAGACTTGGAAGGGAGATTGTGGAATCCCGTCAAGGGAGGTTTTTAACAACAGATTGGACAAAACGCCTATCAGGGATGGTCTAGGTCAGGGATCGGCAACCTCTGGCATGCGGCTCGCCAAGGTAAGCACCCTGGCGGGCCGGGCCGGTTTGTTTACCTGCCGCGTCCACAGGTTCGGCCGATCGTGGCTCCCACTGGCCGCGGTTCGCTGCTCCAGGCCAATGTGGGCTGCGGGAAGCGGCGCGGGCCGAGGGATGTGCTGGCCGCTGCTCCCCACTGCTCCCATTGGCCTGGAGCGGCGAACCGCAGCCAGTGGGAGCCACGATTGGCTGAACCTGTGGATGCGGCAGGTAGACAAACTGCCCGCCAGGTAGACAAACTCACCCTGGTGGGCCACATGCCAAAGGTTGCCGATCCCTGGTCTAGGTTTACTAAGTCCTGCCTCAACCCAGAGGGATGCACTTGATCACTTCTTGAGGTCTCTTCCAGCCCTACATTTCTTTGATTCTATACATAATGTGTGTGACAGAGAATGGAACCAACTCAGCTGTTCCTTAATAAACCAGAGCTACTACAATAGTTGCTCCAAGACTAGAATCAAAATAGCATAGTACAATCCTAACGCTTCAGGTTTTTAATCTTAAAAGTCCCATTCTATCAGCCCATTCTTATGGTATTCATATTTTTGCTCTGTTCTGGCTTTCTTTATTTCATCAGGCAATGCAATTTTGTTCCTAAGTAAGGGATTTATCCCATTCCCACTGCAGTCAATGGCAAAAATTCAACAGACTTCAATAGTTCCAGAACTGGGCATTAGCTCATCCAGCAAGTGCATGAATTTAAGCATGTGAATAGCCCCACTGAAATAAATGGGGCTACTTTCATGCATAACTCTATGCACATGCTTAAGTGCTTTGCTTGATCAGGGACTGTGCAAGCAGAGTTAGGGGAAAAGAGGAGAAGCAAAAATAGAGATTCTTTAAACTTTCAAGGAATCCTGATACACTACAGCAGTGTAGTTCCTTTAAATCTTAGAGATAAATTGTTCACATACATATTTGGATTTGAAGCCTACTCTGATTGATTAGTAGGTACCATTAGACAAATGAATCACTGTGTCTAATCAGACGATATAAAATTAGTCATAAAATGAGTTTATAATTTGAACAAACTCCGAGTGCCATCATCAAAAGTTAATTAAGTTCTAGACTTCCTTCTTGAATTGGCAACAAGGGGCTTTTCCATTCCTTCATTTAGCTGAGAAAAAAAAAATCACAGGCTTCTAATATACATAATTTTATTGTATATAGACACAATTAATACACCTTCAATTTTTTTCTTTTATTCGTGTCTAAATGCTACATTGCTGATATAAAAACTTTAAAGGGACACTACTACATTAACAATAATATCAGTACAGTTTCTTATCTGTATTACTAACACAATTATTGAAACTGATTCTTATTTTCACATATTTTTAACCTGAATTTCTCTGTTTTAAGCCTATATTTATTTCTCACCACTTATACTGTTTATTTTTTGCACTTGGACAATGAAAATAGACTAGTAGTTTCCCTTTTGCTTATAATCTATTTCTGGCCAGTTCACTTTCAAGTTCTCATGCATAAACAAAATACTGTGATGTTTTGGGTTGCCAGTTACGCAGAACAGTGTCTTAGTCCAAGCAAACATCTGTTTACTTTGGGTGGCAGGGAGGAAGGAAAGGATGGGAGATTTAAAACAAAACTAGGCTTGTGGATCTAAATTACCTAAAAATTAGGTCAGATTCTGCCCTCAAATATACATATACTGTTTCTGCTGACTTCACCTCAAGTGGTGTGGGCAGAATTTGGCCCAACATTCTTAAAAACATAAACATGGAAAGAAGTGAATTACTTTCCATTTTCTTTTTTTCTCTTTTAGAAAGAAAAAAAAATGCAGACCTTATATGGTAAGACTGACTTCAAGATGTTCTAAACTTTCAGGTAAATAAGATATATTTACTGTAGAGATATGTTTGCAGAAGACTATAATTTAGAGATGCTGCCTCAGAAGGGACAGTGTTGTGAGTGTGCAAATTTGGAGATGTACCTTGGAGGTGGGGTTTGAGAACACCACATGGCTGTGGGCAGCAGTTTACCAGAGACACTCTCCAGTTTGTTTTATTCCTCTCATTCACTGGTTTGTTGTTTAATGAACCCCAAGGTTGTTACATTTACCTCATTGACCAAAACAGCTGTGAGGTTTCTATAGATGAATACTACTCCACAGTATGTGCTTTTAAGAGTCACTTTGCTCTGTTAGGGTATATTTGGATATGTAAAAAATGGTTACCTCCCTCCCATAACTGTTGCTCTTAGAGATGTGTTGCTCATGTCCATTCCAAGTAGGTGTGTGTGTGAGCTCTGTGCAGAGTTGTTGGAAGGTTTTTTCCCCTAGCGGTACCAGTCAGGCTGGCTGTAGAACCCCCTGGAGTCACGCCTTCATGGCTGTGTATATTGGTCCCTGCTGACCCGCCGCCTCTTCAGTTCCTTCTTGCCAGATACTCCAACATAAAAGTGGTAAAAAACAAGGGTGCTGTCATGGTAGGGGTCTACTACAGACCACCTAACCAGGAAGAAGAGGTGGATGAGGCTTTTTTTAAACAACTAACAAAATCATCCAAAGCACATGACTTGGTGATGATGGGGGACTTCAATCAGACATCTGTTGGGAAAATAACACAGCAGGGCACAGATTATCCAACAAGTTCTTGGAATGTATTGGAAACAATTTTTTTATTTCAGAAGATGGAGAAAGCTACTAGAGGAGAGGCTGTTCTAGATTTAATTTTGACAAATAGGGAGGAACTGGTTGAGAATTTGAAAGTGGAAGGCATCTTGGGTGAAAGTGATCATGAAATGATAGAGTTTATGATTCTAAGGAATGGTAGGAGGGAGAACAGCAAAATAAAGATAACGGATTTCAAGAAGGCCGACTTTAGCAAATTCAGGGAGTTGGTAGGTAAGATCTTATGAGAAGAAAGTATAAGGGGAAAAACAACTGAAGACAGTTGGCAGTTTTTCCAGAGAGACATTATTAAGGGCACAAGAGCAAACTATCCCACTGAGTAGGAAAGATAGAAAGTATGGCAAGAGACCACCCTGGCTTAACCAGGAGATCTTCAATGATTTAAAAATCAAAAAAGAGTCGCACAAAAAGTGGAAACTAGGTCAAATTACAAAGAATAAAGATAAACAAATAACACAAGTAGGTAGGGACAAAATTAGAAAGGCCAAGGCACAAAATGAGATCAAACTAGCGAGAGACATAAAGGGTAACAAGAAAACATCCTTCAAATACATTAGAAGCAAGAGGAAGACCAAGGACAGGGTAGGACTATTAGTCAATGAGGGAGGGAAAATAACAACAGAAAATGTGGAAATGGCAGAGGTGCTTAATTATTTCTTTGTTTCGGTTTTCACCAAGATGGTTGGTGGTGATTGGACGTCTAACGTAGTGAATGCCAGTGAAAATGAGGTAGGATCAGAGGCTAAAATAGGAAAAGAACAAGTTAAGAATTACTTAGACAAATTAGATGTCTTCAAGTCACCAGGGTCTGATGAAATGCATCCTAGAATACTGAAGGAGCTGACTGAGGAGATATCTGAGCCATTAGCGATTATCTTTGAAAAGTCATGGAAGACTACAGAGATTCCAGAAGACTGGAAAAGGGCAAATATAGTGCCAATCTATAAAAAGGGAAATAAGGGAATTACAGACCAGTCAGCTTAACTTTTGTACCCGGAAAGAAAATGGAGCAAATAATTAAGCAATCAATTTGCAAACATCTAGAAGATATTAAGGTGATAAGAAACAGTCAGCATGGATTTGTCAAGAACAAATTGTGTCAAACCAACCTGATAGCTTTCTTTGACAGGGTAACAAGCCTTGTGGATGGTAGACGTGGTAGACGTGGTATATCTTGATTTTAGTAAAGCTTTTGATATTGTCTCGCATGACCTTCTCATAAACAAACTAGGGAAATGCAACTTAGATGGAGCACTATAAGGTGGGTGCAAAACTGGTTGGAAAACTATTCCAAGAGAGTAGTTATCAGCGGTTCAGAGTCATGCTGGAAGGGCATAACAAGTGGGGTCCCGCAGGGATCAATTCTGGGTCCAGTTCTGTTCAATATCTTCATTAATGATTTAGAAAATGGCATAGAGAGTACACTTAAAAGTTTTCAGACAATACCAAGCTGGGAGGGGTTGCAAGTGCTTTGGAGGATAGAATTAAAATTCAAAATGATCTGGACAAACTGGAGAAATGGTCTGAAGTAAATAGGATGAAATTCAATAAGGACAAATGCAAAGTACTTCATTTAGGAAGGAACAATCAAACAAACACAACCAAAATGGGAAATGACTGCCTAGGCAGGAGTACTGGAAAAGGGAATCTGGGGATCATAGTGGACCACAAGCTAAATATGAGTTAACGGTGTAACACTGTTGCAAAAAAAGCGAACATCATTCTGGGATGTATTAGCAAGAGTGTTGTAAGCAAGACACAAGAAGTAATTCTTCCGCTCTACTCTGCGCTGATTAGGCCTCAACTAAAGTATTGTGTCCAGTTCTGGGTGCCACATTTCAGGAAAGATGTGGATAAATTGGAGAAAGTCCAGAGGAGAGCAACAAAAATGATTAAAGGTCTTGAAACATGACCTATGAGGGAAGATTGAAAAAATTGGGTTTGTTTAGTCTGGAAAAGAGAAGACTGAGAGGGGACATAACAACAGTTTTCAAGCACATAAAAGGTTGTTACAAAAAGGAGGGAGAAGAATTGTTCTTCTTAACCTTTGAGGATAGGACAAGGAGACTTAGGCTGGACATTAGGAAAAACTTCCTAACTGTCAGGGTGGTTAAGTGCTGGAATAAATTGCCTAGGGAGGTTGTGGAATCGCCATCATTGGAGATTTTTAAGAGCAGGTTGGACAAACACCTGTCTGGAATGGTCTAGATAATACTTAGTCCTGCCATGAGTGCTGGGGACTGAACTAGATGACCTCTCGAGGTCCCTTCCAGTCCTATGATTCTATGATTCTGATTGGTGCGTCACCCCCATGCGCACCTTCAAAAGTTTTGCTTGGGAGCTGAATACTGCCTCACCGAGCTCTGGCCCTGGTTGGAAGAGGACTATGGAGGCCTTCACCTATTATGCCTACCCCACTTCCTACTGTAATCGTGTCTTGGCTGAGAGGGCTAAAAGCGTGGCGGGGGCTGAGGATTAAAATGCTTCCTTTGTGGGGCTGGCATATGGAGCCCCTGGGATTTTAAAGTTGCTCTGAAGCTGGAGTCCCCCGGTGGAATAGACCTTACGGCCGAAGAGGTCCAGCTTTTTTGCCTCCTTAGATTTGGATGCAGGTCCCTGATGCCCTGGTCTTTCTTTTGTTTTCAAAGTACTTCCCTTCCACCCCCTTGGCCATGGGGGGAATGGAGGCAGAAGTTTGCCATGGGGTCTTGGTGGTATTCTGGATGGTCTTGATCAAAGGTACGGCCACACTTGAAGGACCCTCGGGTGTCAGAATGGGATCCGTTTCTTCTGATGCCTCGTACACCTGGAGGCCTAGATTTTGTGCTACCCTTCAGAGTAGCTCTTGGTGGGCTCTATTGTCAATAGGCCGGCAAAGTGGCAGATGAGCCCACTACTGCCTCATCCGGGGAGGAAGTGGATGATGCCCTTAGCGGCACTGGGTCCTCCTAACCCTCCAAATCACGGGGGTCTTCCCACACTGATACCTCCTGCGTGGTAGCAGGTACAGTACCGGCCCCCATCTCGGTGCCGAGCTCAATGTTGGCCTCACTTACAGCCTCTGTGCCGGCTTGGATGCTGGGCTCTGATCCTCGCGGAGGTTCTCGCACCATGGAGGATGACAGGGGGGTCACTGCCTGTCCGAGGCGATAGATAGGGATCTGGAGCTTGGCCCTTGGGCTTGGTGATACCTCCATGGGATCCAGAAAGGCCACTGCATGGGCAACTGCCATTGTGGTGGCCAGGGCATCATGGAAACTTGCTGCCTGTCCTCTTGCCTCGAATGGTGACGAGAGCAGTGCCAGCTCCGTTTGGAGATGTACGATTCCGGCTTTGACCCCGAAGATGAGTCCGATCTTGGTGACCATGGCGGTGCTGAACAGGATGGTGCTGGAGTGCAGTGCCAAGGGGAGGGCGACTGGCACCGCCCTTAGAAAGCATGGCTCCTCTGTGAGGTGCCGATGTTGCCGGTTCCGGGGACTGTGGGGTCGTCATTGCTATGAGGTCTCTGGCGGCCTCAAACACGTCCATGGTGGATGGATGATCCAACTCCCACATTTGGCTCTCCCACACCGGGGAGTCCAACAGGACCGGACTCAATGGACTTGCCTGTGAGGCCGGAGTCAACAGTGCTGGTTTTGCCAGAGCAGGGACTGAGTGTCCTGGCATGGGACGCACTCTGTGGGTACCTTCATGCTCCACTGCTCTCACTGGGGGCGAATGCCCTCTCTCAGCTCTCTTCTGCTTTTTGTGCGGCACCAGTGAGTGTGAGGAAGTCGCAGAGCTCATCTTCGGAGAGTGGCGGTGCCGTGGGTCTCTAGACCCAGAGTCCTTTGTTGGCGCCTCAGCCTCCCTCACTGAGGCTTGTGCGCTCCGCACAGAAGTGCTGGGCTTTGGACCTGACATGGGCTGTGCTGACTGTGGATGAAGAGCCGACTCCATAAGGAGAAGTTTCAACCTAAAGTCCTCTCCTTCTTCGTTCTTGGGTGGAAGCCTCTACAGATTTTACACTTGTCAGTCTGGTGGGCTTCCCCCAAGCACTTTAAGCAGGAGTCGTGAGGGTCTCCCCTGGGCATAGGCTTCTTGCAGGACCCGCACAGTTTGAAGCCTTGAGACCGAGGCATGCCCGAGTCCCCGGGAGGGGAGGAAAACGTGGATGGAAAAATCCCCACAGAAACTTTATCTAACTATCTCATACTAAGAACACTAAATAAATCTAATTAAACTATTTTCAGGTACAAATAGGAAAGTTCACTAGGGAATTGCTTGCTGTAGCAAGAGAGAGAAGAAGCAGTTCCAACAACCATCACAAGCTGTAAGAAGGAACTGGAGAGGCGGCGGGTCGGCCAGGACCTATATACACCGCCATGAAGGCACAACTCCAGGGGGCTCCACAGTTGACCCAACAGGTACCGCTAGGGGAAAACCTTCCAATGACCGTGCATGCGGTGCGCACACACCTACTTGGAATCGACATGAGCAAGCACTCAACGAATAAATTGTGCACTAAATATTCCTATATATTCCCCCTTTACCTTCAACAACTCAATTGATTTACTGTATTTTAATTCAATGACATTTTCACTGAGTAATTACTTGCCTAATTAATTTTTTTTAAGTAAAAATTTTTGAGAACTGCAAAAAGCATACAAAACCAACTAACATGGCTTTTTGATTAATACACTTTTAACAGAGGTCAAATCAATTTACGTTAGAACTCAATAGCTCAGAGTTCATTTTAAAAACTGAGTTTTAAAAACTCAAACTAGGATTTTTTTTGTTCTCCTGGTCACTACATAGAGAAAGGACCCTCCACAAAGGGATCCTTTGCTTCCCAGCAAAGATCCCCCAGAGAAGATAATATAGCCCAGTGTTATATTATCTTTTCTGCTGCCATCCCCATTTCCTGCTGGCATCTTAGGGAATATCTACACTGCAGCTGGGAGATGTGATTCTCAATGCAGGTAGACAGACTCGCACTATCTCATCTTGCCTATGAGTAATCTACTTAACTCACCCAATTCTAACCATAGTAGCATTTAAGTATTTCCTGTCCATAGTCATCCAGATTATATGCAGACTTTGAATGAATCAATGGAGTAAATAATACAGTTTGAGATCTCATAATTAAGCTTCAAAATAGGGAGACAGTTCTTATTGCCAAGAGCTTTTAACATAGAACTCAGTCACGAAAGTCATTTTAATGAAATAGCATGATGTCAAATTGTTACTGTATACAGCCCCAGCACTGCCACCATAAACGTTCAAAAATCATCATGATTCAGGCCCCAGAAAATCCTGAGATTGACTTAAAACCATGAGATTTAAAATATATGTATATATATATGTATATATATAGACTGGGGGTTCTTTTTATTTGCCTGTTGGTTTTTGAGCCTTCAGCGTGCACTCTAGTCACATTTTCAAGCTCTCCTCTACAGTCATATGGAGAAAACTAGGCACTTTCAAACTAAGTTTTAAAAGGTGAGATTCTCCCATTATCAGAGGATTCCAGGGCTTGGGGGTGGGGGGGGGGAAGAAGCAAATATTGCAAGACTTTCATGAGAAATCATGAGAGTTGGTAGCTCTGCAGATCTACTTTATTTATGTAAAAAAAAAAAAAAAAACATACGTCTGTTTAATTTCCCTAACAGATTGAAAGGTTCCGTGGACAAAGGGCACTCACTTAATTTTCTATAGGGTAACACCAGGGTGTGTCTGGTGGAATACACAGCGTGCATGACTCATTGGAGATCACGTGCACCTATGCAGTACACCCATGCATTATTGACCCATACAAAATGAAAATTACCAGCTCCACAAAAATGAAAACAAAATCAAAATAATGGATTTAGTGTCCCTAAATGTTGTCAGGTTGGGAGTCCACAGCTGTAGTTCCCTATTTAACCACAGAAATGCAGCACAAACAGTGGCAGCACAAGCAGTGCTGGATTAAGGCCAAGGCACTATTTGGCACCTCACAAAAGTAATTTCTAGCCATCATCGTAGCAAGGAAAAACTTTAAAATAAACCCTGAGTGTAACAGATGCAGTGAATGATTCTTGACCCTGCAGACAGCCTGAGACAAAAATCTCTGGGAGGTGTAAGTATAAACTGAACCATGCATTTCAATGTGTTGTTAACTCCAAGAGCCACCTGCAGAGGGGAACCTGCCAACAGCACCCCAGAAGAGGCATCTAGGTACAGAGAGATGAAAATTGTGAAGCAGGCTCACCACTCCCACTCAACCATGCAAGTACATCCCAGCTATAAGGGTAAGAGTAAATACTGGGGGCTCCCCACTGCCACACCTGCTGCTCTGAGGGAAGAGAAGCCTCTACAGGCGCTCTTGGTGGGCAGGGAAAGAATCCCATGCCACTCTCACTCCAAGGGGACAGTAGGACCACAGCACAGGAGCACGGCCATGATGTAGGTATGGCACCATAGGGAGCTCTATGTCATGGTATATCTAGGGCCGCAGAGTGCATTAGTTTGGCCTGGAGTGAAAGCTTCCACATGTTAGGCTATCAGCTTGCTTAAAACTTGAGCTGGTGGGATCATTTCAAGGGAGGGAAGGATATTTCAGTCTCCATGTTCATTCAGTCCTTGACCTGAATATAATAGTATAATAGGTCACAGAAGGCTAAGCCTTCCCTAACCCAAGCCGTGGCCCTGTCCATGCTTCACCCTGAGGCCCCACCCTCACTCCTCCTCTCTCCCGAAGCTCGGGGCTTGGCCAGCTGGCACCTGAGGGCGGTTCAGGAGTTGGGCTGGTGCTTGGGCCAGCCAGCAGCCCAGGGGTCGGGGCAGCTGCGGCGGGTGGGCTGGGGCTCCTCTGGCCGTAGTGCGGGGAACAGCTCAGGGCTCTGGGGGCGGGGGAGGGGGGGGAGAGGCAGAAGAGGTAGGGTAGGAGTGGGTCCTCAGGTGGAAGGGGCTGGGCCAGGGGCTAGCCTCCCTGAAGTGGGGGTTCATGCACCGCCCATGCCTGAGTGTCATGACTGACAGCAAGGGTGAAAATCAGTGCCTATTGTGACAGAGTTTTTCTTTTACAAACCAAATTTGCTTGTTTTACACATGTGGGTAGCACTACTGAAGGCAATAGGAATATTTGCATGAGCAAGGCAAGCTGAATTTGCCCCTTCATTTCACACAGGTTCATAGATTATAAGGACAGAAAGAACCATTGAAATCATCTAGTCTGACCTCCTGTGTAGGTCATAGGCCTTTGCTGAATTAATTCCTATCTGAACAGAAGCGTATCTTTTGGAAAAAACATCCAATCTTGATGTACATCATCAAATGGCCACAACCTTCAGTCACCTCCAATTTAGGTCAGATTTGGATTAGTAATTTATAGCTGAAAGTCACTGAAGCCTATTACCAAACTCTCTAGAGAAGAAACCCCCCACTTCAATCTATGTGAAATTCTCAAGAAAATGATTAGTAAATTTCATCTCTAATTGACGGGCTAGTGATTCATCAAGAAACAATGCAGCAGCTAGCAAGAAATTTAGGGAAGATCTAACAATAACTGAAATTCAATCAAAAAAAAAAATCTAGTTGATACTAATTGAACTCATTAATGCAAATCATGATGCTAAAATTAACCAAAAAAATACAGAACGTTATAAGCATTTTTGTGGCAACACGTATTATCAACATTTCTGCTAATGCTTCTTAGGAGAATCAGCATAAATCTAATTCTTGGTCACCAAACAGCACGACACCTTCTTTTTCATGAAACTTGTTGCCAGAATTCATTTTATAGCATCAGAGTGAAATTTTTAGTATTTAAATAAGTAGTGACAATAGTAAATAAGTCATTTTCTGCACATCGTGCTTGGCTTTTTTTGGTTTGCATCAGACTCGTATTCAAGTTTTATAACTCCTACTTGCCATATTGTTACTTCCCTTTACAGTATCATCAGAAATACAACTAAAGAGAAAATAATCTACTGTTCCATTTTCTAATCAGTTTCCAATTTTAAAACAAACAACAACAACAACATATGGACAAAACAGGATAAACTCCAAGAATTATATCTGCTGAGCAAAATGTTAAAACAATGTAGTTCTTCTTCTTTTAAATTCTGTATGGGTTACATATACATTTAATACAATGTAGCACTCTGCTCCATTTCAATAATAAATAATACTTAGTACTAATGACATATTTTTCATTCCTATATCACTAATTGGTAAGCATTATTATCCCAATTTTACTGCTGGGGGAAACAGAACACAGGCAAGGGAAAATTTAAGCATAAGAATCCAGTGTGGAAGTGAAATGGTAAGGACCCCCCTTTGGATTATGAAATATCTGCTAAGCAAATTCTGCACAGGTTCACTCAACATGATGCAGCTAAACTTACTTTCCTTGCCCACTCTTCTGTTTACATCACATCTTCCTTTCTTCCTTCCTTTCTCAGGCCCCTCCCCTACTTCCTTCTCATTCTGGTCAAACTCTTTAACATTACGTTTAATGCTCTGCACAGCGTTGGAGGCCTGAAGGTATCACAGTTCCCACAGTTCTCCAGGTCTGGATGAGACAAGTAGCCAGGACTGCAGCTGCAGGGAACCCCATTGCGGGAGTTGAAGGGGATGTTTGCCTCAAGTAGAGGATGACATGTTTCATCAGCCACAGACGTGCCCTGGGACTGTAGGCTTGGAAACCAGCCCTATCAACTCCATGGCAGAGATGCTTTCTAAAAACACTATTAAAGTTTTTAAGGGTTCTGTTTTGCACTGTTATCTGTCCGGTTTACTTTCTAGCATGTAATGATATACCAACAGAAAACCCACACCCTGAATTAAAAGCTTACACAGCTAATAATGGATATAGAAGAAAAAAACCTCTCTTTATGTGTCAATCACTTCATGCCAGTCTCAGACATGGGGCTAGGTGGGAACAAGCTGGAGGCCAATGAGTAGTGGAAAAGGCACCACATACAGGATTACTGAGCACAAAGAATTCTTCAGTCTTCCTAATCCTTCCCACAGTCAAATAAGTAAATGCAGATCTTGCTGATTTGCAGGTATGGGATGGGGAGCATGATCAGGACTTACCACAACCAGTAACATTTTCACTATTCAAAGGAATAACCTCAATATTTACTCACAGTAGGAGATCTGGTCCATTGTGGACCTTTATAATAGTTTTCTAAAGTGACAAAATGGTCTTGTTCATAGGGAATTTACTCCACAGAGGGGCGAGCAAGCCAGCTTAGCTTTCCTCAAGAGAAAAGGAAGTGTGTGTGTGTGTGTGTGTGTGTGTGTGTGTGTGTGTGTGTGTGTGTGTGTGTGTGTGTGTATTAAGAGAAGCAGTTTTTTGAAGGGTTGGGAGGGAGGCAGAGGCTGACATGAACATCACTGATGTGGGCACATGGATGAAGAGTTCTGAGGTCAATAGTCTGAGTGAAGGGATGTTTAGAGTGTATATTTGAATAAATAAAATAACTGTAGTTATTGTGCAAATTAGACATTCTCAGCCAATCAGAGTACAGGGATTTGTAGTAAAGAGAAAACACACCATATGCAGTGCATTACTGAGCATTCTCATCCTGTTCCTGCAAAGCCCTTACCCACATACTTAACTTCAAACATGTGGGATCCCACATGTGCTTAAGTGTTTTGCTGTATTGGGTCCAGATTGCTCAGCATCCTGTGGGATTGAGTTCCATAAGATTTACCACATGTATCAGTAACTGTAAAACACTGTATTCTGGCTAGCTGAAACCATTCCTTTTCAGTATAAAACATATTAATTCTACATTACTAACATAATGTGTCATGTAAATTTGATTCCTCACTGGAATGCTTTGTTATTAGACAGCTGCATTGTGCAAGTATAAAGATTCTACCTCTAGCTGATGCATTTAGAGATCGCTCAGAAATCTATCTGTAGACAGACCAACGTAAAATGAGTATTAGTCAAAAAATGTTATCCAGTTTCTCAGACTTGCGATGAACCATAGCACTGTTAGCGGGTCTCCATTGGTTTTAATAAAACTATTTCCCAAATTCAAAATGTGAAAATTAGCAGGATCAACACAGTGGTTAAAACTGACTGTAATACAGTTCTTCCTATTATGCAACTTTGGAAATAAAATTTACCAAACATATAATAGGTTAAAATCATCTATTTTGAAAGCCTTTAGATATTTTCCCTCCTATGCAGACAGTTTTAGCTAGGATGTAAAAATGATTAACTGATTGCTCAGTGAATCTCCCTACTGAACAATACATTCACTGAATTACTGGAGCAAAACATTTCTATGCTGATGCATTTTATGAGATGCTCGATACTTAAGTATGCTGAAAAAATAAAAACAAAATATGCCATTGTTGGACATCTTTTCTTATGCTCATCTATGTCATTTAGATGATGAATGCAAAGCTGAAAGACTGATCGTTCTTATCAAAAAAAATTAAAATCTTGGGGTTCCCAGAAGTGTGGATTCACTCTTGCTGAGCTGCTGTCTGATGAATCATTCTCTAGCTGACTGAAGCTTTTCCGCAGCAGAGGTGTAAAGAACATGCCACAAATAAAATTCTTTGGCTGTGGGACCTTGCTCTAAATGATATTCTGGCCTTCATGTACTGCAAACCACAACACTTAGGGAATATTCATTAAATTTAATATTTTACTTATATGTTAATATTAGACACCTGTTGGGAGGCCCTGAACAGTGCCAGTTTCATTCAACAACATAATTGCAAATGTCACATTTCCTCAAACCAGATCTGCAACAGCCAATTTTTCCTTCTTGTCATTTTTTCCTCACATGCCCCAAGGACTAGTTTCCTCCCAGTCAGTGACCTATATTATGGCAGGCTTGCTGCCACAGAGGCAAAGAATACCTTTTAATGTAGTGTCAACCCTCCTCATACTGAGCTCTAGTCTCTGGCTGTTATTTCTCAAGCGAAATTTCTTGGAACCCTCCAGTCTCTCATGAAAGAATCCAAGTCTAAGATTCTTATTGCCAGGGACAATTGCTCTTCTTCATTAAGAAAATAAGTCAGTTAAATTTTATCAGTTTTATCCGAAAGATGGCTCACTCACACGTGTGTGCATGCGCATGCGGAAATTTTTTTTCTTCCAATCCAGGGACTTACAGCAGAGAGGCAGGCATTCTACTGCCACTACTGTAATATAGTGAATAGGCCCGTGAATCAATGTAGGGGCCACTGGGAACCCTGTTTCTCCCAGAGAATGCCCACAGACACCCTACTTCATGTTGCCATGGAGACATGCACCTTTGAACTACATCCAGAGTGGGAGGGCATCTCCCTTTATAACCTCTCTGCAGCCTTTCTACCCTGCAGCAGAACAATGACTATTTCACTGTGTTCAGAACCTTCTACATACAAAGCATTAGGGCTTGAATGATTCAGAATGTGCTAGAACATCAAGATTAAGTCTCTACTCATAAGTCCAAAAATAGAAAGGGCCTGATTCTCCACAATGGTATTCCAGTTTTACACTCCTGTAACTAGGGTGACCAGATAGCAAGTGTGAAAAATCGGGATGGGGGTGGGGGGTAATAGGAGCCTATATAAGAAAAAGCCCCAAATATCAGGACTGTCCCTATAAAATCGGGACATCTGGTCACCCTAGCTGTAACTCCACTGATTTCAATGGATCCACACTGGTGTAAGATGGATTAATACAGTGGAGAATCAGGCCCAAAAGGTTTTACTATCCAGACAAGGAATATTTCTGTATTTCTAAGGATACAGACCGTCAGACCTTCACCTCATTACATGTATATTAAAATGTTGCTGTCTGCTGTTTACAAAGTCTGACAATTTCTGTCTGACAGAGTACTGCAAAATAAAGATTGTTAACACTGCCTCATTGTAGATGGGGGTTCTCTGGACATCTTCTAAACTACTTAAGGATGCCAATCATCTTCATGAATTTTTTGAAAAGATATAAAAGCAGACTCCACAATGAACCACACATTGCTATTATCTTCAGTGTGTAAATTCTACAGTATATACACATGGCTTATATCCAGCCACATTGTGTACAGAAAACAGCAGTAATTGCTGTGACAACTTGCATTTGCCTGCTGAAATGTGACTGTGGTATTCCCAATAAGCCAGGATATAATGCCTATCATCCCTGTCTCCATATAGCCTTTGGAAAATTATATTTCCAGGGTAAGAGCAGAGAGTGCACTGATATTTAATTGAAAATAAGGAACATGTAGGAGACAGTATTTTTAAACTATTTTTGTCTATAAAAATATGGTTTAAGATAACTTTTTTGTGCTGTAAATATGAGTTTCTGCTTCAAATGGTATTACTATGAATGAAAAAGGACCTCAAGATTTGGCTCAATAACTATAAAGGTACAAGTTGAACAAGTGATGAGTCTTAAGATGGCAAGAACAAAGGCCTTTCAGAATGTATTTAAAACAGTGATTCCCTTTTCTTAATTTATGTTTGGCACCAAATATTACAGCAACTGGTATCGCACAAATACCTTACATAGATCGACATGAAGGTATGACACAGCTGGTGTCAAAAGTCCTGTGAGTTATAAGCATTGCTGATGCTTAATATCCATCCCCACCACATGAGAGTTGTAATTATAGTATAGAAAAGAATACTGAGTCTGTGTCCATTCATTTCTCACCTCAGAAAGAAATTACCCATTCCTAGAATTCAAATCTGTCCTGACCTCTCAGAAGCTCTGACAAAACTAACGATCATCTTTCCAGGTTAATCACTCAAATGTTAGTTAACCTGAGAGGAAAGGTAGTGATGCAGTCTTCAGTCAAACAGGGTGAGTTAACTAAACAAAATGTGCAAGTTCCTGCTTGCTCCAGTTTTCCAGTTCCAGATAATGTGTAAATAAATATACCAAACTATTATTCATTTAGCACAAGTCTAGATCAAAGACTTGTTTGCAATTGCCTTGAGTTACCAAAACTGTGTCTGTGTGTGTGTGTAACCTGGGGCATTCTCTTATAAATTTTAAAAAACTGATTATCAAGAAGATATATTTTAATGAAAAGTCATTGGCACTAGATCCTCAGGGGCGGACCCCTTTGCTCAGGTGACACCACATTAACTTCAATGGGACTCTGCATGGATGCACAGGTCTGCCCACGCAGATGAAAATTGCAGGATCAAGGCCAATATGCACTGTAAAATCAGAAAAAGGAAATAGTATCCTTTGGATTGTGACAGGTGAAATCCAAAAGAGGATTGGCTAATGTTTTAGAAGGCAGACGTAATGGTTTTCAGTTAGCTCAGACAATCTATGTTGTTATACTGTGCCCATCGCCATAGTAATGGGAGGTAGTTATGAGAGGCTAACAATTAAGTTTCAAGGAAATGTAAAGTAATACTACTGTTTTTAACATTTTCCCCTAGGTAACCAATTTCACAGAAGAACATAGATTCATAGATTCTAGGACTGGAAGAGACCTCGAGAGGTCATCGAGTCCAGTCCCCTGCCCGCATGGCAGGACCAAATACTGTCTAGACCATCCCAGATAGACATTTATCTAACCTACTCTTAAATATCTCCAGAAATGGAGATTCCACAACCTCCCTAGGCAATTTATTCCAGTGTTTAACCACCATGACAGTTAGGAACTTTTTCCTAATGTCCAACCTAGACCTCCCTTGCTGCAGTTTAAACCCATTGCTTCTTGTTCTATCCTTAGAGGCTAAGGTGAACAAGTTTTCTCCTTCCTCCTTATGACACCCTTTTAAATACCTGAAAACTGCTATCATGTCCCCTCTCAGTCTTCTCTTTTCCAAACTAAACAAACCCAATTCTTTCAGCCTTCCTTCATAGGTCATGTTCTCAAGACTTTTAATCATTCTTGTTGCTCTTCTCTGGACCCTTTCCAATTTCTCCACATCTTTTTTGAAATGTGGTGCCCAGAACTGGACACAATACTCCAGCTGAGGACTAACCAGAGCAGAGCAGAGCGGAAGAATGACTTCTCGTGTCTTGCTCACAACACACCTGTTAATACATCCCAGAATCATGTTTGCTTTTTTTGCAACAGCATCACACTGTTGACTCATATTTAGCTTGTGGTCCACTATAACCCCTAGATCCCTTTCTGCCGTACTCCTTCCTAGACAGTCTCTTCCCATTCTGTATGTGTGAAACTGATTTTTTCTTCCTAAGTGGAGCACTTTGCATTTGTTTTTGTTAAACTTCATCCTGTTTAACTCAGACCATTTCTCCAATTTGTCCAGATCATTTTGAATTATGACCCTGTCCTCCAAAGCAGTTGCAATCCCTTCCAGTTTGGTATCATCCGCAAACTTAATAAGCGTACTTTCTATGCCAATATCTAAGTCGTTGATGAAGATATTGAACAGAGTCGGTCCCAAAACAGACCCCTGTGGTACCCCACTCGTTATGCCTTTCCAGCAGGATTGGGAACCATTAATAACAACTCTCTGAGTACGGTTATCCAGCCAGTTATGCACCCATCTTATAGTAGCCCCATCTAAATTGTATTTGCCTAGTTTATCGATAAGAATATCATGCGAGACCGTATCAAATGCCTTACTAAAGTCTAGGTATACCACATCCACAGCTTCACCCTTATCCACAAGGCTAGTTATCCTATCAAAGAAAGCTATCAGATTGGTTTGACATGATTTGTTCTTTACAAATCCATGCTGACTGTTCCCTATCACCTTACCACCTTCCAAGTGTTTGCAGATGATTTCCTTAATTACTTGCTCCATTATCTTCCCTGGCACAGAAGTTAAACTAACATAGCAGATCTCCCCAGGATCCCAAACACAGCGTGTAATTATTAACATAACTGATTTTCTGTGGTAACTCACTTGACGTTAAAAGTTTTATTTAAGAAACCAAAAAGTGTCTGCAATAGTTAATTTTTGGCGGGGGCGGGGAGGGGGGAAAGAAATGTATTTGACATTTCAAAGAGAATAGAACACATCAGCCATTAGGCAGGTAAAAATGGAGTAAATGACAGTCTGGTTACTGGTTGTGGGTAACAAGAAAGCCATATGGCATCTATTCCCACGAGGCACCAGTAGGAACTTGACAGAACATTCAGTGAAATGACCTGAAGCTAACAGGTATCTTCTCAAAGTCCCATTGCTCCTGATTCTGCCATGTTAGGTGCAGCAAGTCAATAACTCAAATAGCACATTAGCAGAAAGAACAGACAATTTATTTACAGAATTTCAGGATGTTTTGATCATATTTCTCTGCATTTTAGTAATGTTTTTACCTGATTTCTAACACTACTGGAAACCAAAGAGAATCTCTCTGGTTGAGATATGAAATGTTAGTATTCTTATTCTTGAAACTGAACAACATTCTAACCTTTCATCAGCATTAGAAACAATAATAACTATCATGATCACTGTAGAAAGCCTCATTAAAGAAACAACAACCCCTATGAATAATTAAACACTACATTATACAATATTGCAGGAATTAACATTGACAAATGACTACTTGTTCAGAGATCTGTAAAATTCTGTGACTTTATCATAATCTAAGTTCTTTAGGGGCACAGAATTTGTCTTCTTGTCTATAAAGCACCTAACACCATTGATAATGGATACATTAAAATTTAAAATACAGTAAATGGCTTCCAATGATTGAGAACTGTTGACAGATTTGTATTCCTCACAAAAACGTTATGTAAATATTTATGTTTGGTTTTTCTCATCTGGTCTCTGTTCCTCTATTAACCCTTTCTATGACACTCATTACATGTTCAAGGAATGCACCTTAGAAATTTGGATGTTTTCACCCCCATGTTAATCCATGCTTATGGTAGTGTAACTCCATGAACAATTATGCCCACATAAATCCATACAGAATCTTACATTTAGGCTTGTGTGCATAGTTACTGTGACTGTGCACCAAAATAAATATTTACACATACATTGTTTGCATATTTCTGAAAAACAATCCCACAATGCACAATTTTCCACAGGTATCGTAAAAGTGTCTATCTTCCTGCTTCATCAGAACTCCAGGGTATCTCCCCAGGCACTAAATGGCGTGGGCCTTTTGTTATCAATTAAGCTGTCTTCAACTTCCCACCATCGTTGTTTCTTCTAACTTTCTTTTATGATGTTTAATCTAATGCCTGGCCTTCTGTAAGGATTGTTATTTCACTTGGCCTCGGTTATCATTTCTAATCTCTTTTCAAGCCTTTCATCACTGGTACCTTTCTTTTCCTCCTACCTTACATTTATCACAGCCAGGAACTCAAATTACCTCTGGTTATCATTATCAACATTATTTCCCACCCCTTCTCTCCTGTTACCACCACTCATAACATCACACAGTTTTGCCACTGCTAATCCCTTACTTGGTCTTCATTTATCATTTTAATCTTTCCCAGCTTTCAGTTACCACCATTAATTTGCTCATCTGTTGTTCTACTGTCTCCTGGCCTCATGTTATTGCCATTAGTGTTTTGACTCTTTTACTATTATCACCATTAAATCTTCCTTTATGAAACATTGTTATTTATAAATCTGAGAACATTACAAGACATAAAAGTCAACAAAAGCAGTCAATAATAATACAGAACAAACATAACTGTAAAGCTCAGTTGTAGCCAAGAAGCCTAGTTCAGATATTCAGTAATAATTTAATATCCTAACAAAATAATCATCTCAGTCAGTCCTCCCTTCGGGAGGGGTGAGGGGGTCAGATGTTCTGGAACAAGAGCCTAAAGAAAGTAATTGACTTCTAGGCTAACTTCACATATTATAGTCCAAAACGGTTCAAATGCTATTTAACTGCTGTCTACCTACATTATTACTAGTTTTAAATAAATCCACCAACTAAATTCCCCATGCTTAATTTTAACTGGACTTAGTTGAAAAGCAGAAAAAATATCCTCTAATCTGAAAATAAGAGCAATGAGGCCACAGTTCATCAATTCCCACTGATTAACATGGGAGCTGAGGGAGCTCAAAATCTCACAGGATCAGAGTCAAGCTCTAGGAGAGAAATTAGATAGACACCATATAAATTACATATAACCTGGATATATACACAGATATAGAATATTATGCATGCACGCATGTATGTTTTCTCTTATATAATGTAATATATATACTATGTAGAACCAAACAGTGCCTGTGCTCAGATGATATAAAATCGCTATATGCAGTGATTTAAAGCAGCTATGGATTTGGCACATAAAATCCCTACAACCAAAAACGTTGTTGATTTGCTTAAGCACCTCCAACTAAAGCAAACACAACACATAAAACACTCTGCCTTCTCACACTGTTTAAGTCCACATGTTAACTTGGAGCTCTGGAATAGGAGAATAGTTCAATGATAGACAGCTGCAGACTGAATAAGTGTATGAACGGTTACGTGCAGAGAGAGGGAGCCGGAGATGGTACTGTCTGAGTGCATGAAGTGGTTTGTGGACATTTCTTTATATACTCTTGGTGAATAGCATGTATTTCTGGAGGTAATCAGGTGAATGATGTTAATAAGTGTGTATAATGTGTTAATATAGTTAATTTGTGTGTATAAGAGCCAGTTTTAGGTCCCATTACTGGAGGAACAAGTGGGAATTTTGGGGCCCCCTCAAAGTCACTATTTAAAAAAAGAAAACAACTTTCCAGGAGTCCCAGGGTGTAGTAGGTGAGGCCCCACTCTAGGTCCCCGCCAGACCATGAATTGAGCTGCTTACTGAGTCCTTCCTCTGTTTGTGGCACACAAGGGATTATCTGAACAAAAAAAAACCCCAAACAAGCAGAGAGGGAGAATCAGAATCTGGTAGTTCTATCTCATAGTCCTACCTGCCTAACAACTTCATATGGACCCTGCCCCAAGGCCAGGAATTTTGACTCGGCTGAGGGAAACAATAAAAGAATCCAGTCACCTAGGTAGAAGTCCCGTAGTCTCACCCATACATCATAATTTTGTTTCTGTGCATGTTGGGCCTTTCCTAATGTCTCACTGATGAACACAGGTAGGTCCCTGAGTCATTCCCTTAATTGTAAGACATACTGGGTTGCACTCAAGGTGCTTAGGTCCTGTTCCTTCCAGTCCTCTTGTAGCCAGTCCAGAATTCCCTGTGGTTGGCAGCCACAAAGTAACTAGACGGGAGAGAACCCCATAGAGGCCAGCAGGATCTCCCTTATGGCAAGTAGAAGCAGCAGGAGTAGTGCTTGGGGTCATCTCTAACAAAGTGTCTCAGCATTCCCTTCAGAGTCTTATTTAATCGCACCACAAGGCCATCTGTCTCCGGGTGGTCCACCAAGGTTTTCAGGGACTTGAGCTTCAGAAGGGAGTATAATTTGCAAATCAGTTGGCCCCTTGCTCCGTTTAGGATTTCCCCATGAAATACTCTCATGAGAAGAGCTTCAGGAGTTCTGGGGCTATCACCATAGCTTTTGCAGAGTGAAGGGGAACAGACTCCAGATACCTGGTCGCATAGTTGATGATCCCTGATATATACTGGTGCCCAGACGCAGAGGGAATAGGGACCATGGTGCCTTAGGAGTCCCTTTGTTGCTGGACAGCTGTAACTTTGGGCAGAAGTAACAGTATTCTCTCACCTCCTGATGTGTGCTTGGCCAGTAGAACTCGGTTAGTACCTGTGACATTGTCTTGTCTCTTCCCAAGTGTCCAGCACATTATTCCTGGGGGAATTCTGCACCACTGTCCAATGCAGAATTTTGCAGAAATTAACGTGCACACAGAATTTCTTTCCCCCCACAGAAATGGGCTGCAGTGCTGCTACCTGCCACTAGGGGAAGCTGGGCTCTGCCAGATCCAGGAGTCCCTAGTGGCAGGTAGCAGCAGTGCTGTGGGGAGGCAGAGGGCGCTAGAGGCAGCTAGAGTTCCCAGCATGCCCTGAGGGAAGGAGAGGGCAGTGTGCAGGAAACTCTGTGCAAGCCTGGGACTGAGCATCAGGCTGTTTCTCCCTTAGGATCCCAGGGCTTGGGGGGGCGGGCTGTCTGGGCAAGGGGGGCCCCACGGCTGGGCTTGGGGGGGAAGGGGTGCAGGTATCTGGGCAAGAGGGGGCCCCATGGCTGGGCTCTGGGGGGGGAACAGGTGCAGGTATCTGGGCAAGGGGAGCCCCATGGCTGGGCTCTGGGGGGGGGGGAAGAGGTGCGGGTATCTGGGCAAGGGGGGGCCCCGCGGCTGGGCTCTGGGGGGGAAGAGGTGCGGGTATCTAGGCAAGGGGGGGCCCCGCGGCTGGCTCTGGGGGGGAAGAGGTGCGGGTATCTAGGCAAGGGGGGGCCCTGCGGCTGGGCTCTGAGGGGGTGGGGGCAGGGCCGGCTCCAGGCACCAGCCCACCAAGCTTGTGCTTGGGGCGGCACCTGGAGGGGGGCGGCACGGCGCTCTGGCTCCCGCCGCCGGGGAGAGCAGGGCCACGGCCAGGCTTGCCGCCCTCCCCCCGGCGCTCTGGCCGCCGGGGGCTTGCCGTCCTGCTCCCGGCGCTCTGGCCACCGGGGAGAGCGGAGCCCCGGCCAGGCACTCCGCCCTCCTCCCAGGGCTCCAGCCGCCCTCCCCCCCGGCGCCCTCCCCCCGGCCGCTGGGGAGAGCGGAGCCCCGGCCGGGGCTCGCCGCCCTCCCCCCGGCGCTCTGGCCGCCGGGGAGAGCGGAGCTCCGGCCGGGCACTCCGCCCTCCTCCCAGGGCAGCCGGGGCTCACTGCCCTCCCCCCGGGGCTCCGGCCGCCCTCCCCACCCCCCGCGCTGAGGGTGGGGGTGTGGGTATCTGGAGCGGGGGGAAGAAGGCAGAGAAACAGGAACTGGGTTGTCATAGGGGTTTCTTCAACTCTCTACTCCTGGGAGAATTTTTGTTTGTGATTGTATTGTTGCAGACATACTTGCTGACAGGCATTTTGAAATAAATTACCAAAATAATTGAAACTGGCATGATTATGTAGTGCTATTTTGACAAATAAAATTTGCAGAATTTTAAAATATTGTGTGCAGAATTGTTTAATTTTTGGTGCAGAATGCCCCCAGGAGTAGCACAGGGGATATCATGTATCCACTACAACACTTTCCAACAGTACTTGTGTGGCACCAGCAGCTGATCCTCTTTTGTTGATCCCTTTCAATTCGATACAGGTGCTCTTTTTTAAGCACAAAGTGTGGATACGGCTGAACTCACTCTGTTACTTCCTCATTTACAGACAAGAGCGCCGCCAGCTTTTTTGCCGCCCTAGGCGGCGGAAGGTCCCGCCCCCAAAATGTCGCCCCCGACAGAGGCGGCGGAAGGTCCCGCCCCCGAAATGCCGCCCCCGACAAAGGCGGCGGAAGGTCCCGCCCCCGAAATGCCGCTGACTACCAGGGCGGCCGAAGATCCGGCCGCCGCGGTCACCGCCCCCCAAATGTTAGCGCCCTAGGCAACCGCCTAGGTCGCCTAATGGGTTGCACCGGCCCTGTTTACAGATGCAGTTGGTCATATGCATGGTTAAGTGTAGGGTCATTTCTCTGTTCCTACACGAAATGCCTGCTTCCAGGTCCAGACAGATTGCCTCCTCTTTCTCTGTGGGGGTCAGTGGCCATGTTGCTCAAGACTTTCCATCCTCAAGATCTTCAGGTTCCCCAAAGTTTACCAAGCTCTGTGGAACCTGCAGCAATGATCAACCTGGATCCCTGTTTACTGGATGGACCTGTTTGTTAATGACTTGCCACATAAACTGATAGTCCTGGCCTATGATTATTGGTGTACAAGGGCTTGCTGGGGCTCGACCCTCTTTGGGGCGGTGGGGAGCCACAGCGGCTCACTACCCACTGGTGCTTGGGTACTTCGTCCGGCTGCAGGGTCTCCCTCGGCAGCCCTTGCGGTCCTGGAAGACACAGTAAGCCCGACTCTGGCTCAGGGCGGGGCACCAATGCTATGTCAGGGGCTCAGGCCCTCAGTCAGGGCTGAGCAACCAGCAGGAGTATTTAGCCCAGGCCCTAGGTCAGGGCGGGGCAACAAACGCTGAGTCAGGAGCTCAGGCCCTCAGTCAGGGCTGAGCAACAATAGTAGGCCCAAGCCTCAAAAGGCCTGGGAGAGGGGAAGACTGCCACCCACGGGTTGGGTGGCAGGGGGGGGACGCAGGCCCTCCCACTCCACTGCGTCCCAGCCCGTGACCCTAGCAGCAGCAGAAGACCCGCTGCTGTCAGTGGGGATCCTGGCCGCAACACACTGACATAGGCTCTGGCAATGCTGCAGCCAGACTGGGGTCGGCTGCCCCTGGGCTACTTCCACACTCCCCCTCGGGGCCTACCTGGGTCCTGGTGTCGGCCTCTGGGGGATCCAGGACCATGGGTTCGTCAGGGCAGGGATTGATCGGCAGGTCCGGCAGCTCCTCCGGATAGCGGGCGCAGGGCAGGCCTGGCGGCTCCTCCGGATAGCGGGCGCAGGGCAGGCCCGGCCAGTCCTGGCGGCCGCCTTGGGCCGTGGGGTCTTCCCAGTCACGAGCTAGGCTGGAGACGTCTGGTCTCTCCGGCGGCTGGGGCCTGAGTGAGCTGTGAGGGCGAGCTTTTATACTTCCGGGTCGCCGCCTGACCCTCTGAGGGGCGGGCTCAGAGCTCCCTAGCTCCGCCCACTCCGGCCTCCGGATGGGCTCTTCCCCCTCCGGGGCGGCGGGGAGCCACACCGCCTCACTACAATTGGGTAGGCCAATTTTGTCCAGAGCTACTATCATCACCCCACTGTCAGTTATAAATGTTGGCTGGGGTACATTTGCACATCACCGCTTATACACTGCAGGTGGATTGAATTTTTAGGGTTGTCATCATCTTCTACTAGGGAGGCCAGGACCACCATCCGACTACAGCCGGACTCAAGAGTTCTTGAACTCTTTCCTTGAAACATCACCAGCACCATCAACTTGGGGGAGTCCTTTCCTATTTGTGGGTTTCTGCAGTCCAGCCCTGGGCATATTCACATTCCATAAAAGGGCATTCTCTCTTTATGTGCCCTGTCTGCCCACAGGAGCAGCAAGTTATCGGGTTGGCACTGCCTGTACCTTTCCTATGTGGGGGTGAACTTGGTCATGAAGCAGTGGCTAGATTTATGTCTCCTTCAGTTGTTTGAGGTCCTTGGTGGTCCCACTGGTTGCGTTATGTCCCAGCCCGACCCTCTTGCTCCCCTGGACTACCCATGGTCTAAGGGGCAATCTGACCATCTGGGAGGACATCTTTGGGGTTGGACCCCTCAGAGTGGATGTTACTGGTTTGAGGTCACCCTCCTGGGTCTCCCTCCAGTCTGTCCCACACACTGCCAAGACTTTGGTGGATTGCATCTCTAGTGACCCTTCGGCTTCTACAAAGTCCTCCATTAGCTGCACCGCATCTGACAATGTCCCAGGGCAGTGCTGTAATACCCATTCTCTGCCTTGTATTGGTAATATTTTTATAAATTGTTTTGTCACAATTGCCTCAGCCTCTTAGACCCCTGACTGTTCTTACGGGTGGAGCCACTTCCAACAGCAGCGTCCCCTCTCATGCTGCACCACTGTCCGGGCGATGGCCCCCTTGGGGTAGGTCTTGGATCCAAACCGCTGGCGGTGGGTTTCCTCTGAAATGTCCAAATAGTCCAAAATGGCAAACTCTACTTGTTTATAGTCCTCAGGACTGGCTTTAGGCCGATTCCCCCGATTTCCCGGAATCGGGCCCCGCGGGTAAGAGGGCCCTGCGCCCGTGCCTAAGAGGGCCCCGTGCTTTAGGCTCACCTGGCGGCGGTCCACTCCAGCGGCATTTTGGCGGCGGGGGGGGAGGGGTCTGCTCCGGGGTCTTGGGCAGCATTTCGGTGGCGGGGGGGGGGGCCCGCTCCGGGGTCTTCGGCGGCGGGGGGTCCTTCAGTGCCGCGGAAGATGTGGAGCGGACCCCCCGCCGCCGAAGTGCCGCCGAAGACCCGGACCGCGGAATCGGACCCCGCAGGTCCTAAAGCCGGCCCTGATAGTCCTTAGCCTATAAGTCCATGTTATGGTAGGTTGCCCATACCGGACCCGGCCAAAATCAAACCCAACTATTCTGAGGGCCACTGAGATGCTAGTGCCACCCTCTCAAATGTAACTAAAAAGGCCTCAGGATCATCATCATCCGGCTCCCTCTTGGTTATCTTCACAAGCACTTTGGGCCTCCCCTTCTGTGTAAATGTGACCCACTGAGACTTCCTGGGGACAAAGGGACAGCACTATCTGTGGAATCATTTCCTTGTGAAACTGCTGCTGTTAGGTCATCAGTTCCCTCAGCAGCTGTTGCATGGTTTGAACTTGGTGTTGGGTAGTCCAATGCTGCACCAACTGCTGCTGGAACTGCTGTCGCTGTTCCCTCTCTGCTAGCCACTGCTTCGGTTCCAGCTCAGAGCTTCTGAGCTCTATCCCCTTCTGTGGCCTTAAAAACAAAAACAAAACACACACACACACACCCTTGTAATAGGCATAGTTATGCCCACAGACTCCATTACTCGTGGTGGGTGCCTCCACCCCCGAGTCCCTACTAGACCACGATTTGAGCTGCTTAGAGAGTCATTTGCCTGTTTGTGGCACAGAAAGGATTCTCCAAACTAAACAAAGACAGAAATGCCCCTTTCCCTCTCCTTCCCTTGAAATAGGGAGAATCAGAGTAAAAGAAAAAAGACAAGGCGGGCAGTCTCTTAGGCGGTCTTTTGGTCACCCCTTTGGAGTTCAGCTTGTCTGCTGATTATAGTGTCCCTGATCAGGGTTAGGGTCTGCCTGCAGCCCCTCCTTTTCATCATCCCAGCTTTATACCTGCGCTATACAGTCTCAGGTGTGGCAAGGTCTGTGGCCGTCGTCGTGGTTGTCTTCTTCTTTGCTGATATTTCCCTGTAGCCTCGGAGGTAAAGCAGTCTTTCCTTAGTCACCTTCCCTTCCTATGGCAGGCTTTCACTTTTTAAGCTTCCTACCTCCAGGCAGAGGAAGCCTTATAGGTGAGTTTGGTTAGCGCTGGCTGAGCCCAGAAAAGCTTGTTACCCTCCTTTCTACTGGAGTGAGGGTGTGCCCCTCACAAGGGACTGGTTACATCCCTGGAAAATCTTGGATTTTAAGAGTTTTAAAGAGTAAAATGTGGTTATTGTGTCAGTCTTTAGCTATGAGTTATATTTCATGTAAAGGATGAAGATTCTGCAATCTGGTGCTGTTCCAGTGCTTAACACTGGAGAACTTGGTACATGTTTTGGCTTTTTGGACAATAAGTTGAAGTGCCTTGAAGATCATTGGCAGGGGGCAAATGTACATTCTAGATCTTGCCCCTCTTTACACATTAATGTATATTTTTGCATTCATATTATATATATAGAAACACATACTGTATATATATATGTGTGTGTGTGTGTGTGTGTGTGTGTGTGTGTGTGTGTGTGTGTGTGTGTGTGTGTGTGTGTTATACACATAAAAGTATCAATTACTTACATATGGCAAATATTTCTAAGGCTTTAGTGAGTATAATTTAGAAGTAGATTTGTGAGCTAGAGCATGTTTCAAACATCTTTTCAACAAACTGATCTATAGCTCTAAGGTTGTAATTAAAAGCCATGTTTGACATCTGAATTTAACTGACACCCATATATATATGGCTTGATGCTGGTGTACACTGCCATTCTGGTTTGAACAAAGTTAATTGAAATGATTCCCTCAAAGGGAAATTTTTTGACAGAAGTGAGTAAACAGCTTGGATTCCAATCCCCTTCAGTCACTCTGATTATGTGGTATGGCAGATAGTGATTTTGAATCTAAACTGCCATTAAAGATCAAATCTCAAGGTTAAAAATAAGAGAGAAATGGATATTTGATGTTTTTCCCATGACAAAAAAAAGTGCATGCAGAATATTAATGTAGTTATATCTGAGCCAATCTGCAGAATGAGTAAGCAATGCTGCTGATGGCATTTATCCTGCAGAGGTATAAAGGTGGCATGTAAACCCAACTGGTGACTAAACAGATTGCTTTCCTCAGGTGGCAAAATACAAGACACATAAACCCCACAAGACAACTAACCAAACATATAAAAAACCCAACACCACCAACAATGATGGACCTGTGCTGAAGAGGGTTCACTGAATCCTGCTCATACTAGAGAAGTCTAGATTCAAACAAGAGAGTTCTTCATCCTGACGTGGGCTGAACAGATTCCCTGCTCTTGCTGACAATGTCAGAACTGTATTGTTGCCCTGGAATCTTGACAGTCCTCATACCTACTAAGGGCTGCTCATTCACAAAAGGGCTTAACAGTGTGTTAACACAGCTTTTTGCATTTAATTACCTTCATTTTTTAATAAACCAAAGGTGAAATATTGGTTGTAATGTTTGGGTGCATGAGCTGGGAGAAAGTCTTTACCTCAGCTCCAACTGAACTGGTTCAATATACAATGTTTTCTTTCCACTGTTGTCAGGAACTTACCTGCACTGAGCTTGTCCTCCTTGTTCTGCCCCAAAATTCAGTGCCTTCTACTCAGAAACTACCCATAAGCCCCTACTGGCAGCAGGAACAATGAGTTCAGGGGCTTTGGGGTAATTTGCAAATAGAATCGTAGGACTGGAAGGGACCTTGAGAAATCATCTAGTCCAGTCCCCTGCCCTCGTGCCATAGGAAGCACTGTATTTTGGGACAGAATTAGGAAGACATGCTGGATGCTTATGATTCCTATCTATTATGCCTCAGGTGCCTTAATCATCCCAGAAAACATCTATGTGACAAAATTAGACATGCCCTGTAATAATTTATTAATACTGTATATCTATCTGGTCACTGGGATATGTGTGAATATATTAGTTTAATTTAATAGGGGGCTGTTAGGAAAAACAAACAGTAAGAAAACAGAATAGCTCAAGATAAGCCACTTCCCCAGAAACATTTGAGGGGGTTAAGAGGCAAGACCAGAACTGTTAGCTTTGAAGTTTTTAACTCTTCCCCTGCCAATCTACAAAACTAGTTTTGTCCAGAAGGGCCAAAGGCCTGGAAGCCAGAAGATCAAAAAGACGACAACAGTTTAAAAAGGAACTCTTTCTCAAGAGGGGGGAGTTGTTCAGGGGAGGACCAAACTAAGATGTAGGCACCTGTTGAAGTGTTTGAAGAATTTAGGCCTGCCTGAGTTACCATCAAGGGATGGGAAGAGAGATGTGCATAGGATGTTTTTTTAAAAAATCCTTTTTCTTTAAATGTTTTGTTCCTACTGTTAAAATAAACAATTTTATTTTTTTGAGGAGGCTGCCTGGTCTCTGTATTCACCAATGGTCACAGACTCCTGAAGGGCAGAACCACAGACTCCAAACTCAGTTGGACTTGCTGGGTAACGATGGTTGATTCACAGGGTAATGTAGCCAGAGGCCCAGTTCAAAAGCAGGAGAAGCACATGATTCCACCTCAGGGAAGGTAAAGACATGAGGCCTGGTGCACTCAGTGAAACCATGAAGGGGGCAGAGGTGCAGCTAGCCTTGTAACTATGACAGTTGGTACAACAGCAATAGATGATTCCAAAAGGTTTTGTCAAAAACAGCATATGCTGCACTCTTGCAAAGGCAAGCAATGCAATAAACTATTTCATGCAATCAGCACCCTTGTAATGGTTTCCTAAAGCCCTGATCCTGCAAGTCATCTTGCATGGATGCAGGAGTCTGCCTGCATGGAATAATTGGCCTGTGTTCACCTAGGCCACAGTCATACCACAGTGTTTTGGTTGTTCTAGCCTTTTTGGTTAACAGACATCTCTTAGGATAACCTTGGTTAAGCAGTTATTAAAATAGAACCATCAGAAATGAGAAGATTTTAGACAAACTGTCAATTTTCACCCTTTACAAAAGATATTTTAAAATTAATTCAGAATTGGATCTTAAAGTTTGAACAAAGAAAAAAAAATCTATATTATCTCAATTATTATTGGTTCGAGAAACAGAGTTATACTGAATTAATGCAGCCGATTTCAAGATCCAAGGAGACAACAAATTTTAAAAAAATAAAATACAATAATAAGGCAGTAATATATCAACTGTGTTTAGCAAGTAGCAGTTATTCACAACATTTCAGCAACAGCAAATCTTGCAGTGGATTTAGCAGTTCTCCCCAGCACACATATCCTAAACACCATATGCTGTGAAGTACTTTTTAAGAAACCTTCATGCAGACTTTATGTTAGAACAATTTCATTAGACAGATGTCTCCATCTACAGCTGAAGTACTGGAGCAAGTTAGCCAACCTGTATTTTCTACTTTTATTCTGACAATAAATCAGAAATAAGCTTTGAAGTGGGCCTCCACAGAAGTGTATCTACATCACTGACTTTTAATTACCTGTGTCCTGCTTGTGGAATACAGCTATGCACAATGTACACTTTTGTTTTTATTCATCGAATGGAGAGCAGGAGGTAGCTCCAAAATCACACAGGGTTAAACAACTAGGCATCCGGGGTTTAAAATAAAACATTTTTCTCCACGTGCACACTTGCATAATCTCACAAAGGCTATTCTAACCATGGGATTTGCCCCCAAACTATTTTGACATGTCATCTCAGACACTTTTGATGTTATGCAGTAAATGCTTCACTACACATGCAACTGAAACTGCTGTAACCACCATTTTCACCCTGGGTGGGGACAAGGGCTTCAGAGTAAATCTTAGAATTCTTAGCCTTTTACTGAAATATATTGTTCACATCAACCCTCAGTCAGGATGGTCACGCAGCACTAATTTCTGAAAGGTCAATGGGAGTTACATGTGCTAAAACCTCTCTAGGTCTGACCCATAATGGGTACCCTTCCCTAGCCTACTAGCACTTGGGATAGAATGAGGAATGGCAACAAAGAAGTAGGCAGAAAGGTGAGGGAATAGGAACCTACTGTACTCTCACAGGATAACAGTTAATGTTATTTCCTTAATGGAAAAATCATTTGGCATTCCTTGAGTCCCATTCAAAATATCTGTGAACTGCTGGGAACCACTCCATGTTTTGGTTCAAAATATGTTTGTTTCACATGGTATGTGATGAAGATGAAATCATCCTAACACATAAAACAACTCTACTAGGTATTGTAATCCACCTAGTTTTAAAAGTTTTGAATGGTATTTTTTAAAATAACTGGTCCCCTAACTTAGCAGTTATGTACCAGCACTGCACATTTGAAACATTAAACCCCTTCCCCAAATGCATCTTCATTCAGTGACCACATGATCCCTATGATGGAATCTGGAGGTCAAGAGATATAGCATTCTTCATCCTCCATCAGGGAGTTAGCAGAGGACCCACACTTCAGGCTTTTTCCTCTGGACTCCCACTGGCCAAAAAAAAGCATTGATATGGGAGGAATATACGGCAGCTATTCTAGAGTTCATTAGATAACTCTTGGAGCTGAAAGGAAGTGCCATCTTTTACCTGGCAGAACCAGGGCTTTATAACAGAAAACATTGCCTGGAATACATTTCCTGAAATTTTATTTGATACAGTAACCTAGACCACTGAAATAACCAACCACTGGATGTCACTGTTACTCCACACCAATAAAGCAAATACAACTCTGAGATAACCACTAGCCGCGTGATGACTAACTGTCCAGTTCTAACTGCCTTGGCAAACAAGTAAATCTTTACATGTATAATGAATTTAGGCCAGGATCCTCAAACAGACGTGATGCTGAGCATTGCAATGCTTAAATGTTAGGGGCTTGGAAAAAATCACAGAAACAACGTGATCTACAAAGCCTGAGTTCTAGGTTCCCTGTAGAATGAATGGGGAGAGACAAGAATCTTACCAAGAGACCTACAAAAGCCAGCATGCTAGGCAGGCAGTCATCTCTGCCTGCAATCTACAGCCAGGAACCCCTCTCCTGGAGTCAGGAGGCTTAAGTGCCTAAGTCATTTCTTGCAAGAATGATTGACGCAAGCGCCTAACTCAACACAATAGGAGGAGGAGGTGGCACCCACTTTATAAAAGTTTTAGTTTGGTGGTTAGAGCACTTGTCAGGTTCATTCCTGGTGATGGGGAGAAAGGATCTGAACAGGGGTCTCCTACGTCTCAGGAGAGTGCCCCAATCACTGAACTATGGGATATTCTGATTTGTGGCTCCCTCAGTCTTTCCTGTTGAAAATGTTGCACTGTGGATAAATACTGAAAGAGTCATTGAGCCAGAGAGAGAGAATGACTTATGGTTAGGACACCCACCCGGGGGTTGGGAGACCCAGGATCCAGCCTCCCATTCCAATCACCCATCTCCTCCGGCCAGATTTTGAATGAGACCCAATCCGCTACACTGCTGTAGCATTTAAAATGTAGACAAACCCTAAGTAACAAACTAAAGAGGACTGTAGGGCAGATTTAGAGCCAATCCCCTTATTTTAAAAACGCTGTGTTAAAACTCAATCGGATTTTTTTGTGTGTGTGTGTGACTTAGGGAATTTCTCAAAAGTAGAAGAAAATATTTCACACTGCATCACATAAAAAAAACCACAACAGTGTTTTCATAGATTTTTATTCAATGGATATCTAGTTAGGAAAAAATGCCATGCAACTGAAAAAAAAAGCCCAGGTAAAGTGTGAAGGTACACTAGACTGACAAGTTGTCAAAACACTTTGAAAGCAGTGGACATAAACAATAACTAGCTATAGTAAAAAGTAGCTTTTTCACCAAA
This sequence comes from Emys orbicularis, assembly GCF_028017835.1. NCBI lineage: Eukaryota > Metazoa > Chordata > Testudines > Emydidae > Emys > Emys orbicularis. The sequence goes on along the minus strand of NC_088683.1, from coordinate 266,511,885 downwards.
CAAAGCCTTTTAACTGAATTTGCTACAGTCATCAGATGAGAGGAGTCAGAAAAAAAACATCAGAGGGGTAGCCGTGTTAGTCTGAATCTGTAAAAAGCAACAGAGGGTCCTGTGGCACCTTTAAGACTAACAGAAGTATTGGGAGCATAAGCTTTCGTGGGTAAGAACCTCACTTCTTCAGATGCAAGTCTTGCATCTGAAGAAGTGAGGTTCTTACCCACGAAAGCTTATGCTCCCAATACTTCTGTTAGTCTTAAAGGTGCCACAGGACCCTCTGTTGCTTTTTACAGAAAAAAAACAGACATTTACTGACTAGTGTTGTAGTCATGTTGGTCCCCGGATATGAAAGAGCAAAGACGGGTGAGGTAATATCTTTATTTTATAGGACCAACTTCTGTTGAAGGGAGAGACAAGCTTTCCAGCTTCAAAGACCTCTTCTTTAGGTCTGGAAAAGGTAGCTAGAGCAGTGGTTCTCAAAGCCGGTCCGCTGCTTGTTCAGGGAAAGCCCCTGGCGCGCCGGGCCGGTTTGCTTACCTGCCGCGTCCACAGGTTCAGACGATCGCAGCTCCCACTGGCTGCTCCAGGCCAATGGGGGCTGCAGGAAGCGGCGCGGGCCAAGGGATGTGCTGGCCACCACTTCCCACAGCCCCCATTGGCCTGGAGCAGCGAACCGTGGCCAATGGGAGCCGCGATCGGCCGAACCTGTGGATGCGGCAGGTAAACAAACCGGCCTGGCGTGCCAGGGGCTTTCCCTGAACAAGTGGTGGACTGGCTTTGAGAACCACTGAGCTAGAGTATCCCAGCTAAATCCAAGGTGGGAAAGATTGTTAAGCATAAGGGGTTAACACATGTTAATTGCCCATTTCATTTTAAGTGGTTTCTTGCAACTTAACTCCCTTATGCTTAACAATCTGTCTCACTTTATATTTAGCTGACATTCTGGTTACTTTTTCCAGACCCGAAGAAGAGTTTTATGAAGCTCAAAAGCTTGGGTCTTTTCCACCAACAAAATTTGGTCCAATAAAAGATATTATCTCTCCTACCTTGTCTCTCTGATTTACTGAGTAGTCCATTGAACTTAACTTGTCTTTGAAATCAGCAGACCCAATTCTTTGCAAAGCATTCACAGCGACTAACAATGGTTTTCAGCATGGTCACAAACTACATAAGATTATAGCTGTGATTAATGATGTACTGCACTGCAGTTATTAGTGAATTTGCTAAAACATTTGGCTCAATTCAACTCATGTAGGAACAGTAATAGATTTTAAAATATAGACAAAAAGAACAGGAGTACTTGTGGCACCTTAGAGACTAACAAATTTATTAGAGCATAAGCTTTCGTGGGCTACAACCCACTTCTTCGGATGCATATAGAGTGAAACATATATTGAGGAGATATATATACATACATACAGAGAGCATGAACAGGTGGGAGTTGTCTTACCAACTCTGAGAGGCCAATTAAGTAAGAGAAAAAAAAAAAAACTTTTGAAGTGATAATCAAGATAGCTCAGTACAGACAGTTTGATAAGAAGCAAGTGTAAAAATACTTACAAGGGGAGATAGATTCAATGTTTGTAATGGCTCAGCCATTCCCAGTCTTTATTTAATCCTGTGTTGATTGTGTCTAGTTTGCATATCAATTCCAGCTCAGCAGTCTCTCGTTGGAGTCTGTTTTTGAAGTTTTTCTGTTTTAAGATAGCCACCCGCAGGTCTGTCATAGAATGGCCAGACAGGTTAAAGTGTTCTCCCACTGGTTTTTGAGTATTATGATTCCTGATGTCAGATTTGTGTCCATTAATTCTTTTGCATAGAGACTGTCCGGTTTGGCCAATGTACATGGCAGAGGGGCATTGCTGGCACATGATGGCATATATCACATTGGTAGATGTGCAGGTGAACGAGCCCCTGATGGTATGGCTGATGTGATTAGGCCCTATGATGATGTCACTTGAATAGATATGTGGACAGAGTTGGCATCGGGCTTTGTTACAAGGATAGGTTCCTGGGTCAGTGTTTTTGTTCAGTGATGTGTGGTTTCTGGTGAGTATTTGCTTTAGGTTGGGGGGTTGTCTGTAAGCGAGGACAGGCCTGTCTCCCAAGATCTGTGAGAGTAAAGGATCATCTTTCAGGATAGGTTGTAGATCTCTGATGATGCGCTGGAGAGGTTTTAGTTGGGGGCTGAAGGTGACAGCTAGTGGTGTTCAGTTATTTTCTTTGTTGGCCCTGTCTTGTAGGAGGTGACTTCTGGGTACTCGTCTGGCTCTGTCAATCTGTTTTTTCACTTCAGCAGGTGGGTATTGTAGTTTTAAGAATGCTTGATAGAGATCTTGTAGGTGCTTGTCTCTATCTGAGGGATTGGAGCAAATGCGGTTATATCTTAGAGCTTGGCTGTAGACAATGGATCGTGTGGTGTGTCCTGGATGGAAGCTGGAGGCATGTAGGTAAGTGTAGCGGTCAGTAGGTTTCCGGTATAGGGTGGTATTTATGTGACCATCGCTTATTAGTACAGTAGTGTCCAGGAAATGGACCGCTTGTGTGGATTGATCTAGGCTGAGGTTGATGGTGGGATGGAAATTATTGAAATCATGGTGGAATTCCAAATATAGACAGTAACATGTGACACCATACAGGTTTGGAATTCAAAGCTGGGCCTTGAACCTTTTATATTATGCCTCAATGGCAACAATAATGTCTGTGAAGACAAGCTGTAGTTTTACTTGTTTGATTTTTTCACCCATCGTATGAAATAGTAGTCAGCAATAATGATGCTGCCATAAATGCCATTTTTAACTTTGACTAAAAGAAGCAGATCAGATACTGGAAGTTTCAAAAAACAGAAACCTCTGAAAATGTCTTTCTATTGTCTTTAGACTGTTATGACAATTCAGCTTATTCTTCAATGATAGGAACAGAAAAAAATAACTGGTTACTAGTAGACTTCATATTACAGATTACCAGGCAATGAAAGATATTGAAATTCTAGGGATGGCAGCTCAAGGCAATTCCCCATCCTTAGATAAGCCCTGGTCTGAAATTTCTTGCCTTTAATCTACTCTCTCTGGCTCTAAAGGATTCCCTCTTTGATGGACGGTTGTTAAGCAACTCCTTGTGCTGCCTGCCACACAGGAATTCTGACAGTGAAACGGTATTTTCTCTGATGAACAGCAACAAAACAAAACCGGAATATCAGGCTGCATTGTCTTCAGCATTTATAATGGGATTGTTCATTAAACAGAAGGTAAACATATCAACAGTGACACTTTTCATCCAATCATTCAATTTAATAGAGGACAGATGTTGCTCACCAGTAAAATCAAATGACAAGACAAGGTTATCAGAATCAGGATTATTATTATTATTATTACGTTGCAGGTGGTTACCTTTTAAAAGTCAACAGTAAAGTGGTAAAAGTGGTTACCTTTTAAAAGTCAACAGTTGTCAATAGATAACAGAGAGTTACCAGTTATTTCTTATTCTCAATAGAGCCAAAAATTGCAGTCATATCATACCCATGGTGTGGTACTTGTTGACAAATATTGACTTTTTAATGATGACCATTGTTTAGATGGTGTATTTGCAACTATATCATATGTTTACACACATGCACACACACATGGAAACAGTTCCAGTTATGAAAGTGGCAGGCTTACAAAATCATTTAACTATTACATATAAGGCCTGATCCTGCAAACACTATTGAGCATAGTTGCTTATTACAATGAGTATTCTCATTGAAGTCAATGGAACTACTCAAGTAAATAAAGATCTTCATGTCTAACTGTTTCTAAGATTGAGGTCCAGAGGCTTGCACAAGGAGATCATTACACCCACACAGAATCGGTGTTAGTGTCCACCCATGCAGATCCTTTTGCTAGATCAAGGCCAGTTCATGTGTTGCTCTACAAAATGATGATTGTGATATTGACCAGAGTACTGATTTGTTTGCTGTTTAAACAAATACAGCAAACCTGACAAAGAAATATAATACTAAAATAATAGAATAATAAAAAGAACTTCGGTGGATTAAATTTGACAAAGATTTGATACAATTCATTTTCAAAAAGATTTTTTCTGTACATAGAAATAACATTTTATAGCATTATTATAAAAAAACCACACATCTCCAGTTTATAGACAACATTTCTTTATTGTTTTAACTGATTGCAGAGTGAATCTTTTGAAAAGGGTATTTCTGCCTTTTATTTGATGTCTGCGTATGGTTGCTCATTCAGAATTCTTGTTGTTCACTCTAATCTGTCTTTTAGACTCTCAAATTCCAGTTTACTCAGAGCCTGAAAGACTAAAGGACAGAAAATTCATATCACTGTCTCCATGTGACCAATGATGTGATGTTTCCTAAGCCTGCTTTCTCCCCCTGCAGGATTTCCATGAAGCTCATTCAACAGAGAATGGGGTGCCTTGCAGGAGTTTTAGAGAAGGCAAGTACATGCAGCATGAGAGGCATACTTGAGTGCTAGATCTGATCTCACTGTTTTTATAGTTAATATCTGCAAAAGGAATTCAGACAAAGATGACCTCAGACAAAATTTGTGCTAATCTGCTCCTCAGATGTAAGAACTAGACCAGCGGTTCTCAAATTTCATTGCACCGCAACCTCCTTCTGACAACAAAATTACTACCTGACCAGAGGTTGGGGCAGGAGGGAGGGGAGCTCAGGCTTCAGCTTCAGCCCTGGGTCCCAGCAAGTCTAATACTGGCCCTGGCAACCCCATTAAAATGGAGTCGTGACCCACAGTTTGAGAACCGCTGAAGTAGACAATCAATTCCACAGTTAAAGTAGCTCTTAAACCTGAGCCATGTAAAATTCCCCTAGTTAGTACCAACAGCAAATGTTGTGACCAACATTTTTGCATAAAACTACATGGTGCACATTTATTCTGAGAAATTTTCATTTTGCATCAAATGACAGAATTTAAAGAAAATTATTTTAAAATATTATTCCAGATTAGATCTGGCATATTGCTCATCATTTGGCATACTAATTATCATACCTTATTGCTAAATAAGGTTTCACCCTTTCATTCTTTTCTGATGCTAAGCCATAAACCAGTGTCACTCTGAGGCTGATCTTGCATTTGCTGTGCATCCAAATCTGCCCTAAAGTCAACAGACGATTTGGGTGTGTGAGGAATGCCAGATAAGTTCCTGTTTGGAACAAATGCAGAGATCTCACTTTGGTACAGTGTAAATGTAAAGCCCACCACAGACCCAACTTTCACAGAAGTCAAACCATACAAATGACTGCAACTTGTCACCAAATTAAGCTCATAATAAATTCACAGAAAAAATAAACCTGCTTTCAAATTCTAGACATATAAAATATACAAACTCATGTGGGGTCTTGTTGGCTGTTTGACAGCTAGGGAGACAATAAATGCTCAAGTGGGTCCCAGGCCCAAAGGCACAGAAGCCAGATGACAGCTCTGAAACAAAGCTGCCAGGCAGGCATGACAGTAGTGCTCACTGAGCTAAAGACACCCCAATCTCAAGGGAATAAGGTTGGGAATAGCTTAGGCTTCCTGAAATCATGCATAGTCACCCTCACTTACATTGCGGGGGGGTTTCTGACTGAGCTCCCCAATTGATGGGCCATTTATATCCGCCTGTAGGTGGTTCTGCAGGGGCCGCTGCAGTTCTATAGTCCCTGCTCAGGGGAGAGAGAGAGAAACAGGAACCACCACCCACACACAGATTCCTTCTCAACAAAAGTATCTTGTAACTTGTAGATTTGACATGCCGTATACATATGTGACTATGTGTGGACTGGTTGCCTGTATCTGATTTAGATTATAAAATAATTATAAAAAATTATTATTTAGATAATAAATAATTATAAAAAACTGTCATCCATGCTTTGTATGGTGGTGCAGAGCTCAATATCACTGTTCAACATGTCATAATTAAGGCTGCGGGTTTGTCACTGAGGTCATGGATTACATGGCTTTCTGTGACCTCAGTGACTTCTGCAGCGGCCGGTGCACCTGGCTCAGGCAGCCTCTGCACCAGTCGCACCGGCCACTGTTGGGGCAGTTACAGGCCACTGTATCCACCCCCGCAGCAGCAGAATTTGGGTGTGGAAAGGAGAATGTAGTTGGGGAACGGGACAGGGTGAGGCAGGCTCTGGGCGGCACTTACCTGGGGGGCTTCCCGGAAGCGGCGACATCCTCCTTGCTCAGCTGCTAGGTGGAGGTGTGGCCAGGCAGCTCTGAATGCTGCCTCCACCCAGAGCGCTGGCTTCGTAGCTCCCATTGGCCAGGAACCGCAGCCAATGGGAGCTGTGGGGGCGGTGCCTGCAATCAGAGGCAGCGTGCAGAACTACCTGGCCATGCCTCCGCCTAGCAGCTGAGCGAAGTGGGTGTCGCTGCTTCCAGGGAGCCCCCCAGATAAGCGCTGCCCAGAGCTCTCCTCACTCCATCCGGTGCCCCAACCCCCTGCCCCCTCCCACACCCAAACTCTGCTGCTGGGGGTGGGGGAGGCAGGTAGGGAGCCTGCCAGTGTCCCCCCCACAGTCCCCCTCAGCACCAACGGGGGTCCCGGGCCACCGCCCTCCCCCCCCCCCAGCACCCAAGCTGCCCTCCCCCACCAAGTGTTAGTCACGGGTATTTTTAGTAAAAGTCACAGACAGGTCACAGGCAGTAAACAAAAATTCACAGCCCGTGACCTGTTCATGACTTTTACTAAAAATACCTCTGACTAAAACATAGCCTTAGTCATAAATAACCATCACCATCATTTGGGGCCAAACTCGAGTTAACAGCCCCCAAGTTTGTGGAACTGTTGAACATGAACCCAAAACATAGACTTGGTTCATCCTCACACCAAAATTCCAAATCCTATTTTAAACCTAATCTGGATCCAGGTGGAAACAATGCCCCTCCTCTGATCTAATTACCCTTCACAAGCTTGTCACCCAGATATATGAGTGCCTGTTGAACTCTCTCTAGTTTGAAAATGAGAGGTCTTCCAGCTAATTAAGTTCTGCAGCCAAAGTTCTTCACTGTCATCAGTAAATCTAAGTGGGCTTTTTCCCCCCACATTGAAAAATGTAATATTTTCAAAGTGCCCGATCTCTTTGTATTGATGGGATTTGCAATTTTAAATTTGATAGCTCCTATTATAGCTTAAACTGAACTGCAAAGCAGTTATGTCCTGTATTTGTTATTAACAGTGTCTTCTCTGGACACACTTGGGTCAGTCTCCTCTCATTTACATGGGTGCAAATGCACTAAAGAATTGGAGGTTTTCTGGTGGAACCAGAAGTGGAAGTAAGACGGTCTGGTCTAGTGTACCAGTAAGAGCCGGTATACAGCCGACCATACCAACAGGGCCGCTGGGCAGTATCCCCGGGCCCAGCAATTTAAAAAGGCCCAGGGCTCCCGGCAGCAGCCAGAGCCCCTGGTCCTTTAAATTGCCGCCAGAGCCCTAGGGCTCCCAGCTGCCGCTGCCACCAGTACCATGGGGCTCCAGCAGTGATTTAAAGGGCCTGGGGCTCTCAGCCGCCACTACCACTACTGCACCAGTGGCTGGAGCCCCGGGCCCTTTAAATCGTCGCCAGAGCCCTGAGGCTCCCGGCTGTTACCGCTACCCTGGGGCTCCGGCGGCGATTTAAAGGGCCCAGGGGTCCCGGCCACCGCTACTGCTACCGTGCCAGCAGCCGGAACCCCGGGCCCTTTAAATCGCCGCTGTAGCCCCGGGGTAGCAGTGGTGGCTGGGAGCCCCAGGCCCTTTAAATCGCTGCCGGAGCCCTAGGGTAGCGGTGGCTGGGAGCACCGGGCCCTTTAAATCACTGCTGGAGCCGCAGGGTAGCACTGGCGGTGGCTGGGAGCCCTGGGCCCTTTAAATCGCCACCTGAGCTACAGGCAGTGTGGGCCAGGCAGCGCTGAAGGGCTGGCTGGGGGAGTCTGGCCCTAGCCCCGCCCCTTCCACCCGAGGCCCCACCCCTTCTGGGTGCCCAGAGTCACCCCCCCACACCTTGCTCAGGACCCCGGCCAACCTGCGTACAGGGAAGTCCCTTAAGTTACTTTCACCCCCGGGTGGAACTGAGATCAGGATCTGGCAAATTCAAATTTTGTTAATGTGGATAACATACCAGTTCAATGTCTAGTTAAGACAAGAATATGATAAAGTATTTTCTTTACATTATGAAAGCTGTAGACTTACATTCATCAATATACTTTTATGGCTTCAATCACAATCGTATCTGAGGCCTGATCTACACTTTAAAAAGTCAGATTAACCTAGCTATGTTGCTCAAGGCTGTGAATAATTTCGTGCCAAGCACCGTAATTAGATCGACCTACATCCCAGTGTAGCTGCAGCTAGGTTGAGAAAAGGATTCTTCCATCAACCTAGCTACTGCCTCTCAGAGAGGTGTAGAGGGAATGTAGGAAGCGTCTACACATGGCACTACGGTGGCACAGCTGTAGCGTCATAGCTGTGCCACTGTTATGGAGACATACCCTAAGTGTCTCAGAAACTACTGAATTCATCCTCATCACACCTCCAAGAGACGGGGAGTATTATCATCCTCATTATAAAGATGGGGAACTGAGGCAAGGAAAGATTAAGTGACTTGCTCAAAGTCACATATAATGCCTGTGGCAGAGCCAAGAATACAGCTCAGTTCTTCTGATTCTCACTCCAGGGCCTTAGTGACAAGACCATTTAGGAGTTTGTGATTAATTTATGCTGATCTTTTGATTAGCACATCTTAGAAATCTCTTTTATTATTCACTTTTCATAGAAGGAAGGTATGTTACGGCAATTTTTGTGTGCGTGTGTCCTTGGCCAACTGACAGACACGCTTACCCTAAGAAACAGCTTTCAGGAATGATTAGGAAGATGTATTAGTGCCTGTATTTTTTACCAACAATAATGCAATGCCTAATTTCTATTATTGTTTTATTGCAAAAATTATAAATAAGAAAAATAAATATTTTCCACTGTAGTGTTGCTGCACAGATACAATGTTCTGAATGCTACCCTTTGGCTCCCACCATGAGATACTAAACCTTTTTGACATGGAGAAATCTGTTTCTGGAAGCTATTTTACAAAGCACATCAACAAGACTTATCATCACACATTGTACCATGGAATCAGGAAACCTTTCAACAATTGACACCATACACACTGACAAATGCACTCTGAATAAAACTCCCTTCGAGCAGGCATGCACTATCTGGCCATCCCGGAAACCAGAGCAGCTCAAAGCTTTTCCAGGAACATACTGATGTGATAGTGGATTGATATTAAAAAAAAAAAATTCAGCCAAATATACTGTGGCAGATTACTTGAATTATTTTCACGAAGAAGAGAGAACGTGCGACTACCAGAAACTTGAACTGTTTTTATTGTTTCTGGTTCCCTGAGTTGATGAGCCTGCTTCCTATGCTTGGGTGGACCACAGAAGATGTTTAGTTTCAGAAGCTGCACTTAGTGCAATATGCTCCCCTCTGGCTCAACCAGGAGAGGAGCCATTGGAACTTCTCTTGTGCCACCCCACAAAACACTTCTCCCTTCCTGGGGAAGCTCCTCCATTAGAAATCAATGGAGTCAGGATTTTGTGTTTTTTAAGAGGAGGAAGCTCTTGTGAGTAGCATACTCCTCTGCTGAGCTCACAGAGTGTTGGTCAGGTGTTAACATGAGTTTCAATCAGCATGAATTCCTGTGGACATTCACTTCCATGCCCGCTGCTGCATAGTGACTGGGGGTAGTAGCAGTGGAGGGAAGTCAATCAACAGGAGTGAAGCAAGCTGAGCAGCAGTGGAAGCACTGATCATCTGTAGATTTCCTAAAATGTATTGAATGGAGAGCTCTTCAGTTTGTTTTCAAGATCAGTTCATGAACTATCATCTTAAATTGGGTCTATCGGCCCTTCAACTCCAGGAATTGGAGTCTCTTTCTGTATCCTTGTTGCTTTCTCAGAGGCAGCCTGGTGTGGGGCAGTTGTCCCTCTGCTATCCCAGGCCTTTCTGCCTCCCTCTCCCCTTTATAGCAGGGCTTTTCTTCTCTATTGGTCACAGCTCTGGGTGCCTGTCTCCATGACTGGTAGTTCTGGCAGTGGTGTGGGGGGGTGATTAAACTGATTGGCTATAAGCAGGGAAGACTCTCCTCTCCCTTCTGCCTGTGCTCATCTGGGCTCTGCAAACCCCATTACACAAGGAATGGGGACAGACCAATGGGCTGAAAGAGGATGGGGGACTGAAGGGAACTCAACTGCAATGGTGAAACAATAGTACATAGGGTTGCCAACTTTGGTTGGACATATTCCTGGAGGTTTCCTCAGATGACCTAATCTTTAATTAAAGATTAGTCTTTAATTCCTAGAGACTCCAGGACAATCCTGGAGGGTTGGCAACAATCCCTTCCCCCACCTCCAGAATTGCCCCAAACCTTTACCCCCGACCCAAGGTCTCCAATCCCAGCATTGGCACACACAGAGCTGAGATGCACTAGCCTGGTGACATGCTGATTGGTGCAGCTCTGTCTGGGACTCCAGCCTGGTAGGGTTGCTGCTCCCCAGCTACTTGGCCTTCACCTGCCCTTGGGATACACACGAGCCTACATCCAGAGTGCTCACCACCAGCCCCAGTCCAGCAGTGCGCATCACAGACCCACTCCCAGGCTCACACTCACGCGCACCCAGGGCAACACAGTCCTTCCTCCTTCCACAGAGGCCCTCCCACCCACATGCTACTCATGCCAAAATGGCACTCGCCCTCCGCTTCTCCCAGCTGTCCTGGAATCCTCTGGCTTCTTGCCCCTCTAGGCCATTGATCCTCCAGGACTTGGCTGCTCGCATTTAGGCTCCATCTGCTGGCTTATTCTAGTATTTAACAAGCAGCTATACTTACCACTGTAACTTTGGGCTGTGCACAGCAAACGGAGGTGCAATGTTTTGTCCCTTAATACTAAAAGGCTCACTTCTTAGAGGCTAAAACCATCAGCAAAAAGGTTTTATTTATGTATTAGCCGATGTATTTGAGACCAGATTCTGACCCCCTTGCTCATATGGAATATTATTTCATGCATGATCTCAATGAATACCACAGTATCTATGCAACCTGCAGGCAGGTGCTACTCCAGAGTATCTGGACTGGGAAGCAGGGGGAAGAAGCAGATGAAGCATCCCTGTGCTTCTCCCTCGCAGGGTGTTTTGGATGCTGTGGAAGACCCAATGGCCACACCCTTGACCACTTACACCACCAGGCAAAGAACTGCAGGCATAGGGTGCAGTCATAGGGCACTGAAAACCAGGAATGGTGTTGTTTTGAGCACCTTGTCCATGTAGTGTTTACACAGACTAGTGCTTTGTTCTGGTTTCTTTAAGACTGGCCACCAAAAAGCTGCAGCAGAGCTGTTTAAAAATGTCAATTTTTGTGTGGAAATTTATTATTATTTCTGGTGATTTTTTTCATTTTTTGAACAAAAAAAATCATATACAAAATTGAAAAGAGCACAATTTTTGAAAACTGTTCTCTCTCTCTCTCTCTCTCTCTCTCTCTCTCCCACTCCCATCCCAACCCCTACCCCCAAGAAAGGAAAATTTTGATCAACATGAATATTTTCATGTTGGTCAATATCACTTTGGTCAATAGAAAATATAATTTTCTATAAAAATATGTTACTGAAAAAAATTCAAGCAGCTCTCTCTCCTAGCCAGATGAACAGGTGAAAATGACAAGCTGGCTGCATGCATATACACCTCAAGGATCACATCCACCAAGCCCATTACATACCAACACTCTGCCCTCCCCCAGGGCTTCCCAGTGCCCCCTTCCCTCCCATCTCCCCCTGTACATGTACTTGAGTCAATCTTGTGATGGCAAGGGGATGAGCTAAATGGGACAGAGTCAAATCCACAGAGCGGTGAAAGAGAGGGATATGTGATTACTTGCCTGGGGAGAGTTAGGTCCTTTTCTCTCTAACTCTCCCATGAAGAGTGTTGTGATAATTGGGCACATAAATTTACTTCAGTTGTGAGCTAAACTGTAAAAAGCATGTGAAAATTCATAAAATGTCACAATAACTTCTATTTAAGGTCCTACTTAAACTTGCAGTATTGTGGATTCCTCTTAGGCTTCTACCAGATTTTGACTGCAGGAGCCCTGCCATGCACAGGGCTGAAAGTGGGAGCCCTGGGCTGCTGACAGCAGGAGCCCCCTGCTCTCAGACCCGGGTGGCCCACAGCGGGAGGCCCTGCTCTCAGCCCTACGTTCCCGTTGTCAGTCCCGGACCCCTGCTCTCAGCCCCAGACTGGCAACAGCAGGAGTCCCCGCTCTCAGCCCCAGGAGGCCGATGGCAGAAAATTGAAGAAAAGTAATAATGGACTTTATTACCACATATAATAAGAGTCATTACTACTTTTCTGCAATTTTCCATGACTAATCCACAACTCAGCTGCTGTTTTTTGACAATCATCCCGCAATTCAAGTAGGGCCTTACCTATAATTACAAATGTTGATGGACAAAGGTATGAAAAGGAGATAGAAAGACTGAATTAGCCTAAACAAAAGGGCCTACAGATATGGCTCAAGGACTGTGTTGAAATCATGCTTGGGAAAACCAGGAGACGTGGAACCAGAAATTAATGAACCAAAATTGGCCTGTTGGTATTAGGCCTAATTGGCAGACAAAATAATGAGGGGATGGGCAATTCCACCCATCACTCCCTTTTTGGGTCCTTAAAGAAAGAGACTTTGGGGGAAAATAGAGAAGAACAGACAGAGCTACCAGAGTGAGCTTCACTATCATGGCTGCCACTGCCACGTTTCCTGAGGCCCTGGGCCTTCATCACGCTGGTCATGAGAGATCCTGACTGAATTGGACCAGAGAAGGATCCAGATGACGTGGCTCCCTACCTACTCCAGCTGAAACCTGAACACCTTCTGAGATGAAAGGGGATCAGGCTTTAACAGCAGCAGCAACAGCTCCAGCCCATCTTAACTAAGGCTATGTCTACACAGCACTTTTGTCGTTAAAACTTTTATCGGTAAGGGGTGTGAAAAAAACACCAGTGTGGACAGCGCTTTGTTGGCCGGAAACACTCTCCCACCGACGAACCTACCACCCCTCACTGGGGGTAGTTTTAATTTGTCGGCAGAAGAGCTCTCTTCTTCTGACAAAGAGCGGCTACACCGCGTGCCTTACAGCAGCAAGGCACAGTGTAGGCATAGCTTCTCTTATTCTCCTTTCCCCTAGAGGACAGTTATTACCATCTTTAATATCATCTAAGAGACTGTCAAACAAGGACGTTTTCCTTCTAGAGCTCTCTCCAGTTAAAGGGAAAGGAAACAAGGGATGTGGGTAAAATGAAAGCGTTATTTAATGTTTTACATTTCGAATGCTTTAACTGGTTTTTCTTCTTCTCTGTATCCTTGATAAAACGTTAAATGGATTTTAAATGGTGTGTTTGCCATGGTGCGAAGTAGGCTCTGTATCTGGTCTCTCTATACTAAGCCCCGGACCTTGTTTAGCATTCTTTAGTGTTGGACAGTGAGTGGGTTATGGTAACACCTTTGGCCATATACTCCATCTTCCTGCTAGTTACCTAAATTTCCCCTGCATAACTCAGACCTGCTGTGACAGATGTCTCAGTTTGAAAAACTTTGTAAACATAGCCATCATCTGCACAGAACAACTGCAGAGTGCAGGAAATCTGCATCAGGCCTCTATTGCTTTTATACCACTGGCTGCAAGTCATTTGGGCCTTAAATGACCTAGTAGATTCCCCACGGTTTTTTTCCTGTTTCCTATTCATTATTTCAGTTTCCATGTGGAATTAAATAAACTTTCATTAATCTATTATTAGAAAACTACAGAAAATATCAACCTTACAACACAACAAGTGATTTTTACTTGCTGTAGCATGCGCACGCACACATTTCAAAAGCCCTGGAGAAACTAGACACACCTGAAAGCTGAAGGAATGAATTCCCTGATTTTATCTGCAGGATTAGCATGGACAGAAAATAGAAGGTGGCCATTTTTAGGTAATTCAACAAAGAATTGTTTTTAGACTATTGGCATATATGAGCAATAACACAACAGGTGTTTTCTCATCAGTCCATAAGCACAGACTTTAGTGTGCTGAGTCACAAGAAATAGCTGAGGGCCTGAACACATGAGACTCTGAATACTGACTGACAAATGGACTCCCTGTTCTAGTCCTTTTCAGATTAAGCATATTTATTTATTAGGGAAAATCCTCCCCAACACCTCTCTCTCTCTCTCCAGCTTTCAAAAACTTCCTTAGCTGTATACCAAGGGATCAGTGAAAGGCACTGCTTCCATCTGATACTGCTCTGTTAGGGAGACAGGCCTACCAGAAATGACAGGGAGAAAAGAGAGGACATTCTTAAATTAATTCTTCAGGCTGCTCTCATCTGTTAGAGGCTCTCTGCTGTTCTCTAGCACTTTCAGTGATGCATGAGCTGAGCTCAGTCCTCTAGAGTCTTCTCCTCTTCAAAGAACTCTTGTATTGCCAAGGCAAGTTGGATTAATTTGAAAGACATCCGCTCCCTTCACAGCTCTGCTGCAAGATGCGTCACAGTAGTAAGCATTGAAACAACAAAAGCATGACTTTTCAACTGTTTAAATTATGTAGATGCAAACAACATTTTAAACAAATGAAAGCTGTTTTTCAATGCTCATTACTGACTGTGCAGTAGAATCACATCAGTTTCAAAGGCTTCTGTTCCCCACACAGGACTAAACAGCCACCAGAATGCCCTTTGAAGAAGAACTGCCACCAACGGGACAGGAAGATAGGCAGCTTGGGGGCCACGCTCAGACAATCCCAGAAGGACAATGGAGAAACATAGGACATCTAAAAGAGGAAAATCTAGGCTGACAACTACCTGACGAATTAAAATGAGAGCAATTTCCCTCCCAAGAAGCTATCAGACTGAGTGACAGTGGTTGGAGTTCACATGGCACTGAGCTCAAACAGGGAATATCAGAGGAGAATTAAAGGGGAAGGCTTAGACTGACATCAGCACTAACATTTAGAAATTCTGTAAAAAAACCATTATTTTAGCTCTGTGTTTGGTATTGGTGTAACCACTGCTGGAATAGTCTGTCCGGTTCTGACAATTCAAGAAGATGATGAAAATTGCAGAGGGGTCAGAGAAGAGCCATGACAATGATAAAAGGATTGGAAAATATGCCTGATAGTGATAGACCCAAGGAGCTCAATGTATTTAGCTTAACAAAGAGAAAGACAAGGGGTGACTGGATGACAATCTGTAAGCACCTACATAGGGAACAAATATTTGATAATAGGCTCTTCAATCTAGCAAACAAAAGTACGAGATCAAAGGTTGGAAGTTGAAGCTGGACAAATTCAAACTGGAAATAAGGTGCAAATTATTTCATAGTGAGGGAAATTAATTGTTGGAATAATTTACCAACTTCTGTGGCAGATTTTTCATCACTGACAATTTCAAAAATCAAGATTAGAAAAACAACCAAAGGAGACGCTCTAGTTCAAACAGGAATTATTTTGGGGAAGTTCTATGACCTGTGTTATGCAGGAGGTCAGACTAGTGATCAGTGTGTTCCTTCCTGGCCTTAAAATTTATGAAGGACCTCCCTGTGCTACATAAAGTGGTTAAAAAAAAACCAGGACAACAAACAAACATGGCATGAGGTAGCACAAAAGAAAATAGTTAATTGTAAAAGACAATATACAACTCAGCATTTAGGCCCAATCCAACTCTCACTAACATCAAAGGCAAGACACTATTGACTTCTATAGCTCGATTAAGCCTTTAGTACTCCATAGTAATTTTGATAAGTCATCTGCCATTTTAAGTATACTAAGATACCATACAATACCTATACAGGTAAATGCTGGATTTGTAATAGCATCTCTTGTATATGTGCATTTATCCAGTGAAGAGGCTATATAGTCCCAATCTTTATGTTCACCGGGAGATAATTATCTGGGTCATAGCTCTCATTCCAGTCATTTTATAATGTGCTGTATAGAACTCCCTGAAGCTGAAAGTTTTCTGGTAAAAACATGTACAAAATAAACAGCATCCGATTAAGCTACATTACAAATATTCAGCTCATCTCTGCATGATTCCTGGAGAGTTTAATAATGGAAAAATATGCAATTTTTATGTTTCATTAACCTTCTTATCCCCTCAGGCATAAGTGAACTTTACTCCATTGTATATTTAAGGGATAGAAAACTCATGGCTAAAGATGCAGGGAAGTCTATACAGATAGATACATTTTAAAAACATGAATATATTATACAAAGAATATATGAGTGGTATGGTACAAAGGGTTTAATATGCATGACTATGTTACTCAACTGACCAACCCATGGATGAGTTATTTATATCACCTTAAAACAAATACTGCTAAAATGTTTGAAATGTGGCACATGAGTTACAGAAAAACGTTTTTAGAAATGTTTTAGAAAGTTTAAAATTTTATTTTATTGGGGCTATGTTTTGTATTTCTCTGCAAAGCCAGGTACCTTAGTTACCCTCGAACTGCACAGTGTTCTTTAAACATGATTTAAAATAGCTTTTCCATATTTAAAAATGTCACAATATTAAAGCCCTTACAGGCTAACAGTGAGTGCTGTGACTCAGTGAAAATTTGGAACTCCCTTCTTTCCAGCAGTCAGTAGTCCTGCAGGGTTGCAAAATACGGGGCTTCAAAGCCATGGCATTTTAATGTTCAGAAAAGTTACTGGTCCAGAAGTGACTCCTGGCTGTCCTAGAGCTGAGGCATGTTTTGGGGACAGCAGGAGGAAACATTTCTTTGGCACACAGATTTAAAAAGAAAAATCAAAGAGTGGTTGGTCTGAAACCTCTCAGGGAGTTGGTGTGTCTGAATAAATCACAGGGAGAGGACAATGACAGAATGAAGTGGGTGCTAGATATTTCGTTTCTCTGCCACCATTTTGTTCCAAGTAGAAGGAGGGAGGAAAGAGAAAGGAGACTCTACTGAGGAAAATTTTTGTATACAGAAACGTTACATCATTTCCAATGGTTCAACATGGATCCTATCTGCTCGTGTTCTATGGTACTCTCACTATCCCAGCAGCTTTACTGGTTACATACAATGCTCATGTTGAGATTCCTCACCAGAAAAAATCAAGTGAATCGCTGGATAGGAACAGTTATGTAAACAGTGTTTATTTCTGTTGGATCTACCACACCCAAATCAAAATGATCTTTGGAGAAATCCAGCCACTTTTATGTTTCTTAAAATGTGTCTTCCTAAAAACAGGTCTTAAAACTACAACCACTGTCTCATGACTCCGAGATGATTTCCTAAGAGATATGAGTTGGTGTGTCCTGGGTTCAGGTAGTATGTGAGAAAGAAGAGAGGCTGTTTTACTGAGTGCGATGGTTTAACATGCTAAGAGGCAGACATCTGGGACTGTTAAATTGGTTTGATTAAAACTACCACCACTATAAATGAGAACTTGGATATGCCTTTGCAGGTTTCCTTGATGGCAGAGAAAGTCTGTGTGTAACTTAGCATAAAGTGATAGTGAGACTAGAATTATGAGGAACCTCACTATTATCTCAGCTTCCACAGAAGCTATTGCAACAGCAATAGCAATAGAAATGGTACAGGAATTCAGGCAGCAAGATAAGGCTAAAAAGTGAAAGTCAGTTTGGGGTATTTCAAGTACTGCACATGCCTTGAATCATAAACTAATACTGCATTTTTGTGAGGGATCATGGGCCCATGGGTCCCTAGGTAGTGCGCAGATCACAGATGCTACCCAGCAGCATATGTGAATGACTGGAGAAGAGGACCAGTGAAGCTCTAGTTTGCAAAGGGCCCTGCCCACAAAGCCCCTGGCTGGGGGGAGACATCCAGCCCCACCCAATTGGCTGGGAAGCTCTATTTACACTAGACAAAGGCACAGGAAATTGTCTGAGCAACTAGAGGAATCCTTGGCTGGCTGGTACTATCGACCTTGCCTACTTGCATGATCCCTGTCTTCCTACCTGTTCTTGCTCTCCTTATCCCAGACCCAACTGTTTCTGCTTTCTTGTCATGCTCCAGGTCCTTGCTCCTATCCTTGACACTGACTCCAGCTACACCCTACCTCTTGGCTTGACTCCTTACTCTATCTCCAGCTCTGACCTGTGGCTTGGCACCTGAATCTGACTCCAGTTCAGACCCTTGGCTTAACTCCTGACTCTGACCCTGATTCCAGTTCCTGGCTCCTGACTCTAACCATTAGATCTGACCGCCCGTGCCCCAGTCACTGCAGTTGTTTTATTGGTAAAGTTAATAGCCATTAAATTTTATATATATATATCAAATACCGCATGTAGAGTGGGCTTCAATGCATCAGAAGTGTTGAGAGGGAATTCTAACCTGAGATAGAATACCCAAGTACTTTCCCAAAGAATCTCTTCTCTGACTCTTTGGAGCATTACTGTGTCATTATTTGAGGATGATTACCTTGTCTTCACTGACATTAGGTCTTCTGTGCAGCTGACCTTCACAGAAGGGCAATCAGGATTTTCTCAGTTTGGTACAGAGATACACTGCTCTGTGGTTTAAGGTCTTCTCTGATTTATTTGACTGTTGTTACAGGGCACATCTGGTTCCGGATAGTGATGTTTATGGTTTATTACAATTATAAATAAAGATACTGCTTGTACTTTAACCTTTCCACTCATCATTTTGCCATCTAAGCTCCACTTAAGCCCTTTGGCATACCTGCTTTTCTATGCTGACAGTATGTGAAAGTATTTAAGATGAGAATTAATTGCACTCATACAAAGCTACCACAAGACATGGCTGTGTGGGTTGCTCATTTGCCCCATGGGATACTATGCCAGAAAAACAGCAGCAGAAGCAGCATATCAGTGAACCTAATGTTTCTGAAGCTTGACACATTAAACTAGTAAAAGATATGGAACCTGTAGTTCAGTCACAGCACAGCATTGTTCTTAAATCAGATTTACAAGTAAAACAGAGCTGTATTTGCGGATAACTGATAGGGTTGCCAATTTTGGTTGGACCTATTCCTGGAGGTTTCATCACATGACATAATCTTTAATTAAAGATATCTTTAATTAAAGATTAAGCTTTAATTCCTGAAGACTCCAGGACAGTTTTGGAGGGTTGGCAACCCTAATAACTGACAATGACTAGACTACTATTATAGTTTTGCATTGCGTTCTGTTCAATAGCAGACAATTTAAAATCAATGCAAAAGAAAAAAAATATGCTTAAATGGCACTGAAAGTTGTGACAACCTATGCAAAGCAAGTAAATTGGAGGTTAAGGTGAACGCTGATCTTTAAATTATTCCTTTGGTCCTAAATACTGACATTTCAATCAATTGACATGAAGCTCCTTCACTATATAGGGAACATGTGAAAAAGGGATTATTTTAGTTTCAGTTTTGATACTTCAAGATTTTACCTGTTTGTCAATCTTAATAGATTCTTGGTTTTGTCTTCATTTCTTTTGCTTTCTAATGGTAATTTCACAACACCCTACCTCTCTCCATCCCAAATGTGTGGAAAATTGACTGGGGAGATCATTATAAATGTAAAGGAATTTTCAAACTGCAGATTATGCAACTATACACATAAGGAGTCTAAGTAACACAGATTGTTGCCCTGATAGTCTGCAGTGGCTCCTTCCTAGTTCAAGGACTCCTGAACTGACAAGCTATAATATTTTGAATCATTACAGCTGACTGTCAGTGTGGCTTCCCTGTATATGCACATTTACATCTTTAAAAATCCTTGTGAATTGTTCAACAAAACATTGTTCAGTAGCTAGTTTTTCTGAATCAAGTAACTATCATTTTACATTGTTTCTAAAATATCCACTAACCCACATCATTATCTAAAGGTCTACAAAATTTCTGTTTAAAAAATACCATGTAGTAGAAGTGTATGAAAGCACTAAATTAGACTTTGTTTTTGTATTTTATAAGATCTTATATTGGGGGTTTTGTTTGTTTGCATAAGTGAGTCAAAACTACAAATGGGCTTGAACCAAAATCCCATGGCCAATGGTGTTTGAAGTGATGGGGTGGTGGGCAAGGAATGTAATGTTTAACATATGAACCATCACAGTACCAACTATGGGGGCTACTCAGCTCTTAAAGTGCATCCAGATTACACACATCTAGGGACCTAAATCTAGTTCTAAATCAGGGGTCAGCAACCTTTCAGAAGTGGTGTGCCGAGTCTTCATTTATTCACTCTAATTTAAGGTTTCGCATAACGTTTTTAGAAGGTCTCTTTCCATAAGTCGATAATTTATAACAAAACTATTGTTGTATGTAAAGTAAATAAGGTTTATAAAATGTTTAAGAAGCTTCATTTAAAATTAAATTAAAATGCAGAGCCTCCCGGACCGGTGGCCAGGACCCGGGCAGTGTGAGTGCCACTGCAAATCAGCTCGTGTGCCGCCTTTGGCACACGTGCCATAGGTTGCCTACCCCTGTTCTAAATCAAGCCTTGCACCTCAGTGTAGACAAGTCTGCTATAGAGAGAGTCAATATCTCTGATATTTCTCAAATCTGAAATAGAAAATTTACCTGGTGAGACAATGGAATAGCTAATAATAGAGAGCAATTCTCCTAATGTACAGTTGTTCACAGTTCAAACTAATTTTAGGTAGTGGTCCCCACCAAATTAAGCTATACTACAAAATAATTCACTGTAACATGAGAGATGTATCCTGAGCTGAAGGCAAGGATATGTAAGGGTGTCAAGATCAATTATTTCACATTAGAAACCAAAAAGGAGAACAGTGTCATTAGGACACCATGATAGAAAATGGCTGTGTCATTACACATTTTCATTGTTTGAAATTAGTACAGATTCTAAACCTTTTGTTCTAATAGGAAAGTCACAGGACATAGAATAGAATAGGAATAGAATGCTTAAAATGTATTTTAAAACCTGGGTTTTCCAGTGGCCTTTTATCTGAGTTAGCTTAGGAGCTCCTGAAAATGAAATGTGATTAGAGGATTTTGTGAGGGAATGTTTTGGTAAACATGCATTGGGGTAAGGAACTTTTCTACCAGAAACAGGCTATTGCTAGTCAAGAGAGGATATCAGACTAAACAGCTTAGTCACTTGCTCTGGTCTAGTAACTGCTATGCTTCCTTCCTATTGGATTAGACTTTAAAAGTGTAACTCAATAGCTAAAGCTGTGCCATTGTTTGTTGTATTTTGAGTAATTAATAGGTTCATAGATTACAAGGCCAGAAGAGACCATTGTGATCATCTCATCTGACCCCCTGTATAATAGAGGCCATAGAACTTCCCCCAAGATATTCTTAGAGCATATGTTTTAGAAAAAACATCTCATCTTTATTTAAAAATGGTCACTGATGGAGAATCCATTACAGCCCTTAGTAAGTTGTGCCAATGGTTAATGATTCACATTGTTACAAACGTACACCTTATTTCCAGTCTGAATTTGTCTAGCTTCAACGTTGAGCCATTGGATCATGTTATACCTTTCTCTGTTAGACTGAGGAGTCCATTATTAAATCTTTGTTCCCCATGTAGGTACTTACAGACAGCAATCAAGTCATCCCTTTAACCTTCTGTTTGTTAAGCTAAATAGATTGAGTTCCTTGAGCCTGTCACTATAAGGCAAGTTTTCTAATCCTTTAGTCATTCTTGTGGCTCTTCTCCGAACCCTCTCCAATTTATCAACATCCTTCTTGAATTGTGGACACCAGGACTGAACACAGTATTCCAGCAGCAGTTGCACCAGTGCCAAAACCAGAATTACCTCTCTACTCCTAGACCTTCTCCTGCTCACACATCCTTTTGGCCACAGCATCGCACTGGGAGCTCATGTTCAGGTGATTATCCACCATGTCCCCCAGATCTTTTCGAGTGTCACTGCTTCTCAGGATAGAGTCCCCCATTCTGTAAATATGGCTGACATTCTTTGTTCCTAGATGGATACATTTACATTTAGCTATATTAAACCACAAATTATTTATCTGCGCCCAGTTTACCAAGCAATCCAGATCACTACCAGTGACCTGTCCTTTTCGTTATTTACCACTCTCCCAATTGTTGTGTCATCTGCAAACTTTACCAGTGATAATTTTATGTTTTCCTCCAGGTTATTAATAAAAATGCGTCTCCTGGTACAAAATTCTCTGCTACTGATGGGAACAGGCTGTGCCAAACAAACAAGAACCACCAATACATGTCACAACAATTGTATTATAACTGAGGTCTGTAGCTAACATGATCCTGAAAGGTTATTTTCTCCACTTGTAGCTCACCCTTACACACCTGCATGAGAGTTTTAACCCCAGAACAGTAAGAGTAATTGGAAGTTCTTCAAGATGCATGGTGCCTATCGGTATTCCATGCCTGGGTACACATGCACACCATGCTCTTGAGATTTGAGATTTCGAGAAAATAGCATCCATTGGTTCGTGCCTGTGCAGTTGCCGTTCTTGTGCTCCGAACCAAGGGTATAAAGTATAATGGACGCCTCTCCAGCTCCACTCTTACTGCAGATTAGAAGGATACAAAGCAGAAGAGAATCAAATAGGGACCATACATCTCGAAGAACTTCCATTTACAGATAAGTAAGCTCCATTTCTTCTTTGAGTGCTGCTCCCTATGTGTATTCCACAGGTGGGTGACTGATAAGCAGTATATAGACAGGAGGGGAGCAAGAGGATGCAGTTGGTATAGATACCCGTAATACTGTTGTACGAAGAGCAGCATACGCAGAAAAGGCTTGAACTAATACATAATGTTTTTATGAACGGATGGCTGGAGCTCCAGGTAGCCGCCCTACAGATATTCAGTACAGGTACCTCTTGAAGAGATGCTGTTGAGGTTGCTTGTGCTCTAGTGTAATGGGCTCTTCCCTGGGGGAGAAATATGTGCCAATTGCTAATAAAGAATGATGCAACCAGAGCTCCACTTAGAGAGTCTCTGAGTAGGTAATGCTTGTCCTCGCGACAGCTCCACTATAGTGACAAATAGCCTTGGTGACTTCCTAATTGATTTTGTCCTTTGCAGATAGAATGCCAAAGCTCGTCTGACATCTAGAAAATGAAGTCTCCTCTCCCCATTGGAACCATGAGATTTTGAGAATACCACCAGTAAGTGGCTAAGTTGATTTATGTGAAACTCAGAAATTAACTTAGGGACAAATTTCAGGTGAAGACAAAGGAAACCTTCTCCTTATGAAAAATGGTGTATGGCAGGTCAGCCATGAGTGCTCCTAATTCACTCACCCTTCTGGCCAATGTGATAGTGACTAAATAGGCAACCTTCATGGAAAGGTGGTAAACAGAACATGTGGCCAGTGGTTTAAATGGTGGTCTGGTAAATACTGATAGTACAAGGCTGAAGTCCCATTGTGGTGCAGGTTTCACCATTGGTGGGAAGGTCGTAACTAGGCCCTTCAGGAATCTAATTGTTGTTGGGTGAGTAAAAATTGAGTAGCCTTCTACCTGGAGATGGAAGACACTGATTGTTGCCCAATGGACCCTCAGGGAACTAGTGGAATGTGCTGAAGTCTTCAGGGACAGGAGATAGTGTAAAATATCAGGGATAGCTGCAGATGCTGAAGATAACTGATTATGTTGTGCCCCAGTAGAGAAACACCTCCATGTAGCCAGATAACATTTTCTGGTGGAGTCTTTTCTACTTTGATTGAATATAGACTGAACAGCCTCTGTGAATGAACCTTCTAGATCCGATGCCAATCCACATACCAGGCTGTGAAGTGAAGGAGGCCTGAGTTGCGTTGTCTTGTCTTGCCATTTTCCTGAGTTAACAGCTCCAAGAAGGGCTGAATGGTGATAGGAGGATGGCAGAGGGATGAGAAAAAAGGCATCGCCCCTGGAGTCAGGGCCCAGAGGTGTCCTGGAGCAGGGTGAACTTCTTGTTCATTTGGGATGTGAACAGGATGATGTTCCTCACTATGTGAAGATCTCATTCTGAAGAAGCGGAAACAAAGGTATTTGCTGACATAGAGGATTCTGACTCAGCCCTTGCAGCAGTAAGAAGGAGCTGGAGAGACACTGGTTTGTGCCGCCCCTTATACCGTCAGTTTGGTCCATGTCTGAGCAGTTGCCCTCCTCATGCTCCAATGGACACTATTTGCTAGAAATCTCCAATCTCAGACGCATACTGTGCATGGTATACACCATGTATGGTATAAACATAGGGACCACTCGAAGAACCACCCTAGTAATTCCTACCCAGAATTTTAGTCTGAGTTCTTTACTCAGGCTCACTCAGGAGGACAATAGAATCCAGGCTTTTGTGGTGGAAAAAGAATGAAGCTTTACCATGTAGCTCCAAAAATATTCCATTACTAAGTCCAGTTGTCTATCTTTGTAACTGGGGCAATGCCCTCCCAAAGTAACAGAGGCTATAAAAAAGTTTTAAAATTACATTTTTAATTAACTATGCTGCACAAAACCGCAGTTACAAAATTCTTTATAATACAAAAATGTTAATGTACAGCTTCTTTTGCACCCATTCCCAGGATGGTGATTGTTTTTCATATGGCAGGAGAGGTGATTAGCAACGTTGAAATAACCAAGTCCAAATTGGTGAGCCAGTGGATAGCTTTGGAAGTATCTGCCAGTAAAATCTCCAAATTACACCAAAACAATTGACGCGGGCACTGGTTTACAATGTGCTCCAGTTTGCAGCTGGTGTCCACAGTCTCATTGTGCGCTGCCTCTCGTCTTCCAGAGGTGTAAGGGAGATGACAGCATCTGCCACGCAATGTTCTGAAGCAGTTCAATGCAGACCATTATTTCTGGGGTAGGTTAAAACCTGGAAATTCTGTTGTGGGGTTGGCAATCAAGTGTTTGTTGGGGACATTAGCATTATCCCGGAATGCTTTCCAGTGTTCCTCTGGATGAATTAGGATGCTTTAATAGCATTAGCCCAATCCCTAAAAGGCTTGCATGATTTCAAACGTGTCTTCAGAAGGTTCTGCAGGTACTCATGGATTGATAAATTCAGACTGGCCATGGTTCAGTTATACTCACAAGCTGTGTGTGTCTCTCTCTGTCCAGATCATGGGTGGAAGGTATATGTACTAGAGTAGGCAATCGTTGCATGGGTGTTGGCTTTAATGTTCCAGTTATTGTTCTCACCGTGGCATTAAGCTGCATGCTCAGAGATTTGGTACAAGAGTTGCCCAAACAGACTGGTGCTGCAATATTCAGCAGTTGAATATACCAGGGCTAGAGTTGCTGTTTGAAGTGTGTGAGCATCAGCACTCCATATTGTGCCCACAAGTTTTTGAATGAGGCAGTTCTTTGCTTTTATCTTTTCTCATTTCTTTTCCAGATGAGTTTTAAAAGTCAAGCTTCTGGTCCAAGGTTACACCCAGGTAATTTGGATAGGGTGCTTTTCAAACCCATTGACTGCAAAAGGTGACATTAAGTGGTTCCTAGGTAGATTTGCTGTTTAGGTGAAAGGTATTACCAAGTTTTGGAAGTGCTGGGGCAGAGCTTCCAGCATTGAAAGTATTCTGCCATTATCTCGAAGTCGGTGGAGAGGGTGTCTCCAATGGTGGTAAGATTTTTGTCTTGTACTGCAAGAGTGATGTCATCAGCATAAATGAACTTACACGAAGTTTTGTCAGGTAAGTCACTAATGTAGATATTGAATGGTAAAGGCACCAACACGAATCCTTGAAGTAGACTTGAGTATGTGATTTGCTGACCTGCCTGCTCGACATTATGGACACAAGTTATGCTAGTTAAGAAATCTCAGAATGTAAGAATTCATTGTGGAGTATGGTGAGTGAGACTTTAAAAATCAACACAGCAGTTTTCCACCAATGTATTAGAAATGTCATAACAGAATAGTCTTTTATTTTCAGGTTGGAAGATTGCAACATTTATACTTTTTCCATGGAATAATGAAAAAAGTCTGTATTTACAACATAGATGTTACATACTGTTACAGCTGAGAAATGTTGCCTTGTACACATTGAGGTATTTTGTAGCAAACCAAAGCTATCTTAAACACATTATGTTCATATCTGTAGCTGAGGCTCCCATGGGGAAATCTCCCTCCTATGGGTGGCACTATACAATATATAGACTAGTAAGAGATATTTCAAATTGGGTTTGACAACTATACTTTATTCCTTGCTTCTCATAGGCAGTTGTCTGTACCTTATCAAAATATCTGATTATTTAAACTGAATTTGGGTCTGTCTTTCCTCTCCTGTTTTGTTGATTCAGTATTTGTACAGATTGGCTGGAACACAATGTTTCTGTCTGTTTTGACTTATTGCACTTTTGTTCCTTCAGATGTTTAGCTAGTAAAGTAACACATTATTCCAGTATATTATTAAAAATGTTGGCTGAATGTACAGAAGGTCTGGGTGGTGGCCGCCTCAAATTATTAAAATTTGTGAATATGTCAAGTCACATTATAGCAGAACACATGAAGAATCAGACCATGGCATCTTGAATAAAAAAGGTAGCCTGCAGCCAGAGATATGAGCAAGTTATTATCTCTTATTCTTCTCGGCACAGCTGTAATGGGGTCATATCATCTGTGAAATTCTACAGTTATAAATTTTAACATAAATTACTGTATATAGAAATGCTACAAGCTATAGCAAATATGGTAACAGAATATTCAAAACTAATGAACAGCCATCCATATAAGGGAAGAAATGGTTCAGTGTTCCATCAACCTGTAATAAAGGCAATTATCTATCCTGTTTAGCTGAAACATGATTGTCTCTATTTCTTATGGTTAAAGAATAGTTTGCACACATATCATTTGTGTCTGTTATCTTCTACTATATTTATTTCTGTCATCTACAAAGAATGAATAGATTTCCTGATGGCAGAACTCACTAGTGGGTCAAACACTGGCAAGGTCAACTCTGTGGTATCTTAAGTGGGAGCAGAGAAATGACCAGGCCACAAACCTAGTATCCCACTCCCACCATTTCATGATGCAACCCTGGTAACCCCAGTGGGTAATGAATAGGAGGGGGCTGCCTAGACTTGAGGTGGCTGGCGGTTTAGGTATTCACTTACACCAAGATACTGACACTATCCTTGGCTCTACCCAATCTTGGCATTGGAAGAAGGCAATGGAGATCATGTTGATGTTGACAATGATCTTTTAGTTCTCCATCTATCTTCGCTGTGATTAAACATTTATGGTGAAGTTTTCAAAATCTACCATTGACTTCAAAAGAAGCAGAGTTAAGCCAATGCTGAGAAGCCTTAAAAAATCTCTCCCTTCAAAGTCTGTTTAAAGTGCGGGTCTATTCTGAAGAAACTACAGAAACTGGAATTGTGGGAATCTGAGAGTCAAGCTGGGATCTTTCACTTCTACATCACCATCAATAATAAAGATTCTGCAGATCAAATTTGGCCCTCATTTATACCTGTGAAACCCCATTATCTTTCATGGAATTTGCACAGTTATAACCAGTTGGAATTTTGCAAACAATTCCTTTACTGACACACATGAACAGAATCCATCTCAGTCACTCTTAGCTCTTCAATGGTAACAGATATTTTAAAAACAGCAACATCTTATTTTTGTCATTAAAGTCAGCAGATGTGACTCTGAATGCAGACTGGGAGCAAGTCTATTTAATATCAAGGCACCTTTTTTTACAATGACTTTTTCAGATTAGAACCACATTTTAAACTGAATAAAGTAGAAGGACACAGTGCATACCAATTCAAGCAAAAAGATCATAGTCTAGTAGCTTGATAAGGGTTGGATTAAGGTATAGGCACTATAAGACCATACCAAGAGCTGTAAGGCCTGGAGTAATTGATTACATCAGAATCTAAGCTTTAATTTTTCATTGCCACTTCATGGTTGCAAACAAAAGCTGTAAAATGTGACTGAAATGTAACTGATAAAGTGACATAAGCCTGAGTCTGCACGTGGCTTGAAACAACACCTATGAGAAAGGTGAATAGCTCTGTTCATCTCAATGGGGCATTAATTCCAAGAATCACTCTTCTGTGAGGCCCTGACAACACATCCCCAGCAGAAGCCTCTATGAATGGCAAAAGGGAGCAGTAAGTTTGGCCACCAACTGGAAGGGTAAGTACTATGGGGTCCTCTGCTGCCAGTCCTGCCTCTCTATTGGGGGGTGGATGACAGGACTCCTATTGCTCCCAAGAGCCCATGCTGTTGATTCGGGGTGGGGTAGAGAGGTCCATGGTGCTGCCTCTGCCTCTCTAGGAAAGGAGGGGATTGCTCAGCCATCACTGCTGTCAGTAAGGGCAGTCATGATGTGGGAGTGAGACAATAGGGGTGGAGACCTGGGGAGGGTCCATGTCATGATTTGCCTAGGATCCTGGATTGCTTTAATCAGGCCAGGATTTGATCATATGCTTGTGAATCCCAAAACCCCTATTTCTAAACCCAGCTTCAAAATTAACTCCCCTTACAATCTGTGCAAGTAACTTGGGACCAGGTTATGGGTCTTTCTATGCTGGTGAATACTTACATGAGAAGTCTTTGACTTAAGTGGGACTGTTTGCACATGTAACTTTTCTCCCCAGTACCTGACTCCCACAGTTCAAGAAAGGGCTCCACAATATGGCTTTAACTTCTATGCCTCAGTTAGTCCTCTTGTAAAGTGGAAATACTTGCAATACCTACCTCATGGTGAAGAGTTGTGAAGTCTAAATATTTGTTTTTGCAAAGAGCTTAGGAGACAAAAATCATGATTTCACTTTTGAATCTTGGAAAATATCCAGATCATTGAAGGCACAAGGTGATATCTACTGTCCCAATTCATACCAAAGCAGATTATCTGAATATTTGTCAACCTATTGATTTATAAACTGCCTGAATGGCAAGCTATTGAGAAAAAAGGAACTGGGATACAAACAGCTTTGAATGTTTGTTTAAACAGAAAAATAAGTGCAAATTATCAAATGGAACCATTAAATATATATACTAAAAGTAGAGATGGGCTCCAAATCTCAATATTTTACCCAGCCCTCTTCTCCTTGAACTTTGATGGTTTGTGCAAAGTGGATCTAAAACCACACCCAGTTTCACTTTTGCCAAAAATCAAAACCTGACTGACAATGTTCTGCAAAACCAAAACTAAACACATCAAAAGTTTGTCCCTTAGAAAAATGGAACAAAACCCAGTTTGTGATGTAGATAACATGAATCTGAACCATCCCAGCTTTTGCAAAATCAAAACCCAATAAATGAGGTTTTGCTAAACACAAATCCAAATACAGGCTGCACGCTCCGGTGGATCAAAGTAAGTTCAATATAACGCGGTTTCACCTATAACGCGGTAAGATTTTTTGGTTCCTGAGGACAGCGTTATATCGGGGTAGAGGTGTATATATGAGAGGGAAATGTCTTCATAATATAAATCCAGGACATATTTTTGCCAGGTGCCAAAGAGAAGAAGCAAATAGCAAATAACTGTTCTTATATGTCCATTTACACATCTCACTGCATTGTGGTCTACACCTCAGCTTTACAAGCACTTCAGCGGTTCAAGTGGTTCAAGTCAAACACAACAAATCATTTGTATAACATTGATTTGCAAATTTTGCTCACTAACTTGTATGCTGGATTCAGCCTTTAGCCATTTGAAATGAATGTGATCACTACTAGTAATAATGGTTTCTTTCCACAACACAACACTCTCATTAACCACTGAGCAACTCCAAGAGCCATTTCAAATACTTTAAGATAAACCTGTCTCCTTCATTGGAAAAATGTGAAAAAGAGTTCTTCAGCACAATCAATGTTTGCAAAGTCTGCTTAGTAAATCAACGTTATCATGAAGATCCCAAATTGAGAATCAAAAGGACTTTTCTCTACCCAAAGGGCTCCCTGCAGTACACTGATTTCCATATGTACACAGAGCGAACATTGATTTTTAGATTAGTTTAAAAATAACTGTTCTACTTGTTCTGTGAGCTGGTGATTTTACTTTTGTGGATTAAGTCAATTCCTTACACATCCCATTTTTATTTCAATTGTCAGCCAGTTTAAGATAAAACATTTCAGACTATATGGAGGGGGATAAATTTTTAGGATAATTTAACTTATTTTACTTTGCTGCATTTGCTTCTGTGTCTGTAGAGAAAAAAATAGATGACAGCTATGCTAATCAAAGTTCCACCTCAGTTCTTTTATTCCTTCCATTTTATGTTTTCAGCAGAAACTCTTTATTGTGTCAGAATGAGTGATGTGAACTACTCACTGAAAACTAAATCAAGGTCATCAAAACTCATTTTATTTGTGGCTCACATCCTTCAGGGTCAAAGATTTGACTAACAGTTCACTGCACTCAAATATCACACAATAAAAAACTAGTGGCATTACCAATTGCCAGGTTTTACAAATATTAATACAGCGTATGTGGAAACAGAGTCATAATTACTGAGCTGCAGTTGATAATACATGCCTGTAAGGACACATGCTCATATATATAAATCATTTGCACTACACACACACACACACATACACACAGGTCACTCTTAAAAATTTGCCAACTACTTTAAATAACTAAGCAATGTTACATCAAAATTAAAAGTATTTCCTATAGTAAACCAGTGAACAAAATCTATGTATCTAATATGCTTTATATACACCTCTACCCCGATATAACGCTGTCCTCGGGAGCCAAAAAATCTTACCGCGTTATAGGTGAAACCGCGTTATATCGAACTTGCTTTGATCCGCTGGAGTGCGCAGCCCCGCCCCCCTGGAGCACTGCTTTACCGCGTTATATCCGAATTCGTGTTATATCGAGTCGCGTTATATCGGGGTAGAGGTGTATTTATTTAATGTAAAACAGTGACCACTGGCTGTGCGTGTGTGGTTCCTCTGTGCTGAAGGAGGCATAATGAGCAAAAACACCTCTTCCATCCAGCTGTGACTGGTCAGAAAATTGTGTCTTGTCTGTCTTGTCTATCTGCACGTCCAGATGCAGATCTGGCCATAGAGACCCACACATTTGTGATTACTAGGTTTGACTTTGCAATTCACTTCTAGGAATAAAGCAACACATCCTGAAAAATCCAGTACAAAATACAGCAGCCTGTCTACCTAGCATCACAGGTTGCCATGAGTATATCACTGTGCTGCTCTGCTCTCTGTCCTGGCTCTCCTTTGATTAGAGAGTCCTGTTCAAGGTCTTTGTCTTAATAGTCAAAACCCTCCAGGATAGTGGCCTTAGCTACCTGAAAGACCACCTATTCCTCCACAACTGTGACTTCACACAACAGCTTCATTCCACCAGACTATTGAAACTCTTGATCAATAAGGAGCGATCTTTGAGCGTGGGAGGCACTGTACCTAATCTATGGAAGTCACTCTGCAAGAGAATTAGCCACTTTCAGAACTAAGTGCAAAGCACTCCAGCTTGGCTTGTCCCCAATATCATCCTCTCGCACTCACAATTTATAAACTAGTATAGCTGTAATTTCACTGTTGTAATATACATAAACAATAGTAGCAATATTACAATCTGTGAGGGGAGAGGGGGAGATTTCTATTTGTTAAATATGTGGAGGAGAGAAGTAAGTTTTAAAAGGCTGTCATTTAATTAATTGCTCTGTACAGCGTTCCACATCTATGGAACACAGTGTTTTTGTAAAGATCAAGGGAAGCTTTTACAGAGAATCAGTACAATTTAAGATCCAGTCTATTAGATATGATTATAGATTTAGCACCATGTCTCCAGTGAAGTGCTGCTCCTGCTGAGCTTAAAGGGCACAGAAAATTCTTGGCCATAGCAGCAGGAAATAAATGAGCTCTCTAATGAAGAGCACAGATTAAGGGAACAGGTATAGGGACAGCTGAAGTAATGGCAGAATTGGGTAGCACGTACCAAAAAAACCACAAACCCTCTTCCCATTATCTTTCCTCACTCTCCTCTCATATCATTATCACACTCACTTGTCTCTCATCTGAATTTAGGTTCCAATCTCACAATACACAGCATAAATATAGAACCTCCTTGGAGCCCCACTGAATTTAGGGCTCTGCATGGGCTTACAGAATCCATCCTTGCAAAACAGATTGCAGAATCGGAGCCTTATATTATAAGCTCTGGGGGCCAGAACCAATGTCTCCCTATGTGTTTGTATAGCATGCACATATGGGTCCCTTATCCTGGTTGCAGCTTTTGGACATGATGACAATACGAAAAATAACTAGCAATGACAACAATGCTGGGAAACAACAGGATCGGAGCACAGGAGCATATTTTGTTTTTCAAATATCAGAGGGGTAGCCGTGTAAGTCTGTATCCACAAAAACAACGAGGAGTCCAGTGGCATCTTAAAGACTAAGATTTATTTGGGCATAAGCTTTCATGGGTAAAAAATCCAGTTCTTTAGATGCATGGAGTGAAAATTACAGAAACAGGTATAAATATATATTGGCACATGAATATCTATAAATATATATCGGCACAACATTAATAAATACCCTTGTAATATTTTAATTTACATTTACCTAATAGAGCCAAGTATTACTATGAAATTAAAACATTGCCAGTAAAGAAAATTCTCTGTGAGAAAAATCATCTTCCCAGGAGCTTACAAACTTACAAACTTACAGGTCTAGCCAGGACATTATGGCTATAGAAGAGCCCTGTAGGTGCGCTTGTGTCCCTGCGCTGCTGATCAAAGAACTTCGTTAGCAGTGTCCATTCGGCACGCACATGAGCTGTACCCATCTCATGCTCTGCCATGAGGCTAACCAGCCCACATAGGATAACCCCCCTCAGTTCTTTCTTTATCCCAGAGTCCTTGGGAGAGGATCATGAAGCCCCCATTGGGACACACATCTCTAAGAGTCATCGTTACTGCACAAGGTGAATAACTTTCTCTTCTTTGAATAGTGTCCCTATGGATGCTCCACTGTAGGTGACTCCCGAGTGGTACTCCCAATGGGAGGCTGGGGCTTCGGAGTTGAGTCTGTTATGGATGACAATGCTGCGGAGCTAAAGATACCGTCAGAAGCAGAGTCCCCAGTAATTGCATAGTGTTCTGCAAAGGTATGCACAGACAGCAAGGTTGCTGCTCTACAGATTTCTAAGATAGGGACATTCCTCAGGAAAGTAACAGAGGAGGAAACTAACCTTGTGGAATACGTGCGGTATTATGTTGCAAACTGGAGAGCAGTGTTTAATACAGTTTGAGACTTATTTGGAGAGTCTCTGGGCTGATATTGCTGTGCCTTTAGACCTCTCTGCAATGGAAAGGAAAAGCTTAGACGACTTCCTAAAGGCCTTTGTTCTGTCCAGGTTAAAGGTCAGGGCTCTCTTAACATCTAACGTGTGAAGTATAACCTCCCTGTTAGCATGGTGAGGTTTAAGGTAAAAGGTTGGGAGGTGAATCAGTTGGTTTATGTGAAAAAACGAGTTCACCTTGGGGATGAACTTCAGGTGCCGTCTGAGAGTAACCTTGTCCCAAAAAAATATTGTATAAGAAGAATGTGCTATCAGTGCCACTGTTTCCCCTATTCATCTTGCTGATGTGATCGCCACCAGGAAGGCTGTCCTCATAGACAGGTATGTGAGTGAACAAGTAGCCATGGGTT
Source organism: Emys orbicularis (assembly GCF_028017835.1). NCBI lineage: Eukaryota > Metazoa > Chordata > Testudines > Emydidae > Emys > Emys orbicularis. The sequence continues at coordinate 266,478,288 of NC_088683.1, read as the reverse complement.
CAAAGGGTGGCCTAGTCAGGCTCTTTAGTACAGTAATAGGTTTAGTTCCCATTTTGGGGTAGAATGTCTGGGTTGGTGGAAAAGGTTTACTACACCCCGAAGAATCGTTTTGTGGTTGAGTGTGAAAACAATGAGTATCTGTTTACTTGTTGTTGGAAGGCTGGTATGACTGCTGTGTGAGCCTTGTGTGAACTGAGAGATAGTCCTGATTCCTTGAATCAGTATATAATCTAAGGCCATTTGGAGAGTAGCAGATTTCAGGGAAATTTGTCTGGAATTACACTAGAGCTGAAATCTGGTTCACTTTTGCAGGTATGATGAGTAGCTGATTTTCTACTGTGTACTAACACTTCCTGTACCTCCTCAGAGCAGGATCTTTCTATGCATTGGAACCATGAAGGAGATAGGCCTTGAGTCAGAGTATCCACAGACTGGGATGGAAAGTGCATCCTTCGTTCTGTGACAGGAGGTATGGAATGGATTGGAAAGAGACTGGCAGCACGTCGCCAGTTGTAACAGGTAAGGATACCAGATCTGTCTCGGCCAGGTAGGAGCAATCAGTATGACGTTTGCTGTCTCTCTTTTTATTTTTAACAGGACTTTCAGTAGGGGCGACAGGGGAAAGGCATAGAAAAGGTCCTTGTCCCACAGAAGGAGTGCATCCCTCAAGGAGTGTTGTCCTATTCCTGCCCTGGAGCAGTAGCGTGGACATTTCTTGTTCAGGTAAGTGAAAAACAGGTCTATAGTTGGTGTCCCCTACCACCTGAATAGGCCATATAGTACTGCTGAGTTTGTCTCCCATTTGTGGTTGTGTGGGAACTTGAGACAGACTGTCTGCTATCAGGTTTTGTACTCCTGGAAGGTAGGACGCTGATAATCTGATACTGTGGGAAATGTACCAGTTCCATAGCTTTAGTGGTTCTGCAGAAATGGAGGGTGATCTGGCGCCTCCCTGCCAATTTATGTAGTACATACATGCTATGTTGTCTGCGAAGACTCTTGGGTGTGTACCCTTGATTAGTGGAAGGAAGTGGGCGCATGCATTCCTGACCGCTCTCAGTTCGAGGAGGTTGATGTGAAGACACATCTCCGTGGATGACCACTTGCTTTGTGTCGAAAGATTGTTGAGAGGTGCACCTCACCCTATGAAGGATGCATGGGTGGTGAGGAGTAATGATGGGGAAGTTTGTGAGAAAGGGATCCCTGTGCAGACATTTGCTGGGACTTACCACCAGTCCAGGGAGCATTTAACTTTGGTGGGCAGTGATAGAGGTTTGTCTAGTCTGTCTTTATTCGGCCTGTAGTGCGAGCTGAATCACATCTGGAGGCACCTCGCATGAAGTTTGGCATGGGATATCACTGATGTGCCTGCCACCATATGCCCCAAATGTCTGGCTGATATTTGAGGGCTGATTTGTACTGCCCCTCTGAGCATGGCCAAGGTGTGCAACCTGTGCTGTGGCAGGAGTGCCCTCACCTGTAATGAGTTGAGATTGGCTCCTATGAACTCTAAGCACTGTACAGGGGTGAATGTTGATTTTTGGATGTTGATCTGTAGATCTAGTTCCGTGAACAAGTCTATAGCAGTTTGGGTAACCTAGCAGACCTCATTGAAGGAGTGTGCTCTGAGGAGACAATCGTTCAGATAGGAATAGATCATAATCTCCTGAGAGCTTAGGTGAGCTGCCACTATGAAGAGGACATAGGAGAATACTCTCAGAGCTGATGAGAAGCCAAAGGGGAGTATTCTGTATTGGTAATGGTCCTGGCCCAGGGTAAATCTGAGAAATCAACTGTGGCGAAAGTAGGATTGATATGTGGGAATAGGCATCCTGCAGGCGAGGGCCAAAAAACAGTCTCCCTGTTCCTATGCTGGAATAATCATTGCTAGAGTGACCATCTTGAATTTTTGAGCTTTAACAAAACTTGTTGAGCGCTCTGAGGTCTAGTATGGGTCTCCAGCCTCCCTTCCTCTCGAGTATTAGGAAATAGTGAGAGTAAAAACCTTTGCCTCATAGATGTTGAGGTACAGGCTCTATGGTTCCTAGATGGAGAAGGTGATCTATTTCTTGTCATAATAAACTCTTGTGAGAAGGGTCCCTGAAGAGGGACGGGGAAGGGCGTTGGTGAGGGGAGGGAGGTGAAGTGGATGGAGTACCCATCATTGATGATTTCCAGAACCCATCAGTCAAATGTTATTCGTTCCCAGCTGTTGTGGAATGAAGCAAGGTGATACCCAAATGGGTGCGATGGGTTGGTCAGCTGTAGTTGGTGTTGAGGGGAGTAGTCTGTCAGCACCCAGACCAAAATGTCAAAACTAATGTTTTGAAGTGGATGGTTGTGACAAGGAAGACTGGGGGCCGATGGTTTACATCTGGAAAATCTGTATTCTTTCCTTTGAGGCTCATAATAGCTTGGAGTTGGAAAATGTGGAGTGTGGGATTTATACTGAGGTTGCAGACTAAATTTTCTTTTTTGTTCAGGTGCATAAATTCCTAATGACTAAAGAGTGGCCCTAGAGTCTTTAAGTGTATGAAGAGATACGTCAGTCTTCTCGGCAAACAATTTGGTGCCTTCGAAGGGAAGGTCCTCTATTGTAGTTTGCACCTCCTTAGGGAACCCAGATAGGTGCAACCAGAATGCTCACCACATAACTACTGCTATAGGGATGGACCGGGCCATTGTGTCGGCTGCATCAGCCGCTGATTGGAGTGCTGTCTTGACCACCAGTTGTCACTCGTTAATAATGGTCCGAAACTGTTCTTGGTGTGACTCTGGGAGCTGATCAATAAACGTGTTAACCTTGGTATAATTGAGGGAGTCTTTTTTTGCTGTCAGAGCTTTATAATTTGCAATTCTGAATTACAGTGTGGCAGAGGAATAGGCCTTTCTCCCAAATACATCGAGGTGTTTCCAATCCCTATCATAGGGGCTGGACCTCATTTAATATTGGCAACCCCGGGAGTTTGCTGTGTTCACAGCAATGGAATTAGGGGGGGATGGGAAAAAGGAAATTCCGTATCCTTAGCCACAATGTAATATTTCTTATCAGCCTGTTTGCAGGTAAGCATGACCAATGCCGGGGTTTCCCATATACGTTGGCTGGGTTCAGAAGGGCCTTGTTGATGGGGAGAGCTATTCTGGAGGAAGAGGAGGAGTGCAAGACGTCTAAGTGTTTATGATGGGTGTCTTTCTGCCACCCTTTTAGCTAGATCTTGAAATAGCCTGAAGTTGGCTAGGAATGGCGGGAGGGGGTATCACTGCCTCGTCTGGGGAGGAGGAAGAAATGTTGATCAGTGGTGTAACTTCCTCCTCAAATCCATCCTTCTGTTCCTCCTTGATCTCCTCTGGATGTTTGGAGGATCTGGATGCCAGGCTGAGGGAGAGTGCCTCAAGGGCTCACCGTGGGTGATGCTGGATGCTCAGGAGGCATCAAATCTGTATGCTGCTCAGGGATCCCAGTAGGGCCACTGGGACAGTGGAAGAAGTCAGAGTGGTGGTGTTCATGGTTGGCCATACCATGGTGTTTGAGGAACAGGCACAGGGTATGACTGAGGGGGCCCAGATTGACAGCGAGCACTATAAAGAATGTGAGAGGAGTGGTCAGATGACCTGTTCGCTATCTGATTCACCATTGAAGAATGGAGGTGCATGACATGGTGCCGGTGAAAATTCCTGTGCCTGAAGTAAACTCGGTACTGGGGCTCCAGTACCGAGCAAGGGAGACTCTTATGTTAGATATGTGAGTTCTCTAGAGTGTCTGAATTCCTGCGGTGCCAACCTAACTGGTGCAGATGTTGGTTGCTGCTTGGCTGGCAGCATAGACAGGATCTTGGTATACTGAGCGCACTGAAGCAGGATGGCTCGCTGTTGATGGTGCTGATGGTACTGCTTGTACCGGCAGCGTCTTCTTAGCGGTGGTGCAGTCTCTATCCTTGCCTTTAACTGTTGGTGCTGATGCTTCAGTGCCTATGCCCATCAGGCCTTTAGGTGCATCAACGGTACCTGCCACCTCAGACCCTCGTGTTTGGACTGTCTCAGTACTGACAGTACCGACGATACCGAACATGCCGGTGATCTTTTTTTGGCTAACTCAGGGCTCAATCTGGGGACTCACAGCTCTCTTTCTGGAAGCCTTACAGGAGGGGTCCACAGCTGTTTTCTTCAACACATAGTCCTTAGATGTTGAGCCGTCTGGGTGCCTCCTGGCACGGGTCCAGGGAAGGCTGAAGAGCTGCCTCCAGGAGGAGGCGTTTTTGTCTCAGTGCTCTGTCCTTTTGAGATCTGGCTTGAGTTCTTGGCAGAGACCACACTTTCGGGAAATGTGGCTTTCCCCAAGACAGCAGATACAGTGGGAATGCTCAAACACTACAGGGATGGCCTCCTTGTCCGAGAGGCACCTCTTAAAGCCCTGTGAACCGGGCATACCCAATGCTGGGGCAACCCCAGACAAAGGGGAAAATGAAAAGTTTTTTAAGAAAGAGAAAATAAAGAAAGCTCTACAACTAAGAGAAAAAGGATTGACTATTGAAGTGCTAAGAAAAAGATAATGATCTGAAGAATGGACTGCTAATAGCTCTGTCTTTAGCTTGGGCGGCTGAGAAGGAACTGAGGGGGGTTCACCCATGCATACTGGTTAGCATTGTGGCAGAGCACGAGGTGAGGACAGTGCATGTGCCAGCCAAATGGACACTGCTACCAAAGTTCTCCAATCAGCAGTGCAGGGATGCAAGCGCACCTACAGCGGAGCACCCAGAGGGATACTACTTGAAGAAGAATGAGCCATTCCCTTCGAAGAGGTTGCAAGCAGTGTATTGTGTGCAGAAATAAAATTTACCTGTTGCTTCACATTGTGCAGCATCATGGTACAGTAAGTACATTGTATTGGAACTCCTCATAAGACCACTGTAGAAAATAATTCCATGTCTGTACATTTAACTGGCATGTTGGTAGCCAATATTAACTGGAAGCTGTATGTGTGCGTGTGCACATCTTTAAATAGCTTCTCCCATCTTGTGCTCCATAAAAGGCACAAAAATACAGTGTGCATGTATTTCAGTTACAGCTGGGGTAAGCGTCCTCAACACATGAGTAGTTTTAACAGCACAGTACCTGTTCCTTGCCGATGCCTTGGATACTTATTGGGCATCATACTTCCATGGTAATTATCCAGCCTGAAAGATTCACTTTGGATCAGCATTCTATTAACAATCTGATGAGCTAACTTATGTTTTGGACATGCAACTGTTGCGTTACAGACGTTTTCAAATATAATTTGTCAAATATGAATAGAGAAAGGGATCAGTGTGCTGAACTGCTCGTAAACAGCTTAAATCTCTTTGTAATTTGACACTCTAATTACAATACAGACTTCTGCCAAAAACCATCAAAACATTTGGCAGATTGTTGTGTTATACTGCTTAATAGTAGGCTTATGTTAGTCAGTTAACATACTGAAGGTATGGCCATACACAGAGTGTATAACTATATCCTGCAAACAATGCCCCATGCTGCTAAAAGTACTTTATTTAGTATGTTCTGACTAAACTTCTACGCATTTAGTAGATTCAATAACCTAAATAGCAGTAAACACTATCACAAAGGCATCTAGCAGTGGAACGTTAAATTACAGCATATTTAAAACTATATGCAAGAAGACTGAATTCATACCCACGGTTGTCCAGTGGGAGCAACCATTACAGCTTGATTTTCAGGACTGTGGGCCTGATTCGCCTCTCACTAACACCAGTTTTACACTTTAATGGAGTTACTCCTGCTTCATACCTGTATAAGAGAAGAACTGGCACCTGAATACTGCCCATTTTACACATCAGACCAAGGTACCGTTTTTTGGGGGGGGAGAGAAGGATGTAAGAGGCAATAACACATTTGGGAGGAAAAAAATGCAACAGCTTTACATTGGGAGCACAGAATACTGGTGTGGTTAACTTTGGGCTTCCAGGAGAAATTTAAGGTGTTGTATTGACCTTTAAAGCCCTAAATGGCTTGGGATCCAGTTACCAGAGAGAGCCTTGCTCTCCCTGTGCCATACTAGAACTTCTGTGGTAAGCACAGGTGTTTGAAGTTCAATTCCCTCAGGACGGAACAGGGGGATATGCCAGCAAGGTATTCTCCATGTGGGCGTTTTGCCTCTGGAGTACACTTTCTTGCCCTCTTTGGTTCACCAGAAATAGAGTTAATAACCTTCACTTAGAAACTAAAAAGTTCATCTTTTTTTCTTAAGCATATGATGGGGGACATGATGAGTGGGCAGGGGTCCTTATTGGCATTAGTTAGCTATCATGTGGGGACAGATCTAATTGTGACTGAAGTAGCAGTTCAAGAGGGTTTAAGCAGTGCAAGGTGATCTTTTTCTAATTATTATGAATTTTAAGTCTGCCCAACACCTCTTCTTATCTGTGGTTTTTAATAGAAATAAATAAATAAAAAGGTACATATGAATAGGTAAATATGTGTGTTTTTATGCACATGCACACACAAATCTTTGTTAAATAAGAGTCAAGGCTGAAAGTCTTTCAGTGGAGTTCAGCTAATACCCCAAGCCCAATTCTCGTACAGATTATCTAGAAACTTCCTCATTTAGAGACATCCAAAAGAAACATTTCATGTATGGCACCGTCAACAAATTAATCACTAAGTCATCTACTTCAGCAATTTCAATTACTTATGACGTCGGACACTGGGAGAAAGGGACATAATAACTGAAGATGGGAATTTGTGTGGAAGAAAGGAGGTGGGGGGTCTGAATTATGGAGGGATGGGGAGAGGACTATACTGTGTTTAACATTTTTTAAAAACCCAAACAAATAAATTCGTAATTAGTAAGACCTGTGCCTATCTCCACCCTGAGCACTTCAATGGGACTGATTTATTGAGTAACACCTTACTCCACAGAGTGAAAACAACACAACCTATCCCTTTGCTTGTGTATTACGTCCCCTTGCACCAACCTTCTTCTGTCTTTGTATGCTCATTGGGTCTTATCTGTGTTTAGAAAGCACACTGGATTACTGAATAAATGGACCAGCAGTATGAGCTGATCGAGATACCCACACTGGTCAAAAAATAAGTTGCTAGGAAACTCCCACACTCATTTAAAAGATAAATGATATACTCTAGTTCAACCACAAATTACTGGGCTTAATCTGTGAAAGTCTATGGCCTATATTTTGCAGAAAGTCAGGCTAGTCTGTTCCCTTCTGTACTCAAAAATCTATTAATTTAAGGCAGATGAAGAGAGTGAGCAAGAAAGAGGGAAAAGAAATACTACCTCCCTAAGTAATCAGAATGTGATGGGAAGAGGGGAAATTATCCTGAAGCAGGAGACCTACAGCTTCAGCTAAAAATGATGGCCCAGATCTTGAGTTGGTATAAATTTGCATGGTTCCATTGATCTTGTATAAATTTGCATAGTTCCACTGACTTCAGTGAAATATACCAGCTGAAGAGCTGCCTTACCATGTTGTATGAAGAACATAGAATCCTGGATCCGATTTCTGTCTTTGATCTGTACCATGGATTATCTAAGATTGCTTATCTCTGCTTGCATACGCCGCACTTTTTTTTTTTTTTGCACATTAAACTCACGACACTAACATAAGCTTCCACATTGCCTGTTTAGATTACATTACATACTCTCCTACATTCAATGATGTTGCCCACAGTACCTGTACTAAATGGATCTCAAAGCTATATACTAGTGAAACATATCCTAACAAGCTGGAAAGACCATGAGCAATGTAATGAGTTGCAGATCTGTCAAATACATCACTAGAGCCATGGCTTCAAATAAATACACAGACAAGTAATACAGATTTTTAAAGGCCTATGAATTTATTGCAAATTTATTGATTTAATATGGAACAGTTACTCAGTACCTTGTAATATCTATTGTTCAAAACATCTTTGCAGATCCTAATGGCCTCATGTGCACAAAACCCATGTTCTTCCAATATTGCTGTAACCACTTTGTTGCGGCAAATCTCTGACCAGCCTACTCCCTGAAGTCATATTCATCCATGAACATACCTCATTCCTCTGCATCTCAAGACCCGCCTCCACACCCAGCTTCCCTGCCCTGTGTGCACCCACCGTTCCCACATCCATGCTCAAGTTTTGAGAAAAAGGTCTAAAACAACCAAACTATATGCCATGGACTCCTAACTAAAGATGTGATAATATTCAACATTATCTATCTGAAGCAACGAAGTTCTCTGAAACAAACACTTCTGAGAGCTCAGTGATTTCCTCAAAAGGCATTAGTAGAAGAAAAAATGGTGGGAGGAGGGATCTACACTATGTTGCTAGGCCTTCTAGAAGTAAATTTCTTTCTTTCCTATCCCTAAATATGGTGACTAGAGGAGCTTTAAGTGTTGGACAGGGACCACTTGAACTCTGCTCCAAAATCTCTGTTTCTCATCAGTCACCTGAAAGCAATTTTGCATTTTTGACAAAGGAAAACGTGTGCCTCAACAATTGCCTAAACCAACCTGAGTTGTGTTAAAAATTAAAAGAGTTGGCACATAAAGGATTCTTCCAGCAGAGGAGAAAGCGAGTATTCCACTAAACTGGTCAGTCTTTAATACCATTTATGTTGCCAAAGTAGCCAAGGCAAACAGTTAACTCATGCGATTAACTCAAAAAAATTAATTGTGATTAAAAAAATTAATCATGATTAATCGCACTTATAACAATAGAATACAAATTGAAATTTAGGAAATATTTTTGGGTGTTCTTCTATATTTTCAATATTGATTTCAATTACTACACAGAATACAAAGTGTACAGTGCTCACTTTATATTATTATTTTTTATTACAAATATATGCACTGTAAAAATGATAAACAAAAGAAATAGTATTTTTCAATTCACCTCATACAAGTACTGAAATACAATCTCTTTATCGTGAAAGTGTTACTTACAAATTCAGATTTTTTTGGTTTCATAACTGCACTCAAAAACAAAACAGTGTAAATCTTTAGAGCCTACAAGTCCATTCAGTCCTACTTCTTGTTCAGCCAATCGCTAAGACAAACAAGTTTGTTTACATTGATGGGAGATAATGCTGCCTGCTTCTTATTTACAATGTCACCTGAAAGTGAGAACAGGCATTCACATGGCACTTTTGTAGCCGGTGTTGCAAGGTATTTACATGCCAGATATGCTAAATATTCGTATGCCCCTTCATGCTTCGGCCACCATTCCAGAGGACATGCTTCCATGCTGATGATGCTCATGAAAAAAATAATGTGTCAATTAAATTTTTAACTGTACTGCTTGGGGGGAGAATTGTAAGTCTCCTGCTCTGTTTTACCTGTATTCTGCATATATTTCATGTTATAGCAGTCTCAGATGATAACCCAGCACATGTTCGTTTTAAGAACACTTTCACAGCAGATTGGACAAAACGCAAAGAAGGTACTGATGTGAGATTTCTAAAAATAGCTACAGCACTTGACCCAAGGTTTAAGAATCAGAAGTGCCATCCAAAATCTGAGATGGACGAGGTGTGGAGCATGCTTTTAGAAGTCTTAAAAGAGCAACATTCTGATGCAGAAACTACAGAACCCAAACCACCAAACAAAGAAAATCAACTTTCTGCTGGTGGCATCTGACTCAGATGATGAAAATGAACATGTGTCAGTCTGCACTGCTTTGGATCGTTATCAAACAGAACCCATCATCAGCATGAAAGCATGTCCTCTGGAATGGTGGTTGAAGCATGAAGGAACATATCAATCTTTAGCGCATCTGGCACGTAAATACCTTGCAACGCCAGCTACAAGAGTGCCATGCCAGGCAGTATTATCTCCTGAAAATTGTAACCAACCTTGTTTGTCTGAGAGACTGGCTGACCAAGAAGTAGGATTGAGTAGACTTGTAGGCTCTAAAGTTTTCCATTGTTTTGTTTTTGAATGCATGGGGTTTTTTTTTACATAATTCTACATTTGTAAGTTCAATTTTCATGATAAAGAGATTGCACTACAGTAGTTGTATGAGGTGAATTGAAAAATAATTTTGTTTTTTACAGTGAAAATATTTGTAATAAAAATAAATATAAAGTGAGCACTGTACACTTTGTATTCTGTGTTGTAATTGAAATTAATATATTTGAAAATGTAGTAAACATCCAAAAATATTTAAAATAAATGGTATTCTATCATTGTTTAACAGCACAATTAATCATGCAATTAATTTTTTTTAATTGTGCGATTAATCACGATTAATTTTTTTAATCGCTTGACAGCCCTAGTTTTTAGTTTAATCTATTTCCTGTCAGCTCCCTGTGGCTCATTGGCAACTGCCTTGCATCATGGAGGCAGGAACTGTCAAGTAGGGTATAAAAAGTGTTTTGTAGACTAGAAAATAAACTGCTATGGATGATGCTGAAGGGATCTGAAACTATTTTTTAATTGGATTCAGAGGAAAACTCAAGACACCAAACCACTTATACACTTTCTTGGGGAAGTAGGTAGGGGGGAAAACATGCTAAAATTGCAGAATGTAGCAAAGACATGTGTTACAAATAAAAAAAATTAATAAAAAACAATTAAAATATAGAGTTGGGAATACGACAGAGGTACACTATGGATTATAGCAGGGATCGGCAACCTTTGGCATGCGGCCTATCAGGGAAATCCGCTGGCGGGCCAGGAAGGTTTGTTTACCTGCAGTGTCCGCAAGTTTGGCCGATCACAGCTCCCACTGGCCACGGTTCGCCGTTCCAGGCCAATGGGGGCTGCGGGAAGCGGCGTGGGCTGAGGGATGTGCTGGCAGCCACTTCCCGCAGCCCCCATTGGCTTGGAACGGCGAACCGCGGCCAGTGGGAGCTGTAATCGGCCGAACCTGCAGACGCTGCAGGTAAACAAACCGTCCCGGCCCGCCAGCGCATTTCCCTGACGGGCCGTGTGCCAAAGGTTGCCGATCCCTGAATAACAGAATCAGCTCCCCCCCAACAACCTAAGCTTTAGTTAGTGCTATTATATGGTGATCTAACAGGATCTTCTGGAAAGTAACATCTTTATCACTGGCAATTACACTTTAGTTTCCTTACTCAGTAGTTTTTTGTGTTCATAAGAAGGGACAGAAGTTATGGGATTTGCAGCATGCCATGATCTTCCCTTTACAAAGGAAAATACTTCTCTTCTCCCAAATTAGTTTAGTAAGATTGCTTTACTGAATTTTCCCAACTTCTTTTCTGTCCAAGAGCTCTGAAATACCACATGAGTAGCACTCAGAGTTATTATTCTACTTTTGGACTGTCAGCTAGCTTTCATGGACTTTCCTCAGTGAATTCTGTTTGTTTTCCTCTTAATAAGAAATAACTCATAACACAAATGCCTAAAACAGAGAGTACAAAACCATTCCAGTGTCTAGAAGAAAAGAAATAAATAAAATAGCCTCTTCACATCACAAAATACTACCTGACAAGAATATATCTGTAGTTGTTCAGCACCTAATGCTGAATGAAATTATCATGGAAACCAATCTGCTAGCAACACAAACCATCAATATAGATTTTTAAAAAGTGATCACATTTCAACTTCTTGCCAATACTTCTACACAGTATCCTTGTCCCATCCTCTGCAAATATATAATTATACTAGGATAAATAAAGCCATGGTATTGATTTATTTTGAAAAGAAAAAAAAAGGGGGGAGTGGAGGGGGGGCTGCTTCGAAAGCTCTTGGTATGGTCCAAATTCTGCTCCATTGAAGTCAGAGTGTTATGCTTCATGTGAACATTCTTCAGTCTGGGCTACGGGAGCTGCAGTAGATGCTCAGTGTGGTGTGTACTGCTTTCATTTTATGTGCCATGCCTTTACAGTTCTAAGAATTCTGCCCAGGGGCAGAAGTCACAGACATTTTATTCTTAAGGTTGTGCCAGCCTGTAACAGAATAGACAAGCATACTGTGCTCTCTGATGGAAAATTGAGATTTGTTCTTTCCTGGTGTTTCCCTTAATCTAAGATAAAAATTGTTGCTCTTTGCATATAAAAAAGCCTAACGCTCAGGAGCTTGCCTTTCAGGCACAAGTTTATTTCAATATATTTGAGAATGAAGATTTTTCGCAGCCATATTTAGCTTTTCATATATTTATATTAAAAAAACCAACAACTTGGAGTTGAAAATATTGGCACTGAACTGGACAAAGGACTAAAAAATAAGGAAGTTAGTAGGCGGTAAAAAGAGTGTCTCAAATATCAGTATACGGATTTACTCCTTTACGCATATACACTAGCATGCAGCTGATAGGGTCCAACCTCACACCTTTTTTAAGGTTTCTTTTATGAAATAACTTAAAACAAACAAATAAACAGAAAACCATGAACTTCCATTCAGAATTTGCTCATGAGCTTGATTGTTTCTACAGTTGCTCCCTGCAGGGCCCCTCTGTCTCTCTTCCCAGTTCTCTGTCTCAGAAAAACACTCAAATACTTTTATAACCTGGGTTGGACCCACCTGATTTGGCTGCCAGTAGAAAAATTCTGCCTCCCTGTGCAGGGTCCTAGACCCTGACAACATGCTCTGGTCAGTTTTTCTTTATATAAGTATCAGAATAAAATTATCAAAGTATTTGGCAGACTGCATAATAGTATTTATTTTTGTTAAGGCTAAAATATGTGAAATTGATAAATATATCACAGTTTGTCACAGTTTACCAAGGAAGTAACAACAAAATTTCAAATTAGATTTTCAAAGCAGAACACTGTGTGTTTACTACACATCCATCATTCAGTGCATGTATGGTAGCTAAATTGTTAAAGACACATGAACTCCTCTGGACAGTTACCTTTAAAGAATGACTTATACCCTCTTAGATGTCCTGCTTCTTCTGGTCTCCTTGTCCCAATATCCAGTTCTCTTGTTGACTCCTTTATTGTCCCAGTGGCCTATTGAAGAGAGCACTACCTTGGCAACTAGAGATTGGCCAAGACTATAAAATTGGGTTCATAAAAGAACTAGATAAGTTCATGGAGGATAGGTCCATCAATGGCTATTAGCCAGGATGGACAGGGATGGCATGCCTAGCCTTTGTTTGCCAGAAGCTGGGAATGGGCGACAGGACGGATCACTTGATGATCTTGATGAAACTAGGTTTGACGGGGACAGGTGAGCAAAGCTCACAGGTAAGTGGGGAACATGGAGACCTGGGAGATGGGTCGGAAACAAGAGGGAGCGTGGGCTATAATGGCAGAGAGAAAGGAGGGTCAGGGCAAAACTGGGAGGCAAGATCGAACCAGTATCTTAGATGCCTATATACAAATGCGAGAAGTATGGGTAATAAGCAGGAAGAACTGGAAGTGCTAATAAATAAATACAACTATGACATTGTTGGCATCACTGAAACTTGGTGGGATAATACACATGATTGGAATGTTGGTGTGGATGGGTACAGCTTGCTCAGGAAGGATAGACAGGGGAAAAAGGGAGGAGGTGTTGCCTTATATATTAAAAATGTACACACTTGGACTGAGGTGCAGATGGACATAGGAGACGGAAGTGTTGAGAGTCTCTGGGTTAGGCTAAAAGGGGTAAGAAACAAGGGTGATGTCATGCTAGGAGTCTACTACAGGCCACCTAACCAGGTGGAAGAGGTGGATGAGGGTTTTTTTAAACAACTAACAAAATCATCCAAAGCCCAAGATTTGGTGGTGATGGGAGACTTCAACTATCCAGATATGTTGGGAAAATAACACAGCGGGGCACAGACTATCCAACAAATTCTTGGACTGCATTGCAGACAACTTTTTTATTTCAGAAGGTTGAAAAAACTACTGGGGGGAAGCTGTTCTAGACTTGATTTTAACAAATAGGGAGGAACTCATTGAGAATTTGAAAGTAGAAGGCAGCTTGGGTGAAAGTGATTATGAAATCATAGAGTTTGCAATTCTAAGGAACAGTAGAAGGGAGTACAGCAAAATAGAGACAATGGATTTCAGGAAGGCGGATTTTGGTAAGCTCAGAGAGCTGATAGGTAAGGTCCCATGGGAATCAAGACTGAGGGGAAAAACAACTGAGGAGAGTTGGCAAAAGACAACTATTAAGGGCCCAAAAGCAAGCTATTCCGCTGGTTAGGAAAGATAGAAAATGTGGCAAAAGACCGCCTTGGCTTAACCACGAGATCTTGCATGATCTAAAAAATAAAAAGGAGTCATATAAAAAATGGAAACTAGGACGGATTACAAAGGATGAATATAGGCAAACAACACAGGAATGCAGGGGCAAGATTAGAAAGGCAAAGGCACAAAATGAGCTCAAATTAGCTACGGGAATAAAGGGAAACAAGAAGACTTTATCAATACATTAGAAGCAAGAGGAAGACCAAAGACAGGGTAGGCCCACTGCTCAGTGAAGAGGGAGAAACAGTAACAGGAAACTTGGAAATGGCAGAGATGCTTAATGACTTCTTTGTTTCGGTCTTCACCGAGAAGTCTGAAGGAATGCCTAACATAGTGAATGCTAATGGGAAGGGGGTAGGTTTAGCAGATAAAATTAAAAAATAACAAGTTAAAAATCACTTAGAAAAGTTAGATGCCTGCAAGTCACCAGGGCCTAATGAAATGCATCCTAGAATACTCAAGGAGCTAATAGAGGAGGTATCTGAGCCTCTAGCTATTATCTTTGGAAAATCATGGGAGACGGGAGAGATTCCAGAAGACTGGAAAAGGGCAAATATAGTGCCCATCTATAAAAAGGGAAATAAAAACAACCCAGGAAACTACAAACCAGTTAGTTTAACTTCTGTGCCAGGGAAGATAATGGAGCATGTAATTAAGGAAATCATCTGCAAACACTTGGAAGGTGATAAGGTGATAGGGAATAGCCAGCATGGATTTGTAAAGAACAAATCGTGTCAAACCAATCTGATAGCTTTCTTTGATAGGATAACGAGTCTTGTGGATAAGGGTGAAGCTGTGGATGTGATATACCTAGACTTTAGTAAGGCATTTGATACGGTCTCGCATGATATTCTTATCGATAAACTAGGCAAATACAATTTAGATGGGGCTGCTATAAGGTGGGTGCATAACTGGCTGGATAACCGTACTCAGAGAGTAGTTATTAATGGTTCCCAATCCTGCTGGAAAGGCATAACAGGTGGGGTTCCGCAGGGGTCTGTTTTGGGACTGGCTCTGTTCAATATCTTCATTAACGACTTAGATATTGGCATAGAAAGTACGCTTATTAAGTTTGCAGATGATACCAAACTGGGAGGGATTGCAACTGCTTTGGAGGACAGGGTCATAATTGAAAATGATCTGGACAAATTGGAGAAATGGTCTGAGGTAAACAGGATGAAGTTTAACAAAGACAAATGCAAAGTGCTCCACTTAGGAAGGAACAATCAGTTTCACACATACAGAATGGGAAGAGGCTGTCTAGGAAGGAGTACGACAGAAAGGGATCTATGGGTTATAGTGGACCACAAGCTAAATATGAGTCAACAGTGTGATGCTGTTGCAAAAAAAGCAAACATGATTCTGGGATGTATTAACAGGTGTGTTGTGAGCAAGACACGAGAAGTTATTCTTCCGCTCTACTCTGCGCTGGTTAGGCCTCAACGCATTTCAAGAAAGAAGTGGAGAAATTGGAGAGGGTCCAGAGAAGAGCAACAAGAATGATTAAAGGTCTTGAGAACACGACCTATGAAGGAAGGCTGAAAGACTTGGGTTTGTTTAGTTTGGAAAAGAGAAGACTGAGAGGGGACATGATAGCAGTTTTCAGGTATCTAAAAGGGTGTCATAAGGAGGAGGGAGAAAACTTGTTCACCTTAGCCTCTAAGGATAGAACGAGAAGCAATGGGCTTAAACTGCAGCAAGGGAGGTTTAGGATGGACATTAGGAAAAAGTTCCTAACTGTCAGGGTGGTTAAACACTGGAATAAATTGTCTAGGGAGGTTGTGGAATCTCCATCTCTGGAGATATTTAAGAGTAGGTTAGATAAATGTCTATCAGGGAAGGTCTAGACAGTATTTGGTCCTGCCATGCGGGCAGGGGACTGGACTCGATGACCTCTCGAGTTCCCTTCCAGTCCTAGAATCTATGAAACTATGAATCTATGATTACCTGTTCTGTTCATTCCCTCTGGGGTACCTGGCATTAGCCACTGTCAGAAGACAGGATACTGGGCTAGATGGACCTTTGGTCTGATCTAGTATGGCCGTTCTTGTTCTAGTATGGCTCAAGCAGCAAAACTCATAATATATATTTAAAACATTTTCAAGGTGAGAGTTATTCAAATTCAGGATTTTGGTTTGGCTCATTAGAAAAATGGGGGCCAATTATTATTTCTCTCTCACACATACCCACACCCCACCATGATATGCAGAATTCAGATCAAGATCTATGTTTGGATTTTGAACACACAAAGTTCAAACTTGTGTTCAGACCACTCTGTACTGCTAGCCACCATTAAATAAACAAACTCCACTTGCTTACACTCCTACTACTCAGTCTCTAAACATGTTTTTTTTTAATTCATAACAATCTTTATTGTTACAGGAAGTAATTTAAACAACACTAGGTGTTCGAAAATAAAGTTTGGAACAAATCCCTTGGAAGTTCACGCTGCCATGCACTTTTATGGTAAACAGGATATTTCTCAAGGGCCACTGACCAGTATGCTTTATTGTTAGGGAACAAACCAATTGCCAATTCCAGTACACTTGGCTCATATTTTGGTGAATAAAAAAGCTGAACACAACTTATGGTATCCCAAGGGAACATAAGAAGTGATCAGAGATGGAAAATCTATTTAAAAAAAACTAATCACATTATACCAAATCCACAAAATATATTAATATATATTTCATTTGGAATTTTTCCTCTTAAGATTTGAACAACAATATTAGCACATATACCAGCTCTGTGAAAACCACTCTAGGTTGGGTTCTTATGGGCTGACACTGAACCAACTCCTCCAGGTTCATATGGAGACCCATTTTTGTCTGGAACTCAAAAAGCCCCCCCAACATCACTCCACAGATAACCCCCCACGCACAGACACTTCAGGAGAGCCCTAGCTACTGCACCCAGGGGTTCCTTAGTGACTCAGCATTAGGGTTTAGGGGGCACTACCTGCCCTGATGTATTGTTGAGGGCCTTTCACAGCTCCTGTTGCCCTCTGGAGAGAAAGGGAAAGAGTCAAACTTGAGACAGGGGTCCATTCCTGGCAGCCCCATTCCCACTCACAGAGATTAGCAGAGGTAAGAGGAATACACCTCTGATATACACTAAAATCCTTGGAGGAGGGAGCCATCTCTAGGCATCCAATATTTGCAGGTTTGGATAGACCCAGAACTGTGGTAGATTTCAACCTGAACAATCCATAGCACCCTAATCTAAACCTCTCTTTTTCTATGCTATAATTTAAATGCTGAATAAGATTAACATAATCACTAAAACTGCCACTATATTTTGTAAAACTGGATTAGAATTGAAATGTTTGGGGGATTGGTATTACTGGTGTGAATGTGTAGTTACAGCTCACCAGCATACTATGTTCTGTTGATTAATTGGTGATGAATTCAGCAACCTCCCTTTCATGTGACAAATGTGCATCCTTTTAAAGAAAGTAGTGTATAAATATTGGCTTTGAATCACATACATGAAATCTATACCTTGTAAAATGATGACAGGTACCAATTACAGTGACTGATTTTATTTTGATAATATTTTACAATAAAGTACTCCACACTATTTCCTTTGAGTAAATTCAGTGTGTTATATGTTCATACATGCACAGTCTTCCTTATTAGACCCTTATACATTTTAAACTGGGTAAAGCAGATTTCAATTTAAAAACCCTTCAGAGTTCACAGAAAGGACCAATGATTTTAATACTGTGTAACTAGGGAAATGTGGTCTAGATGAAATTACTATCAACTGGGTGCATAACTGGTTTTAAAACCACTCTCAACTGGTTCGCTGTCAAACTGAGAAGACGTATCTTGCGGGGTCCCAGAGAGGTCTGTCCTGGGTCTGGTACTAGTCAATAATTTCATGAATTACTTGAATAATGACGTGCAGGGTATGCTTATAAAATATGCGGGTAACACCAAGCTGGGAGGAGCTCCAATTACTTTTGAGGATAGGATTAGAATTCAAAACAACCTTGACAAATTGGAGAATGGGTTTGAAATTAACAAAATGAAATTCAATAAAGACAAGTGCAAAGCACTACCCTTACCAAGGAAAAATCAAATGCATAAATACAAAATGGAGAATAACTGGCTAGGTGATAGTACTGTTGAAAAGCATCTGGGGTTTATAGTGGATCACAAATTCAGTATGAGCCAACAATGTCATGCAATTGCAAAAAAGTCTAATATCATTCTGGGGTGTATCAACAGGAGTGTCATATGTAAGACATGGGAGATATTTTTTCTGCTTTACTCAGAACTGGTGAAACCTTAGCTGGAGTATTATATCTAGTTTTGGGTGTCATGCTATACTTTGAGAAAGATGTGTACAAATAAAGAGAGTCCAGAGGAGAGCAACAAAAATGATACGACGTTTAGAAAACCTGACCTATGAAGAAATGTTGTAAAAACTGAGCATGTTTAGTCTTAAGAAAAGAAGACTGGGGGGGGGGAACCACCTGATAACAGTCTTCAAATATGTTAAGGGCTGTTACAAAGAGGATGGTGCTCAGTTGTTCTCCGTTTCCATTGAAAGTAGGACAGGAAGTAATCATCTTAACATTCAGCAAGGGAGATTTTGGTTGACCTGCTTTGGGGACATTCTATATCCCCTGAGAAGTCCACTAAGAGTAGAAGCAATGCACTAATCAGCGTAACAGCTGGTCACTGCACCTTCTTTCCAGAGGAGAAAGTCCCAGGCTCAGCAGGGCAAGCTGCTTATGTACACGTTATGTTACTCAAGGGCTAGAACATGCCAAACAAAAACGTAACAGTAACCAATTCTGTGGCAACACTAAAGCAGTGTGTAATACGGTACTGGACCTCAGAGTGAAAGCTGTTACAGTTCTTGGGCCCTTTAAAACTGGGAGCTGTAGTGGTGGGTCACATGCTTGCTTCTAGTCAGGTGGCTTAGGTGAAGTAGCCTATATGGTTTTGGGGGTCTTAGGCAAAGGGGCAGACAGGAGAGACTCAGGGTTAGGGGAGGATCTCAGAGGCTACTCCCCACACCTGTCAGACAGAAAGCCTGAGTGGGAGAGACCTGCAGGGGGTAAGGGGGAAACCACTGCTGGGGAGGCTATGAAGCCCTGGAGACAAGGGCTAAGACATGACCCTGAGAGGTACTGAGAGTGCTTTGGGTTGTTGTTTTTGTTTTGAATTTTGGGAATAACAACAATCCTGAGAAGAGAACTAGAGCTGTGCCATCATTCAGAACATGGAGTTCACCTTCCCTTCCCGGTGGATCGGCCCACCAGCTTAGATAGCCCAACAAAGCACATATTGCCAATGAAAAAATGTGTACAATGCTCAAAATCTGCGACACTATGGCAATATCTGGAACAAGCCAGTGGCATGTAATTAGAGTGCTAATGCCTTGCAAGTAGGGCACGAGTAAATTATTCTGACAAGAGAGTCCAAGTTTTTCCTCATAAGTCAGAAGCACTGAATCCTGAATCCTCAGGAATCACCTTACTTCTTAAAGGGCCCTCCACTATTAAACTTATTGGTATTCTCTGCACCTGATAGAATAAATGCAGTATCCATGTGAAATCTTCAGAGAAGAAGGAAACAATGCACCAGACACTGCACCATGCCACTGTCACTGGAGACTTTTTTGTTTATAAAAGGGTAGGCAAGCAATTTGAGTGAACAGAGAGAACCAAGATCCTTGATCCTCTAAGTCTGACTTCAGTAAGCCTCCTCATAGCCTTCAGGAAGTTATGTAAACCAAGAAAGAAAGACATAATTAAAACACTTTGTATAGATGCTTATTCATTTATCTTTCTCAATAGGAAGTATTCAATAGATTCTAAATAGCGATTCAGAAATTATTCCAGCTTCAAGACATTTATCGCGCTAATAAGATCATTCATACTCATTGAATAAATCACCATGGGAAAGCACACCTAGCAGTGACTCAGAACCCTTTATCTATTCTAAGCGAGATCAAGCCCAACCATCAGTGTTTTATTGTCCTTAATAGAAACCATGGCAATTGCTTACTAATTTTTCCAAACCAATTCTGGTAAATGTATTTGAAAGCACCACAGTTTTCAAATTTCTGATCAGCTGCCTATACAAGCAGGGGCACACTGTCCAATCTCCTACTACCTTTTCCACTACTCTAGGACTCACCTCATTTACTTTCTCTATAGTTCTCCATTGAGCCATGAGGACTTACTGAGACAAGTACATTGTTTCTGACAGAGTCTAATGGATGCAAAAGTCACTGTTTCAGTCCTGATGGCTTGGTTTTAAGTACAGCAACCCAAATGACAGTAAAAAACCACCCATGATAATGAGATAAGGTGTTCCATTACTGTTAATCACAACTTATTGTTTGTATCATGTTAGTGCCCAAAGGCCCTAATACGAATCAGAACCTCGTTGTACAAATACATAGTAAGAAGATATCCCTGCTTGAAAAAGTTTACAACTCAGCAGCTAGATCCTGCAAACGGATCTGCCTGGGTACATGCCTGCAACTACACAGAGCCGGATTCATGACCACTTCCATGCAGAGCCCAATGGAAGTCAATGGTGCTCCGCGAGGGCCCAGGGATGCAGCTGAGAGAATCCATTTGCAGAACCTAATCTCTGGCTTTGTCTTCACTACCCGCCGATCCGGCGGGTAGCAATCGGTTTATCGGGGATCGACTTACCGCGTCTACTGAAGACGCGGTAAAATCGATCCCTGATCGCTCTGCCGTCGACTCCGGAAATCCACCTCGGCAGGAGGCGGCAGCGGAGTCGGCGGCAGCGCGGCAGCGGTCGACTTTCCCGCGTCCTCACCGCTAGGTAAGCCGACCTAAAATACGCAACTTCAGCTACGGTATTCACGTAGCTGAAGTTGCGTATCTTAGGTCGGACCCCCGCTGCAGTGTAGACCTAGCCTTAGACTGATAGAAGACACAAGAGAGCATGACAAAGAAAGAGGGAAATGTGGAGGCAGGATGAAAGTAATAGTGCCAGGAACATATGGTTATATAGATTAGCTACGTGATCAATTTGGGGGACACATGGTGTGTCCTGCCACATATATTACACAGGTTTCAGAGGGGTAGCCGTGTTAGTCTGTATCAGCAAAAACAACGAGGAGTCCTTGTGGCACCTTAGAGACTAACAAATTTATTTGTGCATAAGCTTTCGTGGGCTAAAACCCACTTCATCAGATGCATGGAGTGGAAAATACAGTAGGGAAGTATAAATACACAGCATATGAAAAGATGAGAGTTGCCTTAGGAAGTGGGGGGTCAGTGCTAATGAGCCAATTCAATTAAGGTGAGCAATGTACAGGAACAATTGCTGAGTTTACAAAATATATGAAAGATTGAAACTTGTGTTGCAAAGGAAACCTCCCCAGGCAATATTTACCTGTATTTTTAATCTAACAATATTCTTTCACAGAATTTATAATTTGCATCTTGTATATTTAGTTAATTTCCTTTACCCAGAAACACACATTTTAATGAATGACTATATCTGGGGGGGAAATTGCTATCAGATGACTGTCATTAAAAAAAAATTAAACAAGGAAAATAAAATAACTGACCTTTCAATTTTTTGTCTTGTTATAAAACACAACACAAATGCTCAGATCCCTTAGTTATACTTATTCCTTTATTTGTATCCAAATGAAATGAAAATAATGTCGTCAAAGAAACAAAAACAGAACATTAATTGAAGACATGTAATTTTCTCCAGTGACTTTTAAAACTAAAAATACTGTTGCATGTAGTTTTAATACTCTACAGCAGACCTTTAAATATAATAAATATACAAGAACATTTTCATTTTTCTAAGTTCTAAGGAAATAATTTATTCTGATTGATTTCACCTTTATATAAATAGATGCTCAAATTAGAACAACCAAAAAGGAACAAAACATCATATTGAAAAAGAAAACATTCATGCTGTCACTTTGAGTGACCGGTTCTCAAAAGTAATATCTCATTTTGTTCAAGATGAAATCTGAGTAGATGATACATTTAATCAACTATTAAGTGGATGCAAAAAGAAAAGAAAGAAAGAAAGAAAGAAAGAAAGAAAGAAAGAAAGAAAGAAAGAAAGAAAGAAAGAAAGAAAGAAAGAAAGAAAGAAAGAAAGAAAGAAAAAGGATGCATAGAATCTTATGGATATATTCTCTCAGTGACATATAGTATGCAGGATTTACACACCCATCTCCAATTAAGACTTGTGGGAATTAAGGTAAATGTAACATAAGCTCAGAGAAGAATAGAATCATGTGAGAGTCATGAAAATTGTAAAATTGTTGCAATATTTTATTTAAATGTTAGAGAGAAAATAATAGGGATCAAGTCTCACATTTTCTGTTACCCACACTCTCTGTATAAAGCACAAGAGATAGATTCACCATAGGGATTACAAAAACTACAAATGCACCATTTCAAAAACTCTGCTTCCTGAGAAGAAAAAGCTCTTTAATTTACTAAACAATCAAAAAAGGAAAATTTCTATAAGGTACTGAATTTGTAAGTGAGATTTCCTATTGATACTGTAAAATTATATTCTATAGTTCAAATACCAAAATATCCTTACACTCTCTGCAGTAGAGAGTACGATATAATTATTAATAGCTTTTGCATACCATTTACCTCCAACAATGGATTTCATTCAGTATGCTTTACTCATGTACTTTGGGACTGCTTCTAATTTCACAATAATCTTTCCAGCAATTTGTGTGTGTTGTTTATTTGGGGATCTGGATGGGGTGTTTGCTTTTAACCATTCAGAGAAATTTATCTGAGAGGCCATCAATGAGGTGCATGCTAAACTCCTCCTTTGAAAACCAACTGGCAGATTTTATTATGCTCAAGGCTTAGGGTAACTCAGTCCATAGTCTCTTTGTCTTCTGTTGGCCAGCAGTAACAGATTGGAATTTGGGGACCTAGAATACAGGCTTTTCAAATAAAACTTGAATGGATAATTTAACTTTCCCATTTTCTGAACTCCAGTTTATTCAGAGGTTTTGGATGGAAGGACAGTAGCTATAAATATAAGCATCATGGGTGTGGCCTTGTACAGTGAGAAATAAGTGGGAGTGTGAATGTTAGTAAAAACAAAATCAAAACCCAAAAGAAAAGTACTTCCTTCCAGAATAGATCATATCATTTGAAGTAGAGGCAGTTTTTGGACCAGTTTCAGTCTGTCGTTCAATAGAACAATACTTATTGGATCTGATTCTTTTTGTTTTACCAGTGTATAACCTGTATAAGAGAAGAATCAGGCTCATTAACTTTTTCTTCATTGCCTTCATAGTCTAAGAAGTAGAATTTTCATGTTCTGGTTGTATTTCCAAAACAGCTTTGATTGAGAGGGACACAGTGGAAGGTCAGAACAAAAGATAAGAGCACAGAAGGTAGATGATGTGATTTCTAACCAAAATAAGCTCTTGTTGCAAGTTCTAGTAGTCATGTCCTAGCCTGGAATAAGCCATTACAGCAAGTAAGCACTGGAAATAAAAATATATCTGTATTTAATGTTACTCTACAACTGTAGAGAGATGACATCAGTTCACCTCTAGGAATCCACCCATCCACCCTCATGTATGAATGTCAGCGTTCTCTCTGAACATGATCAGTTTAGTTAATATAGTGTCATCAATATGAGCCACTTTCCCTACATGGATCTACAGGAGATGACTGTACTTACTCCATTCTAGCCAGAGTGCCTTAGTAAAAGCCCACTTTAAAGATGAATTATAATTTGCACTGACCGATTGACATTAAGCATCTAAAATGGAAGATATTGACTTCTGCCTGTGTGGAGACCCTGCTTGATACTATCACCCACAGTTAAGTGTGTCCTATTTAAAAATAGATGCTATAAAAACACATGGTAATCCTTCAATGGTTCAATGGAAAGACAGTGTAGTCTAAATGAACTGAACTGAGAACTGGATGCTACGAATTCCTAAATGTTAATCCCCGTTCTGCAGCTCATTTATAGTATGGACTTGGGCAAATGGCTTATATCAAGATTTGCAAAACTGTTTACTGATTTTGATTTCCCAATGTGCAACACCTTGATCCTGATTCTTGGATGTGCTGAGCACCCGTAACTCCCAATGAAGTTACCCCAGGGATGGATTTGATCCAGTGTGTTTTCAGCATAGTTAACAGTGCTGTAGTTAGGCATCAGTACAGCAGGATTGCTGGCTGACTCAGTTATCTGATGCACTGAAGAGTGATCATACCTTCAGTTAATTCTATTTGTATAATTTATTAAGAAGGCTGGAGGGGGGGGGGGAGGGGGAGAAGCCCATATTCCTGTCTGAAGAAATCATGACCCTTCTATAAATCCTCTGGAGATTAAGGTGTCCTCTAGGTGAAACCACAGGAGCAAAGTCTGTATAATTCTATCAGAGTCAGGCTAAGTGTGCTGCTAGTCATCTTTCTTCTTACGTTAATTGTGGGGATGTATCATCCTTACGCCAACCTAATGGAAAGTTCCATGAGAAGCTAAGGGTCACGATGGGACACTTGCCAGGCAATGGCTCATGGCCTTGTAAAACAAAGGCGCCCCCTGGTGGTCTAGGGATTATATAAGATGAGGTAAACAAGGTAATAAATCATGGCCTTATGTAAGGCCCCCTGGTGGTCTAGGGATTATATAAAATGAGGTAAACAAGGTAATAAATCATGGCCTTATGTAAGGCCCCCTGGTGGTCTAGGGATTATATAAGATGAGGTAAACAAGGTAATAAATCATGGCCTTATGTAAGGAACGGTTGAACCAATCGGTGTGGGGCTATACATGTGATAAACACATGATTCTCCTTCTTGTCCAATCGGTAGATGTGTGATCATAGCCTAATTGTGTTATGTAATGTTGAGAAAAACTATAAAAGAAAGCTTGTAATAAACAGAATTCGATTCAGCTTGCAACCACATTGGTCGTGTGCTTTATCCGCTCCGCATGGGACCCCACAGTTAATGCCAGGGAATAATAAAATGGGTTCAAATAAAGCTCTAACAGAAAGGTATTTTTTTATCTGTCAGATTGGCATTTCAGGATTTTCAAATGCAAAGCATTATGAAATTACGGAACCCTGGTCTATAACTGTAAATAGAAAAACCACAAATTTCATTTAATTAATACAGTTGGTCTTTGTCCTTGGAAGGCCGACGCAGCATTCTGTTGCAAAGATTCTATGGTTTTTTTCTACGCACAGTCACAGAAGTCAGCTAAAACTCTAATAGCTCTAACAGAAAAGTTCTCTGTGTAACTGAGCTATAAAATCAATCAAAGCAAGTGTGAAATATTGCCACTATAAGTCGCTCTGTCCTCACACCATTTTGTCTAATGGACAATTTAAATGGGTCAAGGATACAAAGATTTTGGGAATACTTTTAAACATAATATTCACAAATATGTTTAAAAATAACATGTATGTTTTACTGAAGTCATCTTATACGCAAATTTTCAAATAGGTGAAAACATTTAAGAATTATGTGGGGATGCTTCCAGATAATCAAAATGATTACTATGCTACAGTTTAATAACATTCTAATACTATTGTTCACAATACTTTCAAAACAAATAAAAAGCACAATTTTCACGGTAATAAAACTCCCCCACGGATCAAACTTGCATCTTCCAGCAGTACAGACTCAGTGCGTATTAGCCAGCCAATGGCCTGACACACGTGCCTCTTCTCATTAACAACAATATTCATCCACCAGTTTGGAAGGGGATCAAACAATGTAGATCTTCACAAGTTCATTACTATAACCCTATATTAAGATACAATAAGGAGACCTGGAAGCAGACCTATAATTCATATAGCTTCCTTACTGTACACAAAGCTTTAGAGGTTTAGGAAAACAAGGGCTCGATCCCAAGTAATTTAAATACAATGGACTGATCCTGATACATGGCAAGCACCCACAACTTCCACAGAAGTCAATGGAGACTATGGGTGCTCATTACCTTTCAGGTCTTGACCCTGAATTAGACAAATTACACAATGAATAACAGTATAAAGGGAGAGAGAAGGCCAGTGAAGAGACAATAGTAAATAACATGAAGGAACTACAGCGTGTAGGGAATCACCACAATTATTTTCCAAGAGAAGCTTTGTTTTTTCTGGTCAAATTTTTGTTTTGTTGACAAAACAGCTGACAGTAATCTAGACCAGTGTTTCCCAAACTTCGGACGCCGCTTGTTTAGGGAAAGCCCCTGGCGGGCCGGGCCAGTTTGTTTACCTGCCGCGTCCACAGGTCCGGCCAATCATGGCTCCCACTGGCCGCGGTTCGCCGCTGCAGGCCAATGGGAGCTGCTGGAAGTGGCAGCCAGTATGTCCCTCGGCCCGCACCGCTTCCAGCAGCTCCCATTGGCCTGGAGCAGCGAACCGCGGCCAGTGCGAGCCGCGATCGGCCAAACCTACAGATGCGGCAGGTAAACAAAGCGGCCCGGCCCACCAGGGGCTTTCCCTAAACAAGCGGCGTCCCAAGTTTGGGAAACACTGATCTAGACATTCCTTTTTGCAGGGAATGTTAAACTGAAAATGAATAGTAGCAAGATGACTAAAACTATGGGAGCTAGGTACTGTGATGATGAGCAGCTACTGGTAGCATTCCACTTTTGG
Source organism: Emys orbicularis (assembly GCF_028017835.1). Classification (NCBI taxonomy): domain Eukaryota; kingdom Metazoa; phylum Chordata; order Testudines; family Emydidae; genus Emys; species Emys orbicularis. The sequence goes on along the minus strand of NC_088683.1, from coordinate 266,451,515 downwards.
CCAAATATGTTAGTTTCACATTAATTAATCAAATGTTTAAATAAAGGTTGCTGTTGTGTTATTTTGCTAAATGTTTGAGAGTTCCACCTGGAAAATCTCCAGTAACTATGCATTTGATAGAGCCTCTGGATAACACACAGTTGGCTTGGCCATTAGAGTCTCCTTTTTTCAAGGAATTGACTCTATAGGAGATGATATTGCAGTCAATGGAGAGAGAATTAAATGTGCAATTTAAAATAAAACACCGGAACAACATTGTGAATTTCATGGAAAGGGTCAGCATTAACTTACATTAGCAATCTCTGTGTCGTTCACATTGAGACAAGGCTGTACACAGCAGCAGTACCACGGCAACATGCCTGATGCAGGCCCTCCCAACTCACATGTGCAGTACTTACACAGGGTATGGCATGAGTAGAATTTTAGGTGTGTTGTTAGAGGGTGTTAGCTAACTTGTTCCAAATGAACACCAGGGAGACTAAGTTTCAAACTAACCAGCTAGCATATGTTAAAGTCTACTATGCCTTGCCAGACTAGCGTTTCAGAATATGATGATTAGAACAAGTTATCTAACATGTTCTAACACCACACTTTTATCCGAGTCAAGACAAACCCAACAGGACTTCTGCATGGTGCAGAGGAAAGGATTAACATGAATTTTTTTCTCTACCCTCTCTGGTCACATCCACTGCTTTTCAATCCCATTACTTACAACGTGAAGGACAGCACTTACCTTTGAGTCTCTTAATACTAGTATATATTTTTAAATTGCAGATTTTATTTTAGGCCAAACATTCCTCCTGTCCTTTAAGCCAACCATGAGCAGAGCTTGTAAATGTGTTTGGCACAATAAATACATTCTTAACCAAAACTTTTTGGCAGCGTCAAAAGATTCACGCTGAGTTCCTCATGGGCAGAAGCCCTGACAAGCTAAAGGATTAATCATGCAAACTACTGCGTTAAATGCTGCTGATAGAGAAATATACAACTAAGTGCCTCAAATAAGGTAATTGATCTAAAAACCAAATAATATTTTTGTTTCACCCTTTAAGAAGAAAAGCAATTGTTTTAATATAAAAAGATGCAGGTCATTAATACACTAACTTTAGATTCAGCCTACAATGTGACATTATTATGTCATGCCTTGGGCAACACATAAAAGTAGGGTGACCTTTATTGGATGGAAATAAGGGAAAACCACATGAAACATAAGGGATAGTGCTTTATTTTAAGGGACATTTTAGGGAAACATTTCCCTTAGCATATCATGTATTTTGCTCTCAAGTGTACATTTCTACACTCCTTGAGTATGCAATGCATTTATCATAAACTACAATTTAATGTTTAAAATGATCAAGAGATATCCCTTAAAATAAGGGTTGGGTGGTCACCCTACATAAAAGGAAATGGGACTATTAATTCTAATTCATCAAAATGAAAAATCTTTGTCCAATTTTATTAATATAACCCTTTCAACCATGAAAATTAATCTCTATGTGCCTTCAAAGACTGTTCTTCACTGTGAATTGAGAAGCATGTGGCACAGATACTTAAGTCTAAAGAAGAGGAGGATTTAAAAAAAAAAACCACACCTTGTATTTATGTTGCTAAGTAAATATGTGACGGAAAACAGTGTTTAGTAAATTTGTAGCAACTTTTCAAATCATATATGATAACAATGAAGAGCTCAGGCCCAGATAATGGTAAAACCAATGGCATCATGGCCAAAAGCCCTTAGCATCTTATATTATTTCATTTTGTAGTTTTCCATAAAACCTTAGGTAATATGTTGCAATGTTCAGGGACTCTTAAATCTTGATGGCTCCGGTTCAAGCACTCTTAATCTTGCCCATGAAATGATAATTATAATATCTCTAGTCTGTTTTGTTACCGTTTTACTACTATTTCTCTACTGTAAAAGTGAAACCCAATACAGCAATATTTTATACAGTCTCAATATTTTATACAGTCTTTCTGAGAAATATTGGGACATATTAGGCCCAATGGCAGCCTTACATGATAAATTGTGAACCTGAGGTCTTAGCATACAGCAAGCAGTTATAAGGTGCACTTGTTTTCTTGTTATTCTGTTACTATTTATATTCTGGGGAAGAAGGGGAAGGAGTTGGGGGGTTCAGAGAAGTTACACCTGAGACAAAAACAGAGGGAAGATAAGCATCATCTATGCCAGGGATCGGCAACCTTTGGCACATGGCCCGCCAGGGTAAGCCCTCTGGTGGGCCAGGCCAGTTTGTTTACCTGCCGCATCCACAGGTTTGGCCGATCGCAGCTCCCACTGGCTGCGGTTCGCCGTTCCAGGCCAATGAGGGCTGCGGGAAGCGGCGCGGGCCGAGGGATGTGCTGGCCGCCACTTCCCGCAGCCCCTGTTGGCCTGGAGCGCCGAACCCGGCCCGCCAGGGGGCTTATCCTGGCGGGCCACAGGCCAAAGGTTGCCGATCCCTGCTTTATGCAGTTTTATAACTAGGTTGATGATGGATCATCAGCAAAAGTTGGCATGTTTAGCTCTCTTGTATACACAGATTTTTTACAAAAAGTTTCACAGATTAGTTCTGTACCATATTAATCACAAGGCCTGAGTCTACAATGCAACAATTTTTGAAGAACAGGTTTTCTGAGCAACAAAAGACACAAAAAGAAAAGGAAGATAACCTCCTTCACTCTTAAATTCAGGGGTGAAATGGTGGGGTGGGATGTTAATGAATTGTACATCTGGGAGCTTTCTAAAGAAGGCCTGAGGAGAGGCCTGGTTTGGGAAAGTCTGACTGAGGAAGCTACTGCATTAGTATAGAGTGGCGGGGGTAGGCAAGGAGGGAAAGGGAGGAGCAATAAGGGGAGTGAGGAAGGCAAGTGGACACTGAGGCCAGCGTCTGGTGGTCACAGAAACAGCATGTGAACTGGAATTGGCTAGAAGAAAGTGTGAGCAAGCCCTGAAGAGGAGAGCATGAACCAAAGGGTCAGCTGAGGGGATCTGGGTCTATGAAGAGAGGACTTAGGAGCACTGGAGTGTTTCATTCTCATGGGGTCAAGTATCAGGGGGTAGCCGTGTTAGTCTGTATCTACAAAAACAACAAGGAGTCTTTAAGGTGCCACCAGACTCCTTGTCATTCTCATGGGGTATGTATACATACACAGCCTGCGGCAGTGAGTCTCCCAGCCCAAACTTGGGCCAGCGAGGCTCAGACTAGCACACTAAAAATAGCAGTGTAGACAGTGTTTTGAAGTTGTGGCTGGGGCTCAGGCTCTGAAGCCTAAGGAGTGGGGTGGGATTTAGAGCCCGGGTTGCAACTTCAAAGTGCTGTCTACACAGCTATTTTTAGAGGGCTAGCATGAGTCTCCCTAGCTCAAGTCTGTCATTCTGGGCTGAGAGGCTCACTGTAGACATACTCATATCTACTCCCAATGTACAGTACCACTACAATGATATACAAGGCTTCTAAAGACATTCAAAGAGGGGGCCCCAAAACTTTTAGAGCCTATGGGTACTCAAGAATTGATCTGGCCCTGGGCATGATTATTCTCTTCAGGCCAGATCTACACCAGAAAAGTACTTTTATGCTGATATAACTGCATCCGCACTAGGGCTTTTACTGTTATGGAAATATCGCATAAAAATCACCCCCCTAACCAACATAACTATACTGGCCAAAGGATCTTATGCAGATCTGGTCTTAATCCGTTCATTTAAAAAAGATATTACTACCAACTTCTTGATGAATGGTAAGAAAAGCTTGCACCCATGTTGCACCAGATATGAACTTTCCCACTGCAATTCAACCACCCTGCAAACAGGAAGAAAAATGAAGGTAGTTGAATCGTATCGCACAGAACTGTCAAAGGGGAAAAATGTAGAGGCTGCTGCACAGTTTAAAAAAAATAAGCCATCCTTCCCACTCATTATACTGGGGTGACTTCAATGGTGTTGCACTCGTGTAACAAAGCAACAACAAGCCCTCTGGGCTCTTGGAGGAGAGTGTAAGTGGTTTGGGTTGCATTAGTCATTTCTACTTTGTTTTTGCTGCCATCAAAGAGAGTGGAGTGACAGAAGAAGTCAATGTGTGCAGTTACCTGGTCCAGGAAACTAGAGGGCACTCATGTGGTCCTACATCACACAAACATAATGCCCTTGACACCATATGTGGAGATGGCAGGAAACCCCAAATTGCCAAAGCTATACCCCCTTTTGGTAAAAATGTAAGTGAATGATGGAATGAAAAGAAAGACCACTCTTAATGAGTGTAAATATAAAAGTAAATTATAAGAGAATTAGAAATATAATACAAGCTTCCACTGTTTTACAGAATCTATAGAAGAATTTCAGTGTTTCTTGATCCCATATTCAAATAAAACACTAGACATTTTACTCTGCTCAGCCAAAACTCTACATAAAGAAAGAAACCCTTCCCATCATTGAGAATAGGAAATAGACAATTGGACTCCTACATTATTTTTCCCACTCTGACAACTTCTCACTCTGTAGCCTTAGGCAAGTTATTTTGCTTCTCTATACCTCAGTGTCACCCTCTGTAAAATCTAGATCAGATAAGGATGACTATTTGCCTTTGTACATTGCTTTAAGATTCTCAGGTGAAGAATATTGTTGTTAGACATGAAATAGCTCTGAAAATATATTTTAAATTACAAATGGCATTTCTGATTATATAGCACTGATATTTTAAAAAAAGGGGGGGGGGGAGGTTATCTTGCCACATAGGAACTCAGTGTAAGTTTGCAAACCAGATTCCAAGCTGCTTCAATGCTGGTTTACCAAATATTGGAAAATAAAAATAGTAAAAGATTTAAACTGTTTAATTTTTAAATACAAGTTCTTTTAATAATTGTAGTCAAAATTTTAGAAGAGGAAGGAAAGGGATTTAAAGTATTTTGAGGTGGGGGGAGTGAAGAGCGTGAATCAATGCTATATGTGTCACAAATTAGGGATTTTTTGTTTTGTTATTAAATAAATGAGTACCATCATTAGTAGGATCAGAAATGAGAAATTGAATTCATTTTTATTTTCAATCACATATAACTGATTGTACATGGCAGTTTCCACTTTGTGTTTTTAATTGTATATAATAAAATGTGTGCCTGGGCAAAATAGGACTTCAGTGGGCTAGAATTTCACCTTTGGGATCTACTTCTGACTCTGCCATAGACTGTGTGAGAGCAGAAGTCACTTAACCTCTCTGTTTAACAGTCTCCCCATCTGAAAAATGAAGGTGGCAAAACTTGCTAACACCTTCAGGTACCTCACATGAGTTGTGAAGCTAACTTAATTCATTTTTGAATTAAGCCCCTTGGGGTCCTCATATGGAAAGTGCTTTGAAAGTGTAAATTAAGTCTGTGCCAGCATTTTAAATCTGAAATCACTATTATGGCTCCTTAGTTGACATTACTTAGGCCCCGGTCCTCCAAACACCTATATGCATGAATAACCTCATTCATCTGAGTACTCCCAATGGGATTACCCATGACAGTACAGTTACGCATATGGTTGTGGGTTTGGCACCTTCGTTAGTAGAACACAAAGGTAAGCATTTTACCTAGCTTTCCCTAGAAATTCTGTTCCTCCTCAAATACTTTAATGTTGATATTTAGCCAGGGGTGAAAGTAACTTAAAGGATTTACCAGTACGCCGGAGTCCTGCATGGGGGCGTGGTCTCAACCGAAAGAGGCGGGACCTTTCAAGATTTAAAGGCCCTGGGGCTCTGGCTGTGGCTAGGAGCCCCAGCGCCTTTAAATCACCCCAGAGCTACCAGCTGCAGAGGCGGCTGGGAGCCCCAGGACTCAAGGATGAATTAAAGGGCACGGGGCTCCGGCCACTGTGGGGAGCCCCGGGCCCTTTAAATCCCCGCCGGAGCCCGGCTGCCGGGGCCCCGGGGCTCCAGCAGCCGAGCACGGGCAGGGATTTAACGGGCCCGGTGCTCCTGCCACTGCAGGGTAGCGGTGGCAGGGCTCCAGCGATGATTTAAAGGGCCAGAGGCAGTTGCAGGAGCCCCGGGCCCTTTAAATCCCCACCCGAGCATGGCTGCCAGAGCTCCGGAGGTGATTTAAAGGGCCCGGGGCTCCTCACAGCAGCTGGAGCCCTGGGCCCTTTAAATCACAGCCAGAGAAGCCGGTCCAGTCTGGCATGGAGTACTGGCTCTTGCCGGTACACTGTACCGGACTGTACCAGCTTACTTTCACCTCTGTATTTAGCAATTACTTTTCAGAGAAAAATAAGTAAATAGATTCACTTATGTTTATCTAATCTTCCTTAAAATGAACAAGCCTTTATCTTATATATTGATTTGTTATTTATATTTTGACTTGGTATACAGATTTACATTATAAAAACAAGAAAATGTCACCTTCATAGGGGCCCCTCCAGTGGATTCTGTTTTCCCGGTAATTCCAATAACACAGTGATATCAATTTGGCATTAACAGAAAGACAGTATTAACCATCTTTGGCATAAGATAGAGACGCCCCTGCTGTCTGCCAATGAAGGGAATTGAGTTAGAAACCTTTTTAAAAAACAAAAGCAAAACAACACAGCAGGCAATGAAATGCCAAATAAAATTCCTTTTCTACTGAGACAAAGGGAAAGAGTACTGGAGTACTTTAACGAATAGATTTTGACAAATAATAAAAAGAAACCCAGAGTGGGCATTTTTCAATAGCTTGTTGATCTGCTGAATGGAAGACAGTGAAGAAAGAAAAGATTATTTCATTTGAGTTTAAAAACCCATCAGAGACACCCAAAAAACTGTTTTAGCAAACATCTGAAGCCAATTCAAATGGAGAAAGTAGTATCCAGTTTGGTTGCATCAAATAACAGTAATATATAGCAAAAAATATAGGTTTCTAATGGTCTCTTTATGCATTTGAGAAAGATATCGTCATTTTTACTCCTGAGTGAGTAAATTCTGTGCCACTGCACTTGTGCAGAATTCCTATGCCATGCAGAATTTTTTTCCCTCAAAGAAAATACATTCTGCCAGAAAGGTGCTGCAGTTACTCATTTTGCCCAGCAGGGGCCGCTGTGGCACCAGAACAGAAAGCAGCCACTCCCAGGTGGGAGCAGTCCCAGCTGTGGATAAGGAAGAGAAAGAGGCTGCCTTCCTCACAGTACCCTGCCTGTGTGGCCAGGCGAGGAGGCACAAAATATGGGGAGACTGACAGCGTTGAGCACATGGGCCTGCTGGGGGGGTCACAGACTGGGGTTCAGAAGGGCTATTGGGGAGACAGACTTGGGGGGGGCTGAATAGGAGTGGAGGCATAGGGCCACATGGGGGGAGGGGATGCTGGGATGGATGGGGCGGTGCAGAGACACATTGGGACAGGGGCAGATGTGCCTGACTGAATGAGAGAGGTTAGGAGTCAGCCAGGTCTGCATGGTGGAAACTTCCTAACAATGCCACCCCACCAAACCTCCCCCCTCCAAAAACACCTGTTCCATATTTCTCCCACCCATATCAATAACCCTCCACATTTACACCCAGGCTCCTTCCCAGCAATTACTTCCTTCTCCCTCAGCTCTACCGTTACCCCTGACTCCTCCAAGCCTTTGCACTGCTTCTGAGGGATGTGGGAAATAACTTTCTGTATTGAAGTATAAATAAATTATTACTCAGCGTTCTGTATTTATATGCCTAGTAAGGAATCTAATTGTCAAAAAACATTTCCTAAATCTTTTTTGTTGTCTGTACTATTACAGACAGAGTTGCTGACAGGAATTTTGAAATAAATTACCAATATAATTGAAACTGGCGTGATTATACTGTGTTATTTTGACAAAAAATATGCAGAATTTTAAAATATTGTGTGCAGAATTTTTAATTTTTTGGTGCCGAATTCCCCCAGAAGTATATTATGTAGCATGTTTGTATGCTCTTATGTTCAGAAACACTTCATCTTTGTGAAATAATACTACGGTAATTATTTTTAATGTAATCCAGATTCCTTTTCCAATACAATTCTTATTGTAGTCTAAATAATGTGGATAGTTTGGGAAGTGTGCCAACATTAGTATCAGTTCAGTCACATAACAGGAGGGTTTTAAATTTAAAATTGTGTGTTTTTTTAAAAAAAGTATGAAATAACTGTACAAATGTATATTATTCTTTATATTTAAGGTAGTGATGTGTTTCAGTGATTTTTTTTACTGCTGCTTTCTATAACTGCTACTAGAAAGCCAACATACATTTTGGGTTCCCCCCCCCCCCAAATTAGCACATATAAAGTAAAAAAAAAAAAAGACTAGCTTTGGTAATTTTAGTGCCATATCTTACACTTCCATTTTCAAGCAGAGCTCCCCACTAGTGTGATTGTGGAGCTCTGCTTAAAAGATGTCATTTTATGGATTTCAAACTACATTTTTCCCTGACAAGGCTAGAGTCCCTGGATTTTGCAACCCTCTGCTCAAATGCTTATGACAAAAAGTGAGAAAAATTCACCCCAACATTTATTAGTTATTATTTATTAATTTAGATCAGGGGTAGGCAACCTTTCAGAAGTGGTGTGCCGAGTCTTCATTTATTCACTCTAATTTAAGGTTTCGTGTGCCGGTAATACATTTTAACGTTTTTAGAAGGTCTCTTTCTATAAGTCTATATTATATAACTAAACTATTGTATGTAAAGTAAACAAGGTTTTCAAAATGTTTAAGAAGCGTCATTTAAAATTAAATTAAAATGCTGATCTTATGCCACCAGCCTGCTCAGCTCGCTGCCAGCCTGGGGTTCTGTTCACCTAGGCTGGCAGCGGGCTGAGCAGGACCTATGGCTGGGACCCCAGACCTGGGGGGGGGGGTGTTTCAGGGGTCAGGGCAAAGGGCTGGGGGAGGGGGTTCAGGGTAGAAGGCTACGGGGGGGGTGGGGGGTGTAGGGCAGAAGGCTGGGCGTGGGGGGTATTCAAGGGTCAGGGCAGAGGGCTGGGGGTGTGTGGGGGGTGCAGGGCAGAAGGCTGGGTGTGGGGGGGTTCAAGGGTCAGGGCAGAGGGCTGGGAGTGTGGGGGGGGGTGCAGGGCAGAAGGCCGGGTGTGTGGGGTTCAGGGCAGAGGGCTGGGGGTGTGTGGGGGTGCAGGGCAGAAGGCTGGGTGTGTGTTGGGGTGTGGGGGGTTCAGGGCAGAGGGCTGGGGGGCGTGGGGCAGAAGGTGGGTGTGGGGGGGGTTCAAGGGTCAGGGCAGAGGGCTGGGGGCATGGGGGTGCAGGGCAGAAGGCTGAGTGTGTGTGGGGGTTCAGGGCAGAGGGCTGGGGGTATGGGGGTGCAGGGCAGAAGGCTGAATGGGGGGTCAGGGCAGAGGGATAGGGCTGTGGGGGTGCAGGGCAGAAGGCTGGGTGTGTGTTGGGGTGAGGGGGGTTCAGGGCAGAGGGCTGGGGTGTGTGGGGGGTGCAGGGCAGAAGGCTGGTGTGCTCGGCTCGTGGGGGTGTTCCCAGCCCCCTGCCCTGAGCGGCTCAAGGCACGGGGCTGGAAGGGATATGCCCTGTTCAACCCCTTTCCCCCAGGCTCCGTCCCTACCTCTCTCTGCCTCCTCTACGGAGCTGTGTGCACGCTGCCGCTCTTCCCCTTCCCCCTCGCTAGGGCCATCAGCTGATTGGCGCAGGGACGGAGAGGAGGAGGGGCCAGAAAGCACCACGCTGGGGGAAGAAGCAGGGGAGGGGGGAAACTTGGCTGCTGCAGAGCGGTGGGCGGGGGGGCTGAGTGGGGCTGGGGGCCGGGACCGCGGCAGGGAGCTGCGTGCCACTCAAAATCGGCTCGCGTGCCGTAGGTTGCCGACCCCTGATTTAGATAATACCTTTCAGTTTACCCAGTACAGAGTCCAGCTGGAAAGAAAGGGATTAAAAAGTATAGTTTTCTGCTAACTAATAAAGCTGCTGTTTCAAGCACAAAATCAACCAATCACTTGTTTCTTCTCCTATTAAGACTGATCAGAAACTGGAGTTGCTGTTGAGTAACTGTAATCTTGTTCCATTTAGTCAACGTTTTGCTTATTGGAAGAATGATGATTAAGGGCTCTGTGTTGAACTTTTTGATTAAACTGCATACCCATACGTTTTCTTTCTTTAGGGCTCCTACAGGACAGGTACTTTGGCTACGCAAAGTTCCGCCACAGGGACATCTATTAATGTGGGCTCCTGTCCATTCAAAAGACCTAGTTTAAGTTAACAGGATTTATGAAGGTGCAGGGGTCTGTGCTAACGTATCTATTTACGGGATTAAGGATTAAGACTCCACACATTACTTTTCGGGTCAGGTTTGGCATGTCAATAGAGTCAAATATTCTCCTTCATAGTCCCCCAAAACCGGTGATTTGCATGGAACTAACTCTATCAATAAAATGTTGTGTTGGACTTCCTGCAAGATATCATATGAATCCACCCTGTCCCTCTCTCTAACTCCCCTACCCTTAATCTAGTCGTCATCCTCCTCCTCCTCCACCACCCTTTGATTACCAATCTTGTGAGTGAGGCACGATATCTCAGATGCAGCTATTCTGCATTTCCTAGGTGGGAATCTGCCCTGCGCGCGCCAACCCCTCCCCACCCCCCACATATAGGGAACTGGGATGATTTGATCCATGGAAATTAGAAATAAATCAGATCTATTTTCTAGTCCACCCTTGATAATGCACAGGAGAGTGGATTTCCAATACCGGGATGGAAATACCATACATTTTCAAAAAGCAAAATGAAAAATTGAGAATGTTTCTAGGCCAGACCAGGTTTATACAGTATTCTGTTTCAAAGATGCCGCCACCCTCAGTGCATAATGCTAAGATAAACTGCTTTGATTAATGCAAAAGGGGTGGCAGAAATGCCTCAATTGATGCTTTTGCAGCTGTCACTTTTGATACCTGAAAGCCTAATACTTTCATCTCCTATGCTACTGGTGCCAATATACACCCGTGAAAGAAAAGACAAGGGCACACACCGGATCTTCAAATGTCAAGGAGAAAACAGTCAATCCCTGCCCACTCCCATGCAACCTAACTGTTGAAAAAGAGCATTAAAACACTTCCACTTGCTATGTCACTACAGCCTTGAAAAGAACTCACAGAAAAGCAAAAGAAAAACAAACACAGTCTGTAAATTGGAACAAAATCATACATGCTATTTATCTAGTAACGGGGAATATTGTAAACCTGACATAGGAGAACTCTGGTGTGAAAGAGGTTAATGGATAGAGCAATTCTCCTCACAATGGTTTAAGGAAAAAAAGGAATGGAAAGTGATGTTCACACCTGGTGATGAGAAAAAAAATCCCCTTTGTACCCAATACATTACAGCCTAATCCAAATCCCAGTGGAAAGACTCCCACTGACTTCAGCAAAAGTTGCTTCATGCCCTTAGAGGGGAGAGGAGAATAATCCTTGTGAACATGTAGAATACCCCTTGCAAGTGAGCCTGGTGCCTTCTACAACAAATTCTGCAGTTTATAGCTTCCTGGAGGCAACTATAATTTATGCTGACAATTCTTCTAAAATTTCTAAGATAAAATTATATTTTACTTCTTTGGGCTGGCCTGTCTATCCCCGATCTCCTTGAGTTATATATCCTCTCAGTCCCTCCCTTTCCCCTTGGGACTGTACCTGGTATTGTACATTCCCTGAAGTGCACAAAAGAGATCTAGGAGACAAGTTACACAAGGCTGGTATTTTATTCTGATTTCCATAGGAAGCCTCTCTTTTTTTGTTCAAATTCTACAAAATTAGAACCATCCATAGCAGAAGTAAATCCATCATCGAACACTAATGTGCAATAGGGGTAGGGTGAACAGTTGTGTAAACAGCAAATATTAAAGTGATCTAATTTTATGCTTCTACCATGTATTTAACATTTTTTAAAATCCTTTAAGAAGCAAGCCCTTCCCTTTTAGCACTCTCTTTCCTGGAGATCTGCAGTGTGCTCTGATTTTAGCCTGTAGCCTGAATGGAGGAGTGACAGTGTCTAACTAGGTAGATATCAGTCACAACACAGAAGTCAGATGCCGGCCAAAAGGGACACAACAAACAGAATGAATCATGCATTTGAAATGTTGACTATATTTTTGTTTGGAACCAGTGGTATAAAACCCTTTCCCTGTCTTTTTAAAATTCTGCAGCTGGTAGGCAACTCTGCAATAAGTAAACAATTCCATGGCAAAATGGGCAATCACAGATTTTTTTGTAGAAAACTGTAGGCCTCGGATATTGTACAGCCAACAAAAATAAATAACAAAATCCTAATGTTTATTTTTATTTTGAAATCCTTTGTTTTCATTTTTGAGACTCAATTACACTAAAGATGTAGTGGCAAAGTAAGTAAAGTCAGTCCTAAAGACGCATTCACTACCATCCCATTAATAAACCAAGAACATCCACCATGTGGCATGCTAATTAGAAAAAAACATGCATAAGTGAGATCTAAATCCTCAGCTTTCTGTTATTTGCTGCAGCTGCAGGGTTTTAGCACAGACCCTGCATATTGGTTCAATGGTCTGTGTTTTGCCAGGTATTGGTATCATGTCACTTTTCATTACAAAATTCATGGTGGTAAATATATCACTAGGAAGTAATTTAGAATAGATTATCCCATGCATTTACTACTGAATCCCTATATGACAGTGGAGTGAATCATCTTCTCCCTACTTCCTTAGCCCCTTACATCAGGTCTCTAGTATGACTACATGTGCTCTGCAGATTTCTGATCCCATTCAAAATGCCCTCAAGGAGAGACATTATTTCCCCATGGCTGTATTTGTATTCAGCTAAAAAAATCAAGAACCCTTGCAAAGTCAAGGGAAATCAATCAAGAGGGCCTCTGGTTCTACAGTGAATAGAATATATTGAATAAATGTTACACTGGAAGCCTCAGTAGTTTAACCCTATGGGATGAGATTTTCCAGTGTGTTCTGTGTTAGTCCAACTCTGCTCCCATTGAAGTTACCACTTACTTCTATGGGAGCAGAGTTAAAGCAATGCAGAGCACTTCTGAAAATCCCCTCCTCAGAACACAATCTAATTTTCAGGGGCATAACAACTGAAAACTGAACCTTTTCTAAAGCAGCAGCTCTCAAGCTTTACAGACCACTGTACCCCTTTCAGGAGTCTGATTTGTATGATTTGTGTACCCCCATGTTTCACCTCAGTTAAAAACTATTTGCTTACCAAATCAGACATAAAAATACAAGTGTGTCACAGCACACTATTAATGAAAAATTGCGTACTTTCATTTTTACCATATAATTCTAAAATAAATCAATCGGAATATAAATATTGCACTTACATTTCAGTGTATAGTATATAGAACAGTATAAACAAGTCATTGTCTGTATGGAATTTTAGTTTGTACTGACTTTGCTAGTGCTTTTTATGTAGCCTGTTGTAAAACTAGGCAAATATCTAGATGAGCTGATGTACCCCTTAAAAGACCTCTGTGTACCCCCAGGGGTACACGTATCCCTGGTTGAGAAGCACTGTTCTAAAGGCATGGAAATTGGAATTGGATGGGTTCTGCAGCTGAGGAAAAGATTCAGCGTAAGCGCTTGTGTCATAACTATAAAGGGAAGGGTGACAGCTCTCCTGTGTACAGTGCTATGGAATCCCACCGCTGCCACCATGTCAAGGCTGTATCCCTACTTTGAACTTTAGGGTACAAATGTAGGGGCCTGCATGAAGACTTCTAAGCTTAACTACCAGCTTATTTCTGGTCCGCTGCCACCATCCCAAAGCTAATTCCCTTTCCTGGGTAGCCTTGAGAGACCTTCACCAATTCCCTGGTGAATACAGATCCAAACTCCTTGGATCTTAAATAAGGAGAAATTGACCCTGGGTGGGGCCTTGGGTTGTCCCCGGTGATAAGGTTTTGTTTCGGCTTGCCCCTTCTGATATTCGCTCCAACTGCTACTAGCTTTTTTCTTTTCTGTCACCTCCACCCATTTGGCTCCAATCTCCCCCGCCTCGGTTACAGTTTTGGGCTTCCCATCTAGGATGTACCTTTCTATTTCCTCAGGAACACCCTCTAAAAACTGCTCCATTTGCAATAGGAAGGGCAACTCTTCCGTAGATTTAACATTTGCTCCTGATATCCAGGCATCCCAATTTTTCCCAATGTGGTAGGCATGTCGGGTAAATGACACATCAGGTTTCCACCTTAGGGCTCTGAACCGCCGACGGGCATGCTCAGGTGTTAGCCCCATTCTGATTCTGGCCTTGTTTTTAAAAAGTTCATAACTGTTCATGTGTTCCTTAGGCATTTCAGCCGCCACCTCTGCTAAGGGTCCACTGAGCTGCGGCCTCAGCTCTACCATGTACTGGGTTGGAGGGATGTCGTATCCAAGGCAGGCCCTTTCAAAATTTTCTAAGAAGGCCTCAGTATCATCGCCTGCCTTGTAGGTGGGGAATTTCCTGGGATGGGAAGTGGTACCTGGAGAGGAGTTGTTAGGATGGTCTGATGCACCCTGCCTAGTCCTTGCTGCTTCCAGTTCCATCTCTTTTTCTTTCAGCTCCATCTCTCTTTCATGGGCCTCCTGTTTGGCTTTTTCTTCTCTTTCATGGGCCTCCTGTTTGGCTTTCTCTTCTCTGTCATGTTTGGCTTTTTCCAGCTCCATCTCTCTCTTGTGGGCCTCCTCTTCAAGTTTTTTAATTTGAAGCAGTCTTTGATGTTTTCTTTCATTTTCTTCTGCTTCTAGTTTGGCCAGTTCTATTTTGTTAGCTGCTTCTTTGGTAGTCATTTTCCTGTTTTCTTGTGCTGGGTCACACCCTCTGCAGTTGACTGAAACTGGGATGTATTTAGCTCAGGCTCCTGCTGAGTGCTGCTGAGTTAACAGAGACTTTCTAACTAGCTACTTCCGAGGATGTAAAAAGAAAAAAAAACAATTCAGATTGTAAATTACCTTTACCAGATCAAAGTTTGCTCACTTATTGAACCGTTCTCTTAACAAAGGACCTTGTTAAAAAAACTTAACACCTCTGCCTTCAGGCAAGGAGAGATAAGATATGCATCTACCTTCAGCTCTGCTCTCCAAGCAGCTAGAAGGAAAAAAAAATCTCTTACTGGCTTTTGGGTTTAAAACGATCCCACCGCTGTGCCACCATGTCAGTTTAGGGTTTTCACCATTTGAACTTGTGTATGGCCGCGAGGTTAAGGGGCCATTACAGTTGGTGAAGCAGCAATGGGAGGGGTTTACGCCTTCTCCAGGAACTAACATTCTAGACTTTGTAAGCAACCTACAAAACACCCTCCGACACTCTTTAGCCCTTGCTAAAGAAAACCTAAAGGATGCTCAGGAAGAGCAAAAGGCCTGGTATGATAAACATTCCAGAGAACGGTCCTTCAAAGTAGGAGACCAAGTCATGGTCTTAAAGGCGCTCCAGGCCCATAAAATGGAAGCGTCGTGGGAAGGACCATTCACGGTCCAGGAGCGCCTAGGAGCTGTTAACTATCTCATAGCCTCCCCCACCTCCAACATAAAGCCTAAGGTATACCATGTTAATTCTCTTAAGCCCTTTTATTCTAGAGAATTAAACGTTTGCCAGTTTACAGCCCAGGAAACTGATGACGCGGAGTGGCCTGCAGGTGTCTACTATGAAGGAAAAAGGAATGGTGGCGTGGAAGAGGTGAACCTCTCCACGACCCTGGGACGTCTGCAGCGACAGCAGATAAAGGAGCTGTGCACAAGCTTTGCACCGATTTTCTCAGCCACTCCAGGACGGACCGAACGGGCATACCACTCCATTGACACAGGTAATGCTCACCCAATTAGAACCCCACCCTACCGGGAGTCACCTCATGCCCAAGCGGCTATACAAAGGGAGATCCAGGACATGCTACAGATGGGTATAATCCGCCCCTCTAGCAGTGCATGGGCATCTCCAGTGGTTCTAGTTCCCAAACCAGATGGGGAAATACGCTTTTGCGTGGACTACCGTAAGCTAAATGCTGTAACTCGTCCTGACAACTATCCAATGCCACGCACAGATGAGCTATTGGAGAAATTGGGACATGCCCAATTCATCTCTACTTTAGACTTAACCAAGGGGTACTGGCAAGTACCACTAGATGAACCCGCTAAGGAAAGGTCCGCCTTCGTCACCCAGGCAGGGGTGTATGAATTCAATGTACTCCCTTTCGGGTTGCGAAATGCACCCGCCACCTTCCAAAGACTTGTAGATGGTCTCTTAGCGGGATTGGGAGAATCTGCCGTTGCCTATCTCGATGATGTGGCCATTTTTTCTGATTCATGGACAGAACACCTGGAGCACCTGAAAAAAGTCTTCGAGCGCATCCGACAGGCAGGACTAACTGTTAAGGCTAAAAAGTGTCAAATAGGCCAAAACAGAGTGACGTACCTGGGGCACCAGGTGGGTCAAGGAACTATAAATCCCCTACAGGCCAAAGTGGATGCTATCCAAAAGTGGCCGGTTCCAAAGTCAAAGAAACAGGTCCAATCCTTCTTAGGCTTGGCCGGATATTATAGGCGATTTGTACCACACTACAGCCAAATCGCCGCCCCGCTGACAGACCTAACCAGAAAGAAACAGCCAAATGCAGTTCAGTGGACTGATAAGTGTCAAAAGGCCTTTAACCAGCTTAAGGCAACACTCATGTCTGACCCTGTGCTAAGGGCCCCAGACTTTGACAAACCGTTCCTAGTAACCACAGATGCGTCCGAGCGAGGCGTGGGAGCAGTTTTAATGCAGGAAGGACCGGATCAAGAATTCCATCCTGTCGTGTTTCTCAGCAAGAAACTGTCTGAGAGGGAAAGCCACTGGTCAATCAGCGAAAAGGAATGCTACGCCATTGTGTACGCGCTGGAAAAGCTACGCCCATATGTTTGGGGACGGCGGTTCCAACTACAAACAGACCATGCTGCGCTACAGTGGCTTCATACCGCCAAGGGAAATAACAAAAAACTTCTTCGGTGGAGTTTAGCTCTCCAAGATTTTGATTTTGAAATACAACACATTTCGGGAGCTACTAACAAAGTGGCTGATGCACTCTCCCGGGAAAGTTTCCCAGAGTTAACTGGTTAACAATTGTTCTTAAAATAAAACATATTGTTAGTTTTTATATAATCAGTAGTATGTCTAAAGGTACATGTGTTTTATTAACTCTGTTTTCTCCTAGAGCTCCAGGAAGAAATCACAGCCAGTGTGGAACCGGACGTCCAACACTATCTGTGATTTGGGGGGCGTGTCATAACTATAAAGGGAAGGGTGACAGCTCTCCTGTGTACAGTGCTATGGAATTCCACCGCTGCCACCATGTCAAGGCTGTATCCCTACTTTGAACTTTAGGGTACAAATGTAGGGGCCTGCATGAAGACTTCTAAGCTTAACTACCAGCTTAGTTCTGGTCCGCTGCCACCATCCCAAAGCTAATTCCCTTTCCTGGGTAGCCTTGAGAGACCTTCACCAATTCCCTGGTGAATACAGATCCAAACTCCTTGGATCTTAAATAAGGAGAAATTGACCCTTCCCCCCTCCTTCCTTTCACCAGGAGTTGGTGAAAGGAAGGAGGGGGGAAGGGTCAATTTCTCCTTATTTAAGATCCAAGGAGTTTGGATCTGTATTCACCAGGGAATTGGTGAAGGTCTCTCAAGGCTACCCAGGAAAGGGAATTAGCTTTGGGATGGTGGCAGCGGACCAGAACTAAGCTGGTAGTTAAGCTTAGAAGTCTTCATGCAGGCCCCTACATTTGTACCCTAAAGTTCAAAGTAGGGATACAGCCTTGACAGCTTGTGAAAGGGAAAATTCACCAGCTGATGGGGATGGTGGCTAGGATAACTACTTACAGTGGATGACTACATCGTGGTGTGGAGAATAAGTATTTCTGATGCGGGAGGTTGCCAGCAGAGAGGTTGGGGGTTGAGGACATAATGCTTTTGACATGAGGAAATGAGAAGGAGATGCTTGATAGGGATTAGTACAGAAGAGCTTGACTGCAAGCAAGGTCATGATCAGGATGCTTGTTGTCAGAGGGGATTCTTAGACATCCAAAGTACTCCTAGGGGGAACTCTGCACACAAAAATTAAAAATTTTGCAAAATTCTGCAAATTTTATTTGTCAAAATAATGCAATAATCACACCAGTTTCAATTGTTTTGGTAAGTTATTTAAACTACAACACAGAAAAAAGTCACAACTATTCAGCATTTCCTAAACACATGAAAGTTAAATTACAAATACTTGGTAACTAATACACTTTGAATTCCAAGGCAGGCCTGGGCTGCCGGGGAAGAGAAGCGTGTCCCCCGTAGATTTCTTTTGCGTTTTTCTGCGCAGGGGGCACAGAAATATGTGGGCCATATGAATTCTGCACCCCCATATGGGTGCAGAATTCTGTCAGGAGTACATCCAAAGCAACAACTACATAAAAAAAAATTACAAATCAGTTCCAACATAACTTATTAAATTTTAAAAAGCTACCAATATACACATTTTGCATCTTGCTAGCAAATTACACTGCTCAAGACCATTATTCCCCTTCACTCTCATCCCTACCATGCCCTGTTGTGCCTTATTTTACTGACATTGTAAATTCCTTGGTGCAGCCCCCTTTGTTTTCTCTTTCACCTATAAAGAACACACTTCCATGGAGCTATGTACATACAGCAATAATATTTGGGGATTTCATCTCTTAGGATGGACAGAGGTTGTGTTGTCAAAAGGCAGGGAGTTGGATTTTTCCTCAGTTTGTAGGTGTTACAGCTGGATAAAATGCTGTGTATGGACCATTTCTTTCTTTCTTTCTTTCTTTCTTTCTTTCTAATTAATGAAGGAGGTGCTAAAGTATTTCAGCAATGATGGGATTTACAACTCTTACCCTTGTTTTTCTTTTTCCTATTAGGGGCATGATTCCGCCACCTTTCACACACAGAGTGTTCCTTTATAGTTTAGTCCATGAGTTGTTGCATCGGTTTTATTGGAACTCTTCACAGAGAAAGAGGCTAGCAACAGGCTCTCTATTAGTAAAAACTTTTAGTCGGGAAAAGAAATGGGGCAGTGGCCTAAATTTTGATGAGATCAAGGTAAGAGGAGGGAAAAATTAAGCTTCCAGAGTTTAGAATTTAAAAAATGAATAGAGACAACTTTAACTTATCCACCCTACTTTTGATCATGTAAGTTATGCTCTGGAAGAGAGAGGGAGCAGTAAACTACTTGTTAAATCAGATTACTCATATTTTTCCTCTAGCCCTTTATTAGAAGATACACATACACAAAGTGTCAATGGATTTGAGCTGTGTATCTATTTTGAGATGATTTGACGATACGGGCGTGCAAAAATCAAGTGAGACAATCACTTAACAGGCCCTCTCACCTAAATTAATGAGAACACTCATGTTCAGGAATATGTAGAGCACAACTGAAAACAGGAGAACAACCACTGTATTACATTATCCTTTCAATCAATTCTTTAATGCAACACTTCTGTGTGCAAAAAAATATATTGAGTTTTGCCTAACCATCAGGACCTATTCTGATGGTAGGAAAGGAAGTCAGGCAGCAGTGAAAATGCTGACTCAAAAATACAGGAATTAAACTAAATGACTATATAAGACTTACTTGGGATTTTTTGCATGGGAAGTCTTAACAGGGAGTATTTTAGTTTTACTGCTGGGGAGGATGGTTAACTCAACGCCTCCTCGCCCCCCAAAAACAAGCAATGGTCACATAGGGCACAATGTAAGCAATTGCAGTGAAATTTAATTAAACAGTCAGAACTGAATGAAATTTTTCAGCAGAAACTTTTGGGGGAGGGGCAAAAATGCAGATTCAGCAACACTGAAATGTTCTGCAAATTTGTGTTAGTTTCAAATTGTTCCTGTTGGAAAACCACAAACAAAAGTTTAAAAAGTCAAAATGTTCTGATTCTTCAGTACAACACAAATTGTTGTTTCCAAATTTCCATCAATTTATTAAAAATAAAGGAAAATGCTCATAATCAATCCAAAACATTTTGTTTCAGGTTGAACAAAATGTTTCATTTGATGATTTTGTTTTTCAATAAGTTGAATAATATCTTTTTCAAAACTGCCAGTGAACCAAACCATCAGTTATTCTTACAGCCTGTAATGGGCTGCACTCAGCTCTCACAAGCACCCCTTCTGGTCGGGTGTGTCTGCAGTCTTTAAACAGTACCAGTCCTGGGATTGGGCCGTACCCCTAGGGCTTCCTCCCTGGAGGCAATGGTTTCGCTCTCTTGGTCTGTTCTGGCCCCAGCTCTCCAGCTAGGCCTCTTAACAGTTCAGTTCCCCTTCTGGGGGTTTCTCTCTGTCCAGTTGTAGGCCACTTCACCAATGGCCTATTGGGGAAATCCAGGCCACCCACTACTCTGGGTCCCAGACCAAGGACCCTAAGAAGAGCAGCCATGTCCCTTTAGCTAGACTGCTTTCAGTTCCCTGGGCCACTTCCCCGTGGTCCCAGCGTTCAACGATGCTTCACACTTAGCTCACGGCTCTTCTGTGTTCAGGCCCAGCAGCCAGCCAGGAGTTCTTTCTTGCCGCCCTGTTCCTGCCAGCACTGAGCTGTCCATGGTGTTGAAGCTCCCTTTGGCAAGCCAGGAGCACCAGCTGTACTCTCTCGCTCCAGCAAGGAACTGCCTGTCTCTGGCCCTGCAGCTCCTTTTTATATGGCCTTCCTGGGCCCCAGCTGGCAGCCTCTCTGATTTGGCTAGCCCTTTTCAGCCTCTCTAGGCTGTTCAGAGGACTTAGCTCTTCTGCTCCTTTCCTGGGACAGGCGTGGCAGGACACTCAGGCCTCCAGCAGGGGGCTTCTGGGCCTAGTCCACCCCATCACACCTCCCTAAAAATATGCTGTTTTACAGCTGATCTGGGACGTTCTGTAGCCAGGAACCTGCACCGGGGTTTACCGCTGTACAGTTGTGATAAATCCAGGATGAATCTAGCCCTATAAGTATAGAGTAAATGACTTCTGCTTACTGAATGGAACTTCCCTACAGACTTTCTAGCTCTGAAGGAATATGGTTCTCAGAACTGAAGGTTCAAGACATTTTTTTCTTCTAACCTCAAGATACGGTTGCCTTTTGGCCAAGAAGAATTCTCAGTGAGGCCAGTTACAAAGCTTTCCTCATTTCGGAAAGTTTGTGGACTACTTTTCAGTAATTACAGTTGAAATTTGGTGATTAGGAAGATCTTTTTTACACATTTTATTTTAAAAACAGCATGTAGAACTAGTCCTTAAATTTATCATGATCATTTGTTGTACAGTGTTTACAAATTAATGCACATCATGGGGAAGAGAAGCCGCAGTTTGGGCACCAAGAGTCTTGTCCTGTTCCCATTTGTTTTAGTGGAGCTGAATTGTGCTTTTCAAACATGGGTCCTGTGCTGTAAGGTACCCACCCTCTAAAGCATATATTAATTATTAGTTGCTTGTTTTTCCATAGAAAGGTTGTGTGGTAGAGAAAGAGAATCACTGCTTACATGAAGTGTGCTGAATGATCTGTTGATAATTAATACTCAGTTTTTACCCAGCCAGTCCCAGTCTCCCACCCCAACTCCCAGTTCCCCTCTCCTGCCCCCCTCCTCCCAATCTCTAGACACAGTTTCCCCCTCCCAGACTCCTTTTCCTTATCTACTCTCTTGTCCCAGGTCCAGCTCTTGTCCCTCTCCATTTCTACTCTCTGTTGCTTGGGCCCAGCATAGACAGCACACAAGAAAAACTCTCCCTGTTTTCAGATCTGATGCCTGGATCCAGCCCCTGCCTGGCCCACAGCAGCCCGGAGCTGCAATTGCAGGGAAAGTCCTGCTCCATCCCTGCAGCTCCACGCTGGAGCATGCTCGTTGTGGACAGAATCTCTAGAAATTTTATCTGTGAAGCTCTAAGAAGTCTCTGCTGAGCATGTGTGAACTATGGTTTTTCAACCGCTTATAACTTGGCCAAATTTTGGTGGATTTTCACAGGGGCAGCAAAAGGTACATACCTGACATAAAGATCACACTCTGGTGCAAGGTATGGGGGCACTAGAGCTGCTCAAAGAAAAGGCTGCCAGAATTTTTGACAAGGGAGGAAAAACAACAATTTCCCTATCTTCATTCCTTGAAATGGCTGAACCATTTTGGCTGAAATTTTCCAAACATATATGTACAGCCTCAGGATGACAAATAGCATAGAAAATTGCATTCCAAATGGTTACTTTGGCAACCTTAATAATAAATGGCACTACCAGCCCTGACTAATACACCATAATAATAATTGCTTTTCTGTGATGGCTCACACAATGCATTACGGTACTGCCTTATTTAGGGTTAAACTATTCCCTCCTCTGCAACTGCAGAGAGCCCTCACCTACTTGAACGAGTGTAATTCTGTACACACTACACTGGGCAGGATATTTTAATCCTAGATAGACTCCATCAACAGTGTACTTGAGGGTAAACAGAGCTTACCCACCTCTCATTTGGGGAATATGGATTTTATCTCAGGCTAGTTTACCAACTTATTTTTTTACTACTACAAACCGGTCCCCATGTCCACTGCACATCCCTCCCAATTCTAATTCAAATATTTGACCTTAAAAGAATAAAATTCTATATACCCGAAGATTTATCCACTTCTTTCCTAGGAAATATGATGCATTTCCCTATGCTGAATATTACAATTATCCACAATTATCTAATAATAAATTAATGGGTAGCTACTTTTTTTTTGTAGCAAACTTTCAAAATGTATAAAATCTTTCATGAGATGCAATTATCATAGACAAAAGCCAAAATTTTCAAACTTGGGTGCCCAAAATCAGACACATATCCACATGAATTTAGCTCCTACACATACGGTCACCCACACTCGAAATTTTTTGTTATGCTTCAAAATTAATAGGAATTTTATTTTACTATTCATTTCTGCATGATAATGTTCAGTTTTTCTTAGGTAACAAAGGGATACCTCTGCCTAAAACAGTTCTTCCGTATTCCTGCATGGTTACTTCTACATGGAAGCATTTCCACAAAACAGAATTTAAAATTAAATCAAGATTCATTGTTTATTTGCGTCAGTCTATCCCTACAGCTTTTGTAGATCTACAAAATAGATGTCTGAATAACTGAAACTGCACTAGATAAACAACTAAACCAGTTATGGGACGATGGTATAATTTCCTCTCTTTATTCTATTACTGTACCCCACATTAGAGTTAACATTTGCCTCCTCTCCAGGGAATCTTGAGAGCATTCTTGGCCTTCTTTGCATTTTTAAAGATCAAATTTGTTACATAATAAAAAGAACATATTGTAAATCTATTTATCTATACACTGTAAGACAGTTATCTTCAGTATATTCCTTGCTAATTCACCAGTGTGCAATTGGGACATTTACAGCTTCTCCCAAAAGTTCATCCAGGAAGCCGTATATTTTTGGCAGCTACATTGTAGTATGTTAATATAATATGTGAAAGCTTAAAGTCATACACTGAAAATTAGAAAGTCTCTAATAAATGAAACCTAATACGTTTGTAAATAGACAGTTTTTGTATTTCTGTTATTGTTGAAGTAGAAAAACATGATAAGAAAGAGGCAGTAGAAGAGTATGTAATAAAAAGCAAGATATCTAACATTTAGAAACATAAATAACCTAAACCCCCAAAAAGTAACCAGATGGACAATAAATAAATGCCCAGAAAAGTGTAGGTGAATTTATGTAATTTATGTAATATGAGTAAAGGCTAAAAATACAGGAGGAGTAACATCAGAGAGAGAAGTGCATAAAATTTGACAGACCAGATTAAACCATTGGTCCATCAAGTATGTGCCCAGCCTTCGGCATTGGCCATTACTCAACGCTTCAGAGGAAGGCAAAAACACCCATAATGCACCCACTCAAATAAGCAATGCTATACACCGAGGAAAGCATTCCTTCAACCCCTGTGGCAATCAGTTTACTCCCTGAAGCATGAGATTAGATTACCCTTATTTTAGCATGCATAACTACAAGTGTTATTTCTTGTCATAAAGTTATCCTGTCCTTTTAAAAATCCAGCTACAGTAGCTGACTCTATGACCTTGTGTGGCAGTGACTTCTGTGCTGTGTGTGGAGGACAGGAGACCAAAAGGCATAGAAGAGGAGCAATTTTTCCCCTTGATCTATCTGTGTAAATCCCAATAATCTTAAATAGAGGTATGTGCATACAAGGAAAAGTCTGCAGAGATAGTGTATATGAATGTAAGAGAGAGAGGTGTTGAATGATGGAATGGAACCTAGGGTTTTCAAACAAACATGGTTAATAATTTATATACATCTGAAAGGGTATGTTAAGAATCTGGTTTCAGTTAGGGATTCTGTGGACCTGAATAAATCAAACAAGGTGTGTGTACATGATATGAGTGTCCAGAAACACCTCACTGGAATTTCAGGGTCAAATTCTGCTCTCTTGTACACTGATCAAGTGGAACCCCATAAATGGCAGTGAGATTGAACAGCTGCAAATGAGGGCAGAATCTGATCCACTGTAGTCATGCATGATGTGAAATATATTATCCTTTACACTATAATCTATCCCTCTGCTGTATACAAGAATATTTCTTTGTGATTTCTTTTTTAAATGAACTTTAGTCCAAGGAGGAGCCACCATTGGCTGCCAGAGAAACTCAACCTGGCAGGAGCCAGCACAAGCAGCATCCTCAGCAGAAACTCTGTGTGCTCTAAACCCCTTTTACCCCTCTCTCACCTCACTCCCACTCTACCTGCCCTCCATGTTCCCCTTCCCTCCTTCCTGCTTATCCTCCACCCTAGCTCCCATATGTATTTCCCTCCCTTCTTTGTTCGCTCTTCCTTCCTTTGTCTTTTTGGTTAGCCAATCCCATTCTAACAAAACTCCCAGAAAATGTAATAAACAGAAAATATAACCCCCTGAAAAAGAACTGTGGTGCTAATATGTCATTTGCAAAACAGTACTCTGTTCACTGTGCATATGTTATATCCCTTTCCTCTACACTGTGTCTGCCATGCCTTTGCGGTGGGGATTGTCTCTTAGGGTATGTCTTCACTACCCGCCGGATCGGTGGGCAGCGATCGATCCAGCGGGGATCGATTTGTCGCGTCTAGTCTAGAGGCGATAAATCGACCCCTGAGCACTCTCCCGTCGACTCCTGTACTCCAGCTCTGTGAGAGACACAGGCAGAGTCGATGGGGGGGAGCAGCAGCAGTCGACTTACCGCAGTGAAGACACCATGGTAAGTCAATCTAAGTACGTCGACTTCAGCTACGTTATTCATGTAGCTGAAGTTGCGTAACTTAGATCGATTCCCCCCTCCCGCCCCCCAGTGTAGACCAGGCTAACTCTGTGTTTGCATAGCACCTAGTACAATGGGGCTTTGTTCACTAACTAATAGTGAAAGATGCTAAGACTGACAGCTTTGGATACTGAAATCCTTTATACTCACAGAATAGGTACAGAACAGAGCGAAGCAGTGTAATCTTCCCCCCTATCCCCTACCAGTATGTTTCAACCATGAACTGGAGGAACCACCTCTGGTGTGAGCAGGTATTTTATCCTTCAAGCTGCTCAGTCCATAGACCCTACCATGGGATACTCAAGAAGAGTGCTAATTAGTATCCCCGGTAACATATTCTTGTTCTATTATATGTCCACTGAGAAGATCACCACTGAGTAGGCATATAAAGCTCATAAGAGCAGAACAACCATCACACTGAGTCAGACTAATGGTTCATCTAGCCCTGTCTTCCAACAGTCGTCAGCACCTGATGATTCACAGGGAATTAACAGAACAGGGCAATTATTGAGTGATCCATCCTTTGTCATCCATTCCCAGCTTCTGGCAGTCTGAGACTTAGGGACACTCAGAGCATGGGGTTCCATAATGAGTAACAAGGCATATATGAGTAACCTTTCTGTGGACACACAATAAAAGAAGATTGTGAAGAGGAGATCCACAGAAATAAAGGCCTTCAGCAGCTAACTCTTAAAAAAATTCCTTGATGGAGAACATTGTTCAAAATGTACCTATTTACACTCTTTCCAAAAATGTTACTACAAATTTAACTATTTTCCAGGAATTTGTAACATGTGATTTTGTATATTATGAATTTGCTAAACATGTTTTTACCTGATGACATCCATCTAAAACACCTCCTAACTTTCATAAACAACAGTTTCTGAAATGAAAATGGAATTTTTAAAGAAGTAATTGTATACATTAAAGAAATGTATATCTATGCTGTCCATCACCCTAGTATCCAACTGTTTCCCATTGTAAGTCCTTTTCAGGTTTGCAAGAGAGCTGGAGGAAATCTGACACTGACTTAATGCATGTTTTACGTTTTACCTGGATGTAGCTCCTGTATGTTACCAAGCATTGCCTTTTTCGAAATTTAATATAAACTTTTATAGAATTTGAAAATAAAGACTCGTATTGTTCCATAATTTGTGAAATGCAAATCATGAAATTAATTAGATCAAGATTCGATTTGCTGCTTACCTACTTTCCCATTCTCTAAACTGTGCCAAACCAGCCCAAACATGTAAGTAATGTCAACTCACAGAGTGTAATTAATACTTCCTTTCTCCCATGCTTTGTCAGTCTTATCTATATAGATTGTAAGCTCTCCAGGGCTGATTCTTTACACAGTGACTAGCACAATAGGGCATGGATCTCAGTTGGGGCCTTTAGGTACTACAATAATACAAATAATAGCTGTGAAAAATATTATACTTGTAATATTTTGTCTCAGTGTGGTACTAATTTTTGAGGTTCTTCATCACTATTTATATTATTATTCCAAAGCACAAAGGATCTAAGGAACCAAAAGTACATATTTTTTATTTGACTTTGATTTAGAATAGAAAATTATACTATAGAAATTATCTGTAGAATATTGATTACTCTCTGTCTCATTCTCTTCCACTGTGTGCTGTCTACAAACCTATGTCCTGGAGGCTGCAAATTGTTCTTTTCAGACAAGTCAATTATGGGGACTTAAAGAAACGGTGGCAATTTCAGCACTGGGAAGCAGCTGAAATGTCAGAAGAAACCCTCCAGGCCGAAGATTCTTCCTACTGAGAGTTGCTAGGGACTACTGATATTATAAACTCACATCCTGATAACATGCATTGACATTTTCTCTAATTCCAGAAAGCTCCAGCATAGACTATTATCTTACAACCAGCAAAGTATTATGCACTCAGCTTTTGCTCAAATTAAAACTGTGTAATGTAACACAGATTAAATCAAATTCACACTTTACAAAAAGATCATTCTAGAGAGCAAAACATGGACCATCTTTGCTTTTGGAAATGTGGGTGGTTTTATAAAAGCTTTTGTATTTCTGGTAATGTCTCTCTTTTATTCATTTTAATTTTCCTGATAACACTCTTGGTTCCTGAAAAGGGGCTGGTCTATACAGGACAGTTCGTGTGCAGTAAGCCTGGGTGTGAATTTCAAGCGCACTAGCTACTTTGCACTAACTCCCTGCAGGAACATTTTTACTGTGCACTAAGGGTGCCCTGAGGCGGTTTAGCTTAGTACACCTCCAAACATATTAAACTACAGTACACAAAGGCACTCTTAGTGTGCAGAAGAGTGTCCATATGGGGAGTTAGTGCAGAGTAGCTAGTGCCTAAAAGCAAGTGCACACTAGCTATTAGGGGATTTTTTTCCCCGTGTAGACAAGCCCTCAGTGTCTGGTCTAATCACTATCTTGGGCTGACCTGCAGCCTGAGATCAGAACCACCTCCATATTTAGGCAATGGCCAGTTCTTGGCAGCTCACGGGCCCAGTGGAAGGTTAGTGTGCAGGTTACTGACCCCACCGAAAGTCCCTGGAATGAGTCATGATGACCCTAACTACTGCTATTATACTGTCTCTGAAGCATCCTTTCCCATTTCATTCATAGACCTCCCTTCTTCTCCAATCACTTGCATTAGAGGAAATGGGGAAGAAGACTCAAGGGCTTGTGGCAGACAACAAACAGATACAGACACGCTCCAGATCTATGAATTCTTGTTTTCCTACACATGGAAGAAACAAAGAAATCTCACCTTTCTCCCACCATAGCAGCCACTAAATAATGCCCTGCTGAACTATTCTAAACAGTGAATAACCTAGAATAACCACTCAGCTCCAGAACCCAGTACCCTGCAATGAACGTGCAAACTACTTCTTGGAGAAAAGTCACCTGAGGACATCCAAGATGGCTTGTCAGGACACCAAGAATCATAAAATGGAAATAGGTGCAATAACACAATACAGTCCATTTCTGAATTGAGCCTATTCACATACCAGGAAATCCTAAAAAACACAACAGAAAAACTGAGCCACCATCTTCAACTCTAACTAAACTTTTTTGAAAGAGAGTTGAGCGTTTCACAAATAGCAACATTTTTCACTTGTTTATTCACTACCCAATGTAAAACAATGGTCCAAACTGCAACCCCAGATTTCAATGTGCAACATCCAATAAAGGCAGTGAGAGTTGTGTGTGCAGAACTACGAGCAGGATTTGGCCAAAATACAAATGGTCTCTGACAGGCCCTGCATTACCATCTTCCTACTGCAGGTTTTGTGTATCCTTGCAGGGCTGGTGGGCTATCCAACATCACTATCCTTCTAACCAGTAATTTAGGGGTCAGTTCTGCTCCTCTTGACTTTAATAATGTAAGATCTAGTCACAGAAGAAGTTTTATATTTTTGAGTGTTTTAAGTCTGAGTACACTTTCTTCAAAGCAGCAATGTGAGCTGCTGGAAATTACAGTGCATCAAACTACAACCACCAGTCAGCAGAATGCTGCTGAACAGCTCATTAGCCCTTCACAGTGTCATAAGCCTTCAAAAAGAAAAGATAGAACATACAAGTATTTAGGGAACTTTAAATCCCCAGGAAGTGGGAAGATTTTGGGGTTGGCAATACAGGATGTTCTTGTGTGGAAAAATCCTGTTTCTCCTGCAAGAACTGCATTACATGATAGCGAAGAATTCAGACTAAGATCTCAACATTCTGTGAATCCATGAAACATGAGCTCTGTCTCTCTCTCTGGTTGTGTTACTTATGTAAATATAATTTTTCTAGGTCAGTAACCTGTGTCTACAATTAGGAGACTGCCACTAAGTCCAGACACACTACATTCTAACAGCACTAGACTTGTGCCACAAATTAACAAAAACATTAGAAATGAAAAGTTCAGTGGTTACTATGTTAAGGGATATATATACGTTTCTAAATGCTTTCCCCAGTTTTTGAAATAAGCCTCCCCCTGCTCTCCCCAAGCTGCAAACAATACTTTGTTCCAATTGTTTATATCACACTCCTGGAGGGAATAAGGTGGTGGAGTCTCAAAGAAACATTTTCCCCTAAGGAATCCTCCAAAGCTGTCTCAAAACTCTAAAGAATTTTCCCCCTTTTGACTTAGCAAATTTCAACTGGTGTGGAGTAGGAGTTTGATTTGTATAAGTATGCAAGATAGACAGCATATCTGAACTGCTGGAGAGGATTCTGATCCCAGGTCTATCATTTAATTGAATAAATACTTATCCAAACAGTAGTGAACATCAAAAATACTGGGGGGGGGGTTGTTTTTGTTTTTTTAAAAAGGTCATTCTAAACCTACTTTAGCTTCCTCATCCTCTAGCCTCATGGCAGGTCAATAATTCTTCTAGTTGAGAAGGACTGGACATAAGTCCCTTCCAATCAATGCTGCTGCTTACCTGATGAGAGGTGATGTGAAATAGTCTGACCACATTCCCCAAGTCAATCAAACCAAGCCTTCCCTAATGGCAACGTAGAGCACTATTACATAATCAGCAATTTGGCCCAGTTCATTTTTGCTTGTTTTCTATTTTTTATATGTTATTTCAAATTAATATATTTCCATCACAATGTTTTAAAATATAGTTTCTAGTCCGACACCTTCATAATATATTTTAGCCAGGATTTTTTTTAAGCTGAAACAAGAACTGCAGACACAACCATAACGTCACTTGCATGAGTATTGCTACTATAATATAAAATATGACTTCTGTATTTTGAGATCAGTAGGTGAAAAATATTGCCAAAGGAATGCAAAACTCACCAAGAAGATTGTAATATATATTGTTTGCTTCACAATTATGACAACAATACTTTTCCCCAGAGAGGGATATTTCACAGCTTCTGGGCATAGTATATCTTCATCTTGATCCGAGGGGAGATACACATATAAATCCCCTATCCACTGAAATGAGGACAAACTCTTTTTTCTGAAGTAGGTGCTCTCTTCCATGTTTTATTTTTTATTTTCAAATTTATTAATCTCTACTCTCAAAATATGCAATTCCTATGAATGAAAACACAATAATAATTCTTACCCCCCCAAATATTAATATGAACTTTGGCATGGACATGAGTTTTTCCAATGATATATTTTTTAAATCGCCATTCTTAAATCTTACTTCAGATTACCAAATATCACAAACTAACCTGTGGAACTCATTGTCATGGGATGTTGTGATGGTAAAAGTATGTCCGGGTTCAAAAAAGAACTGGATAAATTCATGGAGGATAGGTCCATCAATGGTAATTAGCCAAGATGATCAGGGATGAAACCCCATGATCAGAGAGGCCCTAAAACTTTGATTACCAGAAGCCAGGAGTCGAAGAAGGGGTGGATCGGTCCATAATTGCACTGAAGTGTATATTTCCCCTAAAGTTCTAGTACAGAGCACTGTTGGAAACAGGATACTGGGCAAGATGGACCATGGTCTGACCCAGTATGGCAGCTCTTATGTTCTCATCTCTATGAAATAAAGAATAGCCATTTTCAGATAGTTTTTGGCATGTGTTAAACCTAAAGACTCTTTTACTGCATGCTGTATTATTTTCATTTATCTTTGCAAATGTTGTTTTCCATTTGATTTCATATTTACATGAAAAAAGAGTAAACAGTACTTTCCCAATACAATATGTATTGATTCCCTTGCCTTACATAAGGAAGAGGGACAGATTGAGCCACTCTCCCTAAGGAATATCAATGGAGTAGAAAATGGTAAAAAATAAAATAAATGCACACACAGTGGCATGCAAAAAGCAATTAATAAATGTTGTCAATAACAACAGAAATACACATGTAAATCATAAGTTCTGAAAATCCAACCAATATAGGGCATATAGTGGGCCAACCTACAAACCTTTACACATGCCCATGACTTTACTCATATGATAAGTCTCGTTTAAGTCAATGGGACTACTTATACACATACACAACTTTTATTAGCCAAGAATTTTCAGGATTGGCTTCAAAATTACTAAGAGTTGGATTCTGCCATCTTTGCTCATGTTGATTAGTACCTTTCATAGCAATTAGTCACAGTGATTTCAGTGGGACTATTTTTGGAGTAATACATGAACAAAGGGTGACACAATCCAGCCACAGAGATTTCCCCACTCTCCATAATTACAGCCTAGCCATTAAGCTGCTATATTCTCTGAAATGAGCACATCTTCTGGAAACATTCTTTAGCGTTCACTAGGAAGGGATGAGAACACTGTGGCGTTACTGGTGGGCAGAAGCATATTCATACTGCATTGTTATCACATGAAGAAATAATCTCCATGACATGAATTCCATATACATGAAACCTTCAGGAAATGGGAGGCCAACAGTGCTCTAGTCTTCACTGCTGGGAGATATTGTATGTTGTGTTATATTTTTCTCTGACAGACTAAAGAAAATAAATCTTTCACATCACATTTGTTGGGGTATCCCAGAGACATACTAGGATTAGGCATTTTTCTTGGTGTTGACATTCAACATTAGGATACACTTTTTTCCTTCTAATTAACTTTTCAATGACAGTCACATATTTAAAAGAAATAGAATACTTTCCTTCGGGGCATAGAAGCAAAATCTGCCCAATTTCCTCTCAAGGCACAGTGGAAACAAAGCATTATATTTTAACTCAATGTGGACTAGAATATCATCTGACATAAGAAATTTAAAGAGCATGAGATACAGTATGAAAACAGCATCCACTGCAGTGAAAAAAAAAAAAAAAAAGTCCTTAAACACCTGGTTAATACTGTCACTAAGTTAACCCTATATAACACTGAGGCTTTTCACAGCTGTAACACCACCACACTTTGACTGATTAGAATTAATTGATTTGAAATATCTGAAGATATTTTATTTAGCAGCATTATTTTGCCTGAAGGAACTTTCTTAGCTTTGGCCATTTTGCAGGTCTGTATTATTTCATGCAGGGCCGGCTCCAGGCACCAGCCCACCAAGCTTGTACTTGGGGCGGCACCTGGAGGGGGGTGGCACGGCTCTCCGGCCCTCTTCCCCCTCCCCCCCCAGCGCGGGGGGGGGGGGCACAGCCGGAGGCTTTTTTGCCTGGGGCGGTAAAAAAGCCAGAGCCGGCCCTGATTTCATGCAATTTTTACCTAGCAATTTTTCAAAATCCTTTAAAATCATATGATAAAACTTTTATTAATGCAAGTGATGTTTCAAATTCTAATATTCCTAGCCATTAGGGGGAAAAATTAGTGATACACACAATGAAAAGATATTGATATATAACAAGAACGTAAATTACATTACAGAAGTACCTTATTTTACTAAACATTCATAATTCAAAGAATTTTGTAGCAAGTTTTAGATCCTGAACATCATGCCAGTAATGAAGG
Source organism: Emys orbicularis (assembly GCF_028017835.1). NCBI lineage: Eukaryota > Metazoa > Chordata > Testudines > Emydidae > Emys > Emys orbicularis. Next base: position 266,418,897 of record NC_088683.1, on the reverse strand, counting down.
CACTGCAGACACTTACAGAAAAGTTCTAGAGTCTTTAACTGAAAATTATAACCCATCTGTAGTTTTACTAAACCATCCCACAGATTTCAGTAGCTTAAATATATCCCTGCTATAGAATTCTATAGAATGTTTTTCAGAAAATTCTACAGCAAGGATATCATTTTCTGTTAAATTCTATAGGTTTTTAGAGCAATTTTTAGAGACTCTAAAATCATATTGATTTAATCTCTATTAATGTCTATAAGACTTATCGTAAATGAGATATGTTTCATTCTGGTACAGGTTTCTGTTTTGGATATGTGTGTCAAAAGAATTCAAAATATCCACAGCATATTACTCACTGATGTGTAGAGGAAACCTTCTCCATTTAGGGCTATATACAACCCTGTCTTTACACCCTGGATAGCGACAACTCGTAGTCCCACTGGTATAAGGTTGAATAGAGCTGTAAATATAAACATGATCTGTCACAGATGAGAAGTGATAAATAAAGTATTTGAATAATCAAAATCAAGAACAAAGAACAACTGTTACTGCCTTCACAAAAAGCTCTGATTTCAATAAAATTTTAATTAAGAAAGCATTGCTAAGTTAGTATTTAAGCTTTATGTTGCAAATTTAATTGGCAATTATTCCTGTAGCATTTTAGTATTGGCACAATTGCTAGCTAGCAAATAAAAAAGAATATCTCATAGGATTGCAAAGAGTACAATAGCATCACAATTTCAATGAATGGAAAATGCTGTAACCATATAAAGGTGGGGGAGGGGATAGAAACAATTTCTAAGTATAACATTTTGTCATCTATTAGGTTCATGCAGAAAGTGAGAGTAACAATCATAGATTATTCTCCAGAATGAAAATCTTTCCATTTTGCCCACAGTGAATTTTTTTCCCCTTAAACACAAATGTTATTGTACTATGAAGCACCCCCAGTAAAACTGCTTTCAGCAAGGCTATGGCCCCAGAACTGAAAGTGCAATGGATATTTTTGTTGAGAGCATCTTTGATATAAGCAATGGTACATAGACTCAGCATATGGGAAAGCACTTAGGCTTCTATGCAGAAAAGTAATCAAGCACAGATTTTAAGCATGCACATGTACTTGAGCTGTCCTGAATAAGTATGCTTTCCGAAATTGAGGCTTTAAAGAGAAACAGCTAACAACAGCTGTAGTAACAAAAGTACATAAATTTAAGATAAAAAGACAGCAATCATTTTTATAAAAGGCTGAAAAGAAAACAATATAAAGGTGCAAGTAGGGGAAAAAATACTTCAAAAATCTCAAAACAAAATCAACAAAAGTCGAGAGAAAAACAGCATGACATTAATTTTATTGCCAACATTTAAGAGCCATCAGGATGGAGATGCTGTATAATGATGGCATAAATGAACAAGAAAGTTTAGAAATCTGTTGGCTGCAGTTCAAATTGCAAGTCCAAAATGGCAAATTGCACTTGTGCTACACTACATGGGAAAGATGGTAAATGCCATTTTATGACTCATGCCCAGCAAAACACCTGGCAGCGAAGATCTCCTTGAAAAAGACTTTAGTGTTCTGACTGACCACCCCCCTATATAAAAATGAAATAAACAAGGTATATAAACTATTAGTTTTTAGGCAAGTGAGACATGGACCAACTTTTATGCCAAATTACACCAGTAAGAATGCATGAGTTTGCTGGCCTGGATTATGAGATAAGATGCAAACTGTGCATCACTCAGGGTCTGGGGAACAGCCTCTGAACCAGAGCTCATGTTGGACAGCTTTTAAGCCCTGGATGAGGTAGGAAGTGGGAGAGGCCCAGGCCCTTGGATGAAAAGCAAAGTACAACCTGTATGTAGACTAAAGACACATAAGCCCATGGTACCAGCAAGTTAAGTCTCAGGAGGTAAAACTGCATTTCAAAACACCCACAAAAGGTGCGGTGAGTTACCCAGCATTTGAAAAGGAATGTCATATATATGGCAAGAAAGTATGCTTCATGGTACAATCCCTAATTAAGATCCCAGAATTCAAACCCACATCAGAAAAAGGGGAAATGCATTCACTATCAACAAGGCAGACATGTAGCCTAGGTGCAAGAACTCCAGGTTGGTCAGGCAATGGCTACAGAGATATAAAGGAGACAATATTGACTCAGAGGAAGCTAACCACATCTACATAAACGGAGTAGAGTATATGGCCTTTTAGGATTGTAATACCCTAAAATATTCTCTCAACATATACCAACAACATTATCAGAAATATGCTCCTGCAATAGAAGAATACATGAAATGCGATCCTGTTAAGAAGAAATATTGCCACAGTGAAAAAGTTGGAAGATGCTGTGATAAAGCAGCCTACTTCCTGCAGTTTCAGAATGAAAAGAAAGTGCATAAAAAAGAACTCCAGAAGGTACAGAAAACAAATTGCTGGATTTATATAAGAGAAGAGTTAAGAGGTGCTATACAGAAAGTTATACCTAAGCCAAAAATTAGCATTAATATGTATTATTTGTATTGCTGTAGCTCCCAAGGACCTCGGTCAGACTGGGGGAGGTCTTATTGGTCTAGTCACTGTACAAACCTACAGTAAACACATGTACCTAATCTAATCTGAAACAAGATACCATGAATGTGACAAAGACAAGGAAGGAAGGGGGATGGGGAGTACAACAGGTAATGAAAAAGAAAAGGATCATAGGAGTACCTAAATTAGCTATTGCACAGTTTGGTGGCTTCTGAAGGTTCCAAATCATCTGAAAGTTTTAAAATAATAAGTAACACCAGTTATCCCCAACTGTCACACAGCAAAGACACCATTATTTGGATGGCTTCTTGTTAGGTGTCACAACAGAATTGGGTCTTGGGTAGGGATCTGAAGGAGGAGAGAATTTGGAGGAGGATGAAGCCTTACAAAAGAATGTAAGGATATTATTCAATGACTAAAGGGGTGCATGAAAAGAGCAAGGATGTATTCATGGAAGAAGCAGGCAAATGGGCATTCAAGACTGAGATAAAAAAATAAAACGGTAGGAGGAAATCTGGATGTGCATTAAAAGCATAATGTTTGTACAGTGCCTAACACAATGAGGGGTCCTGGTCCATGACTAGGGCTCCTAGATGCTACAGTAATACAAATAATAAATAATGATAACAGAGAGAAGAGGGCATATATAGCCTGTCTTCTATTTCCGGTCATTAAGGGGCACTGGGTAGGAAATCAAACAACTTCACTAAAGAAAGATGCACAAAGACACAAAAGATCCAGGAAAACTGTTAATAATAATAACTCCAAATCACAGAAGTCTCTTCAAAACTTTTGGAAAGCAAACTTCAGTAACATCATTTGAGAACAAAGAAACAGGACCAGAGTCAGACAATGACAACCTATGAAGAAGGTTTGCAGACCTGAAATAATTACAGTGTTTTTATGCAAATGATGAGAAAATTAGAGAGGTTTATGTTTATTAACCTCTGGTGGTTTAGAAAGCACTGAGAGAGAGATTTAATTATGTGTCTTTTTAAGGCCACCAAATTATAACCTTAGATCCTCAGCACTGAAGGAATTAGACTAGTGCATGAGCTGTTAAAATGGAAAGCAGAATGCTGGAACTGGGCTAATAAAGAACATTGGGCCAGTAGCTGAGAGCGTGCCTGGATTTCATTCCACAAGACAGTTCGCACTTCATTGGGACAAAGAAGATTAGTCTGCATACAACTATTGATGCACATATGGCCAGCATAACTCTCTTCGGTGCACACTTCTCATTGATTTTAGCAAAACACTCTATAGGTCAGGCTCAGTATGTGATATCCACATGCTCATAAGTTGGTCAAATAAAAAATCAATTTCCTACAGAACCTGGTTCTGCAGTGCTCCTCAGTGCGGACTATTTCCGTGGCAGCTTGCAACTTTCAATCTTTTAGCACTTCAGCTGTAACCCTATTAATCTTTCACTAAAGATTGAATTGAGCTATTTAGGCCCAGCTCATAGTAACTAGTGTTGCCAACTTTCTAGTCACACAAAACTGAACACCCTGCCCCTTCCCTGAGGCCCCGCCCCTGCCCCAAGGACCCGCACCCTGCTCACTACATTCCCCCTTCCTCAGTGGCTCGCTCTCCCCCATCCTCACTTACTTTCACTGGGCTGGGGCAGGGTGTTGGGGTGTCGGAGGGGGTGAGGGCTCTAACTCGGGGTGTGGGCTTCAGGATGGGTCCAGAAATGAGGGGTTCAGGGTGTGGGAGGGGGCTCTGGGCTGGGGCAGGAAGTTGGGATGCGGGAGGGGGTCAGGGCTCCAGCTGGGGCTGTGGGCTCTGGGGTGGGGCTGGGGATGAGAGACTTGGGGTGCAGGAGGGGCTCCAGGCTGGGGGTGGGGCAGAGGGATTTGGATTGGGGGAGGGGGCTGTGGGTTGAGGCGGGGGTTGGGATGCAGGAGGGGTGAGGGCTCTGGGGGGGAGCTAGGGATGAGGGGGTTTAGGGTGTGGGAGGGTGCTATGGGTTTGGAGGGGCTCAGGGCTGGGGCAAGGGGTTGGGGCACAGGCTTACCTTGGGTGGCTCCCAGTTAGCGGCACAGCTGGGGGGGGAGGGGCCCTAAAGCAGGTTGCCTGCCTGTGCTGGCACTGCACTGTGCACGCCCTGGAAGCAGCCAGCAGGTCCGGGTCCTAGGTGGGGGGGCCAGGAGGCTCCATGCGCCGCTCTTGCCCGCAGGCACCCGCACCCCCAGCTCCCATTGGCTGGGAGTGCGGAGCCAGTGCTCAGGGCGGGAGTAGCACGTGGAGCCCCATGGCCCCCCTGCCTAGGCGCCGGACCTGCTGGCCGCTTCCGGGACGCAGCGTGGACGCCAGCCAGAACAGGTAGGGACTAGCTTGCCTTAGCGCCGCAGCACCGCTGACTGGACTTTTAATGGCCCAGTTGGCGGTGCTGACCAGAGCCGCCAGGGTCCCTTTTCAACTGAGTGTTCCGGTCGAAAACTTTCCAGAGTTTTTCAGCATAAACAGTTATCTGCAGAGGGGGATGGGGGCGAAGCCACAGCTCTGCCTCCTCCCCACCCCTTTAAGGCACAATGAGTCTGTCTGAGTAGTAGCTACTAGCAAGGGAGCAGTCCTGTACTACTCAGAGTTCAGAGGCTGCAATTCTGCATGGGTCTTACTGAGAGCATTGGAGCACCCTCCTCCCATACTGCACACTTACATAGAGGCCAGGAAGAATGTGGCTCTAAGTAAGACTTGAGAAGTGCAGACAATCAAATAGTCCAGTCACTGAAAGAGCCCTCCTGGCTCACAGACTGTCCACATTCCCCTTAATTAGGTACTCTTAATCCTTTTCATATTTTGTACGGCATCTTAATAGAGAGAACGCCTCTTGGATTATCCCCTTCTCTTCCTATTTATGATTGCACAGTCTACCTTCCCTCACATTTGCATCACATAACCCCACAGTGGCAACTACAGCAACTGCTTACAAATTTTTCTTAGAAAGTTTTGTAATGTTCTTTAAGCTGTTTTAGAAACAATGCATTGGCAAAATTCAGATTTGGGTTCCGATGAGATCCGGGTTGATGTATAAATAAACACACTCCATTACGTGTGTGTGTGCGCGCGCATGTATATGTATCTTATTTTACATCTATGTTTTATTTTATAAAATATACACACACACTCTGCAAGGTTTGCTGCAGTAACTTGAAATCCCTGGAATAAGAGAGGTGCTTTTTGAAGTCTCCGTGAAGGTCTGTTCGGATGTGTCTGATTTATAATATGCAACATCAGTATTTTCCTCAGTACAGCTTGCTAGAGACAGGCTGCTAAAACTGGCGAAGATCTGCCTGTATTAAACTTGCACAGTTCCAGCACCATTCATCATCATGCTACACAGTACAGAACCTCTGTTAGGACAGTGACAAAGGACTCCACTTTCTCTTTGAGTTTATGGGAGGAGACAAAAATGTCTCCTCCATCAAAATACTTTTTGACTTGGGAAAAGGAACAGAGTAATGAGAAGGCAGGGAGAGTTTTTCAAAGGCACAAATGGCAGTCAGGAACCCAATTCCTGGCAATCAGAAATCCAATTCCTCCCCCACCCCCACTTATGGGTATTAATAGTTTTGTGCTCTTCACAACCCTTATTATTGAGCAAGCCCTTTTACATGACCGAGATGTTACACAAGCTGGGATTAGAACCCAGCTCTCTAATGTGGCAGGTCTAAATTTCAGTCACTTAGCCCAATCTCTCTCACAAAAAATCTGCCACATCTACATATTCAGCCGTATCTAAGGCTATAAAACAGGCCTTTTCATGTGTATTAAAATTTGTTTTTTCTGTTAAAAAAAAAAAAAACACCTGGGAAATTATATATAAAAAAACCTCCACCCATAACTAGGGCCCTACCAAATTCACAGTCCATTTTGGTCAATTTCATGGTCACAGGATTTTAAAAATCATAAATTTCAAGATTTCAGCTATTTAAATCTGAAATGTCACAGTGTTGTAATTGTAGGGGTCCTGACCCAAAAAGGAGTTCGGGGGGGAGCACAAGGTTATTATAGGGGGGGTTGCGGTATTGCCACCCTTACTTCTGCACTGCTGCTGACGGCGCTGCCTTCAGAATTGGGCGCCCGGCCAACAGCCACTGCTCTCCAGCCGCCCAGCGCTGAAAGCAGCACAGAAGTAAGGGTGGCAATACCGCAGTCCCACTAAAATAACCTTGTGACCCCCCTGCAACTCGCTTTTGGGTCAGGAACCTCAATCTGAGAAACGCTGGTCTCTCAGTGAAATCTGTATAGTATAGGGTAAAAGCACCCAAAAGACCAGATTTCACAGTCTGTCACATGTTTTTCATGGCTGTGAATATGGTAGGGCCCTACCCATAACCCTGTCTTAAAAGTGTATAACTCAAGTTGCAAAACCAAGCACTCAAAAATTAGGAGTTGCCTGAATTAAGGCTGACTGTGCAACCTAAATTCGTTCCCCTGCTCTTTAATTACATGATCACATACTATTTTTAACATGGGACCTGTGTCCCATTCAGTGCACAGTACAGAGCTGCTCTGGGGATAGATCAGGGTTGTGTAGTGAAGGAGCCTGTTTGTAAGATCCTTCCCTTTGTTGCAGAAGTTGGGAGGTGTGTAGTAATGAGGCAGGGGGGCTGCAGGAAGAGAGAGAAAGGATGGTCTCATCTTGAAGGTGACTGAATGCCACCCTGGATAATTGGGTTCTATCCTTGCCTTTGCCACAGAAGTGGTTTTTATTGTATTCTTGCATCATACTCCTTGAGGCAGAGACAGGGGGACTGGCACCTAGGTATCTGCCTCCAAGTGGGACAGTCATTGAGGATTATCAACAACTGAATAAGCCTCATCCTAGCAGATCAATGGGATGGCTGCAACCTAGGTAAAACCAGGTTTTCAAGTCTGGATTCCAGGTGGGTGGTAATCAAGCTACAGACCACTTGAGGGGAACCTTCATCACCTGAGGGGTGGGGTTTGAAGCTGACCAGGAGGTTTACATGACAGAGGGGACTGGAAATTATAAATGCACCAGGTCAGCTGACTAGCTCTCTCTCTCTCTCTCACTGAGCAAAATAAGAATGCAAGACTGAGCAGGAGGAAGGAAAGAGGAGAGTGGGTGCAGTAGAATCCTGGACTCCCTGAAGAGTCAAGGACCAAATTCCAAAATACTCTTGAAGTGGTGAGGAAAGTGAGACGGGTTTGGCATGCAGGTTTTCTTGTTTTCCATAGATCTGTATCTCTCTTGTTCTGCTTATAATGAAAGTGTGATTTGTTTAGAAATCCTTTTGCAGAGTCTGTGTGTTCTTACATATCTCTGAAGGATTAAACTGTAAACTAGAGTAGCCAGAGTACTAGAGTAAAGGGTGGAGCTCTAGGGAAGGTGTTTGAATCACTGGGATGTCCTGAGGGGCCTAGGGCAGTTGGACTGCAGGATCCCATTCCCCAGGAGGTGGTACCAGGTACATAGCCTGTGCCTGAAGTGTGTCTGAGAGGCCAGAGACTGTGGCTGAAGTCTGCCAAGACCCAGGGGAGATCAGAAGAACACCGTTCCTGTGTGTGGGTCCAAACACTGCAGCCTGGTGTGCGACCAACAAGAAAGAGCTTAACCTGGTGTTTGACAATGAGGATAAGAGAAATATTGAACAGCTGCACCATTACTTGAACACCATCCTCTGTGCTGACTGAGACAAGCAAAACATGCATGTGATCATGTACTTAAAGACTATCATAATACATATCCAAAGTGGGGCTGAATTAAGGTTAAATGGGCAAGTTTTGAGTGCTTAACTTCGTAACATGTTTTAATGTAACTATATATAATTGAAAGCTAAATACAAGGAATAACAGCATTTAGATGTTAAAATCAGGTTTACTTTACATCAACAAAAACACAGTATTGTAGAGTCAAGACATCATCCTTGCTTTTTATTCTTTTTATTCATGCTTTTTTCCTTTAGAAAACAAAGAAACCAAATACCCATTAATTGTGTGTAGTTGTTTTGGTTTAATTATACATAAACTAGATCTCTCGTGCTTATGATATATAATCAATATATTGATTATATACGTAACTGTTGGAAGTAAATATTATACTGAACTATGTTAGTGATTACTGTTTAAGGTCTCTCTTGCAGGAGAAACAAAATGAGACAGGGAGTTAAGGCAGTTTGATTGGGTTGCAATCTCCAGAATGAAAGAATCAGTTTTGCCCATGTTCTAAATCAAACTGGAGTCTACTAAAACCACAGTTAGTTCATGAGATAACAATGCTGGAATTATGACAGCGATCACTGATCAGCTCCAATGGTTCACGAAGGAGCCTGTGGTTTGGAAAACATAACATTTTAAATGTCTCCAGGACCATAGTATAGAAATCTCCTACACTACTTCTTCATGGTTTCTATATTAATCACATCATGTGTCAGATCCACTTTCAAATTAACAGTGGTCTGCCCTGTGGAAAACAATGAAAACACAAACGGTCCCAAAAGGAAGTTTCCATCACACTAAATGATACCGGGAACACTTTTGGGGCCCACAGAGGTTAGAGGCTGGACTTGGACAGCTAAGCTAAATAGTACCAGCCTCAAGCCAGCTCAGAAACAGAGTGATACACCAACTGAGGGGAGAAGAGAAGGACAAGATAGGAGGAATATTAGGAGGAATATTAGGATAGGAGGAATATTAAAGAAACTAGAAGTATTGGAATAAAACCTATTTGGCATTCCCAATAAAAGATCAGAAAATAAAGGACTCAATGCACAAACTATGGTTTCAACAAATGGCCCCAATTTTATGATGCAAAATGGGAAAGCTCATTCTCCACCATTATCCAACAGATGGACTAGTCCATACCTCCTCAGCCAATGTTATTAACAGGTCCCAGGAGAGATGAGGACCCCAATGGAAAACAGCTCTGAACTGAAATCCACCAAATTCTGTTCAGTTCAGGCTCTTGTAGTATGCCCATCACCGCGGTATCGAGCACCTTCCAGAAGTGCCTTAAATGACATAGCTAGGATCTATCACATGTGATCCTTTCTTTCTTACTTCCTCTCCCCAATCAGCCCTTCCTCGTTCAAAGAATTGGGTAGAAAAAAGGGGTACTTCTAATCTATACTAAACGTAAAAAGGCCTCCTATGTAATTTACTGGTTACTGCATCGCCAGGTCCACTCACTCCTGGCCCTATGCTCAGGTTTAAGATAAGCTGTGGCAGCAATATGTCCTATTATTGTTGAGGAATATTGCCCCTGTGAAGCTGCAGGGTGGGATTTCAAAAGCGCTCAGCATTGGTCTAACTCTGCTCCCATTGAAATCACTGGTAAAATTCCCATTGACTCCAATGGGAGAAGCATTAGACTAACACAAAGTATTTCTGAAAATCCCACCCATTATAAATAGCTAAAAGCTTTAAATTTAAAAGACAACTTTTGGTGGGACTGTAATGGAAGCATTAGATATACACATACCCAAACTGAGTAACTACCAGATCTTCTTACAGTTACCCTTGTCCTACCTCACTACAGCACCCTCTATTGTTTGTTACTCCTATGCCTTGAGACATATCTAAAATTAGCTTTTGGGGGGCAGACATATTTTTTTTATTTATTCTCTAGCTGCCTGGCACAAGTTGGGATGCTCTATAAATAATAAATAAGAAGCAGAAGAAAAGTCTGTGTGACTCAACCTCTCACAATACTTCCCTGCCAGGAACTCAAAGCACTCCCCCTTTCATCCATCCCTCACTAGCCATTCCCCCTGGATGCTCAAGGGAAGTCAGATGCTGAGCCAAATCGAGGGTTGGGGAAAATTCTTTCCTGTCATTCAGTGCCAATCAGCTGTAGCACAGAGCATGCTGAAAAGCATGGCAGAGGCACAATAGTCCATGCCACCCAGCAACATTAACCCAACAGTGCTTTCATCAACCTCAATCCAAAGCTATTCTCAAAAAGGACAGGAAGCTCCATTCTGTCTATTGGAGACAAAAGTGCTTTCCCACCCCACCTGACTATCAACGTATCCCTATGCCCCTCACAAGTTGGAGGCAACTGTTAATCAAATAGGCAAGGTGTAAACTCAACAGTCAGAAGAAATCTCATCCACACTCCAAACCAATCAGCAGCAAGATAAGGTAAGGATGAGGGTGAGGTTGAATGCTGAATACTTCTTCCACTTCTCACCCTTAGGGCCAGCCAAACCACATCCACCAGTAAGACTGGGGCTTGAATTCTCAAAATAAGGAGATTGCAAAATGAAGGGCAAAACAAAAGAGTAAAAGCTAGTTCATCCACAAGAAAAAATAGTGATTTTTTTTTTAAAAGGGGGAATAGTAAAAACAGAATTACAGTATAGGAAAATGAAAGGAAACAATAACATACTCCAGACAAAGACTGGGGAATAAAAGGAAAAAAAGAGGAAAAAAGACAAAGAACTAACATGATGGACTGGCAACAGCAACAGTAAGGAGACAGAGGCCTTGTCTACACCCAGCCGCTAGTTCGGCGGCTGGGAATCGAAGTTCCGGGTTCGATTTATCGCGTCTGGTCTGGACGCGATATATCGATCCCGGAAGCGCTCGCCGTCGACTGCGGTACTCCAGCTCGGCGAGAGGAGTACCGCGGAGTCGACGGGGAGCCTGCCTGCTGCGTGTGGACCGCGTCTGAACCGCGGTAAGTTCGAACTAAGGTATGTCGACTTCAGCTACATTATTCACGTAGCTGAAGTTGCGTACCTTAGTTCGAAGTTGGGGGTTAGTGTAGACCAGGCCAGAGACTGATAGCTGTTCATATATTCCTGAAAGTGCTCATGTGGTAACACACATTATCTTTCTGATTTGCAAGATAGTGTTGGCACTGATATATTATTTATATTAAAAGTTTAAGGTGGCAATACATGCATTTAGCTGGTAACATTTTTAATACTATATTACATTTGCCCCTGATCCAGACATTGGGCCTGGTTCACCACTGTGTTACTCACGTTTTACAATGGTGTAAATCCATTGATTTCAAAGTGGCTACGGGATTAATCCAGTGCTGATTGGTGAATCATGCCCATTTTTTCCATAGCAAATAATGTTAAATTTGTTGGGAAACTCACAGCCTAATCTCTAACTCATGCAAATGTAAAATATAACAGGACCCACCATTATTTACCTTGAATATGAAATACCTTTATTTTGCACAGGCTGTTTTTGGACAAGAAAGATTATTCTGCATTTTGGAACTATGGGAGAGAATGAGAGAGCAGGCAGACAAATAGAGAAAGGGAAGAGAAAAACACTGAGGGAGAAAAAGATGGGAGATTTTAAAAAGATGGCAACGGAGAAGAGAGGAAAGTAAGGGGTTGTGGCCTAGATTTTCAAAGATTTCAATGTCCACAATTCGGTTTCTAAGAAAGATTTATTTATTTAGATGTGTTGTAACAATAAAAAGGACACTCCTGCACTACTGCCACTAGACGCCTCCCCAAATGAAGGCAGGGGAAGAGAAACAAACAAAAAAAGAAACACATCCTGCAGGCCTCATGCAAGCAAAATGCATTCCTGTTGAAAGCAATGGGAATCTTGTTTCTGCACAGCTTGCAGTACTGGGCCAATAGAGAAGGGGCATTAGAAATGGACATACTTAAGTGCGAGAAAACAGAAAGACAGTTATGAAAAACAGGGAGATGAGAAAAGAACACAGAAAAATAGCAGAGAGAGAGAACAGTGAATCTGAAAAGTATAACAGTCAATAAAACAGTAACAATATCTGTGGATGAAATACATTAAGGACACATATTGTGTTAAAAGGTGTAGTCTCAATAACAGAAAACCTAACAAAACAAAAACAGAATTTGCACCTCCCGCAGCCTAATTCCAACCAGGCATATATTAATGTATGAGTAATAAGTAAATAAATGTCTTATAAACAAAAAGTAAAAATAAACCTCCAATGTCTGCTGTGCTTTATGAAAATTATTCAAATTGAACCATTCAAGAGTCAGGGCAAGTCTGCTTACCCACCACTTGCAGCTCAAGTTGTAAAATATATATTCATTATCTGAATCAAAATGTTCAGCAATATTATACTGAAAGAAATAACACTAAAAATGACCCATAAGAGATTTGAAAAGTGACACCATTTTTGTTTGGATAGCTTTTCAAATTGTTTCCAGTTTTGCAGGCCCCACACTTGCAGAAATCCTATTGAAGTCACTGGGAATCTTGCTGGGATAGGGACTGTATAATCAGTCTCTTTAGCCCGATTCAGTAAGATACTTAAGCATATGTTTCCATGGGTCTAATAACATGCTTAAAGTTAAACATATGCTTAAATTACACAGCCTTGGTTGTCAACGTTCCAAAGATAATTTCTTTGATTCTTTTTTCTATATTTATTTTTCAAAGATAAAGGAAAATGTTGCTGATAAATGTTTTACAGTGGATTTTTGAAAGTGCTTGGTATTGGCCTAACTTTCCTCTCACTGATTTCAACTGGAATTTTATCATTGTCTTCAATGGGAGTAGAGTTAGAGCAACGCTGAGCACTTTTGAAAATCCAAAACTTCATGTCAGACACTAACAAAATGCATAGTTGCTTCTTTCCTATATACTTTTTCACACACACAGGAGCGCTAAGGATTCTTTAAAAGGCATGCTAGTGTTTAATATATTTCTTAAGTTGACAGAATCTTTTTGCCAAAACACATCAAAATTCCTCAAAACCCATTAAAATAGTGTCTGCACGTATATATTTGAATGATTACATCTGCAATCTGTGTTTGAGATTAATACATTCTCCTAGAGCAGTCACTTACTAGAATTACTGCTGTCATCCTTGGTTCCATCGAGAGTTCCATCGGGGTGCATTTGCAAGTAGTAGCCTTGCCTGCAATATAACCTGGTCACTATACCCTTGAGCTGGGGATCTGAAAGACAAACATATTTTGTCACTAGCCTCAAAACTTTTTCCAAGAGTTATCCCTATTTCTCTCATTGTAGAAGGAAGATTGTCTCAGTAGTACTATACAGGACAATATCTGTTGGAGATGAAGAAAGAAAATTTCTTCCATCAGAATTTTACTACACCAGTTTTATGTCCTCTTTTCTCCTGTGAACATTCTTGATGGTAATTAACAGAGATAAAAAATGCTGAACTACTGTATGAAAAACTCTAGTGTAAACTACATTAGCCCCTACATAGACATTTCAGATTGCAATTAAAAATAATTTAATATAAAGAGCCTCATTGAAAATATTTAAGGAAAAAAATCATTTCTAAGAACCCTGTTCATATTTCATATAATTTAGATTTAATTACTATACTTCATTGGTCACTCTTAGAGACACTCACGTGAAAAAAACTGCCTTTGTTGCTTAGAGTTAATCTGGGGGGGTTTTTTGGTGGTTTTTTTTTTTTTCCATTTTATTCCCTACCTGAAGTGACACATTTTTGTGTAATATTTAATAATAATTGAACATGGAAGGTACCAAAGTACTTTATAGACTAATAAACAAGCATCACTAAAAACCCCAGCTCTGAAAAACAGCCATGCCTACAGCAGGACATAAGAATTCTTCACTAGCAACAGCATTTAGGAGAAGAACTGAAAAACATCTTACCCAGTTAAATGTAAAAGGGGAATTTTAAAAGGATAAGTGCATTCTCCCTAAATTGGAATTTGGCTAGGACACCAGGCTTAACACCTCTACTTTCGTGAGAATTACCACTGGATTAAGGACCACAGAGCTTCAGCTTTGTGCTTTGTCTCAGAGATGGTGCCTCATCATCATCCATAACACCTTGCTGGCAAATTAGTTCAATCCTCCAAGGGAAAAATGCCACCTTCCTGCAGTAGCTGAGTTTTCCTTAAATGTCTCTCATCAAAATACATACCAGGCCCAACTCTGCCTAACAAATTAGATATGACTGGCTAGCAACCTTTGGGGATACAGCAATAATTTTGTGTTTATGACATCATGTTCATCTCCATAACGATTAACTAATATCACAAAGATTTTATTAGAACTTCAGATGAGTAATTAGTAGGATGAATAGATGAAATCTTAAGGAATACAGATCCTGTTTTCATGCAAATACTCTTATTTAGGGCCAGATTGTGAACCCCTTACTCATACTGATGAACTGTTACTCTCATGAGTAATCCCATTGACGTCAGTAGGATTACTTGTAATATGAGTAAGGAGTTCAACAGCTTGACCCTTAATGAACAAGGAGATTGGAATATGGAAAATAGTGGCATATAAACAGAATTATTCCTAAATAGAATGTTTACAAAGTTTCCCAAAAGGCGTCAGCTAGTATTGAAAGATCTACATAAATGATTAATTTGTCAGGTTTTTGCAATGTATTTGCTATTCACAAAATGTGTAACAAGTCATTCTTTAAACAAACAGAACCATTTAAATTTACTTTTTCCATTTTACCCTGTAAATATTTCAGAGGCTTTTATCATAAAAATTACAGTACAAAAATGTTCAAAGTATTATGAAATACACCTCTACCCTGATATAACACGGCCCGATATAACATGAATTCGGATATAACGCGGTAAAGCAGCGCTCCGGGGGGGGCGGGGCTGCGCACTCCGGCGGATCAAAGCAAGTTCGATAGAATGCGGTTTCACCTATAACGCGGTAAGATTTTTTGGCTCCCGAGGACAGCGTTATATCGGGGTAGAGGTGTATAAGCAAATGTTCCGCATATATGCCGTATTACAGTCAGTCTTGCAAACCCGGCTTTTCATGAGTGACTCATAAATGGACTACTTGTATAAAGATTATTTATGTCAGCAAGGCTTGCAGAACCCTTACATAGGAATAGTTTGACAAGTCTTCTAAAAGTACTGGAGTCTTCCTTGAATTACTATCTTAATCGACATAATCTGGATACTGAAAAACATTTTAATCACTCAAAAAAATAAAATAAAAAAGCACTGATCAGACTGGCACTACACATATGTAACAATTTTATTTTTATGTGTTTCTAAATTGATAAGCTTAAAATTAATAAATCATTCCCGATACATATTAAAACTGCCAAAATTGCAAGGATCAGTAAGAAAATATTTAAAGCTAACTTGTTTGACAAATTCATGAAGCATTTCAAGAAAAGGAAAAAAAGGAGAAAATACAATGTTAGTAAAGACATAGGTAGTTATGTCTATGCTCAAAGCTGAAACGAATGCAAGTAAGCTTTCAGCTAAATGGTAAAGGTACCATTTTTAATTAAAAACAATCACTGTCTCCTAAGAAGGCTCAATTAAAGTCAATCATTATCAGAAACTGTTTACATCTAATGTGCTGATTGACAAAGTTGAAATTTAGAGTAGACCATCAAAATTATACTTTAATCACCTTTTTAAAAGCAAATTTCTTATCTACTTAAAAAAATAAACTTGACTTGTTTTTAAAAAGGAAAACAATTTTATTGTTGGTCTTTTATTTTAAACTACCTCTGGTTTATTAGCTATACAAAATTACGTGAGTGAAACTAATCTTGTGAGTGAACACAAGTTAAGCCAGAATTTTGGGGTGGGGGCTTGTGTGCCATGGGCAGTTCTTTTCCATTTAGCATTTTCTTGCCAAGACTCAAATACTGCAAAGTAATGGCAATAAGGCAGGCCACATTCTGTATTAGTAGTCTAGACATTGTATGTAGTGTGCATTAGTAGGCTAGAAATGCGTGAGTTGCATGCATTGGGAATGCTTTCAGCTATCAAAGATGTATTCTAACTTGGCCAATTGTTACGTGAGCATGACTCCTTCATTTGCAGTTTCATTTTAAAAATTATTGGAATTGATTTACATAAAACATATGCTGCCATTATGAAAAGTAAGTAGTTCTTACAAGACAGAGAAAATAATGGAAGAAAAAGGATAGAAAACCTTGTTACAATTGTCTGTACTATCAAAAAAATCTCTCTTTTTAATTTTCCTTTTATCTCTACATTCTTACGACCACCTTCTCCCACTCCCTTCATGCTCTACAAGCCAAGGTATCCTACCAAAAGTTTAGTTTCAATTTTCCTGTTGGAAAATTATGCCAAAAAGCTCTTTCCCCCTAGAAAATTTCAATCTCAGGAAACCTCTTTTCCAATAAGAAAATGACCAGCCCTAAATAGTAATACTCAGCACTTGTTTATTGTAACTCTCTACACCTTCAAAGCACTGTAGAAACATGGATTAATTAATTAGTTAAAGGAATGATCAAAAGATTAAATTGCTCAATGAATTGGTAATGAGAAATGAAGCCTTTCATCTCTGGGTTATTAGCCCAGTCCAAGTTATTGATATTTGAGGGGTGTGTGAAATGATTTGTTAATCTCAGTCTAGTTCACAACGAGCAAGTGTTCTCCTCACAAAAACTATGAAAATTAGTCTCATGGTCAGCATCTTTAGCAAAGAGATGTAGGGATGACAGGGCAGGGACGCTGAATCTTACCCTTGCAAATATATAGGTGGCCTTCCAGAACACAACTGAGACACATTGACAGAGAAACCTACTACTGCCTGTATTATAGCTGTTCTGTGTCTAAACAGCAGACTTCATTCTCTAGGAGTTTCAATCTGGTACCTTCCACAAGCACTACAGTCATTTAAAGATATTAGAGGAAGTATAAGTCTGTTCAGCTTCAGAAAGTTTGGTCCCATGTCAAGCCCTGTGACACCTGTGCTCGAACAAAACCTGCCTGGAGCAGGCCTTTCAGCCTCCTCATGTCATCTGAGACCCCTTCCCCGTCCTGGTCACACATAACCCTTGATTTTATAGCAGAACTACCCAAATCTGAAGGCTGCAATACCACACAAACTGTTGTGGACCAGCTTATCAAAATGACCCATTTTGTACCATATTTATGTCTCCCTACTGCAGAAACTATTGCACACCTTCTGGTTACATAGATCTTCTGCCTCCATGGCCTCCCTGACCACCTTACCACAGACCATGGCTCCCAATTGGAGTGTTTCATGTCCTAGATGTCTGACCCCATGCATCCACTGCACAGCATGCTCAGATGGATGGCCAATCAGAATAGGTCAACCAGGTGTTTGGACAATACCTGTGCTGCTTCCTGAACAGCTGCCAAAACAATTGGGTTGCATTACTCCCACTTGCTGAATTGGCAACATGGAACACACCTCTACCTGATCCAGTCCCTTCTACTCCAACTATGGTTTTCATCCTCATTTCCACCCTTCTGTCCCTTCATCCACAATGGTTCCTGCTACCTCTGATCTGGTACAGACCATTCAAGAAATGCAAGTCAACCTAAAGGAGCACCTGGAAGCAGCCAAGACAACTTATAATCACCACACTGACAAACACCGCCAAGAAGTCCCACCTCTAAAGACAGGCCAGAAAGTGTGGCTGTCCACAAAACATCTACAGACCACTCTACCTGTGCACAATTTAGATCATCAGTATGCATGTCCTTTCACTATTACTTGGCAGATAAATCCGGTGGCATTTGAATTACAGCTCCATCGATCCTGAAAGGTCCATCCTGTCTTTTGAATTTCCCTCCTGAAGCCTTTCCTAAACAATCCATTCCCCAGCAGGCATACACCACCTACACATGCGGTTCAAGTTCAAGACCATGAGGATCACCTCATCCAGGACATCCTGGACTCCCAACTGCACAGATGGACTCTGTACTATCTGATCAATCGGGAGGGCTCTGGGGTGGAAGAATGCTCTTGGGAGCCAGCTCATCATGTGTATGCCCCTCAAAAGTCTGGGCCTTCCACAGGAATCATCCTGAGAAATGGCGTCAGGTGCCACAAGTCTCAAACCCAGCCTTGTGGGGCTGCTGAATGGGACCTTGAGAGCCGCGCCCATGCATCAGTATATTAGGCGCCTATGCCCTCTCCATTTCCTTCTTGCCAGCAACTCTGACAGAGGGGCAGGAGAGTGGACATGAGCAATACATCTCGAAGAACAACAGTTACAAAAGATGGGTAACTGTTTCTTCTTCTTCAAGTGCTTGCTCATGTCAATTCCATTCTAAGTGACTCACAAGCAGCATCCCTGGTGGTGGGCTCAGAGTTCACCGTTGTGAAGCTTGCAACACAGCTCTGCAAAAGCCAGCATCGTCTCAGGCTTGCTGGGTGAGCGCATAATGAGACAAACATGTAGATAGATGACCAGGTAGCAGCCCTGCAGATATCCTGAATCGGCACCTGGGTCAGGAAGGCTGACGACGAAGCCTGTGCCCTAGTTGAGTGGGCAGTCACGGACGCCGGTGGAGGCAGCTTTGCCAGATCATAGCAGTAACAGATGCAGGCTGTGGTCCAGGCCTGTTTGCCACTGCAACAAACAACTGCATTGACTTACGAAACGGCTTGGCCCTGTCGATGTAGAAGGCAAGTGCCCTCCTGATGTCCAGGGCATGCAATTTGCACTCCTCTTCTGATTTATGAAGCTTCAGAAAGAAGACAGGTAAGTATATGTTTTGACCAGTATGAAACTGCGAAACTACCTTGGGCAGGAACGCTGGATGCGGCCGGAGGTGGACCTTGTCCTTGTAGAACACTGTATAGGGCGGCTCTGAAGTTAGCGCCCTGATCTCAGAGACCCAATGGGCGGACGTTATTGAGACCAGGAAAGAAACTTTCCAGGAGAGGAGGAGAAGGAAGCAGAAAGCTAGAGGCTCAAAGGGAGGACCCATGAGCCGCGACAGCATGAGATTCAGGTCCCAGGGAGGGACGGGATCCCTGACATGTGGATAGAGATGTGCCAGACCTTTCAAAAACTGGAAAGTCATGTTGTGAGTGAAGACCAACCTGTCCTGGAGCAGAGGGTGGAAGTGGACTTTGATCGATGACAGGGACAACCCCTGGAGGTTGAGGTGTAGAAGATAGTCCAGGATCGCTGCTCAGCCCGGATACTCTGTTCTGCGGCCCAGCACGCAAACCTCTTCCACTTGGCGAGGTAGGTTGCTCTGGTGGAGGGCTTTCTGCTGCCCAACAAGACCTGTTGAACCTGAGCTGAGCATTTGCGTTCTTCTGCATTTAGCCATGCAAAAGCCACACTGTCAAGTGCGGTGCCACCAGGTTTGGATGCAGAAGACTGCCGTGGTTCTGGGACAGCAGGTCTGGCCAGAGAGGCAGCTACAGTGGGGCGGCTACTAAAAGGTCCATCAGCATGCCAAACCAGTGCTGCTGAGGCCATGCAGGAGCTATCAGGATCACCTTGGCCTTGCCCCGTTTGATCTTCAGAAGGACCTTATCGACTAGTGACACCAGTGGGAAGGCATACATCAGAGCCCCCAACCACAGGAGCCAAAAGGAAGCCCCTGTCCAATCCCCGGAATGAGCAGAACACATGCCATTTCCTGTTCTGACTGGCAGGGCTGCCGAAAGTGGGTTCGGGCCCCGGTGAAAACATTTTTTCAGGCCCCCCAGCAAGGACGGACCGGCTAAACAGGGCCGACGAGACAGGGGGGAAGCCGGGGAAGCCAGGCCCGGAATTTTTTCGGGTCCCCCAGCAAGGGCGGACTGGCTAAACAGGGCCGACGAGAGGGGGGGGGGAGCCGGGCCCGGAATTTTTTCGGGCCCCCCAGCAAGGGCGGACTGGCTAAACAGGGATGACGGGGGGGGGAGCTGGGCCCCGGTAATTTGTACTGGCTTCCCCACCCTCTCGTCGGCCCTGCTGACTGGACACAAGCAGATCCACCTGGGGAGTTTCCCACGTCAGGGAGATCACAAGAACCACCTCCGGGTGGAGTGACCGCTTGTGGCAAGACAAGAAGGTCCTGCTGAAGCGATCTGCTACCACGTTCTTGGCCCCAAGCAGATGCGCGGCCACCAGATGTATGGCATGCCACACTGTAGCGGGGCAGTTACCCCGCTCCTGGGGGAAAAGGTCAGCTGATTGGGGAAGCAGCCACAGCTGTGGCCACACCCAATCAGGCCACAACTGGCCCTGATATAAGGGCTAAGGGAGGAGCTGGGTCAGTCTAACTCCAGCCTTGGAGTGGGAAGGACCTGGCTGCCTGGGAGCACAGGGTACTTGAAGCAGAGCTGTGCTGGGGAAGGGCCAGAGGAGCTAGGGAGCTCCACCCGGGCAACTCCCCAGGCTGAGGCCTTGTTAAAGGCCTAAGGAGGTACTGGGACTGCAGAGGTGCAGCCCAGGGATAGGCAGAAGCAGCTGGTCCAACCGCCTTGCCAATGATAAGTTGCCATTACAGACTGCAGTCTGCCCCAGAGAAAGGGGGTTAGATGACGACTGGCAGTAGCCACTGAGGCAAGGTGGGCATAGGGATGGGGATTCCCCTGGGAGGGGATACCCAGAGTGCGGGGGGCACTGCTGCAGGGCAGCACCCCAAGGAAAGGGGCATCAGGGTCCAGGAGGGACATGGGGCCTGCAGCAGGCAAGACACAGGCCAGCATGGGGCGCTCCAAGGCTGAGGAGCTAATTCCTGAGACAACCAGCAGGAGGTGCCGCGGCAGTGAGTGCTCAATCTGCTACACACAGAAGCCCCACAGGTGGAGAGCTTCTTGGCAAAGGGCCGGCGACCTGGTTCTGCCCTGCCTGTTAATGTAATACATCGCTGCAGTATTGTCTGTCAGGACCTGCATCACCTTGCCCTTCACATGGGGCAGGAAAGCCTGGCAGCCAGGCGAACCACTTTGAGCTCCCTGACGTTTATGTGGAGGGACAGACCATCCCACGACCAGCGGCCTTGCGTCCTGAGCTCGCCCAGGGGGCTCCCCAGCCCAGGTCCAAGGCATTGGAAACGAGGGTCAGTGATGGGGACAGGGCCATGACGGGAACTCCCTCCAATACCGATTCAGAGCTCAACCACCAATCCAGGGACAATTGGATGTGAACCGGAACCCTGACCACCCGGTCTAGATCGTGTCTGTTGGAGATGTAGACCGACGCCAACCATGCTTGCAGTGGCCAGTGATGGAGCCAGGCATGCTGGACCACCTACATACATGCGACCATGTGGCCCAACAACCGCAGGCAGGTGTGAGCAGTGGTGATCGGGTAGTTTTTCACATGGGAGATCAGGTCCGACATGGCCTGGAAAAACACCTCCGGAAGGAAGGCTCTGGCTCGTGTGGAGTTGAGAACTGCCCCAATGAACTGCCCCAATGAACCGGCCTTAAGGTCGATTTCTTTTCGTTTACCAACAGGCCCAGGTCGCGGCAGATGGAACAAACCAGATTGAGGCTCCTTTGAACCTGTTCCCGAGATCTGGGCCCTTGATGAGCCAATCGTCGAAATATGAGTAGACCTGAACCCCTAGATGCCTGAGTAAGCGGCCACTAGTGCCATACATTTTGTAAACACCCTTGGGGCAGACGAGAGGCCAAAGGGCAGTGCCATGAACTGGCACTGGCATCCACCCACCACAAACTGGAGGAATCATCTGAGACCTTGGAAAATATGGAGATATATCCTTCAGATCGAGGGCGGCGTACCAGTCTCCTGGATCCAGGGAGAGGATGATGGAGACCAGGGAGACCATGCAGAACTTCAACTTTTTGAGTGACCTGTTGAGGCGCCGCAGGTCCAGAATGGGTCTTAGACCCCCTTTCGCTTTCAGAATTAGGAAATAATGGGAGTAGAACCTTTTTCCCCTCATGTCCCAGGGGACTTCCTCCATTTCCCCGGGCTGCATGAGGTTCTCATCCTCTTGAATGAGGAGTTGCTCGTGAGAAGGGTCCCTGAAGAGGGACAGGGAAAGGGGGGCAGAGGGGGAGCAGCCAAGAATTGCAGGGAGTAGCCCCAAGATACAATCTCTGAAGAAGATGGTTGAGGAAAGAACGAAGTGGATCCGGGGAGTTGACTAATATATGGAGATATACCTATCTCATAGAACTGGAAGGGACCCCAAAAGGTCATTGAGTCCAGCCCCCTGCCTTCACTAGCAGGACCAAGTAATGATTTTGCCCCAGATCCCTAAGTGGCCCCCTCAAGGATTGAACTCACAACCCTGGGTTTAGCAGGCCAAAGCGCAAACCTCTGAGCTATCCCTCCCCCCAAGCTGTCACGCTGCAGCACACCCTCAAAACGAGTGCTTCTGGCCCCCACGAGGCTTCGACGAGCTGGGTTGTGCAGGGGAGCGGGAGGAGGAAGGGCGGTGACAACCAAAACTCGTGTCTCTATCCCTTCTCCTTGCAGGCCCATGTCGAGACTGCAAAGGCCTTGGCGGCGGGGGTGGCCGGAACTGCTTCCTCAATGACTGCAGCATATGCAGACCCAGCGAGCGAAGGGTGGCCCGAGCGTCAGTCTGTGCAGCCTCGCGTCAGTCTCTTCTATGAAGAGACCATTCCCATCAAAGGAAGATCCTGGATCGAGGTCAGCATCTCCTGGGACAGGCCAGTGGTTTGAAGCCAGGAGATGCACCTCATGACCATCGTCAATGCGACCACCCTAGTTGCTGAAGCGGCCGCATCCCATGCCATCTGGAGGGAGCACCTTGCAGCCATCATACCCTCCTCCACCAGGGCCCTGAATTCCTAGGCCGAGTCCTGGGGCAGTGAGTCCTTGAACTTACGGAGGGAGTCCCATAAATTGAAGTTGTACCTCCCCAAGAAAGCCTGGTGTTTGGCCACCCGGAACTGAAGGCTGGCCATCTAATAAATCTTTCTCCAAAAAAGGTCCAGCCTCTGGGTCTCTTTATTCTTGGGGGTTGAACTGGTTTGCCCATCTCTCCTTCTTGTTGGCCACCAAGACGACCAGTGAGCCTGGAGGAAGGTGGGTATACAAATATTCGAACCCCTTGGCTGGAACAAAATACTTTTTCTTGGCCTTCTTGGAGGTGGGAGGGATGGAAGAAGGAGTTTGCCAAAGGGTTTTTGCTATTTTTAGGATCCCATCATGTACTGGTAGCGCAACAGGGGCAGGGGTAGAGGCTGAGAGCACATTGAACCGGGTTTACACCTGTTCGGCGTTCTCCTCCACTTCCAAGCCCAAGTTCGTAGCCCAAGTCCAAAGCAGGGCCTGATGTTCTTTGAAATCGTCCAGCAGGTTGGCGCTGGAGGGGCCCACACCGCCTCATCTGGGGACGAGGACGATGACTGGGTCACCGGGAGAGGCCCCGAGGGATCATCCCCTGTGGGGGAAGAGGGTTTTGGGGTGGGCACTTGCTCCTCTACCCCGGCCTCCGAGTGCACCACGTACCAGGCTTGGTGCCGCCAGTGCCGTTGGTTGCTGCTATGAGGCAGTGGCTGAAGAATGGACTGACTGAGGCATCGGCATCACAGACATGCCCCACACACTTGAGTAGGGCCATTGCGCCACTGGCCTTGCTGCTACAATGCTATCACGGAGGTCGATGCAGCCTCAGGTGCCCACCCACGCCGGTGCTGTCGTGGTGAAGGGCTGAATTCCCTTTCCAAACTGGAGGAAACACCTTCTGGTGATCACGGAGGGGCCATCAAAGCTTGCATCTCATGGCTAACTGTTGCTACAGGAGACCGGTGCCTCAAGTAGGAGAATCAGTGCCAGGGGAAGGGAGATCGGTACCATGACGGAGACTGCTCCTACCGTGGGGATCTGCACTGAGGAGACAACCAGCGGAGGATGATTGGTGCCAGCGATACAGTAATTGGTGCTTTCCTCTAGGCGACCCTCGTTGAGAGCGCGGAGACCATGAGCATGGTGCCGGCTACGTAGGACATCCCGCAGAAGACAGACCTGGGATGTGGAGACTGAGAGCTCTGTCTCATTTCCGGAGACTGGCATCATTCACCCGCCCTCTGAGGAGTTTTTACGGCTGGCTTTCCCTCACCGGGAGCCTTTGCTGTGACCTGCAATGCACGCGGTGCCGGCGGCGCTGGTAGAGGCCTCTGCTCTCTGGGCACCAGGAGAGCCTGGGAAGGCATCGGCATTGCCACCAGTCTGGGTCCTCTACCAATCCCTGGAGTCGGTGGCGGATCCCTCAGGAGGTTAGTGGGTCCTACTGGGGGGCATCCCCATGTGGCTCTGGTGTGGGCTATCAGCCCAAACTGGGTCCTTTGCCCTTCTTGCTCGGTGGCGGGAAGTCACTCTTCTTAGGCACTGGTGCTGGGAAGTACTGCTGGGTGGAGCCTGGTGCCAAGGGTGCGCTGCGCACTGAGGCTGAGACGCTCAGGGCAGAGTCCAGCCAGGGAGGCTCAGAAGCAGAGTTCTGGGACAAAAGTTCTTACAGATGTGACACTTCTCCTTCACATCTGATTCCCTCCCAAGCATTTGAGGCAGGTGCTATGAGGGTTACAGTCAGAGCAGGGCTTAAAACTGGGAGACCAGGGAATGCCCTGCCTGGGTTGAAGTCCCCACTGGGACTCTATCACCAACTACTCTAGTCAACAACTACTTATTAACTAACTACTGTAAACAAATTATTTACAAAGCCTTACGGCTCAAAGAATGAAATAGAAGAACTGCTAGCCCTTTCAAGGCAAGGGAAAGGCATTCCAACTAACCACCATGGGCGGTAAGAAGGAACTGAGTGGGCGTAGGGCCAGTGGTGCCTAATATACCGATGCATGGGCGTGGCACTCAAGAGGGAGCTACAGCCGACCCTATGGATACCACTAAGGCAAAAATATCTGACGGCTGCGCACGTGGGTGCACGCACAGCTAGAATGGAATCAACATGAGCAAGCATTTGAAGAAGAACTGCTGTTAACACCCCACCACCAGAAGCTACACTTGCTGACTCGGCAGGGTGAGTTGACTAACAACAGACTGCTGATTGGCTTCCTGTTCCTGTCCCATTTCTTGTCTGAGCAACTAGTCACTAGGCGTGTTGCTGCCCAGATTTCTGAGATCAGGTCCCTGCTTTCTCGCCTGGTTCCTGCTCCTTGTTCCTGATAACATGCCTCATCCCTGTTCCTTTTACCATGCCCTGTTCCTTGTTCCTGCTGCCTGCTTCCTCACCCTGACGCCAGTTACTGACTCTGACTTCGACCCTTGGCGTGACTTCTGACTCTTGCCGTGGCTTTGAACCCTGGTGTGACCATGACCCCAACTCTACTCCTGACACCAAACACTAGGTCAGATATCCCACATTACAGGCCCTGACACTGTTAGAGTACTTATGACATATCACATTGGTGGAGAGGGTGTAGCTGTTACTTCAGCAAGTTGCTAGCCACTTTCTGTTTGAAAGACTTACAATGGGGGATGACTTCAGCATTCTTTTAATCTATTCTAGTTACCTGGCACGTAGTTCTTAAGCAATTTTAGGATCTACTGCTATAAGGTTAGGAAGCAGGCTAAATGTTGGCACCAAAATTTTTGTCTGTCTTTCTCGCCATAGGTATTTGAACTGGTGATCCTAATAAAATAATGTAAAGTGTGCATGATATTTTAACAATGTGGATCCCTTTAATCCACTAGTTGTTTTTTAAATTGAAATCTTTGCCATTTGTACTGATTTATCCACTAACCCATTCAACTGTACATAGAAAGGGCATGTCAGTCTGCTTGAACTACCGAAGCGAGCTGCTGGTGAATTGCTCATCTTCTCATGATGAGTCTGTGATATTACACTGTTATTACATTGCTTTTCAAAGTTTTGTGCAACAACTCAAATTAAAGGCAGAGTAGCAACCTACAAATTAGAGGTAAATTCAAATAGATCTGCACCCAAACTTGGGCTAAGAATGAGCAAGAATCTCATAGGTTTCAAGGTTCTTTTGCATTCTGTTGCTAGCATTTCTTGCAGGTTTTGCTCTTGGATACCTTATCTTTGATGGCAGCATTCATGCCTGTCCAGAACAGAACATCTCAGGCTCTGTTCTTACACTTCTTAATACTCACATGGACACTGTGGTAACATTTCTTATCTCATATTCTAAAATATCATGACATAAGATTCTTTGTACAGAAACATATGCAACAATCACACCTCAAAAGCCCCCCCTTTTTTTTTATGTTCAGATGTGCCTGAATTTTTTTTCTCTTCACCATCTATCTAGAATTACTCTTTCAAGCTGGGTCAGAAAGGGGCAGTACTTGACCTTTATTTCAAATGTTTCTTCCTGCATCTCATTGCTTTCACTCTTTATAGGCACTTTTGAAAGCATGTAGAACATAAGAAGCTCTTTACTGGGCCTCTCTCACACACTTATCACTTCTGCAATTTCATAATCATTTTCTGACATCTAGGCGGTACTTTGCAAAATGATTTCTGTACTGTGGCTTCTAACTGTTTATGGTCTGGTTCTGCCTTGACTGATTTCTGCACACACACATCTTAATCAAACCATTCACAGTTAAAACACTCTTGACAGTATTTGTTTTTTTCCAATCTGAACATTGTTCTATTGTGTGTTAGTCAATGTTGTGGAAGCATTTACCACTGGATGCTCCTTTTGCAGAGGGACAGCTTGAAACCCATGTGAGCTTGCATTGACAAATTCTAGGATCTTTGCTAGTCTTTAAATATTTCAGTAGAGATGCTTCTGTGACAACTCTTTTTTTTAATTCCCAAAAGCTTTTATCTTGTGAAGTATGCTAGTGCCGTTCTGTGCTGTAGTGAATGGCATACTAACATTATGCTGTCTGTCATTATGAAGTTGGTCTTTTTTGGCCCAAATCAGCAGATTATCGGCAATTATTCCCATACCTTCCAAACACTCAAAAATCCAGGTGATTAATGTCACTGTGAAATGTTTGTAACACCTCTACATAAAGGGGAAAGAAAATATGGTGGCAGACGCCTTGTCCGGGAAAGTGGGCACTGACCTGCTACCTCTGGGAAGCTAGTTGCTAGCCATCCTGCAGCTTTGTAAGACGGGAGCGGTGTGACCTAACAGCATCCCGATGCAAAAGCACAAAGGGCTCACTAGTATAAGGAAATGAGTTACAGCTGGCCTGACCATTTCAGTGTACCCCAACTCCTTATGGTTATAATCTGTATCTAAACGGTGTAATGCAATATGGCATTGAAAAACTAGTAACTCACTGATCATTACAAGGTGTATATCAAGAGTTATAGATATATATTGGGATGGTGACTAAATTGTGTTTAAATCAGGCATGTTGGGGGAGGTGGGTGGTGGTAAACAGGTTTGCCCTAGACAAAGGAATGTGAATTTGTTTCTCTGATCAGCCTGCTTGTCAGGCAAACCATGAAGGTCCAGTTAGGTAAACAAAGTTATCAAGATTAAAAAAAGCAGGGGAGGAGACACCTTTTATAAGGGAAGAGAAACTTCATTGGCTGTAAAGACAGAGGTTTGAACCTCAAGTGATAAGCAATTGAATCAACTGATTGTATACAGTATTACTGTATTATAAAAATTTGTTGAGTGAGGTGTTTGATGAAAGCCTATGACACACTGGTGATTAATATCATCATAAAATGTAAGTTTTTAACATTATATAAGGAATTGTGGGTATTCATTGATATTAGGCTTACAGGCTGTGATCAAACAAAGGGAGAAAATAGGTCTCTCCCAGACAGGAGGGAACATCACAGCTATCTACCTGTCTCCAGTGAAATTAAGCAAGTTGTGTCCAGAAACAATGGAAGCTCCATTTACACAAAAATTAGCAGGGGGATGGGAAGCCCACAGGAAGGGTAGAACAGCATGAGGTTTCCCTGCCTCTTGAAACAAGGTCACTGAACTTTGGAAGATATAAGTAAAGACAGAAGCCATCTTTGGTATCCATCACTAGACAGACACAAGGGAACAGAGCTCTGGCAAGCTGAGAAAGGTGGGTCCTTCAACCAAGGGGGAGGGGTTTGAAGTCTATAGAAACTGAATATAGGTGAGAAACCTGCTTAAGCAAAGATCTTTCATTTAGGAAGACAAGGGAAACCAGTCCCTTGTGGTTCTGTGGAAGGTCCTAACTGAGAAAAAGAAGACAGACTGGTAAGAAATCTACCTTAAACAAAGACAGTAGCTTGTTAAGTTAAGTCTTAGCCACTAGAAAGCATAATTTGGTTTGTTTTACTTGTAACTTTCTATCTTCATTCCTTATTCTTGAACTTGCTTAATCCTATGTATATTATGTTAATAAATTTGTTTTTATTTTTATTATAAACCAACTCAGTGCTATGTTTGAAGGGAAGGGTGTATTTATCCCAGAAAAATTAATAAGCTGTAATGTGCTTTTGTCTCTTTAAAGGAGTAAATAAACCTTATTATTTCTCTAAAATGGTCCAGGAGGCAAAGGCCACTGGAGATAGAATTGCCCAAGCAGAGGAAAACCACATCAAGGGAAACCAGAAGTTGCTGGTGCAGCAGTGACACCATCAGCAACTATTAGAACAGCCCATGTGAAGAGCTGCCGAGATACCTGTTACTAGGTGTCTAGAGCAGTGATTCTCAAAGCCGGTCTGCCGCTTGTTCAGGGAAAGCCCCTGGCGGGCCGGGCTGTTTACCTGCCGCGTCCGCAGATTCGGCCTATCGCGGCTCCCACTGGCCGCGGTTCGCCGCTCCAGGCCAATGGGGGCTGCAGGAAGTGGCGCGGGCCGAGGAATGTGCTGGCCGCCCTTCCCGTAGCCCCCATTAGCCTGGAGCGGCGAACCGCGGCCAGTGGGAGCCACGATCGGCCGAATCTGCGGGCGCGGCAGGTAAACAAACCGGCCCGGCCCGCCAGGGGCTTTCCCTGAACAAGCGGCGGACCGGCTTTGAGAACCACTGGTCTGGAGTCATTGATGGCTTGAAAAAATAGTTATTGGACTCAGGATATGAAAAAGTCTGATCCATGGAGAACACCCAATACCGAAAAGGGAAGAAAATTTGTACTGCAGGAGTTAAATTGGTGACTATTGATCATCAGCCATTGCAGACAACAGCAGTTTTCAATAGACAGTCTGTCCATTACAGATAGCCCTGACCTGGAGGACATGAACCGTGCACCCTCTGATAATCCAGATCCAACTATTAGTGATGTCTCCATGACTGAATATAGGACTTGAGTGGGCAGACTCATACAGAAATCTGCGTTCATGGCAGATTTCCTAGAAGTTACTGTTCAAATTCTTATTCAACTAGAAGGGATCAGTGCAGACAGAATCTCCACCAATAAATGGTGCTGTATATTTATATTAGTTTTAAATTGTTGTCTTGTATGTTAGTATGTTGTTGTATTTCATGTGGGGGAGTTAGCAGGAAATCTAGTTCTGCCTGTGTGTCCTGGAGTTAGTACTTGGAATGGTCCAATAAATCCTTTGATTTCTATTAGTAAGTATTACACAACCCTTGCATTTTGAAGTCTAGACATGATCTCTCCAACAGTTCTGATGAGTACTACTTGCATTTGATGGCCTTAGTCAAATTTTTCAGTCTATACACATCTTTAACTTATTATTTAAACAATACTGTTAACACAGTCAGCTGGTGTCTGAATTTGCTCAAGAACATCTAATTTTACCATCTGTTCGTGTTCAGTTTTTACTTTATGTGTCTCAGTGCTAACGGGACTTTATATAGTATATGCATTTTTAGTGGGACACTGGTTTCTATATTGACATGATATATTATCTACTTAACTCACCCCAGGCCATTAAATATCTAATCAAATTCTCTAAGAATATTTTTGTATCCTATTGAGAAGACAAGTTATACACCTATTAATGATTTGCATTTGCAAATTGTTCCTTCAACCCAAGCTCACAAAAGATTTCCACTGTTTTATATTCTTATGAGTAGCATCTGCCTTTATACAGACATGACAGTATTCCTGTGTTACATGGGTTCTTTTTGTACTTATTATATGAGACACTTATTTGTATATGCTTGCTTTGATTACGTTGCACTCGGCTCCAGTATTTATTGTGAAATCCACTTTTTGTTCATTTATTTCCAATGTCACTGACTAATCTCTTGTACACCCTTACTCTGTAAACATTAAGAGACCCAACAAAGAATTGTATTTCTGCACCATCATTAGCATCAGCGCTTCCAGCTCTGTATTGATGAGATGTATTTTGCTTTTGTATTCTTTTGCAATTTGTACTGAAAATGTCACACTTTTGCAAAATGGCTGTTATTGTTGCACGCATGACATCAAACCCCTTGTGCTAGCATCTTTGCATTTATGTGATGATTGCATCCATATTTATTGAAAACAAATCTGGTCTCTGCCATTTGTTTTGTATTGTGTCTTTGTGTCTTGCTATGCATTTCTGATTAGGTGCACTCCACTTCTTGTAAAACACTCATTTTGGCAAGCACAATTTTCATTAGCTATTGTTTGGAAATCAAGGTTGCCCCCATCCACCCACAATGTCCTTGCTTTCACCTGTCTATCAATTATACCACAAATAGTTTTGTTTCTAATTAAATCTGTCTGTTAATGGTTCAAATTCACATGATTTTACTTTATTAGACAGGTCTGTAAGCTAATGGTCAGTGGTGTAATTTCACAGCTAGTTTTTTTTATTTAAAGAAATGTGCCATTCTCACATTAATTCTTGCATGGATCAGTGTTCTTTAATTTTTGTTATTTAGTTTGTCTACCATATTTCATACCCCTTTCTGTTCCTACTGGTCTGTATTTTAGTCCTTCAGTGCTCTGAGCTTGCCACATGTAGCACTGTGGTGGATTGCGTACTCGTTGATTTCTCTTCAATAGTACTAGCTTCCAGGATAATTTGCAACCTCTAGCAATCTATAGCAACCTCCTCCAGTTCTGTGTCATGTTCCCTTTCAGACTGTGGTATTCAAGTACCTTTCTTTGCTCAATCTTCACTTGTTCAGTACCTAACTTATTATGACCCCATGTAATACGAGTATGAGGCACAGGGATCCTGGGAAGAGTCTGGTCTTTATTTCCTGGCTCCGGTCAGCTGACACTGATCAAGGTTATATAAAAGATACAACTATTATTTGGCAGAGGTCAGCATCCACTGACTCCAACAGCCCTGCTACAAGTTGCATTCACTTTGTCCTTTCTCAAAATGCATGCACATGCATTGGTTTAACTCCTTCTTTTACAGTATAATTGTATAAACTGTACCAGCTTTACCATTCAGTTTTTAATTTTTGTTTTCTCTTTTATACACAGACAGAAAAAGTGTCCTGTAGATTGAATCTTGTTGTTATAAACATGTTCCAATATGTTGCTTTGAAGTTCAGGATGAACACATTGCATCTGTTTTTATGAGTTTCTGTACACTGAAACAATTGTTGTATTTTCATTCATCTAAATTACTGTTAAGATAAAGCTATATAAAAATTCTAATAATACTCAAAATATTTGGTGTTTCTCTTTAAGACATAATGCAGTATCATTGTGCCCAGGACCCAAGCATCTTCATTGTTTTGCAGTACTTGCCACCTGGCTTGCTTTCAGTGAAAGAGTAGACTCAAATTTATTTCACTCACATCCAAAAAGTACTAAGACATCACAAGGTGACAGACTATTACCATCTACCTATATGTATAAAATTTGACTAATGTGTGATCTTTTGAATCAGTAAATGGCTTTTAAGAATAAGATTTTCTCTGGAGCTGTCACTGAAAATGGAAAGTACAATAGGATGGAAATAAATGACCTTTTCAAATTTTAACTGCATACATTTCACATAATAGCTAACTGACTAAAGAATGAATTGAGTTGATTCTCTCTTCTCTAGAAAACTTCATTTTGAGAATAAAATGGTGAAACCTTTTGTATGTACAACCGAGATTATTTGTCTCCTTGCATATTGCACCACAAAGTAATGCTATATTTGAATTCAGTTCATATTTCTTTCACAATTTCCCTTAGAATTTTAATTTGGAAAGCACCTGAAAAAAGCCATAGAAAATAAAGCATTCCAGACTATCAAAGCATGGCTCAATGGAAAAAGAACGGCAGCTTAATTTGCAATGCTAAGTATTAAGTTTTGAACCACAGCCAATTTTCTATTGTTGTATACAGGAAGCTTCTTCTATAATACAGAGTGGCAGGGGTCCTTAACTTGTTATTAAGTTCATTTACTCCTTGCCAGAATACATACAAGCATATGAAATGAAATGAAGTATATTCTTTCTGTTTAGATACGCAGCAGCATCACTCTGAAATGCTGCTGGAACATTCATAGAATGTAGTCCATTATAGTTACTCCTATTTCTTGTTAATGTCAATTGCACAAAATATTGAAAGAAACCATTTTCATTACTTTTGAGAAATTTTACATTTACTTCTATTGACTAGCAAAAACAGGGTAGACAAACAGAAAAATTGCACTGTCAATGAACTGACACAAAGGATATTTTATCTGTTTCCAAAGTGATTAACTAGGAACTGCAATATATGTCACACACAGACATCATGCAGCAAATAGGCTCAAAATACATTTTTATTTGGTGACAGGTCAAAAGGCTTTACTAATCTCCCATGCAGCAAGTTTCAGAAATCCAACAATAGTCTTCATTTCCTTTTGCCACCACCATATAAAAAGCAGTCACTCAAGAAGTATATTAGAATTTACAAAATACTCACAAAAACATTATACCCCAAAGCTGTCATTTACACATTAGTTGGGGTGAGTGAATTTAAAAACATAAAAATCAAAGACATATTTGCCCACAGAACGACTGATCATATTGTCAGTCTATGGCTTTGTTTAATGAAACAGCATTTTTATCATTTGTTCAATTTCACCTGAAGTCACAGTTCACACAAAAATAAACTGATGGGTGTATACTTCTTTACACTTTTATTCTCTTGTAATAAAAACTGTTTGATAATTTGAAAAGAAAAACAGAACTCAAAGGAAACCTGTTTGCAAGGAACAAGAAAATTTATAAAACAGATTTTTGAATGCTTTTCATTTAGTGTAAAACATTGCCCTCTATAACATGTTACAATATATATTCATATGTTACAGTAGCATGTGGTGTCTACAAAGCTTTTTTTTATATCTGATAGAGAATGTATACTATGTAAAACGTGTGTTGGAAAAATAACTTCAGAACTTAATAAATGTTGTGTGTGTGTGTGTGTGTATACCCCTCATCTGAGTATATAGTAATTTATGTGACAACATTTAATCATTATGTTTCTGCATAACTCCTGACTGCCTTCACATACACAAATATATGGACACCCTCCAGATAGATAGATAGATCTGTTTACAAAGACATACAATGATGGCAACTCCACACACCATTAAACACAAAGTGCATTTCAGCCCAATTCACGATGAAGTAGTATTCCTGGAGATCATGAAGGGGGCTCCAGAATACACTCTAGAGACACCAGGTTATGTATAGTGATAATTCAGTACCCCAAGGATTGTAAACACAGCCATTCTTGCCATTTTTATTATTATTATTTTGTTATTTGTTAAGAACCAATAATTTCCTTGGTGTGGAATTAATCATGAAGACATGGTCCTGGCCCAAAGGACTTAGCTAAGCATTGTTAATATAAATTTAATTATGTTAAAGTATAAAATAAACAATGAACTTAACATGTTAATTTAACAAACTATTTGAGTAAAAATAAAGGAGTACATTGGCATGACTTCATATGTAGGGAATGGCAATATTTGGGTTAGAAATAATTATATAGCATAGTCCTATAAGTAAGTGTATATATGTTAACATTTGTCATTCTTTCATGCTTTTTACTGCATTCCTTTGCTCTTTCTGAAAGGATTATAATTTTCACGTTAATCTCTGGATTTCCTGTAAGGAGTGAAAGAAGAAAGAGAGGGTATCAGGGATATAAGACTGGCAAAGGGCCTCTTGAAGTCCTCCACTAACTTTTTTGGGAATTAGAAATCTAAGTTATGGCAGATCCTAAAGTCCTAAGAAATAGGTTACTTACTAATGGAACTAGGAGATCAAATCAGACTGACTGTATTTTAGTACCTCTAGTTCTTTGACATTTGCAAATGGGATGGCGGGGTTATTTTGGGGGGACAAACAAGGATGTAACTGGAGAGGTAACAGACTTTGATTTGTAATATACTTTCTTACTGGTGATTGGTACTGTGCATGTCCATTTGTGTACCTGGACAAGTTTATAGATTCATAGATTCTAGGACTGGAAGGGACCTTGAGAGGTCATCGAGTCCAGTCCCCTGCCCGCATGGCAGGACCAAATACTGTCTAGACCATCCCTGATAGACATTTATCTAACCTACTCTTAAATATCTCCAGAGATGGAGATTCCACAACCTCCCTAGGCAATTTATTCCAGTGTTTAACCACCCTGACAGTTAGGAACTTTTTCCTAATGTCCAACCTAGACCTCCCTTGCTGCAGTTTAAGCCCATTGCTTCTTGTTCTATCCTTAGAGGCTAAGGTGAACAAGTTTTCTCCCTCCTCCTTATGACACCCTTTTAGATACCTGAAAACTGCTATCATGTCCCCTCTCAGTCTTCTCTTTTCCAAACTAAACAAACCCAATTCTTTCAGCCTTCCTTCATAGGTCATGTTCTCAAGACCTCTAATCATTTTTGTTGCTCTTCTCTGGACCCTTTCCAATTTCTCCACATCTTTCTTGAAATGCGGTGCCCAGAACTGGACACAATACTCCAGCTGAGGCCTAACCAGAGCAGAGTAGAGCGGAAGAATGACTTCTCGTGTCTTGCTCACAACACACCTGTTAATACATTCCAGAATCATGTTGGCTTTTTTTGCAACAGCATCACACTGTTGACTCATATTTAGCTTGTGGTCCACTATAACCCCTAGATCCCTTTCTGCCATACTCCTTCCTAGACAGTCTCTTCCCATTCTGTATGTGTGAAACTGATTTTTCCTTCCTAAGTGGAGCACTTTGCATTTGTCTTTGTTAAACTTCATCCTGTTTACCTCAGACCATTTCTCCAATTTGTCCTGATCATTTTGAATTATGACCCTGTCCTCCAAAGCAGTTGCAATCCCTCCCAGTTTGGTATCATCCGCAAACTTAATAAGTGTACTTTCTATGCCAATATCTAAGTCGTTAATGAAGATACTGAACAGAGCCGGTCCCAAAACAGACCCCTGCGGAACCCCACTCGTTATGCCTTTCCAGCAGGATTGGTAACCACTAATAACAACTCTCTGAGTACGGTTATCCAGCCAGTTATGCACCCACCTTATAGTAGCCCCATCTAAATTGTATTT
Organism: Emys orbicularis; assembly: GCF_028017835.1. Classification (NCBI taxonomy): domain Eukaryota; kingdom Metazoa; phylum Chordata; order Testudines; family Emydidae; genus Emys; species Emys orbicularis. Next base: position 266,383,394 of record NC_088683.1, on the reverse strand, counting down.
GCCTAGTTTATCGATAAGAATATCATGCGAGACCGTATCAAATGCCTTACTAAAGTCTAGGTATACCACATCCACAGCTTCTCCCTTATCCACAAGACTTGTTATCCTATCGAAGAAAGCTATCAGATTGGTTTGACATGATTTGTTCTTTACAAATCCATGCTGGCTGTTCCCTATCACCTTACCACCTTCCAAGTGTTTGCAGATGATTTCCTTAATTACTTGCTCCATTATCTTCCCTGGCACAGAAGTTAAACTAACTGGTCTGTAGTTTCCTGGGTTGTTTTTATTTCCCTTTTTCTAGATGGGCACTATATTTGCCCTTTTCCAGTCTTCTGGAATCTCTCTCGTCTCCCATGATTTTCCAAAGATAATAGCTAGAGGCTCAGATACCTCCTCTATTAGCTCCTTGAGTATTCTAGGATGCATTTCATCAGGCCCTGGTGACTTGCAGGCATCTAACTTTTCTAAGTGATTTTTAACTTGTTCTTTTTTTATTTTATCTGCTAAACCTACCCCCTTCCCATTAGCATTCACTATGTTAGGCATTCCTTCAGACTTCTCGGTGAAGACCGAAACAAAGAAGTCATTAAGCATCTCTGCCATTTCCAAGTTTCCTGTTACTGTTTCTCCCTCTTCACTAAGCAGTGGGCCTACCCTGTCTTTGGTCTTCCAAAGTTTGGGGGAGGAGGGGACGGGACGGATGGAGGAACATGATCAGAAGAATGTGTTGCTGTTTTGCTTTTGTAAGGCAAAGCCCCCCTTGAGATCTCACTGTGAGAAAGAAACAGAGCCCATCCACTCTCACTAAGGACTACAAATTCCTCATAAACCACAGTATCAAAAGACAGCTGGCTGACCCAACACTGGCATGCCTGTCCTTGAACAAAGATGGTCACAAACTGCACACAGGTAGTCCCCTCTTTCAGGGATCTTAGTCTAAACATCAATGCAATTCTGTCTCAAGAACTGGCTCTAGTAAGGGAAATCAATGCAGAGAACTAAATCCCTTACTACTATCTACTACTTCCCACACACAAAAATTTAACAAAAAAACCCCCCAACGTAACGTTATCTGAAGACTAAAAACTTGCTCTTATGCTAAGAAAAAGATTATGTGTAACAGCGCCACCTAGTAACCAGAATTTTTTTCATGACTGGAAGGACTCACATCAGGAACAGAGTGGAAACAGTCCAGGCCAATTAGGCTGTAAACCACATGAAGCAAATGCTCTCATTGAAATTTTATGAATTTTATAGTGGAGGCATAGCCACATAAGGGGGGGGGGGGAATCTCAAAATCTTTATAATGCAAATGACCAGCCTCAGACCCTGGCTTCCACTACAAGTGCAATAACTGTCTTCATTTGAACGTTTTCTGTAAACTATGGTGACTTGTGAAGATGAAACTAGGAGATACAGTACCTGGGGGTCACTTTACACACAGTGAAAGACAAAAGATTATAAAAGCTTATCAATCCATCAACAGAGCAATCTGTCAAAAATAACAGTGTACCTCAGAGACCTCTGGAAGCATTTAGGTTCTGTTAGTCTCTGAGAACAGACCACAAAAACAGGTCTCATTGCCATGACAGGAAAGATGGACATCAACTTCAAGAGGCAATGATTGGTCCAGAACAGAGGAACAATATCTAACCCTTCAATCTCTAGTTATAGTCACCAAGCACAATCAGCACAGTGCCTCCAATGCCACAGCAGTGAGGAACTTTATCAGCTCATTCAGGGATTTCGCAGAGCAGTGGGTCGATCTGAACAACAATACAGTTCCAACTTTACTTTGTCCCAGGATTCACATAACAAATTGACACATAATATCAGGTCTAATTTTTGGCCAGATCTCTTAGACTTCAAGTCAGATGTAAACAGCAGAGCACAATACCTCCACAATGACACCCCTCCTCCTTTGTTTTATTAATGCACTGGTTAACTGGCTGAAACCAACTACCACAAAGATAGTCCGCTCATATAACCCAAACAGGTCTTGGAGGGCCTCCTCCCGTATCACATCATAGATGGTTGATATTCTATTCACCTTCCTCTACGCAGGAAACATCATGGACCTATATCAGGGTTCTATCTTCCCAAGATATAGAAGGTGAGATTAAGTGTTTCACTTCAGGTTTCTGCTAGACAAGAAAAAGATATTTTTCATGCTTTTTCTGCCCCTGCTCACCCTCCAGATGAACCAACGGTCCGAAGCCTTTGCAACCAACCCATTCTCCTGGTCCTCTACTCTCACCATCACCCTACAATAGCTATCAAAGGTGCAGGTCCAATCCTGAGAAAATATAAAACTCCAGTGAACCAAACAAAAATTCCCCGCAATTTCTACCTTCAGTTAAAAAAAGGAACCTCCCTATTTATTCTGTAACTACGACCCTGGGCCTTTCAGACCCTAGGGTCCTACACCAGCCACCTATCCCAGAGACATTCACTCTCAAGTAGATACAGAGCTTCCAAGGTCAGGGGAAAAGTAAGAGTCTACAAAACACCTCAGCCACTTGTGGGTCTACCATATCTGTGCCTGTCCTCCATCCCTGTACAAACTGGGGTTATTTAAGTTAGGCACCCAAACCTATATTTAAGCACTCAAATGAACAGCCTTGTTTCCAGAGGTTCTAAGAGTCCAGAGGTTCAGCACCTGTGAAAGGCAGGTCAACTATTTAGATGCCTAACTGTGGATTTAGATGTCTAATTTTAGGCACCCACATTGGAACATTTTGTCACATATATTTAATATTTGTACTGTATTGCACTACCAACATCACCGATTTGCATTGCAGTAGTACCGAGAGGCCAGAGTCAGAAATTGGGGCTCCACTGTGGCAGACACTGTACTCAACATTCTGAATGAATGTGTTTCCAAAGAATAACTCATATTCTCCAATGAATACTGATATTAACACACATTAATCCCTTCATTTTTCCTGCATATATTTAAACAGACAAATGATCTATTATGCAAACCTAGAACATTAGAGATCATTTCACACTTCCCAATTATCCCCTGGACTTTCACTCGCTATTTCTGTCAGCGCCCAGTGACATCCCAATGACAGGACTGGAATTAGTGGGTGTTAGTGAGCAGCTGTAGCAACTGCTGCAAATTTTACACACTGCTGACTTCTTAATGACCAATCTCAGACTGAATTTTCCCATCAGATTTCTATAGCCTATCAACCTTCCCCTTCAACTTTCCAATGTAAAGTGAGGAACACTATTACTCCTTTGGAGTTCAGTGCAGGATATATAGCTGCAAGCCCAAAGAATAGTGCTGAACTCAGACAGACACCCTTTTGACTGCCTTCTGATCAGCACAGTAGCACACTGGCATACTTAAAGCACTATGCTGATTTAACATAGTGTAAAAATCACTGTCTGGCCTATTTTCATGGTTCATATTTTTCCTATTTGGATTGTTTCATGCACAATGGAAGAATTATTCTATAAAACCTCAACTACAGATGTCGCTAATGCTCCAGCTATAATACTGTAGATAAACCAACTATATAGTTTAACAATATATGTTTACTGTACCATATTTATGTCTACCTCATAAATGATACAATTAAATGTTTATAAGAATAATGCATTGTATGAGACACTAAAAGTGCTAACCTGAAACAAAATTTCTCAGGCTTAAAACTGGTTGAAAAATAAGGTTTTCGTAACCTACAAACTCAACCAAAACAAAAATTTCCTGGGCAGTAAATCCTGTGTTGCATATAGGGCCCATGTTTATGTTTCAGAGGTTTTTGATATAGCATTGAATATAGAGTTTCCAAGTGCTTGATGTGCATTATAATAGGATTAGTTAATCTTGCTGAACAATCTTGACATACTATCAGCCAAATTCTAGCTAGTGCTGGAAAAGGAGCATTAAGCAACACACACACACAGAGAGAGACAGAGAGAAACAAAAGGTAGCACATATGATCTGCAAAGCAACAAAAGCATGGGCCTGCAATTTGACTGTGAACAACCTGAAGAAAGCTCCCCTATACAGTGTGTTCTCTCCCTGAACAGAAATAAATCGCAGGAGGGCTGAGCATAGAGACCATGGCTAGGCTGGAGTGACTATGCAAACAGGCATGTAGACAAAGGCCCTTGTCTATGCCCTTTTTGCTCCTCCGTGATTTTTTTTTTCCAAAGGCCCTGCAGGGTAGGCTGTTCTTTATTTTCCTAAAAGAATATCTTTGTCCTTCAAAGCTGTGTGTGCGCGTGCATGCGTGTATGTACACAAGCCAGAATCTGGCTCTTTATATTCAGGGATCACTTCACACATCACTAAATTGCAGCCATTTTCTAGGGCATCCACAACCATGACACAGTAGTTCTGCAAAGGAAGTGCTCTTCCTGGGTTTTTCTGTAATTTTTAAACCTAAGAGCAACAAAACAAATCTTTACTGATAAAGTTGGTTTTAGGGTTTTTCCCTGCAAGACTGTCTCACCACGTAGCCCCTCTGACTCAGATGGACACACAAAGCCTTTTATACTACTGGGTTCGAGCTAATGGGACTCTCTTGATTTGGCTGCCAGTCTGGGCAGCAGAATAGACCTCAATCTATGTGCAGAATCCTAGAACCTGACAACTTGTCACAAACACCCTGTCTAATCTGAAATATAATGAAATTTTTAGGTGACCATAATGTTATCATCAATACCAAAATACTAGGATGCCAGAGTTTACACCCCTACTTTCATTAAAAAGTTATGGACTCACAGGGAAGACTGCCATCGACTGAGTTTGCAAACACAATTTCCTGCAACACCTAGGAGGGTCCAAATTCAAGAATAAACTAATAACTCTGATTAGCCTTTGAGATTGGCAAAAATCACAGTACAAGGTGGTATTTATATTTCTGGTTTGCATCTGTTTGTGTTTAGAATATAATCAGTTGGAGAAATAGTCTATCATTTTACCAAAAAATACTTAATACCTTAATTATATGATCATTTACTCCATTCTATGATTCAGATTTGAATTGGGTCTGAGAGTTAACAGCAAGCAGCACCATCTAAGAGTATGGCAAAAACCAACCGTTTTTTTTTTTAATTTTTTGTGAGGAGATGTTACTCACAAGTGCTAAAGCAAGTGGAAGGATTTTATTTTGTCTTCAGTGCTTAAAAAAAAAGTGTGTGTTTTAACCACAGGACAACTAATGTGCATTAGCTATCCTAATGTAAAAACACAGTGGAGACAAAGCACCGTAGTTTTACCACAAGGTAAACTACGTGAGGTCAACCATGCGCAGGGGTATAGTTTTGACCTAGCCAACCACATCACAGTAAAAACTACTGGTGCCTTGTCTCCACTAGGATTTTACTGCAAATAACCATTGCAAATTAATTATCTTACTGTAAAAAACCCACCTCTTGGCAGTCAAGCTGCAACCACTGAAAGAACGGAAATTCAGGGCTGTCATTGGACAAGTACCTAGTATTCAATGTGCACAGCACAACTTCGGTGACATGTAATCTGCGTTTGAATTTGGCTATTAATTGTGCAAAAGTTGCAGTCATTTACAACTCAAAAGCTTTGAATATTTAATCAGGAAGGAGAGAAAGCCTGCTATTGTTAATAAAGTAAATGGATGACAGCAAAAACCAGGCACTGCTTTTACAACAAAGAACAGCTTTCTATCTGTGTAACTGAATGACATCTTATAAAATTAAAAACATTCACCAAAACCTATAGTACTTAGAGGTAAGACCAACTTTACCTTATAATATTTAATTATAAACCATCTATGAGCAATTAAAAACTAAATAATTACCTATCCTAAGATGATATATTGGATAATACATGGCAAGTAATGGATTTATATACAGTATGTTAAATGCTATGTGCAATTACAAGGATATAATTCCATTGAGAAATGTATTCATCTTATATATTTTGATGCTATTTGTTATTTTATACCATAAATAGATCCAAGACCTTATTCATGACATTACTTCAGTTTTATGCTAGTGTAATTTTACTGAAGTTAATCAAGCTACACCAACATGAAACTGGAGTAACACAGTGATGAATCAGAACTGTAATGTGAAAAACCTGTTTAAATACTTAAACACCTAAAACAACTGGAACATTTATTGATGAAGCTAACAGCTTCAACGATGTTAGAAAAGATTATAATGATTAACATACTGTAAGAATAAAAATGAACACATTTAAGTCACTCTCAGCCTCCATTTTATAGTCAATTCTTAAAACTATACACTGATAATGGCATTTCTGATTATTCTACAAACAGAAAAATATAACCCATAGCACTGATACCAGAATTATGAGTATGTTGTACTACATGGTGACAGCTGCATATTTTATCCAGCAATTATTCTGTTAAAGGTTTCTGATGATCCAAAAAATGATCACAAGGAAGCTTGAGTGTTTTCCTGAGCAAGTTCATTGAGAAGCCAGCCATAAGCAGTCTTCAAACTCCTGTATCCCCAGCCAATATCCTAGATCCCTTACAAGCTATGTTTAGGCTAGGATATGGACAAACCAAAGCACTGGTGGCCCTGACAGATCTTTTGCTATCAATAGATACTGAGCAGACATATATTCTCAAGAATCCTGAATCTCTCCACACCATTCAATATGATCATCTGTGAGATGGCAGAGGTCCAAAGAATGCATGAAAATAGTTTGTCTTTCCTGAAAGACCCTTGGAACACACCTTAAAGACTAGTGATAGGAAACTGCACCTCTACCAATGGATCCTTCGCCTTTTGAGTTCCACAAGGCTAATTTTCTCCCTGATCCTATTTCATATTTATAGGCAGCCATTAAGAGAAACTATGACAGGTCATGGGCTCTGTAACAGATACGGCAGTTCCACCCGCGGTAGCAACAATGGAAGCTGTAAAATAGGCAGGGTTCAGGTATAGGTGTAGAGGACATGGTAGTAAAAAATTCCTGAGCCTTGACTATGCTAAAGTTTCCACTAGTGAAGCTACACCAGTGGTGTATTATAGTTATGAAGAGAGCTTGTGTAGCCAGGGCCAAAGAGACAGACTCCATCAATATTTAATGCATAGGAATATGTTGTTTTCATAGTGTGAAGTGGAAAATCTGCCTCATCACAGTCAATTCAAACTTATGCTCCTGACAGTGTCACTTCTAATGTCCCAAAACTTGTTGGTTTTATAGCCTCTGCTGTTAGTGCCAGTGATGCACTCAAAAGAACAAGGGGCACTTTCTGGAACTTCACATACCAAGATGAGACTATATCTCACTCCTGAAAGAAATAACTGCTGGTATGCAAAAGAGATGGGCTCATGCTGCGAAGTACAGGTCCATATTGGAACATTCCCAAAGTTTTTACAACTGGGGAAACAAAGTTAACTAATCAGCACAGAGCCACACAGAAATCTATGCAAAAGCACTGGTAATCAGGGGTCCCTGCCTTCTAACCCCAAACTCAATATTTTACTGTCTCTGTATGAGAGTGAAATTAGTTCAAATTATGTTTCTGTCCTGAAGCTGTACAGTGGGATGCCATAACACGCACATCAAGAAAAATAAACAAACACATAAGAAACTTACTCATAGTAGGAATAAAAAAGTTCAGAGTTGTTTTAGTTCATTTTCAATAGACCTTTATTTTGTTTATAATGAAATGTCAATCTGCTTACAGTGAAGTATGACTGCTGTAAATTAAGTTCCACTGAGATAATCACCTAACCGAAGATGTAAATAGCTGACTCCTGGTCTTACTACAGTTTCTCTTTTCTGGGAGTAATCCACATGCTACCAATATCACAGCTGCTAGACTTCCTTGAAATTCCATGGGGAAGAGGAGGAGATCTTTTGCAAAATAATACCTCCTCCCATTAATGAAATTAGTCTTCAAAAATGATCTATGAAAACCACTCCACTAATGTGTGTGCTTCATTTTGCTCTATGTCTGAGCATGTGTCTCAGTTAAGGAATATGATTAAAGTCACAGCCATACTACAAGTTTTAATAGTGTTATAACTAAATAGCTGACTGATCTATTTTTATAAAGTAAACAGGGCTGTGCTGAGCTCCACTGTATTTGAAGAAAGTAATTGTTCCTGCACTGGATTGAATAAATGTCTGCTTAAGAAAAATGTGATATATCAAGATGACATGCATGTCTATGTTCAAAGGAAGTTTGTGCATAGGGGCAAGAAGTCATTAGCCTTTCACATTTGAAGACATACTTTCAAATTCTTTTCAGAACACAACAAGTATGAAGTGGGTGATCTCAACTTAGTGCGTACATCTGTCCATTTTAGTATACAATTTTAAAAATAGCTACATGTCAGCCTCTTCTCAGAAAATGACTATGTCTGAAAGTGCACAGGATAGTTTAGAATTACATCAAATGGACAAAGATATGTGGTAAGTTGCTTGCCTACACTATACAGGACTCTGTTTAGTGTTAGTTTCCCATGTTCATGATCACCAGATTCTCCTCAAAATGTTTTAACAATACAAAAAAGAAAAAGAACTAATACATTGTAGATGTACATTGGGGAAAACATTTGTAGATAAAGTCAGATTTGGCAAACTTCTACAGTTTTATATTTGATCAAAGATGAATTAAATTACCGAAGTGTTTTTTCTCTTCTTTCCTTTTTTGCATTTTCTGTCCCATTTTGACTGATTATCAAAGCCTCTTTATTCATTTCACTATGAATTTCCAAGGCACCCACCACTTTAGCATTTAGGCATTACACACGTAAGTACTATGAGAAGTGGGGGAGAGAAGGATCGCCACCTCATTCTTATGTGTAACCAGACCACTTCCCATAGAAGAAGCCTCCCCCTTACTGATTCATTCAATCTGGCATTTGTAATAACACAAATTCTTCCACAGGGCTGAATTTTGATGTGAGTTGCTGAATGAATCAGGAAGGACAAGGAGGTGGCAGACTGGACTAATGTTTACAAATATCTCAGTAATCAAAAATTGTCATAAACCATACAGCGCATGATAGCTAAATTTACTTTAATTGGAGTTCAATTTTCCTGCCTGTTTCCTGAGCAAATGCTGTCACGTACAGTGTATGCATAGGCTCTGCAGTGAAGCTGCTGGTTACCACACAAATCTTTAAAAAAACCTGACTTAATTTACTCATTTAAGGCCAAAACTTGGACCCCTGGAAAAAAAAAAAACACTAGTAAATGGGATCTATACAGTGTCTGATGGAGTAGAATGCAGAATCATCTCCTATGCAAGATTGCGTAGGATGCAGGACTCTTGTCCAGTAGTAGCTCCGATAGTGTTTAAGCTACTCATCAACAGATTGTAGTAGAAGCTGCTGCTCCTGTTCTCCCCCTGTACTGGGTTGGGGTTTGACCAGTAGGTCAGTGTAATTCCCCATTCCACTGACTGCTCTTTACACCCATTGACATGGGGAGACTATTTGTAGAGTACAGCTCAGAGACGCACTGAAAGCATAGAGTCATCTGCACATCCTCTCCTTGACCTGGCTAGTTCTCCTGCTTTTGAGGACTTCTGTTGCTCTACAACAGCTGGGATGATTTTTCCCTTATTAGGTATCTTTGTTCTCTTTTTCCTCCTTATCATCTCACACTAGTTGAGCTTCTCATTCCCCCGGCCCCCAATTTTCCATGTTGATGAACTTGATATATATCTCAAACCTAACAGGAGAGTTAGACTGTGAAAGGTCTTCCTCTGTGATATGACTAGCAACCTCTATTTTGCTTTGCTGTAAAACTACAACATTCCTTTTCTATGAACGTATAGACTACATGCTAGAGTGATTGTGTTAAACAAGGTTCTTGTTAATTGACAACCTGGAAACAGTGCACAATGATTAGCCAAAAGAAGTAACAGATAATAAAAGACATTAAAAAACCCACACATTTTTTACATGTGGGTTCCTAACTACACAACCACCAGATGTGCTCTCGCCATGTCACTCTTTTTGACAGCCCATTGAAGTCCAAGTCTAGGGACTTTCAGGTAGTCATAAGGTCCATTAATTGTGTTTAGCATTTGATTGACTGTTTTGTTCTTGACATTTCCAATTTTGTTTTTGCTCGGTTGTGTTTCAGTGTATAAAACTGTAGCATCTAGCTAAGTAACTAGCATTATAGAAATTAGTAAAATAAACAGTAAAACCATTTTCCCCCATTTTTTGAGTACACATCATTTTAGAATCATTACATAGTACTCTTCTTCCATGTTTCTCAGATAACTAGGTCCCAAACCATTATCGCTTTATAGGTCAATAATACCAGCACCCTGATTTCCAACCAGAAGTGGCATTGGCAGACACTGAAAATCCCACAGCACTGTTATGTGCTTCTGACAAGAATTTCTCTTTAATAAGCAGGCCACAATATTCTGCACCAATTGCAGTTTCTGAATGGTTTCATGGTATAGCTCTATATAGCATGCCTTCCAGAAAGCTACTCTTGAGACGGCATGGGCATAGATAATTGTGGCCTGGTCTACATTAGAGGGAGAATAGTGGCCTGGTCTACACTCTTCTTACCGATGCCAATGAAAGACTGCATTCTTGGCCACAACAGTTACCTGGAGATCCAGAAACATCCTTAGAATCTAATGTTACCCCTAAATTGCACATGTGTATTATAAATTGATCACACCCACTCAATGGGAAGGGGGGTGCCAATATAAGTTCTGCCAATCCTTCTGTCTCCTCCTTCAGTACTATCTGTCTTATCTGATTTACGTTGAAGTCAAGTAGTCATCCAAGCCCATACATCATAGAGACATAGATTATTTGTTTCACTGCTCTGGCTGGGGGAGATTGGATGGAGACTTATATTGCCTGATATCAACGTACTGAATACATGATAGTCCATGTCTTCTCACTAGCCTTCCCTTCAACCTCATATATATTGAGAAGGAAGGAAGGGCAGCAATATAAACCCCTGTGGTACCTACAGGAGAGTGCCCTTATGGTATAGGAACAAATGCCCACAACTACATTTTGGGTTTTCTGAGAAAGTTAAGACTGGACTCATTCAAGGACAACTCTTTCCATCTCTGCTAGAGCTCCTAAGCAAGTGAACTAAACCTCATGATCAAAAGGTATCAAAAGGGGCTTTCAGATCTGAAAGAATCAACATGGACACATTTCTTTATCCACTGCTAGGAAGAAACCACCTAATGAAAACAGCACAGTTTCTATTTTATACCACACCCACAACCCGAATGACCCCAGTCAAGAAAACCTTAGATCTCAACCTGAGAGTTCCCTACCACCGCAATATCTCAATAGTCTTCCCCAAAACTGGGAGATAAGGTGCCAGTCAATAGTCACATTGTCAGCATCAAGAGTTGGTTTATTGAGAAGTGGCCTCACAACTGTTCAAGAACCACTGGTGCACTGCCCCCTGTAGGGAAACAATGACAAACATAAAAAGCAATGGACCCAGTACTTCCCTGCTTTCTTTCATCAGCTAGAAAGGACAAGGGTCCAATTCACAAGAAGCATGAAGCTACTGCAGCACCTCTCAAAGCTCAGTAAGTGAAACAGGATAAAACTCAAACAGCAAAGATTTAGATTTCTCCCTTAAAGCCACAGTTCTTTGTTTCCATGCCAGTAGACAGTGCAGTCCAAATCTGAGCAATTTTGTCTGAAAAGATAACATGAAAATTCTTCACAGGGAGAAAAACCTCAAGTCGATACCAAATGGACACATCCAGGATTCCCTGAGCTGTCAACGTATCAGACCCATTGTGCGAGACTTTGTAGATATTATGGTGGAAGTGAAAAAAAAAATATTTCTTCACTTCTCACACAGTCCTGCCATATAATATTTTTTAAAAAGCCTGAATGTCACAATGAATTGGACTCAGCATAAGACTTCCACCACTGGCACTTTAACTGTCCCTGTTCTCGCTTCACCAGTTGCAGGTCATCTGTGAACTATTTGAGTATATAGACAAAGCACAAATACCTGTGCACAACTGCAAACATTTAAGTGGAAATCATATCAACATAATTGCCAAAGGTGCATGTGTATAAATTACTCAAGGTTCAGAAATCAGCAGCACTGTATATGCTTAGACATACAATAAAAAAATAGAAAACAGTTTAAAACTTTTTTTTTTTGGTCAAAACCTGTGTCAAGTTCAGGGCTAGCTGCACCTTTAACTCTTCTTGGTCTTGGAGAGCAGCCCCCACATATGTTGGGGGTTGATGCCTTCACCTGTCTTGGGGTGGAATCCTGTGATTCTCTCCCTCTTAGACTGGGTCCCCTATGAACCATGATTACTCAGGAGGTTTGACTGGGTTCCATCAGGTGTTTTATTGCAGTGTAAATATACACAGAGGGTACGTCTACACTACCCACCGGATCGGCGGATAGTGATCGATCTATCAGGGATCGATTTATCGCATCTAGTGTAGACACGATAAATTGATCCCCGATCGCTCTGCCGTCGACTCCGGAATTCCACCACGGCGAGAGGCGGAAGCGGAGTCGACAGGGGAGTGGCGACCGTCGATCCCGCACCGCGAGGATGTGAAGTAAGTGATTCTAAGTCGATCTAAGATACGTCGACTTCAGCTACGCTATTCTCATAGCTGAAGTTGCATATCTTAGATCGATCCCCCCCCCCCAGTGTAGACCAGGCCAGAGTCACAGCTAAATACAAGGTGGAACAGATTGTTAAGCATAGGAAGTTAACACATGTTGCACAAAACCAATTTAAATGTAGTAGGCAATTAACACCCCTGCAGTCCTATGACGAAGGAGAGTTAGTGGATTAAGACTGTTTTAATGAGCCATAAATCCAGTGTCTTTACTGAGCCCATGATTTTTAGTGTCTAGCGAAGTTATGGACCTAAGCTCCCAGGCTCATTTTTTGAATATGTTGTGCAAGTTTCCTTCGAGGACGAGGACTGAGAGGTCAGACATGGAGTGATCTTTTGTGAAAAGCATCAGCCCATGGGTGATATGGTGTTTGTCTTTTATCATTTTTCTGGGTGAGTTCATTTGGGAGCATAGTGATTGTCTCGTTTTACCCACACAGTTGCTATTGGGGCATTCTGTGCACTAGATGAGGTGCATCACATGTTGTGATAGGCATGTGTAGCATCCATGGATCTTGAAAGTGTGTTGTGGGGGGTGGGGTATTGATCATGGTAGCAGTGGAGATATGTCTGCAGATTTTGCATCTGTTGTTATGGCAGGGTCAGGTGCCACTTTGAGTTGATAGGTCCTGGTCTGTGGAGAGCTTGCTTCTGACAATGAGCTTGGCTGGGGCAAGGTTGGGGGGCGGTTGTTTGAAGGCCAGAAGAGGAGGTTCAGGAAAGATTTCTTTCAGGATGTGGTCCCTATTGCACATGGGTTCTAATTATTTAATGATACTCCATATGGGTTTCAGTGTGGGGTGGTAGGTGACAACTAGGGGTGTGCAGCGTTTTTCCCCCATATTGAATCAGCTTCTGTTGGGGTATTTGGCTGGCCCATACCATGATGTGATCTACTTCTCTGCTAGAGTGTCATTGTTCAGTGAACATGGTTTTAAGTGTGCTTAGGCATGTATCCCTCACTTTCTCCTCGAAGCATATTCTGTGGTATCTGAATGGCAGTAGATAACAGTTTTTTGGTGTGTTTGGGGTGGTTACCGGATCTGTGAAGGTAGGTGTGGTGATCCGTGAGTTTCTTGTATGCAATTATCTGTAGGGTTCTATTGCTGAAGCTGATCATCCAGTGTCCTGGATGTTGATTCTGGTGCAGGAGTGTTCTAGAGAGAGTTTGATGAATGGCTAGTGGTTGCTGAAGTTGTGGTGGAAGTATATTTATTGTTAGTTCTGATGAATTAAAAGAGGAAAAGTAAAAAAAGAAAATAGAGCAATAAAATAACTTTTGCATTGTATATTATATTTCCTAGTCATTGGCATGTATTTACAATTGTAAACATGGAGACTTTTCTGAACTTCTACAAACAATAAGGAGATAATCCACTAGATAGGCTGAAGAGTTCATATAGATGTTCATATAGTAACTCACAGACATTAGTCAATAAGAACATACTGGGTCAGACCAAAGATCCATCTAGCCCAGTATCCTGTCTTCTGATAGTGGTCAATGCCAGGTGTTTCAGAGGGAATCAACAGAACAGGTAATCATCGGGTGATCCATCCCATCACCCATTCCCAGCTTCTGGCAAACAGAGGCTAGCAAAACCATCCCTTCCCATCCTGGTTAATAGCCATTGATGGACTTATCCTCCATGAATGTATCTAGTTCTTTTTTTAACCCTGTTACAGTCTTGGCCTTCACAACATGCTCTGGCAAGGAATTCCACAGGTTGACTGTGTGTTGTGTGAAGAAATACTTCCTTATGTTTGTTTTAAACCTGCTGCCTATTAATTTCATTTTGGTGACCCCTAGTTCCTGTGTTATGAGAAGTAAATAACACTTCCGTATTTACTTTCTCCACATTAGTCATGACTTTATAGAGCTCTATCTTATCCCCCCTTAGTCGTCTCTTTTCCAAGCTGAAAAGTCCCTGTCTTATTAATCTCTCCTCATATGTAAGCCGTTCCATACCCCTAATCATTGTTGCTCTTTTCTGTACCTTTACAATTCCAATATATCTTGGAAAATATTTATCTGAACTGGTGTGTTTACAATTAGAGGTGGTCAAAATAGTTTATTTGCTAAAAAATGCAGTTTGGGGTTGACTAAAATTATTGAGAGATTTGACCCATTCACTGAATAGTTTTGACCAAAACCAAATTTTTTTTGAGGGGTGGGAGAGGTTAAATTCCCATGGGGACCTAAGCATCATTCAGAAAACCAGCAGAGAGGCAGGTGGTAGCACCCTCATTATCCTCTATAGGCCCATGGTTAGGGTACTCACATGGGATGTGTAAGACTTGGGTTCAAGACCACAGTCTGTCTAATTATAGCCAGGATTGAAACACGCATCTACCACCTCCCAGAACAGTGTCCTAACCCCCAGGGTATGTGGTATTCTGTGGTGGGTCTCTCAGTTTCCTCTATTGAAACTGTTCCACTTCGCATAAATACTTAAATAGTCATTGGGCTAGAGAGCAAGAATGACTAGATAACCTGGTGGTTGGAGGGATGACACTTGGGTTCCAGTCCCTGCTTCAGTTAATAATTATTTATACAAAGTGGAACAGCAAGATCGGACTCCAAACACCTCTGATGTATTGCTGTATTATAGGGAAAGCTTGTAGCAACCCCTATATTTAGGTTGCCTAACAACTTTCATTGTAAAAAAAATCTGGTGACATTTTCTTGAGAAGCTCTTACATGTCTACTGTTTGCAGCAGGCATTTGGCTTTCAGGAGTGGAAAAGCCCAGTCCGGCTTGAGAAGTCCCTTTTCTCAGCCATGTTAAATTCTATTCAGGTTTAGCTGAGTTATAAACTGCTAAGATCACCACTTTCCTTCTCCTGCTTGCATTCCTCAGGAAAATTATAGCACCGTGTCTAAGTAATAACGGAACATGAATATTTTAAAGAGGTAACCCCATGTCACTCCCAAAGCACCAACAATCACCACTGCCAACTCACAGCAATACACATTGCACTGGCAGTCCCTGGCAACTAATAAAACAACTGTAGCAGTGGTAGACTTTGCAACCTAATTAATTTTTTTTAAAGTTAGGCTTTTGGTATGTGGTTATATATTATATACAGAGAGAGAGAGAGAGAGAGGCTGTATGTGTTTCAAAATACTGCATTACACTATTATTTCACAAAGGAAAACATTTTACATTTTAAAGAAATGTCGTGCTCTACCATTTATCTAATCTAATTATTGCAATTAAAGGGCCCAAACCCGATTTTTATGTACACCAGTGTAATTCCAATGACTTCAAAGGACCTACTCTCGATATACACCTGTAAATAGAGCCCTTGGAGGGCTAATGGGTAGCACATCCAATATCACCTTTTAAGCTTCCTCTGCAGTTGGGGCATGTTCTGCAGGTGTGGAGAGGCAAGGCTATCTGCGCCCAGTACTGTCCTTTACCCCCTATGGGCCCAGTGTGGGATTTGTACACCCCATCACAACATCCAAGTGAGGGATTAAATCACAGAGACTAAGGAAATTGTTAAAATACATCTATTACAGAAAGGAGGTGGAAGTGTTCCCCACACACTAGCTGATTTGTTCCAATTGTGTTGGAGTGATTATGGAAAACCAACTAAAAAGTTGAAAGAATACATATCAGGATTATGTGACTGCATGGTCACCATTGTACAAAACTAACCAAAACTTGATCCTGTACGCAGAAAGCCTTGTCGGTTGGGGTTTTGTGTTTTTCCTTTTTATGTACCGCATCCATTTAAATCTTATATCATGCTTTCTGCATCTACTTATTTCAGCCTTATTTTTGTTAGCTTTTGCTTTAAATACTTCACCACATGCTGAATTGCATGTTATTTGGGGTGTCTTGATTTTCTGTAAAAATGGATGAATATGAAAACTTGCATTATAATTCAAGCAAATGCCAGAATTTTATTCAAGCCATGAAGAGGAGCATGGTCTAGTAGTTAGATCAATGAATTGGAAGTCAAGACTCATGGGATCTATTCTTCTCTGCTACTGATTTGCTGAGTGGCTTTGACCAAGTTTCTTATGGCTAAATATCAAGTGACCAAGCACAGCCATACTAATTCACACCAGATGATCATCTGACCCAGGGGAGGATCTCCAGTTCCATGGAAAAATTTGTGGGAGGGGGAAAATTCCAATAGGAAAACCTAATGAGTCAAAACTTAGATTTTCTCTCATTTACCAGGTAGGTGGAAAATCTAAGCTCTCACATTCTGAAGGGAGTGTGGCTTGGAAACTTTGCAGAGCCCTAAGGCTTTGCAGGAAAATCAGGTTGCTGATTCACAGATTTTGGACTTACAGTGCAGGGATCCAGACCCTTCCTGACTTTCACATCTGCTTCCTCCATCACAGCATGGAACATTGTATAGATTTATATTTAGAAATCCACCTGGTTAGCAAGAGCACAACTTGGGAACAGCAAATGCTCAAATCCACCTCACTCACTTTTGACATGCAGACACGTGCCACTTCTCCCCACCCATACCAGCCACCAGAGTTCCACCTTCTGTTAAGCCTGCAGAGAAGCTCACAAGAGCTTGTGGTAGGGGGAGCAAGTATGTTATGGAGGTGCTGTTCCCTACCACGTGCCCTCTATTTCTGCTGGCTTTTGCTCCCCTCTACCTGTGCACATGTAATGGAGGATCAAACAATAAATGCCTCAGTTTACTCATATGAAAAAATGGATTCTATATGTCACAAAGGTAGTGTGTGTCTTAATGAGCATTCAACCATAGTGTTATTTCTATATTTAAGTTAACTTATTGGTGTAATAGCTGCACATCCTGTCATCTGTGGTATGCTCAACTTCAGACAGAACTAAAAATCAGCGAGACGGGTAGCCAGACGTCACCTACTATAGAACAGGCCCAACAAGGAAAATAACAGAACATCACTGGCCATCACATACAGCACCCAGCTAAAACCTCTCCAGTGCATCATCAACGATCTATAACCTATCTTCGAAAACGATCCCCCACTCTCACAGATCTTGGGAGGCAGGCCAGTCCTCACTTACAGACAGCCCCCCAACCTGAAGCAAATACTCACCAGCAACTACACACCACAGAAACACTAACCCAGGAACCAATCCCTGTAACAAACCCTGTTGCCTTCTATGTCCCCATATCTACCCTAGCGACACCATCATAGGACCCAGCCACACCATCGGAAGCTCATTCACCTGCACATCTACTAATGTGATATATGCCATCATGTGCCAGCAATGCCCCTCTGCCATGTACATTGGCCAAACCGGACAGTCTCTACGTAAAAGGATAAATGGACACAAATCAGACATCAGGAATGGTAACATACAAAAGCCAGTAGGAGAACACTTCAATCTCCCTGGACACTCAATAACAGATTTAAAAGTAGCCATTCTTCAACAACAAAAAACTTCAAAAACAGACTTCAAAGAGAAACTGCTGAGCTACAATTCGTTTGCAAACTTAACACCATCAATTTGGGCTTGAATAGGTACTGGGAGTGGTTGGCTCACTACAAAAGCAATTTTCCCCTCTCTTTGTATTGACACCTCCTCATCAATTATTGGGAGTGGACCACATCCACACTGACCTAATTGGCCTTCAACATTGGTTCTCCACTTGTAAGGTAAATCCCTTCTCTTCATGTGCCAATATATATTTATGCCTGTTTCTGTAATTTTCACTCCATGCATCTGAAGAAGTGAGTTTTTTACCCACAAAAGATTATGCTCAAATAAATCCTTTAGTCTTTAAGGTGCCACCGGACTCCTCCTTGTTTTTGTGGCTAAAGACTAACATGGCTACTCCTCTGATACTTCAGACAGAACTTGCATTAATAGGAAATCTAAGGACACATCTACACCAGTGGTTTTCAATGGAGGTGCAGACCCTTTTGGAAATCTTAGCTATAGTCTGCGGACCCCCAGGGATCCATGGACGACAGGTTGAAAACCACTGGTCTACACTATGGAGCCCATGCCGGCATAGCCCCTTAGTGTAAATGCAGTCTGTACCAACAGAAGGAGTTTTTCTGTTGATGTAGGAACACTGCCTCCCTGACTGGCATTAGCTACATCAACAGAAGCCCTCTTCCATCAACATCATTGTATCCACACTGGAGGTCTTGTCGGCACAGATATGTCGGTCAGGGATGTGAGGGATTTCATACCCGTGACCAACATAGCTATGCAGACATAGGCTTGGTCTACACTTAAAAGATAAGACAAAAAGAGCAAAGCTCGTCTCGATTGTTCAGAACATCTTTTAGCTGCTTTAGTGTGCCACCAAAGTAGACAATGTAAAACCTGTTATGTCAGTTGCCCATTGCACAAAAATTAAATGAAAAAATGCCAATCCTTTTTTGTCTTTTGGATTACTTAATTTTAAATTATATGGTGAGAGAGAACCAATAATCTACAAATTCCAAACGTTCTGCAGTCCATCGTTTTTAAAATAGAAGGCCTGAAAAATCATGACTCAAAAATGTGAACTTTCTTTGAGGCCCCATTTTTAATTCATTATAACTCAAACTGCTTAGCAGGTTTACTTCAAAATATTCACAAAATTCAATCTCTACTCACAGGTTATGTGCTGTAAGTTTGGGAAGATATACTTTATTCTTCATGCAAAACAAAGAGGTTGAATCCTTTTGCTAATTTTAGAACCCCAAATTAGCTATGTCATTGCTATAGCTCCTCCATAATAAGTCAATAAGAGTGTATAGTAAAATTTCTCTTAGCATCTCTATTAGCCAGATTCTTTTAAATTCTATAATAAACTTTAATTATTACCAGGACTGGAATATTTTTAAAAAAAAGTTCTTGAAATTCGGAGTCCTTAAAATGACTATTCATTTCATATTTCAGTATTTAGGCCAGTGAAGGAAGGCGTAAATTCACAACAAGAGAAGTAGATTTATGAAGGATTTTGTTTCCCAAGCAAGTGGACATCACACAGACTTTAAGTGTCATCCAAGTCATGATAGAGCATAATGGTCACATGACAGTGTCTTTTTAACTAGAGGGAAGCCTGAACTGGTACTCAATTGGATCCAGATTCTCGAAACTTCAGGAGAACTCAGAGAGAGTCAATCACCCACAATGTTGTATTTGTTATAAATGAAAAGTTAAATCAGCAGTTGCAGGGAGGAAGGAAGTGAAGAGAATAAAAGTGTAAGGAAGAGGACAGTGTTCAGAATCAGGTAATTCTGAAATCTCCTTTACTCCAACTGGACATTCAGGATTGCTGGTAAAAATACACGTGTTCTAGCATACGTCAGAAAGAAGGAAAAGACAAAAAACATTACCACATGCTGGCAATCTGCAGACAAAGGGGAAAAGGGATGCCAGCCAAATATAGATTTTTAAAACCTTAAGTAACCTTTGGGAAAGTCCAATGAAGTCTAAAATTTACTAATATTTATCAAACACACAATGCTAAAATGCTTCTATTTTATTTCTACTTTAACATAATATTTTAAGACTGTATGATAATTATATTTGTCTTTTTGTTCCTAAGTTATATTAATAATATGAGATGTTTTGTAATCATATAAGACACTTGATCACTTGTATGTTAAATGGTCACAAAGAACACTGCTATCGTAAGTCAGGATTTAAAGCCCATATTGATATGAAACACTGCTGTAAATCCTTTATCATCTAAAATTACATTACAGTTTTAAAGGAGGAATTAACTTTTTTCATTTCCTTCTCCTTTTAAAATTACATCCTTGACTCAGCACCATTGTTAGATCCACCAGAAACAGTTCAATACAAGGGACGTTATAATCCCTCCATACTCTCAACCAAGTTGTTTGCATTAATTCACATTCAACATAATCAGCTTTAATATAGTTTTGATACATACCAAAACCCCTTTTCAATACCAGCCTTCTATTTAAAGAAGAGCTTCCCACTCTGTGGGAAGTGTTTTGCCTGGGAAAGGCCTTGATACTCAATCTAAAACTAATTGTAGGAAAATAAATTTTAAAAAATGAAAATGAACATGCCTACATTGGCAGCAACACATTTGTATGTTTTGTGTTTGCAATGATCTTATAGTTCTTCAATGGAGATATTTAGCAGCATTTTAAAAGAAAAAAATGAAATTGATTTTATACATATTTTATTACAAAAACAGGCTTATAGTGCCTGTCACCTTGGCAACTAGGCACTGCATTTAAAGTGATTTAAACACAGTTAAAAACAAAATCAGTCAAACACTTGGCAAAATAAATGGGCCTTACAATGTATATGAAAGATTGCTAAATGTCCGTCAAGAAGAATGAATTCCTAAGGTGAGACCCTCAGTTAGGAAAGCCAAGCCAGTTTGTACTAAATTAGGAACAGCAACAGCTTCCAAACTGAGCTTAATTTCTTAGGAATTCTAGATACAAATGGAGTGTTCTGATTTGCAGGGAATGAAATACATTTACATGTGTACACATGAAGGGGTCTTGCTTTCAGTTCTACAAAAGCAAAAAAGACACTTCAGGTATTGCATTTCCTGAGAATTATTTTACTTCTTAGGTTGTGAAGTCACTCCCTGTCTGCTTCATCAACCCTATCTGATGTACACATTAATTGTCCCAAAAGGCACTTTTTCGAGTGATATATTGCTGTAGTAATTCACAAAAAAATAAACCTAGAAGTCTAATAGTCATGTCTTAATAACTGAAATCAATATATTCTCTGAACATAGTGAGATAGAGACAATCTCACTAGTATTAGCATAAAAAATTAGATGCCAAATCATTCCAAAATTGAGTAATATAAAATTGGTATTAATTTACATATACACAGTATGTACAATACATTTATTTTTATACATTTGAAATTATGAATACTACACAATGGAATAATCCGAAGAGATCTAATTAACCAGACTACAACTTTGGGGACCAATAAAGGATATAGATTTATAGGTTAAAATATAGGTTAACTAGAAGCTAAGAATGCAACAGGGACAAGTGGATGTTTGAAATCATACACTTCATATGTAATGTAATTGCATGAGCTAAGGCATAGGAATTTATTTTCTGCTTTTCATTGCTTAGTCTCTAGTTATAGTCAGGTTTCATGCCACATGAAGCCTTCAAAATTCTGATCTGTCAGTCCTCTGTGTAATTGTTGTGTTGCATTAACTGAATCTGGAGAATAAACAGAATTAAACTACCTTGTTCTCTAATCCAAAATGAAAAAGGGTGAGTTATTCTCGATACGTGTTTGGCATCAACGCCAGGGCACAGATTTTGGCTTCAAGAGTACGAGGAAATTAATGCCAGTGGTTTCTTCATCAGGTGGCAGTTGGAATAAATTAAAGATATTATAATATTAAAACTAAACATTATGAATCAAAGCTGTCTGATACATTATTGTGGTTTGTCTACTCAATAGCTTAATTAGGTAATTCTCCGATAGAAATCAATATCAACTATAGAGCTAAGACACATTAATCAAAATTATTGGAAAAAAATATTTGAAACAAAACCACAGTTACATCTGTCATTATGGCTTTTATACCAGTAAATGTAAATAAGAATGTTCACCTTTCCCCACTCTGTATCTTTATAATATATACTACTACAGTATGTCCATAAAGGGATAACCCTGGACAGAAAATTAAACACAACTATAGAGAAGCACCAATACAATAGAGGATATCTAGCTTTTAATAGCTTCAGAATCACATAATTTGTTCACAGATCAGCACCAGCCAACCAAGAAGCAGTATCAACAGGCATTTTAGGAAAAAAGCAGCATCTCTCTCAGCTGTCTGTTAACTTCAAAGATGTATGGACTTTTGTTTTCTGTATATAACCTCTTTGCAAGCATCAGAGTTACATTTTGTTTGGAATGAGTGATGTACTCTAGATTTCTCTATCAATAAATAATGAACAATTGTTGCATACTTCTATTCTGATATTATCATGCATGAGCAATCCAAGGAGTCCACTTGTCATATCTCTACTGGCTCATTTTTCACTTTTTGTTCTCATGACACTTCGTACATCATTTAGATAAGATTTATTTGTAAAATTCCCATTTCACACATCTGACAACAGATTTTTGGAAATTCATCACATTTTGCTCTTATTTCATGTCTCAACAATAAGTTTCAATGAACAATATGATGACCGATGGCCATATAATCTGACGAATCAGACAAATAGTAATGGAACGCTTGATTTTCTGCTTCGTATAATGATCATTTAATCAATGAACAGAATGAACTGCATATTTGTTTCACAATTACATATCATTCTAATTTTTTCTATGCCACAAGATATGTAAATGATGAAATTTGCCCTCCACTTTCCACTCTTTCTCTCTCCCCGCTTTATCTACTTCTTGTATGTAACTTTGAATCCACAGGTACCTTATGCATCATCACCAGCACCGCACTCACACACAGAAAACTGATTTTTTTCAGTATAAAGTTTTATGGATGAATAATGAATTTGTGCTGTTAAGGTGCATGATTAAATATGCCTTTAAAAAGCTCTTAACATTGACATAAACAAAGGGCCTGATCCTGCAACCTTCACTAATAAATATTCCCATTGAAACCAATAGTGCTAACATGAGTTAGAGTTTAGATTATACTCCAATTTAGTTTAATTATGATCAGTTTCTACTAAATACACTATGAAAAATCCATGATGTCGAATACAGAACTTTGCTGGAGGCATCTCTTCACTGTGGAAATGCTTGGCATCTAATGCCGTGAAGTGGTTATCATCCTCAAGTCTCCCTGAATTCAATAAGAGTTTTGCCAGTGTATGAAACTCAGAACTGGCCAAAAATGATCTTTCAGTAAGTGAATGTATTAAAGGAAGCCCTAGTAAATTTGTTTCCATCAACCAACTATACAAGATAGATTGTCTGTTTTATAATAATCAATTACGGAATTTATCTGGTAAAAGTCAATTATAGATCTATATTTAAGAAATTACTCAGTCTAAAAATTAAGCCTACAAAGATTTTATTAATATAAACTCACACTACATGCTCAAAAAAGAAGTGTACAGTAATTTTATGTGGCCTCCATGTTAACTTTTAAAGTCTATTTCAGAAATCAGTTTTCAGAAATAAGAAGACAAGTTGTATACCACTTTGCAAATAATGGCAACATTTAGCTTATATTCTACAATAACCCCAGATTTCTTGTATTATTGTATCTTTATTGCTTCTTTTCACTGTATTTGAGACCACTGCAGAATAAGAAATAATTCTGCTACAAATAATAAAGCCATACAAAATAAAATGTGTTAGATCCTATCAAAAGATGCTATTTCAAATATGATTTACAGAAAGAAAAGGAAAGATGGATCAGACCAGGTAAATTCTTATGTCTTAGTTATTCATCAACTATAAAAATAGTTTACCAACAACTGTAACTCTCTAGACCAAATTCAAATGGAAGTATACTTCTTTCCACACACTATATACACTAAATTACAGCACAGAATGGAAGAAGCATTCTCTAATCTATTCAGAAAGAATTTGTTTTTTACTATAGCAAATACTGTAATATCTTTACTGATATTCTCCTTGCTTTTGAAGATGTTTATTTAAAATCTTCATCCTTTATAAAATATCCCTGTGTTTTAAAGCTATTTGCCTTCTGGGCATAAGTATGAGATAAAGTAAACACCGGTTCTAAATTCTGGAAGTATTACTTTTTAATTGGGCAATAAAATTAAGAAAAATTATAATTATAAATGTTCTTGTCTTTTTATATAGTTTTATCCTTTTGTTTACACGCTTTAAATACAAAGCAAAAAAAAAATGCAATCATGCTACTAATGTAAATTTGGAGACCTCTATTTATTGAGTATGCTGTAATCTACAGGAAGAAACTACAATAATCCACAGATTTTATCCTTTATATTAGGGGCCCTAACTTAATAAGCAGTAAAATATATATGTATATAATTTCAGTGTACACAGTATGTGATAATATCCCTCATGGTCCTTAAACATGCTAGTATGATACACTTCCTACTTTCAGAATACTGGAAATAAAATGATTCTCTCCTACTTAACTATTAAGAATGGGAATCTAGAACAGAGTGCCTATACTGTGTGTAAAATGAAGCACATAGCATAATGAAACGAATCATTAACGATAGTTTGCTGAGGTTGCTTTGTCAGACACCGACCATTTAGAAGCTGTACAAATCGTTGTACTATTTGTCCTTTTAAAAAAAGGTTAATAGGCTGTGGTTACTAGAGCCCTTGTTATGTAGCCAGTAGTTATCAGCATCACCCTTTATTGCCTTGTAAAAACTAAAGCACTAAGTCGCTTATGTTTTGTTTTGTTTTTTAAACAGGGGACCTATCAATTGTGAGCGTTGCTTTATTCTTCTGACTAGACTAGCGTTTGAGGAAATCTTTCTATATACATTACATCCTGAATAGTACAGGGCATTAACATACATCTGAACTACTGCTCATCTGTTTCAGTGCTGCCTATAAGGCGCTTTGTGAATGGGAGCGAAATACAAAAGACTTTGCATTACCCAGGAAGGCAACTAGTACAGGGAAGTAAAGAGGAAACTACACCTAAAGCCTCTTTGAGGGATACTCTATTTACTACAGCTAACACCTAGGGAAAGTGTTATTATGTGCCATAGTGCGTTATATTCTTGAGGAGGCGTATTCTGTGAGTAAGAAACTTCCCGGGCCAACAGCTGGATAGATCACACTGTACCACCGGGAACTGTTGGCTCTGCGATCTCCTCTAGCTAGTGTGTACATGTCTGTGTGTATTTTCCACCCAAGGCACTAGGTAGTAGATCACGGAGCTACCGAGGGAACATAAACGCCCGGAGATCCGGACTGGGGCAGGCACTAGCTGGGAGATTGCATTAGCCGCCAGCCCAGCACAGAGTTTGCCGCGTGTAACTTGCCCAGCTGCTGGCCGGCAGTGGCTCGCTACAGGTTGTCCCCACTCCCGGGGGCAGACAGACAGAGACAGGGGCAGACACACACACACACCTTGGCGCCGCAACCTTCTCTTCTTCAGCCCGAAGATGCGGACCTTGGAGAAAATATCCACCAGGTTGCCATTGCAGAGCCCCCGGTTCTTACTGGGGCTGCTCCGCCTCCTGCTGGCCGAGGGCCGGTCCCAGTGCTGCTCCCTCGCTTGCCGCTTCTGGCGGATCAAGCCGCTGGCGATGGCCGCGGCCATGGCTGCTCCCGGCAGGCGGCTCCCGGCTCACCGGCCGGTCGGAGCGGAGACAGGGACAGGGCGGGCGCTGGGGCTCAGCCGCGGCGGGGACCCATCCCCGGGCGCCACGGACAAGCGAGACCCTCCTCCGGCTCCTCCAGCCGCAACTGCACCCAGGGGGCACCCGCGGCCCGGCGCTGTCACCGCATGGGCCCCCCGCCGCGGGTGCCACCTGCCCGGGCTCCGGCGCGGGGCTGGGCGCTCAGCTCGGCTGGCCGCCCCTCAGCAGCCGGCTCCCATTGCTGCCGCCGCTACAGCCGCCGCCTCCAGGCTCCTGCCTGGTACCTGCCAAGTGCTTCAGAAATCAGCATCTGGAGAGAGCGCTCTCCTGCTCCGGGGGGACAGCGGCAATCACAGCCGCGCCTCGGTGCCACCCCACCCCCCTGCGAGTCCCTCCGCCCTCCCCCAGCAGAGCCGGCAGAGAAGGGGGCTGGGGCAATTTTCGGGGGGGGGGGAGAATTGCTAGTTTCTAACTGATCCCCCAGCAGCAGCCGCCGCCGCCGGCTCTGCTCCCAGCTGAGGTTTCCTGATTGCAATGCGCGGCTCGCTCGCCGCTCTCCACAAACTCCCTGCTCTGGTTGGAGGGCGAGGCGCTGCCCAGCGGCTAATCCCAGGCGCAACCAAAGCCCCAGGGGTGGCTGGATCTGGGTCTCTCGCGCGCGCCAGCCCCTTTCCCCACACCCAGTCCCGAGCCGGCTGGCGCGGGAAGCGGTGGCTCCGCCACTTCGCCCAGCCAGCTCAAAGTTGCAGGGATCTCCCTTCCCTTCTGGAGGCAGGCTCGTCATTTTTCAATGGTGACACCATGAGGGAGGGGGAGCCAGCGAAGGGGGAGGCGAAAGCACGTGGTATAAAAAGACCCCTTGGCCTCTCTGCCTGCTGCAGCAGCACAGACATGGTGTGAACGCGATAATCCGGAGGGAAGTTAGCGAGGAGGGTGACAGCGAATAGCGGCCACACACACAAAATACCAAACCCAACTTCCCCTTGTGCCTCCAGCAGGCTGGGCCAAAGCCGGGAAAGTTGGGGGTGTGGGAGGAAAGGGAACGAAGGAGAAGTCAGCGAGCGTCCAATGTAAACGCTCAACCTCACCCTCCTCCAGCCCTTCGTTCTGTATTGGACGCAGAGCTGCTTTAGGTGAATGTGAATCCCCAGCCACGTGCGGAGGGATGGAAAGAGAGATGAGCTTTCTGCTCCAGTGGGTGCACACAGATCTATGGCTCCCAAGACCCACCCGAGTGGGACCCATAATGATTTCCTTTTTCTCTAGCTAGTTGGAGTTCGGAAGTGAAAGCCCAAATATTCCAGACTGCCCATCGGACACGACCTGGAAAAGGTTGCTAGGCAAGCCGATTCCCGTCGTAAAAAAACCACTGGGCGTGTGAATGATTTAAAGCTGGTTAGACGGAAACACGCCTACGCATCCAACCTTCCAACTAAAACCGACACACGCTCTTTGTCTCATACAACCAATATACTTTTAACCGAGAAGATAAACCAGCTAGTCTACAGGGCTTATAACCACTGAATGCATTCAGTGCTGCGCCTACAAACACCTGTATGTGGGCGACCGGGAGATGTATTGATCGCCCTCCTAATGGGCAATTATTATTATTTTTTATAAACTGTGGATGTGTTCTCTATTGGGCACTGACAATATGTACCAGGTACAGAAGATCCAAGAAGTTTTCCCCAAGGAGTTTACAATCTGAAGTAACTAAACAAATAAGACGACACAATGGGTTTCACAGTCATTATTATCCTCTTTTCTGTAAGCATGGATTTTGGTCGATCTAACTCCTATAATTGTTAAACCTTACAGTTACTGTACCGTGTATATAGTTAAATACATTTTATGCACAGGTCTCTTTGTGTGTATATCTCCATTATATATACACTTAAAAACTTGTTATTTTACTAGTCCTTCTTCCCACGTTTTGAAGCTTAAACACTCCCTTGCAAAATATACCACTTCGCAGTATAAAGCCTAACATGCTCAGTTATTTGAGCAGATAGTTCAGTTGCTCCAGTTTCGACCATTAGTTCCCTAAATCCTTTAATCTACAAAGGACTATTTTCATATCGAGGGTAAAAGCTTATGGAAGCATCTCCCTTACACACATATTATGTTAAAGCCGGAGCAACTCGGAGGAGTACACGCTCAATTAGATCTGGATAATACGTTTTAATTCTATTTTATTTCAGAGTGGCTCTAAACAGATTCAGCTAAATCATTCAGATTGGATTTTCTGTCTGGCGATTTCAACAGTGCAGCAACTTCCATAAAATTGCTACAATTACCCTAACTAATGCAATCAGAGGAGTTTTTAATTTGATTTTGTGTTAATTTTGCCTTCAACTTTCTGTTTTCACGCTGTATAACGGACGTTGTCTAAAATTACTTCCCTTTCTCAGATTCTTTCAAGTCTGAGGGGTTAGTCCACATTGTCTTCTTCTAATGGAACCACGCCGTCCTGCGACAGGACAATGAAACCAGACTAAGTGCTGAACTTCAGCATTTAAAAAGTGGGGCGTTTCCCTTGCTGTTGGAAGTGCCAGGACAAAAAGAAAAGGATCGTGGTTGTTTATGTAAGTAGGGAAAACAGATGCTCTAGACGACGGGGAAAAAGCAAGGACCCCCGACCCCCCCACTACCATCTATCTTTAATTGCCACAGCGTTGCCCCGTGATTTAGCCAGACGAATTGCCTTAACAACTGCGATTCTGAATGCATAGGATCCATATTCCCTTCCGTGGAAGGTCCTTTCTAAAACACTACGTGATCGACAATTACAGCTCACTTTGTCGACTCTCTTTCAAACAGAGCTTCATCGAAACTTGTGAAGATAATTCAATTTGTCACTCTAAATCTGAATTTTTTTGCCGTGGCGTACGAAAAGGGAAGGTGTGTTTCCTACTCCAGAGATCAGACATAAAAAGCTCCCGGTTTGCGTCTCAGAAATGCAGGGTAGTTGTTTACAGCTTTAGGTACACCAAAGAAAACTCAAGGGAGCCCTCTGCTGTCTTAAACTGTGATAAAATGTGTGCAATTCTAGTCAGAGTGAAGGTTTTGCTAACAGATGAATTTTGGACGTCTTAAGGTCTACTAATTACATTGTGTCCAGGAGAAAACTTTAATTTTTGCTGTATTAAAAAACCCTATTTTCTTTCTGATTAAGAAAAGTCTGGTTATATAAACACACCCAGGAGGTGGGGCAGTGCTAGATTTTCAATATTTTCTGTTTCCCCATCTATTAATTTCTAACTACCAACCTACTGTTTTCCTAGAAACATTTCTAAAATGTAAAAAAAATTCAAAATTTGTAAATTATATGTTTTGTTATGAGTGTTGTAAATTCACACTCAAATTGTTTAAAATCTAAGTAAAAGGCTTCCTATATAATAGAATTAAAGTGCCTATAAATAGTGTCTCAAATCAAATTCATTTTGGGCTAGATGCATCTGGCTATGTAATTAAACAAAGTCATACAGTTAACCATGTGAATTATTTCAAAGATTAACCTAATTCTAAAGTGTCCCCTTTAAGTGACGAAACTGCTATTGGATAAAGTAACAAACATATGCTAATTAACATTTTTTCTCTCCACATATTAACAAAACACTTTTATATCATGGGTTTCTTGTTTGCCAATGTAGATTCCATATTGCCTTTATACTCTAGCTTGAGGTTACCTAAAGCCTTTTTTTTTTTTAAATTACAATTTACAAGCCTTAACAGCTACAATCTTTTCACCAGATGTTGGTATCCTTTCATATCGATATTAGACTGAAGGGATTACAGGCAGCAGTTCACGTCTTTGTACAAGCGCACAGAGAATACACAGTTATTACTTTTATAGATCAATTCAATAAAGGCACCTGAGGAAAAGTTAGCTGTACAAAAGAGTGCTAGTAACCAGTGTTTCCAAAGGGAGAAACACCAGATTACAGATTGATACTAGCAGATGGTTTGGTTTCATGAGATCTAGTCATTTTTTTTATTCGGTTTGCTTGCCAACAAAATGTACACTCAATGGTTTCTTGTCTTATTAAATAAACTAGAATCTGAAGTTGTAAACTGTTTATAAATCCACAGTAATCATTATTTCAGGATTCTGAATCTAGATATGAATAGGAATTCTCCTAGACTATTAGGAGTTGAAGGTAATTTTAGATTTGCAACATGGTCCTCAGATTTAGCTTATGCCTCAGTCACAATGTAAACAAATACATTATGCAATTAACATTCCTTTTTTTAAAAAAATAACATTTTAACTTTTATAGCCAGATTCTACCAATGTCACCTGCATTGAGTAATTACATACCCATCAAGTAGCAAGGAACTACTCCTGGAGTAAGGTGCTATTACTCAGTGTGAGTAAATGTGTCAGAATCTGGTCCATAGTAAGAACTTATTGCACATCTAGGAGAAGATACCTTTGTAATGACAGATGATCTCCCTGTCATCTCCTAATTCTGATGGATATGACCGAACTCAGTGGGTCAGATTTGACTCAGGGTTGCATTGTCATGTGCTAGTCTCACCCCAGAGGCAGACAATTTGCCCGCAAACAGTGTCTCTGCTTCAACCACCTCTTCCAATGGGTTTCTATATAGCTGCCCACTGAAATGATATCATCCCTTTCCTGATAAAAACCCTGGAGGGGAGTAAGCAGTAGTAATCCAACTGAACTTGGATCCCTAGGGCCTATATATAATTTACACATGTCAAAGAACACGCTTAGGAGAATCTGGCCCAATGCTTATACTCTGCAGGGTTTTATGCATACCACCCAAAAGGTTTATCAACATTAAAAAAGTAATATTTCATATGAATATACCTGTATGAACATATGAAGCTGAAGATTAGAAATCCCTTTGCAGACAGTTTATGTGCACCCTGTGGTGAGAATAAAAATAAAAATCTGGTTGTGCAATAAGGTTTAAATACATTTGAAATTACTTGTGTTGCAGGCATTCATGACTGCTCACCTGGAAATCAGTCTCCTTATGAGTTACTGTTACTTATCAGAAGATGATGATTTATGCTGCTGAGCATTTTAATTCTATGTTTTGTTTGTGTACTATGACAGAAGAATGAAAGTATCAGAGATAAGAAACAAATTATTTTCTTCACTCAGACATTTCCAGTGTAACACAGAAAGTGAAAATGACAATATTAGGAAATATTGCAATTTTAAAAACCTAAATTCACCAACACAGAAATCAGTGGATTAGAATCAAATTTAATAAGCACAGACACTTCAGCATGTGTAACTACACATTACTCACATTGCATGTATGTTGAAGACACCCACAATACAATCAAGGAGCCAAATTCATACTTCTTGAACTCCACTGACTTTAATGCATTTACCGCACGGATGAATTTGGTCCAAGATGTTTGGATGTTCAGTATGAACACCAAACCCTGCTACATGTTACTGTTTACACAGTAAAGGAAATGTTAATAAAAGGAATGATTGACATTTTAATTAGTTTTATATCTTTATATTTTTCAAAATTAATATTTGCTATCAATGAGAGACGGGGAGGAAGAACATGAAAACAATACACATTAGTCAAGAGGGCCTGATCCAAAGGCCATCCAAGTCACAACAGTCTTCAAGTCTTCGGTGGGCTTTGTATCAGGCCCTGTTGTGTGACAGGTAATGCTGAGTTCACATTCTCTTTCTCCCTCCCCCACTTCTCTCATTGATAGTTTGTAAATTCAGTTTACACATTAAAAAACGCCGATCTTAAAATAAAGTCCAAAAAAGAAATTGATAAAATTTAAAAGAAAGGCATGTCTACACTGCACTCTAAGCCTGGGCTCTGACTCAGGTGTAAACCCAAGCCCCCCCTTCCAGCCATACACAAATCAGCCTAACTCGGGTCAGAAAGCACTTGGGGACCAGGTTCTAGGACTCTTCTAGGGGGTTGAGTCAGAACCCAAGTCACTGTGATGCAGATCCAAGCCCTGCCATTTTGCAGTGTGGATGCAGCTCAAGCTGAAAACCTAAGTCAGAAGGTCTGTGTTGTGCAGTATGTATGCATTAGCACAGCTCTGGGACCCAGGTCCAGCAACTGTAAATCCAGGTTTACAATTCAGTGTGGATGATCAAGGGGAAGGCTTGGAAACGCAAGCCCACAGCCCGGGTTTCACGGACCCGGGTTTACAATGCAGTGTGAACGTACCCAAAGAAGCAAACAATTCTACAACACGTTCATCCATCATACACTAGTATACAAGAATCATAAATTTCATTAAAGATAAAATTCTCAAGGATGAAAAACAGGTATTCTAAAAGGTCTTTAGGGTGGGCTGAAATTCTATAAGAGTTGGGTGCCCAGATTCTTTATCAGTCCTTTACTGTTACTATAGTAAAGAACGTGTAAAATAGCACAAACACTTTATTTTACATAGCCCACTTACAGAATATTGAGTGTGGCTTTTTTCATTTCCTCAGAGCTTCATTTACATTTTCTATATTTGTTACTGTAATAGGGCCTGATGCAAAGTCCACTGAAGTTAATAAACATTGACTGCAATGGGCTTTGAATGCAGACCATGTACATCCCAGCTATATTTCTGAAATTTAACTCAGACCTACAGCCAGGGATATTAGAGTGGGTAGCTGTAAAGTGCATTACTGAAAATAAAGTCAAGAAGTAGTTAATTTGTTCCTTATTTTGTAAAATGTTTTTCACGGTGAGACTGACCCTGCAGTCCTCATTCAGGAACTGAAGTCAATAAGAGTTTTAGCTAAGTGAAGTTTATGGGAATGGGTCTATTGTAAGCAATTACTTGAGAGTTTAGGTATACACATTTGAATTGACAAGTGAGTCTGTGAAATAAGAGATAGAAGCTTTTGAACACATATTGAGGTGGCAAAGGTCTGCAACTAATCTGGTTACTCTATTTCTCCAAGCTGTTTTCTAAGCCCCTGTCTACACTACACAGTTTTGTCAACAAAAGTCAGGTTTGGTTGACAAAACAGTGGATGTGTACACACAACAATACTCCTCCAGCCAATTTAACTCTCCTGCTATGCTGACATCATAAAACCACCTTGATGAACGTCATAGAGCTTTTTGCGACAAAGCTAGAGAGATGCAGTGTCAGCGTAGACACTGCACTTACTTGTGTCACCCTAACTGGCCTTAGGGTGACCAGACAGCAAGTGTGAAAAATCAGGACAGGGGGTGCGGGGTAATAGGAGCCTATATAAGAAAAAGACCCAAAAATCGGGACTGTCCCTATAAAATCAGGACATCTGGTCACCCTAACTGGCCTCCAGGAGGTGTCCAACACTGCTCTGGTAAGCAGTTTCTACTCTTCTGCCTTGCAGCCAGGTACACAGGCATGCACCACTCCCCCTTTAAAGCCCCAGGAATTTTTGAAATTCCACTTCCTGTTTGCTCAGCGTGGACAGCTCACATCGCATCTTCCCAGCTGACCATGCCAGCTTTCCACAACAAACACGCTCCTATAGGAGCAGGATTTTATAATTTTACTATGAGAATTAATGTATGATTTGATTTCATCCTGCCAGCCACCCATTTTGAATAGCAGAAAGGAATGACAGACCAGAACAATCCTTATGACTGATTATGGTCACCCTTTTGTTTTAGGATAAGTTATATTGTCTACTATGGTTTCCTATATGTATTACAAATTAGGCACTCTAGTTAAATATACATTTCTTTGTTTTAAGGTTTTAGTAAGTAAGAGACAGGATCTTGTATTGTATCTATGTTAAGGAGATTAGAGGAATGTTGAGGGCCTGAAGCCTCAATGTGAATTGTTTTAGTTATAAGATTTAGCAAGGCTTAATTTACAATGTATTCTGTTGAATATAAAATACTGCTGTCTGTATACCTTTGAAGGTTTCTGTAAGAGATTGTTTGTGTGAATGAGGAATACATGCATCAGGAAAAGATAAGGTGTGAAAGCCATCACAAATGTCCAGATGGTCAAGAAAAAGTAAGAGACTTGGAAAAAACAGGAGACAATCAAAAAATATCCATTGTATCTGATGCTAAACATGTTAGCAGCATTGACGACCTCAGAGGTGAGGCAGGTACCCCTGAATGCAAGACAACAAATAGGAGATAACGATGGGAAGCCTGACAATAACCATCAAATGATAACAGCAGAAAACCCCAAGATTAACACCACTTAAGGACTAATATTTACAGGATGATATTGCAAAATGCCTGGACTCAAATGTGAATTTACAACTATAAAGCTGGGGTGTTTTGCCATGGAACTCTGGGTTCAGTCCTGCAAAGCCTCGGAGCATCAGATCGCGACCGACTGAGCCCAGCTCCTCACTCGTGCTCAATCTAACTGGCCATTAGATTGACTCAAGCTACAACAGACTGGTAACTATAAACATCAAGTGGCAGGACTGTGTGTGTGTGTGTGTGTGTGTGTGTGTGTGTGTGTGTGTGTGTGTGTGTGTGTGTGTGTGTGTGTGTGTGTGTGTGTGTGTGTGTGTGTGAGAGAGAGAGAGAGAGAGAGAAAAGCATATGCTAACTGTTGTATTTTCAATAAATGCGGCGTATTTCTCTTTTCTCCCTGAAAAGATCCCGTGTGCTTTGTATAGCATAACACTCCCACCTAGAGTACACTGGAGTTGCTGGATCTTCTGGGTTTGTGGGGAGAGGAGGCTGTGCAGTCGCAACTCTGATCCAATTGCTCATGGTATGAATGAGAAGGGGCATGAAAGGGACAAGCAGCAGTGCTGGGCTAAGATCAAGAAGGTGAGGCAGGCGTATCAGAAGGCAAAGGAGGCCAACCGTCACTCCGATGCGGTGCCAAAAGCACACTGCTTCTACATGGAGCTGCACGCCATCCTCAGCAGTGACCTTACCTGCACTGCCAAGAATCCTGTGGATACTTCGGAGGGACAGGAGGCAGCAGCTAGCAGAGTCAACCCTGAGGATGAAGTGGTGGACAAAGAGGTCGAGTTGGAGGAGGATGTGGGATAGGCGACAGGCTCGTCAGTGGTGTGGCGAGCCAGGACATCTTTTTGGCTCCAGAGGGGTCTAGCCAATCCCAGCAATCCAGCTCTGGCGTGCCTGTAGCAGGAGAGGGGAGCACTCATTTTGCTTTGATAGTGCAGTTACATGAGGTTGAGGTATCCTTAATTTTGTTATATGGTGCACATGGGAGAAGGGATCGAAATTAACAACACTAGATACTGTTTGCATCTGCTTCACATTCCCCTGTGTAGCTACGCAGTGGGGGCCCTGCGGAAAAGTTTGTTAATCACACTGAGATCTCCCAGGAATCCTCCATAGAGATCTCTAGGAAATTTTCCTGGAGATACTCTGCAATCCTCTGCTTAAAATTTCTTGGCAGAGCTGCTTTGTTTCTTCCCCCATTGTAGGAAACTTTGCCATGCCAATCAGCAATTACTTCTGAAGGAACCAAAGCAGCACACAGTGAGCAGCATACAGACCCAGTCAGAAGCCGCATGCTTCAGTAGTGTGATTTCAGCTTCGATCGCCTTTGCCTGTGGAAAACGGTGCCAGTATTCAGAATAGTGTTTATAGGCACCTGTACTGATCCCCTTCTGAAACCACCCAGATCCTTTGTCCTGTCTTGCATCCCCAGGCTGAACACGCCATGTTTAGTGTTCTCACCGTGCTTGCCAAGGGAAAGTGAGACAGAGGTGTATGTAACTTTTATGATCCAAGGCTGTGAGTGCACACACAATACTGACTCTGTATTGTTTCTTTTGTTTATGCAGATGTGCCCTTGAGGGCCAGCTCCTACACACTGGCGGAACACCTCTGTCAGATAAGGAGGCGAAGGAGGAGAAGGACAACATGTTTTGCAAAGTATTGCAATCATCAGATGAGGGTGATAGCGAGCACAGAGTGTGGAGAGAGACAATAAACAAAAAACTAGAAATGGATAGCCAGGAGAAGACACAGGGCCAGGAGTGGATAATACTGGGTCAGGAGTGGATCATAAAGCTCATGGAGGACCAAAGAGAGATGCTGAGGTCCCTGATTGCACTGCAGGCAGAACACATGTGTGCTCAACTCCCCCTGCAGCCCATACAGAACTGCCTTCCTTGCCCTCTCCAAGCTCCTCCCACACATTCCTCTCATGTTCCTGGCCCATTGCAGTACCCCTTGCACTGCACCCCTAGGGACATTTTCCATAAAAACAGCTAGATTTTCACACAGCTGTGAGATCCTCACTTCAGAGAGTGCTGCTCACTGTCATGTCCCTTGTAAGAAATGTTAATGTCTGTATTGCTGTTTAATAAAAAATTTGGCTTACAAAGACCATGATTCTTTATTTGTGATCTACACAAGGTGGTTGCAACAGAAATTTATACATGGTGGCAATCAGCACATTTGCTGACTACAATTAATGCTCAGGCAGGAATCATTACAAGGGTCATTCAATGTGGTAAGTAAACAATGTCTGGCTCATTTCATTACAGACAGACACATTACTGAGGATCATTGTTGAAATGCTGCTTCAAAGCCTCCCTGATTCAAATAGCCCCCAATAAGCCCCTCTAATAGTGCTGGTGTCTGGCTGCTCAAAATCAGCTGCCAGGTAATCCACTTCAGTGCTCCACCCCTGGGGAAATGTTTCCCCCTTGGCTTCACAAATGTTAGGCAGAGCACAGCAGGCTGCTATGACCATGGGAATATTTTCCTCACTGAGGTCGAACCTCCCAAAAAGGCAGCACCAGTGACCCTTTAATCTGCCAAACGCACATTCTATGATCATTCTGCACCTGCTGAGCCTGTTGTTGAAGCACTCCTTGCTGCTGTCAAGGTTTCCAGTGTATGGCTTCATGAGCCACGGGAGTAAGGGGTAGGCTGGGTCTCCCAGCATCACTATGTGCATTTCCACATCCCCTGTTGGAATCTTCTGGTCTGGAAAGACAGTCCCTGCATGCAGCTTTCTATACAAGCCAGTGTTCCTGAAGATGTGTAAGTCATGCACCTTCCCTGACCTCCCAACGCTGATGTCAATGAAATGATCGCGGTGATCCACTAGTGCCTGCAGTACCATAGAGAAGACGCCCTTTCTGTTGATGTACTCCACCATAAGATGGTCTGGGGCCAAAATTGGAATATGCATGCCATCTATTGCCCCACTGCTGTTAAGGAATCCCATTGCTGCAAAGCCATCCACTATGTCCCGTACATTGCCCACAGTCACAGTCCTTCGTAGTAGGAGGCGATTAATGGCTCTGCACACTTGCTTCACCACAACCCCCATAGTGGACTTTCCAACTCCAAACTGATTCGCAACTGACCAGTAGCAATCTGGAGTTGCCAGCTTCCACACAGCAATTGCCACACATCCACTGTTACGGCAGCTCTCATTTTGGTGTCATTGCACCTCAGGGCGGGGGCAAGCTCCACACAGAGTTCAAGAAAAGCGGCTTTGCACATATGAAAGTTCTACCGCCACTGCTCAGCATCCCAGACCTACATCGCAATCAGATCCCACCGCTTAGTGTTTGTTTCCCGAGCCCAATAGCGACGGTCCACCATGTGCAGCTGCTCCATGAATGCCAATATCAATCTAGAATTGTTTCTTTCCATGCCACACAGCAGGACAGGCAGCATGGATTCCTGTTCAGGTTTACAGGTCATGAAATACTGCAGGATCAACTGCGCACAAAGTTTTCAGAAGCAGTTGAAAAATGGCACGAAATGTAGTTGGAAGCCCTTGGAATTATGGGATGGAGAAAACTGCATTATGTGGCGGTGATCCCTCCCCCATTATACACTACGATCCACTCCCAAAACTCCTAGCAGAGGAAGGTGGTGATCTGCACAATGGGATAGCTACCCATGGTGCACTGCTCTATCTGTAAGTGCTAGAGCACCAACTGTGGACGCACCCTGCCAACACAAGGAACATGCACAAGCGATGTAATTACAGTGGTTTATGATTGTCAACATAACTTAAGTCAACTTGACTGTGGAGTGTAGACATGGCCTAATATACTTTTAAATGATTGCACGTACTTTAGCCCAGTCTTGCATGGGCATACAGGCATGCTTAACATTACTTACTGTGAATAGTCCCACTGAAGTCAATAGAACTAATCAAAGTGCATATGTATTTGCAGGAGCCAGGCCTTTGCAGTTATATGTTAGTTCACCTTTAGAAGCAAGTCCTTCCCTTTGGTGTCTGTCCTTGAAATATGGAAATCAGAAGCTAAGATACAAAAACATAGAAACCTAAGAATTATAATACCAGAGATCCATTTAGTCCAGTATCCTGTCTCCTGAAGTGGCCAGTACCATTTGCTTCAGGAGAAGGTGAAAGAAAGTCTACGAAACACAACTATGAGATAACCTACACAAGGAAAGTTTCTCCAAACCTCTATTAATTAGAGGTTGGCTTATGCCCTGGAGCATGAGAGTTTATATCACTTCTGAAACTCTTGGTTACTTTTCATTTCTTACTGTAATTTTGGATAATCATGTTACCCATATAAACATCTAACCCTTTTTAAAATCCTGCTAAACTATTTGCCTCAATTATATATTGTGGCAATTAGTGCCACAGACTAATTGTGTTTTGTCTGGAAAAGCATTTCCTTTTATTGGTTTTAAATTGCACTCGAGTTCATTCAATGTCTCCTTGTTCTTATATTATGATAAAGGATTAAGAAGCTCCCAAAGTAGATTATCTATGCCATTCATTAATTTTGCATATCTTTATCATGTTACCTTTTATTCACCTCTCTCTAAAATAAACAGCCCCAATCTTTTCAATCTTTCTTCATATAAGAGCTTCTCCAAGCTTGTAATCACCCTCAACATTTGTCACTTTACCCTCTCTATTTCTGCTCTAACTTTTTGAGATGATGAGACCAGATTGGAACATCGGTACACTGTTACCTAAAATAATGATTTCCATAAATGATTTCTGACCCAACCTTAACTCCCAATTCACAGATAGATCATTGAACAAAATGAAAAACCAGCACCAAACCACCTTAACTCTGCTCCCTAACAAAACACTCATAATAACTAAAGTGTAACTGACATTATCCACTCTTCACAGAATTATACTTAAAACTTTAATCACAAATTAGCACTTTTAAAAATTTTGCTGAAGTGGTTTTTGTTTTTTCAGGACATGATACACTTTACATTCACAAATTGGCACATGTGTTATTTGATCTGCTTGTTCAAACACAGGGAAAAAACAGTGAGGTTTTTTTTTAAAAACCAGAAAACAAAAAATCGAGGGTTTTAAATAGATCCCTTTCATGGGAGCCTTTACACAAAGATACACACTCAAGTTAGCATTTTTGTAAGCTGTCTTGTGTAACCTTACTCAGTGGTCCCTCAAACTCCCCAGAACTCCTCCATCACTTACTTCCATCCCCTTTGCCCCACCACAGTTCAAATTCTCCCTGACTCCTTTCATTCATTGCTCAGTTCTCCCTTCTCCCTTCCATGGCCGTCTATTCACAATATCTCATCTCTCCTCTCTACAAATGGCCTGGTTCTGAAGCTCCTTGCTGGGATCTACTCCCTCAGGAAGCCTAAATGGTCTAGTTACTCCTCAATGAGCCTAAATAGTCTTGTCGGGGACTAATAAGCCAACTAAGACTCCTGGGTATGTAGGAGAGGTCTCCAGAAAATGCCAGCTATCCAAGTTCCATCCCACCCATCTCCCACAATATTCCCCCAACCAAATGCCTTTTAACACCCCTGGGCTCTCTCCATATCCCCTGCAATGTTCTTTCTACACCACTCTCATGCAACGCTCCACCAATTTCTTGCCACCAACAAAATGTTCCACCCACAATCACTCCTTCAAACAACCCTGATCCACACTTGCCCATTCTACAAAACCACAGCTACCCCCACCTCTGCTTTGTTATCTGTTCACCCCACCAAGGTCTAGGGAGAATTCAAGGGAGGCTCCACCCTGAAAAGGTTAAATAGGCTGGTCATAGCACTGTCTGGCTTTCATGTGGGCAGAGGTGTAGACCCCTTGCAGGTCCTCTGCTCCTGGACTCCAGCTATCCACTGTGACTTGCTGAAGGGTCAAGGACTTATCTGAAACTGCCAGGATTCTGGAGGGGGTTGACAGAACTGGGTGAGTTGTGTGGCACTGAACCCAGGGAATCTGGATGAGATAATGGAGGGGTAGGGAAAGGGAGAGAAAAGGGGAGTCATTGAGCTCAGGTATACATGTTCTTTCAGCAAATGTATATCTGCTATGGTTGGATGGAGCAGGGCTCCCCTCATGACAGACCTCACTTGAGGAAGTCAAGTGAACTGGAGAAACACAAAGACAGCCAGGGAGTAGAGTTGGTTGCAGAGTGGAGATGGGCGGTGCTAGAAAACATGGATTGGCTGGAGAATGGAGACGGGCAGTGAAGAACGTCTGAAGAAACTGAGCTAGAGACTGCCTGAAACTCTGGGGAACTGGCCTGGGCAGGAAGTGGGTTAAACAAACAATCAGAAGTGGTCCAGAAAAAATCTTTGCATTTCTGTTAAAGACAAATCTAACCAACTAGTTTTCATCCTGTTCCATACTTTTTACAACAGAAAAAAGTTTCAAGCCCCTGCTCCCATGTAGCCATAAAGAAATGAGAGTGGTCACGAATCCCCTGAATCTCCTTTCTGAGGGGATTGTGCCTTCCAGGATGAGAATGCAGACCTTAACCATCACTCAGGCTTACACCAAACAGTACACAGAGCTTTTCTTCCATGAGGCACAGCAGAAGCCTGGTATTTTAATAAAAACAAAGAATCGTAAAATAATTTAGCAGAAAATTTGTTCAATTACTGTAAAGGCTGCTAATTCAAGTGAAGATTAAACAAACAGCACAGAACAAATTAGAGCTGGCTAATAAATGGAAAAATATGTAAAGTTTTTGGTTGTTTTTCATTAAGATTTCAAAAATGTTGATCAGCTTTAAAACAAATTAATTAAAAGTAATTAAAAAACTGTGAAAATGCCAGGTCAGTCCCAGATTTGTCTTCTGCAAACCTTATACACAGGTTTAACATTACACACTTTGAGTAGTCCTACTGGAGACAGGGCTGGACAATGGTAAGGCAGAGACAATATAGATCTTCTTCTACTCCCAGTAAAGTTAATAGCAAAACTTCCTTTTGATTTTAATGGCACAGGATCAGGGCCTTCATGCCAGTGCTTTGGTCCATGCTCCTGAAGTCCCATGATGAAATCAGAATCTAAACTTTCATTTTAAAAAACATGCCATTTCTAGTTCACACACACACAGGCACCGACTTTCCAAAGTGCCGGGGGGTGCTCAACCCCTGGTTCTGACCCACTCTACCTTCACCCTGCCTCTTCCCATCCCTGCTCCACCCCCGCTCCGCTTCTTCCTGCCCAGTTCCGCCCCCTCTCTCAAGCATGCTGCGTCCTTGCTCCTCCTGCACGCTGCAAAACAGCTGTTTGCAGTGGGTGGGAGGTGCGGGGAGAGATGAGGAGGCGTAGATCCGCGGGGCCGCTGGCAGGTGGGAGGCACTGGGGGAAGCTGGTAGAGGGGTTGCCGGTGGGTGCTCAGCACCCACCATTTTTTTCCCCGTGGGTGTTCCAGCCATGGAGCACCCATGGAGTCGGCGCCTATGCACACACATCATACAAAGAAAAGCTTAAAGATTAGGTACCTGTAAAAGAAAGTGAACAGAAAAGAAAGCGAATCCAAAACTACAATGAAGTCAGTCTTCGTTTCTCCCCTTGCTAATCTAGCCAGGGCAGGATTTAGTCCATAATCTCTTCCACATATCTACCTTCTTGGATTTCACCTCAGTTTTACAACCTGTGACAGTAATTTTTGTTATTTTTCCAAGTGATTGAAAATGGACTCTAAAATGGACTATTGCTCGAGTGTCAAATTTATTTTTACAAGCAACAATAAGGATGCCTTGCCTCAGAGCAGAAATCTGGTCTTAATCCTACAATGAGCTTCCTCTAGAGTCAGAACAATTGGCAGAGCATGAAAATATATAA
Source organism: Emys orbicularis (assembly GCF_028017835.1). NCBI lineage: Eukaryota > Metazoa > Chordata > Testudines > Emydidae > Emys > Emys orbicularis. Next base: position 266,341,565 of record NC_088683.1, on the reverse strand, counting down.
ACCCTTGTACATAGATTGACTAGTATTCTCAAGGGAAGGTTTTTCTAGTCACCATGAAATAGACAAAAATATAGGAGAAATTGTAATGAATGTATTTGCATTCTCCTGCTCAGATTCATCACAAATCTGAGAGAAGGGCTAATAAAAGGAAGTTTCTTATGGAGTGATACATGTTGCTTTATAATTCATAAATACTAGTAAAACAGCACTGTACTGAGCACTGGAATTGTGACATGAAAATTCCCAAAACAATCATCGATGTGAGAGAAAAGAGATAGCCTCATCTCAGCAGTGGCAGCAAGCCTTGCTGAAGTATATATTTCTAAACTACACAAAGAGATGCCCACAAAACGTCAACCTCTGGAATAAAGGAGATAAGGGATATATATGCCAATATATCTGTAAGGAATTGTTCTTTTCGGGACAATAGGAGAGAATACTTACTATGTACTCAAAGTCTCCATTTTACATTCATAGGCATATTGTTTTATCATATATTTAGACTCCTTTAATCCTTCATACCATTTAAAACAATTAATGTGTAAATACATGAAATGTATGTGTGTTGCTAAGAAATGATAAAATCCAGGGAGATTCTAGGGAAGTGGAAACCAGACTATATCACTGAATAAAAACAAGTAGTCTGTCTGCATGTCATAATATTCATACATTTCCAGCTAGAGTTTTACATTTGTAATTCTTTTCTGTAATGTTAGCTTAATTCACTGAGAATGGAAGATCAGCCTACTTTAGATGCTTAAGGAATCCAGGTCACACAAAGCCATAGGTGTTACCTCTTCTACATTCCAACATATGCATACTAATTAATTGTGTCTGAGAGAGTCATAGCCACCCATTTTAGCTCAAAAGAAAGTGGGAAAAATCCAATTTCCTAGCCACGGTGAGAAAACAAGTCACTAAGGCGATGTCGACATTACAGCCTATGTCGGCATAACTTATAAACCACCCCCCTGAGCAACATAAGTTACACCGACGTAAGTGTTCATGTGCATAGCACTATGTCAGTGGGAGAGCTTCTCCCGCCGACATAGCGTCTGCTGTTCGCGAAGGTGGCCTCTTTATGCCCACCGGAGAGCTCTCTCCTATCAGCATAGAGCATCTTCACCAGATGTGCTGCAGCGGCGCAGCTACATCAGTACAGCTGTGCCGCTGCAGTGCTGTACGTATAGACATGGCCTTAGAATGTACACTCAATACACAACTGACAAGATCAAAAGCCAGTGTTTGACAAGGACATTTTAAAATGAGTTTTCCACAGAGGCTGCATTTTTCTATAATAAAAACAAATGTGATATATATATATATAAGGCAAAGGAAATTGCACTCTTTGTAACTGTGTCAGCTGCAAACAACAGATAAGATACCTTTACTAAATGTACCCAGTAGTCTTAACCTAAGGTCTTGTCTACACACAAAGTTGCACCAGTTTAAGTAAAAGCATATTTTAAAACTGATTTAGAGCTTATCTACATGTGGAATTAATCAGGGCATCAATAAATTAAACACATTTTAATCAATGCAGCACAGCACTGTGTGGAGACTTTGGGTTTGTCTACACTGGGAAACTTCCTGGCATTAATATACCAGTATAATTATGCTGCTATACTGGTATAACTCCCCATGTGGACACTCGCATTCATAATAACAGTGGCCCTTTTTGGGTTGGCTTATGTTACTTCTAAATGGCCACTGTTATCACAATTCAGAGTGTACACATGGGAAGTTATACCGGTATAGCTATAGCAATATAATTATATTGATGTAGTAATGCCAGTACATTTCCCCATGTAGACAAGCCCTTGGTTTCAAATGTGAAGCGGCTGAAACTAGTGCATGCACAGCACAGTGTATAATCTTACTTTGTTTAGTGTTATTTACATAGCTATACATTATGCGGGTGCAACTTTTGCACATACAGGAGGCTTTGCTGACATATACTATATGGGTGTAAACCAAGTTTAAACTGATATATCCCCACAAAGATGTTCTCAGTGGTTACCTAAATTGATTTTAAACTGGTTTTACTTAAACCAGTGCAACTTCTGTGTGTAGACAAATTTCTGAAGTTAACAGTCCTGCTTGCTTGAGAACATAGACATTCTGCTTAACATAGTCCTTGTTCTTGAGGGGGAACGTGTGATCAAGATAGAGAGCTGAATGTGTCAGCGGGCACTGTAAAAAGTAATATAAACATGTTATTATTTTTCTGAGCTTATTTGTAACTCAATATTTCAGCCAGCAGGAAATACAATATATCAATATAACATAGTACTGGAGTTAAACATTTAAAATCTTTTTAGTTTTACGTACTGTAAATTGTCACCTCCTTAATTGCTTTAATTTATCTTATTTTCCCCATATGTAAAATGAGAATGTAGGATGAGTGACAAATTATCCATTATATTTTACAGAGGTGGTGGGATATTATCTGATGCTCTTAGTTTATCCATTATATTTAAGACTATAAGGAAAAGAGAAGGCAAGGCTTTTTGGTTATCACATAGTCCCAGAGTGGAAAATACCTTCTCTTGGAACACAGAATAGGGCCATTAGGAGCATTTACAACACAGTGGCTCATCATGCCTTTAAGAGCAAACAGGCACACAAAGTACCAGTCTGAGGATCTTTGTAAGTATGTTAATTGATTCTCACCTGAACATCACAGGGTGAGCAGGAAGGACAATTTATTTAAAGGAACTGACACAGAAAAAACACTGACAGGATAAAAGGGCAGGATGCTGTGCAGCTGACAAAAGGGTCAGAACACTGGTTTTTCTGTGAATCATGCAGGAAAATAATAGACGAGAAAGCAATTGGGTAAGACTGCATTCTAACTTTGGAAAAGTGAATCTAGATATGTTTATTTAGACAATCATTTATATATGTGTTTAAAATCCATCTCTTTCTATTTTCAAATAAACTTTGTTTTACTAGTTATGTGGGTCTATGTTTCGAACATCCACAATATCCTTCCTTCTCTGAAGGAGAAAAGCACCTACACTCCTTGCTTGGAGAGGCCAGCAAGGGGAATAGTTCCGGAACCTAGGCCATCTGCTCTTCAAGGACAAGGAATGAGGGACCCTCTCCCAGCAGTGTTGCAAATGGCAATGGCAGGGTGACATTGAGAGATATGGGGGAAATGCTGAGAGATGAAGGAGGAACAACAAAGAGATGTGGCCCTGCAGACTGGCACAGTTCAAGGCAACTGCACCTGTATTTCCCCTCCATGGTCCACCAATGCTACCTACTCTAGGCTTCTGGCTCCTCAGCCATCACCTCTCTTGGATCCAGCGTTTATCTCTCCCCTGACTGGGATTTTTCCAGGCTGCATAGTTCTCTGCCTACACTGTAATATTACCAGCAAGCCAGACTGCCTAAATGGACGAGTGTCTGTGCTTTGCTTTCTTTCTAAAGACTAGGAACAGGCAAGTTACCACACAGCTCTTTATAAGCCAGCACATTTATTCTAAAGTGAAAGCATTACAGAGAAAACATAAAAACAATAAAAGTTCCTATAGGCATGTTAAAAAGCTTACCAGGGGTCACCCAGCAGTCTTGTGGGCCCTCAGTAGGCCAAAGTCCTTCCAAACCTTCCCAGAAAAGATCGGACCCCCTTAGACAGAAGGTCCTGTCTGGTTGCTGGATCAGAAAGCAAGCCCTGAGTCAGTTTAAACTTGGGCTATTTATCCCAAAGCCCTTTCTTTATCTGTTGGTCTCTGAACCAGAGCCTCTGCAGGTGGTGGTACCTCTCTGGAGGTGTTATAACCTGAGTTAATTTGCCTAATCACCCCTCACTGTTCTTAATTTCTGGAGGAGCCATGGTTACCCTCCCCCATGAAATTACATACAATCCCTGGCCCACATGATACATAAACATAACAGTGTAAGATCTCCCAAAGATATTGCAGGAAAATGCCATCTCTGTCACGTAGATGATAACACAGAATATTTACCTACTTCACAGCCATGCTCCCAGTAAGTCAATGTCTAAACTCTTGACTGCGTAATGCAGGATCCGGCCTTTAATTAACAATAGTAAAGTGCTTTCCACTAGCCCCGTGTATAGTGCAGTGTATAGCTGCATCATCCCAGGAACAGACCAGAGGGCAGATTGTGTCTGGGGGGGCCAGATTTTTAAAGCTATGTAGGTGGCTAAATATGCAGCTACTAGGCAATGAGCGGGGTTTACTAAAACACCTAGGTGCCTAGACACTGTTGAAAATCCCACTAAATGCCTATTATCTGCATCTTTAGGAACCTAAATACCTTTACAAATCTGGCTCAGTTACACAGTCACCCTCCCCTGCCCTCGCCCACTACAGGGACACAGCTCAATACTTGAGGCAATGTATGTGCCTTTTGCACAACAAGATCAGAAGAAGACCTCTGAGTAAGCTCAAAAGCTTGTATCTCTCACCAGAAGTTGATCCAATACAAGATATTACCTCACCCACCCTGTCTTTCTAAACCCTTGGGACCAATACGGCTACAACACTGCAAACATTCTTGCACACCGGCACAGTTACACTGACATGCATTGGTGAAAGGGGGTGAAGCCAAGTCTCTATTCACTTGGACGGGAGGGGAAATAGCTATTCTGCAAAGCTTGTTTCCTCCCCTCATGCTTCGATCCATAACGCAACAGTGCAGGGGAGTAAAGGGGTGCCTTATGGCTCCTTATAGTCCTCAATCTGGCCCTTCAAAATCTTCTCATACAGCAGTCAGGGCCGGTGCAAGGATATTTTGCGCCCTAGGCGAAACTTCCACCTTGTGTCTCCCACCCTCCCCCTTGCCCCCTCCCCCTGGAGCATCACTTATTATAAACTTTCAAAAATGAATACTGCATAATATGGCATTGTTCATTAGAATTAATACATAGTCGGCTTGAAAATTTATTAATTTCATTATTTAGACTACATATTTAATGAAATTAAATGAATAACCTGACAGGGTGTGTGGCTGGCTGGCTTCGGGCAGTGGGGTGCGGCAGGGGTTGGCTGGAGACAGGGCGGTGTGGGGCTGGCTGGCTTTGGGCAGCGCAGGGGATGCGGAGCTGGTTGGAGATGGGGTGCGGGGTTGGCTGGAGACAGGGGGTGTGGGGCTGGCTGGCTTCGGGTACGGGGGTGCTGCAGGGGCTGGCTGGAGACAGGGGGTGTGGGGCTGGCTGGCTTCAGGCAGGGGATGCGGAACTGGTTGGAGATGGGGTGCGGGGTTGGCTGGAGACAGGGGTGTGTGGGGCTGGCTGGCTTCGGGCACAGGGGTGCTGCAGGGGTTGGATAGAGGCGGGGGTGCTGCAGGGGCTGGCTGGAGACAGGGGTGTGTGGGGTTGGCTGGCTTCGGGCAGGGGATGCAGAGCTGGTTGGAGATGGGGTGTGGGGCCGGCTGGCTTCAGGCACCGGGGTGCTGCAGGGGTTGGATGGAGGTGGGGGTGCGGGGCTGGCTGCAGGCAGGGCAGGGGGTGTGGGGCTGGCTGAGGGCAGGGTGGTGGGTCCAGGGCCGTCCCTAGATATTCTGGGGCCCTACGCAGCCCCCCCCACAGGGGTGGTGGTGCCCCAGGCCTCCGTGGGGGAGGCGGGAGTGGGGGGGCAGGCCTCCGGGGGGTCAGGGCTGGCTTGGGGGGCAAAGGGGAACCACCCCCCATCACTCACTGGCGGCGCGGCTGGGGCCGGGTCTCTGCACTTCCTGCCACCGGTGAGTGCAGCCCCGGCCCTGCTGCAGAGCTCAGGGGAGTGGGGGCGGGGGCGGGGGGGCTGAGCAGGGGCGGGGCCCTGGGGAAGAGCCAGAGCAGCAGGGAGCAGCGCAGCGCCCCCGGTGGCCTGAGGAGGAATGACATCACTTCCCAGCCGGCCGGAGTTGATCAAAGCCGCAGCGCCCCCTCGCACAGCGGCAGGAAGAGGGTTACACATTTAGCCGGCACCGGGTGAGCATCCCAGACATTTTGGGCACCGCTTTTTGGTGCCCTCAAATCTTGGCGCCCTAGGCGACTGCCTAGTTTGCCTAGTGGATGCACCGGCCCTGACAGCAGTGCAACTAATATTTAAACACTGCGGTGACTGTATATTTGGTTAAGTTTTCAAATACTCTGTCTTGTTCACTGAAGGAAAACTAGAGCTAGTCTTTAGTGATGGACTGATCCTGCAAGATTCTGAATTCCCAGGTAAGGATAAAATGAATGGTTGAGAAAGAGTTGGACATATGTGTGCTAACTTCAAGGTGATGAAGTAAAATTGTAATTACAATCTGAGCACAGTGTAAGAGGAAAGATCAGAAAGCCAGAGAGTCCATCACAACATGTAATGGGCAGTTGTTTGATGGATGCAACAGGCACATTTCATTTGCTGACACTTTCAAAGCTTTGTTTATTTTTAAAGCTTTTAGGAGCATTGAGGTAGATTCTAATCTATATATCTCCAAGTCAGTAGATTTACACTGGTGGAACAGATTGGAATCTGTCCCATGGTCATTAATTGATGTGCTATTGTGGGTTACAGTGGCATTAATTAGAATTGTGCATCCAAAGCGACAACATGCCAGATTTATAGCTCTTCTTCTGGCACCTTTGCAATACTCTGGCGGTACAAAAAGGCCAGGAAACTGTCTTAACAGGATAACTAGGGATTCCTCTAGAACCTAGCTCTACACTGTCTACTCCCAGCTCCACTACTTCCCCACAGCATTGAGGTCATGGCTGGAAATTCTTGCACTCTGGTGATCGCCGCAGGCTGCATGATGAGGCAGTTGCCACACAACATAGGTTATAGCAATCCCAATGCTGCTCTAATTTACAAGGGCTGATGTTGCCTCCAGCTGCCTTCAGGATTGGGTGAGCTGAAAAGCAGCTTTTCGTCACCTTTCTTCCCACCCTTGAGAACCAAAGATAACTGATATATTTCCTAGGATCTGCATGTTGTGCTTTTCTTTCCTTTAAAGCTGACCACTTACTCCTACTGGGTGGTATGAAATGATGAGACAGATCAATAATAGAGATATAAGTCCCTTTCTTGCTTTAGAAATAACAAAGCTCCTCCCTTAGTTAAGTCAGTAGATATTCAAAGGCATGATAAGACAAATATTTTTATGTATAGGAGCCTGTGAACAATTACATATTATTATTATTCCTTCAAATGTTTTTCCTCCCCTCCACCAATACTTTATTTGAATCATCATGCTAATGTATTGTGTTTATTTATATTTTTTCTGAATTGTAACCCCAATTTCAATTATATTTCATTTAGACTTTAGAGTTTTTGGTAGAAATAACATTCACCACAAATAGCATAGCTCATGCTGGCAGCTTTTGGAATTTTAAGATTCAATACTATGTAGTGAATTTCTTGGCTGATAACGAGAGATCTCCTGCTTGCCTTACTCACTACTCCTGTAAATAAGGAAAGCAAGATGTAGTCCACAGTATCTGTCCTGTGTTCTCTCTCAGTCTTGAAGATGTAACAGTATAAAAGTCCTGACCAATACAAGCATATTTAAAGTGTTAAAAATCAGCCCTGTGTTTTCTAAAAGTAAAGAATACTAAGAGCAGGGGCTGTGTTTTACACTGACACATTGGTTACTGGTTACTAACCTTTATAATATTTACTATTACCAGTGATAATAGCATGAATAATCTTAGCTCGGTGACCTGATTTCTTACCATCATCCAACAAATCTAAATTAGAAAGTGTTTGGACGTAAAGATCAACTGTTACTAATCACAATTGTTTGTGATGAGTAACACAGCTCCATAACTTATAGTGCAATTATCTGATTTGCCAGCAGTGGACACTGTTTCACTAGTTATCAACTAAGACATTGCGAGAAAGTCTGCCAAGCAAGTTGGCAAATTTCTGCTTTTACTTCCAGCCTGGATTACCTGTGCTAAACAAAACCTTGGAGAGATTCTGATGTTTTTTTTAATTTGTACATTATCAGACAATGTGAGCTTGGTTTTTTATTATATACTGTCTTGTTCTGATAGAAATATTTCTTCATTATTTTCATTTTAAATCATAACACATAATGAGTTCAATACTTGCTGTGTGGCACAAAGTGAAAGGCCCCCTTAAAGAAGCATGGGAAGCTAGGGAAGCTGTAATTCTTACAAGTGTCTACTTTGTATTGCTTTTATAAAAATGTTTGTTACATTTGATGGAGTGAACTACTGGGCACTATCCTGCACATGTACACTAGCAGTCAGTACCAATGCTGATCAGCCAATATGTTTCTTTCTTTCATAATGCCATTATTCAAAAGACAAATGGCACACTCTTCCCAGGTCACCCATCCTTTCAGGCCAGGCACCAGCAGGAAGAAGACAATCAGCTGGAAGAACGTGTCTGTGAGGCAACTGGAGAGGTCTGAGACAGGCAGAGAGTTGATGACAGAGGCCCAGATTCAGGAAAGCATCCCTAGTCAAGAAAGCACTTCAGCATGTTTTGGTGCTTCCCTGAATCCACCTAAGTGCACAAGTGGGTAAGGAGAGGAAGTGAATCAGCTATGAGGAAGAGGGTGATTTTGGGGCACTCTCGACAATGTTTTGGAAGGATTAGCTAAGGATCAGCAATTGGTAGGGGGCTTTAATGCCTGCTGGGTGAAAAAATGTGGAATAACTGAAGAAGAGCACTTTAAGGTTTCATCTCAGATTATATGAATTATCTTCTTAGGAAGTATTACAACATTTAAGGAAATCATCTTTTAATCTCAATATTCAAATAACACTTTAAGCTCCCCACATACATTTCCATTCCTCTATTGAGACTATTATATACATACAATTATAATTACATAGCATGTAATATTTTACTAGTATAATAGACTGGCAAAAGTGACTAAAGAGTTCTTTCTGTATATCGTAAAGGTCTGATAAAAATGTGTGTAAAAGAGATATCCAAAAAGTCTGCTGTAATAATGCTTTCTCTATTCCAATAGATTTTTAAAATATCTATTTCACACACACTGTACCCTTGAAGTCTGACAAAGAGATACTTTTTCAGTCATTTTGGACATTTTAAGTTCCATTTCAACATTACATTGCATCGTATTTTTGTTATCCTCTTCCATTTCACCCTATTTGCATGCTTCAGTGTCTCCCTTTTCTCTTTTCATTCTTCCAACCTCTCCTCTAGTCTCTCTTCAGTCATGTTTATCTTTTTTTTATTTAAAAACCCACCACTCTGTCTTCCTCTCACAAATCCTCATCACTGTATTTTTCTTTATTTTGAAACCAGCCTCTCCTTTATCTCCTTCTCTCAGCATTAAGGTGAGATCTACACTACAAAGCTATGTCAGTGAGAGGTATGAAAAAAACATATCCTGTAGCCAAAGTAGCTATGCTGGCGAACCCTGCACTGTAGACGCAACTATGCCAAAAGAAGAATGCTTCTGTTGACATAGCTAATGTTGTTCCAGAAGGTGGTGTTACTATGCCAGCAGAAGAACTACTTCTGTCAGCATACACTGCGTCTACACTAGGGGGCTCTCCTGTTATTCCTGTACCAGTACAGCTCTACTGGAAAAGCATCTGTAGCATAATAGACAAGCTCTCCAAACTACCTATGTACACTTGTGCATACACACACACACACATTCTTCTGGACAGAGCTGCTGTGCACAGTTCTTCTTTTCATAAAAACATCTAGAAGTGAGATGTCTCAAAAATGTGAGAGAAATCCTGGACCCACTGATGTCAATGGCAAAACTTACTGACTTCAGGAAGCCAGGATTTGATACCAGATACACAAGAATTTCATGTGGTGCACACAACATTTTTAAAAATAAAGCATCAATTGCTCTTGAAAGGCCAAAATCCATTTGCTGTGGACATAAAATATTAATTAGAGTTTCTGCTAAGAACTTTTCATATAGGCCCAGATGAGGACTAGCTAACAAAGAACAATACATAGCTAAGAGAAAGCTGGGGTAAACGGATAACCTTGTGTGTTTCAAGTCAGTGCGGAGTCAGCATAACTCCAAATGTAATTGGGCGTCCTTATCGCAAGTTATAGACACATGAAGCACTGAGAAAGGCCTCACGGTTACTCCCTAATGCAGGGAGGAGATAGTGGTACAATACCCCTCAGATCCCAGACAGAGTTCAGGGAGAGGCCTAATATAATTGACATGAGTTATGACACCCTCCCCTCACAGATGTATGCCAATCCTAGCCCACAGAAATGCAAGGGTAAACTTATAAACAATTGTTATTGTTCAGTACTAATTACTGCTTTTTTGCTTTAAATCTCCAGGAATGTACCTGTTGGTCAACCGGGAGAGCTGCTACCTCATTCCCCTGGACCCCAAAATTAGGATTTAACCTATACACTTTAATAGACATCATTTGGGGGTAATTACCTGTGTGTCAGCAATATGTTAATTTGAGCCTTGGGCGGAGCCATTATGTAATCTGGCTTATTGTGCTTATTTTGTCTTGCTGCTAGAACCGATCCAGGGGCTTGGGAAACCCATCCCCGTTGCTTCTCTCCGCCCAATGAGCACCCTATATAATCTATTGTAATTAATTGTTCTGCAGTGTCTCTGAGCCTGATAAGCAAAGTGACACTCTGCTAGCTCTGTGCACAATAAACCCCTGTGCTTGACTCTACACGGTATCCATTTTTGATCCTTCACTCTTTGCCACTGTCAAGGACTGTGGGCACAAAACAGAACCTGTGTCTTTGCAACTTTGTCTGTAACGTCCACCTAATTATTTTTGTTTTATCTACCTGCCTTATAGAATTTTTCTTTTCAAAACAGCACATAATACAAGAGCAACCTTACAGTAGTAAAACAGTTCTGTTCCTCTACTGATTTTTGTCTCTTCTGCAGATGGCCTGCAGCGTGTGCACACACGCAGACTTCTCCTTTTCTTTCACTTCAAAAGTATTTTAGTCACTATTTCCCTTTTGTCGTCCTTCCAGAATCCCACCTCAGACTGGCCTATCCACATCCCACCCTCCCAGCTTTTTATCCTCTCCACCATATTGCTTCCAATCCTATTCCATTCCTATACATCCACCAAAATTTCCATCTAGCTCCTAACATCCATCAAAACGCTGCCTACACTGCGACTCAGTCGTGTTATTTTATTGAATTCACTCAGCCCTGAACAGCAGGTAGGCAGGACACTGTTCCATCCTCTAGGAGCTTTTGCTCATTTATCTCAATTCCCATCTGGGAACCTAACCTGCAGCTGCTCTTTCTGGGTTTTCTTTTTTCCCCTGCCTTCTTGGCATGTGCCTTTGAGCTGTATTTGCTGCTACAGTTCTTCAACAATGCCACAGCAGCAGTTCCACAGGGAGATTTTCAAAGGCACAGACTGAAGTTACTGAAAGTAACCATGAGTTGGGTACCTAACTGCCCTTGTGCCCTTGAAAATAGCTCCCAAATCTCAAGGCTTCCTGAGGTGTTTCCAGCTTTACTCTGTAGTGAAGCACAAACTATAGGACCGAGGCCTTGGCTTCAGCTGCAGACCTGGAGTGGGTAGAGGAGTGAATGAACACTAGGAGTGGCATCTCATCAGTAGAGGCATTTGATGAGCCAAAAAAAAAAAAAAAGCTCCAATCCAGAAAAGAGAACCAGGATGCGGCTCTGACCACTTTGGCCTGAGTTGCAACAAGGATAAAGGGAACTCAGTAGGAGAAAACGTCTGATAACCATATAAGCATGAAATATAGCTACTCAGAACACACCACTAACTAGTGTTCAGTCCATGATGGAGCTAATGCTGCCCCCACCACGGCAGCCTTTAGGTGTCGCCTTTTCAAGCATATTATGCAATTGACAAAAGGAGGTGTACACAAAGGCTGCTCTTGGCATAGGCAAATAGGGCAGCTGCCTCAGGTGGCAGATTTACAGCAAGTTAGGGTGTGATCTACCCTCTAACAGCCCGCCATAGTGTGGAATAACTGTCCATGTGCACCCTGATGCGCATTAACAGTTCCTCAATGCACTTTGATCAAGACATCTTTGAAGTGGGACTAGAGCAAACCACATTAGCACACTGTTAATACACATCAACAGGGTGCACATGGTATGTTCCCTGCACACATTAACACACGCACAGTGGCTTTGGCATGAATCACATGGTTGGAGGGCCCGGCCTGCAAGGGAAACCCACAGCACCCTAATCTCCATCATTGGAGGTTTTTAAGGAGAGGTTAGACAAACACCTCTCAGGAATGGTGTAGGTATTATATAGTCCTGCCTTGAGTGCAGAGGACTGGATTAGATGACCTACTGAGGTCCCTTCCAGTCCTACACTTCTATGATTCCCCAGATTTGGTCATTTCTCCAGCTCCTGTTTTTGTTTCCTTAAGGAATACTGGATGCAATTCCCATGTAATGTTGCTTTCAATCCATATTTTAAAACACATGGGTTAGGTTGTGGCATTTAACTATAGCTATGAAAATTCGACAGCCCTGAGAAGAGGATGGTGTGTAGCTGCTCTACCCCAAGAGGCACTCCACAGAGATTGTGTACAATGTCTCCTAAAGCTTCCTGGCATGAAGAGGGAGTTTGCACACTGCACCATCCTTTGGGATGGTGCCACCTGCCCTCTTGTGACTAGCCAGCTCAGTGGGTCAGTTTGGGTGGGGGAGAAAAATGATCCCACCTCTTCCCTGTTTCCGCTAAGGCTGCATCTTTTGAGTTGTAAAAAGGGAACCGTGCAGGGTTGCCAAATCCCTGGCCATTTAGTTGGGAGGGTACAATGGGGTGGGAGGGGTGAAGGCTGCTTGTACACCCATGCTAAGGACCAGAGCAATCTGGTCCTGGAAGTTCAGAATACTCTATATAGCATACATCTGAGAGATATGTTGTCAACATTAATACATGTGCAGGAAAGGCTACAAGATTAAAACAGGGTTCCCATTCAGAAGATGGGCAGGGTAATCCAATAGCTCCATTCCACATCTACTGTCTATGATTGTCTGCCTGTATTTTGTAGTTTCTTCTTCCCTCTTAGGCTGTTTTTCTTTCTTTCTCTCTCTTTTTTTTTTTTAAGGAGGGCCTAAAGGAAGAATTGATCCTCAGGTCTAAGTAACTATGAAAGCCAGTGAGGAAATTATTGTCAAGTGTTGTCAGTGCCTCTCAGACTATTCAAAAGAAAGAGCTATTACTAGCTTTCAACCATTATTAAAGCAGTGCTTGAGTATTTTAAAACCAAGCAAGGAAATCCAAGATATTGCAGGTGATATAAAAATAGAAAAGCCTAGTTTACATTTCTTGGAGATTATTAAGCTGTTTAAATTTTGTCACATACCTTGCAGTAACTAACAAGAGTGCTAATTAAAAGATTATGCAGAGTAGTTTTAATATGCAGGTCTTAAAATGTTATGAATTAACAAGCATTACTGACTTTGAAATATGGCTTAGGTGTCAGTAGATATAAAATTTAACTTCACATATTGTAACTAGTAATTTTTCCTGAGCATTTGGTGATGTTATGGCCTTCAGAATATCTCTTTATATGGATTTCATCTTTCTTCCTCTTGCACTTAGTCCATGATTCTGATAAATTAGAAACTCAAGGTTCTGAGCAGGTACAGTATGTACCAGATATTTGTTAAACAAACAGGTAAAAGCTAAGAGCAAACACTAGACAGTAAGAAGGCCATACAAACCAATAGAAATCTACATTTAAGTGACAATTACAAAAATTACCGAATCACAGGGTAAATGAGTTTGGAGTGTAATTCATCAGTCATTTCTCTGCTATAATAGATAATTTAGGTCTAAGGTTAACTTAAATAGACAATACTCGTCAAACATTCACTTATCTCATCTTAGGCACCCATACGGTACAAATGGATTTTACCATTTCACAGATAAAAAGGCCTAATTAGGAACAGTGGGGAACAGTTCAGCCATATTTAAAAAGAAAGTGTGATATCCTCAAATACAGGCATATCTGAATTGGTTAAAGGACCCCATCCTTCAGTCCTAATTCAGGCAAAAGTCTTGTTGAAGATGGAAGTTTTGCCTGTAGGATCGAGCTCTATAAACCCTGGGATACACCTCAGAAATCCTAGTGTTAAACATGTGTAACTGCAGCGTCACTGTAGATGCAGGTACATGGGGTATGGAGTGTGTGCAGCTCTGCAGCATAGACTCTCAGAGGCTGGCTTGGCTAACATGTGCCCCTGGGCATGCAAGGTAAGACATGGGTACACATTGCTGTGTAGATGTCATCTAAGTGGTCAAGTGAACTAAAATGTTATTAGGCTGTTTCCACACTACACTACTTTTTCTTCCAACTTAGTGTCACCTAATCCTCCTCAGAAGAAGTCTAGATGAATGAGTGGTTAAAATGGCCTCCACAGCCCTGCTAATACTCCCACCATTGCTACCATTGGTGCAGCTGTACTAGTGAGATTTCTTTTTTAAAGCAAGGCCTGCTCTCCCCAGGTTTATGAACCCACACATGGAAACTCTGAATCAGGGAATGGGGAAACAAAGCTAGACAAAAAGAGATGTGTCATATTTAATATGGTCATTCAAATGACTAATATCTTTTCATATAGTTAAGCTATGTTTTTTCCCTACTGTTTCTTCTCCCAACCCCCATTCCCACCCCTAAACATGTTCAATATTTTGGAGCAGATTTCTAAAGAAAAGAGAGACAAGAACGGATAGAAAAAAAGTGAACAGAAATGATGAGAGAAGCAGAATATTAACAGTATTTCAACTCACTATCTTTGAAATAAGAAATAAAGGCTTTATCTGCTATATTACATAGTTTTTGATTAACAGCAATGAAAAGTATTGTTTTGGCAACCACACATTTTTTACATACATAAAAGGCTAGGCTCCTTTTTTCATAGAACTCCCACAGATCAATGTCAGGATATGGCTCTAATTTTTTTGTAATGTTTATATAGAGATCTGAGATGTTACAGGGTGAAAAGTACTGTTTAAGTGTAAGACATTTTCTATTAATGCAATAGAGACAGGCTGTGAATATAAGGCATACAGATTTTCAAAGTGTGTTCCCTAGTTCATACCAAGATCTATATTAAAATGCTGTATAATTAAAATTCACTTGTCCTTTTTTGCAAGTTCCATGCTTCAGTCTTTGTACGTAGCTGCGATAACTGTGTTAATTGTAAAAGTATTTAATTATTAATTACAAAAAATATCCAGTAGAACCTAGAAATCCTCAGCAATAAAATGTGTGACACACAAAAGAGCGCCGAACATTTAAACACAGAGTTAGGGATGTTACCTTCCTCCTCCTCCCCCATCCAACGGGCAGGTGATTTCATCTGCAAGCATGGCTTTGAATACTATCTTCATGTCTGTTGCTCACAAAGTTACCTCTCTGCTTGACCACATCCAGACTAAAATCTTGGCCTGTCTTTCTGACGTGTCTTTGTGGATGCCTAGCCTCAAAATGAAACTTTATGTGGCCAAAACACAGCTGCTGATCTTTTCCCTGGAACTTTCTATTTTCCTCTGTTGGGGTGGACAGTACCACTATTTTCCCTGTCACTCGGATCCATAGTCCTAGATCAACTTTGAACTGACCCTCTCTTTCCTTCCTCCTCCACATCCAGGGAGTATAAATCTCGCCACTTCTTCCTGCATATTTCCACGATCCAATGTTTCCTTTCTGTCCACACTGCCAAAACTCTTGTCTAATCCCTCATCATCTCACACCTTTACTACTGGGAGCTCCTCTTCTCTAGCCTTGATGCCTGCAACCTCATTGCCCTCAAGCCCAGTCAAAATGACTGTGCCAACGTCTTCTTCCTGGCTCAGTCTGCCATTCCTCTTTTAAGTCCCTCCACTAGTTCTCCCTCTTGTAACTCAAACAGATTTCTTGTCCTTACTTTCCACACCTTTCACAGTTTAGCTCGGCCTGGCCTATCTGACCTTTTATCTTAGCCACCTTCACTCTGTTAATGATGCCAGCCTCGAGTGCCCTGATTATCCATTCTCAACAACCATTTTCACACTCTCTCATCCTGGTCCCTACAAGTGCGAAAAGCTCCCAGTCCAAATCCATAAAGCCCCCATCTTATTCTTCTTCGGATCCTTTCTCAAAACACACCCTTTTCTATAATGCACGTAGTAAACTACAACCTGATAATAGGTCAAGTGCCAAGTTGTGTTACTGCTCCTTAAAGGCCAAGAGATGTGCACATCCTTTTTTATTCTTCACGTCACCTCAACCCATTTCTAATGTCTTGTCTTTTATATTCTAGGCTCTTTAGAGCAAGGTCTGTCATTTTCAATATGTTTGTACAACACAATGGGTCCCCGATCTCATTGACCTCCAGGTACTTGCACAATACAAATGTTAATTAATAATTCTTTATAATTATAAGGTGGGGATAGGAAGAGACAGATCAGGAAAACAAAAAGTAAATTTAAAGCTGTCCAAGAAGCACATTTTGAGTCCTTTGATTCTCCCTTACTATTTGCTGCAATCATTGGGACATTCTTCCGTATGTTAAATGAAAGAAATAGTAATATTTCCTCCAGGTATGTATGTGAGAGTTAGAAAAGACAGAATAACCTGTTGCTACATTTCAAAATAATCTCTCTTCCGGGTACGCTAACGTAAATAAAGGGAAAGTAATATTTGATGGTACGTAGATTAAATAGAACCAAAATTAAGAGCGAACTTACTCAGAAGTTCAGGAGTAAGGCATGTGAAATGTCAGCTTCCTCCCCCTCCACACACACTAACCACCTGGCTGCAGAAACAACAGTGACAGTGTTTACACTCCAAAAAATGGCATTAGTGTCTGGCACAGTTCTCTCACAGAATTATATTAAAAATGTGTCCCTTCTCTTCTCTACAGCACGGATTCAATCCAAGACCCAAGACTGTTAACATTCCCCATACTTTCAAAAGCCAGAGGTGCAAATAATCAAATATGTATTTCCCCTTGGATACTTAGACCAAACAAACTGGAAAAGAATTTAGAGATAAAGAGATTCTGCTCTGTAATAAACACAAATGAAGAAGAGTTTGTTTAGAATCCAAATCTAGCCTTTGCAAGGATTTCTCCTTACCCCGCCGCTGAACGAAAATAAGTCTTCAATAAACTTGGCATGAACAGAGCATTGCCGTCCACCTTGTCACAGGCACAAAGTTAAAGTTCCACATCAGCCCTTTCTCCACGACATTTTCCATCTCAGATGATTGGCTGGTGTGTCTGGCTTAGATGCTCAGGGTCCAAATGATTGCCAGATTACAGGTCAGGAAGAAATTTTCCCCAAGGGGAGACTGACAGGTACATTGGAGTTTTCACCTTCCTCTGTAGCATGGATCATGAATCCAGTTAGGCTCATTGGGGCATATCCTCCCTAATCAATTCCCTGCCATTCAAGGGGCCTCATGGTGGCACCTCGGGCACTTAGTTCTTTGTCCGTGGCATACAGTTTAGTCTCCTGAGGACTGAAATACTTTAATTTAACCCTAGTTATTGTGATTAACAAAGGGATAACTGCTGAAATTTAATGGCCTGTGATACACAGACGGTCAGGCTACATGATATAATGCCCCCTTCTGGCTCAAAAGTCACATTCATATATCCTCCTACGGATAGTATAATATTAATCAACAGTATAAACTCCATGAAGCTATGAAAACCTCCAGCTTCAAACAACTCCATTGGCTCTTTAATTAGGGGATCTAGTTTTTCCATCTTGTTTTTAAAAACCGCTGATGGCCTTGCTTCATCCAGTCTACCTCATATACCTTGATTTTCACTTACCTCCTTTCCCTGGTTCCCTTAATACCAGCCTCCTCTCGGTTCCTCTACAACATAGTACCGAATCAACAAAGCACTTCAGCTCATGTATAATCACCAAGTGAGAGCCTGGTTTTGATCTGGAATGACCTTCCTGTATGTCACTGTCCAGCTAACTTTAACTCTTACATGTATACAGCTTTTATCCCTTGGCCTTGCTCTCTTCATTTCTCTTCTTCCACTGCTTTTAAAAAAAAAGTTATATAGCATGTGTTGTTTAACTCTAAAGATATTTTAGTCTGGAGTTAGACTCTAATTCTATTAAACTTTTTGCCTAAAGTTTGTCAAGTGGGCCAACAGATTTGTTAATGAACTATATTGACACTTGTATTAAATATATTAGCCCAACATTATTTTCCCACAAAGTGCACTAATTATTCCGGTGTATAGTGTCCAAATGGGGAGCATTACAGGGCCACCTTACCGAGGCTGGCTTCAGGCTAGCCTCAATTTCCCCTCAGTCCCAAGTGCCGATCTCCTGCCTGCGTTTTCCATAACATGTAGGCTGCTGGCCTGACTCCCCTGCCCAGGAAGGACTCCGCGGCTTACCGAGAGTCTTTCGTGCCCTTTTCCCAAGGCACTATTTTATTAATTCAGACAAAATTAGCAAACTATCACAAACTCATAATCAGTGCAGGCTGCTGGGATCCAGTCATTTTTCACTCTGCTCCTGTCCATCTTTGCTCCAGGGCTAGTCACTAGAGACAATCTCCCTCTAGCAGATCCCTTCAACGGAGCTCTCTCAGCCCTTTATAATAAGCACTGGATTACCTTCTCAGTTGGGTCTGATAAACTGAACAGGGCTGGCTGGACCCAGGCAGTCTGGCCCTTAAAGGGGCAGACCACCATATTACAGGAAGCTCTTTGAGAATTGATATTAAACAGTATAGCTATTATGGAATAAGCAAGTCTGCAGTTTCCCCGTGTAGATAAGCCCTTACACAGATGCTATTAGGATAGTCAGGGCAAGCCTTAGGGAAAATGGCACCCTGGATTAACTTGTATTTTAGCGCCCCTGCTGCCTCCCCATCCATCCCTCCTGACCCCAACTGTTTCCATGGGCTCCTCACCCATCCCCCCCTGCCTCCACCCCCCATTGCCCTGAGCTCCCTTCCGTGACCTTGCACCCCAGGCCTACCCCACTCCTTACCTCTTGATCATGGTGCCCCAATGCTTAATTTGTGAAGCCTGGCACTTCTGGACTCCCAGCCAGCAGCCACCGCTCTCCAGCTGTCCAGCTCTGAAGGCAGCGCCACCACCAGCATCAATGCAGAAGTAAGGATGGCAATATCATACCATGCCAGTCTTACTTCTGCGCTGCTGCTGGCAGTGGTGCTGCCTTCAGAACTAGGCACCCAGCCAGCAGCCACTGCTCTCCGGCCACCCAGTCAGTGCTTAATTTGTGCTAGGGCTGAGCTCCAGCATGTCTTTCATTACACATTAAGCACCCCCTGACCATGGTGCCCTGGGCAGTCGCCCACGTTGCCCTCCTCTGAAGATGGACCTGAGGGTAGTGCCTGTACTAGAAAGTGAAATGGTATATATACACAACTGAAAGTGGTCAGTCCACCAGTTTCACTTTTCAGTGGAATACCAAGAAGTAAAACAAACAGCATTAAATATATGGAAATCTTTAACAGCAAATGTGTCATTGGTAAAAATAAGGTGCTGGTAAGGAAATGTTTAATTAATGTATGATTTTATCCTGACAATATACTTTTAGCTTTCTTTGCTTCTGTGCTTCATAAAATGAAATATACTACGGCTTTTATGCATATCAGGGAATGGCACCAAAGTAGTGGTGTTTTGAAGCAAGATATTTAAAGGAAACCATGTCATCTGTAAAGTCCCAAAATGTGATCCTGGGTATTGACTATCTTTCCTGGGAATTAGAATTTTTATTTACTTAGGACAAAATCAGGCAAACAGAACATTTAAAACAGAAGGAAATATTTTTCTGGCAAACATACAGTTCAGTATATTAAGTAAATTACAAACTCTGGGTTCAATTTGTGTTTCCCCCATGCCAGCTTTGGTGTTTTAAAGGAATGTTGAAGCCACCTTAACTAGCCACAAGGAAATGCCTCCAGTATAGGGGGTGTCATCACATGGCTGTACCTGGCTCTACATCAACCGCCCACAACTATCCTTGACAGAGAGGGCATTCCTGGGGAAATGAGCTCTGGGTGGGGACTGCACTCTGGCTGTTTACAGCTGCCAGGCAGTTGCTTGGCAGCTAGGGGCAAGAAAGGGCAGCTGTGACTGTTCTATGCCAGGCCCAGAACAGGGGAGGGAAAGAGGTAGGATAAAGCCACCTTTGCCCCTCCCCAACCCTGGTTCTCTTACCAAGCTGTGGTCAGTCGAAACAATGACTTGTGCTCTCCATTCCCAAAGAAAACAGAGGGAATGTGGCTTTCATTAACAGAGTACATTTTATATTGTTTAAAGGGTCATAAATCTGTAACCATCCTCTGCTGTGACTGTTGATTAAATTTGAGAAGCTTCCTTAAAGAAGGATTAATAAAAGCACTTAAATTTCACTAGTCACATCTATTTTAGCTAAATAATTCTTTATTGAAACTGTTACCTTTCAATCTTTCAGGAGGATTCAGTCTTTAGAACATGTAGAAATGTGAGATTTAATACAGGATAATAATCTCTTCAAGGGCAATGAATAATGATTTTACTGAGTATCCTGAGCAACTGGAATGATGTATAATTTCTTGAAGATTAAAGTTCCCTTTAGGGAACTTTTAGGAAGTACTTTTAGGAAGTACTTTACCAATCTACTCAGTGAGCAATCTTGGTTTGTCAATGAACTGAAGAAGGTTATTCCTAATAGAGATGATGAAATCTACTCCCTTTCTCACTCTTCTTTGTATTCAATTCCTCTCTCGTCCCCACACTACTTTCTCCTTACCTTTCCCTCTCCTTTACAGATACATTTATGTGATCCCCAATCCTCCCTCTCTCCTTCCTTCTTTGAAGTATAATCAGCTCTCTGGCTGGAGCTACTGTATTCCATTGTTCATCCCGCCCCTATGCTCCCTACAATATTTCCCCGTTTTCCTCACTGAACTTCCTCCTATGATATTCCAAAATGCACTGGGTACCTCTGACCCTGCAACATATGATTTTAAAACACAGGGACTGACCCAACAGCTACTGCTGACCAGTTGTGACCACAATGGAACTTGAAAGTTGAAACAGAGTTTGAATCAAATATTCAAGGGGAGAAGGGAGATGAAGTTAATTAACTAAACCAGTGGTTCTCAGCCATGGGTCCGGGGCCCCCTGGGGGGCCGCGAGCAGGTTCCAGGGGGTCCACCAAGCATGGGCAGTGTTAGATTCACTGGGTCCCATGGCAGAAAGCCAAGCCCCACTGCATGGGGATGAAGCCTGGGGCCCTGATCCCTGCCACCCAGGGCTGAAGCCAAAGCCTGAGCAACTTAGCTTTGCAGGGGCCCTTGTGGCATGGGGCCCCAGGCAACTGCCTTGCTTGCTACTCCATAATGCTGGCCCTGTCTTTTATATGCAGAAAACCAGTTGTTGTGGCATAGGCAGGCTGTGGAGTTTTTATAGCGTGTTGGGGGGACAGGGAGGGAGGGGCTCAGAAAGAAAAAGGTTGAGAACCCCTGAACTAAGCCAAACCTTCTAAAAGGTTTAGTTCAGTGTTTGGGCTGAAGGGTTCAGTCTGGTTCTTATTTGTTAATAGCTAGTTTGCTCATCCCCTGTAGAGTTCCTGAGAACTGCAAAGACAAGATGATCAAAGCCACACAGAGAATGAAAAATGGGCATGACTTCCCAGCAAACTAGTCATACATTTAAATAAAAGCTTTCAGACTGTACAAAGCTTTAAAACTCATTCATTCAGAAGGAACCCCAATTCTTTACCAACAGATCTACATCACTCTGTAAGCCTTCATCCATCGCTACAGTGCAGCACACCCTGGAAAGTTTACAAAAACCATACGATTTGGGGCAAAAAGTGAATATGTTTCCCAATTGAAAATAAAAGGTTCAATTTAGTTAGATAGAATGTAGTTACTCTAAACTGAATTTGACCAGGATGTGACTGGGGCTAACAAACGGACTCTCCCTATGGGAGCAGTGAGATCGTTAATGACCGCAAACCAAAAGGAAGAACTTTGCTTTAGTTTTTATAGTAGCAGTATAATTACAGTAGCACCAAAAGGCCCCAGCTGAGATCACAGCCGTATCATGCTAGATGCTAGCATACTACACACTGCAAGAGATGGTCACGGCCCTGAAGAGCTTACAATCTAAAGAGTGGGGGGGGAAAGAAGTATTATTGTCTCCATTTTGCAGGTGGGAACTGAATCACACAGGAAGTCTGTGACAGAATTGAGAATTGAATCCACACCTTCTGTGTCCCAATCTAGCACCATAATCACACCATGTTTCCTCTCCAAAAAGGAGGCTGTGCGGAGCAGAGGATAAAACGACATCTCCAGAAACATAGTACACCACAGCTAGTCACTGGTGTAATATTAATTCAGATGGAAGAATGCCACCTGATACATTTCCATCACCACTCCAAAACCTTTCGCTTTTCTGTCAAGTTTTCTCATCTCCAAGTACTAGACAAAGCCAACACTACTTACAGTATCTGACAAGACCACAATACGAGGTTGCATGATTGCAGAATGGAATTAGGTACTTTTCTGTGTTCTTCATATTTTTTCTTTGCCATTTTTGCTAATTAATAGAGATCAGAGATATTAGTATTTAAACCAGTTCCCCCAACATATTCTCCATTTTGTTCTCTAGTGAAGCTATATCCATTGAACTGGTGACATTACATGGATATCGTAGCTATAGACATGCCTAGGGTGACCAGATGTCCCATTTTTAAAGGGACAGTCCTGTTTTGGGGGACTTTTTCTTATATAGGTGCCTATTACTCCCCACCCCCGTCCCGTTTTTTCACAGTTGCTATCTGGTCACCCTAGACATGCCAAATATAATATTATAATTTCACTGCAGGATCAAGTAGAAAGAGTAGTTGGTTTGTAAAGGAGAAAGCTGGTTTTCAGTACCTCAAATAGCAACAATATAAGCAATGGGAATGGGAAGAATAAACTGTTGGTTACATGCTCTTTTCAAAGTACACCCCAGTGTAAAAGTTCCTTAAAGATATAACTATCCATTTATAACAACTGAACACTGCTACAATCTCTAATGCAGTTAAACTATGTGGTGTGGCAAATCTGAGACTGAACTCTCAGATCAGACGTGTAAACAACATTGTCTGCATTACAGTTCAGCAAATAAGTCAATGTGTCAATAAAATACCATTAATATTGTTAGTTTACAATGGGTCTCTAGTTTAAGTTTATTTTCAAGATGAATGACTGAACTTTGCCAACCATGACTGATGTGCTAGTTGAGAAAAATGAAAACATTGATTTGCGAACTAAACTTCTGGTGTTCAAATATTTTTCATTCCACACTTGATGAACCTCACATATGAATCCATGCTGTAAGTAAATAGTAACTCAGCAAAACATTTGTTGAATAGGGTTACATATACTATAGATCTTGGTTTTTACCAGTCAGAGGGTGTGAGAGTAGACACCATATCAGGGTAAGTCTCTTGGTCATTACTCACATAATAAGCATTACTTATTAACAAATAGTATAATTACTCTAAACTCTAAAAACTAATCTACTGGAATATTTTTCTTCCCCTTGTGAATATACTGATTTTTCATTTATGGACAGGACATCTTCCTGTTGGGTCAGGTTGCCGTAAGTTGAGTTGCAGTCTATTTGGTGAATAATAGAAAACAATGCAACAGTGCACAGAAATGAATTTAGATACTGGTAACATAAGAGATGGCAAACTGATCATTTTAATTGATCTTCCCTTTAACAAAAACTCCCACCAATATGGAATTGCGCCCAACTCACTAGGATGGCATTTCTGACCACTATACAGCCTTTTGTACTGGAATTTTTGCACTTGGCTGAAGACTTTGTTCCCTAAGGCAGTGGCTCTCAACCTTTCCAGACTACTGTACCCCTTTCAGGAGTCTGATTTGTCTTGTGTATCCCCAAGTTTCACCTCACTTAAAAACTACTTGCTTACAAAAATGAGACATAAAAATACAAAAGTGTCACAGCCACACTATTACTGAAAAACTGCTTACTTTCTCATTTGTACCCTATAATTATAAAATAAATCAATTGGAATATAAATATTGTACTTACATTTCAGTGTATAGTATATAGAGCAGTATAAACAAGTCATTGTCTGTATGAAATTTTAGTTTATACTGATTTTGCTAGTGCTTTTTATGGA
This sequence comes from Emys orbicularis, assembly GCF_028017835.1. Taxonomy (NCBI): domain Eukaryota; kingdom Metazoa; phylum Chordata; order Testudines; family Emydidae; genus Emys; species Emys orbicularis. The sequence goes on along the minus strand of NC_088683.1, from coordinate 266,317,465 downwards.
GCCTGTTGTAAAACTAGGCAAATATCTAGATGTGTTGATGTATCCCCGGAAGACCTCTGCATACCCCCAAGGGTATGTGTACCCCTGGTTGAGAACCACTGCCCTAAGGAACATATCTTAACCTCACTGCAAGGCATGATGGGGTGGGGTAAAGTTTGAAGCAGTAGTGACGGAGCAAAAGATCTCCAAGTTATCCTGCCTGCACAGTGAAGAATGCTTCAGGGGCAGCCAAGATGCAACTAATCCTGCTGCTCCATAAAGAAGCAGCAAGTATCTCTGCATTCACACTCTTGAAGGCAGCAAAGACACAGACGAACAGGGCCACAGATGCACATCCGCCAACTGACCTTTCATTCTTGTGGTGTGGGGGGCTGCTGAATATGTTAGCTGAGTGCCTTGCCTATGGCTCAAGAGAACAATATTGCTGAGCTTTTTGTGGGAGCACGCTGGGGAGAAATGGCAAAGAGGTTTCCTGTGTCCTCTCTCCCTCCACATCAGGTATATTGACAAAAGACAGAGAAGAATTGTACTCTCTGTTAAGTGTTAGTGTCTGATAAAATACAGGTACAATTAGCACAGGAGTATGTGTTGGTTTTGTTAATAGTTTTCCTCACAAATTTAGCACAAAAGATCAAGAAAAGTTAAGGTGTCACACATTGTGTTGTACCATTGTTCTTGAGTCATGCAGATACCACAATGATGAACTCAGCATAAGAACCCTGACAGATGGGCAGAACCGAAATAAAGTTCTACCTCAGAACACATTGTGCATATCTATCCATATTTTATAAGATAACAACTGATCCAAAACAAGCTACTAATATAGCACAGAGATATAGGATTAAAATCCTTAAAAGTAACTTGTGATTTTTGGTGCCTTGATATTTAGGTGCCCAATTTGAGATCCCTTAAAGGGGCCTGATTTTCAGAGGTGGGTATTTGGTACTGTCTGAAAGTCAGGGCCTTTTAAAGTGTGTCTGGTTGGACACCCAACACTGAGGCACCCAAAATCACTAGCCACTTTTGAAAATCTCAGCCATATATTCCTCAGAAATATTAATAAATAAAATGGATCCAAGTGCTGTAGTAAAATCATTAAGAACAGTACTTGAAAAAAATAACTTCCTGACAGTTGGAAAACTCACACTCTCTAATTTTTTTAAATTTCTTTGGAAGATTAGAATTTTAAGTCTGCAAATAAAATTATTCCTTTTTTTCAAACTTTAAACACCTGACCCTACCAGCTTCATTTATGCCATGTGCCTGTTTAATCCTTATCAGGCTCCAGTGTGAATTGTTCTGAGAGAAATGGTGAATATTTTAAACCTTTCCTCTGTTTTGGAATGCATACAGAAAAAAACCCAACTCTGGGGGCTATTCTTGCAGACACCCTGAATGACATCCTAAGTGACTGCAGTTCCAAACATTCAAAGTGTTGATTCACTGCACCACAAGAATAATGAATATACCTTCCCCTAAACATGCTGAAGTGGAAGTTTTCTCATTTATTGTCTATAAAACGGAGCAGCATAATTTGTTTGAGATTCACTGCATCTCTGCAGGATATTCACTCTGATACATTTAAAATATAGTGCATCTTTGCATTACTGTCCACAGCATTAATTGCAGAACATCTTACTAGAGCTCTTTTGCTGTTGTGATTCCATTTCCAAAGCCCTCCATTTCCAGGACTGCAGCACACCTTATACAAATCATTTTACTGTCTCATTTTCTTCTCTTGAATCAAAATTGTAGAATTTGTTTCCTTTATACTATTTTTAGGGATCTGTTTGGGGTTTTTTGTGCTTCTGTGTGCTCCCTGTTCATACCTGCACCACAACAGGAGAGTGACAGGCAATGCTAAATTTGCTTATGTCCCTCCATCATATCTTTCTTCAGGGACTATTCCTTATTGTACTGATGCCACAGAAAGGTAGGCAACCAGAGAATGAGAGGTATCAAAGGAGTAATCAAACAGCATTGGTACTTATTTGTGAGCTCTCCCCACAGTGAATGGAAAAAGCAGGACACCTCGGTTTGATTTGATGTTCTTGCAGAGTTAGCTATTCTCCCTCCCTTGTCTAAGAAAAGGGATAGCTATGTTGCAAGCAATTCTGTGTAGGTTTGCAGACACATAACTATTGATTTTTGCTTCCTGGACATGCACAGTGCAGCCTTGAAGCACAAGATGACAATTCAGAAAACTCAAGTTATCTTCCTGGATCTGCAACAAATTTGTGGCAGACACATTTAAGGGTGGGATGTTCTGGTTGCTCAGCCATCATCAGGAGTAGAAGTTGGTTGATAGAGAGCTGTCAGGTGATGCAGAGGTTTCTACACATTCCCTGCCAAATGACCTTTAATGCTGTGTTAAAAGACAGACAACCATGGAGCAATCTGTATAAGAGAAAACTTAACGTTTAGTTCCCCGTGATGTGTCCAGAGATATCCAAAACATTCAGATACCCTCTTTGCCCCTCAGACATCCTATTTTCAGCTCAGATGGGGATGGAAAGATGAGTGTTGTAGGAGCCGAGGGATGGAGTCATGATTTGTTAATTCTTGTTTGTGAATATTAAAACATTTTTAAAGTAGGGGAGAAATTTAATTTTGACACCTCTGCTAGTCACCACAGACATGGTTTCACTCCTGCGGCATAAGCGTAAAGTTTCTACCCAAGACCACACATCTAGTTACCTTTACCCTGCTCCTATTTCCATAGATGCCATGGTGATGAATGTGTGATAAATACCACAACAGATCTATCACAACCCATTTCCAGCCTACACTGCCCTTCCATACTGTGACACATGGCCAGAAAGGGTTAAGTAGCTTGCAGGCTAACTGACCCAGATCCAACCTTTAGGGACATATCGGTAGATAATGTTTGTGTTTTGTGTGTTTACATATATATTGATAGAGGTCAACAATGTAATCAAATAGTCCCTGTCTATGCTGCATTCTGTTAATTCAGAGATCAAAAGGACATCTTAACATTTAAATTAACTGTAAATACAGTGATATCACTGTATTCATCTCTATTTGAAATGTATAGCAAATCACCTGTGAATGGTGGAAAACAGGCAATTGCCTTATGTTAATCCCTGTAGCTAATTACCAGTGATGCATAGGAAATAGGTCTACTTCAAAGTCTCCATGATTGGCTATTGTTCGCCTAAGGACTCCCAGCTGTCAAGAGAAGTCCTGGAACTGTATAAAAACCCCTTGGGTCCTGATCCTTTTTATCTCAGATCTGCTTGATGCTTTATGCAGGGGAAGCTTGAGATCTCCAGTCCCATCCGGACCACCCTGAATATGAAGATTGTACTACAACCTATGAACTAATTCTGAAAGAACTCTTTGCAACTATAAAGTTCACCACCTCTACTATGAATCTAATCTCAGAACTGTATTCATGTCTGTATGTATACTGATCTTTTAACCAATACTCTCTCTCTTTTCTTTTTTAATAAATTTTAGTTTAGTTAATATGAATTGGCTGTACGCATGTATTTGGGTATGAGCTGAAATATTCATTAACCTGGGAGGTAACATGTCCGATCCTTTGGGATTGGTAGAACTTTCTTATATGATGAATAAGATTTTCAGTAATCCTCATCATATTTGACTTGGGTGTCTGGGTGAAGGCCTAAGGCTGGGTTGCTTTAAGGGAACTGTGTTTTGGCTTCTGGGTAACCAGTAAGGTATTACAGAAGCTGTTTCGAGGCTAGTTTGGTGGCTCTAAATACTGGAATGACCACCAGCTTTGGGGATTGTCTGCCCCATTCTTTGCAGTTTACCCTAATTGAATAACCTCAGTGTGGCTCCCCTGGGACTCCGGTCACACATACCAACAGTGACATGTGGGATTTAAGCCATATTTAACACTACCAATGAATTATAACAGCATTACAAATTACACCTTCCAGGCATGTATACCCTCTACAGAGCCTAACTCACACAACTGTAACCACTTAAATATGGCCTGCTATACTAATCTTAATGGTGATTTAATAGTGGTATAAATTACACGTCAGCTGTAAATGGGAAAGTAGTGTAGTGAGGTAATTGGCTCCAATTTGTCATGAAAAACAACCTCTTTCAAAGGAGCTCTAGTGAGTCCACACCTGGAATACTTCATTCTGTGGTGGACACCTCAACACCAAAAATATACAGGCAAACACTTTCAGAAGTAGGAGTCTAAAGTTAGAAGTAGGAGTCTAAAGTCCATATTTAGGCACCTGACGATGGGGTTTTCAAAAAGCACCTAAGGGCTTGTCTTGATAGTTAGTGCGCAGCAAGCTGGGCTGTAAATCTACAGCATGCTACATGCTAGCTGTCCATGTGTACTCCGATACACACTGAAAGTTCCCTAGTGCACTTCGCTTTACTCCACTTTAAATAGGAGTGGGTCAATAAGCAGTAGGGAACTTTTAATATGTGCTAGCAAGGGTCCACCTGGATAGTTACTGCACAACACATTAGTGCGCTGTAAATATATACCCCAGTTTGCCACGCTCTGTTTGTCTACACAAGTCCTAAGTGACTTAGGACTGGAGCTCAGTTTTCATTGGATCAATAGCTGTGCAGTGTTGCTGTATTTTGTTACAACATGTGCAATGTTTTGGCAGAGGTGATTGGGCAGCATTCATGTTGAAGCAATTCTTGTGTGTCTAAAGTTTACAAACAATTTTGGGATCCTTTACTATGAAAGAAATTACTGGTACAGAGGTATATGACGCTAGTATTCTATTACAAAGTTTAAACAAATATTTAGAATGTTTAATTAAAAAACTAATTTAATGAATATAAAGGGAAATATCTGTCACTGTGGCATATGCAGGATCTCTTTAAAAAGAGGCTTTGAAACATTCATTAAGGATGAATGAGTGCTCCACTGAACCTGTCCTCTTGGTCCATAGGAAGAGATTCATATTTTGTTAACAAGTAAGAATGTTTGCATATAAACATGGGTTTGATTTGTTCACTGAACAGTTTGCTCAATTATTTTGAACATTGGAATTGGATAATCAGATTGTCTGGGAAACCATGGAAGCTGAATATTCACGAGTAACAATAGCTTCCTAAATTTTGTGTTATGGTTTTTGAATGTTCTTTCATGACAGCTTATTATATAGCAATTATCATGACAGCATTTACAGTTTATATATGCTGTAGTTTAAAAAGGGCCCAAATCTTGTCCTCCTGGATGTTAATGGCAAAACTTCTGCTGATTTTGATGGGATCAGGATCAGGCCTAAAATAACTAACCAGCCCAGTACTTTGAATTTATTTCAGCGGCTTTTAAAAAAACCCTCTTTTGACCTGTGATACAGCATTTTCTTTACATAGCTTGTTTTGCTAGTCATTTCAGCATATTAGGAGCTCACCAATTTATCATGCCAACAAAGCATTTGAAGCAAATCTAGTGAAGTACACTGTGTTCCACAGTTTGTTTTTGTGATTTTCCATAGAGCATGTTCTGTAACTGAGTCCATAAAAATGGTGAGAAAACTGCATCCAAAGCTCTATATGCTCGTCTAAGCATCTGTGCGACATACAAGATGGATTCAACAATAAGAAGATTCCTTAAACAAAAGATCTTTGTTTCAAAAACTAGTTAGAGCTATTCATGACAATAATGTACTTAACTATTGGACATCATGAACAGAAATCCAGGAAAGAAAAGAAGGAAACATATAGCTAAGGACATCATACTACACAACTAAATATAGTAAGTGCAGTTCTTAGCTATGGGAAAGGAACACACAACACTCCCCAGGAGGTGGTGTGTAAAGGTGACTGCAAGCCACCTTTGCCCCATTGGAGCCTCACAAAGTAACTGGAATGCAGTCAATGATTGGAACAAAATTTGATTGGTTCTGTGGACTAAATTGCAGTTTGGCTACAAGTCCAATATATGGGGCAGCACATTACTGTGCTGCTCCAGGAGCAAACCATGAAGCAGATTCTGAATCAGAGAGTCACCATCTGTATCTCAATTCCTCACCTTCTCTGGAGAGAAGGGGAAAGGAGTGGGAGGTGTTCCCAGTCCTATACCTGGCACAGCGTATGTTCCCTAGCACAGTTGTGCTGCTCAGTGCATTGGGGCTTTGAGCCAAGGCTCTGCCATTCTCCATGCATACCTGCTTGCCCGTGCGAGAAGGGGTGTAGAGGCTTTGCAGAATCTGCTTCCTCCCTACTCACTGCTATCCATGATGCGGCTGGCTGGTGCAGGACCGTAAGGAGCACCTCACTCCTTTTACTTAGTGCTGCCAACTCTCCCAGTAACATTGTGAGTTCCACAATATTTGATGTTTTTCTTAAAGTGCCAGCTCTTGGAGTCACATGATTACATAAGAATCTCAACTTTTATTTAAAAAAAAAAAAAAGTTTCTAGCCTCCATGGATGCAGAGAAAAGCCTGAAAACTCAAACCCTAAAGGCTCAAACATCAAAAAGCAAATAAACAGAACCCAACGCTTTTAAACCAATCTCATGATTTTTGAACACTTGGGGATAGCAATACTGGTTGGAAGTGCCAAGACTTTTGTTATTATCAGTACTACTTATAAATATGGAGGGATAATGCCAGCTTTTTCTCCCTGGAGAGGGGGTGTTTGGAAATCCATACAATATTTTATAAAGAGATAAATGTGCAATTAATTTCATTTAATTAGGCAAAATTGCAAAATGGCAAGATTGCTATTGCTGATGACTGGGATAAGTCATCTAAACAAACAACAAAAATAACACAACTCTAGTTACTATTCCACTTAGGTCATGCTGGTAGGGGCAACACATTCTTCAAAATGATGTCCCCTGTGTGGTGAGGTCACACTGGCAGAGGCGGGGCACTTTTCAAAATGGCGTCTCCCTTGCATGAGGTCATGCCAGCGGGAGGTAGGTCACATAGGTCAGGGTGGGCCCACATCCTTCCCAGAAGTACTGGAATATCCGGCATTCTGGGGATGCGTGAGTGGCCATCCTGTACATAAGTGAGTGTACGTGTTTGTGTGTACAAACTCAGACAGACCAAACTTTGATCAGATAGACCAAACTTTGGTTTATTAATAACCATGCCTATCACTTATAAGTACAGTGAATCAGTTGGGTTTCTATTAACATGTGCAAATTGAACTTGAGGGGACAAAAACTGTGCATGTAGTTTTGAGAGTGCAATTTGACCATGCAAAAAAGGATGATAGGTTTTTGAAAAGTTTGGTCAAAATATACAGAAACTGCTAGAGAAGCACCCAGTGTTGCCTGTTTATTGGGGCAGAAGTTTCTTTGTTTTCATTCATGAAAGACTTGAAATTTTTTTAACTTGTCTCAACAGATCTTTTTGGCTTTTCTTTTAGAATAGTTATGTCATGTGCCAACTGATTTAAATCCATTTTGATTGGATTCCTCATACTGAAGTGTTTGCAAAGAATCAATATTAAATATGTGTATAATATATTAGAGGCGTATTTGCCTAAGTTATATAATATTGAATTTAAAATATCTCTAAGTTACTTGATTTAGAAAAATTGTTGGCCTTGTGACGGGGGCCCTGCATGTCAATTTGAGGCACCCCCATCGTCCTAGTGTGGAGTTAGTACACCCCATCACCTAGTCGTCAGGATTCCGCGTTAAGCGGATGATTTTGGCCAAGTGGGTCCTGGCCCCCTGATGGGGTCACTTAAATGAATAGTCTGTGGTCTCTGAGCAGGCAAAACAAACAAACAGTCTGGCTGAGGCAAAACAAAGAACCAGTCTGGAGCCCTGCAGCCTCCTGGCTGGGGCCTGCAATAGTACTTAGCAGCAATCAGGCTGCAGCCCCTCGGCAGGGCAAACAAACAGTCTAGGGGCAGGCAGTAACATGTGGGGAATTAGCCCCCTGGGCAGGGCAAAGGAAGCAAACAGTCTAGAGCCCTGCAGCCTCCCGGCTGGGGCAGCAGTGGCACGTGGGGAATTGGCCCCCTGGGCAGGGCAAAGCAGCAAGCTGGCTGCAGCCCCTGGGTGGGGCAAAACAAACAGTTATAGGCCTTGCTTCCCTCTGGGCTGGGACATAGAGCAGGCAGCAGCCTCCTCTGCGGGCGGTGGCTTGGCTTCCCCGGCAGTCTCTGCAGTCAGCAAGTGACCTGGAGCGTAGTTCAGGTCCTCAGGCTCTACCACCAGGGGCATCGTAGGCAGCAGCAGTGTGCATCCTTCCTCTTCCGTCACCCGCCCCAACTGAGCTGGGCTGCCTCCTTTTATCTGGCTTCTACATGTGGAGCATGCGTAGCAGGGGAAAGGGGGTGTGGCAACCTGGGCCCACAATGATTGGCCCGCCCTCAGCGGCCCAGTGCGGGGTTGGTACACCCTTTCACAGGGCTATACTCTAATTATTGCCATAAACAAAATATAAACAAATCTTTCCTCTTTTTTAGAGTTAGGTCAGTAAATACCTTTTACATGCCTTCTTTCACAGAAGCAGCAGCATTAATCATAAATGACATATTACTAATATGGCAATGTTGTCCTTCATAGTGATTTATACTGGGGAAAGAAAATTTGCTTCAGTGAGAATTTTTGAGAAATAGTTGAAAATGCTTCTGTCTGAAAGCTGTGCTTATGATAGGCACAGCATTAAAAATATACAGTGAGACCCAAACTCCTCATGCTTTGCACTTGTAACAGAACTTGCTAATTCAGCAGCTTTAGAAGAAAGTATTTGATAATTTACAATAGCTCCGCTTCATGTAATAAGGTGGAGGTTCAACTGATGCCTGGTTGAAAATGAAAACTGCTCCAACCAGAGGCTTCCTAAACTTAAAAGCTAACTTTTGGCAAAACTGCAGCTGTCAGTATACTCAGTCACTATGTGGCACCATTTTAATATCAACTACCAAGTTTTTAATAAGCTTCAAATATGCTGATACAGAACAGCAGTATGCAAAATTGTTACTATTAATCCTTGGTTGCAGTGTTGTTGTAGCATGTTAGTTCCAGGATATTCGAGAGACAAGGTGGGTGAGGTAATATCTTTTATTGGACCAACTTCTGTTAGTGAGAGAGACAAGCTTTCAAGCTTACATAGAGCTCTTCTTCAGGTCTGGGAAAGGTACTCAGGGTCAGAGCTAAATAGGAAGGGGAACAGATTGCTTAGCATAAAGAGTTGATGTGTTGTAAGAACCGATTCAAGGTGAAGTGGGCAGTTACCTATGCAGTCAAAGACAAGCCTGGAAGCTTAAATTCAATACTTTGTTAAACACTAAAAATAACGGATTCAATAAAGACACTGGATTTATGGCTCATTACAACAATCTATAACCCACTAACCCATTCTTTGTCCTATAACTGCAGATGTGTTAACTGCCCACTTCACCTTGAATGGTCTCTTACAACATGGCAACTCCTTATGATAAACAATTGGTTCCACCTTCTATTTAGGTGTGACACTCTAAATAACCTTCCTAGACCCAAAGAGCTCTAACTTCAAAAGCTTGTCTCTTTCATCAACAGAAGTTGGTCCAATAAAAGATATTACCTCACCCACCTTCTCTCTATGTAATTAATCTAATGTTCCTATATACCTAATAAAGTCTTAGGCTATGTCTACACTACCCCTTATGTTGGCAAAACGTATGTTGCTCAGGGGTGTGAAAAACCCCACACTCCTGAGCAACATAAGTTTTGTCGGCATAAGCGCTTGTGTACGCAGCGCTATGTTGGCACGTGACACTCTCCCATTGACATAGCTACAGTTGCTCATTTAGGTGGTTTTATTATGTCGATGGGAGAGCTCTCGCCCGTCAGCATGTAGCAGCTACATGAGTACTCTCACAGTGGCACAGCTGTATCAATACAAGTGGCACAGCTGTATCAATACAAAAATAAGCTTGCCAGTGTAGACATGGCTTAAGAAATTAGAGATAGGAATGGGTCCATAAGTGAGAGAGAGTAAAATGCCCCTCTGGTTTTTCCCCCAAATCAAAAATAGAACGGATGCTAAAATCTATCTGGATGTTACAAAAAATTGAAATGAGAAAAGGCAAACCAGTCTCTGTGGTGATTTATCATTCCCACCAAAGAACTGTTTGCTAAATAACTCCAGTGCTTTCACCACAGTGACTTGTTTGGAACATCAGATGAGCTAAGAAGAATTATGTGTTAATATATCACTTCTGATATGTGTTTCATGTTGGAATGCTTTGCTAGTCCTTTAAATTTGTGAACCAATTTTTTTCAAGCATGAAAAAGGCGCTTGTTCTCCTTGAGGAATAAGTCCATGGCAAGTATGAAGCTCTAAAACTAACTCATCTTGAACCATCAGAGTGTAAAAAAAGTGTTCTATTTTTAAGGGGCACATATATATTTTTTATCATGCTCCCATAACGCAAAACAAGCTCAACCAATTTTCTTGAAACTTTCCAAATAAATTCAGCTTTGGGTTGAGGCCAAACATAAGAAATGTCACACCCCCAAAGGAACATGTTAAAGAAAGTTATAATTACAACCAGCCTAATGTTTCTCACTGATAGAGTACCCAAGCCATTATCGCTGCTCAGATACCTCCATAGCTGGAGCAGCTAATTGACTAGATGTCATTAAAACTACAGTGATAATTATATTAGAAAATAATGGCTATGCATTTCTATCGTCTGGACCAGGGGTCGGCAACCTACAGCACGCGTACCAAACACGGCACGCGAACCAATTCTGAGTGGCACGCTGCCTGCCCGGTGAGAGGAGGAGGAGGAGGGGCGGAGGGGCTGGAAAGCGCCACGCTGGGGGAAGAAGCAGGGGAGGAGGGAAACTTGGCTGCGGCAGGACCAAGCTTCTGCCTCCTGCCCCCGCAGGGGAGAGCGGTGGAGGGGGTCCCAGCCCCCCGCCCCACTCAGCCCCCCCGCCCACCGCTCTCCCCTGCGGGGGCAGGAGGCAGAAGCTTGGTCCTGCGGCAGCCAAGTTTCCCTCCTCCCCCGCTTCTTCCCACAGCTTGGTGCATTCCGGCCCCTCTGCCCCTCCTCCTCCTCCCTCTCCCTGCCCGCGATGGCCCTTGCGAGGGGGAGGGGGACGAGCGGCAGCGTGTACACAGCTCTGTAGAGCAGACAGAGAGAGGTAGGGACGGGCCTAGGGGAAGGGGGTGGAACAGGGCATATCCCTCCCAGCCCCCTGCCATGAGCCGCTCAGGGCAGGGGGCTGGGAGCACCCCCACGAGCCGAGCACCCCAGCCTTCTGCCTACACCCCCCACACACCCCTCTGCCCTGAACCCCCCCACCCCAACACACACCCAGCCTTCTGCCCTGCACCCCCCCACCGCAACACACACCCAGCCTTCTGCCCTGCACCCCCACCCCTCTGCCCTGAACCCCCCCACCGCAACACACACCCAGCCTTCTGCCCTGCACCCCCACCCCTCTGCCCTGAACCCCCCCACCGCAACACACACCCAGCCTTCTGCCCTGCACCCCCACCCCTCTGCCCTGAACCCCCCCACCGCAACACACACCCAGCCAGCCTTCTGCCCTGCACCCCCACCCCTCTGCCCTGAACCCCCCCACCGCAACACACACCCAGCCAGCCTTCTGCCCTGAACTCCCCCACACACCCAGCCTTCTGCCCTGCACCCCACACCCCCCCAGCCCTCTGCCCTGACCTCCCCCCAACACCCAGCCTTCTGCCCTGCACCCCACACCCCCCCAGCCTTCTGCCCTGAACTCCCACACCCCCCCAGCCCTCTGCCCTGACCTCCCCCAACACCCAGCCTTCTGCCCTGCACCCCCCCACCCTCCCCCCAGCCTTTTGCCCTGCACCTCCACACACCCCCAGCCCTCTGCCCTGACCTCGAGTCGCCTCCAACACCCAGCCTTCTGCCCTGCACCTCCACACACCCCCCAGCCCTCTGCCCTGAACCCCCCCCACACCCAGCCTTCTGCCCTGCACCTCCACACACCCCCAGCCATCTGCCCTGAACCCCCCCACACCCAGCCTTTTGCCCTGCACCTCCACACACCCCCAGCTCTCTGCCCTGACCTCGAGTCGCCCCAACACCCAGCCTTCTGCCCTGCACCTCCACACACCCCCAGCCGTCTGCCCTGAACCCCCCCACACCCAGCCTTTTGCCCTGCACCTCCACACATCCCCAGCCCTCTGCCCTGACCTCGAGTCACCCCCAACACCCAGCCTTCTGCCCTGCACCTCCACACACCCCCAGCCCTCTGCCCTGCATCTCCACACCTCTGCCCTGACCTCCCCCCAACACCCAGCCTTCTGCCCTAACCTCCCCCAACACCCAGCCTTCTGCCCTGCACCCCCACACACCCCAGCCCTCTGCCCTGCACCTCCACACACACCCCAGCCCTCTGCCCTGACCTCGAGTCCCCCCAACACCCAGCCTTCTGCCCTGCACCTCCACACACACCCCAGCCCTCTGCCTTGACCTCGACTCGCCCTGCTCAGCCCACTGCAGGCCTAGATGAACAGAACCCCAGGCTGGAAGCGGGCTGAGCAGGCTGGCGGCATAAGGTCAGCATTTTAATTTAATTTTAAATGAAGCTTCTTAAACATTTTGAAAACCTTGTTTACTTTACATACAACAATAGTTTAGTTATATAATATAGACTTATAGAGAGAGATCTTCTAAAAAACGTTAACATGTATTACCAGCACGCGAAACCTTAAATTAAAGAGAATAAATGAAGACTCGGCACACCACTTCTGAAAGGTTGCCTACCCCTGGTCTGGACTTTAAAAAAAATTATGACTTTCTAGTTCAACTTCATGAGCTTTCCCATGAAAAAGTCCTATACATTTTAATAAATTATATCCTTGCTATAGAATTGTATAGGGATTTATAAAAGGAATCTACAGAAAGGAAATCATTCTCTATTACATTCTATAGATTTTAAAATAAATTTCCAAAAATACTCTTTCCCACTCCAGTCTTATAGCAAGAGGCAGTGGCTTACCCAACTACTTATAAAGGTATTTATATGGCTCACAGCATCCGAGTGCCTCACAATCATTAATGGATTTATCCTTTCAAAGCCCTATGAGGTGGGAAGGATTATCATAATTTACAGATGAGGAACAAGGCAGACAATGAGACTTTTCCAAGGCCACAGAGGAATTATGTGATAGTACCAGGAATTGAACCTTGGATTCCTAAGTCCCAGCCCAGTGCCATGTTCACTACAGCATATTTCTACCCTACTGTTACAGGAACCACTTATCTCACTGTCACATTGCCTCCCTATGAGGCTCTGAGATGAGACAGGCTTCTACCACATTGGTTCAAGTTATCTTTCCAAATCAGGATAGGATAGGTCCGTCAATGGCTATTAACCAAGATGGTCCAGGATGCAACATCATGTTCTGGGTGTCCCTAAGCCTCTGACTGCCAGATGCTGGAACTAGACAGCAGGGGATGGATCACTTGATAATTGTCCTATTATGTTCAATCCGTTTGAAGCACCTGGCACTGGCCACTGTTAGGCCTGGTCTACACTAACCCCCAAATTCGAACTAAGGTACGCAACTTCAGCTACGTGAATAACGTAGCTGAAGTCGACATACCTTAGTTCGAACTTACCGTGGTTCAGACGCGGTCCACACGTGGCAGGCAGGCTCCCCGTCGACTCCGTGGTACTCCTCTCGCCGAGCTGGAGTACCGCAGTCGACGGCGAGCGCTTCCGGGATCGATTTATCGCGTCCAGACCAGACGCGATAAATCGAACCCGGAACTTCGATTGCCAGCCGTCGAACTACCGCGGTAGTGTAGACCTGGCCTTAGAAGATAGGATACTGGGCTAGATGGACCATCGGTCTGACCCAGTATGGCCGTTCTTATCACTCAACTTAGTGCCAGCTTAACATTGCCTTCCATAGTATTAATAGAGACATGTTTATTTTTGCTTTATATTATAGGATCTTCTACTAATGTACAATTTCAAATAAAATATCATTTTATTACAACCTGAATGGAATATGTGAACTGTTTCATGGGGGCCATTATTGTCCTGATGCTCTGTGAAGGAGCAAAGTATGCTGAACTCTCACAGAATAGACAATAGACTAGGCCTGGGTCAAATTGTGATCTCTTTCCCCATAAGCATGATAGATTGAATTATTAGATAGATTGAAGACATAATAGATTGAATTGGTTTAAACCACATAGAAAGGCCCAGAGGAAGATCTTCAGAACTCTGTCATTTCTTCTTCTCTTGCAACCACAATGGTTATTTACATATAAAGCAGACTAATATCCCTGACTAAGCTGCTACAGTATAGGCTATTATGGATGGAGAGACAAGAACAAACATTTCTACATAATGTGTTTGATAAGGTTCAAGTAATGCAGATGCATTTTTCACCTTATACAGACAATCCTCTCCCCACCCCCCAAGAGATATGGTACATGATAGGAGTTGCTTTGGGAGTAAACATCAGTCATGCGATGTGAAGTTAAACATTCAGTCTGCCTACAAGATAGCATTTGTGCTGTTGCCTAGGGCTATTCAAATTACCTTTCACTCTCTCTGTCACATAATATTTAAGTCCTGGATGAAACTGTGACCTCAGCAGAAGCAAACAGCACCAAGAATTTGAATATATGGCTTTCGACATTGGTCATCGGCTTCATCACCAAGAACAGCTAATCCATAAATAGATGGCATGAAGAATGGAACTCAAGACCTCCTGCCCCAAAAGACTAGATTCTTTAGCTAACAGAGCTTTTCAAGCTAATTAACCTTCAACTACTTTGTGAGCCAGCTACATTTTATTACCCTCATTTTACAAACAGGGAACACCAAGCAGAGATTGACGATGCTTTCAAAAGAGATGGATGCTTTGGTTATTGGGTGCTCAAGTTGACACACTTAGGGGTCTCAAACTGGGCAACCAAAATTAGTCAACACTTCTGAAAATGACAGCCTAAGTGATTTGCCCAAAGCTATAGTGGTAATAAGTGTTATAGCTGGGATAAGGATTCAGAAATTCCTGGTTACCAGCCCCTACTTCCTGTGCTACATTCCTATGCTTTTCATGACAAACAACTATCTACCAGCTGGCCATCAGCGGAGACAAAATGCATAAAATAAACTTGTTTATTACAATGGGAAAGTTTAGCATATAACTTCTATCCTGCAGCAAATTTAGGGGGAAAAACACCCCCTGTTTGACATTTACAAGAAAAAAACTGCCAGTTTAAATTTGGCCCAAAATTAAGATTTTGCAAAAATATGGTTTTAGAAAACCTCAGATCAATAGAAACATTCTCATGAAATAAATATCCACTGGTAATAGTTTTCTTTACAAGAAATAGTCCTCTGCTGTGTTTGCAACCCAAACATTGCATCACTATGCTAGTGCTTGAGATCTAAAAAATTAAATAGACTACAAACTGAATGAAGATGGAAGTCAAACTGACCACCCTATTTTCATTGTGGAAGTGAAACAGAAGTGCTGAAAAGTAATATAGTTTATTTTAACCTTTAATCTTAATAATCCTGGGAGTTATTTGTAACACACAGTAGGTAAAAAAATTAAAAAGCGACGTAGAGACAGATTTTAAATATTAGTCCATGCAAAATTGCACATACTCCCCACCCCCCCTGCACCTTTTAGGCTTACACCGCTGAAATGCATATACAAATCTGGTGTTTATATGCAAACATGGCTAGACACCTAACTGGCCATGTGCATGAGCTACAACTCCTCTGTATCAGTGTTTCCTAAATGGTGGGTTGCACTCAGGAAGATTGTATATGGGTCATGGGCCTGGTACAGAGGAGAGACCCTGGGGAGAGTGAGGGAGGGGTCGGAGAGGGAGCCCACTCCACACTCACCCCACAGTGTCGGCTCCCGTCCCACAAGGCTAAGCCAGGCTCCCTGCTCTAGGCATTGAAACCTACTCAAGTTTGGTCCTGCTATCCCTCTGTCATGAACAAGGGGCGGCCAGGCCAAACCTGAGTGGTGCTGGGACCCCCTACAGTAGGTTGCAATGCCTGAAGCAGGGAGTCAGGCCCTGACCCGTGGGACAGGAGAGCTGCTGGGCTCACCCTCCAAATCACTGGGTTTTCCCCTATGCATTGGGCCAGGATTAGGGTTGTGGTGCTGGGGCAGAGGGTGGTGCAGTTGCGGGTGGTCGGTGCCCCCTCAATGGGGCAAGGAGGCTGCAGCAGCAAAGGAGAAGGATGGGGGCCTATGATTTGGGCACCACACCATGAATTTAGACCTTGGGTAGGTCACAAAAGAAATGAAATGGAGTTGGTGGCTCGCCTTTGTAAAAAAAATTTGGGAACAGCTGCTCTATGTCATCCCTCCTCTGGTCAACAGCTCTGGCAGGCTCCTGGAATGACCCTCAGGGTATATCTGCACTGCAGGCTGGGGTGTGATTTGCAGTGCCTGTAGACATAATGAAGCTTGCTTTAATTTAGCTATCTCACTGAAAACAGTAGCAAGGACCCACCAGGCACAGGTTTCAGTGCAGGCTGTGCAAGCCCATCCCCTGGGTATAGCCGCCGCTTCCCACAGCTCCCATTGGCCGGGAACAGCGAACCGCGGCCCTGGGAACTGCGGGCAGCTGTGTAAATGTAAACAAACTATTTGGTAGCCCGCCAACAGATTAGCCTGACAGACCATGGGCCGCAGGTTGCCCACCACTGGCCTATAGGCTTTTCTACTTTAATTCTGTAGCTATGGATTTAAAACATCTTGATGAATGTTGTGAGTAGACTTAAGCTGAAAGACTGCTTAAACTAACACTTCTAGAACACATAATGAACTCTAGGCCTTTATAATTTATCTCTCTTGCATCCTTACTAAAGGAAGAATGGCTGGCTATTAGCAGATGTGAACAGCTGCATGGACTTGCAGGTTCTCTCAACATCTGTGAGAGAAGCTGCCTGGACGGATGCCTATGCCTAAAGGAAAAAGTGAGGGATGGAGAAAAAAGAAGTGGACTGTCAACCAGAGCCAGAGTTAATCTAATTCTTCCTTTTCTTTCACTCATTTGCTTTTATTTTGATCTGTCTGTTTCATATAATTAATAGGTGTGATTTTGATAAATGGTTTGGATTAAGGAAGGTTATTCTAATTGAAGTGTGGGCAGATGACATCATTTGTGTTTTTAAACTCCATTACAGAATGAAAAACAAAATTGAGGTTCAACATCAAAATAAACAGTGTTTAGAGTACACTAAAAGCTGCTATATGAGCCAAATTTCATCTGGCAAACTAGCACATCATGTCAGCTGGAGCACATTAGCCGTTCCCAGCTATCAGAATAGTACATAGTGAGAGGTGATTTCTTAGGCAGCTAAGATCCAAACATAGAGCCAACATAGGTGCCAATTATACTGCTAGAGTTCTGCAATTGTCTCTGAACTACAGATGGGGGCACTGTAAGCAAAAATAAATCCTCGAAACAGTCAATGCAAATGCATTTAGGATAAGAGATGTTTTTAAAGAAAGGCATAATAAAAATATGCAAACTGGTATTTATGATTACAGAGAAGACAGTTGCTCCCCTGCTGAAAAACGGACTAAGTCAACAATAAGAATCTAAGACGTTGTCTTCAAACATTCTATCCCACTTCACTTTTTCAGATATATTTCATCGTTATAGATTTATATGCTATACAGACACACTTTAGATAAAGACTACAGAAAGAGAAAGTCAAGTTTATACAATTAAGCACTCATAAATCAGGAACTGCCACAGCCAAGATTGCTCGCACAACCTTAAATCTGCCCCCTTGTGCATATGCATCATAATACAGTCTTAAAGTATATGATCAGATACTGTTTTTCAATCATCACTCATTGTTTTCCACAACCTTTCCCCCCCACACATTAATTCTTAAACTAATTTAATTGTCAGAAAGTCCTATATCTATATTAGGACTTTCTATATTATTACTGGAGTATCTCAAACTGTTTTGCAGAGAAGAACACAGTGTTGTAAAGAGAGTGTATATTTATGGTGTCTTTTTTAAATAGGCCTGTGATGTAGAAGTACAACTATTTTGTGTCTTCATATCACCTGCCCTCAAAATGTCTCAAAGTCCAAATACTAGTTTCTTTCTTTCAAAACTGTCAGATGTACTTTCTTTAAAATCTATTTAACTGTTTAGTGAGTGAGATTCTAGTACAGAATTTACATTATTACTTTACTGATTTGAAATACAATTCTAATTGGGCAATTCCATTGATTTTTCTGTAAGTTAAAACTGTATGTTTCCAGGTTGAAGGGGTTATTACTTGATTCAATTAAATAATGGTCATATTAAGGCACTTAAATAAATGACCTGATTTCCAAAGGTGCTTAGCACCCTACTGCTCCCATTCAAGTCAATGTAAAGTGGATGGTTACTTGAAAATCAAGTCACTGAGTACATGTTGACTACCTGTTGTAATCAGTAGAAATACTCTCATTAAATGGGCTTTCCATAGGGCCTTTATTTAGGGGTTTAAATGTGGGGTTAAGCTAACTTTAGGCACCAGTTTCTGAAAATTTTGGCCAATATAATTTTCATATAAATGACATTCATAGATCTTGACTGGTATACCCACAGTAGAACACAACACTACAAGATGCTAGACACATATATAACATTTTAGAAAAAATGCTTTATTATATTGTATTTGAGAAACAGCATGAGATAATTAAAGAATGTATTACAAAGCACATGCACAAATAGTAGGATTGCATATACAACCTCATGTTTAGCTTTTTATCACTTCTGGGTCATTAACAGTGAACCCATAAAGAAACCCTGAGAATATTAAGAAAAACAATAAATCAATGACGTAATGGAAAAGAGCATCCAGCTCACAGCATGTAAACTCCATAAACTGGAACAATTTGGCTATGCACCGTGGGAAAACCGCCATCCTTGACCAAAGCACTAGAACTCTGCTGTACTTGGCTGAGGCTACAGTCAGACCTTAGAATTTCAAGTGTTTAACACCTGATAACTCCCTATTAAACTATTTGGTACTAGGTTAGTTTATGCTCATCTTGGCAGGTAAGAAGGAGACTAAGTTAGTTTCCTGTGTAGCATCTTAATAAGGCAATTCTGCCAGTACACTGTGTTCCAATAAATTAGTACATACTGTAATATTTTAGCTGTATCAGTCTATATACATTGAAGTTGAGAGGGTAAACACTTGGGGTAAAATCCTGGCCCCGTTCAAGTCAATGGCAAAACTCCCATTGACTTCGGTGGGGCCAAGATTTCACACCTGATGCATGCCCAAGTCAGTGATTTTGTGCTCGTGCCCACACACCTGTTTGAGCCCACATAACGCTGACTTGTGTGCTCATCAAGGTTTATGTACCTACAACAGCAAAAATGTGGAAAAGTACATGTGGACTTAAAAAAATATGTGGGTCTTTAGATGCAGAGAACCTTGTACCACTGAATATCAGCAGCTGCTGAGAAGGAGTGCACCAGTAGGCTGCTGCCCAAGGCACTGTACAAGAGGTGCAGGAGACACATTGTGCACAATGGCAATGGGATAAACTTTTACTTTTGGAAAACGCATCATGGACTGTAATGCCCACACACAGCCAACAGAGCTTCCGCTAAGGCCTAGTTTGAAAATAACTCACAGCAAACTGCATGGAACTCACTGGAGGATGAAGATCTGAGTCAACCTTGCTGGGGAAACTAAAAATTTCAGAGCTGATGTTTAGATCCACTGAGCCATCCCCAACAGCAGAGCCTTAAAATATTGCTTCTTCAGGTACCTTCTCTCTCTCAGCTTTTCTCTCTACAGAAAATTGTGCAAAACATTTCTCCTCCCAGTGTGTGCAATCCCTTCTCTAGTTGTAAATCCTGAGAACTGAGCTTTCTAACCCAGTCATTTTGTTCAGAGACAAGGTCCAAGAATTTTTTTTTAATATAATGGGGAAAGGGCGTTTTAATCACTCTCTTCATTGTCGATAATGGCTAAACAGTTTTTGCCCAAACATTAAGAAACCCCCAAATAAATAATAAATTCACATTTGGGCAGAGACAAAGGCTGGGAAATTCTAGCATCAAAGGTTAATGTTTCAGAAAATTAGGAGAAAGTGACAAGAGGGAGTTATAACAGAAGCTGTTATGCAATCTTAACTATAATGGGTCATAGCTGAAGCTCCACCTTTTTATTATGGATGAAATCCTGGTCACACTGAAGCCAATGGGAGTTTTTTCCTTTACTTCAGTGTGACCTGGATTTCACCCCATATGTACTACTTACATACACATGTATATACATATCCATCCACTTTCTAACTGCAACATTTTTAAATAAATCCCATACTCAACTATTAAATAAGGACAATTTAAAGAACACTTTGATGAGCAATATACACAACTTCAGTCATAGCAAAATTATCCAAGACTGCAAAGAGCAAGTCATTTCATTTTATTTTTGTAAAGCCTGCATTTTAAACTAGAAAATATAATAAGCTTCATACAGGGAGTCTACATTTTCTTCCATATCCACTCAGCAACAGAAATATTACCAAGATGACTGTAAACATTTAATTCAGAAATATATTCCTAGCAGAAAATCAGTTCTAGAAAATGAAAAAAGATTCTGAATCGTATGTTAGATTAAGTTAAACAAGCTGCTATGCACAGAACATGAGAAGAGAGAGTACAGAAATTATGCATTAAAGCAAGAGAAAAATTAGAAGAGCACTGGAAATCACCTATTAAAGCAGGGGTAGGCAACCTCTGGCATGCAGCTCGCCAGGGTAAGCACCTTGGCGGACCGGGCCAGTTTGTTTACCTGCTGTGTTGGCAGGTTCGGCCGATCGCGGCACCCACTGGCTACAGTTTGCTGTCCCAGGCCAATGGGGGCGGCGGGAAGCCGCGGTCAGCACATTCCTCGGCCCAAGCCGCTTCCCGCCGCCCTCATTGGCCTGGGACGGTGAACCGCGGCCAGTGGGAGCCGCGATCAGCCGAACCTGCCGACGCGGCAGATAAACATACTGGCCCGGCCCGCCAGGGTGCTTACCTTGGCGAGCTGCGTGCCAGAGGTTGCCGACCCCTGTATTAAAGGGGTTTCGAAAGGATTTACGTAATAGCACCCAGTTTGTTGCTATAACTGATGTGTATATAGTTGTATAAAAAACTTAGCCACAAAAAGGTGGATTCTGAGCTAGCAAGCCAAAGTATTGCACTGCAGAACATGTGGCACCTACAATTAAATTCTTCAGGGGCCCCAGTTGATATCCAAGCACAATGGGGGTTCTATTCCATGATGACAATACAAATAAATAATTAACAAAATCTAATCTGATTGACAAACTTTTAGTTTAAACTCTGTCCTATCCAACAAATGCAAAGACATTCAGACTCTTAGTGGTAATTTTATAGAGCCCTATTTTAGTGTTACATTACAGTAGCAACATTATTTTGTCAAAGATGCAATTACACTTTCATTCTAAACCATTTTCAAACTGATATTTAATATGAAACAAGTCACTTACTGTCAAAACAAGTTTTAAAGATTCATAAAGAAACTCCTCCTTATGAGTAAATGGCAAAACAAGAAATCTCATATACTTGATATTGCTCTTGGTGACATATAATTTATTTCATGAAGGACACAAAACTCATAGCAGAAGGGAAGTTGGCTTTCTAGTTAGAGAGTTCAAAAGCTAGAGCTGATTAAAATACTATCCAATTTTTGTTAAATGATTATAGCAATCACAAAAAGGAATGACAGAATATTTCATTTTATAATGCTTTTAATTTATTCTTAGAACAAGCAGAAACTGTTCAGATTTACACATGTTGCTGTGCCTAAACTGTGCCGTTGATGAAGCTCCTAGAAATGAATGGGTATTTCTGCTTCATCACAGAAGCCAAAGATTTGTGGATATTGTCTGTGAGACTGGCAGACCAGGCGTCAGCTCATGTAAAGGTTCCTGTATCTCAACTGAACACTGACAAATACGTAGCTAGAATCAGTCTGGCTCAGCTGTGTGTTAGTAATGTTACAACCGGTATTAGAAATATAATAACGTGCTTAATGTTTAGACTTTATTAAATACTTGTGAGTTGCTGCATGCATTAATCGCACTTATAACATCTGTATCCCATATGTAAGGTAATATTTGAACAGTTGTAGTGTGAACCTCTGTGGCTGTGTAAAGCACCAGACAGGAGAGAGACATTAATTAGTGTGAAGGGCTGATCTGCAACAGAAGATGTTGTGCCCTTCCCAAAAGGAAAGGTCCATCAATACCAGATGGGCTATTGTGGGACATTGCAACTGGAATTTCCATCAACAAGAAGATAAAAGACTTGTCCTGCTCTCCTCCCAATGAAGAAGCGTCACGCAAGTGGACTTTACACATCACCTATTAAAGCAGGGGTTTAATAGGTTTGCAGGTCAGAACACGTGACAAGAAGGGGATAAAAACCCCAAACAAAAGGAATTTGTTATCTTTATGCTGCTTGGACTCTGGGGGCCAAAGTGTTTCTAGGCATAAGCAAGAGATCCCCAGCTGCTTAGCCTCGGTTAGTCCTGAAGGACCTATAGAGCTTGCTGATCATAGAAGCTTTTATTACCTTTTGAAATTTAAGATAACTCATTTGAGTATCTATGTTTATCTGCTTTAACCTTGTAAATAACTCTGATTTCAATTTCCCATTTAATAAATCTGTATATAATTTATTATAGGGTTGGTTATAAGCATTTTCTTTGGTATTAGACCTAACGTACAGCTGATCTGGGATAAGTGACTGGTCCTTTGGGATTGGGAGTAACCTGAATACTGCTGTGATTCTTGGTGTAAGGGAACATCTATCCAAAAGGTATGCTCACCTGGGTGGCAAGATAGATCGGAGTACCCAAGGCGACTGTCTGTGACTCCATGTTAAGGCTATTTGGGGTTTTTGCTCTGGTTCCTAACAGTCTGCCCTGAGGTTGGTACTCTTGCTTTTGAGTCACCGCAGGCAGTGTTACCTTCTTAACAATGTGCCAATTAATGCCAAACAAGGTGGCATTGTTTGTGATATGGATACTTGATCACTCAGGAGTAGTCTGAGGCAACCATCTCATTCCTCGCAAGCATCATGCAGTCATCAAATGTGCAACTTTTATTTAGTACTGGATTAGATTCATTCCTCTGACCCAGAAGGAAAAGTCTTCAAAATCCAATTCCCTGATCACTGAAGTCCTACCTCATATACTATTTGATTCAGCCAGACATGCATTTTGTTCATTTTGCTTGTGTTTGCAGGCCTGCGTGACAGATAGCACAGTATTGTATTGACTGTGCTGTATTATACAGTTTGAATATATGTATTGTTCCATTGCAAGAAGCAGTGGCAATCATTTTACAACAATACATTTTACAAATTAAAATAAATGTAAGAAAAATGTGTTATTTTAATATGAGGCTACATTTTCAAAAATGTGGATATTATAATTAAGTGTGCATGCAAATGATTCTCCTTAAAAGTCACAAAATTTAAAACTAATGCAAAGCTATGGGGAGCAACAAGGTGGGTGAGGTAATATCTTTTATTAGACCAACTTCTGTTGGTGAGACACACAAGCTTCAGAGCCACCCAGAGGTCTTCTTCAGGTCTGGGAAAGGCCCTCCAAGTATCACAGCAAAATGCAAGATGGAACAGATTATTTAGCATAGATGGTTAGCACATATTGTAAGGGACCATTCAAGGTAGAGTGACCCATTAACACCTTTGCGGTCATAGGACAAAAAGAGGGGGGTTAGTGGGTTACAGATTGTTGTAATAAACCATAAATCCAGTGTCTCTGTTCAGTCCCTGATTTTTAGTGTCTAGAAGAGTTATGAATTTAAGCTCCCAGGTTTGTCTTTTGAAAGTGTCATGCAGGTTTCCTTTGAGGATGAGAACTGATAAGTCAGATACAGAGTAATCACTTTGTGAAAAATGTTGACCCACAGGTGACTGGGTGTTTTTGTCTTTCGTCGTTTTTCCTGTGTGAGTTCATTCAAGATTGTCTGGTTTCACTCACATAGTTAGTAGTGGGCCATTTAGTACACATTGTGATAGACAAGTGTAGAATCCATGGATCTTGAAAAGGGGTGTTGTAGGGGATGTTGAAAAACTTGTCTCTCTCACCAAGAGAGGTTGGTCCAATAAAAATTTATTACTCACCCACCATGTTTCTAATATCCTGGGGCCGACCTGACCACAACTACCCTGCAAATCTATGGGTAAGTTTATGCTCACGTGTTTCTGCATCTCACACACACACACACACAAAATGAATGGTTAGAGTAACAATACAGCTGTTAATTATTTTAGTCCCCTAAGAGTTGATTTGCCCAAGCACAGAGTCCTCTGCCCCACAAGCATGGCCTACACATTCTCTGTTCCTGTGGACCATAAGAAAAAACAAAGCTCAGGGAAGAATATTTGCACTCCATGTTGTGCAATTAAAGGTAGGATACTTATTTCTTCATAATCTACTCAACCACACAGGCAGTATCCACTTTGAGAAATGTGGACAGGAAAAGCTATACAAAAAGACTTTTTTTCTGACCAAGCTGCATGGAAAGAAAGGTTATGTGTTATTAGAGAACCTGCATAGGTGAATTTTCAAAGTGGCCTTTGAGGGGATATGATAGGTGGAAAGAGCTCAACAAAACCTTGTCATGAAAGTAGACCATATGTATTTTTCAATTTTGTTCCAATGGAAAGGGAGCTATTACATTTCTCATTAAAAGACCTTAAGCAATGGAAGCTGTTTACAACTTGAAAAGGAACCTATAACTGAGGGTACCCTACGGAAGACACACTTCAAGTTCACAGAGGATCTGTGTAGCAGGTACATAGCTGTCCATCTAGGGAGAGATGCAGAAACTTAAACAACCTCCAGTGTGAAGTCCTGTCCCATTGACGTCAATGGGAGTTTTGCTATGGACTTCAATGGAGCCAGGATCCTATCCCCAGATAGGGTGACCAGATGTCCCGATTTTATAGGGACAGTCCTGATTTTGGGGTCTTTTTCTTATATAGGCTCCTATTACCCTCCACCCCCTGTCCCAATTTTTCACATTTGCTGTCTGGTCACCCTACCCCCAGAATGAAAGTTTTTATTCCCCAACTTAACCCTACTGAAATGCTAAGTCTTTGGCATACTTAGGTGAAACAATGTGTAGTCTGAGCTACAAATATGTTTGGTATTTCTTATTTTTAATTTGATAGAAAATTAAGAGAAAAATAACTTGTTATTTAGGATACAGTTCAAGACTAAAAGTATTTGGGATCTTTACTCTGGTCCAGTCGCAGACTACTCACTATTGTGGGAGGTAGAAGAGGTAAAACATATCCAACCTGGAGCACTTCCTCAAAACAAAAAAAAACAAAAAAAACAAAAAAAAAATCAAACTAATTAAATTTTAGTATTGTTAAAATGCAGCAACCAAAACGTGACAGAAATAGAGAACAGAAGGATACAGAGCTACATTTGTTTTTCATTAGCAAGTGGAATATGTATTTAAATATGTTGTGTGTGTATACACACAGAGACATATATATTTAATGGTGAAAAGCAAAACATTTTGATCCAGGAGAAAAAGGCAGTAAAGTTGCTAGCTTCTCAGTTTCAATCACAAAGAGAACGATATAGATTGTTCCTTTAAGGACCTTTATGCAGTATAATTACATAAAGCTAAAGTGCTCATATAATATTTATAAAACCACAAATACCCACACCCTCTCAATATTGTAAGCTGATGTTATACAGATGGATAAGTGACGTAGATTCTGCAATAAAATACTGGTATTTATAGGTGGCTGAGATAGGTGTTACTGTGAAGCTAATACACAGTGAATTAGAAAAAAAATTACAGATTTGATTCATCATGGAAGGAATTTATTAAAGAGCAGAGCAGAGATACATCTGAGAAGGATTTGAAAAGTCTCACATATAACACCGAAAAGAAGAGGAACAGATACCCTGGGTTCTTTCGAACTTTCCTTATTTCACTACTTCTCTTTGGTGCTTTTATTTTTATTTTAAAATGAGCTGCCTTTTAATTTGAGCTTGCCTAGTATTGAGCCTAAGCACAGAATTGATGTAATCTTTAATATTCCTGAAATGCAGAACTAATCTTTAGTGGTAAAATACTTTATGACTGGCGCATAAGTAGTCTGCATGGTTTCCTTAGGAGATTTTGCCTAACCTATCCAAACACCAAAATCTAATTAAATATGATATGCTACGTATATTCATGAGAGATATACACATGTCTGAGTATTGCAGTTCTTTGAACTGCATATATTTGTTTGGTCCATGTAGGAATGTCTGTAAAATATTTTACTTTTCAATGAAAAATAAGTAATTAGAACTACAACTTCTGTTTGTGTAGGAAAACTCTTACTCTTTCGCTCTGCTTCTACAGCAGTGGTGGGAAACCTGCGGCTTATCTCATTGCAATTAATCCCTGCTATAGGACAGTTCAAAAATACTATAGAAAAAATGTCATGCTCTATTCAGTTTTATAGGGGAAAAGAGGCAGGACAGGGTGAAAGAGAAAGGGAGAACAAGAGTGGGCAGAGAGCACATAGAAATAACTGACCTTGAAAAAAGTATAGACAGCCACTGTGCATGCTCAGATTCCTGGGAAGCCAGCAAAAGAAAGTTGTGACATGGTTCTGTATATTCTACTTAATCATAACATTCATTTTGAGAAGAAAAATCTATCCAAAAATTACTATTTTCATAGAGCTGTTCCTTTAATAATGTAGCATAAATTAATGATGACATATTTTAAATGTATTTCATTTTGAAAAGCTTCACATCCTGTTACTATAGTAACACAACTCACATCCTGAATGCATCTTGGTTAGCATCTCCTAATGTAGTAAAGCATCCATCACCATCTGGCATTGGCAGCTTTGTTGCTTGAGTGAAAATGCTACTGAATAATAAACACAAATGGCCTGTTTTTCAGAGGGGCTAAGCATCCCCAGCTCCCATTGACTTCAATTTCAGGTGCTGAGTTAGAATCTCTGCAAGTCAAGTCATAGGACTCCAATGACTTAACTGTTTTTGGTGGACATCCTTCTTGCACAAAAACAATCCTGTTCACTGAGTTTCCAATTTGTCAATTCCCCAGCTGGCTTTAAGTGTGCAGGGATTATTTTTCAAATTACTCAAAAAGGGGTGAAATGTTTTCCACCCACCTTTATTTGCATCAGACTTTGCATACACCAATTAAGTCATAGCAAACAAATGGCAAAAGGTTATATTGTTAAAAAGACAGAAAAGTTTTATTGCCAAAGATATTACATGTGGGGACTGGGAAACTTTTGGCTTTCATTTTAGTTTGGGAGACAACTGCCCTAATGATGCATGAGATCACAGCCTCAGTACACCAGATGGAAATGAAATCATAATTACTGCTCTACTTTCAATAAGATAAGGGCACTCAGCAGAAAGAGACAGACTGAGTGTTGCCCAATTCAGTCCTCATCCCTGACAATCTCAGTGTGGAGCCAAGGATGAACTTGGCATCCTCAGTGGTGGGTGGGAGAGGATTTGAAAAAGTGTGAATCGATCATATCATATGATCGAATGAATATAATGAAGATGAGCCAGACTGGACTGATGTGAAAATGAAAGAGTTACTCTGATCATCAGGATCCCTTCTACGTGGGCACCAAGTGATTGTTTTACTATCCCAAAATCAATGGGTCAGATTATATAGCTGATGTATTTAGTTTACATAAAAAGTGCCCCCCCATTTAAGAAGCCATTAACTTGGTGAAGTGTGTTTTGACCTTCCAGCAGTTTTACTTTAGTTCATTTTGAAGTTTCTGAAATGAAAATGTTTCCGTATGTTAATTTTACAGAAAAAAATTAAACTTTTGTTCTGATTCAGGATAAGGAGATATTTTGAAATGTCAGAATTTCCCCCAGAACAGAATTCTCAGTTTCAACCAGCTCTACTTTAAGTGTCTGATCTTGAATTGAGAAGGTGTTCTGACATCACCAATAGAGAGAAGTGGCTAGCAAGTTACTGACATCACAGGTTCATCTTGTCATATTTCCCTATCTGCCACTAAGACTTCGGCCTCTACACAAAACACCACAACCATCACAATTAACAGAGTTTCACTCAGAAGTAAATTAAATCTAAGATCTAATAATTAAAAAGAGTAAATTTACTAGTAATTTAGTAAAGCAATAGACTTGCAAATTTGTTAAAGTGTCACTTAGTCTGCATAGGTGTTTACCAAACTATCCATTCATGCCTTTCCCTTAAGTTCTGGGACAGGTTTCAAGAACGTAAATTCTGGTGTACCTATCCTGCCTGCCTGAGCTTCACTCACGTTATGATCGATTCACACTTTTTCAAATCCTCTCCCACCCACCACTGAGGATGCCCAGTTCATCCTTGGCTCCAGACTGAGATTGTCAGGGAGGAGTACTGAATTGGGCAACACTCAGTACATAGATAGAGAATATACCCAATAGTACAGAGCTTTCTAATCTAGTAGACAAAGGCATAACAAGAGCCAATGGCTGGAAGTTGAAGCAAATACAAACTAGAAATAAGACACTTTTTTTAAAAAAAAAAAACTGTAAGGATAATTAACTATTGGAAAAGTTTCCAAGGAAGGTGATAGATTCCCTATCTTCTGAAGTCTTCAAAACAAGACTGGATGTCTATTGTCTAGGGATAAAATTTTCAAAAGTGACTATGTGACTTAGGAGCCCAAGTCCCATTTTTAAAAGACACTTGGGAGTTCAGGGAGTTCAAGTCTGATTGAAAGTCAATGGGACTTAGAAGCTTTTGAAAATTGTACCCTTGTTCAACAAGTTGTTGGGCTTGATGTAGAATCACTGAGTGAAATTCTGTGGTCTGTGTTATGCAGGAAGTCAGATTAGATTATCTTTAAGGCCCCTTCTGGCCTTATAAATATATGAATAATTCTAGATTACATCATTGCATCTGAGAATGTTGATAACTCCCAGCTTGAAGGGCAGCTTGAAGTGTAGGGTTGCCAATTTTGGTTGGTCCTGTATTCCTGGAGGGATAGCTCAGTGGTTTGAGCATTGGCCTCCTAAACCCAATCCTTGAGGGGGCCATTTAGGGATCTGGGGCAAAAATCTGTCTGGGGATTGGTCCTGCTTTGAGCAGGGGGTTGGACTAGATGACCTCCCGAGGTCCCTTCCCACCCTGATAGTCTAGGATTCTATCACATGACATAATCTTTAATTAAAGATTCATCTTTAATTCCTGGAGACTCCAGGAGAATTGGCAACCCTACTGAAGTCTCCTTTTCTGGACTTGCAGGATTGAGCCAAATCTGGGAACTTCATTTTACAATGCCTGATCCCATGCTATCAACCATGGTCATTCTGGCTAGTGCAACGCTCCTCAGTAGACTATGCACATTTGACTGAAGTCTCCTTCCTGCTGTCAGCATGGTACAAAGAGGATTTAGCATGGGCCAAATCTGGCCCTGTATCAGGCGCACTTTATAAACAGACATCTATTTTTATTTTTGTATTTGCCATGTGAAAAAAGGCAATGTCTGATGGAGTTTTTGGTTGTAATGTGTCTTTATAACCATTCAGGCCTGACACACTATTAAGTGGTACATTAAGAGTAGTTTTTATAAACAAAACTCCCATTGCAGCTCTGGCTTTAGAGAATTGGCCTGTCTGGCTGTCATACCAGCTGGTGCAAGATTTCTCCTCAGTGCCAGGCAACACGCAGCTGCAGTTCCTTGCCTATGATGGCTAGACAAGCCACAGCTTCCAACCAGCTGTCATCTGTCACTACCAACTCAACTGCCTTCATCCAGACTGCTCATTCCAGCCCACCTATTGCTATTGATTTCCCCATCACCATCACCCTTGAATAGTCAGAAAAATATCCAGGAGTTGAGATTTTAAACTATGGTTGTATTCTGAAAATTGACTATGTAAAATGGGCCCCTTTTTAGCCAAAAGTCACATCCCTGGCCTTTGGCAGTTAGTGAATAGATTTTAATAATGTCAGACTAAATGAGCCATCAGTTTTCTGGGAGAGTGAACTGGATTTTTTCTGACTCAAATTACCAAGAGAATTGTTAAAGTTTCATTCGTAGAGCTATCTGTGAAACCCAACTGTCTTCAAATTACATGCACACACTGAAGTTGCACAGGCAACTATGGCCATCATTTGAGAACAATAACGGCAGCATTTGGCTTGCAGAGTCTTTACTGATGATGATAATACTGAGCCAGAAAATACCCAGCTTGACTCTCAGATCCCAGACTGGAGTTTGCAGGGTTGACAGCCATTAAAAACTTTTAAACTAAGCACTTTTAATATGGAAATCGTTGCGACAATAAGGGCCTGATCCCGTAAGGTTCCAAAATCCTTCAATTCCTTCAAATAAGATTCCTTAAGGCTCATTATCACCAGTAATAAAGATTTCATAGGTCCAATGCTGCCCTATGATTGATTTCAGTGAGAACCAAGAGTGCTCAGAATCCCTGAGGTCACCCTTAAACAAGGACCCCCATAGTATGTTAATTGAGTTATTTCTCAAAGTATAACTGCACTTTAAATTGCAAGTGCTTTTTCCTATAATGCACCATTTCATATTCTGAAAATATATTAGAAATTAATAAAATATGAATTAAAATTTTGCTTAGTAAGGCTTAAGGAAAACTTCCTGCATGAAAGGTTTCAAGAATAATTTTATTTTAAAAGTATTTTGAAGGCCTTTGAGGAGGAGGTGGTGGCTTTGGTGTGGAAGCTGGGAAGAAGTTTTTTGCGAGGTTAGTAATGATCTTGCCCCAAAAGACTAT
This sequence comes from Emys orbicularis, assembly GCF_028017835.1. Lineage (NCBI taxonomy): Eukaryota > Metazoa > Chordata > Testudines > Emydidae > Emys > Emys orbicularis. The sequence continues at coordinate 266,286,682 of NC_088683.1, read as the reverse complement.
CTAATTTACGGTCTGGGAAATGGAATAAGATGCTTTATGAATAGGAAAAGGTCAGCAAGACCCACACACTTCCCTTTGCCTCTTTTTCCAAGAGAAAGAAGTTTCTCTGTCTCTTGAGATCATTTATCTGCTTTTTGCTTTAGACATCATTGGTGGTCATTTTCCCAGATTTATTATCCTTGGTGTGGAATTAGCTCATTTTTAAGATCATATGGATTAGATTCATAGTTCTTTTCAGTGGACATTGTGATCTCTTCTATTTAAAAGACTTCCTTCCACCCTCCCTCTCCCCCCTTGACATATTTGATAAAGAAAATTTAACAGGAAAAGTCACAATTCAGGGAAATAAAACATTAAAGTGACATGGACAAGACAGTCAATACACTAAAATCTACACATTTCTTTGGATAAAAGATGTGAATAAAATAAATTAATGATGAGTTAACAATAAGCTACCCCCCCCCCCCAAAAAACCCCGAACACCCCCCCCATCTCTTATTCCCACATTCTGACCATATTTCCAGCTGTGAAAGATTAAACAGAAGCCCCTTCTGAGACCATCAACTCTGCTTATTATCTGGTATAGGTGTTCAGTGATTGAAGAGGCTCCCTACAAGGAATGATATTTACATACATTCCATACACAGTTTGGTCATGTTGGGTACTATTTTCACCTTGCTAATTATAAAACACTTCATCATGACCCTATAAGCTACAACTGACATTATGGTACTTTCTGTCTGTCTTATTCCATCCTACACAGCAGTTTGAGGTACAAAGGATATCAAATTGTCTTCCGTATAAACAAGGAAAAGCAAAAATCAAATGCTGAGTGCAAGATATGTCAGGCCGCTGTAAGCATGCTGTTTCTGATACATGGGTTCAGCACATGACCTACCAACTGTTTGATTTCTATTAAAGAGAAATCTATGACACAGTTAAGATGCTATTTTCCTTCTCAATAATCCTCCTTTTATTTGATCTTTCTTTCATTCTGATTTTCCCCTAGGGACATTAGCAACGTGATACTAAAGAGAACATCTCAGTGCAACTACAGACAATAGATTCCAACTACACTGGTGACAGTCAAGAATAACTCCATTGAAATCAATGAAGTTCTATCTGTTTTTAAAATAATGTTCAGAGAAAAGAATCAGGCTCTGTTAGTTTGGGATGCACTTCTGAGTATCTAGCATGGCTTTCTTTCTGCAGACCCCCCCCAAAGAGGTCATAATATGTTGATGGTTTACCCTTTCTTGGACAGAAAGTTGTAAAGGTAATGCACTGATCCAAATTAACCTCTCTTCCATTTGAATATCAAGCCTAGAGCTAAGGGTTCTCTGTCTCTAGAATTGCACAGTAGTGTTTTTAAAGGGCAGTGTGAAGGAATAAGGGATAGTATTACTCTGGGGTTAGGAGCCTGCAGCTTGCTGGCTAATTAGCTTTCCCCTCCCTCGCAAGGGTGATCAGCTGTTCGGCGGTAGGAAGCAGGAGGGAGAGGGGGACGGGCGGGAACACAGCACACTGGGGGAAGATGTGGGGGAGGGGGAGCTTGGCTGCCGGCGGAGCCTGCCCTGCTGCAGCAGGAGCCGGCAGGACCAAGCTTCTGCCCCCTGCCCCCGCAGGAATGGGAGGGGGAAGAGAAAAGCATGCCGGGCCGGGGCCCCATTGGACCGTGGGCCCGGCGCCAGTGGCGCCATGGTAAATCCGGTACTGGCAGACTTGGGGGGGGAAAGGACTAACCTGTACAGACTTTGTGGGAAAAGGCTATGAGGCTTTGATCCTGCTTTCATTAAGAAGACTTGAAACAAAATCCACAGCAATTAATCAGACTGGAGACTACCCTGCCTGGGTGCTGTGAGAGGGCCCCAGACAGGATTTCTCCAGGGAGGGAGCTGAATCTGCAAGCACCAGTCTGGGTCCAGCCGTAAAGGTCATTACAAGTTAGGCCCAATCCTTCACAGACAGTCACCAGAGGAATCTTCCTCTCCCCCACTTTTATTAATTAGAATTATAAACAGCACAGAAAAGGGGATGGGAAATGGAATAGGTTTACTAATAAATCTATTAAGGCTAAAAGAAGAAATAGAGTTAGAAGTGGTTGAAAGCCACCATGCACTGTATTACCAATAAAACAAAGATGACAAACTTATACAGGACAATTAAAATTACCAATAGAGAAAATTAGCTATAAGTACACCTTTGACAACCAAAATTTGCATAAACACTATCTCTCATCCTGTCTTGTAACACTCGGAGTTCAGCCTTCAGGTTTCTTTTCTAGATAATTTGCACTATTTCCCTCCTCTTGCTTCTTGTATGGTAAGAGGAGAATTTAGCAGTCAGGAGGGTCTATCCCAAAAATTCTGGACACCTTGAAACATTTCAAAACCTAAATATCCATCCTCAAACCCCACTTGTTCAAGTAGTGACTTTCACTAGGTGGAATAGAAAAGTTATAAAAATAGCAAATGGCAATTTGAGGACAACATATCCTCTTCTAATTCCCTGTTTATGTCCTGAGGACATTTTTTTTAAAAACAGTAGTTGTAGTCTCAGCAGACCATCACATCACCCCCTCTCCCCCCGAAAACTCAAATACATCACAATTTAGCATGCTGTTTCAATTGCTCTCTAAGGAAGATTCAGAGACACAGCTGGTATACCACAAGTATTTTGCAACCTCCTTCTGACAATACTCTCAGACAGGGAGACCTCATGTTCCAATTGGACTAAGACCCTATATAGTGAAGCCACCCACACTTAAAATACCATTTATCTATATTGCTTATATATGGAAATGAACTGTAGCACTAAAAGTCAGAGATGGTCACCACTTCCCTACAAGGTAAGGATTACTCTTGATAGGTTAATGTTGGGAAATTGGGAGAGACAGATCTGTGCCATTTGTGGATAAAAGCCCTCAAGTGTCCTTATTTTTAGTTTATGTCCAACCTTCACATCGAAGAATAATAAATATAATGATGCAACACTTGCAGATTTACTCCAGAGTGAACATGTTTCCCTAGGGACTGAGAAAATGTGATTTTTCTTGACTGCTTTGCAAACCCATGTGTTTCCTTTTAAGCAGACAATTCTGTTGAACATTAAAGTGTCATGTCTGTGCAGAAAAATTATAAAAAATAATGATAATGTTAAGAGCGGTGGAATAAAAGTAATTAACTTTTCTCTAAATGCCAGCAGGAAGTGTCATGGATATAAAACTACTAGATCTTAATTAGTTCTCTATTATCTTATTTTATATTTTTCTACAACAGAGTCATTATGTAATTAAAATAAAGTTTTAGGGACTGATTTTCTAGCATGATGCGACAGCTTTGCTCCACATTGCAGCATGTACTTGGCCTTAAGCCACCCCAGAAAGGTCATCCCTTTGAAAGGATGATCTTCCGATAGTATAAGCTGGTGCAGGAGGGGCTCTTATGCCACTTCCCTCTCCCTGTTTATATGGTGGCAGGGAAAAGAGTGGGATTGTCCAGGACACATCTATACTATGCCAATCCATGAATTAGACCAGCCTGAGGTTTCCTCTACCTTACTACAATGGGTCTAGCCTTGAACAGCGGCCGCACCAGAATTAGATAAGTGAAAGGATGAGTTTTAAGCCAGATTTGCACACACATGCTCTGTATGGATCAGTTGGATCTCAGGATCTGGCCCTTAATGTTCAGTTTCCAATAGGAGTACAAGCTGGTTACCGACTGACTTTGTTATTTAATTGTACTAGAGGAAGATTCTGTGTGTCATGAAAGATGTAATAAGATTTTAGTTAGAAGTGTAATGTCAAAGTTTGACATAAGATTTTAGTTGGAAGATAATGTCAAACTTTGACATTATCTTCCAACTAAAATCTTATTACATTTGTTCCATAATTCATCAATGCCATATTGAATTTGAAAACATTATGACTTTCTGTAACTTATTAATGCAGCCGTACCACCTTGAGCAGTGATCTCATAAGCCAAGACAGGTCAAGCCTGGTCAATATTTAGATGAGAGGTCACCAAGGAATAGCTAGTGAGTGACAGAAAGGGGTGATGATTCACTGGATGGCAAGCTTACTTCTAAAGTTAGTAATGAATCAATAACCCAGAACAGTGTTGGAGGGAAAAACTGTGCTGCAGAAGACAACATATTTCAGATCCAACGTCTTGACCACATGTGATCCCCATGGCACACTTTGCTAAGTGCCCAGGCTAACTTCCGGTTTTTAAATTACATTTTTGCTTACTTCATTTCAGGCTGAAGTTTAAACCTGATAAGGTATTTTTCACTTTCTCTCCCCAACTATGATGCTGCCAATTTGTACCATTTTAATTAGGTGGTGACAGAGGAGTGATCCTCATGGATGTAAATATAGTTTAGAACATCTGCTGCGCGATGTGGGAAACTTGGGATGAAATGTCACTTCAAACACTACACAGCAGTGTGCTGCACAATGCTGTTCTATTCTGAAAATAAACCACTGAAAAAATAAAAAAAAAATCGCATTGTGAGGTTCTGTGTTTATTGCATCTCAGTGGCTCCTGCATCAAAATTTTCTCAGTTTAACAGTTAAAAAAGGGGAGGAGTTCCCCTAAACCTCTAGCCTGCAAGCAAACTGTAGTTTGTAAAGCTGGACTCTTTCTGGCATATGCATCATCACCACTAGTCAAGGGTCTGCAACTGGAATTTAGTTCACAATTCTTCTTACGTTACTTGAGCTGGAATAGAATCCAACTTGTTTTCTCATAATTGTATCAGCTCTGCAGTGCCACCTGGTCATAAAAGTAACACTCTTATTGCATCCAGTAGTTTTGTTAAATAAAAAAGGTGATTTTTCTCCCCCAGTTATTTTCTATCAAATCCAATTTTTTGTACATTGTATAAAAGCTAAAAGGGAGGATTGAATGGCTCTGATCACTGGTAATGGGATGCAGAGCTCTCTCATTTAGTTCACCCTTCAAATTCAGCTCAACTAAGTAGTGACCAAGAGTCACTACCATCCGGCATAACTTTGTTTGGTACATCATCTTTCATTCAAACTATTCCCCAAAACACTTTACCAAATTAGACAGTATGAGACCAGAAGGTAGTGTTAGTATAAGTTACAGCACACAGAAAGGTAAGACATTATACCATCAATTATAAGGCTAATAAATAGGGAGAGACAAAGGAGAAAGGGAAAATTACATACCACTATTTGTGGTTGTTGTAGTCCTTCCTCTTCTTCCTTCCTACAAAACAAGATTCCATACAGCAAGCGTTATAGCTCTACCTACTGGGAAGCAGGAGGCAAAAAGACTGTCAACACAGGATGTATTTTTATATGGTAATATTCCACTCATTCCACCCTTAGTCATTTAAAACGTAAGACACAAACTTTGCAGAATTCGGATGCATATCATTATGTATAAAACCAGGATTATGTAAGGAGGGAAGAAGGGAAGATGGGAGAAGAGAGACTATGACAAACACAATTACTAGTATGTAATTTTACATTTTTGTATGCCCCCTCTTCTCCCATCCTACAAAACAAGCGTCCATACAGCAAGCAGATGTGGCAAGGAATGAAAATAAGGAGGTGCCTTCCTTTAAGTGGTACTCTTCAACCAAAATCATCTGTGTAAGAATGAAGCAAGCACCATATACCAGTCCTGCATATATCAGATGTTGCTGCTTAAATTCTGTTTGCCCAGGAGACTGAAGCGTCTCTAGTACACTGTCCAGAACAGAGACTGGTTTTGGTAGGAATTACTGGGAGTCTTCACTGCACCAAGCAATTCTTGTTATTAAAAAGCTGCTAAAAATCTTATTTTTTTCATAGAAGCAAACAAAATTTTCTTAGAATTTCAAAGAGGCTTTGCCTGGGATAAAGAAAATTTGATAGCCCTCTTAACATCTAAATGACAATCAATGCTCAGTTCTGGGTTTTGGGAAAACAGATTTACATGAGAGTCTGACAACTTAAGGGATGAAGTCCAGATGTAACTCAAAAACTTTGTCTGGAAATATCTACAAATAAATCACTTCAATAAAACAGTGAACTCCACCTATGTACCTAGCAAAGAAAGTGGCAACTAAATAAAAAGCCACTTAAGTAGAAAGCAAATGGAAGCGCTCAAAATGAGGCCTGGAAGATATTTTCAAAAGAAGGCAGATGTGTGAAATAAAGAATGTGGGACACTGGAGAGTGGAAATGGAAGTGCTGAGTTCAAGAGCCTTCTTGAATCCTGAGACCTTTTCTCAGGGAGAGAGGGGGGAGAAAAAAAAGAAGAAATCAGGAGCTTATTGAAAAGAGTAATTAAAAAGCAAGATCTTCTTCAGAGACTACCCGTTAACACAACTGCTCTAAACAAAGAAGCACAAAAAACAAAAATAGGCAAACTAACGCCTGGCAATGGAAAATGACATGGCATTGGAGAAATGTGGCAGAATTACTATAAACCCAACCAGTAAGGACAGATTAGGTTTTAGAGGTGGCCAAGTTGCACTATACCTAAAAGATTCCATAAAATCTAATGAAATATATTTGAATGGAGAGGACCACATACTTACATCTAGAAACAAATTCCAAATCATAAGAACACTGACGTACAAGCACCGTTCTACCACTAGTTTCCTGACCAGAAAAAGACCAAAGAGGTAAGGAAGCCTAATAAAACAGTTTAAAAGGGGAACCTTCAACTCCTCATTTATAAACTGGTCAAATGTCACAACAAGACAAGTTCTAGAGAAGCAATTTTTTGACATTTAAAAAAATTGCCCCTTGGAGCAGCTGGTTCTAGATCACATATCAGGAGAGGCTACTCTTAATAAAAATGCTAAATTACGGGAATAGCTGTTTACTATTATTGTAAGTGTGTGTGTGTGTGTAAGTGTGTAAGTGTGTGTGTAAGTGTGTGTGTAAGTGTGTGTGTAAGTGTGTGTGTGTAAGTGTGTGTGTGTGTGTAAGTGTGTGTGTGTGTGTGTAAGTGTGTGTGTGTGTGTAAGTGTGTGTGTGTGTGTAAGTGTGTGTGTGTGTGTGTGTGTGTGTGTGTGTGTGTAATATAAAAATATTAACTATAACAAATAGGAACTATTTAGTAACTATGCCACTAATGAATAGTAATTAAGTTCAACAGCTTTGGGAGAGAGAGTGTAGCAAGAGCTAGCAGTGAGACACTAAACTTTAGAAAGGAGAATTAACAAAAAAAAGGCAGCGGGGGGCGGAGGGGTAGGGATGAAAAAAAATGACCCAAAAGTCTAACATGAAGAGTTAGATTCCTTATGAACGCTACTTAAGAATACTACAGTTAAGTCATACCAGTAAACAAAGAGAAGCAGGAAGGCTAGGGGGAAAAGCAAGATGGTTAAAATACAAGGTTCAAGACGTTGTTTGAGGAAAAACAGATATCCCTTAGAAAATGGAAATTCAAGACCAGTAAAGATAATAGGAAGGAGAAAGCAAAATGTAATGGAAATCTGGCATGTTAAGAGGCAAGTTGAAGAGTAAATAGCCCAATATATTGAGGAAAAATCTAAGAAATTTATCATCAGCAGCAGGAAGGCAGGTGCAAGAGAATCAGTGTATCCTCTGGAAAAGCAGAAGCATTTAAGTACATTGCAAACAAGCAAAATATTTCTTTGCCTCAGTGTTCACTACAGGAGATGCTGTGGAACAACTCTTTTCAGATAATATAGAGCAATGGGAGGCAACCTGTGGCCCATGGGCCACATGCGGCCCATCAGGGTAATCTGATTGCAGGCCACAAGACATTTTGCTGATGTTGACCGTCCACAGGCATGGCTCCCTGCAGCTCCCAGTGGCCGCTGTTTGCCATTCCTGGCCAATGGGAGCTGCGGGAAGCGGCGGCCAGCATGTCCCTGCGGCTTCCCGCAACTCCCATTGGCTGGGAATGGCGAACTGCGGCCACTGGGAGCTGCGGGGGGCCATGCCTGCAGATGGTCAATGTCAGGAAAATGTCTTGCGGCCCGCAATCAGATTACCCTGATGGGCTGCAGGTTGCCCATCACTGATATACAGGATGTATTTCCAAGGATTGAGATGTCGAGAGACTTGTTGAAACAAAATGATCAAATATGAAGTGACCAGTCACTAATTTAACTGGAGCCATTAAGGAAAAAGACTTGGGCATCATTGTGACCAACTCAATGAAAATATTTGCTCAATGTTTAGGAGTGGTCAGAAAAGCAAACACAATTTAGGGTTCAGAAAGAAGGGGACAGAAAACATTGAAATTATTATACCATTATATATATCAGTGGTACGCCTTTCCCTGGACTACTGCGTTCCATTCTGGTCATGCTCTCTCAAAATGAATATAAAAAGAAAAGGATGTTCAAAGGTGAGGGATGAAAATTATCAAAGGCCTGGGAAGACTTCCGTAAGAGAAGAGACTGAATTTTAAAACTGTTTAGTTTTACAGAGAGGAAATTAAGATATACTTTATAATAAACAGTCTAGAGAAGGTAAATTTACCTTCTCTCATAATGCTAACGTAAGGGGACATTCAATTAAACTGAAAGGCAACAAATGTATAACTGATCATGATTTTTTACAGAATCCATAATTTACCTGGGGAACTCATTGCTGCAAGTTACCCTGGAGGCCATGAGCTTAATCGGCTTTTTATTTAAAATAGACATTTATCTGAATCATCAGAACACCCACATCTACATTAGTATATAATCCCCCAGGGGATAAACCAGATGGAAATCAGAAAGAAACTCTCCTATGAGCAGGTTATTCCATAATTGTGGCCAGAGGGAGGTGCAAGAAACCCCACAGAAGCCGCTGGGACTGAGCACAGGCAAAGAGGATACTTGACCAGATGGAACACTGGGTCAGCAATGCCAGTGCTCCAAGTGACCGATGTGTAACACTTCTTGCTCATATCCAGACATTGTTACTGAAGGAAGAAAATCTTTGCTCAGAAACCAGCCTATAGCACCCTCGAAGCCAAAACAAAATAGATGGGGCTGTTGAAGGGAATGGACTGTGCAGGAACAGATCCAGATGAAAAGTGATTCTTCATGGAGAGGAATAACTTCTCTGCTTCTGAGTGAAGATGGCTGTTCATTGTACCCTCTTGACTGGTAGTATAAGCTACAGCATCACAACTATCACATCCAACTATACTACTACTATGTTCACTTGAAGATGAAATGCAGTATCTGTACAGGGTGCAATTTCTGTTCAAAATGCAAAATAGCATAATAGATGCAGGACAGTGGAACAGGGTACCCAGAGACAACTTAGAAAGGGAACAACAATTATCAATCTGGGCAGATGAAGGTCCCTGTTCACCTAATGCCCCCGCCTGCTCCCACTGAAGTCATTGCCAAAATTCCTGTTGTCTTCAACAAAGCAGGATTGAGACAGAGAGGAGGAAAAAATCTACCTCCCCTAACAGGAAACGTCTCAAGGAAACTACAATGTAGCAGAGAATCTACATGTAAGAGAGATCTCAAGTGCACTAAATGTGGAGAAAGCTTAATTTGGAGCTCAACTCTTATTAAATACCAAATACTTAAGAGAGGAACCATATCATCCTGACTGCATCCAGGATCACACACAGACAACCACCATTGAGAAGGGATCAAACACAAATTCTCCTTGTGACAGAATTGATAGACAAAATGAGAGAAAAATCTGCAAAGTCATGGGCAGACTACCAGTAAGTCCTGATGAAAAAAGTAGTCCAAGTAAAGTAGAAAAATAAAAGTAGTGGTGTGTATGTGTGTGTATAAATATATAAATAAAATCCTCTTCTGACAAAGGAGGGTTGTCAGTTTTGCTAGGACTTAGTAAAGACTTTGGAGGCTGATGGCTGGCCAAAAGGAAAGGTCAGAATTTGCATTTTTGTAAGAACTTGAAAGAGAAAGTTTGATACTTCAGTACTAAATGTATCTGTGATGGGGTGAGATCCCCACACTAGCCCTGCAAGAACTGTATTGGGCCAGGTGGGCCCAATTAGCTAATTAGACTGCAAACAGGGGAGCTTTAGGGAGGGCCTATAAAGCCAGGTAATGGGCTACAGACTAGACTGCTGGGAAAGGCTGCAGAAACGCACACAGCAGTGATTCTGTGGGAAGAGGGATGCTGGAGCTGGTACACCCAGAAAGAGAAGGGGAACCAGAGAATAGGAAGCAGTCCAGGGAAGGAGCAACGAGGGCAGAGAGAGGAAGTCCATAACTGCTGATCTGAGAGTCCCTGAACTGGAGTAGAGGGTGGGCCTGGGTTTCCCTACCAGCCACTGAAGGAGTGGCACCAGGGCAGTGAATGGGAAGTCTGCCTAGGACTGTTGATGGACTGAACCTCAGAAGGGGGAACACTGAATGACCTAGCCAGGGGCCTAAGTCATGAAGGAGATGCTGAGGGTCCAGGAGCAAGAGGAGCTGCAGACCAGAGTTGGAGTGATGGTGAGCAAATCGTAAATGGGGGTATCACCCTCGAGAGCTAATTCCCAGAGTGACTAGGAGGAGGTGCCAGAGCAGTAGTTAGTGGAGCACCCCATGACATGGAAAAGGAGGGGAGCCAGGAAATGAGTCTATGAGTCTATGAAAAAGGCAAGGGACTGAGGCAAGAGAGAAAAGGAGAGGCCTATAAGGACCCTATAAGAAAGGTAGAGAAAGCCACGAGGCAGGTGAGACTGGGGGGAGGAGAAAGACCTCCAGGAAAGACGTTGAGAAATGCAGGGACTAAGACAGAGATGAACCACAACACAGGAGCGAGGGTGCTAGGGGATTCAGTGGAACAGGTGAACCAGCTGGGAAAAAAAGATATTAGCATAAGAACATAAGAATGGCCATAGTGGGTCAGACCAAAGGGCCATCTAGCCCAGTATCCTGTCTTCCGACAATGGCCAATGCCAGGTGCCCCAGAGGGAATGAACAGAACAGGTAATCATCAAGTGATCCATTCCCTGTCACCCATTCCCAGCTTCTGGCAAACAGAGGCTAGGCATTGCAAGGGGTCATGAGGGACCTAGAGTCCCAGAGAGAAAAGTTTAGAAGTGGTATGGAGAAATGGGACAGGCTGAAGCTTATGGTCAGGGGCCTAAGACAAGGAAGGGATGACCTGAGAATCCAGCTGCAGCAGATGTGGGGTAGGTGATTTAGAGTACAACACCTGCCCACCCATGGGTTTCAGTCTTGAGGGGGAAGGGTGTGTGATGGGGTGACCATGGACCGGGGTGTCAGCCTTGGAGTTAATCCCCAGAGTGACCAGGAGGAGGCACCAGCACAGCAGTGAGTGGAGCAGCCATGACAGTGGCCTAGACAGTAACATATTCTCACTCCCCTCAGGAGAATGGATTGCAAACTTGCTGAAATTATGGACTGACCCAGCTAATAAAACAAAGAAAGAGCTGAACAGGTTATTTAATTACTAAAAGGCAGGCAGAACTGTATGTAACTGTAGTCAGAGAGGCACTATTTCTGCACAACTAACCTTTATGGGAGCAGATGATTCATTGGCATGCACTTCCTTCTGTTGGAAACCCAAACCAGAGCTGACATTTGGGAGGTGGGGGGAGGGAAGGAAACTCTTAGATAAAAGTACACCTGAGGATTGCAGCATGGGACTGTATTTCTTGTTTCCAGGGAAATGGTAATGTTGAATCTGATGTCCCTGACCCGTTTGTAAAGTCTTTCCTGAAGAGATTACAGCCATTGACAGCAGCTTCTGATTTCTCAGACAAATTCAAATTCCCTTAGTCCTACATATCTGATTTACCTTGGATATCCCAGTAGATCTAGCAGTCAGGCTACATCACAGATAATAGTGGCTTTCTGTCAAATACTTGATTCTTGCCCAGATTAGTCATAGTCAGGGCTGAATGCTACAAATACATAAACCTGGCCTTCTTTTCCGATTATCTGTATAATTCTGCTAGCATAACTACCAATTCTAAGGGCCACAAATAAAGTGTCACATCACATCCACCTTACCTCCAACTGGACCCAATTCCTAAGGCATCCTGAGAAGACTTGCTGAAGGTGAAAGCCATATTGCTAAATTCAGGGGCTCCCATCTCAGATTTAGGCAATGGAAACTTTATCTTAGGAGTTGCCAACATTCTAGACAGTGAAAATTCTAGTGATTTTTAAACAGGAAGTTCTGTCAGAACAAAGCTCCCTCGCACAAAAATTATCTCCAGACCTATGTGAAATTGTCATCCAGGAGATCAGATCCTCAGGATCACTATTCCCCCTAACAGGAGGGAGGGATAGCTCAGTGGTTTGAGCATTGGCCTGTTAAACCCAGGGTTATGAGTTCAATCCTTGAGGGGGCCACTTAGGGATCTGGGGCAAAATCAGTACTTGGTCCTGCTAGTGAAGGCAGGGGGCTGGATTCAATGACCTTTCGAGGTCCCTTCCAGTTCTAGGAGATAAATAATTGGAGATATACTATTTATTTATGGGTCCCACAGGGATGAACAAGGAAGGTAGTTAGGAGCCCTGAAGCAAAAGCAAGAGGGCAGGAACAGGAAGTCTCAGAGGAACAGGGATGGATGGGCAGGGATGGTGTCCCTAGCCTCTGTTTGCCAGAAGCTGGGAATGGGTGACAGGATGGATCACTTGATGATTACCTGCTCTGTTCATTCCCTCTGGGGCACCTGGCATTGGCCACTGTCGGAAGATACTGGGCTAGATGGACGTTTGGTCTGACCCAGTATGGCAGTTCTTTTGTTCTTATGAACAGGAATTATTTGTCTGAAAGGGAATCAGAATTTCAGTCACTAGAAAGCCTGTTCTAAGGCTGGGGCACCATCCAGTTATCAGGGAATGAAAGGGCACTGGGAGGTGCTACAATATTGGAGACCAAACAGTCGTAAAAGCTAAAAGGAGAGAGCGCCCGCTAGGCACATCTTTTTGCTGTGGAGAGCATGGCAAAAGTCAAACATTTAAAAAAAAAGTAATCACAATCTTGCGGTGATGACAATGTGACAGATGAACCTTACACAGTGACCTAAGTAAAAAACCAGAAATTCCTAGTATAGAAACAGTGTGTGGGCTTCCTGAGCCAGGTATTTATAGTTGAATGGAGGGAAGAGGACAAGCCCAAGTTCCATGCCCTCAACTGAAGAGAAATGTACAAGGTAACAAAGGAAACTTGATTTCCCCAAGGCCTATACTGTGAGGAAGGGAAAGAAAAGTGAGTGCAGACCTGCAGCTCCTGGAGGAGTTGGAGACAGGTGCCAGATCTAGCTCTGTGCACTAATTTACTGGGCTGTATCAGGGGTTAAACAACACCCACATTTTAACTACCCCACAGAGAGACCACCTTCAAGGGGCTGGAATGGTAGGAGGTTCCCAAAGAGACAAGTCACCCAGTGATGTGGGAGCCAGTATCAGCAGTGGATGTTTCAAAATGAATGTTTCCCCGCCCTCTAATTTAAGGGACTCTTTGCACTTTCTCACTCACCCATCCCCCAACATGTATGTCCTCCTTTACTTCTTCCTCCTTTTGAGAAATAAACAGGCCTAGTCACAAAACTGCAGAGAACTGAGCAAGACAATAGGCAAGAACAGACTGAAGTTATGTGGAGTCTGACTATTTATACACCTCCCTGAATGATTTTTTGTTGTTGTTACAGCTACAATGCTTGCTGTATGAAATAATTTTTAGGAGGGGAAGACAGACAGACAAAGGTAAAGTTTTAAGATGAGATTGACAAACAGTAAATGAAGTGAATGGGAAGACTGTTTGGTTCCCTGTCTATCCACCAAAAATACATCATGGGCAGTGATATTGCAAACTTCCCCAATATCATCCAGATGTCCCTCCAGCTAGTGAAGATATAACATCTAAGACAGAAAATGCAGTTTTGATCTGCAGCCATTGATCTCTGTGCTGATGCTACCAACAAAAATGCAAATGACTGTCTATTGTGGTGGTAGCTTTTGTGATGTGAAATAAAATTGAAACTAACACATTTCCTAGAGGCCTTCACATGATCAGACCTATTTGCTCCCATTATCATGTGCCAGATTTTAACTGGTAACCAAGGGGTGAAGAAGACTCAGTATCCCATTATCAATCTCTTTTGCATCCTGACCTCTAGAGCCTATTGCTTTTACATGCAGATCTCCAGAAATGATTTTGCATTATCAAATCCGTATTCTGCTACAAATCCAGGAATATATCAACATGTGCAAATGAATGTTTTCTATAATGTTCAAAATAAGTATACATCAAAAAAATGTGGATATAACAACAAGGGACCAAATTCATTGAAGTTAGTGGAGTTACAGCCTGGATGAATTGGGCTCAAGGACTAAATTTGCAGTGGCAAGAGTTACAATATATGTATTTTACCATGTCATGGAATGTATGTACTATATAGACATTTCACAGTTGCATTAAAAAGTGTACCAAATTATTTTGGACCCAACAATTTTAGTAACTATCCAATTACAAAAAAATACACTGACAAACAATAGCAAAATTACTAGGTATATGCATATATTACAGCATAATTAATAAGTATTTCTTAGAGCAATTGAAATAATCATCCATTGTTCTGCAAACTGGCATGGCCCAACTAACGATATCAGCTGTAAAAGGCAGTAATTTAATCAACATAGTTCATTTTCTTTTTGCTATTCTGTACTGTTATAAAACCAGTAAAGAATGGGAGCTAGTTTGCATCATAAACAGTCACATGTGGAAAAGATCACATTTCTTATTGTCATCCTATCTATGTGCTTGGTGCTTTAAAGAGAGGGAGAAAAACCCACCATGCACACTAAAGAATGAGTATATCTAGGTTAACTATGACATGACACTGATATTGGGTGGTGAGATGTGTGGAGTTTTAAAAAAAAAAATTATGCATATTCATAAAGCCGGCTTATCCGGGAAACATCAAAATAAAGCTCTCTCAATAAACTTGTTTTATATGGCTACTTAATGTAAGAAACATGCTACAATGACCAATGGAAAGAGATAACTTTGTTACTTTTCAGATTTTATGAGCACAATGATTGTCTTTTGTTGTAAGTTTGTACAGTGCCTAGCACTATGGGGTCCTTGTCTATGACTAGCGCTCCTAAGTGCTACCACAACACACAATTAATAAGAACTGACAGACTTCATTTTATAGTTTCTGCTATTGTGGACCTCCCTCATTTCTATGAAACAGCACAAGTTGTTCTAAATTCTGCCTCAATGTAAAGGTATTTGGACTATTATTTTCTTTTGTTAATATGCCATAGCATCCTTAAGTTAATGTTTTTGTTTGCAAATACACATAGTGTGGAATTCTTCCTGGAGCAAAGGCCCAGCACAAAGCCCTCTGCACTGCTTAAGCCCCAGGTAGGAGAATGGCCAGTCAGAGAGATGAAAAAGGGAAAGCAGAACCAAGGCCTTTGTGGAGGGGACAGACTGCATGCAACAAGTTATGTGAAAAGAGGGATGGGAGATAGGGCTCTGAAGGCAGGCTCAAGCCAGAAGCTCTAGAAGGGGAGATGAGAAATTTGGTCTCATGTGAGGGCAAGTATCTGTTCCCAACCATAGAAATTGAGTTCCCTCATGGGCAGAGTGAGGCTGCTTGGAGAGTCAGAGAGGAGAGAGGGAGATTGTGGGTAGATGGGTGAGAACATATGATGTGCGGAGAAGGGGAGGTAAAAGAGGTCAGTGGGAAAGAGGAAAAAATAAATTGGGGGGGGGAGAGTGAGGAGGAAAAACAAAAAACACAGAAAGGAACAAAAATAGTTGAGGGATAAGAAACGGAGGCAGACTCAGAAAAAAACTGAACAGACATCTAAGAAAAAACAAACTGAACAAAATGGAAGGACAACCACACTACAGCTATACAGTGCAAGTTAAGACGACACAAAAAGAAGAGGCCTGAATTTCATCCGTCTATTTAGATACTTTAGGTACTTAAGTGTAGTATCTGAATGCCTGAAGTTAATGGGAGCTATGGGTGCTCAATATCTCTGAAGATCAGTCACATAATTAAGTATCTAAATATGGATTTAAGAGCTTAATTTTATGCACCCACATTGGAATATTTTGGTTTTTGTGTATACCTTAATTTAATATTCTGTAATATATAAAGGTTTTATTTTGTCATAACTGTTCTGTTTTACAAGTTTTCGGTAAGGAGATATTTTAGTAATGTGCCACTTTTTCATTCTTCCTTCTCATTTGGATTTCTCTCCTTTCACGCCACTTTTGTTTCTTGCACTGCCACACTACATTCTATAATACACACACGCTAATATATGCTGACAATCTTTGTAAATTTCAGTTTTTCTTCATGTGGCTCCCTGATTTCCACTGCCCCTACCTTTGTTGGAGCAGGCTATGCCAATTAGGGGATATAGCTAGTTTGGCTGGTTCTGCTGGTAGACAGTCTCTGTTCTACAGGGGAGTAGAGCGGCAGGCTGCTTAATTTTGGGGGTTGATTAAAGTTTCCTTTAATCATTTACTTGCACTCAAACTATTTTTTAGTCCAAGAACTCTCAAACACATTATGTTGTACCACAACAGTCTGGATTCAGGATTGTCATTTTCTACCCTCCCAATCTCTCTGCACACCAGACAATGTGTAACAGGCCTCTAACTTAAATATTTGTTGGTACATCCAGTTAACAAGCAGAAGTCTGCACAATTACATTATTCTCAATCTTCTAAATGGTTGCTGCTCTTACCTAGAAGTCTCCAGAAGGGAACTATAGACAAAAAAAAACAAACAAACAAACAAACAAAAAAAAAAAACACACCACACTACTTTTAGGCAGCTTTCAATAGAAGTTGGGGACCTACCAGCCATTTGTGCCTGTAAGCTGGCACAGACTCACCCAGCGGCACCTCCTGCTGGTTGTCCAGGGAATTAGCTCTGCCAGCCTTGGAGCCCCCTCTTCAGGCTGGTGTCTCACCACCACTGCTGGCTCCCATGTCCCTACCGGACCCCGGTGCCCCTTTAACTGGGTGCTGCCCCCTGACAGTACCCCCACAATTCTGGGTCTCCCCCTCCAAGGGGAACCCCCACCCACTATCCTCACTTCACCTCAGAATATGGCTACTGCCAGTCACCATCTAGCCCCCGCTCACTGGGGCAGACTGCAGTATACACGCCATTCATCACTGGCAAAGGGGGGTTTGAACCGACTGCCTTTGCCTACACCAAGCTAACCCTCTGTAGCCCCAGTACCTGTCCTGGCCTTTATCAAGGCCTGCAGCCTGGCAGTTCTCCAGGCTGGAGTTCCCCAGCTCCTCTAGCCTTTCCCCAGCCCTGCTCCACGCTAGGTACCTTTCCCAGCTTCTAGGCAACAAGCAGAAGGAGACTGACTGTCTGCCCCTGGCTTCCCTGCCTTTATAGTCTGTTTGGGGCGTGGCCCCAGCTGCAGCCACTTCCCCCAATCAGCTCAGCCTAAGAACTGCTTTCTCCAGCCACAGCCCCCTCCCAGGGCTGTTTTTCAACCCCTCTGGACCGGAGCGGGGTGACGACCCTGCTACAGTGCCTTTTAAAATCTCCCCTTACTGTTTTAAATAATTAAACAAAACCTGCAACACTTGTAACAGTATGACTCACTTTTGTAAGAGACTATTTAATAGTCAATCTACTATAAAATTGTAGTGGCTTTGGGCCAGATTCTGAAATCCTTGTTCACACCATTCTATTACCGTGGAAGGAAAATGGATTCTAATATAGGCTCTTTTGATTTCTTTAAAATAATAGTCACATTCCTATAGTGAGCAGGGATACTAAAACAGATATTCTGGATTTAAGATGCTGGACCAGATTCTGCTCACCAGGATAAATTCAGAATAACACAATTAAAGAGCTACTAAAAGCAGAATGTATCAAAGGGGTAGCCGTGTTAGTCTGGATCTGTAAAAAGCGACAGAGTCCTGTGACACCTTATAGACTAACAGCCGTATTGGAGCATAAGCTTTCGTGGGTGAATACCCACTTCATCAGACGCATGGCAGAAAAAAGCAGAATGTGACCCACTGTATTTACCAAGTGTGCAAACAGAACATAGTTCTTCCTTTGTGCAGCAAGAGATTAACCCAGATCATCTCTAATCCATTCAGGAAAATCCTTTCACCTGCTTGTCATTATTGGTTATATTACTTAGATTCAGCCTCATCGTTTTGAGGAGTAGTCTCATTTCAAACCCATTACCTCATTTTCACAGCCCTTGATAGTAAATGTATTATGTGAAAAAGCCTTTGGTATTAAATGGATCCCCAGATGGAAAGACTTAAAAAGCACTAAGTGGCTATGGGCTCTCAGACCCCCCCAATCCTGCCAATGCTGCAGATTCAGGTTGCCAGGCACACCAGCATGATAACCAGTACAGAGTCTAAACTACCTGCTGTAAAGCTGTTGGGAGAAGGAGAACTCAGACAAATGAATTCTTCATTTCCATGATTCTTGATTCTCAGGAATATCACTCACACTCCTACGACTATATATCTTATGGAATTTCTACATTGTTAGAGAACCAGAAACAACTGTGGACACACAGTTGGAGGAAAAGTTCCAGGCAATATTCTTTAAAATATATAGACATATATTTATTCCGGAGTGTTAAAAAAGAGGAAATAATATCACACCCACCTCACCCAGTCACTAGTTTCTAAAGTGGTAGGACACTTGCCAGTCTGCTTCAGGGTCTGCACCCTCCCCTTCACAAACTTTCTGAGGAGGAAAAAGAGGAGAGAAGTATTTTTCAGGTAGCAACCCCTCTCCATTGCTAACCTGTCAACTAGGAAAAGCCCCATCTCTTCAGCCCAGAGCCTCATTCAAATTCTTCCAAGTGGCAAATGTTCAGTCAGGCAGGGAAGAACCCATTACTGCGATCAGATGTCAAGGCCTCTGATACCATCCCGAGAACATAACTTGCATAGTCTGACCTAGAGAAGAACCCAGCTTTGGATTTAACACAGCATTCTATAGTCACTACAGGGGAAAATCAACCCCTATGAAAGTGAAGCAGTCTCTTGCTGCCAAGCTACCATGCACCAGTAGCCATGGAGCCTAATTTTGCTCGGAAAAGGATGCAAGTTACACTTACATGTTTCTAAAACCATTGAGCCAAATCCTCAGCAATTGAGAAGAAATGCTCAGAGTCGTGAAGATTCAGGCCATGGAGATAAAACCAAGGCAAAGCACCACCAGTTCTAGTCACAGAATCTCAAAGGGCATAAGACTTACCAAAGTAATTCAGCATATTGCCCAAAACTAGAAAACCCCACCATAAAAACATTGCCTTCCAACTGTGTGAGCCATGAAGATGCAGCAAGGCGAAGGAATGTTTAAAAAACACGTTTATGAGTAAAGTTTATGAGTAAAGCAATGAAATAAAGAAAAACATGAGTAAAAAATAAAACATTTATCAAACAATTGCAAGAAAACAAGAACCCAGACTGTAAGCCCTTCTTTCTATAAATAATCATTACACAAATAATCTCACTGATAATAGATGGATTACTCACAGGAGTAAGGATCTGCGAGATTAGAGACCTAGTTTATTATTTTCATAACACACATACGCCACCTGCCATTTTCTCCTCTCTTTTAATTCAGAAAACTGAGGCACACGATTGGAGAATGTTTAGAACTAACGTACTTTTAGTACACACTACATCCGATATAGTTTCTACCTCAAACACAGTACGTGTTTGGGTTTTTTACACTTGTGCAAAGATTTCATCAAGACGTGCATCAGAGGCATACACATTCCAAATCATCATGGGTAACACTGAACTTGTAAGGACAATGAAAGCAAGTAGACTACAGACTGAAAGCTAACACTAATTAATGCTAAATTGTAAGCAGTTCTTTAGAAATGCCATTACATATTGAACTATTTTTTAAATTGAGTTGATAGTGAATAATGATATTCTACTGAATAACGAAAGAAAAAGTAATAATTTGTCAACACCATCTATTATTGTCAACCGATATACAGTTTAATGAATAGCAATGGACATCAGGCCACAATTCTAGCACACACTGCCTTGATTCAACCCTGTTGACAATGCAGTATATAATTTAGTGAAATTATTCATTCAAAATGTACCGTCTTTCCCTCTAGAAAATATGAGACTTCCAAATTCCATCTTGTTAGCCATTTTTCACAATGTTCTTGATGAGATTAAATAAAACACTCCTAGTTTTTATGGTAGAACAGATTTAAATCCATTCATATTTGCTTAAATTGCTTAGTAAATTCCTTGCTTACTAATATTCATTCTTGAACTTGTGTCTCTGAAATGGCTATGTTCCAGTTAAGAGACAGTATTTGAGACTGTGGCATGAAGAACATGTGCAAAGTTCTCAGTCCAAAGGCAAAACGTTTAGCTTATATGTAGCCATCTGCAATCCAAGCAAGTATATGGCTTTGCCCACCTCTGCTTTGGTTCGCTTTACAATTTCTTCCTAGGCACTTACCTATGGATGGTGTCTGATAGAAAAGTTGGCCATCTCAGCTGTTGTCAGATTATGTAGCAGTATGCCCTCCCACCTTGGGTGGCACCAAGGCACCTGCCAACTAATGGCAGCCTTCCCTTCTTAGGAGGATGCTATTGATCAGTCTTTGTGCTTTTAAGTGGGGTCAGGAAGGCCATAACCCATAGAAGATGGCAACAGGCAGAAGCAGGCCTCTTTCTTCTCAGCCTCAATCCTGTCACCAACAGAAGAGTGTTGTACCCTTGGCAAATCTCTCCTCACACTGTCATGCACATGGTCCTACTTTAAGTCTTCTCTTGTGCAAGGATGCTCATGCTCTGATGGCAGGGTTTGTACTTCTTTGTACGTAACCTGCCAAGTGCAGGTCCAGGGTGGAACTTGTAATTACGTAGGCCAGGAAGGTCCTTTAGTGAAAATAAGCTTATTAGGCCTTGGACAGTTAGGCTGCTCTGGAATTGAGAATGGGCAGGGGGAGGGGAAAGGAGGCTGGTGATAGCTCATCATAGAGGTTCACCTCCCTCCTTCACAGGTTCCCAGCTGCCAGAACGAGCCGTCTGTCAGGGGTACCTGTTTTGTTGTCTTAAGTCATAAAGTTGCAGCCATTTGGCCAAATCTCATGGCCTTTGTTGTCTTCATTGGCCTTTGCTGTGCACAATAAATAGTACAGAGAAGTGCTGATACTGCTACATTAAATACCAAATTTACTCATCCCAAGATTAATATTCATGTACACATTTACTACAATTACATTTGTTTCCAAAGCTGTAGTACTTAGATACATTTTGATAAATTGCAATTAAAAGTAGAACAAATGTAAATTGGCAAGTCTCTATTTGGGTACCAGGAGTTTGCCAAAGAACACTAATAATGTTAGTAATACAGTATGCTACCTCTCAAGGGGAATCATCTACAAGGAAGAGATTAATAAATCAAAGAAAAATTCAAACTCAGTTTTTGTCGTTATTTTTAACTGTGGTGCCGCTCCCCTTTTCAGAGAAGATGGAGCTCATATAGCAGCAAGAAGAATGACAATCAGATGCAGTTCTGGATCTAGATGAAAAGGGATCTATCATTAATTAAGAGGCAGTTGACCCAACTCCCTTAGAACTTGTATATCTAAGGCTATGTCTACACATGAAGCACTACAGCAGCACAACTGTTCAATGTGGCCATTCACTACAGCTAAGGGATGAGAACCACTACTGTAGTTAATCCACCTCCCCGAGAGGCAGTAGCTAGGTCAACAGAAGAATTCTTCCGTTGACCTAGCTCTGTCTACACAGGGGTTAAGTCACTGTAGCTCTGTCACTCAGGCATATGGATTTTTCACTGCCTGAGTGGCATAGCTGAATCAAATTAACAGTGGCCTCACTTACTGTAAACCTTTAGTACATGGTATAACTCCATAGAACTAACACAGCCCAAAAATAAAATTACAACACAGTAAGTCAGCTGAAACAGTCAATAAAAGTAATTCACCATCCCTCCCTAAAGCATGGTTAAGGGAACCATTATGAATAAAACCTCTTTGGAAGATCTGAGCAGAATTTCCAACGCCGATAGATGATTACAGCAGTTGGTCAAGTAACACAATATTTGTATTAATTACAAGAATATTGCAGATTTTAAATGGAAACCTGACTACTGGCCATCCATTGCTGAAGAAATCAATGAGTATTCATAGAAACTTGCTTTTCCCTAGATATGACTTAATAACCATTATATGATCTGTAATGAATGCCTCAATTGGTGGGATGGAACCTATAGGTGTAAGATGTTCTGCATAGGCCAATCTACCTTAGTGTGAAAAGAAAAACAATGCATCTGTTTGTTTAGACTGGATTGCTTTCCTCTGTAGGATTATACTAGGAATTAATCATTGAATTGGTTTACCATGAACCACCATCTCTTGCCTCATTTATTAAGTGGAACCTGAAGAAACTGAAATCATCATAGAACACTTCACTGCAGATTCCTGTTTTCTTACATATGAAGCTATTTTAATGACATGGACAAAGGTATTATAATTTAATGCAAAATCCAAATGTAGATGTTTGAGTGCAGTTTAACTCAAAATACTCAAGCCATAAATTTGGTGATGTGCCTATATTTACCATTATTGAAATAAAGATAAAGGTATTATTCACTCACTGGGATTGGTCATAAAACAGGTTGCAAATGGAGGCATATCTTCAATGGAGTACCGGGATTTTCTTGCCCACCAGAAAAATGGTGGAATAAAGGAGATAAAGGAGAAGAAAAATGGAAGGATTTTCTCATTCTAATGCAAAGAGTTTATCACAACACAAAGACATCAAAATGATTAATACACACACAAAGCAACATGTATTATCAATACATTAGAAGCAAGAGGAAGACCAAAGACAGGGTAGGCCCATTGCTCAGTGAAGAGGGAGAAACAGTAACAGGAAACTTGGAAATGGCAGAGATGCTTAATGACTTCTTTGTTTCGGTCTTCACCGAGAAGTCTGAAGGAATGCCTAACCTAGTGAATGCTAATGGGAAGGGGGTAAGTTTAGCAGATAAAATAAAAAAAGAACAAGTTAAAAATCACTTAGAAAAGTTAGATGCCTGCAAGTCACTAGGGTCTGATGAAATGCATCCTAGAATACTCAAGGAGCTAATAGAGGAGGTATCTGAGCCTCTAGCTATTATCTTTGGAAAATCATGGGAGACGGGAGAGATTCCAGAAGACTGGAAAAGGGCAAATATAGTGCCCATCTAGAAAAAGGGAAATAAAAACAACCCAGGAAACTACAGACCAGTTAGTTTAACTTCTGTGCCAGGGAAGATAATGGAGCAAGTAATTAAGGAAATCATCTGCAAACACTTGGAAGGTGGTAAGGTGATAGGGAATAGCCAGCATGGATTTGTAAAGAACAAATCGTGTCAAACCAATCTGATAGCTTTCTTTGATAGGATAACGAGCCTTGTGGATAAGAGAGAAGCTGTGGATGTGGTATACCTAGACTTTAGTAAGGAATTTGATATGGTCTCGCATGATATTCTTATCGATAAACTAGGCAAATACAATTTAGATGGGGCTACTATAAGGTGGGTGCATAACTGGCTGGATAACCGTACTCAGAGAGTTATTGTTAATGGTTCCCAATCCTGCTGGAAAGGCATAACAAGTGGGGTTCCGCAGGGGTCTGTTTTGGGACCGGCTCTGTTCAATACCTTCATTAATGACTTAGATATTGGCATAGAAAGTACGCTTATTAAGTTTGCGGATGATACCAAACTGGGAGGGATTGCAACTGCTTTGGAGGACAGGGTCATAATTCAAAATGATCAGGACAAATTGGAGAAATGGTCTGAGGTAAACAGGATGAAGTTTAACAAAGACAAATGCAAAGTGCTCCACTTAGGAAGGAAAAATCAGTTTCACACATACAGAATGGGAAGAGACTGTCTAGGAAGGAGTACGGCAGAACGGGATCTAGGGGTTATAGTGGACCACAAGCTAAATATGAGTCAACAGTGTGATGCTGTTGCAAAAAAAGCAAACATGATTCTGGGATGTATTAACAGGTGTGTTGTGAGCAAGACACGAGAAGTCATTCTTCCGCTCTACTCTGCGCTGGTTAGGCCTCAACTGGAGTATTGTGTCCAGTTCTGGGCACCACATTTCAAGAAAGATGTGGAGAAATTGGAGAGGGTCCAGAGAAGAGCAAGAAGAATGATTAAAAGTCTTGAGAACATGACCTATGAAGGAAGGCTGAAAGAATTGGGTTTGTTTAGTTTGGAAAAGAGAAGACTGAGAGGGGACATGATAGCAGTTTTCAGGTATCTAAAAGGGTGTCATAAGGAGGAGGGAGAAAACTTGTTCACCTTAGCCTCTAAGGATAGAACAAGAAGCAATGGGCTTAAACTGCAGCAAGGGAGGTTTAGGTTGGACATTAGGAAAAAGTTCCTAACTGTCAGGGTGGTTAAACACTGGAATATACTGCCTAGGGAGGTTGTGGAATCTCCATCTCTGGAGATATTTAAGAGTAGGTTAGATAAATGTCTATCAGGGATGGTCTAGACAGTATTTGGTCCTGCCAAGAGGGCAGGGGACTGGACTCGATGACCTCTCGAGGTCCTTCCAGTCCTAGAATCTATGAATCTATGTCACAAGAGTATCCTCAGCATGGTAGTTGTTAGACACTAAAAAGACAGAGAGGTGAATTGCTCCTGGTTATCTACCTGCTAGTGCTTTGGTTTGGCTTCCAAGAGCTTATCTTAGCTAACCACCTCCTAGTTTTGTGTCCTCGTCTCTTCAGCTACCCTTACAGGGAAAAGAGGCTTCATTTAAGTGCCCCAGATTCTTTTGTTTCCTAAGCATTCCCCTCCCCTGCTCTGATGCCAGAGTGCTTAAAAAGCCTACGTTGACTTATTCTTCTCCCTGCAGAGCTAGCCTGCTCTGCACCATGCCCCAAGTTCATCATTTAGGTTAGAGGGTTTTTGCTGCCCCAAGCAGCCCCCCTCCGCCCCAAAAGCCGCGATCGCGATCTGCGGCACTTCGGCGGCACTTCGGCGGCAGGTCCTTCACTCCGAGCTGGAGTGAGGGACCCTCCAACGAATTGCTCCCGAATAGCTGGACATGCCACCCCCCTCCGGAGTGGCTGCCCCAAGCACCTGCTTGCTAAGCTGGTGCCTGGAGCCGGCCCTGGTTAGAGCAGTGAATTTCTCAAGACAAGCTTCCTGGTCTGCCTCCACCAACACTAGATAATCCAAGTCTTTCAGTAAAGGGGAGCATTGAAATGCACATGTTAGAATTATTCTTTGACTGACTAGTAGCAAGGAATCATTTGTGTATGACTGGTTGGCATGTACAGCATTAGTCAAATAACAAACACAAAAAGGATTCATAACTATTTTCCTACTTCTCCTGCTGCTGTTTCTTTTTTTACCTTCTTCGACAGTTTTTAATTTCTCCTCTCCCCACTGCTTTGCTCTTCCCTGCCTCTTCTCACTGCTATGACTTTTCTATATAGCTCTGTAAGTTCTTTCTGATGGTCTCCCCCTCTTGCTTCTGCTGCTTCTTCATCTCCTCTTTTCGCTTCTCCAAAGCTCTTCTGCTGCAGTAACTCTTAGCAAACTAAAGGCTCCTGTCAATCTTATTAGTGCAACTAGTAATATTGAAATTATGTTTTTGTTGGGGAAAAATAGTGAAAGCTTGCAGACAAGATTCTTCTTTGAATACAGAGTTCTATGGCGTTCCCGCAATGGTAGTTTAGACCTGCTTGTGCTGTGCACTCTTGCAACATATCGGTTTTGTAAGTATTTGTGCTACTGCTTGTGACTATTATTTATACAAGAATCTTCTTGTATAATTCTTAATTCTGTATTTAAAAATAAAAATTAAAATGCCCACAGAAGTAGGCAGGTACCCACTTGCTATATATCTTTTCAATTATTAAGTGTTCAAAAGCAAAGTAGTTTTCAAAAAAAGAACGCACCTTTGACCCCACTTGCTTGTCAAACTACCACCCTATTTCCAGTCTCTCTTTAATTTCTAAGCTTACTGAATGCTCTGCCTACAGTCACCGCCTGGAATTCCTCTCTTCCAATTCCATGCTAAACCCTCTCTAGTCTGGCTTCCACCCCTAGTACTCCACTGACACTGCTCTCACCAAAGTCTCTATTGATTTCCTCCCCACAAATCTCAGAACCAGTGCTCCATACTCATGCTCCTTGATTTATCAATCACCTTCAACATGGTCAACCACGCTCTTCTTCACATCTTGTCCTCCTTTGGTTTCCATGACTATCCTCTCCTGGTTCTGCTTCTCCAATTCCTCCTTTCCCCTTTACTCCTTATCTCTGGGTCCTGATCCATGATTGGGGCTCTAACACACTATTGCAAAAATGTAAATATTAATTTTGGAAGATCCTCCTCATCCCTGTCCAGCTTTTCTGTGTTGGTTCCACAGGGCTCTGTCTTTGGTCCTCTTCTCTTCTCCCTCTGCACCTTGTCTCTGGGTAATCTCATCTGCAAACACAAATTCAGTTATGCTGAGCCTCACATCTCTACCTCTTTACTCTATATATATCTCCTTCTGTCCAAACTACAATCTCCACCTGTCTCTCTGACAATCCCTGGGGGACACTAGCTATCAGCTCAAGATCAACGTGGCTAAAACTGAGTTCTTAATTTTCCTGTCTGAGGCTCCCTCACCTCCTTTTTTGATCACTGTGGACACCACCACCATCCTGCCTGTCACTCAGGCCAACAACATGGGTGTCGTCTTCACCTTGGAATTCTTTAGTTTCTGACATCCAATCCCAGGGCAGATGTAGCCATTCAATTCAAAAGGTACGCTGTGGGGTCATTGCCATCCCTGCAAGGGGCAGCTGGTGAGGGGATGAGTGGTGTGGGAGAGGGTTCAGGCCTGTGGGGTCACTGCCCTCTCTTTGGGGATGGGGGATGAGAAAGGGGTCAGAGAGGGCCCACATCTGTGGGGGGCTCTTCCCTGTGTGTGGCCAAGGGGCTGCTCCCAGTCTTGCCTCTCCCTGAGTTCCAGCCCTGCTGCTGTTGGGGGTGGTATCCCCAATTCCTGAACCAACTCCTACTTCTGGGCTCTCAGCCCAATGAGTTGCCTCAGGCCTGACACAATGCCAGTGGTGGTAAGATCTGGGCCCCATTGGTGTGGGCAAGTAACTCCCTGCATTATTGATGGTGGGAGTCAAACCTGAGTGGTACTGCAATCCTGAGATCAATGCCACTCACTCAAATTTGGCCGGGCCACAACCTTTGTCATGACAGAGGGGTAGTGAGGCCAAACCTGAGATGGGAGCCCTGTGCAAGTGCACCAAGTGCACACTGGTTGATCCAGGCCTGATTTCTGTGAGTGCAACTGTACCCATGGAGTCCAGCTAAACAAGTGCCACCCTTGTCTAAGCCATGTCTAAATTTTGCCGATTCTTTCTGCACAACATGTCTAAGACACGGTCTTTCCTATCCATCCACACAGCTAAATCTCTTTTCCAGGATCTCATCATCTCATGTCTCAATTGCTGCAACCATCCTTCTCTCTGCCCTTGATAAATATAATTTTGCATCTTCTTGGCTTGTCACTTTAACCATGTCACCCCACTCTTTGTATCCCTCCACTGTCTCCCCTTTCTCTATTGAATCAAACATAAGCTGCTTGTCTTCACTTTCAAGGCCCTTCACAGCCTATGCCCACCCTTCCTACCATCTCTCATTCACTTTCAATATACCAATTCCCATTTCCGATTGGCCCATGATGCCAGACTCCAATCGCCTTCTTGTTCAAACAAGCACTTTGTGCTATCTCCCACACTGCCCCTGATGCTTGGGAGGAGCTCCCTGTACACATCCACAAATCTAACTCGTGGTCCTCCTTCAAAACCCTACTTAAAACTCTCATTTGCTGTGATGCCTGTAAAAAACTTGATAGTAGTTAGGCTGTTGGTGCATTGATACCACTTCCTATTACGATGACTGATATTGTCTCATTGTTTCCTTGTTATTCCCCCCCCCCCATCACTCTGTCTGCATCTACCTACTGTCTCTTGTGTTAGACTTAGATTATAAACTCTCTGAGACAAGAAACTGTCTTTTTGTTCTGTATTTGTACAGGGCCCTGGCACAACGGGTTCCTGGTTCATGACTGGGGCTGCTAGGCACTATGGTAATACAAATTAATAATATAGTTTTGTGTGCAAGATAAACAGTGACAGGACCCCACATCTGAAGGTAGAATCTATATTAAGGTGACTTCAGTGGGACGCTGTCCAGATGGAACTCCTTGAAAAACTGGAATTTAAGATTGTAGATGCTCCGGTCGCGTGTTTTTGGACTCCTAACGTGTCACACTGATGACCCAGCTAGTTTTCTTAAGTTAAATGGGGTTAGGCTTGATATGAGGTCCCAAAGGAACACTGAAGAACTTCAGGAAATGGTGCTGGTAGATAGGTAGCATTCTTCCTGTTGAGTCTGGGTACATGCCTTCCTGCTGAGTCTGGAGAAATACCCTGGGCATGATATAGGGGACTATGCCCCTTAAAAATACAAATCACTCCTACAAATCCAAATGTTAAAAAGAAGATCCAGACCACTTGTAGTCATTAAGGTCCTACTGGAATTTTCACCAGCGCCCAATTTGCAATGGAAACTGATGTCCTGACCAAATTTCAATTTGAATAGTTATTCTGTCCACTGAGATTCTCCTTTCAATTTCAATTGGATACAGTATTCACTTCTTACCATATGTTGCTGTGTGCTGATAAACACTCACTGCGTTTCACTCCAGAGGTGGTGCCCTGTAATGGTGGTCTCTTTGATGAATGAAGGAATCCCTGTGTATATTATTTTGTTTAAAAAATGTGTAAAGCTTTCATTCTGAAGAATAAGAGGCTCTAAATAAATAAGTCATTATACTGTGTCCACACACTATAACACAGTTGCACTGATCTGTGAAATTTCCACTGTACATGGAATCTAATCCATAGCATTTGATTTGTGTTAATGGAAAAATGTGTGAAATGAAAGGGAAGATAGAATTCTAAACAAATAACAGAACCCCCCCCCCACAAAACTAATTATAACTGAGCAGATTGTTCCAGATACTTAAATGGAGCAGAGATCTGGAAACAGTAGACAGAAGGCTATTATATTGTTATGGTTTGAGTTAAATCTTGGTATGGGTCAGATGTGATCACCACCTTATATTCACCACTGTAATCAGGTGGCTAAAACAATAGCAGCACCACCCCAAAACACAGCAACATGGAAGAGAGATTTCAAATGGAGGAACTAGGGCTTTGGCTGGAGCAGTGGTTCTTAAATTGTGGGTCAGGACCCCAAAGTGGGTCATGATTCAGTTTTAATGGGGTTGCCAGGGCTTTTGTTAGACTTGCTGGCACCCAGGACCGAGGCCAAAGGCCAAGCCCCACCACCCAGGGCCGAAGCGCAAGGGTGCTTTTGAAGTGGTAAGAGAGTGGCCCATTACAGACAGTTGACAAATGGGCCACTCTCTTACCACTTCAAAAGTTATTTCTCCTCCCTTGGTATCCTGCTGTTAATTGATTTATTTCATTAGACTGACTTAACACTTGGTAAAGCAATCCTTTCATATATTTATACCTGCTCCTGTATTTTTTACTTCATACATCTGATGAAGTGGGTTCTAGCCCATGAAAGCTTATGCCCAAATAAATTTGTTAGTCTCTAAGGCTAGGTCTACACTACAGCGGGGGTCCGACCTAAGATACGCAACTTCAGCTACGTGAATACCGTAGCTGAAGTTGCGTATTTTAGGTCGGCTTACCTGGCGGTGAGGACGCGGGAAAGTCGACCGCTGCCGCGCTGCCGCCGACTCTGCTGCCGCCTCTTGCCGAGGTGGATTTCCGGAGTCGACGGCAGAGCGATCAGGGATCGATTTTACCGCGTCTTCACTAGACGCGGTAAGTCGATCCCCGATAGACCGATTGCTACCCGCCGGATCGGCGGGTAGTGAAGACATAGCCTTAGATGCCACAAGGACTCCTAGGTTTTTTTTCTGATACAGACTAACACGGCTACCACTGAAACCTGGAATTATTTAGAAACTATTACTTAGTGAAAGCAACTGCACCAAAATATACCATGGATGTAGTACATTTTAAAGGTATTTCATATTGTAGATTTTAAGCCAAATGTATCATAATAATAAGAGAATAATCAAGAATTCTTCTGTATAGCTGGTTCACATTCTCAGTATTACTGTAGGAGTTCCTGCTGCTGCTGTCCTCTTTATGACATGTGCTGATGTTATTCTTCATTTTACTATTATTTCAAATGGCAAATGTATTACAGTATTATAGTATTTCAGCAAACCAGTGAGATACACAGCTACTGCCATGAAAGCATTACCACCGCACACGAGGAGATAACTGTTTGTTTTTTAAAAGAATCAATTGAACCAAGCACTGGGATCTTTTAATCTCACTCAAAAAAGCAATATTGAGGTACAGGTGAGATTACAGCTCTAAAGCTGCCAATATTACATTTACATTGTTGTTTAACTGCTGTGCTTGTCTCAGAGAAAAGCAGTTATGAATACAGATATTAGATTAACAGGAAGCTGCTGAAATTATTGCATTGTCGTGTAAGTCATTTTTTCTAGTTAACAATACTATTCAATTATGTTAAAATCCTGCAACTACTAGCAATGGACCTGCAACAATTCATAGCTACTTTTTTAACCTTGTAAAATTTGATAGTTTCCAATGATTTGGTCCAGTACATGGAAGAAATAGCTCTGAAATTTTGATCTGGTTTCAGATTATGAACAATCTTCTCTGACCAAAGTTTAGACATGTTTAGACATGTTCCATTTTGGTTTGGAAACACATTAGCTATGCAAGGCCAAATTTTTGAAGGCTCTCCAAAACTGATAACATATTTATTGTATGTATTTTGGTGGGATGACATAATACATTTTTGTACATTTGTTTATCAAAAATATGTTACAAAAATAAGATACTTCATCTCTCTTTATAAAGAGGCATTATTTCCATGGGCCAGGCATTTTTACAGCATGTTCTGACACACTTTACATCTAGGATATGATTATTTATACAGCACAATCTGCTACTCATTAATTCTATTCCAGGAAAATGAAACATCTTCTATGGCCAACAGATCAGTGGTAAATTGCAAGTAAATTGCAATTCTCTTGCCAAAGGATAGAAATAAAACCTACATGCAATCGAACTGTGAGATGCACAAAAGTCATGCATTTACATTACTGAAATTCATTGTCATGTCAATCTTGTGCCAGAAGCAAAGTCATAATGCTGAAAATACCCTGACAAGCACAAAATTCCATTTATGGACACGGGCCAGCAAACATGCTTTTTCTGTTTTCATTCATTAGATGAATTAAAATCAACTGGATTTCCTGCTTATTGGTTATGCAGTCAATCCTATGTTGAGGATTAAGAAATCATAACCTCTCTCTAGATATCAAATATTCTTTTCATGCATTTCCAGCCCAGGTGGGAAAATCCAATAGTTTGAAACACAGTTTAGTTTATATTAATGGAAAAAGTCTGAGGCTTTATTTTACAGTGGATGGTTATCAGCATGCCATTACTCAGATGACATGTCTGTTCATTACGTTGAAATGAAAGTGTTTTAAAACAATAATGGCCTCTGCCAGTGATTTACTAGGTGACAGTCTGTAACTCAATTTGTCATTTAACTTTATTAAAAAAGCCATATAGTTAAAATGAAATGAAAGAGTGTTATAAAATGGATTAAAATATCACCAAAGTGCATGCTTTGTGTATATGATGCTACCCCTATTACTCAGTCTTCCAAGTGAGACCCCAATTTGGAAGTTAAAGATCGGAGGTAGTATCTTCCAAAGTTCCTGTGTGACCAAGGCACCCAATCTAACTCACTTTCAAAAAGGACACTCAGGCACAGAATCATAGAATCGTAGGACTGGAAGGGACCTCGACAGGTCATTTAGTCCAGTCCCCGGCACTCAAAGCAAGAGTAAGTATTATCCCCTCTCAGTCTTCTCTTCTCCAGACTAAACAAACTCAATTTTTTCCCTCTTCCCTAATAGGTCATATTTTCCAGATATGTAATCATTTTTGTTACTCTTCTCTGGACTTTCTCCAATTTGTCCATATATTTCCTAAAATATGGCACCTAGAACTAGATACAATAGTCTAGTTGAGGCCTAATCAGTGCTGAGCCCAGCAATGCCTAAATATCTTTAAAAATCTGGGTATTGATTTGTAACATGTCTAACAGTTAGGGAAAAAACCCTAAGTAGTAAGTGTGTCAGCGTTGGAGTTGAGAAAATAAGAGTAATGAGTTAGCATAAGCACAAAGATTTTCTGTTCACTCTCTATTCTCTTCTTTGATCAATGCAGTTAACATTCCACTATTCATTAATCCATTTCTTCTGGTACACGATATCTTGGCTGGCCTGTTTTGGACAAGTTTAGTACACATTCCTGCACCACAACAAGCTTTTTTTTAATTGTCTTCCAGCTTTTCAAGCACATTTCACTGAGAGCAGACAGGCACTCTTCTGCTGTCATCTTAAGGAAACACCAGGGTGTGGAAGTGTGTCTGAATGGCAAATGGAAATCACTCTTCTGCCTCATGTTTGGCCAACTTTGAGGAGTGGGCAAAAATGAATAGAAGAGGTAGAGGCAGCAGGAATAGTAAGAGTTGCAAATGGTGCTGATGGAAGCAATTATGCCGTGCCAATAAAAAGATGTTTGCATGGCATAACTACACCAGCCCAAAATGCTAGCACTGATGTTGGTTAGATTGTACCCAGACTTTTGCTAGTTTATTGGGCACAGGGAGAATTTTATTTGGAGACTCAGCTATTCTAATACATACATGCAGTCACCATCAACCTATACCTAGCACGTTCTGCCAGCCATCCTTGGAAGCAAGCAGGGAATTCAAGACTTTCTTATCGACCAATCTAGCAATATTCTGAACCTTAGATTTTTGCCTTGGTGCAGAATGCATGGAATCAGATGGAAAAGTATTGCTCTATCTATTTTACAATAGGGCAAAAATTCATAAATTCCAGTTATATGTTGTATGTTTACCAAGAGCACAATTCTATTACTGAAACAGTGAACATAAGAACACATTCAGAGCAAACAAGCCTGAAGCTAACCCATTAACCAGTAACGGTTCATTATTTATAGAGAACTAATGATAAACTGGATCACATATGCCCTTTCTAATAAGACTCCTAGTTTGTATATTATTGTTATGGGTTGGGCTAAACCTTGTTAAAACTGGTGGGTATAACTGCCACTCTTCATAAGAAACAATTAAGCTCCTTTGTGGAACCATGGAATAGGTTGTACCACTCAGGCACCCCTTTGGTGTGCAGAAGGGCCTCTCTTGTCTTGGATGTCCTTCTCTGGATGATGGTATAGTTGTTGGCTGGATTCCAGACTTGGGGTATAGCTTTCTTGCAGCACCTGTTAGAGAGCCTGTCC
This sequence comes from Emys orbicularis, assembly GCF_028017835.1. Classification (NCBI taxonomy): domain Eukaryota; kingdom Metazoa; phylum Chordata; order Testudines; family Emydidae; genus Emys; species Emys orbicularis. Next base: position 266,253,233 of record NC_088683.1, on the reverse strand, counting down.
CTTCCAGGAAGAGGGTGTGGTGGGTGGTGTTAAAGTGGTCCAAAAGAAAAAGGGAAAATAACTCCACAAGCCACAAAAAGGGCTGGACCTCCACGGTCTCATGGAGAGTAAAAGCCAATAGTCCTTGGGAGGAAGGTTTGGACTCCTTATCCCTGTGTGTCCAAACAATCAAGGCTGAGTCCCACATCGCCGAAAAGAAAAGCAAAGAAAAGCCAATCCTTTCTATTTCTTCGGAGGGCTCCGGAAGCTGTTGTTCTCTGGCAGTTTCCCAATATCTCCTGGGAGCTCTGTGCGTTAACTCTGTTTGCTCCTGAATGCCACCCAGCCTGATCTAGGATCCTCCCTTTTAAGGACCTGCCCTTCTCCAGGATTGACAAGCCTTATGAGTGCCACATGATGGGGCTGATTGAACCCAGAAGAGCTCTTTAATCCTTTCGTGCCTGGGGTGGGAAACTGCCCTGCCACAAACCAGATAACTGAAATGATAGCAGCTTCCACCCAAACCACTGGCATATGTCACTGCCCAGAACAAAAGGAACATGGCAGGCACATGTTGACAGCAGGATTTCACTGGGCATTGTTTGGTGGAGATGTGTGTGTATGTCTGAGAAAATCAGGAGAAACGGTAAAGGAGCTGAGAGAGAAGCAACAGAAAGTCAAGGCAGGGCCGGCTCCAGGCACCAGCCTGGCAAGCAGGTGCTTGGGGCGGCCGTTCCGGAGAGGGGCGGCAGGTCCAGCTATTCGGCGGCAATTTGGCGGACGGTCCCTCACTCCCGTGATCGCGGCTTTTTTTTTTTTTTTTTTTGGCTGCTTGGGGCGGCCAAAACCCTGGAGCCGGCCCTGAGTCAAGGACACAGCCAGAATCAACACTGGGAATGTGGTTCTGAAAACAGCCTTCAGAGAGCACTTTTGGACTAAATGCTGGCTAGGAAAGTGCTTGGAACTGAGCAAAGAAATTGTTTCCTGTTCTTTGATTCCTGCTGTGTTCAGAGAAACAGGATTTGATGTACATTCTCTTTAAATGAACAGGATTGAATCAAAGAAACACCTGATTCCATCAATAATTTCTCCTCCTAACAAAAGAACATGGGAGACACTGCATTTTGGCTAATCGCTCAGGTTAAAAAGAAGTAAAGTTATGTTTAAGGTACACAAGTTAAATACACTATATTTCATCTGGATTAGCCTTTCAGAAGGGAGAAAACTTTTATAGGAGTTTAAATTAGTGTTGACATACAAATCACTCTGTACAACTGTGTGTAACAAAATAAGACAAAGAACATAATCTACAGTAGATGATTCACACATTTTTACAGAGTATTCCTGTCAGACCCACACGTAGAAAACAGCTACCACATGCCAAAGAAATCACAATATTACCCATAAAATCTATGGAGGCAGCCAGATTATTCTGTAGGAAAAAAGGAATAATACCAGAATATGACAGGAAACTATTGCATACTGCAGCTTTTTATAATGAAATGTCTCCATCGTTGATTCAACATGAATGGGGAACTGGGGGGGAAAAAACTGTGGTAAAAATAGTTAATAGCAAAAGTCTGAGTGCACCAAGTTAAACAAGTGCCAGCATGCCCTAAATTGTTTAATATTGGTACATTCAACAAAATAATGATGCCATAGTTAAGGTTACGACTACAGTTCCATCATAAACCCTGTTTCTAAACCCTTTCTCTCCACATCTGCTCTGCAATTTAGGCTAGAACATTGTTTTGGACCAATGACTGGCAGATTTTCCCTGAAGGCAAACATGTTTTTTCTACATAGCTTGAAGAGCTTTTGTTCAAATTGTTTTAAGTTAGATTTCTCCAAAAATACCAAATTTAAATTTTTTGATCAATGTCTAACATTACTTAGAGCTCCTCTCCTCAAAACTAGTTTGTTGTTACTCCTTCAACAAAATCAGGGTGGATTTGATTTAAATCAAATTGATTTAAATCATGATTTAAATCACTAGTCAGGAAGACTCGATTTAATCATGGATTTCTACATAAAAGTGCATTTTTGTTGGTTGTTATAACCTTAATACATATTCTTCACAACTCAGAGATAGATGTAGGTTTCATTTTTAGAAGGTACACACTATACATTTTTAAAGTGAATTATTTTGAAAACTTTTCAGATTAGTATTACAGCTATATCAGAAAATGAATGATTGTTTGGTTATTTCATTTACCAAAGGTAATTGAAGCAGATATTTATGAAGTCATTGGGTGGTGAACTATCTCCAATTCAACAGGTTAATCATTAATATTTGGAGGATTTTCTTGCCATGCTGTATTAGGAGGAGAACATCACCCAACAGACATTTTAATTGTTTTATTGAACTAAAACAACAATGTTATGTATTCTGGATTTTTTTTCTTCAACTGCAAACATATAATATTTTAACAAAACAAGCATATGAATTTTTGAATGTAGTTAAACATTCGTTTGTTAAAATCAGGTTTGTTTTTGTTAAAATTGTTTTTAACTAAAATAGTTAAATGAAATATTTTAAAAAAAATTAAATCAACTGTGTCAGCCAGGTTAACATGAGAAATTTAAAATCCTGGCTTCTGCAGCTAACTCAGTCGTCTTCACCTTCATTTTCCTGTTTGTTCATAATCTGGAAAAGAAAAACAAGTTTTCCTGCTTTTCCAAGTCCCAAATGATTTCTCAATTTGGAATGAATTAGTCCAAAGCAAGAAAATATTCTTTCTACACCAGCAGAAGAAGCTACTGCTGTTAAAAGTGAGATTATCACTTCAACAGTCTATGAATCCAAATGCTTAAGTGACTTCTACCAGTTCACTGGTGTGACTTTCTTTAAAACATCATCGGCAAACATATATTTCTTGATTGGTTCACCCTTAGCTCTGAAGTTTATTATAGTTGGCATTATGGAGGGATGATTGCTGGACGTCCATGTCATAGCCAACTCCTCTTTTTCGGCAGTTAAGGTTTCACCCTGGTACCGAGTATTGAGAATATTTGCAAGAAAATGAGCTGGAGATAGTGCTTGTCCCATTCGTTTTTTTAATGCTTGTAATTTAACTCCATAAGATTGGGTCCCTAATCCATGAACTCATTTACAAAACTATTTGTAAAAATACTTTTTACAAAAAAAAACTATTTACAAAAATATATTCTCATACTATAAAATTAGAATTTATAATCCCTATCCCATGATGAGATATCTTTGAGCTATAATGTATCTTAATTAAAACTATCTTTAGATAGGTTTTTTCCTCAAAAAACATTTAATCAAAAAAATCCAATTTAAATACAAAAATTCTGATTTAAGTAAAAAAAAAATCATTGATTTTTATCCACCCTGCTTCAAATGTTTCATATACTTGTTACTTAGAAAAGTAGTCCATATGCTATATTTGAAGACATTAAGTTGTAAATACGTACCGCTGTTAACAATTGTTGTATCTTATTGTAATTGCGCATGCATGCATGCCCGCACGCTGCCCTCTACCAGCTTGTTGTAGTGAGAGCAGAACTGAGCAGGAAATGGTTTTCCCATCCTGTGAAAGTTTGAGATTTAAAAAAAAATTTCCTATCCCAAATTAAGACAAAAAGTCAAATGTTTAAAATTTTCACAAACTAATAATCCGATAACATTTTCAGACAGAAATTATCAAAAGGTAACATTTTGATAGCTCCAAAGTGTTTGTTTCAATGTTGACCTTTTACATTTTTTAAAAACAGATATTAACTACAATTTCAAAAAGTCACTTCAGACCAAAAAATGAAACTTTTCATTTAGCAAAATGCCAAAAACAGATATTTCAATAATTTTGATTTTTTATTTCAATTTTCTTTTGAATTGGGAGATTTGCTGAAACTGACCTTTTCCTGTGAACAGTTTCGGTTTCAAGAAATTGGCATTTTCAGGGGGAAAATGTTTTGTTGGAAAACTCCTGACCAGCTTCAATTTAGAGAACATCATAATTCTTTTACGCTTATGGCTAAAAATCGCCCCCTACTGCTCAAGCTAAAGAAGCCTATCCTTCTTGATTGGAAGGCTCAGGATTCTATTGTGAGGTTGGGTGTAGTTTCTGTACAGAATGTGCCGGCTCATCATCGCAGGGCAGTTCCCAATAGTTTTTCTGCAAAGTGTAGAGGAAATTTGTCAAACTCCTTTTCACCATCAGTTCATCTCAAATCAAGGTTATTTTAAAGTGATATTTCACTGGGTTGTTTCGACTCAGTATATGCTTTATAGCAGTGACACTCAGACTGAGGCTCGCGAGCTGCAAGGAGCTCTTTAATGTGTCTCCTGCGGCTCTTTGCAGCACATGATGTTAATACACTGTGTAACCAGTCTAAGTTATTAACCAGTCAGGATGTTTTTACTGTTATTAACCAATTGTAGTTGATAAAATAATAATACTTGGTCAGTCATTCTGCTGTGAGAATAGTTTGTGTGTGTGTGTTATGGTGACCAGATAGCAAATGTGAAAAATTGGGACAGGATGTGGGGGGTAATAGGTGCCTATATAAGCAAAAGCACCAAATACCAGGACTGGCCCTATAAAATCGGGACATCTGGTCACCCTAGTGTGTGTGTGTGTGTGTGTGTGCGCGTGCGCGTGTGTGTAAACTAAATATTTCCTGTCATACTATTTGCATAGTACTATTGTAAATAAAACAATGAATTCACACTATTGTGGCTCTGTTGGGTAATGCTGATCACTAATTTGGCTCCTGAATCACTGAGGTCTGAATATCACTGCTTTATAGCATTCCCACCGGGAAAGGGAGTGTGGAAAAGAGGGAACCCTGATGAGTCACTAAACTATACAGGCAAATTCAAGAGAGACAGAGCCAAGACCAGAGAATGTGTGGCTCTCCAAAACTCCACAGGGCACATCTTAATTTGTGTTGCTGCACCCACAATTCTAGAACTAATGACCTGTACAAGTTCTAACATCTCACATGACTTCAAAGCTACCACTCATAAGAGAGTTCTTTCAGGTCTCCAAGGGGATACACGTCATTTGTCTCGCTGGAATTTGAGATATAAGACCTTATTCCATTAAAAATGTTTAAGCTCTCTTCCAAGCATTGCCTTCTCACAGATCCATTCATTACCTTAAAGATTTTTAAAAAGAGCTTCAATTGTTTCACCCTGTTTTTTGTTACTTTCCATATGTTAGATGAATGATTTGAGCATTCTCTCACAGGGATGAATTCCTAGTCCCCTATAATCTCAGAGTCATTATTTTTAGAGATTTTGCAACAAAACAATAAAATGTGATTGCAGTAGCCTGACAGCTAAACAGGCTATTCTCGTTTGCTACACTCACTTGCAGATTGAGGAGACACAGAAAGCTCTATATTCTTGACTTTGAAATGCCCAGGCAATTTTACTGAATCCTCACCAAATAATTCTTATAATGTTAAAATGCTGATGTTAGTTCTGTAATCTCTTATATACTGGCTTTCTAAATCTATTACTGATGATAGCACAAAAGGAGGAATAACCCCCTTCAGCTTTCACATCTCATGGAGAATTTGCATGGGTTGCAGCTAGAAAACCCACACTTTTACTGGTAAATGGACCGAGTTTAATATGGAGTCACAGAGATAAAATATGGAACCCCAACCTGCAGACACACAAGTAAAACTGATATTCTTCGCTGTCTGCGTACTTGAACAGAGGGCAGGGTATTTGAATAATACATAAAAAAGCATTGCTGAATCACATGAAAATATAAATCATGACTACCTGGCAAAATAGCCCAAGTAAACATAATAAAGACACTTAGAAAAAATACAATCAGTACAAGAAAGAAGAGGAATAATTAATCTTGAACATACGTATGGTCAAATAGGATTTATTGTAATAATCAAAAAAGCAAGACATTTATTTACTTTGTGCAACTTTGTGACTCCTTCATCTGTATGTACATACAGTTTAATCAATCAATAAAAAGTTGTTCTATCTACACAGACCTGAAAAACCCAATTTCTTATTAACTTCCAAAGCTTTGGTCAATGGGGTAAGATGGGCATTTGAGCTGGAGATTTTTAGTGAGCCATATTTCTAGAAAAAACATTCCCTTTATTTTGTTCTAAACTCTTTTTCAGTACAAGTTACAGAATTAAACAACTAAAAGTAATGCACAAAACCAAACTCTCTATACGCAAAGGCTATGAGACCATCAGGCCTAACATATCTGAAATAAGAATTATTGATGTAGATGGGAAGATTAACACATTCATCACAAGAGCTTTTCCTGGAAGTAAGGCAAATCCAAATCATCAGAGCAACAATCTATACATTATTTGAGAAATTTTATTTTTGGGCAAAAGAAACATGAAAGAGTACATGGGTGACACTGAAAAGAACATACATACAATATTGAAGAAGCCAGAAATCCAAAGAGTTGTCTTCTTTGTTTAATGGGGTGGAAAAGGTAACAATGCATTGCTACACTAATTCAAGTCAAATGTACAGTACATACAAAAAACTTTTAGACCTCTCATAGGAATTGATTTGATTGGCTTTCTGGAAAAGCGAGATCTGGCGCTTGACACAGAAGATCCATTTGAAGCCAAGTATTTTCAGGTCCCAAAGAGGGGCAAAAGAATAACCATGGTACTGAAAAAGTGTTCATTTTTTGGGTTTAAAAATAGAAAGGATCATAGTGGACAAATATAAAGATGGAAATACTTTCCCCAGAAATAGAGTGTGGGATGGTGTGACAAAATGGAAATTTTTTGTAATATTTTTATGAGGCCAAAGTGTGCATCAGTTTCCTCCTATCCTTTACATGGCTACCCAGTTGTGTGGTGAGCAGGGGAAGAGAAAGGATTAAGTTTGCTCTCAGGGCAGACTAAGACATAGGAGTGTGTGCCTGGATGGAATGAATAGAATCATTAAGGAACTGGCAGAAACCGACCCAGATAAGCAAGAGGTCCACCGAGACAATGCAAGCTCCAGTGACTCATGGATCGACACTCTCAGCAGGGAAGCTGAGCAGAAACCTCAGCACAAGAACTAAGGACTGAGAGGTGTGAGGTAGCGGAATAAGTATGGGCTTTAGAAGAGGCTGGGAGCTCTCACATGGGACAAAGGAAATCAGAAACTGATTCTGAAAATGGAGTTCACTACAACTTAGCTGGTGAATTGTGAAAAAGAGAATGGCTATACTAGGTCAGACCAATGGTGCATCTAACCCAGAATCTTGACTTCCAATAGTGACCGGTGCCAGATGCTTCAGAAGGAATGAACAGAACAAGGCAATTATCAAGTGACCCATCCCCTGTTGTCCAGTCCCACATTCTGGCAGTCAGAGATTTAGGGACACCCAGAGCATGGGGTTGTATCCCTGACCATCTTGGCTAATAGTCATTGATGGACCTATCCTTGATGTAGTTATCTAATTCCTTTTTGAACTCAGTTATTATTTTGACCTTCATAACATCCTCTAGCAACGAGTTCCATGAGTTAACTGTGTGTCGTGTGAAATAATAATAATATAATATATACCTATCTCACAGAACTGGAAGGGACCCTGAAAGGTCATTCACTCCAGCCCCCTGTCTTCACTAGCAGGGCCAAGTACTGATTTTGCCCCAGATCCCTAAGTGGCCCCCTCAATGATTGAACTCATAACTCTGGGTTTAGGAGGTTAATACTCAAACCACTGAGCTATCCTTACCCCCCAGTGAAGAAGTACTTCCTTATGTTTGTTTTAAACACGTTGCCTATTAATTTAATTGGGTGACCCATGATATGGGCAAACACTTCCCTGTTCACGATATTATAGACCTCTACCATATCCCCCCCTTAGTTGTCTCTTTTCTCAGCTGAACAGTCCAAGTTCTTTTAATCTCTCCTCACATGGAAGCTGTCCCATACTCCAATAATTTTTGTTGCCCTTCTCTGTACCTTTTCCAATTCTAATAGATTTTTTTGAGATGGGGTGACCAGAATTCCATGCTGTAGTCAAGCTGTGGGCGTACTATGGATTTATAATCCGTGGCATTATAATATTTTCTGTCTTATTACCTATCCCTTTCCTAACAGTTCTTAATATTCTATTAGCTTTTTTGACTGCCCCTGCACACTGAGAAGATGTTTTCTATCCACAATGACTCCAAGCTCTCTATCTTGAGTTATAACAGCTATTTTGTAAGTATCGTTGGAATTATATTTTCCAAAGTGCATTACTTTGCGCTTATCAACATTGAATTTCATCTGACATTTTGCTGCCCATTCACCCAGTTTTGGGAGATCCCTTTGTAACTTTTTGCAGTCAGCTTTGGACTTAACTATTGTGACAGACCCAGACCAGTGGGGCACAGGAGTCTGGTAGAGGGCAAATATACTGGTCACTGGATGAGTAGTTTTCTGTTCCCTGAGTGACCAGAGAAGGGGCTGCACTAGAGTAATCAGGAACCTACTAGAACCAGTTAAGGCAGGCAGGCTAATTAGGACTGTGGGTTCTTCCAGAGGGGAAGGTCTCTGGGCTGTTCCCCAACCCACATGGTGAATCTCTGAGGCAAGAAAATCCGCCAATAAGCGCAGGACCCACCAAGATAGAGGAGGAACTTTGTCACACTATCATGAATAATTTTGTATTGTCTGCAAATTTTGCCACCTGATTGTTTACCCCTTTCCCAGATTGTTTATGAATATATTGAACAGCACAGGACCCAGTACGGATCCTTGGGGGACCCTGCTATTTACTTCCTTCCATTGTGAAAACTGACCATTTTTTCCTACCCTTTGTTTCCTACTTTTTAACTCCAAGAATCATAGAATCATAGAATATCAGGGTTGGAAGGGACCTCAGGAGATCATCTAGTCCAACCCCCTGCTCAAAGCAGGACCAATTCCCAACTAAATCATCCCAGCCAGGGCTTTGTCAAGCCGGGCCTTAAAAACCTCCAAGGAAGGAGACTCCACCACCTCCCTAGGTAACGCATTCCAGTGCTTCACCACCCTCCTAGTGAAATAGTGTTTCCTAATATCCAACCTAGACCTCCCCCACTGCAACTTGAGACCATTGCTCCTTGTTCTGTCATCTGCCACCATTGAGAACAGCCGAGTTCCATCCTCTTTGGAACCCCCCTTCAGGTAGTTGAAGGCTGCTATCAAATCCCCCCTCATTCTTCTCTTCTGGAGACTAAACAATCCCAGTTCCCTCAGCCTCTCCTCATAAGTCATGCGCTCCAGACCCCTAATCATTTTTGTTGCCCTCCGCTGGACTCTTTCCAATTTTTCCACATCCTTCTTGTAGTGTGGGGCCCAAAACTGGACACAGTACTCCAGATGAGGCCTCACCAATGTCGAATAAAGGGGAACGATCACGTCCCTCGATCTGGTGGCAATGCCCCTACTTATACAGCCCAAAATGCCGTTAGCCTTCTTGGCAACAAGAGCACACTGTTGACTCATATCCAGCTTCTCGTCCACTGTGACCCCTAGGTCCTTTTCTGCAGAACTGCTTCCTAGCCATTCGGTCCCTAGTCTGTAGCTGTGCATGGGATTCTTCCGTCCTAAGTGCAGGACTCTGCACTTGTCCTTGTTGAACCTCATCAGGTTTCTTTTGGCCCAATCCTCTAATTTGTCTAGGTCCCTCTGTATCCGATCCCTACCCTCTAGTGTATCTACCACACCTCCTAGTTTAGTGTCATCGGCAAACTTGCTGAGAGTGCAGTCCACACCATCCTCCAGATCATTAATAAAGATATTAAACAAAACCGGACCCAGGACCGACCCTTGGGGCACTCCGCTTGAAACGGGCTGCCAACTAGACATGGAGCCATTGATCACTACCCGTTGAGCCCGACGATCTAGCCAGCTTTCTATCCACCTTACAGTCCATTCATCCAGCCCATACTTCTTTAACTTGGCGGCAAGAATACTGTGGGAGACCGTATCAAAAGCTTTGCTAAGGTCAGGGAATAACGCATCCACTGCTTTCCCCTCATCCACAGAGCCAGTTATCTCATCATAGAAGGCAATTAGGTTAGTCAGGCACGACTTCCCCTTGGTGAATCCATGCTGACTGTTCCTGATCACTTTCCTCTCCTCTAAGTGTTTCATAATTGATTCCTTGAGGACCTGCTCCATGATTTTTCCAGGGACTGAGGTGAGGCTGACTGGCCTGTTGTTCCCCGGATCTTCCTTCTTCTCTTTTTTTAAAGATGGGCACTACATTAGCCTTTTTCCAGTCATCCGGGACCTCCCCCGATTGCCATGAGTTTTCAAAAATAATGGCTAATGGCTCTGCAATCTCATCCGCCAACTCCTTTAGCACCCTCGGATGCAGCGCATCCGGCCCCATGGACTTGTGCACGTCCAGTTTTTCTAAATAGACCCGAACCACTTCTTTCTCCACAGAGGGCTGGTCACCTTCTCCCCATATTGTGCTGCCCAGTGCAGCAGTCTGGGAGCTGACCTTGTTTGTGAAGACAGAGGCAAAAAAATCATTGAGTACATTAGCTTTTTCCACATCCTCGGTCACTAGGTTGCCTCCCTCATTCAGTAAGGGGCCCACACTTTCCTTGACTTTCTTCTTGTTGCTAACATACCTGAAGAAACCCTTCTTGTTACTCTTAACATCTCTTGCTAGCTGCAACTCCAAGTGTGATTTGGCCTTCCTGATTTCACTCCTGCATGCCTGAGCAATATTTTTATACTCCTCCCTGGTCATTTGTCCAATCTTCCACTTCTTGTAAGCTTCTTCTTTGCGTTTAAGATCAGCAAGGATTTCACAGTTTAGCCAAGCTGGTCGCCTGCCATATTTACTATTCTTTCTACACATCGGGATGGTTTGTTCCTGCAACCGCAATAAGGATTCTTTAAAATACAGCCAGCTCTCCTGGACCCCTTTGCCCTTCATGTTATTCTCCCAGGGGATCCTGCCCATCTGTTCCCTGAGGGAGTCAAAGTCTGCTTTTCTGAAGTCCAGGGTCCGTATTCTGCTGCTCTCCTTTCTTCCTTGTGTCAGGATCCTGAACTCGACCATCTCATGGTCACTGCCTCCCAGGTTCCCATCCACTTTTGCTTCCCCTACTAATTCTTCCCTGTTTGTGAGCAGCAGGTCAAGAAAAGCTCTGCCCCTAGTTGGTTCCTCCAGCACTTGCACCAGGAAATTGTCCCCTACACTTTCCAAAAACTTCCTGGATTGTCTGTGCACCGCTGTATTGCTCTCCCAGCAGATATCAGGGTGATTAAAGTCTCCCATGAGAACCAGGGCCTGCGATCTAGCAACTTCTGCTAGTTGCCAGAAGAAAGCCTCGTCCACCTCATCCCCCTGGTCTGGTGGTCTATAGCAGACTCCGACCACGACATCACCCTTGTTGCTCACACTTCTCAACTTTATCCAGAGACACTCAGGTTTTTCTGCAGTTTCATACCGGAGCTCTGAGCAGTCATACTCCTCTCTTACATACAACGCAACTCCCCCACCTTTTCTGCCCTGCCTGTCCTTCCTGAACAGTTTATATCCATCCATGATAGTACTCCAATCATGTGAGTTATCCCACCAAGTCTCTGTTATTCCAATCGCATCATAGTTCCCTGACTGTGCCAGGACTTCCAGTTCTCCCTGCTTGTTTCCCAGGCTTCTTGCATTTGTGTATAGGCCCTTAAGATAACTCACTGATCGTCCCTCTTTCTCAGTATGAGACAGGAGTCCTCCCCTCTTGCGCTCTCCTGCTTGTGCTTCCTCCCAGGATCCCATTTCCCCACTTACCTCAGGGCTTTGGTCTCCTTCCCCCGGTGAACCTAGTTTAAAGCCCTCCTCACTAGGTTAGCCAGCCTGCTGGCGAAGATGCTCTTCCCTCTCTTCGTTAGGTGGAGCCCGTCCCTGCCCAGCACTCCTCCTTCTTGGAACACCATCCCATGGTCGAAGAATCCAAAGCCTTCTCTCCGACACCACCTGCGTAGCCATTCGTTGACTTCCACGATTCGACGGCCTCTACTCAGGCCTTTTCCTTGCACAGGGAGGATGGACGAGAACACCACTTGCGCCTCAAACTCCTTTATCCTTCTTCCCAGAGCCACGTAGTCTGCAGTGATCCGCTCAAGGTCATTCTTGGCAGTATCATTGGTGCCCACGTGGAGAAGCAGGAAGGGGTAGCGATCCGAGGGCTTGATGAGTCTCGGCAGTCTCTCCATCACATCGTGTATCCTAGCTCCTGGCAAGCAGCAGACCTCTCGGTTTTCCCGGTCGGGGCGGCAGATAGATGACTCAGTCCCCCTGAGGAGGGAGTCCCCGACCACCACCACCCTCCTCCTCCTCTTGGGAGTGGTGGTCGTGGAATCCCCATCCCTAGGACAGTGCATCTTTTGCCTTCCAATCGGTGGAGTCTCCTTCTGCTCCCTTCCCTCAGATGGGTCATCTACTCCACTCTCCCTCTTATCCCATCACTGGTTCCTTTGCTTAAGACCCTTTCATGAGGGACCCTGTCAAAGGCTTTCTGAAAGTCCAAGTACACTGTGTCATCCTTGTCCACATGCTTGCTGACACCCTCAAAGAATTCTAATAGATAGATGAGGCATGATTTCCTTTACAAAACCTGTGTTGACTCTTCTCCAACATATTGTGTTTACCTATGTGTCTGATAATTCTGTTATTTACTAGTTTCAACCATTTTGCCTGATACTGAAGTTAGCCTTATCAGCCTATAGTTGCCAAGATTGCCTTTGGAGCCTTCTTTTAAAAAACAAAACAAAACAGTGTTACACTAGCTATACACCAGTCACCTGGTACAGAGCGTGATTTAAATCATAGGTTGCATAGTGACTTATTGCTCTTTAATTTATCAGTTTGTTTCAAAACCTCCTCTACTGACATCTCAATCTGGGACTGTTCCTCAGATTTGTAACCTAAAAAGAATGGTTTAGATGTGGGAATCTCTCTTACATCTTCTGCAGTGAAGACTGATGCAAAGAATTCATTTCATTTAGCTTCACTTCAACAGCCCTGTCTTCACTGAATGCTCCTTTAGTACCTTAATCATCTGGTGCGCCCACTGATTGCTTCCTGCTTCTGATGTAGTTAAAAAAATTGCTGTTTGTTTTTGTCTTTTGCTCTTGAAATTCTTTTTTGGCCTGCCTAATGATACTTTTACAATTATACTTGCGGTTTGACCAAGGGCTTTAACCTTTATTTCTCTGTGCTAACCAAAGGATTTAGAATGCTGTGTTCCAGTTGACTAATAACTCCTATTCCATTTTGAAAACACTTCTTGTGTGTCACTGCAAATACTTGCTGACATGCATTTGTCTCTGAAGAGTGTACAGCTCTCTACCAGGAGTCTATCTCAGTTGGACTCACTAAGTAGAGATCATGGCATGAGTGTTTTGGAAGCCAGAGGCTCAGACTAGGAGGTGGTGAGGCCATGTGGCCTACCTTTAAAGAAGAGTGGGGCCCCTTGGGGATCTGGAAATACTAAAGGGATTCCTCCAAGAAACTGTTTAAAAGCTGGGGTGTAGCATTGATCCTGTAACAGATGGAAATGGCCAGGCTCCGTTTCCACCTGAAGGGGTTTTCCTTGAAGAAAATAGGATGATGACCCTCTCTAAGTACAGGTGAGACAATACATAAGACCTGAATACATTTTCTGAGTGCTGGATTCAACATATCAACTGGACAAAATTAAATCACAGGTCTTCTGGAGTTCAGGCTATGAATCAGATTAAGTCTCTTGAAAATGTAATAGCAGAAATCTTTGACTCTCTCCTCACGTATTTTGTCATCTGTTAATATCGTAGCCTTTCCGTCTGTATGCATTTTGTAAATGTTATGACAATTTTAATATTCACGGTTGGATAACACTTTAAATTATATTTGCTTGCTGATTTTACCTTTAATAGCTCTGTAATTTCAAGAGCAATGGAACTCTTAAGAGTCGGTAGGTGTTCTTCCTTAAAGCTATTACAATTGCACAATGATTGAGGATTTTCTGATCTTTAATAATCTAATGTTATGTTTTCTTATCCTAACGTTTGTGCATAGCAGAATTTGAAAGTAAATACTGATGTTATGTCAAATCTCAATACAGAACTGTGCTTGGGCTTTCTGGTTCTAATCTCATGTATGCACAAACACGATGTATGCACTTTTGCTACACAGATCAGAGTACGGTATTTAGTATTTATTTTTTTGTTTGTTGGTTTCCCTAATTACTAATATTACTATCATCCTTTTCTCACCTGTCCACAACAGAAATGGACCTTAGACTTCAGTAGTTAGCTGAGTGACATGTCTAGGCTCAGGTGGACCCAGATTTTTTAAAAGAGCTGAGCATCTCACAGTTGGGGCCTGATTTTCAGGAAAGCTCAGCTCCCACTGAAGCATCTAAATAAAGCAACCCGGTTTTCAGAAGTGCTTAGCACCCAGAAATTTCCAATGAGAACACTCATTTTGTACACCTTCTGAATGCCAAAGAAGTGAAACATTTATTATTTACACTGTTTCCTCTAAGCAACTTACCCCAGCATTTAAGTAACTCATTAATGCCCACAATGCAGTATTTCAAAAAGCACCACTCCAAAATGAATCTGAATTTCTGTACACTATTTTGATTATCTACCTGTCCTACATACCTTTGGATTCTGAATAGTTTCAGACAGTTAGTAAAAAATGCTTTGGTCTGTAGATTTTAAATATATTTGAAAAAGAACAGTTTAATAACCAAAGTTTGTTTTCAGCTTCTGTATTTTTATGTTTCAAAAAGTTAACAAAAATGAAAATTTTTATTTTAATCAAAAATAGTCTTCGAAATTTTGAGTTTTTATTCAAAAACTGAGTATTTTCAATTTGGGTATCTTATGAAAACCTGAAAATTTGACAAACCTGACTTATTTGTAAAAATTTGTTTAACCAAAAAACCAAACAATTTCCATCAAATAAACATTTTGATGGAAAAATATTTGATCAGCTCCACTCTGAAAGTTATAGTTCCAAAATATTGTGAGCTGATTTCTCAGCATTTCATTCTAAACAAGAAAAATCTAACAATCATCTGCTTTCTCAAGATTTCTGCAATCTTGGCTGAAAATTTTGATCACAGTCAAAATGGAAGAGAGACTCCCTTCCAATTTTATATTGGACCAAAACATGAATCTGTTGGTAAACCATATGTCCCCTGGATTCAAATCTGAAACTCCCCCCCCATCTCAAAATAGCCTAGATTTGGGGTTCAGTCTTTATTACTTACAGTAGATTTAATTGGAAAATCTTACTCTGCTATGACAACCCTTTATTTCTTGTTGTTTCTACTTAACATACTTGTTTCGCTGCTGCAGCAGAGAGAATTTGCATTTGGGAGTATTTCCTACTGGTTGCTCAGAAATAGAATACAATGGGTGTAAAATGTGTCATTACTTTTGCTTTGAAATTACATCATATGTCATATAAGGTAATTTAAAAACACTTGCAATTGTATTATCCGACGTTAGACTGTTGTCCCTTTTCGACCCTAAAAAAGTAGTCAAACTTGGTGCCCTGGGGAAATTCCAGTGGGGAGCAGAAATTGGTCATTCTTTTGATGCAATATTGCTTGCTTGCAAAGAATGTACAAAGTCCTGTGTTTTTGAATGCAGAAGAAATCAAACAACAGGAAACAGTTTCTTTTGCTCGCAATGGGAAGAGCATTCTTCCACCTGCATCCCTGACCCAAAAATCTCTTCCCAGGTTTCTGCCATTCAGACACCATGAATGCTTTCAGCTGCTTCTTCTGTTTTTTTTTCCTGTTGTTTTGAGTCATTCCCAGTTGTCTGTGTTCTGCCTTCCTCCTCCCCTCCCCATCGAAAAGAGAAAAAAAAGAAAAAATACTCAGCAAAAAGCCCCTCCACCCACACAATCCAAACTTCCTGGTCAGGCTCTATTAGGCCTTGTTTTAGGTGTGGCTCCTTAACTGCCTCACATCATCAGTTTCAATGTGGTTTTTCCTCAACCATAACAAGGTTTAACCCAGCTCATTACAGTAATATGCCAATAATTTATAAAAGGCAGCTATGAAACTTTCATTTTAATGGTTCTCTTAACATGGGAAAAATGCATTAGAAGTAGTAGAATTAAACCCTATTGTTAAATGCTAAAAAAAAAAAAAATAGAATGCACTGTATTGTGATGCAATGGTGCAAAGTCATTATGTTTTTGGTGCAGATGCATCATTATTTTGATATACCTTGAACTAGATCTACAATTCAACTAACCAGAATAAGACAAAGTTCAATTTGGCCTCATTTGCTGGATTGTTTCATTGTTATGAAATGCAGATAATTATAATGTTTGTGTACATTTTATTGTACTTTTGCTTAGAAATTAACAGGGATATTTAGAAATTAAAAAAAAGTGATGACAAAGAAGAGTCAAGTTAGCGATATTGTCAATATTTCTATCCCGAAGTAATGTATGCACCAGTTGTGAGTAAACCATACTCACAGAGTTCAATAAATCTTTAATTAGATAAAATAAATTCACTTTAATTATTTTAGCCAGAAAAAACGGTGTCAAAAGCAGGTTCAGGGCATACTGAAAGTTTGCCAATGATTAATTTAAAATGCATGGATATGAAATCAGAATTATCTTGTCAGATCAGTAACTCTCAGCTCACACATTGAATTTTTATTACTGTGTCTATATAAAAAGATGCACACATTTAACGGTCACTTAATGGTGTGCTAAGCAAGTCTGAAAATGTGCTATTGTTGATTTTATAGCACTGTACTCAATGCAAATATATATTGTAATGTGTTGTTATACTAATTTAAAATCTTATTGGAAAGTAATCTTCTGTTTATTGCAGTATTAATGCCAAAATCATTGCAGCATAACCCTCATAGGAAGGCTGTGTTTTGTACTTATAATTACTATGTGGAGCATGATGTTAATTTTAAAATGTGAGTTGTAAATATAATTTGTAACTGAGCATACAATGAAAGCAGTGCTTAAGAGCCTGTATTCAGCCACTTAGCAAAAGGCAAAATGCATTTAAATACATTACACAAGAGTTTTCTGTAGCAGTTGCTGAAAAACAGCCATTATTCTAAAACAGGAAAGTTGATCCTTTATTGCTCTATAATGCTGAAGCTAAAAATCTAGGCCACATGCAGGAAACAAATAATGGGGAAAAAAGTGAAAAGGAGGGCTACTTTAATCATATTTTAATAATATATAATTTAGACCAGATAATGTAGCTTCTCATTTCAATTAGACATACCAAGAACAAATACACTCAGATTCAGTGAACAGCTTATATTTCAAAAAGAGTTACCATTTATTGCCTCTTTCTCCACAATGCAAGTACTATTGTTGATTAATGTCAATAAAGAAATCTCTAAAAAAAAAACCTGGCAGACTGTCCAATAAATTTATATTCAGTTTCTCTTAAAGTATAAAGGATAATACTCATAGTTAAGGCTGCGAGTCTTTCACGGAGATCACAGAAGTCACGTGACTTTCTGGGACCTCTGTGACTTCCGCAGCTGCAGCGGCTGATCCCAGAGCCACCCGAGCAGCTGGGCCAGCCGCACGGGCTGCTGCTCTGGTGGTCCCAGGTAACTGATCCTGGGCGCTGCCCCGAGGCAGCAGTCTGGGAGCATCAGCGGCACCCCAGGCCGCCCCCCACCCGGAGCAGCGGTAGCGGGGCCACAGGCCAAACCCTGCCCAGAGGGGTGGCGGCGGGGCCCCAGGCCGCTCCTCACCTGGAGCAGTGGCTTCGGGGCCAGGGGCCGCCCCCTCTGCCCAGAGGAGCAGCGGCGGCGGGGCCATGGTCCACCCCCCACCAAGAGCAGCTGTATCCGCTGGAGCACACTACCTCCCTCAGCATCTAAGATTTAGTTAGGGGTATTTTTAGTAAAAGTCACGGACAGGTCACTGGCCGTGACTTTTTGGTTATTGCCCGTGACTTGTCCGTGACTGTTACTAAAAATACCCATGACTAAATCGTAGCCTTACTCATAGTTGCATTATGTATGTATTATCTAAACAATGCAAAGGGATAGATTTGGTTTATATCGGTGCAAATTTGGAGTAACTCATTTGGATCTGATTAACAGTGAGGTATTCATGAAGTTATAATCTAGCACAAGATTCAAGTAGAAGAGAGGATTTAAGACCTCCGGTTAGCTGTCATACCGTTGAGGATCTCAGCAACTCCAAATGAGGGGATAGCCGTCTACAGAGCTGCAAGTAGGTAAGTGCAATGACAACCAATATAAGATGTGCTGCATGGAGAATCATATGACAACATTCAGATCATTGATAAAAGATAGTAATGTCTCCACAGATCCTTGGTGTGACAAGGATGTCAGTAATCACCTTTGTCTCAATATATATATTTAAGGTTTCTTTAATTCATTGAGTACTAACGAACATGTGGCTGTTTGTTTAGCATACCAAAATCCTTATGAATAGGGCCAGTGTTTTCTGGCAATGAAAACAGAATAATTTGATTTTCAAAGCTGTATATTTTGGAAATGTTGGATATGCATTATATTAACACAAAAAATAAACGTATCGACAAGCATGAACAATATGTAATCCTTTACAGCAAGAATCACTTAATGATTACCTGTTCTGTTCATTCCCTCTGAAGCATCTGACATTAGCCACTATCAGAAGACAGGGTACTGGGCTAGACTGACCATTGGTCTGATCCAGTATGGTCGTTCTTATGAATATATGCAGAGGGAAGGGAGCAGAAGCCAGCTGTGCAGAGGAGATGGGGGACAGACTCTGGGCACTGAGAACCTAAAGCCAGCTGTGTGCTGGGGGTTGAGGGCAGGAGCCAGCTGTCTGCAGGGGAGATGAGCAGGAGAGAGGTCCTGTGGACACTGCTGAGAACAGGTACAAGCGCCGTCCACTCTGCAGCATGGTGAGGGAGCCCTTCACCCCACTGCCAAATGCCTTGCCCGCCCAGCGGCAGTTCCGTGGTGGTTTTGCCAAGCCCTGAGGAGGAATCAGGTGTCTCTTAGCAGAAATCTGGGGGCACATGACCCCGCGTGCCCTGTCCACATGTCACCTCTGCCCCAGCCTCTGCCCTGTGCCCTGGAGATGAGTCAGGTATCTCCGAGCAGAAATCTGGGGGTGGGGAGGGGGCATGTGACCCTGCATGCCCTGCCCACCCTCTGATTGGCAATTTCAGAAATGAAGACTCATTTTAGGAAACAACTGCAGCAACAACAGCAATTTTCAGAAAACACCAGTCCTACTTATGAACATTTTGATAAAAAGAACTTTGAAAAATATCACTTTTGTCTGAAATTCCTACAGTTGTTTCAAACAACACCTGAAATTATTGAAAGAGAATTTTTTAAAATTTACTTTGTTCATCTGTCAGCATTTTAGGATTGATCCAAAGCCCGCAGATGTCAAAGAAAAGACTCAAGTGAATTTCAATGGGCTTTGGATCAGGATCTTTTTTTGTAGTAAACTTAACTGTTTTCCCTGAGTAGTCAGTTTCATCTCTCTCTCTCTCTCTCTCTCTCTCTCTCTCTCTCTCTCACACACACACACACACACACACACACACAGCAACAGGAAAAAGAAAAAAACCTCTTTATAAAATGGAAAATAAGACCTCAAAATCACTGAAGTTGGCAGGAGACCTTAGAAACAGGTGTAGTGCCTGCAGCTACTTACTTTAATTTATTGGATTTTTGAGTTGGTGTCCCTTTAAATTAATTTCTATATATTCACAGTAATCTGTTTGGGTAGTAAAGAAGCTTGACTAATTTTATGTATGTAATACCCAAGACCCCAAGTCTGTGTCACAGCACTTTTAGCTTAAAATTCTGTGCTTGGCAGAGAAGATGCACAATTTCCAGAATTTAAGAGTACAACACGTGAGGAGCTCATCCATTCAGAAATACAGGGAAAACATTTAATCCAATAAAAGAAACACACTCTAGAGACAGTTCCATTTTCAGTCCATTACATCTGTGTTTAAGTTGTTGATCATTCAGCAGGGAGATGCGCCAGTCTTGGACAAATCCTCTACACGTCTTGGCTCAATTTCATTATGCATCTAGTTAAAAAAGTCATGCATCCCCAGAATGCGCTCATTAAGTAATGCGTTAATGCTAAATTATCTTTGTCTTGAAACATACCCTGCCTTTAGGCAGGGGGTTATTACTGCATTATAAATATGTACTAATTAGCATTACCACCACCGGAAAGCCTAAAATGATAAAAAGGCTAACTCACAAAAGGAATATTTCTTCTCTCCTATCCAACTGTCAGTGTCTAATAGAGGCCATACAATAGAAGCCTGGGTATTTATCATCATTATTTATGCATGTTCTCTCTCAAAGCTTTTCAGAGGCCATAGCTGCTCAGTATAATTTCTACTGAGCTCTTACATGCTATTGGGAAAATAGGCACACTCTACACTGGGAAGACATGGAAACTATCTTCCCAGTCTTTTGGGTATTTGACATCAGCACTTCTTGAATTTAAAATTAGAGATGTTTATGCAACTACTTCACATAGGATTACTACCCCTTATTACACATTCATGATTATCACAACACAATAAGAGTGCATAAGACCGCTCAGTGATTTGGATTCATGACTCATTCTCTAGTCACCTACAAATATCTGTCTCTCCATTAATGACAATGTCACATCAAAAGTGCCAATCAGGACAATGATGTTGCATATCCATTACTGTGATACCATTAAGACCGATGACTTAGCTCCACACATGGAGGGGGCTGGATTTGTATGGAAGCCCAGGCACTTACACAATGGTTGCTTTGTACAGTAGTATATAAGAGGTTGGGGTCTTAACCAGATCTCGCAATCATGCAGGCTTGATAGGCCCAGGAATTACTATGCTCTGGATCTGAATATTGAAAAGTGGAGAGACTAGTGATAACTCAGAGAAGCTGTGGCCTTCCCTTTTCACTACTGTCAGGTTATTGTTACAGGAGATATAGTTTCATTTAACAGTTTAATAAGGTTACAGCTTCTTAGCCAAAATAATATAATTCCTGTCTCCCGCTTTATTGCCCCCTGCCATTGACAATACATGAATGAGCCAGTTTCTCCCCCCTCCTCCCACCAGCAGTTTATTCTAAACATTAAAGAAGGCCACAAACTTGCCTCCCACTCCTATGCCCATAGATGGCATTATTGCATTTTAAAAGTCTTTGACAGATTGCTTACTGCCATAGTGCCCCCTTATGTCAGGTCATGGCATTGCAAGCCACTTCCTCAGCCCTGCGATGGCCTGTCTCTCTCTGGGGCTTCTGTAGTCTGGTCCTCCAGACAAGTTGCATAAGTCTTTGATCCACTTCCAGCGTACTCCTGTGCATCAGGAACCCTTTAGTACCAACTGGAAGAGAGCAAAAAGAGTGCATAGGGGTTTAAAGGGATCCCCTGGGTCTGATGTCTATATAACAGTTTCCCAAATGCTGACATGTAAGGACTCTACCGAGAGCCAGTAGCCTGCTGGTCATTATAATCACTGCAAAATGTATGTACAGATAATATTTTAAAAGGTATGCATCCATACTGAAAATTATGTTCTTAAGTTAAGGCAGGTCAACAGCAGATGACACTCCAGGTTCCACCAGGCAGGAAGTAATAGACATTTTTCTTTGGTCGTGCGTGTGTATTGTCTGCTTCAAAATGGGGACCTATTTACATTACTGAGCTTGATGCTAATGAAAAGATTGCAAAATCACTTGAGAGAAAGCATGTAGAAAAAAACAAAACCAGCAGGGGTATCCTGTTAACAAGCAAAGACAACGGATGCGGGAGGGGAGATACACCCTGCAACCCTCACTGAGGAGATTAATTGTCAGCATCTTCTGGCTTCTGAAAGGAGGGTCACAGCCAGCCTGACTGGAAAATGCTGCAGGGACTTTGGGTGGGCTAAATTTTATTGGACAGGAAAAGTATCTTGGTAATTAAGTCTAGGCTCTAGAATGCATGTTATTATTTTATTTTGCATGTAACCATGTTTCCAATATTTTTACTTGCTACTTCTCGAATTGCTATTCTTTGTTAAATAAACGTACACTTCTTTTCCCTATAAACACATCTATGTGCTGTGTGTTAAGTAGAGCAGTGACCTAAGGTGCAACTGGTAAGCTGAAGCACACTGTTCCTTTGGGAGCAACAAATCTGTAAATTCTGAGTGTCCAGTGGAACAGTGGCTGGAAATTCCAGAGGGAAAGTTGGGGGAACCGGGGATTGGAGTGTGCTTATTGCTAAACTTCAGAACCTAAAAGGAGTGCTTGTGTTGCCTGTGACTGGTGAAGTCAGGGAGATGACACACAGCAGGCATAGATAAGACTTCCTCACACTAAGGGCAGGTGGTGGCAAGGTGTCTCAAAACCCTGGGTACCCTGAGGAAGTGTCACAACTCCAAATCCCAAAATAAACACCATCTTCAACAACAATCCCAAGTTAACAAAAGGTCTTTTGCCACTCTTGGGTTCAACTTGCAGTTCTTCTCACTCTTATCAGAGCACTGATTCCCCAAGCTATTCCCTGCTAGAAGTCCAAGTACAACATAAACCACAATGGTCTTGCCCAGTCTGGTCTTCTCTTCAGTCCTCTGTTCTTTTTGCTGAAGACTGGCCCCAGGACTGCCTCCCTGGAGCCTGGCTTCTTGTTCCAGAGTTTGGTTCACTCTTGTGGCTCAGCTCTCCAGCACAGCACAGCACAGCTCGATTAGTGTCCTTCACAGCCAGTCCCAAATAACCTTCTTCTGCTCCTTAGGAGGCCCAATGTCTAACAGAACATCACCTAGCTCTGCCCCCTCTGGTCGGGAGACAGTCAGTCAATCCCCTACTAGTGGAGCATGTCTCTGATTCATTTTTTCCCTTCTCTAGCGGATGATGGGGGAAGACCTATCACAAAGGCCTTGGAGACACCTGTAACACAGACAGGCCCAGGCATATGTGTGTCCAACTATCTTCTCAATATTTCACCAAAGGAGGTTATGTGTGGTCTCTGTCATCAGCTAAGAACTAGCTGATGGTCATGTTTATTGTGAGATGTGTATATAGGAGACAATGTTAGAGTTATGTAACATGTAGGGTATTATGTTCCAAACCTATTACCTGATGAGGGGCAGCTGAGAGCTGACCTAATCAATATGAGAACAACAGATATCCACAGAGAAAGGCTATGTTTACAGTCTGAATTAGATGCAGGCTGGAGATTTACAAAGACACAGGAACCCCAGGAGAGTTCGTGGAAAAGCCCCCCACCCTGAGCTAAGAGACAATAGTTTGTGACTGTATAAAAGCAGTTGAAATGGCCCAAATGGTTATCCATTACAGACGAAGGACTTCCATATGAAGAGAGATTAATAAGACTGGGACTTTTCATAGAATCATAGAATCATAGAATATCAGGGTTGGAAGGGACCTCAGGAGGTCATCTAGTCCAACCCCCTGCTCAAAGCAGGACCAATCCCTAACTAAATCCTCCCAGCCAGGGCTTTGTCAAGCCTGACCTTAAAAACCTCTAAGGAAGGAGATTCCACCACCTCCCTAGGTAACCCATTCCAGTGCTTCACCACCCTCCTAGTGAAAAAGTTTTTCCTAATATCCAACCTAAACCGCCTCCACTGCAACTTGAGACCATTACTCCTTGTTCTGTCATCTGGTACCACTGAGAACAGTCTAGATCCATCCTCTTTGGAACCTCCTTTCAGGTAGTTGAAAGCAGCTATCAAATCCCCCCTCATTCTTCTCTTCTGCAGACTAAACAATCCCAGTTCCCGCAGCCTCTCCTCATAAGTCATGTGCTCCAGCCCCCTAATCATTTTTGTTGGCCTCTGCTGGACTCTTTCCAATTATTCCACATCCAAAACTGGACACAGTCCTCCAGATGAGGCCTCACCGATGTTGAATAAAGGGGAATGATCATGTCCCTCGAGCTTCAGCTTAGAAAAGCGACGACTAAGGGGAAATATGATAGAAGTCTATAAAATCATGACTGGTATGGAGAAAGTAAATAAGGAAGTGTTATTTACTCCTTCTCATAACACAAGAACTAGGGGTCACCAAATGAAATTAATAGGCAGCAGGCTTAAAACAAACAAAAGGAAATATTTCTTCACACAATGCACAGTCAACTAGTGGAACTTCTTGCCAGAGGATGTTGTGAAGGCCAAGACCATAACTGAGTTCAAAAAAGAACTAGATAAGTTCATGGAGGATAGGTCCATCAATGGCTATTTGCCAGGTTGGGCAGGGATGGTGTCCCTATCCTCTGTTTGCCAGAAGGTGGGAATGGGTGACAGGGGATGAATCATTTGATGATTACCTGTTCTGTTCATTCCCTCTGGGGCACCTGGCATTGGCTACTGTCGGAAGACAGGATGTTGGGTTAGATGGACCTTTGGTCTAATCTAGTATGCCAGTGGGAATTCCCTCATGAAAGGTGGATCTCAGCTCTCTGAAATGGACAAGCATTGCAAGAACTAACCCGTAGGTGAGAACCACCTCATTAGATAGGAAAGGAACTTGGTATAGATCGTGTTTTACGTTTTTCTTTTAACTGTAACCTTATGCTCCCAAATCCTTGTACTTTATTTTAAATATCTATCTTAAACTCTGTTAAATAAACTTCAGTTTGATTTTACTATAAACCTGTCTAGGTGCCTAGTGCTAAGGAGAGTGTTGAATTGAGGTGAAAGCAGTGACCTGGGGTGCACTATTTCCATAGAGGCATAAGAACATAAGAACATAAGAACGGCCGTACCGGGTCAGACCAAAGGTCCATCTAGCCCAGTATCCTGTCTACCGACAGTGGCCAATGCCAGGTGCCCCAGAGGGAGTGGACCTAACAGGCAAAGATCAAGTGATCTCTCTCCTGCCATCCATCTCCATCCTCTGACAAACAGAGGCTAGGGACACCATTTCTTACCCATCCTGGCTAATAGCCATTAATGGACTTAAACACCATGAATTTATCCAGTTCTCTTTTAAACGCTGTTATAGTCCTAGCCTTCACAACCTCCTCAGGTAAGGAGTTCCACAAGATTACTGTGCGCTGCGTGAAGAAGAACTTCCTTTTATTTGTTTTAAACCTGCTGCCTATTAATTTCATTTGGTGACCCCTAGTTCTTGTATTATGGGAATAAGTAAATAACTTTTCCTTATCCACTTTTTCCACATCACTCATGATTTTATATACCTCTATCATATCTCCCCTTAGTCTCCTCTTTTCCAAGCTGAAGAGTCCTAGCCTCTTTAATCTCTTCTCATATGGGACCCGTTCCAAACCCCTAATCATTTTAGTTGCCCTTTTCTGAACCTTTTCTAATGCCAGTATATCTTTTTTGAGATGAGGAGACCACATCTGTACGCAGTATTTGAGATGTGGGCGTACCATTGATTTATATAAGGTCAATAATATATTTTCAGTCTTATTCTCTATCCCCTTTTTAATGATTCCTAACATCCTGTTTGCTTTTCTGACCGCCTCTGCACACTGCATGGACATCTTCAGAGAACTATCCACGATGACGCCAAGATCTTTTTCCTGACTCGTTGTAGCTAAATTAGCCCCCATCATATTGTATGTATAGTTGGGGTTATTTTTTCCAATGTGCATTACTTTACATTTATCCACATTGAATTTCATTTGCCATTTTGTTGCCCAATCACCAAGCAGCAGATTGGTGTACAGGATGGCTGTCAAGAAGATAGGGGATTGGGCACTTGAGTGGAACAAAGTAAGATGTGTAAATTGCTAGCCTGCAGAGGGAAAGAGTGGGGCTCACAGAGCCCAGAGTGGAGTACCTGTGTTGCCGGCAGCTGGTGGCTGGGGAGAGTTTCTGCTTGTGGGGCACAGACAGGGCTCCCTGTAAGCAGGTGGTACTGATTCACCCCGGACACGTTGAATAAACTGGAAATGGTGTCACGGCATAGAGTAAATCTATGCATCCATCTTAATCTTAGACTGGTCAGCTGATAGGAGGGTGCACTTTGAGGGCTTGATGATCAGTGAGCTGCCCACTGCAGGGCTAAGTGGGTTGACATTGGCAATAATTGTACAATGAACTCCAGGTGCTGCAATGTAAACCATGCCAATGAGGCTGTCCATGCCCCAAGTAAACTGTCTGTCTTCTGGAGTAAAAACCACCCCACTGTCTTGACATAATTTACATAGCTATACCCCAATAGTTCATGCGCTAAGTCACAGCCGACATCCGGAGAAGGATTCTGGTTCATTTACCCTAATATGAGGTGATTTCAAATCAGTGGTTTCTGTACCTGGCTGCTCTAGAAATATCTAAGAACTTGACCAGATAATCAAAAGGCCCACTTTCCAAGCAGCTTTCCTTACCAGACAGAAAAAGAAAACCTTAAGTACGGGCAGAGGGTGGCAAAGAAAATAAATTATGAGCAAAACTGCTCAACCTTGTGTCAAACAAATATTTTGTACTAGATTTAAAAATAGGAAGGTAATTATCTTGGCTGAAAAACATGATTTAATATACTTTAAATCACCTGTAAGCATCTGGTAAATTCATACGTTATTAGCTATTCATTGAAGTAGAAAGAGGAGAGAGGTTAAAAAAAATCACATACATCTGGGTCACATTCAGAGAAAGAAGGGAGGGAGCAAGACCAGAGCATATGCTAAATAGCATGACCTGGATTTTTAAAATAGTATTAGGTGCTCACGTACCATGGTAAATGAGCAGTGTAAATACTTAGACACAGCCAGACTTTGATCCATTTCACCTGTTATACAGCATGATTTATAAATATAGCACTACAGAAATGATTAGCTACAGAGTAGTTTTCCAAACATACTGATAAAGGTAATTTTCTATGGCTGACGGCACCAATGGAACCAAGAAGGCATCATGTCCAGCTGAGCCCGTATCATTGCAGTGGGTTGCCGCTAGCATATGGCCCTGAGGCACATTCTAAGGTGCAGTCTGGGGGAATGACCTTCTAATTTTTGAGATCAAAATCTATTACTGGAAAAGAGACAAATTTGTCTTCTCAATTACTGTGAGGGTCTGTGGCAGCTGAGCCAGGAAGGGCTTTGGTACTTCTATAACTACTAGGAATTTTTGTCATAGGATCTTTAAAGACTGTAAATTTTAATCAGAATTATAGTGCGAGATAGTAAGATGATAGCTTTCCAATCAATTATAAACTAAATTAGCCTGAATACTTCTGGTATCAGTAGAAGGTTAGTGAATGCTTTCTGAAGAGCTTCCTGATAATAAATTAATTGGCAATTTAATGAAGATTATGTATTTCATTCCTTTATCATTCTCTCATCAATAACTTCTTTCAGTGCTTGTATGAATCCTCATAAAAGATGTTCCTATATAGGAAGTTACTTTGAAGCTAACAATTATTGTGATCTTATTTGCCCCATCGAGCTGTTCTATGCTGGAAATACTTTTTTTTAATTTAGAAAATAAGCCAGTTTTTAGCATGCAAGACTTATTGTTCAGAAATAATTATAATTCTTTTTTCCTCAGACTTTCCCCTCAGTATTTTAAACTTTTGTACTATTTCTATTTCTGAAACAAACTGAACACTCTAATAATCAAAATGGTTATGCCCATAGAATTCTGCCTCTAAATCTGGGCATGAAAAAAAGTGTAGAAAGATTGAAGATTTCCTATAGTGAGCACAGGGATGGATCATCCTTAGCCTTAGGTGCAGTCCCTGGACTGGGCCGGAGGCCACAGAACCCACAGAATTGGATTGTATTCAAGAGTCCATGGGGCATCATCCACCAGAGAGTGCTGGGGTCTGCCATAGATGCGGGGGAGCAGGAAACAGCAGTGGAGGGAGCACCAAGTATGACAAGCACTTTTGCAGAGGTGGGGCCTTCTTTGATTTTCATGTAGTTTATTTTTCTGGGGCCTCTATGGCTGGATTCAGGGCCCTGTTACAAGACTCAGAGTCTCAGAACGGCTCCTCGCAGCGAGACCTGGCGTTGTGGCTCTTCCCCCTCAGTTTTTCCACAGCTATCATCAGCCGACTCCAGCCCTAGAGGTGACTTGGCCTTCCAGCCAAGCCGCTTTAAAGTATTCAACCCTTACCAGGGTCACCGAGTCCTTTAGATAAAAGTCCAACAAAAACACAGAACAAAGGAATCTTCAGCAGAGCCAGGCTCAACATCCAGCCTCATGCCTTTCAACTGGGGCCCAGCTGCAATGGCTTGTCTCAATGCTAACTCACCGGCAGCTGGGCTCTGATCAACCCACTAATCTAGTCCAGACCCAGCCTCTTACAAAAGGGGCTGTCCAACAGCAGTCCTCAGACAGCCCTAGCTCTCAACCAGGCTTCTTGGCCCCAGCTCAGAGCTGTATGTCTGCTCTCCTTCCCAGCCAGCCCTGAAAAGTGACCCTCCTCAGCCCAGTGAAAATGAGCGAGTGAGGGAGGGTGGGGAGAGCGAGTGACAGAGGGAGGGGGGATGGAATGATCGGGGCGGAGCTTCGGAAAAGGGGCGGGGCAAGGGTGTTTGATTTTGTTCAGTCAGAAAGTTGGCAACCCTTTCTGCTACACCTTAAAGGCAGGTGTAGCAGAGCTGGGCTACGTGAATGGAGCAGACTAGCCCCAGGCCTCCTGGCTCTTACTGGGGCAGGCCAGCTTGTTACTGGCCCATTTTACTCTTAATCCATCCATGGTTGGAATGCCATGCAAGTTTCTTCTGGTTACATAGTTTTTACTGGTTCTGATTTTGGCTACAGGTTCCGTTATGCTATCATTATTTGACCCCATTGGGCTAGGTACTGTACAAACAGGGGGTAGTGAAGCGGGGGAGATGGTCCCTCCCAAAGCGTTTAGCAATATTTCCCATTATACATATAGGAAAATCTCTCTCGGACCAGTATGACTTTTTTAAGCATACCCACCACATAACAATGCTTCTTAAAATAAGAGTACAAAGATTGCATTTTTCTCCCTATTAACAGGAACAGCTTCGAGTAGGTACACATAAATCTAATGCCGCCTGCCAAAGAATAGTTGACCTTTTAATAACAACCACTACCAGATTATAAATCACACAAGTGATAATATCTCAGATGTTGGAGGCCATTCTCAGGTCTGTGGGTGGATTTACAAATGTTAGGGGGAGTTTAGGTACATAGAGACTCATGCATTATGGTGAGAACAAAGAACGTGTCATCAGTTTGGTGAGCAATGGTTAAGTCTACTAATGTTTGCATTAGATAGTGTAAGTGCACACTTTACAAGAAATCTGAGGAGACAGTGGTCCTGCCCCCCAAAAATCTAAATTATGTAATCCTACATATAGACCTGAATTCATGGGAAAAGGAATGTCAGCCTTCTGCTTAAAAACTGTGCACAATGGCTACAGAGGCCATAAAGAATTAACATACGTGCTTTTGCATAACCCCAGAAGCCAAACAGGGTTTTTACCAATAAATGAGGCTATTTGGGTCAATTTTCAGCAAGACCCAGAGGTGTTTAGGGCCTGATTTTACTGAAATTTATGCAGGCACTGAACTTGACACAGAAGTGAATAGAACTCCCTGTGAAAACTTGTGTCAGAAATGAGGCTGGAGCCCAGATACTGAGGTGATGGATGCATCAGAAATAAGAGGGAAGTTGGCAGAGGAAATGGGAGAGAGTTGACTAACACACACTTTTAAAAATGAGAATAGCAGCCCTGCTCCTAGAGGCATTCACCAGAATCTTCTGAAAATTAGTCTGTTACCATGGTAACCTAGCTAGTGCTGGCTTCTATATTGAAGACATTAAATCCCTTACAACATACATGTAAGAGAATAATTCACAACTGTGGGGCAGATGAGATGCCCCCTCTCTTGATTTTTCATAAGTGGGAGGAGAATATCATAAATGTTACTTAAAGCTGTAATAAATCCCAGACAAGTATGGGGAGAAAAATATAGAGGAAAAAAAACCCATAAGAGAGAGTTGCAGGAACCAGAAGAGGCAGTCTAAAAGAAGGCAAAGAGGAGACAGAAGTCATTCATTTTGTAGAAAGCTAGATCTTCATATTGCTAAAGTTTAATATTTGACAGAATATGAGAGTTACGCCTGTCCAACCCCACTGTTTTCAATGGGCTTTCAGAAGTGCAACTGAAAACTCCTAAAACATTCTGTTGATGATGCTCAATAGAATTCAATTCAATATATTTCAACCGCAAGGATAACAGGGAGTGTAAAGTACCTTATTTTTGCTAAAATGAGCTTGGGACTCAATATAAACAGGCAAGCAGATCTGTTGAGAAAGAAGGTATCTTTTTCACAGTCACTCCTCAGAGAAGAAACCCAGGCTTTTTAAAGGCTGGGGTACTGGTAGACATCTGCATTTGTTAGGTATTCAGAAGCTACAGAGAT
The DNA here is from genome assembly GCF_028017835.1 of Emys orbicularis. Classification (NCBI taxonomy): domain Eukaryota; kingdom Metazoa; phylum Chordata; order Testudines; family Emydidae; genus Emys; species Emys orbicularis. Next base: position 266,222,911 of record NC_088683.1, on the reverse strand, counting down.
GAGCAAAATGTAAATACCTACACAGAAGGAAATATGGGCACAAACACCTCCTTTTTCCAATATAAATGGTCTGTGCTGAATCCTCACTGAGCAGTTTATTGTTCTATATGAGTATGAAACATTCAAAGAATATTCACTGTTAACCATAATGGTAGGGGGAAGATATTTGGAGGCCCCCCATCCTTTAAAGTTATGGACGAGACACTCTTGTTTTTAAAAACAGATTAATTTACACTTTTCATGTATTGATTTCTGGGGCCTGTACTGAGTGGTATTTTTTAAAATCATTAAGTACTAGCTGTTTTCCAAATGATATATGGGACTTTCCTTCCATTACAATGATTTTCCACTTTTCATTTTAGCCGCTTCAATTGTTATACTCAAAAATGAATATTTTCAATGGGAGAGGTTGATGAGAGGGGTGTGTCCTAAGTCCTACCTCCTCACAGAGTTAGGTGCCTAAGTCTGGGATGCAGGGAGGCGCCTAGCTCTGCTTGAGATCCCGAGTCCAGAACCCCTCTCCTGGAGTCAGGTGGCATATGCTTTCTTGCAGGTGCCTAACTCCAAGGGAGGAGGAGGAGAAGTTTCTATATAACCCCTAAACCAGTGTTTAGGGTGTGGGCGATCCCAGTTCAATTCCCATCTCTGCCTGATGAAGGGAAGGGATTTTGACTGTGAGTCTCACTCTGTGTCTGACCCAATTAATATTTAGTTAAAGTGGAATGGCTTCAAGAAGAGAGACCCATATCAGAATTTCCCATAGTTCAGTGGTTACATTATTCACCTGAGAGGTGGGGAACCATTGTTCAACTCCCTTCTCATCGGGCAGAACTAGGGGTCTCCTCTCCCACATCCCAAATAAGTATCCAACCACTGGGCTAAAAAAAAGGTTATTAGGTAGGCCCCTTTCTCCTCCTCCTCCCCCCCCCCCCCCAGAGTATGCATACTGGATCGGGTCCTGTGGGGAAGACAGGTGGGGGAACTTGCTTGCACTGGGGCTTAGATGGGAGATAGGCATCTGCACACCTAGACTGAGGCAGCAGTGTACTTACTCAGAGTCAGAAACTTAGATACCTAGGAAGCCTTTACAGTGGAAATTTTGGTGCCAAGTGAGCTTAGGCACTGACAGGTTTAAGTGACAGCCAAGCCGGGGTTCTCTGAATTGCAGAGGTGTCTAAAACTGGGACTTGGCACCTAAAACTGAGGTTTAGAAGCCCAAATCCATTTGTGGGTCTGGCTCCACGGGCCCACAACAAGATATGTATGATCTTGTTGCACATGTAATTATGTTATGCCTAGATTAAAAAGTCTGAGGATGTAACCTAAGGCTTTATTTGTACATTTGAAGTCATGTTTCTTCTCCGCAGTTTGCTTAAATCTCAGATCCATTACACTAATGTGGAAACTTTTTTCCATTTTGTCTGTGGCCTATGATATACAGGAGGTCAGACTAGATGATCACAGTAGTCCCTTCTTGGCCTTGGAATCTATGAATCTATGAACTGTGACATCCAATGAACTTCTGAGCAAAGAGAGAATGCAATAGGTTCTTATACAAAAATATATTTGTTTGATTAATGCATTTTTCTCATCTCTGATTTCAATAAGGAATGCTATACAACAAAGGACATTACCCGTGTCTACCTTCATCATAGGGTGGTGATCAATTAATACTGGTGCATGACACTACTCTAGATTCTAAAATTTCCCTTTCTCATTCTATAGTATCTCCTTGAAGAGCCAGAACCATGATTGGAATAGTCACCGTCTTCCAAATTATCAGAGGTCAGATATATCCCATGTAAATAATGCCAATTGCTGTGCTACAACAAGTTGCAGTTATTTATGTAGTACCATGCCATCTAGAATCCCTAGGTGTTATACAAACACAGAACAAAACACTATTGGTTGCCCATTATTCCGTACCTAAACAATCAATATAGAATTGTTTTTATATAAAGCCGTGTTCAGAGATGTTTGGGTGCATGGGGAAGTGGAAAGCAACATGCTAGCATTCACTGGATAATGCACAATTTAGGATACGCCCCAAGAGTAAACTTTGCATGTCATTGATTTCCAGCATATTTGCTGAGTAGTTTCTTCTAAACTGAATAGGCCGGAGCCTGCTAATGAATTGCCACTACAGTTTTACTAGATCATCTTCAATGTCCTACAGCCAAGAGAGTTGTACTGAATTCTATGAATAATTAATTGTCCCACAAAGATTCTGTTGTGCATGGAAGAACATTGAATTTCTAAATCTTGCCTGAATAGCTGAGATGCACCCACCATCCATTTAGTGTTTACTTTTGAATACAAGCATTTACTTTTAAATACAACTGAAAGACACAGACACACACAAATAGCAAGCATGCTAAGAATGTAGAATATTCATTCCAAGTACAAAATATGTCCAAATCTAGCCTTTCATTGCAAGATGTGTGGATTAAATGCACATGTAAGTGATATACTTTGGATAGAACAGGGGACAGCTGAATAAAATGTATTAAAGATGGCTAACTGTTTTGTTTGAGTTGAGTCTTAGAAGTGCTGACTGGATAAAAAAAATTCTGATCTTGAATTAAGCCGTGAGTTCAATGAAGCAGATGGTATCAGGCATTCTTGCATATGGTGATAAGATTCTGTGCCTTTTGGGTGAAAACAAAACTTTGTGTGCATTTTTGCCTTTAGTTTTTAATCATGAATTGACATTAGCCATAACCTAGTAGCTAGAGGCTTTCACAGATGTTGATTAAACTCTGAAAGTTTTAGAGTTTGAGGAGCTTCTGTTTCACTGCCTCAGGGTCCCTAGATATTAAGCTCTTTATTAAGGAAGACTACAATTTATTTAATTTTGAATAACTTCATCTAGTTGTAAAAGTGTGAAAAATGCCAGTAATGTCTAAGAATTAATACCAAATATAATAACAAAAGCTTAATAAAAGAGACATAGCATAGTTTTTCAATAGCTTGTGACCAAGAAAACAGTACCCAGAATTTATAAACACCCTTCAATTATACAGTGTCTTCCACCTGAGGATCTCAAAGCACTGAACACGTATTAATGACATCTGTGAGATCAGTAAATATTTTGTCTCCGTTTGACAGATTAGGAAATAGACAAAGAAGTTAGTGACTGGGAGTAACTATTACGAGTAAGCAGATAGCCTACAAGGGATGGAAAGAAGTTGATCAGCAAAGAAAGCTAAATCTTGGAAATCTAGAAAATGCAGGAATAAAGTGAGAATAGCTTAAAGTCAAGCTCTTGCCAAGGAAATTAAAATAAATGATAAAAAGTGTTTTAGTTACATCAATAAAAAGAGAATAAAGGAAGGATAAGATTGGGCTGCTATGCAGTGTGGATGGGAAGAAGACTAAAGATAATCTAGGTATGGCCCCAAAACTAAACGAATATGTTGCCTCGGTTTTCAGTAACGATGGTAATATGGAACATGTACACAAAGACAATACAGCTGATGGAAATGAGAGTCTAGAAATGGAAATTACCACATCTGAGGTGACAGAAAACAAAGAGCTTAATCCTCTCAAACTGGAGGAAGCAGATAATTTACATCCCAAAATATTGAAAGAACTAGCACATGAGATTGCTAGTCCAGTAGCAAGTGTATTTAATAAATCTATCTATTTGTGGGTAGTACCATATGACAGGAGAATAGGTAATGCAGTACCTATATTTAATAAAGGGGGGAAAAAGTGATCCAGTCAGTTATAGACTTCTTAGTCTGACCTCAGTAATATGCAAGGTTTAAGAACAAATTGCGAAGGAAGGAATAATTAAATTCAGAGAGGTAAATGATAAAAGAGATGGAATACAACATGGGTTTACTAAAGGTAGATCATGCCTGACAAATCAGATTTCCTTCTCTGAGAAAATAAGTGATTTTTTAGATAAGGGAGGTGCAGTAGATCTAATAGTCTTGGACTTGAGTAAATCATTTGACACTGTACCACATGGGAAATTATTAGTTAAATTAGGGAAATTATTAGTTAAATCATTGTAAGGTGGATAAGGAATTGACTAAAAGGAAGAAGGCAAGAGGTTGTGCTGAAAGGCTTATTATCGGATTGGAGGGAGGTTAGTAGCAGAGTTCCTCAAGGATTGGTTTTGGGACCAATCTTATTCAGTGTTTTTATTAGTGACCCTGGCACAAAAAGGAGGAGTGTGCTAATCTGACACCAATCTGACATGGCTGTGAAAAAGGCAAATGTGACGGGGGGGTGGATATGATTGCTCACTATAAATACATTAGGGGGATAAATACCAGGAGGGTGAAGAGCTGCGTTGGCACAAGAACAAATGGGTGTAGACTGGGTACGAGCAAATTCAGGATGGATATTAGAAGCAGGTTTCTAACCATCAATGGGGTGAGGGATGAGATCGAATAGCAATTGTGGGGACAAACAACTTAGTTTTAAGAAAGAGATGGACACATTTATGAGTGCAATTGTATGATAGGGTTGCTTGTGATGCCCTGGGGCTACTTCTAGTTTGCGGTATGTTCCTAAAGCTGGGTTTCAGCTGGCCACTTGCAAGCATCAGAAAGGCATTTCCCCCCCACGCACCCCATGTATTCTGGGATTTTTTAAAATTTTTCTTCCTTAGAAGCATCAGGGATGGCCACGGATGGAGATAAGACATTGGGGAAGGGTGGGCCAAAACTGTGAGGTGTCATCAAGCATTTTTTCTCTCAGGTGCATAGCTGGGTGGTTCTTGCTCACATGCTCAGAGTCTAAATGATTACCAGATGTGGGGGTGGGAAGAAATTTTCCTTCAGGTCAGACTGCAGTGTCATTGGGGGGTGGGGAATGACAGTAGTGAGGGGGGCTGAACTGATAGTGGGTTGGGGTGTGCTGCCAGGTTCAGGAAAGGGGAGAAGCCCTAGGGGCTGCAAGAGGGAAAAATAATTAAAATAAAATGAATTATTGTTAGGTATTTGGACAATTAATTATGAGGGTTTTTTTTAAAATGAATTTAGTATAATTGATAATACATATAGTTATAAAAGTTATACAAAGAACAAAAATTATGATTTAAATGATGGGATTAAACTGATTTAAACTTATTTTGTAAATACTTTGTGACTGAATTAACTATTTAGGATTATGAATATAACTACTGTACTGAAATATAGAAAGCTCTGAAATAGTAAAGATATTTTTGCAGATAAAGGTTTTTGCAGCTCACCTACATTTTTACTGAACACTTGACAGAGAGTGAGGGTTTTGTGTTGCCTTGGATGTTTGTTGCCCATTTTCCAACTCCATTTTATAGGCACTGTGCAGAATTTGAGGGTGTGGAGATCACCCCAGTGCAGCCCCCTTCAGTCAGGCATGGCACTGCAAGTGAGCCCTACCTCACTTTCCTTCACCTGGGTTATAAATAAGTCCAGAGATACCTTTTTATCAAAGACCACCCCCATTTCCACGGCTCTCATTGATTATCAGCAGCCACAAGCATTTGTAGGAGCTTACTCAGATACACCCGGGGACATTCATCATCTCATGCTCAGTCCAACTATCAATCTCTGGCTCCTTCCTTCAAGACACTCTGCTTTCCTGCACATGTACACAGTCTGCTTCTGGAACCCTTCCTGGTTCCTTCTTTGGGTTACTCCTTTTCAGTCCTTCCTTAAGCACGAGTCTTTAGAACAGGGCTGTATTAGTCCTTTGCTCTCCTTAATCAGGAATCTCTCTAGTTCTCTTCTCTGGAGCTAAGTTCTGCTAATTGGATTCTCTGGTCCTTCTTAAGCAGAAGCCCTCAGCTCTCCTCTATGGAGCTGAGTTGTGGATTAGCCAATTTCTTCCTCAGCTGAGACCTTTTCCTTAACTAGTCTTCAGAACGCTCAATAGGCCAGCCTTTCCTTGCTGATGCATCCAGATGTATATCCAACTATGAGAGAGGACATCGCATTTATGCTGGTCCCCTTCTGCCAACTTATGCCAATTGGTTGGGCTAGAGAGGAGCCTTGCCCTGCCTGCTCTGCCAGGCTTCTGGCCCCAGGCCCTTACAACAATGGGATTTCCTCCCTCTTTCCCAGTATCTCCCAGGTCATTGTGTGTGTGCGTGTGTATATATATAATTAGCCCTTTCAAACTCTTAGAGCACCATGCCACATGATGGAGTGGGTTGACCATTAGGACCTGCTACACTGAAAGGCAAACTACTTTGTCACAAATATATTTCTAAATAAGTATGAACTAGGTTTTTCCATCATATTTTAATTGTAATCACACTCTAGAGCTCTCCACTGAGTATTTATGTTATACCTGTGTATAGGAACTTAAGTATTCCTACCGGCATGGATGCTTTCCTTCCACCCATCTCTCCATTTCTGAAGGGAGACGTTTGAGGGGACGTCCATCCTAAAATTATCACACACACTTTGCTGGAAGAGTAGAGGGGAATTAAAAAGTCGAAAGACTAAAAAAATATGGCCTGATGACGTTTTTAAAATCTCATATTTTAGGCTCTCATTCATGATTTTTGATCGCTAGAAGTTGGTGATAATGATGTTCTGTTCCCTGTTACAGAATCCCCCTTCTCTACCGTAGTGTATATCAGAGAAAATGGAAACCATATTGGATTTAAAGTTCTGTTACTTTTTTCCTGTGTTTAAATTTGTTTCTGATTATTTCCATACAAACTAGATTGCCTGTGTGTCCATGATAATCAGGAATGTGTCTGTTTTTATAAAATTATGCAAATGCTGGCCACCATAAGGAAGTCATCAGACAGCTGAACTGAGGAAATTGATATCAGGCTGGCAAGATGCATTTGCGTCTCCAGGACCACACCCTATAAGGCCTGTCACACGTCACCTAGCTTCCCTCCATTCTGCATGAGAATTTGAATCTGTTATCACTTCTGTGTAGTTTGGCCCAAGTGGAGTTAATGATTTCCAGATTCTAAGCAGTGCTGTAAGAGGTGAACCACAGGCAGTTCAGCTACACTGCCATGATCTGCAAATGACTACTAATCTAGGGGACACTAGGTACATAGTAGATTTTAGCACAGGGGTGGGCGAACTATGGCCCGTGGGCCAGATCCGGCCTGCAAGCCATTTTAAGTCAGCCTGCAAGCTCCTGCTGGGGAGCGGGGTCTAGGGCTTGCCCCACTCCAGAGCTTCAGCCTGGGTGCTGGGTTGGGGGCCGCACCACGCAGCTCAGCCCCATTCCGGCGCTCCAGCCGGGGCGCAGGGTCAGGGGCCGCACCACACGGCTCCCGGAAGCCGCAGTATGGCCCTGCTCTGGCTCTTAAGCGCTCCAATGGGAGCTGCAGGGGCGGTGCCTGCGGATGGGGTATACCCACATGGGGATAATTGCAGGATCAGGGCCATACATTGCACTTGTTTGGTGCCTTCCAGCCAAGGATCTCTGATCTTTACCAAAAAATGTACATTGAGTGCTACCACTGGCATAAAGAGCCAGACCAATTTAGAGCCAATCCAGAGCCCAAATTCCCAAACAATAGTTAACAATTTAAATTAGAGATATAAATTCCAAGCGTGTATGTTGGATATTTCTCAGTGTCCTACACAGTGGTAAAATTTTCAACAAGTTAATTTTGTTTTCCACTACTGATGCGATACACTTTTAAAATCCTTAATTCCAGAATGATGACTAACATTGTTATTCAGCTGTAGTAATAGAATGTGTGTTTTCAGCTTTGAACAGTGCTGTATTTAACACACATACACACAGTTACAGAGTGAAGTTACAAATTGTTTCCCTTTTACATATTAGTCTCATATTAATCTCTCACTGTCGCACACTTGAAGAGAAGCGGTTGAAGTATTTCTCTGGAGAATAATTCACAGGAGAGAATTTTTTCCTCTTGAATTAGAAAATGCAATGATTTGTAAACCAGGACGAGCAAACTTCTAATATAAGAGCCCTGAACCTGTAATTTCTCTAGTTCAAGGAGTTCTTCAAACAAAGTGGGAGTTCCTCTACCCAGAGACAAAGCCCACTGGAGTTGATGGAGAAACTCATTCAACTGCAATGGGCTTTGATCAGGTCCACAGACTACTTATAGGTCTGAACCCGGAGCTTACACACCTAAGCCCTCTGACTTAGTGTACGGTTAGTTTTTCCAAAATTGACTTACTAATGTTTTGAAGTATTTCCCAATAACATACACAATGGTATTGTAACTTTTTTATGTTGATGGGAGTTGCTGTCATGCACTGGAGGGAAATTAGGTGCGCTTTCTCTCACATGCACTCAGGACACAATTAAAACCTTAACATTTACAATAATTAAAGTTAACATGGTATTTGCTGAATTCCCTACGCTAAGTGTAGGCAACACCTCATGTACCATAGTAAAGGCAAAAACTATGGAGTGGTAAAAAATAAATAAATCAAGCTTATAATGGTAGTCTACTACGTGTGTGCAGGTTGTGACCCAGGGCCCTTTGGTGCCAATGGGCAGAGGGCACAGGAGAGTGCACACAGGGTTTTACAGAGATCTCCTGGGTCAGATATATGCATAATAGCTCATCAGAGTGTGGCACGTGAGATCTCTACCGAGAGCCAGTAGCCCAGTGATCATCATTATCACTGGGAAATGTATATACCGATAATATTTATTGAGTTATGTATCTATACTGAAAAGTATGCTCTTAAGGCCTTGAAGTCACCGATAGGTGACATACCTCAGAAACATTCCTTTAAAGACGGAGGTAAATGGAGAACTAGCTCTCTGTCTAGCAATTTGTATATTGTATGTCTCACCCTGCATGCCTATATGCAAAATAAGGCAGATGTGAAATTAGAGATCCTGAAATCTACAAGATGAAACAAACAGCTGGGAGTGTCCTGTTTATGAAACAAACAGCTGGGAGTGTCCTGTTTATGAATAAAGGGTGGGGCTGGGATATCTTAAAGGGGCAAAGAAACACATGGAATTCTTCACCGAGAGCAGAAATTGACAGTTTGTCTGTCTCCTGGAAGGAGGGTCAAAGCCAACCTGGCTTAAGGCACTGCAAGGATTTTGGGTGAGCATTACTCTACAAGACATGAGAGTATCTAGTTACAGTAACTCCTCACTTAACGTTGTAGTTCTGTTCCTGAAAAATGCAACTTTAAGTGAAACAATGTTAAACTAATCCAATTTTCCCATAAGATTTAATATAAATGCGGGGGGTTAGGTTCCAAGGAAATTTTTGGGGGGCAGACAAAAGGAATTTTATACTGTACAGTACTGTACTGTGGTTGGAAAGTGCCCCTGGCTTACCCCACACAGGCACAGCCCTCTGCAGGCAAGGACGCTAGGAAGCACCTTTGCAGCAGCAGGGGCAGCTTCCCCGGAGAAGAACAGGCTCAGACTTTGCCGGGAATGCTCCAGGCCCGCCTCTTCCTGTCCCCACTCCACTCCAGGACCACCTCTTCCCACCCCCACTCCATCTCCTCTCCAGAGCACACCACATCCCTTCCCCCCCTCAAAGTCCTAAGCGCCGCCAAACAGCTGTTTGGCGGCGCTTAGGACTTTCTGGGAGGGAGGGGGAGGAGCGGAGACGCAGCATTTCCCCGCTCCTGCCCCTCCCTCCCAGAAAGTCCTAAGCACTGCCAAACAGCTGTTTAGCAGAGCTTAGGATTTTCTGGGAGGGAGGGGGAGGAGGTGGAGAAGCGGAACTTGTGCAATGCTCCCTTGTAAAATCGCTGCTCTTACAAGCAGGCAGCCAAACAACGTTATAAGAGAGCATTGCACAACTTTAAACGAGCATGTTCCCTAATTGAGCAGGGACGTAACATTGAAACAACGTTAAGCGGGACGATGTTAAATGAGGAGTTACTGTAATTAAATCTAGGCTCTAGAATGTGTGTTACTACTTTATTTTGTATATAGCCATATGTTTCCAACTCTTCTACTTACTATTAATTGAATCTCTACACCTAGTTAACTAAACTTATACTTGATTTCACTATAAACATACCCAAGTTCTGTGAGTTAAGTGGAGTAGTGACCTAAGTGAAACTGGCAGCTAGGAAATGGTTTCTTTGGAAACAGTGAATCTGTCAAAACTGCAAGTGTCCAGTGGACCAAGGGCTAGACACTCCGGGGAGATGCTCAGAGGGCTCAAGGGTTGGAGTATGCCTGTTGCTAACTTGCAGAAAGACAGAGCGGGGCCTGCGAGGTGTAGAGGGGACTGGTTGTATTGCCCATAGTCAGTGGAATTGGAGAGCTGACCCACCATAGGTGGTAGTGAGGTGTCTCACAACCCTGAGTATCCCCGGGAAGTGTTGCACTGGTCTAAATAAGCATATCAGACTACCCATAGATACACATAAGCATATCTAGACCACCCATAGATACACATAAGCATGTTTAATGTTCTCCAGAGTCCTTGCTAGCCAAATAAATGCCAGATGAGGAGTAGGATTTTGTCTCCAAAGACAAAAACCACCTGCAACTGCAGCCTGTATCTTTTGAAATAACAGTCTCCTTGCATTTAATCAACAGAGCCAACAAACTCTAGGACAGGTCTGACACAAACACCAAGTTGAGGGTAGTGGTACCACCCCCCCCCCCCAAAGTAATGCACATTGGAAAACATAATCCCAACTATATACATAAAATGATGGGGTCTAAATTAGCTGTTACCACTCAAGAAAGAGATCTTGGCATCATTTTGGATAGTTCTCTGAAAACATCTACTCAATGTGCAGTGGCAGTTAAAAAAGCAAACAGAATGTTGGGAATTGTTAAGAAACGGATTGATAATAAGACAGCAAATATCATATCATTTGGGGGAGGTCTAGGTTGGATATTAGAAAAACTTTTTCACTAGGAGTGTGGTGAAGCACTGGAATGGGTTACCTAGGGAGGTGGTGGAATCTCCTTCCTTAGAGGTTTTTAAGGTCAGGCTTGACAAAGCCCTGGCTGGGATGATTTAGTTGGGAATTGGTCCTGCTTTGAGCAGGGGGTTGGACTAGATGACCTCCTGAGGTCCCTTCCAACCCTGACATTCTATGATACTATATTGCCTCTATATAAATCCATGGTATGCCCACATCTTGAATACTGCGTGCAGATGTGGTTGCCCATCCCAAAAAAGATATATTGGAATTGGAAAAGGTTCAGAAAAGGGCAACAAAAATTATTAGGGGTATGGAACAGCTCCCAATAAGACTGGAACTTTTCAGCTTGGAAAAGAGATGACTAATGGGGGATATGCTAGAGGTCTAGAAAGTCATGACTAGTGTGGAGAAAGTAAATAAGGCAGTGTTATTTAATCCTTCTCATAATACAAGAACCAGGGGTCACCAAATGAAATTAATAGGCAGCAGGTTTAAAACAAACCAAAGGAAGTATTTCTTCACACAACGCACAGTCAACCTGTTGAACTTTTTGCCAGAGGATGTTGTGAAGGCCAAGACTATAACAGGATTTGAAAAAGAACTAGATATGTTTATGGAGAATAGGTCCATCAATGGCTATTAGCCAAGATGGGCAGAGATGGTGTCTGTAGCCTCTGTTTGCCAGAAGCTGGGAATGGGTGACAGGGCATGGATCACTTGATGATTACCTGTTCTGTTCATTCCTTCTGGGGCACCTGGCATTGGCCACTGTCGGAAGACAGGACGCTGGGCTAGGTGGACCTTTGGTCTGACCTAGTATAGTCGTTCTTAAATTCGTATTCAAAGACATCAGAGCATATGTAGTATGAGGCAGAGATTATGGCCACTCATATTAAAGTGCTCTGTAAATAAAGTTAAAATTTAGCATGTTTGCTTCAAGGAATTACATGCAATTAGTTGTCAGTTGCTAAACAAATTAGGCTGCCTGTGAATAAAAAAAAATAGTATTAAGCCTCAGTCCTGCAACTGGCCTTGCATATATACATCTCTGTATTCACTGATTGGTTTTAATGAGGCTCTGTGCAGTAAAGCTATGCATCTATGCACCATAAACTGCAGGATTGGTGCCTAGTGCAAGTATTAAAACAACAGTAACTGCATTCCTTAGGGATTAAATTCAGTCTTTCACCTCCTATTTGAGGCTGCCAATATTGATGTTAACTAGCACCAAACGTGACAGTGGTATGTAATGTGGACACCACTTGAGGCTGGACTGATCAACTCATTTAACGTAACTCACTGTACAGCCATCAGACAGATTCTGGGTGGATTTGAAACAGTTCTCTACAGGTACTTTTGAGTTTGTGTGCATATTATACAATTTAAAAAAGGTAGATAATGACACTTATTGGACAAAAGAATACATATTTTAATAAACAAGCTTTCAGACAAATAAATTCTCTCTTTAGAAACAGGATATTTAATATCTGAATTAATTATCCTGCTGCCATTCTGCCAACATACAGAAGGAAGAGTTACATGAAATAGCAGAATAAGTCTATACAAAATATTTCATTTTTCCTCTATTTGTTAAGTTTGGAATTTGTAGATATAAATCACAAACCAGCTGAAGGTCATCAACTAACTTCCTCTACGTTTTCTACAGAAAACACAAAATTAGATGTGTCAGCCCATAATTTAAGGGAGACAATTAAGGTGCAGCATAATAAGAAGTTTTGATCTGCAAACCTGACAAATGCCAAGACATAGTTAATATGACACTTTACCTGTGCACCTTAAATTCACACTGTGACAGTCCAGGAGCTAGTACCTTACCAATTCCTAACTAAACCAGTTCTGTTCACTTTGTGGATTTTTTCCCCGCTTCTAAAGTGCAGCTGTCAAAAAAATTCTCTATTGAGTGGCAGAAACCCACTAAGTATGACTGGAACAGCAATGATCAGAGTAACAGATGACACAGGTGTAAGCTCTGCTGTCGGGACCTGTTGCAGTGCATGCCATCTGATCCAAAATGTTGTGTGGAAAGCATGAGAAAGAAGCCTCTGCATAATGCTAACCTAGCCTTCAACATGTGCAGTCAAGCAAGAGATTCTACTGGGAGGCATCAGCCCAAGGCTGGTCAATTATCCATTTACTGGGATGCGGTACAGTTTTTGGCACAGCATCTGTTTCATGTTTAGAAGCATTTTTTCCCCCAGAGAGTAATGAGTCCCATCTGTAGCAGAACGCATCATTACATACAATTCTGCTTTCTTCCCTAAGAGGTACAGTACGTGGCTGTTGCAATTCACATCATCATACACAAGAGAAAACTATGTTTTTCAAGTTGTAAGCTTGGAGTCGTACTGTGCAGATTGGCATGCTGTCATCAGTAGGATAATTTCCTTTTCACCTCCAAGCAAATGCACCTCCATGCATAAAACGGACGATGAATCAAATCAGGAGTGGACGATGAATCAAATCATTTGCATTTTATACCCATTTTCAGGAAATCAGGGTCCCTTGACATTTCAATTCAAGGCAATAACTAGTTTCTACATGTGCTAAACCAAGACTGTCTCCTGTACTTTGTTTCCGCTAGCATCTTATATGAGGCATATGCAAAACTATAATTTATTTGAGATGTTTGCAACATTAAACATGGATTTCATCAGGCAGCACACAGTACTGAATAGTACAGCCATCCGAGAATGAGATGATTTCCAAAGAAAGCTACATTAAGCTTACTTTTGCAGAATAAATAATTCAATCTTCATGCTTTATATTTAAATATTTATACAAATACACTGCTTGTCACAATTAGTCTGATTAAACTGTTAAGAAAAGGCACTGCGCATGAAATGAGACTTCATCCAGGAAGAGTAGCTATTTATATAGTTCAACTAATTAGGTAAAATTACTGAAGCAATAGAGGTCAAGAAACAGAGCTCTAGCAAAAATCTGACCCCAGTTCATCCAGGGTATGTTTATTGTCCAATGTTTTTGCTGCTAGTAGACCCAAATCTCTCTATTTGCCTCACATTCCTGCTTCCCCGTGATGAAATATTTAAAATATTCACAGACTGATTATGCCCTGTAGCTTAAGATTGTTTTCTCCATTTATGATTTTCTTTCACAACATGCTCACCAGACAAGCCCTCATTACAGAAAGTGAAATATTAAGGCCAGGTTTTTCCTTTATTCCAGGGACACTTTTCAAAAGATGACAAATCTCAAGACTACTCGAAACCTTGATCCTCACATTCTTTCATAGGATAAACTCAGATTTTAAGGCCAGAAGGGACCATCATGATGATCTAGCCTGACCTCCTGCACATTGCAGGCCACAGAACCTCGCCCACCCACTCCTGCAGTAGGTCCACAACCTCTGGCTGAGTTACTGAACTCTTCAAATATTGATTTAAAGGAATCCACCTTTTACTCTAGTTCAAACCAGAAAGTCACCCATACCCCATTCTGCAGAGGAAGGCAAAAACAAACAAACAAAAAAACCCAAAAAACAAAAACCCAGGGTCTCTGCTACTCTGACCTGGGGGAAAATACCTTCTTAATACCACATATGGTGTGATCTTTTAGATCATAAGCATGTGGGTAAGACCTACCACCAGACACCTGGGAAAGAATCCTCTGGAGTACCTCACAGCCCTCTCCATCTAGTGTCCCATCTCCGGCCATTGGAGATATTTGCTAATAGCTGTTGCGGATGGGCCATATGCCATTGTAGGCAATCTCATCATACCATCCCTTCCAAAACCTTATCAAGCTCAGACTTAAAACAAGCTAGGTTTTTTGCTTCCACTGCTCCCCTTGGAAAGCTGTTCCAGAACTTCACTCCTCTGATGGTTAGAAATCTTTGTCTAATTCCAAGCCTAAACTTGATGGCCAGTTTATATCCATTTGTTCCTGTGCCAACATTGTCCCTTAAATAACTCCTCTCCCTCTCTGGTGCTTATCTCTGATGTATTTATAGACATTGGAGACCAGAATTGCACACAGTATTCCAGATGAGATCTCACCAAAACCTTGTATAGTGGTAATAACATTTCCCGCTCTCTACTGGAAACACCTTGCCTGATGCATCCTGGACCGTATTCGCCTTTTTCATGGCCGCATCCCATTGGCAGTTCATAGTTGTCTTATGATTGACCAGTACACCCAGGTCTTTCTCCTTCTCTGTTGTTTCCAACTGAAACATCCCCAGCTTCTAGCAAAAACTCTTGTTGTTATGCATGACCTTTCACTTTGCACTATTAAATGTCAACCCATTTCTATTACTCCAGTTTTCAAGATTGTCCAAATCTTCTTGTAAGATATTCTGGTCCTCCTCTGTGCTAGCAATACTTCCCAACTTTGCATCATCCGCAAATTTTATTTGCACACTCCCACTTTTGATGCCAAAGTCATTAACGAAAATGATCCCAAAACCAATCCTTGAGGGACTCCACTAGTAATCTCTCTCCAGCCTGATAGTTCACCCTTCAGCATGACCTGTTGTAGTCTCCCCTTTAACCAGTTCCTTACCCACCTTTTGGGTTCTTTTATCTAATTTAACTAATAATTTCCCAAATGGACCTGTATGTCACAAGCCAGAAAGGTCAGTAGGATGAAACTCTGCTCCCTCTACAAGGGAAAAGTTAGTTCTAGCAAATGCTCATTTTTATAGATTATAACACTGCTTACCCTTAATTCCATATACTGGATTTTGTTGCTTTAATTGGAATTTGTTTATGTTCCACTTGTACAAATGATAATGGATTTTTAGGATAGCCGTACTCATGAAAGGGGATACAAATTGTGAAAGATAGACTCTGGAGTAGATGAGTCACACTGAATTTACAGGCAATGGGTTCTAGTCTGGGAATGGAATTCAAGGTCAACAAGGAGAGAGTACAGGGCATTATCTTAGAGATCAGGAGCTCTATTCCTGGGTGCGGGGACTCTCTCCAAGGGTCCTGGTTTGCACTGAGTTCCCCACCTGGAGATTCTGAACCCTGCATACAGCAATTCTCTGGGACCTGGGCCGGCAGTGGTGCAGAAATGACCTCACAGCAAGGCTCAACCTCACCACCACCAGCAGAGCCGATGTCACAGAAGCAGATAGCTGCACATTACAGTGGGACCTGGTGGTGTAAACTTCTGTAGACTGGAACAGGGGGAGAAGAGCCATCCTGATGCTCTCCTGACTACCAGTGAGTCTTAGTAGAGCCAGCAGTGGCATTTCAGATGGTTGGGAATTGTTCTCTGCCTAAATTCTGGCTTGTTGAGGTCCAGACAATTAATACTTGCAGCTGCAGTACTGACTATACTCCTGACACACTGACTGGGTTTTTCTCATTTATTTGTATCTAAATATATATGGTTATGTTTCTTTTGTTCCCCTTTCCACCAAATAAATGGTATTTGTGGTTCCATGTTTCCGAGGGCAGCTGAGTGCTTGCAAGCGGGGAAAAAAACACCTAGAAAGGTGACCATGGATGTTGTATTTTAAATTTCCCCAGTCAGAAGGAGGAGTGTGGCTCTGGATGGGGGCTCAAGCCACAATTTTATTTATTTTAGATAAGGGCAACTACACAGAATGAATCTGACCCTTGTGACTGCAATTGACAAAGAAGGTTATATGTAATTGCATTCACATCAGATGAGTTACACCAGTGATGGATCTGGCTCAATCTGCAGAAGTTATTCTTATGTAAAAATGGTACACAGGTAAACTGACTGACAGGCGCGATAGTTTCTCTAAAGTTTGACAAGGAAGAAGAGTAAGATGGACAGTCAGGGTCAGCAAACTCCAGCTTTCTCTTGTACATAATATGCTTGCAAAGATCATGAAGCTCGTTATACAGATTCTGGCTTTGTGTTGTGCTGCAGCACATGTTGAAGTAAGTAGCTCCTTACAAATCCACTGCTCTGCAGGTGGTAAGAGAAGGGCAGGCAGGCAAACTCATACAAATAAACTCCCTGCTTATGCCCCAAACAGCCCCATGTGGCCCCTTTCACTCCTTAGGGGAACAGTAGGAGTTGCTGCAGCTGTTGCTACTGCAAGGAGGTGAGGAGAGAATAGCAGCATCATGGACTCCACTCCCAGGGAGAATGGAGGCGTTAGTACGCATATGGAATGTTCGACCATTTGTATATTTCAGGTGTTGGGGTGGGAGGTGATCACTGTTACTTCTCTACCACCACCCTTAGCTCTCACAGTGCAGAAAGTGGCATCAACCACTGATGAGGTTCAACAAGGACAAGTGCAGAGTCCTGCACTTAGGACGGAAGAATTCCATGCACTGCTACAGACTAGGGACTGAATGGGTAGGCAGCAGTTCTGCAGAAAAGGACCTACGGGTTACAGTGGACGAGAAGCTGGATATGAGTCAACAGTGTGTCCTTGTTGCCAAGAAGGCTAATGGCATTTTGGGCTGTATACATAGGGGCATTGCCAGCAGATCGAGAGACGTGATCATTCCCCTCTATTTGACAATGGTGAGGCCTCATCTGGAGTACTGTGTCCAGTTTTGGGCCCCACACTACAAGAAGGATGTGGAAAAATTGGAAAGAGTCCAGTAGAGGGCAACAAAAATGATTAGGGGGCTGGAGCACATGACTTATGAGGAGAGGCTGAGGGAACTGGGATTGTTTAGTCTGCAGAAGAGAAGAATGAGGGGGGATTTGATAAATGTTTTCAACTACCTGAAAGGGGGTTCCAAAGAGGATGGATCTAGACGTTCTCAGTGATGCCAGATGACAAAACAAGGAGTAATGGTCTCAAGTTGCAGTGGGGGAGGTTTAGGTTGGATATTAGGAAAAACTTTTTCACTAGGAGGGTGGTGAAGCTCTGGCTGGGATGATTTAGTTGGGGATTGGTCCTGCTTTGAGCAGGGGGTTGGACTAGATGACCTCCTGAGGTCCCTTCCAACCCTGATATTCTAGGATTCTATGAACCACTGCTCCGTCAGAGCAGGATGCTGCAGACAGATACTACTTTTAGTTCCAGCTAGAGAGGCTGGCTCCCATCATTCAGCAGAAAAGGTAGTTCCTGAATCAGCCTGGAGGAGGACAGAGCCTCAGCTTAGATCTATCCACTGCATAATGGCAGAAGGCATGGCAACCAGAACTTCGGTGCTTTACGGTATTTAAGGAGAGTAAATCAGCTCCAGCAGTACAGCAATCAGGAGTAACCCCCTAATAGAAACTGGTGGGCATGCCTGATGGAAGGTGTGCATGAGATGGCGGGGGGCAGGGGCAGAGAATCCCAGAAGAAATCTCTAAAGAAATGTACTTTGCCTAAATTCTGAGGGGAAGCCCTATATAAGAAGAAACAATATCACTGTATTTCTAAAACTTTTAGCTGTGCATTCAGCCCTTGTGAAAGGGGCGAGTTTGACAGTGGTAGACACTGCAGTCTTTTGTTCATCCACTGTACTGGTACAACAACAGTCCAAACTTCCCTACCAATCTCTCTCAGCCCTGACTATTATTCCTAGGGAATAAGAAGGTAGTGCAGTCCCCATGCTTGCTCAGTCATTTTCTGAATTTGCTAATAAAAGAGCCAAGAGTAGTGCCAAGGTGTTAAGGGGACTTTTGTAAGGAACACAACTGTTGTGGGATACTTTTGTCAGACTCCCATAGCATGAGTCCAGTGGGGCTGCATCTACACTGCCAAGCAGTAGGGCTTGAACCCTGGATCTTAGCTGGACTTAGGTTTGGACCCTCCACCCCTGTGGGGTTTGGAAGACTGGGTCTGAGCCCTGGGTTAGTGCAATGTGTGTGTAGATAGAAGAGGGGTGAGGCTTGAGCCTGAGTTTGAACCCTGGGCTTATATTGCAGTATAGACATACTCAGAGACTTCAGGTCTGATTCTCCACTGCCTCGTCTTTTGTATAATCATTTACACCAGTGCAAAGTAAGCGTAAAATGCTCCTATTCCGATCTAATAGCATTGTGCATCCCCACTGCACAGTTAGAAACACCTACACTGCCCTGCACTTCATGGAGAATCAGGCTCTATGATTAGAAATTTTGGTCTAAATTTTGTTGGGTATTTATTAGAACAATTCCCTTCTGCTTAATTAAAAAGAAAAAAATAGTTTGAATCACAGCTTCATTCATTGCTTTTTTTAATGCCAAAAGGTGACTTTAGATGGGAAGTTCTGTGACTATGGCTAACTGTCAGGCAATCAAGGCATGATTTGATCAGCCAGAACGTGAAAGGACATTCAAAATGATAATTTTATTCATTGTCAGCCGAGATGGAGGCTGACAATAAATGGACGTTTTGAAAAGCTCTTTTTAAAATAATTATCTTCATTTCTTTGATTTGCATAACAAGTAGCTCTCCAGCCCTCACTCCTTAAACACAAGGTCTCCTACATATTTAGGAGACCATATTAAAAGCAGATCCATTATAAAAAAGAGTGGCAGGTCACTGAGCTAAGTGCACGGAGCCATATGGTGCTAACCAACATTCTCTCCACCAAAGTATGGAGGCAAAGAGATTACATTCTTGACGGAAGATTTCTGAAAATATATGCTCATCTAGCTGATAGAATTTTCCTTGGTACAAGCACAGTATAATATGCAGTATTTAAAAATATTATGTTACATAGACGTTAAGTACGAACAAAAGGTTCCAAAATTATGGGAGCCTCATACACATGGGCCTACACAGACTGATCCCTCATTTTCACCAGTGTATGTGAGAGCAAAAATCAGGCCCTATGGGTAGATGGTAATGAGCATAACTGGACAAGAAACAAGCGTGTATCTGACATAAGTGATTCAAACCAGAAGCTTTTAATCATCTGTTACAAGTAAATATGACTGTTATAAAGGCAGAAGAATAAAAGTTACTAACTCATTATGAAGGACTGAATATATGGAGGAATCCAAGTTCCTAGGGCTACGCTCTGCCTTAAGCAGCACAGGTGCTTGGAGTAAAGCAGAACTAACACGTTCAGTCACTGAGGTTGGTAACGTAAGCAACTCCTCCAAGTAACTGTGAAGCTGTTTTGACAGGCCCTGTCCAACTCGGCCAGAATGACCTCACCTCCCTAGAGGGGGCCTAGGGAAATTAGAGAATATTCAAAGAGCACTGCAGATACTCCTCTTAGTTCACAACCACTGCTGGCTACATAGCTCAAGAGGGGAATGCATAACACTATTGTATTTCACGAGGCGTTTCCTTGCTGTAATTCCCCAACTTCTTAGACAAACTGGAGGAAGTATGGGGAACAGCACAAAAAGCTTGAAGAAAGATTAAAAGAACCACAGACGTATCCCATTATGTAACTGGCTAAGGGAGGCATAACATTTTATCTATATAAAGAGTAACTTCTATGGAGGGAGAGGAAGTAGGGCAGGATCAGAGGAAATGAGGAATAGAAGAGTATGGAACAATAACTTAGGATGAGTATCAACAAAGATTTTCTGATAGTCGGTTGCTGAATTGTGAAATGCTCTGCCAAGGGAAGCAATGGACATCCCAGCAGGCACTTAGAGAGTCTGATCCTGCAACCACTGGAGTCAATGGCAAAGCTCCTATTGACTTCAATAGGGCACAACCAACCCATTAGAGCTCACCTGGACAAAGCACTAAAACCACTCAAGTGAACAATCCTGTACTAGGAAATCCAATAGGCCTTTTCCATTTCTAAATGTCTGTTTAAGTCCATGAAGTGATTTCAGAAACAATTGTTTGTGATAAAGCAGTCTATTATAGAATGCTGGCAGAAGTCATAATATGTCATGACTGAGCCTTGAACATGTTACCACAGTATATCTAGTGCACCCCAGAGAGTATACAAACTTATCAAAGGATACACAGTCCTCTTACACCCTTAGGATCTCTTTCTCATCAAAACAAAATGTGTTCTTAAAACTTAGAAAGTGATCTCACACTTGGGTTTATCGAGTTCATGCTATAATAATGTTTTGTATGGATTACAGGTATCTATTTTACAGAGGATTTGTGCAGTCATTTTTCTTTTGAGAAGTTCCCAATAAGGGCTTGCTGAACAACCAGGAAAATTTATGCTCTCGGCATTTCAAGGAGAACTCAGCACCTTGATAATCATGTGCTAAAGATGATGCCCAGCTTCATGTGGTTGGGAGATACGAATTTTGTTTTGCATTCTGGATAGTTTCTTCCATCCCTTCTTCCAGAAAAAATTCCAATTTTTTCCCCACTGCAATGAAAGAAATATTGCTCAGTGATATAGTCAAGTAAGTCTAGATGAATAATTAGGCATTTTCCCTTGATCATTTAATTGGCCCTATGTGATCTCTATTGGATTCAATTAAATTTTCTCAGGTGGAAATAATGACCTATTTAATCTTCATGTTTCCTAGTATTTTAAAGCTATTGAAAGGGGGAAGAGGGTGGAGGGCAATGTTTTAGATATTTCGTATGTTACAAAAATACTTAGGTGCATATTAATGTTAGCATCTATGTGACTGGTTTGTGACCACTGACACCTGTTAGTATTAAGAAAAGCATGAGCTAATTTCTGATATTGTCAGTGCTGTAGCTGAGACATAATATGTATAATTATTGTGGTACTAATTTTCTCAGAAATCCACTAAGAAGCTGGGGCATGACTAAGCATGCAAATTCTTTAATTTTCAGCAGTGGTTCATGTCAGTGACACTCACACAATATACTGTGAACCTCCATCATAAAAGGTCTGGTCAAACAAGCATATGACTTGTCAGTCTCTGGACAGTCTCCGGCTGAACATTTTCATTACAGCAGAGGTTACATAATGGTTCAGTGGTTCCTCTCCTGCAACACTCTGATATTGATCAACAGGGGAAAAGAATGTATTAATAAATACCCAACTATTAGAGAAAGTACTGTCCCCTCTGTTGGAGTCACTCTCACCTACTTCAATAGATGGTCCATAAAAGCCTTTTTCCAACACACAATAAACGTCATTTGTGATGAAATGGTAATTTCAAATGGATTATTTTCTTATTCCCCCCCCATGCTAAATATTTTCCTTATTGATTGGGACTGCTAATAAGAGAGAAGGAGTTATTCTGACATGATATCACAGTGCACAATGTGGCAGGCACCAGATCATACACGTCAAAATTATCATGTTGAACTGAGACCATTATGAATATAAAATTTAACATCTTTTCTACTGTTTATTACTAAATGACTTGTATTTAAAATTCAAATACTTTAAATTTAGGTAATATTATTAACTTCAGTGGAGTAATAAGCAAAAGCATGAGAGTCCTGATTCTAATCTCATGCAAGTTTTACAATGTATATTGGCCTTAATGGAGTTACTCCTAATTTACATCAGCATCTGACCAGAATAAAGGCCTAGCTAGTACAGCACTTTATAGAGGCACAAACTCTTCATACAGAACTGTTAATGGTAAATTCCAGCTGTGTATTTTCAAACTTTCAGGAGATTTTTGAAAGGGCCTAAGGGACTTAGGAGGACAAGTCTTACTGAAAGTCAAGGTGATCTAGAAACTCAAGTCCCGTTAGGGGCTTTTGAAAATCTCCACCGTTAATGTTATAAAAGAAAGTAACATCTCAGTTTGTGGTGTTCATTTCTAAAATTATTGCCCTATCTGGGAAGTTGTGTTAGGGCATTTCAGACCTAACTAAAGATAAAAGGTGACTAGAAAGCACAGAGCATCTATTTCCCCAAACGGCAAATCCAGCATGTAGTGTTTTACAACATGAATGGTATCAATTTAGGTCGTTGGATCTTCCTCATCATCATTACCAGGAGTACCACAGCTTGTTCCATCTATGCCATACATTTACAGTTTTGGCTGATGGCTAGCAGCA
The DNA here is from genome assembly GCF_028017835.1 of Emys orbicularis. NCBI lineage: Eukaryota > Metazoa > Chordata > Testudines > Emydidae > Emys > Emys orbicularis. The sequence goes on along the minus strand of NC_088683.1, from coordinate 266,200,261 downwards.
AAACTGCACACAGCAGAACTGCAGTTCTGCCTTAGCATTCCAGAAAATAGCTACTGATGAGAGAAATATTTTTAAGCTATATCTGAAAAGTTATTTTTGTAAAAAAAGAGCCTGAAGCAAGATGCTTTACTGCAGCTTGAGGGTATCTTGTATGATAGCAGATTGTTTGCTATGGAAAGTAAACATAACATCTACAATGAAGATTGTTACTAAACACTTGATTGTGCAGTTTTGGGATTTGAGAAAGGACTGCTTGAAGTGACCAGTTACTATCTCCTGCTAGCAATAATAGTCCATGTTACTTTGTCCAACAATTACAGAATTATGGATCATTTTTTCAGAGTTGACACTTTATTTGCTTCAAGTAAGTAGTTGGCTACAGATTTGTATAAATAACAAAAACTAATCTAAAACTAAATGGCTTATTCCTAGAGCAATGAAAAAATGTGAGTAGCTGTTATACCGTTTATTTTTTAAAAAGCAGTCTGTCTCACTTTTGATCATCACACCATCCTAAGAGTTTAGATAGAAGAAGCAACAGTCCCTTACTTCCACGCTCAGAGACTTTAAAAATAAAAATATGAAAATAAACTTTAAAGGCATAGCAATATAAAACCTAATACACTGGCAGACAGCGGATTATATATTTCACTGCAAATGCTACAAAAATAAGGAACTATAATTCCAAATAAATATGAGACAAAGAAGTGGGTTGTCACAATCATATCTGATCATTCTTGTCATTCATGTGAAATAAAACTTTGTCAAGAATTTGACAGATAGCGAAGATTAGTCTAAGATACTGAGATTTCTCAGGTCTATTTGATTTTAGTTGCATTCAATTTTTGGCCTTTAAGCAAGCTCAGAGATGAAATGACAACAGGAATTACTACCTGTAAATTGTATTTCTCTGGATTGTTTCACATTAGTCCACACTTAATTGGATTTTGTCCACATCACAAATGGACAGGCGACATAGGCAATGAATTGAAGAGAACCGAAATGTATCAGAAACATTCTGCAGAAATCGCATACACTAGTCCATGCAAACCAAAGTCTGAAGGTACTGAGAGGTCCTGGGACAGGTGGTTATAATTCTGACATTGAAGCTAGAATCAGTCAATGAAATAGACTTATCTTGGCTATTTCACAGTGATCATGACTGTGTGTCTCACATTCAATGTGCACAGTCAGTAAATTTCACTGTGCAGCTAAGTTACTCACAGCTTCCTTAGCTGTTCTCAACTGTTTATGCAATGTGCATGTGTAAACTGATTGCTGATGACAAGACAAAACCATTCCCAGAATATACCCTCAATGGATGTTTTTGGCTAACTATTTCAGGAGAGATTTAATAAGAGCACATTTCTTATTTTTTATTCCAATCCTAAACAATAAGTATGTGAGCATCTTCACACATTATTAGTTCCATTGACGTCAGTGGGACTAATGCCATGAATACCTGTTTCCCAACCTTGGTGCATATTTGGCTTGTATTCTCTTATGAATGTACATTCTGCACATTCATTTATCTATCTATCTATATGTGTCTATCTGCAGTTCTGGGCACTCGAACAAAAGTTACCAAAATGCAAACAAGAAGATATAAATCATGCCCTATTAATACAGTCCAAAATCCTCCACTGAGGGCTTACTTTACTCATTTTTAAAATCAGCAGCATTACTTGATCTGCAACAAATTGCATAAACTGCTGCTCTGCCCATGCTCCTTGACTATCAGTGTCATTGTGAATGTTTGCCCTCATCCTATGTATTGATTAGACCTTTCAGTTTTGTATCATTGGGCAATTTCATCTCCCAACTTCTCTTTCCTGGTCACTGATAAAGGTGCTGAACCAGAACCAGGTCAGACCTCATATTGATTCCTGTGTCACTCTGCTAGTCAGGTTATTGCAGGGGTTCTCAAACTGGGGGTCAGGACATGAGGGGTCGCGAGCTGTAAGCCTCCACCCCAAACCCAGCTTTGCCTCCAGCATTTATAATGGTGTTAACTATATTAAAAAGTGTTTTTAATTTATAAGGGGAGGGGTGCATTCAGAGGCTTGCTATGTGAAAGGGGTCATTGGTACAAAAGTTTGAGAACCACTGGGTTATTGCATCCAGAATTGCTAACACTTACAAATATGTTCTGTCCTCCACCTAAGCCAATGACCTTACCCAGTAGTTTGCTCCTTAAAATAAGCTGCCAACCATTTGTGATTAACCTTTTGGACAGTATTCTATTGGAAGCTTTCCTCAAATCACAGTAAATTGTGACCATTGATAATACCCCAGAACTCTTTTTGTTTCTGCCAATTTAATCAGATGGGGGAAATAATGACTTGCCAGGATAATAATAAGAGAACTGTGGATTAGGCAGGAAACTGAATTTGTAGACCTGGGTTCTAAACCCAGTTCTGTCCCTGATGTGCTGAATGACCTTGGGCAAGTTATTTACCTCAATTTCCCCATAGTTATCTAGTGCCCTTCATGAATGGCCTTTAGCACGTTTTTTCTGAGTTCAAATGGAATCACAACACACTTACCGATTAGAAGGACACCATCAGCAAGGGATTGCTTATGTCTGAAGGGAACATACTGTTTAGGCATGAACTGCTTTTCCACCCAGAGTATAGAGTGTGACTCATGGACTGCAGCATCTCATCCTTCACTGTAGGACTTTTTTAAGCTGTGGCCACATGTGAGGTGAAACGGGTCCTGAATATTTTACCATGTTGATGTGAATATCAATGTCAGATTCAGTTTCTGGATCCTTGGCTCTCTGAAATTCACCCCAGAGCGAGCATCTACCATGATTAAACAATTTCCTGGAGTGAATTCGATGGTATAATCCTTTTAGAAGCTTCATTAGAAGTCTTTGAATTCTAGGCAGTGCCTTCCACAGGTCTCTCAGTAGATACGATGGCTGCAATGATGCAAAGCTGCATATCACTAATCAAGGAATCTCTTAGGGTACGTCTACACTGCAATTAGATACCTGTGGCTGGCTTGTGCCAGATGACTTGGACTCATGGGGCTCGGGCTGCAGGGCTGTTTAATTGCAGGGTAGACATTCAGGCTTGGCTTGAAGCCCAAGATCTGGGACCCTCCCACCTCGCAGGGTCCTAGAGCCCAGGCTCCAGCCCAAGCCCAAAGATCTACACCACAATTAAACAGCCCCTTCGCCTGAGCCCTGCGAGCCCAGGACAGCTAGAACGGGCCAGCTGTGGGTTTTTAATTGCATTGTAGACATACCCTTGGGGCCCAAAGTTTCATGTTCCTTTTGCACTCTTGTATGGGAAAGGAATCTTTCCTAAGTTTCATTCTTTCTAGCAGTGCAATGAGTCTCAAATTGTGCCAAGACCTTATCAAAAACTTCACTGTCCTCAGGACAGAGCTGGAAGTTGTTACAAAGAGTTAGAACTTCCCCACTAGCTATGGTTAGCAGTAAGGCTACTTTCCAGGATCCACTCAAGGAGCCTTCACCTATTGCCATTATGGATAGCAAAAAACACTGTTTAAACCTCTTCTAGGATTCCCCCATGTTCCCCACTAACCTGAATTCTGGTGGTGACTTTATGCTATTCTCTTTTTTTTGTCTGCATTGCACAGGAGGTGGGTTTCTGAAGCAGGGAGGGGAGCTTCTCTGATCTGCTCTCTGGTATAATGGTTGATTGAAACAGTCCCTCTCTCCTTTGCAGGCTGCCTTTAAATGTTCTCCAAACAGTGCTCCTCCCTCTGGCACCATGTGTTGCTTTGCTCCTTTATGAAGCACAAGCTGTTTTCCACAAAGGATTTTTATTTAACGCTTGAAATATAGCAACTGAGAACTCCACTGTGTCCTGGATCTGTGTTGCTTTCTGTTTCTGCAAGATGTCTGACTGCCAGTTCCTGGGTTTGAGACTCTTCTATGCATATGCATTAATTCATTGGCACACTCAGCATGGCTACTGTACACTTTGTGTGAAATAGTCTTATTTGATTGTACGTAAGGAGACAAAACTTAAGCTTTTTTAAAAACAACACAGAGGTAAGCAATAAAATATGAAATGGTAAGTATGCAGGGACATGACTAGTTTGGGCTTAATGAAGGAACGGGACAGGAGTGAATGGTGATGCTGTACTGCTTCCTGTGTCTGCAAAGGTGCTCTGGGATGACCCTATGAGTTTAAGATCATGTTTGTATTCTGTAACAGTAAAGCATAAATGTACATTACAACCATAATGTCCTCAATATCATTACAGGGTCCAGGAAAAAGTTCTTATAGTTCTAAATTTTAGTGAGAAAGCTGTAGCAGGGAACCCAAGGCTTTAAAAGAAAGAACAAAAACTGATCCACCACCTCAGTTAGCTCCATTGTTAGCAGTCTCTGTAGAGCCCGACAACTTAATGGACACAAAGATTGAGCTACCTTTTCAATCTTGCAGCTGGTTCCATCCTGAAAAACGAATGAGTGTAGAGAAGCTTACACAATGGTTACCTATGCTCTTATGGGATTTCAGTCTCTGGAGTATTCATTCTGGCACCAACACTAAAAATTAAAAACTCTTTCTAAAAAGAATTGAGTTAAAAATTTAAGAGCACATATTTTATACAAAGACATACTGTACTATATTCTGTAAAGGACAAAACATGCAGAGGCAGGAAATATATTTTAAGTTGCACAGTACTTGAAAAACCTTTTTATATGTTGCTGATGATCAGTTGACTAAGACACTGATAGCACACATTCACTCACTTCATCTCCAAGCCCACAGTAGTGCATGTCCAGTACTTCCTATCTGCAGAAGATGCAGATGGTAGAAGAGTAAGATGAATAAGAGACAAAACAAAGAGAGCGCATTACTAAGGCTAAGATTTTGTCATGGATATTTTTAGTAAAAGTCACAGACAGGTCACGGGCAATAAACAGAAATTCAGAGGAGCCCGTGACCTGTCCCTGACTTTTACTAAAAATATCCCTGACAAAATGGGGAAGGAGGAGGGTCCAGCACCAGCTGCTGGGGCTCTTGAGTCTCTGCCACTGCCCGCAGTGGCTGGAAGCTGTGGGGTCCCCTTGCTGCTGGTGGCTAGGAGCTCCGGGGGACCCCCCCACTACACATAGAGGCTTGACAGCTGCTGTGGGTCCCCCTGCTGTGGCTAGGCAGCTGGGGAGCTGCTGGGGGTCCCCCGCCATCCCCAGCACCTGGGGAGCTGACAGCTGACAGCTCCAGCCCAGCTGCCCCAGGACTGAAGTGCAAAAGGAGGTCTCTGGAAATCACGGATTCCGTGACTTCCGTGACATAATCGTAGCCTTACTCATTACACAGCTATTTTGATTCAAATGGTTTCAAACACATGTCCTAATGTGATTAATCTTATACAAAAAGTTTTAATATGAAATGTGTTTTCAGATTCCTTTTTCTCCTATGGAACTTTTGCTAACTATTTTTAATAGGGTAAGCTGGTGAAAGTAGACAATTTGAATTTGCAATATATACTATGTAGCTAGCTTGAATCTGAGAAATACGTTCGGTTTCGTTTTAGTAAACTATATACTATATAGCATATCAGCATTAGCAATTTACCTGACTCCTATTTATGTTGTTACTACAAAGGGTTTAAAATTTTCTCCTCAGCTAACATGTTAAAATCTCCTATCATAAATTTTATCTCAAAAGTAAGTGGAAGTAGTAGAGGTGTTTTGATGTCCACTTACAGTCTGGAGAATATTAACTTTTCAAATCCTGAGAAAGTTAGTGCCAAATTAGAGATACAGCATTTGTTTTCACTGCATGAAGTGTAAGGTTAATATTGTAACAAACACATCTTTCTGGTAGCCACCTTTTTCCCCATTCGCCAAACCACTGCTTAGTTAATTAAAACTGATATTGAATCATGTAAGATTGTCTTAAGATTCTTTGACCAAATGAATGAATTTGATCCTTTTATGGGGTTGGCAATTGATGCTGATTTTTCAACAGCTACATAAAATAATTAATGTGTACTGGTTCAAAGTCACTTAACAGTCTTTCTGTGACTTAATACGTCTCTCTTCCAAAGCAAGATTATTCAGAATATTACAATGGTGACAGCTGCAGGAAACTAGGCTAGCCACCAGAAGTCAATAGACTCCAACAGTTACTTTAATATTTCAGTAACAAATACACAGAAAAAAAAGAACAAGAAGCAAGATGGTGTCACTAACAATACCACTCAGCACTAAACACCCAGTCAGTCGAGGTTTGCAATGTACTAAATAAGTTGTTACTTAGCTAACCTTTATTTTAAAAATGTGTATTAGTGCAAGGACAATTTGCTTTAGATTGAATTTTCAAGACTTAAAATTGCTATTTTTTCATCTCATCATCCAGAAGGAATTAAAGACCTTCATAGAATCACAGAACTGGAAGGGACCTCGAGAGGTCATCTAGTCCAGTCCCCTGCACTTGTGGCAGGACTAATTATCTAGACCATCCCTGACAGGTGTTTGTCTAACCTGCTGTTAAAAATCTCCAATGATGGAGATACCACAACATCCCTAGGCAATTTATTCCAGTACTTAACCACCCTGACAGTTAGGAAGTTTTTTCCTAACGTCCAACCTAAATGCCCCTTGCTGCAATTTAAGCCCATTGCGTCTTGACCTATCCTCAGAGGTTAAGAAAAACAATCTTCCTGCATAGGTCATGTTTTCTAGACCTTTAATCATTTTTCTTGCTCTTCTCTGGACTCTTTCCAATTTGTCCGCATCCTTCCTGAAATGTGGCACCCATAACTGGACACAATACTTTAGTTGAGGCCTAATCAGAGCGGAGTAGAGCGGAAGAATTACTTCTCACGTCTTGCTTACAACACTCCTGCTAATACATCCCAGAATGATGTTCGCTTTTTTTGCAATAGCGTTACACTGTTGACTCATATTTAGCTTGTGGTCCACTATGATCCCCAGATCCCTTTCCGCAGTACTCCTTCTTCGGCAGTCATTTCCCATTTTATATGTGTGCAACTGATTGTTCCTTCCTAACTGGAGTACTTTACATTTGTCCTTATTGAATTTAATCCTATTTACTTCAGACCATTTCTCCAGTTTGTTCAGATCATTTTGAATTTTAATCCTATCCTCCAAAGCACTTGCAATCCCTCCCAGCTTGGTATCATCTGCAAACTCTATAAGTATTGTGACAGACCCAGACCAGTGGGGTACAGGAGTCTGGTAGAGGGCAAATATACTGGTCACTGGATGAGTAGTTTTCTGTTCCCTGAGTGACCAGAGCAGGGGCTGCACTAGAGTAATCAGGAACCTGCTAGAACCAATTAAGGCAGGCAGGCTAATTAGGACACCTGGAGCCAATTAAGAAGAAGCTGCTAGACTCAATTAAGGCAGGCTAATCAGGGCACCTGGGTTTTTAAAAGAAGCTCACTTCAGTTTGTGGTGCGAGTGTGAGGAGCTGGGAGCAAGAGGTGCAAGGAGTAGAGAGTGAGAGGGTGTGCTGCTGGAGGACTGAGGAGCACAAGCGTTATCAGACACCAGGAGGAAGGTACTGTGGTGAGAATAAGGAAGGTGTTTGGAGGAGGCCCTGGGGAAGTAGCCCAGGGAGTTGTAGCTGTCATGCAGCTGTTACAGGAGTCACTATAGACAGCTGCAGTCCACAGGGCCCTGGGCTGGAACCCGGAGTAGAGGGCGGGCCCGGGTTCCCCCCAAACCTCCCAATTGACCTGGACTGTGGGTTCTTCCAGAGGGGAAGGTCTCTGGGCTGTTCCCCAACCCACATGGTGAATCTCTGAAGCAAGAAAATCCGCCAATAAGCGCAGGACCCACCAAGATAGAGGAGGAACTTTGTCACAGTATACTCTGTATGCCATTATCTAAATCATTGATGAAGATTATTGAAGAGAACTGGACCCAGAACTGATTCCTGCAGGACCCCACTCGTTATGCCCTTCCAGCATGACTCTGAACCAGTGATAACTACTCTCTGGGAACAGTTTTCCAACCAGTTTTGCACCCATCTTATAGTAGCTCCATCTAGGTTGCATTTCCCTAGTTTATTTATGAGACGATCATGCGGGATAGTATCAAAAGCTTTACTAAAATCAAGATATACCACGTCTACTGCTTCCTCCTATCCACAAGGCTTTTTACCCTGTCAAAGAAAGCTATCAGGTTGGTTTGACACGATTTGTTTTTGACAAATCCATGCTGACTGTTATTTATCACCTTATTATCTTCTAGATGTTTGCAAATTGATTGCTTAATTATTTGCTCCATTATCTTTCTGGGTACAAAAGTTAAACTGTCTGGTCTGTAATTCCCTGGATTGTCCTTATTTCTCTTTTTATGGATGGGCACTATATTTGCCCTTTTCCAGTCTTCTGGAACTCTCCTGTCTTCCATGACTTCTCAAAGATAATCGCTAATGGCTCAGATATCTCCTCAGTCCGCTCCTTGAGTATTCTAGGGTGCATTTCATCAGGCCCTGGTGACTTGAAGACATCTAATTTGTCCAAGTAATTTTTAACTTGTTCTTTCCCTATTTTAGCCTCTTCTGATCCTACCTTATTTTCACTAGTATTCTCTACGTTAGACGTCAAAACACCAACCTTCTTGGTGAAAACTGAAACAAAGAAGTCATTAACCACTTCTGCCATTTCCACATTTTCTGTTATTATCCCCCTCCCCTTCATTGAGTAATGGGCCTACCCTGTCCTTGGCTTCCTCTTGCTTCTAATGTATTTGTAGAATGTTTTCTTGTTACCCTTTATATCTCTAGCTAGTTTGAGCTCATTTTGTGCCTTGGCCTTTCTAATTTTGTTATTTGTTTATATTCATCCTTTTTAATTTGACCTAGTTTCCACTTTTTGTAGGACTCTTTTTTGATTTTTAGATCATTGAAGATCTCCTGGTTAAGCCAGGTTGGTCTCTTGCCATACATCCTATCTTTCCTATGCAGTGGGATAGTTTGCTCTTGTGCCCTTAATTATGTCTCTTTGAAAAACTGCCAGCTGTCTTCTATTGCTTTTCCCCTTAGACTTGCTTCCCCCGGGATCTTACCTACCAACTCTCTGAGTTTGCTAAAGTCTGCCTTCTTGAAATCCATTGTCTTTATTTTGCTGTTCTCCCTCCTACCATTCCTTAGAATCATGAACTTTATCATTTCATGATCACTTTCACCCAAGCTGCCTTCCACTTTCAAATTCTCAACCAGTTCCTCCCTATTTGTTAAAATCAAATCTAGAACAGTCTCTCCCCTGGTTGTTGTGTCCACCTTCATATTCACTGCTGAGGTCATACTGCCATGAGGTTTAATTTTTCCTGTGTTTCTCATCCATCCCATTGCAAGATTCTTGAAAGAAAACAACGCTTTTTACTCTAATCTGTCTCATTGTTTCTGTGACGGGTTAGATCACAGAAACCCCCTTGGGAGCTGCCACCCAATGTGCAAAGACTACCCCTGCTTCTGTTTTCCCTGCCAGCTCAGGACTCCAGCACCCTGTCTTGCTGAGCCAGACACTCCAGTCTGCTCTAACAAAGACTCAGGGTCTGAATCACTTGCCCCAAAGCTGCAAGTTTACCTGAAAACAGCGTACAGTAGTGTGCTTGTCTTTAGCACTCAGATGCCCAACTCCCAATGGGGTCTAAACCTAAATAAATCCGTTTTACCCTGCATAAAGCTTATGCAGAGTAAACTCATAAATTGTTCGCCCTCTATAACACTGATAGAGAGATATGCACAGTTGTTTGCTCCCCCAGGTATTAATACATACTCTGAGTAAATTACTAAATAAAAAGTGATTTTATTAAATACAGACAGTAGGATTTAAGTGGTTCCAAGTAGTAACAGACAGAACAAAGTAAGTCACAAGCAAAATAAAATAAAATGCGCAAATCTATGCCTAATCAAACTGAATACAGATAATCTCACCCTCAGAGATGCTTCAGTAAGTTTTTCTCAGACTGGACACCTTCCAGGCCTGGGCACAATTCTTTCCCCTGGTACAGCTCTTGTTGCAGCTCACGTGATAGCTAGGGGATTCTTCATGATGGCTCCTCTCCCTCTCGTCTGTTCCACCCCTTTATATATGTTTTGCATAAGGCGGGAACCCTTTGTCCCTCTGGGTTTCCACCCCCCCCCCCACTGGAAAAGCACCAGGTTAAAGATGGATTCCAGTTCAGGTGACATGATCACATGTCACTGCAAGACTTCATTACTCACTTGCCAGCACACACACATACAGGGAGACTCACAGGTAAACAGCCATCTGCAGACAATGGGAGTCATCAAGATTCCAAACCATCATTAATGGCCCACACTTTACATAATTACAGTAGGCCCTCAGAGTTGCATTTTATATTTCTAGTTTTAGATACAAGAGTGGTACATTTCTACAAACAGGATGATCACACTCAGTAGATTATGAGCTTTGTAATGATACCTTACAAGAGACCTTTTGCACAAAGCATATCCCATTTGCATTATAGTCACTTATTATCAAATTTTTTATAAAACTATCCCAGTTACATTATATTCACTTATTATCATGTTTTTATAAAACCATGTAGACTGCACAACGTCACAGTTTCCTTTTGCTTACAACCCCTGTCTGTTTGTTGTATCCAGCTGTTGTCTTATTCTTAGACTGAAAGATCCTAAATGCAGGAACTCTCTTTTTGTTATGTTTTTGTAGAGTACTTAGCCCAGTGGAGTCCTGATCTCTGACTGAGGTGCCTAGACATTATTGTAATTCCAATAATTAATGCAAATCGTTAAAACCAAACATCTCTATAAGAACAGAAAACTAAATGTGGGATAATAGTGCAATAGTGATGCTGAAAAGAATCTATCAGAGTAAATATCAAACATAATCTTCATAACCTTGAGCTTACTCCTCTACTCCTATGGATATTTGTATTTCATCCCTATACTCAGATAATTAGTGGAAACCCAAGGAATGAGTATGTTAAGAATACCAAAATAATGACAAAGTTCACTTAAAAATCAACCGTTTAATTGCAAAACAAGAGGAGCTACTTTTTTCTAGCTACATATTACTGTTCCCCAACCGTCTCCTCCTAATCTAGGGAGAATTGTGAGCTGACCAGACAGACAAGTGTTCGGAATAGACACATCAATACTTGGAGGAAGGTAGGTAAATTCTCAAATGGAAAAGTTTCCCCAACAACACAAGGGACCTTAAGGCAACAATTTCTGCAGAACTGTGGCTTTCTGTTTTAAGAGTTTCTTGCCCTTAACATATGGGAGCTTCCAGACAGTAACTGATGCTTTGGGGTTTAACCAAGTCTAGGCAAATAGCTCTAGCAGCACTACTCATGATTTTCCCAAGCAGCAGCAGAGTAAAACTTATTTAGCTCTGCTCTTTCACTGCTAGAATTTAGAACTGTGACAGCAAGAATCATGACACTTCACTGCTGCTGCGTGGGAAGTCTATGGAGCAGGGAGATAGGACCCTCCCACCTCTACATGCACAGAAAAAAGGGAGACTGGTGGCAGGATAAAGTGCACAGTAAATAGGGTACTAGCTGAGGACCTGGGTTCGATTCCATGCTCTGCCACAAACTTCTCATGTGACCTTAATGTCATTTAGACTCTCTGTGCCTCAGTTCCCCAATCAGTAGAAGGGGAATAACAGTCCTTTCCAATCTTACAAGGGTATTGTGAGAAAAAAGATTATGTGGCACTTCATAATAGGAGCTCTATAAGTACCCGTACCTAAGAAAGGAGAATCCCACTAGCAAGGTCTAAAGCAAATTGTTCATATTGATTTCTGGCTAGTAGAGTGTAGCTTTTATCTGACTAGTAGATTTAAAGTTTAAGTCCTATCCCAAGAGCTGCACTTTTTGTATTACTTCATAAAGCACACAGGCCGCTCACAGACTATATATTATTACTGAATCTCTGTTTTTCCCTACTCCATCCTATTCATCATTAGCTGCTGCAGTTATCTTCTTTTAGGGGTACCTCAGTGCCCGTTGCTTTTCATATGGCTATTTTCTCCCCACAAGCTTAGCAACCATGAAAAACAAAATTCACAGCAAAGTGGTAACCAGTAACCATCGCGCATGACCTCCAATGGACATGATTCCATCACCTTTAACCATGAAAAATACTGTTTGGATTTCCAAGACAAGGTAACACATCCGACAGCTCACACATGAAAGAAAACAGCACCAAGTATGGCTTTTCATAGTGTCCTTTTAAATGATTATAGACAAATGTTTTTTCGCCTTTATATTTTAGGAGTAGCTCTCGGGTCCATGCTCAATAGATACTGTTCTCACTGTCAAGAACATATTAATGTGTTCAAACCCTAGTAAATTAGTGTTGTGCAGAATCATGGCTGGGGGTGGCTAAATCATTCTGAAGAGAGGTCTGCATTGTTGTTAAATATGCTGTGTGGGACGGGCTACAATGGTAAGGCCATATGTTACCTTTGGATCTCCCACTGATGACAATGATCTGAGCTGTGTGCCCAACTGCATGCCTACCTTATTTCAAAGTATGGAACTCAGCACCTATACAGGTGCTGTGAAACTATATTAGTATGGGACATGATATCAAAATACTACATCTTAAATAGCACACAGGGCCGGCTCCAGGCACCAGCCGAGCAAGCTGGTGCTTGGGGTGGCAGCTTGTAGGAGGTGGCATTCCGCCCAATCCTAGGGCGGCACGGCCACTTTTTTTTTTCCGTTCTGCTCCGGCCGCCCTGTAGCGGGCAGCAGTGTGGAGGACGGGAGCGCCCTGCAGCAAGCCCGGCAGGGCAGCCCGCGTCCTTCCCTCCCAGCCGACCGGAGCGGTGTGGAGCCCTCCCGGCAGGGGGCACGGCGGGAGGGGCCGCGTGGCAGCGCCCCGCTAAAGCCCTGGCCACCCCCCTTCTCTCTCTCTCCCCCCGCTCCCTCCCCCTGCACCCTGGCTCCGGCCACGCCGCAGGTGTTTTTTTTGTTTTTGTTTTTTTGCTTGGGGTGGCCAGAAAGCCAGAGCCGGCCCTGATAGCACATTAATTTTGTTTAAAAATGAATTTTAAGGAGACCTTGTGGCAAGAAGGCAGAAGCCCAGAAAACCATCAGGTAGGTGAATCTGCACGTTGGCTGTTCCAAACTTTTGTCAAAGATCACAAACACAGCTTTGAAAATGAAGCCTTTGAAAGCAAAAAGGAAATCTTTGTAACTGATCCTGTTTTGTGACAATATGTGCATGCTTTATATATATATAAATACCTGCTCAGAACTGTACCAATTATAGATTGCCTTAGCACACTAGTAGCTTTGTTTCATGCTGCATCAATCTGTTCCTCCACCTCGTCACTCCTTTATAGTCCACTTTTCTGAATGCTGTAACTACTGAGTAGGTGGTGACATTCATCCACAGTCTTTAGTAGGGGGCCGTGCAGAACTACACTTCCCCAGGGCACCTTGAGGAGGTTTGTGCCTCAGGTGAAGCGTGCAAGTTGCCTACTTGTTATAGTGCAGCCTGCTTTTCCTTCACCCTAGCATGAGTGCTCAGCTCTTCTGAGGAGGACAAGGACACGGCAAGCCTTTTCTTTTTCCCCCTTTGGAACAAAGAGCACCTCAGAGTACAGGGGAAAAAAGAGTCCCATTGTCTCCCCCCAGCACAGGGGCTGCTTATTAGCCCCAGGCCTTTGTGTAGGATCCACGGTGTGGGGAGAGATGCAAGGCTCAAACCTCCATTTTGAGCACCTCACTGCTGGCCCTAAGCCATGATGGCTCTACTACCTGATGTACTTAGGTAAAGCATCTTTTTTTAAGGGAAAGTACATTGAAGAGGGGGAGTAATAATCAGTATTAATCTAGCAAATTAATTAACCAAACACTGGAATAAAACATGATGATGTTTATAAGTTCTATTTATAGGGTACTCACAAACTATAAGTAAAAAGTATATTTTAACAGCTCTTCCATGCTTTTAAGCAGGGCCAGCTCCAGGCACCAGCTTCTCAAGCAGGTGCTTGGGGCGGCCGCTCTGAAGAGGGGCGGCACGTCCAGATATTCGGTGGCAATTCGGCGGACGGTCCCTCACTCCGCCTCGGAGCGAAGGACCTCCCGCCGAATTGCCGCCTGCGATCGCGGCTTTTTTTTTTTTTTTTTTTTTGGCTGCTAGGGGCGGCCAAAACCCTGGAGCCGGCCCTGCTTTTAAGTACCAGTCTGTTTAATCAAAAATAAAATTATTCAGTCTGTTCAAAGCAGTTCTGTGTCAAGGTGATTAGACAGATTGAAAGTAAAACCTGTGACGTACCATAAACCTGAAAAAGGTGTACTAAACTCAGCTCCATCTTTATTGCCATGCAACCAAACCCTGCTGCTCAGGCAAAATGACTAACTAGTTAAAGACCTTTTGGATAATGGCTCCAGTGAAACAAAAAGCTCCTGCATAGTATGCGTGTTGTACTCTAGAGGGCACTATAACAACTTCAATACATTAAAAAACCAACCTTCAAGAAAGCAGCTTTTGTGCACTGCCTTTGACTCAGTTAATGCTATTTTATGAAAAACATTTCTAAAGCACCGTGACGTTCTGTGGATAGCTGAGTCAATCCAGTTACAGAAGATTACTGATACATCCATTAGTTAAGACAGTAACAATTCTAGAGCTATTAGCAGCTGGATCATTAAATGAATAATCCCCCCCGCATAACTCATTACACAATGATATAACCCCAGCATCAGAAGAATGACACATCACAACCCTTTCCCAAGGTTCTTAAACAGAAAATCCATCTAGTAACATGAAAATTCAGATTTTGTATTAAATGCTGCATACATTCATTATATGCAGAAAGTGGTGGTTTCTAGTGAGCTGTTTTTATTGGCTATCTTATAAACCTTAGATAAATCCTAAGTGCTGTCTCTACCTTCGTATATCAAAAATACAAAAACATTTCTTCCAAATTCAATTCTATATCACAAGTTTAAAGAGGCAGAGCTTTTCCCTCCTCCCCTCCCACTCACAGAAGTTTTAGTAAATCTCAGTCTCTAGTATGCAAAATTCCTATGATTTCAATTAGTTAGATCCCCACAAACACTGATTGATTTAGACCTTCTGGATAAGTTAGAATGATTTTGATCATAATTTGTGGGATGCATATGACAGAGAGGTACAATGGTCATTTAAAATTATGGCTCCCCAGCCTACTCATCATCCTACATCTATTCAAATCTTGATTAGAAATTATCCTTTGGGCAGTGGGAAGTGTTCAGTTAGAGGTGAAAGAACAGGTTAAAATACACTTGAGATGATGAAATAAACTCAAGAGACATGCTTAGCAATTTACCTTTCCATTGCCATTACCTAGATCTTTTAGAAGTTGGCTTTACACCCTAATAGCGATGTATACTTTGACATTAAGAATCTCAAGTAAAGAAGAATTCATCTTAGTAATATGATAAAACACCAGTTATTTCTGGCAGCAGCTATTTCTGGCATAGATACTGGCTCACTCACTGACAAGAGTCAAGGTGTTTTCTTTAAGCAAATGGTTTCCTTACAAGTGTGAAAATAAAAGGATGAGAGAGGCACCTTCTTTCTCCATTTCCCAGAGCAAAATAGGTTTAGACAAGCCACTCTTCTTCTGCAGCCCATTCTCATCAGGGATGTATTTTAGCTAGGTACACCTAGAATCATCCACTTAAGGATATCAAACATGTACACAGTGGCCTTGGATCCTCTGGCACGAACACTTACAAACTATGGGCCTGATCCAGAGCCCATTGACGTAAATGAGAATCTTTCTACCAACACCAGTGGGCTTGGGATAAGGACCTACTGGCCTTATTCTGTCCTCAACATCATTTATTTCCCATGCATCTGAAGGGCATTACTACCTTCCCACTCATATACTGACAGGCATCACTTTGTCACTAAAATGCAACCAGTTTTGGGGTAGCTAGGAGGGGGGGAGGAGTTATGCTAAGAATACTAAATAATGAAAGGAGGAGAAATTTTGGCCAAGACAGTGAGATTTTTAGCAACTATGCAGCGAATGTAGATCCAAAGCCACCTAATTGAACGACTTTTTGTGCAGTCAGCCACTAACTACGCATATCACCCGAGTGACCCACTGGACACAAAAACCTTTTTTTTAAAGCATCTGCAAAGAGCTCGGATTTTAAATGCTAACAGAATAAGGTGGTAGATGACTGAAAACATTCTAACATCTGAATAAAAAAATGGATATGTTGTAATGTAATCATTTCATTTTTTTTAATTATGTGAACACTCCAAAGATGTCACTCCAAAGCGAAAGTTAATTTTAATTTATTTTTCCCAAACAGCAGAATTTAGACATTTATCTAGATATGTAATGATAGGAAACTCAACTTAATACAAAAGACAGAATTGGAGATGTGTATGTCCTTAGATACAACTCTACCCCGATATAACGCGACCCGATATAACACGAATTCTGATATAACCCGGTAAAGCAGTGCTCCCGGGGGGCGGGGCTGCGCACTGCGGCGGATCAAAGCAAGTTCGATATAACATGGTTTCACCTATAACGCGGTAAGATTTTTGGGCTCCCGAGGACAGCGTTATATCGAGGTAGAGGTGTAATTATGACTACAAATGACAGCCTGTCACTCTCACATTTGTTTTAACAGTACAACCCATATTTTGTTTGTATTGCAGCTATCATCTAAATATACATAAGACAAACATTAATAAAATGGATAGTATTGTTTTATAGAGAGCTATCTCAAGAGTTTAAGGGAAACAGTCTTCCCTGAAATATGCAACTCTCTTGGTCCTTGATCCAAAGCTCATTAAATCAGTCTTTCCACTGACTTCAGTGGACTTTGGATCAGACCCTCCACATGAAATTATGTATAAATATTTACCAGATATTATTGCACTTTAGCATTTTAGGGCCCAACTCTTCATGAAATTAAACTGGTGAAATTCCAGTGAATCATATCAACAGCATGCCTGATTCTTTTCTAAATTATATTATCTAGTCAACGTGTCTCTATCTGGAGAAAATGACATTAATAATAATGGGCTAATCCCCTGTGTGCACCTAAAATGTCGAAGAGCCCCTCTTCTCCCCAAGCTAGTAATGTCAGGAAAACTGTACTCCAGAAGGCCTCTGGTTTCAAATTGCTTTTTTATTATTATTGGAAACAGAGTCTGTTTTTTAAGTTTCCTTGTCTTCTTTGTGATTGTCATCTTAGGTAGGGGAAACTAAAATATGACTTTGAAATGCAATAGTAAAACAAACAAATGGTGAAAGCAATCCGTCTGTAAACTGACTAGTCTGTTTCACTTGTGGTTCTAATGCAATAGCACAAAAGGAATAATGGTAGGGGTTTACTTAAATCCAAGAATAGGTTTTCACTGATTTTTTAAGAGAGTCTATTTAAAAATCCCTCTGACAGGAGAGCCAAAATTAGGAGTCTAAAACTAACAGCATCCATTTAAAATAGAAAGTTATGTTTGGAAAAAATATCCTCCAGCAGTATGGAAGCTGTATGCCTACCACATTCCCTCCAGAGAAAAACAGTGTTTCACGTAAAGAGACAGTGAAATCTTAATAGGAGGTAGATTACACTTCATTGGGTATTGTAACTATAGGGTTTTGCTGCATCTGAAGATCTGGCACAATTTTCCTTATATTTCTAGATTACCTTCAGACATGTTTATTGTCTATTGCAGGATATTCAAACACTGTGATCTGAACAATGTTTATTCAAGATGATAATTCAGTTGGCTGATTTTAAAATATATGTCTAAAAAAAACTCAGATGCACCTCTCACCAGCTACAATGCCCCTATAAGGAAAGTATAGGTGCATTCTTAATAAACAAAACTGGGATTAAACAATGTCTTATTTTACAGTTTTTTCATTTTTATAAAATCCATCATATTCTAATTAAACCAATCCTTTCAATCACATACTCTACAACTGTGATATCTTAAGTAAGCTGTAATATAGTGACATAAGAAATGTTTATTTCTAATTTACCTAGGTGGGGGGAGGCATAGCTCAGTGGTTTGAGCATTGGCCTGCTAAACCCAGGGTTGTGAGTTCAATCTTTGAGGGGACCATTGAGGAATCTAGGGCAAAAATCTGTCTGGGGATTGGTCCTGCTTTGAGCAGGGGGTTGGACTAGATGACCTCCTGAGGTCCCTTCCAACCCTGATTGTCTATGATTCTAAGGCTGTATATACATTGTTTCCATTTCAGCTCAGATTTTTCCTTTTCTTTTTAAATAAAAAGCACCCTGTGGCATCTGTATTAGACTGAGATACTTTATAAAATAAATTCTAGCTCAGCACAGAGGATAATTTATAATGTAGAGCCCACGTGGTAGTCCTTACGTGCACCTGACAGAGACAGTAGGAGTTGGGTGTCAAGAGACGGTGGTTCAGAACTCTAATCAGAGGCGCTATTGCCTTAGCATAGTCTGACAGAAAAGTACTTTGAAGTGATGTAAAAAAACAAAATCTCACAAGCAGAGTAAATTATGCATTGAGAAATCCACAAGACATGCATATGGAAATATAGCTCAGCCTCTTTATATTGTTTTAACCAAGAGATTTAGCTGATTATAGACATGGATTTACAGCATAGATTTTATTTTCTTATACAGAGATTCACTGAGCTGTAACAAATCATAGAGGAGAGTCCCTAGAAACTAGTTTGCTGGTGGTAGTCTTGTAGGATTAGTGAACTCCATTGACAAGTTCGCTGAGAGATCAGGGTAGTGCCTCTGTTCAGAATTCTTACAGTAGGTGTCAGCTCACACAAACAACACAGATTTAACGTGTCAAGTTATTTATTTGAAACTAGGCCTACGTGCACACTGGGAGAAATGAAAAGTGTGATACTCTACTAAAGCTGCTTGACGTTGCAAGTAACAGTCAATACAAAATTCTCACTCTTTCAAAACTTTCACTTAGATTCTTACAGAAATATTAGGGAGTTGTGGGTTTTTTTTTAATTTGTTGCCTTGTACCAAAATGGGACAAGGAAAACAACAACTGGCTCAAATGAGATTTTAAAACTATTTTTTAAAGTCAGCAGGAGCAATGTGTACATAAAGGACTTCCAGACTGAGCATTAATACAGACCAGAATATACGTTACATAAAAATGGTTACTAAAAATAGGGTGGTTTAATAGTATTTTATTTATATTCTAATAGTGTGCTCAAAGTTCGAAGTGCTGCAAGTACACATGGGGAAAATATTGCCTTGCCCTAAATAGTTTGCATGAAGGGGCATGACCTCTTAAAAAATAAATATATTGCAATGATAAGTAGAATTCCTTTGATGCATGTCCTCTATTTCAGATCTCAGTCCTCTATTCCAACTCAAGAGATTGCCCCAACTCGATCTACAAATGGACTGGAATTGCAAATTGCATGCTAATATACATTGTCTACAATCATGACATGTTGTCACAGCACACTACCAGCAGCAATGGGTCCTAGTAGGTAAATAATTAAATTCAGAACCCCCAGCAACCTAATAGGCAGGAAGCCCAGTAACTGTAGCAGATAAAAACACATAGCTAATTATCAACTGAATGGAATTCTGTCAAGGAAGAGAGCTGATGGGCCTAACATTTCTAACTGCTGCAGTATCAATGTGAGCATCAATATCACCGGCTTTGCTGTAAACATACTCGTAACCAGGTGATGTGTGACGAAACTTTGTCAAGAATACTTTTGTTTAAGGCAGATTCAATGTCTATTGAAAAGCCTTCCAATCACCAATCTTCCTACTCTGAAATTGGTCTAGAATGATACAGTTTCCCACTGATGCCTCAAGAACAGTTGTGACAATAATTTAAAAAAAAGTTAACTAGTTTGCACAAGTTTTATCTGATAATAGTTATCAGGTTCTAAGTCAGGGGTCGGCAACCTTTCAGAAGTGGTGTGCTGAGTCTTCATTTATTCATTCTAATTTAAGGTTTCGCGTGCCAGTAATACATTTTAACGTTTTTAGAAGGTCTCTTTCTATAAGTCTATAATATATAACTAAACTATTGTTGTATGTAAAGTAAATAAGGTTTTTAAAATGTTTAAGAAGCTTCATTTAAAAATAAATTAAAATGCAGAGCCCCCCAGACCGGTGGCCAGGACCCGGGCAGTGTGAGTGCCACTGGAAATCAGCTCATGTGCCGCCTTCGGCACACGTGCCATAGGTTGCCTACCCCTGTTCTAAGTGATTGGAGTGGTGTTCCCACATGCCCTATGTTTCTAGTAATAAGCCATTAAGGAGACATATACTATAAGAGTGAAATATTAGTTCAAGAGATTGCCTAGTAATAATGCTCTGTCCCATAACATGACAGCTCAGTCTGATCCCAAAAGAAATTGGGAGTAGGCAATATAATTATCTCCATCGCTCTAGAAAGACCTCTTTGGTTGTCCTACAAATGATAGTGGGCTCAGAAGGATACTTAGCCAGCCTCCATTTTATATAACAAACGGCTTTGAGTGTGTGTGTGTGTGTATACACACAAATACAGACACACACTTTATTATTTTATAAAAATAAAAAAAAAGAAGGAGGAAAAACCAGAATCTGTGTCAGAAGAAGAGGGGTTCTCTGTGCTTAATGTTCCAGTCTCTCTTTTCACCTTACCCAAGTAGCACCAGCGCCTCTGCAGAGAAGCTTAAGGGAAAACACATCCTGGTTGAAAAAAGTTGACATCCTGGAACCCACAAAATTTCCAAACAGCTGTAATAGCTTTATAAAACTCGCCAGCCTCGCAAATAAGACTAGAATGAAAAACAACTGAAACCATTCCAGATGAGGTCTATCTGGAAAAAAGCAGATAACAACTCCAATCATTACCAAAGCTAACTGGCCAAGCATTAGAAATTTAAAATAAGAAAAATTGATTGTGGCTAAAAATACCTAAACTTTATTTCCAGACCTAATAAACCACAGCTGCATACCTACCCCTCTGTGGCAAAAATATGATCTCACTGCCATCTTCATTATGCTTGTTTTGACAGATTATTGCAGAACTCTGATTCTTCAGTACCAGATCTATTCAAGAGTATTTATAGGTTTCCTCCACCCCCTCATCCCCTCTTTTTCTCTAGCGGGGCAGGATCTCCAAAGGATGATTAACAGGTATAGAAAACATAGGCATACTTACAACTAATTACAGCTGTTTGTAGGTTGCCAACCTTATGGGTTCATGGAGAGTTTTTCTAGTACTAACAGTTTTGCGAAGGAGCCATTGATCGAGTTAGGGGAGGGGGCTAGTGAAGAACAAGTGATATTGAAATACTAGGGAAAGCATCTTCATTGAGTGACTAGTGCTACACTTTTTGCAGCCATACAAGCTGAAAATACAAAAGAGGTGCTAAGATGGTTTTGGTGCGTTTGCAATTTGCAGATCCCACTCCCAGATTCAGCAGCTGCATGCTAAACAAAGTGCCATGATCAGAATCCAAATGCAAAGTAAAAAAGGCTCCTAATAGCTGAAGTTTCAAAACAGCAGGAGAAAAACAATAGGAATATAGCTTCCCACTATCAGATTATTTTCTACAAAGAAGACAGCATGCTCTATTTTCAGTCTTTTAGTCCAGAAGTTGGTCTCACATGGGCAGAGTTTCTAAACCAAAACTAAGGCTTTCCTGTCTCCATTGTCTATCTTCCAGTAGCCAAAGTCATCTGCTGAAATGCAGTACAGTGAGTAGTTGACTTCAACACAGTCTTAACCCAACTCCTTATCTTATGTAGAGTCTAATCCCTATGTTTGGTCCATCTGATAGCAGAGAGACTGACTAAAAAAACCTTCTTTTCCTCCTTTCTGTTGGGTAATCGTTGCCAGCTACCCCTATCTCCATTCACTCACAGCTAGCTCCCAATGCAATCAGGATGCCTGTGGATCCCTCCTTGCTTGGAAGAGGTGGTTTTTGCCCTCCCCATGCCAAACACTGCATGATATTGATACATCTAATCATAGGTGCAAATAAATGTGAGCATTTTTATATTTCTTGTGTTGCATTCAAATTTCCCCAGTGATTTTTGTTAACCATAAATTAGGCAAATTGGCAAGATCATAAAAGATAACACACACATGATCCCATCATTAAAGACTCACCAACCACCTAGACACTATTATTTAAAAAAGAGATGGCAACTTTCAAACGCAGAGGCAAACCTAAATAAACTTCCTGCCCTTTTCTCAAGATGCCAGACTCTTGCACACAAGCATTTAAAATACAACCATAAAAAGAAAATGTCTTGGTTTTAAGCAAAATGCAAGAAAATTAAAGCACAGCACGTGGGTGCCAAAACCTCCCAAATCAACTGACATTATAAACAATAACAACTGATATAAATAGTGACTGAAATGTTAAGTTTAAATGTAACAAAGAGAAAAGCAGTTCTACTCACCCAAAGCCACGGTGCATTCATGACAATATTGTCTGTGCAAATGGTTGTAACTTCATGGGTTGTGGGAAGAGCATATGGCCAACATACGTAGAGGAGGCTGGCGGTTCAATCCCACAAAAACACATACCTTGGGTGATCTGCCAGTGGCCAGGCTGCTCCAAAGAGAGGCTCCTTGCCTCCACTCTGCCACCCAAGGCTGTGCCTCCTTTGCCTTCCATGGACAGCACAACAATTGCAAAACACATACTGCTAAGGGCTCCTCCAGTAACAGGTGATCTACAGCATGGAGAGGAAGCACAGGAAATAATTTCAACTGCCTGCAGTAATTTAAGATGCTTCTCTCTCCATCCTGTGGCGTCTTGCACTGACTTCCCACTGGTTTGTATGAAGTGGGTAGAGAGGATCCCATGTTTATACGGCAGTCTTGCCCTGGCCCATCCGAATCAGTGGAGTCAAAGTTGTGGGGCTTCCCTAAGGCTGGAGAAAGAATAACACTACCGATACTGTAAAGGAAGCATTAACCATTTCTAGGCCGCACAAAACCGGATTCAGTGAAAGCAGTTTTCTCTTAGTACCCATATGTGGAAGGAGCGTGGGTGGACTCATCTTGTCAAATACTAAATCCAATCATCAATATGTTGGAACAAAATTTGTTTTTCCTTTCAGAAACATTCAAACCCTGTATCTAATATTCCACAATTATATAGATCTACCTGGCACAAGTGATCAAAAGATGAGCAGCTTAGAAGCTAATGGTGCACAGCTCAGAAATTAGAACTCAAAATAGTCAGATTGACATCTGCTCAATCAGGCCACATATTATCAGAGAGGGAGGACTATGTATGTAGTGATCGGATCTGCTCTGCATCCTGCTCTGTTGTGGTTTTAAACTTCTTAATGCAATATTTATAAGGATTTAATGGCATTGCCTGTCTTTTCACAGCAATCAGCGTATCTTAATTGACATGGCTACGCTTCATAAAGTTCGTGACCCCTATGATGCCCATGAGAAAACTGAATCCACTGCCTAGTACCAATATCTCTGAACATTAGCTAGCTGTGAAAGAGCCATCCACTTTAAAACAAAAAAACAAAAAAAATCAAGACAAGACAATCACTTAAGAGTTGAGATTCAAGGACTATCTCATCTGACTAGAGAAGAATACCTGGCAAAATAACACCATTGGTCAGAACTGAATAGATCTGACTGATGGAAAACTGGCAAACCGTCAGCAAATCATCAGTAGCTTTGGGGCGGAATTCTTAAGTTTGCCAAAATTGTGTTGTTATCCATGTCTA
This sequence comes from Emys orbicularis, assembly GCF_028017835.1. Classification (NCBI taxonomy): domain Eukaryota; kingdom Metazoa; phylum Chordata; order Testudines; family Emydidae; genus Emys; species Emys orbicularis. The sequence goes on along the minus strand of NC_088683.1, from coordinate 266,176,581 downwards.
AAACTGGTAACACCTAAAGAATATTTTACTGTTAAGCTGCATGTGTCTATAAGTGTGCTAAATAGTAATAGAAGTGGCACAGTATGGTCATTAACACAACCTTCTTGTCAGTTTTTATGGCACAGAGTTGAAGGTGAAATACCTCTAACTCACAAAGAAATGAATGCACAGCCAGTAACACATCTCCAGGAGTCTTTTAGTGTGTATTTTTTTTTAATTATAGAAAAACCTCAAGAGGTGAAAAGTAATTTTAACTGAGTGTATATATATGGGGAAACAGTTCATCAAAAATAGTTGAAAGTAATGAAATATAATAAATCTCATTGTCACAATAAAATTTCAAAGAAATGTAACTGTGTTGCACACCTAAAATTTCCAGCTGTGTACATAATAGGGCATTTTAGCAGTCACTACAAGTAGCACTTAACAGCTATAAAACTACTGCAAGTCTAAACAGTCAAAATCATAATCCTTTTCACTTCTAGAGTGCATTTCGTCCAAGAGACCCAGAGCACTTTTCCAACATAAATTTAGCCTCACAACAATCCTGTACAAGCCCCAAGCCACTGCTACCGAAATAGAAATAAAATTGAACTGCAAATGGGATCACAAATAAAGGGAAGGGTTCCCATCTGTTTAAGCACAAAAACGACACATGCAATATACTTTGCTGCTTAATTAAGCCCCTAACCTTGAATGATATATTTGGATGTGCAAGAAATTATGAGTTACTTAAAAGCATTCCATGCTTTGTCCTCCATTTCCTAAAGATTGAATTACTGAAGGATCTGTTTGATACACCATTTGGAAATTTTTCTCATGTCCTTTTTATTAGAAAAGTGACAGAATATGTCAAAACAAAAACAACCCCCCCAAATTAAGCATCATAGAATGAAAAAGCAGTAACATGATATCACATAGAACATTAAATATTACATACCTAACAAACCAACCTTTATCTTACTTCGATCCACTAATAACAAGGGAATAAGCCATCACTGCTAAGACCCTTACTGATGACTAAGGGAGGATATGATACAGGTCTATAAAATCATGAATGGCGTGGAAAAAGTGAATAAAGAAGCGTTATTTACCCTTTCACACAATACAAAAACCAGAGGTCACCTGATGAAATTAACAGGCAGCAGGTTTAATATAAACAAGAGGAAGTACTTTTTCACAAAATGCACAATTAATCTGTGGAACTCATTGCCATGAGATATAGCAATGGGCAAAAGTATAACTAGGTTCAAAAAAGAAATGGCTAAGTTCATGGAGGACAGGTCCATCAATGGCTATTAGCCAAGAAGGTCAGGGATGTAACTCCATGCTTGGGGCAACCTGAAACCTCTGACTGCCATACACCAGGAGGTGAAGACAAGACTGGATCACTCCAACTGCCCTGTTTCGTACATGCCCCATGAAGCTCTGGTACCGGCCACTGTCGGAAGTCAGAATAGTGGGCTAGATGGACAATTGCTGTGATCCAGTATGGCAGTTATGTTTTAATTAGAGGAGACATGAATATTTATGAGCAATAGGATTGAGCAGAAGAGGAGAGGAAAGACAGATCTGGCTCACCCCCCTGGTGGACATCTGGAACTGATGGTAGTGATATGCTTCTGGAGGAGTTGGGCCTTTTCATATGCTGCCTCAGACACATACTTCAGTAAGTCATACTGCGCTGTATTAAAGGCCAGGGGTGGGGCTAGTGAAGGCCTGCCTTGGCCTCAAAGTGGTCCAGTACCACTACCCCCAGCACATTCTCTGAATGAAATGTTTTAAGTACTTTTACCTATTCCCTCACATGCACTACTTCCCTTCTTCTGGAACTCCTGCTCAGGCTCCAGAAAGCTCACCATCATCCACTTATTTTCCATGCACTCCACCTCTCATCCTCACTGAAAACTGAACATCTTCCCCGGACTCCATGACTGTGACTACCTTCTCTATTTACACCCCCTTCTCCTAACCTTAAAGTCCTTGGTATTGGCACTGGACTCTTCTATTCCCCCTCTGATTGATCATGGCTGTTCTCCCTTCTCTTTTCTCATTGAAAAGCCACATACAAGATCAGAATATTCTTCCCCAACTCCCTCTGCATGGCAGTCAACTATCATCCTGTAGAAACTGCCTCCAACATCTTCTCTGGCTTGGCTCCCCCTCCCCACCCACTTCTCCTTTGTGGGACTGGTAATCTTGTGGGGATGACTAAATTAGCTTTTTTCTTATACAGTCCACAAATCCTGAAAGGAATACCTCCATGTTATAAACCTGGATACTGTACATTGAGAAATCCAGACCTTACAAAAATTAATTAATTTCCACAGAGGCCATTAATCTAGATCAGGGGTCGGCAACGTTTGGCACGCGGCTCGCCAGGGTAAGCACCCTGGCTGGCCGGGCCAGTTTATTTACCTGCTGACGCGGCAGGTTCGGCCGATCGCGGCCCCCACTGGCCGCGGTTCACCGTCCCGGGCCAATGGGGGCGGCAGGAAGCTGTGGCCAGCACATCGCTCGCCCGCGCCACTTCTCGCCGCCCCCATTGGCCCGGGACGGTGAACCGCGGCCAGTGGGGGCCGCGATCGGCCGAACCTGCCGCGTCAGCAGGTAAATAAACTGGCCCGGCCCGCCAGGGTGCTTACCCTGGCGAGCCGCGTGCCAAACGTTGCCGACCCCTGATCTAGATTAACTCATCTCTGGAATTAAAAAAATACCCACATCCGAAGAGATACAAAGAGCTTTTGATCCATCTCTCTACAAATAATTCCACCCACAGTTCCTTAGCAGGATACATTAGAGCATATTCTAAATGTAGCTCCTTGGCACTGCTAAAGCACAAGTGTCCATTGCAGGTGCAAAAGAAATTGCCATTGTATAATTCAAATAGAAGGAAATCTGAGCCTCATCCAACATGAGCCATCTGGCTAATCATGCTGTTTTTCAAATGTTGTATCACTCCCTCTGCATGGAGCATGTATGTGTTATATTCATAGACCTCGGCCCTTTTCTTGCACCTGCTGCTTAACTGTGATGACACTGGGAATGGTCAATTTCAGAGAACAGAAAAACACCCTATTTACCTTTCACTGGGAAGAATCTAAGGCCAGGTCTCCACTAACAAGTTTGGTTAACCCAGTTACATTGCTCAGGTGTGTGAAAAATCCACACCCTTGGGCAACAGAGTTAAGCCGAACAACCTCCCGGTGTAGACAGCACTAGCTACCACCTCTTGGGGAGGTAGACTAAGAACAGTGACAGAAGAAACCATCCCATCACTGCAGTGAGTGTCTGCCCTGAAGTGCTACAGTGGCGCAGCTGGGCTGCTGTAGTGGTTTAAGGGTAGACACTCTGGGATTTTCTTGAAAGTTGCCCATGTAAATATTGACTAACTCCAATCTTGCTTTTACAAATTTAATCAGATCTATCATCTACATACATGGATAACTCAGCCACCAAGGAAATGCAGCATTCTCTTGAGTGGAACACAGACTTTATAACTGCACAAACCAGTGCTCTCACAATTTAGGACAGGAAGCAAATATCCTAATCATTGGAACCACAGGGAGAATTTAAATAGCTAGGCAGAACATAATTACCCACCTTAGAACTTAGTCGGGATACTGGGGTTAATGCTCCTTGTGAGAAGTCCCATTTAATGTCCAAAATGAACAGAAATTAGGCTTTAAATATGAGGAAAAAAGCAAACCCAGTACCCTAAGCACCATGATGAACCATTGATTTAATACCACCTCCCAGCACAAGCAGATAGACACATATTCGCTCTGCTCAAGCTAGCATGCTAAAACTAGCAGTGTCGCCGGGGTAGCAAGGGAGGAGGCTAGCTACATAATTAGGGAGTCTGAGTGGGTTTGTGCTTCGGTGGCTGGACCAAGCCGCCACCGATGCTACCCCCAGCGACACTGCTCTTTTTAGTGTGCTAGCTTCACTAGAGCCAGGGCGTCTATCTACTCGTGCAGGGCAGCACGCTCCCAGTTGCAGTTTGGATGCATTCTTGTCACCAACCCTGCTGCCTCACAACACTCTGGGATTTTCTTGAAAGTTGCCCATGTAAATATTGACTAACTCCAATCTTGCTTAGCTTGTGAAAACGGATGATCCCACAGACTGAGGTAGCAAGGCTGCAGGATGAATCAAGCTATGCCAAAGTATCAGATCAGTTGAATAGGAAGCTCACCTTCCTCCTCAATATTTTATTTCAAATATGGAATCTATTATCCAGTTCATCTATTAAGCAAAGTGAGAACCCACACCAGACTTTGGGCTGTGCCTCTTAAGAAATGGAGCACAGAAGGCACAAACCATAACTGAGGGAGGGAATGCCCTTTTAATACCTCCAGGATTCAGAACAGAGGCTACTCTAACCTATGGTGGTTGCCCACAGCCTAGAACAGCCAGAGTGCAAAGTGCTCCAACCACTCCCCTTCTAATCTCCAGTTACTCCTCCATTAGAACCAGGGGATGCATGGGGATGGCGGGGCACTGGAGGATTGCCTGTGCCATCCTGTCACTACCACTGTCCTGAGACCATTTCTCGGGGGGCCAGCAAAGCCAGTTTTGCAGCCTTTTCCACATACTGAACCTGCATAAAAATGTGATAGCTGAACCTTGAATCAACCCCTGCTTATCTCTAACATTCACCACTCCACCCCTTCCTGAAACAATAGGGCTATGAGGTGGGTTACATGTAATGCAGTACCACTGCATCAGATAGCACTGTCATGATATCATGACTGTGATTCCTCCCCTCAGAGGGTAGCAGGCTTAGATGGCCATGTAATTCCAGTTTAACCATGACACAGCAACTTTTGAAAGAAAAATCTCTCTAGAAATAAGGAGCAGCGTCTGCAACGGGCAGTTGTTGAGGTAGATTTGGACTGGCTGAAACCCTAAGGCTGCTGGCAAAACTATAAACTGTGAGAACAATATCATGATGGGAACTGAAACTTTGGTAATGTTCAGGAACTTAAGTATAAAGATCTGTGAGTGAACTGGAAAGTTTTCTTTAACTTTTGATTATTAATTCATTTCAGGCTTATCACCTGTGATGTAAAAGTAAAGAACTAGGTGCACAATTAGTGAAGCGCCTCTACTGACATATAAAAAGCAAGTGATGAATTATATGTGAAATGTTGGCACTCTTGCAATCGATGGGAGTTTGTCATTGACTCCAGTAGGGCCAGGGTTTCACCTTGTGTGTTTATACGTTCTGCCATTTGCTCTCACAAGTATCAACATTGCACGTCCACAAACAGATCATATTTTGAAATTTTCTCTATTATTATTATTTGTATTACTATATGTTGGATCTGAAATACCTCAAATCCACTATACCTGTAGGTAGTGGGAACATACCTTCTATGTACAGTGCCTAGCAGTGGAAGAATCCACCATGGTAGTGGTTGTATGAACTGTAGAGATGTGTACTCTTGAAATCACTTATGCATGTTTGAAAATCCCACCCTATATAAGCTTCTGTTTAAAATTTAATTAATTACATTTAAAAAAATTGGCTAAATTTCAGCCAACCCCACAACATAAGCCTGGATCCTATAGTCTTTTCTCATAGAAATTGCCTGTTGACTTCAATAGTGTATGTAGGGGTTGAAGATGAACAGACTCAATGGCTGCTCCTCTCCCATAACCATCTAACTTTTTACAAGACGCTTTTGTTTCTATAAATCAGACAGAAGCATAGAAATTATTTTTTCTTCTCATCTGACAAATGCAGTTTTCCCCATAACTGTCACGAAAGCTAATAAAACATGACTGACTTTGCCACACAACATACTCTCAGCAGGATCCATCAGCCTGGGACTTTATAAACATGGATTTCGAACAAGAAAAAAGGGAAATAGACACTTCTGGGAGCATGCTCTGTAAGCTTGTTGTGGTTTATAACCAGGTCAGGTGTAAAAAAGTCAAGCCAAAAACTCCCATAAAATAATATACATAAAACACACCATTTAGATAGATTTTATTGGCCTATACGTATTTGAATGAAAGGTCCCAGCTACAACAGTTACTATACATGCCTAAATGAAACTAAAAAAGTATTAGCTGAATGGTTTTGCAATGTCCTGGAAAAGCCCCATCAGTGGGCCAAATTCTGATAATGTAAATGAACACAACTCCATTGAATTCACTGAGTTTCACCCTTTCGCATCAGCAGAGAATATGTTCCAAATTCTGGCCATGATTTTGGAATAGCCAAAGCAGAGAAACCCCCCAAATAATGAATTCCAAGTTTTACATGTTTCATGCAAGACTTGGGATAGAATACATGGGAGTGAGCGTTAATTAATTTGAATTACAGTATATATCAGTCCAAGGTTGGATGTATTCAATAAAGTTGTTACCTCTTTACATTTATAGTGAGTTTTTGATTCTGATCCTTTTACACCTAATTCTTTAGTGCTGTGCTCACTATAAACATAAAGCAGTTGCACAAGCAATTGGGCTCTTTGTGTATTAACAGCAGACTCCCAGTGATCTGTAATAAATCAATTGTGGGGCTAATCCTGCTGCTTCTCAGCATGTGAAATTCTCTGTGAAGGCTTGTTGACAAAGGGTGTCCCTGAGAGTGTGGCTCAAACAGAGATGTGCTGCCAACAATACCACCAACCACAAGTGTTCAAAAGTTAAGCCCTCCAAAATCATGAGAACAGTTTTAAAGTTGTGAGGCTTTTTTAAAAAGTTGTGTTGTTATTTGCCTTCTGGTTTTTCATTGCAATTATGAAGGCTAGAAACCTACCATTTCTATAAGTGAAAGTGGGGATTCGCATATGATCACCTGATTCCAGGAGCTGGGGTTTTAAGAAAAAACAACAAATATTGTGAGGCTTGTGATAAAATCTGAAGAACTGGTAACTCTATGCCAAGGAGACAGAGAGGCCATGAGGAAGTAGAACTGGTTCAGAGGCAAAGAGCTTTATCACTGATGGCCTTTGCCCTGATCCTCAATAGCCTATTTTCTGGGGGTGGTTTACTGGTAAACCTGCCAAAAATCTTCACAGTAAAAGCCAGACAATTTCTAAAATGCATTAAAGGGGGTAGAGATAGGAGAAAGAGATGAAGAGAAAGAGGGGGGAGGAAGAGACAGGGGCCAAGTGGAGGAGCAGCGGCTGGCCTGCGTATTAACCAATCCAGAACCCCTTGATTCCATTGATTTCTGACCTCAATATCCCACAATTAGTGAACTTTCAGCTCCTCAGGCCACTCCCACCGAGGCAATTTGTCTTTTAGCTCCCCCACCCATGAAAGTGGTTTTCTGGTGTTCTCACCTAGCACCACCATTTCAAATCCTCCCACACCTCAGGATTTCATTCTCAACCCCCTTGTCTCATCCCAGTATTTAATTACCTACTTTCCCCACACATGTTTAGTTCTCTACCCTTGTATTTAACTAGCAATCCTCCTCCCACACTTGAAGGATTTAATTATCTATCCTGCATATGCATTCCCTCCTGATTGGCAGGCCTTGCCCATGTAGCAAGGGAATGGGAAAGAGCCAATCGGGGGGATCTCCTTATAGATGAGGGGTTTCCCCCAGACCCATAGAACAGCCTGAAAACCCACAGTCTATGCAGAGAAACCATAAAATTGACAGGGTTGCAGCTAGTCCTGACAGAAAGAACTTGAAGGCCATTCTGTTTGTTGCTTTGAATAACATGCAGATGCTATTAGAGAATTAGTAGCACTATGTAACTGTGTCCTTGTTAATGAGTAAGTGTTAAGAATGGAAAATTCCTGTTATTGAAGAATTGCTTCAAAAGCTTTTCAAGTAGCAAGTCTTTCTCTGTGGAACAGAGATTTTTAAAAAATGAGATACCTTGACCTGCCTTGTTTGGATTAAAACGCAAACAAAGAAAAGAGACAGAATCTTTAGACATTTTTATGTAGCTTAGTATGATAATATCATGTGGCTATCAGGAAATGAAAAGCTTGGCAAACTCTAATGTTGGCCTGGTTAGCTGTTTGGCAATGAATGCTGGATCTGGACATCTGACAATCCACAGTGTGTCCTTTTCCATACAGCACCACATGCCCCTGGCTGCCACCCTCCTGAATTTGTCCTACTGAGACAAACGTTGACACTATTGTGACGTTTGTGTTCTCACTTCTCCATGCAACACCACCACAAAGCCCAAAATAAATTTGAGATGCTAATTGTCGTATCTAGGACATGCAGAACGCAGCAGCAAATATCAGGACTGCCAGACTGTCGTTCCAGTTTCAGGATGCATGGCACTGCTTTTAACTTCCTATCTTTCATAGGAAAAGCTAAATCTGAGAATGACTGAGGGTACAGACCCTGTCTAAGGATTGGCATGTAAATGGCTAAAAATCTCTCATGAGTACACTAACGAACAAAGGGCTTTCAGTTTATTGCCAGGGCATGCACTGAGCCGAACCATGAAAGGAATGAGAGTAAGGTCAGATGGTGAAATTACCCCATCATGGATGCTCATGACTGAGCTCTTAACATCAAGTAAAGTCACAGGAGTACTCTGGACCTCACAGCTCTAAGAGAGACGGAGTCAGCAAGGAACCAGACACCCCTTCCCCAAAAGAAGGGCAGAACCCTGGTTTCAAAGATCCCTCTATAAATGATTTTTATCAGGCATACGTTGGCAGATGGGCACACCGACCATGCCCTTCAAGTGAGCTTTGGCCACTGGTGTTTGCAAAGGAACCACTTATACCAAATCGTGGTTCAGGGATCCAGGGGGGGGAGCTGTGACCACACACTGGGGAAAAAAAGGTCAGCTGATGGCCATAGGCTGCCCAGGAATAGGATCAGGTGGTGAATCACTGATCCCCATCCAGGTGATTTCAGAGGGATGGAGTGAAATGGGGTGTGCTGATGAACTGGATATAGCCAACGCTGAAAGGCTGAGGGAAGGTCAAATCCCCAGCAGTTCTGTCCCTCGGTCACAGTACCGAGACTCATGGGACCCAGATTCAGGGGAGGAGTTCAAGGACAGTGACGGTCAAGGGGTGGCCAGATGTGAATCACCCTCCAGCACTATGTGCACAGGACTGGAACCCTTGAAATACAGGGGAACCCAAAGGTAGGGCCCAGAAAGGCAGCTCATATAATCATGCCAGATATTGCTCCAGCTATGTGCAGGCAAAGGGCACTGGACACAGAGCCCCAGCACGGGTTGGCAGACTAGCTGACTCTCTAGGTCCTCTCATGGTCAGAACGCTAGGGACCATATCTGGAACAGGTAATTCCACATCAGAGGAAACAGCACTTTTAACACATGTGGGGCAGGGACAAGCTATCACAGCAGGCCCCCTATAGCACAGGGGCACAGGCCAGCCAGAGACGGCTCCAGGCACCAGCCGACCAAGCATGTGCTTGGGGCGGCACCTTCTAAGGGGCGGCCAATCTTGGGGTGGTGGGGCAGCGCTCCGTTTTTTGTTTTGTTTTGTTTCGTTTCACTCGGGCGGCACTCGGTTTTTGTTTTTTTGGTTTTTTGGTTTGGCGGGGTGGCACTCGGGTTTTTGGGGGGTTTTTTGGTTCGGCAGGGCGGCGCACAGGGGTTTTGGTTTTTGTTTCAGCGGTGCGGCGCTCGGGGGGGTTGTTTCAGCGGGGCGGCGCTCAGGGTTTTTTTTGTTTGTTTGTTTCGGTGGGTTGGCACTCGGGGGGGTTGTTTCGGCAGGGCAGCGTTCGGGGGGTTGTTTCGGCGGGGCGGTGCTCGGGGTTTTTTTTGTTTTGTTTTGGCCTAGGTCTTTTCATGTGTTTATGGTTGCTTTCCATGATAATATTTCACCTGTCCTGTTTATGTAACACTTTAAAAATCAGCAAAAGGGTTATATAAATAAAATTTATTATGAAACAAAAGGCAAAAAACTATTATGTACATAGTTTAGTCCTATTCAGTGTCTACTCGGCGCTTCTTGGCTTGTCTCTTGTATTCATTAAATGGAGCATCTCTTGTCACTGTCCAGCAATAGTCTGCAAGCATTGATGGGCTCCATTTGCCCCGATAGCGTTTCTCCATTGTTGCAATGTCCTGGTGAAATCACTCGCCGTGCCTGTTGCTCACTGCTCCGCAGTTCGGTGGAAAAAAATCTAGATGAGAGTGCAAAAAATGTATCTTTAGTGACATGTTGCAACCAAGGCTTTTGTATGCCTTGAGGAGGTTTTCCACCAACAACCTATAGTTGTCTGCCTTGTTGTTTCTGAGAAAATTTATTGCCACTAACTGGAAGGCTTTCCATGCCGTCTTTTCCTTGCCACGCAGTGCATGGTCAAATGCATCATCTCAAAGAAGTTCACGAATCTGAGGACCAACAAAGACACCTTCCTTTATCTTAGCTTCACTTAACCTTGGAAATTTTCCACGGAGGTACTTGAAAGCTGCTTGTGTTTTGTCAATGGCCTTGACAAAGTTCTTCATCAGACCCAGCTTGATGTGTAAGGGTGGTAACAAAATCTTCCTTGATTCAACAAGTGGTGGATGCTGAACACTTTTCCTCCCAGGCTCCAATGACTGTCGGAGTAGCCAATCTTTCTTGATGTAGTGGGAATCTCTTGCACGACTATCCCATTCGCAGAGAAAACAGCAGTACTTTGTGTATCCAGTCTGCAGACCAAGCAAGAGAGCAACAACTTTCAAATTGCCACAAAGCTGCCACTGATGTTGGTCATAGTTTATGCACCTCAAAAGTTGTTTCATGTTGTCATAGGTTTCCTTCATATTGGCTGCATGACCAACTGGAATTGATGGCAAAACATTGCCATTATGCAGTAAAACAGCTTTAAGACTTGTCTTCGATGAATCAATGAACAGTCTCCACTCATCTGGATGGTGAACGATGTTGAGGGCTGCCATCACACCATCGATGTTGTTGCAGGCTACAAGATCACCTTCCATGAAGAAGAATGGGACAAGATCCTTTTGACGGTCACTGAACATGGAAACCCTAACATCACCTGCCAGGAGATTCCACTGCTGTAGTCTGGAGCCGAACAGCTCTGCCTTACTCTTGGGTAGTTCCAAATCCCTGACAAGGTCATTCAGTTCACCTTGTGTTATGAGGTGTGGTTCAGAGGAGGAGGATGGGAGAAAATGTGGGTCCTGTGTCATTGATGGTTCAGGACCAGAAGTTTCATCCTCTTCCTCTTCCTCGTCTGACTCAAGTGAGAATGATTCTGGTGCATCAGGAACAGGCAGTCCTTCTCCGTGGGGTACTGGGCGTATAGCTGATGGAATGTTTGGATAATGCACAGTCCACTTTTTCTTCTTTGACACACCTTTCCCAACTGGAGGCACCATGCAGAAGTAACAATTGCTGGTATGATCTGTTGGCTCTCTCCAAATCATTGGCACTGCAAAAGGCATAGATTTCCTTTTCCTGTTCAACCACTGGCAAAGATTTGTTGCACAAGTGTTGCAGCATATGTGTGGGGCCCACCTCTTGTCCTGATCTCCAATTTTGCAGCCAAAATAAAGGTGATAGGCTTTCTTAACCATAGTGGTTATACTGCGCTTTTGTGATGCAAAAGTCACTTCACCACAAACATAGCAGAAGTTATCTGCACTGTTCACACAAGTACGAGGCATCTCTGCTCACTTTGGCTAAACAGAAATGTGTCCCTTTGCAAAATCAAACACTGACAAATAAGAGAGCACGACACTGTATGATTTCTAGAGCTGATATAGGGCAATTTGTTCAGCAGAGTGATGTAAGCTTCGTTATGATTGCATCATCCATGACTTCTAGGAATAACATGATGCAATTCATATCATGTATGATGCAATACCAGCTTCAGATTGCATCATTCATTGTTTTGCCTAAAAAGCAAGTACTGTCCAAACCCAGTCATAGATTTATTCATAGATCCAGTCAAAGATGTATTTTAGTCATTTCTGGTTTAAATTGAGATCCCTTCCCTTTATAACTCACTTATCCTCCGCCATTCCCAAATCAAGGGTCGTATATACTGACCCAATAGCATATCTTGAAAACTAGAGCCAATCAACAATTTTAAGCATCATTTTCGTTCTCAGTGACCCAGAATTAGTAAAGTTTAACTACATTTATTTCAGAAGCATTTTGGCTGTAGAGCAGTGAATTGGACCTTGGCTTTTTACATATTGACAAGTATGATGTGAGAATGGAGCCCAGAGCAATGTATTCCCCATCTCAAATCTATAGGTCTTATAGCGTGTGGTCATGTCACATATGGCAGCAAGGCATGGTTGAGATGTGACAGCAATTTAGAAAGAGATGTGGATGATGGGATTTGTGCTATGGGGAAGGAAGGACTAGGATTTGTAGCTTGAATGCATGATCCCATAATTTTTTTTAAACAGACAGTATGTTACCAGCACTGAAAACTTGGGTAAGAAGAGGAGATGTCAAATCGAATGCATGTTTTGATCTGAGTGAAGGAAAGAAGTGTTTTGCTCCTTTTCTAGATGCGAGCATGCATGTGGGACGTATGTGGGGCAGCCAGGAGTGCAAGTAGGATGGTACCTCTGGTATCCCGTACCTGCAAGAGATTGCTAGCTTGTATGGGGTACCAGAAAGATGTGGGGCCAGTGCCCCCCATCCTCACCCACCGGAGCACACGGCTGGGGGAGCGGGGCTGTGTTCTGCTCCTTAAAGGAGCAGAATGCAGCTAGGGAGGGCATTCATTCTTTATGGCTTTAGCAGCACAATACATATGCTAACAAACTTTAACAAAGGCTTAGTTTAAGTTTGTTAGCATATGTATTGTGCTGTTTTACATTGGTCAGGAGTCCTCGAGGGGAGGGGTGGGAGGGACGGAAGGTGTTTATATAAAACAGTGTTCTTTATTCTGTTTTTCCGCATTGGTCTGAATTATCTATGACATTCATACTGCACCACATCAAGTCCAAATCATTAGAGGAATGCTTTTGCTTGCACTGACCAGAAGATGTTTGGATTCTGATGTCAGCCCAGTTCTGCAGCCTGACAGGAATCAGTGGTGTCCATTCCCAGTGTAAACACAGAATTCTTCTTTGCAGCCAAATTAGTCTAACATGCATTTTGTTAACTGGAACTGTAGCAGCAAAACAAAGAAAACAAATGCCTCATTTTCCAGCTTTGTGGGTGAGAGAACTATAAGTGAAGATTATAACACTGGACACTGACGGCCTTAAACCAGCTGCCTCAGGAATCTGCCAAGAACTTTGCTGAAAATATGTTCCTCATCTTAGCAATGGAGCTAAGACATCTTATCACACATCTGCCCACCTTTATTCGAATGAAGCTCCTTCTGATCTGACAGCTCAGGCAATGTAGTTTCATCCAGAACAATTTACAAACTTGGAACCCAATCCTGTAAACGCTTAATCATTTGTGGATTGGTAAGAGTTTCAGGAGTCTGTTCCTATGAAGGAAGTTGAATCCCCCATTTAAATACAATGTTTGGGTACAATACCATAAAGCAGTTTGGGTTACAGTTCTACTTAAAATTTGTCTTTTAATAAGTCATACATATGCTGAAATGGCTCCTCACCCAACTCCTATATTCCATATAAACAGACTGAATACTACATATTTGGGGAGAAAGTGAGTAGTAGTTAAGCATGTTGATGTTTGTATATACAAAGGGGAGTGTCGGAGGGGATGGGGAGAGCATGGGGGCCCCGGGCTGAGGGCAGGGCAGGGAGGAGTGACATGGAGCGTCCCATGGGGAGGTCACGTGCCCCCCCCCCCTTCTGTCCCTCTTATGAGTGCAATACCGGCAAGAAATTATTTCTACTTGGACCACTGGGGGCAGCATACAGCATGCATCTGTTCAAAAAGAAAGGCCCAGTTTGGGGAAAAGAAGGGCCACCAGCTGGAGCAGCAAATGGAGGTGGCAATGCAGAGAAAAGCACCATCTCCAATTAAATTGGATATATTAAGGGGCATGTTGTTGGACAAGCCCAGCAAAAAAGATGCAGATTATATTTGGAATGGATTCTTAGTTGGCTTTCAGATCCCATACAAAGGAGAAAGATATCATGTATAGGCAAACAAATTAAAATCCATTAACCAATTTAAACATATAGTTTAAAAGAAAATACAGGAGGAAGTAGCAACTAAAAGGGTGGCCCATTTGTGAGTTCACCAGTGTTGGACCTTGGGCTTTCTCCTCTGGGTTTGGTTCCTAAAAAAGCAAAAGAAGTATACAGAGTTATGCATCATTTGTATTACCTCTGGGGCTCCTCTGTAAATGACAATATTGATCCTAATTATGTTCAGTTCGATATTGTTCCTTTGCTACAGCAGTAGCCATGATAAAGAGATGTGGCCAAGGAGCTTAGTTAGCAAAATGTGACATTTCAGTAGCTCCCTGTCCAATCTAAAGATTTCAAATTATTGGGTTTCCCACATGAAGGTTACTACTATTTGGATCGATGTTTACCCATGGGGTATTCCATGTTGTACTCTGCTTTTGAGACGTTAGTACAAGAATGGGCAGTTGTGAAGGAAACAAGCTTAAAACTGTTCCATTATCTTGATGACTCTCTCTCCAAGGGAAAGTTAGGAATTGATGAATGTGCGCACCTATTGAGGGCTTTTCAGAGATGTTGAGGCACTTGGGTGTCCCACCAGCTTCTGAAGAGACTCAAGGCCCAGTGCCAAAGTTGACTTATTTGGGAAGGGAGTTAGATACAATGTTGGCTTTATCACAGCTACCCAGAGAGAAGCTGGGAAATCGAAGGGCATTGATACAGGCAATGTGGGGTGCTACATACACTACTCTCAGGCAGTTACAGGAGATCTTCAGGCATTTGAATTTTGCTTGTCAAGTGGTTGCTCCAGGCCGGGCCTGTTGTGCCTGGCTTGCACCCTCTACCATTGGGGCCAGGGAGCCTCATCATTGCATCAGGGTAACCAGGGATATAAAAGCTGACTTGGAGGTATTGGAGATTTCTCGATCAATTTTAATGGGGTATCTTTCTGGTGAACCAACTGGGCTGTGGGAACAGAGCTTCAGGTACAATCTGATGCCCTTGGGGGATTGGTTTTGGAGTATATATTCAAGGCAAATCATGGGCACACAGGTGGTCTGCAGATTAGGCAACACATTTTTTTCCTATAGCTGGGGTGAGGAATTTCAAAATAAGCTGGTTTCTTTCTAGTGTGACAACCAGGCGGTAGTGCATATCATCCACAGTCAACCAAGTCAGCACAGGTAATGAAGCTAGTGAGAGCATTAAATTGCCTTTCATTTACCTTCCTTTTCTGTGCAGTTCATGTTCCAGATGTAGATAATGGCATTGCCGATGTTTTGTCTTGCTTTCAAGAGAACAGATTCCAGGACCTTCTGTTGCGCGTCAGCTGTGATCCACAGGCAATGCCTAACCAGTGCTGGAGCCTTGGCTCACCACAGATTTAGGATTATTTCTTTCTGGTTTAAAGTCTGGTTATGTCAAAGTTGCAGGAGTCAGAGATTAAGAAGGACTTCAAAAATGTATTTCCCATCCCTGAGCACCAGGAGATGGGATATGCAGTGTACCTGATGCATTGGGGATTGGCTTCCTCAATGATCTGGGGGCACCTGCCTGGCTTAATTCCTTGTTGTAGACTAACAGGTATTCCTGTTCTTGGCCACCTGGGCACATCGGGGGGTTGCACTAACCTTGGCATTTATGATTTCAGGAGACATTGGGAGGAAGGTTGAGGTTTGGATCTGCAAGCATTCTATTGTGCACTGGGCCCACAAGCAGGCGTCTAGGTCTGCAAGTGGGTCACAAATAAACTTCAAGGATGAAGCCATTAGCCTTCCATGGTTTGGTAGATAGGATATGTGCTGGGACCATGCTTCTGCTTTATTCACGGAGGGCTGAGCTTGGTGACCTGATTACTCATCTGGGTGAAATGACCTAGTGAATTGCACTGGATTAAATTTAAGAATTAGGATACGGAGGGTCGTAGAGCTGCTTACACAGTTATGGCTTCACACTCGATTGGTTTGGCTGGAGAGGCTCACTAAATGAAATGGGGGGGGGGGGCATTGAGCCAGGCCATGGAAAAATGTGATCCATGAAGCAGCCAGCATAATTTTGGGAGGTAGGGGAGCAGTGATACTTAGGGGTATCCTGTTCAATGAGCTCTTTAAGGAGGATGGAGTGCATCTGTCAGATGCTGGGGCTGACATTTGGCTTTGTGACATTAAGGACTGGGGAGGCAGCTGATGGGTACCAGGCACGGTGCGCAAAGGGTTCATCCATACTAATCACTGGCCCTTGCAGGGGCCGATATCCTGTGCAGGGAAAGGCTAAAAGAGCCAGCTCCCAGACATAAATAAGACCCAAGATTGTGCAGTTGGACATCACGCTCATGAAGGGGAGGAACTTCAATTCTTTATGGACCGAGGTTTCTCCCACCCAGCCTCATGGCCTCTATCACTCCACCCCTCTTACTTCAAGGTGGCGGTGGGTAAACTGGCGAGGCTCTACCCCGAGTTAATTGCTTGGTTTGTAAAAAAAAGAAAAAAGCCCTATAACCTGCACTGGAACCTGTTAAATGCCTGGTACCTGAGAGCTGGTGAGGGCAATGTAGTGTCCCTCCCCAAGATATAATTTATAAAGTTGCAACCTGTTGTTTAAACCCATCCCATATGTCTGTCAATCATTCACCTACTTGTCCTGGGCAATGACTTAGGAGGACTTTGGGTCAGGCCCTAATTCAGGAAGGATCTCCTTACTTAACTGTATTTTAGATTTGGGCAAGTAGGTAACTGCAACAACTCAGGTGTCCTCAGATCCGATTTCCTCTTAAACCCATTTGAATGTAGCAGTTTTTTAAACAGCAGAATCAGTCTATTCTTTTATGTAGTAAATTCTTTAACACTTCTCTTGCTAAGATGGACACAGAACTAAAACAAATCCATTCACCACATCTCTTTCAGTATAATAGATAATTATTTTTATCTGCCTTACACTACTTTTTATCACTCAGTGTTGAAAACAGTAGATATCTTGCAATACTGGATTAGTGAAAATTTAACAGCTTCCTGGAAAGCAATCTCAGAGACACAGTAACTTTCATGAATACAAATTTCTGCCTGATGCCACTACCAACTTTTATGGTCATTTGCTTTCCTGGAACTGTATTCTGTAAAGTAATACTGTACTTTACTGAAATTTCATACTTTATGCAAACACAGATTTTAAATGAAAGTTTTAGTGTGTAACGTGAATTTAAAATATGAAAATGTGCAGTTTATACAATTAACAATGTCCATATGTATAGCTTGATTAGCATTGATAAGCATTTTAAATACCACAAGAGAGAAAAATTAGAATAAATAGAAATAAATTAGTGATAGTTTATTTAGTGGGGGGGGGGGGAGTGACAACATCATAGTTCAGGTTGACACTAGAATACTGTTTAACAGCGGATATTTCTGGGTGCTCTAAAATCCACAAGCTTACTTGGACGGTCTTGAAAATTGTCATGCTTTATGAAGGTCTAGGATAGGGTTAGTGCTCCAATTTAAAGGTCGTTTGAGCAAGGTGGCCTTGAGGGAAACACTGCAGAGAGGAGTCCAGAGCCATAACTAGGGTATTTTAACGCTGGGGTGAGCAAGCATATTTGCATCCCCTACCATTTTTCCCCTTTATTTCTCTGCCCCATTTTTCTGCCCCCGCAGCTTTGCTCCCTGGACTGCTGCCCCGCTCATCCCAACCTGGTTATGGCTCTGGAGGAGCCAGCCAAGGACTACAGTGGTTGGAGCACAAGCAGCCAAAGCAGGGACCTTTGCACATTCAGAGAACTTCCTACAGTTTTGACTGACCTTTCTCTGCTGATTGCTCCAACCCTCCCTCATGCCTGTTTCACTCCACACCTGCCCCTCTTCTCCCATTCCCTGCCCTTCACATTTAGCTTACTCCCCCTTAAGTAAACCCAGCAACCCTCTCCCCCGGCCTCCCAAAGAATCATGGAACTAACATGCCATTTGCTGCCATCACATTGTTCACTCTGTTTGTGTGCTATACCCCTTCCTCCAGCCTGTGTCCTGAATATTTAGATTATAAGCTCTTTAGGGCAGGGACCATCTATTTCTGTGTGTATGTACATTGCCTAGCACAATGTGCCCTCATTCTTGGCTCTTTGGCACTACCATAATAAACATGATTAATAATCCAAGACACAACCCCCCTGAAAAAATCATGTCACAGCAACATGTAGCAGTCCTTATAACTTTTTTTTTTTTTAACACAAATGAGGCTCAAACTATAGCTCCAATCCTCCCCCATCACCCACTCTGGATAGATCTCAGCTAGCATCTGTATAAAATGAGAGATAGATAGATAGATAGATAGATAGATAGATAGATAGATAGATAGATAGATAGATAGATAGATAGATAGATATCTGAATATAAGATCAGAAAAAACTACATCATATTACATGTACTGTTTGAGCAAGTGGTCATATGATTTAAGACTATAATGCATTTCTCAAACGAGGCCACCGTGGCCGCATGCGGCCACCAGGGGCTTTTCTTGCGGCCACAGCCTCCTAGACTATGATTGAGGGGGTAAAGTAGGGTGACCTGACAGCAAGTGTGAAAAATCAGTATGGGGGTGGGGGGTAATAGGAGCCTATATAAGAAAAAGACCCAAAAATCAGGACTGTCCCTATAAAATCGGGACATCTGGTCACCCTAGGGTAAAGTAGCAGCCCCTCCCCTCCCTGTTGCTCCTGGATGCACCGCCTCGGTATTAGTTGCTGGGGCCACCAGCAGGGGTTGGACCCTGCCCCCCTCTGGAGACACATGGGGCACAATACTGGAGGAGCAGGCATCCCGTGATTTCCCCATCTTCCCAGGGGCGGTAGGGCTCAAGGTTTGGGCTTCAGCCCTGGGGTGGCAGGCTCTGGCCATGGGGCTTCGGGCTCCGTCCCCAGGCACCGGCTGTGCAGCGGCAGGTCCCAGGCTCCAGCCACATGGCTTCGGGTTCCATCCCAGGCCCCGTCCCCTGGCCATGGGTCTTCA
Source organism: Emys orbicularis (assembly GCF_028017835.1). Taxonomy (NCBI): domain Eukaryota; kingdom Metazoa; phylum Chordata; order Testudines; family Emydidae; genus Emys; species Emys orbicularis. Next base: position 266,157,578 of record NC_088683.1, on the reverse strand, counting down.
GGCTCTGGCTGTGGGGTTTCAGGCTCCAGACCCTTGCTGCTTCCCTGACCCCTGACCTACCCATCCCCATCGTCCCTGGCCCCTGCTGCCTCCCACAACCTTCCATCGGGGGCTTAATTTGTCCCTAGGGTTGCCAGGGCTGAGTAAGTCTACTGTTTAAATGTGATACTTGTATGTTTATTAATATCACTTTTCACAAAAGACTTACTAGTTAGCAATAAATAAATTACAATGATTTGGACGTGTGTATGTGCATATTTATTTGTTTTCCCTAAAGCTAATTAAGTATTTTAGGAAAAAGTGTGAGAGTGGCCACCAGCAAGAGTTGGTAGCCTCACTTTGAGGCCACCAAAAAATTTGTCCTGAGAACCCCTGCAATTTGCATGCATGAATGGGGCCCAGTTAAGGTTTCCTGACTTTTAAGAGCTTCATATTCAACCTTTAAAAAACTATGTTAAAGTTATTTTAAGAAATTTACTAGTTTATTATTTGTTATTCTGTGATGTCCAGAGAGACGCCGCCAGAAAAAAAAAAGTTTTTTCATGTTATGGCAAGTGCCCAGAAAATTGTCATTACTTGTCTCTGTCAATTCCTTCAAGCCACACTTCATCTTTTGTCCATTTTGTCAAAGCTATTCTGCTACAGTATGTATGTGAACAGAACAATCCCTTGTGGCTGATGCAATACTTGAGGTGTAAGCTTGGTTCAATAAGTGGCACATGTCCAGTGTGATGAACCGCATTCACATGCTTGGTTGCTTTCCTGTAACTGTGACTTTTGAGACATACATAGACTATGGAATTCTACATTATGCATACAGGTACTTCTATCCTAGGCAGAGATTTGTTTGCTGCACTAAACATGCAGGTAGTCAATGGACACATTGCTTTTACCTCACCTGGCACTTTTACAGTGCAAACTCTACTCTCTGCTCTTAATGAGGAAAGTACAGAGGAGGTCTCTGGCTGTGCATTTGGACTTGTTCATAAAGTTAAACTCCAACTTAATGTGACACCCACACAACAGAAGTTGTGCCATCTTCCATTCCCAGCCAGGACGCTATATCACAAGAGTTAAAAAAATTAGTACAGAATGGTATTATTGAAAAGATTGCGTCATTTGAATGGGTCTCACTGATAGTGGTGACAAAGAATAGCACTGGAGGTATTTGTCTTTGAGTATACTTAAGGGATCCTAATAAAGCCATCATGATTGACAGCCATCCACTCCCACACACAGAAGAAGTATTTGAGGAACTTTGTGGTGCAAAGATGTTTTCTACTCTTGATGTACAGAGTGCAGATCGTCAAGTTATGCTACAAGAGGACAGCAGAGATCTCACAGCATTTATTATGCATGATGGACTATTCCACTTTAAACTTGTGCCATATGGATTTGAATCAGCACCTAGCATTTTTCAAAGACTGATGTCAGTGATTCTAAAGAACAAGCCTGGAGTTCAATATTATTTGGATGATATTATGTTTGGGAAGACTCCCAAGGAACATAAAAAACATCTCCACACGGTACTACACCACATCCAAACAGTAGGATTGAAACTGAAGTTGGACAAATGCCATTTCAGACAGAGTTATTTCTGGGACATATACTTTTGCAAACTCGACTGAATCTTGACCTGGACCATGTCATGGCAGTTACAAAAGTGGCACCTCTGAGATATTTACAAACCTTTACGAGTTTTCTTAGGTCTTACATCATGGTATGGCCAGGTTTATTACAAACTGCGCTTTCGGTCATGGAACCGGTTATGAGCACTATTTTGGGGAAACTTGAGCTTGACCTGGACGACCGTTGCACAAGTTAGTTTCAAAAAATGAAAGATTTTATTGTAAATAGTTCAGCATTTACATTGTCTGACTCTGCATTACCCACAATTGTGACTACGGATGCCTCAGACTGTGGACTGGGAGCAAGACTTACTCAAATCCATGATGACAACATGGAGAAAGCATTGACTTCAAGAACATTTACAGAAGCTGAGAGGAAGTATTCAACTGTTGAAAAGGAGACACTTGCATTTAGGCTACAGAAAAATGGAGAACTTACCTTTGGAGCTGTATTTTCAAACTGTGTACAGATCACAACCCTTTGATAACACCGCCGGAAGCCAAATTGCTAGGTGATCAGCAAGACTACTGTCTTTCATGTATGGCAGAATAGAGGCTGGGAATTAAAAATGTGATGGCCTATTGATTGTCCTACCTGCCCTCGCCTTCGCCTGACATATAGACAGATGGTGAAGTATTTGCACTTATAACAGGCACTCTCACAGACATTACACAAGAACAATTCAAAGCTGCTTGCTTAGCATACCTGATTCAACAAAAATTGCAGGAGCTGACAATGATGAAATGCCACACAATCCCAAATGCCTTGATCCAACTTTGCTACCTTTCATCTTGCACCAGCTTACCGAAAGCAAAGCAGAGATGTTTCAGACCATCCAACTGGTCTTGATGATTTTGCATTGCTACTGATGGTACAGAATAACCTACAGGATATTGGGCCTGATGGATGTGCTATCAGAGTCTGATGGCTACCTGTATGGACTAGAGACTATGTTATGCAATTGTTTAAGAAAACGGGGATTAGTCCTCAGTTATAATTAGAATTCTGATTATAGATACATAAGCATTTCCTCTTAGTTATTTTTTATTTGCTAATTACTTAATTACTGTTCATTAATATAGTAGCAAATTATTGCACTGTAACTGTTGTAAGATTGGGTTTGTTCTTAAGACAGTGAGAAATATGGTGTTGCTAAATCCAATATTGCATGCTAGGAATTGTAATCTTTGAATTTAGAAAAATAACAGGAAGTGTAAGTGTATATGTGTGTGTCACACTGGGACCAGGGATGACTGCTGCTGCAACTGCTTCTGGAGCTATAGGATTGTTGTTTTAATAAACATTGGGGGATTTCACCCTTTTTGGTTTTGATCTCCGCTACTTGGGTGGCTAGCCTGAGCTGCCACGGCCCCACTGCTATTTTTAGTGCACTAGCTCAAGCCGAGCTAGCGCATGTCTGTTTACCCATGCTGGGAAGCACCAGTCCAGCTGCTGTGTAGACATACCCTTCAGGTGCGTCTTCACAGCACAGTTAGCTCGAGTTAGCCCACTTGAGTTAACTGCACTCACGCTAGCCTAGCTAAAGTGAGAGCAACCACATTTCAAAATGCCGGAGTTACACAGAGTGCTTTTATTAGCAGCACCAAGTGAATGGATTAGCTGCTAAGGAGTTGCAGTAAATCAAGCTGTTCAATCCCCACTTCATTACTAGCTTGAGCATCAGCATCACTGAAGCTTCAACCCACCCCCTGATAGGCCAGCTAGTGGTGAAGATACACCCTTAGCTGCAGAGCCACAGCCCCGACATTCACTCAGCTCAGTCTAGCCTTACCTCCAAATTCATCTTCTGTCATGTCATGCAGACCACCCTCTGTTTGCTCCCTGCAGTGGAACTGCAATGATTGCGATGCAGGGAGGACTCTCTGCACTCCTTGAGGGATGACCCTGGAACTCAGGGCCTGATCCAGTGCTCATTTAAGTCAATGAAAGCCATTGGCTTCAGTGGGCTTTGGATGAGGGCTTTAGTTCCAGAGCCAAACTGGGGTACTTCAGGCTTGGGAAAACTTCCAGGGAGCCCAACACAAAGAGAGCAACCATCCAGCATGTGTGCAGCATCCTCCACAGCACCACAGAGGCACAGCGGGCCATCCTGGATGCCCTGGGCACGGTCAGTCTTGGCAAGTGAGCCACTCCACACCTGAACCTGTTAAGTTGGCTCCAGAGCTGGGGTGGGAGCCCTAAGCCAGGTAGCTGTTCATCCAGCCAAGTGATGATGGAGAGTTCCTGGTACTGGCAGCATCTCTCTCCCATTCCATCTACCACAGTGTGCTGATGTTATCAGCTGAATGGAAAGCGTGCAGCACTATCCAGATAGGATTTCTACTACATAGTCGGTGGCGGAGTACATCCCATATATCCCTGAACAGCGGCAAGTGGGGCATTTGCTGTGGCTTGGTGATCAGTTTATTGGCTGCATTCAGATGCCAGATGTTAGGTGACAGAATATCGGCTAGGCTTGGTAGCCATATAAGTTTTGTTGGCTTCAATGAGTCTGTGATAATTCTCATGGTATGATTAAGCTGTGTGTCTATTAGTCTAGTGTGGGCAGAGTTTAACCAAACTGGGGTACAGTATTTTCCAGCTGAACAGCAGAGAGCAAGCCCCAAACTATGTTTTATTTGCACATTGGCTCCCCAGGTGGACCCTGCTAGTTTTTTCAGGAGCCAGTTTCTTGATTTCTTGAGCTACTTTAGTGAGACAATATTTATAGGTGAGTGTGAATCGCGTGCCAACTGCTGACTGTTCAGAAATATGTTAAACGCAAATTAGCTCTGGGCATGGCGGTAGTGGAAGCCTGTTGACATGGTCTTTGGTGTACTTGGTTTCAGTCTCCATTTCTTGCACTAATCACCTACAGCAGCCACATTACTGATCAGGTTCTCTTAAATCTTGAGGCCAAGTAAAGATAATGGGTGTACATGAACCACCTGGAGGTGTTCAGTAGGTCATTGGTGAATACATTAAATAAAGTTGGTGCCAGAACCAAGCCTTGCAGAAGTCCATTCTTTTGGAATCTCCTGGTGCTGATTTTGTGACTCAGAGTCACCTGAAAATGTCTACATTGGAGCATCAGCTCAGTTGCTATGGCAAACCAGATAGGAAAAACTCTTGACATTTTGTACAGCAGATCAGTGTGGCAGATGGTGTCATAGGCTGCTGTAAGGTCAAAAAAGATAGCTCCAATTTTCTTCTTAGAGATTTGGAACAGGCAAAACTAGAGAGCCTGTCTTGACAAACCCTCGGATCTTATGTCAACAATGTAAGTATGAAGTCCCAAATTTAGTGTACAAGTCTGTAATTTAACCTTAGGATTTCATATGTGGTGCTGCTTGAACTCCACTCTTGCAGTTTATGAAGTAATAACAGTCCCTTCAGTAAAATCACAGGCTTGCAGGGTTCTGCAATACATACAGCATTCTCCTCTATAATACAGAATATAAAAGGCAATATACAGCAACTCTATATTTTTAAGCCAGCCACTACAGATACCTAGAGTACATAAGTGTTTACACTTCATAATAGCTAAAACTCAGATAGATCATGAAGTAGAAGTGTCACAGGGAGTACAATTCCTCCCTAGAGGTGTGACCATCTCACTCCCAAAACAAATTCGGAGTCCCTCTCCCTTTTTGGGGGGGGGTTCAAGCAGCCATGTACTATTGCCTCCCTAACTTGAGCCTGGTCCCCTCCCTACCAGTGCTTCCATTGTCCTCTTGTTCCTAGTGTAAGCGGGGGAATGGTCCCGCTGTCCCGCTATTGTGCGGAACTTTCCTGGCTTCTGCACTACCCCGGTGAAGTGGGCTAGCGAAAGGATCTGAGTCCTCACTCCCACTTCCTTTACCCAGAGGCCTCCCTGCCCTTGAGGACTCCCCTTCCACTCTCCTGTCTGGCAGAGTCCTCGTAACCCCGACAAGGCTGGGCCCAGGATTCCTGGGGGGCTCGACCCCCAACCCTGCTGTGGTCACCTAGGACAGGGGCTAGGGTGTCCCCACTCCGGGGTACTCTCTCTGCACTGGGCACCTCCCTGACCCACTGATCATTTCATACAATTTAAAGCAAATACAAGTTGTTTAATTAACAATTAATTTAAAAAAAAATAAGGAAAAATGGGAAAGGTTAAAGGAAACACATCACCCCGCTCTGTGGCAGGGAACATTACAGACAGTGTCTCTGGAACGTCAGGGCAGTTCACAGTCTGTTCCTTGTAGGTCCCAGGCCTCCTTCTCAGGCTCTGGCTGTGCTGCAGAGACGCTGTGGGTTGGACACTTCCTCTGGCGGTGGCCACACGCTCTCAGGCTCTAGGTGGCAGGACCCTTCTTCCCAGCGTTGCCCCTGCCCTGTCAGGGTTACGATCCCCCTCCAAGTCTGGCCTGCAGAGCCTCTTGGCTGAGGCGTCTCCCTGCGCTGGGCCTGCTGCCCAGGGTCCCCCTCACTCTCCCCAGCTGCTCACCGCACCCCGCTCCGGACTGCTCCAGCCCCAGCCCCAGCCCCAGCCCCAGCTCCAGACTGCCTCAGCTCTGCTGCTGCTGCTGCTCTGCCTTCAGCTCCCTGGGCTGCTTCTCTGGCCTCTCTGGCTCTGGTCGCTACAGCTCTGCTCCCAGCACAGCTCTGCCCTGCAGGCTGCTTCTGTGACTCTGCTCCCAGCTCTGACCTGCTTCCTGGCTGCTTGTCTGGCCCCTCTGGCTCTGGTTGCTGCAGCTCTCCTCCCAGGGCAGGTCTGCTCTCTCTGGGCTGTGCTCTAGCTTTGGGGCTGCAGCTCTGCTCCCAGCAGCTTAGCTCGGGCCCCTGCTCTCTTCTTAGCTTGGCCCCACTCTGTCTGACTCAGGCAATTCCAGCCCACACGGAGGATGGGATCCACCCTGGCCTCCTGACTCTCTGATTAGCCTGCCCGCTCTGTCAATCAGGCTGACCTGGAGCATTGGTCTCTCCCCATTGTTCCTGGGGACTGTCAGTCTCAGGCTCCTGATTTCCCATCGACCCTTCCCCTTTTAGTGCTGGGAGCTAGCCAACCAAAACACCCCCACTGAATGTTAGTAAGGGGGCAACAGTCCCCTTACACTAGCAGGCTAGTGAACCCAATTGCACGTTTTATACCTCTTTCCTTCCCTATCTGTTCGTAAATTCCTGCAGAGCTGACAGAGAAAAGGAAGGTTGAGCTGGGGCTGTCCCAAGAGGAGCTGAGGCCCATTTACCTATGGGCCTCACAGACTCATTCAGTGGTGTCTCCATTTTCTTTTCTTACAGCTGCTTTGTTTTGTCACTGAGGTAACAAAATCAGTTTCCTTTAGTCTTAGTTATATTCTCCATGCTGCTAGCCAAAAGCCACCTTTATATCAGCAATGAGCTGAAGCAATTTCAAAATGAAGAAACTAGTGACCCATGTTCTCACTCATCCCCTGGGCAAACCCTTTATATTCCTTTAACTTAAAAGATTGATGGCGTCATTAGGCCTATATATGAACCAGAGTTCTTCCATGTTTAAACTCTGTTCTTCCATGTTTAGCTTTAAGCGGCCTCAAGAGCCAAGGACAGGAATTGGAATGTGTAAATAGTCAGTTACCTATTACGACCTTGCTTATAACCAGGTCCTAAGCAATAATGATGAGGTTTGCATGTTTCTAGCTGGAGGAAACATGCAAACATGGTAAACTAGAGTAAATAGGACCCAATGATTGTTTAGAGGAATGTTACTAACAAGCTAGATTTATAGCCCTAGAATGACTTAACGGCTTAAATGTATAAACATGTCTTCGGTAGAGAAGGGAGGGGGAGTGTGTGTGTGGGGGGTGATGCGGAGGGAGAGAAGGGGGGGCTTAATTGTAAAGTATAAGAAGAGAGAAGCTGCTTTGTTCTGGGTGCTCGATTTGAGATTTGCCTGTCTCCTTGCACCACTTTGAGATCTCAAATAAACCTTTGATTGTTTCTCCACCCCGGTGTGTTTATTGGCGCGAAGCACGCCGGGCAACGAACCCCTGTTGCTTTGCCTCGGGCACCTCTGTGCCAGCAACAAGATCATCATTTTGTCTTGGGAAATAAAGCCCTTGGAAATTAGCATTCCCTGTCTTCTGAGTTGCAGCATGAAGAACCAGGATTCTTGATAAAGTCTTAAAATACTTTGCCTTTGTGAATATGAATCTAAGAAACTGTAAAACTGTGAATGAACATTTACAACAAACTGTGAGCATCCTGCTGCGGCACTCACACACAAACAGGAGGCAAGAGAGAGAAAGAAAGGAGATGAATTTTTTTTCATAGCAAACAGCTGTCTCTAACAGAAGAAACTAAAAAGAAAACAGTGTATGAAGAAGCCCAAAGCTGCATTCATTACAGTATTTTTAGATGCTTCCAGCACAATTTTGATAAACACTCTAAACTGTGTAAAAATGATAGTGTCAATGCAATTAAGTCTTTTTCTTGGTGCATCATCATCAATACATGTGCCTGCTGAGACTGTATTTTGGTCTGTGCAGTGCAGTTACCCTTTGATTAATGATACAAGGCAATCAGTAGGGACCACAAACACCTGGGGATGCCACAGCAAGCAATACGGTGTCATCATTTAATTTCTTCTCTTGACCTACATTAAAGACTGAAGATGCATTAAATATTAAGAGCCAAATTCTAGCCTTGGTTAAGCACAAGCAATTTGCATTGAAGTTGGTGTTATATATTAATAGCCAGGGACAAAATCTGGCACTGAAATGCTACATGGATGTTATCTTAAAATAGCACAAACAGGAACATCATGTTGAGGCTTAAGCTTTCCTTTTAATGGGTGTGGTCCTCATTCTATCCTTCTGGCTACGGAGTATTAGACCTAGCAGTGTTGCTACTGGTTTAGCCAGTGAATGGCACAATATTAATGAGAGGCTCCATCACCTTCAGGGACTGATATGCTGTATGCAATTTGCTCTCACAAGAGGAAATGTAGAGGGGAAATCTAATGACTATCTTAGATGTCTGTATAATAATACAAGAAGTATGGAGAATAAACAGGAAGAATTAGAAATACTAGTGAATAATCACAAGCATGACATAATTGGCATCACAAAGACTTGGAGGAATAACAGTTTAAGTGCTAGTGCAGACAGAGCTAAACAGTTTAAGAGCAGGTTAGATAAACACCCGTCAGGGGTGGTCTAGATAATACTTCATTCTGCCTCAGTGCAGGGGACTGGACTAGATCACCTATCGAGGTCTCTTCCAGTCCTACATTTCTATGATTCTGCTGACTGCGAGCAAGGGACTGAGTTCTGGACCAAACTCTGATCCTTCCATGACAATGTCATACTGCTAGTTCATTGGGCCAGACGTTAACTTTCATCTTGAACTTTTCTTACTGAGTATAACAGACACTCATAATTGGTCAATTCAGTCCATAGTTTTGGAGTGCTCGTGGATACCTCACTGACACTACACTCTGCAATACAAGCATCCGTGATGAGTAATGCTTTCTATCATATACAATTGACTAGGATGCTCCATCCCATCCTGGTGTGGCCTTATTTATTCACACCTGGTCTCAGTTATTCACACTTCATCACCTCTTGGTTGGACAACAGCAATGCAATATACCTGGGCATGAAGACCTCAGCTCTTAGAAAAGTCCAACTAGGCCAGAAGGTTGCAACATGTCCCCTCATCAACAACAGTTATGATGAGCATATCAGACCTGTCCTCCGCTCTCTACACTGGCTATCCATAGAATATCTAATCAAGTTCAAGGTCTCGGTCCTTATCTTGGCAGTCAATATCCTGAATCAAGGGATATCTAAAACAGCCTAAATCTCCAGAATAAAGACTCTGGTCAACAACGACAACGGTACTCCTCAGGCACAACAGAACTCTCTACAATAAGAGGAAAGCTTATCTGTGCAGGAGACAAAACATTCTCAAGGGCTGGCTAAGACTGGAATGAACTTCCCTAGAAATAAGGACCATTGCAAACCTCACCGCCTTCCACTGTTAGGGCTTGTACACACTTGCACTTACTTCAAGATAACTTATGTCGTTCAGGGGTATAGAAAAGCCACTCCCCTTAGTGATGTAAGTTACACTGACCTAAGTGCTGGAGTGGATAGAGCTATGTTGGCAGGAGAATGTCTCCCACTGACATAGCTACCGCCACTTGGGGAGGTGGACTAATTATGCCGATGGGAGAGAGCTCTCCCACTGGCATAGAGCATCTGCACGTAGCTGAGCCGCTCTAGCACTGCTAATTGATTCTAGTGTAGATTAGCCCTCAGTGTAAGGTGCATTTTTTGATCTGCCTTCTTTAACAAATTTATAGCAACGTGTGTGTGTGTAATTATATATATACAAAAAAGTCCAAAACAAAACCCTTCACTGCACATACTTCTCCCTCTGGGGAGAATAAGAGAACATGTAGTTAGTCAGAATGTTAGTCACATTGCTTTATGTACTAATGGAAAGTGCTCAGAAACTATGGTGAGGAGTGTGTGGTATAAGAACCTACATAGAATGGAATAAGAATGCAGATAGATTTGATCATAAATAGGACGTGGTTTGAGTTTGTAACACTAGTTATCAGCTTAAGAATTCTAAGCTAATGCCCTGGGCCAAACACTGTCAGGAAAGTAATAGATGTACATACTATTGAAGTTAATTAGTGCTACTCCTGTGGCATTATACTTTATTTAGCAAAAGATCTCTTTAAAGTGTAAAAAAATTCCAGTACTTTACAAACTGCTTTTGGAAAGCAGGGGTGAGCACTTAACCATGTCTCCATATGTAAACTACAGGTTTAACATGTTTGCTAAGTTACTTTACTCTAAAATTGCCTGGGTTGGATGTGGCTTGTCCGCACTAGCGCATGATATACCCACTGTCAGCAGCACCACTAGGTGACAATGGTTTAAATCAGGGGTTCTCAATCTTTTTCTTTCTGATGCCCCCTCCTCCAACATTCCATTACAAAGTCCACGGCCCACCTGTACCACAACAACTGTTTTTCTGCACAGATTAAAAGCCAGGGCTGGCGTGAGGGGGTAGCAAGCAGGACAATTGCCCACGACCTCAGGGGGCCTGTGAAGCTAAGTTGCTCAGGCTTCTGCTGTGGAGTCATCTGACGGATATTACAAATAGGAATGCTGGGAACTGTAGCTTAGTTTCCTGTGGCTGAGTAACTGGGACATTGTTTCTACGCTGCCCACCAAAAGCCTCAATGCAGACCTTGTGGGATAACATTATTTAGCGGCACTCACTGAAAGCATCCCATAAAACAATAGAAAGAGAGGATAAAACACTCACCATTCAGCAACATGAGCCCTATTAGAAAACCTCTTTAGGGATCTGATTCTAAGTTCTGTGAAGTCAGTCGGAGTCTTTCCATTGACTTCACTGGGCTTTGGATCAGGCCCTAGTAGCTAAGATTTTTTAAGATTTTTTTTTTAGCTACAAAAGATTAATTAAGTCACATTAAGCCACTCAATCCCCTGCTGAGAAGAAAGAACACATACAAAAGACAAACCTAGACCTCAGCCAGACCATGCTTATTAAAAACAGGTAAGCCCCATAAGTGTTAATTTACCACTCTCCTTTCCCTTCTCCCACATAGGGTTGCTGGTTTCTGAATAGTAACTTTCAGCCTTTTGCTTTTTCCCTTGCCTACGGTACTAAAGCCCCCAAACTTCAGATAAATTGTTTGAGCATCTGAACTTTGGGTTGCTCAACGGAATGGATTCCTTGCAAGGATCTTACAGCAACATTCACTTGTTTCATATGGCAGATAGGAATAGAAAAAAATGCATGCTGTTTCTTGTTAAGGGTCAGACCTTCAGTGAAAGGCAATTCAGGCTGATTACATCACTGGAGCTATGCCAGTTGACAATCTGGTCCATAATCTTTTCTTTAATTTTTTTTTTAAGTTGATGCTTTCTTCTTAGGAAAAAGTTTTCTACAGCATCCAAAGAGAAAAATTCATTCTATGCTCTGTATGGCCATTTTTTGGATAATTTCCCTCCGTCAGCCAAACCTAGAGTAATACTGAATACTGTACAGGCGTGGCCTTGGACATGAGCATCAGACACCAACAAAACAAGGGAACACACAACAAACTATAAACTAGACTTTCTCTCTAATCTTTTGGCATGGAGCCTCTCCTCTCTGGCTGACTTACATGCCTAGCTCCCTTTGAAGAGAGTTAATCATGCTCTGTCTCACTAAAGCCCTGATTGGAGACAATATCCCTGTTAAGGAAAGCATTTAACTTTAAACACATACTTAATGGGACCTCCGCACACACTGAAAATGGAACATACTTAAGTTCTGAATTGATATCATAGTGTGGGGTATGTCCACCCAAACACAAGCACAATGGGAAAAACCGGGGTCATCCTAGCATCCAATTAATCTCCTCCAGACTGTTTTAGAAGAGTTTTACAATTCTATATGGGAAAATGGTGACATGTAAATTTATTACACATGGTGCTGAATAAATCTCCTCTTTAAATCTCCTTTATGCATCTCATTAAATCAATAAAAAACATGAATTAGTACAAACTTCTGACACGCTGTCCCTCAAAGTAGCACCCTGGAACTCCCATATTCACCATGGTGATATGATTATGATATGTTTTGTACAAAGTATACCCTGTGAGGTATCATTTTAAAAGCCTTGATCTGTTGAACATTAATAACTACTTGGATTGTATGTACTATCATTGTATGTGAGGTTATGAAGTACTGCTATATGTTTTACTGAAATATGTTGTGTGGTTGGGAACATCCACAACCAGCCTTTCACTTATAACAAAGAAGTAGCCATCAATAATCAGACGGTATTAATGGCTCATCAACGCACAATCCACTATCCAAGAGACTTTTCGGAAGAGGCACGTACGCCATGGGGGCAGACTAACCCATGTCACAGCAAAGATCTTTCCAGCAAGCTGGAAGAAAGTATAAAAGAGAGGCAGGGACATCATCACTTGGCCTCTCCCTCCCACCCCTGCCAAACTCAACACCTGGAAGAATATCTGGAGGACACAAGACTTTGAACTGAGGGAGTTTGGTAGCAGGCTGAAAGGGTGTCCAGTCTGTGTATTGAGGAACTGTAACGTGCTTGCACCATCTGATAGGGCGAGTAAAGCTCTTTGAGTTAAATTAAAAGTTTAGGATTTAGAATGTGTGTTTACTTTTTATTTTCTTAAAGTAACTATCTCTGACCTTTATGCCTACCACTTATAATCACTTAAAATCTATCTTTCTGTAGTTAATAAATTTGTTTTAGATCTTACTTAAAACAGTGTGTTTTGGTTGAAGTGCTCGGGAAATCTCAGCTCAGTTTACAAAGGCTAGTGTGTGTCCGCTCCAAATTGAGGGGGTGTTGAACTATTTAATGAACCTGCACTGCCCAAGGGAGCCTTGAGCAATGCAAGACTGTACTGTCCTGGGGTGCAAGACGGGGGAGCTGGGGGGAATTGGTGGGAGCCTCTCTACTGTTGGTTCATGAGTGGCTGAGAGGTCATTCATGTAACTCAGTTGGGTTTGTCCCTGCATGTGGATGTCTGTATAATTGCAGTGCCTGTCAGAGGTTTGTAGCTTGACATCAGCATAACAGTGTGAGAGGCAACCCAGGTTTTTGCGTTTGGAAGGCTCAGCAGTCCCACAGTCCAGGTTGCACCTCGGAGGCCCCGTCACAAAACAATAACCATTTTACATTGTTTATTTCTGTAATTTTATTTGTCAAATTTAAAATTAGAAATGGATGAACCAGTCGAAATAAAATAATACCAGTTTAAAATGTTTAACTTGTATCATGGATAGTTTCCTGCAAAGGAAAGATTAATTTGTGATGGGTAACAAATGAAGGGAAATTAGATTTATGCATTTAAAATAGAAATCAGAAAAATAAACATCCCATCTGGGTAACAGATGAGGACAGAGACTGTCATCCATTGAGCTAATCCAAACATTATTGTGTACTGACCTTTGCAATGCCAGTTTTCCAGACCCCAAATAAGAGATAGAAAGAACTAATTGGTTAGAGAGTACAGTGTTTTGGGGAAGAAGTGTTGTTATACAAAGCTGACAAGCTCAACCAAAGGTCAGGTTGCCTGGGACAATCTTTCCAGTAACTTTTGGCATCCCTCTTCCATCCCTTGCAATAGACGTTTTAGAGCCAGTCTTCAGATGCTTAAACAAAACAAATGTTAAGTAATTTATTGTAGGTTCTCTCTAATCTGTAATGCCTGTCACTCCGTCCATTGGTTTAAATTAAGCTGATTTGTCTCTCCATACATTTATGTATGCAGTGGTTACCACCGTGGTGTCTATGCAAATTGAGGTGCTTGACTGCAATCTGAAATATTAATCTTTGATGCACTTAGAAAGAACTGAACTCTGATCCCAAAAGGAGGCAAAAAGATTAACATGACCATCAATGTACTGAATCAAAGGCATGAAGAAGGTTGCAGTATTGTCATCTGGGGCAGTGCTACACAATAGCAATGGATTTCTGTGGTACGAGGTGACCCTTACATAATCTAGTCCAAAGAATTATTTGCTGCTACATTCATCCAGAAGCCACAAAGCACATAACAAAAAACTATGTATGACCAGTGCTAAAAAATACAGGAGTAATTTCAGTTATTCAGACCTCCTTAGCAATAGGAAGTCATAGAACCTCTTTATCATTATTAATGGGACAATAGCCGTAGGGTGAATTTTCATGCAAGCTATTGAAAGTTTACTCAGTAGTGTTATTCTAGTGAAAAACCAACCTAGATTATATAGATTGTATTTGATCTACAACCCATTAGTTTTGTTTATCGTGAGCTGGACTGGAGTTACACAACTTTCCTTCAAGCACCATCTCTTCACTGTGGATGCTCACAGTTCTCTCTCTTGACAGGGTCAAATGCTGGCCATGCCAGTCTGAACTGTGTCTTTTGCTGGAACTCCCCAGTTAACAGCGCTTTTAGTTTTGGAGGTAGCTGCTTTCTAGTATTTTTAGCCAGAGGGACAAAGATCTGCAATGAAGTCTGAGTGATCACTAGGGGCAAAGTAAAAGAAAACAAAGCCCCCACACGCATACTTTCAGCCAGCATCACTTTCTCCTCTCTGCCCCGATCTTTTTCAACGAGATAAAGATTACTTTAAATGAGGTGTATATAACGACAAGCGCCAGCTAGTTGTCCTAGAGACTTTTCCCAAAGGAAAGTAACTATTTGAAAAAAATGAGCCACTATTTTCTATGCTTTCCAAATGATTAAGTGTCTTGAAGGCACACAGTCCAGCAATACACAGTATTTTCCCTTTATACTATATAGCAGGGAAAGGATGATAGCAACAGTAACTTCAGTTTTGGCTATTCATGTTAGATTTTACTGCTATATGAGATCCCTTTATTTCTGAAAACAGTGATCAGTTTGAAAGAAGGACAAAATTTGCAAAAGTAGCTGGATTTATTATAAGAGAGTTGGTACATATAGCTGAAACTAGAGATTTTCCCAAGCCACAACATTTAGTTCTGGGTTCAGTATTAGATTTCTATATGGATCTGGATCCTCTATTAGATTTCTATACCCTCCCCCACACCTAAAAATTAGATCAGTAGAGATGAGGTTTGGCAATACATTCAGCCCACGGTAGCAATATATACTGTAATGGCCCACTGGATAGGGTACTGGGCCAGCAATCAAATGAGCAGGATTTTATTTCCAGCTCTTCCACTGATTCACTCACTATTTAGGGCTGGACAGAGTCAGACGGGCTCAGTTTTTACCTAAAAGTCGAATTGAGTGAAGTTACATAAACTAGGTTATAATGAAAGGATAAGAGAGCAGCAGGGAGGGCATCAGAACAGAACATATAGAAATGTGGCACTTCAGAGTTACTTTATGCAGGAAAAAAAGATATTTCTTATAAGAAATACGGTGCCTGCAACCTTTTGTGATAATTATAATTTGAATCCATTCTTCGAATACGAAAGCAATTCAAAATTTCATAACCATATGCTACTTCTATTGAGCATATATTCTTTCTTTCATTCAAACACTGAACTCTGAATAATACTTACAGAAATTAACAGTACAGATCCCAAGGAATATTATCACCCCCCACCTCCCCCAAAAAAATGTAGATGAGGGCAATGTTGATAATATATGAAAATAACTTAGCAGTGTAATTAGAAAACACACACACACTATGAAACAGGCAGGAATTTCAGAATTAATATTAAACTTACAAGAAATCCTACAATTTGAAAGTATGGAAATTTGGAAAGTCATAGCTCAGGTATCTAACCTATCTTAACTCCAGCTTCCAGCTCCCCTTCTTTTTCCTGGTATAGCTAGTTACGGCATTTTTTTGGCTAAGAAGTTTTTCTAAGAACTGTAAGAAGTTCACAACCTACCACTTACATTTTGAACAGCTACTGTACTTGGCTGATAACTGTATTTATATCTTCATTGTATGCACTTGCTCTGTATCCAATCTGTATCCATTACTAAAATGACAGATTGAATCATACGGGAATACTCCTTCATAGAACATTGCAGGATGGGGCCCTGTGATGGGGCCCTGTACCAAGGTGGCTTGCCCCATGGGCTGGAGAGCCTGGGGCTAAGCCAACCCTGATTACAGGATGAGCCCCACCTGACAGGAATCAGGTGATTCCAATATAAAAGGAGCAGGAAGCTGCAGCGAAGGAGAGAAAGCCCAGGAAGCTGTGGCAGAGTCTGCAGCTCTCTAGGCAGGGAGGATGAAGAGAAACCTTGGGTTGAGTGAAATGACGAATGGACTTTGTTTTGGTGGTTTGAGTTTTATTTACAATTAATTTTATTTTAATAAACACAGTCCCCAAGGATGGGTATTTGTGACCAAGAAAGAAGCCTGAAGTGAAGTTTATTTTAACAGTCCAAGATGGGGAAACTAAAGCAGACCATCTGTAGCATGACCCAACCAGCCCCATTACAGACCCTTACTGAGGGGTGGAGAACAATGTCTTCACTATACTATACCACATACTATACGATCTGTCTAATCAGCAATTTGTAAAGTGAGTTTTCCTGTGAACTGTCCTTCCCAGGCTGCTCCTCAGGCAGTGCAATAAATGCAATGCCCCTTGCTCAAGGTTCATGGCAGGCAAAGCCATGACTGAGCTGTAAAATAAAGGCAAACAAGCTTTAGCCTAGACTTCCTCCAAGCTGGGCTCTTCCTAGGGTTTCCTACCAGAACTGTTGTCACAGAACTTAATTCCCTTTGCCCCTGAGAAGTGTGCTCCAAATTCTTCATTGTCCTGAATGGAGCTAATTTAAAATCAGCCTTCTAGCATGATTCAGCAATGATTCCTCTGTGCCTTCATTCAAGATCTTAGAACAAGATGTCTCAACAGAGGAGCCCTGCATCCCAGTTTAGGGGTATGGAGTCTGCCACAATATACATAGAGATATTTTTAAAATAAGGATTATTGAACTCAGACAAGAGCTATGAAGCACACTTTTCTTAGTTTGCAAATCATTGGCTACACTGACCATCAAGGATTTGCTTTCACTGTAGATGCACTGAAAGCAAGTCTGACTACAATAAGGGATTTTCCCAATGATTAACTGACTTATTTTTAATATTTTCCTCCAAAGCAGTCAGAGAAGGACACAGGCTCACATTATGGAGTGACATTTTGCAAAGTGACATTTTGCAAAAATAAATAAGAGAAAAGCAATGCACAAAAGCTTTGGGCATAATTTATTTTGCTGGGGTTTTCATATACCCATTATTATAGAATATAGGCAAAACATGTTTATAGGATAAGTTTTGTGAAAATGTTGCAGATCTTTTAAATGATAATTTGCTAAATTTCATGAGAGATTAAAACCTGCTCCTGCTCCCACCGCAGTCAATGGCAAAGCTCCTACTTATTTCAGTGGTGCAGAATCAGGCTCTGCAGTTTTATGACTGAGGCATAAACCCCTGGAAAATAAAGTGTAGTGAAAATGCTGATCTAATTTTAACAATGGTCTTGAGAATATACCACTAGAGCATTGTCATATTTAAGACAAGAAAAGCAATAGTTACCATATATAATTTGGGCAGTTGGTGAACTGTGGTATTTGCCAGTTTGCAAAACCACTGACCCTTGTTTGCTTTGCTTGGATTCACTGTGTGTATGTTTCAACGAGGCTGGAAAAATAAATTATAGCAAATATCACGTGGCTCTAGAGCAGTGATGGGCAACCTGCAGCCCATGGGCCATATACGGCCCATCAGGGTAATGTGATTGTGGGCCACGAGACATTTTGCTGATGTTGGCTATCCACAGGCATGCCCCCCCGCAGCTCCCAGTGGCCACTGGACATGCTGGCCGCCACTTCCCACAGCTCCCATTGGCTGGGAGTGATGAATCGCAGCCACTGGGAAATGCGGGGGGTTGTGCCTGCAGATGGTCAATGTCAGCAAAATGTCTCGCGGCCCACAATCACATAACCCTGATGGGCCACATATGGCCTGTGGGCCGCAGGTTGCCCACCACTGCTCTAGAGTCAACAAGAGGAGATTTTTATAATTAAAAAAACAGTTCATGCAGAGGGTAACTTCAGTGATCAGTTGTGCCAGTTTGGGGTAATTTGTTGTCAAAATACCCTAAAATAGGAACTGGAAAGACCACCTTATCCAACATCTTTACATAGCATATAACTCAATATAGCATATCTTTCAGTTCCTTATTCTGCCCAGTAATAGAATCTTTATTGGTGTCTACTTATCTAAGATTTAAACTTTGGTAACTGAGCAGGCTTTGGCAAGAGTGGTTTTGTGTTGGCTCCATGAGCAATGTTTCCCTGAAACAGTTTTTTCTCTCCTGTTGCTAAAGTTTTTGAAAGTTTGAATCAAACTTACCTCTTTAAATCAAAGGTTATAAGTACTTGGGGCATAGTGCAACTGAACTAAACTAAGCAAATTCAGACTAAATTAACAATATTTATGGGAAGTCTAGCTACATTAGCAAAGGTGGTATTCAAACTTTGAGCTTATATATCAGATCCAGTGCACAAAAACAACAATATATCTGCCGATAGCTATGAAGCTAGAAAGAATTTTGACAACAATAGTGTGACGGGTTGGATCACAGAAACTCCCTTGGGGACTGCCACCTGGTGTGCTTTGACTACCTCGAAGTCTGTTTTCCCTGCCAGTTTAGGATTTCAGAATCCTGCTTGGTTGTGCCAGACATGCTAGCCTGCTACAAACACAGACACAGGTCTGAACCATGTCCCACACAAGCTGCAGGCTTAACTGAAAACAGCTTAAGACGTGTTCCTGTCTCAGACACTCAGATACCGAGCTCCCAATGGGGTCCAAACCCCAAATAAATCCATTTTACCCTGTATAAAGCTTATACAGGGTAAAGTCATAAATTGTTCACCCTCTATAACACTGATAGAGAGATATGCACAGCTGTTTGCTCCTCCCCCCCACAGGTATTAATACATACTCTGGATTAATTAATGAGTAAAAAGTGATTTTATTAAATACAAAAAGTAGGATTTAAATGGTCCCAAGTAATAACAGACAGAACAAAGTGAATTACCAAGCAAAATAAAATAAAACACGCAAGTCTAAACCTAATACAGTAAGAAAGTGACTACAGATGAAATCTCACCCTCAGAGATGTTCCAGTAAGCTTCTTTTACATTGTCAGTTAAGTGTTTCTTAACTGGGCACTTAATTTGCACATTCCTTCCTCAAGAAGCTGACCAAATGCTTTACTAAGGCTACTTAAACTCAAACAAGTGCACAGCCAATATTCATAACTTCGAATACAAAAATGACACATGCATATAAATAGGATGAATATATTCAGTAGGTCATAACCTTTGCAGAGATATGGCATATGTAGCACAAAACATATTCCAGTTATGTCATATTTACATTCATAGGCATATTTCCATAAAGAATTATGGGGTGCAACATCACAAATAGCCAGTACAAGGAATATTTAGACCAATTTGATCTTTAAAAGTCCAGTTCTGCAAGGCAGCAAGCACCCTCAACTCCCATTGAGTTAATTAGGAGCTAAGGGCTCTCACAGGAGTTGGGTGTCATTTTGAGATGAGACTCTACATGATTATAGCCTGAAAAAAATTAGGTATCACTTTTTGGTTAAAATACAAAGTACTGAAGTCAGGGATATGGGCAAAGGTCCCAGGTCTGTGAAGTGCTCAGCGCTTCCTGAGAGAGTTACTGAGAACCATCGCTGCCCACAGAACTACCATTATGACATGGGACTTACTTGGGTAATATTCCTGCATATCTAAGTAAAGATGTCATTTTCTTCTTTCACATCTACTGTACCCACAAAAGGGTTGGACATAAACAAATGCACAATCCCGTATGCTCTTATACTGGCTTCTCATTGCCCCTTTATGATACCCAGCACTACTTTAGAAGTGCCCAGAGTAAAGTGACAAATGTTTGCCTAGAGATGAATAATTGGTAGAATCATTTCTGTTTAATGATATATTAAACTGTCCACTTTAAAATTTAAGTGGCACTTCTCATAAAAAAGATATCTATAGACACAGGTTAAGAATAGGTTGCCTATTCACAACATTTTATGTCAAGTCAGTTTAGAGTACCAATGTATATGCTAATGTGAAATAAAATCACTCTGAATGACAAATCAATTCTCATTGCTGAAATAAAGTAAAGCATGTTGTTATAACAGTGGCCACTGGAGGCAGCAAGTACTCTCTACTGCAGCACCATGTGATGGGGGTATTAACCTTATGTAAGCCAGACCCACTGAGCCCAAGAAATAAAGTTCAGTCTCTTATCAGCATCCCGGTGAGTCACTTCTGTTACAGTTAAAGCTGAGGCCAATGATCTAGCTATGCTGTAATTAAAGCCTCAATATCCCTGTCTACCTATCTCTTCATTCCTTGTGTGCCACTTTGATATGAGAAAAAATATTATTTATATGGAATAATATCCAAAATGTGCTAGGTACTGCACAAACCTATAGGACAGCACAGTCCCTGCTCCAAACAGTTAACCGTCCAACAGCCCATTGACTGAAATGAAGCTGCACAGATGCAGTGAGTGACCTATGCTTCTGGAACATGATGAAAGATCATGGCAAAAAAAAAAAAAAAAAAGGCAATAGACAAGGGTTGGGAGATTGGGACAAAGGGATAAAACATTCCAGGGTTTAGCTTGGGGTTTGTTTTGTAAGTACTAACAACGATCCCCTACTCCCCATCTTTGTGCCTTTCTACCCAGTCATCGTTGGTTGGCTCATTTCAGCAGACACTCAAGGCAATACTCCCTAGGGTATATTCTCAGGGTATCAAGGCTTTTTCAATGAAGGACCCTGAGCTCTGGAATTTGCTTCCCCAACTAGACTAACCCATCCAGAGTCTGTTGGCCTTCAGGGCAATATGCAACACGCTTCTCTTTTCCCTAAGTTCTCAGAAGATTAATTATAGACTGTTATTTAATTTTAAGAGCAGGTTCTTCCAAAGCAGACATTATTTAACAAGTTCTATGTCCTATTTTGAAATATTGTCTAACACCCACAGACAGTCCGATGGGCACGTTTATAAATTAAAATGGTTAATTTTGAGTGTGTGTCTCTAATGATGTTTGGGTAAATTGAATACATCTTGATAACTAATCTCCAAAGTAAAAACAGATGTTTACCACATTAAAGTATTTACCTTTATTACCATATTTGTGGTATTCCCTATGCTTATAAAGTGAATTACCTCAAATACCACTGCAAATGTATCACTGTGGGAATAGAGTCCAGTTTTCAATGCCACCCACTGTACCTTGCTCCTTGTCTGAACTCCCCTGTTTGCTGCTCTCCTCCTGTCCACTGATCAGAGGGTTCACTGAGTCACAGCTTTTATGCCTGCCTGAGCTTCCGGATAACCACACATTAGCAGCAATGAATCACAATACTCTGGCTGCTCTCTCAGCCCCCAGACAGAGCTCCCAAAACAAAGGAAGACAGCCCACAAGACAGCTCTTATTTTCAGCCACTCATCCTTCCAGGTACAGTATTAGTAGTTGCTTCTCCTTATCTCAGGGGAATCTGGCTGTTTGCTGTTTTCTTCCTTTTACTGGATTCATCAGTTCTCATCATGCATCCTATTTTTCTACTTTAGGATTATTTTCGGGGTCTGTAGAAGTTTTCATTCTCTTCAGGAAGCTGGTGCTCAGCTCTGCAGCAATTGTTTCTTTCAAATAAAGGCTAAAGAACTATAGAAACCAAACTTTAAGAATTCACTGCAGAAGACAGAGTATGAGGGCAAAGAAATAACTGCCAATAGGAAACCTTTAACTGGAGGGGGGAAACTACCACAGTTCTTATAAGAAGTCCTCACCCTTTCCCCCCACCCATCTCAAAATATCCTTCACCAAAAGGGGGGTATGACCTACACATTTAGTATTAGAACTAAACCAGAATTGAGCATGGAACCTGTATCAAACAACATGAAAAAAGAAATTATCTGTCATTCTCAAGTTACACATACAGTCACACTAATCCAAAAATACATTGAGCGGAGAGGTAGAGGTTAAAGAGAGTTAAAGAGAGTTATACCTGAAAGTATAATGTAAACCACAAATACAAACATAGGAACATATTATTCTTTGGCATTATAGGACCTGCAAGATAGATTTGACCCTGATCCCAGGAAATATGAAGAACCTTTCACCTACTTTATGGTACCTCACCAGGCAGTCCAGAATAGAAGTCTGCTGAAAACATCTAAGTAAAAATTGGCTGCTTGAATTCAACAATATTTGAGAGCTGTAAATTCACCATCTAAGACTCTAGTGAGCAGTACGGTCACAGACTTTATGACGGGATGATGTTTCAGCACTCGAATAGGAGATCCAGGAGGCACAATATCCCCAGAAACTGGTCAGCATACAGAGCCTCTGTGCCAAACCTTAAAATATCAGCACTACTCAATGTTGAAAGCTATCCTAGCATTATCCATGGCGATTACATTAATGGCAATTCCTACCTAACCATGGTATTAATTCACTAACATGTTCAACATGCATGTGTTTGCTACAGAACGTAAAAAGAGATGTTCTTTGACTATAATTTTCCTTTACATTTCTACAGAAAAGCGGTGTCTGATCCTGAATGGTAGTATCAGTGACTTCCTCCCTTATCACTGCAAATAACTTGACTGAGAGACCAAGTTCTGAGAGCTCTCTGGAGACAGATATTTAATATTTTTTGCAGTCTCACAAACCATTCACTTTAACACAAATTTTAAAGGGAGTTAGAGCTTCCACTCAGGGTAGGTCTACACTTACCCGGTAGTTCGGCGGCGAGCGATCGAACTTCTGGGTTCGACTTATCGCGTCTTGTCTGGACGCGATAAGTCGAACCAGGAAGTGCTCGCCGTCGACTGCGGTACTCCAGCTAGACGACAGGAGTACCGCGGAGTCGACGGGGGAGCCTGCCTGCCGCGTGTGGACCGAGGTAAGTTCGAACTAAGGTACTTCGAACTTCAGCTACGTTATTCACATAGCTGAAGTTGCGTACCTTAGTTCGAATTAGGGGGTTAGTGTAGACCTGGCCTCAGAGTTCAAAAAACTGATTCAGATTAGCGTGCTGATTAGCATGACCTCGAATTCCCGGAGCTTGTCAGTCAAATCTTACTACTAATAAATTTTTAAAAAATCATTGTTGCGTAGCTTCTCTACTTTTATGGATATTTTAACTTAATGTAAGCATAAAAGAATCTACATTTTCCTCTTATTTACCCTTTATCTTTTGGTTTTAAGAATTTGGGGTAAAACCCAGCTTTTTTACAAAAGCCTGAATACAATGGCGAGGAGGAGGAGGAGAAGAGAAAAATAAAGAAAAAACTCAAACTTAAGAAATAAAATCCTAGGATGGCAAGTGGAGTGTCCAGTTTAATGCTTATGGCCTAAATCCTGTCAACACTTAAGCACATGCTTAACTTTACCTTAAAATTAAGTGCATGAGTAGTCCCAATGAGACTTCTCACATGCTTAAAGTTAAGTACTTGTGTAAGCATTTGCAGGATTAAGTCCTAAAACTGAATTCCATGCCTAGGTACCATGGCAATTTATGTTCTATAAATATGTAAAATAGATAGATGTTACATGGCAATCTGTTTTTCCCTGTGTAAATACCTCAGTAATATTAATTACACAAAAGGAAAGATTTCAGTATTGACCACTGAAATAAAATGAAAATAGTTTTTTCCCCATGTTGAAAAAAAACAAAATAAAAACAAAACAAAACCACATTTGCCACATACAACAAGGCTTGGCAGATTTCATTTTTTTAAAAATAATTTTGACAGATAATATTAATGTTTATTTTAAGCATTCTTCTCTATTTTTATCAATTTAAATTTCCACAGTTGTGGGAAACTTTGGGGAGTCAGGTGATCGAATGGTCCTTTTAACTATGACTATAACAATAATTTAACAGTAGACACTGAGATTCAAAAATTTTAAGCTATAACACTGTTAAAACACAGATGGTCAATATCACATGTAAAAATATAAAATTAAATACCCTTAAATCAAATGCTAATAAGTTCTCAAGTACCATTTTTCTTGCTTTGCCTAACTGTGAATTTTGATTATTATCAAAGGAAATATGTGTGTTAGTTTGTTTGTGTATGGTGAAATCAATGTTTTCCAACATATACCAATAAAAATCTAACCTTCCAAGTTTACAGGTAACACTTTCCTTTACAGAATTAATTCAGGGGCACAGTCCTCCACAATTAAACCTTTCAAAGATACTTGAGTAAAATACCCTTTCCTCTGGGTTACGAAATCTCACTTCAGCTTCCGAATTAACCTGTCATCCTTGAGTTTCTCCTATTCATGAATTCAACATTTACTTTCAGATTTGTTGGCTAACTGTCTCTTGGGTAAGTTCCTGGACTGAACTGCAAACTACGTTTTGTTTGCACTTACAGTTCCTATTGGTACATAAGAACGGCCATACTGGGTCAAACCAATGGTCCATCTAGCCCAGTATCCTGTCTTCCGACAGTGGCCAATGCCAGGTGCTTCAGAGGGAATGAACAAAGCAGGCAATCACTGAGTGATCCATCCCCTGTGATCCATCTAGCAATCAGAGGCTATGGACAGTAACAGCACAGGGTTGCATCCCTGACCATTTTGGCTAATAGTCATTGATGGACCTATCCTCCATGAAATTATATAGTCATTTTTTTAACCCTGCTATAGTTTTGGCCTTGACAACATTCCCTGGTAATGAGTTCCACAGATTGACTGCACCACTGTGTGAAGAACTACTTCCTTATGTTTGTTTTAAACCTGGGTGACACCTGGTTGTTCCGTTATGTGAAGGAGTAAATAACACTTCCTTATTCACTTTCTCCACACCAGTCATGGCTGTATAGACCTCTATCATATCCCCTCGTAATCATCTCTTTTCCAAGCTGAAAAGTCCCAGTCTTTTTTTAATCTCTTCTAATATGGAAGCTGTTCCATACCCCTAATCATTTTTGTTGCCCATGGGCGGCACATCACATAGGCTGGGGAAGGCTGTGCCTCCCCAAACAGCCTGGCATGGCCCTGCCCACGCTCCTCCCTGAAGCTCTGCTTGCCCTTCCCCCTTGGCCCCAACCGGGGTAGGCTGCTCCTCTTCAGCGAACCAGCGTGCTGGGGCTGGGCAGCTGGGACTTGGGGTGGCTGGGGCCACCCAATGCTGGGGGCTCCGGGGGGGTTGGGGCCATGCTGCCTGGCACTTGGACGGGACTGGAGCTGCCTGCCCTGTGCTCAGGGACTTGGGGGGGGGGTGCATGCCACCTGCCCACCCTGTGCTCACGGGCTGGGGGTAGCCGTGTGCCGCCCACCCTGTGCTTGGGGACTGGGGGGCACACGCTGTGCGCCCAGTGCTCTGGGGCTTGGGGGGGAGCTGGCAACCATGGGTAAGGGCGGCTCCAGCGGGGGAAGGGGGATGGGTCCTCAGGCGGGGGGGGGGGGCAGCTGGAGGCTAGCCTCCCCCAATTGGTGGGTCACCAGCCACCCATGTTGTTGCCCTTCTCTGTACCTTTTCCATTTCTAACATATCTTTTTTGAGATGGGGTGTCCAGAACTGCACACAATAAATAAATCCATTTTAAGACATGAAGCCATTTAGACAGACAGCAAATACCATGTTGAATGGCAGAAGATTGAAGTGAGACTCTTAAAAGTGGTCCTGAACCAATGGGCACTTAGGCCTGGCATACACTTAAAATTTAGGTTAACATAGCTAGAGTGCTCAGAGATCTGAAAAAAATCCACACCCCTGAGCGCTGTAGCTATGCCAACCAACTCCCCAGTGTAGACATAGCTAGGTCGATGGAAGAATGCTTCTGGAGGTGGTGCTCCTACAGTAATGGAGAAACCCCTTCTGTTGCTGTAAATTGTTTCTACATTGGGGTTATGCCAGCATAGCTACGACACCGTATACTCCTTGTAGTGTAGATGTGACCTTATTGAAAAGGAAAAGCTCAGCAAGGGCCAGCTATTGTAACCTTAACACTCTTTTAAACATGATGCTCTACACATACTGTAGTCATATGCTACCAAATTGACTAACATTCAACAGAGAAGGTAAAGGGAAAATAAATGTTCTTGTCTGTTAATTTAGATGGAACAGAGGTTCTGGCCAAAAGAGTGGCACATTGGGCTAAAAACAATATTGGAAACTAATCATTACATGGATGGAATGCATGGAAATCTGAGATCAGCACAAAAGATGTCTTCGGAGATTGCAAATGTTGGTGAGGAATTGTTCTTGCAGAGCGAGATCAGCTCATCTCCTAGTCATTAAGCTGTTGCTCACGGGCAGTGAGTGAACCACAGGCTCCGGGAGGCTAGCACCCGGCCTGGCCCACCCCTTCTGCCCAAGGCCCTACCCCTGCTGCCTTTTTCCCCTGCTGAAGCCCAGAGCCCCCCCCACATGGCCAGCAGCCCCCCGCCCTCAGCCCTGGGCTGCCCGCGCACCTCCAACCCCAGATCGCCGGCTGCCGTGGCCCCAGCACCCCCAGTCCTGGAGCGCCAGGCAGCGCAGCCCCAGCACCTGGGGGGCCCCAGGGCTGGGTAGCCCCAGCCACTCCAAGTCCCGGCCGCAGGCCGGCCCCTCTAGCCCCAGCCCCAGCATGCTTCCTGGAAGAAGAGAGCCTGCCTAAGCTGGGGGCAAGGTAGGAAGAGGCAAGCAGGGGGAGGCCTCGGAGCGGAGCATGGACGGGGCTACGCAGGGCTGTTTGGGGAGGCATAGCCTCCCCCAGCCTACGATATGCGCCGCCCATGCTGTTGCTGCTTATTGTGAGCTTTTTTTAAAAAACAACAAAATAGCTGTTCTACATGGGGAACTGGTATGTGTCTTCTCTTTGTATGCATTAATTCTGCAGTGCATACATTTATAACCAGCTTTCCCATCCATCTTTACAGGGAATCATGTTAATTTTGATTGGCCAAAACTGCTCATAAATACAATTACATTGCAAAAAGTGACATTAAAAGGTCATTATGGTTGTAAAGTCAAGTATTCAAAGGTTGGGAACTGCCAGAATTCAGCCTTCTTGACCATATGCACTATGATACCATCTTTAATGACACGATCAGAGGACCCCTGCCTCATTCAGTGCCCGACACCCCAATGGCCCCTAGCTGCCAAGACAACCAGCTGTATGGAAAGTCATGTTCAGACACTATAGGCCTGAAATGGAACATGTTCGGTACAGATGGAATCTTCAGCAAACGTAGTTGTCAAACTAACAAGTGTCTACTAAGCATGCACAAAGTAAGATTTTTCGGACACTAACAACTTAGCCAAAACAACATATTTTTCTCTGACCTCATTCTCAGAAGCAGTTGAAGTGTTTAGCTTAAACTTACACACACAGCTGGAGGCAGACACCCAGTATAGAAAATTACAGCCCAAATGGTTAAGTTTGGCAAAATAATAAGCCGTTGAAGATGGGGCTGTTATAAAGGAAACTGTCAGGCAACGTTTATAGGAATCATTACCTGTGGTGCCTATAAGAAAAATAATCAAAAAATTTCCAAAGTGTGTAATATTAAAGTATTTCAGGCCTAATGCAAATATGTTTTGTTATTTTCCATACCTGAATTTGGATTTTATTTAAATAAATATTTTGTTGTTGCCTTTCTGGCTATCGTATAAGCTCTCATCACTAGTAGTTTCATCTGACTGCAGTGAAACCCCCTTCTGACATAAGTGGACATTCTTTAGAAGTTGTTCCAAATTCTAGCAGATGCCTAGAGGCTCTGAAGCTCTCTTTGTAGTTCCAGCTGAGGGAGATGAAACCTCCTGTAGAGAACAGAAGTGATCTGCTGTAGGCCTCCTTGGTACTAAAGCTAGCTTACTCGTCATTCCTGATTCCAGTGGATGATTCAACTTTTTTAGCTTGCGAAAGCTTAATGGACCTTTCCCCTCTGGAGAGTGCTGAACCATAAGATAAGTGGTTTCTTCAAGGACCAAGAGTTTAACTGACCAACTCCTTAAAACTGAAAAACAACACGAAATCCAAATACTAGAGTGTAATGGCCTCCTGCTGTAAATGC
This sequence comes from Emys orbicularis, assembly GCF_028017835.1. NCBI lineage: Eukaryota > Metazoa > Chordata > Testudines > Emydidae > Emys > Emys orbicularis. The sequence continues at coordinate 266,129,351 of NC_088683.1, read as the reverse complement.
AGCCGGCAAGTGTCAACAAAATGATTGAACTGCAGTAAGCAGGCAAGGAACCAGCCTCACAACCATGTTTCATACAAAAAAGACAACAGAAAATTTTGGAGCTACAACACAGAATATGACCCTTAGTATTTTAGCCAGGCCCATTTCTTCACTATCTCTAGTTGTTGTGCAACCTAATTACCCACGTAATACTGCTCCAGGTCTCCTATTAACATAAGCTTGGTAACAAATGTCGCTTTACTTAATTTGTGCTGAACATTTCTCTCTATATATGCTGTAGCTAAATTACAAATACAGTATAAGATTCACAAATACTCAACTACTGCCCTGAACCAACCACCTACCCCTCCGTTTATATAGTGCTAGCTTTAAAAGCGTTATGACAGATTAGTTTGAGCAGGGCTATTTTTCACCAGACATACTCTACATCAGAACAACTCTCTACCATAAAAAGAACAAGGTCCATAACAACCAGAGCTTCATGGAGTGTTTCTTTCACTGTCAGTAGCTCAAAGCCTCTCACGTGGCGAAAGCTGCTAGCGGCCTGACACTGAAACCCTTCCACTTAGGGGCCATGAGCAGTGCAGGGACAGCGACAGAGGCAGTGGCAAGAAGTTCTTCCAACAATCGCTGGCCAGCATTTGATGGCAGCAAACCCCTGACCTCCCTTCTGCTGTAGGCAGCACTGCCAGTCTTCCCGGGCCTCCTTCACATGGCTGGACTGCCATCATCCCGGTGCACACGACTACATACCATGCATAAAGCAGCTCACATTTGTGCAAGCGTAGTAGAGTACTGGTAGCACAGTTTAGAAGATGTGATGTGTAATCATGTATTTCAGGACAGGATACCATCCTATGTCTGTAGAATTTTGTTATGCTTTGAGTTTCTATACTTCGCAACACTTGCAGCAAAAACATTCCCCTCCAGTAGCAGCCACTATTTTAGTGTGCCTTATGGGAGAATTGTGGCAAATCTAAAATAGATAAAAGGACCAAGAGTCTAATCTGGCATAGATTTATTTTTTAATGGTAAATTAGAGTGGTTTATATGTGTGTGGTGGTAAGGAGTGTTCTGTGTGATGTGTTCCAATTATTATTCTAAAATTTACTTGTATTTTGGTAGCACACAAAGTGTGCTGCCACACATAAAAGAAGACACAGTCCCGGCCCCCAAACAGTTTATAGTTTAAAAAATCACCCACCTCCACCCCTCTCTCTGCCACCACCCCCACAGAAAAGCCAGAACCAGATTTTAAAAATCCATCCTGGAATCAGAGCAACTCCTAAATAACTTAAGTGGTTAATCATATCTTAAGGACCAATTCTGAAAATTTGAGACGTGAGAAGAATAAGTCTTTGGCTTGCATGGAAGAAGTCATATTACTAACATGCTTGAGTTAGGGTTTCAGGATAGGGCCCATAGTGTAAAATTCATTCTGCTTCACACATCTGTATATTTGTTTGTGAAACCTAGTTGCAAATCTTGTTCTTATTTCTGAAAACACAAGTTCCTCCATCAACAAACAACCAACAGTTTAAAATATATATATATCCCTGCTTTATGACTCTGCTGTTTGGAAAACTGCTAATTAAAGCCTAATGGTTTCCTTCTATGCATTTTTATATTATTCCCATCAGAAACTTCTGTCAGAACTATCAGTCAAACTAGAACTGAAACTATACCTGATGAAATAAACTCAGTCAAGAATCATATGGACTCATGGACTCTACATGAAGTCAAAGACCGGGATAGTCTAACTCTAATGCAGAATTCAATATTTTGATTGTGATATATACAAAGTCTGAATCAAAACCTAAAAAAATGTTATTTAAAATGTATAAAACACCATTTATTCAGAAAACAAATCTTCGACCCCTTTTCTATCTCACCTCATCAGCACTACTGTTTATCAGTACAGCCATTCAAGCTTTGGACTCACTGGTTTCATCTGAGCAGGCCAGAAGATCCTACCACAATTTCAAAATCTCAGACAAGCTTGTAATTCAAAGCACAATCCTCCACATACATGTCCCTCCCCCAAAAAATCTTGTAGGAGTAGGTGAGGAGGCAAGGCCAGCCCAGGGGACTTCTGGCGGTGGAGGGGGGAAGTGCCCATTTGAGAAATACACAACAGATACAAGCAATAATAAAATACAATTTTCTGTTTTCCTTACCATCTAATCTACCAGCTTAACAATTTTCCACTTCAAAATTTCTAAACTCTTCAAGTCAGTTCTTTTAAGTCTATCTTTTGCTTTGTTTTTCATTTCAATGTCACTATTCCCCACCATCACCTGCTCCCACATACTCTATTCTATTTATGGCTATCTATTGTGCATAATGTATAAGTGGTTGGTTATTAGGAGATTACTACAGCCTCATGTTGAATCTATACAGCCATCTATGAAAGCAAGCAGTTGATCAATATGAATGTAATAATTATTGTATTATCTCATTGTTGTTTTTATGCATTTTTAATTATGTGTGGGTTTGCTGCTGTACCAAAGCCTTCCCAAACTCATCTGTCCTTATGGCCTTCATTTGGCACATGCACTACTGGAGCTGTTAAATTTCCTTGCCTTGTGGTTTATCCCACAACCAAAGATGTAACAGTGTAACCTATCTGAATGCCGATCGTTTTAAAGAGCCTGGTCTGCCCAGAGTTAACTGAACCAGTCCAAATCATTATGGCTTAGATCAGGGGTTCTCAAACTGGGGGTCAGGACCCCTCAGGGGGTCACAAGTTTATTACATGGGGGGTCGCGAGCTGTCAGCCTCCACCTCAAACCCCGCTTTGCCTCCTGCATTTATAAAGGTGTTAAATGTGTTTTAAAGTGTTTTTAATGTATACGGTGGCTCGCACTCAGATGCTTGCTATGTGAAAGAGGTCAACAGTACAAAAGTTTGAGAACCACTGGCTTAGACTGTCTCTTTAGAACAGAGTCGACAGTGAAGGGTTCTGCTTACCTACTTCGGCTCAGGAGCATCCCAGAGAAAAAATGACAGCTCGGGGTTCCGTAGTTAACACCATAATGTCTTCAATAATATTTTCTGTGCAATTTGTAAATAGGATAGTAGAATGGCTTCACTTGCTTTCTGGATACGACACCAACACATTTTTATTTTGGAAGGAGGATGCTAGGCGGGGGGACTTTATTTTGAAGCTGCTACCTCATTGCTTCAGTGTTGTAGCAGTGTTCTGAGCAATTTCAGGTGTCAGCGAGTTTATGGTTTAATTTTTTATTCAATATAGTTGTTTTTAATCCCTGGGTAGTCCTAGAGTGTTGAAGATACGAGTGGGGGGGGGGGGGGAAATCAATATAAATATTGTTCTTGTTCCAGTTAAAACATTTCTTTCCCTACATGCCTTAATACAAACTCTTTGTTTTAGCTAGTCTAAGTTGAATCTAACTGCTCAGTTTGAGGAAATACTGCCTGTTACTATTTTTGAAGAGTATTACATACCTGTCTTCAGATCAAGGCGGGGAGGTGACGGGATTTCAGTGCTGACGTGGAGAGCACCAACATAACAGAAATTGTCTGGCACAGCCTTGGGGTAGACTGGGGAAGAGGCCCAGAGCAGTAGAGCAAGAACAGCTAATCCTTGACATCTGTGTTTCAACTTTCAAACAACAACAGTACTGCACAGATTAAGAATGAGGGTTTGTTCCTCACTCTGACAGGCTTGAATTGTAGGTTAATTTATTTACTACTTTCCCCACTACTGCTCACATGAGCAAGAGATTTTAGTTAGAAATATGTAAAACGCTAAGTTCCTTACTAAAAATAGCTAAAACAAATTTTAGCAATCCAGGCTCCAATTCACTATTGCACTAGTGCCACTCTGCAACTGCTAGACACAAAAGAGTCACAGGACAGGCATACTTCCCACCCCCCAGGGAATAGCTCCGGTGTTGAACTGTCTCCATTAGCTCTGTACTGCCTCCACAGCAGCCCTGGGTGCAGGTGGCATTCTCATAGGCAGCGTAGAAGCATGTGTGGGTTGGGAGAGAGAGGAGGTGTTGTCAGGGTGGTCCTGCACCCCAGCAATTCTGCATTCTTGGAATGGCCTATACACAGCACTGAAGCAGGGGTGTAATTTAGCCTTCAATGGATGCCACACCAGCCCCCAGAATTCCTGGATATGGAAGGTGCTCTTACATATTCTCTCTACTCCTTACTTGACGCAATGCCAGTGTTACCCTTGATTTTACACAAAGCACTATGGGAATTGTTTAAAGAAACCAAAAGACATATTGAATATCATTTCTTTCCAGAAGGTGTTTTATTGCCGTGACATAACTTGACAGCCTGTAAAAACGCGATTGCTTCATATACTGCAAAAGTCTAAACAACAAATTAACTAGAACCCTGAGTTGGATGTGGCACAGAGTGTGTAATTCTATGCAGCACTAACTCCATTTTAAAGCTGAAGTAATTGTTCACTTAACATTTTACACATATGAGTAAATAAGCCAATTCAAGATATTCTGCACCTTTTGTCTTACAGCTGTGTATCTAACTCTCACTAATGTTAGCGGGAGCTATAGACATTCACTAATGGAAGATTGGACCTCAAAACCTCTTTCTAGTGCCTTCAAGCACACAGACTGTGCTTGACTATTCACCAAAGTAACATATGTATACAGTACTAAACCTCTAGTACATCTACACATTTGTAGCTACTGGCTAGGTTAATCAGTCTTTCCTATATTTATTCAAGCGTTAGGTAATTCAGAATGGAATCACCAACCCCTTATCTGAACCCTTTTGTTTCATGGACCAGACTTGCTTCAGTAACTGACCAGGAAATCACAGTCACAATATTTTTTCCTTCTGAGCTGCAGGCAATTACCCTGTCATTGGACTAAACGTTATATAACCATTGCTACTTTCCAAGTCTGAGACTCCGGAGAAAAGGTTTAAATGAAACAAACAGTTCTGATTAAATATTCCAGACTCTTATCCATCAGCAGGAATAAGAATAGCTTTCCAATAATTGAGAGATTCAGTTACTGCATTTTAACAAATAATTTGAGTGTATTTTAAAAGAATCTTTACAATTAACAAAAACAGATCGTGAGAAAAATCTCATTCACATTTCAGGTCACTAAAGAAGAGGTGACAAAGATAAGCAAAGACAGTTACATGCCCCCAATTCCCTCCTGTTTAATATTTATTACAAAAGTAATTAAAGTAGTCCACATCATAGACAAACTCATTATTTTTAACAAGAACAAGATATGCATATTTCAGTACACAATACTTTCTCAGCTATTCGGAAAAACTTTGTAATGATGTTGCCATGCCAATAAAACTTCTATGCTACAACATATCAAATATATTTCATATTAGTCTATACACAGTTGTTACACGTTTTCCTATATACTTCTGTTTTGTTTACAGGCAAGCTGTGCTTTGGACTTCTGTTAGTCCTTCTCAAGTACAGCCCTTAGGTGACAGTCACAGGCCTAGCTTCTTTCACCTCTCTCATGGGTGGCTCAGGCACTCAGACTGGACATTAGCATGGCAGCCCTGTTTCTCAATCTCTTTAACATGACAGGCCCAATTGAGTTTGGCACCTGCAACCCATCTTCCTCTGTGAGCCTGTGACAGCAGCTGATTCACGTGACTCAAAAGCAGTTTCTTCAAAACAAAGGATTATTTAGTCACCCAAAGGTACATAGCATGCAGAGCAAAGGGATAAAACAAAAAAGGCCTATAGGCATATTTCCCTACATACAACTTAATCTTTCCTTGAAAGCTTTTAAGTAAGTTCCATACAACCCACTCACGTCCATCTCTGGGCTGCTTACTCAGCGTGTCTGTCAGCTTTTCCCCACTGGGCAGCTGCTGACAACCCACTCAACTCTCCTTCTTCCGTAGGTCCAGCATCTTTAAGGTTTGAGAATCCCCTTTCATCCTAGGCTCAGGTTTGGAAGAATAAATCTTATCAGGGGAGCTATAGCCTGGCAGGGGGTGTTTCCCAATCAATAGCTTCCCCTTTGTTCCCTCAAGGACTCTTGATATTCTTTGAACTGTACCTTATTTTTGCCACTGTTTCATATCCTGTTTGTTGCTTCCCTAACAGCCTCCTCTCATTTAACTCCTTTCAGCCAGGCAGGATAATATCAAACAGATAAACTGAGATGCATCTAATCTTCCTAAAAAAATACTCAAAATCCTCTTATGCTCCACAGTTTCCCATTAGCGTAACATTATTTAGTTGTCTAAGTCAAAGACAAGTTTTTAAGCATATAATATGTAGTCATGCTTAAAAACTTGTCTTTGACTAAGATAACTAAATAATGTTATATTTTAAAATATGTGAGCAGGTGCCTTTCCCAGCTTTCTAAGAATCAACACATTGTTCAGAGTCCAAAATTCATTTCTTTGTTGGGGTTTGGCTTTATTAATAAAGAAATTAACAACAACACACATCAATTCAAGCCTCTCCTCAAGCTTCTAGAATTCCAACCTCAAGAATGGTCAGCCCACACCTTAGATATCTGAGAGAAAACTCCCTTATATTTAGAAGCCTTAGTGAGTCAGAAGAATATACTTAATCCTTTCCCGGGGGAACATCATCTGCTACAGGGTAGATTTTTCAGGCAAAAACTGCCAGTATGTTACAATGAGGCAGTAATGATCATGTGGTATATCATAGAATCATACAGAAAAACCACATTTATGATGCACACCTGCACTCTGCCCACTAATCCAGCTCCACCAGATGTATTTCAAAAATTCTCAACTTCTGACCTTCAAAAGCCAACAATTCTTTTTACATCAAACTGCCAGATATATGTTTCTTTCTCCCTCCAAATATGACATTTTCCTTTCAAAATCTCTCTGGCCCAATGCTCAGCACAGGCAATATCAGTCTTGAAAAAGGGTCAAGTTTAAGGTCCAATATCTTACAACCCTGCAAGGTGAAAAGGGAGAACAATGGCATTTGAATGATCACGACATGTTGGGCTTTAGATTTGTTCATTTGTTTTTTGAAGTATGGAAAATCTATTCAGGTCATTTTTAGAAGTTTTTATGATTTCCTCTGTTGGATTCAAGGTAACTAAGGCAGTTCATTTTACAGGTAAGGCATACATCACATCAGAAAGGCTGAACGAACAGGGTCATTTTTTTCAATCTTTGGTGGCCAGCTTTGGCCTCTCTTTCCTCTAATTTCTATAGAACTTGGCTTCCAGATTTAAAAGTATGTTTTCTCCAGTCTTTTAAAGAGACTCTTTTTGTCCAGATAAATTCTCTCAAGTAGATTCCTCCCAGTTAATTTTCTCTGTCTGGTAGGTTCAGAAAATGCTAGCCAAATATGCTGTTTGGTTCAGCAGTCTGAAATCAGGGGAAACATTTAAAGAGACAGGATCCTGTGCTGTGGAGTAAAGCCTCCAGGATCTGTAGAGATGCCACACTTCCTGTACACCTTTTATGCAGTCATTAGTGTCCTGTGACACACTGCCTGTTGGGGACAGAAATAAAGAAGTCCAGGACTGGGCAGTCAGAGGCTGCAGCTACAAAGTACAGTTGGAAGTTTGTTACCTCATTTCTGTACATAGTTCAGGTCATACGAATGGGTTTATCTTAACACCAGCTTGCTTCTTAAGATATTACATGGTACCAGGAAGTGCAATACATTTCCAGGCACACTGAATGTATTCATTATGTAGTTTAACACTGTGTTGGTTTTAGTAAGGTTGTGCACACACAGCTCATATTGTACTCCTCTACACTGTTGACTAGGGTAGAAACTAATTTAGGTTAAGTTTTCAGAGGATAGTTTGATAATTCATTCTTTTTCTATAAACTGATCAGTGAATCACCATACGATGCACATGATCAAAAAAGTTAGACATGTGAAATACACTATTGGCATTGAGGATAAAACAGAACTGAAGTTATATATGAAAATATTCAGGAGAAAAATCTATTAACTTTGCATCCTAATAATTTATGACAGAAAGCATGTAAAAATTAACTATGGACACAAATATCAACTTAATAGTCAATAAATAGAAACGATGCTGGGGAGAAAAGAAAAAACTGTCAACAAAACAAGTGGAATGTACTCACAATTCTGTTTAACACAGTAAATTAGATACACAGTAGGTTAAACATCAGCTTTTAGCAGTACTGCAGAGAAGGGCTATTCTGGGGTGTGATTGTTCTATCAAAAACTCTATGCCTCATCCTACCCAAAGAATATTGAATTGTATTTCTCCACATCCAGCAAACACCCATGGTTCTTGCAAGAAAAAAAGGACAATATTTTCAGATTATTGCTGCCAGCTATCAGCTTTCCTTACATATTGTGGCAACTGCCACTTTTTAAATTATTAAACACCTTGGAAGAAATATTGACAGAGCTTGAGATTTTATAAGAAAGAGCACTAAAGCAATCCTGCTATGCAAGCAATTCATTACTACAGTCTGCATTCACCTACCCTGTGCTGTAATTTAAAGATCAGTATACACTTAATGAAGTTAACTACCAGGGAAATTATGATATTACCCTTTACAAATAGCATAAATATTTAATGGCTGGGAAGTAAAATCTCTGTTAAGAGCAGTAGCTGCCAATAACTCCAATTAGTATAATGTTCAATTTTTAGATTTTTTTTGCCAATTCCTTATTTTTGTAATCAACAATAATATTTCTCGGTACTTATATTGTGCCTTTCATCCAGAGTTTGTAGACATTAATGAAGCCTACAACACCCCAGCGAAATAGGTATTAATACATTTATTTTACAAATAGGGTAGCAGAAGCACAGGTTAAGTGATTTGCCCAAAGCCATACACACAATAAGAAAGTGGTACAGGTGACAACGGAACCCAGGTGTGCAACCTCCAACTCTCTGAACAGAAAACAAACAACAACAACAACAAAATGACTAGCCTGAGGACTTTTGAATCTACATTTTGTCACACACCTGGATTGTCAAATGGACCTTACGTTAAAATATTTACAAGTCTGTACATCTAATCTGGCACTAATGATAAAGCAAAGTGCATGCAGAGATGGAGAGGTTTTTCTTGGGCTTCAATGTATCCATCCCAAAGGTTAGCAGAAATAACTTTATAACAGAGCAATTGACATTGATTTTTTTCTATATAGGCAAATGTTAGGCCTTTTTATTCATTGCCTCAGCAGGCACAGCAAAAGCTTCCTACTTTCTCCAGACCAACCTTATAGCTCAGCTAATCTTTACATTAAGAGTCTGATACTGCTCAGCCCAGGTTCTGAGTGTTGTGTATGTAAGTGCAAGGCAAAAGTTGAGGAGCATAACAGGGAGCATAAGGGAACCCAAACCTGCCTTAGAGAGAGTGCTGCTCAGTTACTCCAGTCAGAAATAGGGCAAAAGAAAGAACAACATAGTGACATGCTTTATTTGCACAGTGAGGATTTGCACTTAAATCCTGTTCATCTTCACAAACTCTCATTCTCTGGCTACATTCCATTACTTTTTACCCTGCCCTTGTGCGTAACAAAGGAGACATGCAAGGGTCTTAAAACTTGCTTCCGCTCAGAATGGAGATTTCAATACTAAGCATACCATGGAAACTTAATGGTTTTTACACTCTTTGTGAAAACCACAACATCAGGTTTGCAACTTTGCCCAGACATCACATCTTGTCAACAAGAAGGTGCATGTCCAGAAATTATTTCAATAAATGTATACATTTACAACATTAATTTTTCTGTTTTTTTCTTCTTGCTATATTAAAACACGTCTCTTAACATGTCATGAGGCACCGATTCCATCTGTGTAAATATTAGCTTGTCTAGTAGCAACTGAACCTATCATTCCCCTCAAATCTTCAATACACTGCAATATTACAATATTTGCTTTATCATTAGTGCCAGATTAGATGTACAGACTTGTAAATATTTTAACGTAAGGTCCATTTGACAATCCAGGTGTGTGACAAAATGTAGATTCAAAAGTCAATTTCCTCGTATTCATCAGCGAGGTTAGGGTGTTTTCAGTTAAGATTCAAATGTACCCCCAGCACTCCCAGGACAGTTGTTAATTTGTTTTTATTTTGTTAGTTATCAAAAATGTTGAAGTATGCAACTGGCTTATAGAAAAAGTGATACACTGAAAAAATGAATTAAAATATTTTATACTTCTTGCAACTACTGTTTTTTGGGGGGGTTATGTGTAGATTTTGGGGGGTTTACAGCAAATTTTTATGGGTCTTGGTGTCACACTGTGTTTTGGACTGGTAAGCCCAGGAATAACATGAAACTAGCCATACTCAGCATGTATTGCTCTGAAAAACATACAGTGGCTGCAGCACTCTGCCAAAGTCACACCTTGTAGTCTCCAATAAGTATTTGCAAGAGAGGATACAGTTAGGCATGACAAAAATGACAACATGCTAAACAGTTAGAAAGCTCAGAACTGTTTTATTTTTTAATCCTGTATCTTATTAGTGACATTTTTTCTCTTCTTGCTATATTAAAAGATTCAGCATCTCTGTACAGTCTAATAAGCAAATTGTGTCCACTCCTACAGTCCTGTTACCCTTTTTGACACTTTAGAACCCAAAAGGCATTTTCAGAATATTTAAGACAATGATGCACATTACATAATTATTAAAAGTGCTACTTTTATTTCTCTTGTATTTTTAGTTTGTACTTTCTTGTAATATATGAAGTCACATTTATATTTTCAGAAAAGCTTATTATCCAAACAATTGCTCCATATTAGATTATATAAATTGCAGAAGAAAGATGGTCTTGTGGTAAATGACACTGGACTAAAACTTGGAATTTCTGCGAACATTGTTGAAAATCCTTTGTAATCTCTCTGTGCTTCAGATCCCTGCCTGCAAAATGGGAATATTGATACCTCAGTGTTGACAAATGCAAAGTAATGCACATTGAAAAACATAATCATAACTATATATACAAAATGATGGGGTCTAAATTAGCTGTTACCACTCAAGATAGAGATCTTGGAGTCACTGGATAGTTCTCTGAAAACATCTGCTCAATGTGCAATGTCAGTCAAAAAAGCTAACAATGTTAGGAACCATTAGGAAAGGGATAGATAATAAGACAGAAAATATCATAATACCATTATATAAATCCATGGTATGCCCACATCTGAATACTGCATGCAGTTCTGCTCACCCTATCTCAAAAAAGATATATAAGAATTGAAAAAAGTACAAAGAAGGGAAACAAAAATTATTAGGGGTATGGAACAGCTTCCATATGAGGAGAGATTAAAAAGACTGGGACTTTTCAGTTTAGAAAAGAGATGACTAAGGAAGGATATGGTAGAGGTCTATAAAATCATGAATGGTGTGGAGAAAGTGAATAAGGAAGTGTTATTTACCCCTTCACATAACACAAGAACCAAGGGTCACCCAATGAAATTAATAGGCAGCAGGTTTAAAACAAACATAAGGAAGTACTTCACACAACAATCCAGTCAATCCGTGGAACTCGTCATCAGGGGCTGTTGTGAAGGCCAAAAGTATAACTGCGTTCAAAAGAGAATTAGATAAACTGATGGAGGATAGGTCCATCAATGGCTATTATCCAAGATGGTCATGGATGCAACCATACACTCTAGGTGTCCCTAATCCGCTGACTGTCAGAAGCTGGGACTGGATGACAGAGGTTGGATCACTCAATAAATTGCCCTGTTCTGTTCATTTCCTCTGAAACATCTCGCACTAGCCACTGTCAGAAGATAGGGTATTGGGTTAGAATGGACCATTGGCCTGATCCAGTGTGGCCATTTTTATGTTATCATATTCTTATGTTTCCCTACCTCTCAGTGTATGGCAATGATAAATTAATTAATGTTTGTGAGGCACTCATGCTATTGTGATGAGTGCTCTAGCAAAGCCTACACATAAATAACCCTGTAAGTTACCATTGCTGATACTGGGGAAGCCATATTTATTTTCAAAATGTGTGACCCATGAGCAGTCAAGGGAAGTCAATCTATCCCTGATAAATATCACAGGAGGAGTTAAGGAGGAAAAGAAAGAAGAAACACATATCCAAGCACAGAGAGATGAACCAGACAGAAACCCTAAACGAAATCCTCCAACGGCCGTTTGCGAGGTCCTGAGCACCAACAGCTACCATTAACTTAATCTGGCAATGAGGATGCTCAGCACTCCTAAAAAATTGTTCCCAATCATCTCCAGAAAAGAATGCTGGTTCCAAAGCAGAACAGAGGATTTAATGGAAGATGTACAGCTAAATCTCCTGGACTATTTTGAAAACCTCCGCATCTACATATAAGCAGTAGAAACAGCAAGCAGTTAGGTAGATGGATGAAACCTGGTTTCAAAAGCTTCATCTTTGGATGGTTAATTTTCATCCAGTTTTCTTTTCTGATCTTAAGTGTCTTTCCCCACCAATCATCAATTTGCACTGCTAAACTCTGAGGCGACTACTCCTCTTAGACCTTATCTACGCTAGGCCTTTTGTCCCTAATTTCCCCACTACTGTTACCATTGCTTCAGCTCTATTGGTAGCAAAAACAGTGTGATTGCTAGTGTAGACAAGGGGCTGGGCAACCACCAGTATTTTTATTACCACATCATTTAGACCTACCCTGAGCAGGGTTAGGCAACACTATGCTACAAACACTGGTGACCATGTGACACTTGTCTATACTAGCATTCACATCACTGGAATGAACCAGTCCTAACAATAGTGGGTAATTTTCAGCAAAAAAACCTATGTGCCGATATTATTTTAGGACTTATCTAGATTAGCATTTAGAGTTATGTTAGCTAACATGTTTAAAAGTCTAGAATAGACAAAACACACCATTTCTAACACATGCAATGATGGTCACATTAAATCTGGGGGAGCTCAGGCAAACTCAACGGGTTTAACATGTGTTAAAGATTTCACTGCTTTGTCTGCACTAGGCTACTAACACGTTAGCTAACACATTCTAACAACACACTTTTGAATCCTAGTCTACACAAGGCATTAGTCACCATTGTAAAATGATTTAGTACAGTGAAGGGTAGCAAATCTCTCCAGTGATAAGAAAGAAATGAGGAAGAAAGAGGCATTCCTTATAGCATTTGAGTAGGAGTATCCACAACAGAATGGAGACATCCATCTCATCACTCCCACTACACTGATCAGACAGTATGAGCTTGATGGATCTTTTACATCTTGAGCAACAAAGAATGGAGGCAAAAAAACAAATCTTTGATATGTTAACAGGCAACTCTCTTTTTCAGTGACTTACTAAGGGACAGGACTGACTGATGGCATCTATCTTGTTCATGATGTTCAGAGACTTACTTCAACCTGAAGAATGACTACACCAAGTTCATCATATTAGCAATCCTGCAGCCCATTATTCCTCCCAAATAAGATGAGAAATGTGGCATGTTGTATTATGCATGCAGATGTACTTAGGGTACAAAAGAGATATAGCAGCCTTATTTCTATGATGACAGACTTAGAAAGACTCTAGCCGCCTTGCTTCACCACAAGCCCCATTACCAAGATGTAAGAGTAGGGGGGCAGAGCTTTGAAGATAGGCTGATTATCATAGATTCATAGATTCCAAGTCCTGAAGGGACCACTGTGATCATCCAGTCTAACCTCGTGTATAACACAGGCCATAGAACTTCCCTGAAATAATTCATAGAGCAGATCTTTTTAGAAAAACATACAATTTTGATTTTAAAATTGCTAGTAATGGAGAATCCACCATGACCCTTGGTAAATTGTTCCAATGGTTAATTACTCTTACCAGTAAAAATGTACACCTTATTTCCAGTCTGAATTTGTCTAGTTTCAACTTCCAGCCATTGGATTATGTTATACCTTTCTCTACTAATTTGAAGAGCTTATTCTTAAATCTTTGTTTCCCATGTAGATACTTACAGCCTGTAATCAAGTCACCCCTTAAACTTCTCTTTGATAAGATAAACAGATTGAGCTCTTAGAGTCTAAACTATAAGGCAGGTTTTCTAATCCTTTAATCATTCTTGTGGCTCTTCTCTGAATGCTCTCCAATTTTTCAACACCCCTTTTGAATTTTGGACACCAGAACTAGCCAATCAGCCCATCATATAGTTTTTTTCTTAATGAACATTGTGCTTTATCATCACTTTAGTAGGACTGGTGAAAGAAATGTAATCTATTGTTCCTGAGAATCTGCATTCAAATATTGTATAATATAACTTTTATTAGACAGGGTTTTGAATCTTTTGAAAAAGAGCAAAGATTGTTTTTTAAAATGGATACTTAAAATTGGGCTGCTAAATCTTTATTTTAGCACCTAGATAAGTGGCCTTGCTTTCAAAAGTGATGACCACCTAATGCCTCTGATTGATTTAAATGGGAACACTTTTGAGAGGTATGTAGATGTCACAGATCAGAAGACCATTATGATCATCCAGTCTAACCTCTTGCATGACAGTTCACAGAATTTCACCAGTGATTCCTGCATTTACTCCAGCTACTTGTGGTTGAATTAAAGCATAGATAGATATATCTAAAATCTGGCCTTTTATCTGCATGCTTAGGAGCCTAGGTTTAGGCACCCTGTTTTGAAAATATTGCTAAAGATCTACTGAATGCAACACTGTTCATTCTTCATAAAAATATAAACAATATAAGGTGAACTACAAAAGTGAAAATGTATTTTAAAAGATTTTATAGATTAAATCCTTAATATTATTCACTTAGGAGAATGACCATATTGCAATGTATTAATATGAATGTATGTAGAAGTGTAATACAGAAGGATTATTTATCACAAGGAAAAGTATGACAAAGTAAATATAGGGGAGTAAAACTTCCATGTATGTTCCATGAGAAATATATTATTCCATAAACACTAACATATGTTTAGTTGCTGAATCTTTGGCAACATAAATTTTCACCTTCCATTGAGAATGTCAAATATGCCTCATGCTAATCACTGGAATGAAAAATGAGGGGTTTTAATACTATAGTGATTGTTTTGAATGACTATTATGTAGGTGATTTTCCTCCTCCACCTCCCCACTTCTTTCTGTTTGTGTAGGCTTAAGTGTTCATGAATTTGAGGGATTAATAGCACAAGCTAGAGGAAAGCAATGTGAAAACAGGTGCTGTACAAGCTCTTCAAAAACACCTCTCCCCAGACGTGTATAATCACTGTGTTCCAATCCTGGGCTTCTCTTGAGTAGAGATCATTAACTGTGGGTTGGTTTTGTCTGGATGAGACCAAGGTAACAACATCTTATCCCTCAAGAAGTGAGGGAAAGTGAATGTGGTGTGCTATAAATACCACAGATGTCTGCCCTTATTGCAGGGCTGGGGGAGAATCACTTACTTTGCTCTCCTTCAAAAATAATGAGTGATGGCCTCAAGGGGCAGCTGGTGGAAGCTCCTGGGCTGGAGCAAGCCCTAGCATTGTTGGGCAGGCTGAGGTGAGCCAACTTCTCTTTCCCTTCCTGTATATTCCCTGGCTGGAAGACTTGGTTTGTTCAGATCAGCCCTTAATGGGGCAGGAGATTTTTGATTACATTAGTTACATGCAATCATTAACTTTCCTGAAGAGCATAGTCCAGTTTCTTCATTCCCACCCCCCCAATCACTGTATGGCTGGCATTCTTCACCATCAAGCTCATTTTCACAGCTAGGATTTACACCTCGGTTTCCAGAGGCAGAAGGCTAGTGGGTTATCCCACTGTGTCATCTAGACCAGTGTTTCTCAACGACCAGTCCGTGGACTGGCGCCAGTCCCTGAGACCTCCCTGACACAGTTTAGGGAGGTAGCAAGCTGGTCCCTGGTGTCAAAAAGGTTGAGAAACACTGATCTAGACATCATTAACAGACTCAGCTGAAATTGGAGATGGCCTGATCCAGAGTGCCAGATGTAAACACCCTTGGATTTTTCAGGAAGTTCAAATTCAGGTCTTGGGCCAGTCCTCTGGTTAAAATGTAAATATTTAGTTACTTGTATCTATATATTTTTAGAAGCACCTACCCTAAACTCTAGTCATTTTTGCTATGAATTAAAAACACAATAGCATAACAAAACCAAAAACCAAACCCCCCAAAACAGAAAGGGGAAGCACTGCCCAGACTAACTACAATTTATACACAGGAATTTTAAAATCTGCCCTTTCCCCATCCCCTTTCCTTGATGCATGCCCCCTTCACTGCCTGAACACAGCCCCAGATGCCTAAAATGATAGGAATAGCAAAAGACCAAATGCATATACTGTATAGTACTTTTAAAGAGAGAGCTGCATTACCACACTCCCATTTACCCGCTCCAGAAAGTCAAGATGTGCAGATTGCAAAGCAACATGAAAAGCCAGTCAATGTTAAGCTCAAATCTACCTCAAAATTAGCGTGAGCCTACCACCCCACTTTTTGTGTGTGACAGCATTGTGAAAGAAAGGTGAAATGGCCTCTGAAATGTAGCTCTTTCGAGAGTACTTACCTCTAATGGAACTCTGTTCTTCTGAAAGCAAGTTAATGACCCACTTGATGCCTATATAGAATACTCCTTTTCTATTCAGAAAATAGACACGTGTGCCTTTGCATACTAATGATAGCTATCTTTTGACCTCAGCAGTTGTTTTTGTTACCCTATTACCCTGTCTTGGATTTTATAGCCTAGTATGGTGCTTCATTTAATGCTGGCTAGAGAAAAGCTTCCATCATGTGCAACTCTGGTTAATGTGTGTTAACTATATTTTGTTTCAGGAAAATACATTCTAAAAAGTAGTTCTATCAAAAAGGGTATCAATTCAAGCAAAATTAACAAGCTTGAGATTTCCAGCTTGGCGTTTGGGTGAGGAAGTTAATTACAAATAAGGCAAGATATGTACAGTGTGTCATACATTGGTTCCTGTCATTACGGAATGCTACTCAGTGCACAAACACCATTTAACAATTAAGACAAACATAGCTAGGCATAACCTCATGTCTATATATTCTGCAAATATGACAACTAATAAAAATGAAAGTCATCCCTCATTACTGAATTTCCCCCCTGTAAGTTAATGTATCACTTTGTCATGTTATGAAAAGATCTGGAGAGGAAAAAGAAAATGTGCTTAAAATTCCAAAGACTATTGTTACATCATTATTTCTTTTAACATTTATTAAATCAGGGGCAATTCCTGTTTTTGTGGTGGACCCTCCACCCAGGTGGCAAAAAAAAGTACCAAAAATATTAAAAATAGCTGACACTTCCATGTACTCCTGGCTACCATCCTCCAGTAAGAGTTATGTCTAGGAAAGATAACTACTGGAAAGATTTTTCTTTACACAGGCCTTTTCTCCTGAAAACTAAAGTGAAAATGTAGTCCTGAAATTCGTTTGATAAGGAAAGTATTCCCTCCCCACCCCAAGTTCTCAAACTGCACCAAATTCTAGTTAATTCTAACTAGACAACAAAAGGTGAAATTTTCACAGAAAAAATTCCTATTGTTTCCAATTTAAAAAAAAATCAAATAACTGTACAGTTGGTGGAAAAATTGGGGGTTGGAACAGGGCAGATTCATAAAAATGAATGTGTGACCACTTTTTAAAATGTATTAATTAAACATTAAGGCCTTGATCCTGCAAACATCTCTAATGGGACTACTCATATGCATAGGTGATGGGAGAATAAGGACCTATCCATGCCACACAAGGGCCAGACACATGGGTTATTACTTGTTTCCAATAGCCCTCCCCACCGCACAAACACGAAGAGAAGAATGGTTCCTGCCCTGAAGAGTTTACACTCTTAAACGAAAAGTTAAAATATTTCCAGTTGAGCAAAGTAGCTGTTTGAGAATCCGCCATGATTGTTTGTGCCGCAGTAGCTAATGGGTGCTAGATTTGTTCTCCTGACACAGCTCTGACTTAATATAATGGTATGCCTGCTGTAGACAAACCTCACCATCCAGATCCTCTAAAATACCTGTGATCAGCAAGGAGTTAAGCATAGCCTAACTCTACCCATCCTATGGTTAAACACAGCATGTTAGTATCCATTCTGGCAACTTAGTACTAATCTAATTTTTAAAATAAGCAGGTGTTTTAAATGTTTTGCAAGTGACTCACAGACATGAAATTATATATCTTTGTTCCACAAAGATTAAATATTTTTTCGTTTAAAAAACACATTTCTGGCACATTGATCTGCTTTTAGTCCATTGGCTTTTGCTAAGATTAATGTCATTTAAAATAAAAACTATACAAGTTTGTTCTTGTTGCAGGGTGGCTGGCCCCTTAGGGGAGATGACAAGCTTAACTCACTGATGCGAATGAAGATCATATGATGGGGGGGTCAGGTGACCCAATCAGGCCTCTAGTAAGGCAGAGGCCTGGGGGAGAGGCTCATGTGGGAGTTGTGAATATTCCCTTTAGGGAGAGCAAGCTGGGGGGTGCCAGAATCCTGGAGAGAGGTAGCTGGGTTGTGGAAGCAGCTGCAGGGGAGTGCTCCTGGGAGAAAGACCAGCTCTTGTAGGTGACAAAAGGACAGTTTGAACTGAACCCACCTTTGGAAGGAAGGGATGAGGACTCCTGATTCCAGGAGAGAGACAGAAAAACTGAACTAAACTGATTCCAGCTCCAGGACAGACAGCTGGGGGCTCCTGGTTCCAGGAAAGGAGAGAAACTGAGTAGAGCCTGGGAAGATCTGAAAAAGCTGTAATCAGTTCAGAAAATTGAAGATGGACAGACCTCAGGAAGGAGGGGTGCTGCCCAGTGTGAGACTGGGATGGAAGAGACTTTACTTTGTGTTAGAGACGTAGTTTGGCAATTCAGTCTTGTGTGGAACAAGCAAATTTTATTAATATAATTGCTCTACCTCTACCTGTTCAAAGTTAAAATACTATTGCTTTTTTTCCATGCAGTTTTATTTCATGGACTAAGTTTTCGCTATACTTAATGGACATTTTTCAGTTTACTTCCAAGAGATTACTTGTTAAGAAGATTTTAGACATATCTAATATTCAGATGAGAAAATAGACCTCATGGATGGGCCAAAACCAAAATCTACTTAATTATGAGTGACCATAACCATCTTTGAAAGAAAATAAGTCACACAGCTTGCCTTTGAACTTTTCCTCCTGTTTAGTCTGTATTCCAGCACAAGTCCTTTTAATTTAGTTTCAGTGTACAAGTAAACAAAAATGGAAATGACAGATAGAAGAATCCTTTTGATTGGTGCTGTCATGGATGGAGCAGTGCTTTTTTAACCAACACACACAACAGGAGGATGGATCTTAGACTTACCACCTGTCTGTTTTTTGGCAGTAAATCAGTTTTTTCATCTGCATTCCAGTGCTCATTTTACCACCAGTTTTCTGTTTCATGCAGTCAGCATGAGGTTTCCTCTCTCTTCTCTACTTGAATCTTGTTGCCTGCTGCTTGGTCATTCTGGGCTAAATTCTTTGTGTAGCCTCACTAAATGTAATTTGATTGCATGGCAGAACTTAACCCACTCAGAATGACATCTGCAGTTTCCTCCAGGTCTGTTCCTGCTGGACGGTGAGACTTGGGATTGTGTTTGCCTGGATCAACATGCAATGTCACATGACATAATTAGATGGGGAGAAAACTGATATGGGCAGATGGAAAAGATAAAATTGCTCCTTTTGGTCCAAAAAAAATCAATGTCAGTTACAGATACATCCAAACCAGAATCCACACACTGTCGGTTTTGGGACGTGGTCAACTGGTGGAATTAAAGCCAGAATTGAATTTTGTGGCTCAGTCCTATTTATAATGCCAAACCAGTCTTTTGTTAAAGTTGCACACAGATTAATATGATTTGTTGGGGAAGATGGATTTTATAAAGGGAAATCATGCATCACCAATCTACTAGAATTCTTTCAGGGGGTCAACAAGCATGTGAGTAAGGGTGATCCAGTGGATATAGTGTACTTAGATTTTCAGAAAGCCTTTGACAAGGTCCCTCACTGAAGGCTCTTAAGCAAAGTAAGGATTCATGGGATAAGAGGGAAAGTCATCGCATGGATCAATAACTAGTTAAAAGATAGGAAACAAAGGGTAGGAATAAATGGTCAGTTTTCAGAATGGAGAGAGGTAAATAGTGAGGTCCCCCAGGGGTCTGTATTGGGACCAGTATTGTCCAACATATTCATAAATGATCTGGAAAAGGGGTAAACAGTGAGGTGGCAACATTTGCAGAAGATACAAAACTATTCAAGATAGTTAAGTCCAAAGTTGACTGCAAAGAGTTACAAAGGGATCTTTCAAAACTGGGTGACTGGGCCACAAAATGGCAGATGGAAGTCATGTTAATAAATACAAAGCAATGAACATTGGAAAACATAATCCCAACTATACATATAAAATGATGGGGGTAAATTAGCTGTTACCACTCAAGAAAGAGACCTTGTAGTCATTGTCTATAGTTCTCTGAAAACATCCACTCAATGTGCAGCGGCAGTCAAAAAAGCTAACACAATGTTGGGCATCATTAAGAAAGGGATAGCTAATAAGACAGAAAATATCACATTGCCTCTATATAAATCCATGGTACATCCCACATCCTGAATATTGCATGCAGATGTGGTCGCCCCATCTCAAAAAAGATATATTTGAATTGTAAAGGTACAGAAAAGGGCAACAAAAGTGATTTAGGGCTATGGAAGAGCTTCCATATGAGGAGAGATAAATAAGACTGGGACTTTGCAGCTTCAAAAAGAGACGACTAAGGGGGGATATGATAGACGTCTATAAAATTATGACTGGTGTGGAGAAAGTAAATAAGCAAGTGTTATTTACTCCTTCTCATAACACCAGAACTAGGGGTCACCAAATGAAACTAATAGGCAGCAGGTTTAAAACAACAAAAGGAAGTATTTCTTTACACAACACACATTCAACCTGTGGAACTCTTTGCCAGAGGCTGCTGTGAAGGCCAAGACCATAACAGGGTTCAAAAAAGAACTAGATACATTCATGGAGGATAGGTCCATCAATGGCTATTAGCCAGGATGGGCAGGGACGGGGTCCCTCGTCTCCATTTATCAGAAGCTGGGAATGGGCGACAGGGGATGGATCACTTGATGATGACCTGTTCTGTTCATTCCCTCTGGGGCACCTGGCATTGGTCACTGTGGAAGACAGGATACTGGGCTAGATGGACCTTTGGTCTGACCCTGTATGGCCATTCTTTTGTTCTTAAGCACTATTAATATCAACAAGGGCTTTGACATTTTTCCCTGTTCAGCCATAATTATCCAAAATGCACCCATCTGAATAAACTAAAGTTAGATTTGTGCTTAAAATCACATATGGAAACAGCTTATGTTAGATTTCCAAACCTATCAGGGAGCCAGGGTTGGTGTTAGACTCACGGAGGCCCAGGGCAGAAACTAAGGAGTTGGTCCCCACCCTGCCTCCCTTACCTGTTCATACATTGGATTTCTGTAACGTTTCTGAAGCCAAAGCCTGAGCCACACCACGCGGGGCCCCGTGTGGCATGGGGCCCCGGGCAATAGCCCTGCTTCCTACCCCCTAATGCCGACCCTGCACGGAGCTGTCTTAATGCCCACTAAAAGATAATGTCAAGCCTACTTTGTGCCAAAAAAAATTTAAATGAGTTTTCAGTTTTCAAGTTCATGTAATTACAGGATAATGGAAAACATAAAAGGGCCACCAATCTATCAGTGCCTACATGAACCAGTGATAGAAATCAGCATAATTGCTCCTCCTCAGTGAAATCAGACTGCTGCTGTAGGCCTACTGACTTTCTTATTACTTTTTTCCCCCTTTAAATTTAGTTATTTAGATGGAGATTTTCAAAGGGCCAAAGGAGGCTTTCAGAGTGCCCAATTCTCACTGACTTTATTCCTTCTAAAATCTCCCCCTTATGATGGTAGTATTTTCATCCCATTCTAAATTTGGTAGATTGGTTATTAAGGCCAGGTCTACACTACCGCGGTAGTTCGAAAGCTGGCAATCGAACTTCCGGGTTCGATTTATCGCGTCTGGTCTGGACGCGATAAATCGATCCCGGAAGCGCTCGCCGTCGACTGCGGTACTCCAGCTCGGCGAGAGGAGTACCGCGGAGTCGACGGGGAGCCTGCCTGCCGCGTGTGGACCGCGTCTGAACCGCGGTAAGTTCGAACTAAGGTATGTCGACTTCAGCTACGTTATTCACGTAGCTGAAGTTGCGTACCTTAGTTCGAATTTGGGGGTTAGTGTAGACCAGGCCTAAGTCTTTTCAAAGCATGAAGCTCTCTGACTGTATTTACTGCTGCAGTAAAATGCCAGCACTCTATGTTTAAGTGACAATGAAGCTACTCAGAAATCAGTTATGACTAGATTTCTTCAGGCAAACACCCAGATGGTTGGTGACTGATTTAACCTGACTGCTTTGCTTATCCTTGAGATAAGAATTGTCACTTTAAAAAATTGTCACTTATGAAAAGAGTTTATAGCTAGTTGTGGCAGGGAGCCTAGGCACTCCCCAGAATATAAATCATTAGGAGAACACTGGACATTTTTTAAAATTTCAAATAGCACTATGCCTGTTTTCTTCCTACAGAGGTTCTACTACCTTCTTGATGCTGCTTCTCCTGTTATTGATAAAGACTATTCAATCACAGCATTTTTTAGAATTCCTTAAACTATGTATCAAAGGTTAGAACTATGCATCATTGGTCAACATGCACAAGATGAGCTATTGCCATTGTTTTTTCCAGGAAATTCTACAGTAGTCATTGATGGAAAACAACCAGTCTATGGGGTCTGAGCCCGTTAGGTTTCAAAGCTACAGATTTGTTTCTGATATAGAAATCAAGAATTCCAGAAAAGAAAACACTGTGGCCCAGTTCCTGCAACTGAATCCACGAGCACTACAGGATTGGGGCCTTTATTTGTACTCAAGTACTGTACAATTAGATCATGCACCCAAGTATTTTATTTCAGACCTGTAGAAAGTACGCTACTTTTCATGATGTAGCCTGATAATTGGAAGCCCAACAAAAATATTTTACTTTTTATACTAAGGTGCTTCATTGTATAGATCAAAAGAGTATGCTTCTTAAAGGAAATTTAACAAAATCCTAATAGTCACTAATCAAATATATGCTATATAGATGATACAATCTAAGATATTGAATTTATTCCATCTAATTTATGTATTGACTTTTTGTACTGTTTGTGCACATATTACAGATATTCAAACACTATTTTCATATAGTGGTATTTACTCATATAATTTAAATTAATCTTCCATGGAAACAAGACCACAATTCAAAGAGATCAAAATTTAACAATGGCCAATAGATTGCCATGTAAAAATATACTCAACCACCTCAGACAAGACATTTACTTGGTTTCAAAATGGTTACCAGCAAGTTATATGCATCCAAATGCAGTATTTCATCTGCAGCCCCCACCTCCCATCCCAGCACATGCAGTAACAATTTTGTTCATACAAATGCTTGAGGAAAGGCTGGTCTTCATACTAACACCCTTTTTCAAATGTAGACAAGGGTTTCGTGTGCATGAAGAGGAGTATTCACTACTTGTTGTTGTTCTGCTTTAAAAGTTTCAGTTGTCCAATTAGGGAGCAGAAACAACACCATGTGACTTTGGTTAGCAATTTCACACTATGAATGGTGAATAGTGAAAGGGTGCTGTTCATGAACAACCCATAGATTGAAATGCGTTCAAACACTGTTTAGGCAAAGTCTGTTTTCATGCAGAAACAAAAACTAAACTTGTCATATAACTTATTCACAACAAGTAAGCTGATGTGTAATAGTTCAGAGTCCTACTTCTAATGTCCTTGATTCTGTGTTCAAAATGTGGCTTTTTTTTAACGGTTTTGAATGAGTTGCATTATTGACCAAGATATCAGACTATCTGACAATAGCCATAGATCAAAATGGATGAAAAAGAAAGACTACAGCAACTGCTAAATGAAATGCACACTGCAATCAACAGCCTACATGCAGCCAGTTTTCTCACTGTTAACCTCAGCTTTGTCTGCAACACACTTGCTTTGCCTTTCATCCATTTAAAAAAGAAGCAAGCTACATTCTAGGCAGAGTGTCAGGTAGAGGTCTAGGCAGCCTTTATAAACTATTTTATATATGGTTTGATATCGGTTTTCTTGAATTCTCTCTCTCTTCTGTAATGATTTTTTTAAAAAATCTTATCAGTGTTACCCATCATGATGCTCTTTATATGTGATGTAACTTCCCAGTAATTTTATCACTACATTTCAGAATTTAAACTAATGCAATGATATTACTTAAATGTTATTTACATTTAAAATGTAAGTATTAAAATATACCGAAGTAACTTAGAAATCTACACAATCTCATATGCATAGCTGAGGCTATAAATAGTGGCTACTGTTTTGGATCAACCTGAAACTTCTCTCTACTCACTCTTAAGTTGACAAATGCTGTTGCTGGGATAGGAGGCTTCAGCTTTCTCATTAGCTATAAAAATAGATAGGAAGCTCTGTGTGTGTGTGTGTGTGTGTGTGTAGAGAGAGGAAAACTGATTTTATTATTATTTTACTTCCATCATGTGGATACTTAAATAGAGCTAAGCAAGACATTAGTCTTTCTTTAAAAGATCTGTAATTAAAGCAGATTTTCTTTTGGATTTCTCTAATACACTAACATTTTATTCTATGATCTAAGTTATCTTTCTCTATTTAGCTGATCAAATCAGTAGATCCAAAAGTAGGCTACTCTCTTGGGCCCCATCCTGCAAACACACAGTATGTGCTTAGTTTTACTTACACATGTATTTCTCTTGACTTCAATAGGGATACCTGTCTGATTAAGTATATGAACGTTTGCAGGACCAGGACATTGGGTTGGGGAAGCTACACTGTCATGTCTTACAACTTGAGTCTTTTATGCTGCGTAGACTGCATAGACTGTCAGTCCTTCATCAGTTAAGACTGAGCCGATCACAACATGTCTTCCAATCTTCTCTCGCTCTGGCCATCCTTCGCCATGTTTGTCCATATCTCCTTGTTAAGAAATCATCCCACCTCTTTGGAGGCCAACCGCGTGGCCATTTCAGTTCTCGCGGATAACACTCAGATATAGCTGCAGTCCATCGGTTGTCACTGAGATGGGCCACATGTCCCACCCACTGCATTTTGCTGAGCCTGCTTTCGACAACATCTGTTTTATGATACATTGCTTTTTAAAAGTAAACATTTGTGGTTTAGTACTTGAATAGCCTGAGAGTGAGGGCAATTGCTTACCATTTTTAAAAATGTTGTTTAAGAGTGAAAGTCAAAGGCTAATAAACAAAAACAAAAATAGATTAAAGCAGATTTTTTCACATCAGAATATGAAAATGTACAAAAAATATGAATTTATGCAGATTTTTTCTAATTCTATGTTAATAACTTAGTGAAACAACTTCATTCACCACTAACACTGGTGACACTTTCAAAAGTACCCTCATATCTACATATGGTAAATTTAAAAAACAAATATAAAATGTACGTCTGTATCCTGACCTAAATTCATTCACTTTCTCCAGCCAACTCCCTTGTGCTGATATATCTCCAAGCTCCTACATTAGAAGAAGGATATATGCCAAATTTGGCTTCAGCTGAACTTAGAGAAATTGCAACAATTCCAAGGTTGTTTTCAGGACCCTGAAGAGACATACAAGTTCTTTACACTTAAGTCTTAGAAACAGAATGTTAAAGTCACATTCATGTTTGTACAGATGATGTATATACAGGGAGTAGTTAAGATTACAGTGAATCTTAAACACTGAATTCTAATAATATTAAGATAGTACATACAAACTATGTTAAAAGAACATTATTATGGTTACAAACTCAAGCGCTCCAGTGTTAAGAAAGCAGTGATGTCATAAATAAATACATTCAGATTTTTAAAATTTAAATTAAATACAGGTTTATTTTTAAAAAATAAACCCATTTAAAATTAAATTTGAGATTGACAACATATGTTAAAGCCTAAGATTACTATAATCTGTTAAAATCATTTAAATTTAATACAAAAATAAGCATTACATGTTTGCTGACAAGTCTGAAAGAAAAACAAACCACTAAACTGGCAGAAGTCACTGGCTAAACACCTGGAACTAAAGTTTGCCGAAGTGCTAAACCAGCTTTTGACAGCAGTAGTCTCTTCTGCTGATGCAGAGAGAATATTTTTCTTTATTTCAATTTATTTAACTAGTTCAGTTCAATGATTAGTTCATTCAAAGTTAAGAAACCAACTGGGAGTTGAAAGAGGAGGAAAACTTGTCTTCCTCTCCCAATCTATGAATAAAAACTAGGTGTTAGAGGATGAGACCTACTAATTCTAAACTCTGGAAGGACATGGTAACCAGAAGCAATTGGTTTAGTTCACTAACTGCAGATACTAGTGCCTTTGTTTAATAAACTAGTTAGTTTTAAATGGAAAACATGTTTTGATAAAAACTTTTCTTATGTATCCAGCATATTTAAGGTAGATTTATTTACTTCCAAAAATACAGTTTTTGTGCATTTTTAATTGATTTTGAATTTCCATTCAAACAGAGCTTGACACAAACCCCAAGGGGAAAAAAATTCATCATCTAGTAAACAGAAAATGGTGAATGATGCATTTCTTAACATAAATAAAAATGTAAAAAAATTACAAATCTGAATAAGTGTAAGCTAAAATATGTGTATTATATTGTACACTCCTAGTGAGCACAAAAAGCAGCACCAAGTTAAGTATGAAGGCTATATTTAGTTACAAATCAACCTGTTTTAATGGTTACCAACCAATGAGACTCAGCCTTTCTTAGGAAAATAACTAAAGTACAAATGCAAAACAGGATTTAAATCAAGGTTTTCTGTTTGCTGATTTCAATCATGATTAAATCAATTCAACACCTGTGCCAAAGTCTCACAAGTCTCTACTGAGCATGTTCGAACTGTGATTTTCAGAGGCTCATAATTTAGCCAAAACTAGGCATATTTTCATGCAGTTGACAAAAGAGTGACACCCAAGGCATTGCCCACCCACCCCCTAAATTTCAAGCTCCAAAGGATGGAGATGCTAGAGCAGGGGTCGGCAACCTCTGGCACGCGGCTCACCAGGGTAAGCACCCTGGCGGGCCGGGCCAGTTTGTTTACCTGCCGCGTCCGCAGATTTGGCCGATCGTGGCTCCCACTGGCCACGGTTTGCCGTCCCAGGCCAATGGGGGCTGCGGGAAGCGGCGCGGGCTGAAGGATGTGCTGGCCGCCACTTCCCGCCGCCCCCATTGGCCTGGGACGGCGAACCGTGGCCAGTGGGAGCCGCGATCGGCCAAACCTGCGGACGCGGCAGGTAAACAAACTGGCCCAGCCCGCCAGAGTGCTTACCCTGGCGAGCCGCATGCCAGAGGTTGCCGACCCCTGTGCTAGAGGTTAACACAATGCTTGTAAGAATTTTTTTAAGTGGGCAAAACAACATTTTTTTCTAACTTCATTCTTAGAAACAGCTGAACAATTTTTTGCTGAAATTTGCTAAAATAGTCATTTTGAGGAAGACATCTGCCATGAAAAATCTCAGCCCAAATGGTTAAAGTTTGGCTAAGGTATAAACAAGTTCTTGCAGTGGAAAGGGTAGGGCAACTTTAAAGGAGTCACTATTTGTGTCTCTACAATTAGTTCATACAAAAAATTAATTTGGTTGGACAGTTAAGGTTGCATCAAGTCATACTCGAGCCACCCAAATATTGAAAGTATGAAAATAAGAAGAGAAAATAGGGGAAAAGGCTCCAGCACCGTTTGCTATCTTCATACCTTCAACATAGTCAATAACATTCCATAATGCATTTGCTTTCATCTCTAACAGATACTGAAAAGCAATAGGCACTCCACAAAACTCACAGAGCAAAACTTTAATAGCAATCTAATACTCCCTGGTATCAACAGGCATATCCAACTGTCATGCAATCCTTTCATTTGGAAAGTTACTCTGACTTAATGCTGAGATCAACATTTAGGTTTTAAGAAATGCACCTGTGGACCATTATATTAAAAACTAAACAAACCTAAATATCAAGGTTGAAAATCTATAAACGTTGGGGGACAGTCCATATCACAACATTAAACAAACTTTGCTACATAATTTCAAAGGATGAAAAAACAGATAATGACCAGAATACAAGTTGGTCCGATAGTACCTGAATTTTTCTGTATATACTGAGCCAGATTCTTCAAAATCCCAAGGTCCTTTAGTCATGCCTGTTGTCAACAATTTGCAAGTATTATATACTCTGAGGCCCTGAACCTGCAAATACATATGTGTGTGCTCAACTTTACGTATGTTAATACACTCAATGAACTCAATAGGACCACTCACAGGCATAAAATTAAGCATGTGTGTATTTTCAGGTTGAGAGCCTAATGCATTACCAAAGGGCATTTCAAAGGCTGGGAGGAAATCTTATATCTAACAACTTTTCTTTTTAAACTTAAATTATTTAGTTCTATATTACAGATATCAAATGACAAGTAAAGTCCCAAAGAACATACACAATGTTAATCAATACAAAAAATTAACTTATAATTATCAGTCTAAGGGAGCAGAAAAGAGGTTTTAATTCTAACATCTCATCACTCCTAGAATCAGATATTTATTTTATTTCTCTTTCTTGAAGATGGAGGCGGCGGAAAGCCAGATATACGATAGTGTTGAGACAATTCTAATGGAGCAAGAATGATTCAGGGGAATTGCCTGGAGAACTGCTTTTCAAAATATGTCTTCTACAGAGACAATCACCATAGTGTGTGGCTGCTGTCATTAATATTTTGTGATTAATAGACTTTATGTGAAAACAAACAAATCAATGTGTTAATATCTCTGACTTACATTGTGGTTCTGATTCTAAAAACTACACTGTGAGAGGGGGAGAAGGAAACCTCATTCCTGCATGAAGCTCCATCAAATTCAGGCCTGCCTATGTGAAGTAGCTTGCAGAATCAAAGCCTGAAAGCTTTTATGGTTATTATCAGAGTTATTATATCCATTGGTCTTATGAAAAAAAAAATTCCTAAATTCCCATTCTAAGCTTTATGGTACCAAAAGATGTATCTGTTTGGATGGTAAACTAGTAGATCATATATATTTTTAAAATTAAAATGTGGTCATGATTTCCAGCTTCTAAGAGATTTGTTTCAAATTTTAATGGTTCACTTTTTCCTGAGATCAGGTGACAAAGTGTTTCAACTATAAATACATATATAAATCTCACTGACAAAACTGCTGAACTCTTGTAAATGGGCCATAGATTTAAAGGGAGGCCATGACCTTGACAATTGCATTTACACTGGAATTCTTTGTATCTTCTATTATAAAAGGGGGGGGGGGAATATAATTGGGGGGGGGAAGAGAAAAACTTTTCTAAAGGAATATTTTTTAAAAATGTATATATGTTCTTTAAGGGTTTCTCTGTCAGAATCTTGATTTTGTCACCATAATATATATTTTTTTAATTTAAGTTGACAGTCCCTAGCACTCTTATTCCTTCTCTTCCCATTCTCGATGCTTTACTATGGTTCAAATCCCAGAGGACCAATTATGTACTAACTCATCAAGTAATTGATGTCAGAATTCAAGACAGGATAGATCCATGTTCCAGGATTTGAGTTTGGCCTACATAAACCAGTTCTATTTTATCTGTTCAGAAATGAGCCATGTACATGAAACAGAGCCATTAGATTGAATTACATAATGTCGTTTGCTTTATTTTCCAATACAGAGTGTTAGTAATGCTAACATCTCTGGGGTATACCACATCCCCCCCATATAGACATGGAGAAAGCTGTTACATATCCATACTTTAAGAAATCCCTCAGCTGTATCTAAAACAAGCCATCTAAAACATCTTTTAATGTAGTTAGTTTGTAGGCCACTATATTTGAAGTACAAGTATTACTTGAAGTGACAAACTATTATCAGTATATTTTTCATTTTCATCATATTTTGGCCCTGATCCTGCAACATGATCCATAGGGGTGAATCCTTATTGCCATACAATGTTCTATTGACTTCATTGGGACTCTGCGTTGGCATAAGGATCCCCCTGGTTAGATTTCTTTGCAGGATCTGGATTTAATTTCATCTGAGTTTTAGTTCCAAACTTGTATTTTGGGAAAACTCCAACAAAATATGCTGTATAAAAAAATCTGCCCATTACAGAGAAAGGAACAGCATGTTACCTTAATACATAAGACTGCAACCTAATACATTCCTATCAGAAGTGGAAAGGTACAAATATATAGTCATTTGAAGAAGAAAACAAGGACACATCCTTTAACTTAATATCTGGACTCAAGAACATGTGGTGGGAAACAGTAGAAAATGGCAGATATACTTCTCAAATGTAAGGACAGCGTCTCTTCAATAGTGACAGCTGGTACATAGAAGTAGTAAAAGATTCCATTTTAAGATCATACATTCCAGATACTGAATTCCACATGGAAGCTAATTTAGATTATTCAGGTAATTTCATTTAAATACCTTCCAGTGAGTGACCACATTCAAGAAACATCTATCATAAACATTTGCACTCTGCCATTGAAATCTGCATAAAATACAGTATTGCTGTCTGGGGGTGATGTAATTTAAATACGTTTTCCCCAAGATTCTTAAACATTTCAAGTAACAATGTATGTAATCAGATAAGCTAGTTGTCACGTTATTGATTTGAACTAGGACCATATAGAACATGGTTGCAACCAAAGTCCTGTAGTGGCACCAAATCTTGTATAAAGGGGGGGTCAAATGAGTGTCTAAGACAAGGTTATGGTTTGCTGGTTATGATTATGCTGTCTGTATGTGTGTATCAATTTTGTAGTTGAAGTTATAAATATTGGCTCTATACTGTCTGTATTTCAAACTTATGCTATGCTTCTGGGAGACATCCCAGACAAGTTGGTGTTAGCTCTGCCTAGCCTGTTTGATGACCCATTAAGGACCATCAGCTATACAACTGACCCATTGAGAAAAGGCAAATACGCCTTGCAACTCAGCAAAGTATGCAGGGACTGGCCCATGTGACTCCAGACTCCATTTTGCTGTAATTTTCCACAGTAAGGTCAAAGAGATGTTCTTACACCTGGAAAAGCCTATAAAAGGCTGAGGCCTCTCCTCCATCTTGTCTTCAATCCTGCTTCTTACCTCTGGAGGGACTTTGCTATGAATGGAAGCTCTACACAAAGGACTGAATGACCCATCCCAGCTGGGGATGTACTCCAGAGACTTGATTTTAAACCTGCAGTTTATTTCATCACTGCTACAAGCCTGAACCAAGAACTTTGCCATTACTGTATGTAATTGATTCCATTTAACCAATTCTAGCTCTCACCTATATCTTTTTCCTTTTATGAATAAACCTTTAGATTTTAGATTCTAACGGATTGGCAACAGCGTGATTTGTGATAAGATCTGATTTGTATATTGACCTGGGTCTGGGGCTTGGTCCTTTGGGATCGAGAGAACCTTTTTTCTTTTACTGGGGTATTGGTTTTCATAACCATTTGTCCCCATAACGAGTGGCACTGGTGGTAATACTGGGAAACTGGAGTGTCTAAGGGAATTGCTTGTGTGACTTGTGGTTAGCCAGTGGGGTGAGACCAAAGTCCTCTTAGTCTGGCTGGTTTGGTTTGCCTTAGAGGTGGAAAAACCCCAGCCTTGGGCTATAACTGCCCTGTTTTAAGCAATTGGTCCTGAATTGGCACTCTCAGTTGGGTCCCGCCAGAACCGCATTGTTACACTAGTTCTTAAACTTTTTCTGTGTTATACCCTGTCCTGGCTTTGGACATACTCTATGCACCCTCGCTTCCCTTCAGCCCTCCCCCCCCGTCCTTTTCTTCCACTTTATTGAGTAACATACCATGTTCCAGGGAGAGATTTCCAACTTAATGTATTTTAAATAGGAGATGCAGTGTGCTGTTTTTATAATTTGTTACACATACATCTAACACACATGAAACATAACATGATTTGATGTAGACTCACTAAGCTCAGATGTTTGCACTTTTAAAATTTCAAAAGTAGCAAATGACAACTGATATGAAAGGAGTTTATTCTATTTAACTCAATTAATCTGAACCTCTTCTACATTTTAGGAAAGAAAGCCTTCCAACTGGTGATCTATTGTGAATTGTTTCTCCACCGCACATCAATAGACCCTAACCACCTGTAAGTAATGCCAAAATAGCATGACCTCTGAATCATGGTCACTATCTCCACTTCTTTGTAGAGAGGTGCAATACCATCAGCTTTCCTTTTAGACAGAGACAATGGGGAAAGATGAGAGACAGGCTGCCTAAGGGAGTTTCTAAGAGGCAATTGTTTGCTTCTGCCTGATGTTCAGGTTACAAAGAGAATCCACCTTTCTACATAAGTGCGCACCCAAAACAAAGAAGCTGGTTTCATTTCTTGAAGAGTATTAATTTGAGAAGACACCTTTAGACAAAGTAACCATTTGCTACGGTTATTGGCATCTGTGCACCATACTGCACTTTACTGTTGATGTTTCAGGCAACCACCATCATAAATACATCAGGTTTCAATTGATCAAGCCAATGTATTCACAGGAAATGAAACTACTAGTGTCTCAATATCAAAGTACTGTCTAGTAAGTAATTTAGCAATGTGATACTGTTAAGTACCTTCCAATGGCCATATTCTAACATTGTGTTCCAACCACTAAGTATGTATCTATTAATGTTATCTATCCAAAGGGAATATCAGTAATGCTATTATGAGTTTGTTTTGAGTGTCCTTTCAAGTGCTGTGTTGACACCACTAATATCCAGCCAAGAAAAATAAAGAAATCCTCTTCAGCCTTTTTATCTTGTACTGTTGATTAACATTCCTTGCTCGTAGGACAGGAATAAAAGTATAGAATGGATAGGCACATTATCGTGTCTCTTCTTCTACTTCAAAATTCTTCATCACATCCATGCATGTGTTTGTGTGTGTGTGCAAGGCTTAATCTGATCCAATTACACATACAAATATAATTTAGTAATTTAAAATGTAACTATTTACAACGGCAAATACAGTATCCTGCTTAAATATCTCCAGGCTTTCTCCCCCAGACTCTGAGAGGCTGTGTTGAAGCCATGTAGCATCCAGTAACCCCTCCCCCTCCCCCACCAAGCAATATTAGAATTGGTGCCATTGGCTGCAGCCAGCCTATTCTAGGTGAACGCATTTGAATGGAGGATCACAAGGTTGATGGCTTTCCCATTGTTAGCCTGTCTGCTCTGTGTAAGGGTTTCTTCCAACACCTCCTGGATGTCTCAGCTCAAGATGGAGGCTACGGCGCAAAAGTGAAGGGTCCAGTACAGATTACAATCAAAATGGCATTCAAATGCTGCCAACTTGCATGATTTTTCCCCATGAATCACTAGATTCCTGCAAGGGCTGTAGCCACCCTCACCATGACAGGAGAAACTCCAGCTCTGTCATGAATTTCATCCGTGCCTGGGGGAAATCCCACTCTGATTGGCTGCCTTCCCCATTTGCCCACCTCCTAGGAAAGAACAGCCAAACAGAGATGCTGCAGGAAGCAAGCAGACCTCTTTCCACTCTCCCCTCTGGAGCTGACACCATTCTTACAGGAGAGGAGCAGAAAGAGCACAGTAGCTCATGGCAACCCTCCTCCCCTCCTGCTGCAGCCCTTTCAGGCCTGAGAAAGGCATGAAGAACCCCCTCTAGCTGCAAAAGGAATTGAGATGAGGCTGGGGGGCAGAATAGATGTGGGAGCAGAATTGATGGGGAAGCTGGAGAACAGGTAGAACTCATATGAGGGCTGGGGAACAAAACTGATTTGGGTGTTTAGGAACAGGCAGATTCGGGGTGAGAGCTCCTTACTCATAAGAATATAAAAATAGCCATATAGGTCAGACCAATGATTCATTTAGCCCAATATCTTGTATTTCAATAGTGCCTGGTGCCAGATGCTTCAGAGGGAGTGAACAGAGCAGAGCAATTTACTGAGTGATCCATCCCCTGTTGATCAGTCACAGCTATTGGCAGTCAGAGATTTAAGGACACCCAGAGCATGGGGTTGCATCCCTCACCATCCTGGATAATAGCTATTGATGGACCTATCCTCAATAAACTTAGCTAATACTTTTTTGATCCCAGTTATACTTTTGGCCTTCACAACATCCCCTGATGACAAGTTCCACAAGTTGGCTGTGCATTGTGTGAAGAAGTACTTCTCTTTGTTTGTTTTAAACCCGTTGCCCATTCATTTAATTGGGTGACCACTGGTTAGTGTGTTATGTAAAGGGATAAACAACACTTCCTTATTCACTTTCTCCACACCATTCATGATTTTATAGATCTCTATCATATTCCCTCCCACTCCCTCATCTCTTTTCCAAGCTGAACAGTTCCAGCCTTTTAAATTTCTCCTCATACGGAAGTTGTTCCATACCCCTAATGATTTTTGTTGCCCTTCTCTGTACTTTTTCCAATTCCAACATATCATTTTTGAGATGGTGCAACCAGAACTGCACACAGTATTCAAGGTCTGGGTATACTATGGATTTACAGAGTGGCATTAAAATATTTTCTCTCTTATTATCTATCTCTTTCCTAATAGTTTCTAACATTGTTCACTTTTTTGACTGCTGCTGCACACTTAGTGGATATTTTCAGAGAACTAGCCACAATGACTTCAAGCTCTCTTTCTTGAGTGGTAGCAGCTAATTTAGAGCCCAACATTTTGTATGCATAGTCAGGATTATGTAAAAAGCAACAGAGGGTCCTGTGGCACCTTTAAGACTAACAGAAGTATTGGGAGCATAAGCTTTCGTGGGTAAGAACCTCACTTCTTCAGATGCAAGTAATGGAAATCTCCAGAGGCAGGTATAAATCAGTATGGAGATAACGAGGTAAGTTCAGTCAGGGAGGGTGAGGTGCTCTGCTAGCAGTTGAGGTGTGAACACCAAGGGAGGAGAAACTGCTTCTGTAGTTGGATAGCCATTCACAGTCTTTGTTTAATCCTGATCTGATGGTGTCAAATTTGCAAATGAACTGGAGCTCAGCAGTTTCTCTTTGGAGTCTGGTCCTGAAGTTTTTTTGCTGTAAGATGGCTACTTTTACATCTGCTATTGTGTGTCCAGGGAGGTTGAAGTGTTCTCCTACAGGTTTTTGTATATTGCCATTCCTGATATCTGACTTGTGTCCATTTATCCTCTTGCGTAGTGACTGTCCAGTTTGGCCAATGTACATAGCAGAGGGGCATTGCTGGCACATGATGGCATATATAACATTGGTGGACGTGCAGGTGAATGAGCCGGTGATGTTGTAGCTGATCTGGTTAGGTCCTGTGATGGTGTTGCTGGTGTAGATATGTGGGCAGAGTTGGCATCGAGGTTTGTTGCATGGGTTGGTTCCTGAGTTAGAGTTGTTATGGTGCCATGCGTGGTTGCTGGTGAGAATATGCTTAAGGTTGGCGGGTTGTCTGTGGGCGAGGACTGGCCTGCCTCCCAAGGTCTGTGAAAGTGAGGGATCATTGTCCAGGATGGGTTGTAGATCACTGATGATGCGTTGGAGAGGTTTAAGTTGAGGACTGTAGGGGATGGCCAGTGGAGTTCTGTTGGTTTCTTTTTTGGGCCTGTCTTGTAGCAGGAGGCTTCTGGGTACACGTCTGGCTCTGTTGATTTGTTTCTTTATTTCCTTGTGTGGGTATCGTAGTTTTGAGAATGCTTGGTGAAGATCTTGTAGGTGTTGGTCTCTGTCTGAGGGGTTGGAGCAGATGCGATTGTACCTCAGTGCTTGGCTGTAGACGATGGATCGTGTGGTGTGTCCGGGGTGGAAGCTGGAGGCATGAAGGTAGGCGTAGCGGTCGGTGGGTTTTCGGTATAGGGTGGTGTTAACGTGGCCATCGCTTATTTGTATGGTGGTGTCTAGGAAGTGGACCTCCCGTGTAGATTGGTCCAGGCTGAGGTTGATGGTGGGGTGGAAGCTGTTGAAATCATGGTGGAATTCTTCCAGGGTCTCCTTCCCATGGGTCCAGATGATGAAGATGTCATCAAAGTAGCGTAGGTAGAGAAGGGGCGTGAGTGGACGAGAGCTGAGGAAGCGTTGTTCCAGGTCAGCCATAAAAATGTTGGCATATTGTGGGGCCATGCGGGTGCCCATAGCGGTGCCACTGGTCTGGAGGTATATATTGTCACCAAATTTGAAATAATTGTGCGTGAGGATAAAGTCACAGAGCTCAGCAATAAGTTGTGCTGTGTCATCATCAGGGATACTGTTCCTGACAGCTTGTAATCCATCTGTGTGTGGGATGTTTGTGTAGAGAGCCTCTACATCCATGGTGGCTAGGATGGTGTTTTCTGGGAGGTCACCAATGCACAGTCAGGATTATGTTTTCCGCTGTGCATTACACTACATTTATTGAAACTGAATTTCACCTTCATGTACCACAACCACCGGTTCCTCTCCAGCACTGCACATAAGCCTCTCTAGATGTCTCAGGAGGTCCACAACCTTTGGACCTGGCAGGCAACACACCATGCCATACTCCCGGTCATCACAAAACCAACTATCTATATTTCTAATAACTGAATCCCCCATTACTGTTACCTGTCTCTTCCTAATAACTGGGTTCCCTCAGTGTGAGAGGTCACCATGATATCATCTGGAAGGAGGGTCCCAACTATGGGATCATTTCCCTCCACTCCAGCTTGATGGTCTCCTTCCCTGAGACTTTCATCCTCCTAAACAGCACGAGACTATCAGACTGGGTGTGGGCCACTCTGCTGTGTCCTGGAAAGTGTCATCTATGTACTTCTGTCTCCCTTAGCTCCTCCAATTTAACCACACTGGTCTTAAGAGCCCATATTCAGTCTCTGAGGGTCATGAATTGCTTGCACCCAATGCACACATCTGCCACTTGCCCACAAGGCAGGTAATCATACATGCTGCATTCAGCACAATAAACTGGATAGCCCCCACTCTGCTACTGGATTTCTGCCTGCATTATTTTTATTCTTGCAGGAGTTTTTGTTTGTTTGGTCTGTATGGGTTTTTTTCCCTTGGGGATGGGGGATATTGGCCAAAGTTTAGAGAATGTTTATTAGGATTATCTGGCTCTCATGCCCCCTCTCTAAACTCCCTTGCAAAAATCCCATTTGCTAGCTTCTCTGGTTGTTTACGAGCTGGCTTTTTATACCCCTGTTCTCCCTGAGTTAGCCCCACCCCCTTGTCAAGGGATCCCAAAGGGATTAGGGATCAAAGGCTGGCAAACTAGAGCTTCATTAGGAAGCTCTCAGTCTTGCCAAGCAGGGTGCTAGTCTCAGAACAGAGCCCCCCGCCCCAAACAGACCACACGATAGACTTCCATTACGCAGGCACAGGGCAAGCAAGCACACAGCAACAAAGAAACTGACAGACAACAAACTCACCCAAGGGGCATATAGGTGCTCCCTCCTTCACCGGAGAACTCCCTCACGAAACTCTCCTGTTTGCTGCTCCTGTTTGCTCGCTCCTCTATAAATTTGGGAGTACTGGCACCACTAATTGTCCCACACACATTAGGGGTAGACAAAAGGAGTTCAAAAGCCAGGCCAAAAGATACACAACTTTATATATATATATACACAGACATACATACTCTCTCTCACTCACACACACACATATATGTACAGATACAAACAGATATTGTGCCTGTGTGTGTGTGCATGTGTGCATGAGAGAGAGAGATTTGGGGAGAGTCTGGTTCATGATTTTTGAACCTTTGGGGCTGGTAATACTATGTACACAAAAGAGAATGGAGTTTGCAGATTGATAGAGATATATACTAATCCATCACAACTGTCTCCTTCCACTCTTCTGTATCAGCAGGAGTGTTGTAAGCAAGACACTAGAAGTAATTCTTCCGCTCTACTCTGCATT
This sequence comes from Emys orbicularis, assembly GCF_028017835.1. Classification (NCBI taxonomy): domain Eukaryota; kingdom Metazoa; phylum Chordata; order Testudines; family Emydidae; genus Emys; species Emys orbicularis. The sequence goes on along the minus strand of NC_088683.1, from coordinate 266,091,449 downwards.
GATTAGGTTTCAACTGGAGTATTTTGTCCAGTTCTGGGCACCACATTTTAGGAAGAATGCGGACAAATTGGAGGGAGTCCAGAGAAGAGCAACAAAAATTATTAAAGGTCTAGAAAACATGACCTATGAGGGAAGATTTAAAAAATTGATTTTGTTTAGTCTGGAAAAGAGAAGACTGAGAGAGGACATGATAACAGTTTTCAAGTATGTAAAAGGTTGCTACAAGGAGGAGGGAGAAAAATTGTTTTTCTTAACCTCTGAGGATAGGACAAGAAGCAATGGGTTTAAATTGCAGCAAGGGAGGTTTAGTTTAGACATTAGGAAAAACTTCCTAACTGTCAGGGTGGTTAAGCACTGGCATAAATTGCCTAGGGAGGTTGTGGAGTCTCCATCACTGGGGATTTTTAAGAGCAGGTTAGACAAACACCTGTCAGGGATGGTCTAGATAATACTTAGTCCTGCCACAAGTGCAGGGGCTGGACTAGATGATCTCTCGAGGTACCTTCCGGTTCTATGATTCTCCCATAAACACCCTTTCCTCATCCCACTACTACTCCAAGCAATGCTTCTGAATTCCAGCCCTTTCCTGTAGCCACTATTTTAAAATGATAATTAATAATCTGAAATGTGTTCAAACTCATCTTTACAGAAAAAGTCCTTTAAGGTGTATGCAACACCAGCCAAGGCTCAATGGGTTTTGTTCTTTGACAGTAACTATTTGCACAGATAAATCCAATTTTTCATCTAAGCTAAAGGACCTCTAACCCGGCAGTCAATACACATCAGAAGAATGGAGGAGATGGCTAGCAGAGGCCTGTACGGCTAGCAGAGGCCTGTACAGATTTTTTAAATGTCTTTAAAAAATCCTGGCCATTTATTGCGAATGTACATGACAGAATGTGTGTATGTGCAAGTATGTTTCATGTATTTTTTCCCCAGCCACAGCTATTCCTAAAATAATGGATCAGTTTCAGAAAAGTGTTCATATTGTGCGTTTCTTCTTGGATATAAGCCACAAAGCATTTTAAGGCTAAGCTGAAAGTCCTCCTTAAAATTACCTTCCCAGTTTTCCATAAAGCAATATTATTCATTATACTGCGATTTTACTAAGCATAAGACTCAAACAACAGCCTTGCATTCCAAGATTCAGGTACACAGAGAGAGAGAGAGAGAGAGAGAGAGAGAGAGAGAGAGAGAGAGAGAGTTCCAACTGCTCAGTGGCTCAGGGATTTAATTCCTCCCCAGATACATTAAATTATTTGCTAAGACTGCTTATTATCCGCTTAGGACTTTTGTCCCCAGCTGCTTGAGTCAAGTATAAATCAAAACCACACAAGAACCAATGCCTTGTGGGTTTGTCCTGGAATTGGGCAGGTTTCTCAGCAGCTCTGCAACATAACTGGATTTCGACATGACTGTAATGATGCTCTCTCCGAAATACAAAGGCTCACACATCCAACAGCTGCCTGTCAAATATAAAGTAATCTATTATCCTAACCAATTAGCTAGACTTGATATTGAAGTGTATATGTAATGGCTGTTAACTCCTTTTGAAGTTCCAAGTTCAGATATTTCAATTGCTATTAGTTTAATATTTTACCACTTTTGTGATACTAATGTACTACATTGGCTATATACAAACGCAAAGAAGAATTAGAAGTGTCATTACATGGAGATACTGATCCCATGGATTTAACAAACTTGATTGGAGGAGTCTCATACCTAACATGTCACTGAAGTTGGGTAAAAAGCAGTAGTTGACAGATGGAAAGGGAAGAATAGGTGTTTGGGTGGTGTTTTATGTTAAAAAGGAGATAATTTTAATACTATTTGAAGGGGTTAAGGGATTTTACAAATATAAAAAATAAAAAGTACTAAAAAGAAAGCAGGCATATCCATAAATGAGATGAGGGATTAATTTAACAATGTCTTAGTAATGGCTGAAATACCAAGCTCCTATTTTAAATCTGTCTTCATAAAGCTAAATAAAAGCTGTGTGGATAATTAGGAAGTAATGAACATCTTGTAAAATGAGTTATTGAGAAAGTAAAAGAATGCTTGGAATATTTGAGCACACATAAATTAGCTAGTTTAAATGAAATGCATCCCAGAATACAGTAATAATGGAGCCAATAGCTAAATCAATTCGCTGAACCAATGACCATTGTTTTGGAAAAGGGACGGGCAACTAAGTAGTGCTGGAAGATCAGAGAAACTTCCTACCAATTCACAAACAGAAAAAGAGGCAAAATTCCTCAGATCCATTATTCATTCAGAATCATTCATGCAGCTCTATTATTTATGCATTTGACAATTAAAATAAGAAACACAGAAGAATTACAGTAAAGGAAAGACACTGCATACAAAAGGCAACACTGGTACTATATTTCCAGTATAATTTGTGCATGGGTGGGAGGATGCAGGTAATGTCCCATAAAGATCTTATTAAAATTTAAAAAATGTCAAAGCACAAGAGACCTTGCAACTGAGAGCTTCTACTACACATATTTCCTAGAAAATACAGAAAACAGTGATTATGCTTTGCGAGTTTTTCTTTGGTAAAAACAAAATCAATCTAGTTCTTAGGCAAATTTTGATTTTTATTTATTCATTGTTCAGTGTATGAGATATTTGAAGACATCCAAAGAAGAAGAAAATGACAATTGAAATTACTGTTCCTGGTCACTTACAAAAAGCCCTCTCTCCTCCCCGAGGCAAAACCTGATAGAACAATGTACAGCAAGGGCAAGTCAGCCCATCCAGACAGTATTTGAGTACCATGTCTGCACAAAGTGTTCATAAAAATCCAAAAAGTCTTGTTTAATTTAACTATGATATGATAGTAACTTTAATACCAGACAAAGGCTGGAAAGATCAGGGTGAAATGAGTTGAAAATAAATAAGGAAAAATGAACATCTAGTTTTTCTTCACTGCCCTGAGTAATATAAATATTTTTAATGAATGCTGAGATTCTGATATTGTCACATGACTTCTTAACCCAGCTCTGGCCACATACACAGAGTACGATATTCTGCTGCTTCTGTAGCTAACTGTAAAAAACTCCTATCAGCATCAATGGGAACAGGATTGGGCCCCGAACTATCCACATTGTACATAACTTTTTTTAAGTACAACTTATTTTCTTCCAATATAGTTGTCAGGGTTCCCTCCCCACTCTGAACTCTAGGGTACAGACGTGGGGACCCGCATGAAAGACCCCCTAAGCTTATTTCTACTAGCTTAGGTTAAAAACTCCCCAAGGCACAAATTCTCCCTTGTACCTTGGATTAGGTAACGCTGCCACCACCAAGTGACTAGACAAAACTCAGGGAAAGGACCACTTGGAGTTCCTACTTTCCCCCAGATTTGAAAGTATCTTGTCCCCTTATTGGTCCTTTTGGTCAGGTGCCAGCTAGGTTACCTGAGCTTCTTAACCATTTACAGGTAAAAGGATTTTGTGCCTCTGGCCAGGAGGCATTTTATAGTACTGTATACAGGAAGGTTGTTACCCTTCCCCTTATATTTATGACAATAGTCATCACATGTGATTTCATGGACATTTAACTTGGGAAGTTTGGAGGAGCTTCAAAAGGGGACAATCTATAACTCAAAAGCCATTTGCTTCAAAATTTGGGGAAACATTCTACTTTGCTTCTGAAGTGAATCCAGCAATATTTATGCCAAACCAATTTTCCAATCCAAAATTATAGGCAGGCAAACCTAGGACTTGATAATAAAAGATGATTCCAACATTAGGCCCTGTGCCTGAGTAGTGCCATTGATTTTAAGGATATGTCTACATGGGGACAAAAACCCAGGGCTGGCCTGGGTCAGCTGACTCAGGCTCATGGGGTTCAGGCTCCGAGGCTGAAAAATTGCTCTGCAGATTGGAGGGTCCCAGAGCCCAGGCTCCAGCCTGAGCCCAAACATCTACACAGCAATTTTTAGCCCCACAGCCAGAGCCCTGCAAGCCTGTGTCAGCTGACCCAGGTCAGCTGTGGTCGTGCCACAGAGATTTTATCCCTGTGTAGTCGTACCCCCGTGTACGTAAAAAAAACCTGTACAACTCCAATGAAGTAACTGGTCCAGTTTCTCATTTACACTGCGGCTACATTACACCACTCTGAACAGTGCAAAACAGGTGCAAATATAATGTACTCCCACTTTTAAGGCCCTTTTATACTGCCAGAGTGGTGTAAAGGGGCCTCAGTGTAAATGGAACCTAGCCAATTATTATATAATGCCTTTTTAATTTTAATATGTGATGTTATAAGTCAGATCTTTCTTCTGAAAATCAGGCCACATATATAGGTGCCTAAATCTAGACCTAAGAGCTTATCTCTAAACATCCAGTTTTAAAAAATTTGGCCAGGATGAATTACACATTTTAAAAAGTAAAAACTGAACATAAGGGCTACTGTGATCAACCAAAGGCTGTTCCCTGTTTTGTATGCAGATGCTTGCAAACTTTAATGCAAATAAGACTTCATCTACTATATTTTGCTTCTTCATTAAAAATGAGAATAAAAAAATTACCTACATTTTAGCACACATTTCCCCACAAATAGGGCACCTGCTAGAGTGATATTTTTGGAACTCAATAGTAATTATGTCTGTGCTAACACAAAAAAAATAAAGCTCCAGTGCTCATTAGGAGAGGAAAATGATTTTTTATGATAGTATTTTGGATGGAGTGGAGTGGATTGAGGGGTGGGAGGAGATGTAGGGAGGGCAAAGAGGAGGATGCAAGTGTGAAAGTGAAAGATGACCAAATTACAAACAGTGTTTTTTAGTTGTAGAGATTGAGTGGAAGAGAGAGATTTTACAGATATGAGAGAGTAAATTTTTTGGCAGGTGGGGGTTGAGGAGGTGGAGGGGTGGATTAATATTGTTTACCTTTTTCTTTGTCTTCTTTTAAGCTTGTTGTAAGTCCCTACCATGGACTCTCAAAGAAAATGTGATGTTTAAAAAGTGAAGCCAACATTTTCAAACATGGATTTTTAAACTTACATATCAACATATGGCAGCTGTCAGTCTTGAAACAGATGGTGTAAGTGCCAAAGCAGTTCAGTTACTGTGTCACGCTAAGAAGTCCAATTCTCAAGTGTGACAATCTGTGCCACAGACAGTTCCGGCATACGGTGCAGGGCCCGAGGATGCCAGCTCTGGAGGCCTGCCGGGCTTTCCTCTTTGCTCTCCTCTTTCTCAACCACCTCTCTTCAGCCTCTGATGTAGCACAGTCCTCCACTGTAGTCTCTTGCTAGCTGCATCCTCCCACCTTGCTGTGTCAATATTGAAAGTTTTTGAGTCCCTCTTCCAAATGTTCTTGAACCTGAGCATAGGTTAGCCCAGTAGCCTTGGAGCATCCACAAGTTTTTCATACAGGAGATCCTTTGGAATGCTCCCATCCTCAATCCAGTGTAGATGACCAAGTCAACAGAGACATCTGTGTTTGAAAACAGTGATTAGATTTGACAATTTTGCTTTCTCACTGGAACTTGGATTTTCTACTTGATGTTTAGAACATGGTAAAGACAGCGGGGATGTAAGGTGTTTAGCCCTCTCTTGTGCCTGCCATAGGTAGTCCAGGTCTCACCTCCACATAGCAGTGTGCTCTGAATGCATGTCTGGTTGGCCCACATCTTGGTGTTCAATGTTAGTTTCCTTTTATTCCACAGGCTTTTATCAGTTGGTCTCTGTCATCACCGTATTCTTAAAGTTAGGCACTTGAATACAAATGGCCTGATTTTCAGGTCCTCGGGCCCCGCAACAACTCTGAAAAGGCACTTGCTGCTCAGCTCATATGGAAAGTCAGGCCCCTTATTTAGGTCCCTAAATTTAAGAATCCATGTTTGATCATTTTGGCCTTATTTCATATTTACCTGTAAAAGTAAAACGTTTTGCTACTCCTTTTGTTTCCTACATATAGCCTTACTGCAGATGTTTAACTATTGTTTACTATTTTTAATGCCTATGTATATGCTATTTTTACCTCTTTTAGCTTTTTTATGCAGGGGTCACTTTAGTCATTTCCACACTTGGTGATACAATGAAGTACAGAATTGTGTGAAGGCTGCCGAGTCCACAATTAAGGAGTGATTAGTACTTGCTTTGCATTTCATTAATCCAAAGGACTACTCCTCCCAATCTAAAATGTTTCTGTAGATGAAAATTAACTAGAACTTATTTCTTACATAGACTATTTGAAATCTCGCTCCCCACTGTCTGTCTCTTGTAAAATTCATTTCTTTAATTCTCTGAACCCTAAGGAAGGAAAATTAATCAAAATACTTATTTGCAGTGTTGTTGTAGCCGTGTAGGTCCCAGGACAGAAGACAAGGTAGGTGAGGTAATATCTTTTATTGGATCAACTTAAGATGGTTTTAGATACTTTTGACATGTTATGGGGAATTTAATATAACCAACTTAAGTTGGTCCAGTAAAAGATATTACCTAACCTACCTTGCATCTCTTAAAATACTTAGACAGAAACCCGTTCAATACTATGAATTACTGACATGTTTATAAAATGAAGTGTGTTTAGAGTATTAAATACCCCATAACCCCATAAATAAGTTCTACAACTTCAAATAAATAGAATTTCTTTCAAGAAGAAAGGAAGAAAAGTCAGTTTTGTAAAAGACAGTTCATTTTAAAGAACCAAGTACAAACATAAACCAGTATAAGTTCACATTTTTAATCGTGAAAAGAAGAAAAAATATTTTGACTGTGCCTGTTTCTTCCTGGAAATTAGCAGTTTAAACAAGGCCCTATAAAAACTACTACATGCAATGACTGATGCATTTCATTATTCAGATGACAGTCAGAAGATTTCAGCAAATGATGCAAAAAATGCCAGGTAGCAAGGCCTTAAGATTGCCATTAATAACAGAGACAGCAAGTAAAATAATTTTGGAATATATATTAGGGCTGTCGATTAATCGCATTTAACTCATGCAATTAACTCAAAAAATTAATCGATTAAAAAATTAATCACGATTAATCACACTGTTAAACAGTAGAATTCCAATTGAAATTTATTAAATAGTTTGGATGTTTTTCTACATTTTACAACACAGATTACAAAGTGTACAGTGCTCACTTTATATTATTATTTTTATTACAAATATTTGCACTGTAAAAATGATAAAAGAAATAGTACTTTTCAATTCACCTCATACAAGTACTGTAGTGCAATCTCTTTATCATGAAAGTGCAACTTACAAATGTAGTTTTTTTTGTTACATAACTGCAATCAAAACCAAAACAATATAAAAATTTAGAGTCTACAAGTTGACTCAGTCCTACTTCTTGTTCAGCCAATCACTAAGAGAAACAAGTTTATTTACATTTATGGGAGATAATGCTGCCCACTTCTTATTTACAATGTCATCTGAAAGTGAGAACAAGCATTCACATGGCACTTTTGTACCCAGCATTGCAAGGTATTTACATGCCAGATATGCTAAACATTTGCATGCCCCTTTATGCTTTAGCCACCATTCCAGAGGACATGGTTCCATGCTTATGCTGCTCATTAAAAAAATAATGCATTAATTACTTAGTGACTGAACTCCTTGGGGGAGAATTATATGTCTCCTGCTCTGATTTACCCGCATTCTGCCATATATTTCATGTTATAGTAGTCTCAGATGATGACCCAGTACATGCTGTTCGTTTTAAGAACATTTTCGCTGCAGATTTGACAAAACACAAAGAAGATACCAATGTGAGATTTCTAAAGATAGCTACAGCACTCGACCCAAGGTTTAAGAATCTGAAGTGCCTTCCAAAATCTGAGAGGGACAAGGTGTGGAGCATGCTTCCAAAAGTCTTAAAAGCAAAACTCTGACGTGGAAACTACAGAATTCGAACCACCAAAAATGAAAATCAACCTTCTGCAGGTGGCATCTGACTCAGATGATGAAAATGAACATGCGTCAGTCCGCACTGCTTTGGATCGTTATCAAGCAGAACACGTCATCAGCATGGATGTATGTCCTCTGGAGGGGTGGTTGAAGCATGAGGGCACATATGAATCTTTAGAGCATCTGGCATGTAAATATCTTGCGACGCCAGCTACAACAGTGCCATGCGAATGCCTGTTCTCACTTTCAGGTGACATTGTAAACAAGAAGCGAGCAACATTATCTCCTGCAAATGTAAACAAACTTGTTTGTTTGAGCGATTGGCTAAACAAGAAGTAGGACTGAGTGGACTTGTAGGCTCTAAAGTTTTCCATTTTTTTATTTTTGAATGCAGGTTTTTTTTGTATAAAATTCTACATTTGTAAGTTCAACTTTCATGATAAAGAGATTGCACTACAATACTTGTATTAGGTGAATTGAAAAATACTATTTCTTTTGGTTTTTACAGTGCAAATATTTGTAATAAAAAATAAATATAAAGTGAGCACTGTACACTTTGTATTCTGTTATAACTGAAATCAATATATTTGAAAATGTAGAAATCATCCAAAATATTTAAATAAATGGTATTCTATTATTGTTTAACAGTGCAATTAATCGTGTGATTAATCGCAATTAATTTTTTATCACACGATTAATCGCTTGACAGCCCTTTATATATATATAAAATTATTTTATATACATATATATATAAAGGGCTGTCAAGCGATTAATCGTATATATATACACACACGCACACATATATATACACACACACACACACACACACACACACACACACACACACACACACACACACAATCATAGATGCTTTATATATATGGTCAAAATTTTCAGCCTTGTTCATCTGTAGTTAGGCACCTAAGCCAAGATTTTTTGAGTTCACAAAGCCTTACTTAGATGCTTAAATGGGTGGCCTGATTTTCAAAAGGAATGAGCATGCAGCAGCTCCCATTGAAGCCAATGCCTAAATTTGGTGCTGGAACAATTTTTATAGTGAGGGTTCTGAAGGTGGAAACGATGTATTTGGGTTGTTGTAACTACTTCAGCACCCCCAGCACCCTAGTTCCAGCACCTATGATTAATTGGCTAACTTTAAGAATGCAAGTTTGAAAAGTTCTGGCCCACAGGTATTACACATCAAAAATATCCATTAGATCAGCTTGGCTACATGAGGAAGTACCTTACTCTTACTATACTGAATACTTATATTTGCGCTATGAGAGCTAGAGCAAGAATAAACAGTAATTAAGCTGCTGGTAGCATGGGCAGCAGTGGCACCACATAGTAGTGCCAATTACAATGCTGCCTGAACCCTGTGGTTACATATTCAAGACTGCGCTGCTGCTGCTGCTCTTGCCACTGGTGACTATACTACTATTTATATCTGCACTAGCCTTCATGAAACTAGTGTGAGTATGTGTATGCAAGCTGCGAATCACACTCCTAGCTGGTAGTAGAGATGTAGCCTTAGGTTACTACAGAGTTGTGAGCAAACCCTCTGTCTGCAACTACTGATTTTGCTGGTGATAAAGGCCCTGAGCCCACAAAGATTCAGCACTTGCAAAAAAGATTAGCAGGGTCAGAGCTGAAACACTGTTTGTTTTTTGTAAGTGTGATTATATAGTACAGGCCAAATTCCTCCAAAATGGATAAAACAAAATATTATAAAGCCCATTATTATGATATATTCATCACCCTATACTAGGATGTAAACATGTCTTTCATATAATAATCTGTAATAAGGAAAATGGCACATGCTTGGATTTTTTTTCCCTTTAAAAATCAATTAGAACACACGGACCTCCTAAAGTTTATACTATTTCTGCAAATCCTGCCCTCAGCTGCCACCAGTATGTTCACCAGCTAGTTTGCAAGCAAAATAATTTGCAAGCAAAATAAAAATAAAGTGAAAGTGGGAAGAAATTAAATTCAACAATCCACAGAAAGCTTAGCACCATCTGCTCTGGGGTGCAGTCATGAAAAGCAGCAGAGGCCAGCCAAGAATTAATCACGAAACGTAAAACTCAGAACTCAATATATCCTATATCTGGTGTGAACAGGAGGGGGAGAAAGGGTGCTAATTCACAACCAGGTGAAAGGAAGATACTGCATAATGACAAAACAAGTCAGTAGACATGGCTTGACGTAGCAAGGTATTTATGCATACTCTTCATATAGACCTATCACTACTGTAGCTACTGTGTTATTGCATATGTTTGTTGATTTTATATTTAATTTCAGAAACTATAACACTGAACGGGTGAGAGTCCAAACAGCTTATTTTGAAAAGAATAAATCCAATGCTCTATTTCCACTGATACACGACAATAGATAAACAAATTGCAAGATTAATACACAAGTTGAACGTATCTTGCTAATATGCATTATTCATCTGATTTGTGTAAGATTATGTGATGCATAAGACATCAATTATAAAATGCTACCTTACAGGGAGGAAAAAGTCCAGATATCTGATGTTACCACATTGAGGCCCTTAGTCAAGTAAGTATCTATTGTACGATTTGGAAGAAATGCGTAAGTGGAGGGCTGCTACTAAGTGATTATGACAGAGGCTTCATTGAGAGTCATTTGACACCTTGACCAGCTATAATTTCTTTAGGGGATGAAGAGAAGTTAATACAGTAAGATTATAAGTGGGGAATGAAAGGGCCTAATAAGGGAAACAAAATGAAAAGCGTACTTGAAGCACTGCTCAAACACACTTATTGAAAAGTATTTTATAGTACTAAGAAATGGTCTATTCAAATGGAAAAAGTTTGCTTAGTGGCCCCTACTCTCTCTGAAAGAAATCTGCCTCTGGTTAGATTTATGTATTTTGCATTTGAAGTAAAGCCACTTTGTATCATCATGGTTTTCACTGATAAAGTAGATTAATAAATAAATAAATACAATAATAAAGTATAGTAGATTTCATTTAATAAGAAAGTGTCTGCAGCCTGAGAAATGATCCTTGGAATGTTGTTTGCAGTGTGTTGTAGCCATGTTGGTCCCAGCAAATGAGAAAGACAAGGTAGGTGAGGTAATATCTTTTATGGGACCAACTTCCGTCGGTGAAAGGGACAAGCTTTCAAGCTACATGGAGTTCCTCTTCAGGCCTGGGGGGAAAAGCAGAGTGTCTGAGCTAAATACAAGTTGGGCCAGATTGTTAAGCCGAATCAAAAAGAGTTGGTGTAAAACCATGACATTCTGCAGAAACATGTTCTATTGTACTTCAGGAGAGACTGAATCTCTGCACACAACTGGGTCTCATGAAAAAGATCCCTGAAGAGGGATAGAGAGGTGTGTTGGGAGGCAGCATGGAGAGAAACTGAATCACATAACCCAGTTAAATGAATTAGGAGCCTAAATTGAACTGCTGGCATCCTGAACAAAGCAGTGCTGCTAGCAGGGACCGGGGAAGTGAGAGGCAGCTCCTGGCTGGCTGCTGGGGTTTGCAGGCTAAGTCCCTGAGGTAAGGGCAAAGAGGATGCTGGGGCCAGGAGGAAGTGGCCAGACAAGTCCCTGCAGTAGCCACTAAGGGAAGTGGCTGAACAGCAGACTGCAGGTCCCCCTGAAGGGGGGAGCACAGTGTGTGGCACGGCCGGAGGGCTGTGTCGCTGAAGAGGATGCCGTGGTCCTTGGAGAGACGTGGGTCCTAGAGCAGAAGTGATTGTGGCGAGGCACCACCTGAATAGGGTGCACTAACACGGAGGGTTAATTCCCAAGACAGCCAGAAGGAGGCACCAGAGTGGTGAGCAAACCCCATTACACATGGTGGAGAATGTGAGCACACAGTCACCCCTGAGATAAGGGGAGGAGCGAGGACTGTGGGAATGATTGCCCAGGTACAAGGGGGTTTCAGAGACTAAAGGAGCGATACTGAAGGTGGGGGATGATGGATCCGGAGTATGCAGAGGTCTTCTTTGCGGAGGGTTCTTGCGCCATCCCAGGCTGGACTCCAGGGACAGTAGCCCGGCAGAAAGGGACTGACAGACAGCAGGGAAGGCTTGAGACCCTGCTACAGGAAATCCTGGAGAACCAACAGAAGCAATGGGAGGCACAGTGGTACCTCCAGACTTATTTGGGGCAGCTGGTTAAGGAACAGCAGGCCTTGGTAAAGCTTCTGTGGAGAGAGTTTAATAGAAGCTGCAGAGAGCCCAAGGAGAGGCCAGGCACCAAGGCCAGGAGGCTGGTGGCTGGGCTGGCTGATTGTTATGCCTGCGAGCGGCAAGGACACTGGAAAAGAGATTGCCTCTACTGGGATAGGGGACTGAAGCCTCAACCAGAGAGCAGGAAGGAGCGAAAGCTGAAGAGAGTCCCCCCTTTGAGGAGAACAAGAAGGGGGTGGGTATGTTGGGCCTGTGGGCAACAGGGGCACCTACAAATGGAGTCCCCTTACATGAGTTGCAGGGTCAAGGCTAGTCCAGGGGGAGGGGCTGAATCAGGGAAGGACAATGGGAGTCCCATGGCCAAGGAGGGGAAAAGGGTTTGCTTCCAGTGCCATGAAGGAGGCCATACCAAAAAGCACCCTTAGGAGAAGGTAGAAAAGGGCTCCCCAGGAACCAGGATAGGTTAGAGACTATCAAGGTAGATGTGGCAGTGATGACCAGAGACTCGGCAGAAAGCCATCTCCTATGCCCAGCAGGGGATGTTAAGGAGGTGGTGGATAAGATGGGGATGGAGAGGACCCAGGCCGACAAGGGAACCCACACCAAAGCAGAACAGGCTGCAGTAGGAACTCAGACCCTGGAGGAGAGGGTGCTGAGGGATCCAGTGGGCCAGGTAAATGAGCTGCAGAAGAATCTGGCAGCTGCTGAGGAGACCCTGCAAGTAGCTGAGGGGAACTTAGAGTTTCAGAGGAACCACGCCCAGTATGATATAGAGGAGAAGGGAAATGTAGGTTTCCTGCTGGAAGGTGCAAAACAAGAGAGGGATGACCTGCGGGCACAGCTTAGACAGGTACAGGGCAGGAGACATCCCTACCCCAAAGGGTTGCACTCTAGAGGAGGAGAGTGTGTGATGGGGCAGCTGCCCCTCACTGGCAGAAAAGGCGTTAATAGAGCCTTGAAGAGGGTGCTCTAACATGCAGAGCTAATTCCCAAGACAGCCAGCAGGAGGTGCCACTGGTGAGCGAACCCCATGACAGAGTATCACAGATTATAAACATAAATAAGTCTTCAGTGTAACAAAACTGACAAACCCCCACTCCTAGCTTTTTCTAAGTAATAAACAGACTTGCCAGAAACCTAGGTCCTTTTTCCTTTATGATATGGCCTGGCATCAAATGAGGGGAGAAGGGAAGAGGTGGTACCTTACTGAACCTCTAGACATCACTACAGAGCAATGGTTCTGCTAAAGTTATCAACCATGAAATAGTTAATGTAGCCTGGCATTATTGAGCACAAAACAACCTGCAGCAGTGAATCCAGCCCCCTAAATTATCATCATTAGGCTTCAGAATTAATGTCTCCCTGAGATTATTATAGTCCGTTCACACCATCTCTTATTAATCCTCCGCAAGCTCAAGAAAACAGGACTGTATGCAGATGTCAGAGGTTCCGGGGGCAGGGAAAGGTATACTTCCCTCTAATCTAGCAGCTGCAAAGCTACTGTGCAGCCTTTGCTACAGACTTTAGATTTAATAACCAGTGAGACAGGAGCCACTGAGAATCCCCAAATCCCAGTCAGTGAGAGCTGGTGCTACTTAGGACCATTGCAAATGAGGCGGTCACTTTCTTTACAGTTCTAAAAATCTATCTGTAAATGGAACAGTCAAAACATGCAGATTTTCCTGAAAATAAAATCTTCTGTGGCAGATTTAGATGGGAAAAGTGAATTGAAAGCAGACCATTTTCCGTGGAAACTGTTCTCTTATATTTAGATTTCATTGGCAGGACAATAATTTTTTTAACAAATTCTCAGCACTCTAATCCTCCGGAGCCCTTCACTCAAGCAATACTCCCACTTAAATCAATGGAAGTTTTTCCTAAGCAATTCAGGATTGGGCCCTATTTAATGGCACAAACATTGCTAGCCATAGCAAATGATTTAAAAGAGAACGAACTCTATTGTGAAAATTCATCTAATAATGAAAAGCACCATGACACAGTTCCTTTGAGACTTTATTCCGTATTGTATTTCTTGAATGATTCCCCTCCACTGACTTCTAACAACATAGCATCGCATTTACCGGCTAAAAGAAATCATCAGGAGTAACTGTGTATTTGAGAGTCAGCACAATGACTGACTTTACCAAAGCATTTCAAAACAATAGCCAAGCATCACGTGGCAACACTAAAAGGCATCAACAGGTCATCAAAAATATTAAGATTTTTGCTTTTAGTCATCTTGATATATTTTTTCTTGAATGCAGCTAGAAATAACCCCTAGAAATAACCCCTACTGCACTTAAACATTTTCAAACAAATCTTAGTATAGCTGTACTATGTAAGTTTATTTGAATTTCATGCTATGATTGCCCTAGTCTTTTCTGAGTTTATACATGCCATTCATACAAGCCAATGTGTTCCATCCCAGCACCACACCTCAGCCAAAAGAGAAAGAGGAAATAAAACATGGCTTTCTTTAAGTATCTAGGAGAAGATCCTGCTGGCATCCCAAGTGTTTACTGGAACATTGGGCTTTTATATCAAGGAGGCTGTCTCAGATTTATGTTATAGTGCTTATGAAAGGTGTCAGCATGACATCCACGCTGACGTCCTCTGTGTAGCCACAGAAAAGGCGATTCCTCACACTGCCCCCGCAATAGGTTTCAAACTGGACCACTTCTAGGTATCAGGGGATGGTTCATTCTCCACCACCCACTCAGACTTTGGCCTCTCTGAATATGCAGACAAATTTGTTGGATGTAGACACTTTTCCACTGAAAACTGGACTGAGAACAACACATTTCACAAAAGCCACTGAATAGCTATCAGGTGGTATCAACTTTTGGTCACTACTAAGGTGTCTGAATCTGAACTGGTAAGCTACAGGGGAAAAGCTCTATAACCTATTATCACTCCTCCTAAGCCAGCCAGCCCCCCCCCCCAAAAAAAACCCTAAAATTTAAAACCTTTGACTGAAGAATAATGTGTTTTTCATAAAGTCGTGTTAGTGTAATGCTGACAGACCCCAGGTATCATCAGGCGGGATTGAATCTCAAACCTCTGGAACTAAATGCATGAGCCTCAAAGCACATGGCCCTTAGTTAAGGCTGTAGCAGACTCATCAATCACTAGGTGCCACTCAGGAGGAACAGAACACCACACTGAGCAGGCATGGGTTACATTAGGACAGTTTATGGCCTGTGATACCACTATCTCTACAGAATATTCAGAACCCCAGCAGGGCCACCTGATTCTTCTCTATCTCAATGGTTTTCCTCTATTAACCTAAATGTAGAGGGGCATTTCCACAAACAAGCAGGGTGTCCTGGCCCCTGCCAATTATTGGGATGGACTATCAATATTATTTCTTGTTGCATTTAGCCTTTTGGTAGGCCTTTGCAGGAACTTAGCATAACTAAGGCAAACTGGGAGGGTTGGGGGGATAGCTATCACATGAAGTGAGCTTGATTCTACACCCTCTCTGACATCCTGGGGCAAATGTCTGAAAAACAGGAAGTCTGGATATATTTTAGGATTGTAATTATGGGGAAATATAACTGCCAGACTAACAGCTCAAAACTGCTTGCTTAACAATTTTTTTTTTTTTTTTTTAGTGACATGTTTTTGTAACTCCTGCTTTTGCCTGATGGTTAACGTTGTTTGGTGAGCTATGTAACAGTTTTGATTGACATGTCTTTGTAACTTTTGGGGTATAAGAGGAGAATTGTGGGTTTGGGTCAGGCGGATCGCTTCGTGGACACATCGAGAAGATCTCCAGCCACACACAGAAGGCTGGCCACCGGAAATCTGTGGCTGAATCACCCGAATACTGCTCCAAACTCCTGGGGGGTAATTATCAGTTTGGGGTGCTTTATTTGGGTTTGTCTGTGCTTGAGCTAGGGTTACCATACGTCCGGATTTTCCCAGACATGTCCGGCCTCAAATCCCCTCCGGGAGGAAATCCCCAAAAGCCGGACATGTCCGGGAAAATAGGGAGGGAGGGGTCGTGGGGCTTGGGTCCGGGCCGGAGCCGCTGGGGCCGGCGGTGCTCGGCCGGGGGCCGGAGCTGCTGGGGCCCGCAACCGGCGGTGCTCGGCCGGGGGCCGGAGCCGCTGGGGCCCGTGGTGCTCGGCCGGGGGCCGGAGCCGCTGGGGCCGGCAGCCGGCGGTGCTCGGCCGGGGGCCGGAGCCGCTGGGGCCGGCGGTGCTCGGCCAGGGGCCGGAGCCGCTGGGGCCGGCAGTGCTCGGCCGGGGGCCGGGGCCAGGGCGGGCCGGAGCCGCTCGGCCGGAACCAGGGCCGGTGCCCCAGGGCCCGAGCCGAGCCGGGCGGGAGCCGCCGGGGCCAGAGCCTCTTGGCCTGGGCCGGCCGGCCGCCGGAGGGAGCCGCTCGGCCGGGGGTGCCGGACTGGGCCGCGCCGCGCCCCGCCCCAGCCCCAGCCCCAGCTTACCTGCTGCCTCCCTGTTTCAGGCTTCCTGCGAACATTTGATTCGCGGGAAGCAGGGGAGGGGGAGGAGCAGGGGGTGGAGCATTCAGGGGAGGGGGCAGAGTTGGGGTGGGAACTTTGGGGAAGGGCTGGGAGCGGGGAAGGGGCGGAGTTGGGGCGGGGCCAGGGCCCGTGGAGTGTCCTCCTTTTTTTAAATTAAAATATGGTAACCCTACTTGAGCCCAAACAAAGCAGTGACTGCGTAAAGGCATTCTAGTGGGAGGGCTGGAGACTAATAAAGTACTGGCTGTAAGTGAAAGGATGTGGTTTTGATTTGTTTGTGTCAGCCACATAGCAGCCATAAGTGCTGCGTCTCCCTTGGTCTCCCTTGGTCTATCCGGATACCACCTCATGGAAGTTACCAAGTGAAGTTACCAAGAGCTTTGGTTTCGGGTAACACTAAACACTGACATCTGGAGATATAGGCATTTTGTAAATGCCTACACACAGAAGCAAATAAGGGACATTTCTAGTCCCCTAATAAATCAATACATACATGCATAATTAAAAATATCTCCATCAAAACAATAACTTAGCATGCTCTGCTTACTTTCCATAACTCAAGTGGCGGTGCAACATATTGTGCAACAGAAGAAGCAAAACTATATGCCCTGTGACCATTAGTAAACCCACAACACTTGTTGGGGTGGGGGGGGAGGGGAAGCAGCTAAGTGTAACTGATAACATCTCTTAAAGTTTTCCCAAGATACTTTATTTATATACATACACAGCTGAGAAAAGGCTTGGATAAATGAATCCATCTTTCTACAGGCCCAGTCCAGTTTTAAACAGAGTGCCTGCAAACATTCTCCAGTGTTCAGGGGGAAAATACAAGCAGAGGGAAACAATGCAGCATCTGCAGGTTGCATTGCAGCAGCAAACCACTTGGAATGATTTAATAAACACTCAACACATATCTGCATGTGTGAGAGTGGATATCTATTTTAGTGTCCTCAGCTCCATGTCTCCACATTTACAGAATAAAAGACCTCTGCACTGTTATCAGACTTTTTTTTTTAACCAGAGAGATATTACAGCAGAGGCAAATCTTGCAGAGCAACTACGCTGCACCACACTGTTACTATTATTTGTCCTCTCAATATGCTTCCTAAGGCAGCCTACTGCACAGTGAACAAACAAAATCACGCCATTATCTTCAAAGCATGAAAACGATACTAAAGAGAAAAACAATTCAAAGGATGACCTTTAGGTGCTATTATCTGCAATGCAGTAATTAATTTTATCTGCCATACACAAATGAGATGGACAGCAGCATTTTGAAAAAAAAATACCAGAAATCATTTTACAATACATTCTCTTTTGTTTCCCTTTATGGAGCTATACACAAGGGGCAAAAACAAAAGAACGATAGCTAGCAACCCCTTGCCTGTGCTGTAAAGTGCTCGCTTGCGTGTTGTGAAGTGTTAGAATGAATATTTTTGGCATTAGCTGCTGATAGAAGCTTGATACCAGCAGCGCTTCATTTAACATGTCATACGATATAATGAAACCAAACTTGGGGGGGGGGGGGGGGAAGAGCTGTCACAGCAGTTTACATTTTTAGATACAAATAAAACAGATTAGAAACTTCAGATAACAAAAAATAAAATGTGAAACAAATTCTGCAAGTTTTTGACCCAGTTCTGTTACTCTGAGCAGCACTTTATTTCAGGAATAGCCACACTGATTTAGGGAGGGAATTACTCACGGAGTAGGGATTAGTGGATGTAAGGGTGACAAGATTCGAGCTCTTAATCAATACACTGGGGTGGGCACCAGGCTCACCGGCAGCTGTCCCTGGTCGTGCTCTTGTGTTCAAGTGGCGCGCATGCCCCCAGACAGGAGATGCAGACAGCTGTGTGGAAGGGATGGGGGCAGGGATGGGGGTGGTACAGCCACGTCAGAGGATCTGCTGGCGCAGGGCGCTGGCTCTTGGGAGTGGCAGCCCCATGTTCTGCTTCTTTCCCCCCTGCGGTTCTGGGACAGCCCTGCGATTCCGGGGATACCGATTTATATCTGCAGATATCCGCATCTGCGAATATAAATTTGTATCCGTGCAGAGCTCTACTTGTCAGTTTTACTGATTAATCTCTGAACCTGTATAAGGGGTTGGTAACAAACACCTCTTAAAACTATACACAGAGGTTAATTTGTTACATTAGAGATGTTTACATATTTTAATTTGCAACAAAGTATCACATGCATTAGACAAATTTCAGCTACTCCAATGGTAACAAGTGAATCAAATAGTGCACTGCACATTCCCAAGTAAATCAACTGTTCTCTGCACTTTCACAATGTCATGATATTAGATTTTGCAATAACAAAGCAATGATAAACGAGGTCACTTCTCAGCTCTCTCTCGTGCCCTCTTTTGAAGGGAAGTTAGATCCTGTTGTGGCTGGCTCTTTGAGATGCTCTGGGTAAATTAAGGCTTTTTACACATATTTGTAAAGCAGTGGAATTATTTTTAACTGAAGGCCCCAATCCTGTAGTGTGCTCTGCGCTGGCGGACTCCTGAATTCACATGGAGATCATTGCAGGATTGGGATCTAAGTGATTATCTGTACGTTAGGTCAATGATCCTTGTCAACACTTAATTGGCACTGATCACTCCAATATGTGTATCAGTATATTAACTAAGCCAATCACGGAAACATATTCTAGCGAGATTCAAGGTTCACAAACCTGTAAACACTGAGGTGTCAAACAAGAACAAAAAATGGAAGAAAATATATTTGCTCCACCTTAAATAGATGATGCAAGTTTCAAAGTGAGCAAGTACCCACAGGGCAGGAGCTAAAATTTTATCCACTTTACAGTTTTGGTTTTTTAAATGTCCAGAATTGGATTTTTCATTCATGATTACATTTCTACAGCTGAAAAATCATCCAGAAACAAGAACAGTCAAAACTTTCTAACACTTTCCCTGTGTTTAAAGGTTGTGACCCTCAGAGTTAAAAGTAAAGTAGCAAAGTCCAGAATTTAGTGTTGCCAGCTCTCATTATCTTATTGCAAGTTTCATGATATTTGGTCTTTCTCAAAGCCCTAGACTCTGGAGTCACATGAATATACCAAAACTTCTGTGTCAAGCTATCTGGATTGGCTCATGAGTGTGAGTACCAGAGTATGAAGAAGCAGGGCACAAACCTCAAACTGGTTGTGAGTTTATACTTAGTTTTCACCAAACAAGTATCAAGTGTGAACTCCTCAGTCACTATAACAGACTTAACATGGAGTCACAGACAGTCCCCTTGGGTGTTCTGACTATCTTGCTACCCAGGCAAGCTTGCCTTTGTGACAGATGGTGCCTTACACCAAAAATCACAACAGTGTTCAGGTCACTCTCAATCCCAAAGGACTAGTCACATACCCCAGGTGAATTGCACCTCAGATCTCAAACCAAAGACAACGCTTGTAGCTAATCCTACAATAAACTAACTGAAGATTTATTAACTAAGAAAAGGGGAATGAGTTAAAGGATAAAGCAGGTAAACATACACACACAAATATGTTAGAGCATTAGGTTCCAAAAGGTAATAGAAGCTGCTGTAATATGCAAATTATATAAGTCTGCTAGGGCTAACCAGGCTAAACAGCTGGGGATCCCTTGATTATGCTTCACCCCTCTGAGTTCAAGAAATAGAGAGAGATCAGTTTTCTTCTGCTCAGGGATTTTTATTCCCTTCCCCCAGAGTTCAAGCTCAGTAGCGTAGCTAGCGGGGTGCAGGGGAAGCAGCCGCTTCCCCTCAGCAAATTTGCCAAAGGCGGTCGGAGGAGCGAGGGAGGGCGCAGGCCGCAGCGCGGCCGGCAGCCATGGGGGGGCAGCGGGTGCGCGGCCGGAGGAGCGAGGGGGGGGACTCAGCTTAACATAACCATCACACTGCCAAGCTGACCTGGGGGGAAATTCTGTCCCAACCCCAGATCTTGGGATTAGAGGGACTCTGAGCATGTGCGCAAGCCTCACCAGCCAGGCATCTGTACTAGCTACTGATGAGACCCTTGCGCTGTTCTGCTGCCCACACCACAAAGCCAATGGTTGCTCCAGCCTGGAGCGCAGCATGCAGCCCGCAGCGCGGCCGGCTGCCGCGGCCGGAGGAGCAAGGAGGGCGCAGGCTGGCGGCCGGAGGAGCGGAGGGGGGGCGCAGCATGGCGGCCGGAGGAACCATGGGGGGGGAGGGGCGGTGTGGCCGGAGGAGCCAAGGGGGAGGCGCGGAGCAGCTGGAGGAGGAGCCAAGGGGGGCGTGTCCAGAGGAGGAGCCAAGGGGGGGCGCCTTTTTTATGTTTGCTCCCCCTCCTCTTAGAAGCTGGCTACGCCACTGTTCAAGGATCAGTCCTCATGCACGTCTCCTCTTCATGAGAGTGGGGGGCAGCGATCAACAAAGTCTTTGTCCTTTGATGTTTCAGAATGGCTCTTTTGGTTTCAGTGGACTTTCTTGTGTAGAGGACCTAGCACCTTCTGTAGGAAGCCAGCATTTTACACTATTTACTGCTTCTTTCCTGCTTAATGAGTTACACAGTTACAGGGGCTTACAATGCAAACACTCAATATAACCTTATAACCTGGGGTACAGATGTTAAAATAAAACTATAAATAAATAGAGATATACCTATCTCATAGAACTAGAAGGGACCCTGAAAGGTCATCAAGTCAAGCCCCATGCCTTCACTAGCAGGACCAAGTACTGATTTTGCCCCAGACCCCTAAGGGGCCCCCCCTCAAGGATTGAACTCACAACCCTGGGTTTAGCAAGCCAATTCTCAAACCACTAAGCTAGCCCTGTGAGATTAATATGTGGAGCATCCTACAAGCATTTCATACAGTCTAAACACATTTTTATAAATCTAATACCTATTTTAATAATACTAACACACAAGTGAGCCAGACTGGTTTCCAGTTCTGCATTCATCTGTGTTCAGTTTGGGCCCAGGGGCCTTGGCATGAGCTGGCACCTGCTCTGCCAGCATCACACACAGCTTTAATTTTTAAAAAAGTAAATTTCTAGCCACATGGTTATGGCAAAAAGTTTGAAAACATGACCCATAAAGATTGAAAAGAAGGCAAATAAAAAGAATTGCAAACATTATTTTTAAATCCCAGAACTCTTAAGCCAATCTCATGATTTTGCTGGGGGCCTAACTCAGGATTTCAGAAAGCTTTGGGTTGGCAATACTGGCGCATGCACACAAACAATAAATAAAAATAAAAATATTTAGCACTTTTATATCACTTAGCATATACAGATCTTTAAGGATGTTACAAGGCAGGGTAATTAATCATTACTACCCCCATTTTACAGATGGGGAGGCTCAGGCATAGAGTGGATAAGGACCACAGTTTCAAAAATGCTCACTCAATTTGAGATTCCCAAGACTGGATTTGCAGACTTTATTTGGATTTGGACCTGCAACTCCCACTGAACTCCCTGGAGCCCCTTTAGTACAAGAGATAGAAAGCTGCCAGCAAGACATGCTTCACTGAAGGCTTTTAACTTTGGCTATGTCTACACTGCGATCAGGAGATGTGATTGCAGTGTGCATAGACATCAAGCTAGATCAAAGCTAGTTTGAGTAACAATAGCATTGAAGCAGAGGCAGTACAGGTGGCTGCCACTCGAGTATGTACCCAGGATCCTAGATAGTTGGGGCTAGCCGCTGCAGCTGCCTGTGTTGCAGCAACTTCATGGTTTTTGTTACCTGAGCTAGCTTTGATGTAGCTAGATTAAAGCTAGTTCAGGGACATCTATACATGTTGGTATCATACTTCCCGACTGCAGTGTAGACACACTTTTTGGAATTCACTCCCCATATTGATATCCAAAATACGCTAATTTGTTGGCTTTTCAGGGCATGCTTCAAGCAGGGCCGGCCCCAGGCACCAGCCGAGTGAGCTGGTGCTTGGGGCGGCAGCTTGTAGGAGGCGGCATTCCGCCCAATCCTAGGGCGGCACGGCCGCTTTTTGTTGTTGTTGTTGTTGTTCCGCTCTGGCCGCCCTGTAGTGGGCAGCAGCGTGGAGGACGGGAGCGCCCTGCAGCAAGCCCGGCAGAACAGCCCGCGTCCTTCCCTCCCAGCCGACTGGAGCGGCGCGGAGCCCTCCCAGCAGGAGGCACGGCGGGAGGGGCCGCGTGGCAGCACCCCGCTGAAGCCCTGGCCGCCCCCCTTCTCTCTCTCCCCCCGCTCCCTCCCCCTCCCCCCGCTAGCCGGGGCACATCTGCAGCGCAGGGAGTCCCCCTGCACCCTGGCTCCGGCCGCACCGCAGGGTTTTTTTTGCTTTGCCGTTCTGGCTGCCGCAGTTTTTTTTCTTTTTTTTTTGCTTGGGGCGGCCAAAAAGCCAGAGCCAGCCCTGGCTTCAAGGCACATCTTTTCCCACAGATGTTTGGCTATTGAGGGATGCATACAATAAGTGCTCATGTTTGTGTTTTCCAGGGTATTGGTTGATTAGTTATCACTGACTGGTTATTTATTTTGGGGAAAGCTGCTGGTTTTATGTTGCTGCACCTTTAAAATTAAGTTATGTGCACATAAAGCCCTAGATAGCGCTTCTACTTTTCTTTGTGTTATAAAGGTAAGGAGCAGATTTTGCCATCCTTGTGCCATTGAGTAGTACCTTTCTCTGCAAGTAGTGTCATTGGTTTGAATGGGAATTTTCATTGAGTAAGATATTACTCAAGTAAGGAAGACAGAATATGGCCCTAAATAAACCAAATAAATACAGGGAATTCAAGGATTTAGTATGATGATCTGGTTAAATGATGCACTTTCTGAGAAACACATTTGATGCTGTACATTGGAAACAGTAGGGTTTTTCCTAGTTAATAGGGATGTGCTAATTACAATATATTTCCCCTGTCACTGCTATGTCCTTATTAATGGGCCTCAGCTGTATTTTCTTTACTTCCCATTTAATTTGTTAGTTCAAGTTTATATTTTGCACTGTTTTAAATGAACCCATTGTGTAATTTTGTCACTTTTTTCCCCCTATCAGCATGTAGACACAAGGGTGATTACCTAATTAAACAGCACTGCTACAGGAAGCAAATTAGCACCAAGCCTCTTTAGATGAAAATTGCATAAAGAAATAATTAATCTGTTAACAAAGTAATAGAAGAAGTCAAAGAAAACACCCTACAAACAAAGATGCATACTGTGTGAAGATGTCATCTTGTAGGGATATTGCTTTTTTAAAAAGTCTCATTTGAGACAAAACATTTTCTGCTTTCATAAGATAAACTATACCGTTTTTAAATTGCTGTGAAGCAAGTCATGAGGAATTACCATTAAAAGCCGAGATTCTCTCTCTTTCTTGCTATTACCAAGACATGTATTATATACCTGTTGGATATCATTAATTTAGACTATAGTTTTAGTTGCCTCTGTAAAGCCTGATATTACTTTGGTATTTTTTGTCAACGGAAGTCTTCTACACCTAATCAGAATTGAAAGGGACAGTCATGTTGTCCCTTGGACTTTTCTGAGCTCAACCAATTATGACTACTATGTATTTTGTTATTATGGTAGCACCCAAAAGTCCCAATCAGGATTGCGGGCACACTGTGCTAAGCATTACACAATCACAAAGGTAGACTATGCCCCAAAGAGCTAAAACCTTACTTTTAACGCGATGCAGTTAGTGAGTATGACAAAGAATAGGAGGGAAGAGGAGGATGATAATAAAGATAGTGAAATTATCTAGTTTAACTATTAAACATTTTGATGGCGTAGGTTATCTGAAAGTTTATCTTATGAAATAAATAAAACCAGCTTTCTCTGACTATCACACACCTACCCATCATTGGCTGGATGGTTTCTTGTAGGCATCACAGCAGAAGTGGATCACAGATTAATTTAGAGGAAGCAACCCATGCCTAAGGGACAATGTAAATAAAAGCATTTCAAAGGTATAGACAGAAGACATCATGTGCCAGCAATGCCCCTCTGCCATGTACATTGGCCAAACCGGACATTCTCTACGCAAAAGAATTAATGGACACAAATCTGACATCAGGAATCATAATACTCAAAAACCAGTGGGAGAACACTTTAACCTGTCTGGCCATTCAATGACAGACCTGCGGGTGGCTATCTTACAACAGAAAAACTTCAAAAACAGACTCCAACGAGAGACTGCTGAGTTGGAATTGATATGCAAACTAGATATGATCAACTCAGGATTGAATAAGGACTGGGAATGGCTGAGCCATTACAAACATTGAATCTATCTCCCCTTGTAAGTATTCTCACACTTCTTATCAAACTGTCTGTACTGAGCTATCTTGATTATCACTTCAAAAGTTTTTTTCTCTTACTTAATTGGCCTCTCAGAGTTGGTAAGACAACTCCCACCTGTTCATGCTCTCTGTATGTGTGTATATATATCTCCTCAATATATGTTTCACTCTATATGCATCTGAAGAAGTGGGCTGTAGCCCACGAAAGCTTATGCTCTAATAAATTTGTTAGTCTCTAAGGTGCCACAAATACTCCTGTTCTTTTTGCGGATACAGACTAACACGGCTGCTACTCTGAAACCAGACAGAAGACAAATACAGATGTATAGCTAGAAGAAAGATGTAGATAGAACGAGGACAGAAGGAAACATAGCTGATATCTACAGTACAGAGACTTGGTTAAAGTTCATTTTTAATATAAATAACATACAGTTTCGTCAAAGACAGACAGACACCTATTAATTAAAAACAGTTATAGAAGAAAAAGATAGGAAAGAATCCCAGACATCTATTGAGAAAATAATACAGCAGGGCATAGATCATCCAGCACGTTCTTAGAATGCATTGGAAAACAACTTTTTATTACAGAAGGTGGAGAAAGTGACTAGGGGAGAGGCTGTTCTCAATTTGCTTCTGGAAAATAGGGAGGAACTGGTTGAGAATTTGAAGGTGGAAGGCAGCTGGGGTGAAAGTGATCATGAAATGATAGAATTCATGATTCTAAGGCAGGGGTCGGCAACCTCTAGCACACAGCTCGCCAGGGTAAGCACCCTGGCGGGCCGGGCCAGTTTGTTTACCTGCCGCGTCAGCAAGTTCGGCCGATCGCGGCTCCCACTGGCCGCAGTTCGCTGTCCCAGGCCTATGGGGGCTGCGGGAAGCGGCGCGGGCTGAGGGATGTGCTGGCCGCGGCTTCCCGCCGCCCCCATTGTGCTTACCCTGGCGAGCCGCGTGCCAGAGGTTGCCGACCCCTGTTCTAAGGAATGGTAGGAGGGAAAACAGCAGAATAAATATAATGGGCTTCAAGAAGGCAGACTTTAGCAAACAAGGAATTTGTAGGTAAGATCCCATGGGAAGCAAGTCTAAAGGGAAAAAGAGTTCTGGAGAGTTGGCAAATTTTTTAAAGAGACATTATTAAGGGCACAAGAGCAAACTAACCCAATGCATAGGAATGATAGGAAATATGGTAAGAGGCCACCCTGGCTTAACCAGAAGATCTTCAATGACCTGAAACTCAAAAAAGAGTCATACACAAAGTAGAAACTAGATCAAATTAAGAAGAAAGGAGATAAAAAAAGAAACACCACAAACTTGTAAGGACAAAATTAGAGAGGCCAAGGCACAAAACGATATTAAACTAGCTAGGGATATAAAGAACAAGAAAGCATTTTACAAATACATTAGAATCAAGAGGAAAACCAAGGACAAAGTAGGCCCATTGCTCAATGAGGAAGGAAAGAAAAGAACAAAAAATGCAGAGTATTTGTCCAGTTCTGTGCACCACACTTCAGGAAAGATGCAGACAAAATGGAGACAGTCCAGAGAATAGCAACAAAAATAATTAGAGGTCTAGAAAACATGACCTGTGAGGAAATATTGGGTTTGTTTAGTCTGGAGAAGAGAAGACTGAGGGGGGACATAACAGTCTTCATGTGAGTAAAAAGATTGTTTATGAAGAGAAACGTGATACATTGTTCTCCTTATCCACTAAGGACAGGACAAGAAACAATGGGCTTAAACTGCAGCAAGGGAGATTTAGGTTAAACATTAGGAAAAACTTCCTAACTGTAAGGGTAGTTAAGCACTGGAGCAAAATTACCTGAGGAGGTTGTAGAATCTTTGGCACTGGAGATTTATAAAAACAGGTTAGACAAAAACCTGTCATGGATGGTCTAGACAATACTTGGTTCTGCTTCGGTACAGGGGACTGGACTAGATAAACTATTCAGGTACATTCCAATCCTAAGTGCCCATGATTCTAGATGGATAATGAAATATACTTTGATCTTGGTGGTTTTTTTTTCATTTTTAATGCCAACAAATTGGGGGAGCAGGGATAGCTCAGTGGTTTGAGCATTGGCCTGCTAAACCCAGGGTTGTGAGTTCAATCCTTGAGGAGGCCACTTAGGGGTCTGGGGCAAAATCAGTACTTGGTCCTGCTAGTGAAGGCAGGGGGCTGGACTCAATGACCTTTCAGGGTCCCTTCCAACTCTACAAGATAGGTGTATCTCCAAATGTCACAAGGCCATCATTAAAATTGTCAAAAGTGCTTAGGAGCTTAAGTCCATTTTCAAAAGTCACTTAAGCACATAAGGCCAGATTTTAAAAGGTATTTAGGTACCTAAAGATGCAGATAGGCACCTAGAGAGATTTTCAAAAGCGCCTAGGCACCTAACTCCCATAGGGATTTAAAAACTTAACACTTAAGCCTCATTGAAAGGCAATGGGACTCAGGAAGTTTTCAACATTTTCCTCCAGGTCTGGAAATGGCAACTTTTGGTGAAGTTAGTCTGCAAAAACTTTCTAGGCACATTTTTTCTGATAAATCTAGAAGTTTACAAAGACATGCAAACTGATAAAATCAAACGCATCAAAATGTTACATCATCATCAGGTCTGATCCTTGATGCTAACAAAGCTTAGTGGAGATCTAAAACCAGCAACTTCAGCCTCTATATTAAGGCAAGTGCAGAAAGAAATATTTTGTGCTTATTAGTATGACATCAAGCCAATTAAGGAGCATTGCTGTTGGGTTACTAATGAGCACACAAGAGAGTTCATCATCTGTTCTTCAGCAGGAAGTCCCATGCAATTTTCCTCTGAAGATGGTGGTGAGCCCTGAGGTTTACAATAAAAAAAAATTATACTTGTATAGGATCAACAAATTTTGGTGCACTTTTAAACACCCTTGTAAGGCAGGTAGGTGTTGTTATACCCATTGTAAGAAAGTGTAAACTAAAGCACAGAGAGATTATGTAACTACTCCAAGGTCCCATAATAAGTCAGTGACAGAGTTTGGAATAAAATGGAACAGTGCTGACTCCCAGCCACTGACTCTAACCACTAAACTATACTATACATACATACATGAATTGTTATGGCTCTGACAGGAATACAGAGGACAGCAGTACCCTTTCTAGGAGAAAGAGTTACATTTTACTCAGGACTGCTATATTCATGGAGAGGAAGGAATGGGGTATTTTCAAGCAATGTCTTGCAGGATAGTGGGTCCTATGGCTTATACAGCTGTCTCACTGAGCCATCCAATAACATATCATACTTCTCTGACTTTACCTTGGAGCTCCTGTTTCTGATGCTTTGCACAGAACAACACTCAAAACACACCAGGCTAATAATAATACTAGTACTCAAATGTGGAGAAACAAAAGAGCGCAAATGCAGGAGATTAAATTAAATTGCAGGAGATTTGATAGTATCTTTGCACCACACACAGCTCTCCTGGGGACTGAATGCCAGACACTAATCTAAGGAAATCCAAGATTCCCAGAAAAGCAAGAGTTCTGAGCAACTTCTATTAGTCATTTTCAGGTAGAAATGTCATCCATTTCCTAAATTAATATTATTATAAACGTAACCCTAGTGCTTAAATATGGTTCTAAAATATTCTACACTCGTTATTGCAAATACCTGTAGAAGGAGAGGAAATGTGAAATTAATTGCCAAAAGCTGTTCCAATAGCAACTGAAAAAGAAGATAGTAGGTAGCCAGAAAGCAAAACCCTAGTGATCCATTCCTCAGTGAACTAAGTTATTTTCCAAAATAGAAATGTTATCTGGTAACTGTTTTTCTCCAAATCTTTATACAAATTAAGAATAGCGGAGTTGCAGCCTTTTGTATCACATAAAGGCAGCAACAACCTATTACCTATAATGAATGTTGGTGCCCCCTAGTGTTCCATTCTTCTAGGAAGCTATTGCATCCTGTGGTCAACTGATGCTTCCAGAGCCGCATGTTAACTCTTACCTACATAGATGCATGATTCCCAACTTGAATAACTTCAACTAGTTTTAAGCTTAACTAGTGAATGCTTGTCGATGCCTTGAAAATGAAAAGGCACTATACAAGCACCGAGGGTTATTAGCTTTAAGGAATATGTACTCGAGCATAAGATAGGAAAATTTCAGTAGAAACTGTAGTCCAGATTAAAATGTTTCCCACACATTCTAGGGTGGCTTGTTCCAAATGGATGTGATTAAATGCATAAAAACAATTCCCGGGGTATTAAAAAAATATAGTATTTCTGCACCCTCACTTCATGAATTCCAAATGAATGGATCTGACTAGCAATCCAAAAATGAGTAAGCAATGACATGGTGTGATGGGGTGTTCACCCCACACAGGACTGGAAGGGGTTAAGGTGGCCAGGCGGGCCAATTAACTCCACAGACTGCACCTGGAGGAGATGCTCGGAAGAGGGATTGATTAATCAGACATGAGGCTCAGCTGGATAGGAACAGGAGGGGCTTATATAAAGCCAGGTAGCTGGCAACAGAAGTAGACTGCAGTCACTTCCTGGGAGGAGCGAGGTGTGTTCAGGGCTATGAAGGGTGGTCCATGGTTACTCCCTGAGAGGAGGGAGTTGGAAGGCTGGCCACAGAGGGAAGCCAGGAAGGTAGGAGAAGAGCAGCAAGGAATGGGAGTGCAGATCTTGACTGCTGATTAGAGGGCCCTGAGCTGGAACCCAGGGTAGAGGTTGGGCCCGGGTTCCCCTACCAGCCACTGGGGACATAGCACAGACCAGGCAGAGGTCAGTGGGCTACCTGGGACAATTTGTTATGGAAAGACTTTGTTACCTCCCTGGAAGGGAAACCACGTAGTGACCTGGCCAGAAGGCCAACTCACAAAGAAGAGGCTGCGATTCTTGGAGTGAGAGGGGTCCGCAGGATGAGAGGACAATGAGGAGACACTGCCAGAAGAGGGTGCAATACCTGGCCAGAGCTAATCCCCAGGATGGCCAGGAGGAGGCACCACTAGCCGTGGGTGAACCCCATGGCATATAGAAATATCTAAGAGAAACCAAGGAAAGGAGTGAACCCTATATGGGCATGACTTCCCTAAGAATCCAGTGAGCAGGGGCTATACCTGCAGAAATAAGAAGTGTGTCAAACTTATAATGCTGGGAGCAAGAACATAAAGGAGGACTGCAAGGCAAACTTATATAGCCCCTCAGCTGATATATCATCTGTTCAACCCAAGAGGTTACAGCATGATAACTATGCAATGTGACAATTTTCCATATGTATAGGATTCCTGTCTACAGATCTCTATATAAAAATCTAGCTATCATGTTCCTCTGTCTGTTAACATGACCATCCACCCTTCCGCAACAGAAAAATGTCATTCAGAGTAGCAGAAATCCTTACTGAAAACAATGCTAGTACAGTGATGGAATAGGTGATCCAATAGGTCCCTAGCATATGTAAATTCAATTATTCTGTCTAGGCAGGGTCAGAATGTGGTGGGGGGAATTGCTGGTACTCTTCAGAGCTCTGCCCACAAAATATGTCCCACCCATGTGAGTTGCCAGAATGAGATGCTGCTCACAATAGATTATACAGATATTCAAAATATGGTTGTGTGTACTCTGATCTCCACTGGGCTTCTTGAGCTCCGCTCCTTTTTGATTGGAGAAAAGTAAAGTGGTGGTTTCTCTCACATGTCACCCACTTGTGGCACAAAAGTTATACGTGACTCATAGTAAATTGTACAGATCTGTGATCTTTCCTCTACTTTCTTATGAGGATGAAATACACTTAAATCATCATCAGTCATCTGAGTTAACACCTTACTGAGATGAAGGGGGAAGTTAACTATTATTCCAGGCTCTCTGCAGATTCTTTTCTGCTTTAGACACACTTGGCTCACATTTTTGAGGTTTTCTTTACAACGAAAGCAGCTAGACACTTCCTTTAAAAAAAATATGAAAACATATTCTGGACAACAAGATAATAGCTTCAGAGGTACTGGTGCCGTGTATGGATATGTACCAGCTGTTTCCAAGCCCAGTATCTAAGGTCAATAGTATTTCAGAGCTCTGAGATCATCAGGCAGATACCACTTCTTTTCTAAGGTCTTGTCTTCACTAGGAAGAAAGATGTTGTCTTACCTCAGGTTAGACAACGGGTAGTAACCAACACAAAATAAAATTTGAATAAAGATATGGCAGTTTTAGTTTAAATATGTGTTAAGAAGTCGAGGTAAACCCTAGGATCCCTCCAATTCTTTACCTTGACCCGATACCGTGTAAATGCTACAAACTGCCTTGTCTTCACTAGCATTTCATTTCATGCTAGTTACCACACGTTCGCTAACATAAGGTAAGAACAAACTTTTTTTCTCAGTGTGGACACACCCTTGGTAAGAATTGGGGAAAGGTTAGACAAATGACCTGGTTAGGAAGGATATGAAGCTCACTGGGTCAAAGGCAGGGATCGTTAATTTCACCTTAATTTAGTGATGGAAAAGATTAGGAGAATAAGGCTACATGGTATCTGACCTTTCTGACTGCAGAAATGACTATTAAAAAAGAACTTCCAGGATACAAAACAACAAAGAAACAATGAAGAGGGGGTTGAAAGGAGGTTCACAGAATTAAATTTAGACTCCAATGGGTGCTGTATTTTGATACTGCTCAGAGGATTTCTACCTAACCACTCCTAGAGTGCAGCAGGACTGGGCAGGGAAACCAGAGTTTGCCTTTACTGCACGTCTGCACTACAAAGTGAAGGTGAGATTATAGCACGGTTAGGTATACCCACACTAACTTTAATCTATCTAGTGCAGGTAACAATAGAAGTGAAGCTGTGGTGGCATTTCAGCATGGGTTAACAACGGAATACACACCAGGACCTCAGCAGGCTTGTACTTGGATTGCTAGCCCACACTTAAGTCTGTACAATTATATATACATCTTCACAATTATTCTTACCTGTGCTAGCTAGATTAAAGCTGGTGCAAATATGCCTACCCACACTATAACCACACCTTCATTTGCTGTGTAGACATACCCTTAGAGTCACACTGCATGAGACCTGACAGACCTGAACTATTTTAAGGCTTCCAATTCCATTTCTTAGAAATTTATTGGGGAGAGAAAGGGATGGAGATAAGGTGAGTGTGGGGGTAGAGAGAGAGACGTCTTAACGGGGGGGAAATATAGTTTTAAGCTGCACACTCTGTTCCCCCTTGGCCCAAATGCCTCTTCATCAGCAGTTATTGGTCTAACAACCAATGTCAAGTCTTGCTTTCTACTGAAAAGCTAAATTAGGTACCCAAATTTAATTCCCAGTTGAAACAGTGTTCAGAGTTGTTGCTGGAGCACAAACTGCTGCTGAATGGGCCATTCAGGCTCATGGGAAACATGGGGTGGGATATGTGAGGTTCTAAGTCCAGAGAACCTAAAAGTGCATAGGGAATTAAATTAGTGACAATATATTCTAAATATTAAAGAGAATCTTGTTTAGAACTTGTCCTCACTTTTCTCTTATCCTTTTACTACTAGGAATGACTAATGGAAGGTTGCATACATTCCACAAAATTGCTTTTTTGAAAGACTGAAAAATGTAAATGAATAATCCAGACTCTAGGAAAAATATAGCACTCCAAGGTGTGCATTAGTGCACTACTGGTGCATTTCTCAATTGGTGGGACACACCCAAAGCGTGTCCCAATAGTTTAGCAATACACACCCTGGATGGCATATTGCAATAATAATACATAGCACTGAGTATTTTTGTACATTCAAAGCACTTTAAGACATCCTGTAATTAATTATCACAACACACCGAAGTGGGTAGGTAAATGTTCATTTCAGTTTAGGGGCCTCACTTCTGAAATCAGTCTGATAAAAAAGTATATAGTATTCTCCCGATACCCAAGTGAAGTTACTCATTATTTTTACCCCTAACTTCTGAAATAAATGCCTTCCTTCCAAAAATGAGGTTAAAATTGACAGATAAAAGAAATCTTCAGGAAGAAGCAGACTTGTAAATTCAATTGCTTCTATGACAGTAAACAGAAAGGATTATGAGACTCCAGTTCTACTAGAGTTGAGGAGCTCTAGTGCATTGAGGGGAACGAGGGTGAGAAAACAGGCGATAGGATAGTGATAGGAGAAGTGAATGGAGAATTTCTTGCATATGTTTTCTGCATATTTCCAAAGATTGGGAGGTGGGAGGGAAATTCCATTGTTATACTACAAACTCTGGTGGTCTGAATAAAATTTAACCCAGACCAGACCCAGCCCTGGTATTGGTTTGCAAGACCAATATCAAATTGATGAAGATTTGCAGACCCAAAACCAATCTCTCACAGTGTATCTACCATGAGGAAATTACATAACACTAAACCTATAGGTCAGGACTTGTCAGGGTCAGCAGAAAGTTTCCTCAATAGTCTGTAAATACCTAGATAAAATGGAGCACCAGGAAAAGTAGGCTTGCTAGCAATAAAGATGTACCTGAAACTCAGTAGTTGATTCAATGTAAAAAAAAAAAGGGGGGGGGGGTGGAGGGCAAAAGACTGGATGCTTTCCACCTCTCCAAGTGGTGCTAAGATCCAAACCTAACATCAAGACAGTACTAATATTATACAAGCTTGCTGCACTGCACCAAACTCACAGAACATACTGCACTACTTAAAACACTACCACACTCCCTTCACAAGCAGACTGACACAAAAGGGCCTCCTAAGTGATTTCTAACATTAAGTTACTCATCCATTGGAGAAATGCGCTTGTTTAATCAGCTTAAAAGGGTAGAATATATTACTGTGTTAGCCAATAATTGATATGTGCAGTGTAATACAATGGCATGTAAAACAAACAACCAAAATCATTAGGGGTTTTTTCCCCCATAGAAGCTTCTGTGGCTAAGTTTTATGAGAAAAAAAGTTTACTTCCCTGCCTCATTCACTCTGGGCCCACAAATACTTTCTATTGATAAGTAGGCTCATGGAGTTTTACAGTTAAACACACGATCAGTGGGGCAATAAATAGGATAAATGCCATATTAACTTCAGGAACAGAATAAGCACTGAAATATTTATTATACATCTACCAACTGCTGTACAGTAATGAGAATTTAAATCTGCTTAATCCTAGATTAGAGCATTAGTTCTAGAACTAAGGGCAAAAACTTTTCCCAGTGTCATCATAATTTTTTTGCTTCTCCCATAAAACTAACATTTATCAGTCAATCCTAGAGTGGGTCTAACTTTCAAGTCTTACTCAAGTATCTCATGCCCAGTGGGACTACATATTGGCTGAGAATACAGAAAAATCAAACAGGTATAAACATGTGTCGCACATATACCTTTCACAGTTGTCCAGCTACAGTGTCTTTGGATTATTCCCATCTAGCTCTTGCTGTGCCAATTTGCCCGAATATTTGGACTTCATTAGCATCATCTTTAACCTGAGGGCAGTACAACTTCAGCCCAACGTTTGAATCTGATAGTGGCCTACAGCCCAAGATGCAGACTTAGCTATCTTACTAGGAGCATCTCTGCTCAGACTATCCAATGTAAGGAAGGTCACACACAAACCTGTAATATGATTTTTTTTTTTAAATGTCAGTTCCCTGTTTTCCTTAATAATTACTGTAGATCTGTCCGGGACCTGCAGATTGTCTCAGGAAGGGCAGTGCGGACCAGGCAGATCTGCTGGAAGCAATGCTACTTCCACAGACTACCATGTCCTTCATTTTAAGATTTAAAACCAATGCCAGATGCCAGGCCAGATCGCTCCCCCTTAGGTGCACGGAGGTAAGTGCCAGGGTCAGATAATTTTGTGCTATAAATTGGATAAGGGGCATGACCTAATTATAGCACATGTACATTTCCTGTGCCAGAAGTACCTCCAGTCATATTCCTAACTGTGTCCCATATGGCCTACTTCTGTTCTCATTGCAACATGAAAACATTGCTTGGAATCCAGACATCATCTCCAGAGAATGGTCCGATGGTTTAAGCTGTTCTGTGACTTCCACCAAATTGTCATCTTCTCAATCCCCTGCATTAAAGCTGACATGTTTACATCTGAATGGGACATAAAATGAAGTTACCTAATTAGTCCTAAATAGGTGATTTTTTTTTAAAGCCAAATAATATTTTGTCAGTGATTTCCCCTGGCTATAAAAATAATGAGCACAATAAAACCTTGGTTTCTTTTCTAATTTTAATGTCACACAACCATTTTCTTTCAGCTTATAAATACCTTCTGATATAGTAAACAACACTGGCAGTACTCCACAGACTCTTCCATAGCAATGAACGTGCACTGCCAAAAGCCCTTTCAGCTATTAGGGAATGGGAAGAATGTTGCAGAGCTGAACACTGAGGACAACAATGAAATAGAAGAGCGCCGATGACAAGACTAAATTAAAAGGGAGGGTATTGAGCTGAAAGGGAAGATAAAAGCAGAAGGGGAGAAGACAGGTGAGATAGAATGAGAAAAAGAGAGCTATGATAGTGTCACACTACAGCGGTAGCATGGAACTTGTAGGCCATAACGTCATCGTTCATTTAGGAGAAGGGCAGAATCATCAAAAATCCATTATGTATCCCGAGACAGGGTATTTTGGGATTGAAAAGCACATGGCTTACACAAGTTCCAGTCACATCATTCAGTTAGATAATTATAACCCCCTCCAAAGACCCGGTTTTACTAGAAAACGCTAGCTTGAGATGAGCTCTTGGCCTGCAATAGCTGTGGGCTTAAGTGGCTACACTGACATGGCCAGACTCCTGCTGTGCTGCAGAGATCCCTGACTCTGCAGCACAGCTCCCTTGGGGAATGCTGTAGCTCAGGGGTGGGCAAACTTTTTGGCCTGAGGGCCACATCTCGGTATGGAAATTGTATGGCGGGCCATGAATGCCCGGTGGGGGAGGGGGACTCTATGGGGTGTAGCATGGGGGGCTCTATAAGGGATGTTACCAAGGGGGAGAGGGGACTCATGGGGTGTGGCATGGGGGGGGGGGTAGCTCTACAGGGTCGGTACCGGGGACTCCTAGGGGCCCTGTCACTAGGGGCCCTGCCGGCAGTGACACCAAGGCGGCCGTACCAGGAACCCTAGCTGGGACAGGTGCAGCCCCTGGGCGGTTTTGAGGCTCTCGAGGGTGGGGCTGTAGGAGACTGGGAGGGGACTGGGCATGCTGCCACATAGTGGGGGGCTGCCGCGTAGGGGCAGGGTTCCTATCCCGGAAACAGCACGGTGATGTTGTGCCTGCAGTGTGGCTCTTTGTGCTGGAAGATGGTGATCATCAAGGGAATTGAGAGTTGGCGCCTGGGGAGCGCCGGGCGGGCAGAGCAGAGCAAGTCCCCGAACCCACTCCCTGGCGGGAGCTCCGGGTGGGCAGAGTGGGGCAAGCTCCCGACCCCGCTCCCCAGTGGGAGCTCGACAATCGGATAAACACGTCTGGCGGGCCGTAGTTTGCCCACCCCTGCTATAGCTGCACAACATTCAGCAGCCTTGAAGCTACTCTACGTTAGTCCCTGAGACTAAACCAGTCCCCTGAAACCTGAGGATCAAGGAATCACAGCCACCTTTATGATTCCATGAGCAGCACCAGGCACTAAACAGCTGGTGCCAACCTCTCTCATATGTGGTAACTGAAATAAAACAAATTATACTTTTTTAAAATACAAAAAATTGCAAGAAAGGGAGAAGTACTTTCCCATCCACTATCATCACCACTATTTTTTATCATTTGGCTCCCAGTCTGCTTCCACTGCCAGTTTATAGCCTTGATCCAAATCTTCAAAGTAATAAATGGATCAAGTCCCAGCTACTTGAGACTGCGTCTCCATCTATTAACCACTAGACAGTTGCACACCTCTGCAGACCACAAAGACAAGAACAAAGCACAGCAGAGACGGAGGCAATGCATTCTGAGTTGTGCGGATCTGGCTGTAGAATGAATTTCCAGTGGAGATTAGCTGAAACCAGACTCGAACCACCTTTAGGAAACATTGCAAAACCTTTCTTTCTGATTGATAGATTTTCCACATAACAAGAACAACATTTACACCATCCACTTCTTTCCTGCTTGCCCCAAAAAAACAAAACACTCCTACAGAGCTTTATATAGCTTGAAAAGGCAAAAGTGACAGATACTCTGATGTCCTCTAGGCAATCTAGTGTATATGGAAGGCACTCGTTCTACAGTGAAGGGGAGCAGTATTACATACTAGATAGCATATAGTAGCACCCAGGTACCGCAGTCAGGGATAAAGGCCCTACAATGCAAGATGCTGTACAAACGTAGTAAAAAAGACAACCTCTGCCCTAAAGGGCTTACATTCTAGGTTAATGACAAGATACAACTGGTAGATAAAATAAATGCACCAGAAATGTCCAGGGTTTCCATTATTAGTTATGGGTAAAACTCAAAAGGAAATAGCAGAAAAATACTAGCCTTGAACACTGAGTCAACGGTTAGGGAACCAAGAGAATATTGCCTAAAAGGTGCTGTGACAAAGCTGGCTACCTTCAGTGCAAGTACGGGTTGAGTCTAAATACTGGAGGTGTCTGAGGCCTAGTTACCAGGCAAAGGAAACCATGAACGTGTTATGTGCTGAGCAGTTTCCAGCATCAATGAAGCCTTCAATTTCTTCTACTGTATATATGCAGTCAAGGGACATACTGTCCCAGTCAGGTTCCTATAATGTTCTTGGTATTATCACCAAAAATCTCTGTTTGCTATGGGACCAGAAATTGATGTGAACACACAAAGCATCCAAATGACTGGCCACTTATAACACTGTTATGTCCTCATTGCTTCAATACTGATGCCAAAACAAGCCTGGCTTTTTAATTTTCCATAGCATGGGACAGCCAGCCTGTGGGTGCTGCATATAAAGGTACAATAACACAAAGTAAATCTAGAAAAAAGAAAGATAGTTGGTTACCCAAGAAGAGAGATCTGAAACTGAAAAAAAAAAGATTTTTTGTAGTTTTCCATCATTTTTTAAATGAAGATAAAAATCTTCTAAACTCTAGTAAACTTTTTGCATTTTTAAAAACAACTTTGAGTCACCAAAATGATATTGCAACATCTTCTACAATCCCCCCAAGAAGAGTAACTAGAATGCGGACTATATGAAAGAGTTACACCCTCTGCTGGAACAACTCAAACCGAATTCACTACAATTTTCACAGCAAGACAATTCTCATACGTCAACAGGAAGCTGTCAGAATTTTTCCAGGCCTGTCATTTTAACTTTTTCCTCATTATAAAATGGTCATTGAGGTCAGCAAGATTCAGTCTTCTTGGAAGGACAATGAACACAAACTGGATAGGTACAGCCAATTGTTCAGCTTAACGGCTACCCACAGGTGTCCTGCCTGAAAAGGCCATTCATCAGCCAGTACGGCTGCTCTATTGTGGAGTCAAAAATATACCAAACTATTTTTGTCCACTGTAAATTGGCATCATGAAATGTTCCATTGAGGTTAATGGCTTCATCTTCCAAGGTGCCAAAGCAAATCAGGCATAAAAGTTAGATTTCCTTTTATCTTCAGGGAACCGGAATCTCTGCCACTAGAAAGGAGGCAGTTCAATAGCGACTTTTTTTTGCATTCCAGTGTAATCACCCTTTTATGTCAGATGTGTAAAGTAATAAAGTAGCAATAAATAACATGTTTATTTTAATGCACAAGTTTATGCCTACTGTGTATGATCCATACACCTAAAAGTGTGTTATCATAAAAGCTTAAGACAGCTTCCTACTAATAAAAGTAATCTTATCCTGGACCAAGAATCTCCCAAAGAGTTGGATTTTATTAGTCAAGGTAACAGTTATTACTAAGTTAACAAGAAACACCCACTAGTTATTACACTCAACTACTATATTCAATAGTCAAATATTAAAGGGAAAAAAACGTCAAAACATCCAAATGGTCTCTCAAAGTTCTTTTTATGGTAAATTGGTCTAAAAACAAAACAAAACATTGCTTATGGCCCTCACTCTCCCCCCCCTTTTTCTCCCTACCCCTTTTTCCTACCCTTCCTTTTTATAGACTTCATCATCCTGCCCTCTTGCTTCTCCTACAGGTCAGAAAAGCTCTTGAGCATAAAATAGCTACAACATATTTTGGTGTACACTGGACTGAATCCACAGCTGTGGCAAGCTCACATGCAGCTGAGGAGAGGAGAGAGAAATGTGGATCTAAGCATAACTTTCAGCCTCCCTGTGATCCCAGGGCTTCTGAGAACCATTTCAGCTTTAAAGTTCATAGGAACCACTGGGCTGGCTGATGGTCAGATGGAGTGTCATGCACACTCACCCTGCCTTGCCCCTCCCTACCCTGACATGCTCTCTCTGCAGAGGAGATAGGGGAGAAAAGAGTGGACATAGCAGCTTTATCCCTCCCCCACCCCGAGGATTCCCCTACATCAGGGATCGGCAACCTCTGGCATGCGGCTCACCAGGGTAAGCACCCTGGAGGGCTGGGCCAGTTTGTTGAACTGCCGCGTCCGCAGGTCCGGCCGATCGCGGCTCCCACTGGCCGCGGTTCACCGCTCCAGGCCAATGGGGGCGGCGGGCCGAGGGATGTGCTGGCCGCCACTTCCCGCAGCCCCCATTGGCCTGGAGCGGCAAACCGTGGCCAGTGGGAGCCGCGATCGGCCGAACCTGCGGATGCGGTAGGTAAACAAACTGGCCCGGCCCGCCAGGGTGCTTAGCCTGGCATGCCACATGCCAGAGGTTGCCGACCCCTGCCCTACATTCTGGGAATCTTTGGTACTCTTTAGGGATTCTCTCGGCATAACCAATATAGCTATAAATTCTTGGGTGATTCAGGAAACAAGAGTGCTGCTGGACTGTAGAATGGGTATGGGAAGGAGAGAGGAAGGAGGGAAACGAATTAAAGGTTACAATCATTTTGTTTTAAAGAAAGATCTTCCAGAAGTTCCACAGCTCCGGTGCCCTCAGTCCTTCTCTTATGTATATTTTGGAGATTTTTATTTATTTATTTATTTTTTTGCTTCATGGGGATGGAGAAGCCAAGGCAGCACCTCTGCTGGAAAAGAGCTTGAAAATTCTGGGCACAGGAGCCAATCAGAGCAGAGTGATTTATAGAGCCAGAAGAGAGAGATTTGCATGTTCCCCTATTATGATTAATGAAAATTAACCACACAAATCCTTGTAACTCACTAGACTAATCATGGCTTTTAGCGAATCAGACTTCAAGGATTTGCATTCTGTACTGTTACTGAAAAATAACTAGAGCTGGTTGAATAATAAAAATGTTAAAGAATCACTTTTGGTATGAATGAAATTGGTGAGGTTTGTGCCAATGTTACTGGCTCTAGATAACTGGATGACTGCCAGGTATTCTAGATGATATTTCACGAATCCCCCAAATGTCCGGCATTTTAGTATTAAAATAATTTAACACAAAATCTGTATCGAATGTGTTCGTTACTATTATTATTGTCATTCTCCTTTTTACAAGAGTTTCAGTCATCCTATCAAGGAACATAAAAAACAACAAGATTTAGGTGACCAGTCACACACTACAACCTCCATCCAACATTGCTCTGCCAGGCGCACTTTGCAGGATTAGAACATAAAAAACCCACATTTGCATAAACTCTTTGGCAAATACACAAACAGTGAAGATATTTACAAAAATCAGGATCTGCATGTAAACAATTAGCAAACAGAAAAAAGAGAGATTTGCATTCAGTATTATTCATGATTAATTCAATCAACTCTATAATAACCATACAGTAACTATGTAAATCAGAAACTCAAACCAATCAGAGTGCGGGAAATGACACAACTGTGGAAAAAAATTTACAGCTATACAATCAATAATGGTACAGCATTGCTGCACTCTAATTGACTGTGTCTATTCCATTTCAGTAGAATATGCTATAATTTATAACAGAGACAGTTAAATGATGTTTTTGAATATTTACCTCCCACTATGCAGCAAGCAGGTAAAGGCAACAGGGAAGCTAACAATAGACAGAATACATATTGAATTTATTTCTTATTTTTCTGCATTTCATTTGTTCTCTTTTCTCTCTCCTTATGGGAGAAACAGAATCATCATAATTTTTTCCAATTCAGCTTGGTTTTTTTTAAATGTCCCTTGAAATGG
Organism: Emys orbicularis; assembly: GCF_028017835.1. Taxonomy (NCBI): domain Eukaryota; kingdom Metazoa; phylum Chordata; order Testudines; family Emydidae; genus Emys; species Emys orbicularis. The sequence goes on along the minus strand of NC_088683.1, from coordinate 266,050,571 downwards.
AACCTTTAGATAAATTGCAACCAGTCCAAACTGCAAATGTTTATCTTTCCCTCTGCACTGGAACACTGGAGCTCAGAGTGTGATCACTATGCCCTCTTCAAACACAACAGAATGAAAAACAGATAACCTCAGTGTGTGTGGTGTGCATAGAGGGTGAGAGGGCTAGTTTCAACTGTTTCAGCTATTAATCTGAGGTCTTGTCTGCAGCACTGAAGATTTGTTCCAACTACAGCTGAACAGTGATCAGCAACCAGGTTAGCTAAAGCACTACAACCCCTAGTGTAGACAAGCAAAACCACCATTTGCACTGGTGGAGCTTAATCCCATTTCAAACAAAGTAAATCCTACTGGAGCATATACTGGCTTTGCCTGTGTATGCTAGAGATTGTATTGCTGTAGCTCAGAGGTCGGCAACCTTTCAGAAGTGGTGTGCCGAGTCTTCATTTATTCACTCTGATTTAAGGTTTTGTGTGCCAGTAATACATTTTAACGTTTTTAGAAGATCTCTTTCTATAAGTCTATAATATATAACTAAACTATTGTTGTATGTAAAGTAAATAAGATTTTTAAAATGTTTAAGAAGCTTCATTTAAAATTAAATTAAAATGCAGAGCCCCCCCAGACTGGTGACCAGGACCCGGGCAGTGTGAGTGCCACTGAAAAGCAGCTCGTGTGCCGCCTTTGGCACTCGTGCCATAGGTTGCCTACCCCTGCTGTAGCTAAAGGCTAATCACCAGTGACTGTAATTGGAGCAAAACTCCAGTGTAGACATGGCCTAAGGATTATTATTACTACATCTGAAACAAGACCAATATAAGAAAGAGGTAAAATTTTCAAAGGTGTATAAGTGAGTTAGGCGCCTAAGTCTCATTTTCAATTGTTACTTAGATGGTTAGGGACATATTTTAAAGGTATGTAAGTGCCTATTGATGCAGATAGGTGCTTTTGAAAATCCCAAAGGTGCACCTAGGTGTCTAACTCCCATTGATTTCAAAGGAATCATTGACAAGACCCAGTATCTACACTAACCACTCATTCTCTGGCAACTGCCCAAGAGGAACATGCCAACATTGAGAACAGACGATTAGCCGCACTATTTTGCTGGAGTTTTTTGTACATTTCTGGCAGGAGTGGAAAGATATGGATCCCACAGTCTCTCTCCCCTCACCACGACCTGAATTTCTGTGCTGATAATTTCTTAGGTTCTCTTCTTTGATAAGCGGCAGGTGGTAATGTACTTTATCTCAGTAACACCTGAAACTTAAGATATGTTTACATCTTGGTATGGATTTCATACAAGAAATACCAAGCATATCAGCAAAATATCCAGTCAGAGATCTCCCTTCCGGTAGCTGAATTAACTAGGGCTGTGTTATGATAGGATGGAAATTTGACCTTTATCTTGTTTCATTATTTATAGTCACACATTTGAAGTACATCAAAAGAGTTCTTTGGTTGTAGTTAGTTCTTCATTTATAGATGCAATTTAATGCAAAATGGAAACTAGGAAGCATGAGAAACTGTCATTTGTGTCTTCTTTTGAAATGAACTATATTTTATTAGTCAAAAATCTGTTAGCTTCCTCTGCTCTATTAGTTCTAGGAGCTCCTACCATAAGTTCATATTGTAAATCAGGATAAGATAAATCCTGATTTTTCCAAACAGTTTATAGTACATATTTTGCATGTGTGTCCATGCATCATATGTTGTTTTTGTGTACAAATCCTGCACCAATGAACCAGATTGCTGTAGGGATAGGCAGGACAGGGGAACCTCTTGCCTTCCTCTGAGTCTTTGAAATAATAGAAAAGCTTAGCCCTTCCAAGAATGATGCAAAAGCAGATGGTATTATAGGGAACCCTTTATGTATTTTTACATGAATTCTAAAGTATACTCTAATAACCTAATTCCACTCATTGGGCAAGTTGAACAGGATTCCTCAAGCTTAATTTTTTTCCGTCTAGTTAGCCCTATGGGTGAGAGTTTGCATAATTGTCATAAGTGTGCTCTAGTAGGTTTATATGGGGAAAGGCGGAGGAGAGTGAAACTGTCTACAATGCAGGAGTGGATTTACCTTTAAACACACTGTGTGGTGGCACGGGGCCCCCAGCAACAGGGTGGGCCCCAAAATATGGCACCGCAGCAGGGCTCAGGCAGGCAGTTCTGCCTGCATGCCGTGGCCGGCCCCGTGCCACTCCCGGAAGCGCCCTGCTGCTGGCATGTCTCTGTGCGCCCCTGGCGGGGGTGAGACAGCTCCACGCACTGCCCCCGCCCCGGGCAGGGCACGGAGACCCACTGCCTTCTCCCTCTCAAGGGGTGCGCGGAGACGTGCCAGCAGCAGGGCTAAGGCAGCTCCCTGCCCACTCTGCCTCCCTCCCTTCCTCCGCGCCGCTGCCGGAAGCGGCCGGCATGTCCCTGTGGCCCCTTGGGGGGGATGTCTCGGCACGTTGCCCCCGCCCCGAGCGCCAACTCTGCGGCTCCAAATTGGCCGGGAACTGCAATGAGAGCTGCGGGGGTGGCACCTGCAGGCAGCAGCACGTGGAGACACCCTCCCCCGCCCACCTAGGAGCTGCTGCCTGAGGGGGGGGTGTGACGGTCGTTTTGGGAGCTAAGCTGCCCGAGGTAAATGCTGCCTCCCTGCCCCCCTCTTGCACCCCAACCTGCTGCCCCTCCCAGAGCCCGCACCCAAACTTCGTCCCAGAGCCCGCACCCCTCACCCCTCACACACCCTAACCTCCTGTCCCAGCCCAGAGCCCAGACCCAAACTTCCTTCCAGAGCCCGCACCCCTCATCCCTTCCAACCCCCCAACCCCCTGCTCCAGCCCAGAGCCCACACCCCTCGTCTCCTCCCACACACCAACCCCCTGCCCCATCCCAGAACCCACACCCTGCACCCAAACTTCCTGCCAGAGCCCACAACCCTCACACCCTCCTACACCCCAACCCCCTGCCCCAATCAAGGTACTTCACTTTATTTTCGTTTACTTCCTATTACTTATAATATAGGAGGAGGATGAAGAAAAAAAAGAATGAAAAAAGCGGGGGGGGGGGAGATAAGAGAGAATGTTCTCTTTCTTGGCTGGGTCCCGAGGGGAAATGAAAGCTGAGCACAGGACCCCACTAACTCTAAATCCGCCACTGCTACAATGGCCTCTTTGGCACACTTTCCCCCCTCTTTCTAGTTGATAATGAAGCATTTCCCAACACTTCTTAAACTGGTAACAATCTCAGTAGAAGAGCAAAACTGTATGCCCGAAGACTTTCCATTTTATAATATACATTTTACTAGCATTGAAAAATGTGGTCTCTATTCCTTTCCCAAAGTGATCTCTCTGAGACAAAATAAGATGATGCTCCAGTGTCATTTTAAAAATTATTACTGATATTACATCAGCACTCAACACATTCTCAGGGGACAAAGAAATACTGTGGAAAGTTGTCATATGTCAGCTGGAGACTTTTTACAACGCATTAGTCATTAGTCCCAAGACTACCTAAAATTCTGAACCTTCATTGGAACACATCCCCAGCAATCCATTCCATGTCACCAGAAGCCACAGAGTGGATGACAAACTTGGACATCAATCTTTAATGTTGCCTTTTAAGGAACTGTAAGAGGGAAGAAGATAACACTGACATAACTGTAGGGACCTATTACCATGCCCTTCACTCGCAGTTGGGTACCATGATTTGTTTGGAACGCTTGTAGCCACAGTTTAAAAAAAGTTTTATATAAAATTTTAAAAGGTACATTGTTCAAAATACAATTAAATGAAGGGTCACATTTCACATAAGATTCAATAACAGTAGTATTGGGGGAGGAAGAAAAGAAAAGAAAAGAAAAGCATTTAGAACCATGAAAAACCTCAAGAAAACCTTACATTGGGACAATAAAAGACAAGATATAGAAATATTTTCTTTAAATATATATAATATATATAATTCCCGAATTTACCATTGATAACACTGCAAAAATAAAGAAGTTGTCTAACAGTATCTAATTCTGAGATCTTTAAAAATTTATTCAAACTCACATTGCTAATTTCTAGCCAGATGTGTCATTTGTTACAAATATTCATAGATTTCACAGCCAGAAGAGACCATTGTGGTCATCTAGTCTGACCTTCTGAATAACACAGGCCATAGAACTTCCCCTGTTTACGCATCCATATTTGCCCAGTCCTGCCTTGTGATGCACGTGCTTGGACCCCTGTGCCTCCATGGGGCTCCGTATGTGCACAGAGGTCCCTCTGCATGGAGACCATTGCACAACTGGGGACACTGTTGGTATTTTCAATAGATTCAGACTAGGTAAAATTGAAATACTGGTGAGCTGTACAAGAGCTTCTGTACCTGACTCACTATTTTCTTCAAAAGTCACTTTACTAGACAGAAAAGTCTTAGCTCTGTCGAAATTTAAGAAAAAAATTGTTCTTCTCGTCTTTACTACAGTGAAGTTTGGAAGAGAACAAAAAGTGAGGACTTAAAACCTAAGGATAGAAATTCTGCTCATGAGAGCTCTCTGAGCTCGTGTGGGCTTGTTGATCTATCAACAAATAAACTAACCTTTTTGTTTACCAAAATATTTTAAAAGATTTTTTTGCTTTTGCAACAGATTGCCCACACAAAAAGAACTCATGCACATGCTGGGCCTTGCTGAATGCAGTTGCAATACACTCATTAGGAGTATAAAACAGGTTAGCAGCTATTTGAAGGGTAGATTTGAGTCCCAGAAGAGTACAGCTGTCTTGATGAGTCATGGATGGAAGTGCAGCTGCTAATGTAGATGGGTCATGGACCCACTGATGGCAGTAATGAGGTATTGTAGCACTTTAAGGACAGTAGGGGACGTCTCAGAGGCCAGGTTACCTCATTCCAGGAGTTCTGGGGCAGACAGAAACCCAGGGAATGACAAAGGCAGACAGGAAGTAATCCCAGGGTAACAGTTGGTGTCTGAAAACCACAAGCCATTGTTCCTTTTAGGGTACAAGAACATTGTAATTTAGGATAAAGGAGGGCTCTCCTCTCTCAACCAACCAGGAAAAATTCTGGAGAGGGGGAAGGCAGCATATAACCTGCCTCTTGCTTCTTAACACCAGGAGATACTGGTAAGAACAGGATGGTTATGATCTCCCAAACTAGGGAGAATGAGACTGAATTGTTTTGACTCTGCTGCCAAACTGCAGAGGATGAGCATTGGGAAAATTGCACCGAAATAGAGATGCTGGGGGAGACAGCGATGTTCTGTTGTGAAGGGTTTTGTTTCAAGCTTTGTTTATTTAAGATGCTTTGCAGTCAGTCTGGACAGAGCTGGGTGGAAGCAACTTCAAGGGCCAGCTGAGAGCAGCTGCCTCAGGGTCTCAGCATGATACAATGGCTTTGATGATGAGAATTGATGTCTTCTGTAAAGCTCTCAGGAGCTGATGGCTGTTCTCCACTGAGCACAGGGTACTATAGCCTCTCACTCTCCCTTGGACCAGTAGCAGGGGTCCTCTGAAGCTGGTGTATGGTGGCCATTGGGCTATAAATCCTACACAGACACTCCCTGACATCTCTCTTCTTTTTATATATAAAATGGGTTAGATTTACAGTAAATAATTTACAAACTATTCAGCTAATTAAAATTATGTAGCTTTCCGTATGGAGAGACTACTGATCTGGCTTCTGTGATGATAAAATTACCCTTCCTCCAAATCAATGAAATCAAATTAAACACAGACCAGATCAGATTAGTGAATGGATGTCTGTTTCTTAAAGTACTTTATCTGTTCTTTTTTGCAACGTAAACAATGTAGTCAGTGAAAGTAACTGGTTCCATCAAATGCTACCTTTATAACTGTGATCCAGACAGCTTATTGTACTTACAGCCATAGGTTTCAAATGTAGAATTGTGTTTCCAATCTAAGATTAACTCACTACAATACTTTCTGTAATCCTCGCTTCTGAACTATGCAGAGCTGGGGGGGTAGGGTAAGGAGTGGGGAGGAGGGGTGCCAGTAATCTGTCAAACAGAAATGGATATTTAAGTGCTATAATGAAATAAGTCTTGTCCTATTTGGTTATTATAATTGCAATGATCTGAATTGCAACAGGCAAAAGGCAACATGCAGCAGCTCATATAGAACTCTTTTATGGCAGAGAAACCTGTTCAACTCTTAAATGCTAGGATAGCCAACACGGGATTACCATACGTCCGGGTTTTCCCAGACATTGCCTCTTTTTTTGATCCTCTGCTCTCTATCTGCGCCGTTTTTTTCAAATAAGAGGCAATATCCATGTTTTTTGCGGAACAGACATTGCAACTCAGAAACAGCCCTGACTGGTCCACTTCCCGATTGGTCCCTCCCCGCATCTGCATCTGATTGATCCCTTGCAGCTGCCGGATCCCACCCACCCAGACCCCAGCCCTGCCGAGGGGAAGAGCCCCGCAGGGAGGCGCTGAATGATGGGCTGTCACTACGTCCCATGGGGGTCTCCGCCAGCCGCCCTATCACCATGACAGGGAGAGACACTGCCCCCACCCACCTCAAGAGTGAGGCTCCAGATACCCCCCTAAATGCTCCCCCCCAGTACACACCCATGCACCCCATGGTGAATATGCAAGTGTATAATTAGGGAGAGTAAATAAGGCAGTGATCTACTCTGCTTGATAACAGGCAGAGCAATCATGGAACACATAGGGTCTTAGAGGTGTGAATAGAGCAGTGCACTGCCCACCTTCCATATGACTGTAACTAATGCAAAAGTGGTACTAGTTCTTCTGACAAATTTCACAAAAAATTGTCAGCTTGTTTTGGGCACTTGCCCACCTAAAATTTCACTTATTTACAGTATTTTAGCAAGCCATGTATTCTGATCAAGAAATGTGCAAAAATAAACTTTTGCTAAAATATTATTCTTGTGCAATTCTGAATGGAGGTGTCCATATTTTAAATGTTTTGACTGCGGATTGATAGACAGGAGAAGAAGAGAGAGGGGAACAAAAACAAGATTTAAATTAGATATACATGTTGTGGATACTGTATATACCTAGACAGAATGTGATATCATACACCATCCCAAATGTTCTTACATTTACGGTGGCTCAATAATTAATGATATAAAAATAGTTTAGAAATAGTTAAGAGCAACGGGGCCCTTGCTAGCAGTGACCCTCTCTGAAGAGCTTTCATATGCCACTGGAAAGAATAAGAGCAATTTTTTAAAGCAAACAGAAGGAGATCTGCTCAGCCTTATTTATTGATTTTTTTTCCTGGGACCTTCTATAAAATAAATCAAATAAAAAAATACCACCTACCAGGTCACTGTAACATTATCCTTTATTATCCACTTACCACTTTTCTACCCTCTATGTTTCCTGTGCTCCTCCATTTTTCCAGTCTCATTTATACCTACTAACATTGCTAATTAAACATTTCAGACACCCAGTTAAGTAACCCACCAAAAAGCAACATGAACATAAAGTCAATAATGTGACAATTAACCTATTGTGTTAATGTTGGTTATCTACATGAAATTTCTATCATTCTAATATGCTAAGAATTCTTGTTTGTAGTCATTGTTGCAGCACCTGAATTCATTCATTTCTTAAAACAAAGTATATTAGAAATATTTTAGAGATGAGTTTTTAAAGATGTTAAATATTATGTTTAGTACCCCTCTCTCTGTAAAGTCAGGTGCCTTATTTATTCTGAGTTCAAATGTACAAGGCTAAGAGGAGACCACAAAAGCTTTTTAAAGGGGCCTAAAATAGCTAATCTGTACTTTAAAATATCACAGTGTTAAGGTTCAATGTCTTGGGACCAGGGCCGGCTCCAGGGTTTTGGCCGCCCCAAGCAGCCAAAAAAAAAAAAAAAAAAAAAAAGCCGCAATCGCGATTGCGATCTGCGGCGGCAATTCGGCAGGAGGTCCTTCACTCCGAGCAGGAGTGAGGGACCGTCCGCCGAATTGCCGCTGAACAGCTGGACGTGCCGCCCCTCTCCGAAGTGGCCGCCCCAAGCACCTGCTTGGTAAGCTGGTGCCTGGAGCCGGCCCTGCTTGGGACTTTCCAGAGCTTCATGCAAGTACATGGAATGCTTCCATTTCTATCCCTGCAGAGATTTAATCTTGGACAATAAACCTGTCACTGATAGGGTAACCAGATCACACAGGTGAAATATCGGGACGCGGGGGGAAAGGGGGGGCGGAGCAAAAAAAAAAAAAAAAAAGCTGGCGGCGGAGAACCCCCCTCCCAAAATGGCCGCCGGACTGCCACGTCCCACCTTCCCCCCACCCCCCGCATCAGCTTGCCTCCGCTCCGTCTCCACCTCCTCCTTCCCTCCAGCAGAAAAACAAACAAACAAACAAAAAATGGCCACCGGAGCTCCACGTCCCGCCCCCCCCCCACAGCTTGCCTGCGCTCCGTCTCCACCTCCCCCCTCCTTCCAGCACTTGCGCCGCCATACAGCTGATCAGCGCAAGCCTGGGAGGGAGGGGGGAGGAGGAGGAATGTGGCGTGCTTGGGGAAGAGGCGGGGCCAGGGCGGGGATTTGGGGAGGGATCCAATGGGGCAGTGAGGGGGCGGGGCTGGGGGCGTGGGGCTAGGGCGGAGATTTGGGGAGGGAGCCAATGGGGGAAGGAGGGGGTGGAGTCGGGGCGGGGGGGGCGTGAGCCCCCTCCGGGCTCCGCTCCGCCGTGGGTGGAGGCAAAATATCGGGACAATTGGCAGAGACCCTTAGGGTATTTCGCCTTCTTTTGCGGCATGGGGCCAGGTCACTTGCAAGTTTAAAGGGGAGTAAATGGTGGATCCTTTGTAACTTGAAGTCTTTAAAACAGTGGTGGGCAACCTGCAGCCCGCGGGCCGCACGTTGCCCATCGGGGTAATCCACTGGCAGGCCGTGAGACAGTTTGTTTACATTGACCATCCATTCCTGGCCAGTGGGAGCTGCCGCCGCTTCCTGCAAATTGCCCACCACTGCTTTACATCATTATTTGAGGACTTCAATAACTCAGCCAGAGGTTATGGGTCCATTGCAGGAATGGGTGGATGAAGTTCTGTGGCCTGCCATGTGCAGGAGGTCTGAGTAGATGATCATGATGGTCCCTTCTGGCCTTAGGAGTCTATATATGTAGTATATATTGCATTCAGAGAAGCCACCAGACCTCGGATGCAAGAACAGAACTGAACTATGCTGTCTCAGGGACTGTCCCCTTTCTCAATAATACTGTCATGAGTTGAATGAAACCTTGTTACTGATGGAGTTAAAACCTCATTTAACTAAAATGTGAATGCACAATTACCACTATCTTAAGTGAAGAAACACTTATGGGGCCACACCTAAAACACAGCCTATGAGAGTTTGCTCAAAAAACAGTACCACAAAGGCAGAGGGACTTTTTTTGGCTGAGTATTGTTATGGGGAAAGTGTGCAGAGAGAGAGAAGAAAAAAAAAATACAGAACCTGATAACAGACAAGAACAGAGAGAAAGACAGAGGAAAAAAGCAAGAAAGCCAAACAGTATCTGGTGAGCACAGTCTGAACCTGGAAAAAGCTAGAGAGAGAACTTTTGGGTCTAATGTTGACTAAAGAGGCTTGGGGCTGCAAGCTAAGAAACTGCTCATTTGTTCTGGTTTCTCCTGTGTTTGGAGAAGCAGGACTTTGTGCATTCTTTGTAAACAAACAAGATTGCATCAAAAGAGAATAGCAGACTACCACCAATTTCTCCTACCTGGAACATTCCCATGACCCCGAACTTTGACTAGTCACTCAAGTCAAAAAGGTGCAACAATATACTATACCATAATGCACTGAACTAACAGGAAACCTCATACAGGCCCTGCCAAACCCAGAGGGAGTTAGATAACCATAAGGATAGGGACAGTGGGGTTAAAAAAAATAGAAGGGGGTTATAACTACTTGAATTGCCATGTTGTTAGTTTGGATTTTTAAAATGCTTAACAACAACTTATACGGTAGAACCTGTAACGAGTAACAAACTGACCAATCAACCACGCACCTCATTTGGAACCAGAAGTATGCAATCAGGCAGCAGCAGAGACCAAAAAAAGCAATTACTGTACAGTACTGTGTTAAATGTAAACTACTAAAAAAATAAAGGGAAAGTTTAAAAAGAAGATTTGTCAAGGTAAGGAAACTGTTTCTGTGCTTGTTTAATTTAAATTAAGATGGTGAAAAGCGGCATTTTTCTTCTGCATAGTAAAGTTTCAAAGCTGTTAAGTCAATGTTTGGTTGTAAACTTTTGAAACAACCAACATACTGTTTTGTTCAGAGTTACAAATGACCTCCATTCCCGAGGTGTTCATAACTCTGAGGTTCTACTGTAATAATAATAAAATAATAAATAATAATAATAATGTTAGGCTTATGAAGTGATATACTACTAACTGACAACACAGATAGGCCAGACCAAATGTGCAGCTTATGCTCATCTCCAAATAATTATACAACGCTTATTTGAATTTCTAATAAGGGAAACAGAAATCTGTGTAATTATAACACTTACAATCTCAAACACTGGAAAAACAAAACAATACAATTTATCTAATTAGATCAAATAAATAATTCAAAATGCAGCCTCTCCCTGTGAGAAATGGTGTCACAATAAGTAATACTGACCTTTATGATGATATGGAATAGCCTCAGTCAATTATGAAGGCTAAAGAAATACCATGTGATTTTGACCACAGTAACACTCTAGCCCAGCTCAAACCTTGAAATGCACCACACAAAGCAGCATCAGCAATTTTGCAGACAAACTGGGCACAGCTTAGACAATATTTTTCACTGACACAAACATTTCAAACAAATAACTACGTTCACCAAAATAGCTCACTCTTTAAAGTTTTTCTTTTGAAGAAAATACTGCAGACAGCTCTCGATGCAATCCTATTTTGGCTCAAGCCCCTGGGGTTGAGGACAACTGTGCTAAACTATGTCATGTCCTGAGGCATCACATCAGATAATAGTTTGGTGTAACAGAGCTATGCAATAACAAATTGAGAAGCCCTTAAAAAAAAGCAGCAGATCCAATGAGTAGGAAGCAGAATTATTCCTCCTGACTCCTAGGTACATAAAAGATGGTCTCTGTCTCATTTACTGGGCTAACTGCACCTTTGACTTCTCTAAGTCTCTTTAGTGCAGGCTTCAGATCATCTCCTTTGTCAGGGTGGGATCATGTGACCCTCTCACTCTCACATCAGGCCTTGGGCAGAAGTCCCCTGCAATCAACCGCGATTCCCTCAGCAGGTCTGACTTAGCTTCAGTACCTTCACTTTTCTTCCTTCCAGGAGCAATGGTCACCAGGGCCGACCCTAGACCAAATGGCCCCCCGGGCGGGGAGCATCTTCGGCGCCCCTCCCGTCCATTTGTTAAATCTTAGAATACCTTATTTTTTATTGCATTTGTAGCCCATTTCACGACTTGCATGCATGATTTGCATGCATGATTGATCTAGGGTTGCCAGGCATCTGGTTTTCGACTGGAACGCCCGGTCGAAAAGGGACCCTGGCGGCTCTGGTCAGCACCACTTACCGGGCCGTTAAAAGTTTGGTCGGCGGTGCAGTGGGGCTAACGCAGGCTCCCTGCCGCCCTGGCTCTGCGCAGCTCCCTGGAAGCGGCCAGCATGTCTGGCCCCTAGGCGCAGGGACGATCAGGGAAGCTCCACGTGCTGCCCCTGCCTCCAGTGCTGGCTCCGCAGCGACCATTGGCCGTGGTTCCCAGTCAATGGGAGCTGTGGGAGTGGCACCTGTGGGGGTTGGCAGCACGCACTGTGCAGAGCCGCCTGGCCATGCCTCCACCGAACATGAGGTAAGCGCTGCCCCACCGGAGCCCACACCCCGAAGCCCCTGCCCCAGGTTGGAACCCCCTCCCAGACCCTAACTTCCTCCCAGACCCTGCACTTTGAACCCCCTGCCCCAGGTCAGAACCTCCTCCTGCACCCTAACTCCCTCCCAGACCCTGCACCCCCACCCCAACCCCCGGCCCCAGGTCAGAACCCCCTCCCACATCCAAACTCCCTCCCAGACCCTACACCTCCTCCCGCACCCCAACCCCCTACCACAGCCCTGAGCCCCCTCTGGAGCTCGCATCCCACACCCCCTCCTGCTCTCCAATCTCCTACCCCAGCCCTGAGCCCCCTTCCACACTCCAAACCCCTCATCTCCAGCCCCACCCCAGAGCCCACACCCCCAGCTGGAGCCTGCACCTCCTCCCGCACCTCAACCCCCTGCCCAAGCCCTGAGCCTGCTCCGACACCCCAAACCCCTCATCCCCAGCCCCACCCCAGAGCCCGCACCCCCAGCCGGAGCCATCACCCCCTGCACCAGCCCAGTGAAAGTGAGTGAGGGTGGGGGAGAGCGAGTGATGGAGGGAGGGGGCTGGAGTAAGCGGGACGGGACCTCAGAGAGGGGGCAGGGGTGGGACCTCAGGAAAGGGGAGGGGCAAGGGTGTTCGGTTTTGTGCAATTAGAAAATTGGCAATCCTAGATTTATCCCTGTCATACAAGACTCTTCGGGCTCTTCGGGGGCGGGTCCCTCGGTCCCCCTCGGAGGGAAGGACCTGCCGCTGAAGAAGAAGCAGTGCGGTGGAGCTGCCGCCGATCACAATCGCGGCTTTTTTTTTTTTTTTTCCCCTGCTTGGGGCAGCAAAAACCCTGGAGCCGGCCCTGGCTGGATAAAGGGGATTGGACTTGGTACAGGGAGTTATGCTGCACAGGAGGTAAAGGGTTAATTTAACTAAACTCTCATTTCCTTGAGCTGCTCCACAATTCCCTGTAGAGCTGTTCCTTTCTCCTCTTGGGTCTTGCAAAGCTGGTCAGACTTTCCCTGGTAAAGGGTCTATCTTCTGCATAGCCAGCATCCCTACCCTGCAGAGATTTGGGCACCCTGGAAAGTCATGGGTATGTTTGGCTGGTTGTAACTCTCTATTTATAACTCTGTTCTGTTTCCTGACTGGGGAATATATTTGATTTTGAAATCATTTAGGAAATAATAATTTTTCCCATTTCCTCTAAATTAGGAGTTTTATAAAATTAAAGAGACATTTAAAAGAAAATCCAACCCTGACAAAATACACTAAAGACAAATTATAAACAGGATGCTACAAGGGACCCTTTTCTCCGTATCTTGGCCATTAATAATTAGAGAGTCACTAAGTAAAATTATATCCCAACATACAGATGCCAAATCTGCCTTTATAAAATTCCAAACCTCTAAACAGGTAAGCCAGTGGTAGGCAGCCTGCGGGCTGCATGCGGCCCATCAGGATAATCCACTGGCGGGCCGCCAGAGAGTTTGTTTACATTTGCACGGCCGTCCGCAGCTCCCAGTGGCCACAGTTCGCCGTTCCCTGCCAATGGGAGCTGCGGGAAGCAGCGTGGGCTGCAGGGACGTGCTGGCCGCCGCTTCCCGCAGCTCCCATTGGCTGGGAATGGTGAGCCGTGGCCACTGGGAGCTGCAGGCGGCTGTGCAAATGTAAACAAACTGTCTCGCAGCTCGCCAACGGATTACCCTGACAGGCCACATGTGGCCCGCAGGCTGCCCACCACTGATGTAGGCACATACTTAACTTCATGCACATGACAGCTTGCATTGACTTCAATGGGAAGTATTTGTTCAGAATTTTTTGTTTATTATAACAGCTTTCTGCACTTTATCTGTAAAGTGTTTTGTTACTTTTCTAATAAAAATGAAACACTAATTTTAAAAGAAAACTGTGCCCTTCAGCAAGCCAGTATATACTGATGCTGTGAAGTCCTACTCAACAGACACAGAATCTTTAAGTACAAATGGATCATTCTTGGGTTTTATCTGTTGAAGTTCAAATATTACCTGAACTTCAAATGTGGCCAAAAACACAGTTTTCTGAGTAGTGCTGACTTTTTCAAAAAGCTGCAGAGTATATTTATGGAGAGATAAGGTCCTCCTGCACCTCTTTGCTGTAGAGATTTGAACTTTTCCAAAATTGAACTCGGAGACCTTAATATCCACAAGGGCAGGCTAATACTATGAGGGGCTCAGATCAATACTGATATAACCTCTTACCACCTTTAGTGGGCAAGGTACTTTGACTGGACAGCAGGGAATGAGAGAAGGCTGACACCCAACACATGCATAGCATGGATGGGGCTATCCCCTCCCCCACTACTCCCTTCAGTTCTAAGCTTAGCCATTGACTGGGTAAAGCGATATGGGGATCAGCTGAGTGGCTGCTGTGTCCCCCATCACCACTCCTTTGCCTCTCTGAACTAAGCCATGACTTTGGAAAAGCCTCTTTTTCTATGGTTAGCTAACCCTCCCTTCCTCCCCTTAGCTGTAGATTAGGAGTTGTGCCACTTATGATGCTGTGAGTCCAACCAATTGCCCCTCCCCAAGGTATAATTAATAAAGTTGCAATCTGCTGTTTAAACCCATCCCACGTGTCTTTCAATCATTTGCCTGCTTGTCCTGGTCAATGCACAACAGAAAATTACACTCTGGGTGCCCTCCAAGAGCACACAGCTTGGATTTGTCCTTCATCCACCTGCAGTACATGATTCTTCCCATGAGCAAACACTGCAAGGAACTAATCAACATTCATTTTGTCCTTATTGTAACAAAGTGTAAACTCGGAAGAAAACAAAACATTTACAGAATCGAATTTTCCAACTTTCCATCATCTCTTTTGTAACTTGTCTGATCTCTCAACTTTTACCATTTGAACAGAGTTCAACATTCTGCTATCACTAAGCCTCAGGTTTTGAAATCAAAGGAACACTCAGAAACTAACAAGGGACTGATGAGAAATATGCTATGGCCCCAAATCAGCAAACCAATCAAGTGCATGCTTAACTTTAAGCATGTGAAAATTCAATGCATTTTGTGCTTTGGTGAATCAGGACTTAACTTCAAAATGTTTGAAATTTTAGGAACTGTCGTGGCGTACCTGTTCTTTGCAGTAGGCCAGACACTTGAATTTTTTGGTTTAAAAAGACGCTTTGCGAAAGTCAAGTTCTTGCCAGTGTAAGGTGTCAGGGTGATACCCAACCACAAAGCCCCTCAGTGCAGCTGGTATAGAATGGGAAACGATGTAGAAACTTCCCCAATAATGTGCCTCAACACTGCCTGGGAGAAACCACTTCCAGAGGTCAGAGGCAACACTTTCACCAAACCAATTTAAAACTTGGCCTGTAGAGATGTCAATAGAGAGAGAATAAAAAACAACTTCTGACAACAGCACACTCCTTATGGCATGGATTTGAAAATTCTGTCATACCTAACTAATGCACAAGCTGAAGAAAAGTGCCATGCTATGCTTTCCCTGCATAACACTGCTAAGTCAGTGTGCTTTAGAAGGCTAGGTTTTAAATGTGAACAAGAAGCTTTTAGATGTTGCCGTATCATCTTCAAAAATGAAATCTATTATATTACTTTGTGGTAACCGGAACAATTTTGTGACCCATTACTTGAGCAAATGTTTTGATGGTGGTGTTATTTACCAACTCTTATGATACTACACAAACCAGATTCTTTTAATTCAAATTCACCACGATGGGTCAGACTCTGTGCTGGCTTTAGTTACCTTTGCACCCTCTAGACTTTGAGCGCCTGAAAAGGGCTGACATGGCCCTCAGCATAACTGAGGCTGGTTTAAAATTACGGCAGCCTCCATGGTGCTGCCTATGCTTCCACCATAAACCATAATGGCTTTAGTGGCATCTGCCATAGCTTTGCATCTCCACTCCCCAGATCCACCTCTGGAATACCCTTATGCTGTGGGACCAGTGGGGCAGTGTAAGGCTATAGAGGCCCAATGCAATGCCTGCACTGCTGTAATTTTCCCACAGACCCTTGTGGACTATTTATGGCTGTTAATGCCACTGTCCCAAAGGGCAGAATCTGATCAATGAGGAGATGTACATTTCACTCACTTACCATACAAGGAACAAAAAGTTTTAACTATACACATCCATATATAATATCAGATAAAAAAACAAACAGTAAACCCTATAAACCTGTATTAGGTTTCATGGCCATTTTTAGATCAATAAAATTAAAATACACATATGATCCTAATGCAAGAGAGCTAGTGAATTGATGAGAAAAACAAAAAAGTTGCATTGGCTTCAAAGGAGAAAGATGAGAGAGAAAATAAAAATAAAGTAACTAATTTGAATATGTGCAATATTTTGACTTCAGCATGGTTTCCCTTGTAGAAATAATATATAATAAAATAAAATAAAATCCCAGAATCCACACACAAAAATGGACATTTGCACTTTCTTGTACTGGAGTTTGTATAGAGGGAAGTAAGGTGCTAACAACCTAGCACAACCATTTTCAAAAATGTTCCCTCATGTTTTGACTCATTAACAATGGCCCCATTAACAATCTGGAATATCAAATTCAGTTAGAAGCATCACATGACTAAAGAGGTAAGGACAAATGGGAGAGAATACAGAGGACAGCAAAATGGTCATAGTGTTAGACAGATTGATTTAGGAATAAAGATTAAATAGACCTAAATATGTATAGCCAGATTATACAGTGTGGAAGGGAATATGACAACAGTCTACAGGTATTTGATCAGGTGGATACAAATTGTTAACTTTAAAAATAAATAAAATACATTGAAAATTAGATTTTTTTAATTTAAATTAATACAGGTTTATTTTTTGAAAATATATGTATTTAAAATTAAATTTGAAATTCCTAATTTATGTTAAGGCCTAAATTTATTATAATCTACTATATGATTTAAACTAAACACAAAAATAATATTAAGTAGTAATTGTGCCAATTTTTTCTTCAAGCTTTTAAAACACTGTACAGTACTCAAAAGCATATGTTGTAGAGAACAATCTTTCATTGTCATGGAGATGTGCTGATAATCCAATGGGTCTTTCCATCCTTACGTTCTATATTTCTGTGATAGTTGTGTGTGAAGGGACTGCCGTCTTTTGATAGATTGCAATTTGGGCAAGACAGAATTGCTGATCTTGTTCAGTAGCACATTTGCTCTTACTTTTACTGTTTCCCAATGACCCTTTGATATCAGAAATTACATTGTTTACTGCATATACCGCCATACAAACGTACAGCTTTCTGTTAACAAGCAGGCTTAGGCCAAAGAACTATATATGCTGTTCTATAGCTAACAAATCCCCAGATGAGTTTTCTGTTAATTCATGCTGACTGAGTCAATACAAAACCATGGCCTAACTGAACAACTACCAATTTAATCACTGAGGGAAAATGAGCTTCATTATGTATACTACTCAGGGGCAAATCCTGTGCTACTAAACTAAGCAAGGATATGCAGAAATAATGTTTGGTATGTTCTTATCACAGGGCAGCCTCAACTGGAGCACCCTCTTGAAACAGGCCAAGTCATGACAGGCACTCCTGCCTCCGTTTTCCCTTTCAAAGTCCTCAGAAACTTCAGGCAAGCTTATGCTCTAGTCCAGGTTTGCTACCAAAACCTAGTTCAAATAGTCCCCCACAAAAGTACCAGACATAGTCCATTTCCCACCCCCGGTGTAGGTAATCATTAAAACTCAAGAAATCTCATCCCTTGATGCTCCAATTACCACACACTGGTGCCTTCGGCCAGAACCAGATTCTCTATCAGTACTCTTCTGTCCCTCTGCCAGGACAACAACTGCAGCCCTTCCAAATGGAGTGCAACCCCATCCGGAACTCCCACAGCCTCTCTGCTGGGAGATCATCTCTACTAGGGGAGCATTCCTCACAACCCCTGTCCTCTGACTGTTCCTTCAGGTCCAGCTCTCCAGCCCTGGAGATGTCAGTAGGAAGCTCCTCCAATGCTCCCCTCCTTCAGCTCTCTGACTTAGAGCCAGCAGGCAATTCCAGCTGCTGCTTCCTTGCCTTCAGCCTTCTCCAACCCTGGCTCTCTGACTTGGGGATGCGAGCTAGCAAACCCCCTCTTGCTGCTCACCTGCCTTCAGCCTTCCCCCGGGAACCATGTAGTGTCCAGGCTCCAGCAACTCTCACTTCCGGACCTTCTCCTGACTGACCAGCCATCTTTGACTCACTGGGTCTCTCCTTGACCTTTGATAGCCCTCACGTGCTACCCCATCCCTTTTATTAGCCAAAGAGGGAGCACCACCAAAGAGGGGCCAACCACCTGTGCCAGTCCTCTGCTGCAGAAATCTTACATGCCGGTAACCGATTCCCCTGATTCACCATGATGACACATGCTGCTTTTCTGATAGAAGCACCATATTTCCATGACTACTGCTTGTCACTGGGATACTGAATATAGTCCCAAAATGTCACCCCTCATGGGAAAAAAAGGGCATGGGCTGGCAAGGATGCGTGAGCCATCCTTCTCTCCCAATACCATATGGAGAGATCCTGACATACTGCTTTTTTGTAGAAAGAGAGAAAAGGTTCTTGTCACAGGATGCGCCACTCACTGCCGGTCTGGTACCTCCTCCGGGGCACTCTGGGGATTAGCACTCAAGGCCAACGCCCCCATCCGCAGTTTGCACACCATCACTCCGATCTCTCCCTCTCTGGTCTGCAGCTCCTCTTGCTCCAGGACTCTCAATGTCTCCTTCGTGACTTAGGCTAGGTCATTCAGCATTCCCCTTTCCGGGGTACAGTCCGTCAGCAGTCCTAGGCAGTCTTACATCACTGCCTCAATTCTAGGCCAGGGACCCTCAGCTCAGCTGTTCTGGGCTTCCTCTCTCAGCCCTCACTGCTCCTTCCCTGGACTGCTTCCTACCACTCCGGTTCCCTTTCTCTCTCTGGGTGTACCTCCTCCTAGGAAGTAACTGTAAACTATCTCCCTGCAGCCCCCAAACACTCTACCCTCTTCCCAGGGAGTGACTGCCCTTTCTCAGCAGCAGCCCAGTCTGTAACCCCTACCTGGCTTTATAAGCCCCGTATGTTCCTGCACAGCTGAGCCTCTCTCTAATTAGCTGCCTCCATCCTAAAGCTCCCCTGTCTGCAGCCTCATTAGCTGATTGAGCTACACCCATCACAATTCTCTATGTCCTTTTCCCAGCTTCCATACCAACACGGCACAGAACAAAGCAGGATATAGCAATCATACTGGACTAACTTACCTCCTATGCTATATTAGCAGCTCAAAGCACACCATTTTTTAAAATCATTTTACTGAACTGCTCAAGTAACTAGTCCTGAACAGATGGCCTAGATATAGACTCCTGTAACTGTACTGACTGCCTCGCATGTCAATGAGTGATCAGGCCTGTACTTCATCTTTTTATCTCCTGTCAGCTAGAGCAAAGTAGCAAAAATTAATCAGCAACTCTCTTCCAAACACTGCGTGAATGCCCCAGTTATTTCATAAAATACAAAATAACATGGTGACTGTTTGGTAATCCACCAGATAAAAATCTCCTTTCACACAGTTGATGTTAATATATCAAAGAGTAAGTTACTGTTTCTGAAAGGCCATTTTGTCAGTGATTATAATCTTGGTGTTGTTGTAAGGCCAAAGCAGTAGCAAAGTCCAGCAGAACGGTATTTACTTGCTGCTGGACACTTTATGTCCTTTTTTGTGAACTTACCACAATACTTGTTGGAATGATGACAAATACTATTTACTTATTCAGTGATTACAGTACAGAAAATCAGTGATCATGCTAGATACTTTTGCAGCAAATATGTTGATTTACTACCTTCTGGTAGCTAAAGAGGATTATATTTGTTCTTTCATGCTTCTTACTTTTTGAAGACATGCACAATATTGGAAAAGCGTGCATACTAACCACCTTACAAAACTAAAGAGAAAGCCCAGCTATTCTATTCATTATGTGTGGCAAATGTCAGCAAATATGTAGAGTGATAGTACAAACCTAGCATTGTCAGCAATCCAGCAGGATTTCCCTTGTATTCAGGGCCCAACTCCAAGAAGAAATGTATTAAATACATGGATGTCCAGACATAGGACTGCTGGTGCTGTTAACTGAAACAACTGACTTTCCTGATCCTGATATGCAGTCACTTATAGGTTCAACATTCAGTTTGGGTTATAACCCACAGTACCATATTTTTTCCAAGCCTTTCTCTAGGAGAATCTGTAACCTTCCGCTGTGACACAATTACTCTTTTGCTCACCATCAGCGTCATTAGCAGTAGCTTTTTTTTAAAAAGAAAACAGTCTCATT
Source organism: Emys orbicularis (assembly GCF_028017835.1). NCBI lineage: Eukaryota > Metazoa > Chordata > Testudines > Emydidae > Emys > Emys orbicularis. The sequence goes on along the minus strand of NC_088683.1, from coordinate 266,030,435 downwards.
TGAATTTGAGTTTTCCCTTAACGTGACTAAATGTGGTAAAAGTTTTATAGCAATCACATTATGAATATACAGGAAGATGTTTCTCCAATATCACCAATGGATAGCTACTTCCAAACTAAGCTTCCAAAACTGCTGCTACATCTCTAGCATTGCCACAGTCAGTGATTTTTACCTCCAATATCCTGTAAGAGGAAAAGTAACTAACTTGGGTGGTTTGGAATTGGTTAGAACTCAGCCTCACATTAAGGATGGCTTTTCTTACCTTCATATTAATGTTTTCTCCTAAGCCTTCATGAGTATTGATTTTAAATTCCTTTACCAAGACCTATCCCCCTAAACCCATACACATACAGCCACATCCTCAGCTGTTGAAAATCAGCATAATTCTACTGACGTCAACAGAGCTATCTAATGCTCATTTATGTACACTTGTACTAACATTTGGTTTCTTTGATGTAAAACTTGGACATAAAATATTTTCTGCACAGTTGTTCTTATGCAAACATAAGGTTGTTGAGGTATTATGACAAATATAAAGGGTCCTTGAGGGACTAGTCGTTGGTGCAGAAAGAAAAATAAAATTCAATTTGGAAAGGTGCAAGAAAACTCTGTATGTCTGGTGGAAGATAACCTGACAGAACCATTCAATAATAATACTTTGCCTTTCATCAGAGGATCTACTATGCTTTACAGAGATGGGGAAGTATATCGGTTTTACAGATGAGGAAACAGATACAAAAGTTTTTAATGACTTGCTTAAAGTCACACAATGAACCAAAGAAGAAAAATGAAGGTAGCACAGGGTGGATAAAAATTAATGATTTAAAAAATTGTTTTAATTCAAATTAAAGTGTATTTTCCTTTTTAAAAATGAACTGATCTAAAAGTAAATTTAAAATTGTGATACCCTATATTAATGTCTAATTTTAATATAATCTATTCAAATAATTTACATTAAATAAAAAATAATGATATTCAAGCAGTCTGTGTTTGCTGACAAAGTTTTAAAGAAAGTCAAACAAATGAGGTGCTGGAAATCATTGGCTAAGCATCTGGAGCCAGAGTTTGTTAAAGTACTAAACCAGCTTATGACAGCAGTAGCCTCTTCTGCAGCTGCAGAGAGAATATTTTCTTCATTTCAGCTTATTCAGCTACTTCACTTCAGTGCCTAACTCCTTCAAAGTTGAGAAATCGACTAGGAGTTTAAAAAGCAGGAAAGCTTGTTTTCTTCTTCCAGGCTATTAATGAAAAATGAAGTATGAGGATGAGATCTTCTAGTTCTAAAATCTTGAATGACATGGTGACCAGAACCAATCAGTTCAATTCTCTAACTACAGATAATGTGTCTGTTAAATAAATCAGTTTTAAATGCAAAACAGTTTTAATAAACTCATTTTCCCCTCTCCTGAACACATTTAAGGTAGTTTTAAACTCATAAAAATAAAATGTTTTTGTGCATTTAATTGAATTCCGATTTCCATCTAAATACACCGTGACACAAATCACAAGTAAAAAATTAATCATCTAGTAAATAACAAATGAGTCACTCACCATTTTCTAATAGAAATAAAATTGTAAAAAATAAGAAACAGAATAAATGTGTGTTTTAACCTATACAATTGCCTCAATACAGGCACATAGATATAGTGTTTCCTCCTGTTTAGCAAAAAGCAGTAGCAAATTTAGCATAAAGACTATATTTAGTTGCAAATCAACCTGTTTTAATGGTTACCAAGCACTGAGAATCAACCTTTCTCTAGGGAAATAACTAAAAAGTACAAATGCAAACCAAGATTAAAAGCTATTATTTAAATCAAGGTTTTCTGCTTGGTGATTTAAATCATGATTAAAATTGATGATTTAAATCACTTTGATTTAAATCAATCCATCCTGAGGTAGAGAAATAGAGCCTGTTGAATAGCGTTGCAGGCAGAGCATGGACTGGAGGTTAGGGTAACTATGTGAACCTCCAAGCCTGCTGAGAGGATTATTTGATATCCTATTAAGCTAGCTATTAACCTTCTGTGCTTCCTTCTTCCCTTTGGGCTAGTCTGTTACTCAGACTATGTCCCCATACAAGAGAGCGTGGGTATGTCCACTGCAATCACAGGGTGCAATTGCAGCTCTGTAGACATAACTGAGTTTGCTTTAACCTAATTCACTCATGTACCGGAGCCATGAACCCACAGCATCATCAGCTCTACAAGCCTGCCCAGAACTCTAGGTAATTTCTTGGGTGGCTAGCCCAGGCTGAAGCCTATGCTGCTGTGCTTTCACTGCTCATGGCTAGCTAGATTGTAGCACAAACTATAATTACACCTGGTGATTGCAGTCTAGACATACCCTTGTTGAAAGTAAGAATCCCCCTGAACATCCCGACGAGGACCCTACATCTACATGAATCTGGGCATACAGGAGTAAGCAGGTGATGTGTGCCCATGTAGTCTCTCCCTCAATAAAGTGAGAAGGGAGGGGCAAGGAAAAGACAGAGCTTAGATGTGTCATCTGTCAGGGTACAATGCAGATCATACGGCAGCTGTGCCCCCTTAATTCTCCAGTCTGGTGTGCACTGTGCCCTGCTTTGCTGTATGAGCTGCCACTTTGCCCATTCGCCGCAGCCTCTAGCATGCAAGCCACCCCCAGACATATACCAGAGTGCTATGCCCAGCCACTCTTGAATTACATATAGGGTGACACTCGCACATCCCTAGTCCCAGCCTTGAACCCCAGAAATGTGCTGTCTTGTTCCGTTCAGTTACTTACTGAGAGGTACAAGCTCATAAAGTCTGTCATTTTAACAAAGAAAATGATCATGCACCAGCCATTGTAACCTGAGTAGATCCCCCAAACCCTTCAGTCAAAACCACACTGGTTTAGATAAAACATTAACTACAGGGGAAAAAAAGATTTTAAGTGATTATAAGTGGCATAGGCATAGAAGATTAAAATTGGTTACAAAAAGAAATAAAAGATAAAAGCAGCAAGTTGTTTCCTAAACTTTACCAAGGCTAATAATTCTAAGAGCAAAACAAGTTGTCTCACCATAAGATGCAATACATCTCACAGACTGACTTCTTACAGCCTGGGACCTTCTTTCCCCCCCCGCCCCCCCCAAGTTCAAAGATGTCTCCTTTTGTCTTCCAGATGATCTTATTTCCTTGTGTAGAGATGGGGAAGGAGAGGAGGACCAGTGATAATGTCACTGTCTCTTATTTATACTCTCCTCCTTGCTTTTAGGAATTCTCCCCCACTGGGGTGCAGACAATGAATGTGTGGTATACCTCAGATTCCCAGTGTGTCTCAAGTGAATTGCAAATTTCTTGCTCACACCCTTTGTATATGTGAGACTTGACATGTAAGGTTTGTTTACTCTCCTTTCGTTACCTCTGAGGGGCTGGGCTGTGGGCATCCCCCAGACTCACAACACGTGTCAGTAACAAACATATAGCAAAATCTCATAACTCCATATATGACGATACACGCAATTTAATAGGTTATGACTTTTCAAATGATATTTCACAAGGAATATTTTGTATAAAACATATCATAATCATATAAAATAGTGAACGTGAGGGTCCAGGGTGTTATTTTGAGGTGCAAAAAGAACAAGGAGTACTTGTGGCACCTTAGAGACTAACAAATTTATTTGAGCATAAGCTTTCGTGCGCTAAAACCCGCTTCATCGGATGCATGCAGTGGTAAATACAGTAGGAAGATATATATATATACACAGAGAACATGAAAAAATGGGTGTTGCCATCCCAACTGTAAAGAGGGTAATTAATTAAGGTGAGCTATTATCAGCAGGAGAAAAAAACTTTTGTAGTGATAATCAGGATGGCCCATTTCCAACACTTGGCTCCACCCCCTATTTGACAAGCCAGCACAGTTGTAATTTGCTGTTAATCTAATGTAATCTAGGCTAAAGAAGGAAGCAAGGCTGGAAATGTGAATCAGAGGGATGTCTGAGGCATAATACTTCCTGTGGCAATTCCTGCCCAGGGCTGTGCCTAAAGTCAAAATGTTACCCTTCACATCTTCAACTTGAGGTTTGTTGTTCTTCTTTAAGGTTTTCCACTTTTCTTTTCCCTTATTTTTCTCATAGATTTTTGGACTGGCCCCTTTTCTTCTTCTCTTCATTTACACAACGGCTCCTAAACACCACTCTGGCAGCGTATAAGGGCCTTAAAGTGGGTATAAATATAATTCATGTAAGTACTTCAATAGGATTATTTGTGTGGTTAAAGTTAAGCATGTGCTTTAGAGTATTTTGCTGCATCAAGGCCAGAATGTTCAGCATCTTGCAGACTCAAGCCAAGAAAGAGCAACTGGGAAACCCTCTAGATTCATGTTTAATGAGGCCAGTATTTTTAAATATTAGTGGTAAGCATTAATCCTGTGCATGTTGAGAAAATACACCCCTTATTTGGTATTTTTACCAGCCGTTCATAAATTCCCAATTAGTTTGATCTAAAGTGGCCCCTGAGCTCCTTTCCTCCTGCCTCCTAAATGGGGATATCTGAGCCTGAAAATATCATATTTGGTTCGGTTTAGAGGAACATCATTGCTAAAGAGATTCAATGCCGATTTAAAGAATATTCCTAGAGTTACTGTTGTGATAATTCACGCCTAATCTTTCTTTGGCTGTGACATTCATCATAAAATAGTTAAGTGTTTAAAAAAAAAAAAATTCTCTGCCTTGTATTTTTTCCTAAGCTGTCAGAAACAGAATATGGAAAGCTTTTAAACCGATTATATAACTTGCAGAAAGATCCATTCCATTCTTAGTCACCAGTAAAATTATTAAGCTAGCAGCTGCAATCCACACACCCTTTTTTACTTTTAGCATAAAAGCGGGAATGAAATTTATCAGTGATCAAATACAATGTCTTCTCTATATGAATAAATTATTCCATGGTTATAACTTACAAAATGTTCCCATCTCTATTCATTCCAAACACATCAAGTAATTTGGATGACAGTCTGCTACAAAATGATCTGAACTGTCAGGATGCTGCAATGACTTATTGAACAAAGATTCTTCCAATCTTTCAGCAGCTCGGAATAGTAGCACATGAGGGGGAGAAAAAACTCTGGTCAAATATATTTCAGCATTAACTGTCACTGTGTAATGAATTAGTGTTTGTTCTTCATAGGAAAACAAAGTTAATATGGAGTGAGCTAAACAATGACAATTGAAGGGACGATCATAATCATTTGACATCTTCTTTCAAACAACTGTTCAAACACTGGACAAAATAATTTATTTATTTCCACTTAACTATCAGTAGTTTTTCCTTAGTACAGCTGAATTTACGTAATGTGTTAATTAACATAGCTAATCTCGTCTTTCTTCCCGTGTTTATATATCAAAGAATGTGGACTTAGAGCAGGGGTCGGCAACCTCTGGCACGCGGCTCGCCAGGGTAAGCACCCTGGTGGGCCGGGCCACTTTGTTTACCTGCCGTGTCCGCAGGTTCGGCCGATCGCGGCTCCCACTGGCCGCGGTTCACTGCTCCAGGCCAATGGGGGCAGCGGGAAGCGGTGGCCAGCACATCCCTCGGCCCATGCCGCTTCCCGCCGCCCCCATTGGCCTGGAGCGGTGAACTGTGGCCAGTGGGAGCCACGATCGGCCGAACCTGCGGACGCGGCAGGTAAACAAACCGGCTCGGCCCACCAGGGTGCTTACCCTGGCGAACCGCGTGCCAAAGGTTGCCGACCCCTGACTTAGAGTATATTTACCATCAACCAAGGCTAAATATGGATTGCTCATATTTCACCTGATCCTTAAATATTTCTCTCTTTGTATCCCAACCTTTTCCCCCCATCCCCACCGAATGTCTCCCACTCCAGTTGGTTGGAGCCCTCACACTCTAGAGATTTACAGAAGTTTATACAAAGGATTGACAAGGGAAGGAGTAACCTAACTGCTTCTCAGCCTCCTTTTATTTGTAACTATATAGTTGGAACCAGGCCATATTGTGATTAATAGGTATATAAATAATTCTAAAAGATTTTTTCCATCTAGTTTTATGTAGAATAGTTTTTAGTTCTTAAATTGTCACTTAAAAGGGGCAGTACTACTTTTTTCAGAAAGATTATTTATTAAAATAAAATTACATTTTCTTAAACAATAAGGAAAGTAAAAAAAAATAAATACTGGCTTTTCTAGAAACAACAACTTCTTCCTCAACTTCAGGCAATAGTAACTTCAAGCAATTTTGCTTTAAGCTGAGTCAACGCAGCTCCAGCTGAAGCATCTGGCCCCCGAAAGATATGAAGCTTTAGAGTTTGTAGCATTCCCAGTCCTGTTTCAGGAACATCCTGGTGGCATTATGGTTATTGCATTGCACTAACCCAGGTTCCATTTCCAACTTATATAGCTACACGGCAACACAGTACACTAAAGCCAGGGCCGGTGCAAGGAAGTTTCGCGCCCTAGACGAAACTTCCACCTTGCGCCACCCCCCGACCCAGCTAACCCCGCCCCCCGCCCTCCTGCGGCAGCTAACCACGCCCCCCGCTCCCCCACCAGAGGAGCCCCCCCTCCCGCGGCAGCTAACCCCGCCCACCGCAGCAGCTAACCCAGCCTGCCACCCCCCCACACCCGGGGAGCCCCCCCCTCTGCAGCTAACCCCGCCCGGGGAGCCCGCCCCAACTCACCTCCGCTCTGCCTCCTCCGCTGAGCACACCGGCGCCGCTCTAATTCTCTTCCCCTCCCAGGCTTGCGGCGCCGATTGGAGGAGAATTAGAGTGGGGGCTGTGTGCTCAGTGGAGGAGGCAGAGTGGAGGTGAGCTGGGGCGGGGAGCGGTTCCCCTGTGCACCCCCCCCCCCCGTTACTACGGGCGGCCCTCCCCACGCCCCCACGCCCCAGCTCACCTCCACGCCACCTCCTCGCCTGAACAGGCTTTTAGGCGCCCTCAACCACTAGGCGCCCTAGGCGGCCGCCTAGTTTGCCTAGTGGTTGCACCGGCCCTGACTGAAGCCAACAGAACTATGCTGATTTTTACCAGTTAAGGACATAGGATGATGACTGGTTTGTTTTTTCAAACTTTTCTCTATCACAGGGATCAGCAACCTTTGGCACGTGGCCCGATTGTTTACCTGCAGCGTCCGCAAGTTCAGCCGACTGCAGCTCCCACTGGCCGCAGTTCACTGTTCTAGGCCAATGGGGGCTGCGGGAAGCAGCGCAGGCCGAGGGATGTGCTGGCCACCGCTTCCCGCAGCCCCCATTGGCCTGGAACAGCGAACCACGGACAGTGGGAGCTGCGATTGGCCGAACCAGAGGATGCTGCAGGTAAACAAACTGGCCCGGCCTGCCAGCGGCTTTCCCTGATGGGCCGCATGCCAAAGGTTGCTGATCCCTGCCCTAACTATATCATTAACCATATACATGTCCAACCCTTTTTTGAACCCTACTAAGTTCTAGGCTTCAATGATATTCTGTTGTTAATGCATTCTACAGGCTAATCTTACATTGTCTGAAGAAGTATTTTAATATGTTTTAAATGACCTGATATTCAATTTCATTGAATGTCCATTAGTTCGTGTATTATGAAAAAGGGTAGATAAAAGTGCCCAATCTACCTTCTCAATACATTCATTTTGTGTAACTTTGTGTATCCTGTTCATCTGCTCTACGAAGTGAACAGTCACAATCTTTTTAATCTTTCTTCATATGGAAGATTTTCCATGCCTCTAATATTCTTGTCACTCAGTCTGTTTTCTAGTTTTTAAAATGCACATATTATTAACCTCCAGACATTTGGAACAAAAGAACAAAACACTTCAAGCAACTAGTATTAGATCCCACAAAGCATGGAACTCCACCAATTGAACCAAGACCCCAATTCCAGAGCTAAGAGCCCTCGGCTGAGGATTCATTGCCCCTTTCCCCCAGATAAACAAGTCTTCGAATCATCTTGATCATCCTGGCTGACATCAATGGATGGAGTAACACACAGAGAGAGTGTTGGCCTCAGATACACAAGATGCAAACTATAAAAGATCCTTGACTGCTCTTCACTGATCTCTGTAGACAACGTACAAACACTGCTGATGGACTGAAGAGAGAATCTCATCCAGCCTTTCTCTGCTGGAACTAAGGGTGATGCATAGCTGGAGGAAATATTTTGTATAGGATTGGGGAGCAAGTCACACACATACTCTGCACAGACAAAGTTCCCTTCATTTTAACATTAAATGTTAACAAATTGAACAATAAGAAACAAAGAGCAGAAGATGGGTTAAGGCAGGGTCAAATTAACTCTATCGTCTTTGACCTTATGCTCCACAACACACCTGACCACATGTGCTTATCAAATTATAACCTGCACAAACTCTGACAAATGTTCCCTATGCAATTCTTTGAAGTAGACGACATGAACTTTTCGATCCAGCATTGCACAGATGCAGTTATCTGCCCACATGGATCTGATTGTAGCCATGAATAGTATTTTGACTTGTTTTCTACCATTAGTAATCACAACCAGTATATTTTTTGTCAGTTTCTTCGTTATAACACAGTAGGAAAAAATGAATATGTATATAGTCTTGTTTCTGCTAAAGGGTTCCTTACCAAAGCCACGTTTTCCTTGTCTCAGTAAGTTGACTGGTAGTGCTGCAATAATGTCCTAGTTTACTCATCAGCATGAAAAGATGACCAAAATTAGTGTTAGATGTTATCTGAGACGATTTGATAATTGCACAAATTATTATATTTAATTTTCCAAGCTTCCACCTTTGTGCTCTAAATTCTTCCCATTTTTTTCTTCTGCTTTGTCATTTTCCTTAAGTGGTGCTCTAGCTCTGAGCAATCATATAATTAACTCTCAGGCACTTTTCTCTGAATCAACCCCAACCTTTTCTCCTCCTAATCAAACATTGTCCAAACTAAACATAAAAAGATGAGCTGTCCATCTTAACACTCACTACATGTGCAAAATCCTACTTTTAGAACTGAGAGACATGAATATAGGGGACAGAGGGTCCCAGCCTCACAGATGGTCCAGGAGAAACTCTGTGCATGGTATGAGGACTCAGAGTAGGCTAGACTGGGGCACACTCTGGAGCTCCACCCACCCCCCAGCATGTGCACAAGGTTCCCATTGCAGAAGCGAGCAGACCAAAACCTCTTGGTGTATGATGTACACACGCACATGTTGGCTAGGCTCACTTCTAACAGTGAAAAGAACGAGGAGTACTTGTGGCACCTTAGAGATTAACAAATTTATTTGGGCATAAGCTTTCATGGGCCAAAACCCACAAAAGCTTATGCCCAAATAAGGTGCCACAAGTACTCCTCGTTCTTTTTGCTGATACAGATTAACACGGCTACCACTCTGAATTCTAACAGTGAGTTAGGAGAATACCCTACCCTGCTTCTGCATTCATATGCTAGGAGAAGGGGGACAGATTGTTTCCTAGATTCCCCATACAACAAAGCATTCGCTTATAGGTTTCTTGAAAAGAAAAAGAAAAGGTTCAAGCAAGCACAGAAGTAGGTCCTTATATCTGAAGAGTGACCTGCTGATGATTATCGTTGAATCCATTTTTGACAAATAATATTTTGGCAAGAGAATTAAGACAGGGAATTTGGTATGATATTTAACAAATTTGATGGGCCAAGGCCTGCACGAATGCTGGCCATTTATTTTTATAAAGGATATTATGTAAGTTCACAAAATCATCCTGTGACGAAAAGCACACAAAACAAATAACGACACCTGTACTGTGCTCAGTGTTAACACCAAACCTGATAAAGCAGAGACAGTGATGTATTTGGATTTCATTTTTTGTGACTATTCCATGGATAATATCACAGAAGAAATCCTAATTCCTCAAAAATCTTTTTTTATTTTAAGCTATTGGGAGCATTAATTGAATTCTGATAGCTCCCACAATGTGCTAGGCACTGTCCACACACGCACGGAAAATAAATTCAATACAATACAAACTCTTTGTGAATATTATTAAAAAACAACTGGTTCTTTTTCTAATTAAGTAATAGATGAAAAGTAAGATTTTCACAAATCTCCAGTGTTGTACTAAGTCTATTCCCATTGGAGTCAATGGGAGATTTACTTTCGAAATTTCTGCCCTAAAGATTCATTCCCAAAATATCCCAGCTCAGCCAAGACTAATCCCCATTGTTAAACTCCAGACTAAAAAAAAGCCACCTTTATGCATGTGTCTATCCCTGGTTTAAAAATCAAATTTGCATCTCAAAGCAAAAACGACACTTGTGGCCGAACCCTACAAACTTTATGCACATGCTTAAGTGTCTGCAGCACCAAAGGCTGGCAATGGAATACTCCTTGCGCTGTTCTGTAGATGGACTGGATGACCTATTAGGGGTCTTTGTTATCCTTAGCTTTTTTGATTCTCTGATATTAGTTAGGCTGTTTCCATATAATACAAGAGTACAAAATCCCTCGTTTCTGACATAAATACTAAGTCTAATCAGTTGTCTCTATAGCAAACATCCTAGGACTGAGTCAGTACAAAAAAGTCAGTCACAGTTTCAATTTTTGCTTCCCACCGACACTTCCTTCACAAATCATATTCAGGATGCTAGAAAGCCATACTAGTGCAATGGTATGCATTATTCCCATTCTTCAGAGAAATTCTCATTTTCCCACATTATTGGACTTTGCTGACCTATGCCACACATTACTACAGGTAGAGCCATCCAAAAAGGGTGAGGAAAGAGACAAAGAACTAATGGTCTGGTATTCCAAAGTATGGAGCACACAAATTTAGTATAGAAGTCAATGGAAGTCATGGGTGCTCAGCTTTGGATGTCAACTAGAGTGTACAACAAGATAGGGTTCCCCAGCAGTCAGGTTCTGTGTAGAAGACATGCTTTCAGGCTCTCTATGATTAATGTAGGCCAGAGCTTTGTTTATTGTTTGAATTGTGGCAATAGTATGTAACCCACACACTGCCTGGGTGTGGTGTTCTGTTCCATCTAGTGGCACTGAGACCACTTAGAGAGAGAGAGAGAGAGAGAGAAAAGGAGTCTGCTCTACAGTCTTAGCTAGCAGCACGTTGACTTTTAGCTCATGCGATAGAGGCTCGTGCATTAAGCTCCAGAGGCCCCAGGTTCAATCCCGCCCGCCGACGACCAGGGTCTGTCGGTGTTACAAGTACAAAAGACCCAGTTAAATACTATTTCTTTTGTTTATCATTTTTACAGTGCAAATATTTGTAATAAAAATAATATATAGTGAGCACTGTACACTTTGTATTCTGTTCTGTAATTGAAATCAATATATTTGAAAATGTAGACAAACATCCAAAAATATTTAATTAATTTCAATTGGTATTCTATTGTTTAACAGTGCAATTAATTGCAATTAATTTTTTTTTAGTTAATCGAGTGAGTTAACCGCGATTTATCGACAGCCCTAGTTAAAATTGCAAGGCACATGCACTTAGCAAAAGGAGGAATATAAACCCAAAAAGTACACATGTGTTGTGAAAGGTCTTAATAACAATCTTAATCACATAATTTTGAATGTATTAATAAAGCAGTACAGACTCTTGTGTCCCCTTCAGACTTTCTTCATAAAAGTAAATAGAAATCAATATCTGCTCTCCTGTCAATGGTAACAGAAAAGATGGGCTCAAACCCAAAGCCCAAATACATGTACCCTCAAATTTTAATGGGGGTTTTGAAATTCAGATATGAATTTTGCTGCTTGGACCCACCTCTGGATCAAAGTTGGCAAAACATCAAATGAACTAAGCAAAATGATATGACAACACATCTCTTGAAAACTACATTTTGTTTTCAGATGCCTTTGCCAACGTTCAGGCAAGTTTCTAATTAACACCTTTTTCCTGGCTATCCAAAACCAGCTTCTTTTGTATTTCCCAGTGGAAAAGTCTAAATAACTGGCCACCTTTCGTCTTACATCAGCTTAATATGGTATGAATTCATAGGGGCCTCTTGTTAAACTAGGACATGTACTGAGAATTCTGAGGAGAAAAGAAGTTGCAAGCAATGCATCTTTGAAGGAATGAAAGGAAAATATTACTTGAAAGAAGGGAAAACGTACTGTACTTTTGCAAATCAGCAGGCAGAGGAAACTGCTTTTTTTTTTTCAAAGTGAGATCTATACAAGACCAACAAAACCATTCTGAATTGTGAACCTCAGATTCAATGACAAACTTGAGAAAAGAAGTGGCAATTCAAATATGGGATAAAGGGACCTAATAAACATGATTGGATTTTAATGCAGCCATGCCTGTCTAAACATTCATTAGTGATGAAGTAACACAATACTTACAAAAGCTGCTGCTGTATGCATCTGTGCCCCTAAAAAAACATTCAGGTAATTCAACTTGTCAGCAATCACTTTCATGCGAGTGGTGAGGCTATTCAAAAAGGCTGTTAAAATACTACTGGGAACATCTACAAAAATCAGTATTACCATAGGGCTAAAACAAAGAAGTTTCTAGCAAAGCAAATATAATTCACCAAATCCATCCATAGTGATGACTGCTTTGCTTCTCTATGTTGCCAGTCAGGTTGAAAATACAAGTTTATCATTAATGGAGAGAATTTTCAGAAGTCAGGGAGCATTACTGAAGTAAATCGCTGAGTTGTTTCTTTCCACCAAAAATGCAAGGGATTAGCAGATACTTCTGCACCTAGGAAAAAAATAGAGCTGCCTGCTAAGATATTCATTTCCTTGTATCAGTATGTTTGGGGACAAAAAAAGGGGGGGGGGGACAAAAAAAAAGAGATATGTGGTCACCCAAAGAAAGATTCAAGCAGCATACATATTTCAATATTAAGGAGAATCAGACCATTAAAAAAATCCACAACCACCTCCAGTTATTAAAGTTTCGTTTTAAGTTAAAATGTGATGGGATAGTCAAAACTGATCTGCAATTAAGAATTCAGTTGCCGGGCAGCTATGCTATTGACTACAAGCAGGGCCGGCTCCAGGCACCAGCTTGTCAAGCAGGTGCTTGGGGCGGCCGCTCCGGAGAGGGGCGGCACGTCCAGGTATTCGGCGGCAATTCGGCGGACGGTCCCTCACTCCGCCTAGGAGCGAAGGACCTCCCGCCGAATTGCTGCCGCAGATCGCGGCTTTTTTTTTTTTGGCTGCTTGGGGCGGCCAAAACCCTGGAGCCGGCCCTGACTACAAGCATCCCTATCCACGTGCAATAAGAAAAAATATAGGATAAAAGGACCCAGATCCATCTCCTCCGATGTCTGGACTTGAGTTCATGTCCTCATCACTCTTCTTTCTGCATCCTAGGGCGGGCCAAGGGTTACATAGTGCCCTATATCAGCAATTCAGGAAACAAAGCTCTTGCTTAACAATTGAGAGGAAAAACTTCCTGACTATGAGAGACTTGGCATACTATTTTCAAAAGTGACTAGCGATTTTAAATGCTCAGTTTCAGAAAAAACTTAAAGGAGCCTGGATTTCAGTGTGTGGGTGCTCAGTCACCTAAAATTTGGGGCATTCAATATGACTAGTCACCGGAAAATCGTGGTCTTGTTTCTTTTGTGTTTTCAGTGGAAGTCTAAATATCTGGCCACCTTTCTGCTTACAACAGCTTAATATAGCATGAACCCATAAGGACCTCTTGTTAAACTTTACTAGGACATGTTCTGAGTATTCTGAGGGGGGAAAGAATTGCAATGAATCTTTAAAGAAATTAAAGGAAAAGTTCCCTTGAAAGAAGAGAAAACATACCATGTGTTCACAATCAGCAGGCAGAGGAAGCTAATATGTTTAGTTTGGTTTTAGTGAGTTCTGTTCAGGGCCAACAAAAACTATTCTGAATTCTGGACTACATTTTCAATTACAAACCTGAGAAAAGACATCATCCAGGAATGTCGGAAATACAAAGGTTTACAGATGTATAGAGTTTAAGGCCAGAAGAGACCATTAGACCATATAGTCTCACCTCATGTATAACACGGGCCATTACATTTCATTCAGTTTCCCCTGTACTGAGCCCTACAATTTGTGTTTAGCTAAAGCATCTCTTCCAGAAAGGCATCTAGTCTAGACTTGGAGACATCAGGAGATGGAGCATCCATCACTTCCCTTGGGAGTTTTTGTTCCAGTAGTTAATCATCCTCTCTGCTACAAATTTATGCTTTATTTCCAATTTGTATTATATGGATTCAGCTTTCAGATACTGCTTCTTATGCATTTCTCCATCGGATTACAGAGCTCTTTAGTACCCAGTATTTTTAACTCATGAAGGTACTTATACACTGTAATCAAGTCACCTTGCAATTTTTTTATAAACTGAACAGATTGAGCTCTTTAAGTCTCTTCACTGTAGGGCATTTTCTCCAACCTTAAAATCTTTTTTGTGGCTCTTTTCTGTACCCTTTAATTGGTCAACATCTTTTTAAAAATATGGACATCAGAACTGTCCACAGCATTCTAGTATTGGTCTCACCAATGCCATCTGCAGACATAAAAATCTCCTCCCTACTCCTTTTCACTACTTCCCTTGATATTTACTTCCAGATGATTGATGAAAATGTTGAATAGCATTGGCACTAGCACCTATCGTGCAGAACCCCACTGGAACACCCCAATGCAATTATGGTTTCCCCATTGACAACTACTTTTTTATATCTGTCAGTTAGACAGTTCTCAATCCACTTAATGTGTGATTTAATTATATTGTATAATGGTATTTTTTAGTCAGAATGTTATGCAGTGCTAAGTCAAATGCCTTACAAAAGCCTAAGTATATTACAGCTATGGTAGTTATCTTTATCAGCCAAACTTGTAATCACCTCTAAGAATGAAATCAGGTTTGTTTGACAAGTTCTGTTTGCTATAAAACCATGTTGACTGGTATTAATTATGTTCCCACCCATGAATTCTTTATCAAGTGAATCCCATATTAACTTTTTCATTATTTCGTCTGGGACTGATGCCAGGTTATCTAGGCTATTGTTACCCAGGTCATCCCACTTGCTCTTTCTGAATATTAGCACAATCTTCTGGAATTTCCTAAGTATTTCAAGATCTTCTCAGCCAGCTGTTTTATGGATCTTGGGTTTAAGTTATTCAGGCCTCTTGATTTAAAATGGTTTATGCCTAGTAGATTTTGGTTATTATCCTCCTTGGTTACTAATTGACTAGAAAGTACTTCATTATCTCCATCTCCATATGTTTACACCATCCTGCTTCTTTCCAGATACAGGACAGACATATTCATTGAATACATCTGCCTTTTCGGCATCATTACAGAATTTACTATCTGACTTCTAGGATTTCTTTTGTTACTAACAGGTTTTATTCTTATTGTCCTTAGCCCTGCCAACCTTAATGTCTTTAGTTTCCCTTACTTTCTGCACTTAATAATTTCTAATTTATATTGATTTCTATTTCCCCTTTTTTCCATTTGTTATACATTGCTTTTTTTTCTAATTTTTGCCTTTACTTCACCAATGAACCAGGATGTGCTTTTAGCCAAAGTTGTTCTCTTTCTTGATTGTGGAATCATGGTTATTGACCATTAATTAACTTTTCTTTAAGAACTCCCAACTTTCATTCATATTTTTCAGTCTAAATTTTCCCATGTAGTCAACGTCTGCTCATAATTTTCCACAGCTTTAGGAAATTAGCTCTTTTGAAGCACTAAGTTATATATGTTACTGTTTGGCACTGTCCTCTGTTTGCCCATATTGAATTTAATCAGGTCATGATCATTGGCCCCTAGGCAACCACTACCTTCCAGTCCACTGAAAAAGGAGCTACCTTATGTTGGGTGCAATGCTGTATGTGTTTCAAGATTCTCATCTATAATTTCTAGAAACTCCAGTGATGTTTTATTGCTAGCTGCATGAGACCTCCAGCAAGTCTCCCAAACTGAAGTTCCCCATTACACCACAATTTTTCCTTCCACATGTTACAGGTATATTTGTATCCAGTAAAGGATAGGATGGAAGTTATAACATGAACTGAAGGAGGGCCAGGTTGAGATCAAAGATAAATTCTGGAAGGCTACAGGGTGCCAGACAGAGTGCTTATTTAAATTAAAATAGGCACATGGTCAACAATAAAAACTGTAAATGTCTATGTGCCAATGTAAGAAGTTTAAAAGCATATATAGCTGAACTAGAGTGCCTGGCTATGCAAGGACCTTGACATAATAGATATTACTGAAACATGGTAGGATGAGAAAAATCACAATGGGATACTGTAATTCCTAGCTAGAAACAATACAGATTAGATCATTGAGGTGGGCAAGTAGCACTATACCTTAAAAAATGCAATAGAAACCGATGAGGTAATAAAATTTTTGAGTGGAGAGGCCCATAGAGTTAGATTTGTATGTACACAATTCCCAAGTCATAAATATACAAATGCCGTAGTAGGGTTATTCCAGAAGCCAACTAACCAAGAAAAGGAGACTGAGTGCATAGTATTGAGGAGATCAAAGAAGCAGTTACAGCTGATAAAACATAACAGCGGGGTACTTCAACTAGCCATGTATAAACTAGTCATCTGTCACAATGAGACAAGATTTAGAGAAACAATTTCTCAACACCTTAAATGATGGCTTCTTGGAACAGCTAGCTCTAAAACATGCAACAGGAGAAGCTATTCTCAGCTTCAACCTTTGGAGTTGGTGGTAGTAGTAACTATAGTTGAGCCACTAATTGAACATAAAAATGTCTAAAAAGGTGAGAAAAATTAAAATCCTGAGAGTCAGGATGGAGTATACTTAAGCATACCAGTCTAGAGTCACAGAAGATATGCACGCCACACTGCTGATAATTCTGTCAACTTTATCATCACTCTCACAATATTTGTTTTTTGTTTTGTTTTTTTAAGACCACCTTCTAGAAGCATGTGATCATCAGAGAATCTCAGCTTGCATTTTAAAAAAAAGATTAAGTTTCTAGCCCTTGTGGTTATTGAAGGAAGCCTGAAAACATGACCCAAGTAAAGGTTTAAAAAGCAGAAAGCAAATAACAAAACCACCCACTTTTTAAATAAAAATCTCATGATTTTTAAACTAATCATGTGGGAGGGGGTTGTTATTGTTTGAGTTAGGTCTGGGTCTTTTGGGGGGGAAAGGAATGGGGCCTGACTCATGATTTTTGATCACTTGGTGTTGGTAATACTGAGAACCTTAAATAAAAAAGTATGCACAGAAAGAAAGAAAAAACATTAAAAAACATAGTACGGTTAAAGGGCAATGGTTGACCTGCCATTCAAGCAAAGTATGTTCTTCAGAAAATGGGAACTCCATCTTAGTTAAACCAATGGTGAGGAACTATGGCAGGTAAAATGTGTGATGGAAAAAGACCTAGAC
Source organism: Emys orbicularis (assembly GCF_028017835.1). Classification (NCBI taxonomy): domain Eukaryota; kingdom Metazoa; phylum Chordata; order Testudines; family Emydidae; genus Emys; species Emys orbicularis. The sequence goes on along the minus strand of NC_088683.1, from coordinate 266,013,115 downwards.
ATCCTTGTGAACAGTTCACTGAAAACTTCTGCACAGTAAACAGTGAGTCAAAAAAAAAAAAGGTAACAAAATGTTGTAATGTATAAGACACTGATTAGGAAATACAGGAAGTGTTATGCCATTATATAACTCAATGGTACACCCTCATCTGGAATATTATTTTTAATTCTCAGAAAGGATATAGTACAGAGACAATATAGAGATAAAAGATTAAAAACAGAGATATAGAAAGACTATCACATGAACTAAGTGAAAACATTAAAACTGTTTAATTTAGAGAGGAGACTAACAAAGGCAGACACAATGGAAGTATATAAAATTATAAATGGTACAAATCTGGTAAAGCTCACACTCCTACTCAGCCTTTCATAATTACAGGAACAAAGGAATATTCTGTCAAACTGAATGGTCACAAATTTAAAAGTAATAAAAGAAAATAGTTTTGACACAATATATAATTAACCCAGAGAACTCGCTGTTACAGGATACATGGTGGCCAAACACATGGTATTATTCAAAACAGGAGGATTCACTTGTACAGCTAATGATAATATCCATAGTTATATTAGACAGAATAAAAAAAAATTAAATGGAATTTAAACTGTCATAAATTAGGGCATAAGCCAAACACTAACTGACATTGTAAGAAGAAATGTTCCCTATGGGCAAGTTCTTTGAGAACTGTCTACTATGGAATACGTCTTCTATTGTCTTCTGAAGCATCTCAGATTGGCCACTCTCAGAGACATGGCTATTAATATTATTTATTATTTGTATTATTGTAACACCTAGGAACCCTAGTCATGGACCAGGGCCTCTTGTCTTAGGTGCTGTACAAAAATGTAATACAAAAAGACATATCCTGCCCCCAAAAAGCGTACAGTCTAAATATTACACAAGAGACAGATGGATACAGAAAGACAGGAGAGTACAAAGAAACAATGAGACAATGTTGGTCATATGATAGGCTTGGTCTCAGCACACTAGCAGCCTAGCAGTTGTCACATGTTTTTTTTTTTAGACATCACAGCAAAGGAGCGTTTTAAGGAGGTTTTTAAGGGAGGACAATGAGTTAGTTTTGTGGATGTTTATGGGAAGCTCCTCTCATGGAGGGCAGCCTGGGAGAAAGCAGGAAGGTGCTTGTTTGAAAATGTAATCAAGTGGGTGATAGAGGCTGGACCTATGGCCTGACAGGAGTTAACTTTTTGATACTGAGAGATGATAGGTAGTGTGGAATAGGCTGTGAAGGGCCTTGTAAGTGATGACAAGTAGCTTACATAGCATGTGACAAAGAAGGGAGAGACAGTGAAAGGATGCAAATAGAGGGGTGACATGGTCAAAGCGACAGATTCGGAAAAGGATATTTACAGCAGCATTCTGAATGGCTATGAGTAGAGCAAGATTGCATTTGTCAAGGCCAGAGAAAATGATGTTGCAGCAATCAAGATGTGAGATGACAAGAGCCTGGACAGGAGTTTTAGCTGTGTGGATGGATAAGAAATGCCGTATCTTAGAGATGTTATGCAGAAAAAAAAATCTGTAAGATGTAGCCATACCCTGAATGTAAGGACTTAGAGGGAGTCTGAGTCAAAGATGACATCCAAGTTACGGGCCTGAGGGACAGTTAGAATGGTGGTCTTATCAACAGTGATCAAGAAAGGAAGTAGTGGGGAGGACCTGAAGTGGGGCGGGGGGGGGGGGAGATTAGGAGCTCTGTTTCATGCTAAGTTTGAGCTGATGGCTAGACATCCTTGTGGAGATGTCAGAGAAATAGAGTGAGATTTTTGTTTGGACAGGAAGAGACAGGTCTGGAGCAGAGAGGTAGATCTATGAATTGTCAGCATAAAGATGGCAGTTGAATTTGTGCTTGCAGATTAGATTATTCAGATGGACCACAGCTCTGATCTGGTATGGCAATGCCTATGTTCTCACAGAGAAGCAGAAAACATCTTAGGTCTGAGGTTTCCAGTTTACATGAATGTTGTGGTGGACCATAACTAAACAGAACATTTGGAGCGTTTATCCAAACTTATACTGCATGGGAAAAAAGTTATTCAGATATGGAAACTGGAAAATAGCCAAAAAATACCAAAAAGGGGTCTGGAAACCAGAATTTACCCCTCAAATTACAAAGCCAGCAATATCAAACACAGTAATTGAATTTACACCTGATGCAAAAAGCTCACTATTTAACTGAAAATAGCCTTTTAGATGGTAATATTGTCCACAGAGACTCTTTTCCAGAAATATGACCCGTAAGTGTATAGTAGTATTTCAGTGATTCATATTCTATGGGCTATTCCAAATTGTAGCCCACGTATCTTTTTGTTCCACATATTGTGAAAACAAGGGTCCAACTTCTTTGTCATAGCCATTTTCTCTTGTTTAATTACACAGCATTTAATATAGATCACTTATTTATTTTGATTTATTTAAAATGCTCACCTCCAACTCTCTGGGCTCCTGTACAAAATGATGGTAATAATAATAATAATTAAAAAAAAAACACAACACCCTAGTTGGACTAATGTCCAAATCTAAAAATCTCCCCAAATCACAGTAAACTCATATCTGCTCACAATGAAATCCACTCAAATTCCTGAAATCAGAATTCATACACGGGGCATGAAGCTAGAATAGCAGCATGATACGGGCTGGAACATCACGTCCCAAAAATTGAGAATTTATATTCAAGAATACTCAGAAGACTGCTGTAGTCTTGCTCATCAGGGCAATATCATTTAAAATTTCACCTGGGATCTATTGAACACTTGCAGGTCTCAAAGCATGACATTAATCTGATATTCCAGATCAGAGTTGGAAATGTATTTATATGCTATAAAGCACATACACTTTGGGACAAAGTTATGTTATGGTTCAATTTCTGCATAGCACTCACTGAGTCCTGCAGCCTTAGAGACACCAGCAGGTTAGATATCATAATATCTCATGAAAAGCTCTGCTTCTTAAGGCTAAGACTACAGCTGAAAATTTAATTACTGCTCCAAGAAAACAACCCATGACACCACATATATTGCACTGGTGTAATAGTCTTTAGGAAACAGCAAAATTTGAGAATATGACATTTTCAAGATCTGCTAAGCTTGTGTGATGTAACTCAGTGTGGCAGCCTTTCATAGTGCTGCACGTTGACCGAAATAGTTCGAAAAGTTAGTACCATTTGTCCTCAATTCCTTGAAGAGTCTTTCTCAAGAAACAGTCACTTTAGATAATGAGGTCTGATGAAATGGCCTACTTAATAATTATAGACCATCCTGCTCTGAAGGCCTTCTTGGAGATTGCATGGAAGAACATATGATCCAGATCCAAACCTCTTGGCTCCAGCCCATATCTAATCCATATTTTTCCTAAGGAGATATGTACTGTATTTATTGGTTCTGTTCTTTTAGGGCTGTCTAATAATAAACTATGAGATTTCATGAATACCTACATATGTATTTTGATTTTTTTTTCTTGTCACATTTTAGGTCACAAATGTATATTTTAGCCCATTCTACAATGTTGTGGATGACATTTTAATGCATCTGCACTACTTCATTCCACATTCTAGTGCAGCGTTTCTCAAAATGGGGTCCATGGATCCCTAGGGGTCCGCAAGGGTACTCCAGGGGGTCCGCGGGCCCTGCTGATCAACTCAACTTCTCCCCCTCCCTCCCAGCGCCTCCTGCATGTTGGGGAACAGCTGTGAGGGAGAGGGAGGATTGGGGACGTGGCACGCTCGGGGGAGGAAACAGGAGGGGCAAGGGTGGAACAGGGGCAAGAAGAGGTAGGGCAGGGGTGGGGCCTTGGGGGAAGGGGTGGAGTGGGGGCAGGGCTTTGGCCTGAGCAGGGAGCTTGGAGGTCCACGAAAGATTTTAAATCAAAATGGGAGTCCTCGGGTTGCTAAAGTTGGAGAACCACTGTTCTACTGGTATGCATCCCACAATGAGTCAGCAAGCTGAGTCCACAGTGTATTGGGCATTGTAACTGAAGTCTCCACCAGGTGGTGTTTCTAGGAAGTAAAGCTTACAGTGTTCCCTGGAAGTTTTGAGACTCAGTGCAGTAAAGTCAGTATTTCATTTTAAGACTCACCAGCAACCAATTTACAAGGCGACAAATGACACTAAGGTAATGCAGCCCTGAAACTTCAGTTCCACCTCAGAGAACAACCTGTGCTGTTGACCTATCACCTCGTTTCACACAGATACACAGGATTACAGTTCAGTTAGCACAATGTCCCTTCACTTAACCAATACGAATTACATTTCCACTTACACAGCAGTTACTCAGGATTATTTTTAGAACTTTCAGCAAAATGATTTTACAACCAGCCATTAAGTCAGAACAGAAAGAGAGAAAGAAATTGGAGCGATGATGAACTCTCTGACAAAGGGAGGAAGGAGAATAGGTTGCATCTCCACGGGCACGATCCAAAATGTTTTGCTGACAAGGCTCAAATGTAAATCCTGATTTAGGAAGAGCAGCTTTTCTCATATTACTTACTCATATTTTACAGACCTAGCAAAGAATTTTAAATGTACTGAGAGGCAAATCCTGCCTCCTCGTCCACATTTGCAGAAGTACCCCGCCCCCCGTCTCCTCCCAGAGGCAGAACCAATACTGGGACAGGGACAGGATTTGGGCAGGCTATGCAATGGTTCCCTGTGAACCACTCTACAGGAGGCCAAAGGATGGAGGAGCAGAGATCCTATTGAAGATCCTCCCATCTTCCCCCTACCACCCAGCCATGCCACAGCTTGGATGGAGGATTCTTTTCACGTGCATACCTCCCACACCACTGCCACTTGGAACTACGTATCTTCCAGCCCACCTCTTGTGGCTGGGTGCTGGTGTGAGGATGGGGGCCTGGAAGTGTTGCTGAAAAGCCACAACAACTTCCATAAGGTAATCTCAACTACTTTCAGTTATTCTGTTTAAAGCAGGATTTCTTCCAACAGCCATGGGCCCCAGACTCAACCTTTCATTATGGAAAAGTTCTAGAGAATATAAGAAGGGATATGGACCTTTTTTTCCAGAACTGGCCTCAGACTTCTACTGAAGTTATGGGGGCTGAGCACTTTTGAAAATCAGGCCCTAAACCTATGGGATTATGTACATATTCAATAGCATTCTATGGAAATAATAATTAATAGATACCTTTTCTACCGAAACAGGTGGTGAGGTAATATCTTTTATTGTACCAACCTCTGTTGGCGAGAGAGACACGGCTACAACTACACTGCATACAACATCCTTTCTACAAGCTTTTTGAACTACATAGAGAATTCTAGCAGAGTCCTTAGTTTTATATTAAATTGCAGGGAAATGTCAAAAAACCTGTAGAAACATTATCATTTTCTCAGAAGTTACATAGGGCTTTGCCATAAGGGTTATCTAAGCCTTTAAAAACTGTGTGTGTACTTTCCCTTCCTGTAATTACAAATTTCCTAGCCAAATTCCTCTCAACAGAAATATCCATAACCCTGCTCCACTTTCTAAAAGCAACTGCCTACAGCCTGATCCACTCTCTCCCTCCCTCCCAATAGCTCTCATTTAAATGTAAAATGGGGATAACAATCTTAACCTCCTTCGTAAAGCACTTGGAGATCAACTGATGAAAAAGTGATATATAAGGGCTAGGTATTATTATACCATTGGCTTTGATCCCTTTCTTTAATATGACTAATGATATTTATAGTTTATAAAACATGCAAAGCGTGCTTGGTACTTCTGACCACAAATGAGAAAAATACCCTGCCCCAAGGACCTTACCATCTAATCATAAAAACGGCACACAGTGAGTGAGTGTAACAAACGGGGAATGTAGGAGGAGGGGAAACAAGATGACAAAGGTAACAAGAAGATTATGTTGTTACTTAGGTTTATATGCATTTCTTGATGGCTCTACTCTGTCAATTATTTTAATGCGAATTTTCCTCTTCACACTTACAGAGTATCGAGTATCATGGGCCTCCTTTAGGAGTGATCTGAATGAGGAGAGGCAGAGTTTGATGGACTGCAGAGTCTTCCATGGATAAGAAGCAGCATGGAAAAAAGTGTAAACATGGAAGTGGGAGGGGGGACACAAAGGGGACATTAAAACTGACTTCATTGGCGGCACAAAGGGGGACATGCTCAGAAATTAGATTGAGATGTGGGCTGGGATGGAGTTGGACTGGAATTTGCTAATAGAAAGACTGAAGAGAGCACTGATATTGGCAGAATGATGGGTAAGGAAGATGACTTGAGCAAATGTATTTTCAATAAACTACAGGGGAGTAATATGGGTGTCAAGGAGGCCAGAGAGGAAGAGGTTGCACTAGGTGCAGGGACTGTCATTAAAATATGTTTTTTATCGTGCATAGTACAATGGAGTCCTGACCTGGTTGAGGCCTTAGGGGTATAATTCACTATAATTAGTCAAGTGGGAGATGACCAGGGCAGAAATCTGGGATTGAGAGGAAGGGTTAGATTTCTAAAGATTTATACAGGAAGTACTAGATCTCGCAGAAATCTCTCCTTTCTTACTGCACCCCTCCAGAGAATTTCCCCCCACATTTAATCATTGTTCCTGGTCATACTCAAGTGGTCACATATATATGCATATTATTTTTCCTTTTTGTTTGAGAGACAGGAAGTTTGGATTCCTACCCACCACTTTGTCACATCACATAATTGCTTTACCTCATGGCCAAAATATCACTGTTCAGGCTTCCTAGAGCCAAGCTGCAGGCTGTCCTCACATTCTAATTTTAACTCTTCAACACATTTTCGTACAGGCTCTCTGACTGGAGGGAGAATTTTTAAAATAGGCTATTCAGAGAGTGTCTGCAATAGATTGGCTTGGCAGTGTTTGCCTCAAATACCCCACCACATTTGCAGCTGTTAATTCCGTACGGTGATTGATAAATGGGTTCTGCTAACTCAGGAAGTAAAGGAGGTGGGAGTAGTTCTTTGGAGAAAGATGATCATGGGCTGAGTAATCCTTAGGAAGAATCCTTGAAGCGCAAAGCCTGGGGAGATGGTCTGAGCTGAACTTCTTTGTATTATTATTATTTTCTGTGTTAATAAAACTAAATCCCAGGACTTATGTATGAACGGCACCTCCTCATGCAGACTTTTATATTTAATCAAACTTAAAAACCTCTCTTTCCCCCTCTTTCACGTAACTGTATAGAGATTTCACTAACAGTGTGGTAGGTAATTTTCTTTCCCCTGTAAATTAAATTTAGCCTTTGGTTATGAGCCAGCCTTACTGACAGATACTTTGTATCACTTTCAGGTCCAGATTGCTCACCATATTTACCTTCCAACTGATTCCAGTAAATGTTATAAGAGCTATCGAATAAACAGACCTGCAAAAACACAAAACATTAACTTGCTAGAATGCATCTTATCAATCTGTATCCATTTCCTCTATGCAGGAAAATACACAACTGAAACTTAAACTTATTTCTATGTCTTCAGGACTCAACAATAACAACAAAATAAGAGGAGCAGGAAAAGACTGTATCATTCAAATGAAAGTCCAATAATTTGCTATTATTTAGCTATGAAGATGTATGGCCAAATTCTGCTTTCAGATGTACCTATTTAAACCAACTGAAGACAAAAGTATAGGATGAGAATTCATGACCCCAAGAAGAAATGGAAACGCTACTATTAGATCAAAATAAGATGGGTCTGTCCTAGGGATAATGTGAGTCTTACGTCATTGTACAAATAACTAATAATAATTTTCTGAGATTTTTTATACTGGAAATCTGAGCAGGACTTTGCATAAATAGGCTGAGATGAACTTTTAGAACTTTTGAGGAAAATTCTGCAACTGTATGATGTTTATATAAACTGAGAAATGAATTCTCATTGTGTTGCGTCAGTTCCTTTCCTGATCATGAAGTCTCTGGCAAGGACAGATTGAAAGTTATTTTGCAAAACCAATAATGTTTACAGTTTAAAGTGAGTCTATTTTTTTGTCCTGTGCAGGCTTTTCTCTTTATACCTGCAATGTGGACATGGCTCGCTGAAGCAAGATAGAACTTGACTGTCCATCTTGGGAAACCTCTCGACTAATATACAATATCCTGGGTCTTCAGGCTCAAAGATTCTATTCTTCAGGCAGCTCCTCTATCTCTCAGTTGTCATCTTTTCCATCTCTCAATTCGCTCTGGCTATCCACCCCAAAAATATCCCCTTCCCAAAGACAGTTGAATTCATTCCCTGCATTTTTACCATGATTTATTTTCCCTTCAAACCTGTAAAATACATAATTTCTTCAATGATATGCACATAAAGAGATAATCTATTGAAAAACTGCTTGACTACCTATTCTGAACTTAACCAATCTGTCCTTGCAAAAGACTAGCAGACATATGCCTTCCGCACACACCAGGAAAAGACTAATTCCCAGTGACTTGAGGATAGGGCTTCAGTTTATTGTCAGTTTGTCTATCCAGTGATAATTAAGGAGGACTATTACACACACACACACACTGTTCTCATATATCGTAAAATGTTCTCAGAGAATGCTTTCCTTTAAACATGATGGACAGGTGGTAGCCACTCCAGAGTTAAAGCTTACAGACCAATTTCCATATTAAAACCTTATTTTGGTGCCCTACCTCCCACCTAACTTTGGCTTGAAAAAATTCATTTGTCCTGAAAATTGCCAGGTCTAATTTGAAGACTAAAGGAGAATGTTTCTTGCATGTCTGAAGAAAGTTAAATTTGTTTTGAGTCATTCTAAAAAGTTACCCAGATTTAAGTTAGACTTATATGTAATGTTTATCTCCTGCTAGTTCCAAAATGGCTTACTGCTATGCCTTCAAACTTGCCAGAGTTTATTCTCCCTGAGAACTAATGTATTGACTGTAATTAAGACAAGTTAACAATATTTATTGTGGGTAGTTTGGGGCCCAATCCGGGTGTCATTGATTTCAATGAGTTCTTATCCCAATTGTCCACTGATGTCTACGGGAGGTGTTTAGACCAGTGGTTTTCAACCTTTTTCCATGTGCGGACCCCTAAAAAATTTTAAATGGAGGTGCAGACCCCTTTGGAAATGTGAGACATAGTCTGTGGACCCTCAGGGATCCCGGACCACATTAACATCAGTAGGAGTTGGATTGGACACTATATTTTGAATGTGATTGTGTTGACTAGCTGCATTTTATTAAAAGTTTGAGGGTCTTTCTATATGTAACAGCTAATGGAGTTATTCTAAAAGTTAAAGAATACCAGGTCAAGGTCTCTAGTCCTGGTTCTGCAAGAGTGTATGGTTTATTATGAAGAGGTGGTAATCTCTGATCATTAAGACTGCAAACTACAATCCTATTATAAGGCTGATATTGATTCCTTCTTCCTTAATTGTTAGTTTACAAAACACCTATCTTTTAGGAGTTAAGTCCCATTGTCCCTTGTTCTGATAAACTTGACTATATTGAGCAAGTACTTTTTGAAATTGAAGTGCTTAAACATGGCTCCTTTCTAATTTTTTTCTGCAAGTATCCAACATTAGTGTCCCTCTGTTGGCTCAATTAAATCACATTACACCACAAAGTTCAAAACCATCAGTATATTTTACTGCACCTCAAGAAGTTTCAGTTGATTTTCTAATCTGAGTACAGTGCTTAGATACCACAGTGATAAACGTTTTACAAAGGCAGCTATATCAATATTTAAGATTGACACTGGCTCATACAACAGGCAGTTTTCAGGAACAGAAATTTTTTTAATTGCTATCGTTTGAAAACCAGACCTGATTCTCCACCACTGAAGCTGACAAAGAAAGGGAAAAAAATATGATTGAGAGTATATTCTACAATTATCCCTGTCAATAAATTCTTTCTGTGAACAAAGCAAAGATACTTAGATGATACATTGCTTGTATATTGTGATCTTTTGTCACCCACCTGCACAAATATTGGCTAGGATCCCGCAATCATCTCTTAACAGGTGGACAACAGAAGGCACAGAACCCCACTGAAGCGATACATTTCCTGTAGGCAGTATATTTTTGCTGCTATAGTTATTCCACACAATTTCACACTATTCAAGAAGCACGAATGTTGGTTTCCACCCTTTATTCGTTTTACCAGAGCTGCCCACTCCTATAACTTAATTTTGTGATGCCTAATGTATTTAATTATTAATTTACCAATTAGAAATAAAAATGAAAGGTAATAAAAAAAAAACCACCTTGGGAAACACCATAAAACAAACACTGTTCCAGAAACCAGACAATGTTGCTAAGTACAACAATGTACCATCATTTACATAACCCAACCACTTAAAAGTACAGAAGTGAATAGTTAAGGGCATCATATATCTTACACTGTCACATAATAAAACAAATACATTATTTCTACAATACAAAGCAATACATATATCGCCACAACACAACCACCCTTTGCCTCAAAATAAATACCACTCTTATATCAATAACCTCAGAATATGAACACAAAACAAAGCCCTAATGAAAAAGAAGTAAACGTGTATATGCATCAATGGCATGTGTTGATCAGCTCCAAGTGCAAGTTTATACACAAACATAATTTTAACCATAAAACATATTATTTTCCTACCAACTAAATAGTTAACATTCTCAAGAAACAACAATTGTAAATATTTTGCCAAAAGATCCTACTTCCTACCACTTCTCAGTATCCCTCAAAATAAAATATTGAAATAAATACATAAAACAATCCATGGCATGAGCCCAAGCTACCGGCAGGGAGGAGGGAAAGATCCCTGCCAATCCCGCTAAATGGAACTATTTACACTATAACTATATAAAAACTCTATAACTATACTAACTATAAACTATTAACAAACTATTAACACTGTTGAGAGAAAAAACGCTAGGGTGAGTGGAGAGCAGCAAAGCTGAGCTCCACAGTTCCAACGACCGTCACAGGCGGTAAGAAGGAACTGAGGGGGCGCTGGGTCGGCTGGAGTATGTATCCAGCGCCATGAAGGCACCATTCCAGGGGGCTCCACAGCCGACCCACTGGGTGTTGCTAGGGTAAAAGTTCTCCGACGGCCGTGCATGCGCACACCTAATTGGAATCGATATGATCAAGCACTCGAAGAATAAAGGTTATTATGTAGTGATGGAATATGCACAGCTTTGTACTGGTATGTGGCCATGCTAGCCATCATATAAACTGTGACACTGATTCATACAACATTCCTCCCTACCCTATATGCCAACAACAGGCAGGCAAAATATGAAAAGGGCAACATCATCACATCTTCCACTTAAGCCCAAGTTCATGGTAGAAATAGCTTCCTGATTTTATGGTTACAGACTTGCTCAGTGGAGTAGGCTATTTTCACACTACTGTGATTTCAAAGACACTTTTTGTTTCTTGAACCAAAGAAGAACATAAAAGCGTTTTCGGAGATCAGAAGGAAAATATTTTAAAATATATAAAGATCAGGTCCATCAATGTTGACAGTATTCTTTCAAACTATACAGAATTAAATTGTGGTCTGGATTGAACATTAAAAAAAAGAACAGAACAGAAAAGAAAAGAAACTTTTGGAAACAGGAAGAAAATCAAAACTAAGTACAGATTCCACATTTTGAGTTCAACCAGAACAGTCTACTTCTTTCTAGCATGTCATGGTTATCATCAAGATAATAGAACACAGTGCAGAGCAGCACAAAACATCTTTTAAATAAGGATAAAATACTTTATTATAATAAAAAATTCTGGTCTTCATTGTTTCCTCTGCCAGCTGCCAAGAGATCTGCACTTGTCCTTTTGACATTTTGAATGATCTGACTGATCTTCTCTTCATGCCATCCCCACATATTTATTGTCAAGTGTTTTTACTTGGCTATTTAATGTTACACATCAAGCTATTTCTGTGCATCAAGGGATGGTAGCCAATGCCATGCACCATCATATAGACCACATTTCATGCGAGCATTTAAATCATTGCTGAGGCAGCCACTCGGTTATTTGAATGCATGCCCCCCATTTCCCAAACACACACAGCTTTCACACTTCAAACTGAGGAAGAGGCATTGCTGACTTGAGGTGCTCATTTAAATGCGCCTATCAAAGAAAAACACTGGTGCTCGGCATGATGGAAATTAGGTGAATTATGGCCAACTGATGTTATCACTACATTTTTATTCATTCCCGGGAAGGATGATTTAAGGGCCACTGACTTGCACTATGAGCTTTTCAAATTGACTGTCAACAATATTTCCATTAACGTTACTAACAAACAATACATATTATAGAAAAACAGCAACATCAATGCTAACCAACCCTCCCCACAGCAAGGAGGGGTTCAAAATGCTATCAGAAAAGCCAGGTGGAGCTTACACAGAGGGAAACATGGCACCATGGACTGAGTGGACCCCTTCCCAATCACTATACTCCCTCCTCCAGTATACAGTCTAGTCCACATAAACATGGAGTGACGGGGCTTGGGTGGCCTAGTGGTTAGATTGCTGGGCTCTCAGCCCCCTGCTGGGCTGAGCAGTCTCAGTCTTTAAGGCCAAGGTCGTGGTAGGGGGACCCAGGCCCCCGCTCTCCACCGGGTGCCAGCCCAGGGCCTTGTGTATACCAACCCCTGAACAGGGGGGTTGGTGTCTCTCCCGGTGGGGAGTCAGAACCTGCTGCCCTGGGTTACTTCCTATGAGTCTGTTCAGTTTGGGGCATGGCCCCTCTAGTCCAATCTATTGGTGGCTTGCTGCCCGGAGGGTTCCTTCTTGGGTCTAGGGTGGTGCTTTGCTGCAGTCCCAGGTCCCTTTGGGCGAGGCAGCTGCAAGCTGGTGAGGGCGAGTCCCACAATGTCTCTGGGGTTTGCTCAGTCAGTTACCTCTGGAACTGGGGTTCGTTCGCAGTCTCCCCTTCTCTGAGGAGCCAGTTCTTGCTTCCAGGTGGCTGCCCTGGTTGGCAGGCTGCTGCCCCGTCTGTTCAGGCAGGAACACAGGGAGCTCCTGCTGCTTTGCCAGTGAACTGAGCCAGTCTCCTTTCTTTTCTCCCCCATCCACGCCTGGCATTAGCCACAGGTATAGCGGGGAAAAGGTTTTCTTTAACCCTTGCTTCATCACACACAGGTATCACTTCATTCTCATTGGTTTAGTAGTCAAAGCATTATCAAGCCCTGTGTGCTTTGTGGCATGCCAACCACACCTCCACTCCCTGAGCAGTTCACAGACAGCTGTTGTTAGCTGGAAGCTGATGGCAGCCTGGACACTAGCCCAGCCCTACTGCTTACTTTGTGCCCGTACGCACATGTTTTACCTTGAAGAGGACCACTGAACCCAATATTACAAGCACCATCAGGAACAAAGGCCTATATCCTACTTGTCATATGTAGGAAAGTCACAGCAGCCAACAAGTTCCTTCAGGAGATCTGGAGCTCCACAGCTACTCCTGTACTGGAGGCAAAGCACAAGTCCACAATTCACGCTCTGCACCATGAACACAAGTCCCCGTGAATAAGCCTTCCCAACAATGCCAGCACTGATATCTATCCTGCCGCATGTTCCATTGGTAGGTCCACTGCAAACTAGTTGCTAGTAGCATTTAAAGCACATTAAGAAGGATTTGTTGCTGGTCCAAGCAGCAGTAATTTACCATGCACCAGAAATTGCCATGTTAGGAAAGGAAAAATGCTCTGAAGAGTAACTATTTCATTCCCCCTACCTCAGGATGGAGACACGTGCTGGGTTGGGTGTATCTCAGCTCATATATTGCAACCACGAAGGGGCTGGAGGCAGCTACCGAATGGAAAGGATGCTAATGTGAAACTGCCCTTCCCCCTCTGTGCAGTCCCCAGGCCCCTTTCCTCGGTTTTCTTATTATTTCATTCCCTTCTGCACCTCCAGAGGCCGCGCATAGCACAAGGGGTGGAACTGATTAGTAATTGTTGTGTTGTTTTGCTGACTGTTTAATTACATTTGTGTTCGCAATGTCAGGGGTGCTTGAATCTGGCATAGTTGCCCCTTTTTATTTTTGTACAAACCTAAAGAAAAACCACCCCAATGAGAGGCGTACCGCTTTCTGCACCAGGCAATGCCCTGCTTGGAGCAATACCGAGCTGCTGGACCTCATCAACATTTGGGGAGAGGAGGCTGTGCAGTCCCAGCTGCGCTCCAGCCATAGGAATTATGATAACCAAAACAGACAGATTTCACAATGCATGATAGAAAGAGGCCATGACTGGGACACATTGCAGTGTAGGGTAAAAGTGAAGAGCTGCAGAACGCCTACCACAAGGCATGGGAGGCAAACCGCCACTCCGGTGCTGCGCCCACGAGCTGCCGGTTCTACAAAGAGCTAGACATGATACTTGGTAGCAACCCCACCTCCACTGTGAAGGCCGCTGTGGATACTTCATTGGCTCACGTGCCAGTCGAGGGTGGACCAAGCCAAGAGGAGGAAATCTTGGATGAAGAGTGGGAGGGGGAACCAGAGGCAGAGGATGACTCGGAGGCCAAAGATGCATGCAGTCAGGAGCTCTTTTCTACCCCGGAGAAGCCTAGCCAGTCACAGCAGTCAGATCTTGGCGAAGCGCAAACAGCAGAGGAGGCCCCTGGTAAGTGGATCTGATTTGGGGAATTGCTGAAGCTAGTTGTTGGGGGCAGGAGGGTTGCAGAAATCAGGCTTGTCTCCCACCGCATGCCTAGTCTGAGCGGCGGAACAGGCTGTTGATTGACTCCCTCACTTCACGGGAATCTCCCTCAGAGATCTCCAGGAAACTCTTGTGGACATACTGGGCAATCTGCTGCCTCAACAGAGCTGCTTTGTTTCTTGCACCATTAACGGTAACTTTCCCACGCCACTGTGCCGTCACGGGGGAGGAGGCATTGCTGCACACAGGTGAGCCACATAGGGGCCAGGGCGGAAGCCACAGGCTTGGAGAAGACCCTCCCTTGATTCCCTGCTCACCCTCAGTAGCAAAAAGAACAGGAGTACTTGTGGCACCTTAGAGACTCCTGATCTTTTTGCGGATACAGACTAACACGGCTGCTACTCTGAAACCTGAGTAGCGAGATATCTTCCATAATGATCACATCCTGTGGAAAGTGTGGAGACAGGAATGATCATCAGGCCCACCCCCTACAGTGCTGGCTCTCCCCAAGAGCCACGTGCCTGGTGTACAGCAGAGTCCGGGAAGAGTGATTTACCCTCCCCCTGCGGCTACTCACCATTTTAGGGGTCTTGTGGCTCATGTGTGCTTGCCTGGGTCAGCCAGTTAGTGACAGGTGTGTGAGTACTGGCTATGTTTTAAATCACTGAATCAGTGTTGTCTGTGTTGAAAATAATACTGCTTCTGTAAAATGTTACATTTAAACTTCACAGAGATGACCTTGGGAGCCCAGCCTCCCTCTTGTTATCAGTGGCAGAACAGCTGCGCAGAATTAGAAAGTGGTCAAGAAGAACTAAGGAAGACTTTCTCCATGAGGTTATGATGCACTCCACCGCTGAGAAACAGGAATTGAAGGAGTGGCGAGACACTGAGAAGAGGGACCGAAAGGAGAACGCGACACACCAGAAAGAAGCCACGGAGCGGTCTTAAATGTTATGGAGCATCAAGTGGACACGCTCCAGGCGATACTATCTCTTCAAACCGAGCAGCTCCACGCCCGCCCGCCCACCCCTGCAGCTGCCGTCACAAAACTCTTTCCCAGGCGCCCCTCACACACCGCCAACACACTGTTATCAATCTCCTGGCTCCACTCTCTACCCGCAGCATTCCACTCCTCCCTCCTCACAGTCCAGCACTGTGGACTCCACTGCACTCAACACCCATCCCTGAAGTACAACACCCACTGCATTGTACTCCAAAGGAGAAGGTTGGGTATGATCCTTGGATATACACAAATCTGTAGCTGTCCAGGGACCTCTCCTCCTCTTGAGGCCTTCACATCCCCCACACCCCTCCCTGCTGATGAATTTCTTCATTTGAGTCTCTCCTCCAGTTGTTGTCTTTTAATAAAAGAATGGAGTTGGTTTGAAAGCAATCCTTATTCTATTAAATGAAAGCAAAAAGAGCACTGCAAAGCAACATACAATTACGTTAAGCCCCTTTCTTGCATCATGTGCACCAATCACCTCCTAGCATTACAAGCACTGCAATCCCGAGCATAGCAACAAATATTAGTGGCTTTCAGCTTCAAATTGCTGCCTCAAGGCATCCCTGATCCTTATGGCCACACGCTATGCCCTTCTAATAGCCCTGGTCTCTGGCTGTTCAAACTCAGCTTCCAGGCGCTGAGCCTCTGTGGTCCAGCCCTGAGTGAAGCTTTCACCCTTCCCTTCAGCGTACAGCACGCAGCTATAAACATAGGAATATTGTCATCGGCCATGTCCAGCTTCCCATACAGGCATCGCCAGCGGGCTTTTAAACGGCCAAATGCACACTCAACAGTCATTCTGCACTTGCTCAGCCTGTTGTTGAACCCCTCCTTGCTGCTGTCAAGTTGCCCCATATATGGCTTCGTAAACCACGGCATTAAGGGGTAGACAGGGTCTCCCAGGATCACAATGGGCATTTCGACTTCCCCTACGGTGATCTTCTGGTCTGGGAAGAAAGTCCCTGCTTGCAGCTTTTTGAACAGGCCAGTGTTCCGAAAGATGCGTGCGTCATGCACCTTTCTGGACCAGCCTGCGTTAATGTTTGTGAAACGCCCATGGTGATCCACAAGCAAATGGAGAGCCATTGAGAAATACCCCTTGCGATTAATGTACTCGGTGGCTAGGTGATCTGGTGCCAGAATTGGAATGTGCGTGCCATCTATCGCCCCTCTGTAGTTAGGGAAGCCCATTTGTGCAAAGCCATCCACAATGTCATGCACGTTGCCCAGAGTCACGGTCTTTCGGAGCAGGATGCGATTAATGGCCCTGCACACTTCCATCAACATGACTCCAACGGTTGACTTTCCCACTCCAAACTGCTTAGCGACCAATCGGTAGCAGTCTGGAATAGCCAGCTACCACAGTGCAATTGCCACGTGCTTCTCTGACGACAGGGCAGCTCTCATTCTCGTGTCCTTGTGCCGAAGGGCTGGGGCAAGCTCATCACACAGTCCCATGAATATGGCTTTCCTCATGTGAAAGTTCTGCAGCCACTGCTCGTCATCCCAGATGTGCATCACAATGTGATCCCACCACTCAGTGCTTGTTTCCCGAACCCAAAAGTGGCATTCCACTGTGGTCAGCACCTCTGTGAATGCCACAAGCAATCTTGTGTCGTAGCTACTACGCGTGGCGAGATCAATGTTGCACTCATCTTGCCTTTGTAGTTTAAGGAATAACTCCAGTGCCACTCGTGACGTGTTAGTCAGAGCGAGCAGCATACTGGTCAGCAGTTCTGGATCCATTCCTGCAGCCTGAAAGAGGTAGGGTGCACAGAACACAAACCGTTTAAAGATGGTGCCAGGGATTGCACGGGGATTGCTGGGATGTGAAGCAATGCATCAAAGGGCATTGGGACTGGACCCAGGATGCCCCGCGACCCCCTCCACCTTCCCACAAGTCTTAGCGGCAAAAGTGAAAGAGGTGCTCTGTGGGATAGCTGCCCAGAGTGCACCGCTCTGAATAGCACTGCAAGTGCTGCAAGAGTGAACATGCTATTGCGCAGGCAGCTGTCAGTGTGAACACACATGGGTTTTCCTTCTGTGCTCTCTGAGCAGCGCTGTAACTGCCAGCACTGTAACTTTGCCAGTGTAGACATGGCCTTTGGAAAAAAATCAGACCACTTATTTAGGTGTCTAAATATGAACTCAACTTGCATACCAAATTTCGTGCCAATGGAAATTATTGCCCACCAAAGCCGTCTTTAGGCATACGCAGCTGCTTAGGGCGCCTGAAAATTTGGGGCACCCGTGGGTCTTAGTGTCCTCCCTCCCACCTCTTCCTATCCCTGTTCTGACCCTTCCTGTAGGCTCCCACCACAGCTGGCTGCTGCAGCCTGGCGAGTCTTCCTCTGGAGGGGATCTAGTACTTAAAAGCGAAAAAGCCTTCCAGACTGCCAGACCTATTAGCACAACATTGAAACCATTCAAGTGGTAAAGTCATTAACAGGCATTTGCCAACCCCCAGGTATATACTGTCAGTTTCTGAATTTACTGACAAAAGCAGTTGTGCATTACTGTAATATTTACTCAGAACACGCTAGTCTACAGGACCTTAGTTTAAAATTTGCTTTAAAAATATTTCATTAGTGTGTGATGATGATTATAAAATCACATCTCTAAAAAATCCTTGCATAGATTTTTAGATGCACAATCTGAGTATTCATCTTTAGCCTTAAATGCTTGGATCTTCAGACATATAGTTTTTTAAATAAATCCTTCAAAAGACCCGTCTTATCTAAAATACACATGTGAGCCTGGGCTGCCGTCAAGCATAGGGGCACCAGTTTAATAATACCCCATAGGACCCCATAAAGCCTAAGGACAGCCCACCAAAATATGAAAAAGCTTTACAATAAAAATGCTGATAAATTCCTAAAAATTAAAAAAAAAAGCATGTTGCTAGATCACATTGTATACTCATACTCAGTTAATTTCAGTACATTTCAAAATGATTCATTGGCTTCTGTTTGCACATATACAAGAAGATGATAGGAGACAACAGAATATCAAACAGGAGTTGTTTTTGAAAGTGCTAATACAGTTTCTGTGCAAATTATTTCTCACAGGAAAAACTACATCCTCTCCTCCATGGCCATAGAAAGCCCCAGAGGCTGAGATAACAATGTGGCCCTGCTGTACCTGGGAATAAGGGTCAGAATTTCTGGAGCTTGTACAAACCATTCATAGCTGCACATGACCATTCAATGGGATTTATGAGGCAAGCCAAGGGTGGGACTGAGGACTCCCACACAGACACTGAGTTCCTTGTTAGCAGATCCAGTTAAAGGATCAAGGACTAGGTTTTGGATGCCCCAATCAAAGACACACTGAGTTTGGTCAGTCTTGGTCAAGGGTTGCCTACATTCCAGAAGTCTTAGTTAAGGATTACCTGGGTTTACAACCACCTTGAATAACAGATAAACTGGTTTGGGTCAGTTAGGATAAGGAAGGCTGCATTTAGCAGGCATCTGGTCAATGAATTTACAAGCTCCATTGGCAATTGTTATTCTTATTTTTTCTTTAGGAAACAAAAAGACACAATGAAAAAATTAGCATTAATTCAACAGTAAGGTGTGAAATCTAATACTCAAAGTCAGAAAATGCAATGAAGATTAAAAACACGTTTTAAAGCATAAGCACAAGAAGAAAGATTTCAAAATGATCTCTCAACTTTCACTGTTCACTTCCGAACTTCTGAGCACTTGATTTCTTATCCTTAATGATACATTAATGCGGGCTGTTTGGATTGAATGTAGCCACAGGATTTTTAATAAAGTTTGTATTTTAATAAAGCAAGTGGATTATAAAGTTGCCTAGTGTAAAAAAGTTCCATAGCAAACAACATAAGATTTCTATTGCAAATACCAGTTTCCCACGCCACTTGTCACATTTTAAAAATGACTGGTTATTTTCTCATAAATTAACTGTTCCACAGTTTCAATGACTGAGCTGGCTTATTGCAGCCCTGTACTCACTTGGCCAATGACACAGATTTAATGACAGTGAAGTTGTATGGCATGTAATTTTTTCTTAACTAGACTCAACGATCAGGAAATATGATATTAAAGTTGTAGTAGCTGCAGTGATTTACTGGAGAAGAACAGGGACCTCAAGGGCAGAGGAAGGATCTGCCATAGGACAGTCCAATTCAGACTTCTTAATTCCATCTATTTTGCCATTCTAGCAAATTAATTTCATATTTTCTCTGTAGTTTTTATTCTCTGGTTTCTTCCATTCTTTTTGTGCTGTTCCAGTGGTGCACTGGAGGAGGAACCTGGTTACATATCATGGGGAGTCCTCAATGGACATAGCCAGTTTCTACAGTACTCTCTCCTGCAGCCCAGACAATAGAGGGCATATCAGAAATGTGTCACTACTGGGAGGTGGCCTGATCAGAATATAATGCATTTCATCTCCCACCAGCTGGTTGATAGCCATTGCTAGCTGATGGAGCTTAAAGTAGCCCCTAGAAACTGGGGTTGTCAAAACACAGGCCTGAGAATCAAGGAACTGCAACCAGCTCCCTAACGGACTGTCCTCCCTCAATGAACTCACCAGAGACTGGATGCAGCAGAGAATCTGGTCCCTGAAGTCCACAAAGTCTCTAACACTCCTTCCCTGTTTTGCAAATTGTCACTCTATTTGGGGGGGAAAAAGTTACTGTTCTAGTGTAGTTGTAGGTAAAGTAATGCCAGAGCTGGCCTTCCTCCCTCGTGCCCTCATAGATCTCAATGGTAACAGATGACAGACGCATCTGGAAGAGAAAAAACTCAAGTGTCAGAAGTGGCAAACACAGGCAGATGTAGACAGTCTCCAGAACATGGAATTTTTGCAAGCCTGCATCCTAATTGTTGAAGAAACAAAGTTATCTCAGCTCTTTTCTTGCATAGGAGCTACTAAAACCAGACCCCACTAAACTACTCTGGACCACGAATCAGCTTCTGCTCAGCCCCCAAACCAAGCATCTCCCACTGTGCACAACTATCAGACTCCTTCTCAGAGACAATCATGCCAAGATGGCTTCTCAGGAAACCAAGAACCATGTAATGAACACAGAACCCATGACACAACATCTCTCCTTTCACTTATCCACACAGCAGGCAGTCCTAGAAACAAACACAATACAGAAAAACAAGCCACCATCTGTGACTCAGGTTCATGCCCTTTCTAGCTAAAAAGAGTCAAGAACATCTGCAATGCTTATTAGCTGAGGTCACATCTCTTTTGAAGAGGGAAATTTAATGCCCCCCCCCATGCACACAAACACACAGAACATGGCATAACCCAACCAGATTTTAAATAACTACTTGTCACAACTTGTCACAACTGACGTCTCTAACTGCTGGAATATCCTATTCCTAATCCTCCAGCACTATCTCTTCCCCATCCTCCACAGCATTAGTGAAGGAGAGACTGCCAGCAAAATGCAGATGATACCCAATTCTGCCTTCACATTAGACACAACAGCATAATCTCCCATCTTGGCTGAGATAAACAACTGGATGAAGAGCAGCTGACGGAAGTTGAATCCTGGACAGACAAAGGTGATGCTGATAGGGAGAAGGAAGCACTTTGACCACAGAGGATATTTGCCCTGAGATCATCAAAACAGTTTGCAGTCCTGATGTTCACCTGGACTCTTCACTGCTTCTGGACATCCAAACAGCCACAGCTATATAAAAAGCATCTCTTCATCATAGGCCTGTTAGAAGACTGGATCCCCTGGTGTCAGATTCAGACTTAGCCAGGGCTGGATTAAGGCATGTGGAGCCCAGTCACATGACTAGGGCCCATTTTAGGGAGGGGGAACCCAACATGAGCTCAGGCTGCTCTGGCTCAGGTACAGGTGCAGGACCCAGCCCCACATCAGCAGTGAGGAGCAGCAGCACTGGCTGCCCTAGTGCCCACTCAGGTTTGGCCTCACCTGCCCTTTGTCTTGATGGGGGCAGAAGGGCTAGGGTTTCCAGGTGTTCAGTTTTCGACCGGAACGTCCAGTTGAAAAGGGACCCTGGTGGCTCCAGTCAGCACCACCAACCAGGCCGTTAAAAGTCCGGTTCACGCTAATGCAGGGCTAAGGCCCCGGAAGAGGCCAGCAGGTCCGGCTCCTAGGCAGGGGGGGCACAGGACTTCACGCGCTGCCCCCGCCCCTAGCATCGGCTCCGCACTCCTTTTGGTCGGGAAATGCAGCCAATTGGAGCTGGGGGGGCGGTGCCTCTGGCCAGAAAAGCTTACGGAGCCTTCTGCCCCCCCCCCCCCGCCACTTCCGGGGTGTGGCGCAGTGCCAGGACAAGTAGGGACTAGCCTGCCTTAGCCCCGCTGTGCCACTGACCAGGAGCCACCCAAAGTAAGCCCCTGCCCCAACCCCTTGCCCCCCACAACCAGGAGTCCCCTCCTGCACCCCAAACCCCTCAGCCCCGGCCCCACCCGAGCCTGCACCCCAGCCCAGAATCTGTACCCCCTTCTACACTCCATCCCCCTGCCCCAGCCCAGAGCCCTCTCCCACACCCTGAACCCCCTCATCCCCACCCCCAGCCCAGAGCCCGTACCCCCTCCTGCCTCAACCTGCAGCCCCCTCCCTCACTCCGAATCCCTCGGCCCCACCCCGCAGACTGCAGCCCCCTCCTGCACCCCAAACCCCTCATCCCCAGCCCCATCCCAGAGCCCGCACCCCCAGCTGGAGCCCTCACCCCCCTCCCACACCCCAACTCCCTGCCCCAGCCCAGAGCCCCTCCTGCACCCTGAACCACTAATTTCTGGCTCCACCACAGAGCCCACATCCCCAGTTAGAGCACTCACTACCTCCCACACCCCAACTCCCTGCCCCAGCCCAGTGAAAGTAAGTGAGGGTGGGGGAGAGCGAGACACCAAGGGAGGGTGAATGTAGTGAGTGGGGGCGGGGCTTTGGGAAAGGGGCAGGGCTGGGGTGTTCGATTTTGTGCGATTAGAAAGATGGCAATCCGGGGGGGGGAGGGGGGCTGACAGGGCCTAACTTGAGTGAGCAGCATTACAACCTGGTGCCTCAGGGTTTCAACAACACTCTCTCAATTTTGGCCCTACCGGTCCTGTATCATAAAGGTGGGGCCAAAGCTGAGCAAGCAGTAGGGCGGCTTGTACTGCTCCTCCTGGCTGCTGCCATGGGGCCTGCCCCATACCTGAACCAGACCAGTTGGAGCTTCGCCACCGTCATCCAGGTGTTGGATGCAGAGCTGCAGGGAGCCAGCTGGAAAAGTGGCAGGAGTGTTTGCCTACGACCCAGTGATGGGTAAATCTGGCCCTGGACTCAGCTATAGTGAGGCACATATTTATGACCTTCAAGTTTGACAAGTTTAATTTTCTGTACCTACGTGTTACTCCTAAAAAAACTTCAGTTCCTTCAGAACTCAGTAGCTGAGAGCACCTGACGGCAATACTCTGCTCTCTTTGCTGGATCCCTAAATCAAACTCAAAGTATCAGTCCTCATCTTCAAAGTCCTCTATGAGTCTGGTCATTCTTCACCATCATGTGACCTACCAAAGCAGCTGGAGCAATGGAATTGTCTGTGAAATTTCAGTGTCAGTGAAATTCATACAGGCAGGAGACAGAGCTTTTCTAGAAGAGACCAAATGACCACACATCTCACAGCCTTCACAGCAAAATGCAAAACCCTTTTCTTTGACTTGCCTTCTCTCAGTAACTGCACATTTAAAGAAAAAACCCCACCAAGTCTACTTCCTGCTGAATAGAAGTAAGAAGAGTGGGGAGAGGAGGGGAATATATCTTGAGGCATACATTTGATGATTTGGGGACACATGTACATAATGCTGAGATAAGGACCATATTGGAAACAAGATAGATGAAATGTGCACATGTACAGCAGAGCAAGGGCAGAGCCGAGCCAAACCAAGGGAGTGGCTTGGCTCCACAAACTGAAACACAAAGGTGAGTCATTTAAGCTGATTACAATCAAATTCAACAGAAATACACAATGTGATAAATAGATTTTTAAGACTGGCAGAAAATAATGCCAGAAAAAAATTATTATTGGCTTTGCTGATCTTCATTCATGGACATAGCAAAGTCAAGGCCAGGCACTCAGCTCAAGCCAGTCTAGCCTTCTTTGGCTTGCTCTCCCCTAGTTGCAGTACAATGTACACATCACACTTGTCATCACATCTAGAGTCAGAACTTCAAGCAGGAAAGCAGATTATATTCTTATAGGTGTTCTACTTTTTCATAAAGTACAATATTAGGAATGAAGCTACAACATTCCACAAAAATAACATTTGTCTCAAAATCAAAGGCTGTTGAATAGCTTCATTTTAAACTAAAGCAATCACCACAAGCAGGCCAGCATTCCAAGTACAGTCTTCAAACTGTCGTTCTCACTTATGGCAAAGTAAAGAAAAAAAACTGCTGCTGTACAGAAAATATCTAGTTCTTTGTCCTGTGATCACCACAGTTCAGTGTATGGATAGAAAATCCCTTCATTCTTCGAAAGCCAATGCCAGATTAAAGATTACACACACATACACAAAACTACATTCCTGGTTTACTTGACACATTATCTCATTACTGTGTAAAATATGAAGGAGGAAAAATACATTTTAAACAACACATGTAGGTGGTTTAGAAGCTCTTATATAAATTGTCAATTTTGCTATCGTATTTATCCAAACAGTGGTTGGCATTACCACTTTGGCATTCTACCAAACTACAGCCAGCCAACAGTGGGTTTTATGGTAAAAATGTCACAAGTTGGCCTTTCAGCACACTCTGAGTATGCAGATACTTGGAGAGATTCCCATAGATAAGAGGTATTTAGAATGCAGCCCAAGATCTATTTGTTAAGAACACTTAAGACCAAATTCTGTTCTCAGTTACATCCTGTACAACCTCACAGGAAATTAGTGCTTCTGCACCTGGCTAATTGCTGGTCATTTTCTTAACAGCAAGTATTGACTCATCAACAATTTGGTAGCTGATCTTTCTTTCCAATCACTGGGGAAGAGGAAGACACATGAAGTACACAAGTCTTTAGCTTATTTCAGAAGTAAAGGAATAAATGATAGACACAAAAGCTTGCAAAGTGGATAAAGGAAAGGGGGTTGGAATTTGCATGTATAATAAATATTGATGAGAAATGCTATTTATAGTATATAGGCGTGAATAGAAATCAAAGTTGCCAATGGCAAAGCTCAGATTTAAACAGATGGTAACAATTTCTGAAAAGCAATAGCTGCTGCAATGGGAAGCACAATAAAGGGAAGAGATGGGGTCCACCTGACCAAGAAGGAGAAGAGCATCTTTGTTCACCTACTGGCCAAGCTAGTGAGGCAGGCTTTAAACTAGGTTCAAAGGGGGCAGATGGCATAAGCCAATAGGTAAGCCAAAAAGACTACTTTAACAGAGGACTAGATATTTGGGGGACAGGGGAGGAGGAACATGGGAAATTACAATAGGGTCACAGGAGCAATAAGTGGGGGAAATCTACTCAACATTTTGGATGTCTAGATACAAATACAAGGAGTGTGGGGAATAAACATGAAGAACTGGAAGTATTAGTTCTTAAGATAAACTATGACTTAATTGGCATCACCTAGATTTGTTTGGATAAATCTCATTACTGGAATATTGGTATAGAGGGATATAGCTTGTTCAGGAAGGACATGCAGGGTAAAATGGAGGCGGTATTGCCTTATGCATCAAAAATATATACATTTGCTCTGAGGTCCAGAAGGGGGTGAGAGGAAGACCATTTGAAAGTCCCTGGGTAAAGAGAAACAGGGTAAAAATAGGGGCAATGTCATGGTAGGAGTCTACTACAAGAAAATATGCCATTCCTATGATACAGTGGTTGTTTTTTGTACCTTATTGCCCTGTCTTTAATGTGGCATTTCATTACTGTAAACAGCATAGTGAAGAGTATTTAAAAGTAGAGGAGTGATATGCACACAACACAATTAATTTGTGACTTTTGCAGCATTGCATGACCTTAAAGCAATGCAGTCAAAGTAACTGCAATGCACCCTATAGCTGCTGTACCTGTCAGTGAGCTATTAGAATGCCTCGGCTTTGAAAAGAGAGATCTCAAGAGTGTAAGCTGTGCCTCTGCCAAAGACAGCAGGATAGACATGGTCCACTTAATAGCCGTGCAAATTTACACATCAGTTTTCAACTCTGCCTTCTGATTCTTGTTAAGACTGTTTACATCTTGCAAATGTTAGCATTTATGTGTCCTAAATTAGACACAATGATAGACGAAACATTAATCAATTACAATACATATAACGCTCTGGCTGTGAGTTTACCCTGTGTAAACAAAGCATATATAAAGCAATTTCATTCTTTCAGAGATCATGACATTTATAAATTACTCTAATAAAAAATGAGATGAGGGTAGCTAAAAGGCCCACGTGGGCACATTTGGTTCCAAAACGAGATCCATAACTCATAATCCGGTGTTAGGCATGTGGATACCAACATAATACAATTATTTCTTAAACCACTATGGCTTTCCAGTATCAACACTGACTTCTGTCATGTTTCCTCTTGTACCTTTAATCATAGAAATTTCTCATATCAGTATCTGTAGAAGCTGAGTTCACCAAACACAAAAATGATGGTCAGAAATCCCTAAGGCATTGTTCCTCCTTCTCAACCAATGAACATGGCTTCAAGCCACAACTTATTTCACAGCTGTTGCAAAATTATATGTTCTCTGTAGTGTAGCATGAAGCCAAGAGGCTAAAGTCTTCGGAACAAAGAGCTAAAAATTCTCTCCTCAAACAGTTGTATTAATAAATTATTATCATTTATTTATATTAGAGTAGCACTCAGAGACCCAAATCAAGATCAGTCTCATGGCTAGAGGCATCGTACAAACATATCTGAAGACACAGTCTCTGCCCCAAGCTTACAGTTTAATTTAAGACAAAAAACAACAAACAGAGGTGAAGAGGAGAGAGGATGAGGGTACAGCAATGGGAATATGTGGTTACATAGACTAAGTGCACAGTTACGATAAATCAACTTTTTAAACTCTATTACTATCCATCAATAATCCCTACTGGCTTATCCATGGTCACATACTTATTTACAATATGCATCATAGCAGAAGTGGGTGTTAAGGAAGGACTTGAAAGAGGGCAGAGCAGTGGTTGTAGGCAGTAGTTCAGAGAAGGTGTCCCATGTAGAAAGGCAGAAAGAGTGTGTGGGAGTGCAGACAAATGAGGGATTGAGGCTGACACAACTGGCAGAGCAGATGAGACAGAGGATGAGGCAACAAGATACAAGACAGGATAAAGCTAGAACATACAGTCAGCACCTCCAATGCCTTTATTACAGAGGCATGTATTGATGCCTCTAATAGTCTCTCTCCTCTTAGACTTTGTATCTACAGTACAAAGATCTCAAAGCATTTGGCAAAATTTGTTACATTTCACAATATCACTGTGGAATAGGTATTATTATCCCCGTTTTTCAGATAGGTTAAAAGCCCAGTCCTACAAGACGCTGAGCACCTCCTGTGAGCAAGCAGGAGCTGAGTGGCTCAACGTTGTGCGAGATACCCAAGGTCAGGCAATGAGTCAGTGACAGAGCTGGAAAGAACTCAGGGATCCTCACAGCCAATCCCCTGCTCTAACCACTAAACAAACTCCATCCCTACTAAGGGCCGCACTATGACTGGCCTTTAGGGGATTCATGGAAGGAGGGTGCAAGAAACCCCCCGTTTTGCCTAACCCCACTTAGTGTGGGAACTGCTCCCTCTGTGCACCTCCGTCCCTGGGTCATACTTCACCTCAAAGGAGGAGAAGAGAAGGCTGGGCTACGACCTTATCCCTTCCCGTGCAAAAAGGAAGCAACTTGCACACCAGGAAGATTGGGAAAGCATCAGATATTATCCCTCTCTGTGCTCCCTTTGGGATAACACAGCTCCTGTGGGCCTTAACAACTTGATTCTGAATGCCACGCAAATGCTTCTGAACTAAGAAACTACCTCGCCTCATTCACTGACAGGCCCAATTTCAGGGCAGAGGCAGGGTCACTGACCGAACTAACAGAAGCTCCTGAGGCCAAACCTTTGGCCTTCCACTTTAGCCAGCAACATGCTTTCAGCTGTTGCTTTGTCAAAAATCCTTTTCTACAGTGAAATTCCAGTGGCTCCTCCTGCTGAGGAGAATAAAACACATGGAGGCTGGGGCCAGAGCAGGGAGACTGCTAGTCTCTCCCGCCTAAGGATACAGGGGACTGTGACAGCAGAAACCTTGGGACAGGCAAAACAAGGAAGCCAGCACCCTCTTCCCTTCCTCCTCCCCCCCCCCCCCTCTGCCCCATCTTTCAAAATATTCCTGTTTCAACAAAGAAAAACTCCATCTCCAGTAAACCTGAGGAAGCATGACAGACCCAGGGGCCACTAGACTTAGCTAAATCTAAAATGGTTAATTTCCATCATATATAGTCCAAACAAACTTGGAAGGATTTTATTCTGATTCATACAACACACTTAGCGTGTTAGTAGCACCTCTTAATTGTCCTTTTCAGCTACTGACACGAAAAGGGAATAAAAACAACATTTTAAGATATAATAAAATTAAGATTTTGATTATAACCCACCAAAGCAGATAAATTTAATAGCAAAATTCTACCTACCTAATCCTTATATGCTTCTCACTCCCATAGTATCTGAGTGCCTCACAAATATACAATTATGCTTACAACATCCCTGTGAGGATGGGAAGTACTATTATCCCCATTTTACAGATAGGGAATAGAGAAACTAAGTGTCTTTTCCAAGGTCCGACAGGAAGTCTGTGGAGAAGCAGGGAATTACACCCAGGTCTCCAGACTCACAGGCTAGTGCCCTGACTACTGGACCATCCCGCCTCTCAACAATGCAAGTTTTAAAGATGAAAATTGAAAACAAGTTGTATCATTTTCCACATTTGATGTTAATAGCACATCAGGTTGGTGGCATTAACTCACTTGTTTCAGCTGCATATTCCGGGGGCCGCCTAACAGTTGGATTTGCTGCAATACTTAGGCCTTGTCTAAGTCAATCTAAGCTATGTAATTTGAGTTATGTGAATAGCGTAACTCAAATCGACATAGCTTAGATCTACTTACCATGGAGTCCACACTACGCGATGTTGATGGGAGATGCTCTCCCGTCGACTCCCCTTACTCTTTTCAATCAGGTGGAGTACAGGAGTTGACGGGAGAGCGATCAGCGGTCGATTTAGTGGGGCTTCACTAGAACTGCTAAATCAACCACCGATGCATCAATCACCACAGAGTCAATCCTCCGGTAAGTGTAGACAAACCCTATGTCACAAATGGGTGAATAAAGGACTTGAGCCTTAACTGTAAGTTTCATTGTTTCTGTGAGTGTAAATTAGGTCCTAAAGGTTATCTGAAAGTAGGGTTCTTTTGGGGTTTATATTTAGGACACTTGGAATAAAGAAACACAATGATATAATCAGGCTCCCTGAAAGCAGAACTGTTCTCAGACGTTAAGCACCAAAGTGTTACAGTCAGATCAGAGGTACAGAAGATAATTATTTTGGTGTTTGACTTGGGAGAAAGATTCAATAGCTGCTATATTTCAGAAATAGCTATGTAGAAAAAATAAGCCATGAGATACTCAACATTTCCCCCCTTTAGTATATGAAACAAATTCCAAAGATCAGAAATGCCAAGGAAACTTTTTTCTATCAGACCATACTTAAATTGGCAATACCAGTAAGCTTCAAGAAATTAGTGAACAGGCATCGCAAAAGGACACCTAAATACTGTCAACATGTCAGGTATCAATTGTAGCGTGTAATATGTCACACTGAAATTACACCTAATTATATATTTAAACATCCTCTACATTTCCTAGTGCCAAGTCTGACTTCCTCTTCTTGGTTATCTTCTGTGAATGAATCATTCTACCACACAAAGTCTGAAGGGTTGACTCTGTACAGGAAACCAACAGACTTCATTTAACCAACTATAATGCAGAAAACATCAGGTTAAGTTCTCAAGCTGTTTTATTAACAAGATTGATAGATAACCAACCCATTCTAGCAGTAAGCCAATAATGAGGATTTTCTGATTTGACTTATAGTATAGTAGATGGTTTTATTATTAAAACTACAAACAGCTCATCTTCAAACCAAACGGTGGTGATCAAATTGATTGCGTTAGACTTTGTACTCCATCTCTCTTTTCCAAACACAAGGGACACTAGTGGCACACTTTTTTTTAAATCCCCTTCACTGTATCTTGCCATTCCTCATTCCTAAGACATAAAGCACACTATTGCAAGGTTCCGAGTGCTGAGAGTTGCTGAGCACCCTGGTGTCTCACTGAAGTCAGTGGAAGTTCAGGGCATTCAGCCCCTTGCAAGATCAGGCCCACATTCCCTGCCCTCCACGAACAAATAATTCAGGCAGAAAGTCCTGATACATTGTGTGAATTCCCTGTGGAAATGAACTCAATCTCCTCATCATAGTTAGTGCACTGAAACTATTTGTGTCAATAACAAACTGATAGCAATTTGGGAAATATTATGAATCTACAACTCATTATGCAAATCATTTGTGCTAACCTTTTCCTTGCAACCTCTGGGTCTGATTCAAAGCACACTGAAAGCTCTGAGAATCTCTCCATTAGCATACTGGGCTGTGACTCAAACCCTCTCTATACTTAACTCTATTCAAATCACTGTTTGGATATATTACTTACCAGATGTTATATTGATTGAAATTAACTTTAACCTTTATGCTCTTTTCCATCATTTCTATTTGCCACAGAGTAAGTAGTAAATGCACCACTAAGAGCCTTTATGTATATCTATCTATCCCAGTACTGTAATCATATTTTGTTTTCTTGTTAACCTTATAAAGTAACTATGACTACTGAGCATCATTTATATTAGAGCCAGAGAGGCTGCTGAAATTTGCAACACTGTTCTGGTAAATTTGAAGGGGTCTTGCTATCAGGAGTCCCTCCTCACATTCAGCCTAGAGTTTGAAACAATTCAATCTGTGTATCATCAAATTTAATTGGAGCCTCATGTGAGCACGTCACCATGTACTAATCTGCACCAGTTAGCATCAGTACTATCTGACCATAGGCCTTGCAGATGCTGATTGCGAGACAAAGTGTAGAGATACATTCACCAAACTTTCAACTATATGTGAAAGCTTGTAAAAGCTAAGGCTAGGAAATATGCTGAATCTTGCTGAATGCTAATTATGCTGAATCTTGTATCTGAGTAACAAAAATGAAACAAGATGTACACATATTTAAACTGACACTTAAGTTTATGGTGTGCTCTTATGTGACACAAGAGAAAAGCACTAATACAAAATATTTGCCATTCTGGTAAATGCATAAAATAATCCACTGAAAGATATGGCTGAGTCATATAGTGAAGACTGAGATGTTTAATATGATTTGGCATATTTATGACACGTTTAGGGGAACTGAACCAGAATGTGTACTTGTACGCTCTAACTGAGCATTCAAGCACATTTGTGAAGAATTGGCAACAAGGGAAATTCCCCTGAGCTACATAAAACATAACCAAATAAAAATCTAGCTGATAATTAAATGCAGCACTCAAAAAAAGTTCCTGAGTTTAGAAGTGTCATATTAATTTCAAAAAAAGTTATTCCGTTTTCTTTTCTTTGTCCTAATAAACAAGTTCATTGTCAGCTTTGGTTCTTATTTACTTATTCAATGCTTTATACAGTGCCTATAATATTGCACAACCAGGGCACAAAACATGGAATGCTTGAGAGTATGACCATATACTGAAAGCAGAGCGGGGACCTGCCTCCTTATTTTTATTTGAAACAAAAGTGCAGGTTGAAATCTGTTCAATGAGGAAATAATCCCCAAAAAGGCCCAATAACTATTACATAAGAAAAAGTTTCCCATAAAAGTATGGTCTTAAAGTCTTAATGCAAGTGGCCAGATCCAGTGGCACAAAGGGACTGGAAAGCTGCCCTAATGTAGCAACTGAGGATTCCTCCAGCGTAGGGGAATCCTTTGCTGGCATATAGAGCTGATGTAACCAATTCAGCTCCACCCCACTGCAACCTCAAACTGTAGAGGGTGTGCCGGGAGCAGGAAAGTACATAGCCAGATAGTGCTGCTGCACTCCTGCAATACCTGTCTGGCAAAATGGCCCCTCATGGTCTGCTGCAAGCTAGCAGAATTTAAAGCAGACCTGAGGTTGGTCTAAATCAGCGGTTCTCAAACTGTGGGTCGGGATCCCAAAGTGGGTTGTGACTCCGTTTTAATGGGGTTGCCAGGGCTGGCATTAGACTTGCTGGGGCCTGGAGCCAAATCCCAAGCCCCACCACCCAGGGCCAAATCCCAAGCCCCACCACCTGGGGTCAAAGCCAGGGCCGGCTCCAGCATTTCTGCCGCCCCAAGCAAAAAAAAAACCTGCGGCGGCAGTTCAGCGGCAGGTCCTTCACTCCTAGAGGGAGTGAGGGACCTGCCGCCCCCGAATTGCCGCAGGTGCCGCCCCTCTCCCTTGGCCGCCCCAAGCACCTGCTTGTTAAGCTGGTGCCTGGAGCCAGCCCTGGTCAAAGCCGAAGCCTGAGGGCTTCATCCCTGGGTGGCGAGGCTCAGGCTACAGCCCTTTCCCCCGCCGCTCCCCTGCTTGGGACTGAAGCCCTTGGGCTTTGACTTTGCCCCCCTCCTTCCCCTAGGTGGAGGGACTCAGGCTTGGGATTTGCCCACCCACCCCCACCCCACCGGGCGCAGCAAGGCTCGGGTGGGCTCAGGCTTCGGTCCCCCCTCCTGAGGTGTAGTCATTTTTGTTGCCAGAAGGGGGCCATGGTGCAATGAAGTCTAAGTCAGGGATTGGCAATCCCCGGGTCTAAGTCAGGGATTGGCAATCTTTGGCATGCGGCCCGCCAGGGTAAGTACCCTGGCAGGCCAGGCCGGTTTGTTTACCTGCCGCGTCTGCAGGTTCGGCTGATCGCGGCTCCCACTGGCCGCGGTTCGCTGTCCCAGGCCAATGGGGACTGTGGGAAGCAGCACGGGCTGAGGGATGTGCTGGCCGCCGCTTCCCGCCGCCCCCATTGGCATGGAACGGTGAACCTCGGCCAGTGGGAGCTGCGATCGGCCGAGGTGCTTATTTGGCGAGCCGCGTGCCAAAGGTTGCCGATCCCTGGTCTAAGTCATGCTGGGGGCCAAACCAGCCTCTCGCAGCATGATAGCCACGCAGAGTTTCTCATATGAATTATACTTATGGTCCTCACTCCCTCAGCTGTGGCAATTGAAGTTTTGGTGCAGCTGAGGATCTGCCCAAATCCGAAGTACCTAGTTGATTGTAATGTAAGGAGAAGAGGAATGCTTTAACTCACCAAAGTTACATGTTCATTTCAAAAAATTCTGCTGCAAAGTTTATAGATTCAGGTTAGTAAAATCAATATTAGCTGTGTCTTTAAACCTGGTCCTCTAGACTTCACTTCACAACAACAAGTGTCACTGCTCACATAATAATGTTTGCCCCAGGATTGGTCCCTTAATTACCATTTTTAAGGCCCAATTCTTCCCTCAGTTGCATGGTAAACAAAGTCAATGGGAGGTAAACATCAGCTACTGAAGGCAGAATGTGTCTCTTACTTACCAAATAAAAATATAATACCCTACAATGGACAAAACAGAAAATGTTCAGGTAATGTAAGAACAGGTAATACTTTTATAAAAACTGTATGATCTAAGAATCTACAGTAAACTAATCTGGCTATGTAACGTTAATTATGTCCAATAAATTAGGCAAAAGGAGTCTAGAGTAGTACGTTAGGTCAATTCACATCCCAGCTAAAATGCAAGTGAGGATAGGAAGTGTGCTGCTAAAAGTTTTTATAAGGGGACCAAAAAGCCCACAAGCTAAGGCATTATCAGCTAACATGCTTCTTCAGTGCCAGAAAAACCAAGAGCTTGATTCTCATTTCATTTATACCAGTTTTCCACTATTGTGACTCCATTGACTTACCTCTGATTTTCCTGGCATGCAACATGACAATAGCCCTGGACTTTGAGATGAACAGATGCTTTCCAAACCTCCACTGGGGCACATCTGTTTTGATGATTGCTTATTTTCATGTTATTATTATTTGTGTAATGTGGTAGTGCCCCAAATGAGGGATTGAGGCTCCATTGTGCTAGGCACTGTATGCCTATAAAACAAAAAAACAATCACTGCCCCAAAGAGCTTACGGTCAAAGTTACTTTTAACAAAAACACAGCACTTTGCCGTGCAGGGCATGGGCAACAGTAATTCAAGTAAAAACAGGGATTTCAGTCTCTACTTAAGGGAGCTTTTACTTAAGAAAGCCTTATGCAAAGGTAACTCCTCTCTTCAGTGTTCAGCTCTAATTGCATGAACAAGAAAATGTTATAGAAAGAGCAGTTGAATTATAACTGCATTCATTTCTATCCAAACAGCAGGTGCACATAATGTAAATTCAATAAAGCTCACACTTCTTTTTCAATTCTTACCAGATATGAATAGCTAATCTGAAAACTCACCTTTTAATTGCACCACTTGACACGTCAAACAGAATAAAGTATAGTGTGCAAAGGCACCAGTACGTAATCACACTGTATATAATTATAAAGAATTTTCCTTCAGCATACATATTCATGTACATGTGTAAAACGCATCTTCTGTTATCCCCCAAGAGGATTTTCTTGTTGTGATCAGGAAAAGTGATATATTTTGGCAGCACAAAAATGCCAGACGACATTTATTTGTTTAGGGAAGAAAAAATGCTCTGATGATACTATAGAGACAAGGGCATGCTAAAAGAACATGAGCAGAATAGAATTAAGCTGGGTGATTCACGCATACCAATCACAAACAGTGGTCACTTCAGCATGTATTTCTTGCTGCCCAGTCTGCTAATGCATCTCCCTTCCCTGACACTGTATTTGGTTGCAACTCTGTGAAATGTTTGACTTAGTTTTCCTTCTCTGTTTTAACATGAAGTACTCTGTTTCATTGTCACTGCTAATTCTATAGCAGTGATCAATGGTGGTCATCAAGCATATAAAAGCATAAGGACTGGATTGTCCACACCACTAAATTCACTTTGTGTAAGCAGTGCAAAGTGAACCTAAGCCAGCCAGTGAAACCCCCTGGAGAATTTCCCGTTGGGGGAATTTCCAGCCTGTATAGCAGCTATATCACTCCCCGCACCAGCTCTGCCAACCACCTCTGCTGGCGCTGCGTGGCATATGGAGATGCTAGGGGTTTGTCCAGGGTGGGATGGAGAGGCAGGGGGTGTGGCAGAGCAAGTCTATGCTGTGCCTGATTCTCTGTTGGTGGAAGTTCTGCCAACAGCATAACCTAGAGCTGTTCAGTCCACAGCTTACGAGGGCTGCTGGATTCCTTACTGACGGTAAACTCTTACACAGAAACATCCACAAGTAACACTTTCTGTCATCTCCAGTTGGCTAGGAGACTCCGGCCCATCCTTGTGAACAATACCTGGTTATTCATACCTTCATCACCTCTCGGGTGGACTATGGCAATACGCTATACAGAGACACGAAGTCTTCAGTACTTCAAAAAGTCCAATTAGTACAGAACGCTACAGCATGTCTCCTCAGCAACACAGGCTACCACAAATTAAATATGAGTCAACAGTGTAACACTGTTGCAAAAAAAAGCGAACATCATTCTGGGATGTATTAGCAGGAGTGTTGTAAGCAAGACATGAGAAGTAATTCTTCCGCTGTACTCCGCTCTGATTAGGTCTCAACTAGAGTACTGTGTCCAGTTCTGGGTGCCACATTTCAGGAAAGATGTGGACAAATCGGAGAAAATCCAGAGAAGAGCAACAAAAATGATTAAAGGTCTAGAAAACCTTCTATGAAAGAAGATTGAAAAAATTGGGTTTGTTTAGTCTGGAGAAGAGAAGACTGAGAGGGGACATGAGAACAGTTTTCAAGTACATAAAAGGTTGTTACAAGGAGGAGGGAGAAAAATTGTTCTTCTTAACTGCTGAGGATAGGACAAGCAGCAATGGGCTTAAATTACAGCAAGGGAGGCGGTGGAATCTCCATCATTGGAGATTTTTAAGAGCAGGTTGGACAAACACCCGTCAGGGGTGGTCTAGATAATACTTAGACCTGCCATGAGTGCTGGGGACTGGACTAGATGACCTCGAGTCGAGATCCCTTCCAGTCTTATGATTCTAGGATTCTATGAAATATATGACATTTGTCATCAACCTGGCCTCCACTCTCTATACTGGCTAATCAAATCAAGTTCAAGTTCTTCGTTCTTATCTTTAAAGCACTCCATGACCTTGGGGGAGGGATAGCTCAGTGGTTTGAGCATTGGCCTGCTAAACCCAGGGCTGTGAGTTCAATCCTTGAGGGGGCCACTTAGGGATCTGGGGCAAAATCAGTACTTGGTCCTGCTAGTGAAGGCAGGGGGCTGGACTCGATGACCTTTCAAGGTCCCTTCCAGTTCTAGGAGATAGGATATCTCCATTAATTTAATTTAATATAGGGTGAGGGTATCTAAAAGACCACCTAAAGCTCTGGGATGAAGACCTTGCTCAACAACTTTGCTCCTTTGGCACATTGGTAAAGTCTGTCCCCATGAGCCCTCCTTCTCCACTGCACCAGAGCTTTGTTTTGCTCAGGCACAGTGGAGAACAGAGCCTCAGGGTACATCTTCAGGGTACGTACCTCAGGGTACGTCTATCGGGGATCGATATATCGCGTCTTGTTAAGACACAATATATCGATCCCCGAACGCGCTCCCCGTCGACTCCGGAACTCCACCAGAGTGAGCGGCGGTAGCGCAGTCGACGGGGGAGCCGCGGCCGTCGATCCCGCGCCGTGTGGACCCCAGGTAATTCGATCTAAGATACTTCGACTTCAGCTACGCTATTCGCATAGCTGAAGTTGCGTATCTTAGATCGATCCCCCCCCCAGTGTAGACCAGCCCCTAGTGTCATCACCCCCTGGTGAAGCTATGGTATAGGTTAAGGGGATGTTGTGTACACCATTACTGCTTCTTACATAGCATATTCATGCCATTACATATGGGAAGGCTAGACTTCTCATGGTCAAATAAGGGAGCTAGAGGTACAGTATTCACTTAATTACAGTAGAAGTTAATTTTTTACCATATCCTGTAAGACACTAAAAAACTAGTAGCATCTCCCCATCTCTTAGTAAAGATTTACCAGTGAATGTTGCAGTAACATTATGTTTATGAATAGGGTAACCAGATAGCAAGTGTGAAAAATTGGGACAGGAGGTGGGGATAATAGGCACCTATATAAGAAAAAGCCCCAAAGATCGGGACTGTCCCTATAAAATCATGACAGAGCTGTAAACAGGAGTGTTTAAGTGGGAGTTCTGTTGGAGGAGAAGGTATTCTGTTGGAGGAGAAGGTATTTGTATTTGTAGAAGCTGGTAGGGGCAGTGTGCTGGGAGAGAAGCTGAGCCCTGATTAGGGGGCGGGGCTTCTCTGACTAGAGGTCCTATAAAGGTAGCCAGCCAGTCAGGCAGTGGCACAGACAGCTGCAGCGGCACAGGAGCCAGAAAACAAAGCTATAAACAGGGGAGTTTGAGGGGAAGACTACGAGAGCCAGGCAGAGGAACAGACAGGCTAGTAAAGGGAGTGTGTGGTGTTCTGGCAGTGATTTGGTGCTCGTTGGGGGTTTGTGTTGCTGTGGGTGGTGGTGTTTTGGTTTGGTTTGTGTTTCCCAGACTAACAGGACTTAGGTGAGAAGGTTATGACAGATACAGAGGCAGCAGTGGTAGTGATCCAAGCAGTGGAAGACACAATGAAGATGATTGGATGTGGAAGCTGCGGCATGGACATGATCCTGGAGGAGGTACCTGAAAAGAGTTTTGTTTGCATGAAGTGCTGCCTGATAGAGCTGGTGTAAGAAAAGATCCGAGGATTTGAGATGCAGGAGGAAACTCTGGTTGAGTTTAGAAGGGGGTTCGAGCGGATGATGGAGCAAAGACATGAGGAGGCTGAAGGGAAAAGCTCAGACTTCCAGATGGAAGCAGGACCAAAGAACTCTGAGGGGGGACAGCTGGCTGAGGAAAGTGGACAATGGAAGCATGTGACTAAGAGAACCAGGCAGAGGAAAAGACAGGCTAGTGAAGGAGAAATAGAGCTCAGGAACAGGTTTGCGGAGTTGGAAAATGAAGAAGGGGCACCGCAGGTGGTCGCTGAAGGTGAGAGGGCAAGGAAGAAGAGAAGAGCAGCGAGTCCTATAGGAAGAGGGGAAGAGTCAATGGAGATAACAACACCAAATATGAGCCCCAGGAGGATACGGGATGGGTTGCGGAGGATTGCAAGGGACAATAGGAATCGAGAGGAATTGCAGCCAGAGGGAAGAGGGGATAGACCAGAGAACCGCACCATCACCAGGAAAAAGCAGGTCTAAGTGACTGGGGACTCCTTACTGAGAAGAATAGACAGGCCTGTAACTAGAGCTGATCCAGAGAACAGAAGGGTGTGCTGTTTGCCGGGTGCTAAGATACGGGATGTGGACCTGAGGCTGAAGAGTATCCTAACGGGAGCGGGAAAGAATCCACTGATTGTCCTTCATGTGGGAACAACTGACACGGCTAGATTCTCGCTGGAACATATCAACGGACACTATGCCAGACTGGGGAAGACGCTTAAGGAAATCGAGGCTCAGGTGATCTTCAGTGGGATTCTGCCTGTTCCTAGAGAAGGGCAACAAAGATGTGACAAGATTATGATGATCAACAGATGGCGCAGGCAGTGGTGCTATAAGGAGGGCTTTGGGGTGTATGGCCACTGGGAAGCATTCATGGACAGAGGATTGTTCTCTCGGGATGGACTTCACCTGAGTAGGGAGGGAAATAGACTTCTAGGATGGAGGCTTGCACAACTGATTAAGAGAGCTTTAAACTAGGAATTTTGGGGAGATGGATGGGAGATGTCCAGGTAATCTCCACGCCGGATTTTACTACAGAGAATTCTTTCCTGGGTATCTGGCTAGTGAGTCTTGCCCACATGCTCAGGTTTTAGCTGATCGCCACATTTGGGGTAAGGAAGGAATTTTCCTCCAGGGCAGATTGGCAGAGGCCCTGGGGGTTTTTCGCCTTCCTCTGCAGCCTGGGGCACGGGTTACTTGCTGGAGGATTCTCTGCACCTTGAAGTCTTTAAACCACAAGTTGAGGACTTCAATAGCTCAGACATAGGTCAGGGGTTTGTTACAGGAGTGGGTGGGTGAGATTCTGTGGCCTGCGTTGTGCAGGAGGTCAAACTAGAAGATCATAATGGTCCCTTCTGACCTTAAAGTCTGAGTCTATCTGGTCACCCTATTTATGAAGTACATTAGAATTCATTTACTAGTATACAATGAAGTATTACAAATATTTAAAATTAAACATTTGACAAAATAAACTACTTTTTGCAATGTACTATCTTTGCTATTTAATGTATGATCACTTGATCACTAATTCACAAAATAAAGTAATTTACAATGGGCTTTCCACACAGAGTTGAGGGATTGGTATAGATTGCTCACAATACAGTCCCTGTGAGAACTACTTTGTGTATTTACCGTTCAAAATTTGAGCTATTTTGATAGGACATGAGTCAAATGTTTCTGTTGTTGCATGGATGAGCATTACTCATCCAGTTTGTGATACATAGTCATGACTATGAATTCGAATTTTGCTTTCCATTAATATTCTGCAATAGTTGTTGAAATCATATTGTTTTGGGGAACATTCCTGCCAGTGACCGTATTCCTAGACAAAACCAAATATGAAAGTGGTATAAACATAGTCAAACTGAATTTGTTTTAAAAAACAACAACATAGATTTGTTCACAATTTAACAGTTTTACCCAGCTCTGTTCCTAGTAACTAGTGCAAATCAATGAGCTTATGTACTCTACTTGAAATATGAACACATTCTAAAGAATAAAATACTGTGCATTTACCACGAGATTGAGATCTTTCTGCTTCTCTGCCCTTTGCATAAAAGAAACACATGGGCCATAGCCTCTTAAGTTTCAAATCCTGAAAATTCATTCAACTTTGATAATTTCATAATACATAAATAATCCATTTGGTATGAATCAGCTTTTAAATTCTGCTCTTGAAGAACTTTATAAAGCCTCTAGGAAATCTCCAGTAGCAGAGCAAGTTCTTTAGGTCACCCTAATTTTTAACGCCCATGATCTCTTACCCATGGGATCTAATAAAAGGTTACAAATTACTACCTCTCTTTTCTGTTTCAATTTCTAATCCAAAATAAAAGTCAGCATCTTATTGTAATATTAAGATTTAGAGTTTAACCTTTTTTTAAAAAAAAGGTTGGAATAAATGATCAATTGTTAGGCTATGCACATTATATTTATGACACTTAATAATTATATACCACTCTTGGTTTCCTGACGCAAAGAATCAAGTGATATTCTTTACTTAAAAGTAGTACTTAAATGCTTTCATGCCCAGGGAATTATATACCAAGAACAAATTTCACCATTTCAGTTATAGCATGTGATAACAATCTCCTGCAAAGCTAAACGAGCTAAAATAAAAAGCTGTTCTCTACTGGGTTGAAATTCTGAGCTGCACCTCTGAAGACACAGCACAGAGGGGACAGCCCCAGGGTGGGGACAAAAGTAGCTTT
This sequence comes from Emys orbicularis, assembly GCF_028017835.1. NCBI lineage: Eukaryota > Metazoa > Chordata > Testudines > Emydidae > Emys > Emys orbicularis. Next base: position 265,972,858 of record NC_088683.1, on the reverse strand, counting down.
AAGTCAAGGGTCAGAAGCCCAGAATCTCCTGTATTACAGCCCCTCCAGGGCTTACAAGAGGACTGCATAGGGTTGCTTATAGTGACCCACTGCAGTACATTCACTAAGGGAATTCTCCCTCAGCCCCTTCCAGCACAGGTCCAGCCCCCAACTCCCCATACACTGTTACAACGGTATATACCGTCAGGTCTTGGCTTTTATTAGTCTCCTGAAAGCCTAGAACTCAATATGAATTTTAACATGAGACTTGATAACCGTGACACATCTGTGATTTTCAAAAGGCTAGTTTTTAAGAAGATATATCATTAAAAATATGCAACAAGTAAAATAATAAACAGGAATTAAGTCAATGGGCCTGATTCTCCAGTAACTATGGCCTTGTGCAATTCACATCTGTGCAAAGAGGATGTAAAACACTGCCGATGGGACAAGTACACCGAGAGCTCTGATTTGGTAGTGCTTTATGCCAATATTGCACAGGTGTAAAGGACCCCACAAAGTGACAGCCCAACACATCTCAAATTAGTTTGGCAACTAGTTCTCGCTCCTGTCTATTTATAGGCGATTGAAGTCAAATGCTTTCTTCACTTCAATCACTTTTGCTTAATCTCCACAACTTCTTGGTTCCCCACTGCCAGTTTAGGGTTTCAAATCTGCCAGCAAACCAAATGGGAAAAAGCAATGAAATAAAGGAGTCAATTAAGTTTTGGTTAGTGCAAAATGTTAACTTGGAAACAAAGTGTCAGTTTTGTCCAAACTCCTGAACAGACTGATTTTCACTGGGAGATACTGACCTCCATTCATCAAAACTTGCTACAGTTAAAACTATTACTAAATAATATTAACTAATTAAAATCTATTACCTTCATCAGAGCTATATAAATACAAAAATTATGTCTCTCGGTGAAAATTAAGGAGCATGAACTACAGTGTATCTGCCTTCTAAGTATAATAAAGTTCTGCACTGGGTGGTTGATATCAATTGACTAATACCTGCTGGGAGTAATTAAGTATTCTGTCAAAAAGCTGATTAAACAAGGCATCAGATTAATAAAAGAGTTATGTCTAAAGAACTCGAACAGAGTAGAAGTGGTGAAAACCATTCTAACACCCTTTGTATATCTTCATTCTCACTGCTCCTTTTCTTCCTCATCACAAACCTTAAAGTTCTTCTAAACATTTTTGATCTACTTGCATTATTGCTAACCTTGCAAGTTCAGAAATTATGAGAGAAACCAAAATAATCATGAGACTGGCTTAAAAATCTTTTTGGTCTGTTTTCTGATGTTTCTGCTCTTAGGGCAGGGATCTCAAACTCAAATCACCACGAGGGCCACATGAGGACTAGTACATTGGCCCGAGGGCCGCATCACTGAAACCTTTTCATACAACGATACAAAAGTATAGTCAAATTAAAAAAATGAAGAGTAATATACGATGCTATTAAAAGTCAATGTATTAACTTTTTTAAAACTGTAATGCGAAAAGTCAGTGCTAATTTTGACAGTCATTTCATTTTTAGCCACTTAGTTGGCAGCGTTTTGCATCAAACAGAGCATCAATATTAGGTTTGATATCCTGAGACGAAACCAATCTCAGTGTTGCTTGCAAATTGTACCACATCCATACAAAAAACTACACTTAGAGAACTAAGCAATGAAATAAAGGAGTCAATTAAGCATTTCTGTTGCCCTTCTCTGTACCTTTTTTAATTTTAATATATCTTTTTTGAGATTGGGCAAGCAGAACTATATGCTATATTCAAGGTGTGGGCGTACCATGGATTTATATAGTAGCATTATGATATATATTGTCTTATTTTCTATCCCTTTCCTAATGGTTCCTAGCATTGTTAGCTTTTTTGACTGCCACTGCACATTGAGCAGATATTTTCAAAGAACTGTCCACAAAGACTCCAAGATCTCTATCTTGAGTAGTAACAGCTAATTTAGACGCCCATCTTTTTACTAATGCTGGGCACTGCCCCTGTTCAGCTCCCAACCCTGGATACAGTTCCCTGGTCCGCTACTTCCCTCAACCTTGGATACTGGCCTGCCCAGCTCCAGCCTTCACTCATGCCCAGTTCTTCCACCTCTCAGAACACTGCCCCAGGCTCCTGATCATCCCCTTCCTCCCTATCCCCTGGAGACTGTCCCTACTAGCTCCTTCTTCCTTTGTCCCACCCCAGATACTGACCCTGCCCAATTCTGGGAGTTTTCAACCAGATTAGGACTGATTCCATGCAAGATAGGGGGCAGGAAGAGACAGCCACCCTCCTAGGATCTCTTCACACTCACCTCTGCTTCTCTCACCCCCACTTAGTGCTGGATAGAAGGAGGGGATGGGTAGGAGCTGCACCCTAGCAGGCTGTGATTCCCATACTGGGCTCAGGCCAGGGGTTCTCACAACAAAATTTTTGGTGGCCTCAGAGAAAGGCCACAAACTCTTGCTGACAATTAAAAAAAAACGTAATTAACTTTAGGAAAAACAAATAAATATGCACATATACTTGTCCAAATCGTTGTAATTTATTTATATGGGGGGGCGTTGTTTTTTGCAGACTCAGTAATAACAACGTACAGTTGTCCCTATACTTTACAGGACCTAAACAGAATAGAAACACAAATAAGGTGTTTTGCATATTCCTGTCTTTTTTTGTTGTTGTTTCTTTTGCTTTTTTGGTTTCTGGTTTTTGTTTTTCTTTTTTTTAATAGAATTGATAGCTAGTAAGTCTGCTTCTGTGAAAAGTGGTATTTGTATGTTTGTTAATATCACTTTTCACAGCAGCAAACTTGTTACCTAGCTGGGAGGCAGTGAAAAGTGATATTAACACACATACAAATATCACTTTTCACAGCAGACTTATTCAGCCCTGGCAAGCCAGGGGACAAATTAAGCCTTGGATGGAGAGGTGGGTAGGGAGGCATTGGGGGCCAGGGGTGATGGGGTGGATGGGTCAGAGGCCAGGGGAGGCAGCGGGGGACAGAGGCGATGGGGGGGGGGGGTGAGCCTGAAGCCCAGTGGTCACAGTCTGCCACCACGTGGCTGAAGCTTGCCGCCTGCCACCCCAGGACTAAAGCCAGAAGCCTGAGCCCCACTGCCAGCGGGAAGGTGGGGAACTCACACCAGCTGTCTGCTCCTCCAGTGGTTGTGGCTCCAGAGGGGGGCAGGGCCCAACCCCTACTTGCAGACCCAGGGGAGGAGCCAATGCTTTGCCCCCCCAATCATCGCCCAGGCAGCTGTGGCCGCAAGAAAAGCCTCTGGTGGCCGCATGCAGCCACGGTGGCCTCATCTGAGAAACGCTGGCTCAGGCAGCACAAACAAGGGAACAGAGTTTCATACTGCAGGATAGAGCAAGCAGAGCAGCTGCCCCTGCTGGTAACAGCTGGACCCGTAATCCAATGCAATCTCTGTGCAGCAACAGCAACCTCTGGTTGCTGCAGCCAGAGCTGAAGCATTAGTTAGAGCTGAGGCAGTAATGCCAAGCTGTCAGAAATGCCTCCGATAAGCCAATCTTCATGCCGCATAATTGCAGCGCTCGCAAAAATATCATGAGAGTTGGCAACCTTGTTTAATTTGTATGCATATCTTATCAGCTATGTCTTCAGAATAAGGAGATAATATTGTAAAGCTATTCAGTTCCATGAGTATGGGCTGAATTCTGACACGGGCAAAAATCCCCCCCCCCCCCCCCAAAAAAAAACAGATGTTACCCATGTGGTTTTATACTGTAGCACTTTTTTAAAAAGTCTAAAGAGAAGAAAAACAGTAGTGGGGAGAAGAAAGTGGTTTGTTGAATTCATCTTTGTTTCTGCATGAGGGCAGAGAGTAGAGCAGGAAACATAGCTACAAGCCTGTTGCTCCCCTCCCCGCCAAAAAAACAATGTTGCTGTCATAGCCCAGTGTGGAAGCCATCATTAATGGCAATTCTACATACCTCAATATGTCCTCAGCCCAACAATTGAGCCAATGGATCCTTATGTGTGGGAAGGCAGCAAGCATTTGCTTGCAGTTGCAAACTCCGATCATATGTGGCCGCTGTGGCCAGGGAAGCTCTTGTCTCAATGGTTGGATCACAACCCTCAACTAGCTGCACTAGACACTCCCCATCAATCCTCCGAGTGTGAGTGGTGTCCACTGGCTCCTTCGACTCCTCTGAGGAGCAGTGGACACTGTCCAGGGCTTTCTACTCGGCATCCCCATCCAGAACTCTGATTTTCAACCTTTGACCCACCCTCCAATCTCTTTTTTTGTATTTGTTGTCCCGGGATTTGTTGTTCCTCCCCCACTGTTAAGACAGGAGGGCCTTTAGTTTTGTGCAGCCTAAGCCCACCCATCCCAGTTTCTGCAATAGGTAGACACTCCCCCTCAAACACACACCCAGCATCCACACTCACCTCAAAGCAGCCCCAACCAACACCTGCCAGGCATCCAGCAGCCATCCTACCCCAGCACCCACCCCATGACCCCGCTATACAACTCCCCCCAGACAGCCACTAGACCAGGGGTGGCCAACCTGTGGCTCCGGAGCCGAATGCGGCTCTTCAGAGGTTAATATGCGGCTCCTTACCTAGGCACGGATTCCAGGGCTGGAGCTATAGATGCTAACTGTCCAATGTGCTGGGAGGTGCTCACTGCTCAACCCCCTGCTCTGCCCCAAGCCCTGCCCTCACTCCATCCCCTCCCCCAACCACCCTTCCCCTTAGCCTGACATGCCCTCGCTCCTCCCCCCATAGCCTCCTGCACATGCGAAACAGCTGACTGCAGGGGGAGGGGAGAGTAGGTGCTGATTGGTGGGGGCTGCTGGCAGGCAGGAGGTGCTGGGGGCTGGGGAGCGGATGCGGGGCTGCTGACGTATTACTGTGGCTCTTTGGCAATGTACATTGGTAAATTCTGGCTCCTTCTAAGGCTCAGGTTGGCCGCCCCTGCACTAGACACCATCTTACACCCACCCACCTATCCCAACACCTGTAGATGCACTCCTACTTCCCTTGCACCGGCCTACTCCAATCACAGCTACCACATTTTGTGCAGCTCCATGTTCCAGCCCAGGCCACTGTTTAGGTCAATATGTGTTGACCTCAAGCTGAAATTTATGGTGATATGCAAATATTTTTTAAAATATAAATTAGCTCAATTTGCATAAAATATCACACATGAAGATCAGTAGGAAAAACTGTATATATGTTCTAAAACAAAGGTAAGTGAACATTCTGCTGAAACTTTTATAACTGTGATGCAGAAGTTATAAATTTTATTTTCCATAGATATGCATTGTATAAGCAGCAGAATGAAATATATATGGGAAGGACTGCACTGACAATTTTACTACTGAACTGACTGCTTAATTTTTTTTTAAGTGTTTCCACTATTGTTTAAAATTCTTAGTTTTTGTTAAATGTGAATGTTTGAATACTAAATAACTTGCAGTGTTAGCCAGCTATTAGTAAGATCTCATGTTATTTTTTCACCAGTTTAAATGCAGTGTCCTAGGCCTGATTCTGTGTAATGCTTTCCAAAGAGTTCCAAAAAGACAGAACTCAGGTTTGTGCTCCAGCAGAGTTAAACTGAAATGCATGAAGAGGAGTGTAATAGTAGAAGACATGATTTGCCTCAATATACTGATACATGGGGGCACACACACAAAACAACTGTCACTAAAAAAACAAGTTCTACAAGACAATCCTGCATTAGATGCACAGAAAGCAGTGAATGAAAGCCATTCCACAGAAGTGTCAGAAATAAAACACAGCAGTTCCTGTCATGAAACACCAGGATTTTTTCACTCATTGGGCAAACCCAATAATGGATTTATGGTTTCATTTTCCTCTTCTAGCTGTAAGTAATGTGGCCACACCAGCTCATAAAAATATAGTGTATGGTTCACCCCAAAGAGTGTATATATTCTGTCCCTACTAATATCTGTATGTAAAGAGAGAAAACAAGAAATAGCATGATAGAAAAAGCGAGCAGGGAACAAATACTTTTGCTAAGTGGTGACGTTGTTTTCTTGGGCAGTGCAACAGGACATCGGATTCTGCTTCCTTTTGTCATGCTAGCATACGGTAAGTACTCAGACTTAACCCGAGTGGCAATGCCAATCATTCCTCTTATTAAACTGATCAGTTTACTTTAACAACTAGGAGGAGAAGATAGAAAGCTGAGGGAGTTATTCCCCTATCCATCCTCCTTCATCTGTTGTTAAACATTTATCATTCAAACCTTGAAACAGCTGCCATTATTATCTGTAGAAAAACTATGTCTACTGGTGACCAGACATTATAGAAGACTTAACACATTAATGGAGTCCCTTATCTGATGGCTAGATCCACTGCAATCTGTACCTTCTATGCATTACTGAAATGAAATTAAAACCAGTAGGTACCCTCTGTGGCCATAAACAGCTCTACCAATTAGCCTCAATTGGAGGCTTCCTCTAGCAGAGACAGTAACAAGTGTGCTAAAACTCTTCTTAGCTAGAAGTCATTCTTTACGAATTTTACAAATACCAGTGCTGAATGTCTTCTAAAGAACTGGAAGCTTTGTGGTAAAGATAGCATCTGTCTCTCTCTCAGAGTGAGAAGTGTGCAAAATTACTGTGCTGTCATACTCTCGGTGAAGGTGGTAGGGCTGCATATATTTAAGGTTGCTTGACACGTCCTATTATTTTTAGATGCTTTTAACTTTGCCAAATTTGAACCATTTAAAAGCTGAAAATTTTCATGCTGGATGTCTGCCTCAGGCTGGATTTTTCTGGAAAAGTTTCAACTAAAAAGGGTCCAGCCACTTCTGAGAACAAGATCAGGGACAAACATGTTGTTTTGCACAGATTAAAAAAAAATGCAAAGGTTTTATTGAGGAACTCTAGGACAGTGTTTCCCAAACTTGGGACGCCGCTTGTGTAGGGAAAGCCCTTGGCGGGCCGAGCCGGTTTGTTTACCTGCCGCTTCGACAGGTCCAGCCCATCGCGGCTCCCACTGGCCGCGGTTCGCTGCTCCAGGCCAATGGGAGCTGCTGGAAGCAGCGTGGGCCGAGGGATGTACTGGCCGCCGTTTCCCGCAGCCCCCATTGGCCTAGAGCAGCGAACCGCGGCCACTGGGAGCCGCGATGGGCCGGACCTGCGGACACAGCAGGTAAAAAACTGGCCCGGCCTGCCAGGGGCTTTCCCTACACAAATGGCGTCCCAAGTTTGGGAAACACTGCTCTAGAACATCCATGCTTAGGAGTTGGAAATTGCTATTTGGCAGAGTATGGTCCTGGTGTCAGAGTTGTGTCTCTTGCCATTCCCAGGAAAATTCACTCAAATTTGGCCAAGTTATGATAGTTAATGACGGAAAGGATAGTTTTGTGACTAATGCACAAGAAAGAGAGTCAGGACACTGTGATTCTGTTCCCAGCAAGCTTGTATATGACTTCAGGGAAGTCACTTAGCCACTCTGTGCCACAGTTTCCCCACCTGTAAAATAGATACTCCCTTGTGTGTCACACTTCAAAAAAATTTTGTAGGCTGAACTATGTTGCAAACTGGAGCTTATAGTTATGTAGCATGCAGTGATGTGCAGTGTTCTTGTGCAGTGGCAAAGAGAAGTCCTTTTTTCTGGTTATGCCCAGCTCTTCCAGAGCATTCAAAAGACTATTGTATAATCAAACTACATTATGCCTGAATTAAGGAAAGAGAAGAACAACAGCAAGAATAACATGCATTTGACAACTTTATAACAATTGTGCTTTCAGTCCCATAGTACTTTCCATTCAAGAATTTCCAAATACATTGCACATATCAATGAATTATGCCAACAACTTTTTTTTTACTTAAATTCCTACAGTACTTTTCTACTTTTAAGAAAAATCTAAGTAATGTACTTGTTTCCGATATTGTTACATTGCAGTTTTTTAAAGGCCTGGTCATCAGTGGGAGCAAATCTCTCTAGCATCTCTCATTTTAAATAAACTGCAGCAATTTACACAAGCTGAGAATCTGGCCCAGAGTGTTTGGAGCTCATGGCCATAATCTAGATGTAGTTTGGCTGCTTTGCCCCATGTGGCTGGTGGAATCTTGCCACAGAGCCAACTAGCCCTAGGAGAAAGTATATAGGGGATCCTCCAATGGTGTAGTAGTCACAATGATAGCTCTGTGCCATCTCCCCTCCTGCTGCTCGTGTGAGGGAGTTGTGGCCAGAGGAAATGGGGCATGGGAGCGATGCTCCTACTTGCTGTTATCCCTCCTTGCTATTTCAACCCATTGGGGTCACTGGCAAGCAGCATCTCTAAGCTGAAGCAGGAGACTTTACAGCTGGTGCAGTATCAAGGAAAAGGAAAAGTGAGCTTTATGTTATCTTTATGTCCACTCACGACCTGCACTTCACAGCCATAGACAAGGATCTGGTGCCATATTTCTATAGAGGAACAATTTAACAACTCAGTTTCAACACTTTTAGGAAGCCTAACAACCTAAATTCTATGACTGACAGGAAGTAGTTCTCGGTTTCCCCAACCTTTCTGCTGACTGATTCAGTTTCATTAAAGTATAAACAGCAGGAGCTCCTCCTGAATCTTAGTGCCTAAGCTGCAAATGTTATCATTCAAGCCTCTGAATAACAATATGCTGCTAATAGTAAATTTTCTCAATGCTGTGGAAATTTGCTTCTGCTCTTCAATATCACTTATGTTAACAAATGCATATCATTCAGATTTTGAGATCTAATTTGGAAGATTAAAACCCCAACATCATTAGTTATCTTCTTGCACCTGAAGTAGTAGCCATTAGAAAGTCAACATTTGCCAGAGAGATTATAAATAATTTACCTGCAAATGGTTAGTCTTGCTGCACCCTATTACACAGTATACTAGATGGCCTCCAACATGCCCCACCCAACTCTGCTGGCTAATGCAGAAGGTGAACAGAGACATGACCCTGACTCTATCCTCATCCTAGCACCACTGATCTTAATCCTCATATGCCCACAGCACAAGAAACAGGTCTGTGCTTAGCCCTAAGAACATAGGGAGTGGTGGGGGAGAAAAGAGCTAGGCACCATCTCATCCTTGATATACCAAGTGCAGAGTTAGGCATAATCTAGCCCTTGACATGCCAAGTGAACAATATAATTTCATGTTAGATTATTGTGATTTCATTTTGTTTTGTTTTTTTAATTGCCTCTGGGACATTCAGCACACATTTGTAGTGCTACATTTTAATGAAAAAAGAAAAGGTTCAGATAATTCAGAGGAATGCCATGAGAACTATATAACACAATAATATCCCTTGCTATTGCCTAGTGTGTGGCGGACTTTAGATATAAAGCAACAGGTTTCTTGATCTCCTGAGATAGAAAACAATGACCACCTGGAATTCTAATTTCATTTTGTGGTGACATTTTTTCTACATAATTTTTGTGCATAAAAAGATTTTCAGAGAGATCATGTTCCACTCTTGGTTACAAAAGTGAAGATGCATTTGAAAAAGAATGTAGTGCCTCTGCTCTTGTAGTTTCTGTGAACTCTTTATTTAATGAAATAAAACAATTAGTACATATGAAACACACACAAAAAAGACCACCTCCTTTGTATCTCTGGAGCATTATGTTACTCAAACAGCAAAAGTAACAATACAAAGGAAAAATGTTATTCAGGACTAAGGTTAGCTCCAGTGAACAATGAATCAGTACTAATTTAAAAGGACATTGGCAAGGTAAAAACATTTTTCTTACCGGGGTTAATCTGACCACCTTAAATTACTGAAATTAGAAAAGTTTTTAAAACTCTACTTCACTTTTCATTATTTATGCTGCTCATTAACTTTTTGCATTTCACTCAGTTTGGACAATGAAACTAGACTAGCCACTTTCACTTTTGTTTCTAGTTAATTTCCTTTACTAAATCTCATGCAAATACAAACTTCCAGTTTCTGATAGTAGTGCCTAACTGAAGATAGGCTCCTGCACATTTTGCACTAGAGTTAGCCCACTGGGCAGTCCTGAACTGGAAATTTTAGAAAGAATGGGCCACATTCACTGCTAGCATAAGAGGTGACAACTCCACCGAAGACAATAGAATTACACCTGCTTGCACAAGTGGTGAATTTGGCCCAACAAATACAGTGGCTCTGCACTTTTTGAATGCATACGTCTCATCAGACTTCATCTTTGCATCCACAATCCCTTCAAAGCTACTGCGCGAGATTTGATTAGGTGGCACAGAATTTACAATGTGCAGTTCAAAATGAACATACTGTATTGTGAGTCAGTTAATGTAGTAAAAACAGCCCTTATCTAAGCCTCAAGGTACAGTAATAGCTAGGAACAGTCCAAACCTGTAGAAATAGAGGAAAAACAATCTGAACAGCTCTCATTCCAATCTCTGAGAAACTGGGCAGAGTGAGGGAGAGTGAAGGAATGTGCAAAAATATTATTTTCCGTTTACTGAAGAAAAAATAAACTAATTCTATCTCTTGTAAAAATTATTAATTTAAAGTACAGTAGCTGCCTAAACTGAACTTGCTTTTTTACTGTTTAAAAACATACCTTTTTAAAGATAGCAAAGGGTTACAAACATCAGATGGATTAATATAGAGAGACAGATAGATATATGGTCTGATCCTACTCCCATTGACTCAATGGAAGTTTTGCAAGATTGAATGCACTGTTAAAGCTATTGAGATTCTAAAGTAGATCTAAAAAATAATAACAGAATTGAAGAAAGTGGGTGGTTGTATTACACACAGAGACCAAATAGTCAAATTTCAAATTATCTACATACTTTTGTTTATTGGATGAATACCATCTATTCAAACCAACACAGGAGACCTTATCTCAGAGCCTGATCCTTAGCCGATTGAAGTCAATGGGTGTCTTTCCATTCACTTCAAAGGACTTTGGATCGGAATTTGTGTTTTACATACTTATTTAAATCTGGTACCTTAAAGACTCTGATATGACCTGCTAGCAGTAGAATGAGAACCTGAAAATGTCAACATCAGCATCAGTGCTGTAATACAGTTAGGATTTAAATGATCACAAAAAGGTTTTGAAATTAAAGGTAACCTGCAAAGGTAAAGAACCAGATTCTAGTGCTGATTTGTGATGCAAGTTCACCCTCCCACTCCCCCTGAATCAAACTATAGGGATATTCAGCCCTAAAAGCAGACCTGTAGGTCTTCTTTCGGCTTCTATACCATCCAATGCACCCAAGACCAATTGGCTGGCACTCCTAGATGACCCCCTTGCACACACTGTGGTGATATCACCAGAAATAGAGCAGAAGCCAAGTGGCCAACATGGGAGTGGGTGCTGCAGGACTTAAGAGAATCAAACTAGAGATCAGTTTAGAAGTAATAATGCATTAGCTGTCTCTAAGAGCCTGGGGGCATACAGTGAATATTGGGAGCTCCTGGGATATTGTACTTTACTTTAGTAGGTCACCTTTAATGTTCCACTGATAAGTACATAACTTAAGGCTACAGTTCCAACCTTTCTAGCTGCAGATTCAATACTACAGTTGGGCACTGATTTACACAGTGAAGGCAACCTCTGCTGCAAGTCTAAGCACATCATATTTTGTTCTTTGAATGAAAACCTAGAAAGAGTCTCTATAATACAGCTAAACCTATGGAAATACTTCTCATTTTTGGTCACCTATGGATTTGGGTTACTCCTAATATTATCTAAAAACTTCAAAAACTCTGAAGCACAATCCTGAGTATACTTACGGGGGAATCATGTAATGATAGACATACTAGCTTCATTCTCTCCCCCATCTAGCCTCTTCACCCCTCCTCCCAACATAAATCCCCACTGCACAGTGGGGCGTAGAAGCAGAGCTCTGCAAAATGTTGTGCTCAGCTGAACCTAAGCAAGTTTCAGAAATCCTGCCCTTCCCTCCTATTACTAGTATTCACCCTTTTTTGTTCTGAGCAGTGCCCTCTGCACCCCAAGGAAGGACAGGATTTGCCCTCCACCCCAAGTAAACTCAAGTGCCAGTTCCAGCCTGCGTCACCTGCTTCCAACCTGCTTCGCATTACAAAATAGTGTCACCATGCTTAACCTTGGATCAGAAGAGTGTCAAGTGCTGCATTCCACACTTCTTATTATTGTGAATATATAGCATTATAAGTGTGCATGGCACTTCCTCTTTCCCTTCTTCAGTTCCGGTTGAGGTGGGAAGAAGAAGAAAGACTGCCACTACTCTGTGGGTTTGGGACTACAGAGAAGGCCTAGCCCCTAGACTTCCTAAAGCTTTTGGGAAGGAAAGAGAAGCTTGAAATGTTACAGATGCCCATCATTTGGACAGCAGATCTGGGCTTCCAGCAGCCTTGTGTAGTACACACAACTGCAGGGGGTGATGAGAAGGCCATGCCTCCAATACCAGGTTGGAGAGGGAGAGATATGTTAGAAGGTAGGCCAACTCCTGTTATAGTGAAACTCTGCTTCTAGTGAATTTTAGTTGTGTGGGAGAGTGGACAGAAGTATAAACACCACTTCAATACAAGTGGATTCTACTGTGTGCTGTTCTTTGTGTTCAGGTGGCAAGGTAGGGATGTATACAATTTACAATTCCATTTCACAGCAAAGGTGGGGAGATCTTTTTTAATTAGAACAGTAAATAATCTCTAATTAGATAGCTATGTATCAAGAGGCAGCAAAAATTCGACTAGTTACCCATATTAAACTGTTATGAATAGAATGGTGTCCTTTAACAGAACTCTGGCAGAAAATGTAGAAACTACAACCTATTTCTTGAAAATAGTGCAATAACAGCTTCTCCAACTCTAAAACTATTGTCTTTCTTTTTCTGTTACTAAAGAGTAGAAGTTGAATACTGATACAAAATGAACTTGTAAAAACTTTGACGACATCCTTTCACCGTAAAAGAATTTCCTCTTGATGTACGGATGTGCTCCAGGAGCCACCAGGACAAATATCAAGTTTTAGTCACAGCTGATTTCTAGCCCTAATGTAATTGTTAATGTAGGGTTCACTACTAGTCTAAATAGACTGTTTATAATGGGATCCCACAAGCTCTTTTGAAAACATTGTATTGGCACCTGACCAACTATATCTCAATGAGCTGTATGAGAGTTTTCAGAAACACTCTGGCTTCTTGAAAGAGAACAGAAAGAACTGTCTGTTAAATACAACAGAGCCCCTGCTTCTAACTGCTCCTTTAGCCAGATTTTTATGTTCTATTCCCGCAGTCTCTGACTTCATAGTTAATTCAAAAGTGTGTTTTGAAGTCCATTGATGTAAGTACGATATATAGGCCCTTAGTAGGATGCAGCATACACAGAAACAGCCAATTCACTAGCTTCTTTGGCCTTTTGGAACAGTACTTTTAACATGAGCATGTCACCGATTTCTACAACAACAGTCAGATCTTTCTGTGCTAGGTAAGAAAATTAATTGTCACAAGACACTTGTAAGAGATTTAGAATACTATTACTGAAGACCCTCTAAGCAAGAAATTGTTGATGCCACTTACAGCGGAAAAGAAGGGAGTGGATGGATTGCTTACTAATTTGCATAAGCAAGGCACTGAAGAGGTTGCAATTTTTTTCTTTTAACGTTTCTTTATTAAAGTGACTATCCAAAAAGTGTCCTAGAGCTTCCTGTTACATCTAGCAAGACTTGGATTTTACTTAATACTACACTGGGGTCCACTAGCACATACTCCTGTGCTCACATGGAGTCCCACTGAAGAGTGGATACCAATGCAGGACAGGGCCACTGACTGTACACTGAAAGGGAGAGTCTATTTTATACCATTCTATCTAGCCAACGATTGCAAATATTTTGAAAAGTCTTAATGTGCTTTCCCAGTTCCTCACCGAAGGCACTGAGACTTCTGAAATCTATTCACATAACATCCAGACCTTTTCTGATTTCCATTGAGGTGTAATACACAATAGAGCACAAGAAAATGAATGTGCAGAAATCTCTGTTTAAGAGAAAAAGCCTAATCCTCTTTGAGAGGAAAACCCAAAGGAAACACACTTGTGCCCCATGGAGAAATTCCATAGTTAATTCACTACTTGTTCTATATTGTTCCAGGATTTCTGTAGTTTTATATTAGTGCATTATACATTAATTCCCTGGATTGAGAGTGTTGGGAGAAATGTTTGTTTTGTAAACTAATCACTATAGCTTAAAGATTGAAAGGAGAATGGAGTCGGCTCAGACTGCCCCAAGACCTGCCCAAACAGTTGTGGATTAGCACAGATCCAACTTATCTATAGATCCCTGTTCTTCTATGGACAAGGCCCTCTGATCCATCTGGGGACTCACTGCTGGAGAAGAATGGAGCCAGGAGGCACAGGGGCTGGGGATTTGGGTTATGAGTAAGGCCTCGGTCTTGCTGCCTCCTGTCTTTCATTTTACCACACTACTGTGTTTTGTTGCATAGGGCATGATCTGATATACTCCGTAACCTTGTGATAAATTCAGACCTAAGAGGCAGTAAACATACAGGATGGCAAAGCACTGCAGCTAACCCTGAAGTAGCTAGGCCAACCAGAAAAATTAAAACCCGAAGCAACATTTATGCATTTCCAGTCCCCTTCTCTGAAAGGAGAAAAGACAAATTCCCATCCCTCCTAAAATCTAGAGATGGCTGGTGTAGACTCAGCCTGATTCCTGATCGTCCCGAGAGGCCTCTTTTCTCTCCTTTCTCTAGTGCCTTTGCCTCCTCAATCCAGAACTGAGGCCTTCCAATGTAAGGCTGCTAGCAAGGAGCTTTCCAAAAGCTGGAGTAAAGCTGGCTCTGTTGGCCAGCAAGGCAGAAGGCAGCCACTGTAAGTAATAGCCAAACTATAAATTGTCTCTCTCATGTGTGAAGCCAAACCTGAGAGGGATTGCCTACAAAGGAAAACCCGATCGAGATTTTTGAGGTCTTTGGGAGAACCCCAGAGTAGTCTGTCTGGACCCCCTTGGAATTACTGACACCCATTTGAGCCCACAGTTTGGGGCAGTTACAAGGGTCATTATGTTAGTGTGATACTGACTTGAGTAACAGCTGCCAAATAACCGAGTAAACTGCTAAGTGTTTATACTGAAAGTCGTACTTGTATATTACTAAAAGTAGTTTACTGGACTAGATGGTTTGATTTGTTTTTAAACCTACAGAGTAGTTAGTCATGTTATTAGTGGTTTCAATAACCCTAGATCTGTGTAATATACTCACATGCCAAATCCAACACCCCTACTGTGCTCTATTTTAAGACAGCACAAATCTATGTGCCATGACCATAGCTTATCGCAATTCCTCTGACTGCAATTATTCAAAGATTCAAAACAAGAAACATCTTTTCTGGTTAATTGCAGCCTCCTTCTTTGCCCCGGATTAAATATTGATACTTTGTTCTTTCAAATATATAATTTGCAAATGAATGGTTGTGCTAAGGGTTTGTCCAGGAATTGCGAAAGAACAAAATAAACAAACAATGTTTAAATTCAACCATTCAGAGTGGTTAGTATTGAGTTCACTGACAAACGTAGCCTCTCCATCCTAGGAGAAAAATATTAAGAGATTTCCACCAAGTACTACATGCTGAATTTTTCCAAAATTCAAACAAACAAGACAATCAGGACTACTTTGTTATTTCTGATTTTCATTAAAAATGGGTGAAATTCATTTTAGTATAGTAGGCCACTCTATGTAAGCTCTTTGATGCGAGCACAGTAATTTATTACATATTTGTACAGTATCTAGCACAGTGAGGTCCAACTTGGTTGTCGCCTTTAGATGCTACCACAATATAAATGTTAAATGATAATAAGAATTACTCTTTCCAAACCACTTGGTGCTTTAAAATGTGTAGAAGTATCCGTGTGGGAAATTTATCCTGTATAAACTAAAAAATTATCTCAATTCCTCTAGTGTCAAACCCTTCTATATCTTTTAACGGTTTCACCCATCATGTCAATTCTCACCTGAAATTTTATGTTTTGTAAAAATAAGGTATACAAACCCAAAACCAATAGAAATATATATTTACAGTACTTTTAAGAGTTCCAGTGTAAACTATATTTTCAAAGAAACAAAACATTTCCCTGCAGCCTTTGCAACCCAAATCCTGTAGCATTGTGATAGTGTATGAGCACCTTAATTTCTTTTTAAAAAGTGAAACTTACTAGTATATTTTCATTCTCCAACATGGGAGTATGCATGTGTGATGCTGGGTAGGCCAGGTGCCAGCTCTTGCCAAGGCTGCAGGCATTAGCTAAGAACTGACAAACTCATAGTTGGAGACCAGACTGGTTCACTTACGTGTTAGTGCTGTTCCATGTTATAGTGCTTATAAGACTGTATTTAGTGTTTAGGCTCTATAAAAAGTTTGTAAATTGCTGCATCCATTAATCTTATTTGTAATGTCTGTGTTTCGATTTATAACTTTGAAAATGTTTGCTCTAAACTTGTGAACAAAGATGGGAATGGTGTTTCCTCACGCCTGTCCAGAAGAACTATCAAAATTAGATGGGCCATCAAGGAACACCACAATTCAAAGGATTGGTTAATGGCCCTATCGCATCTTAGAAATGCTACATGCAAGGAAGCTCATCCTATGGAGCTGGAGGCTGAATGAAGGAAATAAAACAAAGACACAGGAAAATTTTTCATCTCTTTGCTGTCTGAACTCTTACAGGGCCAGAAACACCCCAAACTGAACCAAAGATCCCCAGGGGTCTGCCCTGAAAGACACTTTGAATTGACAGACTACTACTACATTCTTAGGATTTAGATTGCAACTCATGTGTGTTTACTGTTGCTTGCTATAACCTGTAAATAACTCTTATTTGTTTTCCTAGTTAATAAGCCTTTAGATAGTTTATTACAGAATTGGCTACAGGCATTGACTTTGGTGTAAGATCTAGGATACCACTTGGTCTGGGGTAAGTGACAGGTCTCCTGGGACTGGAAGCAACCTGAATATTTTATGATTTTTGGTGTAGGTGGCTATTTATCACTAAGTCCTGCTCACCTGGGTGGCAAAATAGACTGGAGAAGCTAAGGGGACTATCTGTGACTCCATGGTGAAACTGTTAGTGATTCAGGAGTTCACATTTGTTACTGATTCGGTAAAATCTAAATTATAGAACACACCACCAGTTCGGGGGGTCTGCCAGGAGGCAGGTATTCATGGTCGTGAGCCACTCCAGATAGTGTGACCACATGTATGAAGTAAACAGCATAAATAGTTTTAAAAAATCATTCACATTTAGTTATCTTTGTTGTTACCAGTAACACTGGAAGGAAACCAGTTCTAAAAATATATTTGTACCATAAAAGTGTCCCTTAAAGGTCAAGCCTATTTGCTCTTCTGTTGGACTGTAGCTTAAAGAGCTTCTAAACTCAACTCCCTTCAGAACAGTATGTTCTTCTCTAACCTTTCTAAGCTACTGTATACCCCTTGGATCCCTTTATTATTTAGTTTACCATTCCTTTTGTCTCCTCGCTTTCATTTCCCTCAGAGAATAAGAGGGAGAGAACATGCCACACTATTCCAGTTTGAGCCATACAGGACTTGAAAAAAATCTCTCTACTCTTTTAGCAGAGCATTTTTCAGCTTTTTCCACTATTTACAAAAAAATGTTAGCCTTTTCAACTTCATCCAGCTCTACCCCAAAATTCTCCTATATGTGATTTGTTATGGGGCACACCACTCACTGTCAGCCTGGTGCCTCCTCCTGGTACTCTGGGGATTAGCTTGAGGCTGACACACACACTCACCCCATCCACAGTTTACACATCATCACTCTGTCTCTGCTGTCTGCCTGCAGCTCTTCCTGCAGTCTCAGGAACCACGGTGTCCTCTTTGTTGCTCAGTCCTCTGGCCATGTCACTGTCCATGTTCCCCCCCTTTCCGGGGAAGGTTTAACTCCTTAATAGTCCTAGGCACTCTTTCCACTCACTGCCTCAGTGCCACTCACCCAGTGGCTGGTAGGGGAACCCGGGACCTCTCTCTTCTCCAGGTTCTAACCCAGGGACCCTGAGCTCAGCAGTCTGGGCCTTCTCTCTCTCTCTCTTGCCTCACTGCTCTATCTGTGGGCTACTTCCTACCACTGGTTCTCCTTTTCTTCCTGGGCCTACCAGTTCCCCAAAACCTCCTACCTCTTCCCAGAGAGTGACTGCAGTCTGAAGTCTCCACTCCTCCCTTTCTCTGGGAGTGTCTGCCTTTTCCACCTATTCCTGCCTAGCTAACCCCCATTAATTAGCTGCCTAATTGGTGGATTGGCCAATCTTACCTGCATTAAACCCTGCAGGGTGAAAGTGGGGTAGTCACCCCATCACATGACTACAGAAGAGCATGATGTTCTCTTTCCTTGATTTTTGTACCCATCTTCTGTCTCAATCTTTTGTGTCACCATCCTCTATCCCAAATTGCTTCCACTAACAGGTACTGTACTGTGTTCAGCAACGAAGCCAGTTCTCCATCCACTCAGCTAGCCACTGAAGTGAATGGCAAAACGCCCACTGACTGCAGCGAGTGTGCCCTTTCTCAGCATATTTACTCACCTTGCACATTAGTGTTTTTTCCTACAGTACATCAAAACGTTCCTAACCTGGTTTGTAGAACCTACATTCTACTTCCATCTGCATCATTGGTAACAAGGACCAAAACTGCTGGCTCCTCCTTAGCGCATTCTGGAAGCTGGTCTATCTGGGATGTAATGTCCCCCACCCAGCATTCAGAAGGCAATGAAATTAAAATCATGATTGTTCAGTGAAGCCCCAGACACTCATCTGCATGTCCTCGGGACTGGTTTGATTTACCTCATTGTCCTTAGATGTGCGCAGCACAATATACATTTTTTACCCTGCTATACATATTTATTTGGGCATCCTCAGGAACTCCACCAAAGTGTATTTTCTTCACTGTTGTATGGCATTTTGATTCTTGAGATTGACATTTTTGCTGTCAATGTGTTAAATAAGCCAACATTTTCTAATGTACATTCATACCAACTGAATGTCTTCATCCAGGAAACACATCCACATCCTCTATTACCCACAAATCCTGGGATTCACCCCCATTTCAGGCCAATAATCCTCCATCTGTACCATCCCATATAAACTATGAAGAAAAAGCCAAAATTAAAAAGAATTGGGAACATAATATCAGATGCAGCTAGTCAGTTCTCACTATCACACACACACCCTCTGATTTCTTGCCCAGTTAAACTCAGTAACTCATATGGACGCACTGAAGAATTTTACTCTTACCCAGACAGATACAGTGGCCCAAGGTCTGGTCTGTTGCACTTGTTCAACTCCACTGATGTCACTGGGATTGAATATCCAGAATTAGGCCATCCTTAAAAATGTGGGACTTTAAATACATGAAGCATACTTCTCTATAAGACTTTGTTCTTTTTCCTCTTATTTACCAATCACACAAACAGTTCTCACTAACCACCTAGCAATCCAATCCGAACTACAAAGAAAAATCTAAATGATTATAGGTTCAAAAGAAGAGCCAAAAGAACTGTTTGATTTGTAAAGCTATTCTTGCAGGTATTTCTTTGTGGGGCGCATGGGGGAGAGTTTACGTAAAAAAAAAAAAAAAAATCTCAGAGATAAGAGAGAACCCTCAGCCCCAACAGGTGTCAGATTTTCCAGTCAGCGCTCAGTACTACTAAATGGATTCAGTCAGTTGTTTTCCAAATACTTGGACCCACTGGAAATGCTCCAGAGGTCAGCTGATCGTCCCACAGAATGTTACAGTGGAGGGAAGAGCTGCAGAGGCCTGTTCCACAGGGAAGTGGAGGTGTAGGGTCCTGCTGTACAAGAGTCTCAGAAGCCTGGTCCCCAAACACAACAGAAGCCCATCATTTTTCTTGCACTGGAGCCCTTCCACATATCCACGGAAGAGCCAGAATTTGACCTTTCATCTCTTGATTTCTCCTAAAGATTTGCTTTTCTTTTGTGGAGTCAGTGCCAGGCGCTTTAGCACAACCACATTTACTCAGTTTCAGCACTTTGGCATAAAGTGGGAAATTCGCCATTTAGATAGCTCATGCCCAAACCCTTAGAAAATTAGGAAAATCCACCAACTTTCCTCTCATTAATAATCAAGTCACCAACAATCACTGCTGTGTGCTCACTATCATTGGCTGAATCTTAAAAAGCAGTGAAAGACCTTAAAAACATATTAAAAGAAATTAGATGCAATGGCTATTTTTCCCCACATTTTTAAAAACAAAGTACAGAAATGTGAAATGTCTGAAATAGAACCCAGTAAAACCACTAAATCTGGGGGAAACGTGCGGGTTAACCTTCAGTAAAGCTATAGAAATGGGATGGACCAAGGCCAGATCCACAGATCGGAGACAGGACTGAGAGGCAAGCAAGACACCAGCAAACTTTAGAACTGCAGACTCATGCAACCCTGTGCTTGCAGTTGAAGAGAAGGAAGAAGGCTGCTTGGTTTGGGTGGGGGAAAGATCCTGTCTTGAGAACAGCTGGGAAAAAGTGTTGAAGGGGCATGAAGCTTTGGGGTGCCTCCCCCCAAGTTTAATGGATCTGAACCGCAGATAGTGACAATCTGCTCTTGCCCAGGATGAATAGGAGTTTCCCTATTCCTTAGATAAGCCCTATACCCTAGTCTTTCCTCATGTCTTCTACTATAACTTGCACTAAGTTTTCTACTGTTAGTTACCATTTGCTTTCATCAAAGTCAATGAATTAACTCAGAAAAAAGGAATGAACTTGTGAAAGTTACCAACAAACAATACTGTAATATTGTGTGATATTTCTCGAATGCCAGATAGAAATGGAAACATTCATTTGTGCATTCAGTCATATAACATTGAAATGCAGTGGGCATAAATGGGACATGCTTAAGAAAATACATTTACTGAAGAACCACAACCATGTACTGTAGCGTTAAAAATTTAACATTTTCATTTCAAAATCTCATTAAAGTACAATGGAATTCTTCAGTATTTCCTTTTCCAGCATGACTAGTACCAAGAAATCTGGATGTAAACAGAAGCCTTTGCCCTTATAAGTAGCCTCTTCCTTCTGCTTGATCCATCCCATAATCCAGGGTGTTTTATGTGACTTTGGGGCTCAATTCTGCAAACCTTTGCACCCACAAATAGTCCCTACAGCATGCCCCAAAGGGAAAGGAATTAGGGGTCAGGGGAACAGTTTGCAGGAGATGATGCCTTCTAATCATATGGATCTTCAGGATCCTCTAGATTCCTCTAGATCTGTGGTAGTAGTAATAGTCTACATACATGGATGGTCTCCCTTCCTTATGGCCCAATGGCTGCAGTAGCAGCCATTCTGTTGCTGGCTAGGTCCCTCTGGATTACCCTCAATAGACCCTCAGTGAGTTAATCATACAGCTTCAGGCTGTATTTACTCCCAATCAGGGGTGAAATCCAGGTTTTCCATTGATCTCAGTGGGACCAGTATTTCACGCCAGATCTCCATGCAGGGGACTGTACATCTGGTACTAGTTCATCCCTTCCTCATCCCTGTCACCCAAACCCTGAGAAGCCTCAACTCCTCAATGGGAAGGTGAAGAGAGTGAGGTTTGCAGAAAGTGAGGTGTCCTAATGCCTTGGTATCTGCGGCAGCCCAAGAATGCAGAAGGTTCCCTGGAGGAAACATCCTTCGCCTCTGCATGGGCATGGAGATATCTGTCCCTGGAGGGCCCTCTGTACGTGTACCTTCTCTGTGCAGCCCTTTGTACCACGCAGCATTTTACGGGATGGGTATTCTTTCAAACTGTAAAACTGTACAAAGGCAAGTTGATATTTGATTTCATTATGACTTTTCACAAAATAGACAAGTCTAATATTGTACAAACTCACATAAATATAGGCCTTCCTGGACTCTACTTAGAACAAAGAGTTCTTACAGGATTACAGCTGACCTGTATCGCTATCTCATAGCAAACCAAAAACAATTCCAACAAGGTTAAAATGTTTAACCTTGGAACTATTTTAGTGTCAAGTGGGACCTATTTAATTTTAACACCACAAATTGATTAAGCCAAATAATTTCCAAGAGATTACTTTTCATATGCAAATATTAAAATAGCTCAATAAAATTCCTCATACATTTTCCAATTAAAATTAAAGTAATTGGGGGAAAAAGTCAAAATAATAACGTATGACTGTTAAAATCATGCTGTCAATTTCCATCACCAGTTGTCTGTCATTTACTGCCTATTCCACAGCACTATTCCATTCTATCTTAAGCGTCTGTTAATTAAAATGATGATGCATGTCCAACTCAGTGTGTTGCCTAAACAAGTCTGCTGAATTTTATTACAGTAAGTCTTTTTATTCTGACTTCTCAAGAAGTTTTTCACATCTGCAACTGCTTGCATTAAACATCAGCTATCTAGGCAATCAATACTTTTAATGTGATATGCTAAAAGCAATATAAAAATAATATTCTGTATATATATATATATATATATATATATATATATATATATATATATAATAAAAGGCTTTCACTTAATGACTCTTGGGAGGTTTCACTCCAAAGTGAAAGTTCTCTTCGGGGGGGGGGGGGGGGAGAGTTTCTGTGCTGGATAATGGCACTGACTTTATTTACTATGAATACTGTATTTACCTTTGGTGCCGAGTAGTTTAAAGAAAATAGGCTATGTACCTACATTTTGTTCACTGTGGACTCAGGCCTACAAGATGGCCAGCACCCTCAACTCCCACTGGGTTTAGGATGCTCAGCATCTCCAGGAGCGGCTTAGTACCATGCCGAATCCAGCTCCACAGCACAATAAATTAGTTTTTAAAATCCAGCACCTCAGCACATGATCGGAGATAAAAATATTGGCCACCCACTCATTTTGTCATTTCTCACTCCTTCACTTGTTCTAACATTCAAATCACACTCCTCATGAGGAGCAGACACTCTCTGAACTAAATCTAATGGGCCCAATCCTGCAAACCTTATTTCCAAGCATACTGCCTTACACAGTTCCCTCTTGAGGTAAGTGGCACTGCACAGCTATAAGAATTACACCCTGGTTTGTAGGTTTGGGTCCATTAGTGGTTGAATTCCTACACTAGATCATAACCCCCCCTTTTTTCCCCATAGATGAGAAAAACGGAAACAAAACATTAAAGTTAACCGTAAATTTTGCTATCAGATAATACTATTGGTCCATCAGGCCTGGTAACTTGCCTCTGGATATCTAATCATTCAGAAGAAGCTGTAAAAAACAGTGAAATTGCGCAATGTTCAGCCACTGTTTGGTATCTTTAAAGAGGGGGAAACTGAGGCATAGGGAAGTTAAATGACTTGTCCAAAAACCACAGTGGAAGTCACTGACAGAACCAAGTACGGAACCAGGTCTCCGGTTTCCTAGATGACAAGATAGTCCTCAATTAAACCCTCTTCTAGTAGGCTTCATACCCACAACCTCTGAATTTGCTAACGGTTCTAGAGATCCAACGTAGTCTATTTCAGCACAGTCATATCTTTAATCCAGCCACATTATTTTACCTGACAACTTGCTGAAACACTTCATTCTCCAAGTTGAGTAAGTACAAGAAAACTACAGAACATATTACTTGCGGGAGGAGGGGCAGGAAAGGTTATTACTTTTTTTTAAAAGGTAAATGAAGTCTTTCTGAAAATCTCTCCACTTCAAATAACTTCTCTTTTTTTTTCCAGGTTATATTTTTACAGACATTTAATGGCTCTTTGTCAAGGGCCAGATCCTGAATTTCTTACTCAACCCTTACTCAGATCTGAAGTCAATAGCAGTTTTGCCCCCAAACTGATTAACCTAACATGCTTATAGATATTTAATTTACTTATCCTCCTCAAATGAAAACTGCATAATTACAAAATTAAACCCAATAATGTCTGTACATACATTTTGCATATTTTCCCTAAGTCCAAATGATCCTTTTAAACATTAATTCATTTATAAGTGGCATATCATTAACTGACATTGAACTAAGTGTAAGCATATGTATGATGTAGGAAGATTCATGAGCAGGAATATATTTCACCCTTTAACAAGTGCAATATGCAATTTACTTTGATCAGAGAAGAATTAAATTTGTATAAATTCAGAAAACATATTCCATGGAGGGCAAAAGCTTCAGTGGGTGAGATACATGTAAATAGGCCATTTTACATTTGAGTGCTCTTGGAGAAAAATGTACTGTGCAGCTAAAATCGATATTGAATCTGTATTCTATAGTATTAACACTAAAAAGCAGCATTGACTGTAATGTGAAAGAAACACCATGGGCCCAATCCTGCAGTCCTTAACAGGAAAAACACCCTTTGGTTTCTAGTGGGTGGTTTGTTTTCTATGAGTAAGTGGGCTGCAGCATCTGACCCTAACTTAATTATAACTCAAACAATGACACACAATGGGCATGTAAAATGCAGAGCCTAAGTCTGTGTTTTAAACAGTTCCATTTTTGCATGGTTATGTTTATAAACTTCTTCAGAACAATATGCAATCATGAAAGAACAGTATTTGGGGGGTGGGGAGGGGAATGAAGAAAGAGGTTATCAAGGGATTGTCTGGAGATCTCATTTTTTCAATATTGGGATAGGATTCCACATTTGCAGTTGGCATTTTCTTCCTTTTAAGTGGATATTGGCTTGAGAATGGTCGTGGATTGACACTAATGGAAACTAAATTTCTGTATCCTCAAAATATTTACAGTCTGTATAAAACAGTAATGCCAGCTCCCCCACAGCAATTTCTCTTGAATTTAACCTGGAGAGAAGTCTCTTCATAGGAAGGAACAGAGAAGAACATTTAATACATTCTCTCTCTGCTGAGACAGAGAACAAGGGTGGGAAACATGATAGTGGTTTCTGTGATGGAAGCCCCTGTGCATTAGGAAATGGACTGAAACAACCAACTCATCTCCCATAGACACCCAAACAGCTGTCATATGGTACAAATTTCAGTCACTGACAATCTCAATTAAATTTGAACCAAAAGCCTAGAGGTTAGAAAAATGTCCCATTACCAATCCTTCAAGCCTTAAAATAATTCCATAATCAATACACCCCCTAACCAAACATATGCACAGTTAGGGCCTCATCCATAGCCCACTGAAGTCAACAGAAGTCTTTCCATTGACTTCACTGGGCTTTGGATCAGGCCTTTATGGCCTAGATCAGTATAAAATGTTCTCTAGGCCCTGATTCTCCATTACCCTACACCTTGTGTAGTCATTTCCACCACATAGAATGGTAGCATTTTACACCCAGTTTGCCTAGGAGGAACGGACTACACAAGCTGCAGGGTAGTGGAGAATGAGGCCCTGTGAATCTAAAAAGATTGTAATGTTTACATTATTGAAGAGCACAGAAATTTCAGTTAATTTGTATTACTAAATTTCAAAAAGCTAAAAAGAAAAACTCTTTTCAATTGTAAGTAAAAACAAGTCAAATGAGTTCTACAATTTTCTCTCTTACAAGAAATGTGAAGTAGATAACAGTCATGCAATTTTAGGAAACAAAGACAGTTCCTCTTCCCAGGATCCATAATTTGAAACACAAATGTTCTTTAGCCTTCCATGTCCTGTTAGAGATAAGCTAAAACTTCCTGACCTGATACTGACATGATTTGTACAACTCTCTCTAGACCAGCAGTCCTTTGCTTTATTAATGTTGGCTTTCTCTGAAGTGATGCCTCATGTCAATAACTATGGAAGGGCTGGCTTCAGAATTCACTGGGAAATAATAGAAACTGGGACAGAGCACGTGGGTCCTGATCAGGAGAAAGCTGGGAGATGGATTTCACAAGTGGGAAGTTACAATTAGAGTGGGAAAAGAAAGGAGTATTTGAAAATGTGCAGTCCCGGCTGCATTTTCTGAAACAGAGCTTCTCTTAGAGATAAATAGTCTAAAGAGTGACAAACATGCTTCATAACAATCAGTGGATCTTAATTGCTCAAACACCCACCAGTGCATTTTATTCAGCACTAAGCACTCCATACAAAACTGTTACCATTCATCCTTTGAACCCAACCATTTATTAAAAGTTTGCATCTGAGTCAATACGATGACAGGCAGATAAGTCCACGCTTTGCAATGTGGCGGATTCTCATACAATGTGCCAGTAGGGATGGGCTCAGAATGAGTATATCAAATGACTTGGGCTGCCCTAAAATTTGTGAGTGAGGAAGAGAGTGGTGCGTATGCCACATACGGAGATCAGAGTAAAGGCAAAGAAGAGCACAGGAACAAACATGGGACAGCTGGTCTGTTGCAAAGACAGAGGGAAAAAATAGTTTACACCCAGAACAATGCAGTAATCAGTTTCCAGTAAGCAGTATTAATTACCAAAATATCAACTAATCTAATCAAGAAGATTAGTGTTTATTAGTCTCTCCAAGTAGTCAATGATTGTTTAATTTTACTCTGGAAAGGGATTTTAGAGTGGAGGCATATGCTTTGGTTTTAGTTTAAGTCTCTGTTTTTGTATTTATATCATAAAAGAATGAAAAGTACTTAGATCTTGTTGGATCAATAACTAGAGTCAGAGACCACAACATCACAAAACATGACTGAATGTATAATAGATATTTTGGTGCTCAATTTGATGCTTGTTTTATTTAATCACAACACAAATAACAGCTAGAACATAACAAAATACCTTGCAAATTTCCGATATTAACCTCGAGAGCTTAAAAACAAACACACCTACAGCATGTAACATTCTTACAGAGGTTGCAAACTCAGCTACAGACTAATAGGCCATAGAATGTGACTGCAAAACTTTAAAACTTGGGACAATAAGTGATCTAATATCTAAGCTGCTGTGGTACATCAGACACTGACAAAGAAATTCACTGTGGTAATGCCACTCCCTGCACACTGCCAAGTAGTTTTGTTAGAATCATAACCTATTTATCTCCTCTGAGTCATAATAACAAACAGTGGTGAATGATCATTCTTTTTCTCTTGGGCTTATTACAATTAAGAGGGGAGGGGAGTTTGGCAAGATTTCACCTTAACTGATCGATTAATTTCTTAGGAACAGTGAACCTTGGGATCACAAACTTGCAACACATTTTAAAGACTTTATCTGGAGCAAGAAAAGAAGTAAAAAACTTACCATGTCCCTGTAACAAAAAGATTATAGAAACAAGGAAAAAGGATAGCAAGTTTTGGAAAGCAAAATGGCTTGAAATACAGTAGTAAAAGTACACATTAGCAAGGTTTGAAACCCCTAATTTGGATTGTATTATTAACAGAGTATGGTTCAAGCAACTGACACCTGTTGATGTTGTTCTTGGCCACACTTTGAATTATTCCATCACCTCCCTGCCCAATGTTTCAGCATTCCCAAACTAGAATGTGAATTGCTACATAATGTTGTGACAAGGAGTCCGGTGGCACCCACGAAAGCTTATGCCCAAATAAATCTGTTAGTCTTTAAGGTGCCACCAGACTCCTTGTTGTTTTTGTGAATACAGACTAACAGGGCTACCCCCTGATACTTGACATAATGTTGTGTCATTTGGAATGCTTGTAAACAAACAAAAAACCAAAAGCCACTGCTATATTTTCCCCAGAGCAGGGAAAGAGGGGCCAAGTGTAACAGACCTCTTTTAAACAGGGAGTAGGGGGAAGCAGGTGCTTCAGATAAGCACTTCAAGTCACTAAGCTCCCCAAGGAGACTACTATTAACCCCTCTTCTCCCCACTAAAGAGAAGATGCAACACTAGGAGGTCTAGGTAACTCCACTATCTCTATGCAAACTGAAACGTCTAGAAACAAGCCCAGGAACACTTCTGTCTTTGAAAGGGTCAGGAACCCGTTGGGGAAAACTGGCCTGAAAGGCGCATTTCTTGTGCTTGCAGGGTTAGCCCAAAAACGTTCATTGCCCCCTGTATTAGGGCGAGCAGGTCTCTTGCTCTTACCTGTCTGTCACCTTAACCGTATTGCCACGTTTGAAGATTAGAGGCCAAGGGGTGGGGGGAGATTAGGTCAATTTGTCAGTGGCCACGGAACGCATCTGCTTGGGGGCTGAATGGGGCGAGCAGGTTGCTTTGCTTTCGCCGCCCGGGAAATTCATGGGGCTGAAGTTCCCCGCGCCAAGGGGGAGGCTCGCGCACTGCAGTGCGTGGAAGCGGGTAGGAGCTGGCACTTTCCGGAAGGCTCAGCGCTCCCCTCACTAGCAATCCTCCTGCGGGAGGCTCTCCGCCTGCCTCCCCCCGCCCGGCGGCGGGCTGGGGCATGTGGGCCTTTTTGGTATGCCGAGAAGGAACTGCTCCTTGCTGCTGCAGCAAAGCGCGCGGGGGGCACCAGCCCAAGCTGACCACCCGCCTGGGCGCCGATCTGGGTCTCTTTGCCCTGCTTTGAGCTGGGCCCCCGCTGCCTGCGCCGAGGCTGCTGCTTGTTGATGTTGGGGTGTCAGGGAGGCAGCGGGAGCTTATGATCTACTACACTGCAGTGCCCGCGTCTGGAGCTGCCACTGCAGGGCAGCCAGCCCCGCTCACACCCACCCACCCCCTACCCAGCAGCACGCACACCTCTCCGGGCTCCGCGCCGCTCGCGCTCTCCAGGGATTGCAGGCACCCCAGGAAAGCGAGCGCAATCATGGACGCGCTCGTGCAAACACAAGCCCCGGGCGCTCGCTCTCCTCCCGCGGCTGGGTATTTCCCTGCCAGGCTGCTTCTCCCGAAGACAGAGAGTTAGCCTCCCCCACCCTGCTGGCCAACGGAAAGCACTGAGAAGGGGTAGCGGGGAAGTGCCCCCTTGGGCTGAGATCGGGCTGCCCAAAGCACCTGCATTTGCATTCCTTATGTAATGTACTGCAAGTTTCCCCGTTGGAGCCTGTTTGAATGGAAGCCCATGATCATCACACTAGAGCGGAGAGAACAGACACAGAGAAGGGGGTGGGGTTCATCAAGGAGACGTGAAGCAAAGAAATACACAACAAATAAAACCACCCAAGCCTGTGCTGCTGTTGGTGGGCCGGTCTACTTTGGCTTAGTTTCCCTCGAGGCACAAGAAAGTACCCCCTGGTCTGTGCCGGAGAAGGGGAGGAGGGAGCGCTAGTGCAGAATGGTGCGCTTTGGGGTTTGTATTTCACTCGGGAAAGGTGATCCTGGGTGGGAATATTGTACAAGCTAATCAGAAAGTCTTGGGCAGGACCCGAGTGGCATAGCCCCTGCACAGGAACTAACCGCAGGCAGGGGATCTCGCACCAGCCAAGAGCCCCTGAGCCCTCTTCTTCAAACTAGCTGCACCTGAGGGGGCGGGTTGGTCGAACATGGCAATCTTTCCTCTTCGCTAAAATGGGCAACAATATAAAACTTTCCTTCTCTCTGGACATGCCCCCCCCCCCCCCGAAACCAAGAGAAGCAGACTGGGTTTGCATCGTCGCCGAAGCTAATCTAAAACTGCTCCTTCATACACATATTCACATGGAGGTCCGTACTGGCCTCGTTATATTTCCCTTTCTCCCCTCCGCAGGATTGCAGAGCTACCTCAATGAGCAACAGACAGGATAGCATCAAAGGAAAACAATGCGATGCAATGTATTGCTTACCAGTTGAGTTCTTGTTTTTCTTAAGACTCTTGCCACAAAGACACTGCAGCATATGCGATCCTTTGCTGAAAATGTTCCAAAGAAACCACATTGATTTGGGCGAAAAGCAATCCAGCAGCTTATACACCCTGAGAAAGAAGAGATCCTTGCGGTTGCATAATAATAAGCTGGGATCAGTTCTCCTGAAGAGGGGCACCAGTTTTACCATAGAAAAAATAATTATATTCCGATCTTCTCCCAGTTTTTTTTCCTCACGTGCTTTATTTCTTTGAGACTTCTCAATCGATGCTTTTTGCAGCCAGGTTATCCCCCTAGATCAACATTGGATGATTATTACCAAAAGCGTGAAAAAGAAATCCTTTTTCAGCATGAAGCCAAACGAAAAGTAAGGTGAAGAAATCCCAGCTGAGGCCAATAACTAAGCAGAGACAAAAGATCCCCAAAGAGAAAACCATAGCCTGTTACTCGATTGCTATGAGGATGGGTGGATCTGCAGAACAAAAGCCAAGACAGGATTCATCCTACTGAAAGACTGCCATTGTGCTGCCCCTAGGAGAGAAAAAACACACAACCAGTACGACCACCCAGATCAAGTCTGATTGATGAAGATGTATACTCCCCTCTTAGAGTGTTGATTTTACCATCAAATCCCAGTGATCTGTGGAATCTTATTGCACCTGCGGGTCTCAATCACCCTGCAGAACAGATGCAAATCTAGCCCTTAGCAAGATCACAGTATGTGGAGAGAGAGACAGATCTCTTTCGTTCCTCTCACTCTCCCTGCTTCCAATACCCGTGTGCATTTGGAACAGATCCCTCCCTGGATTTCGCTCCTGAGCCTTGGATGTGAGTTACAGGCATTAGATAGAGTAGGAGGAGTTGAAATTTGCATTGAAAGACTGGCTTTCCATGACGTAGCCACGTGCTTCCAGGCCTGTCACCAGTGAGATGCTTCAGCCAGCCCAGCGAAGGCAGTGTCACTGCAGTCTCTGCCTGCCCTCCTCCCTTCCTCGTCCCCCGTTCCCCGGCCCTCCCCCCAGTCTGTCTGGGCTGCCTTCCCGTTGCTGCAGCTTAAAATAATGGTCACACTCTGCCACTTTTACACCTGGGTGAAGTGAAACCCATCCCTGAGCCAGGGAGGAAAAGAAACTGGCATCCCTTCTGAGTGGAGAGAGGCAGGCTCCTGTCTGCAGACCCTTGTCACTTAAGGGGATGGCAGAGGAAAAACCTTGGTCCAGAAGCTCAACTCAGGGAAAAGGGGCCCTTTTCATAGGCAACCTCTCTTGGTCAGGCTCAGCCTCAGATTTCTTTTTGCCAGGCCTGTAAAAATTTTGCCACAAACTCCCCTCTCCCCATACCTTCCTCAAAATTACTGACTCCTCTCCCCCACCCTATCTTCCTATCCCCCCCAAACACAAGCCTGCACCCCCACCAAGCCTGACTTTTGTCCACCAGGCTCTCATCCCACACTGCATTAACATGAATTAATAACAGGGCAACTCTGTGCTCCTGAAAACCAGGAATATCTCCTTTTTCAGAGTCTGTCTCTCTGGGTTTTGTGTCAAATGTGTTTTATAAACCCCAGCAGACTGTAACCCTTTGTGGACAGTCCTTTTGCTGTGTGTTTGTACAGCACCTCGATGCTACAAATAAATACAATGCAAACAATAACAGCAATACACTGGCAACCTGAACTCACAGAGGTCTGGGTGAACGCATATGCTCCTCAGCTATCACCCCTAGGTTTGTCATACAGTAATGTTGCAACCAGCCCCTCATGAAGCTCTCCAGTGGGCATCACCCTCCAGTCAGCCTTCCCCCAGTAATGCCTAGACTGGGATCTGTATGAGGTCTGAGACTCTGAGCACTGCCACGGAAAGTGTGCCTGTGAGCACTGCAACTGGACCTGAGTATGGCAACAGTGGCTACTGACGCAGACTGGAAGTTGATGCCCATGCTTCTCGACCTCACCTTTGCTGCAGCACTACATGATATCTGGGTATTGGAGAGAGTCAAAGGTTAGAGGAGATGTGATACAGAGAATGAGTAAGTGTGGCAGACTGAGAATGAGGCAGAGATATGAGATCAGAATGATAGTGAAGGGAAAAATGTATAGGCAATATGAGAGGGGAATGGAGAGCTTTTCTCTCCTTTCCTCCACCCAGCTCCAACCCTCTACCAAAGTCCTCCTTTTCCAAGACAAGTGCCCAGGTTTTCATATTGAATATCACTCTATAAATTAACCATTTAATTTTCTTTTTTAACCACAAACACTGTCTTCATCTAGTAAGTCACTAAATATTTCCATCAATTCAAACCCAGGCAGTTCAGTGTTTCTTCTGAATTTGTAGGTGCTACCACTGGTCAAATAGGCACAATAATAACTTCTGTAAAGTGTGTGTGTTGGGACTTTGGATCCTGTCTCCTGCCCCCCACTGTGACGGGTTGGATCACAGAAACCCCCTTGGGAGCTGCCACCTAATGTGCAAAGACTACCCCTGCTTCTGTTTTCCCTGCCAGCTCAGGACTCCAGCACCCTGTTTTGCTGAGCCAGACACTCCAGTCTGCTCTAACAAAGACTCAGGGTCTGAATCACTTGCCCCAAAGCTGCAAGTTTACCTGAAAACAGCGTACAGTAGTGTGCTTGTCTTTAGCACTCAGATGCCCAACTCCCAATGGGGTCTAAACCCAAATAAATCCGTTTTACCCTGCATAAAGCTTATGCAGAGTAAACTCATAAATTGTTCGCCCTCTATAACACTGATAGAGAGATATGCACAGTTGTTTGCTCCCCCAGGTATTAATACATACTCTGAGTAAATTACTAAATAAAAAGTGATTTTATTAAATACAGACAGTAGGATTTAAGTAGTTCCAAGTAGTAACAGACAGAACAAAGTAAGTCACAAGCAAAATAAAATAAAATGCGCAAATCTATGCCTAATCAAACTGAATACAGATAATCTCACCCTCAGAGATGCTTCAGTAAGTTTTTCTCAGACTGGACACCTTCCAGGCCTGGGCACAATTCTTTCCCCTGGTTCAGCTCTTGTTGCAGCTCAGGTCATAGCTAGGGGATTCTTCATGATGGCTTCTCTCCCTCTCTGTTCTCTTCCACCCCTTTATATATCTTTTGCATAAGGCGGGAACCCTTTGTCCCTCTGGGTTTCCACACCCCCCCCCCCCTCACTGGAAAAGCACCAGGTTAAAGATGGATTCCAGTTCAGGTGACATGATCACATGTCACTGCAAGACTTCATTACTCACTTGCCAGCACACACACATACAGGGAGACTCACAGGTAAACAGCCATCTGCAGACAATGGGAGTCATCAAGATTCCAAACCATCATTAATGGCCCACACTTTACATAATTACAATAGGCCCTCAGAGTTGCATTTTATATTTCTAGTTTTAGATACAAGAGTGGTACATTTCTACAAATAGGATGATCACACTCAGTAGATTATGAGCTTTGTAATGATACCTTACAAGAGACCTTTTTCACAAAGCATATCCCATTTGCATTATAGTCACTTATTATCAAATTTTTTATAAAACTATCCCAGTTACATTATATTCACTTATTATCATGTTTTTATAAAACCATGTAGACTGCACAACGTCACACCCTCCTCCTGAACTTACTGCCAGAGACTTGGACACTGACCATGGCGGAGGCAGTATACCTAAAATTCGTTTTTGGGCTCCCCTATGGGGCAGACACTCCTGTGTCCCCCAAAAGGGAAAGAGACCCTGATCCAGCTGTAGGCTCACAGCTACCAGCTATGGGGGACCTTTCGCTGGCCAGCAAAATCCCCCCCCTTTCATTCAGGTTGGGTTTGCTTCCAGCTAGAGTCCTTGGGGTTTGTTCCCACCGCAGCAGTCACCAGGACCCCAACTTCCAGCTCCAGGATACATGTCTCTGTGCACCTCTTCCACTCCATTACAGCCAGGTCATGCTTCTGGGTCTTAATTGCTTTGTTTCTTAAATCCAGGCTGGTGAGCAGCCTTTTCTTTTTCCAGGTCAGCCTTTTCCCAGGCAAATTGTATATCAATTTCCATTTGTCTTCCCTTGAGACCATCACTCGATGAGCTGGGATACCACAGAGAACACCCTCATGCCAGAACAGGCACCCCTCCCCTCCTGTCTTGCTAGGTTAGACACTCCAGTCAGCTTCAGCACAGACAGAGGTTGGGCCACACCCATCTGCAGTTCACTGAAACTGAGATGCACTCAGCTCAGGGGTTTCTTAGTTAACAGAGACATTCCCAGCGCCCATTGTTCAGTCTTTCTGGGCAATTTGAAACTTGTGTAGTTTTAGCTTCTTTTCATCTTCATTCTTACTTATTTTGCTTCCTTTTCTGTCCCTACTTCCCTTTCCCGAAATAAGCAAACAGAAAATAACAAACCAGTAACCACTTTGTCTGTTCTCCAGCCACCACACTTAAAACTCACTTAAAATCACTACCAGTATCTCAAAGCAATCAGCTGTGCACAGATCCTGCTCGACTACGCCACTGTGACGGGTTGGATCACAGAAACCCCCTTGGGAGCTGCCACCTAATGTGCAAAGACTACCCCTGCTCCTGTTTTCCCTGCCAGCTCAGGACTCCAGCACCCTGTCTTGCTGAGTCAGACACTCCTGTCTGGCTCCAACACAGACCAAGGGTCTGAATCACTTGTCCCAAAGCTGCAAGTTTAACTGAAAACAGCTCACAGAAGTGTGTTTGTCTTTAGCACTCAGATGCCCAACTCCCAATGGGGTCTAAACCCAGATAAATCCGTTTTACCCTGCATAAAGCTTATGCAGAGTAAACTCATAAATTGTTCGCCCTCTATAACACTGATAGAGAGATATGCACAGTTGTTTGCTCCCCCAGGTATTAATACATACTCTGAGTAAATTACTAAATAAAAAGTGATTTTATTAAATACAGACAGTAGGATTTAAGTGGTTCCAAGTAGTAACAGACAGAACAAAGTAAGTCACAAGCAAAATAAAATAAAATGCGCAAATCTATGCCTAATCAAACTGAATACAGATAATCTCACCCTCAGAGATGTTTCAGTAAGTTTTTCTCAGACTGGACACCTTCCAGGCCTGGGCACAATTCTTTCCCCTGGTTCAGCTCTTGTTGCAGCTCAGGTCATAGCTAGGGGATTCTTCATGATGGCTTCTCTCCCTCTCTGTTCTCTTCCACCCCTTTATATATCTTTTGCATAAGGCGGGAACCCTTTGTCCCTCTGGGTTTCCACACCCCCACCCCCTCACTGGAAAAGCACCAGGTTAAAGATGGATTCCAGTTCAGGTGACATGATCACATGTCACTGCAAGACTTCATTACTCACTTGCCAGCACACACACATACAGGGAGACTCACAGGTAAACAGCCATCTGCAGACAATGGGAGTCATCAAGATTCCAAACCATCATTAATGGCCCACACTTTACATAATTACAATAGGCCCTCAGAGTTGCATTTTATATTTCTAGTTTTAGATACAAGAGTGGTACATTTCTACAAATAGGATGATCACACTCAGTAGATTATGAGCTTTGTAATGATACCTTACAAGAGACCTTTTGCACAAAGCATATCCCATTTGCATTATAGTCACTTATTATCAAATTTTTTATAAAACTATCCCAGTTACATTATATTCACTTATTATCATGTTTTTATAAAACCATGTAGACTGCACAACGTCACAGTGTGTTGGGACTTTGGATCCTGTCTCCTGCCCCCCAGACTCTTGCTGCTTGTGTTGGGGTCTGCTTGTGGTTGTCAATGTTTAGGAAAGTTTTGCAATAGATATTTGGACAAATAAGCTAAGGTTCTGGGGGCTAATTGTTCCCCAGACCCAGATCCTCAAAGGTATCTAGGCACCTAAATACCTTTGAGGTTCTGGGACATAGTCACTAGAATGTTTTAGGGTTCATTCTGGTGAGATTTGGGACCTATATAGAACTGTACAAATATTAATTATTTAGTTGTCACTGTCACATCTCTTCTGAGAGGTATTTAAATATTATTATCCCTATTTTACAGATGCGGAAAGTGAGACAGAGTTAACAGCCAGCATTTTCAGAAGTGATTGTATAAACTTAGGCACCTAAATCCACATCTCTAGATATATGTACCTAAGAACATAAGAAAAGCCATACTGGGTCAGACCAAAGGTCCATCTAGCCCAATATACTGTCTTCCAACAGTGGCCAATGCCAGGTGCCCCAGAGGGAATGAACAGAAGAGGTAATCATCAAGTGATCCAAGTGCCTAACTCTAGGCACCAAAGTTTGAAAAAGTTGACTGGTGCAATTGAACAAAGGTCACAGAGGGAGTCAGTGTGAGGAGCTGGGTTTATTCCCTTGTTCAGTCCCCTAGACTAATAAACGATCCTTCCTTGTGTCCAGAGGTCATACTATTGTTCAGCAGAGGAGCTTGCTTAACCACTCTAGTGCCATCAGTGGTAGCCCAGGCAGCACTGCCCCTTTCACGTGTGAAACTGATCTGGAGTCTTCCCACTTGGACCACAAAGGCCAGCACTACATGGCTGTGAGGGGACTTTGAATAACCTATGATCTATACAAAAGAGCACTGACAAGCTTTCAAACCAAATGACTGGTTTGTATTAGTTACATTTTCAAAGCTACCTTCCCAAGGAAAAGGGCAAGTACTTACCTCCTTTTCTTTTAATGAACTCTGACACTCTCCTTTACTTTTCTTGATTCCACAAACTACAGGTGACTGTGGCTGTAGAACTGCAAAGACTGGCTCTGACAGGGGCATCTGCGATCGGATTTGTGGATTGGCATGGGGGTGGGGACGAAGACAAAGACAGCATCTCTGGTAGGAAGAGAAAATACATGGTCAGTCACCCTTTGCCTCCAGTGATTTCATGTCTAGGCTGAGCAGTGAAGCAAGAAAAACCTATCTGGGGAAATCATCCTCCTTAGGGAGGGAATGAGAGAGAACTTGCCCAGACTCTCCTTACTCAGACTTGAGATCTATGAAAGGTTTGCCTGAGTCAGGACTTGAGGATTTGAGCCACAGTGTGTAAGTAGAAGAGATCTCCCTTTCTCAAATGAAAAGTGTATAATTAAAAAAAAAGAAAATCAAGCATATATGTACATGTGATTTGCATATTTTTCCTAATTCTAAATGATCTTTTAAACATTTTAATTCATTTATAAATGGCCCTATCATTAACTGACATTGACCTAGGTGTAAGCATTTTAGCACAGTAGGGAAATTCACGAGCAAGAATACATTTTGCCCTTTAACAAGTGTGATATGCAATTTAATTTAATCAAACCAGGATTAGGCAAAGACAAGAGGGAGAGAGAGAGGGAGAGACTCATCCCAGGTCTCTGAGGAGAGTGGGAAAAGCAACAGCCATTTGTAGCCCAAATCTCTTAGTCAGATAGGGAGAAACAATCCTTCACCCATAGGATTCTCCCAGGTGAGAAACCAACAGGCAGTAGGGTCACAGGGTGAGATTTTGGTGGGCAGATTCCTTCCCCAGATGTTCTAGTTCCAGCTCCCACTTGGGGGGAAAAGACAAGCCATCAACGACGGACCCCAATTTCCCAGGCGGGGACAAAAAGCTTCCTCTTATCCCAATGGATCCCATGTCTTGGATGGAGGAGGAGAAAAGAGAAAGCCTTGCCCAGGGAACCCTTTTTCATGGTAGAGTGTAAAAGACAAAGCTCCACCCAGGGTCTCCATCTTCTAGACAGGAGTGAGAAAGAGAGATCCCCACCTAGAGATTTTTATCTTGCAGGTAGAGGAGGGGAAAGAATCATCTGAGGACCCATCTTCTTGCGGAGAAAGGGCAGGGATAACTACATAAATCAGGCAGATAAAGACAAAATCATGTCCTGGAACCCCATCAAGAAAAGAGAGCCCCCTTTCCACCACGCCTCAGAACTGCCGTACAGAACAAGCACGGCATGTTTCTTCATAGAGCAGGAGGACTGAGGGGGTGGCCAAAACAACATCTCTACCCTACCATTTCTGTCTACGCTGCAGCAATGAGACAGACAAGACTGACTGTGAGTATTTAGATTGTAGAGTCCTTGGGGCAGGGACTATGTTTCCCTCTATAATCTGTACAATGTCAAGCACATGGGTAGTATTTAATGACTAAATAAATACATGTTTAAAGCAGCTGCTCTCTGCCATACTAAGGGGCACTGATCAGAAGCTGCTGGCTCTAAGACTCTCTCTTCTTCATCTCAGCCTCTTCCAGTCTGAAAAATTCAGATATGCCAACATGAAAGGGCTGTTGTAAGGGTAACTTAATTGAACCTGATTCTTTACCACATTTCAGGGGAGATTTTCTATGCCATATTCATGGACAGAATGTGAGAACCAAGAGCAGTGCAGATAAAAATGTCCAGCAGCTTTGGAAATGGTTGCCAGCCCATCCCAAATGGGAAGAGGGAATAACCTTCCCTTGACGACTCTGTCATCCCTCTGCAGAGTTTGTGGTAAAAACCTAGTGGCACCTCTTATCTCTCTGCAGAGTTTGTGTCCAGGCACGCCCACTGAGGGGATGAGGTGGAAGGGTTTGAACACAGGAACAGTCGTACAGGTTTAGAACACATTGGTCCATTTAAATAGCCAAGTTTGGGGGGACTGTGTGAAATTTCTCTCACAAGAAAGGGAGGGAATTGAGATGTGTCAGGGAAGCATGAGTCCCCCTATAGCTCTGGGAATAAATGTGAATGGGAGAGAAACTTTCCCCAAAAGCACTCCCGAGAGGCAGGTGCTAGGTGAGTCTCTGACCATACACACTTATGTTGGGAGTTTCCAGGGAGTCACGTGATGAATCTATCATCCATAACATCTTTGACGCCAAAATAAATTGGGGTATCCTTTGGTATCTGTAAGCTGGCGCGGCCCTCCTCACAGTTTGGTTTGCTAAAGTCTTCTCCACACTAAGAAAAAAAATGGGGAATTAGCGGTTCTCAATGGGCCCCAGCCTTCAAGCAGGACAGAGCCGTAAACAGTCTGGGCTCTGGCCCACAACAAGGCAGAGCGATAGTAGTTTATTTGCCTGGCCATTAAGGAGGGTGGGGCAGCAAACAGTCAAGGCTCTGGCCTGCAGTCAGGCAGAGCTGTAGCACCAGCCCAGTCTATGCGGACCAGGTAAGGGAAGCCCAAGGAGCGCAGGTCTCCTGGCCTAAGGAGGCGGAGTACTGCCACCTGGGGTGGGGTAGCTGGGGGGACACGGGCCCACCCAACTCCACTGCATCCCAGCCCAGTGGTGAGTGGTCCACCACTGGGTCAGCGGGGATCTACCCACAACACGCTGATCCTGTAACAGGCCAGCTTTCGACCAGACTGTTGCCTGGTTTCCTTGGGCTGCTTCCTACTCTACCCCTCGGGTGTACCCGTGTCCTCAGTCTCCCCGGGATATGTTGCCAAGGGTAGCGGCAGCAGTTCCTCAGCATCGGGAGTGGCAGGGCTCTCTGGAAACTCAGGCTGGTCTCCAGGGCAGTAACTCCAGCAGCAGGGAAAGAGCATCTGTCTCCTTCAGCAGCTCCCTCACTGAGCTGCCGGGCCGGACTTTTATACTTCCCCTTCCTGTTCCGCCCCTCTGCTTCCGGCATGTGGGGCATGGCCCTCCTGGCTCCACCAGGCAGCTTGCGGTGTTCCCTCAACATCTGAGGGAGGCCACACCTCCTCGCTACAATATCCCATCAGTTGGAAGGGCTATAGCCCCAAGGAACATTCCTGGGAACCTGCTGGCAATGTCCATGTTCCAGAACCCATGAAGGCCTTCCATAGGGTCCAGCCTGGGAAGCCTGGTCCTGCGACGTCCTGGGGGCACCCTAAGTGAGGGGACGGGGGGGGGGGGTATTATGCAATGATCCATGAGTCCTCAAGCCAGGCCCATGGGCTCTCGGGCCACTGCTGCATCCACAACACTACCACCACCACCACCCAACAGGCCTGCTACTGTCTGGAGAATAGAGAACTCTACAGCCTTACATGCCACTAAAGGAATCATCCCCAGGGACCTGATTGGAGGAGCTCTGGAGCCCCTGATTGGTCTGAGTACACTATTTAAGCCAAAAAGACACAGGAAGTTGTCTATACAACATGGTGGATTCCGGCTTGTTGCTGCTACAGATCCTGTCATCTACTACCTGACTTCTAGACTCATCCCCAGTCCTTGACTTCAGCCCCACCTTGTTCCCGGCTCCTGCCCTCAGCCTTGCTCAGTCCCTGAACCCTGTTGCCTCGGTTCCCGACTGCCCCTGCTGCAATGCTAGGCTCTGACTCCTTGAATTTTGACTCAGTGCTGGCCCTTGGCTACGGCTCCTGTTTCCAGTCTGACCCCAGGCTTGACTCCAGCTCTGACCACTAGGTCTGTCTACCCCAGCCCCAGTCATGACATCAAGCAACTGCAGGGAGCGACTGGGGCAGTTCTGTGGCGGTGCTGGGGGGCAGTTGGGTAGGGGTAGTTGAGTGTGTGGGGAGGTGCTGGGACAATTGTGGGGCACAGAGGCAGCAATGTGTGTGTGTGTGTGTGTGTGTGTGTGTGTGTGTGTGTGTGTAGGTGGAGTCCTTCCCTCTCCACACTGCTTCCAGGCTGCTGCCGCATGATTGATAACCCCCAGGAGAGGGAGCCAGTGAGAGAGGATGCAGAAAGGCCACCTGGTTCCCTGCTTAATGAGTGCCACTGCAGCCCCTGGTGCCTGGAAGGAGCAATGACAAGAGGAATCTCAGCTGCAGCCTCTCCGGAGCCCAGTGGGATACACGCAAATTCAGCTGGGCTGTAGGAAAGTGCTGCAGGCATGAGTGTTACATGAGGAGGTGTGATACTTGGCAGCCCTTCTCTGCCATTCTGTGTTTGACTGTGACCAGTAACAGTTGCTTTAGAGAAGGTGCCAGAGTCCTTGTACTGGACAATATATGACTTGTGTTGCTGTGGCGCCTACGAACCCCATTGTGCTAGGTGCTATAAAAACACACAACAATGACTATTCCTGGAATACTTCTGCCCTTAGGAGAAGTTATTTTGTTAACCTCCAAGATCCTGCCATGCTGGGACAACCCACAACCAATTGTGGGTGCAGGGGGAGATATTCAAAAGCACAAAGGGCATTTAGGTGCCTGGCTCCCATTGATTGTCAAGGGGAGTCAAGTGCCCTTTGTGTCTGTGAACATCTCCCTGAAATGTGGTGGAGAATCAGGTCCAACAAATTTAACCGTACAACAGCGCTTTCAGGAAGGTATTATCCCCACTTTTAAGATGGTGTGTGTGTGGGGGGGCGGAAACTGAAGCACAGATAAATGAATAGGTTTGCCCAAGGCCACATAGGAAGTATGTGGTTGAACCAGCTCTTTTAGTTCTATCCCAGTGCTTTAGCCACAAATTTATTCCCTCCCTAGGAAATTGGAAAATGCCTTGCTTCTAGTTCTCAAAAGTTCAAAGCTAGGGCCAGTTAACAACAACATTACAGCTTATCAGTCAGTGTGATGATAGATAAAGGGAGAGGCGGTCCTAGAGGTAGCTGGGTCCCAAACTACGTAGGGTTTTGCAGTTATACCCCAAACCTTGAAATCTGTACTGAGGCAGGTGGGAAGCCAGCAGGTCTGATTCTCCCCTGCCTTGCCCTCTGTGTTGACATTTACGCCTTTACAAAGTGGGTGTAAAATGCTACCATTATGATTTGATAGCATTTTACACCCACGTGGTAGCAGTGTAAATGATGACACAAGATGTAAGATAGGAGAGAATCAGGGTCAGGGTGTACAAACACAGGTGCAATAGGTTCACACTATTACCCTCTAGATTTAATAATCCATCCTGCCACCAAAGACAAGAGCTTATTCTAAAGTGAAGGGGTCACTCTTTGAGGGAAATGCTAAACTTCCAAAGGCGTGTTGCCAGCCCAATACAAAATGAAAACTGACCGCTGTATAAATAATTCAGAACTATTTAAATACTATGTCCCAGACCTGGGGCTGTGTCTGCGCTGCACTTGGTGTAGTCAGGAAAGGTGGACAAAGATGGCTTTACGCTACCCATACATTATCCTCTTCCCTCTACTTTGATCTTGGGACTGGCTGGGGCTGCTCCGGTTTCTGGCATAAAACCAAGGAGTCTCAAGATTGCTTTAACTTATGCCAAACTGCCTATGGTGCCAAGGGGCCATTAAGGCAGTTGGATAGCATAGAAGTCTATAGTGGTTCTTATGCCACCCCTCCTCCTGGCCCCTGGTGTAGGGTCATGCATGCTAGAAAAGGATGGATAATCCTCCATCACATGGCTGAGATAATATTGCAACTGTTTTGCACCATCAGAACACCACAAAGAAGCCATAGCAAGGCCTGTCACCTGGACCAAATTTGAGATAACCTTGATCACTTTTACACACATACAAAATAGAACGATAGGCATTAGGGCAGAAGACATTTATGTTTAAACAGAACTGGTCCTGGCAGTGAATTTTCAAAAATAGATTGCATCCCTTTCCTCTGACCTCAAAAAATAGAAGTTTTGTAAAGTGCAAGAACATCTATGACAAAGCAGAGGGTACTAAAAAAATCAAAGAAGCAAGATCATTACAATTAAGATAAAACAAATACTGTATAAGAAACACTTCAAGGACTTAAGGGCAGTGCCACTGAAGGAGCAATTAACTG
This sequence comes from Emys orbicularis, assembly GCF_028017835.1. NCBI lineage: Eukaryota > Metazoa > Chordata > Testudines > Emydidae > Emys > Emys orbicularis. The sequence goes on along the minus strand of NC_088683.1, from coordinate 265,930,671 downwards.
TGAGTCTAAGCAAATATTGCAGATTTTAGGACAGTGTAGAAGTTTAAAAATAACTTAGCTTAAGTTGTCTAGGTGATACAATGATTTGGCATCAGTAGTTACTTGATTTAATTTCAGATATGTGTAATTGCAATGAAGATTGACTAGTGAAACTAGTCTAGGTCTTAAAGGGCAAAACATTTCTGTGAGAGCTCTTGTGGCTAAATTAAAGTGTCAGTGAAGGACAGTGAAACGTTTCAAGTGGTTTAAGTAAAGCAAAATCATTCTGCCTCAGTGGAGCTTCTGAGACGCTTTAATGGTCTTTTATGTTTGTGTCTCAGCTTATATTTATTTTTACTATGAAAGATGAAAAGAAATCAAATTATTATAGAAATAGGATTCAGTTGTTTTTTGAAATATGACTGGACAACAGGAGCAATAAATCTGGAATAGCCTAGGAAAGAAGAGTTAACCTACATCAATGAAGATATAGATAAAGCACAGTATTGCACACTTCAGGTTATAATGCAGAAATGAAAGATAAGAAATATTTTGCTCTGAATCAGAATACAATTGATAAAGATGACAATGGTTCTGTTTCTGAAAAGATTAGTAGACGTACAATAGTGACAAGCTTGAACACATGTTTGCAGCCTGTTTATGTCTGCCTGGGTGCCACTTAGCATAGCAGCCTAGGGCAGCAGCTGCCTCCGATAAAGTGGCAGGTGCAAAAGGTGGTGCGGTGGGATGCCAGGCTATTTAAATCAACAACAGTGGAAAGTGTACAGTGTTGCGTTTTGAACCTCAAGAGTAGTCATTAAAGAATGGAATCAAAACAGAGAAGGAGGTGTTTCAAAAATACCTGCTTTACAAAGACTATTTTTATCTTCAGAATTTCATAAAAAAAATACTCTAAGATGAATCGCTCCAGAGAAGAAAAGTGTTCCGAAGAAACAGAACCTGAAACATCCAAAGTATGTATAAAGATGTATACAAACACATGCATGTATTTTCCCTTGAGTATATAGGAAATCTAGAATGTAGAAGATGGCAGTAAATTAGATTCAACAGACTACATCATAAGGATCAATACAAATCAGAGTTTCAATAAGTAATTTGGAAGCATTCAGATGCATACACTAAAGATTTCTACAGAGGTGAGGGAGAGGAAGAACTGTGTGCGTGTGCGTAGAATGGGGGCAGTGCAGAAATTCCAAAAAACATACGTGAGACCTTGATGCTAAATAGATGTGGGGGGTGGGGGGAGAACCCAAGGAAACTATTACATTACTTTTGATGAGAAATGAAAGGGGAAAAAACTGATCCACTCCAACAGCAGGAACTGACAGGCAGGAGAGAACCAGTTCCGCTAGTTCTCTTTCCTCTGCTCATGTGACCTGGCTCCTACCAGGCAGTTGCTCTAGGCCCCAGCCTTAGCCCAACAAGCAGCTGATATCACTTGAACCAAACAAGCTTCTCTGCTTGCTTTACTCTGCTAACATCACCTATGATCTTTCTATTCACTATCTCACTCTCCCCTGTTGAATATGCATCACATTCTTCTCCATACCCTCTCTCTCCTTTTCCCAGTCCCTTCTCTGTGTCCCCTCTTTTGTGCTCATTAATCCATCCTTTCCCTCCTCTATGGCCAGAAATTTTGCCTCTCCTCCCCAAATTACAATACTCACAGGGCCTTGTTCTCTCTTCCTCATGGAGGTTCATTGTCCATACAACTGCTCATGCTCCAGGAGACATGTTGCCAGGGGCTTCCACAAATGCAGGGTATCCCTGGAAGGGCCCATTCCAGGAAAGTTCCCCACTGTGGGGGGCAGGGGAAGCCATTGCAAACTGTCTGCAGTAACTTCCACAGCTTTGTCTTGAAAGCTGGGAAGGGAAAATCCAGTGGAGCTTATATGGCCACACATCAGCTTTCCTGGCCCCAGGCCTCACTGAATTCTGAGGTGCTTCCATAGGGCTTAGGAGAAGAGGAAGAAACATATAAGGCCCAGACCCTGAAGGAATTTAGACACCTAGCTACCTTTGGAATCAATGTGAGTTAAGTGCCTAAATACCTTTGAGGACCTGGGCCTAAGCTCCTAATACTAAGCTTTTTGGGATACGGACCATGTCTCTTTGTCTATCAAACACCATGTGATGATGATGATGGGCGATCACTCATTACCAAGTATGATCATCTTCCATGGGAGTTATGAGTCCTCAGGTGGCTAATAAGGCCAGTCCTTGAACCACAAGTTCTGTTGCAATGAGGGCAGATGTTTTCAGGCTCAGCAGGAGGCTGTTGACCATGACTGGAAGCCAGTCTCTCCTTCCTTCTGCGCCTCTTGTCCTCTTCAGCTTGTCGGCGAGCAAGTTCAAAATGCAGGGGACCATCATGTAGGACTTCACTCCATTTTAAGCGATCCTGGGCAAGTGTCTCCCAAGTGTCAATGTCAAAATTATACTTTTTTAGGTTGTCCTTCCATAAGTCCTTATAACACTTCCATTGTCCACCCACGTTACAGTACCCTTCTTTCAGCTGAGAGAACAGGACCTGTTTTGGGAGGCGATGGTCTGGCATCTGGACAACGTGACCACTCACTCACACTCATGCCCGTCACCCCAATCGGGGTATGGGCCGCCAACCACAGATCTCCAGAGTCCTTTATCCTGGGCCATTTGCTCTAGCTGGTTCCAGGTATAGCCCATTTTTATGCTATCAGCCTGAAGGTCGCGTCGCCAGGTGTTTCTTGGCTGCGACCTGCGCCGTCTTTCTTGACTCTTACATGGTCCTCACGTTCCATGTACCGATGGTAATCCTCCTGGTTGCAAAAAGGGTAATCGGCTTAGTGGCTTCTGGACAACGTGACCAGTCCAGCGAAATTGCTGACAGATGATCATTGCCTCAATACAATGGTCTTTGCCTCTTTCAGGACACTAATATTGGTGCACCTGTCTTCCCATTTGATCTTCAGAATCTTACGAAGGCAGCGTTGATGGTGCCTCTCAAGGACTTTCAAGTGGTGTCTATAGGTTGTCCAAGTTTCGGACCCATACAACAGTGTTGGGAGAATAACGGCTTGATAAACAAGAAGCTTGGTGTCTGTTCAAATGTCATGATCTTCAAAAACCCTGTGCCATAAACGAGAAAAAGCTACACTGGCACAGCTCAGGCGATGTTGAATTTCTGCATCAATATCTGCCTTCGATGAAAGATGACTTCCAAGGTAGAGGAAATGATCGACATTCTCCAGTGCCACTCCATTGATTTTGATAGATGGGGCATGTAATACCTCATTTGGAGAGGGCCGATAGAGCACTTTAGCCTTCTTGATATTAAGAGTGAGACCAAGACGTGCGTAAGCATCGGCAAACACATTCAAGATAGTTTGAAGATCTTTCTCAGAGTGGGCAAAGATTGCATTGTCATCAGCATACTGAAGTTCCACAATAGATGTTGTAGAGATCTTACTCTTGGCTTTCAGCCTGCTAAGCCTGAACAGCTTTCCATCCATTCTGTAAGTGATTTCAACATCAGCTGTAAACTTCCCAGCAACTAGGTAAAGAATGACGGCGATAAAAAACGCAAATATGGTTGGAGCGATGATACAGCCCTGTTTGACTCCTGTTTGTACTTTGAAAGGTTCTCTCTGGGAGCCAGTGCTGCTCAGAACAGTCGCTTTCATGTTATCATGAAGCAATTTTAGGACCTTGATGTATTTATCAGGACATCCAATCTTAGAGAGTACAGTCCAGAGGTCATGGTGATTCATTGAGACAAAGGTTTTAGTTAAATCAATATAAGCCACGTACAGTGGTTGGTTGTTCTCACGACACTTTTCTTGCAGCTGCCGTGCTGTGAAGATCATATCCACAGTTCCACAACATGGTCAGAAATCACTCTGTGACTCCAGTAAAATTTCTTCTGACAGGGCAGAAGGTGAGTTGCAAGGATCCGTGCCAGAACTTTGCCTGCAATGGCTAGGAGGGAGATACCACAATAATTTCCACAATCTGCTTTATCCTCTTTCTTGAAGAGGGTGACAATCAGGGCATCCCTCATTTCACTGGGGATCTCCTCCTTTATCCAGATTTTAAGGATAAGCAGGTAAAGCTGCCGAATTAGCTCTCGTCCACCGTCTTTAAAGATTTCAGCAGGGCTCCCATCTAGACCTGCTGCCTTGTTGTTCTTCATCTGCTTGGTGGCATTGTGTACCTCATACAAATTAGGAGGGTCTCTGAGCTCATCCCTAAATGGTCGTTGAGGGATTTGCTCAAGGACTTCATCTGCAACCATAGAATTACAGTTAAGGAGATCTTCAAAATGTTCTTTCCAGCGAGAATTGACGGTTTCATTGTCCTTCAGAAGTGTGGTTCCATCCTTAGAGCAAAGAGGATTCATACCATGGCAAATTGGCCCATAAACAGCCTTGGTGGCACTAAAGAAACCACATGTATTGTGGATGTCCGCGAGATGTTGGAGTTCTTGTGCTTTCTCAGTCCACCATTTGTTCTTGAGTTCTCTGGTTTTACGTTGGACTTTCACCCTCACCTGGGCATGGGCTTCTCTCTTTATATTACAATTTATGTCATTCTGCCAAGCACGAAATGCCATTCTCCTCTCATTAATGAGTTGTTCAATTTCAGCATCATTCTCATCAAACCAGTCCTGATGTTTTCTGGTTTGGTAGCCTATGGTTTCCTCAGAGGCATTGATGATTACTGCTTTCAACTGGCTCCAGTGTTCCTCAATTTCTTCCGGAAGCTCTGATGGGAGCTTTTCTTCTAAGACTACTTGGAAGTGGTCACGCTTAATAGGGTCCTTCAAATCTTGAATCTTCAACTTGCACCTGACCTGCTTCTTTTGCAGCCTCCATTTGGGAGCAATCTTAATTTTGATTGTGGATTGAATAAGGCGATGATCAGTCCAACAGTCATTAGCACTTGTCATTGCTCTTGTGAAAAGTATGTCACTACGATCTCGGGCACGAACTATAACGTAGACGAGAAGATGCCAGTGCTTTGACCGTGGGTGTCACCAAGATGATTTGAACTTTTCCTTTTGTCGGAAGAGAGTGTTCATAACAATAAGTTTATGTTCAGCACACTTGGTCAGGAGCAGAATTCCATTTGAATTGCTTTTGCCAACTCCTTCTTTCCCGATTATTCCTTTCCACTTCGTCCCACATGTGCATTGAAATCCCCCGGAAGGATGATCTTGTCTTCTGTAGGGGTCTCCGATAAAATGGTTTCCAACTGAGAATAAAAATCTTCCTTTACATTTTCATCGGCATCCAGTGTTGGTGCATAGGCGCTCACAATAGTTGCCTGTTGATTTTTGGTGAGCCTCAATCGGAGTGTCATAAACCGCTCATTGATGCCAACTGGAACCTCAGAGAGGCACCTTACAAGCTTGTTCTTTATAGCAAAGGCCACTCCATGCAATCGAGGTGCATCTATAGATTTTCCCTTCCAGAAATAGGTGTATCCTCCTTTCTCCTCCCTCACCTGTCCTTCATCAGCTTTTCTCGTTTTGGACAAAGCAGCAATATCGATGTTAAACCTATTCAATTCATAAGCAATAATGGCTGTATGTCGCTCTGGTCGGTCACTGTTTGAGTTGTCCATCAGGGTACGTACGTTCCAAGTTCCAAAGTTGAAGAGTTTCTTACATTTTTGACCGCTGAGGTGGTGATCCTGCTGGATGCAGCTATCCAGCCAGGAAAAACAGAGGCAAGACTATTTTTAGGGTACCCTTTCTAACCCCTTCCTCATGTGGGGTGAGCAGAGTGGATCCTCAAAAGGATTGCTCAGTCATGGGTGCAGCTGCCGAGATGCTCGACCCACCTCAATCCTCGAGCAAGATGACTGTATCACACACCCACGGCCTGTGTGTCGGTCTGTGTCAAGGCTGCTTCCCCACTTTGAACTTTAGGGTACAAATGTGGGGGCCTGCATGAAAACTTCTAAGCTTAACTACCAGCTTAGATCTGGTCCGCTGCCACCACTCCCAAAGCTAATTCCCTTCCCTGGGTAGCCTTGAGAGACTCTTCACCAATTCCCTGGTGAATACAGATCCAAACCCCTTGGATCTTAAAACAAGGAGAAATCAATCAGGTTCTTAAAAAGAAGGCTTTTAATTAAAGAAAAAGGTAAAAATCATCTCTGTAAAATCAGGATGGAAAATAACTTTACAGGGTAATCAAACTTAAAGAGCTCAGAGGACCCCCCCTCTAGCCTTAGGTTCAAAGTACAGCAAACAGAGATAAACACTCTAGCAAAAGGTACATTTACAAGTTGAGAAAACAAAGATAAACTAACACGCCTTGCCTGGCTGTTTACTTACAAGTTTGAAATATGAGAGACTTGTTCAGAAAGATTTGGAGAGCCTGGATTGATGTCTGGTCCCTCTTAGTCCCAAGAGTGAACAACCCCCCAAAACAAAGAGCACAAACAAAAGCCTTCCCCCCACCAAGATTTGAAAGTATCTTGTCCCCTTATTGGTCCTTTGGGTCAGGTGTCAGCCAGGTTACCTGAGCTTCTTAACCCTTTACAGGTAAAAGGATTTTGGAGTCTCTGGCCAGGAGGGATTTTATAGTACTGTACACAGGAGAGCTGTTACCCTTCCCTTTATAGTTATGACACGCCCCCCAAATCACAGATAGTGTTGGACATCCGGTTCCACACTGGCTGTGATTTCTTCCTGGAGCTCTAGGAGAAAACAGAGTTAATAAGACACGTGTACCTTTAGACATACTACTGGTTATATAAAAACTAACAATATGTTCCATTCCAAGAACAATTTTTACCCAGTTGACTCTGGGAAACTTTCCCGGGAGAGTGCATCAGCCACTTTGTTAGAAGCTCCTGAAATGTGTTGTATTTCAAAATCAAAATCTTGGAGAGCTAAACTCCACCGAAGAAGTTTTTTGTTATTCCCCTTGGTGGTATGAAGCCACTGTAGCGCAGCATGGTCTGTTTGTAGTTGGAAACGCCGTCCCCAAACGTATGGGCGTAGCTTTTCCAGCGCGTACACAATGGCGTAGCATTCCTTTTCACTGATTGACCAGTGACTTTCCCTCTCAGACAGTTTCTTGCTGAGAAACACAACAGGATGGAATTCTTGATCCGGTCCTTCCTGCATTAAAACTGCTCCCATGCCTCGCTCGGACGCATCTGTGGTTACTAGGAACGGTTTGTCAAAGTCTGGGGCCCTTAGCACAGGGTCAGACATGAGTGTCGCCTTAAGCTGGTTAAAGGCCTTTTGACACTCATCAGTCCACTGAACTGCATTTGGCTGTTTCTTTCTGGTTAGGTCTGTCAGCGGGGCGGCGATTTGGCTGTAGTGTGGTACAAATCACCTATAATATCCGGCCAAGCCTAAGAAGGATTGGACCTGTTTCTTTGACTTTGGAACCGGACACTTTTGAATAGCATCCACTTTGGCCTGTAGGGGATTTATAGTTTCTTGACGCACCTGGTGCCCCAGGTAAGTCACTCTGTTTTGGCCTATTTGACACTTTTTAGCCTTAACAGTTAGTCCTGCCTGCCGGATGCGCTCGAAGACTTTTTCCAGGTGCTCCAGGTGTTCTGCCCATGAATCAGAAAAAATGGCCACATCATCGAGGTAGGCAACTGCAGATTCTCCCAATCCCGCTAGGAGACCATCTACAAGTCTTTGGAAGGTGGCGGGTGCATTTCGCAGCCCGAAAGGGAGTACATTGAATTCATACACCCCTGCCTGGGTGACAAAGGCTGACCTTTCCTTGGCGGGTTCATCTAGTGGTACTTGCCAGTACCCCTTGGTTAAGTCTAAAGTAGAGATGAATTGGGCATGTCCCAATTTCTCCAATAGCTCATCTGTGCGTGGCATTGGATAGTTGTCAGGACGAGTTACAGCATTTAGCTTACGGTAGTCCACGCAAAAGCGTATGTCCCCATCTGGTTTGGGAACTAGAACCACTGGAGATGCCCATGCACTGTTAGAGGGGCGGATTATACCCATCTGTAGCATATCCTGGATCTCCCTTTGTATAGCAGTTTGGGCATGAGGTGACTCCCGGTAGGGTGGGGTTCTAATTGGGTGAGCATTACCTGTGTCAATGGAGTGGTATGCCCGTTCGGTCCATCCTGGGGTGGCTGAGAACATTGGCGCAAAGCTAGTGCACAGCTCCTTGATCTGCTGTCGCTGCAGACGTCCAAGGGTCGCGGAGAGGTTCACCTCTTCCACGCCACCATCACTTTTTCCTTCGTAGTAGACACCTTCAGGCCACTCCGCATCATCTGTTTCCTGGGCTGTAAACTGGCAAACGTTTAATTCTCTGGAATAAAAGGGCTTAAGAGAATTAACATGGTATACCTTAGGCTTTATGTTGGAGGTGGGGGAGGCTATGAGATAGTTAACAGCTCCTAGGCGCTCTTGGACCGTGAATGGTCCTTCCCACGACGCTTCCATTTTATGGGCCTGGAGCGCCTTTAAGACCATGACTTGGTCTCCTACTTTGAAGGACCGTTCTCTGGAATGTTTATCATACCAGGCCTTTTGCTCTTCCTGAGCATCCTTTAGGTTTTCTTTAGCAAGGGCTAAAGAGTGTTGGAGGGTGCTTTGTAGGTTGCTTACAAAGTCTAGAATGTTAGTTCCTGGAGAAGGCGTAAACCCCTCCCATTGCTGCTTCACCAACTGTAATGGCCCCTTAACCTCGCGGCCATACACAAGTTCAAATGGTGAAAACCCTAAACTGGGATGTGGTACAGCCCTGTAGGCAAAAAGCAACTGCTGCAACACTAGGTCCCAATCTTTGGAGTGTTCATTTACGAATTTACATATCATGGTCCCCAAAGTTCCATTAAACCTCTCCACCAGGCCATTGGTTTGATGGTGGTAAGGGGTGGCAACCAAGTGGTTCACCCCATGGGCTTCCCACAGGTTTTTCATGGTCCCTGCCAGGAAATTAGTTCCCGAATCTGTAAGGATGTCGGAGGGCCAACCTACCCTGGCGAAAATGTTTGCTAATGCCTGGCACACACTTTTAGCCCTGGTGTTGCTTAAGGGTACTGCTTCCAGCCATCGGGTAGCAAAATCCATGAAAGTCAGTATGTACTGCTTTCCTCTGGGTGTCTTCTTTGGGAAAGGACCCAGAATATCTACAGCTACTCGCTGAAATGGGACCTCAATTATGGGTAGTGGCTGGAGAGGGGCTTTGACCTGGTCTTGTGGCTTTCCCACTCGTTGGCACACCTCACAAGACCGGACATAATTAGCAACGTCCTTGCCCATTCCCTCCCAGTGGAAGGACTTCCCCAACCGGTCTTTGGTTCTGTTCACTCCAGAATGGCCACTGGGATGATCATGGGCTAAGCTCAAGAGCTTTACCCGATACTTAGTGGGAACTACCAACTGTCTTTGAGGATGCCAGTCCTCCTGGTGCCCACCAGAAAGAGTCTCCTTGTATAAAAGTCCTTGTTCTACAACAAACCGGGATCGGTTAGAAGAGCTGAGAGGCGGTGGGGTGCTCCGTGCCGCCGCCCAAGCTTTCTGAAGGCTGTCATCTGCTTCCTGCTCGGCCTGGAACTGTTCCCTTGATGCTAGAGACATCAGTTCCTCCTTGGACTGTGGACTTGGGCTTGGTCCCGCTGGAAGCGATGCAGGTGCTGGGGCTGTTTCCGTTGACTGTGAACCGCTGTCCGCTGGTGCACTATGTTGTATTTCAGGCTCTGGCTGAGCCTCTTGGGTAGGGTTATCGGCTGCTTCTGCCAGTACAGGCTCGCTGGTGCCCTCTGGCGTTGGAGTTGTAGATGGGTTTGCAAGCGCTGGACTCAGTGCTGGCAATGGTTCTGGTGCTGGTTGCGTTGCCAGTTCTGGTTCTGGGACTGGCTTTGGCTGGGTCTCTGGGATTGGATCCACTACGGCTGTTGCAGTCGTTGGCAGGGGATCCGGTTCCACCGCCTTTGTCTGGGTCTCTGGTAACACAGACGGGGCCCTGGTGGACGGCTCAGGAACAGGGATGGGGGTGAAAGCTTGCTTAGCCTGGCTGCGGGTGACTATTCCCACCCTCTTGGCTAGCTTCACATGGTTGGCCAAGTCTTCCCCCAGCAGCATGGGGATGGGATAATTGTCATAGACTGCAAAAGTCCACATTCCTGACCAGCCCTTGTACTGGATATGCAACTTGGCTGTAGGCAAGGTTACAGACTGTGACATGAAGGGTTGAATTGTCACTGGAGCCTCCGGGTTGATGAGTTTGGGGTCCACTAGGGATTGGTGGATAGTCGACACTTGTGCCCCAGTGTCCCTCCAAGCGATAACCTTCTTTCCGCCCGCTCTCAAGGTTTCCCTTCGCTCCGAGGGTATGAGAGAGGCATCTGGGTCTGGGGATCTTTGGTGTGATTGTGGTGTAATGAACTGTAATCGGTTGGGGTTCTTGGGGCAGTGAGCCTTTATATGTCCCAGTTCATTACATTTAAAACATCGCCCTGCTAAGGTATCACCGGGGCGATGTTGGTTGGTGGAGACTGGTGTGGTGGGGTGAGAAGGCGTCTGGGGTTTCCCTTGGGATGTGGGTGGGGCCTTGGGTTGTCCCCGGTGGTAAGGTTTTGTTTCGGCTTGCCCCTTCTGATATTCGCTCCAACTGCTACTAGTTTTTTTCTTTTCTGCCACCTCCACCCATTTGGCTCCAATCTCTCCCGCCTCGGTTACAGTTTTGGGCTTCCTATCTAGGATGTACCTTTCTATTTCCTCAGGAACACCCTCTAAAAACTGCTCCATTTTTACTAGGGAAACCAGATCTTCCAGAGATTTAACATTTGCTCCTGATACCCAGGCATCACAATTTTTGTCAATGTGGTAGGCATGTCGGGTAAATGACACGTCTGGTTTCCACCTTAGGGCTCTGAACTGCCGACGGGCATGCTCGGGTGTTAGCCCCATTCTGAGTCTGGCCTTGTTTTTAAAAAGTTCATAACTGTTCATGTGTTCCTTAGGAATTTCAGCCGCCACCTCTGCTAAGGGTCCACTGAGCTGAGGCCTCAGCTCTACCATGTACTGGTCTGTAGTGATGCTGTATCCAAGGCAGGCGCTTTCAAAATTTTCTAAGAAGGCCTCAGTATCATCGCCTGCCTTGTAGGTGGGGAATTTTCTGGGATGGGAAGTGGTACCTGGAGAGGGGTTGCTAGGATTGGCTGGTATATCCGGCCTAGCCCTTGCTAATTCCAGTTCATGCTTCCTCTCTTTTTCCCTCTCCTCCATCTCTTTTTCTTTCAGCTCCATCTCTTTTTGTTTCAGCTCCATAGCTCTCTTGTGGGCCTCCTCTTTGGTTTTTTCTTCAGCTTCTTGCTCAAGTTTTTTTAATTGAAGCAGACTCTGATGTTTTTTTTTCATTTTCTTCTGCTTCTAGTCTGGCCAGTTCTAGTTTGTTAGCTACTTCTTCGGTAGTCATTTTCCTGTTTTCTTGTGCTGGGCCACACCCCTCTGCAGTTGACTGAAACTGGGATGCACTCAGCTCAGGCTGCTGCTGAGGTAACAGAGACTTTCTAACTAGCTATCCCCAAGAGGTAGAAAGAAAAAAAAGCAATTCAGCTTGTAAATTCCTTTTACCAGCTGTTTGCTCACTGATTGAACCCTTCTCTTAACAAAGACCCTCGTAAAAAAAAACTTAACACCTATGCCTTCAGGCAAGGAGAGATAAGATATGCATCTACCTTCAGCTCTCCTTTCCAAGCAGCTAGAAAGGAGAAAAAAAAATCTTAATGGCTTTTGGTTTAAAATGATCCCACTGCTCTGCCACCAAATGTCAAGGCTGCTTCCCCACTTTGAACTTTAGGGTACAAATGTGGGGGCCTGCATGAAAACTTCTAAGCTTAACTACCAGCTTAGATCTGGTCTGCTGCCACCATTCCCAAAGCTAATTCCCTTCCCTGGGTAGCCTTGAGAGACTCTTCACCAATTCCCTGGTGAATACAGATCCAAACCCCTTGGATCTTAAAACAAGGAGAAATTAACCATCCCTCCTCCTTTCTCCCACCAACTCCTGGTGGATCAAGATCCAAACCCCTTGGATCTTAAAACAAGGAGAAATTAACCATCCCCCCTCCTTTCTCCCACCAACTCCTGGTGGATCAAGATCCAAACCCCTTGGATCTTAAAACAAGGAAAAATCAATCAGGTTCTTAAAAAGAAGGCTTTTAATTAAAGAAAAAGGTAAAAATCATCTCTGTAAAATCAGGATGGAAAATAACTTTACAGGGTAATCAAACTTAAAGAGCTCAGAGGACCCCCCCTCTAGCTTTAGGTTCAAAGTACAGCAAACAGAGATAAACACTCTAGCAAAAGGTACATTTACAAGTTGAGAAAACAAAGATAAACTAACACGCCTTGCCTGGCTGTTTACTTACAAGTTTGAAATATGAGAGACTTGTTCAGAAAGATTTGGAGAGCCTGGATTGATGTCTGGTCCCTCTTAGTCCCAAGAACGAACAACCCCCCAAAACAAAGAGCACAAACAAAAGCCTTCCCCCCACCAAGATTTGAAAGTATCTTGTCCCCTTATTGGTCCTTTGGGTCAGGTGTCAGCCAGGTTACCTGAGCTTCTTAACCCTTTACAGGTAAAAGGATTTTGGAGTCTCTGGCCAGGAGGGATTTTATACACAGGAGAGCTGTTACCCTTCCCTTTATAGTTATGACAGTCTGTAACTAGGAACTTCCGGATTTCACTGTCCTGTTCCCGTCGCCACTCGCCGATCGCCACCAGACTTTTGACTTGTGCAATGTTATTTTTCCCCAAAACTGGAAGATGCCTGTGCAGGACTTCTTTAAAGAGGGGAGACTGGTGCACAACAGTCACCACACTATCCTTGACAGATAGAGGATTTGAAATCAATGGCATGGGCACCATGATGATTGGAGATCCTCTATCTGCTGCAGCCTTCATCCACCTTCACAGCCGTTGTAACATTACACAAGAGTTTCTTCTCCATTGTGCAGTTATCCTCCATCTGCTTTGCTGTTAGGGACTTCTTGGATCACACTTTGTCTGGAACCTCGTCCTTGACGGTTCTGCCATGGGTAGCCCTAAGGGAGTACATGACTCCAGGCAGCATCGCTCTCGGGGTCATTGAGACACGCAAGCCTCTCCACCACTACAAGGTGGTGATCCGTGGAGAGGAAACACCATGTATATTTCTGGTGATACAGAATAATCATCATAATGACAGAATAGTCAAGAAGCTAACAATTTTATTGTGGTAGAAGTGGTAAATGTAACTCAAGACCATAGTGAGAAAACCAAATACTAAAGGCACTGTTCTGTTGAGAGCTATTTTCATGCCAAATTTCATCTTTAACTCATCATTTTGGTTATAGTGCTGATAAAAAAACCTGCAAATATCCTTTGTAAGGGGAAAGCTGCATTTATTTTCATTTTCCTCTTACTCAAAAAGGGCTAAACTCTTCCCCCCCACACACACACTTCCCAGCAATCCAAAAAAAAACCCAAAACAAAAAACATCTTTGGATATCTCTCACAGGCACAGAGATAGTGGCATACCCTGACACAAGTCTTTACAGCACACATTCCCTACAACAAAGGAAGAGCTTGTCTTTAGGCTCAGTTATGTTCATATTAATAGATGAGTGCCAGTGACAACAATTATACTTAGCACTTTAAATATATCATCATAATTCATCTAGAAAGGATGCATATAAATAAACAAACATATGACCTGAAATTGTCAAACTTGGGTGCATGAAGTTAAACACCTACATCCACACGTGTGGTGTAGGAGTGAGAGGACTGCTTACACCTGCTTAGTTAAATTGGAAGTGGGATGCTGTGATGGGAGGTTCATCCCATACTTGCCCTCCAGGGGGTTAATGTAGGCTAAGTAGGGGGCCAATTAACCAGAGAAACCACAGCTGAGGGGAATCAGATGGCTTAAGTAATCCCCGGCTGAATAATGAGGAAGCTCAGCTGAGGAGGAAGGAGCTGGGCTGGGTTTATAAAGACAGGAAGGTGGAAGCAAAGAAGGGGCTGCAGGGACGTAGTCTGTAGTTACTCCCTAGGAGAAGGGAGGTGTGTTTGGTTGCTAGAGTGCCAAAGCAACCTACAATTACTCTATAGGAAAGGAAGCTGGAAAGGAAGTATTGACTGTGGAATCAGCTAATCCACAGCAGGAGGTGCAGTAGCAGTGAGCAGACCCTATGACAGATGGGCCCCCATTGCCCATAAACAGGGTCGGCTCTAGGCACCAGCAAAACAAGCTGGTGCTTGGGGCAGCACATTTCTAGGGGCGGCATTCTGGCGCCGGCCATGTCGCCCCTAAAAATGTGCCCCGGCCGCCCTAGCTCACCTCCGCTGCTGCCGCTCCCTCCCAGGTTTGAGGGCCTGGGAGGGAGGGGGAGACCCCGAGTGGCCGCGGCGCGCGCGCTGCTTCTCCCCCTTCCTCCCTCCCTCCTAGGCTTGAGAGCCTGGGGGGAGGAGGCAGGGCTGGGGATTTGGGGAAGGGGCGGAGTTGAGGCGGGGCCAGGGGTGGGGTAAGAAAAAAACGGGGGGGGGGCAGCCAAAATTGTTTTTGCTTGGGGTGGCAAAAATCCTAGAGCCGGCCCTGCCCATAAACCATATTAACTCCTACCAATATAGAGTTTTGTGGGTAACAAACAAGACTTTATATTGGTTTTAAAATCCAGAGAGCTCTTGGTGAGAGACAACTTGAGTGTGAATGCATGGCAGTTTCCACAGATATAAAGCGAGTTATCCTGGTCCTAGTTCCAAAATATAGTAGGGCTGTTGATTAATCGGAGTTGACTCACGCAATTAACTCAAAAATAATTAATTGTGATTAATTGCATTGTTAAACAGAATACAAATTGAAATTTATTAAATATTTTGATGTTTTCTACATTTTCAAATATATCAGTTTCAATTACAACACAGAATACTAAGTGTACAGTGCTCACATTATTTTTATTAGAAATATTTGCAATGTAAAAATGATAAACAAAAGAAATAGCATTTTTCAATTCACCTCATACAAGTACTGTAGTGCAATCTCGTTATCATGAAAGTGGAACTTACAAATGTAGTTTGTTACATAACTGCACTCAAAAACAAAACAATGTAAAACTTTAGAGTCTACAAGTCCACTCAGTCCTACTTCTTTTTCAGCCAATAACGAAGAGAAACAAGTTTGTTTACATTTATAGGAGATAATGCTGCCCACTTCTTAATTACAGTGTCACCTGAAAGAGAGAACAGCACCTGTTGTAGTTGGTGTGACAAGATATTTACGTGCCAGATGCGCTAAACATCCATATGCCTCTTCATGCTTCGGCCATCATTCCAGAGGACATGCGTCCATGCTGATGACGCTCATTAAAAAAAATGCATTAATTAAATTTGTGACTGAACTCCTTGGGGGAGAATTGTATGTCTCCTGCTCTGTTATACCCGCATTCTGCCATATATTTCATGTTATAGCAGTCTCGGATGATGATCCAGCACATGTTCATTTTAAGAACACTTTCACGGCAAATTTGACAAAATGCAAAGAAGATACCAACGTGAGATTTCTAAAGATAGCTACAGCACTCGACCCAAGGTTTAAGAATCTGAAGTGCTTTCCAAAATCTGAGAGTGAATGAGGTGTGGAGCATGATTTCAGAAGTCTTAAAAGAGCAACACTCTGATGCAGAAACTACAGAACCCGAACCAAAAAAGAAAATCAACCTTCTGCTGGTGTCATCTGACTCAGATAATGAAAATGAACATGTTGGTACGCGCTGCTTTGGATCGTTATCGAGCAGAACCCGTCATCAGCATGGATGCATGTTCTCTGGAATAGTGGTTTAAGAATCAGGGGACGTATGAATTTTTAGCCCATCTGGCATGTAAATATCTTGCGACACCAGCTACAAAAGTGCCATGCAAACGCCTGTTCTCACTTTCTGGTGACATTGTAAACAAGAAACAGGCAGCATTATCTTCTGCAAATGTAAACAAGCTTGTTTGTCTGAGTGACTGGCTGAACAAGAAGGAGGACTGATGCAGGCTCTAAAGTTTTACATTGTTTTATTTTTGAATCCAGGTGGGTTTTTTTAACATAATTCTACATTTGTAAGTTCAACTTTCATGATAAAGAGATTGCACTACAGTACTTGTATTAGGTGAATTGAAAAATACTATTTCTTTTGTTTTTTACAGTGCAAATATTTAATAAAAAATATAAAGTGAACTCTGTAAACTTTGTATTCTGTGTTGCAACTGAAATCAATGTATACATTTTCAAATAACATCCAAAAATATTTAAATAAATTGTATTCTATTGTTTAACAGCGTGATTAA
The DNA here is from genome assembly GCF_028017835.1 of Emys orbicularis. Lineage (NCBI taxonomy): Eukaryota > Metazoa > Chordata > Testudines > Emydidae > Emys > Emys orbicularis. Next base: position 265,914,361 of record NC_088683.1, on the reverse strand, counting down.
CCGCACAATTAATTTTTTTAATCACACGATTAATTGCGATTAATTTTTTAATTGCTTGACAGCCCTAAAATCTAGATAAGACCTCCATAAATGAGTGATTTTCAGAGGTCCTAGCACTCACAATTCTCATTGATGCTCATGAAAAGTGCAGGTGCTCAGCACCTTTGAAAATCAGGCCATTTATTTAGCTTCCCACATGTCACTGTAGTTATCTGTTGCAAGTCCCCAAATCTGAACTCGTTGACCAAGGCCTCTATCTGGTCAGCTAAAGAACCAGCAACATCATCTCAAGCAGTATAAGGCATCTGTATGCAGATGTGCACAATGGTGTTTGGCAATTTTCCACTTAATACTTCTCCTTTTGGGAATTGTTTTTTCCCCCAAGAGTCTGATCTCATGCAGGGGGGCTGGAGCAATTTTTATAGAGAGGATGCTGAGAGCCATTGAACCAAACTGTAAACTTCAAACCACTTCAAGCTGGGGGGTGCTGCAGCACCACCATCCCCGTCCCCCAATGTTCCAGCACCTCTGATCTCATGTAGTGTTTTGCTTTCTGATATTGGCAGCTTACTCTCTGGATGTTTTTAGTTTTCAAATCTCTTTTCTCTCTGTTGTTGTCGTCATCATCCTCATTTCTTAATGATTAGCTTGGCACTGTACAAACATACAGAGAGACATGGGTCTTGATTTTTCTACTTGCCTTACCCTTTGCGTAGTCATATGGTCTACATATACTCAATATTGCCTCAGTGCAGCAGGCTGGAGTAGATGACCTCTAGAGGTCCTTTTGAGCTTCACATTTCTCTGATTTACACATCTACAAAGAGCCAAAAGTGAGTGTGTAAGTGGATAATTTGGATTTAGTAGTGTATTACACCAAATCTGCACAGATGTAAGTGACTATACGACGTGCAGCCCAATGGAGAACCAGGATCTTTAGGAAGAGTATTCTTTTTCTATTCTAGTTCCAGGTTTCAAAGTAGTACACAAAGGGACTGCTTCTCATTTACACCACTGTAGCTGTGTAAAATGAACCTTAAAGTGGGTGTGAATTACACTTACACCAGCTCTAAGGGTATGTCTATATAGCAGACACTGTGCATGGGCTAACCTACCTAAGCCAGCTTGAATCCAGCTAGCCTGGGTAACAGTAGCTGTGAAGATGGTGCAACGCAGGCTTCAGCACAGGCTAGCAAGTCGAGTATGTCCATGGGTCAGTACCGGGTGGGTACTACCTGTGCTGAAGTTCACAGTGTGCTGTCTTCACTGTTATTACCTTCTCTAGCTGGATTCAGGCAAGCACGGGTAAGCTATCCCATGCACAGCATCTGCTGTGTAGACATACCCTCAAGCCCCTTTAGACTACCAGAGCAGTGCAAAGAGGCAAGAGCTAAAGGAGAATCAGAACCCAACTCTCTAGTCTTCATTAGCATGACCTTTTGCAAGCCAGGCATAGACTAAAGTATGTGGAACTGCAACGGATTCTGCTTTGTTACACCAGTGTAAATTAGCAACTCTTCTGAGGTCAGTGGAATTACCGGAATGTAAAACCAATGTGAGAGCGGACACAGGACCTTAGCTTGGAATCAAAGGGATTGAATTATAAAGTTGTAAGGGATGTATATTGTAATGATTCTTCTGTCTGCAGGTTTCTTTCTTTTCTTCAGGTCTAATTCTAAAGGATGTTCAGGCAGGACAGAACTGTCTCCTAGAATGTACTCTCTTAGCAGTCTACAAATTCTGTAGGACAGAGATTTCTATTTGAAGGGACATTTAAGAAGATTCATTACCACTTGCTGACTTTTTTCACATTCTCCCCTAGTCCTATTGATTCAGTTCAGCTCTGACCTGGACAATTCACCAAGCCTTTCACAGGCAGGAACTTAACGGTGTCAATTTACGAGTAGCTACTCTTGTTATGCTGGAACTCATTTCAGTTAAAAACTTTAGTTTGGACTTGGAACTTGGGTCCCAGGGATAGCAAGCTAGTGCTTTTTAAATTCGAACACACAGTCATCTGCATTGACACTACACAGGAAAGAGTGAATGCTATCACTTATTAATTCATTAAATGAAAAAATATGTACATCTTCATTTGAAGTTGCAGCTTCTATTATATGTAACGACTGTGGCCTGGAAGTGAAGTCATTAAATGAGGATGGGATTACTAAATGAGAGTGGCTTCCAGACAAAGATATACAGGGCCAAATTCAGTTCTCGTATACATGGTGTTAATCTGGAGTAATTGTAAAGTCAGTAAAAACGAGGAGTCCTTGTGGCACTTTAGAGACTAACAAAGTGCCACAAGGACTCCTTGTTGTTTTTGCTGATACAGACTAACATGGCTACCACTCTGAAACCTGGAAAGTCAGTGGAGTTACTCTGACTCAGACAGGTAAATGAGAGCACAGTGTGTCCCACGGTGATAGTCTATTTTGTCTCTAGACAAACAAAAGCCATAATCTTTTTATATTTACTTTTAAAATCTATGCTCAGGTTTAGTGTTGCCAAGAGTTAGCTTTCTTTTAACTCCGTGGTAAAAGAGGGGACACTGAAGGATTAGAAAAAAGAATTAAAACATTTTGTTTTAACTCTTAACAATATGAAGTCAGATCTGCAGCAGTGAAATCAGTTTTTTAAATAAGTTTAATCAAAATGATATTTTTTAGCCTAGTGGAAGTTGCAGTAGAATGTATAATACTTCAGTTAAGTATTTCTTTTATAATACTTTTCTACACAGTGTGCTATTCAGGAACAGTTCTTCCTGAATAACTCCATGTGTGGACACTTATTTTGTAATAAGGGTGCCTTGTTCATGTTTAGCTTAATGTACTGTTGGTTTCCATTGGCTTCAACCAGGGGATGAGGAACCCAACAATATGGTGGTCAACTGGAACCACTTGAAAATTGTTGATTTAAATTTCCACTAGGGGTATAACTTATTAACTCCCTTTGTGCTTTTAGGTATCACTAAAGCCCGTTGTGTTATGGGATTGTTATTTGTTATGCTGTGAGTATTGCTAGGGCACGATCCATCAGCCTTCCTTGGAAGGCTGTAGGTGCTGCCTCCACAGCAAGCCAACCTATTCAGGAGGAAAATCAGATGCCAGGTAGGGCCAAAACGAAGATGATGGGCCTGAGGCAGCATTTCCTTCTTCCCTATGCCCCATGAAAGGCTAAATATACTGCTTTTTGACATTGTCCCTTTACAGAAGCAGAGGACATCACCACTCCTCATTTTTAAAAGATCATTGTCAATCTAGATATGGTAAATTTAATCCCTGTCTAATAAAGCTGCTTTCTGGAAAGGGCACCTGCCACTGAGATCTCTCCTTTTTAGAACTGAGTTTACTTAATTTACTTTGTTGCTTTTCTGTCCCCTGCTACTGTGTGACTCTCACACACAGACCATACATAGAGAAGTGCAGGGACCCCTCAGAGGATGTTAGGGAACATGCACGTGAACTCAGAACATTTTGTTGTGCATGCATAATACAAGAACTAGGGGTCACCAAATGAAATTAATAGGCAGCAGGTTTAAAACAAACAAAAGGAAATATTTCTTCACACAACGCACAGTCGACCTGTGGAACTCTTTGCCAGAGGATGTTCTGAAGGCCAAGACTATAACAGGGTTCAAAAAAGAACTAGATAAATTCATGGACGATAGATCCATCAATGGATTAGCCAGGCTATTAGCCAGGATGGGCAGAGATGGTGTCCCTCCTAGCGTCTGTTTGTCAGAAGCTGGGAATGAGCAACAGGGGATGGATCACTTGGTGATTACCTTTTCTGTTCATTCCCTCTGGGGCACCTGGCATTGGCCACTGTCGGAAGAATGGATAATAACGGCTAGCTGGACCTTTGGTCTGACCCAGTATGGCTGTTCTTATGCATATCACTGTCAGGCAATCCCTGCCCTCCCATTCTCTGCTTCCTCTCCTGCTTGACTTCATGAAGAAGATAGATCTCACTATCTCCTTCCTTATCCCTAAGGTACTTCGTTCCTCCTGAGCTTCTTTGGGCCTTGTGTAGGTGTCCCAGGAAGTGAAGAACCCCAGTCTTCCGCCAGACCCTGGAGCAACCAGAGAAGTAAAGAACCAAGGCTCTTTGACCCTTCCACCACCTTGGCCAGCTTCTGCTGCTCCGACAGGCCCGTGTAGGTATGCCAGCGAGTGAAGGTCCCCCGCGGCTGACTTTGGCTTTGCTAGTGCTCCTCAGTCCAGTGTAGGAATCTGGAGAATGAAGACTGCTACTTAAGTTCACCAAGGTGGAGCTGTCATCCACTGCTGCTTTCCCTAGTTCCAGGAACGGGGAACTGTGGCCAATGGGAGCTTCGGGGGAGGTACCCACAGGCGAGGGCAGTGCGCGGAGCCCTCTGCCCCCCCTCTCCCAGGGGCCACAGGGACATGGTGTCAGCTGCTTCCGGGAGTGGCATGGCGTGGGGGCAGGGCGGGCAGGGAGCCTGTCTTAGATTCGCTGCGCACCGCTGCCACCCCGGAGCCGTTACAGGTAAGCGGCACTGGGCCAGAGCCTGCACCCCAAACCCCTTCTGCACCTTGCACCCCAATCCTCTGCCCTGAGCCCCCTGCTGCACCCAGCACCCCTGCTGCACCCCTCCCACACCCCAACCCCCTGCCCTGAGCCCCCTGTGGCACTCTGCACCCCCTCCTGCACCCCAACCCCCTGCCCTGAGCCCCCTGCCACACCCCTTCTGCACCCTGCACCCCAACCCCCTGCCCTGAGCCCTCTCCTGCACTCCGCACCCCCTCCTGCACCCCAACCCCCTGCCCCAGCCTTACATTCATGGCCCTGCATGCAATTTCCCCACCCAGATGTGGTCCTCAGGCCAAAAAGTTTGCCCACCCCTGTTTTAGTAACTGATATTTACCTACCAGCAGCATGTAGCTAAGCTCCAAAACACCGGCAGCAGCCCTGGTGCTCTTAGTGTTAAACCCTTTCAGTGCTTGGACAAGCCTTACAGAGGAGAGCAGGAAAGTGATGTCATCATTATACCCTAGGAGACTGGGAGTGAAACTGCCCACACTCTACTGTCAAATGCAAACTGAATGAGAAAATAATTTCTCTCATATCTTTTACTTTTGGTAGCCTAAGCCAGAGGTTCCCCAACTGCTGTTCCATAGAGCACTTGGTAGTGCTCTGCAGAAAGCTAGCTCGTCTGTCGTGATGGCTCCACTCTTTGTTTCCAGCTTCTAAATTGCATCCAAAGAAGCCAAATATCCACTACATACTTTCCTAATGATATTTTTTTCATATAATTGCTGCTGTTGCCAGAAGGATGTTATGCAATTGCAAAGAGGCAGCAAGCTGGCTGATGTGATCATGTCCAGGACACAGTCTCTCTCAAAATATGCAGGGTGTGACAGGGTCCCCAGAGTGCAACCTGGACTGTGGGACCACTGAGCCCTCTGTCCCACCATAGAATCATAGAATATCAGGGTTGGAAGGGACCTCAGGAGGTCATCTAGTCCAACCCCCTGCTCAAAGCAGGACCAATTCCCAACTAAATCATCCCAGCCAGGGCTTTGTCAAGCCGGGCCTTAAAAACCTCCAAGGAAGGAGACTCCACCACCTCCCTAGGTAACGCATTCCAGTGCTTCACCACCCTCCTAGTGAAATAGTGTTTCCTAATATCCAACCTAGACCTCCCCCACTGCAACGTGAGACCATTGCTCCTTGTTCTGTCATCTGCCACCATTGAGAACAGCCAAGTTCCATCCTCTTTGGAACCCCCCTTCAGGTAGTTGAAGGCTGCTATCAAATCCCCCCTCATTCTTCTCTTCTGGAGACTAAACAATCCCAGTTCCCTCAGCCTCTCCTCATAAGTCATGCGCTCCAGACCCCTAATCATTTTTGTTGCCCTCCGCTGGACTCTTTCCAATTTTTCCACATCCTTCTTGTAGTGTGGGGCCCAAAACTGGACACAGTACTCCAGATGAGGCCTCACCAATGTCGAATAAAGGGGAACAATCACGTCCCTCGATCTGGTGGCAATGCCCCTACTTATACAGCCCAAAATGCCGTTAGCCTTCTTGGCAACAAGAGCACACTGTTGACTCATATCCAGCTTCTCGTCCACTGTGACCCCTAGGTCCTTTTCTGCAGAACTGCTACCTAGCCATTCGGTCCCTAGTCTGTAGCTGTGCATGGGATTCTTCCGTCCTAGGTGCAGGACTCTGCACTTGTCCTTGTTGAACCTCATCAGGTTTCTTTTGGCCCAATCCTCTAATTTGTCTAGGTCCCTCTGTATCCGATCCCTACCCTCTAGTGTATCTACCACGCCTCCTAGTTTAGTGTCATCGGCAAACTTGCTGAGAGTGCAGTCCACACCATCCTCCAGATCATTAATAAAGATATTAAACAAAACCGGACCCAGGACCGACCCTTGGGGCACTCCGCTTGAAACGGGCTGCCAACTAGACATGGAGCCATTGATCACTACCCGTTGAGCCCGACGATCTAGCCAGCTTTCTATCCACCTTACAGTCCATTCATCCAGCCCATACTTCTTTAACTTGGCAGCAAGAATACTGTGGGAGACCGTATCAAAAGCTTTGCTAAAGTCAAGGAATAACACATCCACTGCTTTCCCCTCATCCACAGAGCCAGTTATCTCATCATAGAAGGCAATCAGGTTAGTCAGGAACGACTTCCCCTTGGTGAATCCATGCTGACTGTTCTTGATCACTTTCCTCTCCTCTAAGTGTTTCATAATTGATTCCTTGAGGACCTGCTCCATGATTTTTCCAGGGACTGAGGTGAGGCTGACTGGCCTGTAGTTCCCCGGATCCTCCTTCTTCCCTTTTTTAAAGATGGGCACTACATTAGCCTTTTTCCAGTCATCCGGGACCTCCCCCGATCGCCATGAGTTTTCAAAAATAATGGCTAATGGCTCTGCAATCTCATCTGCCAATTCCTTTAGCACCCTCGGATCCAGTGCATCTGGCACCATGGACTTGTGCTCGTCCAGCTTTTCTAAATAGTCCTGAACCACTTCTTTCTCCACAGAGGGCTGGTCACCTCCTCCCCATGCTGTGCTGCCCAGTGCAGCAGTCTGGGAGCTGACCTTGTTTGTGAAGACAGAGGCAAAAAAATCATTGAGTACATTAGCTTTTTCCACATCCTCAGTCACTAGGTTGCCTCCCTCATTCAGTAAGGGGCCCACACTTTCCTTGACTTTCTTCTTGTTGCTAACATACCTGAAGAAACCCTTCTTGTTACTCTTAACATCTCTTGCTAGCTGCAACTCAAAGTGTGATTTGGCCTTCCTGATTTCACTCCTGCATGCCTGAGCAATATTTTTATACTCCTCCCTGGTCATTTGTCCAATCTTCCACTTCTTGTAAGCTTCTTTTTTGCATTTAAGATCAGCAAGGATTTCACTGTTTAGCCAAGCTGGTCGCCTGCCATATTTACTATTCTTTCTACACATCGGGATGGTTTGTTCCTGCAACCGCAATAAGGATTCTTTAAAATACAGCCAGCTCTCCTGGACCCCTTTGCCCTTCATGTTATTCTCCCAGGGGATCCTGCCCATCTGTTCCCTGAGGGAGTCAAAGTCTGCTTTTCTGAAGTCCAGGGTCCGTATTCTGCTGCTCTCCTTTCTTCCTTGTGTCAGGATCCTGAACTCGACCATCTCATGGTCACTGCCTCCCAGGTTCCCATCCACTTTTGCTTCCCCTACTAATTCTTCCCTGTTTGTGAGCAGCAGGTCAAGAAAAGCTCTGCCCCTAGTTGGTTTCTCCAGCACTTGCACCAGGAAATTGTCCCCTACACTTTCCAAAAACTTCCTGGATTGTCTGTGCACTGCTGTATTGCTCTCCCAGCAGATATCAGGGTGATTAAAGTCTCCCATGAGAACCAGGGCCTGCGATCTAGCAACTTCTGCTAGTTGCCAGAAGAAAGCCTCGTCCACCTCATCCCCCTGGTCTGGTGGTCTATAGCAGACTCCGACCACGACATCACCCTTGTTGCTCACACTTCTCAACTTTATCCAGAGACACTCAGGTTTTTCTGCAGTTTCATACCGGAGCTCTGAGCAGTCATACTCCTCTCTTACATATAATGCAACTCCCACACCTTTTCTGCCCTTCCTGAACAGTTTATATCCATCCATGATAGTACTCCAGTCATGTGAGTTATCCCACCAACTCTCTGTTATTTCAATCGCATCATAGTTCCCTGACTGTGCCAGGACTTCCGGTTCTCCCTGCTTGTTTCCCAGGCTTCTTGCATTTGTGTATAGGCACTTAAGATAACTCATTGATCGTCCCTCTTTCTCAGTATGAGACAGGAGTCCTCCCCTCTTGCGCCCTCCTGCTTGTGCTTCCTCCCAGGATCCCATTTCCCCACTTACCTCAGGGCTTTGGTCTCCTTCCCCCGGTGAACCTAGTTTAAAGCCCTCCTCACTAGGTTAGCCAGCCTGCTGGCGAAGATGCTCTTCCCTCTCTTCGTTAGGTGGAGCCCGTCCCTGCCCAGCACTCCTCCTTCTTGGAACACCATCCCATGGTCGAAGAATCCAAAGCCTTCTCTCCGACACCACCTGCGTAGCCATTCGTTGACTTCCACGATTCGACGGCCTCTACTCAGGCCTTTTCCTTGCACAGGGAGGATGGACGAGAACACCACTTGCGCCTCAAACTCCTTTATCCTTCTTCCCAGAGCCACGTAGTCTGCAGTGATCCGCTCAAGGTCATTCTTGGCAGTATCATTGGTGCCCACGTGGAGAAGCAGGAAGGGGTAGCGATCCGAGGGCTTGATGAGTCTCGTCAGTCTCTCCATCACATCGTGTATCCTAGCTCCTGGCAAGCAGCAGACCTCTCGGTTTTCCCGGTCGCGGCGGCAGATAGATGACTCAGTCCCCCTGAGGAGGGAGTCCCCGACCACCACCACCCTCCTCCTCCTCTTGGGAGTGGTGGTCGTGGAACCCCCATCCCTAGGACAGTGCATCTTTTGCCTTCCAATCGGTGGAGTCTCCTTCTGCTCCCTTCCCTCAGATGGGTCATCTACTCTACTCTCCGCATTAGTACCTGTAGAGAGAACATGGAAACGATTGCTCACCTGTATCTCCATTGCTGGTACATGGACGCTCCTCTTTCTCCTTCTGGAGGTCACATGCTGCCAAACTTTTTCATCATCCGTCTGTCCCTGCTGCACCTGCTCTGAATCTTCAGAACATTGTGGCCGTAGAAGAATCTCCTGACGTCTGTCCAGGAAATCTTCATTTTCCCTTATGCAACGCAGAGTCGATACTCGTTTCTCCAGACCTCGAACCTTCTCTTCCAATATGGAGACCAGCTTGCACTTTGTACAGACAAAGTCGCTTCTGTACTGTGGAAGAAAGACAAACATGGCACAACCTGTGCAGGTTACCACAGCTGATCGCTCACCTTCCATATCACCTTCCTCTTAAGAGCTTCCTCAGCTGTTGCAAGAACTACTCAGAGAAACCTGCAGATGAAAGCCTCAGTGAGCTCTCCCCAGGCAAACTCCCTCTGTTAGCCTCTGCTGTTCGCCGCTCAGCTGGTTCGCTGCTGACTGCCCTTATATATCAGTCAGGCCCACTCAAGGCCCACCTGGAACAAAGCACTCCCAATTCACACTTTTCAAACAAACAAGCAAGCAATCAAGCACACCGTCAAACTGACAAACTGTCCCAGCAACAGACACTCAGATACTCACCAACACAGCCCCCCTAATGCAGCACTTAGCGTACCTCCTCTCGGACAGCTCCCAGGCAAACTCCCTCTGTTAGCCTCTGCTGTTCGCCGCTCAGCTGTTTTGGGGGGAATGAGGCTAAGTCATGATGTCACTTCCCCTCTTTTATAGTTTCTTCCAGCTTTCTGGAAAGATTTTGCTTGTGATATGGGGGTCCGAACCCGTTGGTCAAGCAGTCTCCATTGTCTACGTGCTCTCTCCGAGAAGTCTTCTGGGATGGCTGCTGGGAAAGTGGATTCCCTTTAGTGATCCATCAGAACCTCTGGCTACTCCATTGTTGTACCTGAAAGCTGGTTGTAGGTGTTCCAAGCCTCACAATATATTTGAGTAACACACACATAACAAAACTTCATAAGTCTACATACAATGATAGCACATATAATCCAACAGGATATTAATGTTCAAAAGATCAAGACTTTTAAAATGAAACCTCACAAGGCATACTTTGTACAACACATGTAATTATGATATGACAGTGGTGAATATGGGGGTTCCAGTGTGCTTCTTTGAGGTACAAAGTGTCACACAGGGCTTGAAAAATTTACCCAACACCCAGTAGCCCAATGACTGAATCTTCTTGACAGTCTGAAATACATCCAAATGGCAAGTTGTGGTTTGGGAAGGCTCACACCTCCTAGTGCCTAGTCGCCTGCTCTTTGGGTATTCCAATCTTACATCCCTTGCTGCTTAGGTCTGAAGTCCCCAGTCCCTTGCTAGCTGAAATCTGCACCCCACTTTACTGCTATCTCTCCACTATACACATACAACTAAAACTGGACCTACCACCCAATAAACATAGTGTTGTCCCCCTCCACACAATAAATGAATGCTGAACAGTCCCACAGTAAATCAGTTTGTGCTTGCTCACACAATAAACAAACATTCAGCCTCCCCTTGCACCATATAAATCAATTTAGATCTTGCCTCTTTGCAGGCATTGTTTTTTGTTATTTCTGGCTATCCCACCTGGTGCTCCTAGCTACTTCTCCTTTTCAACCTGGGCCCTTTGCTCTTTTCCCATTGTTAAAGGAATTGACATTTCTGCTCCTCTCTCCATCTCAGATTTAGTCTCCTATCTGGTCTCTCTCAATCATTTGAGAAGTGTAGTGGTTCCAGCAACTCCATTCTCTCTCCACCTGAAAAATAACTAATGGCGCATGGGTTGTTCAGCTCCTTCTCTCCCACCTCAAACACGACCAGCAGGGCTGGGCTTCTTCCTTCCCTCCCTCCACCCATTCTATTAAGAGAGCAGTGATGCTCAAGCCACGGTGCTCTTTGTTTTCTCTCTCCCCTCTTGAGAAGGAGCAAGTGATACCATGAGTCCTCTTCAACTGAATAAAAATTTGTACTGTGCTTGGTCAAGTCCTGAAAATGTGGCTTACCCTATGAAAAAGTCTGGAAACCCCTGCTCTACAGTGGTTCCTTATAGTAATGTGTAAAATACAAGCAGAAATGTTATCTGAGTCAACAGTGTGGTCTGAAAAGGTGACCAACGTCTCAATCCTGCAATGTGCTCTGTGTGGGCTGATCCCTGCCTCTGTGCGGAGTCTCATGGACTTCAGTGGGGCTTGGCACAGGGGTGCACTAGCATGGAATTCATTGTGTAGCCAGGACCTAAATGTGTGTGACGAGAAAGTGGCACATTCTAACTCAATAGATCTGCCCCCAGTATGTATTCAGAGTACTGAAAGGACACCTGTGACAAAAGTAGCTTTTTACTCCTGTTAGCAATGCAGATTCAGCGCAGCTATAAGTGAACTGGATTCTATCCTGACTATTCTACTAGCAGCAGAATTCTTAACAAAATTCCAATGACAGGTCAAAATCACCATTATTCAAGCCAGAAATATAGCTTGATTTCCAGAGCTCAGGTGGAGTTTGCATGACTGGCAATTAGAACAAGGGAATTTTTATTTACTTGTAAACTGATCACATGTGATATAAAATCTGTGAGAAACATGACATCCGTTTTACAGGATCACTGATCAGAGCATAGCCCTACTATACCATATGGCCCATAAAATAAGATTACTCAATACATTTTAAAAGCTAAAAAAGCAATTTAGTGCCAAGAAGAATGTGTAGTTACCCTGAAACTGTGACCTGTATTCCCTCTCCATGGTCCCTTGAGGGCATTCAGCTCCCAGCTGTCATCTTTTAGGCAGGGACCTACATCTCTGTCCCTCCCTCCTGATGGGGGTTTTAAGGATGCACAGCTCCCTGTGATATCCCCAGCAAGCCAGGCTATCTAAAGGCCAGTTCCTGTGCTCTGCTTTCTTTCTGACGGCTATGAATAGTGTATTGCCCTCAGTGATAAGTTTCCACACAGCTCTTTCTAAATAAAGACACTTATTCTTAAGGCAAAAGCCCAACAGAAAATATGTAAAAAAAAATAAAATAAAAAAATAAATCAATAAAGTTCCTATATGCATACTAAAAGCTCACCAGAGGTCACCCATCAGTTTAATAGGGCCTAGTGGACCAAAGTCTTTCCAACTCTTCTGCAAGAGTTGGGGCCCTCTGACAGAAGGTCCTGTTCACTTACTGGATCAGAAAGAAGGCGTTAAGTCAGGTTCAACAAGCCTTTTTATGCCAAAAGCCCTTTCTTTGTTGGTTTCTGGAAAACCCCAGTTTGCACCAGCATATGTAAGCTTCCTAGCGGTAGTCCAACCTCTCAGGAGGTATTACAGCCTGAGTGATTCAACTTTAATCATCCCCCACTATTGTTGGTTCCTAGAAGAGCTGTGGTAACTCACCCGGAGTTGTATACAATCTCTGACCCACAATGATAGATAAACATAATACACAGGGCCGGCTCCAGCATTTCTGCCGCCCCAAGCAAAAAAAAAAAAGCAAAAAAGCCGCGATTGCAATCGCGACTGGCGACAGCAATTGGGGAAAAAAAAAAAGCCGCGATCAGTGGCGGCGGCAGTTCAGCGGCAGGTCCTTCGCTCCTAGAGGGAGTGAGGGACCTGCTGCCCCCGAATTGCCACAGGTGCCGCCCCTCTCCCTTGGCCGCCCCAAGCACCTGCTTGTTAAGCTGGTGCCTGGAGCCGGCCCTGGTAATACAATATGGTCCCCCAGAGATATTACATGTGGTTGCAATATCTGTCACAGAAGATATCCCATGAAATCAAATTATGAGAAAGTTATAAATTTTTTTTTTTTAATTTTGTGGTAAAACAGAGTAATAGACTCATACTCCTAAGAAGCACCACAGACTGAAGAAGAAACAAGAGATTGTCTTTAAAAGTTTATGATTACTAAACAATTACCATAAAACAACTTGATCGGGGGAGAATTAAGTCAAAAGTAGCATAGATTGCCAGTTACAAATTTAAACCCAGTTGGCTGACAACTATTATCTAGATCATACGTTAAAGTTTCTCTGTACAATTTAATTGATTGGTCCTAATGGATTAATACTTGGAAGGATTTGCTTTTATTAATTACACAAGTCATCCAGTGTCAAAATTCACAAAGATCTTGAAGATCATTCCTGCAGCACCTTCTCACATGCAAGTTACAAGATTGGGCCCAGTGAAGTATTTTAGGATGCCCAAGTTTGGCTGGTATGACTCTTTTCTGCAGCCATATTACACCATCTGGACTGATTTCTTCAAACTATTATAACCATTCTACCTTCAGAATAAATTAAATTATTTTCATACTATGATACAGTTGCTTTTAACATTTTATTTAAATTAAATTCCATAAAAGCATTTTCTGGTGAAGTTGTAGCTCCCCTTCAATATTTCTTAACAGCAGATAGTGAGTGATGTCACCACTTGGGAATTGGGCTGGGACTGACTCATAAGATATTTATATAAAGGACTATTTTATCTTTGAATTAAATTCCTATTTTCAGATATGCGAGGTAGCCCTAGGAGGAGGTGGGTAGGGTTGGTCCCAAGCAATGCAGGTTTATCTATAGGCTTTCTGAAATAAGACTTGATATTTACAGAAAGAATCAACTTCCAATATGATCACATTATTCACTGGTCTCATAAAAGAGAAAACACCCAGCTCATTCCCAGGTGACAAGCACCTGGGAACAAGTCAGCCCAGAGGGAGGCTGCTGTCAGTACAAGTCAATTGCAACCCCCTCTTCCATCAAGTACATACTTAAAATAGCCACACTGGTCTGATCAATCATATCATGTTCAATTAGCTGTCTTAGAAGCACTCTTTCTTTAATAGAGCTGGTTAAAAATCACTATGCTTTTTCCACAGCATTTTTTAAATTTCCTGAGGACTTTTGGGGGTATTTTGATGAAAGACAGGGCCCAAAGTGTTTTTATTCTCAAAATCCACATTTTTTGCTTTCCCTCCCCTGCCCCAGCACTATTCCGTCCTTTTCCAGTAGAAAAAAGGTGAACAGGGGAAGAGGGGGCAGGAGGGATGAATGATTAAAACCCAAACCTTTCAGTTATGGGTTTTTCCATTGAAATGTGAAAACTTGACAGAAACAGTTTCTCCAAAAATTATAGTGGGGAGGGGGGAGGGGGGAGGCATTTTCCCCTGAAAAATGTATTATGGAAAAAATTGATTAAAATAATTCAAGAATAGAGTTGGCCAACCTCTGCGTAGTGAAGCAACACTCACTGGTGAGAAGTTCCCTGAGTCACTCCTGTGATGGGTTGGGTCACAGAGACCACCTTGGGACTGCCACCTAATGTGCTGAGACTACCCCTGAGCCCATTTTCCCTGGCAGCTTGGGACTTCAGTACCATGTCTTGTTGAGCCAGACACAGACCCAGGTCTGAACCACGTCCCCCACAAGCTGCAGACTTAACTGAAAACAGCTTAAGAAGTGCTCCTGTCTCTAGCACCCAGACACCCAGTGGGATACAAACCCCAAATAAATCCGTTTTACTCTGTATGAAGCTTATGCAGGATAAACTCAAATTGTTTGCCCCCTATAACACTGATAGAGAGATATGCACAGCTGTTTGCTCCCCCAGGTATTAATTACTTGCTCTGGATTAATTAATAAGCAAAAAGTGATTTTATTAAGTATAAAAAGTAGGATTTAAGTGGTTTCAAGTAATAACAGACAGAACAAAGTAAATTACCAAGCAAAATAAAACAAAAACACGCAAGTCCAAGCCTAATACAGTAGGAAACTAAATGCAGGTAAATCTCACCCTCAGAGATGTTTCAATAAGCTTCTTTCACAGACTAGACTCCTTCCTAGTCTGGGTCCAGCAATCACTCACACCCCCATAGTTACTGTCCTTTGTTCCAGTTTCTTTCAGGCATTTCTTTGGGGGTGGAGAGGCTATCTTCTGAGCCAGCTGAAGACAAAATGGAGGTGTTTCCAGTGCCTTTTATATTCTCTCTCTTGTGGGCAGAAACCTCTTTGTTCTCCTGTGCAAAATCACAGGAACAAGATGGAGTCTGTAGCCACCTGGGCAAGTCACATGTCTATGAATGATTCAGCTTTTTGCAGGCTGTCGCCATTGTTTACATGTTAGTTTGAACATTCCCAGGAAAGCTCAGATGTGGATTCGTGTCTCCCAAAGTCCATTGCTAGTTAAGTACTCCCAATTACTTGAATAACCCCTTCACACTATGTTTATCAAATCTGCCCTATGTGCTTCCTACAGCAAACACTTTAAATACAAGCATAGAGCAAACACTCATAACTTCAGATATTAAAATGATACATGCATACAAATAGGATGAATATATTCAGTAGATCATAACCTTTGCAAATATATGTTACATTGCATATCAAGCATAAAACATATTCCAGTTATGTCATATTTACACTCATAACCATATTTCTATAAAGCATTATGGGGTGCAACGTCACAATCCTCTAACAACATTTTTATGTTGTTGTTTTTTTAAAGTACATCTGTTTCTAGCTGCTAAAGTGCATTAAAAGACATTTATTCCTTTTTACCTCTATACTCTCTCTCACACACACACTTTACACTTGGGCAGTAAAGGACCAAGGCTTAAATGGCCTGTTTTAATTAGCCCAAGGAAAGTGCTAGCTTTGTTTTGCAGATTGAGTTAACAACTAGTATAGTATCACAACCGTATTCTTCACTGTTCCGAATCATTACTATAATGCTTCTTTCTAAGGGAGAATGACATCGCTGGTTTAAGTTGCAGCAGTATACCTCTTCAGCAACAAAGGCGACTCAAACACATCACACCTCTGCTTTGCAAACACTGTTGGCTCCTCGTGCTGTGTTACACAGTGTACTCACCCCCAGATCACCCCCTCATGTCAAGGTGTGATATTACAAAGACTCTTCCTCTCTAGCAACCCCTTGTGTACTGGTTCCACAATGGTCTGCCACCTCCATGGCCCAGCCCCCTGGCCAGCTCAGCTCTCAGTCCAATCTCCTTTTGGGGTTAAAACAAATTAAACCTTAACTCAAACTAGCCACCTGGGCATTAAAGTCCATAATATACACACTAGTCCTTTAGAGACCCAAGGCCAATGTCATGAAGGTTAGACCCAGACTGGCCCAGCATACTTGGGTTGGGGCATGAACAACTTTCCTCCTCTGTCATGGTTTCACCCAGAAATGGCCCCTACTAGAAGCAGCCAGCCCTTTCATTCTGGACTGCCAGGCTCTGATTGGCCTCTGCCTGCTCCCAACCCTTCTAGGTGCCAGAGAACCAACTCTCATAGGTTTGCTCAGAGGCGGATTTACAATAAAACACAGGGTGCCCTCGCATGGGGCCCCCCAAGGACAGGGGGCCCTAGGGCCGGGCAGCTGGGGGGCAGAAGCTTGGTCCTGTCGGCTCCTGCTGCAGACTCCTCCCCCACTGGCAGCCAAGCTCCCCCCCGCCTCTTTCCCACCCCTCCCTCTCCCTTCCAGCACTTCCCCCACCGCCAAATAGCTGTTTGCCCGGACTCAGGTTGCTCTGGGAGGGAGGGGGAGAAGTGGGGCCACAGCGCGCTCGGGGGAGGAGGTGGAGAAGAGGTGGGGGCAGGACCTTGGGGAAGGGGGTGGAATCGGGGCAGGGTGGAGCAAAGGCAGGGCACCGCACTCCCCCTACACATAACCCCCCCAGCCTCCTGCTGTGAGCCGCTCAGGGAAGGGGGCTGGAGTGGGGCGGGGGGCTGGGAGCACCCCCACAACCTCAGCCCACACCCCCAGCCCCCTGCCCTGACTCCTGCACCCCCACATACATCCCCAGCCCTCCCTGACTCCTGCAGCCCCCACATCCCCACCCCCACCCTGAGCACCAAATCGGAGCTGCCCCACGTAAGCGCTCCACATCCCAACCCCCTACCCCAACCCTGAGCCTCCTCCTGCATTCTAACTCCTGGCCAGACCCTGCACTTTAACCCCCAGCCTGCTCCTGCAACCTAACTCCCTCCCAGACCCTGCACCCAGGGCCGGCTCCAGGCACCAGTGCAGCAAGCAGGTGCCTGGGGCGGCCAATGAAGAGGGGCGGCACGTTCGGCTCTTTGGCGGCAATTCGGTGGCGGGTCCCTCAGTCCCTCTCGGAGGGAAGGACCTGCCGCCGAATTGCCGCCAAAGAATGGAGCGGCATGGTGGAGGTGCCGCCGATCGCGATCACGGCTTTTTTTTATTTTTTTTCCCCTGCTTGGGGCGGCAAAAACCCTGGAGCTGGCCCTGCCTGTACCCTCAGCCCTGACTCCTGCACCCCTCTCACACACCCCCAGCCCTTTGCCCTCCCTGACTCCTGCACCCCCCTGTTAGCCCAAAACAGTTTAACTATGGTCTACACAGCTCAGAAGATGGGCTGTCTGCAGATCCCACTCCCTCCCGCATCTACCATCAGGTGATTTATTAAGACCGAGGCAGAATAAGTTGTAACACACACATGTATTATGCCACTAGTCAGTAAACTAGACAAGGACCCCCTTCAGACAATAAACAACATAAGGAAGACACACTCGGTTGTTAACAGTTACCAGAGCATGAAGCTCAGAGCCCTTAAACTCCCTTAACCTACGGATGTAAAACAGAGGAAAACCACAATGGGTATTACAATACCATATCCTGAGGACAGGGACACAATGACAAAAACTCAGGATACCAACAGGGATAGTGGTGAAAATCAGGGGCGCTGGACACCAAACAGGAACTCAGGAACTGGGTATTCTTCTCCCTCTGGACAGGTGCTTTGGGCAGGTCTTCTCCCTCTTGGGTAGATCTTCTCCCTCAGGTAGGTCTTCAGTGCTTGCCCACGCAGTGTCTCCTTGACCTCGTAGTCCAGTGCACGTATGCGCTCACTAATGGTATGTAGCAATTGAATACAAGTATGTTAATAGAGACCAAGAATCCAAAGTCCTATGAGTCCTGGTCCCTCTGGGGCTCCTGGCAGCTAGCTGAACTGTGTGGGACTCTGGCTGCCACTCAGATGGACAGCCCTGAGTGACAGGCGTGTCACTCACTAAATAACCTGCAGTTGCTAGGCAGATTATGGCTGTCACATGACTCTAACTGCCCTGACCTTTCCCCTCCTTGATTTGAAAAAGGCTGAAAGGGCACTAAATCATCTGAGGAGAAGGGTATCCAAGATGGAGGCTTAGTTGTCCTTTTACAAATCCAAGATGGACATTACATAAAACAGGTCAGAAACAGATTTTATCCAACACCCCCCAACATCCCCACCTGCACCTCTCACATCAAATGGGAGCTGCCCTAGGTAAGCGCTCCACACCCCAACCCCCTGCCCCAGCCCTGAGCCCCCTCCCGCACCCTAACTCCTGGCCAGACCCTGCACCCCAATGTTTTTTTACATTTTTTTTTATAAAGCGCTCTTATCCAAAGCACTTTACAATAGTTAGCTAACGGTACAAACAATATTTGGAAAGATCATTAAGTGGTTCGTCGAGACCCTCAGCAATTTTCAAGTGGTCTGTGGAAAAATAAGTTAGACTACAAAAACAATCAAGGTACCTCACTTTATTTTCATTTACTTCCTATTACTTATAGGAGGAGGATCAAGAAAAAAAGAATGAAAAATGGGGGTGGGAGGAAGATAAGAGAAAATGTTCTTTTTCTTGGCTGGGTCCCAAGGAGGGGCCCCAAAAATGAAGCTGACCACAGGGCCCCACTAACTCTAAATCTGCCACTGGTTCTGCTGCAGACCTTTGTAGGCATCCCCTGGAGGTCTGAACTCATTGCTCTTCATTTCCAGCAGGGCACCTTCTTAGAATAGGGTGTGCCAAGGTGGTGGGGTCTCCACCAGGGACAGCAAATGCCTGTTACACCCCATCACATTCTGATTCGCTTCAGAACAGACTTCAAAGTACTGGTGCTAATCTATACGGCACCAAACATTTATCCTATATGTTCTTCCAAGATAACTACGCTGCACTTGAGTTGGTTGAGGGTTTGTCTAGCAGGCACTGGAAACAGAGCATACATAGGCAGCAAGACCCTGACTATGAAATGCCATCCTAGAAAATATCAGAGCCCAAGTGTTTATATCAAGGTGCAAAACCATATTTAAAATAAAGCTTTTCCTCCCAAAAACAAGGTTCTTAACAATAGAATCTTACAATCAGTCACACTTTTCTGCTCTGGAATAACAGAGCATAAAACAGCTTTCTGTTTCAGGTTAATGTGTGCTTCAATTTTGTTTGGTATTTAAATACTGAGGTGATAGGTTATATAAAAGTCTAAGCACAGTATAGATATGCAGTTATACTCTAAATGGTTAGTAAAATTTCAAGGAGGAAATCTGATAAACTAGTAGATAACTAATCAATACTAAGACAAGTCCCTAGCTAACTCGGAGGTTGCATTTAAACTATCATGAAATTGTATAGCACTGCACTTCCCTGTGCAAGATTAAAGTTTCCAGAGAACCATCTGAGTTATATTTAATGAGGGATTGAACCTATAGTTTAGTCAGCAGAGAACCTTATCATAACAACAACAAAATTAGGTTTGGAAAGAATATAGAAAACCAAACAAGATTCTATGAAGTTTTCTGAAAAATGGATCTCTATGGTCCTCAGAGAAGATCTGGAAAATAATCAGATACTTACTGCAAAGGAAGAAAAAAATATTGAGAGAGGGAACCAAGGAAGAACATTCATTTCTAAAGTTTGTGATATCTGTATCTGTCTGTATAGATATTTATATCATACTCATCAATTCATCACCACTGCATGGGCAATAAGCTATGTGATGTTTAAAGAACATGCAGTTCTTCTTTTGCTGTTGTCAAATCAGTAGTGCAAGCAAAGTGAAGGGAATATTTCCTGATTAAGAACAAAATGTTTAGCCACTGACTGTAAAATAGCTGTACAGATCTTATGGAACAGATTTTAGGTTAGAATTCACCAAGAGGATCCAAATAGCCTGTGGGGGAAAATGAGCAGTTGTGCTTGCAGAGTTGGTGACTGTATTAAATGGACAACTAGGCATGGACACAGAAATTTTCCAAAGGCAAAAACGCCAGTTAAGTATTTAATTCCCCATGGATTTCCCATGAAAGTTAGGCCCCTAACCTGTGCCTTTGAAAGGCTCCCCCACAATTACTTAATTTAGTAGCACAAATAATTATTTTTTTCTCTTTCGAGGGTGAGTTCTCTTTATAAAGCACTTTGGTGGTGATGGTGGTTACAGCTCACGTACACCATCTGTGCCTGCACAACAAATCCATGTCTGACAACTAGCTCATAAGAGCTGCATCTCACAACAGGGTAGTTTCCTTTTCAAACCTCTTGGTCTGAGACTAAATGAAGAAAAATCTTTGGTTCCAAACAAGGTTCTAATCTTCATAGAGGTTAATCAGTTTTAAATTAAGTTTGGACTTAATAGGTTTGGGTTCAGTTGAATATGGGCCTACAAATAACTTGAATGCAGCTCTCTTTGAGAGTTTCTGAACCATTTAGAACAGCGTTTCCCAAACTTTTTTGGCCACGGAACACTTTTTAGCCTATTACGGAACACTTATAATATTATTTTGTAGTCTTTTTTGGTTTTCAAATAAAAAATTGCGTTATTTATGCTCAAATATATTTTATTTTATAAAACAAAGCAAAAATACAAATTTAAAATAACTTGAACTAACAATTTCTAACTGGAAAGCGCGTATAAAGTAGTACAAAAATCAAGTGCAAGAGTCAAAATTAGAAACAGTGTTCTACTTAAAAAACCTGTTTTTATATATACACAAACACCAAACAAATTAGATTTTTACTAGGAAAATCTATTTTTATAAACAGAAATACAATTTTGGATTTAATGGGATTGGTGTTTCTGCGTTTTTCTATCCTGAATTATCTGAAGTGAAGAATACCAGTAGTTCACTACAAAGCTCAAAAAGCCTCACAAGCACTTTTCCTCTGGATAGCCACCTCACTTCCGTATGTAAAAGAAGCGTTTTGTGCTGATTACCCATTTCCTCGCACAAAATTTTAAATAACCTGGATTGAAGTGGTCGAGATTTGACAAAATTGATAATTTGTACTGCTTCATCGAGCACAATTTTCAGATATGCTGGTATTTTTTTAACTGCAAGTGCTTGTCTATGTAGAACACAATGGCTCTTAGTGCTTTCTGGTGCCATACTTATGATTCGTGTTACAGCTCCCTTCATCTTCCCGATCATTGCCTGAGCACCGTCAGTACATACATCAATACATTTTCCCCAACTAATTTCATGCTTTCTGATGAAATATTCAACTGCATCAACAATTTTTTCTCCAGTTGTGTTGCTTTGCAGAGATTCACATAAGAGCAGGTCCTCTTCAATAATATTATTAAATCTATATTGGACAAATACTAGTAGCACAGCAAGTCCTGAAACATCAGTGGACTCATCTAGCTGCAATGAATACTCATGGCAAATTTTCAGTCGGCAAACTAGCTCTTTTTCTATGCCATCCACAAGATCTTTAATACGGCGTGCAACAGTATTATTTAACAACTGTACAGCATCAATTTTTTTACCAGACTGCTCGCTCAACATACACGTTACAATATCTTTTGCGCAAGGCTTGATAAGTGTTTCTCCAATAGTATGAGCTTCTCTGGCAAGCGCTATACGGTAACTTACTCAATAAGATGCCTCTGTTGCACTTTTGTTGTCTGTTTTAGCAATTTTAATCATCAAAAGTTTACAATTTCCAAGTGAGTCACGCTGCCTCTTGAAAAAACTTATATCTTTGTCTTTGTATTCAGCATGCTTGGTTTCCAAATGCCTACGAAGTTTAGCAGGAGCCAGTGAACTGTTTGCTAGTATTTTGTTGCACACGATGCACTGCGCATCAGGAACATATTTATTTCCAACACATGTAAAACCAAAAGACAAATAACTTTCATCATACTTTCGTTTCGGTCTTTTAACACCTGCTTCTTCTTGTTTTTTGATATACTTTGGTGGAAATTCTTTCATCTTGGATAACTCACTAGTACTAACAGATTTTTCAGCAACAAAAGACTGCGATTGTTCATCCTCACTTTGAAATGTCACAATATTTTGCTCGTTTATTTCGGCCACAGTTGGAGTACCAGAAGAACTTGCTTTTCGTTTCAAAGTTCCTTCTTTTAGCCACAAATCCATGGTGGTTAGGTTTAGTAACAATATTTAGAAATACTGATTTTTGTCAGCTTTTGTTTGTCACAAATATTTATATTGTTTTGAGTGAAGCTAGTTTAGTTGTGCTTATCGCACACACGGTAAAGACCCACAGGTTTGAACATGTTGAGTGAATATGTTATATTCAACATGGCATAAAGAGAATGGTGTGTACATACCGCTGCAGTTCGCGCAGCCTCGAGCGGAAGGGGTACGACGTCACTAACTGAAATGTGCCCAAAAGGGGTAGACATCAACATGCTTGCGTGCTGCGTTCTCCTTATGCCATGATATTCAATATGAGATCTATCAATAACCAGAAAAAGAGTTTTATGTTAATTATAGTCATTCAAAAACAGTTGTAAACTATGCTTCAAATATGCCAAATTTAAAATTAAGAAAAATTTAAAGACCCTTTTTTAAAAATTATGATTCTTTCATGGAACACCTATTCACATCGTGCAGAACACTAGTGTTCCGCGGAACACAGTTTGGGAAACACTGATTTAGAAAATCAGTTGTTGGCTCTTCTTGGTCTGTTCTGCACAAGGATGGCTGTTGCACAGGTTCCTTGGACCTCTCAGTAGTACAGCAGTTCACATATCTAGTTTTAATTTCTTTGTAGAGCACTTTAACTTGGTGGGGCTTTAGGCCACATAATCTAAAAGAAACTCACTGTAGGGATAAGAACAGACATGACAGCATTTAGGCCTGTCTTTCCCTCATTTTTCACGGGCTTATACTTCAGATACTAAATTATTTTTTCTTCATGATCACCCAGATGAGCAGTGAGCAGCGATACCGTGGCATTCTTTGCTCCAGCTATCAAAGGAGCATCATCTGCTGTGATACCTGCACATTTGACAAATCCAAACACAGAGATTACTTATATTCCAATAAACTCTGGAGAAGGTCAAAGCCCTTTGTTTGGCCTTGAGTTAGCACCAGCATGACAAGCTATTCTTCCTTTATTATTTTAATTTCCACAAAGAAAAACACAGATCTGAATCCCTCCAGCTGTACCTTGACACACACAAAAGTCCACTCCCTTCTTCTGTACTGTGCCTCACTGCCATCCAGAGGCCTCTGCTCCCCCAGCAGCTTCCAGGAGAGCAGAGGCCTTTCCTGGCAGCTGCAAACAAAAACCTCCAGTGTTCTGCTAGCTGCATACACACTCTGCTTCCCTGCTCTAGTTCATTTTCCTGGCAGCCGCAAAAAAAAATTACAATTTTAATATTTTAAAATGTAATATTTCTGTAGCCCAATTCCATTGGTGCAGACCATATGGGAGCATGCAAATTTAGAAATGAGGCCACCAACCACATTAAAGGAAGGCTTTTCACTTTTTCAGCCACTGACTCAGTCCCCCTTCACTCTGGCTCTGACCTACCGTAGTCAGCTTCCTGCCTCTGAAGAAGCCTGTCCATAGTGGAAGCTGCTCTGACAGGATCTGGCTTGCTTGTTCCCTTTATATGGCAGCCTGAGCACCTTCTTTACCGCATACTTACGCGCACACTTCTTCCTTGGGCAGCTTTGCTAATTCTTCCTGAGTCTGGAGCTTGTTTTTCTGATTTTTGTTTTGCCACATGGACACAAGGAAGTGTGCAGAGTGTAAAGACTCCTGGGGCCCAAACTGCTCCGGTCTGCCACATGCTGCAAGGAGTTCACCTCTCTGGGCAACATCTGTGATGTGGTGCAGTCTGTGATGGTTACTATGCCTATTGAGTCCATCGGGAATCCAATCACCAAGGACAACAATGAGGAACAGTAGCCCATCATCCCACAGTTGCTGGAGGGACCACATTGAGTGGTGTCCCAGGGACATGAGCAAAATCAAAGGCAAGGAAGAGCACTTTAACTCCTAGAATTGCAGCCTGGATCAATGGGGCTTTCATGGTCTCCATTCAGAGCTTAAATACAGATGCATCACCTTCCCCTGTCCCTAAAAACAAAATAAGGCTGTCAAGGTTCCCTCCCCACTCTGAACTTTAAGGTACAGATGTGGGGACCCGTATGAAAGACCCCCTACGCTTATTTTTACCAGCTTAGGTTAAAAATACGCTGCCACCACCAAGTGCTTTAACAAGAAACAGGGAAAGGACCACTTGGAGTTCCTCTTCCCCCAAAATATCCCCCCAAGCCCTTACCCCCTTTTCCTGGGTAGGCTTAAGAAATATCCCCTCAAGCCCCTACACCCCTTTCCCTGGGAAGGCTTGGCAATCCCCTCACCAATTAGTCCTGGTGGACACAGATCCAAACCTTTGGATCTTAAAACAATGAAAAAATCAATTAGGTTCTTAAAAGAAGAATTTTATTAAAAGAAAAGGTAAAAATCATCTCTGTAAAATCAGGATGGAAAATAACTTTACAGGATAATCAGATTCGAAGAGCCCAGAGGAACTCCCTCTAGCCTTAGGTTCAAAGTTACAGCAAACAGAGGTAAACCCTTTAGCAAAAGGAACATTTACAAGTTGAGAAAACAAAGGTAAAATTAACACGCCTTGCCTGGCTGTTACTTACAAGTTTGAAATATGAGAGACTTGTGCAGAAAGATTTGGAGAACATGGATTGATGTCCGGTGCCTCTTAGTCCCAACAGCGAACACCCCTAAAAACAAAGAGCACAAACAAAAGCCTTCCCCCCCCCAAGATTTGAAAGTATCTTGTCCCCTTATTGGTCCTTTGGGTCAGGTGTCAGCCAGGTTACCTGAGCTTCTTTACCCTTGATAGGTAAAAGGATTTTGGTGCCTCTGGCCAGGAGGGATTTTATAGTATTGTATACAGGAGGATTGTTACCCTTCCCTTTCTAGTTATGACAAAGGCAGAACCAAAGAAAAACAGGCAGCATTCCCAAGTCTCTTCCCTCCCTTATCCTTTCATCACACAGCAGCAGGTTATAATCCATACCATACCATATTTTCAATCCTCCCAGACAGCTGGACCCAGAAAAGAGGGTAGTTCCATGGATACCTCCTTCCCCAGTGTCCCCAAGGAGTGATCCTAATAAAAATAGGGACCGGGATTATAAATTGCACCACAGGACTTCCTCATTAAAATTTCCATCCAGGGTGGAAACAGAAAAGAAGGAGAGCTTCCGCACTTTCCAGTGTGACAGCAATGCAGAGAAATCACTATTGCTATAACTGTCATTAAGAAAGGGGTTAATTGGTATTCCAAGTCTCCAAAAGCCAATCTGGCCAATAGGCAGTATAAGATATCCAGTAATGTGCAAGAAGCCCAGATGGCTGTTCACAGGGGGAGTCTGGCAGTGCTATCCTGCAAAATATATTCCACTCTTCCCCTGGAGTCAACCTCTCCTCCAAGGGAGGAGTGTACACACACACACACACACACACACACACACACACACACACACAATGGAAGCCATCCTCCAGAGAGCCTATGACCCATTGGCTACTCAACAGAGGCAGGCTATATATGCCTCTCATATTTCTAGACCTTAGAGGACAAAGTGGGCACCAGGTGCAACCCCAAATTCTCCCCACTTATCTTCTTCTAAGACTACTTACTTCAGCTTTGCTACAGTCCTTTTGCTTCCCTTTCAAAGTAGTCTATCTGGGTTTCAGGCCAAACAACATCCCTGCTTGGAGTATTCTACCCAGGCTTTCTCTCATACTTCTTTCAAAGCCCTTCCCAATTTCTTTCCCAGGCCTTTTGCATGAAGAAAACAGTATTGCCTATCCCGAACGTTCAAAAATCATGAGTCAGACCCCCAAAAATCATGCGACTGGTCCAAAAATGAGATTTTTTTTATTTAAAAAAAGTCATAGCATTTTTGTCATTTGATTTTTTAACTCCCCCTGCCTCTGTTTGCCAGTGTGTGACAACACTCCCAAATATATAGAGTATGGTTATTTTGCTCCCCACTGCAGGAGGTCATGCTGGCTGCCTGATGGTGCAGAGCTTCTAGCTTCTCCCCAAAATCCCAAATTCTTATATCTGCTCTGTGTTCCCCACCCCTGCATCTTCCCATCCCCCAGCCCAGCAGTTAATTATTACACCACAGTCCCTGTGTGATAGAATAAGTCCTCTGGGAAGTATAGTGATGCCACATTTCCTCTACATCCTTCATGCACTCTTTGGTTTTTGGTGAGACACTGCCTGCTAGGGCAGAAACAAAGAAGCCCAGGACAGGGCAGTCACAGGCTATACAGAGTAATAGGGATAACAAACCTACATTTTTGTATATAGTGATGTTCATAATAAAGGATTTATCGTGACACCCAGCTGCTCATCAGTAAGATATTACTTGGTATCAGGAGTGGAAGGCCTAGCATGCTGGAATACCCAGTGAGTGGTAACATTGAAATGGCTGCTCTTGCAAGTAACTCCCGCCCTCACCAGCCCTGAGAATCAGGGGAAATGCTAAATATGCCTGGAAAATGTTCAAACAGCAATTTGAGCTGTATATGAAAGGCACGGGGGCAATTAAACTGGAGAATGAGCAAAAAGATTGCTCTGCACTTAACAATGGCAGGCACAGAGCCCTGCGTAGAGATCTACAATTAATTCCATACATTGGAAAGAGGAAAGCTTTGCAAAAATAATTAAAATGTTTGAGGATCATTGTGTTCCTAGGAAGAAATGTTGGTTTTGAAAGTTGTGTTCAGGATGACAACACAGAATGCACTGGGCACAATCGATGAGTTTGTCACAGACATAAAACTAAAATTGCTGTCCTGTTAACATGGAATATTAAAAGACTCATTCATTAAAGACAATATGGGGTGTAAAAATATAAAAAAGGTCTGAACGGTTACTAAGGGAGATGGGTCTGACATTTGAAAGGGCAGTATGTATATGCCAAGCAGCAGAACAAACAGAAACACAAACAAAAAGTCTAGAAAAAGACATAGAGCTCATGACAGTGACTACATGGAAAGCAGGAAATCAATGCTAGCGATGTGGCTACCAGCATGAGTATAGGAAATGCCCGGCACTCAAGTGAATATGTAGAAACTGTAATAAACCCAACCATTATGCTAAAATGTGCAGAGAATGCAGGAAAGTGCACATGTTAAGTGCAGAAAGGAATTCCTCAAATGAAGAGAAAGAGCTGTTCTTAAGAACAAAAATGTTAAGAGGCAGAAAACTCAAGAGACTGTCTAATCAAAATGCGCACAAATGGCATTTATGTGACACACAAGATAGACACTGAAATAGAGAGAGGTAAGGAGCACACAAAAGTAGATGAATCAGAAGTATCTGTGAATGACTGTAATGGAGAAACAATTCCAGTATTGGGAGAGTGCACATTGACACTTAAATATAATGGGTAACACAAGAGTTTGTGGTGGTACACATCAGTCTTGGGCCTACACAGGTGTGAGGTGCTTGGTCTTGTTCAAAGGATGTATGCAATAGAAAGACAAGACGGAACCAGATAGGTAAGTATTAGTAGCATTGTAGGAAGATGTATTCACAGGAAATGGGAGCCTCTCAGTAACATACAACGAGTTCTCAACCTTTTTCTCTCTGAGCCTCTCCCTCTCCCCTTGCTATAAAAACTCCATGGCCGATCTCTGCCACACCAACTGTTTTTCTGCATATAAAAACTAGGGCCAGTGTTAGGGGGTAGTAAGCAGGGCAATTTCCCGGGGTCCCACACCACATGGGACTCCGCGAAGCTAAGTTGCTCAGGCTTTAGCTTCAGGCCTGGGCTTCAGCCCCATGTATTGGGGCTTCAGCGTTCTGCCCTGGGCCCAAGCAAATCTAATGCTGCCCTGCTTGGCTGCCCCCCTGACTCCTGCTCGTGGCCCCCCAGGGGGCCCTGGGCCCTGGTTGAGAACTACTGACATACAAGATACACTTAAGAGAAGATACACAACCTGTGGTACATGACACTCAGAAAGTTCCATAAGCCTTAAGAAAGAAGCCAGAAAAAGAGCTGCAAAACATGATAGCAAATGCTATCATTCAGAGAACAGAAGAACCAACAAATTGCGTTCACTCCTTAGTAATTGTCGAGGGAAAAAAGGAGGGAGGGACTATGGCTGTGTATGGACCCTAAGGAGTTGAACAAAACATAATAGGAGAAGACTTCCACTTGTCCACAAGAAGCAAACTATTGTCTGAGATGGCAGGAGCCAGATTCTTCAGCAAATTAGATGCATCAATGGGATTTTGGCAGATCCCCTTGGACAATGTGAGCTCCAAGATCTGCATATTCAATACACTGTTTGGCAGACACTGCTTCCTTAGACTGCCATTTGGAATATGTTCAGCTCCAGAAGTATTTCATCATACATGGGGCAGCACCATCATTGAACATCAGGAATGACTGAGGAGAGTACTGGAAATTGTGAGAGATAATAACCTTAAACTGAATAAAACCAAATGTTAATTTCAAACAAACAATGCAAACAACATATTTAGGTGAGAGACTCGATCTCAAAGGGAATCTTGCCCAATGAATCAAAGATTTGGGCAATGCTGAACATACTGAGACCTGAAGATAAAAAGGGAATTCAAGGGCTGGTAGGCCTGTTGACTTATGTCAGCAAGTTCATACTTAACTATACAGCTTACATAACTCACCTAAGGCATCTCCTCCACAAGGTCACTGAATGGGCATAGATGCCAGAGCATGAAACATTTCAATGATTTAAAGCACATTCTGACATCAGCTCCAATGCTGCAATTTTTTGACCCATTGAAAGACATAAGATTCTCCACAGATGCCTCAAAAGGTGGACTGGGAGCAGTCCTATTACAGCACCATGGAACTGATTGGTTGCCAGTTCCATATGCATCTCCATGGCTGTCATAGCCCTAGACGATGTACGTACATACTGGGGGGAAAAAAACACTAGATCTGGTGTATGGATGTATAAGATTTCATGACTTTCTCTGTGGACATAGCTTCAAAGCAGAAACTGATCACAAACAACTGAGTGCAATACACAAAAAGGGACTTAAACAAGGATACAGCAACTATTTTTGAAAATACATAAATATGATGGTGTGATGCATAGCCAGAAAGGGTTAAACAGCTTGCAGGCTAGTTGACCCAGAGTCAACCTTTGGAGACATGTTAGAGAGGCTAGAACTTTGAAATGCAAACCTCTGATTAGGGGGTGCTATAAAGGTAGCCAGTCAGTCAGGCAGCAGCACAGACAGCTGCAGCGGCACAGGAGCCAGCAAACAGAGGAGTTTGTAAGGGGAGTTTGGGGGGAAGACTAAGAGAGGCAGGCAGAGGAATAGACAGGCTAGTGAAGGGAGTGTGTGGTGTTCTGGCAGTGATTTGGTGCTCGTTGGGGGTTTCTTTTGCTGTGGGTAGTGGTGTTTTGGTTTGGTTTGTGTTTCCCGGACTTACAGGATTTAGGTGGGAAGGCTATGACAGATACAGAGGCAACAGAGGTAGTGACCCAAGCAGTGGAAGACACAATGAAGATGACTGGATGTGGAAGCTGTGGCATGGACATGATCCAGGCGGGGGTACCTGAAAAGAGTTTCGCCTGCATGAAGTGCCGCCTGATAGAGCTGGTGGAAGAAAAGATCCGAGGATTGGAGATGCAGGTGGAAACTCTGGTTGAGTTTAGAAGGGGGTTCAAGCAGATGATGGAGCAAAGACATGAGGAGGCTGAAGGGAAAAGCTCAGACTTGCTGATGGAAGCAGGCCCAAAGAACTCTGAGGGGAAACTGCTGGGTGAGGAAAGTGGACAGTGGAAGCATGTGACTAAGAGAACCAGGCAGAGGAAAAGACAGGCTAGTGAAGGAGAAATCGAGCTCAGGAGCAGGTTTGTGGAGTTGGAAAATGAAGAAGGGGCACAGCAGGTGGTCACTGAAGGTGAGAGGGCAAGGAAGAAGAGAAGAGCAGCGAGTCCTGTAGGAAGAGGGGCAGAGTCAATGGTGATAACAACACCAAATATGAGCCCCAGGAGGATACGGGATGGGTTGCGGTGAATTGCAAGAGACAATAGGAATCGAGAGGACTTGCAGCCAGAGGGAAGAGGGGATAGACCATTACCAGGAAAAGGCAGGTCTACATGATTGGGGACTCCTTACTGAGAAGAATAGACAGGCTTGTAACCAGAGCTGATCCAGAGAATAGAAGGGTGTGCTGTCTGCTGGGTGCTAAGATATGGGATGTGGACCTGAGGCTGAAGAGGATCCTAACGGGAGCAGGAAAGAATCCACTGATTATCCTTCATGTGGGAATAACTGACACGGCTAGATTCTCACTGGAATGTATCAAGGGACACTATGCCAGACTGGGGAAGACGCTTAAGGAAATCGAGGCTCAGGTGATCTTCAGTGGGATTCTGCCTGTTCCTAGAGAAGGACAACAAAGGTGTGACAAGATTATGATGATCAACAGATGGTGCAGGCAGTGGTGCTATAAGGAGGGCTTTGGGATGTATTGCCACTGGGAAGCATTCATGGACAGAGGATTGTTCTCTCGGGATGGACTTCACCTGAGTAGGGAGGGAAATAGACTTCTAGGATGGAGGCTGGCACAACTGATTAAGAGAGCTTTAAACTAGGAATTTGGGGGAGATAGATGGGAGATGTCCAGGTAATCTCCACGCCGGATTTTAACATTGAGAGAGAAGAAAACGAAGTAAGAAAGGATACAGCCGTGGGTAGGAAAATGGACATAAGGAGGAAGGGTAGTATAGATACCAGTCTAATAGGTGAAACTGGCGGTAGAATGTCTGTGCCTAATCGGGTAAAGAATGTGAGCGAAGCCAAACAGCAAAAATTAAGATGTTTGTACACCAATGCGAGGAGCCTACGTAACAAAATGGAGGAACTAGAGTTACTGGTGCAGGAAGTGAAACCAGATATTATAGGGATAACAGAAATATGGTGGAACAGTAGTCATGACTGGAGTACAGGTATTGAAGGGTATGTGCTGTTTAGGAAAGACAGAAATAAAGGCAAAGGTGGTGGAGTAGCATTGTATATCAATGATGAGGTAGACTGTAAAGAAATAAGAAGTGATGGAATGCATAAGACAGAGCCTGTCTGGGCAAAAATCACATTGGGGAAAAAAGCTACCAGAGCCTCCCCAGGATAGTGATTGGGGTGTGCTATAGACCACCGGGATCTGATTTGGATATGGATAGAGACCTCTTTAATGTTTTTAATGAAGTAAATACTAATGGGAATTGTGTGATTATGGGAGACTTTAACTTCCCAGATATAGACTGGAGGACAAGTGCTAGTAGTAATAATAGGGCTCAGATTTTCCTGGATGCGATAGCTGATGGATTCCTTCACCAAGTATTTGCTGAACCAACAAGAAGGGGGATGCCATTTTAGATTTGGTTTTGGTGAGTAGTGAGGACCCCATAGAAGAAATGGTTGTAGGGGACAACCTTGGTTTGAGCGATCATGAGCTAATTCAGTTCAAACTAAATGGAAGGATAAACAAAAATAGATCTGTGACTAGGGTCTTTGATTTCAAAAGGGCTAACTTTAAAAAATTAAGGAAATTAGTTAGGGAAGTGGATTGGACTGAAGAACTTGTGGATCTAAAGGTGGAGGAGGCCTGGAATTACTTCAAGTCAAAATTGCAGAAACTATCAGAAGCCTGCATCCCAAGAAAGAGGAAAAAATTCATAGGCAGGAATTGTAGACCAAGCTGGATGAGCAAGCATCTCAGAG
This sequence comes from Emys orbicularis, assembly GCF_028017835.1. Lineage (NCBI taxonomy): Eukaryota > Metazoa > Chordata > Testudines > Emydidae > Emys > Emys orbicularis. The sequence continues at coordinate 265,882,451 of NC_088683.1, read as the reverse complement.
AGGTGATTAAAAAAAAGGAGTGGAAGATGGGAGTGATCAGCAATGAAAGCTACCTTATTGAGGTCAGAACATGTAGAGATAAAGTGAGAAAGGCCAAAAGCCATGTAGAGTTGGACCTTGCAAAGGGAATTAAAACCAATAGTAAAAGGTTCTATAGCCATATAAATAAGAAGAAAACAAAGAAAGAAGAAGTGGGACCGCTAAACACTGAGTATGGAGTGGAGATTAAGGATAATCTAGGCATGGCCCAATATAAAACAAATACTTTGCCTCAGTCTTTAATGAGGCTAATGAGGATCTTAGGGATAATGGTAGGATGACAAATGGGAATGAGGATATGGAGGTAGATATTACCACATCCAAGGTAGAAGCCAAACTCGAACATCTTAATGGGACTAAATCGGGGGGCCCAGATAATCTTCATCCAAGAATATTAAAGGAACTGGCACATGAAATTGCAAGCCCATTAGCAAGAATTTTTAATGAATCTGTAAACTCAGGGGTTGTACCGTATGACTGGAGAATTGCTAACATAGTTCCTGTTTTTAAGAAAGGGAAAAAAGTGATCCGGGTAACTACAGGCCTGTTAGTTTGACATCTGTAGTATGCAAGGTCTTGGAAAAAATTTTGAAGGAGAAAGTAGTTAAGGACATTGAGGTCAATCGTAATTGGGACAAAATACAACATGGTTTTACAAAAGGTAGATTGTACCAATCCAACCTGATCTCCTTCTTTGAGAAGATAACAGATTTCTTAGACAAATGAAACACAGTGGATCTAATTTACCTCAATTTGAGTAAGGCATTTGATATGGTTCCACATGGGGAATTATTAGCTAAATTGGAAAAGATGGGGATCAATATGAAAATTGAAAGATGGATAAGGAACTGGTTAAAGGGGAGACTACAACGGGTCATACTGAAAGGTGACCTGTCAGGCTGGAGGGAGGTTACTAGTGGAGTTCCTCAGGGATCAGTTTTGGGACCAATCTTATTTAATCTTTTTATTATTGACCTTGGCACAAAAAGTGGGAATGTGCTAATAAAGTTTGCGGATGACACAAAGCTGGGAGGTATTGCCAATACGGAGAAGGACCAGGATATCATACAGGAAGATCTGGATGACCTTGTAAACTGGAGTAATAGTAATAGGATGAAATTTAATAGTCAAAAGTGCAAGGTCATGCATTTAGGGATTAATAACAAGAATTTTTGTTATAAACTGGGGACACATCAGTTGGAAGTAACAGAGGAGGAGAACCTCGGAGTATTGGTTGATCACAGGATGACTATGAGCTGCCAATGTGATATGGCCATTAAAAAAGCTAATGGGGTCTTGGGATGCATCAGGCGAGGTATTTCCAGTAGAGATAAGGAGGTGTTAGTACCGTTATACAAGGCGCTGGTGAGACCTCATCTGGAATACTGTGTGCAGTTCTGGTCTCCCATGTTTAAGAAGGATGAATTCAAACTGGAACAGGTACAGAGAAGGGCTACTAGGATGATCCGAGGAATGGAAAACCTGTCTTCTGAAAGGAGACTCAAAGAGCTTGGCTTGTTTAGCCTAACCAAAAGAAGGCTGAAGGGAGATACGATTGCTCTTTATAAATATATCAGAGGGATAAATACCAGGGAGGGAGAGGAATTATTTAAGCTCAGTACCAATGTGGACACAAGAACAAATGGATATAAACGGGCCATCGGGAAGTTTAGACTTGAAATTAGATGAAGGTTTCTAACCATCAGAGGAGTGAAGTTCTGGAACAGCCTTCCAAGGGAAGCAGTGGGGGCAAAAGACATATCTGGCTTCAAGACTAAGTTTGATAAGTTTATGGAGGGGATGGTATGATGGGATAGCCTAATTTTGGCAATTAATTGATCTTCAGCGGTAAATATGCCCAATGGCCTGTGATGGGATGTTAGATGGGGTGGGATCTGAGTTACTACAGAGAATTCTTTCCTGGGTGTCTGGCTCATGAGTCTTGCCCACATTCTCAGGGTTTAGCTGATCACCATATTTGGGGTCAGGAAGTAATTTTCCTCCAGGGCAGATTGGCAGAGGCCCTGGGGGTTTTTCGCCTTCCTCTGCAACGTGGGGCATGGGTCACTTGCTGGAGGATTATCTGCACCTTGAAGTCTTTAAACCATGATTTGAGACTTCAATAGCTCAGACATAGGTCAGGGGTTTGTTACAGGAGAGGGTGGGTGAGATTCTGTGGCCTGCGTTGTGCAGGAGGTCAGACTAAACGATCATAATGGTCCCTTCTGACCTGAAAGTCTATGATTCTATATTGGTAGATATTAAAGGTAATACTAATTGTATGTGTTTACTTATATCTTGTGTAATGATTAACAATGTAATCAAACAGTCCCTGTCTATGCTGTATTCTGTTAATTCAGAGATCAAAAGGACATCTTAACATTTAAAGGAACTGTAAATATAAGATATCGCTGTATTCATCTCTCTTTGAAATGTATAGCAAATAATCTGCGAATGGTGGAAAAATGGGAAATTCCCTTATGTTAATCTGTGGAGATAATTATGCGATGCTTAGGAAATGGGTCCACTTCAAAGTCCCCATGAGTGCCTATTGTTTGCCGAAGGATTCCGAGCTGTCACAAGTGGGCCTGAAACTGTATAAAAGACCTTTGGGTCCCAATCCTTTTTATTTCAGATCTGCTTGAGGTTTCATGCAGGGGAAGCCTAAGCCATAAGGATTCAGATTCCAGTTCTGACTGGACCACCCTGAATATAAACATCGGACTATAACCTGTGAACTAATTCTGAAAGAACTCTTTGCAACTACAAAGTTCATCATCTCTGCTATGAATCCAAATTTCAAAAAATTGTACTCATGTCTGTATGTATACTGATCTTTTAACCAATGCTCTCTATCTTTTCTTTTTTTAATAAATTTTAGTATAGTTAATAAGAATTGTCTGTAAGCGTGTATTTGGGTAAGATCTGGAATATTCATTAACCTGGGAGGTAATGTGGGATACCTTTGGGATAGGTAGAACTTTTGTATATGATGAATAAGATTTTCAATAATACTCATCATATTTGACTTGGGTGTCTGGAAGGATGCTTGAGGCTCAGTTACTTTAAGGCGATTGTGTTGTTGGCTTCTGGGTAACCAGTGAAGTATTATAGAAGCTGTTTTGTGTTGGCTTGGTAAATCTAAGTATTGGAATATCCAGCAGTTTGGGGGATTGTCTGCCCCATTCTTTGCTGTTCACCCTAATTGAGTGACCTCAGTTGGCTCCCCTGGGACTCCGGTCACAGATGGGATCCTGGAGTTCCAACCTGGAAGCTACTTAATAATGGCAGACACATTCACAATACACAGCCTGATGATCTGGAACAAGCACTAAATATACATGTAAAAAGAACAGGAGTACTTGTGGCACCTTAGAGACTAACAAATTTATTAGAGCATAAGCTTTCGTGGGCTACAACCCACTTCTTCGGATGCATATAAGTACTTAATTGGCCTCTCAGAGTTGGTAATACAACCCCCATCTGTTCATGCTCTCTGTATGTGTGTGTATATATATCTCCTCAATATATGTTTCACTCTATATGCATCCGAAGAAGTGGGTTGTAGCCCACGAAAGCTTATGCTCTAATAAATTTGTTAGTCTCTAAGGTGCCACAAGTACTCCTGTTCTTTTTGCGGATACAGACTAACACGGCTGCTACTCTGAAACCTGTAAATATACATGTGAACATGAAAGAAGTGTCATGTGCTGTATTTCCAGGCATGTGTGATGAACTGGAGACAAACACCAAAAGATGAAATGCTGCAAACAGTGATACAAGTGAGAAGTAAAGAGGGGTTGGGGAGAAACCCAACTCTTCCCACCTGCCAGTTACACTGTAAAAAGAAGCTTTCAGTGATCTCAGGAGTGTTTTGTGAAGGAAACCCTTCCTGTACTCTCTAGATGCAGTCTATGGTTTCTAGTGACACACTTCCTGCTGGGGCAGAAACAAAGCAGCCTAGGAGGACAGGGCAGTTGCATGGTGCAGCTACAAAGAGTAGCAGAACATTTGATACCTCATTTCTATACATAGTTCCTTTCATAATAAAGGATTTATCTTGACATCTGCTCATAAGTAAAATACTGCAATCCCCACATAAATTAACGATGCACCCTGCAGCCCTGTCTCTTTCACATACCACCCCTCTCCCTGCCTCACCTTTGCTCCTCTTGTAGTTTAAGAGGCTTTCCATCCCCCCTCCCAAGCCTGGGATAGTTGCAGCAAGGTCCTTTCTCACCCTTCCGAGGCCTAGTGTTCCATGGACAGAGGGGGAAGGAGCAAAGAGAGACAGATCTATTGTTCACAGGAAGAGAGGTGGGATGAGGGAGCTGCTGGGTTCTTCCTGCTCTCTCCTCCCCATCTCCTACCCAAAACCAGCTCTTACCTTGTGAGGGGATCGGGGAGAGAACGATTGAGGAAGTGGGGCAGGCAGCCAATCAGAGGTGGTTTTCTCCCAGGCAGGGCTGAAATTCACAAGAGGACTGGAGTTTCTTGCATCATCGCCATCACAAGACTGGCTCAATGCCAGCTCAAATCATGCTACATGTGATGAAATTGTGAGAGTTGGCAACAGGGAGAGAACGGTTGCTCCTGTCTCCTTCCAAATCTCATTTTCTGTCAGGAAAGATGCAGAGCAGGTCTTGTTCCTTTCCCAGTCTTCCTTGCTGTGAAGAAATGGATCTGCTTATATACAGTCTCACTTTCCAGCATTCCTGGCTGTGACACAATGACACCAATGATATTCCATATGAAGAGCCACCTTTGATAACAAAAGCAGGAACTATGTTTGATTGCTGTACAATTTTTACTTTCTTTTAAAATAATGTATTATAAGTTCTTCGGAATAGGGACCATCTTTTTCTTATATGGTTATTTAGGGCCTAGCATAATGAGGATGAGTCCTCTAGGTGCTACGGCAATACAAATAATAATTTACTCAGATTTCCTTAGATTGACTATTCATTCACCCCACTTTTGTTTATTTTTTGGAAAACAAACAGAGCCTATAGATGTTTGAGTCAGTTTGATATTGATGTTAGGTCAGGCTGCAGGTTTTGATATTTATCATTTGTTCAGTGAAATGGAACTTTTTAAAGACAGTTAATAAATCACTCTGTCACTTGAAAAGAGAACCAAAGTAAACAGGATGTAAGTGGTATAAAGACTTTTGGAAATATACTATACATATGCTATGACTCATGAAAACAGAGTAGACAGTATTTTCTATCAGTCTCCTGCAATCCACTTCAGCCTTGCCCTATGATATTTACTGTTTGTGGATTCAAAATCTAGCATGAAATGTATATGCCTGGGGTCACTTGCCAGGATTAAATGGGTATATCTCACTTAATCATTTCCCTTGCCATTGCAGGCGGGATTGAGCACTGGTGCACCTGTCTCCTCGTATTCTGTGCCTGCGGCACATAATAGCCTAGTCTCTTGCGGACTGCAATACTTTGGTCTCATTTTGGTTGATGGGTTTAGTGTGCTGGTGCTTGGCGCTGCTGGTGGCCCAGGTTATACAACAGGTCAGACTAGGTGATCTAGTGGTCCTTCTGGCTTTCAGTGGTATGACACCAAGCTAAAGTGGCTCCTAGTTCTTGCAGTTCCCTCAGGGTAAAGCCAGTGAATTGTAATGGAATTTTCTGCAGGATCTGCAGTCCCTCTCTGCAGGATTATGCTGTAAAAGCTATGTCTATGTTACAGTCACTGCTGGAACCAAAATTACTTTCTTGACAGTGGACTTACATCAGCAATTAATATGGCCTGCATTGTCCATCCGTTCATTTTTTCCAAACAACTGAAACTTCCAGTCATTTTGTTAAACGACCATTTCACTTGGGCATTTGACCAGGTGAGTAAAACTACAAATCATTAAGTTACTGGACTGATAATATGTGAAAAGACAGAAAGCTTCTGCCTGAAAGACTTTTTTATAAAATAAATAGTCATATTAGTGCATAATGAATCATATAACAGAGCTGTCAGTTAGAAGTAAGTCAAAACCAGAACATTGAATCCAAAACCTTTCAACTTTAGGGTAGTTAGAATAGAATCCCTGGATCTGAGCCCTATCTTTTTGGATAAAAACACAAATGGTACCTACTTTTTTGGTTCCAATTAGGATGAAGCCAAAATGTCATGAGAAGAAATGGCCTTGTGAGATTTTCTGCAGTCAAAATCGGTATTTTGGGCCAATATCTTGCACGGACTACTCACAAGATTTCTGCACCATAAAATCTGAACAATATCTCTAACTAGAGCTTAAACCCAAACATCAACCCCTAGCCTAAACCGTATCCAATCCAGACCTGGATCTGAACACTATGTAACTGTCTTATCTCTGCTATTAATATAACTATATGACATAACCGTGTTATTGTGAAGGCTTTGGAAAGTTGGTTTAATGTCTCTAATTGGTTGATTCTACTTAGTTCTATGTGACTCTACTATCAATGGCCAAGATTCTTTTAATGACACCCTCATGATCCAGAAGAGATGCAAAGTCAACATATTTAAATATTTCAGAAAGAACCTGGAATGTCACTCACATCTCAATTATTAATTAAGCAACCACATCCTGTAGTGATACAAATTCACATAGCATTTACTACTATTGGACATTATGTCTTTTGTATTTGACAGCATGCAATGAGGACTAACGTTTTATTCATTTGATTGTTTAATTCAGTGAGTATCATAGAATCATAGATGTGTAGGGGTGGAAGGCATCTCAAGAAGTCATCTAGTTCAGCCCTCTGCGCTGAGCAAGACAAAGTATGCCTAGACCATCCCTGACAGGTGTTTGTCTAACCTGTTCTTCAAAACCTCCAATGATGGGGATTCTAAATCTTCCATAAGAAGTCTGTTCCAGAGCTTAACTATTCTTATAGTTAGAAAGATTTTTCTAATATTTAAGTCTCCCTTGCTGCAGATTAAGCCAATTACTTCTTGTCCTGCTTTCAGTGGTCATGAAGACCAACTGATCATCATCCTCCTATAACATCCCTTAATATATGTGAAGACTGTTATCAAGTCCCCCCCACACACACACTCAATCTTCTTTTCTCAAGACTAAATGCATCATTTTTTTAACCTTTCTTCAGAAGTCAGGTTTTCTAAACCTTTTATCATTTTTGTTAGTTTCTCTCCTTGGGACTCCCTCCAATTTGTCCACATCCTTCTTAAAGAGTGGCTCACAAAACTAGACAATTCTCCAGCTGAAGCCTCACCAGTGCCAAGTAGAACAGAATGATTACCACCCACTTCTTACTTAAGACACTCCTGTTGCTACATCTGTGACGCAGCATGCCGCAGCCCCGCCTCTTCCACCAACATAGACCACACTGAGACCTTCTTGCTTGTAAACACCCCTGTGTAATTTATTTACAGTGTTTTAATTCTTCCACCAATGCACAAAAGCATCTCCACGCTTTTACAAGCTGTATCTCAATTTTCTATCCCCTTCTCCAAAAGGGGAGGGGCGGATAAGGTGTCTCTACTCAGCAGTCCTCCTTTGTCAGGCTCTTCTAGTCTCTGGTTCTACCCCCCTCCTCCAGTTTCCATGTTAATGGGCTAATTGGGTCATTGACTCACGAGCCCCAATCTGGCCCGGTAACCAGGTATATCTCTGTCCAATTAGGCCTTCTCCAAGGGAACCTAATTGGTACTAACAGCGCCTTAGAGTGCTGGCTTAAGTGCTAGCCCTCAGCACTCTGTCACAACACCACCCCAGAATGACATTAACCTTTTTTGTAGCTGCATGATGTTGACTCATATTCAACTTATGATCCACTATAACCCCCAGATTCTTTTCAGCAGTACTGCTGCCTAGTCAGTTATTCCCCATTTTGAAGTTTTGCATTTGATTTTTCCTTCCTAAGTGTAAGCAGAGTCTGAATGAGCTCTCCCTGACATCTAGTGATGAGCTGTGGAAGAGGATTTCAGGAGCTGATCTCGTTTGCATGGGCACACCCATCCTGTCTAGGTGCTCAGCATGATGGGATTGCTTGTGCAAATGATCACTTTTGGCTGGTGTTGGATCCCCAGTCTACTTGTTATTGGGGCAGGAGTAATAAAGGATTGTTATCCTTGTGTGAATCGAGGGCAGCAGAACTGTACTTGGCATATCCTGATGGAGGGATTCACCCTCAACTAAATGGCACTTGCTAGGCAGGGGACATGGGTTCCAAAGCCCAGTGAGTTGAGAGAAAGTGGGGATAGGTACTTGTGGTTGGTGGGGGTGGGCCCTGCTTAATGGTTGTAGATACCATTTGACCCTTCTTCTCTCCACTGTGTAATAAAACAGCTAATTTAGGCTCAATTGAGAGTCTTGTTACATACTGCAGAGCTGAAATCAGTGATACCTAGATCTAAGTATTAGACCTGTTTTGGGATAGTGTCTCCTATGCAAGAGATTGCCCAGTATCAGTAAGGTTCCCCCACTAACAGCTGAAATCACTGAGAGCTGTGTTAAGTGGTGGGCCATAAAGACATCTTGACAATCGGCCAGCAGGGCAACTGGTGGAGAGGTGTGGCAATCGGGCAGCTGATAGAGAGAGGTGGCGAGCGAGTGCCTGAGCAGCGGAGCGAGTAAGGTGTCTCCATAACCCCCACTCCACTCAGGGTGGGAGGTGAATTCTGCAGATGCACCTTTGAACTCTGGGTTTGCATGGACCGTGGACAGCAACTGTGAGGGGGGTGCAGAAAAGGGACGGGCAAGTTAAAGGGAATTTGGGTTGCTGGACTTAAAAACCTGAGGGGGAAAGGATACTGAACCCAGCCCTTGTTATTGCCAACTCTGGCTGGCAGAAGAGTTACATAAGTACTCTGCATTTGTCTTTATTGAATATCATCTTGTTCAATTCAGACCAATTCTCCAATTTTGTCAAGGTCATTTTTGAATTCTATTCCTGCCATCCAAAATGCTTGCAACCTGCTCCAGCTTGGTGTCATCCACAAATTTTATAAGCAAAGTTTCCACTCCATTATCCAAGTCATTAATGAAAATGTTGAGTTGTACTGGACCCAGGACTGGACCCCCATGGGACCCTACTAGATACATTCGTCCAGTTTGACAGGAAATGTGCATGTGGTCAAAGCATTTTATCCAGTGCCTAATTTTCATGTCCTCATTTTCAGTCATTTTACAAAAAAAACTTATTTTGTAAAGTGCCCAACTGAAATGCGAATTTCACAACACGATTAGAAGTTTTGCATTTGGCAGAATGACTATTTTGACAATTATACCATCTCTTACACAAGCAGTCTACAGGGTAATGGTGTGATATAAAAGACCAGAGCATTTTTTTGGATATAGCATTGTTATTTCTACTGCTCTGGCATCAGTACTCGATATTTCCAGCAATGAGACATTATGGCATATTTAAAAGCCTGAGTAAAAACAAAAATACATATATAAAATGCAAAAAGTGATTAATTGTGGATAGCTTTCACTGTTACTGAAAAATAAACACCTTAGCCAGGGGCAAAACAAGTGGGAGAAACAAGCTGAGGTTTTATGAATAGAACATTTATTGATCTGTTGGGGGTATGTGTGTTCCATACCCTAGAACAGTGTTTCCCAAACTTGGGATGCTGCTTGTTTAGGGAAAGCCCCTGGCGGGCCAGGCTGGTTTGTTTACCTGCCGCGTCCGCAGGTCCGGCCAATCACGGTTCCCACTGGCCATGGTTCGCTGCTCCAGGCCAATGGGAGCTGCTGGAAGTGGCGGCCAGTACTGGAGAAGAATGTAAACTATTAGGCACTGATTCTCATTGACATGAAGGCCCTTTTACAGTGCTCTGGCAGTATAAAAAGGCTTTAAAGTGAGACCAAATTACATTTATACCTCCTTTATGGTCATTTTACATTGCCAGAGTGATATAAAGAGGCCTTAGTTTAAGTAAGAATCAGACCTTTATATATACAGTGCCATAGTTGTGTATGGTGCTTTATAGGCAAATAGATCCACAAGGCAAATAGGTCCTTGCCTTGGTGAGTTTACAATCAATGGGCCAAATCCCGTCCACTTTACTCACATGAGTAGTCCCACTGGTTTTGGAGGGCCTAGTCCTGTGAGTAAGATTAACAAGAATTTGATCCCAATCACATTAAACTTCATTAAGAGTACTCTGTCAGGGATGAAAAACTGAGGTCCCAATCTTACAAACACTTACACTTGTACTTAACAATGCACATGTGCAGTAACAGTGACATCAATAGGACTACTCATGTCACATGTGTAAAGTTAAGCATGGGCATAAGTGTTCCCAGGGTTTCAGCCCAAGATTAGGACCGCAGCTAAAAGTGTTTTTTTTTTTTAATGCTCTCCCTTTTCCCCATTTTTGTGTGGGAACTATTAGATTTCAAAATCAGGGCTGCAGCCTAATTTAAATCTCAGCCCCTCAACTAGGTAACCCAACAACCAAAAGCACTGGGTCTGTTACATACATATGCACATCTCACCACCCCTTTTACATCTGTCTGTTCCATTCTTTTAGTGGAAGGGATAGAAAACCTCATGCTTCAGGGCTTAAACCAGTCTCTAACTATGGGAGATTAGAATGAGACCTAATGTGGGATGCAGATTATCCCACTTCTGTCTGCTGCCAGGTTCTTACACCTTCCTCTGCAGCACCTGATGCTGACCAATGTTGGAGACAGGATATTAGACTAGAGAGGCCTTGGGTCTGATCCGGTCTGGCATTTCCTATGTTCCTGCTGGCTGGAGATTGAAACTGACATCAATCCTGCTTTCTGAATATTTTGGAGAGCAGGATTCTTGTCAATCTTAATATTCTGCTGGATCAAAAGGAAGGTAGAGGTCAGAAAAACAGAAAGACGGTGTAACAAGGGCATGCATCCATGATCCCGACAAAGTCAGGCATTTATTGCTGAAGGGAAGGAGAGGAAAGCCATAGCTAACCCCTTGAATTGTGGGATCTATTATAACGGAGTCACAGGTTCAGATTTATCTAAATCTAAGGTCAGGTGTTGTATCAGGCATAAGAGGCTCTAAGCTATGTAACCATGTGATCTTATTTTCATTACCCTCATCCTTTCTCTCCTGTTGTGTATCGCACTGATTTGATGAGTCTCATCTAGGGTGATCAGATGTCCCAATTTCATAGGGACAATCCCGATATTTGGGGCTCTGTCTTATACAGGCACCTATTACCCCCCACCCCATCCCGATTTTTTACACTTGCTATCAGGTTTCCCGAGCTTCATCTTAAATTAGAAGGTAAGCTTTTCTGGGCAGGGATTGTCTTTTTCTATGTGCTTGTAGAACATCCATCTGTACAATGGACCCCAAATCCTAAATGGATTGCAATATACATAACTCAATGCTAATAATAATACTACATTAATTATGTAAACACAAAGCTTTAACTGAGCTTTCAAAAACATTCTGTAACTTTGAATCAAAGTTGTGTGTTCATTCTATTTTTCTTCTTGTTTCAAAACTGTGCATCCCATTCAACGTGGTCTCCACCCCAACAAATTTTAACTAGTAGTTATGTCATTTGTTTTGAGGGCAAGAGTGATGGAGTTGCTAGTATTAGTTGCTAATATTAGTATTAGTGCTAGCTGATAGTATTATTTTTTTGGAAGATGAAAAGCCTTTTTTGCACTTAAAAACCAGAGCTTCTTTAATTGTGGGGTTTTTTTTCCCCCCCAGAAAAGTTGATCCTTTCAAATTTCCTGGGGCAGCTATGCCATGTTGAGACATATCAAATCCTTCCACACCAGCCACACATCTCATGTCATGCCAGGTCATGTAATGGAATGCAGCAGGACTAATATAAATGGATGTTATGAAACACAACATGGCATGTCAGCTAAGAACAGTTAGCAGGAAAGAGTTTTCTGCAAATTGTGGTGTGATAAAGAGATTCTTCTTTTAACCCACTAACTTCTAGTGGAAAGAGTAGATAGTCTTTTCAAAAGCCTCAGATAACTCAGACTTTGTTAACTTGTTCTTTTATGTTAAGTCCTGTAGATAGAGATGATCCCCTACCTAAAACTGCCACTAAAAATACTTTAATATAGGAATAATGTAGGATACAGAACTCTGATGATACTCCTTATAATCACCTCATTTTCTTCCTCTGACGTTCGGAATATTAAGGGATGACTCAATTACAGTCTATAAGTACCTACATGAGGAAAATATTTAATAATGGGCTCTTCAAACTAGTAGAGCAAAGTATAATGTGATCCAATGGCTAGACAGACTCAGACTGGAAATAAGGTGTAAATTTTTAACAGTGTGAGTAATTAACCATTGGAACAATTTACCAAGGGTCTTGGTGGATTCTCCATCGCTGACTATTTTTAAATCAAGATTGAATGTTTTTCTAAATGATCTGCTCTAGGAATTATTTTGGAGAAGTTCTGTGACCTGTGTTATACAGGAGGTCAGACTAGATGATCACAATGGTCCCTTCTGGCTTTGGAATTGATGAATCTATAAATATATATGGTTTATTAATAGTGGATTTAATTGAAATAAGTGAGATATAGAAATAGTTTATGTACTAAAAAAATCTCTTTAAATAAAACTTTACTATAGACAAAAGCAACCCAATTGCTTTAGCAGACTGAACAAGAAGTCTATGAAAAATCATTTGCAAAACATGACAGCCAGAATTTCCTGTCATTTGGGTAAAAACAGGAAAAATGTTTGCGACCAGAATCCTATTTAAGCACTTTTACAAATCCCATAGTCATTTGGGGGCAGAGCGGTCATAAGGGGAGGGCTGAACTGTAATAAGGGAAAATAGCTTATTCATTAGACAAAACAGTTTGTCAGCAATCCCAGAAAAGAACAGTGAACCTCCATCTCATATTCTTTTCATCAATCTTTCATTGCATCAGGCATTCTTGGGGGATATTGTCATAGTGCTCTCTTCAGATTTTGAATGTGTGGTAAGAGTTTACTGCATTCAAAGCAACAAGCTTATCAGCAATGGCATTTGTTCTCTCAGGTGGGACAGGGAAAATTTTGCAATAGCAACACTTAGTGAAGAAAAGGATCATTCCATCTAGACCATTGTAAATGTAATCATGTTAAATCCCAAAGCCAAAATGCATTTAGTTTCAGCTTGAATGGACCTGTTTTTAACCTGAATTGCACTGAAGTACACAAATGGAAGCAAAATTTGAAACACTTTTTCTTTTCTGTATTTTTATAGCTATTGCATGAATTATTTAAATGTGTTAGATAAAATGGAGGAACAAGGGGAATGTAATGGGTTCACTTGCTGTTTAGTGCTAGGCACTGAAGAGGCATGAAGACCTCTCTTGAAAGGAAACTGTACTCTGTGCATTCTCTTTGGAGGCCGGTGTGTCATACAAGTGTGAGGCTTAGTAAATGTGGCTGTAATCTTCACATTTGCTCAACATGTTGTCCTGAAGCAAAAGTGTTTAGGGGAGTAGTTCTCCCCTGAAGTAAGGCTGCTTTGTGCTGCATAGCCAGATCAAACCATCCCCACAGCCCATATGATCAGCCACAGTATGATTCTTGTGTAGCGGTATCCTTGGGTGGTGCGCAGCACCAGGGTGATGCCTACACCAACCCTACCCAGCTACCAGTGCAAGAAGTGTGACTCTGTGTGGTGGGGTATGCTCCTCACACTGGCCTTGAAAGAGCTGAATTAGGCCAAGTAGGCCCAATTGGCCAATTAAGCTGCAAACGGTAGATTTAGGCTGTGTGTGTGCAGGGTGCTAATTAGAAGGAAGCTCACTTGTGAGGGAACAGGCAAGGCTTCTATAAAGCCAGGAGGCTGGTAATAGTGTGGCAAGCAGCAGAGAGGAAGCCTGCTGTCTCCGTCCCTGAAGTAAGGGAGAAGGAAGGGGAGATAGGAACCCATGATGAAAGGTTTACCTAGCAGGGCTCTGATAGAGGGCTCTGACTAGGAAAGTTGATGAAGGAGATGCTTAAAGAAGCATTGTAGAATGTAGTCCAGGGAAGAGAGCAGCAGGGTTAGTTAAGGTCTGGGCCTTCCCTGCTCACTATAGGACCCTGGAGTGGAACCTAGAATAGCTGGCAGGCCTGCGTTCCCTTACTATCCATTGCAGAGTGGTGATTAGGAAGACTGCCTGAGTCGCTGTGGGAGTGACCTAGTCAGAGCAGTGGGCATGAGGACTGTCTGATGCTGCTTGTGCAGAGGGATTTTGAAAGACTCCCCCAGAAGGTGAAATCACAGGGTGACCTGACCGGAGGGTTGAGTTGCAAAGTGGTCGTACTGAGACTCCATGAGCAGGAGGAGAGCTGCAACAGTGGAAGAGAAGAAAGGGGGCACTGAACTGGATGGAGCTAATTATGATTGACTGCAGACTTATTTAATGGAGTCCTGCATTTGCCATGTCTGGTGCCATCAGATTGTTCTTGACTTCTTATTCGACAGGGTTCCTGCTTATATTGCAGCTGCCCTCCATGTTGGGAGGCCATTCGACTATGCACAACCCATGCACGTACTCAGTGGCAGATGATGCTGCCCCTGGGAAAGTGACTCAGAACCGAGTATTGTATAAGCAATCAACCACCAGAATTCTCACAGAAGTTTGCTTTGGGATAACGTTGAAAATTGAAACAAATGAGGGTCCGCTTTGCTGGAGAGACTTGTTAACAGCAGGAATTACAATTATAATGGGATAGTTGTGATGGTTCACAAGGGCTGTCCTTTAGGAAATAAGAAAGGGATAATGTAACAGGAATCAAGAACATGAACCAACTGGCTACTTTAAGACTGTAGCTGTGTCTCTCTGCTGAATTTAAAGGACCAGGCTCCAAAAAGACATGCTTAGAAGAGTTCCTATAAGAGAGAGGGAGTAGGGAGCCAGAGAGTCACCAAGTAAGGTGCTCCTGTACTGTATCATTTTATCAAGGGAATTACAGTTGAAATTAAAACTTCAGAGAACACCAGATTGAAGTAGGAGAACACATCTAATCAAAACATGGGTTGGGATTGTCATCCAGAACTGATGGATCATCTAGAACTTCAAAAGCAAAATAACAGTTTGTTTGGAACGAAACCACCACCAGTGAGACTTAGAACTGCAACAGACTAGGCAGTCTTTCCCAGTCAGCCTTCTGACAGAGTATTCCCTAAGAAGTATTGCGGTTTAAGGATTTTGTCTGTTCTCTTTCTAGCATGAATTTAATTATTTACCAGACAGAAAACTCCCTGGCTGTAGCTGTGTGTGCAGTTGAACAGAGGTGATATATAGGAAAAACTTCAGTACATGTACCCCCACTTATTGCCAGCTCCAGACACAAGGCTAGGAAGCATCAAATCTGGGCATGCCTGATGCAGAAGAATATACTAGTACAGAGAGTGAGCATCTTTCCCTGGCTGAAATGCCCTCCCAAGGCCTTTGCTAAATTCTTCCATGACCAGGGCTGGTGCTTCCACTAGGCCGTCGCCTAGGGCAGCAGGATTTGGGGGGCAGCATTTTGCCGCCCTCGGTGGAAATTCGGAGGCGGGGGGTCCTTCCGCTCCGGGTCTTCGGCGGAATTTCGGTGGCGGGTCCTTCACTCGCTCCGGGACCCGCCGCCGAAGTGCCCCGAAGACGTGGAGCGGAAGGACCCCCGCTGCCGAATGCTCAGAGGAGGAGTGCTGCCGCCTAGGGCGGAAAAACCCTGGCGCCACTCCTGTCCACGACCACACTCTCTAACGTGTACCTAGGGTTTTTTGTTTAGCTGTGGGATGGAGAATCAGGTTGGGACTTTGTACAGTGAGTAACACTTACTCTCCAGACAAGAGTAAGCCCAGCCACTTGCTCACAGTGAAAGTCCCAAACCTGTGTCAGCACATTGGGCCTCATCCTGCACCATGCAAGTCAGTGGGAGTTTTGACAATGACTTCAGTGGGTGCAGGACCAACCCCCAATGACAAGATGTGACAGCTTTCTTTTTTTTTAAATAGCAACACAATTCTATTTTAAATATTAGTGGCTTAAAATATTTTACAAGTAGGTGAGATGATTAGAACACTACAAATTGCCATTCCCCTTTAAAAGGTGCTTGGAGTTAACCAGGCTGATGAATATTCTAATTAAAGTCAGAGGAGGTCGGGGGGTGGGGAGGGGAAGAAACACCAAAGCATCTCAGAGGACTATTTGGGGAGTCACAAAATACAAATGTCAAAATCCTGTTTCATGAAGCAGTGTGTGATGAACACATCTTTGCTGAATCTCTGCTGCTCCCTTTTAATCTCTACCAAAGATGTTTTTGAATGAAGGAAAGTGTATAGCAGCACTTTTATTCAGAGGCTGAATCTCTGCTTCATCCTTCTCTCTCACTGGTGTAAATCAGAAGTGCTAAAGAAAGTGGTTGTTATAGTGTATTTTTGTATTGTGGTGGTGCCTTAGTCATTGACAAAGACCCTAATATGCTAGGTACTGCACACACAGCAAAAAGATGGTTGAATTGCATTAGTGGACATCTGGTATGAAAAACAAATCAGGCTTTTTTCCCCCTCTTCCATCTTGAAATGTAGGATTTAAAGGCTAGCACAGTGCTGCAAGGTTTGGGTTACAAACACTGCTGAAGAATGTTTACTTGTATTTAAAAATATTTTGTAATGTGAAAAAGAAATTATTCATAAAAACAATTCAGTTAGTCCTACATTTCTGAAAAACTGAAATGTAGGAACAAATTTCTCCTGACGTTACTTTTAAATAGCTGTTGTAGAACCAAGTTCATGATTCCCCTTATCTGTTGATATATCAATAGTTTACCTGCTGTACAGGGAGGGACCAGTCCAGCTCCCACAGGCTGGGCCAATAGATATATAATGTGATATTAGATATTAAATAAATAATACATCATTATAATCAGTAAATTATAATATACCATGGAATCAATGGACGTGAAGGAGGAGAGAATGGAAAGGACAGGGTGACATGGACATGTCAGATCAAACAGCTTGGTCACCCAAGCTGAAGAGAGTATGAACTGTGGTGAGGTGGGGGGGGGGAGGCTTTTTTGAGGGATCTACATATGTTGTCATGTATAATCTTTTTATTTTAATTTTTTACATAATTTTTCATGTGTAATTCTCTGGCTTCTACTAAAATATAAAACATTTTTAAAAATACAGTGGTCAGTGGTGTTTTTTTTAAATGCAGATTTTGAGATGTCATCAGTACGTACCATATCATATATCAGAGGGGTAGCCGTGTTAGTCTGAATCTGTAAAAAGCAACAGAGGGTCCTGTGGCACCTTTAAGACTAACAGAAGTATTGGGAGCATAAGCTTTCGTGGGTAAGAACCTCACTTCTTGCATCTGAAGAAGTGAGGTTCTTACCCACGAAAGCTTATGCTCCCAATACTTCTGTTAGTCTTAAAGGTGCCACAGGACCCTCTGTTGCTTTTTACCATATCATAATGAATTTACAAAAACTTCATTTGAAGATTACCATCCATCTCCCAGGCTGCCTGCAGTCACTGTGGTTTTTTGCAGTTAATTGGAATTAAAATCAGAGTTAATTAAGAGGAGAGTATAAGTGATGAATTTATTCTCCATTAAGGAAGCAGGGCTTTAGGAAAACAAGTAAGTAATAGGATTTCTGGGGGGAAATAAAACAGTCAATCTCCTATTATTTTTATGCTGACACATACAGGTATGTGACAACTATTCTCCCAATACATCCAGATGTATTAATGCATAATTTTCTGCTAGAAAGGTGTCACTGGCACATTTGGATTGACTGCTGCTACTAACTAACTCAGAAAGCCAAGTCTTCTTGGTAAGATAAGCTTATAAGTAGATGCATAAAATTCCAGCTTGTCTCTCCCTTTAAATTATACACAGGTTTTCAGGCAGAAAAGGCTTCTGTCACTTTCACATATAGTTTGCAGCTCAGGAAGATACAGGGGCATCTGGAAGTTGTTGAAAGAGATTAAACCCATTTTTGTCTCTTCATTCCCGGCCAGTGTTTGTAAAGGTCTGAGACTGACCAAAATATCAGGATGATTATCATTGATATCACCATATGCTGGAACCACAAACTATATTGCCATTGGTAGATGCAAAGATGACGTGTTGCGTTTTGGTGTTCAATTTAAAAAGCATATGTTAGCTGATGTGATTGCTGCTATATTCCTATGCTTTGCTTTACTTTACTGAGCAGATAGGCTTAAAATTTTGATCATCAGTTTCAGCACATATTTCTTCACAGCCCTCTCACTGCTTAGGTTTCTGAGTAGGAACAGCCTTACATTTCCTGCCCTCTCAGAATGACACACTGCGGGGAGCAACATCAGAGAAAAGTTACAACATGAAGCAATTACATTCTCCCACTTTCCCTATGGTGGTTGCTGGGTATTTGGCATGTCTAGGTTCCCATGTGTTAATTGCTATAATTAGTTTTTTAATGTAATATTAAAGACAACAAAGTTTAAAAGAACATTCAGGTTATGAAGTTAGGCAGGCAAAAGTTAGGAAATGCCAGAATTCAAATTGCCTGTAACACCTTAATTTGGCCTCTTTGCATTTGGCAAGACATATGATAGTCTCTAATTACATGGTTACATGCTATTTTTTCCCCACAGGACCCCTGCCTCATACAGGGAATGGGTTGCTATTCAATATTTCTTTTTATCTTCCTCATCCAATGTGTGGGCCTAGGCCTAAGCTTTAACACATGCCAGCCAAGCCCTGCACTGAATACAGAATTATTAAATTTCTTCCTGGGTGTTTCTATGGTGGTTTCATCATATCTTAGTGCTTTACGAACATTAATACACTTATCTTCACAACACCCCTGTGAGACTAGGTGGTATTGTTATCCCCCTTCTATAGTTGGAAAGCTGAGGTATAGAGAGGTTAAGGCCAAAATTATTAGAATTGTGACAGAGAAGGAGTGATTAAGTCACAGCTCAGCTGGTGTCTGGGATTCAGGCAGAGCCAGTGGAGTGGGCAATGTCTATGCTATTATTTTTAATGTTGAATCTGAATAAAAAGATAGGTATAGTGGTTATCAGTGACCACTCCTGCTATGCAGAGGGTGCCCTTCGAAAAAGACTGTTTATGTGCACGCGAATGGCCCAGGAATCCTCCAGGGAGATCTCTAGGAAGCTTTCATGGAGGTATTCTGCAATCCTTTGCAGAAGGTTTCTGGGAAGGGCTGCCTTATTTCATCCACCATGGTAGGACACTTTCCCGCGCCACTCCAGTATTAACTCTTCTGGCATCATTGCAGCACACAGCATTGCAGCATCTGCTCCCTTTCTGCCTCTGTTACCCTCAGGAGAGTGATATTGCATATGGTCCCCTAGGGGAAACGGAGGAAGTTTCAAATGCTAGCACTTAAACTGCAAGCAATTTGACAAGTAATCCATCCCGGTTTGGTGAATTCTGGGTCACACAACCATGCTTTCCTGAGTGTGCCCTGGTTGTGGTTGGAAGGGATCACCGCGTATTGCAACCAGCATTTAAAAAATGGGGGGGGGGAGCGCTTCCTGTTTGTCTCCCTTCTCCCTCAACCTGTTGCCGCTTTTGTAACAATCAAACATTTTGTGGGGCTTTACACTGGTGCTTGTCCAGGTTGCTAGAGGAAAGGGGGCTTTTCTGAGGTTGGAACCACTGATCCCAAGGATGTCTTCACAAAAGCTGCAGCACATGATCTCTTGCCCATGCCTCAGGGCCTTACTCACTGTGGCTGGAGCAGCAAACCGACTCTTGCTGTTGCCAGCGGTTGTGATTATGTTGTTGTGGCTTGCAGGGAAGTGCATTGAGGGGTGTTTCTTTAATAAAAAGAATTAACCTTGCACCAGAAACAATGTATGCACCGTCAGTGCTACCCTTGTGCTTTGTATTCTGTGCAGCTGAAACCTTGTCCATTGGCGCATCCTCCACCCCAGGACAGAGACTTTCCCAGATTAGAAGGTGGAAAAAGAAGACTCGGGAGGACATGTTACGTGAGTTAATGTGCGCCTGTGAGAGTGACAAGACAGAGCTCAGTGCATGAAGGATTGCACTGTCCGACAGCCTGCACAAGGACTGCGAGGCCAGAAGAGCATGCAGGGAACACGAGTGTGACACACAGGATGAGATGGTGCGGAGTATGAGGGAGCAAACAGACATGTTGAGGCATCTGGTTGAGGTTCAAGAAAGGCAGCTGGATGCTACAGTCCCACTGCAGCCTGTGCTGAACCTGCTGCCATCGTCACCAAATTCCACATCCTCCTCTCCCAGACATCCTAGAATGCGGGGGAGGGGAGTCCGGTATCCCTTGCAATCAACTCCAGGGGAGGGTACAAGGACTAGATGGTGCCCATTCCCACCCCTTTGATTGTTATTGCAGTGCAGTTGTAAGCAAGCTGTCCTTGTTTCTCTCCCCTCCCCCCCCACAGTGTTATCAGCCCTTTTGCCCCAGGTTATCTTACTTTTCTTTGCTGTCTCTGTGTGTTTGTGAGCATAATAAAACTTAATGGATTGAGGAGAAAAGGCTCTTGATTCATTCAGCACACTGGTTACTGGGGGTGGAGTTTACAGGGGAGGACATGCAATGAAGGGGACAGCTTGGTAAGGAACAACACACATAAGTGTAACATTACTGTCAGTCATTGCTGAAACTAGTTTTCAAAGCCTCACGGAGACGCAAAGCCTCTCAATGTGCTCTTCTTATTGCCCTAGTGTCTGGCTGCTCAAAACTGGCTGCCAGGTTATCTGCCTCAACCCCCGCTTCACCAAAACTTTTCTCCCTTTGTTTCACAGATATTATGGAGCACACAGCAGGCAGCAACAACAATAGGGATCTTGCTTTCACTGAGGTCTAACCTAGTAAGCAAACAACACCAGTGGCCTTTTAAATGTCCAAAGGCACATTCCCCCACCATTCTGCACTTACTCAGCCTATGGCTGAACCAGTCCTTACTGCTGTCCAGGCTGCCTGTGTATGGCTTCATGAGCCATGGGAGCAAGGGGTAGGCTGGGTCTCCCAGGATCAGGATTGGCATTTCAACATCACCAATGGTTATTTTGCAATCAGGAAAGAAAGTCCCTGCTTGCAGCTTTCTGAATAGACTGGAGTTCCTAAAGATGTGCGCATCATGCACCTTTCCAACCATCCCACGTTGATGTCGGTGAAACGGCCCCTGTGATTCACCAGCGCTTGCAACACCATTGAGAAGTACCCCTTTCAGTTTATGTACTTTTTGGCAAGGTGGGCTGGTGCCAAGATAGGGATGTTCCGTCTATAGCCCCACCACAGTTAGGGAATCCCATCGCAGCACAAACCATCCACTATGTCCTGCACATTTCCCAGAGTCACTACCCTTCTTAGCAGAAGTCTATTGATTGCACTGACAACTTGGGTCACAACAGACCCCACGGTAGATTTACCCACTTCGAATTGATTCCCCACTGACGAATAGCAGTTTGGCTTTGCAAGCTTCCACAGAGCTATCACCACTCGCTTCTCAACTGTCAGAGCAGCTCTCATTTTACTATTGCTGTGCTTCAGGGCTGGGGAAAGCTCTTCGCACAGTTCCATGAAAGTGACCTTACGCATTAGAAAGTTCTGCAGTCACTGCTCATCATCCCATAGCTGCATAACTATGCCGTCCCACCAGTCAGTGCTTGTTTCCCATGCCCAGAAGCAGAGCTCCACCACGTCAAGGTGATGAGCAATTGTCACCAGCATCTGCAAATTGCTCCGGTCCATGGCTTCCAGCAGGGCTGCTTGCGTGGCATCAAATTGTTCCGTGCGGCAGCTCCTTCTTTGGCTGAGTAAATTCTGCAGGATAAGGCACAAGGTGTTTGTAATGCTCACAACAACAGTGTACAGCTGAGCGGGGTCCATGTTTGCCGAGCTATGGTGTCTACCCAGGTAACCCAGGCTTAGGAAAAAAGGCGCGAAAAAAGGCTTGATTTCTTTGCTGTTGATTTCAGGGAGGGATGGAGGGAGGGAGGTAAGTGCATCATGGGAGGCTAATGCCATGTTTCTATAACCACCTGTGCAAATGTTTTGGTCCCATGAGGCATTGCAAGCCCAACCCAACATTCCACTTGGCTCCATGCACTGTGCGATAGCTACTCACAGTGCAGCGTTCTGTGCGTTGATGCAAGCCCTGCTAGTGAGGATGCACTCTGCTGACACAATGAGCATAGTGGGGACATGCAGGATCCACTTGCTTAAATCAGAGGCTCAATGTCAATTTACATAAAATCGACCTAACTTTGTAGTGTAGACATGCCCTCAATCTCAGAAATGGCTGAATCATTTTAGTTGAAACTTGTATATCAGCCAGAGAAACACATACATTAAATTTTGACAAAGTTATAAACTAAATAGTGTCTTTTAATAGGAAGTGTCAGGCAAAGTTAACTATACAAGGTGTTTCCAGCTCTACCTTGATATTTTGATGCAAGTCTATAACATTGTCAAATGTCTATTTAAAATGCTTTTTAAAATGCAACCTTCTGTGTGTGTGTGTGTGTGTGTGTGTGTGTGTGTGTACTCACACCACTTCTCTAACTTAATCCATCAGTCTCTCTCTTCCACCCATCTCTACATCCTAACGTAAGATGAAGAACCCCAATAGCCAAGGACCATACCAAATGAGAGGCAAAGTATCCTCATTTCTACCAGGCTGCTGTGCTGTCTCTGGGCCCTATTAGAGGACTCAATTTTTTGCAGTCTCTGACATGTAAGAAGCTGAAAAAATGTGACTCCTCTGACTGCTGGAAGGGAGAAGGAACACTCTGTTTCCATTTACCCCACCTTCCATGCTGGAGCCTTCAACCTCTTGAAGGGGTGAGGTCTCTGACAATCTAGCTCTCCCCCATCCTAGTTCTGGGTCTTCCTCTGGTGTAGATAGCTCCAAGGTCTGCTGCTGCTGCTCAGAGCTTTCCCAAGCTTAAACAGAGTGACACTGGCCTGATTCTTGTCAGCTTCACAGCTACCCAGAGGGATCCCAATATTTGTAATGAAAAATGTCAAGAATCTAGTCAGCTTTCACATTGGGAAAGTTCTGAACAGCAGCAAAAGCACTGAGAGCTGTTTGCCCTAGGCTCAAGAAAGACATCTCTGCATCAGTAACTCTTGGCTTCCATTTGGTAGTATTTTCTTCCAAATTATAAGGGCTAATCTATTTTTTAATAAAGCTTAGATTCTTCAGAATGTAATGGCACTTGCCTGGAAATGTCTCTTACATGTCATAGGGGAATTCATTTTTCTAAGCCCCACATATTTAGCATGTGTCATCTTCCACATAGCAGGTGGCTGATTCAGCAATAACTTGAGCTTTCTCTGGCCTTTTTGTGACCAGCAAAGCATTCGGTAGCTCTGGTTACAGCTGTAACCCATGTAATCAATTGTAGTAATAATGATCATTAATAATCCAGTATTAAAATAGCACTTGTGATCATCACAGTCTATTTCATGTATGAAATGAGATCCCTCCTGTGAGGCAAATAAGAATTGTCATGCCTATTTTATGGGTGGGGGAAATGAGACACAAAGAGGTTAAATGACTTGCCTAGGGTCATGTGGCAGAACCTGCAATAAAATGCAGGAATTCTGGCTCCCAGTTGCCTGTAAATACATGAAAAGTGGTATTCATGTTTGAAATATCTCAACTAGATAGATATGAACTTAAAAATATTCCATCTAGCCTATTTCTGTGATTTAGTCCTTCCTTTGTTGATTCATTCATGCTTGCCCAATTTCTGTGGGCATAGCCAAGGGTGGCTTTCCAATGTTCATCCATTTAAAAACTGCAAAGAATTGAAATTAATGAATTAATATCTATAGCAGCCCATGCTGAAGTGTGGCTCCCTGGAAAAAGGATGAATTTTCTCTCCTGCATTCTGTGTGTGTGTGTGTGTGTAGTTAAATTTTTTTTTAAAAAATTAGCATATACTGGACATAGCAAAGCAAGACTGCTTCATCTGAAGCAGCAGCATCTTTGTACTTCACCTAAAAAAATACCATTTTACTGCAACACCATTAATTGATTCATTTTATTGCATTGCTGATAAAGGTACAAGCTGATATTCTTATCTTCTCTACTTTTCTGATATTGCATTATATTTATTAATGAATTGTCACATGTTCCTGCCTTATCTTTTTGCTAAACCAAGTGCCACTACAATATCTTTGCGTTTGGGCTTAGTAGTGACACACAGTAACTGCATGTTTAGTAGAATGCTGGCTTTTTCTGCTTAAATCCCCATGTTAAACCCCTTTATTGAAAACCATTGCTTCCAGGGGAAACAGCTCATAGCAGAACTAAGAGTGATTAAAAAAGAGTTGTCCTACTTTTTTATCATCCCATCCAATCTTTACCAGATATAACAAGCTCTCAGAGCCTGAAGAATCAAGCGGGGTAAGAGGGGGAAGAGAGAAAAGAAGCAAAGAAGAGAAGGACCAATGGGAGCAATCTTCCCATTCCAACATGTGAGAACAGACTGATGATCACTTCCAACATCCTCCAAAATATTCCATGTGTACCTCATGGACATGCTTCTGCTGACCGTGTGCCATATGATCTTTACGTACAAGTCACAGTGCCAACATTAAAGACAACTAAATCACTGTTAGCAATAAAATCCTCTTGCAACTTTCCTTTCTCATCAATCGATTCTGTTCCCCAAACCTCAGTTGGCACTGAAATCTCCACAGATCATTGTGGGACTATAGTTACCAGAGCCCCGTTAGCCAGAGATTTCCGTTGGAAACGCCCCAGTACCACAAGGTGATGATCTTTGCTTCTCGAAGGAACCTTGCTAAATTTGACCTTGTGCAGTCATCTGCAGTACACATAATTGGACCTGTAAGATCTACTCCAACAGCAAGTTGTGAACAAGAGTCTGATGTTCAACTTCTTGAAGCATAAAAAACAGATAATTTAGTATGGAAATAATCTTCATCCCCTACCTGAATGTCCTCACTGTTCAGAAATTGGAAAACCAAACCAGGGCTGAAATGATCACTTTGTTTTAAATGGAGTGTAAAAAAATTACTGAAGAAACTGAAGGCTTTGATAATCTTAGGAGAGTAGAGTGAGTGAAGAAGCTTGTATACACAGTAATGCCTCCACATTAACCTATTTACTTTAGTGAATATCTCTCCCTTTGGGAACCTTGCTCGAAGGAGCATACAGACTTGGCCACACTAAGGAAAATTACAGAAAAGACCATGCAACAGTATCCGTCACAAAGCAAATACATAAATGCTTATACTAACGGTTTGACAGACAAATCCTTCAAGAATGGTAGTTGTGGTGTGTTGTGACGATGAGACCTACAAAATGTATCCCTAACCTAAGCTCAATGTGAAAGTTCATAAAATGTTTCAATAACCATGAAAATATGTCAAGTTGACAGTGAAAGAGTTTATAAACACCTTTAATTCTTTAGGCCTTTAAGATCAATATCCATGTAGTCGGCTGAATGGCCATCCTGGGCCATAGTCTCTTTGAGTCTCTTGTGCCTGGGTCTCCTATGGGAGACCCCACTCCTGGGTAATCTCTCTGTTCCTGGCAGGAGTTCATCTCACTCCCAGGGTCCTTTCCAGGTCCAACTACATCTAGTCCCTGGCGGTGCTCCTCAGAGCACACCACCTCCAGATCCCCTCAACCATATCATGCTTGTAGTGTCAGTCTATGCCCACACAAGGGAGGGGGGAAAGGAAAGGCTGGCCACTGCCTCAGGCTGGGCTCCCCTTCCTACTGGAGATCCCTAGCAGCTTCTCCCCCTGGACAAGCTTCCCCCCTCTGTGGCAAGTTTCACTTTTTTAAGCTCCCCTTCTCCAGGTGCAGCATGTTTTGTAGCTGTGCCTAATTGGTGCTGCCTGAGCACAGGAATGCTCATTAGCCTTTCTATCAGTGGGATGGGGTGGGGGTGTCCTCTCACAATCCATACAGCAGGTGGCTTCAGACAGTGGCCAAATAGACAATGTACAAGAAAGAGCACTGGTTTGGAATGTATCCGCTCAAATGTTATGGCTGAAATGAATAGCTTCTCATTGGAGTACAAGAAATACGCACAGCTGAAATAGAGGTGACAATTGTGATGTTTGTTGACCCACAGGTGGCAATCTTCACGTGACCCTGAGAGCCCATCAGTGCCAACTGGCAAAGGGTTCATTGTCATATAACAAACTACTATCAGGTCTGACAAACTTACTACATCTAACACATTGCCATCATAGTCTTTATTTATAAAAATGTCATGTGAGGTATCGAAGGAAAGCTTATATCATACTGGTGGTCATAAGCATGTGAGGTGTTAGTCAAGAAGTTGTATGTATGTACTAAAAGTATGCTTAAACCTTGTAGCCAGGCAGGGTAAATAAACAAGATTCTCCCACACAAATGAACATTGCTTTACCTGGATGCCTAGATCTCTGATATAAATAACAGGTTACGCCAAATACAATGGGAGTTCATTTGCATCTGCGGTAAACAGGAAGAACAAGGTAACAGGAGGGTGAGAAAGCAGCATGGCGTCAGCACACCAAAGCACAAGCAGCAGGGAAGAAGGATCTTATCTGGGGAACACTTCAAAAGGATACATTTCAAAGGTCTGCTGAACTTTAAGGAGGAGGAAAAAGAACCTCTTGGTTATCCATCTCTGAGGGAGCAAAAAGGGCAGTGCTTTTTGCATCCATGAAAGCTAGATTCTGGCCCTGGGGGCTGGTGATGCTGAGATGTTGCTTTAGGTGAGAAACTTACCTTGGACAAAGATTTTAGCCTGTTATAAGTTAAGAGGAGTCTCTAAGAGTGTGTTACACTTCTGGTTTATTTGTAACCATCATTGTTTCCATTATTCTTACTCATTTGAATCTGAATCTCTGCTCTTTATTCTCTCTTTACTATCAAGTCATCTCAGTGCTGTGATATTAAGTAGCGTGTGCCTTCTCAGTTGAACCAAGTATACAGTGTGTCTTTGAAGGCAGCAAAATTGGTAATTATTGTGAGTGTGTCCAGTGACAAGGGCTGGACACCATAGGAGGATGCTTCTGGGAAGTTTGGGAAGTGGGGTTCAACAAATGTTGAGCTGCAAGGCAAAACAATGGCTGGCAGAGTCCTGAGAAGTTTGTCTGGGGTGGCTAATAGACTGGGATGAAGGGGAGCTGTCATCCAGTTTAGCACCAGCAAGTCTCTACCTAAGGTAGGGGGAGTAACACGGTGACCTAGAGTTCTGGACGCCCTGAGCAAGTATCACACATTGGTTCCTTTTGAAGAAACCAGATCAAGTCCTTATAAAGGACCCCGTAAGAGTTGAATTCATTCTTGAACTTCCTGCCCTGACTATCGTGAAGAAGACAACAACAATCAAGTGCTGGAGCAGGAGACACCAAACACGGAGGGACTGAAGGGGAAGAGGCAGTATTGAATAAAGATAACAGAAAAAAACTAATTTTCTAGCACATCAATGAGCATAAAACTGGTCCTCCTAATATATCTGACCTGTCCTGATTTTCTTCAGGAATTTGTGCTAGCCCATGTTCTTTAAGGCTTATGTGATTCTACTTGATGATATGTTACCACTGTTATTCAGATATTAACTCCTTTATTTATCCTATTGATATGCCTTTTGGTCTCTTTTTGTCAATGTCCTGTGTGATGGTGCATGCATGCCATGCACTGGTACTGCAGTGGTTAACTCCTCTCTTTGGGCTGAGGAGGCCACACCCCCTCAACCTTGCTTGACATGCTCCCGCTGGAGCTCAAGTATAAAAGGGAGCAACCCAGCAGCTCAGGGCTGACCCCTAGAAAGGAAGGTGTGCTGCAGGCTCCTGCAGAAGGACCGCTGGCACTTCAGGATGCAGAGGCCAGCCAGATGGTGATGACCCACGAACCCCAGAGTCTGGGTGCCCCAGAAGTAGGTGTGACCGTGGGAATCCTGAGACGGCACACCACGGAGGAACAAGTAGGAAGTGACCCAGGGAAACTTTGTGGGGAATCGGTTATTGAACCAGAGACTAGCTCAGTGTGTTTCACAAGGATCCCCACTGAGTTGGTGGCGGGCAACCCCACCACTGACAGGGCCCTGGTTTGGGACCTGGGATGGAGGGATGGAGGGACCGGATCCCCCCATCCTGGCTCTCACCCATCCTGGCTGCTACCCACTCGGGGGGCAGGCCATCTCACCAATCCTATTGACTCAGGCCACTAGGCCACACAGTCCTGACAGAACGAGCAGCTTTATTGACTCTGGCCGCTAGACCGCACAGGCCTGACAGAATGGGCAGCTCCATTGACTCCAGCCCATAGGCCACCAAGCCCTGAATGCAAGGGCAGCATTGACTCTGGCTGTTAGGCCACCGAGCCCCAAGAGAGAGTGCGAGTATATTAACTCCGGCTATATTGACATGGGCTGTTGGGCCACCCCGCCCTGATAAGAGGGACGGCTATATTGACTCGGCCATAAGGCCACCCCACCTCAGCAGAAGGGCATCCATATAGACTTTGGCCACTGGGCCATGCAGATATATAGACTCTGGCCATTAGGCCATGCAGTCCCACACCTGAGGGCAGGCATATTGACTTTGGGCCACACTACCCTGAGACCCTGAGCGGTTGTGCAGACTTGGCCGTGGGGCTGTAACAACGCACATGCCCCACGACTTGGCCATGGGGTTGTAACAACGCACACACCCCGTGACAGCCTGTCATGATGGATTTCTAGCTAATTAGAATAGGTGACATTCCATTGCCTCTATTCAGTTTCTGTGGTATCCCATGTGCTAGATATGGTCAGAAGCATTCAAGTGATTATTCAAAGACATAGCTTTTGATCATTGGCTTTTGGGAATTATGGCCTCTTTGGGAAACATCTTTGATGACAGTTATGTTGCTCCTGTGGTACTAATCAGGAACAAATTAGCAATAACACATTTTATTTATATGGTACTTAAGTGCTCAAGCAAAATACAAGCAAAACATAAAACCTTATGAATATCATATAAATCAGGATGGGAAATCCTCTTTTGTACAATTTCAGACACTTGGCAAGATTGTGGCTCAGCCTTTGCTAACCCAGTCTGATGTGTAGACAGCAATCAACATTCTAGTCACTGCTAAACTACATTATTGCAATGCATTACATTGTAGTCTCTTAGAAAGATCTCTGTACAAGTGTCAATGCAGAATTCCACAGGCTAGTATTTTCTCACTCACGTTAAGTTTTTCAGCCCATTAGTCCTGTTTTAGAGACACTAGGAATTTCACCCACCCATGACAGAGGTTGTATATTAAATCTTGTATCATTTATAAATGTGCTGTGCTGATTTTTATAACCATGTTCTATATTAGCCTAGTGTAACCTGCTAACTTTTTGTCCAAATACTTGCCTAAAAGTTACCTTGGAACTAGCTGTGTTGTTTATTTTTTAAACTAGTATGAATTATATGGTAACATTTGTTGGAATTTGTAGGTTTTGCTGTGGTACTATGTTCCCCCCATCTGGAACTGGTTGCCCACTGAGATTTGTATTGTTAATTCCATTTGTGCTTATAAATCTAGACCTCAATTTGATTTGTTGTCCTTGGCTTTTGCTGAATTAACTAAATGTGTGTTTTTGTATTCTTTATGTGTAATTTTTCTTGACACACTCTGTGAAAATCACTACATAAGCACAACTTCTCACATGGTATTATTAAGTATTCTCTTTTAAGATGTAAGAGTTCAAGAACTGTGTAATTCATTTAGTTATAAATATTTTTGGTTAAAAATGGATGTGTCCTGAAAGAAAGAGCTTATGTAGCTCACCATTTCCCAATGAATTTAAGGCAAACCCAAACAGAATGGGGCAGGTTTGTTTTTTTCAAACGATGCATATTCAAATCAATTTTTTTTAACTGAATCAAAAATTGTTTCTACTTATAACAATATTGTTTCAGAGCTACTACATTTCATTTCCTATCCCTGAATTCCTAACAAGGACAACTTTTCACAGCCTGATCACCAAATTAAAGAACAGGTACGGCTTAATCATTCCAACCAGAGCTGTGCTATTATGCACTCTCTCTCTGCAGCTCACCTCAGAGTTAAAGAGTGAGTGACTCTACTAATCAACCATTAGAAAATGTTGTGGTTGACTATCTAAAATGTATTTTAGCTAATTTTTCAACATCTACAACTGCATTTTGCATTTAATAGTTTTTTATTGCAACTGTTTTATTTTACGGAGAGAAATATATATTTTTGTCCACACTACAATCTTATGTAAGTTACCTTTATGAACTGTACCGAGCGCTTATTTTTACATGGCCAAGGCCAAATTTTGCCCTTAGATACACACTTCCATTGACTTTGTTAGTAGAGTCAGATGCATATAGAATTTGACCTAATTTCAACGTGCTTTAGGCTACACTCACTCAAAAGATGCACTTTAACAAAACCTTTTACATTGTCTTCCTTAATAAACATTAGATAGGAGTCCAAACACTACTGAAACTTAGAGAAGTCTGAAATCTAAACCTGGATCTGAACTTCACAAAATGGAAACTATCTATGAAAAGTCTCTCAATTTGGGGCCATTTGAAATTGGGATCCAGATGACTACATACAAAGGAAATAAATATACAGTATAGGTTTAAAATTACTGCAAGTTTTATTATCAGTTATATTGATTATTACTTTAGTATCAACTATAACGAAATATTATGCAACTAAATCTCTTACTGCAAACAATTATATTTATTATATCTAGAAACCATGGGCCAGATCCTCAGATGGTGTAAATTGATATCACTCTCCTGAAGTCTCTCAGACTACTCACGTACTTAAAGTTAAGCATGTGTTTCCTGTTTTACTGGATTAAGGACTTTGGCAGAAGCACTGAGCAAATGTGCTAATCCCACACTCCCAAATCACCTCTCAGGTGCCAAAAGCCCCAGCTGTCCCTACCCAGCTGCCAAAACAATCAGATTCCCCTTACAACTTCCACAATGTTGTTTATAAAAGCAGCAAAGAGTCCTGTGGCACCTTATAGACTAACAGACGTATTGGAGCATGAGCTTTCGTGGGTGAATACCCACTTGTCTATAGAAAACTCTGCAGCCTATTTGACAACTGAAAATGTTGGACATCATAAAATAACTTGAATGGAATATCAAATTAAATAACACAGGTGCTATGATACTGCTTGTATTTATTTTCTTATTTAATTCATTATAATCTGCTATTTATTAATGTATGTCAAGCTGCCCAGGAATTTCTAGTCTCACAAGAGTACTGCAGGATCATTTCACAGAATTTTGGTCCAGCCTTCCTCAGCATACACTTGGTCTTAGTGAATGCCGTGCTCTGTAAACATTTCCCAATAACACTATTCTGACACACCCTCACTTTTGGGTCTGTGTCCTGGCACTCAGAATTCCTCTAGCTCAAAGATCTAAGACTTTGGTTCCCGCAGAAGGTGTTCCATGTCAATCCTGCACAGGAACGTAAGTGGCCCAATTTGTGCTCCAACCACCAGTTCGTTTCTTATCAAATTCAGTTAAGTCCTCCTGGTTCTATCTGACCAGCTTTTCTGAAATACGGATATAAGTAGGGTGACCAGATAGCAAATGTGAAAAATCGGGACGGGGGTGGGGGGTATTAGGAGCCTATATAAGAAAAAGACCCAAAAATCGGGACTGTCCCAATAAAATCGGGACATCTGGTCACCCTAGATATAAGACAGCATCCTTCCCTCCCCCTCCTTTCCCCCCCCCCCCCCGGTCACTCTCATTCCAACAGGCTCTCTTCTGACTTCTCTGCTGCTCTGACCTTTCTTCTCTGTCTGTTCTCCACTCTGTCATTTCCACAGTCAGCACTCCGCTGGCATTTCCCGGAGATCTAGCCTCAGTTCCTTTATTTATTTTCTTTATATTCCTGCCCCCTGTGTGACTTCACTTACTCCCATAGTCTCTGTTAACAGCTGCATACTGATGGCTCTTAAAAACCTACATATTTCAGGGACCACCCGTCATAACCTTGGTCTACAGCACTATTAGGTGCTAGTAAGTGCCAACCTGCCACCCACTGAGGGGCTAATGGTTACTAGGGCAGAAGCTGTACCCTGACAGAGGACTCCAGTCCTAAAACTTGATTGGCAGAATGCTGGAGGGTCCTGATTGGTCCACAACTTCTATATAAACACAGCACAGGAAGAGGAATTTGTCCATCCAATTGGGATCCAAAGAAAGCAACGTAAGAAGATTTTATGTCTTGTGCTTCCCACTCCCATGGCTTGACTCCTGGTGTCCAACTTGTGGTTCTGATCTCTGGTTTGTCTCTTGCCTCTGACCTCTTGGTACCTTGACCTGGCCTTACTCTGGTTACCCATTCGTGATTCAGCTCTCAGGTTTGTCTCCTGCTTCTGATCTCCTGGTATCCTGACCCGGCTGACTCTGGGCTCCCATCCTGTGACTGTGGATCTTGGCTTTGAGCACTAGGTCTGGCTGCCCATGACCTAGCTGTGACAACATCTCCTCCTCTGTCCAGGTACCCATCTTTGTGTGTTTTCCAACAATTTTCTCTGGTTTAGTACACCTCAGATTCAACATGTCAAATGGAGCTTCCCTTCTTTCTTCCTATACATTCTGTCCTTTCCCTTTTTGTCATCATAGTTGACAATTCAGCTGTCCTCTTGGCCAAAGAAGCTTCCATTCTTGTTGTCCCTTGATTCCTTCTTATTCTTTCCTGGGACAATGTTTTACTTCTTCCTTTATAACATTTCTAAATCCATTCCCACTGGTAAAACCCTAGTTTGTTATATGGTCCTCTCTCTCCAAGACTACTCTCCTCCTCCTCCTCCTCCAGCCTCCCTGGCTCAACTTTCTGCTCTCTCTAGTAGTCTTCTCTCACCTCTCTGACTACATTAGAACACTCCTTGTGTCCCTTCACTGGCTCCCTCTCTCACCACAAAATTCAAACTCCTCGTCTTCACCTCCAAGATGTTGGATAACTCTGCTCCTTCCTAAATATTTACCTTTGTTTTCTTATACTCCTTCCACTCCCTGTGCTCTGTCCACTCTTCTTACATTGTTTTCTTTGTTCTTTCTCCCCTTTGTGCTTTTTTCTATGCCTGAAATTACTTCCCTCTTCCAGCCCAACAAGCTGCCCACAAAACCCATTTGTGATAGTGTACTCAGAGGGCTGGGCAGCCTAGTGGTTAGCACACCCAACTTTCAGACCTTTGCCTCTCTGCCAGGGTGGTAGGGGTGCCTTTTCCTGACCCTAAACTGGTAATCTTCAGCTCTCCACCTGCAACTGGACCTCTGCCTTTGGAGGGTGTGGTAGGGGGATCTGTGTTTTCCTCTCCACTGGGTCCACTGCCCTGGGCTACTTCCTACCTATATGTCCCTTCAGTTCGGAGGGCATGGCCCATATAGGCCAAATGGTCAATCACTTAATGAGTCCAAAGTAGCAGGGCCTTGCAGGACCTGCTTGTTCTCCAAGGGGGTGGTGGTGGTGGGAGAAGGCTCTGCCTGTGGGCCTTATCTGCTCTGTGGCCCCCTCTCAGGCTCAACCTTCTGTCTGGCTTCCCGGAGAGGGACTCCTCTCTCCTTCAGCCTGACCACCCTCCCCTTTGCCTGGGCTTCTGAGCTCCTTTTAACCCATGACTCCAGTCACAGCATGCTCAGCAGGCCTGGAGGGGAAGGGTTACTTGGGCCCACTACTGCCTTTTAACCCTTTCAGGCCCAGTGTGGGGTTTGTATAGCCCACCACACCATTCCTTTATCTCAAACCTCTCCACCCTACAATAATCCAAAAAGGGGAGAAGGGAGAGGGAGAGAGTAATATGCAGTGTGATGGAATCTTTGGAACCTTCTTATTGAATTGTTATGGGGTAGGGAGGTTGGGGACAGAGGAGTCTATACTTTTATATTTGAGTATTATATAGTTTAATAAGAACTGTAGCACCTGCAGAAGATACTCTTGTGTGGAGGAAGTGCTACCTTCATCTGGTATGTTGTACATCTATATCCCTGAAAATAAGAGGGGTTTTGTTTTGTTTTTTGTAAAGGTCAAAAACATTCAGCCCTGGACATGGCTTTAATCTCTCTCTCTCTCTCAGGTCTTGTATTTTAGACTTTATTGAGGCTAGTTAGAAATATTTGTTTTAGCCATAAATGACAGTGCAAATATCTGTGAAAGCACCCACATCAGAAAACAGCTGAGAACTACAGAGAGATTGTATAGCCTGGTGGATTGGGCCCTGGGCTGGGACTCAAGAGACCTCTCTATTCCTGGCTCTGCCACTGGCCTGCTGGGTGACCTTGGACAAGTCACTTCCCACCATGTGCCTCCATTTTCCCACCTGTAAAATAGGAATAATGATGCTCACCTCCTTTGTAAAGAGCTATGAGAACATTGATGAAAAGTGTGCTATGATAGCTAGGTATTTATTATTATGGGATATTTTAAACAAAGTATCTGTCTTGTTCTACTCTGAGTATGATACTTGTCTGTGAACTGCACTTTTTGTCCTAATTCTTTTGAGATCCTGCATGGGTCATAGAGGACAGAACAGACCTATTAATTGTTGCATGTATCAATTTTAATGGAGTTACATTTTTATATGAAACAGGTCGAGCAATTAAGTTTCACATAGAAATCCTTTGCACTTCCATTGACTTCCAAGTCTCACTGCAAATAATGGCATTGATCTCATGGAATCTATATTCTCTCTGGCATGGGCATGCCTGGAACCTTTTATAAGAGAGTAATAAAAAGCATTAGCTACTTATTACTTTCCATTGACCCGGGTTGCTATTCTGAACTTGCCAGTCTCTGACTTTGAAAGATTCCTAGCACAATATGGATATGCTGGCCATTTTACAGTTTATCTTTAGATTCAACAGAATGACAAATTTTTGAGTATGAAAAGATTTGTTAGATCATCTGTCAGATCATCCTGCTTCCAGTGTCAGTTTCTTCCCTGCAGAACACTTTGTAGTGTTTGTCTTGTCTAGTTTCAGATTGAATAATTTTTTGCTTTAAATAATCTAAGAAAATAACATCTCACATCGGTGCAATTTGACATGGAAATATTTGAAGTCCTCTGTGTTCAGAGGATGTCTGAACACACTATAATGTCCTCATTGACATTATAGTGTGAAGGAGTCCAGCAAAAATAAAAGACAACACGAATGGGAACTGAAAGAGGAGAACGAAGTAGTGAAATTAGAGTTTACAGCATTCTGGTCGAGGGGCCAGATTTTTGGCTTACTGAGCTGTGCGTGGTGAGGTTTAGGAAGGGAAAAGGGGGAAATTTGGCTTTACACCAACTTCATCACCCTCAAACCTAAGGCTGTTTAGCCACCAGCTTAGGCTCTGGTTTAAAGTAAAGTTATGGCATACACAAAAAGCTGGCCACATTCCTTGCAGACAGGGATGGCGGTAAGGGGTAGAGGCCACTCTTCAAAAATATTTCCCGCTACGCTCCCACTTCCATTGCCCCTCCTGACAGGAAAAGTAGCAGAGGCAGTTTTTTTCCTTACTATAGTGTGTGAGCTGTGACAGTGGAAGAGATTAGTGAAATACAAGCAGGTAGTTCCTTACCACAGAGGTCCGGGAGATTGCTCTGAAATGAACAGTGTACATACAGGACACACACAGCAGAAGTGAGATTCAAACCTATGACTATCCTGTGTCCCTGCTTGCTTTGGGAATATCCCCAAAGTTTATGTGGCTGCAATGAACAGTCTCTCTCTGTCTCTCTCTTACTTAATCTGTCTCCTGCTCCCTCCCTCCCTGTCTGTACTCCAGCAAGCAGGAGCCAGCAAAGATAGCTGGGAGGGAGGCTGCTCCCAGCCAGGCCAGAATCCCTAGCTGCCTGGACAGGGACAGGGCTGGGTGAGTCTTTGTTCAGGGTGGTTTAGTGCATGCATCATTTCCTTTCCCAGGTGATCTCATCCCCCTGCAGGGCTGGGCTATGGGCTGGTTCCTTCTTTCCCCTTCCGCCCCCACCCCCTTTCCTGCTGCATCGATTTAACCAGAAATGGGAAGCTAGACTGGGACGTCTGGCCTAGACTAGTCCAAAACAGTAGCCTGCCAGTGGGGCATGACCTGGGTCCCCACCCTTGAGTCCCCTCTGTTTCTGAATACAAGTAGCTTAAAAAAAAATCTTTAAAAATGTCAAGCAAATGATCATTGACCATTTCAGAAGTTTTCAGCAAACAAAATGCATTGAAGAAAAGCAAGTATTCTGAAATTTGACAACTCTTGCCCTCAATTTCAAAAATAGGCTACATTTTGGAAAAATTCATAGGAGAATGCTCTACCAGGATTACCTCCTGACTCTGATCTCTTATATAATGACAAAGAAGATTGTAGCATAGAAGAATCGGTAGCGGAACATTCGGTATCAGATTCTTCATCAGATGAGGAGGTGGAAGGAAAGGACTCGGCAATACAGTATCATGAATGGAAAGTGAAAGAGAATGCACCTATTAATAAAGTAAGCCCAGCGAGTAACATTCCACCTGAGCCAAGTGATATTGCACAAATTGTATCTGATGGCCCAAAACAACCACAGCTAAGGTCTTGTCCTCAAACAAAATACAAGAATGAGTGGAGAAGTTTCAGAAGAGTGGCTCGGTTTATAGCCATGGGTCAAATATATCAAAATAATGAATGCAGTTTACTGCTTTCCATGCAGATTTTTTCAACATCCACTGCTGTAGAAAAATCTGTGTTTATTATTAGTGGCTTCAGCAACTGGAAAAACTATGTGAAAGGATGCAGAATTCCAACAGCATGAAAATAGAATTACTGGCACTGTCAAGTGGTATGGGCTTCATTCAAAGATATTTAGTCTTTCAGTTTGGTCCCAAATCACTGATGCATATTTTGCTTTAGTGCTAGAGAACTGCATGTATATCAAAGCTGTGGCAGATGTCCCATGACTCACTGCAGTCCAGGGGATTGCTGAAAGAGGAAAAGATGAGCGAAAACACTGACAACGAGGGCAAATTCCTGGAGCTCCTGACTCTAATAGCCAAATATGACATGGTAAGAAAGAAAATTGAAAGTGTACCATGCAATTCAAAATACACCCATTCCTCAATACAAAATGAAGTCACTCACATTATCAGAAATGGTGGTTGAATGCATAAGCCAAGAAGTGAAAAGCTAATGATTTCTTTGTAATGGCTGACGAAACTAAAGACATTAGCAAAGTGGAACAAGTGTCAGTAGTGCTGCAATTATTCGCATGGCACTATCTATGAAAGATTTCTTGGTTTCCATCTTGCTGAGTCACTTGATGTAAAGTCTCCTTCATGCTAAGGAGGATAATAAATTACCTTCAGTACGTGAAGAACACATTGTCACGATGTGGTACTGATGTACAAAATTGTATTGCCAGACCTATGGTGGTGCCAAAGTTATGAGTGGAAAACTTAATGATGCACAAGCTCTCTTAAGGGAAGAATTACCTCATGCATTGTATGTTCACTGTTTCAGTTCCAGGCTCAATTTAGTTATTGTCGACATATGCAAAGGAAACAAACATACACAGATTTTTTTTCGCTATCCTGGAGAAATTTCTCTCTGGATCAGCAACACATGCTAGATTCATAGCCACTCAAAAGAAAATAGACAACCCAAAAATAAAGTCTTGGAATTTGAAGAAGCTTTAGGACAAGTTTCTGCTTGTAATGCTGTGAAAAAGATGTCATCCATTCTTGTGACACTCGCTTTACTATCTTGAGATGTCAAGAGCTGACAGGGCAGTGGGTGCATTAGGTCTTAGTTCAGTATTAGACTTTGCATTTATTGTCCTCCTTTGCATGTTCACAAAAATTCTTCAGCTGCTTAAAGTTATATTTGACTCTTGCAAGCAGTTGAGCATGACTTGTCTCAGACGTGCTTAGCTTTGGACACCCTAATCAGTGAATTTCTGAATATAAGCGGTTCAGAAGAGGCGTTTGATTAAAACATGGAGTTAAACCATTACCATAGCTTCAGAAAATGACTTGAAGCTGCCTGAAGTTCAGGGAATACAGTCATTGCCTAAAAAACTTCAGGAATAAATTTTTGACTGAAGCATCAAGTGCAGAACAGCCCTCTTTAGATAAAGGAGACTTCAGGAAATGTGCCTTTTTTCCAGTGCTTGATCAAATAACTGGAGAACTTCAAAGAATTCTGAAAATAAATATGTTCTTGTTGTTGTCAATTGCCTTAACCCAAAGTATGAAAATTTTCTTTACTTTCTAAAATAAAAACCACTCACAGAACACTATGGATGTGCCGTAGACAGTGTGGAGAATGAGGTAAAACTCTTGCCAAAAGTAACTGAATGCTATGAAGAAGAGAGAGCAGAAGTCCAAGATTGACAGTTTGCTGCGCCTGATGGTTTTTTTTTTTATATAAATACAAACTTGCCTTCTACAAACTACACAGTGTGTTTGTGATTGGTGTGAGCATTTCTCATCAAGTGCTGTATGTACAAGAACATTCTCATGCCTTTGACAAGTGAAAGATTACCTAAGGAACAGAATGGCAAATGACCAGTTAAGGAACTAGGCTCTAGTGGATATTGAAAAATCTTTATCTTGTACTCAGAATAATATTGGTGCATGATACCTTACTGGAGTGAAGTGTCAACTACCAACCTCTTCTCAGCACTCTTGCAGTGATTGCCTTGTGATGGTATATTTCTTTTTAGTAAGCAACAAATTACCTACACTCTGGAACCAAATACCATGTTTAACTTTGATCTGCCTTTTTAAAAATTAAGGTACAAGGTAGACTAATGGAATAATAGTCTGAACTTCAATCTCAGGCCTAAATCACAAATTAAGTGACTTTGGCAGGCTCATCCAAGCCCTAGTTTGTCCTTGTCCAGCATATAACTTACTCTGAATGTCAGTCTCTGCTCAAGATGAGTACTACCCAGATCAGGTCAGGTGTGCAATTCCTATGGAAGCTTACAAAGTGTGTGTGACGTATGTACATTAGAGATAGGAGCTTATTTACTTACTGTCTGAGTGTCTTTTCTAATTAGCTCTTCCCCAATTATAGACTTTAGAAACACATCTAGCAAATGTCTAACTTGTAGATACATATACAATTCTGAGATGATAGATAACATTTCATTCTGAACATTTCAGAGTTCAGTCATGTTTACTCTGCAACACGTCTCTCTATGAGACAGTCCTTTGGCATCTGATCTTTTAAAAACAGAGTCTTTCTGCCTTGGAGGAAAACCTGTTGCTCATTTTATCCAGTGAGAATTTTGTCACTTTGCTAAGGTACTTGAATGCTTTCTTTCATATTTGCAGAGCAGTCCCTAGGAGAGGATGTGCTCTGATCTCCTGAGACAGCAATGTCTGTCATAAATCAGGTTGGAAAGCACAAAAGGAAAGCAACATGCTGCTGCAGTACTTTACCATGTAGGGCTGTTTCAAGTTTCTGTAAAACACAACTGGTACCAAGCATTGAATTCCAGCTGCCCGGTTATAGACTTTACAGGTGAAAGAGGTTCTGATTTAGCTTTTCATAATTAAAAATATTAATAGCTTCCCAAAATTTGTTTTAAGACATGCAATTTTGTAACATCTAAACTATTGAAGACTTGATGTCTTAGGGAACTGATGTCTGATCTAGGTAGACTCAAATTTGATTCACAGAAAATTTATTATATATGGAGCTGATGTTATATGTACTGTAAAGAGGTTTTTTACTGTCAGCTTTTCTGAGACAGTTACCATCCCTGCATGATAAGCATATTAAAAGATGCACATCAAATGGCATAACCTTTGTAGCATATTGGAAGCCTTATGATCCAAACTAACAAATACGTAAAAATAGATGAGCTAAAGCAGTTTCAGTATTAAGTATGGATTCCTTAATAGTGTGGATTTAGATTTCCATTGCAGAGTCAGGCAAACTTTAAAAAATATCAACATTCCATTAAACTGTTAAATACTCTTTCTGAAGCATGAAAGGATTACTTTTCAGCCTAAGTATTATAGTTTTTGCAATTTCTTATTCTAACCACCTCATTGTCCTTTTCTGGACTTTTTATATTTCACCTATTCTTATTTAGAATAGAGTCCAAAATAGGCCCTCATCAGGAGCATCATGTCCAATGCTATGCTATGTTGTCTGTATTTTCCATCCTTTTCTTCTGAACCAAAGCATCTTTTCGCAGTTCTGGCTTGACCTGATCAGATCATACTTTTCCCAGTATTGTGCTTTGCAAACATGGCATATTGTGATTCCTTGGTCACCATATTTCAAATAGCTCCACATCAAATTTGCTTATTTTATAGTTAGCAAAGAAACTTTGACAAGAATTTATTTTTTGATTGCCTATTTTGCAAACTCAACCTGGAATCTGAATGTGAAGTTGGGTTCTTCCTGGCTCATCCATATTCCCCAGCAATAGAGATTCTGCAGGCCAGATGCTACCCTTACTGCACATCTGCAACCCAGTGAATTCATTATTGGATTTGCACAGATGTAACCAATAGGTTATTCAGTTTGAATATAGTTAGCAGTTCTGTTGATGTGAGCCAGAATGGAATCCAAAAAGTAGCTAAAATATATCTCTGTCACCAACATCAATCCACATATGAAGATGCCAATTTTACATAGTTATAAAATGGCTCCATTTGTATAAATTTCTATCTAATTTAGGTATTTCTAGGCCTTCTAAGCCAGATTAATGAAGGTGTTTAGACACCTAAATATGCAGATAGGCACCTAGTACAATTTACAAAAACGCATACGCTAGGTGCCTAATTCCATTGGAGTCAATAGGACTTGGGCATCTAACTTGCTTAGGCACTTTGTAAATAGCGCTACGTGCCTCTCGGCATCTTTAGGCATCTAAACACCTTTGTAAATCTGACCATCTGTCACTATAGCATCTATGAACAAAAGCAATTAAACACAGAGCATTGTCCATAATGGACATGACTACAAATTATATTCTATGCATCTCCCAACTTCTTAATAGCTTAATTTGCTGGGGTTTGCCCCTTTCTCTGTGTGGTTCAATATTTCTGGTATTGCAGGAAGGCCTTGACAGACAGGATGTATAGCATCCTTTGATGGTCATTCTTGGGTAATTTTGCCCCCAAAATTGGGAGAAGGGGACAAAGCCCTTCCTTGTCAATACCATGAGACCCTGTATCTGTGAGGTTTACAAGAGTTTAATTTCCCTAGCACTGTCTTTGGTGTTGGTTGTCCTCTTTTAGCCCTCTTCAGGTTCTTCAAATCTCTTTGGTCAAATCCCCCCCTTTTTATATCTCCAAGTTTTTCCAGGAACAGCCAAGAAACATTCCTTTCCCATACATCCCTCTATTCTTTTCTTTGCCTCTACACCAAAATACTCTCTCTCTTTCTGTTTTCTTTTCCCCAGCAAGATGCTACCCAGAATCATCTCCCCCCTCCCCCCCACCAACAAATCCTTCAATCTCGGCTTCCTCCCTAAACCTCCTCACTTTTCTCAACCTTTTTTCCTCTGTCACACCCCATATTTCTTCATTCCCCACTCTGTGTCTCCTACCTCCCTCAAACACCTTCTCTGTTCTCCCTCTTGAATGCACCCCATAGGTGACAGGTTTTGCTTCCCTCATCTCTTTCAAGGGTGGAACCACTCTCAGACTGCATGTCTGGGTTGCGGCCTTCCTTGTTTCCCAATTATGTAAACATGACAAGCCCAGTTATTTGTGGCATCTGCAAGAAATTTCTCTCTGGGAGCCTGTGACCAGCAGCTGATTAAAGTGACTCAAAACAGTTATGTCAGAAATAAACATTTATTCCCACAAAATTACACAGCAATCAGTGAAAAGAGTTAAAACAAGAGCCTATATGCATCTGGTCTTAACCAAACGTTATTCTGTCTTTGCAAATGTAGGTAGGTTCTGCTCAACACAGATACCCCACTTCTTAGCTGGGAAAGAAATTGTATTGCTGCATTTTTTTCCCTCTGTCAATGTCTCACCTTGAGCAGCTTCTGGGAACTCCACCTTCCCAGGGTGGATTAAAAAAAAAAAGATTTTTTAAAATATATATTAAAAAATCAAATTTGATTAATTTCATTTGGATTATTTATTAAATTAGACTCATTTTTAAAAATAAACCATTTAAAATTAAATTTGTAATTGACAGCCTATGTTGGGGCTGAAATTTACTCTAATCTATTAAAATCATTAGTTTAAATAAAAAATATTAAGCAGTACATGTTTGCTGCTGAACTTTTAAAGAGAGTGAGACTACTGAACTGGCTAACCACCTGAAACCAGAGTCTGAAGTGCTATAGCAGCTTTTAAAAGTAGCTTCTTCTGCAGGTGCAGAGAGAATACTTTCTTCAATTTAACTAATTCAGTTCAATAATCAATTCATTCAAAGTTAAGAAACCAATGGCAACAAAAAAGATTGTTTTCCATTTTCAATCTATGAATAAAATTAAGGTGTGAGAGGATGAGACCTGCTAGTTCTAAAATGTTGAAGGACAGGGCAACTAGAAACAGTCAGTTAAATTCACTAACTACAGAGAAGACTTCCTTTATTTAATAAATTGGTTAATTTTAATGCAAAATGTGTTTTGATAAACTTTTCAATAAATATTTTTTCTTATGTACTGATCACATTTAAGGTAGTTTTATTTAACTAAAACTTTAAAATACTCTATGCCTTTAACTGAATTTTAATTTCCATCCAAATAGAGCTTGACATAAATCACAAGTAAAACATCATTCACCATTTTCTAATTCACAAAATAAAAATTAAGAATCTGAATAAATGTGCATTAAGCTATCTATTATCTTAAATGTGTATAGATATAGTACATCCTCCTGGTTAGCAAAAAGTAGTGCCACTCTTAGTGTAAAGGCTATGGTTAGTTGCAAATCAACATGTTTTAATGGTTACCAGCAATAAGAATCAACCTTTCTTTAGGAAAAACTTAAAAGTACAAATTCACAATGAGATTAAAGTTGATGATTTTAAGTCAAGGTTTCCAGCTTACTGATTTAAATCATAATTAAAATCTGATTTAAATTGCTTTGATTTCAATCAATCCACCCTGCTCCCTCCCTTTCTTTCTCCAGAGGATGCTATCAACTCTTCTGGTCCTCTTGAGCTCTAGGCTCTGACCTTGGCAAAACAACGGTGTCACTTTTCCCAATTAATGGCCCTTCTGTTGTTCCCTTAACTCCCTTGAAGCTGTTTACCTGGAGATGTCTTATCTTTCTGACAGTTGTTTTCCTGTT
Source organism: Emys orbicularis (assembly GCF_028017835.1). Taxonomy (NCBI): domain Eukaryota; kingdom Metazoa; phylum Chordata; order Testudines; family Emydidae; genus Emys; species Emys orbicularis. The sequence goes on along the minus strand of NC_088683.1, from coordinate 265,839,222 downwards.
TTCCCTCCATAGTAACTTCCTTTGTTTTAACTCCATGAGGCCAGACAGAAATAATATCTAGCGAGTAAAAGAGGGTTCATATGACATACATACAAAAATCTCCCTCATTCTCCACAAACCCCAAGAAGGGAGAGACTGTTTAGGCTCATCCCACAGGATGTAACAATGAGTAATGGGACTGTAGATAGTGTCCGAGGAAGTGGGGGCTGCCCCATTGAGTAACTTAGAACTGTAGTGGACAAAGCATTCTCCATCTTTACTTTCTATGGTTCCATGATGATGCCAGGAAACACTGCAAAATTAGAGAATATTTGTAAAGCACTTTGAAGATTAAAGTGCTGTGTATGTGCTAGGTATTAAATATTATTTAAAGGAATTAGAGAAGCAGAATTTTAGAGTCCCGTAAGAAGAAAGTCAGGCAGCGAGGCTATAAGGTCTTCAAGGGGAGAGGGGGGAGGGAATCCAGGGTGGGAATGGTTCCAGAAATATGTGGTAAATTCATGTGAGAGATGTGAGCAGCAAAGTGAGAAGAAACTTAGCCTGGCCATACTAAATAAACAGTCACTGACGTGGTACACTGATATAATCATTGGTCGCTACAGCTACCTAAAGAGAAATGCCTGCAGCAAAGGAATAAACGGAACCAGTTCCTAATTGGAAACCCTGAGGAAAAGTTTCCCCTCTGCTACACCAGTGCAACTCCATTTGCTTCAGTGGGATAACTTAGAGGAGAACTTAGGCCAGTCAGTGTGTGTCCATTGTCAGTTTAGGGTCTGCAGATTAATACACACAGTTCCTCACACACTCGTGGTCCAAAAACAACAGTTCTACTAGAGGAACCAAGAGAGGTTCCTCAGCTGTGCTAAGCTTCTCAGCTGGAATTTGCTCTCTTAGCTATTTGATAGCAGGGAGCTGAATTACAAGAATTATTAGAGTCACATCCCATTAGATTTTTAAGCTTCAGTGTCCTGCTGGCTTTCACAAATACAGCAAAGCAATGAGAAAGAGTGTGCATGTGCCCCCTGATCAAAATACTCTGAGTGCTCTAGGCATGTGTAAATCCAGGATGATGGTGCTGCCAGATTGTGGGGCAAGCTGTGCTGTGTAAACTTTGCGCATCAAACCTGAGACCAGACCAAAAAACACGTGATTTCGGGCTTTGGGAATCTCCAGCCTTGTAAATGGTGGGGAACCGTGAAGAAGATTTGGGCTAGCTTCCTTTTCCTCCAAACAGCTGCTATCCCTTCCCTGGGCCTCAGTGAACTCCTTCCAAAAGACACTTGCTTTTTCCACAGCCCTTGTGTTTGGTATAATTTGGGTGATCTGCAATATCCCATTCTGAAGAGTGGTCATCAGGCTCCTTCCCTGCTCTTGAGTTGTTCATGAGGTAACCTTTGTCTTAAAAGGACAGCAAGGCTGGCTTTCCACACTCATTCCGAGGAAGATCTTGAAGGGAGTTCCCCAGAGTATGGATTCCCTCATAGCATGGAGAATTCTTGCTCACAAATGCAATTACTAACCCACATCAAACACCAAAATAAATGAAGAAAAAATCTAAGAAATCCTTTCTCTGGGGCTCTGAGCATCTCTTGTCTCCTCTGGTTCTATTTTTAAGACTGTAAACTCATCAGGGCAGAGCCTGTCTCTATAACTGATTAGTGCAGTGCCAAACAGTGTAAATGGGAGATGTGATTAGGCAGTACTTCAAAAAACAAAAAAACTGGATTTGGGTACCTAACTTTGAAAATGTTGATATAAGTGCAGTTTCATGCAGACTACACTACCCTTTCCCTCCTTCATCATTGCCCTACATTAATTGCTACAACATTTAAGGAACAAGAAATGTAAAACAAGTTTGGTTAAAATAAGATACAGAAGAGATTAAAGGGTTAGATTGAAAGGATTAAGAATATATACAAATGATGGGGAAAAAATCATTGCTTGGCTGAGACACTCCCAAAACCTGATAAAGGGCAAGTAAACTCTTATTACTATTAACTTTAGTCCTATCAGATACTGAGCAACCTCAACTTCCACAGTCAGGAATGAGCACTTTGTATGCTATAGTAGGTCATACAATCGAATTCAATATCAGTCTCTTTGTAAATATAGCACCAGGCATTTCAAGACTGAGAAATCTCTTCACTATACAATGCATCCTTTTCTCAGTGTCCAATAATTAAAAGGCTTTAAATGTCCCATGTACTTGAATAATTAAGGATATTGGTTTTACCCCTCTTCAGAGATGAGGAGTTATTCTGTGAAGAACGATTGAAGTAATATAGTTAAAAATCATTTTGGTGTACTAATTAAATGTAAATCCCCAGGGGGTCTGGTTCACTGGGCTGAAAGGTGCAATAAAAATGTCTGGGGTTATTGTTGTTTAGAGTACAGAACCACCTTGGGGAGGAGATAAGGAAAAAAGCTTTGTCTCAGTGATAAACCAGAGAGAGTTCTCTGCACACAGATCGGGAAGTTCCCTCAGTCTCCTAACTAAGCTGATGGCCAGTTGAAAGATAGTTTTAAGAGTCAACCCATAAGATTGTATCTACCTGATGGAAACAAGAAAATAACTGACCAGTATCAGTTAGCCTTAACAGAAATTTAAATGTAACAGAAATGTAACAGAAATTTTTCATATGATCCCATCTCCGCCTGCTGATATGACTTATGCCTTGTGAATGGCATAATGGGACATTGGAGAATGGAGATATAAAAAGGAATGGCTCTCTTACCTTCTCTGTATAGTTATGTTACTCACTGCAGTTAAGAAACCAGAGCCTGAAATTCAGGCATCTGAGGGTTACAGGCAGGGAATGAATATTGCAAAGTGTATTATAATGATAGTTGCAATGAGGATGATCAGCCAGTAATTTGTACAATAAAAGTGAGACCTCTCTGAGTGTGTGTATTGTCTGGCTTATTCAGTAGTCCACTAACCTATCAGTCTGATTCCAACAAATGTTTCTAGAAGTAATATTCACTATTTTGTTTTAAATACAGCAAGGCTATAAGATTAATATTTACATTACTATTAAACAATTTGATCTGCTGGTGGAAACTGGGTTTTTTAATGGATTCTTAGTTGGCAATACAATAAGACAGCAAATCAGCTTTCCTATTGATATCTGGATCAGACTAGGTGCTAAACAGGCATATAGTGACATATATAGTGATTGAGAGGAGTGAATTAAACACAGAGCATGCAAAAATAACAGACTAAAAAGAAGGGAGTCATTGGATCATAATACAGGTTCCTACAAATGAGATGACATACTGAAGTAAGAAGCAATAACTTCTATAGAGAGTTGCTACCAAAGGAACAAAGGCAGACTGATGTGGAACATGTATAAAGTTTCTATTTAAGGACAAATTAAATGCTGTGAGGAAACTGTGAAGAAGCTTGCACTGTAGTTTAAAGCACTGAAAAAGAGAGAAAGGAAATAAAACTGGATTATACACTTACTTCCTTTTTGGGGGGTGGGGTGAAGTGGAGAGCACTCTTGACTACTGATTTTTCTATCTTAATCTAGTATTCTTCTCAAACACCCTCACCTTGGCAGCCATCTGAGTGTTGTACTATGTTGCCTGTGCTCTCTCTAATATTCTTTACAGCATTTAGAACAAACATCTCATGGCTAGGCACATTTCAGTTCTAACCGCTAGTAGATAGACATTTACTCTTTAGAAACTTAAGTAATATTGGGTTTTAAAATAAATTGTAGTAATAACCTGTTCTTGTACTGGTATTTTATATCCTGATTTTTAAGCAAGTTATATAAATGTTTATATGATTTTTCTTAGCTACAGAAAAAAGTTTTTATTATTTCTTTTCAACTGAAACAATTCCACAAATTTGACATGAATTCACAAAGTGTTTCAGTCAACCTGAATCTGCGTTTTTCAGTGGAAAAAAAGTTTACTCTGAAACTTTTTGCCCAGCTCTGGCACTACCATAACATAAATGTAAACTATCCACATTTTTCACTGTCACACCGCTCTTTTAAGAAGCTACACTTTAGAGGAATGACCCTCCAGCTCTATTTACGTAGAGCAACAGTCACACCTAGTGGCCAGATAAGTTAATCATTAGTGGTCCTGCCTGCGGCCAGATATTTATATGCATCCGAAGAAGTGGGTTGTAGCCCACGAAAGCTTATGCTCTAATAAATTTGTTAGTCTCTAAGGTGCCACAAGTACTCCTGTTATTTTTGAGGATACAGACTAACACGGCTGCTACTCTGAAACCAGATATTTTGTACACTGCACATCAGATTCTATTCTTTCCTGTCTGAACTGCATAGTCAGAATTTTAATGAGTTTTTAAATCACCATCCAAGCATACTGCATCCGTATATGTGCTTGAATGTCAGTTTGTAATTCTGAATATTAGGCCAAAAAATGGGACACCATAGAAAAAATGCAAAGGGCATTTAAAGTATTGCATGCTTGATGAGAAAGCAAAGGGTTTGCACAATGTGATGATAACTTTTGCAGCTATATTACAAAAGGATGAGAGGTAAGAATGTGGAATATTTCAGACAGCTGTTTAAAAGAGTATAAAAGACTATCTGGAGAAGGACTATCTGGAGAAGAGGATATTGCAAATAAGACTAAAAGTGGAGGGAAAGGAAAGAGTTGCTGAAAAATATAACAATGTTTTTGAGACACTGAGTTAGGTGACACAAATATTGTAGGTGGTTATGAACCAAGCTAAATGTGACGGATAGAAGATATTCAAGAGGATAAAGTGTTGGAAGCTTTTATGTAATTGTAAGTGAAAGCGGTATATTATTTGGTATAGATAATGCCATACAGTTGGACTCTTTAAAAATTAATTTTCAGCATACTGTAGTATTTAGGCCAAATTTCTTTCCCAGGCACCTAGCCAGAATAACTTGGCCTGGTGCTGGGGAACTTTGCAAGGAACAAGGAGGAAGAATCCTCCCCGTGGATCAGAGTTGCGCCAAAGAAGTTACTCCAAACTAATAGCTAACGTAACATCTGCAGTCCAAGCAACCCACCCCCCACTCTCCAAGTAGAGTGGGAGTGGGGAGAAAGGGCTGGAAGGTCTGAGCAGCAGATACTCTGGTCCCTTACAGGGAGTGCTGGGGCTACTGGATGACCATAAATGTGGATCTCATGGTCCCTCTGTTGACCTGAACCCAGCTTGCCACCATTGCTTCCCTCAACACAGCACTACTCAGCCTGGCACACAGAACCACTCTGCAGTGCATGGAGATGTTGAGTTCCCTCTCTTGATACCCTGTACAGCCTCAGCAAGAGATTGAAGAGATTTGAAGGCTTTGCAGTGGCCCTCCACATCAGCATGATTTTCATTCCTCTTGTGCACCTTTGTGCTATATTCCAGGGGGGATTCCTTCCCCACATTTGCTCTGCCCTGGACAAGCTAGCCAGAAGTGCTGGGGCTGGAGGATCCATGGCTATGCAAATCCATGGGCTGTCTCTGCCCTAGAAATGCATCAGTCATGCAGGGGCTGAGAGTAGATTCATTTCCCACAAACACTCTGGGCAGAGGATTTGGCCCAAGTACATGTGCTTTGCTAGTTCACTTTTGCAAGTACGGTATTGGGTACCATGAACCTCAGTGACTGCAGCTGTCAGAGTGCTATGCTGAGAGGCACTGGTGACTGCATGGATCACAAACCTCACTGAGATTGGTTGGTGTGAAGTGAACTGTTCATTTAACATAACTGTAAGGATAAGTTATCACATGCTCCCATCTAAAACAAAAGGATTATGTAAATCCACACAGGAGTTTTGGACTGAAAGGGTAAAGGGCTTTGCTGAGCACTGTTTGGGCAAGGGTGTGTGTATGTGTGGATGTAGAATACAGATAACTGCAGAGCAGGGCCGGCTCCAGGCACCAGCTTAACAAGCAGGTGCTTGGGGCGGCCAAGGGAGAGGGGCGGCACCTGCAGCAATTCGGGGGCGGCAGGTCCCTCACTCCCTCTAGGAGTGAAGGACATGCCGCTGAACTGCCGCCACCGATCGCGGCTTTTTTTTTTTTTTTCCAATTGCCGCCGCCGATCGCGATCGCGGCTTTTTTTTGTTTGTTTGTTTGCTTGGGGCGGCAGAAATGCTGGAGCCGGCCCTGCTGCAGAGTGACACAGACAGCCTGAAGGAGCAACTGAAAGCATGATGTATATGACCTTGGAAGAAACCTGCGGAGAGGTTTTTGGCACAGGGCTGCAAGCTGAAAAGTGTGTTTTTAGGGACAGTGAGCAAAAGATGCTGTTTCCTGCTATTTCATTCCTTCCGTGTTCAGAGAAACAACTTGGTACATAAACAAAACCACATCAATGAAATACCTGACTATCCCCAATTTTGCCTTCTAACTAGAACAAACTACTAGATCCCTTTTTTGGCTAGCCACTCAGCTTACAAGGACTACTTTTGCTTTCGGGCTGTAAAGTGCTTCTATATTAGTGTGTAGCTCAGTATACAGTGATCACATTGTCTGGCTATGTCAAAAAGAAAAATATCTAGATCCTATGGGAGCACCAAAATGAGCCACAATAGGAATACAAGGCTCAAGCCAAAGCCCATTTAAATCAGCGTCTTTCTACTGGTTTCTATGAGCTTTAGATAGGGTGACCAGACAGCAAATGTGAAAAATCGGGACGGGGTGGGGGGTAATAGGAGCCTATATAAGAAAAAGGCCCAAAAATCAGGACTGTCCCTATAAAATCGGGACATCTGGTTACTCTAGCTTTAGGTCAGGCCCAAAGTTTGTGGATATTATTGTGCTGAATGAGATTTTAAAACAAGTTAAACAAAAAACATTACTAGGAAACAGACTGCTTTGGGATCAGGTTTCTTTTCTGGGCAAAGAACAAGGGGAGCTATTCTGAATCACAGTGTTTCTAATAACAAAATCAATGTAACAATGCATTGTGACAAGCAAATTTAGCTTTGCAGCACTGCCACAATGGGAGCCTAAAAGGTTTGTTTGTTTGTTTGTTTGTTTATGTACTCTCAAGGATTACATGGGGCTCCTTATCTGCTATGGTAAATAGAGCCGCAGTGAAAAAATGTCCTTGATAGCTCTTTTAAAGAGCCTTGATTTAGACAAACAGTATTTTTTTAAGTATGGGGAGGGTGGGGGTAGCCTTGTTAGTCTGTATTCACAAAAACAACAAGGAGTCCGGTGACACCTTAAAGACTAACAGATTTATTTCGGCATAAGCTTTCTTGGGTAAAAAAACACTTCTTCAGATGCATGGAGTGAAAATTACAGATGCAGGCATTATATAATGACACATGAAGAGAAGGGAGTTACCTCACAAGTGGAGAACCAGTGTTGGCAGGGCCAATTCAATCAGGGTGGATGTAGTCCACTCCCAATAATAGATGAGGAGGTGTCAATTCCAGGAGAGGAAAAGCTGCTTTTGTAATGAGCCAGCCACTCCCAGTCCCTATTCAAGCTCAAACTAATGGTGTTAAATTTGCGAATGAATTTTAGTTCTGCTGTTTCTCTTTGAAGTCTGTTTCCGAAGTTCTGTCCCCATATCTACTCTAGCAACACCATCAGAGGACGCAACCACATCAGCCACACCATCAAGGGCTCATTCACTTGCATGTCTACTAATGTGATATATGCCATCATGTGCCAGCAATGCCCCTCTGCCATGTACATTGGCCAAATCGGACAGTCCCTACATAAAAGAATAAAAGGACACAAATTGGACATCAGGAATGGTAACATACAAAAGCCAGTAGGTGAACACTTTAATCTCCCTGGACATTCTATAACAGATTTAAAAGTAACTATTCTTGAACAAAAAAACTTCAGAAACAGACTTCAAAGAGAAACAGCAGAACTAAAATTCATTTGCAAAGTTAGCACCATTAATTTGGGCTTGAATAGGGACTGGGAGTGGCTGGGTCATTATAAAAGCATCTTTGCCTCCCCTGGAATTGACACCTCCTCATCTATTATTGGGAATGGACTACATCCACCCTGATCAAATTGGCCCTGTCAACACTGGTTCTCCACTTGTGAGGTAACTCCCGTCTCTTCATGTGTCATTATATAATGCCTGCATCTGTAACTTTCACTCCATGCATCTGAAGAAGTGGTTTTTTACCCACGAAAGCTTATGCCCAAATAAATCTGTTAGTCTTTAAGGTGCCACCGGACTCCTTGTAGTATTTTTTTAAGACTTGCATTGAATTTATTTACATAACAATGAGATGTAAGTGAATTTGCCCCGCAGTGATGCAGTACCTGTTATTTTGTTTGGTTTGGTGCAAGAAGTAACAGCAGAAGATACTTTCAGAGATTTAGGGCCACATCCTGTGCGGCACATGGCACTTTCTGCAATGTATTGCAAGCTTTTAACTCCCACTTAAGGCAATTATTTGTCCAGTGCCACAACTGAACATGATGCTTTACAAACTAAAGATACAGGGCCTGATTCCCCATTGCCCTGCACTTTCTACAGACATTTACACTGGAGGAAAGTGAGTGATTTGGTAGCATTTTGCTCCTTCTTTACAGTGATGTAAATGACTAGACACTAGGTGTAGGGCAATGGAGAATCAGCCCAGTGTCCCTGACTTAAAGAGTCTATAAACTATGAGCTTGCACCATTTTATGCAAGGAGGCAGGTTTGCCCTGACTTCAACAATTACAGGTTTGGCCTTGAACTGAGACATATTATACAGGGAGAGACTGCAACAAAGGGCAATAGGTAACAGATCAGTGGTAGGTGAAGGCACTCAGCCGCACCCCAACAGGTATTTAGCAATTTTAATATCTTGCTCTTATTAGTATCTGTTTCTAGTGTAGGACATTATACTGCATTCATAAAAATTAAAGATAGTAAAATAGCAGAGATGTCTTATCGTGAGTGAGCATGTCTGAAAATTCTTACAGCATCAGCAGCACTGTCAGAGGTCAGCACTGGAGCTGCTATCATAGCACATTTCTTGAGTTCCACTATCACACATCCCTGTTTCAAACCATAGTTTAGCTTTATCTTGCAAAGAATGACATCAGGTGGAACTTTGCATTGAATAGCTGAAAGAACAAATTGCTTCACTTTCAGTAGACTAGCACATTTTTTTCACCTGACTTGACAAAATGACAGACAGTTGATAGGTGGTGAAGATCGAGAGAGCGTTGTTTCGGCTTCTCAATTATTCTACATTCAGTCAGCGTGCAGGTGATGCCTTGCTATTCCTTCTTCAAATCAGACAGATGTATCTTTGACTTAAGCTTTCAGGCTGGGTCCTTTAGTGAATGAATAGAGACATAAGATCAAAGTGGTGAGATCAAAGCAAACTCTAAAATATGGAAGCCAGGGAATGTTAATTCTATTCTATCTCAAATGCATCTCTTCACACAATTAAGGGAGAAAAATTACTTCAGGATTGAATGTTTGCTGCCCTCAAGAGGGGAATTTTAACAAATGTTGGGCTCATGAGAACTATTGAGAGTAAGAAGTTGTTTTGCACAAAAGATGTAGATTTTAATCTTAGATCATAATGAGATTCTATAAATGCTGATTTCAGAGTAGCAGCCGTGTTAGTCTGTATCCGCAAAAAGAACAGGAGTACTTGTGGCACCTTAGAGACTAACAAATAGTCTCTAAGGTGCCACAAGTACTCCTGTTCTTTTTATAAATGCTGAATTATCATATATAAATGAAGTTAAAAACAATTTAATACAGCTTTGAAATATATTATTCTGACCATGATCAAATGTGCTAATTGTGGTTTCAAAACAAAGTATTTCCCCAAATGATCAGATGAATGAACAGAATGGTCTGCATAGCACATGACTTGGACGGATGTTCAAAAAGAAGGTAAAATCCCAATGCATAGGAGAAGGTATTTTCTCATCTTAGTAGTCAGCATCTTGGAGATTAAAACATGGATTGATATTTTAAATTAATTGTGAAATTCCTACAATATAATATCATTAGAATTAGTTGTGGACTCTGAATGGGCAGGGTATCAATATCCCTAAACATGAAAAACTGGAAAAAAATTGAAAGGTTGACAAGCTGAATGGCTTGTCAAAAAGTCACTTTCAGTCTTGGCTTTCAGCATTTTCAAGAATGGCAGAGATATCATAGGATACATGCAGTAAGCCAAAAGATTTATTAAGAGATGGTATGCACTTTAAATAAAAACCATAGTGTAGCAAAGAATGTGTTCTAAAACAAATAGATATTAAGAGTGAACACATCACAAGCATTTTGAGAAGAGGAGAGTGTGAAAGCATGTCACATATAATTCTCATAAGAATTTCCTAAGCAGATAGAGCACTATTCACAAAGTACAGGTGGCACAATCAGGAATTTTGGATAGCTATTCCCCTACTTCCCCAATAATAGCTTTCTATTATGCCCCACTTAAAATGGTTTGTTGGGGGATCCACTACTCCAAATAGGAAATGATTTGCTGGCAATGCAAACCTATAGAAATTGTATTCATCAAAGGCCTGATGCATAAACCTGTGTGGTGTTATGAAGTGTTCAGTGTTCTCATCAACCTTGCGGGAGATGTTCAGCAGCATGCTGTAAAATCTTATCCCAACTGGTATAAGTGATAATGTTTCTGAAACATCCTTTTGCTGGAGCTCCTTCAGTGGCTTTAGAAGTCATTCTGAAATTCCTATTTAACCAGCTATTTGTCTTCCCTGTGAGGCATGACTACAGTTTGGTCCACTATAGCTCAGCTATAAATTTGGTATTAGAAGGGCAGCCCAAAAGTCATTTTTCAGGAACTAATTCAGGAAAAGCATCCAAGTTGTTTCAGGTTAAGTTCCAGAGGTCACTCAAACCTTACCTGTCCTCTTTAGTTGTTAGCGGTTCTTGCAGTCTTAGAATGTTCAAAATTGTAAATTCGAGGCTCGCATACTACACATTTATGAAGGACAACCTCTCTTTGCCTCCTGCCACCTCTCTTTAAATTGTATTTACTTTGAGTAGGTAGTGCACTCCTTGGGAAAACCTCAGGTGAGGGAGAATTTCTCTGCCTCCCTTCTTCCCCCAAAGAAGAAACAGGTGTTTTGGCCCCTAATCCAGCAAATCCCTAAAGTTTAAATCTTGGAACCCTGAGGCTCTCCTCTGTTGGCTGTCAGCATGACATTCAGTGTTTGGATTTGCCCCATTACAGGAACTGGTTTGAGCTAGGAATTTGAAACTGTCCCCAAAATTGAATTTGGATTTTTGGTTTGGACCCATCTCTAATAAAAGCAATTTTCAGAAGTTACTGTAACAATGGTTATAGACAAATATGCAGATTCTTTAGTAGCTTCACTACCTTCTTTCCTGATTGCATATGTAGTTCCATGAGCCTCAATTTTTCAAGTGCATAAAACATTTCTAAAGCTGAGGTTCGAGTTCTCACAGGCAATGTTAGAATTAGAAAGGAGGAATATTTATATTTTTCTGTTCCCAACCTAAAAGAAACAGATGCTTTAGAGTTTGAGTGGGATGTTGTTAGAAGTTGTCTGGAACAATTTATATGGATGTATGATCAACAGAGTTTAGCACAAATAAAATAGAATTACTATACTCACAACCTATTCATTGATTTTTTTCAATAAAAAAATCAGAGTACAGAAGTTATAAAAAGATTGTGCTCTTATAGAAAATAATTACTTGCAAATATCAAAACTCAATCAGACTATAAAACAGAATATAAACTCTAGGTAGAGTTGACTGGATTGGCAACCTTCTAATAGACCAATGTTCACCAAGCAATGATCCAAGTGCGGGACATAGGCTTGATTATTTGTTCTAAAATCAGCAGAAAATGGGAAACCTGAAGAAGCTGCACACTCAGCACTAGAAGTAGGAAGTACATCAGATTTTGCTGCAGTGACCTCTATGCCCATTTAGGAGCAGTATTATAGAGGTCCCAATAGATCTGCTCACTGTTTTCCTCCTCAAATGGCATGACTGCCTCAGTGCAGGGGGGTCTTTTTTCTCATTTCATCTATGTTCTTAAGTGGCACCTATCACTGTGGATTCTGAACATCCTCCAGTTAGAAAACTCAGCCAGGAGACTAACATCTTCATCTATCAACTGGGGTTTCTCTCTGTTCTGGCTGAGATTTTCAAAGGAGCCTAAGGGAGTTAACAGCCCTAAATTCTTTACGTTCCTTTGAAAAATCTGTCTTATTTCCCACCTCCAAGGGCAAAATTATAGCTAGTTGGGAATTTACTGACTAAGATTTATTTCATTAAAATCAAGACTGCTCTCAGAAAGGGGTCAGTTTTAACAACTCTCCCAATTCAAACATTGTTTAAAAAAAAGTTTCGAAATTGTCAGTGACATTTTTTAAACTAAAAGTTGTATTTGTTTGAATTTTAATTTACAATAAATAAAGAGTTGCTTCATTTCAATTTCAGACAGTTTTTTTTATTATTGTTTATTATTTTTATTATTGGTTCCCAACATTTGAGATTGACTTTTCATTCGTATTTGGGATGGGAAAAAAATGTGAAATCTCAAACTCTCGTGGGATGAGAAAAACCTATATTTACTGTGTTGGGAAGGCAAGATTGAAGAAATGCAGTTTGCAGTTGAAACACAATGGGGAGAGGTATGTGGACGTTTTTAGTTCCTGAGGGAGATTGTTCCAGTTGGGCATTAGTCTATGAGAAAACTTGTGCAGCATACAGGGCTATCTTAAATTTGTGGTAGACGTGGGTGGCACATGAACTGCCGGCAGGGGGAGGCTAGCCTCCAGCCCTGCTCCTTCCTCCCGAGGCCCTGTCCCTTCCACGCCCTTCCCGCCACCGGAGCCCAGAGACCAACCCCCAGTGTGCCCGCCAGCCCCCGCCCCAGGCTAGCACCCCCAGCCCCGGAGTGTCAGGAGTGTTTATTATTTCCTACAAGCATAAACTCTCTCATAGGACATAACTTCTGCCACCTCCCCTTCGCTCACATGTTGATTTCAGTCAGACACTAGGATAATTTGGGGACCATGGTGTTAATATAGGTTGTAAACTACACATCAAGTTGTGTCATCTGTATATCTTGGCATTTAAAGCTCACACATTCTCACCATTTCTCCTAGCAGCTAAATGCATATACTACAGAGGTAGGTGACAATATAAAGTGTATACATCATAGAACCGGGGAAGAGAGTTTGATCTTTGCCATTCTCCACAAGGGAAGAGCTTGGTGACAGAGGTGCAATTTATCATGGCTATCCTCTGGGTGCAATCCTGTAGGAGAGAGTCAAATCTTTTTAGAGCATTTCCTTGGACCCCTACCACCGCAGGCAAGATAGCAAAAGCCTGTAATTAGCAGAATGGAGCTCGCCAACTTTTTTTTTAATCAACGAGTTAATAAAATTAAAAGTGGCTTTTCATGAAAAGCTAACATTTTAGCTTAAAATTTTGTTCCAGTGAAGTGTCTGGTTTTTCACTCAAAAATGGAAACAGTTTTTCATTTGTGGGGGGTTATTTCAGTTAAAAATAGATTGATTTAAAAAAAAGTTTTCAAGAGGTGAGGTTTTTTCCTGGTTTTGTTCTCAGTATTTTGTTCAAGAAAACCAAAACATCTGAGCTAGAAATTTGGACAAAAATTTAAAAGTATTTTTTTAATATCCCACAATTTATTTTTTTACAAGCCAGGAAAATAAGAATGGACATTAAGGGCCAGATCGTTAAAGATATTTAGGTGCCTAGTAGGATTTACAAAAGCAGACAGGGGCCTAAAACTCTCTGATTTCAACAGGAGCTAGGCACCTTGATACTTCTGAAATCCCATTAGGCACTTAAATACTCTTAAAAATCTGGCCCTAATCCCTTATCCACTGGTAGCAAGAAATCATTTATCCGCTGCCCCAAGGATTTTTCTGTTCAGTATTCTGGCCTGAAACCAGACTGCAAAGGCTCTGGGATATTAGCTGTGTGTAGATATGTTGTACATTTTGTTAGTTTCGTGATTAAACTGGCTCAGGAACAGGAGATTAGATACTGGACAGTAGCTAACTACATTTATAACATTCAGGGAAGGTTTCCACAGAGTATGTCAAAATGTCTTAAAATGTGAAGATAGGTTCCTTTTCCAATGAAGTGTTACCAGTCTGAGCCAGAAGAGATCCCAATTACCAATCACAAAGGGCGGAACTCTGATTTTCAGGTGGTGAGTCATGTTTTCCTAGGTGTGTCCAACAATTTCTGTAATATGAACTGGTTGCATCTGAGGAAAGCAGGTGGCCTGGTTTTCAGTCTGTTCATGGAACTCAGTATCATGCATCTGACTACAAATTATCTTCTTAATGAGGAACACATGGTGCTGGGTTTGGCTGTGGACTGCAGGCTCTCCATGCTGGTGATGGAATTCACCACACTGAATTCCTCTTCTGAGTGTCCTGGGAATAAAGTGATAAATGAGGGGATGGGAGAAAGGATTCTTAGGCCTTAGTCACCCTAAGGAGACAGTGTAAGTATTTTAGTTCAGGTGTCTTTGACCTTAGAGAAAGAAAATTTAAAACAACCAACATTAATAAAAAAATATTTTTCACAAATGTAACATTGGAGGAAATGACATATACTGCCCTAAAAGGACACCTGGGATTGAGTCTCACTTCCAGTCTCTTGCTCAGGCTATCAATTCAAAAGTACCCAGTGACCTTCCTTATCTTTCAGCAACAATGATTTTTTTAAGCATCATTGTTGAGAAAGTCTTTAAATTGAGATATGAACAGTTCTGGATATAGCAAAAAAGAATGTAGTCTAACACCAATAGCTGGGCCTCAAGTGTCAGTGAATAGAGAATGACATGCACTCATGAACCTTGGCTTCAGATAAACGTATTTCAGATATGCTTGTGGGAGTTATGTGGGAGAGTAACAAAAGCCAGCTGACTAATAATCCTGCTATTCTGTATTTCACGAGGGATGAATCTGAAAAAAAAAACATTCCCAGATAAATAACTTAATTAAGACAGAGAAGGCTAATATATTTGTCCTTAAAAGAATACCAATAGCAGAATTTTGTTCTCAAAAAGCAAATGTTGCCTTTTATTAAGAAACATTGCCAGAGGAGCCACTCACTTTGGGTCAAATTCTGATACCTTTACTCCCAAATGATTCCATTAAAATCAATAGGACTAGATGGTCCCATACTTCATAGTTCTGAGCTTATTGCACACAACAACATGGCCTTCTTGCATTCCTCCATTCCCCCCCACAAAATTCCTGTGTGTCACCCTACCATCTCCCTCTATTTCAGGGTCCCTGCAATTCCCCCAATTAACCCCTGCCAGAGGTTCTGTATACACCCCCATTCCCTCTTCTTCCTAACCAGGGTCCCTCATTCTCCCTCCCCCCACATGGCAGGGGATCTGTGTGCAGTCCCTTCGCCCCCGTGCCCCCATTTCCCATACCAGGATCCCCCCAATCTCTTCCTCTTCCAGGATTCTGTGTGCCTCATTACCCCATACCTATACCTGAGTCCCCCATACCTACCCATTGCCCCTATTCCCTCCCTTCTTACTCACTCCTGCATTATTATTTGTCTGGGAGATATATCATTCAGGGTGTCAACATACTAAACTCTATAGGGAAGATGAGCTGGGATATTGTTATGCTGAAAGGTTTTAATGGAGTGTAAACTGAACTTCACTGCACAGTAAAATTAGATATTATTGAAAGAAACACAGACACCAAGGGAATGGGTTAACTATGGCCATTGTAATAAAATCAACCAAGTTAAGGATTTGTACAATTTTTAAAAAGCTGGTTGATAGGGTTGCCGGGCTTCCAGTTTTCGACCAGAACACCCTGGCGGCTCCAGTCAGCACCACTGACTGGGCCACTAAAAGTATGGTCAGTGGCGCTGGCAGGTTCCCTGCCTGCCCTGGCTCCGCGCAGCTCCTGGAAGCGGCGGCATGTTTGGCTCCTAGGTGGCGAGGTGCAAGGGCGGCCACAGGGGCTCCGTGCGCTGCCCCCGCCCTAAGCGCCAACTCCGCAGCTCCCATTGGCCAGGAACCATGGCCAATGGGAGCTGTGGGGCAGCACCTGCGGGCGCGGGCAGCACACAGAGCCCCCTGGCTGCCTCTCTGCCTAGGAACCAGAGGGGGGGGGGACATGCTGCCGCTTCCAGAAGTCGTGTGGAGCCAGGGCAGGCAGGGAACCTGCCTTAGCCCCGCTGTGCCGCAGACCAGGAGCCACCAGGTAAGTGTCGCCTGGCCGGAGCCTGCACCTGAACCTCCTTCCACACCCCAACCCCCAGCCCAGAGCCCCCTCCTGCACTCCAAACCCCTCATCCCCAGCCCCACTCCAGAGCCTTCACCCCCTTCCCACCCACCCCCCTGCATCAGCCCAGAACCCCCTACTGCACCCCAAACCCCTCATCCCCAGCCCCACCCTGGAGCCTTCACCCCCTTCCGCACCCCACCCCCCTGCCCCAGGCCGGTTGAAAGTGAGTGAGGTTGGGGGAGAGCGCAGCGACAGAGGGAGGGGGATGGAGTTAGTGGGGGTGGGGCCTCAGAGAAGGGGCGGGGTAGGATGGGACCTTGGGGAAGGGGTGGGGCAGGGGGCGGGGGAAGGGTGTTCGGTTTTGTGCAATTAGAAAGTTGGCAACCCTATTGGTTGAGGCCATCAAACAACAACTCTACTCCTGAAGAATAGCTGAGGGGAACATATCAATACTTCAAAATTAAAAACTATTTTCACTTTTGAATGCAAGCCAAGGAGGGGTCTGACTCAAAAGAGGAAGTGCAATACTGCACCTTCTATTCTTTTGGATAGATATATGTTTTAAGTACTTTCTTTTGGGTTTGGTTCATTACCTGACATGCACAAAACCATCATGTTCCAGATCTCTGAGGACCTGGATGATTGCAAGGAGTTGATGATCTGTTCATTTGGGAAGAAAATGATAGGCCACAAAATGAGAAACTAAGGTTCTATAGTGTGACAGAGAAAATAACATTATATGTAAAAGGAACAAATGCCAGACTGGACTGAATGAAGATTAATTATGTCAGACACATTCAATAAAGAAATTTGCCCAGACCCAAGTAATTTGGAAACAATTATGCAGATGGAAAGTCCCCAAAACAACAAAATCCCCCATTGCCTTATAGAGATTTATGTTAATGTATCTAAGCACATTCATCGCTAATTTACCAAAACAAAGTGCTCTGCTCTGAATGCTGCTTGAGGAGAGCACAGAATAGCAGCAGGGTAAGTGACAGGCAACTACTCCTCGTTGCCAGCCCCTACTGTTCAAATCATGAGACAGGCCTAAAAAAATCATAACATTGTTTTAAATATAACAAAAGATTTTTATTTTTTTTTAATTTATTTTATTTTTGCCTTCTGAAGCTCTAGGGTATACTGAGGTTCCCTTTTCAAGTTTTTCACCACAAATATGAGGGCCAGAAAACTTTTTTTTTTTTTTTTAAACCAAAAGCTGAGAGTCTCATGTAGTGTAATTACTTGACCTCAGGTGGTGGGACTTTAAGAAAAACACCAAATATCATGAGGGTGTGAAATAAAATCATCGGGTTCGCAACAGTGTTACTACTCTGTGTTTTGAGTGGTTGCACTACATATTAAGTTACATTTTCCTTCCCATGGGATTCCAGATATATTAATAATAGATAACGGTCCAAAATTCAGAAGTGATTCATTTTCACCAATTCTAATTTAAACACATCCGTTCAACCACATCACATCAAGTCTACAATCACATGAATTAGCAGAAAACTCAATACATAAAGAACATGATAAAAAGACCACTCGTATTCAAAGGATCCATCCTTAATGTTGTTAGAATATTGCCATATCCCTCAGATTGCTTCTTTAGTTCATTAAGTGAAGTAGGAAAAAAATGTTAGCACCATCATCTAAATGACAATAAACTTTTCAGTAGTTTCAAGGACAGAAAACTAGAGCAGAAGAAATATACTAAGGATATGCCTACATTATAGTAGCACAGGTACCGTTCTACAGCAGCAGCACTGTACTGTAGATGCTTCCTGTTACCCGAAATTGGGTCAGCTAGTAAGCTTAGGGAGGACTAATGACCCACCAGAGTTTGGCAGAAAGCAGCATGTTTATTATATTGATAGCTAAGCTCAAAAGAAGGGGGAGGGGAGTCACATTCACACTCGCATACTCACGCTCCCAGGACAGGCACAGCACTGGAGATGTCAGGATCCTTTAAGGTAAGTGTCCCACAGCACAGCGATGGATGGTGTGATGAAGGTATGTCTTCCCGAGGCACGATGGACTGCAACACAGCGAACCACTGGCCAGGCGGTCCGAGCGAAGGGCCTTCATGGGAGGTACAAGCTTGTGAGTGCACTCCTGAGCACATGGCCCCTTCCCCTTTTAAGGACCTGCGCCTCATGGCCTGCAACTAGAGATGACTTGGCCATGTCTGGTTGGTCACACTCCACCTCAGCCAGTGTCCATGCATTGGGTGTGTGAGTGCTGCCTAATTAGAGTCCCAGATGTCTTGTCTATCTGGGGGCTCTTCTGATTTTCCAGCTGTTTAACCAGCCCATTTATCCCACAAGCATTCCAGGGGGGAGGGGGAGTAGGAAAGCCACTTCACAGGTATTTAGAGAGGGAGAGGAGACAAAGGTGTGTGTGGGGGAAGTATAACAGACCTTTTGAGCATACCGGTTATACATAGCATAGTCATACAGAGCATACAGATCACTGCTGCTCCTACAACACTTCCTACAGTGACAAAAGGATTTCTCCAATTGATATAGTTAATGCACCGCTCTGAAAGGCAGAAGTTAGGTCAACAGAAAAATTCTTCTGTCAACCTAGCTGCATCTACAGTGGGAGTTAGGTTGACCTAACTACATCGCACAAAAATTTCCATAGCTCTGAGTATCGGGGCTAGGTTGACTTAAAGGTTAGATGTAGACCAGGCTTAAGTAAGCCAAATAGTTACATCCATGGCAAGTTGCGGAGAACGTTAGATTCCAAACAAAGCGAATAGCAAACTGCTGAGATCTTAGATATACCGTCTGCACCAAGTCCATACGTCAGTCTATTCTGAGAGACCGTTCCAAAGGAGGAACTGAAGGCTTTTAAACAAAACGAGTACATTGGTTTTAGGTTTCTTAAGGACATTCACAGTGTTACTGAAAATGTTCATGGGCACTAACAGAAGAAACACATATCCATCTAGTCACTTATAATGAAAAACATAATGATCAACAAGATACAGGGTCCAGGTGGAGGATCAACCTCAACCAGTGGCGGATTAGTCACTGGGCCACGGGGCCCATGCCCAGGGTCCCTGGCCAATTGGGGCACCCCTGTGCCCCGACCTGCTCTGCCCACCTGGTGCTCCTGTTGGGGAGCGGGGTCGGGGCTAGGGTTGAGAACTTTCTAATTGCATTAACCCGAACACCCTTGCCCTGCCGCCTGCCATGCCTTTCCCACCTCTTCTCCAAGCCCCAACCGCTGCTCACGCCATCCCCGCTCTCTCCGTCGCTCACTCTCCTCCACTCTCATTCACTTTCACCAGGCTGATGCAAGGGGTTGGGGTGTGGGAGGAGGTGAGGGCTCTGGCTGGGGCTGTGGGCTCCAGGGTGGGGCCGGGGATGAGCAGTTTGTGGTGCAGGATGGGGCTCTTGGCTAGGGCCGAGGGGTTCAGAGTGTGGGAAGGGTTCAGGGCTGGGGCAGGGGGTTGAGGTGCTGGAGGGGGTGCAGGAGGTGATGCGGGCTCTCAGCTGGGCAGTGGGGCTTAGGAGTTCGGAGCGTGGGAGGGGCCTCTGGGCTGGGGCAGGGGGTTGGGGTGTGGGAGGGGTTGAGGGGTGCAGGCTCTGGCCGGGTGGCACTTACCTCGGGCGGCTCCTGGAAGCAACCGGCATGTCCGGCTCCTAGGTAGAGGGGCCAGGTGGCTC
Organism: Emys orbicularis; assembly: GCF_028017835.1. Classification (NCBI taxonomy): domain Eukaryota; kingdom Metazoa; phylum Chordata; order Testudines; family Emydidae; genus Emys; species Emys orbicularis. The sequence goes on along the minus strand of NC_088683.1, from coordinate 265,819,344 downwards.
CACGTGCTGCCCCTGCCTGCAGGCACCACCCCTGCAGCTCCCATTGGCTGCATTCCTGGCCAATGGGAGCTGCTGTGTCGGCACTTGGGGTGGGAGCAGCACGCGTACACTCCCTGGCCGCCCGTGCGCCTAGGATCCAGACATACTGGCCACTTCCGGGACCCATGTGGAGCTAGGGCAGGTAGGGAGCCTGCCTTAGTCCCGCTGCACTGCTGACTGGACTTTTAGAGGCCTATTAAAATCCCCTGGATTGCTTTCAATAGCCGCCAGGAGATCGAGGCTGATTCCGGGAGACTCCCGGACAATCCAGGAAGGTTGGCAACCTATTCCACCCCTTGGTGCAGTTTCCCTGGGCTTCCTCCTACCCAGCCACTCTCAGGCTTTCTTCCCCACAACTTCACTAGGTGGACTCTTCTTTCAGTGCTAGCGCCTCAGAGCTTACTCTCACCTCAGGCTTCCTCCTCACCCCCGCTCTGTTCCCGAAGAGTAACTACACACACTGTCCTTCCAGTACCCTTCTGCTGGGGGGCTTCCTGATCACTTAGGCTCAGTTCTCCATCTAGGTGCAGCCAGGTAACATAATTGGCTGCTAAGATCCACATTAACCCACTCAGAGCCCATGTGGGTTACAACCCCCCCTTCCATCACAGTGTTTTATTTATTGGCTTGTGTATGTGTGTGTTGTTTCTTATTGGAATCATGTTTTATTTGCATTTAATGTTTTCCTTTATATAAAGGAGATCTAAACCTGACCCCTGCCATGGGACAGGGGTATAATTTTTTGTGATCCTGACTTGTGTCATGTCATTTGGCAAAGGAAATAATAAGAAATCTCTTAGTGGCATTCCTATGTATCATACCTTTATTAAGTTCCTGTTCCATGAAACAGGTTTTAGAGTGGTAGCCGTGTTAGTCTGTATCAGCAAAAAACAACGAGGAGTCCTTGTGGCACCTTAGAGACTAACAAATTTATATATACCTGTCTACTGTATTTTTCACTCCATGCATCTGATGAAGTGGATTTTAGCCCACGAAAGCTTATGCCCAAATAAATTTGTTAGTCTCTACAGTGCCACAAGGACTCCTTGTTGTTTTTGTTCCATGAAAGAATCTGAAAGAAGAAAGGCACATAGCAAGTGATAGGCCAGAAGCACAGCGCATCCATATAAGAGCTGGTATTAGACAAAATTGCATTGAGCATATTTTATCTTCGGCAAAATTAGGTAAAGTATGATACAGCTTCACCCACTATAGAGAGTTCTGACTTCATTGAGCAAAAAAGTTAGTAATGATGAAAAGTATAGTAACCAGTCCTTACACTTTACAGAAATCTTTCAAATAATGGAGACAACCAAACAGATGACGGAACAAGACATGGTAGAGCTTCTTACTGCCATAGAATATCAGGTTGAAAGTTACATTCTTGAGATCAGTCAGTGAAGAGCCCAAGAGACCAGATTTCAGAGGGGTAGCCATGTTAGTCTGTATCAGCAAAAACAATGAGGAGTCTTTGTGGCACCTTAGAGACTAACAAATTTATTTGGGCATACGCTTTCGCGGGCTATACCCCACTTCATCAGATGCATGGAGTGGCAATACAGTAGGCAGGTATAAATATACAGCACATGAAAAGATGGGAGTTGCCTTACCAAGTGGGAGGGGGAGGGGATGGTGCTAACGGGGCCAATTCAATGTGATGTGGCCCATTTCCAACAGTTGACGAGAAGGGGTGAATATCAACAGAGGGAAAATTACTTTTTGTAGTGCTAATGAGGCCAATTCAATCATGGTGGATATGGTCCATTCCCAACAGTTGACAAGAAGGAGTGAGTATCAACAGAGGGAAAATTATTTTTTGAAGTGACCCAGCCACTCCCAGTCTTTATTCAGGCCTAATTTGATGGTGTCAAATTTGCAAATTAATTCCAATTCTGCAGTTTCTCATTGAAGTCTGCTTTTGAAGTTTTTTTGTTTTTTTGAAGCTTTTGAAGAGACCAGAGAAAGTAAAACTCTTCTGCAATGAAAGGCCATAAATCCAGCCATAGCCCAGCATGATTAGAGAGGGTCTTAGGTAAGAACAATTTATTCATGTGCCTGGACAACATAATGACAGGCTGCTCTTTACAAACAGGAAACAGCTCTCATCTTTGAAAAGCGAAAGCCAAATTTTCAAAAGATAACAGTCCTTGCTGTGTGCATAAGAACATAACAACAGCCATACTGGGTCACACCACTGGTGCATCTAGCCCAGTATCCAGTCTTCTGATAGTGTCCAATGTTAGGCGCTTCAGAGGGAACGAACAGAACAGGCAATCATCGAGTGATCCATCCCCTGTCGTCCAATCCCAACTTCTGGCAGTCAGAGGCTAGAGACACCCAGAACATGGGGTTGCATATCTGACCATCTTGGCTAATAGCCATTGATGGACCTATCCTCCATGAACTTACCTAATTCATTTTTTAACCCTGTTATAGTTTTCACCTTCACAACGTCCCCTGGCAAAAGTTTCACAGCTTTATTGTGTGTTGTGTAAAGAAGTACTTCCTTATGTTGGTTTTAAATGTGCTGCCTATTAATTTCATTGGGTGACCCCTTGTTCTTGTGTTATGTGAAGAAGTAAATAACGCTTCCTTATTCACTTTCTCCACACCATTCGGGATTGTATAGAACTCTATCATATCCCCCATTAGTCATCTCTTTTCCAAGCTGAAAAATTCCAGTCTTTTAATCTCTCCTCATGTGGAAGCTGTTCCAAACCCTTAATCATATTTGTTGCCCTTCTCTGTACCTTTTCCAATCCTAATATATATATATATGAGAGATGCATGCAGTTTTCAAGGTGTGGGAGTACTATGGATTTATACAGTGGCATTGTGTATTATCTATCCCTTTCTTAATAGTTCCTAACAGGCTGCTAGGGTTTTTGCTGCCATTGCACACTGAGCAGATGTTTTCAGAGAACTATCCATGATTACCCCGAGATCTCTTTCTTGAGTGGTCACGGCTACTATAGACCCCATCGTTACGTATATATAGTTGCGATTATGTTTTCCAGTGTGACTTACTTTGCATTTATGAACATTGAATTTCATCTGCCACTTTGTTGCTTTGGACTTAACTACCTGCGTGCAGGGGTTGTGTACTGTGCATGGAGAGCAGCACCGAGGCCTGCTGCCACTGGTTACAAGGCACACAAGGCAAGGGGCCCGGTACCAGCTGTGCTCTGCACGCACCATTTCGGAACATGTCCCTGGCGGTGGCTCCAGCGGGCACTGTTTTGTCAGGATTGTGCAGGCTGCAGCGGGCGCATCTTTGCTCAGCCCAGCACCCGCGCTTCTGAGAACCAGGCTAGGCTGGGCTGGGCCCGGCCCTCGCCCCCTTCCCCAGCTCTGTGACTGCAACAGGGTCGCTGGGGCTGTAACGATGACATCGCAGCCTGAGGAGCCCGGAACCAGGCCCGTGGAGCCTTCTCCCTGCAGAGCCATTAAAGGGGCCGCACGGGGGGGGGAAGCTGTGATAATCACCAGCGGGGCGGCGACCGGGCGGGATAGAGACGGAAATAGGTTCCTGTTTCTTTAAGACTGGCCGATTCGGCGCAGGTTTCCTTACGGAACCAAACGGGACGCGAGCTCCGGCACGTGAAGGTCCGTGTCCTGTTGTCTTATTGGATGGTTAGACGCATTCGCCCCTCCAGCTCCGGCGCGCGCATAAGTGCGTTTCGCCGTCCTATTGGCTGGTATAGCCTATGCGCCGTGGCGCTCTAGAAGGCGCGGGCATGCCGCCCGACGATTGGCTGGGTGGACGCATGCGCCTTCCCGCCCTTCAGCCCGTCACTTGGTGCGTCCCAGGCGCCGGGAGTTGGTCAGTCCCGTCGCTCTGTCCCTTGGCATCATGGCGGCCGCCGCGGAGGAGCCGTTCCCCTTCCACGGGCTCTTGCCCAAGAAAGAGACGGGCGCCGCCTCCTTCCTCGGCCGCTACCCGGAGTACGACGGGCGCGGCGTGCTGCTGGCCGTGCTGGACACCGGCGTGGATCCCGGCGCCCCCGGCATGCAGGTACCCGGGGCGGCGCTGGGTCACCGCCCGCGGGGATTGGGGGCTCCTGGGCCTTGTCCGGGGCAGCAGCGAGCGCTGCTTCCCCCCCCCCCCCCCGTCCGGGGGCCGCCCCCAGTCTCCTGATCGTCTCGCAGCGTGGGAAGGAGTCAGCGCGCAACAGAGGCGGGCTGCGCCCATCGGCCGGGGCCCACCCAGGGGGCGGGCTGGTCGGGCTGACCGGCTCCCGGGCAGGGCGTTGTAAACCGTGGGGCGCCGGGCGGAGGAGGAAGGGGCAGGAAGTTGGGGCAGCGGCAGGGCGAGCGGCGTGAGGCGGCGCAGGCACTTGCCGGACTCCGGGGTTGGTGGCTCCTGTAGGCTGGAGGGGCCGGGGTGAGACACACTCAGAGGGAAAACGGGTGAAGGGGGCCGGGGCCTCACTGACATCAGAGCTGGGGGGAAGGGGGTTGTTGAACTTATGCGGCAAACGTGTACCCCATCCCCTGAGAGAGCCAGGTTTGAGCCCTTGGCGATGCTTGCTGTGGTTTTGCTAAGGTGCTATTTGGGAGCTCAGGAGAGCTGCTTATCCTGGAGTTTTATAGTGCACCGCACACTGAGGCATCCAGCATGGCCAGCAGCACCCCGTGCTGTCCACTTACCGCCAAGCCAAGTGGACTGGCAAAGCAAAGTCCATATTGCTCTTCATGGAAACCTCTGCTGTTCCTCCTTCTGTGGTTCATCTGTTATAAGACCAGAAGGGGGACCGTTGTGATTATATAGTCAGACTTCCTGTGTAACACAAAACATAGGACTATCCTGAATTATTTCCTTTTTGACCTATATATGTTTTAGGCAAAACGTGGTTATGGGAACTGTGCTTAGGGCAAGACTTCTTGTGAGGCAGGATGGGAGACTACTGTTGTTGTAAATGTTATTGTCTGTGGTAGAAAAGTATTGAAAGACCCTACAGTGTTTCTTAAAAATGATCAGATTTTGATTAGCCTAATCTCCTCTGGACATCTGTTCCAGAGCTGGGTCCCTTCCACTGAGAATGCCTTATAAATGTCTCTAATGAGCTTCATTTTGGGCTCTGGGACCTGGGGTATGTTCCTCATTTTGCCATAGACTTCTGGTGTGACCTTGGACAAGTCACTTAATCTCTCTAACTCAGGTTCTTCTGCAATAAAATCCAGCTAATACTTACGTACTTCATAGTATTGTGTGATTTTTATTCTTGTGGTTGTTGTAGTCATACGTGTTCAGCTAAGTGTAGTTAGATTTTGTACAAACAAAAATAACTGCAAAAGTCTATAATCTACGAAGAAATATACTGAGGAGAGAGGCATGGAGTTTATACATGGAGCTGTCAGCTCTGCTTATAACTAAGGTTGCCTAACATTTTCTGTTATAAGATTCTGAATTCAGTTTAAAACTTCAGGCAACCTTAATTCTGGCACTTCCTAACTTTCCTGCTTTGACTTTTCAACCTTAACTTTTTCAATATGGTTTCTTTTGTATGTAATTTGTTTATAATTTTCATATAACAAAGGCCCATTAAGTATGTCCAGCTGCCTTTGAGCATCTCTGCTCTTGTAGGTATCACAGAAGTGGATCTTAAGGAGGGATTTCGAGAGGGTTGTGGCCTGGTGAAAAACTTATATGCGGAAGGGATAGTGTGGAAGAAGGTGCTGTGTGAGCAGTGGCAGAGCAGAAGGGGGTGGAGGATAACATGGAAAGAGACATGACTCTAAACTGGGAGATGAAGAGCTCTGAAGGGCCTTGAAGGTGAGAATGTGGAGCTTGAACTTTGCCTTTCCCATCCCACCTCATAGTGGTGGAATTCAGAGGAATTAAATGGCCAGAATGATGGTCAAGGAAGATGCTCTTAGAGGCTCATAATTTGAATTAACTGAGGCTATGTGGCTGTCAGGTAGGAAGAGGTTGGAGTAGCCCAGGCAAATCTCATGACATGGAGATTGGTGCTTTTGGTGATGGCAAAGGGTTTCGGAGAAAGGATAAGATTGTTTTGCCCATGTGTTAATTTGATGGTGTGCTATCAAGGAGGAGATGCTATGGAGACAGTCCCAATCCTACATCTCAGCCTGAGAGCTGGGTCAGGATTGGAAAGATAGATTTGAATTATCCACATAAACATGGTAGCTGAAGCCATGTGAGCAGATATGATCACTGAAGAGGTGTAAAATAAGACAAGGAGGGGACCAGCTAGCTGAAAACTGCACAGCTGTTTGAATAAAGACAAGCCCTCTGATATCCACATTCCTCCCACTCCTATTTACCCAAAATGAGACCACTAAATTTTTCACTAGTTGATCTGACAATATCGTTCTCGCCTCCACTTTTAATTCTCTATTGGCTCCCCTTCTTCATTGCACCGAGTTCAAACTTCTTGTCTTTTCCTTGAGGGCGCTATGTAGCACTGCCTACCTCCCTGACATTGTCTCATCATGATGCCTCCCACTCTTGCTGCTGATGCTAGTTTTGATGTCCTGTTAGTCTGATGCTCCCACAACAATCTGTCTCCCCCCCCCCCCCCCCACCCCAGCACACACATTCCACCCCATGTATGGAATGCATTACCTGTTCTTATCCACCAAGTCACTACCCTCATTCAGATTCCTCATTAGTACACACTTCTGCCTTGATTTTTCATGTGCTCAATAATAAAAAACAAAACACTTAATTGAGACCTCCAAATGTACTGATGCTTAAATTGGGTAACTCCATAAACTTGTTCCCCACCCCATTCTCTTCGTATTGTTTGTTACCTTTGCTTGTCTTGTCATGTTTCAAGTTAGATGAAAAGACATAGTCTCTTCTCCAAAGAGCTTACAATTTGTTTTGTAAAGTGACCTGAACACTTTCAGGTGCTGTAAAATAACCACGGGTTTAATTGTCAGAACATAAATGTATTGCTTTTTCCCGGGTAATTATATTTGGCAAGAGCAATCAGTTTGCACTTGCTTACTGTGTAATAAAATGCCTGATGGATTGACAAGAACCTAGCCAGCCAAGGTTTTTTTTTTTTTTTTTTTTTTTTTTTTTTTTTTAACATATAATCCCCCATATAACACCACCACCCTCATTCGTAGACTCTCAATACAGTCGGATTCTCACAGTTGATGCTAATGCACCTCTGCTCCCATTTCCTGCAGGACCTTCCCGAAGGGGGAGCAATTTGAATAATTGATCTGAATCTGTAGCCCTCATTTAAACCAGTTAAATTGGTTGAGTTAAAAATAATTGATTTAAAACACTTTTACCAAGCCTCAACCTAATTTGAAGATTTGTGCTGTTGCAATTTTAGATTTAAATATAAAATGAACAACACTATAAATGTTTTTTATAAACTCTTCAGTGCCACTGCTGATAGGTTATTTTATTTGAATTTTATCAAACTGCTGTAGGCAAAGCACAAAATATCAAATAATAAAAATGTATTTTTGTTTTCTCTTATAAATCCAAAATGGCATAGAAATCTTTGTCGTCATGCAGCAAAATTATTTCTCTTATAATGCTGATGCTGTACTGTAAATTTGGGGAACTTCGTTTTACACACATGAATTCCCAAACATTATCACCTCAATATAAATTTCATAATGTAGTATTTAAAATATAATTGCAATCCATTTAAAAAAAAGTCAGTTACCACTGAGTCTTATAATTTAGACTCACTGAGATTGCTTTCAGAATTAAAATCCTTCATTCAAAACCTAGTTCTGAAGCCCCAGGTGTTGCCTTGTAGTTTCTAACCTTTATTTGTCCTGGTGCATTCAAAGAAAATGCTCAGTTGATTCCAGCAGAAGAAGGTGTAGTAGTTTAATACTTGAGACGTTACTTGAGCATGAAAGTAGCATGAATCCTCTAGCTGGGTCATGGGCAGAGGGGCTTGAACCCAGGACCTCTGGATTTGAAACTCTGAGTCTTTGCTGCCTGAGCTGAAAGACCCAGATCTATTAGCTCAAAAATTCTACTTTCTCATATTCCTCAACTAGAGGTCAGAGCGCCACACTGTAAGGGTGGGTTACACATTCCTCCTGGCAGGTGAAGCTCTCCCTAAGTGCCACAAGACCATTGCTACTCAAATTCCTGTACTGGCCATCTGTTGCAACGTAACTCCCTTTTGTGGAGGAAATAAGCATGGCTTATATTCTCATCCCTGTTTTCTTGCAGAATGCTCTTTTGCAATTCCATCCCTGAATAGCCTTTACGTTTTTAGTATTCACTGGAAAACTTGACTTGGCTTCCAGTTGATTTGCTATAGGTGGAAATCTATTCCAGCATACCTATTCAAGAGCAACTGTTGGTTCTTCTATTGTAAGTGTAAACTTGTACCTATAGGGATCATTCACAAATGCTAGAAAATGGTGCTGTTAAAGCCTACTCATAACTCTCTTGGAACACATTTTTGCCATTATGTAATTGAGGTTCAGTAAACATTTTTATAATCTTCCGCACTTCAGCAGTTGAACATGAATTCCTCTGTACAGAATCAATGTCATTGCTATTAGCTTCAGTATTTGGAGAAATTCCTCAGCACACCGCTTCAAAACGTGTTATCTTCTGTCAGAGAAGAGCCAATATCCTGTCTAGTCTCTTCATAGATTTTCATTAACCTGGGACACTCTGAAACATAATTTTTTATGCAATCGGCATAAATATTCAACATAACTCTTTCGAGGCATGATAAATGCATGGCCATCTTCCTGTTTGTTTGGCAGCTGCAAAGGGACTGTGAATTAATTTAAGTCCCAGACCCAGATCCATCAGCTGGATTCATAGTGGGGAACCCTGTGCCCATTCGGACTACTATTGAAGTCAAAGGGTATCCACCACAAGCTTCACATTGCAGGATTGCGGGTATAGGTATTGTATTCTTGCCTTTAAATTTTTAGGGATCAACTTTAGAATGTGTGTGGAACAGCCATATGTGACTACATTATTTTTCTTGCTAAGCCTCCCAATCTTACCCATATTAGTTGCATTGTCTGTAGTAGAATGGTGGGTTGCTTTCTTACCATTCTTCACATTGTGAAGTGCCATAGTATCAGAAGGAAGAGTAACATGGACTAATGTTTTCCTGTGTGTTTCATATAATGTGAGGGCATCTGCGCACAAGTGACTTTACACTTATCTTTCTTTTTCTGCCTCCTACAGTCCCCTGACACCATAGATTGCCAGCTCTTACTCTGAGATTTTCCAGGGTATACTATCCTGGCAATGTCACAGCTGCCATAGAACATGGCTGGCATATAGATTGAACCTGTAAAGGTCAGTTTAAGCAAAGGTGTGGTTTTAATGCAATGTACAGTTTTGCGAAACTATTTCCTCCCCCCTCCCCCCCCATTCTTATAACTTTGGGCAAAAAGACAAACTCGCTAAACTCGGTAGTAGAAAGCACTGTTTATCATGTGACCATCATACTTTGTAGATCAATTCCAGCTGGATTCTGTAGCAGCTGTGACATCTTTCTTTCATTTCAGGCTTGCCCCTTCTCTTGAGGTCTTCTACTATCTCCTTATTTTCCTTACTTTCTCCTTAACAGCAGGGTACACAAGAACTCTCCTTATTGAGGAGGGCTGGATGTGGTGACCTTCTAAGTCCAATGAAACTGTTTTTTCATTTAAGCTTGAGATGAATTCTAAGTTAAGATACGCTCTTCCCAACCAGTGAATCTTCCCACCCACCTGAAAAAAATGCCCTCCTTCCATAGTATTTGTATAGCAATACAGGTGTTAGCACTTTATGAAAGAGTCGTTGTTCCAAAGAACTTAGTTTAAGATAACAGAAGACAGCATGGTGGTACTCCCAATTTCTTCTGGAATCAGTGGAAGAAACCAAGCTTGGTATTGAACTGTGTGTTGTCACTAAGCAACCAATCTAACCCACTTCCTCACTGCTTTGTTTCTGCTTCCTCTTTCTCCTTCCTGTCCTTTCTCCGTATATGTTTTCCAGGATCACGCCCATGTAGACACTGCACTGCATTACTTACATTGTCTTTCGTAGCCTTCAAGAGGTGTCCCGCAATGCCCCACTTTGACCGCTCTGGTCACCATTTTGAGCTCCGCTGCCCAGTGACCAGGTACGCAGGTATATGTCCCTCTCCTCTAAATCCTGTGAACTTTTCAAATTCCATTTCCTGTCTGCTCGGCATGGAGAGCTCACCTAGTGACTGCCCAGGTGACTGTGCCAGGTACATGCTACAGATGCGCTCCTTCCTGGAGTATGCAAGAGGTGGTGGATCTACAGGGTCTGTGGAGAGAAGAGTGTGTGCAGGAACAGCTCCGATTGAGCCGTATAAATGTCGATATCTACAGGCAGATCGCTTGGGGCATGGAAGAGAAGGTCCACAAGAGAGATGCTGCGTGAAAGCCAAGGAGCTGCAGCAGGCATACCAGAAGGCAAGGCGGGCTAACAGTTGCTCTAGTTCAGAGCTGTAGACATGCCGTTTTTATGAAGAGCTGCATGCCATCCTCGGCAGAGACCCCACCACTACCCCCAAAAGTCCCGTGGATACTTTGGGAGAGCAGGAGTCACAGGCTTCCACTATGAAGTGACGAAGAGGAGTATGGGGAACAGGCGACTGGGGGATCCAGTGGCACAGCAAGCCAGGACCTGTTTTTGATTCCTGGACAGTCGAGCCAGTACCTACAGTCCAGCATGGGTGAGCCTCATGCACGGGGAAGGAATCTCTGGTAAATATGGAGTTTGTGTTGATATTGCAGGGACACATCTATTCATTTACTCTTTTTTACTTATGCTAGAGGAGGTAGTGAAACAACCAGTAGAGGTAGAGTTGCCATCTGCTTCTCATTCCCCTATACAGTTAGGTAGAGGCGGCACTGCAGATCAGGGATGCACCGGGATGTCCTGTGAATCCTCCATAGAGATCTCGAGGAAACTTTCCTGAAGGTAGTTTGCAGTGCTCTGCCAAAAGTTTCTGGTGAGGGCTGCCTTACTACTTCTGCCGCGGTTGGACACTTTCCCATGCCACTCAGCAATTACTTCAGCAAGCACCATTGCAGCATACAGGCTAGCAGCATACAGACCCAGTGTGCAGCCGGATGCCTGCAGGAGCTATTCCCTTTCAGCTTCCATTACTATCAGGAGTGAAATATCAGCTAAAATCATCACCACCTCTGGAAAACGGTGCCTGCATTCAATTCAGTTGTCCTATATGTGTATACTCATGCCCGTGAGCTATCCCCTTCTTATTGTCCCAACTCTCCCCCAGACCCTATTCACCATGGCTGAGACTGCCGCCGTGCTCTGTGAATCTCAAGGACAAGAGAGAATGTAGTGTTTGCAACTTGTGTGGATCAAGGGGAGTGAATTCAGTATACCAAGTTTCCATTTATCTTGTGAATACACTCACAATGCACAGAGGTACTATTGTATCTTTTGCAGATGGAAATGTGGCCTCGAGGGTCTCTCCGTCCACACCAATGGAGTGGCTCAGCCACTTGAGGAGGAGAAGGAAGATGATGTTGGATGACCTGTTCCAAGAGGTCCTGCAAGCCTCTCTGGTACTTCAGATACCTGGCACTAGTCTTGGAGGATCACCCTGATGGACAGAATGGACAAAGATAGAGTGGAGAGAAGAAGAGCACAGGAAAAGGAGAGAGACGTGCTGCAGGAGATGCTAGCACTTCTCAAGTGGCAAACGGACATGCTGGAGACTCTTGTTGATCTTCAAGTTCAGGAGACCCATGCTTGCCTCCGTCTGCAGCCCATAGAAAACTGCATTCCGGGACCTCCGTACACCCCCCTCCCCCATTCCACTTGGCAACAAGGGCCGCTGCAGTACCCCCTACCACTCCACGCAAGGGGGGAGAACAGGCAGCCACACATACGCTGACCTGAGAGACACGGTTGGTGTATGTGTTGAGAAATGGAAATGACTGTTCTTTTCCCCATATTTATAAAGTTTCATTCAGTTATAAATATGCGTTAAAATAGGTTTGGAATAAAAGCATATTTATGGAAACTTAATTCATCTTTATTCTCAATATATGCTGGCTGGGGCTGACATCATTCACAGATAATAGCAATCGGTGCATTTGCAATGTTATATTAATACACACACACACACAGCACTCATTACAAGCTTCATACTAGGATGCAAAAAAACAATGCCAGGCAGAGCACACTACATCAACATACGTTAATGTGACTCACTATTAAAAGGGTCTTTCAGAGCTTCCCTGAGCCATTTAGCTCCGCATTGAGCTCTTTTAGTCCTCGTATGTGGTTGCTCAAAATCAGCAGAGAGCCATTCTGCCTCCACCGAGGTGGAAAACTCCCTTCCTCCCCCTTTGCTTCACAGATATTATAAAGCACACAGCAGGCAGCTATAATCATTGGGATTTTTTTTTAATGAGGTCTAATCTCATGAGTAGGCAGCGCCAGTGTCCTTTCAAACGGTCAAAGGCACATTCAGTTGTCATTCTGCATTTGCTGAACTTGTAGCTGAAACGCTTCTTGCTGCTGTCGAGATGGCTGGTGTACAGATTTATGAGTCCTGCGAGTAAGGGGCAGACTGGGTCTCCCAAGATCACTGCATTTCAACATCCCCAATGGCAATCCTCTGGTCTGGAAAGAGAGTCACTGCTTGCAGCTTTCTGAACAGGCCTGTGTTCTTAAAGATGCATGCATCGTGCACCTTCCCTGACCAACCCATGTTGATGTTGGTAAAATGTCTCTGGTGATCCATCAGCACTTGCAATACCATAGAAAAGTACCCCTTTCCGTTGATGCACTTTGTGGCAAGGTGGTCCGGTGGCCAAAATAGAGAGATGTATGCCATCTATTACCCCACTTCAGTTCAGGACCTCCATTGTTGCAAAACCATCCACTGTGTCCTGCACATTGCCCAGAGTCACAGTAACAGGATGTGATTCATGGCCCTGAGCATTGCATTACAGCAACCTCATGGTGGATTTCCCAACTCCAAACTGATTCCTGGCTGATTAGTAGCAATCTGGTATTACAAGCTTCCACATAGCGATTGCCGCTCGTTTCTCCACTATCTGTGCAGAACTTATTTTGATGTTGTTGCGCTGGATGGCTGTGGCGAGCTCCGCGCACACATCCAGGAATATGGCTTTGTGCATCCAAATGTTCTGCAGCCATTGCCCGTCATCCCATACCCGCATAATGATGCGATCCCACCAATCAATGCTTGTTTCTTGGGCCCAGAATCGGCACTCCATGGTCTGCAGCTGCTCCATGAATGCCACCAACAACTTTGAATTGTTTCTTTCTATGTCTCACAGCAATCTAGCCTCCAAGGAATCATCATGTTCCCTGTGCCTCCTCTTGTGGCTCTGCAAATACTGCAGGATCAGGCCCTCTGTGCTCACAATGCTCACTGCAGTAGGGCAGAGCTGTGCAGTATCCACACTTCTCACACAGATGGTAGACGCATGGGTTTGCAGGGCTTTTGAAAAGAGGCGTTATGGGATGTCGATAAAATTATGGGATGGAGAAAACTATATCATGGGACACAGAAATCATGTTCCCAGTCACCCCTGCGTGACTTGTTTGCTCACATGAGGCGGTGCAAGCCCTTCACAAAACACCCTGTGCCAGATGGTGGCAAGTTGGACAGGAGGATATGGTGCACTGCTCTTTGCGTCGGTGCAAGTGCTAGTAATGATGACATACACTCCGCCAATTCAAGGAACGTAGTGGGGACATGCAAAAGCGATTTAATTACTACAGTGGCTGTATGTCGAAGTAACTTAAGTCAACTTAATTTTGTAGTGTAGACTTTGCCCTAAGCCTGTTGATTTTAGAGGACTTAGGTCCATCTTTAAACAGATGTCATGATGCAACCTTAATTATAGTGGCATTCCCATGCTATTATAACATTAAAAATAATATAAAATTGTTTTGTGTGTGGAGGTGGCTAATGAAATGGCAGGAGCTCCTGGATGCTGGGGTAGATTTTTTTTATTATTTATTATTATATAAATTTAAAAATTCATGGTTTGTATAGTTTCTTGGGTGTTTATTTTAAAAATGCAACTCTAACAGCCACATATTAATCTCAGATAATCATTTTCTTATGTTTTCAGATTACAACTGATGGGAAACCCAAAATAATTGACATAATTGATACAACAGGTAGTGGTGATGTAAACACTTGTACCGTAGTAGAACCCAAAGATGGAGAAATTATAGGTCTTTCCGGAAGAACTCTGAAGGTAAGCATTTCTGTATTGTTGCTGTCGGTTTTTTTTTTTTTTTTTTCTGGTATCAAATTTAATGGCACTTCTCCCTTTGTTTCCTTTTCTGTCTGTAAATTATTCCCTTCTAGTGGAAAACCTATACTAGATTGTCTCACTGTATATCCTTCTTGTATGTTATATCCCTTCCCCCATCCTTTGTCTGGCTTATCTATTTAGACTGTAAGTTCTTCGGGGTAGGGATTGCCTGATATGGGGTGGTTACAGTGTTGAGCACATTGGGACCAACCACATATTTAACCCAAAGACACTACTGTAATAAACATAATAACTTAAAATTCACTTTGACAAATCCAAGGTTTCTTGCTTGGTTTTCGAAGGCTGGTTCAGAAAAAACTATTCCTCAAAAATTTTAGAATGATCATAGATGCCAGTTTGGAAACACTTAAAAAATATTGGCGTTAGTGAAGACCAGCTGTGTAAAATGAAAGAAGAACCATCATATTAAAAATTGACATAATTAAGACCGAATATGATCAGCACCAGCAGGTCACTATGGAGTCTTGGAGGTCGGGGGGGAGGAACAGGGAGGGAGTTCTGTTCTGTCTCAATATTAACAGCATCTGGGAGGTCTGAGAATGATTTTGTGGAAGGCAGCTGGTTTAGATGGTAAATCTTAACAATGATCTCAGATGTTTAGGACTGTTGCTGTTGTTGACAGATTGATAGCCTTGTAGAGGGGCAGTTAGTTTCAACCCCTCCTACTATCTGATGCTGTCAACCCCTTGGAGCAGGGGTCCCCAATGCGGTGCCCGCGGGCGCCATGGCGCCCGCCGGGGCATCTAAGTGCACCCATGTACTGGCCAGCGGACAAGCATCCGCTGAAATGCCGCCGACAAGCAGCGTCATCCAGAGGCGTCGCCACCGAAATGCCACCGATTTTCGGCGGCATTCGGTGGCGACGCCTATTGACGTTGCCGCTTGTCGGCGGCATTTCGGCGGATGCTCGTCCGCCGCCACGGTCCTCCGTGGCTCGTCGTCTGGCGCCTGCCAGACGAAAAAGGTTGGGGACTGCTTCCTTGGAGCGTCCTGTGCTTTGTCTTTTCATGATTGTACATGGAATCCTTGTCCCATTAGCTTTCCCCCACCATGTGAGGCTGTTGGCCTCTGCCCTCATGATCTTATAGCTATAGGGCCAGTGAACTTGATTCACTAAGAGTCAAACAGCAACAGGAGATTAAGTTGAATTTTTTCCTTGTGCTGTTTGCTACCACTTACCATGGTAAGCAGACCTGCCCATTATATTGATATTTTTTAAAAAATAACAAACAAAAAACATCTGCTTAGGCAGTGTTTCTTTGAGGTAGAGGGATCAACTCTGTAAAGGGGTTGTTCATTCTCCATACCTTTATCATATCTGGCCCTTCTGATACTCTCAGTTTTATAGTGCTGACTGCTGTGATGTCATTTCACTAGGAACCGGATTGAGGCTGCCACCTCATCTCGCAGAAGTTGGTATTTACTGTTCTCTAGGTCTGGACTTGAACCACTGGCCTTTACAAACTGAACCGTTACAAATCTTCTTAGCCATGTTTTATTTTTTTATATATATAGAACACATTAACATTTAGTGTGCAATGCCTGTTGAGAGCAAGAAATATTTCTATTTCTGAATTTTATCTGTTTTCTAGATTCCAACAAATTGGGTAAATCCTTCAGGCAAGTATCACATTGGTATAAAAAATGGCTATGATTTCTATCCAAAAGCTCTTAAGGAGAGGATTCAGGTAATTTATTTTTTACTTTCATTTTGTATTCATATTATAATATTTTAACTCTGCTTTTTTGGTTTTGTTAGAAAACTATGGATTGTAAATTGCTATAGTGTAGATTTTTCTTTTAATTCTTTGCTGATATAACAAGGTTTTTGTTTGTGCTATAGTTGTCATGTCCCAAATCAGGATTGTCAAATGAACACTATATCTTTTAAATCATAAAAGGTACAAGTGTCTCTTACGCAAACTAACATATTGAGGATTTTTTTTTTTTTTGTATTACAGAAAGAACGCAAGGAAAAACAATGGGATCCTGTTCACAGGCTTCTACTAGCAGAAGCTTGTAGGAAACTAGATGAGTTTGATGCAGTTCATAACTCTCCCTCACAAGTTTGTATTAGTTTTTTAAACAACTTTTTATACAAAAATCACTTGCTTAAGAGACTTTAAAAAAGCTCTATTTGATAATTAGAAAATGAGAGACAAGGTTATTTTAACAGACAAATTGAGTGAATGTTACTGCATCTTGTTCTGAAATCAGGATATAGAATGTGTACGTGAATGCTTATTTGGTCTTGAATATTATCTTTGTTTTATCAAACTCCTTTTAGTTTTTAGTGAAAAGGTTCCATTCTCTTTAGATCACATTGTCTCTCCTCTGAGATCAGTGATCTGTTACAGTCTCAACTTAGAATAAATTCTCAATGTTAATGTAGCTTTCATTTAAATTGTCTATCATCTCAGTTGAAGGGAAGGGCAATAAAACTAAGTGCTGTCAGCCCCTTAAGGCACTCAAGTCATCTGCATATTAAGTCCATCAGTCAGTATATTCTGATTCCATCAGTCTTCAGGCCACTGTGTGTTAAGAATACAGGAATCAGAAATATTATGAATAAAGGACCTAGGATAAAATACTTATATTGGATTCATTTGCAGAAGCATTGGTGGTCATTGTTGAAGACCACACATCTTAAATTTTCAAATGTTACTCGTTTATACCTTCCATAATGGGCATTCATTACTTCTTGAGGAGTGTATCTCCCATGTTTCAAATTTGTTCTAAATCTATAAGATGCTACTAAGGCTGGTAGGTCTTGAAGGAGGCTTACCAGTTGTTCACTGGGTTTGTGGGTTGTACCCACACATCTTGGATTTCTGTAAAATATAGGAAATAGTTATTGCTGATCATTCGTACCTCCTCTTTTCATTTCTGTTCTATTTTGGCACCCAGCCAAGACATTGTATGATTTTCTCAACAATGGAAACTGTGGCTATTTCAGAAGAACACACTAGTGTAAACCAAAACTGAGCATACCAACATATTTGCATTAGTTACAACTTTATTCATTCAGACTTCAGGAGAGAGGCAGAGGAAAAAGATGGAAGAGAGACTTATCAGTAATTGAACTGATTACTAGAGTACTACAAAATAATAAAACATATCCTTTCTCTTCTGCCATGTGAAGTGGTGGTAGATCCTGCTTTCTAGATAAAATTAATGCATAGTAATTGGTTTTGATCTCCATTTTATAGCTCTCTCTTACTATACTAACCTTCTGTCTTAATTAAGAATTCCTGTACTTCCTCTGAAGATTGCAGGTGACAGAAGTTGGGAGGAATTATAACTTCACATCCAGTATTAACTTCTAGTAATTGATGAGTAGAGCAAAGAATGTGAACCATGCAGCAAATTTTATACGTACTGTAGGTCACTATTACTTTTGTAGCAACCACTGGTTTGCTGGTCATGATGTATGCCAAAAATATTTTAAGATTTAGTTAAATTAAATATAATACAGACAGAACTCTAATTGTTAAATGTATAATATATTAGAACATATGTATCTTAACATTGCTTACATAAAAGGTAACTTTAAATAGATAAGGGTATCCTTGTTAAAGCAGGGGTTGGCAACCTCTGGCACACGGCTCGCCAGGGTAAGCACCCTGGCGGGCCGGGCCAGTTTGTTTACCTGCCGCGTCGGCAGGTTCGGCCGATCGTGGCTCCCACTGTCCGCGGTTCGCCGTCCCAGGCCAATGGGGGCTGCGGGAAGTGGCGCGGGCGAGGGATGTGCTGGCTGCGGCTTCTCGCTGCCCCCATCTATAAATTGATACCAGCATTTTTCTATAAACTCTACAGTACTTAATCACTTCTGCATAGGAAACTTTAAAAAGAATCTCTACAACAATATCTGAAAATCATGACAGATGAGTAACTTGATGTTTCTTACGTTTTTTTTTTTTTTAACGCTTAGGTAGAACATTATACATAAACATGTTGGGAACTTTTCAAGACACATCAGGTCATACGGATTTTTTTATTAGGAAAGCAGTTTGTTGCACAACTTGCCTCTGAGTGTATTGCTAAAAGTATGAAAATAATGATATATTTTAAGAGTGGTTTTTGTTTTTGTTTTTTTAAGGCAACTAAACTAATGAAGGAAGAATTTCAGAGTCAAGTAGAACTGTTGAATTCTTTGGAAAAAAAATACAATGATCCTGGCCCTGTATATGATTGCTTAGTATGGCATGATGGTGAGACCTGGAGGTAAACTCTTGCTTTTGCTTCTAACTAAAATGTTTGAATTTTACATGCTTTAAACATTGGTTCAAACTGTATTCTGCATTGCTGTAAAATATTTGTAGTAGTTATTGATGATCACCTTGTAAAAACATTTATGTAATGAAGATTTTACTAAAAGGATGTTGTAAAAAGAATTGCTACCTTGAGCAGGATTTCAGTTTTAGAAATGTAGGTCCTGATCCTGCGTCAGGACTTGTTAGTGCGAACTCCTGAGCCTGAGCAGCGTCCTGTTGAAGGTTTAGGGCTGAGGGGGATCTAGAAGAGTCTTGTGTTTAGTATTTTTGTCATGATTTAGCCAAGTATTCAAACATTTTGCCAGTAGTTATTAGCTAGTGTTATAACTTTACATTTCTGAAGTCACGTTTTTTTTTTTTTTTTTGTGGATGGTAAATTTTACATTAAGTAGTTAAATACATAAAGCTGTGTACAGTGGCCAGCGTTCTAACTTTAGGCACAGATTTTAGACTTTTAAGTCAGTGTTAAGGCATTTGAATAAAAGTGGCATGTCTTTTTTTTTTTTTTTTTTCTTCCCCTCCTTCACCTTCCCCCCCCCCCCCCCCCCCCTTGAGTTGCTAAGCTATCACAAATCTCATTGAAGTCAATAGGATGTTGCCCCTTCCCACAATCAGGCTGCTCTTACTTATATGCCTCTATGTATTGATTTAGGAGCCTGACTTTTGGGATTTGGGTTTGAAAATTTTGACCATTATCACTTAGAAAAAGCTAGACAATTTAAAGCGATCTACAAACTCTGTGGTCATTTTATATTGGAAAGAACAAGTCAGGGGTTCTTACTATAGATTGATCTGGGTTATTTTATACTCTTCTATATCAACAGAGCCTGTATTGATTCAAGTGAATGCGGTGACTTCACTAAGTGCACTGTGTTGAGAACCTACAGAGAGAGACAAGAATATGCATCTTTTGGCATCTCAGAAATGTTGAATTACTCAGTGAACATTTATGATGAGGGGAACCTGCTTTCTATTGTGACCAGTGGAGGTAATTTGTTTTAATCAATTGCAAATGAAATCTATTTTAGGTATCTCAACAAGGAAACAAGGTGATGCCACTCTTTCATAAAATAAAGTAGGTGCTTTTGAGTCAAAATGTAAGAGTCTCTGTGTAACTGGTTAAACTTCCATATTGGATTGCACCATGGGGGGAAGGGGGGAGCAATTTAAATCAAGGCAATTAAAATGTTAGTTAAAAATAATTGTTTAAATCAGATTGAGGCTTTGTAAAATTAATTTGAAAACATATGCTCCTGCCATTTTTGATCATTTTTAATGAATTATAAATGCTTTTTTAAAAAAATTACTGCTGGTGTGAGGTATCTTATTTTGAATTTTATAAAACAGCTATAGTCAAAAATCAAAATACTGAAAATGCAGTTAACACACAAGCAGCTACGTATCTTTCCTTAAATGCATAGTTCCACCTTTGTGGGGTACAGCTTTCTGATCAGACAGTTAAATGCCACATTTGTGAGTATGGTATAAATGCATAGATCATTATCAATGGTGCCCCACTAAAATTTCCCTAAGAGGCATAGAAATAGCTAAAATAAATGAGTAGATGGTTTCCTGCTTGTGTTCTATGCACTGCAGTCCTGATACTCTTCTTGCTAATGCTGGCTTCTTACAAGTAAACATGATTGACTTCAGTGGAGTTATTCCTGAGTCTCACTGGTATAAGGGAGAAGAGAATCAGGCTATTAAACGTAATTGCTTCCGCATGACTTTAAATAGAGAGTGACTAAATTTAATTGCTTTCCCCTGCAGCTTGCATGATTAAAGAATGCTTACCAATGGAGGGCAGCTTCTAAATGAAAATATCTGTGTATATGTATAACTTAGACAAATTTAGCTATTGCTTTGATTTGCCAAGGTATAATGAAGGCTATCTATACAAATTTCCTTTGAAAAGTCAACTATACCACTATAATTACAGCTCCATCTACTCTTATCCCATTTTTGTGCAGTTTATATAAATATCATGTATATTTAATTTTATAATTGCTTGCTTTCTAAAATGTAAAGCAACAGTGAAAGGTGCTAACAAAATTGAGTGACAATTGATAATCAGAAGATTTAAAGAATAGATGGATGTCAGAATTAATTAGTAAGGACACTTCTGAAGAATCTGAATTCCATATGGTGTTAGCTTTCGGCATAAGCTCTTAGCTTTTTTTATGGTATAAATTGCTCAGTAAATGAAAATTAATTGGATTATAGCATATTAAACTGAGGTTTCTACTAGGGTGTTACATTGAGTACACGCAATAGTATGCTTTTTGTTTAATTTGTTCAGGAGCACATGGGACACATGTAGCTAGTATTGCTGCTGGATATTTTCCAGAAGAGCCAGAACGAAATGGTGTGGCTCCTGGAGCTCAGATTCTTGCAATCAAGATTGGTGATACAAGACTAAGCACAATGGAAACTGGCACTGGCCTAATAAGAGCTGTAAGTGTTTTGCTGAATTAATAGCTAATTAAGTTAAGCTGCTTGACATCAGGACCGTGAGTGTGTAAGTATATTTTCTCAATAGCTAGGAGAGAAAGTAAAGTATAATTTGAGAGATTTCTGGAAAACTGTATTGCTAAATTTATCATCAACGTTGCTTCCAGAAAAGCTTAACTCCTAAATCAGATGATTCTTAGTTGTTCAGTATGTAACTTTGACAGATGTTTTTCACGGCCTTCTGAAGTGGAGACAATATTTTAATAAATCATAGCTTAAAAATTACTCATAAAAGCATATGCATAAAAGTAACTTGCCTGTCAGGAAAGGGCATTACTCAGTTTGATCAGTTGTTGCTTCCTAGACTTGGAAAAAATCAAAGGAGAAGTTTAGTAAGAATTGAAACCAAAAAAAGTGAAACGGGACATTTTTAATAGCTAGAAAATGAGAGGATATGAAGTTTCAGGCACTGGGGTATAAGATTATATTTACCTCATGAAAAAAATACTGCATGGCACAGTTGACGTAGGAATTATCCTATGAAAACAGTCCAATGGGCTGTCTAGCCCAACATTCTGTATCCCACTTCACAAATACCTCAGGGATAAGTCCAATGCATTGGGTATTTTTGGTAATGTGGCTTTGTTTTGGGCATCCTGTGTAGGCTATCACTTTTAGCAGGATACCAGCCTGTTAATGCCATTCCGGTATTTTACAGGTCTTGAGGTGCCAGACTCTTTAGTGAAAATAGAGGATACTTTACAAGCCTCTCATAAGACAAATTCTTTTTTAATACACAATATATATTTTGTGTTGTATGAAGTGCATACAATTTTTTTTTTAGTCTGGTACAGTGAAAAACTGGAGAAGAAGATTCTAACATATGGGATAAGTGTGTATTATTTTAACATTCTTTGCTTCATATAGCACTGGTATATGGAGTTACTGGTACACTAGACAACAAAACAAACCCAGGAGAGAAACGAGATGCATCCAACAATCTCATTAAGAATTAGAGGACTTATTTTCTCTGAACAGTAGTTGTGAAAGTTGGACATTATTCCATTTCAGCAGCAAAGGCACTGGACCTCCATTATTTTATCTCTCACAGAATTCTAATTAGATATCTGTAGAAGAGAAGGAGAAAGGAAAAGAAGGTGAATGTAAACTTTTTTCAATCCAAAAAGGAATAAAAAAAAAACAATCACATGAGTGATCTGTAGAACTACCTCCATATGACCAGCATGACGAGACACTGGAATGGAGGGCCACTGCATTGGGTTTTGATTAGATTGCACAGCAAAAGAAGACTGGGCAGTACTGATTACCAACATACAGTGGCCAAGAACTAATGATCCCTAGTGTTCTATATACCCACATTCTCTTAACTATATAACTTATGAGAATAATTTGATAGTTCAACTATGCAAAGCTTGGACTTTGTGCAACATTTATTGGCTACAGGGGGAAAATCTTTTTAGTAAAGAGACAAGCTGGAAATGAAACAAATCTGCCTTTTATCAAAAACATGAATATTCATCAGAATCTTCATCAACATTCATTCATCAGTGTTATAAAATAGGCTTATAATGGTTTCATTTATATAAATGGTGTTATTTGCCATCTCTAAGGTTTTTAGTGGTAAACTTTTTTAACTTAATCTTTAACAGATGATAGAAGCAATGAAATACAAGTGTGATCTTGTCAACTACAGCTATGGAGAAGCAACACACTGGCCAAATTCTGGGTGAGTACACTGTGTTTACCATAACCAGGTTTAATACTGAAGAATACTGGTGTTAAAAATGGTTGCATTTGTGTAGTAGCACTGTCAACAGGAGTAAATAATCTAGACACTAATAATTCATTGATATTAAACTGCTGCAGTACATCTCAAATTGCTGAACTTGATCTATGGATTAAGTGAGCCTACTGAAATTGTCAATATTTTGTAGTATGTTGCAATACTCTTTCTGGGAAAAAATATATAGTAGTAATCCCTTTACAATGTGTGGATTGCTACAGAATCTTTCCTCAAGAATAGATTTTAATCTTGCTAATTAATTAATTTCCTTTTAAAATTGTTATGGGGTCACTCCCACACTCTACTCAGTGACCACCCTTTCAGGTCTGGCAAATAGGCTGAACATTACTCAACTATGGTCAAAAACAAAGGTAGGGTATGGAATCCTGGCCCCATCAATTAGTGGGAGCTTTGCAGTTGATTTCAATGTTGCCTGAATTGCATTCTGGATACTAAGAAGGAGGAAGAAAATATTTTGTTGCTTAAATGATGTTTTCTGTATTTATTTTAGGAGAATTTGTGAAGTAATTAATGAAGCTGTATGGAAACACAACGTAATCTATGTTTCAAGTGCAGGGAATAATGGTCCTTGCCTTTCTACAGTGGGATGTCCAGGTGGAACTACATCTAGTGTAATAGGCAAGTAGCTCTCTTTAAAAATAAATAAATAAAATTAAAGAAAGGAGAGAAATCCATACAGTTTAGAAAATATATAAATAGCTGATCTTTTACGTTATATACTTACATTAAGTGATTGAGATAAGACCTTGTAAATATCTTGTATTTATCAAAGCAAACAAATTAAGATTTACAGGATTGTAAAATCTTTTTTATGTCCCCGAGGGCAACTGTCTTAAATGGAGCTACGTTCTTGGTGTATTTCTTTAGGTACATGTGTGGTAACTGAGATTTGTTTTTTGTTAATGTTCAGAAGCCTGCTGTCTAGTCTGTGTAGTACATTTGTACTGTAAACAAAGAGCAGCCTCTTCCTCCTCCTTTGGGTGAAATTGAACAATATTTACTACTACTACTACCTGGCTGCTAACTATGCAGAAAAATACAGGCTGCTAGGCAGTTTGTCTTGATTTTTGATTTTTAATAAACTTGTAGAAGGCAAGCCTTGCAAATAGTCAAACTTGTCTTTAAATACTTCATAAGTGTAATTGTTTGTATTTAAAAAAAGACTGATCCACTCATGCCATTCATTGATCATCTTGCTATTAGCTGTTTCTACAAACTACATTTTAGTAAGTTTGATCCCAATTTATCTCTTACAAAATATCTTAGACTCAGAAGATACATTTTGACTGGGGAAAAAACACAGTTTCTAATGTTTGGTCAGATACCCTGATATGCTGCCTCTTTCCTTTCCTAATGAATCCCAGTTTTGTAACTTGGATCTAAAATTTGGCATTTGTCCAGAGATATTCTTGGGGCGGGGGGGAAATCCATTCAACTACAATGTTACATCTGAATTATCACTAAACATATATATATATATATATATATTTTTTTTTTAAGACAAGTTAGCATGTCTAATAATTAGAGCAGGAGTCTGGAGTTGAACTTGTGGGTTCTGTTCAGAGGTCCACATGTGACTCACTCTCACCTTGAGAGAACATAAAGAGGTTTAGTTGGCCCTTCAGCATAATGGGAATAATTTTTTTGGCTTGTCTTCGCTGCAGTGTTAGCCTGAGATATAACAAAGGTGTTGCCGCAACTCAACTTCCATTTACACACACAAATCTCTAGCTCAGGTTTAATGGTTCTTCAAAATCAATCTGGTTGGCTCATCACTGATATGGGTTGAATCTTGAGTGTTGCTTCCATGAGTTCGGGCTTCTCTGTGTACACTACACAGCAGATGCCAGCAGAACCCCCCTGTGGAGATGCAGCATAAGCCAACACATGGAGTTGTGCTGGCATAAATAAATCATCTTCCTGAATGACATTCGCTAATCTGACAAAAGCACTCTTCTGTCAGCATAGTTATGTCTACACTGGGGATATAACTGATATATCTGTGCCGGCAAAACTTTGTAATGTAAACTAAGGCTGGATCTACACTTAAACATTAGATTGACTTAGCTACGTTGCTCAGATCTATGAAAAATTTCACATCCTGGGTGCTGTACTTAGGTCAGTTTAACCCTTGGTATAGACACAGGTTGGTCAATGGAAGAATTATGCATTCAATCTGTCTACCGCTTTTCAGAGAGATGGCTTTACAACATTGATTGAAAAATCCCTTCCATTGATGTGGGAAGTATTACACTATGGTACTACAGCTCTGTTGCTCAAGTGTTTTGCAGTGTGCCTACTCTCACTCAAGATAGGCTAACTTAAGTCTAAGTCAAATGAAGTAGCTCAAGTGTAGTGACTCATGCTGTTGCAGTGAAGACAAGCCCTTTTGAGTATTTTGAAATCTGCAGGTGAAAATAACTTTGTTTATCCCATTAATAGTAAAGGAAATTGTGAACATCAGTGTGACTAAATCCTCACATGTAAATCTTGGTATTCCTGGGAAATCTTTTTTTCTAAAGGGTTGGCTATAGGACAGACATGGGCAAGAGCGCAAATTCCAACTAGATGAATTTAGGGTTGCTTGCTTAAAATGAGGAAAGCTACTAGATAGGCCAAGACAATGACACTTTGGCTGAAAGGTCGTCAATGCAATATACTTCTCCTAAAATAATTCTTTTGGGGAAACCTGTTCTCAGAACCCTGCATAGTTAACTTGTATAGCTGTGCTGTAACTGACATTGTAAATTGTTTCCGTACCACTCGTTCTCATGTCTCATTTTACTACAGCCTGTGACTTTTGAAACCTTAAAGGCTTTACTTTGCACATTTTTGTCTTGTCAAGATTCTGTTTTCTCCAAGACCATTGGAATTTATCATCTGAGACAATTAAGAACTTTGAAAGTGAATGTGTACTATTGCACTTGAATGAGTGTGTTTTAAAATATATATACACAGAAGAACCCCGTTTATCCGGTCTAATTGGGATTGGGGGCCAGATCAGATAATAAAAACTCTGGATAAACCAGAGAATGTGAAAAGGCGGTGCTGCAGCGCCATCTGTTGGCTGCAGGAGAGATCTCCCACTTCTGGCCCTGGAGTCCTGGTTGTTTTGGTAAATGCGGAGAGCTGGTTAAGAGTAGGTCAGATAAATGGGGTTCTACTATGTGTGTGTGTATGTATGTATGTATGTATGTATGTATTTTCACATTACAAGTTAAATAGTATTTTATAATGACAAAGGGTATAGACTGAAATAGGCACAGAATATATCACGGTTGCTACTATATACAATACCTGCTCGGTCTTCAAATTTACTCTCTAAAGTACAAAACTTTATTGAGAAAAAACTTAACTGTTTCTCAATATCTGTCAAACTTTATGCTAGCTGAAGCTTACAGTGTTTCTAAAAAATGTAATTGTTTTCCACACTAAAACAGTTAAAATATACATACTGTTTATTTAAAGTTATTTTTGTGTATGCCATAGGCTACAGACAAGGTTATTCTAAAGTTGAGAATACTGAAATCTTTTTTTATAGGTGTTGGTGCATATGTATCACCTGATATGATGGTTGCTGAATATTCTTTGAGAGAGAAACTACCAGCGAATCAGTATACTTGGTCATCGAGAGGTCCTAGGTAGGTTATGTATAATCCACAAATTCACAGGCTGCATGGCTGATTTTAATTGTAGAATCAAAGTTCGTCAGAAGACAGTAGCAGAGAAGTGTAACTTGCCAATGAGAAGTGTTTAGTATAGACTCCCATTCTTAGATATCAAACCTCCTGTGGCTCTTGATACTTAGGATCATAGAATCATAGAATATCAGGGTTGGAAGGGACCTCAAGAGGTCATCTAGTCCAACCCCCTGCTCAAAGCAGGACCAATTCCCAACTAAATCATCCCAGCCAGGGCTTTGTCAAGCCGGGCCTTAAAAACCTCCAAGGAAGGAGACTCCACCACCTCCCTAGGTAACGCATTCCAGTGCTTCACCACCCTCCTAGTGAAATAGTGTTTCCTAATATCCAACCTGGACCTCCCCCACTGCAACTTGAGACCATTGCTCCTTGTTCTGTCATCTGCCACCACTGAGAACAGCCGAGCTCCATCCTCTTTGGAACCCCCCTTCAGGTAGTTGAAGGCTGCTATCAAATCCCCCCTCATTCTTCTCTTCTGGAGACTAAACAATCCCAGTTCCCTCAGCCTCTCCTCATAAGTCATGTGCTCCAGACCCCTAATCATTTTTGTTGCCCTCCGCTGGACTCTTTCCAATTTTTCCACATCCTTCTTGTAGTGTGGGGCCCAAAATTGGACACAGTATTCCAGATGAGGCCTCACCAATGTCGAATAAAGGGGAACGATCACGTTCCTCGATCTGCTGGCAATGCCCCTACTTATACAGCCCAAAATGCCGTTAGCCTTCTTGGCAACAAGAGCACACTGTTGACTCATATCCAGCTTCTCGTCCACTGTGACCCCTAGGTCCTTTTCTGCAGAACTGCTACCTAGCCATTCGGTCCCTAGTCTGTAGCAGTGCATGGGATTCTTCCGTCCTAAGTGCAGGACTCTGCACTTATCCTTGTTGAACCTCATCAGGTTTTTTTTGGCCCAATCCTCTAATTTGTCTAGGTCCCTCTGTATCCGATCCCTACCCTCTAGTGTATCTACCACGCCTCCTAGTTTAGTGTCATCTGCAAACTTGCTGAGAGTGCAGTCCACACCATCCTCCAGATCATTAATAAAGATATTAAATAAAACCGGCCCCAGGACCGACCCTTGGGGCACTCCGCTTGAAACCGGCTGCCAACTAGACATGGAGCCATTGATCACTACCCGTTGAGCCCGACGATCTAGCCAGCTTTCTATCCACCTTACAGTCCATTCATCCAGCCCATATTTCTTTAACTTGGCAGCAAGAATACTGTGGGAGACTGTATCAAAAGCTTTGCTAAAGTCAAGGAATAACACATCCACTGCTTTCCCCTCATCCACAGAGCCAGTTATCTCATCATAGAAGGCAATTAGGTTAGTCAGGCACGACTTCCCTTTGGTGAATCCATGCTGACTGTTCCTGATCACTTTCCTCTCCTCTAAGTGTTTCATAATTGATTCCTTGAGGACCTGTTCCATGATTTTTCCAGGGACTGAGGTGAGGCTGACTGGCCTGTAGTTCCCTGGATCCTCCTTCTTCCCTTTTTTAAAGATGGGCACTACATTAGCCTTTTTCCAGTCATCCGGGACCTCCCCCGATCGCCATGAGTTTTCAAAAATAATGGCTAATGGCTCTGCAATCTCATCCGCCAACTCCTTTAGCACCCTCGGATGCAGCGCATCCGGCCCCATGGACTTGTGCACGTCCAGTTTTTCTAAATAGTCCCGAACCACTTCTTTCTCCACATAGGGCTGGTCACCTTCTCCCCATATTGTGCTGCCCAGTGCAGCAGTCTGGGAGCTGACCTTGTTCGTGAAGACAGAGGCAAAAAAAGCATTGAGTACATTAGCTTTTTCCACATCCTCGGTCACTAGGTTGCCTCCCTCATTCAGTAAGGGGCCCACACTTTCCTTGACTTTCTTCTTCTTGCTAACATACCTGAAGAAACCTTTCTTGTTACTCTTAACATCTCTTGCTAGCTGCAACTCCAAGTGTGATTTGGCCTTCCTGATTTCATTCCTGCATGCCTGAGCAATAGTTTTATACTCCTCCCTGGTCATTTGTCCAATCTTCCACTTCTTGTAAGCTTCTTTTTTGCATTTAAGATCAGCAAGGATTTCACTGTTTAGCCAAGCTGGTCGCCTGCCATATTTACTATTCTTTCTACACATTGGGATGGTTTGTTCCTGCAACCGCAATAAGGATTCTTTAAAATACAGCCAGCTCTCCTGGACCCCTTTGCCCTTCATGTTATTCTCCCAGGGGATCCTGCCCATCTGTTCCCTGAGGGAGTCAAAGTCTGCTTTTCTGAAGTCCAGGGTCCGTATTCTGCTGCTCTCCTTTCTTCCTTGTGTCAGGATCCTGAACTCGACCATCTCATGGTCACTGCCTCCCAGGTTCCCATCCACTTTTGCTTCCCCTACTAATTCTTCCCTGTTTGTGAGCAGCAGGTCAAGAAAAGCTCTGCCCCTAGTTGGTTCCTCCAGCACTTGCACCAGGAAATTGTCCCCTACACTTTCCAAAAACTTCCTGGATTGTCTGTGCACCGCTGTATTGCTCTCCCAGCAGATATCAGGGTGATTAAAGTCTCCCATGAGAACCAGGGCCTGCGATCTAGCAACTTCTGCTAGTTGCCAGAAGAAAGCCTCATCCACCTCATCCCCCTGGTCTGGTGGTCTATAGCAGACTCCAACCACGACATCACCCTTGTTGCTCACACTTCTCAACTTTATCCAGAGACTCTCAGGTTTTTCTGCAGTTTCATACCGGAGCTCTGAGCAGTCATACTCCTCTCTTACATACAACGCAACTCCCCCACCTTTTCTGCCCTGCCTGTCCTTCCTGAACAGTTTATATCCATCCATGACAGTACTCCAGTCATGTGAGTTATCCCACCAAGTCTCTGTTATTCCAATCGCATCATAGTTCCCTGATTGTGCCAGGACTTCCAGTTCTCCCTGCTTGTTTCCCAGGCTTCTTGCATTTGTGTATAGGCACTTAAGATAACTCATCGATCGTCCCTCTTTCTCAGCATGAGACAGGAGTCCTCCCCTCTTGCACTCTCCTGCTTGTGCTTCCTCCCAGGATCCCATTTCTCCACTTACCTCAGGGCTTTGGTCTCCTTCCCCCGGTGAACCTAGTTTAAAGCCCTCCTCACTAGGTTAGCCAGCCTGCTGGCGAAGATGCTCTTCCCTCTCTTCGTTAGGTGGAGCCCGTCTCTGCCTAGCACTCCTCCTTCTTGGAACACCATCCCATGGTCGAAGAATCCAAAGCCTTCTCTCCGACACCACCTGCGTAGCCATTCATTGACTTCCACGATTCGACAGTCTCTACCCAGGCCTTTTCCTTGCACAGGGAGGATGGACGAGAACACCACTTGCGCCTCAAACTCCTTTATCCTTCTTCCCAGAGCCACGTAGTCTGCAGTGATCCGCTCAAGGTCATTCTTGGCAGTATCATTGGTGCCCACATGGAGAAGCAGGAAGGGGTAGCGATCCGAGGGCTTGATGAGTCTCGGCAGTCTCTCCGTCACATCGTGTATCCTAGCTCCTGGCAAGCAGCAGACCTCTCGGTTTTCCCGGTCGGGGCGGCAGATAGATGACTCAGTCCCCCTGAGGAGGGAGTCCCCGACCACCACCACCCTCCTCCTCCTCTTGGGAGTGGTGGTCGTGGAACCCCCATCCCTAGGACAGTGCATCTTTTGCCTTCCAATCGGTGGAGTCTCCTTCTGCTCCCTTCCCTCAGATGGGTCATCTAGTCCACTCTCCGCATTAGTACCTGTGGAGAGAACATGGAAACGATTGCTCACCTGTATCTCCATTGCTGGTGCATGGACGCTCCTCTTTCTCCTTCTGGAAGTCACATGCTGCCAAACTTCTTCACAATCCTTCTGTCCCTGCTGTGCCTGCTCTGAATCTTCAGAACATTGTGGCCGTAGAAGCATCTCCTGACGTCTGTCCAGGAAATCTTCATTTTCCCTTATGCAACGCAGTGTTGATACTCGTTTCTCCAGCCCTCGAACCTTCTCTTCCAATATGGAGACCAGCTTGCACTTCGTACAGACAAAGTCGCTTCTGTCCTGTGGAAGAAAGACAAACATGGCACAACCTGTGCAGGTTACAACCGCTGATCGCTCACCTTCCATATCCCTGTCCTCTTAAGAGCTTCCTCAGCTGTTGCAGGAACTACTCAGAGAAACCTGCAGATGAAAGCCTCAGTGAGCTCTCTCCAGGCGAGCTCCCAGGAAAACTCCCTCTGTTAGCCTCTGCTGTTCGCCGCTCAGCTGGTTCGCTGCTGACTGCCCTTATATACCAGTCAGGCCCACTCAAGGCCCACCTGGAACAAAGCACTCCCAATTCACACTTTTCAAACAAACAAGCAAGCAATCAAGCACACGGTCAAACTGACCAACTGTCCCAGCAGCAGACACTCAGATACTCACCAACACAGCCCCCCTAATGCAGCACTTAGCGTACCTCCTCTCGGACAGCTCCCAGGCAAACTCCCTCTGTTGCACCACTTCAAATTGCCTTTTCACAAAGCATTCACGGTATACCTCAGGGAAATGTAGAATACCAGTGCTCTCCTTTATTCATTCCTTTGTTCCTGTGGTTAGTGAAAGTTTGCTCTGTAGCTATCTGGTTGTCATCTGTTGCCCCCTTAAAGAAAAATGTTAATACTGCTAAAAGATGTTGAAGCTAACAAACACTACTGTGAGGAAGATTCTGTTTGGCCTTTTCTGGAGTTTATCTCAGGTTTCTGTTTGTTAGTTTGTGTGTAGTTGCAGCTTTCCAGTAACTTTGAATGCTGCTTAGAGAGTGAGCAAAAGGGATCTACAATCGAGATTGATGCTTAGTTTGTCTTGGCACTGATCACGTCGCTCAACATGCAAAACCTTTCTGAGGATTTTGCATAGGCCCTTAAAGGTGAATTGCAAAGCAAAAATAGTTTGCCTTTTATGAATATAAGTATGGCCTCAGATCTAAAGAAATTGTGTGTTCTTGCAAACAGCAGAAATATCAGGCCTCCACTT
This sequence comes from Emys orbicularis, assembly GCF_028017835.1. Lineage (NCBI taxonomy): Eukaryota > Metazoa > Chordata > Testudines > Emydidae > Emys > Emys orbicularis. The sequence continues at coordinate 265,787,770 of NC_088683.1, read as the reverse complement.
TTCTTCCTTTTGCTTGGCTAAATGATTAGACATATTGCATCTCATACAACTCAGATTTCTGCAGCAAGCTTACCATTGAAGAGGGAAAATGCAGAGGTTTAGATTAAGAATTGGTAATCCTTTTCCTCTCATTTGGGGACAGTGAGAACTGCAACTCGAATTTCAGCTTCATGTGACATTGCTATTTAAGTTCTTCAGAGACATCTTTGCCAAATGAGGATGAAAAAAATCCAGAAATAACCTTCTACATACATTGTTCTAAAAAGGGTCAGGAAAACTTTTTTTAGGTAGCACTTTTGTCATAAAGGAGCAGTGTGAGCATATTTTTCTTTGCAATTCAACTTTAAGCTCCATGAGTATTCCCCAAAAATGTAAACCTGATTGATCTGTCTGAAAGACCTCCAAGAAGACTTAAGTTGAACAATGGTCCATTTTACATCAGGATTCTCTGCTTCTAAGTGGCGATGGGGGTGGGGGGAGTTGGCAAAAATCTTTCCAATTGCTGGCCTGGGGAATACAAAGAGTCCCCTTCATTGTACTCTAGGTTTGCGGAACGCAGAGTGCAAAGAAGACCGCAGGGACCTAAAGTTCAGTTAGCTTGGTCTTCACTTATATAGCTTCTTACATATAAAATTGATGGGGTCTAAATTAGTTGTTACCACTCAAGAAAGAGATCTTGGAGTCATTGTGGATAGTTCTCTGAAAACATCCACTCAGTGTGCAGCGGCAATCAAAAAAGCAAACAACGTTAGAAACTATTAGGAAAGGGATAGATAAGAAGACAGAAAATATCATAATGCATGCAGTATTCAAGATGGATTTATATAGAGGCAATATGACTGCCGCTGCACACTGAGTGGATGTTTTCAGAGAACTATCCACAATGACTCCAAGATCTCTTTCTTGAGTAGTAACAACTAATTTAGACCCCATCGATTTTATATGTAAGAAGCTATATAAGTGAAGACCAAGCTAACTGAACTTTAGGTCCCTGCGGTCTTCTTTGCACTCTGCCTTCCGCAAACCTAGAGTACAATGAGGGGGACACTTTGTATTCCCCATCTTGAATACTGCATGCAGATGTGGTCACCCCACTCAAAAAAGATATACTGGAATTGGAAAAGGTTCAGAAAAGGGCAACAAAAATTATTAGGGGTATGGAACGACTTCCGTATGAGGAGAGATTAATGAGACTGGTACTTTTCAGCTTGGAAAAGAGACAACTAAGGGGGGATATGATTGAGGTCTATAAAACCATGACTGGTGTGGAGAAAGTAAATAAGGAAGTGTTGTTTACTCCTTCTCATAACACACGAACTAGGGGTCACCAAATTAAATTAATAGGCAGCAGGTTTAAAACAAACAAAAGGAAGTATTTCTTCACACAACGCACAGTCAACCTGTTGAACTCTTAGCCAGAGGATGCTGTGAAGGCCAAGACTATAACAGGGTTCAAAAAAGAATGCACAAAGGGGCCCTAAAAACCCCAGGCTGGAGATTGCACAGGCATTGTGGGCAGAAGACTGCTGTAAGGCTGTCTCCAAAGGATCCTATGGCAAGGCCCACTGGATGGGCATTCCAGTATGGTGTTGCAGCATGCAGTGCTATAGAGATTCCAGGCAGAGCTGCCCCTGATCGATAGAGCAGCATGGGGTGAGGCAGCAGTTACTTAGGCTTGGTATACACTACAATTATGTAGTGGCTTATGTCGACCTAACTCTGTAAGTGTCTACACTACAACGTTGCTCTTGCCGATGCAAGTTGCTCACTACATCAACCTAATAATTCCACTTCTGCGAGAGGCGTAGTGCTTAGGTCGATGTAGTTAGGGTGACAAGGTGTCTGTGTAGACACTGTGACTTACGTTGCCTGTTGGCTGTCAGCCCTGCCTGGGGGCTCACAGCAGGAGCCCCATCCCACCCTACAATATCTCTGACAGTTAAGTTGGTGGAAGAGTTTCTGGTCAGGATGTGCACCACTGACAGGTGGTAATTACTTGGTGGCTGTGCTTAGGTCGACTTAACTTTGTAGCATAGACAAGGCCTTAAGATAGGCCCCAGGGCTGTCTGGATTGTGCCAGGGGTTTCTCCAGTCCCTGAAACAGTCCAGAACCATCTTAAAGCCACCATAGGCCTCTGAGCTGTCCTTCAGTTCAGGACATTGCCTTTAAACTTTAAAGTGTGGGAGTGACCACAAACCAGAAATTAAGGAGTTTAGTTTTGCATCCCCTTTTGCTCTCCCTCACTATTACCATTTTTGTAGGAAAAAATTAGGGGTAAATACATTTGTCGTGCTTGACCGTCATACTTGAGTACCTAACAGATTAGGCATCTAAAATAACTTGAAATACAATACTGGATGTCTAACTTTTGGTTCGGAGATTTGTTCCTTTGACAAACTGGAGTCTGTGATAGATAACTAAAAATCATCTGTTTTACCAGTTCCAAAAAATTCAATGTTATAGGAGTTTAATATTTATTTTCTCCTAAGTGAAGTTTTTATAGTCAAGTCATGACTGAATAGTATGAAAATGCTAAAAAAAAAAAAAAAAAAAAAAAATTGTTTAATGTCAAAATCATTTTTGAATTTGGTAGTATCTATACAGTAGTGTTAGAGAATGCAGCTGAACACTGAAATACTTGTATGATTAAATACAGTAGTATGATAGCTTTAATGTGAAATGGTTGGTTGTATAAACAAATATTTGGATTTCAATAATCGTATCATAACTTTTTAGTACCGATGGAGCCCTTGGAGTGAGTATCAGTGCGCCAGGAGGAGCTATTGCTTCTGTTCCTAACTGGACTTTACGAGGAACACAGCTCATGAATGGCACATCTATGTCTTCACCTAATGCATGTGGAGGCATTGCTTTAGTCCTGTCAGGTAATGAATATTGTCTCTCTTTGTTAGAGAGAAATTTTTGTCTTTTCATTATTGCACAATTTTATAAATTGAAATCCAATAATATTACTGAAGCAACCTATGTCTCTTACATTTAATAAGAGTTAATAATGTTGAATCTTCATGTTCTTTAATGTTTTATCAATAACACTGTAATTTCAGGACTCAAAGCTAATGATGTTCATTACACTGTTCACTCTGTCAGAAGAGCTTTAGAAAATACTGCAGTGAAGGCTGAAAATATAGAAGTGTTTGCACAAGGACATGGTATTATTCAGGTACTTAACAGCATAGATGCAAAAATTATGCAAATCATCAACTTTAAAGGAATATTGTCAACTTGAAATCTGGTCACTAAGTAGTTGCAAGTGCTACACAAGTCCATTATAATCACACTTTTCTTTCTGAATCGCTTTTTCTCTTTGCTGTGCAATAACCCACACAAATAGGAAACTGGCTCTAAAGAAGTTCGTACAGTAAAACAGATTATATACTCAGATAGCTGTTAACTGTTCAGATTACTTCGTGTATTTAAGTAGAATGACTTCATTAGGTATGATAACAAAAGCATTGAATGAAAACATCACTTTTTTCATCCTAACAATTAGCTTGTGGGTTTATGCTGAATCTGCTGCTTCCTGGTTGTTTATTTCTTTTGTTTGTTTTTCCAAGCAAGGAGTTTCATTGGAGCCCAGTTCACCAATATTTTTTTTTAAATGGCAAAATAAAACACAAAACAAAAAAAAATTGGAATATGCTAAGACAATAGTGACTGCAGTGTCCATAACACCATCCCTTGCCCCGCGTCGCTTCCCGCAGCCCCCATTGGCCTGGAGCGGCGAACTGCGGCCAGTGGGAGCCGCGATCGGCCGAACCTGCAGATGCAGCAGGTAAACAAACTGGCCCGGCCTGCCAGGGTGCTTACCCTGGCGAGCCGCGTGCCAAAGGCTGCCGATCCCTGCTATAGTGCCTATCTGAAAACTAATTACAGGTAAAATTTTCAATAATCCCAGAGTCATTGGCTTTCAGCAAGACTTGGGCTCCTAAGCATAGCATATGGTGTTTCACAAAGCATAGGAACTAATGGTAGTGCAACACAGGGGATCAGCATGTGAGTCCTAATGGTTATATTTAGGCTTCTAAGTCTTACTGGAAATCACTGAAACTTAAGCTCCTAAGTCACTTTTGAAAATGGTACTTGTTTTTTTGTTTTTGTTTTGGGTTTTTTTGAAAATTTTGCCCCACAGCTTTAGACTATTTTTTCCTCATTGGAGAAGGTGAATTCTTTCTCCTCCATTCTACGTAATATGCCCAACCTCCAGCCAGCACACCTTGTCAAGGCATCTTGAATGCAGCTCCCTCTTGCAATGTTGTGCATAGCCACTGTAGGCTGTTTTAGAGCACTGCAGTACTCGCTATGTCTGCTGGCATAGGAGACAAGGTATAACCATTGCAATTCAAATGCCAAACCCTTGTGTTTCCCTACCATTAGTGGCTATGCTTTCTAAAAACTTCATCTAGAAGTTGGGTATTTTCTATTGTGACTACTGTAGGGTTAAATGAGTATATTGGAACACTGTCTTTTCTCAATAGGTTGATAAAGCCTATGACTACCTCATTCAAAATTCATCATTCACAAGTAACATAGGTTTTACTATTACTGTTGGAAACAACCGTGGAATCTACCTCAGAGATCCTGTCCAGATAGCTGCACCTTCTGACCGAGGGGTTGGCATAGAACCTGTTTTTCCTGAGAATACAGGTAGGGAAGAAGCTGGTTATATAAACATGTTTAGGAATGTTGTTTAAATTCAATGAGGACTTGGGTCTAAAGATCACACAATTAGGTAACACTATATGTTTAAATGAAAAATATATGATGTAGTGAGTTGTCATGTATCTGTATTATAAAAAAAGCTGCTACTCTTAATTATAGTTTTAATAGTTTGAATCAAGGTGGTTTTTCCATGATAACACAGCTGAATCGAGATGGCTTTTCCATTCTAAACCCTTGGTTTTAGTCTCTGCTTTTTCACAGGTTCATTTGGAGGGTGAAGTCCTTCATGTTTTTAACTCAAGCGTGTCTTTCTTTATTTTGGAGAAATTTGAAATGAAAAATACCAAGTGTTTTAAATGAACGTGGGGAAAATATTCAAAACATTTTAAAATTTCCTGTAACTTGAATAATCTGTGTGAATTTAAAACTTCAATTTTTGCATCTTATGTAGCCCTCTATGGGAATGTATACATTTTCAAATGTGAAAGCGCTTAGTTGAGAAATAACTAATTCCTGGATATGGCCTCTTGTGGCCACAAACTTTCAGGGTCGAAGTTGTCTATGAAGGACTTGCACTTCCATCAGTTCTTTTTCTGTGATCAGTAGTTGCAGAAGTCCTTTTTAAAAAGTTTTTAAAATCAGATTTCTAGCTTTTTCTCTTAACACTTGTGTATAGTTAAGTTAGGGTAGCCTTGGGATTTTAGTATTGGTGTGTGCCGTAGTGCACTTAAGTCATGATTCAATACTTGGATCTTTTGAAGTCTGGATTCAGGAGGTATATATCTTGCCCTTCATCATCTCTCAATTGTGCCCAGCCAAGCGTCTTCTCTGTTTTAGGGGGAGTCGTCCATATTGGTACATAGTTTGTTGTTTTACAGAGTGTAGTTTTATACCCTGAGACATGGCTTTTGTAAGAGTAAATATATTTAGTCTGCTAATTTGCCTCCGTTAATCTCTAAAGAAGCTTTGTTGCTCTTTTTTACTTTGTAATTTACCCTTGAAACTAGAAGGAAAACACTTACTAAATCACCTTGATTGGCTCATTTGGGTGCCTTTTAAAATTGGTTTCCCAGAATAAAGCACACTATTCTGAATTTGGTTCTGTGTGGGCATTTATACCTGGAACAGTTTCCTCCCTTAATTTGGTACAAGTTGTTTGGCTTGTACGCTCAAGAGTCCTGTATGTTACTGCCACACTTTGAGCTGCTTTCAAATTCCTTACTATTTATCTGTATATTTTGTTGCCTAAGTCTCACAAGGAGGCTCTCCTCTGGAAGACTGGGGGATGGTAAATAATGAAGAGGATGGGTCACTAATACAGAGCAATCTGGATTGATTTGTAAACTGGGCAGTTGTTATGTGTTTTAATATGGCCAAATGTAAGGTCATATATTTAGGAACAAAGAATATAGACTATATTTACAGGGTGAGGGACTCTGTCCTGCGAAGCAGTGACTCTGAAAAAGACTTGGTGGTCACAGTAAATAATCAGCTGAGCGTGAGCAATGCTTTGATGAAAAGAGCTAAGGCAATCCTTAGATATATATAAATGGGAATATTGACTAGGAGTAGGAAGTAATTTTTACCTTGCTATTTGGCAGTAGTGTGACTGCTGTTGGAACACTGTCTCCAGTTCTGTCATGTATATACTTCAAGAAGGATGCTGAAAAATTGGAGAGGGTTCAGAGAAAAGCCATGAGAATGATTAGCAGGGGTTCTCAAACTTCATTGCAGTGCGAGCCCTTTCTGATAACAAAAGTTACTACACCACCGCAGGAGGAGGGACCAAAGCCTGAGCCCTGCCACCCTGGCCGGGGAGAGCCCGAGCCCCACTGCCCCGGGTGGGGGGGGCCAAAGCTGAAGCCCAGTGAGGCTAATTAACCATTGAAACAACTTAACCAAGGGGTGGGTCAAGTCCATCACTGGCAACTTTTAATCAGGATTGGATGTTTTTCTGCTTCAAACTGAAACGAATTCAGGGAAGTCCTAAGGTCTGTTTTGCAGGAGGTGGGACTAGATGATTTACAGAGGTTCTTAAATCTATGAAAACCAGTTTAACTCTTGCTTAAATTGCTTTAGTTTAATTCAGTAATTCACCAATACAAGCTTTAACGTTAATTTAGTTAAACCTCATGTAACTTTTCTACAATAGACAAGCCTCTAGATTCTGGAGCATAGATAACTGCATCCAAAAGCGGGACTGGCTTGCTGAGCCACGGCGAGATTGTTTACCATTGGGACTTTCTTATTTTATCCTTCTCTGCTTCATAGAGGACTGTTTCCAAGATATAGGTATAAACCACAGTTTAGCAAAATAAAGGCCAATATTTTTAATTTGGCAAATTTCTAAGATAAATGCTCAACATGTTGCATCTAGTAGTGATTATAAGGAAGCGTTCTTCTTCCTCGCATTGTTCTGTTAATCACTGAAGGTCCTGTTTGAAACCTGTCAGTGGGAAATGTTCCTTTCAGAAGTTTGAGTATCAATGTTTTCAAAACTTATTTCATACAAATTTGGATATAGTACAATTCTTAAATATTGAATAGTTCTGTTACCTTGATCTTTTAGTTCTGATACAGTTATGTTTAGGGCTGTGAATTTTTGTCACAGCATCTGCGACTTCCAGAGACCTCTGACTTGAGCCCATAGCGCCTGGGAGCTGCAGTGTCCCCCCCGCCACCTGTGGTGGCTGAGGACTCTGAGCTCCCAGCCACAGTGGGTGGAGGGGGGTGCCCCGGGAGTTCCCCATTATGCCATACATACTTTTAGTAAAAGTCACGAATAGGTCACGGACTTTCATGAATTTTTCTTTATGGCCTGTGACCTGTCTGTGACTTTTACTAAAAATGTGTGACAAAATCTTAGCCTTAGTTATGTTAGATCTGATGTCACAGCATGGTGAATGCATTGATTTTGCACTGCAGTGGAGGACCTGAAAAAGGGGAGTGGGGAAGGAAAACTCCTATTTCTGCATTTAGGCGAGGTCTGCCCTGGGAGCTAGGGGTGTCATTCCCAGCTTGATTAGACATATTTGCACTAGCTGTCATCGAGGTAGCATGCTAAAAATAGTGGAGTCGTAGTAGCATGGGCAGTGGTGGCATGGGCTAGCTGTGCCAAGTACAAACCTGACTGGACCCCATGGGTATGTAATTGGGGCGACTAGCCTGTGCTGCCGTTGCTTCTTTGGCTACACTATTACTGTTTGCATGCTAGCTCAGTGAGAGCTGGGTATCACAGCCCCAGCTCCAAATAGAGAGACAGCCTCAGATGTTCACGGGTGGAGTCATTTTAAAAAAAAAAAAAATTGCATGTCACTATTTTACTTAATGGTTATGAGAATTTCATTGAGGGTGGGTAGGAAGAAGGGTTTCCAGCTTAGAGCACCAGAATTCACTCATGGTGATGGTGCTACCTATCCAAGAGAAATGGTAATCATTTTTGTCTGAGGGAGTGCATCCCATTATTAAGTAAAACATCTTTTTTGTTTTTGAAAGATCATGTTCAGTGGCACTTTTAACAATAAAAGCAGCTTCCTTAAAAGTTTCAAGGAGTGGGTTCCCACCGGTAATAGTAGGGCATGTACACATTAGTGGGAATATTAATTTTTTTGTTACAGTGGCACCTAAACATTTTGTTTGGATTATTGTATTAAAAATTACATCTCGTTTCAGAAAACACCGAAAGAATCTCTCTTCAACTTCATTTAGCTTTAACTTCAAATGCGGCATGGGTTCAGTGTCCCAGTCATTTAGAGCTCATGAACCAATGTAGGCATATAAATGTACGTGTGGACCCACGTGGTCTGAGAGAAGGACTACACTACACAGAGGTATGAAAGTACTTCTATTTATGAACAAAAGTATTTGCTGTCTCCCTTTCCTGTGGTCATTTTCATTTAGCTTTTAGAAATCATTTTTCTAGTAGATTATAGCATCCAAAGCTTTTAATTTATTTTACTTTCTCCTGTACTGGGTAGCAAATGCTGTTGCACAATTAGTTTATTTAAAACAGGAAAAACTTGTGGCTTCATGTAAGAAAAAAGTAAACCATGTTCTTTATCTTGCCCCCTATTTCTGCAAAATTTTGTAATCCTGACACAAAGCAATTACATTTTTTGCAGACTAAGTGTAGATTTTTTTAAACATTTCAGCTCATTTTTCCAGTTTATTACTACAAGAGACTTACCATAGCTGTTCAGTGTGTCTTAACTCTAAATATTTATAACTTAAATGTTTTTTCTTAGATTTTTAAAATAAAATTAAGCATTTTTATCTCTTCTTGAAATATCTGAACCTCTGAGGGTATGTCTACACAGCAATTAAACACCCGCAGCTGGTCTGGTCAGCTGACTCAGGCTGCAGGGCTGTGAAATTGCTGTGTAGATGTTCCATTGGCAGGAGGGGTCCCAGAGTATGCCCAGCACAAATGTCTGCACAGCAATATTTAGACCCGCAGCTAGAGCCCAAGTCAGGTGATCTGGGCCAGCCGTGGCCATGCCCCAGGTTTTTTTTATTCCAATGTAGACGTGCCCTGTGTGGCTAATACTTCCCTGTATGTGGAGAAGGATAGTGGAGATTGGAGTTTGAAGTGTGTCTTATTGAATTAAATGGGGAGGCTGTTTTCAATTCAGATGTTCTGCTATTCTCTTGCCTTCTCTGTTCTCTCCTTCATTTTTGCCCCATTGATCCTTTTTAAAATAGTTTAATATCCCCAAAGAGTCCAAAACTTAGAATAACACTAAAACTTCTCCATTGCATTGCAGCTGGAATCCTCAAATGTTGGTGCAATAACAAAAATAACTTTTCTTGTTAGGAAAAAAAGCATTTCAGGTTTTTAGAACAATTATAAAAAAAACTAAGATCTCTGATTGCACTGCAGTAGCAGTGAAGAAAGGGTCTGGAGGTAGTATGGTTTCAGTCACGCTGATATTTAAGGCTGGGACTTAAGCAATGTTGATGAATTGTGTGCACAAAAAATAAAGATGTGGAGAGCAATAATGGAAATATAAGTGTTGGAGGGTGCAGAATTGAGAGTGAACACAAGACAGCGGTGTAGGAAGAGGTCTAAGCTGCAATTAGTCCCTACCTAACCAAGTAACTAAACTTGTTATATGTGATTGTGTCAGTGCAGAAACCTATGAAAAATTATGGGATTCTGAATGTACTAGTTAAAAACATTTTTAAAAGTTGAATTTTTTTTTAAAAGTATTCTTAAACTGGTGGTACTTAAATGTTTTTCTGACGTGGCAGTGATTAAAGCCTCTTCAACCTGTAGCCCCTCTAAGTTCATTGAGCAATAATGATATAGAATCAAAATACTCCACAGCCAATCTATAGAAGCTCACCCAGGTCATATTACATCCATTTTAAATTGCTTTAGAACATGATGCTGTGTAACTACTTAAATAACATCTTGATTAATTTGTCAGGTGTGTGGTTATGATATAGCAGCGCCTAATGCAGGCCCTTTGTTCAGAGTTCCAATAACTCTTATTATACCAGCAAGGTCAGTGAACATTTACTTTTTTATTTTTTTTACTCCCGTGCATGGCTACATAAATATCTGAGTATGATGTATTGTCCTAGCTGCTTTCTTGGGTCTTTCAGGCAGTTCTGGTTTAAGGCGTCTCAATATCCAAGCCAATATAAATCCTCTGCCAGAAGGAATAGTGCAAATTGCCCCCATCCTGAATACAGAGATGGCCACAGAGAGAGAGAAGCTGAGTTAATGTAAATGTAATGCCATTGTCCTCACTCAGTGGTACTGCATAAAGACTAGGTAGTGATGAGTCACAAGCTGATTTATAGTGTATTGATGGAACACCATGAGTCATCAAAATCCTAAAGCCAATGTTGCCTGTTAACATGGTGTGTCTAGCTCCTGTTGGAAATGGGATGAGCTCATGTCTGACAAAAACTAGCTGTCATGAATTACTGTGACCAGTGCTGATGGGCTCTGAAGAGACTCTGGTCATAAAGATGTACTTTGCATGCAATAATAGTGAAGCTCATTGTTATTGAACACAGGTTCCCTTTGAAATAAGCAGGTGTGCAAGCAAGGGGCATCATGATCCAAAGTGACAAATGTCCCATGGTCCTATCCGTATTTGAGCCAGGGGGATTTTAAACCCACTAGCTGCATTTTTAAGATTTCTAAAAAGATTATTCAGTTTTAAAGTTATTAAACTTTAAAATTATATTCACAGAATAGATGAATCTTCACACTATGACCTTTCATATACTGATGTGCATTTTAAGCCTGGTCAAATCCGAAGACACTTCATTGAAGTTCCTCAAGGAGCTACATGGGCTGGTAAGGAAAATTAAAAATACAAATTTATCTAAAATTTATGTCTTTCAAACAGGCAGTACTCCCAGATTTCAATGGGAGTATTATGAGTAAGACTTATTTGTGAAATGCTATTTTTTTAAGCTCTTTAGGAGGGGTTGGGGGGGAGTCTGTCTTTTTATAGTGTCTAGCACAATGGGACTCTAATTCTGATTGGGTTTGTGGCACTACAAGAAAAAATTACTAAATAATAACTGGGTATCTTTCCATCACTGATGGAAATTTTGTGTGTGTGTGTTACTATAATTGACCCTGTTTTGTCTGGCTTAAACACATGTAGGAACATGATGTTAAAGGGGATGTGACAGATTTTTGTTACCAATCTGCCTGGGCCCACAGTTGATCAGGCTGGGACCACAGGGTCTTTTTTGGGAGGAGATGACACCACGTATCTAAATTTTAAAGCTTTATTGATAAAATAAAATAACAGCACAGAGTGCTGGAACCATTCCCACGTCACTCAGGGGAAGAAAGAAAGCATTAATGCCCCCAGGCCCTAACCCACTTTCATACTCCCACACGCACTACCCAGACTTGGCCAGGTCTGGGTGTAACGTCAGAAGAAAAGAAGGGGAAGGCGGACGGGAGTGCTGTCCTGGGCCCAGGGCGTCCAAGAATCTGCTGTGTTCTCCAAATTGCTCCAGCTCTTAGGAGGGTTTTAAGTCCTGGGCTTTTTCGTCCAGAGCCTTCTGTTCCTGGTGCTCCTTGTCTCAGTCCAAACATGCTTGCTACGGTCTCTTTCCCTTTCCCAAAACATCTTAGCTTCATGGATGCCTGGCTGGCTCCTACTCTTGTTGTCTCGTCTGTGTTTTTTGCCTCTGCGGCCCTGGGCTTTGTTTTCCTCTCTGCTGGTTTTGCTGTCCTGCAGGTGCAAGGTCTGTGTAGTTTCTGACAGCCGCTTGGGCAGCTTTCAGCCCCCCCCCCCCCCCGTCTTTCTCGGCTGTCAGCCAAATCTTGGTTCATATTGTTCATATTTTGAACAATGATCAAAAAAATGCCACTGAAAACTAACTTTCTTTTGTGAATTTCTTGCCTCATTTCTAACCAACTACAAAATAACTTGAGTAAGAAGATAGGCAGCATACAGAGGAATATGACACATGAATAAAATGGCTGTGACACGTCTCTTTATTGTTTGTTTCTAGACTTCAACACAGAGGGTTTTTTTGAGGTAGAATAAATATTCTTTGGAAGTTGTATGTTTACTAAGTAAATGCCATTGAGAAAAATTTCCAACCTTAATTTTCTTATCTATTTAAGAAATAATTGTATCTTTTTATAATGACTGCTTTCTATTATCATAATTTTGTTTTAGCTAAGCCATTTATGCAGTCCTTGTATATATATATATATATATATATATATATATATATATATATATATATATATATATATATATATATATATATGTGTGTGTATATATGTGTATATATGTGTATATATATATATATATATATGTGTGTGTATATATGCAAGAACAGAATAGTGTTTTAGAATAATTCTATTACATCAGATTAGTTGTTCTGTAGCTTAGGGCAAATCAAGAGCGTATGGCCTGTGTGTGTGTGTGTTTTTAATACAAACCTGAAGTAGCCACTTTACGTCAAAAAGTCTGTATCAAAAGTCCTCTCTAGCAGGTATTAGCAAGCAGGCAGGTAGCACCACCTGTTAAGCTTGCCCCACGCTTCCCATTATAAGCCTCTGTTTTCAGCTGTGTATAACTAAGGCTAAGTTTTAGTCATAGTCATGGATATTTTTAGTCATGGACAGGTCACAGGCAGTAGACAAAAATTCACGGCCCTTGACCTATCCATGATTTTTACTAAAAATACCCCTGACTAAAACTGGGGGGATGGTGCTGGGGAGAGGGGCACCACCCGGGAGGATGGTGCAGGTGCTGGGGGGGGGGGGGGGGGGGGGGTTGGTGGGGTTGGGGTAGGCTCCCTACCCAGCTCCTGGGAAGCAGCGACCCTAGCTCCATGTGCTGCCTCTGCTCTGCCTCAAGCCCCAGAACCGCAGCCAATGGGAGCTGTGGGGGCGGTGCCTGGCTGCCGGCAGAGACAGCATGTGGAGCTAGGGGATCCCCCCTCCAGGTAAGCACTGCCCTGCATCGAAACTCCAAGCCCTGATCCCCCCACCCCTCCACACCCAAACTCCTGCTGGGGCGGGGGGGGTGGGACAAGACTGCCCCAGCAGCAGCCAGTGCACCTGAGCCAGCTGCACGGGGCTGCTGCAGAAGTCACGGAGGTCCTGGAAAGTCACGGCATCCATGACCTCCGTGACAAACACTGAGCCTTACTTATCATTTTGCAAAACTTCAATCACTTGGGCTAAAATTTCCCTATGCTGCGTGTTTGCCCCAGGCTGCATTTTTTTTAGAAAACTTCAACCAAAATGGTTCAGCCATTTTTGAGAATGAGGCTAGAGAAAAACACATTGTTAGAAAAAGACAGGAATAGAAAAGTTCTTCTTTGAGAAGCACTAGCACCCCATGCTTTGGAATGGAGGCTTGAAATTTGGTAGAGGATGTGCCTTTTCCATTCCTGTGAAAATTTGGCCAAGTTATGTGCCTCTGAAAAATTACACTTCTCACATGTTTATTAGAGATTTTGCAGCTAAATTTCCCAAAGATTCTGTTTGTCCTGTACCTGTTCCAGGGTGGGGCTGAGCAGGGCTTACCCTGCAATTGCAGTTTCCATCTGCTCTGGCCATGCTGGGTCTGGGCAGCAGACCTGACAACAAGGAGCTTATGTCTCAGAGCTTCCCCTACTGGGACCAGGCAGTTTGTGGAGGAGGAGTAAAATGCAGAATTGTCTTGGGACAAGGAACCAGGATTGGGGAAGACACACAACTTGGGACAGGTTGGAGGGGAAGGTGAAGAAGGGGCAAAGCTTGGGGAAAATGCACAGATGAATCCGTGCCTGCTAGAGCACATTCCCATCCAGAGCCTCAAATGGAACCCAAGATTCCTGAGTGTCGCTATTCCTCTGTCAGCAAATGTCTTTGAAACCCTCTGGCAAAGTCTCTCTCCCCTTCAAGTGCTGTGGTCCACATAGAAGATGAGAACTTAACTGAATCCTTTGCCACGGAGGCGTCTGGTCTGATGTTAATGGTAAAACTCTCATTATCTTCAGTGGGAGCAGGTTGGAATCCAACGTCAGGGTGTTTGTGTTTAAAAAATGACAATCAAAAAACCTATACTGCTTAGTCAACAATTTTCACTGCTCTATCAAGTATCACTTATTTTCTGAACAAAGTCTTTTGCTTTACTGGTTTTCCAGCTCGAGAAACTCTTGTTTGTACATAAAAAGAACAGGAGTACTTCTGGCACCTTAGAGACTAACAAATTTATTAGAGCATAAGCTTTCGTGGGCTACAGCCCACTTCATCAGATGCATATAGAATGGAACATATATTGAGGAGAGATATACATATACACACACATACAGAGAGAATGAACAGGTGGGAGTTGTCTTACCAGCTCTGAGAGGCCAATTAAGTAAGAGAAAAAAACTTTTGAAGTGCTAAGATAGCCCAGTACAGACAGTTTGATAAGAAGTGTGAGAATACTTACAAGGGGAGATAGATTCAATGTTTGTAATGGCTCAGCCATTCCCAGTCCTTATTCAATCCTAAGTTGATTGTATCTAGTTTGCATATCAATTCCAGCTCAGCAGTCTCTCGTTGGAGTCTGTTTTTGAAGTTTTTCTGTTGTAAAATAGCCACCCGCAGGTCTGTCATAGAATGACCGGACAGGTTAAAGTGTTCTCCCACTGGTTTTTGAGTATTATGATTCCTGATGTCAGATTTGTGTCCATTAATTCTTTTGCGTAGAGACTGTCTGGTTTGGCCAATGTACATGGCAGAGGGGCATTGCTGGCACATGATGGCATATATCACATTGGTAGATGTGCAGGTGAACGAGCCCCGATGGTATGGCTGATGTGATTAGGTCCTATGATGATGTCACTTGAATAGATATGTGGACAGAGTTGGCATCGGGCTTTGTTACAAGGATAGGTTCCTGGGTGAGTGTTTTTGTTCAGTGATGTGTGGTTGCTGGTGAGTATTTGCTTTAGGTTGGGGGGTTGTCTGTAAGCGAGGACAGGTCTGTCTCCCAAGATCTGTGAGAGTGAGGGATCATCTTTCAGGATAGGTTGTAGATCTTCGATGATGCGCTAGAGAGGTTTTAGTTGGGGGCTGAAGGTGACAGCTAGTGGTGTTCTGTTATTTTCTTTGTTGGGCCTGTCTTGTAGGAGGTGACTTCTGGGTACTCGTCTGGCTCTGTCAATCTGTTTTTTCACTTCAGCAGGTGGGTATTGTAGTTTTAAGAATGCTTGATAGAGATCTTGTAGGTGCTTGTCTCTGTCTGAGGGATTGGAGCAAATGCGGTTATATCTTAGAGCTTGGCTGTTGACAATGGATCGTGTGGTGTGTCCTGGATGGAAGCTGGAGGAATGTAGGTACGTGTAGCGGTCAGTAGGTTTCCAGTATAGGGTGGTATTTATGTGACCATCGCTTATTAGCACAGTAGTGTCCAGGAAATGGACCGCTTATGTGGATTGATCTAGGCTGAGGTTGATGGTGGGATGGAAATTATTGAAATCATGGTGGAATTCCTCAAGCGCTTCTTTTCCATGGGTCCAGATGATGAAGATGTCATCAATGTAGCGCAAGTAGAGTAGGGGCATTAGGGGACGAGAGCTAAGGAAGCGTTATTCTAAGTCAGCCATAAAAATGTTGGCATACTGTGGGGCCATGCGGGTACCCATAGCAGTGCCGCTGACGTGAAGGTATATATTGTCCCCAAATGTGAAATAGTTGTGGGTGAGGACAAAGTCACAAAGTTCAGCCACCAGGTTAGCTGTGACATTATCGGGGATACTGTTCCTGATAGCTTGTAGTCCATCTTTGTGTGGAATATTGGTGTAGAGGGCTTCTACGTCCATAGTGGCCAGGATGGTGTTTCCTGGAAGATCACCGATGGATTGTAGTTTCCTCAGGAAGTCAGTGGTGTCTCGAAGATAGCTGGGAGTGCTGGTAGCATAGGGCCTGAGGAGAGAGTCCACATAACCAGACAATCCTGATGTTAGGGTGCCAGTGCCTGAGATGATGGGGCGTCCAGGATTTCCAGGTTTATGGATCTTGAGTAGCAAATAGAATACCCCTGGTCGGGGTTCTAGGCATGTGTCTGTACAGATTTGTTCCTGTGCTTTGTCAGGGAGTTTTTTTAGCAGATGGTGTAGTTTCTTTAGGTAATCCTCAGTGGGATCAGAGGATAATGGCCTGTAGAATGTGGTGTTAGAGAGCTGTCTAGCAGCCTCTTGGTCATATTCCAATTTATTCCTGATGACGACAGCACCTCCTTTGTCAGCCTTTTTGATTATGATGTCAGAGTTGTTTCTGAGGCTGTAGATGGCGTTGTGTTCAGCATGGCTGAGGTTATGGGGCAAGTGATGTTGCTTTTCCACAATTTCAGCCTTTGCACGTGTATTATTTGACATTATTTTAATCATGGATTTCGGGTATGTCAGTACAGCAGTTAAACACCTGCAGCCGAACTGGGAAGCTGACTCAGGCTGCAAGACTGTAAAATTGATGTGTAAACATTCAGGCATGGGCTGGAGCCCAGGCTCTGGGACCTTCCCACCTCGTGGGATCCCAGGGCCCAGTCTGGAACTCCAGCCTGAACGTCTACTCAGCAATTTTTAGCCTCCCAGCCCGAGTCTGCTGACCTGGGCCGACCGTGCTGCACACCTTTTATTCCAGTGTAGTCGTACCCATAGGCACTTGTGTGCTGAATAATAACTGTTTTTTAAAAAATTTACATATACATTGGAGTCTAATTTTCTTTTTCTTCTCTAAACATTTTCCATTCTTATTAGCTTTTTTGGCTACTGAAATTAAGCTCTGTTTTGAAAGTTTTTTCTTTAATCTAGAAGTTACAGTATGTTCCTGCTCAACTGATGTGACTGCCAAGTTTGTTCTTCATGCGGTTCAACTAGTGAAACAAAAAGCATACAGAAGCCATGAGTTCTATAAATTCTCATCCTTACCAGAAAAAGGATCAGTGACTGAAGCGTTTCCCGTCTTAGTAAGTTAATTTGAATTTAAATATCAATATGTACAAAAATTAACAGTAAATCATGAAAGAAAATTGGCTTTGTTGAGGTGTTATTCAGAGAACTCAAAGAAGCACGATATAGCAGGGCCTGGATTCAGTTGGAATTATTATGTTGAATTATATGCACTATATTTCCATTCTTTCACTAGTCTTCTTAATTACTCCATATTTTATCATTTTGATATTAAAACTGCACATAAGTGAATTTGGTGTCTTCAGTTGCTGGGTTAATTTAATGCGTATTAAAGAAGCCAGATTGGTAATCCAAAATCAGTTTGTTTGTAGAACAGGCACAGTAGAGGCAGTGATAGTGCAGGATTCCTCCTGTTGCCACATTCTTCAGCCATGACCTGGACATCATATCAAGGGTTCGTGCTCTGTGTCCATTCAGTCCTTAGCCTCTTTGAAAATGCCATAGAACTATACCTAAATTATGGAACTCTTGCAAGAGAGAGTGAAGACTGTGGACTGCTTTCAAAACTAAATATTCATTTCTTCATCTTAGCTTTCCCTCAGTGAATTCTACATATAGATAGGCAACAGTCTCTCCGTCGTCTTCTGTAAACTAATCACAGTTTTTCCTGCAAGCTGGGAAAGAAGGAAGAAGTGTTATTTAACTGTATTTTTATTTAAAACCTGTTTATATAGAAAAATACTGCACCTGTCTCTGGAGTGTTGTGTTCATTTTTGGTCATAGCTAGGATATCAGACATGATTTATTGGAATTGTCTTGCATTTGCAGGACAAGCATAGTGTCCTGGCCAATTCTGTGTAAACTTGAATTATTGGCATAATTGGAGTACTTTTGAACTGCGTGCAAATTCCTTTGTTCTTATGAATTTATTTTTAGGGTGGGTGGGGAATGAGAATGGAAGGTGAGGGTGTGAATATGTCTAACATTTGTCTTTTCTATTATCCAGGGTGGAAAAACCATTGAATTTTGTATTGCTCGTTGGTGGGCAAGCCTTAGTGATGTCAGCATTGATTACACAATTTCCTTCCATGGCATAGTTTGTGCTACTCCTCAGTTAAACATAGTGAGTTTTTTCATATTTTAGTTTCTATTGATCAGTTTGAGAAATTCTTTGATGATGAAAAGATCATTAGATGCACCTTGAAGAAAACTCAGACTATACATGTAGCTGAGATATGTCAGTGATTAATAATTAATAATTCTTAAATGCACAGTAATAGGAACAGGAACCCACAGAAATGTATTGATCACGATTAGTACAAAAAAGCTGTGTTCATCCACTAAACTTCCAAGTATTTACAGGAAATAATGGTCTAGGATGCAGTTTTTCAAACGTAAATACCTAAAGTAGCAGTGGGCTTAAATTACAGCAAGGAAAGTTTAGGTTGGACATTAGGACAAACTTCCTAATTATCGGGGTAGTTAAGCACTAGAATAAATTGCCTAGGGAAGTTGTGGAATCTCCATCATTTGACGTTTTTAAGAGCAGCTTAGATAAACACCTGTCAGGAATGGTCTAGAATGATAATACTCAGTCCTGCCTTGAGTGTGGGGGACTGGACTAGAAGTCCTATCGAGGTCCCTTCTACTCCTACGCTTCTATGATTCTATTCTGAAGAAAGGCCAGTAATGGGTTAGAATTTTTTATATGTATTTATAAATAAAGCTGGGAACCAAGTTAACCATTAAACACTTTTTTTTTTTTTTAAAGCATGCTTCAGAAGGCATTGTCCGTTTTGATGTTCAGTCCACACTGAAATATGAAGATATTGCTCCTTGCATAAATCTGAAAAGCTGGGTCCAAACGCTCAGGTACAGTTGCTGTTTTGGGGTCTTTGTTGAAAATTGTCTAAGTTTTCAAAGTTACTTAGCATGTAATTAAAATAGTAATTCTTGAAATAAACATGAATTAACAGTAAAATGAATAACTTTGGGTATGTCTATACTACCCGCTGGATCGGCGGGCAGCGATCGATCCAGCAGGGGTCGATTTATCGCGCCTAGTCTAGATGCGATAAATCGACCCCCGAGCGCTCTCCCGTTGACTGCTGTACTCCGCCGCCGCGAGAGGTGCAGGCAGAGTCGACGGATCTTTATAATGGCAGCTCCAGGTTGCTTCAGGCCAGAGTAGGGCGGGAGTCTGGAACTGAGCAGGGATACTGGCTCTCCTGTGTTCAATGACCCTGCCTAATGGTGCCCAGAAAGACTTCTCATCCTAATCGCATTTGCCATGTCCAGCCAGTCCTAGTCTCCTCTTCTGGGCTCCTTGTCCGAATCCCAATGAGGATGAAGAGGAAGCCACCTGACTCAAATGCAAAAGGGACTAGAACTGAATAGGGGGAGAGGAAAAGGAGTAGATAGGGACAGGGATCCTGGTGAGACTGGGGCTGGCAGGAGAAGGAATAGAAACTGTTACTAAGATCCCAAAGGGGTTAGGGACTTGAACTAGTTGAGCAAGAAGATTAGAACTGAAAGCTTAAGAGGTTGTCGGGAGAGGGAATCTGGAACTGGGAGACAGTTGATGGGACGGAGGAGAAACACTGAGATTGGATGAGGAGCTGGGTGGGAGGGGGAGAGATTGGGACTGGCTGGACAACAAAACTGAGAACCGCGGGGAGAAGAGGGCAAATGGCAGAGGAAGAGAGGGGAGATCTGATGAGGAGTTGTGAGGTGGGTGAGGGGGAAACTGACTGATTAGGACAAGGAACTGGGGTGAAATAGGGAGGGCTGGGATGACTAGGGCTGTGGGGAGGGAAGAGAGACACAGGGCAAAGAATCAGGAGGGAATAACTGGGACTGGCTGGGCTAGGAGACTGGGATGGGGGACACTTGGTGTGAAGGGAAGACCAGGATTTAGACGGGGATCCCCAGTGGGGAGACTAGAATTGGCTGGGCAAGAAAAAATGTGATAAGAATGAGAAGCCTGATGAGTGGAGATGGCATGGGTAGGCAAGGAGGATTGGACTGGGACCAGAAGCCAGGGTAGGGAAGAACAAGACAGGGACAGGTTGTTGGAGGGGATGGGAAAGAGGAAGAACAAGTTAGCTTGGGAGAAACAGGAAGAAGGGTGTGTGCCTGTTGGAGCACACTTCCCTTCTTAGCCAGGAATGTAGCCCAAGATTCTTGAGGGCTCACCCTTCGGCTGCTAGGAGATTTCACAATATTTACTGACAGGAAAGTGTCCTCTCCCCCTCTAGTGCTAGTCTATATGGAAGATGACAACCTGCTACTTCTGTCAGTTACTCAATTAGCTCAAGTGGCAGAGGACTGTGTTCTGGCTCCAATGGTTCCAACCTGTTGATAACCCATATGGGTCCCAATGTGTTGCCACATGCTGGAATTTCTGGGTTTTGTTGGCTTTTTTTTTTTTTAAATCTAGGAAATTACAAACACACTATTAAAAGGAAACTGAAGTTGCAAGATCAAGCACTCTAAAGTTAGGAAATGTCAGAATTAAGGTTGCCTAGAGCAACCATAATATTCTGCCCGGTTGTGCTTATGCATTAAGATGGTCTTTGATTATATCATCACATTATTTTTTTTCTACAGGACCCCAACCTCATTCAAAATGCAGCATGGGGGGTGCTCACTTAATGAGCAGCCATTTAATTTTTTTCTCATTATTCAGTGTGTGTCTCCTGTGCCTTATTTACTGCACACTCTTTAAACTCTGATCTAAAGACAGAATTATTAATTTCCTCATGTTTTGTGGCACTCATGACCAGTATTTGAGTGCTTCTTAAACATTCTGAATTATCTTTAGTGCCCCTGTGAGAGATGCATATTATCCCCCTTTTTTATAGATGGATAGTTGAGGGACAGAGACATTAAGGTCAGAAGTATCCACTCGCCTTGGGTGCTCAAATTGAGACCCCTAGAACCGGATTTTTCAAAGTACTGCAATTTGTGTGTTCCAAGACCAGCTCCTACTGAGTTCATTTGCATTTGTGAGTGCTCAGCCCTTCTGCAAATCAAAGCCCAGGGTCTCAAGTTGTGTGCCCAGAAAATGAGGAACATGTAATTAATGATTGCGTGTGGAAAAGATGGGTTTAAGTGACATGCATATAGGAACTCTGTGGCAGAGGCAAGGATATAGTCCAATTTCCAGGGTACGATTCAGCTGTCTTAACCATAGACCATCCTTTCTTTTCCTGCAATACCGTGCCTCATTCACTACACGCCTCCCAACTTCTGCAGTAGTGGATCAGGGATCTTGTAGACAAGTCTGCTTCACTACATAACCCTGATTCATCCCCAAAGCAGGTCCATCCTTTGCAGTGTAAGAGGCATGGGTTCTGTCGAAAAAATTGCATGTGATCGATCATGTAATTGAAGACTGTATCATAATGCATGCGAGTTTCTGTTTAGACAAACTGTTTAGGCAAATTGTTTAGGAAAACTGTTCCTAAAACTTGCTGTTGTGTTCAATTGCAGACCAGTGAGCGCTAAAATAAAACCTTTAGGATCCAGAGATGTTTTGCCAAATAATCGGCAACTATATGAGATGATTTTGACGTACAACTTTCATCAAGTAAGTTTTAATTGGTTCTTTAACACTGTTTTAAACTTCATATCTCTAGAACTTTTTTGTGAATTTCCTAACAAAAGGGGTAGGGAGAGCTCTAGGATGTGCTGGATCACAGAATCTTGGGGTGCTTCTGTAGCTGATGCCAGTTGTAATGCAAACTGTGAGAACAGAGATTCTAATTAATCATAAATTGGAAGGATTGAAGTTTTACTATGATTAATATAGACTTATTCCTGAATCATTACTTCAGAAGTGTACCTTTCACTACGCAATATTCAACTGTGTTTTGACTTTTTTTTTTTATAGCCTAAGAGTGGGGAAGTGACTCCAAGCTGTCCACTGCTTTGTGAATTGTTGTATGAATCTGAATTTGACAGCCAGCTGTGGATTATATTTGACCAGAACAAAAGACAAATGGGGTCAGGTGACGCTTATCCACACCAGGTACAGAGGGATATATTTACCCTGATCAGACATTCTACATAATATGAAAATTATATTCCTTCTCTTCCCCCTCCCCACCTGTCTACAATCCAGACCCATGGGTATAGATAGTCCCTGCCATCAGATAACCACAGCATGTAGTAATTGCACTTTTGAGTGGTGTATTTTGTAAAAGAAACTTGCTAACTGGAAATTGCCAGTGTTCTCCATCTGGTGGAACATGTGTCATTCTTTCTTTGTAGAGTAAGGAAGAAGATTTTAAAAATTTGACTCTTTTCTTTTTTAACTACAAAAAGCTTTTACCATGCGACTGCTTGCCTTAGTGTGACCAATGCTACCAGAGACGTGAACTGCAGTCCCTGTCTTTTTACTAAGATGTTGCACAGTTTCAGTTTTTCTGTGTAAGGCAGAAAGGGTCCCTCAAGCTCTTCCTAGTGCTGGTGTACAGAGGCACCTGTATTAGATTTCTAAGGTAGCCTCCATCAATGTCTTTAAACAGCCTTTTTAAGTGTGAGAGGCTGGTTGTGGAAGACTTCTTTGGTGCTGCCTTTGGTAGGAGGGTGGATTTTCACAAGACTTTTAGGTATTCTACCCTCTGTATAGGTTCCTGTACCGCTTTGGGAAAGGCTATATATCTGAATTGGTATAGAAGAATAAAAAGAAAAGTGGAAGTCTTCTTTCCTGACTTTAGTTCTTGGAATTATTTTCTAATAATTCAGATTCCCAGTTGGCCTTTATTAATGTAGCTTTTGATCATTCTTACTGTTCTGGAAAGATCAGTTTAAGTTTGTTGTTCACCAGAGTACTGGATGGGTATCCATAGTTGTATTTTTTTATTTTTTTTTAAATTGAAGAAACAAAATAAATTCACAAGTTCTCCTTGTACACCCAAACTGCATCACTCAAGCTTTATAATCACCAGCAAATGGAGAGAATATAAATTAGCCACTTGATGTTATAACTTCCAGACCTCCTTTCACAGAAACAGGCCAGCATACTACATCCAGACCCAAAATTCATGCATTTGACTGCTTGATTTTTGAAATCTTTATCTCCAAAAAACCTCTCACAATCTTTAGCTATTAAGAATTTCTTGATAGAGGGCCATACAAACCTATGGTGACTTGGGAGAGATTTTCTCTTTGGGCAGTCCTAAAGCAAGTTGACAATATCTGCTTCTATTTCTCTCATATTGGATTATCCATTTGCTGTTCAACCTTTCCCCACCTCCCCACCCCTCAAAAAACAAAACAAAAACAAAAAAAAAGGTACGTTGCTAAACTGCAACTTGGCTCCTGTAACAGTTTACCATGAACGTTGTCAAAGTTCCACTTCTTAAACATCATGAAATGTAATGAAACAACTTTTCCAAGGTCTACTCCACGTCTTCCTAACAATACACAAGTTGGGTCCTCTTTGGTAGTGGTTTTCAAACTTTTTGTATTGGTGACCCCTTTCACACAGCAAGCCTCTGAGTGTGACTCCTTTTATAAATTAAAAACATGAGGGGGGTAATTTAATTTAATGGGGGCTTGGGGCTTTCAGCCCCGTGACCCCCATGTAACCACCTTGCAACCCCGTGAGAGGTCACAACCCCCAGTTTGAGAACCGCTGCTTTGGGGTTTAAATCTGGTACTTAAAGAGCTGATGGAGTATCTTTGGAGTTTCTGGCAGATGCCCTTTATGAACTTGTTTCAACAAAACACATATGCCTAATCTTAAGAATGTGCATATGACTAATCCCATCCCTGTTTGGTAAAGCACCTCCGCACATTCTTAACTTCAAGAATTTGCTTAAATTTCATTAATTTAAATGGGATTGCTCACATTTGTGGGTGCTCTGCTGAATCAGGACTTTTATTACCTTTCCTTGAAGATTATTTGCTGCTGCTGTTATACGAAAGACAGAGTCTGAAGTGCAGGCCATGATCACTGGACCCTACTCATTTGATATTCCATAATGACAATGTGGCTCTTTGCCCACAACCAGAATTTTGGTTTGTCTGATTTCCATATAAACAAATCTAGTAATGTACTGGTGGTGGCAGACACAATTTGACTGGATTAACTCAAGAAAGATGATGATTAATTTACTAGTAGTCTTCCCTAGCCACTTACAAAGCTAGGAGAAGCTGGGCTACATAACTTTGACACAGTAACTATGAGTTTGATCTATCATGACAAGACAAAGGTCATTGGGAAATTCCCTAGATTGTACTTCATGGGAATGAGGCTTTATCCACTCAATTATTCAGACTGATATTGCATCTTGATTCAAAATTGTACAACCTGCCAGAGATTGTGTCACTGGTACCTAAAGTTCTTACAGCTTTCACTAGAAATAAGGCAACTTCTGTAGTTTCTTAGAAACATCCTTATCAAAGGTATCTGAAAACTTGTTTTCATCACCTTTATCCATACCTTCAAGCAATATTGCTTCCTGGACTTAGTTTCAAGGTCTGATGCCTAGTTTGGAAGAGTGGTATTGCAGTTGAAGTCCTCTTGAGACACAGCTGCTCATCAGTCTTCCAAAAGTGTGGCTCTGTACGACCAATGTTCAGTAGGCTACATGGCTGCAGGTGTAATTCTTAGAGATCACTGAGTGCACGTAGCTACACAATATTTTCCATCCCCACTTCTGTGGAGTCTAGAATGGAGTCTTTGAAGTGGCAAAAGGAACTAAGGAACAAGGTTGCAGCAGCTTATATATGTTCAGGCTTGAATGCTCAATACTGCGAGAAAGGGAACACCTCTGCAACCCCCGGTAATCAGAGCATTCTAGGGGCTTCTAGCAAAGATGTGTATTAGTTACAGATCCCCAAAATAATACAAAGTGAGCCATTAATCCTCAGTATATAGTACAATATGCTCTTTTAGTCAGCGAGGTAATAATTCTACTGAAAGCAAAGGGACTGGGCATTACTACCTTTTATTTCTCATTAATATAAATGTAGACAAAAGATTCTCTGTTAACCAATACAGCTCTGGCAGCTTAAGGAAGAACATGATTCTGATTTTATTTGTAGGATTGTGTGTGCGTGGTAAAACTTCTTAATCTTGGCATTTTATGAGAACCTCTTTCTTTCAGTATTCCCTGAAACTGGAGAAAGGAGATTACGCTATTCGGTTACAAATCCGTCATGAACAGAACAGTGAACTGGATCGCATCAAAGACCTTCCATTTGTTATTTCTCACAGGTTGTCTAATACTTTGAGCTTAGATATTTATGAAAACCATAGCCTTGCTCTCTTAGGAAAGAAGAAATCAAACAGTTTGACATTGCCACCAAAACACAGTCATCCATTCTTTGTTACATCTCTGCCTGATGACAAGTAAGTTGATGTTACCTATTTTCTGATGTAGATTTAACCAGCTGCTTCTATAAATCCAACTAAAATGATACTCATCAATGTGATACATACCTTTCTAGCGTTTGTAGTTCCACATTGTAAACTGATTAACAAAATGTGACTTTAAGTGTTGCTGTTTGACGGTTTTGAATTCTTTATATGTTTAGTATTAGTGGAACTTAAATCATTTTAGCATATCCTTGTTTGATTATATTTGTATTTTCCTTTATTTTTTATTAGAATACCTAAAGGAGCAGGGCCAGGATGTTATCTTGTAGGAGCTCTGACATTGTCTAAGATGGAACTTGGAAAGAAAGCTGTGAGTACTTGAAACTAATAAAGACTACTGTTCTCAAAAGTTCCTATTTTTCTAAATGGGAAATTCTGTGTCTTGATGATGATCATTGTGCTTTACTTTCTTAATCTTCCTGTTAAGAGAGTGTTCAGTGTAGTAAGTGAGACACATGGGTTTTTGTAAAATCAGTTGTCCTAGTGTAAACTTAAATCTGAATATTTAAAATGTAATCCTGCAATTTAATTTGAAATTATAACATGTAAATTGTAAGTCTCCAAAAATTATTTAAAACTATGCAGAAGCATTTTGAATTGCTGTAGAGGCAACTGCTTTTTTTCACAGTTATGACAAACTTGTAAGAATAGGGTTCTTTGTATAATTGTCTACCTGAATGTCATTTTTTAATGTACAATACTTTTATGTGTTTTGCTTTTGCATGTTGCTTTTCTAGTCACTTATGTGGTACACTTCCTTACTCGCGTGCATGCAGCTTCCAGCAAAAAAATACAAAATAAATGTGCCTTTTGACACCTACTTACATTTTACTTTTAAAACTTAGGAGACATCTATTTTGTAGACTGTAATGCTGGGGCAGGCTTTCGTACCTGCTGCAGACTTCTGATGTTGTCAACCACTAATACAGCTGTGTGCGCCAATGTAATGACATAAGATCTCTTTTCTACCTCCTTATGTCATAATGGAAAAGCTGTACCTCCTTGGTCAGTATGTAGAGACCTAGAAACTTTAATTTCCTGACTTGAATGAATTTTCAATCTGACTCTAGCTGTAAAAGCCAAATCAGTCTCCACTTCACTTAGAGCTAAGTTTAGGAAGGATTCTCTCAGATACCCCAGTATTTTTTAAATTGGTTATTGCTAAGATTAAATGTCAGATGTTTTCTATACAGTCATAGGCATATGTTGGGACATAGGAAATCTTGTGTAGCAGGCCAAGAAATAATTTCAAGCAGGTTAGATTAAATGTATTTGATTTATGACATATTATGGAGACAACATAATGTATTAAATCTAGGTGCATATAATACTACAGGCTAGGTAACAATTTACAAGAAAATGGAATGTTTGTATTCAGGAAGCCATACTTTTTCTTGGGCCAGAAAAACTTGAGAAACCCAGTAATCCAGCATGTTAAACTTTTAGTTTGGTTTATATTTACTTGTATGTACAATAAATTCACAGCCAGATTGGATGTTTATTGCTGTTTCGATAAACATAAAACTATAATGATAGCATAGGATATTTTCCCTTTCATTTGAAATTCAGCAGAAGAATTTGTGGTAATTCTTGGCTAGGCTATTTTACATCAAATTAAATACCCATTAGGTACAGTAATTTCTAGAGTGGGAACCACTGGAGATGCAGTAGTTATTGCTTATCAAGTCAGTTTTCTTGAAAATGGTTCAAGAGAAATATAGAGCTCATTGAGCGAACTTTTCACTTCAGATTCTTTACACAATCGCGCACTTGTGTATCATGTTATGGGAACAGTTTGTTGGATGGGTGCCATCAATAGTGTCACATTCTTGCTGCTGCCATCAGTGAACATCACTATGCACCAAGTGACAGAAGGGAGGAATAGGCAACAGTGTTATTCTAGTCCACTAAGTGTGAACTGAAAAAAAAAAAATGCAGTCGTATTTTTGTACATTAATTCTACTTAAGTATTATAAAATGGAACAATGCCACTTAATTTCCATTTTAATCTAAAACTCTCAATTGTGTTGTATTCTAAAGTTCATTTTGCCATTTTTCATTGAGCTAAGTGGTTAACAACACTTCTGTCTTACTAAGAACAACAAACTGTATACACAAAAATGCATTTTTTTTAAATTTAAAAGATATTAAAATATTTGTATGCTTTAAGAGCATGTTTTGATCACAGACCTGGCACTTTAGTAGTTTGAGCTCTCTAGGTTGAAAATAAACCATAATCATACAGAGAAGGTGTCTCCATCCTGTGTAGTGTGTGCATGTTTTCTTACAGTATGTTATTCTAACTCCCAGGGGCAGTCTGCAGCAAAACGACAAGGAAAATTTAAAAAGGTACTGAATGTCAGTTTTTGGAAAAGATGCTTAAGTCTTTTTGCATATAACTTAGAGACTTTTTCTATTAGTATTATACTTAATTTTTCATTGTCTCCCTCAGCTGCCTTCTCTTATGTAGTCTTGAGTTATCCACTTCATGCCTTAAGCAACCTCTTCTGTTAGACCAACAAAATATTATTGTAATACCAAGTTAATTGAGTGGCACTTGAGCACCCAGATACTTCTGTGATAGTGCCTTAAAAATGCATGTGTAATGAGTCGCTCTGTAACTCCTTTTCTTTATTATATACTACTCCCCCATTCATTTCTCTCTCTCTCTCTCTCTCTCTCTCTCTCTCTCTCTCTCTCTCTCTCTCTCTCTCTCTCTCTCTCCAGTGCTTGGATTTTCCATGGCAAATATTTTGCCTTCCATCTAGTCTCTTAATGAATGCACTGAAATTTGAACTTAAGGTTTATGATATAAAGCATGGTATCCAATCCCTCCTCACCACTAACTGGACGTATTTCTTTGAGGCTTAGTTGTACTAAAACGTAGACTGGATGTAGCACTAGAAAACATACTGCAGCAAACAACACTGCTTTTGCAGGGGGATGGACTAAATGACCTAATAGACTTTTCTATCTCTAGCTTCTGTGATTTTCTTAAACAAAGCGTAAACATAGCTTAATGTAGATCAATTTAATTTTGACATAAAGTCAGCCTGTTCATGGAACGGTAGAAATCCTAATTGGAGCAGATGGTATAATCTACAAAGAACTGTCATTTTCCTATCTAGTATCCTTCATGTAAAGAAATTAAATGATAAAGTAACATTGGAATGTATTAGTGTTTTCAATAAAATGAGCATTTTAGCATTCTGTAGTACGTATTGTAACATTCTGCCAGCAGATGGGCAGTTGAAAACAAAGGAAGATGATTGATCTTTTTAAAAAGGGCTGTGTCATTCACTTCCGTTCTTTCCTGTCTCCCAGCTGATGTAGGTTACTTATGTCCGGCGAACTTGTTTTCCCACCCTTTCTTCCACCTCTTCTAAAGTGACTTGATTACTTTGCCTCCTATTTTCTTTCCTCTCTGTGGAGTCTGTTTCCAGGCTCTGGAAGGAAATCATACCTAGTTGCATATCTCTACCTTTCACTAATCTGATGGGTTGGAGTTTTGACTGGGGAAGAGAAGAAGGATGTGGGCCATGGAAGTTACCAGCTCCATGCAATATATTCTATACCTCTGCTGTATAAGCTAAGAGCCTGTAAGGTTGAGAGGCTGCTATCTTTGTTGGTCTTTGGTATGGATATATCAGTACAAGGAGAAGGTCAGACGTTCAAAGAAGAACTTTGATGCAGACTGCTGCCATTTTCCTGTGTTCACTTTTGTATCATCTCTAGGATTAACTATAGCTCATTTAGAAAGAATGTAAAAATGCCCATGTAAATGCATCCTTTTCCTGAAGGATAGGATGTGTTGATCCCACTAATTGTGAATCTACAATAAAGGAGCTAATATAGTACTTATTCATAAAACCATTCAGGGTATATTGGATACTAGTGTGATGCTCTCCTCAGGGCTACCCAGAACAGTAAGCCCCCTGTCACCCCACTGCCTTAGCAAGAGTGTGCGTTCCTGGAGATTAGACAGTCAGTTCCCTGCCACACCAGCCTGTCCACCTCACCAACATACTCCTCAAGAGCTCCCAGTCTTAACATTGTCTTGCAGGTAAAAATCAGTGAAGCAGAGTTCCATAGAGGGGTGTCTCCCTATAGTGTCCAGTCCCTCTCACTTGACACTCACAGAAGTTAAGTTTGCTGTCTCCAAAGAAATGGTGTACACACCAGCCTGTTAGATTAGCTGAGGACTCACTCTACTTAAATGTAACAGCACGGAGATGGTTTATAGTAAAATTTAAGAATAAGTTTATTAACACAGAACAGAGATTTAAGTGATAATAAGCAGAGATAACAAACAGAAAATGACAGGTTTCAGAGTAGCAGCCGTGTTAGTCTGTATCCGCAAAAAGAACAGGAGTACTTGTGGCACCTTAGAGACTAGCACATTTATTAGAGCATAAGCTTTCGTGGGCTACAGCCACGAAAGCTTATGCTCTAATAAATGTGCTAGTCTCTAAGGTGCCACAAGTACTCCTGTTCTTTAAACAGAGAAAATGGTTACAAACAAAATGAAACATGCTTTCTAATACCTACAACTTAAGTCTAGCAAGTTATGTCTTTGCCTAAAGAACTTTCTCACTTACAGCATCTCCAGCCCTTCCTGGTAGGAGGATCCAACATTCTCAGAATCAGAAAGTGCTGTCCCCTAAGTAATGGGTACCTATGGGGTACCTCCTTTTTATAGTCCAGTAAACCTTTGAAATGTATTCTTTGGAAAGTAAACCCTGACAAAGTTCCTCTCCTCTCTTGGTGTGTAGATGCCATACTAATCTTCCTCATCCACTGGTAAATTTGCTTTTTTAATTATCTTAATCACTTTGTTTACATTAAATGTAAATGTACTTCCATTGTCTCTGGCTTCACCTTGCTCAATTTACATTGGAGACAGACAGACAAAACAACGTTCCTTTGTCAGCAACAAACTTGTTTATCCGCTCTACTTAGATTGCTTGGTCGGAAGATATTTTAGTAACCTATTTCTAGCACATGTGTAAAGAATTATATACACTAACCATACAAACATCACACAATAATATTAATAAACAATGTGTCACCAGTTTGTGATACAAGACACTGTTTGGCTA
This sequence comes from Emys orbicularis, assembly GCF_028017835.1. Classification (NCBI taxonomy): domain Eukaryota; kingdom Metazoa; phylum Chordata; order Testudines; family Emydidae; genus Emys; species Emys orbicularis. The sequence continues at coordinate 265,757,211 of NC_088683.1, read as the reverse complement.
AATGTTCTAACTACAGTGTGTTGGGTGTGCCTTTGCTAGTTGGCATAAAGGGGCTCTTAGGCTCACAACTAGTCCTTAGTCAGTCCTTTTGATACTTACCATGCCGTCCTAAAGTATACGTTTAATGCTACACTTCTGGCTTCCAGGAAACACTTTCCTATCTTGTGGTAGTGGGCAGAGGCGGGGGGGAAGAGAGGGGAGGGCGGCATGCGGGGTCACATTGGCACACCCTCTCCACCCCCCCAGATTTGCTGCTTGCCTTGTACTGAACATGCTCACATGGACTGAGTATACTCGGTAACACTGCTGAAGCCAGCTGCCCTCACTTTGCGCTCCCCCCATCAGCAAGGATGGATCGTGTCTGGTAGTGGAACTGCACTCTGTACAGACGGAATCGTGGGTCCCATAATAAGACGCAATACAATGGAAACTGCCCATAAAAGGTATTATATGCCTTTGGGATGTTTGGTTAGGGCTACAGAAGGACAAGAAGTGCACTTCTGAACAGATGGACCATCTTCTCCTGGAGGTGGCTACTTTCCAGTGTCCAGTGGTGTGTGGAAGATCCAGTGTCACTCAAAACTCTATAGCTATAGGCCTGGTCCAGAGACTTTGCCACCAAGATTCCCTTACATGTTAATCCTCTTCAGAGGTAGCCTGTGTGACACTTTTGGAGGTTACCTGAGGTGTCCGGGGTGAATCACTACTTCCTACTTATAGTGAGAGAGTCTTGTCTGTGCCCGCCAGGGGAAACCCTCCCCAGCTACTGGTTGCAGGCAATGCAAGCACTCAGTTCTGCACTCCATAAGCCCTGTTGGTTCCCAGTGCAGGCTTGCAATTTACATACCACTGAGTACCCAGTCCCTTATTTTCTGGACATGCACATTATATGCTGATACTCTGCCTCCATGGAAGCAATGCACCCCAGTTCACTGGTTTCATCTTAATTCAGCATTCTTCGTACAAAGCACTTACCTGTGTCTGTAGTAAAACCAAATTGAAGTTTATTTAACAGAGCTTGAGACAGATTGAAATAAAAGCAAGTATAAGGGTTTGGAAACATAAGGTTACAAGTAAAAGAAAAACATGAAAAACACACCTATGCTTAATAACAAGATACGGTATTTCTCATCCAATGGTCAGTTGTTACAGTGCTTGTCCAGTTCAGAAAGATGGGATCTATCTTTCATGAGACACCCCTGCTGGCAGAGTCTCTCCTTTGTAATGGATAAAGTCATGTACTCTTTCTGCTTCTCTTATACAGTTAGACTGCTGTCTCTTACCTCAGGGGTCCCCTATTCAGAGACTTTTCTCGGGGGTTCTTGTCATTGTAAATCCTCAAACCTGCATGTGGTCCAGACAGTGAACATAGGGCTGGCTTCACATATGTCCATTGTTCTCAGTGTTGATTGAGTTAGCCCTGAGATCCTTCTTGCCTCAGGTGATAAGTTTCACTTCAGTAATTTTGAAACCCAATATCCTACATGTTATGTAACTCTGAAATTATTTCCCATACAAACATCGCACAATTGGCTAGTTCTTAGCTTTCGACAGAGACCACACATGACCCCCTTTGGTGAAATATTGAGAAGATGGTTGTATGTAGGGGTAACATACCTGCCTTTGCATGTCTGTGTCCCAGCCTATAACATTTTGCTGCAATAGGGAACCACTTACAAAGTCCCAGTATTTTTAGGCAGAAAGTGATGTTAATCATCACTTAGGCAGAAATGCTTGGGGTTCCCATTTTCCAAGCCATGATAACAAACACTCGTTTTCTGGCTGCTTCAGGACATGCTGTAGTAAGAGAGATCAGTCTGCTTTGCTTCAGAAGCATCTTTGCCTGGAGTGTCATGGGTCTACAACAATCCATCAGAAGGTGACTGCAGGTCTGCATATAAGTGAACCTACAAACTTTCTAGTCAGTGTGCCTTAAACACTGTTTCTCTAAGCCACTCTATCAAGTTTCCATCAAGGCATTGCAAAACCCCTTCTTCTACTGCAGGAAACTTGCTTAAATGATCCATTCTGGAGCAGTCTCCCAAGTCTTACTCCAAAAGGCAGATTCAAGAGACTTATTATCTCTACTCTGTTTTCCTCGGACAGTTTGTTTCATATGTTTTTTAAGACTAGGAATTTCTTCGTCTGAGTTCAGTTAATCTTTATGGAGGCCCTTTGCTTTGCGATCAAAGTGGCCAGTCTGAGGGAATTCCTGTGGTCCTGGATCTGTAAAATGCCTGTTTGCATAGTCCCATTTGTGTGGACCACCAGAGGTCACTTTAACTTTGTTCAGAGTTGCTACTGGCAGTTTAAATGCTTGTCTTTCACCTGTCAACGGCTTCCAAGTGTTTGCCAAGATCATTGTGGCTATAGTAGCCAGCCTTCCTGAAGGAGGTATTCTTTGCCCACCTATACCTTCACTACAGAAATCACTTGGGGTATGTCTCCACTGAAAACGCGATAGCAGAACAGCTGTACTTCAGTGTAGACACTGCCTACGCTGGTAGGCGGGGTTTTCTCATCAGCGTAGGTAATCCACCTCCCTGACAGGTGGTAGCTAGGTTAACAGAAGAATTCTTCCATCCACCTAGCGCTGTCTACATTGGGATAGGTTGGCATAGCTATGTCTCTCAGGGATATGGATTTTTCACACCGCTGAGAGATGTAATTATGCTGATGTAAGTTCCCAGTGAAGACAAACCTTGAGACAAACCACTCATGCATTGAACGGGGGTCTAATCTTTACTGGAGATACGAAGAAGGGCAGTATGTTCACTATTGCACCCTCTCCCTGAAAGGCTAGACTGAGGAGTGAGATGGGACATCCTTTTCTACTTTGCATCCAAAGTATGGGATCCACACTAACTGTAGCTTCACAGCCACTGTTTTTCTCCATTCAGGGCTTTTCCTGTCTTGCTTTCCCGCAAACCCAGACTTAACAGCTTCCTTTCTCTGGTGGATGCAGGACTTAAAGATCCACCAAAGTTTGCTCTTAGAGGTGGCCTCAGATTGGCCGTGGTCACAACAGATGAGGGGGTTGAGCTGGGGTTGAGCCCACCATAAAGGGGTTCAGGACTGCTGGTCCCTAGCAGAGAGTTTCCTGCCAGTCAACTGAGAGAGGAATAAATTGGTTTTACAGCATATACGTTCTTCAACACGTCACGACCCGAAGGACAAAGTATTCAGTATCCAAACAGTACCCAGTTGCAATTGTTTAGATCAGCAGTTTGGGACACATGGAATTGGAATGAAAATGGAAGCCCACTGATTTTTCCTTTGGGCAATGAGAGCTATTCTGGTAAGCCACTCACGTCGTGGGCTTTTTAGCGGCAGGGCATAATGGCTGACCTGTACTTGGAAAAATGGAATCTATGTCTCTCGTATGTATGCTCGTGTAAAAGCAAGGGATGCACCAACTGGTTTTAAATGGCCATCTGAGTAAACAGAAGTCTCGAGCAGAGATTCCTAAACTTGTTTTTGCCGCGCCGCCCTCAAAGATTCATGTCCCATGCACGACCCTTCTTTGTTCCCCTTCTCTCTCCTCCCTAGTCCTTCCCAGCTCTCTTGCTCTCACTCTCCCAGCCTGCTGCCCTCTTCTGCAGACCCTGCAGCAGGCTGCATCTGCTGGCTCCAGGTGCATCCTCCATGCTGCTGCTGGCCAGACCCCACTCCCTTTGTTGCTGCCTGCTGCCACCATCCCAGCATCCAGGGCACACGTGGGGTGTGAGGTGGAGGGGCAGGGCTCTGGGGGGATGGGCTCTCAAACCCTTCATCCGTTGCCTTCCCTTGTGCACTAGCTGCCTTCGCCACTGCTTCTGCTGCTCAGAAAGAGCAAGACACTATTGTTCTGCTTCGCATCGGGTCGTCACTCTCCCCAATAACCTCAGCACACCCCACACTGTGAAAACCTATGCTCAGGGCAACAGTTTTCTAACTTTTTGAGTTGAGTCCCCTCCTTTTGAGTTACAATTTTTGGTTGTGCCCCCCCAATACCTGCCCCTCCCCTCTCAGGTTTTCAGGGTTGGGAAAGACACATGCAGTGGTACCTGGGGGCAGAGCCAGCAGTGGGCACGGAGGCATTGACGCTGACCCATGGGCTGGGTGGTCCACTGAGGTGAGTCGGGGTGGAGGTGGTGCGTCCTCACCGAGCTGCCCCAAATGTTCCTCCCTACCCCCTCTCCTCCACAGGGGGGCGTGCCCCACAGTTTGAAAACCTCTCCTCTAGGGAAACGTAGGCAAGGATGTCTTAATGTGTTGGAGTCTGGCATAGCCTATGCCTTTCCCCATCTTCCTGTTTTTGGAGAACTTTGCATAAGAATGGGAAGGAGTGTTTGTGTTTAAATATTTATATTTTCTTTTTCTGAGCCTCTTTTACTATTTGCAAATTCAGCTGGTGCCTTTATGAGAAATTGCCTACATTCAAATGGCCTAGAGAGAGATCCTGTGCAATGGAAAAATGCAATGTGAAATACGTTGCTTGAATTTTAAAGCTGATAATGGCCTTTTTAGTAAGCCCAACTGTATGTGTATGCATGTGCTCCTGGAGAATTTCATGTGAAAACTGGTGGTGAATTAGAATAACCTCATTATATGTAATTATTTGCCTGGTACGTCAGACAGATGTACAATTGAAGTCTCTGTTTTGAAAAGCTTAGTCTAACTAGACAGATATGAGAGGGAAAGGAGACAGATATAACTGAGAAAAGAGAATGAGACTAAAAAAACATGTGACGTGAAGCTGACATCTGACCTCCACTTTAATTTTTGTTGAGTAGTGGGGAAAAAAATTGGTGGAATAGGTGGTTAAATCTTAATACTATTTTAATGTTATCTGCATGCTATCATAATTAAATTTGGTGACACTTCTATTATAATCCTTGTTTAAAGATGATGTAATACAGATATAAATATTTTTCTTCAGCATCAAATTTGGCACAAAGGGCATCAGGCCAGGAGCACATTTTCCTTCAAGCTTTTAGCTGCTATGGTTATGTTACAGAATTTTAAGATGAGGCAGATCTGAAAAAGTGTTAATGTCTGCTATGACTCAAAAATAAAATGTTTGATTTGTATCTGATACAACTCAATTTCTTCCACTTGTACCAAATTTAGCAAACAATTGTGGTTAAATTCCACTCCACGCTTGTCTATATTTTGATGGCAAGTTAAGTAGTAATTGTACGTATACAGTTTGTAGTTCTGTAAAAACACTTTGAGGCTTACTGACTCTAGTTGCACATTATATAAATAATTTCATAAATTGTAATATTGCTTAATTTGCCATGAGAGATGAGAATAGCTGTGACATTTAACTCTGAGAGTAAGTGCTACACATTGAGAGACTTCCTTTATGAAGGTAATTTTTCTGTAGATAACAATATATTAAGTGTCTAAATTCAGTTTTACACTATATCATAGTAACTCATAGTAACTGCTATGATATAACATAATTTAAAAAAAAAAACCTTTATATAAACAAGAATGCATTATTTGTCCAGCAGTGGCTCTTGCGCATGTTCTTTGAGTTTTGAGAGTGCTGAGTCATAGCTGTTAGTCCTAATCAGTCAGTTCATTTCCTTCACGCATTTGTATCTGCCACCAATTTTTTTTTAAATGTTAAGATTAAAGTTGATAGAAATTAATGAAACTAGAATCTTGTCTTTGCATAAAGCGCTACAGCAGTGCAGCTTTTCCTGTCAGCATATAATCCACCTCCCCAAGAGCTGTTAGCTGGCCTGGACTAGGAGCTAGGAACCCCCAGCACCTACCCACCTCACCTCCGGGAACCACCTCTAGTCCAGCCCAGAAGGCAGCACAGAAGTGAGGGTGGCAACCTTGCACACCCCACCCCACCCCACCCCACTCCCCCGACACACACACAACAACTTTGCAAACCTCCCTCTCCCCATGATCCCATTTTGGGTCAGGACCCCCTTGGTTAGAACACTGAAATTTCAGATGTAAACATCTGAAATCGTGAAATTGACCAATTTTAAATCCCTCTGGCCATGAAATTGACCAAACTGGACCATGAATTTGGTAGGGCCCTAGTTATCTATTTAAATAGCAATAAGATGAACCTTTTGAGCTACATGTTTATAGCACAAGCTTAGTATGGTAATGTTGTGGGTCTGTACACTCAGATTTAATGTTCTCTTTTGGGGGAGCCTGTTTAAATAAATACTGTAACATCGTTAAAAGCAAAAAATTGATAGTGTGTCCTGTAATGTATGTTAGAGATGGTCTGTGGTGAAACTTGACACTGGTTTACTCAGAAGTGATGGGATTTAAATTTATACGAGAAAAATGTGTGTATCAAAACAGCTGTTTGTTGAGATTTTTTTTCACACCTTGATCACTGTATATAGCAGGTTCGGTCTGGAGATTGATGTATTTCCATAAACCACATTACTGTAGTCTTGCTATGTTTGAAAACAGAAAATAATTAAAAAATGTTACTGTTCAGCTTTTTATCTGAATATGAATACACCATAGGCTAAGCTGCAAAGTCCTGTAGTAGCAGCTTGGAAGAAATTACAGTGGCTCAAGAGGGATATACTTATGAGTTTTATGGCATGTTGATGACTTTACTAATATAACATTTTGTTAAGAATTACCTCCCCAAAAAAACCCAACCCTTATTCACTCACACGTTTTGTCCCCAAACTTTAAAAGACAGGAGCTTTACCTAATTTTATCTTTACCTTTTTACCCAACTTACCTGCTTTCCTGAAGACCGTCTCCATAACTCCCTTTAACAGAATGTGAATACAAAAATGTTAAGCTTGGACACCTTGGTAAAGAAAATAGAACTACTTTAAGACACATTGAGGCCATGTGATGGTTAAAGCCATTAAAAGGTTGCACCTTCCCTTGTAGCCTTCCTTGCTGGCCAGCATGGCTCGGCTGCACCCTACCTCAATTTCCCCTTCACTGAAGGCCCTTTAAGTTCACAAGGTCCAGGTATTCAGATATTCCCCCTCTGGGGTCCAATTTATTAAGTCCTGCACAAAATAGAGGTCAAACCTACAAAGTCTTCACCTCAATTTCAGCTGAGCCCAGCTCCTCCCCCCGAGGGGGGTCTGTCCTCTCTTTAAAATTCACTCCTTTTGTCCCAATCTCAAGCTGGGCGCAGCCCATCCTCCCTGAGAATCTGCCTTCCTGCTCTCCCAACACCTCTTGCCTGTAGCTTGGCCCCTCTCCACGGGCCTTCCTTGCAGATGTCTCCCCCCTGCTGACTCAGGGCCCTGCAGGAGCCTTCTTCCTCCTTGCAATGTCTGCAGGCACCTTCCAAACCATCTCCAGCTGTCTTCCCCCTTTATAAGACCCAGGTGCCCTCCCTTAAGCCCAGGTGGGCAGCCTGTAATCCGTCCAGGGGCACTGGACCCTGCTTCCTTTCTTGCAGGGGCCAGTCACCTTGTGACAAGCCCATTTCTGAAAACTTGGAGGTGGGAAATTGGGGTGCGTCTCCAGAGAAAGTTGAACCATTCTGAGGTTCTAAAGACTAATCCTTTGCTCTCAGGCTCCAACTTCCAAGCATGTAACTGCTCACAATCGTTTAGCACTTTTTGCATTGTAAGATAAAAGAATAGCAACGTAGTCCATTCCACCAAGTAGTTGATGAGGTTTTTTTCTACCGCTAGGATGTAATTACTGTTCATTACCATCTGATACCATCACCAACAAAGACTAAGAATGGCAGCAAGGAGAAAGAAAGGGAACCAGAAAAAGAAAAAGACGTAAAGGAGGAATTTGCTGAAGCTTTGAGAGACCTGAAGATACAATGGATGACTAAGTATGTCTTTGTAGTTTCCATAACAGGTCATCGCATAACTTTTTTATATTTTGTTAATACTACACTTTATAGAAGAAATGGAAGTTTGAGTACCAGGATAATTAAACTTGCAATATCAGAAGACCAGTCTCTCACTGTTGCACTGCCTCCTGATTAGCACATGCAGAAGCAGCATATTCATTTCATCCCTCTTTTTGGCTAGGCTGGATACCAGTGACATGTATAATGAATTGAAAGAAGCCTTTCCTAATCATCTTCCATTGTATGTTGCAAGACTCCATCAGCTGGATTCTGAAAAGGTGAGTTCTGTTTTTTTAATACACTATTTGTTTCACTACATCTTGCCTTGAGATAGGAGATTAAATCTGAAGATTTCTCCTTTACTGTTCTTCACAGATGCCTAGACTTGACGTGACTGCTCTGGCTATACCGAGTGCAGTGAACTAGAAACTTTTAACTTAGAATCAAAAGCATTTATCATTTACAAATCAGTGCATTTTTACAAGGCTATAAATGTGAATGCTTAGCATCTCTTTCATTGTTCCCAGCATATCAGAGAAACAGCTTGATTGGCTTATTGGTTGTTTATGGACAAAATTAGTGAGGTAAAGTAAAATTAAAGAAATGAGTTTTCTATCTAGTTCTGAAAGGAGTGAAGTTGCTTATTCGTTGAGGGAATGAATTTCATAGTTTATTTTTTTTCTCCTGTTAAAACTCTGTCTTCTGCATTCATGAACTTCTCATGATGGCTGACAGTTTCCAGTGGAATGTGGCTGATGTGTGGGAGATTGCTTTCTCCATGATCGTAATCTCTTGGGTAGCTAGGACCAATCCCAGTGACATTTACCTGGGGAGGCATTGCAGAAACCAGAGCACTCTGGGGTCAGATCATTGTGAGCAGTGTTGCTAACTACACAAGTTGGTGCATTTTGTGCCAGATGTAGGTTTTTCAGGTTTCGGGGCTTTATTTTTACATATGAGTTGCTATAATCCAGCTTGGAGTCTGTGAACGCAAGGAGCACTGTGGACAGGTTAGTGTCTAACGTTGAACTCTTTAAAAAGAGAAAGTGTTTAAGTCCTGCTGCTCATTGCAGATATTTGAAGTATATCAAAGCACTTCTGTATGTGTATACTTTTCAAAGGTGAATGCTCAATCTATACCCTTTTATATAAAAGGGTTTTGTTTTTGTTTTACTCTAGGGAGGCTTACAAAGTACTGAACTCAGTATTTGTAGCTCTAGCTTCTAGGAGAGCTCCCTCAGATGGCACCTTCTTCTCCCCTTGAATAGCCATTCAGATGGATACAGTTGGAACCTGTTACATCATTTGATACTGGCTGAAGGATGGAGAGGGATTCCCTCCTTTTGGTTGTCAACGCAGCTGAGCAAAGTTTTTTCCCAGTCTCTCACTGATTAAATCTTATTTCCAAGACTTAGTACAGTCTGATGTAAGGGTCTGGTGACTTCTTGTTAATTCCATTTTTCTGGGAATGGACCATCTAGCAATGGGTTGGCTTAATGGTGACTTGTGTTGCTTTTGGAGATCTACTCCAAAGGTCAATGAGCTTAGCCATAAACTATAAAGCCCTTACAGATGGTTTCTTCATGAGATAGACTAGCTGTTCTCGAGGTGGAGGGTCTGCTCACATGTCTTTCAAATGAATAAGTGCTTACCCTCCATTTTCAAAGGTACACTGCTATGATCCTTAGCAGATGGTGTTATTGTCCTCTTCCTGTAGCAGACAGCTGTTGCACAAATTCTTTCTGTTAATCTATTTCATGTTCATCACCATGATAGTGTGAGCTCCTAACATTCCACCTCCTTCCTTTTCCTTTGGTGCTAATTTTTTCTTTTGCAGGGTGCACCACCTCAGACTTTATACAAAACTTCAGAAGCACAATCTCCTTTATGCATAGGAAGGCTGGATTCTGTATCCCTAGCTGGCTTGTCTCAAATCATGATCAGCTATTTGGATGCTGTCTGTAACCCCATTCTTCATCGTTCTTGTGTCACTAAGATTGTAAGGTTGGTCTTGTAGTTTGGCCTTCTGGTTAAGGCACTGTACTGTGACTTGGGATATCTGGGATCAGGCCCCAGATCCCTCACATACCTTGTGTGATGCACTGGGTCTTTGCCATCTATAAAACAAGTACTGACACTTTCATTGTCTGTCTTGCTTATTTAGATTGCAAGCTCTTTGAAGCTGGGATCTCCATCTTACTATCTTCAAATCTTAAGAGTTTAAGGTCAGGAGAGACCTAGATCATCTGATCTTCTGCACATCAGAGGCCACTAAGCCCCATCCAGTTCCCCTCTATTGAGCCCAATAACCTGGATTAAAGTATTACAGCCCTCAGGAGACTAAGCTGTTGTGTGCCACAGGCAAAGCATAGGAGGGACTGAGGTCCACCAATGCCCAAGGCCTTGCAATGAATGTCAGGGAAATGATTTGGCAAGATACCCTGATAATCCTAACAAGTGACCCACACTCCAGGCTGCAAAGGAGGGTGAAAAATCCAAGTTCCCTGCCAATTTGGGGGGGAAATTACTTCCCAAACCTGAAATGGCAATTTGACTCTGAGCATGTGAGCAAGATCCACCAGCCAGATATGAGAGAATTTTCTCTACCGCCTCAGAGCACCAGCCTGCCTGTCCAGTATCCCATCTCCAGCCATGGCAGTCTGTGCTTCAGAGGCACAAAACAAGCCCAGAGCTGTTCTTCACAGATGCCTAAAATATTTTCCTTCCTGAGCCATGCAGACCATGGGAAGCTTGTTGGGGCCTATAGGCCCCACTGGAATATAAAGAAAATAGTAACCTCTTTGTGTCAAGGACTTCTAAAATATGGGTTTGTATGGCACTAAGCACAATATGACCTCAATCCTGTCTAGACTGTAGAAATGTTAAATAAGTAAATACATTTGAGAAACTATTTCTATTGCCATGTACTTGTGACTTCAGTAATGTTAATAATATAAAGTGTTAAATGGGGTGACTTCGTTTTGCCAGTCTCACGTTTTTCTTTTATTCCTTTTCATTCAGGAACGAATGAAAAGACTCGATGAAGTTATTGAAGCTGCAAATACTGTTATCTCGCATATTGATCAAACAGCGTTAGCAGTTTATTTTGCCATGAAGACTGATCCCAGGCCTGATGCAGCTACTATAAAAAAGTACCTAACCAGTAAATACTCCTCCTTGCACCCTATTTCTGTAGTCTATAAATATAATTACCTTTTCTACATACAAGAATTCTAAAGGATTCTGAAAGCTGATCTAGCTTTGTAATTTTTTGAGACTTGGGGTACGTCTACACTTACCGGAGGGTCCGGCGGCAGGCAATCGATGTTCTGGGATCGATCCCGGAAGTGCTCGCCGTCGGCGCCAGTACTCCAGCTCGGCGAGAGGAGTGCGCGGCATCGACGGGGGAGCCTGCCTGCCGCGTCTGGACCCGCGGTAAGTTCGGACTAAGGTACTTCGAATTCAGCTACGTTATTAACGTAGCTGAATTTGCGTACCTTAGTCCGAAGTGGGGGCTTAGTGGGGACCAGGCCTTAGGTTCAAACTTGACTTCAAGTGGAAACGGGTATTTGAGACAAGTATTTTTAGAGTTTTGTGTATTTCAGAATGCAGAAAGACACTGAAAAATTAATTTTGCTTAGAAGAGCTCAGATAAGATTACAAAGGATGGCTTTCAGATCAGAATTGAGATACATGGGCAAAGCTGTGTGGGAAAGCTTGCACTGTGCTTAGTCTCATCAAGTTCATAAACATTCAGAATAATCAATGGACTGGTAGTATTTGGATAGCAAGGCACTCCTGTAGGAATAAGTGCAGGGTTTTGCATGATACAGTGACCCTCAAAATTCTTGAAGGATGGTTCCAAGATGCTAGTGAACAGTACTTGTTGTTCGATAAAGCCACTTTGAAGTGCTCACAAGTGTTTATAGAGTGAGTCAGGAAAGAGAGACTGGTAACCATGGCTATATCTGTATTCAAATACACCTCTATCCCGATATAATGCGACCCGATATAACACTAATTCGGCTATAACGCAGTAAAGCAGCGCTCCAGGGGGGCGGGGCTGTGCACTCCTATAACGTGGTAAGATTTTTTTGGCTCCCAAGGACAGCGTTATATCAGGGTAGAGGTGTATGGTCATTTTCTCTGTGGAGTTAGTACACAATAACATTCTTTTGGAGTGTCAGTATGTTCAGTAGAAGGTCAGCACTTCAAAGATGACGATGCACTACATTTTTTTTTAATCATTTCAAAAGTCCCTTTTATGCTGATCCATTTTGACTGGGGAATAGCAAAGAGCGGCTAATTTAAAGTTTAGGGGCTGTGAAAGGAGGTATACATTTGTAGGTTAAGTATCAGAGGGGTAGCCGTGTTAGTCTGAATCTGTAAAAAGCAACAGAGGGTCCTGTGGCACCTTTAAGATTTGTAGGTTAGTTACATATTGACCCTGCTTAATTATATCATTAACCTAGTTGCTTGGAGTGGCTTGTACATAACGCTATATTTGCTGGATTTAAAAATAATTAAGCATTTCTTGGTAGAGTCAACCAAATGATCTGGTGGTCTTCTAACATCTGAAACTGAGAACCAAATTCAGTGCTGGCTTAAATGGGTGCAGTTCCTTTGAAGTCCATGTTGGCTTAAATTAACAGTGGATTGGCCCTCTTTCCATACTACCAAGAACTAATAAAATATATTTCTAGATCCTGACTAATTGTTAAATTCTTAAAATTTGGCTTGCACTTCTGTTCAAATACCAGAGGCAGTTTAGTTGCTCCTGAACCTCTAGGCTTGGTTAGAATCTGTACGTTGCGTAATGTACACTAACTATATTTTGAGCCAGTTTAGAATGATAGGAAATAGTTTATTTTCAAAAATGCAGTATTTTAATAGGGTAGCTGAAAATTGCTTCTACTTCTAGTGTAAATACTAATCAACAAGTGTGTTTAGTTTACTGTGATTTTTAAGGCAAAGTTAAATTATTTGCTCTTGATTAAAACGAATAGCTGCAAGAGACCCCTTGTATTTGTATTCAACTTCTTAATGTAGTGATATGGAAAAACAGAAGTCTACCTTAGTGGATGCCCTTTGTCGGAAAGGAAGCGCACTAGCAGACCAACTTCTCCATCTGCAGGCCCAAGATGGGGCTGTTTCAAGTGATGCTGAAGGTAAAGATGATGATCAAGAGAGCTGCATAGGTGTTCTGTCAGAGACTTTCTGGGAAACAACAAAATGGACTGATCTTTTTGACACTAAGGTAAGAGGACAAGCAGAAATTCTAAATTTTGCACTCTTGTGATGGAATTTAACACCATCTTTGTGTGTGGCTTCCAGGCATCTCTCCCTTCCACTCCCTAGTTCTGTCCCTATATGTTGTGCCAGCCTCTCTCAAATGTTTTTCCTCAGGTGGGATCTCTCCTAGGCTATCCACTCCAAGGCAAATAAATCTATCTGCTCTGTGTGTATACATATGGAGAGGGTATGGGGCAGTAACTGCAGACTTGTATTAACAAACTGGTTCATTTTTCAAGTTACTAGTTTACTATTCCTTTCAAGGAATAGTTCAATTGCTGTCCAATACAGCACTTCTAGCCCTTCAACAGAAGCATTGTACAGCCCCTGTTCTGTGCTGGTCATGAGTCCGTAGCATTTTCTACATTAGGAATGAAAGAAAAGCCTGTGTTCCTTAGCTGTGGGTAAGGGCTGCAATGGGAGAAGCCCTCTCCAGAAGTTGAATTACCACTTGTAACCTGTTAGCAAGTTCTTATCAGGGTAAGGTCCCTGTGTCCTTCAGCATAGCTGTTTCAAAGGAAACCATAAAATCCCAATAATACATATGATTATGTAACTGTTTGGGTTATTACTTATTTCCTTCTTTAACTGGTATGTTGCTATGCACTGTTAGAATAATTGCTATGTTTCACATCAGACATGGCTGTATTTCAGTGGTGAATGAATTTTTCCATATATTTATATGAATTTCAGTTAGTACAGCGCTTTGGAATCATTTTGAGATGAAAACTGTTGAACAAATCAGAAGAAATGTTATTCCTTTATTCCTTCCTGACCCCTGCTGATGATTCAGCCTATAGCCTGAAGCATGAAGATTGATGATTATTTATTCAAGATAGCTTCTTTGTAGATGTTCTTATTTGTGTACATGTCTTTCATCTTCCTCTGTTGATTCTTAAGCCACAGTGCTGGGCTGGGCTATGCATTAACAACAACATGCTATGCAGTTTAATTAACTTTCTTGCCTTTTAATTTCATCTGTGCTCTCATATTATGAGAAAGGATACATAACATATTCAGGAGTGTCCAACTGGCCTTCTCTATACCATTTATTATTAGAGCTCAGTGGACCATTTTCAGCAAAATGAAATTTTGTCAAAACATGCTGGTACTTCCTGGTGACCAGAACTGACATACTATTAAAGAGGCACCACCAAATTAAAATCTAAGCTAAATCTAGAGTAGCCTTAACTCTATGCTTTATAAAAAGTTATTTGGAAGAAATTTTATGTGAACCACATAGTTGGCATTTATCCGCTTGATATTTAGGGATCTAAAGTTATCTGTTATTAATTTTGTTTCAGGGTCTCAATACTCTCAATTTTAATGATTACTGTTCTGATCCATGGGTCACTAATACCGTTGTATCGGTATATTTTTATGACATGGAATTTTTATCTCCATTCTACCCGATGATCTATCTCTAGCAGACATTTTTATAATAGTTTAATCTTTAAGTACTACTATTCCATACATACGACGTAAACTCTCTTTTTCTATGTAGTTTGTTCCTACAGTAGGTTCCTCGGAACATGGAAGACAGAGGATTCTACTCCCGCTATTTCCTAATTCTGAAGGCAAAAGGGGGTCTCAGACCCATCCTAGACCAAATTCTGGAGGGACTTGTTGAGGTGACCTAGAAGTTTTGCGTGGTCTCCCTGGCCTCCATCATCCCCTCCCTGGACCCAGGAGACTGGTACGCTGCCCTCGATTTAGAGGACGCTTACTTCCATATTTCCATCTTCCTGGGGCACCGGCGCGTCCTCCGCTTCATGTTGGGCAGGTGCCATTTCCAGTTTATGGCAATGCCCTTTGGGCTTTCGTCGGCTTTGAGGGTATTCACAAAATTTATAGCACCACCCGCTGCTTACGTGAGACACCAGGGAGTCCAAATATACCCATACCTCGATGACTGGTTGATAAGGGGCCGGTCTCCGGGTCAGGTGCGGAGATATTTTAACTTGGTTTGTTCCACCTGTCACGACTGGCGGTTGATGATAAACAAGACAAAGTCCACCTTAATCCTGGTGCAGCACATAGAGTTCATCGGAGCGGTCCTCGATTCCACTTGGGCGAGGGCCTTCCTTCACGAGACTCGGTTCCAGGCCATGGTGGACCTCATTGTGGGCCTGCGGGCTCACCCGCTCCCCACCGCTCACACGTGCCTGAGGCTAGTAGGCCACATGGCAGCGTGTACTTACGTGGTCTGGCATGCACAACTCCACTGCAGACTACTTCAGGCGTGGCTAGCATCAGTCTATGTCCCCAACCGGCACAGCCTGGTCCGGGTGGTCAGGATTCCGGACAGCATACTTGCGTCCCTCATCTAGTGGCAGGATCCCGTGTCGGTGTTGGAAGGGGTTCCCTTCACAGCCCTGTCCTTGTTGGTGACTCTTGTCTCCGACGCTTTGGACCTGGGCTGGGGAGCCCACCTCGGCGATCTCAACACTCAAGGCCCGTTGGTCCAGTCACGCTCAATCCCTTCATATCAATGGTAGGGAAGTCAGGGCAGTTCGACTGGCCTGCTAGGCCTTTCTACCTCATATGCAAGACAGCGTGGTCCAGATCCTGATGGATAACACGGCTACAGTTGTCTATATCAACAGGCAGGGCACAGCCAGGTAGTTGGCACTTTGCCAGGAAGCCCTCTGGCTCTGGGATTTCTGCCTACAGTACAATATCCATCTTGTAGGCACTCACCTTCTGGCTTCCAAGAACACATTGTCAGATTGCTTCAGCAGGACATTCTCGTATCACCACGAGTGGTCCCTTCATCTGGAGGTGGTCTGCTCCATCTTCCGCAGGTGGGAAACTCCTCGGGTGGACCTGTTCGTGTCCAGGCAGAACAGGAAGTGCTACATCTTGCTACATCTTCTGCTCGATTTTGGGCATGGACAGAGGAGCCCTGTCCAATGCCTTTCTGCTCCCGTGATCAGATATCTGATGTACGCCTTCCCTCCGGTACAGTTGCTGCCCAGGGTCCTCATGAAGATCAAACAGGATGGCGAGAATCGGCCTCATAGCACCAGCATGGCCGCACCAACACTGGTTCAGCACCCTGCTGAACCTCTCGGTAGCAACCCTGTTCCAGCTACCACTCAGGTTGGACCTGTTATCCCAGAACCATGCAGTCTTCTGCACCCCAACCTGGCGATTACATCTGACGGCTTGGCTGCTGCGTGGCTAAACACGCAGGAGCAGCAGTGCTCGGCTGAGGTTCAGCGCATTCTGTTCGGGAGTAGGAGGCATCCACCAGAGCGACCTACATGGCCAAGTGGAAACGGTTCACCTGTTGGATTGCAGACAAAGGTGTTTGTCCTGAGAGGGCTTCGCTGCAGCTTATTCTGCACTACCTCCTGCATCTCAAACTCCAGGAGAGCTTGTCCCTCTCGTCAATCAAGGTCCATCTAGCGGCCATCTCGGCCTTCCACCCGCTGTTGCCAGGTAGGTCTGTTTTTGCTCAGGCTATCACGGCCTGATTCCTTAAGGGCCTGTAGCTCCTTTACCAGCACGTCAGGGACCCAGTCCCTCCTTGAGACTTGAATCTGATGCTGTCTCAGCTCACGGGTCCTCCCTTTGAGCCCCTGGCTTCCTGTTCTCTCCTTCTCCTCTCCTGGAAGGTCGCGTTCCTGGTTGCAGTGATGTCAACCCACCAGATATCCGAGATACAGGCGCTCACCTCGGAGCCACCGTACACAGTCTGCTACAAGGACAAGGTCCAGCTAAGGCTACACCGGCTTTTTTCCTAACGTTGTCTCTGTTTCATTTGAGCCAGGATATTTGCTTACCGGTCTTCTTTCTGAAACCGCATAAATCAGAAGCAACAGAGGGTCCTGTGGCACCTTTAAGACTAACAGAAGTATTGGGAGCATAAGCTTTCGAGGGTAAGAACCTCACTTCTTCAGATGCATCTGAAGGTGCCACAGGACCCTCTGTTGCTTTTTACAGATTCAGACTAACACGGCTACCCCTCTGATAAATCAGAAGATGAGTGCAGGCTACATGCCCTGGACGTCTGGAGGGCTCTGGCCTTCTACGCGGATAGGACCAAACCATTCCGTTAAGTCGTTGCAATCGTTCATCGTGGTGGCCAACAGGATGAAAGGTCACCTGGCATCCACTCAAAGAACTTTTTCTTGGATCGATGCCTGCATTCGCTTCTGCTATGATCAGGCGAAGGTGCTGCCACTGGCAGTCGTCACCACCCACTCTACCAGGGCTCAGGCTTCTTCGGCAGCCTTTCTGGCCCATGTGCCTATCCAGGACATCTGTAAAGCGGCCACCTGGTCTTCTGTCCACACTTCTACATCCCACTATACACTGACCCAGCAGGCCCAGGATGATGCTGGCTTCGATAGAGCAGTACTGCAAGCCGCTAAGCTGTGAACTCCAAGCCCACCTCTGTGGATACTGCTTGTGAGTCACCTACAATGGAATCGACATGAGCAAGCCCTCGAAGAAGAAAAAACTCTTGTTCTTTGAGATGTGTTGCTCATATCCATTCTATTTCTATTTTTATTTCCCGCCCTTCTGCCCCTCTGTCACAGTTGCCAGCAAGAAGGAACTGAGGGGGCGCAGGGCTGGCGGTGCCTTATATACCACCGCACGGGAGCGCCACAGCCAGCCCTACGGATACTGCTAAGGCAGAAATCTGACAACTGTGCATGTGGGCGCGCGAACACCTAAAATGGAGTGGACACAAGCAACACATCTCGAAGAACAACAGTTACAAAAGGTAGGCAACCTTTGTGTGTTTTTTTTCATGTTGCCCCAGGTACATGGTGCTGTGCATAATATGCTTTTGACTCAGATAGCTGGTACATTCAGTAGTACTCCCACGTATTCTAGTTAGAGCTCTTATTTCAAAAGAAACACATGAAAGAGAAAAATCTGTGGTCACTGGATACACTTTAGAATATAAGATCTAACTCTAATCCGTGCAGTGCCCTGCTAGACTTCTCCAACTGATTACATTGTTTACTTTTTGTTTATTGTCCTTCAGCTAATTTTCAATCCATGTTACTATTCCTATCATTAACAGGTTTTGATTAAAATTTTGAGACCATATCAAACGCCCAATAAAAATGCAGATATCACACCTATTACATTCCCATCATCCAAAAGTTTTGTAATGATATGCAAAAAAAGCAATTGAGTTTGTCTACCTACTTTGTCGTGCATTCACATGGGAAAATAAATTATTATCAAGATGCTGCTTCCAATTTGATTTTTATTTTGTATTTCATACTGAAGAAAAACTAAGTGTGTTTACTCTTCGGTGTTATCTGCTCTTTTATGTTAACCAATGTAGTGACTACAAGCTTTCTTTTACATTGCAATTTTTACAGTATGACTTAATGTGGCCGGTGCATGCACAGATGCTGAAGCTGGAGGTTTCTTTTTATGCCACGGAAAACTTCTGCGCTTATGAACTTGTCGTATCTTACTGTACTTCACGTATTATGCTACTAATAAATGTATACAGTGGTCTCCAAAGATATTGCATAGGGTTGCAATATCTGTCACTCTGGTGACCTGTCAGCTGGGAAAACTAGATTTGTATTGGTTGCAAGTAGGGGTGGGGAAAAAATTGCATCCCAGATTGAAGTAACTAGCTTTTTTAAAGCCTTTTTGCCATATCCCTGTAGTTGTACTGGTGTATCACTTATATAAGAAATTAAAATAGGATATTCACTATGGATATATGTAGTGGATTGTATCAAAGGTGAAAGACTTGGGTTAGCACAAGCTCTAATTTCTGTAACAGTAAAGTAGCATGGAGAATCTACCAAAATCTTCTTCATTAATTATTTGTTAGGCTGTTAAGGAACCAGTTTTATTTGACATCTCTATGGTGGGCAGGTGTGTTCACCTGCACTTTTTATGTGTAATGTTGATAAGGTACTAAAAGCTCAGTGTTGCAAATAAATTACTCACCCTCGTAATCAACAAACGCTCTGGTTTTCATATCTTAGCAAGCAAATTCTCATGATGAATATATTAAGCAAAAACTGAGGCCTGTTTTCATGCTTTTCTGTTTTCATTGCTTGTTTATAATTATGTACATGTGTATATACACCATCCACTGTTTTTGTTCGTGTTTGTTATGCAATCAGTTTAATACTTGCTGGGATTCATATCCCACAATCTGATATTACTTTTTTCCATGGGCTAAAAAAAAACGTGGCTTTTTTATCATTTATTTACAGTACTGTGTATTTAGGCAGTTGTTGAAAAATCTAAATAGCTATAAATGTGATCCAGTGTACAGCTGTTTGAGTAATGAGATCTCTGAATCCTCATAAAATGTTCTGAAGTTTGTGATAGTGACAAACACTTGCTCTTATTTTAGAATTAAAACACAAGTACAGTAATTGCTGTGATTCATCTGTGTTCATCAACATAAGAATAAATTCGAAACAGTCTGGTAAAATGTTTAACTTTGACTTGTCTGCTTTAAATTGTTTTTTATCTGAACAATGCTAGTTTTAATATGGTGGTAGATTTCTAACTTTTTTTTATTTGTTAACGTACTGTAGGTTTTAACGTTTGCCTATAAGCATGCATTGGCAAATAAAATGTATGGAAGAGGTCTCAAATTTGCCACAAAACTTGCAGAAGAGAAGCCAACCAAGGAAAACTTGAAAAATTGTATACAGGTAAGGGGTAGTCAATAAATCCATTTAATTACGGAGGGGTATTGTTATGTATGCTGAAGAATCTCTTAATATTAGGAGATGTAAATGTATGTTCATTATATACTGCTTAAACTATTGAGTTTCAGAAAATTTTCACTGAGATTCTGGAACAGAACGTACTGGATAGGCTTTTGATCCAGGAATATTCAAATCTGAAACATTTTTACCTCCCCCAAATTCACCAGGGGTTCTGATTGGACTTAATGAATTTATCTGGCACCAGTTAGCCAGGGGATTAAGCTCACTAGCTCAAAGGTGTGCAAGAAAGATGTGGGGCGGAGGGGCACTTCTGAGGTCCAAAGGCAATATCCAGAAGCCCAGTCCTCTAGCCTCTGGGAAGCAGGAGGGTGCTTGGATTCCTATTTGGGCATGCTCCCTGGACGTCTCACGGGAATTCCATCTTTTATATCAGCCTCTTAGCTTCCCCCCATCCAGGTGCTGAAAGGGAGAAAGGGCTTGTCTCTTCTTCACTCATTTCAGAGCCCTTCCTTCAATAACCCCTTCCCAGTCTGTTGCAAAGTGGGTGGGAGAGAGAGAAGCGAGACCTCTTTCTTTCCCCTTAGCTATTCTTACTTGGTGGATGCTCAGTTAACAACTCCTCCACTGCCTCTGCTCAAAGCTTTCTGAAGCAGCAGTATAAAATTAAGGGTGCTCCTTAACAGTTTCAAGGAGCACTTTAAAAAGGTACTTTTTAATTCCCCTCAGTCGTTTAGCAAAGCTCATGGTAATGACAAGTTGTCTAAGCTGTGGGTACTCGCCACCTTTGGAAATCAGGCCACTTTTATTTAAGTTCCTAGATATGGATTCATGAGCCTAACTTTACTTTCTCAGGTTTTAAAGTTAAAACATTTTGGCCTCAATTTAAAAACTGGCTTTAAGTGATTTGTTCATTCTACCACTGTATCTAGATTAGGAAATTGTTGTTCAGAGACATACTAGTGCCCTGACTACTATCTAGACTTGCACATGAATTCCGGGTGTTTTATTCTGAAGTACTTAAGTTGAACAGCACAGAGAAAATGTGGGCCCTAAAGACATTTTGCTTACCTAAAGTTAAATTAACTATACAGTTATTTAAAACGGGTATAAGGAGAAAAAAATCCCCAAGTTTACTGGGATTCTTGTGCTGCTTAAGACAACATTTTGTTCACTAAAGCTAAAATACCGGTCTTCAAAAACTAAAACCATTCTATATGAAAGTTTAGAGCTCCAGAAAGCAATAAATTGAAGTTATGCTTCTTACAATGAACCTCTTTAACATGCACTTTAGATTAAGAAAGAATGAGAGAAGATATCAGTGTCAAAAGAATCATCTAATTTTTCTGCTTATCAATTATTTTTCTTTAGTTAATGAAGTTACTTGGATGGACCCATTGTGCATCTTTTTCTGAAAACTGGCTTCCTGTCATGTATCCACCTGATTATTGCGTGTTTTGAAATACCAACAGTTGTAAACATACAGAGATGGTTTTATACTGACAGGATAGGAAAGATAAGTTTTACCTTTTAATTAGAACGCATGTCTTCATCAAATACTGAATGCTGATTATTAAGTTGTGTATATTTATCAGAAAGGCACCCTGGTGTGGCTTAATACCTGTTAACCTGACTCCTGACATCAGGGAGTTTACTTAGTGTGCATCCCATTGCTGGCAATGGATGTGCCAGAATTGCCAGCACCAAGGATTTGGAATTGGGTTGGAAAAGATTTCTTGCATGCATGTTAGGTTCTTAACTGTTCATTTTAACTGCAAACCTGTAAAAGCTCTGTATTTTTTACAATGGACAGGGTTTTAAGATGTTTAATCTTAATTTCTTTTTCAACTGTATGAAGGCCTTAAAGCTACATCATAGTAGCTAAAATTTTATTTATTAGACTATAAAGTAATGGAACTCCATTACCTGTACTGTTTGCAAGAGTTTACATTATGATTTTTTTTAAACAACAACAACCTTTCAAACGGTCTCTGTGTGTATCTCAGAATTGCTGATACATAGGTGCTCTTGTAAATCTTCGTCTTTGAGATATTTCAGGCAAACTTTCAAAAATCCATGTGAAGTTGAGTATCAGGTTGGACTGATACATGTATAAAAGTGCCAGACAGTTAATCAGGTATTGTAAAGCTATACATACAAATGTTTAATAATGTTTAAAAAATGTAAAACACAGCGTAAATGTGCAAAATTGAAGATAAAAAACCACCATGTGCACTCTGATACTTTAAAGGATTTTTTAATTAATAAAAACAAATAATGAAGCTGAAAACTGTTCTTTTTTTTTTTAAGAGTACATAAACATAACGTGTTAAAGCAGACAGCTTTAGGAATAATATAGAAATGCAATGTAAACAGCATATAAATGTACAGTAACTCCTCACTTTAAGTCTTCCCGGTTAACGTTGTTGACCAATTGCCAGCAGTTCAGCTGTCCCTCCCGCCACTGCCGTGTGCTGCTCCTGCCTTGGAGCTGCTCCCGGGAGCCTCCTGCTTGCTGTGCAGGGGGGGAGGGGGAAGTGGGGGGGCTAATGTCAGGGTGTTCCCCTCCCCCCTACTCCTGTCCCCTGCTTACCCCATCTCCATAGAGTGGGGGGGGAGGGGGGACACGACAGGGCTCAGGACAGAGGGAGCTTGCTCACAGCAGCTGCTGTTTCAACTTGCTGATCTACTTAAAAAGGCAATGTACTTAGTGAGGTCAGCGTACTTAAAGGGGCAATGCGCATCTCTCTCTCTCACACAGGGTGTGTCTCTGTCTCTGTCTGCCATGCTGTCTCCTCTCCCCCCATTTGTGCTGCCTTGTAGAGGGTGAGGCTACATTAACAACAATGTGTTAACCCTTGAGGGCTCAGCCGAGTGCTTGTTCATCATTTAGCAGTAAGGTATTCCCTAGGAAATATCCCACCCTCTGACTTCACCACCTCCACCAAGCTTCACAATCATCATTGCTGTGTACAGTATTAAATTGTTTGTTTAAAACTTATACGGGGTGTGTGTGTGTGTGTGTGTGTGTGTGTGTGTGTGCGCGTATGTGTAATATATAGTCTTTTGTCTGGTGAAAAAAATTTCCCTGGAACCTAACCCCCCCCCCATTTACATTAATTCTTATGGGGAAATTGGATTTGCTTAACATCATTTCGCTTAAAGTCACATTTTTCAGGAACATAACTACAACATTAAGCGAGGAGTTACTCTATAGCTAGATCTAATAGTTGATTTGAAATTTTGGAACTTTACCTTCTGGCTGTGTTTTGTTACTGCGGACCCTCTGGCAGCAATAAATTGATTTGCTTGAGTAAATCATGTCTATAAGCTTATGAGACAAATCAGACAGTTAAGAAGTGTCCTGATATTATTATCCTCCATCTTAATTTTTCATGTATTGAAGTGCAAAATTCAAAGACTCAGGGACAGGTTTATGGACATTAATGCACTCAGTGTGCATTATGTACTAAAAACTAGAAGCTCATAAACTTTGAGGGGCATCAAAACTGTGACTGTATTGTTTTCTCTTAATTCTCTTTTACTGTGGCTTTAATCAGCTTGATATTTGATTCTGGAAATTCTGCTAGAAGTGTAACAATTAATATATTGCCAAGTTTCTCTAAAAATTCAAAATCTGTGCTGAATCTGAATTTATTTGCCCATAATAATACTGTCCCTGGCTGACATAAATATACCATTGTTGTTAGCAATGGATCCAGAGATGTATGGTGGTAGACAACATCACTTGCCAAAATAAAATCATAATGGTGAGTTGATTTAGGGAAGTCTTCATTGAGGTCTTCTCCCCACACCAGCTTCCTCACTTCAGGTTGGTGTATATTCATGTTTTGTGTATTTCTTGAAATATTCAATTTGAGATTTTCAAGTACTTCAGGCAAATCAGTAGCTGTAACATAAGCTCCTAAAGAAAATGTTTAAATGATTAGTGTATATATTTTTTCTATAAACCTTCCTGTTTTTCCCCCAATTATCAATTTTGAATATGTTGTTGGCTCTCTGGTCTTCATTCAGTCAATAAATAGACCACCGCCCACCCATTTCCTGGATTGGGGTAACTACTCATAAAGGACTGTTATTTTGGGGCATGTCTCCACTGCCCCAAGTGCTCCATGTGGATGCTACAGGTGCAAATTAAAAGGCTCCTGTTAATATAATCCTCTTCAAACTGGGGACCTTTTAGTCTGCACCCACAGCATCCACACAGGGGTGTTAAGGTGCAGCACTTTGGTGCGCACTTCTGTTTGTGCTCCTGTAGTCCAAACTATGGGGCAGTGTAGACAAGCCCGACAGAATTTTGAGAGCCAAAGTCATAACTGCTAGTTAAGTTTGAATTTTAGTTATAATTTCACTGACTACAGTGTCAAAGAATTGTTTAGCTGCCACCTCACAATTGATATATTTGAAGGTGAAGAGGTGGAATTATTGGAATTTAATCAGAATTTACCAACCTAGTATACTAGCCACAATGGATACCAGTCCTGTTCCAGCACCAATTTCAAGTACCTTTTTGTCTTTTAGGTTGATCTCTTGTTGATTTGATTCCAGGTACTGAGATAAAGCCAATGCCTAAGAACAGTTAAAATATATCCATAAAAAGCATTAATTTGCTAATGGCCATGCAGCAGTTCAGTAAATCATTGAAAACATTTTTCTAATAAGTTTACTTCTAGATTGAACATATTCAAGTATATAGCACAAAAGCAAATTAGGAAAAAGGAACAAGATTAGTCCTCTTTTTTTTTTTTTAAACAAAAAACACCCACATTATTAGGCAAGTAAAAACAACCAAACAGCTTCTTCTAATATGGCTTTCCCTAGAAATACACACATCTATACGCCACTCAGTTTTGTTGCTTTCTACTGACCTCTAAGTTACTGTAGGAACTGAGCATAATCAGTCTGGAGAAAGAGAGATTTTATTACAAAGTCACTGTCACTCTAGATATTCAGATCTAAACTTGACTCCCATCTATTAGTCATACTGCAGGCATGATGAAATAATTCCAACCACTTTATAGAGAGGGAAAAGACAAATGGTACCTTTCAGTTCAAGTGACAGAGTTCTGTCATGGAACCATACCAGTAAAACAGTCGACAATTGGTTGCTTTCTTAGCAATCACAGCAGAGGTCAAAGAGCAGATAGGCTTGGTGACTGAACTACCTCTTTGTTTCCTCCATCACAACCCCGTATTACATCTCATCTAATCACACAGTTTTGTAACATGATGCCGAGGCATTGATTACCAACTCATCATGGGTGAGTGCCGCTAATGAATCACCAGCACTGTTTGTGCAGTACCTATGTTTTCTTTGGAGTTCTCCCATCCATGTACTGACACCTGACTAATTTGAGATCTGATGAAATTGCAGTTCATAGTAAGAAGACTTAAGACAGACATTTTCCCCTTTCTCTCTTGTGCTATCTTGAGATGGAATCTTCGTCATTTTCTGTGAGTTTTTATATGATCGCTAGACTGATAAGCTTTCTAGAGTTGAAATCCAATCCTTGTCCATCTTCATAATAAATAGTGTAAATAAGTTTGGAATATTTTCCTCATGTCTTTATCAGTTGCTATAATGCTTTTTATCTTGAGAAGACCACTTTACAGATGAGACAAAATTATCCAAATCTCACTACACACAAAGTACTGTGTTTTTTAATTCAACAATGGGATAAGCAGGGACCAATAGAATGTTTCCTCATCAGTAAAAAAATATTAATTTAATCTACATGTCTGTGAACTATGGAAATATCTTCAGTTCTGAAGTCTAAATCTAAAGCTGACTTTTTATGAGGTTCTCAATTTAAATCTTGCAGAGATCAATATCTTGCTTAGAGTTCCTTTGGTCTTCTGAGGAATTACTTTCCTTCTTTCTAATTTACAGTATCCATCTCTTCAGGACTTAGTTTCCCAAAACCAGATGATCAGCAAGATCAAGTCACTACAAAATTGACAAATATAATCTGTATTCATCAACTGGAAGCAAGGAGCACCACCCTTCATATAGATGCAATGCAAATAAAGACCTAAAAAAGAATCTCACGATAGTCCTCAATATTTGATGTATATTAAAGGTGTACACAGCCAAATGGGCTTAGCGGACAATCCCCTCAACTAAGCAGAGTGGCCTTTCAGCAACAAACTTTCCTACGGTCAAATGTGTGGTCCCAGTGAGCAATTTCCTAATTATTCACTAGTGTACACTCTCTCTCTCCCCCTCTCCCCCATGGCCAAACTCTCTCTGCATTTCTGCCATCACCTCTAAACTCAAATATCAGGGGGTAGCCGTGTTAGTCTGTATCTACAAAAACAACAAGGAGTCTGGTGGCACCTTAAAGACTAACAGATTTATTTGGGCATAAGCTTTCGTGGGTAAAAACCTCACTTCTTCGGATGCACACTCTATGCATCCGAAGAAGTGAGGTTTTTACCCACGAAAGCTTATGCCCAAATAAATCTGTTAGTCTTTAAGGTGCCACCAGACTCCTTGTTGTTTCTCTAAACTCAAAAACAATCCTAAAAATAAACTGAGAAGGTAAGTGTCATTCTCACAACACCAAAGAGAACTTTATTTTCTGACTTGAAAGATGACTCTCACATGCATCTTGTCAACAGGTTGAATCCCCTGGCCTATGACTTTCTACGCCCAAAACCCAGACTCTATAAACCTGGCAGACTCTGTGATGAAAGGTATATCCTTGTCAAAAAAGGTCCTGGGGAGTCAAGATGCTCTTATCGCTCCAGACTGTTTCCTGAAAGCATAGACTTATGATCTGGGGAAAGAATTCTATAGTGTAAGGTTAAGAGCATTGAGCCTATCATGCTACAACCACTTATGACCCAATATTCTCACTGGTCTTCAGACTCATCTCTTTCTAAGTTCATCAAGTCCCTGCTTTGTCTGCACGGAAGCTTGCTTTTCCAGTAGCTAGCTGTGAAAGAAATTAGATGAGTTGCCAAAATAGCTATTTTTCCCCTGCAAGAATTTTTCTGCCTTTCCTATGATAAAGTATAAACACCCCCTTTTTCTGTATTTTAGAACACTTTCACAAGTCCTAAGAGAGTCTTGCACTTTTTTCCCAAACCACAAAAGAAGGAAAAAATCCTGTGGCATAAAATAAATCTTGACTTCCCTGCAGTCCTCTGTCTCAAACAAACTGAGCAAGTTAGAAAGTTCTCAGCAGTTGCTTGCCTTCCAATAAAATTGTGAAGGAGCCAAGTTCTCTAAATCTTCCATAGCATGGTGGATCAAATGCTGCATGAGGGGAACACAAGTGGTGCTGATTGGACAGTACCTGTGAGCAATGAGAGACACTTCCTGGTTCCCAGGTAATATCCTGGGTAGAAAGGGTTTTGTCTACATACATCCAGTCAGTTAAATAGACCTTCAAGCCTCCGCACTTGCTCATTTTGGGATGAGATTGCTCTACTCTGCTCTAAATAAATTTCCATTCCCTATAAAATGCTGCATGCTGGATCTTTTCAATATTATTTTCTTCTCTGTTCTCACGTGTGTCTTGCCGGGTGCTTACATCCCCACAGTGACTGACTGACTGACTGGAGTTATTGAGAGAACACAACACTTCTTCCCAATTTTCCTTTCTTTGATTTAATGTCTGCACCCATACTCATTTATATGCTCAACCAATAGCAACGGCTATTTCCTGCACTCTTCAAAGGGAGAGGGGTACACAGTTTTATAGAGGACTTAAAGTTCAATCATTTGTTCCCATTTCACACCTTTGGAAGCTGCTCTTCTGGCCCAAAGTGGCAGTAGGAGGGGCATAAGCCAGAGTTCCTTGTTAAAGTAGTTAACTACCTTCATTCTGCACTGTGATAGAAGCCTGACAGTAAGTGAGCAATGGGGATGTTCATCAAAGACCATTATTTTCATTTCACTTCAGCTCCAATGTTCCATTTGTTCACATTTATTTTATAATTTAGAGTTTAACTTGCTACTTGATTACAGTACATAGGTAAAACTTACACCGGGCCATACTATAGCTCCGAAGTGGTCTAATGATTCTTGAATAGTGATCTGGTGGTCTGCATAACAATAATGCTCCTTGTCAAAATAGGGAGAAACTGTAGGAATCCACTTCTGCAGTATTTTAAGAATTCTTGGTGATTCTGTGGGAGAAAAGATCATATCTGTATTATTTGTTAGATAGGAGCATATACGTGCATTTTGTTGCATGACTGGGAAAAGAAAATGTACAAGACTTATCTGCAGTCAAGACAATGAGTCTGCAGCCTTTTCTAAAAAAGTTGCTAGTGAGCTGATCATGCGCACCATGATTCACTGGGTTGCCAGACCTGGATCCCAAATGTGGGTGGTCCTGCTGTCAATCAAAGTGAAGGAGAAAACCTTCCTTTCCCGTGAGTCATGGAGCAACATAGGTTGCTTGGTGAGGAATTTTAGGACACTCTTTTGGCATACATTTTTCTGTCACCAGGTTGAGACTTAGGTATCCCAGGTCAGGGGTTGCAAGTCATGCTAATACCATATCTAAATGAAGCTATTTGGAGATTTTTAGGTTGCTAGTGTAACTGCACAGTTGTGGACAGGGTAGCCGGCTAGCATTGATTCTGGCAGAAGTACACTGGGTTCTTAAACCACAGATAGTTTGGACCTCTATTTTTGTATCTTCCAAAAGTCAGCATTGCCAGTAGTACAGTGTTCCCTGACACCAGGTGTTGCATTGTTTCAACTAGGGATGCAGAGGACAGTGTCATCTTCTGAATCTGAAACACTGCATTTTCCTATCTTAACCCAGCGGTTCCATCATGTCCCATTTGATCTGTCAAGCTCACAGCCCAGCATAGAATAGCTGCAGAGTATTGCCGTGCTAAAGTGCCTTTCCTTCTAATGTCATCCTTAACAATACTGAAAAATGAACAGCTCTACCTCAGATGATACTGGAATGTGACAAGAACAAACATCTTGTCGTCCTAAGACAAAAAGCAGAAAACTATAGTGCAGGATTCATAGATTCCAAGGCCAGAAGGGACCGTTGTGATCATGTAGTCTAACCTCCTGTATCACACAGGCCATAGAACTTCCCCAAAATAATTCCTAGAGCATATCTTTTGGGAAAACATCCAATCTTACAAATTGCCAGTGATGGAGATTCCACCACAACCCTTGGTAAATTGATCCAGTGATTATTTACTCTCACTGTTAAAAAATTGACTCATTTCCAGTCTGAATTTGTCTAGCTTCAGCTTGCAGCCATTGGATCATGTTATAACAGGGGTGGGCAAACTACGGCCTGCGGGCCAGATCTGGCCGGTCAGCTGTTTTAAGCTGGTCCTCAAGCTCCTGCTGGGGAGCGGGGTCTTGGGCTTGCCCCACTCCGCCACTCCAGCCAGGGAGCAGGGTTGGGGGCCACTCCACACGGCTGCCGGAAGCAGCAACATGGCCCCTCCGGCTCCTATGCGTAGAGGCAGCCAGGGGGCTCCACTCTGCACGCTGTCCCCGCCCCAAGTGCAGCCTCTGCAGCTTCCATTGGCCGGGAACCGCAGCCAATGGGAGCTACAGGGGCAGTGCCTGCAGACGGGGCAGTGTGCAAAGCCGCCTGGCTGTGCCTCCGCATAGGAGCCGGAGGAGGAACATGCCGCCGCTTGAGGTAAACGCTGCCCAGAGCCTGCACCCCTGAGTCTCTCCCTGCACCCCTGCCCCAGCCCTGATCCCCCTCCTGCCCTCCGAACCCCTTGGTCCCAGCCCGGAGCACCCTCCTACACTCCAAACCCCGCATCCCTAGCCCTACCCCAGCCCGGAGCCCCCTCCTGCACTCTGAACTCCTCATTTCTGGCCCTACCCTGGAGCCTGCAGCCCCAACCAGAGCCCGCACCTCAACCCCAATTTTGTGAGCATTCATGGCCCACCATACAATTTCTATTCCCAGATGTGGCCCTCGGGCCAAAAAGTTTGCCCACCCCAGTGTTATACCTTTCTCTGCTAGATGGAAGAGCCCATTATTAAATATTTGTTCCCCATATAAGTACTTAGTGACTAATCAAGTCAGCCCTTAACCTTCTCTTCGTCAAGCTAAATAGTTTGAACTCTTTGAGCCTCTTACTATATGTCATGTTTTCTAATCCTTTTAATCATTCCCACGGCTATTCTCTGAACCTTGTCCAATTTATCCATATCATCTTGGATTGTGGGCACCAGAAACTGGACACACTATTCCAGCAACAGTCGCACCAGTGCCAGATAAAGAGATAAAATAACCTCTCTACTCCTCGTGATTCCCTTGTTTATGCATCCAAGAATCACACTAATGCTTTTGGGCACAGTGTCACACTGGGAGCTAATGTTCAGCTGATTTTCTACCACTACTCCCAAATCTTTTTCAGAGTCCCTGTTTCCCAGGATGAAGCCCCCCATCCTGTAGGTATGGCTGACAATCTCTGTTCCTATTTGTCCCATTTAGCCGTATTAAAATGCATATAGTTTTAATACGGCTTGTTCCCAGCTTACCAAGCAATCCAGATGGCTCCGTATCAGGGACCTGTCCTCTTCATGATTTACCACTCCCCCTATTTTTGTGTCATATGCAAACTTTATGAGTGATGACTTTGTTTTCTTCCAGGACATTGATAAAAATGTTAAATAGTGTAATGCCAAGAACTATCACACATTCAAGAAAACTGTCTGGAACAGAAGTAGACTGTCGTGTTTTCTTCCGCAAAACACAGAGCAAAATATTCCTATTTTCCAGTGGTCAGTTTCAAATGTTGCAATTTATACTTTACTTTGTGTTTTAGCTAGTCCCAGTTTTGGGAGTGGTAAAAAAAAAAAATGGTTAGAGGGCAATCTAGGCTGTGGGCCAGGTTTTTAAAAGAGCTCAGCAGGCAAGAGCTCCCATTGTTCTTAGTGATCATCCAGCCACTTCAGTGAGATGCCTAAATAAGAGCAGAGCTCTTTTCAAAATCTGCCTCAGGGGTGGGTGCTGAGCGCTGCTATAAATCTGGCCCTGTAAGGAAAAAAATGACATTTAAGAAACAAGTAAAAAACTGAAGTGAGAGTAATCCTATCCAGAATGAAAATGGGATATTTGGGTGACTTTTTGGATTTGTGTACCTAGGAAAATCCAATATTCTACAACTTGCTGGCATGCCATAGTTTTTATTATTAAGTAGCAACCTGAATTGGATTCTGCTGTTGCTGGACAATAGTCAGGGCAATTAGACCCATCCTGACATTCAGACTGCTGTTCATTAAGCTCCTTCTCTTTGCTTGGGCAGTCCATTGCTCTTTGAATTTCGTTGGGGTGTGGCAGGTGCTGTGTGGAGATCATAGCAGGAATGCTGAAGGAGGAAAAACAAAAAATTGTAAAGTAACAAGGTACTATGTTCACTATATAACTTAGCTATGCAGCTCCCTTCAATTGAAGGATCCCAAAGTGCTTTACCAATCCTATATCTGGCACACACACACACACACACAGAAGAATCTTTGCTAACCGTGGGAATTTAAGCAGGTAGAGTGCAATAACCAGAGGTCAGATCTGGCCAGATACAAGGGCTAACATTCCTATTCCTGTGAAAAATGCCATGAGAACTCTCAATGATCTCACAGACTGGGCTTCTATTTTAACTCTTCTGTGGTAGCACTTTTGTGTCTTGTAGCAGAGAGGGGAAGTGGTTTTGTACTGATTCGGAAGGAGGAGTGCTATCAAGTGAATCACTTCCTGCAGAACCTCAGTTTTCCTTGGAGATCTCCCATCCATCCAGCTACTAATTAGGTCTGAGCCTGCACCACTTACAAGTTCTACTGTAATAGGATCACACTCAGAGGTGGCATGATGCAAACTTTGCCATGATTACATTGCTGCAGGTTAGAAGCTTTCCTTTCTGCATGTGTGTGTGTGTGTAGCCACATTCTTAGCAGCCTCAGTCCACTCTGAAAGTATCCTGACCTCTCCAGTACAGTAATAAGTCCACTGTAATCTCTCTCGCTTCGGAAAACTGCCCTTTCATTGAACAGGAGCTCCAATTTCAAAAATGGTCTTGTCACATGTCCATAGCCAGAATAAGACCAATATTTTCTGTAGTTACATTTGCTGAAATAGAAATAATCACATCTCAGCTGATTGCTACAGAGGCCACGAAGCAGTATTAGCCTTCATGTTGCACAATTGACTAGGTGTGTAATTTGGAGGGAGGAGGGATACAACTTGCCTCCCCCAGAAGCATAAGCTAAGTGGCCACTACTGCTGGAAGCAACAAATTTGCAGGCCCAGCGTTCTGATTAGTATGGCAAGTCCAGTGTTCCTACCAATTGCATGTTGAATTCAACAAGCAACTACATTTGTATATACTTTGTTATTTGGTGGTGCTTTGGAACATAAAATCTACTGCACCTAAATGAAAGCCTGATCCTACTGAAGCCGATGGAAATTTTATCAGTGACTTCAGTGGGAGAAGGTGCAAGATATGAGAGCACAAAAACCAAGCAGGCCTGGTGGGATACTCATCTAAACATGGGTATGTGTATAATTAATTATGTGCTTAAATTCATCAGTGTAAAGTAAAACTTGGCAGCATTGCTATACATATATCTTTGCTGTATTCATTCATTGCCTAAATGTTACTGCAACAGGCCAAAATTCCAGTTTGACGATGTATCACCAGTGAAAAATCATACAATAACGAATACAGTCCTAGTAAACATTTATGTCGATCAAATCTTTAGATACTGTAGCTAGTAACTCATTGTAAGAGAGACTTAAATTGCAATTCTCAGTCTGAGTAATAAGATTTTATATCCTTTTGTCTGCAAAGTTTAAAAAGAAAAAAGCAGCCAAATGTACTTCCATAAATTATGGTGATGATGTTTTATGTACTAAAAAGAGTGTTTAATTATTTTTAACTTGGTACAGACTACACCAAGGATTTGGTTTTAGAATTTTCAGAGATGCAGGTATTTTAGTAGCATAGGCTTAATAATGCCACAATAATTATATTTAAAAAGCTACACTATCCAAAATTGTGCCTGAGACTTTAAACACAAGGCAGACAGAATGCACATCCTAGTTGTAGAAAGCGTAAGTCTCAGCTCATTTGCAAATACATGGTAGCGTGTTCCTGTTAAATACCTTGTATGCCATGTGGCTGCTTTGGGAGATTTTCAGAATTTTGTGCATGTTAAATCCCAACCTTAGTGTTGCATTAATGTAGATTGTGTATTTACATTCCTTGCCTTGTATGTGCTCCCTTTCTTTTAACACAAAAGGAATAAGTCAAGAATAGAAGAGGCACCAGTGTCTTTTCCTAATTCGGAAATCATTAGCGCTTTTAAGTTTGCCTCTATTTGATACTGTGTGTTTGAACTGAAAGACTGAAGAGATGACTTGCATTAGTGACATGCATAATACATGTATTTGAATGTGCAGTTTAATGTTCACATTTAAATACATGCGTCTTCTTGGTGCAAATTCCCCAACACCCAGTAGTAGAGCTGGTCAAAAAAAGTCCCGTGGGAAATTCTGAGAGTTTGAAATTTTGTTTCTTCCTGAATCAAAATGAAAAGTTGAAACCTGAGAATTTTTCACTAAATAAAGTATCCAGAAATATTTCATTTCAGCTGTGTCATTTTGATTTTCATCATGCTATAACTTATAATGTAACAGATGTCAATAAAGTTGAAATGAAACATTGATAATTTCATGTCAAAAATTTTGCTGAAATTGAGATGTTCCTGCAAAATGTTCTGATTTCATTGAATCCGCACTTTCAGATGGAAAACAGTTGCATCCACAAATTTTTGACCAGCTCTACACATTGCTATCTGTTTCTGGATTTCTTTGCAAAGTGATCAGATAGGCAAATGCTAAATTCAAGTCTTGTAGATCTGAAGTGTTTAAAAGGCTTTTTAATTATCATTGAGTCAATTTACAACAATTACGGTTGGAATTGTGAGATTTCAGGCTAGAGTATAATTATTCTGGTGGAAAGAAGTCGTCTTCTATGGAGTTATAATGGAAGTACCTGCTTGACCATGTTTAGCATCACTACCATGACTGTAAAATATTGAAGAAGCTACCAGGGGGATATTCGTGAGGTGGATAAATCTTAAGGTAACAGTTTGTTCTCAGTAGAAATAATTTTTGCCTGTCAATCTTTCATTTAAAAGTCCTGTTGTTAACAAAATGTCCCGTTGTTAACAAAATGAAAATACAAATAAGATGATTATGTAGATGAATGAGCAACATGGCGTTGACCAGTGTTCAGTTGTGAACACAACCCTTCCCAGATTTTTTTTTTTTAATCTGAAACTTTTGTGCATGAATCTGTACGCTAGCATGTCTTAGGACTGCATTTCATCAGTCAAAAGCCACTGCCAGTTGCACTTGCAGAAATGCAGTTGGATTATTATATATTATTCCTTGAAAATTTAGCTCTTTCTGTTAGGACTTCACATACCAAACACGGGTAAAAACATTTGTTGTTAAATGCCCATGCAATTAAATCAAGCTCTCTTGCATTAAATAATAATGTTCTTAGAGAGAGAAATCTAGTCACAAATAAATCCTGGGAGACTTTACTTTTATGATAGACCTCCTGGCGGATACTTGAGTATATTGGGGAGAAAAACATAGCTGGAAAATAACTTGCCATCATTACTGACGCAGTGATCTCATTGAAACAATGCTACATTTGTCAGTAATTCAGAAAACTTAATTCCTTTGACCAATGATAACGTCAGACAATTCCAAATTTTAAAAGGCATTAAATAAATAAATGTAACACATTCCTTGTTAGTTTCTATCATAGGAGTATTTAGGTACATTCCAAACAATGTTAGTTGAAGAATAGTTGTATCATTACCTTCTTTAGCAGAGTGAGTTTGAAGTTTCCTGTGCATCTTCCCAGACCACCCTAAAGATTTTTATACAGACATGCACCTGGGAGGATTAATTCTCTGTTCACAAAGTCCAGCCAGTAGGAGTGCAGTCTATTTAGGGTAGCATTACCAAACAGCACTCTAAGAACTTACTGTGTTACACTAAATTTTTTCACATATGCAGAACAAAATAAAAACCTCTATCAACTTCGGGAGTTCCTAAAATGTACACGTGTCAAAAACTGAATCAATCTCGTCAAATTCTGCCGATGCCTTTCTTATGGTTTTTAATTTTTAGAAGTTTGAAACTATTCCAAGTCTTAACAACATTGTCTACGGCCGTCCTGACCCAAACAGCCTAACATGGTCTATCTGGTACACAAATAACATGTGCAGCCATTTGGCAGCAGACCAAACAGAGAGAGTGAAGGTCACATGGCACAGAAGATCCTGCTTCCAGGAAAAGGTTAAGTCTTAGGGCCCCTCTTAGAAGATATTATAGCTGGGGGAGTTGTAGGGCTTACCCCCCACTGTTTCTGGGAGCCAGGAGGTGAAGGGTTGAGGGAATCTGGCAGCCCTATAGATAGAATGATAGCCTTCTGGCAGACTCCTTTAACTAGCCTATAGATGCCATAGGATGTGTATAATTCTCTATTAAAGGGACAGTGCAAACTTGAAAACCACATTAGTCTGATCTAGCACCTACTCTAGTTACAATCTACCCTTAAGATGACTATACATGAAGGAAATTAGCAAAAATAGATATTGCCTTCTGTTTACTTTGAGAATGTGAGTACTCCACATATACTGCCAGTTTCACTGTTGAAAAGACCCTTTTAAAAATTGAACAGGGACCAGACAACACTTTATAAAAGGAACTTTAGAGGACTTTCCCCCCCCAAATTCACAACAGTATAAAGAGTGCATAACTGGATGCTTTTGAAATTAGAGGGATAACAAAGATAGGAAACAATGAGGAGTCCTTGTGGCACCTTAGAGACTAACACATTTATTTGGGCATAAGCTTCCGTGAGCTAAAACCCACTTCATCAGCTGCATGGAGGACTCCTCGTTGTTTTTGCTGATACAGACTAACCCGGCTATCACTCTAAAAGATAGGAAACATAGACTTAAAAAGTTCAACTCCAATGTATAAACATTCACATCTCTGAATGTGTAGCAACATTTTGACTTTATTCGGTACTGCTCCTTTAAAGAATTTGGAAATAAGAGTATATCCCTCTTCTTCCTTTATCACCATCCCTTTTTTACTTTTAACTTATCATGCATTTCACATATTAACCAGTAGGTGACCTCAGTATTCACACCAACTATTAAGTGTATCAATGGAGAGACAAGGCGGGTGAGGTAATATCTTTTATTGGACCAACTTCTGTTGATGAGAGAGCGAAGCCTCTGAGCTACACAGAGCTCCTATTCAGGTCCAGGAAAGGTACTCCGAGTACCACAGCAAAAGGCAAGCTGGAACAGACTGTTTAGCATAAGTAGTTAGCACATATTGTAAGGGACCATTCAAGGTAGAGTGGCCAGATCAGAAGAAGAGCTCTGTGTGACTCGAAAGTTTGTCTCTCTCACCCACAAAAGTTGGTTTAATGAAAGATATTACCTCACCCACATTCTCGCTAATAACCTGCACCTACACTGCATACAAGTATATCAGCTGTGATATTAAAAGATCTCTCTCTCTCTCAAAAAAGAGGCAGCAGTATACATTTAAGAGGAGGATGTATGGACTATTTCTAAGACACTTGGGAGCAGATATTAAAACATCAGTATATATTGATCGAGTTTCCACTGTCTGTCTTAAAAGCTGCTGCATCTTTATCCAAACTATTTACAGACCACCTGACTTTAGGTAAGTTTGGTCATGTCACAAATAAGCTGTTCCAGGGCCACTTCAGTAGTCATAACTAGAGAGCAGGCTATGGCAGGCTCACTGCTGGACTAGTCATTCTCAGACTTAAACACTATTTCTTTTTTAAATGATTTTTAAAATAGGAAACGGAGAGATCTGTTAGACTGGAATTTTGTTCAGATTTGTAGGCTCTGCCCATCGATGTTGTATCTGGATGCCTAGAATTGCCTCCGAAGGGAAGGGGTGGAAGCTCACTCATTTGGGGTTATATTCAAGTACATGAAATCACAAGGTAACGTTTTGGGGAACATTCCTGCATTGGCAAAAGGACAGGCCATCTATCATAGGGGTTACTACTGTAACTTCCAAAGTGAAGGGGTTTTCTGTAATGAGCTCCCTATTATTTACAAAGGTAGCACTCCAGCCAATCTCAGCTGGGGGGTTATGCATCAGGAAAGTAGGCAGATTCGAAGCTGCTTAGGGCTTTGTAGCTTAAAAGAAAGGCATTAATTGGAGTTGGGGGAGGAGATTACTGTAACTCCTAGTACTGTTAATATTATTCACCAGTTAAATTCCGACAATGTGCTTGGTGCTGTACGTGACTTACCTGGCCTATGATTAAGAAAATAAAATGAGCTGAGCTGAATCAATCCATGTGTGTGTGGCACAACCAATGTAAGAACTGAGTGAAAAATTAATTACAAGTTTATTCAAATTTGGCTTCTTTCTTGGCAAGTGGTTGTGATCTTCTCAAATTTAGTCATTGTTCAAATGTATTTGCCTCATACATCCTGCAAGTAATTCGTGTTCTGTAGCCCATCCACAAGCACTTATCTGCAAATAGCTCAGTAGCTGAGTTCTTCTGACTGGGCATGTCATTCCACTGGGATGAAATTCACCCTTAGCCAGACAGCCCAAGTCCCACTTAAGCAGGGCTGAAATAGTGCCATATCCCTTGTTCATAGGCCCTCTGGAGAGGGTTGGAGTTCACCCATCAACTGAATTTCAGTTCTCTGAGCGTAATTCTTAAAATCAGGTTGCCTGGGCAAGTATTTGCAGTTATGATCTCAACATTCCATTCTACAAATATTCAATGTTCTTTTAAGAACTGCTATTTCTGTGAACATTCCTGTGCGTAAACTCATTTGCTAGACTGTGGAAAGCAAAACAACAGCTTGGAAACACAGTTGAGGCAAATTTGTTAAATATTCCAACAAATTTCCCAGCTCTTGCTACATACAGACCCAAATAATGGTGGACACTCTAGAGTACTGTTCCATTTGTACAGAGGTCAAATTGGGGGGGAAAATAGACGGCAAGATTCTCCTAAACTCTGTGCCTGCCAGTGTGCCCAAGAGCAGATGTCACAGTGATGGGCCGCATCTCAAAATGTAGCCCCAGAGTAGAATAGGGGCACATTTCACCCATTATAGATCAGACAGCAGGCCAGGGTTGCCCCCAGTTGAAACCTGCCAGGAATGGCAATGATGGTAGCCCATGCCTGCCCTCTACCCAGGGGTGAATGTCTGCACCAGGGGTCTTCTTCCCTGCATGGAAGTCTAGGGTACAAACACTGGGTGTGGCAAGGTGATCTCTCTTCCCCTGCTGGTTTGCTGGAGGTCTTGGGTCACCTCTTGGATGAATGAGGAGAGGAAGTGTCGGGTCTCCTGCTCTGGAGTAGACTGTCCTCTCCTTGGTTGCTGCGGGGATGTGTTGGTCCTCTCCTTTCCTGGGCAACTGCTTCTCCTCCCTGACTGCAAAAGGTACTGTGGTGCCCCAGAGCAGCAGGCACTCCTCTGCTACAACAGCAGATGCTTGGCCACACTCTTAGGGCTTTGTATTAACACCTGCACCAGTGACTCTGTCACATGCTCCCTCTGCTGGTGAAGCAGTTGCCTGAGCCAAGGCTGTCATGCCCCATTGACAGTCAGCAACACTGAATATCCGTAGGGTTGGAAGATGTCAATTTCACTGTGTGTACACTAATTGAAATTTGCTGGTAGGCAAAGTAGAAAAAATGCTGCTTGTTACCGTTTGATTTAAGGATATTTGCTTTGTATATTTTGACATCCAATGCTGACAATTTGTGTTTTAACGGTTATAAAGCTTTAACTTTTTGAAAGTCAACATCTACTGCCATTATATAATTGTCTCACCCCTCCCATAATTTCCCACAATTGGGAAAATTTAAATTGATAAAAATTGGGGGGGGGGGAGGGAACATGCTTAAAAATAAACATTGTTCTCTGTTGTTGAAATTATTTAAAAAAATAAAAATTGAATTCTGCCAAGCCTAAATATATGCATTGCTGTCTCTGATTGGCCAGTGGCAGCACTAAAGGTGGAGCAGGATGGTGAGTGGCTCCGAGAGGTGCCAGCTTGGCTTATGGAGACATGCCATACAACCCAAACCTGGCATTTATATTTCTTTTAAAATGGAAAATTCATTGTTCTTCCTGGAGGCCTTTCCCCCCACTCCAACTCAATCTCCTCCTCATAACAGGTGACCTCCTTGGTGAGAGGCACAGATGTGGTTTCTTTGGCAGCCCGTCAGTGCTGCTAATTTGACTTCAGTGGAGGTCCATGTGGGTACAGTTTCAGTATGGGCGTCTTAGGCTGAAACCTGGACCTAGAGCTGAAAGGGTCTATATCCGATACTAGCATCCTGAGTCATCCAATCTGCAAGTATTTTCGTATGTTAAGTAATAAAATACATGTCACAGGAATAAAGTGCTTTGGGAACTTGGCTTATGCCATATTTTACATAAATAACCACCTCATCAGTCATGTCTACATAGAACTACATTGGCTCTTCCATGCGCATCTGAGCAGCCAGGCAGAGATTTGAGACTGTACAGCAGGATACCCCTAAAAGAAACCTTCCTACTGTTGTTGCAGGGTAATCTCTAACAGCGCTCTTATAAATGACAATTGATATTTACTTTGCTTTCTTGATGTCATAAAATAGCCAGGAATTGCCTTCAGGCTGGGCCACAGGAAATTAATAGAGTGCAGAGATTAATTGCTTGGTTAGATTTATATCCAAAGAGGTTTTCCCTGCCATCTGAGAGTGTGCGGAGTAAAAAACATTGCCAAGACAGCCATCAATCTTTAGAAATTGCTTCCATTTTAGTCTTGTTTAATTATGTTTAATGTTGCCATGTTAATGTAATCAGGCTTGCTCCCATCAGTGCACGAAATGCAGTGATGTGCTATCCAACGAGGGAGTACAGTGGAGTGGGAACAAATAAGCAATTGCTCTAAATGTTTCTTTATCATTATTTGTATTACTGTAGTGCACTGGGCCCCAAGATGTTGAGCAAATGAAGCGAGCAGGCTGATAAATGTTTCAGCCTTTGTGCTTCTAGTAGGAGCTCTTTAGCATGCCTCATCATCAGCTGCTGTTTTTCATTAACTATTTGTTGTGTATTTAATGGCTGTACAGTGTTCGATTTGGAATAAAAACAGTGCAGGCTTTTAGCGCCTAACAAGGATGCTGTTTGGGAAACCAGGGCTAGATCACCTGTGTTCAGGGCAGAAACCAGTGTTGTAGAGAAGTTAGCTCTAACCTACCTTTCTACTCCCATGAGCCTCAAATGTTGTTCTGTGGCTTAAGCTGCTCTAAATCATGCTGGGGAGAGTGGTTCCTAGGGAGTGCTCCAACAGCTGGGGCTGGCTAGAGTGCAGTGCACTCTGGCTCTGCTTTTCTTTCAGTGTGCTCCCACCCAGTAACACCTCCATGCCTGAGAGAGCCAGTTTTGTGCCACCCAGAACATCAGAGCAATAGGGACTGAGCCAGAATATGGCCTTTGGGGTTTCGAGCAAGACCTGTATTCACGTGCATTTGGCAGAGATCCCAGAGGCATTATTGAAACAAATACTGTGTATTATAAAATGAGACCGATTTTTTTACTCTGTTCATTTCCTCACTCCTTACACCTCCGAGTGCATCTGTTTCCAGCACAAATTCCTTCTCCTGTTGGCCCCTCAGCATATGAATCACACCAGGTTGGACCACTTTACATTCACGCACATGCTCTGTGGGCCAAATTCAGAGATGATGTATAAGTGCAAAGGGGACAAGATACATGTTAGCGTGTGGGTGTGAGTCAGTGAATTT
Source organism: Emys orbicularis (assembly GCF_028017835.1). Lineage (NCBI taxonomy): Eukaryota > Metazoa > Chordata > Testudines > Emydidae > Emys > Emys orbicularis. The sequence goes on along the minus strand of NC_088683.1, from coordinate 265,716,552 downwards.
GAGGCATCCCCAGCTGATGTTACACGCATGCTGTGGACGCTGGACTTCATGTGAACTTAAATTCTTTTGACTTAGAATTTTTAGATCACCTGTGGAACTTGATACTTTGTCCTCATGTTATTATCAGAGGAAATGGACACATGGTTGTTTGCAGCTGAAATATATTAGTTTGTTATAATACCACACATTTTGGTTCCTTCTGTAAATGATTAAGATGCAGAATCTGGCTAGCTCAAGATTTTTGTGTGTGATTAACTTTTCAAAATCTGAAGCTATTCTGTTCAAGGGATTATATTTGGGTTGATTTGCTTTGTTCTTAGTCTTTCCCCCTTCCTACTCTGTATGTGCATGGGTTTCTTCATAGTTATTTTCACTTTTTCTTCTCCATTCTCCCCTAGGTGCTTCCTCCTTGCCACCAACTTTGCCATCATAGGCTTGTCCTGGGTGAAGATACTGCTCCTTGGGGAAAGACCTTAACAAAGAGCTGGGTTTTATTTGTAGATGTGAACATGGTTAGATTTGGGCAGAGTCTGAACTCAACATAAGGTGTTCCTTATCCTGCCCTAGGGTATTGTATTACCTTACATTTTTACCAGTTTTATTTCCCAGCTGGTTATTTTAAAAAGGACTTGAAATCTGCTAGTTTTTCCCCTTATGGCACAGGAAAAGATCCTGAACTAACCCTGCAGAGCCTATTATAAAACTAAGGTTAATTTACTGAACTGGAAATTCTATTAACTTACCTCATTATATATGAGACCAGTTATGATATATGAAAATACTCCCACAGTATTCTTGCCAGCAAGTTAAAGAAGTATGGGATGGATGAATGGACTATAAGGTGGATAGAAAGCTGGCTAGATCGTCGGGCTCAATGGGTAGTGATCAACGGCTCCATGTCTAGTTGGCAGCCAGTTTCAAGTGGAGTGCCCCAAGGGTCGGTCCTGGGGCCAGTTTTGTTCAATATCTTCATTAATGATCTGGAGGATGGTGTGGACTGCGCTCTCAGCAAGTTTGCAGACGACACTAAACTGGGAGGAGTGGTAGATACGCTGGAGGGTAGGGATAGGATACAGAGGGACCTAGACAAATCAGAGGATTGGGCCAAAAGAAACCTGATGAGGTTCAACAAGGACAAATGCAGAGTCCTGCACTTAGGACGGAAGAATCCCATTCACTGTTACAGACTAGGGACCGAGTGGCTAGGCAGCAGTTCTGCAGAAAAGGACCTAGGGGTTACGGTGGACGAGAAGCTGGATATGAGTCAACAGTGTGCCCTTGTTGCCAAGAAGGCTAACGGCATTTTGGGCTGGGGGTTGGACTAGATGACCTCCTGAGGTCCCTTCCAACCCTGATATTCTATGATTCTATGATGAAGGAAACTGATCTAAATCTTCAAGGATCACTCCTTTCATCAGTTATCTAATTTGATCTACAATTCATGCCACATTGGGATGAAGATTGGAGTAGTTTTTTTAAATAGCTTTTTTATTAGGATATTCAGTAAAATATTCTCAATAAGAGTTAGTGTTCACTTAGGACTAAATTCTGCAATTCTCACTCAGTCAAAGCTCTGAGGTCAGAGAGTTTTGCTGTGGTAAGGGATTATCCAAGAGGTGAGTAGTAAGGGATGCAAAATATAGTTGATAATGCACAACCGAGGTACCTGTCATGCCTTTTTTTGGCTATGACGAGCCAAGCTTTATTTTTTATTTAAAAAAATAACAATAACTGAAACGTCTTTGAAAGGTCACTGCAGAAGCGCATCACACAAGTTTTGATCATCTTTAACCTCTGCTGGAAAAACTAATTGCTTGAAGAATTTTGTACGTACTTAGTCTGAAAAAGCATCTGACTTCTATCATTAGGTGTAACTTGACCTTATTAAAAAGCATCCGATGGAAGAGTCGCTTCCAAAGTGTTAGATACCTTCAAAACAAATTCTTTCTAAAATATGTGGCCTTACTGAAGCTCATTTTATTCAAATACAAATCCAACAACCGCTCTCTGCAACAAAATTCTGGTGGGCATTCTGCTCTTGAAGCATCTGTAGGATTAGGTCCCAAATCTGCCATTATTATGAGAGTGAAATGTGAACTCCTCAGCATAGACTATGGGTGAAATCCTGCCCCACTGCAGTCAATGAGTGTTTTGCCATTTATTTCAATGGGCCCAGCACATATTTGGCACTGTATACGTACCTAGAATCATAGGACTGGAAGGAACCTTGAGAGGTCATCTGGTCCAGTCCCCTGCACTCATGGCAGGACTAAGTATTATCTAGATTATTCCTGACAGGTGTTTGTCTAACCTGCTCTTAAAAATCTCCAATGATGGAGATTCCACAACCTCCCTAGGCAATTTATTCCAGTGCTTAACCACCCTGACATTTAGGAAGTTTTTCCTAATGTCCAACCTAGACCTCCCTTGCTGCAATTTAAGACCATTGCTTCTTGTCCTATCCTCAGAGGTTAAGAAAAACAATTTTCTCCCTCCTCCTTGTAACAACCCTTTACATACTTGAAAACTATTATCATGTCCCCCCTCAGTTTTCTCTTTTCCAAACTAAACAAACCCAATTTCTTCTTCGAGTGCTTGTTCACGTCCATTCCACATTAGGTGTACGCGCGCCGCGTGCACGAACGTCGGAAACTTTTTCCCTCAGTGGCTCCCGTCGGGCCCGCAGGGTCTCCCTTCCCGCCAGAGCGGCGCCCCGCCCCAGCGTATATATACCCCTGCTGGCCCGACCCTCCCTCAGTTCCTTCTTACCGCCCGTGGCGACGTTGGAACAACTCTATCTCTCGCTTGAGAGTGTCCCTTAGCATAGCCATTAGCAATAGTTATCAGTTAATTGTTTAGTTAAGTGTTAGTGTTAAGTAGTTATTTAGTTGTCACAAAGACCAAAAAACTCTTGGTGATAGGGGTTTGGTCAACCCCGGCACCGGCCCTGGGCGGCGGGGCATGCCGCACGCCCAAGGCTTCAAGGCGTGTGCCGCGTGCCGCAGGCCCATGCCAGTGAGCGACCCGCACGAGTCGTGTCTCCGTTGCCTGGGGGAAGCACACCAGAAGGAGCGCTGTAAAATTTGTAAGGCTTTCAAGCCCAGAACTCAAAAGGAGAGAGACTTTCGCCTGAAACAGCTCCTCATGGAGATGGCGTTACAGCCCTCCGCTTCCACGGTACCGTCGGCTTCGGTGCGGAGTGCCCCGGCATCGGTCCGCGACCCGACACAGACGGCGCAGACTAAGCCTACGGTGCCGCCTCGACGAGATCACGCCCGGCACCGGTCTGCTTCGCCGGCCAAGCCCAAGAGCCAACCCAAGGCCCGGGGTCGCTCCCCGCACAAGAAGGTGGCACCAGCGAAGACCTCTAGTGCGACCAAGGCCGTGCCGGCCCCGGCACAGGTCCCGGTACCAGTGGCTCTGGCGCCGAAAGGCCCGTCGAGCCCCGGGACAAGCGCGTCGAGTGAGGAGGAGGGGATGGAGGAACTGTTGGAACAGCCCTCCACCCCAGACACATTTGAGGCGGCGAAGGACCTCATTGAATTGTCCTCCGTCAGCACACTCCGCGCCAAAGACATTCCGCCGCGACTGCCTTCCAAGGGCAAGCCGGCGATGATGCGCCCATCGCGGTCGCCATCTCGGCACCGCTCACGGCGCCGGTCCCGGTCGAGCTCCGCCTCGGTGGACTCCCGGCTTCCCGCCGCGCAACGGGCCTCCAAACAGACGGGCCCCGACGCGAGCGAGGCACCGCCCCAGCAGCCCGGCCCGAGCAGGCACCGGGACGCTTCGACGGCGAGGGCCCCCAGACCATCCTCCCGCAGCCGTTCCCGGTCCCACGGTCAACGGTACCGTTCTCGATCCAGATCGGTACGGCGCTACTCACGGTCCCGGTCCCGACGGCACCGCTCCCCGACACCGGACCGGCACCGCTCCACGGCACCGCCGTGGCCCTCTAGGTCACCGTCGCTTGCGTCGGAAGAGAGCTCGGGGCTTTCGAGATATGGCCGCAGAGGGCACGCCGCTACACGGCACGAGGCCTCTTGGCAACCGCATTGGAGCCATCCGGGACAGTGGCCGTTCTGGACCCCGTGGGCCTATCATCAGCAAGGCCCTCCATCCAGAACTTCGAGATCGGGCCCTTCAGGGGACCGGTCCCGCTCCCCACGGTGCCGCCCCACCTCCCGTGCGGAGGCCACGGTCTCCAGACCACCTGATGCAGAAAGGGCGGACTCGGCACCGAGCCCGGCACCGTCCGTGACTCAGGGCAGGGGACGCACCCCGGAGGGCCAGCCCGCTGAGGAGGAGTTACAGGAGGATGAGGACGCTCAAAAGGCCATGACCTTCTCCTCCTCACCAGATGAAGCCGTGGCGGGCACAACAGTGTCCGGACCTCCCCCGATTGACCATCGGGCACACCAGGACTTGCTCCGCCGGGTGGCCCTCAATTTGGGGTTGCAGGCGGAAGAGACGGTCGAGCAGGAGGACCCCATGGTAGACATTCTCAGTCCGGAGGGTCCCTCCAGGATTGCTCTTCCATTAATAAAGACTGTACAGTCGAATTATAAGACTGTGTGGCAGACGCCGGCCTCCTCTGCGCCGACCGCACGGGGCGTCGAGAGGAAGTACTTTGCCCCATCCAAAGGGTTTGACTTCCTCTTCTCCCATCCAGCCCCATGTTCGCTGGTTGTTTCGGCGGTCAACGAGAAGGAGCGGCATGGCCAGCAGGCCCCAGCCCCCAAGGCCAAGGAGGCGAAACGATTAGACTTGTTTGGCAGAAAGGTCTACTCGTCGGGAGGCCTCCAGTTGCGGATCGCGAACCAGCAGGCGATCCTCAACAGGCATAACTTCAACTCCTGGGCGTCGGTGTCTAAGTTTAAGGATGCCTTGCCTCAGGGATCGCAACCCGAGTTTGCGGCCATTGTGGACGAGGGAAAGGCGGTGGCCAAGACCTCGTTACAGGCCTCGCTCGACTCGGCTGATGCGGCCGCAAGGACTATCGCGTCCGGCGTGGTGATGAGACGCTCAGCGTGGTTGCAGGCGTCTGGTCTTCCTCCAGAGGTGCAAAACACCCTCCAGGACCTTCCGTTTGAAGGGACGGGGTTGTTTTCGGAGCAGACAGATGCCAGGCTCCATGGCCTCAAGGACTCGCGGGCTACCCTCAAGTCCTTGGGGATGCATACCCCTGTGACTCAGAGGAAGCCCTTTAAACCACAGCCTCCACAGAGGCAGTACCAGCCTCGCCCTCGACACGAACCTTACCGTAGGCGGGCCAGAGACAATAGGCGTAGGCGCAACAATACGCCTAACCAGGGCCAAAACCAGGGCAACAATAAGCCGCAGCCGGGCAATAAGCAAGGATTTTGAAGACGCGATCGAGGACAGCGTACCTATCTCTTCCCCGGATCCTCCCCTGTGTTTCAGGGACCGCCTATCCCGTTTTTTCCGTGCCTGGTCCCATATAACATCAGACCATTGGGTCCGGCGCACGGTAGAGTCAGGATATGCCCTCCAGTTTTCCTCGCCCCCACCCTCCCACCCACCCCCCCCGTCCCTCTTCAGGGACCCCTCTCACGAGCAACTTCTTATGCAGGAGGTACGGACCCTCCTCGCTGTAGGGGCGGTGGAGGAGGTTCCTCCGGACCTCAGAGGAAAAGGGTTCTATTCCAGATACTTCCTCATTCCCAAGGCGAAAGGGGGCCTCCGTCCTATCCTGGACCTTCGCAAGCTGAACAAGTGCTTGCAAAAACCTCGTTTCCGTATGGTCTCCCTCGGTACCATCATTCCTTCCCTGGATCAGGGGGATTGGTACGCTGCCCTCGATATGAAAGACGCTTACTTTCACATCGCTATCCGCCCGGCCCACCGCCGGTTCCTGCGCTTCACTATCCAGCAGCGCCATTTTCAGTTTGCGATCTTGCCCTTCGGCCCCGCAACGGCCCCACGTGTCTTCACGAAATGCATGTCCGTGGTGGCGGCCTTCCTTCGAAAACGACGGATGCGCGTCTACCCATACCTAGACGATTGGCTCCTAGCGGGCCGGTCAGAGGCAGAGGTTCACGCCCACGTGACATTGGCGCTACAAGTGTTCCGCGATCTCGGCCTGTTGGTCAATGTGCCCAAGTCCTCACTAGTCCCCACACAAAGACTGGAGTTCATAGGGGCAGTCCTGGACTCGGTGGCGGCGCGGGCGAGTCTTCCCGTATCACGTTTCCTGGCAATCCAGGAGGCCGTGACCTCCATTCAGAGATTCCCCACGACCACGGCCAGACGTTGCTTACAGCTCTTGGGGCACATGGCGGCATGCACCCACGTGGTTGGACACGCCCGCCTCAGGCTCCGGCCTCTGCAGCTGTGGTTGGCCCAGGTATATCGCCCCAACAGCGACCCATTGGACATGGTCGTCACGATCCCGGCTCGGGTATCGAGCGCCCTCTGTTGGTGGCTCGACCAACAGCAGGTCTGTGCGGGGGTCCCGTTCGCCGCCCCGCAACCAGTTCTGATGTTAGTGACAGACGCGTCGGACCTGGGTTGGGGGGCGCACCTAGGGGGCCTACGCACTCAGGGCTTGTGGTCCAGGGGAGAACAGTTGCTTCACATCAACCTGAAGGAGCTGAGGGCGGTTCGCCTCGCCTGCCAGACCTTTCACGCCACCATAAGAGGGCACGGCGTGTCAGTTCTGACGGACAACACTACCGCTATGTTTTACATAAACAAGCAGGGCGGGTCCCGGTCCTCTCCTCTCTGTCACGAGGCTCTCCTCCTCTGGGACTTCTGCATAGCCCATTCAGTGCACCTTCGGGCGGCATATCTCCCCGGGGTCCAGAACGGATTGGCGGACCGTCTCAGCCGGTCCTATCTCACACACGAGTGGAGGCTGAGGCGGGACATCCTCCGTTCAATCTTCCTGAAGTGGGGGTTTCCCCAGGTGGATCTGTTTGCCACCAGGGACAACAGCCAGTGCCCCCAGTTTTGCTCCTTTCAGAACCGCAGTCCGGGCTCTCTGGCGGACGCCTTCGCAATCCCGTGGGGCGGGAGCCTGCGGTATGCCTTCCCCCCGTTCCCACTCATCCACAGGGTCCTTCTAAAGGCCCGCAGGGACAGGGCGCGGGTCATTCTCATCGCCCCGGCGTGGCCACGTCAACACTGGTTTACAACTCTCTTAGAGCTGTCCGTGGCCTCTCCGATAACCCTCCCCCTCCATCACGACCTCATAACACAGGACCGAGGTCGCCTACTCCACCCGAACCTGCCATCGCTGCATCTCACGGCATGGCTGCTCTCTGGCTAAGTGAGGCGGAGCACAGGTGCTCTCAGGAGGTCCAGCAAATCCTCCTGGGTAGTAGGAAGCCCTCCACAAGGGCAACCTACCTCGCTAAGTGGAAGCGCTTCTCCCTCTGGTGTGAGCCTCAGCGCGTCCAGCCCTTGCGGGCCTCGATACCACTGATTCTGGACTACTTGCTGCACCTTAAGCGCCAAGGCCTTGCCCCCGCTTCTATTAAGGTGCATCTAGCCGCCATTTCGGCATTTCACCCGGGGGAATTGGGGCTGTCCGTATTTTCCAACCCCACTGTGGTCCGATTCCTCAAGGGGCTGGATAGGATGTTCCCCTACACTCGCCCACCTATACCCCCGTGGGACCTCAATCTGGTCCTCACTAAGCTCATGGGGCCCCCTTTTGAACCCCTGGCCTCTTGCTCCCTCATGCACCTTTCATGGAAGGTCGCGTTCCTCGTGGCCGTCACCTCGGCTAGGAGGGTGTCGGAGCTGAGGGCCCTCACCTCGGAGCCTCCTTATACTGTTTTTCATAAGGATAAGGTGCAGCTTAGACCTCACCCTAAGTTCCTCCCTAAGGTGGTCACGGGTTTTCACATGGGGCAGGACATCTGTTTGCCGGTGTTCTTCCCCAAGCCCCATGCGGACCCACGCCATCGTAGCCTGCATACCCTCGATGTTCGGCGGGCGTTGGCCTTCTATCTGGACCGTACCAGGCCTTTCCGCAAGTCGACTCAACTATTCGTGGCCATTGCGGAACGGATGAAGGGCCAGCCTATTTCGACGCAACGCCTGTCGGCGTGGATCGTGCTTTGCATACGCACGTGCTACGAGCTCGCCAACGTGCCTGCACCTCCGATCCGGGCTCACTCTACTAAGGCCCAAGCGTCCTCGACGGCCTTCTTGGCGCAGGTCCCGCTTCAGGAGATCTGCAAGGCAGCCACCTGGTCATCGGTTCATACTTTCACAGCCCACTACGCGATCCACCATCAGACCAGAGATGATGCGATGGTCGGCAGGGCGGTGCTTCAATCAGTTATTCCTTGACTCCTACCCTCCTCCGATGGTAAGCTTGTGAGTCACCTAATGTGGAATGGACGTGAACAAGCACTCGAAGAAGAAAAGACGGTTACTTACCTTCTGTAACTGTTGTTCTTCGAGATGTGTTGTTCACGTCCATTACACTTCCCACCCTCCTTCCCCTCTGTCGGAGTCACCGGCAAGAAGGAACTGAGGGAGGGTCGGGCCAGCAGGGGTATATATACGCTGGGGCGGGGCGCCGCTCTGGTGGGAAGGGAGACCCTGCGGGCCCGACGGGAGCCGCTGAGGGAAAAAGTTTCCGACGTTCGTGCACGCGGCGCGCGTACACCTAATGTGGAATGGACATGAACAACACATCTCGAAGAACAACAGTTACAGAAGGTAAGTAACCGTCTTTTTTTCAACCTTCCCTCATAGGTCATGTTTTCTAAACCTTTAATCATTTTTGTCTCTCTTCTCTGGAGTCCCTCCAATTTGTTCACATCCTTCCTGAAATGTGGCACCCAGAACTGGACACAATACTCCATTTGAGGCCTAATCAGCGTGGAGTAGAGCGGAAGAATTACTTCTTGTGTCTTGCTTACAACACTCCTGCTAATACATCCCAGAATGATGTTCACTTTTTTTGCAACAGCGTTACACTGTTGACTCATATTCTGCTTGTGAACCACTATGACCCTCAGATCCCTTTCTGCCGTACTCCTTCCTACGCAGTCATTTCCCATTTTGTATGTGTGCAACTGAATGTTCCTTCCTAAATGGAGTACTTTGCATTTGTCCTTATTGAATTTCATCTTATTTACTTCAGACATTTCTCCAGTTTGTCCAGATCATTTTGAATTTTAACCCTATCCTCCAAAGCACTTGCAACCCCTCCCAGCTTGGTATTGTCCGCAAACTTTATAAGTGTACTCTGTATGCCATTATCTAAATCATTGATGAAAATATTGAACAGAATTGGACCCAGAACTGATCCCTGCGGGACCCCACTCGTTATGCCCCTCCAGCATGACTCTGAACCACTGATAACTACTCTATGGGAATGGTTTACCAACCAGTTTTGCACCCACCTTATAGCAGCTCTATCTAGGTTGCATTTCCCTAGTTTGTTTATGAGAAGGTCATGCGAGACAGTATCCAAAGCTTTACTAAAATCAAGATATACCACGTCTACCACTTCCCCCCTATTCACAAGGCTTGTAACCCTGTCAAAGAAAGCTATCAGGTTGGTTTGACACAATTTGTTCTTGACAAATCCATGCTGACTGTTATTTATCACCTTATTTTCTTCTAGATGTTTGCAAATTGATTGCTTAATTATTTGTCCATTAACTTTCCAGGTACAGAAGTTAAGCTGACTGGTCTGTAATTCCCTGGGTTGTCCTTATTTCCCTTTTTATAGTTTGGCACTATATTTGCCCTTTTTCCAGTCTTCTGGAATCTCTCTAGTCTTCCATGACTTTTCAAAGATAATCACTAATGGCTCAGATATCTCCTCAGTCAGCTCCTGGAGTATTCTAGGATGCATTTCATCAGGCCCTTTCTCCACCTTCTGAAATAGAAAATACATTCCAAGAACTTATTGGATAATCTGTGCCCTGCTGTGTTATTTTTCAAACAGATATCTGAGTAGTTGAAGTCCCTCATCACCACCAAGTCCTGTGCTTTGGATGATTTTGTTAGTTGTTTAAAAAAAGCCTCATCCACTTCTTCTTCCTGGTTAGGTGGTCTGTAGTAGACCCCTACCATGACAGCACCCTTGTTTTTTACCCCTTTTATCCTTATCCAGAGACTTTCAGCAAGTCTGTCTCCTATTTCCATATCAACCTCAGTCCATGTGTATACATTTTTAATATATAAGGCAACACCTCCTCCTTTTCCCTGCCTGTCCTTCCTGAGCAAGCTGTACCCTTCTATACCAATATTCCAGTCATGTGTAATATCCCACCAGGTCTGTGTGATGCCAACTATGTCATAGTTGTGTTTATTTACTAGCATTTTGAGTTCTTCCTGCTTATTCCCCATACTTCTCACATTAGTATACAGGCATCTACAATACTGATTTGATTTCCCCCTCCCCAGTTCTGTCTTATCTCGCCTTTATCCCTGCTATAACAGCCCATGCTCCCCCCCATATTCTGACCCTTTTCCCAGGTCTCCATCTTTTTGACTTACCTATGGGCTTTGGTCACCTGCCCACTTTGAACCTAGTTGAAAGCCCTCCTCACTAGGTTAGCCAGTCTGTATCCAAATATGCTCTTCCCCTTCCCCATGTCTGCTTAGCAGTCCATCTTCCTGAAACACCATCCTGTGGTCAAGGAAGCCGAAGTCCTCCTGGTGACACCATCCTCGCAGCCAGGCATTCACCTCCAGGATGCATCTGTCTCTGCCTGGGCCCCTACCCTTGACTGGAAGGATCGAAGAGAACACCACCTGTGCTCCCAACTCCTTCACTGGTACTCCCAGAGCCCTGTAGTCACTTCTGATTTGCTGAGGGTCATACCTCGCTGTATCATTAGTGCCCACATGGATGAGTAGCATGGGGTAGTAGTCAGAGGGCCGGATGATCCTCAATAATCCCTCTGTAACATCTCGGATATGGGCCCCTGGCAAGCAGTAAACCTTCTCGGATGCCATGTCAGGGTGACAGATGGGTGCCTCCATCCCCACTCTGAAGAGAGTCACCAACCACCACTACCCTACATTTCCTCTTGGGAGTGGTGGCTGTGATCCTCCCAGCCTTGGGGGTACATGGCTTCTTCTTCTCCACCTTTGGGAGCGATTCCTCATCGCTCGTTGCCAGGGCAGCATAATGATTTTCCATCACCATGGTGAGTGGGTGGGAGTAGGGGTGGAGCACTGCCTGCTGCCAGAAATAACCAGCAGCTAGTGTCCTCCCTGTGACGGAGCCATATCCTCCTCCCCCGGTGGTGTGACAGCAGTGCTCTCTAGCTGGATAGCTTCCTCAGCCTTGGATGTCTCCATACAAATACTCTCAAGGAATTCCTCATGGGCACGGATGCGCCTCAGCCTAGCCACCTCCTCCTGTAGCTCTCCCACCTGCTTCCTGAGAGATTCCACCAGCAGGCACCTTTCACACTGGATGGTTCCCCCAGCCTGGCTTTCTGGGGGTGGGAAATGCAGGCCAGTCTCTGCAAATCCACACCAGGATCTGGGTAGAGGCATCCATGGTTAGGTTTTGTGTCGGGATACAGGCGCAGGTGGAGGAGACTGGAGCAGCGTTGTCACTGGCGATGCGGCCCTTCCTAACCACACCAATGATATTACGTCTCCCTCCCACAAACTCCCTCTCAATCTCCCCTGTTGGCTAGCTCCCCTGGGTAGCTTAGCCTCTGCCTTTTAAGGCCTTCTCTCCTAGGTCAGCCCTACCCCCTCATTAATCACACAGCGGGAGGGTGATCGCAAGGCTGATTGAGGCTGATCAAAGATGATCACGGATGATCCAGGGAACAAAGGCTCAAACAGTCCCCAGACACACAATCCCAACTGACCCAGTAACTGAAATAACTGAAAGAAACACACAAACAGCCAAACAAACTCACTCACCCCAAGGTTAGTACTTGCACCTTGTTCGTTCAGCAGGGGGATTTCCTTCTCCCCCTCTCAAACTCCCCTGTGTGCAGTCCCCTGTTCGCTATGAGACGAACAATCGCTTGAGGCCTTAGCTTTCATCTTGACGTCTTCAGTTTATAACAGATATAAGCAGAATGTGCTTTTTATGTTGTACAGGAAGTATTGTTCATAGCCTGTTTGGAACTTAAATCCCAGTGTACTGCTTTAAATATGGGGCTTGATTAATATTAGCACAATATAGCTGGGATTGTCTGGACTGTTAGCTGGAAAATTAAAAATACATACTGCTCTAAATCTTGTATTATTGTACTTTTGGTGTTGTGAGCAGTGTTATCTAAATCATGTATCAAAATCTACACTATCATAAATTTGGTTGCAAAAAACCAGATTTTTGGTTCATAAATTCCAGAAGGGACCATTGTGACCTCCTGCATAACACATGCCAAAAATAATTCCCGTTTGAACTAGAGCATATCTTTTAGGGAGGAAAAAAATCAAATTAGATTTAAAAATTACTAATGATGGACAATTCATCATAATCCTTGGTAAATTGTTCCAATGGTTAATTACCCTCACTGATAAAAAATTACCTTATTTTCAGTCTGAATTTGTCTGAATTGCAAGGTGACGCCTATTTGCTCCTAGCTATTTGCCAATAGTAGCAATGCCCTTGATGGCTTTTTTCCATCTGTGTCTGCCTAGGACCATTCTTTTCAGATGCAGAACTTGCTACCATGATCCATGCTTAAGATGGGGCTACACCTTATATCTACCCACATACAAGCCGATGCAGAACTTGGCAGCTCCTATGGTAAGTGTCCTATTTTGCCATATACAGGTTACTCTGATGCTCCCGGAGCTGCACTGGTTGCCAGTTGGGTTGAGTTGAAGAGTTGGCTTCTACAAAACCCTAAACATTTTAGTTCCTGCATGCTTGAGAGATCACCTCTCTTCCCTTTGCAATCAGCAGAGGTGCTTGAGGTCTCTTGGTTTACTAGAAAGGGAGCTGCTGGCAAGTGCCCTCCAGAAGGTGCCTTTGAGTTCAGAATTTGCTCCCCCTTTGGCATGATTTAGCACAAATTTGACTTTTTGGGCACACAGCAAAACCCAACTGTTTTGGAGGGGAGGGAGAATTGTTTCTTAGTATGTGTCACTTAAATATAAACATGTTTACCTAGTTTCATATCAGCATCAGAATGTTTGTTTTCAGTGTGACATATTCTGTAGAAGTGATGAGAGAGAAGTCGCAGGAGAGCAGTCCTAGGAGTTTCGATGGGATCTTGGCAAACCTTGGTTATGTGGTTTGTGCACAATCCCAGTTACGCAGCTTGTGTATAATGTGCTGAAAATGGTCCAGACAAAACAGAATTACGTTATCTGGAAAATATCAGTGATACGTAAAGCTGTCAGATTTGCCTGGCAGCTTGTGTGAGGTGAGTCAGAAAAAATATTTTTGGATGACTCTTTAACCCTGGTATTTAAAGCCACTCCCCTCCCCCCAAAATGATTGCTTCATTACCTTTTAGTCAATTCCAGGTTCAGTGAACGTTTTACTCCTATGCTTCCATCTGTGAATCAAACAGCCCCAACCTAAATAGGGTAATGGCAGCGGTTCAGTTCAAATCATCCAGAGTTCAGAGATGACTGACTCAGCGCTCTGTCAACAATAGGATCGTCAGTCAGACTTCTCTAGCCATACTGTGTGCAGAGCTTCAATGACATGGTGAGGTGCACTTCGGTGTGAGACAGAAGGTGGGGGAAGGGAGGGAATTCTAACCATTTCATTAAAACTGTCATAGGTGTTAGTAAAAAATCTCCAATACTAGAGTGGAGAGGGGCCAGCAAAAGAGATTTTAAAGCAAAAAGAGTAAAACAACATTTGGAATCTGACCAATAGACTGAACACTGGAGGCTGCACAGTGGGGAGGCAAAACAAACACACTAAAATGGAGGGCGTTGAGGCAGCTCACTTTAAAAGTTGATTTCCATAGCTGTGAGAACTGTTCTGCCCCATCTCACAGCAGCCGAGTCTAGCCCAAAATATGTGGCCTTTCAAGCCACGCTTGCTCTGTAAGGCCAAAGATTCTGGTTTAGCAGCAAACTGCCCAATTCCAGGGGAAGGATCAGCCTGACACAGAAGACCAAAGCCTCTGGGAGTTATGTTATGCACCACAAGGAAGTCAGGTTATATGCATGGGCTCCCTACCTCCTTTGTGCCACAACTCAAACTTGGGACTATTTGCTGCCACCGCCCCCAGGCAGGGCTGAACTCTTGGAAGTGTTTTCTTCACAGCTGGTGAGGAGTGGGGAGACTAGGACTGTCCATGAGCATAATTCTAGGGAGGAGTAGTGACTCTTCAATGTGTTTGAATCCATTGCAGACAGGAATGGGACTGTCTGTCAGGGAGAGCCTGCCAAATTCTCTACTGGGCCCAATTAAAATTCTTTCCTATCTGGTTTGATGTCATTCAGTCAGCTAGTGGAAGAACTTTCCCTATGGGGTTAGAACATCCAGGGAAGCTGTTTTCAGCTTGGAAAAGAGACTAAGGGGAGGATATGATTGAGGTCTATAAAATCATGACTGGTGAGGAGAAAGTAAATAAGTGTAACCCTTCTGCCCCTCTGAGTTGGCAGCAACAAGGGCCAGGTTCAGTATCTAGGGGTTCCGTTTCAATAACGCAATGCAAAACCAGCTCGAGCCCCCACCCAGTGACCTGGGACAATTACATACCACCCCCCGGGTGCCTCTAGGAGGCAATACTTCCCCTCTCGCAAGCACGGAGTCTGAGTGCAGCAAAAGCCTTTTAATAAAGGAGGGAAACAATGCGGCATTATGTTGGGGAAACACCACAAACAGGATTCATAACACAAACCATGAGCAAAAGACCCACCTCCAAGTAAGTTTGGCAGTGTCCTTTTCCCCTCAGGGTCTTAAGTCCAATCACCCCAAAGTCCAACAACCCCAAAGTCTCTGTCCCTGGTCATTGCCGCCCCAGAGTTCAAAAGTTTATCTGCAGAGTTTTACCCCCCCCCCAGCCTGGGCGGAAATGGGGGGGGCACACGGGATGTTAAGGGGCACCTTACGTGGTCCGAGGCCAACTGCCCCACCTCTCCGTGGAGTTCTGCTGCAGCCTTTACCACGAATGGCTCCGCTCTACCGGCCACGCCGCACTGCGCCGCTCCTCCAGCCGTCCCCGCAAACTGCTCCGCTCTGCTCCCCGTTCCGTGGGCCGCTCCAACCATCCCACAAACTGCTCAGCTCTGCCAGCCGCTCCACTCCACCAGCCGTCCCATGAACCGCTCCAGCTGCCCCCGCAAATGGCTCAGCTCCGCTCTGCGCCGCTCGCTGTTCCATGGGCCGCTCCAACCGTCCCACAAACTGCTCGTCTCTGCCAGCTGCTTAGCAATATATCTTCAGGCTCCCGCACTGGTTAACACAGCACTCAGTGATCTCAGCTCAGCAATTTTAGCTCTTTTAGTGATTTCAGCTCTTAGTGATTTCAGCTTGTAGTAGGGGAGCCCCAGTGCTCGTGCACCATTGGCCCAAAGTGAATTCAGTTCAGCAACTTCTAGCTAGACTCCTAATGGAAGCAAACTTAGCTCTGCTATTCAACAGTGGAGAGAGGGGGTAGTGCAATTGGTGTTCCAGGCCCCCCCCCCCAAAGGAGCCCATACCATCAGGTACACATACCTGACCCCAACCTCTCTCAATTCACTGGGTTTTGTAACCCATGCCCCTTGTCTAGCGAGTGCTACTGAGTTACTGGTGAGTCCCTCTGTCATACAACAGTTCCACTGGCCTTGATTCACAGAATCAGGGTAACAACACTTTATTCTTCCTGCCCCAATAACAGAGAAACTGGGGATCCCACACCAGCCAAAGTAACCACTTTCAGTTGTTGTTGTCCCAGGCTAGGCGGGTGGGTGTGCCTATGCAAACAAGATCAGCCCCTGAAGTTCTTTTCCACCCTCGCCATAATTCACCACCAGATGTCAGGGTAGAGCTTATCCTGACTCTGCTTACATAAGGAAGTGTTATTTATTCCTTCTCATAACACAAGAACTAGGGGTCACCAAATGAAATTAATAGGCAGCAGGTTTAAAACAAACAAAAGGAAGTATTTTTTTCACACAGCGCACAGTCAACCCGTGGAACTCCTTGCCAGAGGATGTTGTGAAGGCCAAGACTATAACAGGGTTCAAAAAAGAACTAGATAAATTCATGGATGATAGGTAAGGCTACGATTTTGTCATGGATATTTTTAGTAAAAGTCAGGGACAAGTCACGGGCAATAAACAAAAATTCACGGAAGCTGTGACCTGTCCCTAACTTTTACTACAAATGTCCATAACAAGATGGGGAGGGAGGAAGGTCCAGCACCCTGCCCTGCTGTGGCTGGGAGCTGCGGCCTCTGCCCCTACCCAGTGGCTGGGAGGGACCCCGCCTGTGGCAGCTGGGGAGCTGCAGGGGATCCCTGCACACACGGAGCCTGGGAAGCTCCGGGGCCCCCGCCACTCCATGCAGCTCCTGGCCACCATGGGTGGTGGGGATACTCTGTAACTCCCAGCCTCTGCGGGCTGAAGTCAGGAGGTCTGCGGAATTCACAGATTCTGTGACTTCCATGACCAAAACATAGCCTTAACGATAGGTCCATCAATGGCTATTAGCCAGGATGGGCAGGGATGGTGTCCCTAGCCTTTGTTTGCCAGAAGCTGGGAATGGGTGATGGGATGGATCACTTGATGATTACCTGTGCTGTTCATTCCCTCTGGGGCACCTGGCATTGGCCACTGTCAGAAGACAGGATATTGGGCTAGATGGACCTTTGGTCTGACCCAGTATGGCCGTTCTTATGTTTCTGATTTCCTGCCTCCTCACTGCCACACATCCAGCCCAGATGCTGTGCCTGTCCCCTGGTAATGGGCAGTCACTGATAGGATAGGTCACCTAAAGCAATGTTCTACAGCCAGTACAGAGGAGTTATTTCAAACAGAGAGCAGCTTCTGCTGCTGTGAGCTGTGGGGGAGGTAACAGTTGTTCAAGTTCCTTTCAGGACTTTTGGATAACCAAATCCCCCCACACCTCGGATATATTACTAGTAGCTATTTTATATCTTTAATAAATGGCATCCCCATTTACTTATTGCAGAATAACCCATTTACATTTGCAGGGAAAGAGTTTATAAATAATTGTGCTGTTATCTGCAGATGGGCTCGTTCTCTAGAACTGTTGGCTAAAATTAGGATAAGTATCTAAATTCAGAAGTACTGCCTACCCACTAAACTCTGAAAGTCAAATAGCTACCTGTTCTCTTTAATGATTCTAGCCCTATTTGTTAAAAGAGAAAAGCAAACTTTTTTTTGTATAGTTTTTTCATTAAACAACTGGATAACATTACAGTACAGATTTCTCAAAGGAGTAGTTTATCACTCAGTATAACAAGTTGTCAAGCTAAATGTACGACAGTAATAACAGCACCTGGTATAAATATTGGGTAATCCAGCATTACAACGCTAGCAATATCTAAATTATGTCTGGTGTTCTGAGTCAGCTGTTGCCTCTTTCTCTTGTCCTTCTCTGTGCTAGAATTGTGGTGTGGATGGTTTGTGAACTCTGATATACAGTTAGGGTGACCATACAGCAAGTGTGAAAAATTGGGACTGTCGCTATAAAATCGGGACATCTGGTCACCATATATACAGTAGCACTGAGTTGTCTTTCTTCATCTGCGCAGCTAGTCTGGGAGAAAAAGCATCCAATGTATTGACTTGTTCAGGCATTTGAACATATTTAAAGAAGTGATCAGATCTGGTAGCTCTGCATTAGGGAACTGCTTGACTGGAGAATTATTTGTACACTTTCTCAAGGACACTCTGTACTGTTATGCTGGAGAGTTTGTGGTATGTGGTTATTTCTCTTTCTGTTCTTGGACCCACATTGAAATGTGCTACAAGGGTTGCCATGAGCCATGTCCTTGCTGTTTTGTGCAGGAAGGGCTGTTGGAACTCATTTGATGATCACAATACAGAGTGTTTTTCCATGCCATAATTCACTCGCCATTTTGGAAGTATGGCAGAAAGGGTAATATCCTTATTTTGAGTTTTATCTGATCTATAGACATAATTTCCCTTTATTAAGAATGACTAGTATCAGTATTGCCAGCCACAATCATTCAAAAGCCATGAGTCAGGCCTCAAAAAATCTTTAAAATCCCATGATTTTTAAGCTAAAAACCAATATAGTTTGAATTCTTTCTATTTGCCCGTGCGTTTCTGAGCCATTAGGCTTCACTTCGATCATGTTTTCAAAGTCCTCCCTGAAAACCAGAGACTCTCCTGTTATCACCTGCCCCCAGCATTGGGGGCTTTAAGAATTTCACCCAATATTGCAAGATTCATGATCAAGTTGCAAGGATTAGCAGTACTGTAATAGTCTGTCTGAGCTAACTGAGAGGTATCCAGTGTCTTACTACCAGTGGGGAGAAAAGGAGTTTCAGAGGGCTTGGAAATAACAAAGATGGGGATAGGAGGAAATTAATTTCCCTGTTGTTGCAACCAGGAGTGTCTTTGAGACTATTTGTTGACTATTTGAGACTATTCAGCATGGAAAAAACAGTAAGGGCCCAGTTCTGTCCACTTCCATTAACATAATAATCAGAGTGTCATAGCAGTCATTTCCTCAAACTAATGGGAAGAATTGCTCTACTTTGCATAAATTCTGAACAATTATCTTCAGTTCAGCTAACATAGATGAGACATTTACTTTGCATATTCAGTACATCAGCAAAGGCCATCTAAATCTGATCTAGCGACCAAGGAAATTATGTTCTGGATCAAGCTGGATTATATTTAAATGGAGGAAATCGCCAAAGTTCTCACTGATGCAGCGCCAGATTATACTAACGTTATATTCATGTTGTGCTTTTTCTGTTTAAACATATAAGCGGTTTGTGCACACTACTCAGATCAAGAGCTGTATCTCTTTACTACAGGTATCTCTGAGGTATCTCAGCACCAGGGTGTAATTAAAATAGCACTGACCATGTCCAAAAAGGCAATAATCTGTCTCCTTTTGGTCACTCTATGCAGGTCAGATTGGTGTGGGATGCCACTAATCGTGGGAAGGCCTTATTTTAGATCTGAACGTGGACAGCGTTAGGCCAGGTTTACATTATATACTTACATTGGTAGAACTATGTTGCTCGGAATGTGAAAAATCCACACCCCTGAGTGACACAGTTATACCGATCTGACCACTGGTGTAGACAACGCTCCGTCGGTGGGAGGGCTTCTCCCATCGACTTAGCAACCAGCTCTCGTGGAGGCGGATTAACAGGGCCGTAGCAACAAAGAACGTGGACCCCTCCGAACGGTGGCCCCCTCCGAACATATGTCCGGGCGGGGCCCCTTACAATGCAGAAACTGGAATGCGGTATTTATTTTGCCACATTTAGGGGCCCCCTTCCTTGCGGGGCCCCCTCCGGTCGGAGGGTACGGAGGGCGCTCGCTACGCCTCTGCGGATTAACTACGTCAACGGGGGACGCTCTCCTATCAGTGTAGTAGTGTCTTCACTGAAGAGCCGATGCAGCTGTGCCAATGCAGTGTTTTAAGTGTAAACCTGCCCTTAGACTCTGAGTGCCCATCTCCACCAGTAAGATCTCCTGTAGGTGGAATATTGCTCCTTTGCTCCCTACCCTGAAGAGTTTTTTCTCCTTGAATCATACCCAGGGAATAGGACAATATATCTCAGTTGCCTGATGAAGGAAAAGGAAGACAGTGCACAGTAAGGAGCACATGCTAATGAATAATGTAAGTCTAGTTGAATGTTAGCTGTGCAGAGACAAGACTGCATAGCACTCTTGCAGCGGACTCCTGAAAGTAATTGTAAAGTTACTTGCAATGGTTTTTTTTTTTTTTTTGACCCTTAGTCAGCCAGATGTTGCAATGTCAAATTTACACCAGGGATGAACAAACAAACAAGGCATACAACTGGGGCTTAAGTTAAAATCCTGTGAGCAATGCCTAAAAGTTTCCTGATTCTATGCCAGTTTTGTAGGGTGGAGACTTTGAATGGCTCACTCTCCTGCTCCTGCCCATCAAAGGCAATCCCTTTTTCAGGCACATTGTTAGTAACTCAGTCTGACAGGGAAAATCCTATGTTCTTCTGTGGAATACCCCATAAGGCTGGAATGTTGTGTCATAGTGCTGCCATTTCATAATCCTATATCTAAGAAACAGTAAGGTTGTGACATATACTGACAAAAGTAAAACAAAAAAAATTAATATTAACACTCTGATCATAGTCATCCTGTTGAGCTAACCATGCACTAGAGGTTGATAGCTCCATGACACTTATACAGAAAGTGAAGATAACATGGGGGATGAGAATGGAGTGGAATTTGAGTCTGGGATCTACACTGTCATCTCCTCTATGCACTCCTTATACAAACCCTCCATCCCACTCACCATTTCCACAAGTTGGAGCAAAATATATATATATATAAATATATATAAAATAAAAGCAAATAGCATTCTTACAGTAAATGGTATACTTGTTTACCAAAAGGTCAGTATGTAAGCGATTTTCTGCAACTAATGCTGGTGCTTCTGTGAATCTTAGCAGAGTTAAAACCTTTGCTCTTCCCTAAATTGTAATAACTATTGAGATTTGAATTAATTAAAACTAGTAGAATGCGAAGGCAATTTTCTGTTCTTGATATTCTGGACTTGTGAAAGGTGATTTGATGAGTCCCCATGTTATAATAATATTTATTCCTAACTGGTTTGCACCATAGTCTGCTTTTTTATTTTCTTCTAACTCTTCTTTGGAATCATTTCAGTCATGAAGCCACATCTATCTCTGAGATTGGTCAGTGAGATTGCATGGGTGTTAACAGAGCCAAATTTGGCTTGTTTTGTAAAATAATTATTGGTGAGACACAGGTTTTGGTCAAACTGGTCTGAGAAGACAAAAATACATCAGAAGCTCACTGTCTTTGATAATGTGTGCTGTTAATTTAAAACTTCCATCGCAGAAACAGTTTTGAGATAGGATTTTGTGCTGTCAAATAACAGGTTTACCCAAGCCAGACTGGGTTCAGTTGTCATTCTTACTATCCTGTCCTCCTCACATGAGCATCATGTGAGCTAACAATGGAAAGCATTCATCATTTCAGTGGAGATATTTCTTTTTATCCATGTTATTTTTAATCTGATGTGGAATGGCGACATGGTGTTAAAAGCTTATGGAAAGTGGGCCTGTTATCCTTTCAGCTGCTTAGATGGATAAAAGTTGAGATCAGAAGTAATTAAATTACAGCCTTAAAATGGAAATACTTTCAGAGAAGCAAAACTGTCCTAAGGACTTCACTGTCTCTTCTCCAAGTGAATGTCTTTGAAATGGAATGTGTGAACTAGGGAGAAATGACTGTAAGCAACAGTTAATTATGCAGACAGTCGGTCTTTTCCCCTCATTGGGAATGCTTTGCAGCTCTGATGGAGTCCTCCAGGTCCCCATTATTTTCCCCAGTTTTCTCTCTCTCCCTTCAAGGCTCCAGGTCAGTCACCATCTTTACAATGAAAGAGGAGAGGTTGAGATTCCCCACTCTGCGTGATGGTGCTGATGCTGCTTCTTTAATAGACAATAGGGAAGTGCACAGATACTGATGCTCATGTTCACCTCAGATGGCCATCCGAACAAGCTTAGGTACCTCCAAGCATAAAAGTTGATTATGAATCTTGAGACTATTGGTGCGTATTATGTAATTCTTTATAAAGCCCAAGGTGTCATGTCACAGCATGAGGTTGGAAATGCTAAATACAATCCACAGTGCTCATCTGGGTACTGAGTAGTGTATTGAAAGAGCCCAAAATATATGAATGTTGCCATCAAAGACAAGGTGTCCAAATCTGACATCTTCTGTTAATACAGGAAAAAGAATGCAAAAGAACCACTGAAACCACCCAAGATTCTCAATTCCCTTTGTTGCCGGCACAGAGGGCCCAAAGGGGCAACAGCGGGGTTCGTTGCCCGGTGTGCTTCGCGCCAATGAACACACCAGGGTGGAGAAGCAGACAAAGTTTATTCAAGAGCTCTGAATAGGCACTAGGAGACCAGCATGTCTCAAATCAAGCGCACTGATACAAGCAGTTTTTCCCTTTTTATCCTTTTTTTTCCCTTCCCTACCTACCCCCTCTTCCTCCCCCTGCAGCAGTTACATTAAACGACCTTGGCTGTGCAGCTTGTTCGCAATGTTCCCTTCTGCAAGTTATCTTTTCCTTCAGCTAGAAGCATGTCGGTTCCCCTTATCACTACCACTTTCCAGCTGCTGGCCTGTAAGGTTAGTAAAGTTTAACATGGAGGGGCTCTGGTTCACTTTGGCCTAGAGCAGGGGGGCTTCATCGACTCCCGTGGTCTTCCACCCCTCCCCCCCCCCGAGTTACCTAGGGTGATGCCTAGTGACACCAACACCTTTGAAGCCATGTTGGAACACATCTTATTGAAAGAAATGGGAAAGGTTACCTCTTATTAGTGGGCTACTACTCACATTTTTTTTAAATAAGCTGTTGCACAACACCCCGAATACTGATGTAATAACACTGCAAACCATTGTTTGTTCACCATGGTATTCCACAAGAGGTAACAATAGATACTGTTTCATAATTCATGGGTAATTCATTTTGGCCTCTCCTTGGACTGTTACCTTGTGGTGGTGGAGAGGCTTGTGTGTCCCAATGACCCTCACAACTGTTGTCCGGAGTCTTGTACTCCTGGTAGGGCCTTGGCGAACCGTTCAGAGGTGAGGTCCTAGACAAAGCACAGTCCAAACTTCTCAAGACCCCAGTGGAAGAATAGGCATATTTCGAGGACCTGTCATTTCTCTGAATCAAGACATTTCATGTCAAACTGAAAGTGGCAGGTAACCTGCCATGGTAACAACTGTACTGACCACACGGAAATCATAAGTTGGCATAACAACCCCAAGGACTAGTCCTACAGAAGGGACAGAAGACATCTAAACAGAATCAGTGAGAACATTTCTCTTTCTTGAGGACATCCAGAATGCTACCAATGCTGTTCATACACTGACAGAAGTGTCATTCACTGACAAAACACCCTAAGAGCAGCAAATGAAGGCTCCAGGAAGTGGATGAGACTCAGCAGCAGAGCAGACCACAGGTCAGAGGGCACGACACTGACAATAGTACATGAAAAGTTATTTGTCTTTAGTTAGATAGCTTATGCTAACAGGATATGGCTACTTATCATTGGCAAAATTTCTTTCCCATCTTGGGTCAATTTTTTTGCAGGTGTAAATCACTGTAATGCCATTCAGTTCAATAGAACTAAACTGGTTTACTCCAGCTGGTCCTCGATCTCCATCAGTCCTCAGCAGAAAGTATAGAAATTTCAGAAATTATATCAGGCAGAATAGGATGGGGAAAAATATTCCCAGCACTATACTACTCTATTACCCAGCCAGAAAGTGAAAGGACAGGATGGATAAAGGATCTTGGTCCAATTAGAAAGGATTTAGAACAGGAAATCTGTATATTAACTATATATGTCAGTACTATTTAATTACTAATGGTTAAGGCTAAAAGACAGCTGTGCTACATGTCGATTACCCAATATAATAACCAGGAATCCTAGTTTTCCATGATAATAAAAAATTCTCTGATAAAATACATAAAAAACCTTGTTTTTCCACAATTAAAATGAAATGCCTCACTTTAGTTTCCTTAGCCACAATACATATAGGTATCAATTGAACACAATGTTTTAATATACAGTAGAACCCCCTCTCTCCATATTAACTGAACCACCAATTGCCTGGGGGCTGACAGCCAGAGGACCCACCACCTTAAATTAAGGGATAGAAAGCTCTTTGCCCATTCTCTGATTATCCAATGTGGCACCGGTCCCAATTAAATCAGATAATTAGGGTTCCTCTGTATAGTTTTTATTTTTTCACAACATGTTAAAACTAAAGATTCTCTGTAAAATCCCAATTCCACATTTTTCCATGGCAAACAGACTTCTAGAATCCCTGATTATAACCTATATAATATTGAACTTTCTATGCAAACACACTTCTTTCTTTGAACTACTCAAGAATCCTGTGATGTGTGGTGCACTTTAGGAGCTTGATCCTGTGAGGTTCTGAGATGGTGCTGAGCCTCCTCAACTCCCAGTTGAGGCCCTGAATCAAAAGACCATCTATATTCACCACAGCACTTAAGCACATGCTTAAATTCTTTGCTAAATGGCAATGAACTTAAGTATGAATTTAAGAGGATGCTCAGCACCAGAGAACGTTTACTATCTTGCAGGACCAAGCCCTAAAAAAATACTTAAAAACCCTTGCAGGCCAAGGGGTCATGAACAAAAGCTGTGACAAGCACTCTTAATTCAGTTACATTGTTCCAAAGCACTGAGAGACACATGGTCCTCTCAGTTGAGTGATTTTACATTACACTAAATGAAAATGTTCATTTAAACCATATGGACAAAGTCTGTAGACAGGTGCAGTACTCTATTTTTTTGCACCAGTTGTATTCTACAATCTGTTTCAAAACTAGAAAGGGTACATATGATAGGAATCTGATCTGACTGAGGACTGCATATCCTACACGGAAATGTCTTAAGATACTTCCTTGCTTTTTGTGGGTTTTATTTTGACCTCAATGTTATAAATATTATGTTTTATGAAGACTGGACAAGAATGTACTTGGTCCTCCAACCTAAAATGGGATATAGAAAACAGTGCTATATCCAGCCAAGTTTTTATAGTGTAATAACTATTTCCAGTATATGAACAGAAAATGTGAGAAGGGGCATTCTCTCTGTGGTTTAAAATATAAGCTTAAATTCCTGATCATAATAAGGGTTAGATTGGCCTCTTCTCCATCCTGTCCACTCCCCTACTCAAATTCAGGCTATACTACATTTCAACCAAGGGAACTGCCAGAAACCCTCTTTAAAAGACATGACGTAACATGTTGCACATGCTGTTGTATTTTTAGTAAAGGCAAAGTGAAAAACACTTGCCAAGACATGCTTCTCAGCTAGCTCTGGCTATGTCTACACTGCAAGCTAGGGGTGTGACTCCCCTGCTCATGTACACAGACTCGTGCTAGCTTGAAGTATAAATAGTGGTGTAGGCGTGGTAGCACTGGTAGCAGCAGTGGAGGCATGGCTGAGCCATGTGGAATACATACCCACTGGTTTCAAGTGGGTTTGTACTTGGCACTGGGTGGAATTTATTTAAGGAGCCCCTTGAGAGGAGAAACTGAGGTGAGGGGTCATTTGCAGGGCTGCCCTAAGGCCACCAGCGGGCACCTGGAAAGAGTCCATTCATACACAGTAGTGTAGTGAGCAGAACCTGCTAATTTTAAAATGTCTAATTTTAGTAGCTGCAGCTTACCATCCTCCTGAAATACTAGTAGAATGGAAAGAGTGTTGTCGTCGTAGGATGGGACTACCTCATCTGCTTCTCTCCCCAATATGTAACAGAAATATTTATTAAACAAGTCTGTCTTTTCTGCATTATTACTAATAATTTTACCATTTTCCTCTTGTAATTAATCAATTCCATTATCAGGATTCTTTTTGTTCTTAAGATACTTTAACTCCTTTTTATTGTCTTTAACTCTGTTGGACATAGATTTCTCTTTGTGTTCATTTGCTTCCCTTATCAATTTTCTACAATCCATGGCTTCTGAGTTATATTTTTTACTATCAACTTCCCCTTTCTTCCCTTTGTTCTATTTTATTTTTGTATAGATGGCTTCACTTCCCCTTTAAACCAGGTTGGTTATTTAACTAATAGGGACTTGTTTCTCAAATGTGGCTTTTGGGGCATCTAGTAAAGCATTCTTAAACAATTACCAATTGTCATTTACATTTTCTGATTAAATGATTTGCCTTATAGTTTCCACCCTGTCCTTCTGCCCTGCTCTGCTTCCACTTCCCTGGTTGGTGGAAGGGATGTTTGAAATCTTCCTGACTACACCACTGTGAACAAGTGGACTCTTCCCAGGTGTTACTGGGGGCCTCAGTACAGCCTTGCAAGTGGCCTCTCAACTCGGTTTCCCCTTTCAAGGGACTCTTTAAATAAACTTCACACCGGGTCTTTTGGGGGTGGTGGTGGAGGGGTAATGCCCCTTCTCTGATTTGTCATAAAACAAAACTCAGCTCTGGGACTTCTTTTCTCCCCCAAGGTTGCTCTCTTCAGCTCTTCCCTGCTTTGGCAGGCTACTCTCATTGCCTCTTCGATGGAGTGTTTTCATAACTCCTGCCAGGGCCGGCTCTAGGTTTTTTGCTGCCCCAAGCAAAAAAAAATTTGGCTGCCCTCCCCCCCGCCCCAGCCCTGGGCGCTCTCTCTCTCTACCCCCCACCCCAACTGCACCCTCCTGCCGCCCCAGCCCTGGGTCACTGGTAACTCGCTCCCAGGGCGGGTCATTCAGCAGGAATTTTGGATGTGCACAGAACACAGACAGGATTGGTTCCCATATGGTTACAGAACTGCAGTAAAGTGGAACAATTTTCAGCTTGTGTGATTGGAGGATATCTGGATGCATATTATAAGACTGTCCTACATAAATGAGGAAAAGTTGAGGTGCCTTTATTATTCTTTTGTTCCACTCTTTGTTTCTATGGGGAATTTGCCAATGCAATATTACTGTCTTCCTTTTAAACAAATAAAACTAAAACTGAAAAAAAAAAAAAAAAAGCAATGGCTGTTGAAAATAGCAATTCCAGTCCTAATAACCACTGGGAAGCATTTCTTGCTCAATTTATTCTACTTTTTCTACAGCAAGTTACAGTGGATCAGTGTATTTGATTTGGGAGAAATGAAGTAACTGCTGCCCAAATTGAGCTTGAGCACTCCTGCATTTTGAGGGTGTTCAAATCTGGAAGGCAGGTGCTAGATTCCCTTTTTGAATATTCGCTAAATCTGGAAAAGAAAAGTCAATTTCTGCTTCCATGGCTCAGAAGTGTAAATCCTCCTATGTGCCTGGTACTGTATCTAAAGCTGCCCAGGTCCTAGTAGAGCCTCCCCTCCCTTACTTTTCATTTTAAATTCTAGTGGGATCTCCCTTGCTAGGCTTCAGATAGAGAGGTGCACTGTCCATTTAGTCCACCCAATTCTTTCTTTGGGGGAGAGCCCAGGGCTGGGGCGGCAGGAGGTGCAGGTGGGGGCCAGAGCTGGGGTGGCAGGGGGTGCGGGAGCGGGGGGGGGGGAGAAGAGCCCAGGGCTGGGGCGGCAGGGGGGTGCAGGTGGGGGGAGAGCCCAGGGCTGGGGCGGCAGGGGGTGCGGGGGGGGGGAGAGCCCAGGGCTGGGGCAACACGGGGGTGCGGGGGGGAGCCCAGGGCTGGGGTGGGTGGCGGCAAAAAACCTAGAACTGGCTCTGTCCCTACCATTCACAGCAAGCTGCAGCATGAGGTTTCAGTTCCACACTCCTTCCCCCGTCCCTTTCCTGTTAATTGCGGCCGAGGGAATGCTGGGAAATGTAGTTCTTTCCCTGCTCCAGGGCCGGCTCTATAGGCAGGGAGCTAACCAAGGAACTACAGCTCCCAGGGCTCCCTGTTGGTTCTCAGCTCCCATGCTGGATTCTTGCGCCCCTGCAAATTTGCCGCCCCAAGCAACTGCTTGCTTTGCTGCAGGGCCGGCTCTGGCTTTTTTGCCGCCCCAGGACCCGGGGCTCCACTCTCCCGCCGGGGGGAGGGCGGCCGGAGCCCCGGGGCGAGGGTGGCGAGCCCCGGCGGGGGCTCCGCTCTCCCCCCGGCGGCCGGGGGCAGGGGGCAGGGCGCCGGGGGGAAGGGCGGCCGGAGCCCTGGGAGGAGGGCGGCGAGCCCCGGCGGGGGCTCGGCTCTCCCCCCCCCCCCCGCAGCCAGAGCGCCGGGGGCAGGGCGGCGAGCCCCGGCGGGGGCTCGGCTATCCCCCCGGCGGCCAGAGCGCCGGGGGCAGGGCGGCGAGAGGGCGGCGAGCCCCGGCTGGGGCTCGGCTCTCCCCCAGTCGGCCAGAGCGCGGGGCGGCGAGCCCCGGCAGGGGCTAGGCGCTCTCCCCCCGGCAGCCGGGGAGAGGGCGCGGGGGGGAGGGCGGCCAGAGCGCCGGGGGGAGGGCGGTGAGCCCGGCTGTGGCCCCGCTCTCCCCGGCGGCCCAAGCGCCGCGCCGCCCCCCTCCAGGTGCCGCCCCAAGCACCAGCTTGGTTGCCTGGTGCCTGGAGCCGGCCCTGCTTTGCTGGTGCCTAGAGCCAGCCCTGACTCCTGCAGAGTCTGCTCTCTGGTCATTCAAAAAAGTTCAAAATAAAATCTACAAACTTATGTATTTACTTCTGACAAGGGCTCCTCCCAGGCCTTTCCTGCCTGTAGTTTCAGTCCCAAGTCCCAGGACTCTCTGCTGGAGGCTACTCACACTCTGGCAACCTCTGATCTTCCTGAGCATTTCCCCTCTGCCCCCTCCCCTCTCAGTTTCCTGCTGCTCTTATAGGGGAAAATCACCTAATCCTTGCTCAAATGCGCATCTCCAGTAATCAGGGTTGGCTGGGCAAAGGGTAAGCAACCTTGTTACAGTATGTTTGAAGTATAATAAAAGTTTTAGAGACTACAACAATTCTTCACTATTTTAGCCTTTATAAAGATATCACCTAAAAGATAGCTGTTTAATTCCACAAGAGGTTGCTTGAAAGTGACATTAGTTTGATATTCCCTCCATTCTAGCATGGTGACTCTAATGTTCCCAAATCCTATAAACCCAGGAGTTTAGGACTAGGACTCTGATTTTTGCCACAGTGTGCTATTTCAGTCCAGGAACTTGGTCTGAAAAGCCCTCCATGGACTTGCCTCAAACTATCTCATGCACCTTGTCTGCTCCCATCCCTGCTCCCTCCCCTCGTGTAGGCCCTGATTCAGCAAAGCACCTGTGGAGGAAAGGACCCCCCCCCCCAATTTCCTAGGCCTCTGTTGGCTGGCCTGGGCCTGCTTTATAGCTAACCTAAAACCTGAACCAAACTAAGATAGTGTTCCATGACTGAGGGGAGGGGGGTGTAAAAAGCCCCCAAAGCAGGAACTATTTGCAAATTGTGCCTTATGCTTAAGAAATATGCTAACTGCTTGAGTAAGATAAGATTATAATCAAATAGGCGTGAAGCTTTGTAATAGTAATCTATAGGCCTAAAACATGTGCAACTGTAACCCATGCCCTCCCTTATACCAGTTGTGTAACTACCACTTGAGATCATTGTGCCCTATGACAAGCATGGTGTAATGGTACCCCATAAAAGGTATGGTTGCTAAACACTGGAAAGTACCAGTAGAGACCCTAACCCATATCACATCCATAAAAGGGTTGTTTACAGCAATGCTGGAAAGTACCAAAAAGACCCTAACCCCTGTCAGGTGTTAATTCCGAATAGGGGCAATTATTACTTAAATGTATGATGTATTTGCGGTTTTCAGCTTTATATACTCGGGTGTTGCTTTGTATTGGGGGGCGCAGTATCCAATCTGCTACCCCCCAACGCGTTGGTGTGTGTTCAATAAACAGGCCTCAGGCTTGAGTCTCTGATCAAATTACTGCCTGGGTGGCTTTTTCCACGACAGTTTGGGGGCTCATCCGGGATACACGTCGCCCCACCGGACCAGTGGACCGCGGACCGCTTCCACACCGATCCCAGGCGCCAGGTAAGAGACCGTTGTCTCTATTTGGGCTTCGGTGGGGAGCTGCCCGTAGGCTCTAGGTTTAGGTGAGGACGCGCTGTATCTGAACCTTTGTTGCTAGACTCATTTGCCTGATGCTTGTTCATCTTGTGTGTGTATTCTGTTTGTTTGTTGACCCGGGGGAAGCAAGGATCCCGGTTGAGACCTGGGAAGGACCCCAGTGGAGAGTAAGACCGGCCGAAAGGGCCGTTGAGTAAGACCGGCCGTTGAGTAGGACCGGCCGAGGGGGCCTGTAGTGAGCCGGTGTGGCGCCCCTCCGTCCCGCAGGGGGCCAAACTTCCCCTAACCCCAACGTGGGCAGAGCCACCGGGTCCGGCGCCCGCTCCTCCGAGGTCACGGCCCCAACCCGGAAGTATAAAAGCCCACCGGCAGAGCTCAGTGAAGCCCAGGCCGGCAGAGAGAGCAGACGTCCCGGGCCAAGCTCCCGCTTGGGAGACAGCCGCAGGCCGCGAGCCGCCTGCCAGCCCACCGC
This sequence comes from Emys orbicularis, assembly GCF_028017835.1. NCBI lineage: Eukaryota > Metazoa > Chordata > Testudines > Emydidae > Emys > Emys orbicularis. The sequence continues at coordinate 265,686,447 of NC_088683.1, read as the reverse complement.
GCCGGTCGAGCCTACCTCTCGCCAGGTACCCCGAGGAGGACTGGCCAAGCCTGCCCCGAGGAGGACTGGCCAAGCCTGCCCCGGACCCGCTACCCCGAGGAGGAGCCGAGCCTGCCCCGGGCCCGCTACCCCGAGGAGGAGCCAAGCCTGCCCCGGGCCAGCTACCCTGGTGGAGAGCTGCCGGACCGGCCCCCAAGCCCTGCACCCGAGGAACCGATGCTCCTGGACTGGCCCGAACCCGGAGTCGCCAACGAGGTAGGCCCCGAGGGGGGACACGGAAGTAGCCCGGGGGTAGGCGACCCCGGTCAGGCTGCAGAGACCTGTGAGCCGATGTCAGTGTGTTTCGGTCAGGATACCCCACTGACCAGCAGCGGCAGTAGCCGCTGCTAGGGCCCCGGGCTGGAACACAGTGGAGTGGGTGGGCCTGCGTTCCCCCCTGCCACCCCCGCTCACGGGTGGCAGGCTTCCCCCTCACCCAACGCTCAGGTGTAGGGGCCTGGGCTTACCTTAACTGTTTGCTCGCTCAGCCCTGCCCCAAAGGGCCTGAGCTGTGACTGTTTGTGCCCCGCCCAGATCCAGGGCCTGGGCCTCAGGACTAACTGTCGGTTGGCTCAGCCCCTGCCTGAGGGCCTGAGCCCAGAGCTAACTGTTTGTCTGCTCAGCCCCTGCCTGAGGACCTGATCTCACTGAACTGTGGGTCGCCCAGCCCCTACGTAAAGCGGCCTGAGCTTTGACTGTTTGTGCTATAGTGAGCCGGTGTGGCGCCCCTCCGTCCCGGAGGGTCGAGCCCCGGCGCAACTCTTCTACAGGGCCGTTGAGACCAGGGGAGTAGAGACAACCCCTGTTGTTGGTTGGTCAGTGAAAGCTCCCGTCAGTACTAAGCTGGCAGTGAGTGCCAAGTAGTGTTATGTGCCAACAGACGGGATGAGTGAGGGTCGCAGGATTCCCTTCCCTGTTTCCCTCTTGGAGCCCTAGGTTCCCTCCCTTGCTCGGAGAGCAGGGGAGCCCCGGCCAACCGCCCACGTACTCCTAGGCAGTAGGGTATCCTACCCCGTTCTCTTGAAGGCGGGCTGGTGCCCTCTGTTGGGGGAGGGGTGTGTGGGGACCAAGCCTTTCCTTGACCCTCCTGTTGCATGCCCTGCGACCGAATTCCCCCCCCCTCGATCAGAATACCGCCAATTCCGCCCGGGAGCCTGGAGCTTTAGGCTCCCTCCCCCACTCGGAGAGAGGGGGAGCCCCAGGAAACCGCCCGCCGTACCAGAGGCAATAGGGTATCCTACCCCGTTCTCCTGAAGACGGGCCGGTGCTCTTTGCTGGAAGGGGGGTGTGCGGCGACCGTTTTTTTCCCCCTGACCCTTTCTGGTGGGAATGTTGGAATGAGGGCATGCAAGAAGGGCACACGGTAAATGTTATATGTTTTGTCCACTGTACTAGCCGGTTTGTTAAGTGTTTTGTGTTTAGTCCTTTGTGTATGCCTGTCCACCCGGCTGTGGTTGTCTAAGATGTCCATAATGGGGGCAGGGGAGTCTGGGCAAATTCCCATGCCAGAGAAGGGCACTCCTGCTGCGTACATGTACTCTGCTCCAGTACAATCTATACAAGCAGCTGCTGAGGCAGGTCGCCCAAATGAAACTTGGTGGGAAGCTGCTGCCCAGCCCCCACCGGCCCCAAGGGCAAGAAACATTAAGCGCCTTAAGTATCAAAAGCCCTTACACGTACCCCTCAGACAGTGCCAGGACATGCAGAGGGGGAGAAGGGAAAAGCCCAACGAAGGTCCCCACCGTCCACCTCCCCGGGGATCCAGTAAGAACGCGTGTCACTATTGTAAACAGATGGGCCATTGGAAAAGGAAATGTCCCTATGTCTACTTAATAACCTTTCAGGAAAAAAATTGTGGTATAAAATAAATTGTACAATCTGCTGTACCCCAAATGGTGTGTATCTGGATGTGCCTGATCCAGCTCACAATAAGGTCCTGGCAGTTTTGCAGAAGGACACTCTAAAGGAGGAGACCGACCCCAACCCTTCCTCGTTGCAACAGGAACTGCTGGCTGAGGTCCCCCCTCCCTTCATTGTGGGCTGATCATGCCAACCCGGTTGGGCACATTGAGTCTGCCCAACTGGCTAAAATTCGCCTAAACCCAGCAAAACCCCTTCCCAAAGTGACGTCATACCCTCTCTCAAAATAGACCAAGGAAGGAATTAATCACCTCCTTAATTTAGCTAAAAGTATAAATAAAAATAAAAGGGGGGTTAGCCAAAAAGCCCACCCTCCTTGCTAAATTGATAGTGAAACAATGCCTGTGCCCATAAAAAGAAATAATGCAGCAAGAAAAAAGGATCGGGCCCAAACAAGCAGGCAACCGCAGTTTAAGGAAGTTGAAAAAAAGTAAAAAGTTAACTCTGTAGTTATTGGAGGGAATTAAGCAGTAAAACTATGTACAAATGTTAAAAGAAGGTGTTATGAAAAGTAAAATTCTTGGTTTCTTTGCAGCCATTCCTTTGGGAGAGTCTGTAAATAATCCAGGCAAAAGGTTATTTAAGTAAAATCATTTGACTATGAACAAGTTAGTCAAATTTGCTAAAGAAACACTCCTGGTGTGTACAATCTTTGTTTTATAAGTTTAAAATAAATTGGGGTTGTTTTGGGGTTGTAAAGCCAAGAAATACTTTTGCCAAATAAAATAAATTAGTGTTGTTTAATTTTGGTATTTAGCATTTAATCCTTAAGGTAACTTAATGCGTTACAAAATTTAATTTAATGTTGTTTTTTTAACATAAATAACAAAAGTTGTGGTGGCAGCAAGGCAGCCAAGGCCAGGAAATTGGTGAAGGGTCCTTGGACGAGGTTTTACGACAGTTTTGGCAGGAGTGTTTCTCGGTTTGCTACGGCTGTTGTAAAGCTTTGTTTAGGAATTTTGTACCACGATCTGGCGTACCTGTGAGTAGAAACAGTGATTGTGAACCTAATTCTACTGGACAAATTATGTGCAGCTTTACAAATCCAACACAATGTCCACTGCCCCACCACCCACAGTCTGCTGAGACAGTAAAACGTCAAAATGGGATTTTAAAAAATAAACTGGCCAAGATCTGTGCTAAAACTAATTTAAAATGGCCAAATGCCCTTCCATTAACATTAATAAATATAAAGGCTACTCCCAATCGAAAAACTGAACTCAGCCCTCATGAAATTCTAACAGGGCACCCAAAGCCACTACCAGCTATGCCCCGCTGGCCCTGACTCAAATGAACATCTATTTAATAAATAAATAATGCTTAATTATTGCCAGACACTAATGAAATGTGTTAGGTCTTTTTATATACATTAGCTCTGCCACTCACTGAAACCAGAAGACTGGGTCTACATGGAGGTCCATCAGCAGGAAACCGTCCTGGCCCTATGCTAAGGGACCCTTATCAAGTCCTGCTAATTATCAACGCCGCTGTGAAGTGCTGAGAATTGACTACCTGCCCATGTTTCTCACTGTAATAGCTCTCCAACTGATGATCGGTCTATCTTTCCTTCTGGCGTTGTTGCTCCTCCTGGACAGCAGGAGTAAAGGACAAGGTACGGGACACCCTGCCCGCACCTCCGGACAGCCCATGCCACGACTTGGAGCCATCAGACTGGGTGTACGTTAAGGTACACCAAAGAAAGACCTCCTTGGAGCCACGATGGAAAGGCCCTTACCAGGTCTTGCTAACGACCTACACCGCTGTCAAGTTCAAGGGACTACCCAACTGGGTCCATGCCTCCCACTGCAAAAGGACTTTGCCTCCACCAGACTTGCCAGCTCCGGACTCTCCACTTAGCCCGAACCAAGCCACACCTCCTGGTTCCCATATCCCCAAGCTCCACCGAAAGGAATCAGGAAGCCCGCGTTATCAGCTCAGAGGGGGACCAAAATAACGCCTGCCTGGACCTTTTTACAATTATGACTGAACCCGCTACCCGAATCAGGGAGTCGGCCATGGTGCAAAAATGGCTAATGCCCTCCATTTGGTTTGTGTGCGCCACTATGTTTTTGCTACTGCTTTTGAACCTGCATGATACAATAATGTTCTTCTGATCCGGGTTAATATTTGCCCCTTCGTCCACTGTGGGACCCTCAACCCTGAAGCCACTGGTAGGGCCTCCCTTAAAGGCTAGGCGCACCCATGCCCTCATCTCCCCCGAGGCCCTCGCAGGAAAGACCCTCGTAACCACAGAGGATGTTAAAAATCTACCCTGGTATGTAAGGCGGAGAATCATTTTCTGGCAGGGGGGAACTTGTGGGACGGCAGAGTGGAAATGTGGGGTCCACTGGTACCTGGGTTTTCTCCCCGGAGCTGCCCCCTGTAATTTATCCTCTAACGGGTACATGTGATTCCATCCCTACATGGGTCCCCGACGAGGAGGCAGGACGCCGGTGGGCTGAGCCCGCCCGACATACCCGGAGTACCCCTTTTACCCCTGCCCCGGGAACCCTAGCCCCCACCCTTCCCGATCCAGACTCAGCTCACCTCACATCCAGCAATACCACAGACTGGCCCAGACCCCCAATTTTCGGAGACCTAAAAAGATATTGCTCTAAAATGTTTTATCTATCTAATGAAACTCACACCTGGGGTAGAACCATCAAATGGTTTACCTCTGGAGTAGTAAGAATTAAAACCTATGTCACTGCCCCTATTTACTACCCTTGGGGGTCCGCTTACACTAACCTCGATGTCCTGAGTAGCGGCACTGACGTGGAAGTAATGGCCATGCCCAGGGCTTGTCTCATTCATGGAACAAAAAAACCCTCAGATGTTTGTTTCATGATTACCCAGCTCCTTCCGAACAATATCCATACCTCTAGAGTCTGTTCTTCTAACATTATTATCAATTGCAATGGATCCCTCCCAACTGCTGACACTCTAGCATGCCTAGTCGTCCACCTCGGGCCCTCGTACAACTCCACTTCCCACCCGGAGGAGCATGTAGACAATGTAACTGTGTTTAATCAGAAATTGTGGTACGATTCCCCGTATCAGAACGATGCCCGCAACCAATGGTGGATTGTACTCAATGCCACCCTGGGCACCATTAGTTTTTCCCTCCCTTTATCTAGTTACCGTATTACGAGCCTCTACCCTAATTGCTCCAAGGGGGTAGCCATTCGATTGGCCCAATTACTGGGATGGGTGGCCCCCCGAGCTAGGCAAGGGTTGGCGGGAAATGTGTTGCATGGCCTAAATAGTGCAGCTGCTGTTTAGAATATAGACAAGGCTCAGGAACATGGGGAGCGATTGGGAAACTTGGAAAGGGCCTCGGGCCTTGTAACTGAGGCACAACTAACCCAAATGATAGCAGGGATGGGGGAACTACATGTCCTCTCCACCCTTAGCACTATGACTGAGGATCTTCTCAGAAGGATGGTAATTGACATCGTCAAGGCTGGGGGGGAATCTCAATGGGACCTGACCTGTAAAGAAATGCAGGATTTCCTAAATACCCACCTCAGTGCAATTCGAGGGGACGTCCTGAACCAGCGCTGGCCTTCGACTCTCACTGCTCAGGCAGGAGAGCCATCTCACCTTTGGCGCTGGCGAAACTCCTGGGCCCTCTCGGCTTGGCAGTGTGACCTATCCCAATGCTCATTTTAAGCTTCCGGACCAGTAAACGGAACGTGGGCACCGGCCAATCTGATCCTGCCGGGACACTGGGGAAGCTGTTTATGGGATTGGGTAGTCCACCGAGAGGATTGGGAAATCCAGCCACCCGGCGGGCCAAACCGTTATATAACGGACATCCCTAACCCCCAAGCTAAATCCAAATTATGGGTGGCGCCTGGAAATCTATGGATGTTCTGGCCCATGGAGCCCCCTCAGCTTATTTGTGCCCGCAAACTGTGCCCGGGGGAGATTGTTCCTGTCCTTGACTTTATCTGTTGGGAGGGATACGGTAAGGGCAGCCTCCCCTTCTGGACAAGCCCTGTTCGAAGCCAATGATAGCTGTATCCATCCCCGGGACCCTGCCCTCCCGTCTGCCCTTCACATCCTCCTCACCACTAGCCAGGGCAGCCGATTCATTGTGTGGGCCCCAGAAGTTCGCATCCATGTAGCCCTCCACCCAGCAGTCCCCATAATGTTTAATTGGACTTCCCTAATCCCTAACCGGTTCCAAGATTTACTTTCCTTGTTACCTCAAACTCGCAAAATTTCTGATATCCAGGATCAAATCCAAGTCCTGGAAACCATCTATCAGCAGGAGGCTCGTGCCTTCCATACCGCCTATCGCACCACTAAATTATGCACTAAAAATGATATTCTCTGCTTCTTATCCAAGGAAATTCACCAGCCCCAACCTGGGCGTATTGTCTCCCTGGCTTTGCAGATTGGAACAGGCATTTTAGGCGTCTTGGCCTTCCTCCTCCTGATAAAGGCCATTTGTTGTATCTGCAAATCAATATCACCCAGGGACCACTCCGTGCTCGAGCTTTCCGCCCCTCCCCCAGGCCCTCCTATTTCCCCTCACTTCCCCGGAGGATAACACAGCAGGGTTCCGAGCAGACCAATACACCCCAAAAACAACAAAGGAAATTGCAAACACCCTCATCAAAATCGCAGACACCCTCGCTGTTAGCACTCCCAACATTAATACTCTTGGGCGAGTTCCCGATAATTCTCCTGACCACGCTATCCAGCAGTCTGTCTCTGGGTCCAGCATTGGCTATTGCCTTATGCACCCCCTAAAGTCTGGTCTCAGTACCCTAGATCTTACTGAGGGTGGTCTTAGTGATGCCTGAACAGCATCAAATGGGGGAATTATGGAGGAAAGGACCCCCCCCCCCAATTTCCTAGGCCTCTGTTGGCTGGCCTGGGCCTGCTTTATAGCTAACAAACCTAAAACCTGAACCAAACTAAGATAGTGTTCCATGACTGGGGGGAGGGGGGTGGTGGTAAGAAGCCCCCAAAGCAGGAACTATTTGCAAATTGTGCCTTATGCTTAAGAAATATGCTAACTGCTTGAGTAAAATAAGATTATAATCAAATAGGCGTGAAGCTTTGTAACGGTAATCTATAGGCCTAAAACATGTGCAACTGTAACCCATGCCCTCCCTTATACCAGTTGTGTAACTACCCCTTGAGATCATTGTGCCCTATGACAAGCATGGTGTAATGGTACCCCATAAAAGGTATGGTTGCTAAACACTGGAAAGTACCAGTAGAGACCCTAACCCATATCACATCCATAAAAGGGTTGTTTACAGCAATGCTGGAAAGTACCAAAAAGACCCTAACCCCTGTCAGGTGTTAATTCCGAATAGGGGCAATTATTACTTAAATGTATGATGTATTTGCGGTTTTCAGCTTTATATACTCGGGTGTTGCTTTGTATCGGGGGGCGCAGTATCCAATCTGCTACCCCCCAACGCGTTGGTGTGTGTTCAATAAACGGGTCTCAGGCTCCTCCATAGTTCTACTGCCTAAAATACCCTTCTCTTATATAGGTTCATCATCAGGTTATATCTCATTCCAGATCTCCATAGAAAATCTTTTGCCCATTGCTTGCCTCATTTAATTTCTCTGTCACTTAAGACAAAAACAAATAAAAAAAAAATAAATAAATAAAACTCCAATCCATTTTGAAATAGAGTTTGTGTGAGGGGCACTGTAAAGAAAGGTTGTACTATATATTTTTTCAGCGCTATTCTTAAATCTTCAAAAGTACTCTTGAAAAAAGGTTACAGAATATCCCTGGTAGGAATTAGTAGGAATGCTAGTTTTCAGGGTTTATTTTCCTGATTTTAGGTGTTTAATTTTTATTAGAACAGTGTCTGCTTAAAAATAATAATCTGTCAGTTTATTCCAATTGATTGCAGGATTCTGAGCTGAACCAGTTGTTGCATTAGCCCATGATGAAATTCACCTCAGAACAGTGACACTGACCGCATTCACACGATTTCTGGTTACTCAATATTTCTGGAACACAGAAAACTTCCTTACTCTTCTCATATTGGTGCTATGTACAACCAGGAAGTGAATGACCGCTTCATGTCCATGCTTTTTCCATCCAGTTCACCCAGCAGAACCAACAGGAAGTCAATGACAGTTTAAAATCCTGAGGAACACTTACCATTTTCCACTTTCATCAGTGTGTAGTTTTAAAAAGTGATTGTTACGAAAAAATGAAGGCCACCATTCAGGGAAGCTTCCCTATTCAGTAGAGCACTTAACTTTAAGAATGTTCTTATTTCTGTTAGTTTCCACTGAAATATGTGCTTCAATTTATGCATATGCCAGTGTTCTCCAGAATGGGGATGGACTTAATTCAAGAAAGCACTGAATCACATGATTATCAGTTACTTCCAATTTAAAGCGAAAATCAAAATCCGTTTTTTTAGTAATCATTAGCACTTTACAAAACCACAGCACTTGATTGCAGAGAAAAATAAATACTAACAATCAATAAACTTGCTATTTGTAGATGTCTGACTTTTTATTTAAACATTTGAGTATGACTTTTTTATCCACTAGGGAGAGATCGTATCACTTTCTTTAAAAGAGAGACTTGTCAAGGTTTACTAATCACTCTTCCTAACAGTAATAGATATCCCAGATCTCCTAACAGATTGTAAGTCAATCTTCAGGTTCAGTGCAAGTCAATTGCCTGAAAGAAAAATGACTTAAACAGTTTACAACCAGCAACTTGAATTTCAGCCTTGGTATTCTAACCAACAGCACACTGTTGGGTAGAATATATACATATAAAAAGTATGAATACATATTTACAACGTGAAGACTGGTTTTTCATTTCATTGCAGAAGCCAAGTTAGAAATTGCAAAAATAGAATGATGGCATCAAACAGGAGAAAGAGGATTATAGTCAACCTAACCCAGAAAGAGGAAACTAACCTTCAGACATATGTGGGAAATAATGATCTAATCCATATTGTAACATGGGATCGGGGATTGTTTAACAAGAAAAGTTCATGCAAATGTCATGGTGCTCTAGTCTCAGAAGATGAATGTGATAAGAGGCATGTTTCAAGAAGACTATTTACATCAGTCATCCAGAAATTTGTTTACTCTGGTCTGAAATCTATGCCAAGTTATTGCAAACATTTTTAGGATTTGTGTTATGCAATTCCAGAAAGGCTGCTTATGTTATGGACATGTATTCTGTTCTTTGATCTGTGCTACAGAAATTAAAGCAGTTACACAGATGCCATAGGAACAGAGAGCATACGGAGAGTTTCCAAATATTCTTAGATTTCTGAGAGTGATATAAATGAAAATAGAGGCTCCTTTCAGTCTGTCAGTCATTTGCACTAATTCTAGGACTGAATTCTGTTTAGAATATTAAATTAAATAAATTGGCATATGGTTAAAATTAGTGGGTGAGGGCTCCCGGGAACTGGTTTAGTACTAAAATTAGAGAAAGGTGTGAGTATCAGCAGAGGGAAAATAGAAATATTATAGAAAATTTCCCCTCTGCTGATACTCACACCTTCTTGTCAACTGTTGGAAATGGGCAACGTCCATCTTGATTGCATTGGCCTCATTAGCACTACAAAAGTAATCAACTGTTGAGAATAGGCCACTTCCACCTTAATTGAATTGGCCTCATTAGCACTGACCTCCCCACTTGGTAAGGCAACTCCCATCTTTTCATCTATATACTGCTTACTGTATTTTTCACTCCATGAATCTGATGAAGTGGGTTTTAGCCCACGAAAGCTTATGCCCAAATAAATGTTAGTCTCTAAAGGTGCCACAAGGACTCCTCGTTGTAATCTTCATTTTCCTCAATGGGCTGTTGCATTCAGTCATTGCCTCACATCTAGTGAGTGAGTAAGCTGAGACCGAAAGGTTCAAGGCAGGGACCGTGTCTATGTGGTCTGTAAAGCACCTAGCACAGTCTGGATGCTGTATAAATAATGATAGTACAGATGACTCACTCCTACAAAACACAACTTAAAACAATTGAGTGTGCTTTATCTATGAATGAAAACCCATACAGTCAACAAATCAGTATGTTATTGCACACGAGCACTGGCTTTGCAACTAAGGCTCTTCAGTCATGTTACAATAAATCACTAATGAAAATAGGCCCAACCTCACAGAAATTTGCCTTTGCAGCTGTTAGCCCCTGGGAGCTTTCCAGACCTCCTGGGCTCCACAGCTCCCTACTGTGACCATGAAATCCGCCTGCCCCCTTTGCAGCTGTTTAATAATGAATTAGGCATTCCACACAGCCCCATTTTTCAAGGGTGAAGTGTCCAAGATCACCCGCATTCCCTGGAGTCTAGAGAATGAATGGAAACTCCATTGAGCATGCTCATGGAATTCTATATGTGTCTATAGTGCTATATAAGCTATTAAATGACAAAGTTAAAAAAAAAATCCCATAAATCTTCACAGAGGCTTTTTATTCCCTTTAAAGACTGCTCTTTAAGAATGTAGCAAGGCATAAATGTGCTTACAAATAAATAGATTTGAATATGAGCAATGTGTGTCATTGGCAATAATCGATTTTTACTCACACAAACGTATAATTAAACATGCAACTGTAAGTGTCAAGTGTCTATTTTGAGAAGCTTTTCTGCTTGCACTCACCTGCGATCATGTATAATATAGACTCCATATTACGTTTCTGCTACTCTGTAAATTATTTCTAACAGCTTTCCCCTTTCATTTAATCAATGGTCCCTTTAACCCAGAAGTGAAATAGTAGCAGGAGTGAGTAAGCTGAGACCAAAAGGTTAATTACTGCCAAAATATCATTCACCAGCCCCTATGTATCCTCATTTTCACTTCACACAGGACGGTAGTTTCTCAAACCCATATGCTTTTGAAATACAGTGGAGCTCTCTCACAATGAAGTTTTGTCCCCTACCCCCAAGAAAACTTTACTACAAGCAGAGTTTCATTATAACAGGAGGGAGCCCTACCTGGCAAACTACCCTCTCCTCTTCACTCCAGCAGTCCTGGCTTTTTCACCCCTTAAAATTGCAGGGGGCAATGGGGCTATGGCTGTGGCTGGAAACAGCTTCAGCAAACCCAACCTGGTTGCTCTCTGATCCCCTGAGAGCAGCTGCAGCAAGACAACGATCCTTACCCCTCCCCCAACAGATATGGGCAACTTCTTTTCCCAGATAGAGCAGAAGAGGCAAGGGAGGTGATTAATCTTTGAATTGTTTTGAATTGATTAGTATCATGGGATCCATTTATGCTGGAGTGAAAGCCATGGGCGCCGATTCCATGGGTGCTCTGGGGCTGGAGCACCCATTGGGAAAAATTAGCGGGTGCTCTGCACCCACCAGCAGCCAAGCTCCCCGCCCCCTCCTCCTCTCCTGAGCGCACCATGTCCCAGCTCCTCTGCCTACCTCCCAGCGCTTGCCGCTGCCAAACAGCTGTAACAAGCTCCGGGAGGGCAGGGGGAGGAGCAGGAACGTGGCACGCTCAGGGGAGGAGTCGGGGAAGAGGCGGGGCTGGGATTTGGGGAAGGAGTTGAATAGGGGCAGGGAGGAGGCGGAGTTGGGGCGGGGACTTTGGGGAAGGTGTTGGAATGGGGGTGGGAGGGGGTGGGGCAGGAGGGTGGAGTCAGGGCAGGGCTGGGGGCAGAAAGAGGTCGAGCACCCACCGCCGCCAGAAGAAGTCGGCACTTATGGTGAAAGCGTCCCCCAGTTTATGGTGAAGCGTAGTATTAGAGAAAGGAGTATTGAAGCAATTCAAGAATTTCACTCCACTTCACCAAAAAGTAGAGTTTTATCACAATGCAGTTCATTATTGCCTTGATCCAGCAAAGCACTTAAGCACATGTTTAACTTTAAGCATGTGAGTAATACAGGGACTACTCACATGCTTAAAGTTAAGCACATGCTTGAGTGCTTGGCTAAATCAGAGCCCAAAGAAGTGGGCTTCTCTGGAGCTGAAGCCTACTTCACTTGTATGGTAAGCAATCCCTAACCTGTAAATGGGGCGGAGACTAATTTAGAGCATTCTTCATATTTGTGATTAGTAATCCTTTATAATAGAGATAAATACTATCAGGGTCTTTTTAAAGTGCATCTTCTTAAAAGGCTACACCTAGTAATTTTGCTTATATTCTGGAGTGTCCCTTCCTTCCCCTGTGCCTTCTCCTGGCTGCAAAGGCCTTATGGTTTCATTATCTGGAAGGGATGTTGCGGAAGTGGAATACCGATCTGTTCCCCTAGCACAGGGATCAGCAACCTTTGGCACGTGGCTCGCCAGGGTGCCGGTTTCTTTACCTGCCGCGTCTGCAGGTTCGGCCAATCGCAGCTCCTATTGGCCGCGGTTTGCCGCTCCCTCAGCCCGCGCCGCTTTCTGCAGCCCCCATTGGCCTGGGACAGCGAAGCGTGGCTAGTGGGAGCCACGATCGGCCAAACCTGCGGAAGCGGCAGGTAAACAAACCGGCCCGGCCTGCCAGAGTGGTTACCCTGGCGAGCCGCGTGCCAAAGGCTGCCGATCCCTGCCCTGGCACTTCTCAAACTTCATTACACCGCAACCCCCTTCTGACAACAAAAATTACTACAGGACCCCAGGATGGGGGACCAAAGCCTAAGCCTGCCCAAGCCCCGCCAACCCGGGGGGTAGCCAAGGCCCCACTGCCCCAGGCCGGGGGGGCCAAAGCCCAAGGGTTTCAGCCCCAGGCAGGGGGCCTGTAATCTGAGCCCCACCAACCGAGGCTGAAGCCCTTGGGCTTGGGTCCTGGGTCCCAACAAGTCTAAGCCAGCCCTGGCAACCCCATTAAAATGGGGTTGCGACCCACCTTGGGGTCCCGACCCCCAGTTTGAGAACTGCTGCCTTAGCACAATGCACTTGTGCAGGAGAGGCACAGATCATGACCCTACTATTCCATATACTGTGTATGCATATGTCTAATAGAGACAAATTTTAGCTGTGTGTGGATCCAAATAATGTGCCTGGGTACGTTGTATATATAATTTTTAAACTTAGAACACCTTAGCAATATACATATTTAAAAATTCACTAAGGGCTTTAGGAGTTTTGGTGAGTGTTGCTAATTTTAAACACATTTAGGCCAGAAAAAAAATGGTCAGTGTTCTTGAAATCTGTGCCTAGACTCTGGTAGCACTTGGAAATACTCTGTTAGATTCCTGACACTGCCAGGGATCAGAGCCATAAAGTATTGAACAATAAATTTCGGATTCTCCACACCTCCAAGAAAAGGGAAGTTGTCTGGCTTGTTTCCTCTTACAGAAAGTGAAACCAGGAGTAATGGGAGCAAATTGCAGTGCTGCTATAGCCCACACTAGGGTCAATAAAGGAGGTGCCAGAATTTGGTTGTATGATGCCTGTCACAGTGTCACAGGTGACAGTGAGAGTGTTAACATGAATGTTTATGCTGCAATGAAAGAAGCAAATGAGCTTTGCAACTAGAGGAGAGTTTGGTGCTGACTCTCCTGTTCCCCATGTGCCCTTACTTGGATTCCTATGTTAACACTAGAGCGTAGAACAGAAATTATCCAGGTTTAAACCTTTAATAAATTTAAATTGTCACATAGTTTAAACCCCCAAATTGAAAAGTGTGTGTGTGTGTGTGGTGTTAAGCTTTACAAACCTAACCACATGCAATTGATTAAATTACCCAATTTCCCCCCCCACCAATTTAAGTGTCATTCCCCTTAAAAAAAAAAAAAGAGAACAGGAGTACTTGTGGCACCTTAGAGACTAACATTTATTTGAGCATAAGCTTCCATGGGCTACAGCCCACTTCATCGGATGGACATTAGGAAACAATCATATTTTTTATTTTAAATTAAATTAACAGTAAAACTGATAGAATGCAACAGATATTTCACCCTCTGCACATCAATATTTGGGATGACTTCCACCCCTATGAGGACAACCTTCCCAGACAGTGGAATATTCCAGAGAACCTCCCAGGTCAGAAACATCATTGTAGAGAAGGGGACACTAAGGGTATGTCTACACTACAGGATTAATCCGAATTTATATAATTCGAATTTAGGAAACCGATTTTATAAATTCGAATGTATTCGGCCACACTAGGCACCATTAATTCGGTGGTGTGCGTCCAAGCTACCATAGTAGCATCGATTTCCAGAGCGTTGCATTGTGGGTAGCTTTTACATAGCTATCCCATAGTTCCCACAGTCTCCACCCCCCTTGGAATTCTGGGTTGAGACCCCAGTGCATGATGGGGCAAAAAACATTGTCGCAGGTAGTTCTGGGTACAGCCTCCCCCTCCCTCCCTGAAAGCAACGGCAGACAACCATTTCGCGCCTTTTTTCCTGAGTGAACTCTGCAGACTCCATTCTGCATCAAGCATGGATCCCGTTGTGCTCCAGAACGCAGTCTTGAACATTATAAACACCTCGCGCTTTCTCGTGGAGTTTATGCTTACACAGGACCAGAAAAAAGAGGCGAGGAGGAGGAGGCGGCGATTGCAGCGCAGCGACCAGCGTGATGAGGACATGGACACGGACACAGAATTCTCTGAGACCGCGGGCCCCGGTGCTTTGGAGATTATGATGTTAATGGGCCAGGTTATAGGCTTGGAACGCCGATTCTGGGCCCGGGAAACAAGCACAGACTGGTGGGACCGCATAGTGTTGCAGGTGTGGGACGATTCCCAGTGGCTGAGAAACTTTCGCATGCGTAAGGGCACTTTCATGGAACTTTGTGACTTGCTTTCCCCTGCCCTGAAGCGCCAGAATACCAAGATGAGAGCAGCCCTCACAGTTGAGAAGCGAGTGGCGATAGCCCTGTGGAAGCTTGCAACGCCAGACAGCTACCGGTCAGTCGGGAATCAATTTGGAGTGGGCAAATCTACTGTGGGGGCTGCTGTGATGCAAGTAGCCAAAGCAATCACGGAGGTGCTGCTACGAAAGGTAGTGACTCTGGGAAATGTGCAGGTCATAGTGGATGGCTTTGCTGCAATGGGATTCCCTAACTGTGGTGGGGCAATAGATGGAACCCATATTCCTATCTTGGCACCGGAGCACCAGGGTACCCAGTACATAAACCGCAAGGGGTACTTCTCAATGGTGCTGCAAGCACTTGTGGATCACAAGGGACGTTTCACCAACATCCATGTGGGCTGGCCGGGAAGGGTTCATGACGCTCGCGTCTTCAGGAACACCAATCTGTTTAAACGGCTGCAGCAAGGGACTTACTTTCCGGACCAGAAAATAACCGTGGGGGATGTTGAAATGCCAATTGTTATTCTTGGGGACCCAGCCTACCCCTTAATGCCATGGCTCATGAAGCCATACACAGGCAGCCTGGACAGGAGTCAGGAGTTGTTCAACTACAGGCTGAGCAAGTGCAGAATGGTGGTAGAATGTGCATTTGGCCGTTTAAAAGGTCGCTGGCGATCCTTATTGACTCGCTCAGACCTCAGCCAAACCAATATCCCCATTGTTATTACTGCTTGCTGTGTGCTTCACAATCTCTGTGAGAGCAAGGGGGAGACCTTTATGGCAGGGTGGGAGGCTGAGGCAAATCGCCTGGCTGCTGATTACTCGCAGCCAGACACCAGGGCGATTAGAAGAGCACACGATGAAGCGCTGCGCATTAGGGAAGCTTTGAAAACCAGTTTCATGACTGGCCAGGCTACAGTGTGAAATTTATGTTTGTTTATCCTTCCTGAAAACCCACCCCCTTTATTGACTCATTCTCTGTAAGGAACCCACCCTCCCCCTTCCCCCAGCTTGCTTTCAAAGGAAATAAAGTCACCATTGTTTAAAAATCATTTATTCTTTATTAATTGATTATAAAAAGAGGGAGAGAACCTGAGTGGGGTTTGGGAGGAGGATCAGCGGGAAGGAAAAGCCCAGTAAAAAAAGGTTAAGAAAATGGCAGCCTTTTGCTTGGGCTGTCCACTGGGGTGGAATGGGAGGGTGTACGGAGCCTCCCCCCCCCCCCCCGTGTTCTTAAACGTCTGGGTGTGGAGGCTATGGAACATGGTGAGGAGGTAGGGGGGTTATACAGGGGCTGTAGCGGCACAGAACCTGAGTGGGGTTTGGGAGGAGGATCTGCGGGAAGGAAAAGCCCAGTAAAAAAAGGTTAAAAAAATGGCAGCCTTTTGCTTGGGCTGTCCACTGGGGTGGAATGGGAGGGTGTACGGAGCCTCCCCCCCCGTGTTCTTACACGTCTGGGTGTGGAGGCTATGGAACATGGTGAGGAGGTAGGGGGGTTATACAGGGGCTGTAGCGGCACTCTGTTCTCCAGCAGCCATTCCTGAAGCTCCACCAGACGCCGGAGCATGTCTGTTTGCTCACGCAGCAGCCCCAGCGTTGCTTCCCGACTCCTCTGATCTTCCTGCCGCCACCTCTCATCTCGAGCGTCTCTCCTCTCCTCACGTTGGTCCCTTCTGTCCTCACGTTGGTCCCTCATGTCCTCACGTTGGTCCCTCCTGTCCTCACAGTCACTGGCTTCTTTCCTATACTTGCAAACCGTCTCCTTCCACTCATTCAGATGAGCTCTTTCATTCCTGGTGGATTGCATGATTTCGGAAAACATCTCTTCTCTCGTCTTTTTTTTACGACGCCTTATCTGGGATAGCCTTCGGGAAGGAGGAGGGAGGCTTGAAACATTTGCACCTGCTGGAGGGAGTGAAAAAAGGAGAGAATTTTTTTAAAAGATACATTTTTCAGAACAATGCTTATACTCTTTCACGGTGTATACTATTCACATTACATAGCACATGTGATTTCTGTGCAAGGTCGCATTTTGCCTCTTAATATTGAGTGCCTGTGGCTTTGCTGCTAGAGATCACAGACGCAGGTCCGGGCAACAGAATTCACCTTGCATGCTGCCATGGTAAGCCACTGTCTTTAGGCTTCTGCGCCCTGCTTTCCCACATACCAAGCAAAGCCCGTTGTGCTGCAGTTTTCCTGTTAGCTTGTTTTCTGCTGCTGAAGGTTAACACCCCCCCCCATCCAATTCTCTGGGATGAGTGCTTTCTCCCTCCCCCCACCGCGTGGCTGGTATCAGGGAAGATCCCTGCAGGAACCAAACTAACAACACCCCCCCCCACCCGCCATGAATTCTCTGGGATGAGTGCTTTCTCCCTCCCCCCACCGCGTGGCTGGTATCAGGGAAGATCCCTGCAGGAACCAAACTAACAACACCCCCCCCCCCCGCCATGAATTCTCTGGGATGAGTGCTTTCTCCCTCCCCCCACCGCGTGGCTGGTATCAGGGAAGATCCCTGCAGGAACCAAACTAACACCACCCCCCCACCACCCGCCATGAATTCTCTGGGATGAGTGCTTTCTCCCTCCCCCCACCGCGTGGCTGGTATCAGGGAAGATCCCTGCAGGAACCAAACTAACACCCCCCCCCCCCCGCCATGAATTCTCTGGGATGAGTGCTTTCTCCCTCCCCCCACCGCGTGGCTGGTATCAGGGAAGATCCCTGCTAGCAAAACGCGAAAAGCTCTGGGCCAATCCTCCCCCCCCCCCCCCTTTGCACTTGGCTAAATGCAGGGAAGGATTTCTTTTCAGTCACAGGCAAACAGCCCAGTAGGAACGGCCACCTCTGTCCCCTTAATTAAATTCCCTTATTTCAACCAGGTTACCCTAAGCGATATCACTCTCCTGAGGATTACACAGCAAGATAAAGAACGGATGTTGCTTGAATGCCAGCAAACACCGGGACCATACGCTGCCAGGCTCTGTCAGGCAATGATACCAGATTACTTGCTACTAGCATGGCGTGGTCAAGTGTCCTACCATGGAGGACGGAATAAGGCTGCACTGCCCAGAAACCTTGTGGCAAGGCTTTTGGAGTACCTCCAGGAGAGCTTCATGGAGATGTCCCTGGAGGATTTCCGCTCCATCCCCAGACATGTTAACAGACTTTTCCAGTAGCTGTACTGGCTGCGAATGCATCCCAAGTGCTCAGGGCAAATTAATCATTAAAAATGCTTGCTTTTAAACCATGTTTTATATTTTAAAAGGTAAACTCACCTGAGGTCCCTTCCATGGGGTCATGGTCTTGGGTGCTGGCTTGGGAGGCTTGGGAGGGTACTTCAGTCAGGGTGAGAAACAGATCCTGGCTGTTGGGGAGAACGGAGAGCTGGGTGCTCTCTGCCAGCTCGTCCTCCTCCTCCTCCTCTTCCCCTTCCACGGAATCATCAGGTGTACCTGATGAGATTATCCCCAGCTCGGAATCCACAGTCAGAGGTGGGGTAGTGGTGGCGGCCCGCCCTAGAAATGCATTTAGCTCAGCGTAGAAGCGGCATGTCCGCGGCTCTGACCCGGAGCGACCGTTTGCCTCCTTTGCTTTTTGATAGGCTTGTCTGAGCTCCTTGACTTTCACGCGGCACTGATCTGTGTCCCTATTGTGGCCTCTCTCCATCATGCCCTTGGAAATTTTTTCATAAGTTTTGGCATTTCGTCTTTTCGAACGCAGTTCTGCTAGCACTGAATCCTCTCCCCATATAGAGATCAAATCCAGTACCTCCTGTACGGTCCATGCTGGTGCTCTTTTTCGATTATCAGCCTGCATGGTTACCTGTGCTGATGAGCTCTCTGTGGTCACCTGTGCTCTCCACGCTGTGCAAACAGGAAATGAAATTCAAATGTTCCCGGGGCTTTTCCTGTCCACCTGGCCAGTGCATGCGAGTTCAGATTGCTGGCCAGAGCGGTCACAATGGTGCACTGTGGGATAGCTCCTGGAGGCCAATAACATCGAATTGCGGCCACACTAACCTTAATTCGGATTAACAATACCGATTTTGACGCTACTCCTCTCGTCGAGGAGGAGTACAGAAATCGAATTAAAGGGCCCTTTAATTCGAATTAACTGGCTTCGTTGTGTGGACGGGTCAAGCGTTAATTCGAATTAAGGCAGCTAAATCCGAATTAAAGTCGTAGTGTAGACCAGGCCTTATTTTCCTGGCTTTCCATAACAGGCAAAAAGTATCAGGTGATCCTCATGCGCTGATGTAAAAGCAGCTTCCAGCTGAATTCTGTTTAACACATCTCCCCCTACCCACTTCTTAGCTTTCCTCTAGCTTACCTGGTGTAGACATTCCGGGGTGGGGCTCGTCCCTCACAGGGCGGCTGGGAGCCAGGCCGCCTCGCTACACGAGGCTGGGAAGCAGTTCAGTCTTGCACGTCCAGGCCTAGGTCGGGCAGGCAGCCAACCGTAGTACAGGGCTCAGGCCCTTAGGCAGGGGCTGAGCAAACAAACAGTAAGTTCAGGGGCTCAGGCCCTCAGGCAGGGGCTGAGCAAACAAACAATAAGTTCAGGGGCTCAGGCAGGGAGGAGGAGAGACTGCCACCCAGCGTGGGGTGGCAGGGGGGAACACAGACCCACCCACTCCACTGTGTTCCAGCCCGGGGCCCTATCAGCAGCAGTCCGTCTGCTGCTGGGTCAGTGGGGATCCTGACCGCAACACACTGACATGGGTTCGGGGTCTGCTATCCCCGGGCCACTTCCCATCTCCTCCTCCATGGGTACCTGCACATCCTGAGCCTCGTCTGCCGTGTCCCAGACCATGGGCTCCTCCGGGCACCGAGCGCTGTGTAGGTTGGTCGGTTCCTCCGGACCCTCGGCGGGGGGAAGCTCAGGCCGCTCCTCAGGATACCGGGCTCGGGGCCGGCTCGGCCAGTCCTCCTCAGGATACTGGGCTCTGGGCAGGCTTGGTCAGTCCTCCTCAGGATACCGGGCTCTGGGCAGGCTCGGCCCAGCGGGAGCTCGGGCACCAGCGTCTGTCCTCTCCCGCGGCCGGCCAGCAACTGAGCGCTGTGGCTTGGCCTTTATACTTCCTGTCCCGCCCCTTGACTTCCGGGGGGCGGGGACAGGCGGCGGTGACTCCGCCCACTCTGGCTGCTGTTCTGGCTCGTCCCTCACAGGGGCGGCTGGGAGCCAGGCCGCCTCGCTACACCTGGTTAAACAAGTTCCTACAGACCATGAATGCTCAGTTTGACTCTTAGCTATGTTGGTGCACAAGTTACATTGAAGCACAAAGTGTGGGCATAGATAGCAATGTGCATAAATGCTAGAAAGAAGGCGAAAATTCATCCTAATGCACCAGGTCAGCACAAGGCCTTTGCACCATTTAAGCACTATTTTGTGTGGTACGTAGGCCTTTGTACAAAAGGTATAAAATATGATTATTATCAGAACAAAGGACTAAAAATGGCTCCTTTTTATGCAACAGATCTGTCCTGTGTGAATGCATGCATAGCTGCTGACTTTACTAACATTTTACTGCTTTTAGCACTGCAGAGCCAGCACAGCTAACGGAGAATGAGCTGGGTTCTTTCCTGGTGCTTGCACCACCTAGCAGAATTGTTAACTAAGTATCAGTGACAGATATTTTTATCTCAAGGTGCACAGAAGTGTACTACTCAAGGGAATCTAAGATACATCTCTAACACACCCCACCTGAGTCAGGATTACTGGTGATGGTGCATCAGCCAGAAAGAACCCAGCTTGACTTTCAGTTCCCACACACTTTTCAGATGGAAAACAAAATAAATGTGAAACCCAAGAAGGCTGAGGAGCTCATGTGACCAGTGAGGTTGATTTTTCAATTAGTTTTGGAACACCGGGGAAATTCCAGAAGATCGGAAGAAAGCTAATTTGTGTTAATATTTTAAAAGAGTAAATAGGATGACACAGGGAATTATACGTCTGTCAGTCTGACACCTACCCCAGGTAAAATAATGTAGCAGCTAATATGGGATTCAATTAATAAAGAATTAAAAGAGGGAATTATAATTAATGCCAATCAACATGGGTTTATGGAAAATAGATCCTGTCAAACTAACTTAATAACTTTTTGTATGACATTACAAGGTCTGGTTGATAAAAATAACAGTGTTAATGTAATATACTTCGACTTCCGTAAAGCATTTGACTTGGTACCACATGATATCTTGATTAAAAAACTAGAAAAATATAAAATGGCTCACATTAAGTGGATTAAAAGATGGTTAACTGATCATCTTAAAATGCAATTGTAAATGGGGAATCATCAAACGGGTGTGTTTCTAGTGGGGTCCTGCAGGAATCAGTTCTTGGCCCTATGCTATTCAACATTTTATGAATGACTTGGAAGACAACACAAAAATCACTGAAAAAGTTTGCATGTGATACAAAAATTGGGCAAGTGGTAAATAATGAAGAGAACAGGTCACTGATACAGAGCAAGCTGGATTGCTTGGTAAACTGAGTGTAAGGAAACAATATATGTTTTAATACAGCTAAAAGTAAATGGGTATACATCTGGGAACAAAGAATGTAGGCCCTATTTATGCGATGGTGGACTCTACTCTGGAAATCAGTAACTCTGAAAAACATTTGGGAGTCATGCTAGATAAACAGGTGAACAAGAGCTCCCAGTGCAACACTGTGCCCAAAAGCACTAATGCAATCCTTGGATGCAAACCCAGAGGAATTTCGAGTCATTAGTGCTGGAAATATAGGTGTGGGGGGTGCTGACACACCCCTGGCTTGAAGTAGTAATAACAAACACCAAATACGTGCTTTCCATTATCAGCACCCCCACTAGAAAAATTGTTCCAGCACCCCTGTCTCGAGTAGGAGTAAAGAGGTTATTTTACCTCTGTATGTGGCACTGATGTGGAATGCTGTGTCTAGTTTTTATGTCCACAATTAGAGAACAACGTTGATAAATTGGAAAGGGTTCAGAGAAGAGCCCTGAGAATGATTAAAGGATTAGAAAACATGCCTTATAGTGAGAGACTCAAAGAGCTCACTCTGTTTAGCTTAACAGAGAAGGTTAAGGGGTGACTTGATTACAGTCTATAAGTACCTACATGGGGAACAAAGATTTAAATAATATGTTCTTCAGTCTAGCAGAGAAAGGTATAACATGAAGTTAAAGCTAGACAAATTCAGACAAGAGATAAAGCATGAATATTTAGCAGGGAGAGGAATTAATCATTGAAACAACTTACCAAGGGTCATGATGGATTCTCTGTCACTGGCAATTTTTAAACCAAGATTGGATGTTTTTCCAAAAGATATGCTCTAGGAATTATTTGGGGAAGTTCTATGACCTGTGTTATGCGGAAGATCAGACTGGATGATCCCGGTGGCTCCTTTTGGCCATGGAATCGAAGCAACTATGAAGCCTTTCTACAGAGAGACTTTTCAGAGAAGTAACCTCCTTTAAGAGAAACACCAGGAAATAGAAGATGGTCCAAGGGAAAACCTGTTAGGAGGGAACTGGGAGAATTCCTATTCTAACTGGGAGAACTTTTAACAGCTTCTGAATAAAAATCTAAAAGTGAACATATTGTCATCATGAATGGGCTATCTGCATCACAAATGCCACAACTTCAATTAGCACTAAATGGCACGTGTGTAGTACAAAGGCCAAGGAATGACTAAACCCCTAGCGGCAGTTCTTCCAGAACAAGGGTGAGTCACTGTAGGGCATCTTATATAGCTGCTGCCTGTGCTGTCTCTATTCTGTGGTTATCAAGCCAGATCCTTGATATTATTGATCCTTGATATTATTATTATTATTTTATTGGCTTTCTGTAGTGCCTAGGAGCCCAGTCATGAACCAGGATCCCATTGTGCAAGGTGCTGTACACAGAATAAAAAGATGGTTTCTGCCCCAAAAGGCATGTCTACATAGCAGCTGGGAGGACATGCACGTGCTGGCTCTGCTTGAGCTAACATGCTAAAAATAAGAGTGTGGCCGCAATGGCATGGGTGGCAGCTCAGGTTAGCTGCCCAAGTACATACTCCAGGACGGGGGGTCGGCTGGGACTGTACTTGAGCTAGTCCAAGATGCTGCCCATGCTGTGGCAGCCACACTGGCAGCACCCTCCCAGCTGCTGTGTAGAACATACCCTAAGAACTTACAATCTAAGTAAAAGCATCAAATTTCACTTCGGTTTTGTCTACACAGGGAAAATGCACCAGCACCACTCCTCTAGTGCTTCCAACAATGCAGACAGGGTGTCAAGGCTGAATCCCCACTCTGGCACCTCGAGTGCAGGAAGTGGGGGCCCACAAGGATTTTAAAAATTAATACCTGCCACGCCAGGCTTGTATTAAACTCCCAAGGTTACAGCTTCTCTCTGACCTTGGCTTGGTAAACGGTGCCACCACCCAAATGCAAAAAAACCCCTTTGAACCCAGGAAGGAGCACTTGGGAATTCCTCCTGGTGGGTACCCTCAAGCCCTTTCACACACACACACACACACCCCGCAAGAAAACAAAGGAAATTAGCTGTGGCTATCAGCTAATCAAACAACATACACAAACCTCTTAGGACACCAAAAATCCAATCCTGTTCTTAAAAAAGGTAAATTTTATTAAAAACAAAAAGGAAAAAAAACACATCTGGAACTTAGGCTTTTTGCTAGATCTTAAAAGAAACAATTACAAAAATTAAGCACCCAAAATACCTTTCTTGGAGGTTCAGCTTAAAGGTAACAAGCAAACAAAAGCATCTAGGGTTAGCACAGAGGAGATCCACAAGCCAAAATAAGAAATAAACCTGATAGCCTCTAACTAAACATTCCCTATCCAAATTATTTCTTCTAGGTATGGAAGGTGATTTTTTATACCTGGTTCAAGCCTTACACAGCATTCCTGCTCTGTTCCCCTCTTTCCCAGAGAGAACACAACACACAAACAAAGGGAAGTTATTTCCCCCCATTTTAAGAAGTTCTGGCCCTCCCATTGGCTCTTTTGGTGCCCACTCCTTTTCCTTTACCTGGGGAACTTTGTTAACCCTTTACAGGTAAAGCAAGCAGAGAACAGCCAGCAAGAGGGACTTTATAGCTAACTGGCTGGCTGGTGTCCATAAAAGGAAGCTACCCCCACCCCCCCTTCATTTATCACGCAGAGTATAGACATTTTTACCATCATAGTAGCAGGATTAGTGTCTGCACTACAACTTCCATCATTTGTAGCTGTAGTGGGACTCTACCACTGCAGTAGAATGCTTACAAATGTTCCCAGTGTAGATGTACCCTCATTCACACTGAGTAGCCCCAATTAAGTTAAAAAAATGTTTCAGTGGGACTACTTGATGGAGTAAGTGCTGCTTAACATGAGCATGAGTTGCAAAATGAGGCCCTTAATTATTTTTTAAATTAGTCACCCATAACTCAAAGCTCCTTTTCAGTTCTAGTTCATTTCCATTCTTTACAAGATATTTCTTGCAATCCCAACATATAGTTTGCAGGTTCACATATTATTGTGGCCCAATTTTGTCAACAAATTGCATTTACTATACATTTGATAGAGGCTGGCAAGATATCCAGATGCTGCTGTGTGCTTGTTCTGCATTCAGTATAGCTGTGTAAGTATCTCAAAATTTCCCCCATAAATTGGCACTTGAATCAAAGAACTGAATGTGCTTTGGCTATGTATGAACTCCTTTTTGTGATCCCTCTCCATGAATATTGCTGCAAATGAGTTTTAATTGTAGACCCAAAAGAAGAGCCCTAGGTTGATGCCTTTTTAAAAATTTGTCCTCAGAAGACAAAGAGTTCCTTTTAGCCCTTTGCCTGACCAGATATACTCTAGTTTAATTTTCAATACCCATACTTTGTTTTTCTTTCTAATTTATGTTTTGATCGATATATCCACAAGAGTTCAGTCATCTCAGGAATATCCATGTGAGATTTTGGTAGTCTTGCTTGATTTTTTAAGAGAGAACAGCTGTCTGGTGAGTAATCCAGCAAGATTTACACCAGTCATGTGAGACTGCTCACAAGAGTCCACAGAGGGCAGTGAAATCAAAAAGATCACGTAGATTTTCCAGGGCATGGATTGCCAGTCACACTACCTGTAACTATTAACATAAACATGACTTCACACAGGATTAAATTCACTCGCATGCAGAGGGATAGCACAAGGTTTATGCAACACTTAAATGCTCAAAATAGGGCTTAAATGAGATTTAAGTGCTGCACAGACCTTGTACTGCTCCCCTGGACCCCAACATGGGAGTTAATTTCATCCAGTGTGCATAAGATATGTAGGGTTGTATTTAACTGATGTGCAACAAGCATGCACATTTTTGCAGATTCACATATTATTGTGGCCCATAAAGTTCCCAGCATAAAGATTTCTATGTCCTTAGAAAATATAGGTTGAATTGAATAAATGCGGCTATTATAAAATCTATTTTTCTGCTATGTTTTATTGCTCATAGTAACTAGCTTATAAGCACTGTAAAATTTCAGAATAATGTGTTCTGAATGTAAACTCTACAGTAAAATATGGCAAAAATATGTGTGTGTGTCTTTGTAAAACATAGTCGTATTTTTAGGGATGCTTTGATATTGAGATGAGCTGGTTGGAAAATGGACTATATTGAGAGCCTAGAGGGTTCTGTAGGGAAGTATGTTACTGATAATAATAAGTAAATAAAAATATTTCAGGGTCTGTTCAAAAGCATCTGGCAGTCCTGGTTTCGCCTGTTGTCCACCTGTCACCCCCACCTAGAATTAGGTGGGGTGAGTTGTACCTCTCCGTTTTTGGAAGCAGCCTGCTTTGTGTCTCTGTGTTTTGTGGGTTCTTGTGTGCTATCCTTCTGGACTCTAAGAAATAGAGTCGTGTTACTCTGCCAACTTCCAGGAAGAGCATTTTATGTTTTTCATCTAACTTCTGTGTGTATGGCCATCAACATAGCACAAAACATTTTCTATAAACACTTTTGTGAATATTTTTGTTTGTTTTTAGTCTGAATTCTTCTCCTAGCTCTAATACAGAGTTGGGAAAGCCTACATTCAGTGTGCTCTAGCAGATACTACAGCAGGGGTCGGCAACATTCGGCACGCGGCTCGCCAGGGTAAGCACCCTAGCGGGCTGGGCCAGTTTATTTACCTGCTGACGCGGCAGGTTCGGCCAATCGCGGCCCCGAGTGGCCGCGGTTCGTCGTCCCGGGCCAATGGGGTGGTGGGAAGCCGCGGCCAGCACATCCCTCGGCCCGCGCTGCTTTCCGCCGCCCCCATTGGCCCGGGACGGCGAACCGCGGCGAGTGGGGGCCACGATCGGCCGAACCTGCCACGTCAGCAGGTAAATAAACTGGCCCGGCCCGCTAGGGTGCTTACCCTGGCGAGCCGCGTGCCGAACGTTGCCGACCCCGTACTACAGTGATGAGTGCAGTATAAGAACCTAAATCAACTAGAATAGAATACAAAAGGATACACTGTGGGTCTTTGCTTGTGTGAAATGGTATTTATAACAAACTGCCTTCTTGCTATTATCCTAGTGTGTGGATTATGTTATCATTACATTGACCATGATCTGGCTATGTCTGTCTGCTAGCAATGGGCCTGAAGCAAAGCTGATTTCTCAGAGCTGTTAATAGTGCATGCACCTACAAACTAGACCTCTAAGATCATATTCTGGAGCCTCATGGACATGGTGGATTGGGAAATGTCATCATTTGCTTGATAACTAGTTTGAGGTTATTTTGTTCTCACAAGAGCTGGTGGCACCTCAAGGAAACATTTGCCAGTTAGCTGATGATCATAGAATATCAGGGTTGGAAGGGACCTCAGGAGGTCATCTAGTCCAACCCCCTGCTCAAAGCAGGACCAATCCCCAGACAGATTTTTACCTCAGTTCCCTAAATGGCCCCCTCAAGGGCTGAACTCACAACCCTGGGTTTAGCAGGCCAATGCTCAAACCACTGAGCTATTCCATCCCCCTCCCAATGATGCTCCAAACGATGCTCCAAAGCAGCTCAGTTCCATCCTGCTCAAAGTGCGGAGGCCCCTCATATACAAAAGGCAAGGGCATGTGGAACAGGAATCAGTGTTTATCTTAATTATTTGCAGTTGGGTTGGAAGAGAGGGTGAGGATGTTTAGTAAAGTAATCAGATGGTTTTAACTATAACAATGGTTGACTGATGATTGACTGAGGCTTCAGGAATTTAAGGAGAGAGACAATTGTTTGGCAGTTCTATTTAGGGAAAACATTTTTTAAGACTGCTCATTTAATTAAAGATCAGACTTAACAGCACAAATGCATATCATCTTCAATAGTATCATGAGATAATGAGGTAGTGTGGTAATCTGGAAAATATCCATATTAGTCCTCATTATCTGCTGTGGAAAATATTGGTTTTTGATTTCTGCAAGATGGCCTCCCATGGCATGGGGTTCACACTATCCTGAGTCGAACCAGAAAGAAAAAAAGTCTGTCTCATTTTAAGATATGCAATTTGACACCAATAGATCCCACACTCAATGCAGAAGGGTTGCACTCTGACATGGCATAGTATTTATTAAAAGTAGTGTGCTTCTGCCACAGGACGAAGAAGAAAATTGATTCCAGGGTTTCGTCGATACTGGAGAATTGAACCATGTATAATTTAAATGTTAGCACTGGTCTGTATGTGATTGGCACATTACAGAACATTCACACTATTGATTCTATTTCACTTATCCCTGCACCCACACAAAGCTCTTTTCCTTCCTGGGAACCTATCCCACAGTTCCCAGCACAACTGATAAAAACAGCATCTTGTGAAAACTAGAATGGGGGCCTGCTCCCACTTCCTGTTTGGATGTGGCCAAATTCTCTTTGAAGACGAGATGGAAAACTCATACACACAGCTTGCAAGATTTGATCAGTTATACTCTAAAACTGCTTTCTCCTTGAGCCTGAAAACTAAACGCTAGCCTAAAATTAGCGCTGAACCAAATCCAAATGCTTCTGGATTCACTTCTACCTATAAACAGTTGTCAGTGGTGATCACTGCAATTACAGGTGGAATGTTTTGAATTTGCAATCCAGAATCCTTTATGTCAGCTGTTTAAAAATGAAGATTCACAGTGAGATAATTCTCTTGAAAATTCAATATAAACTAAAGGAACAACTGCAGCAATTAAACAGGAAAACAAATTCGCCATGTAACCTTCCATTTATATAAATCAGCTTTTATCAGCTTGCTGGAGGACTCCACCCTCCCCTTCAGCACTGCTCCTGTCCATCATTCTTAAAATACAGGGCCAAAACCTCACTGCAGGAAGCC
This sequence comes from Emys orbicularis, assembly GCF_028017835.1. Classification (NCBI taxonomy): domain Eukaryota; kingdom Metazoa; phylum Chordata; order Testudines; family Emydidae; genus Emys; species Emys orbicularis. The sequence goes on along the minus strand of NC_088683.1, from coordinate 265,658,467 downwards.
AACGTAGGTTGGCATATGTGTGACATGGTTTGCCAAATCTCTCTCCCGCTGATTTTATTATCAAACTTGACTCTTCCAGAGACTCTGTGTGCCTGATGTCATTGCTCAGAAATTCTTGGGCTGATTAGTTGTTGCTGGCAATGAGGGAGTCTCTCTCTAACGTCTGGGTCTCAGTGTAATGTTACTATGCATAGCATTTGCCCAGAATAGTGAAATGTAATATTTTCCCCCCTTTTCAGCTAACTGAAGTACTCCAGTGGCCTATGGACATGTGAGCTCAGTTCTAAAATCCATATTATGTCCTTGAGTTGGCTCATAACGTTAACCAGGTGATCTAGAAGTGGCCATGGATATTCCGGAAAAGTCGGAGGCTAAACATTGCCTTGTTTTGTTCCTCATAAATAAAAACTGTTTGATGCTGCACCAGTTTTGAAGTGCTTACTACTTTGGACAAAGTCCTGGGTTTCATCTCTCTTAAGAACTTGTGCTTGTCAGAAGCCAATGATTTATAAGCACTGAGAAAAAGGAGTGCCAGACATGTCTGGGGCTACAGTCTGTCATGTGGATTCCAATAATTTGCTGCCCATGCAGCATTTCATGGCACCATAAAAGCTCTTGTAAATGAAGGCAGATTTTGTGACACACACTCCATAATTTAAAATGGAGGTCAAAGTAACTGACACAATTTACCTTACACGGCAATTCAGCTCAGAAAAGAGCAAATGAGACAGAAGGTGTTTAATGGGGTATCAGAGGGGTTGGTGTGAGGCCCAGTCTTATTTAACATCCTCATTAACCTCAGGGCTTGTCTACACTACAAAATTAGGTCGGATTTATAGAAGCCGGTTTTATAGAAACCGGTTTTCTGCAGCCGACTGTGTGTGTCCCCACATAAAATGCTCTAAGTGCATGAAGTCGGCGGACCGCGTCCACAATACCGAGGCTAGCGTCGACTTCCGGCGCATTGCACTATGGGTGCCTATGGGTACCTATCCCACAGTTCCCGGAGTCTCCGGCGCCCATTTGAATTATGGGTAGAGATCGCAATGCCCGAATGATGCAAAGCAGTGCCGCGGGGGGTTCTGGGTACATTGCGTCAGGCCCCTCCCCCGCCGTCACAGCAACGGCAGACAATAGATTCGCGCCTTTTTACCTGGGTTACCTGTGCAGACAACATACCACGCCAAGCATGGAGCCCGCTCAGCTCAGCTCACCGTCACCATATGTCTTCCGGGTGCCGGCAAACGTGGGACTGCATTGCTAAACAGCAGCAGCAGCTTACTGCCTTTTGGCGGTAGACGGTGCAGCATGAGTAGTAGCCTTCATCGGCGCTCGGGATGCTGGTAGCTGTGGGGCTGGCAGCCGTAGGGCTGCATTGCACCAGCCCCTTTCCTTTTGGCAGTAGATGGTTTATTACGACTGGTAACCGTCCTCGTCGGACAAATTGCCTGAAATGCTCATAGATTATTGTAGCCTGAGCACCTTTACCAATCCTTCTGGCTACTGTACAGCATATATTGCTACACAGCAGCAACCCCTTGCCTTTAACCGTCCTCGTTGGACGATGATGGCTTCCAGTCGTAATATACTATTTTCTGCCAAGTATTGTCTGCTAAGCACCCAGAAAAGGCCGAGGGCGATCTGGGTGCTGGCAGACATATGGCTGGCTCACGTAGGGTTACATTGCTACCAAGCACCCAGAAAATGCCGAGGGCTATCAGTCATGCTGCACTGTCGTCTTAAGATGTAAAAAATAGATTTGTTCTGTATTCATTTCCTTCCCCCCTCCCTCCGTCAAATCAACGGCCCGCTAAACCCAGGCTTAGGAGTTCAATCTCTGGGGGGGGGGGGCATTCTGTGTGACAGTTGTTTGTATTTCTCCCTGATGCACAGCCACCTTTCTTGATTTTAATTCCCTGTACCTGTACGCCATGTCGTCAGTCGCCCGCCCCTCCCTCCCTTCTTCCCCTGGTCTTTAGATACTAGTTTCGCGCCTTTTTTCAGACCAGACGCCATAGCTATCACTGGGATCATGGATCCCGCTCAGATCACCGCGGCAATTATGAGCACTATGAACACCACGCGCATTGTCCTGGAGTATATGCAGAGCCTGGACATGCCAAAGCAAAACCAGGAGGACCAGCTGAGGAGTAGGAGGCGATTGCAGCACGGCGACGATAGTGATGAGGAAATTGACATGGACCTCTCACAAGGCACAGGCCCCAGCAATGTGGAAATCATGGTGTTACTGGGGCAGGTTCATGCCATGGAACGCCGATTCTGGGCCCGGGAAACAAGCACAGACTGGTGGGACCGCATCGTGTTGCAGGTCTGGGACGATTCCCAGTGGCTGCGAAACTTTCGCATGCGTAAGGGCACTTTCATGGAACTTTGTGACTTGCTTTCCCCTGCCCTGAAGCGCCAGAATACCAGGATGAGAGCAGCCCTCACAGTTGAGAAGCGAGTGGCGATAGCCCTGTGGAAGCTTGCAACGCCAGACAGCTACCGGTCAGTCGGGAATCAATTTGGAGTGGGCAAATCTACTGTGGGGGCTGCTGTGATCCAAGTTGCCAGGGCAATGAGAGACCTGGTGATATCAAGGGTAGTGACTCTGGGAAACGTGCAGGACATAGTGGATGGCTTTGCTGCAATGGGATTCCCAAACTGTGGTGGGGCGATAGACGGAACCCATATCCCTATCTTGGCACCGGCGCACCAAGCCACCGAGTACATAAACCGCAAGGGGTACTTTTCAATGCTGCTGCAAGCCCTGGTGGATCACAAGGGACGTTTCACCGACATCAACGTGGGCTGGCCGGGAAGGGTACATGATGCTCGCGTCTTCAGGCACTCTCTTCTGTTTCGAAAGCTGGAGGAAGGGACTTTCTTCCTGGACCAGAAAATAACCATTGGGGATGTTGAAATGCCTATCGTGATCCTTGGGGACCCAGCCTACCCCTTAATGCCATGGCTCATGAAGCCATACACAGGCAGCCTGGACAGGAGTCAGGACCTGTTCAACTACAGGCTGAGCAAGTGCCGAATGGTGGTGGAATGTGCATTTGGGCGTTTAAAAGCGCGCTGGCGCAGCTTACTGACTCGCTGTGACCTCAGCGAAAAGAATATCCCCATTGTTATTGCTGCTTGCTGTGCGCTCCACAATATCTGTGAGAGTAAGGGGGAGACATTTATGGCGGGGTGGGAGGTAGAGGCAAATCGCCTGGCCGCTGATTACGCGCGGCCAGACACCAGGTCGGTTAGAGCAGCACAGCAGGGCGCGGTGCGCATCAGAGAGGCTTTGAAAACTAGTTTTGTGACTGGCCAGGATACGGTGTGAAACTTCTGTTTGTTTCTCCTTGATGAAATCGCAGCCCCCCCCCCCACCCGGTTAACTCTACTACCCTGTAAACCAACCACCCCACCCTCCCCTACCCTCCCCTCTTCAAGCACCACTTGCAGAGGCAATAAAGTCATTGTTACTTCACATTCATGCATTCTTTATTAATTGAGCACACAACTAGGGGGATAATTGCAAAGGTAGCCCGGGATGGGTGGGGGAGGAGGGAAGGAAAAGGACACACTGCACTTTAAAACTTTAAAACTTATTGCTGTGGAAATCATCTAGGGTGGAGTGATTGGGTGGCCGGAGGCCCCCCCACCGTGTTCTTGGGCGTCTGGGTGAGGAGGCAATGGGACTTGGGGAGGAGGGCTGTTGGTTACAGAGGGGCTGTAGCGGCGGTCTCTGCTCCTGCTGTTGGTTACAGAGGGGCTGTAGCGGCGGTCTCTGCTCCTGCTGCCTTTCCTGCAGCTCAACCATACGCAGGAGCATATCACTTTGATGCTCCAGCAGCCGGAGCATCGACTCTTGCTTTCTGAGTACAAGCTGACGCCACTTCTCCTCTTCAGCCCGCGTTTCAGCACGCAAACTCTGCTCTTCAGCCCGCCACCTCTCCTCTCGCTCATATTGGGCTTTTTTAAAATCAGTCATTGACTGCCTCCACGCATTCTGCTGTGCTCTGTCAGCGTGGGAGTCAGTCTGTAGTTCAGTGAACATTTCGTCACGCGTCCTTCGCTTCCTTCTTCGAATATTCACTAGCCTCTGTGAAGATGAAACATTTGCAGCTGGTGGAGGAGAAGGGAGAGTTGTTTAAAAAAGATACATTTTTGAGAACAATGGGTACACTCTTTCACGTTAGATTTTGCTGTTCACATCACACAGCACATGTGCTTTCGTTACAAGGTCGCATTTTTCCTCTTATATTGAGGGCCTGCCGGTTTGGTGTGAGAGATCACTCACGCAGTGCCAGGCCACAGATTTCAGCTTGCAGGCAGCCATGGTAAGACACAGTCTTTTGGCTTTTTTAACCTTGTTAACAAGTGGGGATGGTTTAAAACAGTACTGCTCTCATTAAGCATACCAAGCACCCATTGGGTTGGCCATTTAAAATGGGTTTGCAATGTAAAAGGAGGGGCTGCGGTTTCAGGTTTAACATGCAGCACAAACCCAACTAACTCCCCTCCCCCACACACCCAATTCTCTGGGATGGTCACTTCACCCCTCCCCCCCACCGCGTCGTTAACAGCGGGGAATATTTCTGTTCAGCAGAGCAGGAAGGGGCACCTCTGAATGTCCCCTTAATAAAATCGCCCCATTTCAACCAGGTGACCGTGAATGATATCACTCTTCTGAGGATAACAAAGAGCGATAAGGAATGGATGTTGTCTGCATGCCAGCAAACACCGGGACCATACGCTGCCATGCTTTGTTATGCAATGATTCCAGACTACGTGCTACTGGCCTGGCGTGGTAAAGTGTCCTACCATGGCGGACGGGATAAGGCAGCCCTCCCCAGAAACCTTTTGCAAAGGCTTTGGGAGTACATGAAGGAGAGCTTTCTGGCGATGTCCCTGGAGGATTTCCGCTCCATCCCCATACACGTTAACAGACTTTTCCAGTAGCTGTACTGGCCGCGATTGCCAGGGCAAATTAATCATTAATCATTAAACACGCTTGTTTTTAAACCATGTGTAATATTTACAAAGGTACACTCACCAGAGGTCCCCTGTGTGCCCACAGGGTCTTGGGTGAGTTCGGGGGATACTGGTTCCAGGTCCAGGGTGACAAACATATCCTGGCTGTTGGGGAAACTGGTTTCTCCGCTTCCTTGCTGCTGTGAGCTATCTATGATGTTCTCTCCATCCTCATCTTCCTCGTCCGCCGAACCCGCTTCCCTGTCTCCAGCGAGGGACTGATAGCACACGCTTGGGCTACTGGTGGCTGCACCCCCTAGAATGGCATGCAGCTCCTCGTAGTAGCGGCATGTTTGCGGCTCAGCCCCGGACCTTCCGTTTGCGTCTCTGGCTTTGTGGTAGGCTTGCCTTAGCTCCTTAATTTTCACGCGGCACTGCTGTGCGTCCCTGTTATGGCCTCTGTCCTTCATGGCCTTGGAGATCTTTTCTAATGTTTTGCCATTTCTTTTACTGTTTCGGAGTTCGGCCAGCACTGCTTCATCTCCCCAGATGGCGATCAGATCCCGTACCTGCCGTTCGGTCCAGGCTGGAGCTCTTTTGCGATCCTGGGACTGGGACTGGGACTCCATCACGGTTACCTGTGCTGATGAGCTCTGCATGGTCACCTGTGCTCTCCACGCTGAGCAAACAGGAAATGAAATTCAAACGTTCGCGGGGCTTTTCCTGTCTACCTGGCCAGTGCATCTGAGATGACAGTGCTGTCCAGAGCGGTCACAATGAAGCACTGTGGGATAGCTCCCGGAGGCCACTAATGTCGAATTCCGTCCTCACTAACCCAATTCCGACCCCCCTAAGGCCGATTTTATCGCTAATCCCCTCGTCGAGGTGGTGTAAAGAAACCGGTTTAAAGGGCCCTTTAAGTCGAAAGAAAGGGCTTCGTCGTGTAAACGTGTCCAGGCTTAAGTCGACTTAACGCAGCTAAAGTCGACCTAAACTCGTAGTGTAGACCAGGCCTCAGAGAGGGAGTAAATAGCATACTAATTAAATGTGTAGCAGATACTAAATTGGGAAACTTTGTGAAAAACAAGGAGAGGGAAATAAAAAGGGGGTTAAGTCTAACCTACAAAATATGCTAAGTAGAAATTAGGCTTTGGCCTAAAGTTAGCCTAAGTGTACAGGAGTTTGGGACACTGCACTTTCTAATGTGAGCAGAAATTAGAGAGAAGTTGGCGACAGTAAGGTGGGGAAATTGAAGTTATCAAGGACATGACCCAAGGTTATGTTGCTGATTTGTTTTGGTTACAACTGTTCTGAGCAAGGTTTTAATGAGTGTTTTTGAGAATTGTGGATGTTTTATTAAAATGCTGTCTATACTGATAGTAGGGGAAGGACATTGGTGCAGATGTTAATTTAAAATAATGTGTAACGTAAAAAGCCAATAAGGAGCTGGTGGAAATATAACTATGGTAAGGGGCAGTTTAATGTTAAGTAGTATTATTATGGATTACAAAAGGAGTAGTCTGTTAATTTGTGGAGCATGCTAATTAACATCAAAAAGGTACCATTAGGTGCCAACATTCTAAGGTTTTATTTCTGTTGTCAGTGGACTGATCACACACTGATATACCATTTTATCTTTGAGTGCAAGTATAATTGTATTGTGTACATGGTAATTGCATGCCTGTTTACTTAACTAATTGTTTTTCTTTTGAATAAAGTTTGGTGTTATCATTCAAAGTGTTGCATAGTAGTCCTCTACTAAAACATTTTCTATAACTGAGCTAGTGGCACAAACCTGAAAACTAAGTTGGGTTTTATTGCATCCTTTAACAATTTAATATTAATTGGGAATATTTCAACATAAAGGCTACAAAAGGTTACATAAGAGATTAGAGTGGTAAGTAAAAACTACAAAATTAAATTCAAGTTGGAAAAATGCACACTAGTGCATTGGAGGAAAGAAACTAAAAGATATTCAGTGGAAGAAAGTCCTTGGAAAGCTATAATGCCAAGAGGGACAAAAGAATGGTAGAGGAGATGAGCTTGTAGTTTTATAGCAGCAAAAAAAAAAATCTGTGCTTGTAAGATGGTCGCGGTCCCCTCCCCGTCCATCCTGGTGGGAGGCCACACCCTCTCACTGCAATGCTCCTAGAGCGACTCTGTTCGGGGGGGCAGGCAGCAATCAGTTAAAGCTCTAGCCTGCAGTGAGGCAGAGCAGTAGGGAGTCTGTCTGCCTGGAGCCCTCAGTCAGGGCAGGGCAGCAATCAGTTCAGGTAATGGCTCTGGCCTACAGTCAGGTAGAGCAACAGTGCAGTCTGCGGGGGATTAGCTCTCTGGCGAGAGAGCCAGCCAAACCATCTGGCATCCTAGCTCAGGCAGGTGCCAGACCAATGCAGGCCTCCTGGCCGAAAGGTGGGGAGTCTGCCACCCCCAGGGGTGGGATGGCAGGAGGTAGGGGGACGCAGGCCTACCCGCTCCAATGTGTGCCAGCTCAAGGCCCTAACAATGGCAGAGTGGTCAACGGGGAAATCCAGCCACAAAACACTGGCCAGCTTGCAGTCAGTCACACAGATGAACCCTATTCAGCTTCCCTGGGCTCCTTCCTACACTCACAGTCCGGGGGTACCTGGGTTCTGGGGTTGTTACTGGTATCACTGGGGTAAATGGCAAGCGGCAGCCCCAACAGCTCCTCAGTGTCCCCGGCATCTGGCAGCTCTGGCAGTCCTTCCGGGTCTCTGGCATTGTAGCAGCCTCCATCAGATCCGAGCTCCAGCAGCATAGAGAGACATCCTGCTCCTCTGGCAGCTCTGCTCTCACTGAGCTAGAGGGCTGGCCTTTTATATTTCCGGTTCCTGTCCCACCCCTCTGCTTTCGGCGGGGTGGCTGCGGATATCCCAGTTCTGCCCACCAGGGGGCGGTTGTGGTCCCCTCCCCGTCTGTCAGGGAGGGAGGCCACGCCCCTTTGCTACAGTGCCATTTTGAATTTAATAAATAGAGCCATTGCATCAGTAATGATAGTCAATCTGTAGATGAAACTGCAACTAGAATAGGGCACCTAGTTATGGGCACCTTAATAACAGAAAGATGATGAATTGGAAGAAATTCAGAGAAAGCAATAAAAATGATTAAGATAGTAGCAATAGTAAATATTAATATCATGGAAGCTCCTACAGATCCTAATATGTGGTGGCAGGGGGACGGGGAGAGGTATACAAACACAGTAAAGAGACAATCCTTGCCTTCCAATCTAAAGACGGTATGGAGAGCTAACTTATGAGGAATCCGCTAAATATGTATATCTTGGTTCAAACGATAAAGCCAAGATATGATTGCAGTGTACAAGTATTTGAAGGACGTAAACACCAAAAAGAGAGAAATGATTTAATGTGGTACAAGGGTGTATATATAGTAACAATGGTGTAAAATAACCAAGGAAAATGTAGAGTGAATATCAGGAAAAACTTCCTGATGGTCAAATATATTACTCTTTTGAATAGCTTCCCAAGAAAACTGGCAGAAGCCCCATAATTTGGGGTAATTGAAACCTGGAATGAACAAAGTAATAGCTAATAGTGAAACCAATCTTTCATTGGTAGGTGGCTATATTAAATGTTTTTTGCCATCTCTAAGTTTTATTATTCTAAAAATTAATTTGATCTACAAAAGTGCTTGTTTTATGGCATACAGTATAAATTCAGCATATACTAGGAACTCACTATACTTCACTCCTTCCCCTCCTCACTGCCTAGCCATATTCTGTGCACACAGCTGGATGATTAGGCACATTCCTGCCTCTAATATTCTGCCAGTATAGGAATCTGTCAGCCCACCACTCCTGGTAGTAATGGTAGTTGTTGCACACTGCTATGGTCCACCAGGACTATTGCTTTTCACTGTAGCTACTTTAAAAAAAAAATCCTCTTGCTCAGCTGCAACAGCAATGCTCTTTTGCCTTCCAAACTTCCAACCCATCAAGTTTTTAAATGGTTGCAGGAGCAGTTTCAATACAAGTTTACACCAGTTGATCTCTTTGATTTCATTGGAGTTACTCTTGGTGTACCCTATAGAGATATGTTTATGAAAAATTGTGATTTGGAGATGCTTCCTCATAAGGGACAGTGTTGTGAGTTTGGGAATTTGGAGATGTGTCCTGGAGGCAGGGATTGGGAACACTGCATGGCTGTGTGCAGCAGCTCACCAGAGATGCTCTCTTGTTTGTTTTATTCCTTTCTCATTCACTAGTTTGTTATTTAATGAACCCCAAGATCATTACATGGTGTCAGAAGTGCTGAATGAGAAGGAAGCTCCAGTCATTTTGAAGTTAACTCCTGTCAGGTGTTTGCAGCTGAAAGCAGAGACAAAGAGAGGCACCAGAGAAGCAAGTGGAGCACTAGGCACAGAGGCTTTTGCATGTATTTGGTGAGCACAGTAGTAGCTTGACTAGCTTAAGAAGAGTTAAAGGCCAAAAATGGATGTTTTGCAACCTCCTTCCAGTCTGCGATTGTCACACAATGTTGCAGAGAACTGGAAAAAATTCTGACAGAGATTTGAATTGTGTTTAGCAGCCACAGCGGCAGATGAGAAAAAAATGATAAAGTGAAATCATCAATCTTTTTGCACGTTGTTGGGGAGGAATCATTGGATATTTATAACAACTTTAAGTTTGAAGAAGGTGAAAGCATGAAGTTAATTAAAATGCTGACTAAATTTGAGGAATATTGCATGCCAAAAAGGAATGAAACCTTTGAGAGAGACAAAATTTTTACATGCATGCCAAAAACTGATGACACCATTGAACAATATATAACAGAATTAAGGAAAATCAGTAAAACCTGTGACTTTGGTGAGCTGACAGTCTCTGGTCAGAGACAGAATCATTTGTGGCATTAAAGACAATGTGTTAAGAGAGAGACTGCTCCATGAAGGAGACTTAACTTTAGAAAAAGCTCTCCAGATATGCAGGATAACAGAAACTGTGAAAGCACAAGCCGAAGACCTAAATTCACCAGAAGGGGTTATCCATGTACTAAATACAAAATAATATAGCCAGAATAGGTCAAATCAAAGAGAGGAACCACTCGCTATGAAAATTACTGCTAGAAGGGAGACAGTTATGTGGAAAGTGTGGATCACAGCATGGCCCCAAACAGTGTGTTTCCTTTGGGAAACTCTGTCATAACTGTGGGGGAAATAATCATTTTGCAAAATACAGCAGATCCCAGATGCAGAAAGGCCAAGTGCATTCAGTTAAAGACAAGATCATACTGAATCTGGCTATGAGGCACTCTTTCGGGAATATCATGACTGTTTCAAGGGCTGGGTTACTTGCAGGGTGAACATACAATCTGGATAAACAAGCAGTTCTATCCAATTATCCATCAATGTAGAAAGGTGCCATTTGCACTCCGTGATGCAAGCTCAGCCTTGAGTTTAAGAATGGAAGCAATGCAAGTAATACAAAAAATTGAGGAGCCAACAGAATGGGTGAACTCCCTCATCATTGTGGAGAAAAGTAACAGCCAGCTATGCATATGTTTAGGTTCCAGAGATCTCATTTCAAACTACCAACCAGAGAAGAGATTATGGCTCAGTTTGCAAATGCTCAATATTTTAGAAAATTGGATGCATCCTCCGGTTTTTGGCAGCTAAAATTAATTGAAGAAAGCTCAAAATGATGCACATTTAAAACGCCATTTGGAATATACAGATTTTTACACTTACTCTTCAGCACCAGAAGTGTACCACAAAACCAGACTATTAATGGTGTTGACACCTCAATGGATGACATCGTCATCTGGGGCTCAACGAAAGAAGAGCATGATCGGAGACTTCGGGAAGTCCTGGATGTAACTAGAGCTGCAAACCTCAAAATAAATAGGGAGAAATGTGTTTTAGGAGTTACAAAACTGACTTATGTTGGGGACATTATTTCCAACGAAGGTGTAAAACCTGATAAGAGGAAGATTTCAGCCATTGAATTGATACCACGTCCCCAGTCAAAGAAAGATGTCCAATGGTTCCCAGTAATGGTTATGTTGGAAAATTCATATCTAATCTATCTACCAAAGCAGCATCTTAGAGAAAACTCCTAGAGAATAAAAATGAATGGCACTGGAGTGCAGAACAGTAGGAATCATGGGAAGGTTTAAAACAACAACTGATACAAAAACCAGTGTTGAAGTGTTATACACCAGGAAAGCCTATTAAAACATCAGCAGATGCTTCACAGTCTGGGTCAGGTGCAGTGATTTCACAGAAGCATGAGGATTGTTGGCAACCAGTAGCCTATGCATCAAAATCACTGACTGAGGCAGAAATCAGATATGCACAGATCAAGAAGGAGCTTTTAGGAATATTATTTGCCTGCGAGAGATTCAATCAGTATATTAATGGACAGACAGTGAAAGTTGAAACAGACCACTGATAGTTTTATTTAGAGGGTAAGGGTGGAGCCTAGGGAGGGTAGGGCAGGGGCGGGGCCTTGGGGGGAAGAGGCTGGTCACGGGTGGGGGAGGTTCCGGCATTGCATTCTTGCTGGAGTATATGGTTTTTAAATATTAAAAAGTTGGCAACCCTACTCAGTTCACTTTGGTTTCAGTGAATGTTGAAGGTGCTTAGCACCTCCCATGATCAGGCCCTAGATAAATACTAAGAATTTTTTAATATATATCTATAAAATATAGTGCATTTATTACATTAAGTGGCCAACTTGCAGCAGTTTATAGATCTATTTCCTTGTTTGCCTAGTACTCATATCATGCAAGCCTACATACGAATATTCAAAAAACAGCAAGTTTGGTGATGAGTCTTGTGAAACTGATTGTCCTGAATAAATGCTGGATGAAGCACTAATGAATAAACTACATGAAAACCAAAATCCTTTATATAGCGAAACATAACTTCAAACATGCCACAAGTTCTTTAAAGTATATATTTTTCCCTCCTCAATTGAGGATTCCATTTACAAAGGATTGTAGGTCATATAAACATTCCATAGGTTCATATGCTAGTCATAACATGTTGACTTTTTTATACTCTGGGGCAGTATAATATGAAAGCACTATTAGATAAAGAATGCAGCATTGCCAACGCTCAAAGATTATTCCTGAGTGACCCAATTTGAGGTGCATTTTATGCTGCTCACAATTCACAACAGCAGTATGAGACAGACATGATTTTGTCATAGCTACTTTCTTGCCCTACCTGGAGGCGGGCTCGCCTACAGTAACAGATCTGTAGGGAATTATGTTGAGAGTGCTCTGCTCCGTGTCAGGTCTCAGGAAAAACAAGTAGTATGGATTATAGAATCATTCCCTTCAATGAACAAATGGTGATGTAGGAACTAAAGTGTTCCTTAATACGTTGGAGAGAGATGAAAATGCTTGCTCCACTGGGAGGGGAGGAAGGGAAAGAGTGCAGTCCTACCTAAGATGCCAGTTTGAGAGGAGACTCTTATATGTATTTGAGCTTGGAAGTTGAGTTGTGCAAACACACCTGGCAAGGGTGGGCCTCTTCCTCCTACTTGCTGCAATGAGGGACTTACCTTTAAGAGTTCAAGAAACATACAACTTTAAATTATAGCTATTTGCCAACTGAAATTATTGAGGAACGCTACTAAGAGGTTATCAATATATGGGCAAAATGATTCACTTTAAGTTTATTAGATGTAGTGTTGGTAAATATTAATCTTTTATTATTTTATTTTTATGTTAACTCATGATTCTTTGACCAAAAAATATCCCAGAAACTTTTCTCTGTCAGCCAAATAGCTGTTTAAACCCTAATGCCAAAGAGTGTTTTGTTTCAGACTAATGAATGTCTGTAAAATCGTAGCAGGACTGTACTTAATTATCCAATCTGCTTTCTACCCTGAACTTTAGCTGACCCTTAAATGTTATCAATAAGCTGAATTATAGTGGGACCTTAGTATGTTGTTAATAATGGATTGTGTGTCCTCTTACTTTAACCTTTGACCCTTAGGAAAATATGTCCAGATGTCCAGAAAGGAACTATTTGTAATTGATATGGTGCAGGTGTTTTCTGTGATTAAGATAATGATCTATCGAAAGATCCTTTTAGCTTACAGGAACTACACTAACAGATTATTTCTGCCATAATGATTTAGTTAGTTATCTTTTGTGATTGATAAAATAATGGATTGATAAACAGGTGTCTTTAGCTTATCAATTAGGTAAACCAAATACCATGAAAAGAGTTCGACAGATCAATAGGGCTTTTTCTTTGTCTCTTTTCTGTAAATAAGCATAGTATATAAAGGGATGAATTTTGGGGAGTTAGTTAGAAGTGAAGTAACCTGCCAACAATCCTCCAGTCTCAGATTGGTACGTATGTTTCCTTTCTGTATTCTGTATAGTGCTGTATTAAGTATTAATTGATTGTCTTACTTAAATAAAACTTCAACTAAGTTGGTTATTTTACATCATGTCTTATTAAATCCAAACAAGTAACAGTAGTCAGTAGTCAGTAGTCTCTGAATCTTAAATACTCTGATACATAATAAAAACTCATCTAGAATACTTGGGTGGAGGTGGCAGATATCAGAGAAAAGTAAAGTTGTGTATCTCCTGAGAAAACAGGTATTGAGATGTTCAGTGATTAAGTGGATTACCACAGATGGCTCTACTCCATAAAACTATAAAAATATTGACACGAGAGACCTCAGCAGTCCAGAATCTAGTTTGGGAATCTTCATAATGGGATAATACTGAGAAACCAGGCTGATTTAAGGTACCAGAGAAAATTTTCATGAATTGGTCCAGATCCCCAGCTGGTGCAAATTGGGATAGTTCCATTGCCTTCATAAAAGTACACTGATTTACACAAGTGAAGCAGAAAGCACTCTGAGGGTGTTAGACTGCACACTATCAAAAAGACTTCATAAGAGAGAATCTTATCTAAAACTGCACAGCAACACATTAAGGTTTAAGGAACTGGATCAGGTTTAACGGACTGGATTATTTACATTTGCACAAAGAGGCAGAAAACCAAAGTAGATCGGCTTCAATAAACTTATTTAGACTCAATTTGTGGTACTGTATTTCATGATGGGTATTCCTTTATTCTGAGTCTTATTCAAAGCTGAGAACATTGCAGATGCTGTACAATATAATAATTATAATTAACAGACACCCTTTCTAGTAATCTCAGTAAAGAGAGCAAAGATTAAACTGGTGTGGATATTACACCAACTCGTCCTACTCCTAGAGATGTCCTACTCCTTCTAGATCCATGGTCAAGGCACATTGCAGGGGCAATGTGGGGAGGATTACACTACAGTTGCTCACGATACTCAATATGTGAATAAATCAAGGATTTCATTTTCTAATTTTCATGAGCCCTACATTCAGTTTAAGGGGAAAAGCAATGCATTTTGGTGCATTTTGGAATGAAGCCAATGATTAATCTAAATAAAGATTTGTTAAGAATTTCCAATAAGAAATAAAATGTATAGTTTGAGCTCTCAGATTCAATGCTCTAACGTGACATTTATAATTATAAATAGCAATAATCTCTTCAGATAAGTAACTCTCACTAGTATGAGTAACTACATGACTATGAATGATATCACTTTTTTTGGACCCACAGTTAAATGTTAAAGGTTCTCATATCTTAGTGCATTAAGTACTTGGTTAAAATAAGAGTAAAACTGACAGTGGCAATGCTGCTCCTTCCTACCTTTACACATGCTAATCTTTTGTAGAAATGGTGTAGAAATTATATAATACGTGAATATATGCTGAAACTTCAGAGTAAAAATGTCCAAGGAATCCAGTATTGTATTGCGTGGATGTGCCTTAATCATTAGTTCTCATCTTGCAGCAACGGAGTATAAACAGGTTTGTCCATTGGATTTTATCCTAATTAGCTCACTGATAGTCCAAGAAAGAGAACAGCCACAAAGTATGTTACATGCTGCCAACAATTCCCCAGGGCAAAGTACTAATGAATTGTAACAGCTGCTACTTGAACATAAGGTAAGTGCTTCTTATCAAATATCACTGAGGGAATGTAGCACCCCTAAAGGATTGAAGAATTTATAGCAGCAAGAAGTCTCTGTCTGACAGCACACATTCTGATAATACATCTATCGCATGGCCTAATTAAAGTGATGAAATCAAGTACTATTATCTGTCTGACTTGCTCTTAAATAATAACACACACAGAACCCACCCAGGCAAGTAGGTAGCAATCTTGATAAATATGAATTGTATCACTCAATATTTTAATAAGAGAGGGAGAGAAGTCATTTTATTTAATGTGAATGATTCTTCCAAACCCAATACATCAGCTGTGCCACTAGAACAACCTATATCATCTCTGTTTGATCATCTCCCTCCATCTATTTTTGTGTGGAGATGTTTCATTTGGGTAGCTCTAAATTGATTTGTTTGGAGGAATGACGGTTAGTCAAACATCAGATTAACATTTATTCCCTGAGGATAAAATCATGCTTGCCATGCACAAATAGTCCTGTTGTGTAAAGCCAGACAGATTTGCAAGACACCAGTCTGAATGTTTGGACAATGTCTTTGATGTTGCTGTGCAAAGTTCTGATATTTGCAGAAAGTGATGCAGCTGACAACACTGATTGACTGGTGTGGCAATATCACACCAGAGCTACAAGCCTTTACTGCTAAGAGTTTATTTGCAATAACCACCCTTGGATTCCTGTAAAATGCTGCTCAGTTGTATAGTGGATGCATTAGGTATTACATTAGTGACCTTTTCTAGCTTCCAGTATAACACAAGCAACTGATAATAAACATTTTGATGCATTAAATTAACTTCTTCATAGATTATGGTCTAGGTATACTTGGTCCTGCCTTAGTGTGGGGGGGTCAAAGTAGATAACCTCCTTACCTAAGTCCTTTCCTTACATTTCTATGATTCTATGTGAAAGAGTTTCATACTACCCTTACAACTAATGGGAAGCCTGGCTCCTTCTCAGTTAGAGTTAGGCCATTTAGGTACCATAGAGGCATGAAAAATGGACTTTATTACAACAACATTTTTTGGACCCAGGCATTTTGGGTGTATTAAAGAGCTAGTGTATAAGTGGGTTGGTAAAATGGGAATTAGAAAAGGAGGAATCCAACCGGCTGATGAAGGTTCAGATTGTGTGGGTATCCAGCATTATTACACAGAATGGAATCCATCAGACTGTTTCCCATCCCAGAAGCCATTATTCCCTTACTGCAGAAAAAAACACTATGGAATACTTTTACAATATTGTCCCTTCTTGCATATTTTTATTTAATCTTTTTCATTTTTTCAATTACTACAAGCTTCAGGATCCAAAAGTCCTAAAGTTCACAGCTGTCTTTGCAAACTGCCTGCTGAAAATTGGAAGCTAAAAACCTATAACATGAAAGTTCTCACTCTGAGACATCTATCTCACTAAGTATGAATGCTGTACGGATCACCATAGTATCTGAGAGCCTACAGTATCTAGCTAGCTATTGGTGGCTTTTCTGATACTATTTCCAGGGAAACAAGGTTCAGTAGGGGAAAATAAGGTAAATGTGAGTATTTTAAAATACTTTTTACATTAATATATGACAGCAGTTATCTACATGGAGAAGTAATAGTGGGAAAGAGCAGCCAGTATCATGATGACCAGGCAATTCTCTTTCAACGCCTTTTAGTCCACGCGTCAGTTTAGCAAACTTTAATTTATGCAATGGGGAGTAAAGTTGAAAGTCGTTTGCCTTTGCTGAGGAAGAAGATAACTATGATATTGTTATTAAAATCTGGTGAGCATTTCATAAAAATAATTAAAGTAACATATGGAAAGGCATGCTTTTACAAAAGGATGCAGAACCCCTCCCCTCCAAAAAAACACCCAAGCATGCCTTATATATACAGGCAGAGCAATGTGACTTCAATATCAATAAGGAAATTCTCCTAAGAAATCATCTAGTGGTTGAGACCTTACACAAAGAACTTCCAGAAAAATTACAGTTAATGTTGGCCTCTGGCACAGGCAGAACAATATGCACAGTAATTTGAGTTAATGAAAATGCAAGTCACCTTGGTTAATATTTTCAGGTGTAACTAAAGGATTTAGGCACCTAAATCCCATTGACTTCAGTGAGAAAGCAGTGGAAGCATAGGGCAGGAAGTACCGAATAAAGTTCCTATAGGGAAAAGGGAAGCACCATTAAAACATTCCTCTTAAGAGCAAGGAGTCCCCTGAGCAGAAATGTGGCAAGTGCAGCAAGGGAAAATATAGAACAAATGAGCTCTGCTTAGTCAGTGAAGCGTGTGTGGGAAATGTCAGAGAAAAGAACATTAAGAGCACTGAAACCAGAGAGATAAACCGAGCAAGTATGTGTGATGCCTAGGATGTGTTATTAAAGGCAGCATTCATGAGCAGGCTTGGACTGTCAGCGTCAAGATTTATTATACTACTGTTAAATTTAAAATTGATTCAGGAGCAGAGGTGACTGTAAAGAGACTTTTAAGGAAAAGAGCTCTAGCCTTAAACTGGAGTAATCCAGGGAAGAACACTATAATCCAGGACAGACAAGTTGCCTGAGGTCTGGTCTACACTACAGAGTTAGGGCGATGCAAGGCAGCTTACGTCAACCTAACTATGGAACTGTCTACACCAGTGGTTCCCAAACTGGGGTTTGTGAAATGTTACAGGGGGTTCTCGGGAAAAAATTCCCTAATGGCGGACAGAGCTGTCCCTAGGAACTCCGGGCAGCATGGTACCAGCAGCCCGGAGACCCTGGACTTCCAAGAGCTAAGCAGATCATAGCAAACATATCTATCACACTGAGGAGATTTAAACGTCAAGACTCCTTATAAGAAATGGAAAGGGAGGTGGATATTTTTTGCTGTTTTTAAAATTAAATAAGCAGCTAGTATTGTTTTTAAAATTATTATGAAGAACAAGTTTAAGCTTTGTTGTAACGTGCGTTGTTTGCCTGGACTGCTCAAGACCTGAATGCTTGTGTAGGAGGAACTCTTTGAGTTGGTTTCTTAAATACCTTCATGATGTTTCAAATTTGATACTCCTTGATGAAACATGGGAGCCTTGCCTTATAACAGATTTATTCAAAGTGATACAAGCGACGAAAGTGAGATCTTGGAAGAGTGTTGCCGTTTTTATAATATAATAAAAATACTGTAATGATAAATAATAATTAATAATAAATAGTGTGTAATAAGCATGTCATAAAAACAAATTTTATATTTCTAAGATCATTGCTTTTATAATTTATACTCAGGTAAAGGAGAAAATCCCTGGAAATTTTCATTTTTAGGAGGAGGTTCATGATACTTGATATTTTAGTTAAAGGGGTTCACAGGTTGTTAAAGTTTGGGAACCACTGGTCTACACTTAAATTTTGCTCCTGCCGATGTAACTGTCCCACTACGCCGACTTAATAACTCCACCTCCACAAGCAGCGTAGAATTATGGTTGATGTTGTTAAGTCAACACAGTGTCAGTGGAGACACCGCGTTGCTTATGTCAACTGTTACTGGCTTTCAGGCACCATCCCACAATGCCCCACACTGACTGTACAATCGATACAAGCGCTCCGGGTGAGGACACGCACTGCCAACACAAGGAGCGAAGTGTAGACATGCACAAGCGATGTAATTACTGTGGTGGCTGTATGCCAATTAAGTTAGGTCGACTTAATTTTGTAGTGTAGACATGGTCTGAGTCAGTTCAAGGATAAAAGAGTATGTGTATGACACCGCAGTCCATAATGACAATGCACTGCAAATAACCTCCTAGATTAAATCAGAGCCATTGAGATAGATCCCATAAAACACATAGTGGAAGATGGGATGGTGTTTGGTGAAACTAGCCTGTTTAAAGAAAAACCAGTTTGATCCTCTTGAAAAAGAGCCTATATTTTTTGCGCTCAGCACATTCTGCTTCCTAAAGTGAAGGAAGAACTTGATAGGAAGGTGAAGAATGGTGTAATAGAGCATATTCCTGAACTGACAGAGTGGTGCTTATTGTACCCCTTATGAGAAAAATGGACACCTCCATAGCATCATATATCTAAAAAGACTCAATAAGCATTAAGGAGGGAAAAGTATCATTTCCTCACTGTGGAAGGTGCAATCTCTAAGTTAACTGATGATACAACAGTAATCTCTTCACTAGATGCAGCTAGTGGATTCTAGCAAGTTCTGCTCCACCCTGTCAGAGTCAAGCTAACAACTTTTAAAACACCATTTGGAAGATATTGCTCATGTCACCATCTGGTCTGTATAACAAGCATCCCAGAAATCTTTGAGAGAAGTGAGAGAGGTTCTGCAAAGGGTGGAGGAAGTGGAAGTCTATATGGATGCCATTTTAGTTTATTGACAGTTTAGGGAAAAGCATAACCAAAAATAAAACATGTTCTGATGGCAATAGAGACTGCTGGAATACATTTTTCTCTGTCTAATTGTATGCTACACCCAACTCAACTACTGTTCTTATAGAGTGTGTAATTGATAAGAATGTCAGAAGCTATCCTCCATTTTTGTTTTGTTGTTGTTACCCTCCATGTTGGCCTCCCTTCTTGTTGCTTAGTTTGGCACTCTTTTGGTAACCCTCTCTTCTGATTGGGTAATTTTGAAAGAATGCTACCTAACAACAGGGATAGTGGCGGGAAATTTAGATGAGAGGGAAAGGTCACCTGACCCCAGAAAAAAATCTGCCTAGCAACACTAGGTTATATAAGGGCTCTAAACCCTACAGAGGGTGCTGTCCACCCCAGTGACAGTCTATGCTCGCCCTCAGTAACATCAAGATAGAAAATTGAAGACACCATTCTTGTTCTTGACACCTGTCCATTCCTGTCGTCTCCATTCCTGTGGTTTCAGTTTTTGTTGGTTCCCTATGTTTCTGCCCAGCTCCTTGGGACTCTTGATCATTGCTTTTGGTTCTCCTCTGGTCTCCCTTGTAGATTGGTAAAGTAAACAGTTTATGTAATCTTTGTACCCACATATGTTTAGTTCTGGGTCTGGGCTTTATGCCTCTTTTGAGTAAACCATCAATTTGTTTGTAATAACCCCCCTTTTACTTTAATCCTTTAATTGTGTCGGTATTTTTCTTGGAACTACCGTAGGTGATAGATACCAATTCAAGGGAATGGGCCTGCGGGGAGGAAGTCCTTAATAGAGCTCTTCCCAATCTTTTGGTAACAAGAATACAAAGGGCATATCTCAAAAATGTCAAAGTTGCATTTCCAGCATCTAAAAGGATATCAGCTCTGAATTCTGAGCTTTTGAGATACAGCATAATTCCAAATACATTGCCTCCCATGTCACCATCTACAAGGTAATGGAAGAGAGATCAGTACACATTGCTAAGAGAATTATTCAGCAAAAGACTCCATAAAGCTGCTGAGCTATAGAGAAATGTCTGTAACTGAGCTCAGTTACTTATTGGTCAATGAATTTAAACTGATGCCAGTCTTGCGGTATCTCCTAACTGTCTAAAATGGCTCTGGTTAAAGAATGTGTGGCTGAGCGATGCAGGCTTTCTTTAATTGTTGGAATGCAGTCTGAGGTTTACTCAAGTTTAAACTAGGAGACCCACTCCTGATAAAACTGGATGAGAAAAAATACTGGACACCAGCACTTGACATTGGATGTCGCCTACACACACTCTGAGAGACTACGTGGTTGAGACAGATTATGGTCAATGGTACAGAAGAAACAGGCACCTACAGCTGGTTCCAAATCCAGCTGAATTGTCAAGTTACCCCAGCAGCAATGGTATTTGCACCATAACCTTAGTCAAGGGAAATAATCTTTCTGAGATGAGTTATGAATCCATTGAACAGGATTCCGCATCCCCAAGATCAGAATATGATCAGCTCTGTCAGGGCCGGCTCTAGCTTTTTTGCCGCCCCAGGCAAAAAAAAAAAAAAAGGCGGCCAGACTGCCGATGCAAAAAAAAATGGCGGCCGGACTGCCGAAGCAAAAAAAAAACGGCCGCTGCAGGGAGCACATGGAGGGCGGTCAAGGTGGCTTGCAGGGGGGTGAAGGGCTGCACCCGCCCGCTCCCTCCGCCCGTGGGCAGCCCTCCGGCCTTGGGGTGCCTCTCCCGGCCGGGCAGGTGGAGCCCCCGGGGGCTGCAGGAGGTGCTGGCTCAGCCGCTCCTTTAAAGGCGGCTCAGCCGGGCCGGGCTCAGAGCGGCGCAGGAGGCGGAGGCCGGTGCAGGCGGCGGGGAGTGGCATGTCCCGGGGAGCCCGGCGGCACAGTGAGCAGCGGGGATCGCTAGTTCGTGCCCCTGCAGGGCTGGGCTGGCCGCTCCAAAATTGGCCCCTTACAATGTGCCGCCCCAGGCATGTGCTTTCTCGTCTGGTGCCTGGAGGCGGCCCTGGGCTCTGTACAAGTGGTAAAACTGGGGACACATTTGGATCTATAAATTGTTTTTAAATATTAACTCTTCTTAAAGAATGTTTATACAGGAAAAGAGAGGAAAAGTGGATGTTGGGCACTTGTAGGCCTTTCTCTTCTCAGGCAGTAGTGCTCCTTTGTGGTTCAAGATATCCAATTCTGGAGTCTTTGGTAAGTATTTAAACAATAGCTTTTATTATGAAAGTAAAATAATAAACACTGTAACTCTGTTGGCTAGGCAGAGACTCAGCAGGACAACCTGCCTAGCAGATAACTGCTGGCCAGATAGCTTTAGATAACTGGCATCCATATGCAGTATATGTATTAAGTATTGATTAACAATTGACCAATCAATACAAAGCATGAGTCAGTTATTGATAGGTAAACAGCTTAACAAATCAGGAACTGTTGCTGGGTAAACTAGTAACTGTTGCTGGACAGAATCATAACTATAACAAGATTTGAATACCCGCGGTCCTCAGGATCCACCAAGGTCACCTATCAGACACCTTTATTGACAGCTCCTAGGCTGCACTCATTCTTCTGGCCCTATACTGTTAGCACAGGCTACAGTGGATATGTTTACTGTTTCTTTAAAATTATAGTAGGAAGTCAGGCAATAGTGGGGCTGGGGAAAGTTCTACAGTGAAGCATGGGGAGAGAGAGGTTTTAAGGTTAATACTGTATTCCTTTTTCTAATAAGGTCTCTTATTCAGTGTTAGAAGAAAATGACTGTGATTCTTTACCATTGTTAAATGCAAACGTTTTGTTGTGTCATTACTTCCCCATTCCCTCCCAGCTCCCTAAATAGCCTGGAAAGGATTTGATTTTTATCAGTAAATGTTAATAAACATTGATTTCACTGTACATATACAAATAAATGAAAAAAATATCTCCATCGATTATTGTCAAAATTTACAGATAGGCAAAGTGAGAAAAATGCTACTTGAGAACGTATTAGAGTCCTACCTTA
Source organism: Emys orbicularis (assembly GCF_028017835.1). Taxonomy (NCBI): domain Eukaryota; kingdom Metazoa; phylum Chordata; order Testudines; family Emydidae; genus Emys; species Emys orbicularis. The sequence continues at coordinate 265,636,140 of NC_088683.1, read as the reverse complement.
ATGTGTATAAAATGTGTTGTAATGAATGCTTCATATTTACAGTTTTGCTAAAACTGCTGGCTCCTGCATTAACAGCACTGTAGCTAATTATGCAGCATTCATTAGTGTGTTGGGGTCAAAGTTGAGGAAAAGCATAAATCCAGTTATGTTTGTGGTGGTGGGAGCACCTGCACTTGTACAGGAATAGAGGCCAGGTTTGTTGTTTTTTATTTCAATGATGGGTTGCAAGGAATATTGCAGAGAATACCCTGACCTCAAACATAAAATGGTGAAAAAGTCTGGAAATGGAAACAAGGACATTTTGTGCTGCAAAGTTTGTAAAACAGACAGGCAAATTGTACTGCTGAACATTTGAGTAACACTGCTCTACAGCCAAAATGCTTCTGAAATAAATGTAGTCAAACTTTACTAATTCTGGGTCACTGAGAACGAAAATGATGCTTAAAATTGTTGATTGGCTCTAGTTTTCAAGATATGCTATTGGGTCAGTATATACGACCCTTGACTTGGGAATGGCGGAGGATAAGTGAGTTATAAAGGGAAGGGATCTCAATTTAAACCAGAAATGACTAAAATACATCTTTGACTGGATCTATGAATAAATCTATGACTGGGTTTGGACAGTACTTGCTTTTTAGGCAAAACAATGAATGATGCAATCTGAAGCTGGTATTGCGTCATACATGATATGAATTGCATCATGTTATTCCTAGAAGTCATGGATGATGCAATCATAACGAAGCTTACATCACTCTGCTGAACAAATTGCCCTATATCAGCTCTAGAAATCATACAGTGTCGTGCTCTCTTATTTGTCAGTGTTTGATTTTGCAAAGGGACACATCTCTGTTTAGCCAAAGTGAGCAGAGATGCCTCGTACTTGTGTGAACAGTGCAGATAACTTCTGCTATGTTTGTGGTGAAGTGACTTTTGCATCACAAAAGCGCAGTATAACCACTATGGTTAAGAAAGCCTATCACCTTTATTTTGGCTGCAAAATTGGAGATCAGGACAAGAGGTGGGCCCCACACATATGCTGCAACACTTGTGCAACCAATCTTCGCCAGTGGTTGAACAGGAAAAGGAAATCTAAGCCTTTTGCAGTGCCAATGATTTGGAGAGAGCCAACAGATCATACCAGCAATTGTTACTTCTGCATGGTGCCTCCAGTTGGGAAAGGTGTGTCAAAGAAGAAAAAGTGGACTGTGCATTATCCAAACATTCCATCAGCTATACGCCCAGTACCCCACGGAGAAGGACTGCCGGTTCCTGATGCACCAGAATCATTCTCACTTGAGTCAGACGAGGAAGAGGATGAAACTTCTGGTCCTGAACCATCAATGTCACAGGACCCACATTTTCTCCCATCCTCCTCCTCCTCTGAACCACACCTCATAACACAAGGTGAACTGAATGACCTTGTCAGGGATTTGGAACTACCCAAGAGTAAGGCAGAGCTGTTGGGCTCCAGACTACAGCAGTGGAATCTCCTGGCAGGTGATGTTAGGGTTTCCATGTTCCGTGACCGTCAAAAGGATCTTGTCCCATTCTTCTTCATGGAAGGTGATCTTGTAGCCTGCAACAACATCGATGGTGTGATGGCAGCCCTCAACATCGTTCACGATCCAGATGAGTGGAGACTGTTCATTGATTCATTGAAGACTAGTCTTAAAGCTGTTTTACTGCATAATGGCAATGTTTTGCCATCAATTCCAGTTGGCCATGCAGTCCATATGAAGGAAACCTATGACAACATGAAACAACTTTTGAGGTGCATAAACTATAACCAACATCAGTGGCAGCTTTGTGGCGATTTGAAGGTTGTTGCTCTCTTGCTTGGTCTGCAGACTGGATACACAAAGTACTGCTGTTTTCTCTGCGAATGGGATAGTCGTGCAAGAGATTCCCACTACATCAAGAAAGATTGGCCACTCCGACAGTCATTGGAGCCTGGGAGGAAAAGTGTTCAGCATCCACCACTTGTTGAATCAAGGAAGATTTTGTTACCACCCTTACACATCAAGCTGGGTCTGATGAAGAACTTTGTCAAGGCCATTGACAAAACACAAGCAGCTTTCAAGTACCTCCGTGGAAAATTTCCAAGGTTAAGTGAAGCTAAGATAAAGGAAGGTGTCTTTGTTGGTCCTCAGATTCGTGAACTTCTTCGAGATGATGCATTTGACCATGCACTGCGTGGCAAGGAAAAGACGGCATGGAAAGCCTTCCAGTTAGTGGCAATAAATTTTCTCGGAAACAACAAGGCAGACAACTACAGGTTGTTGGTGGAAAACCTCCTCAAGGCATACAAAAGCCTTGGTTGCAACATGTCACTAAAGATACATTTTTTGCACTCTCATCTAGATTTTTTTTCCACTGAACTGCGGAGCAGTGAGCGACGAGCACAGCGAGCGATTTCACCAGGACATTGCAACAATGGAGAAACGCTATCAGGGCAAATGGAGCCCATCAATGCTTGCAGACTATTGCTGGTCAGTGACAAGAGATGCTCCATTTAATGAATACAAGAGACAAGCCAAGAAGCGCCGAGTAGACACTGAATAGGACTAAACTATGTACATAATAGTTTTTTGCCTTTTGTTTCATAATAAATTTTATTTATATAAGCCTTTTGCTGATTTTTAAAGTGTTACATAAACAGGATAGGTGAAATATTATCATTAAAGCAACCATAAACACATGAAAAGACCTAGGTTTACAATTAATGATTAAAACTCTACTATCTACACAATATACATAGACATAAAATGTAAAAACTTAAATATCTTAGAAACAGTAGCCAATCAGTTGTTTTAATTGTCATATTTGAATTCAGCACATCAAAATACATAATAAATATCACATTTTGTCTCTGAAGCAGATGACTTCTCAAAAATTGCAGACCAGTGTAATAAGTCTCATCTGAAATGAAAAGAAAGTCAAGCAAAGATAACCCAAAGTTCAATGGAAGCTTATTTGGAAAGAATGAAACAAATGAAGCAAGAAGCTGCAGATTTTCTATATGATCTAGTACATGCATTGTGCTTTGAGGTGATTCCAGTGAATGCTGTCCAGGGTTCGAGTTATTTTATTAGCTCTGCTCCACAAGTATGCACCAGCAGTGTGCACTTGTCCAGAATATTATCAGCTGGAAGAAAAATACCTTCATGAAGTTTTCACTCACCATTAAGCTTCAATTAAGGATCTTTTGCAGGGTGACAAATTCTCTTTAGTAATTGATGAAACCCCAGAGCTTGCTGGACAGTCAACAATTAACATCCTTGCAGTGTTTTACAGTGATAAAAATAAATCAATAAATACTATTCTATTAAAATCCTCTACTGTCCTTCACTGCAATGTGGGAATCATTTCAATTTGGGTTCAAGATGTATTGTGAGATTATGACTAAATGTGGGAAAACTGTGAATCAACACTGACTTCAGGACATAAATGCTTAGTAAAGAATTTGAAAGAAATATATCCACACCTGCTTCACATTCCATGTATTGCTCACCTTTTGCATGTAGCCATTAATCATGCAATCAAAACTGAGTTCCACAACATCAGTGAATTTGTGATACATTTTCCAGTGATATTTGAATGTGTTAACAGGCAAAGGCAAGCAATTTTTAAAGTTTGTGCAAGCAACAACATGAGCCACTCAGGTTTGCATGTGCCCTCTTGTATGGTGCCATCACGCTGGTTTTCCCTGCTCAGAGGCAACAAAATTCATTCATGCACATTGCGACAGTGAAAGACTTTGTCATTAAAGAGAAGGATGCAGTCATTTCAAAGAGGGCAATGAAATTACACCAGATGGTCAAGGATGATGGAAACCACCAAGTACTGTATTGCAAGTTATCGTTGGGGAATATCCCTGGGGCTCATTTGCAAATGGAAACAAATGCACCCTGATACATCACACACATACATTGCTTAAATGCAATTTACAAGTTGCTGCTGATGTAGATAATATCTTAAAGGAAGTGGAATGCAAGTCAATGGGCTTCAAAATGCAATTCCTTTAATCTGCATTCCATGCTTTCTCATCAGAATTTCAAAGTAAACTGAAAGCCACTTTATCTCACTATGTACATGATGGACTCTGCATTGGGTGCTTTTTTTTTTGCCAGCAATAAAGTGTTTGATTCATTTGTCGAGGCTCAGATGTCACACAATTTTAACAGCTATGAAAATATTTTTCCTTGCAAGGAAGAAGAGTTCAAGCACGATTTTGACTTGCACATGAAGGAGCGTGAAATACCCTGTAATGACAGCATAACAGCACTTAAATCCTGGAGAAGTGAAACCCAGTCGTAGGCTGTTATGTTCAGTATAACATTATGTGCACGTGCAGTGCTAGTAGTTTCAGGGTCTGTGGAAAGCTCATTCAGTCTGTTTAGAAAAGTTCAAGACAAATGTTGCATGTGCTTCTCTGAAGACTGACTTGGGCAGCTTAACCTTTTGTACTACAAAAAGGAAATAAGATCAGATGTGGAGAGCTTTTGAAATCTGGACTCACCTGCTGATTTTACCAGTTAAATATGTATTCCAGTACCTGTATCAAAAGGCCTGAGGGTTTTGTTTTGTTTTTAATTTTACTGCTTGACTTTCCAAGATGTGGGAACTGAAGACTTTATGTGCAAAATCCAGTGATTTTGATTTTGAATTAGGCTTGTTACAAATGGGCTAGCCAATGAATAGTAAAAATAGTTATGATTTGTTGATTTAGGGTGTGTCAACACCAGAGGTGAAAGTAAGCCGGTACAGTCCGGTACGGCATAACAGCAAGAGCTGGTATGCCGTGCCGGACTGGACTGGCTTCCCCAGGCTGGCGATGTAAAGGGCCCGGGGCTCCCTGAAGCGGCTGGAGCCCCTGGCCCTTTAAATCACTGCTGGAGCCCTGCCGCTGCTATCCCGGGGCTCCGGCAGTGGGGCTCAGGTGGCGCTTTAAAGGGCCCAGGGCTCCCCGCAGTGGCCGGAGCCCCGGGCCCTTTAAAGCGCCGCCCGAGCCCGCCTGCCGGAGCCTCGGGGTAGCAGTGACAGGGCTCTATCGGCAATTTAAAGGGCCCGGAGCTCTGCTGCGGTAGCGGCAGCCAGAGCCCCAGGCCTTTTAAATCGCCCCTGACCCCCGGGGCTCCCAGCCACCTCTGCAACTGGTAGCTCCGGGGGTGATTTAAAAGCCCTGGGGCTCCCAGCCTCAGCTGGAGCCCCAGGGCCTTTAAAGCTTGAATTAAAGGCCACGCCTCTTCTGGTTGAGGCCACGCCCCTGCTCAGGACTCTGGCGTACTGGTAAGTCCCTTAACTTACTTTCACCCCTGGTCAATACTTGTGAGTGTACACAGCCACATGTGCATTCTTGTGCCATAACCCAACTACTGTCCACATCTGAAGCCATGAAGCACGTTTCTGAAGGACAGTTTAGTGCACAAAAGCTGGCATGTCTGGGGTGTGGATATGTACATGTCTCCACTGTGGCATGGCCCTGTATCTGTTCTACAGTGCAGTGTGGCTGGGGTGAAGGGTTGTTTACCAAGTCATGGGTATCAATAGTCCTCCAGGCCATTCCCACAATGCATTGATCCCTTTAATGCCTGACCATTACCCAAAGGCATAAAGGTCCCTGAACCTCCCACTTCATTTGCCAATGGTAATAGCAACCTGCGCTGAGTACTTCAGAACAGTTTTCTGCTGAACTCTATTGATCAGTACAAGTGAGCGTTGATCGTGGTCCGAGAGCAGCCACCTGGTTTTCTGGAGCACAGGTGCTGATCAATGTGTGGTCAGAGTACACTGTCCTCCCCAACTTCACCTAAGTTGGCTCGACCATTCACCAGTACCAGAGATTTCACGGAGTCTGGAGGAGGTGGGTATTCACTGGATTCCATCCCATTGCTGGGAGCACATGAAGCACCTCAGGCCTTTGTACCATAGGGTGAAGGACTCAAACAGTTGCTCCACTATCTGAGCTGCCCTCAGGCCGTATATTTTTTGGCTTTCTCATCTTTCTCTTTAATTCCTCTGTTTCTGTCTTTAACTGCTTTCTCTGTTTATCTGCTAGCATCACTATCAACTGCTTACTGAGCTGCAGGAACACTCCAGGACCAGTAAAGCTCCCAGGCTTCCACAGACCATTATCATGCTCCCGCATAACATCTGCCAAGCTGTTACCCAAAACCATTTCCAGCTTTTCTTTCTTTCCAGATGTTCCTTTTCCTTTTGACATATCTTCTTACTCAGCCAGGCTTTTTAGCTTGAGCCCTGAATCACTAACAGAATGTGACCATTGTCAGGCCCACAAAAAGGTTAATTCAGCCCTAGATTTTACCAAATGGCTGCTGTTCCTGAAACAAAACTAAGGCTAAACATGGGGTAGGTAGAAATTTTGTAACATATGTAAACAACAAAATCTTATTGCACTCACAATAACATTCTCACTGCAGTCAAATTTACGATAGGCAGCAGTTGCTCTGGGCAACCTGAATCAGTGCAAGGTTGCGACCATGTGATGTTAGTTCAATCTTTACTCCAGAAATGTCACAAAAGCATGCATGTTCTTTTAATGATGACCTACACAAACAATTCAAGTTTTTGAAAAGACTCTTCAGTAGCTGACAACATTCAGGTTATATGTCAAATGTGTGGAGCACATTCAATTGCTCACGGCGGCTGTAGTGACATTATTCAGCATCTTCAATGATTCTTGCATGAAACTGTGGCTTGCTTTTGCTAGTAAGCAAACAGCCACCTTTCAGAAGATGGTAGAGGCAATCAAGAAAAACAACTCATCGGTGACAGATATTACTCTGCATATTCGTACCCTTCAAGATAGTTTAGCGGAGTGGCTCAGAGAAAGATTTGTCATGTCACACAAAAAGATCCTGTTGCAGTCTTTGGTTGCGGGTGGGGAAATTAAGGAACAGAAATTTTACAATGCAGTCGAGAATTTGTACTCAACATCTCTGAAGTACTTGGAGCACTGGATACCTGCCTTTGAGTGCACAGAAAAGCTTGAGTGGGCCCTTGTTGAGAAGCATGCCGGTGTGGGATAATATACAAAGTAGCCTTGACACTTGCCACACAAGAATTCCCACTCTAAGTTTGATAGACGAGAATCGTCTTTTTGATGAATGGGCAAATGCAAACCCAGTAATGTCCTGTCTCTTCCTACTGCTCTACCCCACCCTCTGGTTGCTTCTTAGTTTGCAGTTGTCCCAGCACGGTGGTCCACAGGTCTCAGCAGACTAGGGAGTCCTAGCTCCATCCAGCAGACCTCCCCCTGGGAATGCCATCATGGGGTAGTCCCTCTGTAGCAGACTGCAGATCTGCCTCTTCCCACCCACTCCACCACCCTGTTGTGCTGAGGAGACTCCCTTTTAAGTACCTCCTCCAACTGGAGCATGCCTAGCAGAGCTGTCAAGGTGGGGTTCCCCAGCCCAGAGTTGTTCCGGCACCCTTCTCTCTCCAAAGCGGGGTTTGGTTTATCCACCCCATCACACCACCTTTTTCAAACCTGGGTGCCCAAAGTTAGACTCTTAAATCCATATTTTGGCACCACAAGTGAAATGGTCTCATTTTTAAAGGTGCTCAATTGTCAGCAGCTCCCTTGGACTTCAGTGAGAACAGGGGTTGCTCAGCATCTTTGAAAATCATTCCAATCATTAGATGCCTAAGTATGCATTCAGAAGACTAACTTTAGGCACTCAGGTTTGAAAATGTGGGCCTGTATCATTGTGATATTAGTAAGATATTCACTTTATACTAGAATTTATAAATTACATATGCAGAGATTAATAAAAATAGCAACTGGAAAAAACATAAAAATACCTTTTAAAGCCTGCATTTAATACATAAATTGTATTATGGGAAAATTCATTTTAAAATCTGTAGCTTCTGTGTGTTATAAATGCCCCTGATCTCCCAGGAATAAGGGCTTGGGCAGCAGCATTTGTAGGAATAATGGGGGCAAGCAGAGTAGCTCACCTCTACCCCTGTGAAACAAAACAATGCGGGCACCAACAGCCTGTCTTTTCCTAGCACATGCAACCACAACAGCGTGAACATCTTCACTGCCCGATACAGTAACTGACATCAGCTGTCCCATATTTAGTGAGCTGTTCATATGGGGATGGAATTTAACTCTTGTGGGGGAGAGGGGAGAAGACTATCTTGCTTACAGCTTGGAGAGAATGAACACAGAAAAAAGGGTTTAGGTGGGTAGCAGCTGATTCAACAAGTGAAGCATAAGGTAGAGAGTTAGGACACAGGAAAAGGTTTAACAGCTGGTAAGCATTTGCACAAGAGATGGAACAAGACCATGAGTAAACAAGCAAGAGTTGGAGGAATATATGGGATGGACTTGGCAGGAGATAAAAAAAAAATAGTGAATACTGTTTTTTAAAAAAATACCAGAGCACACTGACGTAGGTTACATAGTAATTATAATTAGGTAAGCAATCAGGGATAAAAGAGCAGATAATGAAAACCATACATTTCTTTTTAAAATTGTGTTTCTTCTTTCTCCCTTTCTTTTGTTCTGCTGTGTATGTTGAGTATTTAGATTGTAAGCTCTTCAGGGTAGCAACCTGTCTTATTCTGTCTAGAACCTAGCACATTTTTGGATGATTTGTAAATAATCAGTACTAATAATAACAATGTGAGAGTAATCTCTGATCTAAATAAATTTATTCAACACGATTGTAAAGCTCTTAGAGGGAACACTGCAGCAAATAGCGCCTAATACAACACAAGGAAAAACAGATATGGAAGACTCCTGGCATTTTGTCTCTAGCATTCTGCAGGGTTTCCCTAACATGACAGGGTCAGCTGCCAGATCCTGTGACAGCTCATTCTCAACACTTGCAATTATGGAACAGTGAGTCCATTAAAACCTTTTCCCAGTGGCTCCACATTTGTAACTTTCTTTCTAGGGAACTTTCTTCCCTGAGGGCTAGATAACAGCTTTCTGTTGGTTTTATATCACTCTCTCCTAATTTGGCACTACATGTTTTTAGCCAGTTTTGAGATGGTAATTTTGACATCAGCAAGGGTTGAATCAGAACTGAAAGGATAAATCTATTTTGCTCAGACTAAACATGGTTGACCTATTTGCCTCTAATATTTTTGATTTAAAAGCAACAATGCCTGGATCTAAAACTTCTATTTAACTGTCAATGCTCACTGAGATATTAGCTAGGTCAGAGCTTATCTCCTGGGTTAGCTTCTCAGGAAGCTTGAGTACTTGAATCAGTCTTCAATAAATTCCACTTGTACTGAGTCAGAATAACATTAAGATCCTCAAAAAAAAAAGTGGAGATCACTTATTTTCCAGTAGGGATAAAATCATGTAGTAGCTGAATGTCAACTGGTGATGACATCTCAAAGTAGCTGGGTAACAACCAGGCCTTTTGTATGCCCACAATTGAGAAATCCTTGAAAAGTCCAGTCAACCTCTGTCTGACCACAGTCTGTCCTGGAAGAGTATTTTAATAAAATATACTTTGTGTAGATTACTGAGTGTGAAGCATCCCATGGTGTACATATTACAGTCATAGTTTTACTATGATTGCACTACATTTTGTTTTACCAGGTGAATGCTTCTTTTATTGATCCTGCTATTTATTACACAAACTCGGAAATTTTGCTGAAATGATGGCACCTGGATATTTGTACTTAAAATCTGCACAATATAGTTCAGATGTTCTTTTTTTAAACACCTTGTTGATCCAGTATCCTGTTAGCTGCCAGAAAGTTTGTGTACTGTAGCTCTGAGCACATATTTTCACCGTCCATTAAATCAATGGGAGTCATTCCATTCACTTCAATGGGATATGGGTTGATTCTAAAAGAATAACAATTATTTCTACATCATTATCACTCACAGGCCAACTTTTTCATGAATATTTGAGTTCAAAAAAAGTTTGCGATGTGGAATGGTATTCAAACCCAAATCAAGCTCTGTTAAATAACGGGTGACAGAGCAAAGCAACAGCTGAACAATCATCATTTCGCTCAGGTTCCTATGAATTCTTATTTTGGAGAGATGGTGAGCTACAGTGAAGCATAAACCCTCCACTGAGTTTATTGGTAAAGCAAGGGTGACTATTTTCTCATGCAAATGTGAGGTCACATGACAGTTCAGTGTCACAAGATAGATAGTAATTCTTCACAATTAACCCTCAGGTTCTTGCTGTGCCATATACTCCATTTACTACTCTTCATTCTGTCCTAAGCCCAATCAGAAACAAAGCCTTCATGCCAAATGACCTGAACTATTGCTCCAAAGCCATGAATGTCCAACCAAGGGATTCAGAGAGGTGGACATGGCATGCTACCCTCAGGGCCTACCCCTCCATAGCCAGTGCCACCCCCAACCTGAACTCCCAGCTCCTGCTCCGCCCCGGCTCCCTGCCCCACTCTGTGGGGGCAATAGGGTTGCCCACTTTCTAATTGTAAAAAACCGAACACCCTAGCCCACCCCGTTCCCCAAGGCCCTGCTCTTTCTCCGAGGCCCCACTCCCACTCACTTCATCCCTCCTCTCCCCCATCCTTGCTCACACGCTCATTTTCACCGGGCTGGGGCAGGGGGCTGGAGTGCAGGAGGGGGTTAGGGCTCAGGGCTGGGGCCAGGGATGAGGGGGTTGGGGTGAAGGAGGGGGCTCTGGGCTGGGAATAAAGGGTTTGGACTGTGGGAGGGGGGCTCCATGGTGGGGCAGGGGGTTAGGGTGCATGGGGGTTGAAGGCTGTGGCTGGGGGTGCGGGCTGGCGCTTGGGATCAGAGGTTTGAGGTGCAAGAGGGTGCTCCGGGCTGGGACCGAGTGGTTCGGAGGGTGGGAGGGGGATCAGGGCTGGGGTAGGGGGTTGGGGCATGGGAGAGGATCAGGGGTGCAGGCTCGGGGCAGCACTTACCTCAATCAGCTTCCGGAAATAGCAGCATGTCCCCCCTCCAGCTCCTACGCGGAGGCGCGGCCAGGTGGCTCTGCGCACTGCCCCATCCGCAGGTGCCGCCCCCACAGCTTCCATTGGCCGCGGTTCCCAGCCAATGGGAGCTGCAGAGGTGGCATTTGGGGTGGGGGCAGAGTGTGAAGCCCCGGGGCTGCTCCTAGGCATAGGCGCCAGAGGGGGGAGGTGGCGCTGCTTCCGGGAGCTGCACGGAGCCGTGGCAGGCAGGGAGCCTGCCAGCCCCACCGACTGGACTTTTAGCAGCCCGGTCAGCAGGCTCTCTTTTCCACCGGGCGCAAGCCGGACACCTGGCAGCCCTAGCGCGAGCGCACAGCGCAGTCTGGGTGGGGAGGCGGCTTCCAACGGGAGATAAAAGGGGGGCGCGCGCGCGGTGACCCGGGAGCGGTTAGTTTCAGTTGAGAGCGAACTACAACTCCCAGCATGTCCCGCGTCCGCGCATGCTCCCTACAGCGATCGGCGGGCGAGGCTGGGCTGCTACGGGGCCGGGGCTCGGCCCGTTCCGCGGGGGAGAAGGAACCGGCTCGGCGGTAACCGGCCCGGCCCGGCGCTGCAGGGTGGGGCGATGGTGCCGCTGTATAAGTGGGGGTGGGGCGGGTAGGCCGGTGTGTGCTGAGCCTGAGCCGAGCCGCGGGGCGGCGGCTCGGAACCGACCCTCCCTGCGGCCAGGCCAGGCCGCGGCAGCCGCTCCCCCCTGCTGGGGGCAGAGCCGGGCCCGGGGGCGGCAGCGAGACCAGAGAAGTCGGAGGGGCTGGATAGTAACCTCCCGTCAGTCGCTGTGGCAGAGCCGGGCTTCCCCGCTGGCAGCCTGTGCCTGGCGCCTGCCAGCCCCTGCCCCCCCCCGCGGGGTGCTCGTGCAGCCCTGGGCTGAAATATAAAAAAACCCTTTTTATTACAGAGATTTGTCCTGCTGTTTTCTGAAAGGCCCGTCAGCAACATGGGTGGGTTTACAGAGGTGCGTTTTCATTCCTCGCTGCAAGTTCATTTCCTGAACGCAGGGAGTTTTACTTTTGCTGGAATAACCCTTATTTTGTTTGGCTATTTGACGAAGTTGAAGTAAACTATTAGAAGGGATAAATCTGATCTGTACAGTATCAATTAGACTTTCAAATGCAGGTGGGTTTTTGTGGTGGTTGTTACCTTGCACTTGTTGTTATCTTTAACAAGACTAAAAGGGAATTGTCAGATCAAATTTAGCTCAAAGTTCAGGTTTTATAAACAAACTTACAAAAAGGATCAAAATAAATTATCCATGGAGGGGTGGAAAATCTACTGACAGATTTTTGAATGAGAGATTTATTGAATAAATAAATACTCCCCTTTTGTATTTGAACCACCAAACATTGTAGTGTTCTGATGCCCTGTTAAAATGGACAACTAGCTTTCATCTTTCTTTTTTCCTTTCTACTTCAATTTGCCGAAGAGGTTGCATATTTTTCTCTTTAGTGCAGACTTCACTACTGTGATTCATGTTTTGTCATCACTGAGAGAGGAAGGATGGTCCAGTATTCAGTCCACTTGGCACTAGCCTAGGATTTAGGACCCCTGAGTTCAAGTCCTTGTTCTGCCGCAGACTTGGTGCATGACCTTGGGCAAATCATTTAGTCTCTTTGTAGGGGAAATTGTACTTCCCTATATCACAGGGGTTTTGTAAATACATTTAAAAAGATTGTGAGGTGCTAGATGCTATAGTAATGGGTCCATATAAGTACCTAACAGATGAGTGCACTATGCTTTATTTGGGGCTGTATCTTAACCCCATTGGGAAATTGCAGCCGGTACAGTTTACAGCAGTTACTTGTATTTCACAGTGAGCTGCTGCCAGTGCTTTGTGGCCTGCCGGGCTTCTCCCCGCTAGATGCTTTTCGAATTGACCTACACAGCCCTAAATGGCTTGCACTTTTTCTGCCTTGAGAGATCACCTCTCACCTTGTGCAATACTGCTGTAATTGAGAACTGGAAGTTCTGGAGGTGGAGCTCCCTTACTATATATAAAAGACAGGGCTACCAACATGCATTTTGTGTTGCAGTCATGCTTTTGACATCCATGTCGTGCATTCACACATCTTACCTGAAATGTCACTTGTCTAGGTGAGCTGTGGGGAGGCAACAGGCATTCACCTGCAGTTCTGTATTTTGGTCACTCACTAGAGGTGCCTGTGGACAAGGCAGTTAGTTGCCTCTTTTCTTGCTGTTCCTTCTATTTGACCAAGACCAGGAATGAGCAGCTTGAGGAGGAGGTGCAGCAGCAGCCCAAGAGAGCCTAATACTGGTCTCAGGTCCCCACCCCTATGCTAGACTCCCACCCAGCCACAGTATCCCTTGCCTCCCCATGAGTCCCCAAACCCCCAGTATCCTCAGCAGTCCCCAAACCCCCAGTATCCTTTTGTTTTCCAGCAGCCCCAACAACCACCCACCTAACTTCCTTCTTAGATTCCCCCACTGGTACCCAGCTATCCACCAGCCCCCCCTCAAGTGAGCATCCTCACCAGCCAGAACTGCCAAGTTTTGTTCAGCTCCATGCCTCACTTCCAACGCTGCTCAGGGCAGTATTGAACATAGACTCAAGATTGTGGTTTATGCAAATACTTTGCATGTAATGTACAAATTAGCTTGTTAAATAATTTGCATAAAATGTCAAACTAGGAGCAGAATTAAACTTGGCAGCTGTGCAAAGAGAGGGAGCTACTGGCAGGGCATATTTCTTCAGTTTTGGAATTCATTAGCTCCAGATTACTCCCCCACTTCAAAATAGCTGAAATGTATGGATCTTCATGGGATGCTGCAAGATGTATCTTTTTACAACGGCCTTTGGGGAAAGGAGATGTTATTTGAAGGACCTTATGTAGGGAAGAGTGGTGCATTTTTCCTCATTTCCCCTTTTCTATAATGTATAATCACTTATTGCTATGTTGTTTGTTGTCCTCTTTCATGTTTCATTGTTTTAAATAGCTGCCAGAGGCACCTAGAGTATATGATAGGTGCCTTCTTTGTGTTTCTTTGAAATTGAATTAAATATTTTATTTCATATAAGTATTTTACGGCACTCATCACCATAATATCTGAGTCCCTCAAACATTAAAATTAAAGGGACACTGTCAATTTAAAACATTTTTACCTATTGTGGTTACATGTAATGCCTAAAATTAATATACTGAAAGAAGCCGGGTTCATTTTTTTTCCTCAGGTGACTTTGTTCATTTGAAAGCACTCTTTGTATAGTTATTTTTTACTGTTTCACCTGCATGGATTCTGCAAGTGGTTCCACACATGGGTGAGAGAAATTTTCTAGGGAAACTGTTATTGTTTAAAAAAAATGAGGGAGTAGGCTGTTATGGTACCTGACAATATATTTCTCTCTCTTGGTCTATATAAAATCTTTCAAATTGACAGTGTTTCTATGTGTCTCACAACTCCCCTGTAAGTTAGAGAAGCATCATTATCTTCATTTTACAGCTGTCTCAGTTTCTCCAGAATGATTAATGATTTGTCCAGGTCACCCAGGAAGTCTTTGACTGAAACAAGAATAGAAGAAACTAGATCTCTCGACTGCTAGTATATTGCCTTAATAGCAAAGCCATCCTTCATTATGTTTGTATCAGAGCACAGAACAATGTGATAACTGCAAATTATTTATGGCATGATATCCTGAATGTACAAACTGGAAATATTTCTTTCTTACTTTTTTTTATTTTTATTTCTAGGTTAAAGTGAAAATACCTTTTGGAAATAAATACCTAGATGCTATTTTTTCTGTCCCAGACAAGATATTAACACACGGAGTGATTCTTACTCATGGAGCTGGAGGAGATATGAATTTCTCTCATTTAGTTTCTTTGGTAGCCTATCTTGCATCCCATGGACTTCTGTGCTTGAGATTTACCTGTAAAGGCCTTAACATTGCTTATAGGACTAAAGCATATAAAACAGTTGTGGTAAGAAAAGACCAGATTGTATTTTAAATTCTGGAAAGTTTAGAGTCACAGCAACACTCCAGTCTACTTGTTAAATTAATTTAATTTTTATTAAAATCCACTTAAGCCATCATATGCTTTTTACATATTTCATTTCCTGTCACTACTAAGTATTAAAATGCTTTTCTCATAGAGTTTAAGGTCAGGAGGGACCACCAGATCATCTAGTCTGACCTATATCACAGACCTTCCAGCCACCTTGGCACCCAGCAGCCAGAATTAGATCACGGTATTACAGTCTTCAGAAGATTAAACTATTGGGTGCCACGGGCCAAAAACCGGAGGGACTGGGGTACCACCAATGCAGAGAATTGATTTGTTTAGATATACCCAGAAGATCCTAGCAAGTGACCCCATTCCATGATGCAGAGAAAGGTGAGTAACCCCAAGGTCCCCAGTCTGACCTGGGAGAAAATTCCTTCCCATCACCAAAAAATGGTGATCAGTTAAACCCTGAGCATGTGAGCTAGACCCACCAGCCAGGCACCTGAGAGAGAATACTTTATACCACCTCAGAGCAGCCCTACACTCCATGTCCAGTGTCTCATTTTCAGCTGTGGAGGAAAAAAAGCCAAACAGAGTACCCAGGGATGGACAGGGGGCAGGAGAATTTCCTTCTTGACTCCCGTGGATGACTGACTGAAGCCCTGAAGCATGAGATTTTAGAAATATAAGACACTAGAACCAGAAGTGACCCCTAGGGCTGCTGAGACTAGCCCCCTGTCACCACAAGCAAAAGTCATAAATCTTGCTTATAAACTTATTCAGCTCTGTCTTAAAAACTAACTAATTTGTTTTGCCACACAACTTCTATTGCGAGGCTCTTCACAAACCTCACTCCTTTGATGGTTAGAAATCTAATTTCCAGCGTATACGTACGGACAGTTTATACACGTTTGCTCTTGTGCCAACATTTTCCTTTAACTTAAATAGCTCTTTACCCTCCATGGTGTTTATAATCCCCCCAAACAATATATTTATAGAGAGCAATAATATTCCCTCTTCACTTTGTTTTGCTAGGCTAAACAAGTCAAGCTCTTTCAGTTTCCTCCTCCTTTGCGTAAGTTGTTTTTGTTGTATTTGACATCCTTCTACTATAATCATTCAAGACAAGATTGAGCCATTAGGAAGACCTTCTTTTTCTTTTTCAGCCCTGGGGCAGGTGGGAGTGAGTACAGCCCTTGAAAGGGTGCAGCTTATTCCTGCCTTCCTCTTGCCCAGGCCAGCTACGCTAGCCAGAGGGTAGGAGTAGGAACGCCCGGTCAAAAAGGGACCTGGACGGCTCTGGTGAGCACTGCTCACTGGGCCATTAAAAGTCTGGGTGGCCGCCCACAGCAGGGCTAAGGCAGGCTCCTTATCTGCCTGGGTTCTACGCGGCTTCCGGAAGTGGCCGGCATATCTGGCTCCTAGGCATAGGGGTGGCACGCTGGCCCCGCCCTGAGCACCAGCTCCGCAGCTCCCATTGTCTGGGAACCGTGGCCAGTGGGAGCTGCGAGGACAGCGCCTGCAGCTGGGTGAAGCTCGCAGAGCCCCCTGGCCTCTCCGCCTAGGAGCTGGACATGCCGGCTGCTTCCAGGAGCCACCTGAGGTAAGTGCCGCCAGGCTGGAGCCCACACCCTGAACCCTCTCCTGCACCCCAGCCCTGAACCCCCTCCCGAACCTGATCCCACTCCCGCACCCAGACTCCCTCCTGGAGCCCACACACCCCAATCCCCAGTCCTGAGCCCCCTCCCATATTCTGAAGCCCCTCATCCCTGGCCCCACCCCAGAGCCCGCATCCTCAGCTGGAGCCCTCACCACCTCCTGCACCCCAACCCCCTGCCCCAGCCCGGTGAAAGTGAGTGAGGGTGGGGGAGAGCCAGCGACGGGGATAGGGTGGGGTGGAGTGAGCAGGGGTGGGGCCTCGGAGAAGGAGTGAAGCAGGAGCAGGGCCCTGGGGACTGGGCAGGGCAGAGGGCAGGGCAAGGGTGTCTGTTTTTGTGCAATTAGAAAGTTGGCAACCCTAGGTAGGAGGTAGACCCAAGACTTTGTCCGTACCTTGTATCTGGAGAGCAGGCGCTGCACTCTGTGTCAGACCCGCACCCAAGATTCAGGTAGTGCCTAGCAAGTGAGTCAGGGAGTCGTACTCACTTACCTGGCTGAGTAAGACTAGAGCACAGTCCAGCCCTCTGAGGTTCCCCTCACACTTTGATATCACAATTTTTTTTATATGTTGTGTTTTAACGCCGTATTTTACTGAAATTAGATCTTGCTGATATTAATGCAGGCCTTCTGAGGACCTTTGTGTTGAAGTTTCTTTAAAAGTACACAATAATACTGTTTTTCTAACCAGATTGTTGGTTAGGAAATCAGAAATATGCTATTGTATTGAATGTTTATTTAGATAACACTGGCAGGATACTTCTCAATTTTTTAAAATATTTTATTTATAATTCATAATCTTTTAGTAAACTTGAGATTGAAAAGTTCCATCACTACGTTGATCACATCTACCTTAGACGCACTGGTGTATTATTGTAGGATAGCTTGTGAGTATTGGGCTTGTTAAATTGTTCTTTCGTTAAAAGTATTGCAGAAGTACTTGTTTGTGGGTGTGAGAAAGTGAGGAGAAGAAACATCACGTATAAATAAATTGATTGTTTTATTGGGGGAAGTATCCAATTTCAGATACTTCAGCAACAACAATTTTTTTATCATGTATCTTAAAATGCTGTCTTTTAAACAAATAAAAAATGCTGTTTCATTTCCTTAGGAATATTTAAAGTCCTCTGGTGAATATAAACTTTCTGGTGTCTTTCTTGGAGGTAAGGGGGAGGGGTGTATGTTTTTGTTTACAATCCTACCCCTTATGGTGGTTTGAAGAGTACATTGTATAATTCTCCCATTCCTGAGGGGTGGGAAAAATTGGGAGTCCTCAGGATTGATGCAAGAGGCCATGAAGCCCATAGATCCCGAGGACACTGCGCAGTTATGTCTTAATATATTATTTGACCCATAATTTGACACAGATATAACGGAGGGAGAATATGGATGGATATCTAGGGGGACTGAAATCAGATGATCACTTATGATTTCCATATACTTCCAATTAAGTACTTCATTGATAGTGTCGTTTACTAGTATTGAGTGTTAGGTAGTTAAATAACATATGTAATATACAGAACAGTACTACTTAGCAATATTACTTTTACAATCTATTCTTCAGTAATAATCTTATTATTCCAGTACTTTTTCTCTTCAGCTGTCTAACTCCAAACTATATATAGAAAGAAATTAGCTTTTTTCTTTATTAAAACTGTTTCCATACAAAGATCTGTAATTTAGAAAATCTATAATAGAGTAATAAGATCCAGTTCTTGTCTAAAAGTTACCTTTTGTCACTTTATACTGTTTAATGTTTGTGTACATTTTATTTAGCCACGTGAAAACCATATTAGATCCTGGACTTGCAGGGAAAGGACTAGGACAAGCTGTCTCTAGTGATCTGTAACCTGACACTATACAAAACTCAAGTTTTATTTAATAAAACATACACTGCATGGTAAACTGAATGCCATGTAAGTATTCACCCCATCTATACATATCCTGTATCTGCATGTAGTAGCAGAACAATAGAAAAGATGGATTTACTTATATATGTACACACATACACATGTTATCAAAGTAAGAGGAATTCATACGTGGTGTAGGTCAGTGGAATAGTACCTGCTTATACCTGTTCTAAATGTGTTTCCTTATATAAAGAAAACCTAAAAACAAATTGGATATCAAATATACATTTTTTTTTTAAATATTGAGTAACTAAGAAAAATACACTTCAATATATATGCATGAATAGTGAAAGTACTTGTGCCACTGGTATCTTAGCTCTTGTTACTGTTATTCAGTACTCAGACCTTTTCTCTAGGTCATCTTGTAGGTAACTGCGCCTGCCTGGAGGTTAGTAGGATTTACATTATTCCAGGATCTCCAATTCTCCTCCCATTATTAAGCTAAAGGCAAAACCAAACCCCCTCTGACTCCAACAGACCTCACAAACAGTTTAATCCAGCCATCTCCAGAACCTCAAAAAACTTGATCCACCAGTGACTTCTTTTGGGGAGATACCTTGATGATCTCACATTGTCACTCGTAGAATGACCTCATGCAGGTTTCATCTTCTCAGTTTGTATCCCTATGTTTACACTGGAGTTTAAAGTACTAGAGTAGATACTTGAAATAAATCCACTGTGTATATCTTGGCCTGATTTGAAGTGTGGGTCACAGGAACTTTATTTTTACTACTAACCGACTAAGGCAGCATGGAAAAAGTCAATACTATGTCCTTGTGGTACAAGAATATAGTAAACATTGTTCTATAGTATTTCAAGGGTCCTGAATTCTAGTTTTTCTGCGTTCTTCACACATCCCACTTAAATATGAGTTATTGCCCACTTATTGTCATTCTACCCTGCTCCCTTCCCCACTCCCCAAAATAAGTATTCCATTTTCTGATCCTCTGTTGCTTTCTTTATAATGGATGCAAAATCATTAAGTGCCCCCAGTTCAATTATCTGACAGCGCCAAAATTCTGGGTGGTGGTCTCCAATGTCCTGGTGAACAAAAGTCTCTCAGCTGCTCCTTCACAGTCATTTTGTAGAGTATATGCCATATTAGTGTTACAACATACACTAAATTGGATAACTTTTAGGAATGGTGCTTCTCATATGAATGTAAATGATGTGATAGTAAACATAATTTTTATTCTTTATTTTTAAATGGGAGATAGGTCGTTCGATGGGTTCACGAGCCGCTGCCTCTGTGACACGTCAGATTAGCCAGGATGACAATGAGGATTTCATTCACGGTCTGATATGTTTATCTTATCCACTGCATCGACCAAAGCTTCAGTCCAAACTCCGGGATGAAGATTTATTTTTTATTAAGTGTCCTGTGCTGTTTGTCTCAGGATCAGAAGATGAGATGTGTGAAAAAGTGAGTTGAGTTACAAAGGGGAGGAAATAGGAAACTGTTCAAATGTGCTTAGCACTAATATCCAAAGATGATGATGGTAATTGACAGTCTTCTCCAACCACTGATGTGCTGCAAGAAGCTCCAGGCAGGGAACTCTACCACCAAATTAAAGAGAAAGTTGGGATGCTTTTCTGATGGATATCACACCTTCCCTAGATATTGCCAGGTCATCCCTACTACAGACAG
This sequence comes from Emys orbicularis, assembly GCF_028017835.1. Lineage (NCBI taxonomy): Eukaryota > Metazoa > Chordata > Testudines > Emydidae > Emys > Emys orbicularis. Next base: position 265,616,011 of record NC_088683.1, on the reverse strand, counting down.
CTTATCCTTGGGGCCCAAAAATACCTCTGAACAGAATTTTGTTTGCCTTTTGAATGGACCAGATAGCACCAAATGGCAAGTATTACTTAAAAAAAGGCCTTGGGGAGTATAGACCTGATTGTTCTAAAGAAATCTTAGCTCCCCTACCATTTCAGATTACACAAAGTGTATACTGTGCTATACTATCAATATATTCAGTGTATTTTTCAGGACAAATAAAAATATTTCTGGCAAAATTTGCTTGCTCAGGGGTGCTCTCTCTTCCTGTGGAAAAAGGGATACTTCTGTGGAGTTTGGTTTGCAGAACCAAGTGCTAGTAACAGTCAAACTCCACACCTTGCTGAACATTACATTCTATCTTCTCTTCTTTTCCCCACAAAGTAGATATATGTAAGTTAGATTTGGGATGCATGTTACAGGATCCTTACAAAATCCTGCTAGGATTTAGGACTCTGAGCACTTAACTGTCCAGGCCTAGGAAGTGCTTCTGGCATGTCATGACGTTTTAATGAGTGGTCACAACAGAATAGCAGTGCTTGGAGTATACACTCTTACCGTGAAAATTCTTAGGTCTGTGTAGTAAGTCCCTTACTTTTATTGGGGAAAATCCTACAGAGTAGGAGCTAGTTCTAAAACTATTCTACTGATATTCCATTATCTGCTGTGACCTATGAGACTGGCCTTCACATGTCTGTGAAGGTTCCTCCATTTTGTTGCTGGTGTGTTGACCCATTAGCAGCAGGATTGGATGGCTTTTCAGTGGCTTATGGGAGAAGACTTCAGATAGATACGTCCTTCTCTTTGTTTATTGGACTTTCTTTTCATGTGAGTGACTAACATTGGGCAAAGTACTCTGAAGAGATTTAACAGATTATGACATTGTAATCCAACAGTATATCAATTGATTTAAATGCACTCAGAATTCTATTTGCATTTTCAACTGCTGCTTGTTATGTTAGGATAGACAAAAGGATGACTACCATCCACATAATTTCTGGCATGTAATAATTTTTTACCTCTTGATTTTTATAGAAATTATTGGAAGGTGTGGCAAGCAAAATGAAGACCCTTAAAAAAATTCATTGGGTTGAAAAAGCAAACCATGGCATGGCAGTAAAAGGACGAACAGCAGACGATATTATGATGGAAATAAGCACACAGGTTTTTTCGTGGATCAAAGAAATCATTGAACAGGAGTACAAATAACTTCCAGCAGTTAAACATTGGTTACATTAACCTTCCCTAAATGTAAAGGGCTTGTTTGACTTGCCAAAGAGAGCATTAGAAAAGAGCTATTCCTACATGAGGCCTACTTGATTCAGTACAGGTCATTCTGCAAATATTAAGTGTAAACATAAGTAAAAAATATTTTTTGAATCCAAAACCACTATGCAATATGAACAATGTAGTAATACCATTTTTAAAAGGTGAAGATCACAAAACATGCAAAATATTAACGGTGGGGCATTACTTTTCTATATATTTTTTATGGTGTATACATTTTTTGGTCTGTGTGACCAAGCAATATCTTTTTTTTGTACTGCTTAGTTAGCGTTTTTTTTTTTTTTTTTTTTTTCAAAGATTACTGCAAAATAAACTAAATTTTCTACTGGAGCTGAAATTTTAGTCTGATTTATTCCCAGCTGTATTGCAGACACTGTGGTTAATTTACAAAGGCATTGTCATATTCAATCCCCCTTTCACTCACAACTTTTATGGAGGAAAAAATCCATTTTTGGCCAAAACTTGAAAAGTCAGTTTCTGCCCTGCCTTGCACCTTGTGTAGACATTTACTCCTTTGGAAAGTGACTATTCTGGTGCCATTCTGATTTGGTAGCATTTTACACCCTCTTTGCACAGCCATAATTACACAAGGTGGAAAGCAGTAGAGAATCAGGTAATGTGTATATTTAGTTTTATGGATTTGCGAAGGGTGCAGTTACTTTATTTTATGTATTTACTCTAGTAAATTCATAGTGCAATTTAAAAAAATGTATTTTTCTTAGTTTCAGCTATACCAGTTCCCCTTTTTCTGGTGCATGTATGTGCCATGGTAACTGCGGGATATAGGATTAGTGTGTGATGTTGGACACTGTAGGCCCAGTTCATCCCTTGTGGAACTCCGCTGACTTTTTGGGCTTTCAGATGGTTTTATACTGTTATAATAGCATCTATAATAGGGCTTTTGCTGGTATACAAATAATCATAAAAATCACACCTTACACTGACGTTATTATATTGGCAAGTTTCCAAAGCAGAACTGGCTTTAGATTATTGTGCTTAAATAGATGCAGCGAACTCATTTACAACGACAGCAGACAGACAACTCAGTCCCTGACGTACTCCTGGGGGAATTCTGCACCTCTGCTCATGTGCAGAATTTATGTCTCCTGCCGATTTCTCTGCTTTCCCATAGAAAAATTACTTTCTGATGGGGAAGCAAAGGGAAGCCACAAGAGCTGTCATACGATCCTCCCCAGCAGTATGTTTTAAGGGCCCAGAGCAGCTGGCAGAGAGGTAAATTACCATGGGGCAGCGGGTGGGACTGTGGAAGACCCAGCTATTGGCTCTTACCCTGCATCAGGTTCAGCTTCTAGTCCTGGCTGGGCGGGGCACGATGGGCCTTCCTCTTCCCCTGCACGGCATCCGGGGCTGGGTCAGATCCTCCCTCAGATTTCTCCCCAGGCGCAGGAAGCTCTGCAAACACTTCCTCCTCACACCCACACACACTTCCTACATCCCATGGCTCCTCAGCTGCATGGGAAGGGATCACTGTACAGGGTACTGATCCCTCCCATCTGCCCAACCCCCGTGCATCCAGGCCCCCACATTCCCAGACCCTCCTGCCGAGCATCACCCCCTACACCCAGAACCCCCCCAATGAGCTCCACTCTCCCTGAACCTGGACCACCCGGACAAGCCACCCACACCCAGAACCCCACCCACTGAGCCCCAACCAGCTACACCTGGATCCCCATGGCACTGAGCCCCCCCCCGACCCCTCTGCTGAGTTCTATCCCCTCACACTCAGACCTGCCCATGCTGAGCCCCAACCACCTTCACCTGGACCCCCCTGCAGAGTCCCATTACCGTTGCATCCAGAACCTCCTAACAAGCCCCAGTGCATCCAGATCCCCCATTGAGCCACCTGCACCTGGATTGCCTCACACAGAACCCTCTCAGCCCACACCGGGATTCCCCCCCCTCCACACTTGGATCCTGCCTTGCTGAGCTTGTCTGCCCACAACTGGTGCACCTGGTATGGAGGAGCAGGGCCCTGGGGCAGGCTCGATCCTTGTGCTGTTTCAGGGCTGGGTGCAGCCTCACTGCTTTCTGCAGCCAGCTACATTTATTTGACAAATAAAAATTGCAGAATTTTAAAATGTGCACAGAATTTTTAATTTTTTGGTGCAGAATTTTTAATCTTTTGGCACAGAATGCCCTCAAGAATACTGACAGAATGAGTATATAATGAAATAGTTCCTTTTCATAGCCACTTACAATTTCCAGACTTGAAAGCAGCAAAACCAGTTAGCCCAATATTTCTCATTTTTGTCCATGTTTCTGCAAAAGTGTAATACCCAGTAAGGCTTCAGTGTTGTTGGGACAACAGGAAAACAACACAACTTGTTTGTTATCCATGTGAAAGACTTGTTTTTAAACAGCTGCAACAGTGAAGGGGAAACTTGAAAGAGAACAATGATTTAAACATACTTATGATGATAAGCCAGCTAATCAACTTGCTTGATGAGAATTGGCACTATTAAATTACATTGCAGCCAACACTGTATTATTAGTGCTGGATTTGAGAGGCCACTACTACCAAAGTATTTGTGAAATCATTTTTTTACTTCATGATAATCCATCAGAAGGCTGAAAATTTAAATCTGTTTGCATGCAGATATTGTTTTCTTCAGTCTCTTATTGTAGGATTGCTCATGAGTACTGGGCTACTGGCATTCATTTTATTCAGCAGAAAATACAGCATTAAAAGCATTTTAAACAGGCCTAGTTGACTTGACTTAAGAGTCCATTCCTAGCCATACAGACTCTGAATTTATGAACTATAATATGAAGACAATAAGACAATCCTCATTTTGGTTGGGAAACATTCTGTTTTTAGAGTTTGGAGAATTTAAACCTGATTTAGTATCATAATTGGGTCTGATCCTGCTGTCCCTTCACATATAGTGCTTCCATTGATATCAGTGTGCATTAAAGGACCGTAGGTGCAAATTAGTAACTGGTTTAAACAAGTTCATTAGTTTCAGGAGATACAGGTAATTTCTTAAAATGATGGACCCTGTTCATGAAAAATTATCAGATTTATAAAACTTTAGTAGCACCTGCTACATTGCCTGATACAGTAACTCCACACTTAACATTTCCCAGTTAACGTTGTTTCATTGTTACATCACTGATCAATTAGAAAACATGCTCGTTTAAAGTTATGCAATGCTCCCTTATAATGTTGTTTGGCAGCCACCTGCTTTGTTCACTGCTTACAGGAAGAGCAGCCTGTTGGAGCTAGCTGGCGGGGGCTTGGAACCAGGAGGGACTGGCAGCCCCCCTAAGTTCCCTGTGCGCCAGCCATGCAGCAGGCTATCAATTGCTGGGCAGTTCAGGTGTCCCTCCCCCCACTGCCGTGTGCTGCGCCTGCCCTCTGCCTTGGAGCTGCTCCCGGGAGCCTCCTGCTTGCTGTGCAGGGGGTGGGAGGGGAAGAGAGGTGCTCATGTCAGGGAGTCCCCCTCCCCCCACTCCTGTACCCCATCTCCACAGAGCAGGGGGGGACAGGACAGGGCTCAGGACGGAGGGATCTTGCTGGCAGCAGCTGTCGTCTCAACTTGCTGATCTACTTAAAAAGGCAGTGTACTGAAAGGGGCAATGCACGTCTCTCTCTCACACACACGGTGTGTGTCTCTGTCTCTCTCTCTCTCTCTCACACACACACACACACGCACCCTCCTCCTGGCACTTTGGAAAATGGAGGGAGTGGTGCACGCCAGTGGGATAGCATAGGTTCATCATCACGTTCAGTTTCCGCAGGGAATGTTTGCAGCTAGTGCCATGCGTCTATTGTGTCTCCTCCCTCCATTCATGCTGCCTAACAATGATGTGTTAACTCTTGAGAGCTCAGCCGAGTGTTAATTCATCATTTAGCAGCAAGGCATTCCCTGGTAAATATCCCACCCTGTTCCACCCTCTGACTCCACCACCTCAACCAAGCTTCACAATCATCATTGCTGTATACAGTATTGTTTAAAACTTATACTTTGTATGTGTGTGTGTGTGTATATATATGTATAATTAATATACACCTCTACCCCGATATAACGCTGTCCTTGGGAGCCAAAAAATCTTAACGCGTTATAGGTGAAACCGCGTTTATATCGAACTTGCTTTGATCTGACAGAGCGCGCAGTCCCGCCCCCCCCGGAGTGCTGCTTTACTGCGTTATATCTGAATTCATGTTATATCGGATCGCGTTATATCGGGGTAGAGGTGTATATATAGATTAGATTAGATATAGTCTTTTGTCTGGTGAAAAAAATTTCCCTGAAACCTAACCCCCTCTATTTACATTAATTCTTATGGGGAAATTGGATTCGCTTAACATCATTTCGCTTAAAGTAGCATTTTTCAGGAACATAACTACAACGTTAAGCAAGGAGTTACTGTACTACTGTAATTCTCTAGATACTGCCAAACGTATTTCAATTATTAGCCACTATGGCAAATTCCAGAGAATTTAAAAGAAAATTATTTTTCTAAAAGTTTTTAAACTGTTCAATAAAATTGAATCCCTCCTCTAGAATTCTGTAGGCTGGTTGCAAAAAATCTGTAGACAGGATATCATTCTCTTTTTAGAGTATAGGCTCTGTGCAGAGAGGAATGAAGGTGTGGCTAAGCAGTCCTGAAAGAGTAACCCTTGGAGCAGTCATGCTCAGGAGGTTTGAACTGAATTTTATTACTTTACAGTCTTTTTGTTGTTGTTTAAAGCCAAACTCCAGGAAAAGTTTGTTTAGACTTAACATACTATGTGGATTGAGTCCATAAAGCAGTTTGTGGAAGGTGCCTGCTCACTATCCCTTTGCAGAATCAGGTCTTAGAAGTAACAACATCGCTTTTTGAAATGAAGGTGACTTTATTAAAAAAAAAATTGTAAAAACATTTCAAAACAGCAAGTACTATTGATACTGATGATAAAAGGGAAAATATCGGTAGGTATTCCTCATTCAGACTATTGCACACTGTTTTGTATTGTCCATTGAAATTGTTAATAAAATAATTTTCCTTTTATTTTCTTTTAAAGGGATTCTGAAGATGGGTAAACATTCCTAAAAATGAGTTTATTTCTTCCTGTTAGAGTTCATCTTTGGCCTGTAATTAAGAAGGAAATATATTAACTACTGCAGTTTTAACAGTCAATATAGTCTTGTATATCTTGCTTTAATTCAATGATCCTTTCCCTTTCTAAAGAGACAGAAAGGAACAATTCCTCTTTGGCCACTGTTTTAGCCCACAGATTCAAACAGTGGATGCAGCTTCTCCATGTCCTTTATTGGCCACTGTATCCAAGTAAGTGCAGGTTGGTTTGTTTCCTCCCTCTACCCTGGCTTATTTGTGGCTGACAGACACTCTTTGAAGTATGCAGGGCGGAGTGGGAGGAGGGTTCTGAATGTCTGCTGTATCCTCAAACCTCCACTCACAACAGGGTCTATGCGATACAGAATTCCTTGTCTGTGCCAGCCACAGCTCAGTAGGTCTGACTTAATGAGTTGGGATATGCTCCCAAACAACTTACTATAAATTAGCTATTAACTTTTAGAGTCATTTAGTTTACTCTTACAAATATTTATTTAATTCTGAAAACATGTGACCACTGAGGCAATCCATTTTCAAGGAAATTATTCTCACTGCCAGGGCTCTTATTTATTCTACAGGAATTATAAAAAACACTCTTTCAGTGGTTGGTTATCAGCAGTTTTACAAACCAGTAAATTTAAAATAATATTACAAAAATCCAGAAAAGATTAAATTAAAAATGGAAACCTTGACACTTCTGGCTTTTTTTGACTTTCACAGACAAAATTATTGCCGTTCTGAAACTGTTCTGTTCTATTACTGTTCTCTACCCAGGGCCAGCTCCAAGTTTTTTGCCACCCCAAGCAAAAAAATGTTCCCGTGTCCCCCCCCCAGCCCCACCCCTTCCCCGCCCCATTCCAACCCCTTCCCCAAATCCCCGGCCCTGCCTCCTCCCCCGGGCGCGCTGCATTTCCCCTCCTACCCCTCCCTCCCAGGCTTGTAAACCTGGGGTGGGGGGGTGGCAGAGGAACTGCCCCCCACTGCCACAGCTCACCTCCGCTCCGCCTGCTCCCCTGAGCGCGCCGCTGCCGCTCCGCTTCTCCCCCCTCCCTCCCTCCCAGGCTTGCTGCGTGAATCAGCTGTTTTGCGGCAAGCCTGGGAGGGAGGGCGGAGAAGCGGAGCGGCAGCGGCGCACTCAGGGGAGCAGGCGGAGCGGAGGTGAGCTGTGGCAGTGGGGGGCAGTTCCTCTGCCCCCCCGGAGTTACTTCCTGCGGCCCTCCCCGTGCCCCCCACTGCTGCAGCTCACCTCTGCTCAGGCCTGGCTCCCGGCTTTTTGTGCCCCAAGTGCAAAAAAAAAAAAAGGAGCTGGAGTGCCGCCTCTTGGAAAGTGCCGCCCCAAGCACATGCTTGGAGTGCTGTTGCCTAGAGCCAGCCCTGTCTCTACCTTATGGTGTTGCCCCAGGGATTTCACAGGAGTTAGCTCTCAGTTAACTGTTTTTCAGCAGCAGTTTTCAGCTGCTTAGTTGGTGCAAATACACAATTTTAAAAATAAAAAATAAAAATATAGACCACCTACAAGTCCATTAGTTATTAGAATTTGAATGAAACTCATCTTGAGCCCTGATGATGTTGGGTGCTGGACACATTCAGCTCCCACTCAATTAAATAGGAATTGAGGACATTCAGCATCTTACAGGGTCAGATCTTTGTTGTACAGACCATACCTTCTTTCTGTGGCAAATACATGGAAACAGGTCATCGTCAGGCTGCTCTACCTTCTCCATGCCATCTCTGATTTTTGGCTCACTCACTTGTAAATTGGCGTATTCCTAATTCAAAAAAGAGGAAGGTATTCTTACTCTATTAACGGCCTGTAATATCTCACAGCTCAGATCAATAATTTTGTAAGAGCTGTGTGACCAAAGAATCTTCCTTTGCTCTCAGAAAAGCCCACCGTATCACAGAGAAGGTAAGCTGATCCTTAACTGCTGTGAGAGATCCCATGTGGTGCCTCACTGAAGTGTCAAAACCTCAGTGCTAATGCACAGACATTTTCAGCTGAGGACAGGGGAATGAGACTATGCTCTTAGATCATTGCTGAGTGCTAGTGTGAGGAACATGGGAACATTTTCTTGTAAATTAGATTGAGATTTATGGGAGCTGGAATGCCTCTCTCAAACTGCCACTCTAACATTAAAGGGATCTTTTAGGGCATAAGCATCACAGAATGTCCACAATCTACTTAATGTTTCCCATTGTTACTCTTTGCTTTCTGACTTCATCTCTGCACTGGCTGATTTCCAGTATCTGTATATTCCTAAATGCTTTCTACATAACTTTTTTTCTAGTAGTCTGACATACTGACCTGGAAAAGTTTGAAATAATAACAGAATACATGATCTCCCATGAGGTTATTCCTTGCAAATTCTTGCCCTGATTTTGCAATATTCCTTGCCTGTCAAAGAAAAGGAAAATCCTGATATAGGAACATTTCTGGAGATGGTAGCAGTGATTCTGAAATGTAACACAATATGTGCAGTTTTAGTAATTAGCCGTCCAATTTTGTAGACAAGTGTTTAGGTACCACCATGGTGACTGCTCCATAAAATAATAAATAAACCTTTATTACTGATAACATGCGAGGGAGACTGAAAATTGACATATTCTTAATGTTGAAAGAAAGGTGTTCTTACTATGTAAATACATCTTTAATTTATCAAAAACTCAAATAATTTTCAAATTAATGACTGTAGAAGAATACGCAAGCTAAATATGTTTTGCTTCCCCATTGGTATAATATGAGACACTCATTCTTAAGACCTGCTAATGTTTTGTTTGTTTTTAAACAAATTAACTTGTATTCACCTACTTTTAGTTTGTCAGGAAATGTTTCTCAGTGTTTTAATATAGATTTACCTCTTCATCATGATCTTTTGCCCACTGTAGCTTCTCCAGTAGGTCACTCAGGTCATTTTTAAATGGAATGTAGTGTTTCCAGGGCTGCAGCTCATTATAAAAATGTTCATAGTAGAAGGAGTCTTGCTTCAGTACTACACTGTTTCCTGCTAACAGGTAAGGCAATCTGTATGCAGCTACTGTGCCATCAATATTAATTTGATATTTATACTGCAAAAACATACAAGAATTGATTAATAAACATTTTAAAAATAGGTAGCTGGGATTGGTTTTGTGGAGTTTTTTTATTCTGAGAATATTAAATGCAGGGGGCTTGCTCATTTTAAGACATGCAGATTATGCCAGATAGGCATTGCATTTTAGGTAATCTTTATTGCTAATAAGCAGATGAGATTAGTTCCACTGGCTAAATATATTGTATTGGGAGGAGCTATGATCACCAGTGAGGACAGAGGAACAATAAAATGGAATCTAGAGATTAGATTGGACAGAAAGTTCCTATAAAACCTCAAAATCTAAGTCAAAGCTGATAATCATAAACAGGTTGTGCCTGAAAAGTTAAGTATTTTAATATATATGTATAATATGTACAAAGACGGTAGGCGGGAGGAGGAAAATTCTCAAACACTGGTGAGTTAAGACTGCAAGAAGGTCTAATAGCAGTTTATGTCCTACCTTGAAAAAATCAAAAAATGAAATATGCTTCACAATGGGACCATAAAGGCTTTCATCGTGTTTAAAAAAGAAAAAGTTTGTGAAAGCAGCATCTATGATATCTGGATATTTTCTACTGAGTTTTACAAGTTCAAGCCTCTCTTTGCGGCTGTCACGTCCCCTCCAAATTGCTGTAGTATTCTTGTCTTCCCAGGGTGGCCCAGTGTTGGCCTGGACAGACATCATGTCCAGGCTGACTCTAGATGTCAGGAGAGAACAAGTGATTTCAGAAAAGAAGACTCTTGAAGTTTTCATTCACCAGTCTTTTAAAATATTATTGTAATACAATTCTGGACCCAATTCTCCCTCAACAGTTATACACCACGTTTCCACTGATTTCAATGGTGTTATTCAAAAAAGTTTACAATCTAAGAAGACAGATGACATACAAAGGCAGGGTTATAATCAAATAGATGTTTGTAAACTTTTTATGACTGTAATAGATAAAATAAGTGCCAACAAACCCCATCTGACTCTCAAGCTACCATTCATTAGTTGATATCTTACAGGCATTACGCCACAGGTGGATCTTGAGGAAAGATTTGAAGGAGGAAGACATCAGTGGCTTTGTGGGTCAGTGCAGAGAAGCATTCTATGTGCCAGGGACAGCATGGAAGAAGGTATGGAGATGGCTGTGGGAGAGGCTGACAAAGGGTGTATGAGGGTGCTTTTTTTGCCAGAGTGAAGGAGACAGCAAGAAGGTGCTGCAGTAGGAGATCAGAATGCACAAATAAAGAGGGACAGACATGTGAAGGGTCTTGATAAAGACAAGAAGGGTGAACTGAATGCAGTGAAATAGTGTGAGCTGGGGGAAGGATTCAAATGGATTCAGAGTCATGGACAAGAAACATCATCTTAAAAACCGGTTTTGTATGGTTCTGAAGAGGCAACATAGGTGTTAGGGAGGCCTGAGAGAAGAGGATCTTACAGTAATCAAGATGCGAGATGAAGGCCTACATGAGAGTTTTGGCTATATGTATTTTAAAAGAAGAATCATAGACTCATAGAAGATTAGGGTTGGAAGAGACCTCAGGAGGTCATCTAGTCCAAACCCCTGCTCAAAGCAGGACCAAAACCAACTAAATCATCCCAGCCAGGGCTTTGTCAAGCTGGGCCTTAAAAACCTCTAAGGATGGAGATTCCACCACCTCCCTAGGTAACCCATTCCAGTGCTTCACCACCCTCCTAGTGAAATAGTGTTTCCTAATATCCAACCTAGACCTCCCCCACTACAATTTGAGACCATTGCTCCTTGTTCTGTCATATGCCACCACTGAGAACAGCCTAGCTACATCCTCTTTGGAACTCCCCCTTCAGGTAGTTGAAGGCTGCTATCAAATCCCCCCTCACTCTTCTCTTCTGCAAACTAAACAAGCCCAGTTCCCTCAGCCTCTCCTCGTAAGTCATGTGCCCCAGCCCCCTGATCATTTTCGTTGCCCTCTGCTGGACTCTCTCCAATTCGTCCACATCCTTTCTGTAGTGGGGGGCCCAAAACTGGACGCAATACTCCAGATGTGGCTGCTCCAGTGCCAAATAGAGGGGAATAATCACTTCCCTTGATCTGCTGGCAATGCTCCTACTAATGCAGCCCAATATGTCTTTAGCCTTCTTGGCAACAAGGGCACACTACTGACTCATATCCAGCTTCTCATCCACTGTAATCCCCATGTCCTTTTCTGCAGAACTGCTGCTTAGCCAGTCGTTCCCCAGCCTATAGCAGTGCATGGGATTCTTCCGTCCTAAGTGCAGGACTCTGCACTTGTCCTTGTTGAACCTCATCAGATTTCTTTTGGCCCAATCCTCCAATTTGTCTAGGTCACTCTGGACCCTATCCCTACCCTCCAGCATATCTACCTCTCCCCCCAGTTTAGTGTCATCTGCAAACTTGCTGAGAGTGCAATTCATCCCATCATCCAGATCATTAATAAAGATGTTGAACAAAACCGGCCCCAGGACCGACCCCTGGGGCACTCGGGTATCTTAGAAATGTTATGGAGAGAGAAGCAGCAAGATTTGTAGAAAGCCTGAATATGCAGGGAAGAGTTGAAGACAACCCTTCTCAGGATACCATCATGAGTAGTGAGGAGACAGATAGAGGTGTCATCAGTAACAAAATACATTTTTTAGTGTTTTTGATTGGACTACATTTGGTCTCTGGTTTCTGAAATAGGACATTGAAGGAATACAACAATTATGTAAAGGATAAAATAGCTAAACTTAGACATTCAGTATACCTTATCTGGTCTAAAATGGTGTCTCAGTGTCCACACAGAAATTAATTTGAATAAATACATAGTACAACAATTATTGAGGTATTGGTAATGTAAGAGTCTATTGGAAGCTCATTCACTCATATTTAGTGCTTTGTGAAAAATTTACATAGTTTCTTACCGGCCCATAGTTTCTAAAACTGAGTCAGTCAAATCATAGGTTGGCATCACAATGTCTTTTGATTCAGTGGATCCACACCATGAGAAGATGGGATGAAGGTTCTGAGTAGATTTCTTTTTCTCTAAAGGCCAATCCCCTAAATTAACAAAAAACTCTACGTCTGGCATTTTCACCTAAAAGAAGACAAATGATAGTGTTGATGTGTTAGTGTGTATTGTATGTGTTAATACATAGGAATACCCTTTTTTTCCCTTGATCAATATGGTATTTGAAATTATGTACAATAAGAGAAGTCTAAGGGAAAAGTTAGGTTCAGGGCTATAATATATTCAAAAACTATAACAATTGCTCATCACGCTTCAGGAATGCTGTTCACAGAAATCCATGTTTTAACTATCTTTATTATCAGGTCAGAAAACAAAGCAGCATTATAACAAATTAGTTTTCAAAAGGAATCACACAAAAGCTACTCTTCTAGATATAACAAAGCATCCTCTCTCCTTGTTCATGATGCTCAGGTCTTTGTATATACACCTCTACCCCGATATAACGCGATCCGATATAACACGAATTTGGATATAACGCGGTAAAGCAGTGCTCCGGGGGGCGGGGCTGCGCACTCCAGCGGATCAAAGCAAGTTCGATATAACGCGGTTTCACCTATAACGCAGTAAGATTTTTTGGCTCTGAGGACAGCGTTATATCGGGGTAGAGGTGTATTCCAAAACCAAAAACCTCCATTTCAAAAGCTATTAAGGTTGCAAACGGACAGCAGTGTAGTTGTACCATGCTATTTACAAAATCTTACATAGATGGAAATTAATAATTAAGGACACAATTAATTTTACACTGTCTACATAATAAAACCACATTAGCCTTATTAAATAAAAGATATACCTATTCCATCACTGTACTATAATGTTAATTCTGACTAAAACTACTGTTCCTTCATCAATGATCACAAAATATAAACAAAAATATCTTCTAAAAATGGATAACAATTATCTACATACACATTAATTACCAATATTGACCAAGTCCCCACGTATATATAATATGCAATTATAAGCACATTACTGCCTCTACATAACGTGTGTATATGTAAAACTTTTCTTAAATGCTTTGTTGTTCAGACTAGCAAGGTAATTAATTTCACTGTGGCTCATCCACATTGCAACATGTCTTGATTCCTCTGCTGTTCAAGCATTAGAAACATTAGGTTTTTGACTCAGCTTACATTCAGAGACAGAGATAGAAACTAATCCTCTGCCAGATATCAAGTAGGGTTTATACACCCTCTCATATGGTTGAGGAAGGACAGCAAAGTTTATTTTCTCTAACTTGATAACACAGGGAAACCTTTAGCAAGCATTCCCTGTTAAGAACAGGCAGGGAGTTCTAGAGGTAGAGAAACAAAGGACCAGTTCTTATTTTCAGTTTACATACAGACACATAGGGTTCTATCTGGCTCTCACTAAAAAAAGGGAGTCTTCACTTCAGAGAGAGCTGGAAAGGCTGTAATCTTTAGGAATAATCTTTATGAACACAATGCCATCTACTGGTTCTATTCGATAACTGTAATGGACAAGCTATAAACTACATATTATCAGTGTTTACATTTTCAGACCACAGAGTCATTTGGGGGCTAATTTTCTCCTTCAACACAATAGAGTTTTTTGTTCTTCAATCATATTAGCCAATGGAAAAGTTGTATAGAACTGAACAGGGATGAAACAAATAGGATTCTCTAGAAATTTAATTTTGAGTATAGTTGGGGCTATAACCTAGGTGCTTATTTAAATTATGGCAGCTTCCCCAGGCTGCCCTCTGAGCAGCAGTGATACTCAGATCTCCACAGTACTATGTGCTGTGACCCCACTCCTGCTGCCCCATCCATGCCCCTATGCAAGGGCTTACCAGGCAGTCCTCAAAAGATAGCGTGTGGTAGTGCTTTGTGGTTTCTCCACTGGGGGACATCTTCCCCAGCCTCTCTTTGTCTCTGGCCTCTTTCCACAGTGTATAGAATTTAATAGAGAATTATATAAATTCCCTAAGGTTTGTTTAAATCATCCTACAAAATGTATTAGCAGTGATATAATTCTCTGTTAAATCCTATAGGATGGTTTACAAAGCCTATGGACAATTGTTTTCTATTAAATCCTATATAGGCCTTTGTCATAAGGTCTAGCTGCCTAATTAATATTTGAGAGACAAGGTCGGTGAGGTAATATCTTTTACTGGACCAGCTTCTGCTCGTGAGAGAGAGACAAGCTTTCGAGCTTACACAGAGCTCCTCTTCAGGTCTGGGAAATGTACACCGAGTGTCACAGTTAAATAGAAGGTGGAAGCAATCGTTTAGCATAAGTAGTGAGCATGTAAGAGACCATTCAAGGTGGAGTGGCATCTTAACATCTCTGCTGTCATAGGACAAAAAAAGGGGGATTACTGGGTTACAGACTGTTGTAATAAGCCATAAATCCAATGTATTTATTAACTCCATGATTTTCAATGTCTAGCAAACTTAATTTAAGCTCCCAGGCTCGTCTTTTGAAGGTGTTGTGCAGGTTTTATTTGAGGACGAGGACTGAGGGGTCAGATATGGAGTGATCTTTTTGTGAAAAGTGTTGACCCACAGGTTGATCCGAGGAGAGAGTCCAGAATACATACCTTAACACACTCTGTGTAAGCTCGAAAGCTTGTCTCTTTCACCAACAGAAGTTGGTCCAATAAAATATATTACCTCACCTATCTCGTCTCTCTAATGTTCTGGGACCAGCATAGCTAAAACAACATTGCCGATAATTAACATTTGTAAGTTACATTCTGCAGACTAATCAAAGAGCATACCAGAACATCCAACTTCATTAGGAACAATCCTGCTAGCTTATTACTTATTAATGCGAAAGTAATAAAAATAAGAGAACAAGAACACTGGTGTTTTCTTTATTGTTGCGGAGGCATCAACAAAACTGTAATAAAGATTTCAGGGAATGTTTTGATAGTTAAACACTATCATATACAATATATAAATCTAATATATACTCACTTTTCTAGTCAAAGAAAGTAGTATAGCGTCCATGAAAATCCTGAAGCCTACATGCTCACCATGGGTCCTTATATAAACCTAAAAATAATCCAAAAGTTATTGCATTAGTGTTTTTGCTTGGGGGAAAAATACATTATTGGAGCTTACCTGTTTCACAGTAAACAATCAGACTGATTGTATGGCTTCACCTTCATATAACTTCAAATAATTTTAGGAGGCCTTGGAATGTCCTACCTCTCTGATGAAGCAAAAAAAGGGGCACACATTTTTTGTCTTTTGCAGTCACCTTTAAAAATGATCCCCTGTAAACAGAATCTCATCACTTTCAAGCCTGACTCTACTGCACTCCTTTCCCAGATTATGTTCATGGCATACAGACAAGGTAGACAAAAATATAAAATATTCTCTCTGGAAGGTTGCGATGTAACACTACTTTATTTCTAGGAATCCAAAACTTTAACACACAAAAGAACCAAAAACAGAGAGAAAGAAGGCAGGCTGCACAACTAGAGAGGCACAACCCACCCTACCTTGTGCTAGGTTGGTTCTTTGACTGATTGCACAAGATTGCATGCTTCCCTATAAAGCCCCCTAATGTGCAAGCAGGGCTAGGAAACACCTTACATTTAAACTGCTAGCTTGTAATTTTAGCACAGTTTCCAATACACCACTAGAAGCTCTTCTGAAATTAGTAGAGTTTTGTTAGCAAGAGTTGAGGATTCTTAGACCACCACACCATACAAAATTGATTAGTATTCAAAACTCTTGTAAAGCCTAGTGGACAGGAAACTGAATCGGGAGTCAGGACATTTGGGTCTACTCCTAACTCTACTATTGATCTGCTGTGTGACTGTGGGCAAAGTAATTTGCCTTTCTGTGTTTCAACTGCCCCATCTATAACATGGATGTAAAACACCTTACAAAGGAAGGAAGTATTGAGTTCTACAGATGAAAAACACTATATAAGAGTTAAATATTATATTTGAGGGATAATGAAGCAAACAATGGAGGTGTGAGAGCTTCTCAAAGAATAGGTCAAAAGAATCCTTTATAATGGAAAGTGCTAACCAGCCTAAATATATGACTAGCTAGAAGCCTCCTTTTAATACTTCAGCTAAATCACATACTGTACCTTGTTATCTTTTATGGTATAGTGACACAAGCTCTGTCTTTGTCCAAACCGTTGTGGAATTTCCTTTGCAATCTTATCTGGATCAACAGTGGGAAAATGTGCTAGGTCTCTCTGAATCTGTGGAATGGCTTGAGGGCAGCTCATATCTTCCAGCCATGCAGTGCTGTCTTCGCGAGGGCAGTCACAATTCTCATGGTAAACAGGGCCTGTTGTATACACACAAATTTTTATTTTAATGTGCAACACAGACAAGATATTGAATTCAGAAGTTAGTTACCCTGGACTTCGAGACAAATTCAGAGGTGAATCAGTATAATATAATGTAAGTTACACTTTGTTCCAGCCCCCTTAGCGTGTAAATTAGACTCTTAGGCCCTTGTCTACAAAGGGGAAATGGAACAGCATAACTGTTCTGGTATAATTTAGCTATTCTAGAATAACTGCCCCGTATGGATACTCTGTTCAGAATAAAAGAACCTATCTCCTGCCTGAGGCCCAGAGTTATCCTGAAACTAGGGGAAGATAGGCGTTTGCCTGCCTGTCTTGCCTGATATGGGCAGAAGAGGTGGCAGGGGACCTGAACTAGTGGTATCTCATATCCCAGTTGAATACCCTGCCTATTGGGCTAATGGTTAAAAGGAGGGCTTGGTTCTCCTAATTGTCATTTTGTGTGGAGTTAGGCAGCCTCTGAGCATGCCTACCAGATTGGCCACTGCAGGCAAGATACACATGCTTGTTTTTCCCAATCTGTGGATCACTCTGGCCCCTAGGTGGGAGATAGATGTCTGGATGCCTTGAGTGAGGCAGCAGTGTACATGTTCAGAGGCAGAAACATAGGCACCTAGGGAATTTTTACACAAAAGCTTAGGTGCTGAAGGTATGTCTATTCAGAGATAAAAAACCCATGGCTGGCCAGGGCAGCTGACTTGGGCTCATGGGGCTCAGGCTCTGGAACTGAAAAATCGCTGTGCACACATTCGAGCTTGGGCTAGAGCCTCAGGTCTGGGACCCTCCACCCTTTCAGGGTCCCAGAGCTTGGGTTCTAGCCCAAGCCCGAATGTCTGTCTATACAGCAAATTTTCAGCCCTAGAAACTGAGGCCCATGAGCCCAAGTCAGCTGATCTGGGCTAGCCATGGCCATGCTGCAGGCTTTTATCCCTGTGTAGACATAGCCTGAGTGAGTTTAGGTGTCTTCAGGGTTCAGGGGAAGCTGAGTGGGGATTGTGGATTGCAGTAGAACTGGGAGTTGGGTGCCTAAGTACCTTTGTGAACCCGAGCCTCAGCAACTTGCAGGATCAGATCCTAGTACTGTAAAGCATTTTGGGCTACAGTTTGTATGAAAAAAAAAACACTATGTAAAATAAAGTTGTATCATGTAATTCTTTGTACCTTTTAAAATATATGGAGACTTGGCAACATGTTTGTCTTCGACTTTGATTTCTATCTTCAGGTTTTTGTAGCTTGCATACATTCTGTACCTCACAATGAAGGAGCCATCTTTTCTGTCTAATATCTGCACTCCTATCCGCGTGAACTGCTCATCAGGAGCAGTGATCTTCACCTGGAATGTATTTGCTCCTGGCGAGAAAGTAAACCTACACAGGGAACAAGTACAATCGTGATTAAGAAGTGACTACGTAACAGTTTTCTTAGGATCTGATCCAATGCCAGTTAAAGTCAATGGAAAGATTGCCATTGACTTTAGTTTAGTGAGAGCTAGATTGTGCAATATTTCCAAGTGCTCAGTGCCCAGATTTTCCAAAGACTTCAGATTTTCCAAAGACTTCAGCTCCAATTTAGACACCTAAATAAGGCCTGGATTTTCAAAAGTGCTCAGTAGGCAGCAGCTTCCACTGTGGCACCAATGGGCAGATTTCAATAGACCTTAGCACCCAATGTACTGAGCTCTTATGAAAAATCTATCTTCTTATTTTGGTGCCTAAATGAGAGCCAAGCAGTTTTGAAAATCTGTCCCTGAGTGTGAGGTCTGAGCCCTTCTGAAAATTCGGACCATAGTGACTCAACAGACCATTGAGACGTCCTGCCCCTACAAGTGACCTAGTTCAAAGCCAAAGTACCTCCTTGCCCAGTGACGTTTCTGCAGATGATGAGCTTGTGAGGTAAATGAGCTCTTCTGATTCAGGACTTCTCTCCCTTCTGGTATTAATAAATGAACAGCAATCCTCCCATTCTAGGGTCTTAAAGTGCTTCCCCCTACCTGGGAAATAGGAGTGTACTACTTTTGTGGGGAGGAGGGTGAAGTGACTCTCTCAACATCACATGGAGAGCCAGTGGAAGCATGGGACCCACCATTCCTAGCAATCAGTCCTATGTATTAACCACAAGACTATCTTTGCAGAGGGTCCTTTTCCTTTCTCTTTCCTTCACCCCTCTCTCTCTTTACCACCAGACCCTTTCCCTCCCACATCCCCTTTTCCATTGGTCCTCTTCCTGTTATGGTAAAGTCTCCCTCTCACTCTTTCCTTTTTCTTTAATTTCTTTCTAACCCCACTGATCCTGTTTACCTCACAAAAAAGCAGCAGTACTGGCCACCTATTCCTCTTCACTTCTTGCCCCAATTCATAGAGGTGGTTGTGGAGCAGCAAGAAAAACGGGAGGTGGAAATCTTGGCTGCCTGCTCAGAAGCGCCAGTAAATGAGAGTAGGAGCTGAAGACAAAAACTTTTCTTATTACCTGCAGCACTACTTATGAGTGACATTTCAACTGGCATGAGTGACCAAGTGACTGTGCCCTCCAGATGAGTGACACTGAGTAGGTATGGAAACTGTAAGAACAAGTTTCACTTTGCAAATTTTACACTTTGGTAACTTTACAGCTACTGAACCAAATTTCTTCAAATTTGGCTTGCTTTGTAGGTCTTATGGAAAGATATATAGTCTTTAATAACAGATGTGGGAAAAAGAATTGAGTACAATATCTAAACATTTGAAGATAATCTCTTGTTTATACAGGAAGTCAGAATATCTCAAATATAAATCTCAGGATAGAAATAGAAGAACTTTAGGAGTGTCCCATAAATAAAAAAAATGTTTACGGGATTTTGCTCAAACTTTAAAAAGAACTTCACAATGTATAGACACCAAATCTAGAAAAATTCAGCCTAAAAAGTGAATGGCTTGGAAAGTTATGAATGCAGGAAACAGTTTTACAACTGTAACAACGGTATGTGCTACCAGGTATTAAACGAGATTGTCTATCTCTACTTCTTTGATCAAATCTATGCTGTGTATGAAGGATGTGGGCTACCAGAGCTAAAAGGGACAGCTTTCTAGCATCATCCCTTCCCAGTACCTCACTAAGATACTAGGAACTCTACAGAGTGTGGGGGTTTGGCTAGGAGGTATCTGCTGTCTGTGACAAGGTGGCATTGTTCACCCTGGCAACCTTGAGGGAATCCCCACATAAAATAATGCTAATCTCATTGTTGTTACTTTACATGGATTCCCCACTCTGTTGAATGAAACTGTACATTCTCCTTGGGAAGGGGTATGTGGATAGCAACCTGTAGGGACGCAATGGCAGCTTGGGTCCTTTAGAAGCTGTGCTCCTGTTAAAGAAGGGGAAGGGTCTGGGAAGCAGTGCCAAAGCATACAGACTCTCTGTTCAAATGGATCTGGCCTCCTCAGATTTTAGGGAATTTGCAAGTTTAAGGGGCTGAGGAGATTTTCAAAGCAATAAATGACATTTAGATGCCAAACTCCCACTGACATTTAACTCCCACTGCCATTGGTGCCTCTGAAAATTTCCTCCAGTCCCTCTGCCAGTTCCATGAGGGGATAGAGGGAACAAGCCCTACCTCTTCATGGAATATTTTGGTGAAAATGCCACAAGTGGCAAGTCATGGGTTTCCTGTTCTCTGCTGGGTTTTTCCTGTCTAGAGATGATCTGGCTCACTAATTTCAATCTTTGAATTAAGCTTTAGGTTGTCTCAAAACGTTACTAGGTTTCTTTAATGTTCTATACAGTATTTAATAAGAAATTATTTTAAATGGATTCACAGATCTGATACTTACATGTTTGTGGGGATTACTGGTTTGTGTGACAATGGAAAGAAGCAGGAAAGTCTAGAGGTCACACCATAACTTAATCTGACCAGTTTCTTATATATATAGGCTTGACAAGGGAGAATTAGCTGTCACTTGTTTGCTGGGCCAAGACGCTTCTATTTTGTCTGTAACCCAATTTTCATTTTCTTTCCCCATCTCACATCCTGTATGATGCCTTAGGTGAAATGGCAATTTTTATATTAGGGCAATGGAGCAGGAGATTTTGAAAATATTGTCATAGGTTTTTTAAACGTATATTATTATTTTTTCTTACTGTGGATAATATCCCAACGGAAGCTTAAAAATAAAATCTCGGGGCCAAATTAACTGCTGGTGGATGGGGGAGGGAGGTGCAACTCAAATGATGTCTATGGAATCACAGCTTTATGTGCCAACAGGGATTCTTGAATCTTTACTGAATATTTTTCCTTCATGTATTGTGCAAGTACACTGATTTCCAGGAGTAAGGTCTGCTGGAATTCATTTAATTAAAATAACATTAGAGCATTTTGACACATGACAATTAAACAAAGTTTACAAAGAGATATAAGGCATAAAAATATAAGTCAGATTTGGGGCCTTCAACATTAATATCCTTTTCTGCAAGAAAGGCAAATTAAGCAGCTTTCTTAATTAAATAACAAGAGAGCCAATATATACAGGCATACCCATGTGGCTCTGAAGAGAGGGTAGGGCCAATTCTACTGGTGATGTACAAAACACAATGGAATGTAATCTAGATGTGAGGGGTCTGGCTCTGCAGTGTAACTGGAGGAAAAGTAGTAAAAGTTATTTTGTCAAGGAAATCCTGTAGGTATGACTTGGACCCAGATCCTCAGAACACTTAAGCATGTGTGTAATTTGAGTAAAGTTGCACAATGCTTAAATATTTCTGGGGAAAGGGCCTTGGGAATGCCAGCGAGGGAACATAGTCATTTCTAATTTTAAATTCAGATACTGTGGGGATGGGAGCCTCATGAGTATTTAGACCTGTGAAGTAAGAAAGTGCCATTTTAAAACTCGAACATCTTTTTGGCCATAAACACAATTTAAAGTTGCTGTGATAAAGTGCTGTCATGCTTACCTCTGCCCTTCAGTGTCCAAAGCCTGAACATAAAAATATCGAGCAGGGAGGACAACATCTGCACTCAGACCAGGTCCCCATATTAAACTGTTCTCCGGACTCAGCTGGTTTCCTCCACCCGATACAGTGAACACGGGAATTGTTCCAAGCGTTAAATAACAAAGCAGCCAAATGCTAAACATTTACAAGATTTCCTCTTCAGGAAAAAACACAAACAAGAAGACAGGCCAAGCTGCAGAGAAGGGGTAGAAAACGTGTGCTAAAGTGTAACTTGTGTCTCAGTTACGGCTGCAATCACATCTGCTCAGTTACACATCTGCCTTGACTTAGCGTTAACTTGTTTGTTTCAAAGAAGTCTTGAATCTTTCCACTTTCCCCCTAAGCAAACTACAACGGAGAAGCTAGTTAACTACATTAGTTACCACAGAGTAGACACAATCAGGAGCTGCTGCCGTGTCCCTGTTTCTTTGTCTCTGTGTGTATCGATTCTTCTGCCTTTAACCCTGGAGCTGGAACAGCATCTTCGGGTTAACCCTATCGTCAGTCTGAGCGGGCAAGAGAGGAAAGGGGATTGTTTCATTGGTCCAACAAAACTTCTTCCGAATGAATAATGATATTGTCTCACTTCCCAGGCTGAGCAGTAATGCTGGGAAATGTAGTCCAGCAACAAGAATCACAGCAGTCTTGTACCTCACCACTCACACTCATTACCAGTATGGTTTGGGCGGGGGAGAGAACCTTCATGCTATTTCAAACAAGAGTGCAGACATTTGCAGCGTACTGCAAGTACAAGTCTAAATGGGACACTGTCAGCTTAAAACTTACGCTTCTGTCCGAAAATGTTGTACCTATTATTGCCTGCGAGTAACACACAAGGTTACAAGTGAAAGATTTTTGAAATTAACGTTTTCAGTTTGTTTACTTTATGTATTTAACTGTGAACTGTGAACTCCCTCCTGAAGCTGGATGCCCAAGCCTTTTCTTGCAAAAAAAGAGGTAGTGTTGCTGATATATAAAACTATTAGCCCTGTTGTTAGCACCCCAAACCAGGATGGGGGAGACATAAAGCTCAAATCCTTTTTCTGCCTGATGGGAAATAAGGATTTAAACTTGTCTTTTAATAGAGCACCCTAACTACTGGGCTATGGGCACTCTAGGATGGGGTTTTCTCAGTTGCTCCTGTTGAAACTGTTTGACCCAGAGTGTGTATAAATAATTAGCATTAATTGGGCCAGAGAAAGCATGCAAATGATTGACCAGCCCTGTGTTTAGGGCACTTTTCAAGTCCCTGCTCTAATGTATATTTCATTAGTTACACACAGCAGAATAGCTTAAATAGGACTGAGAAAAACTTGGCCTAGAACACCTCATAGCTCAGCAGATACAGCACTTGCACAAGATGTTGATTGAACAACCTCCTGCAGACAAGGCATTTGAATCTGGGTCTCCTATATCCTGGATAAGTGTTCTAACTTCTAGGCTAAATAGGGTGACCAGATGTCCCAATTTTATAGGGACAGTCCTGATTTTTGGGTCTTTTTCTTATATAGCCTCCTATTACCCCCAATTTTTCACACTTGCTGTCTGGTCACCCTAAGGCTAAAGGTTATAAGGTGGGGGTGATACCATATATTTTGTGAAGTGCCTGATCTGTTGGTCAGCCTCTAAGAACACCTACTGGATCAGGCCTCACAGGCTAGATTTTGAGGATCCTGCCTAGATTTAGACATCCTGGTGTCAGGATTAAATGGCTGTTTGCATAATCACTGCCATATTTTTAGGGGACCTTTATCAGAAACTTAGATGCCTAAGTATTTTAGGTACCTACGTGATTAGGAGATAGTCAAGCAGGGTTATTGGAGGTTTAAATATTGGATTTAGGCATCTAAAGTGATAATTAGGTGCCTAAATCTGTTTGAGGCTCCAACTCTTAGGTTCTGTATTTGTGTGGGTCTTTCAAACAGCAACATCTTGAATACTGCGTACAGATGTGGTTGCCTCATCTCAAAAAAGATATACTGGCACTAGAAAAGGTTCAGAGAAGGGCAACTAAAATGATTAGGGGTTTGGAATGGGTCCCATATGAGGAGAGATTAAAGAGGCTAGGACTTTTCAGCTTGGAAAAGAGGAGACTAAGGGGGGATATGATAGAGGTATAAAAAATCATGAGTGATGTGGAGAAAGTAGATAAGGAAAAGTTATTTACTTATTCCCATAATATAAGAACTAGGGGTCACCAAATGAAATTAATAGGCAGCAGGTTTAAAACAAATAAAAGGAAGTTCTTCACACAGCACACAGTCAACTTGTGGAACTCCTTACCTGAGGAGGTTGTGAAGGCTAGGACTATAACAGCATTTAAAAGAGAACTGGATAAATTCATGGAGGTTAAGTCCATTAATGGCTATTAGCCAGAATGGGTAAGGAATGGTGTCCCTAGCTTCTGTTTGTCAGAGGGTGGAGATGGATGGCAGGAGAGAGATCACTTGATCATTACCTGTTAGGTTCACTCCCTCTGGGGCACTTGGCATTAGCCACTGTCAGTAGACAGGATACTGGGCTAGATGGACCTTTGGTCTGACCCAGTATGGCCGTTCTTATGTTATGTTCTTATGTAACAGGGTAGGAAATAAACAGTTTTAAAATAGGAAAATATTATTGTAAAAAAAAAAAAATGGCAGAAGCTGGCATAGTACCTGTCCTGTAACTACTTTTAACTATTTTTTCCAAGTTGATTGTAATTTAATTATTGTATGTAAGTATAGTGTTTTATTGTATTGTTAAGAGTTTGTGGTCTGTTTTTGGAAATGATATTATTTCATATGTACAGGTACATATATTTATGAAAGTGGGGAGAAATTTGGAAAGGGATAGCCTGGGGAATGTGAGCCACCTTGAACTGAGAGGTATTAGACTCTCACTCTGGTAGGGTAGAGAAACCAAAACATCTCTGTGGATTTGGTTCAGGTGTCTTGCTTTGTCTACTTAGAAATGCTGAGCTCTGTGTGTTATCTAGCGTTGATGCTAGGTCTGTGGTGCTAGTCTGGGTGGCTATAAGATATAGGTGGAGTTAGTTTGAAGCAGACAGGATTCTAGTGTCTGCTATACCAGTAGACCTATCTGAATTCATGGGTGAGATTACAGGTGGTTGAGGATTGTATTGTACACTCTCTGGGTCTTCAATAAACTGAGTTATGTAAGAGTGAGGGGGCTTATCATGTTCCTCACTTTATGGTTTTGATCATTATGGAAAGGTAACAAGGGTATTTAGGTTTTAAATTTGTGAAATGGGGTGGGAGAGAAGGTTTTAGATGGGCTTGGGTCACACATGTTATTTATTTTAGAAAGGGGCCCTAGATGTATTACTGAAACCAGCCCTGGTTACTGGACCCTGGACAGAAGGGCAGCAACTCTATTAATCTGTATACATTGCTGAAGGTAGTAGGAAAAACAGAGTTATTCTGACAACACCAAGCACTGACACTTTATTCTTTGTATGTTTTTCCTGTTCCCAATAACAGTATCTACAATAACCCCATCAAGAAATGTTCCTTTATTGGAAATACATATACATAGACTTTTGTTCTTTTAACTATATTTTATCATTACTTTTGTGTTGAAACACAAAATACAAAGTAAATTAACTCTCCAAGAAGGGGCCATTATTTCATAGATTTTTTTATGTTATTGTGAATAGGTTTGTGTAAAAACACAGAGAATAAGTTACATTGAGAAGATTTTCAAGAACAATATTATTTTAAAAAAGAAATATCATGGTGACAGTTAAATTGTGTCCTATGTTCTTAAAAACTCATACATCAGGGTTTCAGCCAACCACTTGCAAGAGTCAAGAAGGATTTTGGGCGGGGAGAGCTGTTATCTCCTTCCTCTGAAGCATCAGGAATGGCCACAGCTAGAGATAGGGCCAGGGCTCTGAATTCTCTCCTACAGGTGCTAGGCTGGGTGGTTCTTGCTCATATGGTCAGGGGCTAAGTGATCGCCCTAGTCCTGGGGCAATTATGCAGAATTTTGCAGCATTCTCTGTTTTCCCCACAGAATTTCTGGCCACCACTAGGCGCCGCTGGACTCTGCAGAACCCAGCTCGCAGTGAGCGGAGCGCTTAGCCTGGCTGGGCTGGAGGCTGCTCGCTCTTTGATCCTCCTTCTCCCGGGGACAGGAGCGGGCCTGGGAGACCCGGCCAGCTCTGG
The DNA here is from genome assembly GCF_028017835.1 of Emys orbicularis. Classification (NCBI taxonomy): domain Eukaryota; kingdom Metazoa; phylum Chordata; order Testudines; family Emydidae; genus Emys; species Emys orbicularis. The sequence goes on along the minus strand of NC_088683.1, from coordinate 265,590,147 downwards.
CGGAGGGTGAGGAAGGGCGCGGGCGCGGGCGCACCACGCTGTGTGCCCTGGCGGGACAGTAAAGAAGTTGGGGGGTGGGGCTGGTGTTTGGGCCGGGGGCTGCCCTACAGCTGGGCTCTGTGGGGGGGGGTGTGCCTGGGCCGGGGGCTGCCCCGTGGCTGGGGGCGCTGGTGTCTGGGGGCTGCCCTGCAGCTGGGCTCTGGGGGGTGTGGGGCTGGTGTCTGGGCCGGCACTGCCCCGGGGCTGGGCTTTGTGGAGAGGGCGGGCGCTGGTGGCTGGGGGGGCTGGGCCGGGGGCTGCCCTGCAACTGGGGGTGGGGCTGAGGATTGGGCTCTGGTGGGAGGGGTGTGTGGGTGTCTGGACTAGAGGGTGCCCCGTGGCTGGGCTCTGGGGGGCAGGGGGTGTAGGGTCAGGAAGGAATTTCCCCCCCAGATCTGATTGGCAGAGACCTTAGATGTTTTTTGCCTTCTGCAGTGTGTGGGTGTAGGTCACTTGACAGGATTACCTAGGTCAGCAGTTCTCAAACTGTGGGTCAGGACCCCATTTTAATGGGGTCGCCAGGACTGGCTTAGACTTACTGGGACCTGGGCCGAAGCCAGAGCCCGAGGACTTCAACCCTGGGTGGTGAGGCTCAGGCTGGGCTTCAGCTTTGTTCCCCCGCCTGAGTGGTGGGGCTTTGGCTTTGGCTCCCCCATGCAGGGCAGCAGGGCTCAGGGTGGGCTTAGGCTTCAGTCCCCCCTCCTGGGGTTGTGTAGTAATTTTTATTGTCAGAAGAGGGTCACGGTGCAATGAAGTTTGAGAACCCCTGACCTAGGTATACCTCACTTAACGATTTCCCTGTTGTTGGCTATTGCAGGGGCCTTGGGCAGGGATGCACCTCAATCCCCCCCATTCTCTTGTGCCTGTGGCACATAACAGTCTAGTCTCCTGTGAGCTGTAATACTTTAGTCTAATTTCAGTTGTTGGGTTTAGTGTGTGTGGGTGTTGGTGGCGTGTGATATACAGGTCAGACTAGATGATCTGCTGGTCCTTTCTGGCCTTACTCTCTATGACTCTACAGAGTAAAATATTTCCCCCTACTTTTTACTGCTTGGAGAGAGATCCACAGAATCTACAGAGGTTACTGAGCTTTTCGCCCCACTTGTGTGGGAGATGTGGGCTATCTGTTCATGGATCTACAGAGCACAATCTGGCACAGTCTGTCAGTGCCAAACTAATTTCTAAAATAAGCTTAAATCATTTAATCTATTTTTAGGTCTGTCTGGCTAAGCCAGTACTATTGCTATCCTAATGATAGTAATTTGGCTCAAAGAAAAATGTGTTGGAAGCAAAATTGTTACATAATTGCCTCCAAGGCTGCTGGCCAACTACAGTTCCACAAGCCTTCCAAAGAGTGAAACCTGGGAAGATGCTCTCCGTTCTAAGATGTACATTACCCTTGGAAGCAGTCACATAAAATTCTGGCTTTGGTGTTGGACCTGTCCTTTTCCTACCGCCCCCCCCCCCCCCCTTTCCGAGTTGCAAACCTGACTGGACCACCGGACACTTGAGAACTCAGTGAGTTTGCATACCTATCACCATCACCAACGGCCACAAAAACCCTCTAGTTTGAGGACCCATTCTACGCAGCATAGTCCCCTTTCCACTGTTTGAAGTGCCTCTATGGCTAGGGACTGCTCTATTTATGGGTTATAAGGCTTAATTATGCAATTTTATAATTAAACTCTATATGTTAGAAGCTCATAGCTTTTAGCTCCTTCTTTGTTTTCTTTTTAAATATCAAAAACGCCCAGAGTCACAGATGGGCAGCTTTTTGAATATATTGTGATAAATCACCATAAATAAATATATTTGTATTTAATATTTATGTGGTGGTAGTGGCTAGAGGCCCCACTCAAGATTGCCATATGAGTCTCTCGATGTCACTGTTTCAGCTAAATTTGAAAACAAGTTAGCTGTCGTGAAGCTGGTGGGGGAAAACGTTTTCAGCATTAGGACAGAGCACCATGTAGCGTGGGCTGGGGTAACTGTAGGGAAACAGCTTTGTTACATCAACCCTAGCAGTCAATCTGTTCTCATCAGCTGCCGAGGGGAGCCCCATGGTAGACAGCCACTGTCAGCAATAGCATTGCCAACCCCAAACATTCAAAAATCATGAGTAAGAGTCACCAAAAATCACAAGATTGGCTTTAAAACCATGGGATTATGTAAAAATAATAGATTTGGTATTTCTTTTATTTGCCTTCTGCTTTTTGAGGCATTAGGTGCACTGGGGTCATATTTTGAAGCTTTCTCCACCACCACAAGGGCTAGAATAATAGGTGCCGACTCCGTGGGTGCTCCAGGGCTGGAGCACCCATGGGAAAAAAAAAATTGTGGGTGCTCACTACCCACCAACGACCCTGCTGATCAGCTCCTCCCCCTCCCAGTGCCTCCTGCCTGCTATGATCAGCTGTTCAGTAGCGGGCAAGAGGTGCTGTGGGGGGAGGGGGCACCCTTGAGGGAGGGGGCAAAATAGGGTGGGAAGAGGCAGAGCTGGGGAGGGAAGAGGTTGGGCCTTGGGGGAATGGATGGAGAGGGGGCAGAGCAGGGGTCGAGCACCCCATGGGAAATAACAAAGTCGACACCTGTGGCTAGAATGTACTTTAAGAATGAAGGCTGAACTCATCACATATTCACTTGACTCCAGAAGGAAAACAATAATTACCATGAGATGCAGGACAAAATCTTGAGTGTCGATAACACTGCAATAGGGGATTTTCTAATTGCAGGGAGACCCTAGGAGTCTATGTGTAGCTGTGCTGGTTGCCAGCCTCTCACCGTGGAGGGACTGCCTGCTCAGCGGTGACAGCCAGGGCACTGTGACTTGCCCACCCCCTCGAGTGCTTCCTTTAATCTGCCCTCAGTTCTCCTCCATCCTGGGAGCCCGCCAGTCCCCCCAACCAGGGTCCCCCACTCCCACTAACATCCCGGAGCTTGTCCTGACCCCCACCTGGACCGGTGCAGCTGAGACTTACATGCGCGTCGCACCCCACCTGGGTGGGGGGGCTGCCCCCCATATCAGGCCACCCATGGCCTGGGCAGAGCCACAACACCATAACCTCCTGAGTGTAGGGTGGGAGGATCCCACCACCACAGGCCCAGCCCTCGCGCAGCCCACGCCAGCCGCTCTACAGCATGGCACCCATCAGTCCTCCCCACAAGCTCCACCCACCACACCTCTGCCGCACTGTCATTGAACAACTGTCCCTCCCTCTCTTCCTGCCCTGAGGTGTTGTGGGAGCGCTGGGCAATACCATTGGTAGGGGGAGAGGGGCGGAGATGCACTGCTCTGTTTTAGTCCTCGCGCGATTTCCACCCTGCTGGCTGTCATGAACAATCCAGGGGCTGTGGGAGGTCGTTGCTGTCTGAGTTCCCCTCTCCTTTGCCCGGTCACCGCTTCCTCTGGTGAGGTTTGGTATTGTCCATGCAGCCGTGCTGAGTAGGAAGGGGGTACGGGTGAGTCGGAGCTTGAAGCCCCCCCCCCCCCACTCTGTTTCTGGTGTGATCACACCCCAGCTGCTGCCGAGCGAGAGACGTGGAAGCCACCATGCAGGTAACGACCCGGGGCCTTCAGCGCCCGCATCCTGGAGGGAAGGCGAGAGGCCGGGGAGGCCTCCCCATGTGCCACGTCCTGAGGAGAAGTGGGGTGGGTCTGTCGCAGCTTGTGGTGGCCACTGCCCTTTGGGCAGGGCTGGGCTGTGGCAGCCGCTTGCTCCTCTCAGCCCAGCCAGTGAGCGGTGAAATCCTGCCCTCCGCTGGGGCTGCTCTGGCTCCTCCCACCAGAACATTAACTCTGGAACCTACTGACTATGGCGTGAGCTCATGATCCAGCCCCATGTGTGGGCGGGGCATTCGCGATGTGAAGATCTGCTGCTATCTTAGTGTCATGAGTGGGCGGAGTTCAGGGAGCTGCCCTCCCAGGCCCAGTGGAGGGTTCTAATGCTGTTGCTGCCTGTTGCATACAAACGCGTGTGCAATGTTCCCATGTGCGTGGCGCTGGCCAATAAAGGGTCATTAGAGCCTTCTAGTGAAGGAGGGTTCACTCTGCTCAGTGGTTCCTGATACCACCCTAGGTACAAACCACTGTAGCTCCATCTACCTTAGGAAATGGTGTGGGGATGTGTACCAGGGGTGTGGTTGTAACAACTTGGCTGTGCCTTGTCTCATTGTAATTTATGGTGATATTAGAGGGACCTGCCAATGCAGAGTCCTTTGCAGGATTGGGACCTGAATGGTAGCAAATACACACGTTCATTTTACCAGTGTCGACAGGACCTCTATATGTAATGCAAATTGAAACTCCCATACCTACAGACTTGTTCAGCGTTGTCTACCATGCGTACTACAAAGTAGTGTATTGGAGAGGGGTTATGGTTTATTGGCTAAGTATAGATACTAGAAGTCAGCATTGCCAGGTTCTGTTTCTAGTTCTTGGACAAATCACTTACCTCTTCTGTGAGACAGGGTGACTCAGGTAATATCTTTTTTATTGGACAAACTTCTGTGGGAGAGCGAGCACCACCCAGAGCTCTTCTTCAGGTCTGGGAAAGGTACGTGGATCGTCATAGCTAAATGCAAGGTGGAAGATGCTAGATGCATCTTGTCTTTCTAATATCCTGGGACTGACGCAGCTACAACAATGCGTATTCATTCTTCTGTGTGTGTTTCTTCATATTTGTTATCCATGTTGCAGTGGTATGGATGATTTCAAGGATGCCATCACCTTGATTTTAAAACTTTAATTAAAAGTAGCTTTTAATAGTACACCTGCCTCATTTTCTTGTGTGTATAAAACAAACATGCACATAAACACAAAACCAAACCTTTTCTTCCCCTGTTGCTATGTGAAAGACCCACACAAACAAAAGGGAAGACTGAGTGACTATACAGTGACTCACTGTACACAAGTGATGGTAAATACACAAACTGAAAAGGAAATGTTTCTGTTCTTCTAGTTACAATAAATCTGAGTTTCTCTGATAGCAAAACTAGGTAAGATTTTCAGTGAGAAGTGTGTGTCTTTTTTAGTTGATATCCCTTTAAGTAATAATTGGAAAATGCGTTGAGATCTGTATGATTACTGTTACAAATGTTTGTAGTAGAAATAATAAACTGCAGTGTTCATGCATATGCCAATTTTCTCTGTGGAAAAACTATTTACTTTTTTATCCTAAATTGTTTTAAGAAATGACTTACTGAGGGTTGACTCAGTATGCTGTCAGCACAGAGTATGCTGTTGGCACTTCACAAATAATGAAAGCTCTATATGTAGCAGCATCCTAGCAGTACTTATCGAAAGCAAATGTTTGGACAGCAGGGTAGAGCATTCTGTATTCTGAAATACCCTGAAATGTATTGCGACTCTCATTGTTTGCAATTTTTAAAATAAAAGCCTTTGTTTAAAGTTTGTATATAGCTTGTTTATCAGCTGAGGCGTGCTGTGGTAACAGTTGCTTTTCCCTTCTTGCAGGTACCTCGTCGGTAGCTTGCAAATCTGCAGGCAATGATGTAGGCTGAATTTTTATTTAAAAAAAAAATTGCTGAACACTTCTTAACTAGACAGAACTTTTTAGTATCATTCAATGCCTAACATTGCAGAAGGTGAAAGGGAGAATGGTTCTGGACACAAAGAAAACAGACCTGAAAAAAAATCTCCAGAAGCTACTCTTCATAATGATGTAAAGCCATATTGCACTTCAGATGCATCCGCTGTGTCACTGGGTCCTACTGGAGATGGGCATTATCCATGGGGATGTCCTGTGACTCACACCCGAGAAAAAATTTATACCATCTGCTCAGACTATGCTTTTTTAAACCAGGTAACGTCCGTTTGTAAAAGTCCAAGTGCTACAGTTAGTGCCTGCCTATCAGATAGTGCTGCCTTAAATGTTGGAAATAATACACCTAACTTCATTGGCATTCAAAGTGGAGCTTCTGAGATAATCTACAATGAAGACACTAACTTGGAAAATTTATCTAGTAGTCTTGGAAAGCTTCCACTGGCATGGGAAATTGACAAATCAGAGTTCAATGGAGTGACCCCAAATCTGAAAAACAGAGCAGGTAAGACATTACAGCACTGCAGCATTCAGAAAAATGCTGCATGAGTGACGTGGAGGGCCAATGCAAGACCCTCCCCCACTTACATTGTGCATTGGAACTACGTAGATGTGTGTTGTAGAAATGGTCTTTGTGCTGGCCCCACAGATGCTGGTCTTGGGGGCTTGGATAGGAGTGGGTCAGGCCAGGGGAGTAGTGGCTGCAGTGTTCCCAACCTTGTGGCTCTTCCTTACTCTACTTTTGCTTTCCTGTAGAACCCAGTACTTTGTTTGACATGGCATACATTTCCAAGCTGTGTAGAAATAATACAAAGCGTTGTAAATCTTATGTGCTCATATAAGCCAACCTCTTTTCCAGCTAAGGGTGGGGGAAATGAATACTTTATTATTGTGTTCTCTTGGTATTACATTTTGTCACTGTTTGAAAAATAAAACTATTTAGAGCTGACAGAAAGGACTGACGTCTATTTTTAAAAGGGAAGAAATTGCTGGCCTTGTGACTTTCAGCTTTGATCCAGCTACCTTGAAAAACTGCCCAAAGGCTCCTGTGAGAATACCAACAAAAGCAAATGTTATCTTTATAAAAGTAAATTTATTATGCATGGAGAAAGTCAAAATTTCCCAAACACTGTTCAAGCATTTTGAATTGTGTATGTATATGATAAACTGTGTTTTCCACTGTTTTGTGTTCCTCTTGTTTCTGCTTAGCCAAAGATTTTAATGGTTTATTGACCATTCATATGTACACAACTGATTTTTATATCTGGCCTATAATCACTGAATATGCCTAGAGCCATTGCTTTAGATTTTTCTTATGAGTTGGCTGACCAGTCAAGGTCTAATTTAGCTTAATGATTGCAAAACAGTCTTTGTAACTCTTAAATACTTTTTTAAGATATAAAATGCTATTGGCTTTGTCTTCGTGTATTCATATGGTGCTCTTTTGAAAGATAAGATATATGGATAAAGTGTATTTTACAGGTATGGTTTCAATTCTGCTAAAATGTATAACAGTATATTTCACTGTGGTTCAAAAATATGTAGTCGCAAAACAAGATTGAAAATATTCCCTCTCAACTGTTTTTATTCTTCTTCCTATACAGTGACTTGCAATAAGGGAAAGTTCCTGGGGATATATTTCCCCTCTGCATGTCCCTAGGCACTTCAGTCAGAAAGTGTGGTTGTTAGTGTTGGAGACAGAAGACGCTGCTTATGCAGATTAGCAGATATATCCATCTAATCACATTATATATATAATGTGAGGCTATTGTCAGTGGTCTGCTCTCCCTCTAGTGCACCCAGATGGCTCTGGAGAGGTCATGGAAGGCCACCAATTACTGGAATGGCTGGGTGAGAGAGGCTCACAATGTTTGTGGAGGTCATTCAGTATGACCTCCTTTTTAATCCATTCAGTAGGTGATTATAGAGAATAGAAATATTCTTCAGTAAAATGAGCTATTGTGTAAAAGGTATATACCAGTTTACTGGTTCTTCCCAAAGCTGTTGGCAGTCCCAGTTCACAAGCTAACTTTTCCTTCCAATGGAAATAATCACAGTACACCTCTATCCATGCAGCATATTGTCTTTTTGTTAGAAGTACATTGAATGCCTTCTGGTAAGGGCATTATAGTGGAAATATTTAGCTTGTATATTAAGCAGTCATTAACTGCTTCTAAAATTTATCTTGCAGGAAACATGAAGAAACAAGTAACAAAGAAAAAATCTTTGGACAAAAAAAGCAAACAATACAGGGAGTGTTCTCAACATTCCACTGTTGAAGAAATAAAGCAGCGGAAAGTGCTCGACCTCAGGAGATGGTAGTATTTAAAAGTCATAATTAAGATTACCGTAGTATGCAGAGCTTGTTTGTAAATGTTGTTGCTGGCTGTCTTATTTTAAATTTTAATGTGTAATAGTTTTTCTTTAATAGTTGGATAGAAGAGTATATGGGATCTGTTCAACATAGAGTTAGTGAACTAGACCTGATACTTACTACAAGGGGATCTGGATCTTGTGGTGAACATAACATAAAAAATAAACAGCCATACTGGATCAGACCAAAGGTCCATCTAGCCCTGTATCCTGTCTTCTGACAGTGGCCAATGCCAGGTGCCCCAGAGGGAATGAACAGAACAGGTAATCGTCAAGTGATCCATTCCCTGTCACTCATTCCCAGCTTCTGGAAAACAGAGGCTAGGGACATCATGCCTGCCAATCCTTATTGTTGTTAAGATACTGTGTGCCATCATTTACATTTCCTACATATTTGGAAATTTCTACTTTCAATAAAGAACAAAAAAGTTGTGGGTGAATTTGGTACTAATACAAAGTGAGAGCCCATTAGCATGAGCAGGCAATGTGTAAATTTACTCACATACAAGTGTAGCTTATTCTGACTTTCTGCCCTTCTTTTGTGGTCGGGGCTACTTGAGCAAAATCTCTCAGTCATACAGAACTGTGAATGTACTACAGAATGTTGACTAAGAACTGGGTTGAAGCCACTAAACTAATTTTAACCCGTCAGAAGGTTTCTATGGCATGGAAATAAAGGTTAGGATAGGGAATCTGTGACCTAAAGTCACCTCCATTGGTAAAGTTCCAAAGAGTTGCAATTTAGTAAGGAATTGCAGTATTAGAAAGCTATTGACTTGAAAGGCTGGCTGGCTAAGGTATTGTTATTGGGATACATGTAATCTTTTCCACAAGATCATTAATGTAGACTTGACCTATTTCAGTTCTGCCCCAAAATTATTTCTGTGGTTAGTAGGCCTTTGTGAATTAAGTTGGTAGTCTCAGCACAGATCTTGATGGAGTGGGATCCACATCGCCACCTAATTTTAGAAATGTTCAGAAAATGAATGTGTGTGAGATTTGTGCTTGTGAAATATGCCAGATTTCCATTTTATTTACTTTTCCTGTGTGAAGTCCCATGAAAGAGAAATTGGCATATTTACTCCAGATTTTTTAAATTCATATATGCAGGTTGAGACTTACCAGTGACTTATTTTAAAGGCAAGGTGAGACAAAATACTTTTTTTTTTTTTTTTTAAACACTATTTGACTTTTGGGTAAATTGTCACAAATGAAAGTGCAGCAAGCTGCATATATCTAAATAAAGAAAATTTTCTCTTTCTTCTCAGGTACTGTATTAGCCGACCACAATATAAGACTTCCTGTGGAATTTCCTCTCTAGTATCTTGCTGGAATTATTTATATAGCACACTGGGAGCTGGAAAGTACGTCATTTCTATTCCATTTCAATTTCAAGGAACCTAAAATGGCTATCTAAATACTCTATTAATTATGATTATCAATTTCATTTTCAGCCTACCACCTATTACTCAAGAAGAAGCCTTGCATATTTTGGGCTTTCAACCCCCATTTGAGGAAATTAGGTTTGGTCCCTTTACAGGAAATACAACTTTAATGAGGTACAATTTGTTTTCTTGAAGCAACTGAAATGCTAATGTGTAGAATAATTTTCTAATACTAAAAATAATTAGATTGTCACTCTTAAAACAGCAATAATATACTCTGACTAACTCACTGTGTTTTATTCGAGCTTTCTGAAAACATCATGAACAATTAAACAAACCTTAAGGGTTCTGACAATAGAGCCCAGAGTCTGTTTTTAATAGCTTTTTTCCTGAGCTGTTTTTGCTGTCCTACTATTTTTGTATGCTTCTACACTGATGGCTCTAGTGACTAGAGACTGAAGTTATGTTTCTATTGCATTACCACTGCCTGTGCTATGAGCCTGCACTGGAAGGGTGACATAGGGTACCCAAATGCTAACATGGGGGGAAAGCTCCCCCCCCCCCCTTTTTTTTAAATCCATAGTTCACCTTTCTTTTTAGAAGTACATCTGTCTCCATGTCAGTTCTCCATATCCATTCAGTCCTTTGCCTCTTACAAGATATTACCAAATATGTCGGATGCCATGATAGTTTTATGTGCAGACCTATTTAGGGATTGGAGTGAGACCTCTAATTAGCTGTACCTGAGAATAAGAACTGTGTGGGACTTGAACTAGTAAGATAAAGGTGAAAAAGCTGTATATCCATTACCAGACTTCTGTCCCTTCCAGCTCCTTGTGATGAATTATTTACTAGTTGTACTACTATAGCACCTAGCAACCCTAATTGAGACCAGGCCACCGTTGTGCAAAGTACTGCATAAACGCATTAGAAGACTGTCCTTGCCCCAGTGAGTTCATATTCTAAATCACTAAAGGAGGAGAAGATGGCAAAAACAAGTATAAATATTAAGAATTATTTTGCTTCAGTGTTTGTTAAAATACCAAAATCTTTAAAATGAGTCTTATTGTTTTCAGGTGGTTTAGACAGATTAATGATCATTTCCATGTAAAAGGCTGTTCATATGTTCTATATAAACCTCATGGGAAGAACAAGACAGCTGGAGAAACTGGTAAGTAGCTAATCTTAAACACTAATTTAGTATATAAATTGGAAAGCTGTAGTTGTAAAATGTTTTAGGATCAAGAGAACAATTTGTGTAACTAAAGTCCCAACGTATGCAGTTACAGCCAGAACAACAAATGGCTCTAGGGTGACCAGACAGCAAATGTGAAAAACCGGGACAGGGGGTGGGAGATAATAGAAGCTTATATAAGAAAAAGACCCCAAAATCGGGACTGTCCCTATAAAATCGGGACATCTGGTCACCCTAAATGGCTCTGAGCTGCATAGCTTTTCTAACCTTCCTTTTTCCCCCTTCTCTCTCTGTACTCAAATTTTCCTTCTTTTAACTAAAATAATATACCTTGTGTGTAATTATTGTGAAATAGCTGCACTCCTAAGGTGCTAGAGGCCTTTGGCTTCCCAACCTGTATCTGGCTGCTCTCTAAAGATGTGCATTTATCGTAACAGCATATCCCACCAACTGGTATGTTTTAACACTTGGGAATTCTTTATATAAAATAGATTCAGAAAACTTACAATGTAAAAATACTAACTGACCAGTGCACTTTTTAAAAATGCCACACATCTTATACAATGTTTCTTAGTCTTGTCATGCATCACATGAGACAATTTTCCTTGAACTAATCATAACTGGTTAATCAACAAATTTGACTGGAAATACCTAGTTCACACATGCTGCAAGTAAGTGATAACTTTACTACATGAGTCTATAATGGTGTTCTAACCCATAAATGCTAAGGCATATATCAAACTTCAGATGTTGAGTTGAAAGCAGGATGTCTGTTTGGGCAGAATGCCCACCAACATTAATTAGTTCTACAGTTGGTGCTATCCTACCAGTAATAATACAGTAGCTGAACAGCATTGTTCAGCTACTGTATCTTCCTTTCTGAATGTATAAGCCTCTAACTGAAGATTACTCTGGATATAAAAATATAGCTGAACCTTTAAAAAACGTTTTAGATAGTAAACTGTCAAAGTGAAGGGGTAGCTAAGATATAGGATACACCATGCTGCAAAGGAACCTGGGAGATTGCTAGCAATCCTCACTGCAGTTATGAGGGACAATTTGCTAAATTCTATACCCATGGAGAGGAAATAACATTTTGTGTCTCTGCTCTTTAAGCGGAGAAACAAGTTTTTCTTGTTTCAGTGCTCTCCTAGTCTCTCTCCTGTTTGGAAGCACTATAGTTGGGTTAAGGAATATGTTGAGGTCAAGATTCAGATGTGTTTCCCAAGAAGATCATTATTCAAAAAGTGGTTCCCGTTATGAAAATGTTGGCGAACCACTGATCTAAGAATTACAGATCTCTCTAATATATGCTTGCTGTGTACGACAAATGCTGTATTAACTGGCGTCAGTGGAATTAAGGACAGTGGGATTCCTCTGAATGGTTGTGAATATTCTTGCTTTAGTCAGCCTTACAATATTTTGATGTAGTTCAAAACAAAACAAAACCAATCCCTAAGTCTTTAATTAGGACTCTCCTGCAAGGTGGAAAAAAAAACCCAAATACTTTCTTTCAGATCTAAATGATGCAAGTATTTCAATTATGTGCCGTTTCTAGAGAAATAGTTCTTGTAACTGTTTCAGGGTAATATGTTTTTAGAGAACGGGATCTGAAAGAAACAAATAGAAAATCAAATATATTTGTTTATTGCAAAGGTTTCCCATAATGCATTATGTTGCTGCTTGTGCAGTGTTACAATAAATATAACACCAGAAAATGTAAGAAAAATAACTGAGCTCTTCTGCTTGATACTGAATGCAAGATTAAAAGCACTTTGGAGAATGATCAGACCTTTCTTTGTAGCTGCAGGGGCCTTGGTAAAGTTAACACAAGGACTGAAAGATGAGTCGATGGCCTATATTTATCATTGCCAAAATCATTATTTTTGTCCAATTGGATTTGAAGCTACCCCTGTAAAAGCTAGTAAAGCATACAGGTAAGAATCTTGTAGTTATGCTTGCTCCTATGTGAATCTTCCACCAAAATGGTGACTGCAAATGATCAATGCATTTACACATGAATTGAGTGCTATGCGAACAGAATGCTAGCCCCCTGAGTGGAAATGAAATGTCTCATTATTTTACAGAGTTTCCAGGTCTGCTGTTGATAATCTCTGCAGCAAATCTTGGCCACTTGTTTTTGCCTTGTAGCTGTGACGTGTTTTAATAATTCAATCTCTAAGTTGTGAAAGGAAGATAGGGTGCTGAACTTGAACTGAGGAGACTACGGTTAGGTTCCCAGCTTAACCACAGACTTCCTGTGTGGTGTTTTATTTTATTTTAAGATAAATCATTTAATCTACCCTGTGCCTCAGTTCTCCAGCTATAAAATGGGAGTAGTACTTTAATAGAATTCATTGAAGCCACCGATTGTTTCACATAGGGCGCTGAACAGCCATTGGATAGTAACACTAGGGGTATGTTCTAAGAGCAGGAAAAAGTAAGATATTTAGAGGCACTCTCAGAGAACAAGGATGGTGAGGAAAAAAGTTTCTTCTAATTTAAACATGCTTTCTGGAGCCTTCAGTCTTCATCATTGCATACATATCACACTCTTGGCCTTATATTGTGGTCACCATTCTTCCAGTGAGAGATTTGAACAGAATTCCCTGATGAGTCAGTCAACATCTGTTTTTATTAGTGGGGAGGAGGCAGTGTGTGTCACAACACAAGATGTTCCTTATCTCCAGGAAATGAACAGTCACTTTCAACCTCAGTTTCCTGTGTGAAACAGGAGTTTGGACCAGAAATCAAAGTCCTGTTTCTCCTAAGTCACTTGGGTAATCTATTTTGCTAATTTATAATAGGTAATACATTATTTAATAGTTCAGCAGCCAGTTGTAATTTGTCTCAACTATACTAACAATTGTAAAATATTTCAATACAAAATTCTAAAAACCAATAGCAAGTTAATATGCTGCTGTCTTTCATTGCAATATGCATGCTGAGTCTTACTAGAATTGTATTTTTGTTCAACAGAGGTCACCTCTTGCAACAAGAAGTGGAATATTGGATCTTAATTGGAGAACCAAGTAGAAAACACCCTACCATTCACTGTAAAAAGTAAGCTAATATACTTCTCTCCTATTTTTTTTTAAACTTCTAGAATATAGGTACTTATATAGGTAAAACATGCAGTTTCTTCTAAGAACTGTCCTCTCCAATCAGGCATGGGCAGTACACTAACCATTTGTAGCTTCCATGATTCATGGAGTACTCAATATTTTCAGAAAAGTCAGGGTTTTAGTGAGAGTTTTGATTTTTCATATTATACTAGACCTGGGTTACTAATTCTGTGATCAAATCTACATGTCAACAATGTTTTTTGTGAGTACAATGTACAGAAGACAAGGTTTCCAGTCCCAGATGTTTACAGCCTAAATAGACAAACACAAATCAGAAATATTGGAGACTCCAAAAAGGTGTAACTCACAGCTCTCTTTTAAGAGATTTTATTTTTGTTCAGAAAATACAAATGCTTTAGATGTCTGAGTTGGAACTGATTCACTGAACAGCTTCTTCAATCTCACTTGGTGCTGGATCTCTAAAACTTGGTACCAGTTTCTGGAGGAAGGGAACAGCATTTCTCCAAAACATCAGAATTTCTGAAAAATCCATTCCCCTCCCCCCCAAAAACAAACAAACCAAACCAAACCAAAACATGGGGACTGTGAGTAAAAAGGTTTCTCTGACTTTTTCTCCTGCCTGTTTGTGGGATGGTATGTTGACCCATGGGAACAGAGCTGGTTGGAAAAATCTGACAGTAATCAAATAAAAATTTGTGCATCTCCCCCCGGGTTCTGTCCAGCTATTCTGAAATCTGTACTTGTTAGACTTTTTCATAGCCAATCAGATCTGTCCCTTTATGTAAGACTCAGTTTTTGGCGAGTGTGCCAAGGCTCTGTCAGTGAATTGGGGCAACTGGTCACTGTGGCCTAATGAGACTTAAACTCTACCAAAAAGCCATCCTGTGATAGTCATAATGCAGCTGATATACTACAGAGTGCAGTACCCTGGCTCTCACCAGAGGACTTTTGGCCCTATGGGGTGGTATTCACAGGGAATTTACATCAGCATAGCTACGTGTCTCGGGGTGCGAAGAATTCCTTCCGTCAACCTGGCTACCACCTTCCAGAAAGGTGGATTATCTACGTGGACAAGAGGGGTTCTCCCATTGGTGTAGGTAGTGTCTACACTGAAGTGTTACAGTGGCACAGTTGCAGCTGTGCCGCTGTAGCGTTTTAAGTGTAGACATGCCCTAAAGGCTTCAAGCAGCAGAGGGAGGTGGCCCAGAGGACAAATACAGGCTTCTGTGGTGCTATTTCAGCTCATACACATGCTCCCTGCTGCCTAAACTCTGGTTGTTTCACTCCCAGCAGCAAATAGTGGGGGTGTTTCTGAGCTGGGGGTCTAACAAGGAGGAGAAGAGTGCTGAGCCAGGGGATGAGTTTTCTAAACCAGGAGGGTCAGGTTGAGGAGGGACAGGGGTGTCTTAAACCTGGAATAGTTGTGTGGGAGGTGTTTCAGATTTGTTAAGTAGGAAGAAAGGAGTCCCCCTCAGCCTGGTTATAGAGAGGTGTCGGGGCTGGGAGGTGTTTGAGTTAACATAAGAACATAAGAGAGGCCGTACCAGGTCAGACCAAAGGTCCATCTAGCCCAGTATCCTGTCTACCGACAGTGGCCAATGCCAGGTGCCCCAGAGGGAGTGAACCTAACAGGTAATGATCAAGTGATCTCTCTCCTGCCATCCATCTCCACCCTCTGACAGACAGAGGCTAGGGACACCATTCCTTACCCGTCCTGGCTAATAGCCATTAATGGACTTAACCACCATGAATTTATCCAGTTCTCTTTTAAACTCTGTTATAGTCCTAGCCTTCACAACCTCCTCAGGTAAGGAGTTCCACAAGTTGACTGTGCGCTGCGTGAAGAAGAACTTCCTTTTATTTGTTTTAAACCTGCTGCCTATTAATTTCATTGATGACCCCTAGTTCTTGTATTATGGGAATAAGTAAATAACTTTTCCTTATCCACTTTCTCCACATCACTCATGATTTTATATACCTCTATCATATCCCCCCTTAGTCTCCTCTTTTCCAAGCTGAAGAGTCCTAGCCTCTTTAATCTCTCCTCATATGGGACCCGTTCCAAACCCTTAATCATTTTAGTTGCCCTTTTCTGAACCTTTTCTAGTGCCAGTATATCTTTTTTTAGATGAGGAGACCACATCTGTACGCAGTATTCGAGATGAGGGCGTACCATCGATTTATATAAGGGCAATAATATATTCTCAGTCTTATTCTCTATCCCCTTTTTAATGATTCCTAACATCCTGTTTGCTTTTTTGACCACCTCTGCACACTGCGTGGACATTTTCAGAGAACTATCCACGATGACTCCAAGATCTTTTTCCTGACTTGTTGTAGCTAAATTAGCCCCCATCATATTGTATGTATAGTTGGGGTTATTTTTTCCAATGTGCATTACTTTACATTTATCCACATTGAATTTCATTTGCCATTTTGTTGCCCAATCACTTAGTTTTGTGAGATCTTTTTGAAGTTCTTCAGTCTGCTTTGGACTTAACTATCTTGAGCAGTTTAGTATCATCTGCAAACTTTGCCACCTCACTGTTTACCCCTTTCTCCAGATCATTTATGAATAAGTTGAATAGGATCGGTCCGAGGACTGACCCTTGGGGAACACCACTAGTTACCCCTCTCCATTCTGAGAATTTACCATTAATTCCTACCCTTTGTTCCCTGTCTTTTAACCAGTTCTCAATCCATGAAAGGACCTTCCCTTTTATCCCATGGCAGCTTAATTTACATAAGAGCCTTTGGTGAGGGACCTTGTCAAAGGCTTTCTGGAAATCTAAGTACACTATGTCCACTGGATCCCCCTTGTCCACATGTTTGTTGACCCCTTCAAAGAATTCTAATAGATTAGTAAGACACGATTTCCCTTTACAGAAACCATGTTGACTATTGCTCAACAGTTTATGTTTTTCTATGTGTTGGACAATTTTATTCTTAACTATTGTTTCGACTAATTTGCCCGGTACAGACGTTAGACTTACCGGTCTGTAATTGCCGGGATCACCTCTAGAGCCCTTTTTAAAGGGTTGATGGGGGTTTGGCTGGAAGGCGCTAAGGGGCTGTGGGAAGAAAATGTGACTTGGCAGAGTTGAGAGCAGGGAGGAATGAAGTCTTTGATTTGAGGTTGTGAGAGAACAGGGATATGGGGATCCTGGGGTAAAAGCCAGATTAGAGAGGGAGAGGTTGGGACTAAGAACAGAGAGACAGAGGGATAAATATTTTTCTTTCCACACTACTTTTTACTGTAAAATGTTATCCCAGTTTTTTACTTTGCTATCTGCAGCCCTGTCACTTATTTTGGGCACCGTCCTCCACTGCAGTGAATAGTGGTAATGTTCATGGTACTGTCTAGGTGTTATTAAAACTTAAATTGTATGTCACAACTTCAAGTCTTTAATATTAATATTGATTTTTTTTCATGTGCTCAATCAAATCTCAGTTTTTCTATCACAGGTAAATGTGTATCATTTAAAAATTATAGAAATGAATTATTTGTGTAGTTCCATAAATTTTAGTGGTGAATGGGTTTTGTGATCTCTTCTACATGTTAGTCCGTTTTATTTTGTAGGTGGGTAGATATTGTTACTGACCTGAACACTCAAAATCCAGAATACTTAGATATTCGACACCTGGAGAGGGGTCTGCAGTATAGAAAAACAAAGAAGGTAATATTGACTTATTAAGATGGGGGAAAGAACTTTTACATTAGACTTTTTTTCCCAACAAGCTTATTCATTCTTCACTGTACCTAAGAAGCTGTCATTTAACTTTTCTGGTGAAGTCTTCTACAATGTTAGAGGTCCAGAGTTCAAATCCTGTGGCTGCCATGCCCGAAGCAGTGAAAATTATTGGGGAAGTTCTATGGCTTGTGTTATGCAGGAGGTCAGCCTACATAATCACGGTGGTCCCCTCTGACCTTGGAATCTCTTAATCTATTAATTATAACTTCTGCTGAGAGGGAATACTGCGGAAATTCAGAAAACCAAACATAGATGCTAAAAGAGACACTGCAGAGCACAAGAGTTTAGGTCTGCCTTGCAGGATGTAGGATATGCCAGTCCAGGTTATTGGCCCTTCATCTTTGATATCCTATCTCATTTTATGGTGTAATTTTTTGGGGGCATACAATTACCCAGTCCCTGTGTGACGAGATCCCTGGGGTGCCGCCGGGTACTGTGGGACCGCTGTGCCCCCTTAACTCTCTCCAGCTGGGGCTGTCTCTCACAATGCTTTGCTAGTGACAAGCAGGAAGCCCCTCTAAGCGCTGTGATCACTCAGCACAACAGCATGTGGAGCCCCACACACTCGGCTAGATTGCATGAATGCTCCCAGAGACACTCATAAATCTCACAGAGAAAGGCACCAGAGCCAAATCCTCCCAGCACTGTACCTCAGGAATATACTGTCTTGCACTGCTCAAGATGAGCAATGCATATTTATTAATTGGTTCACCACTTCATCAATGGAAAGTAGATATACACCAGCCTTTGCAAAACCTGAGCAGATTTGCCACACACTTCATACAAACTCACTGGTAAAGATAAACAGTTAAACAAATTTATTGACTACAAAAGATAGATTTTAAGTGACTATAACTGATAGGCAAAAAGTCAGAGTTAGTTACCAAAATAAAATAAAATATAAGCACACAGTCTAAACTCTCAACCCTATTAGACAGGGCAACATCTAGATTAAGCAGTTTTCCTCACCCCACAGGATATTGCAGTTCATAATACACAGATTTCACCCTTGAAATCTTGGCCAGTCCCTTCAGTTGGAGTCTTCAGAGTGTCCTTGCTGCTTGCAGCTTAGGTGGGAGCAGGAGAAAGAACACAGTGGCCACATGCTGAGCCTGTTTTATAACCTCAGGCCCATGTGCTTGGGGAGCACACGTCCAGGCATGTCTGGGGGCATTGCTGAGTCTCCAGGCAAGGTTGAGCAATTCCCCTGGTGTGGCCTCATGCATGTGAGTCATTGAATTGTAGCTCCCTTGCTGCATAATGGTTGTTGATGGGTTGTTTGACACCCCGCCCACGTGTTGGTTACTTTCCTTGCTGTTGCCTCTGGGAAGCTAATATCTGGCTGATGCCCCAACTTACAGCATGTTTTAGTGACAACCATTTAACACAATTCTCATAACTTCATATGCATTAATGATATACATATATGGATAGAGAAATGACTTTCAGCAGATCATAACTTTTCCCCTAATATCTTACAAGGCATGCTTTATATGTAAGATCACGATTATATAAAAATGAGGAATATGGGGTTTCCAGGACGCTCCCCCAAGGTATAGAATGTCATACCCTGTTAGTGCAGCTGGATTTTATCTTAGCGAAATACTGAATTTTTTAATTGATTTTTAAATTTACCTGACATTAACTTGATTGTGTGACCTCCTTGTTCATTTAGTATAGCATGGTGTAATCAGGAGATAAAGTACAGTGCATGTGTCTCCATTTGTTCCATGGCTTTTATTTATGTAATTTTTCTTTCTTATGGAGGACTAGGCCTCTGAGAAGAATTGAATTTTAAGACTGGACTTGAAGGCAGAGAGGGTTGAAGCATGGTGGAATGGGTTGAGGAGATAGTTCTTCTTCGAGCGCTGTCCCTGTGAGTGCTCCACTTCAGGTGTCGGTGCGTCCCGGCACCATTGATCGGAGATTTTCGGTAGCAGTGCTTGGTCAGGACGCGCATTGGAGTCTTGTTTAGTATGCGCATGGTCCGACCCCCTCAGTTCCTTCTCAACCGTCCTCTGCTGAAGATGAGCGTGGGGCAGTGCGGCAGCTTCTTCCCCTGCAGCTAGTAAAGAAAGAAAAATAGTAGTTAGATACCTTAGATGAGTTTATTATAGTTCCTAGTTAGCTTAATTAGCAGTTAGTTGTTTTTAAAAAAAAGTTTTTTCTCCCATTCCCGGCTCCTTTTGGAGCATGCCTCGAAACATGCCGAGCTCACCTGGCTTTAAAAGATGCAGCTCTGCCGAGAAACAATGCCACGATCTGATGGACACTCTCTCTGAGTGAGATGTCGGGGTGAATCACACATACCCCAAAAGTGCGTTCACTATAACAACCTGAAGGCGAGAGCCTGACGCAACCGGGACCTCTGCCTCAAAATGATTCTCATGGAGAAGTCACTCCAGCCAGGTACAGAAAAGGACCAACCGAAACCTCCCCCTAAGTGCTCGCTGACAAGGTCGGAACCGACAAAGAGCACGGCTCCGTCCTCTCATGTAAAGAGGAAGTGAGCATCGACCTCTCAGCAGAGGGATCCGCATAAAAAGAAACAGTCCCCTGTGAGGTCATTAGCCTCGGTGCCGACGACCCCGAAAGTCAGCACTTACAACTCCCCCAGCACCTCCGTCACGGACCATGCCGTTGAGGCCAAAGCAAAGGGCAGGGAGTCAAGACATAGGCACAGCCATGTCTTCTCCATGGCACTGACCACGCCAGCACATGCAGCGGACACAGCACCGACCATGCCGCCACCTCCGGTGCCAACCACAAAATCTGCGCCACTGCCATGCTCGTCGTCGCCGCCGCCTCTGCCGGCACCGACTGATAGTGCTGTGATGGGCCCACTGGCACTTACAAAATTTAGCCACAAGATGGCTGCACACCTTTCAGCTGCAACTAAACCCTCAGCACCGCATCCACCAGCACTGCAGCAATTTCCATATCATTGGTGTCCCAATCAGCACTCCTTGGCGCCAATGGATTGTCCACAAGGAGTGTCATTATGCAGCCCACTTCGCCCATGGCACCATCTGTATCCAGTGACAGCGATGATGAGGACCGGGATGGAGGAGTCTTCTCCCCACAACACTCTTCCCTGACTCACCACAGACCTGCTGGG
Source organism: Emys orbicularis (assembly GCF_028017835.1). Classification (NCBI taxonomy): domain Eukaryota; kingdom Metazoa; phylum Chordata; order Testudines; family Emydidae; genus Emys; species Emys orbicularis. Next base: position 265,569,638 of record NC_088683.1, on the reverse strand, counting down.
GGTACACTGAGATCTAAAAGCCACCATGGTCAACCACCATATCCATTGTACGGACAACCATGGATGTGTCCCTCCATGGCTTTTCCCATGCAGTGGCTGCCATAGAATCCTTGGGCAGCCTACAAAGCCCACTATGCCAGAACCTCATCCCCACCCAGAGGTGAACTTCAGTCTCCTCCATTATCTCCAGTGGCTACAACATCTGTAGCCCCAAAGGAGACTACAGAGGAGCCAGAGGAAGAAACGGGCCCTGAGGATGTCGCCATCGCACAACTCTTCTTCTTCCCCCAATAAGGCCATCATGCCACCTCCACCTACAATGGCAGATGACTTCAAACAATTTCAAGACCTCTTTAAAAGAATTGCACTAAGCCAGGACATCCCGTTGGAGGAGGTCCAGGAAAACCAACGTAAGCTGCTCAAAATCTCGCAACCTTCCTCTTCCTCAAAAATTGCACTGCCAATAGACGATGCAATTCTGGAACCCGCTGAAATGGTATGGCAGACACCAGCCCTCCCACATGCAAATTAGCTGATAGAAAATACTATGTGCCGGCCAAGGGAATGGACTTTCTCTTTTCCCACCCACTCCAAACAATCCACTCCAAACAACCCCAGTCCAGATCCACACTTCAGGACAAAGACCACAAGAGACTAGACCTCTTAGGATGAAAGGTCCACACCTCATCCACTTTACAATCCTGGGTCACTAACTACAGTTCCCTTCTGGCGAAATATGATTGACAATTACTGGAAGTTATGTGAGTTTATGACCGACCTTCCTGAAGGTAAAAGAGCACAATTCAAGACATTGCTCACTGAGGGACAACTAGTACCCAGGACTGCCCTACAAGCTTCCCTGGAGGTTGCCAATATGGCAGCACGTGCCACCGTTATTGTAATGCGCAGAGCATCTTGGCTCTTGTCATCTGGCATCCCAAAAGAGCTGCAAATTAAGGTGGAAGACCTCCCCTTTGACAAAGGTAAATTGTTCTCATCTAAGACCGATGAGGTACTCCACTCTATGAAAGACTCACATGCGACTGCACATCTACACACCTCCTACTAAGAGAAAGTGCTACCAGCCTTACCACCATGCCAGAGAGTCACAGTTCAACCATCCACAGTCCAGACCATATGAGTCCAACAGACAGAGAAATAGATCTCCGAGGCGCCAACCCTCACAACCTCAACAAGCGGCATTACAACCACCACCTAACAAGCAATGGTTTTGAAAGGTTGGTCGAGGGTCTGAATGACCTCCCCCTCACAGCTGTGCCATTTTGCCCATTTAGCCACCGATTGAGACACTTCTACCATGCATGGGAGTGCATCATGCAAGATGGTTGGGTCTTAGAAATCATAAGGTCGGGCTATGCCATCCCCTTTATTTCTTGTCCTCCTATCCTACCCACTTCCCTCTTCAGGAACCCTTCTCATGAGCACCTCTTAAGGCAGGAAATAGATCATCTACTTCATCTGGGTTCTGTGGAACCAGTACCTACACAATACAGAGGGAAGGGCTTCTGTTCCCACTATTTTTTGACCCAGAAGAAAAATGGAGGATGGCGACGCATATTAGACGTACAGAAACTCAACAAATTCATATGTTCCCACAAATTCAAGATGTTCACATTAGGTACAATAATCCCAGTGCTGGAACGGGGACTGTTTTTCAGCCCTCGACCTACAAGACGCGTATTTCCACATTACCATACACCCAGCTCACAGACGATTCCTCCGATTCACAGTTGGACATGACCATTTCCAGTATAGGTTACTCCCCTTTGGACTGTCCACCGGACCCAGGGTGATCAGGAATAGTCAGCATGGATTCACCAAGGGCAAGTAATGCCTGACTAACCTAATTGCCTTCTATGAGGAGATAACTGGGTCTGTGGATGAGGGGAAAGCAGTGGATGTGTTATTCCTTGACTTTAGCAAACCTTTTGATACGGTCTCCCACAGTATTCTTGCCGGCAAGTTAAAGAAGTATGGGCTGGATGAATGGACTATAAGGTGGATAGAAAGCTGGCTAGATCGTCGGGCTCAACGGGTAGTGCTCAATGGCTCCATGTCTAGTTGGCAGCAGGTTTCAAGTGGAGTGCCCCAAGGGTTGGTCCTTGGGCTGGTTTTGTTCAATATCTTCATTAACGATCTGGAGGATGGCGTGGACTGCACTCTCTGCAAGTTTGCAGATGACACTAAACTGGGAGGAGTGGTAGATACGCTGGAGGGTAGGGGATAGGATACAGAGGGACCTAGACAAATTAGAGGATTGGGCCAAAAGAAACCTGATGAGGTTCAACAAGGACAAGTGCAGAGTCCTGCACTTAGGATGGAAGAATCCCATTCACTGTTACAGACTAGGGATCGAATGGCTAGGAAGCAGTTCTGCAGAAAAGGACCTAGGGGTTACAGTGGACGAGAAGCTGGAGTCAACAGTGTGCCCTTGTTGCCAAGAAGGCTAACGGAATTTTAGGCTGTATAAGTAGGGGCATTGCCAGTAGATCGAGGGACGTGATCATTCCCCTCTATTTGACATTGGTGAGGCCTCCTCTGGAGTACTGTGTCCAGTTTTGGGCCCCACACTACAAGAAGGATGTGGAAAAATTGGAAAGATTCGAGCGGAGGACAACAAAAATGATTAGGGGGCTGGAGCACATGACTTATGAGGAGAGGCTGATGGAACTGGGATTGTTTAGTCTGCAGAAGAGAAGAATGAGGGGGGATTTGATAGCTGCTTTCAACTACCTGAAAGGGGGTTCCAAAGAGGATGGATCTAGACTGTTCTCAGTGGTACCAGATGACAGAACAGAATTCCTCCCTAAAATAGCTTCAACCTTCCATATCAACCTATTCACCTCCCTACGCTCTATCCTAAACCACACAGAAACACACAGGAGGCCATGTCGCATACCCTCGATGTTCGACAAGCTATAGCCTTTTATTTGGACAAAACAAAGTCTTTCTGCAAATCCCCAAGGCTCTTCGTCTCAATGACGGAATGATCTAAGGGCTCTGCTATATCCTAACATAGACTATTTAAGTGGATCTCGAGCTGCATTTGCTTATGTTATCAAACGTATAAGACACAACCCCCAATGGGTGTCAGATCCATTGCAGCATCTACACGATCCATGGCAGCATCCATTGCATTTCTAAATAATGTACCCATTTCAGAGATCTGCTACATGGGCCTCAGAACATAAGTTCACTAACCACTATGCAGTTATATAAGCCTCAAGAGCTGATGCCATACTAGGCCTAACGGTCCTCTCCTCCACTATGCAAGTAACTTCAAAGTCCCCCTTTGTGGATGCTACTCTACAGTCACCTGAAGTGGAGCACCCACAGGGACAGCACTCGAAGAAGAAGAGAGGGTTACTCATCTTGTGCAGTAACTGAGGTTCTCCGAGATGTGTGTCCCTGTGGGTGCTCCACTACCCAGTCTCCTCCCCTCTACTTTGGAGTTCGATACAAGGACTCTACGGTAGAGAAGGAACTGAGGGGGGTCAGGCTGTGCATGCACTAAAGGAGACTCCAACGGCGCCGCAAGACAGCTACTGCGCATGCACATTCTGTCCGAGCACTGCTACCGAAAATCTCCAATCAACGGCGTCGGGATGTACCCACACCTGAAGTGGAGCACCCACAGGGGCACACATCTCAAAGAACCTCAGTTACTGCACAAGGTGAGTAACCCTCTCTTCTAGGTGCAAGGAAGGGTGCATGGAAGAAAATCTGAAGATGAGTAGAAAGAGGACAGAAACACTCTGGTAGTTGTGCATTTTGGGTGGAGAGTGTAAAGGCTAACAAAGGTAGGCAGAAGCTGGATTATGCTGGCTTGTGAATGCTAGATAGGGAAACTTAAGTATTGTGTAGAAGATTAGGAAGGGAACTAGTAAAAGAGTTGAAGAAACTAAACTAAAGCAGTTTGTTACATAAGTATTATTTATGAAAATATTTTGAATATTTAAGTACTTTTCTTTGCACACATTTTAACAAAACGCTTTTTACCTTTTGTTAGGTAGGAGGAAACCTGCATTGTATCATTGCTTTTCAGAGACTTAACTGGCAAAGGTTTGGTCCTTGGAACTTCCCATTTGGAAACATTAGACGAGATATGCAACCACAAGCACAGGGAATTGCCAAATCTGAAAGCGAAGACAATATCACCAAGAAACAGCATGGACATCTGGGTAGATCTTTCAGTGCTGGTTTCCATCAAGAGTCCATGTGGAAGAAGATGTATAACCTTCATGAGAGGAGGAACAGTGGATATCAGAGTTATACTGATTATGATGGGAATGATAGAAATTAACTTTAGTACAGCACAGCTGCTGTACTAAAGTTTTGCTAAGACATAGTAGGAGTTTATTAAGCCTAGAGTACATATGAATAGAAATAGTATAAAATGCAATCTCATAGTTATTTAAATACATACGCCTGTATATGGTTGTGATGGGTGACATCAGACATGTAAACTAACAAATAAGCACAGATTATTGTACTTTGTAATCAGCGTAAATATAATAAGCAAACTGTTACTTCAAATAATTGAACTGCATTTGGGACCGTGAAAACAAAAGAACAAATTGTGTTTAAAGCCATTTATGTAAACAAACAGCATTGAAAAGTATTCAAAGCATGAAACTTTATATCTTATGACTTTCCAAAGTGATTGATTATTCTGCATACTATATAAGGGTAAAACATTTCCTTCCTTTTTAATATTTTATTTTTTTATTTTAAATTCAGTAAGGCTGCCACTGTCAATTAGAAATATTGTAATACAAAAAAACTTGTCAAACTTAACTGAGTGGGTGGTCTCAGTCTAATTCCCAGTGGACTAGTGTCCATGTCCCTTAAAATAATTATATTTTGCCAACTGGTACCAATTAGTGCTATTGTATCTGAAAAGCCTGAGATGGATTGTACAGGGAAAATGGCATTACTCTGGGTCAGGCTTGAGGCACAACTGTAGGGTGGGCTTGTGCTGTTGCCCCTCCTCTGCCTGTTGTGTAGATAAAGTAGTGGACTTCTGACTACAGCACCTTTGTGAGCATTGAATTCGCTTCATTTTCCACAGGCTTCTTAAATAAAAATGAAGTTGAATTTGCTGATGACCAAGCTGAACACACTTTGGCCTGTTGGCTGTTCTTTTCCTTCATTGTGTCTCCAAATTTCTTAGTGTTTTTACTTGTTAATTTTTCTATGAGGGGTGACACTATTAAGTACCAAAAAATGCTAGCAGTCCTACAGTATATCTGTCAGCAAACAATTGATATTTTTCAGGTTTCCAGGTAAAGCACCTATATTTGGACTAATATAACTTTGTTTGCCCAAAAACATTTTAGCAGTTATAACATTCTATATACAAATGATGTGCTCAAGGATTAATTTTGTTGACATGAACTCTTGTCATGGAATGCAGGGTTTTTTGTGGTTTGCTGCTTTTGTTAACCAAAAACCGGGAGACTTTTAGACAATTTTCTTCATCCAATAAAATTTGTTTTCTACTTTGTCATTTGTTTGTTTTGGGAATGTCCCTATTCGTAGTCTTGAAGAGTTTATCCTCTAACTGAGGGACTATTCCTGCTTCTCTCACTCAGTGGAGTAGCCCCACTGAAGTTTCCTGAATGACGCCTTTATGACTGAGTCCATAATATGTCTGCTGTTGTACGGATTGTATCTGCTTTTTTTTAAAGTATCTTTGTTTAAGAAAATCATGGTGTGGGATATATATTAAGCGTATGAATTTAAAAGGGCAGCATTTCTTTTCTATAAGAGAGACTAATTTGCAGGGGAAGTAAAGGCAGGTGTGGGATAAGCAGGACAGTTGATAATGGTGTTACCCCACTGTTTGGACTTAAGGTATCCCATTACTGGTCCATTTCTGGTAGGGGACATTGATGCTATTCTCCTTCAATTATAAGACCATACAAAACTGTTGATAAACTTGGGACCTTTTCCATTGTTACATTTTTATTTAGCATGGCTAACGTCCATTTTGCTAATCTAGGACTAGATACATGTCCATCATTAATTTTTCCTGTTAATACATATTTCACAGGTGAATGTGATGTCTTAAGAAGCACTGGAGATAGTCCTACTAAATACACTCAATGTTGCAAAACCCAAACCAAGGCTAATACCTCTTTCTCACAAGGAATAAATTCTTGTTCCACTCAATTCAGAACCTTAGAGGCATATGCCAGTGGTCGAAGACCTGTTCCATGGTCTTGACTCAATGCATCACTCATTCCAGTACTCGTAGTAGCCAATTGGAGCATAAAAGGTTGTCCTACTTTTGGGTATGCTAAAGCTGGGGTTTGTGCTAATGCTTTCTTAAGCTGCATAAAAGCTTCCTGCTGTTCTAATCCCCATTCCCAGTTATTACCCTTTTTAAATAACTTAGACAGTGGGCTGGCTTTCTCTGCATAATTCTCTTGAGAAATTTGTCTTGTCATACCCAAAAACGATCTTAGAGTAGATATGCCTCTGGGGGCTGGTAATTTTTGCAATAATTCTACCCATTGTTTATCTGGTGATCGTCCCTTTTGTCCTAATGTTAGTCCTAGGTAGTTTACTTGCTGTTGGCATATTTTAGCTTTTTCTGGACTAACCTTAAACCCTGTTTCCTTTATTTTGTGTAATACGTGATCTAATTCTCTTTCTAAATTTCTAAATTCTCTTACTTAGTTTTTGTGCTTATAAGGATATCATGTACATATAATATGATGTTATCTTTATTAGGCATATTATCCCATATTTGTTCACGTCCATATGGCAGATAGCAGGGCTGTTATGGAAACCTTGTGGAGATCGACAAAAATAAAACCATCTTCCTTGGAATGTAAAGGCAAACTTGTACCAGGAGTCCAGATGCAAAGGAATTGCGAAGAATGCATTGGCTAAATCTGAAACGGTGAACCATCATGCTTCTCCGATAATAGAGGCAATTACTTTGGGATACTTTGCCACTACTGGAGCTGTCATTGGAGTCACTTTATTAAGAGGTCTAAGATCAATAGATAGTCTCCAAGTTTTACTATCTGCCTTTAAAACTGGCCAAATAGCTGCATTATTGGTATTCTGTTGTTCAATTATAATACCTTATTCTAAAAGCCCTTGGATAGTTTTAATTAAACTACATTCTGCCTCCTTAGGATATTTATACTGTCTTTGAAGTGGGGGATCTGGTCCAGTGATCAAGACTTTTGCTTCTATTTTTCCACATTCTGCCTTACTGGTTGTCCAGACTTCCTTATACTTTTGTGCTATTTCCAGAACCTCTGTTGGCCAATCAGCCCATTTTATTTCTTCTGCTGCTTTGATAGCAGCTAACCTATATCCTGCCTCAATAACAATTGGTAGATCTATTGTTCTGGCCTTATTGACGGTATTTCCCATAATACTTTATTTACCAAATCTACTGTTACCTCAAGTTACCTAATACATCAACACCAATTATTCCATCACCATCTAAATTCATCATACCAAAGTGTTCTTTACCTTTTTCTTCCTCCCTAATTGAAAATGAACTGGAGCACTAAATGATACTCTACTCATTGCTTCATTAAATCCTTGCAGCTTCCTGACTATTACAGGAAGTCCAAATAAATTCTTATCCTTTGTACTAACTGAAGAAAATGTGGCACCTGTGTCTATTAACATATTTTGTCTGAATGCTCCCCTATTGAACTCCATATACACAGTGGGTCTCCCCCAGTCATCTGCTTGTAAATGTGCCACTACATTAGCATGATCTTCTTTTTCCAGTATTGGGGAGATGGGGGGCGCTCAGCCTCCCTACGCTTGATTTGGAGGGTGAGGTGGGGCCGTCAGCATGCTCCTTTTATGATTCACCAGTCTTCAAAGTAGTTCTTTTGTAGGAAGCCCATGAATTTGTTTTTAGGGTCATACTGCAGCAATTCTCCACATAACCAATTTCTTCCTGGATCACCTTTTCTTGATTCATGAGGAACAAACTTTCTGTTCCTATTCTCTTCTTGCTTTACTCTTTCTCTATTTTGCTGACTTTGATTTCCTTGTCCTTTGGGGCCATTGTTAGAGAAAGTTATTACTGATACTTTCTCAGGTTTTCTTTTCTGAAGTAATTTCGGAGGTGGCATTGTCTCCCGCTGTATTTCATATAGTCTTTTCACTTCTATAATGTGGAGGGGGGTATGTGCAGGATCATCAGAGACCATCGCCATTCTGATCATTAGATCAAATCCTAGTATTAATGCTCTTTTATACTGTGGGGAATCATATATCAATTGATATCCTAATGGGATTATTCCTGCATGTTTGTATAATAAATTCTTTCTAGCTATGTATGGTTCAGGTCTTTCCTTTGATCGTTGCTTTTCCTGATGGAAACCATGCCACTGGATCTTCTCCAGGAAAGAAAAACTTCAAGATTTCTTTACCTATTATATCAGTATCACCTTCTCCTCCTCCCTGGATATCATAAGGAAGCCCAGCAAATTCATCTGAATTTATGCACTCTTTTTATTAACGCAGAGAGATCATTTCCTGTTAATCCAAGTATCCCTGTTGTCTTAGCTAGTCATCTGATCACTGTGTTCCTGTTCAAAGGACCCATGGATTTTCCTAGAGCTCTAATTTGCTCAGGGGCATAGGGTCTTTCCTCTACCCTCTCTTCTGTACCCCCTCTGTTTCCATTGATACCTCTGTGGAGGTAATAATTGGAGCTACGGGAGGTGGCCTTTGATATTCTTCTGGCTCTTCCCTCGGTGGACTAAAATTCTGGAATGGACTCTTTGGGATTATCATCATAGCAAGGAAAACCATATCTTCTTCATCTGATTTCACCACTCTAGGGACTTTATTGCTGTTATGGCTCCTCTGCTGGCTTTCAATTCTTCCTTTAGTGCATGAATTTGTCTTCTGCAGGCTAAATGATTTATTCTTTTTTCCTCTTTTGCAGCTGAAATGGCCAACTTCATAGCAGCTTGTCTATCTATTGCTTTTTGTTTCCAATAGGGAGTGCTATACCTTTAACATCCAGATAGGTAAACTAGCACGAGCCTACCCAGGGACGCCAATTTGTTACCCCGCTATTTGGACTTACGGTATCCCAGTACTGGCTTGTCTATCCAAATGGGGAAGAAAAGTGGTGATCTGCCCTAAAAGAATTGCCAGAGTATTACCAGGGGGTTTGTCTCCGACCCGCAGAGGACTCCCCAGAGCAGGCTAATTCTGCTAACTCTTGAAAGGACACAGATACAGAGATCAAGAATAGACATACAAGCAGTAATACTTCGAAAACAAAATCTTATTTATTGAGGGGAAAAATTAGGTGATTACAGTATATTCAGTAACACAGGAAAGAAAAAAAAGAAATTGCAATGTATAATAGGTAAAGCAAGAAAGGAAAAAATTACAATGTATCATAAGTAATAAGGCACAATTAGATTAGTGTTCAAAATCATATATTTAAGTGGTACAAGAGACTACACAGACTATGAGACAAATACAATATTGCAAGTTGGTACACACTGAACTTTTAATATATACGCATAAGGTCTCCAATATAATAACATTGGACTTATTACAGTGTAACAAACAAATACCCAATGCATATGCATAAAACAGCACTACAACATAGCATTAAAGAAACATTGAACAATTAACAATTACCATTCTACAAGCAGGGGCCTGCTGCTCACAGGATGGGGTGAGGTTGGTCACACTCAGAAGCCGGCATCCAGCTTTATTGACAGAGACACACAAGCAGCCTTTAAAAACAGCCAAGGAATCAGATTTACTCATTCTTTTCTCAATCCCTCTGATCGTCAGGGTTCCTTCTGATCTGTCTGTTCCTGGATGGTATTGTTGTAATTGTCTCCACTCTCCACTCCGCACTACTGCCTCCCTGGTTGTCTTCTCGATCTTCTCTTCTCCTCTGGCTCTTCTCCACACTTTCTCCCTCTCAACCACCACACCAAGCCTACTTCTGACCAGTCTTATATTCAGTCTGATTGGTTGACCTTTCAAGCTCCCTGTGTGGGTGGCAACTTGTTCAGCCAATCAGCTTCTGTTCTGAAATCATAGCTATTCCTCCATCTTGAGAATTCCTAATAGGAAGTCAGTGTGTCCACCATTTTGGATTTTTTAACTATAAACGATCATTAATTATAACTTAAAGCATCTAGTCTAAAACTAACTACTGTTCCCTACAAACTAAAACACTCTGATGCTTTCACTACCATTGTAATGCTAATTGCGAAAGGTGAATTGTTCATGATGTTTCTCAAACCCCGTCCCTCTTCTGACTGTCAGTATCTCTATCCAGGATGCTGCAATCTGTACTGGATTCAAGCAAGTGAAAACCTCTGGTAACACTCCCCTCCTTGCTGGTATGATAAACTTGTTTATCTATCCATCACTTTATTGGCTTGATGAGTTCAATGAGTGTGTAGTTTTGGCCAGTGTTGGCTCAAGGCTTTTATATTCATGAGACCGAGTAGGCATGTCTTTGTACTGGCACAATTCCTCACCACTCTTGATTCTCACCTTGGCCACACTTGCCTGTGCACCATAGTAATTTAATTTAAAGTTGAGGGAATGCACATACTTTAGTTGTTTGAATTTTTGCTTGATCCAGTATACCAGAACAATAAGCATAATCACCATTAAAATTTGGAATATTAAGACTATCACAATGTGATGTAAAATTACATTAAAGAATCCTGTTGCTGTGGGATATGAGTGGGTCACCAGCAATACATGAAAGCGTGAGGAGGATCCAACAAGTTTAGGCAGCACACACAGGTTCGAAGAGCTTATATTGCTCTCATTTACAAGTTGGATTTGGGGCCCAACTGTGTGTGTCAATGCTGAGATCTAAACATCATGTATTGTTTAGAGTAACTAGAATGCTCCAAGTATGGATGTCTGCCAAGTCACTCTTAAAGCTGTAAGCACATGGATAAATAGGCATTCCAATAAGCTTTCGCAAGTGCACATCTGGTTTAAGAATGTAATTCCTACAATTAACTTACTGATACTACTATATGCTAACATACATAAGCATCACTTTGACAAACTACATAGTGTCTGCCTGCCTTCTATTTTTATAGTAGCTGTGAAGGAATGCTGACAAGGAGTTAGAAGGAGGCCCTGATTGTGTCTCAGGAGAACCCAAAATTACTGTCAGCCAGCTAATGTGGCAAATTGGAGCCCCAAAGTGAAGATATAAAGCACATGTGCTTAGGAGACTTGGTTAAAAAAAAACTATATTAAAATCACATTAATAAGCACCAGAGGATGTAATATAGGTTTTGTGTCTAGAGTGGAAAAGGTCAAAAGTAGTGTTCTATTCTGTGCTCTACCCATGGCTTACTGCATGGACTTGAACAAGCTATTTGATGTCTTTGTGTGTCAGTTTCCATATCTAAGAAATGGGAATAATAGCCAGAGCTGGAAAAGTGTGAAAAGTAATATTAATGTGTAAGTTACTTATTTCGTAAGTGTTTCTTACTGTCTCAACCTGCCTGTAACAGAGTACTGGTGCCGCAAGTCAAGGTGCGGGTCCTTATTCCTGTTGTGGGTCTCAGCCTCTTAAGGCTGGGGATTTGCGGGTTTGTGGCTGATCATATAAGCAAGGCAGGAACCATAAATGCAGGGCCTGTTGCTCAGTCTGGAAAAGACCAGGGAGCCTGTCCACAAGGAGATCCAAAGAAGAACAATTGTGCTCTTGGATTTCTCCTGGCAAGGAGTGGGGTTGGGGTCGGGGGGAGGGAAAGGGGAAGAGGAAGGGAGGAAAGAAACCCAAGTGGGGCTATGTCCAGAAGCTAATGGTAGGGCAGGGCCTGTCTGTGGGAGGGCTAAAGGTAGCAGGGCTGTAGTGAACCCTGATACAAGGGATTATATGCGTATTCTAATGAAACTACGGTGGATGCCTGAAGCCAACCTATGGTGGGAAGATGGTTTTCTGCGCAAATATTGGAATTTGAGTTGCATATTAGTAAGTCAGACCCCCTAAGGAGAGATTTTGATTTGATACATATGTGGCATGTACTTACCTCAGAGGTCCAGAAGGAGGAGAAACAGTGAGGCACCAGATAAGGGCTTGGGAAAGGTGACCCTGTTACACTGAAAAAAGCATTTTTTGTGTGTTCTTCAGCAAACTCATTTTGCATCAAATTATTTCAGCTGTATATGAATTTTGGAGAAAAATAAACTAGTGGTTAGATTCCCAGCAGCTTCAAAACAGTGACTTTCCTACATAATCCTTAAATCATAGTTTTGTCTCTTAACTCATTTTTCTGGTAAAGAATAGTCTTAATACACAGATATTTGCTATTTTGTACTATCAAGGGAAATTTCCATCCTTTGCATACTTACAGCTTTTTTTGTGATGCTCTTCACCGTAGTGTCAGTGCCCACATTAACTGAAGTATCACTCATATGGGAATAAACATTTATGTTCTGTTAATTTTTCAACGGGTGCCATATTTTTTTTCCTTTGAAAAATTACAGTCAGCCTACACCAGCTTGGCCTTCAGCCTGTATATATATTTTTAAAAACCTCTACCTAAAAGTTGCATAAAATAAATAAAATTCTTACATCTCTAATGATCAAGTAATCAAAAAACTACTGCAGGAAGAGGAGTTCATGGTTGTGAGCACAAACGACACGGAGTACTTTCAACCCTCTTTCCTGATCTGGTCAGGTAAGCAAAGGGTGATACTCCCAAACTAAACCTGAGGTACCAGCCTTGAAAATCTGCTTTTAAATAGGGCTGTCGATTAATCTCAGTTAACTCACGTGATTAACTCCAAAAAATTAATTGTGATTAAAAAAAGTAATCGCGATTAATCGCCATTTTAATCACACTGTTAAACAATAGAATACCAATTGAAATTTGTTAAATATTTTGGATGTTTTTCTACATTTTCAAATATATTGATTTCAATTACCACACAGAATACAAAGTGCACAGTGCTCACTTTATATTATTATTTTTTATTACAAATATATGCACTGTGAAAATGATGATAAAATAAATAGTATTTTTCAATTAACCTCATACAAGTACTGAAGTGCAATCTCTTTATCGTGAAAGTGTAATTTACAAATGCAGATTTTTTTTGGTTAGATCACTGCACTCAAAAACAAAACAGTGTAAAACTTTAGCGTCTACAAGTCCACTCAGTCCTACTTCTTATCCTGCCAGTCGCTAAGACAAACAAGTTTGTTTACATTTACAGACATAATGCTGCCCTCTTCTTATTTACAATGTCACCAGAAAGTGAGAACAGGCATTTGCATGGCACTTTTGTAGCTGACATTGGAAGGTATTTACGTGCTAGATATGCTAAACGTTCGTATGCCCCTTCAAGCTTTGGCCACCATTCCAGAGGACATGCTTCCATGCTGATGATGCTCATTAAAAAAATGCGTCAATTAAATTTGTGACTGTACTCCTTGGGGGGGGGGGGGGATTGTATGTCTCCTGTTCTGTTTTACCTGCATACTGCATATATTTCATGTTATAGCAGTTTCAGATGATGACCCAGCACATGTTCATTTTAAGAACACTTTCCCAGCAGATTTGACAAAATGCAAAGAAGGTACCATTGTGAGATTTCTAAAAATAGCTACAGCACTTGACCCAAGATTTAAGAATCTGAAGTGCAGTCCAAAATCTGAGAGGGACGAGGTGTGGAGCATGCTTTTAGAAGTCTTAAAAGAACAACACTCTGATGCGGAAACTACAGAACCCAAAACCACCAAAAAAGAAAATCAACCTTCTGCTGGTGGCATCTGACTCAGATGATGAAAATGAACATGCGTCGGTCCACATTGCTTTGCATCGTTATTGAGCAGAACCTGTCATCGGCATGGACGCATGTCTTCTGGAGGGGTGGTTGAAGCATGAAGGGACATATGAATCTTTAGATTTCAGAGTAGCAGCCATGTTAGTCTGTATCCGCAAAAAGAACAGGAGTACTTGTGGCACCTTAGAGACTAACAAATTTATTTGAGCATAAGCTTTCGTGGGCTACAGCCCACTTTATCGGATGCATAGACTGGAACATACAGCAAGAAGATATTTATACATACAGAGAACATGAAAAGGTGGAAGTAGCCATACCAACTGTAAGAGGCCAATCAATTGAGATGAGCTATCATCAGCAGGAGAAAAATTTTTTTTGAAGTGATAATCGAGATGACCCATAGAAGGTGTGAGGATACTTAACATGGGGAAATAGATTCAATTCAATCATTACACTAATTGACCAAGTGTTACAGAAAATAAAAGAAACAGCGTTTAAGGTAAGCCCAGAAAAGGCTAAAATATGCCAACAGCAAGTAAATTACTTAGGAGTAACGTTGGGACAAGAAGGACAATCACCAGATAAACAAAGGAAAGAATTGTTGCAAAAATTACCAGCCCCTACAGATGTATCTACTTTAAGGTCATGTTTGGGTATGACAAAATTTTCCAGAGAATTTATAGAGAATTATGCAGAAAAAGCCACCGCACTGTATACATTATTAAAAAGGGGTAATAACTGGGAATGGGGAGTAGAACAGCTGAAAGCTTTTATGGAGCTTAAAAAAGCATTAGCACAAGCCTCAGCTTTAGCATACCCAAAAGTAGGACAACCTTTTATGCTCCAATTGGCCACTACCAGTTCTGGAATGAGTGCTGTATTGAGTCAAGACCATGGTACAGGTCTTCGACCAGTGGCATATGCCTCTAAGGTTCTGAATGGAATAGAACAAGAATTTACCTCTTGTGAAAAAGAGGTATTAGCCTTGGTTTGGGCTCTGCAACAGTGGGAGGATGTAGTAGGACTATCCCCAGTGCTTCTTAAGACATCCCATTCGCCTGTGAAATATGTATTAACAGGAAAAATTAATCATGGACATGTATCTACTCCTAGATTGGCAAAAGAGGAGCATGAAATCTGCAGATGGTAAATAGATTGCGTATGCTGAAAAGTTGATATACTTGTGGAAATTGGCACAGCAAAGGACACAACCAATATTAATGGGAAAAGTAAAAGCCCATAAGAAAAATGTTGAAGGGGCCCAGGGGAATAAGAAGGCAGATGAACAAGCTAAGGAAGGAGCCAAGGAGGGGATAGTATGGCAGCCATAATTCCAATCGATCCCAGTAGCTAAGATAGAAGGAGAAAGGATAGAGCAAATTGATTTAGTAGCTTTACAAAGAAAAGACCTTGAGATACAAAAATTGGTGTCAAAAGAAAGACACCAAGGATGGAAAATTTGGCAACATGAAACAGGATTAGTATTAGCAACTAAAACAGAACATGATATGTCTGTATAGAGAGTTCTAAAAGAAATTAGAACATAAATGATCTCACTGGTACATGAGAATGGACATATGGGAATAGATAAAACCTTTGATAGACTGCAAATGGCAGGTTGGTGGCCAAGTAAGAGGGCAGATGTAGAACAATATGTAAATGTTTACCCTGTGCAGCAAATAATGCAGATACCAAAATAACAAAAGGACCATTAGGACATTAGAGAATAGAGAGTCCATGGGCTAGGTTGCCAGTCGATTTTATTGGTCCATTGGCAAAAACTGCAAAAGGAAACCAGTATTGTTTGGTATTAGTGGATCCTTTTACTAAATGGGTCGAGGCAATCCCCACAAGAAATAATACAGCATTAACTACAGCTAGAGTTCTGGTGGATCAAGTTATTACAAGATGGGGTATCCCTAAAGAAATAGATTCAGATAAGGGACCTCACTTTATAGGAGAAATTACAAAAGGATTTTGTCAAGCTTTTGGTATTAAACGAAGGTTGCATATAGCTGGACATCCTCAGAGTTCAGGACAGAAAGAAAGGACCAATAGAACAACAAAAACTGCTCTAAAGAAAGTGGTAAATCAGGGTAAAGATTGGGATCAGAAACTACCACTAATATTGATGGCCATTAAGGGAACTACAGCATCACATGTCGTAACTCCATTTAAAGCTATGACAGGAAGAGATATGAGGTTGCCTGAACAATGGCGGGTAATAGGTATATCCCCAGATGGATTACAACCTAGGGTGTTAACAGACCAATGGACATAGAAATTACTAGAATCTATTATTGAAACGCATAAACAAGTAGCAATAGCACTTAAAGCAAATGTTCAGCAAATGGATAGGAAAGTGGGACCAATCCTGCATCCTCAGGAATGGCAGATTGGCGATATGGTCATGTACAAACATACAGAAAAAAGCCACGTTTTAAGCTCGATTTGGGAAGGTCCAGTTAGAATAGTCAATAAAGCAAGTCCGACAGTATATCAACTGGATATCCGACAAGGAAAAAGGAAAGTGTCAAAATGGTTTCACTCATCACAGTTAAAAAGGTGGAAGGGAGAACAAAAATAGTTATAATAATATCTCTCTTATAGGATCTGAAAAGATAAGATAGGAAAAAAATGCAGAAAGAAGCAGTATTGAACGAGATATGAGATGAGGAAGATTGGTATCCACCTTCAGCTTCCCCTACCTGGACAGAGCAAGAGTTAGAGTATCTCTACACTACCCGCCGGATCAGCGGGCAGCAATCGATCCAGCGGGGGTCGATTTATCACGTCTAGTCTAGATGCGATAAATCGATCTCCGAGTGCTCTCCTGTCGACTCCTGTACTCCGCCGCGAGAGGCGCAGGCGGAGTCGACGGGGGAGCAGCAGCAGTTGACTCACCGCGATGAAGACACCATAGTAAGTCGATCTAAGTATGTCGACTTCAGCTACTGTTGCGTAACTTTTAGATCGATCCCGCCAGTGCAGACCAGGCCTTAGACGAGTTTCTGGAAAATTTACCTGTTCTTGAACCAACTAGTCAGAATTCAAGGGTGGACCAGTCATCCCAAACGGAAGCTGTAGTTTATTAAATGGTAGGACAACCCCTTCAAGTCATAACTCCTTTATGTAGAGATCAATGTGTAAGACCAGTGGTTATAATGTACATAAACGGGGGAAAAATATATCAAGCGGGATACCTAGACACAGGATCTTCTTATTCCATTTTAAACAATATATATAACTCCTCAAAATTCTTACCCTATATTTCCTCGGATGTAGCTGAAGTATGAGGAATATTGGGAATAAAAAGTTAAGTTCCTGTAACAATCCCATTGAGAGTAAATATAGGGAATAAGGAAATACACAATATACATTTTGGAGTTATGGAATTGGGACAGAATGGGCTTGGAATAAGAGGGATGGACATCCTTAATGCATTATGATGTACAATAGATTTAGATAAAAATATCCCGTGGGCAAAGTAAAGAGAATATTGTTAATAAAATATATGTACATGCGAGTAAAGTAGTGATTTGTCTTTATTATTTTTATTTAATAGAGGAAGAAAAAGGGAAGCACAGAATAGATAATTAAAATGGCAACTTGGTTTGAGGAAATCCCAAATATGGAGGAAGATGAGATGGAAGATTTAATGGATGATGAAGAAATAAGAGATTTATTGAATGTAGATTTGCCAATAGATGAACTTATAAGACTTGATGCAGCAGTGGATGAAAGAGATACAGATGAAGAAAGTGGGATTGAGGAAGAAGAAGAAAGAGCCCCCCCCCTCTAATTGTGTCCCAGATATATTTAGATCAGTACATGAGACTATCCAATCCAAATGATTGAGGCAGAAATTGAAATGCTCTGCTAGATGGATACTGGGTCATTAGTTTTGACAATAAATACAGCAGTAGATGTGGATATTACACGATATATGTTAGGAGACACATACACACTTATGGGACTATTGGGAGAACAGATATTCATTCCCTTAAGCATTCCTCTATCCAAGAACATAGGTATTCAATAGATAGATAAGGTGTGATTTGGTGTAGCAAATATGGGAATTGGTAGTAGAGGACTCATTGGTATAGATATTATAAAAAGTTTAAATTGTACGATAGGTATAAAAGCAAAAGTACTATAGAATGTTGAATAAGGCGATAAGAGGTAAGAAAAAGAAAAGTCTGATATAGAAGGTGCAAATATTAATAGACAGATATTAGGTATAGTAATAAGAGTAGTTAAGTATAGAGTATAAGATAGAAAATAAGTGTAATAATAAGGGATAAGTTAAGTTTAATAATAATTATAAGATTAACAATACCAATAATATGAATGGAAATAAGTTATACTAAGAACAAGTTGAACTAACAGTAAGATAAGAAGTTAGTGATAATAGAGTGATAATACTTTTGTTCTAAAATAAATAGAGAAAAGGAAGAGTAGTGAGTCAGGAAAAAGAGAGAGAAAATATCAGAAAAAGAATAAGGAAGGATAAATGATGGCAGTTGAATGGTTTCACGATCTTCCAAATTTAAACGAGGAAGAAATCATGGATTTGATGAACATGCCAGATGAGGAGTTAGAAGAAATACTTGAAGAGGAAGGAAGTGAAGGATCAGAATCAACAGATAGTGGAATGGAAGAGGCAGTGGAGGACAAGGAGGAGGAACCCATCCCATTGATGATCACTCAGTTATTATTAGACGCTAATAGGCGACCTTTAGTTCTAGTAATATTGAATGATCCTGGAGTAAGGGTATGTCAAAGCTGATTCCCCACTCTGTCACTCCGAGTGCAGAAGGTGGGGGCCTGCAAGGACTCTAAAAATTAATACTCGCCACTCCAGGCTTGTATTAAACTCCCAAGGTTACAGCTCTTCTCTGACCTTGGATGGGTAGATGCTGCCACCACTCAAGTGCAAAACCCCTTGTAGAACCTAGGAAGGTGCACTTGGGAATTCTTTCCTGTGCGGTACCCTCAAGCCCTTTCACCCCCCATCCAAGGAAGAGATGTGAAAGAAAAAAAAAAAGAAAATCAGCTGTTGCCACCAGCTAATAAAAAAACCCTGCACAAACCTCTTAAGACACAGAACTCCAATCCTGTTCTTAAAAAGGGTAAATTTTATTAATAAAAGAAAGAAAGAAAGAAAATACATCTGACAACTTAGGCTATTGGCTAGATTTAAAAAGAGCAAATACAAGAATTAAGCATGAAAAATAGCTCTCTTGAGGTCCAGCTTAAAGGTTACAAGCAAAACAAAAGCACCTGGGGTTAGCACAGAGGAATCCACAAGCCATAAATAAATAATCGCGTCTTTCTAGACATTTCCTAATCTACTTACATATCTGGGGGTTTAGATGAGTAATTTCTAGGTATGATACTGATGATTTTTCATATCTGGCCCAAAGCTTCTTACAGCATCGCTGCTCCCTATCTGCTTCACCTTGAGAACAACAACAGACAGACAAAAGCAGAGTTTTGTTTTAATTTTAAAAAGTTCTAGCCTTCCCATTGACTCTTTTGGCCAGGTGCCCACTCACTTCCTTTTACCTATGCATCGCAGTGAGACTTTTAACCCTTTACAGGTAAAGCAAGTAGAGAACAGCTACTAAGAGGGATTTTATAGCCAACTGGCTGGCTGGGTGTCCACAAAAGGGAGCCACCTCCCCTTTCATTTATCACAGGGTTGGAGTACTTTGCCATGTAGATACAGGATCTACTATTTTGATATTAAATGTAGATATTAACGTGGACCTCAGGTCATATCAGTCAGAGGATGTTTGTATGGTACGGGGGCGGGAGGACAATTCTCCATTTATGTAAGTAGGCCAATGTTGGCAATCGTACGATTATAACCTGATTTGGCCTAATGCACCAAGGCATATGGAATTATGGGATCATTGGAGAGGATATCATCGGGGTGTTGAATTGCTTAATCGACATAAACCGCCAAGCACTGTGGGTGGCAATCTGAGATTGGATATATTAAGAAAAATGTTAGAACAGTTTAAGAAAATGTTAATAATAATTTAAGATAGTATAGTTAAGATAAAAAGTCATTATTAGGGTTAAGAAAATTGGAGGTATAACGTTTGTGTTAAAAGAAAAAAATATTGTTCGTAAATGATATAGGGAAGGTTTATTTTATTAAAAGTTTCTGTTAAATTATGAAACTGTCTTGAAAAGAGAAGAATCTCTCATTCTTTATATCTTTCAGAAGTGGAAGCCAAATGGTAGAAGATGCAGTTCTATAAAACTTGGCTCTTCTGGGTATTTGTGTCTACGGGATTCTACTATGGTGGTGTGAATTCGGACACAACAGCAAGGATCTGATGGGCCAAGTCTCATCCCAATGATAAGGTTTTGACTAATAGTACAGAGGAATGTGTTCTCACAATTTCAAAATTAAAAAATACAGTAATAAAACTAGTAATGGGACCTGTTTGAATTACAGAGTTTCTGACACAAAATTATATGGGTAAGGTACCTATAGCAGATGATGCCCACAAATGTAATATCTTATTCAGAGACCAAGGAAAGGGAGTATTGATGTGGCGAAGGTCTGAAGAGAAATCATCACAACCTTCAAATTGTATATGGAAATCTGATGAATGAAGAGGAACCATATGTGGTAGAGTAGTTAGGATTGGACCATGGCAGTGTGATCCTATTAGAAGGATCAAAAATAACTGCACGCTCACCAAATCTATTAGTAAGTGTGGAAGAGAGGGTGGATTCAAGTATAGAAACCACAATCAAACCCCAGAAGATGGTTATGAAAAGAACAATGAAGGCAAACACAGGAACAGCAATACAGTGGCTCAAACCTAATACGGCAACTATTGTCAACAGTAGTCAAGGGTGTGAGTTCACTATTCAAAAGAATGATAGGGCAAAAGCAATAACCATTATCATGGGTCCTATAAAAGCCATAGAACAAAATGTGGAAGATAAGAGGTGGAGGTTTGTTACAACCTATTACAATGGTCATAAATGTTCTATTGTGTATGCCTCTCAAGGGCGAGGACACTTAATGACCCATCCGGATTATCATACCCCACCAAAGCCATCAAACTGTGATTGGGATGCTACTGATAATACAGGTAAAATATACGGGAAAGTGATAAGAGCAGGGCAATGGCAATGCGCCATAATAGAGGGACCAAATGTGATGGCACAATCAGATAATTTGATCATTTATCCAAATAAGAATTCTTCCTGTGCTGTTATAGCATGATACATGCCTACATGGAGTAAGAAGAATTCAAAAACAATACTCATTCAATGGTATTATAATTTTGTTAATTTGACAGAAACTCAATTTCAGATTATGGACCCACAAGGAGGGGTCAGTAAATTAGATGTTCAGTGTGAATTACAAATTGAAATTATATATAAAAGTCAGATGAAATTACAGATACCATGGTATGCACATATGATAGAAGTTGATAAGTGCGAAAAAGGAAATGTGTGTCAAATTTTATTTCGTTATTGGTGTGAAGGTACTGTAAATATAACTAGAAAGCGAGGAAGTGGGCCCTGGAAAATTAATGGTCCTCACTTTAGTTATCCTTTCTCTTTTACATGGATATCTAAACCAGAGTCAACTGGCATTGGTCCCTATGTTGTAAAAGAGGACATTAAGAAACAGTTGGTAATAGATCCCACATATTCCTTAAAGAAAGTAACGATAGACTTAGAACGTATGAATATTTCGTGCCAAAATCCTCAATGTAAAAAATACACTAACCCATTATTTGAGGGATGGAAGAAGTGGATTGGAAGCTCAACTTCAGTTGAAAACTCCAACCAATAGAATGAGAAGAGATTCGATGGGTACAGTATTAGGAGGAACTGGTACAGGCTTAGGTGTGTGGAACAGCATCGATACCGAGGTATTAGCCAATAAATTGAATTCAGTAGGGCAACATTTGGGAGCAGTCTCGAAACCTTTAACAACATCTCTGAATGATATGAGTGTTAGTCATCATTTTATCCCGAATTTGCTTCCCAGCTGGGAAAAATTACAAAAGAAAGATCACTTGACTATTCTAAAGACAGTAGAGGTATTGTAAGACAATGTATCCTTAGCTTTAGCATGCATCCAGGCTCAAACTTGGACCAATGTGGTAAAGGATATTATAAGGGATGGAATGATTGGTATTTTTCCTCTTGAAATAAGAAGTATTATGTGGAAACATACCTCAAAAGCCGAGAAGAGATTGTACTCTTGGTGGAGGACGGTAAACTTCACATACGATCCTCAATTGAACCAAGCAACCACATTCATAATTATGATGTCTGAAACCCATATTGAATGGATATCTCCGATTGTATCACTTGGGTTAAATATTAACGCAAGTGTAATGCAACCAATTGAACATAAACTTTGGGCAATAAAACAGAATCAGACATGGAAAACTGTGGAACTTGAGGCTTGTATGGAAGAACGAGGAATTGGATATATTTGTAGTAACGATGTGATTCAAACTTATGATATATGTTTAAATGAAGAAAGAGGAAAATGCCATTACCAGTTAGTTCCTTCCCAGTTAATGGTTCAATCGTTGTATATGTTGGAAGGAAATGTGTATATATTAGAAGTTGGTGCACACTATTTGAAATAAATTACATATATAATGTAACTCATAACCCTTATGGAAACAAATGCTCGTGTAATGTTACCTCAGTGATTGGTTGCGATTTCAAGTTTGCGCTAAACAGAAGTTTAGTTAGGCAATTAATGAATCACCTTGAATTGCAAAAACAATTACAAAAGGCTCAGGAGAATGCACAAAGGGTTATGATTACTGACCACTATTCCACTAAGAAAATTGAGCAAGTAATTGAGCGTACAGGAAGTGATACAAACATAGATGGTGGGAAGTGTTTTTAGGATGGTCCCCCACAGCAACAGGATTCTTTAATATAGTTATACATCCCATCGTAATCGTCTTAGTATTCCAAGTTTTAATGGTCATTGTGCTGATTGTCCTGGTATGCTGGATCAAGCGAAAGTTCAAACAACTAAAGTAAATGCAGATCCCCTACCTGAAAAGAAATCATTATGACACACAAATGAGTATGACCAAAGTGAGAATCCAGGGTGATGAGGGATTGTGCCAGTATGAAGATATGATGGCTCGGCTTCCGAGGAAGGAAAGCCTTGAGTCTGCTCTGGACAAGACCCCACATTCATTGATTCACTGGATTACGAAAATGCTGGATAGAGAAATGAGTTTATCATACCAGCAAGGAGGGGAGTGTTACCAGAGGTTTTTCTTTTTACTTGCTTGACTTTTGTTTAGGTTGCAGCACTCTGGATAGGGATACTGAAAGACCGGTGGGGGAGGAGGAGTGAGAAACATTATAACAATTCACTTCTCCCAATTAGCATTTCAAAGGTAGTGTTAGTATCAGAGTGCTTTAGTTTGCAAGAAACAGTATTCGTTTTAGGCTAGATGCTTTAGGGAAGTTATAATTAATGAGAGTTTGTAGTTAAAAACCCAACATGGCCACCACTTTTATTTTCTATTAGGAATTTCCAAGATGGAGGACACTGGCTAAATTAACCAACAGCAAGTCAGAAACAAGGGTTATACAAAGTTCAGGAGAATGACTCAAAACGCCTAGAGGAAGGGGGTAGAAGAAGGAGTAGCTATGATGTAAGGGCAAAGCTGATTGGCTGAATGAGTTGCCACCCACGCAGGGAGCAGGCAGCTTGAAAGATCAACCAATCAGAAAAGGTCAGAAAACTGAATATAAGGAGACAGATGGAAAGCTAGAAGCTGTGTGTGTGGCAGGAGAAGGAGAAGAGAGAAGGAGAAGACCATAGAGAAGAAGAAGCAGCAGCAGCAGAAGACCAGAGAGCAGAGATAGAGGGGAACGATCGGAGACTGGAGAGCAAGAGAGTGACAGATCAGAAGGACCTAAGACGAGTCAGAGAGAATTGAGAGAAGGAGTGTAAGTCTGATTTTTGCTTATTCTAAGAGACCACTTGTGTGTATGCCTGTCAATAAAGCTGGTGCCTGCTGCTGAGTGAGAATTGCCCCACCCCATCCTGAGAGTAGCCGGCCACTGCTTGCAGAATGATAACACTGGTCTACAATTTTTGAGAAGTCGTCTGCTTCAGAGATAAAATGTGCTATTTATTATGTATTTTGATGTGCTGAATTCAAATATGACAATTAAAACAACTGATTGGCTACTGTTTCTAAGATATTTAAGTTTTTACATTTTATGTCTATGTATATTGTGTAGATAGTAGAGTTTTAATCATAAATTGTAAACCTAGGTCTTTTCATGTGTTTATGGTTGCTTTACATGATAATATTTCACCTGTCCTGTTTATGTAACACTTTAAAAATCAGCAAAAGGGTTATATAAGTAAAATTTATTATGAAACAAAAGGCAAAAAACTATTATGTACATAGTTTAGTCCCATTCAGTGTCTACTCGGCGCTTCTTGGCTTGTCTCTTGTATTCATTAAATGGAGCATCTCTTGTCACTGTCCAGCAATAGTCTGCAAGCACTGATGGGCTCCATTTGCCCTGATAGCGTTTCTCCATTGTTGCAATGTCCTGGTGAAATCGCTCGCCGTGCTCGTCGCTCACTGCTCCACAGTTCGGTGGAAAAAAATCTAG
The DNA here is from genome assembly GCF_028017835.1 of Emys orbicularis. Lineage (NCBI taxonomy): Eukaryota > Metazoa > Chordata > Testudines > Emydidae > Emys > Emys orbicularis. The sequence goes on along the minus strand of NC_088683.1, from coordinate 265,545,158 downwards.
ATGAGAGTGCAAAAAATGTATCTTTAGTGACATGTTGCAACCAAGGCTTTTGTATGCCTTGAGGAGGTTTTCCACCAACAACCTGTAGTTGTCTGCCTTGTTGTTTCCGAGAAAATTTATTGCCACTAACTGGAAGGCTTTCCATGCCGTCTTTTCCTTGCCACGCAGTGCATGGTCAAATGCATGATCTCGAAGAAGTTCACGAATCTGAGGAGCAACAAAGACACCTTCCTTTATCTTAGCTTCACTTAACCTTGGAAATTTTCCACGGAGGTACTTGAAAGCTGCTTGTGTTTTGTCAATGGCCTTGACAAAGTTCTTCATCAGACCCAGCTTGATGTGTAAGGGTGGTAACAAAATCTTCCTTGATTCAACAAGTGGTGGATGCTGAACACTTTTCCTCCCAGGCTCCAATGACTGTCGGAGTGGCCAATCTTTCCTGATGTAGTGGGAATCTCTTGCACGACTATCCCATTCGCAGAGAAAACAGCAGTACTTTGTGTATCCAGTCTGCAGACCAAGCAAGAGAGCAACAACCTTCAAATCGCCACAAAGCTGCCACTGATGTTGGTCATAGTTTATGCACCTCAAAAGTTGTTTCATGTTGTCATAGGTTTCCTTCATATGGACTGCATGACCAACTGGAATTGATGGCAAAACATTGCCATTATGCAGTAAAACAGCTTTACGACTCGTCTTCGATGAATCAATGAACAGTCTCCACTCGTCTGGATGGTGAACGATGTTGAGGGCTGCCATCACACCATCGATGTTGTTGCAGGCTACAAGATCACCTTCCATGAAGAAGAATGGGACAAGATCCTTTTGACGGTCACGGAAGATGGAAACCCTAACATCACCTGCCAGGAGATTCCACTGCTGTAGTCTGGAGCCCAACAGCTCTGCCTTACTCTTGGGTAGTTCCAAATCCCTGACAAGGTCATTCAGTTCACCTTGTGTTATGAGGTGTGGTTCAGAGGAGGAGGATGGGAGAAAATGTGGGTCCTGTGACATTGATGGTTCAGGACCAGAAGTTTCATCCTCTTCCTCTTCCTCGTCTGACTCAAGTGAGAATGATTCTGGTGCATCAGGAACCGGCAGTCCTTCTCCGTGGGGTACTGGGCGTATAGCTGATGGAATGTTTGGATAATGCACAGTCCACTTTTTCTTCTTTGACACACCTTTCCCAACTGGAGGCACCATGCAGAAGTAACAATTGCTGGTATGATCTGTTGGCTCTCTCCAAATCATTGGCACTGCAAAAGGCATAGATTTCCTTTTCCTGTTCAACCACTGGCGAAGATTTGTTGCACAAGTGTTGCAGCATATGTGTGGGGCCCACCTCTTGTCCTGATCTCCAATTTTGCAGCCAAAATAAAGGTGATAGGCTTTCTTAACCATAGTGGTTATACTGCGCTTTTGTGATGCAAAAGTCACTTCACTACAAACGTAGCAGAAGTTATCTGCACTGTTCACACAAATACGAGGCATCTCTGCTCACTTTGGCTAAACAGAAATGTGTCCCTTTGCAAAATCAAACACTGACAAATAAGAGAGCACAACACTGTATGATTTCTAGAGCTGATATAGGGCAATTTGTTCAGCAGAGTGATGTAAGCTTCGTTATGATTGCATCATCCATGACTTCTAGGAATAACATGATGCAATTCATATCATGTATGACGCCATACCAGCTTCAGATTGCATCATTCATTGTTTTGCCTAAAAAGCAAGTACTGTCCAAACCCAGTCACAGATTTATTCATAGATCCAGTCAAAGATGTATTTTAGTCATTTCTGGTTTAAATTGGGATCCCTTCCCTTTATAACTCACTTATCCTCCGCCATTCCCAAGTCAAGGGTCGTATATACTGACCCAGTAGCATATCTTGAAAACTAGAGCCAATCAACAATTTTAAGCATCATTTTCGTTCTCAGTGACCCAGAATTAGTAAAGTTTGACTACATTTATTTCAGAAGCATTTTGGCTGTAGAGCAGTGTAATTGTTAAGTGTTTAATGTTTGTTTAATGCTATACTGTAGTGCTGTTTTATGCATATGCATCGTGTACTTGTTTGAGGTGGCAAGGGACTTCATGGAGCTCATGGCGTCGTCCTCCCCTCTAAGGCGGGACAGATCACCGGTGCCAGTGCATCCCTTGGAGCCATCTAGGGGCAAGCTGATGATGATGGGGTGGCGTTCACCATGACCCAGGCATCACTCTCTGGCACCTTCCACCCACGCGGGGGAGCCGCACCGGTCCTAAGCCCCTGGCACCGGTTACCAGCACCGATGGGCATTGCTCCTCAGTGGTCCTCCTATACAGAGTCCTTGGAGTTGGAGTTGTACCGCTCCAGCAGGACCAGAAGGTCCCGGACTCAGCATGATAGACAGCCCTGCCCTGCACCATGGCTGGGTCAGTGGCAGGCTCTGGCCCAGTGGCCGTTTTGGATGCCCTGGGCGTTCCACCAGGGACAGAGCCAGAGGTCGCACTCCAGGTCTGCGTCGATGGCCTTGGCATCGTTTTTTCCTCCACCATTCCAAGGCCAATCGGCTCTAGCCTCGGATCCAATGCTGTCGGCACCGGTGGTAGCTACACCGCCGGCACCGACACCGCAGTCAGCTGCCATGGCACCAACGGCCACGGCACCGTTGACAGCGGTGCCAACGACCATGGCACCACTGGTAGTGACCGCACCAGTCCTAATGTTGGGGACTGCGCCGGGGCACCGGGTGTCACGAGACCCCCCTCGGCGCCAAGGGAAGGGAACAAGACCCATTGCCAGCCAGGGCTTCATCCTTGTCCTTGCCTGATGAGGCGGTGGCGGGCATGTTGACTGCCCCGGCCCTGGAGGACAGCAGAGCGCTGCAGCAGCTGCACAGGAGGGTGGCACAGAACCTGGGGATCCAGGCGGAGGTGGTGATGGAGGACGCTGATGCCATGATCGACATCCTCGCCCCCTCGGGCCCCTCCCACATTGCTCTGTCACTAATTAAAACAATTAGTGAGGCCACTAAGACCTTGTGGCAGACCCCTGTGCTCTTTGCCTCCAACTGCAAAGAGGAATGAGTGCAGGTACTTTGTCCCCTCGAAGGGCTATGAGCACCTATACACCCACCCTCCACCAGACTCTCTGGTAGTGAACGCTGCCAACCAGCAGGAGCGCCAAGGCTACCAGGGCCCCTCCCCAAAAACCCAAGAGGCAGAAAAATTAGACCTGTTTGACAGGAAGGCTTACTCGATGAGGACGGGGGAGGTTGCAGCTCCATATATCTAACCAACAGGCCATCCTCAGTAGATATAACTACAGCTCCTGTGGAGCGATGGCCAAATTCACAGAGCTGCTGCCACAGGACTCCCATGCAGAGTTTTCTGTGCTCATCAAGGAGGGAAGCTCATCGCCCGAGCATCCCTGCAAGCGGCCCTGGATGTTGCAGATGCAGCCACCCGCACCATGGCAACAGGGGTTGCCATGAGGAGGAGCTCATGGCTACAGGTTTCTGGCCACCCCTATGAGGACCACCAAATCATACAAGACCTCCCCTTCGAGGGCTCAGCCCTCTTTTCAGAAAAAACAGACTCAAGGCTCCATAGCTTAAATGACTCAAGGGCCACCCTTAAGTCCCTTGGACTCCATACACAAGTGACACAATGAAGGCATTTTAGGCCGCAGCCCCCGCCACGGTTCTACCATCTGCAGAACAGTCAGGATGGTTCCCGGTGGAGGAACAGAAACGCCAGGAAGAGGCCCCACCCTTCCTCAGGCCGGGGCTCTGGCCAGATGAAGCTGCCTTCCGGCCAGGAGCAGGCCTTTTGAAGGCACGCCTTGGGGTGTAAAGAATGAGGCCCCTTAGTTAAATTGTGCATGCTTGGAACACATCCATGTAGGGTGTATGTATGTAATTAATAAGAGTTATGTATAAGTTCTTATTATGTAATGGTTGTCATATGTTTATGGGTCCTGAGATTGTCCATGAACATAGGTTTTGTGAAGTTTAGGTTCCCTGAAAAAGGCAAAGGGTGGGAAGCAAAGAAAGAGCGGGAACCTGTCAGGTGGGAGTTGCCTAGCAACCGGAAGGGTATATAGGGAAGTCGGTTGGGTAGGGATGGGGCTTTTTCTCAGGAGAGTGAGAAGGTTGCTGCCTGCTGCGCTGTGACTTTAAGTACAGCAGCAGTCAGGATCTCTCTCTCCGTAACAGCAGGGACTAGCTGTCAGCTCGTGACAGCTCCTGTTACCAGTGAGTGTGTTGTTGTCGGGGTTTGTTGTTTTGTTGGGGAGCACACTCGCAGACACTTAGAGCTAGGTTCTTACTTGCAGCCACGACAGCGCAAAGGTGTTAGGGTGGAAAACTAGTGTTAGGGACACTCACCTAAACTCCATCGTCAGCAGTCCTTGTCGGAGGAGGCGTCTGATCCAGCTCAGCTAGGAATCAATCATCTGGCAGCATCAGAAGTTGAGGTAGAAGGTTTACAATTACCACCTCATATGCTTGCCTGTGTGTGTATGTTAGGTTAAAGCTCCATTGTTATTCCCCTCCCTTCCCTTCCTCCCTTTACATCCTCCCGTAGTAATTAAAGGAACATTTACATTCAAACAGCAGTGTGGGTGGCGTTCTTCTTGGGCAAACTCTGACAGATGGGTGCGGAGGGGACCTGCAAAGGATTAGTAACCTGTCAATCTCTGATTCAGAGCCTTTGGGAAGGGTTGCTCCTCAGAAGCACTACACTTGGGGTGTTTGGATTACAGGGGTGGTGCACCAGCACGAACACTGGATCCTTCCCACCTTACCTTCTCGTGCCGACTGTCCCCATTCTACCCTGCGTGGGCCCGTATTACATCGGACCGCTGGGTACTCTGCACGGTAGAAAGGGGATATTCCCTCCAATTCTCTGCCCTCCCGCCCTTCCATCCCCATTCCCCGTCCCTCTTCAGGGAACCTTCTCACGAGCAACTCCTTGTACAGGAGGTGCACTCGCTCCTATCACTGGGGGCAGTGGAAGAGGTTCCTCAGGAGCCGAAGGGCAAAGGCTTCTATTCCCAGTATTTCCTAATACCGAAAGCCAAAGCCAGTCTCAGCCCATCCTAGACCTCCGAGATCTCAACAGGTTTGTGAGGAAACTGAAGTTTCGCATGGTCTCTTTGGCCTCCATCATTCCTTCCTTGGATCCAGGGGACTGGTATGCCACCCTTGACTTGAAGAACGCTTACTTTCACATTTCAATCACGCCTTCCCACAGAAGGTACCTCAGGTTTGTGGTGAACCACAACCACTACCAGTTCACAGTCCTCCCATTCGGCCTGTCAGCGGCTCCTTGAGTGTTTGCCAAGTGCATGGCAGTTGTGGCTGCATTCCTGCGCAAGCAACAGGTACAGGTGTTTCCGTACCTTGATGACTGGCTGATCAAGGGCCGCTCCAGGGCACAAGTGGAGGCACTAGTTGATGTCATAAGAACAACGTTCGACCAAGTGGACCTTTTCCTCAATGTGCAAAAATCAGTTCTGTCTCCCGTTCAGCAGATAGAGTTTATAGGGCAGTATTGGACTCCACACAGGCCAGGGTGTACCTCCTGGATTCGCCGTTACAGTCTCTGGGCGACATTATTCAAAGTGTCAGGCAGTTTCCTACCACTACAGCAAGGAATTGCCTAAAGCTTCTGGGACACATGGCCACTTGTACATATGTGGTACAGCACACCAAGCTCAGACTCCAGCCGCTCCAAGTGTGGCTGACCTTGGTATATTGGCCACTTCGGACAATCTGGACAAGGTCGTCACTTTTCCTCGTCCGGTCCTCGACTCCCTCCTGTGGTGGCTCGACCCATCGGTGCTGTGTACGGGATTTCCCTTCACCAGACCTCAGCCATCCCTCTCACTGGTGACGGACGCATCAGCATTCGGGTGGGGTGCACATCTGGGAGACCTCATGACACATGGTCTCTGGTCCCAGGCAGAGCTCTCTCTTCACATCAACATCAGAGAGTTGAGAGTAGTCTACCTGGCATGCCAGACCTTCCGAGTGCATCTGTAAGGGAAATATGTATCGGTCATGATGGACAACACCTCAGCGATGTTTTATATAAACAGATGGGGGTGCATGCTCATCTCCCCTTTGCCAGGAAGCCCTCAAACTGTGGGACTTCTGCGTAGCTCACTCGATACACCTGGAAGCAATGTACCTCCCTGGAGTACAGAATGAGAGTTGGCGGACTATCTCAGCAGGTCATTCCACAGCCCCGAGTGGTCTCTGTGCCCAGATGTTGTGAACTTCATCTTCCAACAGTGGGTGGTTTCCCCAGATAGACCTGTTTGCCACCCAACGCAACAGGAAGTGCTAGCAGTTTTGCTCCTTCCTGAATCACAGCCCAGGCTCCATTGTGGACGCGTTCCTCCTTTCCTGGGAGGGCCACCTCTTGTATGCATTCCCTCCAATTCCTCTCATTCACAAGGTGCTCCTCAAAGTTCAGAGGGACAAGGCCTCGGTGATATTGATAGTTCCAGCCTGGACCCATCAGCACTGGTACACATCTCTCCTGAAAATGTCCATGGAAGCCCCAATCTCCTTGCCACTCTTTACGGACTTGATAACTCAGGATCACTGTCATCTCCAGCACCCGAACCTCGAATCGCTGCACCTCATGGTGTGGCAGCTCCATGGCTGAACCCAATGGAGCTCGCTTGTTCGGACCCGGTCAGACAAGTCCTCCTTGGCAGTAGGAAACCTTCCATGAGGGCTATCTACCTGGCCAAGCGGAAGAGATTCTCACTCTGGTCGGCACAACACTGTCCATCTCCAACTCTCGTGTCCATACCCCTCCTACTGGACTACCTTCTTCACCTCAAGCAGCAGGAGCTGTCCATGTCATCAATAAAGGTACACTTGGCCGCCATTTCGGCCTTCCATCCTGGCATGGATGGCCGGTCAGTCTTTGCCAACCCCATGGTCAGTCGTTTCCTGAAAGGTCTTGACAGGCTATATCCGCACGTCCGACGGCTGGTCCCAACCTGGGACCTCAATCTGGTCCTTTCCAGGGTAATGGGGCCACCTTTTGAACCACTGGCGACATGTTCTCCGCTGTACCTCTCATACAAGGTAGCGTTTCTGGTAGCGATAACGTCAGCGAGGAGGGTATCTGAGCTCAAGACCCTAACGTCAGAACCTCCTTACATTGTGTTCTGTAAGGACAAGGTTCAGTTCAGGCTGCATCCAGTTTTCCTTCCTAAGGTCATCTCCCAGTTTCACATCAACCAAGACATCTTTCTCCCAGTTTTCTGTCCTAAGCCGCACTCAAGCAGCAGGGAGCAAAAACTTTACTCGTTCGTTCTACATCGAGCGAACAAAGCTGTTCTGGAAGTCCATCCAGCTGTTTGTCGAGGTAGCGGACAGAATGAAAGGGCTTCCAGTCTCCTCTCAAAGGATTTCGTCATGGATCACATCTTGCATCTGGGAGTGCTACGATCTGGCGAAAGTACCTGCCCCTCCACTTACAGCGCACTCCACCAGGGCACAGGCTTCATCAGTGGTGTTCCTGGCGCATGTTCCAACCTAGGAAATATGCAGAGCAGCGACGTGGTCATCAGTACCTCACATTACACCATTACCCAGCAGGCCCGAGACGATGCAGCCGTTGGTAGAATGGTGCTATAGTCAGCGAACCTTTGAGCTCCGCCTCCGGCTCGAAAACTTAGGCTTGATAATCACCTAATTGGAATTGATATGAGCAATCACTCAAAGAAGAAGAAACGGTTACTAACATTCTCGTAACTGTTGTCCTTCGAGATGTGTTGCTCACGTCCATTCCAATATCCACCCTCCTTCCCCTCCGTCAGAGCAGCCGGCAAGAAGGAATTGAAGGGGTGGTGGGTTGGCAGAGTACTATATTGAGTGCCATGAAGGTGCAACCCCAGGGAGTGCCCAGGCCAACCTGATGGATACTGCAAGGGGAAAAATCTTCTGGCTGCCGTGCCCGTGGCACGCGCACCTAATTAGAATGGCCATGAGCAACACATCTCAAAGAACAACAGTTATGAGAAGGTTAGTAACCATTTCTTTTTTTAAAAAATACCAGAGCACACAGATACAGGTTACATAGTAATTATAATGAGGTAAGCTACCAGGGATAAAAAAGCAGATAATGAAAATAATAAATTTCTTTTTAAAATTGTGTTTCTTCTTTCTCCCATTCTTTTGTTCTGCTATGTATGTGGAGTATTTAGATTGTAAACTCTACAGAGTAGAAACCTGTCTTATTCTGTGTCTAGCACCTAGCACATTTTTGTATGATTTATAAATAATCAGTACATATAATAACAGTGTGAGAGTAGTCTCTGATCAAAATAAATTTATTCAGCACTGTTGTAAAGCCTCTTGGAGGGAGCAGCGAAAAAGAGTCCTGTGGCACCTTATAGACTAACAGACGTATTGGAGCATAAGGTTTCGTGGGTCTGACGAAGTGGGTATTCACCCACGAAAGCTCCAATACGTCTGTTAGTCTATAAGTGCCACAGAACTCTTTGTCGCTTTTTACAGATCCAGACTAACACGGCTACCCCTCTGATACTTGGAGGGAACACTGCAGCAAAAAAATAAATAAATAAATAAAAAATTAATGGAGATATGCTATCTCCTAGAACTGGAAGGGACCTTGAAGGTCATTGAGTCAAGCCCCCTGCCTTCACTAGCAGAACCAAGTACTGATTTTGTCCCAGATCCCTAAATGGCCCCCTCAAGGATTGAACTCACAACCTTGGGTTTAGCAGTCCAATGCTCAAACCACTGAGCTATCCCTCCCTCCCAAGCAATTAGCACCTAATACAACACAAGGAAAAACAGATATGGAAGTCTCCTGGCATTTTGTCTCTAGCATTCTGCAGGGTTTCCCTAACATGACAGGGTCAACTGCCAGATCCTGTGACAGCTCATTCTCAACACTTGAAATTATGGAACACTGAGTCCATTAAAAACTTTTCCAGTGGCTCCACATTGTAACTTTCTTTCTTGGGAACTTTCTTCCCTGAGGGCTAGATAACAGCTTTCTGTTGGTTTTATAGCACTCTCTCCTAATTTGGTGCTACATGTTTTTAGCCAGTTTTGAGATGGTAATTTTGACATCAGCAAGGGTTGAATCAGAACTGAAAGGATAAATCTATTTTGCTCAGATTAAACATGGCTGACCTACTCCGAATACTGCCTCTAATCTTCTTCGTTTATCCCTTGATGCAAGGATGATTCTGCCAAGGGGCTTCATTGGTGGGTTTTTAAGTGGCTGAGGAGCCCAATTCGTGCCCTGCAGATTTTCCCACAGAAGTGACAGGTGTAATCTTGGAGGAGACATAGTTGTTGGCTGGACTATTGTGCCCTTTCTTTCCTCCTTCATCGCTTCTCAGTCTCATGAGCACATGTATTCTCCTCAAAGTGATCTGTGGCTTGATGTATGGTGTGCTGTATGGTGTGGCGACGCTTCCAATGCCCTCCGTGAGCCCTTTTCCCCTGACTTAACTGAGAGAAGAGTACTTGCTTCTGTGACAAAAGATTTTGCCTCAGTTGTTCTAATTACCTTAAATTGTAGGTGTGCAGAAAAACCTTGGAATCAGAAAATTATAACTTGCTTAATTAGACATAGAAAGAGTTGTGGTAGTGTCAGGACCCTTTGAGAAGCTTAGACTAGTAATTAGTTTTAAGAATAAATCTTTAATTAGATAAAAATTAATAGTAGTTTAAATTAGAAAATCCAGTAATGGTGGCTATAGGGTGATGTAGTGGAAGATTCCATTTCTAAGACACATAGGGATCCATTACCTATGGCGTAATAATTTCACTTCCTGTAACACAATGGGGAATGACTCCACTTCTTATGGGGAATGACTCAGCAAAATCCCATAGGGATACATTATAGCCCATAGGAATACATGGGACTTCCGGTGAGGAGGAAGAGCTATTAGTCACATGTTGGTACACGTGACACAATTACCATATGCTAATCTGAAATTAGCATACACTAAACCCTAGGTGCTGATTGGCTGAGCCTGAGCGTCACATGTTGGTACACATGACATACATTAGCATATGCTAATCTCTGAAAGCTGATTGGCTGAATCAGTGAGTGAATTATGTTGATGAGCTGACCAAATCGTATATAATGGTGACAGACAGCAGGCTAAACTCTGCAGTGGGATCAGGGACCTTGAAGAGAGAAGAAACTGCAGGACACCTAGGAAGGAGAAGACACGCAATAAGCAGCAGCAATTGCATCGGCAGACCCCTGCAAAGCATAAGCTGTCTGAAAAGCAGTTACTACAGCAGTAGCAGCAACAGTTCCAACGTAGCCCAGAGCAACGGCTGTTTCTGCTACCCAGCCACCAGTGGGCCACCGCAGCAGCTACCCCAGCAGCTACTAAGCAGGCTTCCATCTCTCCTACCTGAGGAGCCGCTTTACCTCAGGAGTAGGCAGCTGTTCAGCACAGCAGCAAACAGCCATCGCTCACAAACTGTGTCAGAGCAGAAGGACCTTTTTATTTGAGATGGTTCAGAGGGATTCTATAAGAAAACCCTTGTAAGTTCAACCTTCTTCTATTTTATTATCCTAGACTGTATGGGTTTTGCTTGTAAATAAAGCTAGGTGTTTGTGGTCTGAGTGAGATCTTTCCCTACCCACCTAGTAACTGCCTGGCCAGTGCTTACTGGATGTCTAGCTTTAAGTAGTTAGTAGTGAATGTTTAATTGATATATTGTTATATACTGTTATCAACCGAAATTGGTATTATAGTTTTGCATCTTTATTTGCCACGTTGCTTCATTCCCTTTTCAACTGTAACCCTTATTATATCTATCTCTATTATTTTACCACTCATTTCTAAATAAATATTATTTTTGTTTTCGAAGATTTACTGCTTACTTGTCTATTCTTGATCGGAGGGCTGTAGCCGTTTCCTTTCAAGGGCCAGCAAGGCTAGTTTCCCTGGCAATTCCTTTAGGGTGGGCCACATCCTTGGTTACTGGTTTAGATAATTACAGTATTAAGGTTTTAACTTAAAAGCAGTGTTTTAGGCAACATCATTGGTATAGTTGAATTGAATTAAATCTTCCGGTAACACTTTGGGAGGCAAGTGTCAGGTATACGTACACAGTGGCCAGCCTAGCGGAGTTGGTGTTTCATGACCTGTGCTTCTATACTGCTGAAGTTGGCTGCAGAGAGAATGCTGATGTTAGTGCGTCGGTCTTCCCAGCTGATCCTGGGAATCCTCCTGAGGCAGTGCTGCTGGACCCCTCCAGCCGCTTGAGCTGTTGTCTGTAGGTTACCCAGGTTACCCATACAGAAGGGTGGGGATGACAACAGCCTTGTAAACCAAGGTCTTGGTGCCTGTTTGCAGATCCCTATCATTGAAGACTTGTTTGTGTAGTTTTCCAAAGGAGGTGCTGGCACAGCGGATCCTGTATTCAATTTCTGTGTCAATGCTGGCTGTTTGAGAGAGGTGGATGCCAAGGTATGGAAAATGCTCCACATTTTCTAGGGTTCTCCGAAGCAACAGTGCCAGGATCTAAAACTTCTATTTAACTGTCAATGCTTACTGAGATATGAGCTAGGTCAGAGCTTATCTCTTGGGTTAGCTTCTCAGAAAGCTTGAGTACTTGAATCAAGTCTTCAATAAATTCCACTTGTACTGAGTCAGAATGAAATTAAGATCCTCAGAACAAAAGAAGAGCCCACTTATTTTCCAGCAAGGATAAAATCATGTAGTAGTGGAATGCCAACTGGTGATGACATCTCAAATTAGCTGGGTAATAGCCTGGTCTTTTGTATGCCAACAATTGAGAAGTCCTTGAAAAGTCCAGTCAACCGCTGTCTGACCAGCCTGAATTATTGCTCCAAAGCCATGAATGCTCTGGAGCAACATGCAGGTCTTAGGTGATGTCTGGATGTTTAAAGGCTGTTGCAGAAGTGATTCTGAATCACATTCCCTTAGCAGGGGTTAGAAAATAAATCAACTACAAACAGCCACCTTCCCAACTCTAGCAGCCCCGAAGCTCCACCACCTGTTCCCTATCTCCCAATCCTGGCCAGCTCAGGGCCTGACTCCTCAGCCCAGCCACTCTGAACCACCTGGCAGCCTGAGTTTATACTGAGTGAATGGGAGGAGGGCCAGACCAGCCAAAATAATAATACAAAGCGAGCAGGTCAGCTAAGGCTTGCGCTGCCTTGCCAAGGACACTGCTCCTGCATGATCACTGACCCACCATGTCTTTCAGGCCCTGTTAAACACTGTCCTGTTACCCGGGGTTCTTTCAACCCAAAGCTCTTGGTAACTTTTACTCTGTCCGAGGTTGTGTCAGGAAATAAATCAGGGGAGACACGGCGTCCGACCGATAGATGGCTGGCACAAACAGGGCAACACAAGAGTGCTTTCACTTAAAGCTAAACTTTACTTAGTCTCAAGCACTTACACATGTCCGCAACAGGTTAGTAAAAACCCCCAATCCTCGATAATTACTGAAGCTGAGTGTGGCTCTCGAGTGGCACAGCGGCAGCCTTCCGGTGGCCAAATCTTCCGTCTGCTGGTGGGGATCACAAGATGCGTCCAGAGGGAGAGTCCCTGAAGAAACCCTCCCGAAGAGTCCCCCTAACTCAAACTTTCCCTCCTAATTTATACATTAGTAATATGACATGTCACTTAAAGAAAACTTGTTAAGCAAGCAGTTTCAAAGGTCAAGCAAGAGGTTTCCTTCTGGTCATCGATTAACCAGGTGTGGTTTTTCAGAGTTTGCACGCCTTGAGGCCCTGTCAGATACATTCCTGAGGGCACATGGACAAGCTTCCTGTTCTTCTAAAATGTATGTATCAGCAATTTCAACACAAGTCTTATCAGGAAGGACATGGTGTCAAGCTGCCATTCTGTGGAACCCCAAACCCCCTCCCCTCCTGCCTTGGTTAAGCTAAGACTGCTGCATGGCCAATTTACGGCCTGCTGACATGGCTGCTTTTAGCAATAAACAATAGTGATTTCAGGCGCTTTACTGGTTTGCCAAAATCTCCCTGTACAGTCCCTCTCCCTCCTTCCCTGCTACCTCAGGGCCTGCCCTTCCACAGCCAGTGCGCCCCCCAGCCCTAGGGTTGCCAACTTTCTAATGGCAGAAAACAGAACAGCCCCCCCTTGCCCCGCCTCTTCCACCAAGGCACTGCCTCTGCCCCGCCCCTTCCCTGAGGCCCCACCTCCTGCTCATTTCATCCCCCCTCCCTCCTTGCTTGCTCTGAAATCTACAAGAGAGGAAGTCTACAAGATGAAACTAAAGCAGGAGGGTATCCTGTTTATGAATAAAGACAAAGGATTGTTCTGGTATATGTTGGTGTGCAAGGAAACACACTGAGTTCTTCACTGAGGAAGCAAGTTGACAGTGTGCTTGATCATGAAATGAGGGTTCCAGCCAACCTGGCTGTAAAGCGTTATAAGGATTTGGGGTAAGCATTACACTACAAGACACGAGAGTATCTAATTAATTAAGTCTAGCCCCTAGGATGCGTGTTATGATTTTATTTTATATGTAACCATGTTTCCAATATGTCTACTTGCTGTTACTTGAATCTCTGTGTTCTGTTAAATAAACTCATATTTGATTTCACTAAAAACATATCTAAATGCTGTGAGTTAAGCGGAGTGGTGATCTGAGTGGAACTGGCAAGCTGGGGTGTACTGTTTCTTCTTTGGAAGCAGCAAATCCATGAATACTGTGAGTGTCCAGGGGACCAGGGTCTGGACACTCCAGGGAGATGCTCAGAGACTTCAAGCGTTGGAGTGTGCCAATCACTTAACTGTAGAATAACAGCAGGGCCTGCAAGGTCTAGAGGGGAGTGCTTGTGTTGTCAATGGAGCTGGAGGCTGACCCATGGCAGGCGCAGACAAGGCTTCCTCACACTATGGGCAGGTGGTAGCCAGGTGCCTCACAACCCTGGGTACTCTTGGAAAGCATCACACGTCAATGCAGCTGGGGGTTTGAGAGGTCTGAGGAACTGGTGTTGGGATCTCGGGCAGCTGGACTGCAGAGTGCCATTACCCAAGGAAGGGTTCAGAGATCTGTACCTGGGAGTGTGCCCTAGAATTACAGACCTATAAACAATAAATGAACCAGGGGACTTAGAAGCATCTGGGGTCCAGGACTGGATCTGCTTACAACAGATTGGTGACTTTTCCAGAAGAGAGGACCGGACCAGGTTGTAACATTAAGTATCACATTGACTTGCAAGTGCTCAGCATCTATCAGGATTTGGCCTTTAGTGCACAGGACACATTTTATTTAAGTTTCTCTTGACAGTAGAAACACCTACAACACATGGTTTGCAACAAAATAATCATAAATTGTGAGCCAAATTCTGACATGCCCTTATCTATTTGGCAGTGTTGTGAGTTCTCCATTTTATCTGAAGACTTGCCATATTGAAAACTCATGGCGATCGGGGGAGGTCCCGGATGACTGGAAAAAGGCTAATGTAGTGCCCATCTTTAAAAAAGGGAAGAAGGAGGATCCGGGGAACTACAGGCCAGTCAGCCTCACCTCAGTCCCTGGAAAAATCATGGAACAGGTCCTCAAGGAATCAATTATGAAACACTTAGAGGAGAGGAAAGTGATCAGGAACAGTCAGCATGGATTCACCAAAGGGAAGTCGTGCCTGACTAACCTAATTGCCTTCTATGATGAGATAACTGGCTCTGTGGATGAGGGGAAAGCAGTGGATGTGTTATTCCTTGACTTTAGCAAAGCTTTTGACACAGTCTCCCACAGTATTCTTGCCGCCAAGTTAAAGAAATATGGGCTGGATGAATGGACTGTAAGGTGGATAGAAAGCTGGCTAGATCGTCGGGCTCAACGGGTAGTGATCAATGGCTCCATGTCTAGTTGGCAGCCGGTTTCAAGCGGAGTGCCCCAAGGGTCGGTCCTGGGGCCGGTTTTGTTTAATATCTTTATTAATGATCTGGAGGATGGTGTGGACTGCACTCTCAGCAAGTTTGCAGATGACACTAAACTAGGAGGCGTGGTAGATACACTAGAGGGTAGGGATCGGATACAGAGGGACCTAGACAAATTAGAGGATTGGGCCAAAAAAAACCTGATGAGGTTCAACAAGGATAAGTGCAGAGTCCTGCACTTAGGACGGAAGAATCCCATGCACTGCTACAGACTAGGGACCGAATGGCTAGGTAGCAGTTCTGCAGAAAAGGACCTAGGGGTCACAGTGGACGAGAAGCTGGATATGAGTCAACAGTGTGCTCTTGTTGCCAAGAAGGCTAACGGCATTTTGGGCTGTATAAGTAGGGGCATTGCCAGCAGATCGAGGAACGTGATCGTTCCCCTTTATTCGACATTGGTGAGGCCTCATCTGGAATACTGTGTCCAATTTTGGGCCCCACACTACAAGAAGGATGTGGAAAAATTGGAAAGAGTCCAGCGGAGGGCAACAAAAATGATTAGGGGTCTGGAGCACATGACTTATGAGGAGAGGCTGAGGGAACTGGGATTGTTTAGTCTCCAGAAGAGAAGAATGAGGGGGGATTTGATAGCAGCCTTCAACTACCTGAAGGGAGGTTCCAAAGAGGATGGAGTTCGGCTGTTCTCAGTGGTGGCAGATGACAGAACAAGGAGCAATGGTCTCAAGTTGCAGTGGGGGAGGTCCAGGTTGGATATTAGGAAACACTATTTCACTAGGAGGGTGGTGAAGCACTGGAATGCGTTACCTAGGGAGGTGGTGGCGTCTCCTTCCTTGGAGGTTTTTAAGGCCCGGCTTGACAAAGCCCTGGCTGGGATGATTTAGTTGGGAATTGGTCCTGCTTTGAGCAGGGGGTTGGACTAGATGACCTCTTGAGGTCCCTTCCAACCCTGATATTCTATGATTCTATGATTCTATTTGTTGTTTTTATTAATCCCCCTAACATGGAGTCAAGTAATTAGATGAGAATCTCAGGTTTCAATTAAAAAGAAAAGGGGGGGAGGGCAAGGCCCCAATCCTGAAACTGCTTCTGCACGTGCTTGACTTTACTGCTGTGAGCAGCAGTGACGGGCAGTCCCATTGACTTCAAGCAAAGGTAAAGTTACGCAGGTACATAAGTGTGCGTAGGCAGAATCGGGACTTAAGTTTCTAGCCCTTGGCGTGGCACAGAAAAGCTTCAGAGCATGGCCCACGCCCGAACCCCCGGCTCCCCGCCCCGAGCGCGGGAAAAGGGCGCCTGAAAGAGCCGCCTTCCAACGGGGATAAAATGGGGGATGCGCGCGCGCGGTTAGTTTCAGTTGAGAGCGAACTACAACTCCCAGCATGTCCCGCGCCCGCGCATGCTCCCTACAGCGATCGGCGGGCGAGGCTGGGCTGCTGCGGGGCCGGGGCTCGGCCCGTTCCGCGGGGGAGAAGGAACCGGCTCGGCGGTAACCGGCCCGGCCCGGCGCTGCAGGGTGGGGCGATGGTGCCGCTGTATAAGTGGGGGTGGGGCGGGTAGGCCGGTGTGTGCTGAGCCTGAGCCGAGCCGCGGCGGCTCGGAACCGACCCTCCCTGCGGCCAGGCCAGGCCGCGGCAGCCGCTCCCCCCTGCTGGGGGCAGAGCCGGGCCCGGGGGCGGCAGCGAGACCAGAGTAGCCGGGGGGGAGGGGCTGGATAGTAACCTCCCGTCAGTCGCTGTGGCAGAGCCGGGATTCCCCTATTAGGAGGTCTGTACAGTAGCAATTAGACTTTCAAGGGCCGGTGGGTTTTTGTTGTTGCACCTCTTGTTATCTTTAAAAAGACTAAAAGGAAATGGTCAGGTCAGATTTAGCTCAAATTCTTGTTTTATAAACAAACAAGATCAAAAGATCGTGGGTGGGAGGAGGAGATGAGAACTTTGATCAAATAAATACTCCACCAAACATTGCAGTGTTTTGCTGATGCTCTGTTAAAGTGGAGAACCAGCGTTCACCTTTCTTTTTTCTTTTCT
Organism: Emys orbicularis; assembly: GCF_028017835.1. Lineage (NCBI taxonomy): Eukaryota > Metazoa > Chordata > Testudines > Emydidae > Emys > Emys orbicularis. Next base: position 265,528,213 of record NC_088683.1, on the reverse strand, counting down.
ATTTCAAGTTGGCCAAAACGCTGCATGTTTTTCTCTTTAGTGCAGACTTTACAACAATGATTCATGTTTTGTCATCGCCAACAGAGGAAGGATGGTCCAGAATTCAAACGAATTGTCACCAGCCAAGATTGTGAGGTGCTAGATGCTATAGTAGTGGCTCCATATAAGTACCTAACAGATGAGTGCACTATGCTTTATTTGGGGCTGTATCTTAACTCCATTGGGAAATTGCATCCGGTACAATTTACAGCAGTTTACTTGTATTTCACAGTGAGCTGCTGCCAGTGCTTTGAGATCTGCACTGCCTGCTTATGGCCTGCACTTTTTCTGCTGTGAGAGATCACCTCTCACCTTGTGCAATACTGCTGTAGTTGAGAACTGGAAGTACTGGAGGTGGAGCTCCCTTGCTATATATAAAAGACAGGGCTATGAAGCGTCATGTTTTCATGTTGCAGTCATGCTTTTGACAGCTATGTCGTGCATTCCCACATCTTACCTGAAATGTCATTTGCCTAGGTGAGCAGTGGGAAGGCAACAGGCATTCGACTGCAGTTTTGTATTTTGGTCACTAGAGGTGCCTGTGGACTAGTCACTAGCAGTTAATTGCCACCTTTTTTGCTGTTCCTTCTGTTTGACCAGGGCCAGGAATGAGCAGCTGGAGGAGGAAGTGCAACAGCAGCAGATAAGGTGAGGCCTAATACTGGCCCCTAGCTTCCCAGCGGTTCCCCACACCAGGCTCCCACCTAGCTACAGTATCCCTTGCTCCCCATGACCATCAGCACCCTTGGTCCCCAAATCCCCAGTATCATTCGTTTTTCAGCATCCCCAACATCCACCCACCTAGCTTCCTACTTAGATTCCTCCATTGGTACCCAGCTATCCACCAGCCACCCTCAAGTGAGCATCCTCACCAGCCAGAACTGCCAAGTTTTGTTCAGCTCCATGCCTCACTTCCAACGCTGCTCAGGGCAGTATTGAACATAGACTCAAGATTATGGTTTATGCTAATAATTTGTATATACATTAGAACCTCAGAGTTACGAACACCTCGGGAATGGAGGTTGTTCGTAACTCTGAAATGTTCATAACTCTGAACAAAACTTTATGGTTGTTCTTTCAAAAGGTTACAACTGAACTTTGACTTAATACCGCTTTGAACCTTTACTGTGCAAAAGAAAAATGCTGCTTTTAACCATTTTAATTTAAACGAAACAAGCACAAAAACAGTTTCTTTACCTTGTCAAAACTTTTTAACTTTCCCTTTATTTTTGTAGTAGTTTACATTTAACACAGTACTGTACAGCAGGGTCTTCTAAACACACTTTTTGCTGTTTATAAATGTTGGATTAATAACAAACCTTTTGTTTTCATAAACAAGGTTCTTTGCACCATAAAGTAAATATTTACAACTTTTCCTCATAGATTCTTTTTCATCAAAGTAAGTAAGGAAGAACAATGGGAGTTCAAGGACTTTGGAAACTGCTTGAATGCTCTGGAAGACCTATCAACCCAGAAACTTTGGAAGGAAAAATTCTTGCTGTTGGTATCCTTAAAACCTTGAGTTGACCTACTGTTGCTGAAACATGCTGGTCCATCTGTCCCATTGTGAAAAGATGCAGAAATATCCTGAATAGACCTTACCAAAACAATCCGCTAGGACTAGGCGTGGTACAGGTATAGACCCTGTGAGTTTGACAGATGAAATCTTATGATTGGAAAGATCAAGTGGCAAGGAGTGCTTTAACCAGTTTGGTCTTTATATCTTACGCACAAATGTAGAAGGAAATGTCCCAGTAAAGGGTGTGCAAAGCTGAAAGGGACTGAATTCATTCTGTATGTAGGGTTTCACCTTTGGCTCATGCCAAAAGAGGATGAGGTGGAATGCTGCATCTGATTGACCCTAGCTCTGTTCCTGAAGTTTTTCTACACATTAAAGTGCAGTCTGTTAATAAAAGGCTTTTCAGTGTTATCAAAGACACATTCTAAGTCTCTATATTAAAGTCATGGTTCAGACTGAAATGAGTTACGCTGCAGTTTAGCCAAATGGTACAGAGAGGAATTTCAAAACCCTGCATTATCTCAGGAAGAGACATAGGCTAGGTTTTTTTTTAAAAACTCATTTATAACATGGCATGGTCTGGCCTATCTGGCTGGCCAAACCAGTATAACTTAGTTTGGATATGGCTGAGTTTTTTAAAAAATAAATAGATAAATGCTATATAAACCACTTATACCACACTCCTCATCTGAGCGTCAACGCATGGTTGCAAAGCATATTTGTTTCAGCACTCTAAATGGGGCCAAAGGGAGTGGGATTCTGTAACAGTTTTGCTTAGGACAGATATACTGGCTGAAAATTTATCAGAGCATGCATAGGACACCTCTTTAGAAAATGAAGGGGTGTGTGTGTGTGTATATGTATATAGATAGATATAGATATAGAGATATATATTATTATTATTTTTTTTTTTTGGAACAAAAATGAACCCTTGCCAAAATTCTGTGTGTATTATTTTTATTATCCCATATATGGCATTGAAACTACCACTAATCTTAGTTATCTTCATGGTTTGACTTCAAGGATTACTAGTAAAAATGTAGGAATCAAGGGATGATAAATAAGAACAAACAATAATTAAACTTGTGCCTTTATTGTTCTAGATTCCTTACACAAACAAATGACAAGTTTATAGGAGTCTGTATTTCATAAGCTCATCTGATGTCTGCAGTACTGACAGTCATTTGAACTAGAATACAAAAAAGGGGAAACTAATGCCTATCTTCTGGGTTAGGAAAAATCAGTTCAAATCATCTTGTTAACATGGATGAAAACTGGGAAGCTATTACAATTCATTCACTTACAGGAGCAATGAGGGTTGTTGTATTGGTTGCAGAGTGACTCCACTGCTGCTCTTTGGCTTGGGTATGGTGTTAAGAATTCTTTCCTCTCCCATTTTCACTGTTCATTGGAGGATCAACCGGCTTCTTGTATACAAACCTAGCTACTTGGGCTTGGAACAGTAGACAAGATTTAGACCTAAATAAATTTAATATAGCTTGTTCATTGCATGCTTAACATTATGAAATGTGCTTGTAAGACTAGACATTTTTTTTCTCTTAACTGTCCTTCAAGATATTAGCATTTGGTTGAATCAAGCGGTAAAAGGAGCAAGGGACCGTTATGGTAACACCATACAAAATGCTCACCTACTCACTTTGTTCCATCGACTCTGCAAGTTGTTATTTTTTCGAATCCGGCCCGTCTTCGTTTTTGATGGGGAGGCACCACTACTAAAGAGGCAAACTTTGGTTCGTATTTTTTTTTGAGTAATTTTATGTTATGTTCCTTCTGGTGCTAAATAAGATGGAGATTTATCAGTAGGAAAGTTTATAGAGTAGTTGCCCAGTCCTGCATCTTTGTAGTGAATGGCAATTCTGCCACTAATGTCAGTAAGAGCAGGAATGAGCCTTAAATCAGCAACAGTAAGTGCAAAAACAAAGGCTCCTCTTATACATTGTTTCTGCATGAACATATGCATAATTCTAGTCTAAAAATCAGATTATAATGTTTAATTACTGTGCTCATGCAAGGGAATTGACATATTTAAACCAATCTCAAAAATTCTAGTTTCTGGGCATGTGTATCTTTAAATGGGTGAGTAAAATCTATAATTACCACAATGATTTTTGATGATAAACTAAATGGCGAGCAAGTCGATTTTGTGCCTGGGTTGGTAAGTTTGATACATTTTCATCTCAAATTTACAAAGATAATTTACATGGTGAATCACTGCTGTGGTTTGTACAGAAGTGTGCAGAAATCTCATTAAGTTTACATGAGAACATAACATAAGAACGGCCGTAGTGGGTCAGACCAAAGGTCCATCTAGCCCAGTATCCTGTCTACCGACAGTGGCCAATGCCAGGTGCCCCAGAGGGAGTGAACCTAACAGGTAATGATAAAGTGATCTCTCTCCTGCCATCCATCTCCACCCTCTGACAAACAGAGGCTAGGGACACCATTCCTTACCCATCCTGGCTAATAGCCATTAATGGACTTAACCTCAATGAATTTATCCAGTTCTCTTTTAAACGCTGTTATAGTCCTAGCCTTCACAACCTCCTCAGGCAAGGAGTTCCACAAGTTGACTGTGCGCTGTGTGAAGAAGAACTTCCTTTTATTTGTTTTAAACCTGCTGCCCATTAATTTCATTTGGTGACCTCTAGTTCTTATATTATGGGAATAAGTAAATAACTTTTCCTTATCTACTTTCTCCACATCACTCTATCATATCCCCCCTTAGTCTCCTCTTTTCCAAGCTGAAAAGTCTTAGCCTCTTTAATCTCTCCTCATATGGGACCCGTTCCAAACCCCTAATCATTTTAGTTGCCCTTCTCTGAACCTTTTCTAGTGCCAGTATATCTTTTTTGAGATGAGGTGACCACATCTGTACGCAGTATTCAAGATGTGGGCGTACCATCAGCTTATATAAGGGCAATAAGATATTCTCCATCTTTTTTTTTCTATCCCCTTTTTAATGATTCCTAACATCCTGTTTGCTTTTTTGACCGCCTCTGCACGCTGCGTGGACGTCTTCAGAGAACTATCCACGATGACTCCAAGATCTTTTTCCTGATTCGTTGTAGCTAAATTAGCCCCCATCATATTGTATGTATACTTGGGGTTATTTTTTCCAATGTGCATTACTTTACATTTATCCACATTACATTTCATTTGCCATTTTGTTGCCCAATCACTTAGTTTTGTGAGATCTTTTTGAAGTTCTTCACAGTCTGCTTTGGTCTTAACTATCTTGAGCAGTTTAGTATCATCTGCAAACTTTGCCACCTCACTTTTTACCCCTTTCTCTAGATCATTTATGAATAAGTTGAATAGAATTGGTCCTAGGACTGACCCTTGGGGAACGCCACTAGTTACCCCTCTCCATTCTGAGAATTTACCATTTATTTCTACCCTTTGTTCCATGTCTTTTAACCAGTTCTCAATCCATTAAAGGACCTTCCCTTTTATCCCATGACAACGTAATTTACGTAAGAGCCTTTGGTGAGGGACCTTGTCAAAGGCTTTCTGGAAATCTAAGTACACTGTGTCCACTGGATCCCCCTTGTCCACATGTTTGTTGACCCTTTCAAAGAACTCTAATAGATTAGTAAGACACGATTTCCCTTTACAGAAACCATGTTGACTTTTGCCCAACAATTTATGTTCTTCTATGTGTCTGACAATTTTATTCTTTACTATTGTTTCAACTAATTTGCCCGGTACTGACGTTCTACTTACCGGTCTGTAATTGCTGGGATCACCTCTAGAGCCCTGTTTAAATATTGGCGTTACATTAGCTATCTTCCAGTCATTGGGTACAGAAGCCGATTTAAAGGACAGGTTACAAACCCTAGTTAATAGTTCCGCAACTTCACATTTGAGTTCTTTCAGAACTCTTGGGTGAATGCCATCTGGTGAATGCTATCAATTAATTCCAAAACCTCCTCTAGTGACGCTTCAATCTGTGAAGGTTTCTCAGATTTGTCATCTTCAAAAGCCGGCTCAGGTTTGGGAATCTCCCTAACATCCTCAGCCGTGAAGACTGAAGCAAAGCGTACTTTCTTGTGGATAGGGGAGAAGCTGTGGATGTGGTATATCTAGACTTTAGTAAGGCATTTGATACGGTCTCGCATGATATTCTTATCGACAAACTAGGCAAATACAATTTAGATGGGGCTACTATAAGGTGGGTGCATAACTGGCTGGATAACCGTACTCAGTTGTTATTAATGGTTCCCAATCCTGCTGGAAAGGCATAACGAGTGGGGTTCCGCAGGGGTCTGTTTTGGGACCGGCTCTGTTCAATATCTTCATTAACGACTTAGATATTGGCATAGAAAGTACGCTTATTAAGTTTGCGGATGATACCAAACTGGGAGGGATTGCAACTGCTTTGGAGGACAGGGTCATAATTCAAAATGATCTGGACAAATTGGAGAAATGGTCTGAGGTAAACAGGATGCAGTTTAACAAAGACAAATGCAAAGTGCTCCACTTAGGAAGAAAAAATCAGTTTCACACATACAGAATGGGAAGAGACTGTCTAGGAAGGAGTACGGCAGAAAGGGATCTAGGGGTTATAGTGGACCACAAGCTAAATATGAGTCAACAGTGTGATGCTGTTGCAAAAAAAGCAAACATGATTCTGGGATGTATTAACAGGTGTGTTGTGAGCAAGACACGAGAAGTCATTCTTCTGCTCTACTCTGCTCTGGTTAGGCCTCAGCTGGAGCATTGTGTCCAGTTCCGGGCACCGCATTTCAAGAAAGATGTGGAGAAATTGGAAAGGGTCCAGAGAAGAGCAACAAGAATGATTAAAGGTCTTGAGAACATGACCTATGAAGGAAGGCTGAAAGAATTGGGTTTGTTTAGTTTGGAAAAGAGAAGACTGAGAGGGGACATGATAGCAGTTTTCAGGTATCTAAAAGGGTGTCATAAGGAGGAGGGAGAAAACTTGTTCACCTTAGCCTCTGAGGATAGAACAAGAAGCAATGGGCTTAAACTGCAGCAAGGGAGGTCTAGGTTGGACATTAGGAAAAAGTTCCTAACTGTCAGGGTGGTTAAACACTGGAATAAATTGCCTAGGGAGGTTGTAGAATCTCCATCTCTGGAGCTATTTAAGAGTAGGTTAGATAAATGTCTATCAGGGATGGTCTAGACAGTATTTGGTCCTGCCATGCGGGCAGGGGACTGGACTCGATGACCTCTCGAGGTCCCTTCCAGTCCTAGAATCTATGAATCTATGAAAGGATCCATTTAGTTTCTCCGCAATGACTTTATCGTCTTTAAGTGCTCCTTTTGTATCTCGATCGTCCAGGGGCCCCACTGGTTGTTTAGCAGGCTTCCTGCTTTTGATGTACATAAAAAACATTTTGTTATTACCTTTTGAGTTTTTGGCTAGCCGTTCTTCAAACTCCTCTTTGGCTTTTCTTATTACATTTTTACACTTAATTGGGCAGTGTTTATGCTCCTTTCTATTTACCTCACTAGGATTTGACTTCCACGTTTTAAAAGATGCCTTTTTACCTCTCACTGCTTCTTTTACATGATTGTTAAGCCACGGTGGCTCTTTTTTAGTTCCTTTACTGTGTGTTTCTTAATTTGGGGTATACATTGAAGTTGGGCCTCTATTATGGTGTCTTTAAAAAGCGTCCATGCAGCTTGCAGGGATTTCACTTTAGTCACTGTACCTTTTAATTTCTGTTTAACTAACCCTCTCATTTCTGCATAGTTCCCCTTTTTGAAATTAAATGCCACAGTGCTGGGCTGTTGAGATGTTCTTCCCACCACAGGGATGTTAAATGTTATTATATTATGGTCACTATTTCCAAGTGGTCCTGTTATAGTCACCTCTTGGACCAGATCCTGTGCTCCACTCAGGACTAAATCGAGAGTTGCCTTTCTCCTTGTGGGTTCCTGTACTAGCTGCTCCAAGAAGCAGTCATTTAAAGTATCAAGAAATTTTGTCTCTGCATTTCGTCCTGAGGTGACATGTTCCCAGTCAATATGGGGATAATTGAAATCCCCCACTATTATTGAGTTCTTAATTTTGATAGCCTCTCTAATTTCCCTTAGCATTTCATCATCACTATCACTGTCCTGGTTAGGTGGTCGATAATAAATCCCTAATGTTCTATTCTTATTAGAGCATGAATATACTATCCATAGAGATTCTATGGAACATGTGGATTCACTTAAGATTTTTACTTCTTTTGAGTCTACATTTTCTTTCACATATAGTGCCACTACCCCCCTGCACAACCTGTTCTGTCCTTCCGATATATTTTGTACTCCGGAATGATTGTGTCCCACAAGTTTGGGGGTCCTTTGTGCTAGGTACTGTGCGGGTCAAATCAGTGGCCTCTGACCAGGCAACTGACATTGTGTGATGGACCTTGTCCCTGCATGGGGTCTCCATTAATTTAATGGGGATACCTCTGGAGATTGAAGTTAATGGGGCCTAGTAGAGGGGGTTGTCTGCAAAGAATCAGTTGCAGGACTGAACCCTAAATTAAGACAAGACACAAGAAGTCTGTGTGAAAAGAGGAAGTAGGAGAGGAAGAATGAAGATAGCAGTGGCAGGGAAGTGTGCAGACTAACTGTGCAGTTTACAAGGTTATTTAAAAAAAAAAAAATTCAGACATTGAGCATGACAAGAATCCACCATTCTTCTCAATTGTTTAAGTGAAGTACACTACGTATTAGAAGTCAGTTATAATTTCACAAGTACCTATATAATGAACCTGGGCTAACCCAGTTTAGTAGTGGATGACTTTCATTTCATAATCCTTTCCTGTTTTAATACCTTTGCAATTATGGGGGTGGGGGGAAAGCCCTATAAAGATTGGAACTTATTTGATTGGGGTGAGGAATTATTTTACTCATTCCAGCACATCTCTCACAGGGAACAATGCTTGCCATGTCCTGCAATATTTCTTCTGAAGTGTAGCTTGGCGGTTTGAGCATTGGCCTGCTAAACCCAGGGTTGAGAGTTCAATCCTTGAGGGGGCCACTTAGGAATCTGGGGCAAAATCAGTACTTAATCCTGGTAGTGAAGGCAGGGGGTTGGACTCAATGACCTTTCAGGGTCCTTTCCAGTTCTATGAGATAGGTATATCTCCATATTATTAGGAAACTGTTCTGTTTTTTATAAAATGATTAGTACTAAAGTTAATTTTTTTCAAAGAACTTGTATTTAATTCTGATTAATTTAAACAAGGAAATGTGATACTATTATGTGATTTGCTTCTCTTTTTTCTTAGAAAGCAGGAAATCTTAAAAAAACCTTTTCAAAACCCAGGAAAAACCCTTCTGAGATGCTGTAGGTTCCAGATGTATGTATATGATCATAGCAGATTTGTGATAACCATGGGGGAGGAGGAAAAGTCTAGCAGCTTCCAAAATACCAATTTTAAAACTGGAAGTCAATGAGGAAAGATTGCAGGATTGGGCTCTCTTATAGATAATGATCTAGTTTCTGATATTTATGCAGGCATGATATGGAAAGCTCATGTCCATTAATATGAGAACCATTCTTTTTTATAAAAAAAAAAAAAAATCTGTCCCTACAGTGTCTCAATTTACAACTTATTATAAGAGTAAGTCATTTGAAAAATATCTTCCGTTAACAAGAAATATCCTTTTAGTGAAATCTGATGTTACTCATTTCATGTTCGCAGGCTAAACGAAGACAAAGAAAAGAATTGGCAGTCAGTGACTCTAAGAAAACTACTGAAAAACTCTTGAAAACTTTCCTGAAAAGACAGGCTATCAAAACGGCTTTAACAGGCAAAAGGCAAGGGCAAAAGTATTATTTTCCTCTTGTTTGTGGCAGTTTTTGCTTAGATATTAATAATTCTTCCAATTTTTTCTTAAGCAATGAAACCCTGCCCAGCATTTCACAAGTTCGAAGAGAAGAAATTGATGATATGTATGTATTGTCTTCTTTACAAGAGGAAGAAAAAAAGAGGTAAGCAATGCTAAGACAAGTAGCTCAGTCTGAGATGTTAAAATCCATATTGATAGTTTTTAATGCTGTTTTTGAGATTGTTGATAAATCTACTTTGTCCTAGAGTGTTCCTCCATGGGATGCAAACTGTATTTACTTGCTGCTATTTATTTTAAGTTAACTTTGTTTTCATGAAAGAGGCGGGGTTGATAGCCCTGGAGCCAGAAGCCTTCTGTTGTATCTATAGGGAAGTGACTGGTAGAGCAAGCTTTCCTGCACCAACCTGTACTTGTGCCTCCACCCTGATCTGAAGTGACTTCTGAAGATGAGAGGGCTAGATCAGTTTCAGGGCCTATTCAGTTGGCCCCTTTTCTGATCAGAGTAACCAGCAGGGGTACCTTTTATGTTGTTAATTTTTTAATGTAGCTATTTCTGTGCTAAGAATCAGAATGAGGCCTCCAAATAACTGTCACAACTGACCTGGTTCAGACGTGACTGAGTATCTCGTTACCCAGTAGTGGTGATTTAAGGCTTCGATTTTTGTCATGGTTACTTCTAGTAAAAGTCATGGACAGGTCATGGCGGCTGGGCAGCTTGGAGGGCCCTGCTGCTGGCGGTGGCTGGTCTGCTACGGTGCCCCAATGTCACGGAGGTCTCTGGAAGTCACGGAATCCGTGACTTCCAATCATGGCTTTAGTGATGATCGTTGTATCCCATCCAATTCCTCTCCATCTTTTCTGCTAGCTTGTATCTTTTTTTAATTATACATTACAGATTAGTTAGTTTCTTAGTTTTCCTGTTCATAAGCAAGCAGTAAGTTAATTCTATTTTGCTTATTATAAAAAACTTTATTGGTACATTTGTTTAAAAAACCCTACAGCTTCCTTTTTGTCCACCTTGCTTACTTTTGTAATTTTAGTTCAGAAGACGAGGATGAAAAAGAGTGGGAAGAGAGAATGAGCCAAAAAAAAATATTGCAGGTAATTGCATTTGAATATCTTTGTAATTGTGAAATTTTTCAATCACTCACTTCAAATGGATAATATTAACAAGAAGAACCAACAAATATACTGGTTGGGGTGTGTAGATGTACCACACTTAATTCCTGGTGTCAAAATAGGATTGCCTGCCTAAGGGACCAATAACTTCTAAAATTTCTGAGATCTTGCTAATCTCAAAATATAGAAATTAGTGCTGCCTCCTGGTGGAGAGCTGGAGACTCAATTTTCCAGTGTTTTATAGTATTTCTTTCTAAGGTGGTGATTCATGAAATATTGGACCATTCAGAGAAAAAATACGTTTTTGTTACTCTAAGTTAACTATGTAAAACATCACAGAAAACTTTTTAGAAGAAATTAATATATGTACCTTTTCAGTCGTTCTTTCTCTCAATAAAGTATGAGAGGATGTTGGGAGTCCCTCCTGACAAAATTCACAATTTATTCATTTCAAAAACTTTAACTCAATTGGGCCTTTTCTTTTATCATTATGTCCCTTTGTTTGTCCCACTCCTGTTGTCTCTGCTCCTCCCTTTGGCTCTCATTCCAACTTTTGTCTTTGTCCCTGCAACAAATGCTATCCCTACAACTGGAACTCTTTCAGCACGCTCACTCTCTTCAAGCATTTCTTCTTCCCTTCTTCATTTCATTGAATAATTCTAAACCCTCACTTTTGCTCTGTTTTGTCTATCTGGGTGTGCTAGTCTTGTCTTATTTAGACTGTAAGGCAGATAATGTTTTTATTTATGGCCCTGATCATGCAGTCAGATGTGGTCAGTCAGGTTCTTGCATCCATATGCAGTGTGGCTCCGCGTGTGCAAGTGTCCACCTGGCAGGGTTCCAATTGCAGAATTGGGAACTCTTTCTAAAGTGTCATTTCTGTTGTTGGTGCTACCTAAAATCTTTGATAATATTAATGCTCATTGAGACTTTGTGCAACTATTCAAATTCTATGTATTTAATTTTCAGTAATATAGCTATTTATTTTAAAAAAATCCTAGGTTACAACCATGTTTTAAAGGTCTATGTTTTGTGACCTGCTAGGGTTAGAAACACCATGGCACAGCAATAAAAATACTTTCAGGATAGGTAAACGTTTCAAATGACATTTCCTGGACTTGTGAAGAGAAAAGAGATGAATGGTTTCTTTTAGTAGGGCTTGAAAATGTTGCTCTTTTTAAAAAATATAAATATCTGGACATACACTGTAATTTATTCAACAGTCATGCACACATTCATACATACCTACATTGATATTGAAACACTTGTAATCTTTGAGTTTTCACAAGTAGATTCCATGCTTCCTTTCATCTCCCTTTTGGTAGGCTGATCTGGGAAAGGATGAAAGAAAAAGAATGACTTTATCTGAGCAACATGCTTTTGTGAATGTCAGCATTTATTAAAAGTTTGCTTTTATGCAATAATCAAAGATAATCTGATAATCTCTTTCACAAAATACATACCATTTTGAAGTAGTTTGCCTGCAAAAGGAGAAAGCAGATCCTTCTGAAAGGCATGAAAATCAGAATCACTGTACCTGTAAGACTGGATGATGTGATTCATGCCAAATATACGATGAGCTTGTTATAGGAAACCTGTTCTTTGACTCAGAAGTAAATTTCCCCTAATACTTCATCTATATAATTTGGCAGTTTCAATATTTGGCTTTGTTAGGGCAACAACTAAGTTTCCCTTCCTGGTGTGGTACCATATAGATGAAATAAAAGTAGGGCTGTCGATTAATCAGTTAACTCAGGCAATTGACTCAAAAAAATTAATCGTGATTAATCGCACTGTTAAACAATAGAATACCAATTGAAATTTATTAAATATTTGTAGAGGTTTTCTACATTTTCAAATGCATCCATTTCAATTACAACATAGAATACAAACCGTGCAGTGCTCACTTTATATTTTTATTACAAATATTTGCACTGTCAAAATGATAAAAGAAATAGCATTTTTCAATTCACCTCATACAAGTACTGTAGTGCAATCTCTTGATCATGAAAGTGCAACTTACAAATGTAGTGTTTTTTTTTTTGTTACATAACTGCATTCAAAAACAAAACAAGGTAAAACTCTAGAGCCTACAAGTCTACTCAGTCCTATTTTTTGTTCAGACAATCGCTAAGAGAAACAAGTTTGTTTACATTTATGGGAGATAATGCTGCCTACTTCTTAATTACAATGTCACTTGAAAGTGAGAACAAGCATTCACATGGCACTGTTGTAGCCTGTGTCACAAGATATTTACGTGTCAGAGGCACTAAAGATTCATATTTTATTGTTTTATTTTTGAATGCAGGGGTTTTTTTTGTACATAATTCTACATTTGTAAGTTCAACTTTCATGATATAGATTGCATTACAGTCCTTGTGTTAGGTGAATTGAAAAATACTATTTCTTTTGTTTTTTACAGTGCATATATTTGTAATAAAAATAAATATAAAGTGAGCACTGTACACTTTGTATTCTGTGTTGTAATTTAAATCCATATATTTGAAAATGTATACATGTATTCCATTATTGTTTAACAATGCGATTAATTGCACGATTAATGCTTTTAACTGCATGATTGTTTTTCACCTCTTGACAGCCCTAAATAAAAGCCTTGTTGTACTAACTTCTGCTTTGAGAGACTAAATACTGAATATTTGAGTTTCCATTTGGTTATAAGTGACTCTATGTATGTTCGTTGCCTTGGTTATATGAAATCAGTGTTTGTAAGTTCTTTCATTTCTTACAGGAAGAATTCTTTGACAATCCTCATTCTGTAGACATTGAATCAGAAGACTTCAGCAGTCTGCCTCCAGAAGTGAAACATGAAATCCTAACAGACATAAAGGAGTTTACAAAGCGACGAAGAACATTATTTGAGACAATGCCAGAGGTAAAATTTAAAAAATCCATCAGCTTTTTTAAAGCCAGTAGGATAGAAACTGCTGCCATTATTGCCAATGAAGACTGCATTGGTATCTCACATCAAGAAATCCTAACTCCCGGTGCTATGTCAGAAAAGTGACTGCACAAAAATGTCAGGGTAATGGTTCTCAACAAACTTGCTTTCTATATGTATTCAGAGTTTTAGTTTCTGACTTCTGTTAGAATTGCGGAGCCAAGATTGCTTTATAATTTGCCCATTCTTGCATTGTGGCTCAGGCATCACCACCGGAATTATTCTGTAATTGGAACTTAGTGAATCTTATTATTTATGATAAGTCAGGTAGAAAGAAAACAACTTCACTTCCAGATCCCAAGTTGCATGCAGAGCTGGAAGTTGGGAAATATTTTTTTTTTTTTATTTGTAAATTAAGCAAATGGGTAAAAAGTCATTAAGAGACAACAGGAACCCTGCAGTGCCATTTTCAGAATCATATTTTGAGACCACAACTATATTTTAAAGCTTAATAGGACTGTTTAGATGGCAGCTGGCATTGAAACCTGCCAGGATAGGCGTCGTAATAGGCAACCACATTTAAATCACCCCAATGTGGGTTCCATTATAATTTTATTTGCTCTTGAGTTATGGACCATCTCTTTTAAATGATCAATTTTTGCTGGTCACGTAAGAGAGGTATCAGTGAATTTAAACAATGTTCCTAAGCATATTTAAAATAATAGCATTAAACAATGTCACAGTTCCAGGGCAGCTCCATCTATATTTCCCTTCAGTGGTACAGCAAGGGCACCCACTAACTGCTTCCAGCTGTTACCTTTCTGGGGGGAGACCTGCATCTCTCTCCCTTCTGACCATGGTATTCCCAAGCTGCACAGTCCACTGTCTATTTCCCAGCACTGACAGGTTGCCTAAAGACATCTGCTTGGTTTCTCTTCAGAGACTGATAACAGAGTGATTGTCAACAGTTATATTATCCTATAGCACATCCTGTGCAAGTCTATTTTATTCTTAAGATAAAACATAATAAAAAACAAAAAGAACCTATACACATGTGATTAAGCTTACCAGAATTAACTGCAACCCTAACCTGGATTCTGGCAGGCCCAGCCCTTGGAACCCTATCCTAAGAATCAGGGCCCTATATGGATCAGGGGGTTTAAAACCAGGGTTTTTAATCCAAACACCCTTTCTTTGACAGTTGGTCCCTGGAGAATCCAGTTGGAAGTTATCTAATCTATCTAATCTATCTAATCTATCTAATCTATCTAATCTATCTAATCTATCTAATCTATCTAATCTATCTAATCTATCTATCATCTCCAGGGGAGCTCATAATAGAGGAAGTACATTAGGACTTCACCCCCCATGAGAGAAGGTATTTGCAGTGTCACAGTAACACATACACAATTGCATTTTTAATAGAGTGTACACCAAAGGTGTTACCTCTAAATTGATAAACTTTATTAAATAAGTTAAACTATATCTTCATTCCATAAGGTTCAGGATATTACAGAATATTATCAGTCTGTCATAATAATTAACCTATTTTTATCCTGTGTTAATATGTTAGTCCCTTGTGACATTGCAGTCAGTAACAGAAAAATGTCCTGTGTCTGAAAGTGATGAGATGTAGAGAATTTTTTTATTTTATTTTTTTGGTAACACAGCCCTTTCCTCCAGAGCCCAATGAATACATTTGCCTCAAAAATTCAGCAATTGCATTTTATTTAAATAGATTTTGGCTCATTTCATGTTTAATTTTAAGCTTTTGTTTGTTTGTTTGTTTGTTTGTTTGTTTAAGGAGTCCAATGACTTCTCACAATACCAACTTAAGGGTTTGCTTAAAAAAAACAACCTCAATCGATACATAGAAGATGTGGAAAAAGAGATGAGTCAGCAGGACTCAGGCCATATCCAAACCCAATATGAAAATGAGGGGGGCTTCATGAAAGAAGTGGAAAGCAAGAGGGTAGTCTCTGAAGATACTTCTCACTACATTCTGATAAAAGGTATTGTAATGTTATCTCTTTACTTCCTGACATTTCTCACTGGGTTTGGGCACTCTGTATTGCTGTCTGTCTTGAATATACTGCTGAGAAATCTGAGTTTCCTGTACAGAAACATATACAGTGAAATCTTTTTTAACCAGCATACTGGGGGAATGGGGGGTGCCAGTAAATTAAAAATGCTGGTTAACTCAGAGGGAGGGGTTTGGGATGTGGGGCAGGGGCGTGAGAGGGGCTGCGAAGCATGGGCTCTGGAAGGGAGTTTGGATCTGGGAGGGGGCTTGGGAGGGGGCTCAGGGTGCCAGATGAGGGGGTGCTCAGCTCCGGCGGCTCCCCGCAAGCAGCTCCCCGTCCCTGCTGCTCCTGCCGGAGGCGCAGCCAGGTAGCTTTGCAAGCAGGCATGCTGCCTCTGTCTGCAGGCTCCACCCTCCCGCAGCTCCCATTGGCTGAGGTTCCTGGCCAATGGTCTGGGAGCCGCGGAGTCAGCGCTCGGGGATGGAGGCAGCATGCCTGTAGAGCTGCCTGGCCACGCCTCCTCCAGCAACAGCAGGGATGGGGATTCGCCGGAGGTGAGCGCCCCCTCCATCCGGCATCCTGAGCCCCTCCCGTGCTCCAACCCCCTGCCCCAAGCTCCCTCCCGGACCTAAACTCTCTCCCAGAGCATGCCCTGTATCTCCTCCCATGCCACAGCCCCCTGCCGGCTCTGCACCAACCACACTATAAACCAGACTTTCAGTGCAGATCAGAAATGCCAGTTTATAGAGCTTGCCGGTTGGTCAAGTGCCGGATAAGAGTTTACCGTAGTTGATACTTTCAGTATGATGAACTATAACACTAAGCTTAATTATTAAATTGCAGAGAAATAGAGTAATAAAAGACTTGGTTATCAACCACCAACTTCTTATGATTTTAAATCCAATTCGTTATAGCAGAAAAAGAATATATAAACAGTTATGTATGAAGAAACTTAGCAGTCTTTTTCTTTTTCAGGTATTCAAGTAAAGGAAGCCACCAGTACACACTTAGAAACTCTTTCAGTTGGGCATTCTTCCACAGGACCTAAATATAATATACCTGATAAAATACATAATGAAATGAATGCTAGTACCAAACCACCTTCACCTGAAAAGTTAAAGACAGAGAAGGCTAGCAATGCAGTTGGAGCACCTCCTTCTCCCAGAACTTTGCTTGCTATACAGGCAGCTATGTTAGAAAGCAGCTCAGAAGAGGAGCCAGAGGATGAAGATAAAAGGCAGCTGAATTTGGACCAAGCCCCTCTCTGCCCCGGTATAGTTGAAGGCAATGTATCACCAAGAACACTACAGGCTGTTCAGCAAGCTCTAAGTGGTGGTGGTGATGATGATGTCAGAGCAGTTATTACCACTAGTGCTGATAGAACACGAATGGAGATGTCAGGGGTGAAGGATCTTATTAGTAGTTCAGATGAGGAAGATGAGGTTCCTAAAATTAAGGATGGAAAAGACCCGCTACTTTTACCTACAATTCTTTCAACAAACACAGTCCTTATGCAAGATGGTGAATCAGACCAAAAAAGTCAGTCAGATTTTTTTCTAATCCCTGTACCTAAAGGTGTGTGCACACCTTGTGTTAAAAATGACGACTCCGTTGAAATCATTAGACTAGATAAAGAAGAGACAGAAGACGAACAAGATTACACTGCAAAAATGGACTCAAGTTCTCTGCAAGAAAATATGAATATTTGCATGCAGAAACCAATAAGTTCCAAAACAAAGACCACTTCAGTAGCCCTGATTCACTCAGAAACTACAGAAATTTCCAACAACGGGGAATCTGAAAATGTAGAGTGTGTTTTATCAAAAGCGGAAAAGAATACTTCTGAGCTACAGCATTCACTTTCAGTCACTCCAGAAATAGCAAATCCTAATGAGGCAAGAGTGCAAAGGAAATCACAGTCTGAAGAGAGTGATTCAGATGGTATGTGCAGCATGCTGGTTTTTTTTACATATTTGATTGTGGTAGCCAAGGCCCCAATCAGGATTAGAGCCCGATTGTGCTAATTGCTGAACATAGAATTATAGAATATTAGCGTTGGACTAGATGATCTCCTGAGGTCTCTTCCAATCCCCTGCTCAAAGTAGGACCAAAACCAACTAAACCATCCCAGCCAGGGCTTTGTCAAGCCGGGCCTTAAAAACCTCTAAGGATGGAGATTCCACCACCTCCCTACGTAACCCATTCCAGTGCTTCACCACCCTTCTAGTGAAATAGTGTTTCCTAATATCCAACCTAGACCTTCCCCACTGCAACTTGAGACCATTGCTTCTTGTTCTGTCATCTGCCACCACTGAGAACAGCCTAGCTCCATCCTCTTTGGAACCCCCCTTCAGGTACACCTCTACCCCGTATAACGTGACCTGATATAACACGAATTCGGATATAACGCGGTAAAGCAGCGCTCCAGGGGGGTTGGGCTGCGCACTACAGCGGATCAAAGCAAGTTTGATATAACGCGGTTTGACCTATAACACGGTAAGATTTTTTGGTTCCCGAGGACAGCGTTATATCGGGGTAGAGGCGTAGTTGAAGGCTGCTATCCCTCACTCTTCTCTTCTGCAGACTAAATAACCCCAGTTCCCTCAGCCACTCCTCATAAGTCATGTGCTCCAGCCCCTTAATCATTTTTGTTGCCCTCTGCTGGACTCTCTCCAATTTGTCCACATCCCTTCTGTAGTGGGGGGACCAAAACTGGACGCAATATTCCAGGTGTGGCCTCACCAGTGCTGAATAGAGGGGAATAATCACTTCCCTCGATCTGCTGGCAATGTTCCTACTAATATAGCTCAATATGCCATTGGCCTTCTTGGCAACAAGGGCACACTGCTGACTCATCCAGCTTCTCATCCACTGTGATCCCCAGGTCCTTTTCTGCAGAACTTCTGCTTAGTCAGTCAGTCCCCAGCCTGTAGCTGTGCATGGGATTCTTCCTTCCTAAGTGCTGGACTCTGCACTTGTCCTTATTGAACCTCATCAGATTTCTTTTGGCCCAATCCTCCAATTTGTCTAGGTCACTCTGGACCCTACCCCTACCTTTCAGCGTATCTACCTCTTCCCCCAGCTTAGTGTCATCTGCGAACTTGCTGAGGGTGCAATTCATCCCATCATCCAGATCATTAATAAAGTTGTTGAGCAAAACAGATACACGGGAAGACAAGATTCCCTTCCTGAAGAGTTTACAATCTACTGACATGACCCTTGCATTTACCTCTTCTAATAGAGACAAAGCTGTATTTTTAAAACATCTCTTATGTATGACTTTTTTTAAATTTGGCCTTATTGACAATTAAATATATAATCTCTTGTAGATAGGAAGAAGTGCTTCCTTTTTTTTTTTTTTTTTTTTTTTTTTAAAATACAAAGCAGTTTTTAATATGGAATTTTTTTTATACTTTAATTGTAGGGAGAAGTAATTTTATTGGATTGTGAATTTGAAATGAGAGTATTTGATTAAAATGATGATTTCTTATCCTCTGTCACAAATCAATATTTTCTTGAAGAGGGACTGACAGTTGCTCTAATTATGATGAGCCTCATTTCAGAGATCATTCCTAAATTTGTCTTGTTTTGATACTGGTTTATAAATCAGAAGAACTTTCCAATACTATGCTTAATATTCCAGCAGTATTCAGTCTTTCTGATTGTCAAAGAGAAATTAATTATTTGGAAATTTTTCTTTACAAAAACCCAGCAACAGCAATGTAGCAAAGCACAGTAGGCACGACAGAACTGTTCATATAAAAGTGTTCTGTATAAAGAATAATACCCAGACCATCCTTTGCATTTGGTTGTGATGCTGCAAGAGTTAAGTAGTCATTTGAATAACAAAATGTATTTAGGTATCCAAATGTTATATTCATTTTTAAAAGTATATGGTATAAACTGTTAACTGGGTGATCTGGGATTTGCCTGAGTTCTGGCAAATAAGATTTTTTTTCTAAGATTGAGATCGTCCAATGGTTTGACATGATCATCTTAGTCCCTGGGAAAAGAGACCAGTGTCCATAAGCCCTTTTGTCTCCTTATATAGAAATAACCGATCTTAGGCTCCGTAATAACTTAATTTGGCAGGGAAGAACACTTCTGTCCCATATCCAAGTCTGATTTTGGATTAGAACCTCAAATTTGAGGTTCTATTTTTAGTTGTGTTTTCTCAATAAATCTGGCAACCTATAAATACATCTTCTCTTGATAAGTAACTGATTTCCTCCAATTTTAATATAAAACTTTCTCTGATCCTCTGGGAGCAAAAAACTGACTAACAATATATGTCAGCTGTCAATTGATATCTTAACATTTTGACCAATGATTCAATTAAATGGCAAAAAACCCTATATTAAAGCAGAGTTAATGTTGATTGGTGGTATGTTGTGCCTTTTCAGAATGTTAAGTTGAGCAAAACTCCAACATCTGAAAACCAGGAACTGCAGAGTTAAGGCTGCACATGCATATTTAACTCTGCCCTCTTTCAGCAAATCCACCCTGTTAACACAGATACCTTTACTCTGCCAACCCCACAGTTCCCAAAATGTGTAAGCTGTTCACCTCCTTTTACAATCCACTCATTCTCTCTCACCTACAGGATTCCATCTAATACTATGGGGGGAAGGGAACGGAGAGGCAGTTGACCATGCCACATTCCTTCTATTCCCCTGGCAATAGTCAATTGGAATTATTTGCATACACTCCAGGCGCAGTCAGTGTGTTAGGTGTACTTGCACTAAATGGTGGAGGCAGCAGTTGGGCCTGCCAAGTAAGGTGTGTTTGTGACATGTGGACATGTGTGACAGGGCAGTGATTAGGATATGAGGAGATCTATGTTTTGCACACTGAGGTGTCAGTGATAAGGGAAGAGCTGCACATGTACTTTCAGGATGCAGTATGCATCATTTCAGTTTAGAATTGTGTATATGTTGTATAATTAGCAGGGCACAGGAGTATTCTTACAAAGGGAATTGTCAGCAATGAGGGGGGACATGATTCTAATGCTTAAATGATGGTTACATGAAAGTGAGATTGTATCCTGTGAGTAAGTGTAAGAGAGCTGTAAAATGCTGTGAAGTGGTCCTTAAATTTTACATGTGTTATTCTCTCTGAGGAGGTAGTTAAGTGTGTGACTGTACACCAGGATCTGGAACCTCCTGAATCTTAGTGCCAAGGGCCTCTTTGAGTATGTGTTAGATGCATTGTGAGGCACTGCTCAAAGAGGGTAGAGGGAAGGTGGTGTGAGCAACCTTTCCCCTTCCCCATCTCTTTTTCCCCTTTCATTGTGTTAGCTGGAACCCTGTGGATGAAATGGGTTGAAAAAGGAGGTGAACAGCTTATACATTTCGGGAACTGTGGGGTTGGCAGGGTGTGTTAACAAGCCATATTGGGCATTGATGAAAGAGGACAGAGTTAAGGGTGCATGAGCAACCTTAACTGCGTTTCCTAGTTTTCAGACATTTGTTTTGCTAAACTGAGTGTTCTGCAAGAGGACAACATACCGCCAGCAGCCCTAACTCTGCATTAATGTAGTTTGTTTTTTTTGCCATTGAATTGCCTCGTTTTTTGAACAGGAAATGATCTTGGTAGGAGTTAGTAATCATTTAGGTAGTTGTATAGATCATGTCCTGCAGTTAGCATACTGAGACAGCCGCAATCCTCCCCATGCCTGTCCTCCTGCCACTTCTCACCAGCCCTGCTTCAGCATCCCTCCCCAACTATGCCCCGACTGATTCAGTGCTTTCCTCCATCCAACCTGCCCCGCTCCCCCCTACTGTATCCAGGCCTTCCCACCACAAGCAAGCATTTCTCTGAAGTCTTCACTCCTAGGTATAAAAACAGTTCTATTGCTATTTCTTCACCCTTCCTATAATCTGATTCCAGTGCAGTGCCTAGAGCCAAGGAAAACTGTTTATAGTGTAATAGTGTTGGAGTGCAGAGAGGTGACGGTGTGCCGGCAGAGCTGAGGGGTACCAGGCCTCCCTGACCTGAGCTCCTAACCTTGCCTCCCCTACCTCCAATCCCCATTTATTTCCTTCCCCATAAACCCCTTCTCCTGGCTGCAGCCCCAAACCCCTCTCACCCCTATTCCCACTCTCTTCACTCCCACTTCCCTCCTTTCCCAGGAAGCATTCACATGTCTTTGTTTTCCCGTATACTTTGATTACATTCCCCCACAAAATAAAATTGCCACTTGTGATTCACAAATTGTAGCAACCAACAGCTACTTGGTTCCTAAGTCCTTTTGTCTTAGGTGGGGGTTTGTGATTTCCTTATCCTTAGTGATGTTGAAGGGTAGGGTCACAGGATTCGAGAGGTCTGTGATTCACCCAGTCATTAGTTCCTAGCTCAGTTTAACAGTCCAAGGCAACAGAAGGAAACAGATTATGATTATTTTTTGGAGGGGTAGGGGGGTCTGTAACTTGGGAATCCTTTGGTCATGAACCCAAATTTGAATCACTAATGCTACTCCGCACCTCCATGAAGCACACCAATTTTCAAAGCAATCCACTTAAACATTTGGATGTTAGACCACTTACAAGATTCGAGCTTTAAAGCATAAAAAATAGTTGGAATGGAAATCCTCTAGTTCTTTCTCTGTATTGGTACATGTACAGTGTAAACATGTGTATTTTCTTTAATGCTGTTTCAATTTGGGTCCTGCAAAGATTTAATGGGTACCATGCGCTGCCTTAGGTAAAATGCTGCAGATTGAAACCATTTTTGACCCATATCTCATCAATAGGTTGATTTCTAGCTCTGGGCCAAAAAAAAAAACCCACCTAGAAACTTTTTTTTAAAATGTCATTTTTTGGAAGGGCTTATTTCCAGAACCCCTGGCTTGAATGACTCCAAATTTGCATCACTAATCCTATCCTGGAACCTCCGGAGATAGTCAGATTTCTTTGAAATTTGTGTGTGTCCATTTTAGAGGATTTAGAAAGGTTGACCTTTAAACTGTAATAATGCTCCCGCACTACTATATAATAAACATTATTGCCATTCACGGTAATTGAAATCTGTAGTTTCATGTAATTCTTTGGCGGGGAAGGCAAAATTTATCATTCTTTTCCCTAAATTTGAGCAAACTCTGTATTGATGGTCAGCCACTTTAGCTCCCCTAGTTCCATGAACAATTTGGCTCATGCAAAAAGTCATGCTGCTAAGGTCTTACCTGTCTGCTGCACCTGGATCCCACCTTGACGGGGTGAGGAAATTCCATGGCACAGAGAGGTAAGCAGCATAAATTAATTTGAACTACTTTGATATGTGGGCTTGGTGTAGAATCTGGCAGACACCTGCTGCCCTTCTCTACCCATAGAACTGTGAGGTCAGCAGGAAGGGTGGTATTCCCCTCATGTATGTTGGATTCATGGGTGTAAACTTCCCTCCTCTCATAGCAGTGGTGAAGAGAGAAATTCATTGAGGGATGAGGCCATTCAGATGCTTGCTCCTGTCATTAAAGACTTACACTAACATTTATTTTTCAACTGTTTTGTTTTCCTATACAATGCATTTAAAACTGTAAACATTTTATGCTCTGTTCTATCTTCTGTTTTTATTACACACAGTCACAATTTCATTACTCATTTAAAAATAAGATTATGCAAAGTAATGAGTGATATCTTCTGTTTAAAAACAAGCCAACTCATATATGTATATGTGTATATATGTAGGTAGGGTGTGTGTGTGTGCACGCACACACACACACACACATACCTACATATAATATAGGTTTCTGATAGAAAAGCTCTGCAGAAGTCATACCATATAGAAGCTATTTAACATTATTATTTTTGTTTTTCTTGGGGGAAGTTCTATGCAACAGGAAAAACATAGATATATACTCATGCTCACACATCCCTCCCCCGTTCCTTTTTTCCTCTAAATAAATCAATAACTCTTAAGTAAAACTTAAAATTTCCTAAATCACACGTCGTCTTTATTTTTATGGCTGTATTTTTACATTCCTATCCGCATTAATCCTGAAAACTTTACACTGAGTGGAGGGGAAAGTAAAACTGCAGTTCTCATCAAGTCAATACAAATTATTAAAAACTGAATGAATAAAAAAAGGCCAATTGCTGATATTTCCAAAGAGAAAATCTGTCTTATCTTAACTGTAAAGACTCTTCAAGCTTTCACACTCTACATCAGTATCAATCTTATAAGGAAATAAAGAAAAATGTAAAGCCAGTTCAGACAATCAATATTTAATTCTGTTTGCTCAGGACATCACTAGTCTGAAACAAAAAAAGGTACTACAGAAACTGTGAGAGCAGCAAAAGTTCTTAGGTGATTTTAGAGAGAAGTAGGGAATGTCAACATCTAACAGTGGGACTGCTCAGAGGAGTCCTGGAGCATGGAATTCTGTCTGATGGAAATAAAAAACAAAATGAATGTATCTTAGGAGTTGAGTATGGTATTTTTTTTCCTTAATGAGGAAGAAATTGTGCTTTCCCTCCCCCCCTGTGCAGGTAGCTTTATTGAAGTGGACAGTGAAATTAGTAATGACACTGAGTTTCCAGGTGAAATATTTAAAACATCACATGCTCCCTCTGAACCTGATGAGACATTGGCTGTTGAAGCAGCAGCTACAGAACTGGAGAAGGAAGGAGATGATGGTGCCACAGAGAACCTCCTTCAAGACGCTGCTGAAGAAGTGCAGTTGACTATTCATCAGAATACTGAAACCGAAAAAGACAGGGAAGATGCAGTGAATGAGTGGCAAGATATTAGTTTGGTAATGATACTTGTTTTTTGTTAGTTGTATTGAGTGAATAGTAAAGTAATCTCCAGTTAAATTGCTTTTCTAACGGACACTACTGAATGGACACTTATGGCAGAGCTATCATGTGCCTCCTTTAACTTACTGGCTTCATCCCTGTCTTATTCATTTGTCTGCTTGAAAGGTACAGAATATATTGAGCCTGATTTTTCAGAGGTGCTGAGCACCCACAACTCCAGATGAAGTCAGTGGAAGCTATGAGTGCTCAGCTCTTCTATTTATATCCTTATGATGTGCTTCATTTGGAGAGTGTAAAGACTTACAGGCATCTGTGTGAATTAGTGGTGCACAGGCTCCTGTTGTAATTATAGTCAAGCACATATATATGTATAAACAGTTAATATACTTCACCTTTGGTATGACCAAACTTTGCTTTTATTTAATATGCAGGAGGAATTGGAAGCTCTGGAGAACAACCTTTCTGTTGAGCAAAACATGCTTCAGGCTCAAAAACAACAGCAGGAGCGTATTGCTGCCACTGTAACAGGACAGATGTTCTTGGAAAGTCAGGTAAAGTTTGTTGACGCTCATATTGACATTAAAAATAAAAATCCTTGTTTGTACTTCTTGGCAAGTCAAACAGTATGTCAAAAACTGTTTATAATGTTTAATTTTGGGTCACTTTTCTCGCGTACGAGCTTGTTTTCTTTCCTCAGCCTACTTGAGAGAATATTAAAAGAACATGTCTCAGATTCAAAATGCTCGAAATAACTACTGTTACACTGCACAGTTACGGTTTATAGTTCATGAATAAATAAGGGAAAATATCTTCCCTTTTTTCAAATATCAAGCTTATATTTTTTTAGTGTGGGGCAAGAGAAGGGAGCAGTAAGATTGAGTAGAAATTAAAAAGCCTTTATAAGGTGAAGTGCAGCAAGTTGTACCTAAAGTTGTTTGAACTGAAACTTTTTAAAAACTGTACTGCTGAAATGTACAGTTTTTGAAAATATACAAACACACAAACAATTGTTCTCCTTGTTCACGGAAGGAAGGAGAAGAAGTAATTGGCTTAATCTACAGCAAGGGAGATTGAAGTTAGATATTAGGAAAACCTTTCTAACTATAAGGGTGGTTAAGCTCTGGAACAGGCTTCCCAGGGAGGTTGTGGAATCCCCATCATTGGAGGTTTTTAAGAACAGAACACATATCAAGGATGGTCAGCACAGGGGGCTGGACTCGATGACGTCTCAAGGTACCTTCCAGCCCTACACTTCTATAATTCTATGAAAAGCCAAAAGATTTTTTTTTAGTTATGCTTGTGTGTGCCATATCAAGCTTTGTGTGTGTTCATTTTTCTGCATTTCTTACCAGTTGAAGTCATGCTAGTAGCTTATTTTTTTTTTGGACATGTAAGCACTTGCTGTATCAGGCTCTGGTTACTGCACATATGCACAATAGTATTTTTTTGAATCCTTACAGATTTTTCACTTTTGTGGTGCTTAGATTTCGTATTTACCATAGTTGAATGAAAAATGTGCTTGAATGCTACCCCTGACTTTTTTTACCTCTACAACAGTGTAAGGAGGGAGCGACACCCCACCCCACCCTGAATTTGATCTTTGGCTCTTGCTGTACAAGGCATGTGAACCATGCAAAATCCTTTGAATATTAAACCCTCACAATAATATAGAATCACTCTAATTTTAATGCAGGTAAACTGTAGCCAGTTAAGGTTTCCTATAGATTAATAGATTTTTAAGGTCAGAAGGGACCATTATGATGATTGTCTGATCTCCTGCATACCACTGGCCGAAGAGCCTCACCCAGTAATCTCTGCATCAAGTCCATAACTTTTGTTAGAGCTATAACATATCTTTTAGAAAGAGATCCTATCTTGATTTAAATACTTATAGGTTTAAAGGTATCTGGTCTTGATTAAAGACTATACTGACTTGACACCCCATGAAGTAATGCGCAGTGGTGGTATAAATGATCTAATACTTGTAAACCGTGTTCCAAAATACTAATTTGCAAGCTTTCTTTGGAGGAAAAGGGGGATAGTTCATATGGTATAAATTGTGTCCCAGTTTCGCAGGTTAAAAGGCTTCCTCATATTTTCACCATGATGTGATTTTTAAACAATACCCCCCCCCCCCCCCCCCCCGCGCCGCCAATTAATTGTACTTTGGTAAGAGCTTGAGATATTGCAAGCCACATGGTGGCAGACAGACTATTAACGCTGTAACTGATCCTAATTTAACAGTAAAAACTGAGCAAATTGTTTTGAAACAGACTTTAACAGGGTACAGAACACAGTTCAAGCAAGGGATAGCTGAAAAAAATTAGGGCTGTCAAGCGGTTAAAATTAATTGCGCAATTTAAAAAAAAAACAATAATGGAATACCATTTATTTAAATATTTTTGGATGTTTTCTACATTTTCAAATATATTGATTTAAATTACAACACAGAATACAAAGTGTAGGTATTTATATTTATTTTTGATTACAAGTATTTGCACTGTAAAAAAACAAAAGAAATAGTATTTTTCAATTCACCTAATACAAGTACTGTAGTGCAATTTCTTTATCATGAAAGTTGAACTTACAAATGTAGAACTATGTACAAAAAATAATTGTATTCAAACATAAAACAATGTAAAACTTTAGAGCCTGCAAGTCTACTCAGTCCTACTTCTTGTTCAGCCAATCGCTCAGACAAACAAGTTTGTTTACATTTGCAGGAGATAATGCTGCCCGCTTCTTGTTTACAATGTCACCTGAAAGTGAGAACAGGCATTCTTGTGGCACTGTTGTAGTCGGCGTTGCAAGATATTTATGTGCCAGATGCGCTAAAGCTTCATGTGTCCCTTCATGCTTCAATTACCATTCCAGGGGACATGGGTTCATGCTGATGATGGATTCTGCTCGATAACAGTCCAAAGCAGTACAGACTGACGCATGCTCATTTTCATTATCTGAGTCAGATGCCACCAGCAGAAGGTTGATTTTCTTTTTTGGTGGTTTGGTTTCTGTAGTTTCTATATCGGAGTGTTGCTCTTTTAAGACTTCTGAAAGCATGGCCCACACAAAGGCACTTCAGATTCTTAAACCTTGGTTGAGTGTTGTGGCTATCTTTAGAAATCTCACATTGGTTCCTTCTTTGCGTTTTGTCAAATCTGTAGTGGAAGTCTTCTTAAAACGAAGAACATGTGCTGGGTCATCATCCGAGACTGCTGAAGTATATGGCAGAATGCGGATAAAACAGAGCAGGAGACATACAATTCTCCCCCAAGGAGTTCAGTCACAAATTTAATTAACACATTATTATTTTTTTAACAAGCGTCATCAGCATAGAAGCATTTTCCTCTGGAATGGTGGCCGAAGCATGAAGGGGCATATGAATGTTTAGCATATCTGGCACGTAAATACCTTGCAAAGACGGCTTCAAAAGTGCCATGCAAACGCCTATTCTCACTTTCAGGTGACATTGTAAATAAGAAGAGAGCAGCATTATCTTTGTAAATGTAAACAAACTTGTTTGTCTGAGCGATTGGCAGAAGTAGGACTGAGTGGATTTGTAGGATCTGAAGTTTTACATTGTTTTGTTTTTGAGTGCAGTTATGTAACAAAAAAAATCTACATTTGTAAGTTGCACTTTCAATACAGTACTTGTATGAGGTGAATTGAAAAACTATTTCTCTTGTTTATCACTTTTACAGTGCAAATATTTGTAATAAAAAATAATATACACTTTGATTTCATTTACAACACAGACTACACTATATATGAAAATGGAGAAAAACATCTTAAATATTTAATAAATTTCAATTGATATTCTATTGTTTAACAGTGTGATTAAAACTGCGATTAATTGCAATTAATTTTTTTGAGTTAATTGCATGAGTTAACTGCGATTAATCGACAGCTCTAAAAAAAAATGTAAACATTATAATCTTTGGTAGCATTAGATAAAAATGAATAAGATCAGCCTGAAAATACTAAAAAATGATTCACTAACGCACATCGACGCTTTGCACAAAGGAGGAAGGAGAAGAAATGGGGAGAGTAATTTCCATAGATTGGGGGGTGTGTGTGTGTATGTGTGCGCGTAACTGGAGTTATGTCACATAACAGCACATTTAGCAGAGTCCAGTCTGAAACCTTTTTATCAGAACACCTTTCTAAAGATTTATCCGCACCATTGAGACATGTAAATATACCATTCATTCATATTATAAGAATTTTTAGAAAAACAAATAAAAAACTTCTAGGATGTTATTGCTATCTTTCATGGTCAGAAATATGGCTATAAAATTACTTGCTCACAACTGTCTGTCTTCCTGTTTTATTAAGATGATGTTTTAAAAAAAAAAAAATAGTGAACAGAGTTTGAGCATAGAAGTTTCTGGTTATCAGGGAATAACATACAGATTATCAAGGGTGCAAAGTTTGGTTTAAGGTAAGGTGGCATGAGGAATACATAATCTGCAATATCCCCGATTGGGGGTAAAAGGTTGATGGGTCAAAGTACAGACATTGCTCTGTCTTCCTGTTTTATGCTACATCATTTGTAAAACTGGAGCACCCTTCACGTTAAATCAATAGCAATAGTGAAGTCCAAAGTGGACTTCCTGGAATCTGTAAATTGGGAACACGAGAATTTAAAGTGGTGTCTGCTGTCAGACATGCTTGAGGACTTTTCAAGCCTTGTAATACTTCACTTTCCTAAAAGAATATTTACTTGAGTAACTTGTATTGAAACAAATGAATTACCCAGTTAAGGAGGCTGGGTGTTTTCCTCTCTAAGTTAGTGATTTACTTAGCTTGTTTTCAGTCATTTTGGAATTGAGAAGTACAGGGAGAAAAATTAGAGGGAGCATTTAGCTTATTCAAGAAACAGTTAAGAGGTGACTTGATCATGGTCTACAACAAGGGTCGGCAACCTACGGCATGCGAGATGATTTTTTTTTTTTTTTTTTTTTTTTTTTTCCTGGGACACTGCTGCTCAGCCCGCTGTGGGTCTGGGTGAGGCCGGCTGAGCGGGCCGGCGGCCGGGACCCGGGCTGGCAGGAACTGGCGGATAGCACCCTAGACCAGGGGTGGGCTGAGCCACTCAGCCCGCTGACAGTCTGGGGTTCCTGCCGCCGGCCCCTTGCCAGTTGGGGTCCGGCCATCAGCCCTGCTCAGCCTGCTGCGGCCTGGGATACCAGCCGCCGGCCCCACTCACCTCGCTGCTGGTCTGGGGTTCCATCCACCCGGCCCCCTGCCCCGGCCGCTTGTACTTGCGTGCCTGTGCTTAATTTGTGTTTTTGATGATTTACCTTCTAAAAAAAATCTCCCATGTCTCACACCTCCAGAAAGGGCATCTCGCACCCCCAGGGGGTCCATGCACCCCAGGTTAAGAATCACTGCACTAAACTGATAAGATCTGCATTTTAATTTTTTAAATGAATCTTCTTAAACATTTTTAAAAACCTTGTTTACTTTACATACAACAATAGTTTAGTTATATAATATAGATTTCTAGAGAGAGATCTTCTAAAAACTTTAAAATGTATTACCGGCACGTGAAACCTTAAATTAGAGTGAATAAATGAAGACTCGGCACATCACTTCTGAAAAGTTGCCGACCCCTGGTCTAAAAGTACCAACATCGGGAGAAGATTTCTGATAGCAAATGGGTGCTTAATCTTGCAGACAGTTATAACTAGATCCAGTGGCTTGAAGCTGAAAGTGGACAAATTCAGCGTAGAAATAAAGCACCAATTTTTAACAGTGAGGGTAACTAAGCATTAGAACAACTTGGAAAAGAACGTGGTGGATTCTTTGTCACTTGAAGTCTTTAAATCAAGACTAGATGTCTTTCTGAAAGGTATTCTCTAATTCAACCAGAAGTTGTGGGTTTGTTGCAGAAGTTACTATGGGAAATTAGATGGCATGTGTTTTGCAGGAGAATAAGACTAGATGTTTAGAGAAGCCCTCAAAATCTATAAAAACTGATTTGTGGTGTTTTGTCTCTGCACTGAGATACTCTGTTCCTAGATATATTCTTTAACCATTTTTTAAAAAAGAGAGCCAGTGGACACATGCTTTTGAAGTATAGTACAGTCCTGTTCCTGTACATATTTGCATTAAATACAGCTTGTATAACACCTTATATTCTTGAACTGTCTTCTTCCATCCTAGCTCACATTGCGTAGTAATGGGTTTCCTCACAGAATAAGGTGCTACTTGCCATGTGTTAAGCTTGTGGAATTAGATCCAAAGAGAGTATAGTTGACAAAATAATGACCTATCCAACTGGTGAAGGCCACCTTCTTCCTTATGAGGTCAGCATGGCATCTTGGTTGGAAAGCTGGGGATGGGGGGTGTCCCTGCCTCCATCTCCTCTCCAGTTCAGCTCATCCTGGATACAGATTTTTTGCCCCACAAACTGCTATTCCAGGCCCCATCATCACATCCCAGGGCTACCTCCCCTAGAAAACGGAAAACTATGATAGGCTTGAATGGGTCAGAAACCAAAATCCTCAAACTCCAACAAAGTAAGGGGATCTTGTAATGCTTGACTTTCCTGGCACTACTTGTATGAGTAAGATGAGTAGGATTTGGCCTTTTTACTTTTTTATGTAAATTGTTTAGGTTTTCTATGAATGGGTAAACATTATCCAAATGTGAACCAAGCACATTTTTGAGTCAAGCAGGCATGTATTATGAGCTATCCTTTTTGATGAAGTATTAACCCCACTCCTCACTTCCTGTAGGAACTTCTCCGTCTGTTTGGTGTTCCTTACATTGAAGCACCTATGGAGGCAGAGGCTCAATGTGCTGTCTTGGATCTTACTGATCAGACATCTGGGACAATCACTGACGATAGTGATATTTGGCTATTTGGAGCACGGCATGTTTATAAAAATTTCTTCAGTCAAAACAAGTATGTGGAATATTACCAATATGTGGATATTCAAAACCAACTAGGTAAGGTGCAAGTGCTGGATATATTGTTTGTTTGCTTGTTTTTGATGGGCAGTTTTGTTCTATATCTTTTTAATACTGGAACTCATTGAGAATCATAACTATTGTGGTGATAACTTTTTTTGAGAGAGATCAAAGTCACATCAGATACCATCCTTCTATGTTGGTTTGTGCATTAAGATATCTCTCTGAATTCACAACCATTTGTTGCACTGGGGCTAGGCTAGTGACCTAATTATGATAGTAATAGTAGCTACCATGTATGAAATGCAAGTCTGTTTTCTGGTAAGCATTCACATTTTGTGTGAAGAAGAGAAAAGACCATGCATAGTTTTAGTCAGAGCAAATTTATATAGGCAGATTATAAGCTTTTCTAAATAGAAGTTTCTTTTGGACATGCTGACAAACACTGTTATAAATAGATCTAATGGATTAAATCACGTTGTAGATCGATTTTCAATTACTAATTAATTCACGGTAATATTTTTCCTTCTGATTGCTGGGGCAAGACCAAAGATCAAAAAAGTATACTGGTCTGAATAAAATTTTTAGCCATGGCACATACTAAACTATTGAACTTGTGTATCTGTCACCTAATTTATTAGGGACAATTTCTGCCCATTCCAGCACTTCCTCAGTCATTACTTAGGCAAAACTACCATAAATCTCCCAGTTTAGAGATTTGAAACAATATTGTAATGTGTTTATTGATTATTGATCATGCAAAACTTCTCAATAGTTTTACATAACGAAAAAGTATTTGTTCTCCTGCTGTGGTTCGTTCTCCCAGTAAATTCTGAGACCTCGTTTTTGTCCAGTGCTGTGGCTGATGTGATAAGCACTTCTAATTTCTATATGCAAGAGTAGCTACAGCAATTCAAGAAGATAAGTGGAGAAAATATCAAAGTTGGGGTGTGAGTGTATAAAAGTGAGTCTCTTTTCTCTGATTACCTTATTTGTGCCTTTTGTGGCAGAGGTTGCAATTGCTTATGTGGAAAAGAAGTGCTATGAAATTATTTGTCTTTAACTATCTGTGATACAGTAATATATTTGGTTTTAGTCTGTTTTGGGGAAAAAACAGTTTCACTTTCTGTCTGCCATCTTCCCTGTTGTTCCTTTCTTCTGCACATGGTTCCCTATGCCCAGTGGTCTTTCTCTCCTGCTGCCATGGACCGTCCTAGCATGCACGCTTCTCCCTCTCCATTGAAGTAATTCTGGAGTAAGCTGGTGGATCCAGTCCCTGAGGAGTGGTTCTGGTTTTCTGTCATCTTGTAACACCAATTCCTAGTAGTGGCAGCTAGGTTGACTTCTCCTCTTCCTTTCCAGCTGTTTCAAAAGAGCCTGGAGGCCTGTAGATGCAACTTGAAGCAATGAGCATCATCACCCTGTGTCCTGCCAACACAGTGTGATCAGCCTTCAGCCAGGGAGCATAGTTTGAGAGCCACTGCTTTTAAGCCATTTGAATACTATGACTCCAGACTTCAGGAGGTTGTGTGCAGCATTGGTTCTGTCTCTGAATTCCTGATACCAAAGCCACTAAACTTAGGTCAGAATTGAAGATGGGGTGAGACGTAGATTTTTTTTTTTTTTTTTTTTTTTTTTTTTTTTAAAGATGTAAAGTAACTTAAAGGCCAGAAATTAATGCAAGTCCAATTAAACAGCATTTAATTTTGACTCGAAGGGGTTGTCAGATACAGTGCCCTAAGGCAATCACTAGTGATTGTGCCAGCAGTAATGTTTTGAGATTGGTCCAGCATGTAAAGCAAGCCCTGACCTTGAATCAGAGTAGTTTTGATCTCTGTTAATGCCTGTACTTTTTCCTGTTACTGTTTTTTATTTTCAGATAATATGCTATTGTTGTCTTTGGGAGAACAGAGTTTAAATTCATAGAGTAATGTCTGGTTTACGTTTTCTGTCTTACAGGGTTAGACAGAAGCAAGTTAATTAATTTGGCCTATTTGCTTGGAAGTGACTACACTGAAGGAATCCCATCTGTTGGCTATGTAACAGCAATGGAGATTTTAAATGAATTCCCTGGGCCTGGAATGGAACCTCTCTTAAAATTCACGTATGATTTATTTGATTTTTCTTTTCATAATACAGATGTTTTACATATTTTTCTATCACTTTAGCATGTAAAGAG
Source organism: Emys orbicularis (assembly GCF_028017835.1). NCBI lineage: Eukaryota > Metazoa > Chordata > Testudines > Emydidae > Emys > Emys orbicularis. The sequence goes on along the minus strand of NC_088683.1, from coordinate 265,494,930 downwards.
AGATGTTGTTGTGAATATAGGTGAAGAGTACAGGTTACTATAGAAAACAACATAGCTATCATAGAATCATAGGGCTGGGAGGATCTCAAAAAGTCACTAAGTCCAGCCCCCTCTACTGAGGGAGGATCACGTAAACCTAGACCATCCCTGATAGGTGTTTCTCCAATGTTTCCTTAAAATCTTCCAATGATGGGGATTCCACAGTCTCCATTTGATGCCTATTCCAGAGTTGGTTACCCTTATAGATAGAAAGTTTTTCCTAATATTTAATCTAAATGTCCCTTATGTAGTAATGGATTTAATATGCAGCATCCTACATTTAGTGAAAATGGAGAACAGTTGATCACAGGGCTCTTTTTATACCAGCCCTTGCCATATTTGAATACTGTTGTCAGATCCCCCCTCAGTCTTCTTTTCTCAAGCCTAAATATACCCAGTATTTTTAACTTTTCCTTATAGGTCAGGTTTTATCACTTATATATATTTGCTCTCCTCTAGACTCTCTCCAATTTATCCACATTTTCCCTAAAATGTGGCACCCTGAACTGGACACAGGACTCCAGCTGAGGCTCATCAGTGCCGAGTAAAGCGGGAGAATTATCTTCTGAGTCTTACATACGACCCTATTGTTAATACACCCCAAAATGATATTCGGCTTTTTCACAACAGCATCACGTTGTTGACTTGTATTCAATTTGTGATCTACTGTAATCTAAGTTCTCGCTAAGCGCTGCAGCCGCCTATTAAGTGCTGTGCAGGCGCTCAAGGCTGCGGCGGGGAGAGGCACCTTAAGTGTAGTACTTTGCGCTTGTCTTAATTGAATTTAATCTTGTTGATTTCAGACCCATTCTCCAATTTGTCAAGGTCATCTTAAATTCTAATCCTGTCCTCCGAAGTGCAGCCCCTCAGGTGGTATCTACAAACTTTCTAAACATACTCTCCACTCCATTATCCAAGTCAGTGGTTCTCAGCCAGGGGTACGCAGAGGTCTTCCAGGGGGTACGTCAACACATCTAGATATTTGCCTAGTTTTACAACCGGCTACATGAAAAGCACTAGCGAAGTCAGTACAAACTAAACTTTCATACAGAGAATAACTTGTTTATGCTATATCAGTGTTTCCCAACCTGGGGGTTGCGATTTATTTTATAATATATAGTAAAAATGAAAAAGTAAGCAAGTTTTCAGTGATAGTGGGTTTTTTTTGTATTTTTATGGCTGATTTTATAAGCTAGTAGTTTTTAAGTGAGGTGAAACTTGGGGTACACAAGACAAATCAGCCTCCTGAAAGGGGTGCAGTAGTCTGGAAAGATTGAGAACCTCTTCTTATTGCCTTTTATGTCCTTTGCTAGGTGTAACTCATTTTGTTCCTTAGTCTTTCCGATTTTGTCCCTACATGCTTGTGCTATTCTTTTGTACTTCTCCTTAGCTATTTGGAAAGGTTTCCATTTTTTATAGAATTCCTTTTTTATTTTCAGGTCATTAGAGAGCTCCTGATGGAGTCATATTGGCGACTTACTGTTCTCTCTATGTTTCCTTTGCACTGAAATAGTTTGCAGTTGTGCCTTTCATATTGTGCCCATTAGAAACTGCTATGGGACCTTACCTACCAGTTCTCTGAGTTTGTTAAAGTCTGCCTTTTTGAAGACCATTGTCCTTATTCTGCTGCTCTTACTCCTTTCTTTCCTTAGAATCATGAAGTCTATCATTTCATGATTACTTTCACTCAAACAGTCTTCCAGCTTCAGATTAGCAGCCAATTAGTCTCCGTTGGTCAAAATCAAGTCCAAAACGGCTATCCCCCTGACTACTTTCTGATGGAAGAAGTTGTCCCCAATGGATTCTAAGACTTTAGCGGATATTTTCTGTTGGAAAAGTAATATGGGAAACACGTCTGGGTAGTTAGACCCCCATTACTACCAGGTTTTTTGTTTTAGATATTTGTTATTTGTTCTAAAAATGCTTCATCCATCTCCTCTTCATGATTTGGTGGTCTATAGTAGATTCCTGCCATGATGTCACCTCTATTTTTTCCCCCTTTTATCTTAATGCAGAGACTTTCAACTAGTCTGCCTGTCACCTCCTTCTGAATTTAGGTTATTATTAGCTGGAGTGGCAAGGAAATAGTGGGTTCTTCTTCGAGTGATTGTTCACGTCCATTACACATTAGGTGTGCGCGCGCTGCGTGCACGAACGTCGGAAACTTTTTCCCTCAGCGGCTCCCGTCGGGCCTGTAGGGTCCCCCCCCTCCCGCCAGAGCGGCGCCCTGCTCTAGCGTATATATATCCCTGCCGGCCCGACCCTCCCTCAGTTCCTTCTTACCGTCCGTGGCGACGTTGGAACAACTCTATCTCTCGTCTGAGAGTGTCCCTTAGCATAGTACTTAGTGTTATCTTACAGTTAGCAGTTCTTTAGTGGTTAGAGTTAAGCTGCAACCCCTGGCTATTTAGAAAGACTTAAACTTCTTTGTGTCTGGTGTTTGGCCAACCCCGGCACCGGCCCTGGGCGGCGGGGCATGCCGCACGCCCAAGGCTTCAAGGCTTGTGCCACGTGCCGCAAGCCTATGCCATTAAGCGATCCACACGACTCGTGTCTCCGTTGCCTGGGGGAAGCACATCAAAAGGAGCGCTGCAAGATCTGTAAGGCTTTTAAGCCCAGAACTAAAAAGGAGAGAGACTTTCGCCTTAAGCAGCTGCTCATGGAGACGGCGTTACAGCCCTCCACTTCGATGGCACCGCCAACCTCGGTGCGGAGTGCCCCGGCATCGGTCCGTGATCCGACGCCGGCGGGGCAGCCTAAGCCCATGGCACCGAATCAGCGTGAACACCTCTGGCACCGGTCTTCTTCGCCAGCTAAATCGAAGGGCCAACCCAAGGCCCGAGGACGTTCCCCGCATAAGAGGGTAGCGCCCGCGAAGACCACAGGTGCACCTAAGGCCGTTGCGGCCCCAGCACAGATCCCGGGGGCAGTGGCTCCGGCGCCGAAAGGCCCGTCGAACCCCGGGATAGGCGCGTCGAGTGAGGAGGAAGGGCTGGAGGAGCTTTTGGAGCAGCCCTCCACCCCAGACACATTTGAGGCAGCAAAGGACCTCATTGAATTGTCCGCTGAGGGCACCCTCCGCGCTAAGGACAATCCGCCGAGACTGCCATCCAGAGGCAAGCCGGCAATGGTGCGCCCATCACGGTTGCCATCTCGGCACCGTTCATGGCGCCGGTCCCGGTCGAGCTCCGCCTCGGTGGACTCCCGGCTTCCCTCCGCGCAGAGAGCCGCACAACCGTCGGGCCCCAGTAAGCGCACGGCACCGACCCAGCAGCCCTGCTCGAGTAGGCACCGGGACGTGTCAGTTGCGCGATCCCTGAGACCGACCTCCCGCAGTCGTTCCCAGTCCCGGGGTCACCGGTACCGATCCAGGTCCAGGTCAGGAAGACGCTACTCCCGGTCCCGGTCACGGAAGCACTACTCTCCGACCCCGGACCGGCACTTTTCCACGGCACCGCCGTGGCCTTCCAGATCTCCGTCCGTAGTTTCGGGTGTAGACTCGGGCCATTCCACCAGATATGCCCACAGAGCACAGGCCAGTAGGGAGCACGAAGCCACTTGGCACCCACAGTGGGGCCAGCCAGGACAATGGCCATTCTGGACCCCTTGGGCCTACCACCAGCAAGGCCCCCTGTCCAGGACCTCGAGATCTGGCCCCTCGGGACACCGGTCCCGCTCTCCACAGTGGCGCCCACCCTCTCGCAAAGAGGCCACAGTCTCCAGGCCGCCGGAGAGGGAAAGGGCTGACTCGGCAATGAGCCCGGCACTGTCCCGGACCCTCGTCAGGGAACACACTCCAGGGGAGCGCCCAGCCGATGAGGAGTTGCAGGAGGAGGAAGACGCGCAAAAGGCCGTGACCTCCTCCTTCTCTCCAGACGAAGCCGTGGCGGGCACAACCGTGTCCGGTCCTCCCCCGATTGACCATCGGGCGCACCAGGACCTGCTCCGCCGAGTAGCCCTCAATTTGGGGTTGCAGGCAGAGGAGACGGTTGAGCAGGAGGACCCCATGGTCGACATTCTAAGCCCGGAGGGCCCCTCCAGGATCGCGCTCCCGCTCATAAAAACGGTCCAGTCCAATTACAAAACAGTATGGCAAACACCGGCCTCCAGTGCGCCTTCAGCAAAAGGCGTGGAGAGGAAATACTTCGCCCCATCTAAAGGGTTTGATTTCCTCTTCTCTCATCCAACACCCTGTTCGCTGGTCGTCTCTGCGGTCAACGAACGGGAGCGCCATGGCCAACAAGCCCCAGCCCCCAAGGCCAAGGAGGCAAAACGCTTGGACTTGTTTGGGAGAAAGGTCTACTCGTCCGGGGGCCTACAGTTGAGGATCGCAAACCAACAAGCGATTCTGAACAGACACAACTTCAATTCCTGGGCATCAGTCTCCAAGTTTAAGGAATCCTTGCCTCAGGGCTCGCAACCCGAATTTGCGGCTATAGTAGACGAAGGGAAGGCAGTAGCTAAAACCTCTCTACAGGCCTTCCTTGACTCCGCGGACGCGGCTGCTAGGACAATCGCTCAGGAGCGGTAATGAGACGCTTGGCGTGGCTACAGGCTTCCGGCCTTCCCCCAGAGGTGCAAAACACCCTCCAAGACCTTCCTTTCGAGGGGTCGGGCTTGTTCTCGGACCAGACGGACGCCAGACTGCATAGCCTCAAAGACTCTCGAGCTACCCTCAAGTCGTTGGGGATGCATACCCCAGTGACACAGAGGAAACCCTTTAAGCCCCAACCCCCCCGGAGGCAGTACCACCCTCGTCCTAGACAGGAACTGTACCGCAGGAGGGGCAGGGATAACAGGCGTAGATGCAACAACACGCCTAACCAGGGCCAGAATCATGGCCAAGGCAAGCCGCAGCCGGGAAACAAGCAAGAGTTTTGAAGCTGCGATCGAGGACAGCATACCAACCTCTATTCCGGATCCCCCTCTGTGTTTCAGGGACCGCCTTTCCCATTTTTACCGTGCTTGGTCACATATAACATCGGACCGCTGGGTCCTGCGCACGGTGGAGGCGGGCTACACCCTTCAGTTTTCCTCGCCCACTCCCTCCCACCCCCCATCCCCGTCCCTCTTCAGGGACCCCTCTCACGAGCAACTCCTCATGCAGGAGGTGCGGACCCTCCTCACAGTAGGAGCAGTGGAAGAGGTTCCTCCGGACCTCAGGGGGAAAGGGTTCTACTCCAGGTACTTCCTCATTCCCAAAGCAAAAGGGGGCCTCTGTCCCATTTTGGACCTACGCAAACTAAACAAATTTTTGGTCAAAGCACGTTTCCGTATGGTCTCCCTTGGTGCTACTATCCCATCCCTGGATCCGGGGGATTGGTACGCTGCCCTCGATATGAAAGATGCGTACTTTCACATCGCCATCCGCCCGGCCCACCGGCGGTTCCTGCGCTTCACCATCAACCAGCGCCATTTTCAATTTATGGTCTTGCCCTTCGGCCTGGCAACGGCCCCGCGAGTGTTCACGAAATGCATGTCCGTGGTGGCGGCTTTTCTTCGAAAAAGAAGGATGCGTGTCTACCCGTACTTGGATGACTGGCTCCTTGCGGGCCGGTCGGAGGCCGAGGTCCGCTCCCACGTGGCGTTGGCACTACAGGTGTTCCGCAGGCTCGGTCTACTGGTCAATGTGCCCAAGTCATCGCTGATCCCCACGCAGAGACTGGACTTTATAGGGGCAGTCCTGGACTCAGTGGCGGCACGGGCAAGTCTTCCCGTATCGCGGTTCTTGGCCATTCAAAAGGCCGTGTGCTCCATCCAGCAATTCCCCACGACCACGGCCAGATGTTGCTTGCAACTCTTGGGACACATGGCGGCCTGCACACATGTAGTCCGACACGCCCGCCTAAAACTCAGGCCATTACAGTTGTGACTGGCCCAAACATATCGCCCCAACAGAGACCCCTTGGACCTGGTGGTGACGATCCCAGATCGGGTATCGAACTCCCTCCACTGGTGGCTCGATCGGCAGCAGGTTTGCGCAGGGGTCCCTTTCGCCACCCCGCAACCCACTCTGACGTTAGTAACAGACGCGTCAGACCTGGGTTGGGGGGCGCACCTGAGGGACCTGCGGACTCGGGGCTTATGGTCCAGTGAAGAGAAGTTGCTTCACATCAACCTGAAGGAGTTAAGGGCGGTTCGCCTCGCCTGTCAGACCTTTCACGCTACCATAGAAGGCCACAGCGTGTCAGTTCTGACAGACAACACTACCGCCATGTTCTACATAAACAAGCAGGGTGGGTCCCGGTCCTCTCCCCTCTGTCACGAGGCGCTCCTCCTCTGGGACTTCTGCAGAGCCCATTCAGTCCACTTATTGGCAACATATCTCCCGGGGGCCCAAAACGTGTTAGCGGACCGCCTCAGCCGGTCCTACCACATGCACGAGTGGACGTTGAGACAGGACGTCCTGCATTTAATCTTCCGGAGGTGGGGGTTTCCCCAGGTGGATCTCTTTGCCACCAAGAGCACAGCCAATGCCCTCAGTTTTGTTCATTCCAGAACCTCAGCCCGGGCTCGTTGGCAGATGCCTTCGCAATTCCGTGGCGCGGGAGCCTGAGGTATGCCTTCCCCCCATTCCCGCTCATCCACAGGGGCCTCCTCAAGACCCGCAGGGACAAGGCGACGGTCATCCTCATCGCCCCGGCGTGGCCACGCCAGCACTGGTTCACGACCCTGCTGGAACTGTCCGTGACCACTCCGGTCGCCCTCCCCCTCCATCGCGACCTCATCACGCAAGACCGGGGTCGCCTACTCCACCCGAACCTATCGTCGCTACATCTCACGGCGTGGTTTCTCTCTGGCTAAACGATACGGAGCACAGGTGCTCCCATCAGGTCCAGCAGATTCTCCTTGGTAGTAGGAAGCCCTCCACAAGAGTGACCTACCTCGCCAAATGGAAAAGGTTCTCCCACTGGTGTGAGCCTCAGCACATACAGCCTCTGCAGGCCTCAGTCCCATCGATTCTGGACTACTTGCTGCACCTCAAGCATCAAGGGCTCGCCCCCGCCTCAATTAAGGTGCATCTGGCTGCCATATCGGCGTTCCACCCTGGGGAGTTGGGGGCTTCGGTGTTCTCCAACCCCACAGTAGCCCGATTCCTCAAGGGGCTGGAGAGGGTGTTTCCCTACTCGCGCCCGCCGGTCCCTGCGTGGAATCTCAACCTGGTCCTGACTAAGCTCATGGGGCCGCCTTTTGAACCCCTGGCCTCTTGCTCCCTCATGCACCTCTCATGGAAGGTAGCGTTTCTCGTGGCCATCACATCGGCTAGGAGGGTATCGGAATTGAGAGCCCTCACTTCGGAACCTCCCTATACAGTTTTTTATAAGGATAAAGTGCAACTGAGGCCGCACCCAAAATTCCTTCCAAAGGTGGTCACACATCATATGGGACAGGACATTTGTTTACCGGTGTTCTTCCCTAAGCCCCATTCGGACCAAAGCCACCGCAGCCTGCATACGCTCGATGTCCGTAGGGCCTTGGCATTTTATCTAGAACGGACCAGGCCATTCCGCAAATCGACTCAACTGTTTGTTGCCATTGCGGAGCGAATGAGAGGCCAACCTATCTCGACGCAACGCTTGTCGGCATGGATTGTGCTTTGCATACGCACATGCTATGAGCTCGCCAACGTACCAGCCCCGGAGATCAGGGCTCACTCAACTAGGGCCCAAGCGTCCTCGGCGGCGTTCTTGGCGCGGGTTCCACTCCAGGAAATCTGCAAAGCGGCCACCTGGTCGTCAGTGCATACATTCACAGCCCACTACGCGATCCATCATCAGACCAGAGAGGATGCGGTGGTCGGCAGGGCTGTGCTTCAATCAATTATTCCTTGACTCCTACCCTCCTCCAATGGTAAGCTTGTGAGTCACCTAATGTGTAATGGACGTGAACAATCACTCGAAGAAGAAAAAACGGTTACTTACCTTCTGTAACTGTTGTTCTTCGAGATGTGTTGTTCACGTCCATTACACTTCCCACCCTCCTTCCCCTCTGTCGGAGTCACCGGCAAGAAGGAACCGAGGGAGGGTCGGGCCGGCAGGGATATATATACGCTAGAGTGGGGCGCCGCTCTGGCGGGAGGGGGGGGACCCTGCAGGCCCGATGGGAGCCGCTGAGGGAAAAAGTTTCCGACGTTCGTGCACGCAGCGCGCGCACACCTAATGTGTAATGGACGTGAACAACACATCTCAAAGAACAACAGTTACAGAAGGTAAGTAACCGTTTTATGTTCTGATGTAGCTAATAGAATAAAACTGGAGAGATTTGGAGGTTTTTAGAACTGTGCAACTGCTTCAGAGTTCATTTCAGAGTTGGACTCCTCCTAGTGGAACAGATATGGGCCCCCTGAGTTTGGGAGAAGGTGTGTTCTATATTTTTTGGTAGAAGGAGGAGAATGAAGAATGTGAATTAGACTGCCTGAAAAGAGACATACAAAGGTTAGGGTAGAGACGGGAAGAGACAGGCTGTGGGGTTACGTGCAAGAAACAGAAGGGGCAGGAGGGCATGTAAAGAAGGGTCAGTAACCACTAAGACACATTCCCTTCCAGAAACTGAAATAGAACCCAGGATTCCTGAGTTTCTACGTTGTTTTGCTAGCTACCAGGTATCCCCTTCTAGTGGCTGGGCTGTATAAAAGGTAACAGCCTGCTACTCCTATCAGTTAGGTGGAATAGTACAGGTCTGTGCTGTGGACCTAACGGTTTGGTCCTGCTGATGACCCATATAGGAGGCCATTATGGTTTCACATGATATAATTTCTGTATTTTCATTTTGTTTTTCTTAAAATCTGGGAAATATTATTTCCCCCTCCCCACCCCCCCAAAAATTATATGAATGTTAACATTGCAAAGTCATGCATTTAAAAGTTAAGAAATGCTGGAATTAAGGCTGTCCTACGCAACCTTTAATTCAGCCCCCTTATACATATGCTTTATGATACAGTCTTTAATTACATGATCACAGACACTTTTCCCCCCACATAACTCCTGTCTCACTCAGGGGACAGTGTGGATGATGTTCTGGGAATGAATCAGGGTTATGTACTGAATGTGTGTTGTCTGTAGGACCCCAAGCTCATTTGTTGCAGATGTTGGAAAGTGCATAGCTAATGAGGCCTGGAATAACAGGAAGGGAAAAGACTATTCCATTTTTTAGGAAGCTAAATGCTGCCCTGAAAATTTGGATTCTGTCTTTGTCTCTTTCAGAGTTCGCACATGTGATGCTGGGCGAGTCATTGAAACCAAAGCTTTCCAAGGTGGCTACTAACTATGTGCTCTTTATTATTTGGGTACTCGGCTTTAGATAACTGTGGTCAGACTTGTAGGAGTGCTGAGCACACACAACTGAAGTCATAGAACGCTATGCAATGAACATATTAAGTGTTAAAAAGGCTGAGTACACTGGAAAATCAGGTCCTAGGTGTCCTGAGTTAGGCACCCAAAATCAGTGGACACTTTTGACCATTTTGAATGAAACCTCTGTGACTCAGTTCCCCAGTTGTAAAATGGGGAGGATAATATTTCCCTACCTCACAGGGTGTTGTAAAGATAAGCTCATTAATGTTTGTGAAGTACTTGAATATTGTGGTGATGAGTGCCGTAGAAAAGCCCATGAAGAAATTAATAATTCTGTGTTCACTGCAGGGTTTGGATGGTTGTGCAGCCAGTTTGGCATGGGGCCACATGGAAAGTGCATTGTTAGCTATTCAATATTTCTTAGCAGCATCTATCCTTTGTGCACTGAATGAATCCGGGGTCCAGTTAAAACAGTATGTAATCAAGACTATCATGCTTATGAGCAAGGCTGGGGTGGGCATGGAGGGGGGGTTGGAATTAAGGCTGCATGAGCAACCTTAATTCAGGCACTTTCTAACTTTAACATTTTTTGAATATGGTTCCTTTGTATCTGGTTTATAAATATCTGTGTGTGGTTGGATTGTATTTTCAACTGTTACTATTTGTAAGTAATATTCCCTCATCTTTAGAAGTCTTCTGGCAAGAGGGCAAGGCCCACTGTTCCTTTCAAAGCACTTGAGCTGAAGGGTGCATGTGATCCTGTTAGTGAGGATTAGCAGGAGACATTACTAAAAGAAATTTAGTAAGTAGGAAGGCTTCTCTGTTTTCCAATAAAAATTGTTTTAAACCACTTCTAAATCCATAGCACAGTTCACTAGAGCCAAATTTTTGAAATTTCATGGAGCAGTTTCACTTGGAAGTGGGCTTACTGGGGGCTATGACTTTTTATTTAAAAAAATATATACATAAGTCATTTTTGGTTACAAAAGTTGTCCAAGAATCATCACTATGTGTGGAACACTTTCCTCAGCTCATCAGTAAGGCCATCACCCTCTTTGTATTTACGTACCTCTTGAAGACCCACTTCTGTTGTGCTGCCTTTGAGGAATCTAGTTGACTTCTACTGTCCAGACCAAGATGTGGCCAAAGATCACCTTGACCACTGGTACTTATAGGTTGTGTATCTTCTCCCTAAAGTGTCTGTGTGCCTTTCGATTGTATGCTTCTTGGGGCAGAGATTGTGCCAGCTTGTTGTTTGGAAATTGCCTATCATGTCTTGGTACTACTGGAAACAAATAAGAAATAATAATAATAAAGGCTGTTTAAGTTCGCTTGATAGCCCTTAATAGTCTAAAATGTATTTTACTGAAACAACTGAATGTCTTTCTCCTCCTATACTCTTCAGTGAATGGTGGACTGAAGCTCAGAAGAATAAGAAAATAAGACCCAATCCACATGATACCAAAGTAAAGAAAAAACTGCAGCAACTGCAGCTGAGTCCTGGCTTCCCAAATCCAGCAGTAGTAAAAGCTTACCTGAAACCTGTGGTGGATGAGTCAAAGGGGTCATTCATCTGGGGAAGGCCTGATGTAGAACAGATCAGAGAATATCTTTTTACAATCCTATCTGGTTGGAGTTGTGAACCAAAGTTGCTTTGATAAAAAAGAATGCATGAGTCTATTAGCAAGTTCAATAACCCAGAACCAAATTCTGCTTGTCTCACTTGCATGAGGAGTGATATTGTAGTCTCATTCACTTCAAGCAAAGGTAAGCTGAGGAGGATTTCACTTTAAATGTAAACAAAATCAGTGATTCCATCCTCACTTTATTTAGCATCCCTTGCCACAGTCCATGTATTTCTTGCACTGATTGCAATTTGAGATACAGCAATGTGTCTAAAAATGGATGGTCCATAGTTAGGTAACTAAATGAAGCCTCTGGTGTATATACAAACATTGAGGGGTTTTTCTTTTCTTCAGGTTAACATATTTTACAACAATATTGGATGTAGCCAAAGGGATCTTTTTGTTGTTTGAAACACAGTTTATGGATAATAGAAAAGAATAAGCTTTTCTGAAGACATTTCGGATAATACTGGCAATAGTTGTTACTAGACCTTGACATTTCCTTTGTTCTTACTGTACCTAAAAGTTTTTGTACTGTATCTTTTAGAGATGCTTGGTTAGGTGAGGAACTTCCGTTTTTCACGTTCATACTTTGGTAGTAAGTGTTTTTTAATTTTTGATGAACCTTAACTGCCTACACATTCTGTCAGAATTGCTTTGGCTGGACTAGGACAAAGACAGATGAAGCCCTTTTGCCTGTACTTAAACAGCTGAACTCACAACAGGTAATCATGTTATTGGAGATTTTATGTAGTTTAAGGCTGGCTTGAAAATTTAAAAACTACACCTCTACCCTGATATAACGCTGTCCTCGGGAGCCAAAAAATCTTACCGTGTTAGAGGTGAAACCGCGTTTATATCGAACTTGCTTTGATCTGCTGGAGCGCGCAGCCCCGCCCCCCTGGAGCGCTGCTTTACCGCATTATATCCGAATTTGTGTTATATCGGGTCGCGTTATATTGGGGTAGAGGTGTAGTATTTTTAAAATAACCAACAAAGCTTCAACCAAAAGTATATTATAAACCCAAATCATTTAACAGACTCTTGGTCAAATTCTGTGCTGAACTACAACCCCTGCAATTCCATTGAACTTGTGGGCTGTCACAAGTTGTAAGTCAGCATGGAATTAGGCCTTGTGTATATAGATATTAAAATTGTAAGTACATATATTTTTTAAATGATGACATAACATTAGATTTTAAGTTCTTTTGGGCATAAATGTTGTACAGTTTGTGTGCTGTGAAGCACTTAGTATAATTTTAAATGCTGTAAATTAGTAAAATCTAATAGTTCTGCTGCCTGTCAACTCCTGAGTTCAGGCTTCTGTTTGTTCTGCAGTAGCTGATATTACAGATTCCTAAAGCAGCATAGGTAAACCCCATGTAATCCCTACTTCTGATGCATTGAAGCTTGGCTCCTGTAGGATTTTCAAAGCAGGCTTGTCAGTCTTCCGTTCATGTAAAGCGTCATCTCTCTGAATGTTTTTAAATGTTCTCTCAAACAGTTTGGCTAAATGAGGTTGTACTGTATTCCCTATAAAGCTTTATATGTTAGTAATATCATCAGCTCTTGCAAGGAGATGCAGATCCCTGAATATAGGAGTAGGCAGATAAATGGAGGAATTGCTTTTGAAATACTTCTTGTTTTATAATAAATATATTGATAACTTTTAAATCTACACACATTCTTTTAACAATGTGGAATCTTAAGTGACTCTTTCAAAAAGGTTGCAGTTAAGACTTAAAATGTTGCAGTAAGCATTCAATTTGTTTGATCAATGAGAATAACATTTTATTTCACTGGTTTGTGCAAATGAAAAGCATAGTTGTAGGGTTTATTTAGTAAAGCAATCATTTTATTATGTTAATAGTTTGCATTTGAATATGCTAATAAGTATGTGTGTGTGCAGGTCTGGGGGTCTCCATTTGTGCTGTAATTGCAAATAACACATGTTAGAAGCATGAACACAGTATTTGTAAAACGTGAAGGGAATTTTGCTTCCTTAGCCATTAATTTGTTTCTTTAAACAGGGCTGTAGTGTTTCTTGCTCTAAGGAAGCTTTTAAAACTTGCTGAATAATTATATTATTGTATAATTTCTAATCTCTTGTACTCTGTATATACTTGTGATTCATATTTCATTTATTTGAGCAGTCTTTGTTCTACACCAATTTAGACTATTGCATAATCTATTTTATTTATAGAATGCCTGTCATGATGGTATCTAAACTTCACCTTTTTAATTGTTGTGTATACTTGTAGACTCAACTTCGAATTGATTCATTCTTCAGACTAGCACAACATGAAAAACAAGCCATTAAGAGCCAGAGACTTCGAAGAGCTGTGACTTGTATGCGGAGGAAAGAAAAAGAAGCAGCAGTTGATGAGGCTACTGCTGTTGTAGAAAGAGAATTTAAACACGGTGAGAAAACTAAAGGAAAAATAGCTGTCCAAGGCACAACGGATCGAGCTACTGCAGCACAAAGCCAAAGGGTAAAGAGGAAAAAACATTCAAAGTCTAAAGAGGAGAGTTTCCATGGAGGCGGTTTCATTGGTGAGGTGCAGCTGTCAGAAGCATCCAGTGGGTCTTCAGGAGAGGATTCTGAAAGTGAAGTTTTAAGTAAGAGCAAAAGAGGAAAAATTGTCAAGGAATCAGCAATTCAGAAAAACACAGTGAGACAGGAGGAAGACATGAATAGTAGCTCAAGTGGTGAGGATGGGGATGAAGAAAACACAGTCATGGTGACTGCCCGATCTGTGTTTGAGGGCAAAAAAGGGAAATCATGGAATACGAGAGGAAGAAAAAAGAAAAAGTGCTAACTGGTTTTTTTGTTTTATGATCAAGTCTTGATTTGTAAATACTCTAATGAATTCACTGGTAGAAAAGAATAAATGTAAATTATCCCTTATTTTTCTGTGTGTATTGCACTGACATTCTGACTAGACTTTAAATAAGAGACAGTTTTAGCAATCTTGAACTGCAGTTTTTTCAGGACAATTATTCAAAAGGTCCAGTGTTGGTCTTTTTATTCAGTGAAAGTTTCATTAAATAAATAGGAGTTTTTCCTGAGTTATTTTATAAAATTGGGTCTGATGATGATTTGTCAGTGTTATTTCCTAATAACTGAAGTGAGATAGTTGTATTACGTCACCATCTATCAACTTCACTATTCAGTGAAGTTTGAGAAGTGATGTACAGAATTTCTGAGTATGGGGAGAAAGAAAATCTGCTCAGTTTTGGTTCTCTTATCCTCTTCGGTCTGCCTGTCTTCAAAAGTTTCATGTTCCAAGTCTGTTGTTTACTGCATCATTCATGGTGCAAAAAAATTTACAGAATGCTGTGGTAATGGAAGAGGGAAATGGCAGCATTATGAGAATTTACATAATCCAAAGAGGAATAATCTCTTGTAGTATTAATGTTAAATTATACTTTCTGCCTTCAGATGTGTGTAGGAGGAAGAGGGACTGAAACATAAGCGCTTCTATCAGAGGCCTGGTCTAAAGTAGCAGTCAAAAATTTGCTGATATAAAGCAAAATCAGGCTGTGAGCTAGAGGCAAGCCCAGCTCACAGAATCTGACAAAAGCACTGATATCGCAAAACACATATTTTGCAATAGGCACAGAGCACTCACACAAACACATTCCAGAAGGGTGGTACCAGAACACCTTGATACAAGCACATTCTCTAAAGAGAACAAGAACACACTGACCCATCCCAAAGATAAGGTCAGGATGATTGTGTGATGGATAGAGATGTACAAGGTGATGGGTGGTAATTGGCTACGTCCGAGGGTGTCAATTAACTACACCAGAGGGGCAGTACATAACTTGTTTGTATTGATGTATAAAATGGAGCCTCAAAGGGAGTGTCTCTGGCCATTCACTGAGCTGTGTCCATTGTCACAGGCATAGTGTAACTGTAGACATTGATCCCGGGAGCTAGGACCGGGCTTCGTCGACGATAAACCTGGCCGGGTGCCTTCGTATCTAACGGACCTTGTGGTCATTGGGCGGTCTGCTTTGCCACCTGTTTTGCGCAGAACTGGAATGGCACACACAACACATGCAGCTGAAAATCTGACGACAATGTGCATGACTCCCGTTTGAAGTCATGGGAGTCATCTGAGCATGTCCAAGGGCAAAAATTGTCCGAATTCAGAGGTGATGTGAAACTTAGGCAACATTAGACCTTGCATAAGACTAGTGAATAGATGAAACATTGGCAATGATGCAGCAGTGATTTGACAAAAACACCCCGTTGGTGTTTCAGGGTGCCTGCCAGCCTCTGGAGTCCTGGCAGGCTCCCTGATGTAGTACAGTGAGCCTCTCAGACCCTCTAGACAAAGTTCTAGGGGCTGGCAGGTTTCCCACACTGAGGTAGCAGCCTTACGAGTCCCTGTTCGAGCCAGGACAGCTTTATGGACAAAAGCCTACTTGCCTCCAGAGATGTGGCTGGAGCCTCCAACTGGGACTTCCAAAGTTGGCAGACTCTCTGCCAATTAGTAGCTAATTGAAATTGAATGGTATTTCTCTGTTTCATGACTGTTCAGTGACTAGACAAGAATGCCAATTTCATGTTTTGTTTCCGGAGAAACATATCCCAGTTAGATGCAAACAAAAATCCCTAAATTTTGGCCAACTCTGCATAAGACCCACTTAATTTACCACAATGTAAGAATATCTATATTGGTGTAACCTGTCTTTTTTTTTTTTTTTTTCCCCCCTGAAGGAGATGCACATGTAAGGTGAGGTGGTGGCCTTGGGGGGAAATAGGGGGTAGGTGGGAGGGGGCAGTGGGGTGAGAAGAGGGGGTGATGGGAATTTGGGATGTGCAGGGCTGTGGCGGCCGGAGAAAAAGGCGACTCCCCAGCTCCAGGGCTGTGGCTGTCGGGGAGAGACGGCCCTGCTTCCCAGCCTCAGCTCTGTGGTTGCTGTGGCAGGGGAGAGACCCCCCTTTTCCCAGCCCCAGCTCGGGGGCTGCCGCAGGGGGGGGGAGAGGGCACATCCATTGCATTAGAAAGGTAAGACTACCGATATTAAAATGAGTTGTGTGCTTTTATTTGTAGGAAAAAAACATTTTGTTTTTTATACAGCGCTTTTATCCAAAGCACTTTACAATAGTTAGCTAACGGTACAGACAACATTTGGAAAGAGCATTAAGTGGTCTGCTGAGACTCTCAGCAATTTTCAAGTAGTCCGCAAAAAAAAAAGTTTGAGAACCACTGCCCTAGTGGTCAGCTTGCCTCACATTTGAGACTAAATGGGTTGTGTTTGACAGTGGCTCCCAAATATAAAATGTGCTCTCCAGTATTTACTGTTGCTGAGTATGGTAGAATCCTGCTGTTCTTCATTTAAGTTCTAGTGAGATTTCATTTTATGATTATTTTTTAATAGTAGCGGCCTATAGGCAAATTAGATTGGGGCTCCATTGTGGCTAATGCTATACAAAGGTAGAGTAAGAGACTGTCTCTGCCCTGAGGAATTTACAATCTAAATAAGATAATTTTCAGAGACATGCATATGTGGCTCCACTGATATAATTGTGCCTTTTAGAAGAGATTGGAGGGGAAGATGACGATGGAAAAGATTCTGATACGTGGAGTCTTATAGATGCACTTAATGCTGTATCTTCTGAATTTGAAATTTATGTACAATTATGTGCCTACATTTTGCCTCTTGCAAATTGAACATGTGAGTGTACACATCTCTCAGGTGTTCAGTTTTTACAGTTGTAGTAATTGTGCACTCAAATTTAGACATGCAGTTGTACATGCATTTCACAAACAGACCTCTGCTTTAAATGTGACCCTGAATGTTTGGAAGAATACTTGGCTTTTGAATGATTCCCCCCCCGCCCCCCACGCTTTTAATATTTTTTTAATGACATAGATCATGACAGCCTTAGTAAATGCTATTTTTGTGAATTTGTCTAGATCTCTTGCTGTTCTACATAAGGGCGGAGGAGATTTCATGAGTACCAAGTTCTCTGGGAAACACAGCACTATGTGACCACTTTGTGTTCAAGCTGCAGCTGTCAGGATTTATTAATGCCTTCTGGATATAGACCTCTTGCTGTTACGAAATCCCCTTCTGGTGGGGGATTGTTGGTAGTATGTAACAAAACTTTAGTGCGTTTCTATCTGGGACTATTTGAGCTAATTGTAGGGGAAAATCCAGTGGATAAATCTTTTTGTATCTCCTCCTTTTATTGGAAGGCCAAGACAAAAGATTCAGGTATGTTGATAGATATAAAACACAGCTTTTAGACGCTGGACACCATAGAAATTCTTACTGCCTCAATTTTCAGAATACATTCTAAGTAATCTGAATTACTTCACACTGCTTATATTAAATAGTGCAGGTTAGAAGTTGAACTGTTTAGTATTGAAGTGCTTTTAGTTAATCATAGCAATAGAGTATAAAATCCATTAAACATGCTATGAATTAACATTCAAAGTTTAGCAGGATGTTGTCTAGTTCAGTACACATAACAGTGTATTATGGAGATGACCTTCAGAAGAAAATATGTGTAGATGCTATGAAGGGAAATGTTTTCCCAGCTTAGAATGGTTGTGTAGTGAAACAATACTGTCTGTCATGCGGAGTTTTAAGTGTCTGTTTAACCATATTAATTTCTCTGCCAATCTGAAGAAAACCTATGCATTCTACACTGGAAGTAATGGACAAACTGATCAGTGTAACATTTACTAACCTGTCCAATAGCTACTAATTGATTATTTTATGTCATCCCTGTATGGGTTAATAATGGTAGAGCAATATGGTGGTAGGGAAAATCTGTACCTCTTGTGTGGATAAAATCACAGAAGTTGAAGATTGAACACACCACCAGCTCCCTAACAAGGCAGGAATGTTTTTTACTTTACATTTTCTAGTCTAATTTTAAATATCCCAAGCAAAAGGGTATCCACCTCTCCCCTGAGGAAATTCTTCTACAGTCCAATAGATTTTACTGTCAGGAAGTTGTCCCTGACATTCAGCCTATATTTTCACTTTCATAATTTTATTTCTTCACTACTGTTTATAGATCCTCTCACTTAATCCTCTCCCTCTTTGGTATTAAAATATTTATAAAGTATTATCATATGCTTCTCACAACCATTCTTTAGCCACTCCAGCCATTTGTAGTTCTCCTAATCTATTATTCATAAATCTTGCTGCCCCTGATAATTTTTGCATTACTCTTCTCTGAACTCCCAATTTATCAATATTCATCTGATAATGAAGTGTCAAGGACTGAACACAATATTCAGGTCAGTTGCACTAAATCCATACACAGGGGGACTATTAACCTCATTCCTTGCAGGGATGCTTCTGTATATGCAGCCCAAAATTGCATTGCCTTTATTGCAAACTTTTGTATAATTTTTTTTTTGTTCCCCATCGCTCCAAACTCTTTGGGCATTACAACTTTCCATTGAGTATATGCGTTTTGAGTTCTTTTGTGTGTGTGTGTGTGTGTGTGTGTGTGTGTGTGTGTGTGTGTGTGTGTGTGTGGCATTTTTTCAGTTAAGTGTTTGCTTGAATTTTTCCAAGTTGAATCTCATTTTGTTGTTTTCCTCCTATGTTTCTAATCTTTCTAAATCTCTTTGTATTATTTCTCTGTTTGGAATGGCATTTGCAACTCCTGCTTCCTGCTTATCATGTATGAATTTCATTAATACACGGTTTACACCTCCTTCCCGATAATTAATGAAGTTAAGCAAGGCCAGATCTTATGGCAATCTCTTCGATACTAAGCTGGACGGTTTTCTCCTCCGCCATACATTTCTCATGACCTTTTTATGGTCTTTCAGCCGTATTTCTATCCAAGATTATTTGAATTAATTTTCAACTAAGATTTAATAAAATAGTATTAAATCCTTCAGTAAAACCCCAAATTTCTATCAACTGCATTTCCTTCATCTATTTTTTCTTTGAGAATAAAAAAATAAGATTTGCTTGAGAAAATTTATTCTTTGTTCCATGGTTCCATACTCCTTTAGATATTTAGTGATTTTGTTCCCCTTGACATTCCATTATTTTACTAGTGATAGAAGTTTTGTAGGATTGTAATTGCCAGGAGCACTCTCTTCTTTACTTTTTTGAAAATCAGTACAGTATTTGCTTGTCTACAGCCTGCCAGTATCTCCCCAGTTCTTTAAGATTTTTCAAAAATAATTTCCATAGTTCAATAAATTCATTAGCTAATTTTCTTAATTGCCCAGGTGGCCATGTTGCCTAGGTAAGCAAGTTTATATATATCCAGGTTGTCCAAGTATTCCTTTATTTGTTTAATAATAATTTTTACAAGTGCTTTCTTTCTAATTGTTCATCCCTAGATTTTAATTTTTTTTTTCTGTTTAAAATATTTGAAACAAGTTCAGTATGTGATTCATTTGAGTCATTAATTGAGTCACCGCAGTCATTTGTGTCATTTCATACTGGTCCCTACTTTGTCTAGTATTGCCTGCCTGATGATATTTTTAAAACCTCATCTTATCCTTTTTAGGTAATAGCAACTCATTTTTTAAAACCACTTTTATATTTTCCCTGCAAATCTTAACTGTGTATTCCTCATTGTTTGTTTGCCTCATTCGTTTTTCCTAAGCAGAATTTTGGTTTCCAGCACCTTTTTATGCACAAAATTCTCTACACAGGCACACGCACGCGCACGCACACACACACACACACACACACTGTATATATTTAAATAAATAATATTCCATTTGATATTTTAATAAGTATATTTTCTGTCCAGTATTGTATCACATGAAATGGACATGATACCATCACAATGTAATCATCTGATATCTGCTGAATTAACAAGGAAACCAGAATACAAGGAAGGTAATTTATTTTTCTTATCTGCTTCATTTTCCTGTTATGCTTGAGAAGGTTATTAAGTAGGAGGAAAAAGTGTTTTTCCATGAGGTATTTTCACATTCATGTCACTTAAGGAACTGTGTTAACATTTACATAAAAATGCAATAATGTTGTTGCAGTGTTGTAGTGGAAATTCGTAATGTTATGCCTTGCCAGCTCACACAAACCTTGGCAGCTTCCTACCAGAGTTTAGAGCAGTGCCTCTGGCTGGTTCCAGTGAATGAAGCTGTTGCCATAGATCAGGATATTAATGTAGAGTTTCTATGTGGGATGTCAGTAAGCCAAACTGAATTACTTACAAGCTCCATTTCTGTCTGGACTGCCTCCAACTTAATCCTGAGAGATCTTCACATAAAACTAGTAGCAGAATCAGGCTTTGCTCCCACAAAGCTTGTGGTTGCAGGCCCTGTGATTTTTTTTTTTTTTTAAAGACCCTTAAACATGAAGGTTAATCGCAGATTTTAGGTTTTAAACAGATCAAAACTTTTGAGTATTGGCTGTGAAAGGAGTTTTCAAAATATCAATTTATAGCTAAGACAGAAAGTTTGTCATAGTGAATGGACTGTGTGCACTTAATGAGCAGTTATTCAGTATTTGCTTTCTCCTCACTGTTCAGTGTGTGGTCTCCTCCCTTTTTTATTGCACAATATTCAAACCCTGCTCTAAAGACAATTATTAATGTCCTCATGTGCTTTTTCAATTGTATTAATCACTACAGTATCTGCATGTTTCATAAACACTAACAAATTTATTTTCACAATACACACCCCCACACTGTCCCGTGAGATCAGGGAGTGGTATTATCCCCATTTTACTCAAGAGAAATTGAGGCACAGGGAGATTGAGGTCAAAAGTATCCAGTAATTTTGGGTGCACAATTTGAGATACTTAAGTACTGTGAAAAATCAGGTCCTACCATTATATAGCACTTTGAACATATAAAGCTCAGTGCCCATAGACATTTGTTGCTGCTGTGAGTTTTCAGCACTTCTGTAAATCAAACCCCATGGTCTCAAGTTAGGTAACCAGAAAAAGAGGAACACACAATTGTTAGAGGATTTTCCCTTCACCCCCTCTCCTGATTCTTGTCACACACAAGACCAGAAGTCTGAAGTGCAGGCAGTGCAATGTTTATTGGGGTTAGTTTCAAGCAAGCATATCCATAGCTCTGCATGCCGGCAGAGTCTGTTTCCCAGTGTTCCGTTCCCAGCTCCGACACTGCAGAGCCTTTACCCCATGTCTCCCTTCCCAGCACTGATGTCACAGAACTTTTGCCTGTGTGCCTGTTCCCCATTCCCACCTCCTCCTCCTTAGCAGGCCCAAATATACCTGCATTGCACACCCCTAGTCTAGGGTTACCATTTTTTTAAAATAACAAAGAGGACACTCCAAGGGGTCCCGCCCCTGCCCCAACTCCGCCCCCTTCCCCGCCCCAACTTCGCCCCTTTCCCAAAGTCCCCGCCCCAACTCCGCCCCTCCCCTGAACGCTCCGGCCCCCTGCTCCTCCCCCTCCCCTGCTTCCCGCGAATCAAATGTTCGCGGGAAGCTTGAAACAGGGAGGGAGGCAGGCAGCAGGTAAGCTGGGGCGGGGGGGCGCGAGGAGGCGCGGCCCAGTCCGGCCCCCTGGCCGAGCGGCTCGGGCCCAGTTCAGCTCGGGCCCTGGGGCACCAGGCCCAGTTCCAGCCGAGCGCGCCAGTCCCAGCCCCGGCAGTTCCAGCTCGGCTCGGGCCCCGGGGCACCGGCCCCAGCTGGGCGGCTCCGGCCCGGCTCGGGCCCAGGGGGCGCCGGCGTGCGCCAGCCCCGGCCCCGGCGGCTCCAGCTTGGCTTGGGCCCCGGGACACAGGCACCGGCCCCAGCCGAGCGGCTCCGGCCCCGGGGCACCGGCTGAGTGGCTCCGGCCCTGGCAACTCCAGCTCAGATCGGGTCCCGGGGCACCGGCCCCGGCCGAGCGGCGCCAGCCGAGCACCGCCGGCCCCAGCGGCTCCGGCTCTGGCCCCAGCGCGGATCCAAGCCCCACGACCGCTCCCTATTTTCCCGGACATGTCCGGCTTTTTGGAATTTCCCCCCGGACGGGGATTTGATGACCAAAAAGCCGGACATGTCCGGGAAAATCCGGCCGTATGGTAACCCTACCCTAGTCCCACCCCTTACAACTTACGGTCATGTTCCATTTTGGAGGGTCATGAGTCTGGGGTCTTTGTCCCACCTCTTTTGTATCCCATGGGAGGGGTAAGGAGTGAGGTGGTGCTCTGGACATGACCAGGCCTTTCTTTGGGTTTTAACTGGTTGCTTGACCTTGGCTTGAGAGAGGAGCCAGGGAGCCTTTCAGTGTATGCTCGTATATTACACTCCCACCATGCCCTGTAACACTTTTGACTCCATCTCTTATCTCTTTTCACCCCATCTGCTTGTGGGCAGATGTAACACACGGTTTCTTTGTTCACACATATTAGTAAGGATATCAGAGTATCAAAAGTCAAACCCCAAATTCTATCCCAGGCTAACAAACAGGCCTATATACTAACAACAATTAGTAACCATCCATGAAAAGTTTGATTTAAATGAGTTGCCCCGCATGACATTGGAACTCTGTGGCAGAGGCAGAGAGAGAATCCAGTTCTCCAGGGTGGCATTCAATTGACTTAACCATGAGACCATTCTCTCTCTTCCTGTAATCCCCTGCCTCATACACTACACACTTTCCATCTTCTGCAACAAGTGAAGCATGGGTCATAAAGACAACGTCTTCCTTCACATCACAGCCCTTCTCCACCTATAGAGCAGAGTGGAAAAAATAGCATGTAATTTTGTAATTAAAAAGACTTATTGTAACACATACAATGAATTAAGGTTATACAGGCAACCTTAATATTGGTGTTTTCTAATATTTGAGTGCTTGACCTTGCAACCTTAATAATCCTTTAACATTGCTTTTTGTGTGTGTGTAATTTCCTAGATTTTTAAACAAGCCAACTGAAAAAAGAACTTCTATCATGTGGCATCAGATTTATGCTCACATGGGTAACCATCTGGTTTGGATCCTTTAGATTCACTGCACAGGCCTCTGCCACTGATAAATAAATGGAGATATCCTATCTCCTAGCACTGGAAGGGACCTTGAAAGGTCATCGAGTCCAGCCCCCTGCCTTCACTAGCAGGACCAAGTACTGATTTTTTGCCCCAGATCCCTAAGTGGCCCCCTCAAGGATTGAACTCACAACCCTGGGTTTAGGAGGCCAATGCTCAAACCACTGAGCTATCCCTCCTTTTGTTGACAGAAGAAGGATGGTAAAACTCAGGAATCTCGGGTTCCATTCCAGGCTCTGAAGGGAAGTGTGCTCTACTGGCCACACGCTTCTACCTGTTACCCCCAACTATGACCCTTTCAGCCCCAACCCTTTCAACTTGTCCCTGTCCCAGTCCAGTCTTTACCTTGGCACTAACTCCTTATCCCAGTCCCATTCTCTTCATGTAGCCAGTTTGTCTTCACTCAAGTTTCTGATATCAATCTCAGTCGTCTTGCCCACTAAATCCTAGTCTCCTTGCATTGCCACGCCGTCACCCCCTGCCTCCTCATCTGATCTCAGTCTCCTCTCGTCCACTGACTCTGTCTCCACTCTCTGTTGGCTCCCAGACCTAGTCTCCTTTCCCAGTCAGTCCTAGTTCCTTTCCCTAGTCCCCAATCTATCTCTCTCTGTCCCCAGCCTTCAGTCACTCCACACACTCCATTTTCCCTGTTCCTACTGGCTCCCAGTCCTAGTCTTTCTCCAGGCTCCTCATCTAATCCATGTCTTTTGTCATAGATGTACAGGGTGGTTTAATGCAGCCTTTATACAGACTCTGTGGGCCTATCTCTATTATTTTCCAGGCCTCAGGCACAACTTTTTACAAGGGCAAACCATGAAGTCTCACAACTCTGAGACTGAACTTGTGAGTATGGTACCTCTGTACTTGCCGTGTGCTCTACAGCAAGTCCAAATGAGTTAAAACTCCTGGTAGAAGCTGTACTCATTCAGGGAGCAATATAATCAGTAAGTATTTGCAGCAATGCAGGGCAGCATTTTCGAAACGAGCAAGCATTTGTTAGTCTGCTGACATACAATCTTAGATTAGCATGGAAAAGTCAAGCTTAAGTCTTTGTTTTTAGTGGCAGGAGCAACTGTTCTACGTTTCCATGGTCTCCTGTAGTCCATCTCAGTCTCTTTTTCCTCTAGACTCTGACCCTGTGTGTCTATCTCCCTGGTCTCTCTGAGCGCAGTTCTTCTTAACGCAGTCACCTGACATCTCCTGTGTCTTTTTGTCCCCAGTTGCAGCCCCACTGTGTTCCACACCTTCTCCTTCCTTGGCTGCCAGGTGTTAATGTCTGGTCAGTGTTTGACTGTTGGGCCTTTCATTTTCTCTCTAGGGTACTCCATTCATAGGTGTTTAATTTCATTCAGTTCTTGATGGCCCATTTGGGTTTAACCCAGACAGACCTGCTGTCAACATAACGTCTGACTGTCATTCCCATATCCCATGGGGAGAAATTAACCCCTTCATGCCCAGTGGGTAGCAATACAATGTAAATGGGTAAACTGAGTCACCCACATTAATAACATTAACAAAAATCACACGTTCTCCACAGTCCTTGTCTCCCTGAATCCTTGTCGCAGTCCCTTTGTCCAGCCAGTCCGAGTTCTCTCCCATATTCTGACTGCTTGTCAAATCCATTGCCCTACTGGTTCCCAGTCTCCTCGCCCTACCAGCCCCAATTACTCTCCCCCACTCCTCATTCAGTCTCATGTTCTCCCCCACCTATTGGTTCCATGTCTCTTCCCCATTTCCCTTCCTGGCTCCTGGATCTAGTCTCCTTGCCCACCCAGATGCAGTCTCTGCCCTTACCAGCCACCAGTACCAGTCTCTGCCCCCATGTTCCTTGTGCCAATCTGCTCCCCCATCTCTTCCCCACAGTGTCTTCAGTCCATCTTTTGTCCCCTCTGGTTTTGAATGAGATGGCTTCCTCATCCATACTGAATGGGTGCCAGCAAAGGGGTCAATGAGAGCACATGGAAGACAGGCACCCTGCTCTGTTCCCCCGCTTGGAGCAGCCGGTGGCTGCCATTACAAGGAATGTTGGGTTTTGCCCCTGTAGCCCTGAGCTGGAGCATGTTCAGTCACTCTGTGGGAATGGTGCATGCCCTAGGAGTTGTGAGAGGCTTGAGCATGCTCAGTGAGGACAGAATCTGCAGAAACTTTAGCTTTTGAGCTGTAGCGAGTGTCTACTGAACATACGCAAGCTGCAATTTTTCAAAGGCTTAGAACATTCCCAAATTTGGGTGGATTTTTACAGGGACGGTAACAAACACATCCCTGTCATGAAAGTCACTCCCCTGCCAAATGTCAAGTCTCTGCTTCAAACCCGGAGGTTGTAAAGCTTTCCAAAGAAAAGGTTGCCAGATGTTTTTAATATTGAAAAATACATTTTTCCCTAGGTTTGTTCTCAGAAATGGCTGAATCGTGTTTGGCTGAAATTTTCCAAAAAAGTGAGCCTGTGGCAGGCATCCAGCATGGAAAACTTCAGTCCAAACATATAAAGTTTGGCAAAGCTATAAGCAACTTAAAATAGGGTCTTGTAATGGGAAGTGTCAAGCGAGCTTAATACTAGAGTGCTATCAGTCCTGCCTCTAATAATCTCTTTACTACAGCCTCACTCCATCTGCCTTCCCTTCTTGTTTTCCTGCTCCATTCCCTTGGTATCCCCTCTACTTCCTTATTTCTCTTTTCAGCTAATCCTCTCCAAACAAAACCGGACTCCAAAATATTAAAAAAACAAAATTAAATTATGGTACAAAAATGTTTGCAAATTATCACATTGTTCGCTCTACTTAGGGCTTGTCTTCACTGCAGTCTTGACTCAAGTCATCTACAATCGAATTAATTCCTTTTGGGTTAGCCTACCTCGAATGAGTGGTCACACTATGACATACCGCTCGAGCTACGCAGAGTCGTTGCATTAGAAGCTGATGAGTTGTACTAACTCATGTTGTAGCCTATGTCCCTGACTGGCTGGCCAATTGAAGTTAAAAGGAGCACCACACTCCTGTAAAGTGTGGATGGGACTCAAGTTAGGAGCAAGACTCAAGTTAACTCTGCAGGGAAGAGAAGCCCATAGATGTTCTATCCCTTCCTCCCAACCCTGAGTCTGTGTTGTCAGTTTAGATTGTAAGCTCTTTGGGGCAGGGACTGTCTCTTGCTCTGTTTGTACAGTGCCAAACACAGAGGCATCTCAATCTTGGCTGGGCTCCATAGATGTTTGTTATACAAATAATAATACATTGGGGACGACAACGTACAAAAAGTTCAGCATAACAAAAGAAAAGAGAGCAAGTGCTGTGCAGAACTTAGGGTATGTCTACACTACGGGATTAATCCGAATTTACAGAATTCGAATTTTGGAAACAGATTGTATAAAGTCGAATGTATGCGGCCACACTAAGCACATTAATTTGGCGGTGTGCGTCCATGTATCGGGGCTAGCGTCGATTTATGGAGCGTTGCACCGTGGGTAGTTATCCCATAGCTATCCCATAGTTCCTGCAGTCTCCCCCGCCCATTGGAATTCTGGGTTGAGATCCCAGTGCCTGATGGGGGGGGGGGGGAAACATTGTCGCGGGGGGTTCTGGGTACAGCCTCACCCCTCCTTCCATGAAAGCAACGGCAGACAACCATTTCGCGCCCTTTTTCCTGGGTGAACACAGCAGACGCCATACCACGGCAAGCATGGAGCCCGCTCAGGTCAAGACAGCAGTCATGAACATTGTAAACACCTCGCGCATTATCGTGCAGTTTATGCTGACCCAGGACCAGAAAAACGAGGCAAGGAGGAGGCGGCAACGACAGTGCGGCGACGAGAGTGATGAGGACACGGACATGGACACAGAATTCTCTCAAACCGCGGGTCCCGGTGCTTTGGAGATCATGTTGTTAATGGGGCAGGTTCTATCCGTGGAACGCCGATTCTGGGCCCGGGAAACAAGCACAGACTGGTGGGACCGCATAGTGTTGCAGGTGTGGGACGATTCCCAGTGGCTGTGAAACTTTCGCATGCGTAAGGGCACTTTCATGGAACTTTGTGACTTGCTTTCCCCTGCCCTGAAGCGCCAGAATACCAGGATGAGAGCAGCCCTCATAGTTGCTTCCACAGTTGCAATAGCCCTGTGGAAGCTTGCAATGCCAGACAGCTACCGGTCAGTCAGGAATCAATTTGGAGTGGGCAAATCTACTGTGGGGGCTGCTGTCATGCAAGTAGCCAAAGCAGTCATTGAGCTACTGCTACGAAAGGTAGTGACTCTGGGAAATGTGCAGGCCATAGTGGATGGCTTTGCTGCAATGGGATTCCCTAACTGTGGTGGGGCGATAGATGGAACTCATATACCTATCTTGGCACCGGAGCACCAGGGTACCCAGTACATAAACCGCAAGCGTTACTTTTCAATGGTGCTGCAAGCACTGGTGGATCACGGAACGTTTCACCAACATCAACGTGGGCTGGCCGGGAAGGGTTCATGACGCTCGCGTCTTCAGGAACACTACTCTGTTTAAACAGCTGCAGCAAGGGACTTACTTCCTGGACCAGAAAATAACCGTTAGGGATGTTGAAATGCCTATAGTTATCCTTGGGGACCCAGCCTACCCCTTAATGCCATGGCTCATGAAGCCATACACAGGCAGCCTGGACAGGAGTCAGGAGCTGTTCAACTACAGGGTGAGCAAGTGCAGAATGGTGGTGGAATGTGCATTTGGCCATTTAAAAGGTCGCTGGCGATCATTACTGACTTGGTCAGACCTCAGCCAAACCAATATCCCCATTGTTATTGCTGCTTGCTGTGTGCTCCACAATCTCTGTGAGAGTAAGGGGGAGACCTTTATGGCGGGGTGGGAGGCTGAGGCAAATCGCCTGGCTGCTGATATGCGCAGCCAGACACCAGGGCGATTAGAAGAGCACACCAGGAAGCGCTGTGCATCAGAGAAGCTTTGAAAACCAGTTTCATGACTGGCCAGGCTACCGTGTGAAAGTTCTGTTTTGTTTCTCCTTGATGAAAACCCGCCCCCTTTATTGACTCATTCTCTGTAGGCAACCCACCCTCCCCCTTCGATCACAGCTTGCTTTCAAAGGAAATAAAGTCACTATTGTCTAAAAATCATGTATTCTTTATTAATTGATTATAAAAAGAGGGAGAGAAGGTAGCCCAGGTGGGGTTTGGGAGGAGGATCGGAGGGAAGGAAAAGGCCACTAAAAAAAGGTTAAAATAATGACAGCCTTTTGCTTGGGCTGTCCACTGGGGTGGAATGGGAGGGTGCACGGAGCCTCCCTCCCCCCCCGCGTTCTTACACGTCTGGGTGAGAAGGCTATGGAACATGGTGAGGGGGGAGGGTGGTTATACAGGGGCTGCAGCGCCAGTCTGTGATCCTGCTGCCGTTCCTGAAGCTCCACCAGACGCCGGAGCATGTCTGTTTGCTCACGCAGCAGCCCCAGCATTGCATCCTGCCTCCTCTGATCTTCCTGCCGCCACCTCTCATCTCGAGCGTCTCTCCTCTCCTCACGTTGGTCCCTCCTGTCCTCACGTTCACTGGCATCTTTCCTATACTTTGAAACCGTGTTCTTCCACTCATTTAGATGAGCTCTTTCATTGCGGGTGGATTCCATGATTTCCGCGAACATCTCGTCTCGCGTTCTCTTTTTCCGACGCCTTATCTGAGATAGCCTTCGGGATGGAGGAGGGAGGCTTAAAAAATTTGCAGCTGCTGGAGGGAGGGAAAAAAAGGAGAGAATTTTTTAAAAAGATACATTTTACAGAACAATGCTTATACTCTTTCACGGTGAACAACACTATTCACATTACATAGCACATGTGATTTCTGTGCAAGGTCGCATTTTGCCTCTTAATATTGAGTGCCTGTGCCTTTGCTGCTACAGATCAGACGCAGGTACGGGCAACAGAATTCGGCTTGCATGCGGCCATGGTAAGCCATTGTCTTTCAGCTTCTGCGCCCTCCTTTCCCACATACCAAGCAAAGCTCGTTGAGTGCTGCGGTTTTCCTGTTAACCTTCAGCAGCAGAAAACAAATGAATCCCCTCCCAATCCAATTCTCTGGGATGATCGCTTTATCCCTCCCCCCACCGCGTGGCTGGTATCAGGGAAGATCCCTGCTAGCCACACGTGAAAAGCTCAGCGCCAATTCTTCCCCCCCCCCCCCCCGCGCTTGGCTTACTACAGGGAAGGATTTCTTTTCAGCCACCTCTGTCCCCTTAATTAAATTCCCATATTTCAACCAGGTTACCATGAGCGATATCACTCTCCTGAGGATTAAACAGCGAGATAAAGAACGGATGTTGCTTGAATGCCAGCAAACACCGGGACCATACGCTGCCAGGCTTTATCATGCAATGATACCAGATTACTTGCTATTAGCATGGCGTGGTCAAGTGTCCTACCATGGAGGACGGAATAAGGCTGCACTGCCCAGAAACCTTCTGCAAAGGCTTTTGGAGTACCTCCAGGAGAGCTTCATGGAGATGTCCCTGGAGGATTTCCCCAGACACGTTAACAGACTTTTCCAGTAGCTGCACTGGCCGCGAATGCATCCCAAGTCCTCAGGGCAAATTAATCATTAAAAAATGCTTGCTTTTAAACCATGTTTTATATTTTAAAAGGTAAACTCACCTGAGTTCTCTTCCATGGGGTTATGGTCTTGGGTACTGGCTTGGGAGGGTACTTCAGTCAGGCTGAGAAAAAGATCCTGGCTGTTGGGGAGAACGGAGTGCTGTGTGCTCTCCGCAAGCTCGTCCTCCTCCTCCTTCTCCTCCTCCTCCTCCTCTTCCCCGTCCGCAGAATCCTCAGGTGTGGCTGATGAGATTACCCATGCCTCAGAATCCATGGTCAAAGGTGGGGTAGTGGTGGCGGCCCCCCCCTAGAATTGCATGCAGCTCAGCGTAGAAGCAGCATGTCTGCAGCTCTGACCAGGAGTGACCGTTTGACTTCTTTGTTTTCTGATAGGCTTGTCTGAGCTCCTTGACTTTCACGCGGCACTGCTCTGAGTCCCTATTGTGGCCTCTCTCCATCATGCCCTTGGAGATTTTTTCAAAAGTTTTGGCATTTCGTCTTTTCAAACAAAGTTCTGCTAGCACTGAATCCTCTCCCCATATAGCGATCAGATCCAGTACCTCCCGTACGGTCCATGCTATTATCGGCCTGCATGGTTACCTGTGCTGATGAGCTCTCTGTGGTCACCTGTGCTGGGCAAACAGGAAATGAAGTTCAAATGTTCGCGGGGCTTTTCCTGTCTACCGGGCCAGTGCATCCGAGTTCAGATTGCTGTCCAGAGCGGTCACAATGGTGCACTGTGGGATAGCTCCCGGAGGCCAATACCATCGAATTGCGGCCACACTAACCCTAATTCAAAATGACAATATCGATTTTGGCGATAGTCTGCTCGTCGGGGAAGAGTACAGAAATCGATTTTAAGAGCCCTTTATTTCGAAAGAAATGGCTTCGTTGTGTGGACGAGTGCAGGGTTAATTCGATTTAACACTGCTAAATTCGAATTAAACTCATAGTGTAGACCAGGCCTTAGTATAATAGCAATTAATTCAGAAAAGTAAGCAGGTGTCAGGCATTTCCTAATAAATTTCTTCAGATTTAATCAGGACTGATTGCATCAAAGTACATTCATTCACTTGGGTAAAATATACTGTTTTTTATTAGAGAGTTGACTCATCAAATGATTCAGATTTTTGTTCTTTTCTAAATTTGGATGTTCATTTATATGAAGTGGGGGGGGGGAGGAGGAATGCAGCATTCTGGTGGTAGTTTTTGCATGTACAAAAGCATAGAATTGCAAAGTTCTGATATCCTACAACATCTGTCTCGGTCCTTCTGTGTTTAATAAAAAATATTTCTCTATAATCTACCTTTTAATAACGTAACTTGCCATGGACTGTATTGTGTAAAGGGTGCAGGTCTGTGCCAGACCATCTCCTGGAGGCAACATGCCTGATATGCCTCAGGAAGCCCACAGAAGTAGGATATGGATTGTTGCATCCTTTCAAAAGGTGTGCACTCCTCTTGTGGCTGGCTCAACAAGGCTGTGGCTCTTTCTGAATCCCAGCACTGGGTTCTGTTTTGCCTACCTACACTTCCTTTGGAGTGTCCATCTGCTGTGGAGGGGTTGACTCCTCTTCCTATGCTGTTGTCATTTGTTCCTCCCCAGAGATGGCTTTGTTTCAGTGGTGAGCAAGGTGTTTCTTGCCTTAATGCATTAAGGTGGTATGAGTAGTTGTAATTGATTTATATCTGATATAAAACACCTGGAGAGCCTTTGCTTAAAATGTGCTTTGAAAATGCAAAGTATAATTAACTACCAGTTGGGGAAAATTGGTGGGGACCAGATTACTGAGCTCTTTCTTATGCTGCTTGGGGTGCTAGCTTCTGGTCCATCAGCAGCAGGGCAGGAGGGAGAGGATTACTCCCCTACTCTGTGCAACAGATCAGGGCTAGGGACAGTTTATCTCACTAGATGCCATCTGTGTAAGGGTTATAGCTGCTATGGGAGTCATGCCTTTAAATTTCTACATGTGTATAAAGTTTCAAGCATTATATTACATTGACATAGGGTATCGAATTGATTTTCGTGGCAAATAAAAAAGTCACACACCTAGAAATAAATGCACTGCAATTACTGTATTTCAGTGTCTTGTCTTCAAAATTAACACAGATGCATTTGATTATATATTTCCAGACATACCCTCCCTCTCCCCCTTTGCAGATATTAATAGCAATAGTACTGGCTTAGCTGCAAGCCCTATAAAGGATAAAGCCAAAGAACATTAGTCAAATAGTCTCTAGGTAAATTTATTCTCTGGAAAAATATTTTGTTTCATATTCTTGGAAAGTAGCACATTACTCTCGGTATGTGTTAAGCGGAGTGGAAGGATTTAGTGTTCTACACCCTCTGATAATCACTGCTAGGTCATCTAACAGTTGCTGTATTTAAGTAATCTGCAATGCTCTTCCTGAGGGCTCTTTCAAATCTGTCAAGGGCATAGTTAATGTTCTGTTCTATCTAGGTTCTTGTACTATGTTCATCCCAGTAATATCATCTGAGCACCTTCCAGAAGTGCATTAAGCAGCGTAACTATCATCTGTCACATTATTTCTGTCCTCTTCTCCCTGGGTGAGGGGGGTATGTGCAGTGGAGTGTTCGTTTTGGAATTTTTTAAAATTATAGGTGGGGCTGATGGATGGGGAGTCTGGAATGGTGAGACTAGGAATTACTGGGACTGGGATCAGAAACCTGAGGAGTGGAGTCTGAGACCAACTAGGCAAGGAGAATGGGATGGGATGAGGAGCCAGTGTTGAAGTAGAGAGAGGACTGGTGGACAGAGACTGAAGGGGTCAAGCTTGAGGGAAATGAGCAAAAGACTCTGGCCACTAAAGTACATTTCCCCCTCAAGAGCCTGGAATGGAACCAAAAATCCCAGAGTCTAAGCATTCCCCTGCTGCTCCCTCATCCTCCTTCTAGTGCTGGTCCACACGGGGGATAACAACCTGCTACTAGTATCAGTTACTTCTGTTAGCTCAAGGGGCAGAGGTCTATGAAGTTGGATCTAAAAGTTCCAACGTTGCCAATGATCTATGTGGTGTCAATATGCTGTGTGGTGATTTTTTTGTTTGTTTGCTTTTTAAAAAAACCTGGGAAATTACACACAAAAATACGTTAATGTTTTTAAGGTTTTCAAGTCAAGTACGCAAAAATCAGGAAATGCCACAATTAAGGTTGCCTGTGGAACCCTGATTTGGGCCCCTTGTGCACATGCATTATGATAGTCTTTAATTACATGAACATTTACTGGGTTTTTTTGACAGGACCTCTGCCTCATTCAGTCCACAGCATATTCTTTTAATGTATCTTCTTGTGTGTAATGTGTATATATATATACACACACACACACACACACACACACACACACACACACGTTATGTGCTTGTTCGAGAAGGCAAGTCAAAGAGATGTGCCTTGCACTTAGAGCAGGCGATGAGGTTTGTGATGGTCCTGGGTTCCTGGGGGAATACGTTCCACAGGCTTTGACAAGCCCTTCAGGAAGTTCTGTCTCCTGCATGGATGAACTTTCCATTTATGGTAGAGAGGTCTGTTGTACCTGAGGGGTGAAGTTGTAGACTATGGTCCTCATCCTGGAGCGTTAGGCATTTTTAGATACCTTGGCCCCGGGCTGTGGAGCACCTTGAAGGTAAGGACTGAGACCTTGAACTTGATTCAGTGTTCTACTGGAAGTCAGTGTGAAGAGCTGAGGACAGGTTTGAAGAGCTCATGGTAGCCAGTGTTTCTGAAGAGATGAGCTGTGTCATTTTGGATCAGTTAGAGTTTCCGAAGTACTGAAGGCTTCATGCCCAGGTGTATTACATTGCTGCAGTCCAGCTGAGAGGTGACAAGGGCATGAATAATTGAGGATTCCCGCCTTTGTTTCTCAAGGACCCATAGAACTAGGTAAAGACAAGCAGATAAAGTGAAACAGGCACAAAGGTTGTGGGACTCTGGGCCCCAGTCTTGCAGCCTTTGCATGTGTAAGGAGTCCCTCAGTGGTCATTGGCTTCAGTGGGATTTTTCACAAGAGTAAGGGTTGCAAGATCACACCTTTTATCCTAAAAGGTGCTAATAGCTCAATGGGACTTGTGGGTATTCCACTCCTCTCAGGATTGGGCCCTAATCTGGATGGAAATAGAGACCCTCTGATAATTTGAATCTTTTTGGTCTATAACAGTGGTTCCCAAACTTTAACAACTCGCGAACCCCTTTCACTAAAATGTCAAGTCTCATGAACCCCCTCCTAAAAATGAATATTTCCAGGGATTTTCTCCCTTACCTGAGGATAAAGTATAAAAGCAGTGATCTTGGAAGTATAAAATTTGTTTTTATGACATGCTTATTGCACACTATTTATTACTTATCATTACAGTATTTTATTACATTATGAAAACGGCAACACTCTTCCAAGATCTCACTTTTGTAGCTTGTATCACTTTGATTAAGCCTCTTATAAGACAAAGCTCCTAGGTTTCATCAAGGAGTATCAGATGTGAAACAGCATGAAGGTATTTAAGAAGCCAACTCAGAGTTCCTCCTACACAACATTCAGGTCTTGAGCAGTCCAGGCAAACAATGCATGTTACAACAAAGCTTAAACTTGTTCTTCATAATAATTTAAAAAACAATACTAGCAGCCTATTTAATTTTAAAAACAGCAAAAAAATATCCACCTCCCTTTCCATTTCTTATAAGGAGTCTTGAAGTTTAAATCTCCTCAGTGTGATACATCTGCTTGCTTTGATCTGCATAGCTCTTGGAAGTCCCCAGGGCTCCGGGCTGCTGGCCCTGTGCTGCCAGGGATCCCTAGGGACAGCTCTGTCCGCCATTAGGGAATTTTTTCCCGAGAACCCCCTGTAACATTTCGTGAACCCCCAAGGGTTCACGAACTCCAGTTTGGGAACCACTGGTCTATAAATAACATCTGAAAAATGTGTATACAAAATGAACAATATCATTTGAGATTTACCCCTGAGTGTTACTAAATGCTTCCTTGTGCTTTTCCCCTCCCCCACCTTTTAGAATTGGGAGAGTAACTATTCTTGAAAGTGAAAATAAAGAGTAAATTACACAATTGCTTGAAGATGAAAGCATTATTGTTTGCTAATGCAATCCATTAATTTCAAACCTCCAAAATGTTATTTCAAACCAAAATTCTTCAGACAAGCCAAAACAAAAAACCATTCCCCACACTAAGGTCTCCGCATATGCAAAGTTGGACATTTTTAAGGAAACCTGCTTTTGAGTTATCCAAACCCAAATTTCTTGACATCTGAAAAATACTCTTTCCCACTGTGATAACTCAAAAATGGACATATAAATTTATAAGAAACTTTCCACATGTGCACGTTGCTGCTTGGCTGCATCTCAACATGATAAATTTCAGCCCCCAAAATAAGTTTATGAAAAGAAAATAGTAACTTGGAATGAACATCCCATCTCAGCCTGAACTTTCTAAATTATTGCTGCAGCACTGCTATAGCATATATCGGTAGCATTCATCCTTCAGTAGTTTAAGGGCAACATTGCCATCAAATTGAGTCCGAGAGAACCACAAGAGACATTAACATGCTTAGAATATAAAATGGAGCAAGTGTATTATGAAGTAATACTTAAATACAGCTAAATAAAGGTATTATCTTCACCTGAATTGTGACTTTCGGCGCCTCCATTTTTAGGACAATTTGAGATGCTTGAAAGGGAAGGGGCCTGATTTTCGGAGGATGGATTCTCAGCACTTTCTGAACATCAGGCCCATTTAAAATAGCTCAGATTGGGCACCCAAAGTTGCTAGTTGCTTTTGAAAATTTAGGCCCATTTATCATAGGGCTTTTGTGGTATTGTTTAGGGCTCTGACATTCAAAGTTGAATCCGTGTGTTGAATTGGCTCATCTCTAAATATAACCATTAGAAACTGGGGTTCTACGGAGAGCCTCAAGTGTCTATATACTTGTATATTTTCATTTGAAATGGCCATTTTCTCTGGGGCAAGTGCTATGTCACCAGGATGCCATACAAACCAGTTTGTCTAGGTATTCATGCCATGCTCTACAAACCTAAGACGACCTAAGATTGTAATGCTTGGAGGAACCGCTTACAGTTCCAGAGCTGCACGGACTGATATGTGATATTTACAAGTACAGGGCTTGAATTAACTCTGTGGGTGAGAGAGTATGTAGCTTCTGTAGCAGGTTGAATGTTGTTGCAGCACTGAACCTTGTCAGGTCACATCCTACACTGCAAATTGGAAGTCTTGGGTTTCTGTATTCATGTCAGCTGGAAAAGGTCTATTCAGCTGAGAGGGTTATTCATAGATTCTAGGACTGGAAGGGACCTTGAGAGGTCATCAAGTCCAGTCCCCTGCCCTCATGGCAGGACTAAATACTGTCTAGACCATCCCTGATAGACATTTATCTAACCTACTCTTAAATATCTCCAGAGATGGAGATTGCACAACCTCCCGAGGCAATTTATTCCAGTGTTTAACCACCCTGACAGGAACTTTTTCCTAATGTCCAACCTAAACCTCCCTTGCTGCAGTTTAAGCCCATTGCTTCTTGTTCTATCCTTAGAGGCCAAGGTGAACAAGTTTTCTCCCTCCTCCTTATGACACCCTTTTAGATACCTGAAAACTGCTATCATGTCCCCTCTCAGTCTTCTCTTTTCCAAACTAAACAAACCCAATTCTTTCAGCCTTCATAGGTCATGTTCTCAAGACCTTTAATCATTCTTGTTGCTCTTCTCTGGACCCTCTCCAATTTCTCCACATCTTTTTTGAAATGCGGTGCCCAGAACTGGACACGATACTCCAGTTGAGGCCTAACCAGCGCAGAGTAGAGCGGAAGAATGACTTCTCATGTCTTGCTCACAACACACCTGTTAATGCATCCCAGAATCACCTTTGCTTTTTTTGCAACAGCATCACACTGTTGACTCTCATATTTAGCTTGTGGTCCACTATAACTCCTAGATCCCTTTCTGCCATACTCCTTCCTAGACAGTCTCTTCCCATTCTGTATGTGTGAAACTGATTGTTCCTTCCTAAGTGGAGCACTTTGCATTTGTCTTTATTAAACTTCATCCTGTTTACCTCAGACCATTTCTCCAATTTGTCCAGATCATTTTGAATTATGACCCTGTCCTCCAAAGCAGTTGCAATCCCTCCCAGTTTGGTATCAGCTGCAAACTTAATAAGCGTACTTTCTATGCCAATATCTAAGTCGTTGATGACACAGCAGAAGATGATATAGCTTCAGGGTAAATAAGATTGCTGTCTGCCACATCAGACATCGAAAGTTAAGTAAGGTTAGGTCAGGTCAATACTTGGAAGGGATTATGGACTTTTTCCTGAGGAAGTGATGTTGGTGACTCAGTAGGTGGCACTCTTGCATCTCAATCAGTGCTGTACCAGTCTATCAGCAAAGTATACGGAGAATGCTTGGCTGCTATATATGTGTCTCATGGATGACATAAAACTGCTATCTGATTGCTGATAATCATTACAGATTCTGTATAGGAGGGGCATTTAATCCCATTGTCTTGGTCACATTCCAACTTGGATACTTAACTTTTGCTTATTCACATTCCTCCTGCAGTTTCAATTTAATTGTCGTCACTTCTTTTCCTCCACTTTATGTGCTGCTGAATGATGCCATGTTCCTTCCCAAAAATTGCTGCTTTTCAGTAGTAGGTGACGTGTCCGTGTCCTAACTCACAAAAGGATATGAATTTTAATTAATGTTCATAAAGCACTTTATGATCTTCTGGATAAAGGTAGTCTATAAGTGCAAAGTATTAACTACTGTGACAAAGTTCCTCCTCTATCTTGGTGGGTCCTGCGCTTATTGGTGGATTTTCTTGCCTCAGAGATTCACCATGTGGGTTGGGGAACAGCCCAGAGAGCTTCCCCTCTGGAAGAACCCACAGTCCAGGTCAATTGGGAGGTTTGGGGGGGAACCCGGGCCTACCCTCTACTCCGGGTTCCAGCCCAGGGCCCTGTGGACTGCAGCTGTCTATAGTGCCCCCTGTAACAGCTGCATGACAGTTACAACTCCCTGGGCTACTTCGCCATGGCCTCCTCCGAACACCTTCCTTATTCTCACCACAGGACCTTCCTCCTGGTGTCTGATAACGCTTGTGCTCCTCAGTCCTCCAGCAGTACACCCTCTCACTCTCAGCTCCTTGCGCCTCTTACTCCCAGCTCCTCACACTCCCACCACAAACTGAAGTGAGCTCCTTTTAAAACCCAGGTGCCCTGATTAGCCTGCCTTAATTGGCTCCAGGTGTCCTAATTAGCCTGCCTGCCTTAACTGGTTCTAGCAGGTTCCTGATTACTCTAGTGCAGCCCCTGCTCTGGTCACTCAGGGAACAGAAAACTACTCATCCAGTGACCAGTATATTTGCACTCTACCAGACTCCTGTACCCCACTGGTCTGAGTCTGTCACACTACTTATTGGGGAGAATTCATTGATTGCAAGCAAAACTGGAGTGGGCACCTGATTACTGCACCAACTCCTTCACTACTCCAATATAACAGATGATCAGGCCTTGCAGCAAATTATCTGGTAATGAGGGGACTCTTACATAGCTAAGAATTTATTGAGGAAAGAAACTGCATGAATTCATCTTATCTCTTACAGCAGGGGTGGGCAAACTTTTTGGCCTGAGGGCCACATCATGGTATGGAAATTGTATTGCGGGCCATGAATGCTCATGAAATTGGGGGTAGCGGTGAGGGCTCTGGCTGGGGGTGCAGGCTCTGGGGTGGGGCCAGAAATGAGGCGTTCAGGATGGAGGAGGGGGCTCTGGCTGGGGGAGTGGGCTCTGGGGTGGGGCTGGGGATGAGGGATTTGGGGTGCAGGAGGGGGGTCTGGGCTGGGACCAATGGGTTGAGAGGGGGAATCAGGGATGGGGCAGACTGTTGGGGCACAGGGGGGCGCGAGGGCTCTGGCTGGGGGTGTTGGCTTTGAGGTGGGGCTGGGGATGAGTGGTTTGAGGTACAAGAGGGGGATCTGGGCTGGGATTGAGGAGTTCGGAGGGTGGGAGGGGGATCAGGGCTGTGGCAGTGGATTGGGGTGTGAGGGGGGGTGGGGCTTGGGGTGCAGGCTCTGGGCAGCGTTTACTGCAAGCAGCTCCCAGAAGCATGTCCCCTATCCGGCTCCTAAGTGGAGGCATGGCCAGGCGGCTCTGCGTGCTGGCCTGTCCGCAGGCGCCGCCCATGCAGCTCCCATTGGGCGGGAACCATGGCCAATGGGAGCTGCGGGGGTGGTGCCTGCGAAAGGGGCAGTGCGCAGAGCTGCCTGGCCACGCCTCTGCGTACTACATCAGAGCTGGAGCGGGGTCATGCTGGCTGCTTCCTGAGAGCCCCCGAGCTCGCTCCCTGGTGGGAGCTGAGGGCCAGATCAAAAGGTTTGATGGGCCGGATGTGGCCCGTGGGTCGTAGTTTTTCCACCCCTGTCTTACAGTATATCTAACGTGTGTTAGTAATTGAGGGATGGTACTCTATTCAATTTTAAGGCTACTGCTTCCTGATTTAAACAATCTACTATTGTTTAAAGTATGTGGGGTTTAGTGCAAATTGGACAGTTGCCAGAGTGTATCTACTTTTAAACAGATTGTTTAGAAGTGGTAGGAATACTAAGTATGCAGACTCAACATAGGTCTAATTTGCCCCTTTCCAGGGATTTCCTTTATTGTTTTTTTAAGTTAACAATAAACTTTAGCACAAGTTTCCTTCTGAACTCAACTGGTTTTTTTTCTATATATATATATATATATATATATATATATATATAATATAATATATTTTTTCTGCAGGACTCCTCTGTCTCTGCCCCTGGTTCCTTCTTCTTCAGAAGAAAACTCAACCCTGTTTTTACTCCAGGTTTTGAGCTAATAAGTCACCTAATTTGACATTAGAATGACTGAAAAGAGCTCTGCCTCCCTGTGCAAGGTTTAATAATCTGTTACACTGTTATATAACTAGCCCTTCACTAGTTAACCAAGAAGCTCCGATCTTCCAGAAGAAACCTGTGTCCATAGTTTAGTGTAGAAAATGTTGCTAACTCCTGTGCCTTTTATGATGGTTATATTTAAATCAATTGTGCATGATATTGTGATTATAATGCAAGTCATGTGACAGTATGTATATACATATACCTATTAAATTGTACATATACATATATATAATTAAAACATGCTATTGCATCATAACTCCACTGCAGAAGACTGTGTGATGATGACATAACTGAGGTTAATATTCTGTTCTACTAAACAAAAATGGCAGTGTAGTCTGCGATTGTGTTAGCTGTCCTAAATGTTCTTCACACAGCAACAAGGAAGACATTTGGGTGATCTAGCCAACTGGAAAGAATCTATGTACAAGGGTACCGTGGGCTGCATGGATATGCTTACCTGCCAACAGCAGTGCTTTCTTCTCTTAGCTGTCATAATGTGTGTTGCTAAGGTTTCTGTTTCACATGTTCAGTGACTGATTGATTAAAGTTGCAGAGTGGTAGCCATATTAGTCTGTATCAGCAAAAAGAACGAGGAGTACTTGTAGCACCTTAAAGGGTATGTCTACACTACGGGATTAATCCGAATTTATATAATTCGAATTTTGGAAACAGATTGTATCAAGTCGAATGTATGTGGCCACACTAAGCACATTAATTCGGTGGTGTGCGTCCACGTACCGGGGCTAGCGTCGATTTCCGGAGCGTTGCACTGTGGGTAGCTATCCCATAGTTCCCGCAGTCTCCACCCATTGGAATTCTGGGTTGAGATCCCAATGCCTGATGGGGCCAAAAACATTGTCGTGGGTGGTTCTGGGTACATCCTCCTTCCTCTCCAGGGAAGCAATGGCAGACAACTGTTTCGCGCCTTTTTCCTGGGTGAACAGTGCAGACGCCATACCACGGCAAGCATGGAGCCCGCTCAGCTCAAGACAGCAGTCATGAACACTGTAAACACCTCGTGCGTTATCGTGCAGTTTATGCTGAACCAGAACCTGCAAAACCAGGCGGCGAGGAGTAGGCTACGGCAGCGCAGCGGCGAGAGTGATGAGGACATGGACATGGAATTCTATCAAACCACTGGTCCCGGCGCTTTGGAGATGATGTTGTTGATGGGGCAGGTTCTATCCGTGGAACGCCGATTCTGGGCCCGGGAAACAAGCACAGACTGGTGGGACCGCATAGTGTTGCAGGTGTGGGACAATTCCCAGTGGCTGCGAAACTTTCGCATGCGTAAGGGCACTTTCATGGAACTTTGTGACTTGCTTTCCCCTGCCTTGAAGCGCCAGAATACCAAGATGAGAGCAGCCCTCACAGTTGAGAAGCGAGTGGCGATAGCCCTGTGGAAGCTTGCAACGCCAGACAGCTACCGGTCAGTCGGGAATCAATTTGGAGTGGGCAAATCTACTGTGGGGGCTGCTGTGATGCTAGTAGCCAAAGC
Organism: Emys orbicularis; assembly: GCF_028017835.1. Taxonomy (NCBI): domain Eukaryota; kingdom Metazoa; phylum Chordata; order Testudines; family Emydidae; genus Emys; species Emys orbicularis. The sequence goes on along the minus strand of NC_088683.1, from coordinate 265,453,993 downwards.
AATCACTGAGCTGCTGCTACGAAAGATAGTGACTCTGGGAAATGTGCAGGTCATAGTGGATGGCTTTGCTGCAATGGGATTCCCTAACTGTAGTGGGGCGATAGATGGAACCCATATACCTATCTTGGCACTGGAGCACCAGGGTACCCAGTACATAAACCGCAAGGGGTACTTTTCAATGGTGCTGCAAGCACTTGTGGATCACAAGGGATGTTTCACCAACATCAACGTGGGCTGGCCGGGAAGGGTTCATGACGCTCGCGTCTTCAGGAACACCACTCTGTTTAAACGGCTGCAGCAAGGGACTTACTTCCTGGACCAGAAAATAACCTTTTGGGGATGTTGAAATGCCTATAGTTATCCTTGGGGACCCAGCCTACCCCTTAATGCCATGGCTCATGAAGCCATACACAGGCAGCCTGGACAGGAGTCAGGAGCTGTTCAACTACAGGCTGAGCAAGTGCAGAATGGTGGTAGAATGTGCATTTGGACATTTAAAAGGTCGCTCGCGCTCGTTACTGACTTGGTCAGACCTCAGCCAAACCAATATCCCCATTGTTATTGCTGCTTGCTGTGTGCTCCACAATCTCTGTGAGAGTAAGGGGGAGACCTTTATGGCGGGGTGGGAGGCTGAGGCAAATCGCCTGGCTGCTGATTGTGTGCAGCCAGACACCAGGGCGATTAGAAGATCACACCAGGAAGCGCTGCGCATCAGAGAAGCTTTGAAAACCAGTTTCATGACTGGCCAGGCTACCGTGTGAAAGTTCTGTTTGTTGAAAACCCGCCCCCTTGATTGACTCATTCCCTGTAAGCAAACCACCCTCCCCCCTTAAATCACAGCTTGCTTTTAAAGGAAATAAAGTCACTATCATTTAAAAATCATGTATTCTTTATTAATTGATTATAAACATAGGGAGAGAACCGACAAGGTAACCCGGGTGAGGTTTGGGAGGAGGATAGGAGGGAAGTAAAAGGCCACTGAAAAAATTCAATATAATGACAGCCTTTTGGTTGGGCTGTCCACTGGGGTGGAGTGGGAGGGTGCACGGAGCCTCCCCCCCCCCCCCCCGCGTACTTACACATCTGGGTGAGGAGACTGTGAAACATGGTGAGGGGGGAGGGAGGTTATACAGTGGCTGCAGCGGCACTCTGTTATCCTGCTGCCATTCCTGAAGCTCCACCAGACGCCGGAGCATGTCTGTTTGATCATGCAGCAGCCCCAGCATTGCAGCCTGCCACCTCTCATCTCGAGCGTCCCTCATGACCTCATGTTCACTGGCATCTTTCCTGTACTTAGATACCGTGTCCTTCCACTCATTCAAATGAGCTCTTTCATTGCGGGTGCATTCCATTATTTCCGAGAACATCTCGTCTCGCGTCCCGAGAACATCTCGTCTCGCGTCCTCTTTCTCCGCTGCCTTATCTGAGATAGCTTTCGGGACAGAGGAGGGAGGCTTGAAAAATTTGCAGCTGCTGAAGGGATGGAAAAAAGGAGAGAATTTTTTAAAAAGATACATTTTTACAGAACAATGCTTATACTCTTTCACGGTGAACAACACTATTTACATTACATAGCACATGTGATTTCAGTACAAGGTCGCATTTTCTATCTTAATATTGAGTGCCTGTGGCTTTGGTGTTAGAGATCACAGACGCAGGTCCAGGCAACAGAATTCGGCTTGCATGCGACTATGGTAAGCCATTGTCTTTCGGCTTCTGCGCCCTCCTTTCCCACATACCAAGCAAAGCTCGTTGACTGCTGCGGTTTTCCTGTTAACCTTCAGCAGCAGAAAACAAACTACCCCCCCCCCCCATCCAATTCTCTGGGATGATCGCTTTATCCCTCCCCCCACCGCGTGGCTGGTATCAGGGAAGATCCCTGATAGCCAAAGGCGAAAAGCTCAGCGCCAATTCCCCCCCCCCCCCCCCCCCCCGGCGCTTGGCTAGGGAAGGATTTCTTTTCAGCCACAGGAAAACAGCCCAGTAGGAAGGGCCACCTCTGTCCCCTTAATTAAATTCCCGTATTTCAACCAGGTTACCATGAGCGATATCACTCTCCTGAGGATTACACAGCGAGATAAAGAACGGATGTTGCTTGAATGCCAGCAAACACCGGGACCATACGCTGCCAGGCTTTGTCATGCAATGATACCAGATTACTTGCTACTAGCATGGCGTGGTCAAGTGTCCTACCATGGAGGACGGAATAAGGCTGCACTGCCCAGAAACTTTCCGTAAAGGCTTTTGGAGTACCTCCAGGAGAGCTTCATGGAGATGTCCCTGGAGGATTTCCCCAGACACGTTAACAGACTTTTCCAGTAGCTGTACGGGCCGCGAATGCATCCCAAGTCCTCAGGGCAAATTAATCATTAAAAAATGCTTGCTTTTAAACCATGTTTTATATTTTAAAAGGTAAACTCACCTGAGGTCCCTTCCATGGGGTCATGGTCTTGGGTACTGGCTTGGGAGGGTACTTCAGTCAGGCTGAGAAAAAGATCCTGGCTGTTGGGGAAAACAGAGTGCTGTGTGCTCTCCGCAAGCTCGTCCTTCTCCTCCTCCCCCTCCTCCTCCTCATCCTCTTCCCCGTCCGCAGAATCCTCAGCTGTGGCTGATGAGATTACCCCCGCCTCGGAATCCACGGTCAGAGGTGGGGTAGTGGTGGCGGCCCCACCTAGAATTGCATGCAGCTCAGCGTAGAAGCTGCATGTCTTCGGCTCTGACCCGGAGCGGCAGTTTGCTTCCTTTGTTTTCTGATAGGCTTGTCTGAGCTCCTTGACTTTCACGCGGCACTGCTCTGAGTCCCTATTGTGGCCTCTCTCCATCATGCCCTTGGAGATTTTTTCAAAAGTTTTGGCATTTTGTCTTTTCGAACGAAGTTCTGCTAGCACTGAATCCTCTCCCCATATAGCGATCAGATCCAGTACCTCCCGTACGGTCCATGCTGGTGCTTTTTTTCGATTATCGGCCTGCATGGTTATCTGTGCTGATGTGCTCTCTGTGGTCACCTATGCTCTCCTGTGCTGGGCAAACAGGAAATGAAATTCAAATGTTCGCGGGGCTTTTCCTGTCTACCTGGCCAGTGCATCCGAGTTCAGATTGCTGTCCAGAGCGGTCACAATGGTGCACTGTGGGATAGCTCCCGGAGGCCAATACCATCGAATTGCGGCCACACTAATCCTAATTCGAAATGACAGTATCGATTTTGGCACTACTCCGCTTGTCGGGGAGGAGTACAGAAATCGATTTTAAGAGCCCTTTATTTCGAAAGAAATGGCTTCGTTGTGTGGACGGGTGCAGGGTTAATTCGATTTAACGCTGCTAAATTCGAATTAAACTCATAGTGTAGACCAGGCCAAAGACTAACAAATTTATTTGAGCATATGAACAGCCTTCCAAGGGGAGTAGTGGGGGCAAAAGACATATCTGGCTTCAAGACTAAGCTTGAGAAGTTTATGGAGGGGATGGTATGATGGGATAGCCTAATTTTGGCAATTAATTGATCTTTGATTATTAGCAGGTAAATATGCCCCATGGTCTGTGATGGGATGTTAGATGGGGTGGGATCTGAGTCACTACAGAGAATTCTTTCCTGGATGCTGGCTGGTGAGTCTTGCCCACATGCTCAGGGTTTAACTAATCGCCATATTTGGGGTCGGGAAGGAATTTTCCTCCAGGGCAGATTGGCAGAGGCCCTGGAGGTTTTTCACCTTCCTCTGCAGCGTGGGGCATGAGTCACTTGCTGGAGGATTCTCTGCACCTTGAGGCTTTTAAACCACGATTTGAGGACTTCAATAACTCAGGCATAGGTTAGGGGTTTGTTACAGGAGTGGGTGGGTGAGATTCTGTGGCCCGTGTTGTGCAGGAGGTCAGACTAGATGATCATAATGGTCCTTTCTGACCTTAAAGTCTGAGTCTATAAGTGGGTTTTAGCCCATGCAAGCTTATGCTCAAATAAATTTGTTAGTCTCTAAGGTGCCACAAGTATTCCTCGTTGATTCAGGTTGGTATTTTGACTCCTTTTGTACATTGTCAAAGAGAATAGCACTCTTAGAACCCATAAAAAGGCATAGGAAATAATAAATGAAAAATACACAAACAAAACTATATGTGAGTAAAGAGCATAGCAGCAGCAATTGAAAATACTTCCTATTGTGTTGTTTAAATTAATAAGCTATTGTCACTTTTTTCTAACTGTTTTCTTTATATTTTCTGTACCCAGCTGCATCAGCAACAAGGAGAAGAGATGCATTATGTGATCTGTATAAATAGTTTTGAATTATATTCCAGGAGACTCCTCCTATGTTGTAGTTGTTGTTGTTAGTAGTAGTATTACCATAGAGAGTAGGACCATATCATACCAAACAATTTATTGTAAAAGGCATTTCTACTATCAGGCATAAGCCAGATTGGAAGCTAGAGAGCTGCCTGTCTGTGTAAACTAGTAGCTTCATGATCAGTCAATTCTGCTTCTCATGTCACAATTTTGTTACAACATTCTTTAACTTATATGATCTTTATCATTTTGCTTCCAGGTAATAATGAAGATGAACAGACAGTTGCAGAAATCATGAGAAGGCGTTTTTCTCCTGCTGTTGTAACTAACAGACCCTGGGAAGGTTTTCATTTTGCTGGCCATGAGATAAAAATTATAGAAGCCACCGAATGTTATGGGGCAGTAGTCTGGCCATCGGTACAATATTTATGCAATATTATTGGTTTTTTCCCCCCTAAAAACTCTAGCCCTTTAAATTGTTTTGCATAGTTGTTGTTCAATCCTGTAAAACCAAGGGAAATGTTCAGCATTTTCTCTGCCTCCTCTTTGCAACCCACAAATCTTTTATGTTAGAGCTGTGCAAGTGGGAGCTGTCCACACATCCACAGAATTAATCATGAACTTGCTGATGCACAGGGCTCCCTAGTCCCTCAGTTGAAGGACTAGATAAAGGGAATTATATATCATTTTTCAGTTTTTGTGCTTTCAGCAACTTTTGGGTCAATGCCCCCCCGTTTCCTTCTGAACCTGCTACAAGTGAAACAAGGGAAAGAACTATTTTGTTCTATCCTGGACCACTAAAAAGTGGCCTTCCTAAAAGTGATTACTCTTGCAAGGAGACCAGAAGAGCTGGCAACCATTACATCTGTTTTTCATGGGTACTCAGGAATTTTCTACCCAAAGTTGTCATCTGACATTTACCGGAACTTGGAAATAGTTTTTAATTTCTGCCCAAACCTGTCTTCAGATGAGGATTGGAAGTAGTGCTTTCTGCTTCAGTAGTGAGTTGAAATATCATGTAGAATGCACCAGATCTATGTGGTTTACTGGCAGCCATTTTGTGGGTATAAGTTAGGGGAGTAAGGAGGGATATAGACGGTTAAGAGGCTACTTGATCAGTCTGTAAGTGCCTACATGGAGAGAAGACTGTGAAGAGTTCTTTAACAGACAAAGCCATAACAAGAGCTAATATCTGGAAGCTGAAGCTAGACAACTTGAAAGGAGAAGTGAGGGGCAGAGTTTTAACAGTAATTAACTATTAAAGCTGCTTACCAAGGGATGTGGTAGATTCTCTGTCTCTTGAAGTCTTTAAATCAAAATGAGGTGCCTTTCTAAAATGTATGCTCTAAATCAGCCAGAAGTTACTGGATTTCAGTCAGGAATTACTGGTGACATTCTATGGTTTGTGTTCTGCTGGAAGCCACACTAGATGATCGCAGCCGTTCCTTCTGGCCTTCAAATCTTTGAATCTATATCCAGGGTTATTGTGGCATATTTCTGCAGCTTATATAACTCAAAGGCGATTTCGAGCCTTGGTCCCTTCAGGAGAGGGATTGTCTTTAGGGGTATGTCTTGTACAGTGCCAAAGCATGAGGTAGGCTCTTAACAAATAATGATTAGTAATGGCTTCCTCCAACCTGCTTGGAGAGAGGGAAGCTTCTTTGGAATACATATACATCAGTTTTGTGTTAATCTATGCATGTCCAAGGCACTCTACAAATGTGATCTCTTCCCCCCACCCCTCCAGCCCCCATAGACTAGGAATCAACGTAGTAAACAGAAACTAATGTAGGTCTTGAGAGAAAATTTTCAATAAGGATGTAAGAACAACTGAAATACTGTCTTTTGAAAAATCCCAGCAACACACATGGGAACCATACCCCCAAACCGTTATGTTAAAGGGTATTCATGGTCCAACAGAAAACTCACAGAAACATGGAGATTCAGAATCACTGCTTCTTCTTCGAGAGATGTCCCTGTGGGTGCTCCACTCCAGGTGTTGGTGCGTCCCTGCGCCTTCGCTCGGAGATTTTTCGTAGCAGTACTCGTACTGGCCACGCATGCGCAGAGGCTGCCCCTCGCTGTGAGTCTAGGATAATAGTACGCATGCGTGGCCAATCTCCTCAGTTCCTTCTCTACCGTCCCCGGCCTGAGACGGAGCTCAGCAGACTCGTTAGGAAATCCCTCACTTTCTTACAATTACCTGTTATAGTAGTTAGTTTGTTGTCAGTTCTTGTTAGTCTAGTTTATTAGTTCTTTATCTGTAAAAAAAAAAAAAAAAAAAAAAAAAAATTTCTCTCAGCCGCAGCCGCTTCTACCATGCCTGGATCCACAGGCTTTAAGCGCTGCTCTAAGTGCAAGGATGCTATCCCACTCTCTGATGGCCATTCTCTTTGTATAAAATGCCTGGGGGAAACACACATTCCCCAAAAATGTGCCCACTGTACCAAACTCAGTTCCAGGGCACGAAAGGACAGGGAGCTCAAATTGAAACTGCTCCTCCTGCAGAAGTCTCTCGGGTCAGTTTCAGACCCAGCCCCCGACTCCGGCTCTACTGCCCGACACAGCCCCCCTGCTTCAAAAAACCTGAAGAAAACTTCAAAGAAGGGGCAGCCCTCTCCAACAAGGAAGTTGGTGAGGCACAAAAGTGCCTCAGGCAGGTCAACAGTTTCCCTGCCTGTGTTTCCTCGCCTCAGCACTTTTGAAGAGCCGGGCTCCTCAGGCACCGCACGAAAGCCGCCTCAGGTTGCGGGGGCGGCGCGAGGCTCCGGTGCCGAGGCTTCAGGCTTTCAGTTGCCTGCCTCGTTTATGGCACCGTTCGGCACCGAGATGGACGTGGTGCCGACATTTCCCGCCCTGGCTGACCCTCAGCGGGCTGATGTTGCCCCCCCGGCACCTACCACGGCACCGGCAACCGCGGCACAGACTGACAGGGAGATCAAAGGCAAAACCCCTGCTCAGAGGAATGTTCCCTCAGGGCAACTTCCTCCTCCACAGTTTTCACCTCATTCAGGAGCCTCACCTCTTCAATTTACTCAGACAGCAGATCTATCGGTGTCACCTATTCTGCAGTCTCCCCTGATGACTGCCTGTTTTTCTCCAGTGCATGACTCAGGATCAGAACAACCTTCCTCCAGTGAGGAGGAAACTGATCCACAGGCAGTTTTTTCTCCTGATCAAGGCTCCCACACCCCAATCAACAGGGGTTACAAACAAATCACCTCAGCCTGTTATCAGGACCCTGCCCCATGGGGAGTGAACCCTTGGATGGCACCACCTATGCCCTACCCACCACCATGGCAATGTTGGGCACCATGGGTATCGTACCCACGAGAACGCATGCGCTACGGCACTTCGACCAGGCGCAACGCCGGTTTAGCACCGCCACGTGACGGATCTGCCGGTGACATAAGATACCAGGCAGCACCGTCACACTCCCAGGAGCAACTGAGTCCTGCTCCTATTCCAGCAGAGCCCGACGTAACACCTGAGGAAGCCTTACTTCCCCTTCCTCCAACACCGTCAGATGACTATGCAAAATTCCAAGACCTCTTTAAAAGAGCTGCCGGTGACTTAAAAATTAACTTGGAGGAAGTCACTGAACAACAGCATGAGCTAACAGACATCCTGCAGCCCTCTTCTTCCTCTAGAGTGGCATTGCCAATCAACATAGCCCTTTTAGAACCCGCTAAATCCATCTGGCAGAATCCAGCCACAAGCCTACCTACCTGTAAACAAGCGGACAGGAAGTATTTCATCCCCTCAAAGGGCTCTGAATTCCTTTTTACCCATCCGGCGCCAAACTCATTGGTAGTGGACGCAGCGAACCAGAGGGCCAAACAACAGTACGCCCGCTCCACCCCAGCCAACAAAGACAGTAAACGCCTGGACCTCTTCGGCCGTAAAGTATATGCATCCTCGACGCTACAGTTTCGCATAGCTAATTATACCGCAGTCCTTGCAAAATATGACCACAAAAACTATAGTAAGTTCATGGATTTTATTGATCACATCCCAGAGCAGAAGAAACAACAATTCACAGCTCTGGTTTCCGAGGGACAAACCATATCACGCACCGCTCTCCAAGCGGCCCTCGATGTAGCTAACACTGCAGCAAGGTCGACCGCCACAGCAGTGGTCATGCGACGGGGTTCATGGCTCTCTTCCTCCTTCTTCCCTCGAGAGGTCCAGAGCACCATTGAAGATCTTCCCTTCGACGGGGAAAAACTTTTTGCCTCCACCACAAACGACATGCTTCATTCGATGAAGGACGCAAGAGCAACCCTCCGGTCCCTAGGCCTCCAGCCACCTGCGACCAGAAGACGACAATTTAGATACCAACCTTATCAACGACCACGCTACCCCGCATTTACACAACATTCCTATAGACTGCAGGAACAACAGCAGCCGCAACAACGCCAAAGACCAAGATTCCAACGTCGTCGTCCTAACTCTACAGGGGCGCTGCAACCCCCTCCAACTAATAGGCAGATTTGAAGCATTGGTCGAGGGTTTAGAAAACAGCGTTCCCACTTCAGCCGGCACACCTATCTTTGGACACCGCCTACGACCATTCTCTCATCAATGGCAACAAATTACATCCGACAAATGGGTCATAGAGGTAGTTACAATTGGATACGCCATCCCCTTCCTCTCCCTCCCTCCCACCCACCCACCCTCCCCGTCCCTCTTCAGGGACCCATCTCACGAGCAACTACTCTTCCAAGAAGTGCAGCATCTCCTTCAACTGGGAGCAGTAGAAACTGTGCCAGAACGACACAGAGGGAAGGGGTTTTATTCCCATTATTTCTTAACAGAGAAGAAAAATGGGGGATGGCGACCAATCCTCGACCTCAGGCGGCTCAACAAATTTGTCAAAAAGCAAAAGTTCAAGATGGTCACTCTCACCACTATAATCCCAGCGCTGGAGCAGGGCGACTGGTTTTCAGCCCTCGACCTACAGGACGCCTATTTTCATGTGACTATACACCCGTCCCACAGACGATTCCTACGCTTTACTCTCGGCTCCACACATTTCCAATACCGGGTTCTCCCCTTCGGACTGTCCACGGCCCCCCGTGTTTTTTCCAAGATCCTAGCCGTAGTTACAGCCTACCTCAGAAAACAAGGGGTCGTAATATTTCCTTACCTAGACGATTGCCTCCTCAAAGCTTCAACGTTCGACGAAGCTCTCCGATCCATACGACTTACCATCGATTGTTTCCTATCTTTAGGCCTGCAAGTAAACAAAAACAAATCCACATTATACCCCACTCAACATCTGGAGTTCATAGGGGCATACCTAGACTCCCGGACGGGGTTGGCATCTCTCCCACCAGCCCGCTTCAATTCTATAAGTCAACTGGCCACAACGATTCGCAACAGTCCCCAGGTGACTGTCCGGGACTGCCTACAAATACTAGGTCACATGGCCTCGTGCACCTCCGTCGTCCAAAATGCACGTCTACACATGAGGTGCTTCCAAGCGTGGTTGGCCACAGTGTACAGACCGAATGTGCACCTTTTAAACAAGACTCTCTCCATACCTATCCGAGTCAAAGATTCTCTACAGTGGTGGACAATTCACTCCAACCTCTGCTCTGGAGTCCCCTTTCTTCAGCAGGCTCCATCCCTCATACTGACGACCGATGCATCTCTGACAGGATGGGGTGCACACATGTCTCACCACACAGCCCAGGGGCTTTGGTCTTCAACCGAGTCCTCTCTCCATATAAACGTCCTAGAACTTCGAGCCATTCGCAATGCGTGCCGTCAGTTCCTGCCACTGATCAAGAACCAACACGTACGCATAATGACAGACAATATTGCATGCATGTTCTACGTGAACAGGCAAGGGGGAGCTCGATCCCACTCTCTGTGCACAGAGGCTCTGAAGCTCTGGAACTGGTGCATTGCGAACAACATCCGGGTATCAGCGGCCTATCTTCCCGGAGTGATGAATACCACAGCGGACGAACTAAGCAGACGTTTCCCGTGGGATCACGAATGGGAATTAAACGAGCACACCATTCACAACATATTCCGCATTTGGGGCTACCCAGAAATAGACCTCTTTGCAACTGCAAAAAACAAGAAATGTCCCAATTTTTGCTCCAGAGCAGGGCTAGGCAAACATTCCTTGGGAGATGCATTCATGATCCCATGGAACCAAAACTTACTCTATGCGTTTCCCCCGATACCGGTTCTGAACAGGGTCCTGATAAAAATACGAACAGATGGGGCCAAGGTGCTCCTAATTGCCCCATCATGGCCCAGACAGCCCTGGTTTCCGTTTCTCACCAAAATGTCGATTCGACCACCAAGCCCCTTGGCTCTCATTCCGAACCTCCTATCACAACAACACGGCCGTTTTCTCCACCCCAACCTACCCATGCTCCACCTCAAAGCATGGTTCCTCCATGGTTCTCCCAAAACGAACTAGATTGCTCTGAACAAGTTCAAAGAGTGCTCCTACATAGCAGAACACAATCTACTCGCACCACCTATCTATGTAAGTGGAAACGATTCACACACTGGTGTTCAATTAAACAACTTAGTCCCACGTCAGCATCTCTTCCGCTCATACTTGAATACCTATTGGGCCTTAAGCAATCCGGCCTTTCTTCCAGTTCCATCAGGGTCCATTTAGCTGCTATTACAACTTTTCATGACAAAATCGATGATACTTCTGTATTTGCTCATCCGATCACCAAGCGCTTCCTCAAGGGACTACAAACCCTATACCCAGACATAAAACCACCCACCACTCCGTGGGACCTTCATCTAGTTCTATCTTGCCTAACTCAGCAACCATTTGAACCCCTAGCCACGTGCTCCCTTTTACACCTTTCGATGAAAACAGCATTTCTAGTGGCAATTACCTCCGCCAGGCGGGCAGGAGAAATAGCAGCTCTTATGGCAGACCCACCATATACGCTATTTTTCAAAGACAAGGTTACCCTCAGGTTACACCCCAATTTTCTTCCTAAGGTACACTCGTCATTCCACATTAATGAGCCGATACACTTACCAACCTTTTTCCCGAAGCCACATGCGAACTCATTCGAAGCCTCAATGCATACACTAGACGTACGTAGGGCCTTGTCCTTCTATTTGGATAGAACCAAACCTTTTAGAAATTCTTCCAGACTTTTTGTCTCCATCGCGGAGCGTTCCAAAGGTACGCCTATTTCTACCCAGAGACTTTCGAACTGGATTTCCCAGTGCATCCGGTTGTGCTATCAGATAAAGAAAGCTACACCTCCAGACGGCATCAGAGCACACTCCACTAGATCTCTGGCTGCCTCTGTAGCATTCTTACGCAAAGTTCCCCTGGCTGATATCTGTAAAGCAGCCACCTGGTCCTCTGAGCACACATTTGTTAAACACTATGCCCTTACTCAAGGCCCTCTATCTGATATACGTTTGGGCAGGGCTGTACTATCAATGGCGTTCCTATCAGATCCGAAGTCCCTACCTCCTTAAGATATACGGCTTTTAAGTCACCTGGAGTGGAGCACCCACAGGGACATCTCTCGAAGAAGAAGAGGAGGTTACTCACCCTGTGCAGTAACTGACGTTCTTCGAGATGAGTGTCCCTGTGGGTGCTCCACTACCCCCCTCCTCCCCTCTACTTCGGAGTTGGGGTAGCCTCCGTTGTAGAGAAGGAACTGAGGAGATTGGCCACGCATGCGTACTATTATCCTAGACTCACAGCGAGGGGCAGCCTCTGCGCATGCGTGGCCAGTACGAGTACTGCTACGAAAAATCTCCGAGCGAAGGCGCAGGGACGCACCAACACCTGGAGTGGAGCACCCACAGGGACACTCATCTCGAAGAACGTCAGTTACTGCACAGGGTGAGTAACCTCCTCTTCCCCTCCCTCTGCTGGGGGTGAAGTAAATCTCAGTCTGCCAGCAATCGTTTCTGGGTTGGTTCACCTGGTCCTGACGAAACATCTCCTCTTCATTCTGATAAACCACTATGCTCCCATTATTCTCATTGTTTCTTGCATTTGAGGCACAGACACAGGAGTCAGGAGACATGGGTTGTGTTCCCAGCCCTACTGCAAGCTTGTGCTGGTGAGGTTGGGCAAGTCACTTCAGCAATCTGTGCTTCAGGCTCCTCATGCCCCCTCACAATGGGGATGACACTACTTCTTTATCTCACACAGGGAGGTGGGGAGATGTTGGGCAAAAATGCATGATGTTTGTGAAGTGTTTTGAGAATCTGGAATGGAAGGAGCTATTTAAGTGCAAGGTGGTATTATTCAGATAGCTGTGATTGGAAAAATAATGCTGTTCCAGAAATTAGGCAGCAGAAGGCGCTGTTGGAGGCAAAATATATAATCTCTGCGTCAGGTAATGGATAAAGGATGATCTTTTATTGCAAGAGAGAGCCAAGATAAAAATGTGCCTTATTACTGTGCAGTTGGACTTATTCAGCTTAAATAGATGTGAAATAAATTACATAAAATCTTGACTTTTTAAAAAAGCTATTTTTCTTGTAATTCATATTCAGAAAGGTCAGTGCTCATATAGCTATGGATTTTATGTGTGCACAGAGTGGTATTTCTTTTTGTTTTGTTTTGTTCAATATGTTCTTGTTTCCCCCGGCAGGCTCTTGTTCTATGTCACTTTTTGGAAACAAATGCTAAACAATACAGCCTGGCTGATAAAAGTGTAATTGAAATTGGAGCTGGAACAGGGCTGGTCTCCATAGTAGCCACTTTACTTGGTAAGTGCTGGCTGTTGCTTTGCTGGGTTTGGAAACTTCATTAAGATTAATATTGATGACTATTGGAGCATATAGTAAGTTGTTCAGTTCCTCTAAAATGTTGTTGAAAACCGAGGAAGAAACACTGAATTCTTTGGGGTTTTCAGCCAACTTGGAAGCCAGTTTTGCTTTTATCTCCATAAAATTACTTGCCCTCACTTTAGAATGCCTTGTGGGAGGGTACAGAGGACAGGCACAAACCAGTTCTGTCCTCTGTCCAGTATTAAACAGAGGACAGAAATTAGGTGCTGTGAGAACTAGGGTTCTTACTAGACCAGGAGGTCAGAGATATATAGAAGAGGCTGGATTCAGACACAACCTCTCACAAGAGCAGTTTATCTTCTGACTATTAAATAACCCCTTCCTGGTTTCCCAAGTCACTTCTATATTCCAATTTGTAACCTGTTCTTTCAGAAACGTATCCTTGGGCTTGCTGTCCCGACATTGTCCATTCTGTCTTCTTTCCTGACAGCCTGTTCTTTACCAACAGTAACTGGAATCACTAACGACCGCAATGTAACCGAGGACACAATTTAGCTTGCAGTGTCTTTTATTACTGTATGAGAAGAAAACAATCCAGGGGATTCTCAGATCCCAGGCTGACTTTGCAGGGTTGTAGTTAGAAACCCCTCCCCCCATCTTTTGACTTGTATATCAAGCAGATTTGATATAAAGACCCCATAAAGGTGGATTCCCAGGATATCATTTTGATCTTGCAGAGCAGGACCATATTTTAATGATATTTTTGGTGTGAAAACCTAATATACTTTTCTAGTGTAATGAAACGCACAGGAGGTTTTTTACAGGTATATTGTACATATATATGGGAGAGACCTGGAAAAGCAATTGTTTTTGCAGTAGGTTTTGTGTACAGATTACTTCTTAATTCTTCAAGGGTTAATCCTTGGTTGTTGTTTTTTCTCATAGGTGCACATGTGACTGCCACAGATCTGCCTGAAGTACTAGGAAACCTTCAGTACAATATTCTCAAAAATACCAAAATGAAATGTAAGCATCAGCCCCAGGTTAAAGAACTCTCCTGGGGAGTTGATTTAGAGAAGAACTTTCCCAAGTCTTTGTGTCAGTTTGACTACATCATGGCTGCTGATGTTGTGTACTACCATCCCTTCCTGGAGGAGCTGCTTCTTACCTTCCATCACTTGTGTCAGGACAACACTGTTATTCTCTGGGCCATGAGATTCAGGCTGGACACAAAGAACCAATTTATGGGCAGATTTCAGGAATTGTTTGACCTGGAGGTAATTTCCAATTTCCCCAGTTTAAACATAGCATTGTATAAGGCAATGAGAAGAGGCAAGAAGATGACGTGATTTCCAACTTGAGTATTAGAAAGTGTGTGTGTGTGTGGAGTTAGTTTCTTCACAGGTTCCATGTTAATGCTTGATGACACCTGTAGATTATGGTGCTTTTTAGGGTTAAATCAATGTCCTGTCATAAACAAAATATAAAACTTCTTACATGCTTGAAAAGATATCCTAAATTAAATTTTCATCTACTGGTACATGTAGGGGGAACGTATCGTTGGCATTTTCTGAACTTTAGGTGCTAAACTGTGCAACACTAATATTTTTCACAAGTTATGCGGATCATATATCCACAATGCTGTAGTATTGCTGCCAACAACTTTCCATTGCAGCTTATAATAGTGCCTGATAAGATCAGATGACTAAACACAACATAAGATTATAATCTATTTAAAATTAAAAATTGTGGTATCAAATTGCACTCTGATGTTTCCACACCGCCACCCACGCTGTTCAAAGTCGAGTTCTTTTAATAACTTTTAATTGCGTTTTACCTTTTATTTTGTTGTAACCAACTCTGACTCTTATGCCTCATTACTTGTAATCACTTTAATTAACTACAGAAAGATAGATTTTAACTTGTTTTATCTAAACCAGTGTGCTTGGATTGAAGTGTTTGGAAAACTCCATTTGCGATATCAAGATTTGTGCATATCACTTTCTATTAATGAAATGATGGATTTATATGAGCTTGTATTGTCCAGGAGGGTGCCAGGCAGTAATAAGGACAATAAACCAGACTGGACAGAGTACGGAAATATATACTGTAGTGAATAGTTCCATGGCAAGCTTTCTGTGACATCTCAGATGTGAGCTCCATGCAGGCAGCATGCCTTTTGGGATGTCAGGGCAGCAGATGGATGCCTCTGTCCCCTTCAGAAGAAAGTCCCTTCCCACCACCACCCTTTGCCTTCTCTTATGCATGGTGATTATGAGCCTCACAGCCTTGGGGCAAGTGGCTCTTCTTCCTCATGTTGTAAACTTTAACAAATGGTCTTGTGTAAGAATAGTGCAGCATACTACCAATTCACTTTTTAAAAAAAAATCTCAAATCTTTGGAGCTTTGCCCCTCTCAAAATAGACAACTGTGGACCTCTAGCTCTGAAAGCACAACAATATGAACAATTGCCCTCAAGAAAATGTTTTGCATCACTGCCTCATTGTGGTAGCTTGAGACCAAAATGACTTAATTTGCATGCTTAATTATGGGCAGATCATAGAAAAAGTTGCT
The DNA here is from genome assembly GCF_028017835.1 of Emys orbicularis. Classification (NCBI taxonomy): domain Eukaryota; kingdom Metazoa; phylum Chordata; order Testudines; family Emydidae; genus Emys; species Emys orbicularis. The sequence continues at coordinate 265,438,389 of NC_088683.1, read as the reverse complement.
TAGCATCTTTGGATAGGCCCGCTGTGACTGTCTGTCTGTATCCCTGTGTTCACCTTTTTACAAAACTACAATGCATTTTGTACAAAGTATGCCATGTGAGGTATCATTTGAAAATTCATAATTTACTGATCATTATTGTCCTGGTAAACTGTGTGTGGCAACATTGTATGTAAAGTTATAAGACTCTACTGCAGGGGTCGGCAACCTCTGGCACACGGCTCACCAGGGTAAGCACCCTGGCGGGCCGGGCCAGTTTGTTTACCTGCTGCGTCCGCAGTTTCGGCCGATCGCGGCTCCCACTGGCCGCGGTTCGCCACTCCAGGCCAATGGGGGGGCGGGCCGAGGGATGTGCTGGCCACCGCTTCCCGCAGCCCCCATTGGCCTGGAGCGGTGAACCGCAGCCAGTGGGAGCTGCGATCAGCCGAACCTGCGGACGCAGCAGGTAAACAAACTGGCCCGGCCCGCCAGGGTGCTTACCCTGGCGAGCCACGTGCCAGAGGTTGCTGACCCCTGCTCTACTGTATGAGATTGAGACATATTCCAACTCTGCAAAAGCAGGCACAAACCAGTTCCCCAAAGACAAAAGGCAAACTGACGCCTCAGCCAGGTGTCAACAAAATCACATGGACTATCACCTGGTTAGGCTGCCATTCTTTGGTAGGAAAAAGGGTGTGAGTAAGAAATTTACATCTTGGCAAATAAACAGCTGGAGGTTCCCATCTCCTCAGACCTTCTGTCTCCTGAACCTCAGCTGGAGATAATTTTTAAAATAAAAGAGAACCATAAGAAAGGGGAACAGATGCCTCAAAATACTCCTCCCTTTCTCTCTACCCATGACATCAACAACACCTGAAAGACAAGGAAAGTAACACTGAACTGGGGAGGGGGGTTACGTGGAAGAATCCTGGCCAACTGAAATCCAGACAGTAAGACTGTTCAAACATGTGGTGAGAGAGACCTTTGCTTTGAATTCATTTAGCTTGTTAAGTTAGATATTAATTGTGTTTTACCTTTTATTTTGTTGTAACCAACTCTGACTCTTATGCCTCATTACTTGTAATCACTTAAAATCTATCTTTCTGTAGTTAATTAAACTTGTTTTATCTAAACCAGTGTGCTTGGATTGAAGTGTTTGGAAAACTCCATTTGCGATATCAAGATTTGTGCATATCACTTTCTATTAATGAAATGATGGATTTATATGAGCTTGTATTGTCCAGAAGGGTGCCAGGCAGTAATAAGAGAGACATTTCTGGGGGAAAGTCTTGTACTGGGAGTTTGCTGGTGTTGCCCTGCAGTGTAATTCATGGGTGGCTGGCTATAGCATTTATACAATATAGCTGGGAGTGATTTACATTCTGGAGGCTGTGTGAGAGCAGACCAGGAGTTGTTACTCTCACAGCAAAGCAGTGTAAAAGGCACCCTAGGGTGGAGAATTGAGGGGACACAGCTGTCCATCAGTCAAGATTGTACCCTGGGTAATTTCACTCCCACAAAATAATTGTTTTTTAATTGTAATAGATTTCTGATGACCACACAACTTTGCTTGGAACTGACCAGAGAATTTTGTTTTAGGGAGGTTTATATGAATTCTTTGGATACTACTAAATTTCCTGAGTCACTTAATAAGTAAGTATGAGATCTTCAGGTCAATTCCAACCTAACTATGCAGAAAGGCAAACCCAGCTGCTTGTGCTGGGGTCCACGCATAGTTACCATCATTTTAAAAAGTTTTGTCAAGGACAATTGTTCAAATAACCTGGGGTCTTGGGGGCTGATAGGCCCCCACCTAACACAGCCTTTCTTTGTGCATTTGTGTGAATTGTAGCACTTGTTTATGCTGATTTACAAAATGCATTAACCATCACAACTCCAGGGTCAAACTGGAAAAAAATAAGGCAGAAAAATGAAGCAACTTGTCTAAGACCAACGAGTGACAAAACATGCATTTGAATGCAAGGATCCCTTGTTCTCAGTCCTGCTCTTGGTCCACTAGGCTATGCTGCTTCTCAGACTATTGAGCTTTCATTCTCCCAGTGGTTAGGGAGCACAGTGGCTCTGGACAGAGGGGCCAGCTCAGCTGCAGGAGGCAGCAAGGAGGGACCTTGTGGTGATCCTAGAGTTATCCATGGCTCCCAGCACAGCCCAAGTGGGATGGGAAATGTAGAGAGAATGGACCATGATCTCGTCTCCCCCTTTTTTAAAAATCTGGTGGCAGATATGGCAAAAGCCAGCGTTGGATGTTAGGTGGGGATGAAAATTAATAATTGAGAATTTTTAGGAAAAAAATCAATGACAAACTTTCCACCCTAGTGGATCAGTTTTTGTTTCCAAAACTCTGCACAGGGAAAAAAGGGATACAATTTTTTTTTAAAGAAAGCAGAGTCCCTCTGCCATTTTTTTAGATTCCCTGAATCATAGGAGCTTGTGGCTGTGAACCTGGCACCCCGAAGGTCATTTGTACATAGGAACATGTAATAGATATATGGATAGTGCTGGCTATTAACATGTAATTAACAACAAGGCCAAACCCAAAATTGGAAAGTTCTTTAAAAGGGGAAATGAACTCCAAAATATGTCAGGGAAATATGGCTGGTTGTCTGAAAGAAGAAAACAGAAACCTTCTGTGTTACAAAGAAGCAATAAAATGCAGCTGGTTTTCAGTGGCTGTTATACTGATTAGTTCTTCAGCTAAGGCCCAGTTCTTCAGGCTGTCCACATACTGGAGTCCCTTTGAAGTCAACAGGATTGGGTCCATAAGGTGAACTGTTTAACATTACTCTGTTTTCTCACACCTCTGTTTAGCAAAGTTGTATGAAACTTCCTGGGAATGCTTTAGTGGCTATCTGTTCTATTGTGCCTGTGACCTTTGGTCCTCTGTTATGACTAGCAGTGAATTAGCCATGACCAATGTGAGGTTGGAGGTCATATACTGCATTTGCATAGAGAAATTATTTCTTTTCTTCAGTAATAGTCCTCCCACAATAATGTCAAGTATGGTTATAGCTTCCCAAGGCAAGTTCCCAACAAACTATATTTTTTAAAATTACTTACACAGAGTTTGGTTTTTATTCCTCTTTAAAAAAGAGAATCTAATGCCCATGCTAGTTGTTGGCTTGCTAAAGTACTGGTGTATTTGCATTGCACATAACTGTACACTCTAGTCTAAAGATCTTTGATAGCTACAATTGGTAGTTGTTTTGAAGGAGGAGAAAGCAATGAAGTCCAACAATTTTTTATAAGTGAAAGCCCTAACTGTGAGGAATTGCTACAAAGGCTGTAGTGAGATTATGTTGGCTATGAGGAGAAGGCTATCCAAATTGGGAGGTACTGTATAGAACAGTTAGCTGGTTTTCCACATAATTTTACTTTATGTTCTTTATGTGCTAATCTAACAATTATTTCACGAACAACAATATCTGTAAAGTAATGTGACCACATTTGTTAGAATTTCCTTGCCTCAAATATCTTGCATTTGAATCTTAAATTTTAATGTGTTTCATCTGTTTAATTTTATCTAGTATTTATACAAACATTACAGCAATGTTCTTCCATTCATTGCGTATCATAGTGTCTAGAGAGTTCTATTTACAATTTTTTACTTTTCACTATTAAACATTAAAGTAACAAATTTCCTCATCCGTATATGGTTTCCATATGCTCATATTGAATATTTTTCTCTTACTGTCATACAATGAGGTTGTGTGTCTAAGTTATTACCCTACATTTTCCATGTTCATGCGACTAGATCAGGCTTTTGTCTCTAATAGGTGCAAGAGGAAATGCTGCTGCTGCTGCTGCTGAGCATTTCAAAGAGTTCAACTGGGGTGTAGTTCTTTTGGCAGCACCAATATAGTGGAGAGGTGTGGCCTAAAGAATACAACTGCCAAGAAATTTTCAAATAATTGCACCTCGGCGCACATGGTTGCTGGGTAGCAAATAGCTTGTACCAGATTTTGCATCTCTATTAGTCAGTATAAGGTTAACAGCACTCACTCAAGTTGCATTGCATAGCCTCATCAACCTCTCTTTGTACTGCGGAGAAGCTGGAGACATATTGACTGTCACTAGGCTGAAGAATGTAAGTGAGTAAGTTGGAGGGGTCCTGATGATGTTTATAAACATTTGGGTTAACCTGAGGTACAGAAGAGCGAGGGGTCTTTAGGAAGAGGTGGCTTTTTACAGGTACCATGGATAACACAAGAGTCAGACATAGACTTTCCTATCCTCAAATTTTTGTCCTGAGATGCAGGCTTTTGGGAGATTTCTCAGGCCCTCAGGAATGCCTCCACAATTATGGGAATCTTGGGCTGGTCATGGCCATCAGTGCTACAGTGGTAGCAACCATGGAGTGACCTCAGATAGTTTAGAAAAGGGAGAGAGATGTGTCCAGGCAAGACATCACTGTTGCATCTTAACACCTTAAAGTCATAATGGATTTATCTTCACAATACCTCTGTGAGGTAGGGAAGCATTATTATTCCCATTTTACATATGAGCAGGTTGTGAGGCACAGATTAAGTGACTTGCCCAAGGACACACAGTCTGTGGCGGAGCTAGGAACTGAACCCAGATCTCCTGAGTGAGAGTGTGTACCTCAAACCACAAAAATGACAGCTCTTGATTCCTTGTGCCCTACTATTGTTGGAGTTCACATGCAGTAAAGCAGGAGTTACATTATTGTTATGATTTAAGTTATTTTTCAAGTCTGGGTTGTTGGTTTTTTTTTTTTTTTTTTCCCAAAGGGGAGAGAAACCAGATAAACGTGGGAGGATCAAAGGGGGGTCAGGAGGAAAGCGTCATGCATTTAAACTTTATAAACCATTTTATACAAATGTGCCCAGACTACATCCTGAAAATAGGATCTATAGGCCACAGTGAAGTTTTATGACTTAGTTTCAGAAGACTTCTGAGATATACAGGTTTGACTACCTCCATTCTGCACCTCTGTGAGGAATTAAAAGGGGATATGGAGAAGCACGTAAGAGAACCGTGCTCTACTTATGATGGTCAAAGTCAACACCACTCTGGGGTTGCTGACAGGGAGAACATTTCAGAGACTCAAAGGAGAGTGATAAGCTAGACCTCTCCAGTTGCATCGAGCAATTTGTGTATTATTCTCAGGCAGGTTAATAATTACACTGATTTTTCCAGAGGCAGCAAATCAGTATAGGAGTCTTTGATACTACAGACTTCCAATCTGTCCTTTGTGCTCCTGACTATACTCATGTTCTTCCTAGGCCTTTGGGGAGCAAAAAGGGGTTCCATTAACTCAAGCTGCAGCTCACCTGTTGTGACGTTATTGATATAATCTGGGACCATATAGATCATTGTTGCAACCAAGGTCCTGTAGTGGCACCCAAATCTTGTATAAAGGGGGTCAAATGGGGTGTCTAAGACAAGGTTATGGATTACTGGTTATAATTATGCTGTCTATATGTGTGTATCAGTGTTATAGTTGAAGTTATGAATATTGGCTCTATACTGTCTGTATTGCAAACTTATGCTATGCTTCTGGGTGACATCCCAGACAAGCTGGTGTTAGCTCTGCCTAGCCTGCTTGATGGCCCATTAAGAACCATCAGCTATACAATGGACTCATTGAGAAAAGGCAAATATGCCTTGAGACTCAGCAAAGTATGCAGGGACTGGCCCATGTGACTCCAGACTCCATTTTGCTGTAATTTTCCACAGTAAGAACAAAGGGGTGTTCTTACACCTGGAAAAGACTATATAAGGCTGATGCCTCATCTCCATTTTGTCTTCGATCCTGCTTCATACCTCTGGAGGAACTTTGCTACAAGCTGAAGCTTTGAACAAAGGACTGAGGACCCATCCCAGCGGGGGATGTATTCCAGAGACTTGATTTGAACCTGCAGTTTATTCTATCGCTGCTGCAAGCCTGAACCAAGAACTTTGCCATTACTGTATGTAATTGATTCCATTTAACCAATTCTAACTCTCATCTCTATCTTTTTCCTTTTATGAATAAACCTTTAGATTTTAGATTCTAAAGGATTGGCAACAGCGTGATTTGTGGGTAAGATCTGATTTGTATATTGACCTGGGTCTGGGGCTTGGTCCTTTGGGATCAGGAGAACCTTTTTCTTTTACTGGGGTCTTGGTTTTCATAACCATTTGTCCCCATAACGAGTGGCACTGGTGGTAATACTGGGAAACTGGAGTGTCTAAGGAGATTGCTTGTGAGACTTGCGGTTAGCCAGTGGGGTGAGACCGAAGTCCTCTTAGTCTGGCTGGTTTGGTTTGCCTTAGAGGTGGAAAAAACCCCAGCCTTGGGCTGTAACTGCCCTGTTTGAGCAATTTGTCCTGAGTTGGCACTCTCAGTTGGGTTCCGCCAGAACCGCATCGTCACACCTGTGAGGCAAATTGAAAAGCCACAGGTGTCACTCAGGAGTATACCATGGCTGTTACATTCTCAGATCCTGTGGTGTGGCAGTGGAATAAGAGACCAGAGAAAATGATGGAGGCTGGCTTCTGGATAAAGACCGCAAATCCGCTCATGGTAGCATTAGCTTTCTTGTTACGGTTATCCGCTCTGGGCTGGTGAACAGATTTCTTGCTCATAGGGAATACTCTCTATGCTTTCAAAACATGGTTCATGACTCCTTTTACTGATCTCAGCAATACCTCAAAAGGAAAATTAGAATTCTTTTTATCAAGCTGCCAGCTCTACCATTGACAGAGCTTTCAGAACCCTGACAATGAGATTCTGAGAGGATCTGCTGTCACACTCGTGTATAAGTTAGCAAAGGTTTATGTGCTCATTCTGGCTTATTGTATGCAGTACAATGTTGCCTTGAAACAGAGAGAGAACACACCCAAGGAGCTGAATATAGGTAGATGTAGAAGATCATCATTTTCTAGCCAGCCTCTGTGAGACAGGCAGGGCAGAAAGGGGCTGATGGTTGGAAACCTCTGAGGTAAATACTATACAGATAATTGCACTTTCCAGTAGGGATTTCATGCTTCACCAGAAAAAAGGAGAGAACAGACAGAGGAAAAACAAGGAAATAATTGCAGCCAGGTTAATTGTATACTGTCTATAATTTTGTAAAAGCATGAATCCATGCAAAACTCATTAGGAGAACACCACAGATAAAATCTTCTTGGCGTGGAAGGCTTCAGTAGCAATAATAAGGAAATTAAAGTGGAGTGGTTTAAAACAGCACCATTTTATTTAGTAGCTTGGTTACATAAACAAATTTGCTGAACTCAGGTAGGCCACACAGTGGTCACAAGGAACTGAATAACAGGGGCAGGAAAAAGTTTAAATAAGGAAAACTAAAACTCAGTTTAATGTCTCTTTCCCTTCCTTTTTTTAGATTGTGGCATCAAGGCCTCTTGTGACTGTACTCTCTAAAGCAAGCCACTGAATGGAAGTCCAGTGGCCTCTCATGGTTTTGAGGAGACATTTGAACATTCTGTTTCTGGTAAGAACAGAAGATACAGCAACTGTAACCTCACCTCTGTCCCTTATGAGTGGATATTAATTTATGAGGGGTAGTTGCAATGTACTCAGTCTAGTCCAGAGTAAAGAATTTTCTGTTCAGAGCCTCTAACTATTGTCCTCACACCTGCACCAAACACAGGAACTGGCTGACACCACCCTGCTGTCAAGAACAGAGACCAGCCTAAACATGTAAACTGCCAGCCTGCAAACTAAATCCCAGTGGGTCCAAATCGTCAGTGTGACAACATCACTCTGAGCTCCTTCAACATTTGTTTCAGCTTCCTGTGCCTTGTTTCCACCTCCCCCGTCAAATCCAGCATCCTCCCCATTGAATCTCTGCCCTGCTCCAGAGAATCAGAGAAAGGAGAGAGAGAAGCCCAATCAGGATTGTGGGGAGTTAATTTGACCCATCTAGGCTATCGATTTGATGTACCTGTTCTGTGGACTTGAGTCTAGCACTGTCAGAATGTCACCATTCCCTTAGCATTTTATTCATTCTGGGGCAGCTCTGGTCTTGGGTTGACTGTGAGGTTGGGAGGCAAGAGAGCTTGGATTTTCCCCGAGCTGTGCCACAGACTTACGGTATGGCCTTAGGCCAGTCACTTAACCTCACTGTATCTCAGTTTCCCAAATGTACAACAGAGCACCTTGGTAAAGCACTTTCACAGGAATCCCTTACACATCCTAATGTGGGGTGAGTTCTTTCCAGCTTGACTGAATGTCGATTAGATGAGGAAAACATTTTTGGGGCTCTTCCCAGTCGGACCAGTTTGTCCCAGAGGTGAGAGCAGTCACTACAGTGGCTACAGTCTGTACGCTGCCTTGTACTGATAAAGCTCTGGTGATCAGTGTGTAGTGTATGTTTGTGGTAACCTGTCACAAAGGGAAGAGTAAAAATGGGCCTTTTGCGCAGAACAACAATTTGAATGAAACAAGCCCACACAGCCCCGCAGGACCTTCCCTTCCCCATCACAAGATTACTTGCTCTTCAGTTTAAGCCCAAACCTAGCACCTCAACAGTAATATTACTGAGTCTGTCAGTCCTCTCATCTACCTTGCAACCTTGAATACGATAACTAAAGTATCTGCAGTGCTCACAAACCACAGTGATGGGTGCCTGTACAAAACCTGATAACAGATAAGAAAGTAACTCCATTGTAAAGCCAATTTGGGGTGATAGTGGGGAGGAGGGGGGAGTGGATAGGTAAGGGTTAATGGAATGGAGGGCTGCTATTGTGGTCTAATGGGTATGTAAAGAATAGAACATTTCATTCTCCCCAGGAGGATCTGCAACTTTCAGACATGGAAGGGTTACCACCTGGAATAAATTTGATCTACCAGCCCCAAAGATATTTTGTGGTTATTATATCCTGGACTCCTTGAAGTCCAGAATACTGTTTGTTTGTTTGTTTGTTTGTTCTAGGGAAACAATTTCTACTTTTTTTCCTCAGCCATATATTAGCTCTTTCCACTCTTAACCCTTTCCTTGAAATTGAAAATGGAAAAGCTGGTTTCCATGTAGATTCTTGCTTTCACGTTTTTTAATTTTTTTTACCTTTTATCTTACCAGGCCTTTTCGGGATGAAGGGAAATGAAAATTGTGAGCTCTAAACGATGAGATTCTGTTAGGGAGATTTATAGAAAGATGTGTTATCAGTAGGACCCTACCCAATTCACGGTCCCTTTCCATCAATTTCATGGTCATAGGATTTAAAAAATCATAAATTTCTTGATTTCAGCTATTTGAATCTGAAATGTCATGGTGTTGTAATTGTAGGGGTCCTGACCTAAAAGGAGGTTGTTGGGGGGGGGGGGGTCACAAGGTTATTGTGGGGGGGTTGGGGTACTGCTACCTTTACTTCTGTGCTGTTACTGGCGCTGTTGCCTTAAGTGGCTGGAGAGAGCGGCTGCTGCTGGCTCGGAGCCCAGCTCTCAAGGCAGCGCCATTGTCAGCAGCAGCGCAGAAGTAAGGATGGCATGGTATGGTATTGCCACTCTTACTTCTGCGCTGCTGCCAGCGGGTGCCACTCTCCAGCCATCCAGCTCTGAAGGCAGTGCAGAAGTAAGGGTGGCAATACCACCCCCCCCACACAACAACCTTGCAATCCCCCCCCACAACCTCCTTTTGGGTCAGGACCCCCAGTTTGAGCAATGCTAGTCTCTCCCGTGAAATCTGAATAGTATAGGGTAAAAGTAGAGAAAAGACCAGATTTCACGGGAGAGACCCGTTTTCACGGTCTGACGTGTTTCACGGCTGTGAATTTGGTAGGGCCCTAGTTATCAGCTTTACTTAATTTAAGCGTACTTGCTAAAGAAATGGCTGAAGAATGGGTTCTGTAAACTCAGGTCTCCCTCCTTAGTTTGGAGATAATATAGATAGCATTTCAGCTTTGATGTTGCTCCAAAGGTCCATGGATGACTCGCCTGTCTCCCATTCCAAATCAGCATGTCACACTTAAATAATAATCAGGGATTTGATTACCACTCCCAAAATAGCATTATGAACCAAAGGGCTGTGATCACTCTGACTGGCCACTGGAGGTCACCATAGCTCTACAAAAATAAGCAACTCTTAATAAATAATTCACAATAAAAACAGCTTAAAAACGGAGCTGCTCTGTGACTTTATAAGTAACTGGTGTGAAAACCGTGGGGTACGAACAAACACAATAAGCTACGATTACAAATATATGACATTCACAGGAATTATTTTAAGCAAAAAGTGTAGGAGTCCACTACCCACAGCCCCCTTCTGTATAAAGTGAGCATCAACCATGCTGTGAGTGGTTGAAGAGAGGAGAAATTAACCCCTGGTTTTTCATTTTTACACGGTGGAGGTGGAGTTGCTCCACACAACTGCTGTCTCAGGTTTCTTCTTGTGACTCTCCTCCTCTCCCAAAGCAGAATGTCTTTCAGCTGGCCTCCGATGTAGGGAACTTGATCCGCAAGGGCCTAGGTTGAGGGTTTGAGTCTCTGACTCCTGAAAGCTTACCTACCTCCTCATGAGCACGACACCTGTTATCCCGCAGGAATATCATCTTTCCCTTCCCTGCAGCAAACCTCTACGTCAGTAAGATTCATTGGCCAGGAACTGGAAGCAGCTTGGGATATTCTTGAAGCATAGTTGCGTGCTTGAATTAGCTAGTAGATAGCTGCCCTGATAGAGGCATACCAAATACCCATAATTTAAAAATAAGCAAAATGTTAAATGTAATAGAAAAATGTCTGATCCTTCAGCAATCCTCTAACAAGTGGGTTTTTTTTTCTTTTGCCTTCCTGGCTAAGTGCCCCTCATAGCCTGTAAACACACATTCCTTAGACTTCTAAAATTTTCCTCTTGTGTCAACTGAAATAAGGCCAAAATTCTCATCTGCTGTCTGAATTGTAGCTCTCTTGCATGTACCACGTACAGAATGAGCAGTACAAACCCACACTGCTCCTGGGAAAGGACTGTTTTGCCCACTCATTGCTCTGATCCTGGGAGGTACTAAGCAAGCTGGCTCTGATCCAGCAAAGCACTTAAGCACAGGAGCAGTGCCATTGACTTCAATTATTCAAACTAGAAGGGGGGGTGAGAAGATGCTGAACATGTTGAGACACAGCAGCCACGGGTGCTTATGAAGCTCCTTAAATTATTATTGATTATCTGTTCTGGTAGCACCTATAACGGGTGCTGTGCAGTCACACAGGAAGGCACAGCCCTTGCCCCAACGAGCTTACACCCTAAGGCAAGCAACATAGGAAAAGGGAGTGAGAGAGACAACACACAGGGCCAAAGTCTCTGGTCTCCTACAGCTCCTTTGTACCACTCACACAGCACAAAGGGGTGGTATTTTGGCTGGAGGTGGCCAGTGGAGAATTCCCCTTGCGCAGGGGGAGGGAGGGGAGCTTTCTCTTCTGGCCTAAAGCTGTGGGAGGTGGCATACAGGCCTCCTGCTCTAACCACCCATCCCCCCACCTGTGATGAAGGGAAAGGGAGGAAGCCTGCAGGGACGGTATGTGGTGGAATGGAGTTTATACTCGTCAGAATCTCAGCGGCTCTAATTTGCGCCTGGGACCTGCTCCCTGACACCACTCCTCGCTGTGCCAGATGGAGTTCCATTACAGGGGACAATTTGAGTCACAATCAGCATTGGTTACATTTAAATATTGGCTATTGCCCTCTGTCCTGCTACTTATTCATTTGAAGTGAGACTCAAGGAGGGATTTGAAGGAGGACAGGGAAATTTACAGTTCCATTCAGGGAGGGTGTCCCAGGCACAAGCAATAGCATGAAAAGACATAGAGACATCTTTAGGAAAAAGCAGACAAATGGGACATGGTCAGGACTGGCATTAATACTGGAGGGCCTGTGGGTGACTACAACGAAGTGTATAGACATTCTCGCATGTAAAGAGCTGCTGGGTTTCGACCTGTCATGTGGCAGATCCTAGACTAGGTTATAAAAGGAAAGGTAACTGGTACGAAGGAGGCTATGAGAGGGGAAGGCTGTGTCCTTGCTCCTCCCAGCTGGCTGCAGCTGGAAAGGCCTAAGGTGGTTAGTACCCAGTAGTTTGAGTTGTTTAGTTCTGGTTTTGAGTTTGGTTTTTGAAAACCGAGCCAGCCCCAAAGAAAGGGATGTGAAGAGGCCTTAGCTGAAACCTTACTTTCTTTCCTTCTCTTGCAGGTGAATCTGCACTTCAGATTGGCAATGTGGTAATAAGCAAGAGTGGATAAAGAGCAGGGAGAGGGGCATTGTGAAGGCAAGTAGCTTGGACTTGTACTGGAGGAGAGCTTCAAAGAGAGAAGTGACATGATCAGAGAAGCAGGCAAGGAAGGTGATCTCAGCAGCTGTGATTGACATAGACTGGAGGAGGGCAACATAGGTTTCAAGGAGGCCAGAAAGAGGTTGCAATAATTACTGAGTTTTCAGAAACCTCCCACTCTCCTCATAGTTGAAATAATATCACATGCTCTTAGCATCTTGTTGGCTAACCCAATCTTCTTCAAAATCAAAAACAGGAAGTGTTTTGTTTTGGGTTGATCTCTAGTGCGCAGTGAGCACCACCATGTAGTTTGGAAACCAGTGCTTTAGTTGCTGATTAGTATGTGTTGATGTTAACTCTGCAGAAACCAACAATGCTTTAAAAATGAGCTCTGACATCTGAAAGACATAATCCAACAACCCGTTTTCAGTACCACACATCAAATCCCGGAAGAGAAGCAGCCTAGTCTGCAGGAATGAACACAGGGCTGGGAGTTGAGAGCTCTAGGATTGCAGTCCTGGCTGTATCACTGACTCAGTGGGAGGTCTTGGTCAAGGGATTTCACCCCTGCCTCAGTTTCCCTATCTCTAAAATGTTTGCTTACTGCAGAGTTGTACTACAATTCCCACCTTGATACTTCTCAGCAATTCCTGCATTGCTGGTTTGTTCACCAGTCCCTCCCTCTGTTCCACCCATATGTTTAGTAGTTATAGTCTGATTGTTTTGTCTGGGCTGTATGAATAGTAACCCACAAGGAGGAATGCGCACACACAAAGATAGACAGTTATTCACATAAGAAACTTAAAATGCTGTGAGATTCATTTAGTGTAAATAACTCTTCCTATAGACCCTCTTTCGTGATTCTGCGTTTCTGGTTACAAATAATTTTTAACAATAAAAGTGGTGGGTTGCACATCGATCTGTATGTTTTGTGCGCACGGAGAGCTTGCATTTAACAAGGAAACAATTATCAAAATATCACATAATGCAACAGAGAGCCTGCTGTAAGTTTCAGCCAGCACTGTCTGTTCTGCCCCCCTGCAGCCTAGAGCCCCACTTTTCTAAAGGGAGGATGACCTTTGGTCTCTGCAGTCACGTCTCACATCCGTACACCACAGAAGCAGCTGCTGCACACAGGCTGTAGGAAACTTCAAGAATAAAATGAGTCACATCCCTCAAAATGAGGAAGTGCTTTTGCGGGCTATGCCACCAGAGAAGCTAGTATCTCTGAGGAGAGAACCTGAATCTAGCCACCCCACTAGCACAAAGCACAATATGTTGAAGAAAAAGAATGTTGCCAACTCTTGCAAATAGATCGAGAGCCTTGTGATGTTTGGTGTTAAGATCCCAGCTTTTGGAATCAAGTTGTTTTGTGAGAATCTCAACTTTCAGTTTTTTTAAAAAAAGTAAAGGTCTAACGCTCATGGTTGCAGACAAAGGCTTGAACACATAATCCAGTGCAACCTTGGAAACTAGAAGGCAAATAAAAAGAATCCAAAATGTGTAATTAAAAAAAAATCTCATAATTTTGGGGGCCTGACTCATTATTTTTGAACACTTGGGGTTGGCAGGACTGAAAAAAAATAGTATCCGGTTGTGTTGAAACTATTTAAATGTTTGAATTTTAAATAGAAATTTGTAATGAAGATATGACACTTTATTGTACAGTTCCTTTAGTCTCCTTATAATGTCAGTATTAACTCAGACAGATGGATACCAAACAGCCCAACTCTTTGATTGTAGTTTCTAACTCCAGTACTTTCTACCTGAAACCCCCTTACTTTATTGCCTAAGAGCCACAGCCATTTTCTCTTGAGACATTCTCTTTGGAGCAGGATCAATAAAGATTAATGAATTGTTTTCCACATTAAAAAAAGAAAAGGGTAGTCTCAACTCATATGATAGTTTAAACTAATTGCTCAAATCAATAGGAGATGTAATGATAATATTTAACATATTTGCTGCTTAGAAAGCCATAACACTTTCCAAATAGCCATGCTATAAATAGTCCTGCATCTTATTCAGCTATGAGCATATATTAAATAGAAAAAGAGATGCAAAAGGACTGCCTGATGCCAATTCAAAGAATTAAAAAATCTTGTAAAGAAAGGACTAAACACTGATTTTAGAGTGGTTGAGTGGTCTGCACACTGCACTGGAAGCCTGATTTCCACTGATGACACTGACTTCTATGGCCTTGGGCAACTTGCTTAATTTCTCTGCCTTGGTTTTCCCCTCTGTGAATTGGGAATAATGATACTTATCTAGTTCATAGGATAGTTGTAAGGATTAGTTAGTGCTCTGAGCATGTAAAACACTGTATACATTGTTGGTGTTATCAGGGCTTAACGGATATATAACATTCCCTGTTCATGTCTTATTTCTGATTATTTCAATGAATACATTGTGTACACACACTGCGTGGCCACGCCTCTTCCTCTATCAGCTTTTGGAGATGGCCAGTCTTTCTCTTGTGCTGCAGGAATAATGATGTATGCCTTACAGTCCATATGTCCAAATGAATTATATCTAAAATGAGATGGTTATTAGGGAAGCAGCATTTGCAACTTAGGGCTTGTCTATGCTACTGCTTAGGTCGATGTAACTTGCAGCACTCAGGGGTGTGAAAAAACCACCCCCCTGAGCGATGTAAGTTATATCGCCGTAAAGTGGTGTTTACACCATGCTATGTCAGCGGGAGATGCTTTCCCACCGATATAGCTTCTGTCTCTTGTTGAGGTGAAGTAATTACGTTGATGGGAGAGCGCTCTCCCATTGACGGTGCGCATCTTCACCCGATGTAGCACGGTAGTGAAGACAAGCCCAAAGAGATTTACTAGAGCCTTTCCATGTTGTCTATCAGCCAGTGTGAACATCGTTTGTAGGCACAGTTGATACAAGTGCTCTAGCTTCAATTCACCAGTCTATCTCTATTCAGCCAAGCACTTACCTATGTGGTTAACTTTGGGCAGGTGCTTAAATGTTTCCTAATGGTGATGGACTTGAGCAGGTGCTTAAACATTTTGCTGAATTGGCAGCTATACGCCTAACATGCTTTCCCTAGTGAAGGAGGTTAAAGGAGAGGTGGCAGAGAAGTGATCGGCTGACTAAGGAGGGGAGAGTTAGGGTACGTCTACACTTACTTCCTGGTTCGGCGGCAGGCAATCGATCTTCTGGGATCGATTTATCGCGTCTTGTCTAGACACGATAAATCGATCCCGGATCGATCCCGGAAGTGCTCGCCGTCGACGCCGGTACTCCAGCTCGGCGAGAGGAGTACGTGGCATCGACGGGGGAGCCTGCCTGCCACGTCTGGACCCATGGTAAGTTCGGACTAAGGTACTTCGAATTCAGCTACGTTATTAACGTAGCTGAATTTGCGTACCTTAGTCCAAAGTGGGGGGTTAGTGTGGACCAGGCCAAAAGCTGAGAATGAGGAAAGATGTGAAGCAAGCGCTAATGTCCATACTGAAGGTGAAATGTGGAGGGGAGGTTGTTAAGCAGAGCTCTACAAAAATTCTTTATTTAAAAAAAGTCTTGTTTTTATTGAACGCTCCTTTTCATTCAAAAATGTTGTGATCATCTCTATAGTTAAAAGGATACAAAATGAGGGACTGCATAGGGCGAGGCAATGCTCAGATTGGGTGAGTATTCTGGGGCATGCCATACCCACCCTAATCATTGCTGACAAGGGAAAAAGCCCAAGGAATTTGCCATCATTTTTTCCTCCCATATGAGTTCTGGGACTTTCAAAATATGGCACTTATAGCGTGTGTTATATTTGAGATAGTAAAAAAATCATCTAGCAAAAGAAGGGTTTGAACAAAATAGAGAGTCCCAAATGAAAAACAAAAGGGTTCAACTAGGTAGCGATCCAGACAAGCCAATATATTGAGAAGCTAGGCTGTTTTCTGATCGTATGACAATTTGACTATGCCCGGCAATCTGGAGGGGAGAGAGAGATTGAATTCAGTGTGTGATGGAGAAAGAAAGAACAGTCAGACTAACGAATGCTTGGTCTCACTCCTTTCTACCTCTCCTTGTCCCTGCAGAGCGCTCCCAGATGCAGTAAAGGAATGGGGCTATCACTTACCCACTCTGCACCTACTGTGTCCACAGTGTTTACTGGTAGCTGTCTCTGTGTGCTATATATACACAGAGTGTGGTCCCTGGTAAGCAATCGAGGTGAAGCCCGTTTCTTCGGGTTTATAGTTTGTAATTGTTTTCCTTACTAAATGCTTCTTGTTTAAGGTGAGCGAGGTACTATCTTTTATTGAACCAACTTGTGTGGATGAGAGAAACAAGGTTTCAAGCTACACCCAGCTCTTCAGGTTTGGGAAAGGTACTCCCAGTGTCACAGCTAAATTCAAGGTGGAGCAGATTGCTTATCATAAGTAGTTAACACAAATTCTAAGGGACCATTCCAGGTCTATTAGAGTTCTTTGTGGGGGCAACAAACATGTGCACAAGGATGATCCAGTGGTATAGTGTACTTGGACTTTCAGAAAGCCTTTGACAAGATCCCTCACTAAAGGCTCATAAGCAAAGTAAGCAGTCATGGGATAAGAGGGAAGGTCCTCTCATGGATCAATAACTGGTTACAAGACTGGGGCAAAGGGGTAGGAATAAATGGTTAGTTTTCACAATGGAGAGCCATAAATAGCGGGGTCCCTCAGGCGTTTGTACTGGGACCGGTTCTGTCCCACATATTGATAAATGATCTAGAAAAAGGGGGTAAACAGTGAGGTGGCAAAATTTGCAGACGATACAAAATTATTTAAGATTGCAGTCTGATTTGGACATTACTAAGAGTTACAAAGGGATCTCCCAAAATCAAGTGACTGGGCAACAAAATGGCAGATGAAACTGAGCACTGATAACTGCAAAGTAATGCACATTGGAAAACATAATCACAATGATACGTACAATATGATAGGATTTAAATTAGCTGTTACCTTTCAAGAAAGAGATCTTGGAGTCATTGTTGATAGTTCTCTGAAAACATCTGCTCAGTGTATGGTGGCAATCAAAAAAAGCAAACAGTGTTAGGAACCATTAGGAAGGGGATATATAAGAAGATAGTAAACATCATAATGCCACTTTGTAAATCTATGGCTTACCCACACCTTGAATACTGTGTGCAGTTCTGGTCACCCATGTCTGAAAAAAGAAACATTAGAAATGGAAAAAGTACAGAGAAGGATTACAAAAATGATTAGGAATATGGAACAGCTTCCATCTAAGGAGAGATTTAAAAGACTGGGACTGTTCATCTTAGAAAAGAGACGACTAAGGGGGATATGATAGAGGTCTATAAAATCATGAATGGTGTGGAGAAAGAGAATAAGGAAGTGTTATTTACCCCTTCACATAACATAGGAACCAGGGATCACCCAGTGAAATTAGCAGCAAGTTTAAAACAAATTAAAGGAAGTAGTTCTTCACACAGTGTGCAGTCAACCTGTGAAACTCATTGCCAGGGGATGTTGTGAAGGCCCAAACTATAACTGGGTTCAAAAAAGAATGAGATAAGTTCATGGTCCATCAATGGCTATTAGCCAAGATGGTTAGGGATGCAACCCCATGCTCTGTGTGTTCCTAAGCCTCTGACTGCCAGATACTGTCGACATGGGATGGATCATGCAATATTTGCCCTTTTCTGTTCATTCCCTCTGGGGCATTGGCTGCTATCGGAAGATGGGATACTGGACTAGATGGACCATTAGTCTGACCCAGTATGGCTGTTCTTAAGGTGAAGTGGCCTATTAACACCTCTGCAGCCATAGGAAAAAAACAGGGGTGAGGGGAGTTAGTGGGTTACAGATTGCTGTAATAGACCACAAATGCAGTGTCTTTATTAAGACCAGGATTTTTCAATATCTAGCAAAGTCATGAATTTAAGCTCCCAGGCTCATCTTTTGAAAGTATTGTCGAGGTTTCCTATGAGGATGAGGACTGCGAGGTCAGATATGGAGTGATCATTTTATGAAACATGTTTGCCCACAGGTGATATGGTGTTTTTTCTCTTTTATAATTTTTCTGTGTGAGTTCATTTGTGACCATAGCGATTGGTTTCACCCACATAGTTGTTATTGGGGCATTTAGTGCACTGGATGAGGTACACTGCATGCTATAGGCATATGTAGGCCCCATGGATCTTGAAAGGTGTGTTTGGGGGGATATTTGACATTGTAGCAGCAGAAATATGTCTACAGGTGTTGCCTCTGTTCTGGCAGAGTCTGGTGCTGCATAGAGTTGGTGGGTCCTGGTCTGTGGGGAGTTGGCTTCTGAAGATGAGCTTGGTGAGGTTGGGGTATTGTTTGAAGGCCAGAAGAGGGGGGTTCGGAATCTTGTTTAAGATGACCTGTGATTCAGTATATCATGACACCAGCAGGAACAGATACAATGAAACTGTCAGCATCTGACTGATGCTACTACTTGGGAGGTGCTATGGATGGATTCTGATCTTGAATCTCCTGAATTCAATGGCAAAACTTTCATTGACTTCAGCGATACAGGCGCAGCCCTTATAGCATCCAAATCACTAGTGCCATCCCCAGGATTTCCTCTTAAGGGAATTTCCAAGGAGTGTGGTGATGGGGAAATATGACATGTAGGAATCCCATGACCTGCGCCCAGTTTAATCTCTTGGTAAAGGTACTTGATGTAAAGGAACTTCCAGTGCTACAAGGAGGAGCCAAAGCTGTAAAGTAACACAGGGAGTGCGTTTAAAGTTTAAGTAAAGGTGATGTTTTATCAGCGTGTGTGTGAGATTATGGAGCATACCTCTGAATTGCATTCTCCCCCCTCCCTTTTTTATTATTGTAGTGAACTTTCACAGCTGAGGAAGGGGTCAGATTATTACCTCTGGAATGTTTTGTCCTTTGTTTACTCATAGGACAGGCATAGTGTGGGAAATGACAGTGCAAGTTCCCCATGCTCCCCCTGCAATATTCCTCATCCCTCACTTGGAGGAATAAGGGTTGAAAGAGTAGTTTTATATTTCTATCCCTTCAATTCTTGGCTCCTCTGCTGCTGAGAATGCCAACAAAAACCAGTTGGGGTGATGGTTTTTGTGATGATGCCATGTGCTCACGGGAAACTTGGCTTAAGCGTTAATTATTTCCCAGGTTGGCGCATATTCATGTCTAGTTGTCTTAGAAAAAGAGGATAATAGGACTGGGTGGGGGGAAAAAACCCAAAATTTGTCTCAATTAATATCAAAGGACTTATTCATTTCAATCAAAGTCATATTGGATTTTCAATCAAATAAAAAATAACCATTAACTTTCTCTTAAAGAAGTTAAGATCACATCCTGCCTCTAATCAATAGCTTGCTTTGACATCTGGGCCACAACATCAGATGATCATGATAGTCCCTTCTGGTCTTAAAGTCTATGGGTCTATAAGAATCAGGAAACTCCTGGCAATATGCCACATAATTATATCTGGGACACAAATTCACTGCCTCAGCTGTGTCTTGCAAACATCAGGGAAGCTTTAAACCTAACTGCGCATGAAATTTTCAACAGACTTAATATATATGAGACAATTTGCCACATAGCTTTTAAAATAGTAAATTCTTCCTTTAATTGTGTTCTAGTTTGATAGACAACAAGGTACTACATCAGTTTCAAAAGGGCTTGGATTCTTGGATATCTCATTATTACAATTAACAGTATCACTGCAAGGGAAAATCAGTTTGAAGGTTGCTGGTCCCTAAGTTGTCATGAAAGCTAGTAAAGAGAATTGCTTTTTACTAGAAAAAAGCAAGCTGTGAGATTTCAGGATAAGCTATTACACTTGTGAAAGTCTACTTGGCAGTTCATTTCATTTGTCAGGGTTGCCATTCTTTGCTTTTTCAACAATTTCTTGCAGATCTAAATATAGCCTTCACTTTTAAAGAGAGTTGAGAAAGTATTATTTAGTGCTATAAGTGAAACTGCACTTAACTCTGAGCCCTAGACCACCTTCTAGTCTTCAAAGTGTCACAAAGTTCTCTCTCCAGATCCCTAACAGCTATTATTTAGTACTAATTATTATTATTTTATGTATTATTTATTTGTTTTATTGGCTTGTGTAGACAGAGTGGCAAGTGGGGGTGTAAATCTACAGCACAACTAGCGTGATGCAAACTGACTGTCTGCGTGTACCCAGGGGCTGCGTGCTAAAAGTTTTCTTGTGTGCATTAACCTATTCCTGTTTCAAACAGGAGTAGATCAAAGCACATGAGGGAACTTTTAGTGGATGGTAGCAGGTTCCACATGGACAGTTAGTGCGCAGTATATGCTGTAGGTTTACACCCCAGCTTGTCTTGCACTACTCTGTCTAGACAAGCCCTGTGATTGACATTATAAAAATACAGAAGTAGCTGATCCAAGGGGTCAAATCCTGACCTCCTTGAGATCTGTGGTGAAACTCCCAGGAGCTTCGATGCGGCCAGAATTGACCCAAAGACTTTACAATCTAAAGCCCCTAATCCTGTGAAGACTTGTGCATATGTTGAACCTGACTCAGGTGGGCAGTCCCAAGGAAGTCAATGTTTACACTAATATATTATTCTTATTTATAAAGGGGAAAGGAAGATGATTTTATTAACAGTTTAATATGTTGAGCCTTGTTATAAAGAATTTCCCTATGTTTTATTATGTAGAAACCATCCTGTGGATCACATACAGTGTTTACCTAGTTTGTTTTTAGTCTACTGCCAGGGGACTGGAGTGAAAATTTTTTTTTAGTCTACTGTAAGGGGGACTGGAGTGAAAAATGCTTGTTATGGGCTCCTGTTGAGACTGCATGCTCCTAATAAAACTAAGTTATGCTCTATTAAACTTTGCCCTGGCTCTGTCTCCATAACAAAACCCACTGCTGGGTCATGATCCCAAAATTATATAACATGTTTGTATGGTGTGGTTGCCAGTATTTTTCTAATCTGACTGAAAAAGTTGGTATTTTCTCCCTAGATAAATGGTGTTATGCAAAAAACCTGTTGTCAAGGCTGTATCCCCACTTTGAACTTTAGGGTACAAATGTAGGGGCCTGCATGAGGACTTCTAAGCTTAACTACCAGCTTAGTTCTGGTCCGCTGCCACCATTCCCTACCCTGGGAAGCTTTTAGAAACCTCTCACCAATTCCCTGGTGAATACAGATCCAAACCCCCTTGGATCTTAAAACAAGGAGAATTTGACCCTTCCCCCCTCCTTCCTTTCACCAACTTCTGGTGAATACAGATCCAAACCCCCTTGGATCTTAAAACAAGGAGAAATCAATCAGGTTCTTAAAAAGAAGGCTTTTAATTAAAGAAAAAGGTAAAAATCATCTCTGTAAAATCAGTATGGAAAATAACTTTACAGGGTAATCAAACTTAAAGAGCTCAGAGGACCCCCCTCTGTCTTAGGTTCAAAGTACAGCAAACAAAGATAAACACTCCAGTAAAAGGCACATTTACAAGTTGAGAAAACAAAGTAAATCTAAGACGCCTTGCCTGGCTTTTACTTACAATTTTGAAATAAGAGAGACTTGTTTAGAAAGATGGGGAGAACCTGGATTGATGGCTGGTCCCTCTCAGTCCCAAGAGCGAACAACCCCTTCAAACAAAGAGCACACACAAAAGCCTTTCCCCCCCCAAGATTTGAAAATATCTTGTTCCCTTATTGGTCCTTTGGGTCAGGTGTCAGCCAGGTTACCCGAGCTTCTTAACACTTTACAGGTAAAAGGATTTTGGAGTCTCTGGCCAGGAGGGATTTTAGTACTGTACACAGGAGAGCTGTTACCCTTCCCTTTATAGTTATGACACCTGTGTACTCCAGTACTGGCCCTTACACATGGGAAAAGCTCCTTCTAAGATTGCCCAAGACCATTACACTGTCTGCCTTCAAATTTCACCTCTGCTGTGATACCTACAAGGTGGCTAGGCGGGTGGTAAGCAGTGGTCACAGCATGTTACACTTATTCTAATCCTCTCATTGGCCTGGTCTATACTAGGAAATTATGTTGGCATAAAAATCACCTCCCCACCCCCCGAATGATGCAGTTAAACTGACCTAATCCTGGGGGTGGACAGCGCTAGGTCAACGGGAGAATTCTCCCAATAACCTACCTACTGCCTCTTAGGGAGGTGCGTTATCTATGCTCCTTCCTCTGTCTGTTGTACTTACCTGTTCTCATCTATTTAGATTGTAAGCTCTTTGAGGCAGGGACTGTTTTTTCGTTGTATGTGTGTAGGGCCTAGCACATTAGGGCAGACGCCTCCTCTATATGCTACCACAATCATAGAATCAATCATAGGACTGGAAGGGACCTCGAGAGGTCATGTAGTCCAGTCCCCTGCACTCATGGCAGGACTAAGTATTATCTAGACCAGGGATCGTCAACCTTTGGCCCGCAGCCCGCCAGGGTAAGCACCCTGGTGGGCCGGGTCAGTTTGTTTACCCGCTGCGTCCGCAGGTTTGGCCGATCTCGGCTCCCACTGGCCGTGGTTTGCTGCTCCAGGCCAATGGGGTTGGCGGGAAGCAGGGGCCACCACATCCCTCAGGCCGCGGCAAATGGGAGCTGTGATCAGCTGAACCTGTGGACGAGGCAGGTAAACAAATCGGCCCAGCCCGCCAGGGTGCTTACCCTAGCAGGCCGCGTGCCAAAGGTTGACAATTCCTGATCTAGACCATTCCTGTCTAACCTGATCTTCAAAATCTCCAATGATGGAGATTCCACAATCTCCCTAGGCAATTTATTCCGGTGCTTAACCACCCTGACAGTTAGGAAGTTTTTCCTAATGTCCAACCTAAACCTCCCTTGCTGCAATTTAATTTAATTCCATTGCTTCTTGTCCTATCCTCAGCGGTTAACAACTTTTTATGCACTTGAAAACTGTTATCACCTCCCCTCTCAGTCTTCTCTTTTCCATACTAAACAAACCCAATTTTTTCAATCTTCCCTCACAGGTCATGTTTTCTAGACCTTTTATCATTTTTGTTGCTCTCCTCTGGACTTTCTCCAATTTGTCCACATCTTTCCTGAAATGTGGTACCCAGAACTAGACACAATACTTCAGTTGAGGCCTAATCAGTGTGGAGTAGAGCCGAAGAATTTCTTCTCGTGTCTTGCTTACAACACTCCTGCTAATACATCCCAGAATGATCCCAGTGATACACTGTTGACCCATATTTAGCTTATGGTCCACTATGACCCCCAGATCCCTTTCCGCAGTACTCCTTCCTAGGCAGTCATTTCCCATTTTGTATGTATGCAACTGATTGTTCCTTCCTAAATGGAGTACTTTGCATTTATCCTTATTGAATTTCATCCTGTTTACTTCAGACCATTTCTCTAGTTTGTCCAGATCATTTTGAATTATAATCCTATCCTCCAAAGCACTTGCAACTTCTCCCAGCTTGGTGTCGTCCACAAACTTTATAAGTATACTCTATGCCATTATCTAAATAATTGATGAAGATATGGAAGAGAACGAGACCCAGAACTGATTCCTGCGGGACCCTACTCGTTATGTACTTCCAGCATGACTGTGAACCACCGATAACTACTCTCTGGGAATGGTTTTCCAACCAGTTTTGCACTCACCTTCTAGTAACTCCGTCTAGGTTGCACTTCTCTAGCTTGTTTATGAAAAGGTCATGCGAGACCATACCCAAAGCTTTACTAAAGTCAAGATATACCACGTCTACCGCTTCCCTCCTATCCACGAGGCTTGTTACCCTGTCAAAGAAATCTATCAGGTTGGTTTGACATGATTTGTTCTTGACAAATCCATTCTGACTGTCACTTATCACTTTATTATCTTCTAGATGTTTGCAAATTGATCACTTAATTATTTGCTCCATTATCTTTCCGGGTACAGAAGTTAAGCTGACCGGTCTGTAATTCCCCGGGTTGTCCTTATTTCCTTTTTTGTAGATTGGCACTATATTTGCCCCTTTCCAGTCATCTGAAATCTCTTCCCATCTTCCAATACATATAAAAAAATAATAATTAATGGTTCTTTGGCTAACACAGGAAACATCAAGATTCTTTCTCAACTTTAGAGCAACACCTATTGTGTGTATGACAGAGTCATTCCTTTTCAAAATGAGGATTGTATCGATTGCATATGGTGAAGCTAATTATAAACATCTCTGGTTTATAGATTCATAGATGAGCCAGAGGAGGCCAGGTCACGTTTTAAGAATGTAAGAACATAAGAACGGCCGTACTGGGTCAGACCAAAGGTCCATCTAGCCCAGTATCCTGTCTACCAACAGTGGCCAATGCCAGGTGCCCCGGAGGGGGTGAACCTAACAGGTAATCAAGTGATCTCTCTCCTGCCATTCATCTCCACCCTCTGACAAACAGAGGCTAGGGACACCATTTCTTACCCATCCTGGCTAATAGCCATTAATGGACTTAACCTCCATGAATTTATCCAGTTCTCTTTTAAACACTGTTATAGTCCTGGCCTTCACAACCTCCTCAGGTAAGGAGTTCCACAAGTTGACTGTGCGCTGTGTGAAGAAGAACTTCCTTTTAATTGTTTTAAACCTGCTGCCTATTAATTTCATTTGGTGACCCCTAGTTCTTGTATTAT
This sequence comes from Emys orbicularis, assembly GCF_028017835.1. NCBI lineage: Eukaryota > Metazoa > Chordata > Testudines > Emydidae > Emys > Emys orbicularis. Next base: position 265,413,595 of record NC_088683.1, on the reverse strand, counting down.
GGGAATAAGTAAATAACTTTTCCTTATCTACTTTCTCCACATCACTCATGATTTTATATACCTCTATCATATCCCCCCTTAGTCTCCTCTTTTCCAAGCTGAAAAGTCCTAGCCTCTTTAATCTCTCCTCATATGGGACCCGCTCCAAACCCCTAATCATTTTAGTTGCCCTTCTCTGAACCTTTTCTAAAGACAGTATATCTTTTTTGAGATGAGGAGACCACATCTGTACACAGTATTCAAGATGTGGGCGTACCATTGATTTATATAAGGGCAATAATATATTCTCCGTCTTATTCTCTATCCTCTTTTTAATGGTTCCTAACATCCTGTTTGCTTTTTTGACCACCTCTGCACACTGCGTGGACATCTTCAGAGAACTATCCACGATGACTCCAAGATCTTTTTCCTGATTCGTTGTAGCTAAATTAGCCCACATCATATTGTATGTATACTTGGGGTTATTTTTTCCAATGTGCATTACTTTACATTTATCCACATTAAATTTCATTTGCCATTTTGTTGCCCAATCACTTAGTTTTGTGAGATCTTTTTGAAGTTCTTCACAGTCTGCTTTGGTCTTAACTATCTTGAGCAGTTTAGTATCATCTGCAAACTTTGCCACCTCACTTTTTACCCCTTTCTCTAGATCATTTATGAATAAGTTGAATAGGATTGGTCCTAGGACTGACCCTTGGGGAACACCACTCGTTACCCCTCTCCATTCTGAGAATTTACCATTAATTCCTACCCTTTGTTCCCTGTCTTTTAACCAGTTCTCAATCCATGAAAGGACCGTCCCTTTTATCCCATGACACCTTAATTTACATAAGAGCCTTTGGTGAGGGACCTTGTCAAAGGCTTTCTGGAAATCTAAGTACACTATGTCCAGTGGATCCCCTTTGTCCACATGTTTCTTGATCCCTTCAAAGAACTCTAATAGATTAGTAAGACACGATTTCCCTTTACAGAAACCATGTTGACTTTTGCCCAACAATTTATATTCTTCTATGTGTCTGACAATTTTATTCTTTACTATTGTTTCGACTAATTTGCCTGGTACTGACGTTCGACTTACCGGTCTGTAATTGCCGGGATCACCTCTAGAGCCCTTTTTAAATATTGGCGTTACATTAGCTATCTTCCAGTCATTGGGTACAGAAGCCGATTTAAAGGACAGGTTACAAACCCTAGTTAATAGTTCCGCAACTTCACATTTGAGTTCTTTCAGAACTCTTGGGTGAATGCCATCTGGTCCCGGTGACTTGTTAATGTTAAGTTTATCAATTAATTCCAAAACCTCCTCTAGTGACACTTCAATCTGTGACAGTTCCTCAGATTTGTCACCTACAAAAGCCAGCTCAGGTTTAGGAATCCCCCTAACATCCTCAGCCGTGAAGACTGAAGCAAAGAATTTGTTTAGTTTCTCCGCAATGACTTTATCGTCTTTAAGCGCTCCTTTTGTATCTCGATCATCAAGGGGCCCCACTGGTTGTTTAGCAGGCTTCCTGCTTCTGATGTACTTAAAAAACATTTTGTTATTACCTTTGGCTAGCCAAAAACTCAATTCTTCAAACTCCTCTTTGGCTTTTCTTATTACATTTTTACACTTAATTGGGCAGTGTTTATGCTCCTTTCTATTTATCTCACTAGGATTTGACTTCCACTTTTTAAAGGAAGTCTTTTTATCTCTCACTGCTTCTTTTACATGGTTGTTAAGCCACGGTGGCTCTTTTAAAAATTCTTTTACTGTGTTTCTTAATTTGGGGTATACATTTAAATTGGGCCTCTATTATGGTGTCTTTAAAAAGTGCCCATGCAGCTTGCAGGGATTTCACTTTAGTCACTGTACCTTTTAATTTCTGTTTAACTAACCCCCTCATTTTTGCATAGTTCCCCTTTTTGAAATTAAATGCCACAGTGTTGGGCTGTTGAGATGTTCTTCCCACCACAGGGATGTTAAATGTTATTATATTATGGTCACTATTTCCAAGCGGTCCTGTTATAGTCACCTCTTGGAGCTGCTGCTGCGCTCCACTCAGGACTAAATCTAGAGTTGCCTCTCCCCTTGTGGGTTCCCGTACCAGCTGCTCCAAGAAGCAGTCATTTAAAATATTGAGAAATTTTGTCTCTGCATTTTGTCCTGAGGTGACATGTTCCCAGTCAAAATGGGGATAATTGAAATCCCCCACTATTGTTGAGTTCTTAATTTTGATAGCCTCTCTAATTTCCCTTAGCATTTCATCATCGCTATCACTGTCCTGGTCAGGTGGTCGATAATAGATCCCTAATGTTATATTCTTATTAGAGCATGAAATTACTATCCATAGAGATTCTATGGAATATGTGGATTCATTTAAGATTTTTACTTCATTTGATTCTACATTTTCTTCCACATATAGTGCCACTACCTTGCCTGCACAACCTGTTCTGTCCTTCTGATATATTTTGTACCCTGGAATGATTGTGTCCCATTGATTGTCCTCAGTCCACCAGGTTTCTGTGATACTTATTATATCAATATCCTCCTTTAACACGAGGCACTCTAGTTCACCCATCTTATTATTTAGACTTCTAGCATTTGTGTACAAGCACTTTAAAAACTTGTCACTGTTTATTTGTCTGCCCTTTTCTGATGTGTCCGATTCTTTATGTGAATGTTTCTCGTCTGATCTGGCCCTTACATTATCCTCTTCCATCCTCTGCTCCCGACTAGAACCTAGAGAATCTCTATCAATAGACTCTCCTCTAAGAGAAGTCTCTGTCCGATCCACATGCTCCTCTGCAGCAGTCGGCTTTCCCCATCTCCTAGTTTAAAAACTGCTCTGCAACCTTTTTAATGTTAAGTGCCAGCAGTCTGGTTCCACTTTGGTTTAGGTGGAGCCCATCCTTCCTGTATAGGCTCCCCCCATCCCAAAAGTTTCCCCAATTCCTAATGAATCTAAACCCTCCGCTCTACACCATCGTCTCACCCACATATTGAGACTCTGAAGCTCTGCCTGCCTACCTGGCCCTGCGCGTGGAACTGGGAGCATTTCTGAGAATGCCACCATAGAGGTCCTGGATTTCAGTCTCTTCCCTAGCAGCCTAAATTTGGCCTCCAGGACATCTCTCCTACCCTTCCCTATGTCATTGGTACCTACATGTACCACGACCACCAGCTCCTCCCCAGCACTACACATAGGTACTGATGGAGACCGAACTCGCACCAGGCAGCATCAAGTCTCCCGGTCATCAATACCAGTATCAAGTAGATGCTGCGAAGAGATCCGCAACATTCGCACCAGGCAGGCAAGTCACCATACGGTTCTCCCGGTCATCACAAACCCAGCTATCTATGTTTCTAATGATCGAATCTCCCATTACTAACACCTTCCTTTTCCTAGTGACTGGAGTTCCCTCCCCCGGAGAGGTAACCTCAGTGCGAGAGGATACCCTAACACCATCTGGAAGGAGGGTCCCAACTATGGGAAGGTTTCCTCTGCTCCCGTTGACTGCTCTGCTTCCCTGGGCCTTTCGTCCTCCTCAACAGCGCAGGGGCTGTCTGACCGGAGGTGGGACAATTCTACAGTGTCCCGGAAAGCCTCATCAACATACCTCTCTGCCTCCCTTAGCTCCTCCAGGTCCACCACCCTGGCCTCCAAAGCCCGTACGCGGTCTCTGAGGGCCAGGAGCTCCTTGCACCGAATGCACACATACGCCACCCGCCCACAGGGCAGGTAATCATACATGCTGCACTCAGCACAATAAACTGGATAGCCCCCACTCTGCTGCTGGGCTTCTGCCTGCATGGTCTCCTAGTTAATGAAAGGGTTTTGTTTAAATTGAGAAGTTTTGAATGTAGTTTAGATTATAGTTTTAAAGAAAACAGCAAGGGACCCTTGCTCCCTTCCAAACTCCCTTGCGAAACTCCCTGTTAGCAGCCCCTGTTCGCAAAGCTCCCTGGTTGCTTGCGCACTGCTTTATAAGCCCTGGCCTGGCCTTTATAAGCCCTGGCCTGGCCTGCAGAATATAGGAGGCTGTGCTATCACAGGAGCCCCAGAAGAAATTCCAGCTGACTTTGTCTTCTGGTAAAAACATTGTCCTATTGTGATATATGTGCCATGATGTCTTGACGCTGTGTCATTCCATTGTGATAGAGGATCAAGGCATAATGCTGAGTCTTTGTCTCTAGAGATATTTTTGGATGCCTTTAGTCCCTGATCCAGAAAAGCACTTAAGTAGAGCCCTGCGTGAGACTATTTTTTTAATCCCACTCCCGTCCCACCCTGCAATACCCACTGCTATACCCACCTGCTCCAGCATTGTCATCTCGCTCCTACCTGCAAAAAACTTAGATCCCACAAATCCTAAGAACAAAACAAACTCCACCCCCAAAATACATTTTTTATATATATATCTATCTATATAGATAGATAGATATATATGGAATTCAAACACAATTTTTAACACTAAAAAATAAAACAAATCTTGCTTAAAGCACATAAAAATACTTTAACTCCAGTTATAATAGGCACCAAATCCCTTTCTATCCCTTGCTTAAATTTAAGTATTAAAACCTTTATTTAATAAAAAAAGAAAAACTTGCTTTACATTGCTGAAATTCTATTTATGACAAATTGATGAGAGATTGTATTTTCTTGCAAATTATCGCAGTCTGGGTTTTTTTTTGTTTTTTTGTTTGCCCACCCAATCCTGCCTGCAACAAAGTACATTTTACCTGCTCCCGCTATTATGGCAACAGGCCCTGCAGGACCCGCGGGATCCCAGCCCCACTGCAGGGCTCTACAGTTAACTTGATTATCCCACTGACCAAGACCACTCCATTGACTATTATAGTCTGAGAATCCAACAGCCCTCAGCCCCGTTCCAAACAGTACAATTAAGAAACTTCATAACTTGAAATTCAGAGTTGCCTGGCTTCCTGCAAGAGTTTTTTAACCACACTGGGCAGCAGGCAACACTAAACCTGGTGGGATTATGGGTCAAGGATGAATATAAAATAATACGTTCACAACAAGAAATTGAAAAAACAGTATCTGTCCCCCCATACTTAGAGATACTAAAACATTGTACAGATATTTGATTTTAAATCAACTAAACTAATCAACACATTCTTTAATGAACTCTAACACTGCAGCTGCAGTCCCAGCTGCAGTACAGGATTTAAGACACGAGACAACCCAGTTTACTTAGTTTGCTTTTATAAAGAAAGCCATGTCAATCTACTTACAACAAGAGCACAGAAAATCCGTTGAGTAGACTTTGAAGCTGCATGATAGGGACTAGCTTTTTGATCTGTGTTTGTAAGCACCTAGAACAGTGGGGTCCTGGGTCCACCACTAGAGCCCATAGGTGCTACAGTAATTAAAAAAAATAATAGTACTATTTACTAGTGAAGTACAGACACACAGTGATAAATTCTATTGCAATAATTTATCAACAATTTAATGCTAGTATTGACATGGAAATTCAGGAGTTAAACAATCTTCTAGTTAATCTTTCAGTGAATCTCTTTCCCCTCCCCAAGGGAAAAAAGAGTTTTATTGATTAGATATTTTAAATACTTCAGGGCTAAATCTCAGGGCTAAATTTGGCACCTATTTTTATCCTGCACAATGCCACTGATGTACAGGATGCAAATCAGCACAGATGGCTTTATCTGGTTAAGCAGCATTTTAGATACAGATAGTTCAAATATAGAATTGAATTCAGGCTTTGGTTGCCAGAAGCACACTATGTTATGGCAAGGAGGAGCAGAGCTGAAGCTGCTGAGAGGTTGTTCATGGATGGAGCCATTCTGCCGACATAAAACAGATGCAAGCAGAATTGCTCAGGGTGGCCTGGGGGGCAGTGAAGTCATCTGCATTCCACAAAGCTGCTTTCTAGAAGAGCAACGTAAAATTTTATCCTCACTTCCACCATCAGTGCCTGCTGTTGGATGCCAGCAGACATGCAGTGGAGGTGGGGGCTGGCAGCAGGATGAACCTGTCTTGGCATAATCCCATGGGGTTGAAAAGCACCACAGCATCATGCTCCAGGAAACTTCAAGTCTAAATTCTCACTGGTCCTCGGGAATCTCTTCCTTTCCTACTGCACCAAGGGAGGGGCAGCCAGAATTTAGCCCATAATTCACCTGTACAAACATTGATGATTTGTGCACCATTTATGGTGAAGTGTTCCAACACTATGGTGATGAGTATTATATATAAATCTAGATGACTTAAATTAGAGATGTAGCACAGATAGATCAGAGACTAGCATGTGGCAGGGTGGAAATTTTCTGATTGTTAAAGCCATATTTATGTTCTCCCACTTAGGTTTTATATTTTGTTGTTTTTAAGCCGGTAGTAACATTTGGTTTGGAACATTTAACTTTACAGTACAATAAACTTTATTTGATATAGCATCTTTTATTACAAACTGTACCTCAGGCCAAGTTTAACACCAGAGTAGCAGAGGGTGGGACCAATGAAGAGCTGGAGGCAAGGAAGAAAGTTTAAGTTGTAAAATGAGCTGTAATACAATAGATGGCTTCCATCCTTCTTGTGTTGTAGGTAGAACTGGTTGAAAAATTGTCAGTAAGAGAGAGAGAATGAGCCCCACCCTGGAATAGCCCAGATGTGCCTGCTTCAGAACAGGGACTTGAACATCCCAGGCAAGGGACTAACCACCAGACTACAGAGTCAGTCTCAATCAGTGGCCAAATGGATATTTAATTATTGACACAAAGTGGAACAGCCCCAACAGGAGCGATTGAGAGGGAGACTGAGATTCCTTGTGGGAGATATAGAGTCAAGTCCATGCTCTGGTTTGGAGCAGGGACTTGAACCTGGGTTTCAGACATCCCAGGGAAGTGCACTAAACACCAGGCTATTCATTAGTCTGGGGTAGGTGTCTGTCTCTCTCACACGCACACAAAATTGTAAAGGTCTCATTTTCATTCCACATCAGAACAAAAACAAATTTTGAAACCTCTGCAGTTTTTCGTGAAATGGAATTGTTGTTTTTGGGTCAGCTCTAGTTATAAGGGGTGCATAAATACACAACAGTAGATGGTCCCTGCCCTTGAAGGACTTAGAATGTAAGATAAGATTCTATAAGTGGGTGCAACAAAAAGAAAATGGGAGAGGAATGAAGAAGGAACCAGAAAAGTATTTGCATAAGATTTACAAAGTAGATAAATATCACAAGTCCCTACTGGCCATCTACCGTGGTGGTAGTTATTCTCAGATGGCAATTTTATCATCCTGATAGAAGTGGGGGTTAAAGACAAATTTCAAGGAAGTCAGGGTATTGGCACAGATTTTTTCTCTTAGATTTTCATATCTGTTAGGCTTATCAGCTGCTTTTACAACCTTGCAAAATGGTTTTAACTTATAAAACAACCAGTAACTGTGGATACATTTTACTTTAAGTTATGGGCATTCCTACTTGGCTGTAGCCATCTCCTATAGCTTTTTTTCAGTATTTAATCTTGCATCCTCTTCTCTTCTAGTCTCAAAATTGTATGCAATATCATCTGGAGTATCATACTTTCCTTGTGCTTATCCATTTCTCAAAGAGAGATGGGAATGTGAGCTAATGCTTTGAGATCCAATGGTCAAATATATTGGACTATACAATATTATCTTCTATTTAGTTAAAAATGCATGAACAATTTTAAATCATACAGATAATTTATTGGACTCCCGCACTTCCGTCAACCTATCTACTGCCTCTTGGAGAGATGGATTAACTACATTGACAGAATAGTCCCTTGCGTCGATGTAGGAAGCATCTACGTTATGGCACTACAGGGGCACAGCTGCAGCACCATAGCTGTAGCAGCTGTAGTGTGGACATGCTCTAAGTTTCTGATAGCACCTGCAGTGTTGGTGCCTTCAAAGCACAAAAGACAGCATGGTCCCTGTCCCAAAGAGCTAACAACTGAAGAGAGAAACAGGCAAAGAGGAAAGGAAGGAATAAAGCATATAAGCAAAGAGGTGACGGTGATAATTGGCTACATGTTGGTAATGTTTAAAAAAACACAACGAAGTGGGTATTCACCCACGAAAGCTTATGCTCCAATACGTCTGTTAGTCTATAAGGTGCCACAGGACTCTGTTACTTTTTACAGATCCAGACTAACACGGCTACCCCTCTGATACTTGGCACCATGCAAGGCACTGCATTTAGCTGTATGGAGTGGAAATCCATCACATGCATCTGACAAAGTGGGTATTCACCCATGAAAGCTTATGCTCCAATACGTCTGTTAGTCTATAAGGTGTCACAGGACTCTTTGTTGTTTTTTCCCTGTGTAAAATAAATAGATTATTTCCACAAAGTTGCCTATAAAAAGCTGGTCAGTTTCTTGTAGGCATCACAATAGAATGGAATCTTCAGGGTTTGAGTGTAGAAGGGCTTGTGGCTTTGTGAAGCAGATTAAAAACAATTCTTCCGTGCATATGGGCATGTGGCTGAAGGCAGAGAGGGGCTCATGGAAGAAGCAGACTAATAGAACATAGAGGCTGGCATCAACAGGAGGATGGGACAAGTTAAAAAGAGATGTGGGATTAAATGGGGAGGCACAGAGTTATGCAGAGCCTTGGCAGGAAGGATAAGAAACTTGAATTTGATGCGGTGTAGGAGGGGGAGCCAGTGGAAGGACTTAAAAGGTGGGGGTGTGCAACATAGATTGATGGGAAAGGAGCATGAACTTGGTGGGTGCATTTTTATGGTCTCGAACAGTACCACGTGGCTGCCATGGAGGCCAGAGAAGAAATTGAGAGGTGATGACAAAGGCACGGCAAAGAGTTTTAGCTAAAAAGAAAAGGACAGACCCCAGAATTGTTTTGGAGGAGGAAGAAGCAGCAGGATTTGGAGATCACTTAGATGGAGATGTCAGAGAGAGAGAGAGAGGCTGAGGTGGGAGACAAACCAGCAGCGGCAATGTAGATTTGTCAGCCATCAGCATAGAGTTGGTAGCTGAAGCTGTGTATGCAGATGAAGTCGCTTTGAAAAAAAGTGTAGAAAAGAAGAGGAGAAGGTTAATGATGCAGCCCTCTGAGACATCCATGGACAGTGGGAGAGAGGAGGAAAGGGAGAGCCCATTGAAAGAGATGCTGAATGGGATATGCAGAAAGATAGGAGTAGAACCAGGAGAAGATGGAGTCATGGCGATCCAGGGTGGATAGGATATTGGGGAAGGCTTGATTGACAGTTTTGACAGTGTTTAGAGGTCAAGTAAAATGAAAAGGTCTGGCAATCAGACACCCCAAGGGGAGAATGGGATCTCATCCCCAAAGAATAAGCAATTGAATCAACTGGTTGTATACAATGCTATTGTGAATAAAAATATGCCAAGTAAGGTCTTTTATGAAAGCTTGTAATGTTCTGCACTCGATGGTCATGATGAGATATGTAAACAGACGGTGGCTATGAATCTCTATATTTCTGTATATAGACTAGTATGCTAATGACCAGTTCTACCATTTCAAGTAGATCTCACAGCAGGATGGGGCTCCTGTCAAGCCAGTTATTTACACAAAACTAACTTCAAGTACCCATCCATTGGCCAGCCGGGAAAAGACCATGTTGGACCATTAGCGTTAATGGGAAAACCTTGAACCAACTTGAAACTGAAAAGAAAACCCTAGCCTTGGAAAACGAAGGGAGCAGGGATTTCTCCCCCTCCCCACCATGAATCACCACAGTCTGAGAAATTAAAACAAAAAACTGCAAACCCTTAAAAAAGAAGGGGTTTAAAGTGAAAGACATCCAGACACTGAGGGACGCCTCTAAAGTGGGAAGCTGTCTGTGAAACGCTGAATCCCCTCTGTGATGAGGGCATACTGGGAAACTGTTCAGAGAATAGGTAACTTGTATTAGAGAAAGGAATTTAGCTAATATAGAAGTGTAAAACCTGAAGATATGTCTTTATGGTTATTTTCTGGGTAACTTGTATGTGTTTGCTTTTCCTTACTATTGCATCTTTGAATCTGTGACTTTTCTATTAAATAAGCTTTTTTGTTTATTTTTATCGCAAGCAGGTCTCTGTTAGGCCAACTGTGTGCCAAAGTGAACTTATAATGGGGGAGGGGCCTTTAGGAGTGACGAACCAGAGGAGAAAGCTCCCTGGTAGTTAAGACCTTTAGGGGATGATTTGGGGAGACTTGGGCCAGAAGGGTTGTTGAGGTCACCCTGCTAGGAATCACTAGGCTTGTGGAAGCCCGAGTGAGGCCTTTATGCTTAGAGGCTGGCTACTAGTGTCAGGGCTCTGAGCCATAGCAGCAAAGCAATAAGGTACCCAAAGTTACAGGGCAGGCAGTGACAGAACACCTTAGTGGTTTGAGTAATCCCTTAAACATCACAAAATGTATGCTTGTGTCTCTTGGCTCAAAAAGAAGCCAGAGTAGGCAGTACTGTATTGCTGGAAAGAGCTGATTCAGTAACAGAGGAACATAGTGTAAAAATCATATTAGTAAAAGTCCCTGGGAATTAAATTCTCTTGGGAACTCACCTAAATAGTCTGCCAAAGGCTCTCTGTGCATCAACAAGAACTGCCATAGATATGTTTAATCAATTTGCTTGGTGTATTCAATTAGATATTTTACACATATTACCAGCAATAAATTGGCCTTACAGGAAACTAACCTGATCTCTGTGAATTAGTTTATCTGTGACCTGTTCTAAAGTACCGGATGGGATTTTTTGAAACACAACTAATTAATTTAAATAGGACAAAAGTTATCACCTAATATAAGGTTCCCACCTATGATCTATAGGGATTACAATTGTGAGTATGCATGTTATTGGGGCAGACTTTACTCCATTATATATTCCTCATGTAGAACACACTAATTGCTTCTGAAAAACTATAAAATATTCTATTCAGTACCCATCAACCCAGTAGCACGTTTCTATCTTGCTGCACTCATTTCCTCTGTGGTAATTGAGGCAATCGGTTTCTCATTATCCAACTGATCCAGCTTTGGCATTTTAATATTAGAAATTTCATAATTTCTAGTTTATCAGCTGCTAACTTTAATGTAAACATCTGTTTATAAAATATTTTAATAATCTCCCTATTAATTTGGATACAGTTGATATGTTATCATCAAGAGACACCCTAATCCTACGAATAAAATTAATGTCTTGTACTTTGAATTACTTTTATAATTAACTTTTTTTTAAGTACATAGAACTAACGTGAAATGTAACAAACATTTACATATAGAATAACAGACAGTAAAACAAGTTTATGGTAGAAAGTGAAAATAACTATCTGACCGTATCATCTAAATAGAGATATTTAAATATAGCAACAAAGGTAACATTAATCATAACTGTGAATTGAAGCATAACATATTGCTTTAATTTTATTTATTTATTGAGCACCTAAAAATGCACTAGGCACCTTTCAGATAGAAAGACAAGTTGCACACAGCTTACAATATAATTTTAGACCTGAATTGACAAGTGGGAGTAACCAGACAGTGTGGGGGGACATATAGGATGAGGGAGGATGCAGGTTACAGCAATGGTATTCTTAGTTTCCCAAATGTAGGCTCTTCTTGTCAAATTGAGGGGATTATTTTGCCTCTTTCTTAGACTTAGTTCAGGAAACTTATAGTGTGAAATCTTTGTCCCATTGAAATCAACGGCAAAACTCCTGTTGATGTCAAAGGGGCCAGGATTTCACCTTCACAGTGTCCTGATTTTTTGCAAATTTAGGCCCGGATTAAGCACGGTGCTTAAACATGTGAATAGTCCCATTCACCTAAAACCACCATTGAAGTCAATGGGATTACTCGTGTTTAAATTTGAGCATGTGCTTCAGTGCCTTGGTGAAGCCGGGTCTCAAGTACTAAAAGTAAAGCTGTGGCTTGAAACCATCTTGTAGCCCAGGGATCGGCAACCTTTGGCACGCAGCTCGCCAGGGTAAGCACCCTGGCAGGCCGGGCCGGTTTGTTTACCTGCCGCGTCCACAGGTTCGGCCGATCGCGGCTCCCACTGGCCGCGGTTCGCCACTCCAGGCCAATGGGAGCGGTGGGAAGCAGTGGCCAGCACATCCCTCGGCCCACACCGCTTCCCGCAGCCCCCATTGGTCTGGGACGGCGAACCGTGGCCAGTGGGAGCCGCGATCAGCCGAACCTGCGGACGCGGCAGGTAAACAAATAGGCCCGGGCCACCAGGGTGCTTACCCTGGCGAGCCGCGTGCCAAAGGTTGCCGATCCCTGTTGTAGCCTTTTCTGATGAGTGCCCTTTCAGAATGCAGAATACCCACTGTCCAATGCCAGTCTGCTCATGTGAGCCAAAGATTTTCTTAAAGGTCAGATATTCAGCTGGTGTAAACTGTCATCTCCACTCTGAAGTAATTTGAGCTATGACAAATTATACCAGCTGAGAATCTGCTTTTTTCCCCCTGCCTTTGAATTTAATACAGCGATTGTTTCTGCTACTGGTATAGGTCCAAATCATGATTCCAGTTTACATGGCAGCAAGTGGCGCATGAGAACTAGTAGGCTGTATAAACCAGTGGGGAACGAATCAGGCCAGTTTATTCTGGGAAAGGCCAGTCTGGTGCATTAAAGAGGGGAAGGGAACTATAAAGCTGCTTCGAGCAGTGAACTTATGTAAATGAGCTCCTTGATTCTCCCCCTGCCCCTTCTGCTGGTACCTCAAATGCAACAGTAATCCTATCAAGGGGGAGAGAAAGGGATTGTACTATGAACTGAGTTCACAGTCTCTTTACCTTCAACAAAAAAGCCCATTCCACTTGGGGGTGTGGAAAGGGAGATGTGAGGCGAGATGGGAAGGATTGCTGGCAGGGTCTCTCTTCTCTCCCCACCCCATCCCCTGTGTGTGTATATAAATTGTAACTTCATCCCAACAAGCCTTATTCACATCTCCTTGGCCAAGTACTATTTCAAAGCTGTCAACCAGCCTTTTCAGGGAACGTCCCCATTTTAGTTTCTTTCCAACAAAGGAGTCTATCTTCTTCTCCTGAAATATCGGGGAGGCACTGCTCATGTTTAGTTCTTCCCTCTATGATTGGGTGTCTGAGATGGCAGTCAGACTCTTCCCCTGGGAAGGATGAGGCTTATTTGGCCCCTTTGGAGGAACCTTCATTCCTGCAAGATGCATATTTGCCTCTAGAGCTGCAAAGCTCCAGTGGGCTCCATGTTGCAGACCCTGTTATACTGAGGGCTGAGAGCACAGTGTTGCCAGCTATCATGGTGGTTGGTATTTTTATTCAAGTCCCAGCTGTTGGAATCAAGAGATTGCATGAGAAGCTCAATGTCATTAAAATAATAAAAAAACTTTCTAGAGCCCTTGGTTGAGATAATCTTGAAAACGTGAAGCAAGTTGCATGTTGAAGGCTCAAAGGCCAGAAGGCCTATAAAAAGAACAAAAAACATATTATTTTAGAAGATTTCACAATTTTTAAGCCAATCTCATAATTTTTGGGGCCTGCATCATGACTTTTGAATGCTTTTCGTTGTCAGTCCTGGGACCATAATTTGCAAAGTCTCTTGCTCATATGTGGTTCTGTACAAAATGTATCAATTAAAGGTTATTTCCACAGTAGTTTTCCCCTATCTATTAAAGAACAAAACAAATTAAGAGTTAAATTAGGCTTCATAGGTTGTGTATTAATAAACCAATTCCTGTATAATATCTAATTAGTAGCGGTGGCACAGTGGCAGCATTTAGATTGTGAAAATATTAGCAAATAAGGCAATGTGCGCTAGACTGAGAAATACAACATTGTAATTAAAAGTGACCTAACAGCAACTTAGAGGAAACTTGAATGGGCTAAGAGGTAAATATATATTTAACCACTTGGTATGAACAATAATCTCAACACTGAGCTCACTGTCTACTTGAATTTGTCAGGAACTGCTAGGAGAGAATTGGTTTTAGGGACTTCTAAATGTGGCTTTCAGTCACAGGGGCAGCTCTAGCTTTTTTGCTGCCCCAAGCACGGCAGGCAGGCTGCCTTTGGTGGCATACCTGTGGGAGGTCCCCGGTCCCGCGGATTTGGCGGCATGCCTGCGGGAGTTCCGCCAGTCCCGCGGCTTCGGCGTACCCGCCGCCGAATTGCCACTGAATCTGCGGGACCGGCGGACCTCCCGCAGGCATGCCGCCGAAGGCTGCCTGACTGCCGCCCTTGCAGGGACCGGCAGGGTGCCCCCCGTGGCTTGCCGCCCCAGGCACGCGCTTGGAGCGCTGGTGCCTGGAGCCGCCGCTGTTCAGTGAACATGTGCAAAATGCTCCACATGGGCAGACCATGGAGCCTGCATGGGACTTTGTTGATGTGGCAGTTCAATCCAGTTATGCTGGGGAAAATAACTTCTGGAACTGCCTTGATCATTTTGTTTTGGACAGTGCCAAGCATATTGTCAGTGTTTAACCAGCAATGATCTATTAAAGCAAACAAGCTAAATTAATTATAACACTGCTAGCTGACTTATGTATCCTGAAAACCTAATATTTTTAACAACGTTTATAGCAATAGACACCTAGGGCCTGTTTCTCATTTACAATGAGGTCTCTTTGCATCATTCTGACAGCACAAAGTTGCCTTAAAGTAGGTATAAATTACACTTTTACCCACTTTAGGGCCCTTTTAAACTGCTAAGGTCTGTGTGCAAGTGTGAATTAATTTCTATTCTATACAGGTCCACCAGACTTAGACAGATATCACCATAGTATCCAAGTGTCTTCTAGTAATGCATTAAATGATGTGACTAACATTTGTCACATATGGCTCATCAGGGGGAAAAGTGTCTGTGCAGTGTGGTATTTTGTGTATAAATTATATGACAATGTGTTTATATCAGCAAAAGCAAAGTAGAAAAAAATGAATCTTGCACTTGGAAGGCGGTGAGATCTGAGGTGGTTCTTGGCTCCTCTGGGAGTTTGCCCTTGCAGTAGACAGTTCTATTTTTCCTGAGGAGTGGAATTGTTGACCATGATCTTTCTGCTGAAGCCTAGAGCAATAGAATCAGAGAACCATGGCGTTAGAAGGGGCCACAAGGATCATGTAGTCTAACCTCCTGTCAAGATGCAGGATTCCTTGTGTCTAACCATCCAAGACAGATGCTCTTTTTTGAAAGCCTCCAGTGAAGGAGGTTCCACAGCTTCCCCAGGCAGTTTGTTCCATTGTCCTACTGTTCTTACAGTTAGGAAGTTTTTCCTGAGATTTAATCTAAATCTGCTATGCTGTAGTTTGAGCTCATTGACTCTTATCCTGCCTTCTGTGGTGAGAGAGAACAATTTTTCTCCATCTTTTTCGTGGCAGCATTTCAAATATTTGAAGACCACTATCATGTCTCCCCTTAATCTCCTCTTTTCCAAACTAAATATACCCAGTTCCTTCAGCCTTTGCTCCTATGGCTGGCAGTCCATCCCTTTGATCATCTTTGTTGATCACCTCTGGATCCTTTCCAGTTTCTCTATATCCTTTCTATACAACAGTGACCAACATTGGACACAGTACTCCAGCGGAGGTTTACCCAGTCCCAAGTGGAGAGGGACTATTACCTCCTGTGATTTGCATGCTATGGCTCTGTTAATGCAACCCAAAATTGCATTTGTTTTTTTTTCGCAACAGCATTGCATTGTTGACTCATGTTGAGGTTGTGATCCACGACAACTCCCAGATCCTTCTCAGCAGTGTTGCTGCCAAGCCATTCTGTATTTGTGCATTTGGTTTTTCTTCCCTAAGTGTAGCACCTTACATTTGTCTTTGTTGAATTTCATTTTTTTGTTTATAGCCCAGTTCTCCAATTTCTCAAGATCCCTTCAAGCAATCTTTTAGATATCCTGGGACCAGCCCATTGAACACCTTTACGATAAGGACCAAGAACTTGAACCTGACTGGATATTTTATTGGAAGCCAGTGTAGAGAGCTGAGGACAGGTTTGATATTCCTATGAATCATGTCCCTAGTTTTAATTTGCCTGGGGGTCAGGAAGGGTCTAAACATCTCCATTTCTTATCACATACCCATGATCTTTTTAGAAAGCTTTGGCAACCCCTCTCGTTCTGTACTAGGGTTTCATGCAGGAGCTTCCTTCCTGTGATTCTCTTGCCTTTTAGCCTCTGTGATGAGCCTTGGGTATCTCCACATGCAGCAAACTCTTGCTTTCCTTCTATCTCTGTCATCTCTCTTCTTTCCTTATTTCTGTCAATGTTTTCTCTCCTTTGTATTTATTCTCTCCTCCCCTATTCTCATCTCACTTTTTAAAAGGATGCACTTTTTCCTTTTTTCCACCAGACTGTAGAAATGTCTTTTCCATTGTATTTTAATTTTTATGGCTGAATTTACTCTTCATGAAAGAGGGCAGATGGACAGCTGATAGGGTGGAGTTCTCTGTTTATTCATGTGTAAGCAGGGTCTGAATGAACTCTCCCTTGACAGCTAGCTGGGAGGGGGAGAGACTTCAGGAGCAAGCTGTATTTACATGAACACACCTACTCTGCTTAGATAACCAGCTCAAAGTGATCAACTTTTGCTGGTGTTGGGTTACAAATCACTTTAGTACTGAACACAGGGGTAGTGAAATGCTGTTACCAATGTTGTTGTCTTTATTGTATGAATAAATGGGAGCAGAACTGTGCTTAACCTGTTCCAAATGAGAGGATCACCCTCAGATGAAAGGACCTTGGTAAGCCAGGGGCTCAAATGCCAGACCCCTGTGAAAGGAAAAAGGGTGGGGACAAGTGTCCTAGTCAGGAGGTGTGGACTCTCCCTAAGGGTCCCTGGTCTGGTTTAACCTGTTCCTCCCCATTATTCAAAGATAGAGCTAAATAGGCTTCATTAGGAGCCTTTTGTTATGTTAAGTACTAGGGCCGCTGATTAATCGCAGTTAACTCATGCGATGAACTCAAAAAATTTAATCGTGATAAAAAAACTAATTGCGATTAATCACAGTTTTAATTGCACTGTTAAACTATAGAATACCAATTGGAATTTGTTAAATATTTTGGATGTTTTTCTACATTTTCATATATATTGTATTCTGTGCTGTAATTGAAATCAGAGTGTATATTATTTTTGATCATAAATATTTGTACTGTAAAAATTATAAACAAAAGAAATAGTATTTTTCAATTCACCTCATACAAGTACTATAGTGCAATATCTTTGTCGTGAAAGTACAACTTAAAATTTAGACTTTTTTTGTTACATAACTGCATTCAAAAACAAAACAGCGTAAAACTTTAGAGCCTACACGTCCACTCAGTCCTACTTCTTGTTCAGCCAGACAAGTTTGTTTACATTTACAGGAGATAATGCTCCCCTTTTATTTACAATGTCACTAGAAAGTGAGAACAGGTATTTGCATGGCACTTCTGTAGCTGGCATTGGAAGGTATTTACGTGCCAGATATGCTAAACATTCATATGCCCCTTCATGATTCGGCCACCATTCCAGAGGACATGCTTCCATGCTGATGACACTTGTTAAAAAAATAATGTGTTAATTACTTAGTGACTGAACTCCTTGGGGGAGAATTGTATGTCTCCTGGTCTGTTTTACCCACATTCTGCCATATATTTCATATTATTGCAGTCTCGGATGATTACCTAGCACATGTTCATTTTAACAACACTTTCACTGCAGTTTTCACAAAACGGAAAGAAGGTACCAATGTGAGATTTCTAAAGATAGCTACAGCACTCGACCCAAGGTTTAAGAATCTGAAGTGCCTTCCAAAATACGAGAGGGACAAGGTGTGGAGCATGCTTTCAGAAGTCTTAAAAGAGCAATACTCCGATGCAGAAACTACAGAACTGGAACCACTGAAAAAGAAAATCAACCTTCTGCTGGTGGCATCTGACTCAGATAATGAAAATGAATGTGTCGGTCTGTACTGCTTTGGATTGTTATCGAGCAGAACCCATTATCAGCATGGACGCATGTCCCCTGAAATGGTGGTTGAAGCATGAAGGGACATATGAATCTTTAGTGCATCTGGCACATAAATATCTTGCGACTTCAGCTACAACAGTGCCACGAGAATGCCTATTCTCATTTTCACGTAACATTGTAAACAAGAAGTGAGCAGCATTATCTCCTGAAAATGTAAACAAACTTGTTTGTCTGAGCGATTGGCTGAACAAGAAGTAGGACTGAGTGGACTTGCAGGATCTAAAATGTTACATTGTTTTATTTTTGATGGCAGTTTTTTTGTACATAATTCTACATTTGTAAGTTCAACTTTCATGATAAAGAGATTGCACTATAGTACTTGTATTAGGTGAATTGAAAAATGCTATTTCTTTTGTTTTTTTTACAGTGAAAATACTTGTAATAAAAATAAAGTGAGCACTGTACACTTTGTATTCTGTGTTGAAATTGAAATCAATATATTTGAAAATTTAGAAAACATCCAAAAATTATTTAAATAAATAGTATTCTATTATTGAACAGTGAGATTAATCGCAATTAATTTTTTTAATCATTTGCCAGCCCTTCTAAGTACTCAATGAGAGCTTAAAGCACTTGTAGTCGGGCAGTGTTTCTGCCCAGCCTGCTGAGAGCTAAAAATCACTAACAAACTGACCTACAGGGGTCACAGCAGAGAGGCAGATGGCAGCATGAGGTGATTGACGGGCAGCTGGTGAAAATGGCGAGCAGTCGGCTGGCGGGAGCGGCTGGTGAAAGTGGTGAGTAGTCGGCAGGGCAGCCAGGTGGCGAGGAGCAGCTGCTGGGGGGGGGGCAGGTTGCCAGGGGGTGAGGAGCCATGGCTGGCAAGGCGGCCAGCCAGAGCAAGCACTCAGATGGCGGTGCAGGCCAGGTGTCTTCTTCTTCAGGTGGGAGGTGAACTCACACAAATGCACTTCTCCACCCTGGGTCCTCATTGACCAAGGACAACCACTGTGAATGGGGTATGGTGAGGAAGCAGAGAGGTGCACAGAAAAGGAACTTTTGGTTGTAGAACTCTGAGGCAGAAGGCACTGCCCCACACACACTCTGGGGTGCATGTCCTGCTCACTTATGATTATGAATCCTGCTTGCAGCATTTTCCCTAATTAATGTCTGGTGACTTCCCTCCGTTCATTAAAAGTTTCCTTTCTACACTCAGACTCTGTGCTTGCGTGTGGGGAAGTATTGCCTCTCAGCGGCGCCCGGCATGTGCAGGGGCGGTGAGCTGTATGGGCCTGTGGTGCCTGGGCTCCAGCAAATTCAGGGCCCAGGTGGGTCTGGCTCCACCAATGTTCGGGGCCGGGTCCCTCCCCCAGCCCTGCCTGCTGCTCCCGTGCATCCCTGTCTGCCCTAGGCAGCGGGTGGCTGCCCCCTGCAGCTCCTTGCTGTGCTCCCTCACTGGCCGCTGCCACTGCTGGCTACAAGGGAGCGGTGCCAGGGACAGGCTGAGGCAGCTGCTGTGCCTGCAGAGGGAGAAGGGGAGGAGGCGCATGGCAGCTTCCCCCCGGCAGGTGACTTTGAGTGTGTGTAGGGGCTTATCCTGGTTGGACCTCCCTGGGGGGGCTTGGGCAAGTGTCATGCCGGGGAGGGGTCCTCCCTCCCCTGGAACTCGCTGCTGCCAGCGGGAAGAGGGCTGGGGGGGGGAGTCCCCCTCTCTGGCCCCCTGCCCCAGCCCCAGGGCAGCCTGCTTGCTGCACCCCAAACTCCTCATGCCCAGCCCCACACCCTGAACTTCCTCCTGCACCAACCCCTTGTCCCAGCTCAGAGCCTGCACCCAGCACCCAAACTCCATCCTACAGCCCGCATCCAAACTTCCTCCCAGAGCCTGCACCCCAAAATCCCTCCCTGAGCCTTAGGCAGGCTTGTGTGTGTGGTGGTGGTGGTGGTGGGGCCTTGGACCTGTTCTAGGCACCACCAAAAATTATACAAACCTGCCACCCCTGGGTAGGTGTGTAATTTTCCAAGGTTACTGGGTGGGGGCTCAAGCCGGTTCTGTGTTATATTGTTGAAAAGGAACCCCTAGAATATTGAACCTGGCCCTGGTTGCTGCCAGCTCCACCTGGCAGAAGGGTTACATATGGAACACACAAAGCACAGTCAGTAGCAGAGCGGACCCTGCCCAAACCCTCAGCTGAAGGCAATACCTGCAGTTCAGTCTCCATAGACGTTCAATCCTTGGTCTATTTGTGAGATTGCCAACCAGGATACTTTAATGTTTTTCCAATGTTTCCAGAAAGAAAGGGGACTCTAACTCTGAAGTCCCCATGTAATCAGTGCTGGTGAATATAACTTGGAGACTGATAAGTTATATGACACTGATGCTGATAAGCTTTGTGACTTGAAATTATTCCCTGATGGGTGAAATGGCAACTTTATCTTATACGTGACACAAATTGATTATAACGTATTATCTCACTGCCATCGCTATAAAAATTCATCTGAATGCTGTCTATGACTTCTGGGTTGCTCCCCTTTCATTACAAAGCAGTTCTATTCTAATCATGTATTTCATTTTAGAAGAAATACAGACTCAGTATTGTGTTGTTACCCCCTCCCCCCATTACTGTATTTCATTATGGCTGCTGTAACACTGTATCTCACCTGACCTGAGATATCCAATTGTCTCAATTAGATACAGCCTTCCATACACTTAAAGGTGTAATCCCAGGAACCTAACTTCATAAAACAGAAGCTAATTTAGCATTTGTGCATCTGATTAACCTTGTTTCTAATAACAATTGGTGGCCAGCTAATTTCTTTTATTTTTCCTGCAGTACATCAAATATAATAAGATGCACTGAACACTTACAATGTTATAGACAATTGATCTACTTCTGCTCTCACAGCAGGCCGGTTTTACTCCACTATAATCTCACTGGCCTCAGTCGAATGATTTTGAATCAGACTCCTAATCCTTGTTTAGAGCAGTTCATTCTGTCCTGTCTTTTCTCTTCCTTCTCTGATCTAGGCAGACCTAGCAAAATACTAGTAGTTAAGCTAATCATTCCTGTAGCAAGCTCAAGATGTAACCGTGAGCATCATAGAAAGAATAACAAATAAAGATTGTTGTGAAATCCCTGGTTTACCTATTTGGTCAATGGTTGTCTCAGGCAGGATGTTTGCAGACGAATGACTCCTGTGTCCATTGCAGTAACTCTATTGAAAGTCAATGCCATGTCCTGTCTAATTTAGGAGTCCTGATACCTGTCTCTAGGGTGACCAGACAGCAAGTGTGAAAAATCGGGACAGGAGGTGGGGGGGGGGGTAATAGGAGCCTATATAAGAAAAAGACCCCAAAATCAGGACTGTCCCTATAAAATCGGGACATCTGGTCACCCTACCTGTCTCCCTTGGTTAGCGGTAGAGACTCTAGGCTAATCCCACAGAATTCACTGAGTGAATTTCTCAATTTAAAATAAACCTTGTTCCCCTTTTTCAGAGTTTTGCCAGAGGGTACCTCTAGGTCTGTTCACTACAGTTTAGGAGCTACAGCTAACTTTCTTGCTCTCTTTCCTTTTTTTAGGGTCCAGATCTAGTTCAGGTAAAAATGCAGATACCAACACGGATCAAATTACAGCTTTTGATGCTGGTGGCTAAATGTCCAACCATCCTTAGTAGCTTTTCAACCAGACTCTCTTCCAGGGTGTCGATTCCAGCCTATTCAGCCAGGCTGGAGAGATACTTAATGTGTGGCTCTTTGGGGCCCCATATGTAGAATGAGTGAATAATCGATTTTTCAGTTCCAGGGCCAAACTGAAACATAATTATAAAAAAAAAAAAAAAAAGAACAAAACTGGTTAGTTTTGAACCCAAACTGATTCCCTTTCCCCCTCCCGCCCCGCTGAGACAAAAAAAGAAATCATTTTGTTCAGGTCAAAATGAAAAGTTTCAAATGTTGAACTGAAATGACATTTTGAATCAAAATGTTGATTCAAAACAAACTTTTCAGCACTTTTCATTTTGAAAATGTCATTTCAAACTGACATTTCTGCAATGGTTTGTTTTGATTTTTTTCAAAATAAACCATTTAAACACTTTTGGCTAAAACTATTCTCTGAATTTGACCCAAATTCATGAAACATTTTGTTGTCCTGAAAAATGTAATATATATATATATATATATATATATATATATTTTTACAAATTCACTATTCACTGAAAAGATTTTGTCCAGCACTCCCCACATGTGCCTATTGTGAAGTTTATTACTCCTGTCTTAATGTCAGGGATAAAGCGGGGAGGAAATAGCCAATTGACTCATTTACATGCTGAGGATTGCACTTGAGCTTCAGGTCTCCTCTGACTCACAACTAGTCTCCACCACACCTGACACGTCTTTACACTGCATTTTGAGGCATAAGGGAGAAGATGTATAAGGGGCTTGAGGCTGACTGCTGCTTAGTGTGAAGGATCATGCCTAGCTCTTCACTTTATTTGTGTGCGTGAGATGCTGCTGGATTGCAACAGCTTTGAGCTCCCTGCTGCACATTACAGCAGAAGGACTTGCAGAATCAATGCCAAAGTGAGTAGGCTGAGTACCACTGAACTAGAGGTTTCCTGGTTGCCAGGGCCAGCCATTTTCTAAAGTGGTTCCTACAGATAAAGCATTTACTTGTTCAAATAATAGCGTGTCATGGCGAAATGCTGAAATGGCTCAAGCCATTGTTAACCACATAATTGACATAGTTTTATAACGTTCTGCCTTGTAACAAGAGGAAATGAGAGATTTCTAAAGACGCTCAATTTTACCTTTTTAGATTATTTCATGAGCACATTCTTTTTGCATATTGATACCTACTAAGAGTACTGGAGAAGGCATTTCCAAGTTAGTTTTAGCACAGGCAGAAATATTTTTGATTGAACAATTTTCCATTGAAAAAGGCAGCTTTGTCAAAATTGAAACATTTTGTGGAAATGTCAGTTTAGATGAAATTTTTGACAGGAAAGTGAAACAATTTGTTTTGACTATCTAACTTAATTGAAATAATGTTGAAACATTTCATTTTAATAATAATAATAATAATAATACCTACCTTTTACATAGCACATTTCATGTTGAAACGATTCATTTCAGTAAGATAAATATGTTTTGTTTTGACGTGATCATTTTGATTCATTTCATGTTGGCTTTAATATTAAATAATAAACATATAATTTAATATAATATAAAAGTCAATGTGAAATTAATTGAAGCAATACATTCAAAATAAAATGTTTCCATGTGTCTGAATCAAATTTTTTTAGAATTTCAGTCCCATAGGTATTTTAACTTTTTGTTCCTAGTAAAAACAAAACAGATTTTGAAGTCAAGTAGGAATTTCACGGGGAATAGAACTTCTGTTTTCTGACCAACTCTAATTGTATTAAAATACCACCTGAATTCCTCAGTCAAAGACCATCCCTGTTCCAAAGAGTATGCAGTCTAAAAGACAAGACATAATAAGTGAGTGAAACAAACAGGGAGGTTGGGGATGGGAAGGTAAAATAATATGAATGTGATTTTACAACACTGATAGAATTTTGCTTGAAAAATGTTTGTTATAGAAGTAGTTCGTACAAGTTCGTAGTGAAGATGCACCTCCAAGGAGTGGAATCACAGCGTGATAAGAAGGGCATCTCAAATGAGATTTGATTTAAATGAAACAGTAAAGATGGTTACACTTATCATACTCAGGCCTCTCACTTAACATTTCATTCATGTCCTGCAAGAAGTAGTGGAATCTGTTGTGAGCTTCTGCACAACGAAGTTCGAGAGTTTTCACATGAAAATGTGTATAAAAACTCACTGAGCTGCACAAAGAAGTTTAGAGTTCACTTCTTGAACAATATACAACACAAATATCATCCTGACGATAAAGACAGGATGTACAAGCGGTCATAATATGCTGACATTTCAGAAAGGTAAATGAATTAAATGTGTGTTTTCAAGGTTATGATGCTAACCTATTAACCAGGAGTGACAAAGTATTGCTGTTCATCAAAAAGCTTGATTTATACATAGCAAAAAATAGTGGATGGGAACTTGGCATTTTCCCCATTGTTGAATGACTTTTTAAAGGAAAACCAGTTTCAGTCAGAGGACAGCTGGAATGCTGGGGAATAACCTCCTGAGAAGCTGCAATGGGAACTTCCATTTTACTTCCTGGAAGTAAGTGTCCTAAGCACTCTGCGTTAATGTATAAGAAATCCATTTTTTGACAATGCTGTTTTTGATGCTGAGTTTCCAGAATATTTGCAGTAAAAATTAATGGAATTCTCTTTTGGATTAATCACTATGTATATATTTCAAAGGAAGAACTGAGACAAAATTTAGAATTGGAATATAGACGTGACCAGACTGGTTCAAACCCAAGGACTAACTAGTATCATATCTTCTGTCAGACCAGATGCTTCAGAGGAAGCCTGCAGTAGTTAGATGTGGGATAATCTACTCCCCACATTAGGTTTTGTTCTAATCTTATAGGGTATATCTACACTGCAAATAAACAAAAACAGCCTACAGTAGTTAGTTTCAGAGCCTGAGGGTATGTCTACACTACGAAATTAGGTCGAATTTATAGAAGCCGGTTTTATAGATATCGGTTTTATACAGTCGATTGTATATGTCCCCACATAAAATGCTCTAAGTGCATAAAGCCGGCGGACCGCGTCCACAGTACCGAGGCTAGCGTCGACTTCCGGAGCGTTGCACTGTGGGTAGCTATCCCACAGTTCCCGCAGTCTCTGCCGCCCATTGGAATTCTGGGTTGAGATCCCAATGCCTGATAATGCAAAACAGTGTCGCGGGGGGTTCTGGGTACATGCCGTCAGGCCCCTCCCCCTCCGTCAGAGCAACGGCAGACAATCGATTCGCGCCTTTTTACCTGGGTTACCTGTGCAGACAACATACCACGGCAAGCATGGAGCCCGCTCAGCTCAGCTCAGCTCACCGTCACCATATGTCATCTGGGTGCCGGCAGATGTGGTACTGCATTGCCACACAGCAGCAGCTAATTGTCTTTTGGCAGTAGATGGTGCAGTATGACTGGTAGCCTTCATCGGCTATCTGGGTGCTGGCAGACGTGGGGCTGGCTTGCTACACAGCAGCAGCTTTTGGCAGTAGATGGTGTATTACGACTGGTATCCGTCGTCGTCGTACTCCAGTTCAATCAGAGGCACCTGGGCAGACATGCTTTGTCTCCTGGAGACTCAGTCCTGCCGGCAGTCCTATTGAACCGTCTTGACGATGATGGCTAGCAGTCGTAGTACAGTATCTTCTGCCAAGCACCCAGAAGATGCCGAGGGCTATCAGTCATGCTGCACCATCTGCTGCCAGCTTAAGATGTAAAAAATAGATGTATTCATTTGCTTCCCCCTCTCTCCGTGAAATCAACGGCCTGCTAAACCCAGGGTTTGGAGTTCAATCTTTGGGGGGGCCATTCTGTGTGACAGTTGTTTGTGTTTCTCCCTGATGCACAGCCACCTTTGTTGATTTTAATTCCCCGTACCTGTACGCCATGTCGTCACTCGCCCCTCCCTCCCTCCGTCAGATACTAGTTTCGCGCCTTTTTTCAGACCAGACGCCATAGCTAGCACTGGGATCATGGAGCCCGCTCAGATCACCGCGGCAATTATGAGCACTATGAACACCACACACATTGTCCTGGAGTATATGCAGAGCCAGGACATGCCAAAGCAAAACCAGGACCAGCTGAGGAGGCGATTGCAGCGCGGCGACGAGATTGATGAGGAAATTGACATGGACATAAACCTCTCACAAAGTACAGGCCCCAGCAATGTGCAAATCATGGTGTTACTGGGGCAGGTTCATGCCGTGGAACGCCGATTCTGGGCCCGGGAAACAAGCACAGACTGGTGGGACCGCATCGTGCTGCAGGTGTGGGACAATTCCCAGTGGCTGCGAAACTTTCGCATGCGTAAGGGCACTTTCATGGAACTTTGTGACTTGCTTTCCCCTGCCCTGAAGCGCCAGAATACCAGGATGAGAGCAGCCCTCACAGTTGAGAAGCAAGTGGCGATAGCCCTGTGGAAGCTTGCAACGCCAGACAGCTACCGGTCAGTCGGGAATCAATTTGGAGTGGGCAAATCTACTGTGGGGGCTGCTGTGATCCAAGTTGCCAGGGCAATGAAAGACCTGGTGATATCAAGGGTAGTGACTCTGGGAAACATGCAGGCCATAGTGGATGGCTTTGCTGCAATGGGATTCCCAAACTGTGGTGGGGCGATAGACGGAACCCATATCCCTATCTTTTCACCGGAGCACCAAGCCACCGAGTACATAAACCGCAAGGGGTACTTTTCAATGCTGCTGCAAGCCCTGGTGGATCACAAGTGACATTTCACCAACATCAACGTGGGATGGCCGGGAAAGGTACATGATGCTCGCGTATTCAGGCACTCTGGTCTGTTTCGAAAGCTGGAGGAAGGGACTTTCTTCCCAGACCAGAAAATAACCGTTGGGGATGTTGAAATGCCTGTCGTGATCCTTGGGGATCCAGCCTACCCCTTAATGCCATGGCTCATGAAGCCGTACACAGGCAGCCTGGACAGTAGTCAGGACCTGTTCAACTATAGGCTGAGCAAGTGCCGAATGGTGGTGGAATGTGCATTTGGACGTTTAAAAACACGCTGGCGCAGCTTACTGACTCACTCAGACCTCAGCGAAAAGAATATTCCCATTGTTATTGCTGCTTGCTGTGCGCTCCACAATATCTGTGAGAGTAAGGGGGAGACATTTATGGCGGGGTGGGAGGTTGAGGCAAATCGCCTGGCTGCTGATTACGCGCAGCCAGACACCAGGGCAGTTAGAAGAGTGCAGCAGGGCGCGGTGCGCATCAGAGAAGCTTTGAAAATGAGTTTTGTGACTGGCCAGGCTACGGTGTGAAACTTCTGTTTGTTTCTCCTTGATGAACCCTCTGCCCCCCCACCCGGTTCACCCAACTTCCCTGTAAACCAACCACCCCACCCTCCCCTCCCCCCTTCGAGCACCGCTTGCAGAGGCAATAAAGTCATTGTTACTTCTCATTCATGCAATCTTTATTAATTCATCACACAACTAGGGGGATAATTGCCAAGGTAGCCCGGGATGGGTGGGGGAGGAGGGAAGGAAGGCTGGAGGCCCCCCCACCGTGTTCTTGGGCGTCTGGGTGAGGAGGCAATGGGACTTGGGGAGGAGGGCTGTTGGTTACACAGGGGCTGTAGCGGCGGTCTCTGCTCATGCTGCCTTTCCTGCAGCTCAACCATACGCTGGAGCATATCAGTTTGATGCTCCAGCAGCTGGAGCATTGACTCTTGCCTTCTGTCTACAAGCTGATGCCACCTATCATTTTCAGCCCGCGATTCAGCCCACCACCTCTCCTCTCGTTCATATTGGGCTTTTCTGTAATCAGTCATTGACTGCCTCCACGCATTCTGCTGTGCTCTTTCAGAGTGGGAGGACATCTGGAGCTCCGAGAACATATCATCCCGAGTCCGCCGTTTTCTCCTTCTAATCTTCGCTAGCCTCTGCAAAGGAGAAACATTTGCAGCTGGTGGAGGAGAAGGGAGAGGTGGTTAAGAAAAGACACATTTTAGAGAACAGTGGGTACACTCTTTCACGTTAAATTTTGCTTTTCAAATTACACAGCACATGTGCTTTCGTTACAAGGTCGCATTTTTCCTCTTACATTGAGGGCCTGCCGGTTTGGTGTGAGAGATCACTCACGCAGTGCCAGGCAACAGATTTCGGCTTGCAGGCAGCCATGGTAAGCCACAGTCTTTTGGCCTTTTTAACCTTCTTAACATGTGGGAATGGTTTCAAACTGTAGCGGCCTCATTTCCCATACCAAGCACCCGTTGGGTTGGCCATTTAAAATGGGTTTGCAATGTAAAAGGAGGGGCTGCGGTTTCAGGGTTAACATGCAGCACAAACCCAACTAACCCACCTCCCCCCCACACCCAATTCTCGGGGATGATCACTTCACCCCTCCCCCCCGACCGCATGGCTAACAGCGGGGAACATTTCTGTTCAGCCGAGCAGGAACGGGCACCTCTGAATGTCCCCTTAATAAAATCGCCCCATTTCAACCAGGTGACCGTGAATGATATCACTCTCCTGAGGATAACAAAGAGCGATAAGGAATGGATGTTGTCTGCATGCCAGCAAACACCGGGACCATACGCTGCCATGCTTTGTTATGCAATGATTCCAGACTATGTGCTACTGGCCTGGCGTGGTAAAGTGTCCTACCATGGCGGACGGGATAAGGCAGCCCTCCCCAGAAACCTTTTGCAAAGGCTTTGGGAGTACATGAAGGAGAGCTTTCTGGAGATGTCCCTGGAGGATTTCCGCTCCATCCCCATACATGTTAACAGACTTTTCCAGTAGCTGTACTGGCCGCGATTGGCAGGGCAAATTAATCATTAATCATTAAACATGCTTGCTTTTAAACCATGTGTAATATTTACAAAGGTACACTTACCAGAGGCCCCTTGTGTGCCCTCAGGGTCTGGGAGCACGCCTTGGGTGAGTTCGGGGGTTACTGGTTCCAGGTCCAGGGTGATAAACATATCCTGGCTGTTGGGGAAACCGGTTTCTCCGCTTCCTTGCTGTGAGATATCTTCATCCTAATCTTCCTCGTACCGCGAACCCGCTTCCCTGTTGCGTGATTCTCCATTGATGGAGTCAAAGCACACGGTTGGGGTAGTGGTGGCTGCACCCCCTAGCATCGCAGGCAGCTCCGCGTAGAAGCGGCATGTTTGCGGCTCTGCCCCGGACCTTCCGTTTGCCTCTCTGGCTTTGTGGTATGCTTGCCTTAGCTCCTTAATTTTCACGCGGCACTGCTGTGCGTCCCTGTTATGGCCTCTGTCCTTCATGGCCTTGGAGACCTTTTCTAATATTTTGCCATTTCATTTACTGCTACGGAGTTCAGCTAGCACTGATTCATCTCCCCATATGGCGAGCAGATCCCGTACCTCCCATTCGGTCCATGATGGAGCTCTTTTGCGATCCTGGGACTCCATCACGGTTACCTGTGCTGATGAGCTCTGGGTGGTCACCTGTGCTCTCCACGCTGGGCAAACAGGAAATGAAATTCAAACGTTTGCGGGGCTTTTCCTGTCTACCTGGTCAGTGCATCTGAGTTGAGAGTGCTGTCCAGAGCGGTCACAATGAAGCACTGTGGGATAGCTCCTGGAGGCCAATAACGTCGAATTCCGTTCACACTACCCCAATTCCGACCCGCTAAGGCCGATTTTATCGCTAATCCCCTCGTCGGAGGTGGAGTAAAGAAACCGGTTTAAAGGGCCCTTTAAGTCGAAAAAAGGGACTTAGCCGTGTGAACGTGTCCAGGCTTAATTCGATTTAACGCTGCTAAATTCGACCTAAACTCGTAGTGTAGACCGGGCCTGAGTCTACAGGCTGGGCTTGCCCTTTGGAACTAATAATAGCCATGTAGGCATACCCACGAGGACTGAAGATAGGGGTGGGTTTTAGAGCCTGAGCTCCAGCGTAGGCAGGAACATCTACATGGCTATTTTTAGTGTCATAGTGCAAGTTCAGACCCAGGCTCTCAGATTCACTGTTGCGGGTATTTTTTTGAAGTGTAGACATATCTTTAGAGCAGGGAAAGTCAATAAGCAGACCGTGGGCCAAATCCGGCTCACCAGACACTTTTGAAGGAAGCCCTAAATCTTCTTATTTACTTAGCATTATTATTATATTTTTAAATGATTTTCTCTGGAGTCTGGACCTGGACTATACCTTGACCAAGAAATTAGGACCTTGACAAAAAATAATTGACTACCCCTGCCTAGAGCTTGTCTATAGGGAGAGATTTTTTTTCTCATTAACCTATGGGTGTCTTTTTGAATTAAAATGCCTTGTGTCCACACAAAAGTATTCTTTTTTTTTCTTCTAAATTATCTGGCCTGAAAGTAGATTAAGTTCTTTTTGTGATGAGTTAATTCAGAAAAAGGTATCTGTGGATGCATCTGTATTTCAGAAGAACTTTTCTGCCTCTGGGCAGTCCTCCCACAGCTATCCCACCCTATATTGTGTCACATCTGGATCAACCTCCCTGTTTACCTGTCCACCCTCTACTACCCTGCTTAAATGTTGGTGCCCAACCAGGCTCACCCTATTTGCAATCACATATTCCCAAAGTTGCATTCCATTCTCAGCATTATTCATACTACCTTGCATGACTTTCTCATAAACAAACTAGGGAAATACAACTTAGATGGAGTTACTATGACTGTTCTTAATGTGTTCTTTGAATACTGAGTGGGGAGTATTGGCCTGGGAAGGTTGCAGGGGAGTTTTGCTGGGACTGTCTGCATTGGGGATGGGAGACTTTCCCTGAGGGAGGATACCTGAGCATGTAACATGAGAATCCAGGAAGCGGGTTGGAGGCCAGGTGACACCTCTGCCCGGGAAACTGGACAAAGGCTGGGGGAGGAGCCGGGGGGAGGCTGAGTAAGAGGGCTGGAGGGAGTTGCAGTTTTGAGCTGGCTGGGGAAATGGAGAGGAGCCCAGATGGGCTCTGGTCCCCCAATGGGGCTCTGGCCTCCCTCCCTCCCCTCCCCCGATGGACCTAACTGAGGGGGTCCTGTTGTCTGTACCTGCAAGATCTGTCTTGGACTGTGTTCCTGTCATCTAAATAAACCTTCTGCTTTACTGGCTGGCTGAGAATCATGGTGAATCACAGGAAGCCAGGGGTGTAGGGCCTTGTCATCCCCCACACTCCGTGACAGTTACTATAAGGTGAGTGCATAACTGGTTGGAAAACCATTCCCAGAGAGTAGTTATCAGTGGTTCACAGTCAAGCTGGAAGGACATAATGAGTGGGATCCCACAGGGATCAGTTCTGGGTCTGGTTCTGTTCAATATCTTCATCAGTGATTTAGATAATGGCATAGAGAGTACACTTATAAAGTTTGTGGATGATACCAAACGGGAAGGGGTTGCAAGTGCTTTGGAGGATAGGATTAAAATTCAAAATGATGTGGACAAATTGGAGAAATGTTCTGAAGTAAATAGGATGAAATTCAATAAGGACAAATGCAAAGTACTCCACGTAGGAAGAAACCATCAATTGCACACATACAACATGGTAAACGACTGCCTAGGAAGCGGTCCATTTCCTGGACACTACTGCGCTAATAAGCGATGCTCACATAAATACCACCCTATACCGGAAATCTACTGACCGCTATACTTACCTACATGCCTCCAGTTTCCATCCAGGACACATCACATGATCCATTGTCTACAGCCAAGCTCTAAGAGACAACCGCATTTGCTCCAATCCCTCAGACAGAGATAAACACCTACAAGGTCTCTATCAAGCATTCTTAAAACTACAATACCCACCTGCTGAAGTGAAAAAACAGATTGAGAGAGCCAGACAAGTACCCAGAAGTCACCGCCTACAAGACAGGCCCAACAAAGAAAATAACAGAACACCACTAGCTGTCACCTTCAGCCCCCAACTAAAACCTCTCCAGCGCATCATCAAAGATCTACAACCTATCCTGAAAGATGATCCCTCACTCTCACAGATCTTGGGAGACAGACCTGTCCTTGCTTACAGACAACCCCCCAACCTAAAGCAAATACTCACCAGCAACCACACATCACTGAACACTGTGGGACAGTGCTGGGGGCA
This sequence comes from Emys orbicularis, assembly GCF_028017835.1. Classification (NCBI taxonomy): domain Eukaryota; kingdom Metazoa; phylum Chordata; order Testudines; family Emydidae; genus Emys; species Emys orbicularis. Next base: position 265,382,023 of record NC_088683.1, on the reverse strand, counting down.
GGGACAGTGTGCGGAGCTGCCTCCCTTCCCCCAGGTGCCGCAGAGACGTGCCAGCAGCCGCCTGCTTCTGGGAGCGGCGTGGGGCCATGGCATGCAGGCAGCCTGCCTGAGCCCTGCTGCGCTGGGGCCCCCCTTAGCCTGAGACCCTGGGCTGTAGCCCCTAAAGCCCCTGCGTTAAATGTGGCCCTGACCATTGCAGCATATCTTGCTGGTCTGCCCATTGCCTTTTTGAATAAGACATTTCTTTGTCATTTGGTGACATGCCTTGAGATAACATCCTCCAAAGAAAGGACAACTTTAGAGGCACGTGTGCAATTACTAACCTATCCCCTGCTGCCCTCAAAGGCATCAAACCCACCCCCTGCCCATAGAAAGGGGATCCCAAAGAAAGGGGAAATAAGGTGGAAAACATCTTAACTTTTCTAAGCTCCCCCCGACTGGGAAGAGACTCTGGGAATAATATTCCAAAACTGAGGAAAAAGCAATGTTTTGTCATTGTTGACACGGAGACAGGAATTAATACAATAATTACTTGTTCTGTTCCTCAGCCTGCCCAGCTCTTGCAGCTGACAGGGAGCCAGTGCGGCCCTCACAGAGATGAGTGTTATCAACCTCACAATGCCTGACAAACCTTTAGGTCAAAAAAAGGACGACAAGAGATGAAATGTTTGGAGACCTTATGTCTGCACCGCAGCGATAAGAGGAGTGAAGGGAAGTCTCCTTGCAGAGAGAGGAGCATAGAGAATTGACAACACACAATATTGATAAAGAGAGGGACATGTAAAAGCAGCTGTTGTAGTTGGTGCAGAAGTAGATGGTCCTGCTGGATATCATTTTGGCACAATGTTCCCATACAACATCACAACCACAGCCCAGCTTGTCCTGCAGCCCAGGGAAAACAATGCACACTGGGAGCAGCACATCCCCATGTTCCAGAGACAGGCACTCCTGTCCCCATTCCTCACCCCAAGTAAAACAGTGAACATTGGGACCCCCACCTTCACTCCTGCAACTACAAGTGAAAGTTTCTTCCCTTGCCGTTCTACACCCCAACGCCAGATACCAAGCAGAAATCCTACACCTACACATTTGTGACCAGAACAGCACAAATACATGTGCACTTAGGCATGTGTGCCCCATCTGCACTGTTATGTTCCATAACATTTGCACTGTTTTGTATCGTGGTTTATGTTCACCGGTTTATAGTTTTCACTATTAGGTTTTTTAAGGTGTCTTGAACTTTCTTGAACTTATCTGATGTTCAGTTATTGACAAAGGTTCAGAACAGTTTTATGAAATTACACATATGCCATAAACATCATAAAATGCCCTTCAGTAACATTGCTGCACACATCATAAATTTCCATTTAATAACATCCTTTCACAATGCATAATAAAATTTCATTTCAACATTCTAACCCTGAGCCCCAAAGTATGAGTCATCTTGTGGCCCGGATGATTTGCTGTGGTCTGGCTGTTCCTAGCGTTCCATAGTCTCTGCACTTCTGCCTCCTAACCATCACCAAGGCACTCTTCCTTGTTCTCATAGATATTGTGTAAAACACCATTAATTCCATAGTGCTTCTGGGAGCAAAATCCCCTTTCTCATTGAACAAAATAGGCCTGAGTTTTTAAAGATCATGGCATCATGGACCTTTCCAGACCACTCCATAATATTATTATTATTGGTGAACCTTCCATGGTGATCAACCAGGCCTTGGCGCACCATGGAGAAATACCACTTTCTGTTGATAAACTCTGAGGCCTCAATACAATTCAGGAACCCAACTATGTAAATCCATCAATAATCATTTCCAAGCTTTATGATGTGGGGCATCAGTGCCCTTTTGATACAGCATACTTCTCCATGACATGAGTTGATCTACCCACACTAAACAGGTTAGCTGCTGATTGGTAGCAATAGGGGTAGCAAGCTTCCAGATAGTGATGGCCATGAGTTTCTCAATGCTGAGGGGAACTGTCGTGTTGGTGTTCTACCGCTGCAGTTCCCTGGTGGGGTCTGCACGGATCTCTAAGAAAGTGGACTTTGTCAGCCTGAAATTCTGCCACCTCTTCTGGTCCTCTAAGGTCTGCATCACTGACCTATCCCACTAGTTAGTAATAGTTTCCTGAGCTCAGAAATGGCACCCCACTGAGTGAAGCTGCTCCTGGAAAAGTTCATCCACAAGTGGCTGCTCAATTTCCTTCCTCTTCTTCTCTACCTAAATTGGTTTGGCAAATACCAGTGCAGCAGCTTCTGCACATTAACCACTGTCATAATAGTGGCATATAACATTGTTCCTCCCATGCTGGCTGACAGCAGTTTGAAAATGGCACTTGCTCGCAAAAAACAGATGAATCATGGGATGCGAAGAGAGGCATCTAGGAATTTTCTAGTTTGACTCCAAGTCGTAGAATTCCAGAGTCTTCTGGTAGGTATCTCACAGTATACCATGAGACAAATCCCCAAATGCATAGAGCCCAGAAGTAGGATAATGGTCCATGGAATCCCAGAATACCGTGCACTTTAAAAAAACCTCAGTGTCATGGATGCACTGTTTAAAGGGAAATTGGTTAAAGTTGGCGGTGTGGATGTAATTATTTTGAATTTGTTATTCTGCAAAATTTATACAGAAAAACAAATTCTGAAATTTTTTTCCTGTATAGACAAGCCATAATAGTTAGAGATTGTCTTAAACTCTGAATCATGAGATTTAATGTCTCTTCTGAAATTTTTGTTAGCATTAACTGTAATAACTCTAGATATTCTTGTTATCTCTGTTCTATAACTTGTGGTGTCTTTTTAGCCTCAACAACTTCCTGTGGCAATGAGTTCCACAGCCTAATTGTGTGTTGTGTTAAAAGAATTGACTTTTATCAGTTTTGAATTTGCCACCCTCCATTTTCTCTGAATGTCCCCGTGTTCTTGCTTAGAGACAGGGAGAACAGAAATTCCTGCTCTATCTTCTCTACAGCATTCACTGTTTTATATACTTTTATCATGTTGCCTCCTATTCACCTCCTTTTGAAGGTAAACAATCCCAATTTTTACAATCTGTGCCCATAATTATTCTTGTATTCTTTTTTTTGAACTACCTCTAATTATGCAATGCCCTTTCAGAGCAGGGGCTGGCCATGGCCATTACTGCACACAGCATTTCAGATGAGGCTGCTGCATTGATTTCTATAATGGCAGTATACTGTCCATATTATTCTCCATCCATCTTAGTCCTTAAGCATCTAACATCTTATTAGTTTTTTTGATGGCAGCTGCACATTGAGCAGACCTATTAATTGAACTGACACACTGACACCCAAGTCCCTTCCTAAGTTGATAGAGCTAACCTTTTATGGAATGTGAGTAGTTCTGTTTTTTCCCTCCCATGTGCATTACTTGGTTTTTATCAACACTGAACTTCATTTGCCATGGTGTTTCCCATTCAATCAGCTCATTTAGGTCTCTGTGAAGTTACTCACAGTCCTCATTGACCTTGACTAACCTAGATAACTTTGTGTCATCTGCAGAACTTGCAACTTCACCACTCACCCACCTTGCAGATCATTTATGAATATTTTAAACAACACTGAACCTAGTATGGATCCTCACTGAGCATCCTACAAACATAACTTTTAAATCTTCCACTCTGCAAATCTGCACTTAATTAAATCACCTGTTTTTTTTAGCTATTTTAAAACTTTTTTTGGTGGGAATGGTGAGTGCATGTGTTATCTGCATATTTGATAATACTGCAAATCAAATACAATACTCAGAGGTGAAGCTAAAAAAATTGTTAGGTTTATTTAAAAAAAAAATTACCTATAGCTGTCATGCGATTGGAATAGGCTGATATAGTCCTAAAAGTTAAACTACAATCAAAGACGTTGCCTGTGATATACCTAAATACTTAAAACCTTGAGCAGTTCTTGGAACAAACTTCTAAATGCCAATAAACAGTAGCTATATGACTGTTTTATTATATGATGTGATACTCATGGTCATCAATGACTATCTTGAACTTTAGCTCTCTTGGGTTTTAGATAAGAATTGAATTCACTGTATATATTCTAGGGTACATTGCTGTGATGTGCTCATGCAATAATTACCTTTGCACCACATCCTTGATATGAACAGTGAAAATTCACTCGGATATTAATGCCATATTCTGTGCAGAGGAAGGGAAAATAATATAATTTTGTAAAATCATGTTTAAAAATGAGATTTATATTTTCCTCTATAAACTTATCAAGTTGAATTGGCATTATGATGACTTTCTCCCTAAGTCAGTGTTAATTTTCTCCTTGCCATTTAGTGTCTTGTCACTGTACTTAGGCCCATTTCTCCTCTGCCTTGTATTTGTGACCTATTTACAAATGTGCAAAGAAGGAGTAAAAAGCTACTGAATCAAAGCTACTCACTTTTCATAGATATAAAAGACTATACAAGAGCTCAACATTTGTTAAGCTGAATGTTTTAGAGGCTATTGGGCTGGTGTGGTCAATAGAGCTGTGCTGATTGATAGGAGCTGAGGAGTTGTCCCGATTTTGTTCCTACTCACAACAGTATAACTCTCTTTTTATGTTAGAACTTGAAATTATATTCTTTCTGGGGAAGGAACAATCAAAATAAAATTATTCTTTGCTAACCGTTTTCGGAAAGTAGTAGATCTAGTTATTTAAACTGCTTTTTATTTAAATGACCCTGCTGGCACTGTTATCATGTAGTTGGGAACTACAGACACATTTTTTGGGAATCTATGAAGGAAATAGATTTCTGGAGAAACGAGCTTAATATAATTAGTCATAAGCACACACCTTCTGATTACGTGGTTTGATGTATTCAAACTTCCAGGTGTGTAAAAGAACGTATTACTGAATCCTTGCCAGCGCTGAATTGCAAAATCTAGAGAGACTGCAAAGTCTTCATGGGATCAGCAATGCAGGAACAGACGACCAAACTAATAGTTATTAGGCCAAATAATGTGCTGACTTACATTGTGTGCAATCTCACTGACAGCAATTAGTTTTGCATGAGCTATATGTCAGTGCAGAATATACCCATCACCTCTTTTAAAAGGAAGCTGTATAAATGCCAATATACAGTGGAAAAGTTAATCTTTTCAAAGTTACCCTGATCATTGTGCAAGAGAGGATTATCCCTTAAGTGTTTCCCACCTACATTCTTTCTTTTTTTTACTTCCATCTCTTTCCTTCCTTTTAAGAACAGTAGGGTAGACCTTTATTATATGATTTATATTTTTGTACCTAATTCTGTTTTATTAGTTATAGCAACATTTTTATACATTTAGGGCCACACATTTTCTAAGGGGGGTGTGCAAGTTGCACTGATGACATTTACATGTGCAGCCATTTACATGCTAAATTTGAATTTACATGCATAAAAGTCTATTTGTACGCAATCAGATATTTTGGGAGTCCCTTTGAAAAATAGCTTGTAGTATTCCTCTATCTCTGTGTGGACTTCGTATGTTCTCTGTAACAGTAGCCAAGTTGCATATACTTCCAAAGTACTGACTGAAGCACAACAGAACTAGAGAATCATAGAAATGTAGGGCTGGAAGGGACCTTAAGATGTCACCAAGTTCAGGCCCCAGCACTGAGGCAGGACCAAATATATCTAGATCATCCCTGACAGGTGTTTGACCAACCTGATCTTAAAACCCTCCAGTGATGGAGATTCCACAACCTCGCTAGGAAGCCTATTCCAGAACTTATCTACCCTGATAGTCAGAAAGATTTCCTAAATCTAAACTAAATCTTCCTTGCTGCATTTTAAGCCCACTGCTTCTTGTTCTACCTTTAGTGGACATGGAGAACAATTGATCAATCTTCTTTATAACAGCCTTAACATATTTGAAGATAGTTATCAGGTCCCCCCTCAGTCTTCTTTTCTAAAAACTAAGTATACCCGTCTTTTATCATAGGTCAAGTTTTCTAAACCTTTTATCACTGTTTTTTGCTCTCCTATGGATTCTCTCCAATTTGTCAACATCTTTCCTAAAGTGAGGTGCCCAGAGTTAGACACAGTACTCCAGCTAAGGCCTCATCAGTGCCAGGTAGAGTGGAACAATTACCTCCCATGTTTTACATACAACTCTCCTGTTAATACATCCCAGTATGATATTAGCCTTTTTCACAATTGCATCACATTTTTGACTCAGATTCAGTTTGTGATCCACTGTACTACTGCTGAACCAGTTGTTCCCCATTTTGTAGTTGTGCATTTGATTTTACCTCCCTTTGTGTATTACTTGCACTTGTCTTTATTGAATTTGTTGATATCAGACCAATTCTCCAATTTGTCAAGGTCATTTTGAATTTTAATCCTGTCCTCAAAGTGTTTGCAACTCCTCCCAGGTTGGTGTCATCCACAAATTTTATAGCATACTCTCCACTCCGTTATCTAAGTCATTAAAGAAAATAGTGACTAGTACCAGTCCCAGGACAGATCCCTGTGTGATCCCACTAGATACATCCTCCTGACAGGGAACCATTGATAATGACTCTTTGAGTATGGTCTTTCAACCCGTTTTGCACTCACTTTACAGTAATTTCATCTAGACCACATTACCTAATTTCCTTATGAGAATGTCACGTAGGCATGCATCAAAAGCCTTACCAAAATCAAGATATCTCATGTCTACAGCTTCCTACCATCCACTAAGCCAGTAACCCTGCGTGCCCCCCACTAGTACTGCAAGGATTAACTCCAGTCTGTGGGCCGAGGAGGCCAAACCCCCTTGGCTCTGCTGAGCATGCTCTGGCTGGAGACCAGGTATAAAAGGGAGCAGCTCAGCTTATTTAGGACTGACTGCCGAGGAAGGAGGATGCACGCTGCGGGCTCCAGCCCGAGAACTGCTGAGGTCCCAGATGGTGGAAGCCAGAGATGCCAAGACCCAGGTGTACGCCCAGACTCCTGTGGATGCCCAAGGAATGACGGAGCTGCTGAGAGCTGCACAGGCTGAGGAGTCGAAAGACCTCGGAGACGCCAGGACCACTGCATCAGGGAAAGGGTAGGAAGTAGCTCAGGGAGATTAGTCATTGTGCCGGTTAGTGTCAGCGTGTTTTGGATGGATCCCACCGCTGACCCAATGGCGAGCACACTTGCCACTGCCAGGGCCCTGAGCTAGAACTTGGTGGAGCAGGTAGGGCCCGGGTCCCCCTTCCTGGCCACCACCCACTCATAGGTGGCGGCCCACTCCTCTGACCGGCCGCTAGGCCGCACAGCCCTGCTTAAGAGGGCAGCCCTATTGACTCTGGCCATTGGGCCACATAGCTCTGAAGGAGAGGGCAGTCATTTGACTTTTGCCCCTAGGCCACGCTATCCTGATATAAGGGTGATCATACAGACTCAGCGTGGGGACATAATAATCCTCACCCTGGCCCAGAAGGGGACGGGGCGCACTTGCCCTGCAACACCCTGTCAGTGAAGGAAATTAAGTTGGTTTGGCATGATTTGTTCTTGACAAATCCATGTTGGCTATTACTTATCACCCTATTCTGCAGGTTCTTACAAAATGATTGTTAAATAATTTGTTAAATAAAGTATCTTTCCAAGTATCAAAGTTAAGCTGACTGGTCTATAACTATACTCAGGTTGAAAAACACTCTGTTTTTGATAGTAAAAATTGATGAGAGTAGAAATAGACCATAAAGTGTGGGAAGCCATATTTCAGAAACCATTGCAAAAACCCTACTAGACTTCAGAAAATGATCAGTGCATTAAATGTGAAATGCACGCCAGGTGAGATACTTCTTGTAGAGAAGATACTATTTCTAAAGTACCTATAAATAGTGAAAGTCATGAGTGCAAGAACAGAAGTTTGAAGTAAATATGACTCAAGTAATACTCATTTGTAGAAAAAAAAATGAAAGACACAAATGAGAAACACAAAATGAGCCAGTTTTCCAAAAGCTTGAGAGAATAAATCCAGATAAATGGCCAACAAAAAAAGCACAGGTACCTCCAACCATATAAACATATTGGGACTACCAAGATAAAACTGTATGAAGGATATCATGTTATAAAAGCACAGAGCATAAAATCAGAAATGCTAAGCATAATCCACAGTGTCCATTTGAGTATTGAAAGGTGTAAGAAGAGTCCAAGATGTCCTAGTCTGGCAAAATATGAATACTGCCATCAAAGACAAGGTATGCAAAGGTGAAATCTTTGGTAAATATGTGAAATGGAATGCAAAGGAACCAGTGGAACCACATGAGAATTCTGATTGTTCTTGATCCAAGATTGCAGCAGATCTCTTTGAATTATGGCTTGTCTACAGGGGGGATTTTATTCAGACTGAGTTTTTGTGCCCTATGTGGTATGTATTAGATAGTCCACAATAATTGTGTACACATGGTCAACTATTTCCTGCTTCAGTACAAATCATTGTGTCTAGATGGCCGGGACTTTGCACATACTAAGTATACAGAATTCTGGATGGGTGTCCCATGGTTACACACGTCACTCCTAACATCATGTAAGTAGTGTGGGGTAGAAGCTGGATGACTTCCAAGCTAGTGTGAATGAGGAGTATGGGCACTTGTTTGCACTAACTCAATATGGGATGAACGTAGTACCTTTTCAAAGTGGATTACCTGTTAACTAGCCAGTCAGAATGCTTTAAGAATTGTGTCATTTGGAAGCAGGTCGTTTAATGCACACAAACTGAAGTTTAGTGTGTAATAATCCCCCCTATGTAGACAAGCCCTCATTAGTAGAGCACTACTCCAATTTCTTCTAAAATGAGCTGTTACACAACACATTAAGCACCAATGTAATAGTACATTGTAAATTGCAGTTTACTATCCATTGGATTCCTGGTGAGTTAATAATAGATAAGGGCTCACAATTCACAAGCGACTCATGGGAATTTCTTTCCAATGTATCATTTCAAGCACATCATGTCAAGGCTATAATATGAACAGGTGAATGGGTTAGCAGAAAAATCAGTACAAAGACCAAGGAACTTGGTTAAAAAAGAAAAAGTTCTGGCAGTTTCAAAGGATCCATATTTAGCATTGTTAGAATGTCATTACACACCTCACAATGATTCATTAGGATGACTAGCTCAGAGACTTATGGGGAGAAAGATAAAAATCACAGTGCTGACATCTTAAAAGCTTCTTGGGCCAAAGACAATTAACCCGGAAGATGTTTCAAAAGAATGATAGGGCAAGAAACTAGAACAGAATAAATACTCTGACAAGAAAACTGAATGAGGTGGGTGAGGTAATTTCTTCTATTGGGCCAACTTCTGTTGGTGAAAGAGACAAACTTTTGAGCTTCTCAGAGCTCTTCTTCAGGTCTTGTCTCTCTAATATCATGAAACCAGGATGTTGGACCTCAAGTCTCTATTGCTGTATTTTATTAATTGGTGCAATGGCTGTATAAATTTCAAGCTGTTGTTTTCACTTGATATTAGGTTTAATTTGCATTTGATTTTCCAAGAATAAAAAAATAAAAGGGAAGTTGTAACAGTTGCTGTTGGAGCCAAAGGATAGCGATCCCTACCATGTGACAGGGGATACTGTTCTTCTAACACTGTCACATCATGGGACTGGGACTAGGGAAAAAAGGGTTAGCCTAGTCTGCTAACAGCAGCCATTATGTACGGGGTGATAGTATGTGTTGATAGGCGGAATGAGGCACAGTCTCAAATGATTTGAAGTCTACTTACAGTGAGGATTGCTAACATAACGTAGAGGTGGGGTTATAAGGACAATGCTGGCAACATAAAATGAGATTGTTTTGCATCTATTAATTATAATTCTATTATTTAAAGCCAGCATTGTCAAACCTAAGGGTCTAATGTTAGGCGCCTAAATCCATATTTAAGCTTCAAAATACAAGTGCCCTAATGGGAGAGGAATAGCTCAGTGGTTGGCGCATTGGTCTGCTAAACCCAAGGTTGGGAGTCCAATTCTTGAGGGGGCCATTTAGAGATCTGGGGCAAAAAACTGTTTGGGGATTGGTCCTGCTTTGAGTAGGGGGGTTGGACTAGAAGACCTCCTGAGGTCCCTTCCGACCCTGATAATCTATGATTTTCAGAAATGTTGGATGCCTGCACCTCACCTTGCCATCATTGCCAAGCACCTTCCTGTTCCACAGTGGGAGCTGTGTGTGCTTAATGCCAATGAAAACCAGGTAATTTCTTTAGGTGCTTAAATATGAATTTAGCTCCTTAACTTCAGGCACCCAAGTTTGAAAATTTTGGCTTAAATATAGCTTTATAAAGAAACAGAAGAACCTATTGCTGTGCTTCTCAGTGTTTTTGTTTTAGTCGTTGCTCAGGAAAGGAATGCCAGCTGTGTTTTAAAGGCAGATAAGGTTATGATGAATGGCAGTCATTTGGTAAACTCTTTCTCATTTGTTTTATAACATAAGTTAATGTGTCTCCAGTGATGTTAACTGCTTTACTCTAAGAATAAGCACATCCTCATATGATTTGCTTGAGCAGTTTTGTTTTGATTGCTTCAGGTCAAGGATCAATTCTAGCTGAAAACTGACTGAAGGTAAATTCTGCTGTCAGTTGCACCTGTGCAACCTTATTAGGCTCAGCTAGGTTGCAGGAATGCAGCTGAGAACAGAATATGCCCTTTTAACTGCTTATCATGTGCTTCAAAGTGAGCATAAAACCAACAGACACTCCCCTCTTATGTGATTTATGCATGCAAATTTTAATGAAGCCTGAGTAATTGTGTTTATATTGGGCCATGGTTCTTCTGTGCAAATAATGAAAAACTGCTAGAATCAAGGGCTTATATTTTTTAAAGTGATCAGTGATTGGAGGTGTTTCAGTTTTGGGTGCCCAACTTGAGACACTTGACAGGGGCCTGATTTTCCAAAGTGCTCACCTTTTCAGGTACCTCATGTTGGGCACTTAGGGTACGTCTATACTTACCTCCAGGTTCGGCGGTAAGCAATCGATCTTCTGGGATCGATTTATCGCATCTTGTCTAGACGCGATAAATCGATCCCGGAAGTGCTCGCCGTCGACGCCGGTACTCCTGCTCCGTGAGAGGAGTACGCGGAGTCGACGGGGGAGCCTGCCTGCCGCATGTGGACCCGCGGTAAGTACTTTGTAGTTCGAACTAAGGTACTTCGACTTCAGCTACGTTATTCACGTAGCTGAAGTTGCGTATCTTAGTTCGAACTGGGGGGTTAGTGTGGACCAGCCCTTAAACAATGAGGCATTCCAAAGAGCTAGTCACTTTTGAAAATGTAGGCCTCTGGGTTCTATTTCAAAGGCTTTCTACCATGCTGCTGCAGCTCCTGGTGCAATAACAGCTGCAAATGGGTTTTACATGGACTGAGCATTTTCAAAGGCAAGTACAACTGCATTTTTTAATGGATAAATGCCAGGGAGAAATTCTGGACCAGAAAATGCTCTTGTAAGTGTCTGTTCCGAGTAACAAAGGCACACCAATTGCTCTGCATTGGGTCACCAGACCAGTCATGTTATACAGATTAGCCAGGAACAAAAAGGTGTTCACCTGGCAACAGTTGTGGCAACATGCTCCTACGTCAGGAACTGGCTTAACCGTAGATTCAGAGAGATTGGGGAAATAGGGGACCACAGATCCATTAGACGGAGCAGATCAACATCACAGGAAATACAGGGCACAAGTTAGCTGCTAGATGAACAAGCCCCCAATCTTGAAATGTGTAATGTGGAAGCCACCACTGACAGAATTATGGGATACTTATGGAATGAGAGTTGTGGATATTAATGCTACCACCCAGAAAAAGGAGACGATTAAGAGTTTATAGTACAATCCTTGCTGCTCAAAAATAATAAATAATAATGTTGCCCTTTTTCTGACACTAGTGTCTTGTTCTGACGGCAGTGTCACCCATCTCCTTAGTGGCAGCCCCATCTCTGGGGCTTGCATGTCAGTTTCACTGTGGAGGAGAAATCAGTGACATGGAGTCTGAGTATATTCTAAGTGTTTCATTTACTTGTTTTATTTAAACACATACACCAGTCCAGGATCAAAAGTTGTCACAAATAGCATGTGGGGCAATCTTTTCTATCGAGAATCTCAGCCCAAAGCCAGTATATGGTTCCCAGGGGACAGCTCTGCCTCAAGAATTGACTCTACTCAGAGAGGAAAGCAGAGCGTAAACTCTCCTGCTGCTCACACAGCTTTCCAGAAGCTGTCTTTACATTGAACTTTGCATAATCCAGCACTAAATGAAGTGCAGCATGTTTCCCCAAGACTGAACATTTGCTTGTAAGCTAAGAAAAAGAACCTGAAATACTCTATGTAACAGTACCACCCGGTGAGGCTTGCGAAAATAATAATAAGGAATGGGAGAAGTTCGGATTTAAGAAAAATGAATACAGAATAATACATAAAGTATTATAAAAACTAAAATCCTATGAACTATTTAATGGCTGTTACATATTGTTTTTGTGGCAGGTTCTTCAACCTCACGTTCTCTGTTCTCAGCTGTCAGACAGCTTGTTCTTTGCACTGCACCATTCTACCAGTCAGGTTTAGCCAGGGCATGGGACTTCCTACAATCACCCGTGCCCTGCCTCCAGTTCATATTTATGTAAAGCTTCTCTGTTGTGGGGTATTTTAAGTTTCATCACTATATCATGTACCTGGTTGTGTTTTGGTAAGGCAGTGGAAGATCAGGCGTAAAATGTGTAGAAAAAGGTGTGGAAAGGTAGTACTTTATTGCTAAGGACATTTTTCTTTTTGAAATCAGACTTTGCATTGATATGTAGTGGTTTCGGAATCCTTGCCCTTTCTATATGAAAGTTCTGAGCTCTCAGTATCTCGTTTCATTTTTTAGATTTTATGTATTCTTTTTTACAGCATCTACTATGGTACATGGTTTTCAAATAGCTTCAAGCATTTAATATTTAACATGCTGTCTGATTTCCTTAACCTTCTAGTAATATGAAATCCTTTTGTTTATCAGATAAGATTTTTATACTTGACAAAGAAATTATAAAGAAGGGTAAATATGTCTCTTGCTAATTGAAAAATAAGTCCATCACTGTAGTGTATAGAAGCTCTTGGATTTTACTAACTATCTATTACTATGCTGTGAATGTTCAGTATAAATAATCTAGGCCAGCATGCCCTTTTCACACAAAGCGAACAGTGACTGAGGCAGTGCTCCATGAAAGTACTGCCTCATTCACTGAACATCTATGTAGCAACACACACACATTTAGTCCATCCTTCCCTCATTAAAGAACTTTGGCAAAGACGGCTAAATATTGAAATGTATAAATATAACCATAGCCATTCCCCTGGCTCTACCCCGCCAAGAGTGAAGTTGAGGTGCTGCATGGAAGGAATTGCTCCTGAAGGCAAATATTCTAGTATGCTTTTATTTTTAACTATTCGTCAATAAAATGGCTGTGTGTCAACTGAAGGTCTTTCTGTTAGGGAATCAAATAGCATCTAGCAACCATTTATTCAGCAGAAGTCTGCAAGCACTTCCCATGAGGACCTTACCATGAGATGGGGACAAATAACTTAGGTTACAATAATTTTATTTTTAATATTTTTAGAAGGCTGAAACCATCCAGCCACACTATCTATACATAGGAATTTCCACAGATGAGGGCCTTTGATCTCCTGCCATACTCCTCTGTGGAAGATATCAGTTTCCATATGTTCTTAGAGCCTGCTGGGCCATGTTTTCCCTCCCAAGCAGACAATACTTATCCACCAGTGCTATGTTTTGTATGTATAATAGCTTAGTTGTTGGGGTTTACTCGCAGGGTTATCTCTGAGACTGAAGAGAGAGGGGTGTTATTTCTAGCACTCCTTCTAGGCCTGGCATCAACACTTCTGTCACTATCACCATTACACAGAAACCCTAGTAATAGCTCAGTGCAAAAAAAAAAGAACAAAGGCTATGCATCCCATTGCACATTTCCCACGCGCACGCAGCTGAGAACATTAAAAAACTAGGACTGCTGGATAATATATGGATCACCTAAGGGGCTCACATGTAAATAAAATAAAATAAAATAAATGTAGTTTTGTGGCAGCAATGTAAAAACGTGGCACTCCAGAATTTTAGGCATGCTCACACCCACTGCTTTGCCCATAGTCTGATTGTAATAGACAGTAAATATCAAGTGATGATCATGTTAGGGATGATACTCAGAGTTTGTACATGCTTTAATTACTCTCCAAGCCCTCATGAGAATCATGCTCAGAGCCAATTAAGGGAAAAACAACCCTCCATTTCAACACCTCATTCAAGAGATATAAACCATATGGATCTCTACATACTACTTGATTGTCACTGTTTGATGTAAAATATCTTCAGTGTTTGAATTCCACAAGTACCAGGGTATTGCTTTCCATTCTCCCAATAGCATGTGCTGGAATATCTCTTTCACATCTGGAAACGATTTAGAGATTTCCAATATTATGGAAAATCCAGACTTCAGCTACGATCTGCTATACATCAGTAATTATATTGTCTGCTTGTCCACCCATGATAAAAATGAAAAAAGAAATAAAGAAAAATCCCTATATTCTTTCTAACACTATAATCAGGGCCGGCTCCAGGCACCAGCCTGGCAAGCAGGTGCTTAGGGCAGCCGCTCCGGAGAGGGGCGGCACGTCCAGCTATTCGGCGGCAATTCGGCGGACGGTCCCTCACTCCCGCTCGGAGCGAAGGACCTTCCACCGAATTGCCGCCACAGATCGCTATCGCGATCGCAGCTTTTTTTTTTTTTTTTTGGCTGCTTGGGGTGGCCAAAACCCTGGAGCCGGCCCTGACTATAATTAAATATTTATATCATCCAGATGCTCCATTCAGGTTCATGACCTTAGTGTACTAGGTACTCAAAAACACATACAAAGATAAGGTCCCTGCCTTCCCTGAAGAGCTAGCTATCTGTCTAGCTAATATTTCTATTTATCTTGAATGCAGTATGTCAGTGCAGAGTATGGCTCTAAACAAAACTTTTAGATGAGCTGGAGAAACCAAATTTTTCACTATCTAGCCTAAACAACCATGCCGTCTTATTACTGTGAGCCCTGTCCTCCCTGGACTTCCCTCCTATTGTTTATTACACTCACTTGATCTATCTTGTCTTAAATTAGATTGTAAGCGTTTTGGGGGGCAGGGACCCTGTCACCTCTGTGGTTGTACAGTGTCTAGGATCATGGGGTGCTGACTGGGAATGGAACCCTTTCACCCTACTGAGATAATAATGTGGTAACTATCCATTGTCCTTAGCAGTCTGACCTTGGCCATCACTAATACTATACTTACTGTACCTAATTGTTCTCAGTGGTAAAGTGCACAGATATAAATTTTCATATTAATATTTAATGAACTGCAAAAATTTAATTATGTAATGAAAAATATACGGTAAGACTGCTTTAATGTCAGATTAACATAATTCAATATTATACAAGGTTTTCTTATTTCATGGGACATATATATTTCAAACCTACCTCATTGAAGTCAGTGGGAGTTTTGCCCTGACTTCAGTAGCAACTGGACCAGGTCTAGAATGACTGTGCTAATTCAGATACAATGCTTAGGGACTTTCAAAGGTAGGCCACTCTGTTATATGTGAAATTACAGCCTGTAAACAGGAACTGAATATCATGGAACAGCATTACCATTGTGACTCAGCTTTGTGACTTTGAGATCTAGAAATGAAAAGTGCTATATAGGTGTTTCTTTGGTTTTTTATTATTTTCTTTTTATGGTGGCATTTCTTGGCCTCCATTGTATTTGTGAAAGATTGGTCTTCTAGTAGAGCAAATGATGTGAACTTACATTCTCACCAAACGTGGTGTCAGGGAGACGCTGGTAAATGCTTTGGTAAATTGATGACTGAATACGATAGCCATACTCTCTTCTGTCTTTTTGGGAGAGGTGCATAATTCACTTGACCTAAATGAAAAGGCTTAAAAACTGCAAGTTGATGTAGCAAACGAGCTGTATGCATATTGTGTAGTGCTCTTCTATCCATCTCAGGTACTAATATGGCTCCTATTACCATAATATCTGAACACCTCATAGTCTTTAATGGATTTATCCCCCAGCACCCCTGTGAGGTAGGGAAGTACTATTACCCTCATTTTACAGAAAGGGAACTGGAAAACAGAGAGGCTAAAAGACCTGTGCAAGATCACACGGGAAGTCTGCGGCAGTTCAAGGAATCAAATCCAAGTTTTCAATATCCTAGACTACCACCCTTATCCCTTGGATCGTCCTTCTTCTTCTATAAAGCTTCTTGCTATTACACAAACAATACATGACAAGATACATTTTCACATCAACATATCTGTGCAGAACAACTATTCTGTAGTAGTCGACCTTGCGTGCATTTCCCTTTGGTAACACTTATGCTCACCTTAAAAATACATTGATATAAACTGTTGTGCATAGGGGCTGACGGCAGTATGTGGCCCTACACTGACACCTAAATAAATAACAAGTAATCTTCTAATTCGTCATCATTTAAGTAGTTTCACTGATAATAGGGATTATATATAAAGATATGGGGGAAGAAATGAAGCAGAATGAAAAAGCAATGTAATGCTGCATTTACCTTATGTGATTTGTGCGCTCACTTTCTTGTTAAGAAATGGCTGTGGTGGGGCTACAATGATTTCATTATCCATTGTATGATAATTTAGACTGTGATAGCACCCAAAATGTAGAATCTTTCCAAAACAGAGAAGGACATAGGACAGAGAGCACACGATCCTTATCTGATTCCTGTTACTTTTCAGATTTCATGCTGTACATCAGAAAACAATCACTGTACTCCTGAGAATTAACAAGTAATGGAAGAAGTGCAGCACATACCAGGACTCATTTTGAAAACTGGAGAAAATCACTTTTACGGATGACACTTTCCAAGTATGTATATTTTAAAGACTGGGCTGGTCAGTTACTATTGATTAAAAGAGGAAGCAGTCACTAGCTTTTGGATTTCTAAGTTGCTTATCTTGCTGAGATGAACATCCAGGGGAGTCTGTAGCAGCTTAGTCTATCTACCACCTGCAGTCACTTTTGAACCTTGAAATTTGTATTGGGAAGTGATGGGGAAGTGAAATTTACTTTTCTGGGCTGACATTCAATAAAAGAATATAGTCCAATAATGGATGAAATCATGCCAGAAATGAGATGGAGACACAGTTCCTTGTTTCATACAGAAAATGCCCCTCTATTCAGCCCGTCAGTCTTGCAATTTCTGTTTCTAGTGGTCTGTTCTTTTTACTTTGTCGAAATTAGAACATTTCATTTATTTTTAGTTTTCATTTTAAAAAAACCCTATTTTTGGGGGGAGGGGGGAGGAGTCTATTTCTGGAATGAGACTGTTTAAAAGCATTAACCTGGGCCTCTCTGAGCAAGGAAATTGGTTCAAAACTTGAGAGTAAATGCTAGCAGCTTTGCAGAGAAAGGAGACAATTAAAGCAGAGCAAATAATTAATGTTTTTGGTTGAGTGCCTGAAAACTGAAAAATCTGAAAAAAACAAATCAGTTCAGTTCAAACCCAAACTACATTTTTTTGGTTGTGCTTGGTGAGATGCAAAAAAAAAAAAAAAAAAAAAAAAAACCACCCTGAAAAAAACCTTTTTGGGTCAAACAAAATATTTTGTTCACTCCAAACCAACATTTTTCAGTTTTGCATTGTGTCTAATGTCATTTTTGGGTGCATTTCCCCCTTTTGTAAATAAAAGCCAAATTTCTAAAGAAACAGTTTCAAAATGAAAAGTTGACACATTTCATTTCAAAATGACAGAAATGAAACAGTTTGCATTTTTAATTTTTTTTCTATTTTTTTTTTGGTCAAAATTATTCACCAAATTCTCCCCAAATTTGTGAGTAGTTTTGGTGCCCCCAAACATGTAATTTTTTGGTGAGGTTACTATTTGCTGATTTTTTTTTTTTTTTTTGCCTAGCACTAGAGACAATGAATACAGATCACTTCAGGTCAGACCATTTTCTGACTTTCACCAGAGAGAATAATACCTAGGTTATCAAAGTACAAAAAAATATAGGGACCCATTGGACACCACAGCAAATAAAAGATGTTGGAATGATGGTGATGAGAATGGGCCAAAGTCTGCCCTCAGTTACAATACCACATACTTGGGTGAGTGTAATCTAGGGCTACAGCTGTATGGTGTTGTAATTCATTATACACTACGGCTTTCTGTCATCCTTTAGTGGCGAATCTGTGTAAGAACATAAGAATGGCCATATTGGGTCAGACCAAGGGTCCATCCAGCCCTGTATCCTTTCTGCCGACAGTGGCCAATGCCAGGTGCCCCAGAGGGAGTGAACCTAACAGGTAGTGATCAGGTGATCTCTCTCCTGCCATCCATCTCCATCCTCTGACAAACAGAGACTAGGGACGCCATTCCTTACCCATCCTGGCTAATAGCCATTAATGGATTGTGTAGAGTGGTTAGGGAATCTGCTACAATTTTTGAGCTAAGAAATATGTATTTTTAAATCAGATAATACAGACTTATGCTTTTAGATCCAGGTGTCCTGGAATTTGATCCCAAAGACACAACCCATCCAGGAACATCTTGTTAAAATTGAAAAAAATATATTAATGAAAATATGCACTATATCTGACTTGTGATGTGAGGTAGCCAGCTTTGTGATCCTTTGTGTTTATCTGCAAAGACGGGATAAATGGTTTGTGTTTGGGCGAATGTTCCATACAAATGTTTCTGTTTAAAGAGATATCAGCTTTTGTATAAATACCTCTATTCATACTTGACTTTGTTGTTTACTGTTTGTTGTTCATCTTTTCAAAATACTTCAGCCATCCAATCAGGAGCAGTACCATGCGACTTAGGTAATCAACCCCAAATAGATTTATATATCTCAATTCACAGGTAATCAGTAATTTGTTTGTACAAATGGCTCAGTGAATAATTATAAATAATGAACAAAAAAGGAGGAAAATCACTGGTCACAAACAGAAAAAAATTCTCAATCAATAGTTGGCCTAGCTCTACTGTGAGAAGAATTTGGAATTTTAAATGGACTTACTGCTTCTGGGAAGAGGTAATCAAACCAGTAAATATGGTCCTCAAATTTATTTACTCTAAAGATCCAAAATATTTATTCTGGGAAATCTTGCCTTGCTAATGGATACGCACAAATCATAAAAAATGGATAAAGTGTGAGCACTCAGATACCTCTGTAATGAGCACTAAAGAAAAAATAAGACTGATGTTGATAGCTAATGAGAGCAACTTAGAAGTTAAGAATTAAATTTTAGAGAACTGGAGATGTTGGTGCTATGAGTGATATTGCTAACATGGACAAGGTTGAATGCATTTAATAAGATAGAGGCTGACCTTTGGGAAACACAGTATCTGACTAATTTTGGAGTTAATAAGGAATGTTTACAGGTTTAGGTGTTGGAATGCAATAGACCACTGTGTTGATGAGAGCACAAGAACTGAATTACCCATCACCCCCACCGCTCCATTTCTAGAAAATAGATGGTTTATAGAATAATAAACCATTTAGAATGGCAGAGATGATAGGTCTCCTGGACTGGACTGGCCCAGAGGCTTCCAATTTTTGACCCTTTCTCCTATTTTGGGGGTGAGTGTGGCTGTGGTTCTCTAGGCTATACCTTTGTGGCTAGAGTCCTGGAGGCATGTTCTAGGTCCCATACAGGTCCTGCCTAGAGCATAGCCCCCAACCTGCCCATAGCCATTAGAGATATAGTTAGAGTATTAAGCAGTGAAGTGGATAGAGTGGTACGGTGTAATCTGCCATTCTAGCTGTATCTCTATTACCAAAGGTGGGTTGGGGACAACACTATAGGCAGGATCTCTATGGTTAGGAAGCACATTGTAGATGGACAAGGAGAAACCGTGGGGAGCCAGAGTCAGAAGGCAGGTATGGGAAGACACTTTCAGAGAGAAGGGGGAGTCAGCCAGAGACTGCAGAAGATCTTGAGAGACAGAAATGGAGAGTTTATGCAAGTGAGACGGTATATGTTTATCTGATATGCAAATCAGGGTATTATGTCATTTGCATAAAATCTCCAAACTTCTGAACCTGCAGACTTAGCAGGCCTGGAAGTTATCAGTTTTAGAAGTCAGTTGGGGCTGTGCCAGCTGACATCAGGGGCAGCAGTTGGGCCACATGACTCACGGAAGATCTTGCTGCTGGCAGCTCACAAATGGAGCTGGCAACCAGAGACAGAGAGTGCCAACAGGGCCCATGGTGGCGAGGAACACTTCTGCCCATTGTGATTAGAATGAGGTGTGGCAGAGATGTCCCACAGCACCCTAATTACAACCTGGCCTGCTCTGTCTCCCCTGCCATCAGAATAATATGGGGATTACTGCAGCTCTAGAGCAACCTCTGCAGGCTCATCGGTGAGAGAGTTATCATATATGGAGGGGAGAAGTAGGGTTCTCATTGGTGCAGGCCCCCCTTTTCCCCTCCAGAGCAGCTCTGTACCACCCACCCATGTAGTTGGTGCAGATTCCCTCTACATCCTGTTCGCAATGGACCTGAGTCTCCCAAGGATCTATTGGCATTATGCACAGTTAACATATACAGAGGTATTGGGAGGATCTTTTGCCATTGAAAACCGGTTATCTAAGTCAGGATTTGGCCCTCAGTTTGTCTGACTTCCTAGAGAAACAGTAAAAACAAACAATCTAAGAGACCCTAGAACCAGGTTTCTAAATTTCCCGTGCCATCTCATATATATGGCTGTGTGTGTGTAATATATGTGCACACATTTACATGAGTATGTGTTTATTATGTACACACACACACACACATATGGCAATACTAATCAAGACTTTTTAACATATACAAAAAAGCCAGGTTAGAATTAATGGTAAGCCATATAAAGGTGTGATATATACAACAAGAGCCAAGTTAGAAAAGAGTCAGCTATTAAAATGGTCAAGTTAAATAAGAAACAATTGGGGCTAACTTGTCCCTCAAGGCATTTATAAGACCACACTTGGGAGCTCTTGGAAGCTAAGTTAATACTAATTCTGTTTTATTAAACTTGGCCATTTGAAGGGCTAGCCCTTCAGCAACTTGGCTCTTATTGCAGATATCACACCTTTATATGGCTGTTCTTCCCCGCTTAACTTCCCTCTTTTGGTGGACACTGAATGGGTTTGATCAGATTTGATTTACATTATTCAGGCCAATTACTGTAAAAGACAAAAAATAAAAGCTCCAAAGGACAAAGTGTACTGGCATAAAGTATAATGGGACTGACATGGACCTGTTCACATTCTTTTTGGCTTAGCTCAGCCTTCACACGTTAAATTGTAATAATCTATGTTTTCTCCTGCCAGCTTGGCTAAAGCGTCCAAAGAACTCCCCTAGAGCTAGCTTGGTGGAACCATCTGTCATCTTGCTCCAGATACATGCACACTGCTAACAGGAGTCTGGGGAGACATACACTTAGCCAAAGCATAGCTGTCCTGGCTCCCCAAGGAGAAACACTAATGCTGGCTGTAACAATGGAGGCAGAAAGAATGCAGAAAGAAAGCAGAGTTGTTTTAAATAACCCCAAATTTCTGCTCAAATTGTTGCTACTAGGGACTTTGGGACCAAAATTCTCCTCCCCCTCTCAACCATCCAGATTTAAATACACGCCCAGAGTGGGGTCCTATGACATAAGTCAGGAAAATAAAGACCAGTGGATTAACCAGGATTTTACTTTGTAGGCTATCACACACACTAACTAAGTGCTCAGAAGCATGGTGATGAATGTAGTATACATGCTTAGACAGATTAGATGGAAAGAACTAAAAATGACTTTCCTATGGTGCATAGTCACATGCCATCTAGTGACCTAGCAAGGAATTCCAACGTATGCAATAATATCTACATTAGAGACTGAATTTGGAGGCGATATGAGTTACAGACCAGAAAGTGGGTTTCACGATTGTCTCACAGAGTCTAGAAGAACTAGGGCGGGGTAATTTACATGGGGATGAGTGGGAAAAGAGGTGTGGAGCAAGAAAGGCGGCTAGGAGGTGGGTGTGAGATAATGTAAATTAAAGTAACCTCTCATGCTCATTCCTTCTTCCAGCTTCTCTCAGGAGCTTAGGGCTTGTTTACCGGTAATGTAGACACCTTACACAACCTGACCCAAGGCCACACGAGTTTCTGATAACCTGCTGCTTAACTATTTTTGTGGAATTCTCTGTAAGATTTCATTTCTCAGATCACATAACTATGCAACTAATGTACAATACTATGGAAAATGCTGTCTGCACAAATATTGCAGTTGAAAGTGGTAATTGTCATTGACGTTACCAAGTACTGTAAAGAGAAATCACAGCTTACAGTTTTATTAATTCAAATCTGCCTTTTCTTATTCTCTCTCTTTTCCCCCCTCTCCTCCGAAGCAAAGTAAAATTTACTGTTTCCATGACTAGGCTTTTGTGGATAACAGGCCTACTTCTTGCAAACAGGCACCCCTTCCTTTTGCTGACAATATCAGGTGGTTGAATATAAAGGTCGGTATTTCAAAGTCCCTATGTCCCCTGTGCCATTCTGCTAGGATGCACAAGGACATATTCATAGGCAGAAAAAATGACATAAATACCCTGTTATTACAATGTCAGCCAAATGTAATTGAAAGTAAATGGCTATTTATATTCTTTAGGGAAATAAAGAGATGCGGGCAATTACAGACCTGTTAGTCTGACATCAGTAGGGTACAAGGCTTTAGAACAAACTGTGAAGGAAAAAATAATTAAATTCATGGAGGTAAACGGGATGTAATGCAACATGGGTTTACAAAAGGTAGATCAGACTAACCTGATTTCCTTCTTTGCGATAGAACTGACATTTTAGATAAGAGAAGTGCAGTCGATCTAATATACTTGGACTTCAGTAAAGCATTTTACATGGTATCACATGGGAAATTATTAGCTAAATTAGAGAAGATGGGAATCGGCACAAGAACTGTAAGGTGGATTGTAATAGTCCGGTGTGGGGGTTTGTGCCCTCTTAGGGGCCGTCGGGCGCCAGGCCGCCTCACTACACGGCCGAATCAGTCCTTGGTGTGGGAGGTCTCGGGGTTCCTCCCCTTAGGCAGGGGCTAAACAAAAGGCTCCCTGCCTGCAAGGAGCTCCAGCCCTCAGGAAGGGCTGGGCAGTATACCAGTCCCAAGCTCTGGTTCAGGCAGCCGGAGCTGAGCACTGGCCCGGTCAAATAAGCCCGTGTGCTAGCTCAGGGCGGGGTGATACCCCAGGGTTCAAGGGGGCTCCGGTCCTGGTCGCGGGAGCGGAGCACTCACAAAGTCAGTAAGCCCAGTCCCTCAGTCAGGGAGTGAGCAGGCAGGTAACCGCAACCCAGGCCCTGGGTCAGGGTGGGCTGCAAACAATCAGTCTCTCTCTGGGGCCCAGGCCCTTAACCAGGGACTGGGTCAGTTGGGGTCAGCCCAGGCCCTAGGTCAGGGCGGGGCAGCAAACAGCAGTGCTAGGCTCAGGCCCTCAGGTAGGGGCTGAGCAAACACACAGGAACAAAGTCAGTAAATTAAGCCCAGGCCCTCAATCAGGGCGGGGCAGCAAATAGCAGTTCTAGGCTCAGGCTCTCAGGTAGGGGCTGAGCAAACACACAGTACCAAAGTCAGTAAATTAAGCCCAGGCCCTCAATCAGGGCGGGGCAGCAAACAGCAGTGCTTCAGGGCTCAGGCCCTCATGCAGGGAGGAGGAGAGACTGCCACCCGGCGTGGGGGTGGCAGGGGGGAACACAGGCCCACCCACTCCACTGTGTTCCAGCCCGGGGCCCTATCCGCAGCAGTCCGTCTGCCGCGGGGTCAGTGGGGATCCTGCCCGCAACACACTGACATAGGCTCGGGGTCTGCTATCCCCGGGCTACTTCCCATCTCCTCCTCCATGGGTACCTGCTCCTCGCTGGGCTCGGCAGCGGGGTCCCACACCATGGGCTCCTCGGGTTGCAGGGGGCTGTCTAGGTCGGGCCGCTCCTCCGGTCTCGGGTCCGGCTCAGGTTCGGGTGGCCCCTCGGGGTACCGTGCTCGGGGCAGGCTCGGCCAGTCCACCTCGGGGTACCTCCCTCGGGGCAATCTCGGCCGGTCCACTTCGGGGTACCGTGCTCGGGGCAGGCTGGGCCAGTCCACCTTGGGGTACCTGCCGAGCGGGAGGTTTGAGCGGCGCTGGGTCTTTGGATGCCTGGTTCTGGGGAGGCTCGGTCCGTCGGCGTCCAGGTACCGGGCTCGGGGTAGGCTCCCTCTCGCAGGAGCTGAGAGGTTGGGGCCGGGCTTTTATACTTCCTGTCCCGCCCCTTGACTTCCGGGGGGCGGGAACAGGTGGCGGTGGCTCCGCCCACTTGAGTGGCGGTTCTGGCTCCTCCCTCTCTGGGGTTGGCTCCGCCCACCTGGGTGGCTGTTCTGGCTCCTCCCTCTCAGGGGCCGTCGGGAGCCAGGCCGCCTCACTACATGGATAAAGAACTGTGTAAGGGGAGAAGGCAACAGGTGGCGTTGAAAGGTGAATTATAGGACTGGAAGGAAGTTACTGGTGAAGTTCATCAAGGATCAGGCTTGGGACCAATCTTATTCAATATTTTTATTAATGACCTTGGCACAGAAGCAGGAGTGTGCTAATGAAATTTGCTGATGATACCAAGTTGGGAGGCATTGTCAATAAAGAGGAGACTTGGAATACTGGAAGACGGGAGTGACAGAAATGGGATGAAATTCAATAGTACACAAAGTGCAAGCTCATGCATTTAGGGTCTACTAGTAAAATATTTTTGCTACAAGTTGGGGGCTCATCAGTTGGAAGCGACAGAGAATAATAGAAATGTTTAATGTTTAATCTGAAATATATGAAGGTGTTTTTGAAAGCACTGAGCTTCTTTAACATGGTCTGTACAAGATCCTGATCCTGTGTCTATTGAAGCCCCTGGAAGTGTCACCCACTGGGGTCCCCTTTATGGATAAAATGCTAGCCCCTCCACAGATGCCAGGGGCACAAAAGCTTTGAAAGTTTTGTGCTGTGTGGGGTGGGAGGAGACTGTGTTATGGAGAAGCAAAATGACTTTTCTCCGTGTTTCCATAAAGCAATGCTCTGTGGCATCTCTGCCCATTGCAGCAAAGAAGGCCAAGACAAGGCCAGGTTTAGAGTGGGCTTGTCCAGTAGGTCAGTATTGATTGTATGAATCACATGCTCATTTTGGCTCTAAGACTTTCAGTGAGGTGGGGTTTTTATTTCAGTAGTAAATATAAAACTTTTAGTAGAATCCGATACAGTTTAACAGGGGTAATAGGTGCGGTCTGTATCTATGTTGTTTAAAGCTAAATATTAAACTAAGGAAGGTCTAGTTTTAAACTGCACCATTGTAATATGCATCTTCCTGATGCAATTTTCCTGGTCTCCAAAGAACAAACTGTACTGAGAAGCAATAACCTTCACATGTTGGGCTCTGACGTGTAATGTTTCTTTTGCCCTCCTCTCAAATTGTATGTGTGTTGGAGTCCAATGAGACCCTCTGGCCTTAGGAGCTGACTGAGGAAAGATCTATCCCTGATCTTAGTCGCTCTGCTCCAATGATACCTCAGTTCAAATGTTGGGGTTTTCACATTTCACTGCAAATATTTCACACAATCCTACTCATTTCAGAATCTTGGCTTGATACACATTGTTAATAATATATATAGGACAAACTACTATAGTATACTATGGCAGAGTAGATGCGGTATAATTGTAACCTTATTACTTAAAATACTAGACAGATCTGAGGTAATGTGTAAGGCACACATTAGTAAGTGGGTTTAAATGCATAGATTCCTAATTTTTTAAGGTCAGAACCATTATTATAATCTAGTCTGACATCCTGCATAACTAGGACCCTACCAAATTCACGGTCCATTCTGATCAATTTCACGGCCAGAGGGTTTTAAAATTGGTCAATTTCATGTTTTCAGATGTTTACATCTGAAATTTCATGGTGTTGTAACCATGGGGGTCCTGACCCAAAAAGGAATCATGGGGGGAGGGTCACAAAGCTGATGTAGTGGGGGGTCATGGGATTGCCACCCTCACTTCTGTGCTGCCTTCAGAGCTGGGCTGTGTGGCCATGGAGCTTCCTGCAGCTGGAGGAGGCACATGGAGGTGGGTCTGATCTCCCCCCTAGAACGGATGTGCAGAGGAAGAGGAAGTCCCATCTCTCCTCAGCCCAGCAGATAGCAGCTGGAGCCTGGTGAATGGTAGGGACCCCCCCGCCCTGCCCCTCCAATAGCTACATTTCACAGAGGAGGTCTGATTTCATGGTCCATGACATATTTCTCAGGGCCGTGAATTTGGTAGGGCCCTATGCATAACACAGCCCATGGAACCTCACCCAGTAATTCTTGCACCAAGCACATAACTTCTGGTTGAGCTAGAGCATCTTTTAGAAACATAACCATATTAATTTAAAGATTTCAAGTGCTGGAGAACCCATCAAGTTCCCAGGTAAGTTGTTCCAGTGGTTAATTAAAATGCATGTCAATAGCTATAAAGGAGTCTGGGTCTGATTGTTCTAAGAGAGTTCAAGGTCTCAATTTGACAGATAAATCTATGCAGCCAGAGGCTTATTCCCATGGGCAGTGCCCAGCAATGAACATGAACCTCCATGCCGAGGAAAGGTCCACCTGTAAAGATGCAACTGCAACATTGGGACGTAATTAAGTGAAAGGGAGTTTGATTTAGTGTAAGTAACGTGCTGAGGGGGCCAGAAGAAGGTGTAAGTTACACCTGTTTAGCCTCTGTTGTGAATGTGGCCCTATAAGTGCAAGCTATATTTGCAGTGATTGTACTACACCAATATTTGATGACACAATAAAAATAGAAAAATATATGGTTAAATAATTTTGCTAAGCCCCTCATTGTGGTGACTTGGAGCATGACATAAATTCAGTCCAATAGCACATTAGATGAAGCTATTTAAAGTAGAGAACAAAAGCCATCTCCCTCCCTGTATCATACCAACCCACCATGATAACTAATCCAGCAGGGACAGCAGAGTCAGGCTAATGATGGACTGAAGACATGGGCCCTGTGTCCTGCTCTTCAGCTCAATAAATCTCAGTTTTGCTTCAAAACAGAAAACTTGACTGAAATAATTGTTCAGAGGAATGAAAGTTAGGAAATCTTTCCATGTACAGCAGGGTATGGCTTGGGGTGGGGGGTGGGGAATAAATAATTTCCTTGTGCTTCTTTACAGTTTACTAAAGGCTGACTGCCCCATTCAAAGTGCATATCTTTTATCTGAACTTAGTCCTCTTATCGGCACAGTTTATCTGATAAGAAAAAACTGTTTTCAACTGTTGAGTTGTAATGATGGGGTTCTTTAATAACATTGTATGGCACACCCTATCTGATTTCTATCTGGATTTGTTATCTTTCATTACAGTCATAACAGGTTACATTCATTTTGAATATCTGATGGGAAGCCTTGGAGTTGTTTCGTAATCAACCTTTTTTGGGCTTTACATTTCAAAGGAAAAGAGAATTGAACCTGGTTTCCCAAGTTCTATGTCAGTGTGCTAACCACTGAACCATCCGTCCTCTTCCCTAAAATTCAGGCACCTATCTGAAGGGGTTCAAAATTAATTTTTTTCCTGCCTGTATTTTTAAGGGTAAATATAATTGATGATGCATTTAATACAATCATAGAAATGTAAGACTGAAAGGACCTCAGCAGGACATCGAGTCCAGTCCCCTGTTCTGAGACAGGACTAAGTATTATCTAGATCAGGGATCGGCAACCTTTGGCACACGGTTTGTTTACCTGCAGCGTCCACAGGTTCAGCCGATTGTAGCTCCCACTGGCCGCGGTTCGCTGTCCTAGGCCAATGGGGGCTGCGGGAAGTGGCGCAGGCCGAGGGATGTGCTGGCCACCACTTCCCACAGCCCCCATTGGCCTGGGATGGCAAACTGAGGCCAGTGGGAGCTGCAATCTGCCGAACCTGCGGACATTTCAGGTAAACAAACCGTCCCGTCCCACCAGCAACTTTCCCTGATGGACCATATGCCAAAGGTTGCCGATCCCTGGTCTAGATCATCCCTGACAGATGTTTGCCTAACTTGTTCTTAAAAATCTTCTGTGACAGAGATTCCACAACCTTCCTGGGAAATATGTTCCAGAACTTAACCACCCTTACAGTTAGGAACTTTTTCCTAATATCTAACCTAAATCTCCCTGGCTGCAATTTAAGCCCATTGCTTCTTGTCCTGTCCTCAGGGCTTAAGGATAACCCTCCTTTTTATTACATCCTTTTATGTACTTGAAGACAGTTATGTCCCCCCTCAGTCTTCTCTTCTCTAGACTAAACAAACCCATTTTTTTCCAATATTTTCTTGCAGGTCATGTTTTCTAGACCTTTAATAATTTTTGCTGCTCTTCTCTGGAGTTTCTCCAATTTTTACACCTTTCCCGAAGTGTGGTGCCCAGAACTGGACACAATACTCCACTTGAGGCCCTATCAGTGCTGACTAAAGTGGAAGAATTACTTATCACGTCTTGCTTAGAACACTCCTGCTAATACATCCCAAAATGATGTTTGCTTTTTTTGCAACAGTATTATATTGGTCGGTCTGACATCAGAAGGACGGTCTGACATCAGAAGTGCTTAAGGCAGGAGGTCAGGAACTCTGAAAAGCTCTCGCCCAAAGGTTCAGCCGTTACCTGGAAATCCAGAAGATACCGTCCAGTTGGAAAGAGTCCAATACCATCTTGCTGCATAAGAAAGGCGATCGAGAAAATCTAAAGAACTATCGCCCGATCTGCCTGCTTTTGCATGTCTATAAGTTGTTCACCAAAATAATAACAAATCGACTACCGCAAAACCTGGATGAACAGCAACCTAGAGAGCAGGCCGGTTTTCGAAGCAATTACAGCACGATAGACCACATCTTCACTCTAAACCAATTACTAGAGCGTTCGAGGGAATACAAATTCCCTTTGTGCATTGCCTTCATGGACTACGAGAAGGCGTTTGATAGCGTGGAGACTAATGCTGTTCTTGAAGCTCTTTCAGAACAGGGCATCAGCGCAAAATATATCACATTATTAAAGGAAGCGAACTCTGGCTGCAGCACGGATATATCGCTGTTTGATACTCCCCTCCGAATCCCCATCGAGAAAGGTGTGAAACAAGGAGATACAGTTTCACCAAAATTATTCACAGCATATCTTGAATTGGTCTTTCGACGAGCAGACCTGAAAGGCGGGATTAATATCAACGGCGAGCGGCTAAACCATCTCAGGTTCGCAGATGATATAGTGCTGATAGCTGAAAATACAGTCCAGCTTGAGAGAATGCTTAAAGAACTGAACGCGAAAAGTAGTCAAGTCGGATTAAAAATGAACCAGTCAAAAACGAAATATATGAGATCGGATGTTCTGCGAAGAACCCAAATAACTCTTGGAGGAGAGCAGATCCAAGAGGTCGACAAATACGTTTATTTGGGCTAGGAAGTCAACATGCGCCACGATCAGAAAGGCGAACTGTCGCGCAGAAAAAAAGCTGGATGGTGCACATTCAACAACATCAGGGACATCCTCCAAGGAAAGATCAGCAAAACAACTCGTGCGAATCTTTTTAACTCAACCGTGCTTCCAGCGATGCTATATGGCAGCGAAACATGGTCGCTGATGAAGACTGAAGAACATCAACTGTCTGTCACACAGACGCAGCCAGCGACATAGTGTAGACCAGCCCTAAAGGCAATGGAACAAACATTTTTGGGCATTTCGCTCCGCGATCGCATCCCCAATGAAATAATTAGGCAGCAGTCTGGAGTCCGAGATGTCATTGTCAAAAGCAGGATCAGCAAAATGCGGTGGGTGGGACATGTGGCCCGACTCAGTGACAACAGATGGACTGCAGCTATATCTGAGTGGTATCCGCGAGAACTGAAATGGCCACGCGGTTGGCCTCCAAAGAGGTGGGATGATTTCTTAACAAGGAGATATGGACAAACATGGTGAAGGATGGCCAGAGCGAGAGAAGATTGGAAGACGTGTTGTGATCAGCTCAGTCTTAACTGATGAAGGACCGACAGTCTACGCAGTCTATGCATTATATTGGTGACTCATATTTAGTTTGTAATTCACTATAATCCCAAAATCGTTTTTCTGCAGTATTCCTTCCTAGGCAGTTACTTCCCATTTTGTATTTGTGCAATTCATTATTCCTTCTTAACTGTAGTACTTTGCATTTTGTTCTTATGAATTTCACCCTATTTACTTCAGACCATTTCTCTGGTTTGTCAAGACATTTTGAATTCTAATCCTGTCCTCCAAAGCACTTGCAACCCCACCCAGCTTAGTATCATCCACAAACTTTATAAGTATACTTTCTATGCCATTAACCAAATCATTTATGAAGATGTTTAATAGAACCATACCCAGGACAGATCCCTAAGGGACCCCACTCAATATGTCATTTTAGCTCAATTATGAATCCTTGATAACTACTCTCTGAGTATGGTTTTCCAGCCAGTTGTGCACGCACCTTATAGTAGATTTCTCTAGGCTATATTTCTCTACTTTGTTTGAGAAAGTCATGTAAGACTGTATCAAAAGCCTCACTAAAGTTGAGATATAGCGCATTTCCCCCCCATCCACAAGGCTTGTTACCGTGTCAAAGAAAGATATTAGGTTGGTTTGACATGATTGGTTCTTGACAAATCCATGTTAACTGTTACTTATTACCTTATTTTCTTCTATGTGCTTACAAATTGATTGATTATTTGCCCCATTATCTTTTTGAATACTGAAGTTAAGCTGACTGGTTTATAATTCCCTGAGTTGTCCTTATTCCTCTTTTTAGAGGTAGATACTGTATTTGCCCTTTCCCAGTCCTCTGGTTTCTCTCCTGTCCTCTGAGTTCTTAAAATTAATCACTAATGGCTCAGAGATCTCTTCAGCCAATTCCTTAAGTATTCTAGGATATATCAGGCCCTGCAGACTTGAAGACATCTAACTTGTCAAAGTAATTCTTAACTTATTCGTTTCCTACTTTAGCCTCAGATCCTACCCAATTTACAAGGATGTTCACTATGCTAGTTGTCCAATCACTGCTAACTTTTTAGGTGATAAATGATACAAGAAAGTTATTTAACACTTCGACCATTGCTGGTTTTTCTGTTATTGTCTTTCCTTCCTCACTGAGTAATAGACCTACCCTATCCTCATTCCTCCTGTTGCTTCTCATGCATTTGTAAAATGCTTTCTTGTTACCCTTTATATCTCTAGCTCATTTAATTTCATTTTGTGCCTTGGCCTTTCTAATTTGGTCCCTAAATCATTGTGTTGTTTTTTGTGTGTTCATCCTTTGTAATTTGACCTAGTTTCCACTTTTTATATGACTCTTTTTTTGAGTTTCAAATCATTGAAGATCTCCTGGTTAAGCCAGGGTGGCCTCTTACCATACTTCCTATCTTTCCTATGCTTCTGGGATAGTCTGGTCTTGTGCCCTTAATATGTTTCTTTAAAAAACGTCCAACTCCCCTGAACTCTTTTTTCCCCTTAGACTTGCTTCTCATGGGATCTTACGTACCAATTCTCTGAGTTTGCTAAAGTCTGTCTTTTTGAAGTCCATTGTTTTTATTCCGCTGTTTTCCCTCCTACCATTCCTTAGAATCATGAACTCTATCGTTTCATGATCACTTTCACCCAAGCTGCCTTCCACCCTCAGATTCGCTACGAGTTACTCCCTGTTTGTCAGAACCAAATCCAGAATGGCCTCATCCCTAGTCGCTTTCTTCACTGCCTATAATAAAAAGTTGTCTTGAATCATAGGTGCTGACTCTGTGGGTGCTTCGGGGATGGAGCACCCATGGGGAAAAAATGGTGGGTGCTGAGCAACTACCGGCAGACCACCTATCAGCTCCCCCACTCCCAGCACCTCCCGCCCGCTGGGGGGCCCCGCAGATCAGCACTTACCCCTCCCTCCCTGCGCCTACCACCCACTGCGATCAGTTGTTTTGTGGCATCCAGGAGGCTCGGGAGAAGCGGGGGGAGGAGCGAGGACGTGGTGCATTCGGGGGAGGGGGCGAGACTGGGTGGGAAGAGGCGGGGCGGTGGTGGGGTCTTGGGGGAAAGGGTGGAGTGGGGGCGGGTCCTGGGGCAGAGCTGGGGGTCGAGCAACCCCAGCACTTTGGAAAGTCAGTGCCTGTGTCTTGAATACATTCCAAGAAAATGTTGGATAATCTTTGCTGTGTTGTATTTATTTTCCCAACAGATGTCTGGATAGTTGAAGGCCCCCATCACTAAGTCCTGTGTTTTGGATTATTTTGTTAGTTATTTAAAACCTCATCCACCTCTTCTTCCTGGTTAAGTGGTCTATAGTAGCCACCTACCATGACATTACCCTTGTTTTTTAGCCCTTTTATCCTTACCCAGAGACTTTCAACAGGTCTGCCTCCCACTTCTATCTCAACCTCAGTGCAAGTGTATACATCTTTCATATACAAGGCAACAACGTCTTCCTTTTTCCCTGTCTGTCCTTCCTGCACAAGCTGTACCCTTCTATACCAATAGTCCAGTCATGTGAATTATCCCACCAAGTTTCTATGATGCCAATTATGTTGTAATTGTGATTATTCACTAGTATTTATAGTAATTCCTGTTTATTCCTCATACTTCTTGCATTGTATGCATATATCTAAGATATTCATTTGAGTTCCCTTTTGTATTCCCCCTTGTCTCTCCTTTGTCCCTGCTGTGATTGCTCATGTTCTCCCCAGATTCTGACTCTTCATCCAGGTCTCCATGTTTTGCACTTACACGTGGGTTTTTATCTCCTGCCAGTCGAACCTAGTTTAAAGCCTGCCTCACTAGGTTAGCCACTCTGTATCCAAAGATACTCTTCTCTTTCCTTGACAGGTGGACCCCATCTCTGCTCAGCAGTCCTTCTTCTCTGAACAGGATCCCTTGGTCGAGGATGCTGAAGCCCTACTGGTGACACCATTCTTACAGCAATGTATTTACATCCAGGATGTGTCTGTCTGTGCTCGGGCCCCTACCCTTGACCAGAAGGATCAATCAGTACAACACCTGCCCCCTCCCCCCAACTCCTTTACCCTTACTCCCAGAGCCCTGTAGTCACTTCTGATCTACTCAGGATCAAACCTCGCTGTATCAATAGTGCCCACATGGATAGTAGTCAGAGGGCTGGATGAACCTCAGCAATCCTTCTGTAATGTCTCAGACAAGGACCCCTGGCAGGCAGCACACCTCCCAAGATGGCATGTCAGGCTTGAAGATGGATGTCTCCATCCCCCTAAGAAGGGAGTCCCCGACCACTACCACTTTTCATTTCATCTTGGGAGTGGTGAGGATTGCAGCCACAGCCATGGGGATACATGGCTTCTCCTCCTCCATGTTTGGGGGAGATTCCTCATCCCTCATTGCCAGGGCAGCATATCCTTTCATTCCCTGATAATCCATTAATTTGCTTATCAATAAAAATCCAACAAAATCCTCCCACTTCTATCTCAACCTCAGTATAAATGGTACTAAATTAACCTCCCCCCTTTTAAAGTTAACAATATGTCAAAGGTACCTACACTTGGGAAGCCTATATTTTATCCACCGAGAGAGAAAACATTTGAATTAAAGTGAAGAAGTTTCATTTACGATGGTTATGCAACTTCATTTATGATTAACAGCATGAGTCAGGGTTGTCTTAGGTCTATGAGGCAACATTAAGGAAAAATGAAAGGGCCTGGTCCTGCATCTTTGCCCACACTAAAGCCAGTGGGAGTTTTGAATGTGTAAGGAATACAGGACTGGGCACTGTAGCAGGGTGATCTATCCCCTTTAAAAGGCAGTGAGGATTGGCATCAGCCAAACCCCATTCCAGGACTTCTGGAACAGATGCTGGGAAAGAGGAAGTAATATTGGGGAAAATTGAAGGGTCTGCAGAGAGGAGCCTTGGGGATCCAAGCAGGACAATGTCTGGGAAAGAGGGGAGTTTAAATTAGCTGCCTCTTCCCTCCTTACCTTGTCAGTGTTGTCCCTCCATTAGTTGTAAAGTACTGAGTTAGTTGATTTTATAGATTCAGATTCTTAAAATGTTTTTTGCATATGTATGTTGACACGATGCTGTATATTACAGATGGTAAATATTAATTTATAGCATTTATTTATCATTTTTGTATAGTGATATTTGTACTGAAAAGCAAAAATTCTTTAAAAGACTTTAATAAAAACGTGTGATAAAGGTGATATCTGTAACCCATCATAGGGGAAGAGGAAGTGAGGTGTGGGAGCTCATTTTAAAAATGTATGTCAGGTTTTCTACAATTTAACGATTCAGCATATCTGCTACAATTAAATTACAGCTATAAACTGTGAGATAACACTAAGCTTGTGTGGGATGGTAACACTAGGTATAAAATGAATTATGTTCCTCACGGTCAAGTACATCTGAGACATATAAATCTATATAAGGTAGTGAGTCCTTGGAGAAATAAAGGAGTGTATCCATGAACTGCATGTTCTCAGAAAAAGCCTTTGGGCTCCGCTTTTGCCTAGAGTTGAACCAGCATGACTAAGAACAGGATTTGGTCCATAATGTTCAATAGCAAGATGATAATTTATACTAAAATAACTAATAAACAGAGGATACACTACACGACCTTCCTTGAAGTAAATGGGAGTTTTCCAGTCAGTGTTGCCAACTTTTGCAATTTTATCTCAAGCCTTGCAATATTTGGTGTTTTTTCTTAAAGCCACAGCTCCTAGAATCCTGTGATTATATGAGGATCTCAGATTTCTTTTTTTAAAGCAAATTTCTATTCCTCATGATTGCTGAGAAAAGTGTGAAAATATGAACCCTAAATACTCAAAGCCCAGAAGGCAAATAAAACCCATCCCCAAATTTATTATTCACAAAGTATTATGATTTTAAAGCAATCCCATTATTTTTTGGGGGCCTGACTCATGATTTTCAAGTGCTTAGGGTTGACAATATTGCATTTTATTAATGGGTGTTGGATCAAGGCCATAGATAGCAAAATTAGCTATGCGTAGTCTCTGTGTTGTTTATCTATGTATTCATAGCCTTCAATGTCCTCAGTGAATTTTACTTATGGTCCTTCTGAAGATCCTCTGTAGATACTTCTGTGCAAAGAGATTGGGCTGGGTAAAGCTTGTTAAAGTTGCATGATTCATTTTAAAATAACATTCTAATAATATATTTACTAGACTTTGGAATATTGCCCAAACTCTAAACAAAATCTCATGAGAAGTGCCCTCTGGGAGGAAAATTCACAATCTTATGGAACTGTAATTGTTGCATGGGACGTATTTCTCTCCCCCTGGTCCGGCCCCTGAACGAGCAGGGAGTTAAGCTTCCAGGCGCTGTGGATCATGGAGGCTCCGCAAGAAACACGGGGCATTTGTGCAGACGGCCATATGTCCACAGAACGTCTGGAACCCTTCCCCCAACCCTGTTCCCCTGGAGAATGTCTCTACTGGAAACACACTGCCAGGGTTTCCTTAAATGGCAGCTGCTCCTAGAACAAAGGAAGAAATTCACAGCATAGAGGGGAGAACTTAAGGCGAATTAACTTGTTCTTGGATTTTCCTGAAGGCTTAGATTGGGAGATATTCATACCCCCCATTCCTTTTTGTCCAGCCCTGTCCTCAGGCATAGATCCCTGACCCAGAATCCTGGGGGAGCAGGGATGGTATTGTGGAGGCAGCTGCTATTTCTGAAGGGGAAGATTAGCTTGCAGAGAGGATCCTCTTCGTGTGGTTCTGGGCCAGGTGTGATCTGGCTGTATGTTGTTAATGTCCATTACTATGATCATGGTTATACACCAGGATAAATGAAAGATGGTATCACTAGGTACAGGTAAAGGTGTTTTACCTTATAGGAGCTCTTCTGTGAAATGTGCAGGCTCATAATAGCATACCATATAACCCAAAATAGACTCCAATAACAAAATAGATTCAATAGATACCAAGCCAGTGGCAGTAGATTTTTTTCCTTACTAAAAGATAATATTGTTTATTATAGCATCACTATTCATTATGTTACATGTCTTTCGGGGGTTATGACTTAGCCATATACATATACTCTGGTATGAAATTTGGCAACCAACCTGGCCACTAACTGTTTTTGCTTCAATCAGTTTATATTTTTAAGTAAATTTAATGCTTAGCTGAAAGCTTTGGAAGTTCAAGTCCTATGCACAGAACAAGTCAGTCTAAGAAGCAGCAGTGCAAGCTTCCCAATACTGGTTTCCAGTCCTTGCCTGGCAAGACTGCTGCTTAATGAGAGGTTAGTTTAATCTTCATTCGGATGCAGTCCTAATGTAACGTACTTGTATCTATGAGTGTTTGAGTGATGTGGCTGGTTTGCAAAGAAGATCAAAGACCATTTACCAGTAATAGAAGCCTGTGATTTTGGAGCTGCAGCTCCCCATGTGTGTGTGATTTATACAGTAATAAAGCCTGTTGTCTGTAGCACATCAATTCATTATACTAGGCCTCTCTGCTGAGGCTGCCAAAAATAATATCAATTAGTATCAATTATAGCACTGGCTTTTCTGACTTTATAACCTAATTGGACGGAAATCACAAACTCATTTCATACAGGCCACCAGATAGGGCTCAGTTATTAATAACATTCAGTTCTGACTTGTGGAAGGCTACATAGAACATTACCAGTACTCTGAGCCAGCCAGTCCCCTATAGTTTTAGTCATTTAAAAAACCAGTTTGTTTATAAGATAAAGATGTCTGAAAAAAGATTTTTTTGGGGGGTCAGTTTTGGATGTTTAAAATGTAAGACATTGTGGTTAAAGGAAATTTATCAGGTGCTTAGTCCATAATGTACTTTATCCCTCTGCAATACTTTAAAAAAGAAATGAATACATAAAATGGTTTGTATACTGAGGTTTACAATTCACCTTCTTAATGCATGATCAATAGCTTTAAAAACATGGATTTTTATTGTAGGACTAAATCTGTGTTCGCTCCATAGATTACACTGCTCTACAGCCAAAATGCTTCTGAAATAAATGTAGTCAAACTTTACTAATTCTGGGTCACTGAGAACGAAAATGATGCTTAAAATTGTTGATTGGCTCTAGTTTTCAAGATATGCTATTGGGTCAGTATATACGACCCTTGACTTGGGAATGGCGGAGGATAAGTGAGTTATAAAGGGAAGGGATCTCAATTTAAACCAGAAATGACTAAAATACATCTTTGACTGGATCTATGAATACATCTATGACTGGGTTTGGACAGTACTTGCTTTTTAGGCAAAACAATGAATGATGCAATCTGAAGCTGGTATTGCATCATACATGATATGAATTGTATCATGTTATTCCTAGAAGTCATGGATGATGCAATCATAACGAAGCTTTCATCACTCTGCTGAACAAATTGCCCTATATCAGCTCTAGAAATCATACAGTGTCGTGCTCTCTTATTTGTCAGTGTTTGATTTTGCAAAGGGACACATTTCTGTTTAGCCAAAGTGAGCAGAGATGCCTCGTACTTGTGTGAACAGTGCAGATAACTTCTGCTATGTTTGTGGTGAAGTGACTTTTGCATCACAAAAGCGCAGTATAACCACTATGGTTAAGAAAGCCTATCACCTTTATTTTGGCTGCAAAATTGGAGATCAGGACAAGAGGTGGGCCCCACACATATGCTGCAACACTTGTGCAACAAATCTTCGCCAGTGGTTGAACAGGAAAAGGAAATCTATGCCTTTTGCAGTGCCAATGATTTGGAGAGAGCCAACAGATCATGCCAGCAATTGTTACTTCTGCATGGTGCCTCCAGTTGGGAAAGGTGTGTCAAAGAAGAAAAAGTGGACTATGCATGTCAAGGCTGTATCCCCACTTTGAACTTTAGGGTACAAATGTAGGGGCCTGCATGAGGACGTCTAAGCTTAACTACCAGCTTAGTTCTGGTCCGCTGCCACCATTCCCTACCCTGGGAAGCTTTTAGAAACTTTTCACCAATTCCCTGGTGAATACAGATCCAAACTCCTTGGATCTTAAACAAGGATAAATTGACCCTTCCCCCCTCCTTCCTTTCACCAACTCCTGGTGAATACAGATCCAAACCCCCTTGGATCTTAAAACAAGGAGAAATTGACCCTTCCCCCCTCCTTCCTTTCACCAACACCTGGTGAAAACAGATCCAACCCCCCTTGCAACACTTGTGCAACAAATCTTCGCCAGTGGTTGAACAGGAAAAGGAAATCTATGCCTTTTGCAGTGCCAATGATTTGGAGAGAGCCAACAGATCATGCCAGCAATTGTTACTTCTGCATGGTGCCTCCAGTTGGGAAAGGTGTGTCAAAGAAGAAAAAGTGGACCGTGCATTATCCAAACATTCCATCAGCTATACGCCCAGTACCCCACGGAGAAGGACTGCCGGTTCCTGATGCACCAGAATCATTCTCACTTGAGTCAGACGAGGAAGAGGATGAAACTTCTGGTCCTGAACCATCAATGTCACAGGACCCACATTTTCTCCCATCCTCCTCCTCTGAACCACACCTCATAACACAAGGTGAACTGAATGACCTTGTCAGGGATTTGGAACTACCCAAGAGTAAGGCAGAGCTGTTGGGCTCCAGACTACAGCAGTGGAATCTCCTAGCAGGTGATGTTAGGGTTTCCATGTTCCGTGACCGTCAAAAGGATCTTGTCCCATTCTTCTTCATGGAAGGTGATCTTGTAGCCTGCAACAACATCCATGGTGTGATGGCAGCCCTCAACATCGTTCACCATCCAGATGAGTGGAGACTGTTCAATGATTCATCGAAGACGAGTCTTAAAGCTGTTTTACTGCATCATGGCAATGTTTTGCCATCAATTCCAGTTGGTCATGCAGTCCATATGAAGGAAACCTATGACAACATGAAACAACTTTTGAGGTGCATAAACTATGACCAACATCAGTGGCAGCTTTGTGGCGATTTGAAGGTTGTTGCTCTCTTGCTTGGTCTGCAGACTGGATACACAAAGTACTGCTGTTTTCTCTGCGAATGGGATAGTCGTGCAAGAGATTCCCACTACATCAAGAAAGATTGGCCACTCCGACAGTCATTGGAGCCTGGGAGGAAAAGTGTTCAGCATCCACCACTTGTTGAATCAAGGAAGATTTTGTTACCACCCTTACACATCAAGCTGGGTCTGATGAAGAACTTTGTCAAGGCCATTGACAAAACACAAGCAGCTTTCAAGTACCTCCGTGGAAAATTTCCAAGGTTAAGTGAAGCTAAGATAAAGGAAGGTGTCTTTGTTGGTCCTCAGATTCGTGAACTTCTTCGAGATGATGCATTTGACCATGCACTGCGTGGCAAGGAAAAGACGGCATGGAAAGCCTTCCAGTTAGTGGCAATAAATTTTCTCGGAAACAACAAGGCAGACAACTACAGGTTGTTGGTGGAAAACCTCCTCAAGGCATACAAAAGCCTTGGTTGCAACATGTCACTAAAGATACATTTTTTGCACTCTCATCTAGATTTTTTTCCACCGAACTGCGGAGCAGTGAGCGACGAGCACGGCGAACGATTTCACCAGGACATTGCAACAATGGAGAAACACTATCAGGGCAAATGGAGCCCAGCAATGCTTGCAGACTATTGCTGGACAGTGACAAGAGATGCTCCATTTAATGAATACAAGAGACAAGCCAAGAAGCGCCGAGTAGACACTGAATAGGACTAAACTATGTACATAATAGTTTTTTGCCTTTTGTTTCATAATAAATTTTATTTATATAACCCTTTTGCTGATTTTTAAAGTGTTACATAAACAGGACAGGTGAAATATTATCATGTAAAGCAACCATAAACACATGAAAAGACCTAGGTTTACAATTTATGATTAAAACTCTACTATCTACACAATATACATAGACATAAAATGTAAAAACTTAAATATCTTAGAAACAGTAGCCAATCAGTTGTTTTAATTGTCATATTTGAATTCAGCACATCAAAATACATAATAAATAGCACATTTTATCTCTGAAGCAGACGACTTCTCAAAAATTGTAGACCAGTGTTATTTAAAGCCAGTAATGACTATCGAATAAAAATGAGTTAAAAAGATTTGTAAATACCTATACAGTGTTCACTTTATAAACCAAAATACCTCATTAAGTGCTTTTCTAGATTGCTGAGTATACGTGGTTTAAA
Organism: Emys orbicularis; assembly: GCF_028017835.1. Lineage (NCBI taxonomy): Eukaryota > Metazoa > Chordata > Testudines > Emydidae > Emys > Emys orbicularis. The sequence goes on along the minus strand of NC_088683.1, from coordinate 265,341,822 downwards.
ACTTGTCTAATACATATTTTCACAATAGTCTTATAACATGTTGATGGTCTTAGTGATGAAATGGGAATGCATACAGTTTTTTCCTCAGTCCTAATAAATAGGGCAATATTTTTAATTCTCATTTCTTAACATACTGTGTTCCCTCCATTTAATTACTACATGGCAACTCTTAACTTGCAGCATAGCTAGATTCTGAATTTTTTTCAGAAAAATAATTGCATGTTGTGGTTGGAATTTTAAATGATGATCACGTATATTATTAAACGAAGTACTGCCTAGCATCAAAGCTGGCAATACCTCTAGGAAACAAAGAAAGAAAGCAAATCAAAATTCACAACAGACAACGTTAAGTCCCTGGTGGTAAGTAACTGTATGTAATTCTGTGTCACCAGGGCCGGCTCCAGGCACCAGCTCAGCAAGCAGGTGCTTGGGGCGGCCAAGGGGAAGGGGCGGCAAGTCGGGCTCTTGGGCGGCAATTCGTCAGCGGGTCCCTCGGTCCCTCTCAGAGGGAAGGACCTGCTGCTGAATTGCCGACGAAGAAGAAAGTGGTGCGGTGGAACTGCCGCCGATCGCGATCGCAGCTTTTTTTCTTTTTTTTTTCTTTCCCCCAGCCGCTTGGGGTGGCAAAAACCCTGGAGCCGGCTCTGTGTGTCACCAACATCTTCAACTGAGCATGGGGCAGTGGTGAGTTTGGGTCTGAAATAAGAGATGTATGACGTAATCAGGTACAGTTGGCAGAAAAAAATTGTCCAAATTCATCCCTGGTGTTACTTCAATAAAGTTAATGACGTAGCACCAGGATGGAATGAATCTGGCCCAACTGTCTGTGTAAAAGAATCATAGAAATGTAGGACTGGAAGGGACCTTGAGAAGCCATCAAGTCTAGCCCCCTCTGCTGAAGCAAGACCAAGTAAACCTAGAACATCCCTGGCAGGTGTTTGACTAACTTGTTCTTAAAAACCTCCAATGACAGATTCTACAACCTCCCTTGGAAACCTATTACAGGTTAATTATAAGTTTAATTACCCTTATAGTAAAAGAGTTTTTCCTACTACCTAATCTTAATCTCCCTTGCTGCAGATTAAGCTCATTATTTCTTGTCCTATCTTCAGTGGACATGGAGAACAATTGATCACAGTCTTCTTTAGCATATTTGAAGACTGTTTTCAATTCCCCCCGAATCTTCTTTTCTCAAGCCTAACCAGGCCCAGTTTTTTTAATCTTTCCTCATAGGTCACGTTTTCTAAACCTTTTATCATGTTTGTTGTTGTCCTCGGGGCTCTCTCAAGTTTGTCCATATCTTTCCTAAAGTGTGGTACCCAGAACTGGACACAGGACTCCAGCTGAGCCTCGCCAGTGCTAAGTAGAGCATGACAATTACTTTTCTGTGTCTTACAAACAAATCTCCTGTTAATTCACCTCAGAGTGATATTAGCCTTTTTCATAATTTCATCACATTGTTGACTCATTCAATTTGTGATCCACTATAACTCTATCTCCTTTTCCACGGCACATAGGGTGACCAGATGTCCTGATTTTATAGGGACAGTCCCAATTTTGGAGTCTTTTTCTTATATAGGCTCCTATTACTCCCCACCCCCTGTCCTGATTTTTCACATTTGCTGTCTGGTCACTCTAACGGTACACCACCTAGCCAGTTATTCCCCATTTTGTAGTTGTGCATTTGATTTTTCCTTCCTAAGTGTAGTATTTTGCACTTGTCTATTGAATTTAGTCTTGTTGATTTCAGACCAATTCTCCAATTTGTCAAAGTCATTTTGAATTCTAATTCTGGCATCCAAAGCCTATCAACCCCTCCCAGCTTGGTGTCATCTACAAATTTTATAAGCATACTTTCCACTCCATTATCCAAATCATTAATTAAACTATTGAATAGTACCAGACCCAGACTGATTCCTGTGGGCCTACACTAGATGTGTCCTCCCAATTTGACAGCAAATGATTGACAACTATTCTTTAGGTATCATATTTCAAACAGTTGTGCACCTACCTTATACTAATTTCATCTAGACCATGTTTCCCTAGTTTGATTATGAGAATGTGTGACTATGTCAAAAGCCGTACTAAAGTCAAGATATATCACATCTACTGCTCCCCCCATCCAGTAGGCCAGTAACCTTGTCAAAGAAGAAAATTAGACTGGTTTGATATGATCTGTTCTTGACAAATCCATGCTAGCTATTCCTTATTATCCTCTAGGTCTTTACAAATTGATTGTTTAATAATTTTTTCAGCTATCTTTCCAGGAGTAAACTCTTGAAGGAATGCCTGAATGCATATGGGAAATGTAAGTATCCTATAACATGCTGTTGTTGCATCCAGTTCTTCATCTGGAATGGATATGGGATAGCTTTCTTTTGACAGTCATCTTTCCAATGCATCTTCATAGTAGCAATGTTAGACCAGGGGACTGGGGGAGACAATCACTGGGTTCTTCCTCCCCCCAATACCCTTCTAATGATTTTCACCTAACTTTGGTTCCAGTTCTGTGAGATACTAATTAATGCACAGAAGCCACTAAGTGCCTTCAACTACTAGAATGTCAACAGCACGTAATTGTTAAGGCTCTTTCCTCAGTTCCTGGCATGGTCTTACTTTGACAAACTTACCATATGCCAGGAGCTCTGTGTGTCTATTTGAGTCCAACCACTGTTGATTCAGAGGAAATGGTTATGCTAAACTTCAAACCCTTAATCAGGGAAATATATTCAATTTTCTATAGCTTTTCTACTGCTTTTGGGCCAGATACTCAGCTGGGGGACAAATGGGGCTTTGCATCTTTGAGAACTGCTCCACAAATCCTGGAGTTGGGTGGGTGCTGATTCAACCATCAGTGTAACTTAGAGCAGTGGTTCTCAAAGCTGGTCCGCCGCTTGTTCAGGGAAAGCCCCTGGCGGGCCGGGCCGGTTTGTTTACCTGCTGCATCCGCAGGTTCGGCCGATCGCGGCTCCCACTGGCCTCTGTTCACCGCTCCAGGCCAATGGGGGCTGCGGGAAGATGTTCTAAATTGTGCATGGGTCCAATGCTCTTCCCCCTACAAACAGCTGTTCCACAGATGAGCATTGTCAAAAAGCAGTGGTGCTTCAGCCGTGCTCCCTTTCCCTGACATGACCTTTATGCTGGAGGCTGGGAGAGGGAATAGGGTAGAGCAGGCTAAGCCAGCTAGGAATTGTCCTTATATTAGAGGAATTGCTACGTAGCTGGTAACACTTTCCAATTGCTTTGCTGGAGTGGAATAAGCAGCCTAAATGTAAGCGGGGGAAAGGTCCTGCTATTGTGGGGAACTTTTGTGGTTTATACACTTCCCTGGTGGAATGGGCTAGCAAAAGGACCTGAGTCCCCCCAAGTCCCCTTACATTAAGCAGAGGATCTGGCCCATAGAACTTAAAGTGAACTTCTGCTCTGAAATGTGATTCTGTAAAACATGACATCATAGTGTTCCATGTTCATTGTCTCCTGATTATTTTCATATCAAACATGTTCATTTTACAAGTAAGAAGAGGGTTTTTTGTGAACTACTAGCTCTTGGGATTCAAGCTGGGTTCTTTCCATCTCAAATGACTCCAGTGACCAAAATTACGAACATTTGTTCAGTTTCTTCATTTCAAACTATTTACAGGTGCTTATTTTATATACACACATATGTGCTTGTGATTGGGCATGGTGTCCACCCCATACCCAAGGCAGAACAGGTTCAATTAGTTTAATTAACCTGATAGGCTGCACCTGGGGGACAGCCAGGGCTTGAAAGCCGGATTGAAGGCTTGAAAGTCTTCTCAGCCTAGCTGAGAAGGAACAGATGGGGCTGGTGTAAAACCAGGAAGTTGGCAGCAGAAGCTGGTTACAGGGGAAGTACTCTACATTCACTCTGTGGGAGAGGTGTGTTTGGGGTTATAGTGTTTAGTCTGCAGTTACTCCCTGGGCGGAGGGAGTTTGGGCTGGTAAACCCAGAGGGTGGGGCAGAAGACAGAGCAGAGAGGAAGGAAAAAAAGCCCAGGGAAATAGTAACAGTGTCTGGGAGCAGATCATAGTTGCTAGACATAGGGTCCCTGGATTGGAACCTGGAGTGGTGGGTGGGCCTGGGTTCCCCTACTAGCTGCTGGGAAAGTAGCACAGCACCTACCTGTGGATTGGAAGACTGTCAAGGAGTGGATGAATACAGCTGATCCAGTGGGACTTTGATACCTTGGAAGGGGAGGACTACATAATGACCTGGCTGGAGGACTGAGTCACAAAGAGGAAATATGTGAAGTCCAAGTGGGCTGTGGTGAGGGTGAGATGACAGAAGTGAGTGTCGGACCTGGAGTGAGCTAATTCCCAGAGCAACCAGGAGGAGGCTATCTCAGCAGTGAGTGTACCCTGTGACACATGCTTTAATATGATACAAGCATGACAAATTATGAAACTTAATATATTTTCAAAATACATTAAAAGAATGTACAGAAAATTTTCATTTCAAAAGCTCAGCAGTGGTTCTAGCTTTAACAAAGGAGAAAGGAATATTATGTGAGCAAAGCTGAATTCTGCCTTGCTTCCGCAGTTTGAACAGGAACAAGCATGAAGACCACTCCCTAACCCATGTGAGGTTAACAGTAGAACTCCCATTGACCCAAGGGGAACAGAATCCGGTCCAAAGACATTTACCACAGCTGTTTGAGTTAAATGCTTATTGAGTTTCTTTTCACATTTATGATCTCTCCATATTAGGCTGTGGAGCACCTGCCTGTTTAAATAAAAGTGGAAGGTGGTGGTATGGGCCAACTCATGCCAATGCTGAGCACTTCCTAGAAGGCTAGGAGCACTCAACTCCCAAATCAATACAACTTAAGGCTTCCCAGCACTTTGCTATATGATTGATTTTTAAGACCCTTTCCCCCACATCTAGTACATTAAAGTAATTCGCTCTGTTTGATACTGAGCATGTTTCTGATATGGTGAAAAACTGTATGGCTGGAGCTTAAATTCCTTACCTAAATTGTGTTTGCAAAATGCATATTTTGGATAGAAAATATAAAGTGCTCTAATGTGTGTGGTGGGGAACTTACAACATCTATATATGTTTGCTTGAGTTGATCACTCTTTCTCAGGGATTGGTTATTTCCACGTGTTGATATTTGGCTCATTCTTGAGGTACTTATTCAACTAACCTTTCATTGGCTTCAATGTAAATTTTCCTTGTGTAAGGACTGCAGAATTTGAGCTATTGAATATGTCTGGGGTTTGCAGAGTTACTGTGCTTGCTTGGAATTGAATTCAGATCACTCAGGCATTCAGGGGCAGATTTTCAAACAGTAGCCTCCAATCTTCAGGAATAAATAGGTGCATTTTTATTCACAATTACTGTCCATAGTTTAGATAATATAAATCTTTAAGTTCCTGATTTCACCAGCATATCAGGCACCTTCATATCTAATTGACCCAAAGTGAAGACATGAAAATTTTTACTGCAGTGAATATAGGCACAAATTGAGACATTTTTTACTTATTAAAATAACAGCTTTAGTATAAATTTAATCCTTTTGTTACCAATTCCTCTTGTAAGAGATGGCTTGAAATTGTGTGGTTTCCATTGCCTCCTCTCCCCTCCCGGCCCAAGACCATGAGAAATAAACTCACTTTAAGCCCTATGTCCGTGGAGGAACACAAGGAATTTAAGGGTCCTGATCTGATCTGCCTATTGTGATAAACAGCAAATATGTCAGATTAAAAACAACAAATTGCATACCTTGATAATGGCACTCAGTTATTTCAATACAATGTTTTTGGCAGCTCATGCTGACCAAAATGAAAGACACTTATGCCTGAAATTTTGCTCAGCTTTCCTCTAGGTTTACTTTGTTCTTCCTTGCTCAACTGGACAATTATGGAACACTAAATATTGTAGCAAATTAGTGTCAAACCTAGATTTGTATCCTGGTGGTGCAAGCTTCATTTAAAAACGAAAACAGAAAACCACAAAGAAACCGTTCACCAGTCAATCGGTGCGAAACTCTTTTACACAATGTCAGGAGATGATAGTGTCGTTCGTGTTTCTTGTACTTTTTTCATTTGATGTAAATCCTCCATTCATCTGGGCATATGTTTCTGGTATCGATTCAATTTCACTTGTTGATTCTGTGAAGTCTATCTTTGGTTTGCCACAGAATCTTTTGTGCAAGTAGTAGACTAGGAATCAATATATATATATGTTACAATAAAGGCAGAAATTATAAGCAGCCACAGAAGCTACTGTAGTAAGATGGTGCTGTAGGGCTTTTACCTTCCTAATATTAATACAAGGTAGATCCAGCTACTGTTTAATGTTTAACATAGTTTTTTAAACAGAAGTCTGTCAACAGTAACTCATCCTGGAAAAAAATATATTTGAAATAAAGATAAATATTTGCACTGCATTGGGAATTTGACTGTCTTCTGATCATCCAGTGGATTATAGGCTTTAATTTTATTATTTAATTTAGAATGTTGGCTTCTTCAGGCAATTCCCATGGTACCAATTCTCAGTTCTGACTGGACTGTACTTGGTGCAGCAGTTGAGGGAGTGGGGGAAGAATAGTTAAGTGACACTTTTGTACCTCTTGGATTCCGGGGTGGGGGGAGTAGTTATTGAGGAGGCAGCCTTATGGCTGTCTTTCATAATGTCTGGGTTGGAGGTATCTTCCCCTGGCTAGAACTGGAACTTAAAATACCACGACCACCGTCTGGCTAGTTTATAACATCATTAGCTCTCAAGCTGCTTTAAAAGGAGAGCAGTATCATTATCCCCATTGTACAGATGAGGAAATCCAGGGACATAGCTGTGAAGTGACTTAAGAGCAGTTGACCACTAGCAGATTGAGGACTAGAACCCAGGGCTCCTGACTCCCAAGCTAGTGCACTATCCATGAGATCACACTGTCTCCCCTTTTTAGCCCCCCCTTTATGCTGCTCTGGCCCATTTATGTGGTGTAAACAGGTAGGAAGAGGGATGAGGCTCTTACTTTAGCTACACCTTCAGCATATCTATCTATGGCCGTTATCACAGTATCTGTGTATCTCACATTACCCTTACAATATCCCTGTGAAGTATTATTCCCATTTCACAGATGGGGAACTGAGGCACAGAGTAGACTAGATGACTTGCCCAAGGTCACACAAAGTCTGTGGCCAAGCCAGAAACTGAATGCAGGTCACTCGAGTCCCAGTTCAGTGCCCTATCCAGAAAAACATCTTTCATACAGGAAGTAGAAAAGAGTAGCAGCAGGGGCAGGTATAGTTTATACTGTCCTGGTCCTGTATGGGCTGTTGCAACTGCTCAGAATAGTTGGAGTGCACTAGGTCCAGTCACATCTGTTCTGTGCTAGTGCACCTCCTTCCTACCCTGGTCATATCCTTGGCATGCCTTCTAGGGGATTCTCCTGAATTGGGGACATTCCCAGATGGCCAATTCTAGATGTTTAGAGCCCCTTTGTGCTGGAGTAAAGCCAGCCAGAATGCAGAATTGAAGCCCATGTCTCCTATCCTACTATCCTGTACAGTGCCTAGCACAATGGGGACACATTATTTGGATTATCATTTAATATTGTATTTTTGTATTCCAAATTGTCTCATCTCTGGGCACCCAGGAATACATAATAATAATAATTAATAAAGCTATTAGTATAGTAGAAGATATCTGTGACTTACCTCCTACAAATATTAAAGCAAACACTATCTGGAAAATACTGTAGATGAGTGGAAAAGTAAACATCTGTGTAAGCTGTTCAGGGGTGAAGGAGAGCTGCACTATAGTTGTACACAGTTGAGTGTTCTGCATACCTGTTTCCAGAGCTACCGTACGACATCTAAAGGGAATGATAAAAAGAAAAAATTCATATGGTATCCTATTGTGCTACTGTACTTTGAAAGAATACAAATGAATGTAAAAGACATACAATCACAGATATCAGGGCAGAAAAGAACCATCTAGTTTACATAATCCAGTCACAGAACTCAATCAAATGTGAGCATTGGAAAGGATCCATTTCACAAATGTACAGGGACTGCTGTAGTAATGCAGGATTTTCTTCTTAACATCTTTCATGTGGTGAGATCTCATTGCCCACGCTTGGAAAATTGTCCAGTGAATTTAAGGTATGATTGTATGCCCCTTAAAGTCAGCAGGAGTCTATGTATTTCATGGGCTTTGTTAGTGACCCACAGCATATGACATATCCAAATGTTTGCAAATGACATAGCATAGATTGATCAAGTAGAGGAAGACTGTAGGATGTAGCCACAAGGGTGGGATGAGGGGAATTTTCATACTGCCTAGTATGGGTATAACATACAAAAAGTAGAAACATGGATAAATGTCGAAGGATGCATACGAAAGAATGTCGCTACATGCTTGTGCTAATCAGAAAAGCTAAGGCACAAAATGAGTTACACCTAGCAAGGGACATAAAAGGCAATAAGTAGAGGTTGTATAAATACATGAGGAGCAAGAGAAAGATGAAGGAAAGTGTAGATCCTCTACTTAGCAGCAAAAAAGCTAATAACTGATGATATTAAGAAGGCTGTGGTGTTTAATACCTAGTTTGCTTCAGTCTTCACTAAAAAGGTTAATTCTGTCCAGATGCTTAAAACAATTAATATTAACATCAAGGAGAAAGGAATGGAAGCCAAAATGGGGAAAGAACAGGTTAAGGAATATTTAAATAAGTTAAATGTATTTAAATCAGCAGGGCCTGATGAAATTCATCCTAAGGTACCTAAGGATCTAGCTGAAGCCATTTCAGAACCATTAACAATGATCTTTGGGACCTCACCTGTCTTCCATGAGTTCTCAGAGAAGGACAAACATAGCACCAATCTTTAAAAAGGGGAACAAAGAGGATGCAGGTAATTATAGACCAGTTGGCCTAAGTTTGATACCTGAAAGATACTAAAGAAATTATTAAACCATCTCTTTGTAAGAACCTAGAGGATAACAGGGTTATAAGGAATAGCCAGCATGGATTTGTCAAGAACAAATCATGTCAAACAAACCTAATTTTCCTCTTTGACAAGGTTACTGACTTAGTGGAGCAGGGGGAAGCAGTAGACGTAATATCTTGATGTTTAGTAAGGCTTTTGATGCAGTCCTACATGACTTTCTCATAAGCAATCTATGGAAATGTGGCTTGGAAGAAATTACGACAAGGTGAATGAAAAACTGGTTGGTTGACCAGATTCAAAGGATAGTTATGATTTGCTATCAAATTGAGGAATTCGATGGGGGTCAGTCCTGGGTCCAGTAGTCAATATTTTCATTAATGACTTGGATAATGCAGTGGAGAGTGTGCTTATAAAATCTGCAGATGACACCAGGCTGGCACTTAAGAGGACAGGATTAGAATTCAAAATTACTTGGACAAATTGGAGAAATGGTCTGACATCAACAAGATGAAATTCAGCTAAGACAAGTGCAAAGCATTACACTTAGGAAGAAAAAAAAATCAAAAGCACAACTACAAAATGGGAAATAAGTGGGTAGGTGGTAGCACTGCTGAAAAGGATGTGAGCCTATGTATGCATGTGCATAGTAGATCACAAATTGAATATGGATCAACAATATGAAAAAGGCTAATCATTCATGCAAGGTAATTGTCCCACTCTACTGTGTTCTTGTGAGGCCTCAGCTAGAGTATTGTGTCCAGTTCTGAGTTCTAGTTTAGGGAAGATGTGGACATGCATGTGTGTAGGGGGTTGATATGCAGTGATGGCTCCTGATTTGTCAATATTTGGGTGACCCACCGCTCTTCCAGATGAAAGTCAGTCACAATGATAAGACCTTTATTGTGAAGGAAAAAGGCGGTTGCAAATGGGGGAAGACACCCTTCACTAAAACATCAGGCGCACAGACATCTGGGTTTCCTAGGGAACTCTACTGTATACCCAACCACTTTCAGGAAGGCTTTGTGGAACTAGAGAATAGCCAGAAACCATAACGAAAAGTGTTCAGAACAAAAGTTTCACTTTGATGTATACACAAAGTTGTGGGCTCTGACTCCGTAACATAACTAGCTCTTAAGAGTGAGTTAGTGGTTAGTCACTAAATAAAAACATCATATGGGCCAATTTTCTTTTATGGCTGAAATAAGATTACACACACTATGTAACAGAGCAATCTCTACCTGTGCCAAGACTGACCAGCGATGCGAGCCAGAAGAAAACCTAGAGAGTAGCCAGCAGCTGGAAATATGGTTCCAACGATCCACAGTTGAGGGCTGATAGTCCAGGATCCCTTGTACAATATTCCTCCAACCACAGCAATGATCAGTATAAGAGCTAGTCCAGTAATGGAACCTGCCTGAAGGGATTAAAAAGGGTTGTGTTTTAAAATAAACCTTGGCTAAATCAAGTAGACCAGCCATGATTTAATCACACACAAACATATCTTTCTTTTAATCACATTGAAGTAAGTTTTACATATAAAAAGAAAGGGTTTACATTAATGGTTCACAAAAGCCGCATTAGATAGCGTGAAAGCTAGCTGCCAATACTCAAAAGGCCAAGTATCCATTGCTCTAGGGGCAGCCTCTCTGGAGGTCCCAGCGTTCTTCTAACTCAGGGGTAGGCAACCTATGGCACGCGTGCTGAAGGCAGCACACGAGCTGATTTTCAGTGGCACTCTCACTGCCCGGGTCCTGGCCACTGGTCTGGGGGGCTCTGCATTTTAATTTAATTTTAAATGAAGCTTCTTAAACATTTAAAAAACCTTATTTACTTTACATACAACAATTGTTTAGTTAGGGGGGGAGGGATAGCTCAGTGGTTTGAGCATTGGCCTGCTAAATCCAGCGTTGTGAGTTCAATCCTTAAGGGGGCCACTTAGGGATCTGGGGCAAAAATCAGTACTTGGTCCTGCTAGTGACAGCAGGGGGCTGGACTCGATGACCTTTCAGGGTCCCTTCCAGTTCTATGAGATAGATGTATATCTCCATGACTTATAGAAAGAGACCTTCTAAAAATGTTAAAGTGTATTACTGGCACGCAAAACCTTAAATTAGAGTGAATAAATGAAGACTCGGCACACCACTTCTGAAAGGTTGCTGACCCCTGGTCTGTCTCTATTCATTTCAAATTAGCCTGGTCCACCAACTTAACTTAAAATGAGTCAATCAGCCCCTAAACCAGGGATCGGCAACCTTTGGCACGTGGCCCACCAGGGTAAGCACCCTGGCGGGCCGGGCCAGTTTGTTTACTTACTGCGTCCATAGGTTCAGCCAATCGCAGCTCCCACTGGCCGCGATTTGCTGTCCCAGGCCAATGGGGGCTGCGGGAAGCGGTGCGGGCTGAGGGATGTGCTGGCCACCGCTTCCCGCCTCTAAACTCTAGCGCTTGCAGTCTTCCTTTGTCTCCCTGTCAGTTTCTTACTGCTGGTCTACACTACCACTTAAGTTGATGTAACACATCTCTCAGGGGTGTGAAAAAGAACTCCCCCCCCCCCCCCCGAGTGACGTAAATTACATCTACTTAGGTGCTGTTTACACCGCACTATGTTGGCGGGAGACACTACCGTTGACATCGCTTCCATCTCTTGCGGAGGTGGAGTAATTATGCCGATGGGAGAGCTCCCCCATCCGCATAGCATATCTTTAACAGACGCGCTACAGCGGCACAGCTATGCTGATGTAGTGTAGACTTGCCCTTAGAAGCATCCTGGTGTTGGGCTGATACCCTTCTACCATAACAGGCCTTTCTGCCTTCCTCCCACCCTCTGTTCTGCTCCATTTATAGATGGGTTTGTTTTCCCAGCTGTGGGTGCTTGCCTCCATGACTGGTAGTTCTGTCAGCTGTACTGCGTATGGTTAGCCTGGTTTCCTGTAAGTGGGGAATACTCTGTTCTCCTTTCTGGCTATGCTCAGTATGGGGTTTGTGAACCCCATTACAGCAAGATATGCTGAAACAAGGTATTAGGATATATAATTGTAAGATCTGCAGTTAACAATAAAAGCAATGTGTGGGGACACCAGGAAATCCTTTGGGTCAAAATTTTAACACCACTTTAAATTCTTATTGCAATAGTCTCCAAAGGAATGATTGTCTTTTGACAACTTATATTTACAACATTTTTTTCTTTACTTATTTTTTGTAGTACTGAATTTAGGTCCTTGTGATGGGATGTATGGAGATCCCATCCTGTGTTTGGCAGAGAAAAGGCTAAATCTCTTCCTGAGGAGAAATTCTGCCCCGATGGCATACACTGTCAGAGAACACTTGGGGTTATGTAGCTGGAATCAGGTGGAGTGAATTATTCAACCATAGAGACTATGGGGCTGACCCAGCTCTGATTGAATTCAATGGAAAGACTGATTTCAATGGTCTTTGGCCCAGGCCTACAAGAATAGTGAGTTGATGTGGATGTTCTTGCTTTGGTTTGGGATGAGCTAATAACCAGATTATTCTAGGGAAGAAAAATGTGTCCAGCTGTGCAAATCTGGTTTGATAGTAAATTCTAGTTGTGCCCTTTTCCCCCCTATTTGAACCAAACCTTGTCAGCTTAGTCTCCTTCATCTTGCCCTTGACCTATACTTGACCCTTCATTGGCCTACACAAAGCAAACTGTGCATGTGTACTATTTATTGTGCACCTTCTGTTTATGTGTAGGATGTAAACATGTCTGAAAGTTGAAACTTCCATTTATTGCTGCCAAGGTATTTAAAAAAAAAGAAAACTACCAGTTTTAATACGCAATTGTCAAGTCTTTTGGGTCCAAAAATATACCATGTCCAAGTTTATAAATAAGCTATGAGTAGATTCTGAAATACAGCACAGTAAATGAATATGTTAAGAAAATGAATTTGACATAAAGAGAAACATTACATTGAGCTCTAATATCACTGAAAGGATGACAAATATTAAGGGGAATAACTATTCACCAAAAAGGATTATTTTAATGAGAAAATATGTATACTAATTAATGATGATCAGTGGGAGTTGAGGGTACTCAGCATCTCTCAGAAGCAATGAGAACCTTGTAGGATAGGATCCATAATCCATTTCAATTAACACCAAATCACATGTGAAATCACTGAACAATGGTGATTTATAATGGTGTATGCAACAAGCACACCTTTGTACAGGATTGGAGCAACATGTTGCTAGATGGGGAACTTCATTGCTATCATGAAGCTAGTTACTGATATTCTTATTTGTTGTGAGTAGAAACATATTGTTTGAGTAGTCCCATTGAAGCCATAACCTGGCCACAATGAGCAATGGTTCAGATCAGTATATGAAAGTTTCATATCTTACCTTAAGTATAATTTTAGCTTTCTGGGGCCATTTGTGATTAACAAATATTCCAAATGAAACAGGAATTACAAGGGCTACCAGTGAAATACCTGAAAATAAGAACAAATGACATTTAACAGAGAACAGACATGATAAGAAAATAGACACTGAACAGTGAGAATATGTTTAAATAGCAGGTTTCTGTAGGTAAGTCTCTGGTTATACCCACAGACATCCACACATAGAGAGTAATATAAAGCATAAGAGTATGAATTGTACTATCTTCGGAAACCTTGTGAGGTATTTGTAGTGACATACATATTCAGCAGGGTAAAAAAGCATACAGCAATTTTAGTGTGTTGTACCATTTATTTCCTGTAGTATTAAACGTGCATTTTGCCTGCAGGTGTTTCTACTGTGCCATAGCAGCACTCATATTAGAGCTTCTTATGTTGTGGGCATTTTTCCAAATGCTGATATTAAGAACACAAATGGTTTACATGACTCTCTTTTGGAGCTGAAATTTAAGTATATGAAGGTGACTACACTGGTGTGTAGGGAATAGATTCCGGAACCTAAACCAGTGGGCATTAAGGGCTGAATCCTAAATACACGAGTAGTCCTATTGACCTCAAGCATTCAGTTGTCATTCTTTTTTTCTCTGGCCAGGTGAGGTTTCATGTGTTGAATCAAATTAAGTTCCACCGCTGGTGGTGCCCATTGTCTACTGCTTTAGGTTTCAGATTTGCAACCTAACTTAAATCTGAGCATGTGCTTAAGTGCATTGCTGGATCAGGGCCACAGCACTCAGCACCTTGCAGGCCTATGCCCTACAGCCATTACGAAAATGGCACAGATATTTAGCCAAAAATAGGGCAAATCTCTATATCTGTTTTTTTTCTATATCCTTACAACATCTCCACAAAGGATATAAAGATTTGTTACCCCAGGGTAAATATCTGTACTATTTTTATAAATAGTACAGATAGTAATGGCCTTAGGGCTCTATCCTGTAAGGTGCTGAGTGCCCTAGTCTCTGTCAGAATGGATACTGTAGGCTGCTGGTACAAAGACAGTTGCTTCCAAAAGGAGAAAGATATGAGAGAGAGAGAGAGAGAAAACATTGATTTGACTCACCTATACTGTCATAGGGGATTACGATGGAATCAGTGTCTGTCCACATTTTGGTATAGATAAAGAGACAAAGTGGCATCATCCCCAGTGCAAGCAACGTTGAACATGTTGTCATACTGATACTGCAAGGAAATTGGCAAAAGTTATAGTTCATGCTCTCCAACAGAGTCTCCCATTTTCTTATTGCAATTTAATAATTTATGAAAAATGGTGAAAGAAATGCTACTGGCTGCAGTCAATTTATCCTGCATATTAATTCACAAAAAAACTAAATTGAAGAAATGTTAGAGTGCCAGGTTATCCTGAAAAAAATGTGAACTATTTCCAGTTAAGATGGAATCTTCACCTTAAACTATTCTGTTGTGCCTAGGGCTACATCTACACTACAAACTAGGGGGGTGATTCCCAGCTTGTGTATGCACACTTGTGCTAGCTCTCATTGAGATAGTATGAGTATAGCTCGTAGTGTAGCTGTAGTAGTACAGGCACTGGTGGCACAGCTTAGCTGTGCTGAGTACAAACCTGCCTGAATACGTGGGTACGTATGTGGCATGGCTAAGTTGTGATGTTGCTGCAGCTACACTGCTATTTAGATTTGTGCTGGCTCTCCTCAAGCGAGTGCAAGTATTTGTAAATGAGGTAGGAACTTGACCCGTATCACCTAGTGCAGATGTAGCCTAGGCGAGCTAAAGGGTATGGTTAACTGACTGGGAGATTATCTGATGGGGATTCACGCTGAATTAAGCATGTGGAGGTGATGGGAGCAGAGAGACCCGGTAAGTTTTATGTACTCCCATCTTTGGTCCAGATTCTGCCACCTTAGACTCACTAAATCAATAAGACTACTCATGGTGTAAAGTACTACAGAAACTGGCTCTTAATTGCTAGAGCACTGTGCTGGAATTGGCTCTTTGTAAGTTTCTAACTAGAATAAACCTTGTGTCCAATTATTTTTATCTGGGGAACCTTGATTTGGCTCCTTACCCATGCTATTGCAGCTTATTTACCATTAGTAATAATATACAGCTGTTCATCAGTAGCTCCCAAATTCCTTTATAAAGGAGGTAAGTAGTATTAGCCCAATTTTACTGAAAGGGGGCGTAAGAGAAGTGATGTGATTTTTTCCCCCCAAGGTCAAACTGCCGGCTATGGAACTGGCAGTAGAACCAAGGACTCTGAGATCATAGAATCATAGAATATCAGGGTTGGAAGGGACCTCAGGAGGTCATCTAGTCCAACCCCCTGCTCAAAGCAGGACCAATCCCCAACTAAATCATCCCAGCCAGGGCTTTGTCAAGCCTGACCTTAAAAACCTCTAAGGAAGGAGATTTCACCACCTCCCTAGGTAACCCATTCCAGTGCTTCACCACCCTCCTAGTGAAATAGTGTTTCCTAATATCCAACCTAAACCTCCCCCACTGCAACTTGAGACCATTACTCCTTGTTCTGTCATCTGCCACCACTGAGAACAGCCGAGCTCCATCCTCTTTGGAACCCCCTTTCATGTAGTTGAAAACAGCTATCAAATCTCCCCTCATTCTTCTCTTCTGCAGACTAAACAATCCCAGTTCCCTCATCCTCTCCTCATAAGTCATGTGCTCCAGCCCCCTAATCATTTTTGTTGCCCTCTGCTGGACTTTTTCTAATTTTTCCACATCCTTCTTGTAGTGTGGGGCCCAAAACTGGACACAGCACTTCAGATGAGGCTCACCAATGTCGAAAAGAGGGGAATGATCACGTCCCTCGATCTGCTGGCAATCCCCCTACTTATACAACCCAAAATGCCATTAGCCTTCTTGGCAACAAGGGCACACTATAGACTCATATCCAGCTTCTTGTCCACTGTAACCCCTAGGTCCTTTTCTGCAGAACTGCTGCCTAGCCATTCGGTCCCTAGTCTGTAGCAGTGCATGGGATTCTTCCATCCTAAGTGCAGGACTCGGCACTTGTCCTTGTTGAACCTCATCAGATTTCTTTTGGCCCAATCCTCTAATTTATCTAGGTCCCTCTGTATGCTATCCCTACCCTCCAGCATATCTACCACTCCTCCCAGTTTAGTGTCATCTGCAAACTTGCTGAGGGTGCAGTGCACGCCATCCTCCAGATCATTAATGAAGATATTGAACAAAACTGGCCCCAGAACCGACCCTTGGGGCACTCCGCTTGATACCGGCTGCCAACTAGACATGGAGCCATTGATCACTACCCGTTGAGCCCGACGATCTAGCCAGCTTTCTATCCACCTTATAGTCCATTCATCCAGCCCATACTTCTTTAACTTGCTAGCAAGAATACTGTGGGAGACCGTATCAAAAGCTTTGCTAAAGTCAAGGAATAACATATCCACTGCTTTCCCCTCATCCACAGAGCCAGTTATCTCGTCATAGAAGGCAATTAGGTTAGTCAGGCATGTGAAGGCAATTAGGTTAGTCAGTTAGATCAGCATCAGTGCCTTCACCATGGAACCACACTGCCTGCCCAGGTGATGTATAGTATATCATAGGATATACTATCTAATACCATATAATATTTCAGATCTTGTAACTTGACCCCTTCGGTACCTAGGTGCAAAGAGAGAAATTAAGGGGGGAAATGTCAGCCTGAAACTATAACTATAAATAAGCAGTTTTTTCTGGTTAATATTAATGTAAGGTATTGTTTTATAATTTCCTTTCTTTAAATACTAGAAATATGAAAACAAATCAGAAAGATCTCCCACAGAATCAGCGGGAGCTAAGAGACACACCTCAGCTAATAGTTGTGTACTGTCTTTAATTATTAAAATTGACACCCTCTTGTTACTTGGTAGATTATGACAACACTGCTTCTGGTAAAAAGGTACTTAGACCAGTTAAAAAATATACTGTCCATGGGGTACTCAGAGGAATTTCCAGAATATTATTTATTTATGTATATAGTACCTTGGGTTCTTTGCAAGACAGAAGTCAATCTAAAGTCTTTGTTCCCAAAAGCTTCTAATCTGGGGACTTGATCTAAAGCTCTCTTTGACTTCAGTGGGCTTTGGATCAGGCCCTAAATAGCCAATGTGCAAACAAAGGCCTTGTTCCTGCAACTTGATGTGTAAGGGTGGACCCCTGTGTCCTCGGGGGCCCCACTGAAGTTATTGGGGCTCCACACAAGTGTCAGGGGTCTCTCCATGTTCATCACATTGCAGGATTGAGGCCAAAGGATGGAGGATGGGTTCAGTGAAAATCAGTGCAGTTGAATAGTGAAGCTTTGCATGAGACTTATTGCTTCCTTATTTGTTCATGGATCTTTCTGTTTTTAAATGTGAAGGCTTTAGAAGTTGTTCTTTCTGTTTAAGACATTCAGTCATTTGGTTAATCAACACTGCAGTGTGGGGAGGATTGATAGGCTTTGTCAAAGAGATGTGACTACCACTGGGGTGAAGATGTAGAGGGAAAAGGTAGGTGGGTAACAAAGAGAATCTCAGGCACATGGGCAATGTAGATAAAGGCCTGGCCCTAAATTCCCTCTCCTGTGGTAACCCCATGGAAGACAACTCTAGGACAGAAATCTGAATGTGTCCCTGACTGTGCCAACAGAATAGGCCATGGGGGCTTTCCTCCAAACATGGGGGATCCATGAGAGGTCAGGACCATACATGTGGAAGCCCTATGCTTTCGCATTGACTCTGGCCCTTCACTTTAGCCCTTTGGCTATGGCTGCCCAGAGGCTCCAGTTGGAGGGCTCCATGTAAAAGATGGAGTTGGGCCTTGGGCTTTGTTACAGGGGATGATAGGGGTTTACCTCTCCGTTGGCCAACCCACTCTTCCTCAAAGTCTGTCCCTTCTCTGCCTCAACCCCCTTGCCCCAATAGAGGAGGAGGGATGTCTGCAGCAAGAGGAGATTCTCTGTATATAGATTGAGAGGGTGAGGTCACTGGCCCATCTCCTGACCTCCCTCATGCCCATTTTCACCCCCGTCTTTGCCTTTCTCCCTAACCTCTCTTCTCTGGTTCTTTCTCCTCACAATACAAGCATGCTTTCATCTTTCCTATCTTAAAAAACCTACCCATGCCTCTCCAACTACCACCTCATCTCAGTCTTCCTCTTTAAGCTCATTGAAACTGTTTGTGATCATTGTTTGGAGCTGTTCTCCTCCACTTCCTTCCTCAACCCTCTCCAGCCCAGCTTCTGCCCCTTGCACTCAACGGAAACTATTCTCACGAAAGTCTCTAATATCCTTTTCCTAGCTAAGGCTCAGAACAAGTATTTCAGCCTCATTCCTTGCTGTGTCAGCTGCTTTTGACGCAGTCAGCCATGCTCTTTTTGAAAACTTGCACTCCTTTGGCTTCCGTGACTGTCTTCTCTTGGTTCTCCTCTCTCGTTAATCGTTCCTTTGGCATGTCCTTAGGAGGATCCACCTCATCCCCTCTCCAGCTTTCTGTTGGGGCTCCACAGGGCTCTGTCCTTGGTCGTCTTCTCTTCTCCCTCTGCACTTTGGCTCTGAGTAATCTCATCCACAAACACAAATTCACCTAATATCTTTATGCTGACAACTTACATCTCTACCCCAGATCTGTCTTGTGCTGTCTGAACTACTATTGTGGCATGTCTCTTTTACGACATCTTGTGGATTTCTAGACATCATCTCAAGATAAATATGGCTAAAACAGAGCTCTTCATCTTCCCCTTCAAATCCTTCCACCACCTCCTTTCTCAATCACTGCAGACAATGCCACTATCCTGTCTGTCACTCAGGCCTGTAACCTCTGCGTCATCTTTGCACTCTCTAAAGATCCTCTCATGTCTAAATCTTGCAGATTCTTTCTTCATTGCATCTCTAAGATATTGACTTTCTTACCCACCCAGGCTGCTATAACTCTCATCTAGACGTTCATCATCTCATGTATCAATTACTGCAACATCCTTCTCTCTGGTCTTGACAAATGCAATCTTGCCCTGCTCATAACCATTTGGAATGCTGCTGCAAAGATTATTTTCCTAGCCTGTAGCTTTGACCATGGTACACCTCTCTTTGTATCCACCCACATCAAACATAAGTTGCTTGTCTTCACTTTCAAGACCCTCGCAGCCTATCTCCCTTCTATGTATCTCGCATTCACTCTGGCCTGTGATTGGCCTATGATGCCAGTCTCCATTGCCTATTTTCAAACAAGCACTGTCATGCCTTTTCCATCATGCTTGGGAAGTGCTCCCCGTTAACATCCACAAAGCTACCTCATTATCCCCTGTCAAAGCCCCCCTTAAAACTCTCTTTTTCATGATGCCTAAAAAACCCTTGATAAGCCGCTGAGTGTTCAATGGTATGTTGACTACTTTCTATTGTGCTGACCAACATTGTTTCATTGTTTCTTTGTACACGCTTGTCTCTATTCATCTGTTGTCTCTTGCCTTATACTTTGATTGTTAGCTCTTTGGAGTTGGGACCATTTTTTTGATCTGTTTGTACAGCACCTAGCACAGTGGGGCCCTGGTCCATGACTGGGGCTCCTAAGCATTATGGTAATACAAATAAATAATCATAATTCTATAATAAGGGTGATCTTCTGAGGAAGGTATAAACTCACTCTGAGTATGTCATGAACAGAAATTTATTTCTGCCCCCAGCTGGTGATCAGCTTACACCCTTAAGTAAGACTTAGAATGCAATGGCCCTTTCACACTTGGGGTGGCCTGTTGTGTAAACAAATAAAATATCATCTATTTAAAGGCCAGCCACTCATGTGGTATGACACGCAGGGTTTTTGCAATGCAGTGCTGGCTGCAGTATTTTCCTTCATGTGGTCATTCTTCTACCAAGCATGAGGATTCCTACATTGTTCCCTACTTTACACAACCCTCATCCTCAAGGCCCTGAGTAATGGTCGCTGTGGGTATGTCTACACTGCAATGAAAGACCCGCAGCTGGCCTGGGTCAGCGGACTCGGGCTCGTGGGACTTGGGCTCCAGGGCTAAAAACTTGGACTCAGTGCCACGGTTGTGGTTTGTTTTTTGCAGTGTAGATATACCCTAAGGGCCTGATTGAAAGCCCATTGAAGTCTCAGGGTTAAAGTCTCTACCTGAAGAATACTCCCTTTGTAGGCATTTATCTTTCCCTTTGCAAGGGACATAGAAGTTTCCTCTCTCAAATTAAAGGCCAGATCCTGTGCTTATTTACATCAGTGTCAATCCACATTAATGCCCGTGACTTCAATGGAGTTATTCTGAATTTACACTGATGTCAGTGAAAGCAAGATTTGGCCCTACATACACTGTTCCACCCAGGTAAAATGGGTTGAGACCAAAACAGAATTTCAGTCTTTTTTGCTGAATTTCCTTCCCTTTGTGGTTTTGCCCGATCAGTGCTTTACTGAAATAAAGTACTTGGCAATTTATAATATTTCTAGGTCTTCTCTCCAAAGCAAGAAAGTTGGTGATTAGCGCAGTTGATTACATACTGTATTAAAAACCACATATTACATTAACACCTGTATGTTACAAAGAAATTCACTGTTTGCAGTGTGGTAATGCAGTAAGGCATTTTGCCTTATTAAAACCACAAATATTAAAGTTCTTCATCTATGCATCTTAGCTCCCCATCTTTCTTACTTCTATTAGTTTTTCCATTGCTAGTTCAGACTGGCATATGATGAAGTAGACACATGCTGTAATTTATATTACTCTGTGGGAAGCAGAGAAACTTTTCTGTTTATTTTAGAACAAGGTAATCAGTTTTTAAAAAAATATTGCTCTTTTTTAGAGGCTGTTAGAGCTAAATGATGGAAAAAATAAGTGTCTTGGGATTTGCATCAAGAGCAGCGTTCACCTTGAGTACATATTTGATGTCCGCAAACATGCCAGCTGCCTGACACATCACAATTTCTGACTTTACAGCATCTTGAAGTTGCAGCCAAGTGACCTGCCACCAAGATCACCACACTCACAAAGAAGCGTTTTGATTGCAACCAGTAAGTAGGCTATGGCTTATATCCTACAAAACACTCTTTGAAAACTTTGCATGTGTGCCAGATGCATACAGAATTGTTACAAATGAATTTGGATCCTGGATAAAAACTTTGCAATTCTAGCCATTGTGAAGAACACATAGGTGGATAAATATTTTTCCACTGGTGATTTCTTTAACGAGACATTAGAACAACAATTGATTATAGACCTCTGTTTATAAAGTTAATTGTTATGAAATCTATATTGCAGTAGTCCCTAGAAGCCTCAACCAGGTCAGAGACCCATTGTGCATGGAACTGAACAGATACATAAAGTAGTAAATAATAGTACTTCACTCTTATACAGCACTTTTCATCTGTAGATCTCAAAGTATTTCACAATCGTTAAGGTATTTATCCTCACAACACCCCTGTCAGTTAGGGAAGTACTATTATCCTAGTTTTTACAGATGAGGAACTGAGATTCAGAGAGGCTAAGTGATTTGCTCAAGGTCACACAGAAAATCTGACAGAAAAGAAAACTTAACCTGGGTGTCCCAAATCCTATGCTACTGCACTAAACACTGACCCATCCTTCCTTTCGGCTCCAAAGAGATTAATGGGTAATTTTAGAAAAGCAAGTAATTCCTTTAGAGAAGTGATGCGCTTACCTTAGGTCCATGTCCCCATCTAGCCAATATGCTAGAATGTTGGAAGATGTTCCACCTGGACAGCATCCCATGATCAGCACAGCAACAGCTTGAGCAGGAAGCACATTAAAAGCAAGTGACAGCACAAAGCCTGCCAAAGGCATAATTCCAAACTGACAGAGGAAGCCCACAAATATGCCCCATGGCCTTTTTATGTGTCCCCAGAATTTTTTTATGTCCACATTGCAGCCCATGGAGAACATCACCAATGCCAACAAGATTGTTAGGACAGTACTTAAAACGACATTCAAAACTTGGTTAAAATTGTCATCAGGTATAACACACGAAGTGCCGTTGCAAATGGTGGCATTTGCAGAACAGTATGAAATATTTGTGGTTGAGTTTGCTGTCATCATCTTGAAGTTGCCAAAATTAAATTTCTCAAAGTCACTATTGCTGTGTTTTAAAATAAAGAAATTCTCATTTCATCCAAGTCAAACTTTTAAGCTCTCTGTAAATGCTCTTCTCTTGGTAGCTCTTTTTAAATGACATGAGAGGCAATAAAGAGCAATAAATACTTGAACTCAGTTTCTACCAGTTTAGGGTCTAGTATTGTGCTGAGTCACAAAGGTGTATATATAATTGGTGCTATCTTACTGAACCAGCAAACTTTTAATTAATCATTTATTCATGCCATAATGTTCAGTTCCACACCAGAAGAGCAATCGTGTTAATATTTAAAAGCATGAGCTAGGCTTGTTAAATAGCTTTAACACAAAGTGAGATCCACAGGAGTGGTCACGTCAAGGCTCCAATCTTTCCATTTCTTGTGTGAGGTTGGACTGCTCCCCCTGCACAGAACCCCTTTGAAGTCAATGGGGTTCAGGAATGGTGAGCAATCCTCTTAAGTATGAGAAACTGCAGGTTTAAAGCCCATGGATTGAACTTACTACACAATATGCACAATACTACATTTTGGGGGAGCTAGGGGTATTGCTTTAAGAATAACAGGTACTTTTTGTGTGTATGTGTACAACTATCATCACTGGAAACTCGCATACAAAATACCCATCGTTTCAATAGGTTCTGTAGCAGTTATGCAGAAATGAAACCAGAACAAACTAAGGCCCTTATCCTGCACTGAGAATGTTGTGGGCAGGGCTCTGCACTAAGTGCAAACAAAATCAGCGAGGCTGAATCTGGGCAGAATTAGGGACTAAACATTTTGCTCAAATAAAAATTAGAAATGAAGGCCCTGATGATGCAAATACTCCTGTATATACTCATTGGTTCCTTGTACTCCCCCATCTGTCTTCATCTATCTGTAGTCTTGTCTTATACTTAGATTGGGGCAGCACAACTGGGGAGTTGGAGGTGGGATAGCATTCCCACAATGGAAATATTGTGGGGGCTCTGCCACTGTATAAGTTTATGCACACCTGGGTGGTCAGTATGGAGGCAAAGTAGCTGTGGGACCCAGAAAGGCTGGAGTGGCTGCCCCGGGGCCCAGGATTAAGTCAGGGAGTTGGACCTGTGGAGGCTGGAATGGGCCAGGTAGGAAACCCTGACACCTTTCCAGCCTGGAGACCGTTCCCCCACACCTAGTCTCAGTACTGCCCTTCACTCCCACTCCTGTCATTCCACCCTCTCATTTGCAGGGATCTTCCTCCCGCCTCCTCTTACTTAGATTATATGCTCTTTGGCGTAGGGAACATCTTTTTACTCTGTACAATGCCCAGTGTAATGGAACCCTAGTCCATGACTAGGGCTCCTAGGTGCTATAATACAGATAATACATTTTAATAATAATTTTGTTCACATGAGTAGTTCCACTGAAGCCATTGGGGTGACTCTACGTAAGTGCTTTGCTGGAGGTAGGCCGTAAGCATTTATCACATTGTATGGTTCATTGCAATCGACTTGCATTGCACAATAGAAAAGTTTGCCTCATTAGTCACTGTGTTTCTCATGTGACGTCAAAGGGTGTGAGAGCCCACACTAAGGCTTTTAGTGACTAAAATCTATAAAAGTAAATGCTAAGATAGATAAATGGTAGCTTTTAAGGTCAAAATTTGCATGTCTTACTCATGTGAGTAGAGACTTTAGTTGGTTTGCTTGCATGAATAAGAGCTACAGGATTGAGCCTTGGTTTTTATCACTGCATAGTGTGGCAAAAATATAGCACACTTTTTTAAAGAGCTCCACATGGCTCCTGGCTCCCTAGACACCTATGGCATGTCATCTCTCCTTATCCCCAGCCTCCCTGCCTGGAATCTGCTTCACCCTCCTACCTTTACCTCTCTGTGGAGTTACTATTTTTAATTTTATTTATGGGTAGATATTTGTATGATACTTAGCCCCACAAACATTAATGTATTAAATCTCTCAATATCTCTTTGAGGTGGCTATTGTTATCCTATGTTGTAGATGGGGAAACTGAAGCACGGAGAGGTTAAGTGACTTCCCCATGTCACGCAAGAAGTCAATAGAAAAGCTGGAAATAGCACGCAGGTCCCTGACTCCCAGTGCTGTGTTCTAAGCTCAGGAACATTTCTAAAGCCCACAAGACGAGCTGGGTGATTTTTTTGGACAAATAGCTCATGTGCTGCAAAATGCACTTGTGGTCAGCCAAAACTATTCATGAATTTGCTGAATAGTTTTGGCCAAAATAATTTTTTTGGTGGACTTAGGTGCTATCCCAAAATAGCCACAAGGGAGCCACAGCCTCCCTTATAATTTTTAGCCTGGTGGTTAACTGTGCTAACTAATCTGAATTGAGATCGCAGTCCAAGAGCTGCTTTTTCATCTTAAAGTTTCTGTGTGTGTGTGTGTGTGTACGTACATTTGCTAGGGAGGTGGTACATTTGAAGTATAAGGAGTGGTTGATGTCCAAAAAACATTTTATTATTCAGTATAGAAACACTTCATGTCATAACTACCTCAAACACACGAGGCTCCCCCCTTAGGAAAACCTTAGTGTTCCACTCAGAGCCCTGGCTTTTAAGATGCCTTCTCATCTTTCTATTTGATGGATTGTTTAGCACTGAGGTCCTTAGTCTGGGCCGGCCCTTTGAAAAGTCAGTCCCAGTATGCTCTGCTGGTAGCAGATTCTTTAAATTTGGAGCAGATGAACAACTGCAGCTCTAAAGTGGCCAGTTTGCTACTGACTATTGCAGGCAGCACAGTCCTCCCAAGAAGCTGGGAAGTATATTTGCTGCTGTTTCCCTCCACTTTTTCTTCTTGTATGCCTAATGGGGTGTATATGCTCATAAATATATATCAAGTACATAAAAGGTTGTTACAAGGAGGAGGGAGAAAAATTGTTCTTCTTAACCTCGGAGGCTAGGACAAGAAGCAATCGGCTTAAATTGCAGCAAGGGCGGCTTAGGTTGGACATTAGGAAAAACTTCCTAACTGTCAAAGTGATTAAGCACTGGAATAAATTGCCTAGGGAGGTTGTGGAATCTCCATCATTGGAGATTTTTAAGAGTAGGTTGGACAAACACCTGTCAGGGATGGTCTAGATAATACTTAGTCCTGCCACAAGTGCGGGCGACTGGACTAGATGACCTCTCGAGGTCCCTTCCAGTTCTATGATTCTATGATATACAAGTATAAAACCAATGAAGTGCATACATAATGGTCAGGCTTTATTGGGATGAGTTTGGGATGGACATATTACTCAAGGGGCAAGGTAAGAAACCAGCTGTGTATTGTATATGATGGGTAATCAAAATGAATAGGCAAAAACACCATTTGGGAATAAGTTATATTTTTCTTTGCATTTTTTCTTGCATTTTGGAGACACTATGAACTAGATAACTTCCCTGTACTCCTGTGGGTGGAGGGGATTTTGATCTGGTAGGTCTCAATTAGGTTTCCAAATAAAGGGGGTTTATCAGCTCTACAGTCCCAGCCAGTGGAGACTTCTCTGTGTGGGATTAAGCTCTGAGAGGTTTACAGACTAGGAGCCTCTCTCTATGCTACTCTCCCATTTCTAGTCAATGGCTATCCATGTTGTTACCTGGGCTGTGACTGAAATGGCATTATCTGGATGCCTCCTAAAGGATCCTGCTGCTTTGAGAATGACCAAAGATCTATTAAAAAGAACAGGAGTACTTGTGGCACCTTAGAGACTAACAAATTTATTTGAGCATAAGCTTTCATGGGCTACATCCCACTTCTTCGGATGCATAGAATGGAACATATATTGAGGAGATATATATACACACACATACAGAGAGCATGAACAGGTGGGAGTTGTCTTACCAACTCTGAGAGGCCAATTAAGTAAGAGAAAAAAAACTTTTGAAGTGATAATCAAGATAGCCCAGTACAGACAGGTTGATAAGAAGTGTGAGAGTACTTACATGGGGAGATAGATTCAATGTTTGTAATGGCTCAGCCATTCCCAGTCTTTATTCAAACCTAAATTGATTGTGTCTAATTTGCATATCAATTTGAGTTCAGCAGTTTCTCGTTGGAGTCTGTTTTTGAAGCTTTTCTGTTGTAAAATAGCCACCCGCAGGTCTGTCATTGAATGACCAGACAGGTTAAAGTGTTCTCCCACTGGTTTTTGAGTATTATGATTCCTGATGTCAGATTTGTGTCCATTAATTTTTTTGCGTAGAGACTGTCCGGTTTGGCCAATGTACATGGCAGAGGGGCATTGCTGGCACATGATAGCATATATCACATTGGTAGATGTGCAGGTGAACGAGCCCCTGATGTTATGGCTGATGTGATTAGGTCCTCTGATGATGTCACTTGAATAGATATGTGGACAGAGTTGGCATCGGGCTTTGTTGCAAGGATAGGTTCCTGGGTTAGTGTTTTTGTTCAGTGATGTGTGGTTGCTGGTGAGTATTTGCTTCAGGTTGGGGGGTTGTCTGTAAGCGAGGACAGGTCTGTCTCCCAAGATCTGTGAGAGTGAGGGATCATCTTTCAGGATAGGTTGTAGATCTTTGATGATGCACTGGAGAGGTTTTAATTGGGGGCTGAAGGTGACAGCTAGTGGTGTTCTGTTATTTTCTTTGTTGGGCCTGTCTTGTAGGAGGTGACTTCTGGGTACTCGTCTGGCTCTGTCAATCTGTTTTTTCACTTCAGCAGGTGGGTACTGTAGTTTTAAGAATGCTTGATAGAGATCTTGTAGGTGCTTGTCTCTGTCTGAGGGATTGGAGCAGATGCGGTTGTCTCTTAGAGCTTGGCTGTAGACAATGGATCTTGTGGTGTGTTCTCCTCCACAGGATTCTGGATACCCTTCCCCATGATTCCTAGGGATCTTTGTTGGTGGCAGAATGTGCCTCTATTTCATTCATACACCTACTGAGGCAACAATTTGAACTACTGATTAGATCACTTATATGGCTTTTTAATGAATTTTTTTGTCATTGTCCCATTTAGTCACAATAGTTTTACTTCTGGGGATAATGAGGTAAAAGGCTAAGGTTTGTTAGTATCTGTTAATAAATATTAACCCTTTTAGTTCTTTGTATATTTTCATTCATTTATATATCAACTAATCCTAAGAATCTTTATCTTCATCAAAGAGTGTGTCTGAATTCTAAGGCCCAGAACACTGGTCCTTGAACGATAAGTAATTCTATTCAGGAGTTTTCTCCATTATGCTGTACTTTAACAATCTTGGGTGCCTTCATGTCTATAAACCTCCAGATATTCTTGGAAACCGGTCTATCTGTAATGCTTACGTAAGTATATATAGACTTGGGAAACTAATAAGGGACGATTGTTACAGCAGATGTTTTCTGTTGTGGAATCAATAGGAAAGAATGATTGTGGGGTAAGAAGGACCCACTGAGAGATTATCTTGAGGAATTGTTAGTTCTCTCAGCTGTCAATAATCATACCTTCACACATAAATCAGGTAAAGTGAGAATGTATAGAAATGACCTCAGCACATATGTTGCTGGGAGAATATTCTTGGCAAAGAGGGTTTATTTGTCTAAAACTCTATATAATGATATCGGTATGGGAACTTAGCTGGGGGAAATGAAAACTGCGGGTCCCTCCACATACAGTCAAGGAGAAAGCCAGAACCAACTCTTGGTCTGACAAAAAGGGTTGACAATGTCTTTCTTTCTTTCTGTATTCTGTATAGTGCTGTACTAATCTGATTGATAATCTTTGATTAAATAATTCCAATTGAGCCAGTTATTTGACAATCTTGAGTCATTAACTCAGACATGCAACACGTTTGTTCCAGTTCTACCTACTAGGCTGAATGTAGGTTATAGTAACAGCAGGACAGAATGAGAAATGAGACAGACCAAGAGTAATGGATGAAATCTGGGGATGGTAACAGAACTTTTTCCATGGTGGTCAATACAGTAGCTCTTTTAACATGCTAGTTTTCTTTTATCCATTTCAGTAAAAATCACTAGTGGGCTTTTGCATTTTTTGAAAAATGTCTAGGATGTGTATTCTGTTATTTCTATTGCACACTGTAACCTTCCTGTGTTCAGAAAGTCATAACTGACTTTAGCTGCCACAAATTTTGAATTTGAATTTCAATTGTGGATGATCCCTATGGCCTGATCCTGCAAACTCTTCTGCACATGAAAGCTGTTATCCAACCTCCAGAACAGCTCTGGAAAGTCTATCAATACTTCATGGTATTAATGCTAACGTAACTACAGTGTCACATCAATATTTGCCATGCATCTGACGAAGTGGGTATTCACCCACGAAAACGTATGCTCCTATACATCTGTTAGTCTATAAGGTGCCACAGGACTCTTTGTTGCTTTTTACAGATCCAGACTAACACGGCTACCCCTTTGATACTTGACATCAATATTTGTGACTTTATATAATGAATACTGCTCTGTTGAATTTTCAGGAGCAATAGGATAGATCTTCTCTGGGGTAAATTGTGTTAGTTCCACTGAAGCAAATAAATCTAGGCTGATTAACACCAGAAGGGGATTTGGCCCTATGTATTTTTAAATATATGTGCTCTGTGTTAGCTGAGTTATTTATCCAGTAGTTCAAAAATACATGAACAGTAAGTGCATACTAAACCATAACCTGTTACTGTGTGTCTCCTCCCTCGTATTTTGTTTAACTGTTAATAATTTCAACCCTAGATATTATTGACAAGGAGGATAATTGCTTAGTTTGGAGACAGTGGTACTGTATAACTGAGAGTAATGGAAGGAATTAAGAAAAGGAAAATCTATGCTAATAGTAGGAAATATTTCTTGATGTTAAATACATTTAGCTACATAACTTTCTTCCAATGGATGTTGGAAAATCCCTATCACCTGGGACTGCTAAAACTAGCTTGGACAAAATACAGGAAACAGGCTGTAGAGCACAATTTTGTGTTTTCAGGGAGATGGTCTGCATGATCAAATGTCTTTTCAATCTCCAACTTCATCATTGAAGAATTAAATAACTCAGTTTATTTTTTTTCAAATGTAAATCCCTGTAAAGTTTTTCAATTTAATTTTTTAAATCAACAAGCTAACAGGCTAGTTCTGAGGTGTGTGCATACATGCATGGAATTCTACTCTACATTCTGCCTGTCTGCTCCATGCTTCTATGCAGACTAAAAAGACATCTCCAAGACACATGCTCTCCTGCTCAGGCAACTCTTCTTGCAGATAAACATGAAGCAGACAAGCCCAGCTGGGAAAAAGCATTGGGTGCTTGCATATGCATCATGTGTAAAGTCAATTTTCTGGGGCACTATCCTTGAGAAGTGTTTTTTCAATCCATGGCTACACCTGTGCAGTCAGTCAATTTGGGGGAGTATGTTTCTGCTAAAGTGTTTTTTAAATCCTGTCTACACATGAAGAAATGTAGCAATACATTTGCTTTCTGTGATACATTTCATGCTAGCATATTGAAATCCTGATAGAAAATCTAATCCAATGTATCTGTCTGTTGTAGCCAAACTCCAGCATTTTGCCTAGAATATAATATTGCATCTCAGAAGCATGTGATTACCTATCTAACAGAGAGCAACAGAGTGCAAATGCCCTAGATTCCAAAGAGCTCTTCCCTTTTTTACTACATTTATGAGAGCGCCTGATGAGAGTTGTACTTTTATACTGTGCAGTAAGGATTGCATATTATAAGACAAATACCAAAGATTTGCCAAGAATGTAATTTTTGGCCTTTTGGTCATTGAACTATAAGGGTGATCTAAAATGTCATTGGCTAAACAGCTGAAAGGTAAATAATTCCATATTATTGAAGTCAGAGAAATGAGTCATCCCATAACTACGCTTCAAAGTTTTCAAATGATTTTATTGGATTGGAATCTGTTAATACAAGCATGTATTTCATTTTCCTTAGTAAGTATCGACCTTGGACTTTGACAGACAATACATTGTGCAAATTGGCACAATGTCTCTACTTTAGCTTTAGAAATTATAATTTTACTTTGTAGGAAAGATTTAAGTTGGGCTTATTGGACCAAACTCTAGTGTTGTGTGTGTGGTGTTTCCCCCCCCCCCCGGTTCAACAGCTTACTGAATGTCATTACAGGGTCTTTTAATCTCTTTTCAGAATAAAAATTAACTCCTCTAATTTTGCATATAATTGACTAGTCCAGGGGTCGGCAACCTCTGGCACGCAGCTCGCCAGGGTAAGCACCCTGGCGGGCCAGGCCAGTTGGTTTACCTGCTACGTCCGCAGGTTCAGCCGATCGCGGCTCCCACTGGCCGCGGTTCACCAGTCCGCCCAATGGGGGCTGTGGGAAGCGGTGCGGGCAGAGGGATTTCCGCGTGCTGGCCGTGGCTTTCCGCCGCCCCCATTGGCCTGGGACGGCGAACCGCGGCCAGTGTGAGCTGCGATCGACCGAACCTGCCAACGCGGCAGGTAAACAAACTGGCCCGGCCTGCCAGGGAGCTTACCCTGTCGAGCCGCGTGCCAGAGGTTGCTGAACCCTGGACTAGTCTGTAGTACCCAATTAGGCACTAGGTAAGAGGCGGTGTGATACATTATTATGCACAATTACAAGATAAGGAAACTTTTCACCCTAAAAACACATCCTGAGCATAGTTCATGATAAAATTATGAATGCAAATCATTAGAGAACCAATGAAGGTGAGTAAATTTCAGTAAGCAACATAAAACCCTGCCAACAGAAAAGACTTGGATATTGGATCTGCTAGATGTTTCTTCTTGTTGTTTGTTTGTACGTGATATGCCTCTGCCTTTCGGGGAAGCTCAATGTAGCCATTGCAATTATTACAAACCCCTTTGAAAACGGAAAAAAAATAAACCTTCCAGGCCAAATTCTGCCCTCATTTATCAATATACAAATGAGTTGGGGCCCAACAAATGTTTAGCATAATCAGTTAAATTTGGAGGTGTGAATTCAAACACGTGTAGAGTAAATGAAAACCTCTTGAAATAAGAATGGAGCTGGATGTACTTATTCCTAAACCCATGTAGTTTTGGACTTATTAAGGTACAGAGAGCTTGTATTTAATTCTATAATTTTTATTTAAACATTACATAACCCAACAGTGAGATCCTGCTGCAGTCTGCAGTTCTTTGATCTCCTGGCAGTCCAGAATGCTGCCTCCCAAAACATAGGATGACCTTTTGCCTCTTTACACAATGTTGTAGTCTCTGTCAGTATCATTAACAGTTTAACAAATAGATGAGAGTTTACAGTATGCCACGTTATGTTGAGAAAACATTTTAATAAGGGACAGGCTAAAAATAAAATAGTTCCAAATTGAGAAGTAAAGGGTAGAGGAAAGGTAACAAAATCATCAAGAAATGGTTTGCTTTTTTGAGTAACCATGTGATACAGATGATATTCTTTGTAGGGAAAGAATGTGTGTGTACAAAGTTAGAAATGTCACCAGGTTACTTTTCTGATTTTTATCTCAAATTAACCTTAATCAAATCTGATGTAAAACTAATATAGATTTCAGCACCTTAGAATATCTTTGGAGAAACTTTCTTGTGGGATCTGGTTTGTATCGGAATTAGCTGAGATCAGTGCCCCCTTCCTTTGTGCTAGGTGCTGTACACACATGTAATAAACAGTGATTCCTGCCTGGAAATGCTTACAATCTAAGGACTTGATTGTGGATTTACCCCCAAGGTACTTACTCCCTTACTCCCCTGACTAGGCACAAAGGGGGAGCCACACTGATAGGACAGAGAATAAGTGGGGAAAAAGGAAGTATCATTATCCCCAGCTCACAGCTGAGGAACTAATGTACAGAGTAAGTGACTTACCCAAGAACACAGGGACGTAGTCTATGGTGGATCTTGGAATTAAACCCAGATCTCCTGAGTCCCTTAAACATGACCATTCTTCCTCATACCAGAAAGAGGATCACCAAGAAGTGATCACTATGAATATTGTCACCTTTGTACTTCCTCCCACCCCCCCCTTTTTTTTTGGCCTATGGTTCTCCCTTATTGTGTCCCTTCAAATTTTGATTGTGCAATCTTTGGGGAAGGATTGTGTCTTCACTTGGTTTTGTGACGCACTTAGTTTTTTGAGCATTTTGAAAACATGCTAACAGCAACAATTTAAAAACAACCACCATCCTATAGTACAAAAGAATGAGGGTTATCAAAGAAGAGCCAAAAGGAAGAATTTACTCAGCAGAGTTTAATACTCATAAAATTTCTCAGTTCAGAGTCTTCTAGAAATGGAACGTGTCCAATATCCTCTCTTCCCTACAAAGAAATGTCATCAAAATATTTTTGTAATGAGGAAGTAATTTCCTTATAAATTACCAAGTGGTGGGGATTAATTAAATGATAAAAATGCTACTTATGCCTATTAAACAAATTAATCAACTTTACATCCTTCAAATACATTTCAGCAATTTGTCTTATATTTTCCTGCACCTGGCTTTCTAGTTAGCTACATATTTGCTAGTTTAATGGATTTTGAGTAACATCTATTTACATTTTTAATACATGCAGTACTTCATAAACCTGGTTTTACTACGCCAATTGCTTTCTTTCCAAATCCTCTTTTCTTTTAATCCTAGGTTCCTTTCCATAAATTTATTTTGCGCCAGTTTCCTCTTGTGCCAATTTGTGGACCCTCTTCCCCTCTAATAATCCCCACTCCAGTCCTAGAACATCTAAATCATGCAACTGTGGCATTTGGTGGAAGGAAAATGTTTGGAACAACTGTAGTCTCACATACCATCTCGTCCAAGTCAATGTTTATTCCTGCTCATAGACACGTACGAGGTCAATAGTATCGGTACAACCTTAAATCCAGTGAATTTAGTTAATCCTTTTGCAAGGAGAGAGCTTTCCCTTATGGCATATTTAATTATACTCGATGCAGTCTGTAAATTGTTTATAGTAGCTCCTGCTATGTGCTCTCCAGACTGAGAGCTAAAAAGTCATTGTCCCTATCTCATAGAACTAGAAGGGACCTTGAAAGGTCATCGAGTCCAGCCCCCTGTCTTCACTAGCAGGACCAAGCACTGATTTTTGTCCCAGATCCCTAAGTGGCCCCCTCAAGGATTGAGCTTACAACCCTGGGTTTAGCAGGTCAATGCTCAAACCACTGAGCTATCCCTCCCCACTAAAGCTAGGAGCTTGCAAAGTAAGGATAGATAGACAAGTAGACCAAGATTAGGGGGAATGGGAAATAACATTTTTTTTTTCTAATTTAATTTTTTTGTCAACATGAGTCACACTTCAAGCATGGAAGAAATGGATCTTCAAGAGGTTTTGAACTGGATTTAAATGTGAAAAAGGTGGGCAGATGATCTCAGCGAGGGTGCACCATGCATAGGACCTGTTCTGGTTTTAAATGTCTTAAGTGGTGGGGTTGTTGAGCCATGTCGGTCCCAGGATATTAAGCTGGGTGAGGTAATGTCTTTTATTGGATCAACTTCTACTGGTGAGAGAGACAAAGTTTTGAGCTTACAGAGAACTATTAAGCTCGAAAGCTTCTCTCTTTCACCAAGAGAAGTTGGTCCAATAAAAGACATTACCTCACCCACTATCTTTCAAGTGGTGGGGTCGTTTCCACTTCCCTTGAAAGACTAGTCTACAGTCCAGTAGAACTCATTGCTAGGATTTTGTCCCTGGGATTCAGTTTGAATTACTTTAGTGTAATTTCACTGCAATAACTTAATTATACCCACAGAAAATCAATGCAATAAACCACTGTGGTGGAAACATTGGCAGCAAAAGGACAATATAATGCTTTGTCTGTTTTTTTTAACAAGAAAATTGTAGGGAGTTTCTGAGAACGTTGAAAGTTTGCTTTGAGAGTTGGCCTTGAAAGCAAATGACTATTGTAATTATTTTGTTTTAAATTTTAAACAAAAATATAGGTAGCCAGATTTGAAGGTGATCTGTGTCCTTTGACCCAGTAAATAAAACACCCCAGTCATGTTCACTCTCACTCATCTTCATTCCAATTGAGTGAACCAGCAAATAGCCAGCCCCAAATATCATTGTCAATGCCCAGTTCAGTTTACAGGAAATAAAAGCCATATTCATTGGCAGTTCACAGAAATGAACATGCCAATGAGATCCCCATTAATCAAAGTCCATGGAAGGGTTTCTATTGTTTGACTCATTCAGACCTTAGCCACTCTTTCTCTTAACATCGTATCAATCAGCCAAACAGAATAGCATCAAAATCTATAAACACAGAACCCTATCTACACAATAATTTTCTATATTTTGCAAACTACCTTCTACAACCCAGAGATCCCAATGTACTCCTGCACTTTTGGATTATTTTAAAAATAAATACAAAGTTCTCATTTTAAGGGCACATAAAATGGTAGCTTCACACCAGCAACCACGCACCGCACCATAACAACTCTAACTCAGGAACCAACCCATGCAACAAACCTCGATGCCAACTCTGCCCACATATCTACACCAGCAACACCATCACAGGACCTAACCAGATCAGCTACAACATCACCGGCTCATTCACCTGCACGTCCACCAATGTTATATATGCCATCATGTGCCAGCAATGCCCCTCTGCTATGTACATTGGCCAAACAGGACAGTCACTACGCAAGAGGATAAATGGACACAAGTCAGATATCAGGAATGGCAATATACAAAAACCTGTAGGAGAATACTTCAACCTCCCTGGCCACACAATAGCAGATGTAAAGGTAGCCATCTTACAGCAAAAAAACTTCAGGACCAGACTCCAAAGAGAAACTGCTGAGCTCCAGTTCATTTGCAAATTTGACACCATCAGATCAGGATTAAATAAAGACTGTGAATGGCTATCCAACTACAGAAGCAGTTTCTCCTCCCTTGGTGTTCACACCTCAACTGCTAGCAGAGCACCTCACCCTCCCTGATTGAACTAACCTTGTTATCTCCATACTGATTTATACCTGCCTCTGGAAATTTCCATTACTTGTGTCTGATGAAGTGGGCATTCACCCACGAAAGCTTATGCTCCAATACCTCTGTTAGTCTTAAAGGTGCCACAGGACCCTCTGTGGCTTTTTACTGAGAACAGAGTACACTGATTGCCTAAAATCTAACTGCATTCGAAGGTCTTTCTTCCATACCCTTTTATGGTTAAAACACAATATTCTATCACAAACAACAGGTGTGGCACTTCATCCCTCACAATTCCATCTGACCATGACTAACTTTTGTCTGTTGAATAATCAACCTTAAAACCCCCTTCCCTCCCTCAAAGAAAAAAACATGTTTCTATCCTAGTGTTTTCAAAATTTACAGTGTCACCTGTTGTTTTTCTTAAAAATGCACTGATTTCTGGGAACGGTTTCCACAAGCCAGTGGAATTTATACTTCTAAATCCTGTAGGAA
The DNA here is from genome assembly GCF_028017835.1 of Emys orbicularis. NCBI lineage: Eukaryota > Metazoa > Chordata > Testudines > Emydidae > Emys > Emys orbicularis. Next base: position 265,306,080 of record NC_088683.1, on the reverse strand, counting down.
CTTCTGAAAATCTTATCCTTTGCAAGCATCTCTCTTTATAATTCAATTATTTTGTGCCCAATTCTGCTCCTTGATCTAGAATAGTCATACTGACTTCAGTGGAACTACTTTGTGTAAGTAAATTCTACTCCACATAAGTAATGTTTGCAGAATTGGGTCATACATTTGCAAAAATGTATTGTACCAAAAGCTCTATAAATAAGGTCAGAAAAACTGTTACTTTTTTATAGTTTAAAACATGACTGCTCATAGGAATACATACATATACTTACAACTTGGTTTTGTCCAGGTGTTACATCTCTACTGATAACATGAAATGCAAAACATATGCACATGCAAAGTTACTAACCATTTAAATCTCCCTAATTCAAATCAGTCTATAGCTGCAGCTCCAAGGCACCATAGCCAATTAATCTGAGTCAACAGCACCAATTATACCTCATTGATTGGCCATAATTTACCAGATAAATTAGATCGTATAGTGGCTTTTCATGTACTCTGAACACAGTGTAATTTGTTGTTAAGACCTCAACTCTATTGCTTTGTAAGAAAGATTGAAAGCACCAGTGTGTAATCTTTCACACTTCAATTAGAGTAATTCTGATGCTTTACCACAACCACACCATTTCATTCCAAAGCAAATTCCTCCTCCCTTTCAGCCCCCCCTCCCCCCCAGACAAACAACATAAAAGAGGAATGGGAAAAAATTATACAACAAAAAAGGAAGAAAGCAAGAACAATGAGAGAGGCTCCATTTCTGTCAGTCATCCCCGTCCCTCTGCTCCTCATCCTTGGGCATTTATCCAGAAGTAGCTCTCACAGATGTTGACTGGGCTTAGTGAATCCAATTAGCTTTTCATATTCACAGATGTCTTTCTGAATCCAGGCAGTTATGAACAATTGTAAAATTTTTAGTTCCTATAAAATTTCCTGAATGTTGGCTTAAGTGAATTATGTAAATCCAATATGGACACTTGGAGCCAGATGACTAGGCCAGTAGTGCAGACACAGCACGTCCCTCTTCCCACATAGCTATCTCCTTTCCTGCGTGAGGAAGGTCAGCACTATCCTCTCTCTGCTTGGGACCTGATGAAGTTCAACTCTTGGACCCGAGATCCATGACTCCGGAGGTGAAGGCTTGAGTAAGTGTCATAGCTCGGGTGGGTGGTGGTACACTTTGTTGCTTCAGGCCCTGTATGAAACCCAGCAGAGTTCTTGAATCCGGAAGCTGCTTTACATCTTCTGCAATTACCTACAACTGTGAGCAACTATGTGTCTTTTTTTTTTTTTTTTTTTGCTTTTATTATCACAGTAGCTTGCACAAATATCCACTTTGCATGCACAACAGCAGCAATGGCATGTGCACCTTACTTTTTGGAAAATCAAGTTAAAAAATTCTTGCCTCTTGCCATTTTGGAGAATAGGCTTTTACCCCAAACCTGTCATCCTAGTTTAACTTTAACATGACTGCCATGTCTTCTTTCATTACAATGAGTAACTTTTGTCAGGACTGCACAACAGTATCTAGATCCCTGCAGCCTTCAGCTTACCAGGGGGTTCATTCCAGTGATGGATTGGTTGTTCAGATAATTTTATTGCGTCTGAAAGACTGTAGTCCCAGCAGCTGTTAAGGGAGAATTCTTGAAATAAAAGTTTTAAAGTTGTGGTTTTGTGACTATTAAAGCCATTTTTTCAAAAGCTTAAATGTATGCAGATCCCTGTGTGGGAGCTGCTAGGTTCTGATCATTTTGGAAAATTGGGCCATTTATGTAGGTGTCTAAATATGGATTTAGGAGCTTAACTTTAGTCACCTATTTCTGAAAATGTTGCCAGGCAGCCAGGGCCGGCTCTAGGCACCAGTGTCCCAAGCATGTGCTTGGGGCAGCACTTTTCAAGGGGCGGCATTCCGGCCCTTTGGGGCTGCACTCCGGCCCTTTTTTTGTTTTGTTTTGTTTCGGCGGCGGCACTCCGCTTTTTTTTTTTTTTTTTTGCTTGGGGCGGCAAAAAACCTGGAGGCGGCCCTGCAGGCAGCTATATGGTTGTAAGAGTTACAAGCAGGCAGGATCATGCCCTGGAGGGTAGACCAGTATTGGCCGTGATGCTACTCATTTGGTTGGGGATAGGGTTAGTAAGGAAAAATTTAAGAAAGGGTTAGTCTTTGGGAGAGGCAAAGTATTTTTATTCTGTGTCTGTGGCAATGGTGGTGGTCAAAAAGGGCCATGTGCTGTCTCTTCTGTGAGAGTGGGGCTTTGTAGGCAATGAAGATTTGACAGCACCCCATTAGCTGAAATCCTTTTTTTAACAAAGGATAATAAAGTTTTGAAGGCACCATTTGTGCCATTCTATGTGTGCAGCAAAATGTTGCTCCACAACTGTACTAAGAAAAATATTTCTTATAAAGATTTTACCTTCACATCATATTGCTGGAAATATTTTAAAAGGTAATCCAGAGTTAGCCAAAAGACCGGTTATAATACTCAAGGTAGGCCTGCAGAGACTATGAAAAGACCATTAATGAACTCATGGAGTGGAAATCAGCTATGGTTCAGAGACAGACCTAGAGAAGTCATTTTACATTGTAAAATATGTCATCTTTTTTTAAATATGAGAAAGCTAGAAATCAAAGTCCAAAGAGCTATATTCTAGGCTTCCTTAGAATATCAGAGAGAGAAGTTTTTTTCTAAATAACTCAGATTTAGTTCAAATTCAGGCACTGCCTCCTTCTACTGTTTTTCCCACTGCAAAAGAGCTGCTGTTTCAGCAGCACTTATGTGGAGCAACAGTTGTGCCAGGTGGCCAGTTTGTTAATCACATGTGTGTATTCCTTGGAGATCCCCCCGGCATATGCTGTAGGCCACTCATTTGTGGAATATTTCATGTATATTCCATGCTGCAGTGGAAATGGGAAGCAGGCTGCAGCACTTTAAAGTGAAAAGGTACACTAATAAAGAGATCGCCAGGAGTGTGGCAATGGAAAGGCCTCACAGCTCTAAGCCTTCTAGAGCGTGAACTGAATTTCCTCCTGCACATTTTATAAACTACATAATCACACTAGGATTTGATACTGTCTATGTAACACAGGTCCTCCTCTATGTAATCTCTAGTCTGGCATGTTTTGTTGTGTAACATCTGCATCTCTGGGCTCCAGTAATGGGATAAAATAAGAAACTACCTCTTGTTTTAATAGGTATCCAGGGCCAAATTTTCAAAATTAGCATGTGGAAAAATCCACATCTGTATATGCAGATCAGGTAATTAGTCATGCAAATACATGAGCTGCATAATGTAATATAAATCTGAAGCTCAAATACAGAGCCGTGAGAGCAACTCTGGGCTCGTATCCTGCAGCGGGATGAGTGCAGGCCAACCTATGATCCTTATGATCCTACTATCAAGCACCCATGAATTTAAAGAGGATAAAGTTGAGCGCTGTTGATTAATTCTGCTGTTTATTTCTAAGTCCATACTACTAGTACTACATATAGCTGTAAAATGTGCTCCGATGCTGCACTTGACATTGGAAAGAGATTTTTTTCTATCTTAAGGTTTTCTATAGCACCTTGCACCATAGTGGCCGAACACTGACTATCGCATCTGTTGAAATGAAAACATTTACTTATACGATGTACACACAACAGCTCAAATCGGTTTAAGTTAAGTCACTCAGGGATGTGATTAAGTCACCTCCCTGAGCGACATAAATTACACCAACCTAAGGGCCAGTGTGGACAGTGCTATGTTGGAAGAAGAGCTTCTCCCACCAACACAGCTATTGGTGCTGGCGGGGGCTGGAATAATTAAGTTGACGGGAGAAGCTTTCTCTCGTTGTCTTAGAGTGTCTGCACTAGCAACGGCACAGCCGCATCAGTGCGACTGCACCCCTATAAGCTCTGTAGTGTAGTGTAGCCATAGCCTTAGTCAAGTAAGAATTCAGTCCAAGTATCACTTTTGTTTGTAGCTCAGGTGGTTAATGGCAGCAATGACTGTGGGGTTTGATACATCTAGGGTGCCTCTTCACAAAGAACTACATCTGCTTGAACCCCTACCCAGAAATCTGAGAACACTGAACCTACCCTCTTTTGGTGGCCTTAACAGGCAGAACTGCCCCAGTTACAAGCATTCCAGGATTATATACAAACAAGAAAATCTTAGGGGAAAGAGAACACAGTCATAAACTTAGGAAAACATAGCAACCGATTATACATGCAAATAAACAACAAAATATATCTCCTTACAGTAACTTTGGCAGTAGTCCATCTAACTTGCTTCCCACCCACAAGAGAATATCCCATAGGTGATAAATAGTTCCCATCCACCCTATCCCACTCATGGTTTGGATCAGCAAGGATTAGTAGTCTGAGTTCCTTTATAGGTCTATCTTCAGTTCCAGAGCATAGCTTACCACCAAGCAAGCTTGCTAACCCAGCAGGGCCAGCTCCAGGCACCAGCAAAGGAAGCAGGTGCTTGGGGCGGCCAATGGAAAGGGGCTGCACGTCCAGGTCTTTAGCAGCAATTTGGCGGTGGGTTCCTCAGTCCCTCTCGAAGCGAAGGACCCGCCGCTGAATTGCCGCCGAAGAAGCTGGAGCCGGCCCTGTAACCCAGCATAGTGATTCATCTTTATGGAGGTGCTGGGTTGGCAGAGTTCACTCAGCGCTTGTGATGGGGTCCCTGGGGTGCAACCTGGACTGTGGGACCGCTGAGCCCTCTGTTCCACCAACCTGGGGTATTCCCCACAGTGCTGGGAGAATGGATTCCCTTTAATGGGCCATCAGCACATCTGTGCCATCAGCACTCCTTTGTTGTACCTGAAAGGCTGATTGTGGGTGTTCTCAACCTCACATATTTCAATAGCACACACATAGTAAAACTTTATAACTTCACATACAACGATAGCACATACAATCCAACAGGATATTACTGCTCAACAGATCAAGACTTTAAAAATGATACTTCACAAGGCATATTTTGTACAAAACATCATAATTATGACAGTGGTGAATATGGGGGTTCCAGGGTGCTGCTTTGAGGTACAGAGGCAGCACCATTTCTGTCCTCTGCAGTGACTCACAGCAGAGCCTCAGAATCCCATCCTCACTTGCCATAAAGACTTCTGAGTCACTTCTCACTGCCAACTCTCACAGGAGAGAAGCCAAGAACATTTAGGACTGTCGAGGAGAGTCCTACCTGATGGGACATAAGCTCCTTGCTCCAAAGCTCTCTGGAAACCCACTACTCCCAAAAATACAGGTTTACATATAGTTATGGTGACTCCCCAAGTGTCATTGAAGGAATTGTGTGTAGGTAGCCTATCCAAATGAATCTTTTTATGGCCCCATGTACACTTTGACTGTACATGGTTACATGGGTATTGTTGTGCAATAGCCCCCCTACTGTCCGTAACTGAACCCAGGAAGCATGTTCCTGAAGGAGAGTGAAGTATGCAAAAGTTAGCATGCAGCATAGGTGCTGGAACTAGGGATGCGGGGGGTGCTGCAGCACCCACTGGCTTGAAGTGGTTTCCATTATATACAGAGTTTATAGTTTGGTTCAATGGCTCTCAGCACCCCCACTGTACAAATTGTTCCAGCACCCCTGGCATGCAGGAGAGGGGTGGATATATACACGCCAATGCTGTAGCATGGCCCTGTACCCATTCTACAATGCAGTGTGGACGGGGGCAATGGGCAGGTCATAGGTATCTTTAATCCTCCCAGGCCATTCCCACAGTGCCCCCTTTGGTGCCTGACACCAAAAAAAGATATAAAGGTCCCTGACCCACTGTTGCTGGTGGTAGGAGTGACCTGCACTGAGCATTTTTCAGTTCTCCCGCCATGAGCGCTATTCATCAGCACAACCTGGAGGGTATTGACCCTAGTTCAGCTGGAAGTGAAATGCTTCTGGGCACTGCCTACCACCCTATCTGCTGCTTCTGTCTGGGAACAAGAAGCACCTCCTCCATCTTCTCCTCCCCCTCAATCTCCTCCAGCTGCTTGCCAGGCTGCTGTTGAGCCAGTGAATCCCATCCCTCAGCCTGACAAGGATGAGCAAGCTGGAAACCTGGCAGTGCCTTCAGGGGGGCAACAATGAACCCAATCCTGACCCTGTAGCAAAGCCTGTTTGGCACCCAACCCCTATGCAGGAGACTTCCCTGAACCTGCACAGCGTTCCTCAGGCGTTCCCTCCTTGTCAAGGACAGTGGGAAGGGAAGGGCTTGTAGTTGTGCCTAAAGACAGTAATGTTTGCCTACCATCAGGGAATTTGCCTGGTTTTTTTTTGGTATGATTGGTTCCTGTTACAAAGCATTTTTTGCAGTTAGTTAGATGTACGTTTGTAAAGAAAAGTTTATGTTCACTTCACATGTACGTGCGTGCACCTTGTTTTCCAAAGATGATCAAAGTGATTAGTACATAGAGGTTTGAGATGGGATAGCAGGAACCACAGCACATAACTGTGTTATCTGTATAAGCCTGGAGCCACTGAAATGCAAATAATGATATCCTTCACACTAACCCTTACCACACCTCCATCCCTTGACCATGGGCTTATTTGTGTTTAAAACAAACAAATAAAAAGGGTTATTGGCAATGAAATAAGCTGTAAAACAACGGCTGCTTGTAAAAGCAGCAACATGAGCAACAGAGAAGTTAAATCACTAACAAACTTATAAAGACTTTTCAATTAACTCACAATACAAAGAAAACAAAAGTAAAGTGATATGGAAGACAGGTCACACTGTGCTTGTACAGTGTGTGCTGCTGCTTTAGAATTGAGTTGAATTGGGCATGTTGTATTAAATTAGATGGAATATAGGGGTCCAAAAAGTCAAAGGTGTTAACATGACCAACATTAAACAGTGTTAAAAAAAGTTGGGAGACCTCAGCCTTCTTGGTACCCTGGCAAACACACCATAAAAATCCTTTTAATTTCTGATTAAAGATACAGAAAAGAAAGAAAGGTTAAAGCATTTGAAATATAAAGTATTTAGTAAGGCTTTCATTTTAGCAACATTCCCTGTTCCCTTTCTCTCTTGCTGGAGAGAGTTTTTAAAAGGAAAATGCCTCTATTTGACAGTCTCGTAGATGGCAATAACTGTTTTTGGGGGGCAAAAAGAGAAGAAAGTTAGTTGAGATAGGTTGGAGCTGTTGCTGTTGTTAAAGTCTGACGTGCTGGCCGCCACTTCCCGCAGCTCCCATGCTGGGAACGGTGAACTGTGGCCACTGGGAGCTGCGGGGGGCCGTGCCTGCGGATGGTCAACGTAAACAAAATGTCTTGCGGCCTGCCAGTGGATTACCCTGATGGGCCGCATGCCGAAGGTTGCCAACCCCTGTCCTAGAACACAAAACAAGACAAATACACAAAAGAGCAAAGATAGAAAACGCAGTTTCTGTCTTTACTATTGACTTTCATGTGCAGTCTCACTGCTGGAAAAACACAGACACAGTCCATGGTCTAATCGGCCATCTTGAGACTTGGCAAACTAGTACCAGCATTCAGAGTAGCAGCCGTGTTAGTCTGTATCCGCAAAAATAACAGGAGTACTTGTGGCACCTTAGAGACTAACAAATTTATTAGAGCATAAGCTTTCGTGGGCTACAACCCACTTATGCATCCGAAGAAGTGGGTTGTAGCCCACGAAAGCTTATGCTCTAATAAATTTGTTAGTCTCTAAGGTGCCACAAGTACTCCTGTTATTTTTATTAGTACCAGCATTGATCTACATAATAATATATATATATATAAGGCATGCTTTTATTTGCCACTTTGCTCACAGGCTCAAAGCAGTGTTGCAAAATGTAGTCCTGGCCAGACTCTTATTAGGCAAAAGGAGAAGGATAGGAAAAAGAGAAAATAAGGTGGGGAAGAGAGAGGACACACGCGGGGGAGCGGAGTGGGGAAGGAAGTGACAAAGTCTCACATCCCAGGTGGTGGTCAGGATTTAGCCGGAGTCAGTGGAGGTGGCAATGCCATTTAGATTCCTCTCTCCAGACTGGTCAGGACATCTCTCAAGGCCAGCACAGTCAGAGTGGATACTGGGGTCCCAGGAGACAGTGTGGGTGGCTGCCATATTGGTGAAGCTCGTTCCTTCCTGTTTTCCCATCTTTCAGCTAGCTAGCATCTGCATCTGTCCTCTAATTTTTATCTCCAAAGCCTTTTCTTTGAAGGACCCCCAAAAGAGGAGCAATGGGTGGAATAGCCAATCCCCTCATTATTTTGTCTAACAATTAGGCCTAATTTCTGACACATCAATTTGGGTCCATTAATTTCCAGCCCAGTTCTCTTGTTTACCAGGCATGATCTTAATAAAGTCCTCGAATTAAAGCAGTAGGCCTTCTTGTTTGTACTATTTCAGCCATTCTGTCTCCCTTTTGAACCTTTTCTCATCAACATTTGTTGTTATAGGCTATTGTGACACTTTATGCACTTTTATCAACTTTCCCCAAGTTGAGTTTACAATTAGGGTAAATTTGTAGGTACAATTATTGCAATAGGCCTCTCTCTTCATGATGTCATTATTCAGTAATAGGTCACCACTGGGAGTCATTAATACTTCTATTAAAGGAATTTGATAGACTGCAAATCCGCCCATTAAACTCACATCATCCATATCTTTTTGACATTCAATGCTCAGTTGTACTCTTTGCTCAGCTCCGTGAATTACAGGTGTTCGTTTCTGGTGTAATCTCAGTTTTTTTTAAAGAAGTTCTAACCTGTTGTTTTTACCATATTGTATGCCTAAAAATATAATATCAGTAAGACAGTGTCAATGCTAGGACATGAATGGAGGACACAGGCATCAAGTGTAGTCCTTCAACTACATACAGTTCACTAAGCAACATTTAACACAAACCAAGCCAAACACACACAAAGGGGAAGAGAAAAAAACAGCAACGATAGAAAATGCAGTTTCTGTCTCTAGTGTTGACTTTCACATGCATGGGAGTGCAGGGGACTGGACTAGATCTATTGAAGTCCCTTCCAGTCCTACGCTTCTATGATTCCATGATTTGATATAAACTGTAGTGACAGCGTACCGTACTGTCAAAACTAAAAGGGTAGTTGGTTCCTACCACTGTTTAGCTTTTGGTTTTCAAGTTGGGCTAGACTGGGAAGAAAAGGGTGGATGAAAAGCAAATTGTGATGAGCTGCTGGTGCTCAGGTATTATAATGATGAGAGCCCTATAAGGGCCCAATCCAATGCCCATTGAAGTCAATGTAAAGATTCTTTGACATCAGTGGGCATTGGATCATACCCTGAATTCCTAGATAGTTATATCTCTGAAAGTGTGTATAGTACGTTTTTTTTATTTCCAGAAGCTAGCCAGGGGTAGCTTCAGTAAAAGAGTGGGAGGGTAAATCCATAGGCATAATTTACTTCACTCTTTGACAAAATCCTAACATGCTTGTAGTAAAGTAATATTGATACTTAGCAATTTCATTCAAGGACCTCAAACTGCTTCATATATATTGAGACTTGATTCATTTCCCACTTGTGCAGGTGGTGTAATTTGACCCTGGGGTCAGTTGTGGTCTGATTCCCCTCTGCAATGGTCCAAGATCCTTAAAATGCAGTTGGCCTGTGCAGAAGGCTCATCTGCTGGTGAGGAGCAGAGAGGTCTTCTCTGATGGGCCTTTTGATTCAGGCAGTATCATGTAAGTTTGGTAGATGACAAAGCCCCCCCCCCCCCCCAACTCCTAAACAAAAAAACAACTCTGACCTGTTCTGAGGCTCTTATTGCAGACTGATTGGAAGGATGAACTCAAGAAGTAATGAAAGTGTGGTGGAGTGAGCATGCGTATGAGTTATTGATTATATAACTTCTATTAGCTTGTTTGAGAAATAAGCCCAGATACAAGTAGGGCTTTTATCCCCACCGAGCCAACAGTTTCCTCCACCTGTGGATCAGAGGCTGCCTGCCATCACTAATTTGGATTTAATCTAAGAACCCATTATGTGACAAAGCTACTAAGAAACAGCAATGAGAAATGGTTGGGAAAAAAATGACTCCAGTACTTCAAGATAATTATTTGTTGCAGAGACTAAGTTTGTATGGGTAGTAAATGAAATAAAAAATTCGGTGGACTTTTAAAATGGCTTTGTACATGCCAGGTAGAATTCAGAAATTGTGTTACAGCCTCTGTGAGTTATACAGATAGAGGAGGAATGGATTAAGGGGACTGTATCTCAGGCATGCTGCTACATCTCACGTTGCCTGTTGACAGTACTGAGTCGGTAGCATTGCCTTGCTGAGATCTATACAGGCGTGTTCTGTGATCATGAGGAATTGAGATTTTTTTGCTTTTCTGTTTGAATAATTAATAATAATACAATGATCCACATGGGCAGACTGTTGAACCCATGTGGAGCCCTACTAGATGGGGAAATTAAACACACATCAGGTTTAGGTACTTTTCCATCCTGGGAGGTTCAGGGCATGTCAGCAGCCTAGACACTGAGGATGTTCAGGTCTATCGTACCTAAATCTTTCCACAGGAAGTGGAATAGGAAAGTGAATGTTGATGATAACTGCAACAAAAAGACAATTTTAAAGAGTCTTTACAGGTCTGCATTGTAGCAGCAGTAAAGTGGTGCTTTCCAGGGTCAGCAGGGACCTTTGGCAAACATAAATGACTTTCCTATAATGAAACAAAAGCACCTGGTCAATTGCACACTGCAAATATCCCCTGTCTGTACAGTGTATCAAACTGTCATTGCAGTTTCTTTTGGGGGAGATGGTGCTGAATAAATTAACTCCTGCACAGTCTCCTCTGTGACTGCTATTTCACAGCCCATGAGAGGGGGCATGGAGGCTGTGAATTCTTTGCCAATAGCAGTAGGATTTGTAGTGGATCTGTGCTACCAGACTTGTGGGCCTGCAGAACAGCCGTCCATGTCACCGCCTCCTGCCAAGGTCTTGCTTGCAGAACCCTAGGATTTCTGGGACTTAGAGGCTGCAGCCCTTGCCCACTCTGAACCGGGAGAATCTCTCTTACCAGAGAGGACAATTTCCTGGAAAGTCAGTGAGGTCAATCTTTTGGAATTTCTTGCCCCACCCCCCTCAACACTTCCTGCATATTGCAGACCTCTCAACAGTCCTGGGTTTCATGTGACTACCCTGCTTCAACCTACAACCCCCCTGTTCTGGTGGAAGTGGCTCCTGTCCTGTGGGGCTGGCTGGGCGTGGCTTCCCACTTGGGAATTTGGGAATTGCAACTTGGCACATGGAGCTGCAGCGCCTCTCAGGTGTGGGTCGTCCCCTCCCCCCCCCCCAGTTAGTGTGGGGCAAGCTTGCTCTGCAATTCCCCCGCCACGCCAATCTTTCGACCCCTTCCCCCCGTCCAGGGCAGCATCCAAACCTCCCTGGTCCTTCCACCCTCTGGAGGAATAAATAGATTTTCTCAAACTTGGCACATGCCACACATATTCACGGCCTTTGGTCGTAGTTCATGTAATGTCATTTAAAATAGTGAGGAATTACAGAAAGTTACTTTCCTCTAATACTGAACAAGGAACTTTATTATAGAAAAAGAAAAACAACACTATTGTAATCCAAGCAATAAAAATATTATCCCTAAAGCTACTCTACCACACTCTCTGCTTCTTTGTTTTGCATCTACCTATTACCTCATCTTTCTTCCTAGCTTCCTGTGACAGCTTTAGAGCATTGGATATCAAGACAAAATTTTGACCCTTAAGGAATAACTGTCACGGTTTAATTTCCAGCAAAAATGCACACACATTTTAAAGCAGACAAAAATTAAACTTTTTCAGTTTTGATGATGCCTGACACTTTTTTATTCCTCATAGCTCCTGTATTAAATATCTTACTGGAAATGTATTAGTAAAACATGTCTGGGTTTACTAACTAACTGATGGATTTTATTAATCTTAAATTTTGAATATGCTAATTGTTTTATAATTGTAGCGAGATCTGTAAAGTAATTAGACACTGCTATCTTAATTTTTGTTACACTGTAAGTTGCACTATAGGATTCTTAGCAGTTATTTAGTTTTCTATATGGATGAAACTGGATACCTGGCTCTTACAATAGACCCATTGACAGGTTTGTAGGATCAGATCTTAAGATTCTGCTATAGTTACATTTTCTTCCCTTGATATATTTTTCTAATTACTTAATTCATAGTGCAACACCCCTCATTTAATAGTCCCTTCTTATGGTAATTTTTTTTCTTTTTGGAGACTATTATTGAAAATAGAGGAAAGGAGCTATTTGATATTATGGAACCTAAAAGGAAATACTATTTCCCCCCGCTGTTTCTATTTTTCTTTAATATGCCTATTAAGCTATATAAAATAATACATTAAATAATGAAGAATACTAAACAAATAATTTCTCATTAAAGATTAGGAAGCTTGCATTTGTGTATAGGTGTTTATAATAGAATATATATACAATAGAGAAATAGAATGCAATGTTTTGCAACTTAAATACAAAATAAGCTTATCTGGTATCCAAAGTTTTTGGCACATAAGCAATTCTATAGGGGTTTCCTAATACATCAAAAGATGACAAAAATAAAAACAAATGCTGAGTTTATGGCAAATGCTCCCTGGAATTGCTAAATCACCTTTCCATTCTCAATAATGTGAGTCCAAGACCTCAACTCCATATGAAATTTTGAAACAATCAGTCACTGTAGCAGCAACTGATTGCAGAAAACATGATTTCAAAATCAATTTGTCATGCTCCAATATGGATTTAATGGTTTATTTGTTTTGACATTTCTCATTTGCTAAGTGCAGGTATGCTGCAGTAATCTCTCTATCCTGCATTTACAAACCAAGATGCTGGAAGGCAGAAATGGTTTTGAATTTGTACTGGATATGGAATTACCTGATAATGTTTAATCTGATCATTTCCCCAGCACCACAAAAGAAATATATATGCTATCCGATTTCTATGACAAGACCTTTTGGATGTCCAGTTCATGTCACAAGAAATCCTAGGAGATGGCTTTGACAACACAAATGCCTTGTATGACCTGCCTGCAGAAAAGAAACATGAAGATGAGCTTTAAAATGTTAAATTACATAAAGGAAAGGGTTGGATTTTGATGCAATTCTATTTATGCAATGGGGGTACACACAGGCTGGCTCAAACACTTCCTTATTGAAAGTCCTTATTTGTGGAAGAACAGGTTTTTTTTATATTAGTGGGAAGAATTTATTTTTACTTCTTTGATATCATGAATCAAGGAGGTGACAGCCAGTTTGGTGGCAGCTATTTGGAGGGAAGTGGCCAGTGATTAGTGTGAAGTTGTAGAAGTTTCAGGGAGTACAGTTAGTGATCGTCCTCCTTCCAGGAAAACTCATCTTTGAGTTTCTCATCACAGAGTTAAGTTTAAGTAATCCAGCAAGAGTGATGAGAAAGTGGAGGACCTGTGTGCCTTCAAGCGGCATGTGGGAGTACAGCCTAATAACTTGGCCGTCTCTGATGGTTTACATCAGTGGTTCTCAATGGGGCGGCCAGCACATCCCTCGGCCTGCGCCGCTTCCCGCAGCCCCCATTGGCCTGGAGTGGCGAACCGCGGCCAGTGGGAGCCGCGATCGGCCGAACCTGCGGACGCGGCAGGTAAACAAATCGGCCCGGCCCACTAGGGGCTTTCCCTGAACAAGCGGCGGACCGACTTTGAGAACCACTGGTTTACACTGTTAAAAGCCATGCCTAAAATGTTTGAATGTGGGTGCTTAAAATTAGTTACTTGGTTAAGTGTCCTTATTTTCAAGAGTGCTGAGCATCCCAGCCCTGCTTTAATGATAATCAAGGGTGCTCAGTGCAGTTTGTAGGGTTAGGGCCTACATCTGTTTCCAGAAGCTCATTTATGAAGAATAAAACCTAAATTGTATTGCATTATTTAAAAACCAACATCTATCTGGCACTATTTTGCATGATTTATTCCTGGCTGTGCTGCTGGTTTCTCTTTGATGTCCCCAGGCCATTCTTGGTGACGTGAGGGTACTTCACAGGATGTTCACTTGATGGCTAATAGACAATATCTCAAAAGAGGAGGAAAGAACAGCAGCCAAATGATTGGTGCTGAACACAATATGCTTTAGAAATGCTGTTTGAGAATTTGTCCCCAGCCATCACCTACTCCTTCCCTTTGTACAGACATGCACTGCAGATTCTCCAGAAATCATTTTGTCTATTTATTATTTAGTTGAGTTTATAAATAACTATAATGAATAAGTGCCTATCCCACAGTCCAGGTGTCCTTTAGGAAATTGTACACAATATACAGAAATTTAGCAGCATATGCCCTCACCATATCATGACATATCCAACAATAACAAAAAATAATCTATGAATACCTTGGTCTCCCCAATCCTCAGTCATTTCCCACTTCCCTGATGCCTAAAAAAATATACAAACCTTATAGATTGCCCTCAAAGTCAAGAAATTCCAGCTTTCTTGTATCATGGAGGGGAGTGAAATCCAGATCTGAGGGGCTCACATAAAGACCACTCTACCAGGAATTTAAGCATGTACTGAAGTACTTAACTAAAGTATATAGTTATGGGCTTAAGAATGTGCTTAACTGTTTTGCTAAATCAAGGCCTTATTACTATAAACCAGGGTAAGCCCCCTGGCGGGCCGGGCCAGTTTGTTTACCTGCTGCATCCGCGGGTTCAGCCGATCGCGGTTCCCACTGGCTGCGGTTCGCCACTCCAGGCCAATGGGGGTATCAGGAAGCCATGGCCAGCACATCCCTCAGCCCAGGCTGCTTTCTGCAGCCCACAGTGGCCTGGAGTGGCGAACCGCGGCCAGTGGGAGCCGTGATCGGCCGAACCTGCGGATGCGGCAGGTAAACAAACTGGCCCGGCCCGCTAGGGTGCTTACCCTGGCGAGCCGCGTGCCAGAGGTTGCCGACCCCTGCTATAAACCCTGCCTTATCTTTTCTGTGTTTGGTGATAGAGTGCCATATCCAGTTATCTTAGTAATTACTAGTCCATCTTCCATTTCCTGCGTTTTGTTTTGCCTTGATGTAGCATCCCATGTTCAAATTAATTCCTACTATAACATCATTGAAGCCAATAAATTACACCAGAGTTGAATATGCCCGTAAACTATCCAATTAAGCTCTAATATGTGTTGGTATTTACAAAGCACCTGTTTCCATGGTATTAAAATACCAGCTTTAAAACAGTGAGTGCTTTGCTCTGTCCTGTTCTAGGTTAAAGGTAGACCCCTTATTTTGAGAGTAATGTGAATTTGCTATTTGCTAAATGATGGGTTGTTACTCTGCTCACATCTGGGCTTTCTTCTGTTCTGGTTGTTTAGGAAATACTGTGATAAAGGCACTATATGACTTGAAAATGTGAGAGAAGGTCTCTTTCTGAACTCTCTTGGGAGTGTATAACAGAGTCTCGGATGTACTGCTTAGAATGCTCTAACTCAGTGGTGGGCAACCTGCGGCCCATCAGGTAATCTAATTGCGGGCTGCGAGACATTTTGCTGACGTTGACCGTCCACAGGCATGGCCCCCGCAGCTCCCAGTGGCCGCAGTTTGCCGTTCCCAGCCAACGGGAGCTGCGGGAAGCGGCGAGCCGCAGGGACATGCTGGCTACTGCTTCCTGCAGCCTGGATAGCCACAAGTGGTAGGTTAAAATATTCTTGGGGGGGGGAGGGGCTGAGCAGGGGTGTAGTCACGGGTTGGCCTGGGCACCATGCACAGTGCTTAAAGTGAGGCAGGTGGTGAGGAGTTGCAGCCCCAGAAAAAATATTATTTAAAGATTGAGCCGAGCCTTTGAAGGGGGCAGTCTTAGTAAAGCTGCTCTTGCCTCATACCCCTGTGCTTCACATTAACACAGGCTTTGACTCCACACAGCACCACACAGCTCCAGTTACTGCCTCCCCATTGGCTGATTGTTTGGGAGCTGAGAGCCAATCAGGTTCTGGCTAGGCACCCACCAGCGGTGGGCTGGTGCAGGGTGCACCACCTCTGCAATGGGTGTGGGCAGAAAATCACCAGAGCTGGGTGGTGTGAGACTGAGCTGGAGCCTGTGACGATGGGGAACGGAGCAGAGCCCATGTGCAGGAACCCAAGGAATGGTAGCAGGAACCTAGGCACTAGGTCACAACACACTCTGTTTGACCTGGCCACCCCTCTGTCATGCCAGCAGGAAAGGGGCTCTGCCTGGCAAAGATAGATTTGCCACCCATGCCACCTGCAGCCTATGTGGATAGCTATTCAAGTAGTTTTTAACTAATGGTGGCCATTATAGTTCTTATGCTTGAATCTCATGAAAAAGAACACCAGAGAGAGTCTCCTCATGTTGTGAGGAAACAAAATGCTGAAACATTAGTATGTGACTGGCAATCATAGCAATGAAGATTATATTGAAGCAAACCAAAGGCCTGGCCCTACATTCCTCAGGCATCCAAATATCCCACTGACACAATAGTGTTTTGGGTTTTTGTAATTTTATTACAAAAATTATTTTTCTGACCTAAACAAATTTGCATTTTTCTATGGCTCAGTCTTCGCATGAATACCAAAGAAATCATCCTAGTTAAATGAATTCCATCTTACTTTAATTTTCCACCTCAAATCACAATTAATCAATATTGTTCAAATCCCTTTATTTCTTTGGTTATATTTTATTAAACTAAGCCTGATGTTTTGCATAGATGGGCTAAAACACTGATATAGACTAATATTGTTCATGTTTCATTCACCCTGGGCTGTGGGTAATAATTTTCCAGCAGAACAGAGTAGCAGTTCATTTGATAAATAATTGAAAGCAAAATATGTTGCATTTGGGGGCATGCTTATGTGAGAAATTGTGTGGGGGAAATTGGCAAATGAATGCAGAAGTGTCAAATCAGGCTGCTGATCATGCACAGCAGCAGAAAATTATGGATTCAGATTGTAAGATCTTTGGGGCAGGAATGTCGTCTTCTTATGTTTGTACTGTGACTTATAATGGGGCCCTGATCTATGACTAGGGTCTGTGTGTGGTATTGGCATACAATAAGCTTTTGTATGAGAGACATATTCTCTATTTATTGGGTATATTTGGGTAAAAGTCTTTGGATATAAAAGTCCTTATCTCTGAGAAGGTTCTGGAAAGTTCTCATATTACCTGTACTTAGCTTACTTCTTGGAATTTAATAAGTCTTTTATGATTATGTGGTAAACTTGTAAATCACTGTAGCCCATTGACATATGCCTTGTATTATTTGGAAAGAAGAATACTCATTTTTCTCCACAAAACACTACCTACTCCAGAAGGCTAATAAATACCATATCCCATATCCAGAGTGTGTGTTAGGGCTTTTTTAATTATGTAAAAGGACTTACATAATTTACTTGCATAACCTCTTATTACTTATGATATGGCTTGTCAAGGTTTTAGCTCCAGATTGAATTAGCTCCTATAAAATGTATAGAATTCAGTTCTTCATTCTGATTGGCTAGGGATGCCAAGAATACTGGTGCAGAATGAAGCTGAGACTTATTTAAAACAGGTTATAGTAATGATTTATTTCATAGGTACAGTATTACACCAGTGCTGTGATAAACTATAGCTAATTATTCCTAGCAGACATATTTATTTAATAATGCTGAAGAAAGAGAAGCCAGCAACAGGAACTTATAGCAATACTGAAAATATCAAATGGAAGTAAAAAAATTGTAAAGGAATATTTTCAGTTAGGTATACTGCTTAATTAAGTCACATAAGAATAAATCACATGCAACCTGGTATTGTACGAAACCTTTCCAGTCTTACATCAAACTTCTAGAAACATAACATTTCAAAAAGGAGAGAACAACACATGAAAACTACCAATTTTGCATTTTAGTGGAACCTTAAATATCCAAACTTCAATTGCCTAAAATTTCCGATTAGCCAAATCAGGGTCATCATATCTGGCAGCTATAAATTACAGGGAAAATCATTATCAGAAATCTTGGGTTTCAAAACATATTTATTGTCTATGATAATCAGATAATTAAGGTCACAAAGATTTCCAAAAAGATAATAGACCATTTTTATCCCTTGATGTAACACAGTTGTCTTCAGTGCATGTAAATGGAGATGAATTATCTCAAAAGTTTTATTGTCTAGAAAGAGATAAATCTAGGATTTCACATACACAAATGTTCCAATGATGGGAGGATAAGCAGCCATATGATGCTGTTCTGTGTCCCTATGTCCAAACTCTGGACTCAGAGTGCTCTGAGCTTCTCCAACATATCCATCTTCTTGTTTTGTTCTAGTTTATACAGGTTCTTGTGCTGCCTTTATCACTGTAGAATCTGAGTACCTTCTAGTAGTCCTTTATGTGACATAACTAACATCTTGTTGAGCAGAGTTCGTGAAGAAGTGCTAACAAATGTTGCTGCTAATAATTCAATGCTGTTTCCTTTTAGGAAAACATCTCTAGGGGTATGTCTACACTATGAGAGTAGTTCGATTTTACTTAAATCGAATATGTGGAATCGATATTGCAAAGTCGAACGTGTGTGTCCACACTAAGGACAGTAATTCGACTTTGTGAGTCCACACTAACGGGGCAAGCGTCGACATTGGAAGCGGTGCACTGTGGGCAGCTATCCCACAGTTCCCGCAGTCCCCGCTGCCCATTGGAATTCTGGGTCGAGCCCCCAATGCCTTCTGGGGAAAAAAATGTGTCGAGGCTGGTTTTGGGTAACTGTCGTCATCCAACCGTCACTCCCACCCTCCCTGAAAGCGCCGGCGGGAAATCAGTTCGCGCACTTTTCTGGTCAGTGACAGCGCGGACGCCACAGCACTACGAGCATGGATCCCGCTGCGACCATCGCTGCAGTTGTGGCCGTTGTCAACGCCTCGCAGCTTATCATCCACCTTTCCCAGAGGCAGATGCAGATAAATCAGGCGAGGAGGCTACGGCACTGCGGTGAGGGCCTGAAGTCTGAGAGTAGCACAGACCTGTCAGAAAGCACGGGACCCAGCGCCGAGGACATCACGGTGGCAATGGGTCATGTGGATGTTGTGGAACGGCGATTCTGGGCCCGGGAAACAAGCACGGACTGGTGGGACCGCATAGTGCTGCAGGTCTGGGATGAATCCCAGTGGCTGCGAAACTTTCGCATGCGGAAGGGGACTTTCATGGAACTTTGTGAGTTGCTGTCCCCTGCCCTGAAGCGCAATGACACCCGGATGCGAGCAGCCCTGACTGTCCAGAAGCGAGTGGCCATAGCCCTCTGGAAGCTTGCAACGCCAGACAACTACCGGTCAGTCGCGAACCACTTTGGCGTGGGCAAATCTACCGTGGGGGTTGTTGTGATGCAAGTAGCCAACGCAATCGTTGAGGTACAGCTCTCAAAGGTAGTGACCCTGGGAAACGCGCAGGCCATCATAGATGGCTTCGCCGCGATGGGATTCCCAAACTGCGGTGGGGCTATAGATGGAACTCACATCCCTATCCTGGGACCGGACCATCAGGCCAGCCAGTACATCAACCGAAAGGGCTACTTTTCAATGGTGCTGCAAGCACTGGTGGACCATAGGGGACGTTTTACAAACATCAACGTCGGATGGCCGGGCAAGATTCATGACGCTCGTGTTTTCAGGAACTCAGGTCTGTTTAGATGGCTGCAGGAAGGTATTTACTTCCCGGACCACAAAATAACTCTTGGGGATGTGGAGATGCCTATAGTCATCCTCAGGGACCCAGCCTACCCGCTAATGCCCTGGCTCATGAAGCCCTATACTGGCGCCCTGGACACTGAAAAAGAACTCTTCAACTACCGGCTGAGCAAGTGCAGAATGGTGGTGGTGTGTGCTTTTGGCCGTCTCAAGGGGAGATGGAGAAGCTTACTGACTCGCTGTGATCTCAGCGAAACCAATATCCCCATTGTTATTGCAGCTTGCTGTGTGCTCCACAATCTCTGTGAGAGCAAGGGGGAGACCTTTATGGTGGGGTGGGAGGTTGAGGCAAGTAGCCTGGCTTCTGATTACGCCCAGCCAGACAGCCGGGCGATTAGAAGAGCCCAGCGGGACGCGCTGTGCATCCGGGAGGCTTTGAAAGCTAGGTTCCTGAGTGAGCAGGGTAACCAGTGACTTTTCAGTTTGTGTACAGAGAAGCTGAACCTGCCCCCGTTTCTTTACCCACTAAATGTTCAGTATCCTCTCCAGTTACATACCCCGTTCCCCCCCTTCCAACACACGTTTAAAAATAAAATCACTTGAATTTTGTTAATGAACACCGTTTTCTTTATTACTGTTTTCGTGGGAAAGTGTTGAACCTGGGACGCAGACTGTGGTGGGGAGCGGGTGTAGTGTAGTGATGCAAATGACGCTTCCAAACTCCAGGAATGACAGGCTCCGCAGTGGTGGACTGGTGGTTTCAACGGACCCTGCCACCCCTCCTGTTCGGGACTCTGTGTGTGGGGGGGCTATATGACTTTGTGGCAGGGGGAGGACGGTTACAGATCCCCTGCTGCGTGGCTCTGTGATCCAGGATAAGGACCGCTGCATAAGATCTGTAACTGCCCTCCCCCGCCACAAAGTCACAGAGCACCCCCCACCCCCCACAGAACACTAAAACCACCTCCCAGAATGACCAGGGTAACTAGTGACTGCAATGTGTGTGTGCCCTGCTGCTGAACCTGCCCCCGCCTCTGTACCCTGGTAAAGGTGACTGTTCTGTCCAATTACCAACCCCCTTCCCCCCCTTCAGACAAACTCTCCTCTAAAGAACATGATGGAAACAGTAATTAACAGAAACGTATTTTTTATTAGCAACTACACATGAAACTGGGGGGTGAAACTTGGACGGGGGCTTGGGTGAGGCGGGAAGGAAAGGACTTGTCAAATTTTGGGGAATGAGAGCCTTCTAGTAGTAGAGCAGTCTGCAGGGGTGGAGTGAGAGTTTTCACGGACTCTGCCGCCCCTCCTTCTTTGGACTTTGGGTGAGGGGGGTATGGGACTTGGTGGCGGGGGAGGGCGGTTACAGATAGACTGCAGCGGGGCTCTGTCCTCCTGCCTCTGGTCCTGCAGAACATCCACAAGGCGCCGGAGCGTGTCCGTTTGCTCCCTCATTAGTCCAAGCAGCGTTTGAGTCGCCTGCTGGTCTTCCTGCCGCCACCTCTCCTCCCGTTCCATGTGTGAACGGTGCATTTGGGACAAGTTCTCCCTCCACTGGGTCTGCCTGGGCTCGGGAGCAGCCCATAAGTTCCGAGAACATGTCCTCCCGTGTCCTCTTCTTCCTACGCCTAATCTGCGCTAGACTCTGGGAGTGTGATGCCAGGCTGGGTTGGGAGACAGTCACAGCTGTGGGAATGGGAAAAAGGGAGTGAATTCCTCAGAAAGATAAATTTAGTTGTGAACAAAGAACATAGTCTTTCTCTGTAAAGAAGACCATGCACAGCACCTATCACATGCGCACTCAGGACAAGGTCGAATTTTCGGCCTTCGCATTCAGTGCCTGGGGTCTTGCAGTGCAGATCAGAGAAGCGGGGCAGGACACCGGAATTTGTGTAGCAGGCCGACATGGTAAGCCGTAGACTTGTGGCTGCTTAAAACTTTAATAGTTGCACTGGCCTCCTTTCACATTGAAAGCAATGCCAGTCCCTGCTGCCAGCAATCCGGCAAGCATGAGCTCTGCCCCTGTCCCACCCCCTCGCGGCTGTCCCAGGGAAAGATCCCTGTATGCTGCCCCTCTCCCGCCTCCACCGCGTGGCTGTAAACCGCCGGTTACAGTTCTGTAAAGGAACGGGCAAGCAGTCCCAATACTAACATTCCCCTACCTAATTCAAAGCAGGTCACCATGAGCGACATCACCCTGATGAGGATCTCAGACACGGAAAAACAAAGAATGCTTCGGGAAAGCCTGCAAAGACCAGGGCCGTATGCCGCCATGCGCTGCAGGGCAATGATCCCGGAGTATTTGCTTGTCTCCTGGCGCGGAAATGTCTGCTATTACGGAGGACCCAATAAGGCCGCTCTCCCCAGGAACCTGATGCAAAGGCTTTCCAATTACCTCCAGGAGAGCTTCGTGGAGATGTCCATTGAGGATTTCAGCTCTATCCCCAGACATATAGACCGCATTTTACTGTAGCTGCACTGGCAGGGACTAAATAGTAGAGCGGCTTGGGCAGAACAATCATGCAAAACCGGACATTGTTAGATTTTTTTTCAATAGTTGCACTGCCCAGGACTGAAACGTTAAGCGCTTAGGGCAAACTAATCATGAGAAACCCATTGTTGTTATTGTTAATATTCCTGTTCTGTTAAAAATAAATGTTTAGATGTTTAAAGCACTCACTGCTTGATCCTTCCCCTGATTCTGTGTCCGGGTTAACGGCTGGGGACGGTTGGTAGGGGATCTCTGTAAGGGTGATGAAGAGATCCTGGCTGTCGGGGAAATCAGCGTTGTAAGCGCTGTCGACTGCCTCGTCCTCCTCATCTCCTTCCTCATCTTCCCCGTCCGCTAACATGTCCGAGGAACCGGCCGTTGACAATATCCCATCCTCAGAGTCCACGGTCAGTGGTGGAGTAGTGGTGGCGGCCGCACCTAGGATAGAATGCAGTGCCTCGTAGAAACGGGATGTCTGTGGCTGGGATCTGGAGCGTCCATTTGCCACTTTGGTCTTCTGGTAGCCTTGTCTCAGCTCCTTGATTTTCACGCGGCACTGCGTTGCATCCCGGCTGTATCCTCTCTCTGCCATGGCTTTAGAGATCTTCTCGTAGATCTTTGCATTCCGTCTTTTGGAGCGCAGCTCGGAAAGCACGGACTCATCGCCCCACACAGCGATCAGATCCAAGACTTCCCGATCAGTCCATGCTGGGGCCCTCTTTCTATTCTGAGATTGCACGGCCATCTCTGCTGGAGAGCTCTGCATCGTTGCCAGTGCTGCTGAGCTCGCCACGATGTCCAAACAGGAAATGAGATTCAAACTGCCCAGACAGGAAAAGGAATTCAAATTTTCCCGGGGCTTTTCCTGCGTGGCTGGTCAGAGCATCCGAGCTCGGACTGCTGTCCAGAGCGTCAACAGAGTGGTGCACTGTGGGATAGCTCCCGGAGCTATTAGCGTCGATTTCCATCCACACCTAGCCTAATTCGACATGGCCATGTCGAATTTAGCGCTACTCCCCTCGTTGGGGAGGAGTACAGAAGTCGAATTTAAGAGACCTCTATGTCGAACTAAATAGCTTCGTGGTGTGGACGGGTGCAGGGTTAATTCGATGTAACGGCGCTAAATTCGACATAAACGCCTAGTGTAGACCAGGCCTAAGAAAAAGGCAAGAATAGCACCGTCCAGGCTATCTACATGGAAGTTAAAGACTCTACATCTCTTTCAGAATCAAGTAGGGAAACAACTTGGGTGTTCCATCTCCATGAATCAATAAAACTAACTCTAGTATCCAAAGGTGCATCTGATCTCTGGAGCACACTAATGTATGGTCAGAGTACACCATCCTCCCTGACTTCACCTGTATTGGCAGGAACATACACCTGTACCAGGAAATTTAACAGAGACTGGAGGTGCTGTCCCAGTGCTGGGAGTCCACAAAACACCTCAGGCACCTGTACTGGAGTGTGAAGGACTCTTAACAGTTTCTCTGGGAGGGAACCTAGCAATTGCCCCTGCTAAGATGAGCTGGATTGGGTGCACTCCAGGCTGTGACTACTGAACCTGAATTCATAATCCACTCCTTGACCCTGCTGGCCTCATTGCACAGCAGGATCCTGATGAGGGGCAGGGCAAGGAAGCAGGAGGGTCCTGGGAGGAAGTCCCGGAGGAAGCACCTGGAGACCCGGAAGAAGAGGAGCATGTTACTCTGCATCTCTCTCTGGCAGACCTCTTTGAGGTTGCCCCCTCTTAGGAGCCTGAGGAGAAGCCCGAGCTGCAGCAGGAACCAGAATCTGAGACTGGTAAGTTACAATTTATCCCCATACTCCCCAGAAATATCCCCTCTGACTCTGGAATTACATGCCTGAAGCCAGCCCCTTCACCACACCACCACTTCACGTTGACATGGTTCACGAGCAGGCCACGTCTGTAAATCAGTGATTGTGTGGAAACCCCATGAACCACTATAAAGCATTAAGTGGAAGCAATAACAGAGTATTAACGAGCAGTCCCTGTGCCCCTGGGTCTGTTCATTTGTTGGTCAGCACTCTGAACAGCGATAGTCCCTGGGCCAGGCCAACCAGGGGGAAAGGAAGAAAGGGAGGAGGCAGGTTGTGAAAGGGCCCAGGTGGGGAAAAACAGTTTTATGACGTATGGTTGTACAAAGATCCCAAACCACCCTCTCCCCCCACTTTTCTTCCCTTTGCAAATGGGAGCTGAGTGGGAAGGGGGCAGGAATGGTTGGTGGCTTGGATGTAGGTCTGGGAAGGGAAAGGGAACTGTTTGTTTGTCTGAGGAAAGTCAGGGCTGTCTGTTCTCCCTGTGACCATTGGAAATATTTATTACCATTCCCAGTCCCTGGTGTGCGGCTTCTCCTCTTGCAATGGAATGCTAAACTGCATTGTACTGTCCAGCCACTAGGTGGTACTGTGTGTAAAATACCTTATTTAAACAAACCTCAGCCATATCTGGCAGAGCATTAAAGGAACTTATGATTAGGGCCCTACCAAATTCACGGTCCATTCTGTTCAATGTTACGGCCATAGGATTTGAAAATTAGTCAATTTCACATTTTCAGATGTTTACATTTGAAATTTCAGGGTGCTGTAACCGTGGGGGTCCCGACCCAAAAAGAGGTTGGGGGGGGGTGTCACAAAGCTGTTGTAGGGGGGGTCATGGGATTGCCACCCTAACTTCTGTGCTGCCTTCAGAGCTGGGCTCTAAAGGCAGCAGCCACGTAGTTTCCTGCAGCTGCAGGAGGTTCCTGGAGGTGGGTCTGATCCCCTCCTGTGCTGCTATGAGCACCCTAGCCGGGGGCTCCAGCTGCTAGTCCCGGCTGGGCTGGGGAGGGACAGGACTTGCTCTTCCCCTATGCAGCCGCTCTCAGGGGGGAGATCAGACCCACCTCCGAATACCTCCCGCTGCTGCAGAAGCTCTGCAGGTGGGCAGCAGCCTTGGAGCTTCCTGCAGCAGGGGGAGGTACCTGGAGGTGGATCTGATCTCCACCCAAGACCAGCTGTGTAGTGCAGGGGAAGAGCAAGTCCTGTCCCTCCCCAGCCCAGGTACTAGCAGCTGGAGCCCAGGGAACATTAGGAGTTCCCGACTGGGGCACCCCCAGCCCTGCCTCTTCCCACCCCTCCAATAGCTAGATTTCATGGGGGAGGGCTTATTTCACGGTCTGTGAAAATGTTTTTCATGGTCGTGAATTTGGTAGGGCCCTACTTATGATGAACACATCTGGTGTATATAAGCAAACTCTGTGACCATTCCATGTCTGGTACAGGAGCATGAAATAGTGTCAGGAGTAAACTAAGAACAGAAAGAGAGGGAACAGCAACAAAGATTGAAGACAGAAGGAACACAGCAACAAAAGGTTGCAGAATCTTTTCAACATGCCACTCTTCAGTGCTCCAGAGAACTTCAGCTTTTCCAAACCTTCAGAATAGACAGGCTGAAAACAATATTTTGCATTGCTACCAAGCTGCACAAAGAAACTGGAGATATACAGGTGTCATTTTTAATTTATGCTATGGGGAAGCAAGCAGAGCATATCTTTAAATCCCTTGACTTTACTGAAGACAAAGATGACTATAAAAGTAGTCTGGCTATGTTTGATGCATACTTTATATCTCAGGGAAATGTCGTTTATGAAAGAACATGTTTCCACCAGACAATTCAAAAACCAGGGGGAAATGTTGAATGTTTTATAAGAGCTCTGCATATGTTGGCTGAAAACTGTGATTTGAGAATGCAAAACATGAAAATATCAGACAAGCTGATTATTGTGTCAACAGATAAAAACATTTCACAGCAGCTACAACTGAGGAGAAATTTAACCCTAGCCACGGCTATATAGACAGCAAAACAGTCAACATTTGTCAAACAACAGAACAAGAGGCAAGAGCAACTTGAAAAACCTGAAACTAACTTAGAAGCTATAAATAGACACTTAAGTGTTAAAAGTCATTATCATAAAACCCCTGAGGCAAGGAGAGACAACTCCCAGGCTAAGAGGGACACATTTCAGCCTACATGCATAGGATGCGGAAAGAATCGTATCCCAAGAGATGATGCATGTCCAGGGTGTAATACATGCATGAAATAGATATTTTGCAGCTGTTTGCTGCACCAAAGCAGTCAGAGAATTGACTCTTATTACAAACAATCAAGAACCATTGTTTCTGGGATCTATCACTTGTGATGTATAGAGCTTGCCTGGAATATTCATGGCAAGACTATTGATTTTAAAATTGACTCAAGAGCTGACATCACCGTCATCTCAGAATGGATTTACAATCCCCTACAACCCCTCCCAGTGCTGAGTCACTTGACACAGCTTTGACTAGCCCTGAAGGTATTCTGAATTGCAAGGGCCAGTTCAGCATAGAAATAACTTACCAAAACTAAAGCTATGCATTCAGAGTGCATGTGATCGAAGACCAATAATTTCCTCAGTTACAGCATGGCAGCCATGATGGGCCTAGTGAGAAAGGAGGAAGAACTGGATTGAAGATTTGATGATATTGGACTTTTGAAAGGAGATCCAGTACAAATCAACTTAAGAGAATGCTGGATCATGTAGTGTGAAAACATCCCTACCAGAGAGACCTTGGATCGGGCTAGCTGCAATTTAAGGACATCATCACCTAGTCATTGGGGACTATTTTTCCAGGTATATAGAAATAATGTACTTGAAAGACCATAACATGTTGCTGAGACCTGAGCTGAACGCTTTCAGTTCTCCCATGAACAGTATTGATCAGCACTGAAGAAACCTGAAGTGCATTTTTGTTCACTTTGGCATTTCAGAACAACTAGTGACAGACAATGGACCAAAATTTGTTTGGAATGACTTAAATTCTGCTGCAGTGAAATATGATTTTGATCATATTACTAACAGCCCACATGTGAATGGAGAGGCTGAGAGAGCTGTATACACAGCCAAGAAAATCCTACAGCAAGAAGATCCATTCCTTGCTCTTCTGAGTTACAGACTAACACCAATAGCAGTTACTGGATATAGTCTAGCTAGCACAACTCCCGATGGAAAGACAACTCAGAATTACTGTTCCCACTTTGGAAAAGAATCTATCTCTAAAGTGGCCAGACATGAAGAGAGTGGCCAAATCAGATCATCAGGCAAAAAAAGCCTATAAATACTTTTGCAACAGATGTTATTCAGAGAACTGCCGGGTCTAAAACCTGGTGACTGTATTTGTGTCAAACTGGATGGAGAAAAAGGATGGACAACTCCAGCTATCAGAAAGAAAAAGAATGCAGTGCCCCAATCATATATAACTGAGACCAACAGGGGAGAGTTCACCAGAAACTGTTGACATCTACAGTTTGTTCCTTAGAAAGAACAATCAACAGAACAAACTCTATTCATGGCAGATGCAGAATAAGAAGATAACTCAAGGATTCCAAACCGACCACAGCTGGTTGTTGCAACTAATGGATGGCCAGATGATCAAGTTGTTATGCGTTTGGGTCATGTAATGAGAAAACCAGTAGTTTTTAGACACTTAACAGTCTGATACATACTGAGCCTCAAAGACAGTGTGATGGTATAAATATTGTAAATGGCAGGAATGTAGAATTTAAAGGGGGAGAGGTAATGGACTGCTAAACTGCATTCTACAGCACAGCCACTAGGTGGCACTGTGCATAATATCTTATTTAAATGAACTTCATCTATACCTGGCAGAGCATTAAAGGATCTTGTGATTAAGGCTAAGATTTTGTCGTGGTGATTTTTAGTAAAAGTTAGGGGCAGGTCATGGACAATAAACAAAAATTCACGGAAGCCCGTGACCTGTCCCTGACTTTTACTAAAAATAACTGTGACAAAATGGGGAGGGAGGAGGGTCGAGTACCCATTGCTGCTGGGGCTCTGGGGTGTCCCCCCCACGCTACCCACAGTGGCTGAGAGCACTGGAGTCTCCCCCCCTCTCCCCCCGCCTGCAGTGGTTCGGAGCTGCGGGGCGCATGGCTGGGAGCTCTGGGGTCTGCTTGCAGTGCTCAGAGCTGCGGGGGTCCCCCACCGCCCATGGCAGCTAGGAGGGTGAAGGATCCATTCTGGTGGTTCAAGAAACACAGTGCTGTGTCCCTTGGCAGTGTAGAGGTGACTGGGTTGTGGTGTTAATCCAGAAATTCAGGGAAGAAAATACACTTGCAATGCTACTCTGTTTCCCTCACCCTTTCAATGCTGTTTGCTGGACACGGGGGCCGCACTTTCTGGCAATGCAGAGGGGTGTGTGTGTTAGGAGATGGGTGGATGTTTTCTGTGGTTCTTTGTTCCTCTTCCATGGGAATTCCATCTGCTAGTGTAGAATACAGTCAATTTCCTCTCAAATTGCCATCTAGCCCTATAAACATAATTCAGTACATTTTTGGTGTAGCAGAAATTCAAGTTGGTTCTTTAGATTTAATGGCAGGGCAAATGTGCTCCGTCTACCTTCATAGCTCACCAAATCCCTCCACTCAGCAATATGTAGAAGGGTCACCATTATCAGAAACCTCTCTGTGGCATAGGTGGTCAGGTGTCCTGCAGAGTACTGGAAAGTCACTTCTTTTTTCCATTCTGATACCTTCAAAACTGCTATGTTCTCCAAGGGATGGCCAGCCTTTAAAGAACAGAAAGGTGACTCAGTAACTGTACTCCTGAAGGAACCGAACCCCACTCCAGTGGTCCATCCGTGCACTGTAAACATTGCAATATTTTAATAAAAGTAATGTAGGTATCTTACCATTTTGAGCCTCAGCTCCTTACTCATGGGCTGCAAAAATAGTTTGATGGAAGGAAACTGTAACAACTGCATTCCTAGGATTTGAAAAAGTATCAGTATTGTGGCCTTTGGCAGCACAATTGCATTATATGGGGGGATTTAGGTACTTTCCAAGGAAAAATGAAATATAATGCTACCCTTGTGTTTGAGTTGCCAGGACATTCTGATGCCAAGAGGGAAACTTTTCCACTGGGAGAGCAGGAGCGACACCAAAGGGCTAGCAAAGGAAGACACTGGAGGACTCTGGAGGATCTGTTTGTTGGCATAGACAGAAGAAGTCAGCAGCAGATGGACTTACAGCAAGGGAGGAGCAGGCTCTTAGGCAGGATAAGGAATTCCTGGAAATGGAGAGACAACACAAGCAATGAGAGCGTGCACAGAGGGAACAGGATCGTGCACTCATGCAATCCCTAGTCCAATTCATGGTATAACACTTTCAGGGTCTGCCTACTGCTGTGGCCATTGCTCCTCTATGGGAACAGGCAACACTTCCTCCTTCTCCAGGTGCCTTCCCAGACTGCTGCTGAAGTGTTGAATCCTACATTCCCCCTTACTGGGGAGGAGCATGCTAGACGCCGGGCACCACTTTCTCCAAAGTCATCTGAAACCCCTCTCAGAGAACCCCCCAGAGCATTCAGGAGGGCAATGATGAGCCTGATCTAGTCCCTATACCCCGGTCTGTATTCAGTCCCCAAACCCCACACAGGACAAGTTAACGTTTTTCCCCTGCACAGTATTCCACAGCCGTTCCTACTCCATCAGGGTGAGAGGGAGGGGAAGGACATGGAAACTTGTCCACAGAAAGTAATGTTTGCCTACTTCTGAGGGAATTTGGCCTTTTTTGGGGGGAGGGGGGTTCATTCGTTCCTATTACAAACAAGTCTAGTTCTATATTCCATGTATGTACTGTTCACTTCACTTGTGTGTGCACCTTGTTTTCCAAGTATGATCAGTGTGATACTTCCCAGAAGTTTGGAATGAGGTAGCAGGACTCACAGCCCATGAATGTGATTTCTTTAAAAAAGTGGTGCTGTGGAAATGTGAACAATTCCATCCATCCCACAATCCTTTCCCAAATCTCTCCCCCGGCCATGAATTTGCTTATTTTTGTTTAAAAGGGTTCATGGTTCATGACAATTAAGTAAGCTGCGCACTAACTGTTGCTGTCCAAAGCGCCACAACGAAAAACAGAATTTACTGAAAAGTTGTTGTCTTTGTTAATAATTAAATGACAACACAAAGGAAACAAAACGAAACTAACACTGAAGATATCTGCCACAGAGTGGTGCTTTAATGACTCCTGTCCCCACCAAATAGTTACCACTGGCACAACCATCATGGGAGTACTCATGCCTTGGGAGTAACCATGCATAGCACCTGACAAGTGCGGTGAGCTATGCTGTCAGAAATAAGTGTAAAAAAAGACATGTGTGAAGTGCCTCCCAAAACCATACAGAACTGTTTAATTACATTAACATTGCTTAAGTGCACCCCATAAACCAACGTGAAACAGAACAGTTAAACATGTAACAAAACATTGCTCAATGATGGCATTAAAGTGTGTTAACAGTCACCACAGCAAAAAACCATGGCCAAGGTTGTTAATCTTGAGGGTCCTCCCCCCAATTGTCTCCTTTCAGTTAGTACATTAATTTCAGCTGCAGAGGATCAAAACCCACTGAGGTATCTTGCAACAGAAATATGTGGTAATGCTCTTTTTTCAAGCAGCAACAGAGCATCACAGTAGTGTCCCTCAGAACAGTCCTAATTCAGTTCAACTTCTGGCTTCCTGTTGTTCCATGATTTATGAGCACACAACATCAAGAATTTCCCTGGTCCACTGGGAACCAGGAGCTGTGTTCACATGTGTGGGGTCTGACTGTCTGTACAGGCTCTGAAAAACAGATCTGTCCTGTGCCCACTTGCTGGGGAAGTATTCCTTTTTTGCCTCCCAGACCTTATGCAAAGCACAGCATGCCATGATAATCCAAACTGAGTTGGCCATATTGGCATCTAGACAGGTCCAGAGGCATCACCAATGGGCTATCAGCTGCCCAAAGGTGCACTTCTCCAACAGTCTGCAACTACTTAGTCTGTAGTTGAATTCCCTTTTCCCTGGGTCAGCAATATCAGGATAAGACTTCCTGAGGCATGGTAGGAGAGGGTATGTGAGGTCCCCCAGAATAAACATAATCACAGAAACACCGTACATAGTCATGTCGTTTCAGGGGAATAAAGTCCCTTCTTGCCACCTGCAGAACATCCCTGATCTCCGGCATCATGGACTTTTCCTGTGTGTCCGGCTGACCCCTGTGGTCCACTAAGTCTTGAAGAACCAGTGAATAGTAACCTTTGCAGTTCACATATTCACTGGCCCTTTTGGTAGGCAAAGTGTAGGCATGTGTATTCTGTCAGTTTGGAAACCCATCCTCTATAATTTCAGGGACTTGGGTTATAGCAACCACACATGGACAGATCACAGCCTTGTAGCCGGCAAACCTGTACAACCATTGCCCGAAGAGTTGACTTCCCAATCTTGAATTGGCTGGCAACTGACAGTAGCTGTCGGGTTTTGCCACCTTCCACAGGGCAATAGCCATCTGCATGTGCACTGGTATGGGTTTTCGAAATCAAGTGGTCTGGTGCGGAGGGTTGGCACAAGATGCCAAGTGTGAAGTTCTGCTTCCTCATTCTGAAATTCTGCAGGCATATTTCCATAACGATGTGGTCCCACCACACCATGATGGTTGTCCAGGTCAGAAGTGGTGGTTGACCCATGAGCATACCATTGCAATCATGTCATTCAACGCCTCTTTTCCATGGGGGACAAGTGGATTTCCATTCCCCCCCGCTGGATCAGTCATCTACATAATCTGAAATCTCTCTGGAGCAGTTCTGTCCAGCATCAAGTACTGCACTGCATAAACATTTGTCCAGCTAGCAGGAGCAGAACTACATCTTCATGGACTTGCTCCATGTCTCCAACACAGTTTGGCAGAAAAGAGAGATGACAGGGAGCGGCCATCATCAAATGTGTGAAGGTAGAGTACGGGGGGAGGGGGGGAAAGTAATTTAAAGGACTTACCGGTACGCCGGATTCCTGAGCGGGGGAGTGGCCTCAGCCGGAAGAGGCGTGGCCTCAACTGGAAGAGGCGGGGCCTTTAAATCACCCCGGAGCTACCAGCTGCAGAGGCGGCTGGGAGCCCCGGGGCTCAGGGGCGAATTAAAGGGCCCGGGTCTCCGGCTGCTGTGGCCGTAGCTCCGGGCCCTTTAAATCCCCGCCCGAGCCTGGCTGCCAGAGCTCCGCCGGCACTTTAAAGGGCCCAGGACTCCCCGCAGCAGCTGGTGCCCTGGGCCCTTTAAATCCCCGCCGCGGAAGCCGGTCCAGTCCGGCACGGCGTACTGGCTCTTGCGGGTACGCCGTACCGGACCGGACCGGCTTACTTTCACCTCTGAGTACAAGTCCAGCAAAATTCAGCAAAGCAGTTCCTAGAGTGTCTCCTGTTTTGCACAGGACTCTGGGATACTGCCCCATAAATGTTAGCGCTAATGTTGCATACTGAAAAGGGGCAGTGTTGATGAGGATATATACCTGTGCACAGTGTATACCCATGCCCAGCACAGCATATGTACATGCTCAGTGCAGGTACAGGGTAAACACTCTAGCAGTACATGAACAAGTAACTGTGTACACTTGCAAGTGTAGACATACCCCAAAATGTTGTCTGAGCTCTTGAGTATATAATTAATCTGCTCTCTGAAAAAAAATCATTGCACTACCAGCCTTCACCTCATAACTTGGTCAAACATTTTGATTTCTCAAAATTTCCATATGCTAGATAACACCAACTTCTAGTTCATTTTACAATTATGAGAGTCTATTAGGGCCTAACTGCTGAAGACAACAGCCACAGGAGGGCAGCAAAACACATCATACAGATGTCAGCACTGCAGCTTGTGTAATAGAATTTAGCCACGTGACCCCACAAGTGAGCTGGTTTAACATTTCATTGAGAAGAGGGCACTACAGCAGGATAGAAATTAATGCGCCGTGTCACTTTTATAAAAGGTTCAATTTCTTTGTTTAGCTAATTATTTCATTAACTAGGTTTGCCAACACTGCATTTCAAAAATACGGGACAGAGCTCAGCCATCCTCAGTCTTGGTGCCCGGGGGGGTCAGTCTCTCATGTGTGAGGAGCAGCAGGTAGTGCCTGAGGTCAGGGGTTGGCCTGGTGAGGGGCAGGTGTTGGTGCCCAGAGATTGGAGGATATTGGTCTTCCCCACTGAGGAGCAGGTGCCAATGCCCAGTTAGATTGGGAGGGGGTATCAGTCTCTTCTGGCAACGAACAGGGATTGGTGTCTGGGAGGTGTCGGTGCTGGGGGAGGTGACTGGAAGGTGGAATGTTGAATTCTCCTGGTGAAGGACAGGGGTCAGTGCCCAGGGATGTGTGTTGGTCTCTCCTGTTGGGGGTGGGGGGGTTGTTCCTCTGCAGGGCTGAGTGAGCTAGGCAGGGTCTCTCTGTGGCGGGGTGTGGGGTCAGTTCCTAGGATGGCACTCACTGTCCTGTCCAGGCTCCTCCCCACTGGGTCCCGATATCTCCCACTCCTGCAGCCAGGGCCCCGGCTCCCACTCCTGGGTGCGGGGAGCCTGCACAGTGCTGTGGAGAGAGTGTGTGGCAGTCTGCAAAGTGTGGCCAGTTAGGGACTGAAGAAAAGAGTTGCCCCCGCCAGGGAGAGCACAGCATGAGCTGAGGAAAATCCTGCCCTCACTGGGCACTGACTGAGTCCTCTCCAGACACTGACACTCTCCCACTGCCAGGAATTGGGCACCAACACCCTCCTTGCCACTCCCAAGGACTGGGCATACCTCTAGTTGAAATACAGGATAAAAGGCATCCTGTACTGATTTAGTATGGGACAGGCAATATTTTATTTAAGTAAGGGGTGTCCCTTATAATACAGGAGTGTTGGCAACCCTACTCTTAACAATGATGCTAATTTATTACAGTCACTTTAGGAAGCACAGTTTAAAACACACCTGTAGATTGTATTTGTTTAACTTCATGTTTAATTTGTTAACCAGTCAACAATAGAGCTGTTAGCTGGTGTTATCGCGTAACATCACTATTACTTGGACTGCAAGTTCTTTGGGGGCAAGGACTGTCTATTTGTTCTGTGTTTGTACAGTGCCTAGCACAATGCGATCCTGGTCCATGACACCTACTCTTGGCACTATTGTAATGCAAATAATAAGTAATAATAATATTATCGTGACAGGTGCTTTAGCAGTGCAGGTAGATATTTTTTGTACTGTATGTAAACTGACTTTGCCACTGTTCTCATCATTGATAGGAACAATTTCTAGTGGTGCTTATATGGAAACCCCATTAATCTCTATCTATCTAGGTGTTTATAGGACGCTCATTGCCATGGTATCCGAGTGCTTCAATAAGAGTAGCATGCACAATGAGAGGAGAATATACTCATTAGTGTCTACTACCTCTCAAGGTTATACATAGGGTATAGAAGTTTAATGAGAACTTAATGAGACTTCTAGTACTTACTGATTAAGTGTATCTATCATTTTGAGGATATGGATAAAACTGCTCAATGCTATTAAAGTTAGAGAAAAGTGAAGGCCCAGTATGTCATCCTCTTATGTCATTAATCATATTTACAAAGGGCATTCTGATGACAACAACCTGATCCATAACTACTGAACTACTGGGAGCATTACTGGTAGTAATCTGCTGAATTAATAGTAATTAATCACATTAACTACCATGACTGTTTTTGTTCTCTCTGTCATGTATTGTAGATTAAGCCAATTGTAACAGAATTCAGAGTATGGTACTATACCGTGTACATAGATTTCATAGCACTTTATAGAATTCCTACTTTCCCGGACAGGGAAAGACAGTGCCAGTCAGGCCCAAACCAGGATAAGAGGCATTGTGCAGTTGCAATGCTCCACAGAGAGAGAGGACAAAACATATTTAGCCTAAGGGAGAATGTTTCCCTTAACTCTCCAGTGCACAGGGGTGCACATGCCAGCTGCTACCTCCCTTTTGTAATGTGCAACCTGCTCTTTATTTGCACATAGTCCTGCTCCAATGGCTGATGCAACATAGAGGTAAAGTCACAGCCTTGTCTCCTGCCTCTTTTGGCATGCCAGTTGCCCATGGTGTAAAGCCAGAGCAGTCCCTTTGCAGGCGCTTCAGTTCTTCCTGGATTTTATCTGGGCCACATAGGTGTGGGAAGGATCCTTTTGATCAGGGCCGGCTCTGGCTTTCTGGCCGCCCCAAGCAAAAAAAAAACAACCTGCGGCGCGGCCGGAGCCAGGGTGCAGGGGGACTCCCTGCCCTGCAGATGTGCCCCGGCTAGCGGGGGGAGGGAGCGGGGGGAGAGAGAGAAGGAGGGCAGCCAAGGCTTCAGCGGGGCGCTGCCACGCGGCCCCTCCCGCCGTGCCCCCCTGCCGGGAGGGCTCTGCACCGCTCTGATCGGCTGGGAGGGAAGGACGCGGGCTGCCCTACCGGGCTTGCTGCAGGGCGCTCCCGTCCTCCACGTCGCTGCCCCCTACAGGGCGGCCGGAGCGGAACAACAACCAAAAAAAAAAAGGGGCCGTGCCGCCCTAGGATTGGGCGGAATGCTGCCTCCTACAAGCTGCTGCCCCAAGCACCAGCTTGCTCAGCTGGTGCCTGGAGCCGGCCCTGCTTTTGATCTCCCTCTATGCTATGCACACTCATAAGGGCTGAGCATAATCTGTCACGGTGTTTTATAGACTTTTTTTTAACACAGAGCTTGGTTTTACAATGGGATTACTCATGAAAGTAAGGTACTACTCATTGTGAGTTGGGATGGAAGAACTTGAACCCATAATAAATGAAGTTCCAATCACCGAAATAGCTATTGCTTCTGTATCTGATGATAAAAAGAGCAATGGTTAGCATTTGCCATTGAAAGTCAGTATACACCATAAGTTTTTTCACTGTGGGCAATGAGATACGATAGTATTTCCTTATGGTTAGAATAGGAACGCTGAGAGAGATTATGTGCTCTGCCTCTACCGGTATGTCTATACTGCAATTAAACACCCATGGCTGGCCTGTGTCAGCTGATGCGGACTTGCAGGGTTTGGGCTACGGGGCTGTTTAAGTGTAGTGTAGACATTCGGGCTCAGGCTGGAGCCCAGGCCCTGGCATCTTCCCCCCTCATAGGGTCTTGAGTGCCTGCGATCCTTCCACAGGAGGAACTGGGGCTTTCTGCTCTGTCCTATTTACCCAGTGCAAAAGGGCTGGGGTGGGGTGAAAATCTCACCATATGTGTTTGTAATTATGAGGCTGTATGATTAAAGATGCCCATTTTTATCATTGATATTACCACTATTATACCATTAACATACATCTCGTACAAAGTGTTTCATGAATGGTATCAGTAGAAAAGTTATGATTTGCTAAATAGGATTATACTATTTATATGCATGTATCATCTTTATGAATACAGGCTATGTGCTTGTATCTTAAATCTGTATTGTATTCCTGGGCGACACCCTCCAGATAGAATTTATATCAAGGCTAGACACAGTGCTTAATTTGTAATGAAAGAAGTACCCGGGCTCAAGACATTAGCTGCTGGGGCTCAAGTAAATGTTTTACTTTCATAATTGACATGGCAAGCCCAGAGGTGCCGGGACACAGCCCTGGCAAGCCCTGGCACAAATTAAGCACTGGCTAGATAGCTATGTGTTGATGGCCCATTAAGGACTATCCAATCTTACAATGGGCCATAGAAGAAACTCATCCCGCCCAGATAGCTCGGCCTGAGGCTGCCTCAGACAGCGAGGAGCCAATCACCACCCCCGGTGAGCCAGCAAATTATGTAAGGACATGTGATATGCTCATGTGACCCTGGACTCCATCTTGGGCCAGTAACTTTCCACAAACTGGGGCTTTGTTTGGGATAGTAAAATTCCATGCACATGGCAGAGGATATAGAAAGACATCTGAGACATCTCCATTTTGTCTTCCTTTCCTGCTTCATTTCTCTGGACTGGATTTCTAACAAGGAAGCTCTGAACAAGGACTGATGACCCCCAATCTGTTTGGATGAGTCCAGAGAGACTTTTGCAAGCCGGCAGTTTATTCCATCACTGCTATAAACCTGATACAAGGACTTTGCAATCATATGTATGTATATGATCTATTAACCATTTATAACTCTCTTCTTTTCTTATTAAATCTTTAGTTAGTTTACTAAGGAATGGTTGACACTTGACAGCATGATATTTGGGTAAGATCTGAGATTCATATTGACCTGGGGATATGTGTCTGATCCCTTGGGGTAGAAAGAACCTCACATATGGTGAAATAGGTTTTCAATAACATCTCACTATATCAGACCTGTTGATCTGGATGGGATCCAAGGGCTGGAATGCCTAAGGGGGACTAAATTGCCTTCTGATTAACCAGTGTGGTACTGCAGAAGCTATTTTGTTTCTGGCTTGGTGAATCTAATCATAGAATAAGCCACTAGTTTGGGGGATTGTCTGCTCTATTTCTTGCACTCTGCCCTGAGTGTGGCATTCTCAGTGAGGCCCATTCCTGGCAGCCAGTCACAGTAATGTTTTTCAAATGTTGTCTTTCCAATGGCTTCTAGTGTCGTTAAATACATTTGTAAGTGTAATATATTTCAAGATCTGTCAGACACAGAACAAATGAATAAAAACTAAAATTCACATGCATTTTATAACAATGTGAATGGTCTAGAGCAGCTTCTTGTGACTTAAGCTATTAAAGATGTCTCAACTTCAGGTGTATACGATAGATTTTTATTCTAAAGCACAAGCATGGTGACATTTTCAGACAGCTCTTTTTTATAGAGAAAAAATAGAACTAAGCTATTGAAGATGCATTTAGCAGGTTGATTGCTGGTCTGACCAATGATTTCTTGGCTAATTGTACAAAACTGAGCCAGGTGATTTTTCCCTACAAAAGAAAATAACTCTCTGAAGTATTAAATCTGAGCCCCTAGCAAGTCAAATAATTCTGCCTTACTGGTTTTTTGTGTCAAATTAAAATAGTGAAATGAATGTTTAATTAGACATTGAAAATCCTAAAAGAGAGGGCCTTATGTATCTGCTGTGATTAATTTTTTTCAGCAGTAAATAAAAAGGAATGAATGATTAGGCCGTTATTTTATAGTATTAATGTTTGTTTTGTTGTTAAAGACTTGCTGGTTTGATTTAATTTCACTATTTGGTTTGGGCCAGAGGCAACCCTGATATAGTAAGAGTCCTTCAAGTGATTTCTTACAGATATTTTTCCTTTTATTGCTGCAATAGCATCATGGAACAAATAGCCTTTAAGAAGCAATGTTGAAGTTGTTTGTTCTAAAAGCTGACCTTCCTTTTAAATTGTTCTAGGCTGTTAATCATCCTCCAAGCATTTAAGTGAAGTTATATATGGAGTGTGCAGAGATACATATAGTTAGGGCTGCACAAGTGTTTCCATTCTAAAGAGGTTTTCCAGTTGCTAATAATCTTTTCACACTGTAACTATTTGGACTGACATTTTCCATATTTAGTCTTGCCCAAGAGAGATTTTTTAAAGTTTTAAGCAAAACACTTCAGGCATTTTCAGGAATGAACCGAGCGAAAAAGCACTTATGTCATTTTAAGCATGTGTATATATATATGTATGTACTTGTGACTGTCCCTGGATGATTTGTCCTTTAAGGGGAAATGGGTCCATCCTCACCTGTGACACACTTAACTTGCCTCCCCAGGTGGAGAAAATAAGCAATGTCTGTCACATGGCTAAATTGGGGGTGGAGGGGGTGAAGCCTGTGAAGAGCTAGGAGGGAAACTAAACTCCATTTAGAAAACCCTGAGAGTTGCTACTTTATAGAGAGCAAGGAGGAACTCAAAGGGATCCAGGAGGCGGCTGAGAACAGAAGTCAGAGCCTCAGGAAGAAAGGGCTGTGAGCAACTTGAGGTTGAGCACTACAGTATTGTGTTGTGCTTAGTTTGGACTTCTCTTTTCTGACTTAGCCAGAGGGCCTAGTCACAGCAGAAGGTTACTGCAGCAACTGAACCATGCTGGGAAGTTGGGAGATCCAGACTGAGGGGAAGAGAAACTGAGGCAGTGGCTAGCCTGAAACCATATTGGAAATGCAGTATTGCTACAATGACTTCTTTGGGAAACATTCCAGCACCTCATAAGAAGGGAGATAGAAACTTGACATTTGGAAGGGAGAGATTCCCAAGACTAAGAATGTACCTTTTCGTGTTGGGTAAAAATCTGACTAGATTTGGCTTAGTTATAAGGTTTCAAAATATTTACTTAATTTTATGTTTTTAATTATATATATATTTTTCCTAACATTGTTAGGGCACCACAAACGTATGTGTATATGTGAAACAATTGGAACTAAGTGCAGTCATTTTGGTCACTTGGGATTCTTGATGCTTGTGGTATGGACCAGTGACAAACATAATATAAGATTTATTTGTAATAGGCATTTCATATTTGTAGTAGGCATTTCATATGCCTGTCATATATATATATATATATATATTGGAGCTTGTAAGTGTTGGACTATATACCATTTTGTGCACATATAATTGGATATGTGGGTGCTTAGCCCATTAGAAATGTATTTTAATAAATTTGTCTCTAACCAGGCCTATTATGGAGAGGATCTCTGCTTATTTTATTGTATTGCTGAGGTTTTTTTTGACTGTTTGGAAATGCAATTTATGGTTACAGTAAAAAGTGCATCAGTGGAAGTGTCACCGAAATATCGGGTCCACCTAGCTGAGAGCCAATAACAGCCAGACAGGGATAAGGAGGAGTTGCTTTATTCTGCAGAAGAAAGGAGAGCTTTGCACCTTGGTACAAAAACTCTGTCTTACACACATTTTACAGATCCTTTATACACATTCAGACAAAGGCCCTTGCCGTGTTAACACTTGATTGGTGGTTGTCAGACCCGTGCTTTTGCTATCTGGTCAGTGAAAACCGGCTTGGGACCAGTGTTAACTACCTTAAGGCCTTGAAAGGGAAGACAGTTGAAAAGTTCAGGCTACTGTGTACTTGAAGTGTCTGCTTCCCCCTAATGGCCGCTGGCTGACATAACAGCTACTAGCTGTTATGGGGGGGGAGGGGGTCACTAGTAACTTTCACAGAAGCATTATGCTGGAGTTGACAGACATACATGGATACAGAAGAATTAATTGTGCATGTGTAACCCATGTGCCTAGGGAGGGAGATATCTCTTTAAGAGATCCATTGCGGGGGAGGTAGGAGTGAGTTGTGACTGGGTCATTGTTGCTAGGCAGATTTAGCACTCCACATCCAGAAGCTTCTGGAATTAGGTGTGGTAGTTTTGGGTATGCTCCAATAGGTTCCCTGTTGCTGGGGTCAGACTCCATGAGGGCAGCTGCTTTACTAAGGGCCATGTGTCCTGTGTGAGTTGGGAGAAGCTGAGCCCAGGAGCAGAAAGCAGGCTGTTGTCCCTAACTGAAGCATTTTGCAGCAGGGTTTTCCTTTAAATCTGTACACTTGTGACTTAACCGAGTGGTTGGTTAATCAGTTAGCTGACTGGCTAGCAGTGATTTCAGCAGAGGAAGAATCTGCATGGATTCCAACTGAAGATTCCTACAAGCAAGTGGAGGGAAGACGTTTTAGACTCAGCAAACTGTATAGATTTGGTGATCAAAGACTCTAACTGAGACTTAGGTGAACTAAACCTAAGCTTTTGGGAACTCTGTTTCTTTTCACTGTGTTTCTGTTCAGATTTAGTTTTCTTTATTTATGTTTCTGTATAACTGTGAAGATAATGTGTGTGGATTATAAAATAGCCATGTTATGCTGTGAAAATTAGATTATTATTTGTTTCTTTAGCATAAGATTTTATAAAGTTATTTAATTCATTTCTTTAGTTCCTTTTGGGACTTGAATGTGGGGAGGTTGACCCTGTGCAATCCTTGCTGAAAATCCTTAGAGACTGAACTCTGGGTCTCCAGCTACTTTTGGGGGTTTTTTAGGCACTGGAGTAGGCAATGGAGTGAACTCCAGTCCATGCAAAGATTACACATGGGCAGAACTCAAATGTGGTATGTAGTAGCACTGTTTGCATGTATTCAACAAGAAATCAGGTGACGGTCTCCCCCACCACTGTGATTTACTGCAGTTGTTATAACTGGGGATTCTGGTTTTCAGTTTTAAAGGGAAAATGCCTCCCAAGTTTAATTTTGAAAAATCACTGTTTTAAAAAAACAATACTGAAAGCCCCTATAAATGACTTGCAATAGTGTTCACGCTGTTGGTTGTTAGCCATGCTTGGTGTTGCTCCCCATGGTTCATTTCTTAGTCATGCATAGCAGCTGCACTGTAACTGGGTTGTTTGGGGGTTTTTCTGCATGGGTATTCACAGTAAGGGAAGAGATGTAAACAACAAATGAATCTGTTTGTTTAAAAGGCTTTTATGTTTGTTTCATTGTTAGTACAACACATTTCAACTCAAATGAACACAGCCACAAATTAAACAAACAGATAGGAATTGTGTTATAGGAAATTACAAGACCAAGAAATAGGCTTGAGCCCCAATCTGTAGATACAGAGATCTGCCCTTTATCTACCACTGCCTCTTGTATCCTGCACCTAGGAGAAGCACCCACATAAACCCTCCTTGACCCCACAGCAAGCGATTTTGTTACATTTCCCTGATGAACTCTTGTTGAATTTTGAGTTACTTCTCATGGCGTTCACCAAAT
This sequence comes from Emys orbicularis, assembly GCF_028017835.1. NCBI lineage: Eukaryota > Metazoa > Chordata > Testudines > Emydidae > Emys > Emys orbicularis. The sequence goes on along the minus strand of NC_088683.1, from coordinate 265,264,428 downwards.
TCTGTGTGGGTTTCCAGTGACTCTGGTTCCTGCAAGAGTTCAGAATAATGTTTGAACTAGATCTAGTATAGCAAGACAAAATACAGTATGTGACAGATTTCCCTTTATTCAGTAGTGAGTAAATAATGGAAGTACACTTGGTTTATTTCATGTGGTGATTGCAGCATTCATCTTAATTTCTTTTTGGTAAAGATGACAACTCTTGTATACATTAATTACAGGACATCAGTTACAGATGTGAAGCCTGCATATGGGTCTCGTGTTAGCAACCTGTTCAGCAAATTGAGTAGTGAGGATCCAAGAGGCTCCAGTTGTTACCAATGCTTGTCAGTGGTCACTGCAGCATGAAATCTCATGTAAGTTTCTTTTCTTGGAAGAACTGAATAAATTATTATTATCCAGACAGGTGTAATGAGTGAATAGAAGGAAAACTCAAGAATTAATTATTTTGAAATATTATTGTAGAGCAACAAGCATTCAAAGTCTGTATTGTGCAAGAGATAAGGCAGGGGTCTCCAACATGCAGCCCGTGGAGTTATTTGCTGCGGCCCGCCAAGCTTCCCGATCCCACCGCCTCCCCAGTGTGCCGTGTCCCCACTCCTCTGCCTATCTCCAGGCACTTCCTGCCACCAAACAGCTGTTTGGCGGGGCTTAGCACTTTCCAGCAAGGAGTGGAGAGCCATGTGCTCAGGGGAGGGGGCAGGGGTGGGGATTTGGGGAAGGGGTTGGAATAGGGGCAGGGAGGGGGCGGAGATGGGGTGGGGACTTTGGGGAAGGGGTTGGAATGGGGCCGTGAAGGGGTGGGAAGAGGCGGAGCAGGGGTGGGGCCTCATGGAAGGGGTGGAGTGAGGCAGGGGGGGGCTTTTATTTCTTTATATTAAAAGGTGTCAGCGATGCGGCCCTCAGGCCAATGTACTAGTCCTCCTGTGGCCCTCGTGGTGATTTGAGTTTGAGATCCCTGAGATAAGGTCTTTGATGACTGCTTGAACTTAGACCTACTTTTTGAGTGATCAACTGTGGTCCCAAGTTCATGAGAATGGGTGGTTGTAAAGGAACAATTACAATATCTTAACATTTTACATATACATTAAACTAAAACAGTTTATTCATAAGTCTTCAGTTGTGGCTCCTATGTTCATTTCCAATGGGAGCTGTAGGAACTGATGACAAGAGTCCAAATAGACCAACTAAGGTTCAGATTTATAAATACAGTGAGAATTCTGAGTACACTGAGAACCAGATTGTGCAGCCCTTGCTCACAATGTTTAGCACTTGTATGAGTAGTCAGTGTTCTTGTTAAGCATTTGAATATTATGGATTTTTTTAAGAAAGCATTTCCTCATCTGAGTATAATTTTCATCTGGTCTGATATGATGGGTGAAAAGCAATCATTTAGAATGGGTTATCAGTGCTTAGCACAGCTGGGTACGTTATTGTTATTGTAAATAGTATCTGTGGAATCAAAGACCCAACAATAAAGTGGATGAATGGAAATATAAAATACTATGACAAACCAATAAAAGCATAGAAATTGTGACTTAAGATTGATGCAGTATCTTTAATACTGCTCCATGGTGCTACTGTAGTCAGGTCAATACATGCAGAATAATCTGGTAGGTGGAAGAGTCAGTGGTGGATATTACATGTCATAGGCCATATATCAATGGTAAAACATAAGAATATCATGATAGACTGACTGACTGCCCTTTATACATGCATAATACTCCTATTTGCACCAATGGGAGTTGGAGTACAGAATAAAGACTGTGTGTGGCTCCATGATTGCTTCCTTGTTAGAGCAAATGGATGCCAGATATAAAAAAAATGGAGATATCCCATCTCTTAGAACTGGAAGGGACCTTGAAAGATCATCAAGTCCAGCCCCCTGCCTTCACTAGCAGCACCAAGTACTGATTTTGCCCCAGATCCCTAAGTGGCCCTTTCAAAGATTGAACTCACAACCCTGGGTTTAGTAGGCCAATGCTCAAACCACTGAGCTATCCCTCAGTTTAGTTGTCAGAGTAGGTATTACAAGGCTAAAATTGTCATGATAACTGCAGCAGGATGCTTCCTAATTTTTAACATCTAGAATTTCTTATTTTCAAAATCCACTATAAACATTTAACTCTGACAATATCCTGGTGAGCTATCAGTGCTGTTTATTTACAACAATCTCCCATTTTACAGCTGGAGAAGCTGAGATACTAAGAGGTTAATGACTTTCCTCGAGGTCACAAAATCAGTGGCAAGGCTTTGTTAGAACCTAGGAGTTCTGATTCAGTCTCATGTTTAATTCACTAGCCCATGCTGGTTACATAAATTCAACATCTGCCCCTTGGCACTTAACTTTGAAAATAATGTCGATGGTTAACAGCAAGTACTTACCTTGCAAATACGCTAAGTGCTCTTAGACCCCAATCCAGCAAAGACTTATGTATAGGCTTAACTTGATTTTGTAGGACTATGTATGTTCATGAAGCTAAGTACGTACATAAATCTTTGCTTGTTCAGGGCCTAAGTGAGGAATAACACTTGATCATCCTTTTGTAAACCTTTTTTTAAACAGAGAGCCTGACTAATTTTTTTTTTTAAGAGCCAGATTCTGCTGCCCTTACTCGCATTGAATAGTACTTTAGTCTTTGAGTGGTAACATTGAAATAAAAACCAATAGCTAAAATGAATGTTACTATTATATTTATAGGAAACACCACTAAAATATGTTTTCTGATAAAATTACTCAAGATTACTGAATTCAAAAAACAATAAAAGAAAACAGGCATCTGACAACTGTTAGGAAAATGCATTAAAGATCTGTATGTGTTGGTGGCAGTAAATTAATTTGTATTTTTACAGCTTTTTTTCCCTGCTATCATCATTCCTCCTTTTACAGTTTGAATATAGTTAGATTTTGAAGTAAAGAAAGAAGAAATTGAGCATGTTGCTTCTTAGGAATTCATTGTTACAGATAACGATACAGTCCAATACAGATATAATGTATTGTAGCTTTTACCTCTTGCAACTGATTGGTTTTGACAATGCCAGATATATGGAAAACTGCTGCATGATCAAACTTTTCTTGCATGTGAAATTTTTCAGTAAATTAGTCTGTCCATTACTTGTATATCAGCATGATCTTTGATTTGTTGCCTGCTGGAAATGTGGAAGATTAAGTGTAGCTGATGCAATCATTTTACAGGTGAGGAACCTGAGACAACTTTTGGATAACTTTACATTTCTGATGTGGGAAGTTTGTTGTACTATCACAAAAATGTGATGAAAATATATACTACATTGCAGAATTTTGACATCTTACAAAGAAATCATTATAATCTGAAGTGCTTCTATTACAGCCATATTACATTGCCATCAGTTTTATGTAGATAATCTGTCTACTTTATGTTACTATCTAGGAAGTATGCAAAGTCATACTTCCTAAGTCATATAAGAATCACTAAATGCTATGCCTAAAATTGCATTTACTCCAATCTTGGGAAGATCTTTCCACATCTTTAGCAATCAGATGTGTAAGCATTTTCTACACTAAATCTAGAAGATGACATTGTAAGTGGAGTTCATCGAAAAATGGAACTTCTGACCTATTGAACATTCTGATATTTTGACATATGTTTTCAGCCCAAATCAGTATGAAGAGTATCGAAACTTTTCACAGAATGTTCCAAAAAGTTCTGATTCTAAAATGTCAAGTCAATTTTAATCTTTGCATGTGCCACAGTGCTTCAAGGGAGTTGTAGGCCAGCTTGTGAGCTGTACCTATACAGGAGAATAGGGACATAAGCGGCCCAGAATTACAACTCCCATGAGGCACCATAGCGGCTCAGGGAAATGCAGAGATAATGTCTATTCAAATTGAGCTGAAATGTTCGGTTTAGATTTTCTTGATGGAAAATTCCTCTGAAACCGGTCTTTTCCAGCAGGAGATTTAAATTTTGACATTACCCAATTTTCTGATGAGAAAATATTTTCCTTCAAAAATTTTTGGCCTGTCCTACTTTTAACTGGGTATGTTGATATGAAAGCATATCATTCTGTGTGGCATTCTTTCAAAGTTAGTTATCAAAAACTGAGAGCTTGAAATTGAACAAATTAAATTAAGCAAAGCAGAATGTTGATTATTCTTGGTGACATCACTGAATAGATTGCTCTCTGTGCTTTAAACTGTCAGCAAACTTCTTGTCTACCCCTGCCACATACTGAAGATTCTTTGATTCAGATATTGAGAAGCTGGTGATTTGGTATTTCTCCAACCTCTGAGGACAATCACATATAAATTATTTGTTGGTTGGTTCTGTGACTGTATGAAGAGGGCCAAGTGCATGTGGAATACAGAAATATAGGGCCACATTCTGTCCCCATAAGTCATGCTAAAAAAATGTGCCTTGTATACACAGAACAAGGTATTTACTCAGTTAGTACAAGGATGGTAGAATCCATCCCATTGTCACTAGTTGCCATGTAATTGTCTTTTGGTATGAAAAGCCACATAGTTCTGTTAATCAGAGGTAAAGCATATATTTCTTATTTCTGCTAAATGAAATGAGCAATCATTTCACAGATTAACTCCTGTGTTGTTAAACACATAATACATTAATGTATATTTTAAGGTGAAATCAACTTGCTTGCTTATTAGTTCCCACCCATTGTTCAAGCTTTGTTTGAACACCACCACCATGCATCTGCAAAGTTCTCAGTGAGAATCCAACTTATTGATGTGTGTAGGCTTTTGCTTTTATAACATTTAGATTGTGGCAGGATAGCTTGGTTCCCCTTATATTGAGCTGTTATGATATTTCATATGAGCCACAATTTTGCCCTGACAGCACAAGTATTTATTCTTTGAATGCTGGTGTTTCCCAAACTGCCTGTCAATAAATATTTGGGAGGTTGGATGGGTGGCTGGTCTGTTTCCCAGCTGAGTACATTATCTTATTCTATATTTGCAAAACATTCATGAGAATGGGGTTGTGGTTCTCAAAGGACTGTAGGCTCAGTTTCAGTAGGTTTGTGAGTCAAAGCAGATATTTTGTATGGCTCTAGTGCAGGGGTCGGCAACGTTTGGCATGCGGCTCGCCAGGGTAAGCACCCTGGCGGGCTGGGCCAGTTTATTTACCTGCTGACGCGGCAGGTTCGTCCGATCGCAGCCCCCACTGGCCGCGGTTCGCCATCCTGGGACAATGGTGGCGGCGGGAAGCCGCGGCCAGCACATCCCTCGCCCGTGCCGCTTCTCGCCGCCCCCATTGGTCCGAGACGGCGAACCGCGGCCAGTGGGGGCTGCAATCGGCCGAACCTGCCGCGTCAGCAGGTAAATAAACTGGCCCGGCCCACCAGGGTGCTTACCCTGGCGAGCCGCGTGTCAAACGTTGCCGACCCCTGCTCTAGTGTGTGTGTGTGTGTATATATGTATGCTTCAGTTTTCTGGCCTTATCATCATCATCATCATCATCATCTGGAATCCCTCGAAGTAGAGTATGATTGACAATCCATGAAAGACAATTTCAAATTATCGGTGGGTCATCTGATGGCTGATCAGGCCTATTTTGGAACTGCAGACTCTGCCCCATTGCAGACATGTGTTTCCACGCAGGGTAGGTGAACCTGGGATATTGGTTCAGGCTATGGTGAGCTCTTTCTGCGCTTCTGTTTTTCTGTTACACCATGTAGTTGCCTCTGATTCTCAAAGTGCTGAGTTCCCTGCCTCAAGCAGTTACTTCATTGTTGTCGGTCCTGGGTTATACATTCCCACAAGTTGATGTCAATGTTGCATTTCCTCATATTAGTCTTGAGGATATCCCTGTAGGATTTTTTCTGCTCTCCTCTGGCGTGTTTGCCTTGGATGAGTTGAGTGTAAAAGACCCTATAATGTAACATAATAGAACATACCAGAGAGCTAAGAAGAAGAGAATACCTACCCTCGTGTGTGTGTATATATAATTATAATGGGGTAAATTCATCCTTGGTCTAACTCCATTACTTTCATTAGTGTTAGACCATGCATGAATTTGACCAATTATGTTTACATCTATATTAACCAGCTGTAATATATTCCAGACTGATGCATACATATATGAAAGTAATAGCAAGGAATTAAAAAAAAATCTGTTTAAAGTGCTTTAAATGTCCTGAGTATTAATATAACAAGTCAAAATATGAATTTAAAGGTAGAAATGATGGAAACAGCATCTGCACCTTCACAAGCTCATATTCATTGCCAACATGTTTTTAATATCTTTCCGATTAAATAAAAAAAGAGCACTTTTACGCAATATGATACAAATGTAATGAGCTGTAAGTTTGGCAGCTAATAATGGTCACATTTTCCCAACAAGCATAAACATAAAACAAAGAGTTTAACTAGGCTTGAGGAGGGGTGACACAGTAAAGCTGCACTACCTAAAGAGTATTGAAGGAGTATTGCCTATTGCCACCATTAAAAATTCAGAATCTATCAGTAGTTACTGCAGTATCATATCTGAGAGAGCATATTTTCCTAATGATCGTCCGTACCTCAGTTTGACTGTTGAATGATAAAATCTGCTTCCTGAAATCCTGCTTTCCCAGTATTTTACCCTGAATTCAAAGGAGCCCTGGGTGCTACTGTAATACAGATAAGAAAAAAACCCAAAGGGGAGTGTGCTGCTTAAAAATAATCTTTTGTTTCATATATTTCATATATTTGTCTTGTGTTACATAATGAAATGGTTCAAGGACAACTACACTCAGTGTGGGTAAGATGCTTAAAGAAGTGGAAGCTCAGGTGACTTTCAGCAGAATACTTCCAATCCCTAGGAAAGGAGGGGGAAGTCATGGCAAGGTCATGAAAGTCAACAGATGGCTCAAGGATTTGTGCTATGAGGAAGGGTTTGGGATGATCAACCATTGGGAAACTACAGTAGAACTTCAGCGTTACGGACACCTCGGGAATGGTGGTTGTTTGTAACTCTGAAAAAGCTGTTATGGGATGCTCCTCAGGGCAGACTGCTCGGAGCAGGGGCTCACAGCACTGCAGTGGCTACCTGGAAAGTGGTGATGGGGAGTTGGTTCTAGCTCCTTGGCTTCAAGGGTGATGAGTGAGGCACCCTGGGGCCAGGGCTGGCTCCAGGTTTTCTGCCACCCCAAGCGGCGGGGGGGAAAAAAAAAAACCGATCGGCAGCACTTCGGTGGCAGCTCAAATCACGCTGCTCCATTCTTCGGTGGCAGTTCAGCAGCGGGTCCTTCACTCCCTCTCTTCCTCTTCAGTGGCAGGAAGAGAGGGACTGAGGGACCTGCCGTCGAATTCCTGCCGAAGACCCGGACGTGCCGCCTCAATACCGGACGGAGTGCCGCCCCTTTGTATTGGCCGCCCCAAGCACCTGCTTCCTTAGCTGGTGCCTGGAGCCAGCCCTGCCTGGGGCACCACAGTGTCAGTGGGCGCACGGTGCAGGCTGTGGCCCTTTAAAACTGAGCTGCTCCTCCAGAACCCAGCGTGCAGGCCGGAGCTTGGGCTCTGGCTCCAGCAGTTTATACTCCAGGCCAGGTTTCAGTAGCAGCTCAGGAAGTTTCTTTCTCAGGCTCTGAGCTTGCAAGCTTGTCCCCCTCCGGAAGGGAGAGGGGGGAAAGAGCATTCACCACCTCCTACTGTAAATGACTGCCCCGTGCTGTGGTGAGTAGGGGGTGGAGGTGAGGACAGGCAGCCCAGATGTGCCTACCTTTAAGATGCAATACAGGCGCAGTACAGTATTGTATTTGCTGGTTTGTTTGGTGTGTTTTGTGTGTGTCTCCACTGCTGCCTGATAGCTTACTGCTGGTTCCCCAGGGTGTCCGGTTGACCGAACAATTCATAACTCTGGTGTTCGTATCTTTGCGGTTCTACTGTACTGAAATGCTTGCACACAAAAGCAAGCAGTCTGGGCAATAAAATGGAAGAATTTGGAACTACTGGTGCAGGGGGTCAAACCAGATATTACTGGGATTACAGAAACAAGGTGTAATGGCACTCATGACTGGAATACAGGTATTGAAGGTATGTGGTGGTTAGGAGAGAGATGATGGGGTAACATTGTACATCAACAAAGCAGTGAATTATAAAGAAATACAAAGCACTAGTAAGGACAAAATGGAATCTGTTTGGGTTAAAATCACTTTGGGGAAGGATTGTAAAAGATGTTCTGTTGGGATAGTATTAGGGACTTGCTATAGACCCCCCAGGGTCAGACTTGGATATGGATAGTGGTCTAATGTTATTAAAGAGAGAGATACTTTTGGGAATTATCATAATGGAAACCTTTAATTTCCTGGATACAGAATGGAAAATAAATGGTACTAATACTGGTGTGGCCCAGCTATACCTGGATGTGATAGTTGATAGTTTTGCTTCATCAAATTATCTCTGAATCAACAAGAGGTGATGCAATTTTAGACTTTGTTTTAGTAAGTAGTGAGGCCATCACAAAAGAGCTTGTTGGGGGTGTGTGTGTTATAATGGTCTGGTTAGTTTGGGGTGCAAATCCAGACCTGTAAGAGATTGTCACCACTTGCCCTGCAACTCTGGGTGCCTTACAATGTTTTGATGCTGTGTCTTCCAGCCTGGGATGCTCTCAGTCAGCAAGAAGCATTCAGGTCACACCTGGCGTCTATGTGCTTAGATAACCCTGGTTCAGCAGCTCTGACTCCAGCAGTCTGTCTACAGCCCCACTCTGGCTTCCACCAGCCTGGATTACAACGAGCAAGATCACCCCAACACACTCCCCATCCCAAATTTGCCCCAACCATGTCCCCTGAGGTGTCCAACCCTCTCCTCGACAGTTTAGAGAAATAATAAGGTTCATTGTACCTGTAAAGAGACAAAACCATATCACAGCTTAGTAACTTAACTGAAGTGAATACATGCTTCCCCTTTAAACACAGCACTGAGATAGTTAATACACCTCTACCTCGATATAATGCTGTCCTCGGGAGCCAAAAAAATCTTACCGCGTTATAGGTGAAACCGCGTTACATTGAACTTGCTTTGATCCACCAGAGTGCGCAGCCCCGCCCCCCCAGAGCACTGCTTTACCACGTTATATCCGAATTTGTGTTATATCGGGTCGCGTTATATCGAGGTAGAGGTGTAGTAAAATTAAACAAATTTATTAACAATAGGACACAGGTTAAATGATGCCAAATAAAAAGAATAAAGTCAGAAATAGTTACAAGCAAATAAAAGTGAAAACAAGCATCTAAAAGTCTAAAACTTAATTTAGCAAGGTACAGGCTTTGTTCAAGATGGTTTCTCTCACCAGCCATTCTTCTTTCCAGCCACGGCTGACTTTCCCTCAGTCTGGACCTTCCACAGTAGTACAAAATGCTGGCTTCCCTTGTCTTCCTAAGTGAAATCTTTGCCTATATTTAGTTTCCAGAGACTTCAACCCTCCTTTAGTTGAAGGACCCATCTTTCTCAGCTTGCAAGGGCTCTGTTCCCTTATGTCTGTCTAGTGATGGATACCTAAAATGGCTCTCTGCTTCTCCTTGTATCTCCCATAGTTCCTTGTTATAAGAAGCAAAATTACCTCATGCTGTTCTTCCCCTCCTGTGGGCCTTCCATCCCCCTGCTGATTTCTGAACAAATGGGGCTTCTATTGTTTTTGTCACACCTTAATTTCATAGGAGACAGGTAGATAGGTGTGATGTTTCCTCCTGTCTGGGTAGGAACTTTTCCTCCTTTTGTTCAGCCACACACTTTAGGCATAATATCAATGAGTATCCATAATTCCTCCTGTAGTGTTAATACAGATATTTTACAATGATATTAATCACCCGTGTGCTACAGGCATTCATAAAAGACCTTGCATGATATGTTAATACAGTAGTCAGTTGTTTCAATTTTAATTTGATGCCAGGTAAGCAAAGCTATCAATGTGCCTTCATTGTTTTTGCCTGATGACTAAGGTGATCCCCCAACCTCCTTGTGAGCATTGATGATTCTGTTACTGCACATGTAAGTTGCAATCCCATTGTCTCTGGTCAACCCTGCTTCACTTGTATTTAAGACCTGGGGAGAGCTGATGACTAATTCCCCTCTCACCTACCTGGTTTAAACACATTCCAGTCGTAATTCCAGCATACATCCATAACTCTTAACACACACTGTGTACATACATCACACAAGAATATTAATAATCAGTGAGTTATTGATACCCCACAAGGCATATTTTGTACAAAGATTATTATAATAGTGTGTAAGGTGTGAATGCAGGGATGCTTAGTGTCACAGGGGTGTAACTGGGAAAATGAGATACAAGCCCACCTAATTTAGGCTTGATCAGTTTTTGCCTTTATACAATTTTAGATAGAATTATTGTCACTTATAGTGTCTGAACATATTAGTAACAGAAAAGATTGACTAGGTAAATGGACCCAAGTTACTGCATTCCAGGGCACTGGGAAGTCCTTCCACTGTCCATGATGGTTGTCATCTCCTCTGATCTTCTGATCTGGTCCTTCAGTCCTGTCCTTCAGTTTCTGGTCGGGTGTTTCTGTAGTTTGGCCTTGTTCTCTTAGATCTCTTATACATTTCTAGATTACAAATTACCTAATCATTATGCAATTGGCTTTTAGCATGTCACACATTTGGGTTTTATATAACCTGTACATTGCTCACGGGCAAACTTCAATTTATACAATTTCTGTTGCTGTTTAGACAATCTTTATGTCATCCTGCCCCTGGGTTTTCCCAGTGAAAGGCTTCTTTGTTGCAGGTCTGCGTTTTTGCCTCAAAACTTCCAGCACAACATGTTACCTTTGTTCTGTCAGCAATAACGTCACTTTAAGCCGATCACAAGTTCTATGTTAAATAAAAAAAAAAAAACCTGGCAAAACCATACTTATAGCAGTAAGGCCTTGTCTTAAGTGTTACCTTATTTAAACTCATTTCGTATCCAAATTATAAATGATTAAAGTATAGCTATCAATTTTTAATCTTGCCATTTAGAAAAATTGTAATTCAGTAATTCAGGATTATATTTAGTATGTATATATCATCATCACCCTTAATTAATTAAAAAAGGGGCGGGGGCTTATGGAAAACACTATGACCCCTTTCCGTCAATGTTGTCTTCTTTCAACATGTGTTTTCAAAAGCCTTTTTTTATTCCAAGTCCAGTTTTGTTTGGGAATCATTACCAAAAAAAAAACCAAAACAAAACAAAAAAACCCTTTAAAATTTTCCTGTGTTGTATTAATTTTAGGGCTTTAATATTTAGTTGCTTTTAATGGTACCCCAACAAGCTGGTCATAGTAAATAACCTTGGATCGAGTGATCATGAGTTAATTGAGTTTAAATTAAATGAAGGGATAATCAAAACCAGGAAATCAACTCTGTTTTTTTATTTCAAAAGGGCAGACTCTGTGAAATTAAGGGAATTGGTTAAAGAAGTGAGCTGGACTGAAGAGCTCAAGGAGTTAAATGTGGAGGAGGCTTGAAATTTATTCAGATCAATTATACAAAAAGGTCTAAAATTTGCATCCCAAGAAAGGTGAAAAAACTTATAAGGAAAGTCTCCAGGCCTACGTGGATGAATAACCACTTCAAAAAGATTATTAGGAGTAAGCAGCAAGCCAGTAGGGAATGGAAAAAGGGATTGATTGGGAAAGAAAGCTATATTGTGGAGGTTAGAAAATGTAGGAATCGAGAATTGCTAAAAGTGAAGCCGAATTAGCTCTTGCCAAGGAAATTAAAATGCATAAGAGGATGTTTAGTTATATAAAGAGAAAGAGAATAAGGAAGGAGGCAGTTGTGCTACTATGCAGTATGAATAGGAAGGAGAGTAAAGATAATCTAGGCATGACCCTTACACTAAATGCATGCTTTGCCTCAGTTTTCAGTATGCATGATAATATGGCACATGTGCACGAAGGCAGTATGACTTATGAAAATAAATGTCTAGAAATAGAAATTATGAGCAGCAAGGAAAATTTAAGATCTTAATATACTCACATTGGGGACACCAGATAATTTCCATCCCAGAATACTGAAAACACTATCACTAGTGTTTTCACAACTAGTGAGATTGCTAGTCCAGTAGCAAGGCTTTTTAATAAGTCTAACTATTTGGAGGTAGTACCATATGACTGGAGAATAGCTAACATCATACCTATATTTAAGAAAGGGGGGGAAAATGATCTGGGCAATAACAGACCTGTTAATCTTATCTCAGTAGTATGCAAGTTTTAGAGCAAATTATGAAGGAAAGAGTAATTATATTCCGAGAGGTAAATGGTAAAGGGGATGTAATGCAACATGGGTTTACCAAACGTAGATCATGCCTGACTCACCTGATTTCCTTCTTTGAGAAAATAACTGATTTTTTTTTTTTAAAATAAGGGGAGTACAATTGATCTAATATACATGGATTATATAATATAAATCATTTGACACGGTACCATATGGGAAATTATTAGTTAAATTAGAGAAGATGGGCATTAGTACACACATTGTAAAATGGATAAGGAATTGGCTAAGGAATTGGGGAGAAGGCAATGAGTTGTGTTGAAAGATGAACCATAAAACTGGAGGGAGATTATTAGTGGAGTTCCTCAAGAATTGGTCTTTCTTGGGAACCATCTTATTCAATATTTTTAATGACCTTGGCACAAAAAGTTAGTTTGCTAATGAAATTTGCTGATGACACAAAGTAGGGAGGCATTGTCAATACAGAGGAGGATTGGAATATTATAGAGATATATCTGGATAACCTTGAAGACTGGAGTGACAGAAATGGAATGAACTTCAATAGTACAAAGTATAAAGTGATGCACTTAGGGTTTAATAACAATAATTTCTGCTGCAAATGGGGGGCTCATCAGTTGGAAATAACAGAGCAAGAGAGAGACCTGAGTAGTGGGTCGATCACAGGATGACTATAAGCCACCAATGTGATGTGGCTGTGAAAAAGACAAATGAAATTCTAGAATGTATTAGGTGAAGCATTTCCATTAGAAATAGAGAAGTTTTAATACCTTTGTACAAGGCTTTGGTAAGACCTCATTGGAATACCATATTCAGTTCTGCTCACCCATGTTCAAGAAAGATTAATTTAAACTGGAGCAGGTTCAGAGAAGATCTACTAGAATGATCAAGGGAATGGAGGTCCTATTTTACACGAAGAGACTGGAAGCGCTTGGCAAAAAAGAAGATTATGAGGTGATATTATTTCTCTCCATAAATACAGTAGGGGGTAAATACCAGAGAGGTCAAAGAGCTATTTCACCTAAATGACAATATTGGCACAAGATCAAATGAATATAAACTGGCCATGAGCAAATTCAGGCTGGAAATTGGAAGAAGGTTTCTAACTATCAGAGGGGTGAGATTCTGGAACAGCCTTCCAATAGGAGTTGTGGAGGCAAACAATTTAATGTTAAAAAGAGAGCTATGCAAATTTATGACTGTAATTGTCTGAGGAGGTTGCTTATGATGGTGGGGACAGGGCTCAAAAGCCCCTGGGCTCACTTCTGGCTTATGTCTCATGTTCCTAAAAGCTCGTATTTCAGGATTTCAACCAATCACTGGAAGGGGTCAGGAGATGTGTTCTGGGAGAGTTTTAGCTCCTTCCTCTGAAGCATCAGGGATGGCCATGGCTAGAGATCGTGCTCTGAGGTGGCAGTGAGCATTCTCTTTCTCTCAGGTGCATGGCTGGCTAGTTCTTGCTCACATGCCCAGGATCTAATTAATAACCATATGCGGGGTTGGGAAGGAATTTTCGCCGGGTCAGTTTGACAGAGACCTTTCCCCCCACCTCCCCTTCTGTGGTTTGTGGGTGCAGACATTTGCCAGAATTATCTGGGTATATCTCATTTAATCCCTTTCCTGACATTGTGGGGGCTTCAATCATAGGTGCACCTCATTCCCTTCTGTTTCCAGCCTGTGGCACACATTAGACCAGTCCCCTTTGGGTTTCATTTACTTTAGTCTCATTTCCATCATTGGGTTTACTGTGCAGATACTGGGCTGTGGTGTTCGCCTGTGTTGGCAGGAGGCCAGAGTAGATGATCTAGTGATCCCTTTTGGCCTTACACTCTGTGAGTATGACTCACAGAGAAGAATTCACTCATATTAGACTAATCATCCACGATAGAGTAAAACAATACCAGGCGAGTAAGCACTTTTTCTCAACATCTAGGCTAAGCACTCAAATGGTAGAAGGTCTTTCTCGATTTGGTCTCAGCAGGCATGAAATGGTGATGCAGTGGAATCTTTATAAGCCTTTCACTCACCAGCTCCTAGCTTTGCTCAGGGCAGTGTTTGTATATCACCAATCTCAATTAGTGTTTATGTGTTTGTTTTAAATTGTTTCTTGGTCTTAAGCAAGTTTTTTCATGATCCCATTTCAGGTAGAATAACAAAGCTAAAATATTCAGTCTCCCTATGCAGGTCTGGTCACAGACTAATTACCTCCTTTTAATATATATGGTGGCCTGCAAATAGGGAAATAAAGCCAAACTCTGGGTATCTTTGTGGAGGTTTTTTTTGCAAAACCTAGGAACTTTTCTTGCTTATTCCTTATAACTACCAGTTTTGGTGCCTTTTCCACACTGCGCTATGGGCCTTGCTGCTTATTCAGCCATGTCTCTCCATGTCTTTATGAGCCTTGCTATAGATTCATAGATTCATAGAGTCTAGGACTGGAAGGGACCTCGAGAGGTCAATATAATATAATAGCTCTTTTGATAAACAGTATACAAGGAATTGTAGAAGACAGATGATGTTATATGTATCAAAGAGAAAAGATGGCCTTGTGGTTAACGCACTGTACTTCAGATTTCCTGTGTGACTTTGGCCAAGTCACTTAATTTCTCTGTATTTCAGATTCCCATTTGTAAAACTGGGATAATAATACTTTCCTACTGTAGAGGGAAGGGAAATTAATATATTGTAGGCAAGATATTACAGCGATGGGGATCACCTAAATACCTAGATGGAATTTTTTTTGCAGTTTTATTATGTATTTTAAGGAAATACTTCTCTACTTTTATTGTTACCTTTTTTTTTATTATAAAGTAACAGAAAATAATGGTAGGAAGTAACCATATTTACAACTGTAAGATCTTCTTTAGGGAAGGTTTGGAAAGCAGCTTGTTATGCTCTGAACTTCTCTTTCAACTCCCCTGGTATCTCCATGTCTTCACTCCAATCCAAGCACCATCTGTTACTGCTTACATGGTTCATCACAGAAATGTAAACTGAAATCCCTCCTCACTGGCACAGAAAGAATGCACTAAAGAAACAACATCTTCTTTCTCTAGTGGTGGAGACACTTCAGTTACCAAGGCATCACTGAAGAAGCACATTGCAAAGTGACAGCGGTGACCTGAAAAGATCTAGCACAGACTCAGTGCTTTTCTAATCTTAGCTCTGGTTGTTTAGTAGTAGATATAGCACTATGTTGCTTACCCTAACTCACTGATATCATCTCATTTCTGAAAATTGGGGAGAATACTTCTTAAAGGCTAATAACCGTGTAATATCCACAAAGACATGTTTTGCTAAAGTTTAGGCCTGATCTGCTCCCACCATTCCAATCAAGACCCCTCCGTCTTCCACCATTAGTCTGGGGTTGCTCTCTTCATCCAGTGAGGCTTCTGCTACTCCCACACCTTCATCTTTTAAAAAGAGTTTGAAAAAAAAATCCCATTGCTTTATTACTGCCCAAGAATGTTTGCTACTCAGGAGACACCATGGGCAAGAGACTTCATATGGCTTTAAGAGAGGTTCTCTCAGTATTTCTGGCCCATGGAAAGGTAGCACAAATAAGAATATCTCTGTTATAACATCCAGTGAAGTAAGGATAGATATGTCGTTCATCTTACAAATACATTTTTCAGTTTATTAGCTGAAACTGTAGATAACTTGCCTTTATACTCCTCATGGGCCCAACTGTAGCAGGGACTAGAGAAAGATCAACATGGTATGAATGTAAAAACACTGTGATTACAACCAGGTAAGTGTCCACCTTTTGTAAAACTGTCCCTTTTGAATTGCACCAGGGACAGAATAATAGTAATGGATGTATGTGAAGGTGGCTTGTTGAAAGGGGCAACTTAGAGAAGCCTAAGGAGTGCTCTAAATTACTTTGGCTAGTAAAAGAGCTGGTCAGGAAGTTTCTGTTGGAATGATTTTTCCATGTGAAAATTTTGATTTTGCTGAAAATTTTCATTTTTTTTCCAGTGGGAAAATTGAAATGAAATATTTCATTTTGGATTAGTTTGACCTGAATTGAAATATATATTTTTTAACAGATTTGAAATGAAATGTTTTGGGTCAAACAAAACATCACTGTATTTCCCCATCCATGCATTGCCTTATGGGAGTTGTTGTTCAGGCTCCATTTTCTTCTGTAGGCTGGATTCCCTCATGGACCACATCTTCCCATAATGCAATGCAGGCTTCCCTCTAACTAAGCTGTGTGGGGCATCATGGCAGTCATGTGACTCTGACTCAGGGGGGAGGGATAGCTCAGTGGCTTGAGCATTGGCCTGCTAAATCCAAGGTTGTGAGTTCAATCCTTGAGGGGGCCATTTAGGGAACTGGGGTAAAAATCTGTCTGGGGATTAGTCCTGCTTTGAGCAGGGGGTTGGACTAGATGACCTTCTGAGGTCCTTTCCAACCCTGATATTCTATAGCTATCCTGGCTCCTAGGGAAAGAATGGGGCATCTGGTTTTCAAACTACAACTCCCATTATGCAATGCACCACTATGGGAAAATACAAAACAAAGCTTTTTGGATCAGTTCAATAAACTAAACAAAAGATACCAATTTTGATAATGTCAAAAAATCTTGTTTTGATCAAAATGATGAAACAAAACATTTCTGAATTGAAAATTTCCATTCTACAAATAATTTCCAAATTTCAACTTTTCATTCCAATTTGAGATGAAAATGTTGACGTTTCAGGTTGGATCGAAATTCTGAATTTCACTCGGTTCTAGCTGGTAATGGCCAGAACATTTGGGGACTGGCATGCCTCTTGTTCCTGAGCATGCCACCAAACCAGAGGCTGAGGCTTAAATAGTGTTGTCAGCTGCTACACTGGCCCTGTGCCACCAGCTGTTTTGTGCAGTTGGAGTGCTACAAATGGGTGGAATGATGGGCTAGAATGAGGAACAGTGATCCAGAATCTGGTTCAC
This sequence comes from Emys orbicularis, assembly GCF_028017835.1. Taxonomy (NCBI): domain Eukaryota; kingdom Metazoa; phylum Chordata; order Testudines; family Emydidae; genus Emys; species Emys orbicularis. The sequence goes on along the minus strand of NC_088683.1, from coordinate 265,247,267 downwards.
AGAGCAACTACTGATATATGTCTCTCTCTCAAATGTTGGACATAATGTCTTTGTAGCATATGTTATGACAAAGCAGATCTTTTACGAACTGAAAGATCTGAACACTTAAATAAGATTTATATATGCTACATATTTACACAAGAATACCAGTTTTGACACCATAAGCATTCAAAAATCCTGAGTCAGGCCCCCAAAAGCATGAGATTTTAAAAAATGCTATGTTTATTTTCCTTTCTTATTTTTGAGCCCTTAGCGTTTGTATTTTTCAAGCTCAGTCATGAGAGCTAGATACTAACTCTTATTTTTAAATAAAAGCTGAGATTCTCACGTAAACATATGACTCCAAGAGGTGGGACTTTAAGAAAAACACCAAATGTTGAGAGTTGGCAACAGTAGAATACTTGGTGTGAGGGCCAGTCTTCATGGGGATTCTCCCATTTATCGGCCTGATCACTACAGGCTACAGTCAAGGAACTACATTGCTGCAACTACTGAAGGCAGCAATCTTTTTCAGCCTCAGGAGTGCAAGACACAAGCCTCAGGATAAATAATCTCCAATACCTAGAGGTGCCAAAAAAGCCTCCCAATTTTTTTTCATACTCTACAACTGTTTAGGTTTTATTTGAATGAAAGATTTGAACCCACTGGAATTTGATCTGAACTAAGAATTGAATTATCTCAATTAATAAACTTTTTTTTAAATTTTGCCTTTCTCCTGTGGAAATGCTTAAACACAACACCACTGCAGACTTCCATTGGTAGTTTTGGTTGGTTGGGCTTTTGGACTAACTTCTGTCTTACATAAGGAATTTTACACTGATAAACAAGGCCAACTCTTCCTATTTTATTTATATTTTAATATGAAATCAGCAGTATAACTAGATAATTTGAAATGTAATAGAACTTTCCTTCTGAATTAACTCAGATCATAATGACAGCTCTGACCCAGGAAATGAAATAGAGAAAGAAAAGGTGTAAACTATATGGAGCCAGCATATGTAGCAATTTTCTTGTCATAGGTACTCTCAAAAATTACACATTGCTTAAGGAAAATTCATCCGCCTCGTGTAATGGATAATAAAGAGCTTTATCATGATAAGTACATAAATTAAGTTAGGATCTCAATAAGTACAGAAGTTAAGTAATTCTTCTGGAAAACTCAATCTGCATTAGTAATTTTACCAGAATGAGGGCATGTATTACATATCTCATTCCAAAATAATCAAATGTCTTTAATAAATAATAGAAGCTTGATTGTAGAGAGAGATGATAGACTTTGATTGTTTGGGCTGTAATAAAGATAAATGCAGGACTTTATGTATTTAAAATAAACATTTCTTCTCTTTAAAGCAATGCGCATTATATACAATATATGCAGTGTCAGACTGAAAGATTGCAAGAGAGACAGAACCAGTGTCAGTTTGCATTAACTCAGCAGCATTACTCAAAACTGTCATTACCAGTGTAAATGTGGTAAGAATCCTGCCCTCTGCCTACTTCTTTTAGATACACTAATACAATTCACATTAAAGTCAATCGGCCAAATTCTTCTCTTAAACACACTTGCTCAATCCCATTCATTTCAATAGAGTTGCATGAATGTGAGTGGTGGCAAAATTTGGTCTTCTTATTAGATCTATGATCATTAGATATGTCTCAGCTTAAATTTTTAATCAATTAAGAAGCAAAAATAATTTAACTTGTTGTTTCTCAATATTTTTTTATGCAAAAACATTTATCCTCCGTGTTGCAATTATCTCCAGAACAGGCACTAAATAAAGCTACCAATTTAAAATATTGAACAAAATATAGATTTGTGGGCACATTGTAGCTTATGAAAAGAAATGTTTGTGTCTCCCTCAGTATTCCATCAAAATTCTGACTGTCCTTTTGCATTTCATTATAATAAATAAAAACATTACCATTAAATATGTTATTTATAGAATAGTAAACTACAAAATAATGATAGTTAGAACCACATTAAGGATGGAAATAAGAGCATATGCATATCCAGAAATATTACTAATAGTAATTGATTAGAATATGGAAAAGAATGGACTTCAGAACATTGATTATTATGTTATAAGATTATAAAACTCCATAGTTGACATTTCTTCTGTCAGATTATGCAGATAACATTAGGTCCTTTGTTTAATATATTCACATATATACAGTTTAATTTTATTCCCAATGTATAGTATTTCTTAACTAGCATGTTTTTAATCTGTAGAATGAAGTTGGGGTGACCAGATAGCAAGTGTGAAAAATTGAGATGGGGTGGGAGGTAATAAGTGCCCATATAAGAAAAAGCCCCGACTATTGGGACTGTCCCTATAAAATCGGGACATCTGATCACCCTAAATGAAGTGAACAAATAAGGGGAGGAAGCATGATTTTGTGGTTGTTATGTCACAGACTTTTGAGCTAGGATTCTTGGATTCTATTTCTGGCTCTGCCACAGACTTCCTGTGTGACCTTAGAGAAGTCACTAAGGATAAAATTTTCAGAAGCATCTAAAAATGCATATAGGTGTCTAGTGTGATTTTTTTTTTTTAAAGGCCTTAGGTGCCTAACTCCCAAGTGGGTATCTGCATTTTTAGGTGCTTAAATATCTTTTAAAAATCTGGCCATGGGAGCCCTAAATCCCATTAACTTTCACTGAGACTTTGGCTGTTAGAGCCAAGATCCTGAAAGGTATTTAGATACCTAACACACATTGATTTTAATGGGAGTTAGGTAGCTGAATCTGAGCCCAAAGTCATTTTTGAAAATGGCACATAGGCTCCTAAATTATTTAGGTGATTTTGACAATGTTACCCTTAATCTCTAAGGGGTATAATGAAATTGAAGCAATTAGTAACCAGGGGTCAAGAGGGGTGGTGGTGGGTGGGCAGGGGGATATCCTGCCCCAAATACCATAATAGATGTATGTTTCTCCAAAGAGTATCAGCTGTGAAACTCTTAACTTTAACATTGCAACGTATTTTCCAGTCTATTGCTGCATAGTTTCCAGAACATCATCATCTTAACACATCTTTTACTGTGATTTTACATTTTACTGGTACAGGATTATCTCTTGGTAATCATGCCAACCTGTTTCAGACCTGTGATCTTCTGTGGCCAAGCTACATATCTTACAGACCTAGAAGCCTGTAGGCCTTGAATTACAGCCTTATCTTACTTATGTATATAAATATAAAATACTTATTAGTCCCATACCCCTGCAGTTTGAGCCTACCTATATTTTCCCTCTTAATCCTACAACTCAAATCTAATCTAATACCTATACATTCATTACATAATTACATGATTATAAATATTTAGCTACAGATTGTGTTGTATCTTTCTTTGCTAGATTGAAGAGCCCATTGTCAAATCTTTGTTCCCCATGTAGGTACTTACAGACTGCAATCAAGTCACCCCCTTAACCTTCTCTTTGTTAGGCTAAATAGACTTAAGGAGCTCAGTCTATCACTATAAGGCAGGTTCCATCCTTTAATCATTCTTGTGGCTTTTCTCTGAACCCACTCCAATTTATCAACTCCTGTACTCCTGAGGGAATTCTGCACCAAAAAATTAAAAGTTCTGTGCACAATATTTTAAAATTCTGCAAATTTTATTTGTCAAAATAACAATACATAATGACGCCAGTTTTAATTATTTTGGTAATTTATTTCAAAATATCCATCAGCAAGTATGTTTGTAAAAAATACAGACAAAATCCCCTCCTCCCCCAGGAGTTAAAAGAAACCCCTACGACAACCCGGTTCCTGCTTCTCTGCCCCCTCTCCCCCCCCTAGAGCCCAGCTGGGGGGCGTCAGACACTCACACACCCTTTCCCTCAGAGCCTAGCCACAGCCGCGCCCCCCCGAGCCAATACACCCTACTCCTGGGAGAATTCTGCGCTACATCACATGCATAAAATTTATGTCCCCCACGGATTTCTTTGCTTCCCTGCAGAAAAATGACTTTCTGATGAGGAAGCAAAGGGAAGCCACAAGAGCGGTCATACGACTCTCAACCTGTGGCCCGTGGGCTGTTTGCGGCCCATTCAGCACCCAGCTGCAGTCCCATGTGACATCCTCAGGGCCATACAGGTAGTATATAGTGTGGATGCAGCCCACAAAGTGTTAGTTGGGCTGCAGGTTGAGAACCACAGTACCCTCCACAAACCCCTATGCTCAGCATCCTCCGCCCAGTGACGCCTCCACAGAGACATGGCCAGAAGCAGAGAGCTGGGCGTGGGGCAGGGACCCCGGACCCTGTTCATGGGGACCCCGACCCCTCCTGTGCAGGGCCGTGTGGCAGCCGGCTGCCCAGACCCCACCGCAGGGGGACCCCGTACCCTGCTGCAGGGGGATGGGGGCAGCCACGACCCTGACCCAGACCCCACCTTGGGACCAGGATCCTGTTGTGCGGGGCCGGGGCGGCAGTGTGTAACAGTGATGAGTATGTGGCAGGGCAGTCAGGAGCCTGGAGCCCATGGCCTTTAGTGCACAGCTGAGCTGGGCCGCAGTTGTGTGCTAATTGGGCCACATGCAGCTTGCAGGCCATGGATTGAGAACCACTATTCTAATGGGTGACAAGGGATTAATGCCTCCACTATTAAGGACGTGGCTGAGGTAATGGGGTTGCAGGAGTGTTATCAAGTGCACTCGACCTAGATGATTACTAAAAACAAACTTATTTTAAAAAAATATTGGGTCCTCCTAAATGAATGAAACACAATCTCTTCCCCCTCCTGCTTTCTATAGTGGCCCTCGTCCTCTGATAAAGTACTGATGGGAGAACACTTCATTTGCATTAGAAATCTTTAAATCACTTTGGGAGCCTAGCACCTCTGTGACTATCTGCTGCAGGCCAGTTCCTCATCTAAGCCCCCCCTGTTGAGGACCGAGAGGTCACCTTGACATTAAGCTGTTCCTGTGCCCAGCTGCTGCCCCTGCCTAGCATCTGCTGCTATTCCCAGACTGTCCTTCACCTCTCTTCTGCAAGCTTCACCCCAGAGGCCTGTGCATGCGGTATGCACAGGCTTCTGAGCTAAGCCTTACACTACAGCGATGCAGACACCTGAAGACCACCTGAGACTTACATCTGTTCAGAATGCTGCCAGTACTTTTAATCAGTCTTCAACCTTGAACGAGGCCCGTTAATTATATCTGTGCATTTCAGCTGAAGGCAAACTTGCTGTGCATTTCCTATATTCTCCAAATGATGGGAGAACTACACACACTACAGCCAATTTATTGTACAGTTTCACCTTTCTATTGTTCTGTTGTTGTTGAGTCACAAGTAAGTAACATAAAGGCAATTACTGAAAACCCTACATGTTGCTGCACAGCACTAGATTTGCTTTAATGAGCCTTCATTTTATGATTTGGTAGAAACTTGTTTTGCTCTAATGGCTTATCAGTGGCTTGGTGTCTGTTAATTGTTTTGTTTGTATTCCACAAGGGAGGTATTTCTTTGTTGATCTAATATGTTAATTAAGCTACTCTACAGTGTTATTCAAGCATATCGCTGTTGGCATTGAACAATAGAACCAAATCACCAGCTGCAGGACAAAAATGAGAAACATGTTTTGGAGGAAACTGTGAACGAAGCTGATGCAACTGTAATACAGTGTACGTTCATTGTGAATATACAGCTCTGTACTTTACCAGAAGAAGGAATGGCATCCTGGACTGAAGATCATCTGGAGGAATTAGCACAGATGTTTGAAAACAGGTGTGTCATGGTTGTAAGGGATAGCAGCACCTCTGTTCCCTTTCTCCGAGTGCACCTCCCTCAGGTGTTAGGCCTCATGCCTTTACCTAGCTCAGAGTAGAATCACATGAGTCTCCCACTCCTCAGATGGGGTATTGTAGCCCAGGGTCTGGCTATCAACCATGCTTACCCAGCAGGTCTGACTGGGTTGGCACCTCGGTTCTTCCAGAATAGAATGACCTGACAGCCTTCTTAAAAACAAATTATTGTTTAATCTGGGCAGTAGAACAGAGCATAACATGAGAGAGAGAATTCTAAAACAATCAACAGTCTAGATCCTTGGCCATTTTACGTAATGACCTATTGCCATTCTATGATGGCGACCCAGGAAGGTCTAGCTTCTTCAGATATCCCGAGCAGGTGCCTGTTGCAGTGTGATCAGCTCCTATACAACTTGTATCCCCCCCACCCTTAGAAAGATTGTCTTCCACTTTTTATCCAGATAGAGCAAAGAATTCTATCTGTTCCTGGGATTTTTGGCCTTGCTAGTCAAACAGTTTGATAAGCTCAACAGGAGATGTAACCAGTCTCCTTAGGACCAATGGCTCTTCCATTGTCTTGTAATGACCCTCCAGCCTTTACTGGGGAGTATCTTATCCAGAGTCATTGTTACACCTTCCTGTTTGTTTGCCAACAGCTCTGTTGATTTAATCCAGTATAGTCATAAAGTAAACATCCCAAGTCAACCTACCGTATTCATGAATTATTACAGAGCAGCTCCGTGTTTGTCACAAGGAGATTACGAGTAATAATCTTAGCTCTGCCACTGACTCACTGTGTAGCCTCAGCCAATTCACTTTGGGACGGATTTACAAGCAGAGCGGATGTGGAATTTTCAATGCGATTCTTTTTTTTTGTCAGAAAATGTCTATTTGTTGAAACCAAAACTTTTTAGAGAAAGGCATTGGTTTTGATTAAACTTGCATTGGAAAGGTTTCTCAGGACGCAGATGGATTTTTTTGTGATGGGAAATGGGGGAGAGCCACCCCAGAATACCCAATAATTCAGTGGGTAGGGCAGCCAAGAAGAATAGAGGAGACCCAGATTCAAGTCTCTTCTCCAAATCAGGCAGAGAAGAGACTTGAACCTGGGTCTCTAACATCTCTTGTGGGTTACATAACCATTAAGCTATTGGCTATTCTAGGGTGGGGGTCACTCACTTATCTTTTGTGACAATTTTGAAAAGCCTTGTTTTCTCTCTGGTACAGACAGAACCCAAGTGTTGAACCCTTAATATTTTTTACAAAATGATTTTTTTTTTTTTCTGGACAGCCCTAGTATTTAGGCACCTAAAGAAACACATAGTGGGATTTTCAGAAGTGCCTAGGTAGGTTAGGCATCTAACTCCACACCTAATTTACAGGCACTTATGAGAATCCTTCTACTCCCTTATCTGTGTCTTTAGGCACCACAATACCTTTGAAAATCTGGCCCGTCACCTCAGTTTCCTGAGCTGTGAAATAGGCCAATTAGTGCCATAAATAAGATTTACTCACTCATTTCAGAGGGCTGTTGTGGAGCTTAACTGGGTAATGTCTGTACCATGCTTGGAATGAATACAGTGCTATACAAATGTGAAGAATTACTACAATTATCTTAATTTGAAACTCCTCATCACATATTTTTTCGGCTTCAGTTTCTTGTTCTCCCATCTTTTCTGCAGTTTTTTAAATAATGGAAGCATGTCTGGGGTTGGGCAGTCAATTTACCTTTGTGTGACTCTATATGCAAAGGTGAAAACTGGATTTATATGGATGATGTATAGTGCATCTCTGATTTGACTTAATCATCAAGAATGTTTGTGGTTCATTATGTGTTTTTACAGATGAAGATTTTTCCAAACTAGAAAGGATTATTTTTTAAAAAAAGGCTTATCAGACCTACACCGTCTTTCAGCATATGGTATTTTTTCCTTGCATGACTCAACCCCATCTGAGATAACATAGAGGCAGCTCCCTCTACTCCAGAATCAGGTGACATATGGATGTTAATTCTTAGTAACGCACTGAAAGGTTTTGAAATTTTAAAACATAGGCTCCTGTTTGTGAGAAAAAATAAAATTTTGTGCATCCAGAAAATGAAAAGGAAGACAACCAAAATCAAGGCAGTTTCTGCACATTTAATATCAGTCAGAAACATTATCTTTCCCTTTATTCTGTTTACACACAGTCGATTAAGTATGAAAAGATAAGATTCTACTCTGTTCTCTATATCAGTGCAGTGACTGTGTGGTATATCCTAGGCTGTTATATTCTGGTGCTACTTGTAGCTGCATCTGTGAACTAGGGTTGTCAAGCAATTAAAAAAATTAATCATGATGAATCACGGTGTTAATAATAGAATACCATTTATTTAAACATTTTTGGATGTTTAATACATTTTCAAATATATCTATTTCAATTACAACATAGAATACAAAGTGTACAGTGCTCACTTTATATTTATTTTTATTACAAATATTTGCACTGTGAAAAACAAAAGAAATAGTATTTTTCAATTCACCTAATACAAGTACGGTAGTGCAATCTCTTTATCATGAAAGTAGAACTTACAAATGTATAATTGTGTACAAAATATAACTGCATTCAAAATAAAATAATGTAAAACTTTAGAGCCTAAAAGTCCACTCAGTCTTACTTCTTATTCAGCCAGACACTCAGACAAACAAGTTTGTTTACATTTGCAGGAGATAATGCTGCCTGCTTCTTGTTTACAATGTCACTTGATAGTGAGAACAGGCATTCGCATGGCACTGTTGTAGCCGGCATCACTAGATATTTACGTGCCACATGCATTAAAGATTCATATGTCCCTTCATGCTTCAACCACCATTTCAGAGGACATGCATCCATGCTGATGACGGGTTCTGCTCAATAAATATCCAAAGCAGTGCGGACCGATGCACATTCATTTTCATCATCTGAGTCAGATGCCCCTAACAGAAGGTTGATTTTCTTTTTTGGTGGTTTGGGTTCTGTAATTTCCTCATTGGAGTGTTGCTCTTTTAAGTCTTCTAAAAGCATGCTCAACACCTCATCCCTCTCAGATTTTGGAAGGCCCTTCAGATTCTTAAACCTTGGGTCAAGTGCTGTAGCTATCTTTAGAAATCTCACATTGGTACCTCTTTGTGTTTTGTCAAATCTTCAGTGAAAGTGTTCTTTAAATGAACAACATGTGCTGGGTCATCATCCGAAACTGCCATAACATGAAATATATGGCAGAATGCAGGTAAAACAGAGCAGAAGACATAGAAATCTCCCCCAAGGAGTGCAGTCACAAATTTAATTAATGCATTATTTTTTTAACAAGTGTTGTGATGTTGCACTCCATATGTTTTATGGAAATACATCATATTCACAGTCATAAGTATAACTGAAATATGCTTTATGCAAAAGGTCTCTTGTAAGGTATCATAACAAAGGTTATAATCTGCTAAATATATTCCTCCTATTTGTATGTATGTATCAGTCTTGTATCTGAAACTAGAAATATGAAGTATAACTATGAGGTCCTATTGTAATTATGCAAACTGTGGGCCATTGATGGTGGTTTAGAATCCTGATGGCTCCCATTGACCCAGACAATTGGTTGTAAATGGTTTATTTACCGGCAAAACTTCCTGTGTAAGTGTGGGCCAACCCAGGAAGAATGGAGACTAGGGATCTTACAGTAACATGTGACCATGTCACATGATGCTGGAATCCATCTTAATCCTTGTACTTTTCCATTGATGTGGCTGGGGTGGGGACAAGCACAGACAAAAGATTCCCGCCTTGTGCCAAAGCTATAAAAGGGGGTGGAGCAAGACAAAAGGGGCTGCCAGTCATGAGGAAAACCCTGCTTACCACCTGAGATGTCTGCTGGATCTAACAAAGACTGTACTAGGGGAAAGGATTGGGCCCAGACTAGGCAGGAGTCTAGTCTGTGAAAGAAGCTTATTGGAATATCTTTGAGGGTGAGATATTACCTCACCCTGTAATCAGTTTCTTAAATTATTAGGCTTAGAATTCTGTGTTTTGTTTTATTTTGCTTGGTGACTTACTTTGTTCTGTCTGTTATTACTTGAAACCACTTAAATCCTACTTTTTATACTTTCTAATAAACAAGAGTGATTTTATTAACCCGGAATAAGTGATTAATACCTGGGGGAGCAAATAGCAGTGCATATCTCTCTATCAGTGTTATAGAGGGCGGATCATTTATGAATTTACCCTGTATAAGCTTTATACAGAGTAAAAGTGATTTATTTGGGGTTTGGATCCCACTGGGAGCTGGGTGTCTGGGTGCTGGAGGCAGGTTGCCTGCTGAGCTGTTTTTGGTTAGAGTCTGCAGCTTTGGGGGCATGGCCCAGACCCTGGGTCTGTGTTGCAGCAGGCTAGCGTGTCTGGCTCAAGACAGGGTGCTGGAAGACCCAAGCTGGCAGGGAAAATGGGCTCAGAGGTAATTTTGGCACATCAGGTGACAGTCCCAAGGGGGTCTCTGTGACCGAACTCGTCACAAGCATCATCAGCATTGAAGCATGTCCTCTGGAATGGTGGCTGAAGCATGAAGGGGCATATGAATGTTTAGCATATCTGGCACATAAATATCTTGCAATGCCAGCTACAAAAGTGCCATGCGAACTCCTGTTCTCACTTTCAGGTGACACTGTAAATAAGAAGTGGGCAGCATTATCATCCGTAAATGTAAACAAACTTGTTTGTCTTAGCGATTGGCTGAACAAGAAGTAGGACTGAGTGGACTTGTAGGATCTAAAGTTTTACATTGTTTTTGAGTGAAGTTATGTAAAAAAAAACAATCTACATTTGTAAGTTGCACTTTCACTATAAAGCACTACAGTGAATTGAATTGAGGTGAATTGAAAAATGCTATTTCTTTTTTTTAATCATTTTTGCAGTGCAGATATTTAATAAAAGATAATATAAAGTGAGCACCGTACACTTTGTATTTTGTGTTGTAACTGAAATCAATATATTTGAAAATTTAGAAAAACATCCAAAATATTTAATAAATTTCAATTGGTATTCTACTGTTTAACAGTGCAATTAAAACTGCGATTAATTACAATTAATTTTTTGAGTTAATCACGTGAGTTAACTGCGATTAATCCACAGCCCTACTGTGAACCAATGATAGCTGAACAAAATTGGTAGATGTAAAATTGAACTGTATGAAACGCTCCAGAAATTAAATACAAATACATTCACAAACCTTCATTACTATCAGCTATTATTGTAACAACATCGCTATATTTCTCTTTGCACAAATTATTTTCTGTATTGCTTGACCTTTCACTTTTGTTTTTCCCCGTCAGTCGCCTCAGTGAATATCATTTTGTCTGGGACCAACACAAAGTGCCACATTCGTATGGATTCATCTTAAATGATCATTTGAAAAAGAAACTAGAATGGCATGAGAAGCACATTTTAAACTATAACATACAACTTTAAAGATTGGTTCTTGGACATCTTGACAGTTCCATTCTGAGTACAGGAGTTTAAACCTTTCTTGGTTATCGTTCTCCTAAATCCTCAGTTAAAAAGTTATTTGAAATAAACACTGGCAATTCTAATAGGGACAGAACATTGAGTAAGACACCCACTTCTACCCACACCATACAAGTGATGGGTATATTGTTCTCACTTCTCCTTATCACAAATTCCTCTCTTTCTCCAATATAGCAGGAAAGATAATTTTGTTGTTTGAAATGAGTTGGATGCATCAGTTTAGTTCTTAGTGTGTCAGGTATCCATATTGCCATCATCTCTGACATTAAAGACCAGTGTCTGTGACTCTTGTGTAGTTCCAGAAGGCTGGGAGGATGCAAGGATCCTCCTGCAATCTTTGCATCCTCTGTGCCAGGGCCAGGCACAATCTCAGTCTCTACTAGTGTCCCCGGGTGTTCAAGGAATGAAGAGCTGGCCCTGCAGAGAAAATGCTTTACAGCATCCTAAGGACTAATAAAAGCAGGCACACTCTTAGAGCATTTGTGCACAATCTGGCCTTATTTGGCATGCTTGTTAGCAGTCCTTGCAGAGTGTCTACAGAATGGAAAAGTCTATGTGCTAGAATACCTCTTGCTAATTCCCTATGAGATTTTTTGCACTAGGGCAGGGGTAGACAACCTATGGCATGCGTGCCAAAGGCGGCATGCAAGCTGATTTTCAGTGGCACTCACACTGCCCAGGTCCTGGCCACCAGTCTGGGGGGCTCTGCATTTTAATTTAATTTTAAATGAAGCTTCTTAAACATTTTAAAAACCTTATTTACTTTACATACAACAATAGCTTAGTTATATATTATAGACTTATAGAAAAAGACCTTCTAAAAATGTTAAAATGTATTACTGGCACGCAAAACCTTAAATTAGAGTGAATAAATGAAGACTTGGCACACCACTTCTGAAAGGTTGCCGACCCCTGCACTAGGGGGACCTCTACAAGTATATATCTCTCCTTGCCCCACCCTGTTCCCAACGACCACCTCTACACCATGGCACCAGATGTGTGATCCGTAATAGGGGTTGAACCTAGGACTTACAGATTTTTAAAGCATGAGCTACTCCTGCCTGTACTCAGAGATGCTGCTCTGTTTACTGAGGTTGTAGGAGGCCCAGCCACCACTATAGAGGAACAGAGCACCACACTGAGTGGGTTACATAATCCCCCTCATCCCAAACTTCACAGATCAACCCTGTTCAAACCTGTGTATGTTTCACTCCTTGTAATGTGACATCCCTGGGTGGGCTGTCATTTACAAGGATTGAATCTGTGGTTCTTAAAAAATAAGCCTTTAGACCTCCTTTGTGGCATGATTCCCTATGGAGTTACACCCCTTATACTCATATCACAAGGTTTAAATGTTGTGCAGTTTTGTACGGACCCTCTGCACCTGGGTGAATTACGTCCTTTAACCATTAATTTGACTTACATGGGAAACTTCTGACCAATCTGACTGGCAGATTGATGGAGTGTCTCAGTTCTGCCAGCGCTGGTGCTTGTTTGCTTTTGTTTGGAAGAGGGTGGGGGAATCTATGATCCCAAAGAAACCTTTTGAATCAGATAAAATTCAACACCAAGCGTTTCCCAATTAAGAATTTGGAGGAGAATTTTAAAATTTTCTTTTTACATTTTAAAATCTGGATTTTCTAATTGCTGAGCGTTATAGTTAAATTACATTTTCTGCAATCCCAAACCGCTAGATGAGATAAAGCAGCAAGAAAATAATAACAGCACATTGAATTGACACTGTAACTGGCTTAGATTGCGGGGATGAAAAAGAACAAAATTATTGTTTCTCAATGTTTCTCTTAATCTTTTGTGAAGTTTGTTTATATGACCTTTAGCCACTTTTACCTGATGATATATAGTGTAGTTTTCTTGGGCAGAGACCAGGCCAGTTAATCTTGCTGTCAGAGGGGTATTGTAGCAGATCATGGGGTAGCTGGATATAGAAACCAGTGAATCTACAGATGACATCATGCTCTGCAACAAGGAGGCTTATTAATTTTGCCCATGCTGCTACTTCAGAATTTGCCATCTGGCTCTGTAAAGAGTGAAATTAATTTACATGTTGACCAACAATACCTATCAGCAATTTCCATTACAATAAACACCTGTTATCATTTAAAGTCATTTTACTGGAGAACTAGGTATGGAACAGAGCTGTATGTTGTTGCCACTAAGGATGCATGCAAAATATATCAGCCACTTACATGGTTCAGATGTTGTTTAAGTGATCTGTTGAATTTCCTGATGAGCTTATGTATGAAACAATAGTATTTAGGAGGAGAAATATTGAGCATCTTAATTATCTTAAATGTTTCTGAGGACTGTATTGAAAATTACACTGTCCTGTAAATTCTTATGTCAAGGTGTGTGTGTGTGTGTGTGTGTACGCTCACAAACACGCACACGCACACACACGCACACACACAAGCACATGTTCCAGGGTCTTTTCCTATTGCATATCTCTTACAGGCCTTTTGCTCATAACACCAGCAAGACTATGCATAAGTGGCTATGTCATATCCTTACTACTGCCAGCTGGAAGAGGGGAAGGAAAAAGTTGGAATATATTGTTATGACAAGTATCACCATGTGGCGCTGTTACAGTTTCAGAGAGTTCTTTTATTTAGCATGTGAGCAAGTTTTTATTCTTTGAAGAACTGCTGTATTGTTATTAGTATTGTAGTGTATTATTCCTTGGAGAGAATGCAGTATTCTTTGCAGTCAGCGGAGAGTCTGTTCTCTGCTTTATTATCTATACGTGGAAGTAATTCTGAGGACAGCTTGCCTGTGTTCTCTTTTTCACTACCTCTGTTCCAGGGCTGGAATATGTGTGTAAAAAAGCAAGTTACACTTAGAATATACTAAGATTCTGCGTCACTGATTTCTCCTCAATTGGGAAGCTGATATGCGTGACCCCGGGCCAGGGCCAGCTCCAGCATTTCTGCTGCCCCAAGCAAAAAAAAAAAGCTGCGATCGGCGGTGGCAGTTCCTAGAGGGAGTGAGGGACCTGCCGCCCCCGAATTGCCGCAGGTGCCGCCCCAAGCACCTGCTTGTTAAGCTGGTGCCTGGAGCCGGCCCTGCCCCGGGCATCTGCTACTTCTCAGCCAAGGAATGGCACTAATGTCAAAAATGTGACACTCCGGTCAAAAGAAGGGGTGAGACAAAGTGGGTGAGGTAATATCTTTCATTGGGCAGGCTTGTCTATGTTGGTGACATAGACAAGCCTGCAAGCTCCACAGAGCACAGGTCCTGTAGAAGAGCTCAGTGAAGATCAAAAGCTTGTTTCTTTCACCAACAGACATTGGTCCAACAAAAGATATTACGTCATACACCTTGTCTCTCTCATATCCTGGGACAAACATGACCACAACAACACTGCAAAAAACAAAGGAAGGGGGCAGCAATTTTTGGAAGGACAGGTATGCCATCATTTATTTTCCAGTTAGAGAACTGATTCTGCTGCCTTACTGTATTCCTCATTGACTTTTTGTATTTACTTTCACCTCTTATATAGTCCCTGTTTCTTTACCTATCTTTCATTTTCATATTTTTCATCTCAGAGATTCCCTGAATCTGAGGGAGCCTATGAGCAATTTGTTATGAATATTCAATTGTCCAGATGTTCAGTTTTGATTGGGTTATGTAGGTCACATGGTGTATTTCTGGTTGCTGACTGGATAAGCATAATAATCACAATCAAGAGTGGAATATGAATACTCACTTTTATTAAATTCAAAATTTCCATTTTACAAATATTCTCTGGTCATTACGTAATACTTGTGTGAATATTCCTGCTGTTAAGCTCAGTCACTAAAATATTTGCAGAAAGTGAACACAAAAGGGGTCTGGGCAGAGTTAAAGTGTGTTTCACATTTTTATTCAAGTACATATTTTCAGAATCTTTTTTTAAAGTATCCATTCAGCCCCGCTAATAGAAAAGGTATTCTGAAATATTCAGCTTCGTTTCCATTCGTATGAACATCTCTGACTCAAGCGGGGAGATTTCCCAAGGCATAAATGTAACTTAGGCTCCCAACTGCCATTTGTGCCTTTGGAAATCTCCCCTTAGGTCTCTAGATTTTTGGTCTGCTTTTATTAATGCTAATATATGGGATGCTATTTGTAGTGAATGCTGCTCTTAGCAATGGATATTAAAGATTCTAAAATGTCTTATATCAGTGTAAAACGAATTGACATATTGTCTAGTTGAATTTTGTGTGAAAGCTTTTCATAGGGTATGTCTACACTACGAAATTAGGTCGAATTAATAGAAGCCGGTTTTATAGAAATCGGTTGTATACAGCCGATTGTGTGTGTCCCCACATAAAATGCTCTAAGTGCTATAGTCGGCGGACCGCGTCCACAGTACCGAGGCTAGCGTCGACTTCCGGAGCATTGCACTATGGGTAGCTATCCCACAGTTCCCGCAGTCTCCGCCGCCCATTGGAATTCTGGGTTGAGATCCCAATGCCCGAATGATGCAAAACAGTGTCGCGGGGGGTTCTGGGTACATGTCGTCAGGCCCCTCCCCCTCCGTCAGAGCAACGGCAGACAATAGATTCGCGCCTTTTTACCTGGGTTACCTGTGCAGACAACATACCACGGGAAGCATGGAGCCCGCTCAGCTCAGCTCACCGTCACCATATGTCATCTGGGTGCCGGCAGACGTGGGACTGCATTGCTACACAGCAGCAGCAGCTAACTGCCTTTTGGCGGTAGACGGTGCAGCATGACTGGTAGCCTTCATCGGCGATCTGGGTGCTGGCAGCCGTGGGGCTGGCAGCCGTAGGGCTGCATTGCACCAGCCCTTGCCTTTCGCCTTTTGGCAGTAGATGGTTTATTACGACTGGTAACCGTCGTCATCGTACTGCAGTGGCTGTCGATCATGGGCACCTGGGCAGACATGTTCAGTCCAGCAGTGGCTGGAACTCCGTATGTCCCCCAGTCCCCCATCCCCCCAGTCATATTCTGCTGCCTTCATAATGATGATGATGGCTATCAGTCGTACTATGCCATTTTCTGCCAAGCGCCCTGTTGGATCATCGCACATTAGCAGAGTCTTCCCTGAGCAGCAGATCGTGCAATAGGCCTGAAGGCTACTGCCAAGCGCCCAGTATTTGCTGCCAAGCACCCAGAAGATGCCGAGGGCTATCAGTCATGCTGCACCGTCGTCTTAAGATGTAAAAAATAGATTTGTTCTGTATTCATTTGCTTCCCCCCTCCCTCCGTCAAATCAACGGCCTGCTAAACCCAGGCTTTTGAGTTCAATCTTTGGGGGGGGGCCATTCTGTGTGACAGTTGTTTGTGTTTCTCCCTGATGCACAGCCACCTTTGTTGATTTTAATTCCCTGTACCCGTACGCCATGTCGTCACTCGCCCCTCCCTCCCTCCCTCCCCTGGTCCGTCAGATACTAGTTTCACGCCTTTTTTCAGACCAGACGCCATAGCTAGCACTGGGATCATGGAGCCCGCTCAGATCACCGCGGCAATTATGAGCACTATGAACACCACGCGCATTGTCCTGGAGTATATGCAGAGCCAGGACATGCCAAAGCAAAACCAGGACCAGCCGAGGAGGCGATTGCAGCGCGGCGATGAGAGTGATGAGGAAATTGACATGGACATAGACCTCTCACAAGGCACAGGCCCCAGCAATGTGGAAATCATGGTGTTACTGGGGCAGGTTCATGCCGTGGAACGCCGATTCTGGGCCCGGGAAACAAGCACAGACTGGTGGGACCGCATCGTGCTGCAGGTGTGGGACGATTCCCAGTGGCTGCGAAACTTTCGCATGCGTAAGGGCACTTTCATGGAACTTTGTGACTTGCTTTCCCCTGCCCTGAAGCGCCAGAATACCAGGATGAGAGCAGCCCTCACAGTTGAGAAGCGAGTGGTGATAGCCCTGTGGAAGCTTGCAACGCCAGACAGCTACCGGTCAGTCGGGAATCAATTTGGAGTGGGCAAATCTACTGTGGGGGCTGCTGTTATCCAAGTTGCCAGGGCAATGAAAGACCTGGTGATATCAAGGGTAGTGACTCTGGGAAACGTGCAGGCCATAGTGGATGGCTTTGCTGCAATGGGATTCCCAAACTGTGGTGGGGCCATAGACGGAACCCATATCCCTATCTTGGCACCGGAGCACCAAGCCACCGAGTACATAAACCGCAAGGGGTACTTTTCAATGCTGCTGCAAGCCCTGGTGGATCACAAGGGACGTTTCACCAACATCAACGTGGGCTGGCCGGGAAGGGTACATGATGCTCGCGTCTTCAGGCACTCTGGTCTGTTTCGAAAGCTGGAGGAAGGGACTTTCTTCCCGGACCAGAAAATAACCGTTGGGGATGTTGAAATGTCTATCGTGATCCTTGGGGACCCAGCCTACCCCTTAATGCCATGGCTCATGAAGCCGTACACAGGCAGCCTGGACAGTAGTCAGGACCTGTTCAACTACAGGCTGAGCAAGTGCCGAATGGTGGTGGAATGTGCATTTGGGCGTTTAAAAGCGCGCTGGCGCAGCTTACTGACTCGCTCAGACCTTAGCGAAAAGAATATCCCCATTGTTATTGCTGCTTGCTGTGCGCTCCACAATATCTGTGAGAGTAAGGGGGAGACATTTATGGCGGGGTGGGAGGTTGAGGCAAATCGCCTGGCCGCTGATTACGCGCAGCCAGACACCAGGGCGGTTAGAGGAGCACAGCATGGCGCGGTGCGCATCAGAGAAGCTTTGAAAACAAGTTTTGTGACTGGCCAGGCTACGGTGTGAAACTTCTGTTTGTTTCTCCTTGATGAACCCTCCGCCCCTCCCCCCCCTCCCGGTTAACTCTACTTCCCTGTAAACCAACCACCCCACCCTCCCCAACCCTCCCCCCTTCGAGCACCACTTGCAGAGGCAATAAAGTCATTGTTACTTCACATTCATGCATTCTTTATTAATTCATCACACAACTAGGGGGATAATTGCAAAGGTAGCCCGGGATGGGTGGGGGAGGAGGGAAGGAAAAGGACACACTGCAGTTTAAAACTTTAACTCTTATTGAAGGCCAGCCTTCTGATGCTAGGGCAATCATCTGGGGTGGAGTGACTGGGTGGCCGGAGGCCCCCCCACCGTGTTCTTGGGCGTCTGGGTGAGGAGGCTATGGAACTTGGGGAGGAGGGCTGTTGGTTACACAGGGGCTGTAGCGGCGGTCTCTGCTCCTGCTGCCTTTCCTGCAGCTCAACCATACGCTGGAGCATATCAGTTTGATGCTCCAGCAGCCGGAGCATCGACTCTTGCCTTCTGTCTGCAAGCTGACACCACCTATCATCTTCAGCCCGCAACTTGCTCTGTTCATCCCGCGATTCAGCACGCCACCTCTCCTCTCGTTCATATTGGGCTTTTCTATAATCAGTCATTGACTGCCTCCACGCATTCTGCTGTGCTCTGTCAGCGTGGGAGGACATCTGTAGTTCTGTAAACATGTCATCACATGTCCTTCGCTTTCTCTTTCTAATCTTCACTAGCCTCTGTGAAGGAGAAACATTTGCAGCTGGTGGAGGAGAAGGGAGAGGTGGTTAAAAAAGACACATTTTAGAGAACAATGGGTACACTCTTTCACGTTAAATTTTGCTGTTCACATTACACAGCACATGTGCTTTCGTTACAAGGTCGCATTTTTCCTCTTATATTGAGGGCCTGCCGGTTTGGTGTGAGAGATCACTCACGCAGTGCCAGGCAACAGATTTCAGCTTGCAGGCAGCCATGGTAAGACACAGTCTTTTGGCTTTTTTAACCTTCTTAACATGTGGGAATGGTTTAAAACAGTAGTGCTCTCATTTCCCATACCAAGCACCCGTTGGGTTGGCCATTTAAAATGGGTTTGCAATGTAAAAGGAGGGGCTGCGGTTTCAGGGTTAACATGCAGCACAAACCCAACTAATTCCCCTCCCCCACACCCAATTCTCTGGGATGATCACTTCACCCCTCCCCCCCACCGCGTGGCTAACAGCGGGGAATATTTCTGTTCAGCAGAGCAGGAACGGGCACCTCTAAATGTCCCCTTAATAAAATTGCCTCATTTCAACCAGGTGAACGTGAATGATATCACTCTCCTGAGGATAACAAAGAGCGATCAGGAATGGATGTTGTCTGCATGCCAGCAAACACTGGGACCATACGCTGCCATGCTTTGTTATGCAATGATTCCAGACTACGTGCTACTGGCCTGGCGTGGTAAAGTGTCCTACCATGGCGGACGGGATAAGGCAGCCCTCCCCAGAAACCTTTTGCAAAGGCTTTGGGAGTACATGAAGGAGAGCTTTCTGGAGATGTCCCTGGAGGATTTCCGCTCCATCCCCATACACGTTAACAGACTTTTCCAGTAGCTGTACTGGCTGCGATTGCCAGGGCAAATTAATCATTAATCATTAAACACGCTTGCTTTTAAACCATGTGTAATATTTACAAAGGTACACTCACCAGAGGTCCCCTGTGTGCCCTCAGGGTCTTCGTTGAGTTCGGGGGTTACTGGTTCCAGGTCCAGGGTGACAAACATATCCTGGCTGTTGGGGAAACCGGTTTCTCCGCTTCCTTGCGGCTGTGAGCTATCTACATTTCCTCCATCCTCCTCTTCCGAACCCTCTTCCCTGTGTGTTTCTCCAGTGAGGGAGTCATAGCACACGGTTGGGGTAGTGGTGGCTGCACCCCCTAGAATGGCATGCAGCTCCGCGTAGAAGCGGCATGTTTGCGGCTCAGCCCCGGACCTTCCGTTTGCTTCTCTGGCTTTGTGGTAGGCTTGCCTTAGCTCCTTAATTTTCACGCGGCACTGCTGTGGTCCCTGTTATGGCCTCTTTCCTTCATGGCCTTGGAGACCTTTTCTAATATTTTGCCATTTCATTTACTGCTTCGGAGTTCGGCCAGCACTGATTCATCTCCCCATATGGCGAGCAGATCCCGTACCTCCCGTTCTGTCCATGCTGGAGCTCTTTTGCGATCCTGGGACTCCATCACGGTTACCTGTGCTGATGAACTCTGCGTGGTCACCTGTGCTCTCCACGCTGAGCAAACAGGAAATGAAATTCAAACGTTCGCGGGGCTTTTCCTGTCTACCTGGCCAGTGCATCTGAGTTGAGAGTGCTGTCCAGAGCGGTCACAATGAAGCAGTGTGGGATAGCTCCCGGAGGCCAATAACGTCGAATTCCGTCCACACTACCCCAATTCCGACCCCCTAAGGCCGATTTTATCGCTAATCCCCTCGTCGGAGGTGGAGTAAAGAAACCGGTTTAAAGGGCCCTTTAAGTCGAAAGAAAGGGCTTCGTCGTGTGAACGTGTCCAGGCTTAATTCGATTTAACGCGGCTAAAGTTGACCTAAACTCGTAGTGTAGACCAGGCCTTAGACTTCAGTGCAGGAAAAATAATTAAGGTGACTTGTCAAACGACAACATGGCTCTCAGATTTGGCTGTACAGCAAGAAAGTGTGGTTCTTTTGAGTGATAGCCCATATGGATTTCACTTCTTGGTGTGCATGCACCCCATGTGCACAACGCTGGGTTCTTTTGACACGTTGCCTGTTGGGGCTGCACTGAGGCGTTGAATATCCTTGTGCCTCTCCCCACCACCACCACCACCTGAGGGCGTAAAAGGGAGAGTGAGCCCAGCCATCCCTCAGCTCCTTCTTACTGCTTATGGCAGTTAGACTAAAGTTTTACAGCATCCACCTGGTTCTTTGCACACTGTGCTAGTGCCAGTGTTAGTTAGTAGTCATGTTGTTAATTAGTTCGTTCGTTAGTTGTGTTAGTCTTTTGCCTATTGGGAAAACCACAATTTTTTTTAGTCAGATATTTAGTTTATAGGCTAGACCTGCCCACCATTACCACAGGAGCGCTAGCAATATGGGGTTAAAACCTGCTCCTTGTGTAAATCGTCAGTGCTCTTTAACCAATGGCACTCTCGGTGCCTCTTTTGTCTAGGTGAGGGATGTATTCCTGAGTGATTTTTCCATATGTCATTCCTCTGCAAGCGGATTCAAAAAGCTAGAGAGGCTTGGTCTTCCAAGGGCTTGAAGGGCTAGCAATAGCCAATTAGAGCCCAGCAGGCTCAGATAAAAGGAGCTTGAGGGCATTACCAGGCATAGGCGCTGACTTTTGGTTTTGCCGGCGGGTGCCCCACCCCGGCTTTGTCCCCTCCCCTAATTCCCCACCTCTACTCCGCCCCCAAGGCCACACCCCCACTCCACCTCTCTCTGCTCCCCACCTCCTGGTGGCTCTGTCTAGTGCCCACCTCCACCCACTCAATCAAAGTGGCATGGGACGTTCCCCCTCCTCCTGGGGCTGCTAGCACTGCTGTTGGCTGTGGGGGCTGGCAGGGGGGTTTCTAAGGCACACAGGCTCTCTGCTGCCCATCCTGAGGGAGCATTTGGGAACCACATTAAAGACTCCCTCTGTGTGAGAAGGGGTGGGGGCAGACAGAACAATACAGAAAACTCTGTAGGGGCCACTTTTACCTGCAGTGGGAGTTAGTCAGGCTAGGAACTGCAGCCACACGCTGAGAAAGAGCTCATATTGGCTCCCTGCCAAACAGCTGATAGGTGTCTGTGATTGGCTGGAAACAGCTAATCCGGTGGCTGCCAAACAGTTGATGGGGCCCCGCCTGCCCAAGATCTGATTTGCGGCTGCCACAGCTGATTATCCCAGTGGGTGCTGAGCACCCACTATTTTTTTTCCAGGGGTGCTCCCACAGAGTCAGCACCTATGTTACCAGGTGTAGTCGGAAGACAGTCTGAGACATAAGCCCTTGTATCAGAGGCCTGGTATGAGGCCTGAGCTAAAGTAGTAGTCAGAGCTTTACTGATATAAAGCAAAGACAAGCTGTGAGCAAGAGGCAGGACCTGCTCACAGAATCTAGCAAAAACAGGACTGATATTGCAGAAATATACATTCCTAAGAAGTGCTAGGCACAGAGTACTCATGCAAACACATCCTGATATCAAGGATGGTACAAAAACAATCCCCAAGGATAACAGGAACACACTGATCCCTCCTAAAGGATAAGGTCAGGATGAAAGTACGTAATAAAGATGTTTTGATCAAACCAACATGTACAACGGATGGGTGATAACTAGCCACATCAGGGGGCAGTAACTAATTATGTTCGAGGGGCAATACTAACTTGTTTGTATCAGGGTATAAAGATGTATCTCAGAGAGAGTGTCTTTGTCTGGCCTAGGGAGGAGCAGAAAGTCCCACCATTCACTGAGCTGGTCCATTGTTATGGGCATATATGTATTAGTGACCGGTAGAGTCTGCAGGATTCTAGTACCATGCTTCATCAACAATAAACCTGGACCGGTGCCTTCGTCCCTTAATGGATCTTGCGGTCATTGGGTGGTTTGCTTGAGATCTGCTGTATTTGCTGTCTGCGCAGGGCTGGGGCAGCACACAGGGAGAACACAGAGACAACACACACACATGCAGCCAAACATCTAACCACACCAGGTCAGTTGCTGACCGGGACCAAAAGAGTGA
The DNA here is from genome assembly GCF_028017835.1 of Emys orbicularis. Lineage (NCBI taxonomy): Eukaryota > Metazoa > Chordata > Testudines > Emydidae > Emys > Emys orbicularis. The sequence goes on along the minus strand of NC_088683.1, from coordinate 265,224,492 downwards.
AAAAGGGGGCTCCTCTCTGGCCTGGAGACAGAGAAGGACCTGAGGATGCTGGCCCTGACATAGGGCTGGAGATAAAAGGTAGGAAGAGGCCCAGGGAAATAGCAGCATGGAACTGGAGTGAGCAGTGGGTGGCTGCTGTGTATAGGGTCCCTGAGCTGGAACACCGAGTATTGGGCAGGCCTGGGTTCCCTTACTGGTCACAGGTAAAGCAGCGCAAACCCCCAAATGGGACAGGGCTTATTTGGGAGGGCTGAATTTCAAGGGCCCAGAGCTGGGGTTGAAGATCCTAGTAAGGGGCAAAGAGACTAATTGGTTACTGAACTCTTTCATTCCCTGGAAGGGGTTCATTTTGACTTTGTGTCTGGGCTGGAGGGCCAAGCCACTGAAGACCCAGTAAGGTCTGGCAGCCACTTGCATGGAGCAGCAGGAGGGAGAAAATGACTGGGATATCACCCCCTCACTCAGCGGTGCTCCAGAGGTGAGGGCCCTGTTACAAACATAAAAGGGTCAGAAATGCAGCAGAAGATCATTAGTTCACATTTTTTGTGTGCAGATTTTGCCTGGCTCCAAGACTCTAAGATATAATGACCCTAGGCACACAGTGGGGAGCACAGTAAATATCATGTCTTGCTACATGTATAGGAAGACAGACCATTCCCTTTATCAGTGCTTTGTCATATGCAGGGGGTCCCACTGTGAACCTCTGGGCCAGTAACAGCTGTTGAATTATGATTGCCTATCACTGGGGTGCACTGTGGCATAATGGCTTCCTTCCTTTTCCTTCCTATTGCACTCTTACAAGGGTAGCTATAATTTTACTCTTTGATTGGGTCATTTAGTGTCCTAAAGTTTTAAATGCAGGTTAGCTACTTGTTTGGGCAGTAATAAGTAGTTATATTTCATGTGTCTTGCTTGATTTTTTTTTTTGTTTTTTTGCTTGTCCTGGACTAGATATTCCTGGACAATATCTTTCCTAGATGGTTTGTGTTTGTATTTTAGGGTGGGATTTTTAAAGGCAGCCAAGTGACTTAGGTGCACAAGTTCCAGTCATTTTTTTTCCGATGGGTCATGTGTCTCTAAGTGACTTAGCACTTTTGAAAATTCCACCTGTAATCTTTATGGGAATCATACATGTTAAAACCTAATTTAAAATGTTATTTCTCCAAATGTCATTGAGTCTATAAAGCTCAGATCTGGAGCTAAGCTTCCCCCAAAATGGAAGAGTTCAGAACCTGACCTTTGATTTGACCTGCTATGGAGGAGTGACTAGTAAGTTCTCCAAGGTTCTGGAGGTTTCAGAGCCAGGGTTTTGGTTTGGGCATGGACATCTTTCATTATATCTAAGCATTTATTAATTACTTTTTTTGGTGTTAGTTTGGTGGATGTTTTGTCAATGATTGTGATGGCTTTATTTACAGCAACCTAACCAATGGAGAAAAGCTACCACTGGAATTTAGAAACTCCTTCTCAACACGCTGGGAAATTTTTGCTGCATAACTTAGCCAAACCAGCAACAAAGTACTTCAGAAATTCTGCAAGTCACTGTGGCATAGCAATAACTCTAAAAATACATTTAACTGACAATGTGCAAAAATGGTTTAGTAGAAAATTTCCTGAACTTCAGTTTTGTAAGTGCGCTAGTTCATAGGTATGGTAATAAATATTAATTTTACTTTGACATTTGAAGGAAGACATTTGAATGCTAGGTATGTGCAGTGTGGAATGATTAAAAATTATTGTGGTTGCATGAAATTTGTAGCTAGCATGATTAGATCCCTCCTAAAAATGTGCAAGGCAGTAATCTTTTAAAATGGTTTGTGCAGTAGAAAGAATTAAAATTCACTTGAGTGCTTCATGTTTTTTTAAAACAATCACATTAATTTAGAAATGACTCACACAACAGTCACTCTGTTTTAAACATGTAGTTGATAATTTAAAATGATAATGACCTGAGTTAAAACTTTTGCTTAAAAAGGAATTTGTCCGGCAACCATAGAGAAATTCTTGTACACCAAGATGAGAATATATTTGTGGGGTGGGAGGGAAGGATTGTAATGTGACAGAACTTTTCATCACTAGATTACCACTTTGAATCTATCACACATCAATAGGACTGAAAGTTGGTTCTAGCTGGTGGTTGTTCACTGGATCAAGTGAAATTTGCTGGAGGTCTCTTTAATGATCTTGGGGTTTATTAAACAACAAACCAGTGAATGAGAAAGGAATAAAACTTTTAATAAAACAAACTAGAGAGAGCTTCTGTGGTGAACTGCTGCACACAGCTATGCTGTGTTCTCAACCCCAGCTTTCAGGGCATATCTCTAAATTTCTATATTCATAATACTGTCCCTTATGAGGGAGCATCTCTAAATTATAATCTTCTAGAAACATATCTCTACATCTTCTGTCTTTTAAAAAGTGGCTCTAATATACATATATAAAAACAGTTAGCTATCTGATAGCACATGCATTAAATTCTCAACCCATCTAGTACATTTCCATAAACCCCATGTGTCAACTACCTAGAGAGGAGAGGTTACCATCACATCATCACTGTGAGGTGAGACTTTACCACTCACTTTCTTCACCCCATACCAAGTCTTGAGTCTTTCAGGACGTTTAATCCCCCCTCTCTGATCTTCTCAGTATCAGCCTTTCATTAGAGTCTGAGTTGTTCTCTTGTTCCTTGAGAGTTTCTCCTTTGTCTGTTGATAATAAATGATCAATTTGGAAATGCCAGAGTCCAACTCTACTGTCAATGGTTTGGAACTTTCTGGGATTACTCTTAGATCCCTTTCATTACAGTGAAATGTGTCCCCATGGTATGTCTGGACTACATAAGACCTTGGCTGCAGCTGTTCTTTAATAGTACCCCTTTGACACCAAGTATTAGAGGTGTGATTCCTCAGGCACACTCTATCACTTGGGTTAAGAAATGGGTGATCACGGTATGCAAATAGCACCTTTTTACATGGATGGACAGCTGGAAGGATCTGCTTGTTTATCTGGATTGTATTCACTCTGCAAGCAACCTAACCCTTGAAACAGATCAAAATATTCCCAAAAGAGTGCCTCATAGCCAGGTTCAGTATGATCTTGTAGTGAGAGCACCCGTTCTTCACGTGCTGCCAGGCCTAAAATTGGTGTCACCTCCTTTGGCACTGCAATGATGAGGAGCCTGTAAATGGTATTTTTATGATTGATGCTAGCAATGGACCTCCTCGTCACTGGTATATTTGTTCCAGAATAATCAGTTACTTTTATTTTTGTTGGTTCCAGTTTTGGTCTTATTTTCAGGGTCTCATAATCTTGTTCAGACAGAATATTAACCTGAGCTTCTATGTCCAGTTTCAGTGGAATAATTGTTCCATTCACTGTCATAGGCAGTATCCAGTCCCTCTCCTCAGGTTTGCTGATCCCAGTGCATCTATGAAAAACTCCTCACAAAGGCTGACTTCAGCTGAATGCACTTGACTCTTCTACATTTGGGATCTGCAGCATTTTGCAAAATGATTATTTTCCCCACATGTATGACAGAATTTCCCAAAAGCAACACACTATTTGGGGCCATGCTGTGATCCACACCTTCCACATGACTGTCTGTAACCAGTCTCCTTCCTAGCAGTGGTTTTCATAGCGAGTGGTTCCACTTTTTGTTTTGACCTATTCTGGCTCTATTCTTTTGTACTTAGCACATGGATAACCCCTTCAGGTGAATTTAACTCTTTGGCTTGTGCTTTCACAGTTTCTGCTGCCCTGCATATCTGGAGAGCTTTTTCTAAAGTTAAGTCTCATTCGTGGAGCAGTCTGTCTCTTAACACATTATCTTTAATGCCACAAATGATTCTATCTCTGACCAGAGACTCTGTCAGCTCACCAAAGTCACAGGTTTTACTGAGTTTCCTTAATTCCGTGACACATTGCTCAATGATGTCATCAGTTTTTTGCATGGATGTAAAAAAATTCTCTCCCAAGGTTTCATTCCTTTTTGGCATGCAATCTTCCTCAAATTTCATCAGCATTTTACTTAACTTCATGCGTTCACCTTTTTCAAACGTAAAATTGTAACAAATATCCAATGCTTCCTCCCCAACGATATGCAAAAAGATTGATGATTTCACTTTATTATTTTTCTCCTCTGCCCCTGTGACTGCTAAACACAATTCAAATCTGTCTGAATTCTTTCCAGTTCTCTGCAACATTGTGTGACAATTGCAGAGTGGATGATGAGTGCAACACATCCGTTTTTGACTCCTCCCTCCACCTCCTTAGCATTTGTTCTTCTCTGCTGCTCCATGTGCTTCCCTTGCCCCAGCTTTCAGTTTCAAACACACGAGGTAACTTGGAAAAGACTGTACTCTCCTTCTCATTCAGCACTTCTGACACCATGTGATGATCTTGGGGTTCATTAAACAAAAACCAGGGAATGACAAAGGAATAAAATGTTTAATAACACAAACTAGAGAGAGCTTCTGTGGTGAACTGCTGCACACAGCTACGCTGTGTTCTCATCCCCAACTTCCAGGACACATCTCTAAATTCCTATATTCATAATACTGTCCCTTATGAGGGAGCATCTCTAAATTACAACTCCCACAAACGTATCTCTACAGCCTCCATTCCATTGTTAATGAAAGGGTGTCTACATAATGAAAGTCACCACTAAAGATGACAGTAATTGGCATTCTTGAAGGTAGTGTTGCAGAAAGGCCATTTACGGAATGAGAGTGGAGACTAAATTACCCTTCCATTTTGGAACATGGGAGAAATTTGGTTTCTGGTTAACCAGCGTTCAACTCAGTCAAAATTCTGTACAATTACCCTAACATAAATCACACCAGAATTGGCCTACTTTCTCCACATTAAGGTTCAGACAGATTGGCTGGGAAGTGGTGGAAGTTTGAACTGGCACTGCCCATGCTGCATCCGTTCTAAGACACCACTTCATTCTCCGGGGCAATGCAGTCTGTCATATTTGAGCAGCACCAAATTCAAAAGTGATTAACAACTAAAAATGACAACATGCTTCTTAGTGAACAAAGAAACTAGAATAAGATCCAAATATTCTCTATATCTTCTACAACTTGCTATCAGTTGGCTCAGCACACTCTGTGTCCCCATCCTCCATGATCTCCTCCGTCACCAGTTCCAGGTGCCCTTCACTGCAGTTCATGAGGTGTCCACTGTCACTCTTGGGAAGGGGAGTGGCTCAGTATGTCATAGAGCTAGTCACAATAGGGGCAGGTCTTGGGGGCAACACCAGGTTTCAGACACTGCTCCATTGTCTTCTGATAAAGCTTTTGTAGCTCTTTCCACTTTACTTGGCATTGGCCTTCCTCCCAGCTGAACCCTATTTTCTCTAGGCCTTTGCAATGTTAGTGTACACATCTTTATTCCTGCAGCAATGCTGCAGTTGGGCCTGCCCACATTATTGCCCCTCTCCCTCACAGGTTGAGGAAATTTAGGACTTCCCTCCCGGACCATGCAGCAGCACAAGGGTAAGCTGGAGCCATTTTTACATTGGTGTGCTTGAATAGGTGGAAGGGAAAGATGCATTTGCAAAACATGCTGGGGATTTTAAATGGGCGCTTCTGGTCACTATGACATTTCGTCAGTAGATTCAAAAATTCAACCAGAGCGGTCACTGCTGCAGGGACAGTTACATCATGAGATTGCTGCAGGAGGACTGCATATACTGGTACAGGTACTTCTATGTGCATACAGGCATTGTGCTGGTAGAACTATATGGTAGAGGCTTCTGTTACTCAGGCAGCTGGTATAACTTCGCCAGCTAAAGCTGAGAATTTGTCTGCAGGACTCAGAATTGACTGTGGACTCATGCAAAGCTATGTTGACAGAGCAAAAGTTTTCTTGGTAAAACTTTGTAGTGTAGACGAGGCCTTTGCTTAGGGGCTGTTATGGCAAAAGACGCTAATGGCTCGCTCATTAGGTGTCATTGATGTATAAGCACTCAGCGTGATACTCCACACAGAACTAAAGATGCCATGTAGTCACTATACTCAGAGTGTTGTTAAGGGTACTGTGTGGGTTAAAGCACTCTCCTTGGTGTGGCAGCAGAAGCTCTGAGGTTCCTTTTGTGTTGGAGAACAGCTGCTGGAAAGGAGGGTAGGTGCATTTCCAGGTCATGTTAGTTTTTGGTAAGAATCCCTGGATTATTGGTTTTCCCAGTGTAAACCTCAATCCTCAGAGAAAGGAAGAGGGGTGAATGTGTGTTAAGCAGAATGTGTGAGGCCCTGGAGAGAAACAGGCACACGGCAGCTGCTTCTGGGGATAGAGGTACCTGAGTCAAGGTTTCTCCAGGGAGAGGAAGATGAGGGTGTTTTTTTCTGCTTCTGTTTGAAAGAACAAGATTCATGTGTATTTTCACTAAGAAAATACCTGGCTCTGTAATCACTGATTTCTGCTCCAGATGGAAAGCTATCCTGAAGGGCCCCAAAAACTCAGCAAAGGAGCAACTTGGATTAAAAAACAAATCCATACACTTTTAGGACTAGATTGTGACGCATAAGCATGCAAAGAGATTGAGAAGGGCACAGGAAGCCCATCCTCACTCTACTCTAAACAGCAGTCAAAACATATGAAGATCCCTGAAAATGTGCCAGAGCCAGAAAAATATAGTTTGACTTTCAGATACCAGGCTGAGTCTGAAGCTTTGAGAGTATGAAAGGAACGAATCCCATCTTTTTGCATGTAAACTGACCAATTGTACTATGAAATTCATGAGAGACAATAAATATGGCACCCTACATTGGCTGTTTTAGACAGTAACTTTTCAGAGTAGTGTTCCACCTTAAAGGATGCTGCTGCTCTTCTGTGTTAAGGAGGATGGGGGGTGTTTATACAGCACAGAGTACAATAATTCTGTCTGCTTACAATAGCTTGATGCAGGTTGCACCAGGGATGAATACAAGTCCATAGCAAATAGGAGCAGAAGTAAGAGGACCAAAAGCATTGGAAGTCTGCATAATAAAATATGTACATAATTGTACATACACACAGGTGCTGCAGGGTAGCAGCACTAAAGTTAGCCTTCTGGCCTTGCCAGGCAGGATCCTGCTGTCAATGTAAATGTTACCGAATCTGACTTGAATGCTCAAGAACACGAGGCTGAAGATGAACACGCCTCCCCGGTTTAATGACATCACTGGTAACATCAGAGCACAAACCAAAGGCTGGTGGGTATCATGCTGCTGCGCTATCTTGTGAGCAACAGAAGAACTTTCTGTGATGCAGAATGGTAAGATAGAATAGATCCCCTTCCACTTGTATCCTCCTGGGCTGGATTTGAACCTTGAACCCACACTCCTTATCAAGTGCTTTGTTTTGCCTCCCTTTCATCATCACTCATGGCTCCATGGCAGAGTGCCCATTTTAGAAGAAATGACATATCAGAAGAACCCATGAGCTGATACTGTTCTTAGCAGCCAGTGCCCTGCCAGTGTTCCTGTATTTTGATGTTGGAGGGTACCACCTCTAAGAGTGAATGAGTAGACCCACAGGTGCCAGCTTCTAATTTTCCCTGAGGCTGCTCAACCTCTGCTGAACCCCAGGCCCTGCCCCAACTCCACCTCTTCTGCCCCCTCCCCTAGCACGTCCCTCCCTGCTCCTGCCCTATTCAGCAGGGTGCAGGAGGCGCTGTGAGGGGGAGGAGTTTATCGGCCGGGGCTGAAGGGAGGAGGGAGTGGGCGGGAGGAAGGGGAGCTTGGCTGCTGGTGGGTGCTAAGCACCCGCTAATTTTTTTTCCATGGGTGCTTCAGCCCTGGAGCATGCACAGAGCAATGCTTATGAGTAGATCAGTCTTATTCCCAATTAATCCTTGGCCTTTCTGCTGAAGCCACTAACAAGGCTGGCAGCTGTGCTGTTAGTTTTTGTGGTGTGAACACATTTCCCATAGGAATTGGGCTTGGAACACAAACTCATTTAAAACAGGTCACTTGGATCTAACTGATCTAATAAGAGCCACTTGGATCATTACTGATTTGGAGTGGATTTGAACTCGTATCCTAGAGGTGAAAGCCTGTGCATGACATTGCCAATTCCCTGGAGCATACAGTCCTGCTAATAGTTCATCTTTGATTTCTTTTCCTCTTGGGAAAGAACTTAAGGCAGAGAAAAATGTTGATGTGTTTGAGCAGGTATTTACAATTGAGTTTCAGAGCCTGACATTTACAGATGATTGTGTTCTGAATGTTGCCTCTACGTAGATTTATATATATATATATATATATATATATATATATATATATATATATATATATAATATACACACACACAATTTAGATCAATTGCTCTTACTCTGAACATTGTGGACCGCAGGTGGTCTGCAGAGAGTTTGCTGGCTGAATTGTGCTGGTTGTCTTTTGTGTTTCCAGGGGTTATATTGCATTAAAGAGCTAAAAAGACCTTACTTTGCTATGCATAAGCAATTGCTGTGGTTGCCACAGGGGTGATAAGCAGCCATTAGTGAGAGCTGAAGATGCCCTGAATACTTGCAAAAGGAAGGAGAGATAATACACAGCCCAAGCTCTCTAGTATCTGGTCCACACTATGAAAAAAGCTGAGAATGCCTGATTTGGATTGTTGACTAATAACAGTAAGATAAATGTCAGGGATCACTGAGGCCTTTCAAACGAACAATCTAGACATGAATCCCCCTGCAACTGAAAAATGCAAAAGGACACATGATTCTGTTCTGCTCACATCTACATTCCATCTGTTTTATCACATCAGAGATGACCACTTGTCTCCGTATCAAGCTAAGATCTGGTCTTTGAAAGTATTCATTGAAAAAGAATGGTTGAATGAAAATATCCATTTTTCTAAATATGATACGCTTATTCATGTGAGTCATTCCACATTGGATGGAGTGTAAAAGGAGAAATTTTCCACGCCACAGAGGTATCCTGTCATTTTGAAGATTAAGGTCACTAAACAGAAATCAGAAGGTTACTTATGACAGAAAAGCTTTCTACAAAGGTTCATGACTCACAGGAGGGAACTGCTGCTTGTCTGAAAAGCCTAAAGAGGCATAAAAAGTCAGAGAGACTCTTCCCAGCAGCACACTTAACAAAGAACTACCCTTCCTTCTTTGTGACACAGTTATACTTATTTAATCCACCATAGCTGGACTTTGATGGAAAAGAGAATGCTGATGATAGGGCTAATAGACCTCACTGCATTTCTAAAGGGTGACTGCTATTCACAGGGAGCTGTATTTGTTTAAAAGTCGTTGGAGGCATGGGACTGTGAAGATAACATGCAGAGAAAATACTTTCTCAAAGATCTTCAAACGCTACAAATATGTTTCCATGATAATGATACATGATGCAGGACTGATAGAGCCTCTGGTATCAAGAAAGTTACTATGTAGATAACTAGAAAAGTATATATACTCTTTACTGACAATGGAATACTTACCACCCACTTATTCACTGGTAAAATCATAATACCAACCATGATATATCATAAGGAGGAAAATAACACTGCCCTGTGCATCCCTTCCAAACCGAATGCTTCCAAGCAAACTAAATATAGATGCACTGCAGAAAAATATTAGGCATAATTATTACTTGTGTCCATTTGCCCTAATGATTTTTTTCTCATTTAGTTTTCTTAGAAGTTATAGGGTTTGTTTGTTTTTTGTAGGCATGAGACTACTTGCAGTGATTCTGAAGTCTTTTATACTGGTGTAAATCAAGATTAACTACTTTGAACTCAGTGGAGTTGCACTGCTTTTAGTATTAGAGCAAGGGCAAAACTGGGCCCTTTAAATCTAAGCTACAAGGGAAAACATAGCTTTTGCCACTGAAGTCCCATCTTGTTTTCATTTAATTTTGCTAAATGATTTCGCCTTATGTCTTGGTTAGAAATGAAATTCACTAGCATGTTTGAGGATTGTTTATTTATTTGTTAGAATCAATTATTTTGATGTTCTCTGTGGAAAATATATTTTTTAAAAAGTTCAGTTCTGCACATTCAGTTGATAGATTTTTCCAGCAGGGGGCAAGAAAGTATAACTGATAAAAATGGTTCTGTTTTCTCTTAGCTCTTTCCTTAGCAGCCACATCTAAAACGTTAAACAGGATAGCCTGAGGAAGGAACATGAAAGCTAAAAGCCATCCCTCCTTTAGATCATAATGGCTTTTAAATGCAGTCTTTAACTATTCAAGGATTTCCATAGGAAAGACAAAGTAATAAAGGAGGATGAGAGACCACCAAGGCTGCCACCTGGCCCAGTGTGCCTTATCAGCACTATGAAAAATATATTCTTACAGCTCAAGTTTGATCTTAGAGACGTGGGTGTGAAAGCTGTATACAGTATCTTTTCAAACCAACTGGCACACAGATATATACTAGACAAGCTACACCAGAGGGCTACATACACCTGCATATTTGATAGAAGGATTGTACCTTTAGGGTATGTCTAGACTGCAATTAAAAACCCATGTGCCAGCTGACTCAGGCTAAGGGACTGTTTAACTGTTTAGCCAGTGTAGACATTCTGGTTCGGACTGAACCCTGAGATCTAGGACCCTGTGAAGTGGGAGGCTCCTGGAGCCTGGGCTTCAGACCCAGCCAGGATGTCTACACTGCAGTTAAACAGCCCCTTAGCTCAAGCCCAATGAGCCTGAGTTAGCTGGCATGGGCCAGCCATGGGAGTCTAATTGCAGTGTAGAAATACCCTTAGTTCATCCTATGGATTTTGAATTCTCCCACATGAGTTTTGGTTGTTAAGCTTCCAGTTGAAGTTAATAGCTAAACTCCCATAGACGTCAATTGATACAGGATTCAACTGTTGTTTAGTCACCGAGGCTTAAGTTCTGCAGTCCTTAATGGAGCAAAATTCCCATAAAATCAGTAGGAGACTTGCTCCATTCAGGATTACAGAACTCGTCCCTCAAGCAGCAGTGTGCTTTCAGAATATGTCATTGGTTTTTAACCTTTTCCATATCATGGTACAACCCCAAAGTTATGGGACCCTCATCCCATCTAGCCAGAAAGAGAGAGGGTGGTTGTGATCCCCTCTGAACTTGTTTACGAGCCCTTAGTCGGGCTGGCCAGAAAATAATTATTCTGTTTTACAAATTTTTTTTGAAGTTTCAAAATTTGTCTTTGTTCCACATCAGGACAAAAATGTGACCTTTTTCACAATAAATGAGAGAGAGAGAGAGACCGAGACAGACACATGCCAGAAAAGCCAATGGCACAGGGGTCAAGGCACTTAGCTGGGATGTAGGAGACCTAGACTTAACTCCCTGCTCTGATTCAAGAAGACCCCAGGACAATTGGCTATTCTGAGGGTTACTCTCCCTCTCTCCCCTCCTTCCCCACGTCAATGTGAGAAGCCTTTGAATTGGCATTTTCTGATTGAAAATAACATTTTGTCAAAAAAAAAAAAATCCCAACTAGCGCTAGCCCTTAGCAGGATTCTGGCCTGCAGGATCAGAACCTGTGGCCTATATATTTTGCATACGCCTCAGGAATTCTGATATGCAAACCCAATATTAAAATTCAACCCCAGGTTTCTTTATCTATTTGTGGTACATTTGCTTGCTGTTAATAGTTTGTCTTGAATAAAACTCATCTGAGTAGGAGAGTAGAAGAATTAATTTCCCCCCCCATGGTTTCCTAATTTTGCTAGCTGGAATGGATTTTTATGCATGAGAGATCCGAGGCCCTATCTTGTTCTCACTGAAATTATTGAGAATTTTCTTACTGATTCCAGCAGAAGCAAAATCCTGGAGAACTAATGAAAACAATATTACTCTCAGGTATTACAGTGATGGGTGTAGCCTAAGAACCTGAATAGACCAGAAGTGATTCTAACCATGCTGAAACTTTTATATTTAATAAAAGTCATGTTTCATATAATTATATTGGTATAACAGAGGGTTAAAGTTTGTATTAGTAGAAAATACACCATTTTGGAAAATAGTTAGCTGTATTTTGTTTAAAGTATTGCCAATCACACTGAAGCAATACAATATATATTTAGGAGGAAGCAGTATGTCATCTGTCATAAACTCAGCATTGTTCCTCAGTGAGGTTGTTATTTATGATTATGCTGCACAAGTCAATAGCTTCCACATGTACTGTTTACTTTTGGTTTCAGCCTCTAAAAACAGAGGCCGGTTATATAGATGGAAACAAATCTATTTAACTTTTAAAGTAAAACTGACATTAAAAATACCATTACCTTTGTAGTTATGATCCAGAGAAGAGCTTATGTAAAGCTGACATCTTGATTTTTGGTATTTATTCTCTTTCCACAATGTTCATATCAAATATTTCCAATTTACAAGGGCAAACTGTTATTCAAGATCAATGTGGTTTTTCTGCTTCATATATTGTCTCATCCCTTTTTGGTTTATTTACGCTAGAAATATAGATCAATATTTGGATAAAGACTTGTTAGGTTTGAGATCTGCTCAGTTTTTCCAACATTTTTTAAAGTGTGGTTTTGGTCAGGACAAATATCCTTTAAAAAATGGTACTTCGTTACTTAACTTACAGTATTTACTCCCTATAGTGTATATCTTCTGAGTCACTTTAGTTTAGATTGTTAAGTTTTTCCTTATGTCATACTACATTTTTAACCAAGCTTTTATAGTTTCTCTTCCAAGACAGATTTTTTCGTATAGGAATCCATCTGAACCACAATACTCCGCTGACTTTCAGTACTTCAGATTTTTCACAACAGTCATAATATTAGGGCCATGATTCTCCATAGTGGACAACGATGAATGCAGGGAGTCATTTGGGCTCTCTTACCCTCAGTCACGCAGATCTGCTAGTTGGAGCAGGAGGAGGGCCTATTCTAACTTCTGCCGCTGGCATACGTCTCTGCCACGCTCCCTCCTGCCCCTGACGTATCCTTCTTTCCCCTTATTGTGCGGTGTGGGGGAAACTGACATAGAAGGCAGCATGCTGACAGAGATTCCTGACAGGAGAAGTGGCATGCCATGATATTTTTAGTAAAGTGTGCAATTCTACACTTGCATGCAAGGAGTGACCTCACATGATCAGTGCTTGCGAGACATAACTATGTGGAGGACACCACCATGTAGAACAAAATGGCATCCTCCATGTGCATTTGGGACCCGGACGGAATTGTCCGGCAGTCATAGCTGGTCAGTAAATCATATTCAGGGATTTCAGATCATGCATGTGAATTCTTCTACACAAATCTCTGGCTGGTTTAGTGCGATGTTAAATGGGGAAACCAGCCCATGATTTATAATGTTGAGGAGTCTCTGCTGTAAATTATTTTTAATAACTATGTATTTATCCCTTGGCAGATATTATGTACAGAATCATGAACTGTCTGGTATGAAAATCACTGTTTCTCCTATTGTAAGGAATGTGTTGGCGCACTACAAGACAGTGTTACAGCTCTTCCTCCAGTTCAACATCCAGCCAGTAGAAAGCTCCATAATCCCTCCAATACAGGAAGGGAAGTCCAAATTGAGGTTGGTGGGGATCGGGGCTAGAGCGTGGTGGTTCTGCATGAGAATAGGAGCAGTAGGTTGGAGGCAGCTGCCTGGGAGCTGGGCTGCAAAGGCTGAGATCTAGGCAGAGGCAGACCCTGTTGTCAGGTGGCCAGCAGTAGCCTTGGCAAGTGGACACAGGACTGGCAGGAAGATTGTACACATGGTCCCAAAGGAGATTCTGGGAGACAGATAATAAAGCTGAACTCTGGCCGGGGAATCAAGGGGTGTCTGGTCACTTGTGGTCAGCAGGGAGTTTACGGCCCAGCTGCTTGAGTCTCTCTGGTGGTCTAACCCACAGAATGGGAGACTGTGGCCTAGTGGTCAGAGTCCTTTGGGTCTGAGGCCCACGCAGTCTGGGTTGCTCAGGCCCTCAGACAGGGCATAGCGGCAAGCAAACAGTCTGGATTGCTCCGGCCCTCAGGCAGGGCAAGGCAGCAAACAAACAAACAGGCTCAATAGTCTAGTGTTCTAACTCTGGTGAACAGTAGGCAACTGCAAGCCTCTAGGCCTAAGGCTGAGATCTAGACAGAGGCAGTTGCCACCTGGGTGTGGGGTTGGCAGAAGGGGTTAGGGGGACCCAGGCCCACCCACTCCACCGGGTCTCAGCCCAGGGCCCTAGGAATGATTGGGGGGTGTCCTGCCACTGGGTCAGCGGGGAATCCCACTGAAACACGCTGATGGATCTCCCAATCCTATGACCGGACTAGTGTCACTTCCTACCCAGTCTCCCAGTACAGCAGTCCATGGATCCTTTGGGTCTCTGGAGTCGTCTGCTGGTGAGGTCTGCGGTGACTCAGTCCTTTCCATGGAGGTGACTCTCAGTACATGTCTGTCCTCATCAGCGGTCCCACCAACTGAGGTGGGCTGCTTCCCTTTATTCCCTGTCTCCAGGTTGAACATGCCCAGCAAGGACGAAGGGGCATGGCTTCCTTAGCCTGCAATGCACAGTTAACACTTGTGGGGCCAGTGCGGGGGAGATACATCCTGTCACAGAAATCCTAGCTAGCCAGTGTGTGAGTATTCACAGGAACCCACCAAAGGGACAGTCTTGAAAAGGCTTGTGCTTAGAGCACCTACAACTGGAGATAGTTGGGAAATATATTTTATTCCCATGAAAAATTGTGACAAATCAAAATGTTCTCATTATAAAAAGATTTCCAAAATTTTCAAGTTTGTCAAACTAGTAAGAAAGTTTGGCCCCAAAAGCAAACTATTTTGTCTGAAAACCATAAGATTTTGGTTGGAAATTTTGGCTTTCGAGTTCTCATTCTTCATCAAAAACTCAAAAAAAAAATTATTTGAAAATGGACATTTCAATATTCATGACAAAGCCATTTTTCAATGACAGAGTTTTTGAAAGAAAAACTTAAACCAGCTCTCTTCCTACAATACTTGTGTGACATTATCTGATTAAAATATGACTATATAGATCATTGTTGCAACCACTGGTATATATTTGCAGCAAATCTTGTACAAAGGTTATCAAGTGAGGTGTCTATGAAAAGGTTATGATTTGCTGGTTATGAATATGCTATCTGAATGCATATATCGTTTCTGTATTTGAAGTTATGAGTATTGACTCTATACCTGGATTTTAAATGTTTGCTCCTGGAGTAACGCCCCCGAAGTAGTTAGCCAGCATATCTTGGAGGGACTATTCAAATTGAGTGGCCCATCAAAAGGACACTTTACTGACAATGGACCATGGGAGATGCCCATCTAGACTGAGTGGACTGTCCTACCTGCTGTCTGGAATATAGGTAATGGCTTCCTGCAATGACTGAGTGAAATTGGGCATGAACAAGTTTCTTGCCCAGGTGACTCCAAACATTATCTGGTCACCTGCGATTCTCCACTACCCGTGCTGAGGTTTTTGTTTGAAACAATGGGTTTCCCTCCACATAGAGAAGGATAGATGGCCCTGGAAACCCCTCCATTTTGCCTCTGTCCTGCTCCAGCCTCTTTCTTGCCCAAGCATCTGGACTATGGATTTATACTAATGGGAGCATTCTAACCAAGGACTTGAGGACCTTCCAATTATTTGGAAGCAGCCAGAGACTTATCAAGCCAGCAGTTTATTTTATTACTGCTACAAGCCTGAACCAAGAACTTTGCAATTACTGTATGTATTTGATTCCTTTAACCAATTTTAACTCTCACCTTTCTTTCTTTTTATGAATAAACCTTTAGATTTTAGATACTAAAGGATTGGCATCAATGTGATTTTTGTTTAAGATCTAAGTTCTATATTGACCTGGGTGTGTGGCTAGTCCTTTGGGATCAGAAGAACCTAGTATCTGATGAGACTGGTTGTAAAGAACCACTCATCTCTGAATCCAGTGTTTTGGTGGTGATATAAGAACTGGAATGCCTGCGGAAACTGCCTTTATATCTGTGATGAAACAGAAATTTACTTTTGTTGCTGGTTTGGTATATCCTATGGGGATTAGTCACTAGCCTTGGGGTCACTGCCCTATTTCTCAGCAGTTCGTCCTGAATTTGGCATCCTCAGTTGTGGATGCACGGTTGCAACTTGTCTCTGAGCTTGTTGTACACCCAGCACACTACTAAACATCCAAGGGATTAGTGTACAACAACACTCACAGAGACACCCTGTAATGGAGTTTGTTACACTGTCTTATAAACACCTGTACTCTTGCAGAAGTTAGTCATACCTACAAGCAATAAACCAAATTCTGCTCTTACTGAACATGGTATAAATCCAGAGAAGTTGCACTGATTGAATTCTGATTTACCTCAGTGGAACTGAGGGTAGACTTGCCAAAATAAGTAAGACAAATAAATAATGGTTAAACATAGTCTTCAGTACAATGCTGAAGTGGGTGAGATATTTTTGTAACTCAGACAACTTTCCTCTTAGGAAAGTTGTTATAGTTCTTGCATAAGGTATTGATCAGATCTTGTTTTTTTTGTGGATACATACAGTAGTTTGCTCTTATATTATCCACTTTGTGTTCTATAACCACAGCATAAAAAAAATCTGAAAACCATCTGTTGAGTGATATTTGTCCTGCCATTTTCCAGGCCATTATTATATGTTGTCTCCCTGAACGCAATTTCTGGCTCACCATTTTGGAGGCTGCTTTACCCAAGCAGCCCATTTTTTGTTTTTTGTTTAAGTTCCAACAGATGCACAGAATGGGGTACATAGTATATTTTTTCTGTAGCATTCCCAATAGTGTGTACCATATGTTCTCCCAATTTTTTTTGTAAATACTCACACCATGAGAACATAAGCATGTTATTCCCCAGCTGTTTGTTACAATGCCAGCTCTTGTCTGAGAGGATGGTAAAATGGTGGCAGCACAAATGCCCTTTGCATCCAATTAAAATTAATCTGAATGTTTTGGGATTTTTTTTGGGGGGGGAATCTTCCCAAATTATTTCCCACTGATTCTCAGTAGCTTCCCTCCACTTGTGTATTAAACAGTGTTCAGTAGAAGTTTGTACCTGACATGGCTGCTTACAGATCAGAGAACGTACCACGTGGTTTCTGGTAGAGATGGCCTGAGCTCTGAATTCCAAGATGTGGGAGTTTGAAATCAGACCTGAAGTTGGATCTCAATATTGTGAGTATAGACTACCTGTATAGTGGGCTGAATTGGCACCCAGTGTCTGAACACTCTTCTCTGAGCTTATAATTTCACATCTGACTCCTAGAGACTCTTATTTTAAGACATTATTACTTGGCTGGGATTTTCAAAGGAGCCTAAGGGAGTTAGGCACATGACTCCCATTACAATTTATTTCAATGAGTGTTGGGCATTTAACACCCTTAGGCTCCTTTAAAAATCTCTTGTTTTTAAAAATGGAATGAATTTGTACATATTTGAAAAATGTTGACCTAGGCATATCAAGTATGTGTGGGTAGTCAGCTACAGACCTCAATCTAAACTGGTTTAAATTGAATGTTGTAGACAAATCCAAAAAGATCCCCTCAGTCCCCAAAAGAAGCATGATTTTGAAATTAGTAAGATCACACTTCAAAATTAGCTGGTGGATAACCATGTACACTGAACAGAGAGACTCTGTTCGGTTCAGTAGATTTGTTACTTGGTGTATGTGGACTTGCAAAAGCTAAGAATATTTTGGATGTCTTTGAGTGCTTAGATGTTGATCTGTCCCATACACTGGAGTGATTTTACCTTATCAAGTGGTTGCATGTTGTTTAGAAAACTTGAATCAGAGATTTTCATCTGAGGTCATCTGGTTTATGACCGAATCCCATCATTTTAACAAGTACATGTAAACAGGCATTCTGCACCATGTCATATAATGCTGAAAATACTTCAGTGAGTATAGTGAATTTCAGAGTATAGAAATTCACTGTACTGTGTGTCTGAAAGACAGGACTGTACCATTCAGTACATTTACAAGTGCTAGTTGAGAACAGTGACTAATAGGTCTACCTGAATAGCCTATTGTAAAACCTCTTTGTGAAGAAAATTCTAATTGTTGGCATTTGATGCTCTTTTCTATCACAGTTTGCTTTTGTGGTGTTTGTACTTACAAGGGTAGTTCAGTGTTTATGGTATGCACAATTCATTAACAGTCACTGTACTGAGTTTTTTAATCACCAGCAACATGTTTTACAGGGTACAAATTTGCATTTCTCACGCCTATCATATTGCAGTGGTTTACTAACCCTTTTTTAATGAGTTAAAGTGACACCAGTTAGAAACCAGGAAATCTGATTTTAATTGATTCTATACTGCACCCTTAGATGCTTCCCCTAGATACAAACATAAGCCCATTGGCAGTGATTTCAGACCTCTTCAGTCTACTTCACATTTGGCTAATATCTATCCATTAGGGTTGTCAAGCAATTAAAAAAATTAATCGCGCTGTTAACAACAATAGAAAACCATTTGTTTTAAATATTTTGGCTGTTTTCTACATTTTCAAATATATTAATTTCAATTACAATACAGAATACAAAGTCTACAGTGCTCACTTTATATTTATTTTTTATTACAAATATTTGCACTGTCAAAAACCAAAAAAAAATTATTTTTCAATTCACCTCATACAAGTACTGTAGTGCAATCTCTTTATCATGAAAGTTGAACTTACAAATGTAGAATTATGTAAAAAAAAACTGCATTCAAAAATAAAACAATGTAAAACTTTAGAGCCTACAAGTCCACTCAGTCCTACTTCTTGGTCAGCCAATCACTCAGACAAATAAGGTTGATTACAATTTGCAGGAGATAATGCTGCCTGCTTCTTGTTTACAATGTCACCTGAAAGTGAGAATGGGCATTCGCATGGCACTGTTGTAGCTGGCGTCTCAAGGTATTTACGTGCCAGATGCATTAAAGATTCGTATGTCACATCATGCTTCAACCACCATTTCGAGGACATCCTTCCATGCCGATGATGGGTTCTGCTTGATAACGATCCAAAGCAGTGCAGACTGATGCATGTTCATTTTCATCATCTGAGTCAGCTGCCACCAGCAGGAGGCTGGTTTTCTTTTTTGGTGGTTTGGTTCTGTAGTTTCTGCATCAGAGTATTGCTCTTTTAAGACTTCTAAAAGCATGTTCCACACCTCATCCCTCTCAGATTTTGGAAGGCACTTCAGATTCTTAAACCTTGGGTTGAGTACTGTAGCTAATTTTAGAAATCTCATATTGGTACCTTCTTTGCGTTTTGTCAAATCTGCTGTGAAAGTGTTCTTAAAATGAACTTGTGCTGGGTCATCATCCGAGACTGATATAACATGAAATATATGCAGAATGTGGGTAAAACAGAGCAGGAGACATACAGTTCTCCCCCCAAGGAGTGCAGTCACAAATTTAATTAACCCATTATTTTTTTTAACGCACATCATCAGCATGTAAGCATGTCCTCTGGAATGGTGACTGAATCATGAAGGGACATACTAATGTTTAGCATATCTGGCACATAAATACCTTGCAACGCTGACTGGGTGTTCTCACTTTCATGCCAATGGGTGTTCTCACTTTCAGGTGACATTGTAAATAAGAAGAGGATAGCAGTATCTCCCATAAATGTAAACAAACTTGTTTGTCTTAGCGATTGGCAGAATAAGAAGTAGGACTGAGTGGACTTGTAGGCTCTAAAGTTTTACACTGTTTTGTTTTTGAGTGCAGTTATGTAACCAAAAAAAATCTGCATTTTGTAAGTTACACTTTCACAATAAAGAGATTGCACTTCAGTACTTGTATGAGGTGAATTGAAAAATACTATTTCTTTTGTTTATCATTTTTACAGTGCAAATATTTGTAATCAAATCTAATAATATAAAGTGAGCACTGTAGACTTTGTATTCTGTGTTGTAACTGAAATCAATATTGAAAATGTAGAAAAACATCCAAAATATTTAATAAATTTCAATTGGTATTCTATTGTTATAAGTGCGATTAATCGCGATTAATTTTTTTGAGTTAATCGCGTGATTTAACTGCGATTAATTGACATCCCTACTATCTACCTATCCAGCCAAATATGAAGCAGACTGAGGAGGTCTGAAATCACTGACAATGGGCTTATATAAAATCTCCTTACTTTGGTTTGACCATATATCTGGGATAAAAACACAGCCATATAGGAGCTGGTTTCTAAATGTTTTTGCCTATTTGAATCTGAGATGAAACTCCTATGGCCCTTGCTGCACTCTAAACTGATAAGAAGAACAGTGTTCTTATGAGTTTTTTTTGTTTTTTTTTATCAAGAGACCATTAGGAAAGGAGGAATCTGTCTGGGAGTTCTGGCCTGTATAATAATCTAGTTTAATTGCATGAAGTGGGACTCAGTATAATAATTTTGATTAAAACAATAGATATGAAATTTTATGAGATCCATCTTTTGCAGGTGGATTAAGAAACACTCAAACCATGTATTTTGAAGCTTGACTCAAAACCCAGACAAAAGCTTTTTTGTGGTCCACAAAAACCTTGTTAATCTTTCTGCCCATTAGATTTTATTGTTGTGCATCTGGGGCTAAGAACAGAAATGCTAAAGTGTTGGAAGACATTTCAGTAGTATTTCTGGCTTGATCAGAAGCTGAACAGACCCAGGAGGTTCAGATTGTTCAGATAAGCATCTGAAAAGTAATAGAGCCTGATTCTCATGTCCGCTAATGCCTCATTGCACTGCTTTGGCATTCTGAGGTTCTCCCATCACTAGCATCCTGCAGTTCTTATCGTGTTTTATTGCTTATGTTTGTGAATGTTTTGATTTTATGACAGACTGACAATATCTTGAAGAAACCTTATTGTTTAAACCTTATTGAATTAAGTTTAACCTTATTCAGATCTTACTGAGTTAAGTTAAACCTTATCGAATTAGGGTTAACACCTTTGGGGTACATTGTATTAAAAATGCAACTGTGTATATTGTATTGTAGCATTGTATGTACCTTCTCTAGTAAGGATGGGGGTGCTAATGAGCTTCCTATGTTATCAGCCTTTGAAGATAACCAACTGTGGAGATAAGCATAACTAGTTCAAACTGGATTCTCTGGAGACCACCAGACCAAAAAAAAAATTTTGGGGGGGGATAAAAGTCTGGGTTTTAAACTGACTCAAGGCCTTCTTCCTTATCGGGATATGACCACTGGTCCGCAGAGGGCCCCAGTCCTTTGGGGAGGATTGGCAGGACTTGGTCTAATGAGGCCCCATAAGACTATATTTATATACTTGTTCTGAGATGAAGCTATGATGAACTTGTAACCACAAAGAAACCCCTCAGATGCGGGGATGCCTGGTAAGCGGATTAGCATGTGTGTAGGTTCTTTTATTGCTTTTAATACGTTTTCTCGGTAATGCTTTTTACCTTAAGAATAAAGTAGGCTTACTTAGAAAGAACACTATGTGGTAACTTATATCTGGAGCAATTGCACTGTTAGCAGTCTCTGAAGAGAAAGCAAGCAGGTCTGTTCAAGCAGACTGTCTTTGCTCAGAAATACACAGTGAAGGTAGGGGGAACTGACTGTGCAGCCTGGACATACCCTGGTCAGAAGGTAGTGAGACACGGATCTCCACCCAAGAGAGGCAACAGCTGGAGAGCTGAAAGCCTAAGAGTATGTGCGCTTGAGGGACCACTGGGGGAGGGGATGCGGGGGGAATGCATGTGCAGTTGCCCTGAACTGTGACAATATGTATAATTTTATATGAAATGGGAAACTACATATGAATGTACAGGGAATCAACAGTTCAAGCGCCGTAATCCTCTTTCATCTCTCTGTCAAAGTTTTGAATTTTGACAATGTCACCAAATATTAGTAGCATCTGATGATTGTCTAGTGATTTCACTCCAGTTCCTAGTAAACCCTTGGAAATATGATTAAAAATGGTGCTAATTAACATTCTTGGTGGTCATTTTAAGAGAGAGATAAGCACTGAAGCAGCATCAAGACTTAACTATCTTCTCCCCACCTACAGGGAGTTTATTCTTAATACAGATCAGTGAGGAAGAGGAAGCTTGTACTACTGTGGTCCTTTCTGTACCAGTTCTGTGCTTAAATAGACATTTCCCATCCATCTCCAGGGCTGATAACACTGAAGGAATAATATAAACAAAATAAACTTTCCTTAAACAAATTACAAATCAAAAACTCCAAATCTATGTTTTAAATAATTGTGTATATCAGAAATTCTTCTGCGTGCAAAAGACTAGCAAAGTGGGAAAATATTAATATTGAATAAAAATAAGTAGCTTGATCTTACACCAAATGCATCTGTAGAACTTTAAAGAGGATATAGATTACAACTTAAAATCAACATTTCTTTTTTCTGGCAGACCTGTAGTGTCTAATAAAAGTGAACTTGAATATTATATTTATTATCCTTGATTTATTAGAATATTTCCCCCCATCTTTTGTTGGATTTCAGGGCAATACTGTTATGTTTTCCATTAAACATTTTAACTAAATCTAAGCCTGGAAATTTGACAAATAAAATAAAACATGTTAAAAAAAATCTGGTTTCAAATGAAGCTTTGATTGTATTTGGACAAAAAAGCATGTACTGTAAAACGGCATGGAGTATCAAAAACACTTTCTATAATCCAAAATATACAGTAGAAAAGGTGTTTTAAATGAGTATTTAATGAGTAATAAGTTGTTGAAGCACCAGTTATTGCTGGCATTAGCTGGAAGGAAATGAAAACGAAGTGCTAAAAGCAGGAAGATATCTCTTTTTATTAACTACAACTTTAAAAAAAATATTAAATTTTGATTGCAAGGCAATGTATCGAAACATGAGGCTTTTGATGTTGCTGTTTCATGTAAAGGTTGTATGTGTTAGTGTAGTGGTACATCACTCTCAAGTGGGGAGGGAAGCCACTCTGCCTCACTGCCTCAGGCAACGGTAGTTGGGCTTGGGACCCGCTGGCTGGAGCTGAACAACAAGGCCTCCTGGTTAGTGTTGACAGCAATCAAAGTCTAGGGCTCTGGCCCCTGGGTGGCACAGAGTAATTAGCAGTTTTTAGCCTAGAACCTCCTGGCTAAAGCAGACAGCAATAAACAATCTAGGGCTCTAGCCCTTTGGGCGGGGCAGAACAATAAGCAGTCTTTAGCCTAGAGCAGTGGTTCTCAACCTGTGGCCCGTGGGCCGCTTGCGGCGCAATCAGCATACCGCTGCTGCCCATGTGATATCCTCAGGGCTATACAGATAGTATATATATTGTGTGGATGTGGCCCACATAACACATAAAGAGCTGCATATGCAGCCCACAATGGTAAATAATTTGAGAACCACTGACCTAGAGCCTCCTGGCTAAGACAGTCAACAGTGTAGAGCAGTGGTTCTCAAACTTACTTGATCGCACCTCCCTTTGTGTCTGTAGTAGTTATACGCCTCCCTACCAACCACACAAGTACATATACTGATTAAAAAAAATCAACATGCAACTTCAATGATAATTGTAATGAGAACAAAAGCAAAACTGTGATTGTGGTCAATGCTTACAATTAAATGAGCACCATTGCATTGTAGCAAACAGATTAACATACAGATGGCAATGACTTTGTATAATGCTATGCAAACTTAACAGAAATCTGTCAAAATGCACAGCACCATCTGAGGATCTGATATGTTTGGAGGAATCTGCTTTGCTAGTTATTCATTGCTGTGGATAAAATGTGTGCGGTAAGTTTTTTTTTTTCCTTCTTCTCCTAAAGCTTCTTGTGACCCCCCAGAATACAATCTGTTTCCCCCCCCCAGGGGAGACCACTCCCCAGTTTGAGAACGTCTGGTCTAGAGTCCACAGCCTCCTGGCTGGGGCAATCAATAATCAAGGCACAGGCCTAGGCTGAGTGTGCTGCTAATCCTCAGGTGTGGGGTATTGACAAAGGAGATACAGGGACTTGGAACCACTCTACTCCACTGAGTCCCAGCCCATGGTCCTATTAGTGGCAGATGGTCCCTCCACTGGGTCAGCAGGGAAACTGAAATACGTTGCCTTGCTTCCCTGTAGCACAAGCGGATCAATGTCTAGTTCGCCTGGGCTATTTCCTACCCCACTTAGTTGATGTTTCTCCATTGAGCTGGGGCTCTGTTTCACTGCCTAGCAGCCAGGTGGCGGCCACTTCAGCGACTCCTTGGGTCCTCTTTCTCTTTAGGCAGTAGGTGCTGGTTTGCTTGGCCGCTTGTCCACTGTCTCAGAGAAGGCTCGGCTCCCTAGATATCTGCCTTCTTCTCTGGTGCACTGTCAACTAAGCTGCAGAGTCCCCTCTTTATACTTCCTGCCCTGCCTCGGTACTTAGGCCAACGGGGGCAGGATGGGTAGTGGTCCCTCGCTTTCAAGTCCAGAGGGAGGCCACTCTGCCTCACTACAGTTAGAAAATAAAAAATGAGGCAAGCAATGGCACCATTTAGTGGTCAGACTATATAGTAAGAGTTTCAGAATCAATCCACTGAAAGTACTCTGCTTCCTTTGCTGTTTGGAGGAATGTCATTCCTCTGAGTATAGACAAAGCTCTGACACTCTTTCATTTTAGGGCCTTCCAACTTTCCTCTTCTATTCCCTCACCTTGAGCTCCCTATCTTGCTCTTTGTAATCCCAGGACTTTCCCTCAAGTGATGATAACAGGAAATGTTGCCTTCTGTGACTTATGAAAATAGCATAGTATTCTATACCTATGCTATATGTTCTTTTACTGTGTTTATCATATGACCTGAGCACCATCCAGTAGCTCATTAAGAAATGTGATTATACATCTCTCACATGTTTGTTCTCTCATCCTCTCCCTAGAGGGAGAAGTGTGTGCAGTGGAGTGTCTTGGTTTGGTAGGGTGGTTTTTTTTTTTTTTTTTTTTTTTGGTGGGATGTATTTTTTTAAAATATACCTGTTGCTATGTGTTTATTAGAGAAGGCAAGCTCAAAAAAATGAACCTCGGAAGCTGGCGAGGTTTGTGATGGTACTTTGTTCCTGAGGGGTTGTATGGTATGAGATTCTGCCACCCTTACTCACTCAGAGTAGTCCCTAACTCCCCAGGTAGTCCCAATCAGTGGTAAGATGTACTACTCAATGTCAGTAAAGATGACAATCTGGATCACTGGGAAGAAACAATTATTCCTTTTCACAAAGAAATACATGTGTGGGAAGCTGAGCATAAGAATTTCAATATGGGACATCAAAATAAGTAAATATACAGACCTTTTCAAACACTGGATTTATTTGAATCCATGGTCTGGTGCCAGATGCATGGTCAGAGATTTGGTCAAAAGTTCAGAACTTATCTCTTTTCATTTATATATTAGTTGCTGAATGCAGAGCACACTCAGTGAACTTACTCAGAGGAATCTGAAAAGGCTATTGAAGGTTGTGGCTCTAAGTAAAGACAGCATCTCTAAGGCCTGGTCTACACTAGGCGTTTATGTCGAATTTAGCGCCGTTACATCGAATTAACCCTGCACCCGTCCACACCACGAGGCTATTTAGTTCGACATAGAGGTCTCTTAAATTCAACTTCTGTACTCCTCCCCAACGAGGGGAGTAGCGCTAAATTCGACATGGCCATATCGAATTAGCAAAAATAACAGGAGTACTTGTGGCACCTTAGAGACTAACAAATTTATTAGAGCATAAGCTTTCGTGGGCTACAACCCACTTCTTCGGATTAGGTTTGGTGTGGATGGAAATCGACGCTAATAGCTCCGGGAGCTATCCCACAGTGCACCACTCTGTTGACGCTCTGGACAGCAGTCCGAGCTCTGATGCTCTGACCAGCCACACAGGAAAAGCCCTGGGAAAATTTGAATTCCTTTTCCTGTCTGGGCAGTTTGAATCTCATTTCCTGTTTGGACAGCGTGGCGAGCTCAGCAGCACTGGCAACGATGCAGAGCTCTCCAGCAGAGATGGCCGTGCAATCCCAGAATAGAAAGAGGGCCCCAGCATGGACTGATCGGGAAGTCTTGGATCTCATCGCTGTCTGGGGCGATGAGTCTGTGCTTTCCGAGTTGCGCTCCAAAAGACGGAACGCAAAGATCTATGAGAAGATCTCTAAAGCCATGGCAGAGAGAGGATACAGCCGGGATGCAACGCAGTGCCGCGTGAAAATCAAGGAGCTGAGACAAGGCTACCAGAAGACCAAAGAGGCAAACGGACGCTCCGGATCCCAGCCCCACACATCCCGTTTCTACGAGGCACTGCATTCCATCCTTGGTGCAGCCGCCACCACTACCCCACCACTGACCGTGGACTCTGAGGATGGGATATTGTCCACGGCCGGTTCCTCGGACATGTTAGCGGACGGGGAAGATGAGGAAGGAGATGAGGAGGACGAGGCAGTCGACAGCGCTTACCAAGCTGATTTCCCCGACAGCCAGGAGCTCTTCATCACCCTTACAGAGATCCCCTACCAACCCTCCCCAGCATGTAACCCGGACACAGATTCAGGGGAAGGATCAAGCGGTAAGTGCTTTAAACATCTAAACATTTATTTTTTACAAAACTGGAATATTAAGAATAAGAACAATGTGTGCTTCATGATTTCTTTACCCTGGGCGCTTAAGTAATCAGTTCCAACTATTTAAAAAAAATCAAACAGTGTCCGGTTGTGCATGATTCTGCTGCCCAAGCTGCTCCACTCTATAGTCCCTGCAACTGCAGCTATATGAAAATCCGGTCTATATGTCCGGGGATAGAGCAATAGTCCTCCACTGACATCTCAACGAAGCTCTCCTGCAGGTAATGGGAAAGCCTGTTCATCAGGTTCCTGCGGAGAGCGGCCTTACTGGGTCCTCCGAAGTAGGAGACATTCCCGTGCCAGGAGACGAGCAAGTACTCCGGTATCATTGCCTTGCACAGCATGGCGGCATAGGGCCCTGGTCTTTGCAGGCTTTCTCGAAACATCCTTTCCTTCTCGGTGTCCGAGATCCTCAGGATAGTTATGTCGCTCATGATGACCTGCTTTGAATTAGGTAGGGGACTGTTAGTATTGGGACTGCTTGCAAGTTCCTTTACAGAACTGTAACCGCTGGTTTGCAGCCACGCGGTGGATGCGGGAGAGGGGCAGCATACAGGGATCTTTCCCTGGGACATCCGCGAGGGGGTGGGACAGGGCCAGAGTTCATGCTTGGCCGATTGCTGGCAGCAGAGACTGGCATTGCTTTCAGTGTGAAAGGAGGCCAGTGGTACTACTAAAGTTTTAAGCAGCCACAAGTCTACGGCTTACCATCTTTGCCTGCTACAGAGATTACGGTGTCCTGCCACGCTTCCCAGATCTGCAGTGCAAAACCCCAGGCACTGAAGGCGAGGTCCGAAAATTCGACCTTGTCCTGAGTGCACATGTGATAGGTGCGGTGCATGGTCTTGTTCACAGAGAAAGACTATGTTCTTTGTTCACAACTACATTTATCTTTCGGAGGAATTCACTACCTTTTTCTCATTCCCACAGCCACATCTGCGACTGTCTCCCAACCCAGCCTGGCATCACACTCCCAGAGGCTAGCGCACATTAGGCGGAGGAAGAAGAAGACGCGAGAGGACATGTTCTCAGAACTAATGGGCTGCTCCCGAGCCCAGGCAGCACAGCAGAACCATTGGAGGGAGAATTTTTCCCAAATGCACCGGACACACATGGAACGTGAGGAGAGGTGGCGGCAGGAAGACCAGCAGGCGACTCAAACGCTGCTGGGACTTCTGAGGGAGCAAACGGACACGCTCCGGCGCCTTGTTGATGTTCTGCAGGAACGGAGGCAGGAGGACAGAGCCCCGCTGCAGTCTATCAGTAACCGCACTCCCCCGCCACCAAGTCCCATACCCCCCTCGCCCAAAGTCCAAAGAAGGAGGGGCGGCAGAGTCCGTGAAAACTCTCACTCCACCCCTGCAGACTGCTCAAGCACCAGAAGGCTGTCATTCACCAAAATTTCCTGCCCGCCTCACCCAAGCCCCCGTCCAAGTTTCACCCCCCAGTTTCATGTGTGGTTGTTAATAAAAAATATGTTTCTGTTCATTACTGTTTCAGTCATGTTCTTTTGAGGGAGAGTCTGTCTGAAGGGGGGGAAGGGGCTTGGTAATTGGACAGGACAGTCACTTTTAGCAGGGTACAGAGGCGGGGGCAGGTCCAGCAGCAGGGCACATACACAGTGCAGTGACTAGTTACCCTGGTCAGTCTGGGAGGTGGTTTTCATGTTCTGTGCGTGGGGGGGGGGGGGGGGTTGCACTGTGAATTTGTTGCGGGGGAGGGCAGTTACAAATCTTATGCAGCGGTCCTTGTCCTGGATCACAGAGCCACGCAGCAGGGGATCTGTAACCCTCCTCCCCCTGCCATAAAGTCACATAGCCCCCACATACACGCAGTTCCGCTCAGGAGGGCTGGCAGGCTCCGTTGAAACAACCAGTCCGCCACTGCGAATCCTGTCATTCCTGGAGTTTAGAAGGATCATTTGCATCAGTACACTACACCCGCTCCCCACCACAGTCTGCGTCCCAGGTTTCAAACATTCCCGCGAAAACAGTACTAAAGACAACGGTGTTCATTAACAAAATAAAACTGATTTTATTTTTTTGGAAGGGGGTGGAGGGGGTCTGTAACTGGAGAGGATAGTCATCCTTAACTGGGTAAAGAAACGGGGGCAGGTTCAGCTTCTCTGTAAAGAAACTTAAAAGTCACTGGTTACCCTGCTCACTGTGGAACCTAGCTTTCAAAGCCTCCCGGATGCACAGCGCGTCCTGCTGGGCTCTTCTAATCGCCCGGCTGTCTGGCTGGGCGTAATCAGATGCCAGGCTATTTGCCTCAACCTCCTACCCCGCCATAAAAGTCTCCCCCTTGCTCTCACACAGATTGTGGAGCACACAGCAAGCTGCTATAACAATGGGGATATTGGTTTCGCTGAGATCACAGTGAGTCAGTAAGCTTCTCCATCTCCCCTTGAGACGGCCAAAAGCACACTCCACCACCATTCTGCACTTGCTCAGCCGGTAGTTGAACAGTTCTTTTTCAGTGTCTATGGCTCCAGTGTAGGGCTTCATGAGCCAGGGCATTAGCGGGTAGGCTGGGTCCCCAAGGATCACTGTAGGCATCTCCACATCCCCAAGAGTTATTTTGTGGTCCGGGAAGTAAATACCTTCCTGCAGCCGTCTAAACAGACCAGAGTTCCTGAAGACGCGAGCGTCATGAACCTTGCCCGGCCATCCGACGTTGATGTTTGTAAAACGTCCCCGATGGTCCACCAGTGCTTGCAGCACCATTGAAAAGTATCCCTTTCTGTTAATGTACTGGCTGGCCTGGTGGTCCGGTCCCAGGATAGGGATGTGAGTTCCATCTATAGCCCCACCGCAGTTTGGGAATCCCATCGCGGCGAAGCCATCTATGATGACCTCCACGTTTTCCAGGGTCGTTTCTAACGTCGGTACCGGGCAAATTAGTTGAAACAATAGTAAAGAACAAAATTGTCAGACACATAGAAAAACATAAACTCTTGAGCAACAGTCAACATAGTTTCTGTAAAGGGAAATCGTGTCTTACTAATCTATTAGAGTTCTTTGAAGGGGTCAACAAACATGTGGACAAGGGGGATCCGGTGGACATAGTGTACTTAGATTTCCAGAAAGCCTTTGACAAGGTCCCTCACCAAAGGCTCTTACGTAAATTAAGCTGTCATGGGATAAAAGGGAAGGTCCTTTTATGGATTGAGAACTGGTTAAAGGACAGGGAACAAAGGGTAGGAATTAATGGTAAATTCTCAGAATGGAGAGGGGTAACTAGTGGTGTTCCCCAAGG
Source organism: Emys orbicularis (assembly GCF_028017835.1). Classification (NCBI taxonomy): domain Eukaryota; kingdom Metazoa; phylum Chordata; order Testudines; family Emydidae; genus Emys; species Emys orbicularis. The sequence goes on along the minus strand of NC_088683.1, from coordinate 265,194,765 downwards.
GTCAGTCCTAGGACCAGTCCTATTCAATTTATTCATAAATGATCTGGAGAAAGGGGTAAACAGTGAGGTGGCAAAGTTTGCAGATGATACTAAACTACTCAAGATAGTTAAGACCAAAGCAGATTGTGAAGAACTTCAAAAAGATCTCACAAAACTAAGTGATTGGGCAGCAAAATGGCAAATGAAATTTAATGTGGATAAATGTAAAGTAATGCACATTGGAAAAAATAACCCCAACTATACATACAACATGATGGGGGCTAATTTAGCTACAACGAGTCAGGAAAAAGATCTTGGCGTCATCGTGGATAGTTCTCTAAAGATGTCCACGCAGTGTGCAGAGGCGGTCAAAAAAGCAAACAGGATGTTAGGAATCATTAAAAAGGGGATAGAGAATAAGACTGAGAATATATTATTGCCCTTATATAAATCCATGGTACGCCCACATCTCGAATACTGTGTACAGATGTGGTCTCCTCACCTCAAAAAAGATATTCTAGCACTAGAAAAGGTTCAGAAAAGAGCAACTAAAATGATTAAGGGTTTAGAGAGGGTCCCATATGAGGAAAGATTAAAGAGGCTAGGACTCTTCAGTTTGGAAAAGAGAAGACTAAGGGGGGACATGATAGAGGTATATAAAATCATGAGTGATGTTGAGAAAGTGGATAAGGAAAAGTTATTTACTTATTCCCATAATACAAGAACTAGGGGTCACCAAATGAAATTAATAGGCAGCAGGTTTAAAACAAATAAAAGGAAGTTCTTCTTCACGCAGCGCACAGTCAACTTGTGGAACTCCTTACCTGAGGAGGTTGTGAAGGCTAGGACTATAACAATGTTTAAAAGGGGACTGGATAAATTCATGGTGGCTAAGTCCATAAATGGCTATTAGCCAGGATGGGTAAGAATGGTGTCCCTAGCCTCTGTTCGTCAGAGGATGGAGATGGATGGCAGGAGAGAGATCACTTGATCATTGCCTGTTAGGTTCACTCCCTCTGGGGCACCTGGCATTGGCCACTGTCGGTAGACAGATACTGGGCTAGATGGACCTTTGGTCTGACCCAGTACGGCCTTTCTTATGTTCTTATGTTCTTATGGTCACTACCTTTGAGAGCAGTACCTTAACGATTGCGTTGGCTACTTGCATCACAACAACCCCCACGGTAGATTTGCCCACGCCAAACTGGTTCGCGACAGACCGGTAGCTATCCGGCGTTGCAAGCTTCCAGAGGGCTATGGCCACTCGCTTCTGGACAGTCAGGGCTGCTCGCATCCGGGTGTCATTGCGCTTCAGGGCAGGGGACAGCAACTCACAAAGTTCCATGAAAGTCCCCTTCTGCATGCGAAAGTTTCGCAGCCACTGGGATTCATCCCAGACCTGCAGCACTATGCGGTCCCACCAGTCCGTGCTTGTTTCCCGTGCCCAGAATCGCCGTTCCACAACATCCAGATGACCCATTGTCACCGTGATGTCCTCGGCGCTGGGTCCCGTGCTTTGTGACAGGTCTGTGCCACTCTCAGACTTCAGGCCCTCACCGAGGTGCCGTAGCCTCCTCGCCTGGTTTATCTGCATCTGCCTCTGGGAAAGGTGGATGATAAGCTGCGAGGCGTTGACAACGGCCACAACTGCAGCGATGGTCGCAGCGGGATCCATGCTCGCAGTGCTGTGGCGTCCGCGCTGTCACTGACCGGAAAAGTGCGCGAACTGATTTCCCGCCGGCGCTTTCAGGGAGGGAGGGAGGGCGGTAGTGACGGACGGATGACGACAATTACCCAAAAGCACCCTCTACCCTTTTTTTTTACCCAGAAGGCATTGGCGGCTCGACCCAGAATTCCAATGGGCAGCGGGGACTGCGGGAACTGTGGGATAGCTGCCCACAGTGCACCGCTTCCAATGTCGACGCTTTCCCCGTTATTGTGGACTCACAAAGTCGAATTACTGTCCTTAGTGTGGACACACACGTTCGACTTTGCAATATCGATTCCACAAATTCGATTTAAGAGAAATCGAACTACCCTCGTAGTGTAGACATACCCTAAGTCTGATTACAGATGTGGTTAGACATAAGAGTACATGAAGATCACTCGTATTCTCTGCAGATATTGGAGTTGTTGCAGAGAGGTACCATAAAAAGTGGATGTTAGAGATGCCAGAAAATTAATTTAAATTGAATATGTCATTCTCTCTCCTTTGTTTCCCTTCTCCGTCACATCTCATTGATTCCATTTAGCTGTCTTTTTGTATGACTGTCCCTAACATGGATTGCAAACACTTCAGGGCAGAGATCTGTTTAATTGCTTGTAAAGTGACTAGCATGCTCTGTGCTATATGAATGGTGAATAATAATTTTCATTCTAGAACCAGTGTTCAAGGATATATTTGGAGTTTCCCTACCTTCCTTTAAATCCACCTTCAATGACCCCTCTACATGTACTTGAGAATAGAGTCTGGGTGGCTCAGTGTTCAAAGTACCTATAGTAAATGCATTTAAATAAATAAACAAACAAGCCCAAACCTCTGAATAGTTTTGGTCATCTTATAACTCCTCTTCCCATCCCCAAAATATCACAAACCAAAGAAACTCACTAAGAGTTAGATACGAGGTTTCCTATCATAGAACCCATGGGGCACACCCTTGATATAACTGTTGATTTCAGTGTGGCTACATTAGGGATACTTTTGGTCCCAACAGGTAACACTTCTGCCAGATATTGACAGCAGCAAAAAGGTTCCATTTTTTAGGGGGTTTCTTAAAAACTTAACTGAGCACTTTACTCACACAAGCAGCCCCATTGCATGAAAGGGGCCTGGGCCTGTTCTCAAGAACTCTCTGACAACCTGGCCAACCACACACAATGTTTTTAATTTTTTTAAATGGTTAAGTTCCATTTTCAAAAGTCACTTGAGTGAAAGTCAATTGACTTTCTATGGGACTTAGTGTCCTGAATGCCTAAATGACTTAAAAATGATACCTAACTCCCTAAGTCATTTAGTCACTTTTACCTACACATTTTAGCTTTGACCATTCCTCAAAATGGTTGGGGAACAGAACTTGGCCATAAATAGATGTTGAATATTATATCACAAGTGGTCTCATATTTTCTCTTCCTGCATTTAAATTAGTGAAGCTAAATATATTCTACCAGTAAGTCATTAACGTGGTAGTCAAAATGCATGGGGCGCATCATCACAGCTTGAGAGGAGATTAGCATATCTGTAGGAAAAATACTAAAATTTCACATAGTTGACAGATCATACATGTGAGAACTCTAGAACATAATGAACCTCCTTTTCCCTGCTATGGGTTTATAATATGTCAGTGCCAATTTGTACAGTGCCTTACAAAGCCTGTAGTCTCTAATCCCAGATGATAATAAGGAAGTATTTAATGGAATGGTTGTGAATGGTGCTGAAATTGTCCACACTTTGTCATAAATGTCTCTCTTTCTCTATAAATGAAATTGCTTTTCTTGTTCATTTTCCTGGTTTAAAAAAAAGAGCCATTTATTATCAGAAATCTGTTCCCATGCAGGTACTTGTAGACTGTGATTAAGTCACTTAGGTAGACTCAGCTTTTTTAGTTTCTCACTATAAGGCATATTTAAAAATTGCTCTCACTTTTACACTATTTCCAGGCTGCATAAGTACATGCTGTCCACCTAAAATTCCCACTGTAGTTTTCAACTGAATAAGTTATTCTTCACTTGCTCTCTTGAGATGTTTTCAGCATTGCTGCTCACTGTTGAACATTTGCAGAACAACAGTGAATAAAGTAATATAGTGGGATAAAATTGTGCTTGTCAGAATAAATATGTTGTTTAGAAGCATACTGCAATAGTCTTGCTTTCTCATGGCAGCTAGTATCAGAGGGGTAGCTGTGTTAGTCTGTATCCACAAAAACAATGAGGAGTCCGGTGGCACCTTAAAGACTAACAGATTTATTTGGGCATAAACTATCATGCGTAAAAACCCACTTCTTCAAATGCAGTGGATTTTTTTACCCACGAAAGCTTATGCCCAAATAAATCTGTTAGTCTTTAAGGTGCCACCGGACTCCTTGTTGTTTTCATGGCAGCTAGAGGCCTGCAAAGAGGAGATGAAAACTAGGACTACTGGCTTTTTATTTGAAATTTATCTTTAGCTCATGTGTCTCTTGGATTCAGGGATCTTTGAGTCACATCTAAGGGGAAGATGAATTTCTAAAATAAAGAGATTCCTTTAATAGTGCTTTGTGCTTTTTAAATGCTGTTTTAACAATTAAATAAACAAAGCTACCAAATTAAATCAATCCTTGGACTGAAACCAGATGATGCAGTTTATTCTCCCTTCCAAAGATTCTTTTGTCATCTGTTTTACTCTGTCGTATCACTCTGGATGAAGAGGAGCTATGTGCACTAAAACGGTATAGCAAACAGAAGTGATTTTCTTAATCAGCTTCAATAACACTTTCTGCTCAGTTCCACTGAAGCAAAGGTAATTGTGAATACATTCATTCTTCTGGCTGTGCAGCAGAAGCACCAAATGCAAATAAAATATGTGATAACTAAAGAGAAAACTCTACAGGGATTAGGGCTAGAGGAGGTGAAGGGCAGAAGCTCAGTTGCATGGGAGGATTTTCCTGAAGAATTTCCACAGCTGCCTATAAAAGTGGAAACTAGGGAGGCCTGCACTGCTTAAGGCTGAGGATAGTCAGGCTACAGCAGGAGGGGTATGAAACGGTTCCTTAGCTTGCTGCATGGTCAGGATTTACTGAACCCCTAAGGTCATGCAGATAAACTCCTTGCCTTCTCCACAGATGTTGACAGCCTCCACAGAGTGCAGGTGGGACTGGAGAAGTCTTAGGACCGCACTGTGAACCTGTCCCTATACAAGTTAGTAGGTGGGTTTCAGTCTGAGAACTTGCAGGGCCTCTGCTGCCCCTTCCTTGCCCCCAGTTGCTAGGAGGGGGAGGGAGATAACTCTAGCTGTGGTACACACTTCATCCAGTCTAATTCAGGCTCTTGAACTCTCAGCTCAGCAATGAAGTAGTTACTTGCCCAGGTAGTCCCACTGACGTAAATAACTACTCACCACTGGTAGAAAGGGGTTCACCAATCTGGCTTACAGATGGCTAGATTTTGAATGTGAAGAAAGACCGTAGGACAGAGGTTTTTTTTTTTTTTTTCCCCTTACAAAGATAATGTGGCCATTTTCACTCTTTTTTTTCTCCCCCTGTTTTTGTACACTGAACTGGTGAAGGTGAGTGAGAATGAGGGTCCAAGGCTCCATTTTTTGGTGGCAACTGAACTAGAGAAAAATAATTTGGGTCTATGTTATCCATGAAAACATGTCAGAACTTTGAAACAACTGCAGTAGAAACATTCTCTGAGGAATTCATCCCAGGTTTTACACAAGAAGCAATCCATGTTGGGATAGGATGTTATGGGAGTATTCAGTAATACTGTGTAGATAAGACATCCAGGTACACTGGAATCAAATAAACTTCATTCTAATTTATACATCATTGCATTTAGAGTGAGTCTAAGTGTATTAATTAAATGTTTCCAGTAACGTAAGACATGAATTTCACTTTTGTTTTTCTGCTGGGTTATGATTACATGTGCCAGGACATTTCAGGATCAAATCTCTGTGCGCAACTTCCATGACAGCATGCACAAAATACAATTGCATATTTGTACATGCACATAATAAATGAGGTATCTAGGCCTGAATCCAGCGCAGCACTTAAGCATGTGCTTAATTTTAAGCTTAAGTACTCCCACTGTCATCAATAGGACTACTTAAGCACATTTTTAGTTTAGGTGTGTAAGTGCTTTGCTGGATCAAAGTTCATGTGCACATGCAAGTACCCAGTCTTTGCTATGTTGCAGTTAAGCTATTTGTGTCCTTCTTGCAAATCTTTAATATTGAGGGAGAACAACCCTTTTGAAACTGCATTAATTGAGCTTTCAGAGGTTCTTCAAAAATCTACATGAAGAAAACCAAACAAACCCTCACCAATGTACGAATGCTGACAGCTATTAATATTGTAAGCAGCCAATGTAAATCCCACCAGTGCAAACTCAGTAGAGTGTTTGATCAAAGTCTACAAAAGATGAAGCTAAGAAAGACAGGTAAACACGCAAGCCATATTACATAGGCCATAATGTTCTTTCAGCTGTTATATTTTGGGAGAAAAATGTTAAATAATAGTTAAATAAACCTTTGATTTGGAAACATTTTTTTCCTTAAATCATGTGGAAGGTTAAAAAAAAAAAGCATGACAAAACCCCAGTACTTATCCCTGTTGAAATCTAAAAATGTCAGGCTTTCATGTGAATTTCATTCTTAATCTGTGCATTTTCTTATCAAGTGTTTTGTGGGGAGGGGTAGCTATTGAAGTAGTAACTGAAGGAAAATACGGTTTATGTTTTTGTGAAGTGCCTCTTGTACACTTACTCCTAGAATTCAGTCAACATTTTTTCTGAAAGGCTAGAAAGGGTCACTGCAATGAGGGAAAAACATATTTTGGAATTCCTTCTTGTATTGTCAGCTGTTTGTACATTTAATGAGTGCTCTGAACTGCCATCACAGTAAATACACAGCACTGCTGCCAAATCAGATGGGATTTAAACCTGCCATAATAATGTTTTTATAATTACAGAGGAATTTGGGGTGGCCTGTGGTAAAGAAAACTGAAATTGGACACATTGAATGGCTTGTCTATACATAACTGTTAAGTTACCACTTGAAATTATTTTTGCTTTAATAGTATCTTCTGTATCCAGTATTTGCTGCTTCATTCAATTAGCTGTACTTAGACCTGGCGCCAATAGGGCCCACTGTTAAGCATGGAACTTTGGCTTCAGAAGCATTAAAGCATACATATTAGATAGCTTAAACTACACAAGTAGGCATATGAATAGACAGACAATGCTAGATCTAGAAGAAGAGAAAAGTATTAGTTTGTTTCATGAGACATAAGCATTTGTTACATACATTCAAGATAACAAAAATTTAGCTTTGTGGATTTTACTGGCTCAAACGATTCTCTTCTGCTGTTTTTGTTATGGCTTTGTTTCCTTGTGGGTGTAAGTTTCAGAAGAGATGTAACACAGTCATAGCTCAGGTACATCTCCCACCTAATTAAAATAAAACCAGAAGCAGTGAGCTTATTATCCACAAATTGGATTGGAAACTGTGTTCTTTAATATGAGTGTTCCAAATAACAAATGTGCGAGATGGAAGAGGAAAAAAAAACAAAAACAAAAAAAAACACCAGAGGCATTAGTTGCATGTATATACCCTTGAAAATATTATTACTTAGCTGAAAGTATTTGCTGAATTTCACTTTCAATATTCTTGGCATGGTTGCAGTAGGAACTGTTTGCCAGTTTTCTAGGTTCTGTTTAATTCTTGGTAGATGATTATTGTTTCAAAACTAGCAAATAGCAAGGATTAAGTAATGCTTATACGATGCATTTTCTGTATGTTCAACTGCAGAGTCCTTCTTTTGTCCTATATTGGATCACAGGCATATTCCTGAGATGAAAGCATCACAATTCTTTGAACTTTTAAAATCTCATTATGTAAAGAGTTAATTAGCAAAACAATGTTTTCAAATGTACAGTACATGTTCTATCCTTTGCACGCTGTGAACATTTTAGACAATAGGGCACATGAGCCTTTCAGTGTCCATAGCTGGACAACAGTTATTCTTCAAATAAACAAACTGTAGTATTTTTCTTTAATATTTTGCCTTTATTCAAAGGTGAAGCAACATGCCTTAGTGAAAAACTTTTGCTGGGTGCCATTCCATGCTGTTCCCTTATCCATGTTCTTTTCAATTAGCTCAGAGTGAAAAACGGACGTGTTTTGAAGTCCTGAGAAAGGAATCACCATGGAACAAAAAGTTGCACACAATACCCCAGGATATCTTCTAAATCTTGAAGCAGGTGCCTGAGGTAATAGGGAAGCACTCTTAAAGACAGACAATCCTCTGACCCTGTTACTATATACTGAAACAAACCAGAACTGGAAAGAGCTATTTTATATGCAGCCTTACAGCCAAAAATGTAATCACTCAATTATTTGGTTGGAGCAGGGAAATATTTTGGTTGCCGCCGCCAGCCCCCATACCCCCACCCCCTGAATACCTCAAAGTAACTGCACTATATTCTTAATATAAATTGCATTTGAATGATGGAGACTTGCAAAACGATTGGCAAGTTTTAATTTTAGATGTAGCTGGACACATCCACTGAAACTGGAGCATCCACACTTTGCCCAACTGGAGGATGTATTGGTGGCTTTCCAGAAGACTGAGTGTCACCCTTCATTTGCATAAAATTGAGCATATTGCAGCTGCCTGCAGTTTTATACAGAGATATGATCTGTGAAAGTCCCAGCTTTCATGCGTAACTGAACCGATCCAGCTTAATATAAGAGGGACCAGACATGCTGGGGCCTGTATTTTCCACAGGATGCTGATGAGGGCAGCCACCGAACTAGGGTTACCATTCGTCCGGATTTACCCGGACATGTGCTGCATTTTGTGTTAAAAATAGCGTCCGGGGGGGAATTTGTAAATCACTAAAAATGTCCGGGATTTCCCCCCCATGCAGAGCGAGGCACGGCTGGGAGGGCTGCAGGAAATTCAGCCGCTCGCATGGGGCTCTGGCAGCCAGAGCCCTTCCCCCGCAGCTTGCCAGGCTGGACTCCGGAGCAGCTGTAGAGCTCCTCTCCCCCCCCCCCCCCCCCGCATTCTGAGCCGGCTGGCCTGCTGGGCCGTTTGCACCGGGCCTCGGCAGCTCCTCCTCCCCTGCTGCCCAGCGCCCCGCTCCGGCAGCACTGGGTGGGGTGGGACCGGGTTGTGTGTTGCGCTGGGGAGCGCAGCCACGTGTCCGGCTCCGCACAGAGCCCAACACCATGATCTGAGCGGCGGGGTAAGGGGGCCAGGGGGCAGGAGAAGGGGCAGGGAGATTTTGGAGGGGGCAGTCAAGAGACGGGGGGGTGTCGGGAGTTCGGGGGGGGCTTTTGGGGGGGGGTGGAGAAGGTTTTGGGCAGTCAGGGTACAGGTAGGGGGTAGGGTCCTGGGGGGCAGTTAGGGTGGGGGGGTCTTAGGAGGGGGCAGTTAGGGGACAAGGAACAGGGAGGCTTACCATGGCTCTCTTAATGGCTCTCCATGCGTCTCTGGACCCTCTCAGCTGTCGGGCTTGGACGGAAACATTGCCTGAGGGTAGTGAGAGAATGGGTTATCGGTGAGGTGGGGGTGGGCGTGAGCCCGGTCAATAGGGGCAACCCCTACCAAGATCTGAGCCTTTTCTCACACGCCCGTTAGAGCTCGACATTATGCTGTTTGGGACCCCTCTTCGAGGAAAGCCTCTGGATTGCAAGTCCAACCGCTACCTCCTCGTGGTGAGAGTCGGTAACTGGCTTGGATAGCCAGGCGGATTGCGGAGGACGAACCCACATCCCACATTCAGTGGGGTGTGGGACGGGGTTGGGCAGCCCCATATGGTGCCACATGGATGCCCCCCTGGTAAGGGTAGCCTCCCCCAGGTACGGGTTGACTCCCCCTGGTAAGGGTTAGATTCCCCCTGGTAAGGGTAGTCTCCCCCAGGCACGGGTTAGTTTCCCCCTGGAAAGGGTAAGTTTCCCCCAGGTACGGGTTAGTTTCCCCCTGAGAAGGGTAAATCTTTTAGCTATGGAAAAAAGTAATTTATATTTTTATACCGGATTGGCGCTGGACCGGGTTAATAACGCCCCCGCTGTTGGCTTTGATGCCCCGGCTGACAGTGTTAAATATATTAGGGGTGTGATTAGGGTCGCTGGACCAATGGATAAAATGGTGTGGACTATAATGAAGTCTCATGAGCATGAGAGTGAGAATCAAGTCCTCCCAGTGGAGCATGGAGAGGAGGTAGAGGAGACTGTTTGTGATGATCATGGTGAGGAGATTTTATCTATCTTACCGATGGTTTTTACAAGGGACACTTTTAATGATTTAACTATGGAAAGTTTTAATCCAGATTTTAAGTATTTAAGTACATTTGATGATCCATATGTTAGTGAATCGGGATATCTTAATGCTCATTTAGTTAATGGGTCTAGTTTATTAAATAGTTTTAGACCAAGTACTGATTTTAATAGGGATCGTAATAAGGATCTTAACAGTACTGGTAGTAATATAAATATATTAGAAAGTAGTTCGTGGAAGGATGGGGTTTTTTATTTAGAGTATCCCGTTGATAGTTTTAATTGTCCAATATGTCCCCAGATATTACCAACATTTGGTAAATGGGCCAAACACATTAATGTGGTTCATAAAAGTAAAGCCATACGAGTTGTATGTAGTAAATGTGGAAAATCTTCTCAATATCATAATATAGCTTGCCACTACCCCAAGTGCATACCCAAGAAGGAGGATACCCCAATGAAGAGCCATACGTGCTCGGTCTGTGGGCTTGGTTTTCATACTAGATCTGGATTGAGCCAACACTGTAGACATAGACACCCTGCTGTGAGGAATGAGCAAAGAAAAGAAGATATGGCTGCTAAAAGTAAGATCAAAGAGGGATCGACTAGATCTCGTATATGGACCAAAGATGAGGTTGCGCAGCTTATACAGTTGGAAAGGAAATATATTGGGAAAAGGAATATAAATAAATGTATTGAGAGCGAGATGAGGACCAAAACGAATAAACAAATATCAGATAAAAGACGAGAATTAGCAAAGAAGAAGTTAGTGGTAACAGGAGATAGGGAGGAAGTGACTGAGGTAGAGGACATTAGAGTAAATATATTAGAAATTCCGCCCCCAAGAGAGAGGATTTTCCCACTAAAAGGACATCCAGAAGTGGATTTAGTGGAGAAAATATGTAAACGGGGAAAACAAAGTAGGGAGGGAAGAGAAATAATAAATAGTTTAGGGGAAATTGAAGGATTATTAAAGGAGGATTTAACAAAAGCTCTCGGATGGGCAATGTTGGAAAAATTATGTTATTCATTAGTAGAGGGAAAGGACCCTAGAAATGAAAGTCAAATAGAGTTGAGGAATAAAGGAAAAGGGAAGATGAGAAAGGAGGGGAGAAGGAAGCAATTTAATGCAATTAGGAGATATGCTACAAAGAAAGCTAAGTATAAATTCTATCAACAATTATTTGATAAGGATAGAAGAAGATTGACTCGCATTATAATGGGAGAACCAGATAAGGCTAAGTGTGCTATCCCTATGAAAGAAATTGAGGAATACTATGTGAATATTTTGGGAACAATTGGACATGGTAATATGATAGGGTGGCCATCATCCACAGAGAATGCGGATAATGATATATTAATGAGTCCGATCTCTGTGGATGAGATTAGAATAGCTTTAAGAGAAATAAGAAAAGATAGTGCTCCTGGCCCAGATAAAGTAAAAGTGAGCAATTTGTGGGATATTTTTAATTTAGACTCCTTAATACTTACAAAAATTTTTAATATATGGTTTCTAAATAGACAGGTACCAGATGAATTTAAGAAAAATAGAACGATTTTAATACCAAAGACACAAGATGAGGAGGAAATGAAGAAGTTAACATCTTGGAGACCATTGACAATTGGGTCAGTTTGGATTAGAATCTATACCAAAATATTAGCAAAAAGACTGGTGGAAACAGTTAAGATATGTAGTAGACAAAAAGGGTTTATATCCGCCCCTGGGTGTGAGGAAAATATTGCTATATTAGATAATTTGATTAAAGGGGCTAAACGAAATGGGAATGAAATTGCAATAGTGTTCGTAGATCTGGCTAAAGCTTTTGATTCTGTGGGACACGGACATATAATAGCCGGGTTGAGAAGATTTGGTATAGATGAACATTTTATAGATATTATTAGGGACCTTTATGATAATTGCACAACTAGGGTATGGGTGGGTGATGAAGTTACTGAGTCTATTTTAATTAGGAGGGGGGTCAAGCAGGGTGACCCGCTGTCTCCAATTTTGTTTAATATTGCTATGGATCCCCTTTTAACTAGATTAGAAGTAGAAGGAAGTGGTTTTTATGTTAAGGGTAATGGTGTCACGTCATTGGCTTTTGCCGATGATGTGGCAATTTTAAGTAGCTCATATAAAGGAATGATTAAAAATTTGGGTATCTTAGAGGAGTTTTGTAAAAATACTAATCTCTCTGTTAATGTGAAGAAAACGAAAGGCTTTCATATTTTAACTAAACATAAAACCTATGTAGTTAATCCTAAGGATAATTGGCAGATAGGGTCAGAGGAGATTGAATATGTTCAACCAGGGGATTTTGAAAAATATTTAGGAGCTAGAATAGATCCCTGGATAGGTGTAGGGGGACCGGTACTTAAAGAAAAATTGAAAGATTGGAGTGAGAATTTAATTAAGGCCCCATTAAAACCGGCCCAAAAAATATTAATTTTACAGACATATATTTTACCGAAGCTATTTTATAATCTTCTTTTAATAGAACCCCCTTTTAATCTTTTAAACGATCTTGATGTGTTAGTTAGAAAAATAGTTAAAGAGATTTTACATTTACCTCAGTGTACCACAGATGGGATATTTTATTCTAGAGGTAGGGATGGTGGTTTAGCTCTCACTAAGTTTAGTGTGCAAATCCCAAATATGTTAATTCGTAAATGGAGGAGACATATTGTCTCAAGAGATGATTGGATGGACCTATCTTATCTATATGCAGGAGAAAATCTTGTGGATAAAATATTGTCATTTAGTGCAGTAACATCTCATCCCAAGGAATGGAGGGAAGAGGAATTTTTAAGATGGTCGGAACTGAGATGTCAGGGAATAGGGATAAAATATTTTAAAAATGATTTAATTAGTAATTCGATTTTTAGAAATTCTAGTAAAGTTAAATCGTCAGCGTATATCGCAGCATTGCAGCTTAGGGCAAATATTTATCCTACTAGGGAGACATTAGCAAGAGGAAGAGGAGGTGTGAATGCTCTTTGTAGATGGTGCGGTAAAGTGCGGGAGACTGTTCCCCATATCTCAGGACAATGTTATAAGACTAAGAATGCTAGGATAAAAAGGCATAATAGAGTAGTGTCTGCAGTTGTAGATAAGGTTGGTAAATTAGGGTGGAAGGCAATGATAGAGCCCCATTTGAGAAATAGTAAGGGTGAGTTAAGAAAGCCGGATATTATATTTATAAAAGGAGATACAGCAGTGGTGGTTGATGTTACAGTGCGATGGGAGGATAATGCCGGAAGTTTGGAACAAGCCCACAGTGAGAAGGTGGCTTATTATCTTGAGTTAGAGGAAGAAATTAAAAACTTAACGGGAGGTAAAAATATTCACTTCTTTGGTTTTGTGCTTGGGGCGCGTGGCAAGTGGAGTGAAGGTAATAATGATTTGTTACAATTATTGGGAATGGACAGAAGTAAAAATTTTAAGGAGAGTATATGTAGACTTGTTTTATATTCCACTATTGGTATGATGGCTATATTCAGTGACAGGTAAAGATCCCGGAGTTTCCATTCCGTGTATCTTGCCAAAACTAAATTTTAGCTATTTTGGTTTCCATGCTCTAAATATTCAAATTTTTAATATTGTTTTGAACATTAATTTATTTAGTGTTATTTAATATCTGTCTTTCAATAGAATGGTTTTAATTATATAATAAATACTTATTAATGGATGAAATTCCAATTTAAATTATTAGTTTATTTAATTACTGGATATGGATGCGGACTGGCCGCGTATAATAACCAGGAAAGGGCAGGTAGTCACGCCTGTACATAAATAGGGGGTGGGGTTCTGGAGGGCAGTTAGGAGCAGGGGTCCCAGGAGGGGGCAGTCAGGGGACAAGGAGCGGGGTGGGGTTGGGAGTTCTGGGGGCGGGGCTGTCAGGGGGCAGGGGTGGGGAGAGGGATCGGAGCAGTCAGGGGACAGGGAGCAGAGGGGTTTAGATGGGTCGGGAGTTCTGGGGGGGGCTGTCGGGGTGGGGAGTGGTTGGATGGGGCGTGGGAGTCCCAGGGGTCTGTCTGGGGGTGGGGGTGTGGATAAGGGTTGGGGCAATCAGGGTACAGGTAGGGGGTAGGGTCCTAGGGGGCCAGTTAGGATGGGGGGAGGGTCTCAGGAGGGGGCAGTCAGGGGACAAGAGGCAGGGAGGCTCTCTTAATGGCTCTCCATGCGTCTCTGGACCCTCTCAGCTGTCGGGCTTGGACGGAAACATTGCCTGAGGGTAGTGAGAGAATGGGTTATCGGTGAGGTGGGGGTGGGCGTGAGCCCGGTCAATAGGGGCAACCCCTACCAAGATCTGAGCCTTTTCTCACACGCCCGTTAGAGCTCGACATTATGCTGTTTGGGACCCCTCTTTGAGGAAAGCCTCTGGATTGCAAGTCCAACCGCTACCTCCTCGTGGTGAGAGTCGGTAACTGGCTTGGATAGCCAGGCGGATTGCGGAGGACGAACCCACATCCCACATTCAGTGGAGTGTGGGACGGGGTTGGGCAGCCCCATATGGTGCCACATGGATGCCCCCCTGGTAAGGGTAGCCTCCCCCAGGTACGGGTTGACTCCCCCTGGTAAGGGTTAGATTCCCCCTGGTAAGGGTAGTCTCCCCCAGGCACGGGTTAGTTTCCCCCTGGAAAGGGTAAGTTTCCCCCAGGTATGGGTTAGTTTCCCCCTGGAAAGGGTTAGTTTCCCCCTGAGAAGGGTAAATCTTTTAGCTATGGAAAAAAGTAATTTATATTTTTATACCGGATTGGCGCTGGACCGGGTTAATAACGCCCCCGCTGTTGGCTTTGATGCCCCGGCTGACAGTGTTAAATATATTAGGGGTGTGATTAGGGTCGCTGGACCAATGGATAAAATGGTGTGGACTATAATGAAGTCTCATGAGCATGAGAGTGAGAATCAAGTCCTTCCAGTGGAGCATGGAGAGGAGGTAGAGGAGACTGTTTGTGATGATCATGGTGAGGAGATTTTATCTATTTTACCGATGGTTTTTACAAGGGACACTTTTAATGATTTAACTATGGAAAGTTTTAATCCAGATTTTAAGTATTTAAGTACATTTGATGATCCATATGTTAGCGAATCGGGATATCTTAATGCTCATTTAGTTAATGGGTCTAGTTTATTAAATAGTTTTAGACCAAGTACTGATTTTAATAGGGATCGTAATAAGGATCTTAACAGTACTGGTAGTAATATAAATATATTAGAAAGTAGTTCGTGGAAGGATGGGGTTTTTTATTTAGAGTATCCCGTTGATAGTTTTAATTGTCCAATATGTCCCCAGATATTACCAACATTTGGTAAATGGGCCAAACACATTAATGTGGTTCATAAAAGTAAAGCCATATGAGTTGTATGTAGTAAATGTGGAAAATCTTCTCAATATCATAATATAGCTTGCCACTACCCCAAGTGCATACCCAAGAAGGCGGATACCCCAATGAAGAGCCATACATGCTCGGTCTGTGGGCTTGGTTTTCATACTAGATCTGGATTGAGCCAACACTGTAGACATAGACACCCTGCTGTGAGGAATGAGCAAAGAAAAGAAGATATGGCTGCTAAAAGTAAGATCAAAGAGGGATCGACTAGATCTCGTATATGGACCAAAGATGAGGTTGCGCAGCTTATACAGTTGGAAAGGAAATATATTGGGAAAAGGAATATAAATAAATGTATTGAGAGCGAGATGAGGACCAAAACGAATAAACAAATATCAGATAAAAGACGAGAATTAGCAAAGAAGAAGTTAGTGGTAACAGGAGATAGGGAGGAAGTGACTGAGGTAGAGGACATTAGAGTAGATATATTAGAAATTCCGCCCCCAAGAGAGAGGATTTTCCCACTAAAAGGACATCCAGAAGTGGATTTAGTGGAGAAAATATGTAAACGGGGAAAACAAAGTAGGGAGGGAAGAGAAATAATAAATAGTTTAGGGGAAATTGAAGGATTATTAAAGGAGGATTTAACAAAAGCTCTCGGATGGGCAATGTTGGAAAAATTATGTTATTCATTAGTAGAGGGAAAGGACCCTAGAAATGAAAGTCAAATAGAGTTGAGGAATAAAGGAAAAGGGAAGATGAGAAAGGAGGGGAGAAGGAAGCAATTTAATGCAATTAGGAGATATGCTACAAAGAAAGCTAAGTATAAATTCTATCAACAATTATTTGATAAGGATAGAAGAAGATTGACTCGCATTATAATGGGAGAGCCAGATAAGACTAAGTGTGCTATCCCTATGAAAGAAATTGAGGAATACTATGTGAATATTTTGGGAACAATTGGACATGGTAATATGATAGGGTGGCCATCATCCACAGAGAATGCGGATAATGATATATTAATGAGTCCGATCTCTGTGGATGAGATTAGAATAGCTTTAAGAGAAATAAGAAAAGATAGTGCTCCTGGCCCAGATAAAGTAAAAGTGAGCAATTTGTGGGATATTTTTAATTTAGACTCCTTAATACTTACAAAAAATTTTAATATATGGTTTCTAAATAGACAGGTACCAGATGAATTTAAGAAAAATAGAACGATTTTAATACCAAAGACACAAGATGAGGAGGAAATGAAGAAGTTAACATCTTGGAGACCATTGACAATTGGGTCAGTTTGGATTAGAATCTATACCAAAATATTAGCAAAAAGACTGGTGGAAACAGTTAAGATATGTAGTAGACAAAAAGGGTTTATATCCGCCCCTGGGTGTGAGGAAAATATTGCTATATTAGATAATTTGATTAAAGGGGCTAAACGAAATGGGAATGAAATTGCAATAGTGTTCGTAGATCTGGCTAAAGCTTTTGATTCTGTGGGACACGGACATATAATAGCCGGGTTGAGAAGATTTGGTATAGATGAACATTTTATAGATATTATTAGGGACCTTTATGATAATTGCACAACTAGGGTATGGGTGGGTGATGAAGTTACTGAGTCTATTTTAATTAGGAGGGGGGTCAAGCAGGGTGACCCGTTGTCCCCAATTTTGTTTAATATTGCTATGGATCCCCTTTTAACTAGATTAGAAGTAGAAGCAAGTGGTTTTTATGTTAAGGGCAATGGTGTCACGTCATTGGCTTTTGCCGATGATGTGGCAATTTTAAGCAGCTCATATAAAGGAATGATTAAAAATTTGGGTATCTTAGAGGAGTTTTGTAAAAATACTAATCTCTCTGTTAATGTGAAGAAAACGAAAGGCTTTCATATTTTAACTAAGCATAAAACCTATGTAGTTAATCCTAAGGATAATTGGCAGATAGGGTCAGAGGAGATTGAATATGTTCAACCAGGGGATTTTGAAAAATATTTAGGAGCTAGAATAGATCCCTGGATAGGTGTAGGGGGACCGGTACTTAAAGAAAAATTGAAAGATTGGAGTGAGAATTTAATTAAGGCCCCATTAAAACCGGCCCAAAAAATATTAATTTTACAGACATATATTTTACCGAAGCTATTTTATAATCTTCTTTTAATAGAACCCCCTTTTAATCTTTTAAACGATCTTGATGTGTTAGTTAGAAAAATAGTTAAAGAGATTTTACATTTACCTCAGTGTACCACAGATGGGATATTTTATTCTGGAGGTAGGGATGGTGGTTTAGCTCTCACTAAGTTTAGTGTGCAAATCCCAAATATGTTAATTCGTAAATGGAGGAGACATATTGTCTCAAGAGATGATTGGATGGACCTATCTTATCTATATGCAGGAGAAAATCTTGTGGATAAAATATTGTCATTTAGTGCAGTAACATCTCATCCCAAGAAATGGAGGGAAGAGGAATTTTTAAGATGGTCGGAACTGAGATGTCAGGGAATAGGGATAAAATATTTTAAAAATGATTTAATTAGTAATTCGATTTTTAGAAACTCTAGTAAAGTTAAATCGTCAGCGTATATCGCAGCATTGCAGCTTAGGGCAAATATTTATCCTACTAGGGAGACATTAGCAAGAGGAAGAGGAGGTGTGAATGCTCTTTGTAGATGGTGCGGTAAAGTGCGGGAGACTGTTCCCCATATCTCAGGACAATGTTATAAGACTAAGAATGCTAGGATAAAAAGGCATAATAGAGTAGTGTCTGCAGTTGTAGATAAGGTTGGTAAATTAGGGTGGAAGGCAATGATAGAGCCCCATTTGAGAAATAGTAAGGGTGAGTTAAGAAAGCCGGATATTATATTTATAAAAGGAGATACAGCAGTGGTGGTTGATGTTACAGTGCGATGGGAGGATAATGCCGGAAGTTTGGAACAAGCCCACAGTGAGAAGGTGGCTTATTATCTTGAGTTAGAGGAAGAAATTAAAAACTTAACGGGAGGTAAAAATATTCACTTCTTTGGTTTTGTGCTTGGGGCGCGTGGCAAGTGGAGTGAAGGTAATAATGATTTGTTACAATTATTGGGAATGGACAGAAGTAAAAATTTTAAGGAGAGTATATGTAGACTTGTTTTATATTCCACTATTGGTATGATGGCTATATTCAGTGACAGGTAAAGATCCCGGAGTTTCCATTCCGTGTATCTTGCCAAAACTAAACTTTAGCTATTTTGGTTTCCATGCTCTAAATTTTCAAATTTTTAATATTTTTTTGAACATTAATTTATTTAGTGTTATTTAATATCTTTCCTTCAATAGAATGGTTTTAATTATATAATAAATACTTATTAATGGATGAAATTCCAATTTAAATTATTAGTTTATTTTTTTTTTTAATTACTGGATGTGGATGCGGACTGGCCGCGTATAATAACCAGGAAAGGGCAGGTAGTCACGCCTGTACATAAATAGGGGGTGGAGTCCTGGGGGGCAGTTAGGGGCAGGGGTCCCAGGAGGGGGCAGTCAGGGGACAAGGAACGGGGGGAGGGTTGGGGGTTCTGAGGGGGGCGGGAAGTGGGAGGGGCAGGGGCGGGGCTAGGGCGGGGCTCCTCCCGTCCTCTTTTTTGCTTGCTGAAATATGGTAACCCTAACGAAACAAATTGTAGAACTCTGGTATAACACACTGAGCTGCATTTTGGACACCCACTGATACCTTCTTGTGGTTGCCTTTTTTTTTTTTATTTCAACTGTTTAATTTATTTTTGTAAACGGTGAATTTTTGTTGGCACAACAGTGATGTATTTATAACACTGGCAAGACCAAAGAATGGTGCAGGCAGAAGCTGTAGAAGCTTCTTCTATGGTTCTGTCAGTGTACCTCAGTTAGAATCATAGGGCAGGCGTATCGGGGTTTGACTTATATTTCTTGCCTCAGAGGAATGAATTCTCTGCACTTTTTGCTGGGGCAGGGTTTCAGACTGCAAATCTAGGGATAGGGAGGCTTGAAATCCGACACAGAGCAATCTCAGGGTATGTCTACACTACGAGGGTATTTCGATTTCACTTAAATCGAATATGTGGAATCGATATTGCAAAGTCGAACTTGTGTGTCCACACTAAGGACAGTAATTCGACTTTGTGAGTCCACACTAACGGGGAAAGCGTCGACATTGGAAGCGGTGCACTGTGGGCAGCTATCCCACAGTTCCCGCAGTCCCCGCTGCCCGTTGGAATTCTGGGTCGAGCCGCCAATGCCTTCTGGGTAAAAAAAAAGGGTCGAGGGTGCTTTTGGGTAATTGTCGTCATCCGTCTGTCAATACCGCCCTCCCTCCCTCCCTGAAAGCGCCGGCGGGAAATCAGTTCGCGCACTTTTCGGGTCAGTGACAGCGCGGACGCCACAGCACTGCGAGCATGGTTCCCGCTGCGACCATCGCTGCAGTTGTGGCACTTGTGAACGCCTCGCAGGTTATCATCCACCTTTCCCAGAGGCAGATGCAGATGAACTAGGCGAGGAGGCTACGGCACCGCGGTGAGGGCCTGAACTCTGAGAGGGGCACAGACCTCTCACAAAGCACGGGACCCAGCTCCGAGGACATCACGGTGACAATGGGTCATCTGGATGTTGTGGAATGGCGATTCTGGGCACGGGAAACAAGCACTGACTGGTGGGACCGCATAGTGCTGCAGGTCTGGGACGAATCCCAGTGGCTGCGAAACTTTCGCATGCGGAAGGGGACTTTCCTGGAACTTTGTGAGTTGCTGTCCCCTGCCCTGAAGCGCAATGACACCCGGATGCGAGCAGCCCTGACTGTCCAGAAGCGAGTGGCCATAGCCCTCTGGAAGCTTGCAACGCCGGATAGCTACCGGTCTGTCGCGAACCAGTTTGGCATGGGCAAATCTACCGTGGGGGTTGTTGTGATGCAAGTAGCCAAGGCAATCGTCAAGGTACTGCTCTCAAAGGTAGTGACCCTGGGAAACGTGGAGGTCATCATAGATGGCTTCGCCGCGATGGGATTCCCAAACTGCGGTGGGGCTATAGATGGAACTCACATCCCTATCCTGGGACCGGACCACCAGGCCAGCCAGTACATCAACCGAAAGGGCTACTTTTCAATGGTGCTGCAAGCATTGGTGGACCACAGGGGACGTTTTACCAACATCAACGTCGGATGGCCGGGCAAGGTTCATGACGCTCGCGTCTTCAGGAACTCTGGTCTGTTTAGACGGCTGCAGGAAGGTATTTACTTCCCGGACCACAAAATAACTCTTGGGGATGTGGAGATGCCTACAGTGATCCTTGGGGACCCAGCCTACCCGCTAATGCCCTGGCTCATGAAGCCCTACACTGGCGCCCTGGACTCTGAAAAAGAACTCTTCAACTACCGGCTGAGCAAGTGCAGAATGGTGGTGGAGTGTGCTTTTGGACGTCTCAAGGGGAGATGGAGAAGCTTACTCACTCGCTGTGATCTCAGCGAAACCAATATCCCCATTGTTATAGCAGCTTGCTGTGTGCTCCACAATCTGTGTGAGAGCAAGGGGGAGACCTTTATGGCGGGGTAGGAGGTTGAGGCAAATAGCCTGGCATCTGATTACGCCCAGCCAGACAGCCGGGCGATTAGAAGAGCACAGCGGGACGCGCTGTGCATCCGGGAGGCTTTGAAAGCCTGGTTCCACAGTGAGCAGGGTGACCAGTGACTTTTAAGTTTCAGTACAGAGAAGCTGAACCTGCCCCCGTTTCTTTACCCAGTTAAGGATGACTATCCTCTCCAGTTACAGACCCCCTCCACCCCCTTCCAAAAAAATTAATTCAGTTTTATTTTGTTAATGAACACCGTTGTCTTTAGTACTGTTTTCGTGGGAATGTTTTAAACCTGGGACGCAGACTGTGGTGGGGAGCGGGTGTAGTGTACTGATGCAAATGATCCTTCTAAACTCCAGGAATGACAGGATTCGCAGTGGCGGACTGGTTGTTTCAACGGAGCCTGCCAGCCCTCCTGAGCGGGACTGCGTGTATGTGGGGGCTATGTGACTTTATGGCAGGGGGAGGACGGTTACAGATCCCCTGCTGCGTGGCTCTGTGATCCAGGACAAGGACCGCTGCATAACATCTGTAACTGCCCTCCCCTGCCACAAAGTCGCAGAGCAACACCCCCCCCCCCCCACGCACAGAGCATGAAAACCACCTCCCAGACTGACCAGGGTAACTAGTCAGTGCACTGTGTATGTGCCCTGCTGCTGGACCTGCCCCCGCCTCTGTAGCCTGCTAAAGGTGACTGTCCTGTCCAATTACCAAGCCCCTTCCCCCCCTGCAGACAGACTCTCCCTCAAAACAGCATGACTGAAACAGTAATGAACAAAAACGTATTTTTTATTAACAACCACACATGAAACTGGGGGGTGAAACTTGGACGGGGGCTTGCTTGAGGCGGCCAGGAAAGGACTTTTCAAATTTTGGGGAATGACAGCCTTCTGGTGCTTGAGCAGTCTGCAGGGGTGGAGTGAGAGTTTTCACGGACTCTTCCGCCCCTCCTTCTTTGGACTTTGGGCCAGGGGGGTATGGGACTTGGTGGCGGGGGAGTGCGGTTCCTGATAGACTGCAGCGGGGCTCTGTCCTCCTGCCTCCGTTCCTGCAGAACATCAACAAGGCGCCGGAGCGTGTCCGTTTGCTCCCTCAGAAGTCCAAGCAGCGTTTGAGTCGCCTGCTGGTCTTCCTGCCGCCACCTCTCCTCACGGTCCATGTGTGTCCGGTGCATTTGGGACAAATTCTCCCTCCACTGGTTATGCTGTGCTGCCTGGGCTCGGGAGCAGCCCATAAGTTCAGAGAACATGTCCTCTCGCGTCTTCTTCTTCCTCCGCCTAATGTGCGCTAGCCTCTGGGAGTGTGATTCCAGGCTGGGTTGGGAGACAGTTGCAGATGTGGCTGTGGGAATGAGGAAAAGGCAGTGAATTCCTCCGAAAGATAAATGTAGTTGTGAATCAAGAACCTTGATTCAGAAGAACCTAGTCTTTCTCTGTGAACAAGACCATGAACCACACCTATCACATGCGCACTGAGGACAAGGTCGAATTTTCG
Source organism: Emys orbicularis (assembly GCF_028017835.1). Taxonomy (NCBI): domain Eukaryota; kingdom Metazoa; phylum Chordata; order Testudines; family Emydidae; genus Emys; species Emys orbicularis. The sequence goes on along the minus strand of NC_088683.1, from coordinate 265,172,406 downwards.
AACCTCGCCTTCAGTGCCTGGGCTTTTGCACTGCCGATCAGGGAACCGGGGCAGGACACGGTACTCTCTGTAGCAGGCAAAGATGGTAAGCCGTAGACTTGTTGCAGATTAAAACTTTAGGAGTACCACTGGCCTCCTTTCACACTGAAAGCAATGCCAGTCTGTGCTGCCAGCAATCGGCCAAGCAAGAACTGTGGCCCTGTCCCACCCCCTCGCGGATGTGCCAGGGAAAGATCCCTGGATGCTGACCCTCTCCTGCCCCCACCGCGTGGCTGTAAACCAGCGGTCACAGTTCTGTAAAGGAACTTGTTGCAAGCAGTCCCAATACTAACAGTCCCCTACCTAATTCAAAGCAGGTTGTCATGAGCGACATTACCCTCATGAGGATCCCGGACACCGAGATCCAGAGGATGCTTCGAGAAAGCATGCAGAGACCGGGGCCCTATGCCGCCATGATATGCAAGGCACTGATTCCAGAGTACCTGCTTGTCTCCTGGCGCGGGAACGTCTCGTACTTCGGAGGACCAAGTAAAGCCGCTCTCCCAAGGAACCTGATGAACATCCCGGCTGTATCCTCTCTCTGCCATGGCTTTCGAGATCTTCTCATAGATCTTTGCGTTCCGTCTTTTGGAGCGCAGCTCGGAAAGCACGGACTCATCGCCCCACACAGCGATGAGATCCAAGACTTCCCGATCAGTCCATGCTGGGGCCCTCTTTCTATTCTGGGATTGCACGGCCATCTCGGCTGGAGAGCTCTGCATCGTTGCCACTGCTGCTGAGCTCGCCACGCTGTCCAAACAGGAAATGAGATTCAAACTGCCGAGACAGGAAAAGGAATTCAAATTTTCCCGGGGCTTTTCCTGTGTGGCTGGTCAGAGCATCCGAGCTCGGACTCCTGTCCAGAGCGTCAACAGAGTGGTGCACTGTGGGATAGCTCCCGGAGCTATTAACGTCGATTTCCATCCACACCAAGCCTAATTCGATATGGCCATGTCGAATTTAGCGCTACTCCCCTCGTTGGGGAGGAGTACAGAAGTCGAATTTAAGAGCCCTCTATGTCGAACTAAATAGCCTCGTGGTGTGGACGGGTGCAGAGTTAATTCGATGTAACGGTGCTAAATTCGACATAAACGCCTAGTGTAGACCAGGCCTAAGTGTAGAGGAGAAGCCTCTGCAGCTGCAAAGCCTATCAAGCACCCCCTGGCACATTGGAAAGTCAGTGTGCATGGTATTATCTACAGATGGTGTCATGAGTGCATCATTGACTAACTGGGCACCTCAGACCTACACTATCTCTAGACAATGGTTACCTTTCTGTCTGTCTTTCAAAATAATGAAAAGAGTAGTAGCATGTGGATGAAAACAGGTTCACGCGCACATGGCTGGCCACTGGAAATAAGGAAACACTTCTTTATGCACCAAAAGTTTTTGATTAAATAAAAAAGTGCAAAACTTCCCCAAGATTTGAAGAGATTATTTGCTGCCTCTCATTTTTGTTTGAAAAAAAAAAAGCTGCTTTTGGGATGGAGGGAGGGAAAGGGGGAGGTCACAAAAACCACAAGAACAGACAGTTATAAGCCTTTTTTTTTCTTTGATAAATAAGTAACACTACATATCCTCATTACCTTATGGGGTTCTTTCATATGGCAGACAAAGGCATAACAATATGGGTGGCAGGTATCAAAATCCAGGGCAGGCTAAGCCTCGAGGCCCCACCTCCTTCCCCCTCTCCCCTGAAGCCGGCGGGAGCTCAGCTCCAGCTGGCGGCCTGGAGCTTGGGCCAGCCGGGGTGGGCGTTGCCCTGGGCAGCTTGGGCTGGGGCTCCTTCGGCTGCGTGGGGGGCGGGGAGCACGACTTGGGGCTCCTCTGGCCGCAGGCTGAAGGGGCAGGGCCAGCAGGTTAGCCTCCCCAAAGAGGGAGTTCACCCGCCATCCTTCGGTCCCCTCTGGCTGGCAGTTAAGTTAAAAAAAAATTCACACTGGAAATAAACACAACTTTTTAACAGTGAGGGTAATTAACCATTAGACCAGATTTCCAAGGGAAGGAATTAAGTCATCCTCATCTGGAGTTGTTTGATTAAAGATCAGATGTCCTTTAAAAAAAAAAAAAAAAAAAAGCAGTATTGCCAATGCTTGTGATATAATCGTGTGTGGTGATATTTGGTGGTTTTCTTAGAGCCCCAGCTCCTGGATTACTGTGATTATGTGAGATTCTTTTAACATTTATTTAACAACAACAATAGTTTTTAAGCCTCATGGTTGTGGGGAAAAACTTGAAAATGTGACCTATGATGTTTAGTTGTTTGACTCATGCTTTTTGAACACTTGCAGTTGGCAATACTCTGAAAGATATGCTTTGGCTCAGCCACAAGTTATTGGGCTCACTAGTGCCCACCTCATACAACAGGGAACAATCATTCTCTGTACTGTAGTAATTACTGTGTGAAATTCTATGGCTTGTGTTATGCGGGAAGTCAGACAATTATTTTAGTGCTTCCTTCTGGAATTATCCTATGAATCAAAGCATTGTGCATTATACTACCAAATTAAACTTTGGTTATATTTTGCTTGGCACTAATTGAAATTTATCATTAACACCAAGTACATCATTTCACCATTGCCAAGGCATTCTTGGAATATATCATGTTTATTTACATTATGCCACCCATAAAACTGACATTTTAATGTATCTCAAGGTATGTCCTCAGAGTTCTAGCATTGGTGTCCCGGTGTGGATGTGTGTGAAATAAAATGTAAACTAACTGAAATGATCCTTGGTCTGATATGTAGTGATACATTTTCAGAAGGAAAGCAACTCTGTTTGCAAGTGCATGTTGCAACCATGGATTGTTACCATCATTCCACTGCAAGTAGCTGTGCTTCTGTCTGCTTGACTGCAGGTGCAGGTTGGAGAGATGGGAATGCAATTATTCAGATTTACATCTGCAATTCATTTTATAGGAACAAAAACTGAGGTGCAAATTGAGCCTGCAAACAACTGTCAGACTACAACCCAGCTAAAAATAGGTTCCTCAGTGTGGCTGTCTCATTGCTGCTGTTTTACAATAAACCTTATGTTGTTTTGAACAATGACTTTATGAATATTTTGTGACCACTGTTGCTGGCAGAAACCCTAAAGCAAATATCAGTTTGGGGAAGCATCATTTTAAATTATCCTGATATGCAGGCAACACTTTATATTTAATGGAACCACAGACAACTGCAAATAAGTTCTGTACTGCAGCGCCAAGCTGTTCAAGAATCCTACATTCTAAAACAATTTGGAATATCTCTGAAGATAACTATAACTCTGAATATCCCTCAACTAGATCTCTTTTAAAACCCTGTTTTGCTCAATTCCATTTGCGTGGTCTCCTATGATCATAAAGTACTTAGGAATGCATTTAGTAGACTACTGTAGAGAAAACTCTGTCTTGCATAACACTTAAGAGTTTTAAAAATCTTAAAGGAGTAGGTACACTTTGAAAAGAATGATGCAGTCCCTCAGTTTCATTTCTTATTTTCCTGTTTCTTAATTTCATATTTTGATGGACACTAAAAATATTTTACGTAGGTGACAGTTAAACTGGGTATCTGATCTTGGAAGACACTGTATCCCTCCTGTGGAGCTCCCTAAATTAATTGGACCCTAAATACCTTACAGGAGGCACTGAGTAACACACAGGATTGGGACCTAAATCTTAGTGTCCTTCCTCCGTGTTTTCCCTCTTCTTGCCGTTTAACATGAAGGAACGTCAGTGAAGGGTAGCATTTTCTATCTAGGTTTTCACAGAGCCCTCAGTCACCATAGTACCTGAGCATCTCACAAACAAAATAAATTATACTAGCAACACCCCTGTGAGGTAGGGAAATGTTATAACCATTTTATTTGTGAGGAGCTGAGGTACAGAGAGAGTTAATGACTCGCTCAAGATCAAATATGCAGTGGTGATTTAGCTGTGTTGGTCCCAGGATATTAGAAAGAGAAGGTGGTTGAGGTAATATCTTTTATTGGACCAACTTCTATTGGTTACAGATACAAGCTTTTGAGATTACACAGAGCTGAAGAAGAGCTAGGCTGTTGAGTTAAACATGCCAGCTGATTTCTACCACCAATAAATAAAGGCTCTTTTCAGCTGAAGCAAACTTGATACAAATGAACTATAAAATAATGAGCCATTTCAGAGGTTTTCATTCTCTAGGCCAGTGATGCACAAACTTTTCTCCAGTTGTGCCCCTCTTGCCATTTACAGAATTTGTCAAGCTTCCCCCTCCCCCTCCCCCTGTTCCTTGTAATCTGAAGTAATCTCTTACTTGTGAGCTGGACAGCCAGAGAGCAGCAGCTGCTGGCCGGGGCATTGCCAACCTTACTCTGCACTGCTACTGCTGGTGCTGCCTTCAGAGCTGGGCAGCTGGAGAGTGGCAGCTACTGGCCAAGGCGTTCATGTTTGCGGTGTGGGAGGAGTATTTTTTCAATCCCATTCCTGCTCTGCCCTGCAATACCCACTCGGTTTTTATCCTGCTATCGCTATTATGGCAGCAGGTCCTGCAGGACCCATGGGATCCCAGTTTCTTTGCACCCCCCCCCCCGCAGAGAGGGACGGGGAGTGTGCCCTCCAGTTTGTGCACCTCTGCTCTAGGCAATGTAAGGGAAATGTGTTCGTGTGAGATGTCTTGTGAAGAAAACATATTTTAATCAAACTCTGATATTTTAAATACAAAACATGAGTAAACAATATTAAAGGTGAGTGATCCTTTATCCCACAAGAAAATTCTGTTTTTCAGGTAACTGATGCCATCAAATGCCAAGGAATTGTGTGAGCAGTAATAGGCAAACTCAAAAACTTTGGACATTCAGCATCGATAAGCACCCAAAAACATGCATACTTAATTGAAGTTTATCTAAACTTATCTGAAGACTCTCGTTTTTATTATTTGTTTATCATGGTGTCTAGGAGCCCCAGTTCTAGACCAGCAGCCCATTGTGCTACTGGTTGTACAAACACAAAACCAAAGGACAGTCCTTGCCCTAACCCAGGTACCAGACAAGAGTCAACAGGTGGGTATAGACTGATGGGGGAGTACAAGTAAACAATGAGATAATACTGGTCAGCATGATAGGCTGTGGTCTCTGCACACCAAGAGCTTAATTGTTGTCAAGTATTTTGTAGGTATCACAGAAAAGGAAATGACATTTTGGCACTTCCGACTCCAGGAACAGAAGTGCGGAAGCATGTGAAAATAATTGAAAATAAAGAGATAACTAAAGTTTTTGAATCTCAGAAAATGTACTCTGAGTTTAGTTTGAATTGAGGGCAAATTGCTTCTGTGGATCTTATTTTATTCTTGTTTACCCATCCCCCGTAGTGACTGGGTCATTTTGACAGTCATTCTGTGTTTAGTATCTGGCTATTTAAACTCTGAAATTAGGAACAGAATAAGCCACCATGTAGGTAGGTGACACTGTTTGAAGGTCGAATTTGATCCTTAAATTTATACCTGGGAGAGGTCAAACTCTGCAATGTTAGATTAATGCTATGCATCCTGTTGGATTGATTATTGAACATCCTATCTTTGCTAGCCTGCTTTGAATAATTTGCCTACTAGGAGCATTATCATCCTGTACTGAAGTGAGTAGGAGATGATTTCATGGAAGGCTATGACCTTATTTTATAACCGTTTAAAATGCTAATAAAGTTTAAATGATTATTTTTATTCTTCTAAAATAGAAAGTAACTAACTTATGTGAAAAGAACATGGATCATCATGACTTCAGCTCTTGTAGAAAATCTATAGTCTACAGATGCTGCTATATCCTTTGTTATATAGTACAATGACTTTGTGATGGTGGCTTTAGCTAAGGTAAACTGTATTTTGTTTAGTAAGTAAAAAGAAAAAAAATGAATACAAGCTTTCATTTTGAATTGAATTGAGTAGATTGAGGTCAATCTGCCGCTTAAACCATTTTTGAGTGACTCATCAGGGAAGGATTTTATGGGGGGTGGGGGAAGAGAGAGAGAGAAATATCACTGAAAAATACACCAATCTGTACTTCATTCATAAAATTCATGACAAAAGAATTGTGTTGGGATTCTTGCCTGATGCTGCTGTCCTATTGGGCCAGATTACGAAACCCTTACTCACACTGACCTCAGCCACAAGTAGTCTCATTAATGCTTAAAGGTCTACTTGTGGTGTAAGGTATTATACCTTTTGAGCCAGGGTGGCAAAAGCTAGCTCTTCATAAATATTGGGTGAAATGCTTGCTCTAATGATGTCTATGGGAGCTTTGCTATTGACTTCCAGGGGGCCAGGATTTCAACCATTGTTTCTGCTTCTGAGCTCTGGGGCTTAGCTCTGAAAGGGATTTCTCATGTAAAGTGGGACTTTCATCTAACCCTTTGTCTGTGTAACATTCTGTCATTTACTTTTTTTTGCTGATCATTAGTAATAACAATTGTGAAAACAATTAATCTTGTATCTGAAGCCATTTTAGTTATGGAAATTTAATTCTAATATAAAAAGCCAATTTAAATTTTAAACCCAAGAGTAGAAATAACTGTAAATACACCTCTACCCCGATATAATGCAAATTCGGATATAATGCGGTAAAGCAGCGCTCCGGGGGGCAGGGCTGCGCACTCCGGCAGATCAAAGCAAGTTCGATATAACGCGGTTTCACCTATAACGTGGTAAGATTGTTTGGCTCCCGAGGACAGCGTTCTATCAGGGTAGAGGTGTAGGTACATCTGGCCAAGCATTTTTAGATGACTATCCTATATATAATTTCTGTACAAAACATTAATTACAAACATAGGGGGACATTGTCACTTTACATTCTACCCTGGCAAGGAGCTGTGCTTTGTTGCACTGCTCTAGGACCAGCCCAGGGAAGCAGATTGGGATTCAAAGAGCCATATTTTTGCCTCCTGGCTTCCTTAATGGTCTGGGGAGGAAGTAAATGGTTCTGGGTGCATATCTGGTGCAGCATATGTCACTCAGGGTGTGTTGGTTGGGAGACCGCTTCACACAGTCCCTGTCCTCCCACCTTCACAGAGTGAGGAGGGAGAAGCTTCGCTTCTGTTCCCATCATGCAATCTGTGGTACAGGTAGCTCACATAGGAGAGTAGGGAGGTGCCTTATTCCCCCTTACTCCCTTGCGCCTACGGTTATTAGCAATCTGGATGATAATTGAAATTGCTAATGAACAAGAACTTTGTATATTTCTTTTTACACGTTTGTAACAAACAATTATACACTGAAGGCCAGATTGTGGCCGGCCTGAGTTGCATGTCCATGAAGGGACATAAGGAGGAATAAGAGCTTGGGTCCTAGTGAGTAAAGGGGTGTGGTGCACCTTCTACTTCACCAACCTTTAAGCATATGGGTAAGGATGTGGGAACTCTTGGCTTTCCTCCATCCTCTCTCCCTCATCATATTCCAGTTGACACAAAACGTATTGGTAAAGGCCAGGGGCAGATTACTGTTCCCATACCTTCATGGCCACGCAGCTCAGGCCACAATCTGACCTTTAGTGTACAGCTGTTTGTCATTGTAACAGGTTGTGCTCACCACCATAGCGCCTCCTGCTGGTTGCTCCAGGAATTAGCTTTGTCCATCAGCAGGGCATCCTCCTCTTGGGGTGTCTCACTCTCCGTCGCTGCTTCTCCACCGTCTCCGCTGTCTGTGGGGACCCGTGTCACTCCCGGACCGTGGCGTCCTCTTCAGGGCACGGCCCTCCAGCTCTGCCCCAACTCCGTTGTCTCTCCCCTTCCGAGGGAACCGGCAGTCCTTCGCCCGGCCTCTCGCCACAGTGGTGAACTGCAGCCCCTAAAGGCCCTACTCATTTCAGTTTAGGCAGCCGGTTTAGTTTTTAGCCGACTTTAGTTTTCCTGTCAGGTGAGTGATAGTTACTGGAGCGAACGGTGCTTGGCAGTAACTTGGTACTTGACTTTTCCAAAATCCATGTACTGTGTTTTATTCATGAATCTCTGTTCATTTGGGACTATTAGCTTTCCATAGGTGAGTACCTATACCTAAAAGAACATAAAAAAGGGAAAAGTTAACAAGTGACCATTAAATAGCACAATAAAGGGTAATGAGGTATGTTCACCTGTGATAAAAACACAGTAGGAGGTATATAAAAGGAAAATTTTTTAAACTACCTGACACATTAGTAGGAAGCAGTAAAATACCTACAGGATGAAAGTTCAGAGGTATCTGAACTTGTTGCAACTTGGAATCCATTCCTTCCATTTTAAGTTATCACATAATGTTATGTGAGTGAATATGACCTAATTTCAACAGACACATAACACATTTAAATTTTTTTGCCCCTAATATGTATCAATGAACCAAGTAGAATAGCATCTAACTGCAGATATAACTGTAAGTAGCTTATAATTAGAGTGGAGAGAATAATTTGCAAGAAATGATTTATTTGATGCACTTAGCCCCTTTTTCTGCTTGCCAGATCACTATTGCCTTAGATTTATGTGTTGTTCAAAATAATTCATAACTTTTTAACTTTTTTTCGTTTTGTATTGTTTGCTATAACATAAACAGAAGCTCACTTCTTCTATTCCTGATGGGCCTGATTCTGCCAAGATACTCATAGTGATTAGTATCTTAATTTCCCTTAAAATTAATTCCATTACTCTTAGTTATGCACTCATGTTCTATATTAAGCAATTACACTCCACCTTGGTAACTTGCCAGCAAGTTAAAGAAGTATGGGTTGGATGAATGGACTATAAGGTGGATAGAAAGCTGGCTAGATCATCGGGCTCAATGGGTAGTGATCAATGGCTCCATGTGTAGTTGGCAGCCGGTATCAAGCGGAGTGCCCCAAGGGTCGGTCCTGGGGCCGGTTTTGTTCAATATCTTCATTAATGATTTGGAGGATGGCGTGGACTGCACCCTCAGCAAGTTTGCAGATGACACTACATTGGGAGGAGTGGTAGATACGCTGGAGGGTAGGGATAGGATACAGAGAGAACCTAGACAAATTAGAGGATTGGGCCAAAAGAAATCTGATGAGGTTCAGCAAGGACAAGTGCAGAGTCCTGCACTTAGGACAGAAGAATCCCATGCACTGCTACAGACTAGGGACCGAATGGCTAGGCAGCAGTTCTGCAGAAAAGGACCTAGGGGTTACGGTGGATGAGAAGCTGGATATGAGTCAACAGTGTGCCCTTGTTGCCAAGAAGGCTAATGGCATTTTGGGCTGTATACGTAGGGGCATTGCCAGCAGATCGAGGGACATGATCATTCCCCTCTATTCGACATTGGTGAGGCCTCCTCTGGAGTACTGTGTCCAGTTTTGGGCCCCACACTACAAGAAGGATGTGGAAAAATTGGAAAGAGTCCAGCAGAGAGCAACAAAAATGATTAGGGGGCTGGAGCACATGACTTATGAGGAGAGGCTGCGGGAACTGGGATTGTTTAGTCTGCAGAAGAGAAGAATGAGGGGGGATTTGATAGCTGCTTTCAACTACCTGAAAGGGGGTTCCAAAGAGGATGGATCTAGACTATTCTCAGTGGTACCAGATGACAGAACAAGGAGTAATGGTCTCAAGTTGCAGTGGGGGAGGTTTAGGTTGGATATTAGGAAAAACTTTTTCACTAGGAGGGTGGTGAAGCACTGGAATGGGTTACCTAGGGAGGTGATGGAATCTCTTTTCTTAGAGGTTTTTAAGGTCAGGCTTGACAAAGCCCTGGCTGGGAGGATTTAATTGGGGATTGGTCCTGCTTTGAGCAGGGGGTTGGACTAGATGACCTCCTGAGGTCCCTTCCAACCCTGATATTCTATGATTCTATTATTCTATGATATTTAAACCTTTGATGGAGACTGTAATGTTTCCTTCCCTCCTTAGCTGTAACTTAATGAAGCTATGTATATTTATCTTTTTTCATCTTTTCTCACAAATCCTTCTTGTCAGGTCATGATCATTTCTGTCCCTCTTCCCAGAACTCTTTCTCTTGTTAGTACTTGTTTGTACTGAGGTGCCTAAAACTAAATACAATTATCCACATAAAGTCAAATCACATGCATAGTGGGTTGTAATCTCCTTGTTTCATGAGGCCTTTGCACATGCGACTTAGCTTGTTGGGAATTTTGTTAATGAAATGTTTTTCATTGGAGAATGGGTCTTTGTCAAAACCAAAACTTTTGATAGTAAAGAGTTGGTTTTGATTAATTTTTTTACTTCGAAAACTTCTGGGGAAAAAAGCTTTGAAATTGTCAAAATGTTGTGTCTAAATTAAATGTTTAAATGAAAAAAATTGGTTTTTCCAGTTCTAAACAACTTCTTGTTTCGAAATGTAAGCTAATTATAGTAATAAAATTAAAACAAAAAATTATCTAAACAAAATATTTTGCTTCACCTGACCTGAGCCATTTTTTTTTTGTTCATGAAAATTTGAGATTTTGACTTTTTGTCCTACTTTGAGATGGACATTTTTTTTAGGTCTCCTAAATTTATTTCCCACCCAGTACTAGTATGCAAATCAAATACTTTGGCCTTATATGCGGCAATGTCACATGGTAGACTCATGTCTAGTTTGCTGTCTGTCACCGGTAGCTCTCTTTCAATGTTACTTCTTCCTGAATACTAATGTTCTCCCTCCCACTGAGTATTTGTATTTCAAATGATTTCTACCGACATATTAGACTGTCCATATTTCTAATCTCTCCAGGCAGCACTCCACCTCTCCCCAGTTGTGGATATATTTCCCTTCATCATTAACCTTTTTTTAATGGTCTATTAGCCAGTTTTGAATCCACATGTTAGTGTTCCTGTCCAAACCAATTTGAATTAATTTTTAAATTAATATTTCTTGAGACAATTTCAGATTCAACAGGCAGAACAGTGCCAGGGATAAGGGTCAGGTGGAGTAATACTCAGCCAGGGCTGCCACCTCTCTGCCCCTTCTGGTATGTCCCAATCATCCCCAGTAGTCCCCAGGCAGCCCATCCTGCACCAGCAGTGGGACTGCGTAAGGAAGGAATCCCAGGAAACATCTAGCTTGGGAAAAGACTTCAGCTGGCAGGAGCAGCTATACAAGCTGCTGCAGCAAGCACTGTTGGACACTGATGATGTAATGAGATTATCCTTTCTACAGTTGTTTCTCTGAACACAATTTCCTCTTTGCTGATTGACTGTTGGCTCCAGTTCCTTCCTGCCCTCTCCCTCAGTCTCTTCACATTAGCCTCATTTTAACTGCCTTCTGTGCTCTCTCCAACTTTCCTATCTATTTTCTTCCCTCACATCCTATTTCTGAGGGCAGGTCTACACTGCATCGGTGCTGCTGTAGCATTTCAGTGAAGATGCTGGTACACCGGTGGTGGGGAACCTGCGGCCCGCAGGCTGCATGCAGCCTGTCAGGATAATCCGCTCGCGGGCCGCCAGACAGTTTGTTTACATTTGCATGGCTGTCTACAGCTCCCAGTGGCTGTGGTTCTCCATTCCCTGCCAATGGGAGCTGCGGTAAGTGGCGCGGGCCACTCCGACATAGTGCTGTCTACACTGGGGTTTAGGTCAGTATAATTGTGTCAGAGGTGTGGATTTTTCACACCCCTTAGTGACATAGTTATACCAATGTAAGTTTATAGTGTAGACCTCACCTCACTGTCTCCTTTTTTTCCTTTCAGCTAAAGCATTCCTGCCTTCCTGCTTCACTCACACTGCATTTTATAATACATTTTGTATAAAAAAAATTTAAAATTCAAACCTGCAAAAATATTTTAAAAATTTGTGGCAACTAGCAGGCCATTTGGAAACCATCATTCCAGTCACTCTGCTTATATGTTCTATCCCTTCCTCCCAGCCTATGTGTGACTTGTCTATTTAGATTGTGAATTCTCCAGATCAGGGACTAACTCTTGCAGTAGAGTGCATAGCACTATGGGTTCCTGATACTGGGTGGGCCTCTAGGCACTTTTGGAATACCGATAGTTACTACTGCTACTAACAAAACACAGGACCAGACTGTGGCTTCAAGCCGCTGTCTGTATTGTGCAGGATACAGGGCATGTTGTTGTGAGAGTGCCATGAAGAGCTGGTATCTCTGCCAACCTTTGCAAGTTCTTCTCTGTACTGTCCAGGAGACTGGTGCTGCTGGTAGCACTAGTCCAGAGCAGTCCTTGCATTCAGGGAGAGCAAAGGCTGTGGCTGACCCATACATGGAGGTGTACAAAAGTGGTGGTGGTGGGGTGGGTGTAAAGTTTATTGCATATACAGACAGAGCTTGCAACAATCTGGCTAAGGGTATCAAATATTTGCTAAAATTCAAATAGGTAACATTTTACTGCATTCCTTTCAGCAGCTAATTTTGTAAATCTATGCAAAAAGCAATCAAGTTTGCTAGGAGCAGTACTAAAGCATGATTTTTTTATACAGCTCTATATATCCACTATTCCCTTGTTTTGGGCGGGGAGAGAGGGGGTATTTATGCTGTTGCTCTGTTCCTAAGATGACTCAATTGATTATTTTAAAAATAGCTTTTTAAAATTCTGAACTCATGCTTCTAGTTAGCATTCAGCTCTTTTATGCAGAGTGTGAATTACAGAAGATAAGAATCCATAAACATTTAATTCAAAACACTAAGATGAACCTATTTTCCAGAGCACAGGGAGGATAAGCCAATAAAAACCTGAGTAAAACCAAAATATTGTTCCACTGAGGATAGTTTATAACCAACCAGAATATTCTGCTGACTAACCACAGGGCCGGGGCTGTCAAACTCTTCCCAAACACTTTCAGTCCTGCCATTTTCTGAATGGCTGCTGAGTAAATCACAAACAATAAGCAAGAACAGTAAAGCACCACAGCTCTTCCTGCTAACTGTAGTGAATAGACAAAAGATAAGTTTGTAGGATGTCACTTTATATCCACTGTTTGGACAACAGTCAATTAGACTTTACAGTGCAAAGCAATACAGAGGCTCTACTGCTCTGGATACCAAGCCGAGCAGGTGATTATTTTTACTGGTAGGCCATAAAAGCAAAATACTATCATTACAGAATTTTTGTCCTGTTTCTTTCAAATCTTGGCTGCATTATTATTTCACAGCAGCTGCAGAGATAACATGTATCAACACTGTAGGAAGAGGCACACATTACCTGCAAGGCAGTTGTTGATTGGGTATTTTCATTATAAACGCCACAATGCTCAGGGTTTTTAAACCTTGGCTGTTTCAGAATGGTTGTCAGCTGGTGTGACATTTTATTTATTTGATCACATTTAGATTTTTTTTAGAAATAGTTTTAAAAAATATAATCTTTTTTTGTACATGTGAATGGGAAAGTAATTTTAACCTGGGTATATTTTCAGTAATGAAATAGCTCAGATGTTTACATTTGTCTGACAGATGCAGTGTTTTTATAATGTGAAATCCCGGGCTCCTTGAACAGAGTGCAGCCTCATCTGACAACTTCATCATAATGTCAATGGCAAAATTTATTACAAGACAATTCTGACTTACATCAGGAAAGGGGCAGCGGTGACAGGGGGGGAAATAATCTCCATAAATAGGTATTGTGGATAGGTGCCATCCCTGAGTGCCCTCTCATAGCCTGAGATAGACCTGCGGGGACCCTGCCCTCAGTTCCCTCTTAGTTCCTTGTAATGACTTACTCTCAGGCTGAAATACTTAAAACAAGATTCCCTTTTTGTGGAATCTCATTTATTTAGTCTTTTTTCAAAACAGGCTCTTTACTCGCAGGCCCCACCCTTCTCCTTTGTTTAGGAGTCCCGCAGCCCTCCTTCGTGAGCCTGAATCAGGGGCAATGGATTCTTCCTGAAAGTGTGGGGGGGAGGGCATGAGGACCTGCCCCCTCTGTGTCCCCACCCTTGCCCCGCCTCTTCCCCTGAGGCCCTGCCCCCCGGCCAAGAAGGAACCTGCAGCTAGGCTGGGAAGCCCGGGCCCTTCCACCTGCCTTTGATTTTGAGCATGCTCCTTTCTGACACTATTCCTTTTCATTCAGGCAGAGCCTGCAGAACATTTTCTTTGCTAGGTAATTCTGCAACCAGGATTGGGCCAGAAGGCTTTTCTCATAAAGATTTTTCATAGCTTTTTCCTCATGTACTTCTGTGGGTTGTGAGCCATAATTTAGCACCTTATATTTCAAGTGGTTTTGAAAAATCATGTTTAGTCAGTGAGGAGATAATAAAACTAAATGGGGTGTAACAATCAGGGTCCAGACACCCCAAGGGGAAAATGAGGTTCAGACTCTCCCCCAAAGAATAAGCAATAGAATCAACTGGTTGTATACAATGTTATTGTGTGTAAATATATGCCAATTAAGATCTTTTATGGAAGTGTGTAATGTTCTGAAGTTGATGGTCATTAGGAGATATGTATACAAGTTATGGTTATGAATGGATGCATGTACAGCTGTGTAGAACATTGTAATTGTCATCAGGGTGCAACCACAGCATCACCTCACAGTAGTGTGGGGACGCAATCAGGCAGGGAGAGGCACCTCCCAGGCTAGTTTTTTATGTGAAACTAACTCCAATCACCTAGCCTTGTACAGGGAAAGAAAATGGTGGACCATTAAAGTTAATGGAAAGGCATTGAAACTGAAAAGAAAATCCCAGTCTTGGAAAACTAAGAAGGAGGGACTTTTCCCCACTCTGTAGCCATGTCTACATTTACCAGGGATCGAGGCTGCTGTGATTGATGCAGTGGTTGTCGATTTAGCAGGTCTAGTGAAGACCGCAGAGGGCTCTCGGGTCGACTCCAGTACTCCATCGGAATGAGAGGATTAATGTAAGTCGATGAGAGACGCGCTCCTGTTGACGCAGCGTGATGTAGACACTGCAGTAAGTCGACCTAAGCTACATCGACTCCAGCTATGTTATTCATGTAGCCGGAGTAGTGTAACTTAGGTCGACTTATCCCGGTATTGTAGACAAGGCCTGTGTAACCATGAATTACTATAGTCTGACAAAGACAAAAATCCTGCAAATCCTGGTAAAAGGGAAGAGGTTGAAGTAAAGGCTATCCAGGAACCAAAGTCCAGCATCTAAGTAGGGTGCTGTCTGCAAAACACTGGCTCCCCTGTATGACAGAAGGCATGCTGGGAAACTGTTCAAAGGCAATAGGTAACTTGTATTAGAAAAGGGAATTTAGTTCATACAGAATAGCAGCACAGCATTAAGGCACCCCAAGTTACAAGGCTGTTGATAACCTAACCCCTTACTGGTCTGAATGATCCTGAAAATGTCAGAGGGTGTATTACAGGAAATTTAGGGCCAGACTGTGGCTGGCCTTTCCAAAAGTATGCAAAGGACAGGAGGGTCCAAAGAGTGTCATCCCACTTGTGCATCTGAACTGCAGCCACAATTGTAGTTTCTGAACTTTTTTCAGTGCAGGGATTCCTCCCTGCTAAACTCCTGCAATGTGAACCATCCCAAACGCGGTGGGGAGGAGGTAGTGCAATTGCCTAATCATGTCCCTTCTCCCCTGTACTAGCCAATAAAGTTGCCTGATCAGAGAAGGGATCACATGCTGCACTGCGTGAAACAATGGACACCCTCGCCTACATTCCAAGGAGCTCCTTGTTTGAAAGGTCCTATGGAATTTAATTAGATATAATTTTTTCTGCAGCATTTGAGGTTCATCCTCTAGAATTTAATAGAAAATATATCCCTGCTATAGAATTCTATGGAAAGTTTTAAGAATCTATAGAAAGTTGGGTTGCCAACTCTGACTGAAGCTATTCCAGGAGATTTTTTTCCCCCCAACATGATGTGATGTCATTTTCTTAAAATATCCTATTAAAATCTCCCAGATTGCCTTCAATATTCACCGGGAGACTGATGCCGATTCCGGGAGACTCCAAGCCAATCCTGGAGGGTTGGCAACCCTAAAAAGAGAATCATATTTATTTTCTATGTAGTACTATAGATTCAATCTCTGTTACACAATGGAGATGCAATGCTTCCATAGGTCCTATGTGGTCCTGTATTGCCCACAGCATAAACCAGGCACTATTCATCTTATACAATGCAAGCCCTAAGAAGCCTTAGAGAGTAATGAGCTCTCTATTATTACCTCTTGGTTAAATGACAGAAGAGTAGCCCAGAGTTGCTTAAGAACTGTAGATGGGCAGGGACCTTACTGGGAAGGGAGTTCTCTGCTAGCATCTGTTGGAGGGCAAAGGGAATTGACTGAATGGGCCAGACCTCATTTGCATTTTAGTTATGTGACAGCCTGGGGCATTTTGGTTAAAGTACAGTTAAATTTTGAGTTTGGGGGTAATAAAATGCTATCAATCTTGCTGGGAAATAGAAGGATAAGACATTGACATTGAATGTGCCTGGTGTTACTCTGCCTGTGAATACAGTCACGTACAGTTGCATAAAGGAGTCTAGACAGAGCTGAGATGGAGAGCGAAAGGGAAAGCCTACCTACTTTCTTCTAGGAGCACCTTTCCGATGGTGAGGACTCTGTAAAAAGTCCTAGATACCACTGATCTCTATCTAAAGAACAATGGTACGCAGTGACATTTTTAGTAAGGCATGCAATAACTTTTTAGATGACAGATACGATTTTGTTTTCTAACCTACCCATAGTGATTCATAAACCAAATACTTTCATTTTGACAAATCCTGGTTGTCAAATACAGTGAAAGCTGAGAATGTATAAATATGTGATTATCTAATGTTTCTACTGAAATCAAAAATCCATCCTTCTATCTTTTTTAAAGAATCTCCTCAATGACTAAGTCAGAGAAATCTGGTAAGCTGTGCAGATACCTAAGTGGTCCCTTTTTGATGTTAGTAAAGCCAAGTTGGTCAGGTGTTTGCCTCCATGCTTCTTGCGTGTGAATGTCTTAATGTGCTTTAAAGTTGAAAAAGACCTTTTAGTGTGGCCATAGAGTAGGGAATAGTGGACCAGTGCCTTGTGGTTGGAGGAGACAGAAGATCCTGAGGAGGGACTGCAGTAACTTCTGCCTGACTCCAAGGCGACGAGACTGAGCTCCGCTTGACAGAGTCCCAGCAACTAAGTGGGGTAGGAAGTAGCCCAGGGGAACCAGACCTTGAGCCAGCTGTGCTGCTGGAAAGTGAGGCAGCCTGGCTCAGTGGCTTTCCCCCCTGACCCAGTGGCAGGACTGCCCAGCACCGATAGGGCCCCGATAGGTCCCCCAACCTCCCCTAGAAACTCTGTCTGGGCCAAGAGGCCTGCACCTTATAGACTGTTACTTACTGTCTGCCCCATCCAGAAAGCTGGGGCTACAGGCAGTTTGTGCTCTGCCCTGCCCAGAGGGCTAGAGCACCCCCTATAGATGGGTACTTGCCACCTGTGCTCGCCAGGAGGCTGTGGATTAACAGACTGTTTGGGCTCTGCCCCGCCCAGAGGGCCAGAGCTTCCCCCAATAGACTATTTTTCCCATCTGCCTGTAATAAGGCAGAGTGGCCTCCCTCTGCCCTCAAGAGCGAGAGACTGCTACAAAAGGGATATGATAGAGGTCTATAAAATCACGAAAGTTGTGGAGAAAACGAATAAGGAAGTGTTGCTTATTCCTTCACATATAACAAGAACCAGGGGTCACCCAATGAAATTAATAGGCAACAGGTTTAAAAAATCCAAAGGAAGCACTTCTTCACATAACGCAGTCAACCTGTGGAACTTGTTGCCGGGGATGTTGTGAAGGCCAAAACTATAATGGGGTTCAAAAAAGAATTAGATAAGTTCATGAAGGATAGGACCATCAATGGCTATTGCCCAAGATGGTCAGGGATGACACCTCATGCACTGCCTCTGATTGCCAGTAACTGGAAATAGATGGAAGGTGATGGATCATTTGATGATTTCCTGTTTTGTTCATTCCCTCTGAAGCCCCATGGCTTTGCCACTCTTGGCAGACAGGATACTTGGCTAGCTGGACCATTGGTCTGACTCAGTATGGCTGTTCTTATATTCTTACTCACAATGAATGTTGGCGTGTATGGGGCTACTTGTGTAGTAAGGAGCTAACTATATGAGTAATGGTATCAAATGCTGATTCTTTACCATGCAGAAACCTAGTTTACTTTCAGTAGTTCTGTACTCCTCAGGTAGCTCCATTAGAATCAATTGGACTAGTTATGTAATAAGAAGTACACATCATGAGTTAAGGTGATACAATTAGGCCTTGAAATGCTTGTGAATGGTGACAGATGTATACTCTGGATATTGAGGACCTGATTCTGATCTCACACCAGGTTTACACCAAAGCATCCCCATTGACTTCAGTGGTTTTACTCCTGATTTAAGACTCTTTTTAGCTAAAAAGCTGGAGCAATACAGGCCACAGCAGTGCAAGCTTCCCCCAGCTGCCTCATCAATATGCTTTGACTTTGACCAGACTAATTCAGTCTCCATGCCCCTTCATTCTTCAGCATTTCTAGTGAGACTGTGGACATTTGTCCACTAAGAGCTGGACTGAGGCAACCAATACATCAGATTTATATATGGTGGGAGAGGGAAGGAACGAGAAGTACTCTGGGAAATCATGAAAGAGAAAATTCTTATACATTACTATCTTGTGACTTAGAGATAAATGTCTGTTTGTTGCCAATTCCTTTATATATGCAGTTACCTGTGACACCTACACAGCTAATGCCCAGCAGCTAGAACTGTTATGGATTTTGGTATTTAATTTTTGCCATCCTAATCAGAACTATTTGTATCTTGCTGGGTCTTAGGTAAACACATGCGACAAGGACATTTAGCCTACTAGCTGAACAACTTTATGTCAAATGCCCAGTTGCACAACTTTATGCCAAGTGCTCAAACACAGTGAGGGTTCCATGCTAAAAGTGCCCACTGCCCAGCAACTGGAAATCCCATTGTCTACAGATTGGACAAAAAAAAAAAACACTTAGAAGAAGTCTCCCTAGAAGGAAGTTGCTCACTAATGAGTCTAGTCAGTTTATGGCCAGTTTCTTTTGTTGGGTAGGTGCTATTTATTTACCAGGGCCGGCTCTAGGCCCCAGCGAAGGAAGCAGGTGCTTGGGGCGGCCAATGGAAAGGGGCGGCACGTCCGGGTCTTCGACAGCAATTCAGCGGCGGGTCCCTCAGTCCCTCTTGGAGGGAAGGACCCGCCGCCAAATTGCCGCCGAAGAATGAAGCGGTGCGGTAGAGCTGCCGCTGAAATGCCGCCAATCGCGGCTTTATCTTTTTTTTTTTTTTTTTTTGCTTCGCCGCTTGGGGCGGCAAAAAAGCTGGAGCTGGCCCTGTTACTTACGGTACTTAATGGCAAGTGCATTCAATTCTACATATGTATGGCTTTTTTAGTGATACTCCACAAAAAGATTTCTGCATGGGGACTTGAGCTGGTGTTGACTTTAAGGAAACCCCAAGAAAATTGAACCCAGCCCTTTTTGCTGCTGTCAGCACCTGGCAGAAGGTTACACTGTATACATAAGAGCCTGATTTTCTGAGGTGTTCCGCACTTGTAGTTCCCACTGACTTTAGAGGGAGTTGTGGGCAGGTCTTTAATGGACTAGAAGTTTTCAGAGCTTCAGGTTTTCTTCCCTGTATGTAAAAGCCCAATAGAATTTAACAGGACTTAAACTGGCAGGGTTCATAAAAATGAAATGGGGTTCTTTAGACATTA
This sequence comes from Emys orbicularis, assembly GCF_028017835.1. NCBI lineage: Eukaryota > Metazoa > Chordata > Testudines > Emydidae > Emys > Emys orbicularis. The sequence continues at coordinate 265,152,795 of NC_088683.1, read as the reverse complement.
GTCCATTAAAACCTATGGTCTGTAATAGACAATCTTATTTTTATAGAATGTTTAAGCTATGCTATAGATTTTAATAGAGAATGATAAGCCTGCTTATAGAATTCTGATAGGTTGGTTTAAAAATTACCACTCAAGGAAAAGATGGTCTAATCATGTGGATAGTTCTCTGAAAACATCTACTCAATGTTGAGCACAAATCAAAAAAGCCAACAGAATGTCAGGAATCATTATGAAAGGTAGTTAATAAGATAGTAAATATCATAATGCCACTATGTAAATCCATGGTACGCCCACACCTGCATGCAGTTCTGGTCATCCCATCTAAAAAAAAGATATATTAGAATTGGAAAAGGTACAGAGAAGGGCAACAAAAATGATTAGGGGTATGGAACAGCTTCCATATGAGGAGAGATTAAAAATCCTAGGACTGTTCAACTTGGAAAAGAGACTCCTAAGTGTGGACAATATGATAGAGGTCTATAAAATCATGACTGGTGTGGAGAAAGTGAATAAGCAAGTGTTATTTATCCCTTCACATAACACAAGAACCAGGGGCTACCTGATGAAATTAATAGGCAGCAAGTTTAAAACAAACAAAAGGAAGTGCTTCTTAATACAACGCAGAGTCAACCCATGGAGCTTGTTGCCAGAGGATGTTGTGAAGGCCAAAAGTATAATAGAGTTAAAAAAGTAATTAGATAAATTCATGGAGGATAGGTCCAGCAATAACTATTAGCCAAGAGATCAGGGATGCAACCCCATGGTCTGTGTGTTCTTAAGCCTCTGACAGCTAGATGCTGGGTCTAGACAAGAGGGGATGGATCACTCAGTAATTGTCCTGTTTTGTTCATTCCCTCTGAGTGGCATCAGCCACTGTTGGAAGACAGGATACTGGGCTAGGTAGACCATTGGTCTGATCAGTATGGCTATTCTTATGTTCTTATGTAATTCTGTAGAAAGATATTAATTCTTAAATGCTATATGACTTTTATATAGAGCTTCTCAAAAATTGGTATTGAACCCCAGAGCCAAAACGATATAGGTTATCGCCTCATATAAGAGGTATGATGCAGGCCTCTGATTTGTGAAGGTTTATGTAGTAGTTACTCACATGCGTAAGTGTTTGTAAAATTATGGAGACAACACAGTAATGGACATTTTAATTCTCCCCTTGAAATTATAGGTACTGGATACTTGTATGGTAATTGAGGTAATGAACAGGATTAGACCAGACAGAATTCCTGTAAAAGAATCTCTCTTAATTTTTTATAGATACAGTCTTAATAACCAAATGTTGTTAAAAGTAAAAAGAAAGAATCTGTTTTGGCCATATTAAAAGAACACATTTAAAATGAGAGGGGGGAAACAAAGCAAACAAAAAACCCTGTCTGTTTTCAATGGTATTATATTCCATATATATTTAATGACTATCTTTTTTATGCTAATTGGTAGTCAGTTTATTGACCTAATTTGGCATCTCTGTCTTACACTAGCACTTTGTGACTAATATGAAGCTAATGGCAACATACAGCATTATATGAATTGAAATCAAAACTAAATACTGGGCTAGAGATAAAGACTGTACAGTCTCACTAATCCAACTATGAGAATACTGACAAATTAATTTTCACTTATTTAGAAGTTACACTGTGGTCTTTATAAATTATGTGATAATATTATTATATGCATTTCTGAGATATAATTCGCTGCCTTTGAACTACCTGACTGTGACCCATAGCTTGCAAATTTATTTCGCCTCTTAAAACTGTGCCTAATCAAAACAGGTTAGGTGCTGCTAAGATTACAAAGCTTTAAAAGGTGCTTTACCACCTATTCTGGTTTGGTTGGAAAATTAAATTGTTTATTTTTTAATTGTTTGCATCTGGTCTATTCAGTTACAGTCAATCTTCCCTCTCCACAGTCACCACAGACCTCTGATCAGAGCGCTAACAGACAATAACCACAGACTCAGGCATATTCAGCAATATACTTCTCCCAAGGTATTACTTGTGTTGCTGACAGAAACAAAGGTCCCATTCCCTGCCTTTCAGGTGACTAGTCAGCTCTACAGGTCCGTTTCCTCCTCTTCCTGTATCTTCCCCTTTGAATGACAGCTCTATTGCTATGCTCAGCTCCTTCTCCACCTCCTGAGGTAGTTCCATTCTCTTTCCTTCTCTCCCACTCAAGCCCTCCTTTTCTGACTGGCAGGTCAATGACAATTCCTAGCCTCCCCTGTTGTCCTTATCCAGGAGCAGCAGCATAGGAGCCAGCAAACAGAGATGAAAACAGGAGAGTCTGAGTGGAGATGTTGAGTGTTAGAGGAGAAAGGAGGCAAGCCTCTATTCCTTAGGGGCAATGAGTGAGTTCTTGAGAGTTTTTTTGTTGGTTTTGATTGCTTGCTGTTTTTTTTTCTTTTCCCCCAGTTTGCAGAGGCTGATAGGGGTCAGGGTTCTGTGAGAGAAGCAGAACCTGTGATCACAAAAGAGCCCTGATTGGGGGTGGGGCTTCCCTAATTAGGAGACCTATAAAGGCAGCTAAGCAGCCAGCCAGTGGCACAGGGGCCAGCAAACAGAGCTGAAAACAAGGGAGTTTGAGTGTGAGTTTGTAAGGGGAATTTGGGGCAGGAGGTCTGTGGTGGTCTGTTTTTGTTTTGTGTTTGTGTATGTGTGTGGTTCCTCCCTCCCCCGACAGGAACTTAGTCAGGAAGGCTATGACAGATACAGAGGCAGCAGTGGTAGTGACCCAAAGAATGGAAGAGAAAATGAAGATGACTGGATGAGGAAGCAGCAGGAGTACAGTATCCTGGAGTGGGTACCTGAAAAGAGCTTTGTTTATATGAAGTGCTGCTTGATGGATCTTCTCTTCCATCAGCTCTGAGATTTGGAGATGCAGATAGAAACTATGGTTGAGTTTTGAAAGGGATTCAAGCAGATGATGGAGGGAAAGCAAGAGTAGGCTGAAAGGAAACCTCAAGACTTGCAGATGTAAGCTGGACTGGAGAACTGTGAGGGTAATGGAAGCATGAGAACCGGGCAAAGGAAAAGACCGGCTAATGATGGAGAAATAATGTTCAGAAACAGGTCTGGTGTGTTGGAAAATGAAGAAGGGATGCAGCAGGCAGTAACAGAAGGTGGGAGGACATGGAAGAAGAGAAGCTTGCCTTCTATGATGAGATAACTGGCTCTGTGGATATGGGGAAAGCAGTGGATGTGATATATCTTGACTTTAGCAAACTTTTGTTACAGTCTCCCACAGTATTCTTGCCAGCAAGTTAGAACAGTATGGATTGGATGACTGGACTATAAGGTGGATAGAAAGCTGGATAGATTGTCAGGCTCAACGGGTAGTGATCAACGGCTTGATGTCTAGTTGGCAGCCGGGGGTCAGTTTTGTTCAACATCTTCATTAATGATCTGGATGATGGGATGGTTTGCACCCTCAGCAAGTTCGCAGATGACACTAAGCTGCGGGGAGAGGTAGAAACGCTGGAGGGTAGGGATAGGGTCCAGAGTGACCTAGACAAATTGGAGGATTGGGACAAAAGAAATCTGATGAAGTTCAAGAAGGACAAGTGCAGAGTTCTGCACTCAGGATGGAAGAATCCCATGCACTGCTACAGGCTGGGGACCGACTGGCTAAGCGGCATTTGAGCAGAAAAGGACCTGGGGATTACAGTGGACGAGAAGCTGGATATATGTCAACAGTGTGCCCTTGTTGCCAAGAAGGCTAACGGCTTATTGGGCTGCATAAGTAGGAGCATTGCCAGCAAATCGAGGGAAGTGATTTCCCCCCTCTATTCGGCACTGGTGAGGCTACATCTGGAGTATTGTGTCCAGTTTGGGGCCCCCCACTACAGAAAGTATGTGAACAAATTGGAGAGAGTTGAGTGGAGGGCAATGAAAATGATTGGGGGCTGGGGCACATGACTTACGAGGATCTGGGCTTATTTAGTTTGCAGAAGAGAAGAGCGAGGGGGAATTTGATAGCAGCCTTCAACTACCTTAAGGGAAGGTTCCAAAGAGGATGGAGTTAGACTGTTCTCAGTGGTGGCAGATGACAGAACAAGGAGCAGTGGTCTCAAGTTGCAGTGGGGGAGGTCTAGGTTGGATATTTGGAAAAACTATTTCACGAGGAGGGTGGTGAAGCACTGGAATGGGTTACCTAGGGAGGTGATGGAATCACCATCCTTAGAGTTTTTTAAGGCCCGCTTGACAAAGCCTTGGCTGGGATGATTTAGTTGGGATTGGTCCTGCTTTGAGCAGGGGATTGGACTAGATGACTTCCTGAAGTCTCTTCCAACCCTAATCTTCTATGATTCTATGATTCTTAGAGCAGCTAGTCCTACAAGAAGAGGGGAAGAGTCAATGGAGATAGCCAGAGTTCGGAGCCCCAGGAGGATAGAGGATGACTCGTAGAAGATTGCAAGGTAGAACAAAAGACAAGAGGACTTCCAGCCAGAAAAAAACAGGAGGAAGACTAGAGAATCACACCAACACCATGAAGAGGCAGGTCGATGTGATTGGTGACTCTCTACTAAGAGGAACAGGCAGACCTGTCACCAAAGCTGATTGGGAGAACAGAAGGGTGTGCTATCTGCTGGGAGCTAAGATGCAGGGTGTGGACCTGAGGCTGAAGAGGATCCTAATGGGAGCAGGAAAGAACCCACTGATTGTCCTTCATGTGGGATCATATGATACTGCTAGATTCTTGCTGGAACACATCAAGGGAGACTATGGCAGACTGGGGAAGACACTTAAAGAAATGGAGACTCTGATGATCTTCAGTGGTATTCTACTTGTCCCTAGAAGAGGAGAATGAAGGGGAAACAAGATTATGATGATGAACAGATGGCTCAGGCAGTGGTGCTATAAGGAGGGCTTTTGGATGTTTGACCACTGGGAGGTATTCACAGACAGATGACTGTTCTCATGAGATGGATTCCACCTGAGTAGGGAGAAAATAGATTATTGGGATGGGGATTGGTACAACTGAATAAAAGAGCTTTAAATTAGAAATTGGGGGGAAAGGGTTGGGAGAGGCTCATGTAATCTCCACGCCTGATTCTAATATTGAGCAGGAGGAAACTCAAAAAAGAGAGGATACAGCAATGGAGAAAGGATGGGTAGGAGAGGATAGGAGAATGGACATCAAGAGGAAAGATAGTGCCAATACCAATGATGCTAACAGTCAGGTAGCTTCTACATTCATCTTCTGCATTCATCGTCACCCCCACTAGTTATTGGGCCAATTGTGTATCTCAATTATACCAATGCCAATCCAGTGTTAATGTAATGGAATTTATTTTAACAGAATTACTTAGGACTTACACCAATGGAACAGAAATAAGAATCTGGTCCATTAAGTTCAAAGATGAAAACAGAAAGGCATCAATATGATTCTTTAATGAAGCAACTTTTCTTTTAAAAAGGAAGTTGTATAACTACTATTTTTAGTTCTATTTTCTTTGGACAATTTACTGCCAGTTAAGGCAGAAATAAATTGAAAGAGAATCAAAAATAGTTGTATTTTAAGTTTTATTTTCTTTAACTGAAATAATTGTTACCAGAAATCATCATACTTTGCAGTCTGACCTGTCATCCTTTGATGTGTCTGTGTGCGATGAGATCAAATAGCTTCCATAATTACTTTTAGTAATTTTCATATACACTTAGCTAAACTTTGTTAAGGGTTGCAGCATTATAGAAAAATAACATAGGATTATTTTTGGAGCCTGATTCTGATCTTGTTCATACCATAGTCTATTAAAAATAGCAAATTTCAAGTCAATGAAATTACACTAGTTTAAAACAGATGATCAATGAGTTTAGGAATTTTACACAAGTGTTTGCCAAAACACCACCACAAAAAGATTGAAGAGAAACAAGATTTTATAGTTTAACATGTAAAAATGATGTGCAACTTGATTCTGCCTTTTCAACACACAACCCTTATTGACATGTAGCTTGATAATAATAATAATTAATAATAAATAATTAATAGATTGCAGATAAAATATCAAAAGCATCTAAGTGATTTAACAGTCTTTATCCCATTAACTTTCAATGCGACTTAGGTGTATTTGAATATTTTCCCCCACACTTCTATATTTTTCTTCCTAAGTTCTCAACCTCTTTACAAACATTAATTAAGCCTCACAATAGGCCCTGTGAGGTAGGCAAGGAATATATAAAGATAATTTCATCAACAGTGATGTGCAGTCACCTCTGAAGTGGAGCTCAGCAGCTGTGTATCAGTGCAAAACAACCATATTCAACAATTTAAAACAGGAAGTGAAGGAGGTTATTATAGCCAACTGAAATTGAAGGAAGAATTTAGATAAGCATATATTATATATATTGGATTTGGAATTTTGCCAGGACACCAGAGTTAACACTGGAGTTAACAACCTTAGTCTTACGAAAAGTGCCATAGAAATTTTAATAAGTGTCAGGAGCCATCTTAGTTTCATATTCCACATGGAAGACAGCAGTAGCAGCACAATATTCCCACCACCACCCTTGTAGGGAACTGATTCCATATTTAGTCAAGGGGAAGAGTTCGATATAGTGTATCACAGGCACTACTTCCTACTGCATCTATAATAAGCAGTCTTTAGAGGGCCCCCATTCAAGCACTGGCCTAGGGTGAGCTTGCTTAGTGGTGAGATCTGAGAGTGCCATAGCACAAATTGGTAGGGCTGTAGAAAATCATCTAGAGCAGGGGTAGCCAAACTTACTGACCCTCTGAGCCACATACAACAATCTTCAGAAGTTCGAGAGCCAGGGTGCACCTGCTGGGGTGCGGGGTTTCAGCCCTGCTCCTGCTGAAGTCTTGAGCTTTGGCAGGTGTGTCCCACGGGGATGAAGCCCTGAGCCCCACCTCCCTGTTGGGCAGAAGCCAGAGGTGATGTGGCAGGGGAGGGAAGATGTGGGGTCACATGCCCCCCCCCCCCAGATTTTTGCCAGAGTTTGCTGACCCTGCTACGTCACATGGTGCTGCTGGGCCCCCTCCCTGCACGGCAGCTGCTGGAGCCGACAAATTGGGAGCTGTGGCTGTGTGGAGAGTCAGTGGCAAACAGCTGGGTGCTGCAGAGGGAGCCTCTCTTTTGCTGCTGCCTCTCCCTGTGGAGCTAACACCTGGGTGCTTCAGTGAGGGCTGCTGAAGGTAAGAGGGGGAGCATGCCTAGGAGGGTGTGACTCAAGCTCTTGGGGGGGGGCTTTAAATTGTGCCCCACCCCCACTCTCAGCAAGAACCAATCATCTCTGGCAGAAGCCCTGAGCTCCCCTCGCCCCCTCCCCTCCCCGAGTCTGGTAGGCAGAACATTGGGGGAAGGGTCCACGAGCCACACTTTAACTGTAAAAGAGCCGCATGCTACTTGTGAGCTGTGGTTTGGCCACCCCTGGTCAAGTGCATCTACACAGACTCATAATGAACACTACATCTTATATTCCATGTGTTATCAGTGTATGTTGTGTTTCAGAGGGTATTGGAAAATTATTTGTGGACCAAGTAAAGACAATAGGTGAAATCCTGGCCTCATTGAAGTCAAAGGCAAAACTCCCCTTAACTACAATGGAATTTTAGCCTATTTTATTGTTGACTTTTATACTGACCTCCTTTGTAAAGCGCTTTGAGATTTACTTGTTACAGGTGCTGTCTATTATTATTACTCTTATACAGTTAATTTAAAACCATCTATGGGCGTGATCCTGAACCCGTGACATCTATAGCAAAGCTCCCTTTGATTTCCATGGCTTCAGGATTTTGCCCTGTATTTGTTAATTTGGATGGTTCTCATTTTAATTTACTGTGTGACTGCTTTAACTCCACCTGTCTGTAATAAACATAATTGGCAGGCATACAATAAACAGGATACAGAAAAGCTACTACTTGATTGAAACATGCTGTAATAGATTAAGCTACAGCCTAGTCTGAAACCCCCTCCACAAAATAAATTATGCAGCAGTTCTGCAGGTTTCCTGGAATATGCATGTGGACTGTACTCTATATTTTCAGTACACACATGCAGCAAGACTATAGTGGGGTCTGTGACTTGATAATCCTTCTCTACTGTAGCTGACTAAGGTTTTTTTCATTTTATACTTCCATTAACACAAGGTTTACATGAAGCAGAGGTAATCTCACTACGTATAGTAAATCATTGTTATTAGAACGTTTTGTTTACACACTGTAATATCACACATTGGTCCTGATGTTTTATAATTACTTCCCATTTACTGCAAACTGAGTAATAATTTTGTGGAAGAGGGAGAGACTGGGTCAGATTTTAATCGCAGCCACACTGGTGAAAATCCAGAGCAATGCCACTAAAATCAATGGGGCAGAGAGAAGTGAGAGCACCTCTGATTTCAGTCTCATCACTTAACAGTGAGCTTTTACAGGGCAGAGGCTGAAAAGAAGAGAGGGAGATACATAGGTGTGGAGAAAAGCAGGAAGAACCTCGGAGATCAAAATTCCACCAGCTTGTGGATTTGTCACAGTTTCATTGTTGTTGGCAGGTTTTTTAATCAGAACTGGCAAGTGGATAGAAATCCATTAGCCTACATGATGAACATACAGAGCTAGAAAAATATTTAAAATCTTGAAATATTACATTGTTTATAGAATGATCTTTTTTAATAAGCATTGGTCTCACTAGGGCAGCACTCTCTGATGAAGCTTGGAAAGTTCAGGGCTCTTTTCTTTTGCTTGAAGAATATACTTGAATATTTTGTGCAAACACTAAAGGCCAAGTGCCTAATTCAACAGAAAATGTCATCAGTGTCTGAATCCTCATGTCAAACCTTGCAGGGTTTATTGGTGAAGCTTGGTCTTTGCAGTGGGTTTCGTGATGGTTTCTGGCTCAAATAGATCTGCTATCTTCTGTCCTTGTTTCACAACAATATCAAGGTTAGTTTCATTAGCAATTATCATAGCCACTTTTCCCTTGGCTTTTGCAGGTAAGTTTATGACTCTGCTTGGGATCAGCACTCCTCCAGGAGATTTCCTTCAAATGACTGCTATATAATTTCAAGTATCTTCTTACTCTCTTTCAGGCAGATACTTACATCAAGCAATTTTTTTCTCACTCCTTGCCAGTACCACTTAGGGTGCCTTGTCTGCATATATTAGTATTCCCATTGGTAACTCGGCTATCTTCCTTGCAGTTCTCTATGCTCTCTTGGCTGCAGCACAAAATGCATGGTTTCTCAGGGTGTTCAGGTATTGCTCCCCCTCAGTAACTGGAGAGTACCCTGAAAAGTCTAGAGTTGGTCCTTAACAGCACGGACACATCAGGGTCAGGGTATATTAGTACTGCAGTATCCACTTCACTTCCTCAGGAAATTCCAGGTATACTATGACCTATCTTTGGGTATTCATCCTCTCTAAGGCCACATGGGCCTACTCCATTCAGAAGCTGTATTGACAAGTGCCTAAAATCTTCTGGTAGAAGAAGTGGAATATAATAGTCACTTGGGATCCAGTGTCAAGCACAGCTTTACATTTTATCCTTTCAATCAAACAGTGACCTATGCCAGAGGACCTATCAGTCCTCCGTGGATATGTCTGGGTACCGGGGACCTAGGTGGCAGCCTTCCCAAGCCCTTCTGCAGTTTCCTGATTCCTCCCAACTGATCCTGGTTCATTATTAAAGCAACTTATTTCTTTGCTCTTTTCTCCGTTTTAAAAAAATCACTTGTATACCGTGTAAAAACCGAACAATAAGCAGTACTATATATGTAAGGAAGCTTTGGTTGTATTTGTAACCCTTCTGCCAGGTGGAGCCAGCAGCAACTAGGGCTGGGTTCAATATCTAGTGGTTCCTTTCCATCGATACAACACAGAACCGGCTCGAGCCACCACCCAGTAACCTGGGAAAATTACACACCACTCCTGGGCGCCTTTGAGAGGCAATACTTCCCCTCTTGCAAGCACAGAATCCGAGTGTAGAAAAGACACTTTTAATAAAAGGAGGGAAGTAACTTGGAGTTAATTTGCGAAAACACCGTGAACAGGGTTCATAAACATAAACCATGAGTAAAAGACCCACCCCCAAGTAGGTTGGACAGTGCCCTTTTCCCCTCAGGTCCTTAAATCCAGGAACCCAAAAGTCCCTTTCACATGCCCGACCCTTCTCTGCACCCCACTCACAGTTGCTGTCCTTGGTCAGTGCAATCCCAGAGTTCAGAGGTGCATCTGCAGAGTTCACCTCCCACCCTGGGTGTGGGGTAAAGAGGCATCTTACTTGCTCCACTGGCCTCTCACCGGCCACCTGCTCACCATTCTCATCGCGCTCCTCCACCAGCCACCCAGCTGGCTGCTTGTTGCACCTTATCACCGCCGCCCTGCTGGCCGTTTGTTGTGCCTCTCTGCCACCACCCTGCTGGCTGCTCATCACGCCTCTTCACTGCTGCCCAGCTCGTTACTCATTCACCAGCTGTCAGTCACTTTCTGCCTCTCTGCTGTGACCGCTGCACATCAATCTCTCAGCGATTTTCAGCTCTTTTGCACGGTGGGCAGAAACACTGCCCCATCTCAAGTGATTTCAGCTCTCAGTGATTTTAGATTTTAGCAGGCAGGGCAGAAATACAGTCCTATCACAACTAGTTTCAGCTCTGATTAAGCAATTAAAATAACAAAAAAGGCTCTTAATGAAGCCTATTTAGCTCTATTCTTTGGGCAGTGGGGAAGAACAGGTTAAGCTAGTTTAGAGAGGGCAGGGGGAGAGTGTGTGCAGCCTCCTGACCAAGACTCATGTTCCCAACCCTCTTACTTTCACAGGGCTTTGGCAATCGAGCCCCTGGCTCAATGAGGTCCTCTCCGCTAAGGGTGACACCCCTCCCCCATTTGGAACAGGTTAAGCACAGTCCTGCTTCCCTGCATTTCCACAATAATCACAACATTGATAAGAGCATTTCACTACCCCTGCATTCAGTACTAATGTGATCTGTGACCCAACACCAGCCAAGTTGATTACACTGAGCAAAACACCGCTTCATCTGCTGAATATCTAAGCAAATATAAGCAAAGCAGGAGCAAACTGTATTTACGTAACCACACCCAGAGTCTCTTCCCCTCCGAGATAGCTGTCAGGGAAGCATTCATTCAGACCCTGCTTACATCCTCCCCGCCCCCGCCGAGAATTTGTCATCCTGGCAAATCATGCTCCAGATTATACCAACTGCATGAGTTCTCCTCAAAGGGTCTGAGGAAACCCACTATGGCTGCCACAACCCCGTGAGCTAAGTATATCACTTCCTCACTAACCATTGCAGGTGCATCGTAAGTTATCCCGTTTACTGGCCTTATAACCCTGTCACGCCTATTGAGAGTGGGCATGGCAGGGGCAGTGGGGACTTCTTCTGGGGAGAGGGATGATGAGGGTTCCCTTGAGGGTACCCCCTCTACTGGCACAGGCCCCTGCATCTCTTGCCCAGGTACTGGAATATCCAGGTCACCAGAGGTACCTACCACTTGTATGTCCTCTCTGTTCAGCAACCTAGGCGTGTCATCACAGGCCTGATTTTCTTCCAGGAAGTCTGGGAGTGTTAGTGAGGCAAGCTCATTGTCTTAGACTGGTCTCATCATTGATGGGGGGTGGCCAGCAACAGGCCTAAATGCTTCTGCCCTGGGGTTTAGAGCTGAAGAAGTGGAGCTCTCACTGGGTTCAACTGATGGAGACTGGAATCTGATCTCCATTCTAGGATACTCCATGGTAGTGTCCTCCTCCTCAGACTCTCTCTCAGATGTGCTAGATAAGGGTGGATTAGCCCCACGGGGCCCACTGCACGTGTTGGGTAGTGGATTTGGTCTAGCACCCATTTTCTGCCCACATCCCATGTCATGGTACATTCCATAAGGGGCGCCTACCAATTCCCCCACAGATAGTAGGAGGTTTCTATGTACCATCTTTATTTGCCCTGGCCCTGTCTCAGGTTTAATCTTGTAGATTGGCAGATCTCCCAGCTTTTCCACTACCAGGTAAGGTATTGCCTTCCATCTGTCAGCAATCTTATGTTCTCCGGCAACACCCACATTTCATAGCAGAACTCTGGCTGGAGCTCCTGCATCATACTGGTGCTTGTTACTATCTGAGTTATTCTGGGCAGCAGCCATAGCCAAGCGATAAGCATCCTGAAGTTTTTCTCATAGTCGGGAAACATAGTGCAAATGTGTCTCATAGCTTTCTCCATCCTCTGATATCCCAAAGCACAGGTCTATGCTTTAATTTTTGAAAATATTTTATTATGCAAGAGAATGATGTATGTAAAAGCTACAAGGATGTTAACTTAAAAGCATTCTTGAATTATAATTAATATGGTATCGGGGATGTCACTCTATCCTTAATTATTCTTTAGTGAAGCATTCACTTTCCTGTTCTCTGCTCTTTGATTGCTTCTATATTTTCTGGCAAACATAGGGTTTCCAACTTTCTAATCACACAAAATCAAACACCCCTTCCCCAAGGTCCCACCCCTGCTCCTTCTCTGAGGCCCCGCCCTGCTCATTCCATCTCCCCTCCTTCCGACGCTTGCTCTGCCCCACTCTCACTGACTTTCACCGGACTGGGGCTAGGGTTGCTAACTTTCTGCTCGCACAAAACCAAATACCCTTGCCCCACCCCCGCCCCGCCCATCCTCCAAGGCCCCACCCATGCCCCTCCCCTTCTCTGAGGCCCCACCCCCTGCTCACTCCATCCCCTCCCTCTGTCACTCGCTCTCCCCACCCTCACTCACTCGCTCATTTTCACCAGGTTGGCTCAGGGGGCAGGGGTATGGGAGGGGGTGAGGGCTCTGGCTGGGAGTGCATGCTCTGGAGTGGAGCCAGGGATAAGGGGTTTGGGGTGCAGGAGGGGGCTCCGGGCTGGGTCAGGGGGTTGGGCTGCGGGGGGCTGTGAGGGCTCTGGCTGGGGGTGCAGACTCTGGGGTGGGGATGAGGGGTTTGGGGTATAGGAGGGTGCTCCAGGCTGGGACCGAGGGGTTTGGAGGGCAGGCCAGGGATTAGGACTGGGGCAGGGAATTGGGGCCCAGGAAGGGGTCTGGGTGCTGGCTCTGTGCGGTACTTACCTCAATCAGCTCCCGGAAGCAGCAGCATGTGCCCCCCTCTGGCTCCTACACGGAGATGCAGCCAGGTGGCTTTGCGTGCTGCCCCATCTGCAGGTGCCGTTCCCGCAGCTCCCGTGGGCCGCAGTTCCCAGCGAATGGGAGTTGCAGGGGCGGTGCTTGGGGCAGGGGCAGTGTGCAGAGCCCTCTGGCTGCCCCTAAGCATAGGAGCCAGAGCGGGAACATGCCATTGTTTCCCGGGAGCCGCACGCCATGGAGGCTAGCAGGGAGCCTGCCAGCCCCGCTGCGCAGCGCCACCGACCAGACAGTCAACGGCCCGGTCAGCGAGCCGCCAGGATCCTTTTTCGACTGGGTGTTCCAGTCAAAAACCGAACACCTGGCCACCCTAGGCAAACACTGCATCTTTTTAACTATGAAGTATATACTTTGTCTGAATTTCAGTTGTACAATAATTTATTACAAAGTATTCAGTTGCAGATGCAAGGTTAACATCCATTTAATAGAGAAGCATGTCCTGTTTTTAATTTTTCTGAATAGGAATTTTTTTAGCAACATTATCAAACATTGACAACATGTTATATTTATTATTTACACAATGGCTTTAATGAATGAGTCATAGATCAGATTTAATTATTTTGTCCAAAAATGACAAGAACTGAAAACAAGAACTGAAATTCATCTATGGTGAATTATTTGATCCCTATAATTATAAGAAGGAAGCACAGCCCAGTTGTCTTCCTGTAACTAAGTATAATACTCCTGAGAACCTGAGTCCACTGCCAGTTACAATGTGTTTCTACTCAAAAAACAGTTTGTGTAAAGTGAAAACACAACTGCCCAGCACCGTGCTTATTCTAAAATATAGTTGGGTATTTACAGTCACCTACATGTAGAAAGATGGTGTATGTTGTGTCTGATGTTGGTACAGGCAGCATAATTGGTCTAACAGGAGGGAGAAAAAGTAAATACAGAGCTTAGTACATTGCCTCTCAGGATAGGACACTGATTGTTATATTTGCTAGGATCAAAGTCTGAAGATGAAAGAGAGCAAGGATGTCACCAACCGTTTAAAAAGGAGAAGCCATTTCTAATTAGCAGGACTGCTCTCCTTTTCTTGTTCGTTATATGGAGGGTGTCACCAAGAAGAAGCAGCTCTGAATTTCAGATTAGCCTCAAATAATGTTGCTTCTGTCTTGTGCATAACATGGACAGTTATTCCTCTCCACACAGTGACTAATATAGTACACCTCGGATTGCTTTCAGTCAGCAGGATGGTAATTTTGTCTACTTATTGTATCTTTTAAAAAAGAAAAGATTTCTGTATATGGTGAAATCTTCAGAGCTGACTTATTCACCTACCGCGTCTTGATGTAGGCTATTTTCTCATAGATGTCAACATGCTGGTTTGATAGAAAACTGAGAGTTTTTTTTTTTAATGCAGTAACTTTGCTGGGTTTTTTTCTGGATAGAGAGGCTAATTTGCAATGATTTTCCTGTAAAAGTTAGTATGTAAACTGTGATCCTACAAATTCTTATGCATATGCCATGTTTACTGGCCTAACTGTGCCTCTGAGTCCTCCTGGTCTCTTTGAGTGTATGCCTTCTAAGGTCTCAGGCCTCAAGCCCTCACCTCTCTCAGGAGGGAATCACATGATTCTCCAACTCTCAGATCAGGCCTTGGGTTGCACTCCCTCTGTGTATCAGCCATGATTACCACAACAGTCCTGACTTTTGTCCAGCACCCTTGGACTCTGGTAGGTCTAAGTTCCCTTAACTCACAATCCATTTCCCCTTTGTCTGGGAGAGGCTCCTTTAAAACTGCTTAATCTTTTTGGTCACCCCGTTTCCCAGAGATTGTTACTTTTTAACTGTTTATAGCCCTTTTATCTAATTTCTAGCCTTGGCAGAACAAGGCTTGCAATGTGTTGGAGATGGCATGTAAGATCCTTGAAACGATAGATTTCCTCATTGGCTTTCAAGTGTGTTCTGGGGCCATTGTCTTCCTCTTTGTTCTTCCCACAACCCCCTATACAGCTAGATCGGGGATCGGCAACCTTTGGCACGCGGCCCACCAGGGTAAGCCCCCTGGCGGGCCGGGCCAGTTTGTTTACCTGCCGCGTCTGCAGGTTCGGCCTATCGCGGCTCCCACTGGCCGCAGTTCGCCAATCCAGGCCAATGGGGGCTGTGGGAAGTGGCAGCCAGCACATCCCTCGGCCCACACCACTTCCTGCAGCCCCCATTGGCTTGGAGCAGCGAACTGCGGCCAGTGGGAGCCGCGATCAGCCGAACCTGCGGACGCGGCAGGTATACAAACTGGCCCGGCCTGCCAGGGAGCTTACCCTAGCGGGCCACGTGCCAAAGGTTGCCGATCCCTGAGCTAGATCAATGCATTCATCCACAAAAGTCTTGTAACCCATTGTGACATCACCCAGGGTACAATCTGAACTGTGGGATCGTTGTGCCCCCTTTAATTCTCCAGTCTGATGTGCACTATGCCCTGCTTTGCTGTGTGAGCTGACATCCTGCCACGCACCCCAGCCTCTAGCATGCAAGCCACCCCCAGACATATACCAGAGTGCTATGCCCAGCCACTCTTGAATTACATATAGGACAACATTAATATATCCCTAGTCCCAGCCTTGCACCCCAGAAATGTGCTGTCTTGTTCCATTCAGTTACTTACTGAGCTGTACAAGCTCATAAGGTCTGCCAGTTTAACAAAGAAATTGACCATGCACCAGCCATTGTAACCTGAGTAGATTCCCCAAACCCTTCAGTCAAAAACACACAGGTTTAGATTAAATATAAAACAGATTTATTAACTATAGAAAGATAGATTTTAATTGATTAAGTGATATTGGCATAGAAGATCAGAGCAGGTTACTAAAGGAAATAAAATACAAAATTGCACCCTAATTCTTAAATAATTCTAAATAGTGAAAGGATTTCTCTCACCCAAAACTTCACAGCGGTTCTTGCTAACTGGAATGCCTTCTAGTTAGGACCAGCCCCTCCCATAGTCTCAGTAGAGTTTCTTTGCCTTCCTGATGATCTTGCTTCCTTGTATAGAGATGGGGGAGGAGAGGCAGGTGAAGTAATGATGTCACTGTCCCCTGTTTATACTCTTCTTCTCTCTTTCAGGAATACCCCCCTGCTGGGGTACAGACACTCAGTCTGTGGTGTAAGTGTGAGATATAAGTGTGTCTCAGGTGAATGAAACTTCCTTTCTCCCACCTTTTGTCTATGTGAGGCTTGAGCAGTCTCCAGGGATGACATGCAAGTCCTTTGTTTATAGTCCCTTTGTTATTTCTGAGGGGATAGTCTGTGGGCATTTCCCAGACTCACAACATGTTTCAGTAACAAACATATAATAAAATGTCCTAACTTCATATACATCGATGATACACACATTTAAACAGGACAATGTTTCAGCAAATGATGGCTTTTCAACTCACAAGGCACACTTTGTACAAAATATCATAACTATATACAACTGGTGAATATGAGGGTACAGGCTATTATTTTGAGGTACAGTGTGTCACACCCATTATCCAATAACCTCTAACTGAACAGGTCACATACAATATTCATGAAATTATTACATCTCAGTATTCCTAGCTTATTACATAGCAATTGCACTTTACTCCCATGAGCAGTTCCAGTTGAAGTCAATGAGATTACTTACATGAGTAAAGCTAAACACGTGCATTTTTGAAGACTGAAGCATAAATTGTATATATGGCCCTAGCTAGAGTTTAGATCAGACCCTCAATAAAATTCATTAACATAATATATTTTTGTTGATATTTTTACTTAGAAAGATTAAGCAAGGATCCTGCAAATAATTATATGTGTGTTGAACTTTATGAAAATCCCCATTGAAATGTATAGGTCTACTCACATGTGTAAAACTAAGCCTGTACATAAGTATTTGCGAGATTTGGACTTTAGTCTTTCCCCATGTCAGTGACAAAAGAGCAAAAGAAGAGAGTTTACAATTACAATTTATTTGTAGAAAAGTTGTCAGTTACAAAGTAAGGTCTCAACCTGCTCCCACCAAAGTCTATTGCAAAACTGCTACTGGCTTCCATGTGAGTAGCATTGGGCCTCATGTTGTCTAAAAGAAAAGAGAGATCTGCTATTTTGTTTCTGCCGCAGTTTGCTTTGCAATAACAAGAATAAGTGGGACTCAAAACAGTTCACTACCCATTTTGGAGTTATTCTTCCCTCCCCTGCCCCCAGGCCCAGCTAAAATCCCTAAAAGCCTTGTCGGGGCAGCCGCAGAAAATGTGGGCATGGATTGGGTTAAACATTTCCAGCTGGAGAGTGTGTAGCTGTAATTAGCCAACTGAAAGAAAGTAGATAAATGCCCACAAACATAAAGTCCTCCCAAAACACAGTGCTGATAATGACTTGACATTCAGTTATGTGTTCACAGAAAGAAACTAACTACTGTTAGTGATGAAGGCAGATTTTGCTTTGCTGTGAAGTACCCACTTGTGGTGTAGAGGATATCAGTTACCAAAGAGGGGAGGCTCTTTTAGACACGTGTATAATTGCTGCTATCGATTTCAAAGCTTTGGGGGCATTCAGTAGCAGGCATTTTGTAAAAGACTCTCAGGGTGACATTTGAGTCACTGCATGTTTGCAGATACTGGATAGTTTGAAATCTCTCTCTTAGAAAAGATTGGTAGTACTGGTCTCTTAGCACCACTCCAGGAATATGTATTTTTAGTTCACGAGATAGAACAAAAGTGATAGAGGTGCTAAAAATGTTTCTTTGAGCTCCTGATCATGACTTTGGAACAACTGAAGTAGAGACAGATTCCTGGAAAATATGTAGTAAATGTATAGGCTGTGAACGATATGAATCCATATAATATTTTACATAAGAATTAGTGCAAAATAAGATATTCTACTTATATAACACCTTCCATCCTCAGTTCTTCCAAAGCGTTTTACAAATTTAACAAAGGAAAAAAATAATAAATAATTATACTTTAAATTTTCAAAATATTTTCCAAAAAACCTACACACACAAGGGTCACTTCCTCACTGAAATGCAGCCACGTCATTGGTGAAATATGGCAGCTTTTTTTAACAGACTGCAGCAACATTATACAACAGTTTGGGGCAGGAAGTTAAGACCTAGCCAATTAGAAAGTCACAGGGGGGGGGGGTTTCTGAGTCAGAATCTACCACAATTAATTACCCCCTTTGGAATTTGGCTAGAACAACATTGGGGAGAATACCTCTACTGTTGCAAACCATGTGCCATGGGATCTTTAAAGTCTGCTAGTAGTCAGAACCTTAATTATATGTCTCATCCAAAAGAATAGCGCTGTCATCTGCTCACAGTGTCCTCTTGTACTCACTTAGTTTGGGCATTGGTTCGTTACTAACTCAGAGGGAAGAGTACCACTTCCTGAATCACCCTTGGCTTTCTTTAGGTCTCTCCAGTTCAAGGACTGATCTAGTTCAGTCCTACTCTTTTTTTTTCTAAAACACCTTGGTCACTTAAGAGCCTATGTCCTGTAGAAAATGAATGGGTTCCGAGGCCACGTAAGTGCTTTGATAATATTACCCATAGTAAAAAATGGACTAAAGGTTAGGATAGGAAAATTTGTAACATTTGTAGTTTCATGTATGGTAGATTAGTAATCTACTATCTGAACTCCAGGAACCACATATACCCAATAAGCCCCTCGCTTTCTAACATTAGTGTAAGTCTTAGGGCCAAAACCATAGCAGTCCTATGTAGTGGGTGACAGAGCTAAACCATCTCATAAGGAGCAGTTCAGAGTTTGTGTCACAGGCCTAGTCTACAGTGGGGGGGGGGGGGAGGGGAAGGGGGATCGATCTAAGATACGCAACTTCAGCTACGAGAATAGCGTAGCTGAAGTCGACGTATCTTAGATCGACTTACCTCCCGTCCTCACGGCACGGGATCGATGGCCGCAGCTCCCCTGTCGACTCCACTTCCGCCTCTCACCCTGGTGGAGTTCCGGAGTCGACGGGGAGCGCCTTCGGGGATTGATTTATTGCATCTAGACGAGACGCAATAAATCGATCCCCGATAGATCGATCACTACCCGCCGATCCGGCGGGTAGTGTGGACGTACCCACAGTCTGTCCCAGCTTTGCTCATTACATGTGAGCTCTGCTGGGCCTGGGGGCTAGGAGTATGAACCTACCCATTCCCATCCTCCTCCTGTTGTATTCTTTGGTGGGAGAGGAGCAGGAGGGAGTAGACCCAGTGTTCCCAGAGCACATGGAACTCAGGGACAGCTATTATGAGTGGACCCTGCACAACACATGAGCAGGGGGAAGCTTCTTCCTCACCCCACAGCCGCAGCAGGGCCAATCACAATCCAATTACGCTTAGTAAAAAGCGATGGCATCAGCAGATGCAGAAAGCTGTTATCACTCAGCACTCTGGCATGGGAAAAAAGAAGGAAAATACAAACAAAGCGGGAGATAACAGGCCATAAGATAAATAATCAGCACACAGTCCTCTTCAACAGAAATCCTCATTGATTTCTTTAAAGTTGCACTTGACTTGTGTATGTAAAGTATGAACAAACAAGAAATAAATCAATAAAAGCCCGAGAATAAAATGTGGCAATATTTTCATATCATGCAATAGAAAATAGCAATCACCCATAGTCTGCTCGTGTTTGAATCTCTAGCATCACACTCCCTCTGCACCGCAGGAGGCTTTGTGTCTACCTGAGGCTGAAGGAGTCCTTAATCTGTCCCCTCCACATGCAAAACAACCAAAGATTTGCATGGCACTGTTTTTTTCTTCACAATGGCAACAACTCTCTGTTGAAATGTAATTACTATTCCATTGTTCTTCTTTCCCCATTTGCTGGGCATGTGGCTCTAGGGGAAGGAGGTGGAGGGATCCAAAGAGGAGAGGGTTAATATGGAGGGCTGCATGGGGCAAGATTGCCCTGCCCAGCTGCTCCTGGGTCACCCAGCCATGGAGTCTTTCAAGCTGCTTCTGGACTGCTGCAAGGATCATGCAGGGGACTCAGGCTGTGGTGTAGATGATGCAGCAGAAGATGCTACTCTTGAGATCATTAGTGATATGAATCACTCAAACAGCTCTTTCTGCTGAGCTCTGTCTTCCTCCCTTAGCCACTGTTCCTCTTCCAGGAACTGCAAAGCAAGTGCCTGCTCCCATGCTGAAACCCTGTCCTCAAGCTGTGCTGCCAGCCTGAGCCTTGCCTTTTGCCTCTCAGCATACCTTTCCTGAAGTCACAAGTCCCTCTGTCTTTGGTACTGGACTTGCTTGTTGGCCCCATCCAGAACTTCAACCATAAGTTTATCATGGAAAAACTTCCTCTTGGAACAGTCTGTGAAGGGGCATTGGCTCAGGCTGCTGCTGCGATGTGGGTGAGCTGTGGAGGTATTGCAGCCAGTAGACATCCAGGGGCCTGGATCAGGATAAGACATGGGCTTATTGTCTCAAAGAACTCACTGCAGGAGCACAGAAAAATTCCTCATGGAATTTTAAGGACATAAAATGATACATTTACCAACTGAACTTCAATATATTGTGAGAAGGATGCTTCAGACCATAGAAGCCTTCTGGATACAGCTTGGTTAATCACAGTGGAAGAATTGCAGGCACAATGGTAAGTTAAAAATCCAAACTGCTTTTTTTATTTTAGAAAATTACAAAACTACTTGGGTTTTTTGGGGGGTGGGGAGGAAGGCTGGGGGAGGAGGAGTATGCTATGAGTGGCCGTGCTACAAAAGCTTTTTCTGTGATTTCAGGCCTTCCACATTTTGGAGGACATAACAGTTCTTGTGGTAATTGACTGACAAGGGGAGGTGTTATTCCAAGAAATCTGCAGTTTATGCCACAGAAGCATAGGCACTGACTCCGTGGGTGCTCTGGGGCTGGAGCACCCATGGGGAAAAATTAGTGGGTGCTCTGTACCCACCGGCAGCCAAGCTCCCCTCACCCCCGCCCCACCACCTCCTCCCCGAGCGCTCCGAATCCCTGCTCCTCTGCCTACCTCCCAGCGCTTCCCGCCCAACTGCCGCCAAACAGCTGTTTGGGAGTGTTAGCACGCTCTGGGAGGGAGGGGGAGAAGCAGGAACGTGGTTCGCTCAGGGGAGGAGGAGGAGAAGAGGCGGGGCCGGGGCGGGGATTTGGGGAAGGGGTTGGAATAGGGGCAGGGAGGGGGCCGAGTTGGGGCGGTGACTTTGGGGAAGGGGTTGGAATGGGGGTGGGGCAGGGTGGGAAGAGGCAGGGCTAGGGCGGGGCCTCATGGAAGGGGTGGAGTGGGGGTGGGACCGGGGGCAGAGGGGAGGTCAAGCACCCATGGGAAAGAGGGGAAGTCGGTGCCTATGCACAGAAGTATTAAAATATATATTGGCTGAGCAGCACATCTATGAGTGGAGTGGGCCAATCAGCTAGCGAGGTGGCCCTATAAAATATGTCCTTCCCTGAAATGTGACTAACTACGTAGAGATCCTGCTTCAGGAAAAGTCTGTAGCTATCAACACACACGATTGAGTCAGAATTCATCAGGGAATCAACAGGATGCTACATTAGCTTCCATATGACTTAGCCATTATGACTGCATGCAAAAACACAGAAATCCACAGCCATTTCCCTCCTCGCTGCTGGCACATTTCTGGACAAAATTTAAAACTGCTGGCATATTTGGGACAAATGATTTTGTCACCTATGGACCTCATGGACTACTTCTAACTGAAATGGACTAGCTTTGTGAATGGAACACAATTCCCCAAACACACATACATAGTTCACTGTTTCCAGGCGGCTTGATAGACTGTAGAATGGTTTTAGAGTGGCATTCTTACAGTAAAGTGCCTGAAACCACTATTGCTTATTGCTAAAAGCAGCCAAGTCAGCAGGCCGTAAAGTGGCCATGCAGCAGTCTTAGCTTAACCAAGGCAGGAGGGGAGGGGGTTTGGGGTGCCACAGAAAGGGCAGATTGACACCGTGTCCTTCATGATAAGAATTGTATTGAAGTTGCTGATACATGCATTTTAGGGGCCTCAAGGCTGCAAACTCTGGAAAAAAAACAACACCTGGTTAATCAATAATCAGAAGGAAACCTCTTGCTTGACTGTTGAAACTGCTTGCTTAACAAGGTTTCTTTAAGTGACATGTCATTGTATTAATAATGTATAAATAAGGGGGAAAAGTTTGAGCACTGGTCTCTCCCTCTGGATGCATCTTGTGTTCCCCACAGCCACACTCAGCTTCCATAATTATCGAGGGTTAGGGCTGTTTTACTAACCTGTTGCAGACATGTGTAAGTGCTTGAGACTAAGTAATGTTTAGCTTGAAGTGAAAGCACTCTTGTGTTGTCCTGTTTGTGCCAGCCATCTATCGGTCAGACAGCCGTGTCTCCCCTGATTTATTTCCTGACACCACCTCGGACAGAGTAAAAGTTCTTTGAGTTGAAAGAACCCTGGGTAACAGAATTTGGAGGCTCCAGCGAGGATTGGTAGAGAGGAAGGAGATGGATGGTACAAACAATTTGTAGTTTGTCCATTGCAATAAGAGGTAAAAGATGGCAGGGTGGGGTCGCTCCCTACAAGTTCCCGTGTCGCAGTTCGCGACTTAATTTACGGATACATTCTGTTCCTGGGATTCAGAACTCAGGCTGATTGCCTGCTCGAGTGGAGAAATTATGTCCAGAGACAGGGAACCAACTCCAGGACACAGCCCCAAAGATCAGAGCTGCCAGACTTTAACACTCTGCCAATGACACCGTTCAGAAACTGGAGTCCCCCAGACAGACCTGATTTTGACTGGCCATCAAGAAAAGTTCATCTGTCTTATTGGGAGTGGTGAGCACTGTGTGTAGCGTGTACATTCTGTTTTTGGTGATTGTTAATAAATAGAGGTTCTGTAGTACATTACTGTGTAAGTCTCTTTCACTGGTAAAAGACCCCATAAACCCGCAAAAGATTAAACCCAGAGTCCACAGGGAAAGGGTGTTTGCTTGGAGCCCATGGAGGAGTAGAGCCCAGAGCCCATGGAGGGGTAAAGTTAGGTGCTTTTTGCCTGGAGCCCTAGGAACTGGGAAAGGGTGGGGGTGCCTAAATTAAAAGGGATACGCCTTGAGCTCTAGGAACTGGGGTAAAGGTGGGTGCCCTTGAATGTGTGAGTAAAAGAGAATTTTGTGCAGGTAACAAATTTGGTGGAGAGAATGCGGGCAGCCCAAGCTCTTTTGGACTGAACTGATGGAGTCTAACACAGTAGACAATAGCAAAGTACCTGTGCCTTCTGTCAGAAAGGGTCGCTACCTATCTGGCAGAATGATCACCCCAGAGCAACAAGAGAGAAAGGGAACAAAGAAAAGGGACCAGGAGGGGTGGGGAGGGCTAGTTGAGGAGCCCATCCTCCTTGCTAAATGGTTAGTGGGACAAAGCCTGTGCCCATGGGAAGGGGCGGTTCACTGAGGATCGGGCCCAGACAAGCAGTCAGGCAACAGATAAAGAGACTGGAAAACAGGTTAGGAGCCCTGAGAGGCATGGTGGCAGGAGTAAGGAAAGGAGTAAGTACAGGCATGGGGAATTCAAATCCCTGGGACACTACTTGGAATGGTAAACTCTGAGCTGATGAAGGTGTCATTTTGGGAGATAAGCAAGTGAGTTAAGGAAAGAGAGTGAGAAGTTAACTCTGCAGAGGCTGGAGAAAGCTTAAGCAGTTGAAACTTGTAAAAATGTCAACAAGAAAAGTGTTATAGAAAAAAAATTCTTAGTTTCTTTGCAGCCATTCTGAAGGAAAAATGGGCCTTTTCCCAAAGGAATGTTGTAA
Source organism: Emys orbicularis (assembly GCF_028017835.1). Classification (NCBI taxonomy): domain Eukaryota; kingdom Metazoa; phylum Chordata; order Testudines; family Emydidae; genus Emys; species Emys orbicularis. The sequence continues at coordinate 265,128,915 of NC_088683.1, read as the reverse complement.
TAAGCCAGGCAAAAAGACAATCTGATTTAAATCATTTGACTGAACAAACTGACCCCAAATGTATACCAATGTAATCTATGTACAGCTGTGTAAAAATTAAAGCATTGTAAGGGATGTTAAGGGATGTATCTCTCTCTCTCTCTCTCTCTCTCTCTCTCTCTCTCTCTGTGTGTGTGTATGTGTATAAATATATTGTGTACATATGTGGAGTGTTTAGGACCTAAACCAACACTCCTGGCTTGTAAAACTCTGTTTTGTAGGTTTAAGATACATTGGTTTTTGTTTTGTTTTGTTTTTAAATAATACCACTAAAAATCCATTTGAATCTTTCATTCAGAGTTGCAAAACTGACAGACACTTTTTTGCCAGACACAGGTAACTAGTGTTGTTTGGTTTTGGTATTTAGCATTTAACCCTTAAGGGACCTCAATGCTTTATAAAGTTCAATATCTTTTTAAAGACCAGTGGCTGCAGCAGGGCAGTCAAACCCAGGAGAATGGGGAGAAATTCTGGATCTCTCTCTCTTTTTTTTTTTTTTTTTTTGGTAACAAAATAGCAGATAAGAGCTGTAGTAAAAAAATAAGAAATTAAAAAAGACAGTGCCCCTCTGGAGCAACAGCAGGGGTGAGGTGCCAAAAAAAAAAAAAAAAAAAGGCAGCAGCAACATTAGAAATACAGAGCCTTAAGGTGGTTCTGAGTAATCACACTGTCACTTTGATAAAGGTACATGAAAACTCTGTGAGCACAAAAGAAACAGTTACACCTTATATAAAAATGGATATGGCTAATATAATGTTATAGAAGTTAAACTATGAAAGGAATGTGCATTTTTCCAGGACACGTACAGTGTATATTGTAGAAGGGGTAAAAGAAATGCAAACAAAACATGCTACTTAATTAAAATCCTGTTAGGGCTTTAAAGGGAGCCACAATAGGTTGTGTTTTCAGGAGTTGAAAGTGAAAAGAAACCAAAACTCTGGGTGGAAGTTGGTTGTGTCCCTTTTAAGACAGGGACTCTGAGCTGCTGATGGCTTTGGATCCAAAAGCAAGCCAGAAAGCATCTGTGTTAATGCAAATTACCTAACTGATAGAGGAAGGAGAGAACTGCCCATAAATGGCAGCACAAAGGAGTTGTAGATAATGAACATACCTGGTCAAAAGAACAGGAGTACTTGTGACACCTTAGAGACTAACAAATTTATTAGAGCATAAGCTTTCGTGGGCTACAGCCCACTTCTTCGGATGCATCCGAAGAAGTGGGCTGTAGCCCACGAAAGCTTATGCTCTAATAAATTTGTTAGTCTCTAAGGTGTCACAAGTACTCCTGTTCTTTTTGTGGATACAGACTAACACGGCTGCTACTCTGATACCTGGTCAACAAACAAACTACCTGACACCAAAAGGCTCAAATTATGACCCTCCAGAGGAAGGTGGAAAAAGTCAAACCTAAAAATAAGAGAGGGACAGGTTAACCCTAAGTAGGAAAAAATATATTTGTGTGTGTGTGTGTATGCAGTGCTGAAATCTGAAGACAGGTACAAAAGGGGTCCGCTTATATGCATGACACCCCTACCTTTTAATTCACCAAACCCCCAAGGATATAATTAAATTAAAAAGCCTATGCAAAAATTTCAAGAGAACATTGAACACACTGGCCTGAAAAACAAATTGTCTAAATAAAAGGCATGGTATAACAAGATACTTTTAATAGATTTGATGTTAATATTAAACATTGGGATAAATTTAATGTTAATAAGTACCCCTGTAACAATGTATAGTGTGTATGGTTTTTGAAAAAACCTTTAAGGTGGTATGGTAATGATGCTTCTCAGCTATTACCTGTGAATAAACTTAAAGCTTAGCACAGCAGAAAAAACATTACAAATGTGGTCTGCTGTATAAGAAGAAAAACTGAGGTACACCACCCCATAAATTTAATAACTGAACAGTGGGATAATTTCCCCTAAACCCTTAAAAGGTAGGAGCCATTGAAACCTGGCCTGCCTATATAACAAAAACACAGGAAAGTATGGGGGTAATTCCTCTGTTTTGCCTGCAATTAGCAAGGATATTTACCAAAAAAAAAGGGATATTTTAAGCAATAATCTGCCACCCCAAAAGGGGTAGAAACATGTTCTTTTTGTCTTCCAGAAAATCAGGAAAAGCTGGTAGCAGCTGAAGTGCAACCGAGAATACCATCAAAAAGAACGAGGAGTACTCGTGGCACCTGGATCTACTGTCATGACAAAGATTCTGTTCTGTGTTTTCTGTTTTGTGTTGTTTATCTTGTTGCTAGCATTATTGTGTATTGTGTTACAAAAAAAGGAAATACTGCATTAGGCAGAAAAAGATGAATAAGCATTTTAACTGTATTTAGAGAAACCAATGCTGCAGAAGGGCAGAGGTCAAGAAATGCCAGTCTGTTAACAGGGAAACATCGTTAGGTGGTAAAGAATCATTTAAAGGCAAAATATGCATGAGACACAAGGTTTATCTGTTGGTGGGAATAAAAGGATGGACATAAAAAAAGATTAAAGCACAAAATGAAATTACCAAGGGAAAAAGGGTATGTAAAAACATTGGTTACTAAAAGAATAAGATATGACTAAGCAAGAGAATGTATACCTGAAGTGTAAAAAGAGGCTGAGGCAAAGTGCAGAAATCTGCTGCAGACAAAAGGATTCAATATCACGCTATTGTTATTTGGTAATAGATCAGACAAAGAATTATCAACGTATACGTTTGTTGTGGTCCCATATCTTGTCATTTCTCATGATTCATTTTCCTGGGAGACTTCAGTAATAGGTGTGCATAGTAATATAATGTATCTGTCATGTATCTCCTCCAGGCAGAGGTTAGGTCCTTCCAACCCAATAGATGGTCCAGTTGTGCTGGTCCAACTTTGAAGTCTCATTGATCCAAAGGGTTTCCAGAAGTTTTTGGTGGAGTATGGTGTTCAGCAGCCAGACCAGTATATTGACAGTCCTAACAGGTCATTATAAACATCTGATAGCCATCACCAACCATGATCTGGCCCCTAAGCACCCTTTGATCTTGGTCTGTCCTCACAGATCACCATGTTTCATTGATGAAGTGGAAAAGTAGGAAGCTGAATCGTAAGTGGCAGAAAATCAGACCCAAATCCAATCAACTGTAGGACAAGGAGATCATACAATCCTATGATATGGCCACGAAGGAGAATAAGAAATCCTGTTCCTTAGAGACTCTCCCTCAGGTGAAGTGTTCTGGAAAGCGAGCTGTCTAACTAGATAACATAGCCTTCCCTTGGTTTCAGACTCAACTATCTTCCACTTCTGTGCAGGCAACATTTATTTAATCTAAGCCAGTCACCATGACTTTGTGAAAGCAGGGACAAATTAGTAGTGGACAATCTTACCAGTGTCCCTAACAAAGCTGCAGACATGTTTTATTGGTAAGGATTTTGAAAGCACCAGGAAATTTATTCCACCATTTGCAAATTAGTCCAATACTCTTGGCTAATGGAAGCCTGTGTATGTGTGTGTGTTGGGGTAGACTTCCATCAACATAAAAATATGCCATTGTTTAACTTTTGTCCAAAAACCAATCACTTAATAGCAGTGATATTACTCTGTATCTAATGTCCCTTTCTTGGATAACATTATAGACAAGCTAATTCATGGGCCAGTTCCAGAAGCACCTTTCTTAAGTATCCTTTACCAATAGGCTTCAGGCTTAGAGTATTTCTCTCTGTTGCTTCTCCAGGGACTTGAGAGACAGGTTTCTCCTATCCAGTCCCTCAGGACTCTCCGGCATGCAACCTGGTTAGTTGGGTTGCATAATGGGAACACAATTCTCCCATGACTGACAGAACAGTTCAGAATTACTGGGAGCTTGATGATAAACTAATCACATGGATGAACTGAAAGAAAAATGTATGTTTAAGGGACATCTGAAGTGAAATTAGAGCTACCTCCTCTGGGATGGTTCATGGGGGTGAATGTGATGATGTGTGCACACTATACTTACACATCCTACAAATACTGCCTTACTGAATGTCGGAATAGACATCATAGTGTCCTGCTCTGCCAAGTGCCTGCAGGCACTGTATTCTGTGCCTCTTCTGCTTCTGTTTTTGTGAGCAGGCACTGGTCAGCCTTGACAGTCTTTTTCAGTGTTAGCAATCAGGTGGCATTGTTCAAGAGGTACCATTTTAGCCATTACTATGATAAAATAGTCTCATCTTGTCAGCTGAAGATTGTAGGAAGAAATTTGGTTTGACCAACTAGGGAGTAGTGTCCTGGACCATAATTTCTAGGATGCAGGAGAAAATTTTGGGTAACTGAGAGTTCATATTATCCCTAAAGGATTTTAGTCACTCCACAGCCTTTAGTTTATTTATCTATTTACCATTCAGAAAGCAAGTGTCCATTTCAAATGTATCATGATGCACACTGTGAAGCAAAAGGACTCCCAAGCCCCCTGTGGGGTAACATAGCTGCAAAATCATCAGAGGGTTGATTTTTTAAAATGATTTCTGAATAGGTCCACGTGCTTCTTGTAACAATGTAGCTTCACTGAAGTTTAATGCCAACTAAAATACTAGTAGACTGCCAAGGTTTTGCTTGTCCTTTATATCCTGGGTAGAGTATCACAGCTAGATCTTTACAATCTGTGTATTAAAATATAAATGCTAACAAGTTTCCATATAACTTAAGGCTTTATTAGTTATTTTATAGATCCTGCGGAAAAGCAAATTCAGTCTGCCTGCCTTGCTGAGCAGTTTTCATTGCTGCTCAACCAGCATCATGCTATCTTAGTGCAAAGGCGCTTTGAATATCTATTAGTGACTTCCAGAATGAATCAATGAGGTTTCCAAGGCTGTGCAGCAACAGTCACATTGAACTACCTGGGAAATTTCAAAGACTTTAGGTAGTCAATCACTTAGCCTTTTGGGACTGGTGAATTGAAAGGCTGTCAAGACCACACACAATGTTTCCTTATGTTTTTAGTTACTTGGCTATTATAGGGAATTTACCCCGGGGCAGAGGGAAAGATTTGCCCAGATGACATTCTCTCAGTAGCAACAAAGCCCCGTGGGCCCCTTGGGCATTAGAAATAATTGATGAGAAAGTTAGACTTTCGTCACCTGTTCAGAGTGTGAACTATAGCTCCCTTTCTTTTGTGGTTTCACAATATATTCTACATTCTAATTGAATTCTCTCTGGGTACAAGATTAAATTGGAGGAAATAACAGAGTTAAACATCACTTTGCATGTGACCAGTTAATTCTGTGCGGTAATGAATGGATTGGAAAATAACATGTTTTCCTTGTGTTGTGACTTGTCACATAATTTATAGCAAAGGATTCTATATACTTAAGTACATAAATGTTCTTGTATATGATACACAGCAGCCAGAGAGTGCTTTTGTGGGATTTGAAATGGGCATGTTTTAGCTGACAGGCTGTTCTGTTGTTACACGGAGATTGTTTTTTGCTGTGCTGTTGCTGGTTTCTGTTGTTTTTATAATGATGATTTGTTGATTAAGAACATAAGAACGGCCACACTGGTCAGACCAAAGGTCCATCTAGCCCAGTATCCTGTCTTCTGACAGTGACCAATGCCAGGTGCCCCACAGGGATTGAACAGAACAGGTAATCATCAAGTGATCCATTTCCTGTTGCCCATTCCCAGCTTCTGGCAAAGAGAGGTTAGGGACACCGTTCCTGCCTATCCTGGCTAATAGCCAGTGATGGACCTATCCTCCATGAATTTATCTAGTTCTTTTTTGAACCCTATTATAGTCTTGGCCTTTACAACATCCTCTGGCAAAGAGTTCCACAGACTGTGCATTGTGTGAAAAAATACTTCCTTTTGTTTGTTTTAAACCTACTGCCTATTAATTACATTTTGTGACCCCTAGTTCTTGTGTAATGAAGAGTAAAATAACTCTTTTTAGGTATCTTAATTATCTAGGCAGGTATCTTTTTGTCTCTTTATTTGTTCAAGTAAACAAAAATATTCATCCTATTGCCATTCTACCACTAAAGGAAAAAGTCACGTTTATGAATAATAATAATAATGGCACTGGGGATATGAAACCATAAAGCAAAATCCCACCTAAAATGTGTTTGTTTCCTTTTATTTCAGCTATGTAGATCTGTGGAAAGGATGCACGCAAGAGTAGTGGTTTTCTTAAGGAAAATGTTTCCATAAGCATTTGAGAACTTTGAGAAAGGCTCCCGAACATTAACATCAATGGATTTTTGTTCCATATGAAAATCTGAAGGCAAACCTGATATTGGCTGCATCCTACTGGCTTTACTCACCTGAATTCTTTCACTCATGTGAGTTAGGCAAGCAGGATGTGACCCACAATAGTAGAGTTCTGCAAATATGTCATTTCTGCAGGGATTCTTTATTTGGTGACAACTTTCCATATTACAAAATATCCAGCAGACATTATTTATGGAAGATGGTTTTTTTAAACAAATTTTTTGGGGCTGGAAGAATTTCACACGATATGCTAATTTTGAAATGTCCAGGAGGAAGATATTTAATTTCTTGTTTGCTTGTTGCTATGACCAAAGAGAAGAACAAAAAAACTGCATTGAAATGTAGATGGGAAACTACAATCTAACCCTGTATGCAAGATTAGTAGAGGCAAAATGCGTATATAGGTAATAAGGTCACAACAATTTTTGCTCCCTGGCTTGGACAATTTGGAACTAATGCGGGTCTCAACTGGTGCAAAAAATATTCTCATTGACTAAACAGCAGGGAACTGGGTTTGTAGTTTTGCCTATTATTCTACAGCTCCAGTCTCATCATTAATTGGAAGAACAATATGGCTTGCACCTACAAGTAAAGCCACTTTTTATATCAATAACAGTGCCTTCTCACAACAACACAATCCATAGAACTCAGTCTTCAAAGAGGAATTAATGCATTTGAGAGGATCACATTTTTTTTCACCTTTTTAAACATCTTTTTGATACTGAAAATGAAAGTTTGTTTGTGAATTAGGTAGACATGGGTTGGTAAGCACCATTTATGATTTTTGGTCCCCTTTCAAGTGACTTAAAAAGTCACTGGGAATACAAAAATCATGACAGATTGCCTGGAAGTTTGCAACAAACACTGGTTTGAAAAGCATGTAACAATCTCCATCTGTTCATTGCACACTTGAAAAGACTCACAGAGCCTAAACTGTACTACTAAGATACCTGTGATGGCATTGCTTTTCTTGTGAGGATTGTTTAATTTTACTTGTGCTCTTTGGGGACAGGAAAGTTTACTTCATAAATACTTATTAGGCTTTTATTTTGGGTAGATACAACCATACAAATGATGGCGGATCCTGAGGTCCATTGACAGTATAGTTTTGTATTCAGTAGTATTGTAAGTATCTTCTCAGAAGCAAAAAGATGAGAAATCCTTATAAAATAGGCATCAGCTTTTTTCAACTATAAAGTGTCAGGCAAAAGTGATTTACATACTTTTTAAGGCTCTTACCATGTAAACATTCCCACACTACATTTTAAATATGTGAGTAGACCTATTGATTCAAGGCACTGCTCGTGTGCTTAAGTGTTTTCAGGATCAGCACCTTGGACATTAAGGCTGTGGCTACACTCGAAACTTCAAAGCGCTGCCGCAGCAGCACTTTGAAGTGCGAGTGTGGTCGCGCACCAGTGCTGGGAGAGAGGTCTCCCAGCACTGCAGGTACTCCACCTCCACGAGGGGATTAGTTTACAGAGCTGGGAGCACTGTTTACACTGGCGCTTTACAGCGCTTTAACTTGCTGTGCTTGGGGGTGTTTTTTCACACCCCTGAGCGAGAAAATTGCAGCGCTGTAAAGCGCCAGTGTAGCCATAGCCTAAGCTAGGGTCAGAGTTACCAGAATTAAAAAGATTTTCAAATAATTGCCAAGCACATGCCTTACCCATCTGAATACTTCGACTCTCATTTTAAGCTATTGTTAACTCAAGTGCCTTGATAGGCACCTTGCACTATTTTATTCTTGAGTTTTAGTGGTATATTTTCTGAATTTGAGGTTTAGACCCTGTTCTATGATGTATCTGAATAAACTGAATAAATGACTAAAATGAGAATATTATTGTGCTTCTCTGGAAATTCATTTGCTTTTCCCTTTATCATTCATTTCTTAAGGTCTTACGTAAAGATATTCAGACATGGATTCTCACAAATGAAATAGTTTAAGAATGCAAAATTATGACTCCTACCACAATAACAGAAATTTTAGCCTTTAAGTTGCCATTACAGACATTTTCATTTTTTTGTTAAAACGTTCAGAATTGTGTATTTCATAACAAATAAGAAGATCGGTAGCTTCCTAATATTTAGCTTGTTGATGGCCAACTGACTTTCAATTTGATAACAAGAACATGTTGCCCTTTTCTATTACACTGCACATACTGTTTAGAGATAAAAATGTCTGGCTTTCAGCAGGCAGGAAATTTAATTACAGTTAAAATGCAACAGGCCATTTACTGCACAAATGTTGAGCAGCTGACTGTGCCAGCAGCAGTACCATTATATTTAACTCTGATACAAGAGTGACAATATATTATCATTTCAGACAGGACAAAATATCCCGCTGTTACTACTGTGGCAAAACTCCCACTGGTGTGAATACAAGTTTTTCCTGAATAAGCACCGAGTGGTTTGTTTGAATAAGGATAACAGGATATGGCTCAGACATAGCCTACAGTTATAGGAAGGTAAGGCATAGGTATAAGTTAAAGCAGTAATGCAATGAGCCTACAAGCCTCAAGGCCTGTAAGACAATAGCTTAGTTAAACCAATCAAGGCATAAGGCCCAAAAAGGCTTAGCATAAGCATCTAACCAGGAGTAACCCTAGGTTATAAGATATCACAAACTAGCATGCTATAATAAACTAAACTGCTGACAGGTAACCTCAAGATGCCAGTTGATATCAGTTTTAGTTACTATAAATTAGGACTATCAGCAGATGTCTGACCACGAGAATGACATGGTAACTAATTGACATACAAACCAATAAGTTTGAGGTAAAAGGCCTAGTAACCTATGGGATAAGGGCACCCCAACATTAGTAGGGTCTGGAAATACAGATAAGGAAAAGGGACACCCTTACTGAATATGCATTAGGCACAGTGGGCATCATTGTAACACATTGTAAAAGCTATCAGAGGGGTAGCCATGTTAGTCTGGATCTGTAAAAAGCGACAAAGAGTCCTGTGGCACCACAGGACTCTTTGTTGCATTGTAAAAGCTGTATCCCATCCTGCATACCTTGGGAGACGCTAGGATGATGACCAGTGGTGGTGGTGATGATGGTAAGGATGATAAGTAACACTTCAGGTTTTTCTACAAGGGAATGTGGGGGGGAGTATATGGATGCTCAGATGCTCATTTTAATACTATCTCTACCTTCTCTGCTGTGTTGGAGTATTTGTGACTTTGCTAATTGTGCTAATAAAGATATTACAAGGTCAAACCACCTTCCCCTAAGTGTGAGTGGCTTTCTCGTGCACACCAGGGTCCTTAAAATAACTAATACTTCTAGGTCTGGTCCTGGGACAGAACCTTGCCAAACTACAGAGTGTTAATTGGCTTATCTAATTAATCAATAACTAACATACAACCAATGCTTTAAACAGTAGCTCTGTTGCGGTTTTATCATGATATTGATGATATTTGGTAGTGTCCTTAAAGTCCCAGTATCTGGAGTCCGGTGATTACTTGAGACTCTCAGCATATTTTTTTAATTAAAAATTTCTAGCTTTCATGATTGTGGAGGAAAGCTTGACAATATGGTTTCTAAACGCCCCAAACCTAGAAGATAAATTTAATGGCCCTGAATTTGTATTATTTTCTAAAATCTCATGATTATTGCACCTATCTCATGAGTTTGGGGGGGTTAACTTATGATTTTTGAATGCTTAGGTTGGCAATGATGAAAATTTTGCACTCAACTGACTGGTTAAAATTTGACTGGTGACTGGCATACATAATTATCAAATTTATGTACAAAACGGCAGTAAATTAATTCACAAAGTATAATCCCAATTCAGGAAATTACTTAAGCATTTAAGCATGTGGAACTTAAGCATGCTTAATTGCATGTTTAAATGCTTATTTAAAACAACTGTATTTCTGGTGTCCAACAGAGATTGATTCTTGGCCCTATCTATTTAACAATTGTATTAATGATCTGGAAGAAAATACTAAATCATCAATGCTAAAGTTTGCAGATGAAACAAAAATGAAAGCGTGCTACATAATGAATCGTTCAGGTCACTGATAGAGAGATCTGGATCACTTGGTAAGCCGGGTGCAAGCAAACAATATGCGTCTTAATGTGGCTAAACGTAAATGTATACATCTAGGAACAAAGAATGTAGGCCATACTTACAGGATGGGGATTCTATCCTGGGAAGCAGTGACTCTAAAACAGATTTGGGAGTCATTCTGGATAATCAGCTGACTGTGAGCTCCCATTGCAATCCCGTGGCTAACAGGAGAATCTAGTATAGGAGTAGGGAGGTTATTTTACCTCTGTATTTGGCAATGGTGCAATGACTGCTGGAATATGGTGTTCACTTCTGGTGTCCACAATTCAAGAAGGATGTTGATAAATTGGAGAAGGTTCAGAGAAGTTCCATGAGAATGGTTAAAGGATTAGAAAACATGCTTTATAGCGATAGACTCAAGGAGGTTAACATACACCTCTACCCCGATATAACGTGCCCCTATATAACACCAATTCGGATACAACGCGGTAAAGCAGTGCTCCGGGGTGGCAGGGGGGCGCACTCCGGTGGATCAAAGCAAGTTCGATATAATGCGGTTTCACCTATAACGCGGTAAGATTTTTGGGCTCCCGAGGACAGTGTTATATCGGGGTAGAGGTGTATTTAGCTTAATAAAGAGAAGGTTAAGAGGTGACCTGATGATAGTCTGTAACTACCTACATGGGGAGAAAATATTTAATAATGGGCCCTTCAATATAGCAGAGAAAGGTATAACATGATCCAATGGCTGAAAGTTGAAGTTAGACAAATTCAGACTGGAAAAAAAGGCATAAATTTTTAACTGTTAGAGTAATTAACCACTGGAACAACTTTTACAAGGACTGTGGTGGATTCTCCATTTCTGACTACTTTTAAATCAAGGTTGAATGATATATGGTCTAAGGATTATTTTAGGGAAGTTCTATGGCCTGTGTTATGGAGGAAATCATACTATATGATCACAATGGTCCTTTCTGGACCTGGAATTTATGAATCTATGAAAAGTTAAGCACCTGTTTTAGTACTTTTTTTGAATCACATCCTAAGTGAATAGTTATGTGCATACGTTTCATGCAAAACTGATTGCATAATATTTTTTATAAATGAGGCCCTAAGTACAAACTTTTAGGTAGGAAAGAAATCAGATGCAGGATCACTTATGAGCAAAACCAGCTGTCCACCTAAATACGATAGATTTTGCTGGTATTTTTTCAAAATACCAATAGTTTAGGAATAAGCATGTTATAATGAAGACATTGCTATTTAGAGGACTCAGAAAACTTCCTGCCAATTTTATTATGCTCATTCTGAGTAAAATTTCTGGATCTTCATTGTTAATAAGTCCGCATCAGCCTTGTATTAACCCTTATCCTTGGTTTACAACATTGACTTTGTGATATTGTCTATAAATTGATATCTTAAATTCAAAAACTTCAAGTTTTCATTTTAAAAAGTGTCATTCCAAAAGCAATAGATGAAAATCTTGGGTATGATTACAAGAAATCTAGTACTATTACTATGTATGTAGTTGAGAATATTTCTGTTGCAAATGTGAATCGTTGGACTGTGACAGCTGGCCACAGCCTTATGCTGGGAAAGTGAATGAAAAGGGTACAAACTCCAGCTAGCTGAATTTGTATAAAAACTGGAAACAAGTAATTTCTGGAAGCTTGTTTTTCAGTTTACACCTAGCTCTAATAAGCAATAACAGTGCTAATGTGATTATTCTGTATCACATGGCACCTACCTTGTTACATTTAAGAAAAAAAAAGCATTTATTCATAATGGGGAAATCCAATACCGTCCTCTACAACTGTGAGTGGCCCTTTTGCAGAGGCAGAGTAAAGTGGCTGGGAGAGGGCAGGGCTGTGGGATTTATTGCTTCAAATCTTTCCATCCAACTGTTGTAATAATTTGGACCTATGGATTTACACTAACTGTGAGATCAACAGTAAAATGTGAGTGTAAATTCATAAGATGTCACAATAACCGACAACAACAAATTGCTGATGGGAAAGGGTACAAAAAGGAGACAATCTGAATTAATCCAAACCCAAAAGCCTGCTAATATAACTCAAGGACTGTTTAAGATCACACTTGGCAAACAAGAAAAGTAAGGAAAAATAAATCAGTGAACCAAAATTGGGGTGTTGGAAACTAGGCCTAATTGGTGGACAAAATAATGAGGGGCTGGGCTATTCTGCCCACCACTCCCTTTGCTATCCTTAAAGGAAGAGATTTTGGGAGAAAAGTTGGCTACTGGTGTGAGTTTTACCATCATGGCTGCCACCCAACACCATCTCCTGGCACCCCAGGACTTCGTCATCCTGATCCTGAGAGATGTCTGACCAGACCGGGCCAGAGAGGGGGACCCAGATGACTTCGCCACTCTACCCACGCCAGCTGAATCCCAAACACCACATGGGATGAAATGGGATCGGACTTTAACAACAACAGCAACAACAGCTCCAGCCTATCTCAAGTAACTTCTTTTTCCCCAAAAGGACAGTTATTACCATCTTGATACCATCGAAGAGTCAAACATGTTTTTTTCCTTCTATAAAAGCTGTCACCAGCTAAGAGAAAGGGCACACAGGATGGTGTTAAAATGAAAGCCTTATTTAATAGTTTACATTTCAAATACTGTAAATGTTGTGGGTTTTTTTTTCTTTATCTTTAATAAAAGGTTAAAAGGATTTTTAATGGTGTCTGCAATGGTACTAAGTAGGCTGAGGTCTCTGTATATGAAGTTCTGAGCCTTGTTTAATGCTGTTTAATGTTGGACAGCTACTGGTTATGTTAACGTCTTTGGACCCCTATATTCCATCTAAATTAATACAACTCACCCTTGGGGTGCATGTACATAAGTAAAGTTCCTTGGGCTGGACCATCAGGCTTGGGGAGCATCTGGAAATTAGCTGTGCAGTACCATCGTTGTCAGCCTAGATGGAGACAGAATTGTCATCTTCTGCTTCGAGACTTTGTCATTTAAAAAAAAAATCTGCTCTGGTGGTCTTCTTTTGTTTAACTGTGACAAAATGTAGTAGGAGTAACTGTTTCAATGAGCCTAATTTTAAGATGCTGTTTTTAAAAAATACCAAAAAACCCCCCACAAAACCCCAACAAATATAACATTTTCATCATCATAGGCATTTGAGTTCCCTATGAATGTTTGAAAGTACTTGATTATTTGTTACTTATAGCTCAAAAAACTTTAGGATTGTAGGATTGTAACTTCTTAAAAATGTGTGAGTTGTCTGGTTCAGTAGCATATGATAAAGCTGGATTTATGCTACAAACACAGAAGGGGAAACATGAGTGCTTACTAAATTCCACATCTTCACAGTGATCCATAATTATTTTTGTTGCAATGGTGCATAATGAAAGTCAAATAGTTATCAATGGAAATGGAAGATTTCAGAAGTTGGTAAGGTACTGGAGAAGCATTTTTGCTCTACTGTCATTTAAAAAAAAACATTTCTCCTTAATTAGAGAGGAAAAACTATTCCAGACAAATACTTCTTGAAAGACTGATATTGCTACAACATTGGCCAGATACTATAATGTAATGCTCGGTAACAATTCAGCCCTTTTTTTCTATAGATGATTGCCTAGAATCGTTTATTTAAACTTGAAACCTGGAGAGAGTCCTGACTCGTTTGACATTATCAGTATCTTTGTGCCCCACATACACTGTATAGTTAGAGATTGCTGAGATTATTAAACACCTAATTCATCCCCAGGGACCGAGTGATTAATTAGCCTTCAAAAATGCTGCTAACCTGGAAACTTAAAATATACATTAGCTTCTTGTGTGTATTCTTGGTGGCTACACGTGATAAATTCCTGACGTGCATAAAATTACATTGCTTTGATTTATTGTTTTGTGTATTTAAAACTTTTTTGCACTTTCTCTTTCTCCCACCAGTACGTCATGTGTGCACCATGTGGGTTCTTATTGTACTTCTTTATTTTTCATGTCACTCTTGATAATAATGATAAAAAAAGGAAAACACCCCTGCTTTCTCCCTCTATGAAATGGGAAACTTTTTCCTAAATTGAGCCTACTGTAAGCAACGTACTTTGATTGCTGAAATATCAAATTGCACTATAAAAATACTGACTTTGCAGGTTTTATTAATCCTTATTTAAACCACAAATGTACACTACCACCCATATTTTATGGACATTCGGTATTTTGCCAGCAATGTATCAGATCCATATTTTCATCTATAAAAGATGCTATTTTATTTTTTATTACAGGGAATGCTTATTTTGGACCCAACTAATTTTTCTTTTCTTTTCTCTCTCCCCTAGAATTGTGTGTCCACTTGATTAATACTTTTCTTAGTAGATTCCCTTTTCATGACTACAAATACAGAATTTATTTTTTTTGTTTTATAGGCTATTTTAGTGTATTTAAAATCCCAACAAGAGATCAAATTCTAATCAATTCAACTGAATTTGCCTGTTTTTCTGGACCAGAAGAAATGATTGAAATTTTCCATTACTATCAAATTACTTTTATAATGTAAAGCTGCTTAAGTTAACATTGTCTTTTTCATTAGTCTTATTTGACTCCTACATCCATTGAAGGGAAAGCAGAGGGAGAACCCCTAAGACTCTTGGTTAATTAATCGTATGGAAATTCTGACAGTTCCCATAAATCTGAATACTAAAGAATGTCACAACGTTAAAGTGGAGGTAGGAGCCATACATTTTGCATATCTTCTTTGAAATGCATTGCTAGGGCAGAATTTCCAAATAGTCTGTCAGGAAAGCTTTTTGCCACTGTGGTGTCTCTAAGAAAAAAAAAATCATGCCATCACACAGTCACACCACTCGTAAACTGAGTGAATTATACTAAAGAGTCTGAGGTGAAGTCCTGGCTGAGGTCTTAAATAAGATTGGTGGTCTTGTCCAGTGCCTTATTTGTAAACATCACACAAAGCAGTGCATTACTGGAAGCCTCTGCTCCAAGGAGGCCTAGAGCTCTTGCAGGTCAAGATTAAACTGTATTGACAGAGCTGCACAGGGGAACTTGCACTGCACCTGTTTTTTCTGGTTTTGCCACAAGCCAGTGATTTTATTCTCTTTTATGAACACTAAATGTACTGGCAAAAAAGTGTTTAGGAGAATCAAATGTGAACGTAAACACTGTACGTTATCCTTTGGACTGAATAATTGTGCAAGATAAAGGAATTTTTCAAACAAGCAGGTACTTGGCAAAGATCTGATCATTCCTGAGCAGCACACATTGCCATGTAGCAGAAACAGTTCCTCATGCAGGGCCAAAGGTATCCTCTGAAAAACTAAGTACCTTTCTTTATCTCTTTGAAGAGGTGGGATGGGCCGTGGCTTTTTGCAGTGCCTCACTGGTAAGAGAGATATGTACAATGGTTTGTTACCCTGTATATACAATAATATTCTGCCATCCTTATTCCTGTAGAGTAGTAAATGTTTGGTCTTGTAATTTAATTAATTGGGACTCCGGTGAGCAATAAAGGTGGCTCAAAGTGGCCCATAATAACAATAATATTAAAGGTAAATAAACGGTTGTTGCTAGATTGTACTGTGTTAACAGAAACGCAAAGAGATGAGGAATTAGAGACCTTGTAGGGCAGTGAGGGAAGTAGGGTAACTGGTAATTCAGGAAGTTATAGCAGGCAATATGCTGGAGTTTTCATCAACATCCATTGTCAGCAAGGGTCCATTCACAGCAAAAGCCCAGTTGATTAGATTACTAGCTTAGACTGTAGTGCTATGTGTGGCACAACCAAGGAAGAGATCAAGAGTTGAGGCTGATGCCGGAGCTTATTTCTGTGGCTTGAATGCAAGGGCCCAGTTATGTAAACATTGTACACATGGGACTACTTGTGTCAGTTGGAGGTCACCAGTATGTGTAGAGATTGAACAATTTGTGAGTAAACTGTTTCAACTTGGGAAATTGGGAATTTTCATTCAAAACATTTTACTCAAAAATTCCCAGGTTTTGGGAAATTTCCCAGCATATAGAAGCACTGTCAAGCTTCCTCTGTTTGTTACAGAAGTCACTGCAAAGATATCAGCTATCCTGCACATTGGCCCTTCAGCTGAAATATTCTAGCAACCAGCTGGTTACAGACAGTGACAGGATAGAGCCGCCATGGTTTTGTATGATTTGCTTCTTTTCACATTCCTACTGCCAGAGTGACCTTGTAAAATGGTACCTCTACACATTTTATTTTTTTTATTCCCAAAGAGCCTATAATGTTCTTGGCAATTTAAAAAAAAAATCTGTTCTGCCTGTGGAATAGCTGATGGACACTGTGGTGATGTGGGAAGATTAATTCTGTTGGGTGTGAATGCTGGTGACATTCCATTCATTATCAGTTTATTAAGTGTAGTGTTACTCCTGAGGGCATTCTGCACCAAAAATTTAAAAATTCTGTGCACAATATTTTAAAATTCTGCAAAATTCTGCAAATTTTATTTCTCAAATTAATGTGGAGGCTCCAACATGGCATTGGGGAGCACAGGCCACAGGCTGCCCAGAGATGGGAGATCACTTTGAAGCTCCCCCCTCGGGACACGGACTCAGCAGTGAGGCTGCAAACAACCCTGACACAATACAAGGACCAGGCCTGTGGGTGGGGTGGGGGGGGGGATTTGGATGCACTGGGGCTTGTTGGGGGAGGAGGGTTCTGGGTGCAGTGGTAATGGGACTCTGCAGGGGGGTCCAGGTGAAGGTGGTTGGGGCTAAGTGGGATGGGCCTCTGGGTGTGGGAGGATAGAGCTTGGCATGGGGGTCTGGGTGTGGGGGACTCATTGGGGGATCCAGATGCTGGGGGAGGAGGGCTCAGTGGGTGGAGATCCAGGTAAAGCTGGTTGGGGCTTGGTGGGGTGGGGATCCAGCTGTGGGTGGCTCATCAGGGTGGTCCTGGTGCTGGGGGAGTGGGGCTCATCGTGGGGGTTCTGAGTGCGGGCGGTGAGGCTCGGCGGTAGGGTCTGGGTATGAGGGGGTCTGGATGCATGGGGGTTAGGTGGATGGGGGAGCAGCTCCATGTACAGGAATCCCTCCCCCTGCAGCTGAGGAGCGATGGGTGCAGGAAGTGTGTGTGTTGGGGGGAGGAGGGAGGAGTTTGCAGAGCTTCCTGTAGCTGGGGGAGAAATCTGGGGGTGGGTCTGACCCAGCCCTGGATGCCGTGCAGGGGAAGAGGAAGTCCCATCCTCCCCAGCTCAGCTGAGCCCAGCAGAGGGTAGGAGCCACCAGTCGGGTCTTCCCCAGTCCCGTCCCCACCCCACAGTGATTTACCTCTCTGCCAGCTGTTCTGGGCAGGGTCTTGTGGCTTCCCTTTGCTTCCCCGTCAGAAAGTCATTTTTCTGCAGGGAAGCAAAGGGGAAATCTGTGGGGTTATAAATTCTGTGCCTGCGCAGTAGTGCAGCTTTCCCCCAGGAGTATAGTGTATTGATCACACCAGGAGTGAAGCTTATTTCTCCTTGATTTACACTGTAGGGTCTGGTGCTGTGTGGAGAGTTGAGAGCCGTACCGCCACATCCAATCTGCTCCTGCCACCCAACTTCTGATTACCTTTATAGTGTGACAGAATTCACGGTATTGCCTTCTCACTTCAATGTACATTATTGTACAACTCAACACCTTTATTACTGAACTTTCACATTCTCCTCTTTTTTGGGACCATGCTGTCTCTGGAGATCTTGCCAGAATCTTAAGAGAATTAAATGAATTTTGCCATGTGGCTGTAAGTGTTTGAGATGGGAAAAGCATCAAAGCTACATCTCTGGAATAAGCCAGAAGCAGTCCCTCCCTCCCCAGTTATAATCAGAGCAGCATACCTGAGAACACCTGAAAGCTATTTGGCTGATGAAAGTTCCAGGGCTGTGTGTCAGAATATCTGAAAGATCGAGCACACCATGTTTGTAAACTGGAACTTAATCAAATCAAGTAGACACCCATTACCCCACACTCCAAAGCTGTAAATATAAAGGTTTCACTCCTAATAAGCTTTTGAAAAACTCCAAAGCCTCCCCTCCCCTCATGGAAACCTTAAGAACATTATGAGAGACAGATGCCTTTTTTTAATGAAAAATAAAGTTTTGTTGAAAATTAAATTTATCATGGAAAATAGTTTTTGAGGGTTTTTTTGGGAAAAAAATTGAGAACATTGCTCCCTGAATTTTTTCTGCATTGTTGAAATATTTTTGAAACTGAGGAAAACTGCCCATCTTCTGTTAGTGTTTTACTTCCCTTCCTATCTTTTCCATTAGAAGTGTGTGTGTGTGTGTGTGTGTGTGTGTGTGTGTGTGTGTGCGTGTGTGTGTGTGTGTGGTATAAAAAGAGTTAAAAAATCAAACCAAAAGAAAAGGAAACAAACCCGACATGAGAGGAGGTAACAATTTCACTTTTAAAATTAACACTTTTCTCATTTTTGTTGTCATTCTCTCGCTTTAAGTGAGGACGTAACAGTTTGACTTTCCTATTAGTGGAAAAATTTTAAAGTAAGAAGGAGCGTGGATTTTTGCCCATTGTTCACTTTTGTATGCCCTTTCCCTCTTCCTTGTGGGAAAAAGAGACATTTTTAAAAAGAAAACAAAGTGGGATATTTCTCACATATGAAAAATTTCAAAACAAAGAAAATTTTAAACAAAATCAAAGTCTTTTTGGGCGAAAAAAGACCAGTTTTGACCAGCTTTATTTACTGTTGTACCGAAACTATACACTGCATATGCATATGCATATATTGAAGAGACAGCTCAGGAGCTTTCATCAGTACTGCTAGGTGGAGCTGGTTGGAAAAAATCCAATTCAACGGGGTTTTGGGGTTTTTTTGTCAGAAGTTGCCAATTTGTCAAAATCAAAATATTTTGTGGAGATGCTTTGAGTTTGATGAAGTCCCTCCAGAAACCAGGCAGGTGGATGGATGGAAACCTGCCTGGTTTCTTGCCATGCCTCCACCCAGGTGCTTGGCAGCCTCCCTAGTGGGCTGCTGTTAAGCCCAGGCTTCCAGGGTACACAGAAGCCAACTACGTGGATTACCTCAGGGCTGAGGACAACAGGGTGCTAGGGCCTGTAGCTTTGGTACAGCTTACTAGGTGGACTGCCTGTGAGGCAGGGACCCCAGGAAGGTTCCATGGTTCATGGCTCCAGGACAACCGGTCAGGTGGACTGCGCTGCTTTGTTCTCTCTTTCATTTTCTCAGAGAATTATGAAATTTTTGGTTTTGTTCCAAAATGGAACAAAGTCAAATTTCAAAATAGTGAAATTTGCTGTGAAAATTTATCTGCCTAGCAAAGCTGTAGGGCTCTCGAATCCTCCTGGTCGTCGTACTCCAACTAGTGTGACAGGAGGCGGTGGATTTCCAGAAAAACTCAAGCCATAGGTACAATGAAGACAAGACTCATATTAGCAACAGTGTTGCCATACAGATGGAATAGCAGGAAATCAACACAAAGAGGAATACTGCTTTAATTTATACAAGTAACACACAAGTCACAATTTGACGGTGGTGTTGGCAGGAGGGAATAAGGAAAAGAAGATGAGGAAATGGAGGTAGAGAGTCTGGTCAAACAATTTGCCCCAGGTTACACAGTTGGTCTGTGATAGGGTCAAGAATGGAACCCAGGTCTCCTGATTCTGTTGTAATCAGCAGTCTGTAACTGCTTAATCCAGGCTAGGGCTTAGGGAGACCCCCCTGGGGTGACAGTAGGCACTACAGGTTGTGAGCTAGCGAGCCAGCCAAAACTACAAGGTTTGTCTGTGTCTATCAGCCTGAATGAAGAATCATCTTTGCATTCAATAAAACAGCCTTGTCTCTTCTGTACTACAAGTGAATGTTACACTAGTTTTATGCTTTAACCTCTATATTTTATCGCCCCAGAAGAATAAAGACATCTTCACACAAAAAAACATAGACTAAAAAGGAAGTAAACATTATTTGGCAGAAAATATAGAACATAACAAAATGGTGCCTTTGTTGAGAAACTGTGTTAAGAAACAGTCTTGTATTGCAGAAAAAGGTTGGGTATGTATTTAATCCTTTGCCCTAAGGTAGTAGGCAGCCTGAGATTTAAACATTTGTAGAATTCCTTTAGGTACTTTCAAAACAAGGCCATACACTGCAGGATGAGAAGGTCAAAAGCTGATCAAAGGTGAAATAATAAAAGAAGAACCATTTAAAAACAGCACAATTTTGACAAGCTACAAAAAAGCAGCATAATGCAGCCAAAGAAACTGATCCAAATGGAGAGACACTTAATCCTATTAATCTTCTTGCTTCATCAGGGGAAAAATGTTGGACAGGAGGAAACCTTTTCTGTGTAGCGCTACAGTAAGTGTTCCACTCTGGGCAACATGCTGAATGGTGACCTACTCAAATTACTTAGACTAAGAACCATGAAAAGAATTTCACACTTTGTCTGTCTAAGAAAACAGCTTTATCAAGCACACGATCTAAAATGTGCTGAGATTTCTTTTTACAGTCCTGTTTCACTTGGGCTGCTACAAGAAAAAACAAATAGCTGTTGTTGCTGCTAATGTAGATAGTGTGGGAGGAGGAGAACAGATGAGATTTATATGTTTTGCTGTACCACATGTTGCTTTTTGAAAATGCGAATAATTATTTATGCTTTTGATCGAAAATCTTCTTATTTCCACTGTTTATATAATTTTTAAGAGAAATTATACAGGAAAACTATTCAAAGGCAGTTTTCTGGTATTGTCATCTTGGCAGATCTGGCTTTATGTTGGTCAGTTTCATAAAAAGAAACAGTGATGTAGTTTGCTCTCTTTGTCTAGGCCCCAGGAAAATGCTTCCTTAATGAATATAAGTATTTATCTTACATTGTGATATCACAAATTGTAACAATATGTTACTATTCTGTTTCTTTAAAAGGGTGGAGTATACAGCGTTCCCACAGTCATGCATTACAGGTTCCACAAAGTCTCTCATGCACACCAGGTTTGTTCATTCCCCTGTGTGCAGAGGAAATAATGGTAAGTAATTAGTGTAGGCAGTGATATAAAACACAACACCACAACTGGCAAGGATGACACAAAACTCAGAGCAGAACAGCAGCCTCAAGGAGGAGCCCATGATAGAGATTTCCACACTTCAGCAATGAGTATCTAGCAGAAGGGAAGGCTGAAAAGAGACACCAGAGAAACAGAGTACGGTGGATAGCTGGAAAGAATGTGCATGTCTCAGAGTTCAGGGCCTAGTGCACTGAAACCGAGCAGCACCATGGGAAAAGTAGGAGCAAAGTCAGCCACTTAGGGGAAACATGACTATCAGTTCTACTTCTTTTAAGCCAGTAAACACAAGGTATACACATGTTTCACACCATGCTTTATTTCCTCAACCTCAGAGACCACAGTGGGATTTCAATAACAGGAAATAAAGCTATAGGCTTGTATAGAAATGTAATAAATATCTATAGTAATGACTAAAAATATATAAACTTAATCACAGTTAGCTGATATGACACCGGACACAGTTTGATCTGGTCTTCACTGACTGCTAAACCATCTTCATCATCCTGTCAGTAAACATGACTGCTGACAACTATGGTCAAATGTCCTAATGTAGACCGGGCCAAAAAGCAAATGAGGTGAGATGAAAAACAGAATCCAGAAGGAAAGTAGTAAGCTGTTGGGCAAGACTTTTGAGACAGTGTTAGTCATAGGCAAGTAGACTGAAATTTCTTTGCTATTATGTAAAAATAGTAAATGAAACCAATTTGCCACTTTCAGAATCTCATTTGATATGTATTTTAAGTAACTCTGGCCAGGCGTACATGCTTCAGAAATTGAAGGAAAAGATTTTAGAAAATTTGACCGGCTTGTACATCAGGTGCATTCCCCCGATTGTTTACTAACGTTTGTGAATGTAAATGAAAATACAGGATTCTCTTGACACTTTTATTTTGACAAATATGCTTCTAGAAGAGTGTGTGCTTTAAATACAGACATGATCCAGCAGTCATCTACTGTGAAAATGTATTCCATAACACACTGAGCTGCTGTAGAGAAATCAGGGATATTATTTTATGTTCTCTGATAAAGCAAGCAGGGAAATTGAAATTTTGTCTTAAATTGCTTTTTCAAGAAACGAATTACTTGTTCCAGGACTAATGTTTGTATTACTTATTCCTATGGATAACAGGGAATCCTCTTATGGCTTGGTAACTGGTTAAAAGATAGGAAACAAAGGGTAGGAATAAATGGTCAGTTTTCAGAATGGAGAGACATAAATAGTTGTGTCCCCTTGGGGTCTGTACTGGGCCCAGTCCTATTCAATATATTCATAAATGATCTGGAAAAAGGGGTAAACAGTGAGGTGGCAAAATTTGCAAATTATACAAAACTACTCAAGATAGTTAAGTCCCAGGCAGACTGCGAAGAGCTACAAAAGGATCTCTCAAAACTGGGTGACTGGGCAACAAAATGGCAGATGAAATTCAGTGTTGATAAATGGAAAGTAATGCACATTGGAAAACATAATCCCAACTATACATATAAAACGATGGGGTCTAAATTAGCTGTTACCACTCAAGAAAGAGATCTTGGAATCATTGTGGATTGTTCTCTGAAAACATCCACTAAATGTGCAGCAGCAGTCAAAAAAGCAAACAGAATGTTGGGAATCATCAAGAAAGGGATCGATAATAAGACAGAAAATATCATATTGCCTCTATATAAATCCATGGTATGTCCACATCCTGAATACTGCGTGCATATGTGGTTGCCCCATCTCAAAAAAGATCTATTGGAATTAGAAAAGGTTCAGAAAAGGGCAACAAAAATGATGAGGGGGTATGGAATGGCTACCATATGAGGAGAGATTAATAAGACTGCGACTTTTCACCTTGGAAAAGAGATGACTAAGGGGGGATATGATAGAGGTTTATAAAATCATGACTGGTGTGGAGAAAGTAAATAAGGAAGTGTTATTTACTCCTTCTCATAACAAAAGAACTAGGGTTCACCAAATGAAATGAATAGGTAGCAGGTTTAGAAAAAACAAAAGGAAGCATTTTTTCACACAACGTATAGTCAGTCTGTGGAACTCTTTGCCAGGGGATGTTGTGAAGGCCAACACTATAACAGGATTAAAAAAAGAACTAGATAAATTCGTGGAGGATAGGTCCATCAACAGCTATTAGCCAGGATGGGCAGGGATGGTGTCCCTAGCCTCTGTTTGCCAGAAGCTGGGAATGGGCAACAGGGAATGGATCACTTGATGATTACCTGTTCTGTTCATTCTCTCTGGGGCACCTGGTATTGGCCACTATCAGAAGACAAGATACTGGGCTAGATGGACCTTTAATCTGACCCAGTATGGCCATTCTTATGTTCTTATATTTGTTGTGCACAACAATCATTTCCCTATTCTATGTACAAATTTACTTGAGCTCTAACTGTGAGTTGCATTTCATGGACAGTAACACATTACAAAAACAAATACTCATTGTTATTACTTAAACGTCACAGTTTGGTAGTTCATGGACAAAAAGTACACACATTTAGTACATATTAGTTCACTTTGAACACTGCTGAATTTGTAAGACTTGTGTGGAAAAAGTCTCCATAGAAATTAAATGAACAAATACATTTATAATGTCTAATCCAGCTCTAGTTACACTTTTCAATTTCAAATAAGGGACTGTGAAACATCTCTATAGATGATTCAAGTAGCCACAGCTGAACACTTTGTTTCTGTATTCCAAAATTATCTTACTAAGAACACATCTATGTAGTTGGGTACTGAAATACCCACCCTTCCTGCATACTCAGCTGTGGATAAGAGATAACTACTCATAATGTAATACCCCAAATAGAAGGAAGGACTTTTGTCTTGGAATGCTTCTCTGAAAGAGACTTGAGGAATCCAAACTGTGTTTTATCCTTTGTATAGAGCTAAAGGATTTTAAATTTTCATGTTTTGCACTCAACGAAATTGCTGGAGCTGAGTGTAAAAAGAAAGAGTGAAAAAATTCGGTGAATATTCATTCAAAGTTGTAATAAATTTGCTTTGTCTGTATTTGTTTTCCATAATATTCTAGCCAATGAGTTTGATAGGACTCTTGCCAGAAACAGCACATTTTAGGAAATTTTTGCAGGATGTTTGTGGAAAGTGGATTTTGAATTTGTAATCAATTCATAGCCAAAATAGCAATTCTCAGACGAAACATAATTATTGGAGTTATGCTCATACAATAAGGAAATAAACTATCGCCAGTTAAAATAATTTGAATTTCTAAAATCAAATAACACAATTTACTGGTTATGAATGAGGTACAGAAATAGATCCACCTAATAGGGCTGTACATTCTATTCATAGTTGTATTATAGGGAGATAATAGTTACCCCCTATATTTGGGTAGCCTAATACGTTTCATTACAAAGGATTCTCATAGCCTTTACATGAGTAGCTCTAATATTTCCATGCTTTGCAGCAGGTCTTTGAAACTTGGCAAAGGGAAAGTTGAGCTAGAGATGTGCCTTTTTTTATTGTTCCTTGAAGTTCCGTATAGGTTTTGCTGAAACTTTGGAAAATCCCCATTTCTCTTCTTTTGTTTGTGTTCTTCAGGAAAATTGTTGGTATCATGCCAAAATAATAACCAAACACACAAATGTTCCAAAGTATCAGGATCATGCTGCCACTAAAGCAGCAGCAGCAGTAACACTGTGAATGCCTGGGACCTGGGGAGCTGTAATGTGTTTGTGGAGGGAGAAAGAGCTGGACTGGGATCCCTGCGAACACCCCCAGAGCCAGCATGTGACTGCAACAGCCCCTTTTCCGTGGGGTGCAATGGGTCAGAAGCTCCCATCAGGGGACAAAGAGTCAGGCCAGGCTACCCTGACCACTCTCCAGATCTGGCCTAAACAGCCCCAAACCCCTGAGATGACAGCCTTCTCCTGATGCCAGCTGACTTAAAAATCTGTGCTGTGGTGCTCCAAAGCTGAGATCTGGCGTTATCACTTATCTCAAATACTGTAGCTCCTCGGGAGTACAGGATGTTGACAGAGGGCATTACATCACAAAGTGTTCCAATGTTTGCCACATTCACATTGGGATTATTCCTCAAATTCCACTTGATAATATTGTCACCAGTCTTTGCCATTCCAGCTCTCGCTTAGGGTATGCTCTTGGTATGTCAGTAAACACATGAGAAACCAATAAAACTGCACTGAAACGGATGTGAGGTGGGGAAATTTTTTGTAGTTCTCACTGCCCTAGTAGACTAGTGGGGTGTGTGTTTATATCTATGGTCTTAGCTCTGTCCCCATATTAACATAACACATCCTGGCAGGGGTGAGGAGCTGTTTTGAAATTTTTCTTGGGAAAAAAAAAACATTCCCTGGCACAGGCGGTAGCTAGAAGCAGATAAACAAGTCAAAGGAGAGAGAGGAACATGGAAAGTGAAACAGAGTACGGCAAACACTGAAGTAGAGTGTGCTCCCTCTGGCTGTCATGGACTTCCTAATTAAAAAGTAAATATGGGGGGGGGGGGGAAGGAAAATATATTGTCCATGCTCTGGGGTGGTTTCAGTTTTCCGTCACATGGTACCTAGAACATTATACTCTGAATGTAGGGTTCTTCTGGCCCTCTGATTGCAGGTGATGTGGTTTTGCAGAAGAAGAAGAGAGACAAGGGGTTGAAAGAGCAGTAAAGAAAGCAAAGAGAAATTTCTGCTTTAAAAAAATTAATTGAAATGCAACTAATAAATACAGAAGAATAAAGGAGGCAGTTTTATTAGTTTAAATTGTTTCAGTCAGTGTCCTTTTGAATATCATTTTGCTAATTAATTGCAGATTATTAAGAAAATGATTGTTAACACATTTTGTTTTCTATTCTATTATAGGAAGGTAGTACTGGTCATACTAGATCAGCCATCTGGTCCGTCTAGTTCAATATTCTGTCTCCGACAGTAGCCATTACCAGATGCTTCAGGAAGAGGTATCAAGTGCTCATGTCTCTTGTGAAAGATATACAGAAGTCAGATTTTATATTATAAATATACTGTGTGCAAATAGATATTATATTTTATACATGTGTTTGTGTATATAATATATAACATAGGAGTTGCCAAACCAGCTCAGACCCATGGGCCATTTAGTCCAGTATCCTGGCTGTGACCGTGGCTAGTGCCAGATTCTTCAGAGGAAGGTGCAAGAAACCCCACAGTGGGCAATTATTAAATAACATGGCCCATGGAGGAAGTTTCTTCCTAGCCTTCAAGCAGTTAGTGGTTTATAGCCCCTATACATTTTAATCCTGTCTAATGTACAGACATATTTAGATAAAATCAGAATTAAAATGTTGGGCTCTGGTTTCATTATCTAATATAAATCCATGTTGTCTTATTTAACCAAGTTGGCAAAAAATTACCTAAAACAAGTCATTACACCATGAACATTTGCTTTCATTAGTAGGGAAAATGTGCTGAGTTCTTTTGAATGATGTAACCTAGTGTGTAATGTTCTGAGAAACACTGCAAAATGGGACTGGTGGTATGTTAGTTATCAGTGAAAAATGTCTGGAAGTTCACACGCAAGCAAAGAATTAAAAACAGAGCCCTGCTGTTCAATAGGTCAATAATGAAAATAATAATAAACCTCTTTTCAGTGTTACAACTTTTTCAATTGCAAAGGATGTTATTAGCTTCTTTTTTTAACCAAGGAATATCCTGGTGCTGTCCCTTTTCTAAATGTCACGATACGTTGCACTTACGCATTTATCTTTAATCTCTGGATCTCAGTAGTAAGAAACAATTATTATCACTATGGAACCCTTTTTCCAGGTATCATTAGCAGTAGTAAGGGCCAGGCTCAATGAAGTGGAGGGTCCCTTTAAAAATAAAATGATTGGCTTGTACCTCCACCTAAAACCTTATCTGCTCCCATGTTTTAGGAACTTAAAATGTAAAACCCCAGTCACCTTTATAAGGTGTTTCTTCCCCATTCACAAGATCTTAGAGTCTCTAGGGATATAAAATCACTTTTTATTTGGGAAAACAAGATAAGCATCTATATACATGTCAAAATTATATTAGCAAAATCCTAACAGTGTCTGAAGGGTACTGAGTCTGAAGTCCCCATTAGTAATTACTTGGCTTGTTGCGGCCCAGAACTTTTATTTACTAACGAAATCCCCAACCACCTAAACCCATAGGTGCTGGAATTAGGAGTGCGGGGTGTGTGTGTGTGCTGCCGCACCCCCTGACTTGAAGTGGTTTCCATCATATACAGGGTTTACAATTTGGTTCAATGGCTCTCAGCACCCCTACTATAAAAATTGTTCCAGCATCCCTGCCTAAACCTCACTTATGAATCCAGTTAGCCTCAGCTTCCCGCAGTTCCCATTGGCCAGAAGCGGCGAACCATGGCCACTGGGAGCTGCAGGCGGCCGTGCCTACAGACGGTCAACGTCAGCAAAATGTCTTGTGGCCGCAATCAGATTACCCTGATGGGCTGCATGCAGCCCGCAGGCCGTGGGTTGCCCACCACTGGTCGAGGAGGAGCAGAATGTTCTTGTTCCAAGTAAGCCTTCTAGCTCTGGGGCTTACACTTATTCTACAGGTAAGGAAATAGGCAATTATGCAGTAGATGTTTCCTCTTCCTATCCCATTACCAAAACCTTTGACCCTTTCAGCTGTACATATGGTTTAGGTCCTGGTCCTGTAAACACTTAAGCATGTGCTTAACTTTACACATGTGAGCAGTACCACTGAAGTAAAGTTAAGCACATGCTTTTGTGTTTGCAGGAATAAAAGCCTTAATCTCCACCTCAGAATTTCCAACTGGTACTGCATTCCAATCCAAAGGAGAATGTAATAGTGTAACTTGAAATCCCACTAGTCTATCTAATCCCACTGCTGACTGACCTGCTGCTGCTTTTTGAAATGAGTATGGAAGACACACAGTGCCTTGCCTACATTCCCCTCTCAGTAAAACAGATTTTCATGTTTGAATTTGTGTGTTCTAACTGATTGAAGTTTTATTTTTTTTGTTTAACTTTTATTAGTAAATAAGGGTCATCCATCTGGCAGTGATCGGTCTGGCTGCCATTGATTCCATCTGCTAAAATAGGATATAAAAATATTCCGCTCTTGCACGACATTGGAAAGCTATGATATCTGGGATTACACCAAATATAGGAGTCCGAAAGTGGAAAACTGACAGAATGATTTTCTGTCTGCGGAACAGGAGAAGTGCCTTTGGAGGATGAGGCTAAAGACAGTCTGATGGCTCAGAGTGTTCCTGAGGCAGTACTTCAGTAAGCACTAACGCCAGTCTGCAGGTAATATGTTCTACAGAGTATTATCATGTAGATTTCAATCCCTCTCCCAGTCACCCGTATAAGCAATTATGAAGGTTTATATTCAAAGACAGCCATATCCTGGAATCTAAAAGGGAACAACTGGTTCAAAACTGGGTCTATTCAAATAGACAAACACTGAATGCAAACATAGAATTACTATTAACGCCTTCTTGTTTTATTAAAAAACTGACTTGTGTTTCCCCCTCCTTATTGCCCCCATCATTTCGTCCCCTGAAATTAATAGTTCTACCTTATTCATGAGTTTTTCAATGCACTTCACAACCCAAGCATATTACACTATGTGGCAGGGGCATGTTCTGCTCCTCTCCCTTTTCAGACAAACAAGCTATTTGGAGACCTTCTTCAGGTAAAACACCCAGTGATTTCTTTACAAAGTTTGTTTCCACCACCTTCACAGATTGTGCAGCGACTCAAAGGTCCTAAGGGTCCTGAGTCCAGCAGGTGGCAGACCTCCTGTCTTGGCTCTACTAGCCTACAGCTCTTTTGTTTTCTCTTTCCCCCCTTTGTACTTCCTTGCTGTGCCTTTGTACCTTCAGAGTTAATGAGGTAATTAGACTAGGGAGAGTTAAAAGCTATCTTCAGTCTATCAGTTTGACACAGTTCCCATATTCAGGTGTGCACAGGGCGACTAAGGGCAGGTCTACACTACCACTTGTGGCAAGCTAACTTACATTGCTCAGGCGTGTGAAAAAGATCCCACCCCCAAGTTACAGTGACCTAAGCGCTGTCCATACCGGCGCTATGTTGTCAGGAGACACTCTCCCGCTGACGTAGCTTCCGCCTCTTGTGGAGATGGAGTAATTATGCCGACGGGAAGGCACTGCCCGGATTGAAATTGCAGTGATCAGAGTGCTGGATTAGCTGCTGTTGTCCAGAACTCTTTCACATACTAATAGAACAAAAGTACAAGAAGAAGTGTAGATATTCCAATGGTACTGTAAAAATACTTGAAGTTAGCCCTGGTTCTGAATTCAAACAGTCTCTGTGAACCAGCAGCTCCTTGCTACATATTTTTGTGCCCATAGACTATCCCAGAGAAGTTCTTTGTGACTTATTATTGTTCTATTTGACCACCTGAAAACCTTTTCATGAGCTAGGTCACATGGGGAAGATCTGATGGTGAACATCATTGGCATTTCATCTGTGCACCTGGCTGCCTGAGCCTCTCCCACGTGATCAGGAAGGTCAGCTAAACTCATCAAAATCTATTGTCTGGCTATGCCGAAAGAAGGACAGGAGACATTTGACATTGGTTTAATCAGGCAGCAACTTTATTATTAGATGTCTGGGACTACCCGGCAGATAAAACTGTACAGTGCAGGTAACCCCATGTTTATTGCATAATTACCCGGGGGGCTTTTACCAGACACCCCCCCCCCCTTTTTCCATCCAGGTCCCTCCAGCAAATCCATTTGCTGGGACCTTACCATCACCCCCATAGGAGGGTTAAGGTGGGCTATAGGAATGGGGGGTTGGCTCCCTGCCATACCAATCATAGGAGTCCACAACCACTCCCCATTCGTTCCTTTAATGCACACCTATTTTGAAGTCCTTCTCCAAGCCATTTATCCGGTCACTGTATACCTTTCCTATGGGGTACCTGCACTGGACATCTGCCCTATACTTAAATAATTAATTCCGACATACAGCCTACTGCCCTTCAGGCCATGCATAAATAAAGCCCTCCCTGAACTCGCTGTGAGGAAGGCGAAAAAACCCCAACTGCAGCCAAGCCAATATGGTGGTAAGGGAAAAATTCCTTCCCAGCCCCCCTTAAAAAAGGGGCAGCTAGTGTAATGCCCACAGCAGGTCTTGACCAAGCCTGATATTTTACCACCTAAAGGGGAAGGAGGGTGGGTCCTGCCTCAGCCTGCTGCATGTAAAAGGAAGGCTTCAGGCACAGGGCTGCCCCTTTTAAGCCCTGCATTTCCGGGGGATGAGTCAATGACCACGCTGACCCTTTTGCAGCAGTTTTCATCTCCCCCTGCCCGCCATAAAGCACTGTTCCCTTCATTTGGCCAGCCAGTCAAATACCCACCCCCCACTTAAAGGTGCGGCGCGGTGCGGTCATTGTCTGGCTATGCCAAAAGAAGGACAGGAGACATTTGACCTGTGTTTAATCAGGCTGGAACTTTATTATTAGATGTCTGGGACTACCTGGCAGATAAAAGTGTACAGTGCAGGTAACCCCATGTTTATTCCGTAATTACTCAGGGGTCTTTTACCAGCTCCCCCTCTTTTTCCATCTAGGTCCCTCCAGCAAATCCATTGTTGGGACTTTACCATACCTGGGGCGCTTCCACCAGCTCCCCGTCTTTTTCCATCTAGGTCCTTCCGTGTAAAAGGGAGGCTTCAGGTGCCTTTTAAACGCTGCATTCCCAGGGAATGAGTCAGTGACCATGCTGATCCTTTTGCAGAAGTTTTCATCTTCCCCAAACCCCCAGCCATAAAGCACTGTTCCCTTCATTCATCCAGCCAGACAAATATGCCCCCCTCCCATTTAAAGGTGCAGTCATTTTCATCTGGATTCCCAGAGAGAAGACAAACTGTCTCTTCAGTTGAACTTCTTGATCAAGATGCAGTAGTCCCTGGGGTAGGGTGACCAGATGTCCCGATTTTATAGGGACAGTCCTGATTTTGGGATATTTTTCTTATATAGGCTCCTATTACCCCCCACACTCTGTCTCGATTTTTCACATTTGCTGTCTGGTCACCCTACTCTGGGGTGGGGAGGGGAAGAAATTCTAAGGCCATGTGTTTGTCTGATTGTTACAGGCTGTTATCTCTTGTAATTTCTTTGGGAATTATATTGTTTTGTATTTGGCGGGACACAAGGTTTTACTAACTTTACAAAGGAAAGTATATTTCCCCCCACTGAGATCTGATTTCTCTTGTCATTAGATTGATGTCTAAAGTGTATTATAGCTAGACAGAGTTACACAATGTATACTCCTTCAGCAATTCTCCAATTATTGGGAAGAGTCATATCATGTATTATCTGGCTTGACACATACTTTTACAAAAAGGATGGTCCCTATAGTGATCCTCAACTGAAGTCATGCATCCCTATTTTTTTAAAGCTGTGTTTTGGAATCATCATTATATGGTATTTGACATTTTACACTGTATCACGTTGGATCATCAAGCAGCCTCTGCAACATGAAGATGATATATTCGAGATCAGCAGCAGATTCTGTCATATGAAACAAGGAGTAGCATTATTATAGGTCCCCAGCATTAGCCACCCATGTTTTCTCTACATCAGGGGTTGGCAACGTTTGGCACGCGGCTCGCCAGGGTAACCACCCTGGCGGGCCGGGCCAGTTTTATTTACCTGCTGACGCGGCAGGTTCGGCCGATCGCGGCCCCCACTGGCCGCGGTTCGCCGTCCCAGGCCAATGGGGGCAGTGGGAAGCAGCGCGGGCGAGCGATGTTTAATTGGTTTAATGGCTAATAGTTACAGACTACTCCAGAAATGTGGTCAAGAAGCTATTAACTTCATATAGAATGTCTGTCAATATTGACATTGCTCATTTGTAACCCACGTCAGGGGAAAGATTTGAATGTGTTTATGCCGAGGGAAGATGAAGCAGCTCCTGCACTTGACACGTTTCTTTTTTTTCCTTTCTTTTGTTTGTATTTCACTGCCTTGTATGATGATAAGCTGATTCCATGAGTAGTCGACTCTATCATAAATCTATTAAATGTGATTTAATGAAAACTGTTAAGATTGAATAATAACCTCAGAAGGTGCCAGGTTAAAATGGAGAGACGTTGACTGAAAATGCATTTTCATGAATTTAATGCAATTAAATTAAATTAAATACTGACTACTTTAATTTTTAAATGATGAAAACTGAACTCTATTATAAATACACATTTAAGGGTATGGGCTCCTAGAGAATATTTTTCTGTTAGGATTTTTCTTCCTTAGGCCCTGATCCATCAAGGTTTGTAGGCATTTCAATAAGACTGCTTGTATGCTTAAAGTTAGACACTTGCATAGATACTTTAGTGAATCAGGGCCCTAGTTACAGTGGTATTGTGTATTGTGCTGATGAAAAGTTTTAAAGGAAGCCAGCCATTTGTTTTCACAGGTTTTCTGACCACGTGTGCCACTGCCCTTCACTGATGCTGTAGATTCCCTTTTCACTTGTATATTTATCCCTTTTGGTTTCCCCTTCTAACTTAGTGTGACCTCTATTCTGAGTGTCAGCGTTGGCCTAGGACTTTGAATTCTTCCTTGCACTGAAGAATCAATATGCTGTGTCAAAATCTAAAAGCATTAACCAGGTTCCAAATACTATGATGCTGTCCCACAGTTATGGGTGAGGCTGATAGCTGAATTTTGTGCACACACACTGATTGACTTATCTCTTCATTTTCCACGGTATGCCTATAAGCCCACAAAGCAGATCTATTGTGAATCAAAGTAAAATCACAAAGGCCTTAGTCAGCAAGGCATTTAAGCCTGAGCTTAAAGCAAGGAAGAGCATCCCTTTCCCAGCACAGCACTTAAGCATGTGCTTCAGTAGGACTTAACTGATTTGGTTAAGTCCTTTTTCTGAGTAGGGGCTTGAAAGAGCAAGTACAGTTATACAGAGAAAATCAACATTGTGTTAATCAAATGTCTGATGATCAGCAAAAACTATTACCATCAACAAATTAACTGCATGGCATATTAATTCTGGTGTATTCACTCATGCCTACAGTTCTGCTCTTCCTTACTCCCCCTGTGCCAACCCTCGGTTTACAGCGTGCTGTTCCACGCTAATGAAGAAGAGCCATTAGAGGTAGACCTGCTTTTTTTTTTTTTTTTTTTTAAATCAACCAGTGCTGCTAACTGTCAAATAGTTATGTCATCACAAGTGGCCAAATCTCACCAAATATTCCATCATCCTGTTCACTCATGCTAGTCTGCCAACAGGTTAACCCATTTTTAATTTATTTTGTGCTGGCAGTATATGTGTATAGAGAGCATTTGCTTTTTGTAATTTGTCTCAATTTGCTCAAGTGGTTGAGAATGGTCCAGATGGAAAAATGAGGACAGTGACAGCTTATTAGGGAATGTTTATATTGTTGTACTAGGAAGCAGCAGCCATTTGTTAACACGTGTAAAATGCATTTTGCTTGTCTTTTTGGGAACAGAAAATTGAGTACAGTCTTTATCTTGGACACCTAAGTTTCTCTCTGAAGGGTAAGCTGATGCAGCAGTTACTTCTCTTTTAAATATTTATGGGTGAGTCATGTGAAATGCCTGCCAAACGTAGCAGAGAGAAAGTAATGGCTAGTATTAAACATTTGACCTTGAAAGCAACACTGATTGAAAATAATTACCACAAGTTTTAAAATCTTTTTTTCCTGTTCTGGTGGCAACATCCTTTTTGGGCTCTAATAAATTGCCCAATCATCGTATCATCAGATTAACTTGACTCAATTGTTTATTTCACATTAAGCTTCAGCATTACTGATGCACTATGTAAAAATGATATTAATTATCTATCATTTTTTTTTATCCAGATTTCTTTGGTGGTATAAATTCTTGTTGAGTTTGCCCTTGAAGTTCCACTGAAGCCAAATGTCATCTTACTATGTGAAAGGCTGAAAATTATCTCTGAATTTTCTGCTGACCTCTAAGATGTACTGGTATTGAGCAGGTGTGAATGAATTCTCTTAGACCCCTTTGTTATGTCTATCTGTGTTGTCAATTTACTTTATATTAACATCTGGGAACTGGATGTGGGAACATTATTGGTCTCGTTAATTATAATTAGCTGTCAGTCTCCTCGGTGAGAGGTATTTTGGTCATTAGGTGAATAATACTGGTTCATGAATATACCTTCATGTAATGAATACTTAAAAAATACGTTATCAAATATTTGCTTTTAAGTATGACAAAGATTTTCTCCCACCCTCCGCTTTTATTTACTTGTGGTCTGTGTTTCACCAAAGACTTTACCTCAAGGATACCAGGTATAGCTTTGTAAGATCAGTGGATTAATGTAGTCTTGTATAATATCATTGGCTGTTGGGGGCAAATGGTTCTATAAAAGGAAATTTTGCTGACATAGAAAAGAAAATTGCAGCTGTGGAATGTCAAGAGATTATTATCACAATAAACAGCGATTAAACAGGATTATTATAGAAGTGCATTTGCAACACTAAAATTGAAGTGGTGTCAGCATTTTGTTTTCTGACTGTAATATGTCCATAAAATGTGATTTGAGCTTGAACGTGTCTTTTTAAAATTCAGTAATACACATTTTAAAAATATCTTTTTAAAATTCAGTTCTATTGTTTGTTTTGAGGGACCAAAAGGATCGTCTAGATTTTTGTGTGTGTGCTCTTTTGTGAAAAAAATTTGTTTTAAGAATATTTTGCAGTTACTTCATTCATAAAAGGTCAAATCCTGCCAGCCAAAACTCCTTTTGAATGGGAATTTGTTGCACCTTGAGGAGTTTGTCTGTCTAAAGATTTTATGTCCTTTTCCCCCCTCCTTTATTTTTGTTTGAGCCCAAATTGAAGAACTGGCTGCTGTGGGACTGTACTAAAGTTTAAATACCTTTGTTAATATAGTTCATATAGGGCCCCATCCTATTCCCATTGAAATCCACTTGACTTCAGAGGGAGCAGAATTTGAACCCCACATTAATCAAATTGGTTGTTATGACATGATTAAATGCTGAAAGGTTAATAAAGACACTTGATTGCTTAGTATAACACAGGGATTCTCAGACTGGGGGTCGGGACCCCTCAGGGGGTCCTGAGGTTATTACATGGGGGTCATGATACACGGGGGTCATGAGCTGTCAGCCTCCAACCCAAACCCTGCTTTGCCTCCAGCATTTATAATGGTGTTAAATATATAAAAAGTGATTTTAATTTATAAGGGGGGTCGCCCTCAAAGGCTTGCTATATGAAAGGGGTTACCAGTACAAAAGTTTGAGAACCACTGGTATAACAGGAATTCATTCTCTTGATATGTCTTGTACTTACTAACTGACACTACATCATTCATAAAAACAGAAACATATTTTATTTATTTAGATTTATATACACACTAAAAAAGGACACTTCCAAAAGACAACTAAATTAATATCCAGAAATAAATAAGGTGTAGGAATGTAATTCAGTAGATTCTACCACTAGGTAACCAAAAGCCGCAACTCCCTCTCCCATCCTTTGTTCCACTGCATCCTTCCCATGTCCCAGTTTCATCAACCTGATGAAAATCTTGGTTTCATTTGGTAAGTGAGGTGAGAAGCTGTGATCCCATCACTGCAGACAATTTCTCTTTCTGTGTCCTCACTAGACCTCTACCCACTATTTCCTATATCCTACACACTGGCCATTAAGAAACAGATGGAAAGCATATTGAAATGACTCTATGAAGTTGACTCAGTCTCACAATGTGCAGTTGTCACACCTCTGGTGTCAGTGATGTCAGATGGATATTTCACCCCCCAATTGACAGGAAAAGGAGAAACTAAATCATATTCATCTTTAAATAACAGTGACATCAGCACAGGGTATTTCCCGTGGATTATAGCTGAAGACACCAGCTGCTGAGTACCGTTAGCTCCTTCAAATCTTTTGGATCAGATATAATTTCTTCTTGTTTTGCTTTTGAAGAGTGGAATTAATTAATCTATAATGTAACGGACAGAAAAGAGTTCATAAAACTTATAAGGAAAAATACAACCCCAATAGGATTTGGACTTAATGCTATTGAAAAATGAAGGAGGCAGTTTATTCACTAGACTACATGGTGTTTTGTGATAATCAGGCCCATTATATGGGTATGAAATTAGCCACGTGGGGACTTAACCACCATGAATTTATCCAGTTCTCTTTTAAACGCTGTTATAGTCCTAGCCTTCACAACCTCCTCAGGTAAGGAGTTCCACAAGTTGACTGTGCGCTGCGTGAAGAAGAACTTCCTTTTATTTGTTTTAAACCTGCTGCCTATTAATTTCATTGATGACCCCTAGTTCTTGTATTATGGGAATAAGTAAATAACTTTTCCTTATCCACTTTCTCAGCATCACTCATGATTTTATATACCTCTATCATGTCCCCCCTTAGTCTTCTCTTTTCCAAACTGAAGAGTCCTAGCCTCTTTAATCTTTCCTCATATGGGACCCTCTCTAAACTCTTAATCATTTTAGTTGCTCTTTTCTGAACCTTTTCTAGTGCTAGAATATCTTTTTTGAGGCGAGGAGACCACATCTGTACACAGTATTCGAGATGTGGGCGTACCATGGATTTATATAAGGGCAATAATATATTCTCAGTCTTATTCTCTATCCCCTTTTTAATGATCCCTAACATCCTGTTTGCTTTTTTGACCGCCTCTGCACACTGCTTGGACATCTTCAGAGAACTATCCACGATGACTCCAAGATCTTTTTCCTGACTTGTTGTAGCTAAATTAGCCCCCATCATATTGTATGTATAGTTGGGGTTATTTTTTCCAATGTGCATTACTTTACATTTATCCACATTAAATTTCATTTGCCATTTTGTTGCCCAATCACTTAGTTTTGTGAGATCTTTTTGAAGTTCATCACAGTCTGCTTTGGTCTTAACTATCTTGAGCAGTTTAGTATCATCTGCAAACTTTGCCACCTCGCTGTTTACCCCTTTCTCCAGATCATTTATAAATAAGTTGAATAGGATTGGTCCGAGGACTGACCCTTGGGGAACACTACTAGTTACCCCTCTCCATTCTGAGAATTTACCATTAATTCCTACTCTTTGTTCCAGGTCTTTTAACCAGGTCTCAATCCATGAAAGGACCTTCCCTTTTATCCCTTGACAACTTAATTTACATAAGAGCCTTTGGTGAGGGACCTTGTCAAAGGCTTTCTGGAAATCTAAGTACACTATGTCCACTGGATCCCCCATGTCCACATGTTTGTTGACCCCTTCAAAGAACTCTAATATATTAGTAAGACACGATTTCCCTTTACAGAAACCATGTTGACTATTGCTCAACAGTTTATGTTTTTCTATGTGTCTGACAATTTTATTCTTAACTATTGTTTCGACTAATTTGCCCGGTACCGACGTTCGACTTACCGGTCTGTAATTGCCGGGATCACCTCTAGAGCCCTTTTTAAATATTGGCGTTACATTAGCTAACTTCCAGTCATTGGGTACAGAAGCCGATTTAAAGGACAGGTTATAAACCTTAGTTAATAGGTTTATATTAACTTCGCAACTTCACATTTGAGTTATTTCAGAACTCTTGGGTGAATGCCATCTGGTCCCGGTGACTTGTTAATATTAAATTTATCAATTAATTCCAAAACCTCCTCTAGTGACACTTCAATCTGTGACAGTTCCTCAGATTTGTCACCTACAAAAGCCGGCTCAGGTTTGGGAATCTCCCTAACATCCTCAGCCGTGAAGACTGAAGCAAAGAATCCATTTAGTTTCTCCGCAATGACTTTATCGTCTTTAAGCGCTCCTTTTGTATCTCGATCATCAAGGGGCCCCACTGGTTGTTTAGCAGGCTTCCTGCTTCTGATGTACTTAAAAAACATTTTGTTATTACCTTTGGAGTTTTTGGCTAGCCGTTCTTCAAACTCCTCTTTGGCTTTTCTTATTACATTCTTGCACTTAATCTGGCAGCGTTTATGCTCCTTTCTATTTGCCTCACTAGGATTTGACTTCCACTTTTTAAAGGAAGTCTTTTTATCTCTCACTGCTTCTTTTACATGGTTGTTAAGCCACGGTGGCTCTTTTTTAGTTCTTTTACTGTGTTTCTTAATTTGGGGTATACATTGAAGTTGGGCCTCTATTATGGTGTCTTTAAAAAGCGCCCATGCAGCTTGCAGGGATTTCACTTTAGTCACTGTACTTTTTAACTTCTGTTTAACTAACCCCCTCATTTTTGCATAGTTCCCCCTTTTGAAATTAAATGCCACAGTGTTGGGCTGTTGAGATGTTCTTCCCACCACAGGGATATTGAATGCTATTGTATTATGGTCACTATTTTACAGCAATTACAGACAGTATAGGCAAGAAAACAAGAAAACAAAAGAAAAAGCAAAATTTAAATGCTTGATGTTGTTGGGACAACACCTCAGATTTCACAACATGTTTGGTCTTATATAGGCAATAGCATTAGTGGGCTTTTTCTAAATGAGCTTCTGTGTTTATTTGTGAATTATTATAATTGTTGCTGTGAACAATAAATAGTTACCAATATAGCTACAGAGTTAGGTACATCAGATTATATCTTAAGAAATTGCATAATTACTAGAGCTTGTTGGAATTTTTTTTTCCTGTGGAAAATTTTGACTTTTGGCCAAAAAATGGAAAACCCACAACTTCTGTCTGAAACCTAAACATTTAGATTAGGAAATGCTAACTCTCTAACAGTCATCTCAATTCACATTCTTTAATATATGATGTTTTTATAATAATTCCTATTTGCTGTTTTCCATGTTCCCTGAAATTTGGAGGCATTTAATATAGGTAAAGAGGCTATTATTATATTATTTACCCTTTCCATCTCAAGACCAGTCTTTACTACAATTTAAATTCAGGAATGTTGTTAAATATATTTTAAATCAAGTTATATCACTGCATAACTATAGTTCACCATTAACCTCTTTATTGATGTGGGAAGCTACCTGGTAGGACTTTTTGCTTGGAAGTAGTTAGTCTATAATCACATTTCTGACTATGGCTCAGATATTCTGGAAATGGTTGAAATGTTAATGATCACTATTTTGCATTCTGGTTCTTCAGAAACAGCGTGTCTGCGTGTAATTTAATCATTCTTTTATATTTCTTGTTCTTTTGGTCATGATGGAGAATGTGCTATTTTAATTCCCAAATCTTTTCATTGCTGAACTATTAAAGTTAGGGAAAGAATTGGTGCAACCCATTTAATTTAATCAAAACACAGAAGAACAATTACTGTCTTAGACAGTAAGTCATCATTTTCCATTCTGTGATGATGTTAAATGTGCGGAAATCAGTTTTCTATTTTGTTCTGTGTATTAACTAGCACTACCATGCTGACCTTTGGTACCCAATTTCAGGATTTTTATAGTATTATTGCTTCAAGGACAAATTGCCCCTCTAAATCCTCCTGAATCATATATTTTTTTCACCTAATCCAGTGCACCACTTTTTTTCTCTGTTCATCAGTCATTTACTGAATTAGATGATCTATTTTGGTACTTCGTTAGAAAAAGAATCTATTATTAGGATGATCATCGTACCCTTCACTGGCCTTGACCATCATCCTAATAACTTTGGCCCTGGCAATTCTTTAATTCCTTTTTCATCTCTATAACATGATTTTTGGAGTTTCATTACTGACTCTTGATGACAGGGTGATGAGGATTTAGTTTCCCATTTGATCATAGACCTACATCGCTATTAAAGTGTAGTAGACATCTTGGGTCCTAACCATTATGACACAGTGAATATTTCACTCATATAGGACCTGTGATAGGGTAAAATATCCAGGACAGGGTTAAGATCTACCTGTCTGTCACATGACCCAGCAGATGATTTAAGGGAAGAGTGCATCCTCTTTCTTGGGGCTGAGTGAGACAATGGAAAAGCTTCTGGGGCCTGCAGCTTGCAAATTGCTTTGTTTTTGCGTTACTCATGAGTTTTTGTGTTTGAACAATAAATGGGGTCTGAAAGGGACATGGGTGTGGCACTAGCTCTTTTCTGCGTTGGTGGCGTAGCCCATCATTATACAGGGCCCCTTGCGATCTCACCACTTGTGCCTCATCTTTAAAATAAACTTTCAGCTGGTTTTCTTCTGTCACTTTTCTTCTTTCATTGTCAATGATTAAGGTTGCCTAACAGTTCCCATTGTAAAACCTTGTTTTCAGTTGCTTATAACTTTGGCAGTCTTTAACTGTTTGGGCTGAAATTTTCCATGCCAGGTGTCTGCCTCAGGCTGAAGATTTTGGAAAATTTCAGCCAAAATGATGTAGCTGTTTCCAAGAACAAGGGTAGTTGAAAATGTTATTTTGCCCATGTTAAAAAATTCTGGTGATCTTTTAAAAAGAATGGGCGTATTTTACTTTAAATATGACTTGTTTGTTTTTTTTAATTTTGCAAAACATCAAGGTGTTTTTGAAAAAATTCAGGTTTTTATTATTTCAGTCCCCCCCCCCCCCAACTGATTTTTGTTTGAATGTTTTCTATTTTTGCTTTGTTGCTTTCGCTTTTCACCTTTAAAATTTTTCCCAATATACACTTTGTTTTAGGCGAAAAACGAGAAAAAAGTTTTGGAAAATAGAAGGAAAAAACTGAAATAAACCTAATTTTCCTAAAAGATATAAAATATCAGTTCTGAATTGGTCATGAAACATGAAAAATTTCTGTGGAAAATTTTAGTTTTTGTCAAAAAGTAATTTT
Organism: Emys orbicularis; assembly: GCF_028017835.1. Taxonomy (NCBI): domain Eukaryota; kingdom Metazoa; phylum Chordata; order Testudines; family Emydidae; genus Emys; species Emys orbicularis. The sequence goes on along the minus strand of NC_088683.1, from coordinate 265,087,891 downwards.
TTTGCCTCAAAATATTAAGCCCATATCCAAGTGCTTGGCTAGAACGGGGCCTTGGTTCCAGTCTCACACTATTCATATGTATATGTTTATGGGGACAGTGGGTCCATGACATTTAGCTGCGGTTCCCACTTGTGTGGTTTTAAAGCCTTTCATATCTTTCTGGTGCGTTTTTGTTCCTCTCTGAACCATGCAGAAAATTTGGCCCATTGTGTGTATTGTAAGGTGCTGTAGTTTAATACAATAAATATTACAAATATAATGTATAAACAGGGTGATTTCTAAATGTTTTCCAACTACAAGCAGTTTCTTAAACCCAATGCTGATCAGATAGAACTGCTATTGATTGGTTCCTCACAGCAGTGATCGGCTGTCAGGGTTGATGTCTTCTCTGTGGGCAGTTCTCTTCTGTTCAAGAGACAAGCTGGGTGAGGTAATATCTTTGATTGGACCAACTTCTGTTGATGAGAGAGACAAGCTTTTGAGCTACACAGATTGGAAAGAACCTGAAGAAGAGATCTAAAGAAGTTGGTCCAATCAAAGATATTACCTCACCCACCTTGTCAGTCTCATATCCTGGGACAAACACAGCAACAGCACTGCAAATATCTGTTGGAGTAATTTAAAAACAAACAATAAAAAAACCCAATACCCTCAAACCCCTTTAATCATGTGATTACGTTATCGGCCTTTCCATAAGAAATGCCTAGGGACATCCAGCTGCAACCTGTCTTTCCCTTATTAATTTGATGACATATTAATCTATATTTATTATTTTTTCATGACTCAATGATCTCCCATTTATTTGCAGGAGACCCAAGCAGGGGGATTGGGATCAGATGCAAAACAACTCCATGCTAATGGCTGAAGTAGGCTCCACTACTTCTAATCCCGCCCTCTATGGGGCAGAGGGCAATAGTGGATATCTTGGCCCGGCTCCTCCCCAGTCCACCAATGCTTCATTCATCCCTTTTTCCCCTTGCATGCTGCTCTGCAGGAGGCCCCTGGAGGAGTTTAGCTCTTTCCTATGTAGAAGATATGTATCCTTTCCCCACAACCATTCTCCACTAAACACAGCAGGGAGGGAAGTTTCTGCAAGTGCTAGGTAGAGGCTGGCGAATGTAGATTCAGCTACCGAGTTAAGAGTGAGAAAGCGCCCAGTAATGCAGCAAAGATCTTAAGAGTAACCTATCAGATTTGCTTTGGTTGAGCTCCCTATTTGTCTAGAACACCTGTTCATTATTTGTCTTGGCTATGCTTCTCACGGGGTTTCATATATAGCTTACTCTGTTGCATGACTAGTTTTTATGCTGCAGAACTTGCCAGAAAAACCCATTAGAAACTGTTCAATGTCAACCAATTTAGTTCTTTTAAATTTTGTTTTAATAAGTTGAGTGTTGGCATGTTATAGATAATGAAGTGGAGAAGGCTGAAACACCATCCATAACAGATCTTCATTACAACTTCCAAGTATACATATTGCAAGATCCAGGCACAACAGAATAGGTAAATCATGAGGAATTAATTCAAGATATTGCCAAGCCCCTTGGAAAAGAAGAATGATTGAAGCTTTATCTGATTCATAATGGATCAGGGTCAAACCATCTTGGAAATCGAGGTATTTAGTGGTGTTCTTACAATTAAAATATCCAAGGAATTAATTTAAAGTCCTCTATGCCCCAATGGGAAAGAAAAAAATCCAATATAAGGAAGTTTTGAAGTAAAGTACGTGTAATATTGGAGGCATGGGCAACCTTTGGCACGCGGCCTGCCAGGGTAAGCACCCTGGCGGGCCGGGCCAGTTTGTTTACCTGCCATGTCCGCAGGTTCAGCCAATCGCGGCTCCCACTGGCCGTGGTTTGCCGCTCCAGGCAAATGGGGGCTGGAGGAAGAGGCACGGACCAAGGGATGTGCTGGCTGCCGCTTCCCGCCACCCTCATTGACCTGGAGCGGCAAACCGCGGCCAGTGGGAGCCGTGATCGGCCAAACCTGTGGACGTGGCAGGTAAAGAAACCGGCCCTGCCCGCCACTGGCGGGCTGCATGCCAAAGGTTGCCGATCTCTGTAATATTGCATGACACACTAGTCTGACTATACACATAGACCTATATAGTGCCAATGATAGATAGTCCAAGTACTGGAATGCTCATTATCTTATCAAAGCATATGTTTTATTGAAGCCATTTTCTAAATGCATGAGACTTGAATGTCTAATCTGTTAGGGTATTCCCTCATTCATAACCCTTGCGTAAACTAGGGTATAACAACACATGTGCACTGTAAGACATACCACAAGGTGGCTTAACGATTGTCCAGAGCTTTAGTTTTACTATCAGAAGTTTCAGTAGTCACATTTGGAGTAAATGGCCAAAATTCCACAACAATATGTAATCCTCAAGCAATACGTTAGTGCTAAGATAAAATACACAGAAAAAATAGTTTTCTGGGTCCTTGCTGATTGATATTGAATGGTGTGAGGTACACATTGTTATTAAAACAAAAAATGACAGATTCTGCAAGTGCTTACAAATAATGTTTTACAATTATTTGCATATGCTCATCCTTGGCAAATGTAATAGAAGGAAACTCAGTATTGATATGTAAAGCATCCTCTCATAGGTAAACCTGGAGCGGTTATAATAACCAATCCAGATAATGAAATCTGCTAAGTATCACCCGTTTACTATATTTAATTTTATTTGAATTTTTGTTATCATGATAATCAAGGAATCATTACAAAAACTTAATCTAAATTGTTATTAACATTTTCAATTTGTTACTTCAAGGTCACCATGCTAGCACACAAGCTTTTCTCTTCCATCCCCTCATGACATTCCATCTCGCTATGCTAAACGTTTATTGCTCAGATTGATAAGACTTTTGGCCTTTAGACTCTGAGCTGTGTCTGAATGCTGGTTGCAGCAGGCAGGGAAATTAATGAGAGCATCACTCTGTCTCATATTCTAGGATCTCTTCCTTTAATTTTAATTATAGTGGCACTGTTCATGCTGTTATGGTTAAGATGGTGTCAGCATTTCCATTATTTAAACCCTGTTTTTCAGGGGATGGGAATTCAGTGATGAAAACGCTTTGCATGCTGGAATTGGTTGGACCAAGTTCTGGCTGTAAAGAGCCCAATAAAAACACCCACTAAAACATTAACCCACTAAAAACAAATGATTTCTTTTAAGTTTTATAAAGCTGCCAGACAGTGGCGCCCCACTTGGATACATAGGAGGAAGAAATAAAAGGATCCCTCCATCCTCCCCTGGTTTGCCTGCACAGGAAATAGCCCAAATCTTGGTCCTTATGCTCCCTGAGGGGTAGTTTGCTTTTCCTTTCCCCCTCCCAATGGGTAAACAATTAAAAGTAATTGACCAGTGGTGGAAACTACTCCTGTGCACTTACAAGCTTTGACTAAGATGTTCAAAGGTCGGTGCCCAAATCCAGTTGATATTAAATGGGAGTTGGGGGATAGATTTTCAAAGGCATCTGAAGATATAGATCGGCACCTAATGGGATTGTCAAAAGCCCCTAAATAGATGAGGTGCCAACTTCCAATTCACCTCTGGTCCTAAGTGCTTATTTCCACAAAACAGCGTATATTATAATAAGTATAAAATATCATTGTAGTTTATGATCACTGGCAGCTAAAATCCTAGTTTAAGAGGCTGAGTAGAGAAGAAGTTCTGTAGTATTGGGTTTGTACCTTGCAACAAAGAACTCATATTAACCAATTGTATTTGCAGCCAATATTACTTCATGTATACTTTCTAATGCAGTTTAATTTGAGAGTATATTGATCATAACATAGAACTATTAGAATTTCGGGAATGTTGTTATAAGAAAGTGTGAGAGCCCTGCAGGTGGGGACAATACACAGGAGAGAGAAGAATGGGTAGCAAGTAACAGAAGGTGCAGGTGTGGGGACAGCTGATTGATTGCAGGATGCATAGAAGTATTTGGGCTGTTCTTTAAAAAAAGATGGGAAATTAGTGAAGTGTTGGAGGGGCGTGGACTGGCACGCAAGCACACACGTGTACACGGGGAAGCTTGAGGAAAGATTCTGAGGCCAGGTCTTCACAACCACTTACTTCGGTATAACTTCTGTTACTCAGGGGTGTGAATAAACCACCACCCTGTGCAACATAAGTTACACTGACCTAAGTGTGACGATGCGGTTCTGGCGGGACCCAACTGAGAGTGCCAATTCAGGACAAATTGCTAAAACAGGGCAGTCACAGCCCAAGGCTGGGGTTTTTGCACCTCTAAGGCAAACCAAACCAGCCAGTCTAAGAGGACTTCGGTCTCACCCCACTGGCTAACCACAAGTCTCACAAGCAATTCCCTTAGACACTCCAGTTTCCCAGTATCACCACCAGTGCCACTCATTATGGGGACGAATGGTTATGAAAACCAATACCCCAGTAAAAGAAAAAAGGTTCTCCTGATCCCATAGGACCAAGCCCCAGATCCAGGTCAATATACAAATCAGATCTTACCCACAAATCACGCTGTTGCCAATCCTTTAGAATCTAAAATCTAAAGGTTTATTCATAAAAGGAAAAAGATATAGATGAGAGTTAGAATTGGTTAAATGGAATCAATTACATACAGTAATGGCAAAGTTCTTGGTTCAGGCTTGCAGCAGCAATAGAATAAACTGCAGGTTCAAATCAAGTCTCCGGAATATATCCCCAGCTGGGATGGGTCATCAGTCCTTTGTTCAGAGCTTCAGTTGTAGCAAAGTCCCTCTTGAGGTAAGAAGCAGGATTGAAGACAAAATGGAGATGAGGCATCAGCCTTATATAGTCTTTTCCAGGTGTAAGAACATCTCTTTGTTCTTACTGTGGAAAATTACAGCAAAATGGAGTCTGGAGTTACATGGGCCAGTTCCTGCATACTTTGCTGAGTCTCAAGGCATATTTGCCTTCTCTCAGTGGGTCCATTGTATAGCTGATGGTCCTTATTGGGCCATCAAGCAGGCTAGGCAGAGCTAACACCAGCTTGTCTGGGATGTCACCCAGAAGCACAGCATAAGTTTGCAATACAGACAGTATAGAGCCAATATTCATAACTTCAACTACAAAATTGATACACACATATAGACAGCATAATCATAACCAGCCAACCATAACCTTGTCTTAGACACCCCATTTGCCCCCCTTTATACAAGTTTTGGGTGCCACTACAGGACCTTCGTTGCAACAATGATCTATATTGTCCCAGATTATATCAATAACGTCACACTAAGCACCAGTGTAGACAGCGCTATGTCGGTGGGACAGCTTCTGCCGCCAACATAGGTACCACCTCTCGTTGAGGTGGATTTATTATGCTGATGGAAGAGCTTTCTCCCATCAACATAGAGTGTCTTCACCAGATGTGCTACAGCAGCCCAGCTGTATCAGTGCAGCTGTGCCGAGTTAGCGCTTCTAGTGTAGATTAGCCCTAACTTTTTCGGCACATTTTTTCTGCCTAGGATGATGAAGCTCTGCCTCATCCTCATTGCAAGCCCGTGCTTAAATAGTAGACTTTGGGTATATGCCAAGGTAATTATCACATAATTCGTATCACATTTGATGTCGAGGGAATCTACTATGTATTATTTATTGCTATTAATTATTTTTTTTCACAATACGTGTTATTTATTATTTTATTATTTAATTGTTTGTTGTTATAGGTTGTTGGGAATCATTTGTTTGTTTAATTACAGCAGTGTCCAGAAACTCCAATCAGGACTAAGGGTCCCATTGAGCTAGGCATTGTATAAACATATGGAGAGAGTACAATCTCTTTTTGTCCTGTTGATGCACATGTGCATCTCACCACCACTGAAAGGTAAAGTGCATGATTCAATGGCAGAACCTTAAATATTTTACTCCAGTTCTTTTTGAATGTAGTGCCACTGTCTTCCAGCTTTGTCGTGAATTCTGGCACAGAGTAACTCTCAGGTTGTCATTCATTGGGAGAGATCTTACATGAAGCAGAGAAGTTCATGTTCATAAATGCTTTCAGAGCGTTGGGACAGGAAACTGCTACTTATTTTGCTAATACTGACCCTGTTGAAATTCACCTCTAGCTAAAAATCTTTACCCCCCACTGAGCGTCTGCATTTTATCTGAATAGTTTAAGATAAAGTGCTTAGAGTATACGAAGCAGCTTATGCCCTCTCTGTGTGAGCTAGATTATGATTTATTTTGCTGGTCTACTAAACTTTTTAGAGATGATGAAGTAATATATTCTTGGTCAGTTGTGCTGGATCCTCTTAGCATAATGACTTTTATTAGTGACTTATATCCTGAATGACTGTTGTAGCACTTACCTGAAACATACTGGGAAGAGATTGTTAGTGGGCTTACGTGGCATATTAATCAAATAAGTGTAAAAAATAGAACAAATCATCTCAAAGGAAGTGCTATAGCAACACAGCTATAGTGCCATGCTTTTAACCAAATTGCCAGGACAGAGATGGGCATAAGCTGCTTTTCTTATATTTATTCTGACGAGCTGTTAAATGCAGCAAAGTGCAAATAAATTTGTGAGCCAACATTAAAACTCACTATCTACCTTTTTTCTCAACAAGACTTCCGAGGAGATGTCACATTTTAGAATTGTTTTAATATAACAAAGCACATTTCTCTTATTTTACTGCAGATTTCAAATTAATGGATGAGCCTGAATGAAAAATAATACCCTGGGTGAACTGCTAGATATTATTAATGCAATTTCCAGGTAATTTTAGTGTGCACACTGTCTGGACACATTTATTTGCCAGTGATTGCTAGTTCAGGGTGATGATTCTTTATGAATGCTGTTTTTGTAGAGTAAGTAGTTATTTTGTATAATCTAATGGTGTAATAAATTTTGCCCGTGTCCTAAAACCTGTTTTAAACTATACAAGAAAAGTCCTCCATCTCCTGGGAAAATCCTTCCCTTTATACTGGAATATTGCTCTTGAGTAGAGAGGTGCCAATTTCTTTCAATCGTGATAATATGACACTTCCCCAACTTCTCAGAGGAGAACGTTAGCCTACGTTTTATGTCCCTAACAATGTCCATCCTTTACGTTTCAGTAATAGATTGCATTACAGCCACAACATTGATCCACCAACTAGGAAATGGATCCTAAGACTTTCACATCTGAATGTAGCCTAGGTCAATAATAACAGAAAATCATTACCAGTTGACAGTGGGTTAGTGGACTGGATAAAATGAGCTGGTGGTCTCAATCCAGTATCTAGGAGAATAGGCCTCTCTAACACATAAACACTGTCACACTTTTCACTAATCAATGTTCTCAACAGAGAGGCCAAAGACAGTTGAAGCCTGGAAAATGAATTATTTTGCTGCCATTCAAAGCAGTCCATTCAGATGAGACCGGATGCATTCAGGCAGGGCAGGATGAGGAAACTTATACATGCTGTATATTTATTGGGTTCTGTAGGGCTTCAGGCTCCAGGGTCTTCATTCTGGCAAGTTGCATTATCATTCCATTATAATTTAAAATAAAATAAAAATAGCTCAATTTCCCTTGGATTAGGAATAACTGGAGTGGAGGCAAGTGCAGGACTATATCTATACTTGCTTCCAAGAAACAAATTTTAATATTTGGATCCTAATAACGGCAAAGAAGTGTTGCTGATTGTGCATAACTCTTGAAGTTATTGGGAGTAACATGTGCAATGGGAGGATCGGGCCCCTGAACATTGTGTGTGTCTAACATAATATAAATGTGCATGTGACTTCCTGTGTGTTGCTGCATCCTACTGGTTTTCAAACTGTAGGGTATCGATCACCGGTAGTTTGTGGAGCACTTGTTGATGGCCCACAGAATGCTTGATGGTTACATGATACTGAATCTCCTCATTTCCAGATGCTACATTATATGGAAAGACAGCTAACAATGTTATATACATCTATAATGTTGTTTTTCCATGTGAGCTAATCACTGTTGCTTTCACATGCAAGTTATGCAATTGCAGATAGGAAGAGAAGTGGGCAAATGAGACAAAGTCTCTATTAAACTGTAGACGACATATGGAAAAAGTTTGAGAACTCCTGTAATCTTTCCCATTTTCTGCAAATAAAAATTGCCAAACATAGCCGCCAGGCCAATATTTTAGGTGAAATTTCAGATACACAAAATGTGGAGGAGAAAATGAATTTTGCATGCTGCCCTGTGAATAAATTTGGGAAATTTGGGGGATCTGGAAAACTAAAATTCAAGGATTCAAAAATGTGAACAATAATTTAAGAGATTTTTTTGTTGAGATTTCATGAATACACTCACACCAGTTTGATTAATTCTCTAAATAATGTGTTCTGACCTGTCCTAAGGTATACAAGGTATGCAAGAGTGTCACCTAATGACCTCTGATGACATTAAAAGCGAAGGAGAAGGAAAAGATGGGGTCAAAAAGATGCATTGTTTTGTAGTCTTGGCTGTTTCACTTTAAATTTTCAGATTTATTGTACCATGAAACTCAGAATGAAATTTGGTACATGAAGGATCCCTGTGGAGGGACACTGAACAACAAATTCACATGAACCTGTATGACATAAAAGCACTGAGTTTTGTACAACTTGAGTTCAGATTTGACTTATGCCCGAAGCAGGGTTTAGAAGGTATAAAAAAACTAGAATGCACTAAGCTACAGCACCAGATAGCTTTATTTTGTTCTACCTCTTTTAAAAATTGAAATGTTTGTTCCTTCCCCTAATTTCAGTTGATTGCAACCAGGGCAGAGGGCCAAATAAATATTTTTACAGGGTTCATATTCCTTATTGTGTCAAAGCCCTTGTTAACTTTTCCCATTTTATGACCTTTAATTTGGAATGATTTTCAATGCAGAAAACAGGATGAGCACTGTGGAATTAAATAGAAAGGGGCTCATGGGAGTTTTTAAAGGTTGACAAATGTCTTTATTTCTCAAATACATATCCAGCACACATTGAAGATTGGGATATATGGGAGTTAACTTCAACTGGAGTTTTGTAAGAATTATATTAGCTATTAATTTGAGCTGTCTGTTTGTTTTCTCTAACCTCTGTCCTTCACTGATCTTGGTGCCTCGATGACTATCAACACTTCAGAGATCCAGAGGTGCCTGCAATGTTCTGTACCATCACAGCCCTGTTGTGCTTTTCCTCCCTCACAAATGTTCTGTACACTAGCAATAACAGAAGTCAAAATGATGCATCACAATCTATTTTGACCTTTGAGGGTTTGTTCCTTTTCCCCAGCTACTACTGCTGTCTTTTGTTTAATTTCAGAGGAAGATGTGACAGCACAACAGTGTTTGTTCAAGCGATGTTCTGAACTTGATCATAGAAAACTTTTTGGTTTAGAGAATTCCAGAGTACAGAATGTGGTAAACTACAGTACAGGGTATCAGCTTCTTATTTATGGCTAGCTATTTTTTTCTGTATTACTATGGTTTTCTATATAAGAACTCAGTTAACATATTTATTTGAAAACGTTTTCATGAACCTTGTACGTTAGATTCTTTCATACTCTTTTTCCCGTACTGTACTGATTTAAAAATGAACTGTTTTTCTTTTTGTGTAATCTGTTCTCAAGGATATAACTTTCTAGAGGTTATTCAGGCCCAGTTTCTGGTAGCCTTACTTATGTTGAGTTGCTCTTTATTCCAGAAGTAAACACATGGACTGCAGTGACTTACTATATGGGGTAGAAATATACATTTACTCCTGTTGATTTGTATCAGAATATGCCCATTGATATGTATTTTCCTTGTTGAGGACAGTTCTTGTGCTTCATTAACACTTCTATTAAGCCAGTAAAATTTGCATTTTATGACCAGATCCTTATAAAAACTGTGCAAACTATTTGCAAATAAATCATGCATATATACAAATTTCATGAAATGTTCATGACTTTTTCCGTTGTTTTGCGCAAGTCTGCTCATGATAGCACCAAATATAGCTCATATTATTTTCTATGATAGGCATGATTGTTTATTGCTACATTAGAGATTGTAGTTTTTTTAAAAAAAAGAAAACCTTCATTAAACATTTTTCACATCTTGTCTATTTTCTGTTTGGTTTCCAAAGAGGACCATAAGGTTACAATTTAAGCATCATAATGAGCATTGGACACATTGGCTCGATTTCTCATTCTTGTTACAATTATTGTCCTGAATGATGATTTATAATGGACTATTTTCTGTTCTTTATATGCTTTTTGTCACAAAAATAAGGTTTTGAATGTTGATGACTCTTGTATTTTGTAAATTACATAATTGAGTGCTGGACTGCTTTGATCTTTGTAATGCTCCATCATTTGACTAGTTGACTATTTAAGTTTTCTTCTGTTTTCAGAGTCACAGACCCATGGGAAGAGATGGAATACACAGTCAATCACAGTAAAGAATGCTGAAAAGTCAAAGCAGTATGTCATGCTACTATCTTTTGCTGCATGCTTTAATCATTAGTATTTATACACTTCATTCTTCTATTCATTGTAGAATTTGTTTCAAACATGAACAATGACAGAACATGTTCAGTATCAATTCTCTTGGCAAGATTTAGACACAACAATAAAAATGAAGCAATCTATTGTTAGATAGGTAAGTTTGCCTATTTTAATGCCAAAAAGTTGTGAGTTCTACATGTTTGTTTTTCTTTACATGCTGTATGTAGATTTTATTGATCTTATGACATGCATGCACACACACAAAAAAGCAAGAGTTAGTCAAACAAAGCAATAGCAAATATCTTTAGGATTTCATTCCCAACAGTTAACTTAAGAATCCAAATATAACAGAAACCATGCCAAAATATTTATGCTTTCATTGTTCACATATAGAACACTTGTTACCCACCAAAGTAAAATTAGAAATGTTCTGGCCAAGATTATCAATAATAGGTGCGTAAAGTTACACTCCTAAATCCATATTTAGATATTAAATAAGTGACCTGCTTCTTCAAAAGTGATGAACATCCAGCAGCTCCTCTCATGCTCAGATTTGAATTCTGTATCCCACAACTTCCATCCCCTAATGTGTTTGTTCATTTGTATGTGTAAGAAAAAGGAAGCATGACATGCCAGCTGAAAACTAGGGCTTTGATCCAACAAAACACTGAATGATATGTCTACACTACAGTTGATTGATCTAGCTAGATCAAAACTAGTTTGAGTAACAACAGCGGCGAAGCTGTGGGAACATGGGTGGTTGCACTGGCTAGCCTCACCCACTGGGATCCTGCGTCCATACTCAAACAGCCTCTGCTGCTGTGGCTTCACTGCTATTGTTAGCCAAGCTAGTGAGATTAAAGCTACCTCGGCTATGTCTACAAGCTGCCATCACACATCCCGACTACCATCTGGGATGCCATCACACATCCCGACTGAAGTGCACATACACCTAAAATCATGTGCCTAAATTTAAGCATTTTCCTGAGTGCTATGCTGGACCAGTGCCTCGTCGAGGGCTTCATTGCTTGAATGTTCACTCATTTGCAAAGTTTAACTACATTTGAACTTTGTTAGTTGAAAGCTAGTAGAACACTCTGGCTGAGTGCTCTATTCACACTTTTTCATATATGTGAGTGGAGTGAGGACAGGAAGAGGGACCTGGATAATTCCAATTACACTCATCAAACATGCATCTCTCCTATCCTGTGTTCTGTAATTTCCCTCACAGACCTACAGTAAGGGGATGAAATTGGATGAAATTTCCCAACATTAAATTGTACTCCAAAGATTCACCCTGTAATATGTGTACTACGAGTGGGATTTTTAAAAGCACTCAGAGTTGGTCAAGGCAATGGGAGTTTTACTGTTCACTTAAATGGGGGACGGAATTGGGTCAGTACGAAAGGCTTCGGTATATTCAAAGGTTACTTTTGTTTGAAGAAAATTGAATGGAATGCTTATGGGGGTGTAGGAACTGCCACAGTGTATCAAACGTGTGATCCATTTAGTCCAATATTTTGTTGACAAAGTCAAAGAATTCTAGTAGACTAGAGGCATGATTTTCCTTTGTCGAAGCCATGCTGGTTAATCACCAGTATGTCAAGCTTCTCTGAGTGTTTTATAATTTTCTTTTTAATTAATTTATCTGGTTTGGGAAGTAAGGCAGTTATCAATGATTGAGGATATCCTTTGGATCTTGTTTTCAGATTGGTACAAAACTTACCACCCTTCAGATCTGATACAGTCGCTGATTTTATTGAACGATTGCCTTTTTTGGTTATCAGCCCCGCCACTTCAAACTTAACATATTTTTGTTAGCCAATTAGCTGCTTCATTCTGAATTATCTAGTGAAAGAGAGAGAGATTACAAAAAGCCTAACTCTGTTGCAGAAGGCAGAGTGGAGATTTAATTAGGGGCAATGGATACATCAGATTAGTTTATAGCTACTGAGCTTTTCACCACTATTTCACTTTTTAAAATGAGATGCAGGAGTGATTGAAAATTGTTACTCTGTGATGCCCATTAGGGGCTTATGTGAAACAAGTTGATGATCTCAGTCCAACAGAAAAGTGGAGGAATTGATTGATATGGAAACCTTTAAAGTTGGTCCCTACAGAACAAGGTTTAGGCTCACTCACAATGTAGTCCAGGGAAGCTTGCACTGTTACTACCTGTGTTGTACTTGTTCTGTGGATGAATTGAAAATTTCAGCTTTTAGTGCCATCTTCCACAGGGAGTATATTCATTTAAGAAAAAAATAGAATAATTTGATCTTAATTGGTAGCCTGTATCCTGGTGTTCTGCAGATCTATATTGGTTGATGCTCTTTATATAGGTTGGATTGGAGCTAGTAGTTTTATGAAATAAAGCTTAACAGCTGCACACATCCATATAACTTCCCTAGGTCACAGGGAATTTGGACCAGGCAGTCTGATCATGTGAAATGCATATTTGTGCATTTTCAGCACATAACTGGGAGACCCTTATTTCAAATAGTGAATTATTTTCCTGTTTCCCTGCTTGCAAACCTTTTGACTGAATAAACAAAACAGGCATACACAACTAAACAAAAATTCAGACTTAAACTTCTTCAGGGTTATGGGGGCTTGAAGCAGTCACTCAGCTTCAGTGCTAATATTTTGGGGATTGTTCCAACCAGATCATAGTGTATGCAGGAGATAACGAGACTAGTTCTGTGTTTTTCCCCAAATGTTTTTGCTAGTGGGAAGTGCTGCCACTGTTACAAGGGTAAACTCTATGCTTGGCAGCACCTTATGTCAGACTCTGGAATGGAATTTTGTGTGTTTGTTATTTTTCCTGCCTGGCAAAGATGTGCTCTGACTTTAGGACATGGAGCATTACCACGTCATTTGGCTGACAACTCCAATTCCTATGAGAAATTATGGCACCACAAAAACACTGGCATGCATCATTTTAAATTTTGCTTTACCCTTGTCATAGTTATAATATCTTACAAGTCTACTCACGTGAATCATCCCCCTTTTTCAGGGGCAGGCATTCATAGGCTGCCTAAGCGGACTCAGATGCAGTGTGATACATGATGAATTAAGACATGGATAAATGAACTTCAAAGTCAATGCAGTCTGAGAGGAATTCATATTTGGAACGTGGTTATTTCTCTTAAATGGCTCACGATGAAAGAAACAAAGGACTTTCATCATGGTACCAATAATCACCTAGGAAATGTTAACCCGTAGTGTCCCTATAGATATTACTCAGTATGAATGATGGAATAACAGATGTTTTGCTAGATGTCAAGTATAATACTTCTGGCACATTAGTGCCTAACAAGCTTTATTTATACTGATGTTGCAAACTTCAAGATTTGCTCAAAAAACGTTTTAATTCTTACAGGGTGCATAAGGGGAATTTATGAAAAGGCAGCAAATTACAGATTTGCATATGCTCTTGCAGGTTGCAGAGTGTCAGTCAAAGGGCCCCCTTTGGAAATTACATCTCCCTATTTCTTTGTGAATAATATAAAATGGTTAGTTTCTTCTTTTAATATTTTTCTGTAATGGATCCAGGAGGATTTGACTATTTATTAGAGAAGGGCAAATTGGTTTGCATGAAATAAGAACTGACCTGAAATTTCCCCCAACTCAAACCAAACACTTTTCTGTATGCATGAAAATGTTGAGATAATTTTTACTTTTATGCATCATAGCACTTTTGGTCTAGACTGCATATGCTGCAAGAAATACCATATATCTGACCCAATAAATACTTGACATCTTGCTTGAAAGCTTATTTTGTGTCCTATTTTGAGTTTTGTCTTGTCCACTTGGAAGATTGTTATTTCTAGAAAGGGAAGAGAGAAAGTCTCAGTGGGTGCTGTAGGTGGAAAAGGGCTGTTAACTTTGTATTATTTTGCTTTTTGGACTACTTATTTTGCTCTTGGCCTACCTAAAAGGAGCATATACCATGTTGTGATCTGAAGAAGTGGGGTTTTTACCCACGGAAGCTTATGCCCAAATAAATCTTTTAGTCTTTAAGGTGCCTCCGGATTCCTTGTTGTTTTTGTGGATACAGACTAACACGGCTACCCCCTGATACTTGACATGGTTTGATGGGGCGTCCACCCCACACTAGCCTGTAAATGGTTAATGTAGCCCTAGGAAGACTGTGTGAAAAGCTGCCAATAGGAGAGGGGCTGCGAGAAGCAGCCAATCAGGGTGGGGCAGGCCCATATAAGAAGAGCTGCAAAGCAGAGCAGAGTCAGTGGCTCCCTTGAGCTTGAGGAGGGAGAACTGGCAGCCCTGCAGGAGGAAGAAAGCTAGTACCTTGGACAGAATGGAGTTGGGTAGGATCAGGGAAGAGAGAGAGAGCTCCTGGCTGACTGCTAAGACTGGCATGCTGATGCCCTGGGATAAGGTGCTGGGGCTGCAGGGAAGCGGCCCAGGGAAGTAGACTGAGAGATTGGAGGTATGCAGTGTGTGTCTGCCATCTACTGGGTCCCTGGGCTGGGACCCAGAGTAGTGGGTGGGCCTGGGTCCCTCCCTCATCCCCACTCAGCAGTGGGGAAGTGGCTGGACCAGACGGCGGTACACTTCCCCCAGAACAGGGGAGAACAGAGTGGGATACAGCCCACTGTGTCCTGAAGAGAATGTTATGTTCCTTGGAACAGCGTGCTTCCAGGAGCAGAAGTGACGGCGGGCGAGACATCACCGAAAGTTAGCATACCAAGCTGTGGAGTTGATTGGCAAGATGACCAGCAGGAGGCGTTAGGAGGTGGTGAGTCACACCCCATCACAATTACCTTATCAGCATTTACCTTATCACAGTGAGTATCTTTATCATAGAAAAAGGTGATATTTTCCTAAAAGTATAATATGATCTCTAGGGATGAGCTGAATTTTAGATAGCAGATTTGAGTGAAATTCAACAAGTGTGGATTCAAAGAAATATTTGTGAATTCAAAACTTTGTTAGTTCACTGATTGAACTATGTTTTGGATAAAATTCCACAATTTTTCATTTAATCTGTTTTGATGTTTGATCTAAGTATCTCCAGCCCAAATATCCATTTCAAATAGATAGAAATGGCACATTTTTAATGGGCTTACTAATACAAGTTATTCAATGTCCCCGCTAATGATCTCATAATGACCAGATCTTATTTTGATAATACAGTATGATAAAAATATGGTAAATACTGACATTTTAATGTACACTAGTGTAATTCCAACTTTAATTAAAAATAAGAGAATGAGAGAGAGAATTAATAGATTTTAAGGCCAAAATAGACCGTTATGATCATCTAGCCTGATCTCCTGTATAACACAGGTCATAGAATTTCATCCAGTAATGCTTGCATCAGGACCTTAACTTTTGGTTGAGCTAGAGCATAGCAAGACTATAGATGGAATAGTTTCTTTTCATGGGACATCAGAAAGTGATGAAAAAATCACATCCTATGGTCCTGCCTCATCTGGAAAAGAGATGTTTTTCTGGCACTGGCATGTTCTGATTTGTGTAGTGCACTAAATGCCCCAATAACGACTATGTGGGTAAAACCAGACAATCACTATGCTCTCAAATAAACTCACACAGGAAAATGTTAAAAGACAAAAATACCCTATCAGCTGTGGGTGAATACTTTTCACAAATAGATCACTTTGCATCTGACCTAAGAATCCTCATCCTCAAAGGAAACCTGCACAACACTTTGAAATGACGAGCCTGGGAGCTTAAATGCATAATTTTTCTAGACACTAAAAATCATGGTCTTAATAAAGACACTGGATTTGTGGCTTATTACAACAATCTATGAGCCACTAAACCCAGCCCATTTTTGTCCTATCACCACAGGGGTGTTAACAGGCCGCTTCACCTTGAATGGTCTCTTAGAATATGCCCTAACCACTTATGCTAACCGATCTATTCAGTCTTGCATTTAGCTGTGACACTCTGAGTACCTTTCCCAGACCAGAAGAAGAGCTCAAAAGCTTGTCTCTCTCATCAACAGAAGTTGGTCCAATAAAATATATACCCTCTTTGTCTCTCTAATGTTCTGATTTACAGTTTTGGACCTTTCACAGTATAAATTGAATACATCCAGATGGTTTGGTAGTGGCCTTCTCACTGGACCTTTTACAAAATCTCTTTTAAAACTGTATTTTAGTTGATAAAGGGTTGAAGTGAGATTTCAAGTAATCACATATTACTGTATGTCCAGTTTGTATTATTGTACTTTTCACTTGAATATGAGATAAGATCAGGTTTTTGTTTTAGTCAGTCCGGCAGCACAGAGTTAGGAGTAAACTAAAACATTGTTATTATTATTTCATTTTTGCCTTTACATAATGCTTTTGCAATAGTTGAACTGTCCTACATAATGAGACTCAGTGCCTCAGTGTCTTTATATTCGAAAGGCACAGCAGGTGCAATAGTGTTATAAATCAACTATTTACAGTAGTATGTTGTGTGGAGATAGATAATTGGTAATGATACCTGGCACCTCCTTAGTGCCTTATAAATATGAAAAGTGACATGCAAAGTAAAAAATGTTTGCCTGTGACTCCTTTTAATGATGTATAGCTCTGACCTCACAGGTTTTCCCTGTTTTTCTGCATCCGCCCTCTTCCCTTAACGTTAGATATAGCAGGTCTCCATTTTCCTTCTCAACTGCTTTGGAACTTCTGAAATAGTGATGTCATAAGAGTGAGGGGGAACGGCAGTTCTTCTTTCCCATTCATATGAACTTGATTTCACTAGGCAAGGGAAAGAAGAATTTCAGTTTAGCTTGGAGCCCACACTGACATTCTTCAGGTCTTCCAAAGATCTATGCTTCCTTGTATAAGAGAGAGACAGACAGATAGTTGGCGGGATCTCTATATATCATAAGTAGGCACTGAAATACCCAAAAAAATGTTGCTGAATTTTGGTTTTTGCTTCACAGGCCACTTTTAAGATACACATCTCTGTAAGATAGGCAAATATAGTTACTTCCATTTAGTAGATGAGGAAACTGAGGTACACCAAGGTTGGATCTCTTATCTCAGTACACAGAGGACTTCCATAGTACAATATAAATCCAGGCCTTCTGACCCCTAGTCCTGTGGATTAACCATTTTACAGTTGTGTAGTTCAAGTACTGTTATGTATTAAGTAAATCCTTGTTTGACATATCTGAACATTAACTAAAAGGGTGGATCTTAAGAATAAATAACTATGGAACCTGAGATTGGAAGAACCAATCTCAAAGTTAGTTTAACAAGAAAAAAATCTTTCTTCAATTATTTAGTTTCAAAGCAATCTACAGCACAAATGTAATCTTCCCACCATAGCATGATTTACTAAATCAAAGGTCTCTGTAATCTTTACAAACAAAAGTCCTATCTGTTATCCGTTGTCATAAATCATTTCCAGAACCTAAGAATAACTCTAACATTCGAATGCTTGAGTTAAAAAAATAGATTGTCTTCAGTTTATAAAACATGAGTCTCAGTAAATGTCATTAGCAGCTTCTGGAACATCTTTCCAGAAGCACATTTATCATAAACAGTATAAAGACAAGTCTCAGCCTATCCAGGACTACTGGGTCAATTTACAGAAGTATTTTAAAAAATAAATACTATGCAGGGAGTGAAAGTAGAACCAGAAAAGGAGTGGGGAAAAGAAATTAATTTAGATTTGTCAGTTTAGAACAACAACAAAATTTCTAAAACACAACTACTAAAATGTTCTTTTCATTTAAAATAAGCATAAGTTCCTGTGCTTATAGATTGTGCTGTAGTATAAGGGAAAAAATTGATTTTAAGTATGCTGAGGAAACAATGACCCTCTAGTATACAACAGACAATTTAATGATCATCAAAATCTGTAATGTGGGAAACCATAGAAGGAAATGGGATAGAAGAAGACAGCTTTACATGACACAGGGAAAGGAGATGGTTCCATTTCAGTTGCTTTTGTCACTAGACTAACCAGAAAAGATGATAAGTACCATTAAAGCATCAAGAGATTTTTTTCACATATATCTTTCTGATTTGCTATTGGTTTGTTGTAAAAGGTAACTAGTTGAATACAAATATTACATATGAATTAAACAGGTCTAATTAAAATAAACAAATGTAAGGAAAATTCATAATTCATATTGATACTACCCTTGGTTTTTTTACACAATTTAGAAGATACATAGCTCTGTTACCTTCATTACCAAGGCTCAGTTGGAAAAATCCTTGGTTTTGGTTTAAGTTAAACCCTTGAATAAATTTTTAAAAATTGATTCATTTTAAATAAAATATTAATTTTCCTGCAATCACATTTGATGGCCAGAGGGATGGACTGATTGCTATTTAGTAATCTTAAACATATTTCAAAATATGGGATTAGACAGTGGCAACTAGTCAAAGGTTGGCAAAACGTGTGCTATACTTACAAAAGTATTTAAAATGGGGGTATGGATAGCAGTTTTTTTCATCTTACAAGATAATGAAGAACCAAAGGTAGCATTTGGCTAAATATGCTGGCTTCCAGACCTATTTTTTTCATTTTATTCCAGCTTCAGAAGGTTTCATGGAAATCGTCATCTTAAAATTGTCTATGTATTATATGTCCATGTCAAAAAAGGATTGGCTTCATGGCTTTATAGAGCAGGAGAACTGACCAATCACCATCTGTTCATGCTAATGCTCTTGCTGCTGCCACTTCTGTTGTTCTAAAAGCTATGGCACCAAGCTCCACTTGTGCTGATGCCAATACACACTCTTGATTGATTGGTGATAGAACATGGTCTGAACCTGGGAACTCTTGCCATACAGTAAAAATACCAGCAGATAAAATAACAGATAATACAAGCAGCTTCTCCTGAAAATGCCAAAAATACAAATATCAATATTAGTGTCCAAGAAAGTCAACTCCAGGTGCAGCAAGTAACTAAACACCACCATTTGGGTAGGGATGGTGACTGGTAGTATAATTTGCCCCCCAAAGTTGTGAGGGACAAAGGTTGTCCCTCTCATAGTAAAATGAGGCTCTTGGCAGTTATAAATTCCCTTTTTCCTTCATCCCCAAATTAATTTGTTTATGGTTGTCTTATTTCAGCCTCTCTCAGGCTCCTGGGATGTCTGGGGCAAGATTCAACAATGCAGTATATCATTCTCCTAAGTGACAACATAATAAGAATCACAAACTTGCGTATTCCTGTAATACAGTAAATCATTTTAGTGCTAATTACCAAATTAAGCACTATCTAAGTAGGGGTGTGATCTAACATAACTACCAGTTTTTTCAGTGTAGAAATTTGTTAATTATTACAAATCTGTATCTGTTCCGTTACTTGAATTGGAATGTTGTTTTTGTTAATGAGTTTTTTTCTCTAAAAGCCTTTGAATCTGGCCCAAATGTTGTTGCTTATTAATATTTCACATAATAAATGAATACTTGTTTGTGCTCCACAAAATTCTCTTCACTTCAGCAAATTACTGTAATTACTTAGACAATGATACATAGTTGTCTCTTAAGAATATAAGAATGGCCATTCTGGGTAAAACCAATGGTCCATCCAGCCCAGTATCTTGTCTTCTGGCAGTGGCTGGTATGAGATGCTTCAGAAGGAATGAACAGAACAAGGCAATTATCGAGTGATCATTCCCCTGTCATCCAGTTCCAGCTTCAGGCAGTCAGAGACTAGGGACACCCAGAACATGGGGTTGTATCCCTGACCATCTAGGCTAATAGCCATTGATGGACCTATCCTCTATCTATCAACTTATCTAATTCTTATTTGAACCCAGTTATACTTCTGGCCTTCACAACATCCCCTGACAGTGAATTCTGTAAGCTGACTGTGTGTTGTGTGAAGAAGTACTTCCTTATGTTTGTTTTAAACCTGTTGCCTATTCAGTTCATTGGGTGACACTTGGGTGGTGTGTTATATGAAGGGATAAATAATAGTTTTTAATTCACCTTTCTCCACATCGTTCATTTTATAGATCTTCAGTCCTCACTTGTCCAACCTGAAGAGTCCCAGTGTTTTCAATTGTTCCTCATATGGAAGTTGTTCCATACCCCTAATAATTTTGGTTGCATTTTTCGGTACTTTTCTGTGCAGTGGCTTCTAAGCAGACTCTCACCCTCTGCTTAGAATACTGTCAATGTAGAAAAACTAACACGGAATTTATGTGGGCCTTTCTTGGATCCCTGCAGCATCCAGAATATCTGAGTTTGTAAGCTGTACAGATCACTGCTCTACGCCGAGTACTTACAGCACTAGTTCTCAGCATGGAAATTAAATTATGAATAAGCCATACCATAACCCCTGTGATAAATGTCTATATAAAGCTACCTCATTAGGTACAGTATTTAACATTTTTATTACTAACCTGGAAGAAAACTTAAAATCATCACTGATAGTTTGCAGATGACAAAAAATTGGGGAGTGGTAAATAATGAAGAGGTCACTGATACATAGTGATCTGGATTGGTTGGTAAGCTGGTCACGAGCAAACAATATGCATTTTAATATGGATAAGTGTAAATGTATACATCTACGAAGAAAGAATGTACGACATACTTTCAGATTTGGGGAAGACTCTATTCTGGGAAGCAGTGACTCTAAAAAAGATTTGGGGGTCATGGTGGATAATCAGTTGAACATGAACTCTCAGTGCGACACTGTGGCCAATCCTTGGATGCGTAAACAGGAGAATATTGAGTAGGAATAGAGGTTTTTTACCTCTGAATTTGACTGTGGTGCTACTGCTGTTGGAATACTGTGTCCAGTTCTGATGTCCACAATTCAAGAAGAATGTAGATTAATTGGAGAGGTTTCAGGGAAGAGCCCTGAGAATAATTAAAGAATTAGAAAACCTGCCATGTAGTGATAGACTCAAGGAGCTCAATCTATTTAGCTTAACAAAGAAAAAGTTCGGGGTGACTTGATTACAGTCTATAAGTACCTACATGGAGAACAAATATTTGATAATGAGTTCTTCAATCTAACAGAGAAAGGTAGAACACTATCCAGTGGCTTGAAGTTGAGGCTAGACAAATTCAGACTTGAAATAAGGTATAAATGTTTAACAGTGAGAGTAAAGAACCATTGGAATAACTTACCAAGGTTCATGATTGATTTTGCATCACCAACAATTTTAAAACCCAGATTGGATGTTTACTATAAAATATGTTCTAGGTCAGGGATCAGCAACCTTTGGCACGTGGCCCATCAGGGAAAGCCGCTGGCGGGCCGAGATGGTTTGTTTACCTGCAGCATCTGCAAGTTTGGCCGATCGCAGCTCCCACTGACTGCGGTTTGCCGTTCCAGGCCAATGGAGGCTGCGGGAAGAGGTGGCCTGGCCCGTGCCGCTTCCTGCACCTCCTATTGGCCTGGAACAGTGGGAGCTGCAATCAGCCGAACCTGCGGATGATGCAGGTAAACAAATCCTCCCGGCCTGCCAGTGGCTTTCCCTGATGGGCCGCGTGCCAAAGGTTGCCAATCCCCGTTCTAGGTATTATTTTGGGGGGAGTTCTATGGCCAGTATTAGGAAGGCTGACTAGATGATCACAATGTTCCCTTCTAGCCTGAGAATCTATTAATCGATTATTGTGTTTTTCATTCTGATTACTGGGATCATTTCCTAGCAGTTAATCCATCTGAACAGGAGGGGGGAAGCTATTATTGATTTTTAAGTCATTGATTGTGGTTTATCATAGTAATAATCCTCTTAAAGCTGATTGCTACCTGAAGGTCTGATCCAGTGCCCATTTGCAGGGGGCAATGACATTGGAACATGCCCTTTGTTAACAAGAGCATTGTTATGCAGGTGCATGCTAATGAGTATACTTGGTAATTAATTAATAAAATGTTTATATGGACTAATTGCAAAGAGCTTGTTCCTTCAATAACAATCACAGGATACTTTGCATGAAAATATCTCAATCAGAATTTTAAAAAATGGTAACACATCCATTCAAATTATGGGATAATGTTACTACTCCTAAATAAAATACAGTCTTTTCAGTCCCTTATAAACTGAACACTGTGCTTTATTTAGAAATTAATTGCATATTTCAAAAATACCATTAATTTCTTATTAATAAAGGTGTATATTGTAACTGCCTTGTACCAAAAGAGGGATTCAGAAGACATACACTATGACACACCTAGAAATTAACATAGGAAGCTTCAAATGATGAGGGATTTCTCTTTTTAACATATGTATAACTTTGGTTTCATGATTAATCTTGTAAATAATTTACACTAATAAAAGTGTACTGGGAAGGTACTTTCATATGTGTAGTAAGTATTGTATTGAGTGAAACACTACCAAAGTGATTTCTGCCTATCACTTGAAATATATTACAGTAAATTATAACTGAATACAAATATCTGATCCAAAGTGATGTGAAATTTAAGAATGTTTTTGCACAAATTGCATTGTTGTTCCCCTCAGACTTGCTACATTAAGTTCATTTCATATAATGTTATGAATGTTATAATAATGGTATGTGCATTCAGTTACCTTTAAAATATTAAACAGCTCTCACTCAGTGTTTTTATAATGAGTAAACCCCGATTTGTATGTTAATTCAGTTTGAAGGATCTGAGGATATTTTTTGCTTCCACTAGGATATATATTTGTCTAAGAGAGGTCATGACATAACAAGATTTTGCACTAAATCTATGAATCATAAAGATTTCTATGGATATTTTCACTCTAAATATGTGGCTGCCTTCATATTTTCTATTTAAATGCTTCAAACCTAAAATGTGTATTGCCTTTTGGTTCTCTGATGCTGGCTATGCAACAGGCTCTCTTATTCAGCATGTAAAATGACAGGATTTATAGAGTGAAAATTTAAATGAATTTCTTGCACATCAAACTTCCTTGTCCTGGAGCCATTTTCCTCCTAATCCCTACTAACGCGACACCTATTATGGTCATAGACCGTTGTAGAAAGAGTTTAGGTGTTAGGGTTAGATTACTAGCCTACGCTTCCTAATGTGTATTAGAGACTTCAATATGAGATAAATTCAAATGGCGAATTCGTTATCTCTGTCATATTTACAGTATAGATGAACCACTGGCTAGGGTGACTTCAAAGAAAATACAAACTTCATGTATACTTATTATTATTATTTATTACTTGTATCATTGTAGCACCTAGAAGATCCAGCTATGAACCAAAACCCCATTGTACTCAGTGCTATGTACACACACAACAAGAAGAGAGTATTTGCATTAAAGGTCTTACAATCTATGTGTAAAGCAAGAAACAACTGATGGATACAAACATATGGGGGAGGACAAGGCAATAATGAGGTAACATTGGCCAGCATAGTTAGAGTGACCAGATGTCCCAATTTTATAGGGACAGTCCCGATTGTTGGGTCTTTTTCTTATATAGGCTCCTTTTACCCCCACCCCCATCCTGATTTTTCACATTTGCTGTCTGGTCACCCTAAGCATAGTATGGTTTGGTCTCAGCACGCCAGTGGCCTAACAGTTGTCAAGTTTTTGTAGGCCTCACAGCAAAAGAGAGTTTTCAGGAGGATTTTGAAGGAGGATAATGAGTTAGTTTTGCAGATGTTTAAAAATGTAACAAATGTACGATGAAGGCTGTTTGGAGGTGGGAGTTGACCTTTTGATAGTGAATGAGAGATTATAGATTTATATGAGACAATACATATTTGCTGTACTTAGCCTGGTTAACTTTATAAATTTTGTAGATGTTATTGTTTAGAATCTTGAACATCCCCCATGGTAGATATGTTACTTCTTTACAAAAATCAAATAAGTAGCAGCACAAATCGTTTTGTAAATCCCCAGGTCAGTGGACTCTTGATCCTGCCAATTGTGAGTCAGGGATGAGTTCATTAATAGCACTTAGTTAATTATTAGCCTACGTGCAGCCTTCATTGCCCATTGCATGTACTAAGAGGTTCAGTATATCTGGTTGCATATTTAAACTTCCCACTTGAAAAACAGGTATGAAAGCTTTTAGTTGAATGAGGTGCACTTAGCAAAAATTGATAGCTATAGGAAGCTCTTTGGTAAATTAGCCGATACAAGAGATGTGATTATTTGATGTCTTTGTTCTATTTCCCTTTACGATATTTTAAACTCTTCATTAACATAAATGTACAGATGGGAAAAAGCTGTGAATTTTGGAATGCTTATATCAAAGATCTAGCTATTTTATTATCCTCAAGTAACGGTAACTTGATGGTACTTTTTAGCATACTAGACAGTAGAAACTATTCCTGCCAATGTATACTTTTTCTTACAATACATAGAAAAAGTAATATATTGGAGCAATCAAAACGTATCTATCTGTAAAATGACGCTAAGAATAATTTGCACTCCTCTAATGCTTCCCATCTGACTTTCTGAAAGTACTTTACAAACACCTATTGAATGAGACTCTCAGCACCTGTGTGTATATGGGGTAGGGAAGTATTATTCTCATTTGAAACTTTTGAGGCACAGAAGGTACAGCTACACAGGGATAACTGACCTGTGGCATGGCTGTGGCTGGCCTGGGTCAGCTGACTCAGGCTTGCAGGGGTCAGGCTGCGGGGCTAAAATTTGCTGTGTAGACATTCAGGCCTGGGTTTGACCCTGAGCTCTGGGATTTACCACCCTTCCAGCTCTCCTGACTCCCAGTTATGGACTTTCATTCCCAGACCATACTTTTTCTCTAAAATGCTGAAGAAATATGCACGTTTCTCAGAAATGAGCAAACCAATCTAGTAAGAACAATGAATAATAGGCAGCAGGTTTTAAATAAACATAAGGAAGTACTTCTTCACACAACACACAGTCAACCCGTGGAACTTATTGCCAGGGGATGTTCGAAAGGCCAAAAGTATAACTGGGTTCAAAAAAGAATTATATAAGTTAATGAGGAATGCAATCCCATGATCTAGGTGTCCCTAAACCTGTCAGAAGCTGGAACTGCATGACAAGGGATGGAAAACTTGATAATTGACCTGTTCTGTTCATTCCCTTTGATGCATCTAGCACTGGTCACTGTTGGAAGACAGAATACTGGGCTAGATGGGCCATTGGCCTGACCCTTTCTTATGTTTTTACAAATAGCTTCAGAGGCTTTTTAAAAACTCCTTTTTCAATCCGTAAACTACAGCTCTTTTTGGGCCAAAATTCACCTTTGCACCTTCTGCCTAATGGAAATCTTACAAACTAACTTGGCTACACCATCACACAGACCGCACTTTACTTTACAAGGAGTGCAGCCAGGTTCTTCCTTATCTGAGTAGAAATTTCACATGGACTACAGGCTTAGACATGACCTTTCCCTACTTGAAAGTTCCAAAATGGAGCTCAGACAGGAAGATCATGAGACATAATCCAGCAAACTGAAGATTCTCCCTCCATCCCCCCCCCAAACAGTAACAAACAGATGGGGACATCCATCATTCTTTGTTGCTATGATTGGGGGTAGTAGTATAAACAAATCCATGTTCAGCAGACTACTAATCCTACAACAAGAGACCTCATCTTTCAGCTCCAGAAGCACAGATCCCAGTCACCTGAACTGAAGAAGAATGCTTGCAGCTTTTTAGTAGTAGTAGATCCCTTTGAGTAAGAGTCTGGAGGACAACAATATAAACTCATACAAAGCCAGCACATTATTGAATGGGAACGTCTCCTCCCTTCCTACGAAAGGTAAAGGTTAAAATTTCAGACAGCCCTTATGCAGGCTGCACAAGAAGCCACCATTGTGTGGCTATGAGTTGGCCAGAATCTTGCTGAAAATTTATTGCAAACAATGAAGCAGCAGACCGGGCAAACAGTTTGTGAACAACCCAGGAACTGTGTAGCAGGATGGTCACCTGCTCCAGCCCAGAAAGGGTTAAAGCCAGCCCTGGGAGAGGGCTGAGGCTGGGAAGGAAAGCCTGGGCTGATTGGGGAAGGCAGTAACAGCTGGGGCCATGCCCCAATCAGGCCCAGCTGGTCCCTATAAGAGGCTGCGAGCCAGAAACCCAAACAGTCTCTCTCTGCCTTCAGAGAGAGAAGGGCCTGGCTGCTGGGAAGCTCAGGGTGCCTAGAGTGAGGCAGGGCTGGGGAAAGGCCAGAGGGGCTGGGGAGCTCCAGGCTGGCAACTCCCCAGGCTGCAGGGCCTTGTCCAAGGCCCCAGAGAGGCACTGGGTTCCAGAGAGGGGCAGCAGGTCCAGACCCAACCGTGACTATGATGAGTGTCTTATACTGCAGTCTGCCCCACGGAGTGGGGCTAGATGGTGACTGGCAGTAGCCTTATACTGAGGCGAGGTGGGGTTAGTGGGTGGGGGTTCCCTGGGGAGGGGAGACCCAAAGAGAAAGGGGTTACTGCCCAGGGGCAGCCTCCAGATAAAGGGGCACTGGGTCCGAGAGGGACACGGGGGCCAAGTGGCAAGGTGGATCACTGGTCTGCAGAGGGTGCTCCAAGGCTGGCAGAGCTAATTCCCATGAACAACCAGCAGGAGGCGCTGCAGGGGTGAGTCCACATGCTTACAAACTGAAATCACTTTTGTTAAACCATTCCTCAAATAACTTCGAAAATGAGCAAATTTGTTGAAACCTAAACATTTGTGAGTATTTTGCAAAGTGAAAAAAAGAAGCTAACTCAGTAGAATAAATTAACTGTGAATTGTTTGTCTAGCTCTAGGAGATCAAAAGACACGTGGAAGGAGGAAAGACATTTCTTGTTCTGGTTTCACCCTGTTAGGATATGCATTGAATTACTAAATGTAAAAGTGCAGAGAGTATTACAGGACATGATCCAACTCTGTACTAGTATGACTCCTGCTGTCTAGAAGCCAGATTGTGACACCTTCACTCACACCGAATAGTACCATATTCCATAAGCAGTACCATTTACTTCAATGGGACCAAACGTGGAGGAAAGTGCTACTTCATGTGAGTTAGAGATGCATGGGAAAGCACCCCTGGAAAAAAGTCCATAAATTAAATAATTTGCTCTTAATAGCCACTACTCATTAAGACAAGAAAAAAGACAAAAAAGCCAAGATCTATACAAATCAAAAGACAGTTTGAAGTCAAATTCATTGAAGTTAACGGAAGCTATCAGGTGCTCAGTGTCTGACAATCAGGCTACTTATTTAGGTGTCTAAATATAAGCACCCTAACTTTAATCCCCCATTTTTGGCCAAAGAGATTAATTGATAATGAAGGTAATACACTGGGGAAAAAGCTGGTGCCTCAGAGAACACCTAATTTGGATTGATTTATATGTTATCACCTTTCCTTTCTGTTACAATATTCCTTCATTTGAGAATCAGTCTAGGTAGAAGTGCTTCTATACCATTTGTATTTCCACCTGGGTTGTAGGAACAACCTTTTTCTTGTACATATCTGC
The DNA here is from genome assembly GCF_028017835.1 of Emys orbicularis. Classification (NCBI taxonomy): domain Eukaryota; kingdom Metazoa; phylum Chordata; order Testudines; family Emydidae; genus Emys; species Emys orbicularis. Next base: position 265,060,108 of record NC_088683.1, on the reverse strand, counting down.
AAAATAAATCATAATATTTTAAGACATAGATAATAAATGACCGAGTCTAAGTATTGTGCCTTGTCTGATACTCCTTGGTGGAAAGGGGCACCACCAGAGTTAAGTGCACATCTTCAGTGTCTCAAAAAGTAGAAGATTGCATTTTCAAATGTAATTGCTGAGTGCCTGGTGAAGTGTAGCTGAATCACAGTACTGAACATAGATTAGGTCACTGAGTAGAGATGGAGGGCAACAAAGTGCCTGTAACAGGCCAACTGGTCAGGGAGGGGCAATTTATTCCTTCAGAAAGACTACAGAGCACCTTTCCTGAGGCAGGTATTTCTGAATTTCCGTGCATGCAAACTAATCACTATGCAGGGAAAGGACAAAAACTAATTTTGAGCCTCTTCAAAGGCAGAGCCCGTTTGAAAGATAAAAACCCATGCTACAAAGTATCATTTGCTAATAGTTGGAAATGGAGGGGAAAGCTGCATCTGTTTGTAAACACAGGGTCCCACAGGGGGAAGGGAAATAACAATGGGGATGCTCAACTGGAAAGAGCAGAGCATTTTTTATTAGAATAAAGGAGGGGGAAAAAACATATAAGGCTTACTGCATCAATGGTACCTGACTGGTGCACTCGGAAACAATACAGAGTATCAAGGAGTGAGGAGCAAATGCTTTTGGCTGTGGGGAGGCAAAGATGATTTTTTAACATATTGTTCACTAATACTGAGGGAAAAAATCAGCACAATCACTGATTGTTTTTAATGGATCAAACAGTACTTAGCTAGATTAGTTTCATTTGTGCTTTGCAATCCACTGTGTTATTTTAACCTGTACTGCATTATTGTGTGACATCCCGCCCAATCAATGCCTGGTTGAAGATTGTATCTTGATACTGTCTCAAAGCACAGCCCATTGTAGATTTAAGCCACTGTCCCCATGACGTGGATTTCAATGTGAAAGAGATGGGAGATACCTGTATTACTTTGTGCCCATCTGTTTGTTTCTTGTGTGGTTTGCTATATGATTACAAGGGCCTAATTCCAACAGAAGCAGACTGCATGTAGGCCAGAAAGTGGACATTAACTTCAGATAGCCCTATTTGCCAGTACGTTAGGGACAATGCAGGAGTCAGTCCCTTTTGAAGTTTTTCCTCCACCATTCTGAGGTGAACAGTTTGGTTCGTAACACCCCACCACCACCACCCAGGGAAGGGACACATAAACTGACTTAACCAGGTTCGAGAGACACAGGGAAGAACAAAGAATTTACAGGTAGATAAAAGGGTAATCCTTGAAGAACATGGAGAGGGACAGAGTGAGGCAGAGACTGCAGTGGTGCAGACTGTCCCTTCCCTGAAACAGAGTTGGGGATATATGGATAAAATAGGTCTACTTAAACTTTAGATAAGACAGAGACTAATGTAGGTTGCCCTTTAAACACCAACATTTCTCCACAGTTACTAAACAGCGTTGTCTGTGGTACCAAAGAATTTCAGATAACACTGTGTGTGGTAAATGTGGGTAAAAGATAATACATTAGTTGCTATTAAAAAATTATCCTCTGTGTTCATTTACAGAGTTTCATTCTTTCATGAGAAAAATTGCCCAGGTGTTAGAAGAAGTTTTTCAAAATTTAGGTGGATTAACATCTCAGTCCTTTATACTGTAATCTCCTGCTGCGGGTGGCTATCTTTTTTAAAAGATGAAAGTATGTTAAATCTCATTCCGGTGGTGCTTTTTCTTTTCTGACATAAGTGTGAAGGATGCATGACATTTATTATCAGCGGGCTAAAGAGAAAGATCTTTGAAAGTGCAGATGAAGTTAGACGATAATTCTAAATATCTCCTCACATGACTTCTGGGCAATGTTAAAAGAAAGTTATTTTTGTCTCCATTATAGCATAAAGGTAAAGCCAGATTATTTCTCTGATTGTTGCAATGATTTCTAGCTTTACAGGTGATGATATTTCTTAGTTCCTAACATTTTTTATAGCAGATGCATAATTGTCCTAAAAGAATCTATTAGAGGCTTAGATGACTTTTCTGAGAAAAGTTAGCAGGGAACAGTCTTGCTGACTGGTGATTTATCTTGTCTTATAGGCATGGCCTGGCTGTGAACACTTCAATGACTAGGCTGGTGGGATGATGATTTTAAAGCCCTTTTGAAGTTTGCACAGCCAGCCATAGTTCTTAATATCTATTCAAAAAGGGGCCAGCTTTCTTTTATCAGAATAGGAAAAGGCCATTGACATAACATGCCTGAACTATTTTGTTTATCTTACTGCCACCTTTTTAATTTTTCACCTAACGCTTTAATCCAGCAGTCCCTTCATTCTCCAGACTTTTGTTCTTGGAAACATTGGTCTGAATCAAGCCCTGGTGTAAGCATGTTATGACTTCATTGAAACTAAAGGAATTCCACCTGCATACCAGGGCTGAATTTTATCATGTTTTCATTGCCTTTGGCCAAATTATTTATACAGATGTTATGTACAACCTATGTACTAAAACCTACCATTTCCAGTGTTCTGCTCTCCATAACTCCTTTCCATCTTAACAGTTTCTGTTGCTTAACCTGTGTTTCCTAGTTTTCTACCCAACACCGTATTTTACCCCCTTTAATTTTTTTGATGTGAACCACTGTCAAATGTTTTCTGAAAATCTAAATATATTAATATATATACTGAAATTCACCTAGCAGCCTAGGCAGTAATGCCTCCATGAAGTTAATTATGCTGCCTGACCTAGTCTGTCTGAATCCATGGGGCTAACCTTAATCAAGGTGTGCTTATTCAGGTGTTCTCCTGTCACTTTGCAGCAAATAGTTTCCAAGATTTTCCCTATGGTGGATGTTAGAATAAACACACTGGTTTATAGTTTCCTGGCTTGTCACTAGACTCCCTTAAAAATAATGGCATTATGTTTTCCACTTGCCAGTCAGTTACAGGTTCACTTATTTCCTTGTTCACTGCCTTGTAAACTCCTGAATGGAGTTGGACTGTCCCTTTAAATACAGCTGACCTTTTAATATTTTAACTCCTGTTACAATAATCAAATCAAACCGGAAATGGCAGATTACTCCTGGTTTGGAGTGTTGTTGTTGTTTTACTAAAAACTAACGTTTGAAATAAGGCAAGCCATTACCAAAGTGGTTTTGAGCAATGCTGGGAGCAGAAGGGGTAGTGTGTATGTATATATGTGTTAGGCACTCTAAGGCTTAGTCTATACTTGCTGCCAAAATATGTAATAAACCTTTGAAAAGACCTATTAAAATAGCGAGGTCGCTCTTTGTAGTATTTTTATTCTATTGTTTGTTTACCCATCCCATGTGTGTGTGTGTGTGTGTGTGTGTATGGAATGTCATGCAAATAAATTTAAATGGTTGTGAAGTTGCTAATCTCATTGTATATCTGTCTAATCAGTAGATTTAAACAAACATACACTATCAATAAAATTCTAAATCTAATCTGAAATGTTTTGTATTTTTGTGGTCTTAGATCATTCTTAACTTGGCTATAATATAGATGTGGTTGGTTTATGATATCGTTTTTTATACAAGGTCAAAAACACAAAGCAATGCCTCATAGACATCCTATAAGGTTCTTTTGAACTGTTCTCATGTTTCTAGACTGATTAAAATATGCAAATTACAGCAGGTTCAGCAATAACGACTATAGTTAAGGCTGCAAATTAGTTTCTATCCTAACCCTGTTTTCATTCACTTATAGGGTAAGATTCTGTACTGCACCTCTAAGACGAGGGAAGTGGGTAGTTATAGACGCTTCAATCCACTTCTGTGCCTTCCCAATTCTGGCCTGTTCCGGGATCCCTAACACAATGTAGTCCTGGGAGCCAGCCCCCTGCAGCAGGGCTTTCAAGGGGGTTCTTGGGAGGCAGCCGTATGGTAGTCTACCACGATGCATGCCCCAGGGTCATTCTCGCCCAGAAGATTATGGGGCTTTTAGGGCTCCTTTAGGCTGCTCAGCCCTTTCATGCAACCCAAAGGAGCCCTGCTTAGTTGTGCCTGAAGGTGAATGTTTTGGGGTAAAGAAGTTTGAACAAAAGGAGAGAGTGGAAACATATACTGTGCTTTTATCTGTTATATATAAAATACATTCTAGTCCACCTCTTTTATACACATTTACAGTACAAACATCTGGGAGTTGAAATACCACAAGGAGAAAGCCACTTACTAAGGTTTGCAGAAAGGAGACTCTCTGTTCATGTGCATAGGAGAAAGGCCCATAACTGCAGACCTCCTAAACTGCATGGGACAGGTGCTGACAAGCCAAATAGTTTGATTATTACTTATATCATAGTAATGTTTGAAATGTTCTAGGCACTCTACAAGCACACAGTTCCTTCCCAAAGACCTTTTAATATTAGGCCCTAATCCTTCAATAGATTGCACATGGGTTTATGTGTGCAGACACTCTTAACTCTGCCTGTTGTGTGAATGTATTAAAACTAGAGCTGTGCAAATAATGGATATTTTGGTTCACTGGCAGTTCCCCCCCCCCCAAAAAAAATGGTTTGTGGTCAAACAAAACATTTTGTTCAACCTGCAATAAAAATGTTTCATGTTGATTTCAAGTATTTTTTTAATTTAAAATTGTTTTTTGAAAATGAACTGAAATTTTGAAATGAAGACATTTCAACTCAAGAAAGTGAAATGTTTCATTTAGTTAATGGTGAAATGAAATGGTTTGATTTTTTAGGATTATTTTTGACTAGAACAACTCAGAAAAATGATATTAATTTGCAAAATGTTTCAGTCACCACATCTGTGTTGTTTTTTTTACGGGCAGGGGAGATGAAAGATCCACCCAGTTGTAATTACACCACTCTTTAATTATATGAACACATGCTATTTTTTTTAAAGTAACATAAATAATATCATACTATTTTATCAGTTTACCAACAAGTATGTGTCATCTGGTCTTGTTATTAATAATATTTATTTATTTGCATTTCAGCAATGTCTAGAAATCCCAGTCCCATTGTGCTAGGTGATATACAAATGTATGATAACAACATGGTCCCTGCTCTGAAGAGATTAGTTTATTATTCTGTGTGTTGTACAGAATATCTGAAACACTGTAAATCATGCTTAATAATTATAAAAACATGCAGGTATGTTACATTTTCTCAAAGAGCAAATTTAGCTCCCATCTCTGTACTTGTGGAGGTCACCTAGGCAGCAGAACCAGTGCATGGCAAAACTCTCTATTGGGGCTTCTTGTAAAAGAATGTGCAGGGGCCAGGGAAGGGCTAGAGATTACAGATATTCCCATCATCCTCGCCCAGTGTAGTGCCTCATTCCAATGAACAGGGGTGGTTCAGAAGCGGTCCTGCAGCCACTCTGCGAAGTTGGTGAAAGGAAGTCTGTCTTTTTGTTCCCCTCCCCATATCTGCTCAATGTCTAGCCTGAGTACCCAGGGCTAGGTTCTGTGCCAGAGATGTAACTCTGTGGGAATAAAAATATACCTGACATTCGTATAAGTACAAAAGAATTGTCAAAAAAATTACGGGATGTTACACATGTACATGTAAGGTTATAGAAACAATTGCATGATATTACCTTGTATTCAAGAGAGAGCATTTGATCATGTAGTTAAACAATGTATCTTAATACAGACATAGAAGGGCAAAATTAAGGCTGTACTTTTTTCTGAGCACTTACCCATGCAACATTTATTAAGCTTAATGCAGGTTTTAGTATAGAATCTATTTTTGCACTGTTGAGGCATATCTACAAAGTTTAACAAATTATAAAAAAAACAACAACCTGTAGCTCTAGAGGAAGGGTGGTTATGTGAGTGAGGAACTGAACTCTGAGTTGGGGGGTTGTTCTTTTTTTCAGGCATAGTCACTCAATTTCCCTCTGCCTGTTAAAATGGCAATAAAATGCTGCCTGACTGTACAGAGGGGTGAGGATAAATTACTTGTTTGTGTAGAGCTGAGGAGCTCCAGTGATAGGTGTACCTGAGTTCCTAGATTGTCCTATTGAATTCAGTTATATTACTGATATTGGCATAGTTACTCATCTGTTCAAGTATTTGCAGGGTTGGGTCCTTAGACTGTAAGCTTGTCTTCTTGTTTGTGTGTGGACTGTGCATAGAACATTGTGGATGCCACCAGAATACAAATGATTAATAATAATAGGAAATAGTTGCTTCTCTTGAGACTTTCCTGAGCTATGGGCACATTTTTGTGTGCCTTTAGACAATCAATGCACCAAGTACATGAAAAGTTCATGTTTTTCAGAATATCTTATATAGCTACTCATTTTTCTCGAAGTTGGAGTTCTTGGGAACAGCCATACCTTACAAATTAATATCGTCTCTTTCTTCTTTGTGGTACTTTATGCACAAACCATTACCTTGCCCGTAATTCTTTGCACTAAGACTTAAAACTCCCATAAAATATTGGAATATGGAGGGAGGGGAAAAATTATTAAACAAATGTAATATATATTAGAGAGCATGACTGGTATGAATTTATACAAGATGCAACTTGCTTTTGGAAGTTACTTAGCTTCTTGGGGCTATTGCATTCATTACAATTAAGAGCAAATTTAAAAGTTACATAATGTATTTACTAGAGTTTTTTAGTTTTATATAGCTTAAGGTTCTATCTTGTGGTTTAAGATGTATAAACCTCCTGTGGCTTATTTGCATTTTGTAGAGTATTAGTGACAATATCTTGTTTCATAGTCCTAGTGACATCTACTGTAGTTGCCAAATCTTTAAGCAACACATCCTAGAGTTATGCTAATACTCAGAGATTATATAAGCATTGATTCAGGGGATTTAAAAAAATGTTGCCTATAGTGCAGATAATTGTGAGAGGGAAAACTGTGATCAGTAGTGGGGTATTGGACTTTTTCCCTTAAAGTGACCCTTTCAGATCTGAAGCGGGGCCAGTAGTGACTGAAAATTGTTACCATCTGATGGATGTTCAGTGAGTTGATGATCTCATTACAAAGCAAGACTGACTGTATTATAAAACAACCATAATGAATAGCATTAATTGGCAGCATCAGCCCAGGCAGAGGTGACCTGTGTCTGCCAATAGTGGGGAGGCAGAGTGAAGGTAGATGGCTTCAGCAGTGTGACTGAGCATGCTCAGTCCATGTGGGCATGCTCAGTACAAGCCAAGCAGCAAAGCTGGGGGAGGGCACATGACCCTGCAAACGTCCCCTCTCCCCCCCCCACACATTGTCTCTGCCAGAGCCCAAGGAGTGACTGGCAAGTGAGAGGCCTGGTGAGTGAACTTCCCTTTCGCTCTTACCCGGAGAGTTGGTTCTTTCTGCACAGAATTAAGGCACAGTGGAGATTAAGAAAGCTTGCAAGAAGTTGCCTGTTCTGTATAACTTCTATGGATAAATAGAAAAGTTTGGTTTTCAGGGTTTTCAGTCCAATACCTTTTCTCGGGCATTAAAATTTACAGTAGAAAAAAAGATAATTCTGTGAGTGAAATCCTTGTGATTTGATTAGTGGCTTATTTTTGATTGTGCTGTCATTATGATATGACCAACAAGATAATACAGATGCTGTATTGCTAATTATATGCAGCATTTCTTTCACTGTAAAACCATTTAACAAAATAAATCTAACTTGATAAAATGTGCTGTATTTTATTGAAACGGATCACTTCAAAAGAATGATTTCCCCCTCTTAATAATTTAAAGTAATATGGAAAAATCAATATTTAATCTCTGCACTACCATTATACTTTGGGGGAGCACCAGAAATATAGCTCATTCTCATAAACTGAACATGCACGTGGTCCAGATTGCCATCAGGTCTTGATTGGTTGCATGTGAATTATGAAGAAGTAGCCTTTCTGCTGTCAAGTCAGTTTTTCTGGTTGCACTAGAGAGGTGGTTCCATTCATCCAAGAAAAAGATGCCACAGAATAGAGGGGGCACAAAAGATGTTTTAATTAAGTTTTCAGACAGTGTACAGGGCCAGAGCCTCAGCTCCTGTTGGTGCAGCTCCATTGTCTTCATTGAACTACACCAGTTTATACCAGCTGAGGATCTGGCTCAGTGTTTAAAGTTGGAACCTTATTAAGAATATGGCTGGAGAGAGAATGACCCGTTGTAACATGGGTAGCCAGTGGGGGAAAAAAAGGTCAGCTGTGAATTCTCTAGATGTGCAAAGAAGCCAACAGCCCCAAAGCTTTTAGAGTTGTTTTCAGAATCTGTCAAAGGATGTGAAGGCTAAAAATTTAATTAGCCTCTAGAGTATGTTTGAAAGATCCCCACCAATGTTGCCAGGCACTTATTAATTTGCAAAACTAAGGTGTGAAGTATCATCAGGAGGATTCCAAAACCTTGTTGTTAACAAGGGTCTTCACACAGACAGCTCACCGAGTCGCCTGTAATTGCCATATTATTTAGGATTCCTGGGATAAATTTACTGGAACTGCTTTTGAAGGACCCAGGTGCTATGATTGACCCTTGTCCAAAGGGTTGCTCTAATTAGACAGTTCTGAGAAATACATGTTTGAATGTTCACAAGTGTTCCTCAGAATAGTATATGAGAGTTAGGGGAATCATTAAGATAGTTCCTTCAGGTTTTTTTTCAAAGAAGCAGGTGCAAAAATTACCCCCATATGAAGAGGATTTGTGAAAGTGATACTGTAAATAAGACAAATTGACTGACCAAAAGTCCCACAAACTTGATCCTAGTGAACAGGAACTCCCATTGCCAAATAAAGTTTATCCACTTATATAGGATATTTTTAACATGACGTACAGAATGAAATTGAAATAGACTTCTACTGTACTGCAGAGGAAGTATTAAGGGAAAACAATCCCATGAAGTGTGTGTATGGGCTTCTAGGGCCTGATGCAGCAACCCTTTTGCATGCCAGACATTTTTTATTATGAGTCATGTGGAACTGCTTACTTGAGCAAGACTTGCAGGTTTAAATCCTTGATGTCCTATTCTTTGGTGAATTGAAAATTAAGATTCAGCTGATTTGAATAAATGAAAATATCTCAGGACCATTCTCAAGAGAACAGTTTATAAGAACATATATGAAAGTATTTTTTGCTGTAGGGGAACTGGGTGCACAAAAGGCTGTATTCCTAGGAATACAAAGTATAAAATTGATTTTTTTTTACTATACACTCTTTTGATCATAGGTTATGTGAAGAATTCAGGTAGTACTTCAGTCTCATAGAAAATAGAAATCAAAGATTTGAAGGGCTTCGACTTGCACATATCCTGCTTGTTTCACTACCCACTTCTCTACCACAAATCAAACCTATCATTCCTCAAGGTAGGCATGCCATTACATACAACAGGCCAAATCACCTGAAAGCGATGGAACTACTCATGTGACTAGGATTCACAGAATTTGACCAATGTAAATCACTAGCATGGTCAATGTAGTTAGAATTGTGAAAGCTCAGCACATTAATAAAAGGTCTGATGAAGACCAATAACAAATGGTTGCCCCAGTGGCTTACTTGGTAGATGTCAGCTCATCTGATGGGTGTAAAATATTTAGAAATTGAATGTAAAACTAATTGAAATTCAGTGGGTCTGTTTCATACAAAGAATTGCTTGGTTATGCAAGCTGGCACACTGAAAAAATTCACAGATGGACTTTGTATGTTTTAATGTGAACATAGCTAGTTCACTATCATTTATCATAAAATCATTTTTGTGAGTACAAAATTGCCCAAAGTGAAAAATTTTGTGCAAAATTCTGCAAAATATTTTTTTTTAAACAGCTTATATTCCTGTTCTCATTGAGGACACTGTAATACACTGGCAGAGAGGGATGGACTAGATAACTTATATAATTTCTATATTTAACTTCTATGGCTTTAGCTGCACAAGAAAGTTCTTACAGACTACCAGAGCACAGCCATCTCTAAAGACACATTCATAGCCTTTAGCATCACAAAACCCTAAGGAATATAGCATATAAATACTTCAGTCAGATCACAATGATGCCATTGCTGGTGAAATGTGTTCTAGGAAATCTGTTTCTAGTCAAAGATGGCTGGTCCGATGTTTATGGGAAGCAATAGGTAAAAAGAGATAGGAAGCATAGCAGTTAGATATACAGATCTGGGTGTCAGGAGTTCTAAGTTCTGTGCCAGGCACTGTAATGTAACCTCCATTCACCTTACTTTTTCCCTTCTATAACCAGCAAGGCTGTAGTGCAGCTTAGTAGTGATGAGATCCTTTCGTGGAAGGTCTTTTAGAAATGCAGTGTATTGTATCTTATTAGCAAAAAAGGCAGTACTGAATCACTAGAGTTGCCCACTACTGGTTTTGTCACCATAGTGGTTTTCAGCAGACTCAGAGTTACAGTGCATTTGTGCATAGCTAATTCATGTAACCATGCCTGGCTATTTATAATTTGTTGTAATTTGTTATGATACAGACATCAAGTGAGAGTTTGTGAGCAGAAAAAACAAGTAGCCATTAGCACTGCATTGCACTCAGCAGAAATTAACATTTGGGCCAAACTGTGGCATTAGCTACATGCCCAAGTAGGGGGCAGTGAAGAACTGCAGAATCCCTACCCCACACTCAGACAAAGAGATAAAGCCAAGTGGCCGGGTGCACAGGCAACATGCACAAACTGTACACATTTAAAATAGATCGTTTCCCTTGGAGCTGCTAGTGCAGAGGGAGTGCATGGGGCCATGGCCCCCACCTTCTTGTCCCTCCCTGCCTTTTTTTCTGAGGGCAGAGACTACAATTGTGACAAGCTATAATGGGCTACAAAAGGGTGGGGTGACTATGCATGAGAGCTAGTTACAATCTGGTCCATTATATCTCTGCATCTAAAAAAAACAACCAAACAAAAAAACCCTAACCTGTAGTATTTACAATATATTTGTGGAATATAACCACACAGGCCAAAATTTGCCTTCCATTTTTAGCCATGCAACTTTACTGAAATCCTTGGGGTTATATTATACAGCTATAATTGAAGGGAAGATTCACCCCTATCTTTGTCTCCCATTTGCCATTGGCCTAACTAGCCTGGTGTCACTGCTGATTCAGAAAACTACAGCTGAAGAGCATTTATCTTGCAACACAGCCGTTGACCTCAAGCCAGTTTGGTTCATCTCATGTACACAGAGTATTGACAAAAATATCATTTTTGATTTTTTTTTTAAGACCAAGTCTGTGCATCAGTTAAAAATGAGTCCTCCCTCAGAAGTTTATATCCAGGCTGACCTTTAATGTGCTGTGCTTTAATGTGCTGTATTGAAAGACTTTGGAAATAATGAGAACTTCTCTGTGCCCTACAGTTATGTGTATTTTAGTTATATAAACTGAAAATGCAACAGCATTAAAATTTCCACTACCCATGGATTTCTCTAAACAGCCCTCACTCTCAGCTAGTAAACTCCATTATATTTTAATAATAATCGTGGCAGTCCAGCCCTTTACTAATTCATTGCACAAACTCAATAGGAATGGCAAAGTGTGTAAAATGCTTTGAGATTGATTTGGATGAAAAGGACAGTGTAAATACCAAGATCATTATTATCGTTTACAGAGCAGATCAGAAATAAATAGAAATCTGATTAGCAGAACATTATATTTTGTTAGCATATTCATAGAGTTGATGGAATTGATACATGGTGCATTTCCATCTTGTGTATCTCAGCAATATAAGCCAGTAGGGGGCCATTTCAGTATTTCACACTAATAAAATGCATGTTGTTAGCCATTAAAGTAGGCCCTATGGATATTCATACATGCTGCACTTTGCCTTCTGAATACACTGTCAGAACTTTACAAGGGAGTCAATAAAACTCAATCTTTCTCTTGCTATTTTCTATTCAGCTGAAAATTTGCTGGTGAAATACAGATGAAAGGACAATAGCTTCATAGTTGGTCTCTGAGTAGGTCTAATATATATATAAATACACTGGGCCTAACTGAGCACTGATTTTCACCCTGTGCAATGCTCAATTTTCAGTATGGTCATGTTGGGGGTAAGTCGGTGATTAATTTGACTGACCAGTTTTAAATTACAGTATTCTTAACCCTTTTGTCCTCAATACATTCGTTTTTTCTTATGAGACCATGTTATAATACTGAAAGGTGTGAATGAGTTTGGATTTGTTAAAAGATTCAGCCTGCACCATGTCATGCTCTTGCTATACTTACATAGTACATGAAAGCAAATTCACCTGTGACATGGAGGGCCAGTGCTTAACTTTGCAGACCATTTAAGCCCACACTAGAGCTGAGCAGGAAAGCTGTGGGGACACTATTCACCTGTCGTGTGCTGAGGAAGGGGTTTCATGCTGACTCTGCGTAGCCAAGAGCAGAGAGCTGTGGGATAAGGCAGGGCAATGTGTGCTCCACTCAGTCAGATCAACATCCTATACAGGTGATGCAACAATATCCAGCCCTGTGCTCTGACCCCAGGTTGAGAGTGGGGGATTAAGCTTCTTATTTCACCTGTAATTTTTCATGGGGGAGTGTCCACATGAGGACAGCTCAGAATAATGAATAAAGAGCTGCGGACCTAAGATTGTGCCCGGAGCTGGTAAAGTCATCATATAAAAACAAACTTACTACAGATACGAACATCAGGACCCATATCGGTATGCAGCAGGCTCCAACCAGAGATCAACTTCATGTGAAGAATATGACAGGCATTGGTCAAACCTATAGCCCATGTCCTGAAAGGTCCCTTATTCAATGTCAGACCAGTAGTGAAAATTGGATTTTGGAATGTGAGAAACAATGTGCAAAACTACTAACATTGCTCAAGTAATTGATAGGTGCCATCTTGATGTCCTTAGAATCAGTAACTGTAGATGGACAGGTTCAAACAAACTACACTTTAAACAAACAAATAAGATCGTCATCTACTCTGGGAATGTGAATGATAGACATGAAGCTGGGGTAGCAATTCTAATGTTGAAAGAAACAGAGCAGGCACTGTCTGACTAGGAATCAGTCAATCAAAGAATTATTAGAGCTCGTTTTCAGGTTAGAGTTTTCAAACTAATAGTCATACAATGCTACGCACCTATCAATGGAAAGCCAGATGAGGAAAAAGATGCTTTTTATGATTTGTTACAGAATGTGTTAACCAAGGTCCCAAAACATGATATTATAGTGCCATGGGTGATTTTAATGCAAAGGTTGGAAGCAACAATGATGTGTTGGATAAAGTTATGGACAAATGTGGCAGGGGTTTGGACATGAATCAAATTGGTAAATGATTAGTAGAATTATACAGTGTAAATAACTTATTTATAGGTGACATAGGTGATGGAACCAGGGTTTTGGGGGTGCTGCCGTATCCCCTGGCTTGAAGTGGTTTCCATCATATATAGGGGTTACAGTTTGGTTCAATGGCTCTGAGCACCCCCACTATAAAAATTGTTCCAGCACCCCAATAGGTGAAATGATATTTCCTCATAAAGAAATCCATACAGTGATGTGGAACTCCTGAGCTGCTACTACAAAGAACCAGACAAACTACTTCTGCATTTCAAGGAAGTTTGGCTGCTCATTGGCAGATGTACATGTGTACAGGGGAGCAGACGTTGGTAGTGACCATAGCCTTTCTATTGCTAAATTGAAGATCAAGTTAAAGAGGATGAAGAAGATTAAAAGAAGAACACATATAAACGGTGCACAATTAAAAGATCCAAAATGCCACCCACTCACATCAATGGGTGGGGTAATTGATGGGGCCAGCGGTGAAACGGGGACAGTCCCAGTAGAAATGGAGGGAGACACTTGCCAAGGGACAATAGATAGCTACAACAGGAGGGAGTCTCCGGCACCCATTGGGCAGCTGGGAGAGAGGAGCACTGATTTGCCAGCATTCCCCAGCTCCCAGCATTTAGCCCAGTGCCTCTTTTGGCTCCATTCTAGAAGGGAAAGGGTTCCTCAACCAGCTTCCAGCAGCAGTGCAAAACTACTAACAGGTTATATGGTAAGGAGCCCTGTAGCCTCTGCACTGGAACCAATTAAATACCTGTGTTAAAATGTAACAAAAGTTGTGGCCTGCTGCTTAATTCCATGTGTGTATCTGTCCTGATTTTGCCACTGTGTCCACATCAATACAAAAAGTGCTTTTCAGCTTGAACTGAAGAACAGGTTCAGTGTTCTAATGGATTCGACTAAAGATAACCAAGACATTGATACTCTGGGGGGAAACACCATAGATTGCTATATAGAATGTGTAAAGATAGTCCTAATAGGGAAGACCTAAACCTAAAAAGGAAGAATGGATTGGCAATGCTTCTTGGGTAGCATAGAAAAAAGAAAAGAAAAGAAGGGTAAAGCAAAAACTCATGAATGCTAAGACATGCAAAGAGAAATGCAAGTGGTAAGTAGAATATGGAGCTCTAAAAAGACAGAAGGGTAAAAAAGAGACACAGAAGGGATGAAAAGGGATATATAGCAATAGAAAATATTGAGTTGCTGAAGATACCAGCCAAAGAGGTGACTTTACAATCTTGTATAAGACAATTAAACAGCTAACAGGAAATTTTAACAATACTGGAGGCCCTATTAAAGGTGCAAATGGAAGATTCGTTAGTAGAAAAGAAGAACAGAGGAAAAAATGGGCAGAATATTTTCAGACTGTTTTAAATAGACCAAGCCCAAGCAACTACTAGAAATATGTGATGTGCTACCACCAGAGATTGATATTGATGTAGGACAGGGGTTGGCAACCTTCGGCACGTGGCCCATCAGGGTAATCCGGTGGCGGGCAGTGAGACATTTTCTTTATGTTGGCCATCCACAGGCACGGCCCCCTACAGCTCCCAGTGGCCACGGTTCGCTGTTTCTGGCCAATGGGAGCTGCGGGAAGCGGCGGCCAGCATGTCCCTGCAGCCCAGGCCGCTTCCCACAGCGCCCATTGGCCAGAAACAGTGAACTGCAGCCACTGGGAGCTGCGGGGGGCCGTGCCTATAGGCGGTCAATGTAAACAAAATGTCTCGCGGCCCACCAGTGGATTACCCTGATAGGCCGCGTGCCGAAGGTTGCCGACCCCTGATGTAAGATATATTACAATGGTAGAAGTTAGAAAAGCCACCAGTAAACTCAAAAATGGCAAAGAAGCAGCTGGAGAGGATAACGTTACTGGAGAGATGCTTAAAGCAAGTGATGAAACAGCCCTCCAGACTTTCCCTGTGTTTTTTGGATAGACTATGGAATGACGAAAAGAAGCCAAACCAGTGGAAGAGAGGCCTTAGTGCAAAATTGTCAAAGAGGTCTTTACCAACTGGAATAACTGGAAAAGAATCACATTCCTTTTTGTGTCTGTGAAAATCATGTTCAACTTCATTTTGGAACATATCAGGAAACAAATAGATGTCCAATTTAGAGAGAAACAAACAGGTTTTAGAACACTGAGAACATGTGCAGATCGTATTGTTGTTCTCAGATACACTATAAAACAAAGTACAGAGTGGCAAATGCCTCTTATGGTAAATTTTATAGATTTCCAGAAGACTTTTGACAGTGTAAACTGAGACAGTTTTTGGAAAATTATGACATATGATGGAATGCCAACAAAAGTAATTTGAATAGTCAAAGATCTACATAATAATGCTGAATGTGCAGTCAGAAATGGTGACAACACCTGTCAATGGTTTGTAGTGACAACTGGAGTAGAACAAGGGTGTATTATGTCCCTGCTGTTGTTTGCACTGGTCATTGACTATGTCATGACGAAAGTAACCACACAAGGCAATCGAGGAATTTTATGGACAAATGATAAAGCACAATTGGATGACCTCATTTTTGTGATGACGTTGTTCTGCTTAGTTAAATGCATCACTTAATAGAAGAAAAGATATAGCTTTTGGCAAATACAGCAAAACAAATTGGTTTGTTTATTAACAAGACAAAATATATGGCTATCAACGTCCCAAGAGCTACCATCAGAGTAGATGGAAAAACACTAGAAGGAGTAGGTTTATTTTACTTATCTAGGGATTGAGATGTGCAACGATGGTGACACCAGGCTAGGTGTCAAACAATGAATATCAAAAAGAGCAAACAACTTTCATAACCTTGAAAAGATTTGGAAAAGCAGTGTGATTGGCACCGATACAAACCCACAAATTTTTAACGGTGACATCATGCCTGTCCTCCATTATGGAGCAGTCATGTAGATCTACAGCAGAAATTGTACAACAGATCACTCATTCCAAAGTAAATGCATGCAGAAGGTATTCAGAATACACAGGAAAGAATTTCTTGCAACATCAGAAATTCTAAGTATAACAAACCAACCTAAAGCATCAAACATGATAAAAAGAAGATGATAGACATATTTAGGACATACTTTATGGATGTCACCAACAGGTCTTCCATGTCAAGTGATAAGGGAACAGAAAAAGAGGGTAATCTAGAGAAACATTACCCAAAATAGTAGAGAAAGAAGCCAAACCAATCAACAGGACACTTAGAAGTCTGAACAGACTAGCACAAGAGAGACTGAAATAAATGGCAGAAACTGGTGGACACCCTATGCACCTGAGGGTGTGGGAGGATAAAGAAAGAAAAGAAGTAGAATCTGAAGAAATAGATAAACCTCTTGTTTTGTATAATATATGCTTATTAATATAATTGTATAATGAGTATGGTATAAATACACATAATCCCATATAAGTTCATTTGATGGTATTTCCCTCCTCCACATTTTCTAATACAGCCAAATATACATTTCTTCACAGAAGAGCTGGTTGAAAAAAATTTGACTAAACTTTTTTCTGTCGAAAACACTGTTTAGTCGACAGGGCCGGCTCTGGCTTTTTTGCCGCCCTAGGCAAAAAAGCCACCGGCCGCCCCCCCCCCCCCCCCCCATTGCGGCAGGGGAGGGCGCCGAGCCCGGCCGCGGGCCCGCTGTCCCCGACCGGCCGGAGCACCGGGGGGAGGGCGGAGAGTCCGGCCGGGGCTCTCCGCTCTCCCCGGCAGCCAGAGCACTGGGAGCAGGGCAGAGAGCCCGGCCGGGGCTCTCCGCTCTCCCCGGCGGCCACAGTGCCGGGAGCAGGGCGGAGAGCCCGGCCGGGGCCCGCTCTCCCCGGCCGCCGGAGCGCCGCAGGGAGGGCGGCGACCCCAGTCGCGGCCCCGCTCTCAGGCCGGAGCGCCCCGCCGCGCCGCCCCCCTCCAGGTGCCGCCCCAAGCACACGCTTGGTGGGCTGGTGCCTGGAGCCGGCCCTGTTAGTCGAAACCGAAATGTTTTGCAGAAACGTCTCTATTAGGTGTGTCAGGTGTGTCTGTGTCTGTGATGTGAGGTTGTGCTCTCATTTCCTCTTTCTTTTCTTCTTCCTGCCAAGATGGCTGCAGCCTCAGGTGGTGTGGCTGGAGGAAGCTCTGTTCCTCCAATGGGTTCTCTGAATGAAGTGGTGAAAGAGATATTGACAGCTTGTTTGGAGTCTGATGGAGAAGATATTTTGCGCACACTGGTGGATTCTATGGCACTATCAGCTGGTTTAGCAACTGATGTTATGAGTTTGTGCCTGTGGTGCCTGAAGCTTTGTGCTCCATGGCTAAAGGTACCTTAAGTGGGGAAACTGACCTGGGAACTGCAAGGGGTTGGAGGTAGGGGAGGATTTGGTGTGAGGGGACAGGTAATATGAGAACATGTTATTCAAAAAGAAAACCAGCTCCCTGCTACTGGGGAGCAGCTACCAGAGGGGCCCCCGGTATAGATATGGTAGCACTGGGTTCCTTCCTCCTGGGAAAATCTGCATGGGGTCTCGAGGAGGGACAGAAATACAGTGGAGCTTTGCCACAGTCAAGCTGTGTCAGAAAAATAGAGGCAAAGGAAGGTGAGCTGTATGAAGGAAGGAGCTAGTACTAGAGTTTCCACTGTTGCAGAGGCTCTGTTCACTTTAAGAGACTCCACGCAAGGGATTACTTGGGGTATGAGTTGACCCAAGGGAAAAGCAGCCCCAAAGAGGCATTTTTTAGAATTTGAAGTCTTTGTTTTTCTTGACTCCAAGATCCCCAGCAACATGAAAGGAAGCCCCAGGAGTACTCACAGGAGTAGCTGTGAGCGAGCATGTGAGGAATAGTGACAATAAGGGAGGGCCTGAGGTGTTTGTTTCTAGGCATGGGCCTCCCAAGAGGCTGCCAAGGAAGAAATCTTATGTAGCAGTCACAATCAGTTAGATCAGGGTGCCAGGCAGGATTTACAGTTGAAGCATTGGCCTAAGATGCCTCAGCAAAGATACATGATTTGACTGCGCAACACAGAGACCAAGAATAAATGTCCCACTAAGGATTTTGTTGATGGGATTCTTTTGTTAAAATCTTTAGGATGATCTCCTGCACAACTGAAAGCTGTGATTCCCTTGCTAGGTAGCAGAGTGGAATTTTTTCTGGGAACCGTGTGGAATTAGGAAGGGGACCAGTGATTGGGACGAAGTATAATTGCCACTTCTTTATTTCAGCCTTCTTTTAAGCCTCTGATTTTTCTTCTGTAATGAAAATATACATGAAGCAGACATTCTGCTGTGGGTTACTCATTATGCTAAAGTGGTGCAGCCACCCAGTTAAAGTTTGCAATAGGTTCTGGGTTTGCAATGGTGAAGTTAAAGGCGCCATTGAACTTTTTCCAGTATATTTTATTTAGGTTCCAAGATGTGTTCAAGTAGGTATTCCGGTTAGCCAGGCACTTGTTTTACCTGTAGTTCCACTGAGCATTTTAGTTCTGGCTGTGGAGTGAGGAAATGCATGTGATGTGGATTTCATGCTCACAAAATTGAGCACTGCAGGGATTTCACTAGATGCAATTTGTGTGGGAAAAGTGGACATGTTTATAGGCAGTGCCCTGAGACATAGTACAATAGAGAAAGATTTAATTCCCAATCACACAAGGATCCTTCCCTTAGTCAGAGGATTCTAAGCAGCCCTTCAAGGTTTGATGAAGGCCCCATTTTGAGTGGCAGGGCCTCTTTACCTTTGGGGGAAGGATTGATCTTGTCCCTTACTGAAGCAGGATTGGGAATGGGTCAGGGAGAGGGAGTGGGAAACCCTGAAAGTCAGGTTGCTACAGAATGGGGCATGAGTTCTGGTAATGTGGAGGAAACGATCAGATTAGAAAAAAAAAGGGAGATGAGGGAAAAAAAGAAACAGGGGAAGGAATATCTGCAGAAATCTCAGGTGTCAGGGATGAATATATGGGCTATGGATACTGCAAACTTTCCAGTTGAAAAGCAGGGTTTTATGTGCTCAACTTCAGGAATAAGAATGTTTCTTGAAATTGGCAAGGGAAAGAGGAGAGCCATGAGCCACTCCAGACAGCACGCCAGAGGGCTGGGTGGTTCTTGGTTTGAGCAGTTTCAGGAAGAACCATTCATGTTGGAATCAGGTTTGGGGACTTAAGAGACTCTGTACTTAAGAATAATGAAACAGTCAACGAGAAAAAAGTGTCCAAACCAAAAAAAAGGGTGAGAGACTGGGATAAATCTGAAGTGGTCAGTAACAGCAACAAGTTTGTTAGCCAAATGAGCATCACAAGTAACTGTGGAGTCTTGAACCTGACTCTTTGTTTTGATGGTACTAAAAATAGCAACTTGGAACACAGGATCATAGGAGTGTAAAGGACCTTGAGAGGTCGTCTAGTTCAGTCCCCTGCACTCAAAACAGGACTAAGTATTATCTAGACGATCCCTGACAGGTGTTTTGTCTAACCTGATATTAATGTCCAATGACAGAGATACCACAACCTCCCTAGGCAATTTATTCCAGAGTTTAACTACTCTGACAGTTAGGAAGTTTTTCCTAATGTCCAACTTAAACCTCCCTTGCTGCAATTTAAACCTATTGCTTCTTGTCCTATCCTCAGAGTTTAACAAGAACAATTTTTCTCCCTCCTCGTCACAACCTTTTATGTTCTTGAAAACTGTTATCATGTCCCCCCCTCAGTCGTCTCTTCTCCAGACTAAGCCAACCCAATTTTTTCAATCAGGGGCATGTTTTCTAGACCTTTAATCATTTTTGTTGCTCTCCTCTGGATTTTCTCCAATGTATCCACACCTTTCCTGAAATGTGGCATCCAGAATTGGACACATTGCTTCTGTTGAGTCTTTATCAGTGCAGAGTAGAGCAGAAGAATTACTTTTTGTGTCTTGCTTATAACACTCTTGCTAATACAACCCAGAATGTTTACTTTTTTTGAAACAGTGTTAAACTGTTAATTCATATTTAGCTTGTGATCTACTATGATCCCCAGATCCCTTTCCATAATATTTCCTACGCAGTCATTTCCCATTTTGTATGTGTGCAACTGATTGTTCCTTCCTAAATGGAATACTTTGCATTTGTCCTGATTGAATTTCATCCTTTTTATTTTAGACCATTTCTCCAGTTTGTCCAGATCATTTTGAATTTTAATCCTATCCTCCAAAGCACTTGCAACCCCTCCCAGCTTGGTATCCTCCTGCAGGACTTCACTCGATATGTTCTTCCAGCTTCACTGCGAACCACTGATGATTATTCTCTGGGAATCGTTTTCAAACCAGTTATGCACCCACTTTATAGTGGTTCCATCTAGGTTGTATTTCCCTAGTTTGTTTATAAGAAGGTCATGCAAGACAGTATCAAAAGCCTTACTAAAGTCAAGATATACTATGTCTACTGCTTCGCCCCTACCCACAAGACTTGTTACCCTGTCAAAGAAAGCTATTAGATTGGTTTGACACTATTTTTTCTTGACAAATCCATGCTGAGCTTTACATATCACTTTATTATCTTCTCAGTGTTTGCAAATTGATTGCTTAATTACTTGCTCCATTATCTTTCCAGGTACTGAAGTTAAGCTGACTGGTCTGTAAATTCCCAGATTGTCCTTATTCCCCTTTTTATAGATTGGCACTATATTTTCCCTTTTCCAGTTCTCTGGAATATCTCCCATCTTCCATGACTTTTCAAAGATAATTGCTTATGGATCTATTCCATTTGGAGTGTGCATTCAAGTTGGAGTGTGCTCTGGACAGACGATCTTTCAGTTTTTGGAGGGGCAAGATTTGGATCTTATCAGGATCAACAAAACAGACTATGTTCTAGGTATGACATTTTGGGAGTTCAGAGGGATTGGAGTAGGGGCCCATATTTTGGTCCATTGGGCTTGATATTTATGATGGAGTAGGGGTTCTGTTTTATACTTATGAGGTATCAGTGCAAAGGGTAGTAGAACAATAGTAGGAAAGGGTTCATTAGTTGATCTCTGTTATTTGGATGTGAGGTATCATTGTGTCACAATCTATGGCCCACAGTGTCAGATGCCATGAAAAGATCTAATAAACTAAAGGATTATGAGCTGATAAAAATACTTATAAGAAGTATGTGATGTAGCAGGGTTGCAGGATATTTTGGGGCATCCTCATTGAAGAAGGGCAAGGGCGCTTATATTTATCAGAGGGAAATCATGTAATAGATTAGACAAGGTGTATATGAAAACTGCTACAATGATTAGATGATGTGTAGTGAAGCCTGTAGAGTTCCCTAACCATTTCTTGTCCTGAGTTAAACTTGGGGAAGGACAGTGACTTTTGGCTGGAGTTATTGGAAACTAAATACTTATTTACTCATTACTGCAATTGCAATTAGAAAAGTTGGTGTCTTTGTGGAATGAGAAACATGAGAAATGCTGGAAATTACTAAGCAGAACCTTGTGGCCTCTGTATGTTCCCTTTCAGAACATCTGTATGTAACTGATTACCAGCATTATTGAGCATTGCAGAGTCTTTTGAGAAATCTTCATAGCACTCTGGGGAATGCATGGACATAAAGGTCTCAGAAGAAGTTAAGAGGCAGATGATTCGGTATCAAAGAAAAAAACTTGAGTTAGTTAAACTTGCAAAGGATTTTAAGACAAAAGAACTTTGTATCCTCTGATATATTTGTCAGTCTGTAATGAAAGGAGAATGCAGCAGGAATGGTAGGGTTATGGGATCCTAATATTGGGACGTCTGCAGGGACCGTGCTGGCATGTTGAAGATAGTTCAGCAATATTACAGTGAGTTCTTTCAGGGACAAGCCATTCCTCCTTTTCAGTGGTAGAAGTTTTTGAATAGTGTGGAAGTCCTGTGGCCTAAAGCCTGAGAGAGTAGGGAGGTCACTATTGATATCTGTTGGTGAAATGGAAGAAGCCTGGAGCTGCTTGAGAACTACAGATGGACAGAAGCTCCATGTGGGAGGGTGCCCTCTGCTCGCATCTGTAGGTGAGCAAGGGGAATTGACCGAATGGGCCAGACCTCATTTGCATTTCAGTTTTGTGATATTTTAGGGCATTTGGATTAAAATACATTTTGAGGTTGGGGGCAATAAAGTACTATTATCCCTGTTGGGAAATGAAAGGGCAAGAGAAATTCACAAAGCATGCCTGGAGCGAGGGGTCACCCTGACCCATACCACAGTTGGGCACAGTTGGTTAAGAGAGCCTGGACAGCGCTAGAGAGAGAGGTGAAATAGGATCCTACTTTCTAGTGGTAGTCTCTCCCCAGTGGCAAGAATGCTATTAAGGGTCTTATATACCATGTAGCCCTCACCAAATACGTAATGGAGAGGCAGTTTCAAGACAGTGTATGAGGTGGCTTTAAGGTGGTGGATTGAGCTGAAGCAGGTGATGGTGCTCAGGTGGCCTGGGCTGAAGCTGCAGAAAGCAGCAGTCACCTATCGGATGGACTCTGGTGTGCGTCTCCTATCCAGCAATCAAAGCTGAAATCATTTCAGATGGGTCAGGTGGTAGAACCGCCCCAGAGCAGCCCAGACAGCACTTAGGGGCTGGAGACTGACCTGCCATAATTCTTGGACCCCCTCAGTAGTGAGCAACAAAGTGGGGAAGTTAGGAAGGAGGGAAGTGACTACACTGCATTAGCCACTCAGACTGAAGTGGGGGGAATTGCTAAGACACCTTGGGTGAGGGAGTCCTGCCTAATATTGCTAATTTATTAATTGCTGGTGTTAAGTTTATTCTGTTGAGCTCCTTTCCTGCCCTCTTCTCCCCCCCCCCACCCTCCACCGACTAAAGTTCTCTCATGCTTGCAGATGGCGAAGTTTTGCCTATCAAGAGCACCCAGATCAGTACCTATAGTTTCTGAGGTTTCTGGGTGGTGGCTTGAATCGAAGTTATTTATGTTTTCAAAAGGAACCCCTAAAACAGTGGCTCCCAAACTTGTTCCGCCGCTTGTGCAGGGAAAGCCCCTGGCGGGCCAGGCCGGTTTGTTTACCTGCCGCGTCCGCAGGTTCGGCCGATTGTGGCTCCCACTGGTCGCGGTTCGCTGCTCCAGGCCAATGGGAACTGCTGGAAGCGGCGGCCAGTACATTCCTCGGCCAAAAGAGGATTGGGCCAAAAGAAACCTGATGAGGTTCAACAAGGACAAGTGCAGAGTCCTGCACTTAGGACAGAAGAATCCCATTCACTGTTACAGACTAGGGACCGAATGGCTAGGAAGCAGTTCTGCAGAAAATGACCTAGGGGTTACAGTGGACGAGAAGCTGGATATGAGTCAACAGTGTGCCCTTGTTGTCAAGAAGGCTAACGGCATTTTGGGCTGTATAAGTAGGGGCATTGCCAGCAGATCGAAGGACGTGATCATTCCCCTCTATTCAACATTGGTGAGGCCTCATCTGGAGTACCGTGTCCAGTTTTGGGCCCCACACTACAAGAAGGATGTGGACAAATTGGAAAGAGTCCAGCAGAGGGCAACAAAAATGATTAGGGGGCTGGAGCACATGACTTATGAGGAGAGGCTGAGGGAACTGGGATAGTTTAGTCTGCGGAAGAGAAGAATGAGGGGGGATTTGATACCTGCTTTCAACTACCTTAATGGAGTTCCAAAGAGGATGGATCTAGACTGTTCTCGGTGTTACCAGATGACAGAACAAGGTGTAATGATCTCAAGTTGCAGTGCAGGAGGTTTAGGTTGGATATTAGGAAAAACTTTTTCACTAGGAGGGTGATGAAGCACTGGAATGAGTTATCTAGGGAGGTGGTGGAATCTCCTTCCTTGGAGGTTTTTAAGGTCAGGCTTGACAAAGCCCTGGCTGGCATGATTTAGTTGGGAATTGGTCCTGCTTTGAGCAGGGGGTTGGACTAGATGACCTCCTGAGGTCCCTTCCAACCCTGATATTCTATGATTCTATTATTCTAAAAATTGACCTGAACTTTTGCTAACAACACCTGCCTGAAAGGTTACAAGTATTGGAGCTTTTCGAATTTTGGCCGATGAGGAATGGGACTCACTTGTGAAACCAATAGAGGAGATGGATGTTCATGCAGCTATCTTGTCAGTGAAGATGGGGCTGATGGTTGACAGCAGAATTTTATCATAAATTCATTGATTCGTTCTCTCTGATGCTTTCATGTGCTTTCAATTATCTCTTGACTAAAGGCACATTAGGATCTTTCTTTTATGAAGGCCTTTTCAATTTTTGGGGTAAAAAGGAAGAGGATTTGGAAGATATCAGGAACTGAGGGTCTATTGCACTTTTTAACATGGATTACAAAATTTTGGCTTCCATTTAAACCAAGAGATTGGGGGAAATTGCAGGGAAATTATTACATCCCAGTCAGTCTAAAGCAGTTAAAGGTCATACCGTGGAAGACATTTTGTGTAGTTTGTGGAAATTATCTGAAATTGGGCAAGTGGAGAATGGGAGGGTGTTATGTTTTTGTTATGGATCAGGACAAAGCTTTTGATAGAATGAACCTACCTTACTTATCTCAATATGGTATTCCCTTCCCTTAGCTGGTGGTAACTCTTATGTGTTCATGCGCTATGCATCACTTTAGTAAATGGGTGGAGGGGAGAGGTTATACAGATGCATTCTGGATTAAGGAAAAATTGTCTCTTGAGTCCACCATAGTATTGTTTTCTCTGGTCCCTTTACTCTAGGCAGTGTTTGGTAAAGGGATTTCAGGGTTTAAATGTACAGTTTAGGGGGGAACAGAGTTTCACATTCAATGAAAATCTCTGCTATACAGTGACTGGTGTTTCATAGTAAATTGTATGTCAGAGGCAACCTATGAGGGAAGCATATGATAGATACAGGCTGCCCCCAGGAAGGCTGCTTTGATTGTGGATACAAGCTGCCCCCAAAGGAGATTGTGGAACAATCTTTACTATTCTGCTCCTTTAACATCCATATTTGGGAACTATTGGCCTCAAAACCAAGAGTTCACTGTTTTGTGGCCAGACTTATGAACATTTGTCTTTTGGACTTTTTTAGACACTAGAGGATTCTGCATCTACCTCAATAGGGAAGGATAGATGTTTGGTAAGTGATTTCTTTGAGATCCTTAAAGTTGTTAATGCAGAAAGTTTATATTTCATTTGACATAGCCATTCAGCTGGTTTTTAAGGCACGAGACAACTCACTCAAAACTCTAGTCCCAACTATATGTGCAATCATTCAGTTGTGAGCAATAGCTGAGTGAAAACAGATGAGTTTGAAAAAGTGGCAGTTGGCATGAGGGCCTCTGGTATCAAATTGACTTTTTAGTCCTTAAGACAATGGGGTGTTGAGGGTTACGTATGCTTGTGTACTGCCTCTATTATGACTGTAATTTCTGGTTTATTGGGTAGCCTGGTGGTTTGGGCACTCACCTGAGATGTGGGAGACCACAGTTCAAATATCTGCTCTCTTGTTTGTGTTTTTTCATGGAAAATTTCAACATGGAATGAAACAAATTTCAAAACCTTGAATTTTTTTTCTGAAACACAGTTGTTTTCTAGTCAACCCCACTTCACAGTTAACATCAGGCCTGCTTTTGGGCTGCCAGAGAAGAGTACCATAGAGGTAAATGGCTTGTTCACTTACTTCTCCCTGGTGATTTTCACTTGGCCACATTTGAAGCACATCGTATACCAGTCAGCAAGCTTGAAGAGAGAACCCTTCAATTTGACTTCATTAAGCTTTTGTTGATACTTCTATATTCCTTCAAAATATCATACTAAAGAAAACAGTAAAAGAATTAAAAAGTGTGCTCTCTGCCTGCCAAACCGTTGCTGTGATGCCCTTGACTGGCACAGTATTTAATAAAATGGGGCTTGGGAAACTGCCCAAGCAAGTGCCACTGCATAGAAGAGTAGAGATAGTGTTTCACCAAAAATTAACAGCAATAAAAATGTCTGAAGAAGTTGTATTAACTATACTTGGCTTTCTATATTCTGATGAGATAAGGGTCACCTGTGCAGGAAACAAAACAAATAAAGAAAACTGTAGCTATGATCTGCATTTTGGCAATTTAAAATTAAGTAGCATCATGTCCTTGGTCACTGAACCATAAATATGGAGGTCTCTAGTGGATGAAGAGTGCAGGTGCACTGTCAATCACTTAGCCTATGAGGCCTATCTCACTATTGTCTGGTTTTACATGAAAACACTATCTTTTAATGAGATCTTAGCTATTAGAAATCCTTCCAGGTTGTGCTAGCATTTCAGTTTTTCAGGCATTTCACTTTTTCAATTAGTTTGGCCCCTGTGAGAACACTGAATTTTAGGTGTTACATAAGGTAGCTCTGTGATAAAAGGAAATTATGGTGACCAATCTGCCACAGGATTGAGAGACAGGATGCTGGCACCTAACATGAATGGCTGAAGTCACCCCAGGACCTCATCTACTCATTTTTATTTGTTTTGTAAGAAGACAGGGAAGTAAATTTGTTGAAACATATTAACTGATAGAAGGTAAAAGATAATGTAGAGCACACTCATCTTTTGGATTATACGTATTGTTCTTCATACAGTTGGGAAACTGATAAATACATCTCAAAAGCACACCTTGGCCCATTACTATTGTTTAGTATTTTAATATAGAAGCCATGATTGTTGCCCCATTTTGCTA
Organism: Emys orbicularis; assembly: GCF_028017835.1. Classification (NCBI taxonomy): domain Eukaryota; kingdom Metazoa; phylum Chordata; order Testudines; family Emydidae; genus Emys; species Emys orbicularis. The sequence goes on along the minus strand of NC_088683.1, from coordinate 265,033,286 downwards.
GGTATTTTACCTACACAGACTAAGAGTCAGTCCCTGCCCTAAAAAACTTATAATCTAAATCAGGGGTTCTCAAACTGGGGATTGGGACCCCTCAGAGGGTCATTAGGTTATTATGTGAGGGGGGGGTCACGAGCTGTTAGCCTCCACCCCAAGCCCCGCTTTGCCTCCAGCATTTATAATGGTGTTAAATATATTAAAAAGTGTTTTTAATTTATACGGGGGGTGACACTCAGAGGCTTGCTATGTGAAAGAGGTCACCAGTACAAAAGTTTGAGAATCACTGATCTAAATAGACAAGAGAAAAAGTTGGAGAAAGGAAGTACTATCATTCCTATTTTATAGATAGGAAATTGATCTCAGAGAGATTATGAACAATTAAAAATTTGCCCCGGGTCACACATCTGTTGAGTCCTTGTTCAATGTTTAAATTACAACACCTTCCTTCCTCTCTCAGCCAGGGTTTTTGTTTTCTGATTTTCAAGAGATTGTCTTTAAGATGGGCTAAAATATAGGCTGAGATATTAAAATTTGGAATCCATATGCACAGTCACTAAAGCACCAACAGTACAGTGTAGCTATCAACCTGCAGTGGGACCACTTCATACTGTCTGTGGTGAATTTACCATAAACAGAGATTGTTACCTCAGTCCTTTGATGCTCTTGCTTTGAATAGAATGTGCTCTAACGTGCCATGTTCCACTCATGAAGAAAATGAAAGATTTGGAGAGCCTGTGGATTAATGATCTCCAGTTGGCTAGTTTCACTGGTGTAGGTAACAGCAGGTAAATTGAAGCAGAGGAAAAGTTCCAGTTCAGCTATTTGAATTTTAAAGGGAATGTCTGTCCCTAGAGTGCATGCTGAAATGATCCCTTCTGCAATGTAGCAGTAAGCGTATTATTAATGAAATCACTGCTGGGTTTTTTATGTTTTTCTGGTGTTGACATTTTTGCAGCTGTTGGAGAAATGACTCAAGGGCCATAAGTTTTGGGTCATTTTTCACTTGTGGGATATTTTCCCCTTCTACATTTTGATTTCTGACTTTTTATTTTTACTAATTTCATATTGTACCTCAGGAGGAGAGTGATATTTAATTTAAAGTAAATTTAAACCCTGTCACACAGAATTATTTTCTCAACCTGAGGTCTGTTTGTAAAGGGCCAAATTATGACACGCTCTCCCATGATGAGTAGTACCTTGTTGTGCCTGAGACATTTTGCATAATGTTTCTAAATTCTAGTATCTGAAGTTGTTTGTTTTTATTTAACATTCCACTGACCTATAGCTCAGTGGGACTCTTTGGTAAGCAATGTGAGTAAGAGTAGGGCCAAAGAATAGGGCCAAAGAATTTAACTGTTCCGATTAATAATTCAGAACTATTCTTAATATTTCTCTGACCTTCATAATATAAAGAAACACAATTTTGACTTCAACATATGCATGAGCTACAGTAGATATTACTCAAGAAAGAGGTTTCTCTGAGATTGATTATGGTGGTGGTGCAAATTACACTGGAAAAATGTTTAATAACCTCTAAATAACCTAAAATAATATCTGTGTATTTGATAGAATGAAATACCATGACTGGCTGTATTCCAAATCAATCAAAAATTCATTTTTGTTGGTTCAAGCTTCCACAGTGACATGGAGAGATTCTTGAAATTGACAGTTTCTAAGAGATTGCAGCCGGTTTTTAAATTAACAAAAAAAGTAATTTGATATTGCCTGGACATTCTTTTGCTATCAAAATGATATGTTACACCATTCAATAATTGATATTATATTAATTCCATACATGTCACATTAAAATAGTTAATAAAACTAAATGACTCATTTCTCTCTCTCTTTTTTTAAATCTCCCAGGTTTATTACAGTTACGAGACATGTCTGCCACAAAAGTCTGACTGAAATGTTTTTGATTGAGATTGCATGGCGATTACACATTTTTGTATGATTACTCATCCACATTTTTTGACAAATGCTGCTACACCTTATTACATGTGCTGCTTTTTATCTTACCGAAAACTGTTTTTCTTAAGGTAGAAAAGGAATTTTTTAAGTGTTCACTTCCTGAATCATAGACATGTAGTACTAGAAGGGACCTCTTTAGGTCATCTAGTCCAGTCCCCTCCACTGAGGCAGGACTGAGACCTGGTCTATACTACAAATTTATGTCGACATAAGCTGTCTTGTGTTGACTTAGTTGTGAATGTGCCTCCTCTTAAATTTGTTTCCCACTGATGTAAGTAGCCCAGTATGCCGACATAGTAACACCACCTCCCTGAGCAGTGTTGAGCCAAGGTCAATGTATGGTCGAGACAGCACACATGCAGACACTTTGTTACCTATGTCCAGGGCCGGCTCTGGCTTTTTTGCCGCCCTAGGAGGGCGGCCGGAGCCCCGGGGCGAGGGTGGCGAGCCCCGGCGGGGGCTCCGCTCTCCCCCCGGCGGCCGGGGGGGAGGGCGCCGGAGGGGAGGGCGGCCGGAGCCCTGGGAGGAGGGCGGCGAGCCCCGGCGGGGGCTCGGCTCTCTCCCCCCCCCCCCCCCGCGGCCAGAGCGCCGGGGGCAGGGCGGCGAGCCCCGGCGGGGGCTCGGCTCTCCCCCCGGCGGCCAGAGCCGGGGAGAGGGCGCGGGGGGGAGGGCGGCCAGAGCGCCGGGGGGAGGGCGGCGAGCCCGGCTGTGGCCCCGCTCTCCCCGGCGGCCCGAGCGCCGCGCCGCCCCCCTCCAGGTGCCGCCCCAAGCACCAGCTTGGTTGCCTGGTGCCTGGAGCCGGCCCTGCCTATGTCAACCCTAACAGTCCTCCAGCATCTGTCCCACACAGACCGCTCTAGTCAGTACTGTGAACTCCACTGCCCAGGGATCATGTAGACCTAAAGCCCCTCCTCCTCTTTAAAGCCCTGTGGATTTTTGAAATGTCTTTTCCTGAGTGATTGGCTTGGCAAACACACCTAGCAGCTCTCTATTGTTGTGTGCATCTGCCCAGCTGACTATGCCGGCTACCCATTCTAGACGCAGTCTGACCTGGAGTAGACAAGAGACATTGGATCTCCTGGGCCTTTGAGGAGAAGAGGCTGTGCAGGCCCAGCTCTGAACCAGCTATAGAAATATGGACATCTATGAGCAGATTGCTTGGGGGATGCAGGGAAAGAGCTACAACAAGGATCAGCAGCAGTGCCATGTGAAAGCCAAGGAACTGCATAAGGCATACCAGAAGGCCAAGGAGGCCAACAATCGATCCAGTGCCGAGCCGCAACTTGCCATTTTTACAACAAATTGGATGCCATATTTAGCAGAGACCCCACCAGGACCCCACACACCACTGCCAATACTTCTGAGGACCCCAAGTCACAGGACCCTGCTGTGAACAGCGAAGAGGAGGAGGTGCACAAGGAAGAAGAGTAGGAGGGGGGACAGACAACTAGGGGATCCAGCTGTGCAGTGAGCCAGGACCTGTTTTTGACTCCACCACAGTCCAGCCAGTCCTGCCAGTCAAACACGGGCGAGGCTGATGCAGGAGAAAGAACCTTGGATACGTGTGTACTTAAATTTTCCATTACAGGGATGGCCCCCCCCCTCCAGAAACAACAGGACACAGCTTTTGACTTTTCATTAATTTGCTCATGCTAGAATAGTGCCACAGCCAAGAGAGATAGAGTTGCTATCTGTTTTTCAGTCCTCTCTAGGGTTATGTGGGGGAGGGGAAGGGGCTATGTGGAGCAGTTTGTTTATATAAATGAGGATGTCTCCTGAATACTCCTGAGAGATCTCAATGAAACGTTCATGGAGGTACTCTGCAATCCTCTGACAAAGGTTTCTAGGGAGGGCTACCTTATTTCTTCCTCTGCGGTAGGACACTTTCCCATTCCAGTCAGCAATAACTTCAGTGGGCACCATTGCAGTGCACAGGCTGGTAGCATATGGGCCCAGGCGGCTTCAGGACGCTAGCAACAGCTGTGCTCTCTCTGCCTTTGTTATCCTCAGGAGTGAGATATCAGCTAAAATCACCACCGCCTGTGGAAAATGGAGCCAGTATTCAGTGCCACTGCCCTGTGCTACTAGTTTTGTGCAACCAAGCAATTCCCTCCTCATTTCCCTAGCTCCTGGTGGGCCTTCCTCACCATTGTTGGTGCTGTGACTGGTGCAGTGCACAAGCAATCCCAAGCAGAATGACCATGCAGTGCTTAAAACTTTATGGGGAGTGAGTTCTGCATCTTACGTTTTGCTTTATGAAGTGAATATACTGACAATGGTACCTCTGTGTGTTTTATCTGCAGCTGCTGCCATTGTAGCCTTGAGGGTCTCCCCTCCATGCCTGCAGAACTCCTGACCCAGATAAGTAGGAGAAAGAAGAGGACTCAGGATGACATGTTCACTGAGATCCTGCAAGCCAGTGCTGCATCCGGACATGAGCACAGGATCTGGAGGATGAACACTGGGGACAGCCTGGAGAAGGAAAGAGTGGAGAGGAGAAAAGCTCAGTAAAAGAAGAGAAAGATGCACCAGGACATAGATGCTGCAAGCATAGTTGCTACAGACTCTGGTGTACCTGCAGGTTTAACAAACCTGGGCTTGTCTCCCTCTGCAGCCCACTGATAACTTAATATTGGAACCTCTCTATAGCTCCCCCCCCAAACATTTCACATGGCATCAAGGGCCTCTGTACTACCCCTACCACTCCACCCTGGGGGACATTAAAGACAATCACACCTTCACATACACTGACCTGTGAAAGTCACAGTTGGTAGAGGTGCATCTGAAATGGACATGAATGTTCTTTCCTCTTCATAAGTTCTGTTCTCATAATTTATTAAGTTTTAGTAAATTTTAAATATATTTGTTTTAAAATTTCATGGTTTCTGTTTTTGCACTGAATTCTGTTACAAAATAAATGTCTATTATTTAATTTAACATAGCTCATCTTTATTAGTTTGCAACATCTGCTACCGAGTGTTTAGCAGGTCTGAAAACAATCAATTGCTTCTAACTGACAGTGTAGCACAACTCATAGGATAACCCACAAACAAAATTAATAGAAGTATTGACAATCTTATATTACTACATGTACAGCAATCACCACACAATTCCTAACAGCTCACAGAAGAGCAGGGCCAGGTAGAGAACAATACAACAAAATGTGTTACTGTGGCTCACTGTTAAAATGGTCTTTGAAAGTCTCCATAAGCTTTACAGCTCTGTGCTGAGCTTTCCTTAATAGCTCTTCTATCTGGCTGGTCAAATTCAGCAGACAGTCACTCCACTTCCACCCTGGCAGTTTGCTTCTCATATATTATGCAGGACACAGCAGGCAGCTATAACCATTGGGATATTTTTCTCACTGAGTTCCTATTGTGTGAGTAAACAACACCAGCATCCCTTCAATCGATCAAAAGCACATTCAACTTGCACTCTGCAGCTGCTGAGCCGATAGTTGAATCGTTCCTTGGTGCTGTTGAGATGCTTGGTATATGGCTTCATAAACCAGAGGATTAAAGAGTAGGCTGGGTCACTCAGGTTCCCTATTGGCATTTCAACATTCCCAGTGGTAATCTGCTGGTCAGGAAAGAAAGTCTTTGCTTGCAGCTTTCTGAAAAGTCCTATGTTCTTAAAGATGTGAACATCATGCACCTTTCATGACCATCCCACATTGATGTCAGTGAAGCATTCCCGTTGATCCACCAATGCTTGCATCAACAGAAAAGGTCACTTTTCTATGTTTATGTACTCTATGACAAATTGATCTGGTTCCAAAGTAGGCTTATGCATGCTGTCTATTGCTCCACTGCAGTTTGGGAGCAAATCCATCCACTATGTCCTGCACATTGCCAAGAGTCACTGTCCTGCATAACAGGAGACGGTTAATGGCTCTGCAAATTTTCACAGATCCAGGAATGTTGCCTTGTTCATCTGAAAGTTCTGCAGTCACTGCTCATCATCCCAAGCTGGCATTATGATGCAATCTTACCAGTCAGTGTTCATTTCTTGGGCCCAGAATTGGTGCTCCACCATCTGCAGCTGCTCAATGAATGCTACCTACTATCTAGAATTGGTTTTCACTATATCCTACAGCAATCTGTCCTCCAATAAATCATCAGGTTCCCCACTGATTTGATTCTTCTTGCAGCTCTGCAAATACTGCAGGATCATGCACCCTGTGATTGCAATGCTCATGACAATAGTGCAGAGCTATGCAGACTCCATGCTTCTGACAGAGATGTGGACGGGAAGAAGAGCTGCACAGCTTTGTGGGATTTTGAAAAAAGGTGCAAAATATATGGGATACAGATGGTATTATGGGATGGAGACAGTTGTTGACTAGGAAGTTGTCCCCACATTCCCAGTCAGGCCTGCCAATTTGTTTTAGCCCCATCATGCATTGCCATGATTGGGTTTTGACAAATATATGTTGACTGTTACTTATCAACTTATTTTCTTCTAGGTGCTTACAAATTGTTTGTTTATTTGCTCCATTATCTTTCTGGGTACCAAAGTTATGCTGATTAGTGTATAATTCCCTGGGCTGTCCTTATTCTGATCCCCTTTTTTTAATAAGTACTGTATTTTCCCTTTTTCAGTCCTCGGGTATCTTTCCCATCCTCCATGAGTTCTCAAAGATAATTGCTAATGGCTCAGAGATCTCTTCCTACAGCTCAAGTATTCTAGGATGTATTTCATCAGGTCCTGCCAAGTTGAAGACATCTAACTTGTCTAAGTAATTTTTAACTTGTTCTTTTCCTATTTTTGCCTCAGATCCTACCTCATGTCATCGTCCAATCACAGCTAACTTTTTTTGTGAAAACTGGAAAGAAAAAAAAAACGGCATTTAACACTTTGGCCATTGCTATGTTCTATGTTATTGTCTTTCCATCCTCACTGAGTAAAGGGCCTACCCTGTCCTTGGTCTTCCGGATGATCCTTATGTGTTTGCAGAATGTTTTTTTGTTACCCTTTATATTCCTAGACAGTTTAATCTCATTTTTTGCCTTGGCCTTTCTAATTTTGTCACAACATGCTTGTATTTTTTTTTAATATATATTCATCCTTCATAATTTGACTTTGTTTCCACTGTTTTTTGTAAGACTCTTTTTTGAGTTTCAGGTAATTGAAGACCTGCTGGCTAAGCAAGGTTAGTCTCTTACCATACTTCCTATCTTTCCTATACATTGTGATAATTTGCTCAAGGGCCTTTAATAATGTCTCTTTAAAAAGACTGCCAACTTTCCTGAACTTGTTTTCCCCTTAGACTTGATTCTCAAGGGATCTTACCTATCAGTTCTCTGAGTTTGCTAAAGTCTGCCTTCTTAAAGTCCATTGTCTTTATTCTGCTGTTTTCCCTCCTTCCATTCCTTAGAAACATGAACTCAATTATTTCATGATCATTTTCACCCAGGCTGTCTTCCACCTTCAAATTCTCTACTTGTTCCTATCTGTTTGTCAGAATCAAATCCAGAATGGCCTCACCCCTAGTGGCTTTCTCCACCATCTGAAATAAAAAAGTTGTCTCCAATGCATTCCAAGAACTTGTTGGATAATCTGTGCCCTGCTGTATTATTTTCCTAATAGATGTCTGGGTAGTTGAAGTTCCCCATAACTACCAAGTCCTGTGCTTTGGATGATTTTGTTAGTTGTTTAAAAAAAGCCCCATCCACCTCTTCTTCCTGGTCAGATGGTCTATAGTAGACATCTATCATGATATCACCCACCCTTGTTTTTTACCCCCTTCATCCTTACCCAGGTGTGACTCCCACTTCTATCTCAACCTCAGTGCAAGTGTATACATCTTTGATATACAAGACAACACTTCCTCCTTTTTCCCCGGCCTGTCCTTCCTGAACAAGTTGTATCCCACCAAATTTCTGTAATGTCAATTATATCATAATTGTGATTATTCACTGGTATTCTAGTTCTTCCTCTTTATTCCCCATAATTCTTGCATTAGTATACAGACATCTAAGATATTCATTAGAGTTCCCTTCTATATTCTCTCTAGTCTCTCCTTCTTCCCTGCTGTGATTGCCCATGTGCCACCCAGATTCCAACACTTCACCCAATGCACACAGGGCTGGTCAAGTGAAAAACAAATATTTTCACTATTTTTGCATCATCTAACTCAAAATGACCCCAACTTTGCTATCTTTACTCATGCCAAGTAGTACATTAATATCTGAGAGTAGCTTCATTGGGATTATTCATATAGTGAGATACTACCCACAGTGAGTGTAAGTGGTAGAAATGGGCCCTGTCATTACAAGTGGGGATAGCTTCTCATTATAAACCCAGTATAATTTTCATTATAAATGCATTATAACTTTCCCAAACATTAACCATTGTTGCTTATATTTTTCCATGTCTTGTTTGTCTGAGGCAGAATTTTTTGGTTAATGTTTTACTAAAAACATCACAGACATTTCTGGGAATGAAATTAGAGCAAAATAACTAGTTTTACCAACGTTAATTCCCTTCTCCCCCAAGAATTTCTTTGTGGAGCTCTAGTGCCTCCATGTTTTGGGGTAGGAACATGAAATTAGGCAGAGGGATAGTGTAGGGTTTGGATCAGAGAGGTGCTTTGTACTGTCCCAATGAAAATCCAGCCAGATTTGATCAAGTTATAAACCTTTATAAATTACCATATGCTCATAGTCAGTTGAATTTGTTAGAGGTTGGCTGCTAAAATCTCTGACCGTTCCATTTACACTGATCAGTCACCTTTGTCCCAAAGAGTTTGAGCTCAAGATGGGGCAACACAGTTGAAGCCACCTCTTTGGCCTATGGGATAGGAACTGGGACAAAACTATGGGTTCTAGTCTGAGGTCTTTCACTTAATAATATTGATAATTATGGGCACTTCACAGTGCTTATTATATAGGAAAGCCTTATCTCCCAACTGTAGGAGGTAGGCATGTATTATTAACTCCCCCCCACACACACACAGATGAGGTGAGAGAGATTGAACAAGTCTTTTGAGAAAATGTCTCTTAGGCCTTGTCTACACTACAGGGGAAATTTGATCTAAGCTACACAATTTGAGTTACATGAATAGCATATGTCAACAGGAGGCGCTCTCCCATCGACTATCCCTACTCGTCTCGATCTGGTGGACTACAGGAGTTGAGGGGAGAATGATCTGTGGTCGATTTAGCGGGTCTTCACTAGACCCGCTAAGTCGACCACCGATGCATCCATCGCCACTAATCGATCCCCCGGTAACTGTAGACAAGCCTTAAGATGGCAGACTCAGTTATTATACAGAAACATACTGCCTTTCACAATGAATGTGCCAAATCTATGTGCCTGTCTGTGCTGTCTATATCCCCTTGTCCTCACTCCCATCTAGATCCAAGTCTCTCAATATTCCACTGCTGTCTAGCAGCCTCTTCTAATGTCTGAAACACATAACATCAAATAGCCTACTATTCTTTAGTTCAAGTTGTAGAGGTCTGTTCTTTGGATTTAAAAGGCCTGAGCTCAAAACCTCTTGATGACTCATTCACAAGATCAATGCTCTTCCACAATATGGAATTCCATTTTTTTAATTTTCTTTTTTTCTTACCCCCACCTTTTTTCTTTTTAAACTGGGAAATTATATTCAAAAACCATATTAAAAGAAAGTGAAGTTTACAAAATCAGGCACTCAAAAACTAGGAAATGCTAGTATTAAGATTGCCTATTCAATGTAATTTAGGCTCCTTTGTGTGTATGCATTATGATAGTCTTGAATTTGTTTTATAGGCCTGTTTCATTCAGTACATAGGTTGGATGGTGAATGGGGAAGAGTGTTTTAAAAAGAGCAAGGATGTTCTTTGGTGGTTAAGGCACTCGACTGGGTTAGGTTAGTGTTTTGCCTGACATCCCCTTATGCATTCTATTTCTGGCTCTGCCACAGTTTCTATATGTGATGTTAGGTAAGACTGAGTCATAATGCATATGCACAAGTAGGTTGAATTAAGGTTGTATTCCCTAACTCTTGAAGGCTTGACATTGCAACATTATCTTTAGACATAGTTACTGTATGCAATTAATTAAATAATGCACCTTAATTGCACACAGTACCTTACAGCAGGTAGACTGTGCTGAACAAAATCTCTTCCACAAATCACTTTACTATCACAGTTTACATTGTCAAACAGGTCTGTAAACAATACATTTCATATTTGTATATGAAATATATGTGTGTGTGTGTGTGTGTAGTCTTCGGATCTTCGGCTATCCTTCGATGCGAGGATGATGTCTGCCAAGGGGGTTTTTAAGTGGCTGAGGAGCCCAATTCATGCCCTGCAGATTTTTCCACAGAAATTACAGGTGTAATCTTGGAGGAGACATAGTTGTTGGCTGAAGTGTTGTGCCCTTTCTTTCCTCCTTCATCGCTTCTCTGTCTCATAAGTACGTCCGTTCTCCTCAAAGTGAGCTGTGGCTTGGTGTATGGTGTGGTGCCACTTTGTTCTGTTCCGTGCCAAGTCCTCCCAGTTTGTTGGGTTGATGCCTCCCTTTTTAAGGTGTACTTTCAGTATGTCTTTGAAGTGCTTCTGCTGCCTTCCACAAGCCCTTCTTCCATGACTTAACAGAGAGAAGAGTACTTGCCTGGGGAGGCAAGTGTCAGGTATACGTACACAATGGCCAGCTCAGCAGAGTTGATGTTTCATGACCTGCGCTTCTATACTGCTGATGTTGGCTGCAGAGAGAATGCTGATGTTAGTGCATTTGTCTTCCCAGCTGATCCTGAGAATCCTCCTGAGGTAGCGCTGCTGGAACTATTCTAGCCACTTGAGATGTCATCTGTAGGTTACCCAGGTATCACACCCAAGGGAAGGGTGGGGATGACAACTGCTTTGTAAACCTAGGTTTTGGTGCCTGTTTGCAGATCCCTATCATTGAAGATTCGTTTGAGTAGTCTTCCAAAGCATGTGCTGGCACAGTGAATCCTGTATTCAATTTCTGTGTCAATGCTGGCTGTTTGGGAGAGATGGCTGTCAAGGTTCTCTGCTGATGGTGATTTGTGGAGTACAAAGAGTATCAATCGTGATGCCCTGTCAAAGGTGCTGTGTAGGTTTAGCAGTCCACAGAAATTAATTTCCATCCTCAAACTACTCCCTGATGGGATCACTGCCACCATTCTGTGCAGCGGCTCAGAGATGACCCATTCATCATTTGCGCTGGTGTCAAGCAGGGCTGTGTCTTTTCTCCAACACTCTTCTCCATTTACCTTGCTGTGATCCTGATTCGCATCTGTGACCACCTTCCCAATGGAATCGGGATTGAGTATCGCCAACTCCTCAATCTCCAACCAAAATCGAAGATCACGAGAATTGGCATCACTGACCTTCTCACACACATAGAGGCTGAACTGCAAAGCCCCCTAAATCTTTTTGCAAATGCCTATCACAGCCTGGGTCTCTCTCTCAACATCAGGAAAACCAAGGTAAACTTGGAAACTCTACCAGCCCTCACCTGCACAAACTACTCTTTATATGTGTAATAACCAACAATGAAATAATGGTCTCACATATGCTCTTTCGTATTTTATATTTTCATTGATAATTCAAGACTGATTCTGCACCTGGATCTGTGCAGACAGGCCAATGTGGAGCTTCACTGAACTTCAGTGGGATACTGAACAGGCAGTTGAGTCCACCTGCGCAGATCCAGTTGCTGGATTGGACCCTTGGTGTGTTTTTGCTCATTCCAGAATTGGATATGTACTAGATCGCCCTCCCCCTCCCTTGTTTGTGTTTGGAACCTTTACAATAAAGGTGATATTTTCCATTTATGATTAATAATAAGTAATAATATATACTGTTAATATCAAATCTTAATAATATGACAACTAAGTATAGCTTTAGCTAAAGCAGATGTAGTCTACTTGTGGGAGTTAAATGAAAAAATTACATGGACCATGTGCTCGGAAATACACATTACAGTTTCTCAGGTATTGTAGGCTGTGTCACTAATGAAGCAATTTGCTCTGCGTCTAGTCACATTTAACTTGCTGCCGTCAAGAATTACACAATGTTGTGGTGAGGTCACTCTGAATTGACAGCCTGTCTTTGAAGAAATCCCCATTAAAACTGAAAGAAATTCTAATTTCCAGCCAAAATGATGTTAATTCATCAGAAATCTCCTATACATTTTATGGAAGTGACTCACGTAACATTAATGGATGTTATAGACATTCCCCTTCTTTAACAGTAGAAGTGATTCCTATGTATAAATATTTCCTACTGAAAATAGTGGCAGGCTACACTGCTATAGGATTTAATTGTGACCTTGGCCTTGTCGAAGGAGCATAGTCTTGATGTCTGAACTTCATAGCCGTTGTATGCAGTCCAATACAGATAAATTGAACAGAAAATAACTTTTTGTCCCTTGCTGCTTTCCAGTATTGTAGCTGGACTATAAAGAAAGTAATTTCTCCTACCATCATGCTTTTAGTTCCCAGTCATTCTCGAAACCTCATACTTTACAAGTAATGAGTGTTGTAAATGACATTTCATTCTAACAGATTGGTTGCCGTGCCTGCATTTTGACTGGCTGGCAAAGCACATAGAAATATAGTATCTCATAATGTATATCTATTTTTAGATACCCTGTCTGAACAAGTGCAGCCTAGTACTATAGCAGCCTACGTACTTAACTGGCCTAATAGAAAAAAATAATATTTGTGGGATTCTGCTTTTGAAATGCACATGTTCAGGCACACAATAGCTATGTGATTGAACAAGTAAAATGATTAAAATATCCTCAGATGGAATAACTATTTTTAACTTCCAATAAATAATGAAAATATAGAAGACTATGTCAATTAAAAATGAGTAAGTATGTAGGGCTAAATTCATCCCAGGTATAACTTCTTTGGCATTACATCCGGGTTAAATTTGACTGATGTCAAAAAAATTTAAAGTTGAAAAAAATCAATGTGCTTTTCTACAACTTATGCATTACATCTCCAATTACTTGAAAGAAAATATCATGCACATCAGCTCATTCTTCAAGATGTACTTTCTGAACAGATGCAGATGATATTACACAGGCTAACATATTGATCTCTCAAGTCTTCTAGAAATGAAGTGTCATGTCCTGAAACTTGTTCTTTTTTACCATTACATCACATTGTCCTTCACCCAGGCTTTTTTGTTTTCCGTGAAAATAGATTGCTTGCATAATGAGCCCTTCTTCATTCTAACTCACTGAAAAATAGTTAGAGTTAGTTATCACAGTTTGTATTTTGCATTAAACTGACATGAAACTGCATTGGCCAATGAGACTATGCAGCTGTTGTAAAGTTTCTTAATGCTTTTCCCATTTATGCATTTTTTAGACATTCTGGGTGCCTGATTTGCAAAAACACTGGACAGTTGTTTCTCAGTATGTAAATTGCTCTATTCTTATTGGCTCCTGCTTTCAGAATTTTCATGGTTTTCTGGCAAGCGAAGGGGGATGTTTGAGCTTGTCACTCCCTTTAACTGAAGCAGGGAAAAAATGGAATTTATATATCAAAGAGAAGAGGAAAATAAATGCACTAAAAAGCAATCACGCCACAACAGCTAATATATATAACATGTTAAACCCTTTGATGTGTTTTCTTCTTTCCTGCCTTCACACTTACTTCTCTCTCTTGTCTGGAGGTTTCTTATTGTCCCCAGAATAATTGACACACATTATTGTCACTTACTGTCAATTAGTTTCAGTTGTCATTGTGGTTTTGAGTTTATCTGAATGAACTGATGGATCTGCTTCTATTTTTCAAAAAGTATCAGGGCTGCCCAGGGCATGGGATGGATGGTTTTTTGTTCAGATTTTTACAATGTTTATAACTCTAAAATAAATAATTGTCATATTTGTTTTCCTTGATTTTTTACATTGAATGGCTTCTAGCCTCTACTTTTCAATTCTATTTAGAATTACGCTTGCAAACAAAAATGTGTAACGACTCTTTTGGGGAGCTCTTTTGCTCTTCTGTACAGAATGAATCGGGGTAAGTGAATTAGTCATAAAAAGAGGAAAATAAGGAGAGGGGATAAAAGAAGCCAAAATGACTGGATGGGGGAGTTAGGGTTCCCAAATCTCTAATCGTACAAAACCGAACACCTTTGCCCTGCCCCTTCCCCGAGGCCCTGCCCCTTCCCCACCCCTTCTCCAAGGCCCCGTCCCCTACTCACTCCATCCCCCCTTCCTCTGTCGCTCACTCTCCCTTACCTCACCCACTCGCTCATTTTCACTGGGCTGTGGCAGGGGTTGGAGTGCGGGAGGGGGTGAAGGCTTTGGCTGGGGGTGAGGGTTCTGTGGTGGGGCCAGAAATGTGGGGTTCAGGGTGCGGGGGGGGGGGGTGAGGGCTCTGGCTGTGGATGCGGGCTCTGGGGTGGGGCTGGGCATGAGAGGTTTGAGGTGCAGGAGGAGTCTCCAGGCTGGGGGCTGAGGGGTTCGGAGTGTGGGAACGGACTGGGGGATGAGGCAGGGGGTTGGGGCACAGGAGAGTGTACGGGCTGTGGGGTGGGGCCAGAAATGAGACATTCAGGGTGCAGGAGGGGGCCCGGGCTGGAGTGCAGGTTGGGGTACAGGGAGGTGAGGGCTACAGCTGGGGGTGTGGGTTCTGAGGTGGGGCTCGGGATGAGGGGTTTGGGGTGCAGGAGGGTATTCAGAGCTGGGGAAGGGGCTTGGGGCTTGGGAGGGGGTGCAGGCTCCAGGTGGCTGAGCTGGGGCAGGGGGTTGGGGTGCAGGAGGGGGTGTGGGCTCCAGCTGGGGGCAGAGGCTCTGGGCGGGGCCAGGGATGAGAGGTTTTAGGTGCAGGAGGGGGTTCAGAGCTGGGGCAGGGGTTTGGGGTGCTGGAGGGGATGTGGGCTCCAGGAGGGAGTTTAGGTGTGGGAAGGGGTTTGGGGTGTGGACTCTTGGCAGTGCTTACTGCAGGCAGCTCCCCAGAAGCAGCAACATGTCTCTTGGCTCCTAGGCAGAGGGGCAGCAAGGTGGCTCTGCACGGTGCACGCTGCCTCTCTCTGCAGGTGCCGCCCCCACAGCTCCCGTTGGTCGCGGTTCCCAGACAATGGGAGCTGTGGAGATGGTGCTCAGGGCGGGGCATTGCATGGAGTCCCCCAGGCAGCCCCTCCACCTAGGGGCTGCAGGGACATGTCGCCCTTCCTGGCAGCCATGCAGAGCCGGGTAGGCAGCCTGCCAGCCCCACCAACTGGACTTTTAATGGCCCAGTCATCAGTGTTGACTGGAGCCTTCGGGGTCCCTTTTCCATCGGGGGAGTGTGGTGGAGTATCCACCACACACAAGTCCTGAGTGGGTTAATGTGGCCAGAAGGAGACAATTAACCTTATATGCTACAGCTGGAGGGAAGCCAAGGATTGATAAACACTAATTGCTGATGAAACCTAGCTGGGGGATGGGGAGTGCAGTCATCCTCTTGAAGGAAAGAGAGCTAGGTAGGAACACGGAGGAGATCCAGGGGGAGAGTAAGCCCTGGATTCCTGTCCTGCATTAAGGAGTCTTAGGCTATGTCTACACTACGGGCTATGTCGGCAAAACTTATGTCACTCAGGGATGTGGATATTCCAACCCCCTGAGTGACATAAGTTACACCAACATAAGCACTCGTGTGCACAGTGGTTTTTTTATGCCGATGGCAGAATTCTCTCCTGTCATCATAGAACATCTTCACCAAACACGTTGAAGTGGCACAGCTGTATTGGTACAGCTGTGCCTCTGCAGGGCTGTACGTATAGACCTGGCCTTAGAGGAGGGCTAGGCGGCTGAAATAGGCATGGAGAGTGGCGGACACTTTGGTGGTAAACCCAGAGCTAGGCAAGAAGATAGAGAGAGGGGGTAGGAAGGAGCCCAGGGAAACAGCAATGGGGCCTGACACTGAGCAGACCTAGGTAGCTTGTCACAGAGTCCCTGAGCTGGAACTGCTGCAGCAGGCAGGCCAGGTTTCCCCTACCAGCCAGTGGCAAAGTGGCACAGGTTCTGTAGTTGGAACAGAAGGCTGCCTGAGATGGCATATGGACAGTTTATCCGGTGGGGCTTTATTACCCCAGAAGGAGTCTCTGGTCAGAGATAGACTCATTTGTGGCATTAAAGACAATGTGTTAAGAGAAAAACTGCTAAGTGAAGGAGACTTAGCTTTCAAAAAAGCTCTCTAAATATGCAGGGCAGCAGAAACTGTGAAAGCACAAGCCAAAGAGCTGAATTCACTACAAGATGTTATTCATATACTAAGTACAAAAGAATATAGCGAAAATATAACCAAATCAAAAAGTGGAACCACTCACTCTGAAAACCACAGCTAGGGGGAGACTGGGTACAGACAGTCATATGAAAGGTGTGGATCACAGCATGGCCCCAAAGAGTGTGATGCCTTTGGGAAACTCTGTCATAAATGTGGGGAAAATAATGATTTTGCAAAATGCTGCAGATCCCAAATGCAGAAAAGCCAAGTGCATTCAGTTAAAAACAATCTGGTGGAAGAGTTTTTCATAGACATACTGGGATCAGCAAGCCTGAGGATAGGGACTGGATACTGCCTATGACAGTGAATGGAACAATTGTTCCACTGAAACTGGACACAGGAGCTCAGGTTAATATTCTGTCTGAACAAGATTATGAGAGACTAAAAATAAGACCAAACTAGGGGCCAACAAAATACAAATAACTGGTTATTCTGGAACAAATATACCTATGAAGGGAAGATACAATTCTAGTATCAACCATAAAAACACCATGTCAGGGGTCTCAAACTCAATTTACCTTAGGGCCAGTGCCAGTCCTCAAATCCTCCCAGCGGGCCAATAATGTCACTGAAGATGGTGTTCAGAAAAGAAAATGTTTATATTGTATTTTTTATTTCGAATTTCTTAGAAATAATAAAACTGTTGTACAACTTTATACAGTTCTTCGCCTGACAGAGAGTTTTTAGTGTTTGCCAGACCCCTGGCAATGCTTCAGTTCTGTCAGTTTGTTGATGTTTGGCCTCAGGGACTGAGCAGTTGAAACCTTCAGGATTGCAGCAAGTTGTGTGCATCAGATAGTTGTGTTCGGTATTTTGACTTGTTTATATTCATTATGAAAAAAAGTGACACTGTCTCCATGGCTGACTCTGCCCAGCAACTAATGATGCTGCCTCCATGGCTGACTCTGCCCAGCGACTAGTGATGATATCGCTGTCCCTCTCCCCCAGCCAATGGGAGCTGTGGGGGGCGACACCTGCAGCAGACATTGCTGGCAGCGTGGCTGCATGCGTCTCTCCTCCGCAGGCCTCAGTGTGGAGGTTCCCGGGCTGCAGATGGCCCGCGGGCCAGGACTTTGAGACCCCTGCGCCATGTACAGGGGCCCGTTCACTGTAGTGCCAAAAGAGATGACACCAATATTAGGCGTGGCTGCATGTGAAAAACTCTGTCTGGTAAAATGGGTGCTCTCACTACAAGATCATACTGAACCTGGCTATGAGGCACTCTTTCAGGAATATCATGACTGTTTCAAGCACTGGGTTACTTGCAGGGTGAACATACAATCTGGATAAACAAGCAGGTCCCTCCAGTTATCCATCCATGTAGAAAGGTGCCATTCTCTCTCTGTGATAAACTTAAAGCTGAACTTGCAAGGATGTAAGCAATGCAAGTAATACAAAAAATTGAGGACCCAACAAAATGGGTGAGCTCCCTCATCATTATGGAGAAAAATAATGGCCAGCTACGCATATGCTTAGATTCCAGAGACTCAACAATGCTATCAAACATTTCAAACTAGCAACCAGAGATCAGAGTGGGAGATTAAACATCCTGAAAAACTCATACTTGCTAACCTGCTTGGAGAAGGGGTATTTGAGGAAAGTGAGTGGTAAAGACTCACTTGAGAGTGATGTGCAGGTAACCTCTCCTTTTAGGTAGTTGACACATTGTGTTTATGGAAATGTAGTAGATAGGTTGTGAAATTAATGTATGTCTTATTACATAGTTAACTGTTGATATATATATATTTATATGGCCTGGTCTACACTACGAGTTTAGTTCAAATTTAGCAGCGTTAAATCGAATTAACCCTGCACCCGTCCACACAATGAAGCCATTTACTTCGACATAAAGGGCTCTTAAAATCGATTTCTGTACTCCTTCCCGATGAGGGAGTAGCGCCAAAATCGACATTGCCATTTCGAATTAGGATTAGTGTGGCCGCAATTCGACAGTATTGGCCTCCAGGAGCTATCCCACAGTGCACCATTGTGACCGCTCTGGACAGCAATCTGAACTCAGATGCACTGGCCAGGTAGACAGGTAAAGCCCCGCGAACTTTTGAATTTCATTTCCTGTTTGCCCAGCGTGGAGCGCTGATCAGCACAGGTGATCATGCAGAGCTCATCAGCACAGGTGACCATGCAGTCCCAGAATCAAAAAAGAGCTCCAGCATGGACCGTATGGGAGATACTGAATGTGATCTCTGTATGGGGAGATGAATCTGTTCTATCAGAACTCCGATCCAAAAGACGAAATGCCAAAACACTTGAAAAAATCTCCAAGGCCATGATGGACAGAGGCCACAACAGGGACTCAACACAGTGCTGCGTGAAACTTAAGGAGCTGAGACAAGCGTACCAGAAAGCCAAAGGGTACGTCTACACTTACCTCTGGGTCCGACGGCAGGCAATCGATGTTCTGGGATCGATCCCGGAAGTGCTCGCCGTCGACGCCGGTACTCCAGCTCGGCGAGAGGAGTACGCGGCATCGATGGGGGAGCCTGCCTGCAGCGTCTGGACCCGCCGTAAGTTCGGACTAATGTACTTCGAATTCAGCTACGTTATTAACGTAGCTGAATTTGCGTACCTTAGTCCGAAGTGGGGGGGTAGTGTGGACCAGGCCAAAGAATCAAATGGAAGCTCATGGAGGGAGGGGCGACTGATGACCGTAGCTATCCCACAGTTCCCGCACTCTCCGAAAACCATTTGTATTCTGGGTTGAGCTCCCAATGCCTGAAGGGTCAAAAACATTGTCGTGTGTGGTTCAGGGTATATGTTGTCAGCCCCCCCACCCTGTGAAAGCAAAGGGGAAAAAATCATTTCTCGCCTTTTTTCACTGTCACCGTATGTTTACTGGATGCTGCTGGCAGACGCTGTGCTGCAGCGCTACACAGCAGCATCACCTTGCCTTGCCTTGCGGATGGCAGACGGTGCAGTATGACTGGTAACCGTCATCATTGTCCTGTGGGTGCTCCTGGCTGGCCTTGGTGAGGTCGCTCGGGGGTGCAGCCTGGACAAAAAAGGGAATGACTCCAGGTCATTCTCTTCTTTAAGTTTTGTGTAATGGAGATTCAGTCCTGCCTGGAATATCATGCCAGCTGGAGGCCTTTGCCTCAGACTGCTCTCCCAGTCGGCAGCACCACGCGGTCGCACCTACCCCAGCCTACCCCTTGCTCCCAGGGCTCACAATCAGATACTTAGACCTCTACATTTTGCTGCAAATAAAAAAATAAAGCTGCCGTTTAGAACTGTCCCCCAACATACATATCCTGGGACATTTTGTATTTTACCAGTGTCAACCAAAGGCCCACACACAAATGGAGATTCAGTCCTGCCTGTGCTTCTATCCTAGTGCTTATCACAGATTCCCATTTTCAGCTATAGGTTGAGCAAGTGCAGAATGGTGGTTCACTTGACTTCGCTGTAAGCCAACCGCCCTCCCCTCCTCTCTTTGATCTCTGCTTGCAGAGGAAATAAAGTCAGTGTTGTTTCAAATTCATGCATTCTTTATTACTTCATCACACAAATGGGGGGATAACTGCCAAGGTAGCCCGGGAGGAGGGAAGCCCGGGGGAGGAGGGAAGCAATGGGTGGGGTTGTTGTAGGGGCACCCCCTAGAATGGCATGCAGCTCATCATTTCTGCGGGATGTCTGGCGCTCTGACCCGGAGCGGCCGTTTGCTTCTCTGGGTTCTTTAGTAGGCTTGCCTGATATTCTAGGCAGGACTGACTCTCCATTAGACAAAACTTAAAGAAGAGAATGACCTGGGGAGTCATTCCCATTTTTGTCCAGGCGCCCCCGACCGACCTCACCGAGGCCGGCCAGGAGCACCCATGACAGCAGCAGACGGTACCGTATGACTGGTAACTGTCTTTGCTAACTTGCAAAGGCAAGGGGATGCTGCTGTCAGCAGCATCCAGTAGACATACGGTGACAGTGAAAAAAGGCTGAACGGACTCCATGGTTGCCGTGCTATGGCATCTGCCCGGGCAATCCAGGGAAAAGGGCGCAAAATGATTGTCTGCCGTTGCTTGCACGGAGGGAGGATTGACTGACAACATTTACCCATAACCACCCACGACAAATTTCAGGCATTGGGATCTCAACCCAGAATTCCAATGGGCAGGGTAGACTGCAGGAACTATGGAATAGCTATGGGATAGCTACCCACAGTGCAACGCTCCGGAAGTCGATGCTAGCCTCGGTACATGGACACACACCGCCGAATTAATGTACTTGGTGTGGCCGCATGCACTCGACTTTATACAATCGGTTGCCAAAAATCGAATTCTGTAAATTCAGAGTAATCCTGTAGTGTAGACATACCCTATAAGAGTTAATTTGTTTTTCTTTAAGAGGGAAGATGTAGAGATATGTTTATGAAAGACAGTGATTTAGAGACACTCCTTCATAAGGGTTGTGTTGTGCATGTGGGAATTTGAAGATGTGCCTCAGAGGCGGGGGTTGGGAACACCGCCTGGCTGTGTGCAGAAGTTCACCAGAGACGCTCTCCAGATTGTTTTATTAAAGTTTTATTCCGTTCTCATTCACTGGTTTGTTATTTAATGAACCTCAAGATCACCTTGTATATAAAAATGTATACACTTGGACTGAGATTGAGATGGAAATAGGAGACAGACTTGTTGAAAGTCTCTGAGTAAGGATAAAAGGGGTTTTTAAAAAGGGTGATGTCATAGTAGGGGTCAACGACACACTACCTAACCAGGAAGAAGAGGTGGATGAGGCTTTTTTTAAATAACTAAGAAAATAATCCAAAGCACAGGAGTTAGTGGTGATGAGGGACTTCAACTGCGCAGACATCTGTTGGGAAAATAACACAGCTGGGCAAAGAGTATCCAACAAGTTCTTGGAATGTATTAGAGACACTTTTTTATTTCAGAAGGTGGAGAAAGCTACTAGGGGAGAGGCTGTTCCAGATTTGATTTTGACAAATAGGGAGGAACTGGTTGAGAATTTGAAAGTGGAAGGCAGCTTGGATAAAAGTGATCATGAAATGATAATAGTTCATGATTCTAAGGAATGACCTTCTCATAAACAAACTAGCAAAATACAACAGTCAATATCCATATTTGTCAGAACTCAACTATAGATCTACATTGCTGCAATATGTAGTCACCTACTGAACTCCCCTATAACTACATGTATAAATACTTGATTACCAGATATGGGACAAAAACAAAGGATGACTAATGAGTCTGTGATAGTAAGGAAATGGCTGGGAAAGTACAATCAAACAAAATATTACCATAAAGGAGCAGGACTTTTCACCCCAGTTTAAAAAAACCAACCCAGACACATGAGAATTTGGCAAGATGAACACTGAACAGTTAAAGTTACAGTGATCAAAGAGGAGTTACCTCGCTTATACTCAGCGATCACAGATGAAGGCAAAATCTTATGAAAGAATTGTAAACATCTGCTCAAGATACCTGACAACTTAGCTGAGACAAGTAACGGGAGAGCAGATGCGCATGTTGAAAGCAGTTTATAAACTGACCTTGGTATTGACTATGAGACTGAACACTCTGGTACAGACAAGGATTTCGTTAATGAGGGTTTGCAATACAGCAGATCAGGAAGATTCCTGAAATGCCCTAATAGACCAGTCAAGAAGTGTTGCTTTAAACAAACCTGAAGTATTGTTAAGTCAGTTATTATGTTGGTTATAGTTTGTTGGTTTAATAGTGTTTTAGTTCAGTAAAGGGATCTAAAAAGGGTAAATGTGCTATAGAGTAAGTCCTCCAAGAAGTGAAGAGATGTCACACTTTCTGTATGCTCCTTATGCAGTGTTTGGTTTCCTGCAACCCACTTCCTGATGGGGCAGAAATATAGGGTATGTCCACACAGCAATTGAACACTCACTGCTAGCCCATGTCAGCTGACTCAGGCTTGTGGGGCTTGGGCTGCAGGACTGTAAAATTGTGATGTAGATAGAATCATGGAATCACAGGACTAGAAGGGATCTCAAGAGGTCTTCTAGTTCAGTCCCTTGCACCCAAGGAAGGACTAAGTATGATCTAGGCCATCCCTGACAGCTGTTTATCTAACCTGCTCTTAAAAATCTCCAGTGATGGAGATTCTGCAACCTCCCTAGGCAATTTAGTCCAGTGCTAAACCACACCAACAGTGAGGAAGTTTTTCCTAAAGTCCACCCTAAATTGCCCTTGCTGCAATTTCACCCATTGCTTCTTGTCCTATCCTCAGAGGTCAAAGAGAACAGTTTTTCTCCCTCCTCCTTGTAATAACCTTTTATGTACTTGAAAACTGTTATCATGTCCTCTCTGTCTTCTCGTCTCCAAACTAAACAAACACAATTTCTTCAATCTTCCCTCATAGGTCATGTTTTCTAGACCTTTAATCATATTTGTTGCTCTTCTCTGGACTTTCTCTAATTTTGTCCACATCTTTCCTGAAATGTGGCTCCCAGTACTGGACACACTTGAGGTCTAATCAGTGTAGAGCGAAATAATTACTTCTTGTGTCTTGCTTACAACACTACTGCTAATACATCCCAGAATGACAAAATTGTTGTTGTTGTTGTTTTTTGCAAGAGTGTTACATTGATGACTCATATTTAGCTTGTGATCCATTATGACCCCCCAGATCCCTTTCTGCAATACTTCTTCTTGGGCAATCATTTCCCATTTTGTATGTGTGTAACTCAATGTTCCTTCCTAAGTGGAGTACTTTGCATTTGTCCTTATTGAATTTCATCCTATTTACTTCAGACCATTTCTCCAGTTTGTCCAGATCATTTTGAATTTTAATCTTATCCTCCAAAGCACTTGTGTAACCCACACACCTCCTGGGTGTGGTGTTCTGTCCCATCTAGTGGCACCGAGACCACTTAGAGAGAGATTAATGAATCTACTCTACTACCTTAGCTAAGGGTGATACATCTTTTAGCTCATGCAGTAGAGGCTCATGCATTTAGCTCCAGAGGTCCCAGGTTCAATCCCGCCCACTCATGACTAGAGTCTGTTGGTGTTACACTTTGCAACCCCTCCCAGCTTGGTATCATCCTCAAATTTATAAGTGTACTCTCTATGCCATTATCTAAATCATTGATGAAGATATTGAGCAGAACCGGACCCAGCTCTACTCCCTGCAGGAGCCCACTCGTTGTGCCCTTCCAGTTTGACTGAACCACTCATAACTACTCTCCGGGAATGGTTTTCAAACCATTTATGCACCCACCTTATAGTAGCTCCATCTAGGTTGTATTTCCCTAGTTTGTTTATGAGAAGGTCATGCAAGAGAGTATCAAAAGCCTTTCTAAAGTCAAGATATACCATGTCTATCGCTTTCCCCCTATCCACCAGGCTTGTTACCCTGTCAAATAAAGCTATCAGGTTGGTTTGACACAATTTGTTCTTGACAAATTCATGCTGACTGTTACTTATCACCTTATTATCTTGTAGGTGTTTGCAAATTGATTGCTTAATTATTTGCTCCATTATCTTTCTGGATACTGAAGTTAAGCTGACTGGTCTGTGATTTCCTGGGTTGTCCTTATTGCCCTTTTTATAGATTTTTCACTATATTTACCCTTTTCCAGTCCTCTGGAATCTT
Organism: Emys orbicularis; assembly: GCF_028017835.1. Lineage (NCBI taxonomy): Eukaryota > Metazoa > Chordata > Testudines > Emydidae > Emys > Emys orbicularis. The sequence continues at coordinate 265,009,480 of NC_088683.1, read as the reverse complement.
GCCCATCTTCCATGACTTTTTGAAGATAATGAGTAATGGCTCAGATATCTCCTCAACCTGCTCCGTGAGTATTCTAGGATGCATTTCATGAGGTTCTGGTGACTTGAAAACATCTAACTTGTCTAAGTAATTTTAACTTGTCCTTTCCCTATTTTAGCCTCTGTTCCTACCTCATTATCACTGGCATTCATTAAGTTAGATGTCCAATTGCTACTAAACTTTTTGGTGAAAACTGAAACAAAAAGTCATTTAGCACTTCTGCCATTTCCACATTTTCTGTTAATGTTTTTATCCCCTCATTCAGTAATGGGCCTACCCTGTCCTTGGTCCTCCTCTTGCTTCTAATGTACGTGTAGAATGTTTTCTTGTTACCATTTATGTCTCTAGGTAGTATAATCTCATTATGTGTCTTGGCCTTTCTATTTTTGTCCCTACATACTTGTGTTATTTGTTTATATTCATCCTTTGTTTGGCTTGGACCGGAGCCCAGGCTCCACCACAATTTTACAGCCCCACAGCCTGAACACCATGAGCCAGAGTCAGCTGACCTGGGCCAGCTGCAGTTGTTTAATTACTGTGTAGATATACCCAGAGGCCCAAGACAGGGCAGTCATAGGCTACAGCTATGCAGAGCAGTACAAAGTTTGTCACCTCATTTCTGAACATAGTTCTGTTCATTATAAAGGGTTGATCTTCACATCGGTCTGCTCATCAGTAAGATACTACAATGCCAACAAAAAACTTGACAATTGTCAGGTTGCTGCTGTGATGATAGTCTATCATTCATTCCTTGTATTGCTCCATCTGTTTTCTCTTGATTTATAATTAGATTTTAAGCTTTGAAGCAGAAGCTATCTTATATTCTGCCACTAAGCCTGGTGTCCACCCCAGTGGGTGGGGCTGGGAGTGGGACAGCCACACTGGAGGAGCTGCCCAAGCAAGGTGCTGACTCCTGTGAGGGGTGGCCGGGCATGCGGCTGCTTTCACCGCTGCTGTTCCTGGTAGAGCCCTGCAGCTCCTTGTATATCTGCATCCATGGATATAAATTTGGTATCTAAACATCTAGGACAACAGAGTCCTGGTCCACAACTAGGGTCTTTAGTTAGTTACGAGGATAACACAAATAATGAATAATTTATGTGTAACTTGTCTTATTTACACACCTACACCAAACCTAGAAGAGAGGTGATTGCAGGCAATTCCTTCTTTCAGGAATCTCAACCAATGTCTGGTTCTCAGGGAGAAGCTCTCCTCAAGAACTGAACAAATTCTCCTTCTGTTTGCACACGTCCCTCTATGCAGAACTTTGAATAACCCAAATCTAGTAACAATGTACAAGTCTTGAACAAGACTGAATATTTGTTCACTTACTAAGGAAAAGCACTCAGACTCTGTTACAGCACCACTGAATGATGCCTCCCAAAACATAAGACATGGTGAGGTCACCAGAAGGGCTTGATTTTCCAGAAGCAGGACGGGGATGGGATCAGCTTTCAAAAGTTTGAACTAGACAAATAACTTTGACACTGTTCATATATGTAAATCCCGTGTTCCCTGGATACTGAGTTAATTATTTAGAATGTGGAAAAGATAATTGGTCTTTAGAAACTGCCAAATCTCGCTAATCTAAACTGGTTTCTGGCAAACAAACAAACCAACAAAAGTCTAGCTTTGACCTGCCTTTATGACTGTCCCACTCTGTCTAGCACTACTTTTTTATGATTAGATCTCACTTATCACTTATACAAAATGTTGGATGCCAAAAGCTCCTTTCCAGCTGATAGAATACTACTACTACTACACTGAAGGATACATACAGTCCTGAAAGTGAACAGTATATTGGGGGGGAGGGGGTTGTTAATGCTGTTATGGTGAGTGACTGTCAATTTTCACACAAAAAACTCATTAGCTTTTTTCTGTCTTGAATTATAATTTTGGTACTTTGTCACACCAAGGCAATAGATTTTCATTATATCTAGAGCACAAAAACAGAGGCTGTGGAAAAAGCAACAGGGCTCAGATTAATAGGAGACGACAAGCTGACCAAACAGGAAGCGGCAGCATGGCTGGCACCATGGCTCAGTGGTTGTGACAGGCAATTAGTGAACAGAGCAGAACAGATGTAACAGGAGGCAGCAACAATTTACTGAAGTATTAGCTTGCTCAGTCTGTGGTTCAGATCGTTGCTATTGTTTGCTGATACAAATAATACTAATACGATCTGGGAGGGGAAAAGAGAGTGTGTAAAGCCATATTACAGAAAAAAGCAGCAGTCCTCAGAAAAGACCTCCCCTCTGCTCCTTTTCATGACAATCTGAATTCCTGTCTTGTTAATGGATTGTAACACAGTTGGAAGATAGAACATACCGTGTCTTCCTACTTGTGTCAGTGTGCTTTCATTTACTAACATTCATAGAGCAAACAATTTTACTTCTCCCATCTTGTTCCAGGGGGAATTAATTTGCTGCAGCCCTCAAAGGGTGCAGCTGGCTGGTATATTTTATCTGGGTGGGTGGGTGAGTAGAACCCTGGCTCTGCCTCTTCCTCACCCACTTATTTAAAGAGGGGAGCAGCAGTCACACAGGAAATCCTGCAGCAACAAACTGTGCTATGTGATTTTGAATGTTGAAAGTTAAGAAACTCTTGAGAGATTAACTTTGCAACCTAAATAATGTTCTTTTAATATAGTCATGGGGGTAGGGAGACCTCCCCCCTGCCTGCCCTAATATTTTCTCTCTGCTTGATTCAGAAGAGGGATTTGAATCTACATTTCCTACTACCCATGTGAGTGCCTTAATCACAAGTCTAGGGAAGCAATCTTATGCGCTCTCTTTTTGATCCAATGACTATTTAAGTAGTTATAAAAAAGTAGAATAGCTTCCACAGGAGAGCTGGTGAGCCATCTTCTGTAGAATAGCCTAGAGCCTGGTGGTTCGGATGCTTATTTGGACAGTAGGAGATGTGAGTTCAAGTCCATGCTTCAGAGTGTGAATTCAAACTTGGGTCTCCTGCATCCCAGCCAACTGCCCACACCAGCATGCTAAAGATTATAAAGGACACATACCCCACCAAGTTGGCCCTGAAAAAACTTTTCCCTAGTTGAAACTAATTGGATCAAATTCACAAATATTTTTGGAACAAACAAAAGTGAGTTTTTTGCCAAATAAACTATTTGTCCAAAATATTTTGTCCAGATCTAATTGTTATACCATGTCCATTTAAAAGTAAGAGATGAGCTTGTGTTGGGAGCCTAAACGTCCTGAGCTCCTACTCCTCCCTCCCAGTCGCCCCATCTGCCCCAGCAGTAACAGTAGGAGCAGGATGTGAACCTGCAAGACCTTATCTGCCTCCCTCTCTCTGCAGGAAAAGCAGGACCTGACCATTTCCTCAACTTCCTCAGTAGACCTCCTCATGCTATCTCGGTAAAGGTGTCATGGGAAGTGTGTGACTGTTGATAGAACTGTCAAAATCTCTCCCGCTGTAATTTCTCTAGGCACATGACCAAGTTCATTGTGGTCATTATCCTCTGTAACTTCTAGTTTGTTTTTGGCCCTTGGGACCACATCTTATTTTTCTATGGAATCCTCAAGGAGTTGTATAAAAACGGTTGCCCTATCTTTCGAAATACTCCTGCTCACTAACTTACAGGAAAGATCACAAAAATCAATAATTGTGGCCTGTGGTACTCTAAAGCATCTCATTTCTCCAAGGTTAAACTGAGTCTTTTTTTTTTTTTTTTTTGCCTCTGCTGTGATGTAGAAAAAATATGTTGGCAGAGGTTATAGACCTCATGGGCTTGTCTAAAATTGCTGAACAAGATGTTCAGCATGTTATCTGTGAAAAAGAATGAGTAAACTATCAGTTGGGACGTGGCTTGATAATATGGAGGGAGTAGGATTTGCACTTGTGAACTCTTTCTCTGGCAGAGTTGCCACCTGGTGGATTTTTTTTGAAGGTTTCACTTTAATTTTACAGAAACACCAATTGAAGTTAAGCAAAAGCCATTCAATAAATAATAATACTGTGATGGAATAAACGTGAAAGGTAGATTCCCAGATATGTTTAAACTTTCATTAAAATAGTTTCAAGTCAAAGACAGAATTGTGATGAGAAACATATCAGTGCAGGTTACTATGTGCACTGATCAAATAACTGATGTATTGCAGAGCATGGTTAAACAGCTGTAGTATTGTATCCCAAACATAGGTGCATTTTGTTGGTTGGTTTTATATCTTATCTATCTATATCATTACATTTAAACTATGTTTAAAATAACTTTATTAAGATTGCAAAATCAAGCACTCAAAAGTTAGGAAGTGCCAATCTTAATTCACCTCACCCTCCTGGCACATATACATTATAGTACAATTTTTAATTACATGATTAATACTCCTTTTGCCACAGGATCCTGTCCCCATTTACTACACAGGAGCATGCCCGACACAGATGGAATTTTGGGGGATTTAGCTGCCAAATAGGAAGTTTCAACGTGTTGTTTCTAAATGACTCTTCAAAACTAAATTCATTGTTTAAATATATAAAAAAAAATTATAGTTCAGAATTAAATGTTTCAATTTTATCGAAACAAGACATTTAGATCAAAACAATGTTTGTTCTGAACTTCATTTTGTGGGAAATGTTGAAATGCTTTGTTTTTGTTCCATTTTGGAATAGAAAAAAAAATGGAAATCATGGAATTTTCCATGAAAGTAAAGTCCAGTTCCCACATGAGATGGTGGGGTTAAAGAGCAGATTTGGGCTCAGGCAGTCCTGCCCTGCCACACCTGTGGGGTGTGCCAGTCTTGGAGGAGGAGCCTTAAAAAGGGAGAAGCTCAGCTCAGAAGGCTCCAGCCTGGGGAGGTGGACAGACCCCCTCATCCTCAGCTCCTGCATAGGAGCACAAAAGATAGTCCAGCTACTTTTGGTTGTCTGCAAGCACAGAGTGGTATGACAGATGGCTGGAGGATCTTAGTAGGACAGTAAAGCTGGTACTTTTCCTTATTTCTGTTAATTTAGTTTCCCATCCTTTATTGCCTTGAGGACTGCGACAAGAGGTTTAATCCTGGGGCAGACCCCCCACTGAGAATATGAGAGAGGGTAGATAGAGAGACTGGGGTCCTCTACAACTTCACTGGGAAGACTTGCAGGAAGATCCCGGGCACAAGGGCCAAAAAGACTATTGGGCCTGGATGCGGACTGTCAACCTGCTGTAAGGTCCTGGGACTACTGGGTAAAAACCCTGGTTTACCCCAAAAGGGGTCAGACAAAAGGTGACCAGCTGGAGGACCAAGTAACATGGCAAAAGGAGACTGCCAATGGGCCTGGTTGACTGGCCTACAGAGCACCCTCCTCCCCCCAAGAATGCTGTAGCTAAGCACAAGGTGGTGCACTGGCTCGTGAGACACTTTGCCACACCACCCATCTCTAGTAGCAGCAGAAGGCTGTTAGTAGAGGGGGATAACACACATACTTTCCAAGTAGATTTCTCAGCTATTTGCTAGACAACATAAAATGTTGAGACTCAGGAATCCTGGGTTCATTTGTAGGTTCTGGAGTGGAGTATGCTGTTTTAGTTGCAGACCTTTCTGCCCTTGTCACCCTCTGCTCTTTTAGTTCTTGCCTCTCTCCCTTTTCCTAGTCCCCATCTTGCCCCGACCACCTCTGCTCCTCTTTCCTTATTCTGCTTCTATCTCCATCTTCAATCTGAGCTCCTGTCCTTGTTCCTCTCTCCCACATACTTCTGTCTCCCCTCATCTCTAGCTGTTGGGCCCCTGATTCTGTCTTCCTGTCCACATGTCCTGTCCCCCCACTCTGCTCACATACACCTCTCCCCACTGTGTTCGTGTCCCTGCCCTCTTCCCCAGCTCATACCACTGCCCCTGTTTCCCCTTCCCTCACCATTACAGACAGGACATTCCCTCCTTCTCCTGGATTCTAGCAGCAGGACCATTGAGACTACTGAAGATACAGTTCCCCTGTTTTCAGTTCTGGTACCTGGCACCATAGCAGCTCCCAGAACCCATGGGAAGCAATTGCAGGAAAGTCCTGCTCAGTCCCTGTACCTGTTGGCTGGAGCATGCTCAGTCACTTTGAGGGGGTGGTACATGCACAGTCCAGTTAGTACACACAAACAGTGAGAAGATAGAGCATACTTAGTGCTCAGTTCAGATACAATCTTTGGAGAATTTAGCTGCCAAACTCTAACAAGTCTCTATTGAGGATGCACAAACTTAGACTTTTCTGAGGCTCCAAACTTGGCCAAATTTGGGCAGACTTTTACAGCAATGGCAAAAGGCACATCCCTAATACTAAGGTGATACTCCCTTTCCCTCACCAGCAAATTTTAAGTCACTGATTGAAAGCATGGAGGCACTAGAGCTTCTCAATGAAACAATTGTAAGAATTTTTTTGTTTAATATGGGCAAAACATTATATTTTCTCCTAATCTTGTTCTTGGAAATGGTTGAACCATTTTAGCTGAAACTTTTAAAAAACTGAGCCTGAAGTAGCCACCAAACATGTAAAATTTCAGTCCAAATGGTCTGAAACAGAGTCATAGTGGAAACTTATAGACAACAGTGTGTCACTACAAATACTATTTTTATATATACACACTAGAGGCGTCACTGCAAGCTCTATTTTTATATATAATATATATGCATACACATGCACACATGGACAAAATGCAGAGAAATTGTGTGTTACTGTACAGATCAGTGGAACTTTCTCCAGTCGAAAAAGCTTAAATAGGAAAATAGAAGGAATAATATTTTGCAGTTTGGTCACAAGTATTTGTAGGCTTTCCATACCAAATATATTTTTGAAGACCCATCTGGATATCAGTTCAATGGCTGGCCAAACTCTTTCCAAGTAAGATCAAAGGTCACCAGTTAGGGTGATCAGATAGCAAGTGTGAAAAATCGGGACAGGGGGTGGGGGGTAATTGGCGACTATATAAGAAAAAGCCCCAAATATCAGGCCTGTCCCTATAAAATCGGGACATCTGGTCACCCTATCACCAGTCCTTCATAGCTTGGGTTTTCATTGGGTTTTGAGTCATCTTTTATTGATAGGAATTTGATATACAGCTTGGATAAAATTGGAAAGAATCAGCCAACATGCTTCTGGATATAAACTGATCACCAGTTTATGGGAAGTTGACTTCCCATAACATTGTTGGAGGTGGTATACTGGAACGGAAAGGACTCTAGACTAGATGAACACTTGATCAGTTCTACTATGTCATGCCTAGATTGACACTAAAGCTGGTAGCAGAAAAGAACTTATTTGATACGTTTCTCCTCCCCCACCATTTGTGAATTGTTCCTAAGAAAATTGTGATTTTCTCAGATTTAGGCATTATTCAGAATTATTCATGTTTTTCTTCACCCAAAAATTGCTGGTTTGCTGATTTATTGTGAACAGTTTGTGAATGTTCAAAAACTGAGCTTTGTTGGTTAGATATATTGTTTTTTTGTATTTTTTGTTCGCTGACTTCATAGCTTGCATACCTACCCAACATGGGAAAAATTGGGGACTTTGAATTTACAATCGCATATACAATTCCAATTTTGCTGTTGGTGAGTATTTCAACTTTCACAAATATTCACTCTCGGAAGTATAATTTGCTGTAATATTTGTGGGAAATTAACAAAGTTATGGTCAACACGCTTGAGATGACTTAATTAAAAAATGTGAGTGGATAGTCCTAGACATTTTTTCCTGTATTTGTCTGGCTCCAATTGATAGTCATTGATCTACAGATAGAAGAGAACTGATCCAAATTAGCTTTCCTTCTCCTGCACTGAGATCATCTAGCCACAGTCACAGCAACAATGTTATGCCTATTTCTCTGTAGCAAGTGAGAGGAATGGGCTTAGTTGCTCTCCTATTTTAAACAAAGAAACCTACTCAACACCTACCTCCTAAAAGTTTTTCCTTTCCTTTCCGCTGCTGATCAAGAGCTTTCTGCCCTCATTCTGTCATTTTCTTTTCTCTGACCATGTTGAGCCATCTCCTTAAAAATTCTGTCTTGAAAGCCTGGTGGTGAGATTTCTAGCTATTACAGTGCAGGACCCGCTTTACTTAAAGAGCCATAACTACGGTCCTCCTACAGCATGCAAGCTGTCTGGGTTTATAGCATGGTGGTGACACACATTCAGGTGAGTCAGATTTTCAAAAGAGCCCAGGGTCAGTTTCTCAGTTGCTCAGCACACACTATTGAGATCAGTTTTTTAGAAGAGCTCATTCAGGCATCTCAGTATGGACTAGATTTTGAAAAGGACTCGGCACCCAACAACTTCCATTGTGACACTTATGGCCAGATTTTCAAAACGTGCTGTTGAATGCTTTTGAAAATCTGGACCTGATTATGTGGTGCTGAGCATGTCTGAAAAATGCCCCTTATTGTGCAATATTTTCTTTGTGATGGCATTGAGTTATGGGTAGTACTTTGTGACAGTGTTGAAGCAGAGTGTCCTAATGTAGGTTAATTTGTATGCTTTTTTATTGGCAATTATTGCTTTTCCAGCCTTTTTTTTTTACATTTGTTTTCCTTATAATTATTATTATTATTTCCATTCTCTTCTGTTTCCCAAAGCTTTCATATTGATTAAAATTCAACAGTGTGACAGTAAGAAATTTTGCAGAAAAGATGGTGGTGATATTGACATTGTGCCTCTGAAAATTAAAGCTGGTCAGAGAAACTTTAATGGATCATATTCTGTTGGAATATGTGGATCTCTCAAAATCAAAATGCTTTGCAAAATCAAGTCAATTTCACAGGAATTTCTTTTTGGAAAAAAACTGGACAACGTTCAGATGATCCATTTTTGAAATAATTTTGTTTTGACATATTTTTATTTTGTATTATCAGATATTATATAATACAAAATAAAAAGTCAGAATCAAAACAATGTGTTCATGTTGCCAAAATAAAACATTTCAATTGATGGAAATGAAATATTTTTCAAGAATTTCCATTGTGGAGAATTTTGAAATCATCTGTTTTTGTTCCAACTGAGAACAGAGTCAGATTCTGAAAACCTGAAATCCTTCATGAAATGGAACTTGCATCCTCTGCTTAGCTCTACTGGAAATCCTTTCATTTTAGAAGTACTGTATTTTATTTGTTTGTCAGATTTATTTTGTAAAGCACCTTAAGACGGGCTATCGGAGATGGAGGAAGTTTAATGTTTAACTAGCACTGGAAAGTAGTTCCGTGGTAACTTTTCAAAAGCTTTTCTGTAATCTGAGTGACTGCCCTTTTAACCTTTTAAAAGAAGGTCAGCAATAAACAATTCTAGTTGTGGTTTTAATCCTTCCTATCTCAGATATTTTTATTCCTTGCAGAGTTATCACTTAAAGTTTTCACTTGTTGTGCTTTTTTTCTGTCATTCATAGGTAGGTTTGGGACTGTATTTTTAAGGCCTTCCACCTAAGCTGAATCAGTGAAATTTGTGCCTCTGTTGCATGCACAAATCTGGTGAATATCTGTTATTTATGCTGTGCTCATCACTATATTATCAGTGTGCCAAATATCACAACTACATGCAGACACAAAATGGGAATCTGGATGAATAAATAGGTATTTATTTACTTATGTTTACATGCACTCATTAAGTTCCACCCCTGGAAATGTTATTGTTGCAATTTAGGTGCCAAATGTCTAGTTGTAATGACTGTTTTCAGAATATTTTCATGCATTCAGAATGGAAGAGACCTCATGATCTTATATACTTGTAGGTGAACGCCAAGGGATTGTGATAAAAAATAGAATGCAAATGCCTTCAAGGCTATGCATCTGATCTATTGTTTGAATTAACCTAGTCAGTTTGTACTGCAACTTGACCCACAGTCAGGGATGGGCTTGGACATCGTGCCCAATATGTAAAATTGTGAAACAGAATCTGTTCTGGTCAGGGATTGGGAAATGATGTTGGCTTGACACATGTCAACATGGCACATTCATAACTGTTTTCTACAATTACAGTGTTGTATGTTATTATTTCCCTGACTTTCAACTCATATGTCATAGAATAATGGACACCTTCATTCACCCCTTTTCCCAGGTGCTGTAGATACATACTGCCATATTATTTTATGATGTGTTCGTACAGACTGTAACCCACTTGTGATGTTTATTGATGCACTCAATCAGTAGTTGGTTTTCTTAAACAGGAGGTACAGCTCTATATTAATTGCACATTAACAGCCAGCTTTTAGTCTATTCATATTGCGGGAAACTTTGAGTGTTAATTAGACATAGTCACAGAGACATGACAATCCCAGAAGCATAAAATAATATGGATTAAATTATACCTCTAAGAGTCAAAGCTCTGCAGTGGAGGAAGGGCAGATGGTGCAGCCAATGAGTGGAATTGTTTAGAGGCATTATCTCTGTGTAAGACAGGGTTTCTCAAACAGGGGTCGCCGCTTGTGTAGGGAAAGCCCCTGGTGGGCCGGGCCACGGTTCGCTGCTCCGGGCCAATGGGAGCTGCTGGAAGCGGCGGCCAGCACATCCCTCGGCCCACGCCGCTTCCCATTGGCCCAGAGCAGCGAACCGCGGCCAGTGGGAGCCGCGATCGGCTGGACCTGCGGACGGGGCAGGTAAACAAACCGGCCCGGCCCACCAGGGGCTTTCCCTACACAAGCGGCGACCCCTGTTTGAGAAACCCTGGTGTAAGAGATGCCGGGGAGACTGTGCTGGGCACTGACTCTTGCTATGCTTTAGAGACGCTGTAGTCAGCTTTTCAAAATGGTGCCGACTTCCTATGCTGCCTAGTATGCACAGGGGCTTTGGATCCATTCAAACCAAACAAACCTATTCCAAGGCTACCAGCCCTGCCAATAGTGCTTATTGGCGTCCCAAGTTGCATTGCCCAGGGTAACCTGCCAAATTATGGCTGGTCCATGCATAGATGCATTGCAAAAGGAAGGTAGGAGCACATACACTTGGCCCTGGTCTACACTATGAGTTTAGGTTGAATTTAGCAGCATTAGATCTATTTAACCCTGCACCCGTCCACATGATGAAGCCATTTTTGTCGACTTAAAGGGCTCTTAAAATCGATTTCTGTACTCCTCCCCGACGAGGGGATTAGCACTGAAATTGACATCGCCGGGTCGAATTTGGGGTAGTGTGGACACAATTTGACGGTATTGGCCTCCAGGAGCTATCCCAGAGTGCTCCATTGTGACCGATCTGGACAGCACTCTCAACTCAGATGCACTAGCCAGGTAGACAGGAAAAGCCTCGGGAACTTTTGAATTTCATTTCCTGTTTGGCCAGTGTGGCAATCTGATCAGCAGAGGTGACCAGGGAGTCCCAGAATTGCAAAAGAGCTCCAGCATGGACCGAATGGGAGGTACTGAATCTGATCGCTGTATGGGGAGATGAATCCATGCTATCAGAACTCCATTCCAAAAGACCATATGCCAAAATATTTGAAAAAATTTCCAAGGGCATGAAGTACAGAGGCTATAACAGGGACCCGCAGCAGTGCCGCATGAAACTTAAGGAGCTCAGGCAAGCCTACCAAAAAACCAGAGAGGCAAATGGCCGCTCCGGGTCAGACCCCCAGACATGCCGCTTCTATGATGAGCTGCATGCCATTCTAGGGGGTGCCCCCACCACTACCCCACCCCTGTTCATGGACTCCTGCAAGGGGGGAGTCTCTTGCAACAGGGATGAGGATTTGGGGGATGAGGAAGATGATGATGATGAGGAGGAGGGTAGCGCACAACAGGCCAGCGGAGAAACCATTCTCCCCCACAGCCAGAAACTGTTTATCGCCCTGGAGACAATACCCTCCCAACCCTCCCAAGGCGGGCTCCCGGAGCTTGAAGGCGGTGAAGGCACCTCTGGTGAGTGTACCTTTGTAAATATAATACATGGTTTAAAAGCAAGTGTGTTTAATGATTAATTTGCCCTGAAGACTTGGGATGCATTCGTGGCCAGTACAGCTACTAGAATGCATTCAAGCAACCCACTTGTTCTTCATCTCTTTGTGTTATCCTCAGAAGAGTGATATCATTCATGGTCACCTGGTTGAAACAGGGGAATTTTATTAAGGGGACATTCATTCCCACATGTTATGAAGGTTAAAGAAGCCAAAAGACTGCGGCTTACCATGGCTGCCTGCAAGCCGAATTCTGTTGCCCGGCCCTGCATATGTGATCTCTCACACCAAACCGGCAGGCCCTCAATATAAGAGGCAAAATGCGACCTTGTACCGAAAGCACATGTGCTATGTAATGTTAACAGCTTGGTTCACCGCGAAAGAGTCTACCCATTGTTCTCTAAAAAATGTGTCTTTTTAAATACTACTCTCCCTTTTTTTTCCTCCCGCAGCTGCAAATGTTTCAATGCTCCCCCTATCATCTCCGTCCCTGAGGCTAGCACAGATAAGAAGGTGAAAAAAATGCACTCGCGATGAAATGTTCTCTGAGCTCATGCAGTCCTCCCGCACTGAAAGAGCTCAGCAAAATGCGTGGAGGCAGATAATGTCAGAGTCCAGGAAAGCACAAAATGAACGTGAGGACAGGAGGGACGCATGAGAGGACAGGTGGCGGGAGCAAGAGGAGAGGTGGTGGAAGCAAGATAATAGGTGGCAGCAGCGTGATGAGAGGAGGCAGGATGCAATGCTGAGGCTACTGGAGGATCAAACTGATATGCTCCGGCGTATGGTTGAGCTGCAGGAAAGGCAGCAGGAGCACAAGCCACCGCTGCAGCCCCTGTGTAACTGACCACCCTCCTCACCAAGTTCCATAGCCTCCTCACCCAGACACCCAAGAACGTCGGGGGGGGCCTCCGGGCACCCAACCACTCCACCCCAGAGGCCTACCCAAGTAACAGAAGGCTGGTATTCAATAAGTTTTGAAGTGCAGTGTGGCCTTGTCCATCCCTCCTCCCCCACCCCACCCGGTGATTCCTTCCTCCCCAACCCCTCCCAAGCTACCTTGGCAGTTATCCCCCTATTTGTGTGATGAATTAATAAAGAATGTATGAATTTCAAACAACAATGACTTTATTGCCTCTGCAAGTGGTGATCGAAGGCGGGAGGTCGGTTGGGTTACAGGGAAGTAGAGTGAACCAAGGGGGTGGGTTTTCACCAAGGAGAAACAAACAGAACTTTCACATCGTAGCCTGGGCAGTCATGAAACTCGTTTTCAAAGCCTCTCTGATGTGCAGCGTGCCCTGCTGTGCTCTTCTAATCGCCCTGGTGTCTGGCTGCGCGTAATCAGCGGCCAGGCGATTTGCCTAAACCTCCCACCCCGCCATAAACGTCTCCCCCTTACTCTCACAGATATTGTGGAGCACACAGCAAGCAGTAATAACAATGGGAATATTGGTTTCGCCGAGGTCTAACTGAGTCAGTAAACTGCGCCAGCGTGCTTTTAAACGTCCAAATGCACATTCTACCACCATTCTGCACTTGCTCAGCCTATAGTTAAACAGCTCCTGACTACTGTCCAGGGTACCTGTGTATGGCTTCATGAGCCATGGCATTAAGGGGTAGGCTGGGTCCCCAAGGATAACTATAGGCATTTCAACATCCCCAATGGTTATTTTCTGGTCTAGAAAGTAAGTCCCTTGCTGCAGGTGTTCAGACAGACCAGAGTTCCTGAAGATGCGAGCGTCATGTACCTTTCCCGGCCATCCCACGTTGATGTTGGTGAAACATCCCTTGTGATCCACCAGTGCTTGCAGCACCATTGAAAAGTATCCCTTTTGGTTTATGTACTGGCTGCCAAGGTGGTCCAGTCCCAAGATAGGGATATGCGTTCCGTCTATCGCCCCACCACAGTTAGGGAATCCAATTGCAGCAAAGCCATCCACTATGACCTGCACATTTCCCAGAGTCACTACCCTTGATAGCAGCAGCTCAGTGATTGTGTTGGCTACTTGGATCACATGAGCCCTCACAGTAGATTTGCTCACTCCAAATTGATTCCGACTGACCGGCAGCTGTCTGGCATTGCAAGCTACCAGAAGGCTATGGCCACTCACTTGTGAACTGTGAGGGCTGCTCTCATCTTGGTATTCTTGCACTTCAGGGCAGGGGAAAGCAAGTCACAAAGTTTCATGAAAGTGCCCTTACGCATGCGAAAGTTTCGCAGCCACTGGGAATCATCCCAGACCTGCAACACTATGTGGTCCCACTAGTCTGTGCTTGTTTCCTGGGCCCAGAATCAGCGTTCTTCGGCAGAAACCTGCCCCATTACCACAAGGATGTCCACATTGCTGGGGCCCATATTTTGAGAGACGTCTGTGTCCATGTCCTCATCACTCTCGTCACTGCGCTGCCGTCGCCTCCTCGCCTGCTTTTGCAGGCTCTGGTTCTGAACATACTGCAGGATAATGCATGAGGTGTTTACAATGCTCATAACTGCCACGGTGATCTGAGCAGGCTCCATGCTTGCCATGGTATGGCATCTGCAGGAGAGCAGGAGAGCAGAGTTGCAGCGGAAGCAGTGGCTGATGACGGATGACACGAGAATAGATATTTATAGAGAACGACGAGAGGACCTGTGAGGTGGATTCATGAGAGCAGGAGAGCAGAGTTGCAGCGGAAGCGGGGGCCCATGACAGCCAACATGGAGAAATTCGCTATCGATCGAGACAAGAGCAGAATGGCAGCAGAAGTGGTGGTTGGAAGACCAGTTTTGCAGACCTATTGCACCGTCTGCTGCCAGCAGCACCAGGACACAACAGCGGTGGTGAAATGCTAAGGGAAATTAGAGAGGCTATCAAAATTAAGAACCCAATAATAGTGGGGGACTTCAATTATCCCCATATTGACTGGGAACATTTCACTTCAGGACAAAATGCAGAGATAAAATTTCTCGATACTTTAAATGACTGCTTCATGGAGCAGCTGGTACGGGAACCCACAAGGGGAGAGGCAACTCTAGATTTAGTCCTGAGTGGAGCGCAGGAGCTGGTCCAAGAGGTAACTATAACAGGACCGCTTGGAAATAGTGACCATAATACAATAGCATTCAACATCCCTGTGGTGGGAAGAACATCTCAACAGCCCAACACTGTGGCATTTAATTTCAAAAGGGGGAACTATGCAAAAATGAGGAGGTTAGTTAAACAGAAGTTAAAAAGTACAGTGACTAAAGTGAAATCCCTGCAAGCTGCATGGGCGCTTTTTAGAGACACCATAATAGAGGCCCAACTTCAATGTATACCCCAAATTAAGAAACACAGTAAAAGAACTAAAAAAGAGCCACCGTGGCTTAACAACCATGTAAAAGAAGCAGTGAGAGATAAAAAGACTTCCTTTAAAAAATGGAAGTCAAATCCTAGTGAGGCAAATAGAAAGGAGCATAAACGCTGCCAAATTAAGTGCAAGAATGTAATAAGAAAAGCCAAAGAGGAGTTTGAAGAACGGCTAGCCAAAAACTCCAAAGGTAATAACAAAATGTTTTTTAAGTATATCAGAAGCAGGAAGCCTGCTAAACAACCAGTGGGGCCCCTTGATGATCGAGATATAAAAGGAGCGCTTAAAGACGATAAAGTCATTGCGGAGAAACTAAATGGATTCTTTGCTTCAGTCTTCACGGCTGAGGATGTTAGGGAGATTCCCAAACCTGAGCCGGCTTTTGTAGGTGACAAATCTGAGGAACTGTCACAGATTGAAGTGTCACTAGAGGAGGTTTTGGAATTAATTGATAAACTTAACATTAACAAGTCACCGGGACCAGATGGCATTCACCCAAGAGTTCTGAAAGAACTCAAATGTGAAGTTGCGGAACTATTAACTAAGGTTTGTAACCTGTCCTTTAAATCGGCTTCTGTACCCAATGACTGGAAGTTAGCTAATGTAACGCCAATATTTAAAAAGGGCTCTGAAGGTGATCCCGGCAATTACAGACCGGTAAGTCTAACGTCGGTACCAGGCAAATTAGTCGAAACAATAGTTAAGAATAAAATTGTCAGACACATAGAAAAACATAAACTGTTGAAAATAGTCAACATGGTTTCTGTAAAGGGAAATCATGTCTTACTAATCTATTAGAGTTCTTTGAAGGGGTCAACAAACATGTGGACAAGGGGGATCCAGTGGACATAGTGTACTTAGATTTCCAGAAAGCCTTTGACAAGGTCCCTCACCAAAGGTTCTTAAGTAAAGTAAGTTGTCATGGGATAAAAGGGAAGGTCCTTTCGTGGATTGAGAACTGGTTAAAAGACCGGGAACAAAGGGTAGGAATTAATGGTAAATTCTCAGAATGGAGAGGGGTAACTAGTGGTGTTCCCCAAGGGTCAGTCCTCGGACCAATCCTATTCAACTTATTTATAAATGATCTGGAGAAAGGGGTAAACAGTGAGGTGGCAAAGTTTGCAGATGATACTAAACTGTTCAAGATAGTTAAGACCAAAGCAGACTGTGATGAACTTCAAAAAGATCTCACAAAACTAAGTGATTGGGCAACAAAATGGCAAATGAAATGTAATGTGGATAAATGTAAAGTAATGCACATAGGAAAAAATAACCTCAACTATACATACAATATGATGGGGGCTAATTTAGCTACAACAAGTCAGGAAAAATATCTTGGAGTCATCGTGGATAGTTCTCTGAAGATGTCCAAGCAGTGTGCAGAGGCGGTCAAAAAAGCAAACAGGATGTTAGGGATCATTAAAAAGGGGATAAAGAATAAGATTGAGAATATATTATTGCTCTTATATAAATCGATGGTACGCCCACATCTCGAATACTGCGTACAGATGTGGTGTCCTCATCTAAAAAAAGATATACTGGCACTAGAAAAGGTTCAGAAAAGGGCAACTAAAATGATTAGGGGTTTGGAACGGGTCCCATATAAGGAGAGATTAAAGAGGCTAGGACTCTTCAGCTTGGAAAAGAGGAGACTAAGGGGGGATATGATAGAGGTATATAAAATCATGAGTGATATGGAGAAAGTGGATAAGGAAAAGTTATTTACTTATTCCCATAATACAAGAACTAGGGGTCACCAAATGAAATTAATAGGCAGCAGGTTTAAAACAAATACAAGGAAGTTCTTCTTCACGCAGCCCACAGTCAACTTGTGGAACTCCTTACCTGAGGAGGTTGTGAAGGCTAGGACTATAACAGTGTTTAAAAGAGAACTGGATAAATTCATGGTGGTTAAGTCCATTAATGGCTATTAGCCAGGATGGGTAAAGAATGGTGTCCCTAGCCTCTGTTTGTCAGAGGATGGAGATGGATGGCAGGAGAGAGATCACTTGATCATTGCCTGTTGGTCCACTCCCTCTGGGGCACCTGGAATTGGCCACTGTCGGTAGACAGGATACTGGGCTAGATGGACCTTTGGTCTGACCCGGTACGGCTGTTCTTATGTTCTTATGTTAGCTGAGCTGAGCGGGCTGCACGCTTGTCGTCGTATGGCAAGACAAGAGCAGGAAAGCAGGTTTGCAGCGGAAGCAGTGGATGACGACGATCATATAGAGGACCTGCGAGGTGGATTCATGGCACCAGGAGAGCAGAGTTGCAGCAGAAGCGGTCGTTTGATGATGACAGTTAGCAGTCCTACTGCACTGTCTGCTGAAAGCAGTATGGCATCCGCACGGAAAAAAGGCGCGAAATGATTGTCTGCCATTGCTTTCACGGAGGGAGGGGAGACTGATGACAAGTATCCAAAACCACCCGCGACAATGTTTTTGCCCCACCAGGCATTGGGAGCTTAACCCAGAATTCCAATGGGCGGCGGAGACTGCGGGAACTGTGGGATAGCTACCCACAGTGCAACGCTCCGCAAGTTGACGCTAGCCATGGTACTGTGGACGCACTCCGCCGACTTAATGCACTTGGTGGGGACACACACAATCGACTGTATAAAATCACTTCCTAAAAAATTGACCTCTATAAATTCGACCTAATTTCGTAGTGTAGACATACCCTTGGTAACCCACAGATGAGTGCATGTTACAGATTCTCCTCTGAGACCCCTCTGCCGAGCATAGGAGTTGTTACAGCCCCCAGCTTTGCAGGCTTGGATCGTTAGCTCATGGTGTAGCAGCTTGTGCTTTTAGGAGGTACGCCAGTTCAGTCCCCTGTGTGTTAGCCAAAAGGGCAAGCAAGGGACTCTCTTTTCCCTCTAGTATATCCATCCAAGTCCAGTGCCTTTCCATACATCATACTGACAATAACTGCAGAATCGTTACTTAAAGAACTAATATTTTTCCTTTCCTCTAAATCCTAAGTCTGTCTTTCCTCATTGGTCAACAAGAACCAACTTAAAACAGCCTGTCATTGCAACAGTTCTGTCATGGTGGCATCAGCATGTAATTGACGTTTATCTTAGCATGGCCTGACATGCTAAGAAGGGGAAAAAATGTGACTCGGGTAACTACAGGCCTGTTAGTTTAACTTCTGTAGTATGCAAGGTCTTGGAAAAATTTTTGAAGGAGAAAGTAGTTAAGGACCTTGAGGTGAATGGCAATTGGGACAAATTACAACATGGGTTTACGAAAGGCAGATCATACCAAACCAACCTGATCTCCTTCTTTGAGAAAGTAACAGACCTTCTAGATAAAGGAAATGCGGTGGATCTAATATACCTCGATTTCAGTAAAGCGTTTGATACTGTACCGCATGAGGAATTATTGGTTAAATTGGAAAAGATGGGGATTGATATGAAAATCCAGAGGTGGATAAAGAACTGGTTAAAGGGGAGACTGCAGCGGGTAGTACTGAAAGGTGAACTGTCAGGTTGGAGGGAGGTCACCAGTGGAGTTCCTCAAGGTTCGGTTTTGGGTCCGATTTTATTTAATCTATTTATTACTGACCTCGGAACCGAATGTAGGAGTGAGCTGATAAAGTTTGCGGATGACACAAAGTTGGGAGGTATTGCCAATTCGGAGAAGGATCGGGATATTCTGCAGGGAGACTTGGATGACATTGTAAATTGGAGTAATAATAATAGGATGAGATTTAATAGTGAGAAGTGTAAGGTGATGCATTTAGGGATGACTAACAAGAATTTTAGTTATAAGCTGGGGACGCATCGGTTGGAAGTGACGGAGGAGGAGAAGGACCTCGGAGTCCTGGTTGATCGCAGGATGACAATGAGTCGGCAATGTGACGTGGCTGTGAAAAAAGCTAATGCGATCTTGGGATGCGTTAGGCGAGGTATTTCTAGTAGGGACAAGGAGGTGCTGCTTCCGTTATACAAGGCGCTGGTGAGACCTCATTTGGAGTACTGTGTGCAGTTCTGGTCTCCTATGTTTAAAAAGGATGAACTCAAACTGGAACGGGTACAGAGAAGGGCCACTAGGATGATCCGAGGAATGGAAAACCTTTCCTATGAAAGGAGACTCGAGGAGCTCGGTTTGTTTAGCCTAACCAAAAGAAGGCTGAGGGGGGATATGATTGCTCTCTTTAAATATATCAAAGGGATAAATACCAGGGAGGGAGAGGAATTATTTCAGCTCAGTACTAATGTGGACACGAGAACAAATGGATATAAACTGGCCGTGGGGAAGTTTAGGCTTGAAATTAGACGAAGGTTTCTAACCGTCAGAGGGGTGAAATTTTGGAACAGCCTTCCGAGGGAAACGGTGGGGGCGAAAGACCTCTCTGGCTTCAAGATTAGGCTAGATAAGTTTATGGAGGGAATGGTTTGATGGGATAAGTGGTTTTAGTCAATTAGGCAATAACGTGCCATCGCTGGTAAAATGAGGGTCTGGCTGGAGAATCTTGCCTGTATGCTCGGGGTTCTACTGATCGCCATATTTGGGGTCGGGAAGGAATTTTC
Source organism: Emys orbicularis (assembly GCF_028017835.1). Classification (NCBI taxonomy): domain Eukaryota; kingdom Metazoa; phylum Chordata; order Testudines; family Emydidae; genus Emys; species Emys orbicularis. Next base: position 264,989,710 of record NC_088683.1, on the reverse strand, counting down.
CTCCAGGGTAGATTGGCAGAGGCCCTGGAGGTTTTTCGCCTTCCTCCGCAGCATAGAGCAGGGGTCGCAAGCTGGAGCATTCTCTGCGACTTGAAGTCTTTAAATCACGATCTGGAGACTTCAACAGCTGAGTTAAGGGAAAGTGGGGGGGGGGGTCAGCTTTTGTGGCCTGCATCATGCGGGAGGTCAGACTAGATGACCATAATGGTCCCTTCTGACCTTAAAGTCTATGAGTCTATGAGTCTTGAATTGTCAATGTAAACTTTAAGCAAGTCTGAACAAAGATATTGTAAAACTGTTGCAATCCATGTATGCAATAAGCATACTTTACCATCTTAATATCTGACCAGGCCTCTAAATTCTGTTGGACTATAGATAATGATTTGATTTTAGTATCAGATTGTGTCATGCTAGGAATATACATGGACATCCCCCCGAATCCATGACACTTTACATGTTTTCTTTTTCTTTAAATTCATGTTAGGGCCAGAAGGGACCATTGTGATTATCCAATCTGACTTCCAGCATAACACAGGACATAGAATTTCCCCCAGTATTTCCTGCTTCTATTCCAATAACATGTAGTTGAATTAGACTATATCTTTTAGAAAGACATCTGATTTTAATTTAAAAATTGTAAGTGATGAAGAATCCACTTCATTTCTTGCTAAATTATTCCAATAGTTAATTAGTCTCACTGTTAAAACATGTGCTTCTTATTTCCAGTTTGAATTAGTCAAGCTTCAACGTTCAGCCAAGTGGATCTTGTCATGTCTTTGTCTGTTAGATTAAAGAGCCCTCTGCTCTCAGATATCACATCCCCATGAAGGTACTTATAGACTGTGAAATTGTGAACTTCATGTAAAATAGATCTAACATAAACATAATAGTGGCCACAGATATTCAACATACAAGGAGTAAACAGGATTGTATACAACAAAAATATAGCATTGTCAAAATAACTGGATGGACACCATAGGTGAAATTGCTTTAGGAGATAATCTAACTACACTTAGGTCATCTAGTTGCCCAAAGCAACACTTCCTCTTTTGGCATGCCAGGAATGGTTCAAAGTATTGTGGATAGGTTATTTTTTCAGAGGTTTTTAACCCCATGGGGGCCAGATCAGTTGTTTCTAAAATGAATGTTTCCCGTTTTAATGGGGGGTCAGAGAGATATGAGTGGCTTAGGAAAGCTGCCAGATCTTCTCTCTATGCTTCCAGTGGTGGTTCTTCCATTGACACACAGGGGGAATGAGAAAATTAAATTTAAGTAACAAAAATATTTTCACAGTAGTGGTGACCCTGATCCTGGGGGGCCCAGCTGAGGTGAATCAATTAGGGTGAACTGCAATCCAGACAATCCCCAAAACTGGTGGATTTTTCAATACTTAGATTTACCAAGCCAGCACAAAACAGTTTCTTTATTACCTCACTGGTTGCCCAGAAACCAACAACATAGTTCCCTTAAAGTAACCCAGCCTCAGGCCTCCATCCAGGTACTAAAGTCAAATATGATGAAGGTTCCTGAAAATCTTATTTCATCATATAGAAGAAAAGGTTCTACCAATCCAAAGGATCAGACACATTACCTCCCAGGTTAATGAATATTCCAGACCTTACCCTAATACACGCTTACAGTCAATTCTTATTAACTAAACTAAAATTTATTTAAAAAGAAAAGGGAGAAAGTATGGTTAAAAGATCAATATACATACAGCCATGAGTTCAATTCTTGAGGTTCAGCTACATAGCAGAGATGGTGAGCTTTATAGTTGTAAAAAGTTCCTTTAGAATTTAGTCCATAGGTTATAGTCCAATGTCCAATATCACTTTCAGGGAGTACCAGCATAACTGGGACCTCAGTCTTGTGACTCAAACTTCCCCTGATGAAGCTTAAGCAGATCTGAGATAACAGGATCAGGACCCAAGGATCTTTTATACAATTTCAAGCCTTCTTTGACAGGTTGGAGTCCCTCGGGGAACAATAGGCCCTTATTTCCTAAACATCGTTGTTAATTATTCACACAGATTAACATAAGGCAATTTCCTGTTTTCCCACCATTTACAGGTGATTTGCTATACATTTCAAAGAGAGATGAATACAGCGATATCCCGTGTTTAGAATTCACTTAAATGCTAGGATGTTCTTTTGATCTCTGAATTAACAGAATACAGCATAGACAGGGACTGTGGATTACATTGTTGACCAGTACCCATATATATATGTAAATACACAGAAACACAAACGTTATCTCCCCACATGTCTTTAAGGGTTGGATTTGAGTAATTTATTTTGCAGGGTGTTTAACCCTTTCTGGTCATGCACCACAGTAGTTCTTAACGGTATACTGACTTAATCTTCTAGGTAAATAACTCTTGTTGAGACAGTTGCTCTGGTGCCTTGGACTGTGCAGTGTATGTGTCATCAGGGAACTATAAAGTAGCAACAGCAGGACTTCAAGGGAAGACACTCACATTTCATTGAACAGTCAAAGCCAAAAGTACCCTTGATAAATGGACACAAATCGGACATCAGGAATGGTAACATACATAAGCCAGTAAGTGAACACTTCAGTCTCCCTGGTCATTCTATTACAGATTTAAAAGTCACTATCATTGAACAAAAAAACTTCAGAAACAGACTTCAAAAAGAAACAGCAGAACTAAAATTCATTTGCAAATTTAACACCATTAATCTGGGCTTGAATAGGGACTGGGAGTGGCTGGCTCATTACAGAAGCAGCTTTTCCTCTCCTGGAATTGACACCTCCTCATCTATTATTGGGAGTGGACTACATCCACCCTGATTGAATTGGCCCTGTCAACACTGGTTCTCCACTTGCGAAGTAACTCCCTGCTCTCCATGTGTCAGTATATAATGCCTGCATCTGTAACTTTCACTCTATGCATCCGAAGAAGTGAGGTTTTTACCCATGAAAGCTTATGCCCAAATAAATCTGTTAGTCTTTAAGGTGCCACCAGACTCCTTGTTGTTTTTCTTGATAAAAAAAAAGAAGCTTACAAGAAGTGGAAGATTGGACAAATGACCAGGGAGGAGTATAAAACTATTGCTCAGGCATGCAGGAATGAAATCAGGAAGGCCAAATCACACTTGGAGTTGCAGCTAGCAAGAGATGTTAAGAGTAACAAGAAAGGTTTCTTCAGGTATGTTAGCAACAAGAAGAAAGTCAAGGAAAGTGTGGGCCCCTTACTGAATGTGGGAGGCAACCTAGTGACCGAGGATGTGGAAAAAGCTAATGTACTCAATGATTTTTTTGCCTCTGTCTTCACAAACAAGGTCAGCTCCCAGACTGCTGCACTGGGCAGCACAATATGGGGAGAAGGTGACCAGCCCTATGTGGAGAAAGAAGTGGTTCGGGACTATTTAGAAAAACTGGATGTGCACAAGTCCATGGGGCCGGATGCGCTGCATCCGAGGGTGCTAAAGGAGTTGGCGGATGAGATTGCAGAGCCATTAGCCATTATTTTTGAAAACTCATGGCGATCGGGGGAGGTCCCGGATGACTGGAAAAAGGCTAATGTAGTGCCCATCTTTAAAAAAGGGAAGAAGGAGGATCCGGGGAACTACAGGCCAGTCAGCCTCACCTCAGTCCCTGGAAAAATCATGGAACAGGTCCTCAAGGAATCAATTATGAAACACTTAGAGGAGAGGAAAGTGATCAGGAACAGTCAGCATGGATTCACCAAAGGGAAGTCGTGCCTGACTAACCTAATTACCTTCTATGATGAGATAACTGGCTCTGTGGATGAGGGGAAAGCAGTGGATGTGTTATTCCTTGACTTTAGCAAAGCTTTTGACACAGTCTCCCACAGTATTCTTGCCGCCAAGTTAAAGAAATATGGGCTGGATGAATGGACTGTAAGGTGGATAGAAAGCTGGCTAGATCGTCGGGCTCAAAGGGTAGTAATCAATGGCTCCATGTCTAGTTGGCAGCCGGTTTCAAGCGGAGTGCCCCAAGGGTCGGTCCTGGGGCCGGTTTTGTTTAATATCTTTATTAATGATCTGGAGGATGGTGTGGACTGCACTCTCAGCAAGTTTGCAGATGACACTAAACTAGGAGGCGTGGTAGATACACTAGAGGGTAGGGATCGGATACAGAGGGACCTAGACAAATTAGAGGATTGGGCCAAAAAAAACCTGATGAGGTTCAACAAGGATAAGTGCAGAGTCCTGCACTTAGGAAGGAAGAATCCCATGCACTGCTACAGACTAGGGACCGAATGGCTAGGTAGCAGTTCTGCAGAAAAGGACCTAGGGGTCACAGTGGACGAGAAGCTGGATATGAGTCAACAGTGTGCTCTTGTTGCCAAGAAGGCTAACGGCATTTTGGGCTGTATAAGTAGGGGCATTGCCAGCAGATCGAGGAACGTGATCGTTCCCCTTTATTCGACATTGGTGAGGCCTCATCTGGAATACTGTGTCCAATTTTGGGCCCCACACTACAAGAAGGATGTGGAAAAATTGGAAAGAGTCCAGCGGAGGGCAACAAAAATGATTAGGGGTCTGGAGCACATGACTTATGAGGAGAGGCTGAGGGAACTGGGATTGTTTAGTCTCCAGAAGAGAAGAATGAGGGGGGATTTGATAGCAGCCTTCAACTACCTGAAGGGAGGTTCCAAAGAGGATGGAGTTCGGCTGTTCTCAGTGGTGGCAGATGACAGAACAAGGAGCAATGGTCTCAAGTTGCAGTGGGGGAGGTCCAGGTTGGATATTAGGAAACACTATTTCACTAGGAGGGTGGTGAAGCACTGGAATGCGTTACCTAGGGAGGTGGTGGAGTCTCCTTCCTTGGAGGTTTTTAAGGCCCGGCTTGACAAAGCCCTGGCTGGGATGATTTAGTTGGGAATTGGTCCTGCTTTGAGCAGGGGGTTGGACTAGATGACCTCTTGAGGTCCCTTCCAACCCTGATATTCTATGATTCTATGATTCTATGATTCTATGATTCTATAAATTAGTGCATGTGCAGACAGTGATGGTTACAGTGCACCATAAACATCTATTTTTACCTTGAGTTGCTATTGCTTTGCTTCACTACCAATTAATAGCTTTCCTTGTTATTATTAAACAAAAAAACCAAAAAAACTGTTAAACCATTTCTTTGCACATTACATACTTTCCTACCCCCTTTTTTGGCACATAAGGAAATAATTTATATCAATGGAATTTTAGCAGAACTGATCTGCACATAAGGCCTGACTCCACAAATGATTATCAAGAGGCTACTAAAGATCTTTACCTGAGACACTAGGAGAGTTACTGGAGGCACTTGGAGGATAGTTCTGGTCATCATTGTAGGCTGTACTGCCACTTGAGATATGGCTGAGTGGAGAATAGAAGGTTGATGACAGTTTAAAGCTGTCAGTCAAGCTGTCCACTGGATGCCCTTTTTGGGCTGGAGCATATGCAAAAAGGACTCTGGGGATGAGGAGTTGGTAACAATGATATAGTTATAAAAGGCAACACTGGATAACGGTTGAAATGCCATGTAGGGTCATGAGATATTCAAAAGGCACTTGTTAACCCTGATTATCTGTATGATAGTTCATATAAATTTTATCTGAACCCTGATTGGTTAATAAAATGAATGTCTGAGAAGAGGCAGCAACCTGAGAAACCATGACAATGTGGGTCAGATGGCTGGTGAGTAAGGAAAGTAGAGCTGCAAAGAATTGCTCAAGGTCTTCTTAATGGGAATAGGCCTGTAAACTTTGAGGAAGCAGCCAGCTTGAAGTGGTTGATATCCATAAGACCTTGTGGATAACCACTGCATTGCCAGAGCTGGAGGGAATTTTTAGTTACTGAAACTGGCTGAAGAAGTCATGGCCAGTGGACAACCATAGGAGCTGGAGTCAGAACAGAAAGACACATGCAAAGATTTGTAGTCACCTGGGCAGAGACTTTTGCTATTTAATGGTAAAGTCAGCCTTCAGAGAGGGAAGGCCATGGCTTGCCCACCCAGCAGGCACCATATATTTCAGTGTGGTGTATTTGAACCTACCAAGGCAGGTAATCCAAGTCCAACGAGGTCTTGCCAGTCTTGAAGCCCAGCAGAAAATTATTCTGCCACCTAAGTATGAATCCAGCTCAGCCCAAGCTAGTACCACTGTAACATCCACATTGCTGCTGTTGAATGCTGCCAACTGGCTTGAAAAGCCTGTATCTATGGGATAATCGGCATCTCAGAAGTGACTTGTGCATAATCACTGGCAAACAAGCAGTGAAGTGCTGCTCATTCTTGTGAAAGCTCAGAGATGCTAGACCTCTGTGAACTAGAAGCTTCAAGGTCTGTTCATCCTTATAGTGTGCCCTTCCTTATAATTTTTTTTTCATTTTTCTAAAATCTTTTTTTGGTCTTATGTGATCTACAAGCCCTTATTCTAGACAAGGGATTGGCAACCTTTGGCACGTGGCCCATCAGGGAAATCCGCTGGCAGGCCAGGATGGTTTGTTTACCTGCAGCATCCGCAGGTTCTGCCGATCGCAGCTCCCACTGGCCGCGGTTCGCCATTCCAGGCCAATGGGGGCTGCGGGAAGCGATGCGGGCTGAGGGATGTGCTAGCTGCTGCTTCCCGTAGTCCACATTGGCCTGCAGCAGCGAACCGCAGCCAGTGGAAGCTGCGATTGGCCGAACCTGCGGACGCTGCAGATAAACAAATCATCCCGGCCTGCCAGAGGCTTTCCCTGATGGGCCGTGTGCTAAAGGTTGCTGATCCCTGTTCTAGACTTACGGGGGCATGCTCCCCTGACTGGAGCTTACTTTAGCCTCATGTGACAACTTAGATGCTTTATTATGCACATTGGATCTGATCTGACCCTAACCGAAATGTCAGAATTTGAAGTAGGGTTAAAAACTACTAAGCTTACAAGGCTTACTAGTGATAAACAAGACTTCTTATAGAATAAAACCCTTCTTTATGTTTCTTTCCGAAATGTTCAAAAGCTTTTACAGGAAAATTTACTTTATCGTAAAGACCTCCTTGGTATAACACTGATATGTTGGGTAAAGTTGATGTTCAATCTTGTTACAATACTTGGACCACTTCCAAGACAGACTAGCAAAAATACTGAATTACCAAGATGAAGAAAGGAAGCCTGAAAGAAGGGTCAAGTTAGCTTCTAAATTTAGTTTGTCTATGCTGATTTCAGTAGAGAAGTCCAAAAGAAATGTTTTTAATTTGATTATGCTGAATAGAAATTAAGATTTAAGAGTATCAAATATTCAAAGCTCTACCTTGCTGAGTTATGGTTTGAAATCCAAGTAAAATGTTTTATTTCATCATATTTCACATTTCCAGACATTACAGAAGGGATTTTTGTACCTGACTACCTATTGCATTCACTGTGTTTTGTGCAAAGCCGTAGGACCTATGATAACTGCCTTTATATAGTGCCTTAAGTGTTTTGCTGAATGGAGATGAATTTAGGCACCTAAGTATATTCTTTGCAGAATCAGGCCTACCACTATGCCCACTGATGTCAATGACTAAACTCACAGTGCTTCAGTGCAAGTGGGATCAGACCCACAAAGAACACAGCAACACTATGCAGCACTTTAAGAAAACATATAAAGATCTCCTCAGGTAGAGAGGTGACTTACAGTCTAAATATCAGGTTTGAAATATTTCAACTCCCTGAATGAGGAATTCAAATACAACCAGGCTTAACAATACCGTTCATCCTTCTCATGCAGATACATGATTCTTCCCGCAGTGGGAATTGAAATCTATTCAGTTGACTATGTGAGAGTTTGTTAGATGAGGACCTAAAACACAAGGTCTGGTTTCCTCCAGCTAGCTATTAAGAATCTAATGGTGCCTTTTGTAAGAACAAGGATTTGCCTGAGGCTCTGTCTTTGCTTCAAAAATAGGTATGTAGTTTTTACATTAAGATAGCTATCTCAGTGTAAAATCCTAGCGGCGACAAGGCACAGGTAGTTTTGACCTCAATGTACCGAGTCAACATAAGCCCCTCATGAGAGGTATAGAGATTACCTCAACGTGCTGCATCAAAATATAGACAGCCATGTTGATGTAAAAACACTCCCCCAAACCCTTTTTTCCAGTGAAGACAAAGCCTTGGTATCCTTGATTTGCCCTCCCCCCAGAGTTGTGCAGTGTGCCAACAAGTTGCTGCTTTTTCCAGTCCACAGGGGGCTGCTTTTCAGTGCTGTATGAATATAGTTTGTATTGTTCTGCTGAAATTAGGTGAGTGGGCGGAAGGGTGGGTGGAATTTAGGAAGGTACAATATAAGGATGATGATGTGATGAACAGGCTAGATTTTAAAATACTGTATTTTTTTAGATTAGTGTATATATTATTCGCTTTATTCCACAATCTTCTGTTAATGCTAATTTGGGGATGTATAAAACTAGGCATTTTAAAGCCTGTGTTTTCATATGAAAAGCTGAAGCTGAGGTTGCCAGGTACAAGGATACTGAGAAAGTGTTATTGACTCATTTGAATGGTTGAATAAAGGGGTGATAATCACCTGAAGATTTGTATTTTGTTTCTCTTTTCAGAGGTTATTTTCCCTGAATATTAGAGCTCCTGTCCTTCATTTAGCGGGACAACAGTGGAATGAGCGCCTCTGCAGGATATTTATAATGGCCTATTTTAAGCTTGCTGTATTGTGGATACTTAGAAGTGTAACATATGGCACTACTGAGAAGAAAATGATTAATTCTTGATCATTTATTTAGGAACACTTATCCTAGATGAAGCAAATGACTGACTGTTAAAAAGTATATCCTGTCAAGTATATTGACACAATGTAATACAGAGAAATAAGTTGGAACAATATTTCTTATAAAATAAATAAATAAATTAATGGAGATATCCCATCTTCTAGAACTGGAAGGGACCTTGATAGGTCATTGAGTCCAGCCCCCTGCCTTCACTAGCAGGACCAAGTACTGATTTTGCCCCAGATCCCTAAGTGGCCCCCTCAAGGATTGAACTCACAACCCTGGGTTTAGCAGGCCAATGCTCAAACCACTGAGCTATCCCTCCCCCCCATATTCTGAGTGAATTTTAATGCCTTTTTAAAAATTACTGGAGTGACAGTCCTGAACCCCACTCCTGCGACAATGGTACAGAACCACTGTAATAGTCACCTTGTAACACTGATCAAAAGAACTATTAGAATAAGGAAAACAGTATTATCCCTAAAACTATTCTGTCTTTCCCTATGCTTCACTGTAGAACTTCTGTCTAGATCAGGGGTTCTCAAACTTCATTGCACCGCGACCCCCTTCTAACAACAAATATTACTACAGGACCCCGGGGGGGGGGGGGGGGGAAGATGACCAAAGACTGAGCCCACCCAAGCCCCACCGCCCTGGGTGAGGGTCCAAAGCCGAAGCCCGAGGGCTTCGGCCCCAGGCAGTGGGCCTGTAACCTGAGCCCCACAGCCCAGAGCTGAAGCGACCCACTTTGGGGTCCCGACCCACAGTTTGAGAACCGCTGATCTAGAAGCTTCTCGTCAACTTGCCTGCCTGCCACCGTTTTATTAAAACAGTACCCACATTCACACAAGGCCCCGTGTTAAATCAACAAACATGCTCTTGGCCATCAGTGACAGTGAAATTTTTACCACACTGCCCCAAAGTGAAGGTCAACCATATGTGGGAGGGGACAAACATAATAGCCTTCTAACCAAATTTCTTCATTTAAAATATTAACATAAAGGTAACTATATTTTGTCCTGGTCTTCCATTACCTATATGCAAACCCTGAAAACTCCCCAATCACAGTTAAACTCTGGATATTACACACATTATTGGGTTTTCCTAACTGATGGCAGCCAGTTGGGAGCCAAGAGGTTTTGGTACATGTGCACTATGTCTTTTCTCTTACACTACTCGTTAGAAATCAGATGTTAGGGTGGGCATGTATAGCTAGTGAAAGTTACCTCTGAACTGTAGATGAAACAGAAACTATTTTTAACCAAATTAACCAAGTTGGCTGCATTATTATGAATTCAATTTTGTAATCTCACAGGCAGGAGAGAGGAAACCTTCAGCATGCCACAGAGGAGTCTCTAACTGCTTTTTGGACTCTAGGTTGGGGCCACATAAGGGCTCTGCAGCCTATTGTTGAATTTGGGGCTGAAATTCATCCTGTGGTTTTTTGTCAGCATAAATCCCAGTTATCCAGGTAGCATGTAGCTGCAGTGAATTTCACCCTAGTGCCAGTAAATTATTACCAAAACAAAGAAAGAAGTCCAGGAAAAATGGATCATGCAGATGCAAATAGAAACACTTTAGCTGGCAAGGGTTGCTGATTACTTGCTTGATTTCCAACAATCTTTTAGAAGTTCTACAATATTTTCACATCTTCATATACCCTTACTCACAGTGAATGGCCTCTTGCTCGTCACTGAAATACATGGGGCTGTCTGCAGAGCAAGAGACTACTCAACCAGAGTTTGAATCTCAGGGATTATTAGGAAGTGCAACTAACCATAACTTTAGGGAGTACTGCCTGCAAAATATGACACCACTCTCCTTCCATCATTACCTCCAGAATGCCCTCATTAACCAGGTTACAAGCAGCAAGCAACACATTATTTGGCTATTGCTCTCATAGGTTTTGTTAGGCTTTACAATATCTATTGCTACCTTGGCCAGCAGGATCCACCACTGCTCTGATACCAACACCGTGCACCATTCTGACAACATCTTAAGCACTATGAAATTCCACTGGAGCATGAGGCTGCCCTTCAGTGGCCCTGGTAAGTGTTGGTCATGTTTTTCTTTATGTGGCATGATTTTCAAAGTTTATTTTGTATCCTAAGTGATATGAAACAATAAAAACATTGAAAAACTATCCTGGTCAGCATAGGAGAATAGTAGTCAGCTGGTCACAGTAGAGATGGATGTCATGGCTCCTAAATTAAACATAAAGGTCAGGTTTTGGATGATTATCAGATACATGTTCCTCTAGGTCTGGCTTAATTAGTTATTCATACATTAGATAAAGAAAGACCTTATTCTATGTCTCTGGGAAGGATCAATATCCTACGGGGTTCCATATCACTTTTGATTTACATTAGAAACAAGGAAAAAAATAATTTCAGCTTCTGCCCATGGTTTATTTCTCATCTTTGTGGATAATACATTGTGGATATAGGAAGATGCACTAGGACCATGTATTTCCATTCTGTGCAGAAATTCATGGACAGGAAAAACTTACCTGCAGTAATCTGTGCATCTCCGTTCCATAGAGATTAGCTGCTTGCCCCCTCAGTCAGACAGAGACGGAGGCAGCATGGAAACAGAGAGAGCAGCTGTTAGCCTCCTGAATGTGTGGAAGCCTTGCTCAGGGGAAATATCCAAGTATTCCTACTGCATCTATCACCATGGTATTCTGAGTGCCCAGTCAGAATCACAAAGCTGAAAATCATTTGTGTGTTTTCCAACACCTCCAACCTAACAGGCAGCATGGCTGGTAGAAGAGCAGTGCTACCATTGGCTCTTCAATTTCCCTCATATGCCTTCTCCACTTACATGAGATAGGTATGATTTAATTTAGACCATTGGCTCACTAATTTACATAGGTATTTTGCTGTGTAATGTTCTTTTGCCCTGTCTCTTGATGGACCATGCTACATGGAGTGGCTGCTCCACAACTATGTTAATCCTGTTTTATGCATTTGCGATATGGGCAGGTAGAAAGGTATGAAAAAAAGAGCATTTTAGTGAATATACATTAATCAAGGTACAATAAATCACAGTAGGCAGTACATAGCCCATCCATCAGATTAGAAACATGAACATTAGATATGAAATACAAACGTTACAAGCCATACATAATTTTCTCTAAATTATAATCCAAAATTATATGCTGAAAATGACATAAAAAAGAACATTAAGATTACAAAGTTAAATACTCAAAAGTTAGAAAATGCCAGAATGAAGGTTGCCCATGAACCTTGTGCATATACAGATGATACCATCTTTAATTAAATGATCACATACTATTTTCCCCATGGAATCCCAGCCTCATTCAATTCACTGGAATATGCTCAGTATAGATTTTGAGAATTTAGCTGCCAAACTCTAACATGCTTCTACTGAGCATGTGTGAACTGATATTTTCAGATGTTCATACTTGCCCAAATTAGGGCAATTTTAATGGGGATGGCAAAAGAGCGACCATGTTCCCAAATTTCAAACCTTTTTCCCCACAGCCTGCAGGCTCTTGAGCTTCTCAACAAAATATGCAAAGAGTCCTGTGGCACCGTATAGACCAGGGGTCGGCAACGTTCGGCACGCGGCTCGCCAGGGTAAGCACCCTAGCAGGCCGGGCCAGTTTATTTACCTGCTGACGCGGCAGGTTTGGCCGATCGCGGCCCCCACTGGCCGCTGTTTACCGTCCCGGGCCAATTGGGGCGGCGGAAAGCCGCGGCCAGCACATCCCTCAGCCCGCGCCGCTTCCCGCTGCCCCCATTGGCCCGGGACGGTGAACCGCGGCGAGTGGGGGCTGCGATTGGCCGAACGTGCCATGGCAGCAGGTAAATAAACTGGCCCAGCCCGCTAGGGTGCTTACCCTGGCGAGCCGCGTGCCAAACGTTGCCGACCCCTGTTATAGACTAACAGACTTATTGGAGCATGAGCTTTCGTGGGTGAATACCCACTTCGTCAGATGCTCCAATACGTCTGTTAGTCTATAAGGTGCCACAGGACTCTTTGCTGCTTTTACAGATCCAGACTAACACAGCTACCCCTTTGATACTCAGCAAAATATCTGTATAATTTTTTAATATGGACAAAACAATGTGTTTTTCCCTAACCTTGTTTTGAGAAGTGGCTGAAGCTTTTTTGCTAAAAAATTCTGGGGGTGGAGGGGGAACCTGGAAAATTTCAGCCCAAATGATTAAACTATGGTAAGATTATAAGTAACTGAAAATAGGGTCTTGGGAAGGAAAGTATCTGCATATCTTACCTTTAAGTGTTGCTACCTTCACAGTACATAATAATTAACATTATATCATACATTCTAGCATGGAATTCAATCTGTGATTGAATCCTTTTGGAGGCATCAGCATGCAGAGATAAAGAAGATTTATTTGATTTTTGTCAGAATTTGGGTTCTGATTATTTCATAAAAAAATTGGCACAGCACAAAGACCTAATTTAAAAATTTAATCTGTGATCTAATTATATCTCCTACCAATGCTAGAGAAGAAAGATCCTGCTGTCAAAGAATAGTCTTGAGATTTGTTGGCCCATGCCCTATTGGAGCAAATTATTCATACCTGTAAGGCTGTCCAGTTACTCTTTACAAAATTTGGCAGCTTTGTCTGAAGCTTTTTTCAGACGGGTTATGATGAAACATTTCTAATTAGACTGGCTTGAGAGGGCAATTGTAGGTGATTATATTCTATTGATATGTCTAAGGGAGTCATTTAAAATAGTTCAATATTTCCATATATTTTCTATGATGTTAAAGACAATAACCCCCCAGTGCTAAATATTTAATTCCTTTGTATTTCTGTTTTGCCTCATCATTATGCATTTTGAGGTGTTTTTGTAGATGGTATCTTTTATTTTCGGTTTCTTTTCATGATTTGGCTTTACTTCTATTCTTCTATTAAAATGTTAATCCTAAATATGTGTGTGTGTGTGTGTGTGTGTGTGTGTACATACACATGCATATATACATATACATATAAAGTAGATTAGGAGTTTGTTTTGTTTAAAAACAGGTCTTAATCCAGCCAGAGTTGTTTAGAGCAGAGCTCCAGTAAATATTTTCAAACCCAAGAGAGCCCCAGCACATGCCACGGGATGAAGCCTCATGCCCCGGCATACCCCAAGGGGCTGAAGCCCGGAGCCCTGGGGCTCCAGGAAATACTCAATGAGAATTTAAGCCCTGGTTAAACATACAGCAGTAGAAACATGTAGCTCAAGGTCCAGTGTGCTTCAACAGCAGCTGTGGGAAACTACAAATTGTGGACTACAAACTGTAACATGTTGGAAGAATTTCCTGTTTCCTGCCAGGAAGTACTGCCCTCCCAGCAGGAAATTTCAGCACTGACTGAAGCTGGGAGCATGTGGTGAGCAAGCAGAAAGGAGGCCGCTGGACTGTAATCCTACTCTATGCTTCTTTACAGAATAAAACCCGATTCCTGGTAGTTTATTTGAGTGGGTTTGGTCTGAGGTACACTGCACACTGCATACTGATGCACACAGCAGAGCACATGGAGGTGCCTCCGGCCCAGTTTCCCAAAGTTGTGTAAAAAAGCCCCAGGACAGACCACCTCGTATTGTGCCAATGGATAGGAGGGAGGCTACACATGGTTTTGTAGATGAGATAAAAAAATCATTTTAGCAATTCTATTTTATTTTATTTTTTTGTCATGGGGCTGTCTGTGAGCAAGGTAGGCCTTCTCATTGTTCCACCTCCAGACAAAAAGAAAAGATACCAAAGGTTCAGTGAGTTGCCTAGAGCAGGGTTTCCTGGCAATGCCATTGATTCTCCTCTTATGAATGGCAATGGAAAGTAACGGGTACTTCCATGTTACTACCATTAACATTATTTTTGTATTATAGTAGCACCTAGGAGCCATAGCCATGGACCAGGGCTACACTGTGCTAGGCATTGTAGAAACACAGGACATAAAGGCAGTCCCTGCCCCAAAGAGTTTACAGTCTTATTCATTTTTACTCAAGATTTAAGAATGTTATAAATATTAAGTTTCCATAACTTATTTTGATTAGATTTAGCTTTTTAAAAAATCCAGTATTTGGGAATGGGGCTTAACTATTGTACAAGTGAGTACGTAAAATAAGATTTTTTTGCCCAATACCTGTCAAGTACCATTGAAAAGTAGTGATGTGCCCATTTGCATTCCTCTACTATACCACTCATATTTATGCAGTATGTTATATTGCTCTTATTTTATTTTTTGAAGTGTCTTTTGCTACATACCATATGGTTTATGGGTATTTTTACACTTGAGCTGGAAGGTGGGATTCCTAGTTCAAGGAGATTTACTGGGCTAGCTCTCATCAAGCTAGCACACTAAAAATAAATGCGTAGCCACGGCATTACAAGCCAGGGGTGGGTTTAGCCACTCCAAATACATATCTAGGGTCTCGCATGGGATCCCATTCAAGGGCGCTAGCCCCCCTCCCATCACTCACCATACTACTTCTATTTTTAATGTGATAGCTCCATCAGAACTAGTGTGGATAGGTCTCCTTCTTCCAACTCTAAGACAGGTCACATTCTGGTTACCACTCCTTAGCTTCATTCTGTCTCTCTTTGACTACTCTCTCTTGCATCTCTCATCTTACCTTGTTCATTCTGGTAACTCCTGTTATGACTGTGAGTTTAAATGGCATTATAGCCACATTAGCATAGCTGGTAGCAGCAGCGGAAGCACAGCTGAGCTGTGCCAAATACAAACCCACTTGAAACATTGGATATGTAGTTGGCACTGCTCAGCCATGCCTCCTCTGATGCTGCCCAGGCTACTGTGGCTACACTGCTATTTACACTTGTGTTAGCTCAGGGGTCGGCAACGTTCGGCATGCGGCTCGTCAGGGTAAAAACCTAGGGGCCCGCGCCGCTTCCCTCCGCCCCCATTGGCCCGGGACAGCAAACTGCGGCGAGTGGGGGCCGCGATCGGACGAACCTGCCGCGTCAGCAGGTAAATAAACTGGCCCGGCCCGCTAGGGTGCTTACCCTGGTGAGCCGCGTGCCGAATGTTGCCGACTCCTGTGTTAGCTCAATTGGAACTAGTGCAAATATGTGTATACAAGCAGGAGAATCACACCCTTAGCTTGTAGTGTAGACATAGCCTAAGAAAAGGAACTTGGAAGACTGTGTAACAGCAGCACCTGATGACACTTGTCATAACAATATATACTGTACATTATTTTTAAAAATTCATGAGATTAGGTGTAGATCTGTTGTATTACCTAATGTTTAAACATTGGGCCTGATTCACTAATATATTACTCCAGTTTTCTACTGGTGTAAAACTGGAGTAACACAGTACTGAATTAGGCCCATTAATTGTTAAGGTGAATTTAAGTACTTCTGAAGAGGAGTGACTGATGGTGCTGATTAGACTCATACGAAGTACAGTATGAACAAACACTGTACGAGCTTTCCCTGTTGAGTTCTGCAAGTGCACTTCAATTCTGACCTGCAACAGCTCTTTCTATTCTGGACTTCTCTTGAGCAAAGATTGCCAATCATATAAAATTACTTAGTGGTTTTGGGATGTGGACACATACCATCTAGGGACTAGATGAAGATCACTACCAAACTAATTTCATGTATATCATAAATCAAAAGAGAATGGAGTTCTCCAGAAGTGAATGGCTAGTGTATTAAAATGTTCTGACATCTCTTATTTTTTTCTTATTCTTCATAGCATGCATTATGGCTAGATTTTTTTTTCAACTGACTTTGCAAGAAAGCCTACTGAAATTCAGGATCTTCTTCCTGTCTATATTTCCTGTAGATTTTTTTGTAGAAAAGAGGGAAATGAACAAAAACACCAGATGTGAATTCTCAAAGTGTTTGTGGCTGACTGAAATCCAATCCTGGGTCTGAATCTCAATTTTGTAGCCTCAGCCTATGTGCAGGTTCAGTTTTCTGACTATAAGTGTCCTATTTAAATATTCCTGTCCTTATATGTCTAACTGATTCAATTATAGATACAAGTCACAATTTTAAAATGTTTTCTAATTTTGCACCTGCAATAAATTATGGGTGATAACAAAAGAATGTAGACATATACTTACTTGATTGTACCCACAAATGGGGAAGTTGGCCTAACTCTGCTCACATTTTAAGTCTATGGGAGTTCTATGGACTACCGTAGGAGCAGAGTTAAGCCACTACTACACACTCTAAACTTCCAAACCTTACATTTTATGATTTCCCTCCCGCCCCCACAATTCTTTGGGTATGCCATTTATTGCAGTCCTAACTGAATGTAAGGAAAATGTAAAGTCCAGGTTGAGAGGCCCCTTTGAAGAGTAGGTCAAATGTATCACAAACCATTCCATTTAATGTGATAAATTTTGTTCACATCTATTTTATTTTTGACTTCTAAATTGTCTGGGTTGTCTGTTTTTAATGAATAGTTATATTTTAACCAGCTGTAACTCTCATTAACACTGGAGAACCTATGTAGCAGGTGTTTGTTTTCATAATGACTTTTGAAAACTCAATTCTTGTGGATTTTTACAGGATGTGCTAAGCCCACTGGTCTGAGTAGAGTCTAGTCACAGTTTCTAGCTCTGACTCTACAGGGCACATGCCCAGGATCAGAATTCTTGTCTGACACCCATCCCCTTTTGGACATGGGGCACCCTCTTCCAGCTACCTGAAACCAGTGGCTGTGACCTTCTGAGTCCCCCTAGTGGCTTCTACATTCCACCAAGGTTGTGTGGGTACTTTTGGTTTCTAATTTAAACCCTTCAGGGACAAGATAAAAGAAAAGCAAGGAACAGGGGCTTAGCAAAGGAGTTTCTTAACCACAATGACTTTAATTGTAAAGCACTCAAGAATTACAGATCTTACAACGAACACCCTAGATGCACCTTCCTTGGTCTGAGCTCACCCTTCCTGCAAGTCAATATTTTGTCAATACTTCAGGCTGATCAAAGTCCCTCCTGCCCTGTCTTTTCTGCAAGTCCTTTTTATGTCACGGTCGGCCCCCTGCACAGAGCAGAACACCACTCTTCAGTAAAGCCTCCATCTCTGTGCCATGTGCTCACACTGAAAAGCTCCAGCACATCAGTTATGCTTTCCTCCCTGGTGGGCTCTTGGGTAGAAAAAAAATTCTTCCATGTGGGTGGGCCAGTAGTAGAGAGACAGTCAATGTGGATGGCTCCAAATTGCAGCCTTGATGGTTCTCAGTGATAGTCCTTCAATGAGGCATCAAACACCTTTTCCAGACAGGGCAGCTCTCTGGAATGCTTGTGCAATCATGGTATTCATATTTCTACACATAGTACAAGTTGGAATTGATCATCTGATATACTCACATCCCACTCTCACACAGGATTTATAGGAACACGTGCAAAATGTAAAATTTCAAAATTAGAGCTGTTTGGGAATTCTGCATCAAGATGTGTTTTGACTGAAAATGCAATTTCTGCAAAATAAAAATAATTTTTTCCCTCACTTTCTTCTATGGATCTGGATCCCCGCTAGTTGAATCATTGTGGCATGTCTTGGGAGTCATGTGGCCACTGGGCATCATGGGAGATGTAGTCCAGCAGGAAGCCAGCCTATAGAGGAGATTGGGGACATGAGGCACCTGAACTATAACTCTCATGCGACACTGTAGCAGCTCCGGATTAATGATTAACAGATGAACAGAAAAAATATTCTGACATTTCCAAATTTAACATTTTTAAAACTTTCCATTTTGTAAAAATTTTGATTTTTTTGTTCCAATTTGTAATGAAAATACATTTTTAAATATTGCAATTTCCTGTGAGATGGAAATCTCAATTTTTGACTATCTCTAATAATAATAATAATAATAATAATAATAATGCTCAATTCATATGAAACTGTTCATTGATGGGTCTTAAAGTGCTTTACAAAGGAAGTTAAATACTATTATGGGGAAACTGAAGTTATTTGACTTGCCCAATGTCAAATAACAAGGCATTTATCATTGGGGAGACTGTAAACCTTGAGATAGCTTAGAGACATTTTGGTACTGCACCTGCAGTTTGAAATCCAGTCTGCTCGCTACATAAAATTATATTACACAGCTTGTTTGAGTTCAGGAGTCAGCAAGTGACTGATATTTTGTTCCCTTGGAAAGCAATAATTAATTAAAACAGTTTGACTGAAATGTTACTGTGCAGCCGAAAGAGGAAAAATATTGTTTGAGACTTTTCACAAGTGAAAATGACAGCATATGAGAAAACAGAAGATTATAAAGAAGGATAGTATTGTAGAATGCAATATTGAAAAGCTATGATAGTTCTTTGAAGCAAATTATATACAAGGAGCTAGCTGGAGAAAAAGCCATTCCTTTGACTGGATGTGAAAAGAAAACAGTTTGATTGAAACATTAGTATCTCAAATCTTCCAAGACTATCAAAGTTATGAAGAAATGTGTGCACTAATTACTTCAAAGCCACATACAATTGCAAAATGGTTTACATTTCATCTGAAATAGCAAAAAGAAAGCAAATCCGTAGTAAAATTTTAGTAGAAGTAAAAAGAGGTTTGCCAATTGGGGCAATTTTTAAAGGAGGTTTTATGGAACAGGTTCATGTGTAGCTTAAATTCCTATGAAACACAAGGCTAGCTAATTGCATAAGCACACCTTATCTTGCAAAACACTGTGGACACAGCTTTCAGCAAAAATACAAGTGAGTTAAAATGTCCCGGGCCCTAATTCACCACAATGGGTGCTTTATTTGGGTGCACAAGAACAAATTGCACAAAAATGTCAGACATTGACAAATTGGAAAGGGATCAGACAAGAGCTACAAGAATGATGTACAGTCTAGGAAACCTGCTTTACAGTTATACAGAAAATAAGCTCAATCTATAGAGTTAATCCAAGAGATGGCTGACCTGATTTTATCATAGTCTATAAAGTACGGAGAAGATCTGTGAACATAAAAGGCTCATTACTTTTGAAGACAAAGGCATAACAACATCCAATGGCTGGAAGCTGAAGCTAGACAAATTCAGATTAGAAATAAGGTGCAATTTGTTTAACAGTGCTGGTAATTAATCACTGGAACAATTTACAAAATTTTGTGGTGGATTCTCCATTATCTGCAGTCTTAAATCAAGATTGGATGTCTTTCCGAAGACTTGCTTTAGTTCAATTGGAAGTTTGGGGCTTGATGCAGGAATCACTGGTTGAAATTCTATGGCCTATATTATGCAGAAGGTCAGACTACATGATCATAATGAACTCTTCTGACCTTAAAATCCATGAATCTATGAAAAATAATTTAGATAAGGAAGAAAAAGTTAATAAAAAATCAAAACAAGAAATATAAATATAAATTAAAACAACTTGGGACTACAAATGAGAGCAAAAAATTATGAAGAAAAGGATCAAGAAAATAATAGTGAATTGTCTATTTGGACAATAAAGTCTTGTCGTAGAATCTACCTTACGATAGGAGACGTAAAGAGCTTGGCTTGTTTAGCCTAATCAAATGAAATCTGAGGGGAGATATGATTACTCTCTATAAATACATCAGAGGGATAAACACCAGGGAGGGAGAGGAGTTATTTAAATTAAGAACCAATGTTGACAGAAGAACAAATGGATATAAACTGTACATCAACAAGTTTAGGTTTGCAATTAGATGAAGGTTTCTAACTATCAGGTGAGTGAAGTTCTAGAATTGCCTTCCAAGGAAGCAGTAAGGGAAAAACCACCTAACTGGTTTCAAGACTGAGCTTGGTAAGTTTATGGAGGAGATGGTATGATGAGATTGCCTACAATGGCAGGTGGCCCAACTGCAACTGCTAGCTGCAAATATCTCCAATGGCTGGAGATGGGACACTAGATGGGGAAGGCTCTTAGTTACTACAGTGAATTCTTTTCCAGGTTTCTGGCTGATGGGTTTCACTGACATGCTCAGGGTCTAAATGATCACCATATTTGGAGTTGGGAAGGAATTGTCCCCCAAGTCAGACTGGCAGAGACGCTGTTTGTTTTTTTGTCTTCTGCTGTAGCATGGGGCCTGGGTCACTTGTTGGCTTGAACTAGAGTAAATGGTGGATTCTCTGTAACTTGAAGTCTTTAAAGCATGATTTGAGGACTTCAGTAATTCTGTGAGAGTTTATGGGTCTATTACAGGAGTGGGTGGGTGTGGTTCTGTGGTTTGTGATGTGCAGGAAGTACTGCACATCACAATGGTCCCTTCTGGTCTTTAACAATATGAGTCTAAAAGAGCCACTGGGTAAGAACCTGGGTAAGACTAAACAGTTTTCTACCCTTTTTATAACTCACAGAGGCCCAGAGGGGAGTGGTCAGATTTCCGAGGTGAAATAATGCAAAAGCCCACTAACTTTAAGAGACTCCCCTCCCCCAGAGATACATTTGGCTCAGTTCAAAATAATAAAGTAATTCCTCACTTAATGTCATCCCGGTTAACGTTGTTTCATTGTTACGTTGCTGATCAATTAGGGAACATGCTCATTTAAAGTTGCGCACTGCTCCCTTATAATGTTGTTTGGCAGCCACCTGCTTTGTCCACTGCTTGCAGAAAGAGCAGTCCGTTGCAGCTAGCTGGGGGGGAAGGGAAGGGGCTTGGAACCAGGGTGGACCAGCAGCCCCCTATCAGCTCCCCTAAGTTCCCTGTGCAGCCGTCCAGCAGGCTATCAATTGTCGGGCAGTTCAGCTGTCCCTCCCCACACTGCCATGTGCTGCTCCTGCCCTCTGCCTTGGAGCTGCTCCCGGGAGCCTCCTGCTTGCTGTGCGGGGGGCAGGAGGGAAAAGGGGTGCTAATGTCAGGGTGTCCCCTTCCCCCTGCTCCTGCCCCCCATTTCTTTACCCCATCTGCATAGAAGGGGGGACACGACAGGGCTCAGGACAGAGGGAGTTTGCTGGCAACAGCTGCTGTCTCAACTTGCTGATCTACTTAAAAAGGCAATGTACTTAGAGTGGGGTCAGCGTACGTAAAAGGGCAATGTGTGTCTCTCTCCCACACACAGGGTGTATGTCTCTGTCTCTTTCTGCCATGCTGTCTCCCCTCCCTCCATTCGTGCTGCCTTGTAGAGTGTGAGGCTACATTAACAACAATGTGTTAACCCTTGTGGGCTCAGCCGAGTGCTAGTTCATCATTTAGCAGTAAGGCATTCCCTGGGAAATATCTCACCCTCTGACTTCACCACCTCAACCAAGCTTCACAATCATCATTGCTGTGTACTAGTATTAAATTGGTTGTTTAAAACTTATAGTGTGTGTGTGTGTATATATATATATATATAAAATATAGTCTTTTGTGTGGTGGAAAAAATTTCCCTGGAACCTAACCCCTCCATTTACATTAATTCTTATGGGGAAATTGGATTCACTTAACGTCGTTTCGCTTAAAGTAGCATTTTTCAGGAACATAACTACAATGCTAAGCGAGGAGTTACTGTAGCCGAAATGAATGGTTGGGAAATGGTCAGAAAGGGGGGTTTCCAGCAATCAATGTGACGGGCCCAGATCTGATGGTCTTGCAGAACTTACCCCCTGAAAAGTGACTGAGTTATCCAGATAGAGTGCAAGCCCTTGAAATGCAGTTTGGACTCAAACGTCAGTCTGAACTGACCAGGACACAGCTCAGACCTAGGAAGGAAAGGGAAAGAAGAGGCCCCACCTATATTGGAAGAAGATTAGTGGAGACTTTTATTCCTGGCATACCCAGGTACCAATGAAGACTTCCAGGATAAATTGACAGTGGACCAATTTATAGGCACTCAGCTGGACTTGGACTTGCAGGTCAAGATCAGTGAACGGAGGCTAAACACTTATATATTTTTTTGTAAATAGAGTCAGGTGTTTTTGATGAAAACCTGTTTATCATCCATTTCTCCTCATAATGGAAACAACCAACAGGGCCCCAAATTTTTGTCTAACTGCTCAGGTCAAAAGGGATAACAATACATTTCTGATATATCCTCAATGGTAAACTTCCCTCAAAGCTAGTACCCAGTAAACCTATTTGTTTGAGCAAGGCAATGCCTAAACAAACAGTTTTAATACCCATTGTTGTTTTGGTACACTATAATCCTGATAAACCCAATAAATAAGCTTTTGTTGTTGATGTTTTCCTTTTTAAATTGGGAGCAGTTATTTATCATACTGATCTATCATCCCATTTCTTGCAGGTCAAGACCCTTAATGCCAGTTGAGCAAAAGTGTTGATGATTTGAGAGGGACACTTTAGTTATCATTTCTGAAGTGTGGAAATTTCATGCACACTTACAGTGTCAAAAAATACACCAGTAACTTGTCTCAACCTCTTCTTCCTACTCTAGAGATTAATGAAAAAAAATTACTCTTATAGCTGCCTACAAGTTCCAGAAATGGGCAATTTTATTGATTGTCTTTAGTATGATATCAAATTTTCCTCTTCAGCACAAAATGCTAATGCTGATGGACTTTTTAGGTTGCCCTTAAGAGAGGTTGCCCTTCAATGTATATTGAAGAAACCTTATCCTGGATACAAGAAGCCACTTAATATGTGTCATAATTACCTGTGATATTCAAATAATACTGCCAGGTCTCGTGAAGATTATCTCAAGTTTACATTAAATAGATAGCCAAACAAATATGAAACTATTCAGAAGATGAGACTTTATTTTTACAGGAAATATACATTGTCGCTAGATAAAATATGGCATGTTGGGTATAAGAATTGTTGTCCCAAAATATTGTAATTAAGATTTGAAAGAACTTCATGAAAACCATCCAGGTATGATTCATATAAAATTTTTAGAGAGACAGCATAGGTGGTGCTCATACATAGACAGGCCTACTGAAGAATGTTTATAACCGTAAACCTTCTCTGTTTGTGGAATTCAAAGTTTGTTTTGCACCAACCCCACTTCTGAAAATAACTGTTATACTCATGGAAGTGAGTTCATATTGATTTGCTGGCCTTTACCTAGGGTAAAAAATTCTTAATTGAAATGGCCAGAAGTTATCTGTGTCTGAAGAGAATTTGACAAAGTGAAATTGATTTAGACTGCCAGAGTCTGATCTACACTATGGCTTCAAATGGTTTGAAATCATTTTTTTCTGAATAGTTTTTAAAACCGATTAGAATTTGAGGTGGAATTTTCCCAGTGTTGACCAAGCTAAAGTGTCCCTGTGCTCTGAGGCCTAAAAACTTTGATACAAGAAAAATCAACAGTGAGTTACTTTACAGGAAATCTGATATTCCGAGAAATTTGTGGTGCAAAACTGCACAAAATAAATGTCAGAGATATGATTAGGAACTGAAGAGATTTTTACAACTACCTAAATAAAGATGTTTGGAATTCAAACATTTGTAATATATTTGTCAGACTATAATTGTCTTTTGAACTTTGCTGCTTCTATTTTTATTTTCAGAGATATTATGCTCTAAGAAGAGAGTTTTCATAAGATTTTTCTTTTTAAGGCTTTTGCTTAAAGATTTTTCTCCAGAGACTTTTTATTGCTGTCATGTGATAGACTGCATGCATATCCCTATATGTAATTGATCTTGAAGAAAACCATACTGGTCCTTTGAGGTATATGCTCTACACATTTTAATTTTACAATTTCTTATTAATTTAAGTGCTGCAGGTAGCTATGCATCTGGTTAAGGTTGCTCTACACTTTTCATTATAAGACCCTGTTTTCAGTTGCTTAATACTTTGCCAAATTTTAATAGTTCATGCTCAGATTTTCCATGCAAGATGTCTGCCTGAGGATCAATTGTTCTGGAAAGCTTCAGCATAAGTGTATCAGCTGTTTTCAAGAATATGGAAAAGACATTGTTTTGCCCATGTTAATGAATGGAAGAATTTTGTTTAGAATCCCTTTCACTAGGGCTCCATTCTTTGGAACAGTGACTGGATATTTGGCAGGGAGTCACCGTGATGTCAAAGAGGTGCATTTTGCTATTCCTGTGAAAAAATGCTGAAATTTGGCCAAATTACGAGACTTTGAAAAATCTCAGTACACACATGTTCAGTAGATACTTCTCAGAATTTGGTTGCTAAATTCTTCAAACATTCAATTTGAACTGAGCATGCTCCAGCCCTGCATAGTTCCTATTTCCTTCTTTTACAGGATTACTGACCTAGTGGATAAGGGGAGAAGCAGTAGACATGATATAGTTTGATTTTAGTAAGGCTTTTGACACATTCTCACATGGTATTCTCATAAGTAAACTAGGGAAATGTGGCATAGATGGTATGACTATGAGGTGGGTGCACAAAGACCATACTCAAAGAGTACTTATTAATAATTCAGTGTCAGACTCAGAGGATGTATGTAGTAGGGTCCTGTAGCAATCAGTCCTGGGTCTGGTACTAGTCAGTATTTTCATTAATGACTTGGACAATGGAGTGGAGAATATACTTATAAAATTTGCAGATGACACCAACCTGTGAGTGGTTGCAAGCACTTTGGAGGAGAAGATTAGAATTCAAAAGGACCATGACAAATTGGAGAATTGGTCTGAAATCAACAAGATGAAATTCAATAAAGACAAGTGTAAAGTACTACACTTGAAAAATCAAATGCACAACTGCTTAGGAGATAGTACTGCTGAAAAATGATCTGGGATTTATAGTGGATCACAAACTAAATATATTTGAACCATGTGGTACAATTGTGAAAAAAACTAATACTGTTCTGGGGTATATTAACAGAAGTGATATATGTAAGACACAGGAGGTAAGTGTCCCACTCTACTTAGCACTTATGAGGCCTCATCTGGAGTACTGTGTCCAGTTATGGGTGTCAAATTTCAGGAAAGATGTGGACAAATTAGAGAGAGTCCAGAGGAGAGAAACAAAAATGACAAAAGATTTAGAAAATGTGACCTATGAAAAAAGGTTAAAAAAAAAAAACCTGGGCATGTTTAGTCTTGAGAAAAGCTGATAGTCCTCAAATACGTTAAGGAATGTTATAAAGAGGACTGTGATAAATTGTTTTCCAGGTCCAGTGAAGGCAGGACAAGAAATAATGGGCTTAATTTTCAGCAAGGGAGATTTAGGTTAGATATTAGGGAAAACTTTCTAATTATAAGGGTAGCTAAACTCTGGAATAGGTTTCCCAGGGAGGTTGTGGAATCCCTCTCATTGGAGGGTGTTAAGATCAGGTTAGACAAACACTTGTCAGGGGTGGTCAAGCTATAATTGGTCCTGCCTTAGCATGCATGGCAGGACTTGATGACTTCTTTTGGTCCCTTCCAGCCCTACATTTCTATGATTCTATCTGTTACTGCACGGCACATGTCCCATACTACAGAGTGACTGAGCATGCTCCAGCCCTGGGCTGCAGGGGATGAGCAAGACACTCCCTAAAATTGCCAATCCTGGGCAACTGAGATTCCTGACAGCACTGGGAGACTGTCTCTTCTGTGTGCTCAGTACTGCCACTTCTGACATTCATGCAGCAAGGAGGAGAAGGACAGAGCTGGATTAGCCCAAGTCTACACTGCAAACTTTGGTTGACGCAACTTACATTGTTGAATCGGTTAGTATATTGCCTGTGTGTGTGCATACTTGACTGCTTGTGTTGGTATTGAATGTATTCAACAGGATTATTTGTGTCAATGCCCAGTGCAGTGCACCATGGGTAGGTATCCCAGTGTGTCCTTGCCACTGTCCACCAGGAAATTTTCACAATGCATGGTGAGGCAGAAGCAAGGGGTCAAGTTCACGTCCATTCAGCTTTCTCTATCCCATAATGCCATGTATATCCATAATTTTTGTGCTTTTAAAAAAAATCCTGCAAACCTGAATGGCACTTTTCACTCTCCGCCATCTCTGACAGAAACAGGTCTACACTGTTATCATGAACGTTGCAAACATAGGGCAAATGATCCTCCAGTATTTGCAGAGACACAGTAAGAATCATTACAATAGAGGGCATGTTGATTTCTTTGACAGATTGTTGTGGGACATAGTGAAAACCAATTCAAGGTCGCTGATGGCATTCACAGAACCACTGCAAAAGATGGAGCACTAATTTTGGGGCTGAGAAATGAGCACTGACTAGTGGGATTGCATTGTAATGCAGGATTGGGATGATGAGCAGTGACTGCAGAACATTTGGATGTGGATGGCCATATACCTGGATCTGTGTGACAAGCTGGCCCCGGCCCTCGAGTGTATGGACATCAGAACGAGAGCTGCACTGACAGCAAATGGTGATCATACTGTGGAAGCTTGCAATGCCGGATTGCTACTGGTCAGTGGGAAATCATTTTGGAATTGGAAAATCCACAGTGGAGGCTGTTGTCATGCAAGTGTGTAGGGCCATTAATCATCTCCTGCTATGCAGGACGGAGACTCTTAGCAATATGCAAGAGGCAGTGAATGGATTTGCAGCAATGGGGTTGCAGAACTGCTGTGGGGTGATAGATGGCACACATATCTCTATATTGGCACCAGCCAACCTTGCCACAGAAAGGACTGATTTTCTGTGGTTATGCAAAAATTGGTGGATCACCAGGGAGACTTCAATGACATCAATGTGACCTGGTCAGGGAAGGTGAATGACACTTGCATCTTTACGAGCACAAATCTGTTCAGAAAGCTGATTACCACTGGTGATTTGAAATGCCAGTAGTGATCTTGTGGGACCCAGCCTACTCTTCAATCCTCTGGTTTATGAAGCCATATACCAGCTGTCTCAACAGCACCAAGGAACGATTCAACTACTGGTTCAACAGGTGCAGAGCACAAGTGGAACATGCTTTTGGTCGACTGAACATAAGAACATAAGAAAGGCCGTACTGGGTCAGACCAAAGGTCCATCTAGCCCAGTATCTGTCTACCGACAGTGGCCAATGCCAGGTGCCCCAGATGGAGTGAACCTAACAGGCAATGATCAAGTGATCTCTCTCCTGCCATCCATCTCCATCCTCTGACGAACAGAGGCTAGGGACACCATTCTTACCCATCCTGGCTAATAGCCATTTATGGACTTAGCCACCATGAATTTATCCAGTCCCCTTTTAAACATTGTTATAGTCCTAGCCTTCACAACCTCCTCAGGTAAGGAGTTCCACAAGTTGACTGTGCGCTGCGTAAAGAAGAACTTCCTTTTATTTGTTTTAAACCTGCTGCCTATTAATTTCTTTTGGTGACCCCTAGTTCTTGTATTATGGGAATAAGTAAATAACTTTTCCTTATCCACTTTCTCAACATCACTCATGATTTTATATACCTCTATCATGTCCCCCCTTAGTCTTCTCTTTTCCAAACTGAAGAGTCCTAGCCTCTTTAATCTTTCCTCATATGGGACCATCTCTAAACCCTTAATCATTTTAGTTGCTCTTTTCTGAACCTTTTCTAGTGCTAGAATATTTTTTTTGAGGTGAGGAGACCACATCTGTACACAGTATTCGAGATGTGGGCGAACCATGGATTTATATAAGGGCAATAATACATTCTCAGTCTTATTCTCTATCCCCTTTTTAATGATTCCTAACATCCTGTTTGCTTTTTTGACCGCCTCTGCACACTGCGTGGACATCTTTAGAGAACTATCCACGATGACGCCAAGATCTTTTTCCTGACTCGTTGTAGCTAAATTAGCCCCCATCATGTTGTATGTATAGTTGGGGTTATTTTTTCCAATGTGCATTACTTTACATTTATCTACATTAAATTTCATTTGCCATTTTGTTGCCCAATCACTTAGTTTTGTGAGATCTTTTTGAAGTTCTTCACAATCTGCTTTGGTCTTAACTATCTTGAGTAGTTTAGTATCATCTGCAAACTTTGCCACCTCACTGTTTACCCCTTTCTCCAGATCATTTATGAATAAATTGAATAGGATAGGTCCTAGGACTGACCCTTGGGGAACACCACTAGTTACCCCTCTCCATTCTGAGAATTTACCATTAATTCCTACCCTTTGTTCCCTGTCCTTTAACCAGTTCTCAATCCATGAAAGGACCTTCCCTTTTATCCCATGACAGCTTAATTCATGAAGATGTTCATGAAGCCATACACTGGGCAGAGGGGTGAGGAAGAAGGGATGGGATATGGGGAGTGGGGGTTGCCAGAGCCAGAGAGTGATGAGAAGTAGAGGGAAGCAGGAACAGTAGCTGGAAACAGGTGAAGAAGTGGGAGCCAGGAGCCAGTGGGAGGAGCACAGTAAAAGGGTAGGTGGTTGGGAGACAGATGAAGTTGGGGCTGGGGGCTTAAAAAGGAGAAGAGGGAGGAGCAGGGAAAGTGTTGGTATTTAGGCATGGAGGAGGGAAAAGGGCAGGAGCTGGGTGGTGGTGGATAAGAATAGAAAGGGAAGGGGCAAGCACCAAGGGCTGGGGGTTAGAGAGGATAGGAGCAGAGGGGAAATGAGAGGTTTGTGGGGGTTAGGGGTAGAATGGCCTAAAACCATTAGAGAACACTCCCTTCCAGAACCTAGAACTAAATCCAGGAGTTCTGAGTCTCTACATTCCTCTGCTGTCAGCAGGGCCGGCTCCAGGCACCAGCCCAGCAAGCAGGTGCTTGGGGCGGCCAAGGGGAAGGGGCGGCACATAGGGCTGTTCGGCGGCAATTTGGCGGCGGGTCCCTTTCGGAGGGAAGCACCTGCCACTGAATTCCGGCCGAAGAAGAAAGCGGCACGGTGGAGCTGCCGCTGGAGTGCTGCTGATCACAATTGTGATCGCGGCTTTTTTTTTTTTTTTTCGCCGCTTTGGGCGGCAAAAACCCTGGAGCCGGTCCTGGCTGTCAGCAAATAGTTGCGGAACTGTGACATACATCCCCAATCTCCCCTCTCTGACACACATCCACTACGTCCCCATAACAGACACCCCCAATCACTCCTTCCGATTACTGAGCCGCCATCTCTTCTTCTGGAGCCGATCCAGAAGCTGAAGGTGGAGGAGGCAGCACGAGGAGATGACACCACTCGATAATGGCCTATCAGTCTGATTGAATCGAAACCCCTCAGCAGCAAAGCATTGTCTTCTTCTCTGCATGGTAACCTCCTTCTCTTCAGTAAGGTCCCCTTGCCAAGTCTATTGAACTTTCTCTGGGAGACTTGCAACAAGTACTAGTGCCCTTAAGGCGACCAATTCAATAGCTGGCAAAAAAGCCTTAATCACCAGCATCCTCCCTGCTCACTAATCTCCCTTCTTTCCTTCCTCAGCCATTCACCCACCACAGTTCTTCCCCAAACAATTTCACATCCCACTATGTCCCATAAATAGACAACTGTCGGACATCTTACTATAGCTCCTAAACAGACCTCCCTCCAGATCCTCCTCCCTCAAACACCCCCCCACTACATCCCTATAACAGACACGCCCAATCTCCCCTCTCCCTCAGACAGACACCCACTACATCCCTATAACAGACACGTCCAGTTTCCCCTCTCTGACACACACTCACTACATCATCATAACAGAAACCCTAATCTCCCCTCCCCAAAGCCACCAACCCACCCACCTCCCTCACCCTGACTCCCACCCCAAACAAATGATCTCCCATGCCATTATTTCTCCAGTTCACCCCATGTGCCACAACCTCCAAACACATCCTCATCCATTCACAGCCCCGATTAACACAACCATCCACAATCCCTGCCCCCCACACACACACTCTCTACCCACCTGGCATAATCAGACACACCCAACCACCATCTCTTACCCCCAGCCATGAGCAACTGATGTTTGGTTTCTGTGGGTAAAGAAAATGTTATCTCTGTGTGCTTTTTTATCATGCATTTGTTGTATTTTTCTGTTGCTTGCAAAAAACCCAAAAAGCAACATTCAAAGGTACATTCTATATTTTTAGATGGTTTCTGGGTAGTCTTGATTTTGGATGATTATTTATTTATAAACTTTCCTGTTAACAGTGTATTCTCTTAAGCAGTTTGTTGGATTGAGATGAAAGATGTACAGACCACCAATGGAGGTTCAAAAATAAGTGTGAACAAAGGATGTGTGTGTGTTAGGGGGGAGGCAAGAGGGAAAGCCCCAGGGAGTCAAAAGGGGGGAAATTTTGAAAGTGGTTCTGGGGGACAGGGTAATATTGTATATCATTTGATTTGTCTCATTGAGTGGGGTCAATCCCACCCATTTTTGGCTTCTGTGGATCTATGTAGTTTTGTTTATGTAGGGGGATATAAAAGTAGCTCAGGGAGATCATGTTGCATATCATTTGATTTGTCTCATCAGATTTTGAATGAAAAATAATGTGAACTCTTTTTCAGCTCAGAAACTTCAGCGGCAACATCATCCCCTTTCTGTTCAGCATCACCAGAAACATGACCTGCAAATCATTGTGACCTTGGCATCTGTCGCTTTTTGTGCTGCCTCCCTGTCTTCACCATTTTGCAGCCCTGCCTCTTCTGTGCATTCTGATTAATCATCAGAAGAAAGAAATGTGAAATTGGGTTTACATTTAGCTACATTTAGCTACATATTACTTCTGAAAGCAGAATTTCCTTCTTGCTGGAGTGAAAAGCAGGCCAGCTACTTTTAAAAAGCTAATCCAGGGCTGGTTTTATTTATTTATTTATTTAGCTGGAGGAAATCTTGATTGCTAGATTTGCCAAGAAGTGAACATGTGAGCAAGAATGAGCCAGGGAGTTTCTCAGATTTCAAAGGAGTGGAGCACATACAGTGTTGAATTTGACAAAACTACACAAAAAGTGACAGCACTTATCACAGAGAAAAATATTTGAACCCGCGAAAAATGCCATACGTGGTTCAGCTTCAGTTTGTAGCTGATGAAAAGAAAGCGTTATGGAAAATGCTGTTGCCACTGTGCAACCCTTCTCATGCTGTTGATGAGCAGCAAAGCAGTGGTTTAGATACGGGTGGTACTTTGCACTCTGACTGGTCAGCCCATGAAACTGCAGACCCGATCAGGGATAACTGTGAAGGGAGTCAAAGCTTGTGTAGCAAAGCACAGCTTCTGCAATGA
Source organism: Emys orbicularis (assembly GCF_028017835.1). Taxonomy (NCBI): domain Eukaryota; kingdom Metazoa; phylum Chordata; order Testudines; family Emydidae; genus Emys; species Emys orbicularis. The sequence continues at coordinate 264,958,087 of NC_088683.1, read as the reverse complement.
ATATTTCATTAAAATATTTCTCTGTGCATGCAGTGACATGCTAGCATCCTAGTTGAGATAAAAAGTGGGATGCTGACTTCTTTAACCAAAGACTACCCTGATCCTATCAAATGACACTGTCTATATCACAGAATTGAACTTAACATTGGAGATACCATCGAGGAAGTTGGAGGAATATATCACTCAAAATTTATATGGACAAGAGGAATTATTTAAGGGATTGAATGTATCACAAGACACACTCAGTTTGCAGCCAATTTGCCCCCAAACCAACAGGAACTTGATGCTTGTGTCTCCAAACTCATTGTATAACTTAACAAGATTGAAAAAATTCTAATGGTACATTGGGTGGCTTCTAGTTTTAGAGCAGTATCAGCTGTGCAGAAAAATTATGCAGCTCTTCCTGCGAATTTCACAGTTGCATCTGAAGATCAGTCACACAGTTCTGAGACCCAGGAGACTTTCTGGTGGCTTGCTAAATCAATGGGCTCTGAAGATTTTTTTTTTTTATTTGAGACATTTGATACATACGCTAGAGGAGGTAATTAAAGTGTCAGAATACTGACAAAGAGATGACGTCACCTTAGCGCAAGTGAATCTGATGTTCAAAAGATCTGTAGAGGCAATCAAAAACAAGAAGTCCTCTACATATATTGGATACAGATCAAGCTGTTGTTGAACAGGTTTTAAAGTCAGTACCACTGTTGAAATGTGCAACAAACAATCAGCAATTGACCAGCAACAATATTTCCATAGCTTAGTCTACAACCTTATATCTTGGTTATTTATCACAGCTTCCTTGAATCGCTCTATCCTTCCTGGTAGGCATAATCAACAGAATGTCTCTGATTTCAAAAAGTTGATAGATCAGATACACGTCTTAGATCCGAGTTAGTGGCAACTAGATACAAAGAGTCCTTGGTACCAGGGAGAGAGGAAGCTGAAGAAATTATGTGAAAAGTTACATCTGACTTTTGAACTGATTAAGGAAATCTTTTGTGACTATTGACAGTGAAGGCAAAGAGGTTCCTGAGGATCTCAAATCTCTAGTCTTTGCTATTGAAATAATTCCTGTGATGTCGAGACACATAAAGAGGGTTCAGCATAATGAACAATATCTAAACCTCTGTGTGCCACAGTTTCAAAGTACCTCGGCTTTCACTGTTGATGTCCATTAGCTTGCTTGGGCCTCCTGTGCATTTTTTAAAGCCAGTTCCATATGTGGAAAAGTGGCTTGCAAAGCATTGATCAGCAGATGATACAAAAATCACGGAAATGGATACCTGAAGAGGCAGCACAACTGTCACAGACTAGGCAATGGGTGATCTGATCTAATGGTTAAAGCCAGAGGCCAGCCCAATAGTTAGAGATGGGGCTCAGCCTAATGGGTAGAGCCGGAGTCTGGCTTAGTGGTTGGAACAAGGAACAGGAATCAGGAGTCACATTCCAGGGTCAGAACCTGCATCAGGAACCACGGAACGAATCAGGGTTCAGAGTCAGGCACTGGACAAGGGCACAGGGATGGAGCACACTGGAACTGGACTGAAACAAAGCAGAAGCAAGGCTGGGAACAAGGCAGTACTGGAGTGAGCCCATCTGCGGGCATATACATTGAACAACTTGCCGCTGCTGTTGAGCAGACATGTAGGCTCCTTTCAGTCAGTCAGGTGATTCTGCTGCAGCCCAGGTGGCATGAGTTAACTGGCATGAGGGCTGAGCTGGCTAGCCACAGGCTCACCTGAGGGAACTCAGGCCCATAGTTCTTGACAACAAGCAACAAACCTATATAAACAGATTGGGATATATTGATTCAATGGAGAATGAAATGTATATAGCATCTTTCAGGTGTGCAGTAAAAAAATATTGTTATTCTCAAAATCATGAGTTCCGGCACTGCTTTTTTAGGACTTGAGCACTGGTGACATCACAATCATTTCCAGCTTATCGAACAAAACGTTGAGGTAGTGATCCTCTAAATTCTTGCATGTGGATGGACTGCTGCACCTACATGGAGTCCCGCTGAACTCAGCAGGGCTCTGCAGGGCTGCAGCAGTTTGCCTACGTGTCAGAATTTGTAGACATGGAGCCCAAGTGAGTCATAAGTAGAAGAAAAAAAAATTCTGAATAGGAGCACTGGAAACTGCTGCTGGAATAAATTTAATAGAAACCCCACCAAATCCTTTATCAGAAGCCCAGTGCTTCTCAGCTGACAATGTTGTGCATTGTCTTTCATCATCATTTTTAAGGACAGTTACACGCATCTCAATTAGTTGCACAATCAAAAATCTGCTTAAACAAACTTGCTGCTCAGGGCTGGTGTATAACTGAGACCTGGAGTCTATTTTCAGGCCCAGTCTCACCCCTTGAGGCTGATGGGAGCTGGAAGAAAGACAGCTAGTGGTATAGACCCTGCTGAGGAGGGAATAGATGATATTACACTGATCCCTCAAACAAGCAGGAGGAGGAATTGGGATGATGGGCTCAAAACTGTCCCATGCAGTTCTTCAGGCTCTTGGAAGGACTCATTGGAGATTCATAGATTCTAAGGCCAGAAGGGACCACTGTGAACATGCATCCAACCTCCTGCATAACACAGGCCATAGAACTCCCTCAAAATATTTCCTGTTTGAATTTGAACATATGTTTTAGAAAAACATCAACTCTACATTTAAAATTGCCAGTGATGGAGAATCCACCACAATCGTTGGTAAATTGTTCCAATGGTTAATTATTCTCAGTTAAAAATTATCACCTTTGTTCCAGTCTGAATTTGTCTAACTTCACCTTCCAACCACTGGACCTTGTCATACCTTTCTCTGCTAGATTGAAGAGCCCATTATCAAATATTTGTTTCCCTTGTAAGCACTTACAAACTGTGATCAAGTCACTCCTTAACATTCTCTTTGTAGAGATGAATAGATTGAGCTCCTTGAGCCTATCGCTATAAGGCAGGTTTTGCATGCCTTTAATGGAGTAAGATTAGAGTTTTACTTGGACAGTTTTGAAACCTAGGAACCTTTGTTATTTTATTTATTATTTTTTTAATAGCTTCTCCCTCATTGTACCAGGCACTCTCCAAAAATAAAGGTATGAATAACCCCTGCTGTAAAAAGTTTACAAACCAAAGCCCCAAGCCTGGAAACATGTATGCTTAACTTTACTCATGTGAACAGTCCACTCACATGAGTAAAGTTAAGCATCTACAGAAGTGTTTGCAGGATCAAAAGATGGACAAAAGAGTAAGAAAAGGGGGCATAGTATATACATTAAAGTGGTCAAGGTGTTAATTGGTCAGATTAGGAAGTATAATTTATTGACATTGAATTTTTGCATGGGTGAGAGAATTTCCACATATCAATAACAAGCCATAATCTACCAATTAGTTTCTTGTGTTTATAATTTACATTTATAAAGTGACCAAGCGCACCTGTCTGACATCGTAGGTGCCTCTGACAATTACTGAAAAAAGACAGCGAATCAATTCAAAGCGATCCATAATGTTTGATAATATTCAGTAACCCTGCAGCACAAAAATAATACAAATAAAACATTCATCACTTTCCCTTTACATCACCTCTGGCTGAGGTTTGCCAGTTCATCAGCCCTCTTAAAGATATGTCTTGTAGCATGCCCTGAAGGTCATCAGATTTGGGCTATTTCAGACCAGAGAGAGGGTATACATTGTCTGCAAATGCCCTGCCTTTAGGCTTCACTCTTTTATATCCAGAGGGGCCCTGCTTGAGTGGTTCCTGACATGTGTCATGTTAAAAGTGGATCTGCAAGAGGGATGTCAATGAGAAGAGGACAATGGCCTTGAGTCTGACTCTCAAAGGGCATTCCCTGCCTGTTGGCACTTAGGGTCTCATACAACTGCTTGACAACTAATGCAGGTAATTAAATTAGAGTTTATCACTATGTAATTGTGTGTACATATGGGGTGAAAGTCTCTTCTTCCCCCCTGATATTCCAGACTCCTCCCATGGCTCTTCCCCTCCAGCCTTTTCTCCCATAGCCTCCTAGTCTAGTGACATCCCCTGCAGAGACATTCAGCTACCCTAAAATCCTATATTAATGAAGAAATAAGAGTCAGATACTGTGGTGCATCTCTTTGCCTTATTAAAATGAGGTTGCAGTGGAGTCTAGAGCCATCTAAATCACAATGCATCAGAAGGTGCAACTCCAAGATTTAGGACACTGGGTCATTGCAGCCTAGTGAACGCCTAACTCAGAAGAGAAGCTGGCAAGTGCTTCATGGCACTGAGATCCTACCACAAAATTAGTTGGAGCATGAACTTCAGTATGGTTAAGCTGGGTGACTGGGCATTGGAAAAGAGGCCCCTAACTTCATACATCAGCTTAATAGGGTTTCAGAAACTGGGACTTTTCTGGTAAGTACCCCAACATAGGGTGCAGGGAGAAAAGGTCCTATGACACAGATAAAATAATTCTACTCAGGTAAAACACCATTTTCTTGCATCTTTTAGAACTTTAAGTATTGCTTCTCTGGAACATCCTTTAAAATGAATGGAACTTCTGTCAGATAAGCATGTTAGGTGGATATTTCTGCAGTGAAGCTGACATTTAAATTGATTCCTGCACTTAGGACAGAAGAATCCCATGCACTGCTACAGGCTGGGGACTGACTGGCTAAACGGCAGTTCTGCATAAAAGGACCTGGGGATGATTCAGCAGTGTGCCCTTGTTGCCAAGAAGGCTAATGGCATATTAGGCTGCATTAGTAGGAGCATTGCCAGCAGACTGAGGGAAATGATTATTCCCCTGTATTCGGCACTGATGAGGCCACATCTGGAGTATTTCCACCCAGTTTTGGGCCCCCCAATACAGAAAGAATGTGGACAAATTGGAGAGCATCCAGCAAAGGGCAATAAAAATGGTTAGGGGGCTGGGGCACACGACTTTGAGGAGAGGCTGAGGGAACTGGGCTTATTTAGTCTGCAGAAGAGAAAAGTGAGGGTGGGTTGATAGCAGCTTTGAGCAGGGGGTTGGACTAGATGATCTCCTGAGGTCTCTTCTATGATTCTATGAATTCCCAGTTAATGTGCCAGCCAGAATCTAGTAGAAATCAAGGAATGGGGTTGGATAGTCAACTATTTTTGCCACATGCGGGAGTATACTTTTGTATTTTATAAAATCAGTTGGTTGAGAAAGGGAGAAAAATTGCAGAAACATAAAATGTGTGCTACACATGGGGTCATACATCCCATGCGGCCCCCTTCCTGTGGTGGAACCATGTTGGTTGCACAGGGTCTCTCCTCAGTGTGGACAGTATGATTCACTTCACACATGAAATAAACAGTCAGTTGTGGAGGGATGTGGACTTCAACTATGTATGCTGCGGCTTGGACTGTTTTTTTTTTTTTTTTTTTAAAGGGGCAATGATGGTGGGACTATCATATGGAGATGAAGAGCAAATGATTAGAACATCATGATTTGGAGAGTTCAGGAGGAGAGAGAATTTAACTCCCCCTCCCATGCTTCTTACACGTCTGAAAATATAGATGATAGGCTCAGACATAAGAGCCTTTCACTTGATTCTAAAAGGATTTCAAAATGGAAATTGAACAGTTTTAGCCATTAGTGATACAAAACTTGGGAACATAAGTAAGTATCTGCACCTATTGCACTAAAGCAACTTTATTTTCATTTTGATTCCTTTAGATCTGACTAATTATTTTTGTATATAACCAAGATTGATAGTTATTGGGGTCGGGGATGGTGATGTGGGATTGGGAATGAAAGTGAGATATACCAAGGAGGATCTCTATTTAAGAAATAGTCCAGAATGTGGAAAAAAAATCCACACTGATTTATAATTATTATATTCTCAAGCTAAGCAGAACTAGATGGTCAATAATTGGATGGAATACTGCAAGTAATAATCCTTAAAATGTTTTTTTTCTTGGAATCTATACTTAATATTCAATATGCTCACATTAAATCCAAACTTTGTATTGTTGCAATTTGCAGCAGCTAGCAAAAGTTCCAAAAGGCTGATACGGCAGCTGCAAATCCCTAGCCCATCAGCAAGCCTGGTCACATCACCATGCCCCCTAAACTGACCATTAAGAAGGGGCTAGCATAGAAGCTGCTTAGAGTGGTTCTATGCCACTTGAGCTTTTCCCTGTAGTGGCTGTCTACGTTATCTTTAGGGCTGCTTTGTGCCATTAGAGCAGTAAAAAGAAGCCTATCACACCAAAAAGTGAGGTCTGTTTTACAAAAAGCAGTACTGTTCAGTCATGTACCTTTTCAAAACTAAATACAATTTTATTGCTTGTGAAATGTATCAGATTGACCACATTAGAAGGTGAAGTGCTCTGTTTATCCATAGGCAAGATAAGTGCAAGTATTGGCCACCACAAGCTTCTGCACCAATATCTGTTAGACTGACTTACATACCTACCATGTAAGATGAAAGTACTTCAGTCTATGTAAATTTAGTCTTTGGAGTCTCTACTAAGACAGCCAGACCAAGTTTCAATTATATTGGTGGATTTTGTGATGTGCTCACCACTAGCAAATTGTCTGAAATCACCAACACATTTTAACTTAACTGTTTCTCTCCAGGCAGTGTCAGGAATAAATCAGCTCCTCTGTCTGATAAATGATTGGCACAAAGTGCTTTTACTTAAAACTACTTTTTTATTGGGTCTCAAGTACACATACACCCATATATGATGTCACAGTAGGTTCAGAGCATCCAAAACATTTATATTTACCCAAAATGTGAGATGGTTTGGAGGAATCAACAACCAGCCTTCAGGGGGCCCTCCTTCCATCCAGCTGCTGGGGTGTTTTAGGTACCAGATCCTTGCCCAAAGAAAAGCTTCCTCAGACTGTTCCAAAGCACACTTTTGAACTAAACTCATTGTAGATTTTCTCTGAACAAAGTGTATAACTCACAATAGCCCCTGATACACTAACAATTTCCCTAGTAACAGCCAATACCAATTCATTATTCTCTTCATCAGCAAAGCAGCTTCAGTGAAGGGGGGAAAAAAAAAGAAACTTACAAACACAGACAACAACCAGAATCAAGGTCAGTTTTCCACATTTCCCTGCCCCTCTCTCATGAATCTGTTCTTTCACTTGATCTATCCCTGTCAGTAAAACTGCAGCTTGCAGCTGGTTTTAATCTGCCTAAGAAAGGCTAAATTATTCCTATGTAGTATCCTCACTTCCAGCTTATGTGGTGGTAAATGCAATAGATGGCTGCGGATTAGATCAAATCCATGGTACTGAGCATGGGTCATCACCATATTCGAATTTGAGTAAATAACCTATGGGTGAAAGACTCATTGTCCCATCTCTGAGCCATCTAATCACCTTTCAGTACACTTTATAGGGATGTATCTTTAAACTAAATGAATACAGAAATATAGGATTCTTCTATATAAGCAAAGTGGGTGAATTGACTGCACGGTGTGTACCACCAAGTTTACAGAGCATCACCAAAGCACTAAACAGGATGACATCAGCAAATACAGCTGTTTGGCAGCACGATTTCTTGAGCATTTTTTTCCCAAATGGCAAGAAGCAATTATTTTTCTTTGAACAATGTGGGGTCAATGGACAAGTTTTAACAAAGATTGGATGCTTCTGCCTTATTCATCAACAAAACACGTAGCTTTTCCCACAACATATAAAGCAAGAAATGGAATATGATTTTGTTGGGAAGTTTCCCCTAAATGTATGTTTAATGATGTTAATGGTAGTGTTTATGTTTGAATTAATGTGTTTGCTGTACTGATTATTATAAAATGACTTAATTATGGAACAGAAATCAATGGAGTCCATAATTCAAGATGGCGTTGTGCCATAATGACAACTCGCACTCCATGTTGTTGCTCCTTCTTGTCAGAACTTTCGCACCTTTTCAAATTAGTGGCGGGAAAAGAGCAACATACTCTTAGGGGGCAGTTAGAACCAGCTCAGACCGCTACGTTCGCGCCACTGAGCCTATAAAAAGGGCTGCGCGCCTGAGCATTCTTGCTGTCCAGAGCGGCAGCCAGGTATCACGTTCATCGACAGCCGTGCAAATTATCTCCTCAATGACTCCAGATCTACACCATCGGCCCAGAAGTCATCACTTACCATCACTCATGAACTATGACACCTACCTACATCCCAATTCCAGCAACATCTTTATCTTCAATCCTGGTTCCAGTAGATCTTCGTTGACGGTCCTGTGCTCCTCCCTCCTGTAGCCCAGGTCAGTCTGCAAAGCTTGGTTTGAGATCCAGGATTTGGATCCCAAGCTCTCAAGCTACAATGAGATACACCACCATCAGCTCTTTTGTCTTACCTGAAGTTTTGTCTCCTCTGACTCAGTACAGTATTGGGGTAGTTTGTGTTTTCCTTTTGTTTAGTTTAAATATAGCCTAGGTTAAGAGCTGTATGGGTCTCCAGGCTTCACGTCCAATTGCAGGCAGCCACACTTGCATTTGTATTGGGTTGTTTAGTCTAGTTATCATTCCCCTATCCCTACTATTGTCAATTTCCTTCATAAATCTTTGTTAACTGTTTTCAAAGCATATACATCTCTGTCTCTTTTCTATCATACATGAGAGGGAGGTGGGTGGACTGACAAACTGCTTCCACAGGTGATCAGATGCTGAATGCCAGCCCAAGTTCCTAACCCTGTTGAACATTAACAATTTGTCCTAGAAGAATAGAACTACCTAAATCTGCTAATGCTGATTCTAATGTTCCTGCTTCTAATGCCATTAAAGCTGTAGCTGATGGCACTGTAACCTCTTAGGCAAAGGGATACATTCTTCTTCATATGTCAGGTTGGGAGGAAGGGGGGAAATCAATTTTCTTGCAAGATGACAGAACTAGTGATGCAGAAGAAAATCATTAAATATGAGCAGTTGATCTATGAAACTAGAAATATCAAGATGCATCAGAACATTGGGATATGTATATTGCACACTACCCCACAAACTGTAACAGATATAGGAAACAAAGCATAAGCATAGAGTGGGATTGTACTTTCAGTGCCTGTCAAAATGAAAGATATGGCAAAAAAAGGTGTGAACTTAAATGTGATGGAGACTAGGACTATGCCTACTATATTGGAGAAAAAATATTCAATAAAAGTTTAATTTAATGGTATCTTCATAATAATGGCATTTGTAACTAGTGATAAATTGCTTTATCTGTTTAATTATTATTGGTTATATAATTTCCTTTGTTTTCTGCTCTCATATTAGCTTGTAATCTTTTCTCCTAATTGTATACTACAAGAAATGTTATTGGTGCCTCAGTAGGTAGCCCTCTTTCCTCCAGTATGTATTGAATTAATCGTCCCACTGTCATACAGGTTACCAAGCTATTGGAAGTGTCAGTGTTTGGATTATGTAGAAAGAAGACATTATTATTACTGGACTTTAATTATAAACTTAGAATTTAACACCATTAAATTCTAGTTTCGAACTTACATGTAAATCACAGGGGGAAAAAAAGCACAGAACAAGTTTCTATGTAACTTACATGATATTAAACTCAAGTTTACCTATGGCCCGAGGGTTAAAAATAAGGCCCACAATTGTAGTAAGGAATTATTTCTTAGCCTCCTGCACATCTCTAGTATTCTGCACTACTGGACTGAGTGAGTTAAATATTTAGTTTTTTTTCCCCTCTGGACATTGTTAGATACATTGTTCTTGAATAATGAATTAAATGGAGAGTTTGAGTATTTTCAGAGTCAATAGCAATACAATTTTAAAAATTTGATAATTGACTCCCATAATTGATTCATATTTGAAGCTGGAGTTCTTTATACATTAGACAAAAATCACAACTTTTTTTTTAAAAGCAATACTGCAGCTTTCAGACATTTGAGTTTTGTGACTACTCCTTTAAGTTTCCAGTTAACTAGCTTCCTTATCATAGTAAGCATTGTACAGGAAAAAGCCTTAAATGTAACAACTTTGGCACAACCAATATGTTTATACATTTTTAATGTGGCTGATTGTATTTAAGGAAAAAACTGGGAGTGACCTATGATGATAAAAGTGAAAGTGAAATGCCCACAAGCAGCATGGAAACTTTTTAAAAACACCATAATAGAGGCTGAAACTAAATATTGTGACAAGATGGCCAATGTTAGGATGGTGGGTCCTGCATTTTTCTTGGTGGGGGCTAAGATGCCACCCCTTGCCCCTGCTCTTGGGGCACTAAAGGCCCCATTAGTGGCCCAGGAAGGTGGTAAAGGAGGGAAGGGGGAGGGATCTGGGTTTGTTCCTCACTCTGAGCCCCAGCCCCTCTCAACCCCTGCAGGTTCTTACCCTCTTCCCCCTTGGGTGGGGTACCTTTGGTACCCCACCAAAGGTACCAAAGGTACCAGATGCTGGGGAAGGGTCTCCTTTACTTCAGTTCTCTGAGCTTTCAAGTCTCACAGCATGGCTCCAGTCCTCCTCCTTCTCCCCCCGGCCTGAAGCAGGGGGTTTTATTAGGTTCCTGACAGGGCCTTAATTGACTGCAGGTGCTCCAATTAACCTGTAGCCACCCTCCCTAGTCTCCAGGGAACCACTCCTTAATTAGCCTTGGGCTTATATATTTCCCCTCTAGCACTCTACCACTGCCCCTAGCCTTCCTGTATCACAGTATATATCCCAAATAATAATTAAAAAAAGTAAGAGGACCAAACAAATTTCATCATTGCTAAACAGCAGAGTAAAAGAGGTAGTTAGAGGCAAAAAGGCATCCTTTAAAAATTGGAAGTTAAATTCTTCTGGGGAAAATAGAAAGGAGCATAAACCCTGGCAAGTCAAGTATAAAAGTATAACTAGGAAAGTAAAAAAAAAGAAGAATTAGAAGAGCAACTACCAAAAGACACAAAAACTAACAGAAAAAAATTAAGTACATCAGAAGCAGGAAGCCTACCAAACAGTCAGTGAGGCCACTATCCAGTGCTAAATCAAAGTGCTAAAAGAGCACAAAAGGAAAATAAGGCCATTGAAGAGAAGCTGAATGAATTCTTTGGATTGGTCTTCATGACCGAGGATGTGAGGGAGATTCCCACACCTAAGCCATTCTGTTTAGGTGACAAATCTGAGGAACTGTCCCAGATTGAGGTGTCAGTAGAAGAGGTTTGGGAATAAAGTGATAAATTAAACAGTAGTAAGTGACCAGTACCAGATGGCTTTCACCTAAGAGTTCTGAGGAACACAAAGATAAAACTGCAGAACTACTAACTGTGCTATGTAATCTGTCATTTAAATCAGGTTTTGTACCAGATGACTGGAAGATAGCTAATGTGACACCAATTTAAAAAAAAAAGGCTCCAGAGGCAATCCTGGCAATTACAGGCCAGTAAACCTAACTTCAGTACCAGGCAAATTGGTTGAAAGAACAGAATTATCAACCACATAGATGAACATGATTTATTGTGGAATAGTCAACATGGCTTTTGTAAAGGGAAATCATGCCTCACCAATCTATTAACATTTTTGAGGGTGTCAACAAGCATGTGGAGAAGGGTGATCCAATGGATGTAGTGTACTTGGACTTTCAGAAAGCCTTTCACAAGGTCCCTCGGCAAAGGCTCTTAAGCAAAGTAAGTAGTTATGGTATAAGAGGAAAGGTCCTCTCATGGTTAAAATACAGGAAACAAAAGGTAGGAATAAGTAGTCAGTTTTCAGAATGGGGAGAAGTAAATAGTAATGTCCCCCAGGAATCTGTAGTGGGGCCAGTGCTGTTCAACATATTCATAAATAGTCTGGGAAAAGGGGTAACCAATGAGGTGGCAAAATTTGAAGATGATACTAAATTACCTAAAATAGTTAAGTCCAAAGTAAATGGTGAAAAGTTACAAAGGGATCTCACCAAACTGGATGGCTGGGCAACAAAATGGCAGATTTAATTCAATGTCGATTAATGCAAAGTAGTGCACATTGGAAAACATAATCCAAACTCTATATACAAAATGATGGGGTATAAATTAGCTGCTACCACTCAAGAAAGAGACTTTGGTGTTATTGTGGATAGTTCTTTGAAAGCATCTGCCCAGTGTGTATCAGCAGTCAAAGAAGCTAACAGAATGTAAGAAACCATTAGGAAAAAGATAGATAATAAGACAGAAAATATCATAATGCCACTATATAAATTCCTGGTACACCCACATCTTGAATGCTGCCTTCAGTTTTGGTCACACCATCTTAAAAAAAAATAGAATTGGAAAAGGTACAAAGAAGGTCAACACAAATGATTGTATGGAACAGCTTCCATATAAGGAGAGATTAAAAAGACTAGGACTTTTTTAGCTTGGAAAAGACACAACAAAAAGGGGATATGATAGGGGTCTGTAAAATCATGACTGGTGTGGAGAAAGTGAATAAGGAAGTGTTATTTACTCCTTCACTTAACCTAAGAACAAGGAGTCACTCAATGAAATTAATAGGCAACAGGTTTAAAACAAACAAAAGGAAGTACTTCTTCACACAATGCACAGTCAACCTGTGGAACTCATTGCCAGGCAATGTTGTGAATGCCAAAATTATAACGGGATTGAAAAAAGAACTAGATAAGTTCACAGAGGATAGGTCCATCAGGCTATTAGCCAAGATGGTCAGGGATGCAAGCCCTTGCTCTGAGTATCTCTAGTCTCTCATTGCTAGAAGCTGGGCGTTGATAGCAGGGGATAGATTACTCGATGATTGCCGGTTCTGTTCATTCCCTCTGAAGCACCTGGGATTGACCACTGTCAGAAGACAGGGTACTGGGCTAGGTGGACTATTGGTCTGACCTAGTATGGCCATTCTTATGAGTTTTAATTTCAATCATTTATTCAAGGGAAGTGCTTGGGATAAACAACACAAGGGCCATATCCTCTAATGTAAAGTAACATTGCTCTGTTGAAGCCAATGGAACCACGGTGATTTACATCAGTTGAAGAGCTGTCCCAAGATCTTTAAAATTTTCTTATTGAAATGTAACGTGGCGGTTATGTATAATGCACTGTACATATTCCATCCCTAATTAGACAGAAATCAAAGTCTGCACTGGGGAAAGGGCCTGTGTTTCCCCAAATAAACCTGTTCAGAAGGCAGAGTCTTCCAGCTGAGGATGCTGACAAGGGCTCATAAAAAGTGGGCAGGCCTAAACATGCTGGAGCTGAGCGGAGTAGCAAATTCTCCATGATCATATTTGCTCAACCACTTAGCAATCATGCTCCTACACTCTGAGCAAGCTGCAAGTTTGAGAGGGGTCATGATGATAATCAAGCTTCAATCTCACAAAGAAATATGTTACTGTTGAGAGTCTATCATAGGATTAATAAGGTCCAGCTTGTGCAGGTTGCTTAATAATAATGGGGAAAATTATATTTTTGTAACAGATGACAGGTGGCTGTAACTGATATTAAGACTGGTCCCCTTAACCAGTACATCAAAATGAGTCTCCTAAATAAAAGGATACAAGAAGGAGCAGAGAGCATCAAAAGTACCTATGCATAACTAATGAAGAAGGGAATCCAATTTTTCTTACCCCTGCAGTTCCTCTTTCTCTTTACCCAGTTCTCTGATCTATGCTGCTACATTTTCTCCAGAACCTTGGATGCACAAAACTCCACCCATCCTGCAAGTAAGTAATTTTTATCGGAACACATTGTTGTTCAATGGAATTCACGTTAACCAGGAGGCCAGGAAATCTCTCCAGAACAAATGGAAGTAGAAGGCCACAGAATGGGATGGGATTCATACTTGTATCAGCTTGTTTAGCAAGCTGGTGCTTCCATTACAAAGACAGCAAAATGCTGGGGTCAGCCATAAGATTCAATTCAATTAGTGGAGAAGAATATTTTCCCAAAAAACTGTGCTGATTAGAACAATGACCTCTCTCTTCTGTGTGAAAACAAACAAACAAACAAAAAAACTACCCCAGGCACAGGAAAGGTTACTAATATGTGCCCATTTTACAATCAAGCCACTCCCTAAACATGGGAAGCGTAGAATCTAACAGGACATTGTTCTATTCTGAGCATAAATAAATCATATAATATGATATACAGAGCCAAAAAATCATCACCACAATAAAAGAAAAAAGATCACCCACTCTGACACTCTACAAAAGAATTAATCAAAGGCCTTTTTAATGTGATTTTTGATGGAAATAAATTATGAGTTAAGAAAAAAATCAAAATGTATTGATGTTATTGCCTTTTAAAGGCTTAGGTGAGGTTTTTCAAAGCTACTGTCATCTCCCTAACTTGGATGGGTCGCCTAGACTCCAAAGGGAAATTCACCTGATATTGACAGAGTATACTCTGGGCTGTGGGACAGCCTACTCATGGGGACAAGGATAGTCCCCATGAGGGGCAAGTCTATGAAAGGTAATGTTGCCAGCCTGTCTGGCACTGTGTGAGCTCTGTCCTGCACTGTAGATTGTAAGGAACTTCCAGGAGCTTCCTTTTCTCTATTGGACTGGGAAGTGATAGAGAGGCCTCCTTGGTCACCCCCTGAAGGATGGAGCTGTCCAGAAGATATGGAGAGGATGGGTGAAGTCTTCTATCCAGCTCTAGTCATCAGAAGAACTGAGGGACCCTAAGGATTTGAGGGTAAAATCCTAGAGGAATGGTACCTGGAGAGAGGTTGTGGGGAAAGACAAGGTCTTGTGAGTCAGGGTGTCCTTTCTTCCTCCACACTTCAGGGTTGGGCATCTCAGGTGAAGTTCCACTCCTGTTTTTCTCAATGGCTGGGGATTTGTCTCCCAAGGTATGCAGCCTTCAGCAGTGTGGGTAGAAGGCTCTTTGAGTGTGGGTCTCCTTGCAAAAGTAGACTCAATGCTGGGCCCTATGGTATTTGCTTAACACCAAAGACAATAATACAAAATACTAGAAGGCAGGGGGCAAGTTCCAGTTGCTGTGGGAACACCAAATTTCCTGAAGCCTGTTTGTTTAAAATCTCCAGCTTAATATTGCATTCACAACAGGTCCAAATTTGGTCTATATACTGGCTAATCTCCTATTGAAACTAAAGGGAAACTAACTACAGGAGGACTGCAGGCTTGGATTCCCTATTTGCATTTAATTCTCTTGATAACTTCTATGGGAAATGCTTATCCACATATGTGCCACGTTACCAATATATTAATATTTGACTTAGAGTTACTTTTTCATAATGTCAAATTTCACTGATTGTCATTCTCTCCAAAAGATAAGCTACAAAATACATTTGACTAAATAAATTGCCACAATACAATTGTCTCAAGAAAGACCTTCATCATGAATTTCTCATCTTCATCATCATCATCATCATCTCAACTCTATAATGTATTACATTTATTACAGTTTACACATGAAAAATATAATTAGCTATGAAGACTCCCACTGCTTCTTAACAAGCACGCAACCTCTATCTGCCTCCCCAACCACACATACATCTTCTTGGTTACGTGTGGACCAGGATTGGGTACAGTGCAGTACTGAGTACATTACAGGGTAAAGATGTTCTAGGAAATGGGATATGCCATATAAACATGGGATATACTCTGAGTTGTTGAAGGTGAACTGACTAAATAAATAATTCCAGGAATACTGAAGGATGTTCCAGTTAACAAATGAAAAAGATCCTGGCCTTATTTCAACTCTTATTCATATTGATCTAACAGATAACAGATGGCCTATTTATGGAAGTTGAGTATTAAAAGACATTTGCACCCTTATGATGTTCCCACTAATGGATGAAGTGAATCACTTCTAATATCTTAGAGAGCTGTCAGATACATTAGATAATAGGTGTGCTTGATTAGCTCTAACTGTATTTGCACCCTGTAATGTCATATGGCCTCAAATGAAACACAGGTAGATGGCATTTTAATTTGAGTGCTCAGGCTAGAAATAACATTATCTTCTTTTTCTCTTTTGCTACATAAAGAATCTGAAATAGAGTCATTGCTTTTTTATCTCACAGTTCTTTGTTTTCCTCAGTCACTTTCATTTGTAATTTTAAATTTAAACTTGCATTTCTGAAGACAAAGTGTACATCAATAGTATCCCTATAATTTAGATCCTGCTATTTGAGTGTGATGAGTACTATGTTCACTATAAAAGTGTGTGAAAAATTTCTCCCAAAATAATAGCCATCTATTTTCTAAGTTAGGAATTGCTGAATAACGGGAATTTTGTAGAAAAAAAGCTTTAGTGCATGAATTTGTCCATTTAGTTCCCTTTATATTTTGAAAGGACTACAGAATGTATTGCAATGTTTAAAATGTAATGTATTGTTTGGCAGGATGTATTGTTTGGCAGTAATGTATTGTTTGGTCGATCCAGGTGCTAAAGGAGCACTCAAGGAAGACAAGGCTGTGGTGGAAATGCTAAATGAATTCTATGCATTGGTCTTCATTGGAAAGGATGTGAGAGAGATTCCCACACCTGAGACCTTCATTTTAAATGACAAATCTGAGGAACTGTCCCAGATTAAGGTGTCAGTAGAGGAGGTTTTAGAACAAAATTGCTAAATTAAACAATAATAAGTCTCCAGGACCAGACAGTATTCACCCCAGAGTTCTGACGGAACTCAAAGATGAAATTGCAGAACTACTTCTGTAGTACAAAACCTATCGCTTAAATCAGCTTCTGTACCAGATGACACAAAGAATGGAATTATCAGACCTGTAAATAAACATGATATGTGTGGAAGAGTCAACACAGCTTTTGTAAAGGAAAATCATGCCAAATAAAAATGTGTGTGGGTGTCAAGAGGCATGTGAACAAGGGTGATTCAGTTGATATAGTGTTGTTGGACTTTCAGAAAGCCTTTAATAAGGTCTTAAGCAAAGTAAGCAGACATGGGATGAGAGGGAAGATCCTCTCACGGATCAGTAACTGGTTAAAAGATAGGAAACAAAGGGAAGGAATAAATGGTCAGTTTTCACAATGGAAAGAGTTAAGTAGAGGGATTCACCAAGGATCTATGCCAGGACCTGTGCTGTTCAACATATTCATAAATGATCTGGAGAAGGTGGTAAACAATGAGATGGCAAAAACTAAAGATGATACTAAATTACTCAAGTTAGTTAAATCCAAAGTAGACTATGAAGAATTGGAAAGGGATCTCACAAACCGTGTGACTTGGCAACAAAATGGCAGGAGAAATTCAGTGTTAATAAGTGTAACAATGCACACTGGAAAACATAATCCCAACAATAACTACAAAATAATGAGATCTAAATTAGATGTTAATACTCAAGAAGGAGATCTTGGCGTCATTATGGATAGTTCTCTAAAAAACATATACTCAATGTGCAGTGGCAGTAAAAAAACTAACAGTGTTAGGAACCATTAAGAAAAGGATATATAATAAAACAGAAATTATCATAATGCCACTATATTAATCCATGGTAGCCCACATCTTGAATATTGCCTGCAGTTCTGGTCACCCCATCTCAAAAATATTAGAATTGGAAAAAATACAGAAAAGGGCAACAAAAATTATTTAGGGGTATGGAGCAACTTCCATATGAGGTGAGATTAAAAAGACTGGGACTGTTCATCTTAAAACAGAGACGACTAAGGGGGATATGATAGAGGTCTATAAAATCATGAATGGTGTGGAGAAAGTGAATAAGGAAGTGTTATTTACCCCTTTATATAACACACCAACCAGAGGTCACCCAATGAAATTAATATACAGCAGGTTTTAAACAAACATAAGAAAGTACTTCTTCAAACAACACACAGTCAACCTGTGGAACTCATTGCCAAGGGATGTTGTGAAGGTGAAAAGTATAATTGATTTCAAAGAAAAATTAGATAAATTCATGGAGGCTAGGTCCATGAATGCGTATTAGCCAAGATGTTCAGGTGTGCCTGAATCTCTGACTGCTAGTAGCTGGGGCTGTATGGCAGGGGCTGGATCACTCGATAAGTTGTCCTGTTCTGCTTACTCCCTCTGAAGCATCTGGCATTGGCCACTGTCAGAAGACAGGTTACTGGGCTAGATGGCCCATTGGTTGGACCCATTCCAAGTATGGCCATTCTTTTGTTCTTGAAAGTGTGTAATCTAGCATTATTTTTTCAATTTAAAGGATCATTTTAGCTAAATCTGAGACTGTCATTTCTTTGGCCTTTAACTTTTGCTTAACTTTTTTCCTACACATCCAATACTATGATTGTTTTGTTGATCTTTTTTAAAACATATAACAGCTCATATTTTTTTTTATCTCTTCCTTCTTCCTCCCGCTTCCTCTCACTAAGGCCACTACCCCGACTTACACATATGCTTAACTTTACACAGGGTATAAGGTTAAGCATCTGTGTATGTTTTTGTAGGATTGGGGCCATAGTACTATTTAAGAACAAATTGTTGTTATTCAGAACCAGCCTACTCTGTATACCTTTGCTTTGCTCCATTCACTTTTTCTTTTTTCTTTTTTTTCTTTCTATCAAACATCACAAGCAGCTAAGATTTTCTTTCCTTAGCTGTGCATTTATAATCTGCCACATTTCTTTTCCTCATAAGCATTCTGTGCAAATTTGTATTCCAGACTTAACATGTTTTCTCTCTGTGGTCCTTTTTTTTACTTTATTCTGTATTATATTATCTGTATTTTAAATGTTGGTATTTTAGGCATATAAAGAGTGGAGCCTTGACTGACAGACATAAATAGGATGGAGCTATTACACTACAGTAGGTTTGGAAGTTTGTTTCTGTGATTATACATTTTGGTACTTTATTTATTTCACTAGACTTCTTGTAGGAAAATGAAGACAGATAAAAATGCTTACAAATTCATCTAATCTATTCTTGTTCTTTAAATCCTTTGATTGTCTTAAAAAGCTCTTGGTGACCTTTGCACTTAATGCATCTTCCCAGTTCTAGTTCTCTGGTTTCCATGGCTTCCAAACGTTATTCATTTTGTTTAATAAATATCATTACTGACACTCATCTCTCCAGCAGCTATAGCAATTTTATCCAACTGAAGCACACAATAGTTTCTGCTGCCTGACTTAATGTGATCCTGAAAATTAATTTCCCATGCAACTTCTGCCATTAGGAGTGAAGTGGTTACATGCTGAACTGATTTTCCTCAGAGTTCTGAACCCCAGTGCTGGCCTCACTTATGGTCAACATAATTGTAGCCAGGCAGCAATAAAATACACTTGAAGTGAAGAGTCTTTAAATGTTACAAGATCAATTATATTGGTTGGTCTTTTTGAGGAGCCAAGTCCTGACATAATCAGACTCCTGAGCCACCATTATTAGGTGCCGTGAATTACTCCCTTCTCTGCCCAGAAGAATATATCCTCACAAACAAATCGTAGAACTTTATTTTCATACAAACAAGACTTGTTAGTGTCTTTTCTATTGCTATACTGCAGGTACAGACCTATCTATTGAAATGTAGATTGGGATGAAGGTAAGATCTTCTATTTTAGATCAGATGGGAAATATTTCCCATATAAGAGAATTCAGATTTCAGTAGACTTTCTGCCTTGGTAAAAAGGTTTCCCAATACCAGTGATACATTGTTATTGATATTGTGGTGACATTATTTTGAAGAGTGGAAGGATGAACTAAACACTTTGGATAGATATGTAGAATAAGGAGAGAGAGAAAGGGCCCAATCCTGCACTCTGTAGACTAGTAGTTCCATTCTGGACAACAGAATTAATTACATTAGTAAGGTCTACACAATGTGAGTAAAAGTTGCAAGACCAGGCTCAAGACAACCCTGAATTTCTGGAATATGGGGAAGCATATCATTAGGATGTTTGCCAAGCCTAGGAAATTCTGTATTTCCAAATGATAAAATGTTCTGAAGACATAGAGATCATTTAATGTCTGTCTGTCTATCTTCACTAGAAGATTTTTCTATTTCAATAGTTGAAAATACAATGAAAATACACTGCAGTTAGCATGGCTTTTGTCTTGCTCACAATGAAACTGCAAATCAAAACCTGAACATCCTTCTCCTGGTGTTCTGTTTGCTAAAGCTGTTTGTAGTTTTAGGAAGGCTAGTTATTTAGCCAGACTGATATTTCATAAGAAAATAGGGTGCTCTGATTGGTCTGTCTGATGGTAATTTCAGGGCAAAATAACTAATGAAATGTTGTTTTAAGAAAATTGAAAAGAGAGAGGCAAATGAACCATGTACAGTAAATAATTGTTCTAGGGAAGCCAAAGGAGCTTTCTAATAACTCAGTTTTGCTAACTAAACTAAACATTGGCAGTTTACTTTGTAAAAGACCAAGTGTTTAAGATTAAGAAGTCTCACAAAATTACTCTGGTTGTAGGTATCCGTGGCAATGAATAGCAATATACATGTGTATAAAGAAGTAAATGGTCTGCACAAAGTAGTCTTTTAAATCACTGCTTCAGAATGCCTACAGTTATTGTAAAATATTGACTTTCTCTGAGCAATAAAATTCACTTTGGGGGTTGTCTGCTGCTGTCTGAATACCAATGTGATGTAAATGAAGAAGTGACACTCAGTGATTGGCATTCGTCTTGCTGCTGCCAGCCTTTCAGTTGGTACCATCACATAGAAACCCATTGATTTGTATGCAGTACTAAATCACTCTATCTATTGCCTAACTGTGCAGCAGATGTATTTGACCACAACGTCTGATAGCATTCAGTGGGTAATTTCATGTTGAACTGTTTACTCAAATGCTTGACTTTTTGGCTTTGTTTGCTAACAAGTTCCATAGACCTGAACTGTAGACCTACTATGGACTTTCTCCTCTCTTTACTCCCAGTTTTAATCTTCTTCACACTAGCAGTGGACCATTAATCCTGAAAGAAAATGCATTTTGTCTCTTAAGAGACATTGGTTTAATGTTCTATGCCATTACTTCAGTTACAGACAAGCAAACAAAGATGGGTTCCGCTCTTTTCAAAACTGCTGTCATTCATCCTGATAAAGGATTCTGTGGCTCACAAAGGAACATCTTTGTTTTAAATAAGTGCTGGAAATAAATAATGGTTTATATATTAAGATTTCTGTTTACACTTTGTTGGCAGGATTTTTAGCACATGCATTAAGAAAAAAGGAGTACAGTAAAAAAAACAGAAAAGGGGAAATAAATGTAACTGTATTAGTTTAAAATGAAGTGGCTAGAACATCCTGCATACAGTGGATAAAAATGGATTATCCAAGTGCTGGTGATGTCTTGTTTCCCTATGAAAGCACTGGGAATAATCCTGTTTATTGCTTTTTGACTGTTCACATTAAAAGAATATATAATTCTAGGATGCAAACATCTACATTACGAGCCCATTAAGTAACTTATTAAAAGCAGAAACAAAAATCTTGTATAATCACTTTGGATTTATTAGTACAATCTAGGACAGGTGATATAAGTCTGGGGGCTAGTCAACCAATTGTAAGAGTTTTGAAAAGAAAGGGTAAAATTCTCTGGTGTAAACATTTGCCACTCCATTGATTTCAGTCAGATTTTGTCCATTTACATCAGCAGAGAATTTGGTTGTAAACTTTTAAAGGTACTTGAATCTTCTCTTATCCTCTCCATTTATCCTCCCTTGTCCTCTCAATTTTTGCCCCATCTCTGCATCTTCATTTCCTCCTGTTTGTTCTATGGTATGCCTAATAGTCCTGCCATCTTGAATTATATCAGTTAAGGAAGTTCTTCCAAAAAACACATAGCAGTACTACACAGCATGAGGTCTGAAATACAAAGCATAATGCATCTGGGTATTGAGAAGTGTAAGAATGGTTAGCATTGTTAGAATTTTACAACACACTACACATTACTTCATCAGGATCACCTGTTAGATACTTGTAGAGAGAGAGGCAAAAACTACTTCTTCCTATTTCCCAAGCTAGCTGGGGTTGGGTTGCCAGATCAATCTTTTTCATGCTTGTCATTCCAGCAGTCACTCCATATTCTTTCTGTTCTCCCCTACACAGTCTATGTACTGTTTTCTTGGCTGTCCTCTTGTTCCCTGCCCACAAAGTCTAGCCTCAAATGCCTCCCTAGCAGGATTCCCTTCATCCATCCTTCATACATGCCCATACAGTCTTAGCCTCTTCTCTTCCCTCTTCTCTCTGATACCACAGACCTTAGTCTCACTCCTGATGACCTCATTCTGCATGTGGGCCTCTCACTGCCCTCAAATGTCTCATGTAAATGGTTTCAAGTCCTCTCAGTTGACTCTCCTTAGTTGCTCATGTCTCTGATCCGTACAGAAGAGTTGGTCTTACCATAGCTTTGAATAATTGTCCCTCAAGTAGTCTGGACAACCATTTATCATAAATCACTCCACTAATTTTGTGCCAGACTTTCCATACTCTAAAAAGACCTACTTGCAGTTTCTGTTGATTTCTCCATTTTCTGCTAACCAGCCCTCAAGGTACTTAAACACAGAAACTTGATTTAGGCAGTGGCCCTCAATGTGGACGTGCATCTACCTTCATTCCATGCTAGT
Source organism: Emys orbicularis (assembly GCF_028017835.1). Taxonomy (NCBI): domain Eukaryota; kingdom Metazoa; phylum Chordata; order Testudines; family Emydidae; genus Emys; species Emys orbicularis. Next base: position 264,935,672 of record NC_088683.1, on the reverse strand, counting down.
CACCCACATGACTTCAGTTTTTCTTTTCTCGTGTTGAGGCCTTAGTTAATTAGTTTTCTGTTCCAGGTTTCAATTGCCTGAACCAAATATTCCTCACTACTGGCCATCAGTGTAATATCATCTGCATAGATCTACTTTGTATGACTTTTCATTTGGATTTACTTTTAAAGGCCATCACAATTATGAATAGTGATGGACTAAGCATCTAACCCTGGTGGAGGCCAATCTTACACTGCTGTGTGTCTGCACTTTTGTTACAGAACTATCTATCATCCAAACCCATCACCGTCTGGACAAGGTCCTCTGGTATCACATAGAATCATAGTAGAGACATCAGCAGTGGCTTAGGTACTTTGTGAAATGGGTTCTCCAAATTGTACCAAAGTAACATCTGCACAAAGTCACAATCATCTCTGAGGTTGGCAACCATAAAGGGGGAAAAATGACATCTCAACAAAACCATGGCAGCCACTGAGGGCATCTGGAGCTTTTGTAGATTGGGAAAATATATGGTGTTTTTAAATGTGGTATCTAACATGAGTTCATTAATGTGGTTTTAAACACTAGTTAGGATCTAGTGCAGACAATTAGAATGATGTTTGAAAATGCATTATCTGGTCTTGGTCAATTCACTGGTCTCCCTCTAGTCCTAACCATGACCAGCTAACACATTTGCAATCACGCTTTGTTGCTTAAGTAATGTTAAAATATATTAACTAACATGTTTTAAAACACTACTAATTTTCACAGTCTAGACATACCCCCAGAGTTGTTATTTACACTGTGTGCTGACAAAAATAATATCCATCCACCTAGCCAGTCAATGCCAATAAAAAAATACCAGGAATAGCGAATGCAGGATTCAGAGATCAGATTCACTTGAGCAGTTGAATGGGCTACTGCAGAAGGAAGGAACTCTTATAAAAACAAGAAATGGCTGTATGTTCAGAAAGCCTTTGAAGTTCTGTGACAGTTGTTATTAGCAGATGTTCGAAATACTAGAAGCAGAATAATCCTCTCACTTGACATGGGATTCTGATAATCTACCCTGACCTCCATCCTAGATGTCCCTATTCGTGCATTTTATTAACTGGTGGTATTAGACTGTGGTTGTTGGTTTTTAGTTCAAATTACAGTTTATTTGCATTTCCCCCCCTTTCCTCCTATAAAAGAAGATGGAATATTAGCCATAGAAGTTAGTATGACTTCTGTCATGTGACAGGGTACTAGTCTTTGATCTATGTCAGGTGGCTGGAACCTGGAAATAAAGACCAGTCTTTCCGTGTGTGTCCCAACAACTGTTTTTTCTACTACTCTGAAAGATCCTGAGAATGGGCAGCTTTAAATTCAGTAAAAATAGACAATTTCACTGGTTCTCTTAAATCGCAGATAACTTTGTGGGTTTGATGTAATGGAATGCCAGTTCAGCTGTGAAGTGGTGTGATGTGATGCTGCAAGTTTATGAGCATATTTCACTCTTGACAGTAATAATACTAAATTAATGTCTTGGCAAGACTCAGAAAATCTGGTTCAAATTTTGTCCTATTTATTCAGGTTTTGCAGACCTATAAGAATTAACAAATCATGCCATGATTTCAAATTAGTACTACAGACATTTAGGAGCTGTGAAAAGGCTTGGTTAAAAAATATAAAAATGTCACTATCTTGCTATCAAAAGTTTAGTTCATACATTTCAAAGATACTGAAGACTTTTTGCACAAGTTAAATTCTACTTGAATAATGTTGGAACCCCATTTTCCCCAAGCATATTGAATCTCGATCTATCTTTAAATATAAATGTTAAATTAATTGTATACACCTGTAGTGCAAAAGCATTCCCAGGGTAATAGGCTTCATTTTCTAGCAACCTGCAACTGACCTTGCCATCAATACCCAACAAGAGCTCTCACTAAAAGGAATTTTGCCTATTTAGAGCCTAAACATTTGGGCCCTGCATGGTCACAAATTTCTCCTCTTGCTGCTCTGTATGTATCTGTCAGTTGATCTGAGGAGGTAAGCATCCCATTGGGTAAAAGAGGAGAAACTATCAATGGCTCTTTTAAATTATGTCCAGATTCATGGACACCATACAGCTGTGTTGAACCTGTACATTCAATGGATCTAAAGGCAGAGAATACCCCTGGTGCAGGGGAATCCTTTGGTGACATGTGACCACCATAGCAACCACTCCCTTTCTTGGTCTGCAGTGTAGAGGGCATGACTGGGAAAAGCTAGAGTGGCCATAAAACCACTACCTCCAACTGGAACTGAGGGGAGGGTGCATCTCAGCTTGAGCACAGGATCAGGCCCAAAATGTGCATTGTGTATAGTATAATTGCTAAAGGAATTATGTATGCTCTAGAACTGCATACTATTATTAGTTCAATTTGGAATATGCTACTTTGTTTTGCATTAATGAAGAAAAAAAAAGAAACTGGTGCTAACGTAAACATAATGTATAGTGGAGCCTTTTTCATTCAACAAAGTGAAGATAATTTCGACTGAATGAAAAAAATAGCTTTATTTTTTAAAGGTTTTTAAGGGCTTTTTATACTGGAGGTTATATATGAGATGGTTTGGAAGATTAGATTTTTATCAGCAAATGTCAGTAAATGTCGATTTCACTGTGCAGCCACAAACTGATAAATATTTTCATTGATAATAATTGAAATTTACAGGTAGGAAAAGTAAGAAAAATGCTACTTGAGAGCTTATTAGAATTTGATTTAGGGATATTTACTTTGTATATTTTGACGTGTGATATTGACAATTTGTGTTTTAATGGTGTAATGATGCGGTTCTGGCGGGACCCAACTGAGAGTGCCAATTCAGAACAAATCGCTTAAAACAGGGCAGTTACAGCCCTAGGCTGGGGTTTTTCCACCTCTAAGGCAAACCAAACCAGCCAGAGAGTGAAGACTTTGGTCTCACCCCACAGGCTAACCACAAGTCACACAAGCAATTCCTTTAGACACTACAGTTTTCCAGTATCACCATCAGTGCCACTCGTTATGGGGACAAATGGTTATGAAAACCAATACCCCAATAAAAGAAAAAAGGTTCTCTCGATCCCATAGGACCAAGTCCCAGACCCAGGTCAATATACAAATCAGATCTTACCCACAAATCACGCTGTTGCCAATCCTTTAGAATCTAAAATCTAAAGGTTTATTCATAAAAGGAAAAAGATATAGATGAGAGTTAGAATTGGCTAAATGGAATAAATTACATACAGTAATAGCAAAGTTCTTGGTTCAGGCTTGTAGCAGTGATAGAATAAACTGCAGGTTCAAATCAAGTCTCTGGAGTAAATCCACAGCTGGGATGGGTCATCAGTCCTTTGTTCAGAGCTTCAGTTTGTAGCAAAGTCCCTCCAGAGGTAAGAAGCAGGATTGAAGACAAGATGGAGACGAGGCATCAGCCTTATATAGTCTTTTCCAGGTGTAAGAACACCTCTTTGTTCTTACTGTGGAAAATTACAGCAAAATGGAGTCTGGAGTCACAGGGGCAAGTTCCTGCATACTTTGCTGAGTTACAAGGCGTATTTTCCTTCTCTCCAGGGGTCAATTGTATAGCTGATGGTCCTTAATGGGCCATCAAGCAGGCTAGGCAGATCTAACACCAACTTGTCTGGGAAGTTTCCCAGAAGCATAGCATAAATTTGAAATACAGACAGTATAGAGCCAATATTCATAACTTCAACTACAAAATTGATACACACATATAGACAGCATAATCATAACCAGTAAACCATAACCTCGTCTTAGACACCTCATTTGACACCCTTTATACAAGATTTGGTGCCACTACAGGATTTTGGTTGCAACCATGTTCTATATGGGCCCAGATTATATCAATAACGTCACAAATGGTTAATTAAATAATTATTGTCTGACCACCCATAATTTCCAGGAACTATGAAAATTTTAAATTGATAAAAATAGGAAAAAATACTTAAAATTAACATTGATATTATATGTTGAATTAACAAAAAATAGAAATTGAATTCTTTCAAGTCTATATATGACAGATAATCTGTCACATTTAACAGCAGATAAGGATGGCAATTGTACTCCTTTTGATAAAGTGTTTCCAAGTGGCACTTTTTGACCCCATGAATTAACCTCTGATATTTAAGAACATAAGAATGTAAGAACAGCCATACTGGGTCAGACCAAAGGTCCATCTAACCGAGTATCCTGTCTTTTGACAGTGGCCAGTGCCAGGTGCTTCAAAGGGAATGATAAAAGCAGGTAATCATGAAGTGATCCATCCTCTGTTGCCCATTCTCAGCTTCTGGCAAACAGAGGCTAGGGACACCCCCATCCCTGTCCATCCTGGCTAATAGCGATTGATGGACCTATCCTCCATGATCATTTCTTAAACCACAATATGATCAAGCACATTTAAAATCTAAAGCTGGATATCCATGGCAGGTAACAGATAGTCAATAAAATGTATTTTAAAGAGGAGATGTGCTTAGGGAAATATTTCCAGAGGATAATCACAAAGCATAACAATATGTCTTTAAAAGATTTGTATACTGTTAGTCATGTGACATTGAAGACAAGCATATCTCTAGATTAATGCTGACAGATTTAATAATAACTGAATAGGAATATTATTATGATAAAAATACAGTTATGAAAACAATAGAAATTGCTGGTAAAACAGTGTAACTTCACAATATTTCCCTTAAGTTTTGGTTTTAGTTTGAAATGTGAGTCTGCAAAAAACATCACCTCCTTACTCAGCACCTCTGCTTTTTTGGGCAAATCCTATTCCTGGCAGGACAATATAGTGGGCACCATTTAAAAGCTGGATATTTAACACTTACAGGATAAATCAGCTGTAGTATTTTTGGTATTTTCCATTCTAACTAAAGGGAATACTGCAAATATTGTGCTAAAAGTAAGTAACGGGACAGTACACTTCCAGTTTCGAATGGTGCCCACTGTGCTTTTGCAGTATTAGTATACCGCATAGGAAACTTTTCCCTTAGGGAGGCATGTTATAGTCATTGTGGATTACACTGTGATCAGTTTTTCTTTTTACACAGTACAAATGATGGGAGCATTTGAGACTACTGAAAAATACATGTGAGAAATTTGTAAATACATTTACAATCAGAAAGGCTCTTTACCTGCTAATAACATAGTAGAGATTTGGTAACCTGCAAATGGTGATGGCATCTCTAATACCTAAAAATGAGCAGAGAGCTCTATTTTCCGTATTCTTTATACTGTTAGATGTAACTGCTGTCATCAAGAAGAACACAGATCCCAAACCTCAGGACTGGGCAGGTAAGAAAAGCAAAACAATTAAACTGATTTTTTCCCTCCAGTTCTTTTGACATAACATAGTTAATTCTCATTCATCTATTCTGCTAATGTTTTGGGGATCCTAGACAATTGTTTTATCTCTTTATTTTGTAACAGTATTTCATTTCATCTTTAAAGGCCCTACAGAAGGTTATATACAGAACCACTTGCATTTTATTAGTTGAGCTTTCTACAGTTGTGCTATTCCACAGCTTGCTAATATTATATTAGAGTTCTCTGTGGAAGCATGAAGATGCACAGAGATTAAACACAGTAGAAATATGTAAAAAATGAATGACCTCTACATTTATACGAAACACCCATTGGGGTTCCCTGTAGTGAGGATGCTTTTAGTGATATGCTGCATTGATTTTCTTGTATGTCACATTACATTGGGTTTGTTTGTCTCATTACACTATGTTACCACTTCAAGTTACTGTAGTTTAGAGGGTGACAGGGGGAATATAATGTAATGTGATGTACTGTAGCTGTGAAATACCATTAAACTACGACACGCCAGAGACTCAGTGAAATACACCTCTTTGCTATCTACAGTTTCAGAACCTGTGGGAGACAGCTGCAGGAAACACTTGCCTTATAGGATTTTCTGGATTTGTTTACCTGTATCATTTGTGGCCTATAAAACGTGTTATTACCAGAAGTGTCATTTCCATGGGATTCGTCTATTAGATTTGATATCAAGATCTTACTTGTTGATTACTGTAGTGTTATTGCAGAAATCCTTTTAAATGGTCTACTGTTAAAGCAGTTATTTAAACTAGAGGGAGTATTTTGTGGGGGCGACTGTTGAGTTTGGAAGGTTAGTAATGCCTGTTCATCTCAGTGCTTGATACTGGCTACAGTGCAAACGGTGAGTTTATGTGCCAGATTGACCTGGGCACTCTGGGGATACTATTGGTGATTATTTTGTAAAGACAGGATGCACATTCCAATATCTCTATCTCTGTTACAAATGACAGGTTTCAGAGCCTCTTACAGTTGGTATGGCTACTTCCACCTTTTCATGTTCTCTGTATGTATATATATTTCTTACTATATGTTACATTCTATGCATCTGATGAAGTGGGCTGTAGCCCACGAAAGCTTATGCTCAAATAAATGTGTTAGTCTCTAAGGTGCCACAAGTACTCCTGTTCTTTTTGTTACAAATATTCGTCTGTTGAGATTGTTAAAACAATTGTGCTTGGGATTTTTCCTTCATTAGGTGCAGCAACTATAGGACTATACTAACAAATTGAACGTTGCATCATACCATTACATTAGAAGGTATAATTAATTTTCTGGTACCAGTTTTGCATCCTGAACCTCTAATATGACCAGATAGGAAACTGTTGACTTCAGTCTTCATGTAGTGCAACAAATGTATTTTTACTTGCCCAAAGTGCTTGTTAAAATGTTATCACCTAAAATGTTATCTATCTATAAAAAAGCTCTGCTTATCTTTAGGTATTTGGAAACTAAACTTTTCATTTCAAATGATCTGACATTGAATCAGAGTTTGGTTGCCATCTGTATTACACAAGCAGACTTGTATCTTGACAAGTCCTGTTTGTGAGGTTACTTACCTTAGTTATTTCCTCATCATAAGTCAGAACAATTGCAGAGGTGTTGGAGCTGCATTTATCTTTCATTTACAACTAGGCTGCTGTGTATGATTGGTGCCTATATTTACTGTCTCTAAATGACTTATTTGGCTCTGTGCTTCTTTTTCTTTTGATTTAGCAGTTATTATATGCCAAACTGGTAGCGCCACATTTAGTTAAGGTTGTCCAAACCTAGTTGCTTATAACTTTGCTAAACTTTAATCAAGTTGAAATTTCCCATGCCAGGTGTCTGCTTCAAGATGACGTTTTGGGGAAAGTTTCAGGAAAAAATGGTTCACCCATTTCCGAGAATGAGAATAGGAAAGATATGTGATTTGCCCATATTAAAAACCAAAATATTAAAACTATTTTGTTGAGACATTCTAGCTCCCCTCAGTTTTGGAGCAGGGAGTTGAAATTTGTTAGGGATGTTGCCTTTGTGTTAGAGATTGTACATTTTGATGTCTGAGTGAAAAACTGCACAAATTTGGAAAATGTATAAACCCTTTTAAAAAATCACAATTCAGGTATGTTCAGTACAGCCTTCTTACAGTTTGGCAGCTAAATTCTTTGAAGATTTCATCTGAAACTAGGACTGAGGGTATCAGAATGGGCTAGCTTGGCAAGGAGATTTGTACAAGGACTCATGATAAGGGTGGGACTTTGCACTCAATCAAACAGAAGTTCTGAGGAAAAAATAATATGTGTAATTAAAGACTGTATCATAATGCATACACACAAGCGGATCGAATTAAGGCTGTACTGACCGTCATAATTCAATCATTTCCTAAATTTTGAGTGATTGACATTGAAACCTTAATGTTTAATTTTAACATAGGTTTTGTGTGTGTGTTGGGCTAGATTTCCGCTCTGTTGCACTAGTTTTAGGCAAAGAAAAGTTCATTGATGCCAGTGAAGTTACCCAGTGCAACATTGTTGTAACTGAGCAGAGAATCATGCCTATCAGCAAGTAAAGCTTGCACAGGTTCTTGTGATATATAAGCTGTGACCCGGTGTGCCTGGGGTAGCCCTCACTGAAAATGCCAAGGTCAGGGCAGGCTGCAAAAGGGAGAGCAAATACTCCCAAGACTGGTGGGTAACACTGAAGTTAAATTCACCAACCAGTCACAAACTGTGCTTCTGATCCCGCCCACTGGCTATCAAGAAGCTGAAAAAAGAAATCATACAGCCCCCTTTATTGCAGTCCAGTTCTCTGGCTCCCAATCAGCACATAGGTCCAGTACAGTGAGAAGTTATTTACAAACTCTACTCACTATACAAAATGTTCTTCTGACCCCAAAGGGTCAGTCACGTTACCAGGTCACTAGGTTTGGATCTTACCCAAAATAACCATGCTGCCAGCCATTTTTTTAGTGTTTAAAACTAGCGGTTTATTATAAAAGAAAGAAAGAACAAAAAGAGAGTTGTTAAATGATAAAGCACTCAGATACATACAGAGATATATCAGATTCTTAGCAACTGTCTTGAAAGTCCCTCTGGAACACATCCTCAGCTTGGATGGGTCATTCAGTCCATTATTCAGAGCTTTGGTTTGTAGAAAAGTTATTCCAGAGGTAAGAAGGAGGAATGAAGACAAAATGGAGATGTTGCAGCTGCCTTTTATATTCTTTTGCCATGTGGCTTGTACTTCCTGTGTCCCAAACACAAGCTTCACAGCACATGGCATGGAAAAACCTTGTAGTCCCCTGTCCATAGGCATGTCCCTACAAGTCCTGCTGACTCATAAGGTGTATCCCCTGGCTCCTTTCAATGGGTTCATTGTACAGCTGATAACCCTTGATGGGCCATCGAACAAACTAGGCAGTGATGATGCCAATCTGTCTGGTGGTGTCACCCAGAAACCCAGCACAAGTTTGGAAATACAGATTTACCATACATATCTATAACTCACAATACAAAGGTGATACAAACATATAAACAAGATCATGATACTTGGCAAATCATAAAATTTTCACAGATACCGTATATGGCATATCTGGTCAGATTCCTTACAATTTTATAATATTGGTATCAACAATATCATAAAGTGTCTCCCATATTCCATACAGGTTTCAGAGTTGTAGCCGTATTAGTCCGTATCAGCAAAATCAATGAGGAGTCCTTGTGGCACCTTAGAGACTAACAAATTTATTTGGGCATAAGCTTTCATGGGCTAAAACCCACTTCATCAGATGCATGGAGTGAAAAATACAGTAAGCAGTATAAATATTATAGCACATGAAAACATGGGAGTTGCCTTACCAAGTGGGGGGTCAGTGCTAATGAGGCCAATTCAATTAAGGTGGAAGTAGCTTATTCTCAACAGTTGACAAGAAGGGGTGAATATCAAAAGAGGGGAAATTACTTTTGTAGTGCTAACGAGGCCAATGCAATCATGGTGGATATCGCCCATTTCCAACAGTTGACAAGAAGGTGTAAGTATCAGCAGAGGAAAATTATTTTTTGTCACTACATTAAATCTCATAAAATCTTGTTCAGAACTAACATCTTCCTGATTTGGTGCTTTTCTTGAGACTTCTTATCATTAATTGTATTAATTCAATTAGGTTTATTTTCAGATCACACTTTAATTTTCTATTCATTTATTTCTTCTCTTCCTCTGCCACCTACCTACCATTAAAGCTGGTTAGAATATTTCAAATGTTTCCCATTTTTGGTCAAAATTTTGGTAAACATTTCTGTCCACATCCACCTCAATTTTCAACTAGTTCTTTACTTGGTCAGAGCCAATATGGGAGCCTGGGGTTGAATTGGAGCTGCTAACCTGTATTAAAAGCTGACTAGCTGTATCTCCACTGCTATTTTATAGTTAATGGTTTAGTTAACCCAAGTTCAGAATACACCTTTTATTTCCTGTGTAGACATACCCTAAAGGGTAAGGTCTTCTCCACCAGCCCCACCAGTTCCCACCAACCCCACCTGTCCCTGTACTCTATGTATGTACTAGACTGCCAGTAAGCCTGAGCTCTGACTCAGGTTTGAGCCCAACCCCCCACTCCCATACATGCACAAATCAGTCTCAGTCGGGTCAGCAAGCACTCAGGACCTGGGTCCTTGGACCTGCCAGGGGGGTGGGCGAGAGCCCCCTGAGCCCAGCTGTGACTCAGGTCTAAGCCCTGTCAGATTGCAGTGTGGATGCAGCTCAAGGTGCAGATCTGAGTCAGAAGGTTTGCGTAGTGCAGTATAGACCCATTAGCACAGCTGTGAGACTGGGGTTCAGCAATTATAAACCCAGATTTACAATGCAGTGTGGATGTTCAGGTGTGGGCTTTGAAACACCAACTCCACAAGCCCATGTCCCACAGAGACAGATTTAGAATGCAGTGAAGGCATACCTTATGGTGTTGTTATACTAAGGGTCTGGAGAAAGCCAGCCTACCCCACCCCTGGCTGCACTCTAGATGCTGCCTGCAGGGAAGGAATTAGAACCTGCCAGCTCCTCCTCTCTTCCCTGACCCACCCCTGCTGCTTTCTCCATTGCACTACTGAAGATAAGAGGGAAATTCAAGATATCTACAACAAAAGCTTTTTTGTTCGCTATAAGGAAGAAAGGAGAGGGCATTTAGCAATTGAGGCTTAGCCCCATTAGCACCTCGTTATCAGCCACCAATGATCATAAATACATTGTTTGCTGTGTTGGTCCCAGGATATGAGAGAGAAAAGGTGGGTGAGGTAAAAGGGCTACGAGGTGTACACCGACGCTCTGATCGTTGGGTCCCTGGGTGCCTGGGACCCCTGTAACGAGCGCGTACTGAGGACCTGCGGGATGGGCCGTCGCTACGCGCGGCTCATGAAACGCCTGATGATCTCGGACACTGTCCCGGGACATTTATACAGAGCACATCATCGGCCACCGCCAATACCGAGAGTGAGCCGTCGTGACTTCAGGCACCCACAATGAGGAAGAGACCTGTAGACTTCCTCTGTTGGACCTTATCCCCTGAGCCCTGAACCCACCGAACCGAACTGAACTCCACCATATGAGGGTCGTCCTATCCTCATTACCCGGCCCACTTATTTATACCTATGATTGCCTATAATCCCTGTATGAGTGATGTACCCTCACTGCTTGCTGACTGTATATTGATTCATCCACCTCATACCCCCCATTGGGGATATTGCAGACTGTATGTGTTATGTGCCATCCAATATCAAAATACTAACATCCCCCTATACTCTGTATGTTACCCCCGATGACTAATAACTGATGTTTCAACACTCTGTATCATCTATTTTTAAACATTCTCTAATAAAATTTTAAATCTGTTATTGAACCAACTTCTGTTAGTGGAAGAGACAAGCTTTCGAGATATAGACAAAACATCTTTCAAGATCCATGGGTCCTACACATGACTATCCCACAATACAGTAAAAGCTGTGTTATCTGGCACTTTACCAACTGGAAAGCTCTATAAACTGGCATTTCTGATCTTCATTGAAAGTCCAGTGTATAGTCCGCTTGGCCTGGGCCGGCAGGCTCCCTACCTGGCTCTGCATGGCTCCCCGGAAGCGGTGACAGGTCCCTGCTGCTCCTAGGCGGAGGAACAGCCACGAGGGGTTTGGAGTGCGGGAGGGGGTGTGGGGCTGGGGGTTGGGGCACGGGAGGAGATGCCAGATCCGGGCAGTGCTCACCTCAGGTGGCTCCCCGCAAGCAGTGAGCTGTCCAGAAACTGCGGCCAATGGGAGCTGCGGGGGTGGCACCTGTGGGCAGAGTAGGGCGACCAGACAGTAAGTGGGAAAAATCGGGACAGAGGGTGGGGGGGTAATAGGAGCCTATATAAGAAAAAGACCCAAAAATTGGGACTGTCCCTATAAAATCGGGACTTCTGGTCACCCTAGGGCAGAGGCATCGTGCAGAGGCGCCTAGCTGCACCTCCGCCCAGGAGCAGCAGCAACAGGTCGCCACTTGCAGGGAGACGCCCTAGGTGAGCGCCGCCCGGATCCGGCACCCAAACTCCCTCCCTCTTAGTTAACCAGAATTTTTTACTTACTGGCAGCCCCCATTCCCCCGACATTCCAGATAACAAAGCTTTTACTGTATGTGGCATACCTCAGCTGGTGCATCAAGTCCCAACAACAGACAATCACTACACTCTGAAATGAACTATTACAAAAAATTAAAAGACAAAAACACCCTGTGGGCAAACACTTTTCACAAAACAATCACTCCATATCTGACCTATTAGTCCTCATCCTCAAAAGAAACCTGCACAAAACCTTCAAAAGACAGGCTTGGGAACTTAAATTCATAACGCTTCTAGACACTAAAAATCAAGGTCTCAACAGAGACATTGGTTTTATGACTCATTGTAACCCACTAAACCTGCTTTATTCTAAAACTGCAGCTGTGTTAATTGCCTACTTCTTTTTAAGTGGTTTCTGGCAACATGCGTTAACCCCTTCTGATTAACTATCTGCCCCACTTTTATTTAGCTGTGACACTGTGGTTGTCTTTTCCAAATCTGAAAAAAAAAGCTCTGTGAAGCTGGAAATCTTTTCTCTTCCACCAACAAAAGTTGGTTTAGTAAAACAACATATCTTGGAATTTGCACTCAGCAGAAGAAGAACTTTAATCCAAATATAGTCTGCATTTTACACAACCAGCCCAGTCTCAATGGAAATTTGGCTTGATCTAATTAACAACAAAGGACAAGGATAAAACTGGAAAATAATTCAGAGAAGTTATAGCATCTTTCCATTACTTAGTCAGCATACCTGATCCAAAGTACAATGTAGGTTTTTAAGAATGTAACAGAGAATCAGGACACTTTCTACTGTATAAAACATTATGTGGTGATCTGAAATAAAATGGGATACTGTTAAAAAGTAAGTAAATGTCAAAGCGTGGGATTTACTTACATCAGTATTTCCTGTTTGTAGAATATATAGAATGCACTGAAGTATCTATATTACTCATTTACTATAGTGAATATGCTTGTACAATTGCTGTCAAAGCCAAATATTAAATTATTCATTATAACTACAAAATATCTATAACCTCATATCTTTAAAATGGAACCAGACTAATGGAGGAATTGGAGCTCCTGGTCCAAGAAATGAAACCTGATATCGTAGGAATAACCGAAACGTGGTGGAATGGTAGTCATGACTGGAGTACAGGTATGGAAGGGTATGTGCTGTTTAGGAATGACCGGAAAAAAGGTAAAGGTGGGGGTGTGGCATTGTATGTCAATAATGAGCTAAAATGTAAAGAAATAATAAGTGATGGAATGGATAAGACGGAGTCTGTCTGGGCAATAATTACACTGGGTAAAAGAACTACTAAAGCCTCCCCTGAGATACTGCTTGGGGTGTGCTATAGACCGCCGGGATCTAGCCTGGATGCGGACAGAGAACTATTTAATGTTTTTAAGGAAGTAAAAACTAATAAGAGCTGTGTTATCATGGGGGACTTTAACTTCCCAGACATAGATTGGGGAACAAATGCTAGTAACAATAATAGGGCTCAGATGTTCCTAGACGTGCTAGCAGATGAATTCCTTCATCAAGTAGTAGCTGAACCGACGAGGGGGGATGCCATTTTAGATTTGGTGCTGGTGAGTAGTGAGGACCTCGTTGAGGAAATGGTTGTAGGGGAAAACCTTGGCTCGAGTGACCATGAGCTAATTCGGTTTAAACTAAATGGAAGGATTAACAGAAATAAAACTGTGACTAAGGTTTACGATTTCAAAAAGGCCAACTTTAATAAATTAAGGCAACTACTTAGGGAAGTGGATTGGGCTAACATACTTAGAGAGCTAAAGGCAGATGAGGCCTGGGATTATTTCAAGCTGAAGTTGCACGAGCTGTCCGAGGCCTGGATCCCGAGAAAGGGGAAACGGTTAGTGGGCAGGAGAATTAGACCTAGCTGGATGAGCGGGCGTCTCAAAGGGGCGATTAAGAAAAAACAGAAAGCATACAAAGAATGGAAGAGGGGAGAGATCGGCAAGGAAACCTACCTTATTGAGGTCAGAGCATGTAGGGATGCGGTGAGAAAGGCCAAAAGCCGTGTAGAGTTGGACCTCGCGAGGGGAATTAAATCCAATAGTAAGAGGTTTTATAGCCATATAAATAGGAAGAAAACAAAGAAAGAGGAAGTGGGGCCGCTGAAGCATGCAGATGGAGTGGAGATTAAGGATAATCTAGGCATGGCACAATATCTAAATGAATATTTTGCGTCGGTCTTTAATAAGGCTAATGAAGGGCTTAGGAATAGAGGGAGCGGGACAGAGGGGAATAAAGGAGGGGCGATTGACATTACAGTATCAGAGGTAGAAGCCAAACTTGACCAGCTAAATGGGACTAAATCGGGCGGACCGGATGATCTTCATCCTAGAATATTGAAGGAGCTGGCGCGAGAAATTGCAAGCCCCTTGGCGATAATTTTTAATAAATCTGTAAACTCGGGGGTGGTACCGATGGACTGGAAAATAGCTAATGTGGTTCCTATTTTCAAGAAAGGGAAAAAAAGTGACCCAGGTAACTACAGGCCTGTTAGTTTAACTTCTGTAGTATGCAAGGTCTTGGAAAAATTTTTGAAGGAAAAAGTAGTTAAGGACCTTGAGGTGAATGGCAATTGGGACAAATTACAACATGGGTTTACGAAAGGAAGATCGTGCCAAACCAACTTGATCTCCTTCTTTGAGAAAGTAACTGACCTTCTAGATAAAGGAAATGCGGTGGATCTAATTTACCTAGATTTTAGTAAAGCGTTTGATACTGTGCCACACGTGGAATTATTGGTTAAATTAGAAAAGATGGGGATCGATATGAAAATCCAGAGGTGGATAAAGAACTGGTTAAAGGGGAGACTGCAGCGGGTAGTACTGAAAGGTGAACTGTCGGGTTGGACGGAGGTCACCAGTGGGGTTCCTCAAGGTTCGGTTTTGGGTCCGATTTTATTTAATCTATTCGTTACTGACCTCGGAACCGAATGTAGGAGTGGGCTGATAAAGTTTGCGGATGACACAAAGTTGGGAGGTATTGCCAATTCGGAGAAGGATAGGGATATTCTGCAGGGAGACTTGGATGACCTTGTAAATTGGAGTAACAATAATAGGATGAGATTTAATAGTGAGAAGTGTAAGGTGATGCATTTAGGGATGACTAATAAGAATTTTAGTTATAAGTTAGGGACGCACAGGTTGGAAGTGACGGAGAAGGAGAAGGACCTCGGAGTCCTGGTTGATCGAAGGATGACTATGAGTCGGCAATGTGACGTGGCTGTGAAAAAAGCTAATGCGATCTTGGGATGCGTTAGGCGAGGTATTTCTAGTAGGGACAGGGAGGTGCTGCTTCCGTTATACAAGGCGCTGGTGAGACCTCATTTGGAGTACTGTGTGCAGTTCTGGTCTCCTATGTTTAAAAAGGATGAACTCAAACTGGAACGGGTACAGAGAAGGGCCACTAGGATGATCCGAGGAATGGAAAACCTTTCCTATCAAAGGAGACTCGAGGAGCTCGGTTTGTTTAGCCTAACCAAAAGAAGGCTGAGGGGGGATATGATTGCTCTCTTTAAATATATCAAAGGGACTAATACCAAGGAGGGAGAGGAATTATTTAAGCTCAGTAGCAATGTGGACACAAGAACGGATGGATATAAACTGGCCGTGGGGAAGTTTAGGCTTGAAATTAGACGAAGGTTTCTAACCGTCAGAGGGGTGAAATTTTGGAACAGCCTTCCGAAGGAAACGGTGGGGGCGAAAGACCTCTCTGGCTTCAAGATCAGGCTTGATAAGTTTTTGGAGGGAATGGTTTGATGGGATAACGTGATTTTAGTCAATTAGGCATTAACGTGCCATCGCGGGTAAAATGAGGGTCCGGCTGTAGAATCTTGCCTGTATGCTCGGGGTTCTGCTGATCGCCATATTTGGGGTCGGGAAGGAATTTTCCTCCAGGGTTGATTGGCAAAGGCCCTGGAGGTTTTTCGCCTTCCTCCGCAGCATAGGGCAGGAGTCGCAGGCTGGAAGATTCTGTTGTGGGTGGGTCAGCTTTTGTGGCCTGCATCATGCAGGAGGTCAGACTAGATGACCATATTGGTCCCTTCTGACCTTAAAGTCTATGAGTCTATGAGTCTATTGGATTGCATTGCATAAATCTACATATTTACACAAGTACTTGAAAAGTCACTTAAAAGAATATTAATTTGTGTTGGGTTAGCTTTTAAAATGTTTGAGTTATTAGCCATATATAATACTTCAAATATTTATACTTTTTCCATTTTTAGCCTTTATTTTTTACCATGTTGCTTCAGCTCTGAAACTTCACCGAAAATGAGGATTGGTTTTCAGTGAGTGAGAATTTATTTTGCTTTGTAAATAAAATTAAAAAGGATGAAAACATCCAACAATTCTATTGAAAATTATTTATCAATATTTTATTTGTTCATTTATTTCAGACAGGTATTCATGGTGCTTCTGAGTAGATTTTTTTTATTTTAACTGACATGACTTTGATTATCACTTTATTCTCTCCTGACATTGCATGGTTTCGCCTTTTTTTTTTACCTGTATGCATCAGTCCATTCTACAGATCTTGAATTTGTGACGTATTTTAACATAGATGTAGCACAGTATTAACATCTCATGACTAGTTACCTAGATCCAAGGACAGAATGTAATTGGTGCAATGGAGACATCACACACTATCTATTTATCACTTCACTAAAGGTTGCTGAAGTTATTTATGTCACCTGTTAAGAAGCTATTTTTGTCTTCAAGCAATTTATCAGATTTCTACTCTATTTCAAATCTGTTCCTTTTAGCAAAAGTTCTGGAAAAGGGGTATGATGAAATTTCTGCAGCCTCGCCTTTCTGATACTTCACTGTTTAAAAAATTTCAGTCAGGCCTTTGATCGGTCTATAGCACTGAGATTGCTTTAACATCCATTTATGACTTTCCATTTGCAGTTGGATTTCCTGTCACTCATTTTCGTTCTTATAGGTATTTTTTTTATTATGTGGACCATGGGGTTCTTCTCATTAAATACTTGAAGTACATGAGTCTTTCACACATCATTCTGACATGCTTTCATTTCATTTTTTGTGTTTGTAGAAGCAGTTCATCATAAATGTTCTTTTCCGATTTTGTTCCTGTAAGTAGGGATCACTTAGAGATTTTTCAGAGTGTCTATGCTTCCTCTGGCTCCTATATTTGCCATTATGTTGTGTGATTCTTCATTTTAATGTGGATGATGTACAAGTTCATCTCTTTCAGCAAACCTTTATGCAGCAATTTCAGAGTTATCAGGCTATCTGACATGTTAAAAACTGGAAAGGTCCAAACTTTTTGAAAATAAACAAAATCCAACATAGGTATTGCTGGTTTGGATTTCTCCTTTTGACTTGTGGCTTATTTTGTTGGGAACAAGCTGTCACTGGGAAAATCTAAGGCCAAATAGAACAGATCCCAAATTTCTTTGGAAGAAAATGATTCTATCCATGGTTATATCTTCCATTTAAATTCTAAACCTAAATGTTTAGGTGCCCTAAACATTGCCTGCCCCAAGGTATCTGGCCAGACTACTACGGCTGGCAGATCATCTTATAGTGGTCAAAAAAACAACAAAAAAGAAAAGGCTCATTTTAGGAGCATGGAACGTCTGCACCCTTATGTTGTAAACCCTGTGAAGAGCACCCTGCTTCCACCAGTCTGCAAATACAGAGGGACTGGCCAGCATGGATCCTAATTAAAAACATTTTCCTTAAAATTATGGAAACATAATTAGGGAAACATTTATTTTCTGATTCAGTAATATTTTCAAGTTTCTCTTAAACTCCCTATCTTATCTGAGAAAATTATGGCCACTGGGAGCTGCGGGTGGCCGTGCCTGCGGACGGTCAATGTAAACAAACTGTCTCACGGCCTGCCAGCGGATTACCCTGATGGGCCGCATGCGGCCCACGGGCTGCAGGTTGCCCACCACTGTTATATAGTGTGTATATAGTGTACGGCTGTCCATCATATCGGATAAGGAGGTTACTGGATCATGTGTGTTCTCAGGTGGCTGCATTGTCTGATCCACAAGGAGCAAGGTGATGAACAGCTCTCACAGGAATGTGCAGGCAGCCACTGAGGACTTGGCATGGTTCTTGGCCCTTTCTTGATCAGTTTTTTGTATCTGTCTTACTCAGAGTGTTTCCATCCTTCATGGATAATTGCTCCCCATTCAGATCCATCCTTGGCCATGTTTTCAAAGTTATCAGTATTCATGCTGCATGAGGTGAGATTCTGCGTAACAGTGTTTTTGTTGACCAAACTTTCAGTTCACCATTGAAAAGTCTTTTGGGGAAGTCCATCATCATCCATTCTGATAACATGACCTGCCCATCTAATATACATGAATATACTGTAGAGCCATACTCTACCTCCAGATGTGTGTGTGTGTGCTAATTCCATTGGTTTCAATGGGAACTCCACATGTTTACATACCAACAATATGGCCTATCATGCATAAGTTATCTGAAAATCTCCATTCTTTATTGGTTACAGCACATTTATTAACAATGTTTTTATTTACCACTGGGATATCTGAATTGATTGCTAATACAGACTGCCTTGCTAATTAAGGGATATTGATTGTTAAACTTGAAGTATGGTAACTCTATGTGAGAGACTACATTGGTTTCTAGCCTGATTCAGTATTGGTTTGAAAATTAGAACACAAGATTTGCAGTTTCATAATAAAAGAAAATGGTTAATAGTGGAACATTAGTTATCTTAACGCTCACTGAACTAGTGTTGGATAGGTACTATGGATACACCGCAGCTGAGAGCAAAACTCCATTCTGGGCACACAGCTCAGCTTGAGCTAACACGGTAAAAATAACAGTGTGGTTGTTACAGTTTGGGCATCAGCTCCACCTCTCAAGACCAGCCAACCCCCTGGGACTGAGCTTGGGTGGCTAACCCGGATCTCCACTGGAGCCACAACATCTACACTGCTATTTTTAGCATGCTAGCTCAAGCCCTGCTAGTGCAAGTATGTCTACCCAGGCTCGCAGGCTAACTCATCACTACAGTTTCCTCCGATACAAGAACTCGTTTAATTACTTCAAAGACCAACCACATAGTTAATACAAATAGTTTAAAAGAAAAAGCTCTGGTCAAACTACTCCTTGGGTACGTCTTCACTTACATCCGGGTCCGGATGTAAGCAATCGGTTTTCTGAGTTCGATTTATCGCGTCTGGTTAAGACGCGATAAATCGATCCCGGATCGATCCCGGAAGTGCCCTGGATCGATCCCGGAAGTGCTCGCCTTCGACGCTGGTACTCCAGCTCGGCGAGCGGAGTACGCAGCATCGACGGGGGAGCCTTCCTGCCGCGTCTGGACCGCGGTAACTTCGGACTAAGGTACTTCGAATTCAGCTACGTTATTAACGTAGCTGAATTTGCGTACCTTAGTCCGAAGTGGGGGGGTTAGTGTAGACCAGGCCCTTGACTCATTACTAACTCTCCCTCTACACAGGCTAATCATTTCTAGCCTGTCTTTGAAAAACAAAATTCATTTCTTCCTGCTTTATAACAAACTTTTATTGCAAAAGAAAGAACCCGTGCTACCCTCTCCTTTAGTTCACAGCTTCTGCTGAAAGAACAGGCAGGGAGGAACAGGGGTATATAATCTTCTGATTGGCCAGCCTTGCAGTTACCATAGAGATTTGTTGTTATAACTCAACTAAATGTACTTCTTAAAATGTCAAGTACAGGAAGTAGAAGGGGCATTTTTGGTGGAAAGAAATGAAAAAGCATAGACCTGCCATATTAGCTAAATTCACTGTGCTACATTCATAACAGGTTAAGTAAATCCTGCTTCTGAACCCAAGGGAATTTGTCTCATTTATATACAGACTTTCATTTTCCTGTGTGATATAAACTGTAGTCTCTTTAGTAGAAGATGAAAATGAATGGCATCCGCCCATGCTAGTCTGATGATGTGCAGCTTAATTAATTAGGGTTTGATTTTTTTTCCCCATTAATTGAGCCTTTAAAGAAAGTAAACACATGGGAGATGGTCTCATAGTGCATGGAATGCTTTG
Organism: Emys orbicularis; assembly: GCF_028017835.1. Taxonomy (NCBI): domain Eukaryota; kingdom Metazoa; phylum Chordata; order Testudines; family Emydidae; genus Emys; species Emys orbicularis. The sequence goes on along the minus strand of NC_088683.1, from coordinate 264,915,690 downwards.
CTTTAGTATAAAATCATCTAAAAGATGGATAGGAATCCACTTTAGAGCTAATATTCTGTCACTTCTTACCAGTAATCTACCTACCTCCATCACATAGAATAACACATTGCTGCTCATATGTGTATATTATATAGGTAATATATTGTGGTGTATTTATTAGAGTTTTGGGTGAAAGTCTAAGACTCTAGGCTTTGTCAGACTCATTTAGTATCTTTGAACAAATCACTTGTTCCATCTATTCTTTGGTTTACTCATCTATAAAACTGGCATAATACATAAGTATATGAAAAAATTACATACATTTTAGGCCTAAAATTATAGTAGCTAATTTTGATAATCTATGAATTCCTTTATATTGAATACATTTGCAGGAATAATACATTACAACACATTCATAGGCACTTGAAATACATAGGCCCTTTCCTCCATTGATAAGACTACCAGTGAAATTATAGGTACTCAAAAGCAGATAGGAGAAAGTAGAATGGAGAAAGACAATTAAAGAACAAATGATTTTGTTGGTTTTTGTTTTGCTGGAGGGGGGAGGGAAGGAATAATATTTTTAAATACTCTTTATACTTATATCATTGCATTGGACTTAAATAAACATTTCTGTGCAGATGTATATAGTTGGTGATGTATGAATTCTGTGTTTGAGTTTGTAGGAAAACAAATTAAAAATAGGAAAATGTTAAAATAAAAAACAAATACCCTTCTTCACCTAATATAAAGGGTTTTGAGGCTTAATTCTATTGTTTGTAAAGCACTTTAAAATCTGTAAATGAAAGACCTTTTTGGGCCAAAATCACCACTGGTAGTAGTAAGGTGTGGCATGATAATTAAAGTTGTAAATATATAATTGGTAACTTAAAATAATGTAAAACTTTGTTAGATGTGCAGAAGAACTCTTTGTGATTGTTAGTTTTGGCCAAGTTTTTTTTGAACAAACAGTGGGATATTATTTTTAATAGATTTTTTTGTGTAAAAAGCTTTCCTTTTTTGAATTTTTTGGACAAAACATAACAATGAAAATTCTCAGATATTTTTAAATTTTTACTTTCCTGCCCCTTTACTCCCTGTTTTTCAGTAGCAAAAAAGAAAGAAAGAAAAAAAAAAAAAACGGAAGGGTGCAAAGGAAAAGAAAATGGGGGAGGGGGGGGGACCAAATTTATGCAAAACCATTTTAATAAAGGAAAAATATTCCTTTTGAAATCCTGTTAGAACAAAAATTAGCCTTTTTTAATTTTTACAAAAAAGCCTCCATTTTTCAAATAATTCTAGTTACAATTTATGCATAGATTTTGCATGGCACTCAGAAGTTCACTTTTAAGTTATCCAACCAGCGCAGTTCAATACACCCTGTAAAGGGCTACTGCCCCTTCAAAGACAAAGGAGATAATTTGAGAGGCCAGTTACCCCATTCCAAGTGTCTGAAATAATTAAAATGGTCAGTGGGTGAGAGAAAGATGGTCCTTGTAGGAGGAAAGCATAGGAAAAAGCCTTTTAATGTTTCTCATATTGGCCACCCAGAGCCAGTGCTCATCTTGGGAAAGCACAATACTTCTTGAATTTAACTTTGTGAAAAACCTGCTTTTATTGTTTGAAAAGAAGTTTAACATTTACACATACAACAGCTCAGAAAGATTTTAGAGAGACAATGTGGGTGAGATAATATCTTTTATTGGACCAACTTCTGAAAGAAACAAGTTTTTGAGCTTACACAGAGCTCTTCTTCAGGTCTGAAGCTCTGTGTAAGCTCTGTAACATCCTGGGACCAACACAGCTACAACAACAATGCAAACAGAAATAATTTGTTAGTTGAATTATTATACTTCTTACTTATTTTTCATTCCATGCATCTGATGAAGTGGGTTTTAGCCCACGAAAGCTTATGCCCAAATAAATGTGTTAGTCTCTAAGGTGCCACAAGGACTCCTCGTTGTTTTTGCTGATACAGACAAACATGGCTACCACTCTGAAACCTGTCATCATGGATGACTGTTTCTTAGCAGACTTAACCAGCAATGTGAACAACTTAGAGCTAATTTTTGCCCTTCTTTAGACTTTGTAGTATATAATAAATGTTTACTGGAAGAAACACCCTGTTGTGAGTCTTGTCTTTCATTCAAATTATCCCTCACACACGTACATATCCCTTTATTATACCCAGATTTGTAAACTTTAAAACACTAATATGTGAAGAACTTCTCATTCCTTCCTCTTTCCTTGTCACCCTCACCCAATTCCCTTTATTTATAATTACTTTGGTAAAAGTCATTAAATATGTAGTTTAGGGTTGGTGGGGTTTTTTGTTTGTTTGTGTAGCTGCTGCTTTGTTAGATGTTACTTTAATATCTGCAATTTGGAAAATTAATTAAAACAGTTTTTTTTTCTGTAAAACATAACACCCAGTAGAGGTTTATCTGGATTGGTGTAGGTCAAGATCCCGGTGACCTTGAACTATTCATAAAGTACTAGAGATGACTTATCAGAGCATGACATCGAAATTGGTTTTAAGTCTCCGAGGAAGGTTCAGATTGTAATGTCAGTAACAGTGAAGGTGAAGGCAACAATTATATGTCAACTCTGGTTTATTTTCAAAGAGAGCATTTTACCAGTCTGACAAATAAGCAGGACGGGAAACAAAAGACATACAGAAGTTTGTTTTCTTTCTCAATTATTTTGGGAGATATGATGGAGCCTGTGATGAGCTAACAATAATAAACAAATAGGCCAAGATTTGACATAAATGACTATTATATATGGAAGCCCTGCTGAGCTGAAATTTAGCTTGGTTTAGATCTGTTTTCAGGAAGAAGAAATTTAACCTCTTCTTCTGTGTATTGGCTTATGATTGTAATGGGCTTTTTATTCTGAGTAAACCCTCAGTTAAGAAAAACTTTGAATTAAAAATAAGAATAATTGTAAAGCAGTCTAAAGCTGGCAATTTGTTTTAAAGAAATATTTATAGAATTTATTATATTATATAATAGTCCAATAGAAATAGAAAGCAGGACCATTTTGCACATATGAAAAGGCTATAAAGGATAGTTGAAAAAAGAAAACATTTTCTGGAAAACATTTGATTATTGATTAATGTTTAATCTACACTTTTAAAGACCATACATCCTACATTTGTGTAAGGCTGTTGGCAGAGGGATCTGTTGTTATGAAACCAGAGAAAAAAAGAGAACCTAAATGAGACTACAGTCATAATAACACTAGGAATTGTTCTAATTTATTGAGGGATGTACTGAGGGGGAACAATCTTGTGAGGCATGGAAAGGTTACAGACAAAAGAAACATTAATTTCCCCTCATGGATTTACCAAGGAAGAATTAAATGAAATGTCGTCCCTTTCTTGCCACTTCCCTATTTGGGGTCAGCAACTTTTTTGGACTTCTTCCAAAACTCCTGAGTGTACGCCTGCTTGTGCAAGTTAGTCTCTGTAAGGTCTGCTGTTATCTGGTCTACATACCAAGACGTTGCAAGGGCTACCCTACCAGTACAACTATCAGGTCTCCACTGGACATGTCCATACCAAAATAGCCTAATGTCCCACAAACTGTCTTCAACTGGAACAACCTGCATTAGGCCCCTCACAACCTAATTTCATTTCCTATCACAGAGTGTCCAATAATTTGTCCATCTCAACAGCTTCATTTCACTTCTTTTTTGTGTGTCTGTTCCATACATAACATGGGTCGAATTACAGTTTTATACCTTTTAACTTTATTGGCATCTTTTTATCAGAGAACTGGAGCCAGCTCCTACCATTTGCACCAAGCAGATTTGGTATGATGCAGGGCATCATTGAGGAAGGCACCATTATCAACAATCATTGATCCTAGGTATTTAAATTATTTCACTCTTCTAAGCGCTCTTCCTTTAATATCCTGTATGATGGGTCTTCCTCCCTCAGAGTGAATGTTGATAAGTCTGAGACTATGATAACTAAGTCCTGCCTGCTCAAAACTGTGTTGCCAGTGTTCAAAGTTGGTTTGCAGAGTCTCACAATCTTCCGCACATATTACTACATTATCAGCAAAGAGCCCGTTCCAAGGCAGCTGCCTTTGTATCGTCTCACTTATCATATCCAAGACAACCACAAACAAAAAGGGGCTCAACACTGACCCTGGTACAGGCCAACATGCACTGGAAATTCCCTGCTATAGCCCCATTTGGTTTTTACTGTTGTAGTCACTTTATCATACATAGCTAGGATAAGATGGACATAGCCTTCCAGAACATGTCTCCAGCCAGGATCCAACACAGAGCTCATAGTGCTTGGTTTCTTTGTCTCTTAAGGTGAAGGATGCCAGAATGCCCTTTTCTCTCTGCTTATACCCTCAAAGTTTTATCTTTGTTTCTGTAGCAAAGTGAGGACTCACTGGTGCAGCACCTCCTGCTGGTCATCTGGGAATTAGCTCTTTTTTAGCCTTGGAGCGCCCTCTGCTGGCCTACATGCATCCAACGAAGTGGGTATTCACCCACGAAAGCTCATACTCCAATACGTCTGTTAGTCTATAAGGACTCTTTGCTGCTTTTACAGATCTAGACTAATACGGCTACCCCTCTGATACTCTGCTGGCCAGTGGCTCTCCTGCCTCAGACCCCATGTCCCTCCCGGACCCCGATGCCCCTTTCCTCAGGGTTCTGCCCCCAGCAGTACCCCCTTACTCTGGGTCTCCCCTCCTAGGGGAACCCCCAACCCTCTAAACCCACCTTGCTTCAGTGGCTACTGCCAGTCATCATCTAACCCCCGCTCACTGGGGCAGACTGCAGTCTGTAATGGCCACACATCATTGGCAAGGGGGTAGGACCTGCTGCCTTTGCCTATCCCCGGGCTACACCTCTGCAACCCCAGTACCTGCTTTGGGCCTTTTAACAAGGCCTGCAGGTTTACCAGACTGGAGCTCCCCATCTCCTCTTGCCTTTCCCCAGCACTGCTCTGCTCGGTACCCTGAGCTCCCAGGCAGCCAGGTCCTTCTCTCTCCACAGCTAGAGAGATAGAGAACCCATAAGTATGAGGTGGTTTTCCCTCTTCTGAAAGTATATGTTTGCAGTCACCATGTACAGTGCCAGACAAGTCTGGAGGGCCATATCCCCATCAGTTTCTAGTTCCAGTACTGTGCTCTCCATGAACAGTTTCATATCAAGCCTTCACAGTTCTAGCATATGCATTTAGATTTTCTCCAATCATTATCTTCTGTTTGGGTGGTATCTTTCCAAGAAAGCACAGCAGCTCAAAAAAACCTCCTTTTTTTTACCTTTTGAGCCTCTCCTAACTGTGGTGCATACCCATTTACTATATGGATAGTTACCTCTTCCCAACACAGTTTGACAGTGAGTCAGTTCAACCTTCTGGAGCCTTCTATCACATCCCTCTGCATGGTTTCAGCTAAAATAACTCCAACACCATTTTGGAAGGTTGAACTCCCTGAATAGTAGATTTTGTAACCCTTCACCAGCATCTTAGCTTTACAATCTTTCCGTTTCGTCTCTTGTACACCTGCCACATTTACTTTTCTCCTCTTTAAGACCTTACATAGTTCAAGCTTCTTCCAGTCAGTGTTCCTACATTCCAAGTGCCTATTTTAGCTTATTCTGCATACTCATTTGCTTCTTTAACTTTAGCAGCCCATGAGCAGTTACAACAGTCAGGCAAAGGCTGTTGTACATCGCTTATGGGGAACACCCTAATCTTCTTAGGTACACTTGACACAGCCATCAGTTCACATGAGCATATCTATTGTCTGAGCTTTACAGATCAGCTGTCAAGCATGACAGCCTTGGTGGGAAATCAGAGTTTCTTTTCTCTTAGGTGATCTGCCTATGAAGTCTATCGAACCTATCCTGCCCCAGCTAAATAAAATGTACCATCTGTAATTCTTCCTAGTTACTTTCTATTTGGAAGAATGTTGTTGCAAAGGGGACAACAGCAGTAGAACTATTCACCAATTGAACTTCTGACCTTGTCAGAATTTTTGCAAAGAGAAGCTTTAAGACCCTTATAACTTTCAGGGTGGAATGCTGACCCTAATTAAGTAAATAGTAAAATTCCCATCCATTTAAGTGGAGTCTTGATTTCAAACTAGACGTTCATTGCCCTAATCCTGCAATCAATTCTGTGGAGGGTCCTTGTGCCATTGCAGTCTGGGGAAATGGGGTAGAGGGGCAGGAGGGGAAAATACTTGATTAAAAGAGTTGGGTTCACCTCTTCCTTGAAAAATATTGGTGATTGGTTGTCTCCACTACATATGTAAGATGTTAATATGATGTCCAATTCACTGAACTTCCAAGTTTTCCTAGGGAGATAATTGCTTTTTAACACTATGGGTATGAATAATTGTAAATAAGTCATGATACATATTTATGCTTTGTCAGGCTCTGGGTTCTAGGTAGTCAGGCCTGGTGGTTGTAGCTGCGGTTGTGAACATGTATCAAGGGTCAAAGTCAGCTGGAGAGTCAGGACTGGGCCAAAGGCAGAACTGAAACTGGGGTCTAGGAACAAGCCGTGGGTCAGAACTTAGGACAGAGTCCATAGTCAAGCTAAATTGGGATAGTAATCAGAATCTGGATGGGGGCCAAAGTCTAACCCGAGTTGGAGTCGGTGTGAGGCTCAGGAGGAGGGTGAAGAACTGGAGTGGGTCAGTTACAGGGCTGGAGCAAAGTTGGAGTAGCACACAGACAAGGCTAAACTGGGCTGGAACAAGGCTCAGGTAAAACTGAGGCAGGAACAGGAACCACATCAAGGGCAGGCTGGAAGCCTAGGGAGTCTGTAACACTGCATGGCAGCAGGAGGGTTCCTGACCAAGTCGTGCTGTCACACCGAATAACTTGCAGCTCTGGCAGGGACAGTGAAATACGTGTGCTTGTAACTCTGACCCAGGGCCTCCCCAGCGATAAGCTGCTGCAGCATGACTGAGGGCTGAATCACTGCAGGCTCTGTTGGAGGGGTGAGTCAGGGCAGCTGAGTGAGCAGCTCTGCTCCGGCTGCAGATTTGCCTCACAATTATTGAATCAGTGTATGAGTTAAAAAAAAATGGAAAAGTCCATTTCCTTTTATTTTATGCCACATAAAATGCCACCTGTGAGGTAAACCCATCTGTGTAAGTGTCTATTCTTTTTTAAGCCATAATATTATAGGCAGAACTGGTAGTGCCACCTCTTATTAAGGCTGCCTGACATCTCTCATAACAGCACCTGGTTTCAGTTGCTTACACTTTGCCAAACTGACAGTTTGTGCTAAAATTTTCCACGCTGGGTGTCTGTCTCATGCTGACTTTTTATAAAAAAATCCCCATGTAAAATAATTCTTGAAACTTTTTCTCTAAAAAGTGCCCCTCCTAAAGCTTTGGAGAAGCGTCTTGAAATTTGGCAAAAAGGAGGCCTTTGTGCCAGAAATGTGCCTTTTGCCATCCCCTTTAAGATCTGTCCAAAGCTGGCCAAGTTACAAGCCTTTGAAAAATTTCAGTTCAGATATGTTCAGCAGAGATTTGTTAGTGCTTCTTGTGGGAAAAAATTTCCAAAGATTCATCCTCATTGAGCATGCTCAGTGCAGTCTGACCAGACCATGCATGCACCATCCCCACAGAGCAAGTAAGAATGCTCCAGCCCAGGGCTACAGAACTCAGAAGGACTTTCCCTGTAACAGCTGCTCTGGACCAGGGTGTGTGGCTGTGTAGTGCAACTGAGAGCAGGGAGCCTGTCTCTCCTGTGCGCTCACTCACCCCCTTGTTGGCATCCAGGCAGTGTGGAGGAGGAAGCCATCTGATTCAAAGGCAGAAGGAAGAAAAGTTGGACAAGTGGACAGGAAAAGAAGAAGATTGGGACAAGGAATATGGTGAGATTGGGACTGTAGGGGAGGGAGAGAAACTGTGACTGGGAGTTGGTAGGAAGAGACCATTACTGGGAGCCAGTGAGGGAAATGGAGGGTGGAGAGACTGGGAGTATGATGGTTGGGGAGGAACACTGACATCAGCTGAGAATCTGGGAGGAGACTGTAACTAGGAACCAATGTCTGGGAGGGATCAGGGGCAAGGTGGGAGGAAAGACAACTCTAACAAAGACCTGAGGTGTGGCTGGAGAACTGGACAGAGAGACTAGGACAAAAAGCCAAGGAATGTGTTTGGTGGGAGACTGAGGGCTTTTCTACACTTACAGCACAGCAGCTGCGCTGCTCTAGCACTTAGTGAAGACATTGCCTATGCAAATGGAAGAGCTTCTCCCGTTGGCGTAAGTAACCCACCTCCAAGAGCAGTGGTCGCTATGTCGACGGGAAACACTCTCTCATTGACATAGCACTGTCTACACCGGGAGTTAGGTTAGTATAACTTCGTCACTCAGGCGTGTAGTTTTCCTTATGCCAACACAACTTTGTAGTGTAGACCTGGGCTGAGATTGGATGAGGTGCCTGCGGTGGCAGATGGGGACTGGAAAATGGGTTGAGGGGAGACAGATTGGATGAGCAGCTGGGAGGACTGCCTGGGCTAAGAGATTGGTGTTGGGGGGCAGAGAGACTGGAAGCCGTGGGGGAGAGGGATGAGAATTGGGCAGTGAGAACAGAGGGAGAGACAAGAACTGGCTGGGCAAGGAGAATGGGTCTAGGACAAGAACCAGGAAGAGAAAGCACAGGGAGAGGCTGGAGGTGATGGGGCAGAACGGCTCAAGTTTGGGAGAACAGGCAAAAGGGTCTGTGTCCACTAAAGAAACCCAAGATTCCTGAGTCTCCCCATTCTTCTGCTCTCAATAAATATTTGTGAAACCCATTGGCAGTGGCTCATTCCCCTCTAATACTGGTCCACATAGAAGATGACAATTGCTATAGCTACTCCATTAACTCAAATGGCAAAGATTTGTGTGGTGCATCTAAAGGTTCCATTCCTGATGAACCACATAGGTGTCAATATGACAGTTCCTGTGCACTGAATGAGGCAGGGGTCTTGTGGGAAAAAATAGTAAGTGATCATGTAATTAAAGAAGGTATAATATGTACACACGGACGGACGGGGGGGGCAATTCAAGGTTGAACAGATTACCTTAATTCTGGCATTTTCTAACTTTAAAGTGGTTGACTTTGCAAGCTTAATAATGTTCTTTTATCATAGTTTTTTGTGTATAATATAAATTAATACCATAATGCCATCAGGACAAATTCTTATGCTGTCAATTATCAGCTTGTGAACTGAATAAGTGAGAAAATGGAAAAGAGAAGCTTAGAATTTTAGCACCCATTGTATGACTGAGCACTTTCATTAACACTGTATGAATTATATGAAATCACCTAAGACAGCAAGTATTACTTTAGCTCTACAGTATGTACAGAGTTTTCAACCTTGGGTGCCTCATGCTAGGAACTCGAATTTTCCGAGGTGCAGCGCTCATGCACACTCACTGATTTGGATCGGAGCTGCAGGACTCAATAACTCTGAAAATTGGGCTACTTATTTACGTACCTAAGTGTAGCTCAGATGCCTAACTTTAAAGCAATTCATATAGGCCCTTATTCATCAAAACACTGGAAGATTTTCAGTGATTCAAATTGGACTTATTTGCACCTGTCCTATTTGTGCATTTGAAAGTCTTCCCAGTAAACCCAGGATTAATTTAAGCACATCACCCATCCTTAGTCAGCAAATGTGGCTTATTTGGGATGTAAGCACATACATTATGCTTGGAGATATTTACTTTTGTTTAGTCCATGATTCAGTAAAGGATTTAAGCACATTATTAAGTTCTTTACTGAATCATGGGCTAAACAAAAGTAAATATCTCCAAGCATAATGTATTCCTCTGAGACTTAAAATCATAACATTCACTTATAGGATTTGCTATTTAAATCATAAGGTTTGCAAATATTTAACCTTAGGGGTTTTCGCAGTACTTCTTACACTGAGGAATACAACTGTAAAGTTTATTACTTGCAGGCCGCAAATGTAAAGATTTCATAACATCCCCTTAATTGGCATGTTTCTCATTCTGCGGGGGTGTGACAACTAATGATTCATTCTACCACAATAATATTAAGAAAGTACATTTCACATATCATAGTGATACATAGATTAGTATTGTAACACATGAAACTATTAGAGAAAAAACCTCTGAAGGTAAACTAAAGTATAACACTTAAATAACATACTTATATTTTATAAATAATATGTATATTCCTCTAAAGCGGCTTATACTTTCTTTAGCTTCTATAATAAAAGGATTTTGGTTAGCATGCATGCACTATAATTTGAAAATGGCTTTGCTATATGTAAGCACAGCTTTTTATCTTCTTTTTTAAACACATGGGGTCTTAGGGAAAGTTCAAAATGTTCTGGTATCTGACCTCTTTTTCACTCATTGGTCCAGATTTTCTCAGGAGACCCTTCTCTAAGACAAGTGAGTTTTCTGTTCTCATCTGAATGGGTCAATCCTAGATTCTACCTCCAACTGTCTCAGTTGTCTGTCCTGATCTAGTATGATTGATGATTCCTTGTCTTACCTGTGAGCCTTTTGGTAGTCTGTATGTCGGAAGCTTCTCTGAAAACAGGGAGACTTCTATTATTCTTATTCCCTTCTCATCTTCAGCAAACAATTCTACTTCATCTTTTCGTACAAGTTAGGTCTCCTTCTGCTCCTTTAGGTTGCCTTTTAGCCTCCTGTCTAGTCCAAAAAGGTCTGTGTGTGGGGGGAGGAGAGGGGAAGTCTTCCTTTCACACCATTATGTTCTGCTCTCTGACCATATTAGGCAGCTCAAGGTGGAGATAGGCCAAAGCATTGGTCCTTCACTGTTTCTTACACTACCAGGGGAATCTGGTTTATGTGCTTCTCCCTATTACCCCCGCGTATGGAATACAGGGCTTCACCAGAGTCCATTCACATGGGTGGAGGTTGTTTATCACCACTGCTATTCAGATAGGTGAAGTGAGATTTTGGGTCCTCCTGCTATGTGGGTAGAGACAGGAAATTTTGTTGTCAGCTGTTTTACTTTTGATTATCCTCCTTGATTTTCAGATGCTCTTTGATTATTTCATACATGCAGCATAACGAACTACAATTAAAGACAGTCACCCCAAGGCTCTTCCCAGCAGACTTTATGAGTTCCTGAAGCCTGTGCTTGGGTATGACTCTCTCCTAGCCTTGTGCCTTGGGAGGGAGAGGATAGGAAAGCCTTTCAGATTGAATAGAGTGAACTATCCAATCGTGTGCAATGTTGGATCAGTTAAGAGAGCTTAGCCCACTTTTGTCAGTAAAATACAACCTAATATCTGTATATAGGATTTATCAAAACTAAGCACACTAGGCTCTGTTTTCATTTTTCTCAAAGTGCATCCTCATTTAATCTCCTGTTCAAAGAAAGAACTTGGAATACCAAATCTCTAATGCAGCCTGAAAATAGTCTAGTTCCCCACAGAAATGATTATTTGTCCACAGAAGGCTCAAACACTTATTTTCTAATATCCTATATATTGTATGAGGAAATATAGCACAATTAGGAAACCTTCGGGATTTGCAGTCTTGGCCCTTATGATATTGTTTAGGTACACATATTTTTGGATGGAATATTACTGCATTTCACTGCTTTGAAGGATGAAAGTCAGTTGGAATTTTTATTTCCATATCATCTGAGTCAATGAGTGTTTGACTTGCCATATTGCAAGAATTGAACTTTTTCACAAATGGTTTCTAGCCATCTTCAGATTAAGCTTGATAAATATCACGGAGTTGTCTCTGGCCCTTATTTTTTAGAAGAATGGCTGTGTGTTCACACTCTGGGGAGGCCCATGATTGAGTGCAGTCAGGAGTGCTGCTAACCATTCACTGTTATTTAAAACAGAGGTGTCAGCCATAGTCAATGGTCATTTTAAGAACATTAAACAATGATGATCATCTGTCTTTTAGCTTTGTTTAGGCATTTGCCATTGCAAAGTTGAAATAATATAGTACACCGAATTTGGATTTGCTTGATAATTTGTTCATCCCCTTAACATGGGGTCACACTGCTTTGCTGCCAGTAGTTTGACCCAGTATTTCCAGTATAGTGAGTCAACTAGTGGGCTTTGGGGGTGAATGGACTGGCCCCATGCTTACCCATACTTGGCTCATATCATTCTTGAGCCCATTTGGAGGGTGTGTGGGGGAGTTAAATAAAATTTGCTGGTGACCATGTGTCATAACTATAAAGGGAAGGATAACAGCTCTCCTGTGTACAGTACTAAAATCCCTCCTGGTCAGAGACTCCAAAATCCTTTTACCTGTAAAGGGTTAAGAAGCTCGGGTAACCTGGCTGACACCTGACCCAGAGGACCAATAAGGGGACAAGATACTTTCAAATCTTGGGGGGGGGGAAAGGCTTTTGTGTGTGCTCTTGGTTATAAGGGGTTGTTCGCTCTTGGGACTGAGCGGGACCAGACATCAACCCAGGTTCTCCCCATCTTTCTAAACAAGTCTCTCTTATTTTCAAAATTGTAAGTAAAAGCCAGGCAAGGCGTCTTAGATTTACTTTGTTTTTCTCAACTTGTAAATGTACCTTTTACTAGAGTGCTTATCTTTGTTTGCTATACTTTGAACCTAAGACAGAGGGGGTTCCTCTGAGCTCTTTAAGTTTGATTACCCTGTAAAGTTATTTTCCATACTGATTTTACAGAGATGATTTTTACCTTTTTCTTTAATTAAAAGCCTTCTTTTTAAGAACCTGATTGATTTCTCCTTGTTTTAAGATCCAAAGGGGGTTTGGATCTGTATTCACCAGGAGTTGGTGAAAGGAAGGAGGGGGGAAGGGTCAATTTCTCCTTGTTTAAGATCCAAGGAGTTTGGATCTGTATTCACCAGGGAATTGGTGAAAGGTTTCTAAAAGCTTCCCAGGGTAGGGAATGGTGGCAGCGGACCAGAACTAAGCTGGTAGTTAAGCTTAGAAGTCCTCATGCAGGCCCCTACATTTGTACCCTAAAGTTCAAAGTGGGGATACAGCCTTGACACCATGTGTCTCGTTAATGCAATGAATGGCTCCATGTTGCTTCAAAGCAGTGGCATTGGAACAATTTGTATAGCAGGGGTGCTGAAAGCCATTGAACAAAGCTGTAAACCCTGTATATGATGGAAACAACTTCAAGCCAGGGGGTGCGGCCACACCAACAGAATTCCTAGTTCCAGCACCCTTACCCAAGGCCTTCCCTTAGGACATCAGGAAAATTGCAAACAGCGAGCTTTTAAAGAGATGCCATTATTGAAGCATTTTGTATTTTTATGTAACTGTTTCTGGTTGGTTTGTTGGTTGTAGTGTTCTGTACCATTTTACTAGAAGGGCCCCCGAGGAATAATATTGAACCTAAACTACTATGTTTTTGTCCATCACAATGAATAGAATGATAAATTTAGGTTTATCTGGATGTCTGAATCACATTTTCAGTGGTAGGTTATTTGTATCTGGGTGAAGGGCTTTTGTTGCACTCATTTCATTGCTAGGTTAGTGGGATCATTCATAGGCATGCATGATAAAGCTGTAAAAGAGACACAAATGTGTTCAACAAACTATTAATTAAAAAAAAATAAAAGTGCTTATTTAATACAATTTTTACAACACTATCAAATATGCCAAGTACAACATTATTACAGTAGAGATTGCTCTAAAATTTACAGGGTAATGACAGCCCAGCACAAAGGGTTATGGTTATCAATTCCTAATTCAGTGTTTAGCCAACCTAGCCAGTACAAATGGATGACAAATTACCCAAATCAGTATAAAAATAGTAGAACAACTTTGACATACAACCCAAGTGGAAGCTAAGTAAGTTGAGCAGGACAGATGAGAAGATTCTGAATGGAGTAATAAAACAAAACTATTGTGTTGAATCTATAAAGCTCATAAAAGCAAGAGGAATCTTTAAGTTGAACAGAGAGCACAACTCTTGAAGGCTATTATCCCTGCAAAAGAAAAAGCTGTTATCGGCAATTCTTTTAAAGGTTAGAGCTATATTCAGCAATAGGTCACGGAAAACTGAAGTGGTAAAGTGTCACTCTGACACCAGAAAGAGTCACCTCATAGCTCAGCTGTTGCATAGGGCTTTTATCTGAAAAATGGTGTTATTGAACAATAGTAACAGAGGATCATACAAAATAGGATCATCGCATTTTTCCCCCCTGTCGTTATTGTAGTCAGAAAAGAAAACAGTACCAAAAGTTACTAACACGGTGGGGCTTTATGTTGGTTACTGCAAAATAGAGTAACCCAAAAAAGTAAATATATTTTATTACAAATCAAGGCCTTGATATTATGCCTGTCCATTAAAATCAATGGCAAAGCTTCCACTGATTTCAGTAGGAGCAAGATTGGACCCTAATAGCCTTAGTTTTCTAGGCCCCGGGCATATTTGATGTCCAAGCACTGATAAATAGCAATGAGCATGCTAATTGACTAACAGCATATTTTTTTCAGTAACAAGGTATGAATGCTGATGAAATACATTTTGCTGTTACAAACTTGTGGCTCAGACTTAGTAGTCAAAGTTGAGAGAGAGGCCCACCCTTACTCCCCTGTACAGACTAGGGTTAGCCTTGTCCAGATGCTAGCTCTGGGTACAGGAAGAGAATGGGAGCTGCCCAAATGATCTACTCTTCACCATGAGCAAATGAGTGGAGAGGGGCAGGGAATTGGCTGAGCCATGGCTCTGGTCCCTTCCCATGTGCCAGGGAGTAAGTTGCCCTCTGAAAAGGATAAAAAACATATTTCCTCCCCAGAACAAGAGGGGAGCAGAGGAGGATTTCCCCCCCACAAAACACTTTTCCAATTCCTCCATGTTAGCTTAAACACCAGCTTACTCTGGGCTGAGGCTAGCAACGGCTAGATTTCAGTGACAGGGTGAAGGTGCTTATTGCACTCAGAGGACCAGACTGGGTTACCGTTACTCATGCTGAATGTAGACAATGAGAGTGCCTGCCGAGTAAGGTACTACTCAATATGAGTTAAGTGCATTACCATCTGGCCTTAAAAAACCTTTCTGGTAGGTTACCACCATACTGGAGCAAGGGAGGAGCAGAGAGGGAATTGTGTCCCCAAAGTGAGCGTCTGGGATACGGCACCTCCTGTAGTTATTACCGGGGTGGTAGAGCTTACTCACTACCTCTTGCTCAAGGTTATGCCTGAAGGTACAATGTAATCCTTATGCTTATACATAAAAAAAAGTACCTAGGACAAAACTCTACTCTCAATTGAATTAGCAGAGCTTCTTCTGAAGTCAGTGGGATCTGGCATATGTGAATGTGAAGGTAGAATAACGCTCACTGATTGTTTTACTGGAGTATAAATCATGTGAGTCTTTGTGAAGATTTTTTTTTAATGGAGGGTAAAAGAAATACAAAGAATGGGACAAACTGAGCAACTTTTATTCACACACTGATTAGCATCTTACTCCATAAGAACTCTTATTAAAATCAATATGGAGTGAAGTACTGGAGAAAGGGTGGCACAATCTGGTCCAAAGTGTAAATTATGGCTTCAGTTTGATAAATTTAATTCTCATAACCTAAACTGGATCAAAGTCTAACCTTTTCAAAGCTTGTCTATATCTACCCGGCATCTGTTTTATTTGACATTTTAACAGCATCTGTTTTCAGTTATCTGATGTCTCTGTTTCATTCTCTTAACGTCTATTGAGAATAGGCCTTTTAAAAAAACTTTCTGACATCTCAAATCAGTGTGGAGATCTAGTGTAAGTGCCTATTTTTTATGCAGGCTGGATCTGAGCACGGAAGGTAGCACTACACAAGCAAGGAAACTTGTACTTATTAAATAACATTTTAATTCCTACTTTTCTTGAGACAATAAGATGGATCTCTACCTCTCAATCTCTATATAAGACCATCTTCCCATCTGAATCTTAGTCCTGGCAGAGGCAACATGAGCAACTAAGTCTTTTGCCTGTGCTCTGAGAGACTAATTTCTTGACAATAATCTGCTGTTCCTAAGTATTCAGATTGGGGAAGACAAAATAGTGCTTTTCAAAGGGAAACAGCTTTTTAGCTAATCGTAAACCATTTATGGTATAGGCCTGTCTTTAGTGAGACCAGGCTCATTATTTATCATCTGTGTTGTCTGGTAGCCGTTAGGGATTTAGAGAGAGTTTCACTGGCCTAGAGGTAATAGGAGTTAAACCATTTAATGAAAGTGCTTATCTTGAAGGCTTACAATATTCAGCTTCTACTAATAATTTGGGACAATTGTATCAACTTTATTGACATACAGTAGAACCTCAGAGTTACGAACACCTGGGGAATGGAGGTTATTCATAACTCAAATGTTTGTAACTCTGAACAAAACATTATGGTTGTTCTTTCAAAAGTTTACAACTGAACATTCACTTAATACACCCTTGAAACTTTACTATGCAGAAGAAAAATGCTGTTTTTAACCATCTTAAATTTAAATGAAACAAGCACAGAAAGTTTCCTTACTTTGTCAAATCTTTTTATTTAAACTTTCCCTTTATTTTTTTAGTAGTTTATGTTTAACACCGTACTCATATATATATATATATATATATATATATATATATATATAGAGAGAGAGAGAGAGAGAGAGAGAGAGAGAGAGAGATCTTTGTCTCTGCTGCTGCCTGATTGCATATTTCCGGTTTCAAGTGAGGTGTGTGGTTGACTGGTCAGTTCGTAACTCTGGTCTTCGTAACTCTGAGGTTCCATTGTAATATTGATTTGAGCAGTATGTGAAGGTGTTTGTCTTGGCATTGAAAAACAGTGAAACCAGTTCTCTGAGACTGAAATGCTGGAATATGAGTTGAGGGGATACTCCTTGAGCTCCCAGTAGCTTGTGCTACTTACAGTTGTTCAAAGATTAAGGATTACATTGTGGCCTGTGTTGTTCAACGGCATAAGGCTGCACCCACACAAGAAGGAGCCAAGAGTGGGCAGCCATGGGGAGTAGGTAAGAGCTTTGCCCCCACTTCCACAATGGACCAGCCAGCACAGCTGAGCTGGCACAGGGTACAGGATAGTTATCTAATACTGGTGAGGACGACTAACACACATTGTGCAACTACTGCATGTTGCAGTGGGGAAAATAGTGCTAATGCTGTCCAAACTGCACAATAGTTATGTGCCCTTCAGGCAAATAATATTTAAATTCCAAAGCTATATGTGACCACAGAGAATGTTAGGGGTAGTAAATCTGTTATGGATTTCTGTTGTGACTCACCCTTGTCATCCTGACAGGAAGAGTAAGCCTGTTTTGATAATAAGTGCTGAGAAGTCAATAGGAAATTGTATATGAATACCAACAGATGTGTTATAGGTAGTTGTCCCAGTGTTACCTACTTCCTTGCAAGAACATCTAGCGACTAATATACATTTGTACTTGGGAAAATGGTTCTGATCTTGGTCCAACTGGCAAGGCTAAAAGATTAAATTGTGCTCATTTAGAAATGGCAGTATAAAACAATACAGAATCTCATTGAACTAGAGCGTTTTTCAGTGCATGTAAACATAGCACATAATACATAAGATATGATGACAAGATGATACTTTCCAAGGGTGCAAAGGGCAAGCGAAAGCCTATGCAATTCTGAAGTTCCTGTTAAGCTCTCAAAATAGGGATTGAGTGATGCATACGCCTTGTATGTCACTGCTTCACAGGAGTGAATTTCACCCCAAGTTAGCAAAAACAAAAGCCCATGACATAGTACTTAAAACTCAGTCTCAATCAATTAGTTCCTTGCCGCTTGAATCTATGTCAAATATATCCTTTGCATTCTTCTGATAGAACAAATAATGTAAGAATCATAAGCAAGTACAAGGAATAGTATTACTGACCTAATGCTGTGACTATAAACTGCTCTGATGATTTGGCTTTGAATATTTGAAAACAATCATGTGTGCCATTCGGATGACCTGATCACTATAATAAGAGCAGTGGATTTTTTTATTTCTTCATTTTACACTGTGTAGGTAGCAATCTTAGCCTGGAAAGAAAGATAATGATCATCTACCATCAGAGCAATCATAATTCATCGACTGAACACCATTCCTACACTTTAGCATTATTTCATTTTTCTGACATATTAAGCAAATAAGTCATTTTCCACTCCCCCTTTATTCTAAACATGGACATGTTTTTATATCTAGATCTTTGTTGTAGACAGTGAATTTTAATATTGTTGCCTTATTTGTTTAGAAGTGACAGAAGACCTTTTATAACAATTTGCAGATGAAATAAAAGAACATATTCATTGAGTCTTGGCATGGGCATGTTTCTAGAGAATGATCTTTGTTTTGTTCAGGGATTTTTAATCCTGCATGATTCCCTTACTTAGGAACAACAATTTCTTAGTCTGTTACCCCATTTGTGTCACTCCAGTTTTCAGCATTGATAATTTCCTGACTGATCGTTGGAAGGAAAAAAAACATTCTCCACTGTACACTGCTTGTATAGTCTCAGCAATTGCACTGACAGTTGTGAGAAATTCTTACTGATAGCAACAGAAAAATCAAGGTAATGAATGATTCATGACAATTATTTATTTGATGATTTAGATAACCATGCAAAAAGATGATGTTTCCATAAGAATCTCATGTATACCATCAGATGTACTGAAAATACTTAAAGTACAAATAACTGTTTTCAATTTAGTTTATGGAAGGAAAAGGACTATATTGTTAGAATCACACCTGGACAAACTAATCAACATTTACAATTTGTTTTTGAGAGAGAGCTCCTCTGCCCTACATATACATAATCTAAAATTGCTTCTCACCCAACCCCATCCATTTGTTTGTCCCATCGATGTGTTGTATCTCGTCATTATCGTGCACTGTAAGCTCTCTAGGCTAAGGACTGATTTTTTTTAACTACATCTGTTCAACACCTAATAAAACAGGGCCCGATCCCTAATTGCGGGTTCCCATGCTACTTTGCTATAATTAATATTACAAAAGTTCTACTCCCATTCTTATCAGAACTAGATGACAGGAACCAAGGTTATTCAATATGAATTTGTCTTAAACAGGCTTGGAAAACGTTTCTATTTCAATTCAAATACATAATAATAATATGGAGATATACCTATCTCATAGAACTGGAAGGGACCCTGAAAGGTCATCGAGTCCAGCCCCCTGCCTTCACTAGGAGGACCAAGTACTGATTTTGCCCCAGCTCCCTAAGGATTGAACTCACAACCCTGGGTTGAGCAGGCCAATGCTCAAACCACTGAGCTATCCCTCCCCCCATCTTTACATCTTTCTGTAAATTTAGTGCAGTCAATTTTTTTCTATCAAAACTTTTTTCCAGTGGAAAATTGAGTTGACAACAAAGCAAATTTTGACTTTTTAATGAAAACTCAAATGCCTCAAAACTGAAAACCCCAAAATTCTATTCAGAAATGCCATCATGGGAGTTGTAATTCAGGTGATTCATGCTCCCATTGTCCTCCAGTCAGGAAGAGAACAATAATGCAAGCACTTTTTTCATAGATTAGCTGTGTGCACAGTGTAGATCACCCCTTGCCGAAAAGATATCAAGAGGCAGTATTCTGTAGCAATCCATGCAGAAGTGACTGTGAAGAAGGAATTTATAAATGTGGAGTTGGGGTTTACACCATGGATAAGGTGTGCATAAAAAAAGTGCTCACAAGAGGCACTTGTGGGAGGAGCAGACTAACAGATGAAGATTGATAACACTGATAGAGCAAAGAAGGTGGTCAATGTGGTATAATAGTGTAGGGAGGGGAAACCCTAATATAAACCCATTTAAACAATCGGGATGTTTAAAGACATGACATTTTGGTTTAGAATAAAACCACGTACAATAAAACTTATCCTGTATTTCTTATGGTATGATATCTAAATAGTGTTTTGCTTCTCATCTATAATCTCAGAGCGATGATATTCTTTTTAAATTCTAAAAACCACAGCATAATGCAGTAATTCCCAAATAAGATTCATGGACCACTGGTGGTCCACAGAAAGATGGCTAATCACAGGATGCTGGCTTTCCTTATTTAAATACATCCCTCATTACTTTTTAATGTAAGCATTTTCTGTAGTTGCCACAGGAATATTATTCGAACATGAACTCAAGGGCAGGTGGTGTATGTGATCATATGGGGGAGATGATCCAACAGGCATACTGTCTTAATATGTAGTCCACACTAAGGGTACGTCTATACTTACCGCTGGGTCCGGCGGTAAGCAATCGATCTTCTGGGATCGATTTATCGCGTCTTGTCTAGACATGATAAATCGATCCCGGATCGATCCCGGAAGTGCTCGCCGTCGACGCCGGTACTCCTGCTCTGCGAGAGGAGTATGTGGAGTCGACGGGGGAGCCTGCCTGCCGCGTCTGGACCCGCGGTAAGTTCGAACTAAGGTACTTCGACTTCAGCTACGTTATTCACGTAGCTGAAGTTGCGTATCTTAGTTCGAAGTGGGGGCCAGGCCTAAGTGTGTGGACCAGGCCTAAGAAGAAGCTTGAGACACACGGGTCTACTGTGACTTAGGTGTTAGGATTAAGGTCCTCAAATATACCCCCAATTCCTGTGAACATTTGGAGATGAACTTTAATCACTCCTTCTACCTTTATTGTGTTTGGATTTCAGTTTCAAAATCATCTTTGAACTTAAAAACACAACCAGGAGAGGGCCTATATTCCCTTGGTATTTATAAAATGCAAAGTCATTTATGTTACGTTATTTATTACACATAAGACGTTCTGTTTTACTTACTAACTTATGTCAGAGGAAGTTTGAAAATACTGAGCAGGACAGACTCTACCTCACCTACACTCACAACAAGTATGTCCCTTGTTGAGTTTGCAGAGCTTTCGTGAAAAATGCAGTGTTTCTTGAGAAACATTTCATGTTAGTTAATATTCAAATAAAGCTGAGAACAATATTTTTTCCTGCTGACTTTATGAATATGGAAGTTTTATTGCAGCTTTAAATGGTGTATTTTGAGTTGATTTGGTTGGACTAGTCCCATGATTTGTCACAAGATTCTGGTTCCCTTACTGTCTGAGCTTACCCAATTAAGTTAGGGAGGTGAAGAGGCCATTTGACAGTGTTTTATTGTGGTTAAGCCGCTATGTAAATCTTTTAAAAAGTGCCTGTGTTTTGACCCAACCCTCTATTCCACTCCCACTTTCCATACTCAGAATGACTTGGGAACGGATTGTCTGAAAATATTTTTCATCTGATACTTGGGTCTCACATTACAATGTAATTTGGCTGCCACGGCTAGAGTGGTAGGAGAGGAAGATTATTTTAACTGCTGAATGATGATAGCTTGTGAAAGGGATTGGGATAGTCAGGAAGGCTGAAAGTTAGTTGCCCAAGTGAGAGAGAACCATGGCATAAACTAGGATTTTATCAGTTGGTATGGAAAATAATTGGCAGATGTTAGAAAAGTTGTAGAGGGAGAAGCAATATAATGTAATGAGAGCCTGATGTGAGAGGGTGTCTTCAAAGGAAATTGTTGAGCCTAAGTGATGAGGAGGATAATGGAGTTATCACTGATGATGGAGAAAGTGGGAAGAGAGTTTAGGAAGATAGAGGAGTCTGACTTCTGAGCCGCCTGTACTTCTTGCTCCTACTTCGCCTTTCAGCATCTCCCCAAGTATTACCCACTGCTGTAGACATGTGCAACATACCCCGCTGTGAGAGGATCCTCTGATCCTTGAGCTTTTTCACCAAGAGTAGAACAGATGCCTTTACCTTGCAGATTCTGCTTATGTGAGGTTACCTCCATGTTTTCACTGGTTTAGCTACTATGGGACAAGTGGTGCAGTCACTCTGGGCCCACAAGGTTAGAGGGGGTCCACGCCAGAGTGGAAGAAGCTCCTATCTAGTTGCACACACCTATTCCCATTCATGATACTGCAAGCCCAGCAGAAGTTGAGCTGTGCTATACTGCAGTGGAGAAAGGTCACCAGAGAGTGAGGCCTGCTGGCCGCCCAAGCAGGGAGAGGCTGGGATGAGGGGCCCCTCCGACCGAGGCAACCCAGATGAGCAGCTCACGAAGATGTGCAGAGAAGGTGTGGGGAAATGGTCGAATGGGGGGATGTGTGGGGATGTACAGGGGGGTGGAGACAGGAGATGTGGCTGCCCCTAGAGACAGAGTGCAAAGTAAAACCGTTGGCTGCTTTGCATAGAGATGGGAAGTTGGGCGGGGGAGAGGGGGCTAGATCAGAACTGAAGGGTGGGGGAAAGGAGGTTGGAGCAGAGCTTGGGGATTCTGGATCAGAGATGGAAGGATGGGGGAAGTTACAGGGGCAGGGTTGGAGAGGAGCTGGAGGGGACTGACAGAGGAAGCCAGGGGAGGGGTTGTGGAGGCCTGAAACAGGGCTGGGGGCATGGACAGGGAAAGTGCAGGGCAGGAGGGGAGCTAAAAAGTCCTTGGGGGGTGATTGGATCAGGGCTGAGGGAGATGAGGGCTGGACTGAAGAAGGTTGGAGAGGAATTGAGGGAGAGTTGGAGGGACTGGATCAGAACTGAAGGGGAGCAAGGGGTCTGTAGGGAAGCTAGAGGGAAGCTGGCAGGAACCATGGAACCGGAGAGCTGGATTAGGGCTATGGGAGAGCTAGGCAGGAGCTGGGGAGCTTGAGGGCTTGGATTGGAGCTATGGGGAGGTGGCGAGGGTCAGATTTTGGAATCAGGCTTCCAAACTATTCTTCACCAGGGCCCTCTGGGGCCTTGTTATGCCACTGCTCATTTTCTCCTCAGAGATGGAAGAACTGGTTGAATTTTTCCAAACGTAAAGCAGATCTCTTAGTAAAACAAGTTATTTCACATCAGAGAGTGAAAACAAGTGAACTGTTTCCTAATCCTATCTAGATTTTACACATTGATAAAAGTGAGATTTAGATGCTGTAATTTAGAGAAAAGACTGTTAAGTGCTTACATGACCCAGCAGACACGTTAGCCTTCTGCCCTCATGTTGCCAGTCACAGAAAGCCTGTGCTAGAGTCTGAGCTCCTTTGTCTGGTGAACCGCGGCCACTGGGAGCTGCGGGAGGCTGTACCTGCAGACGGTCAATGTAAACACTGTCTCACGGCCCACCAACAGATTACTCTGACAGGCCATGTGCAGCCTGCGGGCCGCAGGTTGCCCACCACTGGCTTACAGCCTCTGAAGACAAATATCAGAAAAGGTGGGGGTAGAGGAAAAAAGTCAGATAAACTTGCATTTTAGTTATATAAAAGCAATTTAGACCTGGCCATCTGTCACAGCATTCTGGGGTGCAATCCAGACCAGTAAAGGGTTGTGTCACCACTTGCTCTGCAACCCTGGGTGCCTTACAATGCTTTGCTTTCCCAGACAGCCTCCTAACATTCAGGTCACACCCTGAATATCTGTGTGCTAGACAGACGTGGTTCAGCAGCGCTGGCCTCCACCAGTCTTGATTACAACCAGCAAGGTGACCCCAACATAGTCCCAGTCCTGATTTCCCCCAAAACTGTGTGCTCTTATGTGTCCAGCCCTCTCCTGGACGACTAAGAGAAATAATAAAGTTCATTGCTCCTGTAAAGAGACAAAAACACATTACAGTTTATTAACTTAACTGGGGTTAAAACACCCTTTCCTTCAAACACAGGGCTGAATTGGTTTATAATAGAAATAGAACACATTTATTAACAATAGGACATAGGTTAAGTGATGCAAAGTAAAAGACATAAAAGTAGAGATGATTCAAAGAAAATAAAGGTGAAAACACACATCTAAAATCTAAAACCTAATCTAGCAAGGTATAGGTTTTGTTCAAGAGGGTTTCTCTCACCAATCTTCCTTCTTTCTAGCCGTGGCTGACTTTCCCTTAGTCAGGCCCTTCCACAGAAGCACAAGGGGATTATTTCCCTTGTCTTCCTTGGTGAAAGCAGGTTTCTCACCTATATCTAGTTTCCAGAGACTTCAACTCCTCTCCCCACCCCCACAAACCCTTATATGAAGGCTGCAGCTTTCTCAGCTAGTGAGAGCTCTGTTCCCTTGTGTCTGTCCAGTGATGAATGCCAAAAATGGCTTCTGTCCTTGTTTATATCTTCCAAAGTTCAAATACCTTGTTTTAAGAGATAGGATGACCTCATGCTTTTCTTCCCTTCCTGTGGGCTTCTCATTCCCCTATATGTAAATGGGGCTTCCATTGTTTTGATTCTACCATGTTTAATTTATATAGGAGATAGCTATTTACCTATCACATTCCATCTTGTCTGGGACCGATCTGTTTCTCAATTTGTTTGGAGACAGACTGTAAAGCCTACTATCAATGAGTACTCATAATTCCTTCAATAGTGTTTATACATACATTTAATAATATTAATCACCAGTATTTCATAGGCTTTCATCAAACATCTCATTTGATAAACTTTCATAATACAGTAATATTGTATACAATCAATTGATTCAATTACTTAGCACTTGAGAGTCTGTCTTTACAGCCCAGATAAAGTTCTTATCCCTGCTAGAAGCTGTCTCCTCCCCTGCTAGTTAGCCAATAGCTTTATTTACTTAATATGTAAATGAACCTTCATTGTCTCTGCCTGACAACCTGGCTGGTCAGAGAAGCAGCTGGTCAGACCTGTTTGCCAATTCACCTGACATGCCTGGTTTAAACACATTTTAGTAATCATTCCAGCATATACTCATAACTCTTAATACACACCGCGTACATACATCATACAAGAGTGTTAATGATTAGTGAGTTCTCCAATGACATGTTACATGACACCTTTTAGGTACAGATTATAACCATAGTGGGCTGGGGTACACTGAAATGTACAGGCCAGCTGAAACTCATTCCTGAAACCAGTGAGCCCCTTGCTTTCTGGCACTGGGATGCTCTTAAGGTCACACCTTCCCCCTTACAAAGATGCAGGAGGAGCATTATCTGCTGATTGACCCAGAGGCAACAGGTCAGAGCCCTTTTTCCTGGACAATGTGTCTGTCACCATATTTTGTTTGCTCTTTACAAAGAAGAAACCTGTTTTCTCACCCTTGTCTGTTTACAGTCTCCAGGACATAATATCAGAGAGTGTCCATAATTTCACCCAATAGAGTTGTTACAAACATTTCACTGTGACATTAACAACCAGCATGTCAGATTTCAAATGATCTGTTATATTTAACCTTTTAAATAAATATCATGACACCAGAGTATGAGGTGTAGTGAGTATGTCAGGCCTGACCTGAGTTGCTGACCCAGAGCAGTGAACCACAAATTGGCCCCTGTGTTACACCATCATAACTAGCTAATTGTTATAGGTGTTGTGGGAATTGTATGTCATGAGAAGTGATTTGAAGAAGAGCGCAGTGACCTTATGGGTCCAGTCAGGAAGGGCATTCTGCATGTCAGCATGGAAGTGGAAGAAGACTGGGCATGAGAAAGTTTGCAAAACAGGCAAACAAAGCTTATCTCTTATTGTGGCTGTGTGAGGACAGTTAAAACATGGCTTGATTTTTATTCCAGCAATTGAGTGACAATTCACTTGAGAAAACCAAGGCAGCTGAATATAACATTTAACAAAGATATAAACAAACAAAAAACTGCTGCCTTGCTTCAAGTGTAAATTAGCCTACTACATATGCAGGCAACACCATTTCCATGGTTACAAATGACCTGCTAATCTCTTAAATTATCCAGTCATGCTGAAAAACAGACCTAGTGAATAATTATAGTAAAAATGCAGAGCTGATGCAGTACTTGTAATAACTGAATCCCCTAAAGTGGGGAGTTTCTTTCCTGTTAGCTGTTACTTGTTCAGAGTTACATGTGGTAAGGACATATCACACAACCTCTCTTGAAATGGCATTCACTGGATTATTAATCCAACATATTTGAAGTGGATGTTGGGAGCACACTACATGCCTATTGTTGATTTATATGTATTTGAGAACAGGAAGAAACCCCAGTTTACTTCCTGTGTAGAGGGTGGTGTTCGGAGTGCTTGTCGGTGCAGGGAGCTTGTGTTTCCTTATTTCATCCTATTTGTATTATATCTTTTAGGGCTGGTAGAATATCACCGATACATTTGTTATTAAGGTATTTGAAGGAAAATGTAAAAGTTCAATGAATAATTGAGCAGCTCTAATGTTCCTTAACGTATACTTGTTGTGCAAATATATATAAATTGAAGTTCTCTTTTTGTAAGTTTCTAAACCTAAATACCCTGTTCTCAGCCTGAAACATACATAAGAATAGTTCTTGCATGAAGGGTATACATTTTTGCAATACATGCTGAGGACTGCATATTTAGTCAGAATTACAGTTATAATGAAGTGTTAACTTTCTTGTGATATGTTGACTTAAACAGAGTGACTGAAAACTGTACTGACTAATACTTCATAGATAGCATTTTTCATCCCAAGTGATCCCAAATGCTCGTCAAGGGTCAAATTTGAGCTGGGTGAAATTTTTCGGCCAAAACCTTTTTTTTTTTTTTTGGTCGGAAATGAATATGTTGGAATCTGTAGCTTTCCTTTTGATTTCTCCCTCTGCAGAGACTTCAGAAGGCCCACAAAGGGCAGGGACCCCTTGCAAGTGATGGGGTCTGTGCTGGAGCCAACCAATATAGATAACTGGGTGTGGTCAGGTTCTCCATCATCTGGGGGAAGAACGACGGGGGACTCTGTTTCAAGGAGGGATTGCTTTTTAATAAAGGTTTGTAAAATGCCTAGCACAATGAGGCTCAATCTTTGATAGGGGCCCTCTGACACTGTCATTCTAATTATTATAATTAATACAATCCTCAGGCATGCTGAACACCTGGTATTCTTATTTACACTAGAGTTTCACAGGTTCAGCATCTTTCCAGACTTTAACAGATTTAATGTTTTATTTCTGTTGTCTGTCTGAATTTGCATTCAGTCATGGTATTTTCTTCTATGTACGGTTAATTAGCCTATGTTAGAACTTTGTTTGCATGTGTTTACATTCTTTATTGGGCTTTTATAATCAAATAGGTAAATTGTATAGTGAGTGCATACACTATCATTATCCTGTATGGATAGAACAATGCGAGTGTAAAATAAATCCTCACATACAATTTTCAATATAGATGAGCTGACTATCAAGACTGTCCTAGGCACGTCATTTAGAGGGATTTGGTTATGACAAGAACAGGTACTGAGAACACATTCCTAGTTTGATCTTAGTTCTCTGAAATAAGATTACTATCGCGGTAAATTTCAGTGTCCATAGCCCCTTCTTCTGCACACCCCCACTGTTGGTGCACATGAGAGCAAATGTGGGAACACCAGAAGGGGACCTTGCAAAGGGGGGAAATGGCTAAGTAACAGGAGTTTATAAATCTATGTAGTCTCTATTTACCACTGAGTAGAAGAAAAAGGGAGTATCCAGATGCAGGAAATGGACACTGTGCTCCATGGCCCACCTCTCCCTTTATACCCACAATCTATGTGAAACAAAAGATTAGTTAATCCTGCTCGTAACATGATTAAGTGCTACTCAAATAGGGTTCACAGACCATGAGGAGTCCCAGAATGGGTCTAGCATCCAATGGCAGTATAACTAGTGACCAACTGTATGTAAGTGACTGGGGCATAGGGTGTCTGTCCTAGTGGTCACTGCTGGGCTGAGGTCTGCCCACCAAGGACAGGACTTGGAGGAATCACAAGAGCCAGGTTCTGTAAGCAAGAGTCTGGGTCAGAGTCAGGCTGGGATCAGAGATCAAAGACAGTTCCAGCCTGGAATCCAGAGGCAAGAGTCAGGGTCAGGCAGGAGTCAGAGGCTGGAGATCAGAGGCAGCACCTAGCTGAATTGAGAGGCAGGAATCAGAATGAGAGTCAGGCTCGAGTCAAAGACTGGAGATCAAACAAAGACTGGTGTTGCAGCAGGCCAAAGTTTAGTTGCGTGGGCAACCCCTAGCTCTTAAATAGAGTGCTTGGCCAATCACAGGGCCACAGAGTACTGTCACTCTGGATCACTTGAGTGGGACTTCCTGAGATACCTACTCTACATAGTGATCCCAGACTGTCATATTGCATGGCCTCTTGGTGGCATTGTGGGAATACCACCTGTCTCAGGCTCTACAGACCTAGGTTCTAGTCTCTGTGTCCATATGCTGTCTTGCCATTGCTGTGGCATAGAAAGCTTTGCAAACTCCTTCTCATTCTGTCCAGGGGAAACAAAATGTCTCACGACCCACCAGTGGGTTACCCTGATGGGCCGCATGCCAAAGGTTGCCGACCCCTGTTCTACATCTTTGCCAGTCCCAGAGAATAGGAGGTGTGGGTGGAATATGGCCCAATGACTGCACTTCAAATTCCACCTTGTTTCCCTCCATGAACCTTTTTACAAATCTATGGCCTTACCTAAATTGCATTAAGTTGTAGTGGAAATTATTTAACTCATAATAATAAGTTGAAGAGGGCCAATATATGACTGCAATAAATCACTTCAGGGTGTTGTCACATTGGTCTTACACTCAAGGTATGGTGATGTCCTGGCAATCACTCATTCCTGACTTAGAATGTCTCTCTTAAAGAAATTACAAGAGGTTTGAGCTGAGGAATGTTGTTAGATTAATACAACAGACATGTAATGCAGCTTTCCTGTATTAGGGAGAGAAACAGCTGATTCCAAGCTTTGTGATAGATTTATATAGCAAAGATACAAGGTCAACAGAGCTACTGACAAGCAGTGCTGACTGGATCGTATCAAAGAATATCTTCTTTGCAAATAAGATGTGAAAGCAGAAGCTTATAAAACTAGTGCTTGTGGGTTCATACAAAGTATCAAAATTTGCACTTTCCCTAGAGACCATCACTCTTCAACATGAAGGGTACATCAACCAGCACTGACAAAGAGAAAAGAGTTGTACTTACGGTTTTTCCTCAGCACATTTGCTGTATTCATTGCTGCCTGCTATAGTAGTCTTGTAATAGGGTGACTCATCTGGGGCTGGCCAACCCTGGTTTCTGAATGAGCCCACCTGGGATTGATTGGGTGATTGGCAGTGGCAGCAGCAGAAGGTGTGATGGGCCACACAGAGGAAAGTGGAGACAGACGGGTTTGGTATCAACCATGCTGGTAGGGAGAGCACTCCTGCCTGCAAAGGAAGAATTTCTTTATGTGGAAGAGTGGTGCAGAGAAGATTTGAGTGCCCCAGGAGGCAGTATGGGTATTGCAGGGAGATAAGTAAGAAAAAACAGAAGCATGGGAAAGCAGGTCCCCAGAGTAAGCGTACTCCCAAATATTTTAGGTATGGCTAGAAGGGTCTTCCTCTTGAATAATGGGGTCTGTGGGAAGGAAAAAGCCCTGCAGAGGGAGAGAGACTCAGAGAGAGTCAAAGGGCAGAGCAGTCTGTATGCTCATGTCAGACTTGGGTGCCTGAGGTGAGGGAATCAAGTGGGGCAGTGACAGTCACAGCGTCCCCTACTGGAACTGAGCAGGTGGGGCAGGGCGTAAAGTCAGGTGGCTGCTGGGAAACATGACCAGAATGAGGGGACACCCAGTGCAGTGAAAGTGGATGTTGCAGTCATGGCAGCACCTCTTACAGCTGCCAAAATGTGCAATACATCATTAGGAGGTTCGACCATAGAAAACCAGACCTGTCTAGTGGAGAAGTACCGAGTGGAGGTTGCTGCTTTAGAAAAAGCTCAGTACAGAAAGAAAGAAAAGGGATGACCTAGCAGCTGATAAGCAGGGTTCGGAGTTCCAGTAGAAATGCTGGAGGATGAAAAGGAGCAAAGAGGAATGTTGTTAGATTAATACAACGGACATGTAATGAGAAAGAGCAATTACTCCCAGAGGTCAGCCAGCTGAAAGGGGAGCTGGAGCATCTACAGGCAGAAAAACAGTCTAGTAAGGGATGAAGGAAGAAGTAAGGTATTGATGAATTGGGGTGGGGGCATGCATAAGGAGAGAATATATTCCCACAGCTAGAACTTGCCCTGGGGTAGGCAAGTTTCTAGGGGAGTGGGAGGCGGGGTGTTTGTGGCTAGCTAACCCTGAAGGATTACTGAATGAGCCACACCTGGATTGGATCAGGTGACTGCCCTATAAAGAACAGCAGATAGCTGCAAAGAAGGGGGTTCTCAGGAGGTGGACAACCTGTATCTGATGGGTGGTGACACAACTAAGAAATATATAATACAGGTGACAATCTCCTCCCTTGGTTACACTGTTCTGTGACTACACTCATGAAATGGCTTTGTATTCTGTCCGTGTCCCAGTTTAGAGCCTGTGACACTTTCACCTTGTAGATTATTCAGTTACAGTAAATTCAATTTAAAAAGTCAACAGTTGACACACTATGATATCATAGATACCACAATTATTTCCTATTGGGAGAAAGCGGTGCGATTGAAGATGCCGTGGTGCGCCAGCTGTTGGGGAAATGTGGCTCTTTTGAAAAGTAACCAGTATACCTGTATTAAATTATGTCAGATTGCTTTGTATAACACCATATTAAAATTAAGATTTGACGTTTTTAGTTTTAGCTGAGATGTCCTGGCAGAAGTTCACTGTAATTAAGAATTTAATGCTAATATTTAGTTGAACTAAAAGACAGACCAACATTTTTATGCTGCTCTTGAACCAACACTCTTGCTGTCAGCACTCAGCTTTATGCTACTTTAAGTCAATTTCACACGTGAGAGCTGAGGCCAAGTGACATTAGGTAGAAAAATGCTACAAAATGCTGGGGACTTGGTCATTTATTTGCTGAAAAAAATGCCACTCAGGTTTTTTCCTAACTAAATACCTGGAAGTGGGGTGGTTGGTGTGTGTGTGTGTGTTTGTCTTTAGGCATATGGAGCCTGGCAAATGATATTGAAAATTTTCCCTGCCTAACATGTGAAGCATTAACCTCCCACCTCCCTTACAGGCTTTGTTGCTTTTCTTTAAAGTTTACTTGTCAAAAGTGGCAAGGGGAAGAAATATGAAAAGAATTATGGCATTTGGAAATGGGGGGGGGGAAACTATCATGTCATGCAATCAGTCACTCTAACAGCCAGTGCAGAATTGGTCTGTATTGTGAATGTATTAATGTCTTCTCCTGTCTTATTTTAAAAGTGCATAGTGCAGAGCAAAGGTTTCCATTATTTCATTGGAAAACGCTTCCATAGTCTCTTCTTAATTTCATCCCATTATTCCTACTTATTCCCCTCTTATTATGCTAACAAATTCATAATCCTCAGTGTAGGGTTTTTAAGAGTTACACCTCTTTCCTTGTAACTCAGTCCTTGCAACTTCTGGCAAAGGCTCCAATCCTGGCAGCTGTGCTGGGTGCAGGGGCATGGGTCTGCCCATGCAGAGCATCTTGCAGGAGAGAAGCTTGAGTATGTTCCATTAACTCCTTCCAGTTTGTCAATACTTTATTGTAATGTGGTGCTCTGAACTGAACAAGGTATTCCTGGAATTCTCACACCAGGGCCATATGTAAAGGGACTGTGTAGTAGGGTTGCGCCGGGGCTCTACCCTCCGGGACGGAGGGGCGCCACACCGGCTCACTACAGCACAGGCAGTCAAAGCTCAGGCCCCTTTACGCAGGGGCTGAGCGACAAACAGTTAGTCCTGGACTCAGGCCCTCAGGCAGGGGCTGAGCAGACAAACCATTAGCTCTGAGGCCCAGGCCCTGGAGCAGGGCGGGGCACAAACAGTCCCAGCTCAGGCCCTTGGATGCAGGGGCTGAGCAGACAAACAGTTAAGGTAAGCCCAGGCTCCTACTCCTGAGCGTTGGGTGAGGGGGAAGCCTGCCACCCGTGAGCAGGGGTGGCAGGGGGGAACGCAGGCCCACCCACTCCACTGCGTTCCAGCCCGGGGCCCTAGCAGCGGTTACTGCCGCTGCTGCTCAGTGGGGTATCCTGACCGGAACACACTGACATTGGCTTACAGGCCTCTGCAGCCTGACCGGGGTCGGCTACCCCCGGGCTACTTCCGTGTCCCCCCTCGGGGCCTACCTCGTTGGCGACTCCGGGTTCGGGCCAGTCCAGCAGCATCGGTTCCTCGGGTGAGGGGCTTGGGGGCCGGTCCAGCAGCTCTCCACCAGGGTAGCTGGCCCGGGGCAGGCTTGGCTCCTCCTCGGGATAGCTGGCCCGGGGTAGGCTTGTCCAGTCCTCCTCGGGGTAGCTGGTCCGGGGCAGGCTTGGCCAGTCCTCCTCGGGGTACCTGGCGAGAGGTAGGCTTGACCGGCGCGGTGGGGTAGCCGGCGGCCTGCGGCTGTCTCCCAAGTGGGAGCTCGGCCCGGGACATCTGCTCTCTCTGCCGGCCTGGGTTCCACTGAGCTCTGCCGGCGGGCTTTTATATTTCCGGGTCAGGGCCGTGACCTCAGAGGGGCGGGCGCCGGATCCGGTGGCTCCGCCCACGTTGGGGTTAGGGGAAGTTCAGCCCTATGCGGGACGGAGGGGCGCCTCACCGGCTCACTACAGACTGTTATCTTCCCAGTCCATGATGTCATGCCTTCGTGTAATATCTAAGTTAAGTTCCATTATCACTCCTTGGCTTCATTCAGCATTAGTTTCTTAGGTGTGTGTCCTGTTAAGTATCTGTGTTTAAGAATAGTGTTTCCCAAGATGCATTACCCTGCATTTTCCAAGCTGAATTTCCTTTTGCTGGTATTTCTAAAATAGTTGGTTTTAGATTTTCTCTTCACACTGATGGGTATTCTCAATGCCTCCTAATTTAGTATCAATTTAGCCTCCATCTAGACAGTCCTGACCCTTTCTAGACCATCCAGCTGAATTTAATGGAGGTGGGGTTGCTAATTCTCTTTCTAGCCAGAAAGGAAGAGGGCTCCACATCTCTCTATATTCCTGAACCTTTTGTCTGACCCAATTTTCCTCCCATCTTTCTCCTCCTTTATGCAAATTAGAAATCTGCTGGTTTTTGCTTTGAATGTCAGTAGGTGCAGAACACCCTTTAAATAGTATGGCCCGAATCTGCTAAAAGGAATTATATATATATATATTATAAAAAAATTATAAGAATTTATCTGCTCCAGCTGGATGTGTAGATGGGTCTTTTGGGTAGGTTTTGAAAGCAACATCCAATGTGTCGGAGAGACCCCTGTTTCATTTGTTTCTGTCTGTGCATCCTCCTGGCTTCCATCTCTTCAGTTTCAGCTTTATTATTACTGGTAAACCCCTTTTGGGGAAGGCTGATGAAGAGTGTGTAGGTGAGCAGTGCATGAGGGATGCAACTGACCACACACAAAGTGCACAAATGCAAAAAGAAAACACTGAACAAAATAATATAAAAGAAACAGCAGTGCTTGTTAAGCTTTTGTTTTTCAAAAATCTTGTTTCAGCTAGTAACATGGTGAAGCTGTGCTATCAAGTCTCTGGCTGATAAACACAGTTAACAGTGCTGAATTAAATCATTTTATTGGAAAATGTTTGTTTGTCTCCCAGACTCCTCCAGGATTTGTGCAGGCAGAAATTTCTGAACACTTTCTAAGCATTTTCCCTTTGATAATAACCTTGCATGTTTCCTTTGTGCCCGAACAACCAGTTCTCGTAGGCCACACAGAGGTAAAACATAGCTTATGCATGCCCACATAGAGAAATTGAGGTTAAGAAAACTATATAAATGGGGCTGCTGGTATTCATTGAAAGGGGAAAGAAATGACAGCTGTCAATTTTATATGTAACTTAGTTCCTGTATACACACAGTGATTTGCAAGCAGAATGCTGGTAATAAATTAGGCTGTAAGTGTGTCAGTTAGGGTGACCAGATAGCAAGTGTGAAAAATCGGGACAGGATATGGGAGGGGGTAAGAGGCATCTATATAAGACAAAGCCCCAATTATCAGGACTGTCCCTATAAAATCAGGACATTTGCTCATCCTAGTTGCAGTCTTGTGCATCTGAAAGCCTTAATATAAACTATTACAGAATACATTTTGTGTGAAATAACACTGAAACCAAAAAAATAAATGTAATCTTCCTCTTCGATAAAGTTTACCCCCATGTTTTCAGAACACCCCCATTAGCTTTCTTAACCTCTCAATTCTGTTTTAATTCTCTACACTTGTCATCCCTACTCAAAAGTATATTAGCATTTTTTATTTTTTTCTTTAGTAAAAAATCATATTAAACTGAAATTAACATATTGTTATCAGTCACTTTACCCCATTAAAAGGAGGAGTCTCTTTTCTATACATAATCTTAATTTTGCTTTATAAAGTTTAGCTTGAACTGAATGAGTCTTGAAGACCTGAACTGGACCCTTCAATCAATCATTGCACCAAGCTATCCTGACTTAATTTGATCTAATTGGAACTAGCAAAATGAGCTACATGAACGTAATGTACAGAGAAAGTATGGTCAGAATTAATAAACAAGAAATGCAGTTCTTATGCTAATTTGCATCTAGTTTTTATTTTAAAAGAAATCTACACTGAATACAGGGTTATACATTAATTTTTTAGATTCACTTCTGGTCTCTGTGTTTTGCTACATGATGGAATGAGGTCATTCCAAGGCTATAGTACAATGTCCTTCAGTCACCTAGAACAGGAAAAGAGTGCATGACAAAGATTTATGGCTGAGTGCTGCACATATATAGGTCAATATCTACATTTTTAGGCCAGCTCTGTTATCCAGTGAAAAGTCATGTTAACCAATAGACATACAAAGCTTTGACCCAGGCCACGTAAGTGTGTGGGAAGCTGTTTAGAGCAGCAACCAGTCAGAGGAAACATCAATGAGGGGAACTGGGAAGGCAGAGGGACCCTGAGGAGAAGCCTGGTCAGCTTGCATGCATTCAGTAGCTTCAGCTTTCCCAGCTGACTTGGGGGAGGAGTTGTGATGGGATGGCATACACAGTATTGGCCTGTGGAGGATTGTGAGTAGAGTGAAAAGGTTAGTCTTGGGAAGGACTTTAATGGTATGTAGGGACTAGAGCTGGGCAAATGACTGTGTTTTTGTTTTGTTTTTCCAGTTCAGGGGGAGTTGCACTACCATCTCCTTCTCCTCTGGTTGTCCCGTGAATGTCCAAAACAAATTGTGTCAAATTCGTGAGTAATTTTTTGTTGACAGAAACTATGTTTTCGCAACAAGTGAACCATTTGTCCAATAAATTCCATAAGAACATAAGAATGGCCATACTGGGTCAGACCAAAGGTCCATCCAGCCCAGTATCCTGTCTACCAACAGTGACCAATGCCAGGTGTCCCAGAGGGAGTGAACCTGACAGGTAATGATCAAGTGATGTCTCTCCTGCCATCCACAAACTGGATGGACCACTGTTTTGTAGACTTTCATTTTTAATCTGACTGGTCTCTCCTGTCACATACTACACTACTTATGTCTCGCCATTTGAGCAAGGCATTTATTATTCTAGATCTGTTTTTGTCCATTTCCCCTAATTCTGGGATATTTGAAACTTTGTGTTTTCAGTATTGTCTGCCCATCTAGTTTCAAGGATAAATTGCTTCAGTGTTCATATTATTGAAATTACATAGCATATATCTGGCTAGGGACACCATTCCTTACCCATCCTGGCTAATAACCATTAATATGCTTAACCTCCATGAATTTATCTAGTTCTCTTTTAAACCATGTTATAGTCCTAGCCTTCACAACCTCCTCAGGCAAGGAGTTCCACAGGTTGACTGTGCGCTGTGTGAAGAAGAACTTCCTTTTATTTGTTTTAAACCTGCTGCCCATTAATTTCATTTGGTGGCCCCTAGTTCTTATGTTATGGGAACAAGTAAATAACTTTTCCTTATTCACTTTCTCCACACCACTCATGATTTTATATACCTCTATCATATCTCCCACCCCTTAGTCTCCTCTTTTCCAAGCTGAAAAGTCCTAGCCTCTTTAATCTCTCTTCATATGGGACCTATTCCAAACCCCTAATCATTTTAGTTGCCCTTCTCTGAACCTTTTCTAAAGACAGTATATCTTTTTTGAGATGAGGAGACCACATCTGTACGCAGTATTCAAGATATGGGCGTACCATGGATTTATATAAGGGCAATAAGATATTCTCTGTCTTATTCTCTATCCCTTTTTTAATGATTCCTAACATCCTGTTTGCTTTTTTGACTGCTGCTGCACACTGCATGGATGTCTTCAGAGAACTATCCACGATGACTCCAAGATCTCTTTCCTGATTAGTTGTAGCTAAATTAGCCCCAATCATATTGTGTGTATAGTTGGGGTTATTTTTTCCAATGTGAATTACTTTACATTTATCCACATTAAATTTCATTTGCCATTTTGTTGCCCAATCACTTAGTTTTGTGTGATCTTTTTGAAATTCTTCACAGTCTGCTTTGGTCTTAACTATCTTGAACAGTTTAGTATCATCTGCAAACTTTGCCACCTCACTGTTTACCCCTTTGTAGCGAGGCGGTGGGATACCCCACAGCCATGCTGAGGGCCGAAAGTATAAAAGCCCGTCTGCAGACCTCAGTGGAGCCCAGGCCGGCGGAGAGAGCAGACGTCCCTGGCCGAGCTCCCGCTTGAGAAACAGCCACAGGCAGCGACCGGCCTGCTAACTCACCGGGCCGGTCGAGCCTGCCCCGTGCCAGGTACCCCGAGGAGGACTGGCCAAGCCTGCCCCGTGCCAGCTACCCCGAGGAGGAGCCGAGCCTGCCCCGTGCCAGCTACCCCGAGGAGGAGCCGAGCCTGCCCTTCGCAACCTACCCAGAGGAGCCAATGCTGGTGGAGAGCACCGACGACACTAAGACGGCCCAGGTACCATACGAGGGGGAGTGTGGAAGTAGCCCGGGGGCAGCCGACCCCAGTCTGGCTGCTGCACTGCCAGAGCTGATGTCAGTGTGTTGCGGCCAGGATCCCCACTGACAGCAGCGAGTTTCCGTCGCTGCTAGGGCCCCGGGCTGGGATGCAGTGGAGTGGGAGGGCCTGCGTCCCCCCTGCCACCCACTCCTTGGGTGGCAGACTCCCCCCCCCCCCCTTTTTCCCTGGCCTAGAGAGGCTGGGGGCTGCCACAAACTGACCCAGGCCCTGCTTAAAGGCCTGGGTACCTGACTAACTATTTGCTTGCTGCCCCGCCCTGACCTAGGGCCTGGGCCGCCCCAAACTGACCCAGCCCCTGCTTAAGGGCCTGGGCCGCTGATTGACTCTTTGCAACTGACCCAGCCCCTGCTACAAGGCCTGGGCCACTGATTGACTATTTGTTTGCTGCCCCAGCCCCTGCTTAAGGGCCTGGGCCGCCGATTGACTATTTCCTGCTGACCCAGCCCCTGCTTAGGGACCTGGGCCACTGAGTAACTATTTGATTACGGCCCTGCCCTGACTTAAGGCCAGGGCTGCTATAGACTTTGTCTCAGCCCTTACTTAAAGGGCTGGTGTTCGGACCTCTTGGCTCAGCCCCTGCTTACGGGTCTGAGCCCCTAACTGTGGGTCCGTGGTCCCCGACTGCCGCCGGACCAGAGCAAGGCGGTGGGATACCCCACAGCCCCGCTGAGGGCCGATCCTCGGCCCAAACCTACTACACCCTTTCTCCAGATCATTTATGTATAAGTTGAATAGGATTGGTCCTAGGACTGACCCTTGGGGAACACCACTAGTTACCCTTCTCCATTCTGAAAATTTACCATTTATTCCTACCCTTTGTTCCATGTCTTTTAACCAGTTCTCAATCCATGAAAGGATCTTCCCTGTTATCCCAAGACAACTTAATTTACGTAAGAGCCTTTGGTGAGGGACCTGGTCAAAGGCTTTCTGGAAATCTAAGTACACTATGTCCACTGGATCCCCCTTGTCCACATGTTTGTTGACCCCTTCGAAGAACTGTAATAGATTAGTAAGTCATGATTTCCCTTTACAGAAACCATGTTGACTTTTGCCCAACAATTTGTTCTTCTATGTGTCCGACAATTTTATTCTTTACTATTGTTTCAACTAATTTGCCCGGTACTGACATTAAACTTACCGGTCTGTAATTGCCGGGATCACCTCTAGAGCCATTTTTAAATATTAGCATTACATTGGCTATCTTCCAGTCATTGGGTACAGAAGCTGATTTAAAGGACAGGTTACAAACCATTGTTAATAGTTCCGCAATTTCACATTTGAGTTCTTTCAGAACTCTTGGGTGAATGCCATCTGGTCTCGGTGACTTGTTAATGTTAAGTTTATCAATTAATTCCAAAACCTCCTCTAGTGACACTTCAGTCTATGACAATTCCTCAGATCTGGATGGTTCAGGTTTGGGGATCTCCCTAGCAACCTCAGCTGTGAAGACTGAAGCAAAGAATTCATTTAGTTTCTCCGGAATGACTTTATCGTCTTTAAGTGCTCCTTTTGTATCTCGATCGTCCAGGGGCCCCACTGGTTGTTTAGCAGGCTTCCTGCTTCTGATGTACTTAAAAAACATTTTGTTATTACTTTTTGAGTTTTTGGCTAGTTGTTCTTCAAACTCCCTTTTGGCTTTTCTTATTACATTTTTACACTTAGTTTGGCAGTGTTTATGTTCCTTTCTATTTACCTCACTAGGATTTGACTTCCACTTTTTAAAAGGTGCCTTTTTATCTCTCACTGAGATTATCTCCACTCAGGACTAAATCCACCTATCTCTCTAACAGGGACAAAAAGAGAGGGAGCTTATCATTATTTGTGGGTATTCACTGAGTTGATCCCGCATGTGATCTAAAGATCGAGAACTTTGTGGGTGAAAATAGGTGTGTTACAAGGCAGTAATTCACCACCTTTCCCCCTCTGTGACTCCGCCCTACCTTTTCATACTGGGACCACCCCAGACCCTCCCTCCCTTCTAGCTGAGCTCTAGCTGGGGCTTCCATCCTATTTAGCAATATAGAAAGACAAAGGGTGCAATATAGACTCCTGATTGAAGGGGAAAAGTAGGTCTCTCCAGCTCCTTCTGTCCTTGTTTTAATGTACTTCATATCAAGGAGGAAGAAGATTAAATATCTTCTATTCTGCTCTTGTTTGTGTTTAAACTACCAGAAGCTATGGATATTAGAATTTTGCAGTCTTCTCAGTATAACAGTAGGGGGCTGCTATCGAGCTTCTGGTAGGTAAATCCTTGAAAACACAGCATTTTCTTGCACACTGCATGCTTTTCTTAGTTCACTGTCAAGAGAGCCAGCTTTAGAAAAAGATGGCATCATTCTGCATCATGTCACTGAAGAATACAGATCATCTTTTGATTTGTTAAATTGTTAGGCTATCAGCTCAAATTCTGGTGGCTTTAAGCAATTTTAATCAGATAAACTTACTTTATAAAATAACTCTAAAATCAAGCTGAAATTGTTAGGTCATACTATTATCCTTTACCAAAGTAGTTCAATTGAATCCAATTTAAAAAAAATAATGCTTTTTTTCATTTTAACTGCAATGTCATTATGGATTGTAAGAGTCTACAGGTCATATACATTAGGAGGCCAGAGGAGGGAACATGGAAAAGAATGAGTGTTCAGTACTTTAAAAAGATAGGAACATTTGTGGCTTTGAGTAGGGTTTCATAATAACAGTGCTTCAGCCTAAATTCAGTTTGAAGGTAATGGAGGTTAAAATAATCTCCCATTGAGGACTGACCATGTGAAATGGCAACAAATGAAAGTAACAGTTTTTAAAACCATTGAAGCACAGCCACCAAGTGCAATTTGAAGTCTGGTCTCTCTGCAGATAGCTGGAGTATGACAGATGGGGAAAAGCAAGATTAGATTGATATGAGTTTGTAGAAGTGGTGTGAAGGGTGATAGATCATCACCCTGCTTGACATTGAAGTGAGAACAGTTTATATTCATTTTTTTACCCTGTGATATCTGTTCATGTATTGGAGAGACAGAGAGAAAAAGCAGATCCCAGGAGAAGTCAAGTGGTAGTTGGGAACACATACTTGGGGAGATAGTGAGCTTTCATATTCTTTTTCTATGGCACGGCATTGCTAAACTAAGCCCTTCCTCTGCTTACTCACTCCAACTAAATTTAATTTGTACTTTATGCTTTGGCACATGGTAACAAATTATCTAACATTTCAAGTTTATCTTTCATCAGCCCAGTCCCATGATTGGAATGAAAATGTATTTTGAAGTAAAGCTGCAAAGGCTTAACATATATTTTAATCAAGAAGAGCTCTATTTCTGGTGAGCTGGGCAAATACAACCTTTCCTCCCTGAAACTCTTATCTAGGCTAAACCAGGATCCCTTTTATTCCCCACCCCTCCTCTTGAGTTTTACGCTATTCTGTGCTCCCACCTTGTACCAAGGCCATCAATTCCTTACTCCATTTGTTATCCTCCTACTTTCCTATTATGCACCTTGAGTTAATGAGGATTCTTAATCACAGTAATACAGTTTTGCAGGCTTCTCAAAACAAAGTCCAAATGGCAGTGTGAGAAAGAGTTGCTACATTGGATACCTTTCAACTGCCTTTTCTTCCTTTGCCTCTTTGTAGTGACTGTTCCACCAAAATAGTCCATCTGGCATTGGTTTAATTGGGCCATGTTAGGTGTCAAATAACCTTAAAGGTTGTAATTAAGAAGCTAGTTCCCTGGGTTTACCACCACTAAAAGAAGAACCCCTACATTAAGATCACTCAATGATTCATTTGTATAAAGTATGTACAATGTGAATACTTCATGTGTGGCTTGTTCAAGGTGCAATGTCAATAGCCAGAGCTTCTAGTGGTGAGACACACCAATTATCATTAAAGGTGGGAGTGCATCAGGGATCAGGATTGAGCCCTTTCCTGTTTATCCTCATCCTGGATACCCTCACAAGGAACATACAAAAGGAGGCACCTTGGTGCATGTTGTTTACAGATGATCTTCTATGCAGTGAAGAGACATATAATCTGGAAGAGGATCTTGATATATGGAGAGATGTTGGAAAGACATGGGCTCAAAATAAACAGAAGAAAAACAGATATATGGTATGTAATTTCAATAATATGAACACTGAAGCAATT
Source organism: Emys orbicularis (assembly GCF_028017835.1). Lineage (NCBI taxonomy): Eukaryota > Metazoa > Chordata > Testudines > Emydidae > Emys > Emys orbicularis. The sequence goes on along the minus strand of NC_088683.1, from coordinate 264,874,839 downwards.
TATCCTTGAAACTAGATGGGCAGACAATACTGAAAACACAAAGTTTCAAATATCCCAGAATTGGGTGAAATGGACAAAAACAGATCTAGAATAATAAATGCCTTGCTCAAATGGCGAGACGTAAGTTGTGTAGTATGTGACAGGAGAGACCAGTCAGATTAAAAATGAAAGTCTACAAAACAGTGGTCCATCCAGTTTTAATATATAGTGCTGAGTGTTCGAAAACAAAAAAGGGACATGCACAAATAATCTGTTCCACACAAATGTGAACGTTGAGATGGATCAGTGGTGTAAGCAAGAAAGACTACATGGGGAATGTGTATTTTAGAGACGTGCTCAAAGTAATATCCATGAAAATGAAAAAAACAAGGGAGTGCAGCCTCAGATGGCTTGGTCATGTAAAACAGTCTTGACAACTATGTGGATAAGAGAGTTCAACAGATCAAGATTGAAAGGAAAAGACAAAGGCTGATCCAAGAAGAAATTGTGAGATGTCGAAAGGAAGATGTTAGCATGTGGTGTATTAGAGGATATGGCATTGAAAAGAGCACTTTGGAGGGAGAGGGCTTGTAGAGTATACCCCAGTTAATGGGATTAAAAGAAGATATGCAATGACTGCACTGCACCTTAAGCGGGGAGGTGGGGAGGAGTTGTTGTCTGGCTTGCTTAAATATACCACTTTAAGCCTGGGGGTGGGGGAGGGGAGGCATGGATGTTGCCGCAGATGCAGAGCGGGTCAGCATGGCAACACTGACTGATCCCCCATGGGACCGGAAGAGATGGGGGGACACGGGGCCGGTTCCAGGCACCAGCGCAGCAAGCAGGTGCTTGGGGCAGCCAACGGAGTGGGGCGGCACGTCCGGCTCTTCGGCAGCAATTCAGCAGCGGGTCTTTCAGTCCCTCCCTGAGGGAAGGACCTGTCGCTGAATTGCCGCCAAAGAATGAAGCGGCGGCGCTCGAGCTGCCACCAAAGTGCTGCCGATCGCGGCTTTCCCCCCCCCCCCCCACTGCTTGGGGCGGCAAAAACGCTGGAGCTGGCCCTGGACAGGAGGTGGCCTTGTTCAGGATGGCATTTTTTTGGAGCTTTTAGGATCAGAAAGCTAGTACCTGGGTCCCATAGGGATTCTGCTAGAAGGACTTTGGAGCTGTGGGATATACACTGAGAATAGCAAGCAGTTATATTATACTTACTAATGTCAAAGATGGATCCATTATCCTATAGGTGGGTGGCAAGCTCGAGGTCTGCACAGTGGAGGCTTTGAGGACATACATGGTGATAAGACCAGGAAGGGATGGACCCTCTTTATGCACATTTATGGGAGTCCCCTCACAACATACTAGTTTGTTACGATGGTGAGATAGGGACTGAGGAGTTTGGGGCTCCCAGCCCAGGAATTTGGTTCCTACTTCTTCAGGATTGGGAAATGCAACAGCAGCGGCATAACTGGATATGGGGGCTAGGGCAATTCAGGCAATTGGGCGTTGACATTTGGAAGCAGACAGAACATATGTGAGACCCCAGATGGGGAATCAGTATTAATTTTTCATTGTGTTTTCATTACATACATGGGAAGATGGGCCACACAGATGCAATATGAATCTGCCGGCACAATATTGTTTGATGGGTGCGTAGGCAGGCATCCAGGTTGTCTGAGGATTCACAGCTGAGGCTCAGTGATGAAGCAGGCCTGAGCTGGCATGGAAAGAGGAGCACCTTATGGGAACAACTGTACCCTCTGGGGCCCATAAGCAGGCTCCAGATATAATTGCGGTGTATATTGGGGGAAATGATTTGAGAATGTGTAATGGGGTAGCCTTAATGCTAAGAGCAAAGAGGGACTTGGGACTCTTGGGACTTGGAACTCTTCACTGGAGTAAAAATTATATGGTTGGACATACTGCAATGCAGTATGCTGTAAAGCCCCTTGGGTAGACAAGGCTAGGCGGTATGTGAATAGGGAGGTGGCCAAATTCATGGGGGTTATAGGGAGGTTGGTAAATTTGCATCTCAACATAGTATAGGGGGCACTAGATTTATTCAGGAAAGAAAAGGTTCACCTGTCAGACTTGGGGGCTAATGCATCCTTGGCTGATATTAAAAGGGGCATAGAAAATGTCTGGAAACCCAGCTAGGTATGGGGGGGAGGCAGCCAAGCTAATTTCTGGCACCTCCTTGTGGCAAATGTCCAGTGCAGGTACTCTGTAGGGAAGGGATACAGTGATGAGATAAATGGTTTCATAAAGGATTTAAAGGAGGTCTTACTTAAAGGAACAGAAACAAGGTGTGTTCGGAGCTCCTATGACTGGCATGTCAGAGAGCCAACCCTCCTACCCCTTCATAGAACACCTTAACCCTCATTCAAGGGGTGGTAAAGTCCCAGCAGCAGGTTGGCAAGGGACCAATATGGAAAAGGGGGTGCTGATGGAAGCCCCCCAGGTAGATATTGAAATAATCATTGAGTTACCTGTGCTGTACACTTTCATCTGCTGGGTACAGACAGCTTAGTTGCAGTCTAATTAAACTATATACAATGTCTCCTGTCCTTTTTCTGGTATAGCTGGACAATGTGAAAATGTAAGAAAATGGAACACTACATGTTGTGTTAAATCCCCCATCATAACGGTCTAATCTGCTATTTTAGTCTCTTCATCAGGAACAATTTTCTTTCACTTTTCCCTCTTTTCTTGATTGCAGTATACAATGGCAAATTCTTCATGATTGTAAGTGGGTGTGATTCAGATGATATCAATACAGTTGTGTCCAGTTACATTGGCAAGCTGAAGCCAGTTGTGTTCATTTTAGAAACCAAGTTCTAATATTCATAATTTCTCTTCCCACAGCTATTGGTAATTTACTCTTTATTGTCTATTCACTCTTTGGTTTCTAATACTCTCCACAGGGGTACCAGTTAAAAATAGCCTGAGTTACAAAGTTCAAAGAAAAACTTTGCTACAGTTTGAGGGAGGGTTGAATTCAGTTTTGAGATTGGGCCAAGTAATTCCTAGTATGGTGGGATGTTTTTAATATGTAGGCACCTTTTTCATTAGGAATTGAATTGAGACCATTACCACATTTTCACATAGGAAAACAAACAGTGTTTAAATGGCAATGATACTCAGTCACTAGTGACCTGAACTGAGTTTTCACTTACAAACTAGATGTGGAAGGCTCTTAATCACAATGTTAAACTCCTTTAGAACCTTCAGTTCTTCTTCCAATTTCCCATTTGTTTGAAAATGAAGTGCAGTCTCTGGTGCTTAGTCATTGTAGGCCTAGGCCACAGTAATGCCATATAATTTTGAAGACCTTCTCTCTTATGTAAGAGGATCGACTAAATCAGGACGCAAATAATTGAGTCTGTTGGGAGTTTTGCCTATTAAGGACTGAGTAATGACTTCAGGATTTGGCCCAATAATAATGAGCACTTACACAATACTTTCCATTTTCAAAGTGCAGTACAAACATTGTTTAATTAGCCACATTTGTTTTAATTAGATAATCTACCCACATGTATCCCTGGTGAAACAAAAAACAAAGATGACAAATTAACCACACTGTTCACCAAACATTTCTCTTTGTGGACTGCAGCTGGTGTTTGGAAGAGAAACAGTTCATCCTTCCCCAATATTTTGTGCTAGAATGTTTGTTTCTTTTTCATAAATAAACCAAGTGCACATCATTTAAGTAAGTTAGTCTGTGTTTCAGCAAATTAACTCTGGAGGTTATGACAAATATCCTCCATAACATTATTAAGTGAATTAGCACAGGGAATTTCAGCATTAGCTTTCTGCAGCATATGGTACAGAATTTCAATTTACTTTTTTTTAAAGGTTAAGTGTTCCTCCAAGCCCACTCATTTTGTTACCATTCCAAAACAAAATAAATAGAGAACTTCCTTTTTCCAAGCTACTAGTTCAGTCAAATATTTTAATATAAGATCAGTTGCTTTCATAATCTTCTTCCTAAGTGAGCAGTGACTACTCTGTTTAAACCATCCTTTTTTCAAATAGCATTGGCATAGGTTTCATTGTTGAATGTAGTGAACAACACACACTGGTGGGAAGATGCTTTAGGCAAGCGCTAGTCAAGTTAAATGATATTAATTTAAGCTGGTAGCCAAGATGTGCAAGAGAATCATTGTTACTGGGGCATTTGTACACAGATTTCCTATGTTTTGCTATAGGAGTCCAAAGGCCTTTTACATTCAGCCATCTGATTTGTGCAAAAAGTGGACAAGCAATTCATGCTTTAATGTATTCCATTGTTATTACCATATAATACTGTGCTATTAAAATTTCTATAAATCTAACATTTAAATTTACTTAGGAAAAAATAAACATTTTGGTTATATTCAACAGTCCTTCCCCTACCGTCTCATGCCCATCATTAGCAAAGCAAATTAGTTCAGGTCCTACCTTCAGATGTTAGAGACAATAGTCACACATGCACACACATGCTATTAATCAAGCACTGGTGTATCCTGAAGTGTATAACAATGAGAATAGTCTTATCGTAACACATTTCATTGGAGGGTACTGGGAATGGAGGGAGATCCTACAGGTATGCCTACACTAGATCTGGGAGCAAGTCTCCCAGCCTGGGTCAACAGACTTGTGTTAGCAGGGTTGTGCTAGTGTGCTGCAAATAGCTGTGTAGACATTGCAGCTGTTGCTGGAGCTTGGGCTTGCAGACTTGGGGAGTGGGAGGGGGAGATATATGGGTGGAACCCAAACTTCAGGCTGAGTTGCAATGAGGAGAGTGGGACGCTCAGGCCTCGGGGATTCTTTGCTGGGGGATCATGGAGCTGCCTTGCCCATGCTTCCCTCAACTCCCTTAGAGTCCACCATTCCTTCCAGCCTGATCATCCTTTTGCTCCTCTTCTGCTCAGCCTGTTCCCTGATCCTGTCCCTCTTAGTCTTACCTTCCTGCTGATAAGGCCCTAAGATCAACCAGGTGGTGCTTCCTTTATGCTCACTCTTTCCATGGGCAGGTCCATGCTGGCTGGCTGGGCAACAGCAGGAGGCACACTGAAAGCCGAAGAAGGAGGCACAGCCTCCACATCCAGAGGGCTGCAGCTGGGGGAATCCATTCCCAGGGAAACTCTGCTCAGTCCCAGTAGCTTTTCCAGCTGCATTAGAGACTTTAGTTGGTACTGAAACAAGCAGCCAAGAAAATGAAGAGAGAACTCCCTGCGGTGATTTGCCTTATTTTGGAGACTAAATAAAAATTAAAATGAGAGTTTCAGACACTATAGTCTGAGAGAGCTTTCCCTATGGTAAATACGGGCTCCGTCCAGCAAAAGCTTTAGTCTGTGGAGTACTCATTAGTCATTCATTGCCCTAGTGAGAAAAGTCATATGAATAAGGACTACTTGCCTGTCAAAGGGTTTGCTAAACGTGAACTCCACAATTAGAATTCAGTCCAGAATTTTTCAAAGATTGCATGGGTTCAGACCTAGAGTTTACTTTGGGTTCATCTCTATTTTATTTTACAAGAATAAGAGAAGGACACATGGAAAAAATAAGATGACCCCCCCACTTATCTCTGTATCCTTGGATTAGTTACCAATACAGCCCTGTTTCTTTAATGTGGATGCTAACATTTATGCTAATTTGCTAGCAAACAGATTGAGTGTCCTCTTCCCCATATATGTTTACTTGATCAGTCTGAATTCATTGCTGGTAGGCATCTAACTGATAATACTCAGAAATTTGATAAGGTTAATTCTAGCAATTCTTCCTTCATACTGCTTTCTTTGGCACTAAGAAAGCCTTTGGCTGGCTGCAGTCGGGGTACCTAAGACAGACTTTGATAAGGTTTGGTTTTGGAAATCAGTTTTATAGAGGCATATTGGCCCTAGATACCCATCTTCAAACTTATGCTTTGGTTAATGGTCATCAATCCCCTCCTTTAGGACATTAAGGCCATTGTGGAGAAACTAAATGAATTATTTGCTTTGATCTCACGGCTGAGGATATGAGGGAGCTTCCCAAAGCTGAGCCACCATTCTTAGATGACAAATCTGAGGAACTGGCCCAGATCAAGGTGTCATTAGAGGAGGTTTTGGAAGAAATTGATAAATTAAACAATAAAGTAATAAGTCACCAGGACCAGGTGGTATTCACCCAAGAGTTCTGAAGGAACTCAAATGTGAAATTACAGAACTGCTAACTTTGGTTTGTAATCTATCATTTAAATCCGCTTCTGTACCAAATTACTGGAGGATAGCTAATGTGACACCAAGTTTTAAAAAGGGCTCCAGGGTTGATCCCAGCAATTACAGGCTGGTAAGCCTGACTTCAGTACTAGACAAATTGGTTGAAACTTTAGTAAAGAACAGAATTGTCAGACACATAGATATACATAATGTGTTGGAGAAGAGTCAACATGGTTTTTGTAAAGGGAAATCATGCCTCACCAATCTACTAGAATTCTTTGAGGGGGTCAACAAAAATGTGGACAAGGGGGATCCAGTGGATATAGTGTACTTAGATTTTCAGAAAGTCTTTGACAAGGTCCCTCTCCAAAGGCTCTTAAGCAAAGTAAGCTGTCATGGGATAAGAGGCAAGGTCCCCTCATGGATTGGTAACTGGTTAAAAGATAGGAAACAAAGTGTAGGAATAAATGGTTAGTTTTTAGAATGGATAGAGGTAAATAGTGGTCTCCCCCAGGGGTCTGTCCTGGGACCAATACTGTTCAACATATTCATAAATGATCTGGAAAAAGGGGTAAACAATGAGATGACAAAATTTGCAGATGATGCAAAACTACTCAAGATCGTTAAGTCCAAAGGAGACTGTGAATAGCTACAGAGCGATCTCACAAAACTGGGTGACTGGGCAACAAAATGGCAGATGAAATTCAGTGTTGATAAATGCAAAGTAAAGCACATTGGAAAACATAATCCTACCTATACATATAAAATGATGGGTTCTAATTTAGCTATTACCACTCGAGAGAGATCTTGGAGTCATTGTGGATAGTTCTCTGAAAACATCTACTCAGTGTGCAGCAACAGTCAAAAAAGCTAACAGAATGTTGGGAATCATTAAGAAAGGGATAGATAATAAGACAGAAAATATCATATTGTCTCTATATAAATCCATGGTATACCCACACCTTGAATACTGCATGCATATGTGGTCGCCCCATCTCAAAAAAGATATATTGGAATTCAGAAAAGGGCAACAAAAATGATTAGGGGAATGGAACAGCTTCCATACAAGGAGAGATTAATAAGATTGGGACTTTTCAGAGGAAAAGAGACGACTAAGGGGGGATATGATAGAGCTCTATAAAATATGACTGGTGTGGAGAAAGTAAATAAGGAAGTGTTATTTACTCCTTCGCATAACACAAGAACTAGGAATCACCAAATGAAATTAATAGGCAGCAGGTTTAAAACAAAAGGAAGTATTTTTTCACACAACACACAGTCAACCTGTGGAACTCTTTTCCAGAGCATGTTGTGAAGGCCAAGATAATTAAAAAGGGGTTTAAAAAAAGAACTAGATAAATTCATGGAGGATAGGTCCATCAATGGCTATTAACCAGGATGGGCAGAAATGGTGTCCCTAGCCTCTGTTTGCCAGAAGCTGGGAATGGGTGACAGGGGATGGATCACTTGATGATTACCTGTTCCGTTCATTTCCTCTGGGGCACCTGGCATTGGCCACTGTCGGAAGACAGGATACTGGCCTAGATGGACCTTTGGTCTGACCCAGAATGGCCATTCTTATGTTTTAATTTGTCTAGGGGTGAGTGTCAGTGTTGCCCACTATTCCCTCTGTTTGCTTTGGCAATGAACTTGAGAGCAGCTGCTTGATAAAGGGCATCAAAACACTTTCTGGATTAGAACACAAAATAGCGTCGTATGTTGAGATTATCTTTTTGTATTTGCAGCATCCAGAAGCCTTGTTAAAAATTATAAAACAACTGGATTTGGAGTTTGGGCAGGTATCAGCTTCAAAATAAACTACAATAAAACTGAAATTTTTAGGAATGAATATTCTCAAAAGGGTTAAAACAAACTGTCATCTACATAAATTTAAAATAGGTAGGAATAAATATTGTGGAGAAACATACAAATCTTTGTAAACCAGATTGCCCTGCAATGTGGAATAAAATAATAAAAGCCTTAGAGGAATGGAACAAATGAGAGGGTTACTCACCTTATGCAGTAACTGAGGATCTTCAAGATGTGTGTGCCTGTGGGTGCTCCACTTCAGGTGTCGGTGCATCCCAGTGCCATTGATTGGAGATTTTTGGTAGTAGTGCTTAGTTGGGATGCGCTTGCACAGTAGTTGAAATAAATCACCCATTCATCCAGACTGCCTTAGCAACTTTAGAATTTTTTTTAACTCCTGTTACCGAATAGCACCCCCATCCCCAGTTACTTTCATCAACATAATTATTCCTTGTAAGTGCTCAGATTACTCAATTCAGTCATCTATTCCTGGGCCCTGATTTGAAATCATAGGCTTGGTCTACACTTACCCCCCAATTCGAACTAAGGTACGCAACTTCAGCTACGTGAATAATGTAGCTGAAGTTCGAAGTACCTTAGTTCGAACTTAACTCGGTCCACACGCGGCAGGCAGGCTCCCCCGTCGACGACGCGGTTCCCCCGTCGACGCCGCGGTACTCCTCTCGTCTAGCTGGAGTACCACAGTCGACGGCGATCACTTCCTGGTTCGACTTATCGCGTCCAGACAAGACGCGATAAGTCGAACCCAGAACTTCGATTCCCAGCCGCCGAACTAGCGGCTGGGTGTAGACATACCCATACTGAGTTGCATGTAATCCTGTATTTTCAATATTGCCAGGCCAAACATTTTATTGTGAAATCTAGACACAATCTAGCTCTATCGTGATCTTTAACCATATTTGAGGTGTTGACCCAGGAGCAAACTGGAGAAAAAGGTTTAATTTCTGTGATTTTGATTGAAAAATATGTTAAGAAATAATCCAGATGATAAAATGGGAGAGAGATTGGAGAAAGAAATAGATTTGGATGAGTGGATCTCTATATGGGAAAGGGGATATATATCTTCAATTTGTATAGCTCATAAAGGAAATTTTTTTATAAATTACTGTATAGATGGCATTTGACTCAAGTTAAGATCCATCTTATTTCTGCTACTTGGGAGGTGCTCTGTTGGAGGGATTGTGGGAAAAGGGAACATACTTGCACATGTGGTGGTCACGTCCAGGAATTAGATTGCTTTGGGACCAAATTATTAAAGAGATCCATCTTGTGATAAAATGCCAGCTTCCTAGAGATCCCCTGATCTGCTTGCTTAATGCTGCAGTAAAGGATCTACACTTTAAACAGAAGTAAAAATTAATATCTTTTTTACTATTAGCGGCTGAACTTTGCATTGAACGTTATTGGAAAAATGTAACTCCTACGGAATTGTGGTATAGTAAACTATGCACTGTCATTGTAATGGAAAAGTATGTATGCAAGAGAATCTCCAAAACGAAGATAGGTATTTAGAAATGTGGTCACCCTTTTTAGCATACTCAGAGAAGGAGGGGTCCCCAGCCAGCAAGTCAGAATTTTCTGCCAGATACTTTGCATATTAACCAGATCCTGAATAAGTAATAAGTAATGTAGTATGTTAATATTTTATTGTAATTTTACATTAATAAAAAGCCCCATCCCACCCCAAAAAATACTATTTATATTTAAATATATACATATGTGTTCTGTATTGTTAGAGGTCTGGATTATTTGATCTCCTTCTTCCTTCTTTCCCTCGTGAACACAAGTGTCTCTTTACCAGTGGTCTGTGTACATATGGTCACTTGGAACTCTCATTTGCTTTTTGGAAATTTTAAATAGCTCACCTTTTTAGCTTTAGTAATAGAAACTCGGAACTGAAAATGGCTACGGAACCTGCTGAAATGGAAGCTAGGCATATATGATAGCTTTAACCCTGAAACACTATCTTTTTCTTTTTCCTTTTTCCTTGAGGCCTCAAACTCCATGAAGCCAGCTGCTGCGTTTTGCAGACTGTGGGACTGTTTACAGATTTTGCCTTTTATTTTGAATTTCTAAACTGTAATCTCTGTGATGAAGAACAATTCATCTTGCAGGAAATCACAAATTCACTTACACCAGTGCAGCCCCACTAGAATAAAATAAATCTTAGCAGACAAGAAATCAAATAAATTGCTATGAAATAACAAATCTAAATCAACAGCTGACACTGTGCAGATCAAGAGAAATACACAGCCAAGACATGTCAGCAGGGAAACAGACAACAGGTGGACAAATATACTCTCAGAAAATCTGCCAAGCACTGAAAAGTGCAATAAAGAAAGACACAATATAGTGCTTACGAAGTAATTACAAAATTGAATTGGGAGAATGAAAATTAATGTGGAGAGACTGCCAGAGAGGGAAGGAACAGAGCAGCAGAAATACAGAGAATGACTGTGGAGACCTTCATGCAGTAATAGACTGATAAGGCCAATGTTCATAATCTGCATTTGAAAGCATCAAGCCAAATTCTGCCTTCCATTACAACTGTGCGATTCCCACTGTATCGATCTGCACTTGCCTAGATGTAACAGTGGGCAGAATTTGCCCCACTGCTCTTGTTCTCTGGATTTCAACTATGTAATTTTCATAGGCACTATATTGTATCTTCCTTTCTTGTACTTTTCAGAGGTTGGCATCTTTACTGAGACTATATTTGTCCACCTGTAGCTCATCCCACAGATTTGTCTCCTTTTATATTCTTCTTGGGGATTTTTTTGTTTTGTTATTTCACAGTCATTTGATTACTTGTCTGGTAAGATAATGCTCATCGTCACTCTGTTTTTTCTGGTCCGGTAGTGGCAAGTTTCTGCTTCAGTTTGCTAGTGAGGGAACTATATTCCTGAAACATTTTGTCATTATCAGGATGGAAAATGTTCAAGATCTTTAGATCAATCATTCTCTAAAATACATTTGTTTGCTTGAGTGAAAACTTGTTTGGCTCAAAAAGAATGAGGACATTCTGTAGCTTCTGCAATAATCAGTATAATGCTACATCATAAGGGTTTTAATCAATTGATTTGTGGAACACTAAAATCCTTGGATAAATGGTGCTGTTCCAGTTCTAAGTATGTTTACAGCATATTTCACTTAGAAAAATATGTTAGAAAAATATGACTTAGGCCATTGTTCAGACCTTATGCAAAAGGCTGAATAAATATTTGTAAGATCATCTTTGAAAACTGTAAATCTTAACAAAAGTGAACTGAAAATAAAACTAGTTAGCCAAAAATTCTGTTTAAAAACTGTTTTGTTCCTACAGCTTGGTGACTGTTGCAAACCATATTGAGGATGTTAGTTTTTGACATCTTTGGCCAGCTATCCAGCATGTGTACTGAAGAGAGAAATGGGAGAAGCATATTACATTTTGGAGTCAGATGAATTCAGTACATTATTTGTTTCTGGATTTGGGTTGTGATACAGAATTCTGTTGCTCATACTAGAGCTGGTTGTATAGTCTTTCTTCCTACACTTATAGTTCCAGTTAATGTAGTATCTGAGTACCTCTAAAACATTAAAGAATGTATCCTTGCACTACTCATGTGTGTTTGTGTGTTTAAAATCTGTGCCTAAATGATCTGCATAACATAAAACAGCAAGTCTGTGACAGACCCAGGGACACAGATCTCATGAGTCCAGTCCCATGTCTTAATCACAAGATACTATTTCCACTTAATAAATTATTCATTAGATATATTATTAGCTTAATAACTGTATTCAACTAACTGCAGCTCATACCGTCTTCTTTAAGCCAATTTTTAGATAAAAAGAATCTAAATGTAAAAAAATGTATATGCCACTGTCTTATTTCCCCATTAGAACAATTCCTCCCCCTCACTCACCTCCCCCCCAAAATCAAACCACAAAACAAAATGTGTCTCCTGCAGAATAGAAAGTACTTTTCCCCTCTGATAGCCCACTTTGGGTTCTACCGCGATCGCAATTAATATAAGTAGCAGTTTTATTCTTTATAATAATGGTTTTTAATCTTTGATAAGATCCTGTTTTTCCTGAACTAGACCAGGCCACATTTGTTTTGTCTTGACTCCTGGAGTACAGGATTACAGGGTTTAAATAAGTGTAAATCACAAGAAATATCATTATGTGTTCTAGAAAATGGCTTTTTCTCTTCAGAAATTCAAGGTGTAAAAGGCATGTCACCCTCATTGATATCTAACTCTGTGCTTGATTTAGAATGAATATTGAAGATTTTTTCCCCTCTGATAATTTCTTTTAATGGGTAGCCATAAAAGTAGAGGTGATGTGTGCTTGTTTAATTGTAATTTGCACCTAAAATAGTACCCTTCATAAAAGCACTTTTACAAACACTAATCAAGCCTTAAGATATCCTATGAGGCTGGTATTACAATCGTTCTGTAGAGGGGAGTGTGGCAATTCTGATGTTTCTCATGCTATTCCCCATGCTAGAATATCCTCCCTGAGACTGTGCCATATGGCCTTGCTGTCCTACTTCAACTTCTTTAACAATCCATTTTATTTTGATTCTACTTCCAATACTGATCTCTGTTCCACCACAGCTACCCATTAAACTGATTTAGCTCTTCCCACCTCAATCCTGCAAAATGTATTAACGTATTTGAGTAATCAGTGCTACTATTTATGTGAATGAAGTTACTCACAAGTTTATGTCTTCACAGAAACAAGCCTTTAACTTTAAATATAACAACTTATTCTAGTTCTTCATTTTTTATACCTGAAAGCTATATATAAATGTCAGATTAAATTAATAAACCAGCTACTTGGGAAATAATTAAGGTTGAAAGAATATATAAGTGGAATCTACCTGACCCAAAAATGTTTTTTAATTTCCATATGTTAAATCTTCTACTGCAGAAACAGCCCCAAACCCTAAAAGCATGAAAGGCTGGAAGGGAACAGTTTAGGGATGCTGCTATTTCATTCAAGGCACGTTTTTGTTTCCTGGACTATAACTCCATGTAAGATACACCTTCTCATCTGACCTAAACTAAACCCCTGTTGAAGTTAAGTTCTGAAATAACATCGCTGTATTTACACAGAAGAAATAATATATTAATAAATAATAATTAAAGGTCTCAAAACTAAATTAGTCCCAGGGTGCATTAGTATATGAGAGCTCCTTGTGGCTATCTTTAGGAATGTGCAATATACTAATTCTCACAACAGGAAATATAGACCTTGCTGATTGCTAGATTTACTGGTAGTATTGAGAAAGTAGAATGTGTACTGCTTTTAAAAATATCAGTATGTTACTAATAATGTGTTGGAAAGAAAAACCTTGACAAGGGAACCAAATTTTACAATTTCCTACTATTTGATCTTCTGTAGACTTTACTGAGACTTAAAAATCAAGTAAAGTCGTTCTCTACACAAGGTTGAATAAAAGTCTAGTTTATATTATGTAATAGATTAATACAATTATAATCTAAAGAAATTAGCATGCTTTAAAGCACAAGGGTAGAGAGCTAATATTCAGCTTTTCCTGTTCAAGTGCTTAAGTTTTCCACTTTAATATTACATTAATTTTATTTAATTGCATAGAATGTTTGCATACTAATTACAGGTTTTAAAAGAGAATTTGTTTTCCTGAGATCAGTGTGTTGTTGCCATAGAACTGAGAGCTAATCTCTGTAGATCGGGCAGAGCTTCTTACATTTATCTATGCCAGCTAAGTGGCTAGTACTGTTTGCTTAAGCAGAAACTGCTTCTTCTCTACCCAATACCAAGAAATATTATGCACTTTCGATACTAGGCAATTCAGTTTATACAGCAAACTGGGGTTTAATTATCAGATGTCTGAAACAAAATGCAATCAAGTTCGTTACCTTAAAATTATAGTGCTTACTCCATTTTTATTGAGTGCTTATTCAGGGAGAATTCTCATTGTTAACATCTGATGGCCAATTCTGCAGCACCTATCTGTACCTGTTGGCTTCATTATGACAGCTCATGTAACTACATATTACTCAATGCTATAGAAACAGGCCTTGAGTAAGGACCTCAGAACTTGGCCTAGAGTTGTTATAAAACCAGAAAAGAGATAATTGAATCTACTTTGAACATATGGTATATTACAGGGGTTGGCAACCTTCAGCACATGGCCCATCAGGGTAATCCGCTGGCAGGCCACGAGACATTTTGCTGACATTGGCCATCCACAGGCACGGCCTCCTGCAGCTTCTAGTGGCCGCGGATTCACCGTTCCCGGCCAATGGGAGCTGCGGGAAGCGGCGTGGGCTGCAGGGACGTGCTGCTGAAGGTTGCCGACCCCTGGTGTATTATAAGATGTCATTTCTAATAATGTTTGATCTCTTGTTAAGGAATATTGGTTTTGGGTAGTGCGTTAGTATGCTTGCTGTATCTGCTAAAGCCACATGTGTAACTCCATACGATAATTCTCCACAGAAGGAGTGGCAAATCTTGACTAGCCTAGTAACAGTATTAAAATTTTGGAGCCTAAACACTAAATTATGAAATTATAAATTATTGATTGAGAAGTGCATCTTGTATAACTTAAAATTGTGATACTTTTATTTATCTTCATGTTTACAAACTACAACCATGGTCTATAATGTTTAATATTTGTCTGTAGCAGGACTAATTTGCATGCAAAATGATAACAGTGAACATCTTAAAAGTCTGAATGAGAACAAAGAAGATGGTGGTAAATTTAAAACCTTCAGGGGGAAATTCTAAATGTATTTGCTATAGCAACTCCTGATAACAGTCAGCTCTGTGTTCTTGGGGAACCAGGGCGCAGTATCATAGAATCTCAGGTTTGGAAGGGACCTCAGAAGGTCATCTAGTCCAACCCCCTGCTCAAAGGAGGGCCAATCCCCAGACAGATTTTTGCCCCAAATGGCCCCCTCAAGGATAGAGCTCACAATCCTGGGTTTAGCAGGCCAATGCTCAAACCATTGAGCTATCCCATTCCAACCTGTCTGACTTATGAAGGACACCCTCCAGTCTCTGCTTGAACCAAAAACTATCAGAGAAAAGACTTGTAGAAAGCAGTGACGGGCGGTGGGAAACACACCTAGACCCCTCCTGACAAGGGTGACAAGATTAAGGCAACTCCCCTAGCCTCATCTGCATCAAAGATGGGACAGGGAGGCATCTCCATTAGCATACAGAATGGAGAACAGAGATTCCAAGGCAAGAACTGCACTTGAACTCTGGGACCAGAAAAGCAGGGAAGCACTGCATCGTGGGGGATCTCTTCTCCAGATGTTAATAAATCCACGCCTGCACACACCTAGCCCCGCAGTTATCAGACCAATTCTAGTAATAAATCCTTAATTGATATCCAAAATACTGAAGCAGCCTAATTGCATTGTGAGCTCCCTGGAAGGAACACCACCCATAGCCAAGAGTGATCAGCTCCTATTGTATAGTCTAAAGAAGACACTTGAGTCATCAGTTTACCCATAAACAAATCTGGTGTTCTCCCTTGAACCATTGTTGTTTCTCTATAAAACTCCCTATGTTCAAGTAAGTGTTCTGATGCATGGATCCAAACTCTTAATCAGTTCCACTGGGATTTCATCTTCTCCTGACTGATCATGCTGAGGGCTCTGCCTGTCTCCAGCACTCAGGACCCTGAGCTACCACCATCACCTGGGAACCCCGACCAGTTCAAGCTTCATGGAGCAGTGAGATCCCTCTCTCTCTCTCTCTCTCTCTCTCTGTGTTTTCTTTTCTACCTCAGGTATTAACCTTTAATAATGCAACTGTTATGTTGGTTTAGGCTCTCCTTGTGTAGCTATCACTATTATTCAATAAATAACTTTTATGGTTAAGCTGGTTGCTTCCCTCTCTCTCTGAACTTTACTCTTGTGTGTTTTTAGCTTCCCCATTTACTCTGCAGCAACGCTTCTTTTACCTAAGCTAAAGATCCCTGTAGTGCCCAAAAATACTGTGGGGTTTGCTTATCAAGTGGGTTACTACCAGAACAATTGTAACGTGAAAGTGGGGATAGGGACATGCTGAACCTGTGGCATATAAGGGTTGCAGCTTGAAAGTGCTGCTTGGCCCAGCCTATTGAACCCAGGGACATATAAGGGGTCAGTTTGAAAGTGCTGATTGACCCGATCCACTCAGACTTGCTCTGTTAATGTATGTGTGGGTGTGGGTGTGTTCATCTGGTTCTGGGGCTGGAGGAACCCAGCCCTGGGGAACCGAGGTTCTGCAGGATAGCTCCATTGGGAAGGGACTTGCAGAAGGGAGAAGTAGAGCTCCATATGAAAACACAAGTGACACAAGCAGTACATTAATAGAATTACAGAACACCGCCCCCCAGAAGAGTAACCCTAATAAATGAGCATACCCCAAAGTAACGGGCAAATCTGGTAACACTCCAAAAGATAGCTACAGTTTTACTCAAGATTAAACTACTTTACTAGATTGGGATTTAACACAGAGTTTATAAAATAACTACTGTGAAGTTTTATACAGTAATCAAAATGCTTTACCCTTGAGAGAGAGAATATTTTTTTAAAGGCATGGACAGGAAAAATGGAGTTCATTTTATATTGTAGAAGTACTGCATAGCTCTTGATAGAATTTATAGTTTCAGCTCAGCTCTACTCAAAGGTTAGTATAATCATACTTCTTTATAGAAATATTTGCATTTTTTAATCAAAGTGAACAAAATACTTACAACCCAAAGGCCCCAATTCTGCAATTTACAACATGCAGTTGGTCTGCTGCACCTTTCCCCCCAGAACCTCAGTGGTTGCTGTGAGCTACAGAGCCCCAGGAAATCTACCTGACCTTGCAAATTGCAGGATCATGTACAAATGAAAGAACTGACATTTAAAACTGCAAATTGATTAAATAAAAAAATATACAATAACAGATTTTAACCTGTGTACGTAAGGCTGTAAGAAACATGTATATCAAGCAAGATTGAGGACATACAAATATCTTAATTTTGATTTTTTTTCTTTTAAAATAAAAATCATCGAAAGACTCCAAGTGTAAAACAAAAAAACAACGTTTTTTGCTCCTGATCATACAGTCAGATCCGGTCACTCATCTGGGCCCCACTGAAATCAGTGGAATTCTGCATGGTTCTGACTGCAGAACCAGGCCTCAACTGGATAGCTAATGCATCCAATAAAAAACAAATGAATGGATTTTGTACTATAAAATAATTCTTTCAGCTTAGAAAATCATGCTGGTTAACAGACAAACTTAGTTAATTGTGAAAATGAAGGGTATAATCATTCACCCCAGACAGAAGGATCTGATTGCACATGTAAAGTAATGCGGTTTCCTCATTGGTGTTACACTTGGGAAGCTGTCACAGGCCCTGTCTCTCTCTTTTTATTTTATAGATTGACTGCAAGTTCCACATCTTGTTTCATAGTGTTTGAAAGTGTCCTTGCTAGCATCCATTAATTGCAAAACTCTCTGGCTATTTTATATTTTTTTTAACAAAGCCAGCTATTTTAGCAAATAAGATTTGTCACTTGTGAAGATGAAGTTTCCTTTTAGTAGCAGTACTTCTGATTATTTTTAATGGTTGATCTATTAAAATGGCATACAATGGTTCCAATAAAGCTGCTTAAAAGTGTTAATCACTTTGCTTCTTCAAATGATGATTGCTCTAAGGGTGTTCTTTGCTCTGGATGAGTTTGTGTTGTGTATGCATTAGAAGAATCCTTTACTCTCATGTCATTGCCCAAGGCTCAAACATTTATTGCTAGACCAAAAGAAGAAAACAGGAAATTCAAGTGAATGTTCCATTATTTTCCAACTTTGTCTAGAAGGATAAAAATGGGACTTATAAAGATGGAAGAAACTAAAATGTAACCAAAGGAAAGCACACAATTATTTTACCCCTGCCTACATCTTAACTGTAGCTGTTAATTTGCACACAGTATTGAAAGGAGAGCTTGATCTTGATCAAGGTTTCTGCTTCAGTGCTTTTAGAAGGAGAAATGTAAAGTACTGTAGTATGAGAACATATTCTGTTTATTTTGTGTATTACTTGGCTTGTTTCAATAGTTGTGTCTATGGTCATGTATAGTGTGAGAGGGTCAAATCATATCCTTTCTGGGAAAAGCCTGTGGTAGTATCAGCAAACTGTCTAAAATGAAATGTGAGGATTCTTAATCATCATCCCGCTGGTGCTGGTTACCACCCTGTGAAGAAAGAAAGTTGTGTGGTCTCAAAAGGCCACTGTAGAGGTAATAGAAGCATGGGATGCTCCCAGGTATATCACAGTGCTAGGCCAAAAAAAGGTCCTACTGAGGTTTGGGAAGGAAGGAAATGGACAGGGTCATTGGCCTTTGTTCTTCATGACAGCATCCCTCACCCATATATGTGCCTGCCCCTTACTCAACCCCCATCCATCCCCACACATGCCGTTGGAGGGCTCCACATTGCAGAAATGATATCTGCACAGGATAATGCTGCCCACTGAAATCTCAGGGAGATCACATGCAAACAAGATTGGTGGTGGTGGTGGGGGGTGGTATGCTGAATACGGGTGACTTGAGAAGTACAGTACAGTGCAAATCATGCAAGTGACTAGGTGTTTGTTTAAGGATTGCATTATTTTTCAGTGTTGAAAGGGAACTGGGGAAGTATTTGAGGGATGTGGAAAGCGGTGTTTTTTGTGGAATGAATAGGTGAAGAGGGAAGTTACATGACACACAGCGCTATGGAGAATATTCCCGGGTTAGGGACAGTATAGGAAATCTTTGTTCTATTCCTGGTTCTGTCACAGGCTTGAACCCCAGATCCTGAAGTTGGATCTGTGGTGGGTGGCTCGGCTCCTTATGTCAGTGTGGTGTCCCAAACATCCTCAATAGGAATAATAACCCTGCACTCTCTCACAGAGGCGAATTAATTGTTTAACAGTCGCGATGGAAGTGCAAAGTATGATTATTACGCAAGATAGCATCAGCGTGCCCCTTTTTATTGTTGTTTGACTATCTCTTAAAAGTTAAAACCCATTCTGGAAGGAAAGAAGGGATGATGTGAGGGAATGTTAACATCAGGGGGAGGAGGAGAATTGCACAGCTGAATAATCAACACTACTTGAAGTTGGAGTGCTTTTATTGGGAAATAAAACACACAAGTACACTTTTTTCCCCTTTGGTTGAATCATTTTGTATACAAAACGTGAATTACTCTAAGGCATATTAGAAAAACTAATAAAACAAAAGAAAAATAATTGCACAGTGAAAAGACAAGGTCATGGAAGATTACCTAGCTAGTATGAAATCAATATCATTTTTGTAACTCATTATCCTGAGCCCAAAAGACAGTATAAAAATCAACAATCTATTGAAGTAACTACATCTTCCTTGGCAAGATTTATGAGACAGAGAAACAAGAAAAGTCAGCTCCTATAAAGGCAAAGATCTCAAATCTTCATTAATATTGCGAAAACAGCATCATTTATATTTGTTTTCCATGGGTTAGAAAAATCCAATAAATGCATGCAACAAATAATATTGTATGTTTTCCTATGTACACTGTACATTATATCATTTTACAATGATTTTTTCAAATATAATTCATGCATGGTTTAGGTACTGTATCAGGAAGATATTATACATTTCTGTCCATTTCCCCTCCATTCAAGGCTGAATTTTGTTCCTGTTTATTTCAAACCCAGTATATACAGAGTGCCTGATCTTGTAGTTTCTATGTAAAAAGAACTCCCATTACAGTCAATGGGAGTTCTGCCTGCAGAGATACTGCAGGCTAGGGCCCACATGTAGTGCAACTGCATTTGGAGATATGATGATTTGAGGAATCTATTTATGTGCAACTTATGAATTCTGATTGTTATAAAATTGTTGCACCATGGAATGCCTCAGTGGATGTGCTATCAGGGCTATGTCACAGTATCCCCCAGACCAGGGACACTGGAAAGTCATTAACCTTAATGATTGTGCTCTGACCGTATAATGAGTATGATAAGGAAGTTTTGCGTGAGGTGGGAAATTAGTTTGACCAAGATTGTCTTCAGGTCTGGGGAGTGGAAAATTCCAGGACAAGAGAACAAAGAAGTCAGATGTTAGCGCAGAGTATTAAAAGCCACATAGCCTGAGAGGTTATGGGGAAACTCAGAAGGACCTTGAGACCTTGTATACACTACCACAATAAGTTGATCTAAGTTACGCTACTCCAGTCATAGGCACCGATTCCGTGGGTGCTCCAGGACTGGAGCACCTATAGAAAAAAATTTGTGGGTGCTTAGCACCCACTGGCAGCCATCTCCCCCCTCTCCCCCCGCACCTTCTGCCTACTGGTGGCCCCGCTGATCAACTCTTTCCCCTACCTCCCAGCACCTACCGCCTGCTGCAATCATCTGTTTCACGGCATGGAGGAGGCTCTTGGAGGGAGGAGGAGGAACGGGGATAGGGCACACTCAGGGGAGGGATCTTCCGTCGATTTAGTGGGTCTTCACTAGGCCTGAGAGAGACACACACACACACACACACACACATAGAGAGAGAGAGAGAGGGAGACTGGACAGGAAGAGAGGGGCATATTTTTTTACCAGAGGGGTCTTGTTTAACTGTGGGTCCAGCCAAGAAAAAAGGACAGTAGTTGAGTTGGAGGAGAGACAGAAAAATTCCATGGTTAGGAGGAGAAGCCATGTGCAGGAGGGGGAATCCTGGGCTTCTTAGAGGACTTTGACTTAAGCCTAAACAACACTCCGGAATAGTGAGGAAACAATGCAGGCAAATGCATATAGGTTTCCTTATTGTTTTGCTCGATCTTTATCTCTTGTGTTATCGAAAGAATAATTGTGTTTAGAAACAATTTCAAAGCCAATCTCTGTCTGCTTCACTTCATATGCTAGTGAAGAATTAAAGTTCAAATCCAAAGCACTCACAAAATTGAAGTTCTGGGAAAGAGTGCTTATTCTATGAGGGTATCTTTGGGGAATCAGCACTTGTCCTGTGGTCCCATTTCCCATGCAGGGGTAAGAGACAGAGTCTGTACCAAAAAGTGTGCCACATAAGAAGGTGAGAGACAGTGGCTGCAGCCTACTGAGACCCAGGCAAGATTAAAAGCATGCAGATCTAGTGTATTGGGACCCAAACACAGCAGGCTGCAGAGACAGTTTTACCAGGGATGTGAGTAACAGTAGCACCTGGATCCACAAAGGGACCTAGGCACCTAGAAAATCATTGGAACAATAATGGGATCCACAAAGCCTGATTTACAGCCTAGGCTCCCTATACAGTGCATGGGGTGAGATAGGCTCCTTGGAATGCAATACACAAAAGCCAGTATGCTAAGCCAGTATGCCTAAGCTAGCCAATGGGAGATGCTGACAAGTGGGGCGTGTCCTAAACCCCACCCTTCTCACTAAGTTTGGTGCCTATCTCTGCTTGCAATCCACAAATGGGAACTCCTTGCATGCCGTCAGACTGCTTAGGAGCTTAAGTTGTTTCTTGTAAGAATGAATTAGGCAGGTGCCTAGTTCCACACAAAATAGTAGAGGGGGGAGGTAGATGAGGCCCTTATAACCTTTAGCCCAGGGGGTAGGATCGTCACCTGGGATGTGGGAGACCCTGTTTCAGTTCCTCTCTTTGCCTAAGGAGAAGGGATTTGATCAGGGGTTCCCCACCACTCAGATAAGTGCCCTAACTACTGGGCTAAAGGTTGTAAGCAAGGTCCTCATCCTCCCTTTGGCCTTTTTTTGAGGAGGTAGGCATGCTCTGAGCATGTCTGCCAGATAGGGCCCTGTCAAAAAGATAGGTGGGGCAACATCTGCCTTCCCCAGTTTGTGGATTGTGCTGAGGCTTAGGCAGGAGGTAGGTGCCTAGGGAACTTTTACAGTAGAAATGTAGGTGCTTACAAGGTTAGGTGCCTGCTGTGCAGAGGTTTTGTGGACCTCAGTGGTACCTAAAACTGGGACTCAGGTGTTTAAACTTGGCATTTAGATACCTAAGTCCTTTTGTGGATCTGACTCTAGGTGATGAAATTAGGATAAATTATCACAAATGTCTCAAGAGAAATAGACTAAAGAGGGACTGATCATAGTCATTTTTATTTTTTATTTTTTGCGAAGGTTTGCTACTCGCACTAGGAGAAATCCATGCACAGTGGAAACAGTGGGGCGTTAGCGTGTCATGCTAAGACGTATTTTACTTAAATGCATTAACTGCACCTATCTAGGTGTATTAGGGATTTACATAAAACATTACCACTGTAATAAAATAATAATACACTGTCCCTACAAGGATCTTAAAGGTACAGGGGGAAAGTCTGACCCTACTGAAGTTATTGGGAATTCTGTCATTGACTTCAGTGGGGTCAGGATTTCACACAAAGACTTCAGGATCTTAGATAACCTCCCCAATCAGTCATTCCCCTTTCCACTTGGAAAAGGCTGGGTACACAGACTACTGTTGTGGAACATCTTGCAGGTTACCATATCTGGACTATAAGAGGACCAAGGAGGTAAGCAAGTTCCAGAGGCAAGAACACCTCACCTGCCACCAGCCCTCTCCATTTCTTCTAAAAAACAGGCTCAAGCATCTCAAAAAATCTCAACTGCTATTATTCGATAGACTTCTAAAATACTAAGATCTACATTCATTCCCCTATGATTGCAGGTTTTGCAACCTCTCTAATGAAACCCTGTCCCTTTTACAATATACAATGGCACCATGTGAGGTCCAGAAGCAGTGCAAAAGTTCTATTTTTGGCAGTGCCACATATGGAAAATATCCTTGCTACTCTCTGTGTGGCCTGATTTTCTTTTTTGTGCCAGAAATGGTTTTACACTATGTAGCATGTGATTGGTTTGGGCTTTATGTCTACCTAGTGGTCTCAGAGGGGATCAGTGCTAAAATTGATTTTTGGAGATTTATCCATTTCATCTTGTTGATTTAGCTTATTGAGGAAATATTTCTGTCAGATAATTCTGAGATCCTTAGACTCATAATGAGTTTTAAATTTGTGCCCCCAAAATTGATGGCTATATACTACATGTGAAGTGAACATGAACCTACATGGTAGGAAGTTTTCAACATTCAGTGGCAAATGGCAAATATAGTGAAGCTGTTTTATTAAACATTAAACACTTTGGTATCGTTTGTGTCATATTGTACAAGGTCAATCAACTACTTTATTAACATATTTTGGTATCACTTAAAGAGCTTTGTGAAGCTCAACTGTTTTGTTTTATTTACAAAATTATTACATGGACATATTAGAGTCTGGTATAAGAAATGGAAAGACAACAGGTCTTTGGCATGCTGCAGGGTAGGTCTTTGTTTTGTTGTGTTTTCATCAAACAGCTTGCTTTGATCTAAGATATTACCATTTGGCTATATTTTTAAAACCAGAATTCAGCTCTTAGACCGGGGTGGGCAAACTACCGATCGTGGGCCGCATCCTGCCTGACAGCCATTTTAAACCGGCCCTCGAGCTCCTGCTGGGGAGTGGGGACTGGGGCTTGCCCCGCTCCGACGCTGCAGCTGGGGTGCAGAGTCGGAGGCCACTCCACGTGCCTCCTGGAAGCCGCGGCATGGCCCCGCTCCAATGGCCCCGCTCCAATGGCCCCCTCTGGTGCTCCAATGGGAGCTGCAGGGGTGGTGCCTGTGGATGGGGCAGCGTGCAGAGCCCCCTGGCCATGTCTCCGTGTAGGAGACTGAGGGGGGACATGCCGCAGCTTCTGGGAGCCGCTTGAGGTAAGCGCTGCCCGGAGCCTGCACCCCTGAGCCTCTCCCGATGCCCCAACCTCCTGCCTCAGCCCTGATCCCCCTCCCGCCCTCCAAACCCCTAGATCCCAGCCTCACCCCAGAGCCCACACCCCCCAGCCAGAGCCTGCACGCCTTTCCACACCCCAACCCTCTGCCCCAGCCGTAATCCCCCTTCCACCCTCCGAACCTCTCAGTCCCAGCCCAGAGCACCATCCTACACCCCAAACTCCTCATCCCCAGCCCCACCCCAGAGCCCATCCCCCCCAGCCGAAGCCCTCAGCCCCCCTCCACCCCACTCCACCACCCCAACCCAGAGCCCCCTCCCACACCCTGAACTCCTCATTTCTGACCACACCCCAGAGTCCGCACCCCCAACCAGAGCCCTCACCCCCTCCCACACCCCAACCCCAATTTTGTGAGCATTCATGGCCCGCCATACAATTTCTAGTCCCAGATACGGCCGTCGGGCCAAAAAGTTTGCCCACCCCTGTCTTAGACAATTACCCTTCTCTAATAAAGCTTTGCATCCTCTGAAAAGACTTATAACCAAGTATTCCAAGGACTTCTCAAATTTGGGGCAGGGTAGTAATTGTGATGTAATTATCTTCTATGCACCTCAGGCTAAAGGCTAATTGAGGTAGAAGGAGGAAGAATGTGTGCTATTTGGGTGGTTTTATCAAATAGTGCATTAGTGAGGGGTACACATAGTGATTATTTTGTACTCGTTCCCTTGGGTGCTATTTATTTCTAACAGCAAACTGAAACCAGCTTTCGTTTCGACCCTGGCCTGCTTTAATATAAAGGTCCATTGGATGAAAGTCAGAAAAAAGTAACAATTTTCCCCAACTCTTCCACCCACATGTCTTGTGAAAGAGCAAAGGGATTAGGACACAGACATTAGATTGTTCCCCACAATTGCTTACTATCCTCTTAGGTAGTTAAGTAACAACAACATGAGAGAGAACGCATGTGTTTGGAGACAGGTGATTAGTGTTTCATTTTTAAAATAACTGGCAATAAATGTGGTATATTTCTGATGGGTAGATGTTATGGTGGTCCTTACATACTACAGTGAAGACCATATTAAAGATGCATAGACAGATAAAGAGTAAAGGCGCCATTCTAGAGTTGTTTGAAATTCAGGTCTTGCTGTTCAGTGGTTTGTGTCAACATTTTTCTATTGTATTGACCTGCATTGTTACCCAGGGTTCTTTCAAACCAAAGCTCTTCATAACTTTTACTCTGTGCGAGGTGGTGTCAGGAAATAAATCAGGGGACACACGGCTGTCTGACCGATAGATGGCTGGCACAAACAGGACAACACAAGAGTGCTTTCACTTCAAGCTAAACTTTACTTAGTCTCAAGCACTTACACACGTCCGCAACAGGTTAGTAAAACAGCCCTAACCCTCGATAATTACTGAAGCTGAGTGTGGCTCTCGAGTGGCACAGCAGCAGCCCGTCTGCCGGTGGGGAACACAAGATGCACCCAGAGGGAGAGTCCCGCTACCTCAAACTTTCCCCCCTTATTTATACATTAGTAATACAATGACATGTCACTTAAAGAAAACTTGTTAAGCAAGCAGTTTCAACGGTCAAGCAAGAGGTTTCCTTCTGATTATTGATTAACCAGGTGTGGTTTTTTCCCAGAGTTTGCAGCCTTGAAGCCCTGTCAGACACATTCCTGAGAGCACATCCTGCTCTTCGAAAATGCATGTATCAGCAACTTCAACACAATTCTTATCAGGAAGGTCTGCCCTTTCTGTGGCACCCAAAATCCCCACCCCTCCTGCCTTGGTTAAGCTAAGGCTGCTGCATGGCCAATTTACGGCCTGCTGACTTGGCTGCTTTTAGCAATAAGCAATAGTGGTTTCAGGCAGCTTACAGGTTTGCCAAAATCTCCCCGTACACCATGAAGTGTAATCTCTCATGTTTCATTTTGAATTTCATATCCAGAAGCTCAGCAGATGAGTTTCACTTTTTCACTTTTCACTTTTTCACTCAGTTTTTCACCAGAACCACCTGAAACTACACGATTCATCTGTTACCTTTGTGAGATATTAAACTGTCCCAAGTTCTCTCAAGATGCCTAGGATGACTCAAAAGTTTTCCAGAAATCAATGATCATTTGAATGAGTCTGTATTGACCTTTGAATCTGTAATGAAACTCAAATCCAGATGAGTTTTGAGGTAACATTCACTTTGTTTGGTTTTGCTTTTTCATACCTTTATCTTTATAAATATGCCTATATTCCATTCTAGTTTGCAGTGTTGTAGCCACATTGGTCCCAGGATATCTGAGACACAAGGTGGGTAAGGTAATATCTTTTATTGGACCAACTTCAGGTCACCTGAAGAAAAGCTCTGTGTAGATCGAAAGCTTGTCTCTTTCACCAACAGAAGGTGGTCCAATAAAAGATATTACTTCTCCCACCTTGTCTCTCTTATATTCCATTCGGACAGTTCCATTTCTCCCTTAATGCCCACACAGGCACTGAAGCTCATAGGAGTTACTTTTGTGAGTGCCTATTAAGGAAAGTATGAACTCTTCTAAAGTTCCATATCATGTCATTAGTATTTAACTTGACACATGTTAAAGGGGCCTGATCTTCACAAAGTGAGTGCTCATAACTTTTTGAATATCATATGTGTTTAAGGTTGCCCTTCAGCTTAATCACTAACTACTTTTGGAAATTTAGGCCAAAAAGTATGTAATAGCAACCAAGATCTATAATTAGTATGTAGCAGGCACCAAACTTTATAATTAATTATCTTAAAATAAAAGAGTGACATTTTTGGAAATGGAGAGAATATGTAGGTTTTGAATTATTATTACATCAAATATAATAAGAATACTGTTGATTTAAATAGCAAATGTATTAGTTCAGGAAAATAAATAGTAGGGAAACTAATACCGGGGCGGGGGGGTGGGGGGGAAGCACAAAAATTTATGGCAGTTAGGGTTATAAAAACATAGCAAAAATTAGGTGGCCTTATTACTTTTTTAAAATTATTATTAATCTCCCTGTGTGGGTTCAGGATACTGCAGTAGTTCTTACTAGTTGCTGAGTTTAAGTAGTGGGACCTTATTCAAAAAGAAAAGAGATTAAGTTTTAATTCTTTTATATATGACTAGCATGTGGATGGGGTTAGACAAGGTACTCATACTCTAGCTCAGGGGTCGGCAACCTTCGGCACGTAGCCCATCCGGGTAATCCGCTGGCAGGCCACGCGACATTTTGTTTACATTGACTGTCCTCAGGCACGGCTCCCCGCAGCTCCCAGTGGCCGCGATTCACTGTTCCTGGCCAATGGGAGCTGCAGGAAGTGGTGGCCAGCACATTCCTGTGGCCCGCACTGCTTCCCACAGCTCCCATTGGCCGGGAACAGTGAACCGTGGCCACTGGGACCTGCGGGGGGGCGTGCCTGCGTATAGTCAATGTAAACAAAATGTCTCGCGGCCCGCCAGCGGATTACTCTGATGGGCTACGTGCCAAAGGTTGCCGATCCCTGCTCTACCTATTAACAGAAACCTAGCCAAGAACACACATTCTTGCTTGTTCAGCAAGAGTTTGTATATAGCATTTCCATCAAGTGCACACTTCACTTAAAGTAGCTGGAATTTTTCTGTGGATGCTTCTATAGACGGGGTACTGAGACTTGCCAAAGAATAGTCTATGATTCTTAGATATCTCAGTTCCCTTTCCCATTGCTTATTGATCAGATTCTTTACCTTTTTAAATTAGAACATAAGAACGGCCATATTGGGACAGACCAAAGGTCCATCTAGCCCAGTATCATGTCTTCTGACAGTGGCCAATGCTAGGTGCTTCAGAGGGATGAAAAAACTAGGTAATCATCAAATGATCCATCCCCCTATCACCCTTCCCTTTAAAATAGGTAAGTAAATTAAAAATAAAAGTAGGGGGAAACAATATGAATTTTAGTATCTTGAAGCAACATGATTTACTTGAAGTAGGTAACTTTAAAATACTGGCATTTTGTGGCAGCCAGTCAAACGAATGTTTAAAATATGTCTGTGTACACCATACATCTTATACTATCAAATACATATATTATTAGAGAGAACTAAAGAAGTTTTAAAAAATTTGAAGCTCCTATCAAGAAATGAGTTGGAACTCTTCTACTGCTTTCAGTCTAATGTGACTTCCTTTTAAATTCAGCCAACTCTTATGAGACCATGGAGATCTGGCTCCAAACTATATCCCATGATGACTCCTTAATCCACAATATTTCAATAGAATTAGAGTGGTCACTATTTAAAGCCCAACATTTACCAGCCATTACCACATCCTGGTTTCTGAGATGCTAACACTCGTTCACACTCAGGAAATGTCTACAGTATCTCTGAAGTTGTCTTTGGCCTGGTCTACACTATGAGTTTAATTCGAATTTAGCAGCATTAAATCGAATTAACCCTGCACCCGTCCACACAACAAAGCCATTTATTTCAAAATAAAGGGCTCTTAAAATCGATTTCTGTACTCCTCCCCGACGAGCGGAGTAGCGCCGAAATGGATATTGTCATTTCGAATTAGGGTTAGTGTGGCCGCAATTCGATGGTATTGGCCTCCGGGAGCTATCCCACAGTGCACCATTGTGACCGCTTCGGACAGCAATCTGAACTCGGATGCACTGGCCAGGTAGACAGGAAAAGCCCCGCGAACCTTTGAATTTCATTTCCTGTTTGCCCAGCACAGGAGAGCACAGGTGACCACAGAGAGCTCATCAGCACAGGTAACTATGCAGGCCGATAATCGAAAAAGAGCACCAGCATGGACCGTACGGGAGGTACTGGATTTGATCGCTATATGGGGAGAGGATTCAGTGCTAGCAGAACTTCGTTTGAAAAGACGAAATGCCAAAACTTTTGAAAAAATCTCCAAGGGCATGATGGAGAGAGGCCACAATAGGGAGTCAGAGCAGTGCCACGTGAAAGTCAAGGAGCTCAGACAAGCCTATCAGAAAACAAAGGAGGCAAACGGTCGCTCCGGGTCAGAGCCACAGACATGCCGCTTCTACGCTGAGCTGCATGCAATTCTAGGGGGGCCGCCACCACTACCCCACCTCTGACCGTGGATTCCGAGGCGGGGGTAATCTCATCAGCCACACCTGAGGATTCTGCAGACGGGGAAGAGGAGGAGGAGGAGGAGGACGACGAGCTTGCGGAGAGCACACAGCACTCCGTTCTCCCCAACAGCCAGGATCTTTTTCTCAGCCTGACTGAAGTACCCTCCCAAGCCTCCCAAACCAGTACCCAAGACCATGACCCCATGGAAGGGACCTCAGGTGAGTTTACCTTTTTAAATATAAAACATGGTTTAAAAGCAAGCGTTTTTTAATGATTAATTTGCCCTGAGGACTTGGGATGCATTCGCGGCCAGTACAGCTGGAAAAGTCTGTTAACGTGTCTGGGGATGGAGCGGAAATCCTCCAGGGACATCTCCATGAAGCTCTCCAGGAGGTACTCCAAAAGCCTTTGCAGAAGGTTTCTGGGCAGTGCAGCCTTATTCCGTCCTCCATGGTAGGTCACTTGACCACGCCATGCTAGTAGCAAGTAATCTGGTATCATTGCATGACAAAGCCTGGCAGCGTATGGTCCCGGTGTTTGCTGGCATTCAAGCAACATCCGTTCTTTATCTCGCTGTGTAATCCTCAGGAGAGTGATATCGCTCATGGTAACCTGGTTGAAATATGGGAATTTAATTAAGGGGACAGAGGTGGCCCTTCCTACTGGGCTATTTGCCTGTGGCTGAAAAGAAATCCTTCCCTGTAGTAAGCCTAACGCGGGGGTGGGGGGGGGATTGGCACTGAGGTTTTCACGTGTGGCTAGCAGGGATGATCTTCCCTGATACCAGCCACGCGGTGGGGGGAGGGATAAAGCGATCATCCCAGAGAATTGGACGGGGGGGTTAGTTTGTTTTCTGCTGCTGAAGGTTAACAGGAAAACCGCAGCATCAACGGGCTTTGCTTGGTATGTGGGAAAGGAGGACGCAGAAGCCGAAAGACAATGGCTTACCATGGCCGCATGCAAGCCAAATTCTGTTGCCCGGACCTGCATCTGTGATCTCTAGCAGCAAAGCCACAGGCACTCAATATTAAGAGGCAAAATGCGACCTTGCACAGAAATCACATGTGCTGTGTAATGTGAATAGTGTTGTTCACTATGAAAGAGTATAAGCATTGTTCTGTAAAATGTATCTTTTAAAAAAAATTCTCTCCTTTTTCCCCTCCCTCCAGCAGCTGCAAATTTTTCAAGCCTCCCTCCTCCGTCCCGAAGGCTATCTCAGATAAGGCGTCGGAAAAAGAGGACGCAAGACGAGATGTTCACGGAAATCATGGAATCCACCCGCAATGAAAGAGCTCATCTGAATGAGTGGAAGGACATGGTTTCAAAGTATAGGAAAGATGCCAGTGAACGTGAGGACAGGAAGATCAGAGGAGGCAGGATGCAACGCTGGGGCTGCTGCGTGAACAAACAGACATGCTCCGGCATCTGGTGGAGCTTCAGGAACGGCAGCAGGACCACAGACTGGCGCTACAGCCCCTGTATAACCACCCTCCCCCCTCACCATGTTCCATAGCCTCCTCACCCAGACGTGTAAGAACGCGGGAGGGGGGGGCGAGGCTCCGTGCACCCTCCCATTCCACCCCAGTGGACAGCCCAAGCAAAAGGCTGTCATTATTTTAACATTTTTTTAGTGGCCTTTTCCTTCCCTCCGATCCTCCTCCCAAACCCCACCCGGGCTACCTTGTCAGTTCTCTCCCTCTTTTTATAATCAATTAATAAAGAATACATGATTTTTAAACGATAGTGACTTTATTTCTTTTGAAAGCAAGCTGTGATCGAAGGGGGAGGGTGGGTTGCCTACAGAGAATGAGTCAATAAAGGGGGCGGGTTTTCATTAAGGAGAAACAAACAAAACTTTCACACTGTAGCCTGGCCAGTGATGAAACTGGTTTTCAAAGCTTCTCTGATGTGCCGCGCTTTCTGGTGTGCTCTTCTAATCGCCCTGGTGTCTGGCTGTGCATAATCAGCAGCCAGGCGATTTGCCTCAGCCTCTCACCCCGCCATAAAGGTCTCCCCCTTACTCTCACAGAGATTGTGGAGCACACAGCAAGCAGCAATAACAATGGGGATATTGGTTTGGCTGAGGTCTGAGCGAGTCAGTAAAGTGCACCAGCGACCTTTTAAACGGCCAAATGCACATTCCACCACCATTCTGCACTTGCTCAGCCTGTAGTTGAACAGCTCCTGACTCCTGTCCAGGCTGCCTGTGTATGGCTTCATGAGCCATGGCATTAAGGGGTAGGCTGGGTCCCCAAGGAAAACTATAGGTATTTCAACATCCCCAATGGTTATTTTCTGGTCCGGGAAGTAAGTCCCTTGCTGCAGCCATTTAAACAGAGTAGTGTTCCTGAAGACGCGAGCGTCATGAACCCTTCCCGGCCAGCCCACGTTGATGTTGGTGAAACGTCCCCTGTGATCCACCAGTGCTTGCAGCACCATTGAAAAGTAACCCTTGCGGTTTATGTACTGGGTACCCTGGTGCTCCGGTGCCAAGATAGGGATATGGGTTCCATCTATCGCCCCACCACAGTTAGGGAATCCCATTGCAGCAAAGCCATCCACTATGGCCTGCACATTTCCCAGAGTCACTACCTTTCGTAGCAGCAGCTCAATGATTGCTTTGGCTACTTGCATGACAGCAGCCCCCACAGTAGATTTGCCCACTCCAAATTGATTCCCGACTGACCAGTAGCTGTCTGGCGTTGCAAGCTTCCACAGGGCTATCGCCACTCGCTTCTCAACTGTGAGGGCTGCTCTCATCCTGGTATTCTGGCGCTTCAGAGCAGGGGAAAGCAAGTCACAAAGTTCCATGAAAGTGCCCTTATGCATGCAAAAGTTTCGCAGCCACTGGGAATCGTCCCACACCTGCAACACTATGCGGTCCCACCAGTCTGTGCTTGTTTCCCGGGCCCAGAATTGGCATTCCACGGATAGAACCTGCCCCATCAACAACATGATCTCCAAAGCGCCGGGACCCGCGGTTTGAGAGAATTCTGTGTCCATGTCCATGTCCTCATCACTCTCGTCACCGCGCTGCCATCGCCGCCTCCTCCTTGCCTTGTTTTTCTGGGCCTCGTTCAGCATAAACTGCACGATAATGCGCGAGGTGTTTATAATGTTCATGACTGCTGTCTTGAGCTGAGGGGGCTCCATGCTTGCCGTGGTATGGCGTCTGCTGTGTTCACCCAGGAAAAAAGGCGTGAAACGGTTGTCTGCCGTTGCTTTCATGGAGGGAGGGGTGAGGCTGTACCCAGAACCACCTGCGACAATGTTTTTTGCCCCATCAGGCACTGGGATCTCAACCCAGAATTCCAATGGGCGGGGGAGACTGCGGGAACTATGGGATAGCTATGGGATAACTACCCACAGTGCAGCGCTCCGGAAATCGACGCTAGCCCCGGTACATGGACACACACCGCCGAATTAATGTGCTTAGTGTGGCCGCCTACATTCGACTTTATACAATCTGTTTCCAAAATTCGAATTCTGTAAATTCGGATTAATCCCGTAGTGTAGACATACCCTTATAGTAACTGTCCGTTAGAACCAATTTTTTTTTAAAGGTGGTCACTGTCAGATAACAGTACTCTGTACATTTTTGGGACTGGTAAAAGCATAAATCTTTATTTTCAAATTGAGAGATTTTGTTTGCTTGTTTTTACTTGCTTTACTACACTGCAATACTTGGAAGCACACCACTGAATTAAGGACATGGTGCCCTCAAGGTTTAATTGTAAGCTCTTGAAGCAGACTCAAATAGCACGTTGGCCACTTCTGTGGAAAGGAATAAAATCAATATTTAGTTAAGAAATCTACTGTAATTAACTCAGAAAAGTGCATTCTGAACTTTTCCCAACTAAACACATACAATTTTAATGTAAATGGTATATAAACTTTTCGATAAATGGAGCCCAAGGATTTATATCAAACTCTTTTTTCTAAGTGTGCCACTTGACAATGGTCCAATTGTGCTGTTCCTGGTGGGAGGGAAAATAAATATAGAGCAATAGGATGGCAGAATGGATTCTAAAGCCTATTACAGAATGCTTGCCCAGTTCAGGAAGGTGGTTTGTGGCAATGCAATTAAGAAAAAGTGAGTAAATGTTAATGACCCAGTTTTACTTTATACATGCAGCTTTCTATTCATAAAGTGTCTTTCTAATGGCACTCACATATAATGCCAAAAAAATTCTTCCTATTTATTGAGATCAGTGCACTCGGCTACCTTTATTTAGTACTTGTATATTTTTTCGTCCAGAAAAGCCCAAAAGTGTAACATGGGAGCCCAGACCTGTAATAAAACGGAGTCAACACTTCAGCAAAATACCATAATTCAGTCAAGGGGTTCTGCTGACATCGTAAACAGCCAAAGTACATTAGGAGCAGTTTATGTGCAGCAGAACTACCAGTTTGAATTACAACAGTCTCAAAGGTTCGATTACAAAGCATGTATTTGTGATTTGTAACAGATCCAATATGACTTTGATATTTGATGTTATATGCAATAGCTTCATGAGAGGCAAGACATTTACAGGATGTGGGAGGCAGAGGAGAAGAAAGGGATAGGATGAGAGTACCTCATCTAGCCACTAACGGTATGTCCACACTGCAATTCGACACTCATGGCTGGCTCAGGCTCATGATGCTCGAGCTAAGGGGCAGTTTAATTGCGGTGTAGACATTCGGGCTTCGGCTGGAGCCTGGGCTCTAGCACCCTGCAAGGTGAGAGGGACCGAGAGTTCAGGCTGCAGCCCAAGGCTGAAAGCCTACACTGCAATTAAACAGCCCCTTATCCAAAGCCCCTTGAGCCTGAGTCATCTGGCATAGGCCAGCCACAGGCTTTTAATTGCAGTATAGACATGTGTGTGATGCTACAGAGGAACTGACAAACATATTATGACATGCTGTTGGGGAGAAGGAGCCCTAATCCTGCTCCCATTGAGGGTATGTCTATACTGCAATGTAAGCCCAGGGTTAGTGGGACTCATCTCACCTGACCTGTGTTAGGGAACCCTGGGCTTGAACAGCTACATTGTATTTTAACCATATGTTAGGGCTTTTCTAACCTATGCTTGAACCTCGGGCTCTGGCATCCACGCTGCAGTGCACAAACCTGGGTCAAAGTAACCCTATCCCAGAGTGCCTAGTACCCCTCTCCAAATGTGGCTGCTCTAGCCGTAGGAGAGAGGTGCACTGTGGAAAAACTTCAGTGCGTGTTTGAAGCAGCTCGCTTTGCAAAAGGCTTGGTCAGTTCACTTTCTATTGCAAACCAGGAGGTTCTCTGACAGTATTCTTGCAGATCAGTGATGAGACCAGAATGGCTTAATGCTGACCTCAGCTGCTGCCACTCACAAACGGGGCCTGGCTTCTATTTTCAATTGAGTGGATTGCAGATTGTTGGGATAGAGCGGACTAAGGAAGTTGTTCCATGGAATTACGGGATACTTCCGGATGATTCTCGGGACCTGAATCAAGAGGAGCTGTGTCTACACTGCAAAGCAAGGGGGCTCGGACCCTGGGTGCTGGCTTAACTTGAGCTCAAACCCTCCAGCCCTGCAAGGTCCTGGGATCCTCGGCCCAAGCCCTTGGTTATCACAATTGCAGTGTAGATGCAAGGGGGGTTAGTCTTAAACCTGGGCTCAAGTATGGGTTGATGTTGCTGTGTTGACATACCCTCAGTGGCTAATCTCTTACTGACCCAGGCAGTGCAACATTGGTCCCTACTGTAGATTACTGAATAAAATAATTATTTAGAAATTATTTCTATAGGCCCATTGATGTGCCTGGCACTTTACAGGTGTGTAAGAAGACATGGGCCCTGTGCTGAAAGCTTACAGTTTAGCTAGACACCTAACAGACCACTGAGGACTACGTATGCTGAGAGAATTACACCTGGGGACCTGGGGACTTCCGAGGCAGAGCATATATAGAGGCAAACTGATGCACTATCTTGGAGAGCACAAAAACAAATCCATCCTGCAACGCCAGTCCAGGCTTGCTGTGAAACAAGCTCAGTGTAATGCTGCCACAGTTTTAATACAAAACATGCTTGAGAACCAAATGGCTCCATAAATCTCCCAAGCACTCAGAATAGTGTATTAACTGGACTGTCTATCGTGTCACTCTGTTTTACAGGCTTGAAGGATCTGATGAAAGAGAAGTATTAACTACTGTGCCCTGACCAAATCCCTGCCAAAAGATTTCCTTCAGCACCATCATACTAGGCAGAGACGTTCTTTATGAAGAACCATGATTTACCTCCAATAAATCAATCAGATTGTGGGGCGGTTGCAATCTTCCCCCCACCAACTTTTTTTAAGAGCTTTGTGGTAGGTGAAGAGTTCATTTCACAAAGAGAACATTGGCTAAAGAAATAATAAAATAAAGAGCAAAATTTTGGTAGTGGTGGATGTAATGTTCAGATCATATTTTAGATGGTGGTTTGGCAGAAGTACAAGTAGTGTAATTGCGTGCACCTGCACTGATTACATTTCTTGCGTTGAGTGAGGGGTTACAAGATGAAACATTTTGGACTGAATTTAAAGTATGACTGGAAACAGCTTTTAATGTTATCACTTATGTAAGCCATGCTGCTGATCATTCTCACAAGTGATATAACTTGTGGTATAGCATATGCCTGGAATGTACAGAGTAAGCATTACAGAAATTCTGCTCTCCGGAAATGGGGAATGGGTAAAACAGTTTAGAATAATAATGCATGTAACTTTAGCCAAACGAGGGCCGGATTCTAAATCCACATACACCATTGTAAAACAAGAGTAATCAAAATGAGTAGTAGTAACACAGGTGTGAGACCAGAATCAAGCCCCAACCCGTTTTGAAGGGACAGATCAGTTTGGTTGGTTGGTTTTTCCTAAGTTGGCAATTCTTCTAGCTCCCCTTCTTTTGCTACAATTCCTATAGCCTCCTAACCTTTATTTTCATTGACATTTTCCTGTTTGAGAAATATTCAAGTGTTTGGAGCCTTTTTTAATGATGTTTTGAATCATGCAACGAAATTCACTGCACAACTTTTTTTGCTTTTAGGATAACTGTGAAGAATGAAAAGGAACTTTCAGCTACAAATTCACATGTGGAATTGTGGTGGGTAGGGATATTTTCCAAAAGTGAGATGGTCTAGGATTAAGCACATGGCTGGGATCCCAGAGGTCTTAATAGTTGGACTTATTGCACTTTACAAATAATAGTTAGTTAGGCCTGCTATAATTCTATTAAATGAGGAAATAGCTCCCTACTAATTTTGACACACATTCTCCTGAGTACAATCCACTATCTGATTTATCCCTCTGGCTTGGATACAGTCACTCCAGCAATTTGTTTCCTTTCCTTCACCTAATCAATCTTGGGCCAATCCAGAATGTGTGGTTTCATGAGATGCAGCCTTTGGTTTTGGTCTGGTTTTGGTACACCATGGTTATTTGCCTCTTAGATAGGCATGCATAAGAAAGAAAAGTGGGAGCAGGGTCCTTGGGAGGAAAAGAGATTGGAACCATATGGTCAAGAAAAGAGAGGAGTAGAAAAGACAAAAATGGCAGGTAAAGAGATGGGGACATGATGGAAAAAAAGGAAGCGAGGGGACAGTAGTTTCTTCTTTTATCCTAAGAAAGAGAAAAGAAGATGAAAGAGGAGAGAAAATCTAAGGACTGAAGGAAAGAGCTGGAAAATGAAAATAGGGAAAGCATAGTAGATGTATCAAAAGAGAAAAGAGATGTATAAAAATGGGAAAAGAACAAAATAAATAAAAACAGGAACAGATTTCAGGGTTAGCGAATTCTATTCCTGCTCTTTTATTTAGTTCCCTGGCAGACTTCCCATAGCTGTGCACATTTGGAGAGAAGAGAATAGCATATATTTCTTTGGGGATTTGAATCTTATTATTTTCCCCTCCTGGCTCTAAAACTAGGGTCCTTGGCACCATTCCTGATGATCTCCATAATACAATATTTTCAGAACCATCAGTAGGAGGATTGGAGATGGAGCGGTGATGGTCTGTGGAAAGAACTCTCTTAATGAGTATACACAGATAAGAGGTTGGAATACACCTCGGAGAAAGTTTATGTTGTCAGGTTTTTCGTATGTATTTTTTAAAACTACGAGCCATAATCACAGGTATTATTTAAAAAAATAATTTAGAATGGCAGGGCAGGGGAGAAGTTTCAGCATAATTAAATTAAGGCTATTCCAAGGAAATATAAAGAGGGAAACGATTGGTACCTGTTTGTCAATAGGCAGCTTAGAGAGAGGTGACTGTTCCTCAAGTGACTAATGGCAGCCAGTCATACAGCAAGGCCTGTGGAGTAAAGCTGGCTGGAAAATGGAGATTCTTCCCAGTGAAAACTTTGGCGTTTTTGAAATAAAAAATGTTCTGAACCAGGACAAAATGGCCAAAATGTGAAATTTTCCAGAAAAAATTCTGTTTGGGGAGCAT
This sequence comes from Emys orbicularis, assembly GCF_028017835.1. Taxonomy (NCBI): domain Eukaryota; kingdom Metazoa; phylum Chordata; order Testudines; family Emydidae; genus Emys; species Emys orbicularis. Next base: position 264,837,564 of record NC_088683.1, on the reverse strand, counting down.
TTGAATTAGGTAAAATGAACAAGAGCCTTTCGGTTTAGTCGTCAGAGACAGAGTGTGTCTGCATGCTCAGCTCAGCAACTCAGCCTCCAGCTTCCGTAAGGAGACGCTAGGGCACTCAGCCTGGGCAACCCGCATAGAAAGCTTTTGTCAATTACACTTTCTGCAGAAATTGACAGGAGCCTTCCAGCCCAGCTGCCGAAGAAGCAGAAAGCCCAGCCGCTCAACCTCCCTGCATCCTCCCAACGCTTGAGTCAGAGAGGCTGAGCACCCTGGCTTTCTTCCTCTCTAATCCTGGAGCTAGGAGAAGAGGATGGCAGAGAATTGGAACCACGACCCTTGCAGCCTGCCCAGAAAGCTTTTGTCTTTCTCAGAAACGGAAGTTGGTCCAAGAAAAGATAATCATCCTTCCCACTTGTATCTTTAATATCCTGGGACCAACACAGCTACAGCAATACTGCATAGTAAAAAGTAATGGCAACGAGAGCTTTATTTCCTAGCACTTGCATCCTTCTGGTTGCTGGTTAAACTGGTGTGATAGCTGTGTGTGGTAAGTTATGAATATGGTATGGTGACCTGGTTATGAGGCTATTTACTGTAGTGATATATAGGCTTATCTCAAGATAAGCCCCCCTTCAGCAAACACTTGAAGATTGTTAAGATATCATGGCAGAGACAATGGCTTGGAGGATTCTGGCTTGATGTCCTGCTGAGTTTATCTGATTGGTTTTGTCCAGAAGGGCTAAACCCCAGGAATACAAAAGAATAAAGGGACTATAGCAGTTTAAAATAGAACACACTCAAGAGAGTTTGAGGGAACCAGAGTGAAACATATGCAACCACTGGGCCATCCAGAGAAAGTAGTCCTCCATAAGTTACCATCAGAGTAAGCCTATAGGTAAGATAGCATGCATGTAGGCTGATTGTTTTAAAATCCTTTTTTCTCTAAATACTTTGTTCCTACTGTTAAATAAACAACACTGTGTTCTAATGTGGCTGTCTGATCACTTTACACCACTGGTCAGAGTGCTGGGTAAGAACGGTTGATACACAGGGTACTGTGACCCAGGGCCCAGTTGAGGAGTGGGAGAATTACAGCATTCCTGTGCTCAGTAAAGGCATGAGGCCTAACACCTGTGGGGTACACTCAAGAGACCAGAAAAGCCATAGAGGTGCAGCTAGCCCTGTAATTGTGACAACTGGTTACTTATGTCAAATCCGTACTATTGTTTAGATTCTGCAATCAGTGTGGTTTAATAATTGTTCTCAGTTAGTAGTTACTTTTGACCTGTTTTGCGTAATTTTATTTCCATTACACTTTAGATATGTCTGTGCCCAGAGCAGGTGTAGCATGACTTTTTTAAAGAGTATGTCTACACTACGAAATTAGGTCGATTTTATAGAAGTCCATTTTTAGAAATCGATTTTATACAGTTGATTGCATATGTCCACACTAAGCGCATTAAGTCGGCGGAGTGCATACTCACTACCGTGTCTAGCATCGACTTACGGAGTGGTGCACTGTGGGTAGCTATCCCACAGTTCCCGCAGTCTCCGCCGCCCATTGGAATTCTGTGTTAAGCTCCCAATGCCTGATGGGGCAAAAACATTGTTGAGGGTGGTTTTGGGTACAGGTCGTCAGTTGCCCCTCCCTCCGTGAAAGCAACGGCAGACAATGGTTTCACGCCTTTTTTCCTGGGTTACCCGGGCAGATGCCATACCACGGCAAGTGACTAGAAGAGCACAGCAAGGCGTGCTGCGCATCAGAGAGGCTTTGAAAACCATGACTGGCCAGGCTTCGGTGTGACAGTTCTGTGTGTTTCTCCTTGATGCAAACCCGCCCGCTTTGTTGATTTTAATTCCCTGCAAGACAACCACCCTCCCGCTTCAAATAAAGTAACTATTATTTTGAAACCATGCATTCTTTCTTTATTAATTAAAAAAAAGTAAGATAACGGATCAGGTAGCCCGGGTGGGGTGGGGGAGGAGGGAAGGACAAGGCCACATTGCTTACTGTAGCCACACTAAAAATCAAACTGTTTGAATGACAGCCTTCTGTTGCTTGGGCCATCCTCTGGAGTGGAGTGGCTGGGTGCCCAGAGCCTCCCCACCCTGCATTCTTGGGAGTCTGGGTGAGGAGGCTATGGAACATGGGGAGGAGGGTAGGAATTATACAGTGGGTGCAGTGGGGGTCTGTGCTCTTGTTGGCTTTCTTGCAGCTCCAACAGATGCTTCATCATGTCCGTTTGCTCCCCCATTAGCCTCAGCATCGCGTCCTGCCTCCGCTCTTCGCGCTCACTTAATTCTTTCCTGGCCTCTGCCACTGAATGCCTCCATGCATTAAGTTGTGCCCTATCAGTGCGGGAGGACTGCATGTACTCGGAAAACATGTCATCGTAAGTGCGTTTTTTTCGCCTTCTAATCTGCGATAACCTCAGGGACGGAGATGATAGGGGGAGCGTAGAAACATTCTATGCTCTATGATTCTGGGAGAACTGCATGGTCACCTGTGCTGCTGAGTTCACCATGCTGACCAAACAGGAAATGAAATTCAAGAGTTCCCAGGGCTTTTCCTGTGTACCTGGCTAGTGCATCGGAGTTCAAAGTGCTGTTCAGAGTGGTCACAGTGGATCACTCTGGGATAGCTCCCGGAGGCCAATGCCATCATTTTGCATCCTAAATTCGACCCAGCAAAGTCAATTTTACAGCTACTTCCCTCACTGGAGAGGAGTACAGAAGTCGATTTTAAGAGCCCTTTAGGTCGACGGAACGGGGTTGGTTGTGTGGACGCAGTCATTTTTAAAATGACCTAACACGGCTAAATTCGACCTAACCCTGTAGTGTAGACCAGGCCTAAGTATTGGATCTTTCCATTTCATATGAAAGGACACTTTCCCCCTCTTTATTCTGCCTGTATTTGGGAGGACATCAAGTGGAAGGTATGCTTCTCCCTATCCAGATCAATCCATACTGCACCTTCATATAAGATTTTGGTGCAATGTTATCACAATACAGAGTATAAAGAACTTCTGCAAGGGTATTTATTGTCTGTTTAGCAAGTGCAGGTATCCTTTTCTGTCTCAATGGTGCAGAATTAATTCTAAAATCTGCCATGTAAAATGTGCTTCCCAGGGGGTTCCCCAAACTCTCTTAATAAAACACTAAAACTTAACAGCGGAGAGCATTCAAATCCAAAACGAAATTTCACTGAGTTTGATGCCTGTGCAATGTTCTCACGTCTTTACAGGTCAGTTCAAGAGGTGGTTCATGAAACACCAGCCACTGGATTCAGCGCTTACTCATCACTGTCCTGTGGCCTTTCATAGCCTTGACTCGTGTCAGGAGACTGACACTAAGAAATAAAGATCAGACACACTTCTCTGCATCTTTACGGGGGACTTACCTGCACTCCTGAATACTTTATTACAGGGAGGCCTTCTGTCTGGATATATATAAATATACCTTCCTGGACAACTTGTTCTCAAACTGATACCCTACATCAGGGGTCGGCAACGTTCGGCACGCGGCTCACCAGGGTAAGCATCCTAGCGGGCCGGGCCAGTTTATTTACCTGCTGACATGGCAGGTTCGGCCGATCGCAGCCCCCACTGGCTGCAGTTCGCCGTCCTGGGCCAATGGGGATGGTGGGAAGCCGCGGCCAGTACATCCCTCGGCCCGCGCCGCTTCCCGCCGCCCCCATTGGACCGGGACGGCGAACCGCGGCGAGTGAGGGCTGCGATCGGCCGAACCTGCCACATCAGCAGGTAAATAAACTGGCCGGGCTTGCCAGGGTGCTTACCCTGGCGAGCCGCGTGCCGAACGTTGCCGACCCCTGCCCTACATTATTCTCATATCATCTATTGTAAGACAGACTTGGTTCCCACATTTTTCTTTCATGCTACAACCCATCCTTTCAGCACCCAACAAGCCCCTTGTTTCTTTTTTCTTTTCTTTTTTAAATGATATAATGACAAGCCTCTATGTGGAATCAGCATTGTGAAGTCAATTGATATTGATATTCCAGGGCTGACTGCATGTATAAACTAGCATCCAAAATTTAATGGCTAGAGATAAGACCTTTGATACTATGGCACTACAGATATACTTAAGACCAGTGCTTAATTTGTAATGAAAGAGGTGCTGGGGCACAAGCAATTTTTTTTTACTTTCAGAACTGATGTGACAAGCCCAGAGGTGCTGGGGCTATGAACTGCCAAACTTAGAGGTGCTGGGACTCAGCCCTAGCAAGCCCTGGCACAAATTAAGCACTGCTTAAGACACATAGAAACCTTTTAGATTTGCCACTTGCTAATAATAATAAACCCCTGCAAACAAAACCACTCTTGACATTACAGTAGTATATTAAAAAGGCAGCCTTTCCCAACTGTTCCCATACAGTTACAACAGATGCCCTGTATTCCAAGAATAGGAAATGACTGTGGTCTCAGATACCACTATGTAGTAATGGTGGGCAAATGCTGACACTGTAATGGCACTCCCTGTGCTTGTTTACATGCTGAAGTGCAACTTGGTGCATGCAGGGTTAACAGTGGCTAATGCATTTGGTGGCAAATCCCCCATTTTCCCCCTTACACAGTGTTGAAAATCTAATCTTTTGATTGCACAGATTTTGAAGACACTTTACATCTTGGAAGGTTTAGAGATTGTTTATAAAACACCAGAGGGATTTATTTTTTTGAAGGATGATGTATTTGTAGTTAGTCTAGTGGTAACTGTAACACATGGCTTAAATCTGACAGCTTGTATTTCTGTTGTCTCCCTCTGGGTACCTTTTATTATCAAATAATGCTTTAAGAGCATTTGGTTTCACATTACAAAGGTTCATTAGCTTAGCCCTTTACCTAATTCATTTTGAGGTTTCTTTGTATTCACAGCGTTTAGATTCAAGTCATCGGTCCTTGCCATACATTCATATTTTCTTTTCCACATGTAACATTGTCTACTGTCTAAGAACAGGTCAAATACAGACTGAAGGGAGTATGTTTGGGATTCATTCTACTTGATGATAAATAGACGTGAGACTTAGATGCCACAGCTGTCCCCTATTAGATCACTATTCAGATTATGAAGTTAAAATAATCTGTCCTGAATTCTCTATTGTGCATGGGGGGGGGGGGGGGGGAAGAAAAGCATTAGGCACTCCCTTTAAAGCTCTTTAGGATGAATTATGTTGATAGTTTGTAGTAGATAATGCGCCAAATGACAGCCAAGTTAGAGCAGCCTGTCACTGGAGTTAATGCTCACGCTTCTGTATTTTAGTCTGGAGCGCAGCTGAATGCTCATAATCGACTAGCTGTCAGCTTTAGTTCATCAGGTCAAGGTGCACAGAGGTGAGGATCTGACTATCATATCAGTATAGTCTCCAGCATTTGTGTTGTGAGTTGCAGAATATTAGGAGCAAGGATATGTAGGTTTAAATCAATGATGGGGATAGGATTTTTAATTAAAAAAAGAAACATTTTACTCTGATCCAATATTTTAGCAGGTAACTTTCCAGAAAGATGTTTTTTTATAGATTTTTAAGATGAGTGGTTTTACTCTGTGATCTCTGGAGGAAAAGACAGGGAGACATGTAAGAGAGAGTGCTTTGTTCTTTCCCAAGTCTAATTCATAGTCCCTCCTGAGTATCTTGTATTGCCATTAGATAATTGCTATGAAAGATTTTTAACAAAATAACCCATCTTTTTATTTTTCAGATGTTAGGTCCCTGTTAAGTATTCTTTACTTATTCTTATTCCAATGGAAGAAGTTTTTCCGGAATAACTGATGTGAAAGAGAGCTCTAAATAATGATAATGGGCTATATTGTGTTGTTGAGTTATAGTCAAAACTCCCGGGATGAAATCCTAGCCCCTTTGAAGTCAATGGCAAAACTCCAATTGACTTCAATACAGCCAGGATTTCTCCAATTGATTTCAATGAAGACTTCTGCTTTAAAACAGTATCTGACCCAATGATTTGAATTTACTGCTTAGACCCATGTTGGTCTCAGACCAATGAACTAGAGGTGAGAGCATCCATTTCTTGTTACTAAAACCCCAAGGCATAAAATTCAACCTCTGGAACAATTCTCTAAACTCAGCATTCTCTTTATTGGCTTTGATATGTTTTTTCTAGTGTCTTTTTAGTCAGGTCTCAATCTACCAATATCATTTCAAAATCTAAATTCATAACAGTTGAACCTCATAGTAGATCAGGGGTGGGCAAACTACGGCCCATGGGCTGGATCAGGCCCATCAGGGCTTTGGATCTGGTTTGCGGGATTGCCAATTACATCTGAGACTACTATTTTCAGATTGGTTTCACATACTCGTGCCTAGTAGTCACCAGCTTATACAGGCAAAAAACCATTTTTCAGCTTCAGCCCCCTTCTTTGGTTATCTATCTTTATTTGACCACCTGATGAACCAAACAGATATTTTTAGAGGGTAGAAAAAATTAACTATAGAAATGGAGAATATGAGAACATTCATCATAGCCACTTTTCCCTGTCACACCATTTTGCATGGCTTTTTTGCCCTTTGCACTCTGCAACAGACCCCCATGGAGGAATCATGAAGGTAACAAAGTCTGAACTAAGGGAATGTTATAGAAATTGCTCTGAATAGCAAATTCACGTGAATGTCCTCACTGAGCTGCCAACTCCCCTTCCAGAGCGGGCCTGGAAGTGGAAGAGATGGAAGATGCAGCATGAGGAGATGTCGGCCTGGAGTCCTGGGAAGAAGGTAGTCAGGTCCACGAAGTCCCAGAGGTCAGAGCCCCAAGAGGAGCTGCTGCCCCTAGTCAGTCACAGCTTCTATCTGGAATGCGTTACCTAGGGAGGTGGTGGAATCTCCTTCCTTGGAGGTTTTTAAGACCCGGCTTGACAAAGCCCTGGCTGGGATGATTTAGTTGGGAATTGGTCCTGCTTTGAGCAGGGGGTTGGACTAGATGACCTCCTCAGGTCCCTTCCAACCCTGATATTCTATGATTCTATGATTCTTCCCTGTCTCCAATGACTGAGTGACAGAAACTGGGACTTTCCCCTCTCCTCCCACCAAATACCACCCCAGATGCTGGGCTGCTATCTCCTCATACTGCCTCCTCCAACCCTTCCACATTTGGGCCTGCTTTGGAAGGATAGATGGCAGTTCAGCTAGGACATACATGTGCCACTCAGCAATGCAACATGAGAGACATGCACACCTCTTGGAATGTGACCTTTGCTACTTGGCTGGTAACCTGGACCTTGGTAACTTGGAAAATATTGGTTGCACCCCTGCTGAATACCAAAACAATATCATTTCTGTAGGTTCTTTGTCCCATTCAGTAGAATTTGTAACAGGATATAATTTTCTATTACATTCTATAAGATGGTGTAAAAGGTTATTTTCTATTACATTATATAGGGACTTTGCATAAACATTTAATTTGGACTTGTCGGTTTCTCTTTCTCTATGTTGCCCGTAGGTGGGAATGATGCTGATAGATCTATTGGGGAGTCAGAGCCTCTTATCACTGAACAATACCTGCTACTGGATGATCATGTAAAGCATTAAGAGAGTTCTGAGGGTAGTTCTTTCAGCACTTTAGAGGATAATCATGTACAGTATGAGACCCAAGAGTAGCCTATTATAGCAGTAAGACAGCGCTTTCGGAACGTGCACAGTGTCGATAGGAATTTCTTATGGCCCAGGCCCTGAATTTTTTATCCCAACCAGGTTCCCTGAGACTTGAAAAGATGAAAGCCAATCAGTGTCTGAATACTGGGGAATGGGGAAAACAGGAAGAAATAGTGAAGAAAGGATAAAAACGGAAGGCAATTATGCTGAAGTAGTGACATTTTACATGTTATGTTGTAGGAGTATTAAAATGGGGCAATTATTGGGGAAAATATCAATGTAATTTTTTACTGCCAAAGGAGACATTTCTGCTACTTATTAAGGGAGAAATACAGATGACATTTTTAAAATCAAAAGGAAAATACATCCAGGTATCTATAGGACTATCTTAAATGCTCTGTCTCTATGTAAAAATAATGGAACGTGTGCATTCAATACTTGATGACTTTGGCTGTTATTTTTTACTTATAAGTAGTCACAGCTGTGGTAGTGGGATACATTTCATTAAGGCCCTAGTCATCCTAGTTATTGCATGTGGGTTGACGCTTGCATGTGTACAGAACTGCACAGAAGTCAATCGGTTCTGTGTGGTTATATGAGCCAATTTACATAGAACAGGGCCTAAATTAGTATTTTTGGACCTGATCCTGCATTCCTTACACACTCCAGGTGCCTATCTAGATTATAGGTAGGTTTATGTGCAGCATCAAGCCCTCAGTAAGTTTCTCTTTGTCTGTTGCAGCATCACTTCTTCAAATGGCTCCAATGATAATGTACTCTTTTTATAAAAAAAAAAAAAATGAAATTGTTTGCAGAGGAAAGTAGTTTGTTTTTAAAAGAATCCGAGATGTAATGCAAAATCAAAATATATTATTTATTCATATGCCTGATTTAATTTAATTTATGTTTGTAGGATTGTAGTTTACAGCAACATCTGTGCTTAGACTTGCATTGCATTTCATGTGACTCACAAGAGACATTTCCAACTGCATAATAGAGACAGAACTAAGGCTGGCATTTTATAAAAAACTAAAGCATTCAAGCATGCAGAAAGGCTGGAGATTTTGCAAAGTATAATTCACACAATTATATTTGAATCAATTCACCTGAATTTACTATATACTTCACATTATATAAAATGTTACCTTCAATCTCTCAAAGAAGTGTTATGCAGATAATATATTTGGCCTCTGGGACACATGAACAAAATTTCTTTAAAAAGAAGAAGAAAAAAATAGTTTTTTTTTATTTTCTGTTTATTTGAAATTTGACGAAAGACCTACCCTGGTGTGAACTCTGAATAACCCCTAATACCAGATTGCAATAAGGCACCACTAACACATTGTGGGCAAAGACCTGAACTTTCTCTTCACTTATTAAAATATTGTGTAGGCAATAGAAAATGAACAGCTCAAGGTTTATTAATTTGGGGCCCATGTTTCAAAACCTTTCTAATTATCTCATTTTAGTAGAAACAGCTTCTTTGATTTGATTCAAAACTACTATATAACGTACCATAGGGCAAAACAGTTGCAACTATTCTTGAAATAGACTTGAAAGAGGAAATAATTTATTTAATTTTATATTAAAAAGATAGAGACCTGACTGCATAAAATCTGAAATGCAGAGCAATAGAACAAGTAGACCTGGTATTTTAAACTTTTAGAACACAATGTTTTTCCCTTGAAGTCAATGAGTGTTTTGCCAAGGATTTAAACGGGTCCAGGATTGGGCTCATGCTGTTTTTGTTATGTCTGTGTTAAATACTTTTGCCCATCCAAAACGTATTTGAATATGAATGAAGAAGACTGCACCAACCAAAACGTTGTATAAACTCCATAGCATTATTTGTTCATAATACATTTTACATCTATATTGTCTTAATTAACAAAGCCTGACAGAACATCCTAGTGAGGTGGCAAAGCATTAGAACCAGAACACCAAAAAGAAAATTAGGGTAAGAGAATTATTACTTATGTCTTACCTATGAGCCTTTTCTAGAGAAAACTTATTCTAGCCCTGCCACATATCTATCTTTGCCAGTCTGCTGATATATACAGTAAATAAAATCATATTAAGTTGATATAAAACCCGTTCAATAAAATTGATCCAAAGAGTGTCTTGGAGAGCTGCATTCTGAAATCACTTTCCCATTTTATATTTGGTGTCAAAGCTTGTCACAACAGAATGCCTTTGGTCCATTACTAATATTGTTATATAGAAAATTATTGAACACATTTATTTTAAGTTTAGGTTTCCAGGTTATCAAAATATTTCTTACCTCAACAGCTCTGAGGGGCCACATAATTCTGTTACATTGTATTTTGGCAAGGTTATTCTTTGCAGGCTTGAAGAAATTCAAATTTGTGTTTCTGAGTCTACTCAAATTTAGCTAACAAGTAACTCAATCTCTTTGTATATTCTCTTCTTGGATGTTACAGTCCCAGTCAACATTATTGGAGAAAGAGTGAGAGAGTGTATGATTCCTGAGGAAGGAACAAGACCTTAGTTGGTTTTATGTCTCACAACCAATTCTTTGAGGTCCAAACCTCTAAAAAGTGAGTAAGAAGGTCAGGATTTGGGATATTCTATTTATGGATGAGTGAACATGGTGAAATAAACTGATTAGTGGCACACTTCTTTATTCTAGCCAGGACTAGAGGTACAGCTGCCAGAACACGTGAGCAAAGCTGTTCTTGGGGTGTAACAAAAATGTTTTAAATTTTGTAAAAAGCTTTGTTCTCTTTCAGCCCAATTTTGCAGACATAAGATGTTTGGACAGGATTTGAATGAACATGCAAACCTATGGGTGCTTGCCTGACTCAGATATTCAAACCTTTTGAAGTTTGCTCACTCTAAATCTTATTTTGATCCACTTTCAGTCCCAAAGAAAATACACCGGATTTATGGAAAATAGACATAAAGACATCCACAGGCTTAACGATGAGATGTCTGGAGCTGTCCTGTGGTTTTAATTCATGTAATATATTTTATTGATGGTCTATTTATTCTGACTATTCTGGTGTATTTTGAAAATAAGGAACATAGAATAGGGCCTAACTCTTCATTCCTTGTAATGTTAATGATAGTTTTACGTGCCCTGGCAATGCAGGACTGCGGCCTTCATGACAAGTATTGCAAAATTGCATTTAACTGGTAGAATGTTTGTACAGAGCGAATTCTAAATGCTTGGATTTGTACAGTGTTCAGTTAGATATACACATTTGTGCTGGGTGGATGAAAAACAAAATTGAGGCAATAAATAAATAAATAAAATAAAGTGCTTAGATACTCAATCCTGTTAATAAATTGCACTTCATTTTACTGTTCAAATAAACCCCAAATCTTTCCTATTTGAATAGGAAGGCAGTAGTATTGCTCTTTCACAAATGAGCCCATTGCACATCAATCTTTTCAAAATCTCAACTTTAATAAATAAATAAATTAATTAAATAAATTAAATAAAAAGCACAAGGGACCAAGTTAAAAAAAACTACCAGAAATATGAAGGTAGAAAGCAACCCCCACCTTGTTAAGTAATGGTATCAATTGATTCTAAAGCAGGGGTTGGCAACCTTCGGCACGTGGCCCATCAGGGTATTCCTCTGGCGGGCCACGAGACATTTTGTTTACGTTGACTATCCGCAGGCACGGCCCCCCGCAACTCCCAATGGCCGCAGTTTGCCGTTCCTAGCCAATGGGAGCTGCAGGAAGCGGCGGCCAGCAAGTCCCTGCAGCCCGTGCTGCTTCCTGCAGCTCCCATTGGCCGGGAACGGTGAACCGTGGCCACTGGGAGCTGTGGGAGGCCGTGCCTGCGGATGGTCAACGTAAACAAAATGTCTCGCAGCCCGCCAGCGGATTACTCTGATTGGCCGCATGCCAAAGGTTGTCGACCCCTGTTCTAAAGCATGCTTTTCCTCTTCTTTAGTATTAACTGGATCTTATTTAAAGGAGTTTGATAATATCAAGAGCCTATCTTTGGCAGTAACTGCTTGATTTCTGCTCTGCACCAGTGGCATAAATTTGGACAGTTTCTCAGACTTTGTGAATCGATTAGCAGTCTGAGTACCAGTGAAAGAAATTACTTTGCTGATCAGGCTTTTATAACTTGGTAACTACTGCCAGAGTAGGTTGTTTTATAGTTGAGCAGCTCCAGCTATTCATTTTCTAGCTAATGTAAACTACTGTAGAAGAATAGTTAATGATGTTTATTTTATATAACATTGACATGTTTTAGCAAATCCAGTTAAGATAATGGCTCACACTCCTAATTGTCTGTGCTGTATCCTTACTGGAGTTAAACAAATGATCAAAGTTTACCTGATTGCCTACGTCATTTTGCAGATGAGACTATGCACAGTGCCACATACATCAAGTGGGTCCACATGCAAACACTGACCAATCTTCTTAGCGTATGCCCAATGTGTCTCAAATGGTATGACCAGGATTCATCACCAAATTTGATCTGTTGGTTATGAATATCCAAACCTAGGTGAGAGCTGCAGTGTAAGCTAGCAATTCACATCAAGGCAGTATGCCTGAGCAAATCTGCAGGTTCAGTACTGTATGCGATGTTGCTAGAGAAGGTGGCAGTAATCAGAGGTGGAAAAATGGGAATGCAAAAGGTAATTTTAAGATAAAAGCACTCATCCTTCCAGATACAGCTAGCTTCTGATGGTAAATACAATAGGAACCCAACAATTTTATATATAAAAAATCAAGCGCTTTAAGGATAAGAAGATACATCTACAACATATTGATTAATTGAAACTGGCAGAGGAATTTATGGATAAGGGCTATGAAACTGTGTCTTCCATTTGGTAGACCAGATTTGGTTATATGGATTACATCACATATTTAGCATAGTTAGTTTTGGGTGCCAAATTTGATATCCAATAGGGCTGGATTTTCCAGAGCAGTTTTATAGCACTTTACATATTCAGAGAAGACATCTCATTGACACCAATTGCATTTGTGAACTTCTGCAAATCATACCCCAGATGTCTCAAGTTGGGTACCCAGAAAATGAGGAACACACAATGGCCACCTGTAAAAGGGTGGCTTACATGACTTGTCCAGCATCACAAAGGAAATCTGTGACAGAGGCAGAGACAGAATCCAATTCTTCATGTAGATATTCAGCTGCCTAAATCATGAAACTGTCCTTCTCTTTTTTTGGATATAATAGAAGGTAGAGCAAGAGTCCAGTCAGCTCAGTTTGACAGACAGGCTCTGAGCCTGTGGAGGGGAGAAGGTCAATGACCCTTCACCCGTAGATCGCTGTGCCTGCCCCAGTGCATTGCTGGGCAGTAACACCCTTGACAACCTCCTGAATATCAAATCATAGACTCATAGACTTTAAGGTCAGAAGGGACCATTATGATCATCTAGTCTGACCTCCTGCACAGCACAGGCCACAGAATCTCACCCACCCACTCCTGTATCAAACCCCTAACCCATGTCTGAGCTATTGAAGTCCTCAAATCGTGGTTTAAAGACTTCAAGGTGCAGAGATTCCTCCAGCAAGTGACCCGTGCCCCACACTGCAGAGGAAGGCGAGAAACCCCCAGGGCCTTTGCCATTCTGTCCCGGAGGAAAATTCCTTCCCGACCCCAAATATGGCGATCAGTTAAACCCTGAGCATGTGGGCAAGACTCACCAGCCAGACACCCAGGAAAGAATTCTCTGTAGTAACTCAGATCCCACCCCATCTAACATCCCATCACAAGCCATTGGGCATATTTACTGCTAATAGTCAAAGATCAATTAATTGCCAAAATTAGGCTATCATATCATACCATCCCCTCCATAAACTTATCAAGCTTAGTCTTGAAGCCAGATATGTCTTTTGCCCCCACTGCTCCCGTTAGAAGGCTGTTCCAGAACTTCACTCCTCTGATGGTTAGAAACCTTCGTCTAATTTCAAGTCTAAACTTCCTGATGGCCAGTTTATATCCATTTGTTCTTGTGTCCACATTGGTACTGAGCTTAAATAATTCCTCTCCCTCCCTGGTATTTATCCCTCTGATATATTTATAGAGAGAAATCATATCTCACCTCAGCCTTCTTTTGGTTAGGCTAAACAAGCCAACTTTGAGTCTCCTTTCATAAGACAGGTTTTCCATTCCTCGGATTATTCTAGTAGCGCTTCTCTGTACCTGTTCCAGTTTGAATTCATTCTTCTTAAACATGGGAGACCAGAACTGCACACAGTATTCCAGATGAGGTCTCACCAATGCCTTGTATAATGATACTAACACCTCCTTATCTCTACTGGAAATACCTCGCCTGATGCATCCCAAGACAGCATTAGCTTTTTTCATGGCCATATCATATTGGCAGCTCATAGTCATCCTGTGATCAACCAATACTCTGAGGTCCTTCTCCTCCTCTGTTACTTCCAACTGATGCGTCCCCAGCTTATAACAAAAAATCTTGTTATTAATCCCTAAATGCATGACCTTGCTCTTTTCACTATTAAATTTCATCCTATTACTATTACTCCAGTTTACAAGGTCATCCAGATCTTGCTGTATGATGTCCCGGTCCTTCTCTGTTTTGGCAATACCTCCCAGCTTTGTGTCATCTGCAAACTTTATTAGCACAGTCCCACTTTTTGTGCCAAGGTCAGTAATCAAAAGATTAAATAAGATTGGTCCCAAAACCAATGCCTGAGGAACTTCACTAGTAACCTCCCTCCAGCCTGACAGTTCACCTTTCAGTATGACCCATGGTCGTCTCCCCTTTAATCAGTTCCTTATCCATTTTTCAATTTTCATATTGATCCCCATCTTTTCCAATTTAGCTAATAATTCCCCAGGTGGAACCATATCAAATGCCTTACTGAAATCAAGGTAAATTAGATCCACTGCATTTCCTTTGTCTAAAAGATCTGTTACCTTCTCAAAGAAGGAGATCAGGTTGGTTTGGCTCAATCTACCTTTTGTAAAACCATGTTGTATTTTGTCCCAATTACCATTGACCTCAATGTCTTTAACTACTTTTTCCTTCAATTTTTTTCCCAAGACCTTGCATACTACAGATGTCAAACTAACAAGCCTGTAGTTACCCGGATTACTTTTTTTCCCCTTTCTTAAAAATAGGAACTATGTTAGCAATTCTCCAGTCATACGGTACAACCCCTGAGTTTACAGATGTATTAAAAATTCTTGCAAATGGGCTTGCAATTTCATGTGCCAGTTCCTTTAATATTCTTGGCTGAAGATTATCTGGGGCCTCCCGATTTAGTCCCATTAAGCTGTTCGAGTTTGGTTTCTACCTTGGATGTGGTAGTATCTACCTCGGATGTGGTAATATCTACCTCCATATCCTCATTCCCATTTGTCATCCTACCATTATCCCTAAGCTCCTCATTAGCTTCATTAAAGACTGAGGCAAAGTATTTGTTTAGATCAGGGATTGGCAACCTTTGGCACGTGGCCCACCAGGGTAAGCCCCCTGGCACGCCAGGCCGGTTTGTTTACCTGCCGCATCCACAGGTTCAGCCGATCGTGGCTCCCACTGGCCGTGGTTTGCTGCTCCAGGTCAATGGGGGTGGCTGGAAGCGGCGCAGGCCGAGGGATGTGCTGGCCGCTGCTTCACGCCACCCCCATTGCAAGCAAAACCCCAAAATACTATCTCAGGCAAAAATACAGGCCTGGATCCTACATTGGCACTAGCACGCCTAACAGGTGACAGGGAATGGAGCACTTGATGATTACCTGTTCTGTTCATTCCCTCTGGGGCAGCTGGCATTGGCCACTGTCGGAAGACAGGACACTGGGCTAGATGGACCTTTGGTTTGATCCAGTATGACCTTTCTTATGTTCTTATAATTGGAAGAGGAAAAAACATGAGGGTTTTGGGGGCATCATGGCCTTATGGGGGTTTGGGAGGGGTAGATTGGGAATGTTAGTCTGGGCCTTGGAAGTTCTAGGGAGAAAGGAACACTTAGCTGATAGATGCACTGGGGAAGTTTAGGTTGAGGGGTTTGGGACATTCAGAAAGCAAAGACAGTGACTGGATTCCTTACCTTTCTCTATGCAGAGCTCCTGAAATAGGCTCAATCTACCCTTACTTTTCTGTTCCTGCTGTAAATATGTATTTTCCAAAGAACTGTTTGTATCTATTAAATTCCACCAGCAGCCTCCTAAAACTACATTCAGACACCTTTCCTGAGGAAAGACAAAATAACTGAAGTTTGTAGTCCAGGCCATGTTGGAAATATTAAGAGCTAAAAAAAATAGTGAAAATTTCAGAACTGAAAGTTTCTCTTTTTTTCCTTGAAAAATCAATGTTTTTATACCAGCTTGATCAAGGAAATAATACTGATAACAATTATTTAGAAAAAAAATACACTGTGTTAAAATGTGTGATATAAAACTTCAGATGTGTTGGTTTAATTTTGTTGACGTGGGAGGGGAAGCTGAGCAAAATGGGGCTTGAACTGATTTCTCTACAAAACAGCAGCATATGACCAGCAATAAATAACCAGGTTTCTACACAGATATTTTTGTGCAGTCTTATATAAAAGTTGAAAATGTGAACATCTGTTTAGTATAGAAATTATATATCCAATAAAATTCTATGCTATCTAATCCATATTTTCTTTAAAGATAATAGTGTTTGATTCGAGGCAGTCTTTTGGAGATAAGTCATTGCCCTGTCCATTTTCAGGTGATTGTTACCAGACTTGGGTCCTAGTTATAGAGGAATGGATTTTTTTTTAAGTGAGAGATAAAGAAAGATATTGGTGATATCCCAGCTACGGAAGGAGAAGGTCAAGGAGGTTTGGATAAGATTTAGCGGAATTAATTAACTCCACTGTCCAATAGATGAAGAAATAGATGTATTTGTTCCGTCTGAGATAATATGTAGCTATAGTAGTATGAGGAGATATTGGGACAATCATAATTAAGGAAGATATTTGATCATGCTGAGTTGTTTGAGGTATTATTAGTTTATTTCCCCTACTGTTGCTGGGGGCCAGGGAGTGGGTGGAGAGGGAAGCATATTTCACTGAAAGCTCTAATTTTTCCTTTTAACTGCTCACATTTGGCCGTCTAATGTCATAGAGTTTAAGGCCAGAAGGGACTATCGGATCATCTAGTCTAACCTCCTGTATATGACAGGCGACCAACACCACCCAGCACCCGCACACTAACCCCAACAACTGAAATTAGACCAGAGTATTACAGCTCACAGGATACTAGACTATTGTGTGCCATGGGCAGAGAATAGATGGGATAGAGGTGCATCAGTGCACTGGCAGGGAAGTGATTAAGTGGGATACACCCAGATAGTCCTGGCAAGTGATCCACACCCGCAGACTGCAGAGGAAGGTGAACCCCCCACCCCAAGGTCGCTAGAAATCTGATGTGGGGGGAAACTTCATCCCAACCTCACAAATGAGAATCAGTTAGACCCTGAGCATGTGAACAAAAATCAGCCAGTCAAGCACCTATATGGGTCCATTGACTCAGTGTCTATAATTGGATCCCATCTTGCTTTACTATGGTTTTAGAAATATTTTTCTTAGTTCCTGTGAGGTCTCTAAGGAACCATTTGCATTCATTCTGAGCTAACTAATTTAGGGCCTGATCTAGCTCTGATTCAATTTAATAAAATGATGCTTTTTGATGCCATTCAGAATTGGATCAAGCCCTAAATTCTGTTGCATGGGTTGCAGTGTTTGATATTAAGCTTGAGTTATTGAGGAAGTCCTCCCTCAGTGAAACAATGACTACTACATATATAATAATGATTATGTTTTGTTACAGCTTCAATATATATTGTCTTTTATACACCTTCTAATTAGAGAATGTGAGATTAAATAAAATAAATAAGAGAATATAAGATTACCGTAAAATCAATCCAGGAATATGAATTTGGATAAGAAGTCATCAGAATGCTCCAGAATACTTGATGGCAGTTTTAAAGGGAGGCTGGAATTTTGCAAGAGCACCTGCTTCAGATAATAGTGTCTAGATTAATTGGATAAAGGATCTAGCATCAAGTTGAAATCTTCTGTCCAAATTCCTCTAGAGACTGTTGTGTTCTATATTTCCTCAGGCAGAGTATTGGAGAAGATTAGTTTTGCAGGGAGGTGTATGTATATTTTACAACAGCTATTTTATTACTTTTTGAATATTTTAAATCTATTTTCTTTTATTATCAGAAGATTATCTCAGGATCCTGATTGTCAACACTTTTCATGACATAGTGTCATTGACACTAGCAGAATCCTTTGACAAGCTTTGTAAAATAGATGGCCCATTCAGTCTTTACATAACTTTTTTGATTCAGCTATGTTGAAGCTAGTCTCTTGAAAGAGCATGTGATCACTGATAATATTTTCAAAAGATTTGATGACTTATGGTTCTAAGTCCCATTTAAAAAAAAAAGCATAGGGACTTAGGAGTCAAAGGCCCCTTGCAAGTCATTGGTGCTTAGGAGCTTTTAAAAATGTTACCCTACATCTTAAAGATCAAAGAATTGTTAGTGTTTGTGATGCTGGTAAACCAAGTGTTAACTCTCGCCAAGGCCATAGGTATTAGCTGAGCACTGACAAACTCATAGCAGAAAACCAAACCAGCTCACCTGTATGTTAGCTTTGTTCAAAATATGTATTAGTCTTATCAAAATGTATTTGGTGTTTAAACACTATGAAATTCTTATAAATTCCTGCCTGTATTCCATGCTATAAGGAAATACGTAAGTTTTGTTTTATAACTTTGAAAATGTTTGCTCTGAACTTGTGAACCCAGGCATGGGAATTGTCCCCATCCCTCCACCCCACCCCACCCCACCTGACCCCACCCCACCCATTCAGGACGCCTATCAAGATTAAGCAGGCCACTAAGGGGGAACATCATGATACAAAGAATTGGTGAATGGCCCTGTCACACCTTGGAAATGCTATGTGCAAGGGAGCTCGTCTCATGGACTGGAAGGCTAAATGAAGAAAAACAGGGTCATAAGAAAATTTTTCATCTCTTTGCTGTTTGAACTATTACAGGGCCAGAGACACTAAACTAAGGCATTGCTCTCCAAGGGTCACCCATAGATCCACCCGGAAAGACATTTTGAATTATCAGGTTACTATATCTCTGTCTTTTTTAGGAACCAAGATGGTAACTCAGGGCAGGTCTACACTAAGAAAACTACAGTGGCACAGCTGTACCGGTGCTTTAGTGAAGATGCTACTACGCCGACAGGAGCGCTTCTCCTGTTGGCAAAGTTAATCCACCTACGTGAGAGGCGGTAGCATTGTCTATACCGGGGATTAGGTCGGTATAACTATGTCGCTCAGGGGTGTGGTAAGTTTGTAGTGGAAATCTGGTCTCATTTGTGTGTGTATGCTTACTTGCTTTAACCTGTGAATAGCTCTCTTTTATTTATTTTTCCTAGTTAATAAGCCCTTTGCTAGTTTATTACAGGATTGACTACAGGCATTGTCCTTGGTGCGAGATCTAAGATACAAATTGATCTGGGGTAAGTGACTGACTTTTTGGTCTCTGAATATTTTGGGATTTTTAGTGTAGGTGGCCATTTATCACTAAGTCCAGATTGCCTGGGTGGCAAGACAGACTGGAGGCCTAAGGGGACTGTCTGTGACTCCATGGTAAGACTGTTACAGTGATCCAGGAGTTCATATTTGTTACTGGGTTGGTGAAATCTAATTATAGAACATACCACCAGTTTGGGGTGTCTGCCCTTTTTTTGACAGTCTGTCCTGAGGTAGGCACTCAGTTGTGAGACACTCCTGACATGTGCCAGTGTGTTCTTTTGTAGGAAGGAGGATGGAGTGGTTTAAACAATGTATATTCCATTTAATTTCCTTGGAGAGAACTTTAGTTAAAGATGACATCGAGCTCTAAGGCTAGTTATGACAGTATAATGTAGACAGTTTCAATTATGCGGATTTGAAACAGTTACAAGTAAATTAGGGACCTGGCTCCTCTTGTTCTGAAATTGGCACTAAGAAAAAAATAAAAATAAATTGAAAATGGGTGCAAGACTAAAGTGACATTACTGTATTACTTTTGTGCAAGGTAAATAAAGCAGGTATTAATATTGTTGAAGCACTCAAAATATGTTTCCATATCATCAAAGACACATTGAGTGTTACAATAATATATATATGACTATGAGTAGAAATAAAGAACAATAAAGTAGGAAGAAGAAACTATAGAGGCATCTTTCCACAGCTAATTTTATTTTAGATGTGAAATCCTTTTCAAAATCGAAGTCAATGGCAAAACTTCCATTGACTTTAATGGGGCAAGGATTTCACCCTAGGTGTCCCTGTAATTCTTGACTTAATTATAGAAGGTTTATGCAATTTATCCCAAATAATTGGTTGCTATGAGACACTTTCAGAGAGGATTAAACATCCATCACTAGCTCTAGATAACTGTATAACTCATTGTTCAATATTTCAAGCTTTAGATAATTAGAAATTGAAATTGAAATAACAGTGTCATAGTACCAGTGACTAAAATTGTTGAATGAATATATTAAAATCAAAGGTCTACTGCTGAGAATTAAAGGGGTCACATTAATATTCATGAAATAAACTATTATTGTGAATTAACTATGATAATCAGTTACACTATATCATTAAGAATGTCATAAAAATCCCTATAATAGTATGCTAAAACAATACAGGTTATATATATTAGAGGGTTTATAATTATTCTAATGGGAGAAAATGATTATTTAAGTATAGTAGGAGTGTAATAGTTGGCATATGATGATGCAACATTTTGAACTATAAAACTGGAAGAGTCTTCTATCCTACGACTGCAGATAGAACAAATTATTTATATAATGTTGCCACAGTAAAATCCTTCCTCCAAAGTATGAGAGACTTTAAAGAATGCCTTAACACTAAAGCTGTACAAACTGATGTTTTGGTTGTCTGGCCAAACCAAACAAAAAAAATATATTTTTTGGTTTTTGGTTTGTTCTCATTAGTTATATAAAGTAGAACATCTTCAACAGGAAAGCTTGAGAGAGACATATCCCAGAATCCCCTAGAGCCCAGTGGTTAGGACAATCACCTGGGAGGAGGGAGACCTGGGTTAAGGACCCTGCTCTGAGTCTGGTAGCCTGGGAAGTTAAACCTGAGTCTCCCACATCCTAGTGAATGCTTTAACCATGGGGCTAGAATGTAAAAGGGAGGTACTATGTCTACCAACTCCTCTGTTATTGGCAGCTAAGTTCCCTTGGAATTGGTCTCAAAACAATTTTTGGCCCAAATTATCTAGCAAATATGTGTCAAATTTGGGAATAGTTTCAGTCTATATGAAATTGCATTTTTGTTGAATGAACTATACTCCTGAAAAACTTCACCCAGCTCCACTTAAAACTAATTTTAAATGAGACAGTTGCCCTCATAAAGAATTATACTTGGCATGCTTGATTATACATTGTAATGGCACATTTTATATTGTATTCATAAGTGCTACATTAGTTAATATTAGATAAAGAACAAATTAACACCCCGATACTGCAAAAGACTTAAGTACATACGTGACTTTATGCCTGGGAATACTCCCACTGTCTTCATTGAAGTTATTCATGTGCATCAGTTTATGTATGTGCTGCAGTATACCGTATCATATTTAAGGTACTTTTGGGCTGGATTTTCAAGGGCATTTAAGCATCTAAAGATGCAGATAGGTGTCTAGTGGGATTTTCAAAAACACCTAAGCACTTAGCTCTCATTGATTTTGAGCTCTCTGTACTTCTAGGCACCTAAATGTCTTACAAAATCTGCCCTTTTGGCCTGTTTTTGAAAATGATACTCTTCACAGGGCCGGCCTACAACATTTTGGCACCTGAGGTAGGGAGCTCTAATGACGCCCCCATGCCGCCTCGCTTGGGCCAAAACTTTGAAAGGTCTCAATTCTGCCTTCTTCCTGTTCTACTCCTCTGCTACCTACTCCAATAAAGGAGAACTAAAAACTTAAAATGCCTTGTTCAAAAATTTTAAGTAACACTTAATTTTCAAATGCCTGAACAGCAAATGTAACTTTTCTTGTCTGCATAATAAACACTGGCATTTTTATCTGTTCGAATAATCAAAGTGGTGCTTTCTGTGCCTTCTTGGTTGCAAAGATTTGAACTGCTTCCTGAAGGTCCACAGTCTGGGCCAGCTCATGCTCTATTGAGATGGTTGCAAGGCTGACCAGCCTCTCCTGTGTTATTGTGGAGCGTAGATGTGTTTTTATTAACTTCAGCTTGGAGAAGCTGCGTTCTCCACTGGCAACTGTTACAGGAAGTGTTAGAAGTACGCGCAGAGCAACAAAAGCATTTGGAAAGAGGGTGGTCATCTTATTTGTGCACATATATTCCAGAACAGCCTTTGGAGCTGATCCTGCTGAAATGTATCTTGAAAGTGCTTTCAGTTCATCACCTAAATCACTCTCATCAATATCACACATGTCATCATGTGTCAAAACTGTCTCTATTGCCCTGCATTGCTGGTGTAGGTCTTCTTCAGGTATAGTGAGGAGTTTTAGAATATCATACAACATCCCAAATATACTGCTGTGTTCCTTGAACTGCATGAAACGTTCTTCAACTGACTGTATTGCACAATCTAGCACCTGGTTAAAGAATTTAACTTTGAATTGTTGTTTGGGGTCTCTTATGGGATTATCCTGTGCCTCGTAATCAAAATGTCTTCTTCTTCAGTGACTCTTGTATTCTTGAATGGATGGGAATATAGCTTCAGTGTGAAGTTCCTCTACCAATTTCTGTGTGCTCTTCAGAACGTTTTTAAATCCCTCACCTGACCGGTAAGACTGTAGGTATGACTTTGCTTTGTCCAGTTGTTCCATTGCTCCAGATATATCAAGGTCAACACCTTGGAGTCTCTTGCTTACAACATTTATTTCAAACAGTATGTCATGCCACAACACTAAGCCACACAGAAATTTGAAGTTATGTATGTTTCTGTTGATTCCATTTCCCTCTACCACTGTTCTCCCATGAACAGTTCCTGTTATAGCATTATCCTCCATAATGGCAACTATGGCATCATCTATCTTCCCAATTTGGTGTTTGATAGGCTTTATCTCCTCCACTCAACTTTACCATCCTGTGGCACTCAGTGGTTTCAGTTTCAGAGAGGATGTTCCCAGATCTTGCTTCAAAATTTGCCATCGATGAGTTGATGCAGAGAAAAATACATAGATGCTTTGAATTACATTAAAAAATTCAGCAGCCCCACTAGAAGCTGATGCTGCATCACTCACCACCAAGTTCAATGAATGAGAACTGCATGGGACGAAAAAAACTCAAGGGTTTAACTCTTGGATCACTGTCTGCACTCCTCTGTTCTTTCCTCTCATGTTGGCACCATTATCGTAGCCCTGACCTCTCATGTCAACTATCGCAATTACCGTATCTTCCAGATTTTTAAGAAGCACATTTGTCATACCAGTTCCTGTAGTATCATCAATGTCAATAAATTCTAGAAAATGCTCTCTGACAGTCACCATTGCAGGGACATTTTCACTAGGTTCTGTTGTTGTTACAAAACACACCATTAAAGTCATTTGTTCCTTATGGCTGATGTCAGGTGTGCAGTCCAGAATAACAGAGTAATATCTTGCTGACTTCAGATCTGCCACAATCTTCTGTTTGACTTTTGTTGCCAGTAACTGTATGATCTCATTTTGAATTGTTTTTTCCAAGGTAGTGGTGTGTGTACATTTCTTGGGTGGTGACTCTTCTTAGATGCTCCTGAAGTACAGCATCAAACTCAGCCATTAGCCCCATAATTTTAAGGAAGTTTCCATTGTTTGGCACGTACAACTGATCTGAAGTGCCATTCAGTGCTAGGTTTTGAGTAGCAAGCATTCTCACAATGGCAATGAGCCTTTTCAGAACATTTTGCCAGTAAAGAGACTCTGATGCAATCTTCTCTTGATGCTGATCATCTATGGTGGCCTTTAACCTTAGTCTCATCTCAAGCTCTTTCCACCTATGGAATGTTCCCTGGTGATTTGCTGCCAGATTTTTCCAATCCTTTGTTCCTGTAGATCCCAATGTGGCCACAACATTAGGCTGGAAGAGTTTGCAACAAAAACAGTATGCAACATTCTGGGTTTTTGAGTACATAAGCTATGGCCTCTCCACTTTGTCACCATTGGGGATTTCACGCCAGTAATGTGTTGGATGGAAACTTCTATTTTCATTGTCTTTGGGGAACATGAAGTTTTTCACTTGCTGTGTCCCATGCAATACAAGGAAGTCCCTCAGGCTACTGCTCAAGTGCCACAGTCCTGGATCATTTAGACTTAAGGAACTAAACTCAACAGCAGCTGTTTCTTGTGCCTCCACCACACTCTTCTCTGATCTACACTTTTCTTCAGGAATGTGCATGGTTACATCCATTTGAGATGGAGATATGGATGCTGCAGTAGTTCCAGGTCACCTGCACTCTGACTAACTGGAAGATCAGGCATCTCCTTACCATTCACATCCTCACTGGGACTGGAAGGCTCACCGTGAACATTTATGTCTATAAAAAGCAACAGAGGGTCCTGTGGCACCTTTAAGACAAACAAAGGTATTGGAGCATAAGCTTTTGTGGGTGAATGCCCACTTCATCAGACGCAAGTAATGGAAATGTCCAGAGGCAGGTATAAATCAGTATGGAGATAATGAGGTTAGTTCAGTCAGGGAGGGTGAGGTGCTCTGCTAGCAGTTGAGGTGTGAACACCAAGGGAGGAGAAACTGCTTCTGTAGTTGGATAGCCATTCACAGTCTTTGTTTAATCCTGATCTGATGGTGTCAAATTTGCAAATGAACTGGAGCTCAGCAGTTTCTCTTTGGAGTCTGGTCCTGAAGTTTTTTTGCTGTAAGATGGCTACCTTAACATCTGCTATTGTGTGGCCAGGGAGGTTGAAGTGTTCTCCTACAGGTTTTTGTGTATTGCCATTCCTGATATCTGACTTGTGTCCATTTATCCTCTTGCGTAGTGACTGTCCAGTTTGGCCAATGTACATAGCAGAGGGGCATTGCTGGCACATGATGGCACATATATCATTGGTGGACGTGCAGGTGAATGAGCCGGTGATGTTGTAGCTGGTCTGGTTAGGTCCTGTGATGGTGTTGCTGGTGTAGATATGTGGGCAGAGTTGGCATCGAGATTTGTTGCATGGGTTGGTTCCTGAGTTAGAGTTGTTATGGTACGGTGCGTGGTTGCTGGTGAGAATATGCTTAAGGTTGGCGGGTTGTCTGTGGGCGAGGACTGGCCTGCCTCCCAAGGTCTGTGAAAGTGAGGGATCATTGTCCAGGATGGGTTGTAGATCACGTCCACCAATGTTATATATGCCATCATGTGCCAGCAATGCCCCCTCTGCTATGTACATTGGCCAAACTGGACAGTCACTACACAAGAGGATAAATAGACACAAGTCAGATATCAGGAATCTGGACATTTCCATTACTTGCGTCTGATGAAGTGGGCATTCACCCACGAAAGCTTATGCTCCAATACCTCTGTTAGTCTTAAAGGTGCCACAGGACCCTCTGTTGCTTTTTACAGATTCAGACTAACACGGTTACCCCTCTGATTTATGTCTATGTATCTCAGAAGAGCTCCTTCCTGCTTAGATAGAAAAGCTTCCTTTGATTTCTTTCTTTTTCTGAATGCTGCCCCAGAGGGGCGTTTTCTTCTTTCACTCATGACTGCTGTTCTGTGCCAGCTATAGTGGCTCTGAACACTCAGTTGAAGGGGACAAATAAGCAGGCTGGTAGCAGGGCCCGAGTGAGGGAAGATATCAGCGTCTTAAGGGCCTAACTGGCTCCTACTATTTCAGTTGACTGTCTGTTCTCCTCAAGTGGGTTCAGAGAAGCAGCAGGAAACAGGAAGCTCCCTGAGAAGCTGTTGTTAATCAGTCCAGGCTCCCGGGGGTGCTAGAGAGGTACATAAGAGGCTCCTCCTCCTCTCTCTCCCTGCAGCTCCTGCTGCTTTCTGTTATTCCCTCTCACCTTTTCTCCTGCCTGCCTGTTATGTCTCTTGTGCCCTCCTTCCTCCAGCACAGCACTCCACCATCTCTGTGCATCTAGAGCAGAGAGAATACATATGCACCAGCAGCAGACACAATTTTCTACACTCTGGGTCCTAGTGGCACCCCCCCCCCCCCAATCTGGCACCTCAGGTGGCCGCCTCAGTTCGCCTCATGGTAAGGCCAGCCCTGCCCGGCCAATACTTGCACTTGTAAGACTACAACTAATTAAGGACATGAATGCTATTACTTAGAGATCTAATTACCCTTCCTTGTGAATGCAATTTTTTTTAACTACTTATGGCTATATTGTTCTTTAAGGGACAATCCTGAACAGGGGATTGTGTCAAGCCATATTGCATGAGGGTAGGTCAGTGAGGGTACAGCTTGACACCCCGTCACATACCAAGCCTAAAAAACAGAGCAGCTTAACCTCTTGGTAAGGCCACTGTGGAGGGAGGCATCACCATGGTCCCACTTTCTTTCTGTGAGGGGGCGCCCCGAGGGTACTTTAAGAGGGCATTCCTCCACACAGAGGGATCACAGCTGCCCCCACTGTGCTTCCTTGCACCATTTCTCGGCACACCTGCACACTGGCTAGCCAGCATATTGTCCCTACGTGACAGGATTATTTCTCTCATTTAATTTTGGGCACAGAATTATGCTTGCAGTAATTGAGGCCACTCTTCAAAAAAATCAGGTTAATTAAACTTTTATGATAGTGACTTGCAGTTGTTGTCTTTGTACATCGATGGATATCTCTAATATTACATTGCAAGAATTACTGTAAATGAAAGCTCCAGAAAAAGAACAGAGCAGCCACATCTTTTGACTATGGGGTTACTTTAGACCCAATGAAATTTACAAGCAAAACATGAAACTATGTGGGGAAAAAACTAAGAAGCTGTAGGGGAGATGGGATAGTAGCAGGATAATTTCTGGAAAAAAAGATGCATTATATAAGGGGTTTTTGTGTGTGTGTTTAAATGTTTGATAGGGATCAGGGTGAGATTGAGAAGCTGTGGAGAAGACCAAAGAAGGGGGAAAGAATGGTTGAATCTGCATTTTTAAAAGGAGGCATTAGAGTGGAATAGAGCAAAAAGGTAGTTTGGGAGTTAAAGATAGGTAGGCTGATTGGCTCAGAAGCTACAGTAGTTGTTTATTTAAAAAAAAATTAGTCTTAAGTGATTATAACACAGGTAAGTGTTGACTTAAACAACTTGAGGTGCTGTTGAGTTGGCTGCAAAAAGCAGCTGGCAAAAGAGCACTGAGAACATTTGCGGTTTTGAAAATGTTTGCTTTTATTTTTCACCTGAATATTTTAATCCCACCTACAATTAAATTTACCCTTTGTCTGGCTCTTCATTTGCAATGAAAGGAGAAAAGTAGAAAACAGAGGGATGGTGAAGGAGCAAACGGATCACGAAAGATCAGGTGATGAGAGGAGACAGAAGCAGTCATGGGGAAGGGTGAAGAGCAGTTAAGGCAGAGAGAGCAGAGCACGGTGAAGAGGAAATGATAGGGAATAAGCGCCTGATCAAGTGCTCCTTAAAGTCAATGGAAAGACTCTCTGATTTTAGGGGGCTTTTGGATCAGACCCTGATGGCATAAGACATATACAAACAATTTATTGCAGAAGAGATGCCTATTCCAATAGCTCACGGTAGTTAATAAGTTATTCATCCCCTTTTGACGCTTAAAAGCTACTAAAGCAGACTATCTTTCAACTACCCAGAGTGTTGGATGGTACTTTTCTTTAAAATATACAGTTTAACCTCAGTGTCATAATGATTTTCACAGAGCACAGGCCTGGAATATGTGTATTTGCACTATGTAATTCTACCCTATCTACTATTTAGCAGTTACTGAGGTGGATATTGTTTGGATTTTCATTTTAAAATGTCTACTTAAAAAAAAAGAAGAAAGCAAACTAAATGCTAATGATCACAATGTTTGAATCACATTAAAACTCTTAATTTGCTGCAGTAATAATTTAGGGTTTTAATTATAAGCTTGAAAAGCAGATTTAGAAACATAGTTGGCACGACTGTAATGTTAATTTGTCCTTTAACGTTTATTGAAAGCAATATGTCCAATGTAATTACAGTGCGTGTCAAATAACCCACTACTTTATTTTTTAAATGTATGATCCGTTAATTTGCTTGATTAAGATGACTTGCCATCTGCTAAGGATTTTTTTTGTAGCTCCATCATTACTTCCCAATAACAAGAAATGATAGAAAGCATTTCCTTTCATTTCATTTAATCTGCGTTTTCTTGATGTTATCCCATTAAGCCCTTTCTATGGTGTTCATCATCATTTTCTCTATGGTTGTTACATCAAGGGTCATGTAGTATCTATTTCACTAAACAGGATGAATGTGTTTTGGAATCAGTTGTGTACAATTGTATCAGACATTAAATCAATGTGAAACACTCAATGACATATTTCCTTATGGGATGGACTTGTACAAGCTCTCGGATACCTTTTTTCTCCCTAAAAGTATTGATATCACCCTTATAATAAACTACCTACTACCAAATGAACATAATCTTTATTAACCTCCTTTCTCCATTCCCTTATTTACCAGGCCATAGAGTCGTACAAATATTGGTAATAGAATATGTAGTCAATTTGAATCTAATGACATTACGTTCTTAATGGGATTGGCAGGATATTCAAGAGAAACAGTGGGTATAAGTATGCATTTGCATGTCCACTCCATCATCCATAAATCTGACAATTGCATACCCTTTCTGCCAGAATGCTGAAGTACCTCCATCCACATCTTGTTTATAGCTCTTCTTAGCAGTCCCATAGAACCAGCAGTATTCCTTCCTAAATTCTTCCTTGAATATGCACGGTATATGACTTGGATTCATGCTGGTTAGAGGCAGAACTAAGGAGATGCACATCATTCTTCTGTTGGCTCCTCTGAGCTGCCAAGGAAGTGATAATAAACCCCAGGCCTGCATTATTTTTACTACAGATCCATCTTTGTGAGGGGTTTCTCCTTTGGAGAGTCCCTAAGGCAGCATGGGCCGGGGAATCCCTGGTAGTGTGGCTGCAGCAGAACTGCAGTATCAGGGCCCAGGGAGAAGGGTATCAAGGAGAAGAGCTACCGTGGAAGCGTAGTACCGCCTCACGGATGGCTTTGGCCTTCTACTGATTCCCTGGGATCCTTGGTATTTGAGGGCAGTGTGAGAGATATGGCAATTTCCTACAATAGACTTGAAAGACCTTATTGTATTCAGTATATGTATTATTGTAGGCTGGGATTGCATTTCACCTCCCTAAAGGGGAGATGTGATGATATTGCAACACCATGCAGTATCTTTGGGGTCCATTGTTTTAAATCAATAGTTTATGTATGACTGTGCTCTACTCTGTGGGGGAAGGCCAACACAGCTCCTCTGGGAACTAAACTCAAATCAGCCAGATGGTAACTCTCCTTCCCCCACCCTTCCCCAGAGAGGTACCAACTTCTGGGAAGCCTCACATATACTTGTTGAAACTGGATTCTCCAAAGACCAACAGACAAAGAAAGGACTTTTGGATAAATAGCTGGAGGTCAAACTGATTCAGGGCCTTCTTTCTGATCCAGAAAACAGAGAGGATCTTGAGGGGAGGGAAGGAGGAGCAATTCTTGCAGAAGGGTTGGAAGGACTTGACCCACTAGGGCCCTAGAAGACTGATGAGGGACCTCTTGTAAGCTTTATAGCATCCTTAAAGCTCCCAGTAAGAAGGGAGTTAGACATGGGTTTCTACTTATGGGATGTGATGACTGAGAGCTAGAAACCTTTAAATGACTGTCCTCGAGACCATGGGGAGGGGTTAGTACAGGTGCAGTTAGCCTGAAACTGTGATAGGCTCTCTTTTGCCACAAGAGGGGTTGAACCATCCCATGGCACAAGCCATCCACCAGAGAAGAGAGTTTCTGAATTCAGAATTTCTTTTGTAGACTACTTGTTAAAGTGGAACCTGTTTCAAGTGAACGCTAATATAATTAAACTCCATTTGCAATACTGGTGTAAGAAGTCTTGGATTATGTCAGCCCATCGCAATGTGCAAATTGTATCTCTAATTCTAGTGAACCCATGCCTAGCTCAGCTGTTGTATAAGAGGAAAAAAAGATTTTACTTTGGGCCTGTTCTTGCTCCAATTAAAGTCCATTGCAGAACTCACATTTACCTAAATGCTAGCAGAATCAGGCCATATGAAGGCTTCTGACTACATTCTTTTATCAATATCCACATTTTTTTTACACAATTTCATACCCAAGAATCATCTCAAACTTGCAGAAACATAAAACATTACCAATTAGAAAATTGTACACCTGGCAGGTTTTTAAACTCTAATATTTCTATCAGTGTAAATTCCCCAGGCTATTCCCTCTCTAAAATTTGAGGTACACTACTTGAGCACTTTCTTTAGTTTACATACACTTCTTTCTTTCTAGCTACTATGTTCAAATATAGTGAATATTGTACTGTTGTATACATTATGTATAAAGCACCTTCGTTTCTCATTAGAGGTTTTTCTCTTTGTCTATAATAGGCACCAGCCTTTCAGTTTGAGCTTTCTAAGTTATTCTAGAATTTGGTATTGAATACATTAACTGCACTTCAAGAAAATGAGAACACAGTGCTTGTATTAGCAACCTAGCTACACCTCTTCTCAGATGCATGAAAGATGAGACTGTCTTAAGGCTGCCACATGTTCCAGGGCTGCTAATTAGGATATATTTCCTTTTAAAAGACTAGGATGTGAGAAAGGTATATTACAATCTCATGTGAGATAACATTTGGAGTTCAGATGTAAAAAAAGAGAAAATTTACTAGGCAAAGATTATCCTTTTGTAATTTATCTTAGAAAGCACTTTAAAGAAAAAAACTGTTTGGCACAGGAAATTACATTGAACTAAAAGCATTTTTTTTTAAATAGGCATTAAAAAATTAGCAGGGAATGCATCAGCCACATCTCAGTATTATACACTTAATGCAGATAGGCCTATAAACACATTATCATCACTTTCCATACCTTTATCAAATATCATAGCAACAGCTGCCCTAGTAACTAAGAGTATGCCTTAGGCTAAAGGAGACATCTGTTTGCTAACAACCTCAGATCAGATGACAAATGGTAGACAGCAATGTCAGTAGTCAGTAGTAAGTATTTTCCAAGGTCAGAAACCTTACCTATATATTAGTTTCAGTTGTAGACCCAGATTTCTGGTCCATTGATGGGCCAATAGGAAAATGGCTGACATCAAAGCATTAATGGTGGCACTAATTCTCAACCAAATAAAATGAAGTATTCTTGTTTCCTGGTGAACAGGTTTCTGTAGATGCATTTTTGTTTGTTTGTGTTTTTCTTTTGACTCTTCCCCCACACTCAACCAAAAATGTCATAGGAATGACATTATCAATACAGTATATTAGCTTTTGTGGAACAAATATATTCAAATGATATTCTTCTAGTTTCAGTACAGGCTATAATTATTTAAGTCTGTAGGTACAAGTGTACTAGGGTTGCCCTATAATGTGTATTTGAAAAGTGTTTCTAGGCATTTATTTAGAGGAAATTTTGGAAGAGAGAATGTAATTAATGACTCAAATTGGAATGTGGCTAAGGCAGTGACAATAACACGTCTCTTAAATGGATCTTAAATCTTAAATGGATCTTGGATCTTAAATGATCTCAAGGACCTTTGTTTTATATCTCACCAGAAAGAAGTCTCCTCTAGCATCACAGTACTAGAAAAAACTAGGCTGTGACATTGCATGACACAATATTGACTTGACTTAAAGGAAAGAGCACAATATCCAACAGGAAAATTAAAACCAAAACATAATAATTTCAAAGTGACATTTTGAAATGAAACAAAAGATTTTGTTTAATTTTGACTTTCCCAAAACGGTACAAAATGTTTTTGAACTTAAAAAAAGAAGTTTTCCACATTAGGTTTTTTGGCTTTTCATGGGTTTTGCCTCTTTCCCTTTAGATTATGAAGTGTGTGATAGCCTACAAAATTATATTTTAAGTCAAAATGAAATGGATTTTTTTTATTTCCATGTTTCAAAAAAATCAGCACATTTTCTTTTTGAAATGTTTTGTAATGAAAAGAAACATTTTTCTTTGTTCATTTCTTTGTTTCATTTTGAAATTTCTTGTGGAAAACTGCATTCTTCAACTGAAAAATTTCAGAACAGGCATATTTCCTGAATTTTTTTTCATGGGCAAAAATTTGGTTTTCCAACAAGCTCTTGTCTGTAGTACCAACTATGATATAGCTCTTCTTGAAATGATGGACTAAACGAATAGCAACTAAGTAGCCTTCATTATTTTAAAAATGATGACTCACATGGTGGATGAAGACAGAGGTTGCCTATGTGGAATCTCCTCTTTTTTATTATGAACTGAACTGGAGCTACTGTTATAATAGATTCTGTTATTATTATAAGCCTGATTTGGGCTAACCTTTTAAAATTGGAAACGAAATAGGTGCCTGGGTGTCAGAAACTCAAACTGCCTCTGACCCCTTCACAAACACCATTCTCCAGCCTCCTTCTAACCCACTGTGAAGGTTTGTTAGCATCTGCTTGGTAATATTTCTAATTGGATTGTAAGC
The DNA here is from genome assembly GCF_028017835.1 of Emys orbicularis. Lineage (NCBI taxonomy): Eukaryota > Metazoa > Chordata > Testudines > Emydidae > Emys > Emys orbicularis. The sequence goes on along the minus strand of NC_088683.1, from coordinate 264,805,285 downwards.
TCTTTGGAGAGTTGCTGTGTCTTTCTATGTGCATTTATGAGACACATAGCTTGTTTTGGGCATTGTTACACGATAACAACAGAATAAGCAGATGAGAGAGTTGCCTGGTTCTTTTCAGACTGCCTACATTGTCATATTATTAACTGCTATGATGCAATCAAAATCCTCAACACAGAACATCTCCCCCTCTCTCTGCTTCTTTGGAATAGCTGTTTATGTGGAAGTCATAAAAATTCAGGAATTGCTAAACAAGAACAAACTAGTGGTTGGTCTAGTCTGACCATGGCTATTAACAGTTGCTTCAGAGAAGGTGGAAAAGCCCCTACAATAGGCTGCTAAGTAATAACCTTCCTAAGGATTATTCCTAGCCCCCACCAGTGAGAGACTGACAAAAAAATCAACCAGTACTTCCTGGTTTCAGCCCAGGCAGATGTTCCTTGTGCATATCCTTTGTAATATTAATTTAGCCCAAACTAGGTTTGGGACAAATATATGGAATAAATTCTCCCCTCAGATATGCGTTCACATCACATCTAACTATCAATCACTTGAAATTATGTGAACCTCTATAATTTTGCATGTCTTACATAGAATCAAAGAATGAGTGAAAAGTCAAGTTTCCTATCACTCAGTGACTTGCTAGGTGACTTTTGGCAAATCACTTCAAAGTGCAAAATTCTCAAATGAAAGGTCTGACTTTAAAGGGAGTACGTGACATGCTTAAAGTCTGGCACAAGCTCAAGTACCTTGCTGCTACTGGGCTTGTGTGTTTGCAGTATTTAATGTTCGTAGTAGTTATCAGTCTGTCTGTCTGTTTTCCCCCCAAGCCATTTCTTCAACCCTAGTAAAATGTCAAACTAGTTGTTTTTCTAAAGTTTAAACCTAAATTCAGATATTGTATTCAGTTTTCTGTGGTACTTGGATTCATTCCTTAAGTCTCTGTCTAGACAGGTCAGGCTCAGCGCACACTTGCTGTATTTCATAAACTGGTATTTTATGTCCCTAAATATTTTAAATTTGTTTTCATTCTTCCATTTCTATTATTTACTATAATACAGTCACCTTTTTTCCCCTTCCACGCCCTCTTAATCAAGCCAAATAGGCTGCAGGTAATCACTCAGTTAAACAGAATTTGTCCATCTGAAGATTCTATTACCAAGAATGCAATGTAACAAGCTCTGAATTAATTCTTGCTGGTGGTGAAATAAGGAAAGAGCTGCAGGGTATCCTCAGACATGCCATATTAATTCTTTCTACTGCTTCTGCAGGTGCAGTGAGCTACGCAGGGCAAAAATATAGGAAACTGGATCTAATTCTGATGCTCTGTTTTGTCCCTATGAGCCTATTTGCATTATTTTTTTTAAAAAATAGCCAACAGGTGGGCATGAATGAAATTAAGAACAGTGAGATATCTGCTAGAGGGCTGTACTGCTGCTAGCCTGCCCCTTATAGCGCACAATTTTATTGCCGTTGGTCCAATGTTGAGCTACTAAATTTTAAAACTGCCTCAAGCCCAGGAGCCAAAAGATCTAGTGAATCAAAAAGGCAGCTTCAGCAGTTGATCTCTGTATCTTGCACTCATTCTGAAAATTGTGTTTGTATCTGTGCACCTTTTTAGGGGAAACGAGAAAGAAATGTGGATATAGCCTAAGTATTGCTGCTTTAAATGTCTGTTTGAGCATCAGATATTAGGAGTCCTGATTCTGCTCCAATGACAAAACTGCCATTGACGTCAGTGAAAAAAGAATCAGGCCCAGAGTGCAGACCAATTAACATCATAGACAATATTAAATTGGAAGGCATTGTGAACCATTTGAGTTTACAATGCAACAGGACTGCTGACAAAATTTGGGGCTGTATATATAGCATCACATCATGGAGCAGAGAGGTAACCGTCTTGGTCTCTAATCATACCTGGAATGTGGGCTACATTCAGTTCCAGGCACCATGGCTTGGAGCATCCACTATAGCGGGGAAATCTCCTCCGTATTGATGATGGCCTTTGTAGAATAAGCAACAGGTTCAGCTCCAAAACCTACAATGTCCCTGTAGTTGTCTGGAGGAACACTATCTTGGAGGCTTCCATTTCTTGGGCCATGGCAACGCAGCTGTGTTGAAATTGTACTGCCAGGGGCTTTCCAGCCAGTCATTCCCCTCAGAATTCCTCTAAAGATAGAGGTTCCTCCTTGCAAGGCACATATCCATAAACATGGAGACTGACTTGGTCAGTATTAACTTTGCTGTAGGATCCCCAGGGGGTTATTGTGGGGACAATACACATCTCTTCCTGTCTGAGCCCTTTCCATGTGCAGTTTCTTAACCTGCTGGAAATGTTTCCACAGGGTCCGGAGAAGAAGGAAATGATATTGTGCTGGTTGCCATTCTCTTTTCCTTGCCTGCCAGCCTCATGGATCAATAGGATTTTTCATCCCCTCCAACCTTGGAGACAGAAGGAACACAATTTCACCTTACATTACCAGAATAATATTAACAGGATGAAGGGAGTTCAGGGGAGAGCAGCACAAACATATTAATGAAACAAAATTAAGAAAGGAGAAAGTGTCAGCTGAATATTAGGAAAAAAATTCAGACAGTGAGACATTAGTTTGTGTGAAATTATGCTGAAGTGGCGGGGGATGGACTTAGAGACTTAATAAAACTCTTCCATCTCTGACTTTCATCTGTGTTTCTCTCTATATATTGGGCTTCTCTCTAATATATTCCCTGTTCTAAAATGCCCTGCATTCATCTAAATATGACTCTCTGGAATTTACCAGTGCTGGTCCTGTGTCAGCTGGAGGTACTGTTCACCAAGTTCCTCCTCTCTCTTTGCTTCCCATCCAGCAGCTGAACATACTGGGCCCAATTCTGCTCTCAGTTGAACCTGTGTAAATGTAAAATTACTGCAGGTGTTATCCCTTTGTCTCTATTTGAGAACGAAAGGCTGACCTAGATATCCAACTATGAGCCACATACTATTGTTATAATAATTGAGGTCTAGCAGGTCTACTCCGGTGGTAAGGTCAACAGTTGGAAAGGGGGGGGGGGAAATCATAAAATGTTACCATAACCTGTAACAATGAATGTTGATAAAAAAGGGATGAAAAGAAGACAGACTAGATTAGTCCAAACAAAAAGGGCTACTCATACAACCCAAGGACTGGGTTGTAAAGAACATGGCTTGTAAACAGAAAGAATCTGAAATTGGAAATCCATGGACCTTGATGGAAATATCAGAAATTCTGCCTAATGGGTGAACAAAAGAATGAAGAGGAAAGGCCTTTTCCAACCATTACCCCCACTTTGGGGTCCTTTTAAAAAGAGGGTTTTGAGGATTAAAATGGCTTGCAGGAAACAGATCCTGTCAATTCCCTCAAGCAAAAGATGACAAGCCTTTGCTTTGCCTCACCTCAGAGAGTCTGTCCTTTGTGGGTGAACCTCGATCATTGGGTGTCTGTACTAGCACACTGGAGAGACCATCACCCTTGGATAAGTGAGGACCCTAGGCTAATATATGTGAGATTCTGCTCTGTCTTCCCTTCCTTTGCGTGTTCCTTACTACCCCCCTCAACTCCCCCAGTCATATCTCTTTTGGCTTTTCACTGAATCCTGAGATCATAGGCATGGGAACTAGTCGTGCGGGGGATGCTGCAGCACCCCCAGGTTTTGTGAGGGGTCCTGGCTGCTGACTCCACACCAAGGGTTCCGGTGCTGCTGGCCCTGCTCCCGAGGCTCTGCTCCTGGCCCCGCGCCTAGGGCTCTGCTCCCGGTCCTATGCCTGGGGTCCCCACTGTAGTCCCACCCTCATCCCCCTTACCCTTATCCGAATCCCTCCACCCTTCCGGAGCCAGGGCCTGGGCCTGGCCCCAGCTCTGAGGAGACAGGGCATGGATAGGGTAAGGGGGTGCAAAGTAAAAAGTTTGGGGGCAACTGGCTTTCAGCACCCCCACTGTAAAAAGTGTTCCAGTGCCACTGCCTGAGATCAACCACACTGCACAGCATCAGCTTAATGAGATGAGACAGCTCACCCTGCTCTGCTCAGCCTTGGACAGACCAGTAAAGGAGAAGGACGTAACAAGACCAACCAGATGATGTCCCAGATGGGGGGAAGTGAGCCAGGGTCCAGAGCAACAGCTGTTGTGGCTGACTTGTCAGCCAAGAGCATCCGTCCCTGGCTGACCACCTTGTAGCCTGAGAATATCAACAAAAAAACATATTTTCCCCACTTTTACTTTCCTATTTCTTCTTCTCCCTTCTGTCTGTTTTGTCAAAGGCAGGGAAACTCAAAATTCAACAGCAGAACTAAGCCTTGCTTCCCCACCAGGAAGGATTGGGCAACAAAATAAGAGACTCTAACTGATATCCCAAAGGACTTTGATTAGTTTTGATTGTTTTTGTTTTTTTGCATAACAACTCCATTTTAATTTGGAAATGCTTTATTTTATTTTGGTTAGTTTTCTCTTGTTTATTCCAATCAATACATTTCCAAAGTTTGGTATATTTTTTCTAGTATATTTTCTGTGGAACTAAGCAGCCGAAGATCTCTGTATTTGAAACCCCAATCCATATTTAACTATTTAGTGTTGTACAGTGACAAGCTCATGTTAACCCCTTTGCTTGTCAAAGCTCACTTACTACACCAGAATTAAGTCAGCGCTACCATCAGCGGTTGTGGGAATTGTAGAATCAATTGAGGGCAGAGAGGGTCAGTTTAGGGCCACCCTACCACCTAGGACATTTAAATGGGACTCAGTAGATGTGGGTTCAGTTCCTGAACTGCAAAGAGACTGCAGAGGGACAGTGACTGTGTTCTCCTAACAATTGTTCTGATTTTACAGTCCCATTTTCCTATTTTTTTAAATGCTTTTCCCACACCAGGTGCTGACAGTTTGCCTGAAAGTGACCATTCAGGGGAAACTAGGGAACTGACTATTCAAAATATAATCAAATAGAGAAAGTCATCAAACCAGAAGCAGAGAAATATATTGTTTCTCTAATTTCTTTCACTTACAATGATCACAGGTTAGAATACTAGGCAAAAATAAATAAATAAATAAAGAGGACAGAGATTTTATTTTAAAGTTATTTAACCCTTTTAGCACACAAATGATGGTAAACTTAAAGTAACCTGATTTGCCTGGTAGGAGTGATCACTTTTTCATGTCTTTGGATGAACCACAATTCTCAAATCAAATATTGGATTATATTATTAAGTAAAGTAAAATTACCTATCTAATATGACATTATGCATAAAATTTGTGCTGGCAGGATTTGTGCACCTGTAGGAGTAGGGTATTTTAGAAGGCAGTTAGGCATTAAATTCTAAAAAAAGAATTGCTATATTTTTTTCTGTTTGCAGCTCTTTAGTAATGTGCAAGGATATGTGATACAGAAGTTCCACTATACCAAATGTAACCCTGGTATTTTGCAGGGAAAGGAGTGATAAAGTTTTCAGAGGAATAAAGGAAATACAAATCCGTTATCAGCTTTAGACATCAGACATTGTTGGCAGTTTTTAATTCATCAGAAGTCTATTCAAGTTCTGTTTTTAATTTACTTTCAGTTTTCTCTGTCCCCACTTGAGGCCCCCTGCTTACATCCATATGCTTTTACCACAAAAAGGGTATGAGAGCACAGTAGCTTTCCCTCAGAACTCCACAGCCTGTTTAATATCTTGTACATACTTACCAGATGCTTATTCTGAACTTTGAGAGGCCAGCTTGGTGGCAGGTTTTCTGATTCCCACCTTAAGTTACAACTATCCATCTGTGCAAGTATTGTCTTGAGAGCCCCTGATTTTTTTGATTCTCAAAAATCAACCTTCACAAAAAGCAAATTTATAACAAGCCTTACATGGCAGGTCTCTTGCAAATACTACAATTCTGAGTTCATTCAAAAAGGATGCTTGCAAGGTTTGGTTTGAAGAAATGAAAAGGTCTGAGAGTAACTTCTAATGGACTTGCTGAAGTCGTACCATCTCTGATAGCTTTGCCTTGAATTAAAACAAAAAAAACAACAACCATGTCCCTAAAAGGTACAAAACAATAAACATAGCAAATAATGAATTAATTCCACTTATGGTTATTCTGCATGAGGTGATTCCTACATTCAGAGTCATGAAAAACATGATATTAGTTATGATTTTTTTTACAAACATAGTGTAAACTTTGCCACTAAGGGCCAATTTTGGATCTTAGTTATACCCATGTGAATCTGAAATACCTCCAATGAGTGCTCCTGGATATACTCCATATTCACATGGGTGAAGCTGAAACCAGAATTTGGCTCAAAGCAAAATAAGCTGTCATGGGATAAGAGGGAAGTTCTTCTCATGGATCGGTAACTGGTTAAAAGATAGGAAACAATGGGTAGGAATAAATGGTCAGTTTTCAGAGAGTTAAATAGTGGTGTCCCCCAGGGTCTATACTGGGACCAGTACTGTTCAACATATTCATAAATGATTTGAAAAAAAAAAGGGTAAACAGTGAGGTGGCAACATTTGCAGATGATACAAAACTACTCAAGATAGTTAAGTCCCAGGCAAACTGTGAAGAGCTACAAAAGGATCTCACAAAACGGGTGACTGAGCAACAAAATGGAAGATGAAATTCAGTGTTGATAAATGCAAAGTAATGCACATTGGAAAACATAATCCCAACTATATATATAAAATGATGCGGTCTAAATTAGCTGTTACCACTCAAGAAAGAGATGTTGGAGTCATTGTGGATAGTTCTCTGACAACATCTACTCAGTGTGCAGCGGCAGTCAAAAATGCAAACAGAATGTTGGGCATCATTAAGAAAGGAGTGGATAGATAATACAGAAAATATCATATTGCCTCTGTATGAATCCATGGTACACCCACATCTTGAATACTGCGTGCTGACGTGATTGCCGCATCTCAAAAAAGATATACTGGAATTGGAAAAGGTTCAGAAAAGGGCAAACAAAAATTATTAGGCTCTAAGTTCCCTGTAAGCTGCACAGCCGCGCAGCAGCCTATTTATCACCGCACAAGCACTCAGGGAACCTGCCCAGTTGACCTGCCTTTGCCGGGGGAGGGGTGCCCCTCCCCCAGTCCCAACCTAGCCTGGCCCCAACCTGCTGCGGCCGGGGGAGGGGTGCACCATAGGCTTCCACTCTAGCTGGAGCCCCTACTCTGCCCCAGGCCCGGCCCCCACTCCACCCCTTCCCCCAAGTCTCTGCCCCCGCCCTGCCTCTTCCCGGCCTGCTCCACACCTGTCCCGCGTCCTCCCCTGAGTGTGGCCCATCCCCGCTCCTCCCCCGCCCTCCCGAAGCTTCCTACATGCCACAAAACAGCTGTTTGCGGTGGGTGGGAGGCACTAGGAGGAAGGGGGAGGAGTTGGTCAGCGGGGCCACTGGCAGGTGAGAGGTGCTGCAGGGCGAGGAGAGCTTGGCTGCCGGTGGGTGCTGCTGGACAGCACCCACTAATTTTTCTCTGTCGGTGCTCCAGCCTTGGAACACCCACAGAGTCAGCGCCTATGGGGGCGCCCTTCCCCCGACCCCAACTCAGCCCCATACCTGCCCCTCCTCTCCCCCAGCCCAGCTGCCGCAGCATGGAGAGAGCTGGGGGGAGTCCTCTCTCTCTGCTGTAGCCCCGGAGCACTCTCCTGTATCCCAAACTCATCCCCAGCCCCAGCCCAGAGCCCAGACCTCAGGTGGACCTCTCACCTCTAGAATCATAGAATACAAGGCTTGGAAGGGACCTCAGGAGGTCATCTAGTCCAACCCCCTGCTCAATGCAGGACCAATTCCCAACTAAATCATCCCAGCCAGGGCTTTGTCAAGCCTCACCTTAAAAACCTCTAAGGAAGGAGATTCCACCACCTCCCTAGGTAACCCATTCCCGTGCTTCACCACCCTCCTAGTGAAAAAAGTTTTTCCTAATATCCAACCTAAACCTCCCGCACTGCTACTTGAGAACATTACTCCTTGTTCTGTCATCTGCTACCACTGAGAACAGTCTAGATCCATCCTCTTTGGAACCCCCATTCAGGTAGTTGAAAGCAGCTATCAAATCCCCCCTCATTCTTCTCTTCTGCAGACTAAACAATCCCAGTTCCCTCAGCCTCTCCTCATAAGTCATGTGTTCCAGCCCCCTAATCAATTTTGTTGCCCTCCGCTGGGCTCTTTCCAATTTTTCCACATCCTTCTTGTAGTGTGGGGCCCAAAACTGGACACAGTACTCCAGATGAGGCCTCTCCAATGTCGAATAGAGGGGAATGATCACATCCCTCGATCTGCTGGCAATGCCCCTACTTATACAGCCCAAAATGCCATTAGCCTTCTTGGCAATAAGGGCACACTGTCGACTCATATCCAGCTTCTCGTCCACTGTAACCCCTAGGTCCTTTTTCTGCAGAACTGCTGCCTAGCCATTCGGTCTCTAGTCTGTAGCAGTGCATGGGATTCTTCCGTCCTGATTGCAGGACTCTGCACTTGTCCTTGTTGAACTTCTTCAGTTTCTTTTGGCCCAATCCCCTAATTTGTCTAGGTCCCTCTGTATCCTATCCCTACCCTCCAGCGTATCTACCACTCCTCCCAGTTTAGTGTCATCTGCAAACTTGCTGAGAGTGCAGTCCATGCCATCCTCCAGATCATTAATGAAGATATTGAACAAAACTGGCCGACCCTTGGGGCACTCTGCTTGATACCGGCTGCCAACTAGACATGGAGCCATTGATCACTACCCATTGAGCCCGACAATCTAGCCAGCTTTCTATCCACCATATTGTCCATTCATCCAGCCCATACTTCTTTAACTTGCCATCAAGAATACTGTGGGAGACCGTACCAAAAGCTTTGCTAAAGTCAAGGAATAACACATCCACTGCTTTCCCCTCATCCACAGAGTCAGTTATCTCCTCATAGAAGGCAATTAGGTTAGTCAGGCATGATTTGCCCTTGGTGAATCCATGCTGACTGTTCCCGATCACTTTCCTCTCCTCGAAGTGCTTCAGAATTGATTCCTTGAGGACCTGCTCTATGATTTTTCCAGGGACTGAGGTGAGGTTGACTATAGTTCCCCGGATCTTCCTTCTTCCCTTTTTTTAAAGATGGGCACTACATTAGCCTTTTTCCAGTCATCCGGGACCTCCCCCGATCACCGTGATTTTTCAAAGATAATGGCCAATGGCTCTGCAATCACATCCACCAACTCCTTTAGCACCCTCGGATGCAGTGCATCCGGCCCTATGGATTTCTGCTCATCCAGCTTTTCTAAATAGTCCCAAACCACTTCTTTCTCCACAGAGGGCTGGTCACCTCCTCCCCATGCTGTGCTGCCCAGTGCAGCAGTCTGGAAGCTGACCTTGTTCGTGAAGACAGAGGCAAAAAAAGGATTGAATACATTAGCTTTTTCCACATCCTCTGTCACTAGGTTGCCTCCCTCATTCAGTAAGGGGCCCACACTTTCCTTGACTTTCTTCTTGTTGCTAACATACTTGAAGAAACCCTTGTTACTCTTAACATCTCTTGCTAGTTGCAACTCCAAGTGTGATTTGGCTTCCTGATTTCACTCCTGCATGCCTGAGCAATATTTTTATACTCCTCGCTGGTCATTTGTCCAATCTTCCACTTCTTGTAAGCTTCTTTTTTGTGTTTAAGATCAGCAAGGATTTCACTGTTAAGCCAAGCTGCCATATTTACTGTTCTTTCTACTCATCTGGATGGTTTGTTCCTGCAACCTCAATAAGGATTCTTTAAAATACAGCCAGCTCTCCTGGACTCCTTTGCCCCTCATGTTATTCTCCCAGGGGATCCTGCCCATCAGTTCCCTGAGGGAGTCAAAGTCTGCTTTTCTGAAGTCCAGGGTCTGTATTCTGTTGCTCTCCTTTCTTCCTTGTGTCAGGATCCTGAACTTGACCATCTCATGGTCACTGCCTCCCAGGTTCCCATCCACTTTTGCTTCCCCTACTAATTCTTCCTGGTTTGTGAGCAGCAGGTCAAGAAGAGCTCTGCCCCTAGTTGGTTCCTCCAGCACTTGCACTAGGAAATTGTCCCCTACATTTTCCAAGCCTGGCCCCTCCTGCATCCCAACCCTCCACCGCACCCCCAGCTGGAGCCCTCACACCCCTGCACACCAGCCCTCTGCCCTAGCCCTGAGCCCGTTCCCACACTCCGAACCCCTTGGCCCCACCCCCACCACATGAATTTTGTTATGTGCACCAATATGAAAGTCATGTGTCACACATCCTCTCCATATTGGTGCACATAACAAAATTCATTCTGCACATGCATGGGAAAAATTAGAGGGAACACTGTTAAGGGTATGGAATGGCTGCCATATGAAGAGAGATTAATAAGACTCGGACTTTTCAGCTTGGAAAAGAGACGACTAAGGGGGGATATGACTGAGGTCTATACAATCATGACTGGTGTGAAGAAAGTAAATAAGGAAGTGTTATTTACTCCTATGCATAACACAGGAACTAGGGGTCATCAAATGAAATGAATAGGCATCAGATTTAAAACAAACAAAAGGAAGTATTTTGTCACACAACGCACAGTCAGTCTGTAGAACTCTTTGCCAGACAATGTTGTGAAGGCCGAGATTATAACAGGATTAAAAAAGAACTAGATACGTTCTTGGAGGATAGGTCCATCAATGGCTATTAGCCAGGATGGGCAGGGATGGTGTCCCTAACCTCTGTTTGCCAGAAACTGGGAATGGGCAACAGGGGGATGGATCACTTGATGATTACCTGTTTTGTTCATTCCCTCTGGGACACCTGGCATTGGCCACTTTCAGAAGACAGGATACTGGGCTAGATAGACTTTTGGTCTGACCCAACATGGCTGTTCTTATGTTCTATAAAAATATATAATATTAATTCTGGACATCTACAAAGTGAGCTACAAGCATATTTAACACTCACCAAAACCCTGTGAGGAAGATAAGTATACCTCCATTTTGCAGATGTGGAAATTGAGACAGTGGTTAGATGATGCACTCAAGGTCACCCAATAAGTCACTGGTAGCAATGGAAATTGTAACCCATTGCCAGCTGGTTTGTCACTCTAATCACTAGACAGCACATGTTCCCAATTTTAATTTACAGTAGTTGGTTTGCCAGTGTGTGGGTGGGTAAGTGTGGTCAATACATCTACAAAGATCATGTGACTTGTCTGGGCTCAAGTACTGATCCTGACAATTGAAATTTACATTCAAATGTACCATTTTATTTGTCTTCATTATCATCATCTGTTACTTACAAGGTTATTGCCAACTGTATCTAACCAGCCAAGCTGGCAGTGTATACATTTTTTGACTTCAAACTGATAAAAGACATGCTGCCTCACAAGAACACACCCTGATTTGATGGGAAGATAGTCTGTCTTGCAAACTGAAATTATTCATTTCTAATTGCTACTCAGGAACAATGTGGAGGATGCGCTGTTAAAGAGTCTGTCTTTAATTTTGTCCAAGCAATCAGCAAATGAAAATCATTTCCAGCACTAAGATGAGACAAAATTGTGTTGGAAATTCTTATACCAGATGTGTAAAAGGAAGAACAAAACGCCCTTCAGCAAATTTAAAAAAGAAGTTAAAGAACAAGAGTAAATTCTTTCAAAACTATAGATGTTCATTGAAGACTTAAGACATGACAACATGATATTTTCCCCAAGACAATGGAATTCTCTCTCTCTTATTTTATTGTCTAGCTAGAAATGTTTTCAAACTAAAAAAAACCCAAAACAAATATCACTGGTGCACTCAGTTGTGGTTGTCTGAGTTGTCTGACAGACATTATCCCGTCCACTTGCACAAAATGATTATTTTTGCCTAAGGGAAGCTGAAACTGAAGGTTCCTCCAGAACTACAAACAGGAAAATTAAGCGACATATCTAAAAGTTGGTCTAGACACTTATTCTTTGAGGACAATTTCACCATTAGTAATGGTCGCCTTTTCAAAGCCAAGAAAAAAGAGAAATCCTTTCGGTATCCTTCAATAACTGTATAGACTTTTATAGGAAACTCTATGTAAAATGATGGGGTAATTTAGAGCAAGACAACCTCTGTTCTGTACAAAAAAAAAAAAAAACCCTATCATGTGAGAGATCATTAGCAAAATGAAAACTTAGCAAAAGACCACTTTCTCCACTGCCATAATTCTCCTGAAACCTGCCAGCAGAGAATTTGCCCCTACTCCCTCTTAAATAAAATAAAAAATCAACATTGGAATCCCCCTCAAGTCTCTGTTATCAGAGAGATGTTTTTCCTTTGTGGCTGCTATCTTCACTGGATTAGTTCCTGGCTCCTACCCCATGCCCCACTCACAATTATTATTATTATTATTATTTTTTTTTGAGAAACACACCAAACTAATACTCATCTCTTATCATCACGAGTGAAGAAAAAAGATTCCTTGATGCCCTTCACATTTATAACTGCTGATGTTTTCTCTCCTAAAAGCTGCAAAGGTTTAATTTACTTAACAGGACTATTACCTGGTAGTAACAGACTCTTGCCAGTATTCTTGTTAGAGGCATATAAAAATACTGAGGTTGATAATTGCTGAACAAAATGATTGAAGTTACCTGAGCACAACAATAGGCTGCTAAATGCCAAACTGCTCAAATTGCCCCTTTGTGCTAATTAGAACATCCCTGGAAATAAAAAATGTAACAAACTAATCCCATGAAGCAATTAAGAATTAGCTCCTTAATGGCTCTTCCACATCACATTTCTTTCTGGCTTTGATTTTACAATATATGCTGCTTTTAAGAGACAATTTTTATCTCCCTGTCAGGCTTTGTAATTACCCTCGTATTGTATTATAGGGGTGAGGTTTTTTAAGTTCTCAGCCGCTGTGCTCTGAAAGCATATGAGAGTTTATTTCCTGTCCTCCAAACTGCAAAAGGGAAAGATGTAAAATAAAGTCAGCAGCTTAGATCAATAACAGGCAGTTGCAAATGGAGACATCCTGTGTGGCTGGTTAGAATTATTTTAATAACCCCAAGGATGATTCTGAAACTCCCCAATGACCTTCTGGAGAAATGTTTGTTTTTTTTCCAAAGCAATTTTACCTACTTTCCTACAGGCTCCCCTTCTCACAAGCATCTACTCTAGGCTCTGTTTTGTTCTTGTTGAATATTTTGATGTATTACAGGCAGCTTTGAAGCGACAATATGCATAAATCGGCAAAGCTCAGTAATAGGGAGAAATTGTGAGAAGTGTACAGACAATTTGTGCCTGTGACACTGACAATATGTCCAGCCCAATTTTTCAGTAATACCTTCCAAATGAATGGTGTTCCTTCCCCCTTCCCTCTCTCTGCCACACACATACAATGTTTCCCTTAAGGATTCCTCTACCACCCAGTTCAAATCTTATTTGTCCTGACTTGTAGTGCATTTTTTGCTCAGGTCAGTAGACAGACAAGCCTTTATAACTCATGCCAGAACTATGCTTTGGCTAACTATGCTTTTGCTCTTGCACTGTGTGTTTGGGTCACTTTTGCCCTAAGGACACAATTTCAGCATCCTCAGTGATTAGGGCCCTGCATCTCTTCAAGTCCAATTCTGAACCTCTGCAATCCCTTCTGGAGCAGAAAGGTTTGTCCCAGTGACATGTTGCCCATCTTTGCCTCAGTCCTTTAGGAACATTCCTGTTTATCACAGAGAAAATGGGTTTCAGGTCCAGCTGAACCAAGTTTTATGTAAATTAAAATGGCTGAAAACTAGTATTTTAGGCATTTTGAGAACACTGATGAACAAGTAACATGGAAAAGCACTTTCTTGCAAACATGGAAGGGAACAATAACATGCAAAAGCACTTTCTTGCACTCCTGGTAAATATCCTGTCAAGGGATAAAAGCAAATACAGTAATGGGTCTGACTGCAAATAGTTATTCAACACCATATGTGGGTGAGAGATGCAAATTACATTAACCAGAAAGTGGAAAAGCTGTATCAGTGTCAGGTTTCTTCAAGCAGAACCCAACAGTGATTGAATTAAACTGTTTTTAATGTTATATTCACATGTATTTTAAGGTGGCAAACTGAAAACTGGAAAAAAAAAAGTTAAAGTTTTCAAAGCAAATACACGTGGGCCCTGATATTCTGCTGCTCTGCAGATTGTGTTGTCATTTACCCTGGGAGAGGAGGGGGAGAGGGGACAGGTCTCAGACTCCTCTGTGACATTATTCTTTTCTTTCCTTGGACCCTGCATGGAGCTCTCAGTGGGGTCATGGCTCATGCATGGGTAGGAGTTGGGGCAGCGACAGAAGTAACTTACTATGGTGTCTCACTTTTTCTGTGGGATCCTGCCATGATGTCCCAGAGGCAGCCCACAGGCACAGGGCATCCACACAAAGACACTTGTCTCCTTGGGATCCCAGGGCATTTGAAGCCTAACCTATGGCTTTTTCTGAAGAGTGGCAAACCTTGGCCCCACATCAGTGTGGGGAAAACACTGATGGAAATTTCTTCCCTGGGTGTTAGCCCGACCTTGAGAACTTTAGCAGGTTGTTGGTATGAGTAAGATTCGAAGTATCACATTCTGGTATTACTGTATGTGCAAAATCAAATGTATAATACTTTAATTTAAAATATATTAATTAACTAAGCAGCTATTCCTTACTGGAGTTATAAAATTATAAAGTTTAGTCATTTTAATAACACTTAGGTAGGGAAAAGTTTGAGGGTTTGTAACCTCAAAAGGGTTAGTTTTTTTCCTCTGCTCATCTTGTGGGCTTTGATTAAACTTTCCAAAATGGTTCATAATTGAGCAGACACCAAGAAGAGAAGTTTCTTCTCAAAAGAATGTGCAAGTGAAAACAGGAGGTTACAATGAAAGCTGAGCTCGGACAAGAGCTCCACAAACTATGCAAGCCTCAGTTTTTCACAGAAAAATCAAAGCATCTGGGTTTTGCTTGAACAGTTCAGTACTTTTGACAAAACTAAAGGTTGATGTGTTCCTGATTTGTTGAAAAAAGTCCCTTGTAGTAATTCACAAGGTAGACCTTTTGGGTTCCTGCAGTGCTGGTGCTAGCCCATTGGGGGGCCTAAGCAGGAATATTTCTGGGCCCCACTCCCCACACATTAAATGCTAATATTTAATAGGGTGCCCCCTTGAGCTGCTTGGGGACCTAAGCAATTGCTTAGTCTGCTTATGCCTAACACCCGTTCTGGGTATCTGATTGTTCAAGCCTAACCCCTGTAATCAGGAAGGCTGGCCAGCCAGTATTTATAATGAACAACTGTGTTTAATTGAACTCTGTAGTTGCAGTTTACAAAAGAATCCTAGAAGCTGGAGATGGAAAAGGACTATTAGGTCACCTCATTGTCAGTGCAGAATAGTTTTTTACTTGACTCATATAGTGCTTCATCCAGTTTTAACTGTCCCAAGCAGGGGGGTTCCCAGCACCTACGTTAGGTGACTTTGACAGCCTTGCAGAGTTCATGGTTAGGGAGATTTTTCCTACAAAAAAGTCTTTATTCACACAACACCTCTTTTTGTATAGGATGGCCTGGGATGTAGGCAGGGATTTTTTTAGAGATGGTTATGAACGGGGGCAAAGGTAGGTTGCCTTTAGGAAACTATCCACTAGCTCAGCATAGTTTTCTAATCGTTGTCCATATCTTAACCATGTAGTTCCAATTCCAAACGGCTAAAACATTACAATTTTATTTGTCCTTTACATTCCTCAGAGGGACCAGCCCTTATCAAAGCAGAGGTCAGATGGAATTGTTGATACTGATTCTGGTGACCGCATTGTTTCATCTAATGAATTAGATGACATTTAAGCTGGTAAAAGGGTAGACACAGAAGTATCAACAAAGTGGAGCAGAAGAACGTATTAGAAACTGAGAAAGAGTAGCAGTTACAATAGGTTAATGCCCAGGGCGAAGAGGTTGAATCCTTGCCCCATGGTAGCAGTCAGACTTTATCACTGAGAATCCGGCTGCTGCCAAATGGAGGAAGGAGTGTACAGAACGGCTATCTGCAACCCTCATGACAATATATGTGCCCTATGTGAGAATGAACTGACCTTTCTGCATCCCCCAATACTGTGGAAGGGGTGAGTGGGAGAAAACCACATACTCTCAGATTTGCAGTTGGAGGAAGGGACTAACTAGCAGGAAGAGAGGAATGCCCTAGGGGACTGCCCTGCCACCACAGAGAGACAAGATGGAATCCAGGAACTATGGAGAGGTGTCTTGTTTGATGGTTTCAGATCAAAATGTGACCGTTTTTGCTGTTTCATTATTATTATTTATTAGTTTAACACTTAGTTTGAAGTAGTTTCCAGAGCCCTATTTTACTGTATAAACATATAGTAAGAGACAATCCTTGGCTATACATTTATTTTAAACCCAAAACCCAAAGCAAAATTCAGAGGATGAAACCTCATACCTAAAGAAAATGTTCACATGATTTCCTGTGGAGCAAAAAGGTTGAATTTTGCACAATTGGAGTTGCAACTTATTCACTTTTGTAACTGTGAGACGTAAGGCATGTCTTCACTACCTGCCGGATTGGCGGGTAGCAATCGATCTATCGGGGATCGATTTATCGCGTCTATTGTAGATGCGATAAAATCGATCCCCGATCGCTCTGTCGTCGACTCCGGAACTCCACCGTGGCGAGAGGCGGAAGCGGAGTCGGCGGGGGAGCGACAGCAGTCGACTCGCCGCCGTCCTCACAGCCAGGTAAGTCGACCTAAAATACGCAGCTACGCTATTCGCGTAGCTGAAGTTGTGTATCTTAGGTCGACTCCCCCCTCCCCCCCGTAGTGTAGACCTAGCCCTAGAATATTCTGTAACCATGAGACCTAGAATTTAGTGAAGCACAGTATAATTTTAGTTATATTCAAGGCTGTAAGGTTGATATTTTGTGACATGCTGCAACTATAGACTTCTCCTGAGTTTTCATTTTACTTCATCTGGTAGTTTATTCTAGACATGGGTCCAAAATTCCAAGTCGGGATCCAGATACAAACTTCCCCAAACTTTGTGGCCTTTTGATTCAGGGGTTTGGCTGTCTGTAGTTCAGACTAGAATCTCCATTCTTTGGATCTGTGGTCACTTTATTATAGTCATAGTGCCGTTCCTGTTTATAATACATTCCCTGATTAATAAATCTTAAGCATTGTCCATTCACAATTGAGAGGCAATTTTTCTTGTTATAAGAACTTCTTATTGATGAATAATATCTAAAGTCCCTCATGAGATAAAATTATATTGTGTATTGAAATTTTAAGGTGCTGAAGTTTTCAGCCAAATGAAGAAGCACAACACCTACTCATATATAATTTTATCTCAAGAAGTCCAATAAGATTTGCATATATCTCGTATGATAAAAACATCATGATGTACTCTAGAACCTACTTGCCATCAGTACGTCAGGATAGATTGTTTGGGATGGGCTGCAGGGGGACAATTGATGTTGCATGGTAATTTCATCCATATTGCTCTTCCAAATGATAAGACTGAGACAAACACAGAGAGATGTCAATATTAGCACCTACTGAGATTAACGGAACGAGTTCACACATTTCTTAGGAGAAAAATCTACCAATTCTGATTCAAAGGGCCCACACAGAGAATGGATCATAATTTGGGAATCCTGAAATAGGCTGTACACCTCATACTTGACTTCATAGGTGCTTCCTATAGAATCCTATGCATCACTGTGCAGTAGGGATGTGGGGATAGGAGGTACATCCACCAGTCATTCTTCTCTACATGACACAGATGCAAGTGATGCAGAAGCTACTCTAGTGAGGAGGCTGGAGGAGTAGCACAGAGCAGGAAGGGCCAAATAAATTGGTACCATGTAAACCAAATCTAGGATGTCTCTAAGACATATTAAGAAATGACTGGAAGGAGTATAGGGCACATAGAATATGACCACGTGGTGAAACTCACCCATCCTTACACAAAGCAGAAGCGGGCACTGAAGAGTGAGACAGTTGCTGTTCCTCTCGTTCCTCTACACACCATTACTGCAGGTCATCATCCTTGATGCAGAGCCAATGAATTTAACCCAAGAACAGAGCATGAGTTTTAGGCTTGGCCCCACATTCTCTTCGGCTCCGCACTACTTCAAAAGGATCCTCCCTACTTCAGAAGCTCCCTCCTCTCCACATTTTTGCCACATTTATGACCTCCCCTGCCTTTGAGGTGGCTTTCTCATGCAGGCAGTTCTCTGGTCTGAAACGTTGTTGTCTGGCCTAAAAATTATTGTGCACTTGCTACTTAATGCATGGGATAAGAGAAGAGGTTGTAATTGGTGGAAAAAAGATAATGACAAAATTATATGAACCTTTCTTTGGAATAATGAGGAAGTTATGTCTCATTCTCTAATGCAGAGCATAAATTATTTGAAAATCATAGAAATTACGTCTAAAGCATGTATCCAAGGCATTAATATGATAAACTCAAAACACATATAAACTGCTTCAAAATTACTATAATTATATATACTACAATCATCATGCCATTTATCGTGAAAACCATGTATACCTTCAACTACTGCAGTCTATTCACAATGATTGTCAGCTGACTTCTTTTAAAGTTACATACCATATACAATATAATAATTTCAGTTTCCCATTGAAACCAATGAGTGAAAGTAACATATTTTTCAACAAAATATATACCATGCATCATATATACCAAATTACCTTACATGTGCTATGCTCGCAATTATATTTAAAAAAACCCACAAAAAAACCACAACCCTTTCCATTTTTCAAAATTTAAAATATAAAGAGTTGCCGGAGCTCTGTAGCACTGGGCTAGATTGTCAATGGAATGACAGAAAGGGATTGACTCTAAGATCTGATTCTGGACTGAACTCTACTTGGGTTGTACCCTGTGTCCATCTACAGCACACGGCAGGATTCAGACCTTCATACAGACTTTATATGTGGTAGAATAATATACACTTTCAGAGTTGTACCATGAAACCATGACAAAATTATTTTCATTATTTTAATGATGCAGTTAGTTGTAAAATTTGAGGGTCACAAAAATCTTCCTATTAACTGATCTAGGATATTACATTTTAAAACCAAACATGGCAGCATTCTGGGCAAAGACTGCACTTGATTAAACAACACAGATGGAGCATGAAAAAACCCTGAGATAAGTGCAAGTCTCTCAGCAAGAGCAAAATAAAGTCATAAGCTATAATAGCTAACCAAAGCATAACTCTTGTCTTGAAGAATATGTAGAATGTGTGCAAAATAATCAGTAAACAAATCAAAACCAGACACATCTGGAATACTTAGTTTTCAAGAAATTCTGGGGCTGAACGGATTTATGATACTGGTTGATTATATTTTCTTTCTCTCAGCCACCCCAAATAGTTAAACTTATCCCTTAGAATAAATGTAAAATTAGTGCTACACTATCACATTGTGTTTTGAATCACAAATTAAAAGGTAAAAAATGGATTATTTCAAAATCTCTAATGACTATATGAAAGAAAGTCAGATTATATTGAATTTTACATTGTTCCATTACAATGCAGGGAATTTTCACCAGTCAGATAGTAAGTCAAATTTAAAATATCTTCTTGCTTTTTGATAAAGTGAATAACACAATGATGTTTGAAATGCCATTCTTCAGTGGTCTTTTGTAGAAAGGGATTAGGAATATTTCTTGTATTACTGTCCTGTTGACATGACATGCAAATAGATCACTTCCAACTTTCCAGTCATTTTTATTTGTGAAGGTGTGGTGGGGAGGAAGAGGTGCAGGAGCAACTCTAGTCCTGGGAAGCCCCACCCTGGCAGGACTGCTGCACATGCTCCAGTTGGAGGAGGAGTTTAAACGGGAGTCTCTTCAGTTCAGCAATGTGATGGATGGAAAGAGAGAGGCAGGCCTGCACTCATTGCTACAGAGGGTTCAGCCAGGAGAGTTCCCCACGAGGAGGATTGCTGCATGAATCTGTGATCCCAGCTTGCTGAAGCATGTGGGCCAGATTGCAAGGAACAACCACAAGCCACAATGCTCACGAGGAGGTGCAGAGTGATAGGAAGGGACACAGTGAAGGGTGTTAGCCAGACAGCAGGTAGCAGACACCTTCCTTACAGAGCTTAAGAAGGCCCCATGGTTGGAACCTGGTGGCGTGGGAGGGCCTGGGTTCTCCTATGCTCTTATCCATGAGGCGGGGCTGTGGCCACAGACTTTCATCTCTAGGCAAGTCTACTGCCACAGACTTTAACTACCAGGAATGGCTGTCACCATAGACTTTGACAAGGAGGTTCGGGTTGCCGCCACAGACTCTGACTGCTAGGTGAGAGCCATCCGCCGGCTCACAGAAGGAAATGCACACTTGCTTTGGGTGGTGCCAGGACACAGTCTGCATCTCATTCCCATTCATTGTCCCATTGAAGTCAATGATAGAGCTCTCATTGACTCCACTGGGAGCAGGCTTCAGGACCAGTATATTTTCCTGATTTAATAAGTATGCCACATTCTTTAAGGAACAGCTCCTCCGAACCTGACAAAAAGAAACTGCAAGTGATTTGGGCTGTAATCCTTTGCTCTAATCTGTGTCTCTAGAAGCCTGCAGCTGTGTGGAGGCCCACTGATTGAACAGGATGATATGCAGACATAAGGGTCATGTATGTGGATCACAGTGCAGGATCTGGGCCCTTAATGGTAGTTTTTTGTAAGAGAATATTGTTGTTTATTATTGGCTAAATGATGACAATATTGTCAGTGCTGCGACAGGGCACAAAATGAAAATAGTCCTACCTCAAGGAGCTTCCAATCTAAAAAAGAGTATTTTCTGAAGGACCATAGGGACGTTAGGATGAATACATTATTTTTTTTTAATCTAAATATAAATCATTTTTTTCATGTCTACTATGGAATAGTTGAAATCCATTCAGATACATTAAAGAACTTTTAGTTTTTGCCTCATTAGGCAGGACTGAAGTAAAAAGGCTGTATATTCTAAGTTCCAACAGTCTATTTATTATAAATGAGAAGCTGATAGAAAACTTTAAGAAATATAGAAAGCAGTCTGTCAGTTATATGTAATATATTTTCAGACGGTTTTGCTTTCTGCCTTTTTTTTATATAAAGACACATTTTAAATTTTCATCTGGTTCTATTGCATATTTCCCACATGAAATAATGTACTCCTTTACTTGTGACATTGCAATCATTTCTCCAGCAACTGATTGTGATGTCAGGAAAAAAATAAATTATTTCCAGGAGGAAATAGTCAGAAGAAGAACTCTTAATACAAAGATATTTTTGAACAAAAGTCCTTAATAATGTAACTTTTTGTAAAGAGTAATACAAAAAATATAGGGCCCAATCCTGTATCTGTTGTGCATCCATTCATATATTGGGTGAGACAGTGATAACCTTGCATTGATTAGTACCTTATGCTGTGAGAAGTTCCATTGTATCCTGTAGCACTATTTGAAAATACAACTCAACATGAGCTGGGATATCAACATTTGGCCTATTATATAGCATTTTGAAAATTTAGGGTGAACATTTTCATCTCTGCCTCATCCAGGACTCTATTTTTGCATTTCACTTGAATGACTAAATAACTGATTGTGCTTGCAAGACAGGTTCTTCGATGTCCATCAGATATTAATTGTATCTGAAATAATAAGCACTAGAGCTGGACAGGGATTTTCAATAAACATTTTTCTGTCGAAAAATGACAATTCATCAAAACTGAAACTTTTGATGGGAAAGGGTCAGTGTTAACAGACTTCCTGTTTGGGGAAAAAATGAAAATACATCTCTACCCCGATATAACGCGACCCAATATAACACAAATTCGGATATAACACGGTAAAGCAGTGCTCCAGGGGGGCGGGGCTGCATGCTCCGGCGGATCAAAGCAAATTCGATATAACGCAGTTTCACCTATAATGCGGTAAGATTTTTTGGCTCCCGAGGACAGCGTTATATCGGGGTAGAGGTGTAGCTTCAAAATTGTTTAAAAAAATATCCCATTTTGACATTTTCTAAACAAAAAATTTCAGTTTTCATTTCAAAATGTAAGATACTGTATAGTATGTTTAAAAATTAAAAAGGCCCAAATCAAATTAAAACATTTTAAAATTATTGCAATGAAATGTTTTGGTTGACCTGAAATGAAATTGATTTCATATTTATATTTCACAAAAACTTTGAGATTTCAACTTTTTATCGCAATTTGGGAGAGAAAAAAGTTACAAATGCACATACATTTCTCTGGGTTGGATAAAACACTTCCTACCCAGCACCAATTGGCACCTGTTTGTTTATATAAGTTGCACCATATCTTGCATCTCTTGTGCATTTCAATCTCCTACTGACATCAGGTGAAGGGATACAGGAGTTAGCCCTATATTTTCTGTTTCTAGAGTTATATTACTAAGAACTCTGCAGAAAAATCTCTTTGCTTTCAAGCATTCTTCTGCTGACAATTTCCTACTTGAATTTTTTTTTTTTTTTTTTTTTTTGTGGTACATAGTGGTCAGTTGCTGGAGAAATGATTGTGATGTCATCAGAACAAATTCCTGGAAGCTTGAGGAGCACATGGGATGCAAGATCAGCTCTATGATATCCAAACGTATTAAATGAGCCAAATTTTGATCTATGTTACAATGGTGCAAATCCAAACTACACCTTTGTAACATCTTTGAAACTGGTTTCAGTGGTGTTAATTTGGATTTACATTGGTTTAATGGATTTCAGAATTTGCCTTGCATCACAACATATAATGGGCCTGATTCTCCAGAATCATGTACTCTGTGCAACCATTTACACCTATGGAAAGGTGAGTGCAAAGTGGATGCAAAACAATAGAAAATAAAAATGGTGTCCTTTAACTTCCAATTAAGGGTAAATGACTATGTAAGGGGCAAGACAATGGAGAATGAGACACTACGTATTTCAGAATTCTCTATAAAGGGTCAGGGAATGTTTCAGAATGAGATTTTATAAAAGTGCACCATTTTTGAACCCCACAGATCATACCAGGTACAAAATAATTGCAGGCACAGTTACTGTTGCCAGGATGTCTAAGTTCGTCGGACTTTATTTTCAAAAGTGCTGATCATTTGCAACTCCAGCTGAAATGAGTGGGAACTGCTGGTGCTCAGAAGCTCTGAGAATTAGGCCACTAATGTGCTCAGATGTCCATGTAATATTATGCGCTTTGGCCAAGCTTCAGAGTAGCAGCCGTGTTAGTCTGTATCCGCAAAAATAACAGGAGTACTTGTGGCACCTTAGAGACTAACACATTTATTAGAGCATAAGCTTTCGTGGGCTACAACCCACTTCTTCGGAAACCTGGTCCTAAATCACCAGACAAAGAAGTATCTTTTTCACCTTTCTGGAAAAAAAAAATATGGAAATAGTTTTAATCCTCCTTTTTGAATGAAATACATATGGTAGTTCGAAGTACAAGCAGAGACATTCATCCAGAATAACCTTTGCACAAACTGAGCAGCTGAATCTGCTGAAATAACAGTTCCGAATGTCTTTTGCTTTATAGTTTTCTAACTGAAGCTCACTGGCTTTTGTAGCACTGCAACACTAGAGAGCACACTTTCATCAGGAATTATGCTGCCTGCAATATCCACAGAGAGTCAAAGACACAAGGCAGTTCTTCTGCAAATCGGCAATTTGGCAGTGTTCCAACCAATGCCCTGCTGTATAGAATGACAAAGCATACGAATATGACAGTGCTAATTGTAAACAATGACAGTTCTGTCAAGAGTCCGAGGGGATGCATCTCTTATTTGTTCATGGACTGTACGGGAATCGGAGCTATTTTGTTTGGGGCGTGTTTAGATTCCTATCTGAACTCTTCACCCCGCCTTTTACAAATCAGACTTAGCACAGCATTAGAGGGTTTTTTTGGTGAGGGTGAGAGACTGACAGTAAGTTGACAAGTAGGACAAAGGGGTCTTAGAGAGGGTAGAAAATGTACTTGCTCTCTTATTTTATTTCTTTCAAAATGCCATTGAACTTATAACCCATTAATACGATCTCACGATGTAATAATTGCTTCACTTGCCCTAAAGCATCTAAGAATCATTCTAGGAGATATTCAGAAATGCTAGAGAAATAAAGGCACAGGAGAGTAGCAGGAAATTCCTTCTTCAAAATGATTGTAGACCCAGTTACACCAATATATTTGAGTTAAAGTGAGTTGCAGTGTAAACAGTGGCACTGACCTCCTCTTGGTGCCTGCTGGAATTCAGAGAAAATCTAGAGTTTCTTATTAATTCAATTGAGACTCTCTAAAAAGTAAGTGGGACAAATTCTGCTGCTTTGCAGATATACAGGCATAAGCATATTTTTCCTTACATGAATGAGTATCTTCAGGGCTGCAGAATGTACTTGATATGCTGCCCTTTCTTTTTTTAAGCGTCTTGTTGGGCAGGTTTCCTTTCTTGGCATACGTGCCATACTTTCCAAACTAAGGATTAAAAAAAGCTTACTTTCAATCTGTTCAAGTTGTGCAAGACCCCACAAAGAGCTCCAGAAAGGAATGATGAATCCCAACACCTTTCTGGGTCATATTTCCTGTTACTGATCTTCCAAACAGGGAAGGAGTAGGAGAGAGGTATGTTGCCCCACCAACCCTCTGAGGAATATAGAAACATAGGCATGTCTATAATGGATCAGACCAGCGGTCCATGCAGTACAGCATCCAGTGTCCAGAAGTGGCCTATATCAGCTGCTTCAAAAATGGGTGCAAGAAACCTTCAGTAAATAGTTGTTCAATAACTTGCTCAGAAGGAATTAGTTAGGCTGCCTTATGTCCTGAAGCATGAAAGTTTATATCCCTTCCAAAACTCTATTTAAAAAAAATCCTTATTATTATAAATCTGGATATTCCTGTTAGCCATATAAATGTCCAAATGTTTTGTTAAATTCTGCTCATTGATTGGCCTCAATAGCATCTTGTGGCAATGAGTTCCACAAGCTGTGTGGAAAAGGTTTTATCAGTTTTGAATGTGCACATTTTGATTTGTTTAAATGCCCACTTGTTCTTGTATTATAATAATCTACCTTCTCTATGCCATTTATTATTGTATATACTTCTATCATGTCCCTTCTTATTTGTTTTGTCTCTAAGGGCACATCTTCACTACCCGCCGGATCGGCGGGTAGCAATCGGTCTATCGGGGATCGACTTATCGCGTCTAGTGAAGACGCGATAAAATCGATCCCCGATGGCTGTGCCGTCGACTCCGGAAATCCACCGTGGCAAGAGGCGGTAGCGGAGTCGACGGCGGCGCGGCAGCGGTCGACTTGCCGCCGTCCTCACAGCCGGGTAAGTCGACCTAAAATACGCCACTTCAGCTACACTATTCACGTAGCTGAAGTTGCGTATCTTAGGTCGACCCCCTGCTGTAGTGTAGACCTAGCCCCAGGTAAAGAACCCCAAGCTTTATAAACTCTCTTCATTAGAGCTTTTCCAATTCTCTAATAATTTGCAGTACCTATGTCTGAGTTATCTGTGTTTCTGCTATATCCGTTGTGAGATGTGATGACCAGAACTGAATACAATATTCCAGGTGAGGAATATATTAGAATATTTTCTGTATTATTATCTGTCTCATTCCTTATGCAACCTAACGTTTTGTTTCCTTTTGTCTGTAGCTGCATATTGAACAGAGAGCTTCACTGAGCTATCCACACTAATGTGCGTTGGAGGTATGGGCGGAGGCAAGTGGAGCCCTGGCTCTACCAATTACAGTCTCACAGACCAGTTCCTTGCTTATGTGCTAATATGTGAAAGTACTAAGTATCAGGGGGTAGCCGAATTAGTCTGTAGCCACAAAACAACGAGGAGTCCGGTGGCACCTTAAAGACTAACAGATTTATTTGGGCATAAGCTTTCGTGGGTAAAAAACCCCACTTCTTCAGATGTGTGAAAGTAATGGTCACACAGTGCCTGTTGTCTCCCCAAGCCCAGTGCCTGGACTCACAATCCAGCTGTGCCCTGGATTGGCCTACCCAGGTGAATATGTGCTCATGAACAAGTCTGGGGTGAAAAATCTAGCCCTTAATAAGTAATCCCAGTGTTACTGCAGATAGAGAACTATGGTGTTAAATAATTCCTGGTATACAAAAACAAAATGTCGTAATAGGTAATGGGAAAATAAATTTGGGGGTTGTGGGGAAAGATCAGATTCTGCTGCCCTTACTTTGGGCAGTACTTTACTTCCTGCAGGCTTGAAAAATATTATTAAACAAAAGATCAACTTTGGGCTACAGTTCAAGTATTCTGATGGCTAATCCAAAAGACAGACAGCTGAAAACTCAGCCGAGTGAAAAAATATAAACTCTTGATAACATGTGCCATATTGCACCATCAATTTTTAAGCTGCTGTCCCCATTGATTTCAGTGGGGAATGCTGCTTAAAAATCTATACATTCTCTGCAGAGTAATAGTTTCAGTTGAACAATGATTATCTCAATGACTTCAGTTTGAGAATATATCCTATTTAATAGATAAATGCTTTGTATTCTTATTTAATTTTGTTTCCATTGATGCTCCTAGTATCCCTCTGTGAAATGAAGGAAGTGTTGTATGCCTTTGAAGATGGTCCATTTGGTTTTACACAGAGCTATCAGTAAGCCTTGAGTAGACACACAAGTGTCTGTCAAGACCAACTAAAGCCCAGGATGATGATAACCTTGTTATTTATTATTTGTATTATGATAGCACCAGGAGACTCCAACCAAGATTAGAACCTCATTGTGGTAGGCACTGTTCACACACACAGTAAGAGACCATCTCTGTCCTGGAAGAGCTTACCATCTGAATAGACAAGACTAATAAAAGTTGGAAGGGAGAGAGAAGCACAGAAAGGTCAAGTGAGTTGTTCAAGCAGGGCCGGCTCCAGGCACCAGCTTAACAAGCAGGTGCTTGGGGCGGCCAAGGGAGAGGGGCGGCACGTGCGGCAATTCGGGGGCGGCAGGTCCCTCACTTCCTCTAGGAGCGAAGGACCTGCCGCCGAACTGCCGCCGCCAATCGCGGCTTTTTTTTTTTTTTTTTTTTTTTGCTTGGGGCGGCAGAAATGCTGGAGCCGGCCCTGTGTCCAAGTCACATAATAGGGCAGTGGCAGAACTGGGAATAGAACCTAGCACTCCTGCCTCATAGTTTAAATTCAATGCCACATACAGAATATAGTAAATTCCAGAACATCCTTTGAGTGCATTATCACTCAACTCCCAAATTCAAGCTCTCTAGAACACAGAGAGCTATTATTAGAAACATGTAGTACACAATTTGAAAGAGCAAGTTACTGGGTCAGGGCCTCAGCTGGTGCACTGATTTCAGCAAAGCTATGCCAATTTGTAGCAGTTGAGGATAAGAGACTTGATCCAACAAGCTCTTAAACATGGTCTTAATATTAAGCATGTGAATAATCCCATTGACTTCAACAAGCCTACTTGTGCTTAAAGTTAAGAACATTCTTAAGTGCTTTGCAGGAACAGGTTCCCGGTCATCACCTTCACAGCTGTTCCCCTATAGAACATATATTTGATACGGGATCAATTTTTTTGTTTAGAAAGAAGATAGAATTAATTTAATTTAAACAATTCCTTCCTCTTTTCCCCCAAACACATTACAAGGGTGTAACTTTGGAACTGAACATTTTGCATATTTTGGGAGATGGAAGGATTCCCATGCAAAGTAAGGAAGGGATGAGGATTTAAATATCTCAGACTCAAGAGGTAGGATCTGATGGCACAAATTTAGGTTTTAGATTGGATAAGTACAGGTTGTTCTTTTATGTAGAAACACATCATGGGGAAAACTTCCCAGCATGATTCAGCGTAAAGTGCAGTTGCTGGGGAAGGTAACTTCAATATTGGGAAATGAGGAGATGCTAAAAGATATGCGCTTTGAAGTGCTGGAATAATTAAGAATCAAGTTCTAACTTAAATTCATCCAAAGACTCACAGTTTGAATATCGATGAACTAGTTCACTCTAGTTTCCTATTTTAAGTTACATTTTCCAAAACACAGTTTTGATAAGTTATTGCACTTGAAATAACAAATATAATTCTAGGCAAATGCATAAGTCTTAGTTGTCATTTTTGTATTATGTCACTAAATTTAATAGCATGCCAATCAGTTTATTTTTGACTTTTCCACTGTAGAAAAATGTTATAACT
Organism: Emys orbicularis; assembly: GCF_028017835.1. Lineage (NCBI taxonomy): Eukaryota > Metazoa > Chordata > Testudines > Emydidae > Emys > Emys orbicularis. Next base: position 264,777,139 of record NC_088683.1, on the reverse strand, counting down.
CAATTTGGCTTATTATGGTATATACAAATATACTTATTTAAAGGCTGCAACTGACTTTTATTGTTTATTTCTTCTCCTGAAATCACTTGGCATTTGCCTTGTCTGAAGAAACTTGTAATAAAACGGGTAAAACAGGAAAAGCAAGTCACCTAGTGGGATAACCCACAGAGAAACAAACACTTCAGCACTTATTTTTTATGGGTTAGTTAACCTCACTGGATTTATATAGCTGCCAAAGCCTGACCTCCATTACTGGTGATCAGAGTTAAAATTTATTTCCATAACATGTGGGACTGATTACTTCAAAGAGAGAGAGAGGGAAACAGAAAAGAGACAGAACTTGTTCTGATTATGGACATATTCTCCCAATCTTCAAGACTAGTATTAACTATATTCTGGGTGATCTGAAAAATAAATAAATAGTCAAGTCCCCAGAACATGTAGATGTCGTTAGACACCAGTGGTGATCTAGGAACTCACAAGTACTACAGTCATTATCCACTGGATCAGAAAGGGTAAGCATTTCAATCTGGATAATGTTCAAATATGAGACATCATGTGGGATTAAGTTTGGGTGAAAAAGACAAAAAAAAAAAAGGTTAAATTTTAAAAGTCAAGTGAATGGGCTTTATATCACACTTAGAAGACAAGGCTTATAAATAGATTTAGTGTTAGGACAGGGTCAAGACTTGAGGCCTGATCCAAGCCTTATTGAAGTCAGTGATACAGGATCAGGAACTAAATCCAGAAGGGAGAGGATATATTCTACTTCGTCAGGTTTTCAGGAGATTAACTCTAAAACCTATTTTTCTTTCACTTAAATAAAAATCAATCTTTGTTCTGCAATATCTTTAAGTTTAAAAAAAATCATAAGCAGATCAAGTAATTGTATAAAATATGCACATCTACACAGCAAATGGTATGTGCAACTGCATATTTTTATAAGTCAATGTGCATATTTTATAGTATCAGTTTAAGTGCCTATAATATGTGTCAATATGTGTCCTTTTGAATTGAAAGAGAAATACTATAATTATGACAACAGCTAAACATTAGGATTATTGTTATTATCTCATATGTATTGCCTTCAGTATTACTATTAAGGAAAATGCATGTTGCGATCTTAAAATTTATATTCAAGGTACTATTACTATTATAAGAGGTCATATATTTATGGACCACATTTTCCCATGAGATACTCTCAGACAACCCCAAGGGCTGGGAGAAGAATTTGGCTTTGTAATATAATTTCTCTCTGAGTCCCACATGCATTTACAGTAGGATCCTGTTTTACAAAACTTACAGTGGACAACTCTCTCTATCTCATGAACTACCGTCATATCTGCCTTCCTTTTGATTCTATTTATATTGACTTCTGATTTTATGAACTCCCAATTATCACAAAGAAATCAGTGTTTGGATAATCAGGATACTATTAGATATGTGCCTTTATCATGTCACAACCTTCCTAGGAAAAGTCTAACAAATATTTTAAAGAAAAAGTTAAAAATGCCAAAATGTAAAAAACATTTTAAGAATATTAAACATCCTTTCCCAAATACAGCTGGAGCCTTGTTATTTGTTTATCTGGAAACATGAGTATGGTTACATAAAATTAAGAACCTTCATTTTCTGTTTTTACTGAATTTTACTGAAAAAAACCCTGAGTTTTACAAAAGCTATAATTCTTTTTCTACTTATTTTCACCTAAAATTTGGACTACTCGGGTACATGAAAATACTGAGTTTGTTAAAAAAATCCAATCCATTAGATTAGGCAGATGAGTTTATCTTAATAAGGAAGTTTAAGTGTAAATGTGAGACTGTTTGTTTAAAGTAAGGCAATGTAATGGAAGATACATACATATGTGTAGTACTTGTTGTTAATATACAATTCATGAAATAAACTACAACATTCCTTGACTTTAGCAAAGCTTTTGATATGGTCTCCCACAGTATTCTTGCCGACAAGTTAAAGAAGTATGGACTGGATGAATGGACTATAAGATGGATAGAAAGCTGGTTAGATTGTCGGGCTCAACGGGCAGTGATCAATGGTTCCATGTCTTGTTGGCAACCGGTATCAAGCGGAGTGCCTCAAGGGTCGGTCCTGGGGCCAGTTTTGTTCAATATCTTCATTAATGATCTGGAGGATGGCATGGACTGCACTCTCAGCAAGTTTGCAGATGACACTAAACTGGGAGGAGTGGTAGATATGCTGGAGGGTAGGGATAGGATACATAGGATACATAGGGACCTAGACAAATTAGAGGATTGGGCCAAAAGAAACCTGATGAGGTTCAACAAGGACTAGTGCAGAGTCCTGCACTTAGGACAGAAGAATCCCATGCACTGCTATAGACTAGGGACCAAATGGCTAGGCAGTAATTCTGCAGAAAAGGACCTAGGGGTTACAGTGGACAAGAAGCTGGATATGAGTCGACAATGTGCCCTTGTTGCCAAGAAGGCTAATGACATTTTGGGCTGTATAAGTAGGGGCATTGCCAGCAGATCGAGGGACATGATCATTCCCCTCTATTTGACATTGGTGAGGCCTCATCTGGAGTACTGTGTCCAGTTTTGGGCCCCACACTACAAGAAGGATGTGGAAAAATTGAAAAGAGTCCAGCGGAGGGCAACAAAAATTATTAGGGGGCTGGAACACATGACTTATGAGGAGAGGCTGAGGGAACTGGGATTGTTTAGTCTGCAGAAGAAAAGAATGAGGGAGGATTTGATAGCTGCTTTCAACTACCTGAAAAGGGGTTCCAAAGAGGATGGATCTAGACTGTTGTCAGTGGTAGCAGATAACAGAACAAGGAGTAATGGTCTCAAGTTGCAGTGGGGGGGGTTTAGGTTGGATATTAGGAAAATCTTTTTCACTAGGAGGGTGGTGAAGCACTGGAATGGGTTACCTAGGGAGGTGATGGAATCTCCTTCCTTAGAGGTTTTTAAGGTCAGGCTTGACAAAGCCCTGGCTGGTATGATTTAGTTGGGGATTGGTCCTGTATTGAGCAGGGGGTTGGACTAGATGACCACCTGAGATCCCTTCCAACCCTGATATTCTATGATTCTATGATTAAATTGTTTTTACTTTCAATATTTTTTCTTTATTTTTGTTATTTTTCTGTCCTCCTGTCCCCCAGTATTTACCTAGAAAAGTTATATTTTGCACTGATTTTCATCCATTTATTATTATTGATAATAAACATTGATACATTTCTTGGACATTTTAAACAAAATAAAAATGAAGGACCTTGCATCAAATGTATAAAGAGTCAGGCCATTGTTTTAAAATATGGGTGCCTAATAACCCCAACTGCTCCCCACACTGCAAATTTGACAGAAATCTTCAATGAGAGCTGTGGGTGTCTGGTATATGAAAATCCAGCTGCCTGTGTCTGTATATGGATTTAGGGTCCCAAGTTTGCAAATGTTAACCTTAGTTTTTCTACACAAAAAATATATTAAATGCAACAGTCTTTTTTTAATGAAACATTAAATGTGAAAAGTCAGAGGATAAAGAAATTAAAGGTTTTCATTATTAGTTGGAATGTTAAGAGTACATCTTGATATATGCAATATTGCCAAAAAAGGGAGCTGATAGTGCTGTGAGAACCTACAGTTTTGCGTTTCCTGACTTATTTTCTTTATGTTTGTAACCTGTGTGTGTATGTGTGTTGGGCATGGGTGTGGGTTGCTATTCAATGCCCTAGGATTTTAACTAAAAAAAAAAAAAAAAAAAATCAGTGCCCTAGGTTTTTTAACAAAAAGGGCAACAGAAAACCAATGACACCACTGTGCATTTCCTAAAGACACTGCTGTGCTCTTGTCAATGGTATTGCCAATGCCCAGAGTGAAATGCTGGCTCCATTTTTACCATTGACTTCAATGGAGCCATCGTTTCACCCCAACTATTCATATATCATGGGTCAGGCCACAAAATTCATGAAATTAGCTTGAGAATCATGAGATTGTTTCAAAAAGGGTTTCTTTTATTTGCCTTTTGGTTTTGAGCATTTAGGATACACTTAGTCATGTTTTCAAGCTTTCCTCCATTATGTATGTATAGTTGGGGTTATGCTTCCCACTGTGCATTATTTTGCATTTATCAGCATTGAATTTCATCTGCCATTTTGATGCTCAGTCACCCAGTTTTGTGAGATCCCTTTGTAACTATTTGTGATCTGCTTTGGACTTAACTTTATTGAGTAATTTTGTGTCATCTGCAAATTTTGCCACTTCACTGTTTACCCCCTTTTCCACATAATTTATGAATATGTTGCACAGCACTGGTCCCTGTACAAATCCATGTGGGACACCACACTCTCTATTTTGAAAACTGACCATTTACTCCTAACCTTTGTTTCCTATCTTTTAACCAGTTACTGATCCATGAGAGGACCTTCCCTCTTATCCCATGATAGTTTACTTTGCTTAAGGGCCTTTGGTGACAGCCTTGTCAAAGGTTTTCTGAAAGCTCAAGTGCACTATATCCACTGGATCACCCTTGTTCATATGTTTGTTGCCCGACTCAAATAATTGTAATAGATTGGTGAGTCATGCCTTCCCTTTACAAAAGTCATGTTGACCCTAAGAAATCATGTTCATGCGTGTGTCTGATAATTCTGTTCTATAGTTTCAACCAATTTGCTTGATACTGAAGTCAGGCTTATCAGCCTATAATTGCCAGGATTGTCTCTGGAACCATTTTTAAAAATTGGCACTACATTAGCTATCCTCCAGTCATCTGGTACAGAAGCTGATTTAAGTGATAGGTTACAACAGTTAGTAGTTCTTCAATTTCATATTTGAGTTCCTTCAGAACTCTTGTGTGAATACCATGTTGTTCTGGTGACTGATTACTATTTAATTTGTTCCCAAATCTCCTCTATTGACACCTCAATCTGGGACGGTTCCTCAGATTCTCAAGAGAAGGGACCAAAATTGTTCTCCTTAACCTCTGAGGATAGAACAAGAAGTAATGGGCTTAAATTGCAGCAAGAGCAATTTAGGTTGGACATTAGGAAAAACTTCCTAACTGTCAGGGTGGTTAAGCACTGGAATAAATTGCCTAGGGAGGTTGTGGACTCTCCCTCATTGGAGATTTTTAAGAGCAGATGTGACACTGAGCCAGAAAGGGTTAAGCAACTTGCAGGCTAAATAACCCAAATTCTACCTTTAACGACATATTAGGAAAGTATGTAAATGGTAATTAGGGCTATTCCTTATAAATAGCTAGCAAAACCATGTTGGATAGACTAGAGCTTTGAAATGTGTTGCTGTGTTGTTAAAGAATTGGAAGAAGATAGTAATTGTAGTAGTCTATGTTTACCTATATCTTGTTAGAGGTTAACAATGTAACCAGGGGGTTCCTGTCTGTCACTATTTTCTAGTGATTCGAAGATCAAAAGGGAATATTAACATTTAAATGAACTGTGAATGTGGTAATATCATTGTCTTAATTTCTTTTTGAAGTATGTAATAAACTACCTGTAAATGGTGAGAGATGGGCAGTTGCCTTATGCTAATCCATGTAGCTAATTATTGGTGATGCTTAGGACATAGGAGGTCTACTTCAAAGCCACAATGCTTACCTAGTATCAGAGGGGTAGCTGTGTTAGTTTGGATCTGTAAAAAGCAACAAAGAGTCCTGTGGCACCTAATAGACTAACAGACCTATTGGAGCATAAGCTTTCGTGGGTGAATACCCACTTCGTCAAACTGTCAAGAGGCTGTTAGAGAACTATAAAAGAACTCTTGGGCCCTGATCCTGTAGCTCATATCTGCTTAAGCTTTGTCAGGGGAAGTTTGAGTCACAAGACGAGGTCTCCAGTCCCACCTGGCTCACCCTGATATTGGACTGTAACCTCTGGACTAATTCTGAAAGAACTTTTTGCAATTCTAAAGATCACCATCTCTACGATGAAACTGACCTAAGAACTTTATTAATGTCTGTATGTATAATGACCTTTTAACCTATACTCTCTTCCTTTTCTTTTTTAATATATTTTAGTTTAGTTATTAAGAATTGGCTGTAAGCGTGTATTTGGGTAAAATCTGGAATATTCATTAACCTGGGAGGTCATGTGTCCAATCCTTTGGGATTGATAGAACTTTTTATATGATAAACAAGATTTTCAGTAATCCTCATCATATTTGACTTGGCTATCTGGATGGGAGCCCAAGGCTTGGTTGCTTTAAAGGAACTGTGTTTTTGGCTTCTGGATAACCAGTAAGGTATTGTAGAAGCTGTTTTGTTGCTGCATTGGTAAATCTAAGTAATAGAAATAACCTCCACTTTTGGGGATTGTCTGCCCCATTCTTTGCAGTTTGCCCTGACTGAGCAATCTCAGTGTGCCTCCCCCCCCCCCCCAGTACTTTGTTCACAGCAGGTTATACAAACACCTGTCAGGGCTGGTCTAGATAATACTTATTCCTACCTTGAGTGCAGGGGACTGGACTAGATGACCTCTCATGGTTCCTTCCAGTTCTATAGTTCTATGATTCTATGATTCTATGATTTGCTACCTGAAAAGAATGGCTCAGGTGTGGGAATTTCCCTCACATCCTCTGCAATGAAGACTGATGCAAAGACTTCATGTAGCTTCTCTGCAAGGGCTTTGTCTTCCTTGAGTGCTCCTTGATCACCTCGTTTGTCCAGTGGCCCCACTGATTTTATGGCAGGCTTGCTGATTCTGATGTATTGAAAACATTTGTTTCTGTTAGTTTTTGAGTCTTTATCTAGTTGCTCTTCAAATTCATTTTTGGACTGCCTAATTATACTTTTACACTTGAGTTTCATGGTCTTTTCTATTTTCTTCAGTAGGATTTGAGTTCCAATTTTTAAAGGATGCCTTTTTGCCTCTAATCACTTCTTTATACTCTGTTGTGTAGTCGTGGTGGCATTTTTGGACCTCTTACTATTGTTTTTAATTTTGGGTATACATTTAATTTGAGACTCTATTATGGTGGGTTTTTTTTTTTTTAATTTTCCATGCAGCTTCCAGGCATTTTACTCTTGTGACTGTTCCTTTTAAATGCTGTTTAACTAACTTCCTAATTTTTGTGTAGTTCCCCTTTCTGAAGTTAAATGCTACTGTGGTGGGCTTCTTTGGTATCTCCTCCCCACACATACACATCCACCACAAGCTCGTTAAATTGAATTATATTATGGTTGCTATTACTGAATGGTTCAGCTCTATTCATCTCTTGGAGCAGATCCTGTGCTCCACTTAGGACTAAATCATGAATTGCCTTTCTCCTTATGGGTTCCAGGACTAACTGTTCTGATAAGCAGTCATTAATGATGTCCAGAAACTTTATTTCTGCATCCTGTCCTGAGGTGACATGTACCCAGTCATTATGGGGATAGTTGAAATCCTCCATTATTAAGGACTTTTCTACGTTTATAGCCTCTAATCTCCCTGAGCATTTCACAATCCATCCTGGTCAAGTGATCAGTAGTATAGTCCTACTCCCATACTCTTATTATTCAAGCATGGAATTTCTATCCATAGAGATTGTATAGTACAGTTTGATTCATTTAAGATTTTTATCATATTTGACTCTCTGTTTTCTTTCACAATGTGATGTTCTTCTCTGGTGTTATCCAGACCGGTGATCTGCTAGGACACTCCAATCCTTGACTCTGGGAGCCAGCCTTATCCTACACTGCTGTGAGAACCCCCACTCCTGGGCTGTTCACGCACAGCCTCTGGCATGTAAGCTGCTCCCAGCTACTTGCAACCGAATGACACTAGCCAATATCTCCGGTCCCAGACACAACCCTAGGAACCTCCATCTTGCAGTGTCCAGTTATACCCACTGGACACTGCAAGCTTATATAAGTTCATCAATTTAACAAAGAAATTGATATGTACCAGGCTTGTTATCCAAAGGGGAGTCTCTGACACACTTCAAACCAAACACACTGCGTCAGGTAGACTAAACAAACAGATTTATTAACTATGAAGATAGATTTTAAGTGATTATAAGTCAACGCAAAACAAGTCAGAGTTAGTTACCAAAAGAAAAGAAAATATAAGCACACAGTCTAAACTATCAACCTTATTAGACTGGGCAGCAACTACATTAAGCAGTTTTTTTCACCCCACTGGATATTGCAGTTCTTAGTATACAGGTTTGTTCCTTAAACCTGGGTCAATCTCCTGTGTTGGAGTCTTGTCTTCTTCTCAGTGTCGTGGTGGCTTACAGCATAGGTGAGGGCAGGAGAGGGCCCCGTATGTGTCCACACTGTTTGTTTTATACCCTCAGTTCATGTGCTTTTGGAGCACAAGTGCAGGCATGTCTGGGGGGCATTGCTGAGTCTGTTCAAGTAAGGTTGAGCAATTCCCCTGGTGTGGTCTCATGCAGACGAGTCATTGCATTGTAGCTCCCTTGCTGGACTATGGCTGCTTATAGTGCCATTCCCCCACCAGCATGACCTATTCTGCCATTCCCATATATTTTGTGCCCTGGTATTACAGTATCCCATTTATTTTCATCATTCCACCAAGTTTCTGTGATGTCTATTATATCTATTATCATTTAATATAATTTAATGCCAGGCACTCAAATTCACCCATCTGAGTATTTAGACTTCTAGCATTTGTATACAAGCAATTATAATTTTTTTCACTTTTTAGTTGTCTGCCTTCCTTACATCAATTCCTGTGATGTAATTGAATGGGACTCTTTTTTATTTGAGTGTTTCTTTTCAGTTCTTACCTGTATATTATCAAATTCTATCCTCTCCTCTTTATTAGGCTATAGAGAATCCCAGTTAATAGATCCTTCTATGATGTCTCTGCCAAACCATGTGCTCCTCTGCACCTGTTGGCTTTCCCCCAGCCCTTTGTTTAAAAACTCCTCAATGACTGTGTAAGGATGGTGTTAACCATCATTGGGCTACTCATGTTACCAAAAGTTGGAGCCAGATCCTCAACTGCTTTATACCAGCTGAAGATTTGGCCCTGGGTATCCACCAAAACAAAGTGAAACTGGTCAAGGTGTAAATGAAAGATTAATAACTACACTTGCTGTACTTGTATATTAAAAAGCTTGGAATAAATACTTTGTAGTCTAACTGCAGCACAATCATTTGATGGAGGAGGTTATACAGAAACAAATGTTATTACAAATAAGCCCTTTAACTGACTCCCCTAAGAACTGTCTAGCTTAGGGGTAGGCAACCTATGGCGTGCGTGCCAAAGGCAGCACACGAGCTGATTTTCAGTGGCACTCACACTGCCCGGGTCCTGGCCATCAGTTCAGGGGGCTCTGCATTTTAATTTAATTTTAAATGAAACTTCTTAAACATTTTAGAAACCTTATTTACTTTACATACAACAATAGTTTAGTTATATGTTATAGACTTATAGAAAGAGACCTTCTAAAAAGGTTAAAATGTATTACTGGCACGCGAAACCTTAAATTAGAGTGAATAAATGAAGACTCGGCACACCACTTCTGAAAGGTTGCCGACCCCTGGTTTAGCTTGTCACAATGCAGGATCTTAACAGGTAAGCTTTAAGTGCACCAGTTTTTTCTGTAGTAGTAAGCTGAGCAAGAATGGCTCAGTGCTAAGCATTTATCTAAGTTTCATCCTATATTTTTCCTGGTTCAGTTTCCATGGGCCAATACAATATCAAACACATTTAAAATCAGGGTCTGGCATCCACAAAAAGGACTGATCCTGCAGTCCATAGTTGGGTGAGTAGTCCCATTCAGGTAAATACATGAGAAAGTGTTGCATGAATAAGCCTCAAGGTGGTCAGTACTTAAGTAAACTTTTCTGGTGTGATAGTTTATTTTAGTTATGTTCCTGTGGTACATAACATAATGAATCACTGCATTTTACTTTTGCTGTGCCGGCATTTTAAACATAAATTAAGGCTTTATCTTCCAGGATAATTTACTACATCACACAGTGTTTTCCATGGCTGGTTGGTGTATATAACAAGCAATCTTTTTTGTGCTTTCACTTCTGTTCTGTTTTTATGCGAGCTAGGCTACTTTCTTCTAAGAAAAATAGATCATTAACATAAACCTTTCTAGGAAGAATGCTGCTAAAACTTTCAGCATAGTGGAGTCAAGAACATTATATTTATGAAGTACTCTGTTTAAGTAACGTTAGACTGGAAGTTTATTTCTATCTTCCTTTTTGTTTTGTTTTTGTTTTAACTTTCACTCTCATAAGGTATTAGACAAGATTTCAGATTGTCTCTTTAGATAATAACTTTAAATTTAGAAATTTGTTTCAGAAATGAGGTTAATTATTCTGGAATGATGATGCTGAACTTTTGACCTGAGCCAGAGAAAAAGAGAGAGAGATGACGCTGACTTTCACTACAACTGACTTTTCAGCTTTAGTCATTTTTCTTCCATGTCTCAACAATGGCTGACTACAAAGCAGGGGGCAGGAGGCGAAGGAAGGTACCAGTCAACCCACTGCATTATCTTATCCTTGTGATCTGTCTCAGTCTCTTGCCCATTCAGACTGAGGTGATGGCCTCAGCCTTTGAAATGGGGACATACATAAGATGTAACCTGATTTAGCATTTTATTCAGAAGGGATTGTTCTCTTCCTCTCCTGGCTAGGTGTGATGCCTTTGATGGTAACCAGAGGTGATGGGGAGCACAGAATGTATGAAATAACTGGGTGACAGTGACACATGTAAAAAGAAGCTCAAAGCCAGTTAATTCTTCAGGTTTAAAACAGATCCAGGCACATAATTTGTAATGAATAATATATTGGATGAATTTTGCCAACATTTTTTTCCGTTCACCAATTGTCCACAAACATATGGCAAAATTCTCAGATTTATTCATTACCCCAAATTATTACTAAAATTCTCCAGTTAATACATTCTTGGCATGCAGATTGCTCACATGCAGTTCATTGGGAATATTCAAGAGGTGCACTGTGTGCTAGGTTCTAAATCTGCTTTGATATATTGAGACTAAGCATCATTATCATGACTAAACAGCTCATGTGAGCAGATGCTGTGCTGACAGCAATACTGAAGCTAGCCCTTTATTTACCTCTCATTGAGATGTAACATGGGCTTAAAATTCCAATATGCCCCTTTTCAAAATTTAGAATTTATCCAGAGCATATTTTATCTCATAATAAGAATGAATCCATAGAACAGTCAACAATAACATGTATCAAATGTGGCTTAGCATTAAGAATGTAAAATAATTCTGTATAGAAACATATGATTTGTTATACTGGATCAGACCTGTGGTCCATCTAGTCCATTCTTCCATCTCCAGCAGTATCTGTTACTCAGAAGGAAATCTAGGAAAGTGCTAAGGGTCAAATCATGTGCTAATGTGCTAAGTGTGTTGAGTGCAGGAAGTCTTTTTTCCACAGTGCTTCCATTCAGGGGTCAGCTGTGCTGGGTAGCATTAGATCTCAGAACCTAGACAACCCCAGCAAATTCCACTGACCTGCATGTTTTCCCCAATCATACTTTAGGAAAGCATATTGGTTTCTGTTGCATTTCACCTTGTGTAGTCATTTATGACAATGCAGAGTGAATGCAAAATGCTGCTTTTCTGATCTGGTAGCGTTTTACACTCTTTGCACTGTTGGAATAATACTTCGAAGAGTCTATTTCAACCTTTATTTTTTGTATTCAGATTGTACTGCAGATCACCACATTACTCAAAGAATTTACTCCCAGTGGAGGGCGAGCAAGAAATCCCGCTGTTTCTCTACTCACATTAATATTTCACTCTTGCATTTGTGATTCAGAAGCATGAACATTGTATAAATATTGTTGTTGTCTTGAAGCTAGATGAAATTACACCAGTAGCCTGGAAAATTTGGTCCTTCTTCCACTCTGGGATTTTCAGAACAGTAATGTCTTCCAAGACATCCCCAGTCTAAAATAATGTTGAAACCATGACAGGTAACAGCCCCTGAACATTGGCAGTGGGTGATGCTTTGTGAATGTTGGGAGGCATGGAGTCAGGAATAAAGGCCATGTCCTTGTGTTGTTTGGTGTTTTGGTTGGAAGAAATACCCAAATACGCAAACAAATGAATCTAAACCAAAATTAGTTCATTGTTTTTGTTTGACAGCATGATGCAACAGGTGAGGGGCATGGACAGTATTCCTGTTGCACTCCCCATCAGTACCTGGCACATGCTGAGGAAGCTAATGATTCAACCAGCGGACCAAATTCATTGATGAATCCTGGTCACTTGCCATCGGAGGCATGTTGCACATACTTGAAGAAGAAGTTTAGGTAGTGCAATTGAATGGCTAACTGCTAAGAGCCAGATTGTCCATTGCCCTTGTTCAGATACACGAGATGGAGGGAGGAGGAGTTATGAACACCAAAGTTATGAACTGACCCGTCAACCATACACCTCATTTGGAACCGGAAGTATGCAATCAGGCAGCAGAGATCAAAAAAAAAAAAAAAAAAAGCAATCACTGTACAGCACAGTACTGGCTTAAACATAAACTACTAAAAAATAAAGGAAAAGGTTCAAAAAAAGATTTGACAAGATAAGGAAACTGTTTCTGTGCTTGTTTCATTTAAATTAAGACGGTTAAAAGCAGCATTTTTCTTCTGCATAGTAAAGTTTCAAAGTTGTATTGAGTCAATATTCAGTTGTAAACTTTTGAAAGAACAACTGTGATGTTTTGTTCATAGTTACAAACATTTCAGAGTTACCAACGTCTGTTGGTAACTCTGAGTTTCTACTGTAGTGACAGTTTGTATATTGTTTGGGATGTTTGTCTTGTGCGTCCATCTCTTTTTTACAAAACAAAGGGCCTTCTCTCAGATAAATAATCTCTCAGATAAAGCTGAGATAATTGTGGTCCTTCTTTCACTGCCAGGGTGAAGAGGTGGTGGGCTGTGGCACTGTGCCCCTCACAGACTGGCATGGGGCACCAGGAAGCAGGTACTATGGGGCAACCTATGCACTCCCTCTGTGCCAGGGAGAGCTGAGGGAAAGATGCACAATCTCTCCTCTAATTGCACTGGAGTGATGCAGCTTTCTACACCCCCTACTTAGGGCTTTTGTCTAATGTAGCCCTAAATGTTTCTGGCATTATAATGATGTCACAGACTGTGTTGTGTGTGTGTAAAAGAAAAAGAAATATTATTTAATAACTTATGACAACTCAGTGCATGAAAGTGTTCCTGCAAATTGATTAAATTAGCAGCACAGTTAAACAAAAAATTATAAAGCATCTGATATGAAAATGAAAAAATGGAGCTATTATTTAAAATAAATCCCTTGTATATAAATAATATATATAATTTATAAGAGCAAAATGTCTTTATCTTACTGTACTTGGATGCATTGTGATGACTTTTTCAGTAACTCTCTGTTGTTTCCAGAGTAACTTATTGTAATATATTTACTACAAGTGAATAATAACTGCTGATTAAAAAATTTTCTGCGTTTTAATGTCATACATGTTTCAGTCCTCATATCATGTCTTTCGTATAGCACTGGGAGCACTGATTCAGCATTATGTATAGTTGAAGAAATCATAAGAAGAAATAACTATTTCATCGTGATAAAGAACAGTTACTTTTACTGAGCCTTATCTGAACTCGTTTGGCATGGGGGGTGGGAAGGGGAGGTTTGAGAACGCCTTTATCTCAAGGCTAAAACACTATTAAAAAAAGAATGCTGGATGGAAACAAAGCTGTTGGTGAAACTGTGGAGTATTTTTTACTTGATTTCAAATATTCATTTTTGTTATAAATTAGATTTGGCCATACATCCATCTGATTTTGTGCATGCCCATTTATTTGCACTAGTATTTAGATGGTCAGAAACATAAGTTACAATAATAAAAAAAAGGAAGGTGCTTGAAATGATGAAAGGGTGAAATTTATAATGCTTCACAAATATGGTTATATTTAAAAGATTTGCCTAAAGTATAGTTACAGATGTGTGAGATTTAACTGTTCAACACGAAGTAAATGCCTTTGATCCAGATAAACTACATATTGTGTGATAGATCATGGAAAATCTTGGAAGAACTTAGGAAAACTAAGAATACTAAGAATTGTTGGATTTAAAATCATTTTGGCAACATATATAGAAAGAAATATTGGTGCCTGTAATGGAAACAGTAAAAGCATGAATAAAAGTGTCAACTTTCTGCTCTGAAGGGGGAATATTTCACCTGCAGCAGAAAAAAAAAATTTGCAGAAATTTTCTGTAACCCACCCACAGTGCTGGCAGTGCCCATGACTCCTCAGTAACCTCTGTTTGACTTGTCACTTGCAAGATAAATTTGTTCATATATCATGACTGTCAGAGCGCCTTTTCTGCAACTGTATCAGTAATTAGCTATGCCTTGTTAGTGCTCAAGGCATGTACATGTGTCACATTGAAATGAAGGTTTAGTTTTTCTCCATTTCACATAACACGGTAACCTTTCAGCTTTGTAGCATCAACAAAGATCCACAATATTGACAAAAATATGTCAATAGCCTTTTTTAAATGTCTGCATTTTATTGGACTATATTATAAAAATGATGCCACTATAAATGCTTTAACGATTTTAATATCAAAGGTAGAGTCAACTCCAAATTAGAACTTTGGGAAAAATCTTTCCATTATTTTCACTTCAGGCCTTATCTTTGAAGCTGCTGAACACTTTTGGGTCCCGTCAGCTGCAATTGATCTGGACGTACCTAGGATCAATGCCTTGTTTCTTCATTGCATTATAGGTGTCTCTGTCTTTGAGAACAATCAAAGAGCTATCTGTCTGTCTAGTGTCACCAGTAACAATGACCTTGTATAGTTATAACTAATAATAATTTAGTTTATGCACATTGATTATGGATATATTTCCCAGACACATGCATTTTGGAAATGTCATGGCAGGCAAGATACAATAAAAGCACAATGAGATAGATCCATGTAAGCAGAGCTGTCCCTTGGATACGGCTAATCGGGGTGACCACTCCAGGCCTCGAGCTTTGTGGGGCCCCATGGGCCAGTGTGATTGGCCGGTGCGATCGGTCCTGGAAGTGACAGGTCAGTCCCGGAAGTGACGGACTTGTTGCTTCCGCCCCGGGCACCGCACCTCCCTAGGGACGGCCCTGCATGTAAGTTTTTGGTATTATCAATCAAAAGTAATAGAGTTCATACCCTCTCCTACACTGAGATACATTCAGCTCAGAAGAGGGTGGTGGGTTATTGGGGAGCAAGTTATACATCATGAAAATCAGGGAAGCCTTTGCACTGACCCACTGCCCATCAAAGTGGTTGGCTATGGTCTCCGTGGAACCATATTGTGTCAGTTGAGATTTGATGTTGCACAGGGATATTCTGCTTTTTCCCAGCACTCCCCCACTCATGCCCTATACCATGGTTTGGGAGGAAAGTTATACAGGAGCCAGCTTGCTTCTTTAGGCTAACTGACCTATGGCAGGGTATTTTTTTGTGGCCAGTTAAAGCCAGATTCACCGCACTGCCTGAATGATGCCAAGCGCTAGAACAAGAACGAATCTGGGTTTAGAGGACTAGAGAATTGAAGTTCAAGTTTATTATAAGAACCTTTCCTCTGTGGCTTGGAAATCATTGACAAAAATAGGCAAAACCCCTCATGTTATATTTTTAGCTCCAATGGCAGTTTTCTTCCTAAACTACTACCTCAAGCGCTACTGTACGTGTTTCATTGCAACCTTCCAAATGCCTTTTAAATGTGCTGCAGCTTCAGCTACCTCTGTTTCAGTTTCTCTCTCAGTTTTAGCTCATAGGGTCATGTGGCCCTGACTCAGCCAGAAGTAGAGCAACAACAGTTAGTTATAGTCTCAGCACCCTTGGAGACATTTGCTGAGTCTGGACAATTTTGCACTGCATTCACTTTGATCATTTGTTTCTGTGTAGGGCATCGTTGGATTTACCTCTTGGTGTCCTGGCACATGTTTGAAGGGGTTTTTCTTCCTTTTAATTTTTGAACCATAGTGTATGTAGCTATTGTGACTGTGTTATAGTTTTGTGTCCTCTGTCCTGAACCTTTTCAGTTTTCCAGGGGTCTGTTGACTACAAAAAGCAGCTGCCATTTTGTGAGGCAGAGATGGTACATCATTCGCACTCTCAGAGAGACTTTATTTTTCTTCTCTTTTGATTTTGTTTTATTTCCCATAAGAAACAAAACGTGATTCAGACTGAAAGGATGTGGCTGCTCTTTTTGTATGTAAAAGCATAATAGCTAAGAAGAGTGAAAACGTACAGAAGAGTAATAAAGTGAATCTGGGATAGAGCTGAACCTAAACCCCGCCGATCTGGGTAACTGAGCTCTAAATTGCTTCTTTGGTATAGCGGGAACCCTCACACTAGTGCCCATCTGGCTCAGCTATTTAGAGCCTGAGTGATTGATGCTCAACTCCGCATTAAAGCACAGGGCACTAAGGATGATTTGTGGAGTGCACTACCTGGTGTGTTCCTCTGTTCAATGCTAAACTTCAGTGCTTTAGCTAAAACAAAATGCCAGCTGCAGATGCTGAAAAGCTGGATGAAGCAGAGGAGAGAATCCCTAGGTGGTGCAGAGTCATTCTTCTCTTACAGCATAAAGGCCATGTCAGGGCTGTTAAAAAGGTGCTGTGATTGGAGCACATGGCTCTTTAGCAATTCTTCATTTGACGTTCTTGCAACCATGCACAACTGAGAACAGCCCTACGCGTGTTCCAAAATTTCCAAATAATAATAATAATATTAAAATAACAATCTCAGGCTGCTCTAGGATCAGAGGAGTCTGAAGGTGGCACAGGGGCCCCTTTGCCTGCCCCCATTGGATCCTGCATTGCCAAGAATGGTTGATCTGAACACGGTGGCAAAATGAAGAGAGACACATAGATGGATTTTATGTGGCAGGTCACAACTTTTATTAAACACAGCGGAGGGGCACTACTTGCCCATCACCCATACACTCCTATACTAGGCATTTAATAAATTCCATTGCAGGGGTTACAGGGCTTCCACCATATAATCTGTAACTCGGAGTCAAATCTCCTGAGCCTACTCCCCAGGACACAGCTCTCTCTGAATTCTACTACCTCCCTACCCCGCGAGGGGGACAGAGGGTGCAGCAGGGTAGGGACCTCAGCCTGCAAAGGTCACAAGGTCTGACCTCAGCCTGCGAGGGCCACACAGTTTTATCTTACCCCCATGAGCCCAAGGCCCAACAGCAAATTCCCAGGTCTTTTACCTCTGGAAATGGTTCATGTTATCGTTTAAATCACACTGGAATCTGGATGCAAATTGCGATCAATTAACAACTCAACCCAAGTACCTCAGTTAGGTACCAAGTGCATTCTTGCTTAACCCACTGTGTTTGAAGTCCTGCGAGGAAGGTGAAAAACTCCCCAGTCCTCTGCCAGTTGGCCCATGTGAGAAAAAAATCCTTCCTGAACCTGAAATGGGTGATCAGCTAAACCCGCAGCATTTGCCAGGCCAGACTCCCATTCCTAGTTCAGGATGGGTAGGGTGGGGCTTCTGGAACAGAGTGAAAGAGGCTTTACTTGGCTCCCGCTCCAGGTTAAATTCCTGGACCTGGGGGATGTGGGTCAATCAGCATCCCTCCCACAAAACTGAACATTGGTTGCCAGAGACTTCAACGGTGTGGGGGAGGAGCCACCTGGTATCCCTCAGTGAGCATCTCCTTCCCTCACTGCTGGGGCTGTTTCCTTTCAGCACTGGCCCCATCATGTTACCATACCCACAAGGTAGATACATAGAAATTCCGATTCATCCAAATTTTGGGAGTAGAATCTCTATGTTAATGTCATTGATAGGTGTATTTAGCTACAAGGGTATGGAACACTATCATATTAAATGTTTTTATGGAATGTTTGAAACCTATTCAGTTTTAGTTGTGTAGTATGTGATGTCCAAAAAAGATTTAATGAGCTTTCTGCAGCATGTGCCAGTGATTGACCAGTGAAAGCGTATTCTGTTGATGTCTTATGTTTCATTGGTTGAATGTTTTACTCTATATCATGTAGGGGAGTTTGGTACTAGAAGTTCTGGATACAAGAACATGTACCTTACTTAAGTTCTTTCTTCTTGCTTTCCTTTTCACTTTATCTGCCATTTTGACAAAAATATCTATTTTTTACTGATAATATGCCAATCCACTCACTTTTGCCTACTTTTGATGTAAACATCATCTTTAGTTTTAAAATTGGCCCACAGAAATGGCTCTGAGTTTGCCCTCAAATGGGTCTATTTGGGCTGAAAAATTACCTTTTTTGTTTATAATTTTGGAAATTGTAATTCTCTAGTAGTTTTATATTTTGTTACAACATTTCCACATACTTCTCTTATTATTACTACAAATAAAACAAGGTATGTTAAACAGAAAAACGTGAGCTGAGAATCTCTATTCTACCAAAAATTCATACCAATATTGTTACGAAATATAAATAATTTCAATTGCACCTTTATACCAATCATATGTGCTCAAACTAGCACTTAATTGCTGAAATCCTGAGCCTTTTGAACTCAAAGGGAATTTTGCCATTGATGTAAAATGGAGTCAGGATTTCACCCAATCTTTCTTCTGTAGACAGGTTAACAACCTGCATTCTAAGAAAAAAGGGCCAATAGTGGGATTCAGATATACAGTTCCTAGCACCCCAGAAACCTAAAACAGAAAAAAAAAATGAGTGGAGGCTAATATGGTTGAACACACAATGCAGCATGCACTATTTGGTCACTTTACTTCATGTGGTGGAGTAAGAAGAAGGTGTGACCAAAGTTGTAGTGTTTTCTTCCCTCATTTCCAGATAGCTAGGTCAGTTATGAAAGTGGTTGACACATCCTAGCAATGACTTGACACATTCCCATTTTGTTGACTCATTTCTAGCTGTATGAGTAATATTGAGGACGAATCAATGAAGGACTAAATAACAGATCCATTTTCGTTAGCTCAACATTTCCCAAGCTTTTGAAATCTGAGCACCTCTTCAGGAAATTCTAAGTAACCTCTCTCTCTCTCACACACACACACCCCCTTCCCTATCCCCAAACCTATAATCCTACCATGTGGCAAGTCAGCATAAGGGAAACTTGCACAACCATAGTTCTGGAGCATACCTTGGGAAGCACTGATCAAGCTACAGATTATTCTGGGCTGCTGGAAGACAAATTGGCATCCACTCTGGAATGTCTGAAGCATTCCAGGAAGGATATGGTTTTCGATTTACCTTTGTCTCCTCAGTTTTATTAATGTTTCTCCTCAATAACTGAAACTATCTCAGCAGGGGAGAGCCTTTCCTCTTAGCCATAAAGTTGGAGGTGCTTTTAAAATAGACTTTTACTCTCTAACACTTGTTCTCAACTTTCTCTCCTTCTTAGCTGCAGTGTTTTAGGTGGGGCACAGGCAGAGATGGGCAAGCCTCAAAATGTTGATGATTCAGTTCAGATGTGCAAGCTTATCCAAAGTTTATCTGACCTAATCAAAACTCTTAATTCTCTGAATATAGGATTGAACTCTCTTTTGAACAGGCTTTTTCTTCCAGTCGTGGCTGGAATTGCCACAAGAACAGACTTTCTCATGATATTTTGACAGGGTTCCTAACGAATCCAAGCAAAAATGATGTGGCTTGAGTTCAGTTCTCCTGAGGGGCACTAGCAGAATTTTCCTAAAGAGAGGACCAAGTAGCGCACACATGTGTATGGGGTCCTCCTCACCTTTACATTGCCTTGCAGCACATGTATGTCCTCACTGAGCCACTATCTCTTCTTCTGGAGTGGGCCCAGAAGTGGAAGAGGTGAAGGAGATAGCCTGAGGTGATGGCAGCCTGGGGTTCTGGGAAGTGGGGAGCTGGGTCTAGGGGGCCAGACTTCCAGGAGGACCCATCACCAGAGAGACTGGGACTCTCCACCATCTCCTCCTACTGGAGAGACGAGGACTGGCCAGGACGTCTCTCCCACTCATCCCATCCCCTCTCACTGGAGAGACCGGGAACAGCCAGGAGGTCTCCCACTCCACTGCACTCCTTTCCCCTCCCCTCCCACCAGAGAAAGCAGGATCTCCTGGGATCTGTTCCCCCTCCCCTCTCACTAGAGAGACTGATACCATGATTTGTTAGTAGTGTCTATGGCCAAGGGTTAACCTGCTTTCCCCCTGCCCTCCCCCCCCCCCCCGACGCTGTTGCATCCCCGGTTCTAAATATGGGTGAAGTTGGAAAAGAAAGATGAAAATGTTGCCCATCTATAGCTTTTCAATCAGCAACTTTTTGACAGCAGCATCTACATTATGATTGTCACTGCAGGCTGTGTTCCATCTCCTTTTATTATTATTACTATTATTATTTTGGAGGTGGGAGAACACTTCAAAGAAAAAAGATTCATCATAACTGATAAATACAGTAAATTATCTCATTCACATTTCCAACTCTGGATATTAGTTGATGAGAGAGTTGTGCCTAACTATAATAGCCAACACCTCCCGAGGTGGAAGTGAATCAGCTTAATCCAAGACTGCCACAGGAACAGAAATACACACAGAATGAGCATCAGTTTAAAAACTGTTGTGCATTCATAGATACATAGCAGGAGACACAGAGAAATACAATAAAGAAAAGCTAGCAGCAAAAGCCAGTTTACAGGCTTCTTAGAATTAAGGTGTTGCAGAGTCATTGTGATGCTTTTCCTCGAGATCGTGCACAAAGACAAAATGGCTGATTTGAACATTTTGTCACTTTCCTTGCATCACGTCTAGGGGCAGCCGATACACTACTTGCAGTCCCATCTCAAAATTTATGAGACAATCCCCATTTTCATAAGTATCTCTCATATTCTGAAATGCCTATGAATCAAAGAACCCTGAATACTTTTGGGATCACAGTGTAGGGTTGTATTTTGATGTAGCATTGCAAGAAATAGTATGTCATGACATCATGTGTCACAATAGTTGGAATACTTTACCAGTCTTACCAAATATCCTAAGGCTAATGCTAGGGAATTTATCCATAGATGAGAGATAACAAAACTACTTCTAAAGGTAGGATGGAAGGAGGAAAGATAGAGGAGGGAGAGACCTGTATCAATGCTAGGGAGAACTAGCCTAGAAAGTCACTGAAGCATATCAAAATGATTAAATTAAACATCTGGAGCGTCAGCTAGTAACCAGAAAGAGGTTGCTGAAGTGAACCACATCAGGACCACCTGTCAGTTGATAAAACAACTCAGTGGAAATGAAAAGTAGAATCTGTATATCAAAAGAAGAGTGATAAGAGGCAAGTAACCTCAAATTATGATTTACTCAATAATGAGAGTACCTTTTCCGCCAGATGAACATTCATACTCTGAAAGTCCCAGGAAAGAACTATACAAATTAAACCTATTGCGTTGAAAGACATCAAAGAAGCAACCACATAAAAGATATGTGGGCTGGCAGGCTGTTTCAAGAAACAAGGTATAGAAAAACTAGTCTATGTATGTTTAGAAGGTGTTATGCTAAAGAAGCTTTCAGTACTGTAGCTATCAGGTCATTGAGTTACTTCCCAAAACAGGCAATTTTTCACTGCTGATGAGTTGTTAAAGCAATAGTCTGATGGTTATTGTTGCCAAGATTTACAATAAAATTCCTTTGAAGTGACTTTATAAACTTTTTGTTTCAAAAGATTAAAGAGATAATATGAAAAAGAGAAACTATATCAAACACATTCTTTACTCTGAGATAGATAACCTAAGGTAAACTTAATTTTTATATACCTCCAGATAGGCATCTCATTCTGAAGCTAAGAAAAGTTCCATAATAAGTATAATATTTTCAGAGCATGTGGATTTTTATCTGTCTTATGTATTTTTAAATCTCCTGTCCCTGTGGTAGGCACTGTATTCTATTGTATACACGACTAGAGATAGCTCTATATCTAACTCTACTAAAATATTAAAATGTTAAGTCAGAAGAAAATTATTTTAGTAATCCATCTCTACCCCAATATAACGCTGTCCTCGGGAGCCAAAAAGTCTTACCGCGTTATAGGTGAAACCACGTTATATCGAACTTGCTTTGAGCTGCCGGAGTGCGCAGCCCCCTCCCCGCCCCCCCCCGGAGCACTGCTTTACCGTGTTATATCCAAATTCGTGTTATATTGGGTCGCATTATATCGGGGTAGAGGTGTAATTTGTTGTTTTTATTATACATTTGCTTCAGTTAATTTAAATGGGAAGCTTGCTGAATAAATGTCAGGCTTGTGCAATGGAAGATGGCAGCACAGAGCAGGAGGAAATGGAAGATTTGCCAGATACTCTTGTTTCCAAAGGTGGCAGTCTTTACCAACAGGAATCTGATGGCATCCCCCAGCAGTCCTGAGTTCTGTGAAGACTGGGGTTGGAGCTGGGGACACTGACTTTATCTAAGTCAGATAAGTACTTAGATAAAGATTCATGTTGTCCTTCAGTCTCTGGAGGTGAGTATGTGCTTTGATCCCGTCTATGTCCTGATATAAATCTATTCGGCCACTAGCAGGCGACCTACTGGAGTAGAAGTCAGAAGGAGGGAGACTGTGTTGTCCAAAGATGGACCTAAACGTATTGTGCTTTATATGACGATAAAGGCAAAACCCCAGCCCAGAGAAGCTTAATCTAAAGGCTCAGTCCCTACAAACCCTGCTCTGCATGATATTTACTATAACAGTCACATTGAAGTCAAGGTAGCAAATGTTATGCCTACTGGTAATTCTATGAATTGAGAGATTTTAGTGATAGGAAATAGCAAGTAATATAGTGTACATAACTAGGCCCAGCAAGGGGAGGAAAAGGTTACTGAGCATCCATGCACAGAAGGGAAAACGCCCTGCCCAATAGAAAGTGTATGAGTTATCAGTTCATTAGGGAAGTGCTGACTGCTGGGCCCCGTTAGTTAAGCAGGCTTTTAAAAGACAGTTTGGGGGTTCTGGGAGGGGCCCTTAGTTTCAAGGTCATACATGCACTGTAAGAGCCTGTGCCCAGAGGTCCTCTGTCTGGGATCAAACTGCCCTGATGGTTAAAGACTCTGGGCCAGATCCTCAGCTGGTGTAGCTCTATTGACATCAGCACTCCACTGATATCAATGGAGCTCTGTTGACTGGCTAAGCAGCAGTTCTGCAGAAAAGGACCTGGGGATTACAGTGGATGAAAAGCTGGATATGAGTCAGCAGAGTGCCCTTGTTGCCAAGAAGGCCAACAGCATATTGGGCTGTATTAGTAGGAGCATTGCCAGCAGATTGAGGGAAGTGATTATTCTCCTCTATTCGGCACTGGTGAGGCCACACCTGGAGTATTGTGTCCAGTTTTGGTGCCCCCCATGACAGAAGGGATGTGGAAAAATTGGAGAGAGTCCAGGGAAGGGCAACGAAAATGATTAGGGGGCTGGGGCACATTACTTACAAGGAGAGGCTGAGGGAACTGGGGTTATTTAGTCTGCAGAAGAGAAGAGTGAGGGGGGATTTCATAGGAGCCTTCAACTACCTGAAGGGGGGTTCCAAAGAGGATAGAGCTCGGCTGTTCTCAGTGGTGGCAGATGACAGAACAAGAAGCAATGGGGTCAAGTTGCAGTGGGGGAGGTCTAGGTTGGATATTAGGAAAAATTATTTCACTAGGAGGGTGGTGAAGCACTGGAATGGGTTACCTAGGGAGGTGGTGGAATCTCCATCCTTAGAGGTTTTTAAGGCCCAGCTTGACAAAGCCCTGGCTGGGATGATTTATTTGGTGTTGGTCCTGCTTTGAGCAGGGGATTGGACTTGATGACTTCCTGAGGTCCCTTCCAATCCTGATATTCTATGATTCTATGATTTACACCAGAAAAGAGCTGTCCCTCTATATTCATTCTGCATTGGACTCACAAGACTAACTTACACATGGAGGAATAAACTTATGCCCAAGGAACATTATGCCAAGAGTCTTGTGAGTGCTGCATAGACTAAAAAACAAAAAACACCACCAACAACAAAACAAACCTAGGACTGCTAGAAATCAATGAAGTTATACCAGTGTGAAACCCAAATAATGTATTGGTGAATCAGGCCCAATATGTGGATAAATGTCTCTACAGTAACAACAAGGAGTCTGGTGGCACCTTAAAGACTAACAGATTTATTTGGGCATAAGCTTTCGTGGGTAAAAACCTCACTTCTTCAGATGCATAGAGTGAAACTTACAGATGCAGGCATTATATACTGACACATGGAGAGAAGGGAGTTACTTCGCAAGTGGAGAACCAGCGTTGACAGGGCCAATTCAATCAGGGTGGATGTAGTCCACTCCCAATAATAGATGAGGAGGTGTCAATTCCAGGAGAGGAAAAGCTGCTTCTGTAATGAGCCAGCCACTCCCAGTCCCTATTCAAGCCCAGATTAATGGTGTTAAATTTGCAAATGAATTTTAGTTCTGCTGTTTCTCTTTGAAGTCTGTTTCTGACGTTTTTTTGTTCAATAATAGTGACTTTTAAATCTGTAATAGAATGACCAGGGAGATTGAAGTGTTCACTTACTGGCTTTTGTATGTTACCATTCCTGATGTCCGATTTGTGTCCATTTATTCTTTTGCGGAGGGACTGTCCGGTTTGGCCAATGTACATGGCAGAGGGGCATTGCTGGCACATGATGGCATATATAACATTAGTAGATGTGCAGGTGAATGAGCCCTTGATGGTGTGGCTGATGTGGTTGGGTCTGTGACGGGTTAGATCACAGAAACCCCCTTGGGAGCTGCCACCCAATGTGCAAAGACTACCCCTGCTTCTGTTTTCCCTGCCAGCTCAGGATTCCAGCACCCTGTCTTGCTGAGCCAGACACTCCAGTCTGCTCTAACAAAGACTCAGGGTCTGAATCACTTGTCCCAAAGCTGCAAGTTTACCTGAAAACCAGCTCACAGGAGTGTGCTTGTCTTTAGCACTCAGATGCCCAACTCCCAATGGGGTCTAAACCCAGATAAATCCGTTTTACCCTGCATAAAGCTTATGCAGGGCAAACTCATAAATTGTTCGCCCTCTATAACACTGATAGAGAGATATGCACAGCTGTTTGCTCCCCCAGGTATTAATACATACTCTGAGTAAATTACTAAATAAAAAGTGATTTTATTAAATACAGACAGTAGGATTTAAGTGGTTCAAAGTAGTAACAGACAGAACAAAGTAAGTCACAAGCAAAATAAAATAAAATGCGCAAATCTATGCCTAATCAAACTAAATACAGATAATCTCACCCTCAGAGTTGCTTCAGTAAGTTTTTCTCAGACTGGACACCTTCCAGGCCTGGGCACAATTCTTTCCCCTGGTACAGCTTTTGTTCCAGCTTAGGTGTTATCTAGGGGATTCTCCATGATGGCTCCTCTCTCCCTCTCAGTTCTCTTCCACCCCTTTATATATCTTTTGCATAAGGCGGGAACCCTTTGTCCCCTCACTGGAAAAGCACCAGGTTAAAGATGGATTCCAGTTCAGGTGACATGATCACATGTCACTGCAAGACTTCATTACTCACTTGCCAGCACACACATATACAGGGAGACTCACAGGTAAACAGCCATCTGCAGACAATGGGAGTCATCAAGATTCCAAACCATCATTAATGGCCCACACTTTACATAATTACAATAGGCCCTCAGAGTTACATTTTATATTTCTAGTTTTAGATACAAGAGTGGTACATTTCTACAAATAGGATGATCACACTCAGTAGCTTATGAGCTTTGTAATGATACCTTACAAGAGACCTTTTGCACAAAGCATATCCCATTTGCATTATAGTCACTTATTATCAATTTTTTTATAAAACTATCCCAGTTACATTATATTCACTTATGATCATGTTTTTATAAAACCATGTAGACTGCACAACGTCACAGGGTCCTCTGATGGTGTCGCCAGAGTAGATATGGGGACAGAGTAGGCAACGAGGTTTGATACAGGGATTGGTTCCTGGGTTGGTGTTTCTGTGGTGTGGTGTGTAGTTGCTGGTGAGTATTTGCTTCAGGTTGGGGGGTTGTCTGTAAGTGAGGACTGGCCTGCCTCCCAAGGTCTGTGAGAGTGAGGGATCATTTTCCAGGATAGGTTGTAGATCGTGGATAATGCGCTGGAGAGGTTTTAGCTGGGGGCTTTATGTGATGGCCAGTGGTGTTCTGTTATTGTCCTTGTTGGGCCTGTCCTGTAGTAGGTGATTTCTGGGTACCCGTCTTGCTCTGTCAATCTGTTTCCTCACTTCCCCAGGTGGGTAGTGCTTGATAAAGATCTTGTAGGTGTTTGTCTCTGTCTGAGGGGTTGGAGCAAATTCGGTTGTATCTTAGGGCTTGGCTGTAGACAATGGATCGTGTGATGTGTCTTGGATGGAAGCTGGAGGTATGTAGGTACGTATAGCGGTCAGTAGGTTTCCGGTATAGGGTGGTGTTTATGTGACCATCACTTATTTGCACTGTAGTGTCCAGGAAGTGGATCTCTTGTGTGGAATGGTCCAGGCTGAGGTTGATGGTGGGGTGGAAATTGTTGAAGTCCAGGTGGAATTCTTTAAGGGCCTCCTTTCTGTGGGTCCATATGATGAAAATGTCATCAATGTAGCACAAGTAGAGGAGGGGCACTAGGGGACGAGAGCTGAGGAAGAGTTGTTCTAAGTCAGCCATAAAAATGTTGGCATACTGTGGGGCCATGCGGGTACCCACAGCAGTGCCACTGACTTGAAGGTATAAGTTGTCCCCAAATCTGAAGTGGTTGTGGGTGAGGACAAAGTCACAAAGCTCAGCCACCAGGAGTGCTGTGGCCTCATCAGGGATACTGTTCCTGACAGCTTGTAGTCCATCCTCATGTGGAATATTGGTGTAAAGTGCTTCTACATCCATGGTGGCCAGGATGGTGTTTTCAGGAAGTGAGATTTATTAGAACAGCCTTTGAATGGAATGGTGCAAGCTCCATAATCCTGGCCTCTTAAAGTGGATGAAGCAGTAGGGGTGAAATCACATTGACTTCAGTAGGTTCAGGATTTCACCCAAGAAGTTATATTTCAGGGAAAAATCCTTCACTGGAAGAAGACTGGATTTAATGATAGAATAAGTCTTATCCAGCTCTACTTTTTATATTTACCTTTGTGGGCTATGTCCTTTTAAAACAATGCAGATTCACTTTATTCAGTTTTTTAAATATGACCATTTCATAGATGGGTTTCCCTTAAACTTGAATTTAATTGTAGTTAATTAAATATTTTATAACCCTATCTTCGTAAGGTCACCCTTCTTTAAAGCTTCAGGATCTAAAGTCCCAGCTATATTGAAATTGCTTTGCAAATTCCAGCCTCAAGGATACTTAGAAAGACAATATGATCTCTACTATTACTAGAAGAGAGTACATATGGAGCAAATAGAGAGTGAGCAGAAAATTGACAGAATTCAATTTATTTTTGATTATGTAGTGCATTTGCCTCATTATTTTATTAGCTCTGATGTTATACAAAAGATCTCACTAATCCAATTGTGTCCCAGGCTTGGCCCTTTAATGGGTGCCTTGACAAGGATGAGCTCATATAACTTACCATCAACTCATGTTCACTCTTCCTAGGCAGCTACTCTCAATATTATGTGAATTAGATATTGTAATGGCTCATTGCTTTTTGCTCTCTCTGTGCTGCTAAGCTGAAAGCACTGTTATAGATTTCTGTACCATACTTAATGAATGTGCTGCAGTCTTAAATCAGGAATCTTAGGAACAAATTCTACTGCTGGAGAAGTCCACACGGATATCTTATGATTGCTAGCACATATCTGCCTGAATGCAGGCTAATGGGAATCAATTCTAATCCTTCCCTGCCTGTAAAGTGGATCTTGACGTATGATTTTGACTATGGGTTACCAGACATAGCTAATCTAATCTCACCTGTCTTTTATCGTGTTCTCACCCCTGTTGTTCAGGAAAGGAAATATACTGTATCAACTCATTACCAAATGTAGCTTCCACTCTAGCCCCCCATGCATTCACTGGCCTTTGGATGTGGCCTCAGAAGCTCAGCACTCTTCTTGGATGGCTAACAGTCAATCTCCTCCTTGTACTTGTACAATTTACAACATGGCCACACAAACAAGGAAGTGAGTTCACCCTTATCTGCCAAGGTCTGAGGTTTGTTTCAGCAGACTTGAATGTGGGCTGCTGGTTCATGCTTATGTGGCTGCTTACCCACACTGTTCACTCAGCTCTACTCTCTATCTGTGGAGATGGCAGCTTTGTTTCCTTTTTTGATTCCTGAAGCTTTTTCAGCTCATTGCTAGTTTTGTAAATGCCTACATCAGTAAAAACCTGTTTTCAAAGGCAATGCAAAGCCGTGCATACTGGATAACAAAAATTTGCTGTAGTACACAAGAACAGCAGGAGGCCTCTGACGGCACTACACCATAGGTTTGTTTATATAAGAGAGGAAAAGTGACTTTAAATTGTTTGAATTAGCTCAAATGCTTAGTCTCTGTATGTCAACAGTTATAAATTGCATTAATGACAGCCCAGACAGTTTCTCAAATAAACCTGTACTTCCAATACAAAGTATTTTATTGTGATCTGAAGCCACTTGCTTCCCATACACTTACAAACAGTGGATTTTCTTCTATGGTCAGTTCTCATTAGAAAAATATCTGTTTTTTCTCTACAAAGAAACAGAGCAGATGTGCGTCTGCCATATGACAGTGGACCTGAGGATGAAGCAGACTGTACTGTCCATTTCCTATGGAAAGAAAGATGTTTTTTCTCACGGGAAATTTTTACTGCTGAATCTAGCATGGTATCCTCAGACAAGCACTATCATTAGTATTGCCAGTGCACACATGTGGCGAAGATGGTCAGTATTTTCCTCAACTTATGCACATACTTAGATTCATAGATTCCAAGGCCAGAAGGGACCATTGTGATCATCTAGTCTGACTTAAAACTTCCCTGAAATAAATCCTAGAGCATATCTATCAGAAAAACATCCAATCTTGATTTAAAAATTGTCTGTGATGGAGAATCCACCACAATGCTTGGTAAATTGCTCCGTGGTTAACTACCCTCACTGTCAAAAATGTATACCTCATTTCCAGTCTGAATTTCTCTAGCTTCAACTTCTAGCCATTGTTATACCTTTCTGTGCAAGATGGAAGAGCCCATTATTAACTATTTGTTCCCCAAGTAGATACTTCTAGACAGTAATCAAGTCATCCTTTATTCTCTCTTTGTTAAGCTAAATAGATTCAGCTCTTGGAGTCTATCACTATAAGGCAGTGTTTCCCAAACTTGGGACGCCGCTTGTATAAAGAAAGCCCCTGGCGGGCCAGGTCACTTTGTTTACCTGCCGCATCCGCAGGTCCGGCTGATCGCGGCTCCCAGTGGCTGCGGTTCACTGCTCCAGGCTAATGGGGGCTGCTGGAAGCGGCGGCCAGTATGTTCCTCAGCCCGCGCCACTTCCAGCAGCTCCCATTGGCCTGGAGCAGCGAACCTTGGCCAGTGGGAGTCGCAATCGGCCAAACCTGCGGACGCGGCAGGTAAACAAACCGGCCTGGCCCACCAGGGACTTTATCTATACAAGCGGTGTCCCAAGTTTGGGAAACACTGCTATAAGGCATGTTTTCTAATCGTTTATTCATTTTCACGGCCCTTCTCTGAACCTTCTGCAATTTATCAACATCCTCCTTGAATTGTGGGCACCAGAACTGGACACAGTATTCCAGCAGCAGCCACACCAGTGCCAATACAGAAGTAAAATAACCTCTCTACTCCTACTCAAGATTTTCCTACTTACGCATCCCAGGATCACATTAACTCTTTTTGCTGCAGCGTCACATTGGGAGCTAACTTTCAGCGGATTATCCACCATGACTTCCAAATCTTTTTCAGAGTCACTGCTTCTCAGGATAAAATCCCCAATCAGGTAAATATGGCCTACATTCTTTGTTCCTAGAAGTATACATTTACATATAACTATACTAAAATGCATATTGTTTGCCTGTGTCCAGTTTACTAAGTGATCCAAATTGCTCTATATCAGTGACCTGTTCTCTTCATTATTTGCCACCCCCCAATCAGCAAATTTTATCAATGATTATTATATGTTTTCTTCCAGGTCATTGATAAAAATGTTAAATAGTGTAGAGCCAAGAACTGATCCCTTCAGGACCCCAATGGAAACACACCCACTCAGTGACAATTCCCCATTTACAACTATATTTTGAGACCTCTCAGTTAGCCAGTTTTTAATCCATTTAATGTGTGCCATGTTAATTTTATATTGTTCTAGTTTTTTAATCAAAATATCTTGTGGTACCAAGTCAAACACCTTACAGAAGTCTAAGTACATTACATCAGCATTATTTATCTTTGACATAAAAAAATATATCAAGGTAGTTTAAAAGGAGCTATTTTCCATAAACCATGTCAATTTGCATTAATTACAATACCATCCTTTTATTCTTTTATTCTTTATTATTTGAGTCCCATATCAACTACTTCATTATCATGCCTGGGATCAATATTTGGCTGACAAGCCTCTAAGTACCCAGGCCATCCCATTTACCGTTTTTAAAAATTTGCACAGCATTAGCTTTTTTCCCGTCTTCTAGAACAGCGCAAGTGGTCTAAGGCTTATTAAAAATTGGCATTAATGGTTCCACAAGCTCCTCAGCTAGCTCTTTTAAAACTCTCAAATGTAAGTTATCTGGGCCTGATGATTTAAAAATATCTGATTTCAGTAGCTTCTGTTTAACATGCTACAGAGATACTAGTGGAATGGAAAGAGTGTTATCATCACCATATGATGAGATTATATCTGTTTTTTTCCCATTCAGAACAGATATATTTATTGAACACTTCTGCCTTTTCTGCATTATTATTAACAGTTCTACCATTTCCATCTAGACCAATACCATCATCAGTGTAAAAGTGATAAGGGAAGCAAAGCGACACCAGGATAAATCTATGGCCAGCAAAATTAAGGACAATAAGACGGTGTTTTATATATATTTAAAATATATGTCCTAATAATAATGTCCTAAATTATGCATCCGAAGAAGTGGGTTGTAGCCCACGAAAGCTTATGCTCTAATAAATTTGTTAGTCTCTAAGGTGCCACAAGTACTCCTGTTCTTTTTGCGGATACAGACTAACACGGCTGCTACTCTGAAACCTTTGATTCCCTTATCACTTTTACACAATTCCTAACTTCTGATTTATATTCATTACTATCAACTTCCCTCTGCTTCCATTTGTTGCCTTTTTCCTTAATTGTGGGATTGTGACTTTTTGGGCAGCTAGTAAGGTGTTCTTAAATGAATTAACGCTTACACACATGAATTTTATACATATAAAATGATGGGGTCTAAATTACCTGTTACCACTCAAGAAAGAGAATGGCTGCCATATGAGGAAAGATTAATAAGACTGGGACTTTTCATCTTGGAAAATAAACGACTAAAGGGGGATATAATAGAGGTCTATAAAATTATGACTGGTGTGGAGAAAGTAAATAAGGAAGTGTTATTTACTTCTTTTCTTAACTCAAGAACTAGGGGCACCAAATGAAATTAATAGGCAGCAGGTTTATAACAAACAAAAAGAAGTATTTTTTCACACAATGCACAGTCAACCTGTGGAACTCCTTACCAAAGAATATTGTGAAGGCCAAGACTATAACAAGGTTCAAAAAAGAACTAGATAAATTCATGGAGGTTAGATCCATCAAGGGCTATTAGCCAGAATGGACAGGGATGGTGTCCCTAGCCTCTGTTTGCCAGAAGCTGGGAATGGGTGACAGGAGATGGATCACTTGATGATTACCTCTTCTGTTCATTCCCTCTGGGACACCTGGCATTGGCCACTGTCGGAAGACAGGATACTGGGCAAGATGGAGCTTTGGTCTGACCCAGTATGGCCGTTCTTATGTTCTTATGTTCTTATGAGTCTCTTTGAAATCACTGGAACTTCTCACATACATAATCTAAAGCATATGCACAAGTCTTCACAGAATTAGGGCCCCAAGGAATTTTCAGAGTTTACATTATAACAGTGCACCTAATTTGAAAACTCAACATTGAGCTGCATGAGAGCAGTTTTTCACTAATGCACCTGTGGAAAATTGCCCTGAAACTAATGAAACCAGACACTGGAGGGTGACTATTCTGCATTGAAGCCACTCCTGGGTCTGATCCCCATCCATCATCCACTGAAATTAATGGCAATCTTTCTACTAATTTCAATAGAACTTTGATAGATACTTCATGTGTGGAAACCCCCCATTTTGCATTAGTCACACATCAGCAGAAAAAAACAAAACAAACCTAAAATACCCTGTCACATCAGAGGGATGCTGACTGTTCTTAGTGTGGACCACTTCACTTGATCACCTACCATGTAAACATGACTGAGCCGGTTTTCATTAAAATTGTTTGACCTCTAAAGTGAAGGGAAAACCAGTAAAGCTGAAATATTTTGTTAACAAATTATCAGTAAATGGATAGGGGAAATGTATGGCTGGTGGGAAGTGCTTAGTTAAAAATATTTAGATTATGTTTAAGAAGGTATTCTGGATTTCAGAGGCAGGGAGGGTAGCCAGAACATTTGATCAGTGGGTCAGACCCTGATATACTGAAAACCTGCAATTCCTGTTGAAGCCAGTAGGAGTTTCAAGAGCGAAGCTGAGTCCCATTTTCCAGGATTTGGCTTTGTTCTAGGTGGTTTGTGACCCTAATGAGCACTTTTAAAATGTGTACTGTTCTTGGGCAGCTATATCTTTAAAAAAAAAAACCAATTAGAAAAAAGATCAAATATATTATTTTTCCGGACCTGCGGATGGGGCAGGTAAACAAACCGGCCCGGCTCGCCAGGGGCTTTCCCTACACAAGCGGCGACCCCAGTTTGAGAAACACTGCTCTAGAAGGTGCCACTGGGAAGCAGAAACAAGATATTTTGGGGTTGCTTCTTTGAAACCTCTTTGAGAGAGGAGAAGGACTGGCAGGGAGATTCCTAACAAGACTACTTGTGCATAAAGTTAAACTTATGTGTATTTGCCAGATTGGCACTTAATTAAAAAACCAACACACAAGTAGGTGTATGAAGCAACCAGAAGGAAGGTGGAAGGAGATTGAAGATAACACATAGTTACATAGACTGGCTAGGTACAACAATTAGCTGGTGTCAAATTGTTCATTTTTTAAAGATAAAAATAAAGTATTCATAAAATCACTAATCCCTACTTGCCACTTGCCTAGTCATTATCAGTTTTCAGCACCATAGGCATCACAATAGTGGGTCTTGTGGGAAGATTTGAAGGTGGACGGTTTTAAGGACTAGTTCAGAGATGTCATTCTATGCATAAATGTAAGGACATTATTTTTCCAGTCCAAAGTTTATGCTTCCTCCTCTAGAATAGATTTGATTTCCACTAAAGCTGAAACAGCCTTAAAATATTTAGGTCCTGAGATAGGCACAGGACTCCTCTCAGGTAACACAGCAGTATAAATCTGGCTGGAAACATGGGATGTCTAAGATCACAGCTGACTTGACATTCCCCTTTATATTTTTTGAAAGAATTTAAGTGTTACTTCAGTTTATCAATTAATAGGAGACAGTCACTGTACAGGTTTTGTGACAGGCATTTAAGACATACATTAAAGAGAGGAAAACTACATATATGATGCAAATCAAAGAGTCTTTTCAGCAGAGACTGATGTTGGGAAAGACAGTAAAATCTGTTCAACAATTATTATTTTTATTACTTATTTATTCTTATTGTACATGTGTGTAGGAACTCCAGTCATGGACTGAGGCCCCAAGGTGAAAACAAAAAGACAATCTCTGCTCAAAGAGCTTGCAACCTAAGTAAACAATAAGGGTATGTTTTACACTACAGTGACTACAGTGGCACAACTGTGGCATTGCAACTGTGTGACTGTAGTGTAGATGCTTCCTACATCAATGGGACAGATTTTCCCATCAATATAGGTAATCCACCTCTCTGAGACGCAGTAGCTAGGATGAAGAAAAAATTCTTCATTCTACCTAGCTGCATCTCCAGTGGGGGTTAGGTCAACCTATGTTACACAAGGTGCAGAATTTTTCACAGTCCTGAATGAATTAGCAAGGTAGGTCTAATTTTTAGGTGTACACCAGGCCTAAGTGATCACTGGTGCTTTCCAGGAAACAAAAGCTTGTGCTGAAAAAATTCATTTGCAGTTTAACAAAGCTATCACATAGGGCAAAATCCATAAACCTGGGAATCCTGGACGCCCCATCATCTCAGGCATTGGCACCCCGACAGCAGGATTTTCTGGTTATGTAGACTCTCTCCTCAGGCCCTACGCTACCGGCACTCCCAGCTATCTTCGAGGCACCACTGACTTCCTGAGGAAACTACAATCCTTTGATGATCTTCCAGAAAACACCATCCTAGCCACTATGGATGTAGAAGCCCTCTACACCAATATTCCACACAAAGATGGACTACAAGCTATCAGGAATAGCATCCCCGATACTGTTACGGTAAACCTGGTGGCTGAAATTTGTGACTTTGTCCTCACCCACAACTATTTCAGATTTGGGGACAATTTATACCTTCAAGTCAGCGGGACTGCTATGGATACCTGCATGGCCCCTCAATATGCCAACATTTTTATGGCTGACTTAGAACAACGCTTCCTCAGCTCTCGTTCCCTTACACCCCTACTCTACCTGCCCTGCATTGATGACATCTTCATCATCTGGACCCATGGGAAGGAGGCCCTTGAGGAATTCCACCAAGATTTCAACAATTTCAACCCTACCATCAACCTCAGCCTGGACCAGTCCACACAAAAGGTCCACTAATAAGCGATGGTCACATAAAAACCACCCTATACCGGAAACCTATTGACTGGTATACTTACCTACATGCCTCCAGCTTTCATCCAGAGCACATCACACGATCCATTGTCTACAGCCAAGCTCTAAGATACAACCGCATTTGCTCCGATCCCTCAGACAGAGACAAACACCTACAGAATCTCTATCAAGCATTTTTAAAACTGCAATACCCACCTGGTGAAGTGAAGAAACAGATTGACAGAGCCAGAAGGTACCGAGAAGTCACCTATTACAAGACGGGCCCAACAAAGAAAGTAACAGAACGCCACTAGCCATCACCTACAGCCCTCAACTAAAACCTCTCCAGCACATCATCAAGGATCTACAACCTATCCTGAAGGACGATCCCTCACTCTCACAGACCTTGGGAGACAGGCCAGTCCTCGCTTACAGACTGCCCCCCAACCTGAAGCAAATACTCACCAGCAACAAAAACACCAACCCAGGAACCAAACCCTGCTACAAACCAATTCTGTCCACATATCAAGGGACACCATCATAGGACCTAACCACATCAGCCAAACCATCAGGGGCTCGTTCATCTGCACATCTACCAATGTGATATTATAATTTACATGGCAGAGGGGCATTGCTGGCACATGATGGCATATATCACATTGGTAGATGTGCAGATGAACGAGCCCCTGATGTACATTGGCCAAACCAGACAGTCTGTACGCAAAAGAATAAATGGACACAAAGCTGACATCAGGAATCATAACATTCAAAAACCAGTAGGAGAACACTTCAATCTCGCTGGTCACTCAATAACAGACCTCAAAGTGGCAATTCTTCAACAACAAAAAACTTCAAAACCAGACTCCAACGTGAAGCTGCAGAACTGGAATTAATTTGCAAACTAGATACCATCAGATGAGGCCTGAATAAAGACTGGGAGTGGTTGGGTCATTACAAAACCTGAACTTACTTTCCCCAATACTACTTTCTCTTTACTGTTACTCACACCTTCTTGTCAACTGTCTATAATGGGCCACTCTCTTACCACTTCAAAAGTTATTTTTCCTCCCTTGGTATCCTGCTGTTAATTTATTTATCTTGTTAGACTGACCTAACACTTGGTAAAGTACCCTCATCCTTTCACGTATTTATACCTGCTCCTGTATTTTTTATGTCATACATCTGATGAAGTGGGTTCTAGCCCATGAAAGCTTATGCCCAAATAAATTTGTTAGTCTCTAAGGTGCCACAAGGACTCCTTGTTTTTTTTTGCTGATACAGACTAACACGGCTACCACTGAAACCTGTCTCATGACTATGTTTTTTTAAGCTAGCTCTATGCTTTCAAAAATCTACTATCCAAGTAATGCACCAACCATTACCCACAATTGCAACAGAATCAAATAAAGGAAAAAATATTTACAAAAAATTACATGGACAAATTTTTCAGTTCTTCAAAAAAAAAAAAAAAGAAGTATCCACCCACTGGAATTTGTCAAGAGATTCTAATGTCTCAAATAATTCATATTTTCTGTCACTTTCTATAACAGGAAAAATTGCCCAGGTGTTGTTTGGAAACAAGGATCGCCATTCTCTTGAAATAAATAAATGAGCTAAAAATCTGGAAGACTGCAGAACATACTGACAAAAGTAATTAATTAACTGAGACAATGAAATACTGGCAAACCAACTATCTCCAGCCTTAGCACTTCTAATTCAAACTAACTGATCAATCTAATTTTATTCCAGGGAGACCCACAAATTTTAATCACATTAATTAAGGAAATTATTAAGTGTGGTCTTCTAGTAGTAGTGGAAGATATCCACTAGGGTTCTTTGGGATTATCTTTTCACAGCATTAGAAAAAAATAATTTCAGACATCAGTTTATTTTTTCCAGTCATACCGTTTCCCATTCTCCAGATG
Organism: Emys orbicularis; assembly: GCF_028017835.1. Taxonomy (NCBI): domain Eukaryota; kingdom Metazoa; phylum Chordata; order Testudines; family Emydidae; genus Emys; species Emys orbicularis. The sequence goes on along the minus strand of NC_088683.1, from coordinate 264,740,432 downwards.
CATTCTTTTATTTGAATCGATTTTGCTCAGCCTTTTTTGTTAAAGAACACACAAGGCCAGGTTGCCTTTTATCACCTTGTCTGTTTGCTCTATCCATTGAACATCTTGCAATAACTATCAGATTCTCCAGAGAGTCAGAGCATCACAATTCATGATAAAGAATGTAAAATAGTTTGTTTTGCAGACGTGTAGCCTACTTTATCTTAGTGGCATGCAATGTCTTAAAGAACTATCAGAGGCCCTCGCCATGATGAACCAACTTTTCAGCATGATCTGGTAGCACAAAGGGACCAAAAAGCCACTGGATCTCCCAGATGAAAATTCTCAAGCCATGGGCAAGTCCCCAAGTCCCCATTTGGCATAGAGGTGATATAGAAGGCTCCTGTACCACCCCAGCATAGGAGACATGGAAGGAAGAAAAGTGGCCATGGCCAGAGAGCTCTGTACTTCAGTAATCAATGGCTATGGCCTCCCGGGGCCATTTTCCAGCTATCGAATGTAAATTAGAGCAGTTCTGGGGATGATGTAGGACCAATCTCATAATCAGGAAGCTTTGAGTTCTGTCTGCTACACATTTTAAAAACCTAAGTTCAGCTCATGTTTGTAGTTTTGCATATGTTACCCGTACATACACTACACATTAATATTAGTGATCTGTGAGTTATGATACATTACATTACATCTTTTGGGCAACAGTGTGCCAGCTGGCATTGATATGCTCTTAGGGTCACAGTGTCTTATCCGGATTTCTGTATGTATCTGCAAGATAGGCATTTCCTAGATAGTTACAAAAGGAGAAAAGTCTACAAGTTGGACAAAACTAATTAGAGGAAACACTGAGAGAGTGCCTAACCCAAATAGTTAAGCGATATTTCCTGAGCCACTTCTTTGCTAAGAAAATGGTGCAAATGGATAGTCCACGTGTTGTACTCTGGACTCAACATCTTAAAATACCACTTAAAGATAATCAATGGCAGAAAGCACATGAATGTCCTTTTGAAAGCAAATGCAATACTTTGTGCTGTATAGACTTTGCTATTTTTCTCCTATTTCTAACAGAGTGAATCAAGAACTACATTTAAGATGCTCTAAATGTGATTATTGTTCATCCTTACTCATGTATTGTTTATGGAACTGCCATTATATGCACTGCTTTGGGGTACTGAGTCCTCATTTCATACTTTGCTAGCTTGCTGGCTGATTCAAGCATTTAACTCCTCATTATACATTTTGGGAATCCTCATATGTTAACAACTCTCTAGCTCGAATTTAAGGGTCTGGAATATAAACTCCTTTGTGAGCAAAAAGCCTGTTGTAAATCTATTGATTGTACCAACGAATCCCACATTAGAGATGTAGCAATATGAACTCTGAACAATCCTTAACCTACAGAAAACACCACATCAGATTAATAGCACCACAGAAAGCTTCTATAAATAGTCTTGGCTGAATTCAATTTTTACTTGTTTATAATTTTGATGGATAAGATCAATGTTCATTTTTAAGCTTTTTTCAATTTTTATTGATTGAAATGTTCACAGTTGCAGGAAACTATGGGGGTTAAAATGTAGGGGGTCAGGCAATAATTATTTAATGACAGTAAACACTGAGATTCAAAAAGTTAAAGTTTGATAACCATTAAAATACAAATTGTCAACATCATATGTCAAAGCATACAAAATAAATAGCCTTAAATCAAACTCTAAGAAGTTTTCAAGCAGCATTTTTCTTGCTTTGCTTATCTGCAAATTTCAATTGTTATCAATAAATATTTTTTCATCCATTTGTGTGTCTATGGTGGAAATCAATGTTTCTATCGATAAAAATTTAATCCTTCCAAGTATATTTATAAATTATGTGGTGTAAATATAAATACTGGAATTTTAATAAATGATAAATCAGTGTAGTATCATTTTAGATGCTGGAGATGCCCAAATTATTTTCAAGTCAGTCAATCAGTTGTTCAAAATATTATTAGCATATGGTGTTTAGATTTATAATGAGTGCTAGATGGCTCTGAGGGAAAATGTGTTATTTAGACTTTTTTAAATTATTACAATGGATATTTTTAATGTGTGAAGTGAAACTTTCATGTATACTGAGTATCTGTTATCTAATATATCATTTTGTATGCTATGATTCCCATGTAATGCAATGACATTTAAAAAAATCAAATTCATTTGTTTAGTTTTCCGGGATTTAACTCTCCAGATCAGGGGTCGGCAACCTACGGCACGTGTGCCAAACACGGCACACGAGCCGATTCTGAGTGGCACGCAGCTCCCTGCCGCGGTCCCGGCCCCCAGCCCCACTCAGCCCCCCCCCGCCTACCGCTCTCCCCTGCGGGGGCAGGAGGCAGAAGCTTGGTTCTTCCCCCAGCGTGGTGCTTTCCAGCCCCTCCTCCTCTCCATCCCTGCGCCAATCAGCTGATGACCCTAGCGAGGGGGAGGGAGAAGAGCCGCAGCGTGCACACAGCCCCGCAGAGGAGGCAGAGAGAGGTAGGGATGGAGCCTGGGGGAAGGGGGTGGAACAGGGCATATCCCTTCCAGCCCCCTGCTTTGAGCCGCTCAGGGCAGGGGGTTGGGAGCACCCCCACGAGCCGAGCAACCCAGCCTTCTGCCCTGCACCCCCCACACACCCCAGCCCTCTGCCGTGAACCCCCCCAACACACACCCAGCCTTCTGCCCTGCACCCCCACAGCCCCATCCCTCTGCCCTGAACCCCCCAACACTCAGCCTTCTGCCCTGCACCCCCATACCCCCAGCCCTCTGCCCTGACCCTTGACCCCCCACACACACCCAGCCTTCTGCCCTGCACCCCCCACCCCAACACACACCCAGCCTTCTGCCCTGCACCCCGTCCCCCGTCCCCCAGCCCTCTGCCCTGACCCTTGAACCCCCCACGCCCCCAGCCTTCTGCCCTGCACCCCCACACACCCCCAGCCCTCTGCCCTGACCCTTGAACCCCCCACGCCCCCAGCCTTCTGCCCTGCACCCCCACACACCCCCAGCCCTCTGCCCTAACCCTTGAACCCCCCCCACACCCAGCCTTCTGCCCTACACCCTCACACACCCCAGCCCTCTGCCCTGATCCCTGAACCCCCCCCACACCCCATCCTTCTGCCCTGAACCCCGTCCCCCAGCCCTCTGCCCCGACCCTTGAACCCCCCACACACCCAGCCTTCTGCCCGACGCCCCCCAGCCCTCTGCCCTGAACACCCCACACCCCAACACACACCCAGCCTTCTGCCCTGCACCTCCACACACCCCCAGCCCTCTGCCCTGAACCCCCCACACCCCAACACACACCCGGCCTTCTGCCCTGCACTCCCCCCAGCCCTCTGACCTGACCCTTGAACCCCCACACACCCAGCCTTCTGCCCTACACCCCCCACACACCCCAGCCCTCTGCCCTGATCCCTGAACCTCCCCCCCCCAGCCTTCTGCCCTGAACCCCGTCCCCCAGCCCTCTGCCCTGACCCCTGAAACACCCGCCCCCCAGGTCTGGGATCCCAGCCATAGGCCCTGCTCAGCCCGCTGCCGGCCTAGGTGAACAGGACCCCAGGCTGGCAGTGAGCTGAGCAGGCTGGTGGCGTAAGATCAGCGTTTTAATTTAATTTTAAATGACGCTTCTTAAACATTTTGAAAACCTTGTTTACTTTACATACAATAGTTTAGTTATATAATATAGACTTATAGAAAGAGACCTTCTAAAAACGTTAAAATGTATTACAGGCACGCAAAACCTTAAATTAGAGTGAATAAATGAAGACTCGGCACACCACTTCTGAAAGGTTGCCTACCCCTGCTCCAGATACAAATTTTCATTCATGGGATACATAGGCCTGCATTTCATCTGAACCCATCATTTTCTTCAAAAGTATATGTTATGGCCAGGAGGATGTCATGACATTCCATCATAAAAGGTGAGCATGGCTGCAGATATAGTACAACAGATATCCTTGAGACAGATCATTGGCCCCAATGTTATGAAGACTTACACACGTGCTTAAGTTTATACATGAGAATACTTCCATTGCATGTGAGTAATTCCAATGTGCTTGTGTGTGAAGGTAAGTACAGTAACTCCTCACTTAACGTTGTCCCGGTTAATGCTGTTACGTTGCAGATCTATTAGGGAACAAGCTCGTTTAAAGTTGCACAATGCTCCCTTATAATGTTGTTTGGCAGCTGCCTGCTTTGTCCTCTGCTTGCAGGATTCTCTGGATGAGCAGCCCCTCCTTGTGGGGATTAGAACCAGGGGGGGCTGGCAGCCTCGTCCCCATCAGCTCCCCTAAATTCCCTGTAAGGTATGTGGCTCAGCAGCTTCCCATCAGCAGTTCAGCTGTCCCTCCCCGCCACGGTGATGCCTCCTGCCCTGCCCTCTGCCTTGGAGCTGCTCCTGGGAGCCTTCTGCTTGCTGGGGGAGGGGTACTGATATCAGGATGTCCCCCTGCTCCTGCTCCTGCCCCCCCCCTCCCCCCGCTCTGTACCCCCTCTCCACAGAGGGGACAGGGCTTGGGGACAGAAGGAGGGGAGGGGGAGCTTGCTGAAGCTGTTGCTTCCTGTCTGAACTGGCTGATCTGCTTAAAAGGGCAACATACTTGAAGTGGGGTCAGCGTACTTAAAGGGGCAATGCAAGTCTCTCTCACTCATGCATGCACCCCCCAGCATTTTGGAAAGTCAGCACCTGTGTAGCCATGCATGTGCTGTCAGGAGGAGGGAGTGCTGCACTCCAGCTGGATAGCGTGGGCTCATCAGCATGTTCAGTTTTTGCAGGGAAGTGTTTGCAGCTACTGCCCTGCACCTATTATGTTTCCTCCCTCCTGCCTCAGTCCATGCTGGCTTGTAGAGTGTAAGGCTACAGTAACAACAGTGCATTAACCCTTGAGGGCTCAGCTGAGTGCTAGTTCATCATTTAGCAGCAAGGCATTCCCTGGGAAATATTCCACCCTCTTACTCCACCACCTCAACCAAGCTTTACAATCATTCATTGCTGTGTACAATATGAAACGGTTTGTTTAAAATTGTTTAAAACTTATACTGTATATGTATATAATGTCTTTTGTCTGGCAAAAAAAAATTCCCTAGAACCTACCCCCCCCCCCCATTTACATTAATTTTTATGGGGAAATTGGATTTGCTTAACATCGTTTTGCATAAAGTCGCATTGTTCAGGAACATAACTACAACGTTAAGTGAGGAGTTACTGTACATGCAGTAAATCTCTGTAGAATTGGAGCCTTGTTTGTTTTGTTAGTATGTTTAGTATTTGTATAGTCCATCCATATTTAGTAAAATGCTTAAGCACATGCTTAATTGTGATGACTTAAGTATGTGCCTAGGTTGCTTCATTGGGGCCTACCATGGACAGGGGACTGCCTCATTATACCCTGTGCTAGGGTATAATGCCTACACTAAGAGCTCTTTGCATGTGCTCTGAATATTTCCTGTAGCAATGGTCCTATATCAATAAAGAAGTGCAGAGAGCTACAACATTATAATACATGAGCTGTATTCAGCTTTTAAGCCACATGTTTCCTATCCTGTGGTAGGGCTATGAGGAAGGAAAATGGAACACATGAAGAAAACATAAAATTAATACTAATACTATTTTTTAATCATTCAGCTTATTTTTATATATATATTTTGGCCTGGTATAACTGAACATGATGGTCTCTATGTGCAGCATCTAAGTCTATGTTGAGGCTGTAGTACAGACCTTTATACAACAAGCATACAACAGATAAACATATTTCTCATTTAAAAAAAATATTTTTAGTTGAGTTTGGAAAATTTCCTTTGGGAAGTTGAGGCATATAAAGATGATATTTGTATGCTGATGTTTGATGGATATACCTGAAAATGTTAGGAGGGACAGTTCAGATGAACAAAGTGTTTATGCTTGTTTAAAATGTCCTAACTTCTTAGATCTCTGCATTTGACAAGATTTCCACTCTTTCCTGTTTGGACAGAATATCATGTGCACAGCTTTTATTGTTATTTTTTTTTCCTCTTTGATTTTCAGCTGTGAATGGTACTAAGAAGTGCAAAGTTGAGTGAAAATGAAGGTAACCAAAGAAGGTAACTGAATGCATTCAGCCCAGCAAAAAAGATCTCTTTGGATTCAGTTTGCGAGATGCATGTAGTTTGGGTACATGTATTACTGGAGCCAGTTTACCGCTCCTGGGTTTGTCTCAATGATATACATTGTACTGGTGTAACTATATCAAGCAACTCAAGCAAGCAGGTGAAGGTTAGAGGTCTGCTTGGGCCTAATTTTAAAGCCCAGCCTGAAACCAATTAGACAACAGCCAATCTGAACCTAAAACTTGTTTAAATCTGTTTAATGTAATTCAGAAATGTACTGATGCTAACTAAACCACTATAAGAAAGGGTTAAACTGTGTCTACATATAGGGCTGACACCAGTTAAACTAGATGGATTTTGCTCTACCAGTGCAACTTATATCATGTAGTCAAGGCCTTAGTGGTAAATTTTTCTGGTAAAATCTTTCACTGCTCTCAAGCTCAGAAGAAAAGCAAGAATACTTGATCCACATTACATGTCAAGTACCCTTTAATGTCTACATGGATTTCATTTTACTGTAGCACCATAACATTATATACTGTATTGATATCAAAGCCAAATATTCTTGCTAATATTTATATAGTTGAGAAATATCCATTCCCTTCCTCAGGTTCCTACTAACTGCTCCAATCCTTCCCTCTTTCTTCTTTTTCTTCACATTTATTTGCATTGGCTATCACTTGAATTGATTGGAAGTGCTGTATTTTTTTTTTTACTGTACTGCTAGGTTAATATATCATCTAGTTCCTGTATTGTGCTTTGGCTCATGCACTTCTTAAAAAATAGCAATAGAAAATCTATGACAAAAAAGTACATGGTATCAAATGTTGCTTTTGGAACATTGTCAAGCCAGCTGGCCTTCAGTGCACTTTACGGATGAGTTCATAATGGTAGCATTCAGCTTGTGTGGATGAGTCTCTCGAGATTCTGCAAGGTTTCTGACTGATAGGCAGTAGCTCAGTATTACTGTCTGTACTGGGGCGTATGGACAGATTTGGAACCGATTCAATCTCCCAAATTACACTGATGTCAAAGTACTATGCCTACAGTGATTTAAAGAAAAAAATGTTTCTGATTGTGATTTCACATGGAGTTTCTCTGTCTGCTGAGCAAGCACTGTTATGCCAGTGCCATTTTTTCATAGTCCAGCATAGGAACAGCAGTGCCAGTACTGGCCACCAATCTATGAACTCATTAATAGTAAACAAAACCAAAGACAGCTCTCATTTATTCCTGTTTTCAATTTAAGTAACGAACGATAAACTGAAAACCTGTGGCAAACACTATAGAGACATGTTTACGAAATATTGCGATTTGGAGTCACTCCCTCATAAGAGACAGTGTTGTGAGTGTGGGAATTTGAAGATATGCCATGGAGGCGGGGGTTGGGAACACCACATGGTTGTGTGCAGCAGCTCACTACAGAAGTTCTTCCATTTGTTTTATTAAAGTTTTATTCCTGTGTTATTTGTTTGTTATTTAATGAACCCCAGCACCATTACTTGGTGTCAGAAGTGCTGAATGAGAAGGAAACTGCAGTCATTTTGAAGTTAACTCCTGTCAGGTGTTTGCAGCTGAAAGCAGAGACAAAGGGAGGCATCAGAGAAGCATGTAGAGCACCAGGCACAGAGGTTTTTGCATGTATTTGGTGAGCACAATAGTAGCTTGACTAGCTTATGGGGGGGAAGGGGGGGAGAGAAAAATGGATGTGTCGCAATCTCCTTCCAGTCTGCAATTGTCAGGCAATGTTGCAGAGAACTGTAAAATATTCAGACAGAGAGTTGAATTGTATTTAGCAGCCAAAAGGGCAGAGGAAAAAATGATAAAGTGAAATCATCAATCTTTTTGCATGTTGCCGGGGAGTAAGCATGGGATATTTATAGCAACTTTTAAGTTTGAAGAAGGTGAAAGCATGAAGTTAAATAAAAATACTGACTAAATTTGAGGAACATTGCATGCCAAAAAGGAATGAAACCTTTGAAAGACACAATTTTTTTACATGCATGTAAAAAAAAAAAAATGATGACACAATATGATGACCAAACTGATGGGAACATGTCACAGAATTAAGGAAACTCAGTAAAACATGTGACTTTGGTGAGTTGACAGAGTCTCTGGTCAGAGACAGAATCATTTGTGGCATTAAAGACAAGGTGTTAAGAGAGAGACTGCTCCGAAGGAGATTTAACTTTCAAAAAAGCTCTCCAGATATGCAGGGCAGCAGAAACTGTGAAAGCACAAGCCAAAGAGCTGAATTCACCAGAAGGGGTTATCCATGTACTAAGTACAAAAGAATATAGCCAGAATAGGTCAAATCAAAGAGTGGAACCACGCTATGAAAACCACTGCTAGGAGGGAGACTGGGTACAGACAGTTATGTGGAAGGTGTGGATCACAGCATGGCCCGAAACAGTGTGTTGCTTTTGGGAAACGCTGTCATAAATGTGGGGAAAATAATCATTTTGCAAAATTCTGCAGATCCCAAATTCAGAAAAGTCAAGTGCATTCAGTTACAGACAATCTGGTTGAGGAGTTTTTCATAGGCATATTAGGATCTACCAAGCCTGATGAGAGGGACTGGATACTGCCTATGACAGTGAATGGAACAATTATTCCACTGAAACTGGACACAGAAGCTCAGGTTAATATTCTGTCTGAACAAGATTATGAGAGACTGAAATTAAGAGCAAAACTGGGACCAACAAAATAAAAGTAACTGGTTATTCTGGAACAAATATACAGTACTTGTGTGTAGTTGCTAGAATCAACCATAAAAACACGATGTACAGCCTCCAATTCATTGTAGGGCCAAGGGAGGTGACACCAATTTTAGGCCTAGCTACATGAGAGAAACTCAGTCTGGTAAAATGGGTGCTCTCACTACAAGATCATACTGAACCTGGCTATGAAGTACTCTTTCAGGAATATCATGACCTGTTTCAAGGGTTGGGTTGCTTGCAGGGTCAACATACAATCCAGATAAACAAGCAGGTCCCTCCAGTTATCCATCCAAGTAGAAAGGTGCCATTTGTACTCCAGGATAATCTCAAGGCTGAGCTTGCAAGGATGGAAGCAATGCAAGTAATACAAAAAATTGAGGAGCCAACAAAATGGGTGAACTCCCTAGTCAGTTATGCACATGCTTAGATCCCAGAGTCTGTAAAAAGAGAACATTTCAAACTACCAGAGAAAAGATTATGGTTCAATTTGCAAATGCTCAATAATTCAGTAAATTGGATGCATCTTCAAGGTTTCAGAAGCTAAAATTAACTGAAGAAAGCTGAAAGCTATGCACATTTAATACCCCATTTGGAAGATACAGATTTTTACGCTTACCCTTCATCATAGCTTCAGCAACAGAAGTAAATGAGTCGCTCAATGAAAGAGGAGCATGATCATAGACTTCAGGATATCCTGGGTGCAACTAGAGCTCAAACTAAAACCTCAAGTTTGAAAACCTCCAATTAAATAGGGAGAAATGTGCTTTAGGAGTTACAGAACTGACTTTTGTTGGGGACATTATTTCCAAAGAAGGTGTAAGATTCCTTGATAAGAGGAAGATTTCAGCCATTGAAACGATGCCACATTCCCAGATGCCCAACGGATTTCATGGATCGGCAACATTTGGCATGCGGCCCGCCAAGTTAAGCCCCCTGGTGGGCCAGGCCGGTTTGTTTACTTGTCGCATCCGCAGGTTCGGCCGATTGCGGCTCCCACTGGCCGCGGTTTGCCGCTCCAGGCCAATGGGGGCTGCGGGAAGCGGCGCAGGACGAGGGATGTGCTGGCCGCAGCTTCCTGCCGCCCCATTGGCCTGGAGCAGCGAACTGTGGCCAGTGGGAGCCGCGATCGGCCGAACCTGCGGACGCGGCAGGTAAACAAACCAGCCCAGCCAGCGGGCTTACCCTGGTGGCCTGCGTGCCAAACATTGCTGATCCCTGATATAAACGGTTAGCAGCTATCTAATAACACATACATTAAATTCCAACCCATCTAGTACATTTCCAGAAACCATTTCCATAAACCCAATGTGTCAACTACCTAGAGATGAAAGGTTACCACACATCACTATAGAGTGAGTCTTTGCCACTCACTTTCCTCAAATACCCCTTTTGCAGGCAGGTTACCAAGTCTCTGCAAGTCTTTCAGGATGTTTAATCTCTTCACTCTGATGTTCTCACTATCAATCTTTCATTAGAGTCTGAGTTGTTCTCTTGTTCCTTGACAGTTTCTCCTTTGTGCGTTGATGATAAAGGATCAGTCAGATACGAAATGCCAGTCCATATCAGCTATCAATGTGTTGGAACTTTCTGAGATTACTCATAGATCCCTTTGATTACATTGAAATGTGTCCCCTTAGTCTGTCTGGACTACATAAAACAGTGGTGGGCAACCTGCAAACCGTGGCCACTGGGAGCTGTAGGGGGCCATGCCTGTGGACAGTCAATGTCCGCAAAATGTCTCATGGCCCGCAATCAGCTTACCCTGATGGTCCGCAGGTTGCCCAACACTGACATAAGACCTTGAATGCAGCTGTTCTTTAATGGTACATCTTTGTCCCCAAGTATTAGAGGTGTGACTCCTCAGGCACACTCTATCACCTTGGTTAAGAGATGGAAATCATGGGCCCTTTTGTCAAAATAATATTTCTGATTCCACTTCTGATTTTCTTTCATTTTCCATATGATTGCATTGTTATGTGATTTCAGCAGGTTATCAGTAATTGGTATATTAGATCTGATCCTTCTTCCCATTAACAACTGAGCAGGAGAAGAGCCATTCTCCAGAAATGTACTTTGGTAAACCAATAAACCTTTATACAAATCAGCCCCACTGTCAAAAGTCTTTTTCATAAGGTTCTTTACTGTCCGTATAAACCTTTTCACAAGTCCATTTGGTTGACTTCTCTGGGAGTCAATTTGAACTTCTCTGGTTTCATGGGAGTCACTGCTCTGGAAAGTGCATCTTCAGTGAACATAAATTTACCATATGGGTAGGTAAAACTAGGGCGGTAAAGCAATTAAAAATTAATCATGATTAATCCCGCGATTAGTCGTGCAGTTAAACAATAAGAGAATACCATTTATATAAATGATTTTGGATATTTCCTTAATTTTCAAATATATTTATTTCAATTGCAACACAGAATACAAAGTGTACAGCACTCGCTTTTATGTTTATTTTTGATTACAAATATTTGCAATGCAAAATCCAAAAGTAATAGTATTTTTCAACTCACCCAATACAAGTACTGTAGTGCAATCTCTTTATCATGAAAGTTGAACTTACAAATGTAGAATTATGTACAAAAAATAACTGCATTCAAAAATAAAACAATATAAAACTTTAGCACCTACAAGTCCACTCAGTCCTATTTCTTGTTCAGCCAATTGCTCAGACAAACATATTTGTTTACATTTGCAGGAGATAATGTTGCCCACTTCTTGTTTACGTCATCTAAAAGTGAGAACCTGTTGTAGCCAGAGTCACAAGATATTTACGAGCCAGATGCAGTAAAGATTCATATGTCCTTTCATGCTTCAACCACCATTCCTGAGGACATGCGTCCTTGCTGATGACAGGTTCTGCTTGATAATGATCCAAAGCAGTGCAGACCGACATATTAATTTTCATCATCTGAGTCAGATGCAACCCGCAGAAGGTTGATTTTCTTTTTTGGTGGTTTGGGTTCTGTAGTTTCTTCAGTGGAGTGTTGCTCTTTTAAGACTTCTGAAAGCATGTTTCACACCTCATCCCTCTCAGATTTTGGAAGGCACTTCAGATTCTTAAACCTTGGGTCAAGTGCTGTAGCTATCTTTAGAAATCTCACATTGGTACCTTCTTTGTGTTTTGACAAATCTGCAGTGAAAGTGTTCTTAAAACGAATGACACGTGCTGGATCATCATCTGAGACTGCTATAATATGAAGTATATGGCAGAATGAGGGTAAAACAGCAGGAGACATACAATCCCCTCCGCCCCACCGAGGAGTTCAGTCACAAATTTAATTAATGCATTATTTTTTTAACTAGAATCATCAACATAGAAGCATGTCCTCTGGAATGGTGGCCAAAGCATGAAGGAGCATATGCATGTTTAACATATCTGGCATGTAAATACACTACAAAAGTGCCCTGTGAACACTTGTTCTCACAGTCAGGTGACATTGTAAATAAGAAGCAGGCAGCATTATCTCCCATAAATGTAAACAAACTTGTTTGTCTTAGCAATTGGATGAACAAAAAGTAAGACTGAGTGGACTGGTAGGTTATAAAGTTTTATATTGTTTTGTTTTTGAGTGCAGTTATGTAACAAAAAACAATCTACATTGTAAGTTGCACTTTCACAATAGAGATTGCACTACAACACTAGTATGAGCTGAATTGAAAAATACTATTTCTTTTAATTATCATTTTACAGTGCAAATATTTGTAATAAAATGATAATATTTGTATTCTGTGTTGCAATTGAAATTGATATACTTGAAAATGTAGAAAAAATCCACAAATATTTAATAAATTTCAATCAGTATTTTATTGTTTAACAGTGCAATTAAAACTGTGATGAATTGAGATTATTTTTTTTAATCACAATTAATTTTTTTTTACTAATCACGAGTTAACTGAGATTAATCAACAGCCGTAGTCACAATGAAATCATACTTTTGCAGCTTATATATATATAAGAGTTAATTCATTTAAAGAGGGAAGATGTAGAGATGTTTATGAAAGATTGTGATTTGGAGATGCTCCCTCATAAGGGACAGTGTGGGAGTTTGGAGATGTGCCCTGGAGGCGGGGGTTGGGAACACCACATGGGTGTGGGCAGCAGCTCTCCAGTTTGTTTTATTGAAGTTTTATTCCTTTCTCATTCACTGGTTTGCTATTTAATGGCATCAAGATTGTTACAAACATAAAAATAGTGAAATAACTAATGCTAGATATTTAGCTACAGCCCCAAGGCGGGGGACAGCACAGAGCCACAATGTACCATGAGGGACTCTGAGAAAGGTTGTATCTTAAAAGACATAATCCTCAGAGCTCCATTCTGTGCATTCACTCAAGAGTGGGCTGGGCTACCCACTGCATGGACTGCCAAGTCTATGGACATTGTGGAGGGAAGGATGATTGGTGCCCTGAGTGTGTCTGGAGGGAGCAGCCTGAGCACAGGGACTGCTATTGTCCCTGGCACTTTTGCAAAGTACACAGGGGTGATCGAAGGCTTGCAACCTCCAGCCTGCAGCACAGTGGTGGCCCTAAAGAATACACAGCAAGATGGGTAAAATAATTCACTTTTGCGTTCCTCTGTGGAATAAACTAAGCCAAACCTGGCTATTTAAGACTGGGGCCATATTTAGAAGATTTATGATTTACATATCTAAAGGTTCTTGTAAAAACAACAACCTGTTTTCAGAACAGCAAATAATCTGAGCCAAAATATCAACTTTTTACTTTTCACCAATAGTCTGGAGTTTTGTACAGAGCTACGGTCAGATGCTATGTGTACAGGCAAATTCAAAAAATTAAGTTTCATGTTAGGAGGTCATTGTAAGTGGCCGTAAGTCAGATCCTGAATTGGGGGAAGAGTGATGCTGAGGGTCAGTAGGAAAAACAAATAATATATGGCCGTCTTTTGCAAATTAACCCATTTTATAGTGTTTCTCACACACATAGCACAAACTATTACATTCAGAAACAGTATTTTTGAGTCACAGCAATATGAAATAGGCCACACACAAAACAAACAAACAAAAAACAGCCCACCAGCAACAATAAAAACAAAAAAAGAGGGAAAATCCCACTTTACTCTCACTCCATGCCCTGTCCCCAGAAGTCCAGAAAAATCAAGAATTACTTTTAAACCATAGCCTTATCATTAAGCAGCCATTAGTGACATGAGGAGTGATAAAGAAATCTGCAGCATGACAGCTTTTTACAGTTACCCTGTAAATATGTTTGGAGCTAGCTGAGTTCAGCTGAATGCACCATTTACCTCACAAGTGTCAGTCATGAGCGCAGTGGAGGGAAAAACACTGGCAAATGGGGACATCACTACTGAAATGTCATTGAGAAGGTGAACAGTACAATAGTTCCAATGGTAAGAACCGATGAGAACTAAAAATTGAGGTGAACAAGAGGCTAAGGGTAATATAACGAGGATGAAATATAAGTGCAATAAAAGGCAATCCTATTTTTGAATGAGATAGACTGTTCGTTTTTGTGTTTCTTGGTCCACTTGAAATCAGGATGTATTAATCTTGTGAGATTTCCTCTCCAGTTTTCAGACTAAAGGCATTAAAGTAAAATTTAGAAAATCTTCATGTAAACATCTGATATTTAGCTAAAACAAAACAAACCTTCTGAGGTTCACCCAACTGTGGTTTCAGAAAGCCTTTCATCGAGCTAATGCATTTGTTCAATGATACCATGTGTGTTCTTGGGAATTTTCTTTTCCATTACTGTATGCAGTTGTATACCTAAACGTAATTTGTATCTCAAGAAAACTGAAATGAATTAGGCCCAGTTCTGTTCCTATTTACATCGGTGTAAACGTGAAATAACCCTGATGATTTTATCTGAGTTAGTTCAGATTTACTTCGGGTAAATGAGAGCAGAACACAGCTCATTGTATTCATATTAGTTGAGGTCTGAGGACATGGGTAAAACAGTCAAATTCTACTTTCCTCAGCCATTTGAGTTCTGTTGGGAAAATTAATCATGGAAAGCATATTTCAAACACTTTCAAACAAATTTCTGCAACAAAATTTTGCATTTGAAGATGCAAAAACTTGTCCTGAAAAGATTGTTTCTATTCCCTGTTTAGATTAGCATGCATGCTCATGCTATTTCTCTAATGAATCAAAACCAATAAAAATTGGCTCAAATTTAGAAAATTCAGTTATTTCATAGAACAACAAAGCTGAGAAGATATTTACTAGGGTTACCATCCGTCCGTATTTCCCCGGACATGTCCGGCTTTTGCGTCTCTAAATAGCTGTCCGGGAGGAATTGGTAACAAGGTTAAAATGTCCGGGTTTTTTTTCTCCCTCCCTCCCTTCCATGCAGAGTGCGGCTGCTGATTGGGCGGCTGGGCCAATTGAACCGCTCCCATTGGCCTCCAGCAGCCAGAGCCCTCCCCTGTTCCCCCCTCCCTCTGTCTGCAGCCCTGTGTAACACACAAACCGACCCACCGGGCAGCGTGTTTTGCAAACACGTGGAGCCAGAATGGTAAGGGGAGTCCGGGGGGGGGCGCAGTCAGGGAGCGGGGGAGTGTTGGATGGGTCCCCGGCCTCCACCTGCCACCCCCCCTCCGCGCGTCCCCCCCATGACCCCCCTTCCCTGCCTGCCTCTCCCTTGCCAGCTTGTACTGCCAGAGCCAGCAGCAACTGCTGTCTGCTGCCCCCGGGTCCTAGCGTCCCCCATCCACTAATGGGAAGACAGGCTGCCCTTACCCTGCCCTTCCACCCTAGCCCTGAGCCTCTCCAACACCCCAAACCCCTCATCCCCAGCCCTCATCCCCCCGCACACTAATCCTCTACCCCAGCCCTGAGCCGCCTCCTGCATCATGAATCCCTCATCCCCAGCCCCAGCCAGAGCCCTCATCCCCCCACACCCTAATCCTCTGCTCCATCCCTGAGCCCCCTCCTGCATCATGAACCCCTCATCCTCAGACCCACAGCCCTCACCCCTGCATCCCCTCCTATCCCCAAACTCCCTCCCAACCCCACCCTTCCCACACACCCCCTCCTGCCCTCAAACTTCCTCCCAAAGCCTGCACCCCCTCCCTTTGCACCGCCTTCCACCCCCAAACTCCATCCCAGAGCCTGCACCCCTCACCCCCTCCTGCACAACCACCCCCTGCCCCAGCCCGGAGCCTGCACCCAGCACCCAAACTCTATCCCAGATCCTGCACCCTGCACCCCTCCTGCACCCTAATCCCCAGCCCAGGACCTGCATCCCAGACTTCCTCCCCCCACCCAACCCCCCTCCCAGAGCCTTAGGCAGGTGGAGTGGGGTGGGTTCTGGGCACCACCAAAATTTCTACAACCCTGCCACCCATGCGAGTGGATAAGGGTCGGGGCAGTCAGGGGACAGGTAGGGTCCTAGGAGGGGCAGTTAGGGTGGGGGGTTCTCAGCAGGGGGCAGTCAGGGGACAAGAAGCAGGGGGGGTTGGGGTTCTGAGGGGGGCAGTCAGGGGGTGAGAAGGGGGGCAGTCAGGGGGTGAGAAGTGGGAGGGAGTGGATGGGGGCGGGGCGGGGGCAGGGCTAGGGCGGGGCTTCCCCCCCCAGTGTCCTCTTTTTTTATTGAGGAAATATGGTAACCCTATATTTACTGAATGCATTCACATAAGTAGTGAGTTACATTCTGCTCGCAAATATTCTGTGAGCAGATAAAAAGATGACATTAATTGAATACATTATTAATTGTGAATTCTATTGCACAAAGTACACAAAGCATAATAAGTAATATAAAAATTATAACTAACATGTACAGAAATACAAGCTACTGTCTAATTATGGTTGCTGTGGAAGTCCTCAGATCTAATTTACTGATTTCTGTGGGAGCAGAAAATCTAACTCACACAATATTGTATTATTGTATTGTATGACAGTTTTTATATTTTCATTTACCAAAAGGAAAAGTTGGCCTGTTTGTGATTAATTAGGATGTGTATCAAACTGTTGCCTATTTTAAAATTTCTCTGTATACTAGAAAACACATAAAACATGTCAGATGAACCGTTATACTTCAGAGCATAAGTCAGCCAACCACGGTCTAGTGCTTTTTAGGAAGAAACTTACACAATGAACAGATTGTTCCATAATTCCATTTTTTTCTGCACTTTCTTCTGATACATCTGGTTCTGGCTACTGTTGAAGACTAGACTAGATGGACCAGTGATCTGATCTGATTTGTCAAAACCTATATTCCTATCTCTTGCTCTCCAGTGCTGCACACCAGAGGATAGGTGTTTTTCGTATTTGGGAATAGCAATGGCAATTAAAACCACTAGGGGAAACAAAGGCTAAGAACCTTCCCCTGTTTAGGCCTAGAATCTTCCCCAATGGGGAAAGTCCCAGGTAGGGCATAGGAAACACTGTGAGGTTTCCCCTTGCAGAATTGCCACTGGATTCTTCTTTGGTGGCAGGAATTTCCACGTGTGGAATGAGCAGGGATTCAGTTTTTAAAACCTGTGGCTCTCCTGAGATCTGACTGGGCTATCAGTAAGCAAAATCTATCTCTACATTGCATCCCAGCCATCTCTGCATCCCAGTCTCTTTCATGCTAGCTATCAGCATGAGACCACTGGCTTTTTCTACTAGCTGCTATTTCTGAAATCCATCTAAAAGGTGGTTCCATAGAAACACAGCACACAAAAGTAAATGTATCATAAGGTTGAATTGCCTCAACAACATATTCTCTGTTGGCCTTCTGGATGGAGGATGCACCAGTACACCTGTTCTTCCAGGTTCCGCTCCTAGTATTTCCCCTTCTACCCTGGCCAATTTCTCCCCAGTGGGCAATACATGTGACCTGCAAAAGGCTCTATGTGGAGTCCAGGGACAAGAAGTTTTGATGTCATTCCATGCCCTCAGAATCCATTGTGTTTTCACTCTCCCTGTAGATGAACGGATATATTTGGCTCTTAGTTTTCAAACTGAGACAACTTATTTATTTCAATTTATTTCATTTTTAAAGAATAACAGATAGAATGCTGTGAGTCATCACTAAGGCAAAACCAACTTGTGAATGCTGCTGTAGCTGGGATGATTTTCTTGGGCTGGTATCAAATGCCTTTATATGTCAAGAGACAGCATAGCAGAAATGAGATTACTCATTTTCAATAAATTGAAGACAGTGTCTAATTGTCTAACTGCCCCAATGACTTCAAATATCTGGCAAACAATAAAGGCTCTTCGTGCTTTTAAAATCTCCACCAGAGGTAAAACAGCTTTCCTGCAATACTGAAATTCAGAGTGAATTTTGAACATGGATTCTGCTCTCTCTGTCAAATTTCAGTCTCTGAATCCAAGTGCTTAAGTGACTTCCACCAGCTCACTGGTGTGACTTTCTTTAAAACATCATCAGCAAACATATTTCTTGAATGGTTCACCCTTAGCTCTGAAGTTTATTACAGTTGGCATTATGGAGGGCTGAT
This sequence comes from Emys orbicularis, assembly GCF_028017835.1. NCBI lineage: Eukaryota > Metazoa > Chordata > Testudines > Emydidae > Emys > Emys orbicularis. Next base: position 264,722,187 of record NC_088683.1, on the reverse strand, counting down.
TGCTGGATGTCCTTTTCTTCAACTCCTGCAACTCCTCTTCTTCCGCAGTTAAGGTTTGACCCTGGTACCGAGTATTGAGAATATTTGCAAGAAAATGAGCTGGAGACAGTGCTTGTCCCACTCGTTTTTTTTAATACTTGTAATTTAACTCTGTCATTGAATATTTCTCTTTTTAAGATCTCACTCAGTTCCTTCCAAACTTCAACAGCGTCACCAATAAAACAGTTATTTCCCTGCATTTTGTCCAAGGCAACAGAAATAGGCTTCAGGGTATTCAGCATGTGTTCAACATTTCTCTTAAGCCCAATGTTGAGAACTTTGGCTATGACAGGGCCATCTATTTTTTCACAATTTTGTTCACAAACTGTCATCAGATTAGGCCAGTTCTCGATATAGTGCTCAAAACAGTCCACTACTGAGTTCCATCGCATGTCTTGTGGGAGAGATAGGTTGGTTCCTCCAATTCTTTTCAGAGCTGCTGCTGCAAAGTGGTTGTTATGGAAGTATTTTGCAATTTCAACAACATTAGTCTTTATTTCTGGAACACTGAAGTCTTTGGCTAGGAGGTACATCACATGAGCACTGCAACTGTATGTTATTAGCTTGGGACTCTCTTTATTCTCTTCTAAATTTCTTCTCATGTTGGATACATTTGCAGCATTATCTGTGACCAAGCTGTGGACTAGACATTTGAAAGCTTTTACTGCTACTTCTTGTAAGTATTCTGCTGTGTGTGCATTTCCTGATGTATCAGTTGTTTCTATAAGGAAGACATTCGCTTCTTCTGTTGTCACACAAGCACATACAACAGGATCATTGTGGACATTGCTCCACCCATCAAGACTCATGTTAACAATTTTACCCTCTAGACCTTTTGCACACTGCTCAATTTCTCTTTCATACACTTTATCCAGCAGTTTTCCTGCAACATCTGCTCTGTTGAGTGGACTGTATCCTGATCTTAATGACTGAACCATGTTAATGAAGTGTGGGTTCTCAATCATATGGAAAGGAGAGTTTGTTGCATAAACAAACCGGGCAATTTTTTTCATCAATTACCTCTTTTTGTAATTTGTTGGTTCTTATCACAAACTTATACATGGTTGTTTCTGGATGATGGAGATTTATTTTTCTTTTTGCTACAGGTGATATACTGTGGCTATGTGACATACACGATGTGACTGAAACACTATTATTGGCAAATAACTCTGAAACTATAGAAAATGATGGTGATCTTGAAGGTGGATAGTCATCAGAATCCTGTATGTTGAGGATGGATTCTTGTAAACAAAATAAGTCAATGCAGTTATTTAATTATTACCATACTGCTCATTTAGTATTACTCATTGCATTCACGACACTCAGTACTACTTTAAAGGTGAAATTGTAAAAGGAAGATCTGCCTATTTCAGCTATTTATTTTTATCACAACTGCATCTAAAATGATAGTACCATAGAGTAACAACTATATTTTTTGCTCAAACATGAGTATTCAAGAATAGTCCAGAAGGAAATACCTATCTCATAGAACTGGAAGGGACCCTGAAAGGTCCAGCCCCCTGCCTTCAAGACAGGCAGTCCTTAAGAAAGAAGTATGAAATAAAAATGTTTACTGACCTGAAGATCCTCCATGTTCAGACACGTTCTTTTCATCATCTTCAATGCAGCTTTCTCCTAAGAAGGAACACTTCTCATGATGTTGTTTCATTCGGGCAACCAGGCCTTGCATTTCTTTGTTGCACTGTTTGCATTTTGCACGCATGCCTGTTTACCCACAGGTAGAGGAACTTCATTAAAATATTCCCAAACTGGGTCTCTTTTACGACCTGCTGCCATTATAGGTTTTCCCTTCTAGTGAGAGAATGGTATGGTAGATCTCAAATCAATGAAGGCTACACTCAGAAAGACCTCAAGACATCTGGAATATGCTGCTCAAACAGTTTCACTTTTGTTTCTACTACCTGTCCCTCTCTTCTCACATTTATCTCCAGACGTCTCCTCCTTGTCCAGATCTATTCTGCCCCCAACAATCTTCTATTCATTGAACTTTTTGAAACTTTGCACTTTTAGAGAGAGGTAAGGGATTGACTCTGTGTACACAAATTTACAGAGGGACAATAGGGTTGAGGTCTGTTATTTCTCACCTCTATATATTATTTATTTATTTATTTATTTTAAAACATTTTTGCTGTTAACAAGCATGTTATCTCTGGAGACACAAATACACAGTTTGAGAATTGCAAAACTAAACATCTCTGATAGTATCTTCTAGACCAGGAGCTGGTAACCTCTGGCATGCGGCTCGCCAGGGTAAGCAACCTGGCGGGCCGGGCCAGTTTGTTTGCCTGCCGTGTCCGCAGGTTCGGCCGATCATGGCTCCCATTGGCCGCAGTTCACCACTCCAGGCCAATGGGGGTGGTGGGAAGCCGCAGCCAGCACATCCCTTGTCCCGCACTGCTTCCCACAGCCCCCATTGGCCTGGGATGGTGAACCGTGGCCAGTGGGAGCCGCCATAGGCCGAACCTGCGGACGTGGCAGGTAAACAAATTGGCCCGGCCCGCCAGAGTGCTTACCCTGGCGAGCCACGTGCCAGAGATTGCCGAACCTTGTTCTAGACTGAGCACTGAGTCCCATTGGGTAGCTAGAAAAATTAACCTAAATAATCTATACAGAACCCCCTGGAAACCCATAAGATTGGGTCCCTAATCCATGAACTATTGGAACTCGTTTACAAAACTTTTCTTAAACATTTCATGAATATATTGTCTCATGCTATAGAATTAGAATTTATAATCCCTATTCCATGATGAGATAACTTTAAGCTATAATGTATCTTAATTAAAACTATCTTTAGATAGGTTTTTTCCTCAAAAAGCATTTTATAAAAAAATGATTTAAATTAAAAAAATCCGATTTTTTTTTAAATAATTGATTTTTATCCACCCTGAGTGCAATTCCACAGAGTTTGAGGGCATCACACCCCAGAATAATCTATAGCCTGCTCTGCGGGAGGAGGGAGACCTGAGTTCATATGCTTGCTTCAAAGCGCCTTAACCACTTTGCAACAGGTCATGAGTGGACAGAGGGGCATATGCTCTTCGTTTACTGGATGAAAATGGGCTTTTCCACTTTGCTGGCAAATTCCAAAGATTTTGGAACAGAACCAAATACCTGCCCTGATTTTTCATTTTTTTTCAGAACTGAAAAACACTTATTTTCTTACCTCTATTCTCTACTTCTGTTTTCAAATCTAGACCAGCATATCTAACATGCTAGTTTCATCTTATTACAAAACACCAGTGCATGCTTTCTCTGTTGGCTGACATTTCAATGACATGTGACATATATATCACTTGCAACTAATAATATATCTTAATACCATTGAAGCAACAGCTTCAGTATTTGCCTTAGAAATTACTGATTTTTTGAAAAATAAAAATGTTAAAACTCCTTTTTTCTTCTGACATGAAAATCTGATAACACTCTAATATTAAATATTCTAATATTTAATACTCGGTACTTTAATAGTCTAATATTATCTGGGCATTATATGAATGTGTTCTCTTGCAAACAAAGAAACATGAATATTTTTATGTTGTGTTTGCATGCATTTTGTACCTGAAGAGATAAAAATCACTAGCTCAGGAAGAATGCTAACAGGGGCAGAACTGTATTACACATAGGTGCTGATCCCTGCCTAATCATTGGCTTAACCCTTTTTGTAGGAGGAGCTTTTTTTTATTAAAAACCCATCCTCCATATTGATTTCCTTCTGCCAAACAAATCCAGTTCCTGATGTGAGGAAACAGGTACAGTATGCTTATATCAGAGAAGGAGAAAGGGGGATAGAGAAAGAAAGAGCAGTTGAGGAAAAGCTATGGCAAATGTTGGGACCATCTATTACTAGTCCCAACTAGTAATAGATGGTCCCAACATTACTAGCTTTATCCAGGCTCTCAAATTTAAAAGGAAAAATAGAAAAGGAGCAAACTTTTTACTCCTTGCAATTCCCTGTGACAGAGAGTGTTTCAGCATTCCTGTCATAGTGACTTACTTTCTAAATGGTCCCTAGAAAACACCTTTGTTTACCCCCCCTCCCCCATTACTGATATACTAATTTGGCTTAACTGTCTTTGAAATGGAGCTACTGGTTCTGCAAATACAAGTAAGAATAGGTTGTAACTTACAAGTAAAAAGGATCACAATTCCTACCTATATAATCAAATCAAGATTTAACAGCTGGATCCCTCTTCTCTGTTTCCATTTTTTAAAAGGTTATGGTGAGTCTTCCTTTCCACTCTGTACCAGTAATTGGAGAGTAAGAGCAGTCTATGCCCCAACACCAGTATTTAGTCTGTAATTAGTCAGGGTGGTCTCATCCCTTGCCAATAGAAAAGAGACAGCTGAGGAATACACAGCAGAGAAAATGGAGGAATCACAGGAGAGTCTGAGCAGGCCCAGCTACAATGCTGATACGGTAGCTCCATGTTAGCTGCAAAATTAAAAGACTTTTAAAATAGGTATGGGACAGATCTTCAGCTGGTGTGAATCAGTGTTGCTCCATTGACTCCAAAGCACTAGGTACAATTTACATCAGTTGAGCACATGGCTGTATGTGTTAAGCTGAGAATAAAAATGGCAAACTTTTTATTAAACCTGTGGTTTGATTTAAAGCTTTAAAAAGAAAAGAAAATTATTAATAATAAAAAATATACATAGGCAACAGCAGCTTTGTTATTGATCTTATTCAGGTTGTATAAAGGGATCAGGAGAAATACAGTTTGTTATTTTGAGTTTGGAAAGAAAATAAGAACATTGGTTTCTATCCACCAGTATTTGTATCCTTAAAGTGAATATATTTAAAGACCTTGAAGAGGAAATGTAAAAGAATGAATAGCTCCAGGCTCATTAGAACTTCTTAGAAACTTGTAATGGTGACTAAAAATTGTTGTTCTGTGGCTTTCTGTTTCTGAGGAAGTTTGTATGTGGAATCTATGCAGGCCTGGGCTGAAATAATCACCCATGCAGGGGCTGTGCATAAATAAAAGCAGCCAAAGAGATGCTAATTTTAAATTGCACCTTCCTTGCCAGTTTTTCTAATTGTTTTAATGTGCAAAGGAATATCCTGCCATCCCCTTATTTTCTCTTCTCTTCCTAGCTTTGTTCACATTCTGGCCATTTAATAAAGTTGTGAGGTAAAATCATATTTCCTTGAAGCACAAACTAAACTATATATTTGCCTTTTGAAGTAAGCAAATATGCTTTGAACATTTTTGTTGGCATGTGAAGAGCTGGATAGTTCAGTGGATAAGCATTGGGCTTTTATCTTTAAATTGACTGAAGTCCATTCAGCAATGATATATTAGTGACATGAGTTAGAATTCTGTCAATGCATTTCTAATGCACCCATGACTGTGGTATCTAATTACCATCCGGTCATGCAGATGTGCACATTTACAATTGCCAAGGATGCAGGAGCTGGGATCCAGATATGAGTCTAATGCAATCATTATGGTATTTAGCAAGACATGGGAAATAATTGAAACCTTTTATTCAAACCCCAACAAACTTTGGTGTTTTGAACAAAATGAACCATGGCTGCTCAGCCCATCTAGATTTAAGCACACTTTCCTCCCGATTAGCCTCATACTGCTCCCAGGCTTTCAGAGGTGGATGATGCTAGTACTCCTGGAGTCGTCTCTCTTGTTCTTTCTTGTTATTTTGTATTAAGGAAAACAAGTTAGTTTGGAACGTATCTGTTTTCCTCTTAGGATGGAAGCATAACAGTCACGTCCTTTTCTCCCTCTCTTCTCTTCAGTTCTGCAATCTCCTCCATTGCACTGGAGTCTTTCTATTTTTCTTACTGTTCCCTTATGTGCACAATGACAGGAAGTGGGCAACAGCAGTGTTTTGTTCATTTATACTTTAAAAGGCCAAGAGTCTAAACCCTCATTTCAAAATTGTTTAATAGTTGAGATGTGTGGAGAAGTTTGTAATTTGAATAATAGCATCATACCTGATCCTTGCATGAACAGACACTATTGATAAAAAGAGCTTCTAGTCTTTTTAGGTTTTGTGAGCTCAAGTAGTTCTTTCCCTTTAAAAACAATACAACAAGGACAATTACTATGTGAGGAGGATAAGACTCTCCCCCCTCCCCACTTCCAAAAAAAAAAAAAAAAAAACCCCTCCCCCTCCCCCCAGCATTTATGGTGAGAAATCTGTGAAGATAGTGTCAGGCCATATCTCTCAGGGGATTGTTTGAAAGAATAATACAAAATGAAATGCACTTAAATTTGCTAATCTAACACCAGAACAGCAGGTATCATGGTGCTGATATGCCTTGACACCAGAGAAGACATAAGATACATCAACAGCATATCAACAGTTATCAAAACCATGCCCTAGGCTAATTATTATTCATGTGATAATATACCTAAAAAAGGATCACACGTTGTAATGTTATATTATACCTGCAAAGTTACTTGAAGGCTTCTATGCTTTTAAAGTAGTTGCTTTTTAATTAAAAGCAAAATGAGCAACCTAATCCCCCATAACTGTTGCTTCCAGCTTATAACAATGTACAACTATTTTCACTGGCTTGCTATTATGATTCAGTGCAAAATTTAACTAGATGGCATAGGTGTTGGAAATGGAGGTGCTGGGGGGTGCTCCTGAACCCCCTGGCTTAAAGTGGTTTCCATTATATACAGGGTTTAAAGTTTGGTTCAATGGCTCTCAGCACCCCCACTATACAAATTGTTTAAACACCCTGCTGGATGATACATTTTTTCATGTGTTTAACAATGTGTTTTATTATATAGTGCCCTAAGCGTGCATGGCATTTTACAGACTAGAGCTGGTTGAATAATGCAAAACAGTCATTTGTGTGCATTCCAAGTAGCTGCTCACTTTGACCATGCTCATTCCCTTTATTGTGAATGGACTTTTGTTCACAAAAATATTTGAAGAATGGCTGGTTCTTCACCCCTCTTACCCCAGTTATATGGGATAGGACTATTTGCTGTTCTCCATTATTATTTATCTGCAAAAAGAACAGGAGTACTTGTGGCATCTTAGAGACTAACTAACAAATTTATTTGAGCATAAGCTTTCGTGGGCTACAGCCCGCTTCATCGGATGCATAGAATGGAACACACAGAAAGAAGATATTTATACATACGAGAACATGAAAAGGTAGAAGTAGCCATACCAACTGTAAGAGGCCAATCAACTGAGATGAGCTATCATCAGTAGGAGAAAAAAAATTTTTTTTTTTGAAGTGATAATCGAGATGACCCATAAAAGGTGTGAGGATACTTAACATGGGGAAATAGATTCAATTAGTGTAATGATCCAACCATTCCCAGTCTCTGTTTAAACCTAAGTTAATTGTATCTAATTTGTATATTAATTCAAGTTCAGCAGTCTCTCTTTGGAGTCTGTTTTTGAAGTTTTTTTGTTGCAAAATTGCCACCTTCAAGTCTGTCACTGAGTGGTTAGAGAGGTTGAAGTGTTCTCCCACTGGTTTTTGAATGTTATGATTCCTGATGTCAGATTTGTGTCCATTTATTCTTTTGCATAGAGACTGTCCGGTTTGGCCAATGTATATGGCAGAGGGGCATTGCTGGCACATGATGGCATATATCACGTTGGTAGATGTGCAGGTGAATGAGCCCCTGATGGTGTGGCTGATGTGATTAGGTCCTATGATGGTGTCCCTTGAATAGATATGTGGACAGAGTTGGCATCGGGCTTTGTTGCAAGGATAGGTTCCTGGGTTAGTGTTTTTGTTGTATGGTGTGTGGTTGCTGGTGAGTATTTGCTTCAAGTTGGGAGGCTGTCTGTAAGCGAGGACTGGCCTGTCTCCCAAGATCTGTGAGAGAGGATTTCAGGATAGGTTGTAGATCTTTGATGATGCGCTGGAGAGGTTTTAGTTGGGGGCTGAAGGTGACGGCTAGTGGCGTTCTGTTGTTTTCTTTGTTGGGCCTGTCCTGTAGTAGGTGACTTCTTGGTACTCTTCTGACTCTGTCAATCTGTTTTTTTCACTTCAGCAGGTGGGTATTGTAGTTTTAAGAATGCTTGATAGAGATCTTGTAGGTGTTTATCTCTGTCTGAGGGATTGGAGCAAATGCGGTTGTATCTTAGAGCTTGGCTGTAGACAATGGATCGTGTGGTGTGTCCTGGATGGAAGCCGGAGGCATGTAGGTAAGTATAGCGGTCAGTAGGTTTCTGGTATAGGGTGGTGTTTATGTGACCATTGCTTATTAGCACAGTAGTGTCTAGGAAATGGACCGCTTGTGTGAATTGGTCTAGGCTGAGGTTGATGATGGGATGGAAATTGTTAAAATCATGGTGGAATTCCTCGAGGACTTCTACTGACCGCTATACTTCCACCTTTTCATGTTCTCTGTATGTATAAATATCTTCTTTCTGTGTGTTCCATTCTATGCATCTGATGAAGTGGGCTGTAGCCCACGAAAGCTTATGCTCAAATAAATTTGTTAGTCTCTAAGGTGCCACAAGTACTCCTGTTCTTTTTGCGGATACAGACTAACACAGCTGCTACTCTGAAACCTGTTATTATTTATCTGTTTGTTTTTAGCTATGAACTTTTAACACATATCTGAAACAAACTGTAATTTAGGTGACCAATCATACATCAGGAATAGTTGAAATTAGAGCTTGTTCAATTAAACAAAAACACAAAAAATTGAAGTTGTTTCCATTTTCCTTTCACAGGGTTTCAAAATAGATCCATTTTTCATTATTTTCAGTTTTTACACAAACATTTTCAATCAAGATGTTTTCTATAAAAATCAAGATTTTTATTTTTTAAAAATGATCAAAATTAGGGAGGGATTGAGAGGAGGACAGATTGATTGCATGGTACGTGGGATGAAGGAAGTCTTTCCAGCAGCAAGGGGCAGTGAGGGAGAAAGCATGGGCCATTTGTGGGAAACAGACATAAAGCGGTCAGTCAGGTGAGCCTGGTTCCCAGAGGGTAGGGCACGAGCACCCTAAACTTGGTCTTCATGTCAAGATACTGAGCTAGGAGCCTTAGCAGAACTCCTAGTTCTATCTCCTAGAGCAGGGATCAGCAACCTTTGGCACACAGTCCATCAGGGAAAGCCGTTGGCGGGCCAGGCCGGTTTGTTTATCTGCAGCATCTGTACGTTCGGCCGATCGCAGCTCCCACTGGCCGCGGTTCGCTGTTCCAGGCCAATGGGGACTGCGGGGAGTGGCGCGGGCCGAGGGATGTGCTGGCTGCCGCTTCCCGCAGCCCCCATTGGCCTGGAACAGCAAACCGCAGCCAGTGGGAGCTACGATCGGCCGAACGTGCAGATGCTGCAGGTAAACAAACCGTCCTGGCCCGCCAGCGCGTTTCCCTGATGGGCTATGTGCCAAAGGTTGCCGATCCCTGTCCTATAGTCTGTGCCACTAGAAGACCCCAACCCCGTCTCATGTGCTGCTCAGCACTGCAGTCGGGTTGCATGGAGGAACTGGCAATGTCCCCTGTTAATGCTGTGGCTAGCGTTTCTCAGAAGAACATTTCTCAGGCAGTATGCGCAAAGTTATCTGTCTGAACAAGCAAAAACAGATTTTGCAGGTCAACTTAATTTCCCACATTTGAAAATTTAGCCCTAAGGATTGTATTTTGTTGATCTGTTTCCTGATTCTTTTAAATAACAAATGTCTTCTGTACATACTTGTTCTGCTACAAATTTGTTTTTAACAATTAGAACCTAAGGAAAGTGGCCTACAATCTACTCACTGAAAAGTGTATGTATATATTTATATATTTTTCTTCAATGTATACACACACAGATTGCTAATTTTCTTAATGGATGCATTACTCCCTGAAAGAGTAATTATGTATTTGTCACCATCTCCTTCCTTTGTCAGTCAGCATAAAGTGTTCCCTATAAACCCATTGAACATGGGGGCTTTGTGAAATGAAGCACTGCAGTCAGGCAGTTTTTTAAAAAAAAAAATATTACCACCCTAGCAGATGGAACATCAGTAATTTAGTACTAATCAGCTCAACTGGTTTTACAGACTTTCTGCCTTTAATGTTCTGTGGCTTCATTGTGTGTGATTTACATCTGACTTGAGTGTAGCTTCAAAGGCTGGCAGCTATCAGTAGCTGGCTGATACTATCTCTCTGTCATTAGGACCTGGGTTGCAAAACAGGCCCTAGATCAGATGACCAGGAAGGGATAGAATAGCCAGCACACCGGTAAAATGAGTTTCCTTATGCTCTTCTGAATTGTGACTGGAAAGATAAAGAGAAGTATGTATTGCAGACCACCAAGCGACCACCCTATTATCCTGTTAACTTGTAGGGATTGAGAAGACAGATGAAGACGTATAGTATGCTGAGTCACCTTTGCCCAGGGAGAGGTGAATGAAATGTCAAAGATAGGCTCATCCCTGGACGACAGCAGCTGCTATCTTTTCATCGGTGCATTAGTTACACTAGCCATTTGGATTATGATTAATATCATCAGTCCAACACAGCTCTGTTTTCAAAAGCTCTTGAAAAATCATCTTCTGAGGAGGCTGTAAAATGCTGGCACACCAAAATGTTGGGAAAGAGGACAGAGTAAGGGATTTTGCAACTGCATTTCTTAGACCCCAGCACTGAAACATTTAATTCCCCAATATGGTTAAACCCAACGTTTAACTCATGGTTTAAAAAAAAGCAGACATTGCATAGTTTGCTCAGCTTTTAATGGTGGTTTAGCAAATGATTTTGACATTAACATTTTTTTATCATCATTCTTTGGACTCTGAAAAATAAGACATCTTAAACCTTTCTAAAAAGAGTCAGTTGTTGGAACTATGTGCATAAATTACATGACACCAACAAAACAAAATAGTCTGATAAGGAAAAGTAGATTGGGATACAAGGAAATATTTATGTAATGTGACATTTATTAAAATATCTTCTATCTTATTTTATCCATTCCCTGATAAAGATATACTTGTTATAAGTTCATTTCAGTAGTATCTATGTTAAGGAGAGAGGCCAACCTAGCAATGCCTCTATTTATATTTACACACACACACACACACACAAAGTGGGTTGTTTCCAAAAGTTGTCTGTATGCCAGTTGATTCAATTTGCAATAATGTAATTGATATAACAGACAATGTATTCTACTGTTGTTGTTGGGGTTTTTTTGGAAATCATTCATGTATTCTCTCTCCAAAAATAATTAACACTTCTATTTTTCCTCAATTAGGTTTTTTGTTGCCCATTTGGTTGTTCCCCATCCAACATAATGGTTAAGTTCTTTGTGTAAGGGAAATATATATTTTTGGACCTCCATGAATTAATGAAAAGAACTACCAGATATGATATGTTGAAAAATGTTAAACCTAAGGCCTGTGCTATATTAAACTGTTTTGACTTAAAGCTGTTTATATTTAATTGAAAATAATAATAAGAAAATTAGCAACATTATCTTTTTAGCTGACAGATACAGTTTCAAATAAAATACTGTAATTGACATCCTTCTAGAGGTGTTAAGTATTCTGCTTTTTATATGCCAAAGATATATAATGGTTGCTGAGCATAGCTGGGCAATGACTGTTTTACAAAGAGACATCTTTCACTCTCTGTTACAGTGGCCTGATGTTAGGGGGGAAAAAAAGTCCAATTTAGAGACAAGTATTTTTTAGCTGGATCTTAAAATAAGATTTGGATGAACCTTAGCAGCTTCATTAACTTTTTCCACACCATTTGTTGTAATAAACTTCATGGAAATCTCTACCAAATAGGGCTTATTTTTTAGATTGTAGTACTTGTACAAAGAAATTAGTTTATTAAAATTAGGGTCTACTTTTAATTTTATCAGTCAAAACACTTATAGTATAACTGACACAATGTGAAAATGCAACCGTCTGTATTTACAAAAAAATGAAGTGATACAAGCAACCCTTAATATGAGATTTTCTAGTTGTGTTAGTTACTTTCCTGTGGGAGTCCGTCTGGGTGTGTATGTGTGTGCACACATCTGTGAGGGAATGTGATGGGGTGTACAAACCCCATGCTGGGCAACAAGGGGTTAAGGGATTATTTTGGGCTCAGACAGCCCTGCCCTGTCACACCTGCAGCAAATGCTCCATCTGCTGGAGGAATTAAAAAGCAAGTAATTAGTTCATTTGGGTGGCAGAGCTGGAGGTGAGCAGCCCTGTAGCCCACCGCTCCAGCAGCGCAGCGGAGAGGAGAGGAGAGGAGAGGGAAGCCTAAGACTCTGACACAGCTGCCCAAAAGGGCTCGCCCTGAAGGAAGGGAGCAACCACCCCAGAGACAACCAGAGAGGGAAGTATCCTGTGGAACTTGGACATTGGTAACCCCTCTTACTTATTATGGTTTGGATTTCCCCACTAGGGGAAAGTGTTAGACTAAATTAACCCCAAAGAGGGGATGGGGGGATTATTGGTTGCCAGACTACTGGTAGCCCAAAGGGCCCTGGGTCGGAGTCCAGTGGAGTGGGAGGTCCCAGGCTCCCCACCCCCACAACCCCCTTGGCAGTCAGGGGTTACAGCCATGGTCACTAGGCCATGCTCGTCAACCAAACCCCAAGTGAGGACCATTACAGGGAGATTTTAAATGTTTAAAAATTGAGTCTGGAGGTTAGTAAAACTAGCTAAAAACCTGAAAGGTGTAAGTATTCAATACAATCAACCCCTCATTGCTTTACTCTTATTTGTATTTATTTTTTATAACTATTTTATTTTAAATGGTAGTGTTATCAACAATACCATTACCCCTTTTATGTGGCCTGTGCTTTGGGTGGTGGTTCCAATTGTTTACGCGATCTTATTCCATGGAGGAGCTTAATTGCTTCAACAAGGTTCTATCCAACCTCATTATTTGTGGTGATAAATGCGCTAGATAGTTTATATAGTTTATATATTTGTAGAAGTTCAGGCCCCGGAGAGCTTAAAAAACTAAGGTTTGAAGTACCTAAGATAGCTCTAGATTGCATGTGATGGACCTTAGATTCTGATCCTGTGAGATGCTGATATCAATGACAGATGAGGGTACTGAGCATGCCAGTCAATAGAAATTTGGGGCCCTGCTATATCATGTTCACTGGAGCCCACCCCCTCCCATTTCATCCCAGCTAGTGATGTTTTGGGGAAGCAACTCAGGGCCTCAATATAATTTGCCCCCAACCCCACCCCATCTGCCCTGGTGCTGAGTAGAACTGGGTGAATAACTGATTTTTCAGTTTACTGAAAAAATGGGAAAAAATATGAATCTCATTGTGTATAAGTAAATGGTCATTGGAGCAGAGACAGGAATCTGGGTCTCCCACCTCCTAGGGGAGTGTCTGAACTACTAGGCTATAGAGTAATCCTCACAATCATTCTCTGGCCCAGTGACTGCTTTTAAAATTATTTATACGAAGGATAGCAGAGACCAAGAAAGACCTACCCCAGCTTATTCTATAGCTCTGGGGTTAGAGCACACTCCTAGAATGTGGGAGGCCCCCGTTCAAATCTCTGCTCCAAGGACTAATTATTTAAACACAGTGGGACAGCTTCAACAGGAGAGATTGAGATGCACCTCAGAATCTACATAGCCCAGAAGCTAAGGTGTGCTCCCACAATGCTCAAATCTCTTCTCCGCATCAGGCAGAGGGGGGAATTGAATCTGTCTCCCACATCCCAGATGAGGGCCATAACCACTGGACTAAAGCTTATAAAGGAGGTCCCACTACCACCACAATCTCTTCCTCCTCTTCTGGAGGTTTTATGAACGGTGCTTCATACTGGGTGGGGGGGAATGGGCCAAAGCTATTTGGCTAATTCATGTCTAATTTACTATAGACTTAAAATAATTTGCCCAGTTCTAGTGCTGAGTAAATTTTAGGATCAAGCCCTATGGTTCTTTTATTCTCTGTGGTTCAAGTCGGGTATGAAGATGTCGGCTGTCAAATCGTGGATCTGTCCATGAACTTCTAAAGAATGGAGTTTTGCAACTATTTTGACTAACCCTTCAGAAATGACCAAATTCTATTCCAGTTATTCTTGATTTTAAATCTGAAGGTAGAGTGCTTGGTATGTTTTTTCTGCTCATTAAGGGCCAGACTGACATATTCTTTGCTCACACTGAATATCATCTCACATCACAATCACTTCCATTGTGGGATTACTTATAAAGTACTATTCAGCCTGAGTAAGGATATTCCAGTCTGGGGCCTGCAGAGACAGGCAGACATTCCGAAACTTTTTTGTACACCTTTCTCATGGCTATATGCTAGCTGTATTGAAATCAATGGAAACATTTCACTTGACTTTAGTAGGATTTATCCCTGAGTGCATTGGTCCTGACTTGCTACACACTCCTGCTGAACAGAGCTAAGACTGATGACATGTGTGCACATTTGATATTGTTAAACAAAATAAAATTCCCAGACAAGCCCCTCGCAATCCAAATTTCTTAAAAATTAGGGTTTTAGTTCTTATAAACATACCACTAAAGCCTGCAAAATGAAAGACACTAATGAAGTGTTTATAAATATTTTGAGAAGAGTGCTAGGGAAAATAGTTGTATAATGCCTCCTGAAGGAAAAATAAAGGAACTCCTCCCCCCCCCCATTTTTTTTGAATAGTAAGGGTCAGAGCCAAACCAAATATTAAGGGATACGAGCTTGAATATCAGCCATGTAATTCATCTGCCTTATATCCCTTCACTTGCTGTGTTAGAGAAAAGATTGCATTATTAGGAAAGAAAAATAAACACAACAACTTTCCTTTCCTTGAGAGAGCTGCCTTAGTTTTTATTTCTTCATGAAGCCGTGTGTATTCTTTGAAGCTAAACAAATGTCTATTCAATGGAATGTAAATTTGTCAATATGGCATTTGTGCTCCATGATCGGGGAATTTTACTTTGGAAGACACAGAGCCTGCTGTGAAGTGTTTTTAGAGTGGGGAGGAATGTGCATGTTGCAGCAATGTGTCAGATGAAATTAAAAGAGGCGGTTAGATAAATCAGGATATTTCAAATGTGTGTGGCAGGTGATGATGGTTTAATACACGAAGGGTGAAGGATGGGAAGAGCCCTTCTACAAGCTATTTTAATCCCCAGTTCCCACCTTTAGTAGAGGGCGGTGGATGATTTTTTTCCTTCCTTGTTCCATTGTGCAGCTACTCCTACAGTAAAGAAACCCAGCAGGAGATAGCCAGGCCTGATTTCCACATGCCTCCTACTTCAGATTTCACTCTTGTCTTGTGATACTGACCATGGCACATCTCGTCAAAATGAGCGCTTTAGTAAAGCCGTGCTTCCCTGATGAAGTGGGAAGAAGTGTAACAGTGCAACATTGCCTTTGACTAATCCCTGAATGTCTCTTCCATTGTGAAAAGCTGCCACAGAATCTCTCTTGTGTCCGTAACAGTCATTAAAAGTCTGTAGTCTGTGAAAGATGCAATGGAAATGAGGGCAGAATTATCATTTTTTATTTGCTTTGTTTATGAATTTTAGTGTCCATGAAAGATGCTGGGATTGGCAGTCCTGGAGACTGAAGTATTGAAATAGTCTTTCTATTCACAGAATGGCAGCAGCACAAGCTTTCTGACACTGTCATACCCAGGGCCGGCTCTAACTTTTTTGCTGCCCCAAGCAGCAAAAAAAAGCGCCGCCCCCCGAACCCCCCCCCGAGCGCCGCGCCGCCGGAACCCCCCCCGAGCGCCGCGCCGCCGGAACCCCCCCCGAGCGCCACCGGAGCCCGCCCCCCCCTGCCGAGCGCCGCACCGCCGGACTCCCCCGAGCGCCGTGCCCCGCGCTCCCCCCCCCGCCGAGTGCCGCGGCGCCAGAGCCCACCCTCCCCACCGAGCGCCGCGCCGCCAGACCCCCCCCGAGCGCCCCGCTCCGCCCCCCCGCCGAGTGCTGCGCCGCCGGAGCGCCCCCCCCCCCGCGGAATGCCGCGCCGCGCTGCCCCCCGCCACCCCAAGATTGGCCGCCCCTTACCAGGTGCCGCCCCAAGCATGTGCTTGGTTGCCTGGTGCCTGGAGCCGGCCCTGGTCATACCAATGTGCATTAAGGCTGGCAAAGGGGACAATACCACCTCTAAATGTAGACTGGGCAGCTGAGTCTCCATGTCACTTCTTTCCTTATCTTCTCAGCTGTGAATGCCAATGATGATGAGATAGGGCCAAGTAGTTTGCGATGCAGATTGTGACCTGTCTATTCTTAACCTTACTTTGTTGTATTTGTACATACAAATTGTGTATTGATTATGCATCTGAAATTAGAAATAGGTATAGCTTGTGGAGACATTTCAAACTAATCTCACACTAGTGCTAGAATTCAGACAAAGGAGAGAATCAAGCCCTGCATATTTAAGTGAAAATGTGAAGTGCTTGGCCTTCAAAAAGAGTACAGGAAAAACATCTGCCCTCCCACCCCAAGAAATTGTCATCAAGTGAAAAATGAGCATAAGTTGCAGGACACTAGCAGCTTAATCCTGGGAACAGTTCATTTCATATACCAATAGGGCACTCAGGAGCTACTGATGATAATAACTTTAACTCATTCCCAGCCTAGACTGGATTTGGCCTGGAAATGCTCTGTATCCTGGCATCAGATTTGCTCTTTCAATTCATTAACTAGAGCTGAAAACTGGCATTTCCTGCAATGTGCATTACTGCCTGCTTGTATGTAGGTAGTAATTTCTAATAAGGAGAAATGAAAAGCAGACTAGTTTATTGAGGAAAATGCTGCACGAGGGGATGCTCAGATACCATGAGGAGAGATGCAGTCAAGGACCCAAATTATTATTATTATTAGTAGTAGTGTTGAAATATTTTGCTATTTCTATGATCAATTTTAGTATATTTTTTCCTTACAGGCTGATAATATACACAGCACTGCATAGAAGGCCACATCAGGGCAATCCCTATGTAATAAGAATGTTTTTCAGACATCACAAGTTAGAAAATAGGTAATAAGGAGGGACGCTCTGATGGAGAGAATGTGACAGAGAGGCAGGATCTGGTAGCTGATGGACAGAAGGGAATACTTAGGAGCAGAGTTGGCAGAGGGAGAAAAGCTAGACAAAAGCAAAGAAAAGGTGAGGAGAGAAAAATGTGCTCAGGAGAAGAGAGCCTATATTAATAAAACTTGCCAAGGAATTCATTTCTCCTCCAAGGAGTTATGAGTTTAATAAAGATGTTGTAGATATGACATTGTTTTCATTTTAATTTATTTTCTCATTTCACTGAGTGAAAATCCTGAAATTTTCATTTGAGCTACAGCAGTCATGTGCACAAGAATTCAGAGTCAATGGTGGTGTGGTTTTCAAAAATACTCAGCATTGGTTTAACTCTGCTGCCTTTGACATCAAGGACAAAACTCTCATTGGCTCCAAAGGAGAAGGAGTTAGGTCAATGTAGAATGTTTCTGAAGATCCCACCCTGTGCCTTCTGTTTCTAAAACTATATAATGAAATCTCTACAAATGTTCACAAAGCTCTAAAGATTTTTATTTAAACCCAAAGGCTTTTTTCCCCACTCTGAAGACAGAACATTAAGTGAAATTGATGCACTGCCAATTCTGTGTGCTCAGTTAGCGAGGCCCTGGGTAGATCCGAGTGTTTAAATAATTCTGAATGCGGAAACAATGTATGACAGTTTAATAATAATAATAATAAAAAAAAAGCTTCATTCTTACAGTAATGCTAGGAATATGGTTTCTTTAGAAGGTACACTTTGACCTCTGTTCAATATTAGGGCAGGGTCTTGCAACCTAACTTTTTCATAATTGATAATATTGAGTCTGAACTTTTGATGAGCTTAAACTTAAGCCAGACTTGATGTCTCTGTCTGAAAGTTTTAATCAAAGCTCTGACCTGCTAACTACTCATGACACCCCCCCTCCCCTTAAGTAGCCATCTCCCCTTTCGTCTTTTTAAGTTTACATTTTAACCTGTTTTATCCTGTAGAATCTTGATTGATTATGCATGACCATTATGATTTGTTAATCACTTTGTTTACTTCTGTGTATAAATATTGATGCTCACCCCTAATAAATTTGCCACACTTACTCCGAAGCCTTTTAAGCTAAGGATAGTGTGAGCCCGTTGATCAACGAATTGGTGTCTGGTCTCTGACAGATTGTGAGCCCCATACCAACTCCGCACGAACTCGGGTGCTGGAGAGGTGAGTAAGGACTTGCTTTTTACCTAACAATGGCACACATTAGCCTCCGTGGTCAGCTTCAAGGTCAGTGGCCTCTGGTGGGTAAGGTGAGTTAACAAAACCTTCAAAAAGTAATTAGGAAATGTCAAGGGTAAGCATCCCTGACATATACGTAGTCTGGCTCTCCTGCTGTGAAAGATATTGTTGTGGAATCCAATGAGCAGCCTCATTAATGTTGCTAATTATCTCCTGCTGTTTTGAAATGTGTGTTAATTTTTAAAAGTTTGTTGAGCTAGGAGTATATCAGGAGTCACAATGGTACGACAAACAAGGTCACTATGACAGGTTTCAGGTCACTATGTAGACACAGATTTGGCTGACAGCATGAGGGCACGTGCAGAGAAAGTTATGCTGTTCCATTACTGCTTATGTCTGAGTATCATTGCTACTCAAACGGAACAGTGGGTGTTGACTTCAAGTCCATGTTTTAATCCATTCCGTGTATTGAGGATGTGGAGTTTAAGCAAAGCAGCCTAGAATGGCAGAGAAGTGGTCTGATAATACTGTTCTTTAGTTTAATGTCTTGATAGCTCAATCTGAAGGAAATGAAAAGAGCTGGAAAAATACAGGTATAATAAAGCCTTCTGTCATCCAGGTTTGAGATCTATACAAAAAATATGGTTAAGGGTGAGGCTTTTTCTTTGGACTTGGTATGTACCAAAAAGGTATGTTGGAAACCTAGAATCCTGAATGCTACCCGCGAAGTGTCAAGATTTCAGAGGTTTTTGTGTGTAATTTTGTTGTCTCTCCTTATTAAAGTTTCACCTTTTTATCTTAATTCCAGAACTGCTATACTATTATTTGTATGGATGAGTAACCTGATTACCCTACTTACTTTCCAAGGGCCAGATTCTGTGAACCTTCCTCAGGGTTTACTTTTCTCTGCAAGCACTTAAATAGTATTCCTTGTAGAGTAAGATACTGCTCAGTTGGAGGGAGACTGGAAGATGCTGGCTCCCTCTGTAATTATCATTAAAGTTGTGGGGGTGGGAAGGTGTGTGTGTGTGTGTGTGTGTGTGTGTGTGTGTGTGCTGAGCAGTCAAGAAGAAAGTCATGGACAGTGGATATGGCCACTCATAGACAACGGATATGGGTCATAATGCAAAAGCCACTATCTTATGAAATATATCATGTCAACCTTTCTAGCTGCTTGTTGCACCGAATTGCAACAATTTCTTACATGGGTCACAATTCTCTCTTAAACAGTGCCAAGAATCGTTCTTCTGAGTGATGATATAAATGAACATATTCACTTTCCCTAGCTTATGACACAGTAGAATTAATATAAAAACCTTAGTTGGTAAATGTTACCACCTACAGCTTTTATTTTTAGTAATCGAGTTTGAAACGTTTTATGTTGTGTTTTACTCAAGAAATTATAGACTGGCCAGAAAAGACCACTTGGGTTATTCATAGCAAGAATGCTCACTACCCGATGCCTACTAATGGCTTGCCTAGCCAGGTCTAGACTACATGCCGTGATCTAAAACAAAGAATTGTACTTTATTACTCAATATCTGTATCTATCCATAAATTTTAGGTACTCTGATAGGAGTAGGGGAAAAAAATAAAAACAGCAAAACTATCACCAGCGAAATCATTATCTACTCCACTTTGTCCTGAACTCAGCATCTATCTACCACTAAAACAATCTTCCAGTCATGGTCTCATTCTGTCAGTCTGTCTGTCTAGATCAGGTCCCATCTCTGTGTGAAAGTAATCTCTTCAGAGATGGTTTTCAGGTAATTCTGATGGAATTGAATTGTTTTCATAAAACGAAGGAGGGCTGCTCTGCAGCTCATAGCAGTGTTGCCAGATGAAATGAAATTTAATCACCCAACCCAAGATATGGTATCTAAAATTAGCCCAGAGTAGTCCAATGTTTCCCAATTGATGAATCAGTAGATAGTTTTTTTTTCTGCTTGCATATGCAGTATCTGTGTGCTGCAACTTGTAATTCATAACCTGCACAGATGCAGAGTACTCTAGTCTAAATAATGATGATAAATGCTCCAATAACTGGACAAAAAGAATGGTAAATTAATCAAAAGTTATTCTGTCACAGGGATTTAGAGTGTAAATTCTGCCAGGCAGATCCAGAGCTGACACTGATCAGAAGCTCTGACAAAGATTACTAAAGAATTGGAAGTCAATGAGAGGGATTTGGAGAATTAAATGTGAGGGACAAAGAAGAATGAAGTCCGTGGCATGGGTCAAATTGGTCTGACTTGCAGTGGCTCGTATAATCAGCACCTGTTTTTCTTGGACACTGCGCTCCAGAATGTAAACTTTTTTTTAAGTCTCTTCAAGTTTGTAGCATGTGTAAAATGATTCAGAGATGTCAGGTCTCCAATTCATTGCAATACAATGTTAGTCCTGAAGTTAAATTACGATTTTAAATTTCCATAGTCTGAACTATTTCTGTGATCAAAGCACTCAGTAATGGAGAGGGAGACAATAGTTAGGTGATGTCCTTGCATGCATAGCATTTGAGAAAGAAAACTCTATTTAAAAGATCTCTACTGTCACTGACTTTTTCTTTCTTTTTTTTTTTTTTGTAATCCCAAGTGGATCAGAGGTTTTGGGCAGAGCTAGTTTTGGTGATGCTGCTAGGGTGAAGAGCTTTTCCCAATTTCATCCCTGGTCAGAAGAAGGAAGTTAAATTAAGATTGGTAGTGAGGCAATCAGGAGAATGGGAAGCAAAAATAGGGAGGAAGAAAGGAGAAGTGAAATCTCAAAAGGTCAGATAGACATCCAGAATTTTCAGGGTCTGTCTGAAACCAACTGTCTTGTGACTTTTGCTAGTCACTAACAACAACTTGTGGTGATGTAACCATTGTCTTGGCACCATATATCACCATTGTGATAAAAGAAATGCATGTGAGGTGATGAGATAAAAAAGAAGAGCAATAAGAAGAGGCTGCAATATGTCATGTGTCTCTGTTCACTTTAGTGGATATTCCTAACTGTCGTGTAGCAGGCTCTGCAGTTTCATTTCAGTCTTTTTCTTTATCAGAGAGCTGGACTGTTGCAATGTTTTCAGTTACAGAACTTTCTCTCTCACAACTACAATAAAAAGTCCTCCTACCTGTTTTCAAAAAAGCCATGCTGTCAACTAAAACTTGAGAAAACTAAAGTCATGTTTTTCAACAATAAAGCATAAAATTAGGCTCCTACATCCATATTTAGGAACAAAGGGTAACATTTTCAAAAGTATCTAAGTGACTTGAATGCAAGTCACATTGAAAGTCCATGAGCTTTATGCACCAAAGTGCTTTTGAAAATTCCATCTTCAAATAAATTTTTAATTTTTAAAGTTGTTGAGCACCCAGAAATCAATGAAAGCTCAGTATTTTTAGAGAATCAAGCCACTTAGTTAGGTGTCTAATGCAGATTTAGGAGCCCAACTTTATATACATGTTTTTTTCAAAACATGTTTAGCAATTTGAAAAAAACTTGGCTAATAGTCTTTAATTGCCATGAACTTTGGAAGAGAGAGAAAATGACTTGGCCCATTTCTGTTGGGAATGTTGAGATGGCTAGAACTTTTCTCACATAAAGTGGATGTTTAGACTAGACACAAATCTTAAATCTAGTCTTGGAAAGAAAAGTACTTTTTAAATTTCCTTTACTTCATAATTGCTAAGTAAATGGAATGTCATTTGACTTTTAGAATCTGAAATGCATTTTGTATGAGGAACTGTACACAATCATACAAATTGCTAGCTTCTGAACAATCATTCTTTTCTTTAAAACTGAAAATAAGGAGGGGAGGCTACAATGAGATAAGTATAACATAAAGAGACGTTTCTATTCTTGATGACAATATTTGAATGTGATGACTATCAGTACAATATATTTGAATGAATATTTTGTTTCAGACAACCAAACAAGAAGCCAACACCTTAGTCCTACATCGGTGGATATAAACTGGAGTTTATCATTTATTTGAAGCTTAGATGAAGTATCCATTTTGGGACACATTGATTTTATCAGTTGATGAGGAAGCCCAGTTGTAGTTGAGCACCAGCACAGAAACCCTGTCTGAAATTACTATTCTCTCCCAGGCATTAAAAACATTGCCAGTAATGTTAACACTTTAATTGAATAAGATCTCATAACACATTAAGCATGAAGAAAACGGACAGTCTGCAGGCTCTTAAGGAGATATTAATCAACAATGTATTATATTTTTGGAACATGGGGTTAGTAGGCTGATATGCATTCAGTTGTTTTAAGACTACAGATTGCAATCTCTTGGTTAATTAAATCATAACCCCCCTAGATATCCGGTACAGTACTATATGCTGCAAATAGTGCAAATACTTATGAATAGTGCATCCAACTCTAATTTCTAATAAGTGAGCCAATTTGGCAGAGATAGACCACATATCTTTGGCAATTTAGAATGTATATCTATGTGTCATGTCCTCTTAGTTCAAAATGTAGCTTTGGGGCAGCTTTTCTGCAGTCAACATGCTAGGTCAGACCTAATTCTTACATGCTGCACTCTGGAGCCATCTAAACTCAAGTCATAATAATATTGCCTTGTTGTTTTCTGATCTTATGTACGGTTTACAACCCTGACCTTTAAAAAAAGCCTTGTTTAGAAGAAGATTGATGGAAAGCAGAAAGTATTTTTAATTTGTTACAATTTGATCAAATTTACCATTAATGGCTAAGTTTTTTGTAGCCAGAAGTTGTATGCGATGCTGTTTTAAGTAGTGAACCCTTTCACTCCAAATGTCAAATGTTCCTGATGGAGAATCCATCACCAAAATCAGTGGCACCAAATGACACATCTTTTTAGCTAGAAACATTTTATGTTAATTAAATCTAACTTATGCTACTTACGAATTGATGATACCCTACCTGTCCAATATTAAAAATCACTGCAATTATGATTTACTATCAGTTATGTATGGTACAGGTTGTTAATGATGGGTCATGGGGAAATATTGGATTGTGAGGGAAATGTTTAATGTGTTCTTTAAGATTATACTTTTCTGAGCAGCTTCAAATATGTATTGCATTTGCAGCTGGGGAGCTCAAACATAAAGGCAGTATACGACTCACCCTGGAAAGTGGCTTGTGAAGGAAGCAGCTGTATCAACGAGGGCAATTCAGATTTTCCAAGAGCTATGAAATGCAGCTGAAAGGGTAAAGACCAGAAAAGGAAGCAGGAATAGTAGAAGCGGAAGAGGAAAGAAAACCAAAAGGTAAGAACATGGGTAAAGAGAAAGGAGTGTAAGGAGAAACATAGAAGCTGAAGATTGAACAGAAGATTGATTCACCATGTGAAATATAAAATAATACTCCAGAGCTTTTAGTTCCTTCCCAGTGTTATACCTGTCAGGGGATTCATGTCTCTCCCCTGTAGACATCCTTTCTGCTGCTTTCTTTGAAAGCAGGACCTCCCACTGATGCTTTAACTGTCACTTGCCTGTCCCATACTGTGCAGCTACTGCCAGTTATCCTCATCCTCTTCAATGAGTGCACTTTTCATCTGTGTATTGCAATTATTGTAAACATAATAAACAGGTTTGTACAGTCTTTAATTTTCTGCTCCAGAAGAATCCTCCAAATGCACATCTAATACATTGCTAACGGTCTACATGGAACTAATAGGTGTTTCATATAAGTGACTGTAAATCATATTTTTTGTCAAATTTGAAGAGGGTGACTTTCATATTGAGTTAAACAAGTCCAATACGTAAAAAAGGTTACTTACAGGGCATTCAGATAGGTGATATATTTTTGTTCCATGTAGATTATTTTATCCAGTGACAAAACTTTAACAATTGGGGGTGATTAGTTCTTTTTAATTGTATGTGTGGTTTTTTTTAAAGTCTAAAAGTAATTGGAAAATGTTTTGGATAAACCTAACATAATTTGCTATTCTAGTACTAGTCATAGTGTTGTTTCTGTACCACTTTCACCAATAAGATGGAAATATTTTAATAAGTCTTCCAGTTTATTATATAGATTGTAATTAGGTGAGGTCAGGAATTTTCCATCAAAACGGTTTGATGGAAAATTGGGTTTTCAATTTTTATTGTGTCTTTGTGTGTATGAAATGTTTCTAGTCCTTGTGGCAATGGAGAAAAGCTTCAAAATGTGACCTGGCTCTACTCTAAAGGCTCAAAAATCAGTAGGCAAATAGAAATACCTACAAACATTTTTTAAAAACCCTCATTTTTAAACCAATCTCATAAATTTGGGGGCAAACTCAAGATTTTGAATGCTTAGATTGGCAACATTGGATTTTTAAAAATAAATTTGAAAAGGTTTTGCTGCATACCTAATAATCTGTTCTAATTTTTTCTTTCATGATAAGTCTAATACCTTAGTCTTTAATCTGAGTTGTCAAATATACTTGCCTAATTTTAGGCTTCTGGTTGTATTTTCAACCAATCAGGATTGTCTGCAACCTTGCAGGGCTATATATGACACAATTGCTATGGCTTCACGTGCTGCACACTTGAAAATTATTTTGACATAAAATAGAGGGAGGAGAGATAAAATAGGTCCTCACCAGACTGGCTGCAGACAAGACCATTTTTTAATATTTGAGCCATGCTCTTCCTAAACTCACTTAAAATAAGGGTTATTTTCCTGTTTTTTTAAAACCAATTGTTTTATTTCATTTTTTTTTCAAATGCTAGAAAGAAATTTAGTATGGGTATGTGAAATGTAAATCCCAGCATCTTCAGTTTCCCACTTATGCTGTGAAAGCTTATCAATTGTTCTCTTTTAAAAAAATCTGACTCCAACACTGAGCAGTAAAGCTGGTAGGTAAATGTTTTTTCCCCTCTAGAAAGTTTCAATGACACAAACTAATTGTCTAAATTTTCTGTGAAAAATGTTTTCATTGCAAAGTTGAAAACTAAGATTTTCCATGAAAACTTGCAATGAAAAGCAGGCACTTCTGGCAAAAAGAATGTTTTGTGAAAAAAACAAATGTTCAGTCCAATAACAGTTTACGGGGGGAAATTTTGACTAGACTTACTAAGCATTTGTGTGGTGTGAGCTCATTAGGGAGGGACTGTTCCTTCAGATAGGGGTACTACCAGATAAGTAAAAATAGCAGGACTGCTAAACAATACTTCTATCACATTCATTGTTAGTGCAAGCTCTTAAACTGAAACCAAAAATTATCCTAAGTCAGGCTTGGCTTTAGTTTGAATTGCACCCATAGATCAGCACTTTAATTTTGCTTCTGTTTATGAACTGCCCATCAAAGCTGGTTTAAGTGTATCTGGATGACCAGAAATAACATCCAACTGCAACTGATTTGGTGGAACAGGTCACATGGGGAAGTCACAAGCTATTTTTCCTATGTATTGTATCTGTTTAGTTACGTCAATCCCATGTGATCCTAAAGGTCAGTTCAGTGGAGAACAAGCAATTTTCACTTATCTGGGTCTGGGATGGCTGCAATTGAGTTGTGATCTCTCATCCTACTGGGAAAGTCACAATGCATTTCTTAGTCCAACTCCTGAATATTTTTGACCTGCCAGGTAGTGGCCTAGTGCATTGCCATCTGATCTGCTGTAATTCTCCCAGTTTGGGGGAACGGCACTATTATTATTTTGTATTTTGGTTAATGTAATTATGAGAGGCTGGGACTATGAAGAGAAGGGGTGGAAACACGTCTCCAGGGGCCTGGGTTGGAAAAAATCACTGCTAAGCAGCATTTAGGAAGGCAAGATTGAAGGTTGGTTTTGTTATATAGATACACATTATTTGTGAAACATTTGTTGCGTAGGTCTTGTGTAGGCTCTCTTCTCAGAATCGAGGGCACTTGACATTTGATTTCTGGGATTTTCAGGATTAATGGACTTCAGTGCAAGGACAGTGGCTTATAAAGTAAAGTATGGTAATCAATATCCATTAGTGAAACATGGACTAGCACCTCGACTTTGCTGTATAATTGAATCTGGGCTAGATGCTGCAACAAGACCTTTGTATGCCCAGCTCTCTCCAGCTGCCTGTGTGGTTAAGTGTGAGTTGAGAAAGGTCAGAGAGGTGGTGGAGCGCTGTGCCATTTGCATCTGGTTTCAGATGCAGGGAAGGTATGTGCTCGATTGCAAACATGGATTTTTTCGAGTGTATGCACCTTGTGTGAGTGTGAAGCGGACACCCAAATCCTAATGAGATTTCCCCAAGAGCTGATAGTTTGTGGCCCTGGTTACTGGTCTAGTGGTGGAGTCATTCCAGGCATATTGTCATGGATCCCTGGGTTGATTTAGCATTTTATGGCTCTTATGAATAACAGAGTATTCTTCAAGGTGCTTTCAAGCTCAGTGCACGTAGGCACACTCTGAATCCTGTTGTCATATTGGAACTGAAGATTAGAGTATTTATTTAAATAGCACCCTCTACCCTGACCTTTCCTACTCTGCTCTTAAAATAAAACAAAGCAAAACAAAAACAAAACAAAAACACAGCCAAACCTCAGAGGGAAAAAATAGTATGTTATCATAATTAAAGACCGAGTCATAATGCGTTCATTCAAGGGCATTTTCTAATTGTTTGAGTGCTTGACCTTTCAATGCTAGTGTTCTTCTAATGCAAGGATTGGCAACCTTTGGCATGTGGCTCGCCAGGGTAAGCACCCTGGCGGACTGGGCCGGTTTGTTTACCTGTCCCGTCCGCAGGTTCGGCCGATCGCGGCTCCCACTGGCTGCGGTTCGCTGCTCCAGGCTAATGGGGGCTGCAGGAAGCAGCGCGGGCCGAGGGATGTGCTGGCCGCCCTTCCTGCAGCCCCCATTGGCCTGGAGCGGCAAACCGCGGCCAGTGGGAGCTGCGATCGGCCGAACCTGTGGACGGGACAGGTAAACAAACTGGCCCAGCCCGCCAGGGTGCTTACCCTGGCGAGCCGCATGCCAAAGGTTGCCGACCCCTGTCCTAGAGTTTAAAAAACCCTGAACACAAATTCCATCATGGCAAAATACATAAGAATGCATGGTGAAACATTAAAATTTTTGTGGGGGGAAGAAGACATTTAATTTTTCTGTTGTATTGAAAATCCAATTTTTCTTTGGAAAACAGTTTTAATGGAAAATTTTTGACCAGTCCTATTTGAAATGTGTTTGCAAAAAAAATATTTGAGGGGTGATCCAAAGGTCGTTCGAGTCAATGGAAATGCTCCAGGGGACTTTGGATCAGGCCTTTGTTGACCAGTGAAATCCATTTGTAAAATGCATATAAGTTACAAACAGAAAAAGAGCTAAATTATTTACTATTTATGGCTACAACTCATAGGATTAAGCAAACGAAATAAATACCCTCGGTGTATTACATTCCAACTACTAATTTATAGGATGGATAATGTTAACAAATCACTCATCAAGGGAGCATGATGAACACAATGTGTGACTCAGAAATACGACTAAATACAGAGGCAACCTATTTCTTAGATCTGAGGTGAAAAAATCTTGTCAACTCAATTAAATTGATATACCGATAGCTGAGGAAATGAACATGCAGACTTGGGAATGCTTAAGCAGAAAAGACTGATCCAGACATCTGCAATTAATGTCATTTAGAGCCAAATGTTAATATTTTTTTGTGAAGCAATTCGAAGTGCATTGTATACATTCATGGCATGAAAGAAAAAAAGGTCTGCTATTAAATGTTCGTTATACAGAAGTAGACAGGTAAAACTTTTGCAGCTCCTATTAAGGCATTTTGCTAAATATCAGTCATCTTAATTTAGTCAAGTGATTTTCATTTTCACTGATAAAAGGAATCCAAAAAATTAAATTTACCTGCAAAAGTAGGGTTATATGTGGTGTCTACAAATTTAGAGGCCTGATCCAAAGTCCATTGAAATCAGTTGAAACATCACATTCAATAAGCTTTTTGAGGCCCTCAGAGCCCAATCCTGTAATCAGATCTGTGCAGCCCTCTGCACCTGTGTGGAGCCATAAGGGTTGTGCCCAGGCACAAGGATGCTTGCTTTCAGATCTGATTGCAGGATTGGTGTCTATGAATGGAATATATTTAAGGCATTTCTAGTTCGCCCATCATTACTGTGATGTATGCAGTATATTTAAACGTTAGTAAACAACTGTCAAGAATTATTTAATCAAATATTTCTGAAAATCAGCATTCACAGGGCAAATTCACAGAACAAGTGACAGTTGTTGAGTGCAATAAGATAAAGTTCAAAATATATTGCTTTATTATTCTTCAATGATAGCAGTCATGTCTATCAGGAATCGTTGCAGTGCTTACTGTATAATTGACTTCAGTTGATTATTCCTTGGCAATCGTGCTATGAATGGTCAGGTAATGAGGAGTATGATAACATACACTTCATGCAAGTGATCGTTTGTGTTGTGCCACTTCAGTAGTTAGATATAAAGAGGCATTTTTGTTGAACAAGTTATAATTAATGGATACATGCCTTTCACCGCGTGAAGCATATATTAGTAGATCCACTAAGCATATATTAGTAGATCCACTAAAACACTGTTGGACTGTCCTACAGTTCCAAATACATCTATTTTTATCTTTCCAGATTGTCCTTTTTTCTATTTTCTTACCCATAATTTTTCCTGTGACTGCAAGTTATGAAGATGGAGCGGAACTGGTGGGGACATTTCTGTAGGAAAGAAACAGGAAGCAGCAGTAGGAAGATTGTTCCTGGGTCAAAGTCAACCCAGCAAGTTGCTAAGAGGGGTTGCTTAAGGTGAAGGAAGAACCATGCCTGTTAGAGGGAACTTTCATGCGTTCCTTTTTTCCAAGCAAGAACATTTGGTGTATTTTCTCCAGGTTGGGTGATAGTAGGATGAGCAGAACAGTGGAGATTTGGAGAGGGGAAGAGCAAAGGAACTGGAGAGCAAATAAGGCTTTATGCCCTTGTAGGCTGCAGTTTTCAAAAGAGCTCAGCATATTGGGTACATGGTGGGTACTGGGCTCATTTGAAAATCTGGCTCTACAATTGGAACTGCTGGGTGTGGAACACTTCAGAACACTTGGCCTTTATTTAGGTGCATAAAATGGAAGCTGAGGTCCATTGAAAATCCAGCCCCTAATGTACTAGAGCAGTGCTTCTCAAAGCCGGTCTGCCAACACATCCCTCGGCCCACGCTGCTTCCCGCAGCCCCCATTGGGCTGGAGCGACGAACCGCGGCCAGTGGGAGCCACAATTGGCCGAACCTGCGGATGCGGCAGGTAAACAAACCAGCCCAGACCGCCAGGGGCTTTCCCTGAACAAGCGGCGGACCGGCTTTGAGAAGCACTGTACTAGAGCATGCAGCACAACCTGTGGGAAAGAGACTTGAAGGGGTGTCATGTCACTAGGGCAGTGTGCATGCTTCCATCAGCTAAAATTGCTTATTAATTAGTGGCTGTATACAGTGCCAGTGATGCGCATAACTTTTTACAATACAAATGAGTCCCTGCTCCAAACTACTAAATATCTAAATTATAGTACCATCTACAGACCCCAGTTAGAATTGGGGCCCCAATGTTCAAGGTTCTCTGCAAATACATATGAAGAAGACATACTCCCTGCTCCAACCAGTTTTACTATTTAAGTTAAAGCAAGAAAACTAGGAGATGACACATACTGTACAGGGAGGGTCTGAAGGGAACAAGTGTAGAATCTGTTGATGTTGACTCAACCCATATGATATTTTGTTATATTGACCTATATCGTGTGACTGGGGTCAGGATATAGCAGTCTCTTTGCAGCACTGTCATATGTCACATCTTCATTACATGATGGGGGGGAAAAAACTAAGATAATATAGTAACTTGGGTTAACTGTGGAGGTTACACTCCGGGTTTGGGTGTTTTAGTATCTTATATTATTTTTTGTTAATATTTATATGGTAGAATTGGTTGGAAAAGGGAATTTCTCTTTGGCGGGAAATTCCAGATTTTGTTCAGTTCCATAGCAGAATGAAATGCCAACTTCATGGAATTTCTGGAATAAGGGAGCAATCCATTTCATTACCAGCTGCGGAATGAGCCAACAAGTGGGCCAGCCTACTTGTTTCTGTTTCAAATTGATGGAATTGACACATTCCTGTGAAATGATTCCATTCCATCAAAGCAGAGTTTTCTGATGGAAAAGTGTTCACTGGGGTAATTTTGATCTACTCTAATAAAAAACTTTTAGATGTAAGGATCTTGGGGGGGGGGGGGAAGTCAGAGATCAGATTTTTTTACTCAAACTCAAAAGAAATAACATGCAGCTGTAGTGCATTGTGGTGACTGTCCCTAAAGCATCACATCCTGTCATGGAGGATCGTCTAATATGCAGCCAGCGATCAGCTGTCCAGTCATTTACTCAGTTTACGGGTAGGATTTAGTTCTAAAAGAGCAATGCTAGGAGCTCTTCGTATAAATAGCTACAAACTAAAGACTGGAGTATACAATTTTGATCAGGTGATTACATAATTCTCCTTGAAATCTGACCATCCTAGTTCCTTGCACCACTGAGGGAACTAAAGACTCAGAAAATGCCAAGGGTCAGGTTCTGCCACTCTTGCCTTTAGTAGTACCTTCTTCTAGGAGTAGTCCAACTGATTTAATTTTAGAGTAAGGTACTATTCAATGCACTACACAGGGCCTGACTAAATCTGGCACTAAATATGAATATGCAAAAATTCACCTCATTTTCTACTCTGGGGGAGGGGCTTGCTGGTAGATGGTGGAGGAGGGAGTGTTGCGTGCTTCTACAGATCCCAAGGAATCATCCTCGAGAATTTATCCTATTCTACTCATTACTCTTTCTGTGACTTTCCCTCCCTCCTGGTAGCAGAACTCACATAGGATACAAGAGCTGGTAATGCCAATGAGTAAAACATTAAGTCCTACATGAATTTCATCTGAGTGTCTACTGGGTTCTCAGGAGACAAATGTTTGTATCATTAACAAACAGCTCTGCTTCCCCTTGGTACTAATATTCCTTCTTGACAACATCTATGCAACCCCAAGTGTGATGCTGTGTAGTATGGCTTTGATAGTCTCGGGGGAGAGGAAACTTCCCCCTTGATTGCTGTCATTGTGTATATATGTAGTGTTCATTCCATTTCAGGATCAACAACTTCTCTTTTTGCTCCTCTCCACAAAGTGCAGTGCACAGTAGCATCAGGTATATAATCTTTGCTTAGATACCAAGAGAGAGCTGGCTTAGAGGAATCCATCTACCTAGGAGGTACAGTTGCATAACATAGCTGGGCAACAGGGATGTGTCTCACAAGAAGACTCAGGCTTAAATATAGGTTTCAGTTCATGTTCTTCTCCAGGACCTCAACACGACCTCCAACACAACTTCATTCTTTGTCTCTAGGAGTCACTTTTCCAACCTTTAAATGATGACTTCTGCCTTTAGAAGGCTTCCTAATGGGGACCAGCCATCTACTTCCTCCCTCATGAGCATAGGCAGCCATTCCATTAAAATCTCACATGCACTCTGGGAAATGTCTAGATGAAAAACCTTGAAAATACATGATATTTCAATAGACTGTGTAGCTTCCCCTTTATTCCCTTGGTTCTGTGATCTGAATGCCATTCCATTTGTCTTCTTCCTGTCTTTGTTACTCTTGCTTCTTCTTACTTGATTAAAAAAACTCCCTAAAGGGGTTTAGCAGCTCTTTCTATGTGCATACCTGTGATACATAGGTATGTGAATAAGCGTCCTAAATCAGTGCATTATTGATGCTAATCCCCAAATTTATACTACATGTGTAAACATCTGTATAACATTTGCAAAAGACATAACTTAATGTTCTTCACTTTTCACTTCAAAATGTTTTGTATTTTTTCCATTTTCTTTTTTGATGGAATGTAATCAATTTCAGTGCTCAAAAAATAGACACAGATCACATTGGTTAAGAGTAAGATAATAGTGCAAGTGAGCATAGTGTTTAAGCTTCTCTGTACTATTCTGTCTTACCTTGCACAATCAGGGTAAATGAAATTGTGCTGAGTGGGTGATGTGAACACATTAGTGTTAGGCAATAAATTGAGAGCAGCAGACTCATTTCACTTGTGACCTCAACTTGATTGGAAACCCACGTTTCATCCAAATGTATTACATTCTTTTGAGGTTTACTTCACTGCCCAAAGGAATCTAGTGATAATGCATGCTATTGCAGGCCAGTTGCCTGACAAAAGTGCAGTCAAACAAAAACTAGGTTAAGGATTGGCATGGGATTTAAATTGTACTTCAACTTTCAATGAATAGTATGATAGAAAAGCAAGGATGGCACTGCTTTTGTTAATCTGTGTTGGGTAAATACCACCACATATCATTTTGCTCACCTAGGGAGAATTAAACAGACTGGCAAATCGGCCTCTTGTGCTCTTTGAATGCGCCAGTGTGGAAATTCCTGATGAGAATTTTACAGATGCTTGATGAGAGGAAAAGGCAGACACATATTCCATATTTTTGGAACTTGGCCAAGCTCCTTATGTTGATCTGAACTGGGCCTGAGATTACTGTTGCTGTTGTACAACTATTCACTCAGAGGGTGGCTTATATACAATATACAGTATAATTTTTAGGATGTTGCTGCCAACTGGGGAGTCTTCCAAAAATTATTTCTCAACTAGTGAATTATATTTCAGTGTGATGCTTTTCTCTGATATTCCCCAGTACATCCATTTTCCATCTTGCCTTTTTAATTAGTGAATATACTGAATGTATATATATTACTATCATTGCCAGTCTGTATGCTTTTAATTGTGGATGCATTTCCTCTGCTCTCTCTCTCCCTAATTGTTGAAAACTGTGTTTATTTCAATTGCTACTGACTGCTTCAAAAATGATTTGCCTACTGCTGGGTTCAACCCTGCTTCATAAATATAGTTGTGATCACAGAAAGACGTATATTATTACCTATTTTTCCCCTTCTCCAGTTCAGCCACTCTGGTTTCCAAAGCTCGTACACGCTCTCTGAGGGCTAGGAGCTCCTTGCACCAAATGCACACATATGCCACTTGCCCATAGGGCAGGTAGTCATACATGCTGCATTGGGTGCAATAAACTGGATAGCCCCCAATCTGTGCAGGACTTCTGCCTGCATTCTCTTTCTCTCTCACACTTCAATAGTATTTCTAATAATGCTAGTTAACAATACCCTGCTCTCCAACAGAACCTTTAATCTAATTTCAAAGTAGTTTACAAACATTAAATAAGAATCTCAATAGTCCGATGAAAGCAGGTGTTGTTTATATCCTTATTTAAGATGGGTAAGCTGAGGCACACAGAGGCTGAGTTAGTTGCCCAAAGCTACGCAGCAAGTCAATGGCTGGCAGGGTGGTGCTCTATCTCTGAACAATATTCCCCTCTTATGTTCTTTATTGCTACTATTTCTATACTATAAGTGTTGTCAGTTTAAAATTTTACAAAATATTTTTTCTTAGGAATATTTTTCTTTCTGCCCTAACTTTACTTCCCCAACCTGGAGAGAAAGGAGACTGATTTTCATTTTAACATAGAAGCGATTTTGCTGCGATCTTACAAGCCTGCTGGGCCTCTGGTTAAAATGTTACCATTCCAATTATATTCCTATTATCACCAGTTATGTTTCCAAACATCTTTTACACCAAATTTCCAAAGTTAAAGAGCATACTCTTAGCAGGAATGAAACGCTTATTTTTTTAACGTCTCATTTTACCACTATTAAACAAAAATAGCTATAACTTCTAAAGTTGGTTTCTTCCTCTTCTTTCATCATCATTATCATCATCATCCCTGACACTGACTGCAACAGTTTGAAACAGTTATTGTGTTGATATACAAACCCAAGTGAAAACAGATCAATGATGCAACCAGTGCTTAATCTTTCTTTCTTGATATAGTAGGCCACTCTTTGCCTTGGGCTAGGCAATACAGGCACTGACAGTCTCTCATAATGGCTCACATAGTGTAATTCATAATATCAATAGTTGCTGAAAGTCATTTGTCTTCATTTGAAATGTACAAACCTGTTTGAGGGTGGGGGGGTGGGGAGGACGACAGGCCAATATCCTAACCTATTTCTTGAACCGAACTGCATCAAAAGAGTATTCTTTTGGGAAAAAAATACCTGACCTCCTACAGGTGTCTTCTTTTTTCTGGAAATTCAAAAGATCTCAGCAGATCTGACACTCTCAGTTGAGTAAGCTGCTGTCATGTAATATGGTGAGATGCTGACTTTCCTGAATTTGAGCATGAGAAGGCAATGCATTCTGGGGCATCTTACTGGAACTAGTGAGAGATAGAGAATGGTCAAAGTCTAGCAGATAAACTGTCAAATCCAACCCTTATGAAATATTAATAAAGGTAGGGAGATTTGGAGAGGGAATGTCAGGGATTAATTAGGACAGGATTGAATACCAACTATCAGAGTTTCAGAGTCACAGGACTGTTAGGAGAGCACTGAAATGGGAATGCAAATTTCTAATTAAAGTTAAAAGCATGTGTTGGTGTATTTATGCACAAGTGTGTTAGAGAGGGTTGACATTTTTTAACAATTTTTTTGCTGAAAAATGGCCTATTAAAAATGTCTTGCCAAAAATTCAGTATTCATTGCTCATGAAATATTATGTGCTGTCATTATACATATTTTTTAAATGATTAAAGCATTATCAAAACATTATTCAAAATTCATTTATACAAACCTGGGATTTTGACATATGAAAAATTTCATAAACCGTTATGATAACCATTTAAATCATGTTTTCGATAAAAATATTAAACAATTTTCCAAAAAATTAACTAAAGAAAGAAAAATTGGTCCACTTCAAAACCTATAAAACAAAAACTACATTGAAAGGTAGAAATTTTTCATTCAAATAGTTTTTCATCTTTCAAACAGCTACCATGTAGGTGAATGTTTAAATTATTTGTCTCCATTTTTTAATGTTTTTACAACCACCTTGGTTTTGAAGTTCAAAAATGTCTGATTAATTTTGTGTTCTTCATTTTTGTATACCTGTTCTAATTGGCACAGGAAGCAGATGTTTCAAATCTCACGCAGCAAAGGCCTTTCTCATATTATTTCCTTCCTATTCCAAAAGCAGGAAGGTACCAGAAATCATGAGAGGATGTTTTTGTGAGATCCCCAGCAAAGTTTGGTAAACCTCAGCAGGTCAGATAAACATCAGGGCTGAAAACCTGGTCCCAATGAAGTGCATGTTTTGCCATTGATTTTTCAATGGGCCACAATTTCAATCCGGAACTTTTTGATGCTTATCTCATCATAATGTTTCTAACCTTTCCATGTCACACATCTGCTAATTTAGGATTCCCTTTTTTTTTAATGAACTTCACACAGTTTTTAACTTGTTTCTCCAGTACACAGAAACAAGCAAAGGAAAAAGACAGACCATTATTCAAACTGAGCATAATATTTATCTCACCAAATTCATCCACTTGCTTCTTGTGCTCCCACAAGGGTGTGGCATTATCAAAGTCAGAGAAAATGTAGTTCAACCTTTTTTTCATATCACCCAAGAGACTAACACTGTATATCCAGTATAAACAAACCTCTCATGAGTCTGAACTCAGCTCACCATTTGAGCCCAGTTCTGGCTTTGAAAATGTGTTTAAGTGCCAGTAGAATTGACCTTTTGCTGATCTCCCTGTGTTGCTGACGGCACGATCATTTTTACAAAGTAAAAAGGCAGTTTGGATTATGAAAATTGGGGAAAAGCCATGCTCAAGAGGTTGTATGTTAGGGGCAAACCTTTTTCACTGCTTTGGAACATATATGAGGAATGATTTTCAAGAAGGTTTTCACTATACTCAAATATTAGGGCTAGGAGACTATGATCTCATTAGAGCTTCACATTTCCTACGAGAATTTCTCACACAAGAGTAGCTGTCATCCCAAAGGGCAGGTGAACTTCACAATGAATTCTCATAGCTCTGGAGTGTCTTTCTGGGGTGTTCTCCCTCAGCTGAATGTTGTTTCCTAGAGAACTTCTCATTCTTAGCATTCAGAAGTCCTCAAAGAGTTTCTCCTCTCTTGAGGTGGCCCTGTTGTTAACTGATGACCTCCTTTGAACAACTTTTACTTAATTCCCTCTTTGTTTCATGCAATGGGATGGGCAGGTGTGTGTGTGTGTGTGTGTCGGGGGTGGGGGTAAGAAATGAGCTAGGAAAGGGATGGAGGGAGGGAGGGATGATGGTGTGTGGAGAGACTTCTGTTCTTATTCTTTCTAGCTGTAGAGATTTGGTGATTCCACCTGTAAAATCATAATAATGAAGGAAAGTTACATAGCTCCCTCACTTCTATACCTTACTGCTTTCTCTCTACACTTCTTGAGGAATGTTGGGTGCTACCAGAATTTAGTGATGCTGAAATCATTGTTTGTTATTGTGCTTCTCTGTATCGTATGTCTTGAGCATGCATACCCCAAGATCCATAACTGTGTTTTCTTTGCACTTTATTTTTGAAGGTATTTCTTTTTTCTTTTGTGTGTGTGTGTGTGGGGGGGGGGGGATAGAAATCTTAATAATACCGGCAGTTTATTATGTGTTGTTTTTTCCCCCTTCCCTG
This sequence comes from Emys orbicularis, assembly GCF_028017835.1. NCBI lineage: Eukaryota > Metazoa > Chordata > Testudines > Emydidae > Emys > Emys orbicularis. The sequence goes on along the minus strand of NC_088683.1, from coordinate 264,685,456 downwards.
TGAGACTGTAGTCTGATTCTTTGTAAGTAGCACAGGAAAAGGAAATTCTGAAAAACAGTGGGAAATGAAAGGAAAGTACCTTCCTCCTCCATCTCTCCACCAGAAAAGGGGAAAGGGGAGAACCCAAAATAGGAGGTGACTTCAGATTTCTTTTTCAGTGAAAAAGTGGGATTATTCTTGTCTTTATACTCCAGAAGGGACAGATGGACTGGACACACACACACACACACACACACACACACACACTCTCTCTCTGGCCTTGAGGCAGCTGCTTTATTTTCCCTGTTCCCGCCCCTCCCCCCATTATAGTCCTGACCTTGTCTAATTAACAGACATTGTTTCCTGGATTTACAGTCCCAGCTACTTAATCCATGCTTGGTTTATCCATATGTCTGGCTATCTGAAGGATTTAAACTGTAACCTATCTTATAGCCTGCATTTAACAAGGATTTGTTAATCTGAATAAAAATGGAGTTTGCAGACAGACTTGGATTAACCGGGGCAGAAAATACATAGTTGGTGGTGTCCTCTTTCTAACTGGGATGAATTTAAGTAGCTGCTCTCCCACTACTGCCCTTTCACTGTGGAAGCTGATAAGACTGCAGCTTTAGCAAATGTTTTTCTCTGTGTCAGACATCTCTCACAGCACAATCAATAAATTTCATGGTGTGTTTAGTTCAGACAGTGTTCAGTTATTAATGTGAAAAGGAGAAAGGATTCACTAACCTGAAATGGTCTCTCTGTTGCTGGTGGCCGAGCCTTTTTATTTAATGCTGGTCTCTTGTTTGCATGTGCTTTGTCCTTCTGTTTTGGAGTTATAGCATTTTTGTTTGGTTGTTTTGTTTTGTTTTTTTAATTGTTACTTTCCCCCCTGAATAGTTATTTGTCTCCCTGAACACTCTAAAAACAACCGGAGGTGGTTTTCTTTTCCATGATGAGGCCTATTCATCAGAGCTGGAGTTGTAACACAAGACTGTTAGTTAAAGAATATTTAAATAGTTCAGCAAATGGGCCTATGTTACAGTACTATGCTGGGATACAACCTCTTTAGAAGAGACTGGCTGTGTGAGCTGGTCACAAAAATATAGCAAGCTCTTAAATCTCTCTTTTATGAGTGATTTTAGAGGCCACATTAATGATGATATTATTAAAGGTCCGATCTCTCCAAACACATGCTAGCAAGTGCAGTGTTATCATATGGCATATACCAATTGAAGTCAGTGGGACAATGCGCAGTAATTTCAGTGTGCTGGATCAGACCTCAAATTAAAAGAAGGCCCAATTTTCTTTTTTTCTTTTTTTTACCACAGAAAAATTAGAAACGTAGTTGTTCCTTCTCTGAACCACTCGGGGTTTGATTTTCAAAATGTTATACACCAAGTTTCCACATCTAATTACCGCAATTGCTCATGCCCCTCGGGAAGCAGCTTTGCAAACAGCCAGTTAACAGTTCGGTCTGGTATTTGTGGTGCAGTTAATCAGTCTGTACACCGCACTGCTGTAATGGTGCGTACAAGCTAAGTGTGCAATAACATATTTTTGCATGAACAGATTAAAATATTTTTTTGCTTTGGCACTCCTTTTTAAATTTTTATTATAAAGGATGCTAAATTTCAGTCTGTAAATAGATGCATTGCCTTCTACTATATACCATTTAATGGCTGATCAACATCAGCAGTCTGTGTTGGGGAGGGAAAAAAATCTCATCTGTTATCCCTCTGTAGAGCCACTTTTCTGCCTAATGTCTGTAACTCTGTTCTGACTTATGTGTGTGCCTGGAAGCCAGATAGCTACAGTGTATAAATAAGGGTTCCTCTCAGGAAGTAAGCTGCAGGAAGAATTGCTGTCCATGCTATCCAAAGGGTAAGATAGTAAAGGAGGAAACAAAAAAAAGTTCAGAAATAATTATTCAAAAGAAAACAGTAATATCCACAATCTGTCCCCAAAAGAATGATTCATAGAGGTAGAAATGAATGAAAAGTAAAACAGAAATAATTTTACAAATAGAACAGAATCTGGAATAAAATGGAGAAATGAGAACCTTAAGGCACTTAAGTCTTCTGTTACCCAATTTGACTCCATGGAAATTAGTAAATTGAGAAGAGAATTTGGCCAAAAATGTAGGTTGGATGAAAAGAGGTCACTGAATTCACGTTAACTGTGCAGTTGTCCCATGAAAGTGGCTATATCCCTGCCGCTGAGCTCAGTGGAATGGGAGAGGTGATAAGTCAGTGCAGAATTTGTCCATATCTTTTGTTTTGTTTAACAGTCTACATTAATAAAACATAAAAGAAATCAAGACAATATGTTGCTAACTTCTGACTCTAAATTACCCATTTCCTAAATATATTTTTTTATTTCCAACTGGAAGAAAGATACATCCGTTTTATTTAGTATTGTTTTACTCTCTATTTTATTACTGTTTTGGTCTGTCTATGCAATTATTTAATCCACTATAAATCATCTGATTTGAGTTCTAAAGGTCCTGGGCCAGTTTTAAAGCTGTTTAGGTGCAGTGGGAACTTTTGAAAATCTCCAAGGGACTTAACTGCATCTTTAGCTGCCTAAATACTTTTGAAAATCTGGCCCTCTTCTGTGTTGTGTATTTTTATTAGTAAGTTGTTTTAATTGTATTGTAATAACTTACTAATAGATATTATTTTATTCTACTTGTTTTATTTTGACTTCAAATAGGTATTTGTTAAGCATTTTGATACCTCAGTGTGAATGGATTAATGAAATCTGAAATTGAATGGTCAATGTAGCATGAATGTTATTAATTAATAATATTGTTTGTATTGTTGTTTATGAAGCACCTTCCTGCTGAAACACATGAGTACATTGCAATAAAATAATTTAAAATCTGGTTTAAAAATAGCAAGTAAGCATTTATTTAAATATTGGACAGTAATTATATGCTATTTCAAATGCTGATAATGAAATATCGGAAATGTTTGTATTGGGTTCACTTTATCTGTAAGGATAAAAATTGGTCTTTTCATTAATTATTCCTTATTGAAGCTGGATGTCTTTATAACATACACCTGAAAGAACACTGAATATGTGTAAATAATAATAAACCCTTTGAAGTTCTTACAGACTATTTTGAAGACTCACAATTCTTTGACATTGTGGTATGGAGAAGAAAGGGGGTGAAAGTGACACATGGTTTTATGGACAAAAAAATTGAACAGAGAATATGATATATCTTGAAATATTGTTCTCAATAAGTTGTCATTGTCCTTTAGCCCAAGAGAATATCTCTTCAAGATAGCTGTGTCATTTCTAAAATGGCTTTTTTTCCCTTTGACATGTTAGTGTTGTGTTCGTCCCTTCACCCTTTAGGTGCCCTTAACTTAATTTAACCTTGAAAGTGGTATTGGCATAGCAACAGTTTTAAAGAAATCAAAATGTCCAGCCTTTCTGCCATCTAAAGGTTAATTATGCACACTGCCAGTTCTTGCAAGCAGCTAGGTTTTGTACAAGCAGCTAGGTTTAAAGCTGAAAAGTGCTGTTGGAAGGGTATATGCATTTTAAAATAAAACTTGCAAAGTTCCCTTATTCCATTGAAACAGTCTGATCTGTCAGTTTAGCTAACCTTTGTTTGCCTGTCACTGTGTTCCCATGATTAAATGTGAAGATTATAATCATTAACCATGCCGGAGGTTCACTGAGGGTGGAATTTTGATGTGTGGATGACATTCTGTTTATACTATGAAGTCAAAATCAGACTTCATCTTTTCCAGCTCAACACCCGTAGGTCTCTAGGTTAGCTACCAAGGGCTAGCTGCATTTGTGTCACCTGACTTTAATATTAAAGACTGCATCCATGGCAGATTGGAAGGTATTTCACTATACTCTTTAATCTCTGCCTTTCCTTTTAACTGGAATAATCTATTGGACATAAATGAACTTTATTTGACCTAGACATGAACTGGTAAAAAAAAAAAATCTTGTTTAATACACAGAAAAATCTCTTTTGTGCATATATTCAGTCATTAACCAGTTTTCGCCTGGAGCTTAATAAATATATATCAAACTTTCCCCTTTGAAATCTATTCAGACTCTTTTCTTTAATATTCTATTGATGACGTGAAAACTAATGTGGTTTTGAAATTCTGCTTGTGAAAAAGGTAGATCTTCAAAATATAAATTATCATTCAGCGTGATACTTTACACCCTAAAGTAATTAACTATGAATATTGTGTGATAGATAGAGACATTGTACTTTGCAATTAGTGACCTTCATCAACATCAGCTCTGTCTTCAAAGAGCTAAAAATCTAGACACTATAGTTCTGGCAAAGATTTGGCTTAATATAACAGGAAAAAGGCAACAAAAATTTCTCTGTCAGTAGAATTAACTGAACTATATTAGGGACCTACAGTATTTTATTTACCTTTTTTATTCCATGATCTGACACTAATTGTATATGGTAATTTCATAAGTTATGTCCAGCTTTAGGTATCTTAGAATACAGTGTTGTAAATGTTTAAATATTAGCCAAAAATCAGTCAAAGGTTATATTGAGAGTTTGTAAAAAATCTACCTGGACGGCAAATGAACAGCAAATTCTCCAAGCTTGAGACCCATATGTTTGGTTGATTAACAATAATAGAGATCTCCAAGCAGGAAAATAAAGTGACTTATTGTGCTGGTTTTTATTCTGTCTCCCACCATTTTTTTCTCTCTACCTGATACAATCAGATATAACAAATCTCCAAATAATATTACTGAAGAATGTAGCACTCATATTCCCCCACAAAACACAGACCGAAATAATATAATGATGCCACATGTATGCAAGAGTCTAAAAGTGTTATAAGCTTCAAAATGGATGAAAGAAATTAAGACAGTAATTTTGGTAGGTGTGATCTCAATGGCAGGTGAGTCTTTCAAGTGAGTCTTAGGTTTAAAGGGTTTGTTCATCAGAGTTTGAACCTATGATGAACCATTCCTTGTGGTGTGTCTAGCCTTAGGCTACACTGATTCTAATTCCCTCTCCCGCTGCCTTAAACTCAGGCACTAGTTCAGAAGGGCAAGGTGTGCAGAAATAAATTTGAATATTCCTTGCTGCTGCACTGTAATAAGTGTGTGAGCTACTGATCTCTAAGGATTTTAATGCAGGTAAATGTGAGAGACAAAGGTATGGTCCTAGAGAGCTTGAACAATAAATCCCTACTTTTTCTGTTGTAATATTTTTGTATTAAATTGAATGAATTTTGATGGAAATGACTTAATTTTTTATTAATACTATGACCCTTCACACATGGAGCTCCCTCTTAAACTGATTAGATTCCTCTCCTGTCCTCTTCTCTCCTCATTCAACCCCTTCCTTAACACTTACTTCTGCCTTGATCACCAGCTTGGAGTTGCCCAACTAATAATCAGACGGGTGCATTTGGGAACTTGTCATATACTTCATACAACAAAACCTGTCTCTATGCTATTCCCTCCCCCCCCCACACACACCTTTCATATTTTTGTCTGTGAAGGTCCTGTTCCCATAATCGGATCAGCATGGAAGGGGACCCCCTTTTGTTCACATGACCCTCACTGAAACCAATACCAGTCTGTCTGCACATATCCAGCTGCAGAAATGGCCATGATACAGTAAATTGCAGGAACTCTGTGTGTCTCACTTAGCTCATTTGGGGCCACTATTATAATATTAATAGTAAATAAAAAAACAATGCACAGGCATCTATAAAGAAACATTATATAGAAAACATCATCAAACAAATAAAACTGATTCCCATATATCATTGGATAATATAGGAACCAATAGATCAACTTTGTACCTGTCATTAATTCCTATAGACTCTATTGTATTTTGAAATATATTTAATTAACATATATTCACGTCAGATTGTATTATAGACTGTATTTAGTATATGTATGTATTTTTAAACAGGACATTTCTAAAGGGTCATATAATGGAAAAAGAGAAATACTGTCAACATTTTCCATTTCATTAAATATAATTATTTTCTCCACTTATTGAACATGCTTTCAACTATGGCTATTCTTAATAGATGTAATAGATGCAAAATGCTGATTGTTGAGGAAATATCTCACTGATATGGAAAAAGATTAATGTAACAATTTGGAGACCATTAAGCCATTAATGATAATGAACATGAAAAAGTTCCATGACTACCAAAGGTGGAATAGTCATTATGACTGTCTTTGTAATGGACTGATAAAAGGCTGAATGGAGGTAAAAAGATTGCATTAAAATGACTGCATAAATATAAATGTGGGGATCGGTTCAGGTTGTTTTGTTATTTAATTATTAAAATGTTTCAGATAAATAATTACTGTTGAAACTGAAAACATACAAGCCCAAATGGGGGTATAAATATATATTAAAATATAAGTATCAGCAATTCCTTGGCAAGCTCTTTTTATCTTACATAGTCTTCCTGAAGTCTCTGAAAGGCACTAATGTTGAAGTAACATAAAAATGACTCTATGAATTTCTTTTCACAATAACATTTAAAGCCTGATCCAACTTCTATACAAGCCAATGGAAAGGATCCTCCTGATCTCATTGGAAAAAAGATCAGGCCCTTGGTGCGAAGTTTTAACTAACGTTGCATATAAGCTCCTGCAGCATCTCTGAACACTTTTCTGAGTCACTGAAAGCCCAGATTTTTGCTCAGTATTATAAAAATCATAGCTACATGACATTACTTCTGCATTTATTTAAAAAATTTGCATCATTATTTATTTTTTACTGTACAGTAACCTGCATATTTATACCATTAGGAAATTTCTGCACAGGGAAAAATTATATTTCAGAATGTATCACTTCTGCCAGAAATTATATCTCCAATTATCCCATCAGTTGCATGTGCATGAATTGAAATCGATGGGAGCTGCATGGGCAACTATTGAGATGAAAAGATCGACTGAATGAAGACACTGCATTTTTCTTTTCTGCTTGAGTTACTTATTAAGTACAAGCTGAAGCAGTTACTTCTGTGAAGAGAGTCTGTTTTTGGCCCTTTACACTACCTGAGCCTCACTTAAAGGCTGGAAGTTTGTGGAAGGCTGTATTTATATCCTGAGGTGAATTTCATGCAGAATGGTCCAATCCAGTCCAGATTTAAAAGAAATGAAACTTATTATCTAAAGACTATGCAGTTGTGTATGTGAAATGAGTCAGTGTTCCCTGAGAGAGACAAGGTGGGTGAGGTAATATTTTTTATTGGACCGACTTTGTTGTATGTAATGGTCAGAGGTTTATAGTTGGTGAGTCCTCTAGTGATGATGATTTGTTTCTTGAATTTGCTTAGGAAGTAAATGTCTCTATTAAGTCTGAATTCCTTCTTCATGTTGTGGAGTTTCCATTTCAGCTGGCAACATTTGATATCCTCCATTGTTTTTTGTAGCATTGTTGTAGCCACATTGTCCCAGGATATGGGAGAGAGAAGGTGCATGAGGAAACACTTAAGTGACTATTAAGGTAAGACATTACCTCACCCATCTTGTACCTCTCATATCCTGGGAACAACATGGATACACCAACACTGCAAACATCAGTGTTCTCTATTAATTTCCTAGTGGACAGAGATCCACAATTCGAAAGTTTGGTAGCCCGTCTTAGGAGAGAAGACAAAACTGCATATTCACAGATGGGGTTAAATCCATTAGGCTCTTTTATGCATTGATTTCAGTGAGAGTTTTTTGGATACAAGGTTGAGCCTATGATGACTGAATTCCTAGAGTCACTCTAGGACATTTTTTTGATGCACATTGCCAGGGCAATATGGGGAAGCTTGCACAGCTCATTTGCTGCACATGCAATCTCTATATGAGCAGAGAAGGTTACTCTCCAGTGTTATTAGGGCTGCATTCTTCACAAGCTGTACTGTCACTTCAGATTTTTTTTAAAGTTGCAAATGGAAACTATCACTAACTGAATTGATCTACTAATAAAGAAAGATGTTCACTGCACAGCTAGTAAATACAATCCTATTATTGCTTCTGAGTTTCAGTATGTTTCTCAAATTGTTTTCCCCCTTGTTCTTGGTTTTGCTTCATCTTCTTTCTAGAGTAGAGTGAATAATAATTCAGTGAATTTCATTTACCAATTTGAAAAAAAAATCTAAAAATAATTGACAGGATTCACCATGTTGAAAATTTGTAGGAGTGCAAGAGATTGTTAGTTGGCTGATTGTGTAGATTTTCAAATGCACATTTCAAAACTTCAGCACTCAGACTAAACTCATTGTGATATTTATTTATGGATTATGATGCTGTCAGCCATTGAAGTGACAATTTCATTCAAGGTGGAGATGTTCTCTGCTTCATTATTTTTGAGAGAATTAATTCCAATCTTTTTTTAAATCTCCAAAATATTTACTTTTTTGGCAAAAATGCTGCAGTTGTAACTGTGTCAGATTGGAGAAAGTGTGTCCTATTTTGTTTGATGAAGCCAGTTTTGGACAATCTGGCTTTAGTGTCTGTCACCTTGATGTTGCCAGCTGGAAGTTACCATCAGGTCAAGATGTCAGATGCTTGAGTTAGTACAGTAGCTCCCATGGCAGTCACAGACTTAACAAACAGATGCCACACAAGAGAAAGCCCCTAGAGAGAGAATGTAAAAAGACTGATACTGTAGGTGTTCTACTAGAAAGAGAAAACCAAAGGCAAAAGAAACAAAACCAAGTTAAAACTCAAAACGAGGCATGAGGAAAGTGAGTAAAGAAATAGGGATTGAAAATATCAGAAGTATGTCAATCCACTCTAACTACATTTGTATATATTAAGTAGTTGAACTTTATTTTCTTGGAATTTTTTTTTATTCTTTTCAATTGTGGTCTGATTTATACACCGTGGGTACTGATCATTCTACTGCATGGTATAGGTCTTAACCACACTCACAAAAATGTATAAGAAGCATAAAACAATATTATGTCCTTATATTGGCCAAGATTTTAAAATGTGGTGATTTTGTGTACCTCAATTTCTGGTTATCCCTCTTGAGAGATCTGACTTTGAGAAAGCACTTAACTCTGATCCTCTGAAAAGCAGACAGCTTTTAGTTGTTTCAAGTTGGGCATCCAACAATTAAGATTCCAGAAATCCATTAGTCACTTTTGAGAATCTTAGCCATTAAGTATTACTTTCTTTGGTTATTTTGAACCAATTTAAGAAGTCTCTCAAACCTCAAGCTGACTTTCATGGGGTTGAGGAAAGTACATTTTATGGAAGTATTTGGGGAAGTGGGCACTAGACTTGTGCAGGTGGAACAGGTGTGTCCATAATCTCATTTGGAAAGGATTTTGGACAGAGTTTTCAAAGGTGCTGAGCACCCACAGCTCCCACGGAAGTCAAAAGGAGATGAAGATATGTGCTCTGCAATTCTGAAAACTGGCCCTGTGTTCACAGAGATTGTCATATAGTTCTTACATATGTTGCATATGTATGTGAATTGATAATGGATATCGGAAAGAATAATTTGATTTTCTCATACATAGTTCTTAACTATAGACACTCATGAAAAAGATTTAGGAGTCATTGTGGCTATCTCATTGCAAATATCTGCTCAGTGTACAGTGGTGGACAAAAAAGCACATCAATAGTTAGGGTGTACAAAAAATATAGAAAATTATATTGAGAATATGCCCTTTTCTAAGGCATCATTTACACTAGAAAATTAAATCAGTATAACTAAGTTGGTCAGGGGTGTGAAAAATCCAACCTCCTGAGGAACGTTGTTAAGCCCACCTGAGTCCCTGTGTAGACAGTGCTAGGTTAACAGAAGAATTCTTCCATCGACCTAGCCACCACCTGTTCGGGAGGTGGTTTACCTATGCCAATAAGAGAATCCCTCCTGTTGGCATAGGTAGTGTCTACACTGAAGTGCTTCAGTAGCACAGCTGTGCAGTTGTAGCATTTCAAGCGAAGACGAGCCCTGAATCTATGGTATACCCTGACCTGGAATATTGTGCTTAATACAGGACAGCCTATCTGGGGAAGTAGAAATAAAAGGGGTTCAGAGATCGGCGACAAAAATCATTAGACAATAAGAAATTTTAATATGAGTAGAGACTGAAAAGCTTTGGACTGTGAGGGTAGAGGAGTAGAAAGGAGATGTATAAGAGGGAACATAATAGAAATACATGAAATGCCGATCTAAATTAATTTAGATTAACTATTTTCATAGTTCAAGAATAATGTATGAATGAAACAATGAATCCAGTGAATTGAAAGGCAATCAATTGAAAATTAACCTGTGGAACTCACTGTCACAGGTTATCACTGAGGTCAGGAGTGGATAGGATTCTGTGAAACTGATGCAAAATGTTTATGGTTTTTTTGTCCAGTGGAACAAAGGAAACGTGTAACTGAGTTGGGATTAGAACTCAGGAGTTCCTGACTCCTACTCCTCTGCTCAAACCCTAGACCAGGGATTAGCAATCTTTGGCACACAGCCCATCAGGGAAATCCACTGGTCAGCACATCCGTCGGCCCGCGCCGTTCCCCGCAGTCCCCATTGGCCTGGAACGGCGAACCGCGGCCAGTGTGAGCTGTGATCAGCTGAACCTATGGATGCTGCAGGTAAACAAACCGTCCCGGCCCACCAGCAGATTTCCCTGATGGGCCGTGTGCCAAAGGTTGCTGATCCCTGCTCTAGACCACGCGATTCAAAGGCATTAATTAGTTAATGTTTGTAAATTATTTTGAAGATGAAAAATGTAAATGCCCAATATTACTATATTTTTAACTACATAGGAACTGACTGAGTTTTTAGTTGTGATGCAGAAACAAATGTGACTCCCTTGGGTAGAAGCACAGTCTCTGCCTTCTTCTGAACTGACCTATAAATGATATTGTACTCAAGTGTCCATTGCAAATAGTAAATAAATTGAAGTGAGGGAAAAATAGAAATGTGTGTGGCTTGAGAAAGAAGGATAAAACCCAGGAAAAACTCATTGAAACAACAGTCATCAGCACTACTTTACACCACAGTCTAATTCAATGTGTCAGGCCATAATCAGCTCTGTTTCACAGCGCTTTGCTCCATAAAAGCAGATTTGTTTAACCACAGCCTCTATTTCAGCATGACTGAGAATGAAGAATAACCAACGAAGTCAGGCATATCTCACGGGTTATATTATGGGCATAGAGTGAATCCATCATTTGCTGAAGAGGCAGAGAAAAAGTGACAGGCTCATTCATGCCTTAGAGTCATTTTTAGGCCTATTGAAAATTTTAATCTGTGCACTTTGGATGAACTTCCCCACTTCTTAATTTAGTACATGTAGCCATGTGGTAAAGCCTGTCTGCCTCAGATAGGGCAGACTTTCTTCTCTAGGACAGCAGCACCTCCAAGCAGTTTTCTTCTATAGATTCAGCCTGCTTGCCTTGAACTTTACACAGACACATACGCTCCATTTACAGGAGGATTTCAGACTTAATTAAATGCTGAATTTGTTTCTTTAGAAATCACATATGCCCTAGGGCTAAAGTAATAGCATTCCGGCAATAATTTTAATTTAGGATTAAAGGTGCTGTACATTTTGTGAAGATATTTTTATAAGTACACATTTATACTTAGCAGCACAATTTTCCTTCCTCTGTGTCATCATAAAAGCGTTTTTAAACAAGAGGACAAAGAAATACAACATTCTAAAATTTGCTGATTTCAGCAGGTTTTTAAAGAGTTGCTACTTCTTGAAAAAGTGTGTAAGGCTGTCAAATAAATTAAAATATTGCTACTGTTGTGTCTGTCCAGAGAAATGAAGTAAATGCATTGGCTCACTTCTACTAAAAGATTTCAGGATAGCTCCTTGCTGCTGTAGATTGTTCTGTGGTTTGCATTGGTGTACATGACAGATATGGTTGAAACACTGGAAGTACTGAGGCACAGTGTATATAATTGCTTGAGCTGAAGATGACAGTTCATATTAATAAGTTTGGAAAATGCTAGCGATAACAGACTTCACATACCTTATGCTGGATTTTACTCTCCATGTACAAAGAGTAAAAAAATGAATGAAGTTAATTATTTCCTCCCAAAGTAAGTTTTTGAACTGAGAACAAATTTTCAGAAGTAGACTTGTCTTCAAAACATTTTCACATAAAAACACAGAGTAAATGCAGTGTCTTACATTCATTTTTATTGACACCTCTGGGTTAAAATATTTTCAAGATGGCTGCACTTCAGCAAAATATGCAATGTGATGGGCCATGCATTCATGGTGAGCCTTGAAAAAAAGCAAATCACTTTGAGTTTGAAATTGAAGGACACATGAAAACACTTGTATTGTGGTGATGATAGACCCCTGAGAAATTCCTTTTGTTTTGTCCTTTTTTTTTTTTTTTTTTTTAATTTCCAGGTTTGAACTGAATGTTTTGCTAAGTGTTTGGTGAATAATAGTTTTTGATCAGCCTACTGCTTCTAACCTTTTACTGTCAGACATTTGAGTCAAAGATTAACATGAGAAAGAAACAATCAAATAAATTCATGAGCTACAAGTGCAGAGAGCAATGATAATCGGTCTTGTTCACTTCAAACTTCAGTTTGAAAAGTGGAATGATGCCATTTCAATGTACTGTAAGCCAGATGAGTGTTTGGCCGATTAAAAGGTAAAAAGTTCAATCAGTGAGGAAGAACAGACACAACCAATGGTTGAAATGACTAAAGTAAAACAAAACAGGGCTAAATGTAGGCAAACCAACTCTGGCCCCATAAATCTTGTTAATCTGAGGCATTTCAAAAATCCGTTGAGCATGGAAAGAATTTGGGTCCTAATTTTTATATGTTTCAGCCATTCTTTGTTTTATTTTTTTAATTAAAATGATGGAGCCATCATAGTTCTTCTTGTAAATGATCATCTTAATATGTACACACAGTGTGAAGTGAAACAGTTCCAGATACACTAGAGATCTATGTACGTATTTATCTGACAGCGTGCAATGGTTTATCTGTAGTCTTTATGGTCCATCAAGATAAAATGCACCTTCTAGAATTTGACTAAAGATCTAGCCTGTAAGAACATGGTGAATCTGAACATATACTGTCAATTGTTATATATTTTCATAAGAGAATTGGTCTCCATTTTTCTTTTTGAAAATGCTGCCCTTAGAAAAGGAATTTCACAACAAAAAAGCTGATTTAATATAAAAAATAGTTGAATGCCCACAAGTAGACAGATTTAGATTTTTGTCTTAAAGTCTGAGCTGAAATTTTATTTCTGAATCTCCATGATGGTCCCAGATACAGAAGCAAATTTAAAAACACCACTAAGAACACTTGTAAAGGTCCAGCATTTACTATCATTTCTTTGGTTTTAGACCTTTCAAGTTATATTAACTTTTTGTTTGTAGCTTAATTATTTTAAAGAAAGCATGCTGCCTTAAACAAACATGCTGTTGTCACATCCTGGGGTGCAACTCAGACCAGTCAGAGGCTGTGTCACCACCTGCCCTAAAACAGTGGGTGCCTGAAGTGCCCTGCTGCTGTGGCCCACAACCTTGATGCCAGCAGGCAACCGTGCAGGTCACACCCTGAGTGCCTCTGTGCTAGACAGTCCTGGTTCAGCAGCTCTGACCCCGTAGCCTGTCTACAGTCCCACTCTGGCTTCCACCAGCCTTGGTGTGGATGACCCTAACACACTCCCAGTCCTGAATTTTCCCAAAACTGTGTGCTCTGTGATGTCCAGCTGTCTCCTGGACAGTTCAGAGAAACAATAAGGTTCATTTGTTCCTTTAAAGAGACAAAAACACATCATGGCTTATTAACTTAGCTGGAATAAATACACCCTTCCCTCCAAACTCAGGACTGAGGTGGTTTATAGTAAAAATAAAACAAATTTATTAACAGGACATAGATTAAGTGATGCCAAGTAAAAGGAACAAAGTTAGAAAGGATTATAAGCAAATAAAAGTGAAAACACAAATATAATCTAGCAAGGTACAGGTTTTGTTCAAGCTGGTATCTCCCACCAATCATTCTTTTCCTCAGCCATGACTGGCTTTCCCTAAGTCAGGACTTTCCACAGAAGTACAAGGGGTTGGCTTCCCTTGTCTTCCTACCTGAAAGATCTTCGCCTAAGCAGGTTTCTCACCTATATTTAGTTTACAGAGACTTAAACCCTCCCCCTCCCATTGGTTCAAGGGCCAATCTTTTTCAGCTTGCAAGAGCTCTGTTCGCTTGTTTCTGTCTAGTGTTGGATGCCAAAGATGGCTTTTGACCTTGCTTATGTCTTCCAAAGTTCAATGAATTTTTTCCACAAGGCAGGATGACCTCATGATGTTCTTCCCTTCCTTTGGGCTTCCTCTCCCCCAAATGTAAATGGGACTTTGATTGTTTTGATTCCGCCATGCTTAATTTATATTGGAGACAGACAGATAGGTGCCTTCTCTTCCTTCTGGGAAGGAATCTGTTTCTCCCTGTTTGGCCATAGACTTTAAAGCATATTGTTAGGTATCCATATTTCATCGTAAAGGGTTAATCATATATTGCACAATGATATTAATCACCAGTGTCATTAGGTTTCAGAAAAGACCTCGCTCTAAACACTTTTATAATACAGTAATATTATAGACAATTAGATGATTCAATTACTTATCACTTGAGATTCAGCCTCTCTTCGTCTTTTTAGTCCAGTAAACCTTTAAAATGGATTCTTAGGAGGGTTACCTCTCAAAGTAAAGCTTATTCAAGCTGGGAGGAAGGTGACAAGGAGCCTGGTGGTGAAGGAAGCTCCATGTGCTTTCTTCTGATTCTGGTGTTAATTGTTCTGTTTCCTGCAATCTCTCCCCTTGCTAATTTGATGGCCCTATGTAATGCTTACATGTAAATGTACCTTCATTTTCTCTGCCTGATGACTGGGCTGGTCAGAGAGGCAAACACATTCCTTTGTCTAGGGCAGATCTGTTTACCAACTCCCCTAACAAGCTTGGTTTAAATATATTTTAGTCAAGCCCCCAGCATATATTGATAACTCTTAATACATAGTCTGTACATACATCACACAAGAATATTAATGGTTAATGAGATATTAGTTTTCAAATGATACCTCACTAAGCATATTTTGTACAAAGATTATTACAATAGTGTGAATACATCAGTGCTTAGGGTCACAGCCATCCATTATTAGATAACTGTGTGCTCCTGTAATGTACTATTATGTGCCATGTCCTGCTTTACTTTTCTGGGCAAATGAATGGAATATGGTTTCTGGTGTTATACAAGGTATAGTTTGTATGTTTCCAGATAGGCTTACCCACCCATATGCATATATGTTAGGAGCTGGGGAGTTATTTAAAAAACCTGATAACTTGAATAAATATTCTGTGTGAGGGCTGCTTTATCTCAGTGATCACTGCATATTGGTTCTGACCATTGCATTAGGGTGTGTATGTGTTAGTTTGGTTTCCCTACAAATGACACCAGAATACACAAATCGCTGAGTAATATTAACTAGAGGATGAGACATTTGGTTTACAGCAACTTTCAGGGTTTTGAAATTTGTTTTTGTTCCAGTTTGGACATTTGAATATTTTTTTTAATGAAACCTGACTTGTCAAAATGACTCTTTCCTACAGAAAGAGTGTGTGTGTCCAAGTCCATGCCCATGTCCACCTGGTGATTAGGGTGTTTGCCTAGAGGATTCCCAGGTTCAGGTCCCTCCTTCCTGACACAGAGTGATCTGGAATAAAAAAATTCTACTCTAAATCAGGAACAAAAGAGACTTGAACCTGAATTTCCCCCCATCCCATGCCACTGCCCCTAATCACTGAGCTATAGAGTGTGAATCTATCACTCTTCTGTCTCCTTCCATCTGACAAAAACCTTTGTTAAAACCTATGAGTCTCCATGAAACTTGATTTAGTTGAAAATGTTCTGACCAGTTCTAGGGCTGATTGCCTCCTGCAAGATGATATGAATACCTGCAACCCCAACAGATGTCAGTGGAATTTGAAAAAGCTCAACATTGTACAGGATCATATCCAAATTAGCTCCTGGGACTTTCTGGTTATGCCACACCTAAAGACTGTCCTAGGTACCCAATAGAGCACAAAGTAATCTCCCTGGACTCCTCTTAGGGTAGTCAGACTTCTATAGACTTTGGTGAATTTGGCTAAATCCTGTCCAGGTCTTTGAAAATTCAGGGATTAAGTTTGATTCTCCCCTTTACTTTTCAAAATCCCAGTCTTGAATGATTCCAACTGAAGCAGCAAAATACCCCCTTTTTATTTCAGCTTGGGCAGAAATTGCTTTTTCTGGACCCACCAAAATGAAATTTGTTGAACTCAAAGCTACACTGTGTAAAAACTGAGCACAAGCCACACTCCTGTCTCCTTGGAACCGTGTGAAGGAAATCCGTGGTCAGCAGAGCCAAATGCAGCTTTTACCCACAAGGCAAACATTTAGCTCTTTCATCAGTTTCCTTCTATCTGCCTCTCCCTGTCTCTACAACTCAGCTCAGCCTTGCATCTGATGAGAGGGCACTGGTGTCATGACAGAGAATGTGAGCTAATGAAAGTGTAAAGCTTTGGTTCAGCAGAGTAGAAAATTCCCATCTAGTGAGCACAAACTGCAATCTGATATGATTGAGTTTTTAGCAGACATCGCTATTATGTGTTTAAAGGTTCAGGATTGTTAAATTTGTCTGTAACCCTCTAAACGTTAGACATTTGAAATTTTGTCAACATTTTTTTTGCCTTGAATGAAAGTTTTACTGTAGCTTATGAATTATTAACACAATTGCATGTCTATAGACAGATTTCTGTTACAACACTGATACAGTAATTATGTTATAAAATGGATTTTAATTAGGGAAGGAGGCATCTCTAAATGGTCAGAGGTTCGCTTTTAGTAAGCCCCCCCAAAGTATAGATCCTTATCATGGATGAAAGAACTGGTTTAGATAATATAGGAGATGAGTCAAATTAAAGAGAGGCCCAAAATGGAACAAACATATCCAGTCCCTTTACCCTGGCTGCTCCCAATCTGAACACAGTGGAAGTTCAAGTCCAGATCTGAACTTTGTGGCTAAGGCTCATCTCTGTAACAGGCCCAGTCTGGAACATAATATTGAAACACATTCTCAGACTTCAGTTTCTGATTCCATTTCAGTCTCCCTGTACTGGTCCATTTTATACCCAAACCTTCAGCTCAACCTGAATCAAACAGGGAATATTTTTGACTGGAAAAAGTTTGATCATATATTTATTTTTTGCCTCTGAACTACCTGATTTTGGCGAGGGCCAGGAGAAAAAGGGTTGAAATATTCCAAGGGTGAAAGGTATTTCTTTCTTAGCTGGAACCCAGAATAACTTACAATCTCTTGAGACAAACTTATTTTGTAACATTTCCAGACAAGCTTGGACTTTTGAGACCTTTTGAGGCTCACCCCTCGGAGATCACCATCTCATCTAATCTTCTATCTTGCATTTGTATTTGGTGGGTAATTCAGTATCTCATCTAAAGCAGAGATCTTCTTTAAATGTCAGGAAAGAGAGAGAGGCCTGACTCACTACTGCGTTTCTCCAGTTTTGCACCAGTAAATCAACACTGATTTCTATGGAGTTACACCAGGATAAAACTACAATAATGAAGCGGTGTATCTGGCCCTGCATTCAAGTCCCCCCCACCTCCCTATACTGACTCTGCAACCCAATGCTGGAAAAAAAATGTAACATGGTAAAGTTAAGATAAAGGCATTTTAACAGTTCTTGTGAATTAATTTAATTTAATTGTATTTATTTTTATTTATTTATGGATACTAAAATGTTTTAACAGGTTGAATTTTCTGTAGGGAAATTTTTATCACAATATGTGCAAATTAGATATTTCCAACTGTTGTCTTCACCTATACTTTACTGATTATTTGTGGGGGGGTTTAAAGTTGATGGGAATGGTTTCAAGACTGGAAAAATGTATAAAACCTCTGAATTAATAGATAAAGGTTAAAAAACAATCACAAGATATTATGATCAGAAATTTAATATTTTTTATAGCACATAAGATACTTTGAGACACATTGCAGGCCTCTCAGGTAAGCAGTATATTATGCACTTGTTAAAATACTCAGTTTCTCCTTGACTACATCACTACAGTAATATGTACAATTATTTATTTCAGTGTAAACTTTGCTTAGAAAGTTAGAAATTCGTAATGATTAATTTAAAACATTCAATCACAAGTAACTGCAAAATTCCAAGGTGAGTTCAAGCTCTGGGTTGTTTTGCATCATGTGATTCCAGTAATAGTACATGCCATAACACTAATGTCAGCAACGTGGCATCCATTAACATTGATGCAAATATTTTGTGACAGGTGATAATGTGTTTTTTTTTTTCAAATTTGCACAAATGTAAAAAAAAAATAGATAAATGCTATTTTGTTTATACAACCTTTTGTATTCTCATTCACCACACGTAGTGCATTCTCTTGTTTCACAGCTAATGTGAGGTACACAGGGTCACCACCACTGCTCCTGTTCTGAACGGGCTGGTCTACATTTTTAATCTTTTGTTATACTGCTGGTGGATGGTTGACCTATTCCAATTTTACTTTGGATGATAAAATTCCATCTGGGTTTTTTATTGTTTTTGTTTTATTTGGCTAAAAATATCAGGGCAGATAAAGTTCACTTTATGCCCATGGCAGATTAAGCGTCCATTTCCTCATCCCCTTAATAATAGCAGCAAGCTTTTGTGGGTGGATAGTCTGGACCCAAACATTATCCACTCATCCACTTTTGATATAGTAGCTGATCTACAAAAAGCTTTAAAAGAATAACAAAAACCTTTCAGAATTGGACTGGCCCAGCACATAGCTGAGTTCTGAAGAATTATGAAAGATTTTGTCAGAGCCAAGCCACAGAGAGTAAATACTGTTTGATCCAAATTCATTGCAGCTTTCCAAAGCAGAGCAAATAAAAAAGTATCTGTGAAGCCCACAACCTTAGTGTTGTGGGGTGGGTGGGTACCTGGCTTTACAAGCTCCTTGAATGATAGTCACATAGGTTAACGTGCTTAAATGCAAACTGATCTGATACAGTGCATTCTCTACAGTAAAGGCAGGCTTGTCTTTTGAATCATCTTGCACAAAAAGTTATATATTGCTGTATTGAACCTAGGTATTGGAGAATAATCTTCACTGTGTATTCTTCTGGCATTCTTTAAACAGATTTATTAGGCTGAATTTTCTTTTAATTGTAACTTAAAAACACTCATATTTATTCTCAATAGGTTTTTTTATCCAGACACTAATTGATATTCTGTTAATTTAATGTTTTTTTCAGATGTGCAGTTCCAGTAGCAAATCTTCTTCTTTTTACTAAAAATAATAAGAGTAGGAATATTAAATTGAAACCTGTACAATAATCACCCTTATTATCAAACCTCCAGTCCTAAGTGACTGCCCCCAAAAGTTATTCAAATGCATAGAGTATCATACTGTTTTAGCTTTATCAGAAGACCACCTTTTAAAACAAATTTTGTTGCTCACATGGGCTTCCCAATGTTATGGGGGAAATACCTAGTTTCTGAAATAAAATAAGGGTGTGTGTGTGTGTGTTAAAATATTTAATCTTCCTTCCCCACTGAATCCTCACCCTCTTTACTTTCATGAGAATGTTTTAAAATTAAAGTCCTGATCCTGCAAACACTGACTCATGGAGTAATCCTTACTTAAGTGACTTGTTCCACTGATGCCATTAGGAATTACTGCACACTCTGACTCACATTGAGCTGTACCTTACACCCCACTCGCTGACATCACTTGGTTCACTCATGTAAATAAGGTTTATCTACTTGAGTAAGGGTTT
Organism: Emys orbicularis; assembly: GCF_028017835.1. Lineage (NCBI taxonomy): Eukaryota > Metazoa > Chordata > Testudines > Emydidae > Emys > Emys orbicularis. Next base: position 264,665,657 of record NC_088683.1, on the reverse strand, counting down.
GCATAATCTGGCCTTAAAATTTGGGATAAGGTAGGAAGAAGGTTGTGGCACCATAGTACATTGTAAAATCCCTGCAGTACTGGCATAAACTGACAGCCTTTTTTATGGTATAAAGCTCTTTTATACACAACCCTAGATTGCAGATTACTGACTCATATCAATAAAGTACCTATTACAAGCTGTGGTGTATATTCTCCTCTTGATGTCTGCACATAACTCACTCTATTAATGGCTGCCTTCTATGTGCCTTAAGAGGAGACTACAGCACAGAATGACCGGGAAATGTTATGAACACTTAGATTTTTGGATCCTTTTCTTATGATACAACAATTAATTTCATCGGGTTACTGAAAGATTCACTATAAAAACTGTATTTTATAAGCTTAATAAAAAAAATCCTTTACTTGTTAAATTGTAAAATCTATTCCTGAGACTTGGAAATTCAAGTCATTAGACAGATTTCTGGGAATTTTCTTTTGGAAAAGATCCAAATAAAACCCTCTGACTGAACTTTACTTCTGTCCAGTCTAAATCATTCTTGTATAGATGAGTTAGAAATCTCTGATAAAAGGGATGTATACTACGCAATCTGACAGACCCACAATGCTATAATTTTTGACTTACTGTACATGCACCATAAGTATCACAGTATCCTAAAAGTAATATAAAGTACTTGGTGTCGGGAGGAGGAGTAATTGAGCGTAAGTAGTATACATTTTGTGTAATATTTTAGTTGGGTCTGTGTCTATCCCACTCACACACTGCTAGAGAGAGACTCTGAATGTAAAGCAGCACCTACTAGTTTGGCTTCAACACATTTTCCCTAAAGCAGTCAGCTACAAAGCTCCACAGACAGATGCTGTAAGAAAGTTAATTGTGAATTGGCCAGATTCAAAATGTGAACCCTAGGATTTACTTCTAGCTGCCTTGAACTGAAAATTTCCCTGCTTTTGAGGAGTATTGAGCACATCAGGTACCCCACAAAGCCACGAGGAAACATTTGTCTTGAATATTTCCATGAGTTGCTTTTAAAAAAGATTTTTAAAAGTATTTTATTTTCCTCTGAAAAATCATAATTACTTGAAATATTATTTTAGGCATGTTTCCCCTGGGCCTCGATTCAGCAAACTACCTAACAATAGCTTTAAGTGCTTATCTGAATAGGATGGACTTAAGCATGTGCTTAAGTGTTTTGTTGAATTGGAGCCATAACAAAAAGGCCTTTACCGTGGTCTCATTACTCTTCTTATCTGCTGATGGATTGGTAATATGGAATGTATGGCTCTCTGCGTCCCACAGTAATTGGTAGTAATAAACATACTACTATTCTGCCTAATATTATGGGATGACTGTGCAGCAACAAATAGGGCCCAGCAAGCAGCTCCTTCCACCTGTTTGCAGCAAAAATGCTCTCTAAATGGAGGTTTTCATCACGAGGTTGCTTTTTTTAATTCTACTCCAAGCTGAAATATTTGAGAGGGGAAGGAGGGTGGGTGTCTCAGTCCAGCTCCCAATGAACAGGTGTTCACATAGTAACAAAGACTAAGGCCATTGGTGCTGAGTACACTCTTGTTAGTCGCTTGGCAGAGAGGCTGAGAACTTACTGGATTCAGAGGCTGTCACAGCTGGAGTGTTACACTGCTACTGCTTGTGCTGTACCTCTGTTAATGACATCACCATGTGGGCTGCCTATTCCCAAGCACTGATTTAACTTCAAAGTGCAAAGATAATCCACAGTGTGTGTGTGTTTGTAGCCATGCCTAAATTGCACAGTAGCATTTTACATAGGGTGACCAGACAGCAAATGTGAAAAATCGGGACAGGGTGGGGGGTAATAGGCGCCTATATAAGACAAAGCCCCAAATATCAGGACTGTCCCTATAAAAATCAGGACATCTGGTCACCCTAATTTTACACCTTCTTGAGCTGTTTAAAAACTATGGTTTATATGACCTGAATATGAAAATTAAGGACTGTTAGAAAGTTTGGAAAGGATTCATCATGGATTTCTGTCATTTAAAAAAAAAGTTTCCCTGCACCACTCTTTTAAACAATCAGAAAGGCTGAAAAATACCACCTGAGAAAACTTGGATTGTTTCCTTATGAAAGGCCCACTTCTTCTCCACTTAAATCAATGACAAAATGTCAATGGGAATGGGACCTAGAATGGAAAAGATTCTGGACTCAGTTGCGTCTTTAAGGCATGTTCCTGTGTTGTAGGAGGTGTGTGTGACATTTCGCTTCATATTCTTTTTGAAAATATGCTTATGATATGAATATGACATAACTGAGATGTACTTCATGCAAGATGGGTCTTGTAAGATATCATTGGAAAGGCTTTAATTTACTGAATGTGATTATCCATTTTGTATGCCTGGATCATTTCTGTATCTGAAGTTAGGAATATTGACTATGTATCTGTATTTCAACTATGCTACTTTGGGTGACACTTCAGGTACAATAATGGAAAAGCCAGTCAGGACTGATGGCCCGTCAGTGAGGACAATGGACTGTGAAAAGGCTTGGTCTTCCTGCGGATGCTCCATACTGCCACTGACTCATGGACGCTGTGATACTACAGAGTCAGGTGGTCTTGTCACCTGATGCTAAACATTACCTGGGACTTCTTGTATCTTTCCAGTGGAAGGAAAGGGGGGGGGAGGGTCAAGTTTGAGAAACAAAGGATTCTTATCTTATGTAAATCCTATTTAAGGGTGGGGAGTAAGGCAAATGGGACTCCTCCTCTCCATGGCCTGTCTGCCCAAGAAGAAAGACTGCTAAAGGCTCCTGAAGGGAAGGCAAGGGGGGAGTCCAGACTGAGACAGGGGTCCAGTCTGAAAAGGAATATAACTGGAACTCTGAACCACAGAAACTTTCCAACCTGCCTAAAATAACATTTAGGATGAGAATTTACATTTTGTAACCTGTTTCTTAAGTATATTGTGCTTAGCTTGCATACTTTGTTTTTATTTGCTCAGTAATCTGCTTTATTCTGTCTGTTATCTATTATACTCACTTAAAATTCACCTTTTGTAGTTAGTAAACTTATTTCTTGTTTATAATATAACCCATTGAGGGAGGGGGCAAATTTCTTAAAACCTTTGGGTTTGTACCCCTTTTAAGGGAGTGGGCACCGGAGTGTTGGGGGTAAGCCCTAAGGCTGAATCTCTCCAGAGCAGATCCCTGTCTCTCTGTGCAGCTGGGTGTGGCCCTGCCTGTGTCCTTGGCTGGAAGAGGATTGTGAGCCTAACCCAGCAAAGCCAGGTAAAGGGGACCCAGGCTGGCAGAATAGGCTGATTGAGCAGGGGAGGCTCAGTTAAACCCCAGCACTTCAGGTGACACCCCAAAGGGCCCAAACCCATCAAAGTGTGAAGTTGCAGCACTCCAGGAATAGCACTGGGAGGCAATCCTGTCTCAGAGAAGAATAGTGCCTCAGCACACAAAGGAAGTATGTCTGCTGCTCCACCCCTTTCTGGGGTGCAGCATTCTGTTCCCCACACATGCCCCTATTGTTGCAGTCCAGACTCCTCTCTTCTCCATCTTTTAGGAGTGCTATGTGCACCCAGTGAAGCAGTGCCTGCAAACCCCTGTGTACATGAATCCCGTGTACAGAGGGGAAAGACTCTCATGCAATCTATGTGTACCATGCAAGTGGAGATGAGGGTGGAGTGGACAAAGATCTCTGACCTCCCTTCTCCCAGTGCACACCCATGTAAAGAACAATGACTATATGTCCCAACATGATTGTGGTCCCTTGTCTAGGAAAATTTCATACATGCCTTACTGTGTTCTGCCACATCTGTCATACTATGTCAAGTTATGCTGTGCATGCCATATTATAATGCAGGTTGACATGATTCAGCAGGCCACCCTGCACACCTATAAGGGCAAACACGTGATTGAAGCAGATGGTGCATTGTTTATTGCAATGACAATGCTTGCAGATAAAAAATTTAAAACTCACTGGAGGGAATAATTCCATGTTGCAGCATACAGTAGTCTGAATTGTATCTAATGGCTCTTGGAATGAAAAAAAAAATATCAGAGAACATGTCTTGTTATTTGAGCTAGCAGACACAAGTGCATTCTATTATGTCTCTTTGCATTAGGAGTCAGCTCTTAAATAAAATAAAAGACTTTTAAAACACCCTGGAGGGGCTACATAAGCAAGTGTGCTTCAAATGCCCTCTGAGTTGTAAGTATTATTACTGTAAAGCTTATTTTATATACAGTAACTCTTGCCCTTTCCCATTCCCTGCAAGTGACACTGCAGTTGAAATGATTTAATACTGGATTATTTGGTTCTGAAGAAAGACAGCATCCTTGTTCCCTAATGATATCATCATTGCCTGCAACAGATTCTTCATGACATGTTAAGCAGCAGAAGTATCTGACACAGCTGTCAGCTGTTGTTTTCTGAGTAGGTAATAATTATGAATTTGTAAGGTACAAAAAGAAACAATAAAAAAGCTGCTAAATTACGACAAACAAAACCAAACTCTTCTTGTATTATATTAAATTTCAGAGTGGGTCACTGAGCTCTGGAAATAAAATCTAATTATTTTCAGTTGAAAAGTTCAATGTCACTATTATGGTATGACCTAGTTTTTGAAGCTCTTGAAATTTTTGGCTGAGTTAATCAAGATTGGCTTTATTTTGTCTCTATGCAATAGGCCTGGGCATCATTTTTAATATACAAAACATGCCACAAAATTATGCACATTTTTAAAATAAATTGAGAGACCATTGTTAGTTGAATGTAAGGAACGTCTGTGTTAGACATCAAGAGCAACCAAGTGGTGCAGTTCTATAACGTTGAACTGTGTATGCAGCATTACACTCAAATGTAAATTATGTTGCATGCAAAACTAAACAAATAATATTTTCCAGGGGCTCAGCTGATTATTATAATGAAGTAAGTGTTGCACTCGCCATTAATTTCCTAATCAGTATTTATGGACTTTGTATTTCATTTTTTTTTTAATCTAATGACATTATTCATTTAAGATCTGATCTGGGCATGCATGTTTCCACTGCCCATTAGTTTTATTTAGAAGTGAAGACATGTCATTGTGTAAAAAATGAATGTTATTAAGAGAGTTTGTTATTGGGCTGCTCCAGATAGACTATAAAATCTATTTATGCATTTATAAAGTTTATTTTCCCATGTTTTGACTGAGAGAACTCAAAATGTCTGTGGTGTTTATATGCAAAGATAATTTTGACCTGGTAAATTTATCAAATTCCCTTGAGACAGCTATTCTCAAGAGCTGAGAAATGGGCATGTAGTGCTGCAATATGTCTCACAAAAGGGTCTGTTTCTGATGACTCAGTAGAGATAGGAGACAACTTAAATTCCTACTGAATTAAAAGAAAATATAAAGAGATATCTTAAACACCAACAATAAAAGTTCTTTTCCTTTATTATTCCCGGAAAACTGTATCAAAAGCTCTGTGGTGGGGAAAAAAAAGTTTATTGTGATTTTTAAAGATGAACTGATTGCTTTAAAAAGCCCACTAATAATTGTTTAAGATCCCAAATTGACAGATGGTGCATAGGTGAAAGAAAAAATCTCAGTTTGGGTTGACTTAGGAGGATTTAGGTAGGGTTGGTGAAATTATAGTTTGTGAATAAATTATCTGATGAATTTCTCCTTTTATTCACTTTGCAAATTATTCCCAAACTCATCCTGATTTCTGTATAAGTATGTGTTACACACACATCCTGTTTTCTGCGCAACTAAGAATTGGTTGAAAAATTTCATCCAATAGATTGCTCAAAAACTGTACTTTGATCCTCATTATTTGGGATAAATGTCACCTGGATCATGCAGTATTGTTTCTGCTTCCTGACTGGAAGATGGGAAGTTTATAAACAGGAGAAAACTTCATATCAAATGATGAGTAGTGCACTTATACTAAAATTTGTGAAACTTTTGGATTCAAACATTTGCACAAATAAACCAGAGTTCATCTGAATTATTCAAAAACAACCAATGAGTATGACCTCACAAAGACTAGCAAAGCAACATGCCATGATCATTCATTAAACTATTTGAAAATGTTTTTTGTATTATTTAACCACCTCTGGTTTAGAATTGGACGCTGGTTCCAATTTGTCAATTTGTATAGATTTTATCAATGTTAGGCTCCCACCAGCCTCATCTTCATAGTCATGAGGCCTGATTAGTAACCAAAGCTGAGAGGAGCCCTGGAAAGAAGTCAGGGAGAAAATTTGAGGAGAAATGGTGGAAGGGACATTTTAGAGGGACCCTAAGATATAAGGAATGGTAAACATAATTGGGGAGAGTAAAGGAAAACGGAGCAGGGAAACTGGGTATTTGGTGGATAAAAAAACCCCGCAAAAGATTAGGGAGGAAAAGAAAGAGTTGATGTGACTAGACAATGGAACAGAAGAAAGGAATGAGAGGAAAGTAGGGAATGTATATGTTAATAGGGGGAAACATAAAAATAGAACAAAGTAAAGAAAAAGCAGAAGTGTAGCATATAGAGAAGGTATGTGGCAGCATGGGAAACAGAGGACTAGAAATTGAAAAGGAGAGGTGAGAGAAAAAAAATTGCATAGAAGGAGGCACATGTTGCTAGGTTTAGTCATTATCATCATATCTTGTCACTTCAAAACAGCATCCTAGACCTGGTATTGTCACTTATTTTGAATAGTTCCTCAGGAGTACAGGACATTGACAGAGGGCACTCCATCTGGCAGAGTCCAGGTGTTTGCCTAAGCTCTCCACATTCTCATTTGGGGTCATTCCTCAGCTTCCACTTGGTCAAATTGTCATGAGTCTTTGCCATCCTAGCTCTCCAATGTCCCAAGAAACAGAAGTGGCAGTTCCAAAAGCCGTATGTTGCTTAAAATATCCCAATTTTGTTTTATTTGTGACAAAGAAGAGTACAGTACACCCATATTTTTGTTCGAGGTTAGTGCCTGGATGAAGTTGTTCTGAAGGAACTGAAGGATCTTGGTTCTACAAGATCAGTAGTGGAATGTGTCCATTCAGCAGATGTCTTGGATCATGCACCTTTTTTACTGAATGCATCCCACCTTATTGATGATGTTGCAATCTCCGCAAGACAGTATGGGAGTTGGGATCAAAGTCCCTGTGATGACACTACATCACTAAATAGAATTTAGTTTCTATTTTGTGTGCATAGCTTGAGCATGACCATATTAGGGCACAGTTCTTCACAGATTCTCAGGGCATTTGGGGGTCTGCTCTCCATTTTGTGTTGGGTGGTTTCTGGACTACAAAATTCTTAGAGGTCACATTTCTTTTCAGTTTCTTGAAGTGGTTTATGAATGTCAGTGTTAAGTCTAATGTGCCCCCTCCCCCCCAATGTTCATTGTGCTCAAAGATTGTACCATCCCACAATAGTTGTTGTACCCCTAAGGCTGGGAGGTCTGCTGCCACCACTGCGAATAGAGAAATATATACACTTTTTGTACCCTTGTTCAGAAAAGGTTGGGCATTGCTGCTATTATGGATCACAGTTGAACAAATGTATATTGTTGTGACAACTTTTGATTGGAGTTTGACAATGATTGATAGGTGTCTCTTTCCTATAAGATAAATGGCGAATTTTAATAAAGAAAGTGACATTATAAAAATTGGGTACTTACATTTTTCAAATGATCTTTCTGTTTAAAGTGTTTGGCTATTGTCTGCTGGATACTAGATCCTAGTGAATAGCTTATAATGTGTGTGTGTGTGTGTGTGTGTGTGTGTGTGTGTGTGTGTGTGTGTGTGTGTGTGTGTAAAAATATATAAAAGAATGTGAAAGTTACATAATTAGGTCCAAAAATACAATGAAAGCAAAACAAAATATCAAAAGAGAGTCGTGATCATTAAATGAAAATTGAATTTAACAATTTGAAATCTTTTTTCCCCAGTAATTTTAGCTGAAAAAACATTGCAATTCGATATAAAATAGAAATATTAAAGAACAATTCTTGTGTGGTTAATCTTCAAGTATTAGGTTTAAACCAGGGTTTAGAAGGAAAAAATATGGTTAGTACCTTACCTGCTTTGTTGGAGGAAATTTTATATGTTACATTTGAACAGCCTTTCATTAGTGAAAAAGGTGTTTAGTGGTCTAACTTCTTGATTTTCATTTAATAGTAATGGAAGATCTGGATAAGACATTTTTCGGACATTTTAAATAGTTTTTCTCTCTTTGTATTAAAGACCAAAGCTTGATATATACATAAAAGAAAAATAAAGCAATATTTTATTATAAATATCCCTGAATGTGTTTTAATATTGTAAAAAAACTCCTCAATTTAGAGATTTAAATTTTATACTTTGATTAATTACTTTTAATAAATGCGATGCCCAAGTGGAATTTTTTCCTAGGAAAGTTATAAGCAACACTAGATGGAAACAGGTATGGTAGTTATTTTCTGAATTGATGGTAGGGGGAATTTGACATTTAAATACTCTAATTGTGGATTTTTTGTTTTGTTGTCCCCTCCTAAGAAAATCAAGCTGGTTCTGATGAGGAATTTCAGTTGAAAACAGTTTCTATTTTCTGGGGTTTAATTATTTGACATTTTTCCCCCTTAAATTGAATAGTCGTTGGCATATAGTTAAGAAGAAATTATCATAGCACATTTTTTAACCAGGCGTTTAGTTCAGATATGTTGTTGTACACTTCCAGCATTATTTGTTTATCTATTACTAGAACAGCAAGTGACAAGCTAATGAAATCATTTATGGTATCCTGAGGTTTATTGTAAATTACAGATATAACATTTCTATATGACTGTAAAGTGACAGTTTTAGTTGTTTACTAATCAGTTTTCTTCCTGGATTTTTGCTGCATGTTTTGCTACATAACCTATGCTGGATATACACTGTGCCTCCATGGCCTGGCTGCCACCCCATCTTGAGTCATAATCACGCCTTATCGCTTCACTGAAAGTTTCAGTTGCTGGCAGTTTTGACATTCAATTGCAGCCTGCCAGAGCAGTTCCCATGATTCATGCTTCTGACTGACTTTGATTGCTTCTTTCTTTTCTGTATACAGGACACACAGGCTTGGATCCACAAAGGGACGTAGGCAGTGCGACACTCAGCGTTGCAGTGCCTAACTTTCAGACACCTAGAAAATTACAGGAACAGCATTGCAAGCCACAAAGACTGAGTTAGGTGCCTAGGCTCCTTGTACAATGAATTGAGAGAGAGAGAGAGAGAGAGAGATTGCTCCTCCCTCTACAATGAATGGAGAGAGAGAGACATCCTTACAATGGGATCCACAAAGACAGCTTGCTGGTCAAATGGGAGTTGCTAACAGGAGGAATATGTTCCAAGGCCCACTCCTCTCATGGAGATAGGCACCTTGACAGGACCTCCCTTATAATCTTTTGCCCAATGATTAGAGTACTTATTCAAGTCCCCCTTTCTGCCTGATGAGGAGAAGGGATGTGAGCAGGGATCTACCACCTCTCAGGTGAATGCTCTAACCATGTGGTATGGGATGTGGGGCTCCCTCCTACTGTCGTATTGAAGTTGTTCCACTTCAGTTAAATAATTGAATAAATCAATATTAATTGGTCCAGAGAGTGAAAAATCACTATATAGCCCAGTGATTAGAACACTTATTTGAGGTAGCAGATTCCAGATCAAATTCCTTCTTCCCCTCAGGTGAGGTGTGGAGAGAAGGGGAATTTGAACTGGTAGTCTCCCACATCCATGGTCAAGTCATAGAATTTAGGATCTGGAAGGACAACTAGAACATCTAATCTGACCTAATCTGTGTATCACAGGCCATCAACAGCAGCCAGCAACCAAAATGAGACCAAAATATTACAGCCCATAGGAGACTAGATTATTATGTGCCATGAGCAGAGATAGGAGGAACTGAGGTGCCCAAGTGCTTGAGGAAAATGATTGTCAGATATACCCAGATAATCCTGATCCACACCCTAAAGAGAAAGGAGAACTGCCCCCAAAGTGACTGCCATTCTGAGCTGGGGGCAAATTCCTGCCTGACCCCACATATGGCATTTAGACCCTGATCACATGAGCATGAACTAGCCAGCCAAGCACCTGACAGAGAAAATTCTTGGTGCCACCTCAAAGTTCTAGCCTACCCTGCCTAATGTCCTATCTCCAGCTGTGGCCATCTCTGATGTTTCAGAGGAAGATTTTTTTTTTAAATATACCCTCCCAGAATACACTGGGGGGAAAATTCCCTTCCTGACCACTGCCAGTGGCTGGCTGAAACCCTGAAGCATGAGTTTACGAACATAAGACATAAATCAGAAGTGAGCCCCAGGGCTGTTGAGCCCTCCCCTTTCATCACAAGTGACCCTGTCATACAACTGCACTCACAAATGTGTCCACCTCTCTCTTAAAACTAGTTAAACCATTTGCCTCCACAACTCCTATTGGAAGGCTGTTCTAGAATGTCACCCCTCTGATAGTTAGAAACCCTCTTCTAATTTCCAGCCTGAATTTGTTCCTGGCCAATTTATATCTATTTATTCTTGTGTCAATATTGTCCTTTAGCTTAAATAGCTCTTCACCTTCCCTGATATTTACCCTCCTAATGTATTTATAGAGAGCAATCATATCCCCTCTCAGGCTTCTTTTTGCTAGACTAAACAAGCCAAGCTCATCCATTCCCCTGATCATTCTGGAAGATCCTCTCTGCACCTGTTTCAGTTTGAATTCATCTTTCTTGAACATGGGTGGCCAGAATTGTACACAGTATTCCAAATGAGTCGTACCAGAAACTTGTATATTGGAATTAATACTTCTCTAGCTCTACTGGAAAGTCCTCACCAAATACATTTTAAGATTGCATTAGCCTTTTTCAGAGCCACATCACATTGGTGGCTCATAGTCATCCTGTGATCGACCCATCACCCAAGTCTCTCTCCTCCTCTGTCACTTCCAACTGATAAGCCCCCAGGTTGCGTCAGAAATTATTATTATTAGACCCTCATTGCATGATCTTCCACTTTGTACTATTGAATTTCATCCCATTTCTGTCACTCCAGTCTTCAAGGTCTTACAGATCTTCCTGTATAATATTCTGGTCATCCTCTGTATTGACAACACCTCCCAACTTTGTGTCATCAACAAACTTCATTAGCACGCTCCTACTTTTTGTGCCAAGGTCATTTATAAAAATATTGAATAAGATTGGTTCCAAGACTGATGCTTTAGGAGCTTCACTAGTAACCTCCCTCCAGTCTGATAATTCACTTTGCAGCACAGCCCATTGCCTTCTTGCCTTTTATCCCACTCCTTATCTACCTTATCTTATCTCCTAATAATTTCCCATGTGGTACTCTGTCAAGTGCTCTATTGAAGTTCCAGTATATTAGATGTACTGCACTTCCCTTATCTAAATCTGTTATTTTCTCAAAGAAGGAAATCAGGTTAGTCTGGCATGATCTGCCTTTGATAAAGCCATGTTGCCTTACAGTCCCTTTACCTCGATAAATTTAATTATTCTTTCCATCGCAATTTGTTCTAAAGCCTTGCATAATACTGAGGTCAGACTAACAGGTCGGTGTGTGCCTGCTTCGCTTTTTTCCCATTTCTTAAATTAGATATAATGTTAGCTATTCTCCATTCATATGGTACTACCTCTGAATAGATAGATTTATTAAAAAACTTACCAGACGAGCAATCTCATGTACCATTTATTTCAGTATTCCTGGATGGAAATTATCTGATTCCCCTGATTTGAGTGCATTAAGCTCTTTAAATTTTTCTTCCACCTTAGATGTGGTCATTTCCATTTCTTGACACGCATTTCCATCAGTCATACTGCCTTCATGCACATGCTCCATATTATCACCCTTATTGAAAACTGAGGCAAAGTATTCATTTAGCTTTGGGGCCATCCCTAGATTATCTTTAATCTCCTTCCCATCTACAATGCCTAGCAGCTCAACCTCCTCCTCCTTTATTCTCTTTTTATTAACATAACTAGAAAACTCTATTATTCATTTTAATTTCCTCAGCAAGAACTAATTGAGCATGATTTTTAGCAATTCTCACTTTATTCCTACATTTTCCCATCTCCATGACATAGTTTTCTTTGGTGATCCCCCCCTTTTCCCATTCCCTACAGGCTCTCTGCTAATAACCATTTTGAGGTGGTTATTCATCCAGCTGGGTTTGGAGCCTTTCCCTACAAGTTTTTCCCTGCACAAAGTGTGACCAGGTGTCTGGGATGGACAACACTGAGAATGCCACACTCAGGGCAAACTGCAAGAAATAGGGCAGATAATCCCCAACAATGGTGTACCACACTGGTTAACCAGAAGCCCCACACAGTCCCCTTTGGGCATTCCAACCCTTGGCTCCCATCCAGACAACCAAGTCTAATATAATGATAAGTTACTGAAAACCCAGTTCCCCATATGTGAAGTTCTTACTAATCTCAAAGGATCAGAAACTTACTCCATGTCAATATATAATTCAGATCTCATCATCACAGTCAGCCAATCCTTAGTAAACTAACTAAAGGTTCATTTATAATTCTCTAATTTTCTTTTATTAATAGTAAATAGACTACGTACATACAAATGACTGCAAAGTGCTTATATCAGGTTTGTAGCAGTGATGGAATAGACTGCTGGCTTGCCAAAGTCTCTCTGGTAACTTCCAAATGATTGGAAGGTCCTCAGACCATAGTTCAAGATGCTCCTTTTAATTGTAAATCCACAGTCAAGAGAATGAGAGCAGGAAAGAGGCAAAATTGAGTTGTCTTTGGTGTATTTTATATTCTTTGCCGTGTGCATGGAAATTTACTGCCCCAAATAAAGCCCACAGCCCAAGTGCATGGAAAGTTACTGGCCCAAAATGGAGTCCAGGGTCACATGTCATTACATGGTTTGCTGACTCAGGGGCAGCCAGTGTCCACATCCTTTCTGAGGCATCCACAGGAAAGGCTTACTGGCCCATTGAGAGCTGAATGTCCTTACTGGGCCATCAACACATAGCTGTCCATGCCTGATGTAAATCTACCTAGGGAGTGTCACGCAGGAATAGACCACATGTTTAAGGTACAAATATATAGCCAATATTCATAACTTCAGATTCAAGGATGATACATGCATATAAACAAGATAATCATACTTAGCAAATATGGGAGGAGGGATAGCTTAGTGGTTTGAGCATTGGCCTGCTAAACCCAGGGTTATGAGTTCAATCCTTGAGGGGGCCATTTAGAAATCTGGGGCAAAAATCTGTCAGGGACAGTACTTGGTCCTGCTAGTAAACACAGGGGACTGGCCTTGATGACCTTTCAAGGTCCCTTCCAGTTCTATGAGATAGGTATATCTCCATAACTTTTCCACTGATACCTCATATAACATACTTTGTATAAGATTTGTGGAAATTGTATAACAGTGATATAAATGGTCACCTTTCTCATTCACAGCATCACAGTAGGGATGCAAATTTCAGACCATTTTGTGTAGTTGATTTGGAAGAAATTACAAGTCTTCTCTACATTTAAGTCCTTGAGCTCTTCAGTCCAGCTGACTTTAACTTGCACTTAATTTCCCAAAATCTGCCCTTTTGAAATAAAAAAACATTGTTGATAACCTGATTTTGACTATCCATTGCATTTAAACTGAATCAACTCATGATCACTCAATAGAAGTTTATTTCCTAGAACCAGCTCTTCTGTGATGTCATCACTATTTACTAAAACCAAGTCTAAAATTGCATGACCTCTTGTTGGTTCAGTGACAGTCTGATGAAGAAACCTATAATCTATCACATCCAGGAATAAGTGGGCCCTACCATTATTAGTTATTCTTCAGTCTACATCCGGGAAGTTAGTCTCCCATTATGACACAATTTACAGAAGTATTTATCTCTCTAATAACTTTAACAAGATCACCCATCCGTATCCAACTCTGACTCTGGTGGTCTATGGAAGACCCCAAACACTATCCCAACAGAACCTTTTTAAAAATCCTTCTCCAAAGTGATTTTGAACCAAAGAGATTAAGTTCTGTCCATACTATATCTTGGTATTTCTTTACAGTTTACTGCACAGTGCTTCATTGATATACAATACTACCCCACCACCGTTACCAGGTGCATACCCTAACCACTGGGCTAAAGAATATAAGAGATGTCTGCATCCCTCTGGGCTGTGTTGTGGAATTAGCCAGCCTCTAAGCCAGTGGTGGGCAACCTGCGGCCCACGGGCCGCACAAGGTCTGTCAGGATAATCCGCTGGTGGGCCGCGAGACAGTTTGTTTACATTTGCACGGCCGCCTGCAGCTCCCAGTGACCGCAGTTCACCATTCCTGGCCAATGGGAGCTGCGGGAAGCAATGTCCAGCACGTCCCCACGGCCCACCACGTCCCGCAGTTCCCATTGGCTGGGAATGGCGAACTTGAGCCACTGGGAGCTGCGGGGGGCTGTGCCTGCTGACAGTCAACATCAGCAAAATGTCTCGCAGCTCGCAATCAGATTACCTTGATGGGCCGCAGAGGGTGAGAAGGGACCCCAAATGTCATCTAGTCTAACCCCCTGCCAAGATGCAGGATTTTTGTGTCTAAACAATCCAAGACAGATGGCTATCCAGCCTCCTTTTGAAAACCTCCAGTGAAGGAGCTTCCATAACTTCCCTAGGCAGCCTGTTCCATTGTCCTACTGTTCTTACAGTTAGGAAGTGTTTCCTGAGATTTAATCTAAATCTGCTGTGCTGTAGTTTGAACCCGTTGCCTCTTGTCCTGCCCTCTGTGGCAAGAGAGAACAATTTTTCTCCATCTTCCTTATGGCAGCTTATCAAGTATTTTGAAGACTGATATCATATCCCCCTTTAATCTCCTCTTTTCCACACAAAACACACCCAGTTCCTTTGGCTTTTGCTCATATGGCTTGCATTCCATCATCTTTGTTACTCTCCTCTGGATCCTTTCCAGTTTTGCTACATCCTTTTTATACATTGGTGACCAAAATTGGACACACTACTCCAGCTGACTTGACTTGACTTGCATGCTATGCCTCTGTTAATGCAACCTAAAATTGTATTTGCTTTTTTTGCAACAGCATTACATTGCTGACTCATGTTGAGGATGCGATCCACCAACTCCCAAATACTTCTCAGCAGCACTGCTGCCAAGTCAGTTGTTCTCCTATTCTGTGTTTGTGCATTTGGTTTTTCTTCTCTAAGTGAAGCACCTTACATTTGTCTTTGTTGAATTTCATTTTGTTGTGTATAGCCCAATTTTCCAGTTTATCAAGATTCTTTGAATTTTAGCTCTATCCTCCAAATTATTTGCCACCCCCCTTGCTTTGTGTCATCTGCAAATTTGATCAGTATGCTCTCTATACTTACATCTGGGTCATTAATAAAGATGTTAAATAACATTGGACCCAAAACAGATCTTTGTGAAACCCCACTTGAGACCTCCTTCCAATCTGAAATCATTCCATTAATAGTTACTCTTTATTTATGATTGTTTAATAAATTATGTATCCACTTTAGTGGTAGTTCTGCCCAGCCCACATTTCTCCAGTTTACTTATCAGAATGTCATGTGGGACTGTGTCAAAAATCTTGTAAAGTCCAGGTATATTACATCCACCGTATTCCCTCTCTCCACCAAACCAGATACCTTATCAAAGAAGGAAATCAAGATGGATTATTTCCTTATTTTAAGGAAAGACACAGTCAGCTCAAAAATCACACTTTTTATTTTCATGTTGATCTTTCTATAGTGCCACTTTGGTTATACAGCCCTGATCATTCAATGGTCTCTACACAGGCACATCCTTGCACTGTCACAGAGCTCATTGCAGGATCAGGGTGTTAGAATCACAAGATGGCTGGCTGAGGCTGGAGGTAAGGTTGCCAACTTTCTAATCACACAAAACCAAACACCCCTACCATGCCCCTTCTCCGAGGTCCCACCCCCGCTCACCCCATTCCCCCCCTCCCTCCCTAACTCTTCCCCACCCTCACTCACTTTCACTGGGCTGGGGCAGGGGGTTGGGGTGCAGAAGGGGGTATGAGCTCTGGGATGGGGGTGCAGGCTCTGGAGTGGGGCTGGGGATGAGGTGTTTGGGCTGCAGGAGGGGGCTCCAGGCTGGACCAGGGGATTGGGGTGCAGTGGGGTGAAGGCACCAGCTGGGGGTGAGGCTGGGGATGAGGGGTTTGGAGTGTTGGAGGGGGCTCCGGGCTGGGCCAGGGGGTTGGGGTGCTGGGGGGGGGGGTGATCCCGCTGGTGCTTACTACAGTTCTGAGGAAGTGGTCACCATCTCCCTGCGGCCTCTAGGCACATGAGCAGCCACGCAGCTCTGTGCGGCATGTGGTGCCTTCGTACCTGCAGACACCGCCCCCTGCAGCTCCCATTGGTCACAGTTCCCGGCCAATGGGAGCTGCGGAGCTGGTATTCAGGGTGGGGGCAGCGCGCAGAGCTTCCCAGTTCCTGGCTGCCTTCCTTACCCCGAGGCCCCATGCTGCGCCACTAGCAGGACTTTTAATGGATTTCAATGTAAGGGCCCGATTCTGCAAACATGTCTGTGAGTATTTTCATGAATAAGAATTATTCCACTGAATTCTATTGCCTAAATTAGAACACAATAAAAATGACAGACAAATGGGAATAACAACATGAAAATCAGTACACTACCTCTTTCCATTTGTTAAGGGATCATGGAGTGCTAGAACTGGGGGGAAAAAATGACATGCACACCTTTCAAAATGTGTGTGTATATAAATGTAAATTTTTGTTATGTTAATATATTATAGATTTATAGACTTTAAGCCTAGAAGCCCCCATTATGTTTATCAAGACTGATCTCATGCATAACACAGGCCAAAAAACCTCATCCAGTAATTTTTGCATCAAGCCCATAACTTCTGTTTGAGCAATAGAGTGTTCTTTAGAAAGAGATCCAGCCTTGATTTAAAGACTTGAATTGATGGAGAATTATTCCAAGGTAAATTGTTCTAATAGTTAATTAGCCTCACTGTTAAAAACATCAGAGGGTCCTGTGGCACCTTTATGACTAACAGAAGTATTGGGAGCATAAGCTTTCGTGGGTAAGAACCTCACTTCTTCAGATGCAAGTGTTAAAACATGTGT
Organism: Emys orbicularis; assembly: GCF_028017835.1. Taxonomy (NCBI): domain Eukaryota; kingdom Metazoa; phylum Chordata; order Testudines; family Emydidae; genus Emys; species Emys orbicularis. The sequence continues at coordinate 264,648,560 of NC_088683.1, read as the reverse complement.
TATTTCTAGTTTGAATTTGTCTAGCTTCAGATTCCCACCAATGGATCTCATGAAGCCTTTTTTTGCTAGATGAAAGAGCTATCAGAAATTTCTTCCCCAAGTAAGTACTCAGAGACTGTGATTAAGTCACCTCTTAATTTTCTGTTGGCTAAACTAAATAGATTGAGATGCTTGAGTCTCTCAGTATGTCAGATTTTCAAGATCTTAAATCCTTTTGGTAGCTCTTTTCTGAAACCTTCCAATTTGTCCACATCTTTTTTGAATTGTGTGTATCAGAACAAGACTCAGTACTCCAGTAATGGTTTCATTAATGCTATATACATTACTCCTACTTGATTTCCTCCTGTTTATATATAGAAGGATTGCATTCACCCTTCTGGCTACATCATCAAACTGTGAGTTCATGTTTAATTGGTTATCTATCATTACCACTAAGTGCATTTCATGATGCAATCCTTATCTTGCAGTTTGAGGGAACAAAGGGTATGTCTACACTACAGGATTAATCCGAATTTATATAATTCGAATTTAGGAAACCGATTTTATAAATTCAAATGTATTCGGCCACACTAGGCACCATTAATTCGGTGGTGTGCATCCAAGCTACCGTAGTAGCATCGATTTCCAGAGCGTTGCATTGTGGGTAGCCAATAACATTGAATTGCCAATAACTTCGAATTGCGGCCACACTAACCTTAATTCGGATTAACAATACCGATTTTGACGCTACTCCTCTCGTCGAGGAGGAGTACAGAAATCGAATTAAAGGGCTCTTTAATTCGAATTAAATGGCTTCGTTGTGTGGACGGGTCAAGCGTTAATTCGAATTAAAGCAGCTAAATCCGAATTAAAGTCGTAGTGTAGACCAGGCCAAAGACCATCAGGAGGGCCTACAGTGGAGTGGAAGTAAAGTTTGGAAAGCCAAACAATAGAACTGAGTCTTGAGGTTAGTGAGAAGGGGAGAGTGCAATGTTAATGGAGTGGTGGTGAGGAAAGAGAGAGAGAGAAACAAACTAAGTGAAGCCAATGGCAAAACATCCATTAACTTCCTTGGGAACAGGATTTCACCCAGAGCATCCTTTTAACATGTTCAAACTAAATAACAACTTGAGTGATAGCTGGTGGGAAATACACTGGGATAGGTGCGAATGTGCTGCTAATGGAATTGCAAAACCTGGCATTTGGTCAAGTATTCAACATGCTCTATTTTAGATCACTTTCTTAAACAAAATGGTATCTGAGGATCAAATGAAAATCAGTATTATAAAAACACCCTGCAAATTCAAAGTTGTTAGCATTGCTAATGGACAGGATTTATTAATCTTTCTTAACATAAGTAAAAGGATCAATGTCTGTAAATAATATTAGAGTTTTTGGTGAAAACAAACTAGTACTGTATGTCTGACATATTCCCTTTGAAATAAGCTCATACTTTTAACTATGAATGTTCTTGTTTTCATTCATTATTGATTGTTCCAGCTTAGCATATAAACCATTTCCCTCCCTTACTTTGAGTTTATCAGAGAAAGAGATTTTTTTTTAAAGAACATACTCATCGATGTAATACACTGCTTCATAAATATAACATTTTTGAATGGAGGTAACACATTAACTATATTGCTATTGTGGCTTTTGAGAAATAACTTTAGAACAAAGCAAAACAGCCTTTGTTCAGCCTGTGTGGACCTAGGTATTGTTCAACAGAAGAATAACAGAATCTGACCCTATTTGGTAATGGGGGAAATGAACATCCATCTGCCCAGAAGTCAATGAGAATTTTGCCATTGATTTCAGTGGAGACAGGATTTCACTCCAGATCCTTATCTTACCCACTAGTGTGTGCAAAACTGATTGGAAGTCTTTCACAAAGAGGATTTCTCATATGTCCAATATTTCCTACTTTTGGTCATGTCAGAAACATTGTAAAAATAATCATAGGGTTAATCCTACTCATCTTACTTATCAAAGTATACTTTGTCATGGTCTCATGGCACTTCCTCTTCCAGTCACAGGCAGAACCCAGTAGTGCATATAAATAAGTAATAAATATAATAATAACACAGAGTTAACCAAATTTTTCTGAACAAGAAAAAATATTTTGATTTGAGATTGGAGAGAAGATTTGTTTGTGTAAGTGAAAGATGTTCTTATATTGTTTTCCAAAGTGACTCGTGCCTAGGAAAAGTGTCATTAGTAAAATAATATGGCTCCATATCCTATCACAATCACTTTGAACACATTGAATGAATCATTAAAGTGTATATGCCAGTTGAGTGTATAATCACATTTCTCAAAAGGACTTGTCACAATAGTTGGAGAGAACAGAACCAAAGGTCTACTCTTTTGTGAGATATACAGGGATTGAATATTAATTGGTGACATCAAAGGCTTCTGTAGACAATGCATATCTCCTTGTAATTTAATTTAGCCAAGTGTTTGCTCTACACATCTATCCATGGCTATAGGCAAACATTTAACGTTTGAAAACAATATCTCAATTTTTATTATGCCTATGCCTATGCCACTTTTATTTGTAGTATCTGTACCTCCAGAAACACATTAAAATGATACAATTGCTTCATTGTAATTGGTTTTTGAGGACTTGGTGACTGATTTCCAAAGATAGGCATCTGTATTTTAAGACATGAGAAAAGTATGGACCTCATGTTTAGAGCAGTTGCAGGAATTGAAAGTTAGGACTCTGATGTCTAAAGTAAAACAAAAAGCCATCAATCACCAGCCGTTTTCTTTTTGTAACATATTTCATTTTGCAGATACAAAGCTGTTTCCCCTCCACCCTGAATTACAATAATTACAGTTAAAAGAGCCTTTAGGTAAGATCCAGCTGATATTTATCAGGAAGATTAGGTAACAAATACAGTATTGTTGAACTGCAAAAAGATATGGGTGCTACAATAAAAACTCTTCAACAACGTTTTTTTCTTTTTTCTCTCTCTTACTATGGCACTCTAGCTTATTTGGAGCTTTTAGGCTAGCTCAAAATGAAAGACCATTCAATTGAAATAATTGTAATAAATATAACATGTCATCAACAAAGTGAGATCGGAAGACGCAATGTATTCTGTAGTAATTTTATAGTCAGGCTGAAGAGAAAACAGCCACTTGTGAATTGGCATTTTCTGTATAATCATTTTATTGAAGCAGTGGCATTGTTCATCAGAGCTTTATGTTGGCCAGGAGCAGAAAGAAAGAGCACAGACATGTTCTGAATAAATCTGACATATTTTAGGGAGGTAAATTTGTGTATTCATTGGAAACGACTAAAATAACACAGTTGTTTTAAAAATTGCTACTGAATTGTGCAGTGCACTTTCAAAGTGTCCATTTTCATCTGCATTTTGACCTCAGTTAACCATTCCTGAATAGGATTGGGCAAAGCTACCATGGGGCATGAACAGGTATCTATATAAAGTAAAAATAACAGGAGTACTTGTGGCACCTTAGAGACTAACAAATTTATTAGAGCATAAGCTTTCGTGGGCTACAACCCATCCGAAGAAGTGGGTTGTAGCCCACGAAAGCTTATGCTCTAATAAATTTGTTAGTCTCTAAGGTGCCACAAGTACTCCTGTTATTTTTGCGGATACAGACTAACACGGCTGCTACTCTGAAACCTATATAAAGTAAGTTCAACTTAGTCTCTGTTTTATTATATCATTTTCTGGTTCTCTTCTTCCCAGAGTGATAGCTGCTTTTATACTATGCATTCTTTTAGCCACTTCTCACTTAAAACTTTGCACACTGCAAAGTCTTATCTCTGTGTAAACCATTAGGGTGGGAGTACTCATGTTGACAGGGAAGAAGTGTCCATCAGTGTTTTAATCACCAAGTCATGCAACCTGATCTAATTGGGGTTAGAAGAAGACATGTTGGTTAAAACATCATCACCTGGTCTACACTGGTGCTTCCATCACAATTACTGTGGGTGATACAGAGGTAGAAATCTGAGGTCTTGTCTACACTGGCAAGTTTCTGTGCACTAAAGCAGCTTTCTGTGGTATAACTCCCGAGGCGTACACACTGCGAAGCCACTTAGTGTGCAGAAACTCCTCAGTTGCAGTGTTGCAAAAAACCCACCTTGACGAGAGTTGTAAGCCTTAAAGTGCAGAGGCTCCAGCACTGTGTTAGCAGTGTAAACACATTACAGCACAGAAAGCAATCAATCCGCCTCCGGAAGTATCCCATAATCCCTCAAGTGGCCGCTCTGCTCATTGTTTTGAACTCAGCTGCCCTGGAGACATGTGCCCCTCTCCTTTCAAAGCTCCATTTCTGACAGCCCTTGCACGCTGTGCTGATCTGTTCTGGGACACAAAGCAAACCATTAATGTGGAATGCTTGTGCTGTTGAACTCAGAGGCAGTCGTGTGTGTGTGTGTGTGTGTGAGAGAGAGAGAGAGATTGCTGTGCAGAGAGCTGGGGAGGGAAGCGATGGCTGATGTCGGGGTTTCCCCCTCCCCCTACCTCAGGACTGGTTGCTTCCTGCCGCTGTCTGAACTTACAAGATAGCATGCTGACACATTCTCTGTCCCCCAAAACATACTATCTCTCTTCCCCGCCCCCCCATACACACACACACACTCTGTCCCCCCATCCCACTTCAGTTGAAAAGCAGCTGGCAATGTAGTAGGATGCCCATGGAACAATGGGATTGGGAAACCTGCTTCATGTGATACTGTGCCTGCCCCATGAGATATTGCAAACCCTTCCCAAATTACCCTCTGGCCAGTTGCACAGTGGGATAGCTACCACAATGCTCTGCTCTCTTTGTTGTTTCAAGAGCTGCTAACGTGGATGTGCTCCAGCGTCATAAGGAGCACAGTGTGGACACGCAACAGCGGTTTAATTCCAGTGCTTTAATAAAAGTGCTATAACTTGTTGCGCAGAAACTTGCCAGTGTAGACATACCCCTACTAAAAATGCTAGTATAGCACTAGTCTAATTGTGTGAGAACTAACATTTAGAGATTCCCAAGAAATGAAATGTCTATGATTTATTAACAAATAGGCAACAAGCCGTAACACAGCATGACTCAGAAGGGAGATGCTGTTGCTCTAAATCTGAAGACCTTGTTTGATGAAAACATATTTTTTAAAAGTAGGTGTCAGAAAAATTTGGGTGATGAAGAGAATGTAAATGGTGCATATTGGTTGTGTGTTTTATACAGACAGAGATGTAGCATGTTCATTTTTCTAGCTTGTTTCCTATAGGAGCAGTGCTGCTATAATGAAGGGTGTTCTAGAGGGGTATCTGGAGAGGTCAACCCTCTTTTGCACTAAAGATTCTCTCCATGTGGAATTCCAGGGTTCATAGGGTTGGGAGGCTCTGTCCCCTGCCACTTCCATGGCACCCAATATTCCTCTAACCTAAGGAAACAGTTTGAAGGAAACTCCATAAGGTTCCCCTCACTAGATTGCATGGACCCTTGTCCCTCTCCTGCCAGTATTCCTGCAGGAAGGAATGATTTTGCCCAAACTTTATGCTATATGTAAACTTTATGTAACTATAACAGGACCCCTTGGAAATAGTGACCATAATATAATAACATTTAACATCCCTGTGGTGGGAAGAACATCTCAACAGCCCAACACTGTGGCATTTAATTTCAAAAAGGGGAACTATGCAAAAATTACGGGGTTAGTTAAACGGAAATTAAAAGATACATTGACTAAAGTGAAATCCCTGCAAGCTGCATGGACGCTTTTTAAAGACACCATAATAGAGGCCCAACTTCAATGTATACCCCAAATTAAGAAACACAGTAAAAGAACTAAAAAAGAGCCACTGTGGCTTAACAACCATATAAAAGAAGCAGTGAGAGATAAAAAGGCATCTTTTAAAAAATGGAAGTCAAATCCTAGTGAGGTAAATAGAAAGGAGCATAAACACTGCCAACTTAAGTGCAAGAATGTAATAAGAAAAGCCAAAGAGGAGTTTGAAGAATGGCTAGCCAAAAACTCAAAAGGTAATAACAAAATGTTTTTTAAGTACATCAGAAGCAGAAAGCCTGCTAAACAACCAGTGGGGCCCCTAGATAATCGAGATACAAAAGGAGCACTTAAAGACGATAAAGTCATTGCGGAGAAACTAAACAAATTCTTTGCTTCAGTCTTCACGGCTGAGGATGTTAGGGAGATTCCCAAACCTGAGCCGGCTTTTGTAGGTGACAAATCTGAGGAACTGTCACAAATTGAAGTGTCACTAGAGGAGGCTTTGGAATTAATTGATAGACTTAACATTAACAAGTCACCGGGACCAGATGGCATTCACCCAAGAGTTCTGAAAGAACTCAAATGTGAAGTTGCGGAACTATTAACTAGGGTTTGTAACCTGTCCTTTAAATGGCTTCTGTACCCAATGACTGGAAGATAGCTAATGTAACACCAATATTTAAAAAGGGCTCTAGAGGTGATCCCGGCAATTACAGACCAGTAAGTCTAACGTCAGTACCGGGCAAATTAGTTCAAACAATAGTAAAGAATAAAATTGTCGGACACATAGAAGAACATAAATTGTTGGGCAAAAGTCAACATGGTTTCTGTAAGGGGAAATCGTGTCTTACTAATCTATTAGAGTTCTTTGAAGGGGTCAACAAACATGTGGACAAGGGGGATCCAGTGGACATAGTGTACTTAGATTTCCAGAAAGCCTTTGACAAGGTCCCTCACCAAAGGCTCTTACGTAAATTAAGTTGTCATGGGATAAAAGGGAAGGTCCTTTCATGGACTGAGAACTGGTTAAAAGACAGGGAACAAAGGGTAGGAATAAATGGTAAATTCTCAGAATGGAGAGGGGTAACTAGTGGTGTTCCCCAAGAGTCTGTCCTAGGACCAATCCTATTCAATTTATTCATAAATGATCTGGAGAAAGGGGTAAAAAGTGAGGTGGCAAAGTTTGCAGATGATACTAAACTGCTCAAGATAGTTAGGACCAAAGCAGACTGTGAAGAACTTCAAAAAGATCTCAGAAAACTAAGTGATTGGGCAACAAAATGGCAAATGAAATTTAATGTGGATAAATGTAAAGTAATGCACATTGGGAAAAATAACCCCACCTATACATACAGTATGATGGGGGCTAATTTAGCTACAATGAGTCAGGAAAAAGATCTTCGAGTCATCATGGATAGTTCTCTGAAGACATCCACGCAGTGTGCAGAGGCGGTCAAAAAAGCAAACAGGATGTTAGGAATCATGAAAAAGGGGATAGAGAATAAGACGGAGAATATATTATTGCCCTTATATAAATCAATGGTATGCCCACATCTTGAATACTGCGTACAGACATGGTCTCCTCATCTTAAAAAAGATATACTGTCTTTAGAAAAGGTTCAGAGAAGTGCAACTAAAATGATTAGGGGTTTGGAACGGGTCCCATATGAGGAGAGATTAAAGAGGCTAGGACTCTTCAGCTTGGAAAAGAGGAGACTAAGAGGGGATATGATAGAGGTATATAAAATCATGAGTGATGTGGAGAAAGCAGATAAGGAAAAGTTATTTACTTATTCCCACAATACAAGAACTAGGGGCCACCAAATGAAATTAATGGGCAGCAGGTTTAAAACAAATAAAAGGAAGTTCTTCACATAGCACACAGTCAACTTTCCTTGCCTGAGGAGGTTGTGAAGGCTAGGACTATAACAGTGTTTAAAAGAGAACTGGATACATTCATGGAGGTTAAGTCCATTAATGGCTATTAGCCAGGATGGGTAAGGAATGGTGTCCCTAGCCTCTGTTTGTCAGAGGGTGGAGATAGATGGCAGGAGAGACATCACTTGATCATTACCTGTTAGGTTCACATCCTCTGGGGCACCTGGCATTGGCCACTGTCGGTAGACAGGATACTGGACTAGATGGACCTTTGGTCTGGCCTTGTACGGCCGTTCTTATGTTCTTAGAACATTGCATAAATTGTTTTAAAAATAAAAATAATTTTAAAAAAAATTTTAAAAAAATTTAAAACAATATCTTTTTATTAACACCCAGTAATACTTCCATGAAAGTATAATCCCTCTTGAGTGGGCAAAGCATATCAACGAGGTTCCTTATTAAAATTACCCACTTCATATGGCTTGCTTGCTCCTGTAGTGCATTTCGATTGGGCAATTGGCACAAAAATCCCTGTGTAAATCAGTCATAAACAGAACTCTAAGCTATCTAATTATGTTAAGATTTATGCACAACTAGTCTTCCATTAACATTACACCTTGGACATTAAAAATTTCTGTAATGTGGCTTAGCAAACATAATTGGACATTTTAAAATCATAATAATCTGCATTAATCCTTTTAAGCATCATTAATAATCAGTGTGAACATTTTAATAGCAAAGCGGTTGGTCGGTGTACTGGTGCTGCTGTTTATTGTACAAAACAAGATTTCACTCAACAGTCCTTGGCGCATTTGTTGTATTCACCTATTGTCTCTTGTATGAGACAAAATTAAAGCTGCTTGGGGAAGAGATTTTATTTTCTTGTGTTTGTGTGTACTGCACCTAGCAGACTGTGAGGTCTCTACACAACATTCTCACTTCAACTGAATGCAGTGGGACTTTGTCTGGCCAACAGGAAGAAAAGGGTTACAGCTCCTTTCAGGGTCCCCAATGCCCTTGGATTACAAGGTGAGGACGAAGTGTACAATACCCAAGATGAGGCAAGTGGGAACCAGAAGTGATTGACTGACATGAGGACACCAGTGCACCAGACACACTGCGGAGACAGGGGGCAGAGCTTTGATACTCTACACCCTCCAGCCAGAACCTTCTCTCATCACAGACCATAAGAGCACTAACACTTCATGTTGTGCATTCATGTTTGATTGAAAACAACAACAAACAAGCCTGTAACTTCTTTTTTATTTACTTTAATCAAGGGCATATGGAAGAAATAAAGCATCTGGGACCACATCCCCAGCTGGTGTAAATTAAAATAGTCCCATTGAAGCTAATGGAGCTATGCCAATTTAGACCCCTGAGGATCTAGCCTTCGTAGGATTTTGAAATCTTTACAATATTTGTGGTCCTACCTTCCTGAATTAGAATAGATATAATTAAGGCATGGTCCAGAGAGTAATAAAGTTCTAGAAGCCTTATTCTTTTTATCATTATTGGCCTGGTAATTATAGATATTTACAGACAGAAGTAAAATAGTTTGTGAAACATAAGTGATATTAAAGAGCACTACTCGGGAAAAATATTGTCATTTTAGAACAAATCTGAAAGACGTTTCTATTACATGGCAAGTCCTCTCTTTCTTTATTGATAAATTGTACATAAAGCTAAAAAAAGTTATAAAATATGTCTTTATGCTAAATAGAATGTAAAGGATACATACACAAATATCTGGTGAGGCAAGGAAGAATATTGGCTACGTTTAGCTGACGCAGAGATAAAATATTTTTCTTATTGAAAATAAAAATCAGTTGCTCCTGTATGGGTTTAGTTAGTAGACTGAGGCATCTAGCAAAGTTTAAGTAGGTAGTTCTTGGGTGTGGATATGTTGTAACAAAATACATACAAGGACAGGATGGCAGACTGACCAATAATATAGACTACTGATAATTAGTAATGTCTCAATATATGTTGAAGCACAGCAGGGAGATTTATATTTGGAGACAGACCCAATACAACATCTATGTATCACAGGAAAATGATCTGTAAGTAAAAGACAATGTTTTGGGCAATGTTTGGGATAAGATTCAAAGTTGTTATAGGAATTATGCCTCTGTCTGCATTCTATAGATCCCGAAGGCCCCTCAAAATGGCATATATCACATTTTTTCCTTTCACAAAAAGAATACTGTATGTATAGGGGAAGAGGAATGTATGTGATTTGTTGTGCTAGGATTTATAGATCCCCACATTAAAATAGTAATCATTTTAAAGAGGGTTTGTTAATTGCAGTTAAAACTTTGTAAAGGGAGATCATTAGGTTGGCAATACAGAATTGCTTTCTCCTTCTCCCATGTAAAACTACCACTGACTACAAAAGAAACAGGAGTGGAGCCTTATGGGCCATCATTCTGCACATGGAATTTGTATTGATAAGAGCAATTCTGGTCGCCTATCAGAAGCAGCTGGTGAGTGCCCTGACTGGCTCGGCAGACTATTTTAAAATAAATTAACACCAACAAGAAAAGCTGCTGTGTCCATTTAAGCAGTGTTGCATAGTCTTAATTATTATATGGAAAGTTCCATTCCCTGTAACTCCTGATCCTTGGTACCTGTGCTGAGCCTCAGATTCGCACTGAACTGCTCCTTTTGCAATCTCTTACTCTTGATGCCTTCTTTCAAGCTGCCCCTTACACCTGCTCCTAATATTAGAGAGCATCTAAGCTCTCTTCATTCAATTACATCCTTAAAACTCATGTAGCAATCTCCTTGAGAAAGGGGCTGTTTGTGTTTGTAGAGTGCTGACCACACTTTTGATGCTTAACAAATAATATCAGGAGGAATAATCAGCTGAACAGAGAGAAGCAGACAGGGAATCTCAACAATAAATATTGCAAATTAGGGAAATTCATATGGAAAAACTGGATCAAGGGCTATTACTTGACAATGTTTCTTTTTGGTGTTGAATTGGCAGCGGTTCCTCACTAATTGTGTTTTCTTCCAAGTGTATTTAAAATCATTCCATTTTGTTATACCTGCTGCGAGATTTCTGCTTGAATTTCTGTAACTAAAATTATGTTTCTCTGTAAAATTGGGTTGCTGCCAGTCGCTCCCCTGCAGGTTTGGAGGCTGCTTGTGCCTGCTGTGCCAACTCCTGCTGCTCCCCCTCGCCAACAGCAAGGCTGTCTTTCTCCAGCGCTAGCTGTACTGATCACAGCAGCTGTTCCTCAGACTTTCCCTGGGCCCCTCCCAGTCCTACTATGTGACTCCACTGCTGCCTCTCTGCTAGGCGCTTTTCATCTTTTGAAAAGGTCAGCCCATCTCTGCTTTCCTCTGTTTAGATATTATTCTGATGGAGACCATACTTGTACCTGAGTACATAGTGTGACAAAGTTCCTCCTCTATCTTGGTGGGTCCTGCGCTTATTGGCGGATTTTCTTGCCTCAGAGATTCACCATGTGGGTTGGGGAACAGCCCAGAGACCTTCCCCTCTGGGAGAACCCACAGTCCAGGTCAATTGGGAGGTTTGGGGGGAACCCAGGCCTGCCCTCTACTCCAGGTTCCAGCCCAGGGCCCTGTGGACTGCAGCTGTCTATAGTGCCTCCTGTAATAGCTGCATGACAGCTACAACTCCCTGGGCTACTTCCCCATGGCCTCCTCCAAACACCTTCCTTATTTTCACCACAGGACCTTCCTCCTGGTGTCTGATAACGCTTGTGCTCCTCAGTCCTCCAGCAGCACACCCTCTCACTCTCAGCTCCTTGCGCCTCTTGCTCCCAGCTCCTCACACTCGCATCACAAACTGAAGTGAGCTCCTTTTTAAAACCCAGGTGCCCTGATTAGCCTGCCTTAATTGATTCTAGCAGCTTCTTCTTAATTGGCTCCAGGTGTCCGAATTAGCCTGCCTGCCTTAACTGGTTCTAGCAGGTTCCTGATTACTCTAGTGCAGCCCCTGCTCTGGTCACTCAGGGAACAGAAAACTACTCATCCAGTGACCAGTATATTTGCCCTCTACCAGACTCCTGTACCCCACTGGTCTGGGTCTGTCACAATAGATTTCCCCAGCCTCTCGGGGGCTGCTTTTACTAGCCTCAGGTGTCCTGGGTGCTATTTGCAGCCATCTAGTAAGCACTGTTATCTGACCAGTCCTCAGCTCTCTCAATTGCTGCTCTCACACACCCTCCCAGTCATCATATTTGTGATCCTCTGGATATTACTTCTGTTTTGGTGTACTCTAGATCTATTAGCTAAGTGCTGAGCTGTGTCCATGACTCACTAGTGACAATTTTTGGCTAAATCCTCTCCATCCATATCAGCCTAAGGGGGAATAAAGCACGCAATAATGGACCAGAAAGCTTATTACAGTGTTCCTATGTGGTTATAACTGTACTGGATATTCTCCTTGAATTTGTAAGACAATGGGCCGGGCCAGGGCTTCCAGAGGTAAAAACTGATGTACTACCATTGAAGTCAGTGAAGCCATTGAAGTATGAGGATCTTAGCCAGTCTTTATTTCTCTCTGTGAGCCACAGAAAAATGAGGCAAATCAAGTGTCTTGGATCTTTAGTATTAGTTTTTACACAGTGAGACACCAAGGAAAGGAGAAAATATGGTTGTTCTCTAGTAAAATGAGAACTGTTTGTCACTGGAGTTTGATATTTGATTTTTTTAAAAGTAATTAGTGCTACCCTAATATGATAGGAGTACCTAATAAGATCTCAACACTTAAATAGCAACTCTTGTTTATGCTCTTGGCTGTGATGGAGAAAAACAATCAGTTCTCAATTTGTGTCCTTGAAACAAAAACTACTGTTACCCAAATGTTGGGAAATACACGTGCAGTGTTGGTGCTCAGAGTATTTGAATGACAGGAAACCAGGGTATCAGCTCCCCTTTTTAGACTTCTGGAAATAAACGTGCACAGCTATGTTTTAAAAGTAATTTTTAGTGTCGCTAAAGTAATGGTGACATTTTCATTTTAGTTACTTGTTATTCCTAGTAGCACTGTTGGAAGTAATGGACAACAATTTAATTTGAGTTGCAGAAAAGATAAAAGAAAGAAAGTTGGTGCTGCATAATTATCCAAATATAATTAAAGAACACAGTAGAGGTATAGTTTGCAAGTGGCTGATAGTTACATGGTTAAGAGAAAGTAAACACTACTAACAAGATTTCAAATATTAAGTGTTGCATATGAAATTAGTATGCAACAAAAGATAGCAAAAGGATGATTTAATAAAAGGAAACAAATAGCAACATGTAAGTTACTTATTCCATGTTTTATATTAATAAAGGCTTTTTATGATGCGACTATCCTGCATTTTACAAAAACAACTGCCCAGTGTGGGAACAGTGGAGTTTAGCCACTGAGCTGCAATAGTGAGTCTGGCAATAATCAGTCAGAAGGACAAAAGAGGATCATCTTTGTTGAATGCTCATTTTTATCTACCTCCCTAAGAACAGCAATCGACACATTGAGCAATGGTGGAAAATCCTAAAATCAAACTCACTGTCTCAATGGTTTGCAAAAAATCCAGACTTCAGAGCAATCCCCTCTACAATATGTGTTTATAAGTACCATCTGCTGAGCTACACTGCCAAAATGTGGCCATTTCAAAGCTTCCCATTATCACCTTTTATATCACCTTTGGAGTGTTAAATAAGACCCATGTGGAAAGGGCATATGTATTGCAAACCAGTTCCCAACCCACTCTCTATCCACCGTAAATGTCCTCTCTCAAACTATATGAGCTTTCTATCTTAGGTACTTATATGGCCCCCCATTACCACAGAAGATGAGTGCCTCACAACTAGGATTGTATATATCCTCACAAAACCCCTGTCAGATAGGGACATACTATTTATCCCCATTTTACAGATGGGAAACTGAGTCACAGAGAAACCTAAGGGACTTGACCAAAGACACCCAGGCGTCTGTGGCAGAGTGGTGAATTCTAACCAAGGCTAGGTCTACACTGGGGGGGGGGTCGACCTAAGATACGCAACTTCAGCTACGCTATTCGCGTAGCTGAAGTCGGCGTATCTTAGGTCGATTTACCTGGCCGTGAGGATGGCGGCAAGTTGACCGCTGCTGCTCCCCTGTCAACTTCGCTTCCACCTTTCACCGTGGTGGAGTTCCGGAGTCGACAGCAGAGCGATCGGGGATTGATTTTATCGCGTCTACACTAGACACGATAAATTGATCCCGATAGATCGATCATTACCCGCCAATCCGGCGGGTAGTGTAGATGTACCCCAAGTCTCCCAAGTTCCAGGCTAGTACCAGACCACTGGACCATACTTCTTCCTTGAGGAAACAGAAAAGATGAGTTTTGTTGAGAATTTTGAGATATCTTGCATGTGGAGCACTCTAGCAAACCATAATTCTTAATGGACTCTCTGTCTCTTTTGTCATTGTTTGTGTTTCCCAGAAGAGTTTGACAAGTTTTGCATGTAATATAGAAACAGAAAATGTGGCTTTTCCCCACCATTATGAGAAGATTTTTAATATCACATTATCACTGCTATTTAACAGATTTTTATTGGATACATAAGGCAATTTTTATCAGTGGAAACATAATGCTTGACCAAATCTCATAAAAACAAGTGTGGGGAAGGGTGCATGGAAACACCATTACAACAATCCTCTCCGATATTTGAAAAATGGTGGCTAATTTACAAAGAGCATTGAAAAGGGATGAATATTTCTTGAAATGAGATGTACCTTTGTAAATGATTTGCCCAGCTCTACTGTTCACATGTAGTAAAATACATTTTAAATAGCGGCCTCTACACAAATGACATTTTGAGATTCATATTTGGAATATATTACATCTGGTTGTATATTTCACTGAGGCTGGCTGGGTCCCTTATTTCACTAGAGAGAACACAATGTAGTCAACAGAAAGTATTCTCTGTTATGGGCCACAGCTGAATGGTCTGTCTCTTTAGTCGGCTTTGACTCACACTGATCTTGTTCTGAAGAAATGGCTTAGAGTAAATCAACAGTGGGGTAGAATTTGACACTCATGTACACTCAACATTTATTATTCTTTTAGATACTGTGCAAGGACTGAGGTGTTTGGGTGGAACAAAAGGATTGGTGAGCCTAATGGTCCAAATATTTATATTGTATGATTGGAGAATTGGAAAACATCCCTCGTTGTTGCAGATCAGATTAGTGCCATGACTCTAATATATGAGAAACATGTAGGGCTCTAACAGGTACAGTAAATATAGTTTGGTGCGGCTTCTTGGGGATACTGTAAGAACCAGATAATGGGCAAAATATATGTCATTTAGTATTAATATACTTACTGCAAAAGTTATGCAGGCTGAGGTTTTCAAAGGAGCCTAAGGGAGCTAAGTGCTCAAATCCTTGGGAGCCAGGGCAGCTAATTCCCTTATGTTCCTTTGAAAGTCATAGTCTCAATCTTTTACTAGGCCTGTTGGGTGTCATGTAAGAACTGTAGAACCTGCAATAAGCATTCATGCAATTTTCTTTTCAATTTTCTAAAATTACATTCAGCTTATAGCTTGTTCTAAATTAATATCATCATAGATTTGTTGCTATAATTTAGTTTTTGTATACAGCTAGACTCTTAATAAATTGGCTGTGAGACGTTTGAACCCAAAGAGAAAGAAATAGATGATATCAAGACATGATGGGTGCATGCCCAGACTATATATGCCTATATCAATTTATGAGAGTTTTCATTACTTTGAGAGCCCTTGATATGGGACTGATTTAATCCTCTAACTAAGGGAATTGGTTATGGCATCTAATGACTCAGGCATATAAAGAATGTTTGTGATGGAAATTATTTAAAATATGTGCAGTCACTAATTAGCCCCTTCCTCCTTGTGTTGAAGATCTGGGCAAAACCCGTTCTTTAGAATCCTGGAATTCTAGAAACCTCCCATTGATGCCAGTGAGAGTTTTGCTAGAGCAAGAAATACAGGATTGGGTCTTTTTAATGAAAATGTGATTTTTTCTTCCTGTCCCGCCTCTCAAAATTGCTTTGGAAACGAGAACATGTTCATATGAGTAAAAGCTTGAAAAGGACTGAACCTTGGCCTCCTTCGTAGTGGTACTTATTCTTATTTATTATTTGTATTATTGTAATGCCCAGAAGTCCCAGTCATGGAGCCTCTTTGTACTAGGTGCTGCACAAACACAGAACAAAATGACAGCCTCTTCTCCAAAGAGCTAACAGTCTGAGTACCCACGCAGGCTGCCATCCTCATTCTTTTGAGATGTATACATCACTATAGATGTATTTTCAGCTACCTGTGTTTTTCCTTTATATAAATCATGTGGCAATTGGAGACTTACTGCAATACTGCATTTGGTGCAAAAACAAACTTAATAGAGATTGAACTGAGAATCCACATATAATATTTAATAATGTGTATATATATCAGTGAATAAAAAGAAAAGTTACTGAGTAGCCTGGGTGCATTGTCCATCTTTAATGGTACTCTGAGTACCTAAGGTTAAGTGGGAAAAAAAAACCTGAGTTGCTATTTATAATATTGGAGGTTTGGTCAGCAGAAAAACAAGAAAGCCTTTGAAAAATCACAAATAATACCTATTTCAATGGTGCCATTTATAGCATCTGTATGAATCTAAATAAATAAAATTAGTGAGACAATGCTGTAGCTACACTATGGTAACATATAGTATTTGAGGTTATTATTGCAAACTCTTCTGGTTTGTGTTTAAACTTATTTTATATGGGACTACTTTGGAAGCAGTGCTTTTCAGCTGAATACCAAAAGAAACATGAAGATTTAATAAGAACATAAGAATGGCCATACTGGGTCAGACAAAGGGTCCATCCAGCCCAGCATCCTGTCTGCCGACAGTGGCCAATGCCAGGTGACCCAGAGGGAGTGAACCTTAGAGGCAATTATCAAGTGATCTGTCTCCTGCCATCCATCTCCACCCTCTGACAAACAGAGTCTAGGGACACCATTCCTTACCCATCCTGGCTAATAGCCATTAATGGACTTAACCTCCAGGAATTTATCTAGTTCTCTTTTAAACCTTGTTATAGTCCTAGCCTTTATAAGCTCCTCAGGCAAGGAGTTCCACAGATTGACTGTGCGCTGTGTGAAGAAGAACTTCCTTTTATTTGTTTTAAACCTGCTGCCCATTAATTTCATTTGGCGGCCCCTAGTTCTTATATTATGGGGACAAGTAAATAACTTTTCCTTATTCACTTTCTCCACACCACTCATTATTTTATATACCTCTATCATATCCCCCCCTTAGTCTCCTCTTTTCCAAACTGAAAAGTCCTAGCCTCTTTAATCTCTCCTCATATGGGACCCGTTCCAAATCCCTAATCATTTTAGTTGCCCTTCTCTGAACCTTTTCTAATGCCAGTATAATACAGAATGTCAGGTGAGCATTCAGCTCCATAATGACTTTTAAATTTGTGTGCAAGGCTACAGGTTTGTCATACTGTTGATAATTTTTTCGCAGATGATAAAGTGTCTTTAATGAGTGAATAGTGTGTTTAGGGGAGGTTTAAATACATACATATATACATATATATATATATATATAGCTAAGATAGAGAAAAAGAAACTTGACAATGGGCAGAAGCTCACAGGAATATATCAGACAATCCAATGCACAAAATGTTGATGATGAGTAGTGACATAGGATACAGCCAATTGAGTCAGGAGGACAATAAAGAAATGAAATAATAAAGCAATGAAGCATGAAAGATAAAGAAAACACTGTATACATTGTCCAACATCAAACAGCTCTTTCATTTTGTAAGCAGGAAAGAGTGTTAGTTTTAGTAATCTTGCTTTAGTTGATGTATGTGCCGTTGATGACAGCACTGTTTTCAAGTGCTCCATATATGAATTAACATTTTTAATTTGTTCAAGAAAAGAATTTGACCTTAGTGGAACTGTGAATGGGGAAATATGTTACCAGTGTGGTTAAGAGAGGAAACATTATAAGGAACTTTCTCAACAAAATGATTGATATAGATAGATCTGTTTGAAAATAACTGAATAAAGGCCCTCCTAATGTTGATAAAAGTGAATGTATAACAAATAATGAGAAAAATGTTGGGTGGAAGATGAATTCAGAGGCGTAGCGAGTGCCCTCCTTACCCTCCGACCGGAGGGGGCCCCGCAAGGAAGGGGGCCCCTAAAAGTGGCAAATTAAATACCGCATTCCAGTTTCTGCATTGTAAGGGGCCCCGCCCGGACATATGTTCGGAGGGGGCCACCATTCGGAGGGGGCCACGTTCTTTGTTGCTACGGCCCTGGATGAATTGAATGGGTTATTTTATTTCATTACCACCTCTGGTGGCTGGTGACGAAAAGCTGGAAAGAGGAAGGAAACTGAGCCTCCCACCAAAAGGTTAGACATGCCTGCCTTGCAGTTAAGTATGGACCATGAATTTATTGATACCACCTAGAAAACTAAAGAGAACTCTTTTCCCAAGTATGTAAGAGGGTTTACTCCCTTTTATTATTGAACCAGACAACTTATGAATGGCTGTCCAACTGGGAACAAATATGCCATGGGAATGAAAATGTAGGGTTATGAGAGTGGGAATCACATTGGCCCAGTGGATGTAGCAGCAAGGTCAGCCTTGAGTACCTTTCCCCCCCCATCTTTATCCTTCTGGAGTCAGTATTTTAGGCTAGGGGCTTGAGAGGGCATAGGAGAACTGAAGGGCATGCATGACATTATTTTCAATATGGTTTTAGAACAGCAAAACTCCAAAGATATTGCTAATGTGGAAATTTTTCTCCCTGCTCATTCAGTTAACTGTAAGGCCGGAAATGAAATTTGTTCATGTATGTAGTTCCAAACAACATTATGTGATGGATAAAAACATCTGGAAGTTATTGTTTATAATATTGTTCTAAACAATTTGAAGTTAAGTTGCTTGTCAATATGACTCTTTTGTTAGGAAATTTTATGTATTTGGTATATTGAATCAATGGGTTCAATTTAAAATTGATCTACAACTTGCAAAATTCAGTATTGGAAAAAGATGGGGTTTGGATGTACATAAGAATGTATTGCCGCATAGGGTAGATGAATTTTGGCATCATACATCATATTCTGAAGGGGTAATGTTGCATTACAATGTAGTTGCTCTCTACTGGTACTTGGTTTATCAATCTTTCTTGAGTCATATTTCGAAATAATGGAAGGGCTAGAACTTTTGGATGTGCATCTCCATAGCTTGCTGGTTTAATTGATGATCTGGATTGATTTTTTTTATTTCAAAGAAAGGTCTCCTTTGTAATTGTACTGTTAATTCTTCTTTGAGACTACTTCTGGAATTCTGGGAGGACCCACAAAGATTTGTTTGGCCTTTATAGAGCAGTATTCATAGGATTACTTTGACTAGAGGGAGGATTGTTGTGGGTCTGGTGCTTACAGAAGGTTTTCTGTACGCATTGGACAAAGATAGGTTCAGGAGTCAAGAAACTGTTGTAGAGTATGTCAGTCACTAAAAATGAGCTAGTAATATGCAACCATTACCATAAACTAGGTCAAAGTAATAGGTAACTGGCAGGACTAGAAAGATCTCACATAATCTATAAAATAGGTATCTAGTTTTGTTTGTTTGAAATGACTTGGATGCAGTGATTTCAAATTTAAGTTTTTTTTGGTTAAAACCATGAGAGAATGAAAAACGTATGAGAGGTTGCTAAGCAATCAATAATGTAACAACATTGATTAATGCAGTACAACATTAACCCCCGCCTCCATATTCATACAAAATTAAAAATGGAGAAAATCTTCAACTTGAAATAAATGAGAATAATTACAAAGAAAAAATGATAGTGAAGTACAGTTTATAGAGTAATTCCAGAACTTGGAATCAAGATTTTTTTAACTTGTGAATTATTAATATTTGTGCCATACATGAGACAGGACAATTTCAGATCTCAATTTATCTTAAAGTAACACCTGATAATCCTCTGTCTTTTTCTTCCTCATCAATCTGTGTTGCACTTTCTACCTCCCATCCTAATTATTCTTTCTCCTCTTTCAAGAAGCACCATTGAACTGAGTGGGGTTATTCATTTTTGCATCTCTCATCCAACACTAGCATCTCATATCTCAAAGCTAAAGACAATTTACAGACAGGGGTATACTTGGTAACTTGCTCTTTTGGTAACATCTTTTTTTAAGGGGAAAAAAAGTTCTTGTGGTTTGCTGCCCTTGGGGCAAAAAGGAGTTATATCATCTCGTATCTGGAAAAGACCAGGATATAATTTAACATCACATTTTACATACAAATAGTACTGCAAAATGAAATCTAAGGCACATTAAATCCAACATAATGTAAAGGGGGAACTAAAAGATTTTCCAAAGTGGCAGCAGCACTTTTCATGAAACAACTGCTAGTGTAGATGTAGTTTACACATTTAAGTGAAACAGAAAGTCAGTTTCCCTGTCAGAAATGTAACTCCTAAAATGACCTCTGAAAAAAATCATCATATTCCCTCAAATTGTAGATGCACAGTCAATGTCCAAAGTGAAGCATAAAGTTGGCATCAGGCAGTAACATTATAATTACTGATAGCATGTGAACTACCTATTTCTGCTTCTTCATAAGTAAAATATGAGAAAGCAGAAATCTGGTATTTCAGCAGGAAAGTTAGGTCCAGATTCTGACACCTTTGCTCCACACCATTGGCCCTGTTGATTTAAATAGGATTCTTAGAGGAGTAAGTTAGTACTCAATGTAAAGGTGGCAGAATCAGGCCTTGTGAAATGTAGACTCTTTACAGGCCCAGAAGTGCACAATTATTGGTGGATAGTTCTCCTCAAAGTGCCCTGCTGTAATAACTAGAATATAGTTATTATATTCTAGGTTTATATTAGGGCTGTCAGTTAATCACAGTTAATTCACGCGATTAACTAAAAAAAAAATTAATCGCTATTAAAAAAATTAATTGTGATTAATCGCACTGTTAAACAATAGAATGCCAATTGAAATTTATTAAATATTTTTGGATATTTTTCTACATTTTCAAATATATTGATTTCTACTACAACACGGAATACAAAGTGTACAGTGCTCACTTTATATTATTATTTTTATTACAAATATTTGTGCTGTAAAAATGATAAAATAAGTAGTATTTTTCAATTCACCTCATACAAGCACTGTGGTGCAATCCCTTTATCATGAAAGTGCAACTTGCAAATGTGGATTTTTTTTTTGTTACATAACTGCTCTCAAAAACAAAACAATGTAAAACTTTAGAGACTACAAGTCCACTCAGTCCTACTTCTTGTTCAGCCAATCATGAAGACAAACACATTTGTTTACATTTACAGGAGATGCTGCTGCCTGTTTCTTATTTACAATGTCACCTGAAAGTGAGAACAGGCGTTCACATGGCACTGTTGTAGCTGGCGTTGCAAGGTATTTATGTGCCAGATGTGCTTAACATTCATATGCCTCTTCATGTTTCGGCCACCATTCCAGAGGATATGCTTCCATGCTGATGATGCTCATTAAAAAATTATGCGTTAATTAAATTTGTGACTGAACTCCTTGAGGGAGAACTGTATGTCTTCGGCTCTGTTTTACCCACATTCTGCCTTATATTTCATGTAATAGCAGTCTCAGATGATGACCCAGCTAATGTTGGTTTTAAGAATACTTTCACTGCAGATTTGACAAAATGCAGAGAAGATACCAATGTGAGATTTCTAAAAATAGCACTTGACCCAAGGTTTAAGAATCAGAAGTGCCTTCCAAAATCTGAGAGGGACGAGGTGTGGAGCATGCTTTCAGAAGTCTTAAAAGAGCAACACTCAGATGCAGAACCTACAGAACCCGAAAAAGAAAATCAACCTTCTGCTGGTGGCATATGACTCTGATGATGAAAATGAACATGCATCGGTCTGCTTTGCTTTGGATCATTATCAAGCAGAACCCATCATCAGCATGGAAGCATGTGCCCTGGAATGGTGGTTGAAGATGAAGGGACATATGCATCTTTAGCGCATCTGGCATGTAAATATCTTGCGATGCCGGCTACAATAGTGCCATGCAAATGCCTGTTCTCACTTTCAGGTGACATTGTAAAGAAGAAGCGGGCAGCATTATCTCCTGCAAATTGTAACCAAGTTTGTTTGTCTGAGCAATTGGCTGAAGTAGGACTCAGTGGACTTGTAGGCTCAAAAGTTTTACATTGTTTTATTTTTCAATGCAGTTATTTTTTTGTACATAATTCTACATTTGTAAGTTAAACTTTCACGATAAAGAGATTGCAGTACAGTACTTGTATGAGATGAATTGAAACATACTACATCTTTTGTTTTTTACAGTGCAAATATTTGTTATAAAAATACACATAAAGTGAGCACATATACTTTGTATTCTGTATTGTAATGGAAATCAATATATTTGAAAATGTAGAAAACATCCAAAAATATTTAAATAAATGGTATTCCATTATTGTTTAACAACGCAGTTAATCACGATTAATTTTTTTAATTGTGTGATTAATCATGATTAATTTTTTTAATTGCTTGACAGTCCTAATATATATATATTATATATAATTTATACTTGACTCATAACCATTCTCCACTTGATTAAAGGCCTAATCTAATGGGAGTACTTACATGAGTAAATTTACTTGTGCTTAAATCTTTGTAGGAATCAGGCACTTAAATATTCGTACAAAATTGTAAGCCCTTGTAAAAGAGAGAGTCATTTTCTTCTGCTTGAATGAACAACATTAAAGCTTTTATCACATTTGAACCTAAAGTGTGGAGTCTACATTTTAGCATGAAATAGAGAGAGATAGTTACAAAGGAAGTAATGACCAGAAAAAATGTGTTGGGATGAACTGCCCTAATTTTCATTTTCTTTTTCTTTTATCTCACCCAAATGTGTACAAAAAAGTTATACAAAGTCTGATCTAATAAAGACAAAAATCCATAGTTTTAATGATAGAACCTAATGCACTGAGCCATATTTCAGAGGCATGAATGACATCATCTTTTAGGTTTCCATTTAAAGCTAGAATCTGCACCCCTTATTTATGTTAAAGTAGTATTTATAGTAACCCCACTGTATCAATCGACTGGCTGACTGACTGCTACTCAGCAGAAGCATAAGTAAAGGTTGCAGACTAATAATTGTTTTTTGTCAGAACACAATTATTAAATATTTTCTGATAGTAAGATCTCAGATATTATTCCCCCTAGTTATTCAGATTAAATTGTATTCTGTCTTGGCCCCCTTTTTTTTAATGCCTTACTCAATAAATAATGTATAGCCGAATACCACTTAAACACCACAATAAATGACTGAAAATTAACCAGTTACTTGTTGCACTAAATCTTTCTGTCAAAGACAGAAAGTTGTTATTTTTAAATTAAAAATAAAAATAAATGTCCTTAGGTTTGGTAGATTTAAAGTTTTGATAATATAATTTGAAGGGTTCTCATCCATTGGTTACTAAATTTCCAATCCTAATTCAAAGGCCTGAAGTATTTCCAAAAGCTAATATGATACGTTCTGATTTAATTTAATTTATGAGGTCTATAAGCTACATATCACTGCAGTTAGGAATTTTAATCAATGTACAATTAATGATTGCATGGCTCACCACAAGAAATTATATTTACTTAACAGTAGCGACTCTAACTTTCTAATGTAGTCCCCTTGTCAGTTTCACCTGTTATATATGAAATTGGTGAGGAGCTGTATTACAGAGTTGGCTGTATAATGGAAAAATAAGGAAGGCCATAGTCTGATGTTTTGTGTTTACTGTCCACATCCATTGATCCTCCTCAGATCTGAACTGTGACTCAGACACTGTGTGGTGCTTTTATGTAGAAATGCATGGGCACGCATCGGCATATAGATAGTTTCGCTTTTGCCATCTATTTCATGATCTCCAAGGGAACACAGACAATGTTTCTTTTTTGGTGAAAGTGCTAATCCAGATGCATAATCTACACTGGTTATTCTGTATACATGGGGAAAGTGAGATGGAAAAGCAAATGCCTACTCAGGATGCTAACTCAGAAAGCAAAGGCCCTGCTAAATTTGTTTCCAAAACTGAAGATGTTGCTGCTGAGAATACTCATTGGAATTCTTTCTCTTAACCCACCATACTGTATCATTGATTATGTATTTTGCTTTTAAGAACAAATGTGAGGATACCTACCTTACATGATTATAGAATATTAAAATGCGTAAGATTATTCTTATGTATAGATCATTATGCACTTGATTCTCTCCACCATTACATGTGGGTGGAGGGGATCAAATGCAGTTGGTGGCAGGTGGGGACAGTACTTTCCCTCTCTTGGGGGATTGTGAAAGCTCCTCTGTCCTCACTCAGAGCAGACACTGTTCCATTGCCCTGAATTATGTGCCAGTCATGAGGAGGGATGCAAAGCAAGGGAGAGGCCAGTTTTTATGGCACACTCCCCTCGTGAATAGACACATACCCAGGGGAATACTGGCCAAGGTTGTTAATGGTCTAATCAGCATTAACTATCAGTCTATGCCTCCATCCTCATCTCAGTATGCCTAGTTAAAGCAGCCCATTGCCACATGGTTTCTGAGAAAGTCATGCTGTTAGATGTAAGGGAGTTCAGGTAATATTGTGGGTGGCAGCTTCTCTGCTTAGAGCCAGACTCGCTATAGGGATAGGCTATAGGCCCATGCCTAGGACCCCAGCTCTGAGTCATGACGACACATCAGAATTTCAGATTTTGTTTAAAAATAGTAAGTTTTTAGCCTTCGTGATTGTGAAGAAAACCTTGAAAATGTATCCTGAATATAACCAATGCAGTGATGCCTGCCTGTGTCTGCAGAGAGAGACTGGGACAATATCTCTGAGAGGGGGAACTGCTCCACGCATCTCACTGG
Source organism: Emys orbicularis (assembly GCF_028017835.1). NCBI lineage: Eukaryota > Metazoa > Chordata > Testudines > Emydidae > Emys > Emys orbicularis. The sequence goes on along the minus strand of NC_088683.1, from coordinate 264,624,029 downwards.
ATTAATAAATCCAAGACCCACTGCTGGTGGGCCCTGCCCACACTACTGTAGTAGAGGACTTTGTGTGTGGCAGGAGGAAAGAAATGCAAACGGCACAGCCCACTCGCTCAAGCAGATGCCCCCCAGCTTTTGGGGAAAGGTGTCACACCTGCTGCTGCATCATGGCAGAGGGGCCCCTGCAGTCACTTTGGGGCAGAAGGGAGTCCCATGCTGCTGACCCTTCCTCTTTGGGAGGTGACTGGGGATTCTGCTACAGCCATTCCAAGAGGGGGTGGGGTCATAGTGAGGTGTGGAGAGAGGTTATGGGAGTGGAACCCCAGGCAGCCCCTTGTTGTGGTGTGCCTAGAGACCTAAATTGCGTTAATCCAGCCCTGACTCTGCTGGATTATTGCTTTGTTTCTCTAGGTCTGTTGGTTCAGTGGCTGAGCTACCTGCATCCTCAGTTACCCCAATCATCCTCCTTTCTGATGGGAGCATCAGGTGGAAACTCAGAATGGCAAAACTTGCAAAAACTCCTGGGCACTCTGTCCTCCACCGACATGTGTTACCATGATTGTTTACGGTGTTCTGGAGTACAGCACTATTAACATTGGCTTTATAATTAAGGACTATATTGTACTCTGGCCCAGGAAAGTCCATGAAGTTCAGCTTGTGGAGTTTCTGAATGATGCTTTCTTCAAGTGGAATTGCAGAGGAAGTGTGGTATATTGTCATGGTTATTCCCGAGACTTATGAGGGAAAGGAAACATTGCCTCTGCAGGACAGCTGCCTTTTTGTGGTGCTACATAAAAGTACCCTTCTACTTTGTAGATTGACAGGGAGCTGTGTTGCTCTGGGGTTTTATTTAATTCCGGGCAATATATTCCTCTTTGTGGTGATGCACTGCTGTGGAACAGGAGAAGTATGAACATTATATATCCTCTGCAACGTTAATTTTCCTATGAGATTGCTGGAGATCAAGGTGTGGAGGGCTCTACCTATCCTCCCCTTGTTAGCCCCTAGCACTCCCATTCTCTCCCAGAGCTATGAAGACTGAACTACATGCAGTGGGGACAATCTCTTGGGAAAGGGAGGGGACAGCAGAGGCACCGCTTGGTCGCTGCCCTGTTTATAACAGCTGTTTCCCATGCATGTAGGAGGAGTGGGGGGAGCATGAGATCCTAAATTTTGCAAAGGTTGTGAGGTTCATCTTCAGTGGCGAATGCTGTGAACAGACATGCAAAGGGAGAGAAGAGACATTATAAAAGAATCAAATGGAGAAAACAGATATAAAGCTAGTGTTAAAGCGGAGATATTCCCGCTGTGCAGTCAAGTACATTGCCAATAAGCCACAGATGTACAGCACATGAGTGTATAAAGCTGTGACTGTCAGAAGTGTGAAGAGAGTCCTTAGTATGTTCAGTGCATAGGGAACATACCCATCTGTTCTACTGAAAGAAATAAACATCTACAGCTAAAATCCTGTACATTTAGGAAGTTAACATTTCTGTAACACAGCAGAGGTAACAAGGTGTGCTCTCCAGGGCTTCCGTGAATAAAGGTTCTAGAGATGTGGAAATAAATCATGGGGGCTTTGAGTGTGCGAGTCATTCTTTTTCATCTTGGGAGCAGATAGAGATGATGGCAGAATGCACAGTTTGCACTTCTGTTGTCTACTGTACATTCACTTTCTTAACACAGAAATTGTCTGATCAGATCAGACCAGTAGTCCACACCTCTGAGAGTGGTAGCCTGTCTCTGATAGTAATCAAATATATGGCTCTGACTTGTCAGGACCAGATGATTCAGAGAAAGGTGCAAAACACCCTGCAGTGGAAATCATGGAATAGTATGTCCTTGGAGGCAGCTTCTTCCTAACCCCCATAAGGTTGGCTTATGCCTTGAAGCATGAGTGATTAGGTGTAACATTTTCAAAAGCACCTAAATGACTTAGGCTTCCTAAGACACTTTGGATAATGGGACTTAGACTCCTAAATCACTCAAGCACTTTTGTATGCTTAGAACCTAACTATAGGTGTTCTCAGCCATATAAATGGCATACAGTTACATACAATCCCCCATATAAATTGTAGGATTCTTTTCAATTAATTTTCTGTTGCCAATTTATGGAATGGGCATACTGACAACCATACTCCATTTGGTGTGTTTGTTTTTTTTGTTTTTTTGTTTTTTGGTGCTGCTTTCACATACGCTGTAATTTGTGTGCCGTTATAGGCATTGTAGGTAAACCCGTATCAGCTGCCAATTAATTATTTAACCAATAATTTGTAAGGTATTCAGTCATCTTTGATGCATATGCTCCAGATTGTGACAGTGCTCTTTTCTCATATGTCTTTTTTTTTGTGATAAAACCCAAATTTTCCTTTCCCAATTGCACAAAAAACAGAATAAAATCAGAGAGGCCAGAGTCTGGTGACAATTTCAGAAGCCCTGGAAGTGGCTAAATAAGAAGAGTTTATCTATCTTTCCTATCTACCCTAATTGTCTGCTGCCATCACCATAGAGCTGGAGGGCCTTCCACATAAAATCAATAACAAAAGCCAAATCCCGAGTGGGTTTCATCTAATCTTCATCATGTCTCCATTTTCAGGGCGCAAAATCTGTTTTTGGGGTTTTTTTTTTAGATTTTTAGAATCATTTTGTTGTGTGGTTGATTTGTGTCAGGGGTATTTATATTGTTCTGGCTGATTGGCTGGTTATGGATTTTTTTGGTGGGGGAAGGGTATGAGTGTAATTCTTATGGTGGAAAGTAATGGAGTTGGAGTCATGGGAGTCAAACTATTCCGAGGTTGCATAACAATATGAGTCATGAACAATGTCCACTGGTGATGGTTTCAGGAGTATCCATGGAGCCATCCCCCATTCACTGCTGATGACCAGTCAAATGACTGAAAATGAATGTTTGGGTGCAGACAATTCTAATCCCTCCTGCCCCCAGAATCCGCAATCCCTCACTCCAAAAGTCCTATTTCTTTTTAAAATTGAATTACCGCTAAAATGAATTTTAAAATGGAAAAAAAAATCAAATCAAATAAACAATAAAGACATAAAAATTAAAAAGCAAATGCCATCAAAACAGAAATAGATTACTAGTTTGTTTTGGGGAAAATGTGTTAACCAATAAAATCACCAATGGTGCTGTTGGTGTGAGAGCAACAGCAAAGATGCCAGTATTGGAATGATATATAATCTCACTACCCAGTGGCCAGCGTCACAGTGCAATACTTTACAAAATGGAAGTACATTTACTGCCGGGAGCCCTGGAGGCTCAATGAGTTCATCCTGTACGGTGCACTGAAAATCACCCCTCTACATGTAACTCTTTCCTAGAGCACAGCCATAAAATGAGGCAACCCAAATCAAAAGGCAATAATTCATTTGCACTTAATGATATTCATATTTCACATAATTTGTTTGATAATATTCAGGCCATCAATAGAAAACACTGACAGGAGACATTGCTTTCTGAAATATCTCGTCATTAAATCATATTGGGCCCTTACATTCATTGCAACTGTTTTTTTCTTCATTATTCAATAGCACTTTCAATCCCCCTGTGTGTGACTTCCATTATTACAGATCATTTTTCCTTAGGATGTGTGATTTAATTTTAATGCTGGAATCTAAATCAAAATCCTTTCCTACTTAGTGGCTCTCTGGTGTAATAAAAGAGAGTGAGGCTTAGCCCTCTGCTTTTGTGCTCAGGTGCATTTTGCCATGTATTTGAATTATGATAAAATCAATAGGAGCATGAGGACAGTGAAAAGTAGGGAGAAAGTTTCCCCATGTGCAGCCGGCGGAATAATTAAAGTTTTCTCCTGCTATGGAACTGTTGCAAGCAAATAACTCATTAATTCAGTTTCTATCATTATTTAGCCCTGTTTGTTCTCTTATTGATACAATTACACCGTTAAAAGGCTTTTGCTTTGAATTATCTAAGTCTAAAGTCAAAATAGTCTGGGTTTTGTATAACCTTTGTTCTTTAGTAATTCCACAAAGACGTCTCTGAATTGTTCTCATTTTGGCTCCCTCCTTACTAGTATCTATGGGATTGCAGCACCAATGAAAGCTTTCCTCTTGCTGGCGTATAGCCAAGGCAAGCCATGATCTAATACTGCAAATTATTTTCTCTTTTCCACTGGGGAACCTGTGTGTTAAAACCAGCTTCCTTGCCTACCTCTAGGAGATCTAGTCACAGACAGGTGTAGCCACTTTGATTGCACTGCAGCCAGTCTCTCAAGCCTGCACAGTCAATTCATCAGTGTGCAAGCATGAAAGAGACTCAGCATAATTCTTTCTCACTCCGTTTTTAAATCACTGCTTAATCAACCGCTTACCAAAAATGTTTCTGCCTGTGCAGAATTTTTATGTTCAAATACAAAGGTGAAGATATGGAAAATTGTGTCAGTACAAGACACATCTAGATCTGAGGACTATCTGGAAGTTCTGAAAAGACTGTGTCAGTATTTGACACAGAACAGTCAGCAGACATGCATTTTAATGCCTGATGAAAATATTAGTGTTTGATCACCCACACCTGCTTCTGACATGCAACAATGTGAATTGATCGGTTCAGCAAGACAGATAGATATATGAAGGGAGTATGTTCTGTTCCTTTGAAGAGAGTTCAGTAGCAAAAATATCACTTTAATAGACACTGAGACCACTGAACTTCTAGAAATGAAAGCGATGCTAAAATGTCTGAAACAGGGACTTTGTGCCCACAAAATTGTTACTCTGACTGTGTTATTCAGTAGGCCAAATAAAGAAAATTTGTTACTATACCTGGCCCTTTAAGAGGACAGAAACAATATGTACTGGAAACACAAGGCTGACTACAGCCTGGCGAAGGACCATTTGTCTATTTTTAATATTTTTACCCAGGGTTTTCACAATTTCTTTCCACCAATTCAATTCAAGTGGGTAATTAATGTTGAACTGCTTATGGTCACCCATTTCTAAAAGCAGTCATGTTACTGGTCTTGTTGCTCTTAAATTATGGCCAGCATTTTCATGCTGAAGATATTTTTCCGGACTTTATATGATACATAATAATTTTTTTCTTTAAGTTTAAAGGGAGCCTCTGAGGCTGCTACAGCTATGCACTGCTTTGTTCTGTGAATGTCCGCTCTCAAAAGATAAGCAGGATTGGCTAGAAGCAGTACATGGATAAACTGGGTCATTCTTTCAGTTCTGCAGAAAGTGAGGTTGGTGATATAGTAGTGGAGCTCTTCCCTTTGACTTAGGGTATGTATATACTGCCCAGCGGTTCAAATGATGGGTTATGAATAGCCTAGCACACCGAAGTGCTGCACTGTAACTCCTGTATGGACACTGCAGGTGTGAGCTAAAAGATTACTGGGACTACATTAAAGCAACCTTGGAACCTTTTAGTTCATGCCCGCAACATCCATACCAGAGTTACAGTCCAGCACTTTGGGGCTATTCACTATTCACATCCCTGTAGTCTGAACTCCAGGGCAGTGTAGATAAGCCCTTAGTTTCTGACCTAATGTCCAGGTTGATGTTGGGGGACATGGTGTTGCTGGAAGTTCTAGGCTTCTTGTGTAGTTCAATAAACTACCAAATCAGATTATTAGTGTTTTACCCTCACTTAGCCATTTATGCCTGTGCTATAAAAGACACAATGCAGTGGAGAATCATCAGGCATCAAACTGAGCTCTTTACCAATTGTAGTAATTTAAGATCTCATGGTACTTTTTCTAGATGTGTCTAATCCAGATGTATTGGTTAAATTCCAATATGGGGAACTGTGTTTTGCCCACCTAACATCCCTGTTGAGGATTAGCTTCATATGACACACTTCCCTTCCTGCTTTACCCTGATGTTGCCTGCACTGCTCTGCATTGTTAAACAGCTGCTTCTGTTCTCTTCAGAGGGCTGCTTTTCAGGGGTTTGCAGAAGTGATCCCAATAAGTATTTTATCTGCAGTACTTGGTAAAAGTTTTGTGAGTAGAGCCATATGAAAAACGGTTAGGTGGGAATAGGAGACGGAAATCATTTCAGGTCAACCCAAAACAATTTCGTTTACATTTTTCTCAAAAAGTTGAAAATATTTGGTTTAGAGTTGAACTAAAAGTTTTGTTTGACCCTAAATAAAATGTTTTGGTTTTTGAGTTCAACCCTTTTAAAAATTAAATTGAAGTAAAATGCAAAACAAGAAGTCATTTTGAGTAGGAAAAATCAGAATATTTTTAGAATGTCAAAATAAATCAATGTGATGGGTTTTTTTATTGAAACAATTTGGTGAATTCGACACAAATTTGCAACTTGTTTTGGTCAGCCTGAATCTGCATTTTAGGTGAAATAAATACAGATGCAGATACCCAGTCTGCATTGCTTCTCCACTCCCCATTCCTGGCTCAGCTCCTAGTAGGCTGGTATTTTGCCCTGTATGTTTACATGTAAATACTATTTCCCCAAAATATTTCAGATGTAAAATGGAAAGGTTTTTAGGACATATCCCCAATAAGTAATTGTGTAATTACTGGCAACATGACACAAGCTGTCAAAAAAGACCCAAATATTTTCCCAGAGGTTTTCTGCTCTGTTAAGTACATAATATGCATTTTAAATACTGCCCAGTTACAAAAGCAGAGAAAACACTGAGCTCTGTGTATCTTTCTAGCTCAGTTTTTTTTAAATGCTGTCCTTGTACCTCTTAAAAAATGTGTGAGAGAGAGACAGAGAACAAGGAAAATAAACATTCTGCATACAAATAATATCACACACATCTACTACCCAAGAGTCTCACAGCACCTCACAAGTGTTAACTGACTATGATTTGCAACACCCCAGTGAGGTGTTGCAAATCTATTTTAATTAATCTAAAAAAAATCTATTTTGTAGACGTAGGGGAAACTGAAGCACAAAAGGACTTCCTGAGGTCACAGAGCGGTTAATATCTGGCTAAGAACTCGGCTTCCTTGACTCCCTGTCCTTCAGTCTAACTACTAGACTATTCTGCTATCCCTGGAATGGATTTAAATTTGACATTGAAATGTTTACTTTATGCCTCAGTCTCAAGATGTTTTTTCTTAGATCTTTAATAGTTATGAGTCAAAGTTAGATGTTTGTAAAGTAAGTTACCAGTAAACATGGGTCTGAGTGGCAGAATCTGGCCTGTGCAACTGAAGTGCTGGCTGTCAGCTATGCTACATTTCCCAGCATCAATTGATGACCAACCTATACATTGTTTAAATGTAATTTTTATGACTAACATTTTTAACATGTCAGTGTTGTACCAAAAAAAGGCAACTTTCTTGATTGCAATGTTGTAGCCATGTTGGTCCCCCCAGGATATTAGAGAGACAAGGTGGGTGAGGTTATTGTCTTTTATTGGACCAACTTCTGTTGGTGATAGAGACAAGATTTTGAGCGATACAGAATTCTGGTCTGAAGAAGACCTGAAGAAGAGCTCTGTGTAGAAGTTGGTCCAATAAAATATGTTACATCACCCACCTTGACTCTTTAGCTTTCCTGATGAAACAATTAAGATTTTTTCAGGAAATGTTTCTGCCTATTTTCCTGTTAGGATCCATCTATTTCCCAGTTTCTCCCCTCTCTGCTTGTTTGTTGGCCAAAAATACAAGGGTCTGGGTCACACTCTTGGTGTTCTAGAATGTGGTGGGGGTTGTTTGGAAACATCTTCTCCAGGCTGACAAATGTTCAGTCATTCAGTCATGACTTATTACTCTACAGCACAAGTTACATGGACTCATTCATCTCTGTGTTAGAAAAGGCATGTGTGTGTGTGTGTGTGTGTGTGTGTGTGTGTGTGTGTGTGTGTGTGTGTGTGTGTGTGTCTTTAAAAAAATCTGGTAAAAAATGGGCATTGTTTTCCATGGAAATGTTTTTTAAAAAAAGTTTTCTTTTGAAATTTCCATGGAAAATTTTGATTTTTTCAATGGAAGTTCAAAAGCTGAAAAATGTTGACCAGACCCCAAACACTTTGATTGTAGAAAGAATGGTGCCTCATCGGAGTTATGGTTCAGGTGCCTCAAACTCCCTTTCTCCTCTATAGGCTGGATTTCATCTCCATTAGGGACCCCAGTCTTCCCTTTTGGAAAGTGGAAGCAGTTCATCATGGGACACCCGGGCCATAGAGCTTCAGGGTAGATGTAGTCTGTCTGGGGAGCTCATAGAGAAGAATGAGATTATGAGACAATGAACTTATATCTGCCAAGAAGCACCGCAGCATCATTTTCAAATGGAAATACATTGGTTTTCAACAAAAAATATTTCAGTTTTTTTTATGAAAAATTAAAATTTTCTGTGGAAAGGAGATACTTTGCATAAAAAAAATCATATTGTCAAAAAAACAATTTTCTCTCCAGTAATAGTTTTGATGGGAAATTTCAATAAACCATAGTTTGTACACTTCCTCTTTAATGTGACTTAAACACATGCTTAAATTCTGTTCCAAATAGGGATGCTTTCCTGAATCAGAGCCTCAGTTTGGAATAACTGCAACCACCATTTTGTAAATTGATCTGCATGGATCAAGTTCAACACTGAAGTGCACAAGCTGAGTGAGCCTGGATTGCCACGCTTATTCAGAGATCATTCTAAAGCGCTGAGAATGATGCTTTCAGGGATGGCCATGCAGTTTGGGAAAGGCTAATTTGCTGCTGATGTCATGTCATTTCTCCCAAATTGCTACTTTTAGGGAATGGAACCACATGATGGGGTATTTGTGGGCATCCTAAAAGTATCCATGAGTGCAAGAGAGGTCGGGGCACTACAATATCACTTCCTGCCTAGTTCCAGTGCAGCACAGTGCCATGAACTGATACAACACACTGTGACATGTGCAGGGAACAGCCAGAACAATTCTGTTTTACGTCCAGTATCTATCAGTTCCATCAGTGATTGTCTTATCATGATTTCTGTGAGATACAGTAATTACAATGTTGGCTACCCACTTAGGAAGCTAGTAAACATCATAATTCATGTGGAGTGCAAAATAAGGGCATTTTACAATCCCCGTACATGATCGCTATTCTATTTCTTTAAATTAAAAAAAAAAAAAAAAAAAAGGGAAAGGCCTATTTTCTTGTTTTCATTTTCCCAAGCTTTTGTCAGTGCTTTCAGAATAAATCAGCTCTGTAAGACAACACCCTGTCCTCATTTCTACACATTGTTTGTGTACCAGGCTCAGAACTGCCATTTCATATCACAGTACATTGATTTTTAATGTTCTTCTAATTTAGGCTAAAGATGCAGAAATCTTAGTTCAGTTAGGCTGCATGCTGACCCGCATTTGAACTTCTTCCCAGCTGCTCTTAGGACTCTAACAACAATCCTATTTTTAAAACACAATTAGAAACAAAATATTCCAAACTGACATTATCGGCTGGTTTTAATTATGCTTTAACATTATTTTTGTGCAGTTGATAACAAATATGTGCGTTAGAGATGGTTGTAAGGGTTATAGGATTTAAATATATGTAATAATCTCACTTACTTCTGTCCCATTCCCTCTTTAGATCTGTTGCTGTTATCTGATTTATTTAGACACAGCAGCTGGTGTGCCCTTTTGGGGCTAGCTTTGCAAGATTAAATTCTGCCACCTTGACCTAGCATAAATACTGAGAAACTGCACAGCCCAGGTTCATCATGGGATCTGGTGCATGAAATTAGTGTCGGAAAGTAGGATAATGCAGTGCCAGTGACATGGGCACGTCAATCTGGATAATTCTGGAATTCTGAAAGAGGGGAAAAGTTCAATAAGACCGCAGTGCCCTATTTAATAGTGCAGCAAAAAAATGAGTTTCCATACAAATGATTCTGCATGGGAAGGAGGAGCTACGTGTATTTAACATGATTTAGAAGTGACAAGTGTTTTCTGTTGAAATAATAAACATCATCTTGATAAACTTCATACATTCCTCTTTTCAATACCTCATTCCAGCTTTCAGTTAGTTCAAGTAGCAAAAGAGATGATGAATTAAAATGCTCCGTAATACGTTAGAGCAGTGAAGTTGGAACCTGGTCTTGTAATAGTTTCAGAGACACAACCCCTGTGGACTTCAATGGAAATTTTGCATGAGTAAGGACTACAGGCTAGGGGCCCCTGTATTTCCAAATGAAAATCTTTGTAATATAAATGCGTATTTCTTTTTTTTTTTAAGATTATATTTGTTTGAACTACTCTTTTGTGGCATGGATGTGATGAATAACTACAAAGGCTGTTGTTTTTGTTGCCAAAGGCATGCTGGCAACTACCTTTGTTAGTGCTCTATAAATTAAGTAATGATTTCAGGTATATGAAACATTCTTCCGTTAAAGTACTGAATTTCCTCTTCACATATATAACCACTGCACAGCATCTCTTTATATTCATGCAAAAAGGCTTTCTTTAATGCCAGCACATTAGAGAATGTAAAATGCAGTGTGAGGAAAAATTAAAATGTGTTCATTAGAGTATCTGCATGAGTGACATTTTAGTTAATCATAACTACTTTGGTAAATAGAGCTGTAAATAAAGAGGGGTGATTTTGCATTCTGGTACCATAAATTGGAATATCCTGATTCTTTACCAAATGGGAATTTTATTCTGTTTGATCAAGCTGCCTACCAGACTTTGGGCAGTGCAGAAATAATAATAATAATTTGATCTATAGTATCTGGCATTCTAAAGTATTGTTCAGTGCATGAAATTCTAAAGGGCAAATTCAACTTAATTTAAAATGAGAAATTCAGAAAAAAATGTTCCTTTAACAGATGCTCTAGCATATGGCTAGGGTTTAAGAAAGTGCATAGTTGAGCATTGAAAATAAATAAGGGGATGACAAGCCCTCACTCCCTCCTTTGCCCCATAGATACACTAAGCACATGGTCACCAGATGGCGTGTACACAACTTTGAATGTAGTACAATATTTATAGCCACCAATTTGCTACCTTAGAGTAGAAGTCCATGTATTAAAATATTTTTTCTCATATCTTCTCCCAAATGCAGTTTCTTCTTCTATTTTTGTTTAAATAGACAGGGCCGGCTCTGGCTTTTTGGCCGCCCCAAGCAAAAAAAAAAAAAACAACAACAAAAAATGGGGCGGCCAGAACGGCAAAGCAAAAAAACAAAACAAAACCTGCAGCGCGGCCGGAGCACGGGTGCAGGGGGACCGCCTGGGGGGGGGAGCGGGCGGGAGAGAGAGAGAAGGGGGCTGCCAGGGCTACAGCAGGGGCGCTGCCACGTGGCCCCTCCCGCTGCGCTGCTGCCTGCCGCGAGGGCTCCGCTCCGGTCGGCGGGGAGGGAAGGAAGAGGACTGCCCTGCAGGGCGCTCTGGTTCTCCGCGCCACTGCCCCCTACATGGCAGCCGGAGCGGAACAAAAAAAAAAAAAGTGGCCCTGCTGCCCTAGGATTGGGCAGAATGCCGCCTCAAACAATCTGCCGCCCCAAGCACCAGCTTGCTCAGCTGGTGCCTGGAGCCGGCCCTGTAAATAGAGAAGAAAAGAAAGAATTGTTTTATAAAATGGAAGTAGGCAATTCAGTATTTAGATTGCTTGGAATGTTTATTAGCCAATGGTGTAAAAGGTTGCTGCCCAATAGTTAAGGGCTCAATTCTAGCCTACTCGAAAACAGTTACAAACTGCTGTGACATCTTCTCATTCTGAATCTCTGTGGTCCAAGCCACAAAATTTGGATCCTAACTTGCCCAAGGCCACTATAAAGACTGGGGCCAGACACGTCACTCCTGATCCTGCAATAAAATCCATGTGGACAGATTTCTACATCTATGTGGAGCCCAGTTTTGCAGTGAGGCTAGAAAGGATAAGAACATAAGAACATAAGAAAGGCCGTACTGGGTCAGACCAAAGGTCCATCTAGCCCAGTATCTGTCTACCGACAGTGGCCAATGCCAGGTGCCCCAGAGGGAGTGAACCTAACAGGCAATGATCAAGTGATCTCTCTCCTGCCATCCATCTCCATCCTCTGACGAACAGAGGCTAGGGACACCATTCTTACCCATCCTGGCTAATAGCCATTTATGGACTTAGCCACCATGAATTTATCCAGTCCCCTTTTAAACATTGTTATAGTCCTAGCCTTCACAACCTCCTCAGGTAAGGAGTTCCACAAGTTGACTGTGCGCTGCGTGAAGAAGAACTTCCTTTTATTTGTTTTAAACCTGCTGCCTATTAATTTCATTTGGTGACCCCTAGTTCTTGTATTATGGGAATAAGTAAATAACTTTTCCTTATCCACTTTCTCAACATCACTCATGATTTTATATACCTCTATCATGTCCCCCCTTAGTCTTCTCTTTTCCAAACTGAAGAGTCCTAGCCTCTTTAATCTTTCCTCATATGGGACCCTCTCTAAATCCTTAATCATTTTAGTTGCTCTTTTCTGAACCTTTTCTAGTGCTAGAATATCTTTTTTGAGGTGAGGAGACCACATCTGTACACAGTATTCGAGATGTGGGCGAAGCATGGATTTATATAAGGGCAATAATATATTCTCAGTCTTATTCTCTATCCCCTTTTTAATGATTCCTAACATCCTGTTTGCTTTTTTGACCGCCTCTGCACACTGCGTGGACATCTTTAGAGAACTATCCACGATGACGCCAAGATCTTTTTCCTGACTCGTTGTAGCTAAATTAGCCCCCATCATGTTGTATGTATAGTTGGGGTTATTTTTTCCAATGTGCATTACTTTACATTTATCCACATTAAATTTCATTTGCCATTTTGTTGCCCAATCACTTAGTTTTGTGAGATCTTTTTGAAGTTCTTCACAATCTGCTTTGGTCTTAACTATCTTGAGTAGTTTAGATCTGCCTGCTCAGATCTGTATACAGGATCAGGCCCAAAGTTTGGGTCATAATACAAATTTTCTAACAGCTCTATGATGAGTGGATATTGTTTTGTTTTAAAAATAATTACATGATCAACAGCAACGCTTTACATAGGAGATTTGTCACAGCCTCTAGAGGGAGCACCAGATAATGAATGTGCTCTAGGACAGTATTCTCAAAATTGTGCAGCTGTTTCCACTGCCTCTCTCTACATTAAAATAACTAATTAACAATATTCCAAAAAGCTGTGTGCATTCCTGGTGATCATCGGCAATAGTGTTTGTGCTCAACAGGAATCTAAACAACATGAATCTATGTTGGCTTCCATTCCATTTGAAACAGCTGTGGGCAGATTTCCTGAGTAGCACTGTGTGGGCTTGTCTTCACTACTGGGGAGATCGATGCAGCAGATGTTGATTTAGCAGGTCTATTGAAGACCCGCTAAATTGACAGTAGAGTGCTCTCTGGTCGACTCCAGTACTCCAGCTCCCCGAGAAGAGTAGGTAAGTCGAGTGGAGAGCATCTCCCATCGATGCAGCACAGTGAAGATACCGCAGCTGGAGTAGCGTAACTTAGGCTGATTTACCCCAATAGTGAAGACAGGCCCTCAATGTGAAGGAATTAATGCTTAATGCCAAAAAGAAAAAGCACAGACTGTGTAGTGAAATAAATATTTTTTCAAGACATTAACAGAGCATTACAAATAATGAAGGTAATGAATACAATTGAGGTGAGTATCTAGACACATTTTAGCCCCAAATTGGGTTTATAGGTTAAAGGTTTGTGGAGCACAATTGTGATATGAGAGACTGCACAAATAGACCTTGTCTCTCCTCTTCGCCTTTTCTATAAATATAAAGGGAGTCTGTTGAACAAGATTTGACTTTTTTGTGGCAGGATGTCCTTCCACACACGACAGAACTGATGGGAAAATTAAAACTCTGCACGTTTAAACAGAACTTAATTTACCATGCAACACAAAAGCTTCCAATGCACCCAAGTTGGAGAGCAACAGCTTTAGAAAATCAATACAAATACCTGTGTATTTAGAAACTCAATGTAAATTGTTAGAGGAAAAAAATATAACATTTGTATTAAATATCTAACTGGGTCTTGTGTGGTATCAAAAATGCATGGAAATTATGAGGATATATTTTTGTCTTTGAGGTTTTTTGTGTTTTATACAAACCACTCCAGATTTCTGATTTATGTTGTCACCAGAAACCCTCAGCGAACATACAGTTTTATATCAGTGACAGAGAGTGAATGTCTGGAGACCACCAATCGGATTGTGGCACTTCATAATTTGCTATCCTGAAAATAATCATTTTGATTTATTTATAATGCAGATATAGTAGTGGTTATCTGAAGCCATGGGGAACAAGGTTACATGAAACACATTAGCAGCCTTCATTTATGTAATATGTAATGTAATTGGATCATACATAGAGACATCATTTAAAACTATACTCATTTATGCATAATAAGGTGACTTTGAAATTTTCTCCTGATACCAGAAAAGAATATTAGCATTTGCAGGAACATTAAATTAAGAGTGTAGACCTACTAATTCACAAACATATGAGTATAAAGGTCAGGGGAGAATTGGCTAGATGAAAATACAGCAGGATTGTTTCCTTTATGCCACGTTTTTGTGTTTAATTTTTCATTGTAAATTTCATTTTGTTTCAAAATTAAAACTTAATTTGTTCAATTAAATATCCCTCCCACCTGCATGCTTCTTCTTAATACCTCAATAATATTATATGATTTAAACACAGTAAATTTAAAAATAGTGTTAATGTCTGTAGTCAAAGACAGTAGAATGATTTCAAATATCGAGTCTTATCCTAAAGTAACAGTGTATGAGTAGTATTATTGGGTATAAAGTAAAGCACATGCATGAGTCTTTGCAGGATGAGGGTCTAATTAATGTTATTGTTTAGTTAGGCAATGATAAACATACTCTCATATTGGCTTTTCCCCCCTCCCTTTTGGAATATTTGTACAGCAATCCAAGCTTCTCGTCTCCTCTTTTTAGCTGCATTTAGCTGTCTGAAAGACAAATTATATTGCTTAATGTCCTAAAACTGTAGTTTTCCAAGTTTTTCATCTTGTTGACTTCCTGTTTACAGCAGAATGCTATTCTGCATACCTCCTCTTCCCTTACTAATTTCATACTTTTCCAGCAGTGATGGTAGTGCTGGTTACCCAAAAAAGTAATATGGACAGTTTTAAGAAAGAAAGATGAAAATACAATGGGTACAACAACTTAGTTATAAACCCTGTTTTCCATCTGTGCATTTTTTAATATTCTCTCTCTGGGTGTAAGAACTATCTTTACTAGTTGTAGCAATGGCTTCTGCAATATTCAGATCCAGAATGTAACTTGCCCAAAATTTATGGGAATTCAGATCTGGTGTTTTGGTTCTGGCCCTATAAAATTACTCATAAAAATTCCCTTATATCCTTCAGCTGCGACTTTTTCTAGTCTCTCTCAGTCACATTGCAGTTTGGTTTTGTCATCCTGTGGTTTTGCTGTTCTTCTCAGTTTGATATTTTTTTTTACTCATTAACACATTTGATCTTAGTGAAATTTGCCTGACAGAGATATGAAGTAGCTGTACAAGAAGGTGATTTTTTTTTGTTTTACTTTAGTGGATTAGAAAAGCCGCGGGAAGCTTTAAACCAGTCCCAGAGTGGGTTACAGAAAGCACTAAGTGTCACTGCTTACTGAATGACAGCTGCTTCACTGTGACAGAATCAGCTCTGTGGACCTCCTGGAAGTCCATAGTCCACCATTTGCAAACCATTGTCTTAAAATCATCTTTGATGTACCATCTGCTTTTGTGTCATCTCTCAGAAATTAAATCTTTCAATGGAGAGTGGACTGGCGTTATTTGCAGTTTAGTTAGACGTGAAACTTTAATCTGTGAGGAGTGTCACAGAGAAATAAAACACGGCTACTCCTGTGTGTCGATATCTTTATTATTTTGCAAATCTATGTTCTACACCTAGAGTGAAATATATCCCATATAGTTACAATATTTTTCAGCTTTTAAAGGCTAGTGCTTCACTGTATTATGATTTTACCATGTCTTCCAGGTAACAATTAATTTTATACAAATATCATAGATTACTTGCCCTTCAGAAATTTTAAAATATATTGTTAAAAATAAAGTCAGTATTGATACAAAATTAATCATAACAATATTTATATCTACTACATAAACTTGCAGATAATGGGGCTATTCATCTGAGGAAAGTTGTGGATGTGTTTGCTTGCCCAGGTTTTATGTTACTATTGTAGATTTGTTTTTTATGGAATTAATTTTGGTTCTCAGTTTATACTGAGCTATTGTATATGTATGTCAGTATTCTCTTTTTAGAGGATACCTATCAATTTCTTTTGTGGAAAAGGTCTCCTCTAAAAAGAGAATACTGACATACGTATACAATAGCTCAGTATAAACTGAGAACCAGAATTAATTCCATAAAAAAAACAAATTAAACAGTGGAAATTAAACAGACCTAGAGAGGCTATTGTAGGAATATAAGCTTCCATTAATCTACACAGGATGGCTTAAAAATTCTAAAGAAAGGATATTGTTCTCTGATAAATTATATAGGGTTTAGATTCCATATAATTTCTATAGAACTGTATTTAATTTCTAAAGAACCCCATTTGTTTCACCTTTATCAAATACTATAGAATATTTATAAGAGCACTGTTAATAAGAAATCCTAATGGAGTAGGTGTAGGAGACTAGGGGCTCATAAGGATAGGGAGAGAGATATTGGACTGGTCAGTAGAGGGGTAGTAGAGGACAGTAGAGGACAATACAGAACCTGTATTGGACTGGGTCCTCTGTTCTGTATTGTCCTCTGAGCTGGATTTGTCTGTCACTTTCGTAGTATCTATAACTATGCTTGAAAGACTAGATTTTTATTGGTAAATGTCAGTAAACATTGGTTTCACCATACACATACAAACCAAAACAAAAATATTGTCATTGATTGTAATCAAAATTTACAGATAGGCAGGGTAAGAAAAAATGCCACTTGAGAGCTTAGACTCCCACCTTTAATGTCGATAAAACATGTTGAAATGCTAGTATTAATTGAGCTGGAGCAGGGGTGCCATTTAGATAGCTTTACCTATCATCCTTAAATGACTATTGTCTGACTCCCTTCCCCCCATAATGTCCCACAACTGTGAAAATTTAAATCAATAAAACACAAAGAATTGCTTAAAACCCCAAATTTTATGCAACCATGAAAAATTAAATCAATGCAAATAAAAAAGTTGAAAAATACACTGATATCTGTTGGAATTGTATAAAAACTGTCAAGCCTATCTATCATCTAGCTGCCATTGGGGGATTGTGTATTTGGTATCTGTACATAGCAGTCATTATGTCAGTCGTTCTGCCATCTTTTACAATTATAGCTAGTATGTTTTTTACTGTAAGTCAATAAGCAAATAAAGTGTAATATTATTTAGCTGAAAAGGTTAGTCTTTTGTTGTTGTTTCTCCTGACAATTATGCTCTCTGTCGGCGGTGGATGAAGTGAGTTTTGCAGTAATGAACTGCCAGTGATCACAGAATCAAAAATGTCAAAAATATTTGAGATAAACTGTTCCTTCTTAGATGTATCTGAATTATCAGAAGTTCAGAACACTGGGCAGAGCAGCTACTTCTGAAGCCATGCAGCAGACACATGGCCTAATCAAAGATGCGCACATGTGAGTTGAAAAGTTCAGGATAGGGCCTTAAGCATTTAATCATTTAAAGGGAAAAAAATCTTACTTCATGTGCATTAAAGTGGTAGTCACTTTTAAAAATTGCAACTGCCCAGAGACTGTATAATGGAGAGATACTGGTTCTTTTTTATTCTTGTCTGGTGCTCAGTTGTACACTATAGTTATGGAAAATTATTCGCCTTTAAAAGCCACAGTTGTACTAGGACTATGCAAAACACGAGAAACAGGTTTTGTTTTTGTTTTCTTTTGAAATTATGGCCTACCTGTGATTTCATAAAACTGCAGAACTGTTGAGAGATGAAATTAGGTATTTATTTTCATAATGGCTTGATTTTAAAAAAATCACTCACGGGGAAAAAGCTAAATCAATTTTTGTCCTATTTATTTAAGAGCATATAGCACTTATGCTGCAACTGTGGATCTGACCTTGTGCAGTTAATATGAGTCAGACTGGACCCTTTCACAGGTATTTTCAAGTGGTAGGGGAAAATGAAGAAGAATATTGTCTAGTTTTAGGCAGTTATTTCCGCCTTCATTTTCTTTAAAATTAAAATAAAATGTATCTTAAAAAGAACTGATTTCTATTGTGACCAGGCCTTATATAAAGAGCAATTCTTTTTTTCAGATGGAATGACTTGTTCTGCTATGAATAGAAGTTAATTATACAAGTGTAAGTGCTTCAATACTGGCTCCATATTAATTTCTCTTGAAGTAGATGGGGAGTTTTGTATATGTGAGGGTTGGAGAAATTATCCCCAGGTTGGAACTTGCAAATTCAGTGTTATTTTAAAATAGCAAGCAGGCACTTTGCAAGTGTCGTACAAGTAGAGTACCAACTGGAGCTGCAAAAAAAACAAAATCAAAACCAAACCAAAAATACCCTGTCACCTCCGACAAAACAGGCAGAAAAAAGCACTTTCTTTCATAGTTTATCAAGAAAATATGGAACTATTTATAGGGTCTCCTATGAATGCTTCCCTGATTTCTCTGAAAATGAAAGGGCTTCTGTAGAGCATAAAACACCTGCCATTAGATGTATTTATTATTTATTTTTTAAAAGCAACAAAAAAAATCATGACAGTTCTCTATGGAAAATGGGAGCACTCTTCACCCAAGATCAATATGGGAAGTTTCATGGTTTTGCATCTGATGACATTTCATCCTTTTCAAAAGTTGCCGAGCATCTGCAGTTCCATTTAAATCAATGAGAGCTGTGGGGACTCAACAACTTTGCAATTCTGGCTCCGTGTTCACAGCAAACATGTGTGCTTGCTGTTTTTTTTTTTTTTTGCCATTGATTATATCTATAAATTCTCATTCAAACTCATATGAATAGCCACAAAGAGTGAAATTCAATCACTTACTTATCCCTCCTTGCCATCAGCCTGAAGGCACACACAAAACTCTCTAAAGAGGGCCACACAGGCATGAGGAATCCATCACTGCAACCCAAATGTGCTATTCTGGTGTAAAAATTTCCAGATGATATAGTCATACTGGTTATCAACTTGGAAGGAATGAAAAGATGTTTTATGAGCATAAGCACAGAAACTGCTAAAGTAGAACTTTGTATCAGTACGCAGAAGGACAAGACCATGGAGAAAGGAGAAAATGTTGTAATACTGGTAGATGTGTGAGAAGAGTATGAAAGAGTGAATGACTGTCTATCTTGGAAACACAATATCTGTTAGTGGCCAGCTGACAAAAGAAGTGAACAACTCAGGGTTAAATATCCTCTTAGATCCTCTTCCCAGTCCTCCAGGATCTTGGCAGTTGCCCAGGAAAAGATGGAAAGTGAAAACTTGTTTGTATTTTTCTAAGGTACAGTATGTTTTGGGGGGAAAAAATCTTGGGAAAAAATGTAGAAGAAAATACCCTGTGGCTATCTCAACATATCCTAAAAAGCAGTATGGACTACGCATTAGAGCACTGGAGTAGGACTCAAGCAATCCTGGGTTCAATTCCCAGCTCTGCTACTGGGTGACCTTGGGCAAGTCAGTTCTTCTCCTTGTGCCTCAGTTTCACCATCTTTGAAAATGATAATGACCTCCTTTGTAAAGCACTTTGAGATCTACTCAGAAAAAGCACTGTAGAAGAACTATCATCCTTTTAAAGGAATAACAAAGAGGGAAACATAAGTTTTGCAGTTCACCATTAAATATCTAATTAGTAGTTTCACACAGCTCTAAAGGTTTGTCATATTTGAGTGTCATTATACTTGTCTTGTCAGCCTTTTGACTTGGAGCACCCTGCAGCGTGTTTTATAGCTAAAAGATTTTCAAGGACTGTAAATATAATGGGAAGGAGAACTAATGATGTTCATAGGCACACTGGAGTGTGTGGAAAAGTAACTATGCCCTGTATAATTCACCATTTGGAAATCTAGAGTATATTAGGGTGTAAATTTGAAAAAATGAAAGACCCTAGATGTAGGTGCCGCTAATAAAAATTCAGCATTAACTACCTGCGACAATTAAATTGGCCACCATATTTGTGGTGTTTCTCATTCTAGTGATAGGAAATACCATTATTTTCAAAAGTGCTCAACCGTGCTTTAACTCAGCTCCTGTTGAAATCAGGAGTAGATTAACCACTGACTTGTAAGAGTTAGACTAACTCTGAGGTCTTTTGAAAATCTCTTCCTGAGAATAAACCTCTATTTTTGATGGCACCCATTCTAAAGCACCCGTTCTATACCATACTTACATTTAAACAGTTAAAGATATTGGGATTGGTTCTATTGATACATATATGTATACGTCACTATATAGTTTGTAAAAATCACTCATATTCAGCATAAGTGAAATTGTGCACCAATATCTGCCAGAACCCAGGCTTCAGAGCATGAGGCAAGGCTTTTGCATAGGATTTTACCTGAGTAAGAGTTAGGAGGAAAGTTTAAATGACGGTCCTTTTGAATTTTCCTTGTTTATTGGCTAGCTTTGGAAGCTGTACAATTTTAAGAATTGTTTGTTCATTGTCAAGTGCCAGCAATATATTATAAAAAATATAAATGAATTGTTGAGTGTATAAATTCACTCAGAAGCTTTGGTAAAGACACATCATATAATTCAGAATAACTATTATAAGTAAAACAAATACAATGAAGTGCCAAAATAGAAATATTCAACTATGGCCACATTAGGAGGAAACTTGACCCCACACACATTAAACCTACAGTTATTATTTTTGCACTTTGGAGAAAATTAATATCGAAATTTTGTAGTCAAAGTTCTTAAATTGAGAATGAGTGATAGCACACTGATATATTTTCTCTGTGTGGTGCATCACTTTGCCTCAGCAGAAGCTCTGATTTTCATTCTGCATGGGAAAGGCTCCCACTTTTTGCATGGAGAGTGTGTTTACTTATTTTAATAAGGGAGCACTCTAAACTTGTACAAAGGGGTCAGCATTAGCACTTCAATTTCCTCCCAGTAGTGAACGCAGGCATTATTACTGCTGATGTCCTGCCATTTCTTCTCAATAGGGAGTACTTCAATATCTCTTCTTCTATGTTAATAACCTTAGGCAACTGTTCACTTCCTGTATATTGTGCAATTCTCAGTAACATTCTTAAGAACAGTTAGAAAAGGATTGAAGGAAAAATACAGAAACTGTGAACCATATAAATCATCTACTGTTTAGTCTGCTATCATCCCATGATGTTGTAATCCTATATAGTAATTATATATAGTTAAAGTTATTTAAAGTCTGTTTACCAATTCCCCATAGATCATTACTAATAATGTTTTTTTATAACACCCCACTCTCTGCCTTGTCAGGAAGCACATATGCATTACCAATGTAATTTCCTTGCTTTACGCCCTCTGACTCAATAGCTTCCTTTTTGTTTTTGTTCTTCATATTTTCCAGGACTGGCAAAGCATAAAAATTAATTCAGAGTAATCAAAGAAACATAACATGTACCCCTATGGCTTAAAAGAATGTTCAAGACTCTCACAGCTTCCATCCTGTACTTACTATGTAAAGCCTCTTGTTTAGTTCATATATAAAAGCTGGATGATCTTTTATTTCTGAATTAGTCTTAAATCAGAAGCTTTTTTCTTTTTGAAGATAATAGTGAAATCTAGCAATCTATTCTTTCTCTCACCGTTTTTGAAGTATATAGTATAGTTTGTTTTCCAAGGCTGACTTTAGTCTTGCTCTGGTAAATATGGATTTAATTTGACATTCTTGATCGAATTAAAGGGTTTTAAAAGGTTAATTGGCTTTTGTAATGGTATTTCTGGAGAAGATATAGAAAAAATGTAATGACAATTTGTCTTAACTACATTGAGTGGTACTATAATAGAATTATTTATTAAATCTGCAGAAATATACATGTAGTGCATGTAGTGTGTACGCAAGTCTTTAAAAGAGCTATTCGGGTCAAGCTGCAATGCTCACAAGACAGCCTCCCTCCAAATACTGTTCTTCAAAGAAAAACAGAAATCAAAACAAGGACGCCTTGGATTGTTTAACACACACTTCCTCTGGATTCCTAAATTAGATCTTTTATAGGTCTTAATTTGTCCTCTTTAGAAATTCATGTGATTTTTGCAAAATAAACTGGTATCATTTTGGAGATTTGTGTGTGTGTAATTATTTTTCTTTATTTATAAAACTAAAATGGAAATAAGAGGGTGATTATCAACAAGAATGAATTTTCTATAGAACTCTGTAACACTTGCAAATTCTCTGGAACTGGGGCTTCGTCCAAAGCCTATTAAAATTAATGGGAAGACTCCCATTGACTTCAGGTAGCTTTGGATCATGTTGCAGAGGAGCACACAGATTTGGTGGAGTTTGGAAAGCCTTGTCAGAAGCACGTCTGAGCATGAATATAGCTGGTGTTAGTGGCAGCAGAGGAGTTAAGGGGAGACAAAAAGCTATCCAAGTGTAGGCAGTGTTGTTTAATTTGAATTGGCCTGGGCAGCGGTGGTATATAACATACAGACACACATTACCTGAGCAAATTTCATTCTTTTAAAGTAAGCTAAGAACACCTCCTTTTAGTCAGGAGTTATGTAATTGGAACAAAAAAATAATGTTGTATTGGTTTGATAATCAGAGGAAAGTGGAGAAGGTTATGATAAATGCTTTACAGGCTATTGAAGACAATGAAAAAACTCCCATTGACTACAAGAGACTTTGGATCAAGCTCTCAAGCTTTCTTGTTGTTGTCCGCCTGTCCAATCCTTTTGAATTCAAATGATGCTTGAATTCAGTGGTAAAAACACTGTTACAGGTGTCCTGTTGAATAGATCTTGATATTTAGAATCATCTTATATTCAAATGATTTTGTGCACTCTGACTTCTAATTTTATAAGCCGCAAGTGGCAGGAAGATGTTTCCCTTTGCTTCAGTGTGGTTTGATATTTGTTAACTTAAAAAAACCCACATGTTTTCCTTTTTGCCATCTGGAAGCAGATGTTAATATTTTATATACAATTTTCCTTAACCCATAATTGGCAATAAAGACAAAATAATTTAATGTTTCAAGATTCCTTAGTGTTAACTAATTAAACCAGCAGCAGGCCTGGAGCATGGGACAATGGCAAACTTTCAGATGAATTAATTTTATGGAAGACCAGCTGAGTAATTGGACTCCAATTACAGGCTGTTTAGCTCCATCATCACCTTCATATATAATTAAATTCAATTGGTTGATACAGCTTCTATTTTTATGAGGGCACTTACAAGCTTTTTGAACCCCACTGTGACTTTGGATCTAGGCCAATCAATTATTACTCATTTCTCTTTCAAATGGAAATTCTCTCGATTAGTCATATCTTCCATAATGCATTGCTCACATTTAAAAGATCTGTCTGAGGTGCACTATAGCTAAGGCAAAGATAAAGAAGGATTTTTTTGTTGTTCTACAAACAGTTTATGGAATTTAATTGTATGTTTGTCCTGAATATTAATAAACAGAAGCTACATGCTTTTATGACCTGCCTTGAAAGATAAGATGCCTTATGCTGTAGATATGCTATCTTGTATCATTGCATTTTCAAATGTTATTGTACAGTTACAAGACGATAGCTTATAGAAATCACTTACCACTGCTGAAAGCACCTTTATTAGTATACACAATATGAGATATGTAAAGTTATCTGTAAATAGCTTGGTTTTCAATAACTGTCCAACCTTGCTAATATAATTTTTCTTCAAACAAGAGTTCATTATCATAATTACTAATGAAAAACTTTTATCTGTTCATTTATTTCTCTTTTATTACCTTACAGAGGTTGTGCTTAAATATATTTGACTAAGGGGAAAAAAATAATCCCACCCCCCCTTTGAGAATGCCAGAGCCTTTTGTTCTGTTTTAAGCCTCCCTGTTCTGAAACTAGTGCCATATTTTCATGTGCAAATAGAAAATGAATTATTAACAAGGCTTAATTATCTATGACCCATAGCTACCCCATAAAGAGATTAGGCACATTTGACCGGATTGATATGGCACTTTTGCCTGCTATGAGTATATTGGTTCCTGTATGTTTATTTCCAAAGAGAGCAGTATATCATCTGTGGTAAAACAGGAAGCAGCAATGACATTGGGGATCTTTTCCAATACTACTCAGTGATCAATAAAGAAAAAAGCAATGCCATCTATGGAATACTTTTTCTTCCTTAGATCCTTAAGTTAGGGAAATAGCAAATCTGCTTCCCTGTTCTTGGAGCTCTGGAATTTGAATATAAATGATTGGTGGGAATTATAATAAGTGATAATGATGGATTAAAATGAAATTCCTGTGAAACTCTGTTACCTTCCTATAAACAGAAAAAAAATATGTTAGTGATTAATGATAATGCAGTGAGTACCAGAATATTAATTGACTGCCCATCTATTATAAACTGTTGCTTTTGCAATATATAAAAATGTATGAGGATTTTCCCTTCATTTATATTTATGGCAATTTTCATATTTTATAAACAAAAATTCCTCATACTCTGACAAAACATAAGAAAAGGTGAATGAAAGGTTGGTAGAATTATTCTGTTTCTTGCCAACATGAAAAAAATGTTCTATTTGAAGTCTGATCTTGTATGCAAGCTATAATTCGTGTACCTAAATAGGTAATTCTGAAAAAAAAAAGCTATGTGAATGTTTTCATATTTAAGATTAAAATAAAGGTGACAAGAAATGTTGAAATAATAACAGCAATCTCAGCCTTTTTGAGTGAATAGGGTATGGCATTCAAGCTGAGGTTAAAATGAAATCAGCGACCAATATTAGTATTTTTATTTTGTTTACTCTACTTTTATTGCAAAAATACTTTAAGTGAATGATCACCACTAATGCTTAGTTTCAGGTTTTTATTTTTATGTAAAGACAGAAAACAGATTTGAAGTATGGCTGTATTTTAGATAACTAATGCTTTTTTTTTTCAAAGCAAGCAAGCTCTGATGATATATTGGGTTTATTCCAGTCTAGAATGTCCATTGTCAATGGATCAACAGCAGTTGGTCCTCTTGATGTCGCTACATGTTTACTAATGCTGTTTCCTCTAGTAGGATGAACCAGCATTTATGGGGTAAAGAATATAACTAAAAAGATAGTACAGACCTACCACACTTCTAGGGGAGGGAGGGAAATGAGTAGTGCTGTCACAGATCTAATGTGAACTCCCTTAAAATGGAAGTGAGGGTAGGGGAAAGAATCCTTCTAGGTGTTTTTGTTTTTGTTTTTTAATGGCCAGACTTCTTAAATCAGAGTTCATTGATAAAGAAAAATGGTGACTAGGTCCAAACTTTTAGTGTCACAAGTGGCTTGAGGTCTGTTTTCTTCAGATAGAATGAAGATCAGAATTCACAATGAGCATTTTTTGCAAGCATATTCGCAGTCAATAGGGTTTGAAAGATAAACTACCAGGGCTGTGTGTGGGAGAGCAGGATTCTTAGTCAATTTTTATTTTCCTAAGATTTCTTATTTGTAAATAAACAGCCAACCTTTTACATGGGTCCTAGTTGAATAATGAAAGAAATAAATGATGCAATAAGTATGTGCACAAATTTCATCGTAGTGTAAAGAGAGAAAAACAAACTAAAGCAGCATTTCCCAAACTTTTGAAGGCTGAGTCCCCTTTTCAGGACAATGGTGGAACCAATCATGTCCTCCCGCCCCTTCAATCCTGAGAAAGGTCTATCCATTTTAATTTATAAATCTTCCAACCCACCCTGGCTAATTTTTCGTGGGCACGTCTCACAATTTGTGAAATTCTGGCCTAAGGTATCAGAAAAATCAAACCCACGTCTTGCACATCTGGTTTCCTAGCTTTTTAAGAAACACCCAGTTTGTTCAGCTAATGGTGTAGTTGACACTAACTATTGAACCCTTTCAAACCACTCTGACTACCAAACTAAGTTAGGGAAACAATTCTGCAAAAGGAGAAAGTCAAATCCTGACTGAAACACACACAGTTCTGTATGTACGGAAGTACCTAATTTTTTATTATGCATGAAGGACCTACTTAACGATTAGGAAGAATTGACCTTTTGTTTCATTAGAAAGTCAGTAGCTTTCAGGTATAATCCAAATGATATGGAGAGTGTTCAGTAGAAAGAATATGCTGCTCTTCAACAGTTTTGAAGACAGTTTAACTCTTAATCACTGATATCTTCAGTGTTCCCTCGAAAAACATTATTCTTCATATACAGTACAACAAAGAACAGTGTGTGCCCATAGCCTGAGCTTAACAAAGTGCATTAAGAAAGCTGGCTTCCTGGGCAGAAAAGCACATCAATAACACAGTGGGAAGTGGCACCAACAGAAGGTAAACACAGGTCAGTCAGGGAAAGCTTGGTAGGTGGTGGGGCACAGATCTTCAAGTATAATAAAGGGAATGACATCAGAGAGATTCATCTTTCTCTTTGCTTGAATTCTCAGTTATTAACCAAGGCATAACATCACACAGAAACAACAAAGGCATAGAATCAGCCCATTTTCAGCTGCCTCACAGATGGCACCTAAATGGCAATTTCAGAGCTTCTGAGAGAATGACTGTGGCAATTGTATTATATGAACCATTCAGCTCAGAAAAAATGTGATGCATAAATGTTCTGGTTAAGTAAATATTATTCAGACATGTAAGCCACTAGGCTTACCCAGTTCTCTGTCATTATTTATTAGGTATATGTGAATGGTGCATAAGAGTTTCAAATTCCCGAACATAATTTTTCTGTCAGGGCTGGCAAAAAATAATAAAAAATAGCCGCCCCATGTATATGGCTGGTTATATTTTAGAGCTGAGCAGGAAATTGTTTGTTTTTTATTTTAGCTAGGTTTAGCAGAAGATGAGTCTTCATTACAAAACAAGCTTTTCTTTTCCATGCTACATTACAGTATATCCATCTTTTCATAGGCTAATAGGGAAATTATTAAGAAATGAGAAAGAA
Source organism: Emys orbicularis (assembly GCF_028017835.1). Classification (NCBI taxonomy): domain Eukaryota; kingdom Metazoa; phylum Chordata; order Testudines; family Emydidae; genus Emys; species Emys orbicularis. Next base: position 264,597,038 of record NC_088683.1, on the reverse strand, counting down.
TTTAAATGCCAACAAAACCATGTAGGATGGGTACAAGCTATACATGCTTACTGGGAAATGCTTTCTCATATTGAACTGTATACAGTATGCATTTTACACACATCTTTCTTGATTCTGACTGGTGTCATATCTCATGTTATAATTCTGAACGGTTGCCTGTAAAAGTATTACTGCATACTGTACACTGAAATTCATTGTGCTTCCAGCAACTAAAACTGATGATGGACCACACACTTCCCATGCGGGAGAATTTTCCGGATAAGGATTATGCCATTTAATTTAAGAAATTCACAAGTTCCATATAGCATTCACAAGTTCTATATGAGATTATTTACATTTGTTGTTTAATTATTTTAGCAGTAGCTCTGTAATTTATTTCCCTCAGGATTGAAAAATTACCCCATTAATTAAATGGGGTTTAAAGGCATTATTTCCTATTGTAGGAAGCTTTTCTTATGGGAAATACTTTAATGATACTGCCCTCCAAGTATCTATCCTTTGACAACTTTACCTTAACCATAGACTTTACTAGCACAAACTGTATGCTAATGTGTTTAATTGTTCAAGGTGATAGATTTGGGGGTGGGGGGGAATTACTGATAATGTGGGAGGAAGGTGGAGAAAATAGAGATGCACAGAAGAAAGTGTGTTAAATTCTTCAGTTGGCCTGTTATGCTGCCTGTAATACAATAAAAAGAAAAGTGATGCTAGATATACTGTGTGGGCCAGATCATATAACCAACACTCACCCACCTATACAAGAGCTGGTTGCTGGGGGGCCCACTCCACTGTGGACAAGTGAAAACCTCTCTATGTTCAGGAAGGCTGTGGTCCATTTTAGAGGCTTCCACTCTAAGCAGAGGGCTGTGTAGGGGGGTAGGTATGTGTGTGAAACTCCCTCATTCACTCCAGCAGAGCCATACAAAGTAGTAGTGGTAGAGAAGGCACCTAGACACAAAGCCCACTGGTTGGATGGGGTTGGCCCCAAAAGCAGTAGGTTTCAGAGTTAACAGCCAATTAAGGTGAATGGGCCAATTGACTACTCTCAGTGCTGTGGTTTCAAGCTGTCTGCGGACACAGGTAGAGATCACTGCATCAATAGCCCTTGGTTCATGCTTTTTTCAACCTTTTTCATCACAACCATGAGGGCTAGAAACCTTTTTTTTTTTTAGAAGAAAAAATAGATTCTGATGTTATGTGACCCCTGGCTCTAGGCACAGGCCTATGACTTAATCTGGCCTTAGATGAGTAACAACTTGTGTTGTGAGAGAAGAGGGTCAGCTACCTCTATAGAATTGTCCCTCTTGTGGCTCATTTTTGTGGGATTCAGGGCTCTTGGTTGTGGAAGGAGCAGGACAAGGGTGAAAAGAATTGGGTTTAAAAGGAAAATGCATTACTTTAGGAAGTCTGAGACAGCAATAGCTGTGATACCTTTCCTGCAGAGACCCCCTGGGAATCTCCACTTTAAGCTTCTTCCAAATTCTTCAGTTGGCAGTAGGATTTGCATGCCTTTAAAACCACAGATTGTTTTTTTTATCTTTACTTCATAACTTGATTATTTTAAGTTAAATGGGTTCATTTTATATGTTTTCTTAAAGAATCAATTCAGAAACTGAAATGTGACAAAAATGGCATTTGACCACATCTTACAATATAGGAAAAGAGGGAGAATCAGTAAAATTTTATCTTAAAACAGAAATAACTTCAGCAACATGGTAGTTGTTGTTTATTTAAATGTACAGTATTTACAATTTATACTTTTACTTTCCACTGTAGGACTGGCCAAAAAAAACCCCATCTTTGTGAACAATTCCAATGTTTTGGAATTTGAGTTCATTCCACATCAGATTAAAAACAAGACCTTTTGAAATTCTTCATGAAAAAAAAAAAGAACTTTTATCCTAGAGTAGCCAATAGTCTGGTGTTTAGAGTACTCACCTGGGACGTAGGAGACCCAGGTTCTGATTTTCTATGTTCTTGGTGAGTGCCCTAACCACTGAGTTATTAGATATTCTATGTGTTTGTCTCTCTCACACACATACATGTTTTGACCAGAAATTCCGTCCTGGATCTGAGAAGTGTTTCAGTGAATGATTTTGGTTTTGACAAATTGGCATTTTCTCACACACAAAAAAGAAAAAGAATTTATTGAAAAATTTCTGACCAGCTGTACAGTAACAGGAGGCAACATACCTAAACATGTTGATTTAAGAGAACAAATGGAAGTGCAGGAATTATCACCAATAAGATGTTGCATCTGATTTGTAATTAAACAGTAACAGTAAGCTGGTGGCAAGCTACATTGTGTGCCCCACTGGTTTCTGCAAAAATATTCCTATGTTATGATTACCTCATCCTCCCTCCCTTCCACCCCCGCACCAGCTTGTTTATGTCATCCACCTATTTCATTTTGTCATCAACTAAGTCTCTAAGTTCTTTGGAACAAGGACCTTTACTACCAGATTGAAAAATGATTAGCACAATGGGACCCCTGATCCTTGAATGGGTGTAGCATGTGAAAAACAATGCATCTGTACAATATACATTTTAAGGGTTCCTGCTATTTCAATGCAGTTTGTTTAAAAAAAATTCTTATTCATAAACAGTTACATTCAGTGGATCTTTTTGCTGATCCACACCAGATTGCACATCTCATTAGGTTTGCATCCAAAGTCACAGCTACTAAAACTGCTTCTCTATTTGTAGTGTTCTCAATAACCCGTAGTTGTGGAACCCGACTTGCCACACTATCTCAGATTATAGTGTCACTGAACTGCATGCTGATCAATATAGGTTTTACCTTCCCCACTGTGACGCTACCTGGGGGTACCCAGGGTTGTGAGGCACCTGGCTAGCATCAGCTCTTAGTGTGAAGAAGCTTTGTCTGTGTCTACTATGGGTCAGTTCATTAATACCCCCAGTCTCTGGCAACACAAGCTCTGCCTCCCAGGTCTCCGCAGGCCTCGCTGTCTTTATAGGTTAATGGTAGGCACACTCCACCCCGCGAGCATCCCCCTGGCATGTCCAGCCCCTGTTCTACTGGACACATAGCACTCACAGATCTGCTACTCTCAAAGGAGCAGTACACATCAGTTTACCAGTTACACTGCTCAGCACACACAACTTAGGCCTCGTCTACACTACAGGGGTAAGTCGACCTAAGTTATACAACTTGGGCTACGTGAATAACGTAGCTGGAGTCAACGTAGCTTAGGTCGACTTATTGAGGTGTCTACACCACACTGGGCCAACGGGAGACACTCTCCCGTCGACTTACCTTATTCTTCTCATTCCGATGGAGTACCAGAGTCAATGGAAGAGTGATCTGTGGTCGATTTAGTGGGTCTTCACTAGACCCACTAACTCAACCTTGGTGCATCAATCGCCACAGCATCAATCCCCGGTAAGTGTAGACATGCCCTAGATCTATTTATAATAAAAAACAAGAAGAAGTTTATTTAACACAAAACAGAGTTTTGAGAAGAAGCAACTGCTTGGAAGGATTGGAAACAAAGTGTTACATATAAAATAAAACCATAACATACATTCTTAAACTTCGTATAGCTCACCAGCATTTTTCAGCCAGATAGGCAGTGATCCCTTTTTTATAAAGCAAGCCAAGCTCTCAGCTTGCCCCTCAGTGAAGGATGCAGAATATAGTTCTGTATCTACAGTTATAGTCCAAAAATCCATTGTCTTCACATGTAAATGGACTCCCTCCTGTTGGTTTATTTCTTCCTGTAAATTCCCTCTCTGGAAGATCTCTTAATCCCTTCATTAGCATTTGGCTCAGACTGTAAATGGGCATTCACTGTGAACCATAAAATACTCAATGTATACATAGACCGATAGATAAACATCTCTTGTCTGAAAGAAATCTGTATCTCACCTTTTGGTGACCAGCCTCAAGTCACAGGCCTTACAAACATAATTTTCAGCATATAAACATAACTCCTTACATGTTATACATACATATATAACACAGTGATTATGGTGATCAGTGTGAAACAGGCTTTCATTAGAGACCTTTGTGACACACTGAACCCCATGTAACACCCTGTACCCCATATTTACCACTTTTATGTAGTAATCATAGAATCATAGAATCATAGAATGTTATATTTTGTACGAAGTATGCCTTGTGCAATATCATTTAAAATTCATAATCTGCTGAACATCATTGTTATAATATGTGTACCAACATTGTATATGGAGTTATAATATTTTGCTGTATGATTGTTACTGAAATGTGTTGTAACTCTGGGTAACACCCACAAGCCAATGTCTCAGAGACAAAGGCATACTGGCTCACCAGCAAACTGTTGGAGCTATTACCTGTTTAATCAGACATTCAACAGAAGGGGGAAGGTATAAACTAAATAATTTACAATTCATATGAAGTACTGATTGCAGAGCACATATGCTATGGAACTGCCTACCCCATGACCAAGCAAGGACTTTTCCAGCACAGGGGGTTGGAGTACAAGAAGGGAGAACACACAACACACAAATTACCTCTCCTTTTCACCTTACATTTCTCTGCTCATAACATCAATGAATACCTAAAAGACACTGAACTAAATGGAGTGGTCCCAGGCTGAAAGGAAATCCACCCAGTGAAATAAGACCTGTGAATTGCCTGCAGCATCTGGTGGAGTGAGAAAGCTGTTTGCTTCAAATATTACTTAGTCTGGTAAAGTTTAGGAATCAGATTGTGTGTTTATCTTTTATTTCTTTTGTAACCAATTCTGACCATTGTGCCTTACCACTTGTAAATCACTTAAAATCTATCTTTCTGTAGCTAATAAACTTGTTTTATTCTTTTGTCTAAACCAGTGTGTTTGTTTGGGAAATCTCTACTCAGGTTATTTATTACCCTTTGTTTGAATGAAAAACTGATTTATGAGCTTGCTGTCTTCAGTACTGCACTGGACATTGAAAGATGCACATTTCTGGGGTGGAAGGCTTGGCAGGAGCCGGCATCAGTGTAGCAAGCAGGTGCCTGGGGTGGCCAATGAAGAGGGGGGCGGCAGGTCCAGCTGTTCGGAGGCGGGGCCCTCACTCCCTCTCGGAGCGAAGGACCTGCCTCCGAATTGCCGCCGATCGCGATCGCGGCTTTTTTTTTTTTTTTTTTTGTGCTTGGGGCAGCAAAAATCCTAGAGCCGGCCCTGAGGCTTGGGCTGGGGAATTTGAGGCTATTGCCCTGTGTGTAGTTCATGAGTGGCCAGGAGAGCATTCATGTTACTCATCTGGGTGTGACTGTACATGCTGTAAGTGATCATCACCTGGAGAGGTGAGTTGTTCACTAGGAAAACAGTGTAAAAATCATCCCAGGCTGGAGAGCTAAGGAGACACAGCAGCTTAGCAGTTCAGGCCACCTCTTGGGAATGTCACAACCTTACATGACACTCTTTGGGGAGCTAGTATTAGATGCCAGACCCAGTAACCCTTATGCATCCCTATGTCCTCTGCCAGTTGTCACAAAGAGATCCCTGGGTCACACCCACCTTTAGTGACAACAACAACTTCTGTTCCATATATTCCAATATAAGAAAGAATATGAGGGGCTGTGGATTTCTCTTCAAGAGAGATGTTTGCATTTATAGGTAAGGCATGGGTACTTCCAGGCTTGAGAATTATCTTCATTCTGTCTTTGGTACATGGTAATAATTTGATAGTCTTGTTCAAGCCAAACCTGAACTAACCCACCTGCTTTAGAATAAACGGGCCTATTATTTGGCTGGATTTTGTAGGAAAGACAGGGGTCAGTACAGTGCTTAGCACAATAGGGCCCTATTCCTGACTGGGGTCTCTAAATGCTACTGCAATACAAATGATAATTTTCTCCAGGAGGCAGATATCTCCCTAGAAGGTATGGTGAGCCCGTCCAAGGGTAGAGTGGGATGGAGGGAGGAAAAGTGTTTTGTTTTAACGATGTCTCACTCTTAGCACTATCTCAGAAATGGAGAGAGAAATGAATTTATAACAGTGGTAAAATAAGAGTAACTATGCCATGGCTATGGGGCTAGTTGCACTTCAATCCCTTTTCGGTCTGAATGCACCCCTTCATGTTTCAGTCTCTTGCATTTACTTGTCTCAGGATGGACCCTCTTGATTCCTCCTGTCTTGGACATGGGCCTGATTACAGTACCCCATGCATGACAACTACTTAGAAATGCACAGGTCTGACTGGGTTTTGGACATCTGTGTTTCTTCCCTTTGGGAATGTGTGGTTAGTGAGAATGATCAAAAGCCTTCTTGAAACAAGGTGTTTTCACTTAGCAATTGGAACAGAGCATTAGAGGGGGAAAAGGATTTAAAATAGCAAACAGCCCACATGCTTATTTAGTCTCATTTAATCTCAAACTTTGCTCCAAGGTAAATGAGATAAACTATTCTCTTAATTTACAGGTACAGAATAGAACCAACTTGCAAAGCCTAGATCATAGAATCATAGAATCGTAGGACTGGAAGGGACTTAGAGAGGTCATCTAGTCCAGGCCCCTGCACTCATGGCAGGACTCAGTATTATCTCGATGCTCCTGAGAATGTGTGTAACTTTCAATCTGATTATCTGAGGCCTTGTCTACACTAGAAAGGGTTTGGTGATGTATTTAGGGTATGTCTACACTACGAGAGTAGTTCGATTTTACTTAAATCGAATATGTGGAATCGATATTACAAAGTCGAACGTGTGTATCCACACTAAGGGAAGTAATTCGACTTTGTGAGTCCACACTAACGGGGCAAGCGTCGACATTGGAAGCGGTGCACTGTGGGCAGCTATCCCACAGTTCCCGCAGTCCCTGCTGCCCATTGGAATTCTGGGTCGAGCCCCCAATGCCTGCTGGGGAAAAAAATGTGTCGAGGGTGGTTTTGGGTAACTGTTGTCATCCAACCGTCACTCCCGCCCTCCCTCCCTGAAAGCGCCGGTGGGCAATCATTTCATTTCGCGCGCTTTTCTGGTGAGTGACAGAGTGGACGCCACAGCACTGCGAGCATGGAGCCCGCTGCGACCATCGCTGCAGTTATGGCCATTGTCAACACCTCGCACCTTATCGTCCACCTTTTCCAGAGGCAGATGCTGAGAAATCGGGCGAGGAGGTTACGGCATCGCGGTGAGGACATGAAGTCTGAGAGTGGCACAGACCTCTCGCAAAGCACGGGAACCCGCGCCGTGAACATCATGGTGGCAATGGGTCATGTTGATGCTGTGGAACGGCGATTCTGGGCCCGGGAAACAAGCACGGACTGGTGGGACCGCATAGTGCTGCAGGTCTGGGATGAATCACAGTGGCTGCGAAACTTTCGGATGCGGAAGGGAACTTTCCTGGAACTTTGTGAGTTGCTGTCCCCTGCCCTGGAGCGCAAGGACACCCGGATGCGAGCAGCCCTGAGTGTCCAGAAGCGAGTGGCCATAGCCTTCTGGAAGCTTGCAACGCCAGACAGCTACCGGTCAGTCGCGAACCACTTTGGCGTGCGCAAATCTACCGTGGGGGTTGCTGTGATGCAAGTAGCCAACGCAATCGTTGAGCTACTGCTGTCAAAGGTAGTGACCCTTGGAAACATGCAGGTCATCATAGATGGCTTCGCCGCGATGGGATTCCCAAACTGCGGTGGGGCTATAGATGGAACTCACATCCCTATCCTGGGACCGGACCACCAGGCCAGCCAGTACATTAACCGAAAGGGCTACTTTTCAATGGTGCTGCAAGCACTGGTGGACCATAGGGGACGTTTTACAAACATCAACGTCGGATGGCCGGGCAAGGTTCATGACGCTCGTGTTTTCAGGAACTCTGGTCTGTTTAGACGGCTGCAGGAAGGTATTTACTTCCCGGACCACAAAATAACTCTTGGGGATGTGGAGATGCCTATAGTGATCCTCGGGGACCCAGGCTACCCGCTAATGCCCTGGCTCATGAAGCCCTATACAGGCGCCCTGGTCAGTGAAAAAGAACTCTTCAACTACCATCTGAGCAAGTGCAGAATGGTGGTGGAGTGTGCTTTTGGACGTCTCAAGGGGAGATGGAGAAGCTTACTGACTTGCTCTGATCTCAGCGAAACCAATATCCCCATTGTTATTGCAGCTTGCTGTGTGCTCCACAATCTCTGTGAGAGTAAGGGGGAGACCTTTATGGCGGGGTGGGAGGTTGAGCCAAATAGCCTGGCTGCTGATTACGCCCAGCCAGACAGCCGTGCGATTAGAAGAGCCCAGCGGGACGCGCTGTGCATCCGGGAGGCTTTGAAAGCTAGGTTCCTCAGTGAGCAGGGTAACCTGTGACTATTAACTTTGTTTAAAGAGAAGCTGAACCTGCCCCCGTTTCTTTACCCAGTTTATGTTGACTATCCTCTGCAGCTACATACCCCGTTCACCCCGTCACCCCCCTTCCAACACACGTTTAAAAATAAAATAAATGGAACTTTGTTAATGAACACCATTGTCTTTATTACGGGTTTCGCGGTAAAGGGTTGAAACTGGGATGCAGAGTGTGGTGGGGAGCGGGCGTAGTGATGGAAAGAATGCTTATAAACTCGAGGAATGACAGGCTTCTGCTCCTAGAGCGGTCCGCAGTGCTGGACTGGTTGTTTCAACGGAGCCTGCCACCCCTCCTTTTCGGGACTCTGTGTGTGGGAGCTATGTCACTTTGTGGCGGGGGAGGAAGCTGCTGCGTGGCTCTGTGATCCAGGATAAGGACCGCTGCATAAGATCTCTAACCGCGCTCCCCCGCCACAAACTCACATAGCCCCTCCACACACAGAACATAAAAACCACCTCCCAGACTGACCAGGGTGCCTAGTGACTGCAATGTGTGTGTGACCTGCTGCTGAACATGCCCCCCTGTCTGTACCCTGGTAAAGGTGACTGTCCTGTCCAATTACCAATCCCCTTCCCCCCCTTCAAACACACTGTCCTCTAAAAGAACATGATGGAAACAGTAATTAAAAGAAAAATATTTTTTATTAGCAACTAAACAGTTAGGGGATGAAACTGGGCCGGGGGCTTGGGTGAGGTGGGAAGGAAAGGACTTATCAAATTTTGGGGAATGAGAGCCTTCTGTTACTTGAGCAGTCTGCAGGGGTGGAGTGACAGTGTTCACGGCCCTTGCCGCCCCTCCTTCTTGGGACTTTGGGTGAGGGGGGTATGGGACTTTGTGGCGGGGGAGGGCGGTTAGAGAGAGACTGCAGCGGGGCTCTGTCCTCCTGCCTCCAGTCCTGCAGAACATCCACAAGGCACCGGAGCATGTCCGTTTGCTCCCTCATTAGTCCAAGCAGCGTTTGAGTCGCCTGCTGGTCTTCCTGACGCCACCTCTCCTCCCGTTCAATGTGTGATCGATGGATTTGGGACATGTTCTCCCTCCACTGGGTCTGCTGGGCCGCCTCGGCTCGGGAGCAGCCCATAAGTTCTGAGAACATGTCGTCCTGTGTCCTTTTCTTTCTCCGCCTAATCTGCGCCAGCCTCTGGGAGGGGGATGCCAAGGTAGGTCGGGAGACAGTCGCAGCTGTGGGATGTGAAAAAGGGAGTGAATTCCTCACAAAGATAATTTTTTGTGAACAATGAACATAGTCTTTCTCTGTGAACAAGACCATGCACAGCACCTATCACATGCGCACTCAGGACAAGATCGAATTTTCGGCCTTCGCATTCAGTGCCTGGGGTCTTGCACTGGAGATCAGAGAAGTGGGGCAGGACAGCGGAATTCGGGTAGCAGGCTGACATGGTAAGCCGTAGACTTTTGGCTGCTTAAAACTTAAATTATAGCAGTGCCCTCCTTTCACGTTCAAAGCCATGCTTCTAGCGTTGGCCAGTTCCTGCTGCTGGCAATCCGGCAAGCATGAACTCTGCCCCTGTTCCACCCCCTCATGGCTGTCCCCGGGAAAGATCCCTGTATGCTGCCCCTCTCCTGCCTCCACCGCATGGCTGTAAACCGCCGGTTACAGTTCTGTAAAGGAACAGGCTAGCAGTCCCAACAGTAACATTCCCCTAATTCAAAGCAGGTCACCATGAGCGACATCACTCTGCTGAGGATTTCTGGGACAGAGAAAGACCGCATGCTGCGTGAAAGCCAGCAAAAACCAGGGCCTTATGCCGCCATGCTCTGCAAGGCAATGATCCCGGAGTACTTGATGATAGCCTGGCGTGGAAAAATTTCCTACCACGGAGGACCCAATAAGGCCTATCTCCCCAGGAACCTCATGCAAAGGCTTTCCAATTACCTCCAGGAGAGCTTCGTGGAGATGTCCTATGAGGATTTTAGCTCTATCCCCGGACATATAGACCTTCTTTTCCAGTAGCTGCACTGGCAAGGACTAAAAAGTGGAGCACCTAGGGCAAACTAATCATCATAAACCGGACATTGTTTGATTCTTTTGCAGTAGTTGCACTGCCAAGGACTAAAACGTTAAGTGCCTAGGGCAAACTAATCATGAAAAACCCATTGTTAATATTGTTAATATTCCTGTTCTGTTCAAAATAAATGTTTACATGTTTTAAACACTTACCGACTGATCCTTCCCCTGATTCTGGCTCCGGGTTAACGCCTGGGGACGGTTGGTAGGGGATCTCTGTGAGGGTGATGAAGAGATCCTGGCTGTCGGGGAAATCAGCGTTGTAAGTGCTGTCGACTGCCTCGTCCTCCTCATCTCCTTCCTCATCTTCCCCGTCCCCTAACATCTCTGAGGAAGCGGCCCTCGACAATATCCCATCCTCAGAGTCCACATTCAGTGGTGGGGTAGTGGTGGCGGCCGCACCTAAAATGGAATGCAGTGCCTCGTAGAAATGGCATGTCTGGGGCTGGGATCCGGAGCGTCCGTTTGCCTCTTTGGTCTTCTGGTAGCCTTGTCTCAGCTCCTTGATTTTCACGCGGCACTGCGTTGCATCCCGGCTGTATCCTCTCTCTGTCATGGCTTTTGATATCTTCTCGTAGATCTTTGCATTCCGTCTTTTCGATCGCAGCTCCGAAAGCACGGACTCATCGCCCCACACAGCGATCAGATCCAAGACTTCCCAATCAGTCCATGCTGGGGCCCTCTTTCTATTCTGGGATTGCATGGTCACCTCTGCTGGAGAGCTCTGCATCGTTGCCAGTGCTGCTGAGCTCGCCACGATGTCCAAACAGGAAATGAGATTCAAACTGCCCAGACAGGAAAAGGAATTCAAATTTTCCCGGGGCTTTTCCTGTGTGGCTGGTCAGAGCATCCGAGCTCGGACTGCTGTCCAGAGCGTCAACAGAGTGGTGCACTGTGGGATAGCTCCCGGAGCTATAAGCGTCGATTTCCATCCACACCTACCCTAATTCGACATGGCCATGTCGAATTTAGCGCTACTCCCCTCGTTGGGGAGGAGTACAGAAATCGAATTTAAGAGACCTCTATGTCGAACTAAATAGCTTTGTTGTGTGGACGGGTGCAGGGTTAATTCGATTTAACGCTGCTAAATTCGACATAACCTCCTAGTGTAGACCAGGCCTTAGATACCTGGACTAATGCAGCACACTGGCAAAACTTCAGTCTCTGACTCGTCCTGTTCAAACTCTCTACCTCCAACTTCCCAAGAGTACTGTAGAGTCATTAAGGCTTCTCACTCTAACTGGCTTTGTGTCTTTGTGACTCATAAGTGTAAGTTATTAGGAGACTAGTAGAAGGGCTTCCTCCCTTTCTCCCAAAGAGAAATATCCATTCTACTATATGGTATAAAAACCACCATGGCCAATGACAGCCCAAGAAACAGTTTGAACAATTATTAAAGAGCACTCCATTATTCGTCAAGAACTTGCAATGTTGCCATAGTTGTAGTGCATTATTCAGAAAGAAAGCAATTTAGATGATGACTTAAAGGCAAATCAAAGCCAGCTACTTTGAAGCAATGGGTTGGGCTTTTTAACTTGTAACATGAGACTTTTTTGGTACTTTTTACCATTTTTCACTTCTTGAATTGTCCATGAGCTGTTAGACATTTTTTAATCAGCAGGTCCATATAACTTGCATCCAGCAATTTTAAAACCTCACTGGACCATTAATGTTGATTTTCAATAAGTCTTGGAACACTGGAGAAGTTCCAAACGACTGGAAGAAAACTATTGTCAGACCACTGTTTTAAAAGAGTAAAGGCTTGTCAGTCTGAAACTGATCCTGGGCAAAACAATGAAGCAACTGATCTCGGACTTGCCTGATAAAGAATTAAAGGAAGTAATATAATTAATGATAATCAACATGGGTTTATGGCAAATAGATCCTGTCAGACTAACTTAAAAAGAACAGGAGTACTTGTGGCACCTTAGAGACTAACAAATTTATTAGAGCATAAGCTTTCGTGGGCTACAACCCACTTCTTCGGATGCATATAGAGTGAAACATATATTGAGGAGATATATATATACACACCCATACAGAGAGCATGAACAGGTGGGAGTTGTCTTACCAACTCTGAGAGGCCAATTAAGTAAGAGAAAAAAAAAACTTTTGAAGTGATAATCAAGATGGGTCAGTACAGACAGTTTGATAAGAAGCAAGTGTGAAAATACTTACAAGGGGAGATAGATTCAATGTTTGTAATGGCTCAGCCATTCCCAGTCTTTATTTAATCTGTGTTGATTGTGTCTAGTTTGCATATCAATTCCAGCTCAGCAGTCTCTCGTTGGAGTCTGTTTTTGAAGTTTTTCTGTTTTAAGATAGCCACCCGCAGGTCTGTCATAGAATGGCCAGACAGGTTAAAGTGTTCTCCCACTGGTTTTTGAGTATTATGATTCCTGATGTCAGATTTGTGTCCATTAATTCTTTTGCGTAGAGACTGTCCGGTTTGGCCAATGTACATGGCAGAGGGGCATTGCTGGCACATGATGGCATATATCACATTGGTAGATGTGCAGGTGAACGAGCCCCGATGGTATGGCTGATGTGATTAGGCCCTATGATGATGTCACTTGAATAGATATGTGGACAGAGTTGGCATCGGGCTTTGTTACAAGGATAGGTTCCTGGGTCAGTGTTTTTGTTCAGTGATGTGTGGTTGCTGGTGAGTATTTGCTTTAGGTTGGGGGGTTGTCTGTAAGCGAGGACAGGTCTGTCTCCCAAGATCTGTGAGAGTAAAGGATCATCTTTCAGGATAGGTTGTAGATCTCTGATGATGCGCTGGAGAGGTTTTAGTTGGGGGCTGAAGGTGACAGCTAGTGGTGTTCCGTTATTTTCTTTGTTGGCCCTGTCTTGTAGGAGGTGACTTCTGGGTACTCGTCTGGCTCTGTCAATCTGTTTTTTCACTTCAGCAGGTGGGTATTGTAGTTTTAAGAATGCTTGATAGAGATCTTGTAGGTGCTTGTCTCTATCTGAGGGATTGGAGCAAATGCGGTTATATCTTAGAGCTTGGCTGTAGACAATGGATCGTGTGGTGTGTCCTGGATGGAAGCTAGAGGTATGTAGGTAAGTGTAGCGGTCAGTAGGTTTCCGGTATAGGGTGGTATTTATGTGACCATCGCTTATTAGCACAGTAGTGTCCAGGAAATGGACCGCTTATGTGGATTGATCTAGGCTGAGGTTGATGGTGGGATGGAAATTATTGAAATCATGGTGGAATTCCTCAAGGGCTTCTTTTCCATGGGTCCAGATGATGAAGATGTCATCAATGTAGCGCAAGTAGAGTAGGGGCGTTAGGGGACGAGAGCTAAGGAAGCGTTGTTCTAAGTCAGCCATAAAAATGTTGGCCATGCGAGTACCCATAGCAGTGCCGCTGACTTGAAGGTATATATTGTCCCCAAATGTGAAATAGTTGTGGGTGAGGACAAAGTCACAGAGTTCAGCCACCAGGTTAGCTGTGACATTATCGGGGATACTGTTCCTGATAGCTTGTAGTCCATCTTTGTGTGGAATATTGGTGTATTATTGGTGTATTGTTTCTTAAAACAGAAAAACTTCAAAAACAGACTCCAACGAGAGACTGCTGAGCTGGAATTGATATGCAAACTAGACACAATCAACACAGGATTAAATAAAGACTGGGAATGGCTGGGCCATTACAAACATTGAATCTATCTCCCCTTGTAAGTATTTTCACACTTGCTTCTTATCAAACTGTCTGTACTGAGCCATCTTGATTATCACTTCAAAAGTTTTTTTTTTTCTCTTACTTAATTGGCCTCTCAGAGTTGGTAAGACAACTCCCACCTGTTCATGCTCTCTGTATGGGTGTGTATATATATCTCCTCAATATATGTTTCACTCTATATGCATCCGAAGAAGTGGGTTGTAGCCCATGAAAGCTTATGCTCTAATAAATTTGTTAGTCTCTAAGGTGCCACAAGTACTCCTGTTCTTTTTGCGGATACAGACTAACACGGCTGCTACTCTGAAATCAGACTAACTTTATATCTTTTTTTGATGATTGCAAATTTGGTTGATAAAGGTAATAATGTTGATGTGATACACTTAGACTTCTCTAAGGCATTTACTTGGTACCACTTGACATTGATTAAAAAACTAGAAAAGATATAAAATAACATGTCACATAGTAAGTGGATTAAAAGATGGCTAACTGATAGTCTCAAAATGTAATTGTAAATGGGAATTCATCATCAAACTGGTGTATTTCTAGTGGGTTCCTGCAGCAATCGGTTCTTGGTCCTATGCCATTTAACATTTGTATTAATGATCTGGAAGAAAACATGAAATTATCAATGATAAGGTTTATTACATAAAAATTGGGGGTGTGGCCAATTGGTAAATAATGAAAAGGACATGTTACTGATGCAGATCAATCTAGATCTCTTGGCAAACTGGTTGCAAGCAAACAATGTGCATTTTAATATGGCTTATATTTACATGTGTACATGTAGGAACAAATAATTTTGGCCATACTTACATGATGAGGGACTCTATCCTGGGAAGCAGGGACTCTGAAAAAGATTTGGGGGTCATGGTTGATAATCAGCTCAACATGAGCTCCCAGTGTGATACTGTGCCCAAAAGGGCTAATTCCATCCTTGGATGCATAAACAGGAATCTTGAGTAGTAGTAGAGAGATTATTTTACCTCTATATTTGAAAACTGCTGTAACTGCTGCTGGAATACTCTGTCCAGTTCTGGTGCCCCCAAGTCAACAATGTTGTTGATAAACTGGAGAGGATTCAGAGAAGAGCCATGAGAATGATTAAAGGATTAGAAAACATGCCTTATAGTGACAGACTCCCAGAGCTCACTCTATTTAGCTTAACAAAGAGAAAGTTAAGGGATGACTTGATTACAGTCTATAAGTACCTACATGGGGAGCAAATATGTAATAATGGGCTCTTCAATCTAACAGAAAAGTGTAATGAGATCCATCAGTTGGAAGTTGAAGCTAAACAAATTCAGACTGAAAATAAGGTATAGATTTTTAACAGTGAGAGTAATCAATAATTGGAATAATTTACCAGTGGTGATTATTTTTAAATCAAGATTGGATGTGTTTTGTAAAAGATCTGCTCTAGGAATTATTTTGGGGAAGTTCCATGGCCTCTGTGATACAGGAGATCTGATTAGATTATCACAATGGTCACTTCTGGCCATGGAATCTATGAAGTGACTTGCTCAAAATTACATAGTTGGCCAGTGGCCAAGCTGTGAACAGAACCTAGGTGTTTTGGCTCCCAGATCCAATGTTCTATCCACTGAGCTATGTTGTTTTCTGAAAGCTGTAATCAGTCATCAGTCTGCTTCACAGCTGCTTACCAGGCCAAGTACAGCCTGGTGGCTGAAGTGTACTTTGAGTGCTGCATAGTGCATGAGGTAAGTCAAAATGTTCCATTGTGTTTTCAATGAAAACACAGAGAGTCATAATTGCAGTGGTTAAGAATGAGAACGGAGTACTAACCTCATTCATAATGTAAAAAATCATTAAAGGTTCCACATTGCCTTTCATGCCCAGAGCAGTTTAGGTTTGCCACTGGTTTTGTAATTTTCTCTTTGTCTCTCTATAAAAACCCCAACAAAACAGCTCCATAGCAAAGAACCCATCAGGCATGTCAAAAAGTTTGTGAGTTCTGAGGGCCCTGTTCACCATAGGTCATAATAATTCTGGAGAATAAGTCGTTGTGGCGTTAGCATTTTGTTGTCAACAGTGAGGGCTACCACATCTTTCAGTATTCCAGAAGTATCACTCTAAAATCCCTCAGAGTGATGTTATGGTTTAATTTTCAGAATGCTGTTTTACTAACACTAAAATTGTTTGGAAAGATTTTAAGGTGATATTTCTGGAACTGACATATTTCAATGTGGTAGATCACAGGATAAGAGAAGGGAGGGGAATACATCTCTACAGGTAGATAGCATGTTAGTATTATGCAAAATATTAATGAATCTTTTGCTACTTTCTAACTAAAGCCATATCACTTTCGTGTGTCCTCCATAAAATTATGCTTGTTGGCATTTGTAAACTGAAAGAAAATATACCACTCGGAATCACTGGTGAGTAGTTAGTCATTCTGGAAAAAAGTAAAACACAAAGGGAACCTTCAACTTAATATATATTGGCACCTCATGACATTATAGTCAGCACTGCTTATTCGAGGGAGGTAAGGAGATTTTGAAAGACCATTTAACAAAACTCAGTCTGGGGCTGGATTTATAAACACAGTATATTATATCTGCCTGAAGGAAAGATAGGGGGCAGGGGTTTAGCTCTATCAAAGCTCCTCCAAGAAACAGAAAGAGAACAACTTTGTCTGGGTATGGCCAGTTTAAACTTGACAAATTCTCAGAGCTCATCAGGTTACAAAGTGACTGTGAAAAAGAACAGAGCTTTTCTCCCATCCTGTTATTGGTCCTTTAACATACTGTGCCTCTTTCCTTCAGTCAATTACGATGTAAAACATTGTCATATTTGGCAATGTTTTCAAAGAGAAGGATTAAAACAATTTGGGTTCAGAAGCACAATTCTGCTTTAAAAGTTATACTTCTATAAAATACTGTGACTTTTAACATTCAGGTGCTTGGAGACTAATGAGAATGTGGATCAATCATTTAATTCTCTAGCAAGGGCATATAGACCTAGAGCTAACTGTATAAACATCTGTTGTAGCATCAGTTTGGATTCTTTTCCACATATGAAATAGTTTAGAGGAAACAAAATACATATTTGTCAAGATCTGAAAGCTTGAATAAATAACTAAGGTTGGATCTGTCTTCTCTTATAAGGGTTAAAGCAGACTAATATGTCAGCTCTGACTCTCTGTACCTTTACTCTGGCACTTTAGTCATCTAAACAATTTGGAAATGGCATGGCTTGCATCTGGATGAAGAATTAGCTTTAACAAACTCTTTACCAGATATTACATTACTTCTTATTTAACTCGAATAAGCTATCATTAGCAGAGACATTTCACAAATAAATCAGATTTGCAAAAGGCACTCTGTGCATGTGATACTTCGTTTTTCCTTTCTTGCAAGAAAAAACAGATGAGGCTTATCTGTTACTTTGAAATGCAATTAGAATACATTTAGAGGTAACCTATTACTACTCTCAGTATAGAAACAGACAAAATAAGTATCTTCTGAAAGCACAAATGGAGTGGAAGCAAAGAATGTGCTATTAGATGATGCCAGAGCTACACTGTCCGTTAAAGCCTTTGAGTAATGCAAACAATAGCGCTATGTAATATTATTAAGAGCTATAAATAAAACGTAATTAATTACCCATATACATTGTCATGCAATAGATTCGATGCAATGGTCTAACACTTTATATTTAATGAATCTTCCTTTCCAGAAGGTCCCCATTAATAAGCACCTCCAAAGTTCCCTTCAATGCCATCTAATGTAGAGGGCTGTGAGAAGCTAAGTGCTCCCTGAGCTAGCGGGCTGTCTGTGTGTTCTTACTTTGTGGCAATCATCCAAGAGATAGCCGGTGTCCTGTGGTTGTGCATTTGTTTGTAGAATTACTTGCCAAATACCAGATTCTGGACTGTAGAATAAACAAAATCATGTCTTTGTAAAATCAGCTCTGTTAAAAACAGCTGTAGCATTCAAAAAGGAAAATAATGTAAGGAAGAGCAGCATCCTCCAACACCACCAATAGTTCTCATTTCAGCCTATGATTCATAATTGCCCTATTTGTTTTTAAAGATTGGAATTTTCAGAGAAGCTTAAAAGAAAGGCCCACTGAAAGTTGGGCATCTAACTATCTTAGTTTCCTTTGAAAATCCTAGCCATAATGTATTATCTATCTATATTACAGTAGCACCTAGATGCTCCAATTAATATACGGGCTCCATTATACAAACATATATTAAAAGACACATTCCCTGCCCTAGAGACAAGACACAACAGGGTGCAGAGAATGGGGAGGTGAGAGAAATTGGGAAGACATCATTATGTAGACTAGCAATGTGCACAAGTTGTAACTTTCAAGTTTCTTTTTTTAAATATGAATGAACGAGGGAGAGACACAGACAAATTTTCAAAAGTGACCACTGATTTTCAGTGTCTCAATTTCTGGGTGTTTAATCTGAGGCACCTTGGACCCACTTTTCAAAGTTTTGAGCACTGTCATCTTCCATTGAAGAGTTTGCAATCATATCCTATGACAAGAGACAACAGATGCAGAGAACAAACATATCAGGAGAGGGGAAGGATGGATAAACCAACAGTGAAAGAATATGCTTGGAATAATAAACACCAGTCTCAGTCTACTATCTACATAGTTTTCAGAGTATAGCCTTTCCTTTGCCTTATATTATTTAATCAGGTAAATTTAAAAAGTCAGGCAACAGAACTAGGATGTCATGGAATTTCCATTGCTGAAAGATAGCCCAGGAACACATTTAAAAGATAATTACATTAATGTTACCACAATAGATTGTAGTGGAACAGATAACACACTGATTGTTCTGTCCATCCAAAATGATTTTCTGATGCTACATTTATGGTATTACACTGAGTATGTTATTTTTTATATTGAGTGTTGATTGAGAGTGAATATCACTCAAAGTGATAATGGAGCAAGACCACAATCAATGTTGCTGTTGCTTTATATTTGCATAGTTGGATTACTTCTCTTTTAATTTGCTTAGAAGTTTGGTTTCATGCCTTTAGGTTTAAATAATTTTCATTCTAGTTCTGGCATTTACTAAGATGTTCTTTGCTCAAATCTATTTTAGGACATAGCTGAAAAGACTGGGTCGAATTAATCCCTGGGGCATCTCTGTTAATTTAAAGGGAGATAAATGACGACAAGTGAAGTTGTCTAATTAAGTTTTGTTTAGTATTAACATCCCAGAGCATACTAACATTGAAATATTTCCATACCAAATCCCACAGAGAACTAAAAAATGGTATGGAGTTGCTTACATAGATCATAAAATAGTACCTGAAAGAAGGAAAATATGTTTTTCCTTTCTAAAGTCCACATTCTGCCCCTTACTCATATTAAGTAATATTGCAATCTGTAATTAGAACCACTGAATTCAATGGGATGAATTCCAAAGTAATTCATTCTTATGCTCCTCTGGCAACATAAAAGGGCTTAGTGTAAATGAAAATCAAGTCCTAAATTATTACACAAATGAGGAAGGGCAGATGAGCCTGTCCTTAAATATTTCCCTTACAACACTAATTAAGCTATATCATAGGCATTCTAGCCATATTGAAGAAGAAAAGAAAATATCTACCGAGCTAAAGTTAGAGTAGCTATGAAGGAAGATTCACACTGTTTGTATGAAGCTGGAAGCAAGACAAGTGGTAGATTTAAAATGGTATGTGCTCAGTGCTGAAATCCACATTCAGATAAAACTCCCACTGATTTCAGCAGGAATTTTCAATTAGTGTTAACTGCAGTATTTTGCCATATGTAGTTAAAACTGAAAAGGCTATTGGATATGTGACTAATTTCTGAAGCTCTCTTTTTAGAATGTATTACTTTCCAATTTACTTGTCTGTTGTACTTTTCTCTTTCTCTCCAACTCTCACTTTTTTAGCATGTGAGCATTTTATGACAGTGGCCTTACCTTACCTTTTGTGCTTATTAAATACCTTGCAATTATTAGTTATTAATTATATTAAGGATATGGTGTCAGAACTAAAGGACTACAGGCAGTCTCCCCAGCCCAGAGCTGAGTCACACTGGTGGATCGGTGGAAGGAAGTTTGCACCACCAATTTTCATACCATATTTTTGGTGTGATTTTTGTAAATACAGTACTGAACTTCAGTCTTGTGCAGTCAACCTAGTACTTTCCATGAACACCATATTTATCTAAAATTAGGGCTGTCAAGTGATTAAAAAAATTAATCACAATTAATTGTGCGATTAATCACACTGTAAAACAATAATAGAATATCATTTATTTTAATATTTTTTGATGTTTTCTACATTTTAAAATACATTGATTTCCATTACAACACAACACGAAGGGTACCGTGCTCACATTATATTTATTTTTATTACAAATATTTGTGCTGTAAAAAACAAAAAAAAATGTTTTCAGTTCACCTCTACAAGTATTGTAGTACAATCTCTTTATCATGAAAGTTGAACTTACAAATGAAGAATTATGTACAAAAAATAGCTGCATTCAAAAATAAAACAATGTGAAACTTTAGAGCCTACAAGTCCCCTCAGTCCTACTTCTTATTCAGCCAATCACTCAGACAAACAAGTTTATTTACATTTGCAGGAGATAATGCTGCCCTCTTCTTGTTTACAGTGTCACCTGAAAGTGAGAACAGGTGATTGCATGGCATTGTTGTAGCTGGCCTTGCAAGATATTTACATGCCAGATGACCTAAAGATTCATATGTCCCTTCATGCTTCAACCACCATTCCAGAGGACATGCATCCATGCTGATGACAGGTTCTCGTCGATAATGATCCAAAGCAGTGCAGACCTATGCATGTTCATTATCTGAGTTAGATACCACCAGCAGAAGGTTGCTTTTTCTTTTTTGGTGGTTCGGGTCCTGTAGTTTCCACATAGGAGTGTTGCTCTTTTAAGACTTCTAAAAGCATGCTCCACACCTCATCCCTCTCAGATTTTGGAAGGCACTTCAGATTCTTAAACCTTGGGTTGAGTGCTGTAGCTATCTTTATAAATCTCACATTGGCACCTTCTTTGTGTTTTGTGAAATCTGCAGTGAAATTGTTCTTAAAATGAACAGCATGTGGTCGGTCATCATCCGAGACTGCTATAATATGAAATACATAGCAGAATGTGGGTAAAACAAAGCAGGAGACATACAATTCTCCCTCCAAGGAGTTCAGTCACAAATTTAATTAACACATCACTTTTTTAATGAGCGTCATCATTATGGAAGCATGTCCCTTGGAATGGTGGTCGAAGCATGAAGGAGCATACAAATGTTTAGCATATCTGGCATGTAAATACCTTGCAATGCCAGCTACAAAAGTGCCATGTGAACGCCTGTTCTCACTTTCAGGTGACATTGTTAATAAGAAGCGAGCTGCAGTATCTCCTGTAAATGTAAACAAACGTGTTTGTCTTAGCGATTGGCTGAATAAGAAGTAGGACTGAGTGGACTTGTAGGCTCTAAAGTTTTACATTGTTTTATTTTTGAGTGCAGTTCTGTAACAAAAAAAATCTACATTTGTAAGCTTCACTTTAACATTAAAGCTTCACTTTAACAGTAAGCTTCACTTTAGAATAACCTGTACATTTCTTGGATTATCCTGCACAATTTTGGATCATCTTGTAAACTTGTATTTACTAAATAAGTGGAAATATTCTAACCTGCTATACAGCGCTGCATATATATAAATTTATATTTCAAAATGTAATTCCCGTTTTGCCAGGTTGTAGAGATTGTACTACAGTACTAGTACAAGATGAATTGAAAAACATGATTTCTTTTGTTTATTACAAATATTTGCACTGTAAAAATGGTAAAAATAATAATATAAAGTGAGCACTGTACACTTTGTATTCTGTGTTGTAATTTACATCACTATATTTGAAAATGTAGGAAAACATCCAAAAATATTTAATAAATTTCAGTTGGTATTCTATTATTTAACAGTGCTATTAAAACTGCGATTAAGGTTTTTTTTAGTTAATCGTGTGAGTTAACTGTGATTAATCGACAGCCCTACTTAAAATACAGCTTTCTTCAATACTGAGTTTGATATACTTCATAGAAAATGTTTAATACTTCCACTGCTTTAGCAGATGCAGCCTCTGGGTTTTTTATTTCCATTTCTGGCAGTAATTTTTGATGACATGCAGCATATGTCCACAGGGTCTCCCCAAATGACCTTTTGTGAATTTCTGCTCTAAGTACAAGTACACTTAAAGGATTATATGAAACTCTGTCTTATTAAAAGTTTTGAGAATGAGATTGTGAAAAGCCACCTCACCTAGAATTTTCTGGCAAATCATGTTTTATTCATGTTCCCCCCCCCCCCCCCCGGTACAGAATTTTGATAGGTATATATCAAGAGTTTAGATCACAACTTTATTTATTTGGCTTTCTCTGAACATTTGATCCTTGTTTGAAAAGGAATCCTATCTGATTTCACAAAAGATGTCTGCTATAAACTCTCAATCTGTTCACTCAAAGTTCTGTGTATATACTAGAGAAATTTAAATGGCAGAACCACTGTTTCAGCAAATTAATTAAGGTTTGCACAGAGCTTGGTAAATGTACATCTCTGTATAAATGGTAATGGCTAATAATAATAGCAACAGCCTTCAAGCATCTAAATATTAAGACCACAACAGTAACAATTCTTATGTGCTAGATTGTGACTTAGACTCCATACCCATGCAAGGGAGTGAGAGGAAGTAATAACTCCCCACAACATCTCTGAGTGGATTACCTAGACCTTAGCTGCAGGTGCACATGAGTAAATGGGTGCTGTATGGCCACTTACTCCTTAGCAGGAGCAGATGACAGGGAGAGGTATGGAATGAGAAGAGTCTTGGTTTCACCTTCCCTCACATGCTGGCCAGTGGAGCTGAGCTGGTATGAGTGGCATGTTCTAACTTATAGACCCATAGACATTAAATTCAGAAGGGACCGTCACGATCATGTAGTCTGCAGAGTGCAGGCCACAGAATCTCACCCGCCCACTCCTGTGACCCCTAACCTCTGGCTGAGTTACTGAAGTCTTCAAATCATGATTTGAAGACTTCAAGTTACAGAGAATCCACCATTTACACTAGTTTAAACCTGCAAGTGACCTGTGCCCCATGCTGCAGAGGAAGGTGAAAAACCCTAAGGGTCTCTGACATTCTGACTAGGGGAAAATTTCTTCCTGACTCCACGTATGGCGATCAGTTAGACCCTGAGCACATGGACAAGACCAACCAGCCAGACACCTGGGAAAGAATCCTCTGTAGTAACTCAGAGCCCTCCCCATCTAGTGTCCCATCACCAGCCGTTAGAGATATTTGCTGCAGGTATAGGCCAAAAGTAAAGCCTATCACTCTTCCAACCCATACACAACAAGGAGAGGTAGAGAAGGAACTGTATTTCAACTGTGTCCCTGAGTCACAATGCTTTCCAGAGCTGCTGTGTGGTTGGTGCAATCCAATGCCCAGTCCCCATGTTCAGAGCTATTCTTAGACACAATATAGCCATATGTAAGTAAAACATGCAAAAGGAAAACCATCATAGTAAAATCTGTTTAATCCTTTTCACTTGGGGTCCTTGCCAAATACCTGTGCAATTATTTTAAAGTAGCTAACTGAGGAACATATTATGGTAGGCTTTTATTAATGGAATAGGGATGTGTGCTTTCCTTTTTTAAATAAGGTGGTTAAAGCTACTTGAAGTTGCTGCTATAGAACGGCTATAAACTGCAATGAGAGTTGACATAGAACTCTATTGCCTTGTCACAGAAAATAGGACTATAGATATGATAGTTTCAGTATGCTGATGACACCCAGCTTTGTATCTCCATCACTTCCAGCACAGAATACAGTTGTCTTTTCCAAAATCTGGGTGATACTGAGGCACAGATGAGAGGAAGCTAGCTAAGTCTCAATTTGTATAAGACTAATTTTTTTTTTATGGTGGGCTGGAAGAACAAGCAGGAGGCTTTGGCTGAAGTTACATCATCCATCCTAACTGAATGTGCATGTCTGTCTTTCATTTGCAAAGTTCTGAATGTGGGTTTCTGACTAGATTTGCAGTTGCTTCTAAATAATCAAATAGCAGCAATACCAGAACTGCTTATTTCATCTGCATCTGGAGAGGAGGTTGTGCCATTTCCTCTTAGATATGACTTGGGCTATGGTGAGCCATACTTTTATCAATTCCATATTGGATTACAGCAATGCACTCTGCTTGAAAAAACACCCTAAATCCATCTGGAACCTAACAGTAGTGCAAAGTACAGGATCCCACTTCTGAAAGTAGCATTTTATCATGAGCACAATGCCAGTACTTTGGGATCTGAATTGGTTGCATATTGGCTTCTATGTTGAGTTTGCAGTGTTGGTTTTGACCTGCAAAAACCTATGTGGCGTGGTCCTGACCCACATAAGAAAATGCTTCTCTCTTCACATCATAGAACCACAGCTGAAATCAAGAGAGCCATGCAAGCTGAAGTGCAGGCATTGACTTTGGAATTCACTCCACATGTCAGCCCAAAATAGCCTGATTTTTGTTGCACAGCCCATCTTTTAAAATTTAGACTTGGGCACCTGGAATGGCAGTCTAGTGGCAGCTAAATTATGTTGTGGATCTGGCCCTTAGAAATAAAGCTGGGTGAGCTTTTTTGTTTGTTTTGTTTTATTGGTGAGTAGTTCATTTGCCAAAAATAGGCATTTTTTGCTAGACCAAAACTATTTGTGCATTTGGGTTGAATTCAGCAAATAGTTTTGGCCAAATGAAAAACAAGAAAAGAAAAAGAAAAGTCAAAATAGTTTGTTTTGACATTTAAAATTTTAAAAAATCTGATTTTTCATTTCAAAACAATCGTTCATTTTAAAAATAAGCTAGATTTGTTTAAAAATAAAATTGAAAAGGATATAAAAGACCCAAAAATATAATTGAAAAAAAATGGAACCACCCCTCCCCCCAAATTTCATTTTATTGAACCAAAGTGTTTTGATTTTCAGATTTCTTGGTTCGGCCACCAAACAAAAAAATAAAATCACTTAGCTCTACTTAGGAGCTTAAGTCCCTTTGACTTTCAGTGAGACTTAGATATCTATTTTAGTTTTGAAAATAGGACTTAGGCACTTTTGAAACTTTTACCCGACAGTATCTAGACTTGCAGTGATCACAGCAGAAGTCATCCATGCTTAAGGTCAAATCTCTGACCAGATCAGCATCATGGATCTCTGAAATGTGCATTAAATTAAGAATTTGTTGGGGGCAGATAGTGTCACCATTTAGCTTGATATATACTAATATTCTGTCATGCCCCAAACAGTACCAATCTTCAGATCCATGTGTCTTCTACATCATTGTCCATGGATCTTTAAGAGATGGAATGAGTGCAAAATTTCCTTAAGTGGAAAGTTTGACTAAAACACTACGAGTTAAGTCCTCTCCTTGGGCCCCATCATAAATAACTTCATGGTAGAAGGGAAAAGAATCCTCCTTCTCAGGCCCGTCAGTGTGAATGGAACCGCTCTAGTAGCTTCCATGTCCCTAAATTTCCCATCATCATCACCCAATAGAAAAAAAAACACCCTGAAGATTCCACATTTCAGGTCATCTAACTCCATCCCACCCTTGTCCACCTTGCACAGTTAGACAGGAAAACTGCAGTATGATGGGCATCACCTGTGTGGCTTCCTCAAATCCTGTGTAGTTTCTCTTTAAATAACATGGAAAATATAAGAGCGAGACAGTGTCTGTCTGATACAAGTGGAAGTTTGAAAATTGCTCTCATTTATATCCATGGAACCCCACTGATTACACTGGGGCTACATGGGCTAAGTTCTGTATTTTACCTGTCGATATCTAATTTATCTGACAGGCCTATAAATACTACAATGCAGCTATACAAGTCCCCAGTGACTACACATGTATTGGTACTGATGGTACAAGTTATTTCAGCTAAAGTTGAAACTAGGACCAGGATGAATAACTGGTATTAAATAATTTATTCAGAACATAAGAATGGCTATACTGGATCAGACCAATGGTCCATCTAGCCCAGTATCCTGTTTTCTGACAGTAGCCAGGTACCCCAGAGGGAATTAATAGAACAGGTAATCATCAAGTGATCCATCCCTGTTGCCCATTCCCAGCTTCTGGCAAACAGAGGCTAGGGACACCATATCTGCCCATTCTGGTTAATAGCCATTGATGGACCTATCCTCCATGAACTTATCTAGTTATTTTTTTAACTCTGTTATAGTCTTGGCCATCACAACATTCTTTGGCAAAGAGTTGCACAGTCAACCTGTGGAACTCATTGTGTGGAAAAATACTTCCTTTTGTTTGTTTCAAACCTGCTGCCTATTAATTTCATTTGGTGACCCCCTAGTTCTTGTGTTATGAGGAGTAAATAACACTTCCTTATTTATTTCTCCACACCAGTCATGATTTTATAGACCTCTACCATATCCCCACTTAGTCGCCTCTTTTACAAGCTGAAAACTCCCCGTCTTATTAACCTCTCCTCATATGGAAGCTGTTCCATACCCCTAATCATTTTTGTTGCCATTTTCTGTACCTTTTCCAATTCCAATATATCTTTTTTGAGATGGGACAACCAGATCTGCATGCAGTATTCAAGATGTGGGTGTACCATAGATTTATATAGCGGCAATATGATTATATGTCTTATGAATTCCTAATGATTCCCAACATTGTTTGCTTTTTTGACCTTTTGCTCAAGGTTTGGCTCCCCTCGGCTACTTGCTACCCCATTTAGTCGCTTTTCTTTTTTTGAGATAGGGTGACCAGAACAGCATGCAGTATTCAATGTATGGGAGTACCAGGAATTTATATAGTGGCATTATGATATTTACTGTCCCTTTCCTAATGGTTCCTAACATCCTGTTAGCTGTTTTGAATGCTGCTGCACACTGAGTAGGTGTTTTCAGAGAGCTATCCATAATGACTCC
Organism: Emys orbicularis; assembly: GCF_028017835.1. Taxonomy (NCBI): domain Eukaryota; kingdom Metazoa; phylum Chordata; order Testudines; family Emydidae; genus Emys; species Emys orbicularis. The sequence continues at coordinate 264,570,031 of NC_088683.1, read as the reverse complement.
AACATCTCTTTCTTGAGTGGTAACAGATAATTTATATCCCATCATTTTGTAGGTATAGTTGGGATTATGTTTTCCAATGTTCATTACTTTGCATTTATCAACACTGAATTTCATCTGCTATTTTCTTGCCCAGTCACCAAGTTGTGTACAGATCCTTGGGAGACACCACTATTTAACTTTATCCATTCTGAACATGCACCATTTATTCCTACCCTTTGTTTCCCATCTTTTAAGCAGTTACTGATCCACGGAAGGACCTTCCTTCTTATCCCATGACAGCTTACTTTTTTTAAGAGCCTTTGGTGAGGGACCTTGTCAAAAGTTTTCTGAAAATCTAAGTACACTATATCCATTGGATTATCCTTTTCCACATGCTTGTTGACCCCCCCTCAAAAAATTCTAATAGATTGGTGAGGCATGATTTCCCTTTATAGAAGTCATGTCACTTCCCCCAACACATTGTGCTCATTTATTTGTCTGATAATTCTGTTATTTACTATAGTTTCAATCAGTTTTCCTGGTACAGAAGTTAGGCTTACCGGCCTGTAATTGCCGGGATCACCTCTGGAGCCTTTTTAAAAATTGGTGTTACATTAGCTATCCTCTAGTCATCTGTAACAGAAGCTGATTTAAATGACAGGTTACATACCACAGTTAGTAGTTTTCAAATTTCACATTTGAATTCCTTCAGAACTCTTGGGTGAATACCATCTGGTCCTGGTGACTTACTACTGTTTAATTTATCAATTTGTTCCAAAACCTCCTCAATGACACCTCAATCTGGGACAGTTCCTCGGATTTGTCACCTAAAAATAATGGCTCAGGTTGTGTATTCTCCCTCACATCCTCAGCTGTGAAGACTGATGCAAAGAATTCATTTAGTTTCTCTGTAATGGCTTTATCCTCCTTGAGTGCGCCGTTAGCATCTTGATCATCCTATTCAGGAAATATAGCTTGGTGCATTTTTATGAATTATCTGCAGAAACTCCATGTTTCTTGAAATTGTTTGCTGTCCATAATTATTTACCAAATCATTTTTGTATCTTATTCACAAACTGTACATTCAAGCTGTTTGACTGGACACAGCTTGATCAGTTTTTGTTCCCTGGTTGGATGATCATAAACCGGCTTGGCTGCACATGACCATTCCACAATATTTGGTTAAAACTGTCTATTTTTGTGCCTGTTAACTTGTTACAATATTCAGAGAAAGTGAACACAAAATAGGTGCAAACACAGCTGAAGCACATTCATTTAAAAGTTCGAACAAGTGGACATATGTCTTTTAAACACAAATAAAGCCTACAGGGCAGGAACATAGGTTCACTAACATTGAATTGTGACATGATCATAATTTCTAGAACAATGCACTGTAAATACTATAAGCAAAAACGAAAGGTGGTCTGTGAGAGGGAAAAGCACTTATTAAAACACAAATGGACTATGTTCTGCCCTAAGTAATATATTCCCACTGCAGTTGCTGAGATAGGACCGGTGTAATTGCAGGAAGAAATTGACAGAAATCACATTGTTCGTAGATTACTAGGCCAGAAGAGACAACGGTCGTCATCTAATCTGACCTCCTTAAGACAGGCAAAGAAAGCAGAAGAATATTAGACAAGCCAATTCTTCTTTCAAAACATGCTCATTTTTTTCAGTTTTACATTACTTTGTGAGTCCTTCTTTAAACACCTCTGCTTAATTTTATGTCTTATTCAATGGGGGGGTGGGGGGGAAACTATGTTAATTCAGAGTTAAGGCTGATAGTGGTATGTAATCCTTTTTCAGAATGTTGATTTGAGAAAGACTGAAATGTCTGAAAACCAGAAAATGCACAGTAAAGGGATCCCAAGGCTACCTTATCTCTGTCCTCTTTTAGCAATGCCCCAAATGTCCCGTTAACACACATATCTTTATTCTGCTTGCTAACCACACAGGTGCTGAAATGTAATGGGCTCTTTGCCTCCTTTTATAGCACATTCACTCTCACCCACAGGATTCCATCTAACACTATAAAATGGCAAAAAATACATACATACACACATACAAATACATGAAAATCACAGACAGGGTTTCTACCCCAAAATACTGTCAGTTTTATGTTTGACTGATCTGTGTCAATAGATATACCTCCCATCTCCGAGAAACACTGAGGTGCCAGAGCTTGTAATATTTCTATGCCGTACATTATATATTTTCTAGTCAGCCATGAACCCTCTGATTTCCCAGTTAATGTTCTTTCAACACTTATTAAGAACTTTCATATTGTTTCTGTAGCAATTATGCAGACACACAGCCAAATCAGAGTAAACTATCACAGTTCCTGGACACAAATCTCAGATATGGTCCAAACCTGCTCTTGTACATCATATGAGGTACACACTGGGTCATTTCTGCCTGCGTGAATCACCGCAATGTCCGATAGATCACAACCTCTTAAGTCATCACTTAGATGCTACAGAATGGGCATTATGCCAACACAGTCCATCTCTCTCCACCCTAATCAGCAATCCCCATTTCATGGTGTACTCCTTCCTCTCCTGCAAACTCCTGCAACCTTGTGATGCAGGGATTGCCCAGATCCACACATTGGAAACCCTGACAGGTTGGAAACCCTGGCAGTACACATATATTTCCCCCCTTATTAGTTAAGCTACCTGCATTGTCAGTTCCAAACATCCATGCTGTGCATCTTTCAGAACACCACATTAATCTGTCCTGAGATCAGGAAGTAGACACTTGGGTCTCCCACTCCCCACCTCCCAGGTCTAGTAAAATACACTCCAACAACCACTCCAAGGCTTGCCTACCACCCCTCCTTATTCCCACTCCCTTCACAGATGCAACCCCCATCCCTGTGCCCTCATCCCAACTGCCCGCTGCAAGTCCAAAAATCTTGGTTAGACCAACTTCTGACTATTCTACTGTGTTCACAGTAAACCTCCCCTTAAAATAAAAACACATTAAAATAAAAAGAGACAACTTGTAGCAAACAACATGAGTTAATTGCACAGGTGAGGGGGAGGAGAGGGCAGAATCAATACCTAGAAACTTTTTGAAAAATGGCTATTTTTTCAGGGTTTATATCTCCTCAACACCTACATCAAATGATCCCAAATTGGGCTTTTTTACCCTATCCTGCACCCTTCTGAGGCACACCAAATTTCAAAGGAATCTAACTAAGCATGTTCATTTTAGTGGACTTAGAAATGCCAACCTTTAAACAGAAGTCATGATGCAACTTTAGCTGTAGTGGCACTGCTGCACCATCATAATTCCTCATTAATGAGGGATTTCCTAGTAACAGTAACACAAGACATTTATATTTCCTAAGCAATGAAGCCTCTTTCTCTCAATGAAGAGAAATAAGAAATTAATCCTTTTTTGACTTAAAGCTGGAGATACCCACAAAGGCTTTACTTACAGCCTTAGCAAATTGTAACAGTCTGCTTTTGTTTTTGTTTGATTAAGTGGTCCATAAAATAAGTTTAATTATATAAGACTATTGTGATGCCCTGTCCCTTTAAATGTTTGAGCACTCTTCCCCAGTGCAAAACCTCAATTTCATGTTGGTTTCAGTTTTTCAGTGTGAACAATAAACATTTGCATAGCAGCTAGATACAGAGAATCTCATTTAAGCACATCTGTATCTCTTTCTCTGCTGGGTTCAGATATAACATTTGGCGATGAAGGATTTATATCCCACGAGTGTCCGGTGCTGCCTCTGCCTGAACAACAAGAAGAAAGTGTAGGCAAATAATACTATAAAAAAAGTGAAAGTTCACCTACAGGCACAAGGTGACAAGCTGCTCTTTTTGCTGTGGGCACAGCATGAACCAGAGGGAAGTAGGAAATAAAGATAGAGCAAAGAATAAGGTTTCTGCAATTACTGTTGGACCTGTTCAAACAAAGCATTAAGAGGGAAGCTAGCAGCTGTCTTCACTGACCATGTGCAAGCAGGCAGACAGAGAAATAGCTTAGCCTGCATTGAGGGTCTATAGCAGGGATCGGCAACCTTTGGCACGCGGCTCGCCAGGGTAAGCACCCTGGCAGGCCGGGCCGGTTTGTTTACATGCCGTGTCTGCAGGTTCGGCTGATCGTGGCTCCCACTGGCCGCTCAAGGCCAATGGGGGCGGTGGGACGCGGTGGCCAGCACATCCCTCGGCCCGCGCCGCTTTCCGCAGCCCCCATTGGCTGGAGCGGCGAACCGCGGCCAGTGGGAGCCGCGATCGACCGAACCTGTGGACACGGCAGGTAAACAAACTGGCCCGGCCCTCCAGGGTGCTTACCCTGGCGAGCCACATGCCAAAGGTTGCCGATCCCTGGTCTATAGCCAACATTGGAAGCCCAAATACAGCCAAAGGAAGCATTCTGCAATTTTGTCATGCAGCCAGAAGAGACAGATTGAGCCCAGATCATACAGTAACAAAAAAGAGTTTCCCTGTGGAACAAAAGGTGTCCAGAAGGGCATGAAGTCCAATGGGAGAACAGATAGAGTGGCAAGTTTTATGAGCAGTGTTGGTGAATTCAATAATAATTGCAAATCATGGGTGGTGTACCTAGAACATTTTGAGCAATTTGTACCGTGCAACACCATTCCAGAAGGACAACGAGTTTCAACATTACTAACAGTGATGGATCTGAAGCCATTCGACTTCTATTGTCTTCTACAGTGCCTGGAACTGTCACGTATGCTGCAATTACAGCAGCAACACAGGAACATTTTTCTCCTATCCCATAGATAATAGCAGAATGATATTGGTTCCACCAGCGACATCAGGGAAGTGGAAAATTGGTAGCATAGTTTGCTGGTGCTCTAAGGAAGTTTTCAGAGCATTGTCAGTTTGGACAAACATTAAATGGTGCCGTGCATGACCAGTTAGTCTCTCTGGATTATGCAATGACTAGGTGTGGAAGAAGTTATTGACTGTATCAACTCTTACATTCAAGAAGGCTGTTGAAATAGCTATTTCCACTGAGACCACCGAGAAGATCTCTTTGGAATTTAGTGTGAACTGAGAATTTCATCTCCTTAATCAGTGAGACAGAGAACCGTGGGAATTACAGAATTTCTGTATGGCCATTGTGCACAAACTATGTTTGCTGAGAAGGATTGAGGTGCACATCAGCTTATTTGCAGGAAGTACCAAAAGAAAGGACATGTCGCCATGACCTGTCATACAAAACAACCAGCAATACAGAGTGACTGTCCAATCAAGAAGACACTTATGAAGACTTGCATCTGAAGAAGTGAGGTTCTTACCCACGAAAGCTTATGCTCCCAATACTTCTGTTAGTCTTAAAGGTGCCACAGGACCCTCTGTTACTTATGAAGACTGACACTAAGAAAGGATGGAAGTTGGGAACTCATAATTTTGGAAAAAGACAAGAACTCAAGTGATACTGATCAAGCCCTAGCATGCCATGTGTTATCAGATTCTGGAGTAAGAAATAGCGTTTGGGTCACATCCTTGATTGAAGGAATTCCTACAAGAATGAGGCTTGATACTAGAGCTGCTGTTTCATTGATTTCTGCATCTACCAATCACCAGACTTTGTCACCAGTTCCTCTGGAAGAAACCTCCATGGTTTTGAAGACTTATACTTGGGAAAAGTTGGTATCAAAAAGAATATTCCTGGTGAAAGTTCAACTAGATGGACAATCAATCATTTTACCTTTGTATGTGATTGAAGGAAAGTATCCACCATTATTTGGTAGTTTTTGGCTTGAGAAGTTCAAGGTGAACTGGACCGAGATCAAGGTGGTCATGAAAGCCCCTCAAAATCTTCAAGAAATACTAGACAGGCACTCCAAAGTTTTTTGACAAAGAACTTGGACAAATGAGCAATATGTCAGTGAAGCTCACTTTTAAGTATCACAGCCAGCCAAAATATTGCAAGCCCAGAGTTGTGCCTTATGCTCTGAAGCCTCTGGTGGTAGCTGATTTGGACCATCTAGTGAACGTTGGAGTCCTATCACTGGTTTCACATAGTGAGTGGGCTACACCCATCATACTAGTAAGCAAGATGGATGACTCAATCTGAATTCGTGGAGATTACAAAGTGATGATAAATCCAGTTTTATGTGCAGACCAGTATCCAGTACCTCATACTGAAGATTTGTTTGCTACTCTTAGTGGAGGACAGTATTTCAGTAAATTGCATTTACTCAATGCATATCTTCAAATGGAGATTTATTAGGCATCTCACAAATATCTTATGATCAACATGCCAAAAGGCTTATTTTGTTATAACAGTTTGCCTTTTCGTATCATTCGAGCACCTGACTTGTACCAGAAAATCATGGGTGAGATTCTTAAGGGACTGAACATAGTTCAGTGCTATTTGGATGACACCCTGGTTACAGGAAAGGATTGAAATACGGATGATGTCTTGCAATGTTTCCAAGACCATGGACTGAGACTACACGGAGACAAATGTGAGTTTTTAAAACCTTTGGCTGAATGTCTTGGGCATGTAACTGATGTCATTGGCTTAAGGAATTTATCAGTGAAAGAGAAGGTGGTTCTTCAAGTGCACCCACCAGAGAATGTGTATCAGTTATGTTCATTCTTAGGGCTGCTTAACTACTGTGGTAAACGTCTGCCTAATCTGGTGACAGTATTGACACCTTTATGGGAACTGTTACAAGCAAAGAGAAAATAGAAATTGACTAAAGAATGTGACATTTAAGAAACAAAGAAACTATTGACATCAAATGAAGTTCTTACATACTTGAATGCTTCATTACTATTGCGATGTCTAGTGATGCTTCACCATATGGAGTGAAAGTAGTTCTTTCCCCATATTTTTCCTAATGGCATGGCGAAAACAATTGCCTTCGCTTCACAAACACTCACTACACCTGAGAAGAAGTATGCACTAATAGAGTGAGAAGCTCTCAGCATTATCTTTGAATTTGGACGTTTCATACCTATCTGTATGGTAGATGTTTGACCTTGCTGATGGATCATGTCCTTTACTTTCAATTTTTGAACTGAAACATGGAATTCTGTCATTAGCTGCTGCTCATATGCAATGATGGGCATTGCTGCTTTCAGCATATTCCTATGCTATTCAATTCTGTAAAGGGACTTAACACGGTAATGCTGATGGGCTTTTGCGCCTGCCATGACCAAGATCCCATCAACCCAGAGGAACTTCAGACAAAGTGTTCTATTTCCCTAACCTATTACTAGCACAGACATCAACACAGAAACTGCTAAGGATGACGTGCTTTCTCTTGTGAAGGGAATGGTACTACAACTTACAGTGTTGATTCAAAAGAATCTCCAGTTTACACAATCCGTTGCACGTCAACGTGAATTTTTTGTGAATCACAATTGCATCTCATGGGTTATGCAAATGATCACTCCAAAATCACTTCAGTCTCAGGTTTTGGAAGCTCTTCACAAAGGACATTTTCACATTGTACAGATGAAGGGCATGGTCTGGAGTCATTTCTCATGGCTGGGGATCAACAAAGATATTGAGAGGAAGGCTAAGTGCTGTACTACGTGTGAGCAAATTCAGGACAATCTTGACTCAGCTTGTCCACACCCTTGGTCATGGCTTCAGATATGGCCAGAAGTTTTCAGAATGACTTCCATTGCAGCTACCAAGACCATTGGATATCTCCATACCTTGTTTAGCCAGTTTAGGTTACCGTTACAGCTGATGAGTGACAATGGCTTCATTTCTGTTCTGAATAATCTCAGAGGTTCCTATCTTCAAATGGAATTAAGCACATATGTTCCACACCATACCATCTGGCTACAAATGGACTAGTGGAATGCTTTATACAGACACTTAATGGATGCTTAAGAACTAACAAGTCTATTTTGAGTCATCAGCAGAAATTGGACAATTCCTTGCTTGTCTACAGGACCACATCACATGCTACTACCCAGGAGTCACCTGCAACTCTTTTCTTGAAGCTATTTTTGTGTACCTGCTGGGACCTGTTACATCTTAATGTTGACTCATAGGTAGCCAAATCACAAGCTATGTAGGTTGATGGAAGAAGTGTGACTCATCTTTGTTCTTTTGAAATAGGAGACAGTGTGCATGTGCAACTACAATTGGGGAGTGAAATGGGCACCTGGAGAACTAGTAAATTGCACATGGCCTGTTTTGTTTGTGGTAAAACTATCTGATGGTATTTCGAGGAAACAACATTTGGACCAGTTGCAGCCTCAACAAATACCAGAGTCCAGAAATGTTCCAATAGGACATTCTGTTCCTCCAATCAAACCCCCTTCTGTTACAGCTGCTAATTTTGACAACTTGTTGGGAGAAACTTTGATACCAGATCTAGTACATTTCATACTAGCTCCAGTTGATTCCTTACTACCAATTGTTCCTGTTGTTCAGGACACTGCCATATCAGCACATTATCCCAACAGAGTGTGAAAGCGAGTGGTGCATCCGAACTTATAAATTGTTTAGTTAGTGAGTTGCTATTTCAGTGTAGATTATTCCCTTGCAATTTAAGAGTTTGCAGTAGTCCACCCACAATGCTTGTTAACCAAGTGAACAATAACGTATATATATTTGGAAAGTTTCCTAAAGTAGGGTAGAGGAATGTGATGTCCTGTCCCTTTAACATTTGAGCTCTCCCCTTACTCCATGGAAAGCCTCACTTTTGTGTCGGGTTCAGTTTTGCAGTGTGAACAATAAAGGTTTGCACGGCACCTAGCTATGCTTAAATGAGCTCCTCTGTGCCTGTATCTCCTCTGCTGAGTCCAGATGTAACAGCTATCAAAAAGGCTTCAGAGATGTTGTATCTCATAATAATATTCTTCTTCAGACTACCCGAGACTGTGTCGTAGTGTGAAAGGAATACCCAGAAATACCATTAAAAGAATAACCCCACAATACACACAGTTCATAAGTATAGACGAGTTTGAGGATCCAAGGGATGATTCTCATGAGTAAGTACTATTCTGTGAGTAAAGGCAGAAGGGACTTGGAGGTATAAAAAGGGATATGAGTCTTAAGGTGCATGTTGTATAGTACCAGAGAAACTCTCTAAGGTCCACGTAATTCTATTGGAATTATACAGTGCGCTGTTCCATGCATAGAGTATGATTCTGCATTTTTACCATTTGAAATCTTTACCTTCTGTTTTAGTGGTCACACTGACTAATAAAAATACCTCATTAATTTGACAAATTATTTTTCCTATTAGTTTATAGTGGAAACATAATTATATGCTATGGCATGAAGAATAGCTGACTATGAAGCCAGACAAGGGAAAAAAGAAAGTGATTTAAAAAAAAATTATTCCTCCTGGAAATATTAGGAGCAGCATGTAGTGGTTTGTTTTGTGTCTATTCCCTGCTAATTTAGTGCATTCTCACAACACAGTCTGTACTTACTCTTGAAAATAATGAACTGTTACATGCATTTTACAAGTTGGCCCTCCCTTGAGTGCTTTTAGCAAGCTGTACTTTTTGAGCAACCAGCATAGATTTAATGGAGATTGAGGTAGGGTACAGAGAAAAGCTATGAAAAAAAGGTTACCAGAAAAAAAAGACTGCAATTTACTAGCTTGACATTTCTCTGCACTACCACTTCTCTTTGGCACAAGATGGAAAAAATTGCTTGCTGAAATAGTAGCAATATTTAGAACTGTTTGAATTCATTGTAGATTACAAATATGTATTTATGTCTCTCCTCCCTCGTCTCCCAGTTTTTAACTATTTTTGTTAAAAATAACTAAGTCTAAAATGCCTAATATTACTAGTTTGCAGTTTTGTTTTTGCCATGTTGGTCCCAGAATATGAGAGAGAGAGAGAGAGAGGGTGGGTGAGGTAATGTCTTTTACGGGACCAACTTCTGTTGGTGAGAGAGACAATCTATGAAGCTCGAAAGCTTGTACCTTCCACCAACAGAAGTTGGTCCCATAAAAGATACCTCATTTACCTTGTCCCTCTAATATTACTTAGCATCAATGTCCATTGTTTGAACAGAGAAATTAGCTTTGCTCGAGTTTTCTCTAAATCAAGAATGTTTTTCCAATAGGTCATAGTCAGCCTGTTATTTTTTAGTGTAGAGCCTGATGTCTGAGTCTCCACTATATAACGTTCAAGTGCAAAGTAGCATTTCATGTCCCAAGTTTAAATGTTTACTACGTGCAAGGCAGTGGTGAATCAGGCCCAGCAGATCTCCTGGGCTCTGCAATTAAAACAGCTACTCCTGTGTATTCCCTGTGTATTTCCAGTCTGCACACAGACAATGTTCTTAGATATCTAAAGACTGTAACCCACAAAAAAACCGAAGTTTTCACAGCTATATACACCACAAAAATATAAGGTGATGTATGTAACACATATAACATACTTTGGTAATTTTTTTTTTTTAAATGTGTCCACTGAATAACGCATTCAATATTCTACCTACTGTGCCTCTTGCCAACTTATCATAATATAATATTTCCCCATGATTTTCCTTATATCCAAAGGAGTTGTTTATTCTTCTTCAGCCTTAATATGTAAGTTGATCATCCTCCTCCTCTTCCTCTCCCTGAGTTTTAGGAAAGCTTTATTAAAATCCTTGTATCTGATCCTCAGTTTTATTATACATTAATATATATTAAAATAATTAGAATTGATGATGTATTTTTAAAAATAGATATTTATGGAATATGAATAATAATTTCCCAACTCTCTCAATGAGAGAAAAATGTTCATCTGTAATATTTTAACTTCTACCCCTTTTTTCTGTTTGTATTGTCTAATAATATATATGTAACGTATTAACTATGCCTGGGTTATGGCATTTTTCACAGAAAGAATAACTTATCATGATTAACATGGCTGATTGTTTTTGTTTCGGATTTACACTGTAGCTCATGTTAATCAGTAACAATGAAGGAAACTTACTACATATGCATAAGTAGTTAGCAAATGACCAACATAACACTAGACAATATGAGCAAGAAGGAAACTTCCTCCTTTGACAATATTTTTATATAACAGCATGAAAAATTACAGATAATTTTTGAACTAGTTTCGTTGAACAATTTAATGCCCAGATTCTAACCTTATTCCCAGCATTGTAAATCAGGTGTAACTTCACAGAAATCAGTGGAGCTCATCTGGTGTAATCAAACCACCTGATGTGAGTACCAGACTGCATCCCTGAACAAAGGAGTATCAGGTATTGCTGTGCTCGTAAGGCCCCGATACTCAGCAAAGCACCGAAGCATGTGCTTAAGTCCTTTGATTACATGATTTCCTGAACAGGGATTAAATAAAGCATACACTTAAAGCTAAGAGTATGCTGAACTGGGTGTTAATTATTTTTTAGGATCCATACTGTATTTAAGAAAGGAATGATGGTCCATTTATTAGGGGGTTCGCCTGATGTTCAGGAGATCTGAGTTCATTTCCTAGCTCCATCACAGACTTTCCTGTGTGACCTGTGCAAGTCACTTTGTCTCTCCATGGTTCAGTTCCCTGTGTGTAAAATAGTCATAATGGTACTTCGTTGCCTCACAGGGGTGTTGTGAGGAAAAATACATTAAGGATTGTGAGATGCACAGATGCTACTGTGATGGGGCTAGATAAGTACCTAGAATAGTTTAAAACAAATTAAGACAACCAAGTAGGGCTATTAACGACCAGTCATCTGGGTGTATGCGTAGCTCAGAGTTTGTGGAGTCAGTGTTTTCTTTTCAAAAGGATTGTTTTACAAAATTCTTAATTCCATTGGTGTGAAATGTATATGAAATACATGCAACTTGGTAAAGGGTATTTTACTATTGCCTTGAATAAAAGGAGACAGTCTGCTTTTCCAGATGAGACTTTAGAAAGATTTATGGCTAGCAATATGTTACATAGTACACAAAAGGGGCAAAAATATGCTTTTACTTGTACATTCACCAGTGCAACTGCATTCCCCTTAATGTTACTATCAAGATAAGAAATAGCAGGGCGTTTGCCTGTACAATAGTTGTGTGTGGAGTCGGAGTGTTCATTTTCATCAATGCCCTATCTCTTCTTTAGGAGATAGTAAGAGGCAAGAACTGGAAAACAGGTCATAACAGGGTATCAGAATCTCCAGTTTCTAACCATGAGGACTGGGAATCCCCTGGAACACAAAATAATTACAAAAACATCACCCCAAAGGACTGGATTTCAATGCTTAATAATAATGTTTCTCTAATGGCATTCCACCTTTCATTTCCAGTCCACTGAAGGCATCTCCTCTAGTACAACAGACGGTGATAATGATGAACACTGACATTTGTTAATATTAAATCGAAAAACAAAGGCCTGGGAGATAATAGACCCTACAGGAGAGTACCCACCATTCTTAATTGTCAGTTCAACCACTAATCCCTGATAAAAATACAACACTCTTTTTATTATGATCTCTTTTGAAGTAGCTGCTCAGACCAAAACAAGAGCAAGAAGGGCAGAAATAGCTTGGGAATCATGAGACAAAGATCTAGACGAGAAGGGGGTGGTGGTGCAGGCTGACCGCAAGAACAGCAGCTCAGTTCTAATAAGACTTTCTTGATTTGTTTTATTTTTAAACATTGTGGCATGTTGTTGTAAAATACAATTATAAAATTAAGCTAAGGAACCTTTGACTGGAAAAAAAAAGTTCCTAGCTACAACTACTTTGAAGAAGAGTTCTTTCTTTTTAATTCCTTTTGAATCATAGAGAATTTTCCCGGACTAAGCTGAATTCTTATTTTGTTTTGTTAATGAAGGGTGATTAATAAGAGGCTTAGCAGAGCTAGAGAATTAATATGGCATCTATGAATGGAAACAGTAGTGTTGTAAAAGTTTATTTCTCACCTTCTCTGAAACGATAGCCTCAGCTTGTGACACTGTTGAGTATAAATTAAAAAGCCAATTTTTCAAATCATGGTCTCCATTGCACACAAACAGCTTTGTGCATGCAGATAATTTTTCAGGCAATTAAGGGATGTGTGCTGCAATAATTTACATGTGTTTGTTTGTGCATGTGAGTGCAGTGCAAACTGAGCAAAAAATGAGTGGAAGTTTACTTTGTGCTTGAAAATTTGATCATTTGTGTGCACAAGTATGCATAGAAAATTGTGTGTGCACGTAATTTGTATGCAAAATGGTGCATAAGCACAAATGGCGACCCAACTGAGGGTCTTTTGGAAAGTTGGCCTGATAGGTGCAAGCATCTGATGCAGAGAGACTGAAAAGAGAAGGTTGTTAGAGTGCTCTGTGCATTTCCATATCTTATCTAGTTTGGATTTCTTTTAATTTTTTTAATGTATTTTACCCTAAATTATTGATCTTTACTTTCACCCTTAACACCAATTACAATTTTTGTCAGGGATTATACAAATGCACAAAGTTAAACAAAGTCTGATTTTTTTCCCTTTCATCTTTCAATTATTGTAATTTTGGGAGCTAGATATATATTTTTTAAAGAGTAAGCAAACTCATTTCCAGCAGAATTGATGTTTCACTGATGCTTTCCCTTTAAGGAAGGATATAATAGAAGCGGAGGTGGTCAGCCTGCACAATAGCTTTGAGAGGAAATTCTGGATATAAGGGACAGCATGAAAGAAGAAACAAGGCTGAGAGTGGGAGAGGGACACAAAGAGAGGGGCTAGAATGGAGTGAAGGGCTCAAGAAAGAGCCAGGGTGTGGAGATGCAAGCAGGAGTACAGCTATGAAAGTGAAGACCAGAAGTTGGATTGTGGTGCAAAAGGCAAAGTGAAGCCAGTGAAAGAAGTAAGCGTGACAGTCTGTGCAGCTATATAAGAAGGCAATTTTTGCAGCAGCATTTTACTGAATTTATTTGCTGGAATTACGCTTTATTATCCAGAGAGTATTAGCCATGGAAGAATCCAAAGAAGTTTAATGAAATCTTCATATTTTACCACTTCAGACCAGCTTTTGGTGAATCCCAGAGTGGGGGATGGGTTCCCTCACTGAACTCGTTCCTTTCTAAGTCATTTTTTGGCCTTAATCTACAGAATCCATGAAAGCAGAACCTATGATTTGTAATTTTCCATCTTCCTTCCTTAGACATAACACAGTACATGTGATGGTTTTATAGATTTGTTTTAGATCATTCACGCACTCTTCAACTATGTTTTAAATGTGAACATGGGACCTAGATGTTAAGAGCCAATGCTTTAATGAAGAGCACCAACTGATCTTTCAGACTGAAAGATAAAATAACTCTTTTCTGTGTTGATTCTGGACTAGCTATATTAAATATTTTTGAAGGCAGTAAATTACCCTGACTTTTCTCTGGTTTTGACCATCTGTTCATTTCAACTAATAGTTAATTATGTTTAATGGAAATAAATTGGCATAGTACGTGCAGTTAGTAGCACTTTTTTTTCTTTATATGGATTTTGTTTCTTTTCTTTATAAATTGAAAATCTTACAGAATCAGAAAACAGTTGTGAAAGCCAAGATCTATTTATATATAGTAACTATTAGTAAGAGTATTATTTGTTCTTCAGATGCACTTAGAGCCCCCAATCTCAGTTGGTACCTATTTTGCTAGGAGTTTTAGATAGATAGTAAGAGACAGCTCCTATTCCAAACAGTGTACCATCTAAAAAGAAAAGATAGACAAAGGGCGGAAGAGGAAACAGAACCACAGAGAAGTGAAATTACATGGCTAACTGCAGGTTAATGGCAGAGCCAAGTTACCTGATTACCAAGAAAAATTGTCAATGAAAAGCTATTGTTGCTGTCACTGCATACTCCATCAAAATATTAAACATATATGTATTTAGACACAGTTTTTAAATCAAGCTTTTCAGTTAGAATGTTTGTGTTGTGATACAATTAGAGATAGGAACAATGTGTTGAAATAAATATGAGTAGTTTTATAAAAGAAAAAATATAATTAAGGGAGATTGGATTGGAAATGGAGTAGAGAGACTTTCATTTCTGGGATTGTGTCCACCGTGAGGATTTTTGGCACAACATCTCCACTGTTGATGCTACCAAAGTTGCTCCAACAGTGGTAGCAATGGTGAGAGTACTATTGTAACCGTGCCCTTACAAGTGTTCAGAGTTTTATTATGTTTTTGTCTAACTCTGCTCACAGCAGGTTTTAATTAGTCAGTAGTAAAAAATCTGGTGACCCTAGGAATCTTGGTGTTAGAACAAGCTATCTAATGTGATCCATCATGACACTTCTAAATCCTAGTTTTGACAAACCCTCATATTCCCAATGTTTCTAACATTGGTGACGCTCACAGCAGGAGAGGGCCTTAGAGAGCAGGGATATTGGTTTGAAATAATTGGACAAAGAAATTTAATCTTGGGTAGTATTCTGAGAGAAAGAAAAAAACAAAGTATGGTTTGAATTTTCCTTGGTACAGATTTCCTGGTTTATTGTTTTGAAACCAGACAGAGTGGACTTTATTAAAAAATGTCCTGCCTGTTTGAAAACTTTTTATATCAGATGTAACAGTATTTCCCATTCAATGTGTAGGGAATGTCTCTTAAACCAATAAAATCTTTCAAAACAGTGGAAACTTTTAAAGCATGTCCACTGTAGCGATTATGCTCCATTAGATACTTAAACCACCAATCTGATGCGAGGCGTTTCCAGCCTGAGATTTTCCAGGAATTTAGGAAAACAGCTGTATTATTAAAGATCCAGAGCTCCTGGATGAAGCTTTTGTACACATTGAAGAACAGTAGAATGACACAGAAACAGTCTAGTAATTTAAATTTTTTGCACAATCCCACAGTCTGGGATTTAGAGCACAGTTTATTATTTGCTTTACATAAAGGAGAGGACTGAATTAAAGAAAGAGACTAATCAGAAAGTTTAGTTCCTATTTTATCACAATTTGTTACCACTTGAGTATACTGCTGCTATTTAAGGGTGCAAGCCTCTCTCAGGTACAAAGGAGGGATTGGAATCCACATCTCCTACTTCCCAGGTGACTGCCTTAATCACCAGGCTATAGAGTTGTTCTCTGTGTCTGGCCCAATGAATATTTATATATCTACACAAAGTGGAACAACATGAACAGGAGACACTGAGAGTGCCCCGCCTTAGAATAGCCTAATTGTTAGGAGGGAAATCTGAGTTCCACTCCTGCCTACAGAGTGGGGATGCAAACCTGGGTCTCCTGCATACTGGGCAAATCACTGGACTAAAGGCATACACATGTACAGAGTTTGCTGGCCCCAAACAGACTTTTTCTAATATGCTGAAAAATTCCAAACATTTCCAGAACCACTAAACCAAAAGTTTCCCTTTATTTTTTCAGTTTGCTGGCCAACCCGAAAAATAAATTTGTTCACCTCAGATCACAGGTCAGGATCAGATTGCTCACCTTTCTCTCTCTGCCATATTTTAAGATTAAGCCCTTAGGATTTCATGTATTGCATCTGAATCAATACAGGATTCCATATACTATTTGTGTGCATATACCGTAATCTGTTCTGATTTATTTGCAAAATATGTGGATAAATCAAGTGATTATATCACAAGTGGAGAGACCTCTTGAAGCAGAATACAACTCCCTCTCGCCTCAGTGCTTCACAGCATCTCCCTCACCTCGTGCCCTGGTCATTATTTAATGCAAACCAAAACAGTACTTCGTGGATGACAAGCATTTCTTTGTAATTAGTGGTGATCACCACTTCACTGTACCATATAATTTGCAATGCTAGCTAAAAGGTGTGCCTACCTAAGTAGCATCCACATATAATTATGAGAGGTATTTACACGCACAGCTCTCTTAGATGTAGCAGAAGATAGTGCACATTAATAAAAGCAGTGCAAATTAGTTTATAAAAAAAATATCAAATTTCATCTGTACTTAATGTCCTTTGCATTAAGTACATAGACGTTACAGAGGAAGATATATGGCTGCTTCTCAACTTGCATGTCAGATAATATCTGCAAATCTCAAGATTTCTGTGATTCTATTTCTGATCGAATCAAACCATTTCCGTTAAATTAATGAGATTTTAATGGCGCAAGAGGGCAAGTGTACCAAGTTCTCTCTACATATTTCATTGTTTTCAGTGGAGACATTGCCAAATAGAGAATTAACATCAAATTTGCCACTGTTAAATACTATGTGTATTTTGGGAAGGGAGTTGGAAGCAATTGGGTTGAATAAGCTGCAACCTTTTTCATGTTTCCCTTGTATTCCTTTAGCCAGACGAACGAGGAGAAGCAGTGCACATGCCATAATGGAATGGGAACAGTCTGAAGAGCCGTGCCATTAAGAAGTGCATTAAGGAAAGCCTCTTCAGCCAGTTCATTCTGCACAGATGGAGCTTAGAGAGGCCTGTTCCATACAAACAAAGCTCTTGAGATGCACTTTGTTGTGTTCTTGCTGGTCAGAAAAGTACTGTTATCCTGTGTTTGTGCTTCTGTGCACAATATTTCAATTGGTGTTATTTGGTGGATTTATAGAGAACAGTGGCCTTTTGTTTGTAGCTAGCCAGGATTGAGCCATGCTGAAACTCTATCAGCTATCTTTAAAGAGTCCTACAAAATATGTACATATTCATACCTTTGATAAGTGATAAACACAGAATCTTGCCTCTTGCAAGCAAAATCATCTGTTTGGTTACAATAGTATTGCAAATCTCATATAAAATTCGAAAAGAGATATTATTAATGATTTTAGTATGTTTTCAAATGCTAAGAGGGAGCTCCTAAGAGCTTTTAGCAACCATTTTGTGGCTCTGACTGATGTAGGATTGATGACATGTCTCTTACTAACTCAGAGGAATTTTTTGGGGGGAGGCTATCCCCTTACCCTCTCAGAGAACAGCAACCCTGACAATGAGGAAAAAGCTCACAGAGGCAGAGTGGTAACACCTCTGCAGTTTATCAGCCTTAATTGGAAACACAAACCTCATGCATTAAAGCACTGCAAAACCAGGCATCTCCAGGCTTTACATCATGAGGCTTACATCCATCTGTGTGGATCTGTATTTAGTCTGGGGGGCACAAGAAGTCTGGTTAGGAAGCTCTGTCTCTGGCTCTCTTGGGCTTTTATCTATTTATGCCAAAAGGAATCAGATGTGTCATTCATAAAAGCAACGTGAGCAAGGAGGAAATCCTTGCCCTTGACTATTCTATCTCTGCTCTGCTACAATGTATTAGAACAGGATTATATGGTTGAGCAAGTTTGTCAACGCTTTTCAATTAAATACCAAGTATGCTCCTTACATCCATGTAATTACATAGTAACTATTGTACTGTTATCAAATACGTAATTATTTTTGTCTTCTAAACCAGAGTGAAGGGTCTGGTACTTACCTTGAGGTCTGCTATGCTATTGAGGTTTGAATATGTTGTTATTACAGAGCTGAAAAGTATCCTCCATGTAAATCTGTGTAGTTATTAGTGATAGGACAACCTCAGCCAGTTTATAGGTTTGGATTGAATAAAAATTCAAAATGTCCTTTTCAGGTCTTATCCTTGGCTTCACCAGCCTCCTCACCATCATCTACAAAAGTCCCCTCAAACTTACAACAGGATTTTCTCTAGTTTAACATGTCCATATTGCTTGAATAAATTAAACCTGGCTCAGCTTTCCAGTGGATAAAGATCCTATGCTTGGCCCTGTGTGTGTTTGGAATGACTCACCTTCCATAGCCAGATCCTCATGAGGGCATGATAAGTGTCCTACTCGTCTCATGCAAGTGCATTGCTGATAACTCTCACTCTCCATACTAGTCATCGGAGACTTGAATGAGAGTTTTGACAGCTACTTCCCTACTAAGGTGATCGTTAAGAAGGAACAGCGCTGACAGCCTGATTCCTCCAATAGCATTGTTTTCCCAATCCTTTTTCTGGGATTCTCAAAGTAATGCCATAAGGAGATCATCTAAATTGGAGTGAAGTGGGCTGGTAGATGGTGTGGTTTCAAGAGAAAGGGATTTTTTTCCTCACAGCCCATTGGTTAAATGAGGAGAGTAACTCACTTAAACTTTAAAAAAAGGTTTGGGGTTCAGTGGAATAGATCAAAAGATGAAGTCTAAGAGAGATCTTCTATTTCAAGAAATGTCTTGCTCATTCCTCATACTTATCCTGAACCAAGTTCTTCTCCCATCATTATGAATACAACTCCAGTTGAAGTCAGTTGTGGTTACACCTATGTAACTAAGAACAGAATTTGACACACTTCAAGTATTTTTTTTTGTCTTGATACATGTCCTGAAATTTAAAGAAATATTTATTGTTGTATTTTTGTAGAATCCATGTAGTAAAGGAGAGAACTCTATAGACTGATGGCCTCTGCTGTATGAATCGGCATTGCTCCATTGATTTTATACCAGCGGATAATCTGACCCTATGTTCACAAAAGAGGTAAGCAGTGAATGATAGTGCTGTTGTTTAAAACCAGTACTGTGTGCCAGCTTCAGTGTATAAACATTGCAGGAAGTCACCTATTTTGCATAATAATAAATGCTGTAACAAATTCAGGCAACCTGGGACCTTTGTGCTGTCGTTATGCTGAACACAGTAGTCACCCAGTGCATCCAGCAACAATGTGGACAGAACCCTCTTCTCTGAAATCACAGGCTAATTACAAACATAGATATATATTGCCTAATTCTCATTATAGGGCTAATGACTAGAATTGGTTGAAAAGTTTCTCTTGTGTTTCAACCAGCTTTACTACTGATACCCATTTGAATTATGCTGATTACATGCGGTAGAGCGCCATGGTACACACACATTAGCCACCCCCTTAGAATACTATGCACTTACCCCTCATCAGAGGATCTCAAGGCACTCAGAGACTGCTCATAACCATAGTTCCATCCAACCTGTCTCACTGATCCATTAACAGGCTAAAATGAGGTTTGAGCATGTTACATTTTTTTCTAGGACTATGTGAACAAGAACCAGACAAGACAGGACGATGCCTCTCATTGTATTTGGTTCCTCTAGAGGCACTTCTTAATAGCTCTGATCAATAGAAGTTGACATCCTGATGCAACTGTACCTGGACAACTGACTACGGTGATAGTTGCAGTAGTTTTGCCCCTTTTGACATAGAAGGGATTGGTGCTCAACTAAGTTTTGAGTCATTTGAAGATAGTTTTTGATTCCTGACACAGACCAGAAATGCTTTAAGCAGGGCTCCTGATGCATCTGGAACTCATCTAAGTGGATTGGTGCTCTTGAATCATTGTATGGATGTTTGAAATAAGTCCCCTTCCTTTATTGAGCTGTAAACAGCTTGCGGCAAGTTGATAGTTCTTGTTGCAACTCAAGTTGGACATTGTAGATCAAATCTAAATAGTCAGTTCAGAGCTACTCAAAGCAAATCAACATATTTTGACACAGATTAAAAATAAAACTAGAACAGAAATTAGTAAACTCAACAAAAGAGAGGTAAGGTCTAAAAGAAGGAAAATAAATATTAACAGATAATTTTCCATATCAATTAATATAAGGAGCAGTAATTTAGCCAAACTGTAATCCACCACTCTGTGAGATAAGGAATATGCACTGCAATTGATAGTTTATGATGACTTTGTAGTGTACAAAGTGTGGCAAGTTGATCTTGTTGCAATTCAAGTTGGGCATTGTGGATCAAATCTAAATAGTCAGTTCAGAGCTACTCAAAGCAAATCAACATATTTTGACACAGACTAAAAATAAAGTGAAGAATGTAGGGTGACCATACGTCCCATTTTGGACAGGACAGTCCCCTTTTTAGGCCCTGTCCTGGCCATCCCAACTTTTTAGGCAAAACTGGGCATTTGTCCCATTTGTTCTTAGTAACTGATCTAATTGGCAAAAGAAAACTGGACAAATGCACAATGTTGCCAAAATGTGGGGTGCAACCCCTAGCGGGGCGCAAAAGAACCTGTGGCGGGGGGGTGAGCAGCAATGCCAGCCCCGCACTGGAGGAGGGCTAGGGAGAGCAGCTCAGGCCAGCTGGCCCCTTGCGCATGCAGGCAGCAGGGGGCCTCAGGCCAGCCCCGTGTGGGGGGCAAGAAGGAGGGCCTTGGGCCAGCCCTGTGCGTGGGGGGGTGAGGGACACCTTGGGCCGGCCTTGGTCAGAAGGGCTTGGCCCATCCTGTGGAATGTCCTGTTTATCCTTTGGGAAAATATGGTCACCCTAGATCAGTGGTGGGCAACTTGCGGCCCGCAGGCCGCATGCAGTCCATCAGAGTAATCCACTGGCGGGCTGCCAGACAGTTTATTACATTTGCACAGCCACCCGCAGCTCCCAGTGGCCGTGGTTTGCTGTTCCCATTGGCCGGGAACGGCGAATCATGGCCACTGGGAACTGCGGGCGGCCGTGGAAATATAAACAAACTGTCTGGTGGTCTGCCAGTGATTACCCTGATGGGCTGCGTGTGGCCTGTGGGCTGCAGGTTATCCACCACTTCCCTAGATGAATGCCTTATTCTAAGGGATTTTGAACTGCACCTATTATCTGCCATAGACTGGCCAGTCATCCTGTTGATTTATCTGTCATTGTACTCTCATCATTGTAGAGTCTGGTCTGTAAACCTCAGTTACTGATTTATAGAACAATGATGTGAGAAGGTGAATATCTAATCTAAGAAGTGTTTGATACAGACCAGATTCACTAGGATACTCTAGCCGCTTTGTGTCACTCTGGCAAAATATAGCCACTGCAAACCTACCTTAACTAGCCAGTTAAGACAAGTTACATCTGCTTGGCATTGGCAGAGTGACACAAAGCACTCATAGCATAGTGATGGATCTGGCCATAATCTGAAAACAAATTATCCCACCATAAATGTAATGGGTTAAATTAATCTCTGGAATAATTTCATGGCCTTCAAGAGAAATACCCCAGGGTGAAATTTGGTCCACTGTTTCTGTTATGACCACACATAAACTGAAATTGTATGTGGAATATCAAAATAATAAAAGCTGCTGTAGAATGAAACTGTTGGTGACTCCACTGGCCATCTTTAGGGTTGCACTGAAGTTTACATTTAAAATTGGAGATAAAAATCACTTTAATCACAATGAAATTTTACATGAAACTTAACTAAAGTTATACAATTTCAGTGAATAAGAGAAAATTATAATTTTCTACCAAGATTCTGTTATTCCAGTGAATAAAAAGATAAATACTTTTTGAATTTTTACCTTTCTATATAACATTGTTTCAGGATCTTAGAAATTAGACGTAAAACCTTGGCGTAGAGTTATAAAACAGTAAGATTTTAAATTTCATTGGAAACGTTTCTCAGGTCCATGATGGAATTTATGGTCAAAACCAGCCATAGACCAAAATTGCCAACAGCCTGATGGTTTGAATGCTCACGTGAGATGTGGGAGGCCCAGGTTCAAGTCCATGGTCTGAAAAAGAAAAGCTGGGATTTTTCTAAGCAAGTGCCCCAACCACTGGGCTAATGGCTATACAGTTAACCAAACTCTCCAATTTCTGTTCCATAGGAAATTCTAGCACTGCAAACAAGTTTTCATTCCAATTCTAATTGAAAACTAGGAATTTTGAAATTTCCCACAGAAAGTAAAATTCCAAACATTTTTGTTTCAGAAAAATCAAAATATTTTCATTCAGTTTTTCTGAAACAAAATGGAGCAGCCAGCTACCCTTCTCAAGGACTTTTCATGCTGCTTCAACTCCAGACTTCCCAGCCATTGACTGGGGAGCTGAGAAGCCCTGGGAACTTGGTGCCAGAATCTGCAGCAGGGCTCCTATAAACTGTGTGCTTCCCAGTCCCAGGGCAGTCCTCATGAGGGGGCTGACATAGAACCATGGACCTGGAAGCCTGGGCTCTCCAGCAGTCTGCCAGGTAAGATGGTAGGAAACCAGGTAGGTTTAATTCAGCATTAACATTTTGGTTTTGATGAATCAGCATTTTCTGATTTGAAAAATATTTTGTTGGAAAATTCCCAGTTACCTCCAATTAGCTATTTTGTTTGGAAAATGGAGGGGGGGGGGGGGGTGATCTCAAAACCTTGAATTTTTTTGCAAAATGAAATTCTTGTTTTCTGGCCAGCCCTACTTTAAAATCCCTCTGCACATTTTGTGGTTTTTTTGGCTTTTGCAGTGAGTGATCATACAAACCACAAGCCTGGATTTACATTAGGTTAAAATCTGCTAAACAATCAAGAGACAACATGCAATAGTTTTCTGTGGCAATCTGCTGGTTTATATGTGCACAGTTTCTTATTTTTTCCTCTCAACACTGGCAGTCATCTAACATTTCCTGACAAAACAATGTTCCATTATATATATAATTCTAGTTTATACCCAACGTGTCACAATCTGCCATATGAAAGGAATGATGGCACAGAAAATCTTAAAAGCCTTCATTTCAAAAATAGAAAAAAGCTTGAATGTTCTACCCCACCCTCCCCCAAAAAAGAAGATTATCCGTTAAAGCTGAAACGTGCAGAATGCTGTTTTGAGTAAGGATGAGGAGTATTTTTGTTCTTTAGAGTGTATTGTACTTGAATGTGATTTTTCTATTGTCCAAGATTTATTGTAGCAAGCAGGAAATGTAATTTTAATTAATTGGCATGTTGTATAATACCCAAGGATGCAGCAGCTATTTAGGTAGGAAATATAAATTCCATATATTTGTATGATACTTGCTTCTTACCAAGTTTCAGACACTGTGCAGGATTAGCAATGTTTTCAATTTGCTTCATGTATCATGATGGATGGGGGCAAAACATGCTTTTCTTGTGTAAGGAACATTACAGTTCTAGTTTCTAAGGCCAGAAGGGACCACTGTGATCATCTAGATGACCTCCTGCATAGCACAGGTCATAGAACTTCCCCAAAATAATTCCTGTTTGACCTAAGCATGCCTTTTAGAAAAACATCCAAACACGTTTGTGGGTGGCAAGCTACCAGCATTACATACAAATTGGTGAATAAGCTGTTTTTGCCAGCTATATTTTGTTGAGACATATTCACATATCACTACAATTGGAATGCTATAAGTGACTCTGAAATTACTGAAACTACTTAAATCTTCATAAAGTACTTAAAAATGAACTACTTAATTATTCCATATTCCTATGAAGCACACCGGTGTTCAATTCAGATTAATTTAGACATAGAAATGGATATGTGATGAAAAGAGCTAGACAAAATTAGTGGCACATTTTTTTGAAAGCTCATGTGATATTTTTAGCTTACTCATTTAATATGATTTTCTGTATGCCCTGATTTATATTTTTAAATATTTCAGGATATGGAAAATGTGCATGCAATAACTAAACAAGCCTTCATTTTATGAAAATTTGAGCAGAAGGAGATGAATATGGAGGCGTGCAGAACTACTGAATTCTGTTTTCAGTTATGTTGCTTTCTAACCATAATAACACATTGGACTTGTCCCACATTTTTACAAGCACAATATATACATTTAGTTCTCACAACACTTCTTTGAAGAGGGTAAATAGGTAAATATTGCTGTAATTTATCAGATGAGAAAAGTAGCCGTATTGTAGTCTTATACTGGGTCTTATTCTGCACCCATGAACTTAGCATATCTATATCAGGTTCCCTATGGTATCTGTGATCCAGCAAATTGGTGTCAAACAAGGATTAGAACCTAGCTCTAACTTCACCCTGTGCTGCTTCTTCTAGGCCACAGTGCCTCTCAGACAAATCATTAGACCTCTGACACATTTTCACCATCTGTAAAAGTGAAATAACACATATGTTCCTATAATTGTCACAGACTGTACCCTTATCTTCAATACTTCTACAAGGCTATGATAAATTTTGTACAAAGTATGCCTTGTGAGGTATCATGAGAAAACTCATAATCTACTGAACATTATTGATCCCCCACATTCTTGATAACCAGTGTGGGAGATCAGGAGCACAGTTTCTGATTGGTTGGTGAGTCTAACTTCAGTGTTAACCATCAGTTCTGGGAGTATCTGCTCTCCCTTTTGCAGCCTGCCCTGACCTTGGCATTTTCAGTGAGGACTACCCTATGCATACCAGGTCAGAAGGTGAAGAGGTCTTAGAGTCCAGCTGAGGATATTCAAGGTGTAAGAAGCAATATGGAAAAAGTCACAGAGATGGATGTGGGAGAAGTATCATTAGCAGAGCAGAAGGGTGTGTGTGTGGGGGGTGGGGGGGAGGCAATAAATCAGATAGTATGTTGGGAAAGAATTACATTATGAAGGCTCTTGAAGATAAAGACAAGGAGTGACATTTTGGCTCCATTTTGGTCAATGGCAGTTTTGCCACTGACTTCAATGGGGCAAGGATTTAACTTATTATTATTTAAACTTGATTTGCTTGAGAAGGAGTAGCCACTGAGGGCTCAGATGGAGAGGTGCTGTTGTCAGATGTATGATCCAGTCAGGTTATTTTATCAGCTATGGTTCTGAATATAGTGGAGAGAAAGATGTGGGAATTCGGGAGGTGAAAAGAGGGGAAGTTGCAATAGTCAAGATAGAAGATGAGGACAAGGATTATCTTTTTGGCAGAAAGAAAAGACTGGATCTTAGAAATGATACTGTCAAGGCTGTATCCCCACTTTGAACTTTAGGGTACAAATGTAGGGGCCTGCATGAAAACTTCTAAGCTTATCTACCAGCTTAGCTCTGGTCCGCTGCCACCATCTTAAGAATTCCCTCCCTGGGAAGCCTTGAGAAACCTTTCACCAATTCCCTGGTGAATACAGATCCAAACTCCTTGGATCTTAAACAAGGAGAAATTGACCCTTCCCCCCTCCTTCCTTTCACCAACTCCTGGTGAATACAGATCCAAACCCCCTTTGGATCTTAAAACAAGGAGAAATCAATCAGGTTCTTAAAAAGAAGGCTTTTAATTAAAGCAAAAGGTAAAAATCATCTCTGCAAAAATCAGTATGGAAAATAACTTTACAGGGTAATCAAACTTAAAGAGCTCAGAGGAATCCCCTCTGTCTTAGGTTCAAAGTATAGCAAACAAGATAAGCACTCTGGTAAAAGGTACATTTACAAGTTGAGAAAACAAAGTAAATCTAACACGCCTTGCCTGGCTTTTACTTACAATTTTGAAATAAGAGAGACTTGTTTAGAAAGATGGGGAGAACCTGGATTGATGTCTGGTCCCTCTCAGTCCCAAGAGCGAACAACCCCTCAAACAAAGGACACACACAAAAGCCTTTCCCCCCCCAAGATTTGAAAGTATCCTGTCCCCTTATTGGTCCCTGGGGTCAGGTGTCAGCCAGGTTACCCGAGCTTCTTAACCCTTTACAGGTAAAAGGATTTGGAGTCTCTGGCCAGGAGGGATCTCAGCACTGTACACAGGAGAGCTGTCACCCTTCCCTTTATAGTTATGACACGCCCCCCAAATCACAGATAGTGTTGGACGTTTGGTTCCACACTGGCTGTGATTTCTTTCCTGGAGCTCTAGGAGAAAACAGAGTTAATAAGACACATGTACCTTTAGACATACTACTGATTATATAAAAACTAACAATATATTTCATTACAAGAACAATTGTTAACCAGTTAACTCTGGGAAACTTTCCCGGGAGAGTGCATCAGCCACTTTGTTAGAAGCTCCCGAAATGTGTTGTATTTCAAAATCAAAATCTTGGAGAGCTAAACTCCACCGAAGAAGTTTTTTGTTATTTCCCTTGGCGGTATGAAGCCACTGTAGCGCAGCATGGTCTGTTTGTAGTTGGAAACGTCGTCCCCAAACATATGGGCGTAACTTTTCCAGCGCGTACACAATGGCGTAGCATTCCTTTTCGTTGATTGACCAGTGGCTTTCCCTCTCAGACAGTTTCTTGCTGAGAAACACGACAGGATGGAATTCTTGATCCGGTCCTTCCTGCATTAAAACTGCTCCCACGCCTCGCTCGGAAGCATCTGTGGTTACTAGGAACGGTTTGTCAAAGTCTGGGGCCCTTAGCACAGGGTCAGACATGAGTGTTGCCTTAAGCTGGTTAAAGGCCTTTTGACACTTATCAGTCCACTGAACTGCATTTGGCTGTTTCTTTCTGGTTAGGTCTGTCAGCGGGGCGGCGATTTGGCTGTAGTGTGGTACAAATCGCCTATAATATCCGGCCAAGCCTAAGAAGGATTGGACCTGTTTCTTTGACTTTGGAACCGGCCACTTTTGGATAGCATCCACTTTGGCCTGTAGGGGATTTATAGTTCCTTGACCCACCTGGTGCCCCAGGTACGTCACTCTGTTTTGGCCTATTTGACACTTTTTAGCCTTAACAGTTAGTTCTGCCTGCCGGATGCGCTCGAAGACTTTTTTCAGGTGCTCCAGGTGTTCTGTCCATGAATCAGAAAAAATGGCCACATCATCGAGATAGGCAACTGCAGATTCTCCCAATCACGCTAAGAGACCATCTACAAGTTTTTGGAAGGTGGCGGGTGCATTTCGCAACCCGAAAGGGAGTACATTGAATTCATACACCCCTGCCTGGGTGACGAAGGCGGACCTTTTCTTAGCGGGTTCATCTAGTGGTACTTGCCAGTACCCCTTGGTTAAGTCTAAAGTAGAGATGAATTGGGCATGTCCCAATTTCTCCAATAGCTCATCTGTGCGTGGCATTGGATAGTTGTCAGGACGAGTTACAGCATTTAGCTTACGGTAGTCCACGCAAAAGCGTATTTCCCCATCTGGTTTGGGAACTAGAACCACTGGAGATGCCCATGCACTGCTAGAGGGGCGGATTATACCCATCTGTAGCATGTCCTGGATCTCCCTTTGTATAGCCGCTTGGGCATGAGGTGACTCCCGGTAGGGTGGGGTTCTAATTGGGTGAGCATTACCTGTGTTAATGGAGTGGTATGCCCGTTCGGTCCATCCTGGAGTGGCTGAGAAAATCGGTGCAAAGCTTGTGCACAGCTCCTTTATCTGCTGTCTCTGCAGACGTCCCAGGGTCGTGGAGAGGTTCACCTCTTCCACGCCACCATTCCTTTTTCCTTCATAGTAGACACCTGCAGGCCACTCCGCGTCATCAGTTTCCTGGGCTGTAAACTGGCAAACGTTTAATTCTCTAGAATAAAAGGGCTTAAGAGAATTAACATGGTATACCTTAGGCTTTATGTTGGAGGTGGGGGAGGCTATGAGATAGTTAACAGCTCCTAGGCGCTCCTGGACCGTGAATGGTCCTTCCCACGACGCTTCCATTTTATGGGCCTGGAGCGCCTTTAAGACCATGACTTGGTCTCCTACTTTGAAGGACCGTTCTCTGGAATGTTTATCATACCAGGCCTTTTGCTCTTCCTGAGCATCCTTTAGGTTTTCTTTAGCAAGGGCTAAAGAGTGTCGGAGGGTGTTTTGTAGGTTGCTTACAAAGTCTAGAATGTTAGTTCCTGGAGAAGGCGTAAACCCCTCCCATTGCTGCTTCACCAACTGTAATGGCCCCTTAACCTCGCGGCCATACACAAGTTCAAATGGTGAAAACCCTAAACTGGGATGTGGTACAGCCCTGTAGGCAAAAAGCAACTGCTGCAACACTAGGTCCCAATCATTGGAGTGTTCATTTATGAATTTACGTATCATGGCCCCCAAAGTTCCATTAAACCTCTCCACCAGACCATTGGTTTGATGGTGATGAGGGGTGGCAACCAAGTGATTCACCCCATGAGCTTCCCACAGGTTTTTCATGTTCCCTGCCAGGAAATTAGTTCCGAATCTGTAAGGATGTCGGAGGGCCAACCTACCCTGGCAAAAATGTCTGCTAATGCCTGGCACACACTTTTAGCCTTGGTGTTGCTTAAGGGTACAGCTTCCGGCCATCGGGTAGCAAAATCCATGAAAGTCAGTACGTACTGCTTTCCTCTGGGTGTCTTCTTTGGGAAAGGACCCAGAATATCCACAGCTACTCGCTGAAATGGGACCTCAATTATGGGTAGTGGCTGGAGAGGGGCTTTAACCTGGTCTTGGGGCTTTCCCACTCGTTGGCACACCTCACAAGACCGGACATAATTAGCAACGTCCTTGCCCATTCCCTCCCAGTGGAAGGACTTCCCCAACCGGTCTTTGGTTCTGTTCACCCCAGAATGGCCACTGGGATGATCATGGGCTAAGCTCAAGAGCTTTACCCGATACTTAGTGGGAACTACCAACTGTCTTTGAGGATGCCAGTCTTCCTGGTGCCCACCAGAAAGAGTCTCCTTGTATAAAAGCCCTTGTTCTACAACAAACCGGGATCGGTTAGAAGAGCTGAGAGGCGGTGGGGTGCTCCGCGCCGCCTCCCAAGCTTTTTGAAGGCTGTCATCTGCTTCCTGCTCGGCCTGGAACTGTTCCCTTGATGCTGGAGACATCAGTTCCTCCTTGGACTGTGGACTGGGGCTTGGTCCCTCTGGAAGCGATGCAGGTGCTGGGGCTGTTTCCATTGACTGTGAACCGCTGTTCGCTGGTGCACTATGTGGTATCTCAGGCTCTGGCTGAGCCTCTTGGGTAAGGTTATCTGCTGCTTCCGCCAGTTCAGGCTCGCTGGTGTCCTCTGGCATTGGAGTTGTAGACGGGCTTGCAAGCGCTGGACTCAGTGCTGACAATGGTTCTGGTGCTGGTTGCGTTGCCAGTTCCGGTTCTGGGACTGGCTTTGGCTGGGTCTCTGGGATTGGATCCACTACGGCTGTTGCAGTCGTTGGCAGGGGATCCGGTTCCACCACCTTTGTTTGGGTCTCTGGTAACACAGACGGGGTCCTGGTGGACGGCTCAGGAACAGGGATGGGGGTGGAAGCTTGCTTAGCCTGGCCGCGGGTGACTATTCCCACCCTCTTGGCTAGCTTCACATGGTTGGCCAAGTCTTCCCCCAGCAGCATGGGGATGGGATAATTGTCATAGACTGCAAAAGTCCACATTCCTGCCCAGCCCTTGTACTGGACATGCAACTGGGCTGTAGGCAAGGTTACAGACTGTGACACGAAGGGTTGAATTGTCACTGTAGCCTCCGGGTTGATGAGTTTGGGATCCACTAGGGATTGATGAATAGTTGACACTTGTGCCCCAGTGTCCCTCCAACCGATAACCTTCTTTCCGCCCACTCTCAAGGTTTCCCTTCGCTCCGAGGGTATGAGAGAGGCATCTGGGTCTGGGGATCTTTGGTGTGATTGTGGTGTAATGAACTGTAATCGGTTGGGGTTCTTGGGGCAGTGAGCCTTTATATGTCCCAGTTCATTACATTTAAAACATCGCCCTGCTAAGGTATCACCGGGGCGATGTTGGTTGATGGAGACTGGTGTGGTGGGGTGAGAAGGCGTCTGGGGTTTCCCTTGGGATGTGGGTGGGGCCTTGGGTTGTCCCCGGTGGTAAGGTTTTGTTTCGGCTTGCCCCTTCTGATATTCGCTCCAACTGCTACTAGCTTTTTTCTTTTCTGTCACCTCCACCCACTTGGCTCCAATCTCCCCCGCCTCGGTTACAGTTTTGGGCTTCCCATCTAGGATGTACCTTTCTAGTTCCTCAGGAACACCCTCTAAAAACTGCTCCATTTGCAATAGGAAGGGCAACTCTTCCGTAGATTTAACATTTGCTCCTGATATCCAGGCATCCCAATTTTTCCCAATGTGGTAGGCATGTCGGGTAAATGACACATCGGGTTTCCACCTTAGGGCTCTGAACCGCCGACGGGCATGCTCAGGTGTTAGCCCCATTCTGATTCTGGCCTTGTTTTTAAAAAGTTCATAACTGTTCATGTGTTCCTTAGGCATTTCAGCCGCCACCTCTGCTAAGGGTCCACTGAGCTGCGGCCTCAGTTCTACCATGTACTGGGTTGAAGGGATGTTGTATCCAAGGCAGGCCCTTTCAAAATTTTCTAAGAAGGCCTCAGTATCATCACCTGCCTTGTAGGTGGGGAATTTCCTGGGATGGGAAGTGGTACCTGGAGAGGAGTTGTTAGGATGGTCTGATGCACCCTGCCTAGTCCTTGCTGCTTCCAGTTCCATCTCTTTTTCTCTCAGCTCCATCTCTCTTTTATGGGCCTCCTCTTGGGCTTTCTCTTCTCTGTCTCTCAGCTCCATCTCTCTCTTGTGGGCCCCCTCTTTGGCTTTCTCTTCTCTGTCTCTCAGCTCTATCTCTTTTTCTTTCAGCTCCATAGCTCTCTTGTGGGCCTCCTCTTTAGCTTTTTCTTCTTTGGTAGTCATTTTCCTGGTTTTCTTGTGCTGGGTCACACCCCTCTGCAGTTGACTGAAACTGGGATGTACTTAGCTCAGGCTCCTGCTGAGTGCTGCTGAGTTAACAGAGACTTTCTAACAAGCTACTCCCGAGGATGTAAAAAGAAAAAAAAAAACAATTCAGCTTGTAAATTACCTTTACTAGATCAAAGTTTGCTCACTGATTGAACCGTTCTCTTAACAAAGGACCTTGTTAAAAAAAAACGTAACACCTCTGCCTTCAGGCAAGGAGAGATAAGATATGCATCTACCTTCAGCTCTGCTTTCCAAGCAGCTAGAAGGAAAAAAAAAATCTCTTCCTGGCTTTTGGGTTTAAAACGATCTCCACCGCTGTGCCACCATGTCAAGGCTGTATCCCCACTTTGAACTTTAGGGTACAAATGTAGGGGCCTGCATGAAAACTTCTAAGCTTATCTACCAGCTTAGCTCTGGTCCGCTGCCACCATCTTAAGAATTCCCTCCCTGGGAAGCCTTGAGAAACCTTTCACCAATTCCCTGGTGAATACAGATCCAAACTCCTTGGATCTTAAACAAGGAGAAATTGACCCTTCCCCCCTCCTTCCTTTCACCAACTCCTGGTGAATACAGATCCAAACCCCCTTTGGATCTTAAAACAAGGAGAAATCAATCAGGTTCTTAAAAAGAAGGCTTTTAATTAAAGCAAAAGGTAAAAATCATCTCTGCAAAAATCAGTATGGAAAATAACTTTACAGGGTAATCAAACTTAAAGAGCTCAGAGGAATCCCCTCTGTCTTAGGTTCAAAGTATAGCAAACAAGATAAGCACTCTGGTAAAAGGTACATTTACAAGTTGAGAAAACAAAGTAAATCTAAGACGCCTTGCCTGGCTTTTACTTACAATTTTGAAATAAGAGAGACTTGTTTAGAAAGATGGGGAGAACCTGGATTGATGTCTGGTCCCTCTCAGTCCCAAGAGCGAACAACCCCTCAAACAAAGGACACACACAAAAGCCTTCCCCCCCCCCAAGATTTGAAAGTATCCTGTCCCCTTATTGGTCCCTGGGGTCAGGTGTCAGCCAGGTTACCCGAGCTTCTTAACCCTTTACAGGTAAAAGGATTTGGAGTCTCTGGCCAGGAGGGATCTCAGCACTGTACACAGGAGAGCTGTCACCCTTCCCTTTATAGTTATGACAGATACACAGAAAGAAGTAGCAGGATTTGGACCTGGCCTGGATATATGGAGTCAGAGAAAGAGAGGAGTCAAAGATGACCTCTTGGTTTTGAGTGTCAGTGACATGAAAGTGGCTTTGTCAACACTGACAGAGAATGGAGGGAGAACCAGTAGTTCAGTTTTGGACATGTAAATTATAAGTAGTTAGCAATTTGTCCAGGAAAAGATGTCAGAGAGAGAGAGAGAGAGAGAGAGAGAGAGAGAGAGAGAGAGAGAGAGAGAGAGTTTGAGATTCAGGATTGGACAGAGGGATGTGTTTCAGGAATGGAAAGGTAGATCTGTGAGTTATTAGCATAGTAACCATAGTTGAATGGATGAGAGAGAGAAGAAAAACAGTCTGAGGACAGAGTTTTGTAGCATCCCCAAAGAGCATGAGGAGAGAGAGGAGGAGGACTTACCAAAGTAGACATTGAAGGAGAAGTCAGAGAGGTAGGAGAAGAGCCAAAGAGGAGAGGGGACACTAAACCAAAGGAGACAAGTTGTTAAGGAGGGAGGGTGTTACCAGTGGCGTTAGAAACAGCAGACAGGTCAGGAATATTAAGGGTGGAGCATGGGCCTAATATTTGGCCAAGAAGAAATAGCTAGAACATATGTTTGCAAGCAGTTTCTGTTAAGTAGAGATGTATCTGTACATATGAATATAGATCTGGGCAAAATTTTGGGGGCAAAACTTTTCAGTGAAAAATTCAGATTCAGGTCAACTGAAACATTTTGCAAATTTGTGTCAAATTTGCTAAATTATTTGGTCAACATTCCTTTCCCCAATCCAAAAAAGTAAAAACAGTTTGGTTTTGAAATTTTTGAAGCACAATGTTTTGATTTTCTATTCAAAATCAACTTGTTTCAAAATTTCCAATCTGTAAATTGGTTATGAAATGAGTGAAAGTGAACATAACATTCTACTGGTACTTGAAGGATATGATCACCAAATAGGGAGATGAATTATTTAACATGGTACAATGGGAAAAATACATGGAATTTTTCCATGGAAAATTTAGGGTAAGTCTGATGAAAACCTTCATGACACTGTTGAATCCCACCAAATGAGATCCTTAAAACTTGACTGACTAAAGGTCTAGAAGTATGCAGTATAGTTGTAGCTGTGTCAGTCCCAGGGTATTAGATAGACAAGGTGAGTGAGGTAATATCTTTTATTGGACTGACTTCTGTTGGTGAGAGAGACAAGCAAGAGCTCTGTGTGGCTTGAAAGCTTGTCTCCATCACCAACAGAAGTTGGTCCAAAAAAAGATATTACCTCACCCACCTTGTCTCTTTAAAGGTCTAGAAGATATATTGAACCAGGTTATGCTCTGTTGTACCTGTGCACTCACAGCGATGATCAAAGCAATAGTTATATGCATATAATGATATACCTAATGATATTGTTCAGCTTCTCTCCTTGTAGTCAGTGAGACTGTGCATAAGTATTTGCAAGATTGAGTCCTTAGCATCCCTCTCCAAAGGTTGCTGTAAGTAGTCTATTTTTGCGGTCAGGAAGTGTGGGACTACAAAAGAGTGTTTTCATTTACAAACTGTTACACAATAAGGTCAATATGTGAGATTTAGCCCTTGTTAGCTGATGTATTTTATTGTTTCTGAACATTTGGTATGTTCAGTAAAGGCTGGATGGCTTGCTCAAATATTTGACTTGCTCACAGACTTATTTTATTTGTGTTGGGTCTCCTGCAGAAGAGACCAGGAATGGTAAAAATGGTGATTGTTATATATAAAAAAAAAGTCTCTCTCTTTCTCTCTCTCATTTCACCAAGATGTTTAACACACAAACACAATTTTGAAATAGTAACTTAATTTGTTCAATTAGAGCTGGGTAATATTAACAGAACCAGGACTGGCATCAGCCTGTGCTAAAATTACCTGAGTAACAATTCCAATTGTATGAAATCCAGTCATTCCCTCTCCTGTGTCTTACAAAGTGAAAATGTTTAATAAAAATGAAGGTTAAAGTAAACAAAAAAATGAACTGTTCTTCTTAGCTTCACTGCTATTAGACATTTCCAAAAGTCCTATCTTCAAAGTACTACTAAAATTACATTTCCAGGACCCATAAAATGAATGGAAATACAATCCATCTCTCTCTGGTCACTTGCAAAAATGAGAGAAAATCAAGGTGTAACCCTTGTATGTATGTATTTCTAGGTATCCCCAGCACAGCTAGCATCCCTGTATACACAAGCTCTTAATGTAATTTTAAAGCATAAATTTAGTTATGTTTATGAAAGTTATTAAAATTACACCCCTAAAGGCAAAATCTCTTATTTTCCTCTTTACCTTATAAGAAGAAAAGTTTGAATCTCTGAGGCATGGAAGGAAGTAATCTACCATCCATTCTGAACAGGCATAAAGAGGGTGTGGAACATGATTACTTACCTACAGGAAAGCCTTGGCTGTGCAAACAATTAACTATAACTTTAGACACTGCATATTTCTAGCTGGGATCACAACTAAGTCCTGACCAATGACCACGGTTGGACAGATCTTGAGCTTACTGAAAAATAATGTGAATTTAGTAGACTGATTGAGAACAAGAGTCCTACATTATGTAATCAGGGCAATGAAAGTCACCACTTTAAAATGAGTTTGGCAACAGGGTGTTCTTTAATTGATCCCAAGGCTGGACCAACTGATACATGTTGTTAACCTATTTTAATGTGTATTTTGACTCACTGTGCAATTCTACATTAATTAAAAACAGTTTATGTTTCTACACTGCATTCATAACATGGCACCCAATTCTGATTTCAATTACACCAGCATCTCTGGGATCAGACTCTGACCCAAGAAGTGCTCTCTAAGTGTCATGCATTATTAATACTAATACATGGAAAGGACCATAGTGTTTGTCAGAGCAGGTCCTAATTTATTCATCGGTGTTAAGGGTGTCCACTCCTTACCTAACAATACTAACACTGCAACAATTGTACTGTGAGCTGATTCCTGAGTCTTCCCAGCAAACACAGTATTTATTTTGTTCCACTGGATTTTTGTCCATTGAAGCAAGGACTTTTTTGAATATTCAGGATGCTACTAGACCTTATTTATCACCACTCCCACCAGAAACAGTTACTTTTTAAACAAGGTGGCCGGCGGGACGACGTGCAGAGCAGTGAGTGACCGGCCGAGCAGCTGGCAGGGTGACCAGCGCAGCAGTGCAGGGGTGATAGCTGTCAGGGCAGCTGACACCAGAACAAGAGCCTGGATTGTGGGATGAGCAAGGTGTCTTTTTTCCCCTGCCATGCTGGGAGGTGAATTCAAGCAGATGCACCTCTGAACTCTGGGTCTTCACTGACAAAGGACAACAACTGGCAGTGGGGTGTGTTGAAGAAAGAAGGGGCGGCATGTTACAGGAACTTTGGTTGTTCGATTCAAGAACCTGAGGCAAAAGACACTGCCCAACATACTTTGAGGTAGGTGTTTTGCCCTTGGTTTTATATTTATGAATCTTGCTTGCACTGTTTCCCCAAATTAATGCTGGGTTATTTCCCTCCTTTTATTAAAAAGTCTCTTTCTACACTCAGACTCTGTGCTTGCGAGAGGGGAAGTATTGCCTCTTAGATGCACACAGAGCGTGGCGTGTAATTTTCCAGCCTGACTGGGTGGGGACTTGAGCCAGTTCTGTTGTATTGTTGAAAAGGAACCCCTAGATATTTAACCTGGCCCTGACTCACTGCTGACTCCAACTGGCAGAAGGGTTACAGAAGAACAGTGTGACCTGTGAAAAATCAGCACTATAAAGCAATGTAACAAATGCTCATGTCACAGAAGCAGAAGAAAATGTAGCTGTGTTACTTTAGTTTGAGGGACAATATCAAGGTTGGTAGAATCAAAGTTTGATAACTTTCACCATGTTTTCAAAGCTTGTGTAATGAGCAGTACAATAGAATCACTATGAACAATATATTTTTGGAAGAAAAGTTGTTACAATATGATGAGTTGCATAAGGGTATTTTTATAATAGTCTTCAATAGAGTTGTAAGCCAGAACATAATAGCTTTGTGCTAGAGGGAGCCATAAAAGAGAACCTTTAGCTGAAAGAGTATTGTACTTGTCGTGCAGACTAATCTGTCACCATTAGCTGACTTTATTGATGGTGAGGGCAGCCTTTTTCCTTGTGGGTTAAGATTTTTTTAAAATGGTATTTGCAGGTAATCCACAGTGCCAGTTTGAAATAGCATACAGTACACCCAATGCCTTCATAGTTTCAAACGTAATACAAAAAGTTAATTTCCACGACTCCGTTTTTACTTGGGCTGTCCATGCAGGTGCCTACAATGTGAAAGAATCATGTATGCTTTGGGCAAAATGCACCCATCTATTAGACTGGGTATGAAAGGGGTTGGAAGGTGGGTATGGAAGGGGTTGGGGATTTGAAATCCACTGCCCCCCACAACTGGGGCCAATGAGTAACTGCTTTTGCAGCATGCTCGTCCTCTGCCATAAGTATGACATCCTCCAGGTGGCAATAGCAGCTTCAGCCCCTCAGTTCCTTTTGAAAGGGGTATTGAGGCCAAGTGGATTTGTATAAATGGAGATCCCATGTCCCGTTCTCCTGGCCTCCATCATGGCTTTCCTCACCAGTTTACACTAAGATGGTGTAGGAACCATTTCTGTAACTCATAGTAGGGTGCATAGGTTTAGCTTCTGACGTAACATTTCCCCTGTCCTCACAAGACTGTCTGTGGAGCTTAAGTGGCCCAGAGAACCTATTACTGGCTCTCTATAACATGGGTGAAATTTGCCCATTTAGTATCAAAAATGTCTGATGAGGACAATATCCGTGTTTCTGAAAAGGATGAAGAAAAAGGCACTATTGCACATGCATGATGTAGTGCACAAAGGAAAACAACTTTTAGTACTAGCTCTCTGTCTGTAGAGTATGATTTTATGTAACTAATTAATGTGGAAAATAGGGGTAGGAAATCTGGGATTTCAGGAGGGAATATTTTTAGCCTGGCATGAAGGATGGTTGTGCTATAGTAAAGAAGGTACTCTTATTGATATAATTAAGAGTTTCATGATTTATTTGATGTCCATATGGTGCTTACTGTGCAAATACAATAATACATAAACTAAACTAAGTACAAACTTTGGTTGTCAATTTACCGGTAAGACTTTATTACCATAAAAATTGATATTTGTGTTTGATGTAAAGCTATAGTTCTTGCTATTAACTGGGGAAATGAACTGCTCAGATTAGTACAATGCACAACTACATTACTGGAGAATTCTTTGCTGAGCTTCAGAGAAGGTCTAAAAGTGCGAAAATGAAACATTCATATGGGATGCTGCATGAGTTTAACAACTACTAAATAGAACGGCAGTGAACCATTATTTTTTGGTAGGAAAATGTAGTTAAAAGCTGAAGTAAAAGCTCTCTCAGAAATGATTCAAGTGAACAAACGAACAGGCACCTTTCTTTTCAAGCCAGCCTTCAAATTTTAGATCAGACCAGTCACCAAATTTTAGATCATTTAGTCATTCCACAAGTTACACAAATTTTTAGTGTTGAATTGGGGCACTTGTGATTTCTGGCCGCTTGTTGTGAATCATGTTACTGCATAAGGGGTTGTTTAGCTTGATCAGAGACAATACTTGCTATACATCTGAAACTTCTAGGAAATGCCCACTCCTAACTACACTGGGGAAGGATCTAGAATGTGCCAGCAAGAGAAAAACAGTTATCCAGAAGGGAGGGCAGAAAGGGAGAGAAAAAGAAGCTGGTGTCTTAGGAAGTCACAGCTGGGCCCATCTTCCTTATTACGCTCTCCGTTTCCCATTGAACAGCCAGAGGGGAGGAGGAGCTGATTGGTCTCTGTTCTCCTCTCCCAATAATTTAAACCTTGTCCCTTGCTTTTGACTCCTCATGTGCCCTTTAGCTGCCCTAGGCTCCCTCACTTCATTTGTATTAAAGGAGCTGGGTGTTCAGGATGCTGTGGGTCTGACTGATTGCCTGTTTTGAGATCAGAAATGAATTTTTCCCATTGGGCCACATTGGCAGCTTTGCAAATCTCAACCCATACCACTAAAGTGTGGTACAAATATTAAGATATAGTATTCACAGTTTAAAAAACATGAAATTGAGAGTTTAGAAAAAGAAAATACTTTGCAGTTTTCATCAGTGGACATTTTTTCATGCTTGAGAATGTTGATATTGTATCACCCAAAACACCATCCTTGCAGAAAAACAATATTATGCTCTGGCCCAAGGGAATGCTTAAACACAAAAAGATGTTGGGAGTGTGGTATATGTCCTCCCTCCCTGTGTTTTATAATGGTCTATTCTATTTCATTTTATATAGGTTCATAGATTCTTAAACCATCCTTGTTACTCTACTATCTGAGCACCTTCCTGTAGTGCATTATTTGATCTAACTAACATTAGTCACATCAGGTTTGTTCTTTCTCTTACCCTCTTCCCAAGGGAAGAATTGCATGCACAGTGGAGTGTTCTGTTTTGATAGGGTTTGGGGGTTTGCTTTTTGTTTGTGTCCACTCTGATCTGTGTTTATATTGGAGAAGTCAAGGTCGAAGAAGTATGCCTTGCACCAGGAGTGGAAGGTGATGAGATTTGTGAGGATCCTGAGTTCCTGTGAGAATTGGTTCCACGGTGTCAGCCCAGACATCAAGAAAGTGCTGTTTCCATGTGATGGGACTAGGGTGCCATTCCCCTGCATCTTTGACAAACACAGGCCACCCTGAGACTTTTGTTTGTAAACACCGGTGTGTACTTTTATTGACTATTTCTCAATTCCTGTACCAATACATATCAGATCATCCACACTTTTGCTCTTTCCCCTGCTTTCTGGCCCTTTTGACCAGGGTTGGAGGGAGAGTGCTTGAGGTGTCTCTACCAGGGCCGGCTCTGGCTTTTTGGCCACCCTAGGCAAAAAAAAAAAAAAAAAACAAAACACAGGGCGGCCAGAACGGCAAAGCAAAAAAAAAACAAAAAAAACCTGCGGCGTGGCCAGAGCGCGGGTGCAGGGGGACCGGCTGGGGGGGGGGGAGGGAGCGGGCGGGAGAGAGAGAGAAGGGGGCGGCCAGGGCTACAGCAGGGGCGCTGCCACACGGCCCCTCCCGCTGCGCCGCCTCCTGCCGCGAGGGCTCTGCTCCAGTCGGCGGGGAGGGAAGGAAGAGGACTGCCCTGCAGGGCGTTCTGGTTCTCCGCGCCACTGCCCCCTACAGGGCGGCCGGAGCGGAACAAAAAACCAAAACAAACAAAAAAAAAGCGGCCGTGCCGCCCTAGGATTGGGCAGAATGCCGCCTCGAACAATCTGCCGCCCCAAGCACCAGCTTGCTCAGCTGGTGCCTGGAGCCGGCCCTGGTCTCTACTCAGAGAACTGCCCTAGTCTCCTCTCACTCTCCTTCTCTCTTTCTCCCCTTTTGTCCTCTAGCACTTCTTCCTGTGTTCTTTTGAAGCCACTTGCCTGTTAATGGGCTAACTAGCTCATTAACTTCATAACTCCAGTCTGGCCTAGTAATTAGACACACTCATGACCAATCAGGCCTTCTCTGGGGGAAATTAATTGGTGCGAATGGTGACCAGAGTGCTGGTTCAAACTCCATCTCTCAGCACTCTGTCACATTCCTACATAGACAAGCTTTACTTTTTGGAATTTACTAACAAACTCATGGTGGGTTTTTTTTAAAACCTTTTCAGAGGTAGGTCCACTCTGTTCTGTCTGTATGTACGGTTAGAATCCCAAATAACACCTTTGAGATGTGCCTTTGGGTAACAGCTACTCTACCTGTCAGATACTGCAGTGATCTGACAGATAGGCAGATCCACTAAATGAATGATACCTGAAAGATTCAATTTTCATGACTTAATCAAAAGAGATCTGGCAGATGCAGATTTCAGTGAGCCAACCTCTGCTTGGAGTTAGTACATAAGTCTCCAAGGAATAATTTTCTGACTCCTCTCTTCTCTAGGTACTCAGTAAAATGATTTTAGTGGAAGCTGTCCTTGAGTAATGAGTACAGGAATGGCCTTTACATTTTTTTTGAAAAGCTAAAAATTTTATATTATTACAATACTTTGCCTTATTGTACCACAAGAGTGCATTAAACACCTAATATATTTCCCATGAAAAATCTTGATTGAAAAAAAATCATTCATGATTTTTGTTTGAAGTATTTAAATTTTGTACAGAAAAATTTCAAAATGAAATGAACTTATAATTTTGTCTTAATTGGAATGGATTTTTTTGTTTCTGTGTGGTTTGTTTGAAATTGGAGTTGTTTCCCCCTCCTGCCCTTTTTCCTTCTTTGCCACTAACTACAATTGAATGACTTATATGTAGGGTTTCTCCCTCCTCACCCTCCACACACATGGTTTCCATTTTTATTCTTTTTGTCACTCTAACTTTTCTGAAGTTGGAGAAATTTTGAAAAGTTTGAGTTAAAAAAGTAATTAAACAATTTAATAGTAATTAAAAACACAGCCAAATCTGAAATAAAATACAAATAAATCAGTTGTTGAAAACCAAACTAGAAAAATGCAATTCAAAAGTAAGTAAATGTTTGTTTCATTTAGACATTTACTATAAAAATTAGTTTTTCACTACGATATTTTTTCAGCAGGGAAATTTTTGATCAGCTCTATAAACTTTTCTTCTGAGAAAGTGGATTACGAGCATTTAGAGCATGCTGGCACCTTAAATGGTAAAATAATACCTTTGGAATTATATAATTTCAGCTGTCATGGCTTTAAGAGCTTGATTTCATAAAAGCTGCCACACTTACTCAAGCTGAGGAGTATCTTACTTCATGAATATTTCCACTGAAGTCCCTAAATACTTCTAAACCAAAATGGGTTTTCCTTTATAAGTCCTATTCACTCAATGGAACAATTTGGGAAATAAGATGACCTCACTCATTGTGTGGAGTGAGAGAATCTGGTCCTTTATATTTAAAGAATATTGGCTACTAGGAATTGTGGGTTTTTAGATATAAAATGTGGAATTAAAAGTGCAGTCTGAAAATGACCTGAATACTGATAATATCTGTTCCTGTGTTATTTGCAGGCATTTGTTTTACTGTATCTACAATACCTGTTGTAGCTAGTTTTGAATGCATGTGTTGCTTTTATTACCCGGCAGTTTCATTGCTGTAGATAGTCATTAGGTATATTTGTAGGTCATGAAGTTCTATTTGCAATGTCACTTCTCTGACCTCTTTGGCATCAAGCTGTTGACCTTTGTAGTATTAATTGACAAGTGATTTGACCTCTAACTCTTTTAAAAATGTTTCTGTTATTTAGTTAACATGCAATGCCGGGGGAATATGCTCTAGCATCCTGGAGATTGTCCTGGGCCAAAAGGACTCATGTAAATCTATTAGTTCTTTCACTTTTATTAAATGCTCAGATGCAATGGCCTGTATATTACAAGATGGAAGCACATTAAGGGAGTTGACATAATTTCCATTGGTATTGAAAAGGGAAAGGTAATGAACAATAGTCGGGGGAAAATAAGGAGATCAAAATAGGAGATCTAAGTTGCACAAAATGCAGCATGGGTTAGTACTAGCCAGATAAATTAAGGGGGTATAAGGATGGCTTTTAAAATGATATCAGAATATATAAAGAAGAACTACAGTGGAAGTAGTTAATTAGGGCCAGATTTAATATCCTTATTCATGCTGAGTTGTACTTTACTCTTTGATTAGTCCCATTAATATCAATGGAGCTTCTCAAAAAGTAAGGGGCACTCAGCATGAGTAAGGGTGACAGAATCTGAACTTATAGAAGGTGGGAAATAAAAATCATGATGAATCAAAAGTTATTATTAAATGTCTCTAACAAAAAAAATAGAGACCCTGATGCTCCTCCCATGATACAGGTGAAAGGAAGTAAATACCAGACAAGAGGAAGACCAAAAGAGGTAGGGGAGCAGTAACTGTGTAAAATGTCCCTTTCGTCTATTGGAGCCCATGTAAGTGCCTCTGCAGGGCACACTGGAATCAGGATTTCATGGTTCAGAACACAGTAATGCTTTCAAGCATACAGTCTTCTCAGCATGCTCTCTTGGTGATGTGGCTAATTTCATAGCAGACATCTGTTCTGTAAGCAGAATTAATGCCCTTTAAGAGTAGGAATATGGGGGGGA
Source organism: Emys orbicularis (assembly GCF_028017835.1). Taxonomy (NCBI): domain Eukaryota; kingdom Metazoa; phylum Chordata; order Testudines; family Emydidae; genus Emys; species Emys orbicularis. The sequence goes on along the minus strand of NC_088683.1, from coordinate 264,527,639 downwards.
ATATTGCAGGGTAGGGGGAGATATTTCACAATGAAAGGTTGCTCCCTCTGTTCAGGGAAGTCTCTTGTAAAGGCCATCTTAATGCATTGCTGTCCCTGGATCTGCAAGGATGGGATTTGATTTCCCCCTCAATCAAGCTTCAAAGCCATACCTTGTGCTTGGTCCCTCAGGTCACAAATGTCTTCAGTTTGATGGGAGGATGAAGAATAATTTTCATGGAGGAAATTTTGTTAAGTGTCTAGAAATGTGAGGGTCATAGCCAGCGAAGGGCATAGAAAGAAAAAGGGTGATCATAATAATATATCAAAGGGGTAGCCGTGTTAGTCTGGATCTGTAAAAGCAGCAAAGAGTCCTGTGGCACCTTATAGACTAACAGACGTATAGGAGCATGAGCTTTCGTGGGTGAATACCCACTTCTTCGGATGCAGGTGTGTAAATGTTTGTTTCATTTAGACATTTCCTATAAAAATTAGTTTTTCGCTACGATATTTTTTCAGCAGGGAAATTTTTGATCAGCTCTATAGACTTTTCTTCTGAGAAAGTGGATTACGAGCATTTAGAGCATGCTGGCACCTTAAATGGTAAAATAATACCTGCATCTGAAGAAGTGGGTATTCACCCACGAAAGCTCATGCTCCTATACGTCTGTTAGTCTATAAGGTGCCATAGGACTCTTTGCTGCTTTTACATAATAATATAGCATTGCTGCTTAATGTTATGAACACAGCTGGTTGGAAAATTGATATTATTTTTATGTGCAAAATATCAACAAAAACAGAAAAAAGCTTTCATTGAAATTTTCCACACAAAATTTCAAATTCAAAGTTCAATTTTCAGCCAAAATATTTGAAATATTTTGAGTTGGGAAATGCTGCTGTGGTGCCTCATGGGAGTTGTAGTTTGGGTCCATCATTCTCTTCTATAGGCTGGGCTCCCTGGTCAGACTTTGTCTCCCATGATGCAGCATGATCTCTCTTCTTGGAGAGCAGAGGTGGTGCATTATGAGAGCATCATGAAGTGTGATGGAAGATGAAATATGGCTGGGGAGCTCAGCCCATAGAGGAGAAAAAGAGGACATGGGAAAACTGGGCTGGGACACGTAACTCATCATGAGAGTCATTTTGTAGTTTTAGATTTTGACAAGTCTTGCTAGGAAACTCTGTGTGTGTGTGTGTGTGTGTGTGTGTGTATATAAAAAAAAACCTTTCCCATGTATCAGGAGAAAGAAGTGGAAGGAATCATAGTCATAGTATAGTATATCAGGGTTGGAAGGGACCTCAGGAGGTCATCTAGTCCAACCCTCTGCTCAAAGCAGGACCAATTCCCAACTAAATCATCCCAGCCAGGGCTTTGTCAAGCCGGGCCTTAAAAACCTCCAAGGAAGGAGACTCCACCACCTCCCTAGGTAACGCATTCCAGTGCTTCACCACCCTCCTAGTGAAATAGTGTTTCCTAATATCCAACCTAGACCTCCCCCACTGCAACTTGAGACCATTGCTCCTTGTTCTGTCATCTGCCACCATTGAGAACAGCCGAGTTCCATCCTCTTTGGAACCCCCCCTTCAGGTAGTTGAAGGCTGCTATCAAATCCCCCCATATTCTTCTCTTCTGGAGACTAAACAATCAGGGTTTAGCCTCTCCTCATAAGTCATGCGCTCCAGACCCCTAATCATTTTTGTTGCCCTCCGCTGGACTCTTTCCAATTTTTCCACATCCTTCTTGTAGTGTGGGGCCCAAAACTGGACACAGTACTCCAGATGAGGCCTCACCAATGTCGAATAAAGGGGAACGATCACGTCCCTCGATCTGCTGGCAATGCCCCTACTTATGCAGCCCAAAATGCCGTTAGCCTTCTTGGCAACAAGAGCACACTGTTGACTCATATCCAGCTTCTTGTCCACTGTGACCCCTAGGTCCTTTTCTGCAGAACTGCTACCTAGCCATTCGGTCCCTAGTCTATAGCTGTGCATGGGATTCTTCCGTCCTAAGTGCAGGACTCTGCACTTGTCCTTGTTGAACCTCATCAGGTTTCTTTTGGCCCAATCCTCTAATTTGTCTAGGTCCCTCTGTATCCGATCCCTACCCTCTAGTGTATCTACCACGCCTCCTAGTTTAGTGTCATCGGCAAACTTGCTGAGAGTGCAGTCCACTCCATCCTCCAGATCATTAATAAAGATATTAAACAAAACCGGCCGCAGGACCGACCCTTGGGGCACTCCGCTTGAAACTGGCTGCCAACTAGACATGGAGCCATTGATCACTCCCCGTTGAGCCCGACGATCTAGCCAGCTTTCTATCCACCTTACAGTCCATTCATCCAGCCCATACTTCTTTAACTTGGCAGCAAGAATACTGTGGGAGACCGTATCAAAAGCTTTGCTAAAGTCAAGGAATAACACATCCACTGCTTTCCCCTCATCCACAGAGCCAGTTATCTCATCATAGAAGGCAATTAGGTTAGTCAGGCACGACTTCCCCTTGGTGAATCCATGCTGACTGTTCCTGATCACTTTCCTCTCCTCTAAGTGTTTCATAATTGATTCCTTGAGGACCTGCTCCATGATTTTTCCAGGGACTGAGGTGAGGCTGACTGGCCTGTAGTTCCCCGGATCCTCCTTCTTCCCTTTTTTAAAGATGGGCACTACATTAGCCTTTTTCCAGTCATCCGGGACCTCCCCCGATCACCATGAGTTTTCAAAAATAATGGCTAATGGCTCTGCAATCTCATCCGCCAACTCCTTTAGCATCCTCGGATGCAGCGCATCCGGCCCCATAGACTTGTGCACGTCCAGTTTTTCTAAATAGTCCCGAACCACTTCTTTCTCCACAGAGGGCTGGTCACCTTCTCCCCATATTGTGCTGCCCAGTGCAGCAGTCTGGGAGCTGACCTTGTTTGTGAAGACAGAGGCAAAAAAATCATTGAGTACATTAGCTTTTTCCACATCCTCGGTCACTAGGTTGCCTCCCTCATTCAGTAAGGGGCCCACACTTTCCTTGACTTTCTTCTTGTTGCTAACATACCTGAAGAAACCCTTCTTGTTACTCTTAACGTCTCTTGCTAGCTGCAACTCCAAGTGTGATTTGGCCTTCCTGATTTCACTCCTGCATGCCTGAGCAATATTTTTATACTCCTCCCTGGTCATTTGTCCAATCTTCCACTTCTTGTAAGCTTCTTTTTTGCGTTTAAGATCAGCAAGGATTTCACTGTTTAGCCAAGCTGGTCGCCTGCCATATTTACTATTCTTTCTACACATCGGGATGGTTTGTTCCTGCAACCGCAATAAGGATTCTTTAAAATACAGCCAGCTCTCCTGGACCCCTTTGCCCTTCATGTTATTCTCCCAGGGGATCCTGCCCATCTGTTCCCTGAGGGAGTCAAAGTCTGCTTTTCTGAAGTCCAGAGTCCGTATTCTGCTGCTCTCCTTTCTTCCTTGTGTCAGGATCCTGAACTCGACCATCTCATGGTCACTGCCTCCCAGGTTCCCATCCACTTTTGCTTCCCCTACTAATTCTTCCCTGTTTGTGAGCAGCAGGTCAAGAAAAGCTCTGCCCCTAGTTGGTTCCTCCAGCACTTGCACCAGGAAATTGTCCCCTACACTTTCCAAAAACTTCCTGGATTGTCTATGCACCGCTGTATTGCTCTCCCAGCAGATATCAGGGTGATTAAAGTCTCCCATGACAACCAGGGCCTGCGATCTAGCAACTTGTGCTAGTTGCCAGAAGAAAGCCTCGTCCACCTCATCCCCCTGGTCTGGTGGTCTATAGCAGACTCCGACCACGACATCACCCTTGTTGCTCACACTTCTCAACTTTATCCAGAGACACTCAGGTTTTTCTGCAGTTTCATACCGGAGCTCTGAGCAGTCATACTCCTCTCTTACATACAACGCAACTCCCCCACCTTTTCTGCCCTGCCTGTCCTTCCTGAACAGTTTATATCCATCCATGATAGTACTCCAGTCATGTGAGTTATCCCACCAAGTCTCTGTTATTCCAATCACATCATAGTTCCCTGACTGTGCCAGGACTTCCAGTTCTCCCTGCTTGTTTCCCAGCTTCTTGCCTTTGTGTATAGGCACTTAAGATAACTCACTGATCGTCCCTCTTTCTCAGTATGAGACAGGAGTCCTCCCCTCTTGTGCTCTCCTGCTTGTGCTTCCTCCCAGGATCCCATTTCCCCACTTACCTCAGGGCTTTGGTCTCCTTCCCCCGGTGAACCTAGTTTAAAGCCCTCCTCACTAGGTTAGCCAGCCTGCTGGCGAAGATGCTCTTCCCTCTCTTCGTTAGGTGGAGCCCGTCCCTGCCCAGCACTCCTACTTCTTGGAACACCATCCCATGGTCGAAGAATCCAAAGCCTTCTCTCCAACACCACCTGCGTAGCCATTCGTTGACTTCCATGATTCGACGGTCTCTACCCAGGTCTCTACCCAAGGAACTGGCATGTTCAGGTGGTCTTTCCTGGAAAGAGCAGTCAAACCATTTTTATTTTCCTTATCATAATTACTTTGGGGGGAGGATCCTTAGAAGAATGTCTGGAATAATTTGTGAGACACAGTAATTTTTGCTCCCTTTTGGGGCAGATTAAGATAAAATTAGCCAAGTAAGGGGAGTTTCTAGTTTGAATTTATTGCAAGGATTTGCTATTTTTGCTGGATGGCTTACTATACTCGCTAAGTATTTTAATGTTTTGATAACTTTTTTTATTCAGTTTTTGATTTTTTGTTGCCATGCCTTCCTTTCACTTCTTGTAGGTGAAAAAGCATACATATATTTTAGGAAGTATTTGAAAGTGCTGAGGAGGTGATGTTGCATAAAGGTTTTAGGAGGATGTGCTAAAATGGGTCGCGTGGGAAAAGGCATAGAAAAATCTGTTAAGGAAGGTTATGAAGGTAGTATTAATGGGATGGAGGAGGCAAGGGGAAACATAAAAGTAAAAAGATACAGGCAGGAACAGTGAGTGGTAGGATCTTAAAGATGAGGACAAGCAGTTTAAATGTTTTGTGTAATGCAATGGAGAGCTGCTGGACTGCCTAAAAGAGAAGGGACATATGTTGTTGAATTAACAGAAAGAAAGGTGATTTGGGCAGTAGTCTTTTGAATGGACTGGAGGGGTTGAAACTGATATGAAAGAAACCAGAGAGAAGACAAGACAGGAGATAAGGACATGACCAAGGGAATTAACTGTCAGGATGAAAATTAAAGGAGCTATTTTTTTAAACATTGTGTGGAAGAAAAAGCAATAGGCTTTGGCTACAGTCTAGATATGGAGGGGGAGAACCAATAACATTTACTTGAGATAAGCATTTTTCAAAACAGGAAGAGATTACTGGCAATTACTGTCTGTCAAATGTAACTTCAATGCCTAGTAAAATAATGTAACAAATATTAAGGGGTGGGGGAATCAACTATCTAGATGTTAAAATACAAAATAAGTAGCCTGGATTTGTACAGAATAAATCTAGTCAGGAAAAAATATTTTCCTTTGTTGATATTGAGATAGGCATGGAGCAGACCTTCAATAAATTATGAATACTGTATGTTGACCTGGTTATAGGAATATTTACTGTATGACTATATTGAGTTAAATATTGAGGTGTTTACTGTATGACTCATGACTGTTGGGAAACAAACAGGAAGATAAAACAATGACTCAAAATACATTATCTGTCAGCAAGCACTTGAAGATTGTTATAAGACAATGGAGAACCATTGGCTCAACCTCCCACTGAGCCTATCAAATTCAAGGCCAAAAAGTACATGAACTGAGAGAACAAAAAACTCTGGCTGGATAAAAAAATGATACTCTGGGTGTGGGGAAGAGAGTTGTGGCTGAAAAGTTGTTCAGACTGAAATATTCAGACACCACTGGAGATGTCTGAAGAACGTAGGCCTTCCCAGGCTTTTGTGGAGATGCTACTATGTTAACTTGAAATTGTTTGATATGAGATGTTGTTAGATGATAAATGTTAATCAAAATTGTATGATGGAGAATGTTACGGGACAAAGACCAAGAAGAGCATATGGTGCTGGGCACACAGAGACACAGGATATGTCTACACAGCAATTAGACACCTGCAGCTGGCCCATGCTAACCAACTCGGGCTCGCCGGGCTCAGGCTGCGGGGCTGTTTCATTGTTGTGTAGACTTCCAGGCTCAGGCTGGAGCCCAGGCTCTAGGACCCTGTGGGGGGAGAGGGTGCTAGAACTCAGGCTCCAGCCTGAACCCAGAAGTGTACCCAGCCAGGAACCCAGGCACAGGTTTGTCTTTGCTGTGTAAATATACCCACAGTGGCTGGGACTCCTGAATGGAAGCTCCACCCAAGCTGTTCATTCAGAACTTTGGGGGTTTGAATTTGAAGGGTCATCAAGTGGCTCCTGAGGAGGATTACAAAAGGGGTTAGGAAGCTACACTGGGATTATATGGGGAAGCACTGCCAGGCTCTTATAAAATTAGGCTGTCCCTAGAAGAGTCAGAAGGAAGGTTACTAAAAGCTGATGTTGAGTTTTTACATTTACTCTGGTTAAATACAAGATGAGTGTTTTTCAAACCTACTCAATGGGTGGGTTTTGAAGCGATCAGCAGAGCCCTCAAAACAGAATTAGGAAAAGCAGCCAGGATCACCCGATACTCTCAGGCCACGTGCCTGTAAATAAGCTTAGTGGGGTAAAAAGGCTGTGCTAGTAACACAGAGACACTGGTGTTGAACAGGGTGATGCCCAGGGCAGGGCAGGTTGTGACAGCTTCGATCAGGAGAGGTGGTGGCCTTTAGGTAAGATAGTTGTGCATGTGGACTGTTGTTTTAAAATCCTTCTTGTCTTATGTTACTTTTATTCCAACTGTTAAAACTAAACAAGCCCCACCTTCAGTCCTGCCCCTGGCACCTTCCCTATGCTGGGGTTTGTGATAGGCTCTACAGAAGGCATAATCTTCCACAGTGCTTGGGATGGGGGAATTTTCCCTGAGCCACAAACAGGGCTTTTAGGGCTGCTTTATGCTCTCTGGCCTTTTACTGAGCATGAATGGATCTCAACCCTTATCTCCTCCTTCCAGGCACCATATAAATAATTCCTTCTATGCCTATGTTACCAGCCTAGTGTCTTATTGCAATGCCGCCCATCCTCTCCATTTCACCAGCCTCAATTTCCACCTTAATTTTCCTACTTTTCTCACAAACTCTGTGCTTCCTCCCACACTGCCCTCTTTACAAACCAGCTCAGGAAGGACATTCTATGTAGAGGGAAAGATAGAGGCACAGGGGCAGAGGTCAGATATGTAGACCTGTGAAGATGATAACAAGAAGTCTGAATAACAAGAATAAATAAATAATGAATTTTGCTGTCAAAATTGGGCTTCAATGGCCTGAACCTGCAAACTTTTACTGACATGAGTTAAAGATGAAGGTACTTCAGGAATGCACATGAATAACTTGTGTTAGTAAAGGCTGCATATTTGGACCCTAGTTTAGGAGGAAAAAGAAGCCTGGAGACCAAATTCTAATTCTGCTAGCTGTAGAACATTTTACATAAAAGTTCAGTTTGGGTCAAACGATGCCATTATTTTAAAACAAAGATTTTTTAATTGTAGGTCTCTCTCTCTCCAAAACTTAAATTAAGAACAGTTTGCTCTTGATGCTATCATTCACTCAAATGTGCACACAGAAATAATGATTGCCCTGTTTGACTTTAGAAAATTTGGTCAATGAAATAAAACTATGACACTTGTCTAAACAAAGCAACTGTCAACTCATATCACAAGCTCCTTCTAAATAAAGGGCTCCAGTGCTCCAAATTTGTTTTTCTTTAATGAACCCAAGCCTTTCCACTGTCATTACTCATTCCTTCTAAAAACAGTGGAAAATGCAATACATTACTCAACAGTGACCCAGAATGTCCTAAGGTGCATATTTTATTGATGTAAATAAATGAGATTCTGGCCTACCCAAATACCAGTGTTTTGATTTTATAGAAATTCTGTGTACTTTAAAAGTTGTCATTAGTGCAATGATTATTTTCCCTGGAGGTTCTGATGATAGTCTGAATGACCACTGCTAGAAGCCTGCTTAGTATCAGCAGGTTTGCAGGGTGGGTGAGCTATTGCAACAGGGTGTATAAGAGGAGTGGGAAGGGGAAAGAGTTAAAATGCTTGCTGATTCCTGTGCTTTATTCCATTGTGTGTTTTTCAGTCTATACAATGTTAGAGGGTTGAAAGTGTATTAGTTTCATACTTGTGCAAATGCAAAGCTCAGCTGAAGAAATTACAGTGTTAAACTCCAGCACTACTGAGCATGAAATTAAAGTGAACCATACACTAGGAATTTGCTATTATAAACTAACTAATAGCAAATTAAAATAACCATGTTACAGTGCTCAGAGCCATAAAAAAAATTATAGCTGCTTTCCTATGCTTAGGAGGTAAGTTGTCCCTCTTCTATTCTTCCTGAATATCAATCTTAGAAACCAATACACATGTAAATTCTATTTGCCTTACTTCTATTTGCCTTTAGGTGGTAACCAGTTTTATTTTATCAACAGGAATTCATTTTAAAAAGGTCACTGACTTAATGAAATTGTTTCCAATGTACATGCCCATGCCCTTCTTTGAGGAAAAATAGATTTGTCTTAACTAGGTATTCATCAGTACAAATTAGGTGGGAATATTAAACGCATAACCATTACACTAGTGAGAGAAATGAAAAAGCTTCAGCTACTCCAGGGGAAAGGGACAGAGAAGGGGTGATGAGCTCTATTAATGGAAAAAGAAAACCTTTAATGGAATGAACGACTGAGGAGTCCAAGCTGATCCCAATGATGGATTTCACTGGAGTTGTTGGAGGCTAAACAAATAGGGTAAGTTTTTGGAATTGATTACTGTGACAAAAATATTCCAAAGCTAATAATAATAATGTTATATTTTAGTAAAAAAAAAAATAATGCTCAGTAATTTTGTAACACTCACTAATCATCTTTTCAGTAAGACTGGAGAGAGTGAGAAAGAGAGGAGGGAGGGATCAATTGATTTAATAAGTTTTTCCCATTTCTATCTTCTTTGATGCTGTTAAGGTGTCTTTTTATGCATGGTAAAATGGAGAAACTGATTTCAACAGGCAAGTCTCTTTGTATTTCAGGATTCTTGGTGAGAAAGGATTGCCCTAACTGGCAATGTATTTTGGTTCAGGGCAAAGGAGCAAGGTAAACAGAAATAAGGACCTGTCAAAGTGCTATACCCCAGAGTTAACACTACGCTTGGAAATAAATATTTACAGGACTGGGCCCCAAGTGGAAAAATTTAGAAAGAACACAAGATGTGAAATAGTTTTAAAGTAACTAGCCTTTCAAAGGTGGAGATTAATTATCATAAAACCACATTTGTGGTAGCTTTAGCCATTTTGTCTTCTTAAACAGTAAATCAAAATCTTGATCCTCAGACTATTCAATTTTAAGAAAAAGACAATTTAAAATGATAGTGGTATGCAATGTCATTTTTCTGATTTTGTCAAATAGACAGCATTAGTGTAGAGTGCAAATGAAAAACATACTTCCTTAGGTTAGGGAGACAAATCTGAGGCAGTTCTGGGTAATAAAATCCATATCCAGTGAAGCTGTTGGTTTTGTTGGTAGTTGCAGAGAGTTTGGGAATATTTAATTTTGTCCAGTAGATTGGATACTGGTGCAGCACAGATGTTAATAAAATTGGTGGAAGTACGATTTGAAGTATTGGTGAAGTGCTTCTATTAACTACGGTTGGGGATCTGTGTTATACGAGGAAAACAACTTCCATACATATATAAAAGAAATCTTTGCCAGATTACATACTTAAAAAAATATTTTGGTGGAAATTGCCAGTTATGATTCTGACACTCTCAAGCTTATGCTTTAAGATAGAGTCTAGGCTGCTTTCCTTGTTTAAAACTATTTATTTCTTCAATATAATTAAAGTAATAATAATTAGTTACCACAGCAACAGAGCCAGACAAGAGGCCTCTCTGATGCTTTTTAGGAAAATGTGAAATCATTGCTAATGTATAACAGCTGTTGAAATATGAAACACATGTAACTTACAGGTGGTACAGAATGCTTTCAATAAATTTGTAAGGAAAGCTACAGTTTGTAGTAGAAGTTAGACTTTGAGTCTGAATGAGAGAAATAGATGGAAAATAGATACAAACTAGAAGTATAATATTTTTTCAGTTAGGTCATCATCATAGAAATCAGGAGTAGTAATATATTAAGGAGAGAGTTCTCAAAAACTTGGCTTCTAATATGTATTCAGGTTGAGAAAGCAATTCCTATGCATATAGGAACTGATCACAGCGGTAGGTGGTAGAACAACTAAGTATGGGATATGTGAAGTGTTCTGTGAAACTGAAACTGTACAAATGTGTGAAATCTCCTTAGATTTTAATTATTTTGACCCTGTGTCATAGAAAGGGAAACAAGATAATTGTTCCTGTGCTCATTTGCAGCCAGATTGCTTTCCAGAAAGTGCAAATGATACTTTACAACAGAATATTCCCAGGCAATTTGCAGTTGCTAACCACACAAACAGAAGTGAGCACTCTACTAGCCAAACATTCCCTCCGCACAGAAAATGTGATGTCATCTTAACTCTAAGACATCGTACTCGTGCAGCTAGTGCAATGATGGAGCTCAAGTGTATCACAGAGGGAAAGACACTGCCTCTGTTCTGTCTCTCATACTAGTTTTACACCAGTGTAATTTCATTGACTTTAATGCTGTAACTCTGGATTCAGAATGGTGTGAAAGCAGAATCAGGTCCAGAGAATTTTGGGTGTGGGGAGGACTATGCTCACACTCCCTGCCGGAGGTTGAACACTGTAGCTATGATATGTAGGTTAAGGGGAGACATTTTGTCACCATTCATAGACTCATAGACTTTAAGGCCAGAAGGCACCATCATGATCATCTAGTCCAGGGGTTCCAAAACTTGGTTCGTGGCTTGTTCAGGGTAAGCCCCTGGTGGGCCACGAGACGCTTTGTTTACCTGAGCGTCTGCAGGTACGGCCGCTTGCAGCTCCCAGCGGCCGCGGTTCGCCGTTCCTGGCCAATGGGAGCAGTGGGACACAGTTAAACAAAAGCGTCTCGCAGCCTGCCCGGAGCTTATCCTGAACAAGTCGCGAACCATGTTTGGGATCCCCTGATCTAGTCTGAACTCCTGCACAGTGCAGGCCACAGAACCTCACCCATCTGCTCCTGTAATGGGCCCATAATCACTGGCTGAGTTACTAAAGTCCTCAAATTTTGATTTAAAGATTTCAAGTTACAGAGAATCCATCACTTACACTAGTTCAAATCAGCAAGTGACCCAGGCCCCACTACAGAGAAATGTGAAAAACACTCAGGAACTGGGCCATATTTCCAATTAGGCACAGTAGGCACATGTCTAGGGGTGCCCGCATTCTGGCGGTGCCTTACCTCTCTAAAACAGTGTGCAACACAAAGCTCATCTGTAGGCAGAGAGAGCACTGAAGATGCTGTGCCTGGGGTCAAGGTGTAAATCTGGCCCTGCTCAGGTGGTCTCTGCTAGTCTGAGCTGGAGGAAAATTGCTTCCCACACAAAAAAAGGTGATCAGTTAGAAACTGAGCATATGGGTAAGGCCTGCCAGCTGGATCTTATCTCTCTGGTGGACCATGAGGTCCTTGTTTCCATCCGGTCAGCCAGAATATTGGCATTAAGTATCTTATTACCCTCTGTCTTCTAGGTCTGCTGGACATTACCAACCTCAAAAACATCTTTGTCTTCAGAATTGTATTACAATTGGTTTTGTAATTGTAATTTTGTAATCTACAAGAGAATTGGCAGTGGATTGGGTTAGGATGATGATAGCCAGGACTGCAAGGAAGTCTATCAAAGATTTGCTTGATTAACCAGATGGGACCAATTGGTGAAACAGAGTTAATTCTGAAGGCTTAGAATTCCCCTGAAGTTTTCTTCTTGTAATTTAAAAACATTCAGGCCTAAATATGATCTTTCACTAAAAAGTGTAAAACTGTTTTGAATTCCCAACTAACTTTCAGCCTCAGTATTTCCATCTGATAATAGCTTTCGGATGCAAAAACATAGTACATTTTTAGTCTTTTTTTAAGATAATGACACACTGGTGTCAGTGGTTGGAAAGTAAAGGAAAGAAAACTATTATATTGATAAAACAAATCCATGTTTTCCATCCTAACTCCAGGATGGAAGGAAAACTGAAATGGTTATGCTGCTGGAAGAATTTTCCTTGCTAGTATTTATTGTTTCAGTACTTTTTCCTGACAAGCATTGGACCTGATCCTTCAAGGATTTATGCGTGTGCTTAACTTTATGTACCTGAGTCATTGAAATCAGTGAGACTGATTGTATGTGCTGCCTTGCCTGCTGAGTCGAGAAATCATGGCTTCTAACACCCAGGGCTTGCACCTTTAAAACCTTCTGCCCCTTACATTCCACAGGGGTGAGGTCAGCACTGCAAAGCTGACCACCACTCACCTTTTTGCTGCAGTTTCTAACCTCTGCCCTCCCACCTTCCTTCAGCAAGCCTAGACAATGTTCCCCCCCACTTCAGGTGCGATCATTATTTACTGAATAAGTCCATGACTGTAGCCATAGTCTTGTTAAATATGTTAAGAGGTAACTCTCTCAAGATTATGATTAAATGATGTTTTTGAATAGTTACATCAAAAAAAAATATATCAGTCTATTGACTGAAAAATTGAATAAACCAGGTGAGAATCAGTTGTTTGATTTGACAAGAATTTGAATAAAAATATTCTACTTCTCTGGGTTTTTTTTATTGAAAATCTTGGATCTGCATTGCTGGTGACCTCTCTTTGTCATGATGCCTATACTATCAAATAATTCATCATGGCTTGATAGTCAGAAGGAGCTAACCAGCATTTACTTTATCTATTTAGAATAATCCGCACACCCACAACTGCAAATTTTTAGAAAAAAAATGTATAACTCTGTCCCCAAGTTTCATATGACTCTTATTGTCTTAGGCCTCAATCCTGTAAGTACTGACACACATGCTTAAGCATGTGAGTAGTCCCAACAGGTGAAACCCTGGCTCCATTGAAGTCAATGGTAACAATCCTACTGACTTCAGTGGGGCAGATTTTCACCTGGTATGAATTAAGTTAAGCATGCACGTAATAAGGCTGGCCAAAAAATAAGAATTCTGTTTCATGAAAAAAGTTGAAATTTAGGCATGTGTTTCTATTCCCATGTATAATGGATGTAGAAGACTCAAGTTGATCCCAAATCTGAAGCTGGCAGAAGACAGACTTGAAACTGGGTCTCCTACATTCATCTCTCTCTGTCTCCCCCTCCCCCTCTTCATCTCCAGAAAGTCTTTCTTGGACCTGAGAAAGCTTCAAAATGAAAATTTTGTCAAAACTGATATGTTTCCATGAAAAGGTCCCAACCAGCTCTAGTATGTTAATTTTTGCAGGATTCAGGCCTGAAAGATAGATTCAGAGAAGACAGAGAACACTGTGAAATCCAGAAGAGGGGATCATTTACAATTTGGCCGGGGGAGGTTCCTTATTAGTGTTAATTATTTATACTGTATTATGTATTATTTAGTATGAATGATGCATTATTGCTATTAATTATGTACTAAGCACTTGTGAACATTGTGGAAGAAGTGAACACTTAAGATGAATTGGAGTGAGCAAAGGGAGACAACCCTGTTGAACCAAGAAATGGGAGGCCATTCTATGCATAAAGGGAAGTGTTGAATTCTATTGAGAGGTGGGAAAGGAAATAAAAAAGGCATCAAGGATGACATATCAGAAGGAAGGAATGTGATAAGAGACATGATCCAAGATGTAGGCCATGGAAGAATTGTGTAGGTCCTTGAAGTTAAGGAAGAGTAACCGAAGTCTGATGCAGTGTTCACAGGGAAGCTAGGAGTAAAATACAAAGACAGGTGATATTGTCAGATTGTTTAGCCTGGATAAACATTTTAGATGCTGCCGTGTTTTGAGGATGGAGCATATTAGAGTATACTTGTACTTTAGGAGGAAGGAATCAGAGGGTAAAAGAGGATGAGGGCTGGGTGGGGAGACAAAGAATATGGATTGGGAGAGATGCGGGAACAGGTTGGAAGTCTGTAGATGGACAGCAGATGAGGAATCAGAGTCAGTGACAGAAAAAGAAGGAAAGGGTGTTGGGAAGGGAGGGAGGCAAGAAGATTACATCTGATCTCGTCAATTATCTCTTTGAAGAAGATAATGGAGCACATAATTAAGCAATCAATTTGCAGACATCTAGAAGATAATAAAGTGATAAGCAACAGCATGGATTTGTCAAGAACAAATTGCGTCAAACCAAGCTAATAGCTTTCTTTGACAGGGTAACATGCCTTGTGGATGGGGGGGAAGCAATATATGTTGTATATCTTGATGTTAGTAAGGCTTTTGATACTATCTCACATGACCTTCTCATAAACAAACTAGGGAAATACCACCTAGATGGAGCTACTATAAGGTGGGTGCATAAGTGGTTGGAAAACCATTCCTGGAGAGTAGTTATCAGTGGTTCACAGTCAAGCTGGAAAGGCATATTAAGTGGGTCCCACGGGGATCAGTTCTGGGTCCAGTTCTGTTCAATATCTTCATTATATGATTTAGATAATGGCATAGAGAATACACTTATAAAATGTTCAGACAATACAAAGCTGGGAGGGGTTGCAAGTGGTTTGGAGGATAGGATTACAATTCAAAATGACCTGGAGAAATGGTTTGAAATAAATAGGATGAAATTCAATAAGGACAAATGCAAAGTACTCTATTTAGGAAAGAACAATCAATTGCACACATACAAATTGGGAAATGAATGCCTAGGATGGAGTACTGTGAAAAGGGATCAGGGGGGTCTTAGTGGATCACATGCTAAATATCAGTCAACAGTGTACGACTGTTGCAAAAAAAGCGAACATTATTCTGGAATGTTGTGTTGGGGCGACAACTCACCGGCACGGCGCTTCCTGCTGGCCGTCTCGGGAATTAGCTCTTCCAGCCCAAAGCGCCCTCTGCAGGCCGGTGTCTTGCCTGCTGCTGGCCCCCAAGTCCCTCCCAGAACCCAGTGCCCCTCTACATCAGGGTTCTGCCCCCAGCAGCAACCCACAAGCAGGGTCTCCCCACCCAGGGGAACCCCCAACCCTCTATCCCCACCTTGCCTCAATGGCTACTACGAGACCCCATCTATCTCCTGCTCACTGGGGCAGACTGCAGTCTGTATACCACTCATCATCGGCAAAGGGGGGTTAGGACTTGCTGCCTTTGCCTGTCTCTGGGCTGCCTCCCTGCAGCCCCAGTACCTTTTTGGCCTTCTTAGCAAGGCCTACAGCCTGGGGTTTTATTAGGCTGGAGTTCCCCAGCTCCCTCTGCCCTTCCCCAGCACTGCTGTATCTCAGGTACCCTTCTTAGCTCCCAGGCAGCCAGGTCCTTCTCTCTCAGAAAGCGAGAGAGATTGTTAGTTTCTGGCCCACAGTCCTCTTATAAGGGCCAGATGGGCCCTGATTAAGCTGGCCACAGCTGTGGCTGCTTTCCCCATCAGCCTACCTTTTCCCAGCTGCAGCCCTCTCCCGGGCTGCTTTAACCCCTTCAGGGCCGGAGTGGGGTGACCACCCCACTACAGATGTATTAGCAGGAGTGTTATAAACAAGACCTAAGAAGTAATTATTCCGCTACTCCGTACTGATTAGGCCTCAACTGGAGTATTGTGTCCAGTTCTGGGTGCCACATTTTAGGAAAGATGTGGACAAATTGGAGAAAGATCAGAGAAGAGCAACAAAAATGATTAAAGGTCTAGAAAACATGACCTATGAGGGAAGACTGAAAAAATTGGGTTTGTTTAGTCTGGAGAAGAGAAGACTGAAGGGTGACATATTAACAGTTTTCAAGTACATAAAAGGTAGTTACAAGGGGAAGGGAGAAAAATTGTTTTTATTAACCTCTGAGGTTACAAGAAGCAATGGGCTTTAATTGCAGCAAGGGCGGTTTAGGTTATAAATTAGGAAAAACATTCTAACTTTCAGGGTAGTTAAGCACTGGAATAAATTGCTTAGGGAGGTTGTGGAATCTTTGTCATTGGAGATTTTTAAAAGCAGATTGGACAAACACCTGTTAGGGATGGTCAATACTTAGTCCTTCCTTGAGTGCAGGAGACTGGACTAGAAGAGCTCTCAAGGTCCATTCCAGTCTACGATTCTATGGTTCTAAGGCCTTGGGCAAAGATGGAAAGAGGGGTGGCAGAGGGGAGAATGTGAGAAGCCAACAGCTTGAAGATGTAGGTGTTTAAGCCTTTATTTTCCTACAATTTATATTACAATTTAACCATAATTTAGAATTTCCTGGTTTTCTTATACTGTTTGTTTTAAATAACAATATTTTTGTAAGTCCCCCACTCCCTTTAAGTAATTGATACATATTTTAAACCTTGAATCCAATTTACTGAATCCATTTATTATGGGAAGTTATTTATAGAATCTCAACAGTGTGCTCAACCCTGTACAAACATAGGCACAGAAACAGTTACTGCACCAAAGAGTTTACAGTCTACTTAGGCATAGACAAAACAATTCAGACTTAAAAGTAATACACCTAATGACGCAACAAGCCTGAGGCTGTGCAATCTTCCTGTGTCAGCACTTTATAAGAATCCAGGAAACGATCTGCAGAAGGATGTTTGAAGACGACATTTGACGGGAGAGAGGTAGTTCATTGATGTGAAATAGGAAAATTGTAAAAACATAATGGGTTTATTTGGAAGAAAATGAAGAGTAAGAGTGCCCACCCTACCTATCATCTCTGATATGCTATGGAGACTTTGATTCCTGCCTCTGCTCTGCCAGTGATCCCATTCTCGATTGCTCATTTGTTAAATTTTCCAACATGCACCTTTGTACTTTCTCCTATGTATGAAGAAAGCCCCTGTATATATCCCCACAGCCACCTCTTTCTCCTCTTTTAAATCCCTCTGTAAAAATGTACTCTGTAATGAGACCGACAAAATTCTGACAATATTTAGTCAGTTGAGCAATAAATGGTTAAGGGTATGCTGTGACCACTGTTTATCATGCTGTTCATAATTGTCTCACTGTTTCCATGTGCTTCCCACAGCTGTTTGCTGTTTCCACCTGTTGTCTCTCAACGTATACTTAAATTGTAGGCTCTTCAGAGACAACTAGTTAGATGTTCATACAGTGCCTGAAAACAATGTGCCCCTGATCCATGATAGGGACTCCCAGACGCTACCACAATATCAATAAAAACAAACATAGAAAATTAAAGAGAAGGCACTTAGGGAAGAAGTTTCTGTGCAGGAGGGAAAAAAAGACAGATAATAGGGAAAAAAGAAAGGAGGAGAGTAGGCAGGACTCGTGCAAGGTTGAAGGTAAGGACAAAAATGTTTAAATGGGATATTTGGGGGACGTTGGCTCAAGATGTCTCAGCCTGGTTTCTAAATCAGAAACAGCTTATTTTTTTTAAAGGGAAAACAATGAATATTGAAAAGAATAATCGTTAACATTTCACACACAAGTGCTTATCAAGATCATATGCTAGTAAAAGCAAATGTAAGCTTTATAATGTCATTTAAAATTTTTCAGCTGAGCTTCTCAGTAATTACAGAAGTCCACTTTCTACTAGATTGGTAATATGTAATTCACAGAAACTATGACCATATTTCCCAAACTACAAAACAATCAATCATACAACACTAGGCTCTCTGGATACAATGGTGATGCTGGCTAATTAGAGAAGGCAAAGTATAATACACATTCTTTCCTCTTTCCACATTGTGGAAGATTGCTGGAGCCACAAATGAATTGTACAGAGGTGTGTTATCTTACCCTGTGCTTAATAGAAAGCAGATTAGATTTTTATTACATCTAGCTCAAGTCATTGAATAATATCATAGTGACTTCATTACACAGAACAGTAATTGCATAGTATAGTAGCACACATTATTAGTTGATTATTGCGTACACAGCTTTCATCACTATCATGCCTTTTTGTGTTTTATAGATAGAGAACTCAGGAGCACTTTCAGTGACTAGTCAAGATGGATCCATAGAATGATAGAATAGCAGTGAATGGTACTGTAGTTAATAATAGTGCTTAGCTCTTATATAGTGCTTTTCATCTAGAGTAGTGATGGGCAACCTGCGGCCTGCGGGCCACATGCGGTCCATTTGGGTAATCTGATTGCTGGCCCGCTGCTTCCCGCAGCTCCCATTGGCCAGGAACGGCGAAGCGTGGCCACTGGGAGCTGTGGGGGCTGTGTCTGCAGACGGTCAAAGTGAGAAAAATGTCTCGTGGCCCGCAATCAGATTACCCTGATGGGCCGCAAGCAGCCCACGGGCCGCAGGTTGCCCACCACTGATATACAGAGCCCGCCCAAAAAACTTTACAAAGGAGGTAAGCATAATTATCAGTGTTTTACACATGGGAAATTGGGTCATAGGGAAAGGAAGTAACTTAGGCCTGGTCTACACTATGACTTTAATTCGGATTTAGCAGCGTTAAATCAAATTAACCCTGCACCCGTCCACACAACGGAGCCATTTATTTCGAAATAAAGGGCTCTTAAAATCGATTTCTGTACTCCACCCCGACGAGCGGAGTAGCGCCAAAATCAATTTTGTCATTTCGAATTAGGGTTAGTGTGGCCGCAATTCAATGGTATTGGCCTCCGGGAGCTGTCCCAGAGTGCACCATTGTGACCGCTCTGGACAGCAATTTGAACTCGCATGCACTGGCCAGGTAGACAGGAAAAGCCCCAGGAAAATTTGAATTTCATTTCCTGTTTGCCCAGCGTGGAGAGCACAGGTGACCACAGATAGCTCAGCTCATCAGCACAGGTAATCATGCAGGCCGATAATCGAAAAAGAGCACCAGCATGGACTGTACGGGAGGTACTGGATCTGATCGCTATATGGGGAGAGGATTCAGTGCTAGCAGAACTTCGTTCGAAAAGACGAAATGCCAAAACTTTTGAAAAAATCTCCAAGGGCATGATGGAGAGAGGCCACAATAGGGACTCAGATCAGTGCCGTGTGAAAGTCAAGGAGCTCAGACAAGCCTATCAAAAAGAAAGGAGGCAAACGGTCGCTCCGGGTCAGAGCCGCGGACATGCCGCTTCTACGCCGAGCTGCATGCAATTCTAGGGGGGGCCGCCACCACTACCCCACCTGTGACCGTGGATTCCGGGTCGGGGATAGTCTCATCAGCTACACCTGAGGATTCTGCGGATGGGGAAGAGGAGGAGGAGGAGGAGGAGGACGAGCTTGCAGAGAGCACCCAGCACTCCGTTCTCCCCAACAGCCAGGATCTTTTTCTCAGCCTGACTGAAGTACCCTCCCAACCCTCCCAACCCAGTATCCAAGACCATGACCCCATGGAAGGGACCTCAGGTGAGTTTACCTTTTAAAATATAAAACTTGTTTTAAAAGCAAGCGTTTTTTAATGATTACTTTGCCCTGAGGACTTGGGATGCATTCGCGGCCAGTACAGCTACTGGAAAAGTCTGTTAACATGTCTGGGGATGGAGCGGAAATCCTCCAGGGACATCTCCATGAAGCTCTCCTGGAGGTACTTCAAAAGCCTTGCCACAAGGTTTCTGGGCAGTGCAGCCTTATTCCGTCCTCCATGGTAGGACACTTGACCACGCCATGCTTGCAGCAAGTAATCTGGTATCAATGCCTGACAAAGCCTGGCAGCGTATGGTCCCGGTGTTTGCTGGCATTCAAGCAACATCCGTTCTTTATCTTGCTGTGTAATCCTCAGGAGAGTGATATCGCTCATGGTAACCTGGTTGAAATACGGGAACTTAATTAAGGGGACAGAGGTGCCGTTCCTACTGGGCTGTTTGCCTGTGGCTGAAAAGAAACCCTTCCCTGCAGTTAGCCAAGTGCAGGGGGGGGGGGAATTGGCCCTGAGCTTTTCGCGTTTGGCTAGCAGGGATCTTCCCTGTTACCAGCCACGCGGTGGGGGGAGGAGTACAGCGATCATCCCAGAGAATTCATGGCGGGAGGGAGGGCGGGGGGGTTAGTTTGGTTTCTGCAGGGATCTTCCTTGATACCTGCCACGCGGTGGGGGGAGGGATAAAGCGATCATCCCAGAGAATTGGATGGGGGGGGGGATTAGTTTGTTTTCTGCTGCTGAAGGTTAACAGGAAAACCGCACCAGTCAACGGGCTTTGCTTGGTATGTGGGAAAGGAGAGCGCACAAGCCAAAAGACAATGGCTTACCATGGCTGCATGCAAGCTGAATTCTGTTGCCCGGACCTGCATCTGTGATCTCTAACACCAAAGCCACAGGCACTCAATATTAAGATGGAAAATGCGACCTTGTACTGAAATCACATGTGCTATATAATGTGAATAGTGTTTTTCACAATGAAAGAGTATAAGCATTGTCCTGTAAAATGTATCATTTTAAAAACTTCTCTCCTTTTTTTCAACACTCCCTCCAGCAGCTGCAAATTTTTCAAGCCTCCCTCCTCCATCCCGAAGGCTATCTCAGATAAGGCGGCGTAGAAAGAGGACGCGAGACGACATGTTCACGGAAATAATGGAATGTACCCGCAATGAAAGAGCTCATTGAATGAGTGGAAGGACACTGTATCTAAATTTAGGAAAGATGCCAGTGAATGAGGTCATGAGGGACGCTTGAGATGAGAGGTGGCAGGCTGCAACGCTGGGGCTGCTGCGTGAGCAAACGGACATGCTCCGGCATCTGGTGGAGCTTCAGGAACGGCAGCAGGATGACAGAGTGCCGCTGCAGCCGCTGTATAACCTCCCTCCCCCCTCACCATGTTCCATATCCTCCTCACCCAGACATGTAAGAACGCGGGGGGGGGGGGGGGGAAGGCTCCGTGCACCCTCCCACTCCACCCCAGTGGACAGCCCAACCAAAAGGCTGTCATTATATTGAATTTGTTCAGTGGCCTTTTACTTCCCTCCTATCCTCCTCCCAAACCTCACCCAGATTACCTTGTTGGTTCTCTCCCTATGTTTATAATCACTTAATAAAGAATACATGATTGTTAAACGATAGTGACTTTATTTCCTTTGAAAGAAAGCTGGGGGAACGGGGAGGGTGGGTTCCTTACAGAGCATGAATGAGTCAATAAAGGGGGTGGGATTTCATGAAGGAGAAACAAACAGAAATTTCACACTGTAGCCTGGCCAGTCATGAAACTGGTTTTCAAAGCTTCTCTGATGCACAGCGCTTCCTCGTGTGCTCTTCTAATCGCCCTTGTGTCTGGCTGCGCGTAATCAGCAGCCAGGCGATTTGCCTCAGCCTCCCACCCTGCCATAAAGGTCTCCCCGTTACTTTCACAGAGATTGTGGAGCACACAGCAAGCAGAAATAACAAAGGGGAGATTTCTTTGGCTGAGGTCAGAGCGAGTCAGTAGCGATCGCCAGCAACCTTTTAAACGGCCAAATGCACATTCTACCACTATTCTGCACTTGCTCAGCCTGTAGTTAAACAGCTCCTGACTCCTGTCCAGGCTGCCTGTGTATGGCTTCATGAGCCATGGCATTAAGGGGTAGGCTGGGTCCCCAAGAATAACTATTGGCATTTCAACATCCCCAACGGTTATTTTCTGGTCCGGGAAGTAAGTCCCTTGCTGCAGCCCTTTAAACAGAGTAGTGTTCCTGAAGACGCGAGCATCATGAACCCTTCCCGGCCAGCCCACGTTGATGTTGGTGAAACGTCCCTTGTGATCCACAAGTGCTTGCAGCACCATTGAAAAGTACCCCTTGCGGTTTATGTACTGGGTACCCTGGTGCTCCGGTGCCAAGATAGGGATGTGGGTTCCATCTATCGCCCCACCACAGTTAGGGAATCCCATTGCAGCAAAGCCATCCACTATGACCTGCACATCTCCCAGAGTCACTAGCTTTCGTAGCAGCACCTCAGTGATTGCTTTGGCTACTTGCATCACAGCAGCCCCCACAGTAGATTTGCCCACTCCAAATTGATTCCCGACTGACCGGTAGCTGTCTGGCGTTGCAAGCTTCCACAGGGCTATTGCCACTCGCTTCTCAACTGTGAGGGCTGCTCTCATCTTGGTATTCTGGCGCTTCAGGGCAGGGGAAAGCAAGTCACAAAGTTCCAAGAAAGTGCCCTTACGCATGCGAAAGTTTCGCAGCCTCTGGGAATCGTCCCACACCTGCAACACTATGCTGTCCCACCAGTCTGTGCTTGTTTCCCGGGCCCAGAATCGGCGTTCCACGGCTATAACCTGCCCCATTAACAGCATGATCTCCAAAGCACCGGGTCCCTCAGTTCGATAGAATTCCATGTCCATATCCTCATCACTCTCGCCGCCGCGCTGCCGTAGCCTGCTCCTCGCCACCTGGTTTTGCAGGTTCTTGTTCAGCATAAACTGCACGATAAGGTGCGAGGTATTTACAATGTTCATGACTGCTGTCTTGAGCTGAGCGGGCTCCATGCTTGCCGTGGTATGGCGTCTGCACTGTTCACCCAGGAAAAAGGCGCAAAACGGTTGTCTGCCATTGCTTCCTGGAGAGGGGGGAGGATATACCCAGAACCACCCGCGACAATGTTTTTGGCCCCATCAGGCATTGGGATCTCAACCCAGAATTCCAATGGGTGGAGGAGACTGCGGGAACTATGGGATAGCTATGGGATAGCTACCCACAGTGCAACGCTCCAGAAATCGACGCTAGCCCCGGTACTTGGATGCACACCGCCGAATTAATGTGCTTAGTGTGGTTGCATACATTCGACTTTATACAATCTGTTTTCCAAATTCGAATTATATAAATTCGGATTAATCCCGTAGTGTAGACATACCCTTACTTGAGGTCACTCAGCAATCCAGTGGTAGAGATTGGAAAAGAACACAGGTCTCCTGAATCCCAGTCCTGTCCACTTGGACACTTTGCCTCTTACATTCGTAGATGGATTGTACAGTCATCCAGTGCCCCTTAGTATTTTCATAGGGCTAACTTAACTTACTCTTGTTTGCAAAAATGTCATGGCATGTGACTTAGTATAATTAATTAAATTCTATTTTCAACAAACTAAGTCAGTTAGGATACAGCTATATTAGCGCCAGCGATGTGAATGGCAGCTCATGTAGATATACCCCGCTAGCTATACTCTAGACAGCTCATTAAAAATAGAAGTGAGGATGCCACAGCAGAGACTTCACGTGGGCTGCATAATCTCACCTGACCCCTCGCCCTGTGGGTACGTACTCACTTGTGGAGCTGACACTGAAGCCCTTGCCATAGTGTCCTCACTTCTATTTTGAGTGAGCTAGTGAGAATACAGCTAGCATGGATATGTCTACATGAGCTGACATTCACGCCCCCAGCTTCAATGTAAATATAGCCTTAATATATAACAAACGATGTAGTGTGTCCAGCAATTATATTCTCTGCAAACTACAAAGGGAAGGACATTGTTGAGAAAAAGGACATTATTAAGAAGTTGTGCCATCCAGAAAAAAATGTTGATAGATTACTAAGCTATTTGTTTATCATTTTTCAAAACTCTGGTTAAACTTGGTCCCATACTAATTTAATATACAGCGTGCAACTGGTACTGTTCAGTAGATAGCCCAAAATATCTTCCGCCAGAACATTATTTGATATACCATCAGGCATGCTCTTCTCCTTTTGCTACTTCTTCTGCTGCCAAGGTGATGGAACAATCTCAGTTGTTTAATGGCATTGAATTGATACCAAGGATTTCAATGAGCTTTGGGTCAGAACCTTAGATAGTTAGGAACAATTTTTTCTTTTAGTTACACTGAGGCAACTGCATTGACGTCAGACCAATTGGCTTGTACCAGAATTGGCTCTTAGGATTTGTCTACACAGTGGGGTAATGCCTTCTATGGGAGTGTAATTTCTAAAACCCACTAACGTGTAGCCCATTAATGTATCCATCTAGGCCCTGCTGGTGTGCTTTAATGTGGTGCCATTTGAAACAGTACTTTGTTAAAGTGCAGTAGGGAGCCTTTAGTGTGTACCAACAGGGTCTAAATGAGCCAATTAATGCACAGGATGTTACTGTGCTTTGGAAATCACCCTCCAGTAGAGTGCATTACACCAGAGTATAGACAAGCTCTTAGAATCAGACTCACAACTACTTAACATGATAGATATGGGAAGTGTAAAGAGTTCAAATGACTATATTGAAATGTGCCAGAGAAGAATGAACTTTTGGGACAATATTTGTTACATGGATTTCCTGGGGAATACCTTGGGAATGGGTTAATGTCACAGCTCTGGTTACGCATAAAACTGAGTCTTTTGAAGCTATATCATGAGGAGATTACCTGTTCCCAGAGACTGGAGATCAAAGGCCCAGTCAGTATAAAGAAAAGGCTGATCTGCCCATTCTGGATTCTGGTTCCTGATTTGAAGACTGATATGAACTTATTATGACAGGGAAAATCTAGTTGTGGGTTTTGAAGGACTGACACCTACCAGAGCACTAGATTGGAGTTGAGGTGATCTCTGGTAAGCTTTTTAACATGTATGTAGGTTCTTTCATTGTTTTTATATACTTTCTCTGTAATGCTTTTACCTAAGAATACATGTGCTTGCTTAGGAGCTGTGTGGTAACTTGCAACTGCAGGCAATACACTGGTCCTACTCCTTGGAGAGAAAGCAAAGCACAGAAGCTGTCTCTTAGAAAGATTGGCTTGCTGGAGACATCACAGCCTAGGTCAGAGAGCTGTGCAGCCTTAAAACTCCCAGTCAGAAGGGATTGAGTTGTAATAGGACAGGTGATGGCTGGGAGCCAGAAATATTTAAGGGAGTATCCTCGAGGGGAAATACAGGTGCAGTTGTGCTTACAATGGTAACATTTACCATCTAATTTACACCCCTTCTCATGCATTACTATGGAATTGGCACTAGGAGTCAAAGGCAGTGTAATTTATATGCTGAGAAGGCAGACAAGAGAAGTGTAGAAATAAAAGCAACTAAAAGAAATGAGTATGGAGTGTAAATTTAAAGAGACTGCCCTCTATTTCAGTTTATACTTGCTTCAAAATGCTCAGGATGCAACTTGCACCAACCTAGACTCCCTGATGCTCTTATGTTGGTATGTAAGTCTACTGAAAGAGCTTAAGCGTGTGCCACCTTATTTAATTGCACCCTCCTTCACTTCATCTCTCAGTTTAATCCTGTGTTTCATTTAGTGTAGTGCATGAGGTGTAAAGTATAGACATGACTACATGTCAATTACACTGTTGTTTTTTCTCCTTAGTAGATACTGTTTATACCTATAGTAACAAAAACACACATGTTCTTAAATCCTGTTCTTCCACCAGTCAGGATCCACATGCTCTGCAGACAGCAACCTGGAAAATCCATCACAAGATGATACACAAGTGAAATGTTTATACGGAGAACACTATGTTTTAAAATAGTCAAACCCCACTTTGGAAAGACTTGGGTTTATTTCAGGAAGTTGGAAGCTCTTGAATTCTGCCACTGCCCTCTTTGTACTAGAATGCCAGGAGAACAGTGCTGGAGGCCTCTGCTATTTTTATCTGGAGTGAGCAGAACATATGACTTTTGTTTTTAAAGAAATGTCATTTATATGATATGCTGCTAGCTAGTATCACATATCTCCAAGGTGACTGTTAGAGCAGTACCTTACAGAGCATGGTTGTGAGCTGGAAACTGGAAAGAACAGCTCCCTAATAGATGCTTAATGATTGGGGCAATAGTTCCTCAACTGACACAGGACTATACATCATTGTTGTTAATTTACAGCTGTAAAATGGGGATTCTTTTGTAAGAACAGCTAGCGTGCATGTGTGCATGTGTGTGGTTAGCAGAAACATTTTCTCTCTTTTTTTTTTTACACCCTGGATGGGAAGTGAAATGTGAGATAATAAAAGCTAGAGGTAGCTGTACTGAAAAGACTGAGATCTGATTTAGGTCAGGCATCAGAATTAATCACTTCAAAGTTCTACGGTTCAGCAGAGTTTAAACTTTTGATTTAAATACAGAGTTGATCAAGTTATGGCTTTCTTTGATAAATGTGTAATGTTTTAGGACACTAAGTGTTGTTGTAACTATTGTAAGCAGGGTCTGAATGAGTTCTCCCCTGACATCTAGTGATGAGCTGTGGAAGAGGACTTCAGGAGCTGATCTCATTTGCATGGGCACACCCACACTTCCTACGTGCTCAGCATGATGGGAATGCTTGCCCAAATGATCACTTTTTGGTTGTTGTTGTATCCCCAGTCTTCTTGTTATTGGAGTAGGAGTAATACAGCATTGTTATCCTAGTTGTATGAACAAAGGACAACAGATCTGTACTTAGCATACCCCGACTGAGGGACTCACCATCAACTAAATGACACTTGCTAGACAGGGAACATGGGTTCCAAAGCCTAGTGAGTTGAAAAAGAGTGGGGATAGGTACTTGTACCTGGTGGTTTGGGCCCTGATTAAGGGTCCTAGATGATATTTGACCCCTTTTCTCTCTCCACTGAGTAATAAAGGAGCTAATTTAGACTCAATTGAGAGTCTTGTTACACACTGCAGAGCTGAAATCATTGATATCTAGGTTTAAGTGCTAGACCTGCTTTGGGACAGTGTCTCTGATGCAAGAGACTGCCCAGTGTGCACCAGCAGTGAGGCTCTCTCCCTAACAGCTGAAATCACTGAGAGCTGTGTTAAGTGGTGGGATCTGAAGACATCCCAGTGATCAGCCAGCAGGGCGGCTGGTGGAGAGGATCGATGCGGGGCATGGTGCTCAGCCAGCAGGGCGGCTGGTGGAGAGGGGCGGTGATCAGCTAGCAAGTCGGCTGGCGGAGAGGAGCTGATGAGCGAGTGCCCAGGCAGTGGTGCGAATAAGGTGCCTTCTTATCCCACCTGCACCCAGAGTGGGAGGTGAACTGTGCACATGAACCTCTGAACTCTGGGTCTGCACTGACCAAGGACAACAACTGTGAGTGGGGTCCAGAGAAAGGATGGGCACATTAAAGGGACTTTTGGTTGCTGGACTTAAGAACCTGAGGCAAAAAGACACTGCCCAATGTACTCTGGGCTGGGGCTTTTGCTCATGGTTTTATGTTTATGAATCCTGCTTGTGGCATTTTCCAAAATTAATGGCAGGTTACTTCCCTCCTTTTATTAAAAACTTGTTTTCTATGCTCAGACTCTGTGCTTGTGAGAGGGGAAGTATTGCCTCTTAGAGGTGCCCAGGAGGTGGTATGTAATTGTCCCAGGTTACTGGGCGGGAGCTTGAGCCGGTTTTGTGCTGTATTGTTGAAGGGGAACCCCTAAATATTGAACCCGGCCCTTTTTGCTGCCATTCCAGTGGGCAGAAGGGTTACAGGTATTATTATTTATGTAGCCTCATAGTTGTGAATGGCACTTTAGAGGAAGAAGAATAAAAGGTGCTTGTGTATATTCTAGTTAGACATAATACAAAGGATAAAATGAGAGAGAACATATAATGTCATATGATTTAGATTGTTTATATTGCTTGTGTCTTCTTATTTAGTTCCCCGAGTCTAGTCTTATAAAAATGAGTTAGTATTAATATTTAGTTTAATTTTGCATTAATATTAACTTTACTATTTACATGATTATATTTCAAAGTAGGGATTATGAGGTGAAGCATGATTGTTGCAGTCGTTAGTTAAGAAAAGAAGGGTGTCTAAAAGAAGCAAATCACTGGTAAGTGTGGACGTAGTAATATCAAGTGAATAGGTGTCTCCAATTTACTGTGAGCTTATATCCACCCTTTTGTCCATTACAGAAAGAAAAATGCTAAAACTGTTGCTGATTTCAGATTTAGAAATTTGTTGACCAGCTCAGCTAAGCATCTTTTTCCACTAGTCACCCAGCTCACCAGTGCACCATTCTTCTGAAGTTCCAAGTGCATTCTACAAAGATCTTTAAGTAACTGGAGGGTGAAAATCCCAATGGGGAATTGAAAGTATATAGCATGCATTAAAGGGAGCATAACCTAGAGAATAGGGTAAAATTAAACACAGGATAAATAATAGAAGAAATGTCTTGACCAGTGAGATCTGTAAGCAGGTGGAATAGTCTATCAAGGGGGGGTGAGGGACAGGTGAAAAACCTTTTTTGTACCATTTCTATATAGAATATTGTTTTGTTGTTCTTGATGGAATTCCTATTTTATATCCATTTTTATGGCGCACTTGAGCTTAGTGACAAAAAAGAAATGGTTTTATTTGGTTTTATGAGGTTTCAAAGCTGGCACAATCAAAATATGTAAATGACAAGCTGCCTATTTTCTTTATTGCTAATTTTCTTTGACTCACAATTACACACCTCTGGGAAGCATGGAATGGTGCTTACCTTCTGTTTGTGATGTTAGCGTGGCATGTGGTACAACAACAATTTTGAGCTCTGAGGAAGAATTTCAAGAGGATAGTAATGTTTTCATCAGTGGTCTTCCTCTCCCTTGTCTGAAAATGGACTTTTCGTGATTACTATTGGCACAGCAGCGGGATAAGTTAACAAAGCTTGGGAAATGACCAAGGAGCAAGAGGTATGGACAAAATGTTAAGTGGCCTGGGTGGGATAACAAATGTAGAATATAGTGGCTCTGCTGGGTGCTAGTTACATTTTTAAGGTAGTGACAAACAGTTTAAATGCCTGACTACTATTACTACTATTACCATCAATAAGAATTGACTATTAGTATTAATTAAATAATTAGATTATTATTATTATCAGTAAATCTGTGTGTGCTACCTTGAAAATGTGCCCCTGAATGTTAGTATGTGTCTGTGAACATTTACATAAACAAGTCTTGCTAAACTCTCTTGACGTGGATGTTTTAGTCTTGGTATCTTTGGAAAGTTTTGCTTTTCAGGAAAAAAATCTGTTCACTATTAACAGTGGGAAGGGAGACTGAGAGATTGAGATAAATAAAACTACTTAATTTTTGTTGTTGGTAGTAGCGTGAAAGCAGGATAAACATAGGATGAATCACAAAACCAAAACAACCTAGAAATAGTTCTTTAACTCCACTTTCTTAGGACATTTTACCAAATGCAGAAGCCTACTTAAAATTTTGTCAGCTATTTAACCATAGATCTGGGGAAAACAATTCAGGCAAATATTATATTAACTGAAAAAGCAGTTTGGGGTAAACTGAAACTATTTGCTATTAAAAAAAAGGAGAAAATGTTTACAAAACAAGCCATTTCAATTTTTAATTTTAAAATAATGTTTTATTTCAAAATGTGCCCAAATTCATTTTTAAAAGGTTAACCTCCCTCCCCCAACCGAAAATGTCAAGCAAAACGTCTTAGGCATCATGAACTATTTTTTGGGGGGGAGGGAGGAGTGGGGTTCGTTTCAACAAGAAAACAACAACAAAAATCATTTTGGGTCAACCCAAAATTATTTGTTTTCAGTTCAGCCAGTGAAATGAAAAATCAGTTATTGCACAGCTCTACTTAGCCAGCATAACAAAAATCAAAGGAGGGGGAATACTGTTACATTTAATTCTATTATACATTTTCACTTTGTGTTTGCATTAGTATCTCTTTCTTCAGGAGAAGATGTGCACAGTACTTGTTTTTCCCTATGATATTGTGTGGAATTATGTATCTGATATTCTGATTTATTGTGGCTAGCTCTTGTCATGATTCAGGCTTTTTCTCAGTTTCTTCAAGCAGATTTCAGCCCATTGGTGATCAAACTTTTACTATCTATGTGCTTGACAAAAAGCCATTCTTTAGATGCCACAAAAACTTACTCTCTTTCGAGTGTTTAAAAGAAACTTACAACTTTTCTTTTCAAATGTATTTTGGAACAGTGGTCTTGATGCTTCCTGAACTTCGTAACAGGCCTTTCATCTCGAGATGCTACTTTAAATTTTGTTTAGTTAGTTTATTTAGACTGTAAGCTCTTTGGAGTGGAAACCTTCTTTATTTTCTGTTTCTACAGTGCCTAGCACAGTTGGGTCCCGGTCCTTGATTGAGGCTCCTATGTTCGAGGGCAATATGAATCAATAATAATAATAATAATTAATAAAAGTTGTTACCCTCTGACCACTGCTCAGTGATCTGTTTGGAATTAGTTGATGGTTTCATTCCAGTTACTACTTGGCAGATGTATCCATGAAAGAAAAAGAAAAGCAACAACAAAAACACCATTGCAAATGGCTTCTCTGCTGAGACTACCAGCAAGGGGGCCATTTAGACCTGAATGCTACCCCTATAGGTATCCACTTAAAAAGAACAATGCTGACGTACATTGACAGGGAAGCATGATGAAGCTTGAACTCTCAGTTCCTAAGCTCTATCTCTTTTGTTGCTAAACAGAGTGATTCATGCTCCATTGTTATCCTGGCACCTTTTTACAACCACTATTTTAAAATCAGCTTTAGTGTCCAGGTTGATTTTTCTTTCTCATTTTACTCAAAGCCAGTTCGTAATCTTTAATATTCACTCTGGAAACATGTTCATAAGAGTTGCACACATTCTGGAAACACAGAGACACCATATGTCCTATATGTCCAATCAAAATGCCTAAGTTCTGAATATTGAATATTTGCAATGACTCACAATTGAAAGAGCTAAAGGCTAAGAGTTATTTGCAGAAATTACTTATTTTTTCATATTAAAATAACACTAAAACATTTGGGAATGTTGTAAGGATAAAATCCATTATTAATTGTGAGGCTCTCGGATACTACAGCTGATGAGGGTGATATAATTACCTAGCTATATGAACATCTAGTAACAAAATAAGTTACTCAGTATGTACAAAATTCCCTTTGCAGGCCAAAAATCCTTTTGCAGGCCAAACTGCCCTTGTAAGCAACTTCTCCATCTTCCCTCACAATCCAGAGAAGTAGTGTGACTATATTTCCCTATGCTGAATACGGGACACCTGGTAAAATTACTCATGTTCAAGTAAGTTCAAAGGCAATCAATCAGAACTATGTAGTATAAACGTTTAAATTAACATCAAGTTGACTGATCCCCCATTAAAAAGAAATACTGCGTAGTTGGATTCTTTTTATTTACCTTCTTATCTTTAAGGCTTTAGGGTTCACACCGGGAGGGATGACACACACACCCCTAAACTCCCCCCCACATGGGGAGAGGTGACACACACACACACCCATATACCTCTCTCACACAGGGGTTTGATCAACCAACCAAACCAACACTCCCTGCCTGGCGCTCTCTCCTCTCCATGCCTGGCTGTGCCCAGAGGTTGGACCTGCCTCTCCTAGTACCTGGCACTACATTTTCCCGAGGCAACACATAGGCAGGGGGCACACAGGGTCACATGCCCCCACAGATTTCTGCCAGGGTTCACAACAGAATGTGGCCAGCAGCAGCCATTCAGCACTGTGCGGGAGGGAAAGGATGGGAGCTGCTTCCAGTCACAGGGGTGGAGGGGGGGAAGGGATGACATGGTCCATGTCTTTGCAGAGCTCATCTCTTCTTTTCTCCCTCCCCATGCCTGCCCCGTGACTGGAAGCAGCTTGTTCCTTCCTGCCCACACAGTGTCAAAAGGCAGCAAACACCTCCAGGCTGCTGCTGGCCACCAACATAACCCAGCTGCCTCCTGTCACCACCGGCTACAGTGCAGGCAGGAAGGGGTTAAGCCCTAAGGATGCATTGTGCACCAGGGCCCAGGGAATCTGCCTGCAGGGGCTTCAGCAAACCGGACAGAGAGGTGGCTTAGTCAGGAAGGGTGCCTAGGGGATGGAGCAGCCCCAAGCTCCCTGGGGGCAGGACCCGGGTTGGGGGGTGAAGAGGATGCTAAGTCCCTGCCCTTGGGGCTGCTGTGGAGCCTGCAGATTTGGGGCATGACCAGGCTGGAAATCACTTCCCCCCCTGCCACTCCAGAGCTGAAGGGCTAAGAGGTTTCCTCGTGCCAGTGCTGTGAAGGGCTTTGGCACATGCAGGTCCCAGGACCTCGTGGCCAGTCCCTGAGCCGGAGGGTCTTTGGCTTTCCCAAGGTACCTTCCCAGCCAGAGGCAGTGGGAGAATGAAGGAGCCTGCTGGCCAGGCTGCTGATGATTTGAGTGCTCTAACTAGGGGCTGGTTCTCCACATAGTACTGGGAGCGGGACGAGCCCCAGTGGTGGGGATATGGAGGAGCAGCGGGGCTGGGGCGGGAGGCCAAGGGGCAAAGTAGGGAGAGGACAGTGAGAGGAGGAGCATGTAAAGGGCTGATCGGTGGTCAACAGAGGCAATATGTAACTGGCCTCTGTCTGGCGCCTGCCTGCACTCACCAGCCATTGCAGTGCGCAGCCAGTGCCGGCCGGAAACAGGATGGTGGGCAGGGCCCTGCTGGCCAAAAGCCAGCACGCGGCAGGGGCTGCACTGATGGACCAGCAGGGTGAGTGGCTGGTCCTGCGCGCTGCATCTTTTCCCAGCCACCAGCCTTGCACATCCACCCCCATCATCAGCCACTAGACTCCCTGACTCACCGCTGGTGGGTGGGCGACTGGCGAGCAGGGATCTGGCCAGCAGCAGGACCCGCCAGTACTGATGGGGGAGAGAGAGAAAATACGGGACAATTTGCCTGTTTTTAAGAAAAAGTCAGGACACCTGTAGGAGGGCTTAAATAAGGTACTGTCCCTTTAAAATGGGACATCTGGTAACCATGCAGGTAACTATCCAACTCTCCTCAATCTCTCAACCTCCCTGCTCTGTCCTTTTTCTGGGTGGCAACCCCAAGAATCATCCTACAAATACTCCATATCTTCCCCTGAAAATCAGCCCCCAGCGCAGGTTCTATATGCCATAACCACTCTCATAAACAATCTAGTCCTTGTATGCTGTAGCCAAACATAAATTCTTACAGCTTTTCTACACTTACAGCGCACCCAGTGCTTAATTTGTAATGAAAGAGGAGCCGGGGCTCAAGCAATTTTTTACTTCCATAACTGACGCAGAAAGCCCAGAGGTGTCGGGGCTGTGAATTGCAATGCCTAGAGTTCAGCCCAGGCAAGCCCTAGCACAAATTAAGCCCTGAGCACAGTAGTGGCATAGCTGCACCTAGCGAAGATGCTACCTGTGCTAACGGGAGAGCTTCTCCCGTTGGTGTATAGTATTCCACTTCCCCAAGAGGCCATATCTATGTCGTTGGGAGAAGCCCTGTCTACAGTGGAAGTTCAGTCGGCATAATGGCATTGCTCAGAGATGTGGATTTTCCAAACCCTGAGCGACGTAGTTATAGCTACATAAGTTTGTATTGTGGACCAGAGCTTAGGCTTAATATGGGAATAACTGAATGAAATGTAATGGCCTATGGGATACATGAGGTCAGACTCAATGAAATAATGTTCCTTTCTGACTTTAAACTCTACAATTCTATGAAAGAATAGGGCATGCCAGTATATAATAACATGTAAACTATTATTCACAAGTAGTTGATTGCATGGATGTCATTGCTGATTATTATAAAGTATTTTTAACCAATTTTCTCCACATTACTCTTTCTTTTCCCTTGTCAGTCCTTCATTGCTGATTATGCTTTTACAGTCATTGGTGTTTAGAAGTCAACCTTTGCTAACAGATATCAATCAGTTACCACAATTATTTCCTCTTCTAAGTATAGGGAAAAATCTTGGCAACTGTTTCATAGTTATCATCAGTGTATTTCTTTTAGCCATGCAGAAGGTGGGGAATGTAGCTCCACACTTTTTTTTTTTTCACCCGTGGATAAACTGACAATGATTGCTTTTAAAAATATGCCTAAATTCAGTTTCACAAATCTATATTTAGGCACCTAAATAAATGGGCTAATTTCCCAAGATGCCAAAATTCTACAAATCAGAATTACTTACTTTTTGCCTAAATATGGATTGAGGAGCCTAACTTTAGCATCTTTAAAAAAAAAAAAAAATCCAGGCCCTATTTGCTTACTCTCACTAACCTTTTTTAGTTAGCTTCACTTCTGTTTTCTTCAGAGCTACCTGATCATGGTATTAATCAGATATGTACTTTTCTGGCTACAACAGTAGACAGCTCATTCTGTAAATGCCTGTTAATGTCAGTGTTCAGTGGTGACCTTTTTAGTCACCTAGAAGGTAAATAAAAAGTTTAGAACTCTCTGTCTAGGGTGGCCTTTTATTATTTGATTTGTACAACTGCAATTATGTCTATTTTTAGCAGTGCTAGGCATATTGTAATTGTTAACAGCACTGCCTTACTGCAGAGTGACTTAACTTTATGAAAATAAACCAAAGCATAGCTTCATCTTTATATGAAACAGAGATTAATGGTCTAGAAGAGGAAGACATTCTAACAGAAGAATTTCAATAAATCATTGTAAACCCTTTGTTGTTCTTTAGCCAGTTGCAGTGGATAAGTTGGTACTTACTTTATGCTTCATCATTTTCATTATGAAATATGGAAATACAACAGACATGATATACTTTTCCTTTTAACATAGCACCTTTCATCCAAGATTCTCATAGTGTTTTATTAACATAATGGAATTAAGCCTCACAGTCGCCCTTGTGAGCAAATACAACTCTAAGTTAGGTTTTATTTTTATTTTATTTATGGGGCAACACATGCACAAAGAATTTAGGCCCCAGTCCTGCACTTGCATCTGTTTGCAGAGTTCTTTACACTGCCACAGTATTAGTGAGTTGTTCAAAGTCTTAGTGACTTCTTAAAAGGCAGAGCCTAGCCTGTACTTTAGACAAAAGACTAGTCTATCACCTGTGGTAACCACATAAGGAAGAATTCCTGTGATTTTTTTTTCTTAAATCTTACCATTTTACTTTTATAAAAGAATAAAGTTTAATGAGCTTTATTTAGAATTTTAAATATTTATTTATGGATGTAAAGGGATACGAGTTTCCTGCCTTGAAAAGCTTACAATTGGAGGCCCTCATCTAGCAATGCATTCAAACACTTGCTTAACTTTAACCATGGGAGTAGTCCCAAGGAGGTTAATAGGACAATCCTCCTTCTCTCTTGTACTTCTCTCCCAGTACCCTGCCCCTCTTAAGCCTATTCCTCTAGTCCAGCAATCACTTTATTCTCCCTCCTTCCTTCACACTCTTCCCTATGTTGGCTTAGCTATGACATAGTTTCAATACACCCATGAAGAGAAAACAAAAGACAAACACCTTTGCTTAGTTATTATTACCAGGTTGGCTAATTGCAGTGTGAGTATATTTAAAGATTTGCAACACTGATATTTGCTTGGATATAATCCATGTAGTAAAATTTCTGGAGATGGAAATACATAATCACTGGGGAAAGAGGAGGATACCCCTACTCCCCCTCACACACACACACACACACACACACACACACACATTTTCACTTCAAATTTGTGGTAGTTTTTGCAAAACTTAGCTCACACGTGTGCTTATATCACATGTGTGCAAACATATGATGTAAGCAGGGCCTGAATGAGCTCTCCCCTGACATCTAGTGATGATGTGGGAAGAGACTTCTGGAGCAGACCGTGTCTGCATAGCCACGCCTACTCTGCCTAGGTGCACAGCAAATGGAGCTGTTTTGCCAAAATGATCAATTTTGGCTGGTTTGGGTTGCAAATCACTCTAGTATTTGAATGTAAGGGTAATGAAATATTGTTATCCTTATTGTATGAGTGAAGGGCAGCAGAACTGTACTTAGCATGTCCTGATTGAGGGGGCCACCTTAAAGTGAACCTCACTTGCTAAGCAGGGGGTAGGGATGCCAAATCCCAGAGAAAAGGAGAGAGGGTGAGGATGGGTATTCCGCTTTGGCAGTGTTGGCTCTGGTTAAAGAGTTTTAGACACCATTTGATTTCCTTCCTCCAGTGTTTAATGATAGAGCTGGTTAGACTCAATTGAAAGTCATTGTTTCCAGGTAGAGATTCCTAGAGTTGACATCACTGCTGATGTCTAACCCTTAGACCTTTTGTGGGGACAGTGAAATACAACACAGAGATTGCACTGGCGATGAGGATCCTTACTACCTACTGAAATCATTGAGACGTGAAATCACTAAGAACTGGGTTAAGTGGCGGAACCTCAGACCATGACATTGCGGGAGCAGCAAACAGTGGCAGCCAGCGTCAAGAGAGAGAGAGCAATGGCAGAGAGACAGTGGTAGCTGTGAGCCAGTTGCAGAGGTGGCAGCAGCAGATACATTACTCAACACTCACTGCCACCCAAGGGTGGGAGCTGAACCCCCATGAATACACCTCTGAACTCTGGGTCCTCACTAACCAAGGACCTCCAACTGTGAGTGGGGTGCAGCTGAGGGAAAGGGGAGTGGTACGTTAAGGGACATTCATTTGTTGCACTTTCACACTGCAAGGTGAGAAACTGAGGCAAAGGACACACTATGGGCTGAGTGTTTGCTAATGGTTACATGCTTCTGAATTATGGTTGTGGTGTTTTCCGAAATTAATATTGGGTCCCTTTTTTCCCCCAATGTAAATCTGTAGTCATTTGCTTAGTTGGGAAATAAAAATTACATTTGGATGAATTCTTATGAAGTTGTCATATGCAAAAATTGGGAAGCCAAAAACAATATCTTAATGCATCTCTAATGTATTTGCATTATTAAAAATAGCATAAATGTTAGTTTCTCTCTGTATATAGCACTAATGAAAATATGCAGGATCCTATTTAAAGCAATTTTGTAGTGTCATTATCATCAGCTAAGTGATGAACTTGAAAGGAGGCTAGCCTGACACTTGAATGCACCTTTTGTGTACCAACAGAAATACTTTTCAAACATTAATAATTTACATTATGTGACCAAAAAAAACCCTGTGTTCACACCCTACATGCTATTGTAGTAATCCTTGTGCAAAATATGCTCGTGAGGTATCTCATGTGAAAACCAATAACTTGCTGGTCAATAATATCATGGTGAAATGTATGTAGCAACATTATATGTAAAGTTATTAATTCTCACTGTATTATGTTGGTAGCACATGTTTAAACCCTTATAGTCCTGACTAGGGAAAAGTTGTTGAACACGTCTAGTGAACCAAAGGAATGTGTGTTAACCTTAATTTACATAAGTAATAAAGAGGGTCCTTGAGAGAACAAGAGGGGGAAATGGCAAGAGACAAGGCAAATCTGCATTTCAGCATACACGGGGAGAAGAAACATCATGGAGCCACCTTAACCCCCCCCTCCTCGTCTCCATATCACTTTCTTTACTATTTGAATAAGTTTTGCTTTGAAAACTCCACTTCAAAGGGTGACAGGACTATAAAAGTGAGGGGCTAAAACTCCCCAAAGCATCTCTCTCTCCCTCTCCCTCTGTCTGTCCCTCTCTCTCTCTCTCTCTTTCACCCACCACACACACCTAAGAAGAGAAAGGAACCAGCCCTTTGACTCTGGGAGCAGCTGGGCAGGAAGAGCCTGACCTGAGATTTAGGTCAGCCATGTTGCTGGGAATATGTGGTAAGAATTTTACCTTGAACCAAGTCAAGCTTGTTAAGTTTTAGCTACTAGAAAGCATTTGATCTTTATTTCTCTTGTAATCATTTCTGATTTTATTACCTTATACATGTACTCACTTAAAATCCTATTTTATTTTGTTAATATTTTTTAATCAAAACTAATCCAGTGTTGTGGTTAAACTGAACTGTTTGGTAACTCCAGTTAAAGTAGGAAACTCATGAATATTGACCCATTAAAGGGGCAACAGACCTCTAATATCTGAACTGGACAGGAGAGGGCTGGAAAATGCAGAACACAATTTTTGGGGAAAATTCAGGACTGGCAGTGTATCAGGACCACCCTGCAAGTAGTCACTGAGGCTGTTGGAAGCCAGAGTTTGACTGGGGTGTTGCTGACAGGCTGCTGGGGTCAGAGCTGCTGGGCCAGGGCTGTAACTGTACACAAGCACTCAGGGTGTGACCTGCATTCCGTTAGGCCCTCTGTGAACAGGCCAGGTTTGGAGTTACAACCGCCAAGTATTGTGAGGCATCCAGGATAATGGGGCAGGTGGTGACAGAACCTCTCACTGGTCTGGACTGTACCCTGGAATGTGACACACTGCAATAGGTTTTTGTTGATCTCGTCAGAGTTCTGCACCAGAGCTGTGGGTGAAGCTTTAATTATGAAACCTGAAACCTGTGGTTCAAACTCACAATTCGGCCATTACCAAATTGCTCAATGAAGCGTGCAAACATTGGCCAGTTTTTAGTGAATCTTAGCCACTTTATGATTTTGCATAGAAACAGTCTGAGTCTTGTGGTTTCACATGTTTTTTTAATGTGAAATGAGGTGAAACTCAGTGGTTTGGAAGTAGCAGCACTTTGATTTTTTTTGGATGTATTCACATCCTCAATTCAAAGTCAATCTTAAATTTGGGCATCCATGCGAATCAAAGCCCAAGAAAAGATTTTAATGAATCCATATGTATCCAAACTATTGAATTATTACAAGTGGGAATGGTGACTCAGAGGGCAGGTAGTTGTGGATAAGGCATATTATGGAGTGTTCTCATGTTATGGGCTCAAAGAGAACAATTTAGGAATGGAGAGAAGGTGTAAGTGACTGGAAGGAGAACAGAGCCATGCACCAATCATACTAAATGAAGGACAACATATGGAGTAGGTTATGCTGCTTTTATGATGTGAAGAAGTATTTTATTTCCTAGCTATACCCTTTGGCAAATGAACTTCAGAATCAAAACCTTAGTGAACAGCCTTACCTTTTCAACATAGAGGGGAATATGTTGAATGGGAGCTTAAGTGGAACTGAAAAGCTGTAACTGTGGTTTATTGTTATAAAATAACTTGCACAACTCCCTTAATTCAACATGTCATATGGATTGTGGTTAAATATCCATGGCTTATTTTGAAACACAAATTAATTATCTATTACAAGCATGCTATCACTTATCTCTTTCAAAGTCTCATTATTATGCAAATGACTCTAATTAGGTCACTGTCAGACAATAGTTCTGTAGAGTTACTTTCCAAGGTTTAATATGATGGTTTTGGTTCCTAAATATTTATAAACAGGGTCCCTGAAATCAGCTTTACTTAATAAGGATCATACTGAAAGTCTCATTAGTTCAGTGGAATTAATCTCAGAGAACAAAGGCAAAAAGTATTTTTTTTCTGAAGATGGTATCTTTAAGTTTCCACACACAGTATTAGCAGATTAGGGAAACAACATTTTATACTTAATAGGAAATTAACTTTAAATTTTTTGCCATATAAAACTGTGCATGTTTTCTTTCCAGTGCGTTCTTCAATAAAGCAGTGAAGACAAGAAAATAAAAAATTTATTCACCATAAAGTGAGCCTGGTGCGTTGAAAAAGGTAGGTTTTGCAGTCAGAATAATTGTCTACAGTATATTCAATATATCATGTAACATAGGTCCTGTAACTAGAATTGCTGGGGTGCAGAAGCACCCCCTGGCTTGAAGTGGTTTCCATCATATACAGGATTTGCAGTTTGGTTCAATGGCTCTCAGCACCCCCACTGTACAAATTGTTCCAGCACCTCTGTCATATAAAATAATAATCCAGTGCTCATTAAAAATATTAAAGGAAATTTAAAATGGAAGGTTCTTGCAGCAATATCAACTGGCCTAATGCATATTTTGTAATTTTTTTTAAAAAAAAAATCAGTAATATTTTGTCCAAGCACGGGATTTTCACAAGTCACTTACGTGCTTTTGAAACATTTTCCCAGAGAGCCAGGGATATCTGAATTGAAAATATCAACTTACGTCAAATAAACAGAAGGGTTCTAGTGAGCTGGCAGGAGAATGGGAAGGATTCAGGTCTCAAGCTCTCAGGAAACACATGCATTTCCTAGGCTGTAGCAGCTTTGTCGTGTGATTCAGCATAGCTGAAAACCTTGTGCTATGCATGCAGGGTACTCAGTTTTCAAAGGGAAAAACTTAGTTAAATCAATACCAGGTTCTATTTGGTTGTGTTTTTTTTAAAAATAACCTGGCAAAGAAACTGTCAGCCACCTGAGATGAGAGCAAGCTAACCTAGTGGTTGGAGCAGGTGTCCAGCCTAGGTCAAAGCCAGCAAGGAGGGGTGCAGGACAGAGGCGGGACTGCGGCAAGACCTGGCCCTGCAATAAGTGCCACATGAATAGACTTCTCCATCTTTGCAGAGCTCATTGCATAATCAAGGGCTATATGTGATTAGAGTACTTTGTAAAGGAAGCATATTTTTCACCACAGCCTAAATTTATAGACTGCTTGAAGGCATTTGGCTCAAACATATCTCAAAAATTCACCTTTACAGAGAAACAAAGCATGCAAAATTCTATCTGAAAAGTGCTTTTTTCCCAGAAAGTTATGAAAATTTGAAAATAAGAAGTTATCATTTGAAATTTCCTGCAATCTTAAGTATAGTATTTCCTAATGTAGTTACGGCTGGACACTGATCTGACCCATTAGTGTTAAATTTGTATGATAATTTCCATTACAACCTCTTGTATTGAGCTGCTCTCTCCCTGTTTAAATATAGATGCATAATACCTTTTTGGGGAAGTTTTTTGGTAGCCATCATTAGTTATAGTTTGGTCAAATGACCAGCAATAGGCATTCCATACTTCCCTCATGTCTTATTGCCTAAAAAATAGTCCAGAATATGAAGCACCTGCTCTGGTGTGAGAAGAGGCTGCAAGGAAGCCAGCTGGCAGGTGACAGAAATTGACTTGTTCCAAGTTTGAGGGGGAAAAAGCCAGCAAGTGTGGGGGGTGAGACAGTCAGCATTAGCATCAGGAAGAGAGAGATATGCACAGTTAGATACATTGTCATGACAGAAGCCAGATGACATTTAGCATAGTGGATAAAAGCCTGTTGTCCCTGATATGTCTTGTAAGGCAGGGAAGAATCCTGGATTTATTATTCCTTCCTTCTCTGATGTCTGGTCCTGATTTTAAAGTGTAGTGAAAATGTCCATAAGAGCTTGCCCACACCCTAAAGTTCAATACCACTCCCATGTTCTCAGTATGTTTGAGAGGGGCCATCCCCAAGAAAACTAACTCCCGCCTATTACATGGTGTTCCCATAGTTATCCCTTTCCCCAACATTTTCCCCCTCGGACCCCAAAGAAACCTGCTTCTGCCAGAGAGAGAGTACTCAATAGCTGCCACTCCTTGGAAGAAGTCCCTGCCTGGGGAGAAAGGATCTACTCTCCTTAAACAGGTACATTGGGCGTTGAGATGGTAGATGGATAATCTCACAATCATAAAAAAAATATCCATGGTCTCTAAACTGTTTAATAATGGACCCTTGGATACAAATATTCCCTTTCATTGTGAATATTGACCTCTGCTTCTTACCTGCAGGCCTACCAATCATTTTGTCACTAGCCACAGTGGCAGCTGTGCACCCAGCAGTTCTCACAGATGGAAGTCCATGGGAGATGCTGGGTGCTCAGTACTTTTGAAAATCAGCCCCATTTTGGGGCACTTGAGTCCAAATTTAGCAGCCTAACCTTTGGACCTTGTTTCTTTTAAATCCTGGTCATTGTGACTGTACAACTTGGCATTGAGGATGAATGAGCCCAAGGGGAAGAGCTAATAAAGGATTAACACAGAAGGCAATTTAAATCTTAAAACCCTCCTTGAAATCTTATATCAAGACACAAGGGAGGGAGGGAAAGATAGAGACAGAGAAACCAAGTGCAAGGTTTGCACTACAAGGCACTTGCCCCCTGTCTTCAGGGGAGGTACTCAGGGTGTGTGTGTACCTGATCTATTTTTATAGGGTTTTTACATTTTAAAAATGCTCCATTTTGGTATGTAACAGACTCATGAATTGTTTTTGTCCTTCTTCCCCTAAATGAATCTACAACGAAGAAATCTCATGCCATAGTTGCAGTGTTACAACTGTAGAAAACAATTTAATTTATGGATTCTTTAGTAGTTCTGAAGCCTTCAGGAAATATTCTCACACAGAGTATGGTGTTTATGTTGCAGGACTTAGCTGAAAAACTTGGGAATGCTGAATTTTTTTCCAGTTATTTTTAAACTGTATATTTGAATGTAAAATTCACACTCATTATAAAGAAGCAAACCTGAATCATAGCCAAATGACTCCTATATTAGCTTATTTACAGTCCACAGGTCACATACAGGTCCAGTTAAAGTCCACAGGAGTTTTGCCATAGACTTCAATAGGATCAGGATTTCATGTTCTGTTATGCTCATTATTTGGGTTATCTGACATTGCAGTGTTTGTCCATTTAGGAAGCACTATATGATCATGAATTTATCACATCAACTTTGACTATCACATATGTGTTGTGTGTTACCAATTAGTCTAATACTAAGTATTTTATTTTAGAAGATATACACCATGTAGGATTTCTGCAAAAGGTCATGAAACATCTTATATTTATTTTCATTATGTTTGTCATGTAATTTCACTATTGGAGGAAAGTACCTAGACTATACATAAATAATAATAATGAACAATAATGAATATAAATTATATACATTAGAACAGAACAGAGTGTGCTATAGTATTCACACATTTCACTTGGGACTAAATGCTCCCAAACGGGAAAAATAAGAGTTGATGAATAGGTAGAAAGAAGGGAAAGGGTTCCAAGAAGTAGGAGCACTTTTTCCAAAACTGAAAGCTTTGAAAAATGTCAGATTTCACAGATGCTTTAGATGATGATTCTTTGAAATAAAAATTATTACATATTTATATTTAGACATTTTGATAACGTTCATTTTTGCTGAAGTATTGCACTGGTTTTCTTAGAGCCAGTACAATAATAATGAGTACAATGAAGTCCTCTCCATTCAATATGCAGTGTCCCCAAGAGATGCTAGTTTTCATAATATACTCTACATATTACCTAATCAAAATCTCCATGTTAATATTCTCCATGCTACCATTTCTCCTCCCTGGAAAAACAGTTGTCTCCTCTTGTGTATGTCTGTGTCACTTCATGTGCTCAGGTAATTCTTCAAGAGATACATTGTGGCTCCTCATTCAGTATCCTCTGATGTAAATCAGTTTCACGTTCCAGGCAAGAGGGGCAGAACTTCTGGTGCAGGCCTCCATTGCTAGGAAAAGAAGTTATTTCCAAAGATAAGATCAATTTGAAATATAGGTAATCTTTCCTGTACCTGGTATAGGTAATAACTGCAGCTTTGCATAGGTACTTTGAGAACCATAATCAGCCAATAACTCTAAAATAGTTAAAGGTTTATTCAAAAATCAAAAGAATTAGGGCTGTCGATTAATCGCAGTTAACTCACATGATTAACTCAAAAAAATTAATCGTGATTAAAAAAATTAATTTTGATAAATCGCAGTTTTAATCACACTGTTAAACAATAGAATGCCAATTGAAATGTATTAAATATTTCGGGATATTTTTCTACATTTTCAAATATATGGATTTCAATTACAACACAGAATATAAAGTGTATAGTGCTCACTTTATATTATTATTTTTATTACAATTATTTGCTCTGTAAAAATGATAAACAAAAGAAATAGTATTTTTCAATTCACCTCATACAGTGACTGAACTTCTATGTCTCCTGCTCTGTTTTACCCACATTCTGTCATATATTTCATGTTATAGCAGTCTCGGATGATGACCCAGCAAATGTTGTTTGTTTTAAGAACACTTTCATTGCAGATTTGACAAAACGTAAAGGAGGTACCAATTTGAGATTTCTAAATATAGCTACAACACTCGACCCAAGATTTAAGAATCTGAAAAGCCTTCCAAAATCTGAGAGGGACAAGATGTGGAGCATGCTTTCAGAATTCTTAAAATGGCAATACTCCTATGTGGAAACTACAGAACCCGAACCACCAAAAAAGAAAATCAACCTTCTGCTGGTGGCATCTGACTCAGATGATGAAAGTGAATATGCGTAGGTCTGCACTGCTTTGGATCATTATCGAGCAGAACCTGTCATCAGCATGGATACATGTCCTCGGGAATGGTGGTTGAAGCATGAAGAGACATATGACTCTTCAACACCTCTGGCACGTAAATATCTTGTGACACTGGCTACAACAGTGCCATGTAAACACCTCTTCTCACTTTCAGGTGACATTGTGAACATGAAGAGGGCACCATTATCTCCTGCAAATGTGAACAAACTTGTTTGTCTGAGTGACTGACCGAACAAGAAGTAGGACTGAGTGGACTTGTAGGCTCTAAAGTTTTGCATTGTTTTATTTTTGAATGCAGGTTTTTTGTACATAATTCTACATTTTTAAGTTCAACTTTCATTATAAAGAGATTGTATTACAGTACTTGTATGAAATGAATTGAAAAATACTATTTCTTTTGTTTTTATAGCACAAATATTTGTAATAAAAATAACTGTAAAGTGAGTACTTTACACTTTGTGTTCTGTGTTGTAATTGAAATCAATATATTTGAAAATGTCGAAAACATCCAACAATATTTAAATAAATGGTATTCTATTATTGCTTAACAGTGCGATTAATTGTGATTAATTTTTTAATTGCTTGACAGCCCTAAAAAGAATTAACTAAAATAAAAATAAATGGCAAAGCTTCCCACTGTATTCTCAGGTTGCTTATCATTAAC
Source organism: Emys orbicularis (assembly GCF_028017835.1). Lineage (NCBI taxonomy): Eukaryota > Metazoa > Chordata > Testudines > Emydidae > Emys > Emys orbicularis. The sequence goes on along the minus strand of NC_088683.1, from coordinate 264,483,112 downwards.
CTTGCTGGGTACACATTTTAAGATACAAGTACATCACATCCTGAGCTTAGCCAGGTCTCTGTTCCCAGCTCTGATTTCTCTTCCCTCTCTTTCCTTTTCTAATAACTTGTCACAGATCCAGTTTACCTAGTAATGGCTCTCTCTTCCATGCCCAGGTGAGTCTTCCATTCAGATTGTCTCGACCTATTTGAGGGTTGATAAATTCTTCACCTTGATTCAGTGGGGAACAAAAAGCCACCCTATTCGGGATCAATATTCTTCCTCCTTCTCCAAAGAAGCTGAGGTGAGGCCACCAGAATCTCCGAGCTCTAACCTCAGGAGAGTTGGAGCAGAGACAGGAATTTAGCTATGGGGCCATTGCCCGGGAATGGCAAATTGCGGCCACTGGGATCTGGGGGGGGGGGGGGGGCATACCTGCGGACGGTCAACATAAACAAAATGTCTTGTGGCCCAGCAGCGGATTACCTTGATGGGCCACGTGCTGAATGTGGTTGACCCCTGCTCTTGTGTGCCAGTCAGCACTCTAGTTACACACATTTCTGTAGGGGGGAGATTTGACAGACTGACCATATCCTGCTATATCCTGAACAAAATTTATGAAAGTCAAATAAACTTTATTGAATTAAATGAATGAATTAGGATTAAATCCTATAGAGTTCATTATATTACAAATGCAAATGTTTATGCACTATTGTGAGACTAAATGAAACTTTTTAGCAGGAAGACAAGATTAATTCAATCTCTGGAAGGTATTAGGAAGTTCAAAGGTCTTTTTGGAACAATACATGTGAATTGGATTTCCTAAGGAAATGCCTTGAAATGAGGGGAATACAAATTCTCCCCCTCCAAACCAAGCTTTTGAAAATATGCCCTGGGGAGGTAGACCCTTTGTATGCTAACTACCTGCTTCTGGAAACTCCAGATCAGAGACCTCTGAACTATACAAAAAATGAACTGAACATGTTATGAGTATGCTTGTTCTGAGCAGAAGCTCTTATGAACTTGTAACTACAAGGTTGCCTCTAGTCTGGGATATTAAAATACTGCACCCATGTGAGAGTTAAGGTGAACTCAGGTAAGCTTATTAGCATCCATGTAGGTTCTTTTATTTTTTTAATATTTGTTCTCTGTAATTCTTTGAAACTTAAGAATAAAATAGGCTTACTTAGAAAGAGCCACGTAGTAACTTATACCTGTAGCAATCACACTATTATCTATCTTTGAAAATAAGCAGGTGTGGCAGGGCAACCTGTCTGTGCTGGGAATAACAAAGTAAAGGCAAGGGAATGTTGCAGCCTGGGAATATCCCAGTCAGAATGGAGAGAGATGTATATCTCCATCCAAGAGAGGCAACAGAGGGGAGCTGAAAGTCAAGACGGGGAGCCCTTGTTGAATCACTAAAGGGAAATACAGGTGCAGTTGCCTTGAACTGTGACAAAGCTTATTGTGAGAATTTAGCAAAAGAGGCAGAATAGGGAATAAGAGTTAATAAATTATGACCTCCATTCCAAGCTATTAAATCACGTTAATCCAAAACTGGGTCTCTGCCAATAAGTGAGGCTGATGGTAAAACATGCTTAACCAAAGAAGAAGTCCTGCAAAGATGGAAAGAATATTGAGTCTGAGCTTAACTATCATGAAGCGACTCCATGTCCAGATCTGAATTCATTAGCAGTAGATGCAATCCTTGACCCCCAAACTTGTATAGATGCACCTACACTGGAAGAGGTTTGATCTGCCATAAAGAAACTTAGAAGTGGACATGCTCCTGGACCCAGCGACATAATGCCTGATCCTCTCAGGTGTGCCATAGAGCCCATAAGTGTCACATGACACCAAATTTTTGTTTGGGCTTGGACTGCTGGGAAGGTACCAGTGGAGTGGAAGGAAATGAATCATTGTCCCACTCTGTTAGGGGAAAGGCCTACACACTGAGTGCAATAGCTATAGGCCCATAAGTCTGTGCTCTCTTCCTGGAAATGTCTTCACTCATGTCCTATTCACCTGACTCCAACCTCGCATTGTGAAATGCCATCACCCAGAGCAATTGGTCTTCACTGCTGGGCAATCTACAATGGACCTATCCTTGTTCTCATACTTGTCTATTATCTGAGATCCATCGTGATTCAAACAGCCTTTGACAGCAGCATATATGGACCTAAAGGCAGCCATTGATTCTGCTGATAGAAGGCACCAGTGTTCCTGACATCCTCCTGACGCTAATTCAAGACCTGCATAATGACATGCAGGGGCATGGCTGCATTGGCCATAGATCTGACAGGTTTCACACTAGATCTGGGGTAAAACAGAGATGTGTCCTGGCCTCAGCCCCGTTATGCCATTCAGTGGATTGGCTCCTCAAATGTATCTCCACAAATATTGGTGTAACTGTTGGTTCAATTTCTTCACCTATCTAGATTTTGCAAATCATGTCATCCTCTTTGGTCAGGATGCAATTGATCTCAAAGATGCATCAGAGAGCTTCTAGTCTGAGGCAGCTGCCCTTGAACTACGGTTTTCTTGGGCAAAAACAAAAATCCAGAGTGTTGGCATAAAAGTTGTGATACAAGAAGTCTGGTCTGCTGGGCAAATCATGGAAATAGTTTATCTCTCTAGGCAGTAAACTGTCATCAGACAGGCACAGACAGCCAAACATCCTAAGGAGAACTGGTTTAGCCATAAGGGACCTGCAAAGGATCTGGAGCCAAAAGAAGGCAAAACTATATACAAAAGTACAGATTTACCAAACCTGTGTACTTCTGATCCTCCTTTATGGATCTGAAATATGAAGGTTGCTTAAACAAGACATCAGGAGGCTGGAGGCATTTCATAGGAGTTGCAAGCAGCAACTGCTCTGTATAAGATGGTTTGACTTTATCAGAAATAGGAAGATATCACTGAGAACTGGCCTTGAAAGGATTGAAATCATCACTGGCCATTGTAGGCTGGCCCTTTTTCATCATGTTGCCCTTCTCAAAGACAAAGTCCCTAAACATTGAACTCTGAAGATCAGACTTGAGGTCAAGAGGGGTCACTATCTGGTCATGGACTAGGAGTCATGTGGTCACCCGTGATTAACCTCATTGCACCAGATCAATAATAATCCTGTGAAGGTCTTAGATGCCTGGAATAAAGTCGTACAGTGTGGTCATGGACATTTGGCGCCATGGACATCTGCTGTCTAAGCATGCTGTTGTATTTTTCATAATCAGTTCTACTATTTGTACAGTACTGCATTCTAACAGGTAAATCAGTTTTGAAAGAACTTACTTTCATGATTCAGGGCAACTGCATCTGTATTCTCCACCAGTGGTTCAGTCCAGGCATCCATGTTCAGGCTTCCAGCTCCCCAGTTGTTGCCTCTATTGGGTGGAGACATGCTTCTCTCTCCTTTCTGACCATGGTATCTCCAGGCTGCACAGTGCCCTGCCTTCACTTTGTATTTCCCAGCACAGATGGGATGCCCAAGGACACCTGCTTGCTTTCTCTTCAGAGACAGTTAACAGGGATAATTGCTACCACACAAGCCCATTTTATTCTGAAGGTACAAAGCATTACAGAGAAAACATATTAAAAATAATACAAGAACCTACACATGGGCTAAAAAGCTTACCAGAGTTAACTGCAACCCTGACTTGGATTCAAGCAGGAGAAGTCCTTCAGCCCAGTGCAAGGGGATTCCTTGTGGTTACCAGCTCATCACAGCTTCCACTCAGAACAACCACACTCCTGACATATTCGGTTCACCCTTTATGCAGATCAGGGAACTTTGAGCTGGAGTTTTCCAAAGTAGGTAGGTAGTACACAATGGGGCTCTCTCCCCAGGGTGTACCTTCAAAAGCTTGGCTTTGGAGGGGAGAATTTGAATTCCCCCTTACCTCAAAGTACTTCCTAGGAAATCCACTTCATAGGTATTCTTCAGAACGTTGAAGTTCCTGATACCTCCCAGAGATTGTATTAATCTTGTTTTCCTGCTAAAGAAGCTACATATATAGTCTCACAATACTACATAATACTACATAGACATTTGCATTTCTAATACAATGAACTCCAAAAATGTTAAACTTAATTCTTTAAACTTTAACTTAATTCAGTGAGGTTTGTCCAGGATATTATAGTATGTTGTCAGTCTGTCACACATCCCATTTCTGTTCTAACATTGTTAATGATACATGTATGAAGTACAGAAAGGCATGGTATAAAGGTTTCAACAATGAGAGTTTGAGACAGACATATTACCCAAAGGTGATGAAGCCATGAGCGAATTTTGCAGATCAACCCAAATGAGTGCTCATAAAACCTTTATAGCATACACCATACTAACGTATTCTGTGCATGCCATATATGTTATAGTCTAAGATATTTCTGAAATAGTTTGACTGTTTTCACATTTTTATTGGGGCTATTTCTTCCACCTGTGAAGCCAAGCAATGTAGTCAATGGGAGCCTCACCGTGCAGGACTCAGAAGGAGCCATAAAAGCCTGTAAAAATGATCAAAAATACCTTTTCTGTACCTAAAAATGTCACCGTTTTAAAGTTCATTGCCTTGCGCCCTCCAGGGCTAGAAGCAAAGGCTGGTTCCCTTTAGTAAGCTGGCAATCTCCCAATTCCAATGGCATAAAGTCCTTGCTGGGATAATCTAAGATGCCTAGGTAAGCGCCTATTATGGCCATAAATAGTTTTATATGAATTTTCAAAACAAACAAACAATAGAATATTGTATATGCCTATATAAATAAATAAATAAAATAATGGCCCATGGCCCAGAACCTTGTGCAGCCATTGACTTCTGTGCAAAGGGAGTGTAAAATGTTAGCACTCTCATTTGGTACTATTTTATACCCACGCTGCACTCTCCTTGAAGAGTTGCAAGTGACTGTGTAGGGTGCAGAGCAGTGGAGAAACAAGTCCAATGTTTGAGCAGAAGGAAAAATTAAGGGTCTGTTCCAAATCTCATTGGAAGTCAACGGAGTCGATCCATTGACGTCAATGGGATTTGGATCAGGCCCTAAGATAGTTAAATAGAAATAGTCTGGCTAAGTTACAGCTGGAAAAGAAATCACTAACTAAAAATATTTGAGAAGAACACTGCAGATGAAGAAAAAATTATATAGCATGGGATAAGTGGATGTAAGTAAAAACAATGAGCCGAACCTAAGAAACATAAATTTCAGGATGAATTTAGGAAAATCTTCTTGGAGGTGAGATCCATTTGCATGTGGTCTAAACTCTAAGAGTAGTGTCTGAACATGTCCAAACATGTAGGAAAGTACTAAAATGTAAATTATATTCTGCATGGAAATATCAAGGATGGATCGATCCTCCAATAGCAGTGAAATGAGTCAATGATCTAATGGATCTTTTTCATCTCTAATTTCTGTTGTTCTATGAAAAGCCAGTTAAGTAGTTGAACTGTTTTTTCATTATGAAATACCTCTTATGTTCCGTTATTGTACAATATTGTCTTAAGAAAATCTGCTTTTCAGTCAGTTAAGAAGTACAATGACACTTTGTAGTGTTGTACATATCTTTTGAATCACCAAAATTATATTAAATATCAGAGCTCATATTATATGCCTGAATCCCTTGTCTGTTACTGCACTTCACCTCCTGCCTTTTGTGGTTGTGTTGATATTTATGAAGTCTCTGTATTGAAGATGTGGTTTCCTACTCTTTGCATCTTATTCTGAAATTCATCCAGCTGGCCTTTCATAGGTGGCCCTCCCACTGAACATGGAAACTATTCCATCTGGCTAAAAAAACGCAAAGACTTTTGATCTCTGGTGAAGCTGCTGAGGCTACAAAGCCAATCAAAAACAAAGAAACCACACAAACAAGAATAAAATTGTAGGCTTTAATCATTGATCGTTAATTATGCAGTGATAATAATAGTGATAATTGAGAAAAAACACAAAGCCTGCATTGTGAAAGAGTTAGGGAACAAAACCAACATTCAGCCTCAATAGCCCAGAATAATATTAAGGTAATGGAAAAATATGAAATGTTCCACTTATACTCTTTCCCATAATGTTTTATAAAGTGCTTTAAACCTTTCTTTTCAATGAATAGCCATGGATACTTTAAATAAATCTAATAGGGAAATAGTCATTATTATGAAATATTTAAATTAATCTTTTTAAGCCAGATTCATCCATGCAAGAAGATTAAGCAGATCTTTTAAAATATTTTCTGAATTTTAACAAAGACATAGCAGTCATAAGCCCTATGATTTGAAATTAGATAAACAATAATTGAAGTTTTACAGAGAGGCAGTCGCATCATACCTCTTAAAACTGATAGCTAACGTCTCTCTATATATGTGTGCTTATACAGCATGGTAATATATCTTCTACCTCTCTCTATATATAAATATATATGAATATGAAGTCTACATTTCAGCCACAGAAACTATTCATAGTGAGCTATTTATTTGACATATATTATCTTTTTCTTTCTGTATGTTTTTTATAGATTTGTTGATTTTTCAAAATTAATTGATTGACATTTCATGCTACTAAATTTCATCCTCTGGTTGGCTCACAAATTATGTTCATTGCATATATTGTGATTTATGATATATGATCTGTGTGTGATAGATTACTTTAGAAACATAATTCTGTCCCCTGACTGGATGAGTGGATTGCTTTTTTAAAAAAGGGGGGTTGTGAGGAAGCAAATACCATGATTAAGCAACTGGCCCTTGGATTCTTTCAGGGGAAAGGGTGATACAAATGGTAAACCAACCAAAAACAAACCTTCAGCATGCACATGCATGCATGCGGAGAATCTGCATTCGACTCATAGAACTCAAATCACCTGATGCACCATTTTTGTTTACACGTGAACTATGTATTTCAATTGGAGCCAAACGCCTAGTGGAAAACATGTCCTGCTCCTACTGGCACAATTCCTTCTCATAGGTTCCTGGGCCATGCCATAAAGGAAAAGCAGAAGCTACATAATTTGAAAAGGTTATCTTGAAAGAAATCAGTCTTATGATGGTATGTATAAGTGCATGGGGGGGCTTGAACTCCTTTTGTAATTTGTTCTGCATGATGCATTGAAAAAGGAAAGCCTGATGCAAGTATACAGGTCTGAGCCAGTATGTGAATAAAATAAGGAAGAACACACACAACTTCATATATAAAAATTATCTATATGGGGGTTACCATCTCTATTTTTGACTACAGAAGAACTGCACACAACTTTTGAAATTTCAAACTCTGCTTGAGTTGGGGTGGAATGTATCTGGCCATCCAGTATAGCCAGTGTGAAATTTCAAACCCTGGAGGTGTTACAATTCACCCTATGCAAGTATTAATGTTTTAGTCACACAGCTATACTGAGACTGTTTGCATGTCCTAAAGTCCTGTCATGGAGATTTGAGACGAATAGTTCAAGTGCACTGAAATCGGATGGTGGTTGATTTTATTATTAAAAATAATTTACAGCTCTGTATATTTACTCAGTGTTTTACAGATATAATGTATGTACCACAGACTCATTCTGTAATCCATTGTAAGTCCTTTGACCTGTGGCGATGCATAACTGTTGATAGTTGAACGCACTGCCCACATAAAAAAAACAATAAAAATATAAACTCTGACAGAAATCAGAAGGGGGCACATGTCCCCACATGATTCCCTCTCCAGGCATCGCCTCTGGACCTGTGTGTGCCTAATTCAACAATACAAAATTATATGAAAATCCTTAAACTGTATTGAATCAGAATGGATTTACCCTAGTTAAATAGCATTTTGAAACATTTGAGGAGTATTTATTGCATGGATTGGGTGGTATATATAACATAGTTTAGCTTCTAGTTTCATATCAATTGTATTTAGAAAGTGAAATCCAGACCCCATGAAATCAATGGTAAAAGTCCCATTAACTTGAGTGGGACTAGGATTTCACCCAGAGTACCTGGTATGGTGCTAACCAGACTTCCGATGCAATTGAATGGTTTTGCAAGTATTTTGTTTCTTTTATGAGATGGCCTGATGGGGTTGGAAATAAACTTTCAGCTACTCAGTTAACATTTCTTTGATATATGACATCTGCAGCAATAATTGTAAAGAAGCTTCTTCTTTGACAAAGAAGAGATGGGGGCTCAAAGTATGCTCTTAATAACTAATTAGTTACCTCCTTTTCTCATACATGAAATTCCCCTTCCGCCCTCTCAAAAGAATGTAAACCATCCTTTTTGCTACAGAAAACAAACAGGGAGATATGATTCAGTTCATCTTGTCAAGTTAACACTTTTCATGATGGGCCGATTCTCCTGGGATTTCTTTTGTGTGTGATGTAACACCAAAATATATATTAGCAATAATTTCTAACAGAGAACAAGATTCTGCTGTGTATGACATCCAACCAGCCATGAAGGGAGCTAAATACAGAGGCTACCCTGGAGAGAATCCAGCAGCCACCCCACATGAGAGCTCTATATAACAGATGGGACTAGGATGACTGATTTAATTAGAATATTTTAATAGGAGAATGGAGAAACATTGCACAGCTCTGTCACTGAAAAAAACTCCATTAAATTCCCCAAATTAATTGTTCCATAGGGAGAATATGTCAAATAAAGCATATCTCACTGTAATCTTTTTTTTATTTGGGGAAATTCCAGATGATGAGCATGAAAATGAATCAGTTACCCTATATATTATAATATACCTAATGCCCTACTAGTGAAATGAGCATTTAGAGATAGTCAAATATTTATCTACTTGTATTAATTAAAATGCTCAGCAGCTTAAAGCCTGTGTTTTTATCTGATCCCTGCCATTCAGCCTTTGCAAAGATTCTTCATTGAAGAAACAGTATTCCTACTCATGAATTCAGAAAATAGAACCTATGTTGATAAAGAAGTCAGTTAATGTACTTCATAAAATATATAACCTTTGTCCAGGGCAAAATTAATTCTTCTGAGGTTCATTTAATATAAAAATCAGGGTTGTTGTTTTTTTTACCAAAAAACAATGTATTATTCTATTACTTTGAATTGATCAGAGTTATGAAAATTGAATTATTATTATGATTTTCTTTTATTATGTAAGCTTTTATAAATGGTAAAAGATTTTGAGGTCTTTTCATAAAAGTCTAACAATTGTTCCTGTAATATCTTATTATGTAGTCAAAGAGCTAAGGATTCTATAAATTATTTTTTCCAATCCCTAATAGAATCTGTATTAAATAATTTTAGCCAAATTTATTCCTATCATTCAGGTTTGAACAAATCCTATATCTTAAACAATATACCAGGCCTACTGATGATAATGAAAGAATGACATACCACAAAGCTTAGCAACACAGCGCTTAACAGTAATTCAATTGTTGAAATAATGGAATCTGTGTCAATTAACCATGACAGAATCTCCTATTCAGTAACTGTTCAAGTGCCAAGAAAAGGAACAAAAAGTCTAGCTAACAGCACTAAAAGAGAGCAGCTTGGTATTATTCTTGGGTACCTTCATATTACATGAGATTACAAAGGCCTGGGGATTGCTAAAAGTACATTGAAGGGAGACAAACAGGATACTGATGAATAAAAGAAAATAAGCTGAACCAGGGACAGTTATTCTTTGTAAAAATAAACTGTTTTTGTACAGTCAGTAATAATTCACTTGTACCCAACAGTGGAGACTTTTTTGTTTGTTTGTTTCTCATAATACAAGAGCAAGAATATATTCCTTGAGTATGAAAGGCAATAAAATTAAAATTGATAAAAAGAAACTTTTTACAGAACACACAATTAACCGGTGGAACTCATTGCCACAAGATATCACTGAGGCTGAGAGCCTTGGTAGGATTCAATCTATGCTTGGGATATAACCCAACACTTTTGGCTGATATAGTGCAAAATAATTAGAGTCATTCACTAGCAGTGTGGCAGCCTCTTAGTTTTCACTTCTACACTAAGGCTACATCTACACTATGAAGGTGCTATTCCCCTGCTCATACATGGTAGCTTTCATTGAGTACGTGTACATGGGTATGACAAGTAGGTGTACATGAGCAGCAGAACCACACCCCTAGCTCATAGTGTAGATCAGTGATCGGCAACCTTTGGCACATGGCCACCAGGAAAATCCGCTGGCGGGCCGGGCCGATTCGTTTACCTGCAGCATCCACAGGTTCGGCCGATCGCAGCTCCCACTGGCTGCGGTTCACCATTCCAGGCCAATGGGGGCTGCGGGAACCGCTGACCAGCACATCCCTCAGCCCGCGCCACTTCCCGCAGCCCCCAAAGGTTGCCGATCCCTGGTGTAGATGTAACCTAAAAATTGAATTTGAAAATCTTTAGTTTGAGATATTTAAAAGAAAATGTATTTTGACTGATTACTTTGAATCCAGACTGATAACAGTAACTTAGCTACAATCTGAATTACCTTGTACATTTTGATAGGTTGTGACATGACTGCTTTTTGTTTGTGCTATTTGGGTCAAGACATTTTTTTTTATTATTCTACATATATGAAATGTAATGAAACCCAACTCAGATAAAACCTTTTTCCTGATAAATATCCAGTGTTATTTTAAAGAGGCAAAAGCTTATATTCTATTAATCAAATTCTGTTCTCGGGTCTCATCCCTGATCCTTGCTTATGTGGGAAAAACAGTCATGATAGTCACTTACTCCTGTATAACTCAGTTTCAAACCATAATCAAATCCAGACTGAGGGGTATGGAGATGAAGAAGGCCCATAGCCATTCTGCAGGGGCTCCATGTCCATTCTGTGTCATATCAACCCTACAGGAATCCATCTGGGGATGAGGAACCTCATAAATGAGTACTTCCTCAGCAAGTAACCCCCTGCACATCCTCTTATCTTACCATGAGGTCCTTGTCTGGATATGCTGAAAGAAGGACAGGTTAACCACTGGATGTGGTTAATCAGGCCGCAATTTTACTCCTAAATGTCAGAGAGTACCCGGCAGATAAGTATACAGTGCCGGTAATTCCATAATCATTTATATAGTTGTAGGCAGGGAAAGCTTCTGTCAGCTATTCTCCCTTTGCCCATCCTGGTCTCCAGCCAACCTGCTGCTGGGACCTCACCACCCCCACCCCTTGAATGAGGGTTAAGTGCAGGGGTAGGCAACGTTTGGCACACGTGCCGAAGGGGGCACGCGAGCTGATTTTCAGTGGCACTCACACTGCCCAGGTCCTGACCACCAGTCTGGGGGGCTCTGCATTTTAATTTAATTTTAAATGAAGCTTCTTAAACATTTTTAAAACCTTCTTTACTTTACATACAACAATAGTTTAGTTATATATTATAGACTTATAGAAAGAGACCTTCTAAAAATGTTAAAATGTATTACTGGCACGCGAAACCTTAAATCGGAGTGCATAAATGAAGACTCGGCACACCACTTCTGAAAGGTTGCCGACCCCTGGTTAAGTGTGAGGGGTGTTTAAAGGAGGGGGAGATGCTCCCTGTCATACCAGTAATAGAACACCTAAACTCCCGTTTTTGCTCCTTTATAGAATACCTCCTTTAAAGCATTTACCAATCCATTTTATCTGATCACTGTATCCCTTCCCTATGGGGTACCTGCACCGGACATCTGCCCCATGCTTACATAATGAGTTTCAACATCATAGCCTAACCCCCATTTCACATTTGCCCCAAATAAGCCCACAAACTACTGTGGGGAAGGGAAAAAAAAAAGAACCCAAAAAACAAAACTAGCCCAACAACAACCTACCTTCCCTTGGCCAATCTGGTGGTGAAGGGAAAAATTACTTACCACCCTTTGCAAAAAGAGCAATTAGTATAATGCTCACAGGGGATTCTGACAAAACCTGAGGATTTCTCATAATCATTCTCTTTTCCTTCTCCTGATTGCTTGGTGCAGAGGGATCTTTACCAGCATGTACAACCCCTCTCCAGATAATTACTGGATGTCAAATGTGTCAGCAGGGATTGATGTCTGTGGGCTGTATGGATCCACTATGGTTACCCTCCCTGGCTGTCAAGCAGCCAAAGAGGAACCCACCCGTCTACTGGGATTTCTGTTTAAGCCAAGATACCATTTTATTCTGTTTCTTCAGTGCTTTTCAAGGCCCAGGGATCCTTCTCCCATGCCCTGATTGTCATATATGACTCAGTATGTTGGGCGTAGCGAGGGGAGGGAATCCAAGACCCTGCCCTGAGAAGGCCGGGATAAGTGCTCATGTAGGACCTATGTTTCCAACCATGGGGAGACTCTTGCAGGATATGGGTAAGGTTTCATGGTTGTGAGGCACAGCTGGACCTGCATTCTGTGCTGTGGAGGCTACAGACCAGGCTTTGCTCAAAAGCTGTACCACTGCAACACCATTGGAGTCGATGGAGTGAAACAGGTGTAACTGAGAAAAGAGTTCAGTTGGTATGTTTGATCAACACATTCACTCATTCTACTACTATGTTAAATCCCATCCCTTCACCTGTAAAAGGAACTGTCTGTTACTCAATGTTTGTACAAAGTGAAGCCCCATTTTCAGTTGGCTCCTAAGCTCTACCATAAAACAAATAATAAATAATAGTAGTACTTGTCAACATTGGTCAGTGTTTTACAAAAGAGAATAGGGGAGGGTAAGTACTGAGTACTTTGTCCTTTGTGCTTTACCTCAGCAGTATTCACAGCTTTCACCAAATTTTATTATAGCCTAGACACATTCTGAAGCTAGTCATTTTATACAGTACATCTTGCAACATAATATCTGAAAAAATGACAAACATTAATAGTTTCATTGTTGAATCTGTGTTTTTTATCCCTTGAACTGCTGCTTCCTCATCTCACTATCTTGCACACACACTTTCAACTTTCTTCCACCCATTTAGATCAAAATCTGTGTAATACAATGTTGTATTTAGTTCTAGGCATATGATCTACAATATTAATGTTAGCAATCTAAAGTAACTATTTTAAACTATTAGCTGTGCTCCTAGAAGCGATAATGGCATCTCTCTTTTGATGCCCACGTTCCATCAATGAACCCAAACTTGTGACACACACTTAATGAACAGGGTTTGTCAGTGACTGGAAACACAATTAATAATTTGTTAATTTAATGTCACTATTTTGCTGTTCACAACATATCTGAAAACAAATTTTCTTACATTTTTGTTATTTGAAATTATTTGAAATGTATTGAGTATGGAAATAGCTGTTGGTCTGTAGGTTTTTGGTGAACAAATTGTGAGTATTCAGTATTCACAAATTGAGCAGTTTAGATTGGACATATGGGTAGGTTTCTTTTTCTTTGAATGGAGAAACATAAATCTTTGGATCTTGCGTCTGGCGTGAATGCTCATGGTTACTAGTTTGGTGAGTGAACTTAACTGTAAAAATATTCCCCAAAACATATACATATAAATGCCAGTTTTACATACTGATGTGCTAATATCAGCATCTGAATGGCGGATTTGGACAGCCTAAAATGACACCTCAAAATTGAGATCACAGTGTCAGTGCTGTAGGTGTCTTCACTTATATGACCTATCAGGAGCAGACAAGTTTTCAATTAATTTTAAGAGGGTAATGAAATTCCTGCAGTGAAAAACAAGGGGAGAAAGGACTCCCATTAATCCTTTTCCACTGGCACAATATTAGATATAGATACACATAGGTGCTGGAACTAGGGATGTGGGGGGTGCTGCTGCACCCCCTGGCTTGAAGTGCTTTCCATAATATACAGGTTTTACAGTGTGGTTTAATGGCTCTCAGCACCCACACTATAAAAATTGTTCCAGCACCCCTGTGGATACTACTTCTACAAAGTGCTCTGAGCACCTACTAATTGAAATAGAATTAAAGGGTGCTCAGCACCTTGAAGCATCAGGCATCTTTTTCCAAGTCACTGTCAGACAGTATTGGACTTTGATTTGGGGATGTCACAGGTGTAAAGGGGAATCTCAGGTTTCCATTTATTAAAAGAGTAAGCTTCTACCAAAATAGTCTCGGAAACATGAATTGATGTAAAGGGAGTACTAGAGTTGAAAAGAAAAGGGCAGCTGGGTGCGACTTTTGGAAAAGAGGCCGAGTAGGCAAGAGGGAACCTAAAGATTTCAGTACCTGCTTTGTCTATATACAGGAAAACACTTAAATTTGGGGACTGTGCAAAGGATCATCTAACTAACCCTTTCCCAAATCCTTTGAGTGGCCATGCTCATCATGGTGCAATAATGGCAGACTGGAATTTATTGGGCAGTGAAGTGTGCAAAAACCGTTTGGCAGGGCTGTCTCAAAAATGGTAAGAATGTCTGCACTATGTGATGGTCTCCCTGTCTCTGAAACTAGGTTGTTTGTCTTGGAATTAGGGGAGCCCAGATACCATAATGAGAGCTGTGGGAAGAACTTTGCATCCTAAATGAAGTCATTAGTATGTTTTTGCCAGTTGTGATGCTTTTTTCTCAGTTTCTGGAATGTTGTCTGCAGCACTTGCTCCTGACTCTTTGTTCCACTTCGTTTTTAGAATAGAGGAACCTGGGACTGAAAATAGGCATGATTATAACTAACTTCAGATGTTATGTGGTATTGCAACTCTGCCGTGGTCATAAATCTCAGTAAAACAAAATAAAAACAAAGAACAGAAAGAGAGAGAGAGAGGCTGGTGTGAAAATACCCTGCCCATTAGCCTTGATACTACTGCAGATTTCGGTAGCTCATTCATTACTTCCAAAAAGTGTTTGGTTCAGTACTGTCATGCCCCAAACAATCATTGGTGGCTTTCTTGTGAATAAGGATAAAATTTGCCAAAGAGGAGAACTTTAAATTACATAAACTTCTGATTGACAAACTACAGAGGATCCCATCCATTGTATATTCTAAATGGAAGGGTCATCTCAGGAGTAGCATGCTAAGACTCGTCAAGGGTTTCAATGAACAATCTGAGTACAGTAAAAGATGCAATAAAAGATATTGTAAAGTTATCACAGTGTAAGATGGTGTAAACTTTTTATGGGGAGAAGGCAGAAATAATGGAAATGAATACATTTCCATTCCCTAAGGACCTCTGTTAATGCCCAACTGTCTGCCATTTTGGTTCAGATGCTATATCTATGTTCAGATATGGACTGCTGAGAGGGCTCAGGTCAACATCACAAACCTAATTAGAGTCTTAGATTTGTCATTAAACCTAAAGCCAGGTAAATTTTGTGTGGTTTAAATTCACCAGGTTGTGGGATTTTGTTACAAAAGTTTCCTGAAGCTCTAGTTATATGGTAGCATGCACCAATTAAGGTAGCTTCTCCTCTTTCGGACATAATGAAATGAAAGCAGCTGAAGCAGGTGTCCAACCTAATCACTTGCCTTGTTGTTATAACTCAGCACCTTAAAACTCTGCAAAGCTATCTTACATATACACTCAATAGCATTCTGCGTTCTTCTGGTCCTGTAATTTCTGTTTGTTAATGAGCAGATAAATGGACTTGCGGCCGGCACACTGCAACAGGGAACCATAAATCTGTGGCAGGCAGTGCTTTAAGAGTGGAACTGGCCCAAGTATTTCCTGGCATTGAAAAGCAAAAATATTTTTCTTCTATTCTTTATTTATGATTTATTATTCATTTAAACATACCCTATTTGCTTCACTGTCAGTGCAACGAAACGATAATTAATTCAATGATGGGAAATGCCCAGTGTGTTTATCCTGAGACACTAGAAAACATTCAAGTTCAAAACACTCTTTTAAAAGTCTTTCCTTTCTTCTAATTTATTAATCAAAAGACAAATGGCTTTGTCATCACTGCATTACAGTAGGGAAACACATTTATTAAACAGTGCCTTATAATGTCTTAATCCCTTGTTTCCCTCTGAATATATCCCTTAAATTTACTCTCAAACCATTGACTTTCCTGGATTGTTCTTTCAATGTGGTTTCTTTTTTTTATATGTAATGAACTGGCCAATGTGAATTATATTATTTCCCTCTACTTGTTGGAGTCAGAACTTCTCAGCTGTGATTCATAGGCTACATATTGTTTTGAAGATTCTCTTTTAGCTCCAATGGCAGAGGCCTGTGATTTGGGGGTCTGATCCAACTTCCACTGAATTCATTGGCAAAACTCCCATTGACCTCAGTGGTGCAGGATCAGATTCCTGAAGCAGGGGAATCTGAATACTTGCCTAGCCGTCACGATGCATTTTCAAGTGGTCAAGGTGTCCAGCATAGGCAGAACCGTAAAGACCTACGAAGTTACTCACTTCTTAGTATTATTCTGCCCCTACAGGATGAAGTACTTACATCCTTAGAAATAGGGCTTTCTGAATTAATTAGTTGTAGTTAATTTATCTGATTTATAAATTTAGCCTTTGTTCTCTTTGTGAATTGTATGTGAGCAGGTGGTAATTTTTACAAATGTGTTTATTTGTAGTTTTATCTAATTTTAGCCTGGAGTTTGTCCATTCACTATTTGTTGTATTTTCCCAGCTCTGTTTATAAAGTTAAAAGTTAAAAATAAAGACACAGTAAAAACTTTTGCAGTATTTCTCTTCTATACTTTTCTTTCTGGTTTATGATTTATTTTTAACTAATGATTTTATGCTGTCAAAGTAGTACAATGGGAATGGAATTGGTGTCAGAAGGTGCCCAACAATTCTAGGCTTAGGTAATACAGAACTTTCAAAATCACTAGAAAAGAGTGAGCCTCCTTTATTATTAAGAATTTTAAAATTATAAGACTGACTTTATGGAACCACTGCAGAATATATTAACTGTAGGGTATGAAATGAAACATTCCCGACCACCCAGTGGTCTCTGCTATTACTGTTGTCAGTGGTGCGTGATGTCCTCTGTCTCTGGCTGCTGTAATATTTTTATCAGGCCACAGAGTTTATACAATTCAGCAACTACAGTTAAGTAATGAAATCTGTTTATAAATAAGGCTTTTCGTTTGTTGGTGGTTGTTTTTAATAAATATTTTATTGTGATATTTGAGTATGGAATTTCAATGCAACCTGCAGATATAGCAATGATTTATAAATCATGGCTAAGTACACTAATGCTATTTACAGAGTTCAGTTTTGTGGGTTTACATCTTAGCTGAAGGCCTGATTCAGAAAAGTGCTTACACCTACTTTAAGTATGTGAGTAATCCCACTGAAGTCACTCCTAAACTTGTTGTGCTTAAATACCTTGCTGAATGAGGGCCTAATCTAATACATCAATTTAGTTAAATCTTATAACCAATAATGAGTGGCTATAAACTTCTACAATCAGTTAATTGCTATAAGCACTACATTTTTTTTCCAATTAAGTTTATGTATCCAGACTTTCTCTTTTGATGCAGTGCCCATTGATCAAAATTTGGAGCAGCACTTTGAGGAAGAATTACCATTGAATTCACTTGAAATTACATAACTGTTGAGGTGTCCAGCTAAGTTTTTGCTGATGTTGATAGTGTCCTAGGTATTCTTTAAATGGTACTGTGGGGAGGAATATTACTTTCTTCTCCTTCAATACCTGGCTGCTGTAGCAGAAACTTTTGCCAGAGGAAGTACTTCCTTATGAGGTTTTCTCAAAACAATGGGCTAGATAGACCCAGAGAGGATCACCTCAGTTTAAGGGTGAGTTTGTGGCGATATAGAGCCAACATAGAGTCTTCTACACTGCCCACTCTCCCTGCTGTTGGCATTGTGAAAAAAAGGGGTGAGGCTACAGAAAGGGGATGAGACCAGGATGCCACTATACCATGCCAATTCCAGGCTGTGTTTCTGGCAACAATGATTATTAAAGGCCAGTGTGATTTAGAATAGGCCTTAAGCTGCTGTAACAGCAGTGAAGGTGATCCGCCACACACAGAGTGGTGCCACAGTTCAGGGATAGAAAGGAGACCTGTAAACCACTTTAGCACACATATTCCTGCCTTTCACTGTGTGCATTTTAGTCATATCCAAGGATCTAGCTTAATACATTTGTAATTTATTTAAACTATTACCTTTCCATTTTTCATGAAGTCTAGCATAGAGCGATCCTATGATGCTGGGTAACTGGATTAGATGGATTTATTGTTTACTCTCTTTAATATTATACTCTACATTGATTTGTTTTGAAAGGCTGGAAGTTTCAGCAACACTAATCACTTATAATGTTGGAAGAGGGTTGAAGTACAATGGTGTTTGGCTTTTCACTTTTATTACTTTGTTTTTAAATTTCCAAGACATCTGTCAGGCTGCCATTTTGTGAGGAAGAGTTCATGCCGCACATTAACAGAATTACACTGCCTCTTGGATTCCCTCCTAGACACTTTGCTTTTGTTCTTTCTTGGGATTGGGGTTATTTGTTTTATTTTAAAATAAAAGTCATTGAGACTGAAAATATATATGGCTGCTTTTTTCTGCCTGGAAAAAACATAACAAGAGACTTTTCTCTTTTTCTTTCTCACTTTTCCTGAAAGCTGCTGTGAGAATTTTAGAAGTTGTTTCTTTTTCTGAAGCACCAGTTGTCTTGCCAGCACTCTGGAGATGATATTTCCCCTCTAATTTGTTAATCATAGGCTTTTAGAAAAGGAGCTTTTAGTGGCACCTGTGGGGATCTGTTCACTGCCAATCTGAAAGTTTACTATTACTCTACTTGACCAACTTACAATGGATGGTGGATGCATGTGGAGTGAAAATCCTAACCATGGGTAAATACATCTTCAGCACTTATAGGCTTTTGACTGTTTTGAACTAGGTTGGGACACCATCTAAAATAAGCAAGCCTGAGCAGTTTATAAATATTTGATATTGGTCACTCAGATCAAACTTCCTCAGGAAATGGTTCATCTGGATAAAAAAAAAACCCTCAGAAACTCTGGTTTGTCCTTGATGTCACCCCCAAAATTGAAAATTTGGTTTGGAAATGCTGCCACAGTGTCTCAAAAAAGTTGTAATTTAGGTTCCTCATATCCCCATTCTTCTCTGTGATTTGGCTTCCCCAGCCGGACTACAACTCCCATAATGCACCACCGTGACTCAGCTGGTGAGTCATAAGAAATGCTAGGGCCTGGTAACAATGGGGAATTGAGGCACCTGAACTATGACTCCCATGAGGCACTATGGCTGTATTTCGAAATCAATATTTTTCTGGTTTAAACCAAAAGTTTTTGGCCAATATATTTTAATTTACACCCAAAAATGTCTGGCTTTGGATTATTTTGCCAAAAAGTAAAGTAAAATAAAATAAATGCTAGAAGTAAAAAATAAAAATGTGGGGTTTTTTTTGCCAAAAAGTAAAATAAATAAATATATAAAATAAAAGTAAACCAAAACATTTTCCAACCACATCAGAAAAATAGTTAATATTTATGACCTGAATATAAAAAAGCACCATTACTTACTCAGTTTTTCACAAACGTATTTTTACAAATAACTATAGTGTATGGTAAATCGGTAAATTGACAGACTGGATTATGTAATAATATTTATTGTTAACTTTTTATTTGTAAATTCACCTCTGTGATTAACATGAAAAGTTCTTGTAGATTCTAAACCCCTTCCCTAAAAGATGAAAAATGAAGTCAGTCAGGATACTTAACACGTGCAAGTACATTATCCACTGGAAAAAAAACCCCTGGTCTAGCTGAACAGGAGTCCTACTGGGATTTCAATAGCACACTCGTTTTTACATTTAAGCAGTTTAATAGATTTGGCAGCTTAATAAAATCCATTTCACTCTGAACCTTATCAACCTCCCACTTTTTCTGTTGTGCATGATGTAGCTCACACTCTCTTCACACAGAGGGCAGTTTATACCTCTGTATTGCAGTTTCACATCCCATTTACATCAGCCTTTCCCCAGATAGACAAAACTGAGTAGAGTCCAAAACATTATAATAACATTTGTCTCTGTTGTTGACGAGGGCCAGCACATATTAATTTGTCATTTGCTGTGTATTTATCAACCAGATTGCTGACTACTGCCATACCAAGGCTGTTAAAAGCCTTTATTAAAATGGATGCAGCTGAAATCCAATGGCTTTCATTGTATGGATGATATTGTTGTTATAAATGTATGTATATAGATATTTGAAACACTGTAACTATATATGTATATATAATAGTGTACATAGACCATAGTAATAGTGTTTCACAAATCTATAGCTACCAAAATATGAATTCAGAAATCCAGCAGAGTGAAAATTTTTGTACCTATTATGGCAAGAGATATTTTATTTCTTCTGCTGCAGTGCATTAAAGAAATATCTTTAATGAAACAGTATTACTGGTGGAACTGGTACAATAGTAGCTGGTAGTTACCATGGCAATCATAATTTTTAAGTATTTCATTGCCCAGAATCTCTATGGTGCAGCATCAGTTGAAGGAAATTCAGTCCAAGTCAGGCAAACTGACAGTACTAACATACATTTGCATGCTCTCTTTAATGGTCTCCACCTAGAAAAAGAGTGAAAATATGGATTTTTTTTTACATTTCTGTTGGATCTTGTACCATGGGCAAAAATCCATGCCCAGCATACTGAGCAGTTTCAAGCGAACTTCTACTCAGCTCGGCTCAGCCATGCCTTCACTGCCACCACCTGTACTCCTGCAGCTACACTGTTATGTTAATTAGCGCAAATGCGTCCGTGAGCATGGGAAATCACACCCCTCGTTTGTAATGTAGTCATAGCCTAAGAGAGAATGTGAGAAGAGGGATTAAAGTGCGTTGAGATCTATGGATGAAAATAGCTATATAAGAGCTAGGTATATTAAAGATAATACCTTTAGGATCTCACTTGAAAATCATCCACTTTGGGAGTAGAATACTGTAGCTTCACAGAAGAGGTCCCGTATTCACTGTGTCCTCACACAAGAATTACTTCTAAATATCCACTAAAGCCCCTCCTCTTGATAGTATAGGCAATGAACCCATAAAGTAAAACAATAAAACAAAACATGCAGGATATAGCTCCATGATAACATGGACTACATGACACTGCATTCCAATACTATGATTTCCTATCATAACAAAATTTATTGTAATTACTAATGTATTGTCCATCAACTTCACTATAAGAAAGACTAACACTTTGTATTAAATTAATTAAATTAAATATGACCTAAATGCTTGTGTGATTTATGAGCAATACCTCAATAAGGCACACACAGCAAAAGAAACTGTTAGCACTGGACCAAAAATAGATTTTGTTTTCATCCCACAGGAAATTCCAGTATTTTGACATTTGTTTTCATTCCAAATTGAGATAAAATATGGAAATATCAAAATATTTCACAAGACAAAACAATCTGAAATAGTTTGATTTGAAAATGTTGAAACAAGCATTTTGACTTTTTCCACCCAGACCAGAAAGTCCAATAAGTGTCCATTTTGAATTCAATTTTCATTGTGTCCATGCTCACTGTCAATTGGTCAGGGTGAGAGTCGGACAGCTCACTGATGCATGGTCAAAACAAAAGACAAATAAATTAATAAATGTCCCCCTCCCCTTAGGACTAGGACTAGGGAGATGATGAGGAGTGAGGTGGGATCAATGTGGAGGAAGCACTCTCTCACCAGCCCAGTAGTCAGCATTGCACCAGTGCTTGGGAGTCTTTGGCAGTGGTGACAGGGCAGCCGGATGTGGTTGCTTGCCATCACCATGAAGAAGGAGGCTCCCATTCAGATGGTGAGGGACTCCAAGAGGAGTGTCCTATTGTGCCACCTCTACAAGAGGCACTCCAAGGTGCTGGGGCCCCAGTGAACACCTCCGTGCCAGAGATGGCTGCCATGTACCACCCATTACAACAACACTTCGCTAACCCCCTTCAACCAGCCCCAGGTGAAGCCACAAACATCTTGCCTGGGTCCCATTTTGGACACTGTGATTGAGCAGGCTACACAGTTGCTCTTATCTGTGTGGTGGGAAAGGGAGACACCACAGACACAGGCCAAGATACTGCAGGAACAGGAATGGGAGTAGGCAATGAGGGAGCAGGCAATGGAGGGACAAGAGTACTTCATGCCCAAAATCTGCAGGAAAGGAAGGGATTCCTAAAATGAAACATTAATGAAAAGCAAGTGAAAGTGTTTGTGATTGGTGAGATGAATTCACAGCTTTCATTTGACTGAATAATCATGAATTCTCTTTTAAGATATTCACACAGTTCTAATCTCTGCTAAGGAAGAGGAACAATCTGGTTGGACATATGTGATACAGGCAATATGAGGTGGCTTTCTGTGCCAAATGAATCATGAGAAAGCCCACTCTATTTCTTTAAATATTCTTTCTTGTAAGGACAACAGGCAGTATCTGTAGTAGGGTTGCCAGGTGTCTGGTTTTTTACCAGAAAGTCCAGTCGAAAAGGGGACCTGACAGTGTCTGGTCAGATCTACTGACCAGACACCCAAAGTCTGGTTACTGTGGGTGGAGGAGGCAGAAAGGCATCAGGTCATTACCCAAGCCAGCCCCTACTCAGCTGGGGTCCTCTCCTACCTTTGTCAGGCGGCTGCAGCTCCCAGCCCCAGCTCCACAGGAGAGTACCTCCTTTGACCCGGGAAGAGGGGAGAGGTGGAGAGGGGAAAATCAGCGAGCGATGAGGGGGTAGGGGAAAGAGGAGTGAATGAGGGGTGTGGCCTTGAGCAAGAGACAGGGCAGGAGCGGGGCCTTGGGGGAAGAGGTGGGGCAGAGGTGGGGCCTCAGGGGGAAGAGGCCGGATGGGGAGGATCTGGCACTCCTGCTGGAGTGTCCGGTTTTTAAATATTACAAAGTTGGCAACCCTAATTTGCAGGCATTATAGCATATAAGGTAGCACCTTCATTTTAAAGTTGAATAGGTGGCTGTACTATGTTCTTGCTGGATGGGCCCTGCACACATATCAAGGAAGCAGAGGGAGAAACTTGGGTTTCTAAGTGTGGGCAATTATTCTCTTTTAGATGTAACAGAAGGGCTATGTAGCCTGAAAACACAGATGTTCCCTGGGGGAAGAGCAGGCAACCTCAGAATTGTTTTAGAAGAATAGGGCAAAAGTGAAAATAATAAAAACAGTGAGTGTGAGAGTGATCACTGAACTGTGCTATGGAGTAACTCTAGCTATTGAAGTGGCCGGGCAGAGACAATTAGGCAGAAAGCAGCATGCAGCTTAGAGAATCTATCCCCTAAACCATACCTCCTAAAATGGAATATTTATTATTTATTTAGTTGGGAGATCGAAATCTGGAGGTATGTTCCAGCTCAGTAGTAATTATCTTATTCATTACCATTACTTGCTGTTACTGTATAGAGTCCTTTGGTAAAAGAAATCAGAAATCACAACTTACCAAAAGGTTTTTGTGTGATCCACTATGGGGTGGGCAAACTACGGCTTGCGGGCCACATCTGGCCTGCCAGCCAATTTAATTCGGCCCTTGAGTTCCCACTGGGGAGCGGGGTCTGAGGCTTGTCCTCCCCAGCCGGGGAACAGGATCGGTGGCTGCTCCGAGCAGCTCCCGGAAGCAGTGGCATGTCCCCCCTCTGGCTCCTACATTTAGGGGCAGCCAGGGGGCTCCGCGCACTGCCGCCAGCCAACAGCTCCCATTGACCGCAGTTCCCAGCCAATGGGAGCTGCAGGGGCGGCGCCTGCAGACAGGGCAGAGTGTAGAGCTGCCTGGCCGCACCTCTGCATACGACCTAGAGGGGGGCATGCCGCTACTTCCAGAAGCTGCTTGAGGTAAGTGCCACCCTGAGCCTGCAGCCCTAAGCCCCTCCCAAGCCCCAACCCACTGCCCCAGCCCGATCCCCCTCCTGCCCTCTGAACCCCTCATCCCCAGGCCCACCCCAGCCCTGCACCCCCAGCTGGAGTCCTCATTCCCCCCCAGCACCCCAATCCCCTGCCCCAGCCCAGAGCCCCAGCCTGCACTCCAAACCCCACAGCCCGGAGCCCCCTCCTGCACTGCAAATCCCTCATCCCCAGCCCCACCCAAGAGCTCGCACCCCCAGCTAGAGCCATCACCACACATGCACCCTAACCCCCTTCCCCAGCCTTCATCCACCTCCCACCCTCCAAACCTCTCAATCCCAGCCCAGAGCACTCTCCTGCACCCCTAACCTCTCATCCCCAGCCCCATGCCAAAGCCTGCACCCCTAGCTGGAGACCTCACTCCCCCTGTACCCCAACCCTGTACCCCAGCCTGATCCCCCTCCTGCCCTCTGAACCCCTCAATTCCATCCCAGAGCACCCTCCTACACCCCAAATCCCTCATCCCCAGACCCACCCCAGACTCTGCAGCCCCAGCCAGAGCCCTCACACACACCCCGCACTCCAATCCCCTGCCCCAGCCGGAGCCTCCTCCTGCACCCAGATCTCCTCATTTCTGGCCTCACCTCAGAGCCTGCACCCCCAGCCAGAGCCCTCACCCCCTCCTTCACCCCAACTCCAATTTCATGAGCATTCATGGCCTGCCATACAATTTTCATAACCAGATGTGGCCCTCGGGCCAAAAAGTTTGCCTACCCCCATATGCCAATAAGCTTTTTTCATCCACAAACTGCTCGTTTGAAATTCACAAAATGTAGGGGATCAGCAAGAGTATACAGATCCTGTAACCTCTAAATCACTGCTTTAAACCCAACCTATATAGCTAATGACTGAAAGCCGCCATCATCATCTAATGACTGTTTAGTGGTTTATGATATCTGAAATGAACTGGTGTTCACAGCCTGATGGAGATATGATCACAACACAAATACCAAACAAACAAACAATGCCACAGTTGCTGTCCTTATTACCATCCTCAGTAGAGGGACCAAGGATTGGGGGGAAAAAAGAGAGAAAAGAGAGTTACTTTATTTCACTTGAGGTTATCCTTCGAGGTCACAACTGAGGTGCATTGGAGGGTTGTTATGCTGAACTTATTTTCTGAATAGAGGAATTCAGTCTCTAAGACTGTCAACCAAGCATCTTGCAGGAGCATTAAGTTCAACTTTAAGATATATTAGGAAATACAATGCCAGTGAAAAAATAACAATCTAAGAAACCTCCATGTAGCATCAGGTCAAAGTGAAGGTGATACTGGATATTGTTCTGAATTGCATTCAGTTTTTAATTGAAAGCATAGAGCAATGGATGTTTTAGTTGGCTTTTTAAAGTACCTTGCACACACGGTGCTGTATAAATAATAATTTTTGATTAAGCAAAGACTCCTCCAGCTTCACAGATAGAGAGCCAGCAGATAAGCCCATCTAGATCTTCACTATTTAAACACTCTGGCAGACAGGCCAGCTGGCATTACAAATTGAAATGGCAGTGATTCTAATGATTAGAACTGATCAAAAACTCTTCACTGCTGATAATATTTGTTGTAAATGTTGGCAGGTTTTGTTGTGCAAATCCTTGTGAACTCTTCTTTTTTTTTTTTTTTTTTTTTTTGCTATTGAACCATCTCTATTGCTGATAATCACTGGTGTTAGTTAACTGCACCTGATAATGAAGGAAATGTGTACCTGCCTTCAGCTACTGTACAATGCTTTACAGTTACTTAGACCAGAGAAAAACATTGGCATGAAAGATTATCCTACCAGAATGCTGTGCTGTGTTTTTTTTTAAAAGTCAGCATTTGGTCAACATTTAAGGCAAAGGCTGTATAGAATATCTTTCCAAGGTCTGTTCTGGAAACTCTTTAAGTTCTGTTGGAGATTTAGGCCCCAGTTCAGTAAAGTCCATGAGCATGTGTCTTATGTTACTCCCGGGAAGAGCCTTCTTTTAAGTAAGGGAGTAGTCACATTGACTTCAGTAGGACGCCTATGCCTAGTAAAGCACATGCTTAATATCTTTCTTAATAGGACACTTGGTAAGTAACAAACAACAAGAATGGCACTACTGTCTTCCTCATGATTCTTTATTTCCTTTTTCATCTATGAGAGAAATAATTTATCTTGTTGCAGGCAATCATTCTGGGGTAACTATAGTTTGACTACTGAACCACTGCTTGGGAAATTGACAGGTAAGATTACTCAGCTGCCTGTGTGCAGGTGTGTTAGAGATAGCACTGAGTAATGGGTATTTTGACTCTGGGTCATGTGAAATCTGCTAGAAAATATACCCGTTAGCTAGAAATTTCTCATTTTAGACTAACATGTCCTTTTCCTTCCTTTCTGGCTTGTGTATTGCTATTAGCAATGAATCCTACAGACTGCACAGTACTAAGGGCCTGATCCTAAGCCAGTTTGGGAGACACATGCCTCATGCAGTAAGTAGTAGAACAGCATAAAAGTTTCTAAAAATATAGCTGATAATTTTCTAACACAAAATGTACTGCAGTCAACATGAGATAACTTTCTTTGGCTCTTATTATGATGGATAAAGATAAATTAATCACTAAATTAGATGTTAATGATTGAATAGGGACCAATTATAATAATCTAATTACATTAATATGGGCAAACAGAGGGCAAACCCAATCAGTAATATATTTATTTGATGCTTCAGAAGGATTAAATAACCAAAACTGAGGAAAATTATGAGCAAAATTGTTTGGGAGGAAAAATGTGAACGATAGTTGGGCTCAAGTTTTCTTGAAAGGTTTTCAAACTATTACCAACCTGCTTTGAATACTGGATTGATTTTTTTCTTAAACAAACCCCAAAGTAAGGGAGTTCTGTGTACTTTGGGGTTTTGTAATGAAATCCTCCCTAGTTACCGCAAGGTAGAGCTTGCTGTGGAGGACTGCAGGCACACTCAACCATTATGTCGGGCTATGGCAGATTGCCCTCTGGGGCCTAAGGAGCACCAGTATTAATCCACAGTGGCTAGGCAGCCTCCCACTACTCTCTTAACGTTTGGAAGGGCCCCCCGGCATTTCGCTCTCTCTTGTTTGTGCTTTGCCCACCCAGCCTTGTGCTGGACCAGAGGAATCACATTTTACATCTGATTATGTAAACTGCTCAAGTGTTCTGTTAATTATTCTGTTTGCTGCATTGCATTCCCTGCCCTCTCGTCCCTATGTATCAGGAAGGTGATATTGCACTTGATCATATGGATGTTATTCTTGTCATGAATTGAAGTTCATAAGTTTTGGTTGGCAGGGTAGTTCTGGCAGAAGAAAATTGACAATTAAATTGGGAGATGGGGGATTACAGTGCTCTACAACTGCTGTACTTTGCCCTGGAGCCACATTCAGGGGTGGCAGATTTGTATAATTTTTGGTGGTGCCCCGAACAGGTTGAAGTCCCCCCCACCCCCCCCACACATACCTGCCTTGTACGCCAATATATATATTTTAAAATAATGTAAAAATGGACTGGAAACAGTAAGCATTTAACAGTGTCCCTATATTGCACAATGTGGGGGCATGGGGGCGGGGATGAGGGCTCTGGCTGGGGCTGAGGGTTCTGGGGTGAGGCTGGGGATGAGGGGTTTGGGGTGTGGGAGTGGCTCAGGGCTAGGGCAGAGGGTTGGGGTGTGGGGGTGTGGGGGTGAGGGCTGCAGGATGGGGCCGGGGATGAGGGGTTCACGGTACAGGAGGGGGCTCAGGGTTGGGGCGCTGGGGGTGAGGGCTCTGGCTGGCGGTACGGGCACTGGGGTGGGGTGGGGCTGGAGAAGAGGAGTTTTGGGTGCAGGCAGGCTGCCTTGGGGCTGGGGCCAGAGAGGAGGACTCCCCTCTTCCTCCCGGCAGCACACTCACCCCGGACCCTGTTAGCAGGCTTATGTCTAATTCAGTGGGCTGGCCCTTAATAGGCTGTATGGCACATGGATCTAATAGACTAATGTCTTCGGTGTTCCCTGATTAAGTAAGTAAGTAAATCAGTTTATTCATGTCTGAATATCAGTGACATCATAGTAGAATTTTTTGAATCCTTCATGATCCATCACTAACTTTGAGCACTTAGCAGCAGACCTCCCAATGATCTGCCACACACCATCCATCTGTCTCCTTGCTGGTTGTCCTCTGCTTTGGTGACCCACCACCATTCCTTCACAATAACTTTTTCAAGGTTATTTCCATCTTTATGCCTAATGTGATCAAAGTACAGAAATTTGCTTCTGTTGATTTCTGACATCTGCTTCTTTCTAATAATATTTCTAATATAGGCATTTGTCTCTTTTCCCATCCAGAGGAAACACAAGAGCCTTTGCCAGCACCGCATTTGTTCTTTGGAACATCCTCCTTGGTTGGATATATATGATCCCACATAATTAAGTTCGTCTGCTGCCTCTACAGTTTGTCTGTTAATTGTGATGTCAGCTTGCATCCAGTTTTTGTTAGTTTGTCAGTGTACATCTTGTTTCCATTGCATTCAGTCCATATTCCTCACTAGCTGTTTTTACAGAGTCCAGTATTTATTTCAGTATTTATCGGTGGTTGTAGCAAAGAGTGTTGTGTCATCAGCATATCTCAGGTTGGTTAAGAGGTGTCCACCATTGGAAATTCCAGTGTCTTCTGCTTTGTCAAGACCTTCTGAGGCTTATCTCATAATAAATTCTGTGAATATGTTAAAGAGGCTTGGGGACAACATACACCCTTGTCTCACACCTTACTCTGTGGAAAACCACTCACTGTCACATCCTGCTGCTCTCACCATAGTCTGTATGTGGTGAGTTCAGTTAGATGCTTTGGTAACCGATGTCTGCCAGTATCCTCCAAAGGCAGTCATGTCAGATGGTATAAAACACTTTTGAGTAGTCAGTAAAGCACAATGAAGCACTGTCTGCATTTTTCAGTTGTGTGACAGGTATTCACAATTTGGTCACGACCTTTTCTGAAACTAACCTGTTGTGGTGATAGTTTTGCTTCTATCCTTCATTTTATACGATCCTGGATTATGTGGAGTAGACCTTTTCTTGCACAATACTCTATTAAGTCCCCTTCCTATGGTAAGGGCAGAAAAATTGCCTTCATCCAGTCTTTTGGACAATTTCTAGCCATCCATATATCATTATCAATATTCCACATAAGATCAGTACCCCATTCATCAATCACTTTTAACAATTCTGCAGGCATGTTATTTACCTCTTGTGCTTTCCTAGACTTCATTTTCATAATAGTGCGAACCACTTCCTCTTGCCCAATATATGGGTACAGCTCGGTACCCTCTTTTCTGTCATTCTGTATTATGAGTGTCTCTGGGGAGGCTCAGTAATATCTCCATCTACATTTAATATCATCATCTTCAGTGACCTTTTATTATGTTTGGTCAATGGGAAAACCTCCTGGTAAGAAGTCTGACCACTGTGAATATATATTTTGTTTTATTACTTTCTTTGTAATTCTCAGGTTCCATACATTTTGCCCTTATATATTTGTTCTTGTCTTATCTAGTTTGCCTTTGAATCTGTCTGTTCAGTCCTTATATTGTGTCCTACATTCTACTGTGTCCAAGCCATTCTCTTTCACTTTGTATCATTTTTCCACCAGCTCCAACACCTTCTCAGTTAACCATGATGCAGTAAAGAATGATTATTGCATTAAGAGGCAGTCACAGCTGATCTCCCAATCATAGGCCACCTTTTTGCCGACTGGTAATTAAGGGACTGATATTATGGCAGGATACACAATGCTTTAATCCAAAGTTCATTTATATGTAATATGTATGCATTCCCTGATGAATGTGTTTTTGAACAGAAATATTAAATAGTAAGAACAAAGAAGAACTTACAATTCCTTTAGCCCACAAACATATTCAGAACTCCAGACATCATCTTTGTATGAATTTCCAGTCAGATTATCTACTGTATAAGTGCAAGCAAGACTATATGTGTTTAGTCTAGCTGTAACATGTTGAATGCTTCCATGCTATGACCAGATGCTAAGGCTGTCAATCAAAGAAATCTGAGCAGGTGTACCAAATGTCAATCAAAATTACATCTGAGCTCATATTTATGGATCTGTATTTGTCATTCTACACAAAAAAAGAACTCAAAAGAATTTATAGTCAATTTTCTTACTTGACTATGATGAAAGGTTTCTACAAAGAAACCTCTACCTGCAAAACAAAATGATTTTATCTCTAGTATAGAATCTAAACTATTTTCCCTACAAAGCTATATAAATAAGGGAGGGATTATGACATATTAATATATAATTTTAAATTGGATTTTGGAAAGCTAGTTCAGTCCTTTTATCCTAAATGAAGCAGAAAAGTGTTTGGGGTATTTTCCTAATCATCTGATTGTCCCATCTTCTGAATGGGAAGAATCTGAACTCATGGGATAGATTATTCTTTGTTGAATGTACATAGGCTCACCACATTTTTAACTGTATTTTTATTTGGCAATATGCACTAAAGCTGGCCAAAATATTTTTGACTAATAGTTTTTCATTAAAAAAAAAAATTGAGTCCCGAAAAATTAGAGTCCCTGTTTGTCAAATTTGACAAAATGTTTCAGTTGGGGGGGTGGGGGTGAAGAGAGTTGAAATGTTTTTTGTGTTAACTCTTTCAAAACTATTTTTAACCATTTGTTTCAAAATATTTTGAAACAGTGGTTTGAGCTGACATTTCATAGATTCTAGGACTGGAAGGGACCTCGAGAGGTCATCGAGTCCAGTCCCCTGCCCTCATGGCAGGACCAAATACTGTCTAGACCATCCCTGATAGACATTTATCTAACCTACTCTTAAATATCTCCAGAGATGGAGATTCCACAACCTCCCTAGGCAATTTATTCCAGTGTTTAACCATCCTGACAGTTAGGAACTTTTCCCTAATGTCCAACCTAAATTTGTCCAACCTTATTTGGCCAATTAAAAACAAAACACCCAAAAAGGGTGAAAAACCCTCCAAAGAGCTGATTCAAACCAGAAACTAAATAAAAACATCTTTTGTCTCAGCTCTCAACATTCTGTCTTGATTCAAGATGAACTTTTTTGAGTTTTTCTTTTGCTAGAAAACTCTCAGGATAAAAAGATATCAGTTCAGATCAAACCAGATTTTTTCAGATTTTTTATTTTGGCCCCCAAACAGAAAAATCCAATACTTGCTCAACCCAAATATGTACCTGCTGCATACTAATGCTTTGAACAAGGATTACCATAAAATCTTAGTTACTGTGAGACCAGTAGCTAACAAACTATTGTACAGTGCTTGCAGATACTTCAGTTACAATGCAAAAGGCCCTTTAAAATATCTAGGTTAGACTGAATACGGATGGAAACCCAGGAGATCACTTCCTATTCTGTTATCAAGTCAAACTACAGAATGTGTGGCACATTGTCATCATATTGGGTCCTGAAACTATTTTGAATAAATATATGCAACAGAAAGTTTGATGAAGGTTTATGTTATAATACAATTGTTTTTAAATAATCAGTGTAGTATAATGGAAAATAATACCAACTTACTTGGATTTCTGTAGAATCCATAGCAGTGTATATGTGATCTTTTCTTTGACTTACAGCAGAGATGTTTGAATATTGTTAAACATTTTCCACAAATATGTCTTAGAATTCATAAATAAAACTGCTTTGATTGTGTTCATGCTCTTGTGTTTGTTTTCTACAAATAGTCTAGCAAATGAATTTACTGGAGGGAGAAAACACATTTTAAATGACTATTACAAAATATGCATGCAAAGCTATTTTTAAATGTATAATTTCATTTGTACTAGAAAGCTGATTCTAAGAGTTATTCTGATCCAATCAGGGAACAGAAAAATACTGTGTGATCTGTGTCTCTGTTCAAGACAGATTGAATTTCAAATACTGAATACTCATAACAGACATCATGCGAGCTACAAATCAAGAATTATTCACTGAAATTATGTAGTGAATAATTTTGAACAATAGATACATTAAAGAAAATTGCACTCTATTCACAGACAATTTGTGACGGGATCAATTATTTGTTTTAAATTATTAGCACAGCTCTAATCTATAGCAAACTAATCTTCAGATTCAACACAATTTAGCAATTCATATTTACAACACAACCTGAAGGCTCAAAGCTGTACTTTCAAAGTTGTCTTATTTTGATGTTTTCACTCACTTTGATATTCAGTAGGTATCCTCTGAATTAAAGCCATTTTTACCTGACTTTAATTGATATTTTACTCTATTTGAGTATTCCCACTGAAACCAAGTAGATCTCAGAATTACACTTAATTCAGGCATATGGATCTACTTAACATGGTTTCACACTAAATTTGTTCAGTGCTTGATCTTCCTACTATAAAATGGCACTATTTTTTTTTTGTCACCAACACATTCATGGCCTACAGCTGACTGCTTTTATAATTTTTAATTAAAGTCTGAAGTGGAAAGTGTCTATTAATCAGTGTGTGAAGCCAGTCATAAGAACGAGGTTGTACAAAACCTGCATTAGATGGATTGCAGTTACATCACTTTTCCCACCTTTGTCTTCATGATGGAGAGAAGCTCATTCAAGTTAATTATATCATAGTGGGAGGTCTGGAAGTCAGAGCCTATTTTGACAAGTGTGCTAGATTGTTAAGGACCTACAAATGTATTTGCAAACTGAAAGTTTTATTAGTCTTTCATTGGTTTTCACAAAATTATTCAAGAGTCACTCTTATAGAATGTGGGTGAAATGTTGTACATGAAGTTCTTTTCCTATTAGAACAATAGCTAACCTTGTACATTATTTTGCAATCTTCCTACAAATATAATTTAAATATAAATATAAATGGCAGGGGCCTGGGTACAAATTCCCAAATTTGTATTTGTAGAATGTGAACTTCTGTCAAAAAATTACTCAACAATATATGTCCACTTGGGCATAGGTTATCAAAATGTTTATAGTGTTGACCACTTCTTAATAGATTGGCCTTTGTCCTCCTTTCATGGGCACTTGTTTTACATTCCTCTAGCTCCACTGACTTCAGTGGTGTTACTGTTGATTTGCACCAAGTAAGTGAAATCAGAGTCAGTCCCCTTCTCTCATAGACTGCTCTATTCCCATTTGCAAACACATAACATCCCTGGGGCAGGTAAACCAGGCACTGACAACGTAGAGTAGCAATTGGGAAGTGGTTTAATGTATTTGTATTGACTTCAGAGCAATAAGTGTTAAGTCCTTTTTGAAAAAGTTAATCATGCTGTTCAAAAAAGAACTAGATAAATTCATGGATAGGTCCATCAATGGCTATTAGCCAGGATGGGCAGGGATGGTGTCCCTAGCCTCTGTTTCCCAGAAACTAGGAATGGGAGACAGGGGATGGATCACTTCATGATTATCTGTTCTGTTCATTCCTTCTGGGGCACCTGCCATTGGTCACTGTTGGAAGACAGGACACTGGACTAGATGGACTAGATGGACCTTTGGGTCTTATGTTCTTACGCTGTCTACTTTTACTTTTACTTTCACATTCCCCTGTCTCTCCCTCTGCACGGAGAAGGTCATCACCATGTGACTGAGCTCTCTGTAGACTACTAGCCAGTGCCTCATAGATCACAGTTTGTAAATGGCTGTGCATCTAAGATTTATTTATTTAGGGAAGTCTTTTGGCCTGTGTTATACAGGAAGTCAGACTTAATGATCACAGTGATCTCTTTTGACCTTCTGAATAAGATGAGGTGTTATCTCCATATCTATTTTCTTACATAACTTCGAGTTTTCACATACTCAGATTTAAATCTAAGCCAAAGCATGTGTATTCCACGTAAGATCAGTAAGATGGTTTAATTGTACTGTATATGTAATGATATTTTTGGCCTCAATTTGTCTGGCATGAACGTAAAAGCTGATTTGACTCTTTCACTTGGCATTTTTTTTAAACTATGCTCACACATGTATTATAAAGAAAAACAAGACCTTACCTTTTGCTGCTAATAATTCACCATACTTTATTTTACCATTGCCAAAACACATCAAACCAACTTCCACTTAAGGATTCTGGGTAGAGTAGGCCAAAAAGCATCTTGTATAGCAGTTAGTAACATAATTAGAACCATCACTAGAGGACCATCAAAACACTATGTGTGCATGTGACTATAATATAACAGACACATGGTATTTCACTTGATGTTGTTCTGCTTGTCATAGAAGATGAATCCTCTACTAATTCATTCTCTTGTAAATATTGGATAATTACACCACAATTATATGTATTCTAATAACTTCATTATGTAAACTGCCTGTAATTTTTGTTAGTATCATTCTGTGTCCTGAGATCATCGGTACAAATCCAATCCCAACTCATCAAACCCATCACCTTTTTATATTTTTTGTTTCAAAAGGCCAGCTTTGGCTTTTGTATTGGGGAAGAAGGAGATTAATTGGGCAGAAAAAAATATAGATGTGTTCTCCCTTCTCCTTTATATGCTTCAAAATTCCCATTAAATGATCTTACAGTAATGGGGGAATATGTCCCAAATCTTTTGTGTGTGTGTGTGTGTTAAAATGACTCTGGTCTTTAAGGCCCAAATCTTCAAAGGTCATTAGGTGCCTAATATATATGTCATTTCACGCTCTGGAACAATTTCGCTTGACCCCCCCCTCTCCCCCCCCCCCCCGATACTATCACTTTAGACTGAGGTGATTGGCATTTAGTCTTGTTTGACCTTAAGTACCTGGGAAATTATGTCTTTACTCATATGAGAGAGACTAGCTTTAGATATATTTATCATAAAATAAAATAAATCAGTCAACGTAATAGTGGTAACTTTTGTTCAAAATCCATCTTATTATAACAACAGGTTGTGTGTGTAAAGTGAGTCAGCAATAGCTATTAATACTCAGAATTTAGGAACAATACACCTCCACGAAGAATCTGATTGGGAA
This sequence comes from Emys orbicularis, assembly GCF_028017835.1. Taxonomy (NCBI): domain Eukaryota; kingdom Metazoa; phylum Chordata; order Testudines; family Emydidae; genus Emys; species Emys orbicularis. The sequence goes on along the minus strand of NC_088683.1, from coordinate 264,448,485 downwards.
CTTCTGTAACTATCTGGGTGTTCAAAGATCCAATTACATTCAAAAGAGAAAGCTAAAACTTCATTATATAAAAATGGCTAGGTCTCAAATGATAAAAAAAAAGGGGAGGGGGCACGGATTTCAGAGAAAAAGTCCTGGTGACACCTGGCTTTCCATGAATGAGAAATATTTGCTCAGGTGCAAAAGGAATATTGTTTTAATTGAATGCCATAAAAGATGAAAGTTTGTTAAATACTATACAGGACTGGTAATAATTTAATTAAACCTAATTCTTGATCAAACATCTTTAGGAAGCTAATGGCCAGAAACATTCAATTATGCAATTTTCTAACAAATCAGTCTGTGCCAAGCCTTTCTATTATACAAAGCCGCTAACTCTAGAATTTCATATCTGAAGGTCACAGGGACCTTGATCATGGGTGGTGGGTATCAAAGGCCAGGGCAGCCTAGGCCTCCCCTAGCGCAGGCCATGGCCCCCATGTCTCCCCTCCCCCCAGGTCCTGCCTCCCTTCCCCTCTCCCCTGAAGCTGGTGGGGGCTCAGCTCAAGCCAGCGGCCTGGGGCTGCGGTTGCCCTGGGCGACTTGGGCCATCCCGAGGGTTGGGCCAGAGGGTCGGACTGGCACTGGGGCTGGCGGCTCGGCCTGGTGCTCAGCAGCGGGCGGGGGGAGGATCAGGCTCCTCTGGTGGTGGTGGGGGAGGGGAGGGCAGAAGGGGCAGGGGCAGCGGGTTAGCCTCCCCAAAGTGGGGGTTCACCCACCATCCGTGACCTTGAGACAAAGAGGGCAAGCCCCAACTCAGTTTGGTAGTCAGGAACATGACTCAGAGAAAATAGTAGGGAGGGGCCTGAGTCTCTTTCTTACTTCCCTTGAGTGGATATAGTATCAGAAAGATGCTGTTCCTGAGAAAGGACTCAAGTAGGTGAGATTATTTTATCTAAAATATTTTAAGATGCGTATTTTTGCCACTATTCTTGTCAGAAACTGTAGTTGTTTTAATGTGAGGAAAGCCTGAGAGAGAGAGAGAGAGAGAGAGAGAGAGAGAGAGAATCATAAAGTAGGTGCCTTCTATGCTTAAACTGGTTTACTTTAATTGTTTCTGTTGTAAACCTTCTTAACACAAAGGATCACATTGTGATTTGCCCTTGTGGGTCGGGGGAGAGGGAGATATGCACAAAAAGCCTGTCTGTCCTTGTGTAACCCATGCGAGGGTAGATTTCAGAGAACAGCATGGAGAAGGAAGGCAGCAGCAGTTATGCAGGGAAAGTACCTTTGGGGATAGCTTGGAGCACAGCTTTGGATATGTTTGTAGTGTCTCAGAGATTGAGGATTTTGCACAGGCTAGGGCTAGTCATCAAGATAACTCTTGTTTTTTTCTAACACAGAAAGGCAACTGTACTGGCAGTTCAAGAGGGACTTGTGGATTGCACCTTTTCAAGTAGGTGGTCTGTATCTGCTGCCTATTACCATTGTGTACTTCAAGCAGGCATCTAGTGTAGAAGGTCCTAGAGTGACTGACAAGTGAATAATGTCACTTTTCAGGAAACTCTGAGAGGCTTAAAACAAGCACATGCTGCCATGCAAGCGTGCCGTGGCCAGTAACAGGGGAAAAGTTTGTGAAGCCGAGAGAAAGTGGATGTTATCAATGTCCATGCTGCACAGAGCAACCAGGGACAGTCTTTCAGCAGAACACAAGCCATTTTTTGTTGTCTACAGACCTTTTTGATATAAAGGGACCCTTCCATCTTGTTTTTCTTTTAATTGACTAGTTATAAAAGAAAAACATTTTCTGTTAGAGAAGCCTTTAAACAGTATGTGCTAATATTTTTTAAAATGTACTTTAAAAGTTGCATAAGTGTTTTCTCTCCTTCCCTGTTAATTTTTATAAAAAACTTTTCAGCAAAGGTGAATTTGACTACACAGTGGGAAAAGTGAAACCTGCTTCTTTCAGTTATGATATTGTAGGTGTTATATGTAACTATACAGTGGTGCTGGAACCATTTTTATAGTGGGGGTGCTGAAGGCAGAAACCATGTATTTGGTTTGTTATTACCACTTAAAGCCAGCACCCCTAGTTCCAGCACCTCTGACTATACATGCTATAGTTTACATTATACACACCACACTTTCAGGCAGAAGCAGGGTGTACAGGCTGACAGTGTCTCTTTAAGTTATCAAGTTATCAGGAAAGGGTAAGTGAGAATAGCTTCTGTGCAGCAGAGAGCATATTTACCAGCAACAGCTCTCCTTTTCTGTATTACACATATGACCTGTTGTGGAAAATCACTTTGTTCTCTGAAACATCTGTGGTACATTACTGGGGAGAAGAGTGATGTATTATCGGTTTATATATTGATTTGCTATTAGTTTATTCTATGTGTGTTTGGTGCCTAGGGCTTAGCTAGCAAAACTTTGGAACATACAGTGGGACAAATCCAGCCACTTCTTCTGTATCCATGGAATTCCCTTTTCAAGGGGAACAAGGATCTCCCAGCACAAAATCAAAGCATTAATTCCATTACCAAAGCAGCAATCTAACTCTAGCTCATCAATATGGAGGAGCAGACAAGCTCTGTGATAGTAGCACCAGTGCTAGAAATGGTAGCCATATGTGGGATATCCAGCACCAAGGGTTGTTTTCTTCTCTGTTTGTTATTTCTTGTTCTGTAATGATTTCCTCCTCTGTAATCTGGTGACTGGCATTTGCGTATTGTACAGACCAGAACCAGTACTTATTTGGTATAAGAGCTGAGTGAACGCTGCAGAAAAAGTAGTCACAATATGTAGTCCAAATATAACCTCTCATCTCCTCTTTAGTGATATTTATGAGGCCTTTTATTAGCTTTCTGTGAACATCCAAACAAGAAAGATTTTGTTTGTAAAAATGTGTGTGTAAAGAGAAAGAGTGGGGAATCATGCAGGAATATATTTTTGCCAAAAGTGTTTATGAAGCCAACTTGAAAGCTCATGGTCAAGGGAATCAGTTCTGAAAGTAGCAGCTTACGTGGGAGTAGGGTGAGGTGCAGATGTTTGGAAGGTATAAAAGTGGTTTCTCCTTCCTTTACTGCTTCTTTGTCCTAGTTCTGCAGGATTTTGTTTGTTTTCTGCACTGGGTGGGTTAGGGTTACTAACTCTCTCAAGCCACCTTGGGCACACACTCACAGGTTGAGAAACACTGAACTAGACCACACTACCCCCTATACTGTTCAATTGTACCTTTTGGCCCTGTCGACATGATGGAAGTTTTCTGATAATTTCGCACCATTGCCATTGTTGGCTAAGCTCCATGAGCCCATCTGAGCATGGCCACTTGAGAAAGATCTCAAAATACAGTAGTGGGCAAAGACTAATTTTAAAAAGAACAAAACTTCAATGAGTAGAAGGGAGAAGCGCTAGAAAAAATTGTCCCATTTGGATGTTGGTGAAGGGTGGAATGGGAACTGAAAAGTGAGATAAAAGTAGAAAGTTGAACTAGGACACTTCACTGCAGCAACCTACTTAATTATCAGAGAAGCAACTGCTGTACTTTTTATAACAAATCCCACCCCATTTTATATGCATTCTGTGACTTTTTCTTTGCTTGTTTGGGAAAATTCAATAGATCAAATTTTCCCTTGGTGTACTTTCTATTATTTCAGCTGGACCAGGTTCAATGGTTTTTTTTCCTCCTAAATTTTTAATTCTTTTTTCGTTTTGTAATTTTTTTAATATCTAGCACACTTCAAATTCATTCAGTCACCATGCTGGTAGGGAAATTATGTATCTTTAGCTTGGCATGACATAGAGGCAATTTCTTCTTCAGATATCCTTAACAATCATGGCCTTTTTGCCAGTCATAGTTGAAGGACAGATTGACAAGTATTGAATTTTTCTTTATTAGTTTTCCTATTATGACAACTTCAGCTTGTCACCTTTTTCAAAATATATATGGAGTCCATTTTCCTAGTATGCTGTGCTCCAATTCCCATTGACTTGAGTTCTGCATAAGCCATGGGTTGCACATTCTTCAGAGAGTCATCAGTGTTAACTTGATAAGGATGATAATCTAAGCACCATAGGGTATTTGTTTCTGTTTCAGCATTGTTGTCATATGTCCCATAAGCCCCATATTCAACTCAAAATAAATAATTCAAATAAATGTATATTAATGGCATCAGATTGTATTAGTAACATACACACACCATTAGCGGCATCAGATGGTCATATGTCAAAGGTATGATGAATAATTATCACTTTTGTAGTAAGATGATCCTGTCCTCTGGTGTCCGTGCCTTGTCGCGATGAGACAGCTTGCGTGCTCTAACGATCCCCAGAGTCTGTATCAGTGGGGGCTTTTTGCTCCTGGTAGGTTCAACATGCCGGATTGGTCTGATGGGGAGGGGCCAGACAAAACAGACACCCTGGTCCTCCAGGTTGGGGGTTAGGCACAGGGCTAACAACCCTGTCCCGTAAAAAACAAAATATGTTACGGAAACAGCAACAGAGAAATCGACCATTACTATGTGTGATGGCCTTCAGGAATCAATGACCAGTATGACTGCCAGTGGTGAAAGCTGAAAGGAAGCCACTGGCATGGAGACTGAAGTGCTCAAAACCAAGACAAAAACCAAACTTGTTTTTTGGAATGTACAGACAATGTACAAAGCCGGAAAGCTAGCTCAGGTCACAGCAGCAATGAGACGCTACAGCTTACACATCCTGGGTGTCAGCGAGGGCAGATGGACGGGATCAGGAAGATTAACAACAGCCTCGGGAGAAACTTTGCTGTTTTCTGGATGGGATGATGGACAACACCATGAGGGTGTTGTCATTCTTTTGAAGAAGGGAGTGGAGCATTCCCTGCTTGAATGGAAATCCATCAGCAGCAGACTTATGAGAGCCAGACTGAAAGGGAAACATAATAATATCACCCTGATTCAGTGTTATGCTCTGACAAATGACAGTGATGAAGAAGTAAAGGACAAATTCTACCTTACACTACAGGTGGAGTTAGAGAGAGTACTATGCCACAACCTATCGTCATGGGAGACCTGAATGCCAAGGTCAGTAAGGACAACACAAACAACGACAGAGCAATGGGGAAACATGGGTGTGGCACTATGAATGAAAACGGAGAAAGGCTTGTTGATTTCTGTAATATGAATGTCCTAGTCATCGGCGGAACCCTATTTGAACATTGTGAAATTCACAAGCTGACATGGTGTTCTCCAAATGGCAGAGATAAGAACCTGATTGACCATATCATGATCAATGGCAAATGGTGACGCTCACTGACAGATGTGAAAGTGAGAAGGGGTGCAGATGTTGGCAGCAACCACCACCTTGTGACAGTCTCCGTCAAGCTAAAACTGAGATGTGTGGGTCCACCATACAAGGAACATAGACGTTATGATATTGACAAGCTAAAGTTCCTTGAAATACAGAAAGCCTTCGTTCTGCAGTTAAAGAACAGGTTTCAAGCACCTTGATGAATGCAGATGAGGAGATCAGTAAGAAGTGGGACAAAGTAACAGCAATTTATAAACAGAGCAGTGAAACCTGTCGAGGCTACAGGCAGAAGAGAAGGAAGGACTGGATTACACCCAGCACATGGAACACCATAGAAACCAGATGAGCTCTGAAGAAAAAAGTTTTAGATACAAAATCCCAGAAGCTAAAGGACAAATACCACGAGCAGTATAGCAAGGCACACAGGGATGTCAAACGCCTTGTGAGAGGGGACAAACGGCATTATATTGATAATCTGGCAACACAAGCAGAGGATGCGGCTGCTTGTGGTGAACAAGGAACCGTCTACAAAATGACGCGGCTTATCAGTGGTTAACGGCAGACACCAACAAACACTTTCATCAGGAACAAATAAGGATACCTACTAACAACCGAAAAAGAACAAGAAATGCTCTGGACAGAACATTTCAAAGAACTGCTGAACAGGGAGCCATCTAAAGAGGAAGCAAACACCCAGGTGGCAGAAGAAGATCTTGATATCAACACAGCCATCCCAACTAAGGAAGAGATCATTCAAGCCATCAAATCCTTAAAAATTGGGAAAGCTCCTGGCAAGGATAACTTGAATACAGAATTGTTCAAGGTAAATCCTAAATTAGCAGCATCTATCCTGGCCCCTCTATTTACATCAGTCTGGGAAAGGGAAAAAGTGCCAGATGAGTGGACCAATGGGGCTATAGTGAAGATACCAAAGTAAGGAACTCTCAGTGATTGTAATAACTGGCGTGGTATCACACTTTTATCTGTCCCAAGCAAAGTATTGCATAAGATCAAAGTCCAGCATATTTCCGAGGCAGTTGATAGCGTTCTCAGAAAAGAGCAAGCTGGTTTTCGGAAAGGACGTGGATTTCCAGACCAGATCTTCACTCTACGAAACATAAGAGAACAGTGCTTAGAATGGCAACAGCAATGCTACATACATTTCATAGACTTTGAGAAGGCTTTTGATAGCATTCACAGGATCAGCATTGATTCCATATTCTGTGGGCATATGGAATGTGATTTTAGTCAATAGGTCAATAACGTGCCATCGCTGGTAATTAGTATCAATGGTCAATGTGGGTCTGGCTGGAGAATCTTGCCCGCATGCTCGGGTTTCTGCTGATCGCCATATTTGGGGTCGGGAAGGAGTTTTCCTCCAGGGTAGATTGGCAGAGGCCCTGGAGGTTTTTCACCTTCCTCCGCAGCATGGGGCAGGGGTCGCTTGCTGGAGGATTCTCTGCGACTTAAAGTCTTTAAATCATGATTTGGGGACTTCAACAGCTGAGTCAAGGGAGAGAATTATTCCAGGAGTGGGTGGGTCAGATTTTGTGGCCTGCATCATGCGGGAGGTCAGACTAGATGATCATAATGGTCCCTTCTGACCTTAAAGTCTATGAGTCTATAATCAACCTCATCAAAAGCTTCTATTTCAACTTTACATGCAGTGTTGTTCACAGTGAGCTTAGTTTTGAAGTCAAAAGAGGAGTACGTCAGGGGTATGTCATGTCTGCAATCCTCTCCGGATTGCCATCGACTGGGTAATGCAGTGTACAACAGAAGACATGCCTAGAGGCATTAAATGAACATTCTTCTCAACCCTTGAAGACCTGGACTTCACAGATGATGTTGCTCTCCTATCACATACCCAACACCAAATACAAGAAAAAACAACTTGACTCAATGCATTCAGTCAGCAAATTGGACTGAAAATCAACCGCAATAAGACAGATATGACCTTTAATATTGCCTCACCATCACCAGTATGGATAGAAGATTATGTTCCACCAATGTAGAAACATTCACATACTTGGACAGCACCATCAGCCAGGATGGTGGAACAAGCCAGGACATCCGGAACAAAATCAATAAAGCCAGGAACACCTTCAGGACCTTAAATACAGTCTGAAAATCATCAAAATACAATACCAAACCAAACTCAAGATTTATCAGATATGCGTAGTTTCAACACCACTTTATAGTGCAGAATGCTGGGGAATGAGAAAGTATGACATGTGCAAACTGTCTTGATTCCATACAACCGGCCTCAGAAAAATCCTCCGTATCTTTTGGCCCAGAACAATCTCAAACCAAGATCACAGTGCAGCCAAGAGGATCTGAGCACCATCATTGCCAGGAGGCGTTGGAGATGGATCGGTCATGTGCTTGGATGGAAACTGATTCAATTACCAGAATAGCAATAAGATGGACACCTGAAGACAAGCAAAAATGAGGCCGCCTGAAATCCACATGGTGAAGAGCTGTGGAAGCCGACCTGAAAAACCTGGGGTACAGCTGGGGAACCATTGAAAGACTTGCCAGAAACAGTCAGGAGTGGAGGAGCTTCGTCACTGCCCTAAATGCCAGAGGTGTAATAGGAACATGATGATGATGAGTAAGACAATCAGGCCTCCATTTGCCCTTCTCATTCCTTAAGAAGTCTTTGAAATTATAGAGGCTCCATGAAGTTGTTGAGAGTCATATTTCCTTAAGAGTGAGCCTCATGGACGATGGGCCACTGAAACCCTTATAATAGTATATAAAGTTAAGTTTATGTATAATTGTTTGCAGGAGCAGGGCCTAACATCAAATGATAAGGATCTAGATTGTCACTTCTTTATTCTTAAATTTACCTGTAAATACAGTACTGTACATGGTGTATGATTAATCCATATGGGACCCGAAGTAATATTTGTTTCTTTCTCCACTGCCAAATTAGGACTCTGATAGAAAATAACCTGGACTATGTACTGGCCTCATTCCAGACTCTGCTATTAGGTTAGTACTCAATTTAATGTTTTGCGTATTAGCCATTGTAATTAATCATCTTGTAACTGTACAGAGATACCTACTACTCAGTCCCTTTGCATTATTTATATTTTTTTTTATAGTGAAGCAAAAGAAGCTGAGCAAAAGATTAATTATGTCAAACACTTTTGGGTCTCTTCTTTCATCAATGTGCAGAGGATTTACATGCATAACTCAGGTTAGCATTTAACGGAAGATCCTCAAGTTAATCACCTGGGCTTTGATGGGAGAGATAACGCCTTTCTTCCGTGGTTCAATATATCACTCTTTCTCAGAAGATTGTCACTATTATTATTTATTATTATATTCAATTTTACATAAACAAAATATAATGGGACCTACAGTGTAGTTCTAATCAGGAAATCAGTATGAATATTAACTATCTTGTGTGGGAACATACTGCATTTATTGAGCAGATAATTGTAAGTAGCCTAGATTGAGTGTTAAAATCTGAACAACAATAATTACTATGCTAATGTACTTGTTGGATTTTCTTTAGACAGACACTGCTGTGCATATGCTTAATAAAGGCCCATACAACAAACTCTAATGCATATGAACAGTCCCATCCACTGCAGTATAAGGAGACTACCCCCATGAGTAGCCACTACTTGCATGTCTGACTGCAGGATCTGAACCTAAATAATCTGCAAGGTGAATTGTGAATCTAAGTTAATTGGAGCCCAGTTCTACTTTCCTTATACACCCAAAAAATCCCTTGAAGTCAAAGGCAGTTTTGAGTGCACAATGATCACTATATTGTATGCTTACAATGGGGTCACTTGCTTCTTCTGCTGTAGTTCTGTTTCTTTTAGTGTGAAATCCTGGATCCATTGAAGTCAGTGGGGGCTTTGTCAATGTCTTCAGTGGGGCCAGGATTTCACCCATAATTGTTCCCTAACTCTTCCTGCTTTTAGCTCTTAACAGCAACCTATTATCTGCTAAATTTGAACCATGATTCTCCACTTATCCTATTCTCATTGTTTTCTTCTTAATCTCTGCTGTCTATTTGCCTGCTTATATTTCCTGTATTTATGGCCACTTGTTTAAGGATATTTTGTAGTGAAGGCTGTCCATTTATTTCTCTTACATCTCTGTGGCTCCATTTTCACCAGGGTTGGATGGTATACCTTGGGTTTTGTTAGAGAGACAAGGTGGGTAAAGTAATATCTTTTACTGGACCAACTTCTGTTGGTGAAAGAGAGAAGCTTTCAAGCTACATAGTGCTCTTCATCTGGTCTGAGAAAGGTACTCAGTGTCACAACTAAATAAAAGGTGGAACAGATTGTTTAGCATAGGTAGTTAAGACATATTCTAAGAGACCATTCAAAGTAAAGTGGCCCATTAAGGAGAAGTAGGTTTTGTTGTCCTTTCTGGGCATGGCAGACTATATTTTGACTTGTTCATGGTGGCATTAGTAATTTTCTGCTTTTTTTCTTAACTGACTGGTTCATTGAATAAATAAACTTGAGTTTTGAGGTTCATCACAAGACCTATTTTAAAATAATAATAAAAAATATAATCTGCAGAGATATATATTTAAGCACCTTAGCATTTATGTAGTCAACTGACAGTATATGCCTTTTTTTAAAGCCTGGCCTTTAATTATGTACCCACCATTTTGTAAATGCTATCAGCGTTAATAAGTGTTAGCCTAGCCTCCCAGTGCTACATGTATATGATCTCTGGCCACTGGATTCACATTGTTGTGAATATGGAGAATCCTTCTCTAGTCTGCTTTTGGCTGTCCCTCATCCCATAGCCCAACATAGAGACAGAAAATGTGGAAGATCCCTTGGCTGGCAGGTCTTGCTGTGCCCCACTACTGCAGGACTGAAGTGGCGCAGGATGGCCTCCCTACCTTGGTGAATTTCATCTTCTTTTTATGTGGGTTGAGATCAGGGTTCTGCTGGATACAAATGCCTGCCAAATGTGATGATCTATGTCTAGAATGCATGTAAATTAGTGATTTATCACATCCCTATACATAGCAGCTATTCCCAAGCAATATATATCCATGATCATAATCATGAGTTTCTTCTGTACCATTACTTATGATACAAAAACATAAGAACACAGCTAAAGAATAGCAGCCTAACATTCATGCCTTTAACATTATTCTGTTTATATGGCTCATTACTGTGAATGTGTATGCGTGTGATGTTGGAAATATTCTTGCAAATAATTCATTACCACAAGAGTTTCATTTTCTGATTGTGTGCTGCATATTTTGATGATATTTTAGAGACAAGTGTCTTTCTTTAATGAAAATTCACAAATGAGATATCATAAGCCATTAAAACAAAAGTGATTATTATGCAAAGTGAAACAAATGTCTTGGTATTGAAGGTGTACATTTGTGAATCATGAATTGCTTGGGGGATTCTTGGAATGCAGCAACAAATGGTAAAATGTGTAAGAAGCAAAAAGCTTAGCATGTTTTGAAAGATGGATGTCAATAATTATCCTAAGCAGTGGCTGACTCTATTGGTCTCCACTTCCTCTTTTTTTTCAACATGCACTCCAGACCTCATTTTGCAAAATTTTAACATTTCTCACTAATCTAGAAGTTCTGATGTGCATTAACACTCCCAAAAAGTTTTTTGTACTTTCCACAGGTCAGAGAACGTCTGCTCAGTTGTTTAAATATACTAATAACAGCCTTCACACTAGTTGCCAGCTGGTACAGAATTGCATTTTTCATGGTAATTTTTGTTTATGCTTTGGAGTTGTTTTAACTATTGGCTTTCATGACTGTTACTCCTTATCTAAAAGAAATGTTTACATAAAGTAGCTTTAAACGCTGAACGTTTTTGTCCATAAATGCTTAAGTATATATTTCTGTGTTTGCTCCTGGCATGTTATCTTCCTCCTAGTCACACAATTATGAAAACAGGAACTGAATATAAATTGGTCCTCTTCAATTTGACATATTAAAGAAGAGCAGTAAGAATTCAGCTTCCCTCACACAAGGCAAAGAATGTTTTTGTCACCCTCGTTTTCAGCAAGTAAATGCATTAGCCTGGTAGATTTCCCTTGCCAACCTCACCACAGCTGTGGACAGAAGACAGCAAAAGAAGGAACAAACCCTGTTAATGATGATCTTCAAAATGGTAAATTCTCTCCCTGTCTCCTCTTCTCTTGACTAGCATAAGTGGAGGGAAGTTAAAACTAGACATAGGGAAAGATCAAGGAGGGGAGAGTATTGGGCTCCTCAGTCCCATGAAAGCAAGTCTTCCAGAAGTTCAAGGTGTGCAGGATATGAGAGTCTGCTAAATGTGCCTGAATTGGGTGAGAGTGATGGCTGCTCTTTTCTTCAAACTCAAACAGATTTTCTCACAGCAGATAATAGTGAGTCAATTAGAATTATCTTCCATGTATTCCCTGGTCATACACTGAACCTGACTCCCCGCCCTCCCCTTTTTGCAAACAGCAAAAAGGAGAAGAAAAGAGGCCAAAAGGAAAAATTAAATGGATAGGAATCCCAGGAAGGATTTTCAGCATGGGTGCTGGGAAGTTTAAGAGAGAGTTAGGGAGAGGAATAAAAGTTGATGGATATTTCATACGAACAACAAGAAAATATTGTTTGGCAAGACAGAAGAAGACAAAGAAAGAGAATGAAATGGAGGGGGAAGAGATGTGGGAGCTGGGAAGATGGAGGGAAATATATGCAGAGAGGCTGAAGAGAAAAAGAAAGTAACTAAGCAGAGGAAACAAGAGGACTGGCAGTAGGGATAGAGACAGACTGAAAGTAGGGAAAGAAAATGGGAAAAACAACAGAAAAGAAAATGAGCAAGGAGAGAAGGGGGAAAGCAATCTGAAGGTGGGAGAGAGTCCTCCCTAACACTATCCTAAGTTTAATATCCTACAATTTTGCTTCTCCCCCACCCCCACATGCACTTTAATTTCAGCCTTTATTATGGGGGTTGTCTGCAATCAGCTGGTTTAACACTGTCTAGGTTTTAGCAGGGAGAGGGTTAAAGATCACAGCTACATGCCCTTAGTACTGGTCTTGTCAATCAGCCTAGCTAAGCTGGGCAAATTGTCATGAATTAATCCATACCCCCTGCACACTATAAGAGTGTGCTGCAGTGGGGAATAGGGTCTGCATTTTATACCCACTGCCCATATGTTGATAGGAACCTATTCATTATATGTTTTCACTGAAGCACAGTACCTGTCTTTCCACCCTACATTGTTCTGTGGCCCCCAAACAAACTTGTGAGTACCACAAAAGAATTAATAATAATTATATCTTGAACAGAATCTAATTCAATTCCAATTGTGGATATTTACTAGTAACCTTTCTTAAATCAGTCTCTAAACGTGGATTGAAAATTAGATGCACCAAATCTCAGAAGTTTGTTGATAATAATTATTGGACTAACTTATAAAAATCAAGTAGAAGCTTTCAAAAATTGCATTATCTTCATCAGCCCATGGGAATAGTATGAAACTGAATAAATGATATAGTGGTAAGCTATTGATTCAGTTCTTATAAATTAATTAAGGCCAACAAGAAAGGGGTGAATGAACAAGCATCTGTGAGACTTTTGGTTTGTTTCCAGAGCTCAAACACCAGTAGAGCTGGGAATTAGCTGGGAGTTGGAAATCGGATCAGCCACTCCATAGACACTTTCCCATTGTGTTTTCCCCCAGTCCCTGACATGTACACTTCTATGTCCATGAAGTGGTTGCTATGATTAGCAATACAGCATGAAATGGCTTTTCTTTGAAAATCAGTTTATTCTTTTCCCCCTTCTTCCTTCCTTTATCTTGCTTCAAACTATGGACTAGAGAAGTAGGGTATTAAAAATGGCCTATAAAGCTGTTTTTGATTTTTTCTGAACCCTCTCATATGTTAACATTTATGTTTTTAAATCATCCTAATAACTTTAAAATCAAACCAAAAAGTAAATCAGCTTTTTGCATCTGTGTTTTATTCCTCCATGAAGTTAACCTTTTGGCCACAGCCCTTTGTTCTCAGCAGTAGATGTAACTCTGGATATGTCTACACTGCAATGTAAGCCTGGGCTCAGATTTAGGTTCAAGCCTAATCCCCCCCTTCCATTTACACACAAATCACACTACCCCAGGAGCTACAGGGTCTGAGCCCGAGCCAAACCGTGATCCTGGGTCCAAACGCTATTGTTCTGCAGTGTAGATCCAGACCCTCGACTTGGGTCCTGTTAGTCCTCCAAAAAGTATACCCATGGGCCAACTTTCCTTTGTCCTCTCTATCCCAAGAATTTCCATTCGACTGCATGGAAAAGGGAAGCAATCCCCTTGGCATACACCAGCAGCTCAGTGAGTCAGTGTTAATCCTTCCATTGTCTTCTGACTCCTGAGCTGTAAACTCATCATCAGAGAGCCTTTTGAGTTTGCAGCGGAGACTTAACAGAGTAAGCCTTTTGCAAAGTGTTCTGCTTCATGGTCATGGGAGCACAGCCTGATTTAGGTAGCTGTCTGGTGCAAGGCCAGCAAAACTAGACTTTAGTAAGAGTAGCAGGAATGACCACGCATACCAGAAAATCACAATGAAACTTGCAGCTTTGTAAATGTACTGGACCGGTGACCAGAGCAGGGTTGGATTAAATCACTCAAGAGTGAGTACTGGAAAACCAGGAACCAGAATTGTACTTGGGGCAACTCGCTGACATCAAATCCATTTTATGAGATGTTTCACTGGGTGCTGGGCACTGTGCCCAGCATGAAGCTAACAATGGTGCATGATGACCTGGTCAGCTGGAATGGGCCCAGAATCCAGCAAAGTTACTGATGGGAGTTAGCAACAGGCACAGAGTGGGTACAATGAGGTCCCTCTGTTGCTAAAATTAGTTCCAGAGCAGGCTTTGGACAGGAGCAGCAGCCAGCACATTCTGGGTCCATACTCAGATAAGCTGTTTGAATCCCACCCACCCCCACCACCAAAGAAACAGCCCATTGCAGAGCCTGCAGCAGACACAGATAGGGCAGAAGCCACCCCTGAGTCTGATTTTTTTTTAATGTTTATTAAGACAGTAATGGGAGGGATTTCTGCTCTATGAACCAATGCAAAAATTATTATAAGCCAGGGCTAGCAGCATGTATCTGCTAATGGGGGATTGCATGCCAGCAGCTGCTTGGCATTCCACCTCCCCTTCCCCACCACCACCACGTGGTGTTCAAAATGGCAACTGGGGAATGCAAACAGTAAAGAATGCCTTTAAAGTGAATTTTTACTGGAAAGGCCCAGATTTTTGCTAGGTCCATTTCCGTTTCTTACGAAAATAAGAGCCTTACATTGCCAGGCCTGTAAATATGCCACTTTGTAACCATTCTGCAGTCTATCAAGCTGCCTGGAAACAGTGAACTGAGTGGGGCTGGGGGAATTGGAAATGTGTTCCATTTACAAATCTAGTCCATTTCAGTTTGGGTAGCCCATGCAGTCCATAGGTCAGAAAATACAACTGGGGTTTGAAATTTTGTCCAGAAATGTGCTGGGGCAGGGAGGGGGAAGGCTGTAGAGTACTGTGTGTTTGCATGCAGCCATAAAAGGAAGGCAACACATATGTGGAAGGTAACACAGCATTCTGTTGAGTCCTTCATGAATTCTGAACCAATCCCAGGGGCAGATAGCTGCAAGCTTTTCTTGAAGTAGGAACTCCAGATAGGTACTTACCTTTTGGGGAAAGGCATATTGTCCAGGGCCAGCTTGGTAGCTGACCAGCCCACTCCACTCAAATATGTCCCATTTTATATGTGTGAATACTTCTGTTGCATAAACTGCAGATTTTCCATCAGCAGCTTGGAATAATATCTCCTTTTGCCAGTCAGGCACCACAAGAACTGATATCTCCTCCAAAATGCCCTTATTGCCCCCCAACCAAAGTAGTTCTGCAATTTTTAGAAAACAAAAAGCAGCTTTGCATTTTTAACTTACCATTGTGTCTACAATTTTTTCGCTGCGATTAATCAACCTGTGCCCAGGGAGCTTCTGGGGTCTGAAACATCCTTCTTACAGTATACTGAAGTTCAGTTATTAAAAGTAACATTTCATGTCCTTGAAATTCCACAAGGATTTTTTTCTGTGCTCCTGAAGTGAGCTATTTGAGACAATAACCCTGTGTCTTATCCTGATCCAGGCCCCTCAATGTCTACTGGCTGCAATACCCCCACAGCTCACCCACACCGCCACAGAAACCTGAGCTGACGTCCCTTCATGGACGCTTCCAAGAGCCGGCATTTCCGGGAGGAACTTATGGTTGAAGTTCTGGACAGGGCCAACAAGCAGGTCCAGTGCAAAAGACAGAGGGATTTGCAGCTAGAGGAATGTGAATATATGTGTGATCACTACCCTTGGTCTTTATGTGTTCCTAGAGACTCTAACTCTAAAACAAGTAGCAGAGGTGACTTTCACTCTGGTAAGCTTGAAACTGTACCCACCAGAGCCGAGCCCACGGTGGTGTAATACCACATTACAAAATTCACTTTAAATAAAATAAAAGGCTACAGTAGACACCCCGCCAATGGCATTTCAATCTGCCAAACATACATTCAACAACCATTCTGCACCCTGCTGAGAGTGTAATTAAACCATTTTTGCCAGGACCTCTGAAATCAGGGTATGGTTTCATAAGCCAAGGCAAAAGCAGATATGCAGGGGACCTAGACTAATGGTTGGGACAGTAATGCCATTTATGACTATTTGGTGGGAATAGTGTCCCAGCCTGTCCAAGAATGTAGACTCCTGAGAATGCCTCTTGAGAATGCTAAACAATGGGCATGAGTCCCATCAATGGCCCCAGCACAGTTTGGAAATCCCATTATCTCACAGCCAGCAATTATTCTGGACAATCTTTTATGCTGACCACTTTGGAGTAAACCAAACACCTGATTGCCTCAGAAACCTCTGCCACCACTGTATCCACAGTCAACTTTCCAATCCTAAATTGGTTGGAAGTGGACCTGTAGCAGTCTGGGGTAGCCAGCTTCCAGATGGTCATAGCAACCTTCTTATGGACCAGCAAGAGTGGCTTCATGCATGTGTCTTTATGCTGGAGGTTCATAACAAGCTGTTCTCAAAGCTTGAGATATGTAGCTTTCTTCATGCAAAAGTTCTGGACCCACTGCTGGTCATCCCAGGTCTGCATAATGATGTGATCCCACCTGTCTGTGCTTGTGGCCCTGCTCCAGCTGTTCTACATAGGAGGCAGCAGCAGTAGCTATAGTGAGTGTCATGAGCAACATCAGCCAGTTCATGTCTGCCATGCCTGGGTAGTAGTCTCCTCTGCTTTCTCCTGTGTCAGGTGCTTTTGGTGAGTCAGAAAACACTGCCAGAATGTCCATCAGCATCTCACACAAACTCTGCCATTTCCTGACACAGGCATGAAAGCACAAGCAAGAGAATTCTTCAAAAGTAGCCTCCTCCATGTTTCTGGTTCTGGTAGCTGGTAGCACATCCACCAAAATGACAGTTCAGCGGGATGTGTTGGTGGACTGTTCAAACTTCCTGAAACAGGTTGGGTAGTCAAGTTTTCCCACAGTGCACCACAGTCAAAAGGCTAGATTGGCCACATTTCAGGAGAGTGCTAGGGAGTCTAGGGTATAGTTGGTTTGACTCAGGTTTGTGTGCTGAAGTGTGAATGCCAGAGTCCCAGGATCAACCCAGGTTAGAAAATTCTTAACGCAGGGTTAACAATCAGTGTAGATGCTCAAACCCTGGATTCTCTAACCCAGGGTCAGCTGGCTCAAGTCCCACTAATGACAGGCTTACATTGCAGCATAGACGTATGCTCTGTTTTCTGTGAAATAGTGATGTCACAAACTCATTGGACATGCTAATCAATTAGCTTTAATCTGAGGTCTAGCTAGCCAGAAAGATTTTCCCCTCCTACACTTACTGTGATATCACAGGGCCCTGGCTTTTGGAGCCATGCAGTAACTCATATTATGATGTATTTTTAAATAAAAATAAGTGAAGTGATTAGCTGCTTTGGATGCAAAGAAGAGCTTTAAAGTGTGAACTGAGTGTAACTGATATAGCAATGTTTGTGTCTGCAGAGAGTCTGAAATGATAGCTTTGAGATGCATACGATGTGTCCAGCTCATCTCCATGGGAAGTTAACACTCAAGACCCACCTCTCTGGGGAGTCCTGCTAACACCAGTCCAGAAGAGGATTAAATGTATGGCAGGAGGAGAATGCAGTTGGTCCAGATCACCCAAGAGACACTCTCACTGCTGGGGTAAGTCCTGGGAGGGAGGGACTTGGACCTGCTGCCCGACCTGGTTCTTTAGGGGTTGGGGAGATGCAATCTACCACTTCACTAGCTGCAACTCTTGGGGGGGAGAGGAAAGAGGTGTCCACCATTACCACTCCGAGTGAGAGGTGAGGGGCCACAAGGCAGGGCCACAGGTGGGCTCCAGGCAGGAGTTCTGGAACAATTTTTATAATGGGGGTGCTGAGAGACATTGAACCAAACTGTAAACCCTGTATATAATGGAAACCATTTCAAGCCAGGGAGTGGTGCAGCACCCCCCAGCATCCCTAGTTCCAGCATGTATGGCTCCAGGTATGTCTAGTTGGGAGAAAATATATAAAACATCAAAGGGATATACTGAAACACAACTATATTTCTAATATAGTAGCTGCATGGTCCATACTTCTCTGAAGAAATACTACTGAAAAAATCTTTAGATTCTGGTGGAGATGTGGAGCTTGGGTGTTGTCTGTTTTTAGAGATGGATATAGGAAAGTGACTCTTATGTGCTGGGCACAAATGGAGTAACTAATCTTGATATATAAATGGCTTATTATCACCTCACTTTAGGACCTGACTATTTCTTAGTTCTTCTAGGGTACTTTGATCTTAAAATGTTGGACTCTTGTAACAGTGGCTATGGGTCTAGCATGCGGGTAGTGAAAAAATTATCCTATTGGCTTTAATCCAACAATTTTTCACTTCTTATTTTAAGCACAGCAGGAATCCATTGTTCAAAGAAAGATGTGGGTTACTTTCCTTAGTACCTTCTCGGAGTCCAATCAGTCTTAGATTTTTTTTCCCTATGGTTCTCACGTTCTTCCAATTTGGCAGCCAGTAGCTTTATTTGCTCTACCATTCGGTATCTTGATTATCTGTCTCTGTTCATTTAACATCAAGGCACTGATCTATCCTTCCCTCAGACAGCGTCTTGTACTTCTGAAATTGTAGTGTTCATCTTTTCTAATTTATTGTCTATTTTAGCTTCCAGCTTGGCAAATTTTGACTCCAAACTCATTGTAGGTTAAAGTTAATTTCTATGACAATTTTCCTGGCCATTTGGGAAGTAAGGTTTATTCTCAATTGCCTCTGATTCTTTTGGCACATTTCTTTTCTTGATCTTCATTGTAAATTTATTTGGAGATTTTTGCATGGTATCACTAATGTTTGCCCAAAATTCAGATAATGACATGTTCACACCCTAGCCAAAGGGAAAATATAACACTCTAATTCCAAGAAGGAGGGGAATGCAATAGACAGAATGGTCTTTTCTGCCTCTAATTTTCATGAGTCTCTCAGTTGTTTTACAAGAGCATTATTTTTGCAAGTGAAACAATGGCTTTTGGCTAGTGCAAACCATTACGACATTGTATTACAAAGTTGTACCACCTGCTTTGATCCCTAGGAAATCTATTCTTTATACAGACCCACTTTTCACAGAATTTCAGCAAAAGAAACATGGGACTTCTGACATTAATAATATGGAATTAGGAGTAATTCAGTTAATTGGTTCCAGTCTACTGCAATGTTTAACAAACTCAGATATAAATAGGCTAATCTTTGAAAATTAGCCTATTAATTTCTGGTTAAAAATAAAAAAAATATTATATCAGTGGTACTCAAAGTATATCCTGGGGCACTAACAGCTCAGCACCTTTTTACTCTCAGCTCACTCAGCTGTTTTGTAAACTTTGTTTGCATTGAACATAAGAAGGCTCTTTACAGACTTCTTAAGAACTATTATGGCAGATGGCTGCCATGAATGGTTTAAAACAATCAGTGTTATAGTAGCTAATAAAGTGGTGTTCTCCTTCAACATGTTTTTTGTGTTTATAGCTATAGATACAGCATGAACAAATTAAATTATAATATAAATACAAATGATAAATATGTGTGTATAGCATATTATAATTAAATAATTATTAGTGATAATGAGCAGCAAACTGATCTGAAACATATAATCAGTTTTAGGTTGATGTATAAGATAATTTAATTTAAGATAGGTGTTTATAAATTTATTGTTACCTGGAGTAATTCACATAAGCTTTTGTGTACACTAGCAGTTTCCCCCCTAAAATTCCCCATGATCACTGCCAGTTATTTCAGTTCCATATTATAGCCATTGTGTCATGTAGACCTACCTGCCCTGAATATAGTATGCCACAAGATGTAATTGTGACCCCACTGAAGTTTTGCCATTGACTTCATTAAGGCCAAGATTTCATCTACAGTACTTAAAGCATGGACTGCTCCCTGGAACTCTGACTGCATTATCATCCCTATTCTTCTTACCTGTGATGATAATGATGAGACATTTTAGGAAAATATCCTAGCATAGACACAGCTATATATTTTTCATTGTGGGGCAGTAGGGAGTATATACAGTTTTAACTGAATAGTTGGAATAATAGAACACTTGGAAAATAATTCATTAGAAGAAAAGATTTTGGTCCAGATTCTAAGATGCTGTAAATCAGGATAGCCCCATTGAAGGGGCCAGAATTTCCCCTGCTCCGTTAGGGATCCGTCTGCCCATCTAGAACAGGGAGAAGTATCGGAGGCGTGAGGGGAAAGAGAGGGGCTGATCCAATGAAGCTACACTTTCCTCTCTGATCTCTGTGGCAGGATTAAAGAGCAGGGAATAGTGATGCCAGCAGCCCTTTACCTACAGTGGGAGGGAGGGAGGGAGAGAAAGGCAAACACCTGTGTGAGTGACTACCCCTGACCTTTCCCCCTGTTTCTCCATGGCATGGTTCATCTGTGGGCAACCAGAAGAAGAGGGAGAGGGAGAGGGAGAGGGAGAGGGAGAAGAGTGCCCCCACCCCCTACTGATGAACAGTGGAGCTTGAGGTGCTTGATCCTGACCATATTCTCTGCAAACAGACTGCTGGTGCCCCTTCTTGTCAGCTCTTAGGCACCAATCCAGCTGAATACTTCAACTTGTGCTTAACTGAAAAAATGTGAGCAGCCCCACTGAAATCAATGGTATTACTCATCTACTTTAAGTTAAGCATGCATGTAAGTGCTTTGCTAGATCTAGTCCTTAAAAAGCTCCTCTCCTCAGCAGCTTGGCCATCTCCCATTCTGCTTCCATGAAGGAGCTTCAGGGAGATTCTTCTGGACATGTTGTCAGTTGAGCTGGCTGGGAAATAGAAATCCCTTCTGAGGAAAATTTCACATTTTGGGGAAACAAAAATCCTCCTGAATTGGGATCCAAAGACAAAAATGGTAAATTTTTCACAGGAAGACATTTTAAAAAAAAATCCATTAAAAAAACCAGAAACCAAATATTTCAGCTTGACAGCTGGCCACTACAAGGCTCCTGTCTGTCTCCCTGGCTCTCCCTCCCGGGTTTCCTCCTCAGCGGAGTTGCCAGAGAGTGAAACTGAAGAGAGTCTTCCAGGTCAGCAGTGGGGGAATTATCATTTTGGTTCTCCTGACAAAAAAAATGAGTTGTTTTTTGCACAAAGGGCATTTTTCATTGGAAAATCATTCTGATGGGAAGTTCCCACCAGCTCTGCTCAACAGCAAGGGAAGAGTCTTATTTCTGAATCCAGGAAGAGAGGAGCCTAGGTTCTTTGACCTCCCATAAATAAATAAATACAAATAAATAGACGTGTTTTATACCGCCACCCATCATTACAGAACCTGAGCACCATCCACAAAAAATTATTAGCAATTAAAGCTGGTCAGATTATTTTTTATGGAAAAAGCTGTTTTGATTAAACTGAATTTTTTGCAAAAGAAAAAAAATCAAAATGATTTTTTTAAATTGGGGAATTTTGAAAATATTAGGTTTTGTTCTTATTCAGCGTGAAAATGTTACAAAACTGTCAAAATTTCCCAGAAGATGGCAATTCTGAGTTTCAACCAGCTCTGGTAGTAATAGCAAAGTCCCTGGTTGATTTCAGGGAGTCTCTGGCTTACCTCCCCATTTGTTTGAGCGTGGGAATTGGTCAGAAGGAGATGGCAATGTTGTCAGTTTGGAGCTATAATTGACCCTGCCCTTCATTGTTTTAAACCAACAGTTGGAAGATCTAGCAACATGTTGTTTGAATTCACTGACTTTTCATTTAAATTGTGTGGTCTCAACATTGGATTAATATAGTTCTTATTCCAAGCCCATTCCATAAAGGGGGAATGGAGGGGCAGTATCTGCTATTATGGGCCCTGTGCTATGTAAGTAGATGAATATCTGCTCTGGTGCTTTGCTCCTGTTGGGGTGGGGATGACATCATTGGATAAAAGACACTGGATGTGGTTTAATTAGGCTGCAACTTTATTCCTAAATATCAGGTTGTACCCAGCAGATAAGTGTACAGTGCTGGTAATTCGTGGGCGATGGGAGGTTTGCTGTCATCCCTCCCCCTTTGCCCATCCTGGTCCCCAGCCAACCCGCTGCTGAGACCTCGCCACCTCCCCTTTGAAAGAGGGTTCAGGGGGGCTATAAAAGAGGTGGGGGGATTGGCTCCCTGCAGTACCAGTCATACGAGTCCCAACCTCTCCCCCCTGTTTGTGCTTCTTTAAATAATACCTCCTTTAAATCCTTTAGTAATCCATTTGAGCTGATCTCCATATCTCTTTCTTACAGGGTACTTGCCCTGGACATCCGCCCCACACTTACATAATGAGTTGTGACATAAAAGCCTAACCCTAGTTTCATGTTTGCCTCATCTCGCTGTGGGGAAGGCGAACCCCACCCCTCCACCTCACCTTGGCCAATCTGGTGGAGAGGGAAAAATTCTTCCCAGGCCCCCAAGAAAGGAGCTACTAGCACAATACCCACAGCAGATCCTGACAAAACCTAGTATTTCACTACTTCCATGGGTGGGAGGTTGCACCACATGGTCCACGTAAAAGAGGGTTTTTTTCTGCACCGACCTGGACCTAAACAATACCCCTCTCTTCTGGTTACCTGGGGACGGGGAGGGGTCAGCCACACTGAGCTGGTCTGAAGCTGCTGCAGCAAGTCATGCTCTGGCTATTTGGCCTTAAAAGGGCCACACACCTTTTCCTACAACCCAGACAGCAGCTCACACTGCTTAACATGAGGTGAGGTCATTTCCAGTTTCTATTCCCCAACTCTCACTTATATTCCCTGAGCAAAGCCTATTGAATTTGGCTTTGAACAGGGGCTAGGATTTGTCCATTTAAATTCTCATAAATGGACTTGCCTATGTAGACATTGAAAAGGTAAGTATTCAGCGAATTGACTCAAATTACAGGTCAGTCAGTAAGGAATGAGTTACTATCTTGACAATGTTGTGTACAGTATTTTGTGCATTATTGTAAATATTTGTGTACAGTATAGGCAAGAATGGAGCTGTTGCAGCCATGACAGTATTGATTGTGTGTGTGTATTTAGAATAGATTGAATTTTCTATTATACATCCACTGTAAAAATCACCATAAAATATTACTTTGTGTCAATACTAACCTGTTTTCAAACTCAAGTTATCTCTTGGCTATTTTGATTTGGAAATATCCAAAAGGCCTCTCTCCCCCTACTTGGGATTTGTAAACTAAATCTTGCACAATTTAATTTTTAAATTGAAACAATTTTTGAGTTTGAGGGCAAACAAATAATCCTAAACTCATATATTTTTTTAATCTATTGGCATTTACTTAAAAATAGTTGAATGAAGTTTAGGCAAATTGAATTTAAAATAATGTATTCGTGATCAGAGATCCTGGAGGTGAAGTTTCATTCTGTTGTTATCTTGTTGTTGAATTATACACTTCTAATATTTGGGCTTTAATGGAAATGTTGACAGCCTTAACTGCGGCACAACCCGGGGGGAAGGGGAGGGGCGGCTCTAAAATAAATTAAATCAAATAATCATCAAAAGAATGAGAAATGTCTGGTTCTAAATCTTATTTACCAAGTGACATTACAGGCTGTGACTAAAATACAACGTTGTAGAGGTCCCAATAATGAATGTTAATCTCACACACACAGTCTCCGGCATTAGTTTTATTACACTTAGATTCTGAAGAACTGTAAGCCTCTCTAAAGCTATTGATCTGCAGACTTTCTGAAATTAAACTGCCAGGTATCACTGTGTTCTTGATATGTTATTGATTTTCTTCAGAATGTTTTGGAGGAATGTGACAGAGCTGCAGTACGACTAGAAAGGGCTCTGTTTTCTTTAGTAGATAACTTAGTTATACAACCATAACATTGACCATAATATTTTTGCTTCCCTCCCCCATTCATAAAAAACTTTAAGTAGTAAGTTTATTAGGACCCCCCACAAAATTAACACCTCCTTCCCCTGAATCATCAAATATTCTTTGGCCTGATTTTTCAAAGGTACTGAGCCCCTAGTGTAACAGAGTTCTCAGCTCTTGCTTCAGGGCAGCTTTAAGTTCCCTTTGTGTCACTGAAGATGTAAAAAGATAACAGAAAGAGAGACCAAAGATCTGCCCCTTCTCTTCATTCTAAAGTTCCTTCAGAGCGTGTGGATGTCTGGACCTGGAGACTTGTAACTTTTTAATTGATCATTTATTCTACCACTTTTGTTTTTGACACCACAATTTCTAACAGGGCTTCATCTTCATTATCTGAAAGAATAGGTATAGGATACACATCTCTGCAATGTCTTCTGTGCTGAAGGCTGGAAAAAATATATATACTAACTTGCTGCATACTGTTTCAAATTAAGTTGCAAGCTATTCAGGACAAGGAACATGTTTTCCTATGGGTCTGTATAGTGCTCAGCACAATAGGTCCCTGATCCTAATTGGGGCCTTTGGTTGCTACTGAAATACAGATAAATAAATATATTCGGACACATACACTATATATATGTATAGTTCCTTGTCCTGAATAGCTTGCAACTTAATTTGAAACAGTATGCAGCAAGTTAGTACACTAAACAACAGGGAATGGGAAGAGAGGTCAAGGACATTGATAACAGGATTTTATAGTTCCATAGGTTAGCTATTGTAAAAATGATGGTAATATATCATTTGAAAGTTTGGGGGGAAGGGGTTGTTTGATTTTTTTTCTTGTTTTTGTTTGTTTTGTTTACCCAACAAATTTAAAATTTATTGATAAAATCAGCTCTCTCAACATCCTCTCAATCTAGCCATAGTTTGTTAGCTGATTCCTTACAGGCTTCACAGCCATGGCTTCTCTACATGTCCTTATCCTCCTTAATTGGCTCTTTTACTCCTTAAATTGTCCTGCAGGTACATTGGTTCCCTTGCAGGCTCCCTTCTTCTGAAATAATTAAATAATGTTGCATCCTTTGTTTTTACACCTTCAATTATTTGCTCTTCAAAATCCCTCTTAGCCTTTCTAACTTCCAGGTTACATTTTACTTGTAGTTTGTTCCTTTCTGTTAACTTCATTTGAAATACATTTCAATTTCTTGAAGAATACCTGGTTGGCTTGAATATATAAACAAACTATTTCCCCACTGTTCTTTTCGAGTGTAGAGGTACCTTAGACATATGCCTTCTGTGACTCTATGGTATGCTTAAATAGCCTCCATGCTGAGCCTATGGTTTTAATTTCCTTTAAACCATCCTCCTTACTTTTTTAAAGTCCCCTTTTCAAAAGTTTAATACAACATTGGTGGCTGTTGGTGCTAGCCCTCCCAGAAGGATGTTGAACTTTTATATTTTGAATTTGGTTCATTTGTATTTACATAGTGAAACCACTGCTGTATGTTACTCGGGACAATGAGTGTAGCCTCTCCTCCTGTGTGATCTAGAACTAGCAGCAACAACAAGCATTTCAAAAAAGGTGTCAGAAAATTGCATCTCAAATCTTATCTCAGTGTGACATATGACCTGTTTGTGTATGAGCAGATGAAGTCACTTGTTACTGTTCATTGTTAGATGTAGTTGAATCAGTGATCTCCCTTGATGATGTGCACTCAATTTCAGTTTGATCTGGAAGCTGGTAGTACATTGTTACTTTTATAACAACAACTACGACAAACCTTAGCCTCGAATGCTACTTGTCAGCTAATGGTATTCTAGGCTCTTCTCAGTCACGGTTCAGGTCAGAACATGGTACAAAGACAGCACGTGTTGCTCTGGTAGGATGATCCTTTTTTTGCCCATTGAGAAGGGAACTACATTCATCCTCATCCCTGCTATATCTCTCTGGCATTCTGTAACACTGAACACCAAATGCTCCTATCCCACTTCCAAAAAACTGGAGACTGAAAGTAGGGAGTTGTGATTAGCTAGTTGCCCTCTGCTGCAAGAATCCTCATCTTCTCAAACGGCTCTATCCTGTTCCCTATCCAGTTAGATGCCAAGAGTTGAAATGCCAAAAATGCACTGTAATACCCAGCTCTACTTCTCTATTATGGCAGATGTAATTTCTTCCAATGCCAGCAGAGATCTGCACCTGGAAGAAGAATATCTGGCTAAAGCTGGATCCTGGCAAAGTATGCTTCTAAGAAGAGAGAAATACGTCAAAGAATTCCTTTTCTTCATAATGCCCCTTTGTATCCTGCCTCTTGATTGTAAAATTGTTTTGCAGCTTTGGGTTCTCAGTGTTCAGCATATTGAAATAACACAGCTGGAAAAAGGCTACTTCAACCTGTTTTGCCACTTGTGAATAATATGATTATCCTAAACTCATGCTGATAAAGTCTTTCTATCACACTGCACCTAAAAGTAGACTGCATATATGTATGTCTAGCTATATGTACCATGTTGTGTGTTATGTTTTCTGTCAATTCCACCTTGAGTCTCCCTTAATATGTCATTTCTGTTTTTTGTTTATGTTTTTTTTATTTATTTCTAGCTACATTAATTTGATTCTGTCTTTGGTAATGATAAATATGAACAGTAGATTTTATCTAATTCAGTGCAATAGTGTATTTCATCTCCAGGAAAACTCTTATTTGTGAAATAATTGATGTACTGGTGTAATTGCAATGAAGAGGAGACTGGTCTAAGGAAAGATTAGCACAGATTGTAATTATTTTACAATAATGGGAGAAAACATACATTTTCTACACTAAACATACTCACAGGCAAAGGATGAATTGAAATCCAAAACGATTAGTGCAGCAAATATATGGAGAGCATTAGCTTTTGAAAGTTGGTGTAACTGCTTCATTTTCTTTCTGCAAGTGTCTCTATTTTATGACACTTCATTGTCATAACTGTTGGTTAGGTCTCCAAATCTGTTGTTTTCAATATCAGCATGGCAACAAACATATCACAGTTTGGAGGATACTATACTTATCCTGTGATTAAAAATTCTAACATAGTTGAATAAGTTACTGTATTTTGACGGAAAAAATTAAATCCACATGGTTAATACTTACAATCCATCCTTCAAAAGACTCTATTATTTTGAGACTGAATAACAGCGTTATCTGTTTTATAAGCATTTATTTGGTATCACTGCCCCCAAAAGTGCTTTTATTTTCCAGACCAATTTCAAACGATGTCAAAAGCGCAATTTCTTTTGGGTTGTTAGATAAGTTATATGCAGGTATTTGATGATACAGTCACAGAGTGCTGCACTTTCAATACACTTGAGCCTTTATGTTTCAAGCGTCTGTATTCCTAAATGTATAATGAAGACTGTGTTATTTCAATTTCTGGAGGTGGTATACACTGCACTGTTTTTCAGCATTCACTGTGGTTTAGCACATGTCACAGACATATTGTTAGTGCTTATTCAGATAGAAATACCTAAAGGGAAGCCTGCCTAAGTGAACAGAAATTGGCTTAAGTAAATCTGCCTAAGCTGATCCCATGATTTTCATAAGAATGAAACATTATTATCCCATGAGCCCACCCCTACCCCCATCTCCCAGATAGGGAAATATAATATATTTGTACGGATAACAGAGTTGTATTCAAGGAAAGATTTGACACCGTAGAACAAAGATTAAATTGTGCCCAGGAACCAAGTCAATATTCACTGCCCACACTTATGAATAAATTTGAAAAACATACTACTATTGAGAAACTAGCAATTGAAACAGAATTTGTAGTATATGTGGCTGTCAGACTTCGATTCTTTTGTTCTCTGTATACTGCAGATTTACATTTCAAAGAACTCCGTATGTTTGCAGAGACTGAAGCCATTTTTACTCAGCTTTGGTGCAGCCTGTTATAAAGGAGACCCCCACACTGTGCTCTCTCAGAGACTTTCATTATTCTATTTTGTTGTTGTTTTAGCTAATCTAAAATAAGACATTTTTCTCTTTGTGGATGGAAGCATAAGAGCAATGGATTGGCAATACTAAGATGGTACTGAGGCAGAACTCATAAACTTTCCACCAGAAAAGATTTATACAAAATAAGCCTAGTCAAAACCCTTCCCAGCCATGTGGTATGATAACCCCTGAATTTGTTTGCAAATTTCAAGCACTTTACCTCTCTTTTGAAATAATAGGTTTAAAATTGTTGTTAATATTTCCCTATGCCACATGTGATGGTGATGTCTAGCTGATAACTCAAACTCGTGATAAATTGTATTTATTATGTGCCTTTGATCCTCCCTTCACCTGCACTTTGCCCATTAATCTCTCCTCCAGTACTACTAACATTCCAAACTTCTATGCTGTTTCAAACTGCTATCATTAAAAAATAAATCCCCCTTTTCCCTAAATGTGGTACTTCCCCCATTCTCCAAAAGTACTTTGGCCAATTGCATCCTTCCCTGTACAATATAATTTAGACAATTGCAGCATCTCAGTCTGCCACATCTGTTATGTATAGGGACAGGAGTGTGGGTGATCATGTCTAATAGTTAGATTTGGGCGCCTGGAACTAGAGCTGTGGTCAGGGTCAGCTCCCAAGCCAAAGGACAGAACCAGAGAAAGAGTTAGGAGTCAAGCCAGGGGTCAAAGATGGAGTCAGGGGCACAGCGTGGTAGCAGGGACTGGGAGCAGATGGGATGTTGGGATAAGGAGGAAGGAACCAGGAGTCAGACAAGTAAGCAGGGATTCACCTACTTGCTGAGACAACTTCTTGTGTGTGTTTTTGGCTTAAGTAGTGCATCTTAGCCAATTGGTGGGGTATAACGTCTCCCCCAACCAGGAGTTTTGTGGGTAGGGTTCTTTGTGATCTGGAGCTTTACTAGCACCTTCTCTACCAGTTGGGGTGAGCTTCTGGGGAGGGGTTATGGTCTGAGCACTATTTGGGGATCCACAGACCTGGCTTTGAGATGCATGATCTCTCACATCATCCTCTGCCCCAGGGCACCCTCTGGCTTGCAGTGCGTTGGGTTTTCCAGGGTGTTTTTTGTGGAAGGCTTTTACCTGGTCAGGAGCTTGGACATTCTTCACCGGTTCCCAGGAGTGCTCTCGAAGACCACATCCTTCCCAATCCATGAGATATCAGAGTCAATCCCAACTGATTCTGACATCAAGGTCTCGTGGAGTATATACTCACCATGGTCTTGAACATTTACCAGTGCGGGGTGGTGGTTGGGAGCATTGAGGGAATAGGTTCTGAATGTGGGGCTTCAGGAGGGATATATGACAAACTGGGTGTATTTGGAAGAACAGGGTAAATCAAGTTCAAAAGTCACTGGGTTAATTTGCCAATGAACTCAATAGGGGCCAAGGAATTGGTAGTTCAATTTCTGAGATGGTGTGTAGGTGTTTCGTCAACAACCGTATCTTCTGGCATACCTGTTGTCAACAGTCTGTTTATTGTTTGTAGCTCTTAGTCTTCTTTGGGTAAACTTTTAGGTTATCTTGAGTTTTACATATCCGTTGTATCCAGTCTAGGGCTGCTGAGTTGAGGGTAGCTTTCAGTAGAACTGAGGATGGAACCCATAGTTCTGAAAAAATGGTGGGGGATACTTTACCCTGTGGAAGTGTGTTCTGTGTTATTGTATGTAAAGTCTGCCTGAGGACCAGTTAATCTGGTGGACATTAATGTAGCATTGAAAATGTTGCTCCAGGATCTGGTTGGTTTTCTCCACTTGACCATTTGTCTGAGGGTGGTAGGTGGAAGAGAGGCAAGAGCAGATGCCCAAAATCCAGAGTTTCTTGCCAGAAGTGAGAAATAAATTGTGCACCATGGTTGGAGATGAGGATTCTGGAAGTTCCATGGAGGCAGACAACTTGGTCCACTCAGAGCCAGGCAGTTTTCTGGCAAGAAGGTAGACCAGAGCAGGGGATGAAGTATGCCATCTTTGTGAGATTGTCTTCTACTGTCAGAATGGTCATGAATTCATTGGACTTGGGTAGTTTTACTACAAAGTCTAAAGCAATGACTGTCCAAGGACCAGATGGAGTCTTGAGGGGTTGCAGGAGTCCAAGGGATTTATTGTGTGGCACCTTGCAATGGGCACATACATTGCAGGAGGCCACATAGGTATGCACTGTGAGGCCACCAAAAAGCATGAGAGAGTTGGTGTTGAGCTGTAAAGAAGCCAAAATGTCCTGCCTGGGGGGGGGGGGGGGGGTCATGATATACTTGAAGGCTATAGTCCTTGGAGGTCCAGAGGTTACATATATACACCCTTTTACATAGATCACCATATCTCAAACATAGTGGGGTTCCTTATTTATATCTTCCTGTTCATCAGGATGGATCCCGTCAGTTGAGGCTGATGGCATAAGGGTGCACAGATCTTGGTGGGGAGCCAGGCCCAGAACATTATGAGACTTGAGGATGCAGGAGGTTTTAGGGTTCGATTCCTTTAGGTCAGTGTAATATTTGCCCTTCTGGGATAAAGTGTTGGCCTTCCTATTTTTGGTTCCTAGACAATAGGAGATTATGAAAATAAAGTGTGAGAAGAAGAAGGCCGAACAAAGTTGTCACTGGTTGAGGGCCTTGGCCTTATGCAGATATTCAAGGTTCTTATGTTTGTTATACACTGGAATGGGGTACTGGGCCCCTTCTAGGTAGTGACACTACTCTTCAAAGCTGGTCTTAATTGCAAGGAGTTCTTTGTCCCAAATTCTACAATTTTGCTCTATGGATTTGAGTGCCCTAGAATAAAAGGTGCAGGGATGTAGTAATTGTTGCAGACCATGCTTCTGGAATAGCACCGTTCGGATTGCCAAGTTGGAAGCATCAGCTTTAATGGTGAAAGATTGCGTGGTGTTGAGGTGGACTAATATGGGAGCAGTGGTAAACACAAGGTTTAATTGCTTGAAGGTCTGCTGGGCCTCGGGTGACCAGCGGGACATGGTGTTTTTGCAGAGCAGGGTAGTGAGAAAGGCTATCCACTCCAAGAACTTTGGGATGAACTGCCAATAGAAGTTCCTGAATCCCAGGAGGCGTTACAATTCATGAACATTCTATGGAACTGCTCACCTGAGGACTGCCTTTAACTTGCATGGGTCCATTTTGATAACAGAAGGAGATACGATGAACCCTAGGAATTCTATGGAGGACTGATCAAAGGCACATTTTTCTACCTTAGCACAGAGCCATGGTGGTATAGGCTCTTCAGGATGGAATGGATGTGCATGGTGTTTTGTTCAGCAGTGTCTGAAAAAAATAAGTATGCTACCACATATCTCTCCAAAATGGTCTGAAGTATATCATTAATAAAATATTGGAAAGTCACAAGTGCATTTATCAAAGCAAAAGGAATCACAAGATACTCAAAGTGAGTGTAATGCATTCAAAAGGCAGTCTTCCATTCATCCCCATCTCTAGCACATACTAGATTGTATGCCCCCAGAGGCCTAGCTTTGTGTGCACCCAGGAAGTGCTCACACAGTCCAATAGATCAAGATTAGTGGTAACGTGTATCCATTTCTAATGGTGACCTGATTCAGTGCCTGATGGTTTACACATAGTCAGAGTCCTACATCCTTTTTAAAAAAAATAAAGAGGGCTAGTGCCCCAGCAGGTGAAGTGGATTTACGAATAAAGGGTTGTCGAGGTTCTCCTGAAGGTAGGTGCACAACACAGTTAGTTTGGGCTCGGACATGGCATACATACATCCAAATGGAATGTTTGTGCCTGGTTGTAGCTCATTTGGGCAATCATAGATCCTGTGCGGGAACAAGGTGTCTGCATTCTGAAGACATCTTTGTAGTCACTGTATTTGGATGAAAGTCAAAGACCAGAATCAGTGGGTGGCTCTGCTGGGTAAGCTATCCTAGTATGCGTTCACTGGGGAACTACTGTGTGTTGCCCATTTCCTGGAGCCAAGCAATGCTGCTGGCAGAATTCTGAGAAATTCAACTTTTAGTTCATGCTAATGGATAAAGGTGTTGTGGAAAGTCAACCACAAGATACCCAGGATCAGAGGAAAGTATGGCACTGAATGGTGGGGTCTCTCAATAGTAACCTTGAGATGAACAGTTTGCATGGCCACTGGCCCAGAGGATAAGAAGGATCCACTGATTGTCTGTACTAGGTCTGGAACAGGCTTGGCTACAGGGGAATCTGTAGTGCTTGGGCTGCTTCTTCATTGATAAAGTTGTCCTGTGCCTCCAAGTCAAAAAGGGCCTGCTGTGAAGGGAGAGGTTGGCGATTCCTTGGGATTCATAACACAACTGATACTTTCAGGTGTGGTGCCAGTTGACAGGAACCGGTGCATGTTCCAGTGAGGACCTCGGTTTGAATTTCAGGGGAATTCTTTGTTAGGATGCCCAGGCTAGCCCCTTTCACTGAGTTTGGGCTAGCTCATTTCCCGGATTACTTTGGAATGGGTTCCTCTTGGGACAATTAGAGATAATATGACCTGGCTCATCTGGTGGGGCTGGATCTGATAGCAGAGGGTGTGGTTGTGACACCCCTCTTCTTTTTTCCCATTACTCATGTGGACAGTTGTCAATATGGATAACAAGATCTATGAAGGCATCCAGAGCCATTGAGGTCTCGACTTGGGCCTGTTCATCCTTGACCTCATCCCACAAGCCCCACTGAAACTCAAATAAATGGATCTCCTCATTCCATTTAGTGTCCGATATGAAACAGCAGACATGAGCTGCATAGGAAGCAGCTGTGCCTGCTGTTCCATAGGGTGTTAGCAAGAAGTCAGGCAAGTAGGGAGAGTCTTAGCTAGCAGCCAGCCTGGGATTTATCTACTTGCTTTCAGATATACAGTCTAGTGTATCCTACATCAGCCATTCAGTGTATCTTCCAAGCTCAGGCTCTAGAATTCAACAGCCACAGCATAATTAATCTTTATCACACATTTTAAACAGTCAGTTTTCTGGTAATTTGATAAGGAAAAAAACCACTTCAATTTGTTAAATGAACATTATTTTAGCATTAGCACCAAACCCTCTTTTGCTTTGGAATTTCAGATAAATGTAACTATTTTCTACATGACTGGATCAAAGACATTCCATTCTGTGAGAACTCAAGCATCTAAGAGGAAAATACTAGTAAAGAAAAACTCCTTTAAACTCAGGAGAGCTGCTAACCATACTGGAAGATAGAGGTGTAACATGGTGGCAGACTCTAAGTCCTTGATGTGCAAACACTTAAGCACCCCAATAACTTTATAGCTGTCCCATTGAAGATAAGTGTTTGCAGGATTAGCACCTCAACTGTTTTTAGGGGTGAAGGTCTTCTCTTTTTAGTTATATGATTTCTGGTGCTGGAACTGTTCTTTGGGAAACAGAGTAATTATTGCTCCATCAAAGTGGCAGGTGCATCTTGTTTATACCAAAAGGACATCAGAGGGGTTGAAGAGTTTCTCTCAGAGGCTATGAGTCTGAGGGATTGGCACGGAGGTGGTCCTGGTCTTTGGAGAAGATTATATTTACATGTATGTTTTGTTGTTGCTATCTGAGTTACTGATAAAGCAAAACCCCAGGAAGTAGTTAAGCTTGGACTACATGCAGTTTGTGTGTGCATTCTGATCAGAGCAAGGCGAGAACTCCACCTGCGTACAAAAGGTAATTATCACTAGATTTTTTGAGAAATGGAAATTTGGGGTTGAAATACTAAGCCCTAAAGGAGCAGAAGACAAAAAAGGCTCTTAAGCTGATTGTCAGAAAAGACCAACCTTAACTTTTAAAAGGCTTACATTCATCCGTACTCTGAGTGAACTGTTTCAGGTACAAAAAGAGGAATAGACTACAGGGCTGTTATGATTACCAGGTTATAGAGCAGTGGTTCTCAACATATTACGACAGATGCGGCCCACAATATGTAACCTGGGCTGCAGGGGCTGGATGGCAGGGCAGTGGCAGCCCGGACACCAACTCTGGACCCCCGCCACGTGGGCCACCGCCCCGGACCCTGGGACCCCTGCCATGTGGGGAAGGCCAGACCTCAGAGCCCATGGGGCTGGGTGGCTACCCTGACCCCTGTCCCGCCCCGTCCCCTGCTGCTCAGCTCCCTCAGCCCCCAGAGCTTGTGGGGCTGGGTGGCTGCCAGGACCGGCTCCAGGCACCAGCCCACCAAGCTTGTGCTTGGGGCGGCACCTGGAGGGGGGCGGCGCAGCGCTCCGGCTCCGGCCGCCGGGGAGAGCGGGGTCACAGCCGGGCTCGCCGCCCTCCGCCCGGCGCTCTGGCCGCCGGGGAGAGCAGAGCCCCGGCCGGGCACTCCGCCCTCCCCCCGGCGCTCTGGCCGCCGGGGAGAGCGGAGCCCTGGCCGGGCACTCCGCCCTCCTCCCAGGGCTCCGGCCGCCCTCCCCCCCGGCGCCCTCCCCCCGGCCGCCGGGGAGAGCAGAGCCCCGGCCGGGGCTCGCCGCCCTCCCCCCGGGGCTCCGGCCGCCCTCCCCCCCCCCGCGCTGTGGCCCCGCTGTGGGGGGGGGGGGGGGGCGGAGGCTTTTTTGCCGCCCCAGGCAAAAAAGCCAGAGCCAGCCCTGGTGGCTGCCCCGGACCCCGGGACCCCCGCCATGCAGGGCAGGCTGGCTGTCCAGCCCGGTCCCCCACACACAACTGCCCAGGCCTCTGGAGCTTGCAGGGCCGGACAGCTGCCCCAGATCCTATGAGGCTGGGTGGTTGCCCCAGACCATGTGACCACCCGGGGCCGGCGGGGAGCCCCTGGCCCACACTCCCCCTGACCCTACAGGGCTGGCTGGGAGCCTGACCCCCAAACTAGGCAGCGGGGCAGCCCAGACCCATCCCCCCAGGTAGCTGGGAACCTGGGACCCTGGGTATACCCGTGGCCTTTAGCACACAGCTGAGCTGGACAGGCCACAGGTTGAGAACCACTGCTATAGAGTATAAATTACAGGTTAATATACATTTAGAATATATATAGCAGTATGCTGCCATGTATAAAAGCTTCCTGAATATTCTGTGATGCCACTTTTCTCTGCTGCCCTTGAAGCATATTTGGATTTGTTCAGATCAATATTAAGATTTACCGTATCGACACAACCTGTCAATAGTGACCACAGCTAAGGAGAATCAGATAATAAAATTGAGACTGGTTAGATGCTTTATACATTTGTGGTCTCACTTCTCTAGTTTTTATAGCTCTCTGATATAACTGCCCAGTCAGAGCTATCTCTCTGATTTACTCTGTAAAATATAAAGTACCAGGCAAACTGGTTGAAACTATAGTAAAGAACAAAATTGTCAGACACATAGCTGAACATAAATTGTTGGGGAAGAATCAACATAGTTTTTGTAAAGGGAAATCAGGCCTCACCAATCTACTAGAATTCTTTGAGGGGGGTCAAGCATATGGACAAGGGGATTACAGTGGATATAGTGTACTTAGATTTTCAGAAAGCCTTTGACAAGGTCCCTCACCAAAGGCTCTTATGCAAAGTAAATAGTCGTGGGATAAGAGGGAAGGTCCTCTCATGGATTCGTAACTGGTTAAAAGATAGGAAACAAAGGGTAGGAATAAATGGTCAGTTTTCAGAATGGAGAGAGAGGTAAATAGTGGTGTCCCTCAGGGGTCTCTACTGGGACCAGTCCTATTCAACTTATTCATAAAGGATCTAGAAAAAGGGGTAAACGGTGAGGTGGCAAAATTTGCAGATGATACAAAACTACTCAAGATAGGTAAATCCCAAGCAGACTGCGAAGAGCTTCAAACAGATCTCACAAAACTGGGCAACAAAATGACAGATGAAATTCAATGTTGATAAATGCAAAGTAATGCACATTGGAAAATATAACCTCAACTATACATATAAAATGGAGTCTAAATTATCTGTTACCACTCAAGATAGAGATCTTGGAGTCATTATGGATAGTTCTCTGAAAACATCCACTCAATGTGCAACAGCAGTCAAAAAAGCAAACAGAATGTTGGGAATCATCAAGAAAGGGATAGATAATAAGACAGAAAATATCATATTGCCTCAATATAAATCCATGGTATGCCCACATCTTGAATACTGCATGCAGATGTCGTCTCCCCATCTCAAAAAAAGATATATTGGAATTGGAAAAGGTTCAGAAAAGAGCAATAAAAATTATTAGGGGTATGGAACGGCTTGCATATGAAGAGAGATTAATAAGACTGGGGCTTTTCAGCTTGGAAAAGAGACAACTAAGGGGGGGTATGATAGAGGCCTATAAAATCATGACTGGTGTGGAGAAAGTAAATAAGGAAGTGTTATTTACTCCTTCTCAGAACACAAGAACTCGGGGTCACCAAATGAAATTAATAGGTAGCAGGTTTAAAACAAACAAAATGAATTATTTTTCATCCAATGCACAGTCAACCTGTGGAACTCCTTGCCAGAGGATGTTGTAAAGGCCAAGACTATAACAGGGTTCAAAAAAGAACAAAAAAAGTTCATGGAGGATAGGTCCATCAATGGCTATTAGCCAGGATAGGCAGGGATGGTGTCCCTAGCCTCTGTTTGCCAGAAGCTGGGAATGGGTGACAGTGGATGGATCAGTTGATGATTACCTGTTCTGTTCATTTCCTCTGGGGCAGCTGGCATTGATCACTGTTGGAAGACAGGATACTGGACTAGATGGATTTTTGGTCGGACCCACTGTGGCCATTCTTATATTCTTATGTAAAGCTATTTTCTGCATCTTTAATATATTTGAAAGACACTATTGTAAAAACCAGACTTCAAAGATAATCCACACTAGAAGTAAGAATCTGGGTTTTGGTTTTTAATTAGTTGTGAATCTATTTCCCTTCACACCTACTTGAAGTGGGGGAGGGAGGGACTTCCAGTTTTGAAGGTTAGCAGAAATAAGATGACCTAAATATAATTACAGTAATTCCTCACTTAAAGTCGTCCTGGTTAACGTTGTTTCATTGCTGATCAATTAGAAAACATGCTCGTTTAAAGTTGCGCAATGCTCCCTCGTAACGTTGTTTGGCAGCTGCTTGCTTTGTCCACTGCTTGCAGAAAAAGCAGCCCATTGGAGCTAGCTGGTGGGGGCTTTGAACCAGGGTGGACCGGCAGCCCCCCATCAGCTCCCCGTTCCCTTCAGTTCCCTGTGTGGCAGCCACTCAGCAGGCTATCAATTGCCAGCAGTTCAGCTGTCCCTCCCCCCATTGCCATGTGCTGCTCCTGCCCTCTGCCTTGGAGCTGCTCCTGGGAGCCTCCTGCTTGCTGTGTGTGTGTGGGGCGGGGAAGTGAGGAGGGCTAATGTCAGGTTGTCCCCCTCCCCCCTGCTCCTGCCCCCTCGCTTACCGCATCACCATAGAGCGGGGGGGAGGGGGTTGGGGGGAGGGGGGACATGACAGGACTCAGGACGGAGGGGGCAGAAGCTGCTGTCTCAACTTGCTGATCTACGTAAAAAAGGCAATGTACTTAGAGTGGGGCCAGCGTACTTAAAGGGGTAATGCACATCTCTCTCTCACACACACAGGGTGTATGTCTCTGTCTCTCTCTGCCATGCTGTCTCCCCTCCCTCCATTTGTGCTGCCTTGTAGAGTGTGAGGCTACATTAACAACAATGTGTTAACCCTTGAGGGCTCAGCTGTTCTAGTTCATCATTTAGCAGTAAGGCATTCCCTGGGAAATACCCCGCCCTCTTCCACCCTCTGACTTCACCACCTCAACCAAGCTTCACAACCATCATTGCTGTGTACCAGTATTAAATTGTTTGTTTAAAACTTATACTGTGTGTGTGTGTGTATATATATATATATATATATATATATATATATATAGTCTCTTGTCTGGTGAAAAAAATTTCAATAGACAAAAAAAATTTTTTCCCTGGAACCTACCCCTCCCCATTTACATTAATTCTTATGGGGAAATTGGATTTGCTTAACATCGTTTCGCTTAAAGTCACATTTTCCAGGAACATAACTACAACGTTAAGCGAGGAGTTACAGTAATGAGCATTGATATGATAGAGGCAATAAAGATGTAGCTTGCTGATGACAGAATACATTTGTTGCACATTAATACTCTTACAGCAGTTGGGTTATTGATACTGTTCCTGAGATGTAAGCATTGTATCTTACAGGTAAATTAATACTTTGTTTCCTCTCTTTAGCAGTTGTACTTCATAACATAACAAAAGCAGAGGTTGATATGCTGGCTCAGTAATTTAGTTTCAGCTCCATTCCTATGAACCACAGCCAAGTAATTAATCTTTTACCTAGGAGACAGTACTAGTGATATTAAAACACGGGAACAATAATACATGTTATATAAAAAAGGACAGAAAAGACCTGTTTTAGGGTGTTGTTATTGCTTTGGCAGGAATGTACAGAAATGGAAGCTTGCTATCAGTGTATCAGATGTCTCATTACTGGATAAGACTAGTGAACAGCAGATGCAGAGAGGCAGAAATTTAACTCAGAAGAAAATGTACTTTTTTTTTTAAGCCTTGCAACAATGAGATTTCAGGAAAGTTCACTACTTTGTATGCTCCATGTACCACATTCAGTCTAATTGGTTTTTCATGGATTTGGAAACGCATTCTATAGATAGCAGTGCATCTGTTTTCCCCAAGACACACATTACTCTGATTAAATATTTGAAATTAAGATGGAGTGATTTTGTGTGTTAGTTTTGATTATGCTGGCTGGTTTAGTGAAAAAAGAAATCGGCAAGCTCTTGTAAGTATTTCAAAAATATGAAGTGGCATGACTTAGTGATTAAAATTGTTTAATTAGCATTTCCTGAAATGCTAGGAATGAACCACAGAAAAGAATTTCTTAAAGTGTTGTTTGTAAGTTTCAAGATAAAAAGAAGTGAATTTTGTACACATGAGTTGTATATGTGATTGGGTGACTGGGCAACAAAATGGCAGATGAAATTTAATGTTGATAAATGCAAAGTAATGCACATTGGAAAACATAATCCTAACTATACATATTCAATGATGGGGTCTAAATTAGCTGTTACCACTCAAGAAAGAGATCTTGGAGTCATTGTGGATAGTTCTCTGAAATTATCCACTCAATGTGCAGCGGCAGTCAAAAAAGTGAACAGAATGTTGGGAGTCATCAAGAAAGGGATAGATAATAAGTCAGAAAATATCATATTGCCTCCATATAAATCCATAGTACACCCACACCTTGAATGCTGCATGCAGATGTGGTCGCCCCATCTCAAAAAAGATGTATTGGAATTGGAAAAGGTTCTGAAAAGGTAAACAAAAATTATTAGGGATATAGAACGGCTTCCGAATGAGGAGAGATTTAATAAGACTGGGACTTTTCAGCTTGGAAAAGAGGCGACTAAGGGGGGATATGATAGAGGTCTATGAAACCAGAGTGGTATAGAGAAAGTAAATAAGGAAGTGTAATTTATTCCTTTTCATAATACAAGAACAAGGGGCCACCAAATGAAATTAATAGGTAGCAGGTTTAAAACAAACACAAGAAAGTATTTTTTCACGCAACACACTGTCAACCTCTGGAAATCCTTGCCAGAGAGTGTTGTGAAGGCCAATACTATAATAGGGTTCAAAAGGGAGCTAGATAGATTAATGGAAGATAGGTCTATCAATGGCTATTAGCCAGGATGGGCAGGAATGGTGTCCCTAGCGTCTGTTTGCCAGAAGCTGGGATTGGGTAACAGGGCACGGATCACTTGATGATAACCTGTTCTGTTCATTCCCTCTGGGGCATCTGCCAGTGGCCACTGTCAGAGGACAGGATACTGGGCTTGATGGACGATTGGTCTGATCCAGCATGGCCGTTCTTATGTTCTTATTGTGTTAGCAGGAAGACAAAGTTGAAGACTGAGTTAGCTCCATTGTTAGTTCAGGTTGCCTGACACTTCCTAGCATAAGATCCTGAATGACCCTACATTCCGGTGCTTATACATTTGACAAATGTTAAACATTTGGGCTGAAATTTTCCATGCTGGGTATCAGCAGCAGGATGATTTTTTTGAAATTTCAGCCAAAACAGTCCAGCTATTTCTATGAATGAGGCTAGAGACAAATACATTGTTTTGTCCATGCTACAAAATTCTGGTGACCTTTTCTTTGAGAAGCTCTTCTGTTCCCACAGGAAGCAGGGACTTCAAATTTTGGCCTTTATGTCAGGAAAGTGCCTTTACCATCCCTGTGAAAATCCACCCAAATTTAGCCAAACTGTAATCCTTTGAAAAATTGAAGTTCATACATGTGAGCAGATACTTGCTAGATCTTCACAGCTAAAATCTTCAAAGATTCCATCTGCACTTTGCATGCTCTAGCCCATGGTTGCAATATACTTATTCATACATTCCAAGGCCAGAAGGGACCATTGTGATCATATAGTCTGACCTCCTGTATAACACAGGCCAAAAAATCCCTGAAATAATTTCTAGAGCATATCTTCTAGAAAAACATTCACTCTTGATTTAAAAATTGCTAGTGATGGAGAATCCACAGAACCCCTGGTAAATTGTTCCGGTGTTCAATTACACTCACTGTGAAAAGTTTATTAATTGCTGAGTAGGCCTTTCCCTGCAATTGCCATTCCTGACTGTTCCAGGTTACGCCAGGTCTGGGTTTGGGCATGGGAATTAGGAGAAGATAGCCTGTCTCTCCAGTGCTGTCAACTAACCACCTTCTGGACACAAGGAGGGTGGAGGAGGAAGATGCCTAATTTTAATGTGGAGGGGACAAGAGACTGGGCAGCAGGTATAATAGTCCAGGGGAGGATAAGTCTCCCCAAACAGGACGAGGCACACCTCCCTTTGGAGGCATACCTGCCTGCCATCTTTGGAGCGCCGCTGTGGAAAGGGCTCTGGGGCCGTGGCCCCACCTGTGCTGCTCCTCTTCCCCCCGCCCGTTCTTTCCCTTCCTCTGAGCCCCCCCCCCCCCCCCGCCTCCCCAGCTGCTCATGCCTCTCTTCCCCCAGCGGGTGGGGGAGGAGCTCAGGGGAAAGGTGAAGAGGCTCAAGTACAGGTGGTGAGGGGACGAAGAGGAGAGCCCTGCATAGATACAAAATGTATATCTGCGGATATAATTTGGGTATCTGAGGAGCTGCAGAGCTCTACCAGGAGCTGCAGGAGCATTTCAGGCCGCTACTCCCAGGTGCCAGTGCCCTGCACCCGCAGCTCCTCTGGCATGGCTCTACCACCTCCAGTCCCAGCCACTGGGGCGGGCACCAAGCTCACCAGCAGCTGTCCCTGGTCACGCTAATGTGTGCAAGTGGCTCGCATGCCCCTGGACAGGAGACTCTCACCTCTGCATGGACAAGACTGCTGTCCAGGGGCATGTGCACTGCTTGCACACACTAGCACGACCAGGGACAGCTGCTGGTGAGCCTGCTGCCCACCCCAGTGGTACAGCCATGCCAGAGGAGCTGCCCAGACTGAGCGTTGGCTCTTGCGAGCGGTGGTCCAACATGCTTTTGCCACTGTGGTTCCAAGTAGAGCACTGCAGCTCCACAGATATCCAATTTATGCGGTGAGTGGGGGCAGAACTTGAGTGGGGTCTGGGGTGGAGTGGGGGGTGGAGCCTGGGCTGGGCCTTGGGGGGAGAAGGCCAAAGTGGGGACAGGCCTTGGAGCAGAGCAGGGGGCATGCCCCCCCACTTCTAGGGAGCTACTGGCATTGCACCAGCCTCCCGAAATGCAAAAGTCATGTGCCACCCATGACAAGAGATCATGTAGGTGGGCAGAGTCAGGGGAGATAGACTGACAAAGAACCTGTGGGGAGAGGAAACTGAGACTGGAGATTGGTAGGGAAGAGAAAGACTGGAGCCGGGGAAGAGGAGACTGGGACTGTATGTTTGTGCAAGTATGTTTGGCCTGGGAATCATGGAAAACAGGGTCTTGGAGCCAGTAAGTGGGGTGGGAGACTGACATTGGATGAGGAATCTAGGACTGGGTATACATGGAGACTGGGACTGGGGACCAGTGGGGTGGGATGAAGGTGGTGTGGGAAAAGGGATACAGATCTTCTGAGAACCCAGGGTGCAGGCAGAGAACTGAAAGAGAATGGGAAAAAAAGCCAGGGAGGGGGGAAACTGAGCCTGGGAATGGAGATTAGGTCTGGGAGCCAATGGTGAAGGGGAATATTGGGTAAGGAGGGTGATTGGAGGCCAGTGGAGAAGAGAGAGAGAGTTTGGACAGTTCACCAGTAGAAGGTGGCAGAGAATTCCTTCCCTTTAGAGACTGAGACCACAGCCTTATATCTAGGAGGAGGCACATCTCTGTACATACTTGCCAGTATTTTTTAAAGGTGTAGCAAGTTTTGCAGTCCACTGCACCTTCCTAGTGCCCAGGAGGAATTTTGCTTTATGAAAGCTTAGTGTCACTTCGGTAGTGCCCTCTCCCCAGGAAGCTCTGCTTCATAAAACTCCTAAAATGTGTCTGTTTTTAAAAACAATGCATAAAGCAAAAATAACTTTATTAATTTATTATTATAAAGATTTTAATAAAAATAAAAATTAGATTAAAAAAAACACAATACTTTACATTCCTGTCTCACACCTAAAAACAAAGGATGGCAAAATGTTTTAGGGGAAAAAAAACTTTTGTTGAAATCTCAAACCAATCCTTTTTGCAAGCTCAGAAATTTGATAATTGTTTTCCATATATGATATTTCTGCACTTCCTGGTTCTGGCGAGGACTAGAAGTTCTTAAAAAAACACTGTTAGAAAGATAGTTTGCTATTTCCACACGCAGAAACAGGATGTTACTGATAATCTTACAAGAAATCCTGATTTGGTTAGTTGTCTCATATTTTACTGCACTGCATTAGTTCAGAACCTCTCCAAAATGGAGTAGGTGGAGCTACAAATCTAGGTATTCAAATTAGATCTTCATAAAAGATGTTTGTCTATAAACTTCCATTTCAACTGGGAAAATTTAGATGACTAAAATATTTTATTTCCTGAATAAATGGTAACTGAAATGTCTGTAATTATCTGTAATAGCTGCTAAGAGGCTTTGATTTGTAGAACTTTCAATACACTCAGAAGGTAAGAGCTAATGATTTGATGCAGGAACATATTTTCTGGTCCATTTTGGAGTTTGTCAAAATATGTACTTTAGATGAACATAGTGACTGTAACTGTAATGGGCAAAATAACCTCATTTATAATTTTTCT
The DNA here is from genome assembly GCF_028017835.1 of Emys orbicularis. Lineage (NCBI taxonomy): Eukaryota > Metazoa > Chordata > Testudines > Emydidae > Emys > Emys orbicularis. Next base: position 264,405,642 of record NC_088683.1, on the reverse strand, counting down.
CAATAAGAGGCTAATTGAACATGCTTTCAATTTAGTTGTACTATTCCAAGGAGAAGTAGTCTCTATACTTGTTTCCCTTTTGATAAACAGCTTCAGTAGGAAACTACGCATAATACTTATTTATTTGATTTGATTGACTTTCATTGTGCCTAATGCCTTGGCATCCATGGGCTGTGATGCAAAATATTAAAATCAGTTACATATGATAAAATGCTATCTGAAATTGGTGGTAGAGAGAGTCTCCAATGCTGTAAATGGCAACCGACCAATCAAAACAAAATCAAATTGCCAGGAATAACGTAGATACAGAACACAAACTCAACTAAGTGATATTTTGGTGGTGGAACAGTCACAGTGTTCTGAACGCCACCAAGTCCGGGGGCTGGAAGGCTATCAAGATAAGGGTGTTCCAAATGTGAGGATTCTCTACTTTGAGCCCTCTACCACAGGCCCAAGATCTGGAGTTGAATTTTCCAGACACTAGAAACAAGAACACATCAGTCTTAACTGGTGTGATGAGGTATATGATAAGAGATGTCTCCTTACGTAGCTGTGTTTAAATCATTCAGGGCTTTCTAGACTGACTCCAACACCTTGAATTGAAACAAGAAGCAATCCTGAAGCTAGTGCATTCAGCTCAGGTGTTATGTGCTCCAATAACTGAAGCTTATTGGTAGTCTGCAAGGGTGGTACTAATTAGAGCATACTACCATAGTCTATCCAAACTGGCTTTAAAACTCTTCTTTGCACTTCCCTGAACCTGGTGCTGTTCTGTTCCTCCTACTCTGTATTAGGATAGCTTGAGGACTGCTCTAATTTACACTGAGTTGCAATGATTACAGAGGGCTGACAATGCAACCAAGGATTGGCATAGCACAGGGGCATCCTGGCGACACACCCCTGTTCTCTAGCCACCAAGCTTTTTCCTTGCTGTTATGGAAACAAGAAAAGTAGATGCTGGAATAGTTCTATGCCACTGGAAGTCCACCCCGGCACTAACAAGATCTCCTTTGGCCAGTTAATGCAGGCAGTGCAGTGTAAATCAGCTCTAATGAACTGGAGAATTAGTTACACAATTTTAGAAAATTATTTACAAATAAAATTAACTAGTGAACAAAAATAAGCTTTTAATAAGCTTATTTGGAATTTTAATATCTCCCTTCTACCCTCTCTCCACTAATAGCCATAGAAACTGTGTTATTCTGTCCCACTGTTAGATACACATTAAGCTGACATATTTTTGTCAGGAAGTCATAGAGAAATCACATGATAGTGGTAAGTCAGAGATAGATCATATAAGAATAGCCATACTAGGTCAGACCAATGGTCCATCAGTTCAGCATCCTGTCTTCCAACAGTGATCAGTGCCAGATGCTTCAGAGGGAATGAATAGAATAGGACAATTATCAAGTGATCCACCCCTGTCATTCAGTCCCAGCTTCTGGCAGTCAAAGGAGATTTGGCTCAAGTCAAAGGACATAATTTATTTAACATGAACTCGTCAATTGCAATGTTTGAGAGTAGTCTAAATTATCTAAGCTGCCATTAAAATTAGTGTATGGGTCATGTTGATGGGAAAATAACTGCCCGACCTATAAGTTAATGAAAATCTTGCAAACTACTTTACATCAACCTTTGGTAATATTCTATATTTCATCAATACACAGGGCATTAATGTACAGGCATTACAAGAGTAAATTTGGTATAGTGCATTTTTTTAACCTTTCATATTGATGTTCCTTTTGGTAAAATGTTTCATGAGCACTGATGTGTACTCTGGACTATCTTCATGTCAGTCTCAGGGACACACAATTGAACCCAGATGCAGCTCACTGTCCTCGGCTGACTCAACTAATGAACCTGGCCCCCTGATTGGCTGAAGGCTCCAGCAGGCACATTCTTACATTCTGCAGCAGGCCTGGGATTCTGGCTGCTCAATAATGTTTCATGTCTGCAGCTATGTTTCTGGTCCAGCTTCCTGTTTTCAGCTACTTTCTTGCTCTGGGTCCTTCTTCCTGACTCCAGCTCCTGCCCCCTGATCTTTGTTCCTTCTCCTGCTCCTGGTTTTCTGCATCTAGCTCCTGGTTCTTTGTTTCTACTTCTGGCTCCTACCCTGCTCCAGATAGTGCTCTGGCTCTGACTCCTGGTTCTCCACTCTAGCTCACTCCTTAGACTTGATAACTTGGCTCCTGATTTGGACTCTGATCACTAAGCCTGGTCACCTCTGCTCCAGCCACTAGGCTAGCCTCCTACCCTGACGATAATCTTTACCAGTTAGAGCTGATGTGGAAATGTCAACTGAATGAGATAACAATGTAGTGCTTGAAAAAGTGAAAGATAAGTCAGCGCAGATGGGAAGGAAGATGAAAGAAGCTTTTACTCTCCAAGGAATTTTGGAACAAGTAATGAAGTGTTAGTCAGCCTTGGCTGCAACATGACGAGTGCTAAGCTCAGGAAGAGTGGGAATGCCGTAAAGTTAAACATATTGGAACTGGAACAAAAATGAAGCCATTAAAAGCTCTGCCCTCTCAGTTGTCATAAGGAATATTTAACTTTATGACAGGGGTTCCCAAACTTGGTTCGCGGCTTTGTTCAGGGTAAGCCCCTGGCGGGCCGTGAGATGCTTTGTTTACCCATTGGCCGGGAACGGCGAACCTTGGCCACTGGGAACTGCGAGCTGTATCTGCAGATGCTTAGGTAAACAAAGTGTCTCGTGCCCTGCCAGGGCCTACCCTGAACAAGCCGCGAACCAAGTTTGGGAACCCCTGCTTTATGGCAATACAGTAGATTATTAGTAAAATATATTGGACCACTGGCTATATGTTTTAAACCAAAAACTCACACACAGAACTAGTAGGTGTAGAATAGAATTTTTTTAATGTTCTGTGAAAAAATAAGGACCATGGAATACATCTGGGATAATTCAAACTTTAATGAAGTCAATAACTCTGTGAAAATAAGTATACTAACAGGAGTGCACATAGGAGTGGCGATCTGTGGTGGAACAGAGCATGCCATAGAATATATTCTACTGTTGATCAGTTTTCCAGTGTTCTATATCAAAAATTAATGGTGGTATTGAATACTGTATGCAGTTTTTGAGCAAAAAAGCAATAGTTTCACCTATAATTCCAGAAGTGTTATATAGGGAGGGAAACTGGTTCTTTTAAGCATGATAGTTCTGAGACTCGGGATATTTGGACTTTGTTGCAGTTAGTGCTGGGCGAATAATGGATTTTTTTGGTTTGCTGGGAATTCTGAAAAACTGAAAAAAATGTTCTATTTCAAGTCAAACTGAAAATGGCAGGCCAAAATTTTTCAGTCAATCAAAAAATTGTAAAAATATGAGTCAAAATGAAACACTTCCATAATGTTGAAACAAAATGTTTAGTGTTGACCTCAAATTTGTTTCATCTGAGAGGCATTGTGACAAAAGCAAAGGAGGAGCAAATTCACAAAATGGCTGGAGGAGAATCTGTTGTCACAGTTGCCTCCCTTATAAGGTTTAGCCCACTAGTTAGGGGACTCCTCCAGTTTAAATCCCCCCCTCTGCCTGATGAAAAGGGATTTGAATTAGGGTGTCCCACATTGCAGGTGAGTGCCCTAGCCAGTGAGCTATGGGATATAGTAGTGTGTAGTTTTCTCACTCTCGCCTCTTGAAGCTGTTCCACTTTTTATAACCAGTCACTGGAGCAGGAACTTGAACTTGGGTCACATATTTCCCAGGTGAGGGTGCTAACTACCAGCTTGTAGAGTCATTCCCACTGTTGCCTTGTGGATGCCTTAGCATGGATATGGCCAATGGCTGCCCCTGTGAGTCAGCAAGCCATGAAAGGGCATGTGACATGCTCATATGACCCTGGACTCCATCTTGTGCCAGTACTGTTCCACAAACTGTGCTGTGGGCTTTGTTTGGGACAGTAAAATTCCAAACACATGGCCAAGGGTATAAAAGACCCTTGAAATATCTCCATGTTGCCTCTTTCCTGTTCTGATTCTCTGGACTGTGCTTTAAAACTAAAAGGAGCATATTGACTATGGACTGAGGACCTTCCGATCTTTTGGAAGTTACCAGAAACTTTACAAGCCAGCGGTCTGCATCACTGCTACAAACCTGATATAAAAACATTGCCATTACTGTATGTATGTGATCTATTAATCATTTTAACTCTCTTCTTCTTTTCTTTATTAATAAACCTTTCGATTTTAGTTACTGAAGGATTGGCAGCAGCATGATTATTGGGTAAGATCTGAGTTATATATTGACCTGGCTGTGTGGCTGATCTCTTGAAATCAGAAGTACCCTTTGTTTCATGAAATTGGTTTTCAATAGCCACTCATCATAGAGTCCAGTGTCTGGGTGGTGAAATAAGGGCTGGAATGCCTAAGAAGACTGCATTTTTGACTTGTTAACCAATGTAGTGACACAGAAGTTTACTTTTGTTACTGGCTTGGTTTATTTAATGATAGAATAACTACCAGTTTGGGGTAGTCTGCCCTATTTCTCAGCAGTTTGTCCTGTATTTGGTATTCTCAGGTGTGACCTACTAAGGCACGGTACCACTAGTAATGTTTTGATTCTGTGCCCCTTTGAACCTCCATGTCTTTAAGTGCACATGCCAAAATGTCATGAGCAAGGCTATTCTCAACTTAAAATGAGCCCATCTGGAAGCAGGACATTGTGGAAATATCTGAAGAAAGTTAATTGTGGTGAGATTTCCAAACAACTTCCCCAGATTCCAGGGTTGCTCAGATACATTGAATAAGATTCAGAAAACATTTTAACTTTTGTGTACTTGTAACAAAAGAGAGTCACAGGTCCAAATCTTTTTGGGTTCCATCTCACTATGTAATTCACTGACCAGTATGTATATGGACCACTCTACTTTAGACAACTGAATGTCCAAACTGCTGAAGCTTGTCATATATCAGAACTCACAGAAGCCAAGGGTCAATTGGTTCCAACCTCTCTTTCCAAAATAAAGGTCATTTTCATGCTGCGGTTATGGGGTTTCTGCAACAGAGTAGTCAGATTAATAATTATATGATGAAATACATTCCCAATAATACCAGTTAATTTTCTTGCAATTCTTTAATTCCTCATGACAAAGATTGTGGAAAACAAGATGATTTGTGGGGTGGTGATTAGTCATTTCAATGGTATATTTTTCAATTTCTTTTGGATCAATACCTATCAAGAGGATTTCCTTCTAAAGCAGGATTACAGGCCCCCATGGCCAACAATAAGGTGAACTGATAATTTTCAGAGTTCAAAGTTTAAGTGCAATAGATCAATCATTAAAAAGTTCAAAGAGCAATATGAAACAAACTGAATATTCCAGGTCTTGAGGTGATCTAGGATTAATTGTCAGAAAAAACAGTGGAAAATGAAAGCATTTTAATCTTCTTGTTCTTAGCAAGACATATGTCAAGTTTCCAAATATGCAATGTGCTATCATAGCTGTGGGAAGAAAATTGTGTTTAGCAAACGAAAAGGAAAAAAGTGACCATTTGAAGTTTTTGTTTTTATTTTTAAGATGAAAATAGAAATGCTTAAAGGTACAATGTCTTTCTGACTGGGTGGTCTTAGTGTTCACAGCACAATGGTTATTGAGCACTTTTGAAAATTTTTCTCTAACTTAGTTGTCTTAATGGGAGTTGTGCTCTTTTGAAAATCTTTCCCTCACTGTAGATGCTGAGTACTTGAAAATCTGTCCCATATATCGTGTCAGTTTATAGTATGAAATGCTTCATCCCAAAAACACACATGCCTGAAAAACAATGGAGAAAAGGGGAAGTAGACTTCAAAATATGTATAACTTATTGACTGTTTTAATAGCAAAAGCTTTTAAAACTATTTTGAGTATTTTAAAATCATTTATATTATATTTTTTAAAAGTGAGATACCAGGAACAATTTCTCTCTCCCTTATTTTCTTTAACTTAAATTAGGCATAAATTTCTCAGGTTATATTCTTAAATAAAACATCTACTCTAGTTGAGTAGTCCTTTTAAGCTATATTAGGCAGAATGCATTTGTAACTAAGTTAAGATTTCTGTTTTCTTCAGCAGTTAGGTTCACAATGGTAAACTTGACAGAAACTTAATTCTAAACCAATGATGGAGAAAGTATTTTAAACAGTGTTATACATTTTATCTGTTTGAAACTGGTTGCTCACATTACAGCCTGTGTCTGTGATGAGGAAGCCTGAAAGAAGATCAAGACCCAAAGTCTAACATAGCCTTGTTTTCTATTAATTAGGGAAGAGTGGAGTTTCAATAGGGCACACAGACCATTTTAGAGGGTATTTTAAATGCAGTAATTAAGCTGTGGGAGTGATATTCTAAAAAAAAAGGGGGGGGGGCGGGGAGGAACCGTACTGTACCTACTTGGCCAACTGCCTTCTTGTTTTACCTCCCATTTTCACAGCCCTGACATGTAGCAGTGCATATTTTAACATAAAATAGCACGTCTGAAGCTCTGACATGCTGTATATTTATTCTTGTGTGAAGTAAAAGTCTCTCTCTCTCTTTTTTTTTACATAGTACAGATGATTATATCTCTTTTTTCCAAACGAAGTGTTCCTTTTTAAGTGTAAGGTTTATTTTCACACTTCTGATTGCCAGAGGAGCAGGAAACAGAAAACTGCACATCAGACATTCAAATCCAGACATTATGCAATCATGATAACAAGGATTAATAAAGATTAATTTAGCTTCCACTTAAATGCCCTGGTGTTTCAGCAGTACAACTGTCGAGCTTGTAAAAAGAGAATAATTATAATTTCATTTTGAAATGTGCCTCTTCGTTGTAGAGCAGAGAGTTGTGCATGATGTGAAGCTTATTTGTGCCAAGCGGTTCTCCAGCTACTTATTCTCTAAGATACTGCTGTTGTACTAAATGACAGCACAAGGGGGGGGGGGGGGATCTTTCTTCAAGTTCCTGCAATAGATTTTCACTATTTCTTCAAGTGCCTGGAACTTCTTTTGTAATTGTAATGCAATGAGATTTGACCTTCTTTGTGCCACAAATGGTACAGAGACCCCACTTCTCCCCAAAGAGCATAATTTTAGCAGCTCCAGCATTTAGAGAAGGCTGGGTATTGAAATATGCAATAATTGTGTTCCATGATTACTCCTGTAAACAGGATTAAATACCATTTCTGTCTGTGAGACTGACAGAGGCAGACATATCAGAGGGATGTCATGACAGGAATGTGTGCTTGCAAACAAATACACAAACTGCTAAATCTAATTTTAGGCCTCCCACATTTAAAAATATGTCCTCGGTGTCTCCATTTGATCAAAAGATCAGACACATTTTTCCTTTTAAAAATACCACTATATTTCCTTTCCACTGGATCCTCTGTTTACTTGCTCTCTGCAGGCAGGCCTATCTCCTTCATTGATGACATCACTGGTGGATCCGCTTGCAATGGCAGAAATGGGAAGGCAGCACAAATTGTGTTCCAGAGCTGCCTGCTATGGGAGATAACGGTGGAAAACTCACCAAAGTTGGAGCTTGAAGCTGCACAAGGTTTCCTCTGCTGTATTTCAGAAGACCCCTACAGTTTAGATCCAGTGATAATTGTATATGGCAACCATGACAGGAAAACAGAGCATTACTGTTATTCCCGTCTCCTGGATTCCCCCAAAACCGCTGAGTTCACAGGAATTATTCTATTGCTCCAGCCACAAGGTCTCATTCCACGATCGCATGTATTGTTAGAAGGGTGGCCAGCAAGTTTTAGCTCATATGATTCCCCCATCTATTGTATGCCTTAGGCATGTTTGCTCCTGACAGGAATGATGTGCACTGGCATGAAGGCAGAGACAATTGCAGACAGAGATAGGGACTGGTGAAAATGCTGTTTTTGCAGTGTTAAATGTGTGTTTGTCTTCAGGGGAATTGATTCAGGGCCTAAGATAGGGAGGATTTCATTGATGTAGGTGTCTGCATGATGTTAGAGGTCGTGGACATGATGAAGTCAATCAGGGATAACATGAGTCTTATGTGTTGACATCGTCCCTTGGGGATGTCCTACAGTAGTCATGCATTATGATTTTGTATTTATTTTCTAGATTGTGAGCAGTCTTTTTCATACACATGGATATTCACTTATCATGAGAGCTAAGTTTTAAATATTTTCACTTGTTACAATGAAAAATAAATGGTAAATGTCATGTTGAATGTACCTATTAAAGCATCAGCCACAAATGCAATTAAAAAAAAAAACCAGTTATAGGTATAAATCTGATCTGTTGAGAATAGTCTTGGTATTTTTCTGTTCTCTATGCAAGCAGAATTGTTTAATCTGTGTATCCTGAAAATATAATATAATTTGTTCAGTTTCAAAGGAGTTGTCTTTCACTTTTTTGTTTAATTTTTCAATGTAGCTGGATGTGTTTGAATTTTGTAAATTTTTGCTTTTTACTAATGGTTTAACATAACCAAATTCTGTTTAACTGTATAATTTCTTCACTTGTATCTGGGAAGATCATTATTTTTTTTCCTCTGTCACCCACATCTCTGTCCTTTTACCCATTTACGATAAATGTGCTCCATCGTGCCCTTTGTAATGGAGGATGGATAGATGACTTTTTTTTAAACTTGTGTCTATAAGCTTTTCTGCAGATCACCCAATACACAGGCACTATGGAGACAAGAAGTTGAATCCTGTCCCTATTGAATCCATGGCAAAAATCCCATTGACTTCAACAGGGACAGGATTTCAATGGAGGTGTTGCATTCTGCCCTTGTTTACATCTCAGTAACTTCATATGCCAGGGTTCCATGAGATGGTGAGCATTGCTGGACAGGAGACTGCTCTGCACTTTTTCCCTCATAGAATCATACACATTTCAATTACAATAGACAAGTTAGGTCATCTAATTCATTTGCCTCCAATGAAGAATTGTTCCCTATAGTATATACTCCAGTACTTTTTCCAGTTTAGATTTTATTAAATACCTCAAACCATGGTAATTCCACCACTTTCCTGGAGAGAATAATTTACCACAATCTAATCAATATAATCATAAAAAAGATTCAGCCTACATTTTCCTTTGTCTGCTTTCATCCCATTAATCCGATCATGCTTTGCAACTTGTCCTGAGTTTCAAGTTGTTTTTCACTGTTCTAGAAATGAATGCAGTTATTGGGGTAAGGGGGAAATGGGGTAGCCAATATTTCCAGTCAGACTCTTCTGTAACAAAGGGGAACAATTCTAGATAAAGACACTTTCAAATAACAACATTTAAAATGTTTCTTAGACTTGCACTTGATGTTTATCATATCTCTTGGAGCATTAGAGTATAAAGCATCATAATTAGAGTTCTAATTAGCCAGAATGTTTTTTTTTTAAACCTGGCTGTGTTGTTTAATATAGTCATTGTCTTAACTGCAGCAGGGATGAACATGTTGCTTATTTAACCCCAAAGATTTGGATGTACTTCTGATTATGAAAGTAGTTCAGTAATCATGGGTTGGTAGTGCTTTGAGACATATTGTTCCAAGAATAACCACCTTCTGAAATAAGGCTTTCAGAATTAGGGGAGGGATAGCTCAGTGATTTGAGCATTGACCTCTTAAACACAGGGTTGTGAGTTCAATCCTTGAGGGGGTCACTTAGAGATCTGGGGCAAAAATAATCAGTACTTGGTCCTGCTATAGTGATGGTAGGGGGCTGGACTTGATGATCTTTCAAGGTCCCTTCCAGTTCTAGCAGATAGGATTATCTCCATTATAAAAAAAAATGCTTCTTTTTCTATTTTATACAGCACCATAAAGGTGATAGTTGCTTTTCAGATAACCATGAAGACAAGGCCAGTGCCCTGAAGGTCTTACATATAAATAGATAATGTATACATGAAGATAAGGGGAAGGGATGCAATAAAAAAAAACAAGTGATCGAGTGGTGATGATAAGACAGATAGATATACTGTACATGTACATACAACTATACATTATTCTTTTATGGTATCATCCAAAGATATCTATTAATATCTGAGCTCCCTTGTGCTTGGTGCTATTTCCTCTCTTTCGAGTGCTGCACCTTACAACCTTAAACATTCTTTTTTAATGCAGTTTCGTGGAGCATTTTAAAAGAATTGTTCTTTTTAAAGGAAGTTCCATCCTATGCAACTAGATATGCCATTCCCTTATCTCCAGCCAGGAAGAAAGTTCTAGCTTTTGCAAAGTATTACTTTGTCACTCAACATATTCTAATGCTGCCACAACATTTCCAAAACTGCTCTATTGGATATATAATGAAAAAATAATCAGTCCTCAGGTGTAGTCCCTACTCAGTGAGAACAATTATTTTTTACCTTGGGTATATTAAGGACACAGGCTTAGCACTGATGTTTTAGTGTCAGAGGGCACACTGAATTATTTTTCTATAGTAAACTCTACTTATATTGGTAACTAAAGATGGGTCCAAGCCAAAATCCCAGATCTAATGCTCCTGAACTCTGGTGTATGCAAAATCTGGGTCTGGGGCTGAATTTTGCAGGTTAAGCCCATCTTTGTAAACAACAGAAACTATCTGTAGCCTTTCCCAGGATTTGCAAGGCAATTTTTCCTCAGTGTAGCCCACTTCACTCTCTTTTGATCTGTGATGTATTTGCTCAGGTGTTTCCCATTTTCATGGCAGCATCAATTAACTCTCTTAACTTTGCCCCTGCTGCTCTCAGAATGTCTTGATGTTCCCTTTGAAGCCTTCCTGCCCATTATCTACCGTTTTCAACGTCAGGGGCTGACCTTAGCAGGAATAAAGCTTTCAGTAAATAAACCCTGCCCTCTTAGTAGATGTGTGTTCAGAGGAAAGAATTGGAATTACCAAATGAGCTTCAATAGTGGGCACTGTCACACTCTTGATATTGAAGACAAGAGACAGAAATAGAGCTATGGTATTATAGCGTCTACCCATACATACTTTCTCATAGTTCAGTGGATGCTTGGTACTAGTTGACTCATCTCTAATTTATTTTAAATGCTGCCATTAACTAATATTTAAATGCATTCAAATTAATTAGTTCTTACCATTTTTTGAAAAAAGGAAATAGTCTTGTCAAAAACATTGCACATATTGTAATAGTGAAATAGAATTTTAAAACAAAATTCCCAAATATTTAAGCCATAGAAAACCTGTATATGATAAATATAAACAGCCACCTTATAAAAGTGATATCAGTGAGCACATTATCCAAAACAAGGCACAATTAGGGCTAACTTGTGGTTTAAATTCACACTTGGGAGCTCAAAGTTAGGAGGCCAAAATATAGTTGACTTTTAAGGGCTTGTCTACATGAGGGGTTTAGTTTTCACTGAGTTGACATGCACTAGTCAGTGCAAAATAAGTAAACCACACTAATAGAGTGCACACAAATTGACTGTGCCCTCTTTCAATTTGCCTCATTGTGTACGGGGGGCAGGCGGGGGAGGGCTTGGAGCACACTAAGTGTGTGGCATTCTGGGGGTCCTTTGCTTTGATGCTGAGCTATGTGTATTCTTGCTGGTCATTGTGGGATGCATAGTGGAAGCCAGTTGAATTATGGGTCTTGGGGTCAGACTCAAACAATCCTGTGATTCTGCTTTCTCCGTCCCATGGTTCCTCACTCTCTGGTGGAGCTAGCACCACTTTCATATTGCTGGCCACCCGGATAGACCCAACGATGTTCTGTGCCACTGTGCTGGCAACTGCGAATCTGCAAAGGTTGTTTGGGATTTATTTAAGCTCTTGGAACTGCGTGGCTTTGGTTTTGGACTTCACCTGTCACATCACCGACCAGATGATGTGGCTGCAGCAGTGGCTTCTCCAGCAGCCAAGGCAAGAGGATGAGGAAGAAGAGGACAACACCAAGCAACTGCTGCTCCTGGAGCAGCTGCACACAATGCAATGACATTTATGGGCACATGGAACCAACATTCACTGGTGGAAAAGGCTTGTTCTGCAGCCCTAGGACAACCAGCAGTCATGACACAATATCAGGATGGTGAAGGCAACCTTTTTGAGATCTGTGCTGAGCTAGCCCAGAATTGCAGTGGCAGCTTTCTATATGTAGTGTCCCATATCCATTGAGAAACAGATTACATTACCATCAGGAAGCTGGCTACCCCAAAATGTTGTCATCTGTAGCCAACCAATTCAGCATAGAGATATCCGCCATTGAGGCCACTGTCATGCCAGAAGTGGGATGTCATGCATAAGGTACTGTTGCACTGGGTTATAAAGTGTGGTAATGCTCAGGAGATTATTGATGGCTTTGCATGCATGGGGTTCCTAAAACTGTACTGGAGCAACTGATGGGACCCACTTGCATATTGTTTGCACCCCACACCATGGTTCAGAGTTACCAAACAGAAAGGGGTATTTTTCTAAGGTGCTCCCAGGCCTGATTGACTACCATTGCAGGTTCCCAAAGATAAATGGTCTGGAAAGGCTCACAATGATAGGATCTCTCAGAACTCAGCTCTATTTACATTAATAAATAAAGGAGACTTTGCCTACAGGATCACTGTGGACAGTAATACTGTCAACATTTTCCTGTTATCCTGGGAGACCCAGCTTACCCTTTGCTTCCATGGTTAATGAAGCCATTTACAGGCCACCTGGACAGAAGGAAGGAACTGTTTAACTCTGATGTCAGTAGCGGCAGAATGACAGTGGAGTGTGCAGTTGGCCTCCTGAAAGGAAGGTGGTGCTGTTTGTGGCTATGTTGGAAGCTTCAGAAAAAAATTGCCTAGGATTATAGCTGCATGCTGTGTTTCACACAATAGTGGTGAAAGTAAAGGAGAAAGCCTGAATGATGGGTGGGAGGCGGAGGTGCAGAGACTTGCTCAGAGGTTTGAGCAGTCACCAAGGTGTCCTGTAGAAAATAGAAACCTCCAGGGCAATACTGTCAGGGATGCCTATTGCTCTTACTTTGAGTCTGAGGCCTGAAAATGTACAGCTGTACATCTAGTTCAGGGGTCGGCAACCTCTGGCATGCAGCTCGCCAGGGTAAGCACCCTGGCGGGCCGGGCCAGTTTGTTTACCTGCTGCATCTGCAGGTTCGGCCGATTGCGGCTCCCACTAGCCACGGTTCACCGCTCCAGGCCAATGGGAGTGGTGGTAAGAGGCGTGGGCTGAGGGATGTCTGGGCAGACCTTAGAGATGGCAAGTGGTGTGTGCATGGGGGGAGGGTCTAGATTGGGATTTTTGGCTGCGCAATATATTTGCGTTTACAGTTGTGCTTTGGAGGCTGTGAGGGGCTGGGAATTATGTTCCTGTTTTGGCTTGGCAGCTCAGACTGTGCCTTGGAGATGCTTATAGGGAGTTAGAGGGGTTAGCAGTAGGTCATCTAGGACAGAACTGGATAATAATACTCTCTTCATCTTCTTTAGGCTGTCCTGACTCTTGATGATGATCCACTGAAACAGGTGACTAGGAGGTAGGGAATGATTGGCTTTATTCAAAAAGGCAAAGGGAAGGTCAGTGGGATATGCTGTGAAGTTATTCACCAAGATGGTCCCCCACCAAGTGCTGCAGAAGTTGAAGGGAGTGTCTAGCTGTGCTGGGGGAAATGACTGAGCAGCTATCCTACAGAATGTACAGATTAAAACTGAGCAATTTCTCAGTCTTAAATTCTGCTTTATCTCCCCTGCTGAAAGTGCAGAGAAAAATAAATCGGGTTCAGCACTCATTGTTTGAAACTTTAACTGCTCCCAGTCTTTTTCTATCTAAGCCTGTGAAAAGCCACAAAAAGCTGTATGGCTATGTTATCCCAAATGTAAACTTCCCTCATATGAATCCCTGTTACAGAGCATATATGCCTCAGAAGGGAGCTGTAGTCTTAATACCTTTATGGGCATATAATGGTAAACTGAGAATACCAGCTAAACTTTTTTTCTTGTAGCCACTCCCTCTGAATTTTGCACAACTGAATGTTTTCATTATTTGAATATACTGCCGGAGGAGAGATGAGGGGAGGGGATGTACAAGTTGCAGCTTGTGCCATGTTGCCAGCTGCCAATATGTGCTGATGAATAACCTCTGGGAGAGGTGTTCACCAGGCAGGGCAGATGCAGGGAGGGAAAAAGAACATAGGTGCCTTCCATGGCATGGATTTGGAAACAGTCTTATAAACAAGGATTTAGCATAAGGCAGAAACCAATTGCCTGGCCAGATCATCCACCATTTTAAAAACACAAATGGGGTAGTGCAAATGAACAAAGAGGGACAGCATGTGCTGAAGGAGGGAAAGAATGAGGACTGAAGACTTGGAAAAGCTCCTAGCTCACATCCATCCAAAATGGCTGTCGTCATACAGCAACCGGAACAGAAGTTAGCACAGCAGTATAGTATAAATAAATTGTTGAGATTTGCCAAGGTACCCTCAAAAGGATCTGCCTCCTGAGCCCTAGGCTGAGTTTCTCATTGAAAATTCAGCTGGCTTCCTACCTGGCCACCCTCAGGGTCCTGAGTCTCAAAGAAATCCTGGCTTTCTAGGGAGATCACTTCACTGTCCTTCTCTTGTTCCTCCTCCAAATCTTGTCCAGCTCCTCAAAAAATGGACAGGTTGTATTTCTACATTCAGACTGCTTCCTGGCAGCCCTGGTTTTAATATAAGTTTTCCTTGAGCTGTTTTCTGTTTATGTTGGTGGCGTGTTGAGGAAAGACACTGCCTGTCCAGCTAGCAGGGATATAAATAGCTGTGTTGATGGTGAGGCATGGCTTAGGCAAGTAGAGTAGAGTGCCCTAAGCTACTAAACCTGTGGGTATAGGTCAGGGTACCAGCTGTGACCCCACTCAGAAATCTTACTAGCAATGTCCACAAACTCGCATTTATCGTGGTGGCTGTCCTCAAGAGCTTGTTGCACCAACACGTCTGCCCGGACCTCAATGAGATCTAGGTTCTCAGCATGGCTTCAAGCGGCTTCTTGGGGTTTGTTGTAAAGGCTTCTGGAGTAATATCATTGTAATAGAACTGGAATTCTGGAACAAATTGGTCAATCCTGGCACTGGGCCACCTTTAAAAGCTTTAAATGGGGGAGAGGACAGCTGGTGAACTTGACCGTGGGGATGTGGAGGGCATATAGGTAAATAGACAGGTCAGTCACAGATATCCACCCAGCAGTGTGGGATACTATTGGAGGACTGCCAAAATAGTGGCACAAGCAATAGACCCCCACACTAACTCAATTTGCAGTAAATGTAGCACACTTTGAAAAAAGACTCCAGAATTTGCTGTAATTCTGGAGTTAGTGCTCTCAGAGGAATTGCATCAAGTGTATGTAATCACTTACACTTAATGTAGGGGGGAGGGATAGCTCAGTGGTTTGAGCATTGGTCTGCTAAACCTAGGGTTGTGAGCTTAATCCTTGAGGGGGCCACTTAGGGATCTGGGGCAAAATCAGTACTTGGTCCTGCTAGTGAAGGCAGCGGGCTGGACTCAATGACTTTTAAGGTCCCCTGCAGTTCTGGGAGATAGGATATCTCCATTATTATTTTTTTCCAGACCAGACTAACTTGAGCTAGTGCGGCCTATACCCTTTGTGTAGACAAACCCTAACTGTGCTTAGTCTGATTTGACCATTTAGATGGTCAATGTTTTTCTAATTGGGAGTTTTTACAGATATCATGTCTGCTCAGGTTTTTCTAACCTGGCCTTTTTCTCAAATGAAATGTAACTATAAGCCAACAAGAAAACTGTTTTTGTGTGTGTGTGACCGGCTATTGGATATGATTGCTCACGTACCCGAACCAAGACATTTTAAATCATGTCTTCATTTCATTTGTAAGGAAAATATTATTATCTTCCCAGGCATACTTATTATTTTAGAATTGAAGCAGATATCAACAGTGTATGGACTCACTCTATATCTATTTAATATTTTATTATGTATGGCTTACATCCGTACAGTAAAAGGAGAACAAATGTACAATATAGGTCTCCTTAGATTTTTTTTTATTAGTAGGAGGAATGATAGTCTTCTTATGACGAAAAAGAAGTGAAAATCAGGACAGAGATCCTTGGTTCCTTTTCCAGCTGTGCAACAAATTTGCTGTCTGACTTTTGGCAAGTCACTTAAGCTATGTCCACATTTACAGCAGTGCGTAGAGTACAGGCAACACATGCCTCAGTGAAAGGCAGACTGAGTACACACTTGTCACTGTGGTGAGCAGCTATACACCACAGTGAAAGGCTCTGGGGGCAGGAGGCAGCGGGACGTTACATTGCTAAAAATAGCAGTGTAGACGTGGGAGTCACTGCTTGGACATGTAGAGAGCAGTTCAGGGTATATCCTACGGGTTTAGGAGCTTAGGGCACTCTATTCTACTTGCCTAAGCCATGCCTCACCATCTACACAGCTATTTATACCCCTACTAGCTGGACATGCGGTTTCTTTCCTCCACACTCCACCAAGTGTAGCTGTACCCCAGTTTATCTGTGCCTCAGTTTCCCCCATCTATAAAATGGGGATCATATTTCCTGACCATAAAGGGGATGTTGTAAGCATAATGCAGCAATGTTTTGTGAGTTGCTCAGCTATTACCCCCTAATGGGGGTCTTATATAAATAGCTGCCAAGGCCCTATTTGCAGTATACTTTACAATTTTTGCAAGCGGGCAAAAGACATGTGCTGTGCGGCAACATAGCTAAATTACAGACAGAAGTCCATCTTCAAAATCCCTATGCTGTGCGCGTTCCCAGAACTTTGGGGCTTCCAGTATTAGCTTCATTTAGGCCTGTCTAGGTTCTGCATAAACCTTAGAAAACAGGCATCATCCTGTGTGTGGAGACAGCATGCAAATTTACAAGGTCAGCAGTTCAGAAGCTGCAGAAACCAATGTTCACCATTCATAAATAATATGGTAGTAAGCACCTTAGAGAGATTTTATTTATTTAAACATCCACATAATTCATTAAACCTGTTTGACTAGATAGAAGATTAAATGAAATATAGTTTTTCAAGATTTCATTTGTGCATTTTGATTCATAACATCACCCACTTGTATGAATTCAGCTGTTTTGTAGTCAACTGTGAGCAGATTAGCACTAAAATGCATTGAAGGCCTGGCCTAAAGCCCATCAAACAGAACTGAGAGACACCCACTGACTTCAATGGGCTTTTGAGCAGGCCCTGTATGATATGTTCCTTGCTCATCATCTGTATAGTATATTGATAATGGATATTTATATATTCATGATTAATATAATTTTCTTATAAGAACTAAACATAATATGAACAAAATTCTTCCTAATCAATCTAATCTAAGGTGTGTGTATTGTGACAAAGTTCTTCCTCTATCTTGGTGGGTCCTGCGCTTATTGGCGGATTTTCTTGCCTCAGAGATTCACCATGTGGGTTGGGGAACAGCCCAGAGACCTTCCCCTCTGGAAGAACCCACAGTCCAGGTCAATTGGGAGGTTTGGGGGGAACCCAGGCCTGCCCTCTACTCCGGGTTCCAGCCCAGGGCCCTGTGGACTGCAGCTGTCTATAGTGCCTCCTGTAACAGCTGCATGACAGCTATAACTCCTTGGGCTACTTCCCCATGGCCTCCTCCAAACACCTTCCTTATTCTCACCACAGGACCTTCCTCCTGGTGTCTGATAATGCTTGTACTCCTCAGTCCTCCAGCAGCACACTCTCTGCTCCTTGCGCCTCTTGCTCCCAGCTCCTGACACTCATACCACAAACTGAAGTGAGCTCCTTTTTAAAACCCAGGTGCCCTGATTAGCCTGCCTTAATTGATTCTAGCAGCTTCTTCTTAATTGGCTCCAGGTTTCCGAATTAGTCTGCCTGCCTTAACTGGTTCTAGCAGGTTCCTGATTACTCTAGTGCAGCCCCTGCTCTGGTCACTCAGGGAACAGAAAACTAGTCATCCAGTGACCAGTATATTTGCCCTCTACCAGACTCCTGTACCCCACTGGTCTGGGTCTGTCACAGTATATACAGAACCAATCACTGTAGTATATGACCATTCCTACTTGAAGTCAATGACAGAACAAGAAGCAAAGGTCTTTACTTGCAGTGAAGGAGGTCTAGGTTGGATATTAGGAAACACTATTGTGACGTAGTGCAGTCTATATGGTTTTATAAAAACATGATAATAAGTGAATATAATGTAACTGGGATAGTTTTAGAAAAATATGGTAATAAGTGAATATAACGTAACTGGGATATGCTTCATGCAAAAGGTCTCTTGTATGGTATCATTACAATGCTGAGTGTGATCATCTGATTTGTATAAATGTATCACTCTTGTATCTAAAACTAGAAATATAAAATATAACTCTGAGGGCCTATTGTAATTATGTAAAGTGTGGGCCATTAATGATGGTTTGGAATCTTGATGACTCCCATTAACAAGGACCATTATCCGCAGATGGCTGTGTTTACCTGTGAGTCTTCCTGTATATGTGTGTGCTGGCAAGTGGGCAATGAAGTCTTGCAGTGACATGTGATCATGTCACCTGAACTGGAATCCATCTTTAACCTGGTGCTTTTCCAGTGAGGGGGAGTGGAAACCCAGAGGGACAAAGGGTTCCCGCCTTATGCAAAAGATATATAAAGGGGTGGAACAGAACAAAGGGGAGAGAGGAGCCATCATGAAGAATCCCCTAGCTATCACATGAGCTGGAACAAGAGCTGTACCAGGGGAAAGAATTGTGCCCAGGCCTGGAGGGTGTCCAGCCTGAGAAAAAACTTACTGAAGCATCTCTGAGGGTGAGATTATCTGTATTCAGTGTGATTAGACATAGATTTGCGCATTTTATTTTATTTTGCTTGGTGACTTACTTTGTTTTGTCTGTTACTACTTGGAACCACTTAAATCCTACTGTCTGTATTTAATAAAATCACTTTCTACTTAGTAATTAACTCAGAGTATGTATTAATACTTGGGGGAGCAAACAGCTGTTCATATCTCTCTATCAGTGTTATAGAGGGCGAACAATTTATGAGTTTGCCCTGCATAAGCTTTATGCAGGGTAAAACGGATTTATTTGGGTTTAGACTCCATTGGGAGTTGGGCATCTGAGTGCTAAAGACAAGCACACTTCTGTGAGCTGTTTTCAGGTAAACTTGCAGCTTTGGGGCAGGTGATTCCTGGGTCTGTGTTGGAGCAGACAGGAGTGTCTGGCTCAGCAAGACAGGGTGCTGGAGTCCTGAGCTGTCAGGGAAAACAGAAGCAGGGGTAGTTTTGGTACGTCAGGTGGCAGCTCCCAAGGGGGTTTCTGTGATCCAACCCGTCACAACTATTTCACTAGCAGGGTGGTGAAGCACTGGAATGGGTTACCTAGGGAGGTGGTGGAATCTCCATCCTTAGAGGTTTTTAAGCCTTGGCTGGAGTGATTTAGTTGGTGTTGGTCCTGCTTTGAGCAGGGGATTGGACTAGATGACCTCCTGAGGTCTCTTCCAACCCTAATATTCTATTCTATGATTCTATGACTACAATCTGAGAGCAGTATTTGACATCATAGAAATAGCAGTGTCATTATAATTTACCTTCCACAGAGATACCACCAAAATGGCTAGCCTATTTGCTTACCTCTTTGACACATCTAAGTATAGTAGCTCACTAAAGCATGTGGGATGACTTATCACTGCTGTATCTTGGCTCCAATTTCATCCTGTTGTGCATAACATGCCATAGGAGCAAAAGATACATGCTATTTTATTTTTTACAGGGGAAACTTTGGTGACTGCTTTGGCACTTGATATTTTCTGCTCTTCTTTTCCCCTCATTAATTTTCTATAAATTTTCTTCTTCCTTTTTGTACACTTGAAATGCTTCCTTATAGAATAGCATTTTTGTTATCCTTGTCTAGAGGAGAGGTGGGTATATTTATCTGAGCAACTGGACAAACTTACCCACATGAGGAACAAGCATTGCAGGAGACTAACAGCATCTCAGTTTAAAATATGAAATTAGATAAATATTGGAGTATGCGGGGGGCTCAGTTGGACAAAATGACTTAGGTAATGAGCAACTGAAGTGAGCATGTTGGTTACAGTTTTACTAATATAAATAGCAACACACATTTGTTAAGAAATCAGCCCTTGAATGACAAGATGTCTTTTACTATTGTGTCTTCTCACCTACCTATATGGATGAAAGCATTCATCCTGTAACAACACCATGTGTAATCATCTCCAGTACACATTATTGCACATCTCCTTTCTTATTCCACCTTTCAGCTTTCAATTATCTTATTAACTATTGAGCTTTACAGAACATTAACGGCAAGAAAAGTGCACATTCAATTAATTTTCCAGCAGGTAGAAAATGAAAGTCTCCAGCTATAATTCTGTGTCTGTTGTGTCTTTCAATGGTTCTGTTCCTAACATATATCTTTTTAGAAGACATCTGCTGGATGCCAAATAGAGAAACAGAATTCACAGAAGATGAGGCAACTGAAAGGCAATCGGAGAATAATAAGTGTCTGAAACTGCAACACTCATTACTCCTGGGAAGTGGTTTTTTTTGTTTTTGTTTTTTAAAGAAACTGCATTTACTGTCAGATTGCAAAACTTTGGGAGGAGTAGCTTATTTTTATGTCTGCAAACACCATAATTTCATTCTTTGCAGGAATCCACCATTATTTTGCATTTTTAAATACTTTACACTATAAATATCCTCAATTTTACCCTTTCTTACTGTTTTGATTTTCAAAATAACATCTGGTAATGAATTTGTATCTACACTGGATGAAGGCTTCATCTCAGAGCTACATATCATATCATCAAATGGATGGGTACGTCATTGACATGAGAAACAAACATTGCTGTAAATTAATTTTTTCTTCGTCACTCTTGGAAGGCCCAAGGATGCCCCATTTACCCCTATTTAGCTGTTCACTTCTTCAAGGGCTTCCTACCTCCTTCCTTCTAGCTGACAAGGTCTTTGTGCATGACTAATTGTGGAGCCTATTCTAGCTGTTCCATGCCTCAATTAGAAGATTGCTAAATAGCTCTGGGATGCACTCCCCAACTTCACTTTATCTAAGGGCTTGCGACTGATCTCTTAACCAAAAAACACAGAGCCTTTGCACGATAATGCAGTGTTTTGCTATTAGACCACTGTGTTGTCCATTAGACTTCTCTGGAAGTAAAGCCAGTTTGACTTAAAAATGCCATACTTAGATTTTGATGCTGAACTATACCTCTCAGAAAGGACAGCCTGAGGTGAACGAAAAAGTAACATCTGGCTAGAAGCTAGGGGGTCTATATGATCTGCATTGTAAATTTCCACAGCTGACTATTGACTTACTCCACTGGTCCAGAATAGCTGGGGCACAGAACACTCAGGCACACCCCTCCCTTCTGTGACATACTGTACCCCATCCTGTTCTCAGCCAGCCAGCAGCAAACCCTTCCATCAGGCATTGTGAGAGACAGCGGAGGACAGATACTATGCTGGGTATCCACCACCAGGCTTACCTCCTGCACTGGATATTCCCAGATGGGGGAATCTGGCTTCTAATACACAAAATGGCAGGAACATAGTCCAGTTTCAGGGCGCTAGGGTTCCCCCCCCCCTTTCTTTTTTAAAAATAAGTAAACTGAACTTTTTTAAATGTTGAGGTATGGACATGCAATGGGCATGAAGATTCCATCTCAGGGCCTGCAATAAGACATCTAGGTTAAAACTAACTAACTAATTAATCTAAATTAAATAAAAGCATCTGATGTAAATTAATGCCATGGCAGAGATGATCTCTGTGTACCGTTTTAGAGGTTTGAGTAGTTCAAGAGGTTACTGTGACGGGTTGGATCACAGAAACCCCCTTGGGAGCTGCCACCTGATGTGCAAAGACTACCTCTGCTCCTGTTTTCCCTGCCAGCTCAGGACTCCAGCACCCTGTCTTGCTGAGCCAGACACTCCCGTCTGCTCCAACACAGACCCAGGGTCTGAATCACTTTCCCAAAGCTGCAAGTTTAACTGAAAACAGCTCACAGAAGTGTGTTTGTCTTTAGCACTCAGATGCCCAACTCCCAATGGGGTCTAAACCCAGATAAATCCGTTTTACCCTGCATAAAGCTTATGCAGGGCAAACTCATAAATTGTTCGCCCTCTATAACACTGATAGAGAGATATGCAGAGTTGTTTGCTCCCCCAGGTATTAATACATACTCTGAGTAAATTACTAAATAAAAAGTGATTTTATTAAATACAGACAGTAGGATTTAAGTGGTTCCAAGTAGTAACAGACAGAACAAAGTAAGTCACCAAGCTAAATAAAATAAAATGCGCAAATCTATGTCTAATCAAACTGAATACAGATAATCTCACCCTCAGAGATGCTTCAGTAAGTTTTTTCTCAGACTGGACACCTTCCAGGCCTGGGCACAATTCTTTCCCATGGTACAGCTCTTGTTACAGCTCAGGTGGTAGCTAGGGGATTCTTCATGATGGTGCCTCTCTCCCTTTGTTCTGTTCCACCCCTTTATATATCTTTTGCATAAGGCGGGAACACTTTGTCCCTCTGGGTTTCCACCCCCCCTCACTGGAAAAGCACCAGGTTAAAGATGGATTCCAGTTCAGGTGTCATGATCACATGTCACTGCAAGACTTCATTGCCCACTTGCCAGCACACACATATACAGGAAGACTCACAGGTAAACACAGCCATCTGCGGATAATGGTCCTTGTTAATGGGAGTCATCAAGATTCCAAACCATCATTAATGGCCCACACTTTACAAAATTACAATAGGCCCTCAGAGTTATATTTTATATTTCTAGTTTTAGATACAAGAGTGGTACATTTATACAAATCGGATGATCACACTCAGTAGATTATATGCTTTGTAATGATACCTTACAAGAGACCTTTTGCATGAAGCATATCCCAGTTACGTTATATTCACTTATTACCACATTTTTCTAAAACTATCCCAGTTACATTATATTCACTTATTATCATATTTTTATAAAACCATATAGACTGCACAACGTCACAAAATAAAAGCATCTAATGTAAATTAGTGCCATGGCAGAGATGATCTCTGTGTACCGTTTTAGAGGTTTGAGTAGTTCAAGAGGTTATTCAAATTCTGGGCAACAGATGTGTTCCATCCCCAAGAGTGGATGAGTCGTATACTCCAGTTATAGTGAGCACTACCAGATAGTCAGGAGTGACATTAAGTTCTGCAGGAAGTTATATTCCTGTCCACCCAACCAAAGAATGTTGCTGTGATCTGAACGTTTTCTGAGTAGTGGTAAGATGAGTAAGATGAGTGGTAAGATGAGTACTTCTGGGGAGCAAGTTATGTGCCATGTCAGGCAGAAGTAATTTCCTGAGAGTTAGAGAAAAAGCAAAAGTTATGGGTAATCTGTATATAAATGGTGTAGCAAAATCCTACTTTCTACTGCTGGCCAAGATTTCCAGTGTTTGTATCGCCAGAGAATCAACCTTCTCTTTCCTCAATCTTTGGCCACAGAAAACTAAGGAATAGACAAAAGTACATTGGTTTTAGTAAAAGTGTTTGCTTTTGTTATTTAGTGTTTAAATAAATAGGGTTGAATTTAACCATAAACTACGGGCAAGGGAAGGACATACAAGAAGTAAAACTATAAGGAGAGATTATGAAAAGAGAGAATTTCCCCGCTGCCCCTCCCAGAAAAAGATAATTTTTGAGTTGCTATCATGTGATTCAGATGTGTTAGCTGGTGAAAGTTAGGTCATGGCTACATATTTTGTTAAGTATGCTATAATACTATATGTTCTCACTTTCAGGCTCTGTTGATAACTTCATAGGATTAATATCTACTTCCAGCAAAAGAAACATTTTGTTTTGTTTTTTGGGGGGAGGAAAACAGAAGATAATGTCTGTAAAGAGCTATTACAGTGTGAAAATATTCAGTAGGCACGGTTTAAGACCAGTTGCTGCAAAAATGTTCTTTATTCAAAACATTTTTCAATTTTACCTTGGTGAAAGTAATCTTGTGTTATCATCAGTTTTTCTTATATTATTCCTATAACTTTATTCTGTATTATTTCTTCAGTCTTCTGAGGTAAATACTTGACATTTAATGAAGATATGTTATTCTACCTTGGTAACGGTGAAAGAATTATAGAGAATGTATTTCATTTTGATGTACAGCTCAAAAGCACATCTCTTGCTGACAGGGATAAGGTCGCCTGTCATAAAATTGTATTTGCTGTCCAAAAATTGATACGTAACAGTGAAAATTGTGAAACACTTTAAAACATAAGATGTGTGATAGAGCTGTTGACCTTTTCTTCAGCAGAGGTAATACAGATAGCATCACCAATATGTTCTCAAAATATATGCAGCATTTTTGCAGAGCAAAGGTAACAGCCTTTGGTTAGATGATTATAAATGTATTTGTTTATTTTTGGCTTTTTATTCTTTTTACATGTATTGTATATTTAGGAAATGTATATCCTGTCATGGTGCTCTGTCATTTATCTCCCAGTGGATTCAACTGGAATGGATAGTACTTAGCTCCTCACAAGAGAGGCTTGGCACCTCAGGATCAAGCATGATCCTGAAGAGAGATTGAAAAGATTGTGACTGTTTAGTTTAGCGAGAGATGAATAAGAGGAGACCTGAGGTATACAAAATATTGAATGAATTGGCTAGAGAAGGTAGATCAGATACTTCTATTTACCATTTCTCATTGGTTCACAAGAACAAAGATAATATTGAAAAGTAGCAAGTTTAAGGCTGATAAGTAGAGATAGTTCTCTATCTGTCTGATTAATTTGTGGTACTCATTGCCACAAGCTATCACAGAAGCCAAGAGCTTAGTATGATTTAAAAAAAAAAAGAATTATCCATTTATATGGATAATGAGACCATCCACAGTCCACATTAGACATGAAAAGGATAGAAGGGATATGAATCTTCAGGCTTTGGGGCCCATGCTAACTTTAACTGATATGAACTAGCAAGAAACTTTGCCTCTGGGCTGCTTATTCCACCACTGCTCATTATGGTGGTTCTTACATCTTCCTCTGAAGCAGTAGCGTAGCTAGGGGGGTTCAGGGGAAGCAGCCGTTTCCCCTCAGTACATTTTTCAAAAGCGGCACCTGCTGGGCCGCCGCTGAGGTCCTGCAGGCAAGTGGGGGGGCAGCACTGTCGTACTCCGGAGGAGCCATTGGGGGGGGGGGCCGCGGGCATGGCCGGAGGAGTGAAGCGGCCGGGCTCCTCAGCCATCGCGCCCCATGCTCAGCGCGGCCCCAACATCGCCCCGGGCCGAGGGAAGCAGGAAGCTGCCGGGGAGAGGGGATCTGCCCACCAGCTGCGGAGCGCTTGGCCACTGAGCCCTGAGCCGCTGCAGGAGGCGGCTGCGCTGAGCATGGGGTGCGATGGCTGAGGAGCCCGGCCGCTTCGCTCAGCCCACTGCGCCCACCGCCCCCCCCCAATGACTCCTCCGGAGTCCGGCCGTGCTGCCCCCCCCCTTTGCCTGCAGGAGCCCAGCAGCGGCCTGGCAGGCTCCGCTTTTGAAAAAATTGCTGGGCTGCCCAGGCGAGGGAACCAGGAAGCTGCCGGGGAGAGGGGATCTGCCCGCCAGTTGCTGCCCGCCCCACTGCTCCGCTCCCCCCAGCCCCCGGGAGAAGTGAGCAGCGCCCGCCCGCCACTCCTTCCCCCGCGCCCGGCCTCCCCCCCCCCATGGAGCCCCTCCGAGGGGGGGCGCAGCATGGCCGGAGGAGCCAAGGGGGGGGGGGGCGCGGAGCGGCCAGAGGAGGAGCCAAAGAGGGGCGTGGCCAGAGGGGGAGCCAAGGGGGGAGTGCCTTATTTATGGTTGCTCCCCCTGCACTGAGAAGCTGGCTACGCCACTGAGCTGAAGCATATAGTACTGAACACCATTAGACACAGGATATCAGACTAGATAGTCCTTAGGTCTGATCCAATATGGTGATATCTATGTTCCTCTGTTGCATGGCTCCAATTCTGCACTATTCAAATCAATAAGCATTTTGCCATTGACCTCAGCAGGAGTAGGATAGTGTTTTAAATGAGCAAGAGAAGTGGAAGAGGCAGGTCACTTAGATTGTAAGCTTTTGTAGACAGGGACTGTCTTAGTTCTGTGTTTGCACAGTGCTTAGCACAATGGAGCTCTGATGTATAATTGGGAACCATAAGTGCTACCATAATACAAATACATAATAATAAACTGTACAATCAAAAAAACACTGTAGCATAAGTCATTTTGAACTACCATTGATCAAGAATGCCACAAACCTAAGCTAATGAAAAACGCTTTCGGGTTTTTAAAGAAATTGAATGTGGAAATTAAATTTAATATTTATGCTTATATCCTGTCCATTGTTACCCATTTTTTCTGTTTTTTGTTATAGACCTAACCTTTGTGATGACACTAATGAGGATATTCCTAAAATCTCTTGCTGAATGAGGAAGCCTGCAAATAGCCCCACAGACACAAAGCGGCAGCTGATGTCTGAGGAAGTTTGCAGAGCTAGAAAGAGGCAGATTTACGGGGCAGAGCACTGTATTTATAAGGCATGCATTGGTATCATGCACATTTTAAAACGCACACATGGGGCACTCAGAATATTAAAGCAACATCCTTTAACCCTGCTGCATGTCTTAGGAAGCGTGCCTATCTGCACGCTTCCAAGCTACTACAAGTCATTTGTTGTACAGGCTGCTCATGGTGCCTGTGGAGCTCCCTGGGCTCTGCAGGTTTCCCTCAGCCCAGCTACTGCTGAACAAGGAGGTGAACCCTTGGACCTGCTCAAATCAGTGGCTGGTGTGGAAGCCAAATCCCTTCTTTCCCTGATCAGGTCTCAAGTTTGCTTGCTCTCAGGAGCATTCTCCATGCTAGGACCATGTTGATCTTCTGGAAGCTGTCAATGTTGGGTACCTCTACAGCCTTGGCTTTAGAAAAGGTAGGGGGGGTGTTTGCTCTAAGATGAAGAGAAAGGGCAGTAGCACTGGGTGAGGGCTCTGGTATCACTTATTGTGCACCCTGACACTACTGCAATCTATCTTTCCACCTGATACTCCCCCATTCTCTGGAACATGGTTGGAACATAAAATAGGGTAAATGTAGGTGGGTTGAACATCATGATAAATAAAATCTGTAACTGGAAACATCTGATCAGCATGAAACAGAAACTCAGGCAGTCAGTAAAAGAAAATGTCTCAATAAAAATGCCAGTGGATCTGTGGGCATTTATAGGTATCTGATGTTATTTTGAATAAAGCTGTATAACTGCATTAAACTCCAGCAGTGCATGAATTTCCTATTATTTTATGTCACAGTAGCAGTATTCATCTCAGAACTAATTAAAGTATTCTAGAACAAAATTGGGTGGGTGGGCTGAGTGATTTTTGTTTTGTTGATTGGTTGTTTTTGTGTGTAGGTTTTTTCTTTAACATTTTCTTTGTCCATTTTAGGGCTGCCTGGGGGAGGAGGGGGGGCAAGTGGGGCAATTTGCCCCAGTCCCTGGGCCCCGCAGGGGCCCCCACGAGAATATAGTATTCTATAGTATTGCAAAAAAACTTTATGGAAGGGGCCCCCAAAATTGCTTTGCCCCAGGCCCCCTGAATCCTCTGGGCGGCCCTGGTCCATGTTACGGTATCTAGTCCATTTGTTTGCAATGAAATGGTGGAAAGTAGCGGGATTGGCTACAATTAACAAATGGCTGCATGCATGCTCAATTCGTGATATTGAATAATAATGAGAATTTATTCTCTAAATTTCTTATTATTGTTTAATTAGTTATGCTGAAGATGATAGCACCAGATGTAAGAAGAAGGGTAAAAAGACAGTTTTGACTGGTGGGTCTTTGAAGATATGAATACTTTAAGGTCATTCCATCAATAATGACCAATTTTAAATGAAATATGAAAAAGACACCCTGATTCTCACTAATGAAGATATCACCAAAGCCATCTTTATTTCTCTATGGAAACGGATTCTTTGCTGCCTGATGCCTTCTGCATAACAGTCAAAATTGCCTTTCACAATGATGGTTTTCACTTCTTCAGCAGCTTACACTGAGTTCACTAAAATTAGTACGGGATGTAATATGAAACTTTGTTGCATAATCCCATATGGTTTAAACTGGTGGTTTTAGTTAGATACAGACTCAATAAAACCGTCAAAATTTCAGCAATGACCCTTATTACAATAACTACAAAATTAATGATGTTGGCCTATTACTTGAGCAAACAATGTACTTTGTGCTTTTCTATTATTAATTCAGGGGCTACCAGAATGTACATGAACATGACAGATTTTCTATGTTTAGAGAATAACTTGAAATCTTTATTAAAGCAACTCAGTTATTCATTTAAAAATATTGGGTAAATAGTTTTAAAGATATCATTTACATGCCCGTTCCCAGTGCTTATCCAGGGCCTAATCTAACTTTCATTGAAAATCGTTGACTACAATGGAAACTGGATCAGGTCCCTAATAACAAAACTTAGTATTTTATGCAGGTAGATGGGAAAAATAATCAAGAACAAAGCTATATCCAAAGGCAAAGGAGTAGAGAGATGGGGTATGACAGATGCTCTTTTTTAAAAAAAGTATGAATCTTAACAGTGTAATTGTTTATCTGGTACACCATCATGTAGTATCTTTAACCAATAGGGTCCCAATCTTCTTCCTACTGCAGTCAATGTCAAAACACCTACTGAATTAAATGATATCAGGATTGGGCTTAAGAATTTTAATAAATCATAGAGATACATGACAGATTTTATAGATTTACCATAGCAAATGTACACAGATTTCACAGTTTGCCAAAGACTAGTATAAAAAGATACAAAATCACAAAGTCAATTTTGCTATTAAAATGATTTTGAAATGTTGACAGTTAGCTTTAATGAATACAAATCATGGCCAATAAATGTTGGTTTACGTGCTGCATCTGAAATGTTTATGTTATAATGAGGAGACGGACATCCAGAAGTGATGTACACTGCTAACTCTAAGGATTTTTGTGAAAAATGGAATAAACATTGATTGCTTTTGCTGACAAATCTAAAAAACCCCCACATTTTTTGTAGGATCGAGTTTTAAGATGTTTTATGGCTGCTAGTGTTAACCTTGGAGTATACATTATATCACACACATGTAAATCTGTCATGTCCCATTAACTCAGTTTAGCTGGAGTTTGCCAGACTTTCTTCTGACTGCCTAATCACATACACATTTCTAAGATGGCATATGAACTGAAAATGACTTTATATAGATGTCGCCAATATGATAGTCTTTAGTTATTTTAATTACTGCACAGTTTTTTTTTTTCAAGGCCGGCTTTTTTTTTAAATCTTCTATGTGTCTCCTAGCAGTAGCATATCTAATTACACTATCCCTTGTGTGTGTTTCAAAGCATTCCTTACTATATCAATAGAGGAGGATGGATTTCCTGTTCATCAATATAGAAATCCTGAATCTGTTTTAATATTTTCTGGAAGCTCCATATCTTCCCATATGCCATGTTTTAAACATAAGTAATTAATTATAGCTAAAGTCTTATGTTATCACACATCAACAAACACATATTTTGAATTTTTGACTACGGCTCCTAACATTAGTAGACAGTACAGTATGGCAGGATTTGTGGCCATTTGAAAAATCACACTTCTTATTTCCTATTTAGCACCATGTCTCCCCCCATACTTCTGTAAGGATGAAATTCATCCCAATGCAGAGGACTGACATAAGGCCTTCGGCACACCTAAGCTCCACCTAAAATGCACAATGATGTGGAAGAAGCCCCTGGCTGACCCATTTCTTCCCCTGCTGACATATTGTTCTTCCACGGACCCCGTGTAGATACCTAAACACACAGGCTATGTCTTCACTACCCGCCGATCCGGCGGGTAGCAATCGGTCTATCGGGGATCGACTTACCGCGTCTAGTGAAGACGCGGTAAAATCGATCCCTGATCGCTCTGCCGTCGACTCCGGAAATCCACCTCGGCAAGAGGTGGCAGCGGAGTCGGCGGCAGCGCGGCAGCGGTCGACTTTCCCGCGTCCTCACCGCCAGGTAAGCCGACCTAAAATACGCAACTTCAGCTACGGTATTCACGTAGCTGAAGTTGCGTATCTTAGGTCGGACCCCCGCTGTAGTGTAGACCTAGCCACAGAGAACCATGTGAAAGAAGGGGAGAGTAGGGGCTTGGTGACACAGGGGTAGCTTGCCTCCTTTCTGAATTGAAAGATGGTCCCTTCCAGGTAGGGTTCATAAGGGTCCAATCTGGCTGTCAAGCCTATAAATATTAGGCCTGGCTGGGTTTTTGACCAAAAAACTGTCTGGTTTCCATGGAATATTTAAACGTTTTGTTAAAAATCTGAAACCCTGCCTTCCCCACACTTTTTGGTTTCCAAGCTTTTTGTTTTGTGATGAAAAGTTAATTTCCCCCCTATTTTTGTCAAAATGTTCTGCATCAAGTGAGTGGGAGAGATGGATTCCAATCACCTCCAATAATTATACAACTGAAGATAAAATACTAAAACCTCAAAAATCTGGGAAATTCACACATAAGCCCTTCATTAAATGGTAGTTAAAGTGGAAAGAATGTTAACACTGTATTACCCACCAACTATTTTTAACCTGCATATTTCTCTCTCTCTCTTTCTAAATGTGATTCTAAATGGACAACCCACTATTTACTTTAAAACCTGTCATAAGCATTTTACAAGCAGCATACATATTTACATCTGTGCATCTAAAACCATAGATTGATCAATTAGCCAAATAAAGGGGTACAATTAAGCATGAGTGAGTGGTAGAAATTGGCTGGGATAATAGTGAATGGTCAGTTGTATAATGAGAAATTTACTAAGGGTATTCGTGTCTACATTGCAGTGTAAGCCTAGAGCTTGAGCATATACCCTCATTTGTAACCACAGGTTAGGAATTATTGAACCCTGTGTCCGAATCTGAGAATCCAGTATCTACACTGTATTATGAGGGCCCAAATCCAGCTACCCATATCTCAGTCTTCCCAGCATCCTCCCAAAATGTGGCCACTCTAGCCCCTTGTTTGTGAGTGCAGTGTGAGAAAACTTGACTGTTCACCAAAATTGTCTGTCCAGAGAACAAAGAAAGTTGGCCTGTGGGACTGTGGAAAACTTTTGGCAGAGTCCCATTGCACAAGTCCATTGAGGCTCTGTCTACACTGCAAAGCAACAGGGCTTGAACCCTTGGTCTTGGCTTGACTCAGGCTTGGACCTTCCAGGCATGTGGGGTCCTGGGACCCTGGGTCGGGGTCCTGAGACCTTGAGTCTGAGCCCTGGATTAGAGCTATTTGTGTGCAAACAGAAGGGGGGTTAGGTGTCAGCTTGAGTTCAAACCCTGTGCTTACGCTGGAGGTTAGACATGCTCTAAGACACCTAAATTCGGGGATTTTAGTGTATGTGTAACTGGGAGTTTAATAAAACTATTTTAGTTAGTTAGAAGCCATAGTGCTAAGACTCATGTTACCTTTAATTATCTTTATTAACATTGTTTGTTGTTTGGGGAATGGAAGTAGAGGAGGAAAGACTAGCGTTGATGTAATGTATAGCAAATAATGTTCATTATGAATATTGTCATTATTCTCTTGACTAATTATTTGTGAATAATTGTTTTCATTATTTGACCCACCCAATTCTTTACCTTAATTTGCATCATTTTGATAAAGTTCTTGTGCTGGGGCAGAATTGAGCAATCCTTTGAAACACTGAG
Organism: Emys orbicularis; assembly: GCF_028017835.1. Lineage (NCBI taxonomy): Eukaryota > Metazoa > Chordata > Testudines > Emydidae > Emys > Emys orbicularis. The sequence goes on along the minus strand of NC_088683.1, from coordinate 264,373,967 downwards.
ATTTGTACCTCATGTTCTGCACACGAGTAGGATATCATCTAGCCATGTACTTTGCCCCATATATTGGATAAATATGGCAGAACTCCAATTTTTCAGTGACTGAGATTCTTCTTCCTTTCAGTAATTAGGAAATTGTTTCTGTCATTCTTGCATTGATCATTTAATTATCAAAAACAAACCAAACATAAAACTCCTTTAACTTAAAGTTAAGATTGCTATAATAATACAGAAAGACCCCCTAATATATCTATTTATGTAATATTGAAGGGCCAAAACAGCTTCTGCAATATAGTACAGGATATATAGTGTAAAGAAGTAGTAGATCACTATTTCCATATAATTACAGGTAGCTACAATACTTGGTTGGTTGTCCTATAATATAATGAATAGAGAGTTCCCAAAGCAAACTGAAACATTCAGCACAGCTATTTGAAAGATATATACTATACAAACAATGTTTTGCTATAGTTTCCCAAGCCTTCCTTTGAGTTTACTTAAGAGTGGAAATTAACATGTTAGAAGTTACCTTATTTTTCCATAAACACGACTTCTCCCCCGTGATTGTTCTGAGATTATTACCTTAAAGAAGTGCATAAACCAATTAAATGTAGCAATTTAAATACTTCTGCAACTTTTTATGAATTGTCTTGACTTGCTATTGTCACTGTATGTGCCAATGGCTTTGTAGTTTGTAGTATTTAACAGATTGTGAAGTTCTGATGATCCTCTTTCTTACATTAATATGTGAATGATTTTCTTTATAAAGAAATAAGTTCTGCTCTAATCCTCAAGTTTCCATGTTTCTGATCTCTTTCCAACCACACTTGTAAGACATTTTGCTTCTTTCTGCTCTAACATTTCAAGAAATGAAAATTTAACAAGTTCCTCTTGTTAGTGTTTGTGCTTTGACTCTGCCCATGGTATGATCTGGCAAAAGCGATCAAAGGACATAGAGTCTGAGCAAAATTTGCATGAATTTTAAATCTGAACACTTTTTTTAACTCCGGGTTTATTTTATTTTATCTTAATTTATGACCACTAATTAATTTAATTTGTTTGAAGTTTAAAGTGTGGGTTTTATTGCACATTCTACAGTGTGCTTTAAAAATGGGTGAAGAGTTTTCAAACATTCCAGAAAGGGGAAATGAGACACATATTTCTTTTGCTTATTATTTGTATTACAGTTGCATATAGAGTTTCTAACTGAGATGGGGATCCTAATGTGATAGGTATGCCCGGACACATTAAAATACAGAGACTGAAGGACTACACACAAAGTTGCACTGGTTTAACTAAAGTTATGGGGTTGCAGCCATTTAATTAAACTGGTGCAACTTAATGTGTGGACAATTTTACATGGGTTTAGTTTCCAACTCCCATTAACTTCAGATACAAGCAATGTAGCTCCACCATAGCTGCTCCACAGAATTTTCCACACAGGTGGCCACCTCTTGACTCCTGCTTTTAGAGAGGATCCAAAGCATAGAGGAGCAGCATGGAAATAAGACAGCCTGAGAATAGCTCTGTTGAAATGATAAGTCCCACCATTCTCCATCCCCATATTCATATCCCTAAATAGACACTTGGATAATTTATGGGGCAAATCCTTATGAATTTGCCAAGATCATTACAAGAATGTAAGTGTCAAGATGAAAATTTACACTATATTATTGTTCTGAGTCTGTATATGCTGAAGGAGCACAGGACCAGTGGAGGCAAGAACTCATTAAGGGAAATGTTGATTTAGTGATACTTAGTCAAGGGGAGAGAAATGGCTAGGTGTGTAATGGATCTGAAACTCCAATAATTTATTAATACTGTATCTTATTCTTGACCAGGTTATGGTGATGTCTACTATATGCATATATTGAGTTAATTCAATAGCCTGGTTGTCAGGAAGTGCACACAGAAAGGATGGAGGTAAATCCAGATTTATACCGCTGAGCAAACACTTAAAGAGTGCAAGAGCCATTCCCTGTGAAGCCCCAGTTCATCCCCCTGCTGGGCCTGCCAGACAGGTTTACCCAGGAATGACTTGGTTCCTGTGCAAGGGGGATGGGGATAAAATAATAATAATAATTAATAATAAATAAAACCCTGAGGAAGGTTTAAAAAGAGACACATGCCATCAAGCAGAATCAGGTTTTTGAGTTAAGGAGACACTAAAGCCTGCTGTGTCGATCTACGGAAAAGCTACAGGGAATTGTTAGGCTTTTGGTAAGATAGATATGCATGCATATGCTTCGTTGTTTTTAAATCTTTTCTTTCTGATACTCTGCTTTGTTCCTATGGTTACACCAACAATACCTTTGTTTTAAGAAGGTTTTTGTGTCATTTAAGTCTATTGGTCACAAGCTCCCAAAGGAAAGAACTGGAAATTCCTGACCTCAGTTGGACCTGTTCCAACCTGAAGAAAGATGAAGGTAAGAAACCTGAGACCTGGGGAGAGTGCACTCAGACCAGGAGGGATCAGAGGTTCAGCTAGCCTTGTCACTTTGACAAGGTGCTAGCTAGACTAGATCATCCTGAAATTTGCTCCCTTAGAAAAGAGGTAAAAGTGACACATCACAGGTTAAAGCTTTATATCCACATTGGAACCAAATCAAACTTCAGAGTGAAATTATTCTTTCCTCCTTTTAAAATGCAAGAAAATTGGCTAAGGATAATTAGTGAATGTTTGTATAGCAATCTACTGAGGGAAAGCACAATAACATTTTGTACTTCTCCTGTGTAGCACTTTCTATTTGAGATTCTCACATAAAAAATCCAGGGAAATAGAATTTAGTCCATGTATCTGTCTGATTGGCAAACAATGGCTTACTGCATTTTATTATCTTCTTTCATGGACTCATAGATTTTAAGGTCAGAAGGGGCTATCATGATCATCTAATGGTCTGACCTCCTGCACATTGTAGGCCACAGAACCTCACCCATGCACTCCTCTAATAGTCTCATAACCTTTGGCTGAGTTACTGAAGTCCTCAAATCATGATCTAAAGACTTCAAGTTACAGAGAATCCACCATTTACACTAGTTTAAACCTGCAAGTGACCCATGCCCCATGCTGCAGAGGAAGGTTAAACCCCCCCAGGGTCTCAGCCAGTGGTGAAATCCTGTCCCTTTGTTGGAATTATTATTATTTATGCAAGGTATTACCACAACAATAATTTAATCATAAATTCCTTTAGTAAATCTAAAGACAAAATGGTATTTGTACAATTGCTCTAAACATGCCTAAAAAGTCTAAATAATAAGCAAAGTACTACATCCAAACAGTAACAAAACATTTAGAAGGATTTGGTCAATATATTTACAAACGGCTAAATCCAGGGGTGCTCCAACCCATATTGGTCGGCTCCAAAGTGCTCAAGCAGGTATTAGCAATGAACCTTTGTAGAGTTTACTTTTGTATACTCTTTAGCAAACAGGTGATGTCATTGCCAGTTACTGACTAGAGCTAAAAACCAATTTGAGAGAGTTTATCCTTATTTCCAGTCTTAATCCAGATAAGATTTACAACCTCCTTTTTCTCCAAGGCCTTTCCTCCCTATCTCTTCCCATCCTTCTTGCTGACCAACAATTTTTATTTTTGCACCTGGCTTTACGTAGACCTTCATTTTTGAGATAACTCTGGTATGTGGGGTGGAAAGGGCCATGTTGGCTCATTTTAAGACAGAGTCTCTTTGTTTTATTTAAAACCAACTTCAGTCACCCCTATCGGCCAGAGGTCTTTTTTTTTTTCTAGAAATTTCCCCTTATTTCATGAGTTATTTTTTGAATCAGACAGCCTCCCTACTTCATTCCTTATAATTCATTATTTTCAAGGCCTTCCTTCTACTTGCTAGTCAGGGCTTTTCTTTACAACACATATATTTTCTTAACCAAATTTAAGATAACACTAATTCTTTAATTTCATATTTATTCTATACCCCTATTCACTTCAATGAGCACACCATATTACTCAGGAGAGTGGATGCATCAAGAAAATAAATGATTAGCCAGAACAATCTGGCATGTGTCTTGTTAGCTACATGACTTTTGTTAATTTTTATTATTGTCAGTTACTCTCTGCTGTTTCATTAACACTTCTATAGGGAATAACTAGGGTTTATGGCCTTTTTGGAAGAAGTGTATTTTTGAGGAGGCAACTGAAGAAAAATTGAGGATATGCAAGCAAGTAGCTTCGATCAATGGAACTACATGAAAGAAGGCACAGATGCAAGAGGGGGAGACCCAAAGGAAGAAATTACTCTGCTTTGGAAGGGTAATATATAGGGCTGCTCAGAAAATTTCTGTCAAAACTATTTTGTGATAGAAAAGGGGGTTTTCAACTAAACAATTTTTTTGTGAAGCATGTCTGCTTTCTGCAGCAATATTTGACTTTTTGTTAAAAAGCTGAACTCCCCAAACTAAACAAAAAAAATATTGATTTGGAAATGCGGCTGCAGAGCCTCATGGGAACTGTAATTTGGGTGCTCCCATTCTTCTCTATCAGCAAGGTTCCCCAGCTGGACTACAGCTCCCATGATGCACTGCACTGGCTCAGAAAGAAATAAGACTGGTACATTGTGAGAGATTTAGTGTGGCCAGGAGACTGAGGGCACAAGGCACCTGAACTATAACTCTCATGACGTACCATAGCAGGATTGCAATGTTCAGTTTTCAGCCAAAAGAATGGAGTTTTCAATTTTTCACTGAAAATCTGAAATTTTCCACAGGAGGGAGACAAATGCATAAATAAATAAATAAATAAATAAATAAATAAATAAATAAAAATTCTGACAAACTGTAGTAACATAGTCTTTGCTGTGAGGAGAGAAACAAGAAACACCTGGTTCCATTCTAATCCTGGATGCTGGGCTTCCACTTTAAATTCCTATTTTCCACTACAGCACAGCCAAGGTACTTGACCATGCTTTAGAAAGCATTGGAAATGAAAACTGAGAAGCAGTAAGGACTAATAAGGAGAATTAAACCTATGATATCATCAGTGGTGCAGAAAACAGCCACATTACTTGTTGGCAGCAATAGCAATATGTTTTTCAGCTGTCAGAGACCCAAAGAAGTGATTATGTGCATGGTTTATTTTTATGATATTATGAATGGTGTTACACGTGTGGCATAAGGTTACCTAGCATCTTGGCACCTTGGTTGTATTGTGTCACCTTCAGAACTTGTTCTTCTCAGAACATTGGACACCTGTGGGAAAATCTGTGGCTTAGAAGGTTATACAGGCTATAGGTGGAGTGGGATTCATTTCTTCCCAATTCATTTTCTCAAGGCAAATGCTTGTCTTTCTCAGATGGCACGGGTGCATATATGTTGTCCCTGAGAAAGAACAAGTAGAATCCACCATATGACCCAAATCCTAGTTCCTTTCTCTATGTCAGATGTATCCAACGTAAGGGCATCCTCAATGGCATGACAGCTAAAATGCTGGTGCTTGTTTATTGCATGTATGAGAGTAAGCATAACATCTGCATTGGCAGTAGCAGCAACAGCATGCTGCACTGTTCTAGATAGGTTTTATAAATCACACAATGCCAATAATCTTTTGACGAAAGTGGAGACTGGTTTGATCAACTCCTCAGGATGTTAGTCATAAGTATCAATATGATGTGTGCTTTGTATGATTGAGAAAGTCACTATGTACACAAAGCTGGCCTTGGCATTTTAGAGTGCAAATATTTCAGTCCACTCTATCCCCTAAACTTAACATTTTCCTTTCCACTAGGATCACACTATTATGCAGAGGGCCAGCCTTCTGATTTTAGGAAGGCTCAGTGAGATGATTCTTTGGGACTGTCAAACTTATCTCACATATCTTATATAAAAAGTGGTATCTTCAGAACTCCCTCATCCTCCTTGGCTGCCAGGAAAATGAAGCCTTCTGCTATCTTGGAATCTGGACAAAGTTGTCAACATATTATCATGTTGTTATTATTTTGATGCCTACAAAACATTTGTGAATGGCTGGGCAGCTGGTGTGCTATGACTGGTGCTTATTACACTAATCATAATCATCTTACTATGAACTTGTGCTCCCCTCATCTGTTTCTTCTAGCCACCTGTTGTATCCCATCTTATATTTAGACTGTAAGCTCTTTGAAGCAGAGACTATCTCTTTGTTATATGCATGTACAGTGCCCAGCACAAAGAAGCCCTGATCCTTAGCTGAGGCCTCTGAATGATATCACAATACACATAATAATCATAATTAATTAAAAAATGAAAATTATTCAAGGGACAATTCAAGGAGGGGTGTCTGTTTTCTGGTGAATTCTAGGTTATTTTCTTTGCCATTTGTCCAATTATTTAACTATAGAATATAAACAAAAATATTAATATATTATAAGTGTTCAAAATAACCATTTCCATTAGTTTTGTTCAGAATGTACAAAGATCTAGGACAGGAGTGGGCAAACTATGGCCCATGGGCTGCATCCGGCCCAACAGCTGGGGAGCAGGGTCTGGGGCTTGCCCCTCTCCGGTGCTCCAGCCGGGGTGCAGGGTTGGGGTCCATTCCACGCGGCTTCTGGAAGCCATGGCATAGTCCCCCTCCGGCACTCCAGCCAGGGCTCAGGGTCAGGGGCCGCTCCGCACAGCTCCCGGAAGCCAAGGCATCACCCCCCCTTCGGCTCCTATGTACTCCAATGGCCCCCTCTGGCACTCCAATGGGAGCTGCAGGGTGGTGCCTGCGGACGGGGCAATGTACAGAGCCCTCTGGCTACGTCTCCGTGTAGGAGCTGGAGAAGGGACATGCCGCAGCTTCCGGGAGCTGCTTGAGGTAGGCGCCGCCCACAGCCTGCACCCCTGAGCCTCTAGCCATGCCCCAACCCCCTGCCCCAGCCCTGATCCCCCTGCCGCCCTCCGAACCCTGCTGTCCCAGCCCAGAGCACCCTTCTACACTCCAAACTCCTCATCCCCAGCCCCACACTAGACCCCGCACCCCCAGCCCGAGACCTCACCCCCTCCCACACCCCAACCCCAATCTTGTGAGCATTCATGGCCCACTATACAATTTCTAGTCCCAGATGTGGCCCTTGGGCCAAAAATTTGCCCACCCCTGATCTAGGATATAAGGAATTACACTAAAATGAGACTGTAAATAAATACAATTAAATACAATAACCTAAGTTATTTTGTCATCTTATTTCTGTATCCTCTTTTTTCTCTATTACTAGCCCACCCCTTCCTTTTTAACAATACTTTCTTTTCTCATTCTGGTGTTCTGTTCTCTTTTCATTCTCACTTTTCTCTATGTGAACCAGGACATGGTCACTATGTGGAATTCAGTCTGTGCACTCTGGAATGAAAGTCTGAACAGCAGGTGGCTTTTCAAAGTAGAGGAGAAGAAGGCTGTATGACACATCCCAGGAGAATCTGCTTCAGTAAAGAAAAAAAAACCATTGACCACATACCCCTAGATGTCACTAATGACCCCACCCCAGAACCCATATGGGATATCATCAAACAATTACAACCCATACTTGACGGGGACCACATCCTGAAAGAAAACTTTCCCGAACCCCTTCTTCTGACCTTCAAATAGCCTCCCAACCTCACTAAGTTCATCATTAGAAGCAAGCTACCCACAGACTGGGACACACCAATTCAAAGCAGTACCAGATCTTGCCATAACAACAGATGCAAAGCCTGCAAATGTATCTACACTGCTGCAATGTCCAATATTCACCACAACACACCTTTCAAGTTCCATGGGTCCTAGACATGCCTCTCACAGCATGTGTTTACCTCATCCAGTGCATCAAATGTCCCAACAACTGTGGATGAAATGAAACAATCAGCATGCACCTGAATGAACTTACACAGAAAAATTATAAAAGATAAATATACCAGATCACCCATGGGCGAACACTTCTCACAAAGCGGTCACTCCATAACTTACCTCTTGGTCCTCATCCTAAAGGGAAACCTGCACAACACCTTCAAAGACAAGCCTGGGAATTTAAATTCATAACTCTGCTGGACAAAATTATGGTCTGGACAAAGACACTGAGTCTATGTCTCATTACAGCAATTTGTAACCTATTTGTCCTATGTCTGCAGAGATGTTAATTACCCAATTTGTTTAAATTGGTTTCTTGCAAAATATGTTAACCCCTTATGTTTAACAATCTGTCCCACCATGTAGTTAGCTTGGACTCTCTGGTTACCTTCTCCAGACCTGAGGAAGAACTCTGTGAAGCTTGAAAGCTTGTCCCCCCTTCCCACCAACTGAAGCTGGTCCAGTAAATGATATTACCTCACCCTCCTAGCCTCACACAAGATACAGACAGACAGAGCAGCATGAGGAAAGACTCAGAGGCACCTGTTGAAGAAGGAAACAAAGGGGATATAAAGGGAAGCAGAACTGGTGGTCCATAGAGCACAAGAAAGAGTCATGGGGCTTTCCTATATGGCAAGTCCCGACCTTATGTTGACTGGCACATAGTGTGGGATCAGGGACATCTTGTAGACATTTGCAGTCAATGGGAGTCTTTCCATTGACTGCAATGGCATTTGGATGAAGCCCTTAGAGAAAGGTCCTCAGAGCTAGTTTAACATGTTATGTCAAACCAGCAAAAAGTATTGGTAGGAAATACTGGCTATAAAAGCTCAGTCGATGCCCCGAGGTAAGCAGCCAAAAGAACATTTCTGCTGGAAAAATTGAAAGCTATTTAAGAATAAACAAAAAATCCTCCATGCACACATAGTGAAGAAAAACACACTAACATCATTCACTGACTCCCATACATAGACCTACTAGAATTAATCAGTGACTAGATGAGAATGGTGCTATTTTGTACAATGTGTATGTCTGTATCTACCATGTAGTCTGCTTCTTAGATCTTTATTCAGCTACCTGCTGATGAATTGAACAAAGCCTACCAGAGATCTCAGCTTTGAATCGCTGAGGCAATATGACAGATAAGTCTCCAGGATACTTATTAGAAAAATTCAGTTTAAAATCTTAAACCACTCTGGTCCTTTAATTATTTTTCTTTATCTGTTTTTCCTTATTTATGTTTAGTTTTATATTCCTTTCTTTAATATAGATGAAAATATATACAGCTGTGGCCATCTAAACAAAACCTACTGCTTTGATGAGGAAATCGTCTTGAATTCCTGTAAACACACCCTCCCCCTTGCAATCCATGTATGTTACCATGGCTATGTCCACTGCAGACATTCTAAATTGAATCTTACTGATTGTTTAAATTATTTTAATATCCTGAAAAAACATAATTTGTAAAGGAAAAAAAATCCATAATGCAAGTCTAAAGTCATAACAATAATGCTTGTAAAAGCAAGAAGTAAATGAGAAAATATAGATTGCATTATTTATATCATTAGTGCCCTAGTGATCTCAACTGAGAACAGGGCCCTTCAGTGCTAGGTTCTGTACATATTCATAGCAGAAGACAGTCTGTGCTCTGACAGTTTGTCAGGGCCTGTAACGTGGGTGGTCTGACTGAAAGGTCAGAGCCCAGAGTAGTGTTCATGGTCAGGAGTCAAGCCAGGGGTCACAGCTGGGGTCGGCGTCAGAAGCCATGCCAAGAGTCAAACCAAAGTCAGAGCCAGAAGACATGCCAAGGGTCAAGCCAGAGTTGGAACCAGAAAACACACTGAGGGTCAAAGCCAGAGTCATTAATTGGAGCTAGGGCAAGGAAGCAGGAACCAGAAACAAGTAATGGTAACAAGAACAAGGAGCAGTAACCAGGCAAGGAGGCAGAAATTTGATCTCAGGGATATTGTCAGCAGTAAACCTAGCAACTAGTTGCTCAGACAAGAGGTGGGACAGGAACAAGAAGGTTTATACCCTGTGGTTTTCAATCAGCAATCTGCTGCTAGTCACCTGGCCCCATTGAGTCAGTGGGCGTAGCTTATGGGGGTGGGGTGTTAGCAATAACTTCTTTGACTGATCTTGTCAAAGGGTAGGACTCTTGCATGGCAACCCCATGGACTTTGGTTTGAGACCTGTGCCACCTAACACTATCGATCCTCCCAGGGTGATCCATAAGGCCAGGCCTCTCCGGATGATTTCTGTGGAAGGCCTATAGTTTTGCAGTGGTATGCATGTGTTGATCCAGTTCCCAAGAGTGTTCTTCAGGCAATCTGACAGTCAGATTGTACAGGGCATCTTTATACACTTGGGAGTCCAGGATGTCATGTCTGATGTAGTCCTCATGGCCTTGAACATGTAGTGGAGGCAGCACACCCCATCAGGGAAAGGATTGTCAAAGGAAGGCTTCAGGAGGGATACATGGAATACTGGATGGATGTCCCAGGATTGAGGCAGCTGTAATTCAAACACCACTGGATTGATCTGCCAAATAATGATGAAAGGGCCTGAATACTGATGATCTAATTTGTGTGCAGGTTGGCCAATCTGTAGGGGTTTTGTGGACAGCCACACCTTTTGGCCTAGTTTTATAGGTGGGACTTCTTGGTGGTGTTTGTCAGCATGGTGTTTGTAGGTCATTTTAGTCAATTCCAGGTGCTTCTTTAGGTGGCCTGAGTTTCTTGAGTAATCTGTACCAGATCAGAGGCTGTAGGAACCATTATGGATGAGGAAACAGAGGGATGGAAACATGGTGAAAACCATAGTTTGAGTAAAAGGGGTTGTATCGGGTAGAGATGTGTTCTGCTAATTCAGCAAGTGGTAGTAACATAATCCAGTTATCTTGACAGTGGTCCAAGAAGCAGTGCAGGTATTGTTTGAGCACCTGGTTAACTCATTCTGATTGGTCATCCACCTGAGGGTAATGGATGATGGATGCATGGGACCGGACCTCCAAGAGGTCAAACACCTCCTTCCATAACGTGGATATAAACTGGGAGCCATGGTCTGTGGTAAAATGTTTGGGGAGGACATGGAGAAGGAAAACACATATAGTATAATTAGGTGTGCTGTAGTTTCTTCAGTCACAAGATGTATGCCTGGTACAAAAGATGCCATTTTGGTAAGCTGGTTCATGGCAGTCAGTATGGTGTTGTAGCCTTCTGATTCAGGTAGTCCCACTAAAAAATAAACCACTGAGAGTTATGAGAGACCAAGTCTGGGAAGATGGCATCTGGAGGCTGAATGGCCTGCTCTGGGGAGTCTTTGTTTGAGCACAGGCATTGCAGGGCATAGGACTGGATATCATCCTGAATTTGTGGACACCAGACTGAGCGGGCTATAGCAAGCAAAGTTTGAGATTGCCCAAAGTGATCTGCCCAGGAAGTGTCATGATGTGTGTACAGCACCTCCTATTTTGGGGAACTGTCAGGGACATATAGGCAGCCATTGACATGGAGAAGGTCATTGGCCCATTAATAGTGTCATTGGATGGTATTGGGGAGACCTACTTGGATAGTATTCTGAGTTTTAAAAAAAGGTCATGGGGGGGCTGCTCAAAGCATGCTAAGAGAGTCCAAGGATACAGACCCACAAATGAAATGACGTGGTTTTTAATTGCTGGGTAGTGGTTCTTTGGGGATAGCAGGTTCTGATAGTGTTCCCCTTTTCATAAAGGGCATCAGGTAGTGTCCCCATGTCATCAGCTTTGATAGTGAGTAACTCCTTGTCTTCTGTTTCATAATTATGTTTGGTTGGTGTATGTTTTTGTGAAAAATATGCACATGGGTGCATTTCTCACTGGGGTCCTGTTCTTTGGGATAATACTGCTTCCCTGGCTACATCACGGGTGTCAGCCTGAAGGATAAAGGACTGGTCAGGATCCCAGTTGACCAGCACTGGGGTAGGCATGAAAGCTATCTTCAGACATTCAAAGGCTTGGCAGCCCCACAGGGACCAGTGAAATCTTGCAAATATTAGCAGGATGGCAGTTATAGGGGCTGTGGCATTTGAGAAGTCTAAAATAAACCTCCTGGAAAAGTTGGTAAACCCCATTAATTTTTGGAAATATTGGCTGCTCTGAGGTTCTGCCTACTCCTGAATTGCAGATACTTTCTTGGAATGTAATCCTCTGACTTGGTGTTCAGGGGTCCAAGTTCTGGAAGAAGAAGGGAGTACTTTCTGTGGAAGCTTGATGGGAAGGAAATGACACATTTGGACCATAATATATGGGGATCATGACAGATTAGCCAGGGTGACCCTAAAAATCAGGTCAAAAGGCAGGGAGGAAATACGTTTAAACGGTAGGACTTCCTGGTGTTCCTCAATCACCACTTCAAGTGGTGTGGTCTCCTGTGTAACAAGACCCGAATACAGTGGTGACCCATCTACTGTTTCTATCAGATCTGGGTTCCTGGAAGCCCGAGGACCCAGACCATGGAAAAATTCCATGAAACTTTCTCCTGCTCCTAAATTAATCAAGGCCAATTATATGGGACAGTTCTGCTCAACCTGTGGGATCCGCATTTGCTGGGGAATCTGTAGAAGTGGAGATGAATGAGGAACTCCTGATTTAACATAATCTTGGTTTTCCTCTCTGGTGCTACCCAAGCTTGGGACCCTAGCCAGGTGTAGGAGTACTTTTCTCTGTCATTGGCTTTTGACATGACAAGTGGCTAATGCAAGCACGGTTCCTCCACAATAGAAGCAGAGGTACTCACTTGCAAGGAAATCATCGTGGCCATACCCTATCAGTCTGCACGGGTTTGACTATGGCCAACCTCACTTGGGCCTGCAGGCTGAGCCTTAGGTAAGTGCAGGAGGTAAGTGACTCCCTCCTTATGTTCCCATTGCCGTTTATGAAGTCTGATGTCTATCCGGATACACAGATCCATAAAGGCTTATAAACTGGCTGGGATGGTGGGGGATCCACCCAAGCCAGTTCATCTTTCAGTTCTTCACAAAGACATCACCAAAATTGATGGAGGAGTGCAGTATCATTCTAGGAGGTCTCTATGGTCAAACATCTGGACTGGGTGACATAAGAAATTTGCCACAGCTCTTGTAAGTCTGTCTCTGACTTCTAGGCTTTGTGAAAATAGTGACAAATGCTTGAAAGAATGAGTCCCAGTTGGTCAACACTGAATGGTCCTGTTCTAGAAAAGGGGAGGCCCATGCCACAGGAGGGCCTGATAAGCAGGCTCAGTCCTATCTCTACCTTAACTTGATATGTGACATACTCTGAGAGGGTCTAAGTAAACTGTCAAGTCCTGTACCGTGGGCGGTCTGATTTAATGGTCAGAGTTCAGAGTAGAGTCATGGTTATTGTCAAGAGTCACTCCAAGGGTCAAAGATTGAGTCTGTAACTGGAGTTAGGACAAGGAAGCAGGAACCAGGGACAAGGTGTGGTGACAGGAACAAAGGGTGGGAATCAAGGAGGCATGAATGTGGTCTCTAGGGTCTGATCAGCAGTAGACCTAATGACTAGCTGCTCAGACAAGTGGTGGGACAGGAATAGGAAGGTTCATACATAGTGGTGGCCAATCAGCAGTCTGCTGCTAGTCACCTGACCCCTCTGATTCAGAAGGTGTAGCCTCTGGTGGTGGAGTATTAGCTGCAGTTCCCTTATATGACCTTGCTGGTCGTGGTGCTCTTTCTTGATGGGTCTGGGTTGGAGAAGTCTGGTGCCTGACAAAGTCTAAATCCAGCATTGCACAAAAATTTTATACGAGTATAACTATCTTGGTTGGGGATGTGATTTTTTTTTACCAAAGCAGTTATTCAGGTACAATCCCTAGTGTGAATGCAGTTATTCTGGTATAGCTTATTCCTCTTCTCATAAAGGAATAAACAATATTCATACAAGCACTTTTATACTGATATAACTGCATCCACACAAGGGGAGTTGTATTGAACTCGTTAACTATACCAAGATAGTTAAAGTGGTACAACTTTTGTGTGTAGCAAGGCTTAAGCAGACAAGATAGACAGTGTGGGATCAGTGAAGTGATGTTATTCCCAAATTTCATAGAATCAGAGGACTGGAAGGAACCTTGAGAAGTCATCTAGTCCAATCCTCTGTACTCATGGCTGGACAAAGTATTATGTAGACCATCCCTGACAGGTGTTTGTCCAACCTGCTCTGAAAAGTCTCCAATGATGGAGATTCCACAACCTCTGTAGGCAATTTATTCCAGTGCCTAACCACCCTGACAGTTAGGAAGTGTTTTCCTAATGTTCATCCTACACCTCCCTTTCTGCAATTTAAGCCCATTGCTTCTTGTCCTATCCTCAGAGGTTAAGAAGAACATTTTTTCTCCCTCTTCCTTGTAACAACATTTTATGTACTTGAAAACTGTTATCATATCCCCTCTCAGTCTTCTCTTTTACAGACTAAACAAGCCCAACTTTTTCAATCTAACCTCCTAGGTCATGTTTTCTAGACCTTTAATCATTTTTGTTGCTCTTCTCTGGACTTTCTCCAATTTGTCCACATCTTTTCTGAAATTTGGCACCCAGAATTGGAGGTCAGTTGAGGCTTAATCATTACAGAGTAGAACAGAAGAATTACTTCACGTGTCTTGCTTACAACACTCCTGCTAATAAATGCCAGAATGATGTTCACTTTTTTTGCAATAGTGTTACACTGTTGACTCATATTTAGTTTGTGGTCCACTATGACTTTCAGACCTTTTCTCCAGTTTGTCCAGATCATTTTGAATTTTAATCCTATCCTCGAAAGCACTTGCAACCCCTCCCAGCTTGGTATCATCTGCAAACTTTATAAGTATACTCTGTATGCCGTTATCTAAATCACTGATGAAGATATTGAACACAACCGGACCCAAAAATGATCCCTGTGGAACTCCACTTGTTATGGCCTTCCAGCACGACTGTGGACCACTGATAACTACTCTCTGGGAATGGTTTTCCAGCCAGTTATGCACCCATCTTATAGTAGTTCCATCTAGGTTTCATTTCCCTAGTTTGTTTATTACCTTATTATCTTCTAGAAGTTTGCAAATTGATCGCTTAATTATTTGCTCCATTATCTTTCTGAGTACAGAAGTTAAGCTGACTGGTCTGTAATTCCCTGGGTTGTCCTTATTTCTCTTTTTATAGTTTGGCACTATATTTGCCCTTTTCCAGTCTTCTGGAATCTCTCCCCTCTTCCATGAATTTTCAAAGATAATCGCTAATGGCTCAGATATTTCCTCAGACAGTTTCCTGAGTATTCTAGAATGCATTTCATCAGGCCCTGGTGACTTGAAGACATCTAACTTGTCTAAGTAATTTTTAACTTGTTCTTTCCCTATTTTAGCCTCTGATCCTACCTCATTTTCACTGGCATTCACTATGTTAGACATAGAATCACCACCAACCTTCTTGGTGAAAACTGAAACAAAGAAGTCATTAAGCACTTCTGCTTAATTTCCACATTTTCCATTATTGTTTTTCACATGGAAAATCAAGGCACAGAGAGATTAAGTGTTTTACTCAAAGTCGCACAGGAAGTTTGTGGTAGAGCGAAGTTCAGTGTCTGAGCTCCATTAACCACTTCCCACTCCCATTTCCCCTGTAATAGTCTGCTGTAGTCTGTATTACTGTGTGTGCTAAGTTTCAAAATGCTGAAAGCTTAACTGCTACTGCTGCACTGAGGTTATTGGATGGTAATTTACCATAGTCTTCTCTTTGAACATATCTGTCATTTCTTCTTGTCTTTATCTAGATTAATAATGGAAGTATTATAAATATGAGCAAAACAATGAGTTAATTTTACTTCAGGATTGTTTGCAATAACCTGCAGTTCTGGGTGCTTCCAGTATTTGGTATCTGGGTCCTTCTTTTTCGTTTGTTCATTGGCTTTTTGTTTCTGGGGTTTGGGGGTTTTGTTTGTTTGTTTGTTTGTTTGTTTGTTTTTTTGATGGGCAGTTTTAAGTATCAACTTCTAATTTCTAAGATTTTTTTTTTTTGTAAAATGATTTGTCCATTATGGCTATGTGGGACAGAGTTGCCCCAAGGGCTGTGTTTATAGCTTATGCAATAAAGCATAATTTGAATTTGCAGTGAGTGTCACTTGTTATCTGTTGGATCGCTTGAATTTGGATAATTTCAATAGGACAAGAGAGAGGTTTTTAAATTATTTTTGATGTATTCATTTTATGGACCTTAGTTTCAATTATAAAGCTTGTTTCATGGCGCTAAGGGGTCTTGGCTCAGGGGTGAATGGATATAAGTAGTGAGTTTGAGGTTACAGTCCCCTAATGTTTCCTGGCTACTCACAGCTGAAGACCTTAGCTCCATGCAAATCTTGTTTTTGCTTATTCAGTCAAAGGGAAGGTGATGACAGATTGTTGTTTTTTAAACACACTACTCAAATCTACTGATTTGCTTAAGTGTCTGAGAGATTTGACAGGGCCTGGGGAGATTGCTACACCACTTGCCTTCCCAGCGAATGGACAGCAATTATCAATATTATCAAATATTTGCTAAAAAAAAAAAGCATGGATAGATTGAAGCTGAAATGTTTATTCTTCAGTGAGTAGATTGAGCTGTATCTCCATGTCTATGATACATTTTGCAAGGTCGCCTATTTAAGTTCATTAGATATGTCATAATTATCACATCTGTACAAAAGAGATTAATGACAAAGTACAGAAAGATCCATATACAATTATATTATTAAACTACAATACTCTACACAATCATACAATACTGGACTTAAGCTCAAAGTGCACACAGATTTTCACTAAAAGAACTCATTAATTATTAAGGGGAAAAAACGTATAGTTGATATTCGAGTCTCATTGTTATAGTACCCATTTCAAACTTAACAATTAAAATGTAATGGTTGCTGCAGCACTCAAATTATAATAGTCATTTAAAGTTTGTAATACCAGCAAGTCCTTTACTTTCAAGTCCAACACCAAATATTTTATGCATTGTATTAAACACATTTTCAAAGTTAAACTAAAAGTTAAGATTTCAAGCACCACAAAATTGAAAATCAATAAGTGACACTTAGCATATAGAACATAATGTAGGTCACTTTTGCTTTATATTTTTCCCTTGTTCATTTTCTCCTATATACTTATTTTTTCTTTTTGCATATATTTGCAACCTCTCCATTTAGAGAAAAGTGTGGCATGAGCCAAAATGTAAATTGAAATTACTGCCCCATGACTTCACATTACATAGCCATGATCATGCATTTGTTTGGACTTCTTCATTTCCTTTTTTCTCCCCCTTTCCTTTTCTTCTTCCACAAAGGGCCTGATTGTGACTACCACTTTAATGATAGTGATGATCAATAAGGCAAATCTCCAAGGTGTGTAGTCTTGCAGATCGAGTGCCACCCTGATTGGTTTCTAGCTAGGTCCTTAAGACTGTCTGGTTGGATGTTCAGTCCATATCCATCACTGTCAATCTTATTGCACCAATGAAGCTTTTGGTACCCACGTGATCACCGGCCCCATGTAGCAATATATCTTGGTAAACATACTTTGTAATTTACGGGTCTTCCATCCTAATAATATGTCAGTATCAAAAATGCCACTATAACTGAACCAGGGCTGATGGATGCAGCTGGTGGGTTTGACTATGCTATCTTCATTGCTCATTTGAATGATACAGGATTGCAAAACAAGGGTCAGAGCCTGCAAACATGTATAATCAAGCACAGTGTTTACTACCCAGAATAGGCATCATAGTTATAATTTCATGAAGGGAACATTGGGAGTTTTCAGTCTGGGGAGAGAAAGATATACAATATTCTCTCTCTCCAATTCCTTCCATCTCCTGGCTGCATTTCATCAACATCTTCAGTGGCCATCACCTCTGACTACAAATTCTCCTTTTTGCCCAATGTTGGGTGAGAAGGAAGTTGGCATCTGAGCTGTCTCTCCTTGGCTGTCTCATCTCACTCCCACAACAGCCTTCTTTCCTGAATCTCACTGCAGCCAAGTCTTGTAGGAGATTAAGCTACGTGCTCAGACTCCTTCTCATAAGGAGTCATGGACATTGGGGATTCTTGCGGGGGGGCACCCGGAAAAACACGGGTGGGGGGTATAGGAAAGGAGGATCTGAGGAGAAGGAAATGACTCCAAGAAGAAGACTAAGACAAAAGCAGAAAGGGCTTGGGGGGCAGTAGGAGATGAAGAGATTGGAAAGAATAAAGAGTGATTTGGGGGAAGGAAGATTGGGAGGGAAAGAGAAGAGAATCTGAGGAATTTGGGCTAAAAAGGAAGATGGGTTGGAGAGCTCTGGTGTGTATATTTTGGGGGAGGAGGACTTTGTCTACACGAAATTTTTGAGCAAAATTAATTCAGCGATAGTTTGATTGAAGCCTAGACACTTAGTGTGTTTAGGGTTACATTGCTTAGTACGTGTAAAGTTGGGCCCCAAAATCTGCAGCTGCATCCAGTTTGGTGTACCCTTGTGCTTGTGTGGATCTCCACTGACACCCTCATGGGCACAGGAGTCTCCTCCCAGATCACTTTGTCAGAAGCAGGGCCCAAGCCCAAGAGAAGACACCATCTAATGTTCAACCAGTTTCTGAATATCCCCAGCCATTTGGCTTGAACTTTGCACAGCTGAGCATTTCATCCATTACTAACAAGTCTTTGTTCCTCAATTATTGCATATCTGATAGTGAAAGGGGCACCTTGGCACAGGGCTGGTGATTTATACTTTCTGCTCCAAGCACTGTCTCCTCAATTTTCATTTTGTTAAAGAAAAAAATCCTCAGACTTCACTTTATGTGCATTTGCGGAGGAGTAGTGGGGGAAAGCCTGTGATTTATAGAGTGAATTTGTTAACAATATGTTACATTCTCTCTGAGTTCACTTCCATTGAATTCTTCAGTGTTACTCTTTGTTACTTTAGCCATTGTTCCATGCCCACTAAATGTCCTTGTTCACTGCTTTGTAATTTGATTCATTTCCTTTGTAATAAGAATGTTCTCTTTTTTACCATTTTTTATTCCCTATGGGCTGGAACATCAATCAGCACCTCTGGGTTTAAGGACACTGGATATGCATAAACAGCCGTGCCTGCTCCCCAAAGATGTGGAGATTCTCCGTGTGACCATTCTGTCTGGATCCTCACCAGCACAGCCCATCCATAGTGCTTAAGAGGTAGGGAGAATGTTAATTATTGAACATTATTAGTATTGTTCATATGATGGTACCAATCAAAGGCAACAGTTAGGATTATGTTTGCATTATACTAGACACTGTACAAGTATGTAAGAAAAGATTCCCTGTTCCAAAGAGCTTACAATGTAATGGAGATACTGTAAAATATGGTTATCCATTTTATATATAATAACATGGTCAACCAACACACTTATCTTTCAAATCACTCTTGAAAACTTCTCTTCCACATGGCCACAATCAAGGAATCAGTAGTAGTCTCTATCTTATCTGATCATCTTTCTTTTTATCTCATCTATGAGACCAAAGATATGCATGTGCCTAGAGGAGTAACCATGTGATCACACTGCTTTAATGCCCATTCTCACTCTGTTTGTCATCCTGGCTCATCATGTCACATCTAAAAATTCTCAGGGGTGTAGACTGTGTCTTTCTATGTCTCCTAAGAAACACATAGCATGCTTTTGGGTGCTATATAATTATGGATAACAATTACATTAAATTTTGTTGTAATTGTTTAATACTTATGTTTTCTATTGAAAAATAATTACTTCCCGACTACTACATCCCTGAATCTTAGTATTTTCTTTAAAAACAAAACTAAATAACAAACAAATAAATAAAAAACATAATACCATGGCAAGTTACATTTATAGTCCAAAATGAACAAGGCTCCTGGAGATATGAGAATGAAGGGTTCTCCTAGAGCCAGTTGGGGGTCGTATTGTATGTAGCTGGGATACTGAGAACCTTATCAGGGTCAGTTTGGGGCAGACATGGCCCCAAATACATCCAAATCCTATGGGGAAAAGTGCAATACAATAAAGGTACAGCTATGAAGCTCAATCTCTCCTTCCCCCAAATTCACTGTTTGCTGCTGATCGTCTCTCTATTCAGTGCCTTCTTTGCTTTCTTTCTCATTGAGAACCCTGAATTTACATTATGCAGGCCCTAAAATAAAATCACATTGCTACAATGTCTAGGATGATTTTTGGAAAATTGGAAAGGGTTCAGAAGGGGAATATCAGATAGGAAGGAGGTGATATTGCTTGGGGAAGATTGCTGATAGTAGACAGCTCTTTAATCTGGCAGAAAAAAAGCATAAAAGGATCCTATGATGGGAAGCTGAAGCCAAAAAAATTCAGATTAAAAAGAAGATATAAATTAAGTGATGGTAAATAATAAACCACATGTGAAAATTACTCCCCCCTCCCCCGCATGACTCCTTGGCTGAAAGCCAAAATACTTCAATTCAGAAATTCCACTGCAGTTGTAATGGGAGTTGTCGTTCAGGTGCCTTCTGTTCCCATTTTCCTCTCTAAATGGGCTCCCTGGATGGACTACATTTCCCATGGTGCACCATCATCTCACCAAGGCAGGTGGTACATCATGGGAGTCCCATGTCCCTAGTATACCATGGAAGATAAAGTCTGGTTGGGAAGTCTCTCCCATAGTGGAGAATGAGGACAGGAGGCAGCAAAACTACAGCTCATATCAGGCACTCTGGCAGCATATCTTAATCAAAATATTTCAGTTTTTCAGGCACTAGGTTTTTTCAGTGAAAAATCTAAATTTTGTGCAAAAAGCAGACGCTTGAAAAATTGTTTAGCTGAAAAGCCAATTTTCTGGATGTAAGCAGAGTCAGGATGACCTCTACCCTGACATCTGGTGGTGAATTATGGTGAGTGTGGAAAAGAACTCCAGGGGCTGATCTTGTTTGCATAGGCACACCCACCCGCCTGGCATGAGACAACAGCAACTGAAAGTGGTTACTTTGGCTGGTGTGGGATCCCCAGTTTCTCTGTTATTGGGGCAGGAAGAATAAAGTTTTATTACCCTGATTCTGTGAATCAAGGCCAGTGGAACTGTTGTATGACAGACAGACTCACCATTAATTAATTAGCACTCGCTTGACAAGGGGCATGGGTTACAAAACCTAGTGAATTGACAGAGGTTTGGACAGGTATTTGTACCTGGTGGTGTGGGCCCTTTTGTGAGCCTGAAACACCAATTGCACCTCCTTCTCTCTCCACTGTTGAATGTCAGAGCTAGCTTTGATTCCATTAGGAGTCTAATTACAGGCTGCTGAGCTGAATTCACTTTGGGCCAATAGTGCACCAGCACTGGGGCTCCCCTACTACTAGCTGAAATCACTAAGAGCTGAAATCACAAAAGAGCTAAAGTTACTAAGAGCTGAGATCACTGAGTGCTGTGTTAACTAGTGGGGGAGCCTGAAGCTATATTGCTAAGCGGCTGGCGGAGCAGTTTGCGGGGACGGCTGCAGGAGCAGCTAGCAGAGCGGAGCCTTGCGGGGACGGTTGGAGCCACCCAAGGAATGGCGAGTGGAGCAGAGCCATTTGTGGGGACAGCTGGAGCGGCTCACGGGTCGGTGAGTGGAGCAGCTGGTAGAGCAGAGCAGTTCGTGGGATGCAGGAGCGGCTCATGGGATGGCTGGTGGAGTGGAGTGGCTCATGATGAAGGCTGCGGCGGAACCCCACGGAGAGGCAGCCGGTCGGCCTCGGATCACGTAAGGTGCCCCTTAACACCCTGCATGCCCCCCTTTGAACTCTGGGGCTGCACTGACCAGGGACAGAGACTTTGGGGGTGTTGGACTTTTGGGACTTTGGGTGATTTTTGGGTTGCTGGTTTCAAGAACCAACGGGAAAGGACACGGCCCAATTTGCTGGGGTGGGTCTTCGCTCATGGTTTGGTCTATGAACTCTAGTTGTGGTGTTTTCCCAATTTAATGCTATGTCGTTTACCTCATGTTATTAAACATTTTCTGCTACACCGAGACTCTGTGCTTGTGAGAGGGGAAGTATTGCCTCTTCGAGGCACCCAGGGGTGTGTGTAAGATTTTCCCAGGTCACTGGGTGGGGGCTCGAGCTGGTTTTGTGTTACGCTGTTGGGAGGGGACCCCTATGTACTGAACCCAGCCCTTGCTGCTATCAACTCGGCCTGGCAGAAGGGTTACATGTACAAACAGGATATGGTGGGTTCTCCACTTGACATCTTCTCTTTCTAAATGAGATGCTAGAGCTCAAAGAAAATGTATGGGCCTGATGGCTGTGACCTTTGTTATTCAGGAGGTGAGACTAAATGATGATAACAATCCCTTTGGCTTTAAAATCTATTAATCTTAAAACTGGTTATAGTGGCTGCCACTTGAGCACCCCCCTCATGGCCAGGGTTGCCTCGCCAGTGCCCAACCCCTGTTTTCCCCTTCTTCAGGGCTCCTTAAACAAACCCTGCACAGTCTCTTTCATTAAAACCACAGCCCTTCTTGGGGCCTGGTTTCTTTATTTACAAAATTCCAAAGAGAAACAAACACAAAACAAATCTTCCACCCAGCCCTAAACTGGGTACAGCCCTGCTCCCTGAGGTAGAGTCTCAGCTGGGTCTTCTTCCCCAGCCCCAACACCCTCCAGTGACCATTGTGGGAGGCCTTGTTTCCCTTCAGCTTCACCCTGCAGTTTCCCTTCCAGCTGTGTCCCCACTGAACTCCATTGGATCCTTTATAGCCCAGGTTTATAGCCCCAATCCCTTAATAGGCACAACTGGGACCACCTGCTCTGGCATAGGGGAGCTGGTCTTATTTTTAATTTGGGGGCCAGCCACTCTGTAACATAAACTTTATTGAATTCTGTGCTTGCCTAAATTTATATATCTCGCTGCTTTAGAGATTCAGATTTCAAGAGTGAGCCTACCAGGTAAAAACTATAAAGTTGACTAGCTTTGCTTGCCAGCAGAAGATGGGTTTGCAGTCACTCACTCTAGCCATCCATCCAGAAGAAAGGATTGTTGACATCTCTTATTGATAACCTGTCAGGATTAAGAATTTGCCATCAAAACACCAATGGATGCAGTTTGCTATAATTTGGCCTAAAAGGACAAGAGTATATAATAGATATTTTTGACAACTTTTTATAACATTCTTGGGCTTGGCTCTCAGCACAAAATAAACTTGAATTTATTCCTGTTGGACTTCATTTACTAAAATGTGTTAAAACAACACAATATCCTAACTAAGTTAGCTGTGAATAATGTGGAACATCAGAGCAGGGTCACTGCACTAACATTAATTGAGCAAATAGCAAAATTGTAGAGATGGCAAGGGTGACAAGTGTTTGAATGCTAGCTAAATATCTAACACAGATACAGAAGTACAGCAGAGATGTGGTCACAAAAGTAGTGGGGTGGAGGATTGGGAGTGAAAATGCATCTTCCAGGCTCCCTTAGGGGGATGGTGAAAACGGGGGGGTTATTGTCACGCTGGTTGAAATTTGTCTATACTTCATGCTTGATAGAGAGAACAAAGCTTTTAAAAATGAATTGCAGTGCAGGTATTATATAACCCCTGTATCTTTAACATCAGACTGACCTGGCTTCAGGTGGACATCTCCAGGCAAATTACTAACATGGAAAAACTTGGATATTAGGTGAGGACAAATGGCCCTTTTAGTTCTAGTTGCTTATTTGAAAATCAGATGCAGAGGGATGCTGGATGACAACTACTGTGCGCATGCGCCTGTAAAAAAACATGCAAGTTATGCAGGAAAAAGAGAAACCAATCTATACAAAGCAAAAAGCACACTCCTGAATGACATTTCATAAGAGGTTTTGATCACCTCCTAGACAGGATCTCTGTAAATACCTTTGTGTGGTGATGCTTGCTATTGTAATGCATGGGCTAATGTCTTTAAGATCAAAAGGCTCACTGATTACACTAGTGAGGACCCAACCCAAGAAGCCGGAGTGCTGCCCTACAAAATGGCATAAAGAGAAAGAATGCTTACTCTAACTGATTTACTATGACTTTTTTCTCTACATAATTTTTAATAAGACCATATGAATCTTGAACTGTTTTCCCTCAAGGATGTACTTTAGTGACTCTCCTTCAAAACAATCTCTTTGCCTCTTGTGAGTTTCAGTCAGGGAGAAACTGTACCTGTCCTGGAACACTTGGCTGAGGCATACCCCATAAAAAGGGTCCTCCAGACAGTGGGTACAATCATTAGGGAAATGGGAAAATCCCAATGACCTCAAGGACTGGCAGGAATAGGGGATCAAGGGAGTCAGATATATCTCAACATGTTGTGCATATAAATTACAGTGTAACTGAACAAGCTACATATACAAGAAATATATATTTTATTAACTTAAGAGGTATCTGATGTCTAATGCAAATACTTCATTAAAAGGATGACTTAAGGTAAAGAACTCCAAATAGGAAAACAAAACAAATGTGCAACCACTTTGATCTTATAAATGGTATGAGTATTTACTGTATTATACAGTAAGGGACATCTTGTTGCATGAGATGAATATTAGAAAAGTTTGGAAAACTGAATTTCTTAGATTATGATTAATGTACTGCCCAGGACCCTTCTGAATGGTCTTTAGCATCACATTTACTTTTTTTTTTTTTAAGATCAGTCCAAGTAGCTTGAAATAACTTGAAATATACTGAGTACCTCTGAATATTCATCACATTAATTTTGCATGACTGTGCTCACCTAGATATTTTGGCAGTTTTCATTTTCAAGTAGTATATTTATAGTTGATATCTGTGTTATAAATATGCAAGTAGCAAAAGGTGATGTGTAGCAGGTTTTTACCAGTTTATTTTGTATACTCCTTTGAAGTAGAGGATATATATATTTAGAGTTTAGTTTCCTATCAAGCATGAAGAGAGATAAATACAGATACTTATTACTATGAAGTCTCTACAATCTTGACTTGTCTTGTTCAGAGACTCATATAGAACCTGCCAAATATGATGCTGCTTCCCAGCTGAGTTTTCATTTGAATAGCATTGATGGGGTACAAGAAAGGAGCTGAGTATTTGTGGTTTCCAAGGACTTGTTGATCCCTGTGGATGAATGAAGATTTCAAATATGTAATAAGATAGATGGCACAGAATATTTAATTTTAAACAACACTCAAATATCACAATTAAGAAGAAATATAGATAACTTCTATCAATGCACAGATGTTCTCACAGTGTTCTCCAGACTTAATAAAAAAGTGAAAGTTTCATCTACTAATGAAAATTGAAAACTTAATAAAACCAGGATATATAAAGAAGAAAGTCTGAAGTGTAATATATTCTCCACTCTACGTGACACTCAGGATGTTTTTGCTTTGACTTGTAGGTAGGCTGAAAATTAAGCTTCTGCCTTCTTTATTGAAAAGTCCTGAGGAAAATTAGTTCTTTTTTACTTCACAGTTCTTTTCTGCTTCACTTCTTACACATGTGTGACTGTTCACTTGGTTGGTTTATTAGTACATGGCAGCATGAATGTATATCTTTGGCATAAGCCATTGACAAAATTCAGAGATCCTATGTGATACTTTCTGCTAGTCATTCATTATGCTTCCCATGCTATTATTCCAAATTTTTTATTTTAGCTGAGCAGGTAATTTATTTACCTTAAGCCTTCCCTTTAGTCCAGTACTGAAGTATTTACTCAAGCAAAATTCCTACAAAGCCTGCAGAGTTGATTTATGCCAGCAGTGAACTGGGCCCAATGAGTTTCACCTGAATAAGAATATCACAATTTGAACACAATGACTGTTATGTTGTTGATTGACTATTCTATTTTACTTTACAGTAAAATTGAACAAACTTTTTAAAAACATGTTGTTGAATTTGTATTTTGCCTATTTGAGGCTTAACATCTATAATCACTTATTGATATGAAACTTCTTAGCAGTAGAGAAACCTTTCTTCATATGCTGCAAGCTGACCATTGAGATGTCTGTAGCTGCCTGCCTAGGCTATCTCTATATATGCCTATATTTAAAATTAATATGTTTATATCTGGCTGAAATAATCAATTGTTGTAGTAAAAACCCAAACAATGGGGGGTGCCTATCCAAAGCTATAGGTGCCCAGTTAAAAGAATAAAAAAGACTGAATTTATTATATACCTGTCTTAATTATTTCAAAAATATGTGATAATGCTACTTATGTAGTCAAATATATAATCTATTATTTTCTAAGATTAAAAGTTGCAACTGTAAGAAACACATCCTATAATAAGAATAGATTATGGAAATAAAAACTAACATCATATACTTTGGGGGGGGGAATTATAAATTACAGTGTCTTGATTAGTTAAGTCAGAACCAAATATGGGCATAGGAAGAGTGTTGGGAAAGTCATAAAGTGCTCTGAAATGGACAATCCCAGCAGTCACAGGGAATCTATATATCAAACAGAGCTCCACCATGTTGCTGTAGATTTGCAGAAAGTTGGTTGGCAGCTGGAACTGGTCAAAAATTCCAAACACTTTGATCAAAATATTTATTAAAATACATTTTTTTAAGTGAAAAAGAAATCAAAATCAGAAAATTGTGACCAGCTTTCAATAGCCAATGTGCTGGTCAGGTAATGATAGGAAGGAAACATTTTATGGAGGTCTGTTCCAGGTACTTGTGAATGACCAGTCCACTGGGATAGTGCCTTTGTATGGAATGGAAAGTTCCTGTGTGATAGCTTTTATCTGGAGGCTGGAAGGTGCAAATACATGCAGGTGTAGTTATCTAGGCTTGAAATTTCATCCTGCCTATAATTGCAACTTTTGATAGCTGCAAAATTGCAGGAACAGTTATTTGTGGGCTCAGTTTAGATGACGTGTACATTTTATGTACCTGATAATGCAAGCAAATAAAATATTAGGACAGTCAAATGACACTAACAGCAAATACAAATAATTACACCCATTCTTTGGAGTTTAAAAATAAATAAATAAAATCCTAGCCTATGAAAACCCCATAGAATATTTCCTGTTTCTTGGAGTAATGGACAGAAATGTATGCTAACAATAAGGCTCAAACATCCCCAAGTGCCTCACATGCTCTGGCAGTTACCATTAGTAGCCCCACGTACTCCACAAATGGAAATGATAAAATATTGTTGGTAAACAGTGGGGAAAGCTTCCATAGGTAAGAATTTGGTTCAGGTATTGCTAACCTAGGTGTATGTAGAAGTCTGAGGTTAGATCATCTATCTTAAATATGCAGCTTCCTTATTGTGTCTATTCTGCTGCAGTCTGATGTTGTCATTCCTGGACTCATGAATCCTGAAATTGTTACATACACACAAAAATCATTCCTATCATTTCTTTTTCATTAAGCTCTCCAGGAGCTTTACAAACATTACTTGTAGGTAAGTAGTGAAACTCTGTTCCTGACAACTGTAAAAAGAAGAAGTTAAGGAAAGAATTGGTTCTGCAGCTAATCCTGAAGCACCTCCATGAATGGAACGCCCATTGAATGTAATGCAAATCTGTACTTTAGATTGGGTATGTCTACAGCCCTGGTCAACAGTCAACAGTCTCGGCTCTAAAAATAGCTGTATAGACAGCTCTTTGAAATTGTAGCTTGGGTTTTGTAGCCTGGGGGTAAGGGATGGCTATACAGCCATTTTTAGCGAGCTGGCATGAGCCCTGCTACCCCAAGTCTGTTGACCTGGGCTGCGAGGCTCGCTCCAAAGTGCTGTGTAGACAAACCCGTTATGGCCCCAATTCTGTAGAGTTCTTAAGCAGGTGCTTAACTTTAAGGATGTGCTGAAGTCCCATTGCTGATAATGCCTTTAGAAACTTTTATCTTACCTACCTTAGTTCCTCCAATGCCACTGACACATAGGCAGTCCAGTTCTTCCATTGATCACTTGCTAGTTGCAGTACTCTTTCCCAGCTGGTTCAAACACATTCAATATCCTGTCACTGTCTTCTGCCATTTCTTCCGCAGCCTTCCTCACTTTTTCTTTCCTCCCTCAGGTACTCAACTTTAAGTTTGCTTAGAATCTCTCCCATTTTCCATATGGTGCACATGTTCCAACCACCTGAGCCTTCTGTCTTTGATATTTTCCAACCTGTCCTGTCAGCTCCCTTACGCTCACATTTTTTGTTTTGTCTTTCCATTAAATGTGTAATATCTTCCTCAGCCATCTGTGATGGACAGCCTCCAATCTCTTTTTGTTAGTCACTGTCATCACTAAGGCTCTGCTCCATACAGTAATGTGCTCAGTACACTTGTGTGATATAATTTGACCTACAGTTTGGTGTGAAGATCTGTTTTTCCAGATGTTAATCATCTTCCAAAATTATGTTTGCTTTTCCGAATCTCATATAAATATTTTTATTGCAGTTACCTTCAAATGTCACCATACTCCCCAGAGAGCAGAATACTTCAGTTTCTTTTCCATCCACTTTTGTGTGTAATCAGTTTTCTTCCTTCATAGGCTTGATTTTTCTCTTCATTTACTTTCAGTCCAATTTTCGCTGCTTCCTGTTCTACCTGTGATGTAAAGACAATCATTCCATTCTACATCATACTTAGTAAAGCACTGTCACCAGCAAAGTCAAGGTTTGTGTAGCTCATCTCTGCTAACCCATTTTACACTGTCCATGATACCTTTTATTACCTACTTCATCACCTGGTCTATTGCTAGTGCAAAGAGTATTGGTGATAACCTACATCTTTGTTTAACTCCAGTCACAGTATTGCATCTCTCATATAAATTCCTTATTATGTTAGTCAGCTTTTCAGTTATCATTTATCCCATAACTTCTAGCAATATTCCATAGGTCTAGCTGTGGACACTATCTAACACTTTCTTTAAATCAATGAAGTTGATTAAGACAGGTTTTTGCTAAGCAGTAGCTTTTTGATGAACTGTGGAAGAGTGAATATCTAATCACAACATGATCTACCGGTACGGAACCCAGCCTTTGCTTCTAGTAATATTTCATCCATTACCTTCAGCATAGTTGTAGGCATAATTTACCCTGGATTGATAGCTGTACAATACCTCTCCAGTTTGTGCATTGAATACGATCACCTTTTTTTTTTTTTTTTTTGGCAATGCCACAATGATACCATCTTTCCAGTCTTGTGCACTTGTTCTTTCATCCATATTTCATTCGATATTGATGAGCTACTTAATCAGAATTTTGCCTTCCACCTTTACTACCTCTGCTTGAATTCTGTCAACCCCAGGTACTTTCCCCTGTTTGAGGCCTTTTATGGCTGCTCTAACTTCAACCAGTGTGATTAGTCCCTCTTCTATTTCTAACTTGACATTAGCATTTCTCTTGAACCTGTGCATGCTCATTGGCTCTGGACAGATTAATATGAAATGCAAATGTTCTTTCCATTGTCTGGCTTATTCTTAAAGTGTTTTTCAGCATCCATCCAGTAGAGTCCCTGATGGAAATTGCCTGTGATGGTCCGGTTCTTCTTGAGAGGTGTCTCACTCTTTTATAGACCTGCTTGATGTCTCCCCTTTGTGCTGCTTCTTCTACCTCTGCAGCCTTCCTCTGAACCAAGACATTTCTATCTTACTATATTTCTTTGCCCTTTTTTATGTATCTTGCATCCATCTCTTGCACTGTTCCTTTTTTGCCTTCAGAGCTTTCCACTCATCAAGATCTGCCCATGTTCTAGATGTAATCCGTGCATCTTTCTTCTGCCATGTTTGGTGGCCTGGTACTTCCTCTGCTGTCTTGTCAACCATCTTCTTGCACTTTGTCCATTTGTCTTCCAGACTTTCATCAGCCTGACCTTGTACACCACTGGAATGGTTGCTAAATGCAATTTGGAATCTGATCTTTGTTTCTATGTACTTGAAATTCTCTATTGCTAGAACACTCTCTTTCAGTTTTTTGTTTCTTTGTTTGTTTAAAATGTAACACGGCCAGTAAAAGATAATAAATGAGCCAATGTCTGCTTCTCTGCTGCCTGATATCCCTCAGAGAAGATACCCATCTCTTAGATATATACGTGAGCCATAAGGTAGACAGTTGCATTGTCTGGTGATTTCCATATGAGCTTGTGAATCCTCTTGTACTGGAAGAGACTGCCTCCTATCCACAGGATATTTGTGCCACAAAGATTCAAAAGCCATTCACCATTATGGCAGAGTTAGTAACAATGCTGGTCCGAAGGGTGCTGCAATTGGGTTTGTGACCCACTCAAGTAAAATCTCACTGCAACAGAAACAGTTTAGTTAAACCAAAACTTGACATTGATAGGTGCAGAAGGAGCTCAAAACTCAGTTATGACGAATCTCAGTGAAAGTCAAAAGGAAATTCAGGTCTTGAGCCATCACAGCCTGACAAACAAATCTGTAATAGGAATAGGCACATGAAATGTACATACTTGGTTTAATACAGGAAAAAAGAAACTTGATAGCCCTACATGTTTTTAGAGCTTTTTCTTGGGAAATAAAGTGACTTTGTTCAGTACATAGGATTGGGTTTGCCCAAGCTCATTCAGCTTAATGCATAGAAGTTAATTTATAATATTTGGCAAAAATATATTGCAGATACACTGACAACTACAACTCTGGTTGTGGTTGAAATCTATCTTACTATACCCTTAAGAGGATCATGACATTTGGATTAAAATGTACACCATGTAATTATACAATAATGACTAAACTGCTTTCTCTTACAATACATCAAACCTATGTTCAGATCTTACTCATAAGTTCATGATGCCATTTCACATATCTCTGAAGAGAAACTCAGTGAAAAGTAAGCAAAGTAACAGCACTTATTTTACTGTGCCATTCATTATTCTGACCACCATCGAATCCAATAAGTCAAATCCAATAAGCTTTGCTATATAAAATATTTGGTTTTGGGATTAACTTTCAAAATGGAAAAGTATCTTGCAGAATAGTGTAAGGGCATTGACAATTTGAATCTGATGTAGGGCTCAATCCTGCAGTTCTGTAATTTGAAGTCAGTTGGAGTTTTTGTCTGAGTAAAGACTAGAGGATTGGTCCATAGTCTATGAAGAGAGGAAACATCATAAAACTTCATCTACTAATTTTATCTCTGTCTATAAGAAGACTTTGATTTAAGAGCAAAATAGTATCTTGTGGCCCTATTATTGGCATCTGACTTAATAGGTTGTTGCTGGGTGTAGGTGTGTACATATAAATTTGATATTTCCTCCACAAGAATGTGTGGATCTGCATATCTAAAAGTGTTCAACGTAAGTGCAGGCTAATTCAATAGTTTCTCAAAAATGGAAATGTTCATCCTAAAGTAGACTTAACTTTTTCCTTCTAGGAGATGCTAAGAGCAAAGTTTGCTTGAGATCTTGGGTAAAATTTTGAAAAACGCCCAAGTGATTTAGGAGCCCAAGTCTCATTGACAGTCATCTGACTTACTTATCTTTCCTCCTTCATCCTTTTGCCTCTACTAATGAAGCGTGTGGAAGCTGCTGTATTGATTCTCCCATATTTAATGAATACTTCTGCCTAACTAAACCTGTTTAATCATCATAGCCATGTACTTTCCACTCACTACACCATGTGGGATATGGCTATGCTAGGGAGTTTATAGCAGCATAGCTGCACCACTGTAATCTCTCTCGTGTAGGCACTCTAAACTGATGGGAGAGAGATCTCCCATCAACTTCATTAATCCAGCCCCACAAGCAGTAGTACCTATGTTGGCGGGAGAAGCTCTCCCACTGACATAGTGCTGTCCACACCAGCACTTAAGTCGGCATATGTTATGTTGTGCAGAGGGGTGGCTAATTCTCACCCCTGAGCAACATAACTTATATCCACTTAAGCTGTAGTGTAGCCATAGCCTTGGATATGAATGAGAGGAAGAATAGCCATTTGATTGAAGCACTGGTCTGAGGCTCAAGAAATCATAGAATCATAGAATATTAGGGTTGGAAGAGACCTCAGGATGTCAACTAGTCCAACTCCCTGCTCAAAGCAGGACCAACCCTAACTAAATCATCCCAGACGGGCCTTTGTCAAGCTGGGCCTTAAAAAACTCTAAGGATGGAGATTCCACCACCTCCCAAGGTAACCCATTTCAATGCTTCACCACCCTCTTAGTGAAATAGTTTTCCTAATATCCAACCTAGACCTCCCCCACTGCAACTTGAGACCATTGCTTCTTGTTCTGTCATCTGCCACCACTGAGAACAGCCTAGCTCCACCCTCTTTGGAACCCTCGCCCCCTTCAGGTAGTTGAAGGCTACTATCAAATCCCCCCTCACTCTTCTCTTCTGCAGACTAAATAAGCCCAGTTCCCACAGCCTCTCCTCCATAAGTCATGTGCTTTAATCTCCTAATCATTTTCGTTGCCTTCCGCTGGACTCTCTCCAATTTGTCCACATCCTTTCTGTAGTGGGGGGCCCAAAAGTGGATGCAATACTCCAGATGTGAATACTCACCAGTACCGAATAGAGGGGAATAATCACTTCCTTCGATCTGCTGGCAATGCTCCTACTAATGCAGCCCAATATGCCGTTAAGCTTCTTGGCAACAAGGGCACACTGTTGACTCATATCCAGCTTCTCATACACTGTAATCCCCAGGTCCTTTTCTGCAGAACTGCCACTTAGCCAATCTGGGTTCATTTCCTGAATCTGTCCCAAGACTGTCCTGTGGAAACTTTGAGGACCTGATTTTTAATCAACGGGTGATAGGCACCTCATTACCTTTAAAAATCCAGCCCTTTACCTCTTTTATTTGTCAGTGTAGTGTATAAATCCAATTTTTGTGAATGTCAGCAGTGCCTAAAATGACACCACAGCTGCTGCCTAACCCTGTAGGTCCTTAAAGTCCCTAGACACTAAGTGTCCACTATTAAAGTCCCAAGATACACAAGTCTTAGGCAACTGTGAGCATTCCAAACTGCTGTAATTTAAGTCATGACACCACCTAGCCGCTCAACATATAACGTGTACCTAAGCCCTAATGTGATCCACAGATCAGACATTTCTCCCATCTGTCTTACATTTGGGGCCCGATTCAGTCGACATGCTCTGAGCAAGACTAAACCTGAACAAAAGGTGCATAGAGGTGATGGTGGTCACCCTATAACCTGTTGAACAATGGTTAGAACACTCACCTCTGAGGGAGAACTGGGCTAGGGGATATTCTGGGGAAGGTGAATCTCAGTTTCATCTGTTGAAGCTTTTCCACTGTTACTCCTGAGGGCGTTCTGTGCCAAACAAATAAAAATTATGAGCCAACAAATAAAAAAATATGCACACAATATTTTAAAATTCTGCAAAATTCTGCAAATTTTATTTGTCAAATAAATGTGGAGGCTCCAACATGGCATTGGGGAGCACAGGCCACTGGCTGCACAGAGATGGGAGTTCTCTGTTCAGCTCCCTCCCATGATATGGACTAAGCGATAAGGCTGAACCCAATCCTGACACAGCACAAAGGCAAGGACAGGGCCTGCTCCAGAAACACCCCAGGGCCCTGCCCATCTGTGCCAGGTACACCAGGTGTGGGCAGGCAGGCTCAGCAAGGCAGGATCCAAGTGTGGAGGGGCTTAATGTGGGGGGAACTAGGTGTGGGTTGAGAGGGTTCTGTGTGGGGCAATCTGGGTGCGGGCGGCTCAATGGGGGATCTGGGTGCGGAGGAGATTTGGACGCACTGGGGCTTGTTGGGGGGGTTCTGTGTGCAACGGTAATGGGACTCTGGTAATGGGGGGGTCCAGGTGAAGGTGGTTGGGGCTCAGCGGGGGGGGGGGGGGAGAGTGTGGAGGGGATAGAGCTCAGCACTTGGATCTTGGTGTGTGGGGGTCCAGATGCTGGGGGAGTGGGGTTCAGTGGGGTGGGTATCCAGGTGCAGCTGATTGTGGCTCAGTAGGGTGTGGATTCAGGTGCAGGTGGCTCGTCAGGGTGGTCCAGGTGCGGGGGAGTGGGGCTCATGGGGGGAGGGTTTCTGGGTGCGGGGGGTGAGGCTCGGTGGGAGGGTCTGGGTATGAGGGGGTCTGGATGCACGTGGGTTGGGTGGATGGGGGGAGCAGCTCCCTGTACAGGGATCCCTCTCCCTGCAGCTGAGGAGCAATGGGTGCAGGAAGCGGGGGTGGGGGAGAGAGTTTGCAGAACTTCCTACAGCCAGGGGAGAAATCTGGGGGTGGGTCTGACACGGCCCCGGATGCTGTGCAGGGGAAGAGGAAGTCCCATCTTCCCCAGCCCAGCCACAAAGAGTAGCTGAGACTGGCGCAGGGTAGGAGCCACCAGCCGAGTCTTCCCCAGTCCCGCCCCAGACCCCACAGTGATTTACCTCTCTGCCAGCTGCCCTGGGTCCCCAAAATATACTGCTGAGGAAGGTATCATTTCGGCTCTTGTGGCTTCCCTTTGCTTCCCTATCAGAAAGTCATTTTTCTGAGAGGAAGCAAAGAAATCAGCAGGGGGACATACATTCTGTGCATGCACAGTGGCGCAGATTTCCCCCAGAAGTACATGGTGTATAAATTAAATGTTTATTGGACCTGACAGAGATTGAGTGACCCTGCAGTGCAGTGATTAGAGCACTCACCTGGGAGAGGGGAGACTGAGCACTGCACCACTGGGTGTAAATCTCTCACCCTTAGTGCCCCAGTTCCCTATCTGTAAAGTGGAGATAATTCTCCTTCCCTTTGTCTGTCTTATCCCTAACAGCTTACAGTCTAAATGGAAAAGGATCCTTTCTTGCTATGTATCAGAGGGGTAGCCGTGTTAGTCTGAATCTGTAAAAAGCAACAGAGGGTCCTGTGGCACCTTTAAGACTAACAGAAGTATTGTTAGTTACTATACTAACAATACTTCTGTTAGTCTTAAAGGTGCCACAGGACCCTCTGTTGCTTCTTGCTATGTGTTTGTACAGCGCCTCACAGAATTGGTTCTCAGTCTTAGTTAGGACTAATAATCTAGAAATTGGTGTTTTTCTCTTATTAAAACTATTTAAAATGCTCTTATTAGACATGATTATGTGTGGGGAAGTCGTTACATTTGTGGAGAAAGTGATAAAATCATATTTCACATAAAGAACTTTCTTTCTTTATGTTTGTTCTCTTAAAACAGCGTCTTCATAATCACAGCTGTTCTTATATCACATGCAATTTAGTTTAGCGTCAAACATCAAATCAAACATGTATAGTCTACTGAGGACAACTGCACCAGCCAGAGTGACCATGGTTGATGGCATCCCACTGGGCATCATGTAGTGATGCTCCCAGATCTGGCTCAATCCTGTGAATACACAAATCTGTGGGGTGGCCCCACAGGTGTCACCAGGTAGGATCAAGGTGTGCAACCCCTTAATGCATCGATGGAGAACTTGAGAGCATGGTGCACTGGAGTGTTTTTGCCCGTTCTGTCAATGTGCCTGAAGAGCGTGCAACACTGCTTTTGAATATAATGAGTGACTTGAAGGAAGGCCAGATCTCTCCAAAATCCGCTGGCGGGCCGGGACAGTTTGTTTACCTGCAGTGTCCACAGGTTCAGCCAATCGCAGCTCCCACTGACCACGGTTCACTGTTCCAGGCCAATGGTGTCTACGGGAAGTGGCGGCCAGCACATCCCTCGGCCCGCACTATGCAGAACATCCCCTTCCTCGTGAAGATGGTAATAACAGGAGATGTAACCCTGATGCTGTTGTTGTGGTCTGTGAGGGCCACATTTCACTCTTCTTCCTTGGGACTTGGGAGATATAGAAGGGTTTTATTTTGAGGACACCATCCCCCTTCCCAGGAACTCTTCTGCCAGATGCCATTAGTTCCTGAGGCCATGGGTTACCATTAAAAAGATCTAGCTCTTCTTCTGTCCTTTTGTCAGATGCTACCGGTGTGGTGCTCTGCTCTGTTCAATGTTGATATCAATCGGCTGCGTGCGTGTGTTCCCTCTGTGTGCTGTCCCAGTTCTGCACAGATAACTGACACAGCAGACCCCGAGAGAACCCCCAATGACCACAGACTCTAGTAAGGTACGAAGGCACGTCGGCCAGGTTTATTGTCGAAGAGAAACACAGTCTCCAGCTCCCCGGCATAGAAGTCCAAGGTGCTGCTGAGGTGCGGCTAGCTAGTACTTATGTGCTCCCTGACAATGGACTCAGCTCAGTCAGTGGTAGGACTTTCCACTGCCCCCTGGCCGGACAAAGACACCACTCCAGGGATGCATTCTTATACACAGGTACAAACAAGTTACACATCACTCCTGACGTATTGAAGTGCAACCCCTCTACGTAGCAAGGTACAACCCCTCTACGTAGTAAGGTGCCGCCTCTCACCTTGTACCTTTTGGCCCTGTCATTGGGATGGGTCAGCTTGTTCCTTGTTGTGTGTGGAATGTACAAGTATGTGAATGTTCTGATATCTGGTGTCCAGTACCTTTTAGGTATGTCTCTTTTTGCAGCATCAGCCCTTTCCTTGCCAGCTTCTGTGAGCAGGGTCTGCCTCCGGCTCACAGCTTAACTTTGCTTTATGTTAGCAAAGTCTTGACCATTACTTTAGTTCAGGCCTTAGGCGTCATACTGGGCCTCTGATAAGGGTTTATGTTTCAGGGCCTCATCTTACTACATGCCCTACTGTGGTCCAGGCTTCTACAGTTATAGCTTATCCACTTTCACTAACATTGGCAAACTTGGCTCTCGTCCTCGTGGTCCATCATTGGCCTTCTCTTGTTACCCTGAGTAGGAGCCCTTATCTGGTAACACTGATGAGGGGCAGTGAGACCTGAGGTTTGTGTGGATAGGGACAACCACGCCCTGAAGTAGAGCAGCTTACACCACTATTATCCGCTACCCTAGTTTAGCAAGGGATATATATATTTCTAGTCACAGAAATAAAAATAGGGACTTCTATACAAACAGGTACGCAGTTCCAGTCACTTTAACAATCTTGAGTAAAAGCAAAGGGGCCACATTATTTTCAGTTCTGATTCTTTCCCCAGCTCTCCATCTTGGAAGTAGTTGTAGTTTTACTAAAAATTAATCCCTTACAGCATCCATTCCATATTACAGTATATCAACAGGTGGGAAAGGGGCTATTTCTGTTCTTTGAGCCTAAACTGAAAGTTTCAGAATTCCAGATTGTCTCTTGTGATGTAGGCACATCAGTCAGTGGGGAGCGCATCCTATATTTTAACACACCATTTGTTGGCTGTTGGAATAAAAGAGTTTTGCCAGCATGCTGTGAGTGTAATACATACTGCTGCCAGGACCCAAGAGAGGTTGGTGTTTCATTCTCATTACCTAGTTTGGGCTTACGACTATGTTAAGTTTGACATGTCTAAACAACACTTCCTTTTCAGTATTTACTGAATAATTTCCCAAATGTTTGAACCTTGAGGCGCTCTCACAACATGTGTAGTCTGTTACACCATAAGCGCTGACATCCCAAAGGATGGTGTTGAATAATTTATTCCTCTTCCCTGAGGGCTCACATGTGAGCTCCCATATAGGGGATCAATCTCTTCCTGCCTCCTGTTCAGTGTATATCTAAGGCTGAGGGGGATGACTGAGAATGTTGGCTTACACTGTCATTAATATGTTGATGATATTCGGCTCTATGTTCTTTTCAGCAAACCCACATTCTACTTGTCTTTCCTTGCACAGTGTTGCAGACTGAGGTAGATAAAAATAAACTGAATGAGGCTCAGTCCAGAAAATAATGTTAGTTGGCAGGAGAAAGCAACTGTGGGAGTAGGCAGGGTTTCTGTTAGCCTCTTCTGTTAGAAAGGCTATGCCTATCTATTGCCTAGATCAGTGTTTCCCAAACTTGGGACGCCGCTTGTGTAGGGAAAGTCCCTGGCAGGCCAGATTGGTTTGTTTACCTGCCCCGTCCGTAGGTTCGGCCGATCGTGGCTCCCACTGGCCGCGGTTCACTGCTCCAGGCCAATGGGAGCTGCTGGAAGCGGCGCAGGCCGAGGGACATACTGGCCGCCACTTCCAGCAGCTCCCATTGGCCTGGAGCAGCGAACCGCAGCCAGTGGGAACCGCGATTGGCCGGACCTGTGGACGCAGCAGGTAAACAAACCGGCCCGGCTCGCCAGGGGCTTTCCCTACGTAAGCGGCATCCCAAGTTTGGGAAACACTGGCCTAGATGGTTTTTCAGGGTCAGACTACATCAATCTTTGTTTTTCAGATGTCACTAGTAGCTAAAAATACCTTATTCAATTTATGACTAGCCAAAAGGCTGCAAAAAGCTCTCTTTTTGTGGTGAGGATTTTTCCATTGTTATATGCACCTTGGTTGCCTCCAGGCTTAAATTGCAATGCTCTCTACATGAAGCTATCCTAGAAAGACTTTGAGAAGCTTCAGGAAGCTCAAAAGGGTTGCTTCTCACCTATTAAATAATAATGGGGTGGACTGTCATGAACACCAATGATTCGTGTCCACTCTTGCAAAATAGTAGTTTTAAATGCAGTTCAAGCTTTTAGCAGTAACTATCCTTAAAATCCTGAGTCATTTGTAACTCTGCTACTGAACCAGACCCGTAGGGTGTTAAGAATAATTTACACTTCCTCTCCTGGAGTAAAACTTTCTAGGAACTGTGGCAGAGCATTCTAAGTTGAAGGCCTTCCCCTGTGAAACATGTTCCCTTTGATCATCTAGTGCCTACATTTGTTGTCCAGCTATGCTGGAAGGACAGGAGGCATTAGATATGGTTTAATTAGGCCACAGCTTTATTCTTGATTGTCTGGGAGTACCCAGCAGATAAAAGTGTATGGTGCAGGTTATTCCATGAGCATTTTCATATATAACTGGGGGGCTTCTGTCAGCCCTACTGCTTATCGAGCCCGGACCCTAGGCAACCTGCTGCTGGGACCTCCACATCACCAACCCCTTGAATGAGGTGGAAAGGGCTATAAAGGGGGTGTTGGCTCTCTGCCGTGCCACTCATAGAAGCCCTGACCACCCTGCTCCTTTAACAAATACCTCCTTTAAATCCTTTACTAATCCATTTTATCTGATCACTGTATCCCTTCTCTATGGAGTACCTGCACTGGATATCCACCCCACATTTGTGTAACGAATGGAGACATCATAGCTTAACTCCAGTTCCAAGTTTGCCCCAACTGAACCTCCCCTCCCCCGCAGCCTGCTATGGGGAAGGCAAAAAAAAACCCACCTCACCTCGCATTGCCCAATCTGGCAGTGAAGGAAAATTTCCTTCCCAGCCCGCTGAGAAAGGAGCAACCAGTGCAATGCCCACAGCAGATCCCGACAACCTAGTATTTCACCACTTCCGTGTGTGTGGGGGGGGGGGAGGCTTTTCCTGCCTGGCATGGACCTCTAAAGTACCCCTTGTATTCCTGTGGCCTGGGGAAAGGTATGGGTCAGAGTCCCCAGGCTGACCTGTTCTGCAGCACTGTTAAAGTCACTCCTTGCCTCTCTAACCCCTTAAAGTGGTACACACCTTCCTCCAACAAGTCCCTTGTGCAGTGCAATCAGTGGATTAAGAGCATGGTATCAAGTGTACCTGATTCATTCAAGCCTTTAATTCATTATGGGAGATGATGGGTTCCTATATTAGGCACATAAAAGGGCAGTAGGTAAATCAGGGATTTATATAAATGACTTGATATTTATGCATATTTCTTGTGAGGTTCCTAGATGATATGGTAAAATTTTAATTACTGAAACAAACACATTTTTGCCTATTTTTTAGGTTCCTTTATGGAGATAGATGTGAATTGTGGTATTTTACATGATGTAGAGGAGTGCAGTGCATTTGTGATGTTGACGATATCATACCGACCTGTTACCCAGAATCATTTGGCCAGACTTTATTCTTTCGCATTACTTGTATGTAAACTCTCTCACATCATGCATTTGAAAATAGACACTTATTTATTTCACCCTATATGTTGTACATACCTTGGTCTCTGCCTCAAGGAGCTTATGCTTTAACGACCCAGTCCTCTAAATACTTACTGATAAACCTAGTTTTTACTAATCAGAGTATCCCATTCTCTTAAATGGGGTCTAAATAGGCAAACCATACATAATGCACCAGTGATCAGATATATAAATATCACACAGATGGAGAGAGATAATCTATCTTTATATTTATATCTATATATTATATATCTCAAACTTGTTGAAGAGTTTTTATTTTTGACATACAAAATATATATTCTCACATTTAACAGATTACAATATATTTTCTCTCTTTTGTATATTTGTCTCCATTAAATCTTGTTGTACAGGCTTTATGCACATGCAGATCATAGTATTTTCATGTATATTTTAAATACATTCAGT
This sequence comes from Emys orbicularis, assembly GCF_028017835.1. NCBI lineage: Eukaryota > Metazoa > Chordata > Testudines > Emydidae > Emys > Emys orbicularis. The sequence continues at coordinate 264,333,937 of NC_088683.1, read as the reverse complement.
GTCATATGCTTCATACTGCCTATGGTATAATAAATGTTGCACTCACAAAAGTTACAGATTGTTCAGCAATTAATATTATTCAGACATGACATTCTGGCCCACGTTTTCAAAAATGTGCACATATAGTGCCTCATGCATGTACTCAGATTCGCTTAAACACATAGGAACACATATGTACAGCTCCTGAATTTGTACATTCATTGGGCATGATATGATTGAAAGTCAGTTGAGCACAAATGTGCATGGACACTGCTTTCAAGCTCCTTGCTTCTGGTGTTGGGTACTGTAGTTTATCAAAAAATATTTTACAGAAACATTGGACACCAGAAATGAAACAGCTAGTCTCTGAGCCAGATGAATAAATAAAATTAAGAAATGGAGCTTGAGGCTACTCTTTGAACTGGAAAATGAATCATTTCAGCACTGCTGTCATGTCAGGTGATAAAAAGTAATTAGTCTGGTAATTGTTTCTTTGACTTTCCTAGAATACATGTGACATCACTGCGGTCAGATAAGGTAAATAACTACTTGGTGAGGTGGAATAATGGAGGAGGGTTCACCATCAGACTGCCAGAATAATACGCATTAAAAGACAGTTCTGTACAGCTCATTCAACACAGAATTCATTTAACATATGATCAATTATTTCAATAAGGTATGAAAATATCCTTGCTTTTTTAACATAGGCATATCTTTTGAAAGTAAGGCATTTTTCTTCTTAATCCTAAATTGTGCAATGCAAGCAGCCTCTCATGAGATTCGGGTCAATTTTATTCATAAACTGGATAGCAATGTGTATTTGAATAATATAGCAGCTTTGAGTTTCTTGCCCCTTCTGTGTCATGTCCTCAAAGGAGTTTTTCTTCCCTAGTTCACTGAGTGATGGAGAGTTTCAAATGTGTTCTTCCCTGTGGCTTTTCCATAGAACAGAGCAATATGCTGACAACATAAAATATACTATCAAAACTACTGTATATTTAAGTTTAAACAAAAATAATAATAGGGACACTTAGACTGAAAGGAGGTATGGTGAATCCTCTTAGATAGAACTAGTTCAGAATGTCTAATGTATCTCTTATATTTTCAGTCTTGGAGTAGGGCACAATGAATTCTGAAGACAAAAGTTAATGACTCATTTTTAAAACATAAGACAGTGCATTCAAGGTTGGTTTTTTTGTAGAACAGACTTGTGCTATTTTCTTCTGGGGCGGTTATCCAGAATTGAGTAAAACTTTTTAATTTTTTGACAGATGTTTGGTGAAGAAGGTTTCTTGGTTAGTACCGCTCCATACAAAGACTTTCTTTATGTATATGCCAAATCAATTTTATGGCAAGCTTTTCATCTTTCGAAGGAAAAGTATGTAGTTTAAAACTAAACTATCTATTAAGGAAATGAAAAAAGTTACCCAGAGGGCTTCATGGTCTCTGAAATTAGTGCCTAAATAATTGCAGATGTCCAATCTAATTTTTAAAATTATTTACAATAAACACAAACAGAAGGGTGAAATACTTAAATCTCTCCAGTCAACATGCTATGCTAGTGCCATTTGAATCTTTATTTCTGGAACCAAGCAGGGCATTTGCATGTTCCATATAAAATCATTCTGTCTGCTGTTCCTTTTGGCATGCCTGTATGTTGGGTAAATAAGAGCAAGTAATTCCGAGAAAAGGCAGGTGAAATGCACTGAGAGAGAGTGAGGGAGGAGCGATGAAATGCTATAAACAGAGGAGTAGGAATGAGAGACTCCCACATTCTAATACCATCCCTGACAGAATATGTTTTTGGGAACATCAGTGAAGTTCTCTGCCTCTTTCCCCATCTGTAGAAGGAGGAGGATAATATTAACCCTACAAAGAAGATGGAAGGATTAATTGGCTAATATTTAGAAAGCTTTACATACATTTACCAGCAAGGTATAGTTTTCAAAGAGTGAAATGCATCTTTTTCTTCCAAGTGGAAAAAGTACTTGTTCAAATGGAATCATCTCATTGTCAATGTATAGGAGACAGATCTTAAACTAAATGAGCAAATGGAGATGGTGTCAGAAAGAAAATTTGTAGTGCTGTGCAATTAAATGTTCTGTGTCCATTGCTTTTTTATTTTATGAATATTTTAATCTAAAATAGCTTTTTTGATGTATTGGCTACTGTATCTTGCAATAGCTTCACAGATGTCCTGCCACTTGTTCTATGAGTTAGTATATGAAACCTATGTATTCAACAATGAAATGATGACCAAAGAAAATAAATGCCCTGGTACTATTTTTTGAGATGGTTGCATACAATCGCTAAGCTGCAGTACAAGAGGAGACAATCGATAATGCATGAGTAATGAGAGTTTCAGTGAATGACTGTTTTGGAGCAAACCAATGGTGAACATTGGAGTCATCACTGAAGTAGCCGCAAAGGGATAAGTCTTGTGGTTTTTAAACATAGACAACCCTCACTGAAGTAGGCAAAACTACCACTGAAAAGTCACACGAGTGTGGGTGATGCTGGCAGACCAGGTGCCAGCTCATCCCAAGGCCCCAGGCTTCACTGAACACTTACAAACGCATAGCTGGAAACCAGTCCTTCTTACTTGTGTATTAGCATTATAAAAAAAAATAGTAGTTAAGTTGATAAGAATGTGTTTAGTGTCTTATAAATCATTTGTACGATGCTGCATGTATTGGTCTCACTCAACTATACCCCATGTTATAATGTAACAGCAAATATTTTTATTGCATATATCCCTGTAACTAAGTAACTCATCAAATGAGAAAGAAGCCTTGTGCAATGCAAATGACAGTCTCTTACAAAATGATGTAAAATCCTGTTCATTCAATGCAAATGAGCCATTGTGCAAGATCGAGGATCAAAGACTTTGTTAAGTGCATTGCACCCCACCACCACCACCACCACGAAGAAGGGACCTGTGTGGGAACTGTTGCTATCAGCTTGGTTTCTGTGAGAAGCTATAAATATGGACACAAGAAAAAATTCTTAATCTCTGGACTTTTTGAATTCTAACAGGGCAGAATAACTGAATGAGAAGACAGAGATCCCCAGAGTTACTCTGGGTAGCTCTAAAAGACTTTTGGGAAACTAGTAGTTTACTACATCTCTGCTATGTTTTGGAATTGCAGACAGTGATTCACCTGTACATACATTTTTACCTGCTTTAACCTCTCAATAACTCTCATTCCTTTTCTTAGCTAATAAACCTTTAGTGAGTTTATTATAGAATTGAATATTAGTGTTGTCTTTGGTGTGAGATCTGGGATGCAAATGGACGTGGGTGAGAGACTGTTCTCTTGGGACTGGGTGTAACCTGAATGTTTTGTGATTTTTGGTGTAAGTGCCCATCTATCACATAGTCCAGCTTGCCTGGGTGGCAAGATAGACTGGAGTATCGAAGAAGACTGTGTGTGACTCCATTATAATACTATTGTAGTACTTTGGGAGTTCACATTTATTATTGGTTTGGTGAAGTCTATAGAACATACCACCTGTGGAGGTGTCTGCCCTACTTTTTGACAATCTGCCCACAGGTTGGCACTCATGGTCATGAGCCACCCCAGACAGCGTGACAGTGTGCCCATAGCAGTTAGAAGTCATACTATACTGTATTGGAATGCTGCGTTGATTTGTAATTGGGAGGATATAATACATTGTTCCAACTGAACAATCTGAGAGTTACAGTAACACAAGACACAAATGTGGTTAAATCATAATAGTTAGAGACAAAAATGACGTATTAGGTCAACCAATCCTTCCCAATGACATAGCTGGATTGTTCCCTACTAACCTATTCCTTACATTGTGGGGGATGTAGAAAAGTTTATTCTAAGACCCAATAGATAATGACACTCAGATCTCTTTGGATTCCAGAAGATCCTTGGTTTCTCTCTGTCAAAAAAACCTCTGAGGTTCTGCTTGACAACATCTTGAACCAATGACATAGAAAGTCTTAACCTCAAATTCTGAGACTGATGGCACCTTGCACCATTAGAGTACTTTTTGTGAGGCTTTGAATGTGACCCCTTCACATTCAAAGCAGGGTGAATCCTCCTTTAAACCCTAGCACTTTAGTCTTAATAGGATTTTTGTCCCCTCATTCAGGGAGGCAGGATGCGATGATTTGAGGCGTCTGTCTATTTACAGTTTATGAATTCAGTTTGATATTGGGGATGTCTGTCTATGACAGACTGCAGACTCCATGTTGTATGAATGGTTTATTTTCCTTCTCTATTATTGTCCTTTTACCTCCACAGACTGGACTTCCAAGGGGTAGTGGCACATGGCTAGCCAAAGAGGGTTGTTAAAACTTGATGGTCCTCTGTTCAAATAGACACACCATAGACAATAGGCTAACTCCCACCCAGGAGAACTGCTTTGTTAGGAGGGAGGTTGCCTGGTAATGAAATCACCTGGTAGGGAATATGTGCTCTCCTGTTAAGGCTGATGAGGCGGTCACATGTCAGAGGAAACTGGAAGGATTATAGAAGAGCAGGAGCTGCTTTACTTTTGCTTTTTGGCCATTTTTACCAGCTCTAACTCAATGGAGCTTTTGCAGGAGCTTGATGAAGTAAGGGGACCCCAGTGACTCACAGTGGAAGGGTGAGATACAGTGAGGAGTGCTGGGTTTAGGATGGGTGCTAAATGAACTGCATCCTCTATTCTTTATCTTTTAAGTAAAGAGTAATTGAGTTACATGCCTTTTGCTAAGCCTGTTTATATTTGTTTCTGCAGTATGCATCTGTTGACCTGAATTTATGGGCTAGTTTATTATGGTTCACCACTGATTAGATTAGAAGATATTTTAGGTTTTTGTCCCAATTCAGGCTACACGAATAGAGAACACAGAGAGTTCAATATTGTGAGACGAGTCTTGGGGTGTATGGCAAGGGCACTTATACTGAGGACAATACCAACTTGCTAAGATCTTTATTAAAATGAATGAAAGAAGAATAAATGTTACAAAACACAGAGTCACAAAGAAGTAATACAATTCTATGACCCCTGGTGGTAACATCTCTATTCTAAAAGACTACTTAAACTAGCATACTCACACCCTTCCTTGAAGACCTGGTAGTAAGAGACAGAGGACCAGCCTCGTCTCTGGCATGCCTGATGAATTCGATGGTCCAGGCTTCCCAAGTTGGTAGGGATTAGGTTCGAGTGTTGAGTAGCTCAGCTGTGTTGCAAAGCTGAGCTGATAGCTTGATAGAAGATAGAAAAAAGCGACTCTGTTGCATGGTTGTTTGCCCTCTTATAGGGTCCAGGTACTGCCCAATGCTGGAATCTAGGCCCAACCTACCATGGCCAGATCTTATTTCCTCACCCACATGAATGTTTGGGTACACTTACTCTATAGGTTAACATATTATGACATATATTCATACGTATTAGTATTGATTATCTCATTCCTGAAATCGTTACCCGTGGCCTAACTAATGACCTCCATGTCCTGCAGTGTGCCCTGCAGTTACCAGTCTGCTCCAGACTTCAGTTAAAACAGATTCACTTCTTTGTTCGGTTCTCCATTCAGTTCCCCAAAATTAAGCAGGGCGACCGGTAGGCCATTTATCTATGCCAAAGGTTACAAACACTCATACTAACTTGCTCTAGCTAATCATACAGGAGACAGGCCTGTAGGTTACTGAATTACAACTAACTATTATGAGCAACAGAGAGTCCTGTGGCACCTTTAAGACTAACAGATGTATTGGAGCATAAGCTTTCGTGGGTGAATGCCCACTTCGTCGGATGCATCCGACGAAGTGGGCATTCACCCATGAAAGCTTATGCTCCAATACATCTGTTAGTCTTAAAGGTGCCACAGGACTCTCTGTTGCTTTTTACAGATCCAGACTAACACGGCTACCCCTCTGATACTTAACTATTATGAATAACTCTTATGAATACCATAAACTGGAATTCAACATAAACAAAACCCAAGAAAATACTATGATTCACCAATAATAAGATATGATACAATAATATGAATCAAACCAAAAGAAAACACATTATGCAATATAGCAAGCTGGCTTTATGGGCTACACATCCTTGAAGATGTAGCCTGTAAACGGTAAGGCTCACACCTTTGGTGGGATTCCAGAGAATGTCCAAGAACTGCTAAGGAGGCTTGAGGGAGATGGCACTAGATCTGTGGGAATGACTCTGATTTGCCGGCAGTTCTGAAAAAGCAAATAAATTAATTTCAGGTCAACTCAGAACCATTTTTTTAAAAATTCTGATGAATTTAAAAGTTGGGGAAATTGTTTTGGGTTGAACAAAATATTTCATTTCATTTCTGGGCATTTATAATTTCTTTTTAAATAAAAGCAAAGGAAAATTGGAAAGTTACAAGGGGCCTTAGGTGCCTAACATCAACATTTTAGGTGCTATTGACAAAGCAATGGAGGTCCCTGCCTTGTGCCCTACAGCCATGTGGATATGGCACTTAGCTGGGATATAGAAGACTCAGGTTTTAACCCTCACCTTGGACCAGGAACTCAAAATCTAGAGTTTCCCTCCCCCAGGTAAGTGCCCTAACCATTAGGCTGTAGGGTATTTTGGGATGACTTTTGTTCAGGTTTTTCTGTTGAAGCAGTCCCACTTTATATAATAATTAAATACATATTAGAACAGGGGATTGGAACCTGGGCCTCCCACATTCCCTAGCCACTGAGCTGCAGAGTCTCTCTCTGACTCAATTAATATTTAATTATTTATACAAAGTGGAACAGCATCAACAGAGCACAACCCTAGAATACCCTGGTGTTTAGGGAACTCATAGGGGGAACTGGGTTCAAGTCCCTGCTCCAGAGCAGGGATTCAAACCTGGGTCTCCTATATTCCAGGTGAGTGTTGGAGCCACTAGGAAAACCTCTTCTTTGTGAACGGTACTTTAAGCCCCTTGTGACTCTAGTTTTGACATTTTTTTCCAACTAAAACAATTTTCAGAAACTGGCGCGAATTTATAAAATATTTTGATCAGCCCGAATCTGTTTTTTGGTGAAAAAGTTTCAGCCCAATTTTTTTTGCCCAGCTCAAGATGGCATTAGTTCCAGGACATAGGTAACTGGACCACAGGAGCCCCACAGTAGAGACAAATGTCAGACATGAGGCTGAATCTGGAATGTGTGCCCAGATACTTGGTGCCCAGATGTTGCCTAAACCCTGCCCAGGCCCATCAAGGGGTTCAGCATTTGGATCCCCTCACAGCTGTCTGAGTGTCCTATAGGAGCTCTTACATGAGGATTCTCTATAGTTTTTTATCTATATCTCCAGAAATATTTTGAGGGAGATGCTTTTTTTCACCCCAGTTCCATTTCTAGTGATAGTTTCAGATGCGTCCAATTTGGAATGTGGTGCACAGTTACTGCATATAAAGGAATAATTTGCAGTACTTGGTCACCATGGGGATCAGGTTTCACAAATCTTTTGAATCTCAGAGCAATACAAATCACTTTCAGGGTGATCATTCCATTGATCAGAGGACAGACAGTAAACTTTCTCTCAGACAGCACAGTGGCAATTTTTTAATCTGATCTGACAAGGAGGATGTCTCCCTAGATGTGCCAGGAATGGAATTAAATGATGTGCCCCTGGGAATAACAATGCCTGTGTCCTTAGATATTTGAAAGACTGATGAACCTCAATAGCTAAGCAGAGCAGCAGAGCAGTATGTGGTCCTTCACAAAGATGAATTTCACCACTGAGTTCTTGGAGCTTGAAGATTAAACTTTGTTCCAAAAAGTTCCATTTCCCACCCCAACACAAATCCAGATTTTTTTTTCCTGGAAGGAAAGTCAGGGGTTACACTCCTATCTGAATTTGCTTCACATGAAAACTTGGGTTTTGAACTGTTAACTGGGGAATGTTTCTGTTGGAATACGCTATATAAATCTATGTTGTACGAACAAAGTTTTCCAGTAAGCATTCTTATGCTTTTAGGTTGAAAGTTACAAAGTTTTTGCAAGAACTAAAGGAACGTTTTAGTCTTGCATTATTCCTCTTTCTTTGGGTGGTCATTTATCTTTGATAAATTCAGAATTATCTTTGTTTGTGATGTCTCTTATGACTATGTATGTATCAGGGAGACCTTTTTTCCATAACTCAGACACTTAAATACCACAGTTGTTTGCATGGTATACATACCTGCATGGATGGATGTTGCACCAGACATCACCTATCCAGACCTACTTTCATAAAGGTCTGATGAAGCTGTATATACAAATAAATACTTTCATCATGATGAATCTCATTATGAATCTCTGTTTGGGAGAACAGTGATTCGGTCTCTCTTTTAGTAAGTGCTCCTCAATTGACCTCCTGAGAAATGTTGCTGTTTTTCAGATCTTTACTGTGGGGATGTATAGAGGAGGAAAGTAAATGTTATTTCAACATACTGCTTCTGCAGATATTCTGTCTTTTTATCACTGCTTCATAATTACCTTTACTAAGGTGAACAGGAACTGAAGCATGGTGAATGGCTGGGATTTTCAAACAATGATGATGACTTTGGAAACAAGAAGCACAAACACTCGACACATAAAACTTAGTGCTTCCAATGAGTCCATGTTTACATGGCTTGACATGTGGCTCTGATGCAAACATATCTGCAGAATCAATACATTCAGAGAACAATAATTATTGTTATTTTCATTTTTCTACTTATGGTTGGGAATATAGTGTATAAGTCTAGTAATTCAAATACACCAGCAATACTTCAACTATATCTATAAGACATTTTACTCATTTGGAGATGGGTCATGGATACCATGCCCCAACATTCATTCCTTTTAAACCAGCATATGTATGATACCCAACCATAAATATGCATGTTCCAATACATTAATGTTGCAATATGAAACTAACATGATTGGAGTAGAACAGACAGATTGCATATTAGATTTGATACAGGTACATTAATATAACCGATGTAAAAAAGACAATGGGAGATGCAACACAAAATAGCAAGTCACATGCTATCACTGATATATGACAGGAGCACCTGCAAAGGGCCAGTGCTGGCTGGAATAACACTTACCATCTGGGAGCCCATTATCCAGAGCACCAACATCAGAAGGGTTTAAGTGGTGGCAACGTAAGGGGTCAATGCTAGCTGAATGGGAACTTTAGTGATGTCGGTCTATCAGATGTAGTTGGGGTAAAAAACTGCTTTATAGGACCCTTGTTACAAGTTTCTACAATTTATAGGTATGCAGTGGTGATGTAGCTGTGTTGGCTCCAGGGTATTAAAGATGGGTGAAGTAATATCTTTTATTGGACCAACTTTTGTTAGTGAGAGAGGCAGGCTTTCGAGCTACACAGAGCTCTTCCTCAGGTCTGTCGAAAGCTTGTTTTTTCTCACTAACAGAAGTTGGTCCAATAAAAGATATTACCTCACCCACCTTGTCTCTCTCTATGGTTTATGGAGTTCACTAAAGTTCATTTATTTATTGATGGATAAATTTATGATACTCAAATTATTTACCTGCAAATCTTAAACTGCACACTGCATTTATTATAAATCAGTAATTATGTTGATCCAAAGTACAAATCTATATTCATGCTATAGGATCCATTTTTAAAGTAGGGCCATGGGGATTTAGCTATGTGAATTCAATTAATGTCAATGGGAGTTACATGGTAATTCTTCCCATGAAAATGTATCCTTGTGTATGCATTGTATTGAAGTAGTAGTTGTATGGTAAGCAAATTATGATGGGAAACATTTAAATTTGAGGTATACAGAAAGGAAATTTTGGAGCAATAGTTCAATTTTTTTCCCACCACCTAAATAGCAAGTCAACCCATACATGTTTCTTACAGTGTGCAAAACAAGTTCTGGACAGCTTCACTTAATCTCTTTACATGGTTCACAGTTATCAAATGCACTGTACATCCCTGTCATCATGTGTCAAGTATATTTTATTAAGTGTTAAAACAATCCAATAATTACAATCATACACCTCTACCTCGATATAACGTGACCCAATATAACACAAATTCGGATATAACACTGAAAAGCAGTGCTCTGGGGGGGCGGGGCTGCGCACTCCGGTGGATCAAAGCAAGTTCAACATAACGCGGTTCCATCTATAATGCGGTAAGATTTTTTGGCTCCCGAGGACAGCGTTATATCGAGGTAGAGGTGTACCATGTGTGATTTTTAGTTACTTCAAATTGTGCTTCACCTTTGGCATACGTAGTTTTCCAGCAAATATTTAAAAAACATACTCTGATTCCAAAGTCAATACATTAGAGAGGAGCAGCGAGAGACTTTTTTTCTGGTTCCCAAGGTTATTATACATAAATATCATCACGATTCTCACAGATTAAAAAACAATAACAACAGTTACTTGGCAAGCTAAATGGGAGTCAGTTCCTCCTTAAAGACCTCCTCAAGATACAAATCTTCTGCATTGCCTACAAGAAATGAACCTGCTAACTGGAGATAGGTTGAAGAGTGGTTATTTTCTTTGTGTGTGTGTAACATATACAAATAACATAAGTACTACATACATAGTATGTATATAAATATATAAATTGATTTCCTCTCCTGCTTGTGTCATGTTTGTTGACTTAGGCTCTGATCTTGTAACTAGATCGTGTGAGGTAAAAGAGTCCATCCCATGATTCTGATTGCAAGATTGGAGCCTTAGATTGTTAGCTGTTCAGGGTAGAAATACATTTTTTTAAAGCAAGTAGTCTTTCTTTCTTTCTTTCTTTCTTTCTTTCTTTCTTTCTTTCTTTCTTTCTTTCTTTCTTTCTTTCGAACCAGTTTGGGTCCAGATACCTCAAATGTAAACAATCAGGGTTCAGATTTGCAGTTCAAATTTGTCCTGTTCCTAAAGCAAATGAAATCATTCTATGTTAAATCCCAGTTGGCAAAGAATAATATTGTGTTCTGCATCTGGAGAAAAGGGAGGCTTTATCAGATATGTTCTTTAATGACTTACATATTAATGCTATTTGTGAAAGAGGCTGAATAACTCTAACTAGTAAGGTGCTTTACATGTAAGACACGGTCACGTGAAGGCATGTGAAAATGTATACTACCTAAAACACGACTGTAAAACTTAAATCTCTGTGTTCTCTCTCTCTCACACACACTCACACTCTAATACATACACACACTTATTTAATTACAGGAGCAAAAAATCAGCTTGTTGGGGCTCTTATGCCTGTTTAATTATGGTGGAAAACACTTTTACTTAGAAAAAACTGTACAATATGTGATGCGCCACAGTGGAAATTGAGCTGAAGGTCAGAGATAAAATATAACTTGCTTGACTAATAGGTCTTGATCTGAATATTCCCCATGTTATCACAAGAATTGGGCAGAACTACTATTTTGCATCCAAATTTAATACAGTGGCATGCTTTTGGATTGTCATGTGGTGCTCTGACATCCCTCTGCAGACCTAGTTCTTACCAGCAGTAGTGGTATTTTTTGGAAATAGATATACAATATACTACATATTCTATGGAGATTTTCACCAATGGGACACTTTATGAAAACCAATGTGTACTGTGCTACTTACCTGCTGCTGCTGTCCTCAGAAAACTGGTGACTGGAATATATAATATAATTATGACCATGCCAAGTCCTTAATATGGCTCTGCAACTCTCAGTGCTGTCAGTGGCATGCATAGGTTGAGTTATGAAAGGGCTTATAGGCAAGGGTGGCGCATGAACCACCCATTCGGGGAGGCTAGCCCCCTGGCCCCACCCCTTCTGCAGCACACACAGACATAGCTGGGAGTGACTTGCATGCTGGAGGCTGTTTGTGGGCAGTCCATACTGGAGACTACAGCAGCAAAGCAGTGTGAAGGGCACCCCAGGCTAGAGGGCAGGAGTGACACAGCAACTCATTAGCCTGGATAGTACCCTGGGTATATCATAGTGGGAAAGGGCAATGATGCTGTAGAGGCAGCCAGCACTTTCCACACATGCAGGACAGCTCAGCCAAGCATGTTGGTCTCCACTTGCAGAAGCAGACAAAGCAATCAAGGCCTACTGAGCATTTGCAACAAATGAACAAAACTAAACAGCATAGAACTTGTGGACTGAGTAGTTATTTAGGTTTCCATACATGGCCATTAATAGACAGCATGGGCCTGCAGGAGCACATTGAGTGATCAGTGTGGACCATGCCTTCTCCAGTAGGTGAAGGGTAACGCCTTAACAGTCAGATGTATAAGGTGGTGGTGTTTTTATTGCAAGTATATAATTAATTTTCATATAAAAATATCCTGAGAGGAAAAGAGCAAAATTATTTTATTCACTCAGTCATGAGACTGATATAATTTTGGAAGGTTTCGTTTTATTTTATATGGAAGAGTTTTACACTGTTGCAATGTACATAACACTGGTCTACAATTTTTGAGAAGTCGTCTGCTTCAGAGATAAAATGTGCTATTTATTATGTATTTTGACGTGCTGAATTCAAATATGACAATTAAAACAACTGATTGGCTACTGTTTCTAAGATATTTAAGTTTTTACATTTTAGGTCTATGTATATTGTGTAGATAGTAGAGTTTTAATCATAAATTGTAAACCTAGGTCTTTTCATGTGTTTATGGTTGCTTTACATGATAATATTTCACCTGTCCTGTTTATGTAACACTTTAAAAATCAGCAAAAGGGTTATATAAATACAATTTATTATGAAACAAAAGGCAAAAAACTATTCTGTACATAGTTTAGTCCTATTCAGTGTCTACTCGGCGCTTCTTGGCTTGTCTCTTGTATTCATTAAATGGAGCATCTCTTGTCACTGTCCAGCAATAGTCTGCAAGCATTGATGGGCTCCATTTGCCCTGATTGCGTTTCTCCATTGTTGCAATGTCCTGGTGAAATCGCTCGCCGTGCTCGTCGCTCACTGCTCCGCAGTTCGGTGGAAAAAAATCTAGATGAGAGTGCAAAAAATGTAACTTTAGTGACATGTTGCAACCAAGGCTTTTGTATGCCTTGAGGAGGTTTTCCACCAACAACCTGTAGTTGTCTGCCTTGTTGTTTCCGAGAAAATTTATTGCCACTAACTGGAAGGCTTTCCATGCCGTCTTTTCCTTGCCACGCAGTGCATGGTCAAATGCATCATCTCGAAGAAGTTCATGAATCTGAGGACCAACAAAGACACCTTCCTTTATCTTAGCTTCACTTAACCTTGGAAATTTTCCACGGAGGTACTTGAAAGCTGCTTGTGTTTTGTCAATGGCCTTGACAAAGTTCTTCATCAGACCCAGCTTGATGTGTAAGGGTGGTAACAAAATCTTCCTTGATTCAACAAGTGGTGGATGCTGAACACTTTTCCTCCCAGGCTCCAATGACTGTCGAGTGGCCAATCTTTCTTGATGTAGTGGGAATCTCTTGCACGACTATCCCATTGGCAGAGAAAACAGCAGTACTTTGTGTATCCAGTCTGCAGACCAAGCAAGAGAGCAACAACCTTCAAATCGCCACAAAGCTGCACTGATGTTGGTCATAGTTTATGCACCTCAAAAGTTGTTTCATGTTGTCATAGGTTTCCTTCATATGGACTGCATGACCAACTGGAATTGATGGCAAAACATTGCCATTATGCAGTAAAACAGCTTTAAGACTCGTCTTCGATGAATCAATGAACAGTCTCCACTCATCTGGATCATGAACGATGTTGAGGGCTGCCATCACACCATCGATGTTGTTGCAGGCTACAAGATCACCTTCCATGAAGAATGGGACAAGATCCTTTTGGCGGTCACGGAACATGGAAACCCTAACATCACCTGCCAGGAGATTCCACTGCTGTAGTCTGGAGCCCAATAGCTCTGCCTTACTCTTGGGTAGTTCCAAATCCCTGACAAGGTCATTCAGTTCACCTTGTGTTATGAGGTGTGGTTCAGAGGAGGAGGATGGGAGAAAATGTGGGTCCTGTGACACTGATGGTTCAGGACCAGAAGTTTCATCCTCTTCCTCGTCTGACTCAAGTGAGAATGATTCTGGTGCATCAGGAACCGGCAGTCCTTCTCCGTGGGGTACTGGGCGTATAGCTGATGGAATGTTTGGATAATGCACAGTCCACTTTTTCTTCTTCAACACACCTTTCCCAACTGGAGGCACCATGCAGAAGTAACAATTGCTGGTATGATCTGTTGGCTCTCTCCAAATCATTGGCACTGCAAAAGGCATAGATTTCCTTTTCCTGTTCATCCACTGGCGAAGATTTGTTGCACAAGTGTTGCAGCATATCTGTGGGGCCCACCTCTTGTCCTGATCTCCAATTTTGCAGCCAAAATAAAGGTGATAGGCTTTCTTAACCATAGTGGTTATACTGCGCCTTTGTGATGCAAAAGTCACTTCACCACAAACATAGCAGAAGTTATCTGCACTGTTCACACAAGTACGAGGCATCTCTGCTCACTTTGGCTACACAGAAATGTGTCCCTTTGCAAAATCAAACACTGACAAATAAGAGAGCACGACACTGTATTATTTCTAGAGCTGATATAGGGCAATTTGTTCAGCAGAGTGATGTAAGCTTCGTTATGATTGCATCATCCATGACTTCTAGGAATAACATGATGCAATTCATATCCTGTATGACGCAATACCAGCTTCAGATTGCATCATTCATTGTTTCGCCTAAAAAGCAAGTACTGTCCAAACCCTGTCATAGATTTATTCATAGATCCAGTCAAAGACGTATTTTAGTCATTTCTGGTTTAAATTGAGATCCCTTCCCTTTATAACTCACTTATCCTCCACCATTCCCAAGTCAAGGGTCGTATATACTGACCCAATAGCATATCTTGAAAACTAGAGCCAATCAACAATTTTAAGAATCATTTTCGTTCTCAGTGACCCAGAATTAGTAAAGTTTGACTACATTTATTTCAGAAGCATTTTGGCTGTAGAGCAGTGTAATCAATTGACGTCACCACAATGAGACGTTGGTGAGGGAAAGACATAATTTGGGCATTAGGAGAAAAATCAGTATTATATTTAGTGCAAATTATCCAACACTTATAGATTCGTCTCCTTAGCTCAGAAGGAGAGCAGCAATGCAATCTGCTCCTTCTGTGCAAGATGAATGTTAGTTGAGGAAACACACATGAAAACATCTGCTGTAAGGAGCCTCTAGGAAAATAACAACATGTAGCTGCCATGGTTCCCTGATAAAGGCCAGATCTAGATAGGTGCCAGCCATCCTTAGTTCTCACTGACTTCAGTGGCAGATTATAACCATTAACACTTCTCAGAAGTCTCTCGGCACTATATAGGATTGGGCACAACATTCTTATAAATATGTTTTGATTTTCTTTGTCAGATAATGATACTTGAAAATGGAAACCTAGACTCCATCTTTGGATATATAACTTCTCTCTCCCTTTCAAACAGCTTTACCTAAAGAAACCATCCATTTCTACCATTAAGGTGAAATTGTGGCTGCCTCCCCCCGACCCCCCATTGACAGCAATGGGAGTTTGGCCACTGACTTCAGTAGGGTCAGGATATCACTCCTAGTGTTAACATTCTGACTTGCCTGGCAGCTGCTGCACATAGCATTGGGTTTTAATTCCTCTTCCCTACTGTATCACTCACTGAAAAATAGACTAAGTTCTGTCTTAGTTCTGCTATAATGTTGAGTTTTAGAGGATTTTACCTAGTTTTGTGGACACTAGAATCCCAGTCACACTGTTGGATTTTTCTCAATGCAGTGACTTGCGAAAATTTGGTTTTTTAAGTTATTCTCTTAATCCTGTGTCTGGAAGGCTTGGGATTGTTCCATGTTGTCTGCCCCTTCCCTCCCACCCCCCATGAAAAAAAGAAAGAAAGGAGAAAAAAAAACCTTAACTTTATTTGAATGTCTGCAGGATGAGGAGGAGGTGTTGTGTGCAGTTCCTTTAATTTAATTTCCGCATTCCTTATTCTGTCTCTTCTCTGTTCAGCGTATGTTTAGATCATATGAAAGTAGTGTTTTTCTTCAAAAAATACTAAGCTAATCCATTTATGAAACCTTAATCATTTATAAGGAAAAACAGCCACAGACTTTCTGAATGTGGAAAAAGGTTTCTCAAGAGTATTGAGCACTTATAAGATTTTTTTTTCTGTTTACATTCAGAAAACAGAAGCTATTATTGTGTAGAGTGCTTCATCTGCTCAGTGTAGCATTAAATAAATATCTCTGCAGGATATAGTTGTGTGAGCAGGGATCTGGAAATGCCTGGGTGTACAACTGTTCTAAGTAGTAAAATGTTAATGTTAAGATTCAGATTAAAAACAAGTAAAAGCAAGGAAATAGAGTAAACCCTATTCCATCTTCCCTTCATTTCATTGTGCTCTAAACCATACAACACATATTCTGTCCAGCACCATGGACTATAGTGAGATTCCTAAAGTACTCACATGGAATGGGGTAAGATAAGACAGTGAAAGTCCTGATCCTGTGATTTAGTGTGTGGAACTCCCATTAAAATCATTAGCATTTTGCACCTAGAATAACTGATGGATCTGGGTTAGTTCTGTATTATTTTGTTTCTTCCACAGAGCTATCGCCACTCGCTTCTCCGCTGTCACAGCAGCTCTCATTTTACTATTGCTGCACTTCAGGACTGGAGAAAGCTATTCACACGGTTCCATAAAAGTGGCCTTATGCATTCCAAAGTTCTGCAGCTACTGCTTTTCATCCCATAGCTGCATAACGATGTGGTCTCACCAGTCAGTGCTTGTTTCCTGGGCCCAGAAATGGCACTCAACCGTCTCAAGGTGATGTGCGACTGTTGCCAGCATCTGCAAATTACTCTGCTCTGTCTACTAGCAAGGCTGCTTGCATGGCATCACATTGTTCCACGCTGCAGTTCCTGTATCGGCTGTGTAAATACTGCAGGATAAGGCACGAGGTGTTTGTAATGCTCACAACAACAGTGTACAGCTGAGTGGGATCCATGCTTATGGTACTATGGCATCCAGCCAGGTAATCCAGGCTTACGAAAAAAAGCATGAAAAAGGCTTGGTTTGTTTGCCATTGATTTCAGGGAGGGATGGAGGTAAGTGGATCATGGGAGGCTAACGCCATGTTCCCATAACCACCCATGCCAATATTTTGGTCCCATAAGACATTGCAAGCCCAACCCAACCCAACTCTATATTTTATACTTCAACTCACTTAAAATTCTACCTTTAATAAACTTGTTTTACCATTATCTAAACCAACAGTGCCATGTTTGTACTAAAGTGAATATCAGCTCTGGTTAATGTGGGTTTTGTCTCCTTAAAGGAGCAAAAGGATCTTTATATTCCTCTTAATATTGCAGGAGAGAGGTAGACATATCAGAGTACACAGGTCTGAGGAAGTTCAGGACTGGGGGGGGTGTTAGTGTCACCTGCAGACATTAACCATGTCTGGTAAAGACAAAAGTGTGTCTGTGATGCCTGCGGGCAGGCATTCCAAGTGGCTGAATCAGAGCTGTACAGCATACAGAACATGAAGTGCATGCTGGCTGTGTGTATGCCCCAGGCAGGGAACCACAAGTAGCAGAAGAATATTGTGGCAGTCAGGGTTATAATACAAACAGTGATACAACCTCTCACTGGCTGAATTGCACCCCAGAACGTGACACCTACCCTTTTGGAACAAATGGTCAGAAGTCCTCCAAGTCGCTCCCTGAGAAATGAACCACACAGCTCCTCCTATTAGGCATGTGTTGGGTCATTGACAGACAGAGAAATGGTGGGACAGAAGCAGCTTCCTTCTTCAGCAACTCTGCATGTGTTCAGTCTTCTGGTACCAGAAGAACTGTGAACTGAATTATGAAACCATGAGGGACAGAGAAGGGGAGTGATGTGCTAAGTGTTGAATCTACCATGAGAGGGAGAGGTAGGGTAGAAAAAGAAAATAGGTAAACATTACAATAAAGCAAAAACTAGTAATATGTTATGGAGAAATTAAAGCCATTGTGGAAGGGAGTTTATAACCAATAGTTTAACAATAATTAAAATAGATATAAAATAAAAAAGATGTAAAAATTGAAGAAAATAAACTAAATGTAATGTTTAGATAAAGAGAAGAGAAAAAATACCCATTCTACATGAGGGTTTTCAGAGTCTGATACTTAGATTAGAAGCTCTTTGGAGGTGTTTCAACGCCAGCTGGGTGCTATCATATTATAAATACTGATTTTTTTTATTTGGACTGGAGTGGGCATGACTAAGGATTTGATCCATAGTGTAGATTTGGCTGTAGCTTCATTTAATAAAATAAAACATTAACATGATTCAATTCACAACACTGAGCTCCACAAAGTTAAACAGATACAATCTAAAATCTGTTTCAGGAAAAAGCTGTAGAATAACTGCACATGCATACAAATCCTAATAAATCATTTTAATTAAACAAATGGACATAAAGAACCAGTCCAAATTCAGGACACAATGCCAACAAAAAGCTAATCTTTGTAAGAGTTAGACATCTAATATATAGAGCAAAATTATATAAAAGATTAGACAGGATTATTACTCCTTTCTGAAGGGATTGGGGAAATAGATGGCAAAAGTGAAAGTGGCTGTTCAGTTGTGTCAAAGCTTAAACCCAAAGGAAATTTTACAAAAAAATGGGCTTAATATTGTGGAAACATTGACTGAATGATAACCATTGCTATGTTAGTGGGCAGCTCTATAACTAATGTCTTAAAATGTTTTTTATTATCTTGTAATAAATAATTGTGAAGCATTAGAGAGGCCCCACACCAGCAGAGAAGGGTGTAAGGAGAGCCTATAAGCAAGCTACTCCCTCCTTGATCTGCCAGCAGCTAATACCAAGCCTCGAGAGGAAATAAAACAAAAGAGCCTGGCTCAGTTCAGGGATCAGTTCAGTTCAGTGTCCAGCAAAGGCTTTTCTTATTCAGTTCACTCCTCACTTCACCACCTGAAGCTCCTTCCCTGTGCTTCACACAGGACCCAGACCCAAGAGCAAGTTAGCTTAAAATGGTCATGTGTGTGGCTAGGTTCCTAGATCCCTAAATGACAGCATTAAATTTACTCATGCACCTAGGTGCTTTCAGGATCTGGCTGGATATTGTCAATATAAAAGCATAAATATTGAAAGGCAACTGACATTTTTCTCTAATGAGTCATATGCATTGACTTAGTAAATTGTACATGTTATATAGATGTCTTTCATTTTTATTTTATTTCTATTTTTTACAGATTATCATACGAACATTGTGCTCAGACATCCATGTCTTTGCCAGAGGGTCCTTAGCCGACATGCAATAAGGTACATGGTACTCAGACCTTTGCTTATCTTTTGAGTGCTGTCTGATTTGTGAACATCATTCCAAGAAGAGCTAGCCTGGGTTGTTGAGAATTATATTGCTAGTAGCATTGATTCACCATGCTAATTCACTCAGGGATGATTTTGATGATGATGCACCTGGGAGCAGTGCTGCAATAAGTTTCATGTATTTAGCATACCTGCAGTTACACAAGGCAATAAATCACCAGCATGCCTCTAGAAGTTATCAGCAGTGACTAATATCTATGGCCATTGTGCAGAAAATAGGAATGATATTTTCTATCATGATGAGAGTACATTTTTTCCCTTGCTTTTTAAGATTGACTAATAGAAATCTGCATCTCAAAGTACCCAAAAAAAATAAAAAAATTAGACCTTGTAAGTCAGATCCCCAGGTGATGTAAATTAGTGTACCTCTATTGACTTCAATGGAGCTGCACTAATTTAATTTAATTTAAACTAGCCAAGGATCCAGTCCATACATATGTATGTTGTTTTGTTCACTTTCTCTTAGACCTCTGCATGTATGCAAATATATCTATTAGTCTGAGAATAGGACTGTGTCTTCCACATACTAGCTACATGTGGTGCGAAGTGTTTTGCCTTCTGTTTTTTTAACTGTCTGTCATTCATGATGAGCCAACCCTTATTCTTTTATCACGGAACAGCAAACAAGCAGCACTGCAGTTTTCACTGTGTACAACCCATATATCAATCCAGCCTCCAGGTCTTCTCCATAATATATTAAATAATCATAGTTTTGTAATAAAGCCTCAACAGAACTGCTTGTTTGGATTCCTTTATTTCTAATACATTTTAGTTGGAAGTAAAGCAACATCCAACCAATATTTTTGCAATATCTGCCTTCTCTTCAGTCAAATTTCACTTCCTCTTGTACCTCCTGGTAACAATGTATATAGAGAAAAATCATACTCCACATGGGTGATCCAAATGGAAACTACCTTAAAAGCCTTACAATGAATGAATCTTTTTTTTTATGGAAGTGTCATATTGATTTTTAATTTTCCCCAAATTTTTAAATAACTTATCATGGTTTGGAGGAATAAAAATCAAACACTTAAGTAACATGCTTGCTTTGTTGTTCTGACCTGTTGAAATCTGAAACTGAACAGATTCTTCTCTAATATTAAAGTAATGAGCTGAGCTAAGACACATTTTTCCAGTCTTTGAAAAGTATGTTTTTCAGGTACAGTTCTAAATATAGAATGGAATTAGTTTTAGTAGCATCATATGCTGATTACCGATATTCAAGGCTATAGATTTGATCCTTTCATTGGACATTTTATTATTATAGGTATCTAGTAGCAAAAATTTTACTATATCAACAAGTTGGGGAGCTTCCCTAGTAATGTGGTTGCTGGTTATCATCTGATGCTATTCAAGGGTGATAGAAACTAGTTGACAACTCTTGAAAATGAAAAGTCTGAATGCACAGATACAGGAGAACCTCAGAGTTATGTACACATTGGAGGCTAAGAAGAGACTATTGGCTTTTCCCAAGGATTTTCTCAGAGTGGATTGTTTAATATTCAAAACCCCTGAGATAGGGAGATGGGACAAGGTACACCTTAGCCCCACAGTTAAAAGTAAATATGTAGGACTTACATGGGGCTTTTCAGTCATAGATTGCAAAGCAGGTTTAAAGTGTCCCTATCTCCATTGCATACAAGGGGAGTGTAACCGTGCCTCGGTGGGCCATAACTGAGAATGCCAAATTCAGGACAAAGTGCTGAGAAATAGGGAAGATAAACCCCAAGACTGGTGGCTAATCCCCCATAGGATATACTAAACCCACAACAAAAGTAAACTTCTGCTTCACCATACTGGCTAACAAGAAGTCATAAAAGCAGTTTCCTTAAGCATTCCAGTTCTTGTATTACCACTGAAAACACGAGACTTAGAGATGAGTGGTTCATTAGAACCAATCTCTTCAAATAAAAGGTTCTTCTGATCCCAAAGGACCAGCTACGTACCCAGGTCAATATATAACTTAGGTCTTACCCAAAAATCATGCTGATGCCAATCCTTTAGTATCTAAAATCTAAAGGTTTATTCATAAAAACAAAGAAAGAAAGATGAGAGTTAAAATTGGGTAAGGGAATTAAATACATTCAATAATTGATAAATTCTCTGTTCAGGCTTGTAGCAGTGATGGAATAAACTGCTGGCTTAAGTCAAGTCTCTGACTGCTTCCAAATAATTGGAAGGTACTCAATTCCTTGGTTAGAATGCTCCCATTAGTATAAGTTCATAGTCCAGAGGCTGGAGCAGAAAAGAGGCAAAATGGAGGCGTTTCCATGGCCTTTTATATCTTCTGTCATGTGGATGGAAACCCATTGTTTCAAAGAAAGCCCTCAGCACAGTTAATGGAAAATTACAGATGACAAGATGGGAGTTTGGAGTCACATGGGTAAGTCACGTCCATTCATGAAGATTTGGACACAGTAGAAGCCATTACCTATACCTCAAAAAAGCACGTATGCAGGACTGTCCATTCAGTGTAGATGGGCGTCTCCCATGGTCCATTTGTCAGTTAAATGTTCTTTCGATGGGCCACTCAATTTGAATATCCCTCCAAGATGTGCTGGCTAACTACCTTGTGGGTGTTACCCCAGGAGCAAACATTTGAAATCCAGGTATAGAGCCAATATTCATAACTCTAAATACAAAAATGATACAAGCATATGGATAGCATAATCATAACCAGCAAATCATAACCTTTTCATAGACATCTTACATGCCACATTTTGTACAAGATTTGTTGCAAATATATAACAGTGGTTGAAACAATGATCTATATCAGAGATCAGCAACCTTTGGCACGCGGCCCATCAGGGAAATCCACTGGCAGGCCGGGGATGGTTTGTTTAGCTGCAGTGTCTGCAGGTTCCACTGGCTGCAGTTCACCGTTCCAGGCCAATGGGGGCTGCAGGATGCAGCGCAGGCTGATGGTTGTGCTGGCTGCCGCTTCCTGCAGCCCCCATTGGCCTGGAACGGTGAACCAGAGCCAGTGGGAGCTGCGATCAGCTGAACCTGCAGACACTGCAGGTAAATAAACCGTCCCGGCCCACCAGCGGATTTCCCTGACAGGCTGCGTGCCAAAGGTTGCTGATCCCTGATCTATATGGTCATATTTTAATCAGATAACATCACAAGTGTCCCTATCTCCATTGCATACAAGGAGAGATTAAGGTACATTACTATGAAGTGATTTGTTGAAGGTCACTCCGCAAGTCAGTGCCAGTGTTGCTTCTGGGGGAACATTATATCAACGGTGCACTCTCAGATATACAAGAGTGTTTTACTGGCAGTGTTTGAAGAATGAATAATAACAGTCCAAGTGCAAAATTATAAAAACTTTATTGGAGCAATGTTATCCTACAAAAGCATAGTACATGAAAAGGTGAGTACCTCAACATCCCTGGAATGCAAGGAAGAGATCAGCCTGCTGTCTTGTATGTATGAGTTGCTGAGGGAGGAAGGAAGAGAAATTCCTGCGGGGGGGGGGGGGGGGGGGAGAATGCAATTTTGATGCAGGGATTTAGGATTCTGCCTATTTTGTGCCCCTGTTTAAGACTCCCAGATGGCCAAGTTGTAGAAACCCCCCTTCCTCACCACTCTGCCCATCCCCACACCAGATATGAAATGCTTAGGCAAGACAGGATAATGAGGATGACCAGGTGCACACACTTCCAAGAGTGAGTGCAGACTGAAGGGCTAGTGAGCTTGGTTGCAGCTGAACAGAATGTTGAAGGAGTATCAGTTGGTTTATGAGTTTAGGAAAGGAGTATAAATCTGAATTTTGAGAGCAGACTAATTCTTAGCAGTAGGATAGCTGCAAGCAGTTTTCCCGGTAAAATCACTTAGTCACTGAGTGTGGTTGCTAAGATGAGAGGGTTTCTGGTCATTGGAAGGCAAGTTAGATCAGAATTCTTGCCTGGAGTATATGAATGCCATTAATCAACATTTATTATCAGGTATAGTAAACTTCATGTGGTATTTCTGATATTGCCCTTTCCAAGTTTAAAGACTATTGCAAATCTTTCAGTAAAGATATATATTGCTGTGTGGGAAATGCTGACTTTTTATAACTGCACCATTAAAAACATTGTCTTGCCTCACTTCTTCTCAGCTGAGAAGAAATAGTTCAACCGTGGAATGAATCAGGATCTTAGACTGGGGTGGGAGAATGAACAGGCCTACAGGGGTACCATGGCATAGCACAGGAGAAGCAGAGAAGAGGACAGCAAAAGTTCAAGAGTGAATCACCTCCTAAGGTGGCACTTTTCAAGGGGAATTGTGGGAGAATTAGAAAAATAGGGGCTTGAGGTATTTTTAGGGCCAGAGAGGAAACAGCACCTGGAATGTAAATAGATACCCTCTGAAGGAGAAGATGAGAGAATATCACTTATTCATTGTCAGTTTCTCAGTCTTTAATCGTTTCAATGTTAAAATTGAAAAGTTTGTAGTTGAACTTGCAGGCAAATCACAAAAAGGTGTAAAAGGAGAGGAGGAGTTGGACTGATCCTTGTCTTCCTGCCTATGCCACTTTTCAGTTACAAGAAAGAAGAGAAAAACCACAGCACAGATACAAATGAATTTGCAGAGCATCAAAGGAATTAACCAAATAAAACTGTCGGATCCACCCAGAAAAGCAAACCCAGAAATTCAGGAGGAGCCGCCAGGAAGTTTAGTCAAACTGCTTCAATCTCCAAAAATATTTCCTACCAAACCCGGCAGTTTGTTGCCCATTCTCTTATTTCAGCAACTGAGGTTTGCAAGATTATAGCTGCTGAGCATCCCAAGGAGAGGGAGCTATTTCTGTTGAAGGCCTGTTTCTTTGAAGGCTTGTTTCTTTGGAGTACATCTTTATATACACCAAATTTAATCTGTGACATTTTCTAAAGCAAAGCTCAAGGCCTCTTTATTTGAATTTCTTTGTTATTTTTATATTTTCCGAGTATGTGAGTATATTTATACTTTGTCTAGAAGGAATGTTTGGAGTGTTTTCCCCATTGCTCCTCTTTTTGTTTTATTTGGAAAATGTTGCTTTTTTATTTGCAACTAGTGATCTGTTTGCAAATAAAGATACACCAGTATACTTCAGCTGATTTGCACTTCCTCAGCAACACAAAGCATCTTTAAACTAATCTTCACAGGTTTACAGCTATTTGCCCTGGTGCTTTCAATTGATTGTTTTAAGATCTTCTGGACATTGGGCATAGATAAGTTTATAATTTAATAACTTCTTTCTTTCACTTTTATTTCTTATCTCTAGAATAGCTGATGTACTATCTGAATCCTGCAAAACATCTGAAATGCTCAAGAAGTTAGTTTGGATATTATGATTTACCTGAATCCTTGAGACAGGAACAGAAACTGAAGGTCTAATTCTGCAGTGATTATGAAGACAACCTGGAAACAGGAGGAAGTTGATGGATGGACATTAGACTTTACTGTCATTCCTGGCTTACATAATTAATGAAGGCAATGTTTCTGATAACGCACAAAAACAAAATTTCAGTTCCCAATAATGTAAGGAGTTTTTAGAAACATAGTAAAGGAAGAAACCCTTTCCTTCCTTTTCATTGAGTTGTACCTGCTTTTCTCTGAGGTTTTTGATAGATCTCTAATGTTTAGGATGTGGCTGTTTTGTGGCAATCGTGATATGCTTCTTCTTAAAAGCAGTTGTCTTCCGGTATCCATTTCCTGCTTCAGTTACTATTTCTCCTACACTGTGTATGATCTCTCATGGAAGGAAGGGATTGTTTTCACATTGAGGTAATGGAAGTGTTCTTACGGCCAGAGTGTCCGTTAGTAGTTAGGGTGGGCTTGGAGGTTCTCTACCTCAATGACAGCCTCCCAAGGCATTTTGGCAGACTTTCATTGTTAGCACTGCAGAGCGCGGTCCTGCCACTATGGGAGCTGACACCCTTTGTAGGGGTGCAGCATTTGTCCCTTGCACTGCTTTTCTGTCTGCTATGGAAAATGGCAAGGCCTTTAGGGGTCTGGTGGTGCTACCCATCACCGTTCCTTATACACAAGAAATGGAAGCCAAGATTGTGGTTGCACCTGTGCAAGGTGTGTGGGGGGGAGGAGCGGGGGATCTTTTCACAGAGTTTATATAGCCATGCAGGGCTATTCACAATCTAGCCCAGGATTTTTTGACTATATCTACAGCTGGAATGCATCAATGGAGTTATGCAGATGTACATTAGTTCTGGATCTTGCCCATTGTGCCTCTTGTGAGGAGTTTCATCATTCTAACTGTGTTTTCCCCCTTCATTTGTCCATTCTAACTGTAGGCACCCTCAGTACTGCTGAAGCAATAATTCACCATATTTTGAAATTGAATAATTGGAATTGTTGAAAAAACAAACCTCATGTGCTTTGCTGTCATCAGTCAATCCCCCAAACCATCCTCTTGCTTAGAACTTCTCTTGTCACTTTCTCAAGCCAGCTGCCACAATTTACAGCACAGTGTGTGTCCAAAAACCTCACCAGAAAAGGCCATTCTCAGGCTGGCATTTCCTGCACTTGTCAGCAACAAGAACAACAAAATAAACTGTGGTAAAATAACCCGGCTATACAGGCTGAGAGCAAATAAAAACATTTGTGATTGTGGAGGGATGCTGACTACACCTGAAAGAGATTGGGTCCCTTCTCTCCCCCACCAGAGGTGTTACTCTTACAATAAGGTTCCCTGCTTACCAGCTTGCTTGTTTTTTTAAATCCACACAATAATCCTAAAAAGAGGAAAATAGTGTGCAGTATATTTTGAAAGGGCTATATGTGTATAGTTTTTGGGTAAATCAAGCATCCAGCACTTGCCATGTCGTGCCTAGTTGGTATAAATGTTCAGTGGAAAAATCTCCTTATTCCTCCTACTCATGCTACTGTATATTTCTGAATATATTGAAACATTCCTAAGCAAAACAAAGAAAGAAACAAACTGTTTGGCATGTTTCCTTACTGTTATTAGCTATCAGCTATGGAATGGCATTGTGGCTCTGTGGTTAGTGCTTTGGGCTACTTGCTCTGTGAGAGATTCAGGTTCATTTCTGTGTTCTGAGCTAGATGCTTCTTGAGTCACTTCTTAAGCTTTCTCAGCCGGGAGGTGTTGAGAATTATGCAGATCTGACACTTTCTGACCCTGAAATGGAAAACAATGCTTCTCTAAATCATTGTCTAATATAGTGGTGGTGGTGAGCATCAGATTGGTAGATTGCCTGACCAGGGGGGTCTTTGAGGAAGGAAGGGAATGTGAACAGAACAGCATAGTGAGGGATTCTGCATTGAGAATATAGTTTTAGGGAACTCTCATAACATAACATAATAGCTTAAATTCACCTGGTTGTGTAATGAGCATGAAGTTTAGCCCAGACCCAGTAAAACCCGATGTCAACCAATATTACATACATAGTGTCACATACCTGTACGTCTAACTGAGCCCCTATAAAGCAAGACTTCAGGTACTTTCCAGTTAGTCATTTTTATCTTCTCCTGACATTTTTTAGAAAAATGTTCTTTTGTCTTTAGAAGTGGAGTTCCAGAACATATCCTGATTTTTTTTTAAATGTTTCTTATTTAAACAGAGGGGGGAACAAGATAAGAATCCCTGAAACAATGAAGCAGAAGGCTTAAGGTAACAAAACCAGAACAATTCATTTGAGAGTCTACAGTGACAGCATCTGCTTTACTATATAACCAAGAATGTAACCTAATCCTGCGCTCACTGAAATCAATGAATGTTTTAACATTCTCTTTTATACCATGCTCATCACCTTTCTGAGTACCTGACTTCAGTGGATGAATAGGATATGCCTAGTTTATCTAGGATTGGGTTCACAGTATCAGCTGTACTCTGCCATTCATCGCTTCAACCTGCACTGCATCTACCACTAACTTAGAAGAATCCACCTAGTTTTTCTTTCTCTATAATGAAAGCAATTTCTGTATGCAAATATGTGCTAGCCCCTTGGGTTGGTTTAGTACATAGCTGCTTTTACACAAGCAGTATATTTTTTTCTCCAAGTCTCATTAAAGAAGCTGAGTTCTTCCAATACATATTTGTGATTGTGTGTAAGATTCTTATTCTGGCAAGAATTCCTCATGTCTAGGGAAAAAATAAATATAACCTGAAATTGTGGGTTTTTTAAAGTAAATGCCTACTACGTATATAAGACAGTTATTTTATGTTAAGCATGATCAATCCAGTTTACCATATATTTAGTTCTAGCAAATCGCAACATGGCCTCGCAGGAATATTTTGCTACTGAAGAGACAGGAATAATACAAGCTCCGTCCACAGCTGCTGCTTGTCAATAGCGTTGCTGTATCAGCAACATATTTAAACAATCTGGGATGACAGGAATTCTATTTCCTTTTTTCTCTCCAGGTGGGAACCACTCCCTGCACTTTCCATGATTAAAGAGAATGACCCCTATGTCAATGGCCCTAGGATCAGGAAATATAATAGCAACTCATTGTAATGGCAGTCCCAGGATAATTAGTTAGGTTTGCAGTGAATGACAGTAGATGGTGTTTGTGTGGTGTGTACAACTGAAATGCTCACTTTGACAGTCCTATGTCTTTAAACATATAAATTATGCATGTAAAAGTGGACGTGGAGTGCAAGTATGTGTTGATGTTCTAGTTCAGTTATTAATTGCATTAATGATGATCTTGCATTTTTATAGTGCCTTTCATCCACAAGTATTTCTAAGGGCCATTCTGAGCAATATTTCTATACAAGGATAGATTTCCTATTCCTTTTTTGTTTCCTTTGTCACAACAGGTGCATTAGTTGCATGGTAGTGATTTTTTTTAGAACTGTCCAAAGATATACGTGTGAGGTCTAGATGATTGTGTACAGACAGATATTACAAATGAATAAAGACAACTTCTCCCTTTGATTTTGTTAGATTTCTGGGAAAGTGTTAACCAAGACTGTATGCTGTTCAGACCCTGGGGTCAAATTCAGATACGCCTGTTACTTACTGAGTTACAGTGGAAGTTGACTGTAAATGCCTACTGGTAGAACTTGCCCAAGGAGATTAATAGCATACCATCCATATTAGCACTTTTCCAGCCACCTAGAAAGATGAAAAGAAGTTTTCTTCCAAGTGGAGTTGTATGGGAAGTGCACATGACTCTCTGATAGAAGGATTTGGCATTACTTAGTGTTTAAAAAAAAAAAAACCACCAAAAAGCTGCTTGCATAGAGACAGCAGAATGGGAATATGTGACCTACTCCATTTGGTAGCAGTTCTGAGAATGTCACAGTGCCATTCTGCTAGCATTTTGCAAAACTGCAATGTCATTCTGGAACTAGCATTGTTTTCAGAGACAGAGTGGCATGAAAAACAGCTCCTATACTTTCAGAAGGTTTGGCTGGTAGAAAAAGACATGTCAGTCAACAGTCCTGCAGTTTAAGGACCTGATCCAAAACCCTCTGTCATCCATAGAAAGCCTACCTGTGACTTCAGGGGTCTCTGCATCAGTTCTTTAAGTACCAGATGTTTCCCAGCACCTGTTTGACCTGTATTCCTTCTTTGTTGTAAATAAAATTTCTGGGTGTCCTTAGCTGAAAGGGCATGTAGGGTAGGGGTGGGCTGTAAAAGGGGGCATCAACAGGACTTTATTTCTACTTCAGGCATTTTCTGTTAAATAATTTCTTAAAGAGTGAACAGTTGCCCTCTTGGTACTAATGGCTAGTATGTGGCTGGCTGCAGAACACTTGAAACTGGAAGGTGAAGATTTTGGGAATGAGCTAGACACTTTAGTCCAATAGCCTTGCTCAGCCTTGATATTGTGCTTGCATGGGCTAAAATTGCTAGATCTCATTCTAAATTAATTTAGACTGGAAGAGAAAGAAGGAAGTTAATGGGTATGTGAAAATTTAAACCAGAAATAGAAACAGCTAGAAATGCCAGATACTTTTCAAACACTATGTAAAACCCAGCAAGTTAATATAAAGCAAGTCACAAGATTAGCAAAATACAATACTTCCTATTGCTGAAGAACCAATAAAAATACCATACCAAAGGAATATAGATTTGTTCACTTCACTTTCCCTCTCCCCTGCTAACAAACTTATTTTATATACTATGACTGGCCAGAAAGGAAAAAATATGCTGCCCTGGAACTAAGTTTTATACCCTATTACGAATTCAGATCCTGGTCTAGCTGCCAAGATCTGAGATATAGATGTTTTTCTTACATTTAAGAATAAATCTTTGGAAGATTAGAAAGACAAAACCAGGACATTGGAACTGATGAATGTTCCCAGGTTAATCACCCAGATAGAACTTCTTGAACATTATTCTGACATTGAGTGCTGTCCCCAACCCTTAATGTTGTAAAACTGAAAGGCATATTTACAGTCCAATCCAGATGGACTAAAACAAAGTACAATTATTTCTTCTCAAGTCGACCTTTACATGCAGAATACAAATGGAATGTCTCCAAGATTCTGCTGGAAAAATGACCTCAGTTCCTCAATTGTTATACTTTCATTATGACATCCTTGGACGTGGTTTGGGCTGTGCTAATTAGTGACATGCCTGCTATAAAAGTTGGACTGGCAGTCTCATTTACAGAGCAGCAGCAGGAAGAGTTGTTATGAAACTAATTATAGCTATCAGCAGTGGTTCTGTTTTAAATGGTCTATGAACTGGGCAGCCTTCTAGAAGCACACACAAGTGTATTTGCTTTTAACAATGAACAGCTCTGTGAAAGTAGAGCAATATAAATTTTTTCAATCCATTCTGGAATGAGGCAGACAACTCTACTCTTATTTATCCCCTGAAGTAAATTTCAGTTTAAACCTGAGGCCCTATTACAATATATTTTCCAACTGCTGTTACACTGGTGTAAACAGAGAATAACTACATTGTACTCTAGAATTACAACAGTGTAGCTTTAGCTTTTCCCCACTGCAAATGAGTTCAGAATGTGACCATATGTCCTATTTGGCTATT
Source organism: Emys orbicularis (assembly GCF_028017835.1). Taxonomy (NCBI): domain Eukaryota; kingdom Metazoa; phylum Chordata; order Testudines; family Emydidae; genus Emys; species Emys orbicularis. Next base: position 264,303,657 of record NC_088683.1, on the reverse strand, counting down.
AAAATAATGGAAAAAATACAGTTATAGAAATAGATTATGCACTGTATGTTAGTTTGTGGGTCTCCTCACTGACTATTTTACCTGTATGTTAATTTAGTAGTCCAGCAACATCTCTGACTGATAATAGAGAAAGCTTGACCCACCAATCTTCCAGCAGGAGGAAGAGACTAGATTTGTCTCCATTAATATTCAGTCCTTGGTCTCTCTATTGTGGCCACTCATTAATGTCAGTTGTGATTTGTTCTGCTCTGGACAGCTACCCAGCTACTGGGAACTCAGCTGAAACAACCAGCTCTCTTCATATTGGTCACCATACAGCTGGCAAACTTCAGAACAGCACTGAACTAAGCATGGGATTGTCAAAGGCAGCCTCAGTTTCAATGAGACTTAGGCTTCTAAATGCCTAAGTCACTTCTGAAAATAAGAGTTAGGAGCCTATCCCAGTTAGGTGTTGCAATGCTGAACCAAGCAAGGCCTAAATAGCTTTGCCAACCTGTGACTAAGTAACTTGCCCAAGATCACCCAGGAAGTCTGTGGAATAGTAGGCAATTGAACACCAGTCTCCCAATTCCTAGATTATCCATTCATTCTCCATTATGGAATACATTATGGAATCCGTTAATGTATCAAGAAATGACTTTCAAAAGAATTGGGGAGTGGATGTGAGTCCTTTGACTACAAAGTAGTCAAAGACTAGTTGTGAATGTAAACTATTCAAAATGCCAGGAAGAGTGTATTTCTTCTTCTTTTTTTCTCATTTTTGGTGTGTGGAGGTAATACTTTTCTTTAGGGCTATGAAAATGTCTAGGGCAATATGCCACCTTGTCAAACATCGTAATACTGCAAATACAGTAGTTGCCATTTAAAAAATAATGTTTACTCATGCTTATTAGACAGCAATATCTGAGGTACTGCAGTTATTTTCTATTCTAACTGAAGAGGGAGATTTACACACTCCTGTCTCAAAATCTACTGCTTGGTAACTGGGAGAAATGTCAACAGATGGAAGGAGATTTTTCTTTTAATCCTATTCTTGCATTTGACAAGAATTGGTGACCACTGGAGCATCGGCAGGTTAGGGAATGCAGCATTGACTACAGAATCTTGTCTGACATTTTGGGGGTTTCTCGCAGTACACTACTGTCTGGTCAACAATAGCTCTGACTTTGCTTATAGTGCAGCCTTCATCAGAATAAAAAATGGTTCTGATGTCCTACTTTCAGGTACAATTCAGGAAAATAGCAGGTAACACACTCACAACTCGAATAAATGGATCCTGCTCGTCATCTCTTACCTGTAGTTGGCCTTCAGCACTGATAGGTAAAGCTGTAATTCCAGTGAGGTACGTAGGCTTTAAAAAAGTTAAAATATATTTTTTGTAAAGTGAACTTGCAAATACAATTTTTGCTGACAGCTTTAAAGAAGAAGAATGTCTCCATTTGACCTTGACAATTATCAATTTCCTATCTGGCTTTCTTTTTTTGTGTTTCACCAAGTTTCACAAAGTTTTGACACTAAAGAAGATAAATGACAAATGAATGGTATCAGGTGTCCTTCAGTATTCTCAGCAGTGCCCAGGGGTTCCATTTGTTTTTTAGTATACTCAGCACAGAGATCGGCTGTGCTAAGCGCTTTATCGAATTTGTAGTCAAGGTGCCAGTGCAATAATCATCATCTGTGTAATCTGCCTTCGGGGACAAAATTTGTTAGCCAAAAATCCTTTTTTCTCCTTTCTCTATTAGTAAAGCCAAACAGCTTTTGGTGAAACTGCAAGCATGTGCTAAAATATTCCTGAATTTCTTATGTCTTTATTTAGGGCTCTTTTAGTACTCCCTGGATTCAAATATCTTAAAAGAGCATACAAGAAAAAAGCACCAAACTGATTTTCCAATATTTCTGTCTGAAAAAATTAAAATAGTAAAATAGTAAAAATAATAAAGAATAAGCTAAATGCAGTAGCTAGAATGATAAATGACTGAGATCTAAATATCAGGCAGTAATTCACTCAAGTGGTTCTATTGATCTCATAAACTCTGAAAGAGAAGTGTGAGTTGTTTATAGTCATCAGCACACTTTTAAAATTAAATTACTACCTTATATTTGACTCTTCAGTGTCAGTTGTCTTTTCTGCATTTCTCCATTCTCTGTCAAAATGTGTCAAAAAGAAGAGAGAAATCTAGCTTTTGTTTCTGAAAGACCAATAAAACACATCAATAACAAAAACCCTGTGTAAAACAATATTTAACTCTTTTCCCTGTCTAATTTTGGTGATATCTCAAAAAGAAATCGCTTGTAATCTACATGTAAAACTACATATAGTCATGTAATGACAGTGGGAATGGATTGTTCCTTTTTCCTCATGGTGGCCATTTATCATCAAATAAACCTAAAAGGGCCAACATTCAATTGAGGTACATCTGGTCTAATCTGAAGTAATTCTGTTGAATTCAGTAGTGTTATAGGCATATAATTCACCACAGAATTTGGTCCGTTGGATCAGAATTGTATGAGTAAGTGACAGCGAGCAGGCCATGTAAACATTAGGGTACATAAGCCCAATCTACTGGCAAAAGTGTATTTATGTGGCAACACAAATACTGAGGTAGGTTCTGTAGTTGTTTAGGTTAGGAAAAAGGATAGTACGGTAATGATCAAGGTACAGACCTGCCCATTCTGCCCACAAAGAGAGGGTCATTGCCTTTGCAGCAATATCTCCCCCTTCCCAGAAGGCAGTCTCCATAGGCCCACATTTCTGCATAGGTGGGGCGGCAGGCAGAAGAAGGGCCAAAGGAACACTGGGTGGGTTGGAGCAGAGCCAGGATACTACACGTCTTCCCCTCCTACCATATCTACAGAGATTTTAAAGGGAAAGTTATATAGCCTGAGACTGAGTTAATTTTCTGCATCCCGTGCCCCATGCCAATATTGATATCACTATCCTATCAAGGTCCTAAATTACCTTTGAGGTGTCTAACACATGGATTTAAACACCTGAATAGGCAGCTTGTTAAAAACTTTCCATGGCATTCAGGTGTCCAACTCTCTGTTTGTCTTTGAGAATTCCCCCTACCCTTTTAGAAAACCTTTACCCACTTTTAGATATTTATTTATTTTTTGTATTATAGTAGCACCTAGGAGCCCCAGTCATAGGCCAGGACACCATTGTGCTGGGCCCTGTAAAAACACAGCACAAAAAAGATAGTCCCTGCCCCCAAAGAGTTTATGATCAAAGTAAACATGACTCTAAACTGTCTACTCTGAGTATTTCACTTACCTCTTATCCTAATAAGAGGTAAGTGAAATACCAAGAGTAGAGAAGATGTCCTGAGCAGTCACTCTGTGCATTAAGATCACTGTGTGTGCTAGGGGGAAAAGGCCCCCCATCAGCCATGGAGCAGCAGTGGAGCCACTTCTCAGGTGCACAGGAGCGAGGAAGAAGCCTCCTCGTTCTGGCAGTCTGCCACCACTGAGAACAGGACAGTCAAAGCTTTGGGAGAGAAAACTCCCCCCTTGAATGGGTTGACGCAGGTGGTTTATCTCCCCACAACTCTTTCACCATATGCAAGAACCAGCCCTGGCAGAGGTTGTATCTGCCTGAGGCACAAGCTCGTGAAGGCTTCTCCTGAATAGGGAGGCCCTGTAGCCCCCACACCACACACGGCTGTGGCACGAGTCACAAACCAGCCCAGTGCCTTTTAATAACATGTAGCACCTAACTGAACACAATGGGATTTTGTTTCACTGATCACTGCTGTGAGAGATCAGGTGGGTATACAATTCAAACCCTACTGTACAGTCTAAAAGCCACTTTCACACTGCCACTCACACTGACCAATGAGAACGGCTGATGTAAGCATCAGATTGGAAAGGCTTTTCTTCAGCTTTTTAATAATAATCAGGTGAAGGAAACACCATTTGCAAGCAATTATAGCTTGACTGATAAATTTAACCTAATGCCTGTCCTTCCAAGCCATCTATACAGCAAAAGCTGTGCCTGGGCTAGCCTACCTGAGCTAGCTACCATAGTAGTGAAGTTAACCCACCATGGGCTATTGAGCCAAATACATACCCAGGGTCTTTGCCCGGATTATATTACCTATGCTGAAGCCCATGTTACTCTGCCTTCACTGCTACTGTTATCTGTGCTAGTTGGATGCAAGCTAGTTTGGGCAGCCTAGCCCATGCAAAGTTTTTGCTGTGTAGACATACCCTAAAATAAAGATTTTCCTTCTGGCTGTATGCCTGATTTCTGGATTGTTTTATGAATCTGTATATAGTGATCATTTGGTTGTAACACTCAAACGGGGAGATGTAAAAAACTGTCCATTGTGGCCTTGCAAATATTTTTGCAGCTGCTTGTCATGGGACTAATCTCATTGACTTCAGTGGCACTGCTCACGTTAGAGGTAAATATGTAAGGATGATTGCAGGATTGGCCCTCTATCAGAATTCCACTGCATATAAAAATCCCACCCACTGATACTGAAAAATAAAGGACTAGAATTACAGGTGATGATCATGTAGTTCTGATGCAGTGAAACTCCCTTTGAGGTCATTTGTTGTTTTGCCTGAGTAACAACTGTATGATTAAACCATACAGTAGAGCCTACCATTCAAAACTCATCTTCTCAATAAACACACAGATTGGTCAATAATAGAAAGAATTTTCAGCTAAATTTCAGAAAGAGAAGTACATTGGGTAGCAAGTTCCTTTCTAGAGTACATTATTGAATAATGATGGCATCCTACTCTATGTGCATTAATGGCTTTTCTCCAGAAATCTGCCAAGCTTAAGTAATTGTCAGCAAGGACAAACAGTTCCAAGGGAAGATCAAAGAGAATCTGCATAATGCATAAAACATGTATGTTTATAATACATCACAAACATTCAAACAGTTGTGACTACAACACATTTAGTTCTTTCCTATGGATATGCAGTAGATCTTAAGTTAAAACATTTGGTTTAGTTTGGGGCTTTGATTTGGAACATTCTGAATTAGGTATTGACAAGCTACCATTGGTTTTTAATTTAACTGGATCAGTTTATTCATTCCACTGTAATGCTGTTTTTCATACTGTATTTTGACCTACAGTAAGACCTTACTGAAAGAATAAAAGTTGAAGGGATTGAAGGATTCTCAATCAATTGACATACTGCCATCAGCTTCTCAGTAATTTTCAATTCTTATGCATGAATCTCATGGCAGAGCATAAATATATTTATTGCAAAATTGTAATATATATTTATAGTAAAATACATGAATAATTTTTTTTTGCAATTTTGAAAGCCTATTAAGGCTATTGCTCAGCAAATTATTATTATTTTTTAAGTTCTCTGGGATGAAGAGGGACATAGAAAAGACAGAGAAATTTCTTATGAATTACAAATGAAAGTTTAATCCTGACAAGGCTTTATTTGTTCAAGAGTCAAATCCCATCTCTGGCTCCTCAAAAAGCCAATTATGAGAAAAGTATCTCTGCCCCTGCTGTCATTAGCAGATAGACATTGATGACAGTTTAACTTGGTTTCAGCACAGCTCTTGGGCCACAGCTGCTTACTAGGCAATCTAAGTACCACTCGAACACTCAGTCACAGATTGACCTTGTGGTAATTGAGGTTATGAAAAGGCTCTTGTTCTCTAAAATCTCAAATGAACACCTCTCCCTGCGGGAGACAGCAGGATACTCAGCAGTGGCAGGCCTGCTGAACCAGTAAGAACCTTTCCTCAGCTCTGGCCTGCACTGGGGTCAGAGTGAGAAACTAATGTCTACAGTGGGATATGAGGAAGTAGTAGATCAGCCAAATTAAAATGGAATTATTTAGACTCCGCAATTATTTTACCTTCATCATGCCCCGCCCTACCACCCCCCCAGAAGACCTGCTAAGTGTTTGGAAACTCACTGTTTAGCACTTTCCTCTCTGGAATCACAAGAGGGTTTTCATAATTTTGACCATGTTGGCATTTTATTCTAGAAAGGTGTGGGAGTAATGGCTTGCAAAGGTCTTACACGGTGTAAAGCACACAACCATCCGAAGTCAGCAGTGGCTTGTTGGCACAGCTCAGCTTCATGGAGCCAGCAGTTGAACATCTCTGGCCTTGCTAGTGATTAGCATTACAGTCAATAGGAATTAATGTAGAGCCTTTTAGAGGAAATGGGGATAATTAAACTAATCACAAAATATACACAACATTTTAAAAATATCTTAAATCAATTAGTAATGCTAGCACTCCCCTTGGCAAAAGCTCCCTGTTTACAGTGTCTCTTTATAAAGGTAAGAGTAAAGATAACTTAACACAATTTAGCTTATTTCCAGCTTCAGCAGAGAGATAAAATGTTATTTTGGTTTAAATATTAAGTACAAATTGAGCGGAAGCTATAATGTGTGTGCATCTTTTCTTTCATAATCTGCTAATGGTTATTGGGCCTGATACACCTCTCACTCCCACTGGTGTAAATCAGGTGTAACTCCAATAAAGTCAATGAGAGATGCTGACATGGAGTATCCCTGAACTGTATGTAGGAGCCCAACTTGGGACATCCAGGTTTGAACATTTTAACCAATGTATTAAATATATTAGGCCAAATTTTATAGCCATTAATCAGCCTTAGTCAAGCAAAGTCAATGGGAGTTTTGCCTAATGAGGGACTGATTATGGGTGACCGTGTGAGGCCCATTCTCTGTTTTTTGTTTGTTTGTTGTAAAACCATGTTCATGGGGAAGGGGTGAGGTCAGAATTTGCTGTGCTCCAGGAATCCCCAGAAATCTTTTAGGACCTGTTACAAGCTGTCCTAACTTAGAGAAGCCTTGAAACAGCTGATTTATTCTAAGTCTGCTTTAAATTATGGTGAGAGCTGAGCTGTCCCTTGGCTGCTCTAGGGTTGAGGCAGGAGGGAAGGTAACATAGTGTCCATTGGGCCAGGTTCATGAAGTATTATTCAAGCATATCTGAGAATCTACCACCTTAGTCATCTATATTGGGATTGTTTCAGTTACATTTTCTTCTCTTTCCCTTTCTCTTTGCACCAAAGATAGGTAGTTATACTGAGCTTCATGAAAGGGTGAAGTAAAAGGAGAGGTTTGATTCCCCTCCTCTGTCTCCCTTTTTCTCTTTGTTCACCTTTTTTTTTCTTTTCTATTACTCATAAAATGCAAGCAATTACACTGCCCATCTCCCCTATGTAAATAGCGGCATTTGACTGTAATACAGTAAATCCGATTCCAGATACTACAAAATAGATGTTAGAATCCATTCCTGCTCCCACTGAAATGATAACTGCCATTCACTTTGACAGGAGCAGAGCAGAGGCCAAACTATTTAACTCTTTAGTTGCTCAGAAGAGTGGGTGAGCTGATTGCAGCTGGATGTCCAAAGTAGAATCAACATTTTTTTCATCCAAACATTTTTTCTCGGAGAAATGGCTTCTCAAACAAAACAAAACTTTTTGTGGAGAAATTTCAGTTTGGATGAATTTTTCCTGTATTTTTTCCAAAAATCTGAAATCTAATTCTTTTACTGAAAGTGAGTTGGAAAGCAATTAAAAAAAAAAAAAAAAGATTTCCTGTGGGGAAAAAATGGCTTGTTTAAACCAATTCCAATGGAAAGTTATCTGTCATCTTGTTTTCTCAGTGTATTGATGCTTCCTTTTATTTCTTTTTTACAGCACTCATGAAAATAAACATCTCTAAGTTGCTAAGCATTAAACATGCTGAGATAGTCTCTGGTTAGGATCTGAACAGTAAGTGATGGCATTGTATGGAGAGGAGGAGGGAGAAAATATTGCAGACAGAAAACTTATTTTAATAAAGGTCTATGTTTAAACCCTCTGCTAGACTGTAGGCAGCCAATAATTTTCCATTTAGTGCCAAAAACTAGAGCTCATTGTGCTGATCAGTAAGATTTGAAGTTTAGTTGCTGACATTTAAAAAAAAAAAAGAAATCCGAGACCCAGATGGCAGGATGGATAGCAGTCTAGTGTCCCTCTTTACCCACCTCTACACTGTCCCCCTGAGGACTGTGATAGGGTCAACCAGACTCAGTTCTTCTGAAGTGACGAACAAAAATGCTTCGTGCTCATTCCTGTGCAAAAAAAAAAATCTACTCCCCTCCCCCTCGACACTTCCATGGTGTTATCAGTTTACACTCTGAAACACTTTGTGGGAAATTATGAATGAAAAGATAATAAAATGGCTTTCAACTGTCACAGTAAAACATGCACTCTGCCAACATTTTTGTCATCAATAATTCTCTCATAAACATGGGTCTCTCCTCTCATTATGCAGGCTGTCATGCTTTATTGAACCACATAATTTCACCTAATTAAAATAAGCAGTATGTAGTTTCCTTTCTCCTAATTTTTTTTTTGAGCTGGACAAGTGCCAGTAATGATGTTTAGAGTATCCTAAGTGGACATCCTATTAAATATTCTTTCCCAGACTCTTCTCTTCAGTCAAACACACAGTGACTCCTGCTGTTTTCTTTTCTGCGTACTAAAGTTCATCCTATTTATATGATGAAGTAAGCACATCAGTACTCTTAGGAAAAAGGCTAAAAAAGGTTTGTTGCACAAAAGTTGGATACTGTGTAAAACAGTTGGCTGATACCAAGCCAGCAACATAAACCCTTAAGTCCCTTATAAGTGATTACACTATAAATCATTACATAATCACTCATCTGCTACTACTATAAATTTTTGTTTGGGGAGCTTGTCTCAGATTAAAATGTTATATATATTTTTTTACCTTAGAAGAATAGCTCCTTAGTTTCACCAAAGGTCCAAACTTGAATCATGTCCCAGCTGCCACATACTGTTTGGAGTAGAAATAAATCTGATCCAGCAGAGGCAGCAGTCACTACACATCAGGCAATGTGGAAATCAGTTGCTAACCTGTGACATGTCCCTTTAAGAGGCTGCAGGGGGGTTATTTCATTCTATTGAAATAAATTGTATGTGGGAATGCATATGGGCTAGAAGTGCTTTTGCTAAAATAAAATCAGGCTTGGAGAAATGTTTGTTGAAAAGATTGTTGAGTTAGTGAACATGAGGACAGAATAATATTGTGTAGATTCTCAGAAATGGTTTATTGTCACAAATAACACTTTTGGTAGATTACCTGCTGTGTTTTACACACACACAGATGAACAAAGATGGCAATAACGTATGTTAATAATTTATCAGCGCCTACCATGAGTCACCTTTGTGAAGTCAGTTTTATGAATAATGACAAAGTGCCACATGACATTAAAGTCACAAATTTACTTTGTGCTTAAATGAAATGCTACTGTTCTGGAATAAAAAGGAGCTAAAATTTAACCATATTGTCACTTTTGTATTCCATTTGTTCAATTCCATTAGCAGCTTTCATTTTCAAAAAGATTTGAAATTACACTGAATTCTATTTACACAGATGAATAAGCAGAAAGAGAGAGAGGTCAGGAACATCAGAAAACTGATGAGTCATTGTCATCTTCTACAGTGACATGACTTTCATAAATTCCAAAATATTTGTTTTGTTGGACCACACTTGGACCCCTAACATGGTGCAAGACCTCTTTGAGCCAACAAGAGTGCAGGACTGATTTTTTTCCCTTTTATATATCCTCTGGGCTTGATGCTGCAAGAATTAAGTTAATGGAGCCACTCACATGCTTAAGTGCTTTGCTGAACAGGGATAGGATTATTCATGTGCTTAAATTAAGCATCTGCTTAAAGTCTCTCTGGGCTATGTTCACAAAAAGACCTAACTCCAACTCCACTGACATTCACAAAACCACTGCTCAGCTTACCCTTTTAAGCACCTAGAAGACTAATTCTCTGCCTGTGGGCATGTCCAAAGCTGACTAAGTCCTGATGCCCCCAAGCTGCTTGGTGCCCTGGGTCATGCCTAAACCCCAATGGGATTCTCAGGCTAGGTGTTCCTCCACCTATCTCACTTCTGGGGCTCAGGGGACATGCTCTAAGTAATACGCAATGGCCCAGTGGTTAGTGCACTCCCTTGGGATATAGGAGAGACAGTTTTGAATCCCTACTTTGCCTGATTTGAAGCAGGAACTTAACCCTGGGTCTCTCACCTCCCAGGGGAGTGATCTAACCACCAGTGTATTAAGTACACTGGGGTGAATCTCTCTCAATCTCTCCTGATGGAGCTGTTCCACTTTGTATAAACAATTAAATATTCATTAAGGCAGGGCCTTGAACCTGATTTTCCACATCCCACTGGACTACAGAGTTAATGTCTCACTTTCTCTGAAACAATGACTATTTAATTATCTAAACAAAGTGGAACAGCTGCCACAGGAGAGGCTGGGAGCAGCCCACCCCGGAGTACTCAATAACCTGGTGACTAGGACATTCATCTGGAGTGTGGAACTCTTAGATTCAAATCTCTGCTCCCAATCAGGTAGAGCAGGAATTTGAAAACAGGTCTCCCATATCCCAGGTGAATGTCCTAACTGCTGAGCTATTGGCTGTAGCAGGATGGGGTGTCTCTCTCTCTCTCTTTTTTTTTTTCAAGAAAGGGCTGACCTGGCCTAACTCCATGAGAAGGTTCATTGTGGAGCCACAATTGAAAAGCAGCATCTCTCCCCAGGCTGTCATTTAGGCCCCTAAATCTGTAAGCTCCCCTTTCCTCTTCATTTCATTGCTGGCTAGTTTAGGCAGCTGCCCTCGCAGATTGCTGGCTTTTGTGAATCCCTTTTGTAGGCACCTGACTTTACTTATACAATGCACGGGGAGCCTGAGCACCTCACCCAAGGCTGTGAATTCCACTGGGTTGCAGGTCACCTAGAAGTTATAACGCCTAAATCCTCTTTGTGAATCTAGCCCTCTGTGTTTCAGTGCTGAGTCCCTAAAACCAGGAAAATAGAATAATAGAAAGGGAGGACTAAGTATTATCTAGTCCATCCCTGACAGGTGTGTAACCTGTTTTTAAAAACCTCCAATGACAGATTCCACGACTTCCCTAGGTAATTTGTTCTAGTGCTTAACTACCCTGACAGTTAGCATATTTTTCCTAATGTCTAACCTAAATCTCCCTTGCTGTAATTTAAGTCTTCTTCTCCTACCCTCAGTTGTTAAGGAGAACTATTTATTTTTCTCCTCTTTATAACAACCCTTTTACTTACTTGAAGACTGTTATAATGTCATCAGTCTTCTCTTCTCCACACTAAACAAACCCAGTTTTTTCAATCTTTCCTCATAGGTCATGGTTTCTAGACCTTTGATCATTTTGTGTTGCACTCCTCTGGACTTTCTCCAATTTGTCCACATCTTTCCTGAAGTGTGGTATCCAGAACTGGATGCAATACTCCACTTGAGGTCTTATCAGTGCTGCATAGTCTTAATTACAACACTCCAGCTAAATACTTCGTAACTAGATATGGAACTTTTATGGCACTGTGATTGGGTATATACCTCATATGGGCTCTGAATGAGCTAATGTGGTCCTGAGAGGCCAACTTACATACCAGGCAGCACTTGGAGGGCTAGCCAGACTTACCAGATCATGAAGCCCAGCTGGGCAGGAGCAGGCTGATTAATATAAAGAGAGGAAGTTTGTAGCACAAAAAGGCTCGCCGCTCTGTGTAATGCAGCTAGCTATATGAATAAATCCTATCAATTTAAAAATGAAAATGTTAGCTGCAGTATGGTTGGAACAGTTAGTCCCAGGATATTAAAGAGACAAGGTGGATCAGGTAATATCTTTTATTGAACCAAGTTCTGTTGGTGAAAGAGACAAGCTTTTGAGAAGTTGATCCAATGAAAGATACCTCACCCAAATATATACAAAATATATCGGAAGGACAGAACAGGTCGTGCAGGGGGGGGAGTGGCACTATATGTGAAAGAAAATGTACAATCAAATGAAGTAAAAATCTTAAGCAAATCCGCATGTTCCATAGAATCTCTATGGATAGAAATTTCATGCTCTAATAAGAATATAATATTAGGGATCTATTATCGACCACCTGACCAGGACGGTGATAGTGATGATGAAATGCTAAGGGAAATTAGAGAGGCTATCAAAATTAAGAACTCAATAATAGTGGGGGATTTCAATTATCCCCATATTGACTGGGAACATTTCACTTCAGGATGAAATGCAGAGATAAAATTTCTCGATACTTTAAATGACTGCTTCATGGAGCAGCTGGTACGGGAACCCACAAGGGGAGAGGCAACTCTAGATTTAGTCCTGAGTGGAGCGCAGGAGCTGGTCCAAGAGGTAACTATAGAAGGACTGCTTGGAAATAGTGACCATAATACAACAGCATTCAACATCCCTGTGGTGGGAAGTACATCTCAACAGCCCAACACTGTGGCATTTAATTTCAAAAGGGGGAACTATGCAAAAATGAGGGGGTTAGTTAAACAGAAGTTAAAAGGTACAGTGACTAAAGTGAAATCCCTGCAAGCTGCATGGGTGCTTTTTAAAGACACCATAATAGAGGCCCAACTTCAATGTATACCCCAAATTAAGAAACACAGTAAAAGAACTAAAAAAGAGCCACTGTGGTTTAACAACCATGTAAAAGAAGCAGTGAGAGATAAAAAGACTTCCTTTAAAAAGTGGAAGTCAAATCCTAGTGAGGCAAATAGAAAGGAGCATAAACGCTGCCAAATTAAGTGCAAGAATGTAATAAGAAAAGCCAAAGAGGAGTTTGAAGAACGGCTAGCCAAAAACTCCAAAGGTAATAACAAAATGTTTTTTAAGTACATCAGAAGCAGGAAGCCTGCTAAACAACCAGTGGGGCCCCTTGATGATCGAGATGCAAAAGGAGCGCTTAAAGACGATAAAGTAATTGCGGAGAAACTAAATGGATTCTTTGCTTCAATCTTCACGGCTGAGGATGTTAGGGAGATTCCCAAACCTGAGCTGGCTTTTGTAGGTGACAAATCTGAGGAACTGTCACGGATTGAAGTGTCACGAGAGGAGGTTTTGGAATTAATTGATAAACTTAACATTAACAAGTCACCGGGACCAGATGGCATTCACCCAAGAGTTCTGAAAGAACTCAAATGTGAAGTTGCGGAACTGTTAACTAAGGTTTGTAACCTGTCCTTTAAATCAGCTTCTGTACCCAATGACTGGAAGTTAGCTAATGTAACGCCAATATTTAAAAAGGGCTCTAGAGGTGATCCCGGCAATTACAGACCGGTAAGTCTAACGTCTGTACCGGGCAAATTAGTCGAAACAATAGTTAAGAATAAAATTGTCTGACACATAGAAAAACATAAACTGTTGAGCAATAGTCAACATCGTTTCTGTAAAGGGAAATCGTGTCTTACTAATATATTAGAATTCTTTGAAGGGGTCAACAAACATGTGGACAAGGGGGATCCAGTGGACATAGTGTACTTAGATTTCCAGAAAGCCTTTGACAAGGTCCCTCACCAAAGGCTCTTATGTAAATTAAGCTGCCATGGGATAAAAGGGAAGGTCCTTTCATGGATTGAGAACTGGTTAAAAGACAGGGAACAAAGGGTAGGAATTAATGGTAAATTCTCAGAATGGAGAGGGGAAACTAGTGGTGTTCCCCAAGGGTCAGTCCTCAGACTGATCCTATTCAACTTATTCATAAATGATCTGGAGAAAGGGGTAAATAGTGAGGTGGCAAAGTTTGCAGATGATACTAAACTGCTCAAGATAGTTAAGTCCAAAGCAGACTGTGAAGAACTTCAAAAAGATCTCACAAAACTAAGTGATTGGGCAACAAAATGGCAAATGAAATTTAATGTGGATAAATGTAAAGTAATGCACATAGGAAAAAATAACCCCAACTATACATACAATATGATGGGGGCTAATTTAGCTACAACAAGTCAGGAAAAAGATCTTGGAGTCATCGTGGATAGTTCTCTGAAAATGTCCACGCAGTGTGCAGAGGCGGTCAAAAAAGCAAACAGGATGTTAGGAATCATTAAAAAGGGGATAGAGAATAAGACTGAGAATATATTATTGCCCTTATATAAATCGATGGTATGCCCTCATCTTGAATACTGCGTACAGATGTGGTCTCCTCATCTCAAAAAAGATATACTGGCACTAGAAAAGGTTCAGAAAAGGGCAACTAAAATGATTAAAGGTTTGGAACGGGTCCCATATGAGGAGAGATTAAAGAGGCTAGGACTCTTCAGCTTGGAAAAGAGGAGACTAAGGGGGGATATGATAGAGGTATATAAAATCATGAGTGATGTGGAGAAAGTGGATAAGGAAAAGTTATTTACTTATTCCCATAATACAAGAACTAGGGGTCATCAAATGAAATTAATAGGCAGCAGGTTTAAAACAAATAAAAGGAAGTTCTTCTTCACGCAGCGCACAGTCAACTTGTGGAACTCCTTACCTGAGGAGGTTGTGAAGGCTAGGACTATAACAGAGTTTAAAAGAGAACTGGATAAATTCATGGTGGTTAAGTCCATTAATGGCTATTAGCCAGGACGGGTAAGGAATGGTGTCCCTAGCCTCTGTCTGTCAGAGGGTGGAGATGGATGGCAGGAGAGAGATCACTTGATCATTGCCTGTTAGGTTCACTCCCTCTGGGGCACCAGGCATTGACCACTGTCGGTAGACAGGATACTGGGCTAGATGGACCTTTGGTCTGACCTGGTACGGCCTTTCTTATGTTCTTATGTTATGTTCTAACTTGTCTCTCTAATGTTAGATCTGACATTTTGGGCTAAAATAAGAGGAAATAGTGCAGATAAGAATGCTTGACAAATATACAAGGAATTTTGGGAAATAAGCAGATCGAATGTCGCCCAACAAAATAAATTTCAATCTGTTAGAGTTAAAATGTACGTAAAATATGTAAGTGAAAAGGAAAGACTAGAAGAGATTAAGATTTATAGTTATGGGGCAGTAAATTATGCCTGGAAAATCATCCCTCCAGATGTGAGTTTAGAATTATATAATAAAATAAAATAAAGGAAAAGAAAAAGTCATCCTACATGACAGATAAAGTTTGAGTTTGTATGTGGTAAATGGAGTCACCATCACCAAATATAGACTGACGGATCTAATGACAAAAAAATAAGTAGAGTGAGAGCAGCCTTTTGCATCCCTGAGACTGGAGTTTAGAACTCTAAAAGCATATCTAATTTTGTGGCTATTATGACAGCTGAATTGGTGGGAATGTTAGTATTAAAATGTATAAGGGACGTGTGACGTTGCATTCCATATGTTTTATGGAACTATGCTAATGAGTGTAAATATACTGTAAGTGGAATACACTTCATGCAAAAGGTCTCTTGTAAGGTATCATTACAAAGCTTATGATCTACTGAGTGTGTTCATCCTATTAGTTTGCATGTATTATTTCTATGTATGGAGTTAGAAGAATAAGATATAAACTTGTATTACTGATGTAAACATATTAAGTGGAAGCCATTAAGGGTGCTTCAGAATCAATGAACTGTGAATGGGTTTGTTTATCTGCAAGCCTTCCTATGTACCTGTCTCCCAGCTACTAGGTAATGAAGAAGGGGATCTTACACTGACATGGGATCATGTCACCTGAATTGGAATCCATTTTAAACCAGGTGCTTTTCCATTTAGAAGGAGGGGTGGGAATCCAGAGAGACAAAAGATTCCTGCCTTGTGCCAAAGCCATAAAAGGGGGTGGAACAGAACAAAGGAGGCTGCCAGTCATGAGAAATCCCCTAGTTACCACCTGAGGTGGAACTAACAAGGGCTGTGCCAGGGGAAAGAAGCTTATTGGGACATCTCTAAGGGTGTGATTTGCCTGTATTTCATTTCTTAAATGTATTAGGCTTAGACTTGCATGTTTTGTTTTATTTTGCTTGGTAACTTTGTTTTGTTCTGTCTTTTATTACTTGAAACCACTTAAATCCTACTTTTTATACTTAATAAAATCACTTTTGTTTATTAGTAAACCCAGAAAAAGTGATTAATACCTGGTGGAGCAAACAGCTGTGCATATCTCTCTATCAGTGTTATAGAGAGTGGATAATTTATGAGTTTACCCTGTATAAGCTTTATACAGAATAAACCAGATTTATTTTGGGTTTGGATCCCATTGGGAGCTGGGTGTCTGGGTGCTGGAGACAGGAGTACTTGCTGAGCTGTTTTCAGGTAAGTCTGCGGCTTTGGGGGGTGGTTCAGACTCTGGGTCTGTGTTGCAGCAGACTAGCATGTCTGGCTCAACAAGACAGGGTTCTGGAGTCCCAAGCTGGCAAAGAAAATGGGTTCAGAGGTAGTTTCAGCACATCAGATGACAGTCCCTAGGGGGTCTCTGTGATCGAACCCATCACAGGACGTATGGCCTATCACAGCTGTTATCTTTTCAGATTTGCTATCGGGTATACTGGCAATTAAAAGGGATACTTCAGAATGCAGGAGTGATCTAATAAATGCTAAGCCCTGAACAAGGAGCAAGGCTAGGAAAGTTGGGCTAAGGAAGAAGGCCAGGAAGAAAGGGGAAAGTAACAATAGAGGTGCTTGCATGACGAAGCTTGTGCCCTGAGACTGTCTCTGAAAGAAGAAGGCAGCTGGGAAGAAGAAGACTCTTAAAGCAGGCCTGGGAGAAGAGAGGCTTCAGAGAGCATGTTCTGAAGGTCAGTGTCTCAGGAGGAGCTGGACCCCCAAGGAGAAGGCCCTGGGAGGCAGCCCAGCCCTTTGCTAGAGTGAAGAGGGACTCTGCAGAGCCTGGAGTGGTGTGAAAAGTGTGCAGAGGACTGTTTCTGGGAACGATAGAAGAGTTTTTGTTCGTTTGATCTGGGACATTATTACCCGAAAGGGGTGGGCTAAATTGTGACCTGGCTGGAGGACTAAGTCACGGGAACAGAAATGACTGCAGAACCAGTTGGTAGGGGTTGCCAGGTGAGGAGAGACCCATTACTGGCCACTAGAAGGCACACCAGCAGTGAGTCCACTATCTTGAAGACCCCCATTCCCATAGTATCTGGGCACCTCACAGTCTTTAATGTACTTGTCCTCACAACACCCCTCTGATGTTCCCAGTGCTCTTATCCCCTTTTGCAAGTAGGGAAATGAGTCACAGAGAGGTTAAGAGACTTGCCCACAGTCCAAGGTCACATAAGAAGCCTGTGGTGGAGCAGGGACATGAACCCTAGTTCCCCCAGTCCTAGGCAGGTACCCTAACCACTAGACCATCTTTCCTTTCCTGCTTTTTGTTTTCCTTGTTTATGTAGATAATAATGTATCTTGGGCAGGGGCTGTCCTTTAATATGTATTTGTGCAGTACTGCTATGGGACCTCACTAGAAGATTTTATAATTAAGAACAGCAATAGTAACATTATTGCATTTGTACAGAAACAGATGAATGTATCTTGTATGTTCCTCATTCATTGTGTTTGGATGACTGCACCAACAAAAATCTGGAAAATTTGTTTTTTGGAATAGGGGCAAATCTGGGTGTACGTTGGTGGTTGCTTTGTGAATTTTTGGTGCCAGTGCTGGGATCTGTAATGAGCCTTTTGTGTGGGATGATGGCCTTTTTATACTGGCATTGGTTTTCACACCTTAATAAGAAGTAGAGTTTCGTGGCTCTTTCGAACCTCCCCCAAATATTAGATGTTCATACATTTTTGTTGTGTCTACTTCTAAAACCTTTAGTGGCATAAGGGAGTGATTAATTATGCCCTGCTTCATCTGTTTCATAAATCAGCAAGACATATGATTTTATAATTTATAAAAAAGTCTTTATATTGGGACAGCATGCTTAGTCTGTAACATTTAATAACTGACCAAAATACTCATTTTCTTTGTATTTCCACTTAAGATGGAAACCTTTGTAATGGAAAATTAACAGTGCTGCCTTTGTATTTTAAACTAGATAGTGGAGGATTGTAGCATCCTTCCTCTGATCAGTAGTAACTACTTTCAGTGAATAGCAAATCTAAATTTCAACTGTCCACAGCAGAATGGTGGAGGAGTTACTAACATGATTCATAGTGGCTTGAAAGTATTTTAAGAACAGTATTTAAGCACCTTATCCAAAGCCAATTAATGGAAAAATACTGTGTGTGTGTGTGTGTGTGTGTGTGTGTGCAATAGTTGATTATTTCCCTTAAACATACACACTAGTTCCACATAGCTTTGTATGTTTGTCATTTTAAATTAAAAAGTGCTGGGGGGAATGAAGAGAGTCTATATTTATTTGTATTCCATCTAATACAGCAGGCTCCTTTGGGCACCATTATAATATAAATATTTAGTAGTAATAATAGTGACATTCTAATATCTTGATTCTGAACCAGAATCATAACACCATAAGTGTTGTGAGTGAAAACACAAAATGGAGAAATTGAGCCTTAATCAACTTCTCCATACTTTTGAACTCGTTAAATTAATCCTGGCTGAGCAATACCTATGTCAATTACTATTTCCTTGATCCTCTGCACCCTACTAGAAAGTCTTTTCTGAAGCCATTCAGCTCCCTCTTAAGCTGCCTCCATCTTTCACCGATATTTGACTTAACAATCATTTTTCATCAGCTTTTCTGCAAAGCCCACTCTAGGGGGCTTAACCTTGCCACTTAGGGAAGTGTTGGCATAAAAGTAACGATGTCCTATTAACGTTATTCCTAATAAGAACATTTCATCTCTGCCCTTAGGTGCCCTTCAGAAACAATATGCTAATATGCGATAGATACCTTTCCTAGGGTAGGCTGCTAACACTAGTGTTCTGAGGTACCTTCTCCTTTCTTGTCTGTTTTCTATTAGTCTGTAAAACTTTTCTCTATTCTTACTCTCGCCTCTTCATTCTTCTTTTTAAATGTTTGCTTCTTTGTTTCCTTTCCCTTAGTGCAAAGGAAAACAATGTCTTAAAAGATGTCATGGATCAAAAATAAAATGGCAGGGTGTTATGCATAGAATTACTGTAGCTTAAAAGTGTAGGATAATAATTACCTAAAGAAGTCAGAAAGGAATTTACTCTCCTTTATAGCACTGCATCATTGGCTAAGTGAGATACAGGTTTTTTTCCACCTTCCTCTGATACTGGATTAGATGTATTTTTTTCCTTGTACTTAAATCTTTGCTGAAGGAAATGATAAAAAATGATCTAGAAAGAGGCACTTATGAGCCCACAAAATGCATTTTCTTCCTTGTGGTTGATAAGAGTCCTTTTGATAAAGGTTAGCTAGATGAAAGCCATTCTGATAATGCCAAGTGATGTGTATGAAAGAATTCTACAGTAGTTCATTTCCAAGCCAGGCACTGCTCACAGGAGGAACTCCCAAGATATGAAAGGACATTCTTCACTAAGATATTGGCAATGGCATGAATTTCCCTTCAGATCTAGAACTTCTCCTTGAGCAGTAAAATCAACTTCTGAATAATGGGAGAAAAACAAAATGTGAAATGCTATATTTTTTCTCAGGATATTGTGCATTTTAGTATAACCCCTATTTCGAGTCTGTCAGCTCCTGGAACTACTGACCTTCTAGTCGGTCCTATCCAATGGACTACAACAATAAAGACTACCAGAGGCTTCAGTCACTGTTTCCAAGCAATCTTTAAGCCAGGAGTGGGGACAGAATGCATTAGAAACTTGTATTGTGGCTTGTCAGGAGGGTTATTCATAGATTCCAATGCCAGAAAGGATTATTGTGATCATCTAGTCTTACATCCAGTACAACACAGGCCACAGAACTTCCCCAAAATAATTCCTAAAGCATTTCTTTTAGAAAAAAATCCACTCTTCATTTAATAATTGTTAGTGATAGGGACTCCACTAAAACACTGGGTAAATTATTCCAATATTTAATTAATCTCACCATGAAAAATTTACACCTTTCTTCCTGTCTGATTTTTTTCTAGCTTCAACTTCCAACCATTGGATCCTGTTATACCATTGTCTGCTAGATGGAAGAACCCATTATTAAATATTTGTTCACCATGCAGATACTTATTGATTGCAATCACATCATCCCTTAACCTTCTCTTTGCTAAGCTAAGTTTATTGAGCTCTTTGAGTCTATCACCATAGGGTATGTTTTCTAATCTTTTAATCATTTGTAGGACTGTTCTCTGAACTGTCTCCACTTTATCATAGGTGTGTTGATTTGTGAGCACCAGCACAGGACACAGTATTCCAGCACAGGTCACACTAATGCCAAATACAGAGGTGAAATAACCTCTCTACCCCTACTCAAGATTACCCTGATAATGCATCCCAGAATCACATTAGCTCTTTTGACCACAGTGTCACACTGCGAGCTCATGTTCTTCTGATTAGCCACTATGACCCCCAAATCTTTTTCAAAGTCACTGCTTCCCAGGGTATGTCCCCATGCTGTAAGCACAGCTATATTTTTTGTTCCTGGATGTATACTTTTACATTTAGAGGTATTAAAATGCATGCTGTTTGCTTGTGCCCAGTTTACCAAGCAATTCAGATGGCTCTGAATCAGTGACCTATCCGCTTCATTATTTTCCACTCCCCCAATTTTTGCATCATCAACAAACATTATCAGTGATGATTTTATGTTTTATACCAGGTGATTGATGAAAATGTTGAAGAGCTTAGGGCCAAGAACTGATCCCTGTGGAACCCTCTGGAAACACACCTGCTGGATGACAATTATCTGTTTACAGTTATATTTTGAGACCTATCAGTTAGCCAGGTTTTAATCCATTTAATGTGTGCCATTTTAATATTATATCATTTAAATTTTTTAAACAAAATGTCCTGCAGTACAAAGTCAAATGCCTTAGAGAAGTCTGTAAACACTATTCACTTTATCAACCAAACCTGTGATCTCATAAAAAAAAGATAGCATCTTAGTTAAAGAAGATTTATTTTCCATAAACCTATGTTGATTTGATTAATTGCACTACCCTCCTTTAATTCTTAGTCTAATATCAGCTTCTCCATTATCTTGCCCCAGATTGATGTCAGGCTGACTGGATCATCCCATTTACCTGTTTTAAAAATGGCACAACAGTATCTTTTTTCCATTCTTTGAACTTCCCCAGTGCTACAAGACTTATTAATGGTCTTTATGGTCTAGCAAAATTATGGTCTAGCAAGCTCATCAGCCAGCTCTTTTAAAACTCTTAGAAGAAAGTTATCTGGATGTGCTGATTTAAAAAAGTCTAACTGTTTAACATCCTCCAGAGATACTAGTGAAATGGAAAGAGTGTTATCATGATCATATGATAGACCGCCATCTGTTTTTTCTCCAAATATAGAACAGAAGTATTTATTGAACACTTCCGACTTTTCTGTATTATTATTGATAATTCTACCACTTTGAACTAGTAATGGACCAATAACATTTTCAGGATTCTTTTAGTTCCTAAATATTTTTGAAAACCTCCTTCTTATTGTCCTTAACTCTGCTGGCCACAGATTTTTCCCTGTGTCCCTTGGCTTTCCTTATCAATTTTCTATAATTCCTAACTTCTGATTTATATTCATAACTATCATCTTCCCCTTTCTTCTGTAATATATATGTATATTAGGGCTGTCAAATTATTTTAAAAATTAATAATGAGTAATAGTGTGATTAAAAAAATTAATCGTGATTAATCACACTATTAAACAATAATAGAATATCATTTATTTAAATATTTTTGGATATTTTCTACATTTTCAAATATATTGACTTCAATTACAACACAGAATACAAATACTGTAGTGCAATTTCTTTATCATGAAAGTTGAACTTACAAATGTAGAATTATGTACCAAAAATAAATGCATTCAAAAATAAAATAATGTAAAACTTTAGAGCTTACAAGTCCACTCAATCCTATTTTTTGTTCAGCCAATCACTCAAACAAGTTTGTTTACATTCACAAGCAATAATGCTGTCCTCTTCTTGTTTACAATGTCACCTGAAAGTGAGACCAGGTGTTCACATGGCACTGTTGTAGTCAGCATCGCAAGATATTTACATGCCAGATATGCTAAACGCTCATATGTCCGTTCATGCTTCAACCACCATTACAGAGGACATGCGTCCATGCTGATGATGGGTTCTGCTCGATAACAATCCAAAACAGAGCAGACTGATGCATGTTCGTTTTCATCATCTGAGTCAGATGCCAACAGCAAAAAGTTGATTTTCTTTTTTGGTGGTTCGGGTTCTGTAGTTTCCGCATCTGAGTGTTGCTCTTTTAAAACTTCTGAAAGCATGCTCCACACCTCGTCCCTCTCAGATTTTAGACGGCCCTTCAGATTCTTAGACATTGGGTTGAGTACTGTAGCTATTTTTAGAAATCTCACATTGGTGCCTTCTTTGCATTTTGTCAAATCTGCTGTGAAAGTGTTCTTAAAATGAACATGTGCTGGGTCATCATCCGAGACTGCTATAACATGAAATGTATGGCAGAATGCAGGTAAAACAGAGAGGAGACATACAATTCTCCCCCAAGGAGTTCAGTCACAAATTTAATTAATGCTTTTTTTTTTAACGAGCATCATCAACATGGAACCATGTGCTCTGGAATGGTGGCCCACGCTGCTTCCCGCAGCCCCCGTTAGTCTGGAGTGGCAAACCGTGGCCAGTGGGAGCCACGATCGGCCGAACCTGCGGATGCGGCAGGTAAACAAATTGGCCCAGCCCGCCAGGGCCCTTACCCTGGCGAGCTGCGTGCCAAAGGTTGACGATCCCTGGTCTAGATAATACTTAGTCCTACCATGAGTGCAGCGGACTGGACTAGATGATCTCTCAAGGTCCCTTCCAGTCCTATGGTTCTATGTAGTTCCCCCTCCCCCACAGATTATAGTTAGGTGCATAAGAAGCCAATCATACTGTTCCTAGTGTGATTTGGTGGTGTGAAGCAGACACTAACTAATACTCTATCTTGTGTTTTATATATTAGGACATGGATCCATAAATATTCAAAATCATTTTTGCTGAGTTATCAGTGGCTTGGAAACAGGTAATGCCATTTTTGACAGTGTCACTCCCCTCCCCTTTTTTGCCCACTCGATCCTTCTTACATAGTTTATAACCACTGATTTCAACATTCCAGTCTTGCAAATCTTCTTACCAGGGTTCAGTAGACCAACTAGATCACATTTCTACTCATAAATGAGCAATTATAATTCTCTTTATGGTTACCCAGGCTCCCAGCATTGATCAATAGGTAATTCAAGAATGTCTTCTCTTTAAGTCCTTTGGTTCCTTTATTAATTTTGTTGTCAACATCATAATTTTGTGCTGAGTACTCATACCTTCACTCTTTTTGCCCTCCCCTTTTGCTGCTAGTTTAACACTCAGCCTGTCCCTGAGAAGATTGGTCCCCTTTCTGCTCAGGTGGAGGACTTCCAAATTATACAGCCCCTCTCCCCAGAAAAGGTGGACCAATGTTCCACAAAACCAAAAGCCTCCACTCTACACTACTTATGTATCCAGTGGTTCCTTTCAAGAATCTTCTTCCTTCTGTCTTCCTTTGCTCGTGGGATAGGAAGGATCTCAGAGAAGATTGCTTGGACTTTCTTCTTCTTCAGAACACTTCCGAGTGCTGAAGTCATTTACTATCTGTGAGATACCCTGGAATGCAGCGTCATTAGTGCCAATATAAACCATCACCAATGAATCCTTGTCCATCAACTTCAGAAGCCTATCCAATCTTAGAGTGACGTCTCATGTCTTGGTTTTGGGACAGCATACAGCCCTGTTCTCCACCTGTCCCTTACAGAATGGTCTTTTGAGTCTTCTGAGTATTGCATCTTCAGCAAGGATCATATGTCTTACTGGGATGTCTGGAGAACTCTTCTCTATGGAATGATCTGGACAAGCAGCTTGCTGAGCCCATGATGAGCCAGGTCTGCCCAGCCCCATGGGAGGGGGCAACCTGACTCAAAGAAAAATATACTAGTTTAAATTTCAGTTTTGAGCTTTGAGTTTGCACATTGAGAGAGAGAATCAGAACAGCTCATGGAGCTGATTAACTCCCATTCCCACAATGGGAGTGGGATCTAGAGCATGGGTCAGGCAGTTTCAGCCCTGCAGAGACCAGCATCCAGAATGGCAGAGATGTGACCCAGCACTGCCTATCAAGAGCCAGCTGAGATCTCCACAAGACAGGGAGGTTTAAGCCAGCCAACATTCACAACACTGCAGGACTCGTCTCCAGACTCATCCCCAGCATACAATCAGCTTGAGAAGGTGCCAGGGAGGTAGATGGGTTGGAAGGTATGAGTCTTAAGTGTTGGGAAGTGGGGAATTGGTTGATGTTCTAGTACTTATTAGTTAATCCTAACACTTTTCTTCCATAGATCCTATTTTTCAGCTCCCAATTAAAGTTCCCCTTTTTTTATTTTATTTTGGGGGTATGTAATTTCTTTGCTGGGGTTTGTGTTGCTCTATTTTATTGCTTCATGTTTCCTGGGTGTTATATTTCTTTCCAGCAGTGGTAGCATTATTCAGTTTTCTCAGGGACAGCACCTCTTATGTCTTGGTCACAGTAAGGAGTGACCTTGTGTGGAGGCACCAGGCACCACAGAAAAGAACCCAGGACCAAACCTATGTGAGGAGGGGGGAGAAGTCACTCCAAATAGCAAGTGCCAGGGACAACACTTGAGCCACACTTCTGGAGAGGGGCTATATTCCTAATGGTTGATGGCTGGTGATCAAAGGCAGACTTTAATAGGTTCTGAAGGGCATTTACTCTGATCATCACAAACAGAGGTTCTAAGTTCAGTGAGTGTATCCTGTGTGAACATTGGAGCAGGACCTTTTTAGAAAGACTAAAACTTCCTAAAAGTTTATGAAGATTTCCCCCCCAAAAATCTACTCTAATCTAACTTAATCTAGGTATTTATATCAACTCATTGCCATTTTAGATCCTCAGAAACTTACCTATTTTGATCTTTTCTGGATTGGAGAGGTGTAGAGATTCCACTCTTTCCGTCCCATTTTCTACCAGCTACACAAAGATACTGTCTTGCTTAAAAACCTTTCCTACCTTCCTAAATCATTACGGGATATATTGATGAATAGCTTCTTGCTGTGTAATTCCTTTCTGGAGACTAGTACCAGTACAGAAGGATGGATGTTCCTTCTTTCACTTGTGAGTTGATCAGGAAATAGCCATTGGGAAAACAGACTTTTGGCTCAAGTCCTTAGTGGAAACAAGGAGAATAAAGCCATCCTGGCCTCTGGGAAGATGATGGCTTCTGATGACATAGAGGACACCATGTCCTCTGAGGGCAGTTTGGCTTCACTTTAACTGGAAAAAAATGGAGATGGTGGCCACTGTGAAAGGGGACATCTAAACTCAGGACACCTGTGGTCTCAGTCCCATTGAAACTAGATGGCAGCCATTTTGAAAGATGGATCTTCTTTGTGGAGTTCTCTGAAATGGAGTTCTCTGAAACAGAACATCAGTTTTCAGCCTGTCCAAGAACAAACTTTCAGTTATAAAGAATAATGACAAAATGACCCTTTTCAAAAGTTACCTGTTGCATTAGATCTCTAGTGGGGCAAACTTTGGGGAAGTGTGTAGGGGAATATGGGTGACAGAAGAGAGGGTATGTGTTTGGCACACTAGGGTAAGTGTGTGCAGGGAAATGTATGGAAGCATATGGAAAGGGGAAAATCCTCTGTATGTTTGAGGGAAGGAGAGGAGATGTGGTGGTCATGAGCTGGAAAACAAATGGTCCCAGATGATCTTGCTGCCAAAAAAACCCCACCATCACCAACAAACAACCCTACTAATGTAATATAACTCTTTAAATACATTATTTTATAATTAATAATTAAGATTCATTCATGACAAATTAAATTTAAGATGATGGAAAATGAGTATTTTATATAAAAGGGGTCAAAAGTGAGGAATTTATGGAAGTGATTTATTTGCTAGAAAAATGAAAATCTTGTGATAACTTTATAAAATAATTCAACCTAAAATGTATTTTAAGAAAGATTCCTGGAATTAAATCTTCTAAGTGAAGAATAATCTGCTGACCATTTTGCCTTCCTTCTTCTCAAAAGATATGTGAAGGGTCCTTCAATACTCTCTGGTGGACATTTTTATACTAAAGATTCAAGGTTCAGTAAGAAATTTCCGTTTCAGACATAGCTCTTTAAAAAGTAATTGCACATGAAATCTATTTATTAATATGATTAGAGCTGAGTAAATAATTAAAAAATGAGTAATTATCAAGACAATTAAGCTTTTTAACTTGAGGAATATCTCTAAACAAACTGAAATTTTCTCAGATATATTAATTATGCAGAACTGTTAAATTTTTTGTAAAATTTTAAATAGGGAGCTAAGATCCCCTAATGCTCATAGGGCATAGGGTACACTGTCAATCATCAGACCCAACCAACTCATTACACTCAACACTCTGTTGTTATGGTATTTATCCAAAAAGGCATTGTGTAAGTTATCATACGAAAGCTAACAACACGTAGATTATTAATAACTGTAAATGTATGTGTATGTATGTATGTATGTGTTAACGTTATGTGAAGTTATGAATTCCCTCTGAATGATGTTACTAGAACATGTTTAAGACCATGTAAAGGGGATAAACAGATCTGTTCAAGACAAAGGAATGAGAGTTTACCTCAATTTACATATTGGCAGTAAACAAAGCAATGGAGCTAAACTAGCAGCGGTTATCCTGATCCTGATCTCGAGGAACAGAGAAGTAACATGGTTCCTGAACCCCAGAGAGACACAGGAGACTGAATCCCAGAGGAGGCCTTCTTGACTTGTAAGACAAGAGCATTCCTTGGGGGACATAATGAACACAGAGAGAGACTTCATCTTTATCTTTCACCTTAGAAGACAAAGGAACCAAACAATTTGGTCTTTGTGATGGATCCTGGCCAAGCTGGCCAGTAAAAGCTGGAAACGAAACTGTGCATGAGAGAAACCGGCTTTAACAAAGACTGTATCTTGCCAGATTAAGTTTTAGTCTTTTAGATGTGTATTTTCATTTTTCTTTGCTTTTAACCAATTCTATCTTTTATCCTTTTCACTTGCTATCACTTAATCCATGTTCTTTTGTTAATTATTTGTTTTGCTTTCATTATAAATCAGCACTGTGTAAGTTCAGTAAAGTGTGTGCTTCTGGAAAGCTAACAACTTGAAGTGTTTTACTGTCTCTGAAGAGGCAGCAAACTTAACACTTTCTCTGTGAGGGTCTAGTGAGAGGGACTGGTCATTGCAGTAGGATGATTTAGGGAAAAATTTGGGACTGTAAAGGTAAGACTGTAAGGAATAGCCAGACTGAGGCTTGTGAGCTGCTAGCAGGCTGTCGGGGTCAGAACTCTGGACCAAAGCTGCACAGCCACAAGATTCCCCAGTACAAGGCAGATGGTGATCAAACTCCTTACTGGCCTGGGTGAAACCCAAAATGTCATAGGTATACTCTGAATATAGCTCTGCATTATTTTATATTTAAATTGTGTTGCGGTTGCTCAGATAAATGACATGATATTGTTTCTATTCCATGACTAAATTAGCACACAAGCAACTGCTTGTGTAACCCACACACCTTCTGGGTGTGGTGTTCTATCCCATCTAGTGGCACCAAGACCAAGTAGAGAGAGAGAGAGTTAAATGAGTTTGCTCTACAGCCTTAGTTAAGAGCCAATTGGCTTTTACCTCATGCAGTAGAAGTTCAGGCACTGAGGTCCCTGGTTCGATTCTGCCCACCAATGACCAGGGTCTGTCGGCATTACAAGTGAGGGCTCATCTGGGATTTCAACTGGGAAGTCTCTGAAGCTTGGGATGCGCTTCCTCAGCTAGGGGAAGTATGTAATCCACACACCTCCTGGGTGTCGTGTTCTGTCCCATCTAGTGGCACCAAGACCACTTAAAGAGAGAGATGAAATGAATCTGCTCTACTGCCTTAGCTAAGAGCCAACTTAGCTCCAGAGGCCCCAGGTTCGATCCTGCCCACCAACAACCAGGGTCTGTGGGTGTTACACTTGCATATGTAAATCAAATGTTCAGCTCCTATGCACACTCCCATATGTGACTCTGAAAAAGATTTGCTTTCTATGAATGTTTATCACATGAATATTCATAGACAGAATAGAAAAGGGCATGAATATGACAAACAAAATAATTAAATTGGGAGAGAAAATTCTTTTTTGGAGGCATTCACCTGGCTGTAGTTATAATACTGTGATGACAGGAGTCCCTAGTTGATACAGTTACACATAACCTTAGACATTATTTTTCTTAACATATAAGCGTGTTTTTTAATATTTTAAGAAATGCATCACTTGGTCTTGTTATGCAGTACTCCTTGGAAAGAAGCTGTGGCAGATAGCAGAGTTTTCACTTTGCTTTATTCTTTACATTGGGAAAGGGAGGCAATCATTGGAACAGGACAGCTTCCTAGAAACTGGGTATTGGTGAATGGGCTGAGATTTCAGGAAGGGGGCATTGTCTGGCTGCTTTTTGTGATGCCTCTAAGACAGTGGGTTCCTTACCAGCCTATGAAATTGTCAGCCAGACTGAATTAGTCTGTAGCCCTTAGTTCTGGGCTGGCCATAGACTTACAAAAGGAAAATAAACAACTGGGGTTCTCTACCCAGCCACGAATCCCAGGGCTTACCCACTGGATTCCTACTTCCTCCAGGACTACTTCAGGAGCCAGTCCTTTCCTACAGCTTCTCCCTGTCGTCCCCTCTCAACTGAGCCACTTGCTCACTTTTATAATAACTTAACTCCTTTCCCAGCTGGTTCTGATAATTGACCACGGCTGGCTGCCCTAGGCCTCTGGCCTTTAAAGGGGCAGGCCAACCTGTTACACTGTCTTTGTTTCAGGACTGGTGTATATGTGTAAATAACATATAGAATATATCACAATCTGCATTATTGATTTCTTCTCCTCTGAGCAGCTAAACTGCAAGGCCTCAGAATTCTGCTACCCAAGACTAGAATTACCAGTGCCAGCAATGGTAAACTGGTGTTGGAAAACGGGGCTACAATACTCTGAATTTCGCCGTGCTTGTTTCGCATTCTTGGTTTAAAATGAAAACTGTCCCTTTCCACACTTATTTTGCTGACAACCTAAATTGCACAGTTCCCTCTTTTGTATTGCTAGCTAGCTAACCTGAGCATATTTCTCTGCTTTTCAAGTGCTACATGAGATCGGAGAGAGTATACAATATGAGCAGATGGAGTGTAGCACATTTTTTTACACTGCTGCTACTGAGTGCTTATAAAGTGTTTATACCTAAAATTGTGTCAAGTTATGTTAATTAGCACTGAAAAGATACTCCTAGATTGAAATGTTTAAAAACATTCAGATTGTATTCTGTGGGTTCTCATGGGGCCTGCTCCTACTAAAGTAAATGGCAAAGCTTACATTCATTTTGGGAGCAGTCGTTGGAGGATGTTGTATTTTCACTGAACCCTTGGAGCAGAAGGATTTGAAAGCTGTTGAACTGGTGAGTTTCTGCATTTCAGGGAAAGAGAACAGTTACAATGGATCATAGCTTCATAGGAGCCCCTTATGTGTTGGGACAGAGGTGGGTTTTATGATGGGCTTGGAAATGAATAGAGCTGTGTGGATCCATGATTGTTCCCAGTGAATGTTTCCACTGCTGCTCCATGTGGGTAAAATGGTATAAATTAGCCACTATCTATAATCTACACCATCCCAGGGGGAGGTCATGGAAGGAACTTTGCTGCAGGGAGGCAGAATATCTGCCTAAGAGCCTTTGTGCATAGGAAGAGGAGTTTCTGCCTGCTGTACCATCCCCGGGCTTGCCTGGCCAGCCCTGCAGACCAATGCAAGGGGGTTGTTTTTGCCATTTGCTTCCCCCCTAGAGACAATGGTGGATTAATGTCTACAACATGTTATGAGAGAATGCACTCCAGGTTTCTAGTGGCCCAAAATACTAAAATGCTAAGAACTGCTTTTATACCTAAGCATATGGTTCTCATAATAAGAGACATAATTTTATTGAAATGTTCTGCCTTGTGGCATATTAAATACATTGCACAAACTAAAAGGGTGTGAAGCCCTGAGGGATCATAAAAAAACAATTTCAGAGGGAGAGATGATTTAAAGTTTCCCAAGTGTTTCTTTTGTGCTTCAACTTGTGCCTTTAGAATGTTTCTAGAATGCTTACCTGAACAACAGTGAAGACAGTGCCTTGCTAATGGCATTTCTAATATTCAAGATATTTCTATTCCTTTTCAAGTATTACATTCAGAGCAAGAATCAGAGGGGTAGCCGTGTTAAGTCTGTATCCACAAAAACAACGAGGAGTCCGGTGACACCTTAAAGACTAACAGATTTATTTGGGCATAAGCTTTCGTGGGTAAAAAACCCACTTCTTCAGGCAAAGTGGGTTTTTTACCCACAAAAGGTTATGCCCAAATAAATCTGTTAGTCTTTAAGGTGCCACCGGACCCCTTGTTGATTCAGAGCAAGAGTGCAATGTATCTGATATATGGTAATGGAACATGGCCATGGCCTTTCTGAAATGTGTTCAGAGAGGAAAATAACAAAAAATGAAAGTTTGGATTGTGTCTTTAGGCATAGCCCCGTAAGAAGGTGTGGTGGATAAACTGCATCCTGCAGGAGTTACTCAGAGAGGCTCAGTGACACCACCCTGAGCCACTTCTGTGTTTGGAGGGCTGAGTAATCTGCTACAGCCACTTTTACAGAGCACAACATGCTTAACCTCTCTTACCCAATCAGCTCTGCTGGCCAACATATTGTGGGGGGTCGAGCTGTAACTTTGCCCCTCTTCAACTTGCCCAGTTTGGGGAACAATGCATGTATAGCACTTGTCCAGCCTGTCTGAAGTCATGATTCAGAGATGTCTAACAAGGCTATACGGAGGAGTAGGTGGGGTGACAATCAGTAAACTGTATGAAATCACTACACAAACTTGAGGCTGAGTCAATTAGAAAAATATTTATTTCAGAATCATGCATTGCCTTTTAAACTATGGCAATAAAATAAATTTACAGTTTCTTCTGATATCAGAGGCATGATAACATCCTTATTCTTTATCTTATTTTAAAAAAGGCATTTCAAAAAAACCCTTGAAATTGCTATTGTTCTAGGTATTTTACAACCATGTAAAAACAAGGTTCCTGCTACACTGCACTTACAGTCTAAATTCCAGACTTCACTTGACAAGTGAAGGTTACAAACAAAGAAGGTGGAGAGGTGCAGGACAAAGATTATAATAATATGATTTTGTTCTTCTGCTTAGTTTACACACCTGTAGAGTCTGCTCTAATGAATATTATTGCAAAGTATAGTCCAATTACTACCCTTAAAAAATTGCCATTTTTGGTGCAAATAATGAATTGATATGGTTACTTCAGCATATTCCTATTTTCCCTGTACGTAGTGTAGGGACTACCAGCTAGCTGAAAATACTACAAATACTGAGATAATGTTATCATTCTAAGGTATGATTGGCAAGCTTTTAATACATCCCATGGTCTCTCTTAAATGGAACTTATCTGAGTGTTTTTCATTGTTGAAACTCAAAGCTGGATAGTGCCCCTATGGACAAGCAGACTAGTTAGCTATTGTATATAGGAGCGGAAGAAGACAACTAACATTTGCTCATTTGGGGCCCAATCCAACTCCA
The DNA here is from genome assembly GCF_028017835.1 of Emys orbicularis. NCBI lineage: Eukaryota > Metazoa > Chordata > Testudines > Emydidae > Emys > Emys orbicularis. The sequence goes on along the minus strand of NC_088683.1, from coordinate 264,272,121 downwards.
TTTAACTCTCTGAGAATCTTCCCACTAACTTAAATAGGAGATTGGTCAGCCCCTTGGTGACTTTCTTCTTTGTTCATACTAAATTGTACTACCCAAAATAATAATAAACAGTAATTAATTAATAACTGGTATCAAATGATTCTCTGTATGAATTGTCCTCTGTCTTATAAATTGGAATAATATCTGTTACTCAAAGGTTCGGTTCTTTATCAATAAGATGTCAAATAATCTCAGTTAACCAAATTTATTAACCCATGAGTGTTAGTCAAAGATCAATCAGCACAAATATAGAAAGATAAGGGTTAAATACTTTACCTCTCCATCGACTTAGGGATACAACGAGCAGCATAGACTGTTCTGGAAATATAAGTCGCTGCTGAGGAATATATATATCTTAGACTGGTATCATGAGCACAAAACTCTCCTAAATTAGTTTGTGTCATTCTTACTCTAATATTTTCATTCCCATGCAGTCTGAACTTACTATTCAAGGTTGTTAGAAATTTGTACCTAGTTTCTATATGAGTTGCTTATTATTTTCACAGACCGTAGCAAAACATTGCTTTATCTGTGTGTATGTGAAGAACAAAAGCTCACATACATTTTTTAATATATTTCATTATAGAGGATGCTAGTGAAAATAGTTCACTTTGGCATAAGTATGGATTCTCTTAACAATAAATAAAATTGGCTACATTTTGGTAACATATTATAATGCTGTATTATTTCAAGTGGCAAAATCTTGACAACAGAGCTATACTTTTCTCTGTATGGGTGGACAAGGTTCAGTTACTAAATTCAGAGGCACATGAAGGGCCATTCTTGGCAACACAGCTTTGACAATAATAACACTGTACTATTGACTAACCATGATTGAAGTATTACAGTGCATGTTACATATATTCACAGGTGCATTCCAGTAATATAGATTGCTTCTTAAATGATAGAAGGGACAGAAGGTATAGCAGAAAACTAAACTAACATTTTAACTTTTATTCTTTCAATTTTTCTGTTAGTCACTTCTCTCAGATACATAAGTGAAGCCAGGGTACATGTGACCTTTTCCTTGCAAATTCTCAACCTTGATTTCCATCCCAGATATCCCAAGTAGTGCTGTCTCTGAGAAAAAAAGATTCAGATTTGATAAATTAAATAGCAGTTGTGTTGTGTACTGCAGGCCTTTGTCCTTGAATTATTGCCTTAGGGACCAGGTGATCACATTTTGGGACTGTCAACCCAGAGGCAAGAGATGGTGACTTTGAACCTACAATAGACTTGGTAGATAGTATGGGGGGGGGAATGGTAATTTGGGGTTTTGTTTTCTTGTATTTTGAGAAGCCACATTAGCTCCTTGTGTAAGGATTTACGTGCTTTGTCAAATTTGCTTTTCTAAAAGAAGCCCCTCCTTTTTTTTAATTTAGCCCACCACCCTGAAAATATAAAATAAAACAGTTCAGAAAAATCTCATTAAATCAGGTTGCTGATAGCATAAAATTTGTGAAGAAAAAAGCTCAGCAAAGATTTATGAGGGAGAGCTGTAGCAAGGTCTCCTTTCTAAGGCATTTCAGTGTCTCCTCAGACTGCTTTTAATTGTGCATATGCAACTTAGTGCAAATAAGAGATAGTTACTTGCTTCTAATTCTACTTCTTTGAAGATACAATGGAGGTATTTAAGTGCACTCACTTTATTGAACTGACTGCTCTTGGGCCAAGCTCCCTAACATGAGGTAGGTGGGAGCTTCACTAGATTTTTGTCTCTTTGACAAACTCTACAGGCATCACTTCAACTCTTGAGCTGGAATGCAAGTTGGAAATCTGACATGGCCCCATGTAGTTGTGTGCCCACTACATACTCATAATGTTGGTTGTTCTCCTACAATAAACCACTGTGAGATGGGTTAAGTAGAGTGAATTAAAGCTGTGCAGGAAATGGATATTCTGTTTTGTGGGAAATTCTGTGACTGATATTTTTCCTTCAGAAATTGAACAAAAACAAAATGTTGAAATTTAGGGGGGAAATTTAAAAAAATCATTTTGGGTTGATCAAAATGTTTCATTTTGATAAAATAAAAACACTTGTTCTAAGTTTGCCTTTTCAAACATTGTGAAGTGTATTTTTATATAAAATATGTAATTTTGAAATGAAAAACTGAAAAGTTTTGTTCTAAAAATGCTAAAAATGTTGCAACATTATCAAAATGCTTTGTGAGGTGGCCTGGCAGGGTTAGGGAGAATGGTGATTCTAAGCAAATTTTGTTGAAGCTGACTTGGTTTTTTTATGGTTTCAATTCTGACAGAAATGTCATTCTGATGAAAAATTTGCAACCAGCTTTACAGCTAATGCAGAACCCTGGGTCATCATGAACAAAGGTTACAATTCCCCATGTGCACCAGTTTTGCAGCTGTTCTCCCTCCCATGCAGCAGAGCTATTGTGATTCCACTGCATTGTAAGGGCTTCTTCCTATAACCTTTTTGCCTTGATAAGATAATATCACCCTATTGTTACCCCAAAATTTGGATCCAAGGCACCCCAATAACGACTTGTCCATGACCATAAACCAATTGTTAATTTCCCCCCACCCAAATGGGTAACAATGGATGGCTCACCCTATATGAATTGCCAAGGTTTTACCAGGAGGTTTGTCTCTGACCCCCAGTGGACTCCCCAGGGCAGGCTAATCCTGCTAACCTGTGGGAGGACAGATACAGCCCTCCGCTTCAAGGATTGACATTCAAGCAGTAATTCTTTGAAAACAAAGCATCATTTATTTAAAAGAAATCATCAGTTACAGTACCTTCAATATAGCAAGAAAAATACACTATAATTTATAAGACATTATAGAACACTATTATCTTTCATTGAGAATTATACACTAAAGCGGCAAAGTATAATGGAATACACAGGAGACACAGACTATATGCGGTTACAATGTAATACTTAAGGTACATGGAGACCCTTCAGACATATGTATAAAGCTCTAATATGCTGTTACAGTATAATACTAAATCTACTATGATGTAACAAGCAGAACTTCTATACATAGGTATTAGAGAACATTTCAACATTACATACCAATGAAGCATTTACTATTTAACACTACCATTCTGTGAGTGCTGGACAAACGATCACAGAATGTGTGGGGTATCACAAACTCAGGTATCCAGTTTTATTTACAAGCACACCCAGTCATTCTCCAGAAATAAACATAAAATCAGATTTACACTCTGTCTTCTATCAATCCCTCTGATACGTCTTTGGTTCTTCTGCTCTGTCTAAGATGCTGCTGGGGTCACCGCTGCTGGGCTCGCTGCTGCTGCTGCTTCTTTTCTCCGCTCTACTGTCTACCACTCTCCTGCTGCTGTTCTGCTCTTCTCCGCCACTCGCTCTTCTTTGCTCCAACACTCATACCCAAGCCTGCTGGCTGTTAGCCTTATATTCAGTTTCTGGCCTTCTCTGATTGGTTCACTAATTAGCATGGATCCTCCCTGCATGGGTGGCAACAGCTCAGCCAATCAGCCTTGCCTGTCACTCGAGCTGAACCTCCTCCTTAGCCCTCCCTTCAGGTATTTTTCAGTGACCTGAATCATACCTGCTGAACTTTATTTCACCCCTATTTCTTATCTGTTATTGGTTGATTTGATCTGAGCCCTCCATTTTGGATTTTCAGCTCTAAACTATCATTATTTATTCCTTATCTAAAGCCTTAATTCTAAAACTAACTACTGTTTTATGCAAGCTAAAGCATTTTGATACTGTCACCACCTTCATTATGCTAATTGGGGGAGATAAGTTTTTAATGATGTGTCTCTCCCTCTCCAGCTGCCTCACAGAATGTCTCTGTCCTGGGTGCTGCAAATTTTTACACAGGATGAGAGCAGCTTTAAAAAAAAAATGCTTGTATCACTACCTTTCCTGGTGTGAATTTGAATTCTCCATTGAAGTCATTGGTGTATGCATGGAATTATTCTAGTGTAAATGAGATTAGAATCTGTCCCTAAATATAGTACTTGTTGCATTTTCATAAACGAGGAGAGTAAAAAAAAATTGAAATCTTCATTTAAGAAAAATGTTGGCCTGCAAAGGTTTGCACAGGAACAAATTCTGCCCACTGACAGTTGGATAGCTTATTAAATTGTGTATGCATGTCTGATGGCAACCAATGGCCATAGCAAGTTAGAAAAGTGCTGGTTTGTGTTGTCTAATATTAGTATATAGGCTTCTTTGTGTTGTCTAATATTAGTATATAGGCATGCTTGTCAGACTGAGATAGAATTTTGGATTTAACTTTTTGATACTCATACATCTTGTACTAATTTACTAATATTATACTAATATACTTATATTAATATGTGCTTGGCTCCTCTCAAGGCAAGGTCAAGCAACCAGTTGGAAGGGGCAAAGGGGGATTGGGGAGAAGGCATAAAACACTAAGAGGCCAAAGAAATGCCTGTCCCTGACAATAGCACAACCTCACTCCTCACCCCTGCCATAGAATACAAAAGAGGTGAGATGAAGACCCTAGACTCATGACCCTCCAAATGGAACATGACCATAAGTTGTAAGTGGTGGGACTGAGGGTGTGCATTGCATGTATATTTGGGCCTGCTACAAAGGAGGAGATGGGAAATGGGAATGGGAAATGGAGACACAGGCAAGGCTCTGAGGCATCAGAGCTCGGAAGGGGAACATGGGGTAAAAACTCTGTGGTGTCAGATCTGGGAACGGAACACTGGAAAACAGTGTTGGAAAACTGGAAAACACCGAAAAACTGCTGGCATGTAGAGCTATAGATATGCTTGCTTGGGACTAACCCCAATAAACATCGCATTGTCTGCACTTTGGACTTCTGGTCTTCTGCTTTCTATCTGCACGACAAGAACCAGGGGAGAGGGTGAAGGGAAAGCCCTCTAACACTTAATGTATGTGTATAATAAATAAAAATCTATACTACTGTACATGGATTCAATCATTTCACACGCAACCCTGAGTGACCTTAGTCACGCTATCTTAAGTCCATTGGCCAGGTCATATTTCCTGATCCACTTACCAATATTGATTTTTTTTATCAAAAGACATTGCCTTGCCATTTGTTCAAAATAAATCAATAAAAATATAGTGAATATTTGTGTTAGATTTTGTATGATTTTTACCACCAAAAAAAAGCAAAGTAGGAGCATTTTGTTACCGGAAGGTATGTTTTTTTAAAATATGTCCACCTTTGTACAGAAATTTTCAGTAGCTATTTAAACCTGTCCCTGGATATTCAGCAGGGTTATACCACGCAGTACTGTCAGGCAGAGCAGCTGCCAATGGATTTGACAGTGTACTTCCAGCTCACAGACTGTTGGAGAATGGGAGACTCCCTGAAGTTAAAAACATACTGTGAATCATTGAGGTTAGGAAACAAAGAAACACAGGGCTGCATTACTCCCTGGAGCCCCAGTTCCAGTGAAACACTTTTATGCACATGCTTAACTTTTAGCATGTGAACAGAACCATTAAGTCTTAAAATTAAGCATGTGTTTTCCTGGATCAGAGTATGCTTCCCTCAGCTATGGGAAAAATCACAATCTATTTAAACAAACCAAAAAATCCAACTTCAGATATACATTTTACTGTCACAAGTGAAGCTTGTACACTAATGAAAACTGAACTAGCCTCAGTCAGGAAGCAGAGGAATCCGTCAGCCTGTTCATTCCTTTGGGTTAATTGATTAGTGAGCATTTTTTGCATGTAATAGTGTCAGGTAAATCCTGGACTAGATGGATTTACCTAGAATTGTCACAAGTTTTAAATGGATTGTAGCTATTCCATGACTTTTGTTGTTGTTGTTTTATGTAGCACCATAAATACACATTGACCTTCAGTAAACAAATGCACATTGGCACCAAATAAAAATGATGATCCATCTTCTCAGCTTTAGACTAGAGTATGAACTTGAATAATAAAAAAGATGATGTGTGTGTGCACATGCGTATGTGTGCCCATTTGCAAATATATATCAAATTGTTGCATAATCTCTACATTTAACCTCAAACTCAGTCCCACTGAGCCTTGTGTTCAAGGTTCAATACACTTCCCAAATACACAAAAGGTAGACAAACCTGGAATATCTCAGTTGAAAAATAGATGACCCTTCATCCCTTACAGCTGCCATTCTGAACTCCCCTAGCATCTATCTCCATTCCCAACAAGTACAAGGACCACCTTAGAGACATCCAAGGTAAGAATCATAGAATCATAGACTTTAAGGTCAGAAGGGACCATTATGATTCTCTAGTCTGACCTTCTGCACAATGCAGGCCACAGAATCTCACCCATCCACTCCTGTATCAAACCCTTAATCTATGTCTAAGCTATTGAAATCCTCAAATCATGGTTTAAAGACTTCAAGGTGCAGAGAATCCTCCAGCAAGTGACCTGTGCCCCACGCTGCAGAGGAAGGCAAAACCCCCCCAGGGCCTCTGCCAATCTGCCCTGGAGGAAAATTCCTTCCCGACCCCAAATATGGCGATCAGCTAAACCCTGAGCATGTGGGCAAGACTCACCAGCCAGACACCCAGGAAAGAATTCTCTGTAGTAACTCAGATCCCACCCCATCTAAAATCCCATCACAGGCCATTGGGCATATTTACCGCTAATAGTTAAAGATCAATTAATTGACAAAATTAGGCTATCCCATTATACCATCCCCTCCATAAACTTATCAAGCTTAGTCTTGAAGCCAGATATGTCCTTTGCCCCCACTGCTCCCCTTGGAAGGCTGAACTTCACTCCTCTGATGGTTAGAAACCTTCGTCTAATTTCAAGTCTAAACTTCCTGATGGCCGGTTTATATCCATTTGTTCTTGTATCCACATTGGTACTGGGCTTAAATAATTCCTCTTCCTCCCTGGTATTCATCCCTCTGATATATTTATAGAGAGCAATCATATCTCCCCTCAGCCTTCTTTTGGTTAGGTTAAACAAGCCAAGCTCTTTGAGTCTCCTTTCATAAGACGGGTTTTCCAACTTTCAGATCATCCTTGTAGCCCTTCTCTGTACCTGTTCCAGTTTGAATTCATCCTTAGTAAACATGGGAGACCAGAACTGCACATAGTATTCCAAATGAGGTCTCACCAGTGCCTTGTATAACGGTACTAACACCTTATCTCTTCTGGAAATACCTCGCCTGATGCATCCCAAGACCGCATTAGCTTTTTTCATGGCCATATCACATTGGCGGCTCATAGTCATCCTGTGATCAACCAATACTCTGAGGTGTTCTCCTCCTCTGTTACTTCCAACTGATGCGTGCCCAGCTTATAACAAAAATTCTTGTTATTAATCCCTAAATGCATGACCTTGAACTTTTCACTATTAAATTTCATCCTATTACTATTATTCCAGTTTACAAGGTGATCCAGATATTCCTGTATGATATCCCGGTCCTTCTCTGTATTGGCAATACCTCCCAGCTTTGTGTCATCCGCAAAATTTATTAGCACATTCCCACTTTTTGTGCCAAGGTCAGTAATAAAAAGATTAAATAAGATTTGTCCCAAAACCAATCCTTGAGGAACTCCACTTGTAACCTCCCTACAGCCTGACAGTTCACCTTTCAGTATGACCCGTTGTAGTCTCCCCTTTAACCAGTTCCTTATCCATCTTTCAATTTTCATATTGATCCCCATCTTTTCCAATTTAGCTAATAATTCCCCATGTGGAACCGTATCAAATGCCTTACTGAAATCGAGGTAAATTAGATCCACTGTGTTTCCTTTGTCTAAGAAATGTGTTACCTTCTCAAAGAAGGAGATCAGGTTGGTTTGGCACGATCTACCTTTTGTAAAACCATCTTGTATTTTGTCCCAATTACCACTGACCTCAATGTCCTTAACTACTTTCTCCTTCAATTTTTTTCCCAAACCCTTGCATACTACAGATGTCAAACTAACAGGCCTGTAGTTATCTGGATCACTTTTTTTCTCTTTCTTAAAAATAGGAACTATGTTAGGAATTCTCCAGTCATACAGTACAACTCCTGAGTTTACAGATTCATTAAAAATTCTTGCTAATGGGCTTGCAATTTCATGTGCCAGTTCCTTTAATATTCTTGGATGAAGATTATCTGGGCCCGCCCATTTAGTCCCATTAAGCTGTTCGAGTTTGGCTTCCACCTCGGATGTGGTAATATCTACCTCCATATCCTCATTCCCATTTGTCATCCTACCATTATCCCTAAGCTCCTTATTAGCCTCATTAAAGACTGAGGCAAAGTATTTGTTTAGATATTGGGTCATGCTTAACCTCCACTCCATCCTCAGTGTTTAGCGGTCCCACTTCTTCTTTCTTTGTTTTCTTCTTATTTATATGACTATAGAACCTTTTACTATTGGTTTTAATTCCCTTTGCAAGGTCCAACTCTACATGGCTTTTGGCCTTTCTCACTTTATCCCTACATGTTCTGACCTCAATAAGGTATCTTTCCTTGCTGATCACTCCCATCTTCCACTCCTTGTAGGCTTTCTGATTTTTCTTAATCACTTCTCTGAAATGCTTGCTCATCCAGCTTGGTCTACAATTCCTGCCTATAATTTTCCCCCCCTTTCTTGGGATGCAGGCTACTGATAGTTTCTGCAACTTTAACTTGAAGTAATTCCAGGCCTCCTCCGCCTTTAGATCCACAAGTTCTTCAGTCCAATCCACATCCCTAATTTCCTTATTTTTTTAAAGTTAGTCCTTTTGAAATCAAAAACCCTAGTTACAGATCTATTTTTGTTTATCTTTCCATTTAGTTTGAACTGTACTAGCTCATGATCGCTCAAACCAAGGTTGTCCCCTACAACCATTTCTTCTATGAGGTCCTCACTACTTACCAAAACCAAATCTAAAATGGCATCCCCTCTTGTTGGTTCAGCAACTACTTGGTGAAGGAATCCATCAGCTATCGCATCCAGGAAAATCTGAGCCCTATTATTATTACTAGCACTTGTCCTCCAGTCTATATGTGGGAAGCTAAAGTCTCCCATGATCACACAATTCCCATTAATATTTACTTCATTAACAACATTAAAGAAGTCTCTATCCATATTCAGATCAGATCCCGGTGGTCTATAGCACACCCCAAGCACTATCTCAGGGGAGGCTCTTCCCCAGTGTGATTTTTGCCCAGACAGACTCTATCTTATATATTCCATCACTTCTTATTTCTTTACAGTCTACCTCATCGTTGATATACAATGCTACTCCACCACTTTTGCCTTTATGTCTGTCTTTTCTAAACAGCACATGCCCTTCAGTTCCTGTACTCCAGTCATGACTACTATTCCACCATGTTTCTTTTATCCCTATAATATCTGGTTTCACTTCCTGCACCAATAACTCTAGTTCCTCCATTTTGTTACGTAGGCTCCTCACATTGGTGTACAAACATCTTAATTTTTGCTGTTTGTCTTCACTCACATTCTTTACCCAATTCGGCACAGACATTCTACCACCAGTATCACCTAGACTGGTATCTACACTCCCCTTCCTCCTTATGTTCATTCTCCTACCCACTGCTGTATCCTTCCTTACTTTGTTTTCTTCCCTCTCAATATTAAAATCTGGCGTGGAGATTACCTGGACATCTCCCAACCATCTCCCCCAAATTCCTAGTTTAAAGCTCTCTTAATCAGTTGTGCCAGCCTCCATCCTAGAAGTCTATTTCCCTCCCTACTCAGGTGAAGTCTATCCCGAGAGAACAGTCCTCTGTCCATGAATATCTCCCAGTGGCCATACATCCCAAAGCCCTCCTTATAGCACCACTGCCTGAGCCATCTGTTGATCGTCATAATCTTGTCACATCTTTGTTGCCCTTCTCTAGGAACAGGCAGAATCCCACTGAAGATCACCTGAGCCTCAATTTCCTTAAGTGTCTTCCCCAGCCTGGCGTAGTCTCCCTTGATTCGTTCCAGTGAGAATCTAGCTGTATCATTTGTTCCCATGTGAAGGACAATCAGTGGATTCTTTCCCGCTCCCGTTAGGATCCTCTTCAGCCTCAGGTCCACATCCCGTATCTTAGCACCTGGCAGACAGCACACCCTTCTATTCTCTGGATCAGCTCTGGTTGCAGGCCTGTCTATTCTTCTCAGTTAGGAGTCCCCAATCACATAGACCTGCCTTTTCCTGGTGATGGTGAGATTCTCCGGTCTATCCCCATTCCCTTGGCTGCAAGTCCTCTCAATTCCTATTCTCCCTTGCAATCCTCTGCAACCCATCCCGTATCCTCCTGGGGCTCATATTTTGTGTTGTTATATCCATTGACTCTTCCCCTCTTCCTATAGCACTAGCTGCTCTTCTCTTCTTCCTTGCCCTCTCAGCTTCAGTGATCACCTGCTGTGCCCCTTCTTCATTTTCCAACACCGCAAACCTGTTCCTGAGCTCCATTTCAACTTCACTAGCCCATCTTTTCCTCTGCCTGGTTCTCTTAGTCACATACTTCCACTGCCCACTTTCCTCACCCAGCTGTCTCCCGTCATAGTTCTTTGGCCCTGCTTCCATCTGCAAGTCTGAGCTTTTCCCTTCAACCTCCTCATGTCTTTGCTCCATCATCTGCTCGACCCCCCCCCTTCTAAACTCAACCAGAGTTTCCACCTGCATCTCCAATCCTCTGAGATTTTCTTCCATCAGCTCTATCAGGCGACACTTCATGCAGACAAAACTCTTTTCAGATACCCCCTCTAGGATCATGTACATGCCACAGCTTCCACATCCAGTCATCTTCATTGTGTCTTCCACTGCCTGGGTCACTACCACTGCTGCCTCTGTATCTGTCATAGCCTTCCCACCTAAATCCTGTAAGTCCGGGAAACACAAACCAAACCAAAACACCACCACCCACAGCAAAACAAACCCCCCAGTGAGCACCAAAACACTGCCAGAACACCACACACTCCCTTCACTAGCCTGTCTGTTCCTCTCCTGCCTCTCTTAGTTTTCCCCAAAACTTCTACTCAAACTCCCCTGTTTACAGCTCTGTTTGTTGACTCCTGTGCCGCTGCAGCTGCCTGTGCCACTGCCTGACTGGCTGGATACCTTTATAGGACCCCTATAAGAAGGCAGGGGTGGCTGTCTTAGGGTTTGTTGCAGGGGGGAAGGCTAAGGGATTGAACTCAAAATTCCAAACAACTGCTTTAAACTCCTGCAAACTGAATTGTTGATTACAATTGCAATGTATTAATTGTGATCAAAGAATATTTATCATATTCTGCATTATTCTTATATATGGACATTTTGACTGATGCAAAATTGGGAGTAACAATTATCTGGCCTCATTCATAAAGAAATATATAGGGCTAATTCCATCTTTGGCAGAACTCTACCAGACTTACCTGTTTGTAGATCAGTGATGAATTTGACCCACATTTAATCAGACCTAATCATATAACTTTGATCTTATGTGCATTTTGAGCTTATTATAGGCAAAACTGGTAGTGGAGCCTATACTTAAGGTTACCTAACATTTGCCATCATAGGGCATTTTGCTTATAACTTTTCCAAACTTTAACCATTCAGGCTTAAATATTCCATACCATGTATTGGCCTCGGGCTGCTATTATTATTTATTAATTGGGAAAAGTTTCAGCTAAAACTATTTAGCTGTTTCTGATAATGAAACTAGGGGAAAAACATTTTTTGCCCATGATAAAAACATACTTAAATCCGCAGAGACTTGTTAGAGCTTGGCAGCTAAATTCTCCAGAGATTTCATCTGCACTAAGCATGCTACAGTAGCCCAGGGATGCAGGGACTGAGCAAGACTTTCCCTGCAGTTTCTCCTCTTGGCTGCTATGGGCTGCTGTAGTACTGGGAACCAAAACTAAATGATCTCTCCTTTGCTCTCAATACTACCTCTGCGCATCCAAGCAGTAGGGAAGAGAAGGAGGAAGCAGCTATACTGGAATTCAGAGGGCTGAGAAGTATGGTGGGGAGAGTGGGTAGCAGGATTCTAAGAGTAAGGGGAGGTAGTGAAGGGGTCATGCACCATGGGGATTAGATAGGAACAGAGTGTGTGGGGAAAGGCAGGATCAGAATGGAGGGCCGCATAGCAGCAGAGGAGTGGATGGGAGTTGGGGTGGGGCAGACAGGAGCACAAGGGGACAGAAATAGGTTACAGATATGGGGTAGAAAGCTCTATGACCACTAGAGCACACTCCTATACATCACTTGGAGTTGAACCTGGAAGTCCAGAGTGTCTACAATCTTTCATGATCAGAAAATAGTTGTGAAACCTACAGGCAAATTGTATGCCTCATCACCCATCTAGTGACTGGTCCACGTAGAAGATAACAGCTTACTACTGATACCAGTTACTGCATTAGCCCACGTGGTAGAAGTCTTTGCCACGGATCTAAAGGACTGAACCCTGCTGATGACCCCATGTTGTTGGGGTCAACATGGTTCTATATAGTGGAGTTTGTTGTTGTTGTGGGGGTTTTTTCTTTGGTTGATTTTTAAAAAAAAAATATTAAACTTCATTAAAAAAAAACACTACCTGAAAAGAACATTAAGATTGCAAAATCAATCACTCAAAAGTTAGGAAATGCCAAGGTTAATGCTTCACAATTTGACAGCTTTGTGTGTATGCATTATGATACAGTCTTTAATTGCATGATCGCATATTCGCTATTTTTGAACCCTAGGACCTTTCCTCGTTCACTGCACAGGATGGATCTGGTCTGGGTCTGACTCAGAACTGTGTAGTGAAGGACACTGTTGTCCGTAAGACCCTTGATTTATTTCTTACAGAAGCTGAAAGATGAACAAGGCATGGGATTATAGAAAGAGAAAGTATGTTCTCATGGTTAGTACAATTAAATGCCACCCTGAAGAACTGAATACTATCCTGGCCTCTGCCACAGAGCTCCTATGTGATGTTGAGCAAATCAGTTAAAATAAATGTGTGCACTTGGCCACTGATTGGTTGCCCAACCTGAGACACCTGGGGCCCGAATTAGCAGAAGTGCTGAGTACTCATAACCACAACTGAAGCCAATCGTAGCTGTGTTTTGAACGTACAAAGCAGCATATAAAAATGCTAAATGCACAGAAAAATAGACCACAGATGTTTCTAAGAGACACCCAAATGTAATGTATACTTTTAGTTTTGGTCTTAATTTCTCTGTGGCTCAGTTCTCCATCAGTAAAATGAGGATAATCTCACCTAATCTCACCGCTGTTGTGAAGATAAATTCATTAATGTCAGTAAAGCACTCAGATGCTTGAGAGTACCATAGAAATAGCTAGGGGGAAATGAAGTGCAGTGCAGTGCACTTTTGGATAGTGTATGTTAAATAAGGCTTGAAGCCACACTCTGAATAGGGTGGATACAAAGAAATATTTAATAACTGCCTATTCACTGAATCAGACAGGGAAAAATAGTATGCAATCATTTAATTAGACCATCATAATGCAAGGGTGAGGCACCCTTAATTCTGGCATTTCCTAGCTCTGAGTGCTTGACTTGGCAACCTTAACATTCTCTTAATGTAGTTTTTTGGATGTAATGGATCATACCATGCAAGAGAAACAAGAAAAGAAAAATAAACAAGAAATAGAACAAACTGTAGCAATCTTGCCTTGTTTCCCAATGCAAATACTTGTAAAATAATGTTTCTCTAAAATTAGCCTAGGCTGAGGTCAAGAAAATACTTAAATATGATCTGCAAATGTGACAGTAGCAATTACAGTTTCTCTTACCATGAACATTCTCAAGCATACTAGTGTTTTTTGAAAGTCAAAGTGACATTGAACTGAAGGTCAGACTTGGATACTTGCTTATTTATCAACACTATTTTATTCATATAGAAAAGTACATTGCAAACATTGCCACTGTCTCTTTGTCTGTGATGTTGCACCATGCATTCAAAGCTATTTGCCGAGAGAAAACTTGTCAGATGTAAAATGTGCTTTCTCACTGCTAACCTGTGTTTTGCATCCCCATTACACATGCCAGTCAGTTCAGTGACAAATCTAACATACCCTAAATCTATAAAGTGTTATTATTGCTGTTTACCTGAACCTTCTGTAGTATGTGGTGTGAATAAGCTGTAAATTAGTTTTGTTACACAGTGATGTTATAATGAGTAAAGAATTTATCAGGCCTTCATTTTAGCTGATATATCCTGGCACTGTGCAACAATGCTGCTTCCATTAAAGTAGTAGGCAAAATTTCGATTTTTAAAACAATGTTGATATAGTTGAACCAGAAACTAAAAAAATGTCCATTCATTCTGTTCCTTTTATTGCTAATAGCATCTATAACGTTGTGTTATCCCCTGAGGTGTGACATTTTATTTGTATCCAAAACATGTGAAGAAGTAGAAGCTAAATAAGCAGCATCTCTTACGAGTGTAAATCCGAGGTCTGTTTCTGCAACATTATTTGCAAATTATAAACTAATACAGCATTTCTGACTGTCTCAGCATCCATACTAATCTGATGGTCCGAATTTTCAAGATGTGCTTGTGAACATCTAAGTTTACAGTCATGGGGTTTGATTTATGTGTCCTCTTTTACATATGTATTTTCAAAAGCTTTGGTTTGAAAATCCGACTGAGTTTAATTAACAGGAGCCCTGTCAGCAAGGGCAGAATTTGGATTTTCTAAACAGACTGTTGCCTGTTGTTCAAGATTAACACCCAAAAGTGTTTTGTGCCTATCTTTTCCTTCCTTTTATGGAACAGGAATGTGTGCTCCTCCACCCCCACAGCCTGCTTAGTCAACAATGGCATGATAGGAGCAGTGGCATCTTCATCCAAGATGACAGCAATATCTCTCCATGAAGAACCAGTGGGGCCCCTGGTCCTTCTGGCAGGGCACTGCACTTCCTCTACAGGAGGTTTTGATCCTCACGGAAAAGATGCTGATGTCTGGCAAAATGAAAGTTCTTTCAGGAATTTAAGACACCACAGGCCTGTGATGCAAAATCCTTTGAGGTCAATGGGAGTCTTTTTGTTCACTTCAGTGAGCTTTGGATCAGACACAGACAGTAGTGATGTAAAGGCCAAGAAGCAGTGACCTTCATTACAGGGAAATGGCAAACTAGGCCTTTGTGAATCAGAGTTCCTTGAGGCCCTGGCTAGCATGGCTGATTCCCTATGCAAGAGCACAGACTTTTTAGTAGAGCCACCCAGCACTAGATGTGCACAGCTTTCTTGGCAAGGCACCCACTCAAGGAGTCTGGGGAGTCTACCTTGTATTCTGAGGTGTCATCACAATCTTTAATTTTTCTGTTCCCACTGATCAATTAATACCTCCTCTTCCCGACCCACGCCACAAGGTTCACATATGTCCTCAGCAACAATGGACCAGCCAAGTTCTCTCATTGAGTCTCCTAAGAGTCATCCATACACCTTCCCAGCAGGTCACCACGAAACAGCTCAAGCATTTGAAGAGGAAAAAATGAAGACGAAGCACCTAATTTACTTTGGTATCATCTGCCTTTTCTCTTTGATTTCTTACCTTAGTTCTTTTCCTCCATCAGCTGGTATTTTTTGATGTTCCCCACAAACAACCTCTCCAGCACTGACCTAGCACCTAGGAAAAACCTGCCTTAGCACCTAACAATGTAAGTGTGCCCTAGATTGGTGTAACTTTTCAGTGACTAATTCTGGTTAGGTGCTCTGACATCTATTTTCAAAATCCCTTTTGGCCACACCCACAACATACAAATAGACATACCAATCCTGGTGCCTGCAGCAGCTTTGTGTGAGCTTAAGTCACCCTTCTGACAATTTTTTATGTGCTTAGTTCCACTAACCTGCTTGATGAAACCTCATTATTTGGGTGCATACCGTGCTTTGAGAATTCTATCCATTATTTTCTATGCAGACAGTACATGTCTCGGAGAAAGTTAGCAGGATATTAAAGCTGTTAGCCCTCTTCAAATGCAGTGCACCATGTCACAATATATATCTTAGGACTGCTATGCTCCTGTTCTCATCTTGAACACAGTTCATGTTAAGCTGTTACCTGGCCTAACATTAGCAATTCCCACACAAATTCTTTGACATCAGTAGCCAGTTTTATAGAGAGAGTGTGCTTTTCTAATATCCCTCCAGAATGATGAGTGCTGATTTATTTCAGGACCTGCTGCTAGTCTCCTTCCGACAAAATAATTTTATGCTAGAATAACTTCCTGCAAATAAGGTTCATTCCTTGAGAGGTCTGAAGAGCCAACATATAATTTTTTTCCCAGGGAAAAATGATACAACTTGAGGAACGAAGAATAATAGCTAATTAGAAAGGTAGTTTCCCTGTATCCCACTGAAAGGGGAGGGAAATAAAAAGAAAACATAAATGTAATTTCCCAGTGAAGGTTCGATTCGGCGAGACAGTGCACAAAGATACATAGATTAACCGGACCATCAATCTTTGAATGATCAATTTCTAATGTGTCTGTTATGCTTTGTCTTCTGCAGGAGTCAGATGCTAATGACAGATTTTTTTTCTTTGGAATCAACCTGTCAGAATTAACAGAAAAATAAAAAAGGAGCTGTGTTGCTGGATGGTTCAGTGTAACTGATTCTCATTACTGGGTTCATATAGCCCTCCTAGTGGAGGCTTTATTATAAGGTTTAAGTTTTAGAGAAATGAAAATCGTATTCTGCTAACTGTATAATTTTCACTTGTATAGATCTGCTGAATTTATGTTATTCGCTGATGTGCCTATCAATTTTATTTGCCGTCTTTCCCTAATATATATATATATTCTAAGTGGAATAGGGTTTTCTTTAATTCTTATGTGCTGTTGGAAAGGTTCCACTACTCAAAAATGCCAATGTTCTCCCCACATTATGCTAATATATAATGAGCCTTCAGCATATGTGCACTGTGATTTCCCCAAAATGTTCTACCAGCTCCAAAATTCACATTCAAAACATATAGTATGACCCAAGTGAAAAATTCTCTCATTTGCACCCCCTCCCCTCCATTGCCTGAGAGTGAGACAGTTTAGGGAATGTGGATCAGATGGGTCCTGGAAAAATTATTTGATTTTACATTGTCTACAGCAAATGCATAATTAAGAAACCAAAAAGAAAACAATGTATTTGGAAAGGAGTTAGAAAAGCAATAGCTTGAGCTGGATGAAGCTATAAGTTCAGTCACTTCATGGCCTCTCAATGCACTGTAGACCATTGATCTTGGAGACACTGGGGGAAATTTTTGAATCAAGTACATCCTCTTTGCACCACATTACCAATGGAAACTGATAGTGGATCCGACGTAACCAGCATTGAGAGAATAGCCCCAGCCTATTAAAAATTTTTAAAAAGGGCAATGAGTAGGGCATTCACTGGTCATGTAAAGCTGGTGTAGAGAGGCTCGTACACCACCACCTCTGATGATAGCATAAGGGCCATAGCTGTAGTTTCTCTGTTCCCCACCAGTCTCTGACATCTGTTCAGCCTCTTGGGAGCTGTTGACAGCTAGAATAATTTAGAGCAGTCTTCAGGATGTTCTAACATGCCAGAGGTTCGAACCAGCACATAGGGAGTCCTAAGATCAGGGGAGCATAGAAGTATTCTTCACTTTAGCTTTGCACACACACACCCCTTCTCGTATGCTCTGTACACTCCTCAACTGAGACTGAGAATCTGACACACAGTATTTCCTAAGGTAAATCAAGATGCACTGGTATTAACCAGAAAAAAATATTGTATATTATATCATTCATAAGGTTCATGAAATATGAAAATAATTCCCTGTTATTCCAAAGGATCTGAACAATGCAGATAGTCCTGTTACTATGAACCAAAAAGAATAAGTTCTAAAATTGACCATTTTAGTTCCTTTCTTGAGTGCTGAGTTTCTGGCATTCTTCTTCCATTTTTTTTTCCATTGAAATCCTTAAGGCTCATTAAATTTAAATAAACCAAGCTTAATACAGTAGGGCTTGTTAGATGAATGTCACTTTGTTCATTACAAACTAAAAAAAGCCAATTTACACTTGAATGACTGCCGATTCAATGCATTGACACAGCTCTTATTCTAGAGCAGCTAAACGTTTTCAAACATGGATAGGGGAAGCTGAGTCTGTATCAAGTTTTCCCTTGGTGAGGCAAGAGAATAAAGGTGTCTGAAGGAGCTAATAAAAATATAAACTTATTTTACAGAACATGATGATTGTGATTATTCACAAATGAAAATATTTACTTTTGAATGTAGTTTTTTTTGTTTTGTTTTTGTTTGGTGCATGCCTCAGTACAAATGTCCTGTTACTTAGTAGCAACATTAAACTTCTGCGGCAGTATTGAACTTGAACATACAATTCAATGATGTTGCAAAATAATCCATGTGGGTAGCTTCCTCTTTCCATCAGAATCATTACTGTAATCAGTGGGGCTCTGTGTGGCTGCAGGAAGTCTGGTAGATAGATCAGATTGTAGGATCAGGGCTGTAGGGAGCCGGTGTGGCTCCCCACCACCCCGGAGGGGGTCGAGCCCATCCGAGGCCGGAGTGGGTGGAGCTAGGGAGCTCTGAGCCCGCCCCTCAGAGGGTCAGGCGGCGACCCGGAAGTATAAAGGCTCGCCCTCAGAGTTCAGTAAGCTCCCAGCCGCCGGAGAAACCAGATGCCTCCAGTCTAGCCCACGACTGGGAAACCCCCGCGGCCCAAGCTGCAGGCCAGGACTGGCCTGACTTGCCCTGCGCTTGCTACCCGGAGGAGATGCCGGGCCTGCCCTGCGCTCGCTACCCGGAGGAGTTGCTGGGCCTGCCCTGCGCTCACTACCCGGAGGAGTTGCTGGGCCTGCTGATCGCCCACTGCCCCGAAGAACCCATGGTGCTGGACCACCCAGAGGACAACACCCTGACCCAGGTACTACCCAAGAGGGAGTCTGGAAGTAGCCCGGGGGCAGCCGACCCTAGTCTGGCTGCAGCACTGCCAGAGCCCCTGTCAGTGTGTTGCGGCCAGGATCCCCACTGACACAGCAGCGGGTCTTCTGCCACTGCTAGGGCCCTGGGCTGGGACGCAGTGGAGTGGGAGGGCCTGCGTCCCCACTGCCACCCAACTCGTGGGTGGCAGTCTCCCCATCTCCCAGGCCTGTGGAGGCTTGGGCCTACTTTTGTTGCTCAGCCCTGCATGAGGGCCTGAGCTCCTGACTCTGTACTGCCCCACCCTGACCTAGGGCCTGGGCTTGCTACTAATTTTACTGTCACTGCCCAGCCCTGCCTAAGGGCCTGAGCCCTGACTCATTGTTGCCCCACCCCGACCCAGGGCCTAGGCCTATTTCTATTGTATTGTGGTTGCTCAGCCCTGCCTGAGGGCCTGAGCACCGGACTCCTTGTTGCCCCGCCCTGACCCAGGGCCTGGGCTTACGGTGTTTGTTCCAGTACTGCAAGGGCTGCCGAGGAAGACTCTGTGGCCAGACTAATTCCCCCGAACATCAACTGTGTGTACGGAGCCGGTGTGGCTCACCGCTGTCCCAGAGGGGGTCGAGCCCCGGCAAACCCTTGTACAAGGGCTTAGTTCAAATATGACACAAAAAAGAATGTAATAAACCAATTAAAAAAGGGCAATGAGTAGGACAAGAGTGTCAATAATATCACACGGTAAAATCAGTCACATATTTCACCTCCACTACTGCCAGTTACTCCTTGCATAGGACCTCCAGTACAGAGTAGCTTGTGGGATCAAAGCATTTACAATATATCTTTCTGTTTCTGCTAAACTATTATTGTGTCATTATTTATTTTTTAATTATTATTGTCCACTTTCCATAGGTAACACTGCAGAAGTGTTTTAGGAAGAATTTGAAAGCCAGGAGGACAATGACTTTACAAGCAGGTGTCAGGCTGTTCCATGTACAGATAGGCCTGTAAGGATTAGATTTTATTGGTAAGTGTTAATTTCACTGTACACACATAAACCAACAATAATAACTGAAACTTACAGATAGACAAAGTATGAAAAATGCTGTTTGAGAACTTAGAGTTCAATTTAAGGATGTTTACTTTGTATGCGTTGATGTGATGTTGACAATTTCTGTTTTAACAGTTATAAAGCTTTAACCCAGGGGTCGGCAACCAATTGTATGTTTACCTGCCGTGTCCGCAGGGTTCAGCCAATCGTGGCTCCCACTGGCTGTGGTTTGTCATCTTAGGCCAATGGGGGCTGCGGGAAGCGGCGCGGGCCGAGAGACGTGCTGGCTGCGGCTTCCCACCGCCCCCATTGGCCTGGAGCGGCGAACCACAGCCAGTGGGAGCTGCGATTGGCCGAACCTGTGGACACGGCAAGTAAACAAACTGGCCTGGCCCACCAGGGTGCTTACCCTGGCGAGCCGCGTGCCAGAGGTTGCCGACCCCTGTTTTAACCTTTTGAATCTCAACACCTACTGTCATTAAATAATAATTGTCTGTCCCTCCCCCCCGATTTCCTACAATTGTGAAAATTTTAATTGATAAAAATTGGAAAAAAGGCTTAAAATGAACATAGATTCATAGATTCATAGACATTAAGGTCAGAAGGGACCATTATGATCATCTAGTCTGACCTCCCGCATGATGCAGGCCACAAAATCTGACCCACCCACTCCTGGAATAATTCTCTCCCTTGACTCAGCTGTTGAAGTCCCCAAATCATGATTTAAAGACTTCAAGTCGCAGAGAATCCTCCAGCAAGCGACCCCTGCCCCATGCTGCGGAGGAAGGCGAAAAACCTGCAGGGCCTCTGCCAATCTACCCTGGAGGAAAATTCCTTCCCGACCCCAAATATGGTGATCAGCAGAACCCCGAGCATGCGGGCAAGATTCTCCAGCCAGACCCACATTGACACTAATTACCTGCCATGGCACGTTATTGACGTATTGACTAAAATCACGTTTTCTCATCAAACCATCCCCTCCATAAACTTATCAAGCTTAATCTTAAAGCCAGAGAGATCTTTCGCCCCCACCGTTTCCCTTGGAAGGCTATTCCAGAACTTCACCCCTATGACGGTTAGAAACTGTCATTTAATTTCAAGCCTAAACTTCCCGACGGCCAGTTTATATCCATTTGTTCTCGTGTCCACATTAGTACTGTGCTGAAATAATTCCTCTCCCTCCCTGGTATTTATCCCTCTGATATATTTAAAGAGAGCAATCATATCCCCCCTCAGCCTCCTTTTGGTTAGGGTAAACAAACCGAGCTCCTCGAGTCTCCTTTCATATGACAGGTTTTCCATTCCTCTGATCATCCTAGTGGCCCTTCTCTGTACCCGTTCTAGTTTGAGTTCATCCTTTTTAAACATGGGAGACCAGAACTGCACACAGTACTCCAAATGAGGTCTCACCAGTGCCTTGTATAACGGAAGCAGCACCTCCTTATCCCTACTAGAAATACCTCGCCTAATGCATCCCAAGACCGCATTAGCTTTTTTCACGGCCACGTCACATTGCCGACTCATAGTCATCTTGCGATCAACCAGGACTCTGAGGTCCTTCTCCTCCTCCGTCACTTCCAACCGATGCGTCCCCAGCTTATAACTAAAATTCTTGTTAGTCATCCCTAAATGCATCACCTTACACTTCTCACTATTAAATTTCATCCTATTACTATTACTCCAGTTTACCAGGTCATCCAAGTCTCCCTGCAGGATATCCCGATCCTTCTCCGAATTGGCAATACCTCCCAACTTTGTGTCATCCGCAAACTTTATCAGCCCACTTCTACATTCGGTTCCGAGGTCAGTAATAAATAGATTAAATAAAATCGGACCCAAAACCGAACCTTGAGGAACTCCACTGGTAACCTCCCTCCAACCTGACAGTTCCCCTTTCAGTACGACCCGCTGCAGTCTCCCCTTTAACCAGTTCTTTATCCACCTCTGGATTTTCATATCGATCCCCATCTTTTCCAATTTAACCAATAATTCCTCATGTGGTACCGTATCAAACGCTTTACTGAAATCGAGGTATATTAGATCCACCACATTTCCTTTATCTAAAAAATCTGTTACTTTCTCAAAGAAGGAGATCAGGTTGGTTTGGCACGATCTGCCTTTCGTAAAACCATGTTGTAATTTGTCCCAATTGCCATTGACCTCAAGGTCCTTAACCACTTTCTCCTTCAAATTTTTTTCCAAGACCTTGCATATTACAGATGTTAAACTAACAGGCCTGTAGTTACCCGGGTCACTTTTTTCCCCCTTCTTGAAAATAGGAACCACATTAGCTATTCTCCAGTCCAACAGTACCACCCCCGAGTTTACAGATTCATTAAAAATTATCACTAACGGGCTTGCAATTACTCGCGCCAGTTCCTTTAATATTCTCGGATGAAGATCATCCGGTCCGCCCGATTTAGTCCCTTTAAGCTGTTCGAGTTTGGCTTCTACCTCGGATACTGTAATGTCAAACCCCCCTCCTTTATTCCCCTCCGTTACGCTGCCTCTATTCCTAAACCCTTCATTAGCCTCATTAAAGACCGATGCAAAATATTCGTTTAGACATTGTGCCATGCCTAGATTATCCTTAATCTCCACTCCATCTACAGTCTTCAGCGGTCCCACTTCTTCTTTCTTTGTTTTCTTCCTATTTATATGGCTATAAAACCTCTTACTTTTGGTTTTAATTCCCCTCGCAAGGTCCAACTCTACACGGCTTTTGGCCTTTCTCACTCCATCTCTACATGCTCTGACCTCAATAAGGTAGGTTTCTTTGCTGATCCCTCCCCTCTTCCACTCTTTGTACGCTTTCTGTTTTTTCTTAATCACCCCTTTGAGATGCTCGTTCATCCAGCTCGGTCTAAATCTCCTGCCTACGATCCGTTTTCCCTTTCTCGGTATACAGGCCTCCGACAGCTCCTGCAACTTCAACTTGAAATAATCCCAGGCGCCTTCCGCCTTTAGATCCATAAATATGTTAGTCCAATCCACTTCCCTAATTAGTTGCCTTAATTTATTAAAGTTAGCCCTTTTGAAATCGTAAACCCTAGTCTCCGATTTAATTCTGTTAATCCTTCCATTTAGTTTAAACCGAATTAGCTCATGATCACTCGAGCCAAGGTTGTCTCCTACAACCATTTCCTCAACGAGGTCCTCACTACTCACCAAAAACAAATCTAGAATGGCATCCCCCCTCGTCGGTTCAGTAACTATTTGATGAAGGAATTCATCAGCTATTACGTCTAGGAAAATCTGAGCCCTATTATTGTTACTAGCATTTGTTCCCCAATCTATATCCGGGAAGTCAAAGTCTCCCATGATTACACAGTTCCTATTAGTATTTACTTCCCTAAAAACATTAAAGAGTTCTCTGTCCATATCCAGGGTAGATCCCGGCGGTCTATATCACACCCCAAGCACTATCCCAGGGGAGGCTCTAGTAGTTTTTTTACCCAATGTGAGTATTGCCCAGACAGACTCCATCTTATCCATTCCATCACTTATTATTTCTTTACAGTTTACCTCATTATTGACATACAATGCTACTCCCCCACCCTTACCTTTGTTCCAGTCGTTCCTAAACAGCACATACCCTTCCATACCTGTACTCCAGTCATGACTACCGTTCCACCACGTTTCGGTTATTCCTACGATATCTGGTCTCATTTCTTGGACCAGGAGCTCCAATTTCTCCATTTTGTTACCTAGGCTTCTCGCATTGGTGTATAAACATCTTAATTTATGCCGTTTAGCCTCCCTCACATTAGTTATCCGATTTGGTACGGACACCGTACCGCCAGTATGACCTATTAGTCTAGTATCCATCCCCCCTGTCTTCCTTATGTCCAATCTCATCCCCCCGGCTATATCCGTTCTTGTCTCGTCACCCTCCTTCTCAATGTTGTAATTTGGCGTGGAGATTAACTGGACATCTCCCAACCGTCTCCCCCAAATTCCTAGTTTAAAGCTCTTTTGATGAGATGAGCCAGCCTCCCTCCCAGAAGTCTATTTCCTTCCCTACTTAGGTGAAGTCCATCCCGTGAGAACAGTTGTCTGTCCCCGAAAGCCTCCCAGTGGCCATACATCCCAAAGCCCTCCTTATAGCACCACTCCCTTAGCCAACTATTTATCATCACAATCCTGTCAGCCCTTTGCTGCCCTTCTCTAGGAACAGGCAGAATCCCACTGAAAATGATCTGAGCCTCGATTTCCTTAAGCATCTTCCCCAGCCTGGCATAATCTCCTTTGATTCTCTCTAGCGAGAACCTAGCCGTGTCATTCGTTCCTACGTGAAGGATGATCAAGGGGTTCTTACCTGCTCTTTATAGGATCCTTTTCAACTGCAGGTCCACATCCCGTATCTTAGCACCCGGCAGACAGCACACCCTTCTGTTCTCTGGGTCCGCCCTGGTCACAGGCCTGTCTAACCTTAGTAAGGAGTCCCCAATCACATAAACCTGCCTTTGCCTGGTGACAGTGCGATCTACTAATCTATCCCCTGTTCCCTCTAGTCGCAACCCCTGTCCGTTCCTATTTTCCCTTATAGTCCCCCTTATGCCACCCTGTACCGTCCCGGGGCCCAGATTTGGTGCTGTCTCCATCAACTCCTCCCCTCTTTCTATGGGACTAGCCGCTCTTCTCTTCTTCCTCACCCTTCCCCCTTCAGTTAAAACTGCAGCACCCCTTCCTCGTTATCCAAACACTCAAACCTGTTCCTGAGCTCTATTTCTCCTTCACTGACCCTCCTTTTCCTTGGCCTGCTTCTCACGGTCACATGCTTCCACTGCCCTTGTTCTCCCCCCAACATTTCCCCCTCACAGACCTTAGCCCCTACTTCCACCTGTACCCCTGAGCATTCCCCTTCAGCCACTCCTTGCCTTTGCTCCATTAGCTGCTCAAACCCCCTTCTAAACTCTACCAGGGTATCTACCTGCATCAATATTATTTGTCAAAATAATATGTAAGAAATTGAATTCTGCCATACCTATGTATAGGGGAACACTCAGATGTACACATAGAGATGTTTAGACTGGCATAATCAGTGAGAATTGTAGACACTCAGTATCTATCAGGATCAAACTCAATGTCTCATTATTTTATTCTCTATCCTCATGTATGTTTGCAACACATCTCTGTGAATTTAATTAATGTGTTATTTAACCCCCCTTCTAAATAGTTAATGAAGATATCGGAAAAGAAGAAACTTGAAACTTGCCTCAGTGATATGCCCCTAGACATCTCTCCCTACTTGATAAGTTGTCATTCATCATTAAATATTATTTATGGTTATTCAGCCACTTTTCATGCCATATAAAAGTGTTCATATCCAAGGCAATTTGATTTCTCAGAGTAAGATTTTGTGAGACGCTACCAAATAAAAAACACAGTCATGTTTTGCCTCTTAAAAAAAAATCAATCTTTATAAACTAACACTGCTTATTTTTTATGGTTCCATTAGCCTCATTGACTCGGGGGGGGGGGGGGAGGGGGGAAGGGGATGGATCAGGCCCTAAAGAACAATAAAAGCCCAAGATGATTAACTTGTGTTACTCCTTTATAATATGGTTAATAATTGAGCTGTGTAAACTTTTACTTTGGGTCGAACAAGGTGTTTCCTTCAACCTGAAACACAATGTTTTGTTTCATTTTTTGACATTTCTTAAATATGGATTTGCTAAATGTTTTGCTTGACTCTAATCTGTATTTTTGTAAAAAGCTTCAGCTGAAAAATTTCACTCAGCTGTAGTTACTTCATATACAGTATCATTTTTCTGTACTCCAACTAAATAGATAGATCAGCCTAAAAATAAATGAAGCTTTTGGTTTAGATTTCGGACTCGTTTGTGACCAAATGTCCCTGTGGAAGTTCCTTCTTGTACTTATTGTGAAAATGACTTGGCCAGAAACTCTGGAAAAACTTTAAAACACAGACATATTTCTTTACTGATATATTTAATGACATCTGCAGTTAAATGGATGCTCATGGTGCCCTTAAGGTGAGTTCATTATTGCTCCTCATAATTATTTTTAAAATTTCCTTTATGTTTAGTACTTTTGCTAGTATATGGAATGTCCTATTTGACTTATCTTTTTAGAATTTCACTAGTTTTTAGTTGTAATACAAACCTAACTACAGCCTTTTATGTTAACCAGAACAGAATTCAAGTTCATTCATTGAACTCAATGTATAGATGGTTTATATTAATTTTACAAAAAAATGACACAATATATTTCTTAAAACCCAACATACTTAATTGCTTTGTGAAGTCCACAGATCAGTTGGGGAGTAATTATGCATATCATGCAAAGTAACAACAAAGAAGATGAAAGGGTCATTATTACACTGCTACTTCTACCAGAAATTTTAAACATAATAATGATTTTCATGTATGTAGTGCCTTTCATCTTGAAATGTCCCAAAGCAAATGATTTTTTTTTCATATATGGAGATATACCTATCTCATAGAACTGGAAGGGACCCTGAAAGGTCATCAAGTCCAGCCCCCTGCATTCACTAGCAGGACCAAGTACTGATTTTTGCCCCAGATCCCTATATGCCCCCCTCAAAGATTGAACTCACAACCCTGGGTTTAGTAGGCCAATGCTCAAACCACTACAAAGGCTAGTGCACCACTGAAATGCTCAGTATATATAGAACAGGAGTTGTGGGTGGCTTGCAATGAATATCTATCCCCCTGATTCTGGTGAGGGGCAGTTGGGTATTTAGTACAGCTCTGAATTGTGCCAGAAGATATCAAGCCTCAGTAGGTCACTTCCTTGGCCTTGACCTCAAGAGCATATCATACTCTGATTCTGCCCCTACCCACGCTACCCTCCCACTCTGGAACATCCCATCAGCCAAAAGGCCAGCCCTAAGCTATTGTAAAATGCTGTTGTGACAGCCCTACACCATCTGAGGATTTCCCTGCACTAGTGGAATCCTCAGCTGATGGCATAATTCTCCTTTGTACTGCTAGAACAAGAGGCATCAAGAGGCTGACTCAGGGTACATCTATACTTACCTCTGGGTTCGGCGGTAAGCAATCGATCTTCTGGGATCGATTTATCGTGTCTTGTCTAGACGCGATAAATCGATCCCGGAAGTGCTCGCCGTCGACACCAGTACTCCTGCTCCACGAGAGGAGTACGCGGAGTCGACGGGGGAGCCTGCCTGCCGCGTGTGGACCCGCGGTAAGTACCTTGTAGTTCGAACTAAGATACTTCGACTTCAGCTACGTTATTCACATAGCTGAAGTTGCATATCTTAGTTTGAACTGGGGGGTTAGTGTGGACCAGCCCTCAGAGACTAGAATTTGATGAAGACACCTCTAGGTTAGTGAGTGGTATCCAGCTGTCCAAGGACCTGAGCATCTTTCCAGAGTAACACTTCACTTTGTTTTTATAGTTAATTTTTCTACAGCAGATCATGCTCTCATTTTGGAGTTTTTGGTTTGTTTGCTTTGTTTGTTCGTTTGTTTGTTTTCTCAGTAGAAAAAGGTGATGGCTGAGAAATTAGGAACAGCGTGCGCAGTTTGCTTGCATAAATGCTTTTGAAAAGAATATGTAGTATGTGCACTTTGTTGGTTTTGGATAACTTGTTTAGGGGGCTACCACTGATAAAATAGCAACATAGAGAGCAGGGAAGCGGCAGTAACCGAAGCTTCTATCTCATTCCCTGTTGTGGGGAGGCACTTGTGATAATTGCTAGCAAAGTGGAATACCCAGCTGGAACTCTAAGTGATTCTTCCCCCTACTTTAGCTTTATTTAATTGTTGTATTTCCACAAGTTCTTTTCTGGAATTAGGCATAACCAAGAGAAAGCAAAAAGTTTCACAGCTAAATGCTGTGAAGGGTTAGGTTTCTTAATCTTCATTTAGGCACCTAAGTAAGCGTAGACTGAGCATCCTAAAATTTGACAACCTTTCAGATACTGAGGAGCCCCGAACCAAATTCAGTATTCCAAGTGCTGTGTCACCAGAGCTATACATAGTAGGAACATTAACTCTGTGCTGCACTCTTGATACCTCTGTGAATACTTCATTGAGCCCAAAATCTCAGAGGAATTTATAAAATATATAAAAAACATAGTATAGTATATATTTGTGGACAAATTGGAGAGTGTCTGGAGCAGAACAACAAAAATGATAAAAAGGTTTAGAAAACTTGACATATATGAGGAACATTTAAAATGGGCATATTCAGGCTTGAGAAGAGAAGACTAATGAGAGAACCTGATAAGTCTTCAAATATGTTAAAGGCTGTTCTAAAGAGGACAGGGATAAATTGTTCTTCCTGTCCACTGAAGGTAGGATCAGAAGTAACAGGTTTAATTTTCAGCAAGAGAGATTTAGGTTAGATATCAGGAAAAACTGTCTAACTGTAAGGAAGTTAAACTCTGGAATAGGCTTCTCAGGGAAGTTGTGGAGTTATTGGAGGTTTTTAAATACAGGTTGAACAAAAATCTGTCAGGAATGATCTAGGTTTCCTTGGTCCTGCCTCAGCACAGGGGGCTGAACTTGATGACCTCTCACACATCTATGCTCCCCTGATCTTAGAACTCCCTGTATGCCGGTTCAAACCTCTGGCATGTTAAAACATCCTGAAGGCCTCTCTAAGTGATTCTAGCTGTCAACATCTAAAAAAAATATATCTTTAGAAAACTCAAAATGAGAGTCAGTAGGCACGACATATTGTAACAGTCCTTTAAACATCTTTGGTACCACTAGATCAAGTTCAATACCTAAAATGAGATACAGCAAAAAAATATTAACTTCAAGTGTGAAGTGTAAAAAGGTGGTAAAAGGGAAGAGTCAGGGAAACTGAAGGTAGAAGAGTTATCACAACAAGATCCCTTTGAGAACAGAATTGTTTCAACACACATTTAACTAAATTATATTCTCTAAAGACCACTGAGCTATTGTGCTAACTCCAGCAAGACTTTTAAATCCAGCTGAAAGCTGGATATTAGATTGTTAATGTTACATTGGAGTCTATTTATCCTGCAGCAATCCCACCTTATTCCATGAGGTGACTGGATATAAAGATTGGGTCCTGTTAGTATCTGAATGGGACTCTTGCATATGTTCAGAAGAATATTGTGCATGCTAGTCTCTTCATATTTGAACTATCTCAACTTGGTTTGATGTAGAATTTAGGTTGTCACCCACAACACTTTTTGTAAGAGTAGGTGTGTTAATCTCTGTATCCAGGTAAAAATTACTCAAAAATTGTTAGTTTAAACTAGAGATGAATGAATCCAATGAAGTCTGAGGATCTGTGAATCTTCTTCTAAGAAATATTGAATATATTATATATAGGATGCATAAAATGAAGCAGTTGCTGATAGGCATTGCATTCCAAAATCCACATTCCCAGGGTAGGTGCTGCAAAAGTAAATATATGTCAGTAATCAGCTTCTTACTAAAAGGGAGGCAGTATTCTGCACAGGAAACTCTTTTGAGAGAGCTCATTCTAAGAGTCCACAGAAGTGGGTGTGGGCTTGAATTCAAGGTCAGAGCGTCATTTACGAAGTGATGTATGAATGCCTAGGGTTACCATATTTCCCTCTGCTGAATATGGGACACTTGGTAAAATTACTTGTATTCAAGCGAATTCAATAGCAATCAATTTTACAAACATTCAAATTAACATCAAGTTGACTGAGCCCCTGTTAAAAAGAAATACTGCGTAATTGGATTCTTTTTATTTACCTTCTTATCTTTAAGACTTTAGGGTTCACACGGGAAGGGGTGACATACACACCCTTACCTCCCCCCCCACACACACACACACGGGGAAGGGTGTCACACCCCCCCCCATACACATCTCTCACACGGGGGGATGACTGACCGATCCAACCCTCCCTGCCCAGCGCTCTCCGCCCTCCGGGCCTGGCTGAGCCCCCAGGATGGTCCCGCCTCTCCTGGTACCTGGCACTATGTCTTCCCGAGGCAACGCTGGGGGGGGGGGCATACAGGGTCACATGTCCCCCCCTCCCCAGATTTCTGCCAGGGTTCACACTAGAATGTGGCCAGTAGCAGCCTTTTGGCACTGTACGGGAGGGAAGGGACGGGAGCTGTTAAATAAATAAATAAAATGTTC
The DNA here is from genome assembly GCF_028017835.1 of Emys orbicularis. Lineage (NCBI taxonomy): Eukaryota > Metazoa > Chordata > Testudines > Emydidae > Emys > Emys orbicularis. Next base: position 264,242,130 of record NC_088683.1, on the reverse strand, counting down.
TGCTTCCAACCACAGGGGAGGAGGAGTGGTGGGGGAAGGGATGACTTGGCCTGTGTCTTTGTAGAGCTTATCTCTTCCCTCCCCCACCACTTCCGTGTGGCTGGAAGCAGCTTGTCCCTTCCTGCCCGAACAGTGTTGAAAGGCAGCTAACACCTCCAGGCTACTGCTGGTCAGGCTCCAGCATGGGCAGGAAGGAGTTAAGCCCTAAGGATGCATTGTGCACCAGGGCTCAGGGAACCTGACTGCAGGGGCTTCCGCGAACCTGGCCAGAGAGGTGGCTCAACTGGGGAGGGTGCCTAGGGAATGGAGCAGCCCCACACTCCCTGGGGGCAGGAACCAGGGCAGGGGTGAGGGGTGGGTTTGAAGAGGGTGCTAAGCCCCTGCCCCGGGGGGCTGCTGTGGAGCCTGCAGGTTCGGGGTGTGAACAGGCTGGAAATCGCTCCCCCCACCACTCCAGAGCTTAGCTGAGGGTCGGAGAGGCTTCTTGTGCCAACGCTGTGTGGGGCTTTGCCATATGCAGGACTTGGCTCTTCCTGGCCAGTGTCCTGGGCCGGAGGGTCTTGGGATTTCCCGGGGCGCTGGCCCAGGCAGAGGTTATATGGGAAGGAAGGAGCCTGACGGCCAGGCTGCTGGTGAGCTCAGTGCTCTGACCAGGGTCTGATTCTCTGCACAGCACTGGGAGCGGGACGCACCCCACCAGGAGGGATATGGAGGAGCATCAGGGCTGGGGACGGGGGAAAAGGGGCAAAGCAGAGAGAGGACAGTGAGAGGGGAAGCATGTAAAGGGCTGATGGGTGGGCAGCACGTAACCGGCCGCCACCTGGTGCCTGCCCGCGATCACCAGCCACCGCAACACGTAGCCAGTGCCAGCCAGAAATGGAATGGGGGCTGCGGTCCTGCTGGCCAACAGCCGGCGTGCAGCAGGGGCTGCCCTGATGGACCAGCGGGGAAGTGGCCGGTCCCGCACACTGCATCTTTGCCCCGCCACCAGCCTTGCACACCCACCCCCATCGTCGGCCACTGGAGCCCACCACTCACCATTGGTGGGCAGGTGGCTGGCGAGCAGGGATCCAGCCAGCAGCAGGACCCACCAGTACTGATGGAGAGGAGACAGAAAATATGGGACAATTTGCCCGTTTTTAAGAAAAAGTCAGGACACCTGCAGGAGGGCTTAAATACAGGACTGTACCTTTAAAAATGGGATGTCTGCTCACTCTATGAATGTCTAGATTCTAGTGAAATGTCTGCAATTTCAAAGGCAGTTTCATCAGGGAGGCTGTGCTGTGTGCATGCATTTTTATGGTTGGGTGGATTTTGTTTGATGTAGAAGGAGGGTAATATAGGCTGTGCACTACTGTATTTGTTTATATGTGTTGCAAATTGATGTTGAGAAGAGAGGTTTGACCCTCTTGACAGCCATCATGAGCTGACATGATGCCAAGAAAACATACCTAGAGTTCACTGCTGGAAGCGTTGGTTACAACAGTGTTTGGCAGAAAGCGTTTCCTGGGTCAGAGATGCTCAGCCTGACCATGAGTGAAAGGACTCTTCAGTGGTACAGTCCAAAAAAGTAGTGAAGGTATAGAAGTCTCTCTGGGGATGACAAAATCTGCCTGTCTGTGGAGCTAAACTCAGTGTGTTATATAAGAAGAAGCCATTAGCCATCTCTAAATCATTTCTTAAATGTAATAAAGACAGTTATTCTTCATTGCTCGTAAAAAACAAAACCAAAAACCCAACACTGTTGTATAATGCCACTTCAGAAATGATTTCTGTGTATACTGTACAGTCTGTAAAACACTTTGGGGTCCTTTTTAAAGATGGTGCTAAATGAAAGAAATAGCGTTGGAGCCAGAATAATAGTAGAGAAAAAGTTTCCTCAAATATTCATTCAGAATTTTAAGTTGATTTGTTTTGCCATGTTCATGTCCCTTTTGTGTTCACTTTCCATGAACCACCTTTGGGTTTTAATGGGACTAATATTCACAGAAGCCAAATTTTAAATTTTCATACATGAGCATTAATATTAGAGATGCTTGTGGGCTTGTCCAATCATTGAGTAGAAACAATTCTAGTTAATTTATCTGACCAATCACAATTAACAAATACATCTCAAATAGCAAGTATCCAAAGTCAAATATGCACAGGAAAATTGTTCATGATCAATTCACAGAGTAAAAATATTCCAAAAAAGAAATAATCTAATCATTTAAGGCAACACAATCTGCTTGTAGATGTTTCATGTACATTGAAAAAATTGGACCAACACAGCCTCAAGGGCAGGGCTCAGTGTGTGAAACTCCAGGAGGAAAAAGGCTGCTGCCCTTGTAGCGGGGGTGGGGAGGAGGGAGAGGTTGTCCCTCTCTCTCCCCACCCCCTCATGAGAGCCAGCTTCTTGCAGTTTGGTGTGGGTGTCGGTGGTGGGAAAGAGTACTTGGGAGACAGTAGAAGTGGCAGGAGTTCTCTGGCAGCCCATTGGCTTTCACATATTAGATGGGAGGGCATATAAGCCTTTTCCCAACTGTCTGGATGCCATTCTGAGCTGGACCAGCAGCTCCCACCTCCCAACCATGGTTGGGTCTGTTTTTTGGGTCTGCTATGGTTAGCTTTTTGACACTGCAAAATATTTTTTCTCAGTTTGGACAGGCTGGGATAGGTTTTGTTTTTCTTCACCTTCCCTATAGCAGCCCAGGGACCCAGTGCATAGGACAGGAGGTAAGGCTCAAATTGTCACAGCTTTTAATGTGTCCAGTGCAGGTATTTGTTTAATAGGGGTCCAGTTCCCTGATAAACCAGACTTGGGAATTGATTATAGGGAGGGTATCTCCTAAACAAACCTGGGAATGGGAATAGGGGCTCTTAATATCTGATATGATGAAGAGTCAACCCCTTTTACCCAGTTCTTTAACCCTCCTGTGAGGGGAGAGTGGCAGGGTGCCAGCATTGGGCTGGGGACCAGCTGTGGAAGGGCTGAGGGCTATAGTCTGATTAATTATTGCAATTATAAAATTATTTATTGGGGTGCAACATAAACCTGTCACAAGAGGTTCTTTTTCAGGCAGCTACTTAGAGTTAATTAAGAACATGAAATTGATGAAACTTTATGAGCATTAGTAAATACAGACACTTATAATTGAAATCATAGGAAAAATCAATATACATATGAATAAGATAAGTACAGTAAAGTGTTTTCCTGCATTGATCATACTTACAGATTTACATTGTGCATACTTACAACCTTATGAAAACTATTAGATGGAAAGAAAAGTAAGTGACGATCACCCCAAGAGAATGGTGCTGGGCCAGTCTTCCTACCTGGTTGTCCCATGTCATCCCATATCCCAACAACAGGCTGGATAACCACATCTTTTATACAACTTTTCAGTGGAACAATGTGTATAGTGGGGGTGCTGAGAGCCATTGAGCAAAACTGTAAGCCCTGTATATGATGGAAACAACTTCTAGCCAGGGGATGCTCCCGCATCCCCAGCACTTCTGGTTCCAGCATCCCTGCAACTTTTTCTAATTCACCCACACAAGCCTAGGAACATATCTGATAAGGTTTTGGCCCCTGCCAATGTGTGGTATTCTGGCTAACAATAGTTAAACTTCTGACCGTTAATATCTCACTTGCTTCCATTAATGTCCCAATAGTTTTGATACATCAGTGCAATTAGCTCCATTATTACCTTATTGCAAAAGTACCCTAAGATGCTACCATATGTTCGTTTGTGGTTTACCTGTTTATCACAAAATGCATTGCTAAACTATCACATGATACATATTGCTAAATTTTATGACCATAGGCCAGGTACATAATAATCACATTAGCTTATGCCAGCTGTCAACTTCTACTGGGCCTCACTGTAAGCCCTTAATACTTAAAATCTATAGCAAAGCCTATTTTTAATTCATATTTTTTTGGTTCTTCGGCTTGTTGCTACAGTTTCAATAACTTCCATTACTATTTCTATATGCATGCTTAGCAAATAGATTATATTTTACCTCAAACCATATATCATCCAAGATAAGGTTAGTGATTAGCAGGGCTGATGGCAGCACACCACCAGGTTGAACAGATTATAGAAAGAAGGATGACCTTCACTGTGTAAGTTATTGCCAAATAGTTCTCAGATGAGTTAAGTTAATACATTTGTGGCCTAATTAAACCACATGCCTTGTGTCTTGTCTTTCTTCCTGCACGTACTGGACAGTGATTGACTGACAACTTTTCATTTAGCTCTAGACACTGCCGCTGTTGATATCTGCTTATCCGGGCAGGTATGCCCACCCTGATGTACCTATATAATCCTCTAGGCCCCAATCCTTTAAACATTTATGCATATGTTTAACTTTCCACATGTGATTAATAGTAGAGAGTTAAATGGAGCAACAAAGTACATAAGCATTTGCAGAACCAGGGCCTTAGGGCCAAATTTACCAAGGGACTTAGGTGCCTAAAAATCCCATTATATGACTATATGCACCTTAAAATGCCTAAATATCTTTGAAAACCCGCCCCTTAGTCTATAAGCAGTAAAGTCATATATGAGTTTCCTTAAACAATCTTTCTGAGTAGCTAAGGGATAACTACACTTATGTACATGTTTTATCTACTGTCTTTACTATATTCCCTTTCCTTCTGTTTTTCAGTATGTCCTTAGACTTTTGATGAAGTTAATATTTATCAGGGGAAAATGAGTCATATACTTGAATTGCAACTGAGATCTTTTCACGATCTTTGTTATTTCAAACTATTGTCTGATAATGCATTTTCACTTGTTGTAGCATTATATTTTTGCACCAAAGACTAAGGAACATATTGAAAAAGAACCCAACAGCAATGCTAAAATAAACTTTCCTCATCATTAACTAATAAAATCAAACAACATGGAGAGTCTTGTAGGTGCTAAACTAGCTGCAGAGCATGACAGCTTGAGCTCATTTTATATTCAGCGAAAGCTGCACAAATCTTACTAATAACCCAGAAGGATTCAGCTGTTACCTTTTTCCAGGACTCATTTTTCCATTTCTTATAATTCCAAACAACAGAAGCAGGAGCGAATGATTATCAGACTAAAGCAAAAAATAGTTGGGTTGGATGCAACCCAATTTGAAAAAGCGAGGATAGGTGAACTCATTGGGCCAAACTTTAGAATTTGCTTGGAAACCAGGAGTTCCAGCCTTAGAGAAAATCTCATCTTGTGAGATTCAGGTTCTGTTTTGCTCTGCCAAATTGTGGCTTTCCTGCTGCTGCACAATGTATTCCTCTGCTTATCCTGGAAGCACGGCAAAAAGTATTTTAAAGGACAAATGTTTATTCTTTGCCCAACACAGGCTTCCAATTAGCTCAGAGTACATGTTTGTTTGATTACATTTCCCTTTCACATCAGTGGCTGAAGTTAAGAGAAGATATATATCACAAAACTATTAATGAAAACAAAAGCACCTAAATTCAACTAGATTCTCCCATCCCAAGTTCAGACATTGTACTATTAAGGGTCTGAGGAGCTCCTTTAAACCAAGGTGCTGAGAATTAATAGTGAAGTTCCTAATTATGGTCTTCAGGGGAGCTGCCAGATAGGGTCACTGTCCTTACTCCTTGGTCTTTAGGCTAAGGTCAGGAAATTACTTCATTTTATCTACATGCCCACTAACAAATGGAGAAAGTAAAACACTCCTTTTCTATTGTAACCACCACCTAAACTAACTATCAATGTTCCATAAATTAAAGTCTAGATTGTTAAGTAATATTAGCAGTCTTCTCCATTCAAAAGAACAGAAGAATGGCCATTCTAGGTCAGACCAATAATCCATCTAATCCAGTATCCAGTGGCTGGTGCCAGATGTTTCAGAGGGGATGAACAGATCAAGGCAATTTTGAATGATCCATCCCCTCTCCTCCAGAGCCAGTTTCAGGCAGTTGGAGGTTTAGGGACACCCAGAACATGGGGTTGCATTCTTGACCATATTGGCTAATAGCCATGGACCTATCCTTCATTAATTTAGCTCATTCTTTTTTCAACTGAGTTATGTTTTTGGCCTTCGCAACATCCCATGGCAATGAGTTCCACAGATTGATTGTGTGTTGTGTAATGAAGTATTTCCTTTTGTTTGTTTGTTTTAAATCTGCTGCTATTAATTTAATTGGGTGAGTCATAGTTCTTGTATTATATGAAGAGGTAAATAACACTTCCCTATTCACTTTCTCTATACTATTCATGATTTTATAGACTTCTATCATATCCCCCCTTAGTCGTCTCTTTTCTAAGCTGAACAGTCCCAGTCTTTCTAATCTCTCCTCATATTGGAGCAGTTCCATATCCCTAATCATTTTTGTTGCCCTTCTCTGTATCTTTTCCAATTCTAATATATCTTTTTTGAGACGGAGTGAGCAGAACTGCATTCAGTATTCAAGGTGTGGACGTACCATGCATTTATATAGCAGCATTATAATAGTTTCTGTCTTATTATCTATCCCTTTCCTAATGGTTTCTAACATTCCATTAGCTTTTTTGACTGCCATTACACACTGAGCAGATGTTTTCAAAGACCTATCTACAATGATTCCAAGATCTCTTTCTTGAGTGGTCACAGCTAATTTATACTCCACCATTTTGTATGTTTAGTTTGGATTATTTTTCCCCCATGTGTATTACTCGTCAACATTGAATTTCATTTTCCATTTTATCACCCAGTCACCCAGTTTACTGAGGTCCCTTTGCAACTCTTTTCAGTCAGCTCTGAACTCAACTATCTTGAGTAATTTTGTAATATCTGCAAATTTTGCCACATGAACGTTTACTCCCTATTCCAGATCATTTATGTATATGCTGAACAGCACAGGTCCAAGTACAGATGCTTGGGGGACCCTGCTGTTTACCTTTCTTCATTGTGAAAACTGACCATTTATTTCAACTCTTTGATTCCTATCTTTTAACCAGTTACTGATGCATGAGAAGACCTTCCCACTTATCCCATGACTGCTTAGTTTCCTGAAGTCTTTGGTGATGAACCTTGTTGAAGGCGTTCTGAAAGTCTACATACACTATTTCCACTGAATCACCCTTGTCTGCATGCTTACTGACTCCCTCAAAGAATTCTGATTGTCAAAGCATGATTTCCTTTTACAAAAGCCTTGTTGTCACTTCCCCAACATATTGTGTATATGTATGCCTCTGATAATTCTGTTCTTTACTATAGTTTCAACCAATTTGCCTGAATTAAGCTTACTGACCTGTAATTGCCAGGATAGCCTCTGGAACCTTTTAAAAAAATTGGCATTACATTCAATCTTCAGTTTTCCCTCCCTCATTAGCACACAATATTGATGAGGCAATATTAAAGTCATCTCCAGGCAATCCTTTTAAGGATTAATAGGATGAGCTACAGGTAATATGTCATTTCTTTCTTCAAGTTAGATAGATGTATATGAATTGAAGGTAGTTAATTTAATTGGTGGTAGTGGCTGTACATCTAATCACCGTACTCTTTTCTCTTTTTAAACTAGTGAAGTCAGATCACATGATTTTTATGAACATTTTAATGATATTCACCAGTATTTCAACAAGCCAATAAGATGTTTTAAATCTAAATCATGTAGAAAATCAGACATTTCATGTTTCCTTTTGAAGTCAAAACCTAGAGCTATTACCCTGGAAACAGAATAATGACTTTCATACTTAGACCATAAGACTTTCAGAATTTGACAAATATTTGGTTCAGTTTACTTTTGAGAGTCCAATTTCACAGAGTTTTTATGAAAATGTAAAAAATGACAGAATGAGAAGTAAGAAATTTCAAAGATTTTTTCAGGTTTATTAAAATATTGGAATAGCTCCCAGAACTAGTTCTTAGTCCTTTAACTAAACCTCTGGCATGTTGTTACTCGGTTCCTGAGTCATGCCAGAAGGCTAGATCTAACCAGCAGCAATTTTTATGGGCCAGTCATATAGATGTTTCAGAGCACCCAAAATGAGTATTAACAATGTGAGATTTGCTATTTGAGACAGGTCTATATATTTAAGGCATTTTAGTCAGTACTCTAATGTTATTAAAAATGTCCATGGAAAAAGTTGTGTAGCATAATTACATTCATGAATCATAAAGAGAGATCAGCTGTTGTTCTTTGAAATGTGCTATAGTAGAATATTGTTCAGTATAAGCCTAAAAGGATGAAACACTGGTCCTGTTGAAGTTAGTGAGAGTTTGCCATTGCCTTCAATGCAGCCAGGGTTTCACCCTATGAACAGGTATTGCTATGGAGAAATGATCAATAAACAGAAAGGAACATTTAACGTTTCATGCCATGTGTTTTAAAGTAAGGACCCAGTACTGACAACACCTACTAATGGGTGTAATGAATTGCTACCATTTACAAGAAATATATGTCTGCAGGATTGGACCTACAAATGTGCTGTATATGAATACTTAATTATAGTAGCAAGAAATAGTGGGTAAAATCAAGTCCTCGTTGAAGTCAGAAAGTTTTGTCATTGATTTCAATGGAGCCAGCGTTTCACTCAGTGGCACAAAAGTATACCAGTAAAATCTACTTTAGCTATGCCTGGCACACATAAACTAAAGCTTTCCATTTCTTATAAACAAACAACGTTTAACATTAAAAGAAAAGAAAAGAATCATGTTTAAAAATGAGCACGAAGTGGGACAAAATGTTGCCTCATCAGTAGATAATGACTATTTCAGTTCTATGCCCTAAGTACAACATCATCTTTTCAATTACATATTAGTAAATGTGTTTCTTTAGGGATGTGCTTCGTATCGCAGTGAAGCTTCCATGCTATGTATTGCTTTTGTAGCTGTGATACTGTCTTTTTTATTTTTAACCATCAGAACAAATAGATACATGAGAGCACACATAAGCTGTTGGCACAGAAGTGATGTTTGCCCCAGGGTGCAGTAGCCTATGCAGACTGTTTGGAAGACTTTCTGCATACTTTTATGAATATGTGCATTGTCTGTATTGACACTGTTTTGCCTGCAGATTCCCCCTCCTCTTTTCAAGCCTCCATCACTCAGATGTGTCAAATTGCATAAGAAGGATGGTGATTTATTGAATTTTCAAAAATGCATTCCATATGTAAGAAGCCTGCAAGAAATAGTGAGATCAATTGTTCAAAGTAAGGCCTTCTCTTATTCAGTTCAGTTGAGAATGCAATATCTGTAGGCAATTGTGTTGCCTATTGGAACTCTGATTTGCTGACTGAATTATTGATTGGGTTAGTAAATTTGGGTGTTAGCTGGAGAACTTTCATCTCTCAATTCTTCTGTGATAAAGTGAATGTCATTTTTTTAATATGTGTCTGGTCAATTCAATAAAAATAAGTTTAAATAAAATTGGGTTTGTTACAATACCTGGCCAAAAAGCCCAGTGAAATTCACAGATAGAATAGATGCTCCACTTAGTTCAGGCCATACACATAGAAAAATGACTTAACAAAGAAAGTTGAAGTAGTGTTTTAGCTTTAACTTTAACTCTCATGTGTTTTGTCAATTTAGATTAAGAAGACTTTCGTATAAATGTAGTGGTTTTTAAAAATTTATTATTATTTGGCAGTGAATAGAACATCACTGTTCCATGTTTTTATTTTCTTATGGAGGGTTAAAAGGCTACATTTATCTTTCTTTCCTGGAAGGACAGGAAAGGGGAAAATGTGTGTTATTTAACTCCGTTTTCCTAAACTCTTCTTTTAGAGCCATTCTCGACATATGGGTAAACTCACATTAATTTGGGTTAGTTCATTTATTTGTTGTTATTTTACAAAAGAAAGACTCTTCAATAAAACAAAATGTTTTAAAAAAAGAGACATAGTCAGCCAAGTAAGCATTTCTAACACTGACCATGCAAAAACTCTCCAGTATTAATTATCTGAAACCCAACACTAGCTCTACTTATGGTCACCATCAAAAAAGATAACATTTGCCACTCTTAACATCATGGTATTTTAGTATAGGAAATAAATGGAATATCTTAAGTATGGGAAAATACTGTGGCATCTTAGATACATTGTACGATAACTGATGATAAATGTTGACTTCTTAGTGGTGACCACTTTGTCAGAATTTACTCAGGAATTTCTGCAAATAAAACTGAACCTGCTCCAGTTCTGCAAACCAGCTATAAACTTGGATTAAACAGCCAGTAAAGCCAGATTTAAGTGTGCTTTGTGTCAGTGGAGCTGCACAAAACAGCTAGAGTTTAGTGGTGAATCTAGCCCTTTATTTTCACTATCTATCTTGGTTTATATTACTGCCCATCACCATGCTACCTGAGTGCCTTTCATGTAAAATCAATAGAAGTAGCAAAGTCTCAACTGATGCACGCTATTATTGTAACCATTATACAAATGGTTTAAGACTCATTTTTTATGTCTGTGCTCTATATTTTTTTTGTATTGCCACCCATTTACTGCTTTGTTCCCACACAATTTTATAAATCTCACTAACAATGTATTAGGAAAATATGTTGGCTATTTTTGCTGATATATCATTTTAAATGAACAAGAAGGGACTAATAATGGAATGTGTGTTATATATGATGTTGAATGAACAACTCTAAACAGATGTAATAAACTGCTGAAAATAAAGCAAGGCCTAGATGAATATTAAGAACATTGAAATAAAGAACAAATATACACTATATGATACAAACAATAGCTAGAATAGAAAAGGTCATGAATGAGATGAAATTACTCTCATGAGAGCCACAAATTGTAGCTATGCATCTAGTGCTTTCATGTATGAAGCTGAAGAGTTCAGAGGCTCTAGTTTTGTCATGTTTGTAGCCCTCACTGGGGCAGATTTAAATCGACAGTACATGCTCCTAAATTTAAACACATTCACTAATATTTCATTTTGAGCAGACACACAACATGCACACTCACTTTAGAACCTCCTGCTGAAGCACTGTATACTCCTCCTTTTGCCAGGTTCAATCGTTATCACTGGATTGTTCTGAGAGCTTGCCAGACAGAATTAAAATGAAATTAAAATGCTCAGATTTTATTGTACCTTACAGTGATGAATGATTTCTTTGCATGGTAGAAAACTGAGCCACACAATACTTTAACCACTGGAATGTAGAGACATGAAAGAGTTTAACTTGGCACCAAACAATACAGGATATTAGATGCACTCTAAAGTTCCAGATCTCAGGAGAGGTTTTAGGGAACATTTCTTTAAGAGAGATTCTCTGGGATTTCCCATGCATCTTCCTTTTACTTCACTTCCCCAATTGTCAGGGGGTCAGCATTACTTGATTGTTCTTCTAAAGCTGGACAAAGTTCTTGCTGGCCTTTCCAGCACTAGTCTTACAATAATTTTCAGTCCCTAAGTCAGCATGGTGCCTTTTGCTAGAAGGTATTTTATGTGTGTAGGAGAAACAGGATAGAGAGCTGCTACCTTTGTTGTCAGTAGTGGCGACTGGTGTCCAGATTAAGTGGTGGGGCTACAGGTAGCAATCTGCAGCTTCTCCCCATCTTCCTTTGATTGATTATATTTTCAAAGAGGAAAACTGGAACAGTATGGTCAAAGTGATAGAGAGAAGTGAAGGGAAGTTGATTAGTAAGTAGGAAGAAAACAGAGCATCCACTCTCAGAATCAAACACTAAGGCACTCTAGAGAAAAGGGTAGAGTGGGAGAAAATAATATCTATTTCTGTGTCTCTCGTATACTGTTCTCTCATGACTCAAATTTCTCCCCCTCCAATCTATCTTTTGCTTTAGTAGTTCTCTCTGTTACCTTTTCCCTCCAAACACACACTACCAATTTGCCCAGAACCTCATTTACCAATGGAAGAGCTGCACAGTTTTATGTAGCTCCCCAGTGACGTGCCATGCAAGTTATTTAGTTATTTTTCACATTTGAAAATAAATTGCAAATTAAAACAAATTGGATTCACTCCTTGGTGAATGAAGATAGCTATGTAAATACAGGACAGAAGTATGGCAAGTTTCCACACACACACACACACTGGCCAGCTAGCATACCTCAACCCCGATCTGGGGAAAAACTTCCTTTACTGGTAACTTCCTTTACTCTGTTTTCCCATGGCCCATGAAATTCTTGCCTTCTCTGCCAACTCTGTCAATTTGTGCAAAGCATGGTGGTGAATTTGTGATGTGGAAGCTGAAAGTGAGACTCTTTTAGGAGCTACCAAACATCCATTAGATGGGAACAATTTTTACTTCCCACCCATTTGGGCTCAATTCAAACTAGTGACCTACAATCAAAAGGATTTTTAGCCCATTAACAGTGCCCTGAAGCATCTAGTCCCCCAATTAGTGCTAAAGTAAGCTGAGGTTATATTTGTTATACATAATATATAATGTGTATGTATTAAACAAACAGAAAAACAATGTTAGAAGAATGTTAAGGTTGAAGAGTCAAGCCCTCAAAAGTTTGAAAATATCAGAATCAAAGTTGCCTTGATTTGGTCCCTTTGTGCATATTCATTATGATGCAGTTTTAAATATATGACCACACTCTATGTTTTCTCAACAAAGCTCATCAGCAGGATTTGATCCCAGACCTTTAGCTCAAATTCTTCCACTTGACTTGAAGACGTAATTGATAGGGTGAGACAGTACCTGGAACAAGCTAAGCTGGTTGTACTAAGTGGGGTTGTAGTAAGTGGGGTATGGTTTCCTGACCTTATAGGGGAGCTAGGGCTGCCTCCCCCATTCTTCCCCTCATGCCATCAGCCTCCCCATTCTACCTTCTTCTTTTTCATCCTCTCCTCTCTAGTCTCTCTGGTGTAGACCCTACATATTAAATCCCACATTCTCAGCTCCCCAATCTGTCCCAACTTGCTCCTCTTAGCTGCTGCAGCTATCATGACCAAAGCTGCTGTCTTTACCTCAGGACCAGTGGCGCCAATTCAGATATTTCTTGGGAGAGGAAATTCTGGTGCCTGCACTTCTCCCCCAACAGCGACGTCCCCGCTTGTCCCCTCCATCCGCCGCAGGGACCCCAGGTCTCCCTCAACCAGGGAGTCTCCCCTCTCTCTTACCCACACAGTGCATGAGCCAGTGCTGCCAGGAGACAAGTTCTCAGTGGATTCTCCCGCACTTCACCATCCTGTCACATCTGTGTGACGGGTTCCAATGTCACTTGGCCTGGCTGTCCTCTGTCTGGACGGAAGGATTGCGGAGCCAAATCTGAGTGGTGTTGCGACGCTGTGCACCAGGGTTCAATGCCTCTCATTGAAATTTGTCCCTGCTGAGTCACATTTCAGTGGCTTTGCTACCACCCAGCCAGAGCAACTCTCCAGACACTCCAGCAGGAGTCATGCTGATTTACTGTGGGAACACTGCTTAAAATTGGTCAGGACACGTCCCTGTGCCACCTGCTAGCTCTGCAGCCTAAGGAGTTTTGAGCGAGTGCAAAAACCTTGAAGGGAGCGGGGCATTGCTCCCACATTCTACTAATTGGTGCCACTGCTCTGAATTCAGGCATTATGTGGAATAGAGAGGCCTCTGGCTTCCACAGGAGGACCACAGGACACATAGGCTATGTCCACACTACCCACCACTTTCAGCAGCATGAAGGCTATGCATAGCTACATGCCACAGCGAAGAGCAGGCGGCATCCACATTGTGGTGTATAGCTACATGTGCCAGTGAAAGTCTTTGAGAAAAGGGGAGGCAGTGGGGAGAAGGCCGTGCCAGAGCCACTGGAGTCTTTTCCTGCAGCAGAGAGAAGGCTCCAGCAGGGAGGAGCTGCCAGAGCCTTTCCCTGCTGCCCCTCCCCTACCAGAGCCTTTCCTCGTGACTGGAGTATTTCCCTGCAGTGGTGAAAGGATCCAGCAGTTGGGAGGCAATGGCTAAAAATAGCCATATAGATGGGAAGGTACAGCATGGGTGAGTAGAGAGCCACATACATAACTACATCCTTCAAGTATGCCTGTACTCTATTCACTTAAGCCATGCCTCTCAGTCTATACTGCTACTTAAATTCATTCAGAGGGCTACCCAAGTACATACTCTATAGACTGCTGAAAGAAGCATGACATGTAGATGTAGCCTTAGATGTGTGACATTCCAGCTAAGCTCTGGGAATGTGTGACAGGACTATCAAAAGTGTGACACTTAAAAGCCCTGTAATTAGCTGCATTACCCCCTGCACTCACACTGCCAAGCCAACCTGACCCCCTCCCAGTTCAGATGTTCTCACAACTCATCAGCATCTGCCAACCAACCTCCACCAGGTCTGAAACAGCCACACCTTCTATAGCCTCCCTGGGCTGAGAAACTCTCCTTTCTACTTAGCCTCTTGACACCTCAGAATGACTCCCGACAGCAATGAACCTTCTGCGAACTACCACCTCCAGGCTCAGAACACTCCTTCTCCCAGAAATGCACACATCCGCCCACCACTCCAGTCTCACAAAACCCATCCTCACTGGCTTAGAATACTTCATCCTTCTACTTGACACCCACAGACACAAGGGCAGATGCCTCCCAGCTTTAGCTTCCCAGCGCTCCCCCCCACCCAGGCTTTTTGTTGGGTCTGGAAAAACAAGAACAGAGGCAGCAGGGAGCATGTGCATGTGATCTGAAATACCCCATAGAAATTTGTATTCCCTCCTCTCTTCTTCCTCCCTGTGCTACCTGCAGTCTGTGACCTGCAAAGTATGAAGTTCCCCAGTGGCAGATGGGTTTATTGCTGCCTCCACAAGCTGAAGCATCTAGTACCACCAAAAACACCATAGTAGCCACAGACTACGCTATGTGTTGTAATAAATCAGCCACACTACACAGTTCTGAGATTATTTCTGATGCTTACGCCACGAACTTCTATTGACCAGTTGGATTGGTTGTCAGGTAGGGTGGCCAGACAGCAAGTGTGAAAAATCGGGACAGGGGTGGGGGGGGGAATAGGAATCTATATAAGAAAAAGACCCAACAATCGGGACTGTCCCTATAAAATCGGGACATCTGGTCACCCTATTATCGGGTAGGTGGTAGAATGGGAACAAGTTACCTAGTCATATTTTATTGGAGAGCTCCATGTGGTTGCTTGTTATTTTAATACCTAAAGTATTATCTGGGAGGAAATATGTGCTGCTTCAGACATTGGACAGAGGGTCTTGCTTGAGCAAGATACGAGACACCTCCTATCTCAGCACTGAGCTCTTAGTAGACACGTTGTTCCAACCTTCTGCTGACCCAGTGAGTGAAGAACAAACTCCGAACTTGCAATTGGATTCCCATGAGGCAGTGCATTGTTCTACCTCTACATTACTTAGCTGGCCCGCTCAGGGAGTTTGCCTCCATTTCACTTTTTTGAGCCACAGGGTTATTTTTCTTTTCTGATTTAACATTTCTAGCACCGCGCCCCCCAACATAATACAACTCGCATACTTGTAGATTATGAAGAAATAATTTGTTTCCTTAGCAACTGAATGCAATGTCTATATTAAGAAAGAAAGTAATTAACCCTCTAATGTGAGATAATGCTGCATACACATGTTTAAATCTGCAGGCGTCTTTGGCTATAGCCACAGTATATCAAGTTTTAAGTGATAAATGCTTATCTCTTGATAGCCATCCTATTAAAACAAGCAGGGAAAATTCCATAGAAGCAGCAATATGTGACATTAATGGAAATATATCCAGAAAATGGATTGTAATTGTCAATCTTGAGAGAAGCAGCTGTGGAGTTCTGTAATTTGATTCCATTTTAGGGTAGCTTTTTTTTTCTTCCTTCCTGTGGATGCAACTATGATTACTCCCAATAGCTGTTCAGAGTGACGTATTTTTATAGATTTCCTGCTTTAGTTTCTCTACACAGTTTTTATTCATCACCCTAAGGTTGGTCAAATTAGATGTGTGATCTGTGTAATATATGAGAGAGAGAAGTTTACTTGTGTGCATATAGATTTAGAATGGCAAGGTAAGGGATGTAATATCTTTTATTGGAGCAACTTCTGCTGGCGAAAGAGACTAGTTTTTGAGCTTACACAGAGGTCTTCAGGTCAGGAAATCTCTTTCACCAACATAAACTGGTCCAATAAAAAATATTATCTCCCCCATCTTGTGCCTCTAATATCCTGAGACCAGCATGGCTACAACACTGCAAAAAACATATACATATTGGTAATTTTTTAAAAACAGATATGCACAGTTAGGATCCAAAATCCATATTTAGGCACCTGAGCCCAGATCTTCCAACTGAAAGGTAGGCATCTAAATACCTTTGAGGATCTGGGCCCTAAATCATTATTCAGCAAGGTACTTAAGCATATGAATAACTTTACGCACTCATTGATTGTCCATGTACTTAAGTACCTTGCAGAATTGGATTCCTAAGTAGGTGGCCTGATGATCAAGAGTGGTAAGCATCCAAAAACTCACTTTGACTTGAATGGACACTTCCAAGTGCTCAGCACATTTGAAAATAAGCCCACTTACATAGGTGCCTAAGTATTGATTTAGGAGATGAATTTTAAGCACCCATTTTTCAAAATCTTGGCCACATGCCTTCACGAAATGATTACAGTGGAAATCAATTTCTTCAGTTCTAGAATGAGGAAATTAAATATAAATTGTTCAATAGTTAATGTTTTCTGAATAGTGCTGATGTCCCTGAACAGCAATATGCAATTTAAGATTCCTTCATTGTAAGTTATTAATATGTTGAAACATTGCATACTAATTTTTAATTTAGGCATTTGTTTGCCAGTACTGCCTACTCTATACCCGTGTGTAAATGAAAAATAAAAATAAATAATTTTGGGAATGGGCAGATGACTCATGTATCATGATTTTAATAAGCTTTCAATTCCCCTCACTGCCAATATTGGCTAAAAATATCCCAGTAGGGCCAAATTCTATCTTCAGTTATGTCTGTGTAAACCCATTGATTTCTGTGGGATTTTCACAGCTCTGCCAAAGGGCAGAATTTCACAATCAGGCCAGGTTCCCCCTGTTGTAATCCCCACTGATTTCATTGGAGTTTTTATACCAGGAATACATTTGGCTCCTGATCCTTCCATTGTACTATGCCACATTGTCTATTTTATAGCCAAATGTGTCAGAAGGAAAGTCAGATTGTGCTCCTAGAGCAATGCCAAGAACATTCTGAAAATCTGTAATCAGTCTGGTTCAAGTTCTCTGTGTACCCTTATTTCTAACCTGCATATAACTGTCAAGATGGATAAGATTACATATTAGATATGGTCACACTTCTGCCCTGTCTGGTTGATGAGATCTTATCAAGGTGAGGCTCTTCAATTCCTTTTTGGGGGGGGGGGGTGGAGACGGGAGTGGATGGGGGGGAAATGCATTACAAGGTCTTCAGGCTATAAGCAGTGTTTTGTAAATGGAACAAAAATAATTCTAGATTTTTTTTTCTACATAGTCTAAAACGGAATCAGATCCCAAAGCTCTGTACCTTACCCTCAATATAAAAAAGAAGGTATGTCCAATTTTACCGTAACAGTGTTATGGTGAAAAGAATTGTTTGTGCTTTCAGCATTTCTTTTCTTTAGCAAAATTATCCTCCTTTTGGTAATAAAGAAAAGCAGACTACTTTGGAACTGGGAGCACTTAAAGCCTTTTTGCTTTTAGATCCATACGTAGTACACTCAGAGTGAAACAAGTACAAAGTGCTGTTTAAATATTCTCATGGAAAAACTCTGGAACTGTGCTTTGTAAGTGTATTATATGTATAGATGGTTTCGTTTTATACATGTGACAATGTCCCTAAGTGAGTCATCTCAACAAAAATGATTAGGGCAACAAAAATGATTAGGGGTCTAGAGCACATGACTTATGAGGAGAGGCTGAGGGAACTGGGATTGTTTAGTCTCCAGAAGAGAAGAATGAGGGGGGATTTGATAGCTGCTTTCAACTACCTGAAGGGGGGTTCCAAAGAGGATGGAGCTCGGCTGTTCTCAGTGGTGGCAGATGACAGAACAAGGAGCAATGGTCTCAAGTTGCAGTGGGGGAGGTCTAGGTTGGATATTAGGAAACACTATTTCACTAGGAGGGTGGTGAAGCACTGGAATGCTTTACCTAGGGAGGTGGTGGAGTCTCCTTCCTTGGAGGTTTTTAAGGCCCGGCTTGACAAAGCCCTGGCTGGGATGATTTAGTTGGGAATTGGTCCTGCTTTGAGCAGGGGGTTGGACTAGATGACCTCCTGAGGTCCCGTCCAACCCTGATATTCTATGATTCTATGATTCTATGATCTGCTAGGACTGAATCCAGGACTTCTGGATTTGTAAGTATGAACCACATCTGAGAGAGCTAAGGTCAGGTCTGCTAGTTTTGAAGCATCAGCAGTTCATAAACCTTTACATATGGTCTATCCACAGAAAGGGGACAAAATGTCACCCGGTGTTAATGTTCTTTACATACAGGCTGGATTGGTTAATTAATATTAAAATTGATTGAATCTTTTCCATCAAAATGTTTTTTAATAGGAAATGATTTTTTGACAAACTGGAAAATTAAAACAAAACAGTTTTGTCAAATTTTTGGAGGTGTGGGGTAGAAGCTATTTAGTTGCTAAAATGATTTCAGTTGTTTATTGAAAACCGGAAAAATGTTGAAGAAATTTTATATGAAAACAAAACTTTTTCCATTTTCATTGAATATTTTGTGGAGGGTGGGGAAATAATTTCCTGATCAACTCTAAGATAAAACAATACACTAGATAAATTTGTTCAGAAAAGTCCATACCCTAATTCGCCAGACATTACCCCAATCACTTGCTTGTATGCTGTATCCCCTATCCCTAGTGCTCATCAATCTTTTCCATTTATATTGTAAGGTCTTAAAAGCAAGGCCTTTCTCTCACTATTTCTCTCACAGCCCCTAGCACAACGAGGCTCCATATAATAAAAATAATCCACAAATAATAATCTTCTTGCCAGTTTACCACCTTATCAATAGGTGGAATAATATGGACTCATCTCTGAATTTAAGGCCACCAAAAATTCCACTGAAATTTTAAATGACCCTCCTTTTCTTGTGGTTGCTATTAAATGTCTTAGAAAACCTGAATCATTGGCTAGCATCTTAGTGTTCCACAGAGTCCAAGGCAAGTATTGTAAGCAAATAAACTCCAACATCTGGTGCATGCATTACCCATCAGACTTCTCAGATCTAGCACCTGAATTGATTTTTATAATCTTTTTCTTTCTTGGTTAAGCAGAAGAGATTTAGATCCTTTCAGGCTTTGGATTTAATCACATTTCCAAAATCCTGTCTTTCCCCACATGCTTGTAGTTGCTGACTCCGCACTGGCTGTTCTTAGTCTCGCATTTCAGCAGTAGGGACCATGATATAGGCTATATCTACACTAGAGAGCTTACAGTGGCACAGCAGTACCGATGCAGCTGCGCTGCTGTAAGATCTCTAGTATTGCCGCTCCATGCCAACAGGACAGAGCTCTCCCATTGATATAATTAAACCACCCTCAACGAGGGTCAGTAACTATGTCAGTGGGAGCAGCTCTCCTGCTGACATAGCACTGTGCACATAAGCGCATATGTCAGTGTGGCTTATGTTGCTCAGAGGGTGTTTTTTTCACACCCCTGAGCGACATAAGTTTTGCTGATGTAAGCGGCAGGGTAGACATACCCTTAGTCCCTTCCTTCCTTGTTTGTCTTGGCTGCCTGAACTTCCATAGACCATCTTGTACTCACCAGCTGTTTTCTTCCTGGATCAAGCTATTTCCTTCTCATCACCTAGACCCTTCCTGACTTATCTTAAGATGGGCAAATTGGGATAAAACTCCCTCCTCTTCAGAGTGAAAGAGAGGGAGAAAACAGCTCTAAATGTTCATGCATTCACCAAGGATGATCTACAGTGGGACTAACTTTTTATTAGAGCTCATCAGAATTTTTTTAATCAAAATGGATTTTCAATTAAAAATGCCATTTATGTAGAAATCAACATGTTTGGAAAAAGTGATTTCAACAAAATTGTGTTTTGAACTCCCCCCACACACATACACAATATATATATATATATTGATAATGTTACATAGCCCATTTCAACTCTCAAGTTTTCACTTCAAAATGACTTTCCGTAAACAAAATACATTGTTTTATGTAAACAAGTTAAAAAGTTAAAATTGGAAAACTTGTTTAAATTTTATCAAAACAAAATGTTTTGATTGACCTAAAACACCATTTTTTCCCCCAAAGTCTGTTTCATGGGAAATTTCAAATTTTATTTTTTTTTCATTCTGTTTTGGAACAGAAATTTTTTTGAAATTGCAGAATTTCCCACAAAACAGAAATCTGGTTCCCACACAGCCTTTCCCCAAATGGTTCACTATCTGTGTTCCTATGACTCTTTGATTGCCTGTGGCCCAATTCTGATCCTGTAGGGTACTCCAAAGAATAAGAAGAGGAACGCAATAACAATCTGGTAGGTCTGTACAAAAGAGTCAGCAGCAAACATTTCAGTAATGCAAGGTGGTTGAGGCAATAGCAAACTAGCTGGGTTAATAGCAAAGTAAATAATTTACAGTATGTTACTAACCATGAAGAGTTGATTTATGATTCCTAAAAAAATTCATTGTTTATTACCTGGTGTAAACACAGGTGTGGAAAAAATCTCGCCAGCCCTATTAGTTTAAGCCTTAAATCGACATAGGCCCACCCTGCAGGCCACAAGCCTGAACCAAGCTAAGTGTTGTGCTTCCCGACAGGGACAGTCAAGGGTTATGACCAGAGGAGGGGGGGGGGGGCGGGGAGGGGAAGAATGGTAAGTCCTGGCGACTGCAATAATAGTGTGTGTGTTTATGGCTGGTGAAATATAATAACCGCTTGTGTAAAGCAATAAGCATTAAGTAACTAGCTAAAATGATTAATTATGCCTCTTCTTATCTTTTTGTGTATCTATGCCCCCACAATTGCATAAAACCCTATTGTGTAACTGTACCCTGCCTGGAACATTTGAGTAACAGGCACCCCAAATGATGCAAAGAAATGACAGTGTCGGAAACCACCAAGAAGACTCTCCTATTCCTCTAAATGACGTGTAACGTATAATATGTTTGCGGTTTTCGGCTTTAAAAGGGATTGGTGTACTCCAATCGGGGGAGTGGTTTCTAACTGCTACCCCCAATGCGTTGGTATGTATTGCAATAAACGGGCCTCAGAACATAAGAACATAAGAACATAAGAAAGGCCGTACTGGGTCAGACCAAAGGTCCATCTAGCCCAGTATCTGTCTACCGACAGTGGCCAATGCCAGGTGCCCCAGAGGGAGTGAACCTAACAGGCAATGATCAAGTGATCTCTCTCCTGCCATCCATCTCCATCCTCTGATGAACAGAGGCTAGGGACACCATTCTTACCCATCCTGGCTAATAGCCATTTATGGACTTAGCCACCATGAATTTATCCAGTCCCCTTTTAAACATTGTTATAGTCCTAGCCTTCACAACCTCCTCAGGTAAGGAGTTCCACAAGTTGACTGTGCGCTGCGTGAAGAAGAACTTCCTTTTATTTGTTTTAAACCTGCTGCCTATTAATTTCTTTTGGTGACCCCTAGTTCTTGTATTATGGGAATAAGTAAATAACTTTTCCTTATCCACTTTCTCAACATCACTCATGATTTTATATACCTCTATCATGTCCCCACTTAGTCTTCTCTTTTCCAAACTGAAGAGTCCTAGCCTCTTTAATCTTTCCTCATACGGGACCCTCTCTAAACCCTTAATCATTTTAGTTGCTCTTTTCTGAACCTTTTCTAGTGCTAGAATATCTTTTTTGAGGTGAGGAGACCACATCTGTACACAGTATTCGAGATGTGGGCGAACCATGGATTTATATAAGGGCAATAATATATTCTCAGTCTTATTCTCTATCCCCTTTTTAATGATTCCTAACATCCTGTTTGCTTTTTTGACCGCCTCTGCACACTGCGTGGACATCTTTAGAGAACTATCCACGATGACGCCAAGATCTTTTTCCTGACTCGTTGTAGCTAAATTAGCCCCCATCATGTTGTATGTATAGTTGGGGTTATTTTTTCCAATGTGCATTACTTTACATTTATCCACATTAAATTTCATTTGCCATTTTGTTGCCCAATCACTTAGTTTTGTGAGATCTTTTTGAAGTTCTTCACAATCTGCTTTGGTCTTAACTATCTTGAGTAGTTTAGTATCATCTGCAAACTTTGCCACCTCACTGTTTACCCCTTTCTCCAGATCATTTATGAATAAATTGAATAGGATAGGTCCTAGGACTGACCCTTGGGGAACACCACTAGTTACCCCTCTCCATTCTGAGAATTTACCATTAATTCCTACCCTTTGTTCCCTGTCCTATAACCAGTTCTCAATCCATGAAAGGACCTTCCCTTTTATCCCATGACAGCTTAATTTACGTAAGAGCCTTTGGTGAGGGACCTTGTCAAAGGCTTTCTGGAAATCTAAGTACACTATGTCCACCGGATCCCCCTTGTCCACATGTTTGTTGACCCCTTCAAAGAACTCTAATAGATTAGTAAGACACGATTTCCCTTTACAGAAACCATGTTGACTATTGCTCAAGAGTTTATGTTTTTCTATGTGTCTGACAATTTTGTTCTTTACTATTGTTTCAACTAATTTGCCCGGTACCGACGTTAGACTTACCGGTCTGTAATTGCCGGGATCACCCCTAGAGCCCTTTTTAAATATTGGCGTTACATTAGCTAACTTCCAGTCATTGGGTACCGAAGCCGATTTAAAGGACAGGTTACAAACCTTAGTTAATAGTTCCGCAACTTCACATTTGAGTTCTTTCAGAACTCTTGGGTGAATGCCATCTGGTCCCGGTGACTTGTTAATGTTGAGTTTATCAATTAATTCCAAAACCTCCTCTAGTGATACTTCAATCTGTGACAGTTCCTCAGATTTGTCACCTACAAAAGCCAGCTCAGGTTTGGGAATCTCCCTAACATCCTCAGCTGTGAAGACTGAAGCAAAGAATCCATTTAGTTTCTCCGCAATGACTTTATCATCTTTAAGCGCTCCTTTTGTATTTTCATCGTCAAGGGGCCCCACTGGTTGTTTAGCAGGCTTCCTGCTTCTGATGTACTTAAAAAACATTTTGTTATTACCTTTGGAGTTTTTGGCTAGCCGTTCTTCAAACTCCTCTTTGGCTTTTCTTATTACACTCTTGCACTTAAGTTGGCAGTGTTTGTGCTCCTTTCTATTTGCCTCACTAGGATTTGACTTCCACTTTTTAAAGGAAGTCTTTTTATCTCTCACTGCTTCTTTTACATGGTTGTTAAGCCACGGTGGCTCTTTTTTAGTTCTTTTACTGTTTTTCTTAATTTGGGGTATACATTGAAGTTGAGCCTCTATTATGGTGTCTTTAAAAAGGGCCCACGCAACTTGCAGGGATTTCACTTTAGTCACTGAACCTTTTAACTTTTGTCTAACTAACCCCCTCATTTTTGTATAGTTCCCCCTTTTGAAATTAAAGGCCACAGTGTTGGGCAGTTGAGGTGTTCTTCCCACCACAGGGATGTTGAATGCTATTGTATTATGATCACTATTTCCAAGCGGTCCCGCTATAGTTACCTCTTGGACCAGCTCCTGCGCTCCACTCAGGATTAAATCTAGAGTCGCCTCTCCCCTTGTGGGTTCCCGTACTAGCTGCTCCATGAAGCAGTCATTTAAAGTATCGAGAAATTTTATCTCTGCATTTCGTCCTGAAGTGAAATGTTCCCAGTCAATATGGGGATAATTGAAATCCCCCACTATTATTGGGTTCTTAATTTTGATAGCCTCTCTAATTTCCCTTAGCATTTCATCATCACTATTACTGTCCTGGTCAGGTGGTCGATAATAGATCCCTAATGTTATATTTTTACTAGAGCATGAAATTTCTATCCATAGAGACTCTATGGAACCTGTGTGTTCGCTTAAGATTTTTACTTCATTTGAATCTACACTTTCTTTAACATATAGTGCCACTTCTCCCCCTGCACGGCCTGTTCTGTCCTTCCGATATATTTTGTACCCCGGAATGATTGTGTCCCATTGATTGCTCTCAGTCCACCAGGTTTCTGTGATGCCTATTATAGCTATATCCTCCTTTATCACAAGGCACTCTAGTTCACCCATCTTATTATTTAGACTTCTGGCATTTGTGTACAAGCACTTTAAAAACTTGTCCCTGTTTATTAGCCTGCCTTTTTCTGATGTGCCAGATTCTTTTTTATGTGGCTGTTTATCATTTGATCCGGCCCTTACATTATACTTTTCAGTCCTCTGCTCCTGACTATAACCTGGAGATTCTCTATCATCAGACTCTCCCCTAAGAGAAGTCTGTGTCCGATCCACACGCTCCTCTGCAGCAGTCGGCTTTCCCCCATCTCCTAGTTTAAAAACTGCTCTACAACCTTTTTAATGTTTAGTGCCAGCAGTCTGGTTCCACTTTGGTTTAGGTGGAGCCCATCTCTCCTGTATAGGCTCCTCCCATCCCAGAAGTTTCCCCAGTTCCTAATGAACGTGAACCCCTCCTCTCTACACCATCGTCTCATCCACGCATTGAGACTCTGAAGCTCTGCCTGCCTACCTAGCCCTGCGCGTGGAACTGGGAGCATTTCTGAAAATGCCACCATAGAGGTCCTGGATTTCAGTCACTTCCCTAGCAGCCTAAATTTGGCTTCCAGGACATCTCTCCTACCCTTCCCTATGTCATTGGTACCTACATGTACCACGACCACCGGCTCCTCCCCAGCACTACACATAAGTCTATCTAGATGCCTCGAGAGATCCGCAACCTTTGCACCAGGCAGGCAAGTCACCATATGGTTCTCCCGGTCATCACAGACCCACCTATCTACATTTCTAATAATCGAATCTCCCATTACTAACACCTGCCTTTTCCTAGAAACTGGAGTTCCCTCCCCCGGAGAGGCAACCTCAGTGCGAGAGGCAAGCCCAGAACCATCTGGAAGGAGGGTCCCAACTACGGGAAAGTTTCCCTCTGCTCCCATTGACTGCTCTACTTCCCTGGGCCCTTCTTCCTCCTCAACAGCACAGGTGCTGTCTAAGCGGAGGTGGGACAATTCTACAGTGTCCCGGAAAGCCTCATCAACATACCTCTCTGCCTCTCTCAGCTCCTCCAGTTCCGCCACCCTGGCCTCCAAAGTCCGTACATGGTCTCTGAGGGCCAGGAGCTCCTTGCACCGACTGCACACATACGCCATCCACCCACAGGGCAGGTAATCATACATGCAACAGTCGGTGCAATAAACTGGATAGCCCCCACTCTGCTGCTGGGCTTCTGCCTGCATTGTATCCTAGTTAGTGAAAGGGTGGTTTACAGAAGGGAGTTTTGGAATGTGGTTTGGTTTATAGGTTTATGGGGGGGCCACGGGGATGGGGTTACGGCTGGCGAGGGACTCCCACTCCCTTCCCACTCCCCTTCTAAACTCCCTTGCGAAACTCCCTGTTAGCAGCCCCTGGTCGCAAAGCTCCCTGGTCGCTTGTGCGCGGCTTTATAAAGCCCTGGCCTGAGTGAATGCCCCGCCCACTGATTAAGGCTCAGCCAATTACCAGAGGCTTCGAGCTTTCAAACCTGCCTCCAACTGCCAGCCAGAGCACACGGTCCCTCAAACAACCAAACAAACAAACACAAGCTCAGCACACAGCAAGTAACCCCCAA
Source organism: Emys orbicularis (assembly GCF_028017835.1). Classification (NCBI taxonomy): domain Eukaryota; kingdom Metazoa; phylum Chordata; order Testudines; family Emydidae; genus Emys; species Emys orbicularis. Next base: position 264,216,479 of record NC_088683.1, on the reverse strand, counting down.
ACACAAACAAACACACACTACAGACAGTCACTTACCCCACAGATGCTGTATTAGCTCCTCCTTCACCTGGAGAACTCCCTTGCGAAACTCCCTGTTAGCAGCCCCTGTTCGCAAAGCTCCCTGGTCGCTTGTGCGCGGCTTTAAGTTTGATTAGAGACTCAGGCTTGAGTCTCTAATCAAAATGATGCGTGGGTGACTTTTTCCACAACACAGGTAAATTGCCCGAGTCCTTCCCAACCATAGAGTGTCACAGGGAAGATAGAGAGATGTGGTCAATCTCTGGATTTCGAGATTCAGCAGTGAAGGGAACAGAAAACCATGAGATGAGAGTGTATGTGACACTGTCAGATGTCTAACTGGCACTTTTAAATTGAATTCATTGAGAGACAGGTAGACAGTTAAGAGATATATAATACGATTCTATTAAAAGATAGAGATGATATGATTGTTCTGCCTACAGTGAAAGACAAGGTGGGTGGGGTAATATCTTTTATTGGACCAACTTCTGAGAAAGCAGTCTGGCTGTGGGAATCTGCACCAAGCTGACATTTACAGAGGAGATTAGTAATTCATAAAATGGTTCCTGAATAGCTGACAATGATGTAAAACAAGTATATGAAATACACAATAAATACATAATTTCCTGCCTGCTTTCTCTGATCTGGGTCTGTGTCCAAATCTGAATGTGTCAACTTAGACTTGTAATAGTTTGGGGTTATGTCTAAGTACCTCCCTGTTCTGATTCTGTGAAAGCCAAATTGTATTTTCAGTGTCCAGTTTGAGTGTAACCTTTATTATGACCTTTTCTATATACCGTAACTGCCATGTAGGATTGCTACATCACTCTTCTGTTAGGGGGCCTAGTGCCTAGGTGTCTGATCCTGAATAAGAGAGTCATCAAGGGACCATCAGCTTTGAGCAACTCTCTCTTATGGGAATAGTGGGCTTGCTAAAGGGAGTGGCCAAGCTACCAGTTTGATTCCAGGGGGCTGGAACTTTAACTACCTGACTGGACTCTGAAGCCAGTCAGTGAGCCACATGACAGAGGGACAAGGTGGGTGACGTAATAATATCTTTTATTGACAAATTTCAGTGGGTAAAAGAGACAAGCTTTCAAGATTACACAGAGCTTTTCTCCAGGTCTGGAGAAGAAGGTATTATTTTACCTCTCCTGTTTCTACAGTATCCTGGAACCAACACTACACTACAAATATGACAGAGAACACAGCAACCTTGTTTAAAAGTCAAGATGTGATTCTCTCCCCTGTTCTCCCCTCAGGAACCAGAAGGACTGCAAGAAACAGAAGGACTCACAATAAGGGGTGAGCATATACTATGTATGCTTTCTGTGGTTTTAGAACTCTTATGTAAAGCCTGTGTTCCTTATTTTGCCGGCCATGTGGTCCCAAAGAGTTAAACTATAAAGCCCACTGAGTATGGGAGCTCTGGGGGAGGATCCTTAGTGACTGGTGAGGTTTGCGAGGTTCAGCACTGGTTTCAGGGCCTCGGGCAGTTGAATAGCACAACTTCATATCCCAAGGAAGCGGGGGTCAGACAGCAAGTCTGCATACCACGAGTGCACAACTAGAAGCCAGAACTAGAAACAGTCTCTGGACACTGCCCGGACCCAGCTGGCTTGGAAGTATGTGGGATCCAAAGGCTGGGTCCAATATCATAGTGATTGGTGACCATCCACTAGGGGGACTCTGCCAGGTCTGTAAAAGGCCTCATCTCTCTAAAACGAGAGTGGCCAACCTGAGCCTGAGAAGGAGCCAGAATTTACCAATGTACATTGCCAAAGAGCCACAGTAATACATCAGGAGCCTGCCCATTAGTTCCTCCCCCCACTCCCAGAGCCTCCTGCCCACCGGCAGCCCCACCAATCAGTGCTTCCGCCTCCCTCCCCGCACCTCCCGATCAGCTGTTTCCTGGCATGCAGGAGACTCTGGGGGGGGAGGGGGAGGAGCGAGAGCATGGCAGGCTCAGGGGATGGGGTGGGAAGGGGTGGAGTGGGGGCAGGGCTTATGGCAGAGCCAGGGGTTGAGCAGTGAGCACCCCCCGGCACATTGGAAAGTTGGTGCCTGTAGCTCCAGCCTTGGAGTTGGTGCCTATACAAGGAGCCGCACATTAACTTCTGAAGAGCCGCATGTGGCTCCGGAGCCACAGGTTGGCCACCCCTGCTCTAAAAGGACCTGAAGTGTCACCCCAATCTATCCCCGAAATGGACATAGGAAAAGTCTGAATTTGAATGTTATTTTTTGGATGCATGTCTACATTTTTCATTTTTAAACCAAGACAGTGCAGCTGGTATGGATAGGCATATCTTAGTATAATTCAGAAAATATTCATATTGGCGTGTTCTAAATACAGTAAGCAACCTGAAAGCTTGTCATTTACCAATATAACCCCAAAACTACTTTTGATTTCTGTGATCATTTTAAGTATGGGAAATAACAGAAATATAGCAAACAGTTAAAATGGTAAATGACAGGTTTAAAAAGGCACAGCTTGATCTGAACTGCAAAATAATGGTTCTTTTGGATCTTTTCACCAGACAGTATATTAGAGGCATAATTATCATTATTTAAGCACTTCAAATCACTTGGCCTTCACCTTCATACTGTATAACACTATTTAGAGTGTGCTATCAACTCCCAACAATGCACTGTCATCTTTTTGATTACACTACTTGTCTTAATGTAGCATGTTTAATGTGTACATTGGCCCTTAACCTTTCATATCTGCCTAGCTGAGGTGGTTTTAGTGTTGGCACTCTGGGATGTGGTATAAAACCTGCTAGTATTTTAGTTAGCTTGTAAACCACTGATGTTTTTTTCTGACCCACGGTACGCTTCTTTGTTTATCTATGCACATTTTTCTGTGTCTGCATTTATTAAACAACATTTTAAGAAAGAATAAAGTAGATTTTCTGAGACCACCTGGAATTATCCAACATCGCTGAAAGTGGATTATGACAAGAGAAGACAAGTACATCACAAAAGATAGTGAAAATCACGTTAATATGAGGAATGTGCTGATGTTTCTGTGATGTGATCATAATACATTCATCCCAATTACATTCGTTTATATGGTAATTAGGGTTTTCTAGCTCTAGTTTCACAGATATTTAAGCAGGTGAACATCTTTCTTCCTGATATTCCATCGAACAGGACAAATTAAGAGGTATGAAAAAGAGGAAGCATGCTCACCAGAAATAAAATAAATTGAGTGCCTTGTTAGGAGTACAAAAGCTTTGAACTTGCTCTTCCCCCCAGTGGGAATGGTCCATTAAAATTACAGTAAAAGCTTTTTTATCTGGCATGTTGGAGGAATGGGGGGTGGCGGTAAGTAAAAAATTCTGATTAACTAAGAGGGAAGGAGTTTGTTTGCAGGAGGGTGCTCAGGGCTGAGGGTTGGGGCATGGGAGGGGGTGCAGGGCATGGACTATGGGAGGGAGCTCGGGGCAGAGGGTTGGGGTGTGGGAGGGTTTTCGGGGTGCCGGATCTAGGCAGCGCTCACCGTGGACCACTCCCCACAAGCAGCAACATGTCCAGAGAGGTGCGGCCAAGTGGCTCTGAACGCTGCCTCCACCTGTAGGTGCCGCCCTTGCAGCTCTCATTTGCCGCAGTACCCGGCTAATGGGAGCTGCGGAGCCAGTGCTCGGGGCAGGGTGGGAGCAGCGCACGGAGCCCCCGTGGCCGTTCCTCCACCTAGGAGCATTGACCGTGGCCAGTGGGAGCTGCGGGGGTGGCGCCTGTGGGCAGAGGCAGCATGCAGAGCCGCCTGGCTGCACCTCTCTGGACATTTCGCCACTTAAGGGGAGCCACCTGATGTGAGTGCCACCTGGATCTGACACCCCAAAATCCCTCCCACGCCTCAACACCCTGCCCCAAACCCCCTCCTGCACCCACACTCCCTCCCAGAGCCCATGCCCCACACCCTCTGCCGAAATGCCGGTTTATTGAACTTTCTGGTTTGTAAAGTGCTGGATAACACAGCTTTTCCTGTATATATAATTGTGCATGTATCAGACACTCATTCTAACCATTTTTAGGTTTAGAAAAGTTGTAATAGGGTTAACATTTGGACAAAAAATATGAAAACTGAAAAAATAGAAATAAAAATCAGAACTGAGAGCTGACTTATAATACAATACAGCATGACCACTGTGAATCTTGAAAAGTTTATCCTCTCCCAGCAAGGTATGAGTTGTTAGAAAAATGTGGAAATGGAGGCGGGGTTTGTTCTTTGAAGTCTTATATCTGACATGTAGAAAAAAAGAAACTTTCTTACACTGAGATGTTTCATTTTTTATTCCTTTTGTCACAAATGTGGTCTCTTACCTGATCAAGTTTTTTAAAGTGTAATTTAAAATGACAAAAGGAAGTGAGCTGTGTGATTCTCTAGAAGCGGATATCCCCTTTGGACCCTGTCATTCCAACATCATCCTCTCATCCTGTTATGTTGTGCAAGGTGCTAAATGGAGATTAAGATAGGGCCAACATATTTTTCATAGCAGATTGAATATATAGAGTTTGAGGAATAGGAATGTAAAAAACAAGAAAGCAAGTTTGATTTGTGGGTGGAAAAATGACATGCAGGCCATATGTGCCAGAAACATAGAGCATGTTTTAGCATGCTAAATGTTAAGTTATCACGAAACCACATAAAAAGACAAGTTCTGCACTGAGGCCCAAATAATTCTGAATTAACTTCAGAAACTAAGCGGACAATCTAGCTTGTCTTTTTAAAATAAGAAAAAAAACTCTTAAAGATTGCAAGCCTATTCAGTAAAGCTCAAGTGTGTGTGTGTATGGGGGGGGAGATAAAAGTGAAAAAAGTCTGGGTAGCAAGACATTTTGAAAATAAATTACAGGCCTGTTCTAATCCAGAAATTCCTGATTCCTGACACCACTGATGCAAAGGGCAGCTGAAATTCATTTTTAAAGCCTGTCATATAGATTTAGCTGCAAACTTTAATTTAAAAAGGCATGATACTGACTTACAATCATAGAAATGTAGGGCTGGAAGGAACTTTGAGAAGTCATCTTGCCCAGACCCCTGTGCTCTCGCAGAACCAAGTAAACCTAGACCCTCCCTGACAGGTGTTTGTGGAACCTCTTCTTTAAAATCTCTCTTGATGAGGACTCCACAACCTCCCTAAGAAGCATATTCCAGATCTTAACTATCCTTATAGTTAGAAAGTTTTTCCTAATATATAACCTTGGATGTAACATGGGAATTGTAATGAGGGAACAAGGTAGATAGATTATCAACTCCACTATCATCCTCTCATAGCAGAGTATCTGAACAGTACATTCAAAGACTTGATGCATTTCTTCCATGAAGCCATCTGATCTCTCTTTAGAGATGTTTAGGATTATGAGAGACAGAGAGACACCAACAATGGATCAGATGAAAACATAAGAGTAATCTGAGAGCTATAGAAATTACTGTGAGGTGAGGTGAGGGGAGGCAAGCATGACTCTGATGTATACCAGGGAGTTGGGGGTTGAGGAACACCAGGAAGAGGTAGGTGTTCTGGATACAACTGGCCAGGAAATGGACTTCCAGTTACACACACACACACACACACACACACACACACTGGCTTTTTGGAAAAAACCAAAATATCCTGAATCAGGCCCAAAATCCAAACACTCATTTTTTCCCACAGAACTGGAAGTTTGCAATATTTTGTTTTGGAAATGGCAAAACATTCCCACAGCTTGAATGTTTCAGTGTTTCCAAAAGGAAATATGATCCCAACATCCCAGCCCTGGGAGCCCCGGATGTGCAGCAGCCCACCTGAGGAACTGCCAAGTAGCTGGGGAATTTGGTGCTAGTGCCTCCAGAAAAACAAACAAACAAACAAACAAAAAACCAGAAAAGCAGTTCATCAGAATTTCCAACCACGTCTAATTCTGGAATACTTTTAGAAAAGGAAAAGAAAAATGTGACAAGGCAACAGTTATTGAGAGTCTTGGGAAAAGGGGGAAAGACCCAGAAGCATTGGAGGAAATTGTCAGGGTATGGGGAGTACTGTTAAGAGATTATGGAAGATAGAAGTAAATATAAAATATTCTTGGCCCGATTCTCCTCTCATTTATAACATAGGACTTGCCATACTGATTTAGCCCAGTATTATGTCTCCAGCAATGTCCAGTACCAAATGCTTCATAGGAAGGTGAAAGAAACCTTGAAATGTAGTTAGTAAATTTCCTCCTTTCACATCCTGCACTTCCACTGCCTTCAGTGAAGTTACTCCTGATGTACACAGGTGTGAGAGGAGAATTAGTTCCTCTAGCTAAAGAGTTCTAATGAAAGGACAAATATTTATTCTCTACTGGTCCCTTTCTTTCTTCAGGGGTATTGTTTTCAGCATTTCTTTCTGATTCTACCTGTTTAGTGGCTGAGGCATAAGTGTAATTCTTAAGCTTTACCTCTTGTTTGGAGAGGTTTCAGATTAGAAATTGTTATATTTTCACATTTCATGAAGAAAAAAAATCTACAGCTGTCACAGCAAACATCTTAGTAACCTTTCCAAATTTTGTCTATTAGCTTTTGAATGTTTCTCAACAGACTGATGAGGTAGATTAAGTGATTTCCTTTATGCTTTCCATGATATTATACTGCATTTCAAGTCTTAGCAGTATAGGTAGACAATGTTCTTCTAAGAATTTTACACGCTTTCACTGAGGCTAGGTCTACACTGCAGCGGGGTTCCGACCTAAGATACGCAACTTCAGCTACGTGAATACCGTAGCTGAAGTTGCGTATTTTAGGTCGGCTTACCTAGCGGTGAGGACGCGGGAAAGTCGACCGCTGCCGCGCTGCCGCCGACTCCGCTGCCGCCTCCTGCCGAGGTGGATTTCCGGAGTCGACGGCAGAGCGATCAGGGATCGATTTTACCGCGTCTTGACTAGACGCGGTAAGTCGATCCCCGAAAAACCGATTGCTACCCGCCGGATCGGCGGGTAGTGAAGACAAAGCCTGAGTGACTAAATAGTTTAGGTATTTTTAAGCTTCTGACAGAAAATGTCTAACACTATCACCTCTCTTAGGAAAATCATATGAGAGCAAGCTAGCACACTGTATAAAACATGGCATAGTGTGAATAGACCATCTCACACTGCTCTCACTTCAGTTCTTTCATTGTCAGTAATAATAAACTAGGAGAATGACTTTGGGAGGTCAACTGTACATTGATTTGGTCTTTATGTTGTGATAATATGTTGGCTGCTTTATGATCTTTGTTAAACAGAGATGCAAAATAAAACAGCCTTTGAAAATCACTAATGGTGGATGAGACAGATGCATTGGAGGAGTGGATTAAAATTTAAAATGATCTGGACAGACTGGAGAAATGATCTGAAGTAAATAGGATGAAATTCAATAAGGACAAATGCAAAGTACTTCATTTAGGAAGGAACAATCAGTTGCACACATACAAAATGGGAAATGACTGCCTAGGAAGGAGTACTGCAGAAAGGGATCTAGGATTCTTAGTGGACCACAAACTTAATATGAGTCAACAGTGTAACACTGTTGCAAAAAAAAAGTGAACATCATTCTGGGATATATTAGCAGGAGTGTTGTAAGCAGGACACGAGAAGTAATTCTTCCACTCTACTCTGCTCTGATTAGGCCTCAACTGGAGTATTGTGTCCAGTTCTGGGTGCCACATTTCAGGAAAGATTTGGACAAATTGGAGAAAGTCCAGAGAAGAGCAACAAAAATGATTAAAGGTCTAGAAAACATGATCTATGAGGGAAGATAGAAAAAAATGGGTTTGTTTAGTCTGTAAAAGAGAAGACTGAGAGGGGACATGATAACAGTTTTCAAGCACATAAAACATTGTTACAAGGAGGAGGGAGAAGAATTGTTCTTCTAAACTTCTGAGGATTGCACAAGAAGCAATGAGCTTAAATTGCAGCAAAAGAGGTTAGACATTAGGAAAAACTTCCTAACTGTCAGGGTGGTTATGCACTGGAATAAATTGCCTAGGGAGGTTGTAGATTCTCCGTCATTGGAGATTTTTAAGAGCAGGTTAAACAAACACCTGTCAGGAATGGTCTAGAATGATAATACTTAGTTTAGCCATGAGTGCAGAGGACTGGACTAAATGACCTCTCGAGGTCCCTTCCAGTCCTATGATTCTATGATATTCAGAATGATACCCATTGAGCTTGTACTCAAGTGGATGTCCACATATCTGTAAATGTATTCATAGAACAACCCTTCTGCTTTGTATTAAGGCTTCTTCTATTAATTTGGATACTGGATTTACACAGGGTGGTACAGTACTGTGTATGAAAAGATTTTTACTGAACCTCAAACACACACAAACTGATCCGAGCCAGTCTAGAGTAGAACATGCACAGTATTGCTATATAGAAGTGAAGACAATAGGAGTTACACATGTATGGAGAGCAAGACGGCATTCATTTTAGAGGTAAGAGGAACTTAAATGGCAGTGGGTTAGTTTGCTGCCATCTTGCAGACATAATCTTGCAGAGTTCTCTTTGCGTCATATATAATATTGTACCCTGAGGGATATACTCTTCCAGCAATGAGCTTTATTTCTCCCACCTCTAGAAACATTACCTCCATCTCAAAAATTGAGACAGTAGTTCACTCTGCTTGATCATTTAATCCAAAGCTTTTCTACTGTGGTTGGCAACAACTGTCCCAAGCATGGTGTTTGTCTGGGTTATTTTTATAAAGGTGGCCCCTTCCACTAAGAACTGGACTTAGATTACCAACTCATTTCACATAGATCAGGAAAAAACACCCTTCCAACAAGCCATCAAATGATAAAGAATCTTGTTGACTACAAACTTGCAATTAATTTGAAACAGTAACCTTGAAGAGACTCGTATTCCACTACCAGTCCCCTAAGCCATCCAGTTTTTTAGTTTCATGTACTTAGTAGGGAAGGAGAACTAATAACTGATGACATCAAGAAGGCTGAGGTGGTTAATGCTTATTTTACTTCAAAAGGTTAATGGTGACCTGATACTCAAGACAATATTAGCAACAAAGGTGAAGGAATGCAAACGAAAATAGGGAAAGAACATCTTAAAGAATATTTAGATAAGTTAGATATACTCCAATTGGTAAGGCCTGATGAAATTCATCTTAGGGTACTTAAGGAACTAGTTGATGCAAATTCAGAACCGTTCGCTATTATCTGCAAGATCTCATGAAGGACAGGTGAGTTCCCAGGGGACTGAAGGAGGGAAAACATCATAGCTATCTTTAAAAAGGGAACAAAGAGGTCCTGGGGGATTATAGACCAGTCAGCCTAACTTTGATACCTGGAAAGATGCTGGAATAAATTATTAAACAAACATTTTATAAGCACCTAGAGTCTAGAAGATAACAGGGTTATAAGGAACAGCCAGCATGGATTTGTCAAAAACAAATCATGTCAAACCAACCTAATTTTCTTCTGTGACAGGTTTACTGGGCTAATAGATGGGGGAATGCAGCAGATGTGATATATCTTGATTTTAGTAAGGCTTTTGACACAGTCCAATGTGCCATTCTCATCAGCAAACTAGGGAAATGTGGTTGAGATGAAGTTACTATAAGGTAGGTGCACAAATGGTTGAAAGACTGTACTCAAAGAGTAATTTTCAATGGTTTACGTAAAACTGGGACGATGTATCTAGTGGGATCACACAGTGGTCAATACTAGATTCGGTATTATTCATTATTTTCATTAATGTCTTGAATAATGGAATGGAGAATATGTTTATAAAATTTGCAGATGACACCACGCTGGGAGGGGTTGCAAGCACTTTGAAGGACAGTCCTAACAGCACCTGTGAAGTTTCAAATGTTTCCCAATTTTACTCTTTGGGGTAATTTAGCAGATAAGGTCAAAAATTCCCAAATTGGTTGTCTAATCCATATTTAGGCACTTTGTATATGTGCCTGACTTTAAGCAACTAAGTCTGAATATTCACCCTTAACAGATGGCTCTTCTGTGGGAGGACCTGCCACCACCATTACCCCAACCAGGGGTGGAGGTCACGGTGAGGCCCTTCTGGATGTATACTGGGAGTCTAAACACTCTGATATATTCTTTCTACATGTGGAACTCCTACTGCTGTCAATAAGAGTTCAACATGCAAAATCAATGTAGAATCTGCCCCATCAGTCCCTCTCACATTTGAGGAATAAAAGCACAACAAATGCACTTTGAAGGCCCAATCCATGACTAGGCACATGATTGGGTGTCAGAAGACATGAGATCTATTCTCAGCTCTGCCGCAGATTTCTTATTTGACATTGGGAAAATCACTTAATATCTCTGTGCCTTAGTTTCCTCACTTATAAGATGGGTTAATAATGTTTTCTTATCTCACAACAGTGCTGTGAGACTAAATTCACTACCGTTCCTAAAGGACTTTGATATCCACAGATGGAAAGTACTATACACTTGCAAGGTATAATTTATTATTTTGTTTTACTATAGCCCTTTTCTTTTTACATCAAAGCCCTTCTGATGCTCAGACTTTGGCTCCAATTCACAGCAATTCATATTTTAAACAAATCACACTCTGATGGAGATTGCAATGAAATGATCCCATCTTGAACTTTACCTGTTGATTTTAGCATTTCTGTTGGCTCTAGCATGCAGAGCAGTTTGAATTTCCCTGTGGCTCAGTGATGCCTTTTAGCAGATTATTTTAGATTCTCTCTTCAATGAAATCCTAATGGGAGAACAGCAGTAAGCATGACACCTAAAGATCACAAGCCCACAGGGGCAAATGACTCACTGTAACTATAGTTTAAAGGTACTTAGGAAAAGAATGACAAGCTCTTGGTAAGGAACGTGGATAATCCTCATAACAACCACACTATCTATCTGGATTTTTTTTTCTTTCTTTTGGTTTCAGTGGTCTGGGTGGCACCAGGGGAAAGGAGAGAAGACAAACTTCCATTTATTTGACATACAATGTTTATATAAAAGGCATAAAATATTACTCAAAATTGTGCTGCTCTAGTCCTGGGCCTACATTTTTAAAAGTGACTATTGACTTTGGATGCTTCCATTTTTGGGTGCCCAATTTATGCCATTTTAAAGGGGCTTGATTTTCAGTGGGCAGGTACTCAGCATTTCTGAAAAATTCAGGTCCCTTTAAGGCAAACTTGTTTAGATGAGTTCCATGTCACCTGCACGACATACCCTTCTGAGGTCCTTCCATTACCCCACATCCAGGGCCATGCAGAAAAAGTCCTGAATAGATAAACTTTTGTTGTAAATAACCAGCCTCTGATTATTTTTAAAGTATTGATCCTTAGCTGGTCTGCACTAATGTAGCTCCATTGACTTAATTAAAGAAAATGAGGATCTGGTCCTTGATGTTTAAATTATTCTGCTAGGACTTAATTTGGTTTCATCAAAATAAAATACAATATATTTAAGACATTTAGGTTATTTCATATAATCCCTGTAAAATCAGTTGGACTCAATAGCTCATGGGGACATGAACACTTTCGAGTATTTGTGATCAGAAGTCACTAGCAGATGGTGCTTGTTTGGTAGCACCTGATTAAAGGTTCACCTCAGGAAAACTATTGCATTATTTGACAACCCTGCTGGAAGTCTCTGCAGTAGAAAGGGCAAGGGTTCCATGAGTAGAGAAACTGAATTGATTAAATGAACCCTTGCTTCACTCGTTATTCAGCAAATGGACCAGGATTGCATAATGAAAGAGGCTGCTGTTTGGAGGATCCTTTCCTCTACCTCTATAGCAGTTGTCAGGTGCATTATGCAGAGAATGAGGTAGGGAGAGTAAGGATAACCTTCAGCTTAAGATGGCTTCCCCTACCTAGGGGTATGTCTACACAGCATTTTGGAGCCTGCGGGAGAGAGTTTCTGCCTGGATTAACAGACTTGGGCTAGCAGAGTTCAGGCTAGCCTTCTAAGAATAGCTGTGTAGACAGTGCTTTGATGTTGCAGCTCAACCTGGAGCTCAGGCTCTCAAGCCGAACTGGAGCGCCAACCTGAATTGCAACTTCAGAGTGCTGTCTACACAGCTATTTTTAGTCCACTAGCAGGAGTCTCACTAACCCAAGTCTGTTGTCCTGGGCTGGGAGGCTCACTCCCATAAGCTCCACAATGCCGTGTAGACATATCCCAAGAGAACTCATTTCTATCCCTGCCTCTGCCACAGACTTCTATATGGTTTTGGGCAAATCACTTAAACCAAAACTTTGCAGGAAACCTCTAATTGTGTGTTCCTTACTTTATGGGTGTCTAAAGGAAGACTTTTTTGACATTTCCTAATTTCCAAGAGTTTGACTTTGCAACCTAAGAGAAGAACCCCAGGAAGAGAGTTTGAGCACAAACCCAACATGTATGTTCTGTGCAAGAACAGGTAGGGATTTAGATTGATCTGTGATGTGTGTAATTAATTGTATACAAAAACTAATTATACAGACTGCAGATGGGTGCCATGAACAAGCGTAGTCCTTACCTGCCCTTGCACAGAACACACACACACTCTGGCTTAGTAGCCAAACTCACCTCTCTTCTTGATGTGCATAACTAGAAGGATTCTTTCACCAACTCCACCTGAGAGAATTCTTTCACAACAATGGTGACATCACTCACAATTACCATGTACCACCGACAATTATAAGAAAAAAGAATCATCTGACCAGACACCAAAAAACAGATGAAATCACACGTTTGATCATTACATTGTTTGCTTCAGGAAAAAAATTGACAGTGAAATCTTTAACAAACATCACATCCACCACAATCTCTCCACCACCAGAGGACAGTTATACAGTCTGTGAAATCTAATCACCACAAAGGGATCAAACCAGCAGACAAAGGGGGCACCATCGTAGTCCTCAACTGTGATGACTATGTCAATGAGGCCAGCTGATAACTCATCAACACTACCTACATAAAGAACTCAAAGATCCCACACAACAATTTACCCAGGAATTTAAGGATATCACCAAATCCTTCTCCAAATAACTCCAAGAGAAACTCTACTAACTCATCCCCCATGAACCCACCCCAGGGACCTTCTACGTGCTTCCAAGATACCCAAACAACACAACCCAGGCAGACCCATCATATCTAATACTCTTACGCAAGAAATATCGGAACTCATAGAAGCCATCCTCAAACCACCCACCACACAAAGGGCCAGCTTCCTTCAGTACACAATCGACTTCCTCCACAACCCTCTGCAATATTAACAACTTCCCTCAGAACACCATCCTTGACACCATGGGCGTCACTTCCCTGTACACCAACATCCCTCACAATGCCTGCCTCAAATATTTACAAGACAAGGAATAACCCTCAGATATCCAGCCCAAACACATCGGCAAACTCATCCATTTCATCTTCACCCATAACAATTTTACATTGAACAACAAATGCTTTGATCAAACCGTGGGAACAGCCATGGGTACTAAGATGGCTCCCCAATATGTCAACCTTTTCATGGGCCATCTTGAAGAAGAATTTCTGGCCATATGCACCGTGAAACCAATGATATACCTGAGATACATCAATTATATTTTCATCCTATGGACAGGCAACAAACTCCCTCATAGACTTCAACCAAAACTTCAACAATCACCACTTATCCATTAAGCAATCTCTGGAATACTCCCACACTAGCATCAATGTCCTGGACTACACGTTTGTCTTCAGCAATGGAACCCTTCAGAAACCCACAGCTCACCACATCTATATTCATAGATCCAGAAACTACCCCCAACACACCAAGTTATCTATTATCTATAGCCAGGCACTCAGATAACAAAGAATATTCTCTGAGGAGGGGATCCACATAAACTAGCCAATAGGAAATGTTGAGAAGCGGGGTGTGACCTAAGCCTCTCTCCTCAAAGGCAGTTAGACGCCAGTGTCTGGACTGGAGAGCTATGATCTTCTCCTGGAGTTAGGTACTTAAGCCAGGTCAGTAGTTTTTTAAGAAAAAAAAAAGGACTTAGTGCCCTTTTATAAACTTTAGCCCAGTGGTTAGGGCACTCACTTCAGATGTAGGAGACATAGGTTCAGTTACCCTCTGCACCTGATGTAGAGCAAGTATTTGAACTTGTGTATCCCATTTTCCGGTGAGTGTCCGAACCACTGGGTTATGGGATTTTCTTAATCTCTCCTCCTGGAGCTGAGCAACTGTGTGTAACTAATTAAATATTCATTGGGCCAGAGAGCGAGTGAGACTGACTCTACAGCCCAGTGGTTAGGGCCCTCACCTGGGAGTGGGAGACTAAGGACCCAGTCCCCCTGCTCCAATGCAACATTAATTAGCTATACAAAAAGCAGAACAACTTCATCAAGAGATAGAACTGTTCCAGAATACCCCATAGCCCAGAGGATATGGCACTCTACATCAGACAGAGGGGGCACTTCAACCCAGGCACCCCACCTCCTGAGTGAATGCTCTAACCACTGGGATAAAGTTTATAGAGGGCAGCACCTCCTCAGCCATCCTTTTGGTATAGGTTTAGATGTGCTTTGAGCATACCTACTGGATCAGGCCCCAAAGGCAAGATAGGCAGGGAAACACCTAGTTTGTGAATCCTGCTGGGGTATAGGGGTGTGTTAGTCATCAAGTTGCTGGGTAGTGTTTGGACTTAGGTGTCTGTGCTCATGTCCAGACACCAAAATTTAGGTATTCAAGGGATTTTACCACTGGAAACGTAGACACCTAGGATTAGGCGGCAGCTGAGCAGGGATTTTATGAATGCCAATGGTGGCAAAGTGCTTGATTTAGGCTATGTCTACTCTACCACTTTTGTCAGTGAAACATTTGTCAGTCAGGGGTGTGAAAAAACACACCCCAGACCAACATAAAGTGCAGGTATGGACACCACTATGTCAGTGCAAGATGCTCTCCCACCGGCACAGCTACCGCCACTCATTGGGGGTGGTTTAATTATGCCGATGGGAGAGCTCCCTCTTGTCAGCATCAAGCAACTACATGGGAGACCTTCCAGCGGTGCAGATGCAGTACAGCTGTGCCGCTGTAAGGTTGTAGCATAGACATTGCCTTTGGTGCCTTACATCCCCTTTATTAATTCCACCCAAAGTTTTTTCTTGCTAGATCAACCAGGGAAAAGTAGGATTCTGAACATTTTCAGTTTGTTTTATAAATAAATCTTGATAATCTTTAAGGAGAAATAAATAGCTGTCATATAAATGACTGTCCTATGTTATTTCACCAGCATTTCCATCTCATCTTAATGGTGGTCATCTTACAGCAGACTGTGACTGAAAATAGGACTCCAATATGCCAGTGATTGGCAATTAGTATAATTCATTTATCTAGAAATATTATCTTGAGAAAAGCTGAGGTGAAAGTAAAGACATGTTAAGATAACCCAGATATTTTCCCAAAGCATTTTTACGTTCAGAAGGCAGTTTGTGAAGCCAGGATTGCTACTGCTCTGACTGAAAGTGGATGTCATTTTGTAGATATGCAGCTAGATAGCAGAGACAGAACTGGCAGAGAAAGAGGAATAAAAACAATCAGTGAATTAACAGATATGTACTTTTTTAGAATTGTGTTGAAAACAGACTGCAACTGTAATTTTAAAAGTGAAAAGGCTCTATCTAATTTCCAATAGTGGATGAACTGAAGAATGAAATGGCACATAAAAAGAGAGACAATAAAACACCCCAACATTTTACATGCAAGTAAAATTGCTGATGTTTTAGGTGCTTTTGGTTTCATCTGTAAAATTCAATTTCTGTTATGAAAAGTTTAACCCTTTGTGTCTGTGTGTAAGCAGGGTCTGAATGAGTTCTCCCCTGACAGATAGCTGAGAGGGGGAGAGACTTCAGGAGCAAACTGTATTTACATGAACACACCTACTCTGCCTCGATATTTAGCAGATAGAGCAGTGTGGCTCAAAGTGATCAACTTTGGGTGGTGTTGGGTTACAAATCACCTTAGTACTGAATGTGGGGTAGTGAATGTTGTTATCAATGTTGTTATCTTCATTGTATGAGTAAAGGGAAGCAGAACTGTGCTTAACCTGTCCCCCAAAAGAGGGTCACCCTCAGCTGAAAGGACCCCATTAAGCCAGGGGCTCAAATGCCAGATCCCTATGACAGTCAGAGGGGTGGGGACAGGTATCCTAGCTAGGAAATGTGAACTCTCCCAAGGGACCCCAGTCTGGTTTAACATGTTCCTTCCTGCTCTTCAAAGATAGAGTTAAATAGGCTCTATTAGGAGCCCTTTGTT
Source organism: Emys orbicularis (assembly GCF_028017835.1). Lineage (NCBI taxonomy): Eukaryota > Metazoa > Chordata > Testudines > Emydidae > Emys > Emys orbicularis. Next base: position 264,200,223 of record NC_088683.1, on the reverse strand, counting down.
ATTTTAAGTGCTCAAAAGAGCTGACAATCACTTATGGTGGGACAGCGCAAGTGCTCAGATGGTGGAGCAAGCAGGGTGCTTTCTTTCCCAGGTGGGAGGTGAACTCAAACAGATGCACTTCTGAACCCTGGGTCCTCACTCACCAAGGACAACCACTGTGAGTGGGGTATGGTGAGGAAGCAGAGAGAGGCACAGAAAAGGAACTTTTGGTTGTAGAACTCAAGAACATGAGGCAGAAGGCACTGCCCCACGCATTCTGGGATGGGTGTCCTGCTCACAGTTTTGTGATTATGAATCCTGCTTGTGACATTTTCCCTAATTAATGTCAGGTGACTTCCTTCCTTTCATTAAAAGTTTCTTTTTTACACTCAGACTCTGTGCTTGCGAGTGGGGAAGTATTGCCTCTCAGAGGTGCCCAGGGGTGGTGTGTAATTTTCTCAGGTTACTGTGTGGCCATTCAAGCCAGTTCAGTGTTGTATTGTTGAAAAGGAACCCCTAGATATTGAACCCAGTCCTGGTTGCTGCCGGCTCCACCTGGAGGAAGGGTTACATGTATAAAAAAAAAATGAGTCTGATCTTTGAAGGTGCTGAACATGTCCAGTGAGGTTCTGCAGAGCTGCCCTAATCTCCCATGGGAATGTCTGACTACAGTGGGAGCTGAGGAACAGACAGTTGGCACTTCAGCACCTGGAAGGATCAGACTCATGGAATGGTGAAAAAGTGGTGTAAGTGGAACAAAAAGAGGAGACATGAGAGCCAGCAGCTGTATATATACAGCACTTCTCAAGATCTGTTCTATATTGTATTCTGTACATGGCACAAAGAGCTTAGGTCAATTCTTGTAGCTTTCTACAGCTTTCTGGTCAAAGCCACAGAAAAATTACAGATGCAAATGGCTGGAATTTGTGCCATTTTCCCCTTGCAAAACATTTTAATGCTTCCTCACAATAAGGTGTAATTAATTTTATGTTCATTTTTGGCTTTTAACATAATAACTTCAAAGCCAAACAAAATCTGTTGAAAATACTGGCAAATTATGCTGAAGTTTCACCAAAAAAATGTGTGCAATATTATAGTTCAGAGGTCTGTTTTAACTTATTTTGGAAGTATTTCCAAATGAACATGTGCAGATTGAAATAACAGATCTATGGATCTATCAGTAACAACACAATAAAAGCAAGGGTCCAAATCCCCTGCAAGTGGAACTCCTTTGGCTTCAGTAAAATTACACTCACAGAGGATTTGACTAAACCAAGAGGTCAAGTATACATTAAAGTCACAGTCACAGTAGAGGATTTGGGGTGGGTGACCTTCCCCACAGGGAATTCCTAGAGGCAATTTATTTTAGGCAGGGGCTCATGAGGAGTCAGTCTGCTTTGCTACTCTTTGACAAAATGGCAATGAGTTTGACTGGACTGTATGGAGGGTATTTTGGGACAATGCCTCTATCCCTTGGGAGGTTTATAACCAGACAGTGGTTCTCAAACTTCATTGCACCGTTACCCTCTACTGACAACAAAAAATTACTAGCTGACCCCAGGAGGGGGACCGAAGCCTGAGCCTGTCCAAGCCTTACTGCCCCGGGATGGGGGTGGGGAACAAAGCTGAAGCCTGAGCCCTGCGGCCCTGCGCTCAGGGGCCAAAGCCGAAGCCTAAGGGCTTCAGCCCTGGGTGGTGGGGCTTGGGCTTGGGCTTCAGCCCCAGACCCCAGCAAGTCTAACATCAGCCCTGGTGACCCCATTAAAATGGGATCAGGACCCACTTTGGGATCCCGACCCACAGTTTGAGAACCACGGTGCTACACTCACATAAAGTAATGTTCATTCCTCCTGAGCACGATGGCTGGGATTGGATTCACACCCTGACCAGGATGCTAAGAGAGAGAAAACTATTCCCTTTCCTCACCCCAGTGCATCCATGTAGGATGGGGCCCAATGTTTAGGGCAAAATTCAGCCTTGGACAGCACCTAGGTGCCACTTAAGGTAATTAAAAAGGACACAAGTGATAGAGCTTTGTGTAGCCCCTATGCACAAAATTCAGACTGCCAACAACCTCCCCAAAACAAAAAGAGCCTCATACTCCTCCCAGACCTTCTCTCAGGCAAATGTCTGTTTAAATACGCAGACCTTGCAACATACTTAGAGATCAACAAATTTAGGCTCTATTGGATCACTGAGGAGAGTGAGAGCCAGAGTTAAGGATTTCCCTGGAAACACTTTGCATTTAAAAGTGGTCTATTTGAGTGCCCCAGAAGTTAGAGCCATTGAATAAACAATGCTAGCCAGGGCAGATGTGTATCATAACCCCTGCACCCGAATTGTACCTCGCAACTATTGAAAGCTAGTGTAAATTGTGCAGCACAGATGTAGTAATTTCCTTGTGAAAAGCACAACTAATTGAATAGACACATTCTGCATTAGTTCAAGTTTCTGAGTACTTTTCAGGTGCAGCACTTTGGGGGAGAGGGGGAATGCATAATCCAAACTGATAATGGCAAAAGTAATGAATCATAGACTCATTAATGCCAAAAACAGAAGGGACCATTGTGATCATCTAATCTGAGCTTCTGTATAACTCAGGCCATAGTACTTTCCAGAAAAGATTCCTAGAGCATATATATTAGAAAAAAACATTCAATCTTAATTTTAAAATTGCCAGTGATGGAGACTCCACCATGACTCTTGGTAAATTCTTCCAATGGTTAATTTTTCACTCTGTTAAAAAATGTACACCTTATTTGCTATCTGAATTTGTCTAGTTTCAATTTCCAGCCATTGGATCACTTTACATTTTTTTCTGCTAGACTGAAGAGCCCATTATCAAATGTTTGTTCCCATGTAGGTTCTTACAGACTGTAATCAAGTCACCCCTTACCTTCTCTTTGTTAAGCTAAATAGATTCAGTTCCTTGAGTCGATCACTCTAAGGCAGGTTTTCTAATCCTTTATCATTCTCATGGCTCTCCTATAAATCCTCTCCAATTTATCAACATCCTTCTTGAACTGTGGACACCAGAACTGGAAACAGTATTCCAGCAGTGGTCACACCAGTGTCAAACACAGGGATAAAATAATCTCTCTACTTCTACTCTAGATTCCCCTGATTATGCATCAAAGGATCATATTACCCGTTTTGGCCACAGAATTGCATTGGGAGCTCATGTTCAGCTGATTATCCACCCCACCCCCCCCAATCGTTTTCAGAATGTCCGTTTCCAACAATAGAGTTCCCCATCCTATAACTGTGGCCCTACATTCTTTGTTCATAGATCTATACATTACATTTTATCATAATAAAATACATATTGTTTGCTTGCACCCGGCTTACCAAGCAATCTAGATCGCTCTGAATCAGGCACCTGTCCTCTTCATTATTTACCATTCTCCCAATTTTTGTGTCATCTGCAACCTTTATCAGTGATGATTTTATGTTTTCTTCCAAGTCATTGATAAAAAATATTAAATAGCATAGAGCCAAGAACTGATCCCTGTGGTCAGGTACATATCCAAAAGGAAATCTCGGTTTCCTAGCAAAACATAGATGAAAAATTGGAGAATGACATTAAAATGTCAGGAATTGGGGATCTTTTGCATTCACATTTTCCCACACTTGGCTACTGTTTCTACTTCTTAAAACAAATAGACACCCTTAGACTGCAGACCACAGTAACAAAAGTGGGACATACTTTTTCTGTCAAAGGGTAAATATCAACTCCACAACCACTTCCAGATTTTCTACCATCCATCCATCCATCCATCCATCCTAACAATGATCTTCTCTGGTTTGAGACTCAGGCAGCCCACTCTCTTTTAAGTCCCATTCCCAGTAATGATAAAGTTAACTGTCTTATCCAATGAAAAGATACATATCATCAAAGTGTCCTCAGCATATTGGTAGCATTGCAACTTTAATTGCCTCATTATCTCTTAAAGTAGTCCCCATGCACACTGTACAATGGGAGATCAGAACTAGAACTTGTAGCACCTCAAGTGGAAGAAAAATAATCACCCAACATTTTCCTTTTGGTCCTCTCCATGAGAAAAAAATCAATGCAACTATACTCATGTGCAACTTCCCCTAAGTCTGCAGCTGTGTCAGCAATACTTTATGGTCGAGTACCAAAACGTCTGACAGATCATGACGAATTGCAAAGCCACCTGTTTTTTGGCCATTACAAGGAGATTGTATGTTATCACATGACAGGTAGGCATGAACTTGGTAATGGAGAAAGAGGACTAACATTTCTCCTCATGAAGGTTCCAATGTTAAAATATAGTGTATGAGATGGAAGGACTTTTCCCAGTTCATCAGGGATAGATGTATGCAAGGGAAAGGGAACAAGAAAATAGAAACTTTTTTAGATTTCCTATCGCCAACTGAAAATTTTTTTTTCCTGTGTACTTTGTCAGCCAAAAATACTACCATGCCAGCCCTAATTTTTTACATATAAATATAAAAAAGTCTATATACAATAAGCATTATCCACATAAGATAGCACGGATCCTAATATGAATGCAACAATTATCACAGTAGAACATAAATCTCAAAAGCTGGGTGGTATTTTTCAAACAGGAGGTTTAATGGATGTTGCAAATCCAGTGCAGGATTTTGTGAGCTGGAAGGTGGTTTGGCCACTCCAAACAGCCTATGGAGCTGAAATCCATGGAGAGGATCCTGCAAGTGTGAGCTCATGTTTTGAGGGCATAGCAGGAAGGAGCTGGGGAGTGGGCAGATGCATCCACAAGTTCATGGTTCTTCCTATTCTCCTCAATGGAGGCTGAATATAATGGTTGAGATGGCTACTGTTTCCCTGAGGCTGAAGCAGTGACACACAGTGGCTTCATTGATGTTCTGCAGGCTGTGGAGGAAGATGAATCTGAATTAGTAAATGTTGACTAAAGTTTCATATATTTTAGTAAGGAAATGTGCAATTTTTTAACCAGCTTTTTCATGAGAAGTTTAAAGAATAATGGAAAAAAGAGAGAAATAGACAACTAAAAATCTTAAAAGGTTGCTTCTTATAACAGTACTAGAACATACAAGATGATAGGCTCTTCACAACTTGATCATAAGAAACCTTCAGATGTTGGTTCAGCAGCTGTTAAGCCACAGTGAGCACACTTAAGTTCCACATCCAGTGCCTACATTTGGTATAATCCCCCAGAGAAGGAACTGTACCAAAACCAGGCATTGTGATAACACTAAACTTTTGAAAAGGGGATTTAAAAACAACAAGGAAACATGTCAAAAAAGATCCTAAACTCAAACATGAGCATGTTAAAATCATTAGACATCTGATGGAGGCTACTTAAAGGTACCATAAGAGATTCAGAGAAGCCACGCATAGCCCTGAACTAAAACAGAAACCAGAATCTAAGGAGGAAAAAAACAACATTATGGTTAAATGACAAGGTAAAAAAAAGAATATTGGAAACAAATAGCTATCTGCCAAAACCAAACTTCTTCCTTTCCCATCTTTGTTAGAAAACCAGTTTGCTATAAGGATTTTATACAGTACTGATGTGTTTTCTTGCACTGTAATGACGTTACTTTGTAATCAGTTCTGATGTCACTACTGAAAAAGGACATATGCTGCAAATAAGACCAACTAAAGTGAATTCAGCCCTTAAGATTCATCCTGTGTTAAATTAAGACTTGCTTCATATGCAACATTAATGACATCAATAGTGCACAAGTGTAACTCATAACAGTATTGGGGCCAGTGTCCAAATGCTGGATGGGGTATAAGTCAGCAGAGATATTAGCAAACTATTTTTCACCATATGCTGTACTATTTGACATAACGGGGCCTCCTTCTCCATTGCCCTGCATTTTATAACCATTTGCACCTGTGCAAAAGTGAGCCAAATCAGAATGGTGGAATTTTACACTCACACTTTCCAGGTGCCAACAACTACACAAGGTAAAAGGGTGTGGAGAATCAGGCCCATTATCTATGGAGTTATTCATTAAATTGCATATAAATAGTATAGTAAAGATTTCTTTTTTGAGGCCAGGGAATATTGCTAACATCTTGAACTATATGAATCTTACTGAGGCAGAACACTTAATTCATGCTTTTACTACATTAAAAATTGATTATGTAATGTTCCGTTTGTTGGACTGTCTGATGATTTGTGAGCATGGCTTCAATCTTCAGTAAAAGCAGCAATTCATCTGCTGACTAAACATAAAAACCTGAGTGTATTAAACCTTCTTTTGTTACTAGTTGGTTTTAGGATTGACTTTTACATTATTTCATTTGTTTTTAAATCTGCTCATGGCCTTGAAGCTTTCCTACTTGAGCTTTGAGCACCTTGTACTCAGCAGTGAACAGTTCATTACAAGCTCCAAGGGTAAATTTGATATCTAATAAGCCTTGAAGCTAGGCCCTTTAGCTATTATTGCCCCAGTCTAAACTATGGAGCTGACTTCTAAGATATATTAACAGGTCCAAGTGTGCCAGGGTTTAAAGCCAGAATTATATATAGGTGCTGTTATGGCTATTGTTGCACCTACTGGGTTTTATATTTGTAGTATGTAGGGAGGCTTTTAGTAAATGATGCTTCAGATAATAAAAATGGTGGTTATTATTATTATTTTATTAACTCCCCTCCCCCACTAGCACGTTTTATGTTCAGACAATTACAGCTGTAAGATGGAAATGTCAATTTATCTTGAGGGAATTAAGGATTAATTAACCTTACATTCCCTTAAGGCCATTGATCTGGAAACTGCAAGTCAGTAATTGGATGTTGTAACCACTACAAACCCAAATTTCTTAAAGCACACAGTCCACTTTGCTCTACGACAATATAAGGAAACACACTCTAGCTTATAATAATAATAATATGTTACAATCTTTCCATTCATCAAAAACTCATTTAGATAACAACATTGATTTCATTTTACATAATAATATAGGGTTAGATTGTTCCTGTGTGCCACAGCCTTGCATCCAGGATAGTGCAGAACTATATTGCCCCAGAGGGAGCACAGAAAGCATTCTGCCTCCCTGTGCTCTCTTCTCAGAACTCTCAGTGCACTGGGGGAGTGAAAACTGCAACCCCTCTTCTACTTTGCAGGGCCACTCATCTCCACTGAGCAAGGGGTATAAAGTTATGGCTCTGCCTACTCTTCATCCTATTTTGGTAGGGAAGGACGTCTTCTTGGTCTCTGTAACTTCATCCACGGTGTCCATTGTAGCTAGAGTTTGTACCACACAATAAGTCAAATTCTCTTCTGGTATATGTCAGGTGCAACCCCACTGTGTTTAGTGGAATTGGATCTACTTACTATTTGTCTTGTATTACTCTTTGGGTCAATCATCTCCTGATTGTCCAGTCCTTTATTACCCAAATTTTAATTTGTGCCATCTTGTTTTGTCGTGACATCCTCTTGTCCAGCTTGGTGGCATTCACTATCGCTTTACTTCCCTCATTTTTTTAACCTTTGTCACATCCCTTTTTCATCTTTTTTGTCCTAAGAAGAAAAGGCCTGAATGGCATGGTTTTGCCCTTCGTAATTTAAACAGACTTTGTGTCAATCATGCCATGAAGGGGGCTACATGCCTAGATGACTCCATCCCCAATTCTACAGCTCCATGAAGAACATGAGAGATTCTCTGCAGGCAAACACTACATTGAGGCCCTTTGCTTCTGTATGGGGAATGGGTCTCCTCTGCTGCTCTTTCCATTCTCTCTGACAGCATGACTTCCCCTGCAGACAGTAGACCTTGGAACTCACCCTGGGCGGGGAGGGGGGGGAGGAGAGAGGGGGGAGAGGGAAAGGTTCAATTCCAAGCATGGAGAAAGGGCTGTGGAAAATGTCATAGAGCTTCAATTTACCAGTGCTGTAAAAGTACTGCCTTTGGGCCTTAGGAGGAGACACTGTGTCCCACCCTCTCCCTAACCTACAGGTCCTCCTGATTCTCCCCTACTCCCCATTTATAGATTCCATACCCTATAAAGTGTTCTTGAGATTGAGGAGGAAAGGAGGATGTTGCCACAGATATTCTTGACCCCACTCCTTTTGCTGTTGGTAGGAAATGTGTCTTATGGGTCTTGGTTCATTGTGTTGTGACATCACCATTTCACTTATGGGGTGGGGAGTCTAACATTTTTAGAAGTTTGCTACTGAATGTTGTTTTTTTTAATCCCTCATGACTTTGTTATTTTAAAAAGCTCTCAGACCTTTATGGCTGACTATCCCCCCATTGAGGACTAGCTACATGATCATTCAGTCTGAAGAATTTTAATTAAACTATTTTACTACTGATGAAGAGGAAAAAAATCTGAACATTTTTAAATGAAGAAAGGATCTTTTTCTCATCCTATAATGTTCTTTAAAGTCTACTGAATGGAATTTTCTCAAAATCTCTTTAAAATAAACAAACAACTCTCCTCTTCCCTCCACAAAAAATGTAGGGCTATGACCATTCATAGCAAGTTTAAGCCCCCCCCCCCCAAAAAAAGAATTTGTCTACAATGTTATGAGCTACTGAAAATGGTTTTATTATAAAAATAAATGTGCATCCTATATGTCAGTATTTCTTACTCTGAACAATATAACAAATGTATGTGTGAAAAAGTGAGATTTAAACAAGTTCTGTATGGGCTGCTCTCAAAGGTAACAACCACCTCTGTCTGAAAGCTGTAGTAGCTAAAAGTATGGACATCATAAGTCCTTTGAAAATTTCAGGAGCGATCTGAGAAACTATTTTCAAAAACACTTCAGTGTTCAGACTGTCATAAATAAATTCTTTACATGGATGAAGGCTCCAGGCAAGAAATGAAGTATTATGTCAACATAAAACTTTATAGGAATAGAACATCAAAACAAGGGTATAGTAAATGTAGCAGCAGGACAATAAGATGTCATGCTGGCTCCTTGAACAGTATGACTGAGTGAAGAGAGCTCTGTACTATGAACACAGAAGCTTCCACTTATGCTCTTCAATCCATGAAAAATCTTAAATGCATGTTGATCTTCTATTCCTTAAAATAATTTAGTTGTCAGAAAGTTATTCTTCATAACTGACAGTCAGGTTCTGCTTTGTATTTTTGCCCAAGTTTAAGAGCTAAATATAAACACAATGTTAAATTTCAACTGCCATAATTAATGCAAGGCTGATGCTTTGCAGAACTTACTGGGGGCCAGATCCTGAGGTCCAGTCTCTTAAGTTCCTAGTGAAGCTTCACAAAGTGTGGGCAAAGTCACTTTAAGCCATCTTTGTGCTTGGATTAGAGTCATCGAGCACCAGTCTCACCTTTTTGGCATAAGATAGGTGGAAGTCTTCTCTGTCTTACTTTGGCTACTCACAGCCCAACAGGGCCCTCTAGGAGTCAGGTATTTCTGGACACACAGGACACCCCTTTCCAGCAGTTGAAGGTGGCCTGGAGGTGTGGGGAGGACATAGAAGCTATACTTCTCTTTCATGAACACTGTCAAGCTAGGCAGCTATCACATCTGCCAGGCAGAGATGGCGTTCCCCTTTCGAGGAGGGAAAAGACCCTATTTGGACACAGACTGGCTAACCTAGTGAGGAGGGCTTTAAACTAGGTTCGACGGGGACAGGTGAGCAAAGCCCGCAGGTAAGTGGGGAACATGGAGACCTGGGAGATGGGTCGGAAACAAGAGGGAGTGTGGGCTATATTGGCAGAGAGAAAGGAGGGTCAGGACAAAACTGGGAGGAAAGATCAAACCAGTATCTTAGGGTATGTCTACACTATGAAATTAGGTCGAATTTATAAAAGCCGGTTTTATAGAAATCGGTTGTATACAGCCGATTGTGTGTGTCCCCACATAAAATGCTCTAAGTGCTCTAGTCGGCGGACCGCGTCCACAGTACCGAGGCTAGCGTCGACTTCCGGAGCATTGCACTATGGGTAGCTATCCCACAGTTCCCGCAGTCTCCGCCGCCCATTGGAATTCTGGGTTGAGATCCCAATGCCCGAATGATGCAAAACAGTGTCGCGGGGGGTTCTGGCTATATGTCGTCAGGCCCCTCCCCCTCCGTCAGAGCAACGGCAGACAATAGATTCGCGCCTTTTTACCTGGGTTACCTGTGCAGACAACATACCACGGCAAGCATGGAGCCCGCTCAGCTCAGCTCACCGTCACCATATGTCATCTGGGTGCCGGCAGACGTGGGACTGCATTGCTACACAGCAGCAGCAGCTAACTGCCTTTTGGTGGTAGACGGTGCAGCATGTGGGGCTGGCAGCCGTAGGACTGCATTGCACCAGCCCCTTGCCTTTTGGTAGAAGATGGTATATTACGATTGGTATCCATCGTCATCGTACTGCAGTGGCTGTCGATCATGGGCACCTGGGCAGACATGCTCAGTCCTATTGAACTGTCTTGACGATGATGGCTATCAGTCGTAGTATGCTATTTTCTGCCAAGCGCCCAATATTTTCTGCTAAGCACCCAGAAGAGGCCGAGGGCGATCTGGGTGCTGGCAGACGTGGGGCTGGCAGACGTGGGGCTGCATTGCTACACAGCAGCAGCCCCTTGCCTTTTGGTAGAAGATGGTATATTACGACTGGTATCCATCTTCATCATACTGCAGTGGCTATCAGTCATGCTGCACCGTCGGCTGCCAGCTTAAGATGTAATAAATAGATTTGTTCTGTATTCATTAGCTTCCCCCTCCCTCCGTCATATCAACGGCCTGCTAAACCCAGGCTTTTGAGTTCAATCTTTGGGGGGGGCCATTCTGGGTGACAGTTGTTTGTGTTTCTCCCTGATGCACAGCCACCTTTGTTGATTTTAATTCCCTGTACCTGTACGCCATGTCATCACTCGCCCCTCCCTCCCTCCCTCCTTCCCCTGGTCCGTCAGATATTAGTTTTGCACCTTTTTTCAGAACAAGTGCCTAGCACTGGGATCATGGAGCCCGCTCAGATCACCGCGGCAATTATGAGCACTATGAACACCACGCGCATTGTCCTGGAGTATATGCAGAGCCAGGACTTGCCAAAGCAAAACCAGGACCAGCCGAGGAGGTGATTGCAGCGTGGCGACGAGAGTGATGAGGAAATTGACATGGACATAGACCTCTCACAAGGCACAGGCCCCAGCAATGTGGAAATCATGGTGTTACTGGGGCAGGTTCATGCCGTGGAACGCCGATTCTGGGCCTGGGAAACAAGCACAGACTGGTGGGACCGCATCGTGCTGCAGGTGTGGGACGATTCCCAGTGGCTGCGAAACTTTCGCATGCGTAAGGGCACTTTCATGGAACTTTGTGACTTGCTTTCCCCTGCCCTGAAGCGCCAGAATACCAGCATGAGAGCAGCCCTCACAGTTGAGAAGCGAGTGGCAATAGCCCTGTGGAAGCTTGCAACGCCAGACAGCTACCGGTCAGTTGGGAATCAATTTGGAGTGGGCAAATCTACTGTGGGGGCTGCTGTGATCCAAGTTGCCAGGGCAATGAAAGACCTGGTGATATCAAGGGTAGTGACTCTGGGAAACGTGCAGGCCATAGTGGATGGCTTTGCTGCAATGAGATTCCCAAACTGTGGTGGGGCCATAGACGGAACCCATATCCCTATCTTGGCACCGGAGCACCAAGCCACCGAGTACATAAACCGCAAGGGGTACTTTTCAATGCTGCTGCAAGCCCTGGTGGATCACAAGGGAAGTTTCACCAACATCAACGTGGGATGGCCGGGAAAGGTACATGATGCTCGCGTCTTCAGGCACTCTGGTCTGTTTCGAAAGCTGGAGGAAGGGACTTTCTTCCCGGACCAGAAAGTAACCGTTGGGGATATTGAAATGCCTATCGTGATCCTTGGGGACCCAGCCTACCCCTTAATGCCATGGCTCATGAAGCCATACACAGGCAGCCTGGACAGGAGTCAGGGCCTGTTCAACTACAGGCTGAGCAAGTGCCGAATGGTGGTGGAATGTGCATTTGGACGTTTAAAAGCGCGCTGGCGCAGCTTACTGACTTGCTCAGACCTCAGCGAAAAGAATATCCCCATTGTTATTGCTGCTTGCTGTGCGCTCCACAATATCTGTGAGAGTAAGGGGGAGACATTTATGGCGGGGTGGGAGGTTGAGGCAAATCGCCTGGCCGCTGATTACGCGCAGCCAGACACCAGGGCGGTTAGAGGAGCACAGCAGGGCGCGGTGCGCATCAGAGAAGCTTTGAAAACGAGTTTTGTGACTGGCCAGGCTACCGTGTGAAACTTCTGTTTGTTACTCCTTGATGAACCCTCCGCCCCCCCCCACCCGGTTCACTCTACATCCCTGTAAGCCAACCACCCCACCCTCCCCTTCCCCCTTCGAGCACCGCTTGCAGAGGCAATAAAGTCATTGTTACTTCACATTCATGCATTCTTTATTAATTCATCACACAACTAGGGGGATAATTGCCAAAGTAGCCCGGGATGGGTGGGGGAGGAGGGAAGGAAAAGGACACACTGCAGTTTAAAACTTTAACTCTTATTGAAGGCCAGCCTTCTGATGCTAGGGCAATCATCTGGGGTGGAGTGACTGGGTGGCCGGAGGCCCCCCCCCCCCCACCGTGTTCCTGGGCGTCTGGGTGAGGAGGCTATGGAACTTGGGGAGGAGGGCTGTTGGTTACACAGGGGCTGTAGCGGCGGTCTCTGCTCCTGCTGCCTTTCCTGCAGCTCAACCATACGCTGTGAGCTATCTACATTATCTCCATCCTCATCTTCCTCGTACCCCGAACCCGCTTCCCTGTGTGTTTCTCCAGTGAGGGAGTCATAGCACACTGTTGGGCTAGTGGTGGCTGCACCCCCTAGAATGGCATGCAGCTGCGCGGAGAAGCGGCATGTTTGCGGCTCTGCCCCGGACCTTCCGTTTGCTTCTCTGGCTTTGTGGTAGGCTTGCCTGAGCTCCTTAATTTTCACGCGGCACTGCTGTGCGTCCCTGTTATGGCCTCTGTCCTTCATGGCCTTGGAGACCTTTTCTAATATTTTGCTATTTCGCTTACTGCTACGGTGTTCAGCTAGCACTGATTCGTCTCCCCATATGGCGAGCAGATCCCGTACCTCCCATTCGGTCCATGCTGGAGCTCTTTTGCGATCCTGGGACTCCATCACGGTTACCTGTGCTGATGAGCTCTGCATGGTCACCTGTGCTCTCCACGCTGAGCAAACAGGAAATGAAATTCAAACGTTCGCGGGGCTTTTCCTGTCTACCTGGTCAGTGCATCTGAGTTGAGAGTGCTGTCCAGAGCGGTCACAATGAAGCACTGTGGGATAGCTCCCGGAGGCCAATAACGTCCAATTCCGTCCACACTACCCCAATTCCGACCCGCTAAGGCCGATTTTATCGCTAATCCCCTCATCGGAGGTGGAGTAAAGAAACCGGTTTAAAGGGCCCCTTAAGTCGAAAGAAAGGGCTTCGTCGTGTGAACGTGTCCAGGCTTAATTCGATTTAACGCTGCTAAAGTCGACCTAAACTCGTAGTGTAGACCAGGCCTTAGATGCCTATATACAAATGCGAGAAGTATGGGTAATAAGCAGGAAGAACTGGAAGTGCTAATAAATAAATACAACTGTGACATTGTTGGCATCACTGAAACTTGGTGGGATAATACACATGATTGGAATGTTGGTGTGGATGGATACAGCTTGCTCAGGAAGGATAGACAGGGGGGAAAGGGAGGAGGTGTTGCCTTATATATTAAAAATGTACACACTTGGACTGAGGTAGAGATGGACTTAGGAGATGGAAGTGTTGAGAGTCTCTGGGTTAGGCTAAAAGGGGTAAAAAACAAGGGTGATGTCATACTAGGAGTCTACTACAGGCCACCTAACCAGGTGGAAGAGGTGGATGAGGCTTTTTTTAAACAACTAACAAAATCATCCAAAGCCCAAGATTTGGTGGTGATGGGGGACTTCAACTATCCGGATATATGTTGGGAAAATAACACAGCAGGGCACAGACTATCCAACAAATTCTTGGACTGCATTGCAGACAACTTTTTATTTCAGAAGGTTGAAAAAGCTACTAGGGGGGAAGCTGTTCTAGACTTGATTTTAACAAATAGGGAGGAACTCGTGGAGAATTTGAAAGTAGAAGGCAGCTTGGGTGAAAGTGATCATGAAATCATAGAGTTTGCAATTCTAAGGAAGGGTAGAAGGGAGAACAGCAAAATAGAGACAGTGGATTTCAGGAAGGCAGATTTTGGGAAGCTCAGAGAGCTGATAGGTAAGGTCCCATGGGAATCAAGACTGAGGGGAAAAACAACTGAGGAAAGTTGGCAGTTTTTCAAAGGGACACTATTAAGGGCCCAAAAGCAAGCTATTCCGCTGGTTAGGAAGGATAGAAAATGTGGCAAAAGACCACCTTGGCTTAACCACGAGATCTTGCATGATCTAAAAAATAAAAAGGAGTCATATAAAAAATGGAAACTAGGACAGATTACAAAGGATGAATATAGGCAAACAACACAGGAATGCAGGGGCAAGATTAGAAAGGCAAAGGCACAAAATGAGCTCAAACTAGCTACGGGAATAAAGGGAAACAAGAAGACTTTTTATCAATACATTAGAAGCAAGAGGAAGACCAAAGACAGGGTAGGCCCACTGCTTAGTGAAGAGGGAGAAACAGTAACAGGAAACTTGGAAATGGCAGAGATGCTTAATGACTTCTTTGTTTCGGTCTTCACCGAGAAGTCTGAAGGAATGCCTAACATAGTGAATGCTAATGGGAAGGGGGTAGGTTTAGCAGATAAAATAAAAAAAGAACAAGTTAAAAATCACTTAGAAAAGTTAGATGCCTGCAAGTCACCAGGGCCTGATGAAATGCATCCTAGAATACTCAAGGAGCTAATAGAGGAGGTATCTGAGCCTCTAGCTATTATCTTTGGAAAATCATGGGAGACAGGAGACATTCCAGAAGACTGGAAAAGGGCAAATATAGTGCCCATCTATAAAAAGGGAAATAAAAACAACCCAGGAAACTACAAACCAGTTAGTTTAACTTCTGTGCCAGGGAAGATAATGGAGCAAGTAATTAAGGAAATCATCTGCAAACACTTAGAAGGTGCTAAGGTGATAGGGAATAGCCAGCATGGATTTGTAAAGAACAAATCATGTCAAACCAATCTGATAGCTTTCTTCAATAGGATAGCGAGTCTTGTGGATAAGGGAGAAGCTGTGGATGTGGTATACCTAGACTTTAGTAAGGTATTTGATACGGTCTCGCATGATATTCTTATCGATAAACTAGGCAAATACAATTTAGATGGGGCTACTATAAGGTGGGTGCATAACTGGCTGGATAACCGTACTCAGAGAGTTGTTATTAATGGTTCCCAATCCTGCTGGAAAGGCATAATGAGTGGTGTTCCGCAGGGGTCTGTTTTGGGACCGGCTCTGTTCAATAACTTCATTAATGACTTAGATATTGGCATAGAAAGTACGCTTATTAAGTTTGCGGATGATACCAAATTGGGAGGGATTGCAACTGCTTTGGAGGACAGGGTCATAATTCAAAATGATCTGGACAAATTGGAGAAATGGTCTGAGTTAAACAGGATGAAGTTTAACAAAGACAAATGCAAAGTGCTCCACTTAGGAAGAAAAAATCAGTTTCACACATACAGAATGGGAAGAGACTGTCTAGGAAGGAGTACGGCAGAAAGGGATCTAGGGGTTATAGTGGACCACAAGCTAAATATGAGTCAACAGTGTGATGCTGTTGCAAAAAAAGCAAACATGATTCTGGGATGTATTAACAGGTGTGTTGTGAGCAAGACACGAGAAGTCATTCTTCCGCTCTACTCTGCTCTGGTTAGGCCTTAGCTGGAGTATTGCTTCCAGTTCTGGGCACCGCATTTCAAGAAAGATGTGGAGAAATTGGAGAGGGTCCAGAGAAGAGCAACAAGAATGATTAAAGGTCTTGAGAACATGACCTATGAAGGAAGGCTGAAAGAATTGGGTTTGTTTAGTTTGGAAAAGAGAAGACTGAGAGGGGACATGATAGCAGTTTTCAGGTATCTAAAAGGGTGTCATAAGGAGGAGGGAGAAAACTTGTTCACCTTAGCCTCTAAGGATAGAACAAGAAGCAATGGGCTTAAACTGCAGCAAGGGAGGTCTAGGTTGGACATTAGGAAAAAGTTCCTAACTGTCAGGGTGGTTAAACACTGGAATAAATTGCCTAGGGAGGTTGTGGAATCTCCGTCTCTGGAGATATTTAAGAGTAGGATAGATAAATGTCTATCAGGGATGGTCTATACAGTATTTGGTCCTGCCATGCGGGCAGGGGACTGGACTCGATGACCTCTCGAGGTCCCTTCCAGTCCTAGAATCTATGAATCTATGAATCTATGAATCAAAAGTTAAACTTCAAAGCATTGTCTACACTGTGCAATTTACCCATTATTGACCCAAAATACCATCAACTCTGTCTCTTAACTCTATCTAGTTGCAAGTGTAGACAGGTTTTAACCACACTTTCTGTAGCATAGAACGTAGTTTGCCCTTGTATATATTTGCAGGTGAACTATATTCAACACCAGTTTAGCTGCTTTTCTTGCCACTTTGTTTCTCTTGTATCTTTTCAGCAATGGATATTTTTCATATTGTAGGCAAAGCTATGTTGGTGTTAGGGTTTAGGAAAATGCCTGCATGGAGAGGGCCATCTTTTGATGCTGCCAGAAATGGCAAAGATTTGGTCTCAGCCTAATCTCTAGTGAGGTGGTTCTGCTGCAACTGCAGACCTATTTCTACCTGTTCCAGCTGATTAGCTAGCAGAACACTGTGATCCATGATGCTGAATGGCACAAATAAGTCCAATAATACTGGCATGGAAGCCTGCCCTCTGCATGTGGGCAAAGGAAGATAATAAATAATAAATCTTACACACACAAAAACACAAACAACCACTTAAATAAAGAAAGACATATGCACACATTTGAGTCAAAACAACTTTTGTCAACCCTTTTACTGCAAGCCACACTTCTCCTTCCTCAATCCCAATCTCTTCCCACAGACTGCAGACACTACTCATGCATACTCACATGCTGCACTGTTACTCAAAGATCAAAACACTTTCTACCTAGGAAGTGGCTAACTGATGGAAAGACATTTAAAATGTATGCAGATCTGCACACACAGATGCACACTGCATTACTGGAAAGGTTTTTACAATAGATTCAAGCTTCTGCCCCATACCAGGGCACAAGCAGTGTAACACGTAGGATGCTCCTAAACTTCAGTGAATGGGAGGCTTCAATTTTCCAGTCTGTGAGTGGGTGCATACATGCATGGGAAAGATGGTAGAGGGAAGTCATTATAGGCACAGCCCTTAGGCGGATCTAAGGTTTCTTTTTATCTGTCTCATTTCATTGATCTCAATGTGCTCCATCAGAAAACTCTGAGATAAGTGTTTCTTCCTGTCAGTTACCTCACAGAACTAAAGAAAATGAACTTATTAGAAGCTGATCTGAAGCAGCCATCTCTTCTGATTTATTCTTCTCGTGGCAGGTGAGGGCTCCGCACTATTACTTCTTCTGCACCACTTCATCAGGAGACTTAGGCCTGGTCTACACTATGAGTTTAGGTCAACTTTAGCCGTGTTAAATCGAATTAAGCCTGGACATGTTCACACGACGAAGCCCTTTCTTTCGACTTAAAGGGCCCTTTAAACCGGTTTCTTTACTCCACCTCCGACGAGGGGATTAGGGATAAAATCGGCCTTAGGGAGTAGGAATTGGGGTAGTGTGGACGGAATTCGACGTTATTGGCCTCCGGGAGCTATCCCACAGTGCTTCATTGTGACCGCTCTGGACAGCACTCTCAACTCAGATGCACTGGCCAGGTAGACAGGAAAAGCCCCGCGAACGTTTGAATTTCATTTCCTGTTTGCTCAGCGTGGAGAGCACAGGTGACCACGCAGAGCTCATCAGCACAGGTAACCGTGATGGAGTCCCAGGATCGCAAAAGAGCTCCAGCATGGACCGAACGGGAGGTACGGGATCTGCTCGCCATATGGGGAGACGAATCACTGCTGGCTGAACTCCGAAGCAGTAAACGAAATGGCAAAATATTAGAAAAGGTCTCCAAGGCCATGAAGGACAGAGGCCATAACAGGGACGCACAGCAGTGCCGCGTGAAAATTAAGGAGCTAAGGCAAGCCTACCACAAAGCCAGAGAAGCAAACGGAAGGTCCGGGGCAGAGCCGCAAACATGCCGCTTCTACGCGGAGCTGCATGCCATTCTAGGGGGTGCAGCCACCACTACCCCAACCGTGTGCTATGACTCCTTCACTGGAGAAACACACAGGGAAGCGGGTTCGGGGTACGAGGAAGATGAGGATGGAGAAAATGTAGATAGCTCACAGCAGCAAGGAAGCGGAGAAACTGGTTTCCCCAACAGCCAGGATATGTTTATCACCCTGGATCTGGAACCAGTAACCCCCTAACTCACCCAAGATGTGCTCCCAGTCCCTGAGGGCACACAGGGGACCTCTGGTGAGTGTACCTTTGTAAAATTACACATGGTTTAAAAGCAAGCGTGTTTAATGATTAATGATTAATTTGCCCTGGCAATCGCGGCCAGTACAGCTACTGGAAAAGTCGGTTAACATGTATGGGGATGGAGCGGAAATCCTCCAGGGACATCTCCAGAAAACTCTCCTGGATGTACTCCCAAAGCCTTTTCAAAAGGTTTCTGGGGAGGGCTGCCTTATCCCGTCCGCCATGGTAGGACACTTTACCACGCCAGGCCAGTAGCACGTAGTCTGGAATCATTGCATAACAAAGCATGGCAGCGTATGGTCCCGGTGTTTGCTGGCATGCAGACAACATCCATTCCTTATCACTCTTTGTTATCCTCAGGAGAGTGATATCATTCACGGTCACCTGGTTGAAATGGGGCAATTTTATTAAGGGGACATTCAGAGGTGCCCGTTCCTGCTCTGCTGAACAGAAATATTCCCCGCTGTTAGCCACGCGGTGGGGGGGAGGGGTGAAGAGATCATCCCAGAGAATTGGGTGTGTGGGGGAGGGGACTTAGTTGGGTTTGTGCTGCATGTTAACCCTGAAACCGCAGCCCCTCCTTTTACATTGCAAACCCATTTTAAATGGCCAACCCAACGGGTGCTTGGTATGGGAAATGAGAGCACTACTGTTTGAAACCGTTCCCACATGTTAAGAAGGTTAAAAAAGCCAAAAGACTGTGTCTTACCATGGCTGCCTGGAAGCTGAAATCTGTGGCCTGGCACTGCGTGAGTGATCTCTCACACCAAACCGGCAGGCCATCAATATAAGAGGAAAAATGCGACCTTGTAACGAAAGCACATGTGCTGTGTAATGTGAACAGCAAAATTTAACGTGAAAGAGTGTACCCATTGTTCTCCAAAATGTGTCTTTTTTAACCACCTCTCCCTTCTCCTCCACCAGCTGCAAATGTTTCTCCTTCACAGAGGCTAGTGAAGATTAGAAAGAGAAAACGTAGGACGCATGATGACATGTTTACAGAGCTCCAGATGTCCTCCCACGCTGACAGAGCACAGCAGAATGCGTGGAGGCAGTCAATGACTGATTACAGAAAAGCACAATATGAACGAGAGGAGAGGTGGCGTGCTGAATCGCGGGCTGAAGATGATAGGTGGCGTCAGCTTGCAGACAGAAGGCAAGATTCGATGCTCCGGCTGCTGGAGCATCAAACTGATATGCTCCAGCGTATGGTTGAGCTGCAGGAAAGGCAGCAGGAGCAGAGACCGCCGCTACAGCCCCTGTGTAACCAACAGCCCTCCTCCCCAAGTTCCAAAGCCTCCTCACCCAGACGCCCAAGAACACGGTGGGGGGGCCTCCGGCCACCCAGTCACTCCACCCCAGATGATTGCCCTAGCATCAGAAGGCTGGCCTTCAATAAGAGTTAAAGTTTTAAACTGCAGTGTGTCCTTTTCCTTCCCTCCTCCCCAAGCCATCCTGGGCTACCTTTGCAATTATCCCCCTAGTTGTGTGATGAATTAATAAAGAATGCATGAATGTGAAGTAACAATGACTTTATTGCCTCTGCAAGTGGTGCTCAAAGGGGGAAGGGGAGGGTGGGGTGGTTGGTTTACAGGGAAGTAGAGTGAACCGGGTGGGGGCGGGGCGGAGGGTTCATCAAGGAGAAACAAACAGAAGTTTCACACCGTAGCCTGGCCAGTCACAAAACTCGTTTTCAAAGCTTCTCTGATGCGCACCGCGCCATGCTGTGCTCCTCTAACCGCCCTGGTGTCTGGCTGCGCGTAATCAGCGGCCAGGCGATTTGCCTCAACCTCCCACCCCGCCATAAATGTCTCCCCCTTACTCTCACAGATATTGTGGAGCGCACAGCAAGCAGCAATAACAATGGGGATATTCTTTTCGCTAAGGTCTGAGCGAGTCAGTAAGCTGCGCCAGCGCGCTTTTAAACGTCCAAATGCACATTCCACCACCATTCGGCACTTGCTCAGCCTGTAGTTGAACAGGTCCTGACTCCTGTCCAGGCTGCCTGTGTACGGCTTCATGAGCCATGGCATTAAGGGGTAGGCTGGGTCCCCAAGGATCTCGATAGGCATTTCAACATCTCCAACGGTTATTTTCTGGTCCGGGAAGAAAGTCCCTTCCTCCAGCTTTCGAAACAGACCAGAGTGCCTGAAGACGCGAGCATCATGTATCTTTCCCGGCCATCCCACGTTGATGTTGGTGAAACTTCCCTTGTGATCCACCAGGGCTTGCAGCAGCACTGAAAAGTACCCCTTGCGGTTTATGTACTCGGTGGCTTGGTGCTCCGGTGAGAAGATAGGGATATGGGTTCCGTCTATCGCCCCACCACAGTTTGGGAATCTCATTGCAGCAAAGCCATCCACTATGGCCTGCACGTTTCCCAGAGTCACTACCCTTGATATCACCAGGTCTTTCATTGCCCTGGCAACTTGGATCACAGCAGCCCCCACAGTAGATTTGCCCACTCCAAATTGATTCCCAACTGACCGGTAGCTGTCTGGCGTTGCAAGCTTCCACAGGGCTATCGCCACTCGCTTCTCAACTGTGAGGGCTGCTCTCATGCTGGTATTCTGGCGCTTCAGGGCAGGGGAAAGCAAGTCACAAAGTTCCATGAAAGTGCCCTTACGCATGCGAAAGTTTCGCAGCCACTGGGAATCGTCCCACACCTGCAGCACGATGCGGTCCCACCAGTCTGTGCTTGTTTCCCAGGCCCAGAATCGGCGTTCCACGGCATGAACCTGCCCCAGTAACACCATGATTTCCACATTGCTGGGGCCTGTGCCTTGTGAGAGGTCTATGTCCATGTCAATTTCCTCATCACTCTCCTCACCAGCTGGTCCTGGTTTTGCTTTGGCATGTTCTGGCTCTGCATATACTCCAGGACAATGCGCGTGCTGTTCATAGTGCTCATAATTGCCGCGGTGATCTGAGCGGGCTCCATGATCCCAGTGCTAGCTATGGCGTCTGGTCTGAAAAACGGCGCGAAACTAGTATCTGACGGACCAGGGGAGGGAGAAAGGGAGGGGCGAGTGACGACATGGCGTACAGGTACAGGGAATTAAAATCAACAAAGGTGGCTGTGCATCAGGGAGAAACACAACCAACTGTCACACAGAATGGCCCTCCCCCAAAGATTGAACTCAAAAGCCTGGGTTTAGCAGGCCATTGATTTGACGGAGGGAGGGGGAAGCAAATGAATACAGAACAAATCTATTTTTTACATCTTAAGACGACGGTGCAGCATGACTGATAGCCCTCGGCATCTTCTGGGTGCTTGGCAGCAAATACTGGGCGCTTGGCAGTTAGTGTACTACGACTGATAGCCACATTTTTCCTGTATGATGACGATGGCCTTCAGGCCTATTGCACGATCTGCTGCTCAGGGAAGACTCTGCTAACGTGCGATGATCCAACTTGTAATAGGAAAAGACTACGGTTACCAGTCGTAATACACCATCTACTGCCAAAAGGCAAAAGGCTGGTGCAATGCAGCCCTATGGCTGCCAGCCCCACGGCTGCCAGCACCCAGATCGCCGATGAAGGCTACCAGTCATGCTGCACCATCTACCGCCAAAAGGCAGTTAGCTGCTGCTGCTGTGTAGCAATGCAGTCCCACGTCTGCTGGCAGTCAGATGACATATGGTGACGGTGAGCTGAGCTGAGCGGGCTCCATGCTTGCCGTGGTATGTTGTCAGCACAGGTAACCCAGGTAAAAAGGCGCGAATCTATTGTCTGCCGTTGCTCTGACGGAGGGGGAGGGGCCTGACGACATGTACCCAGAACCCCCCGCGACACTGTTTTGCATCATTCGGGCATTGGGATCTCAACCCAGAATTCCAATGGGCGGCGGAGACTGCGGGAACTGTGGGATAGCTACCCATAGTGCAATGCTCCGGAAGTCGACGTTAGCCTCGGTACTGTGGACGCGGTCCGCCGACTTAATGCACTTAGAGCATTTTATGTGGGGACACACACAATCGGCTGTATACAACCGATTTCTATAAAACCGGCTTCTATAAATTCAACCTAATTTCGTAGTGTAGACATACAAAGGAAAGCAAGAAATTGTTTGTGTTAGGTGTCACTTTGTCTCCTATAATGAAAACAAACAAACAAACAAAACCCACATCAAACCCCACGTTTAGGGAACTTGGTTTCACAGTAAGAAAAACCTAAAACAAATTTGTTCTCTAAGAAACACAAGACCAGAAGGATGTGTTCTAGAAAATGTAGGTATTATTTGAACAATATTGGTTAAATCTTTGCTGATGAAAACAGTATTTTAAAGTTCACATTTAATTTAAATAACACCGGTTTGCAGTAGGCTTAAGAGACAGAGTTTTTTAGTGGATGTTCAAACCTGACCTCTCCCCAGTCAATCAAACATTAGTGAATTTAGCAATAGGATGAGAAGAAGAGAGGGGGTTGCAACACAAATCAAACATTTCTGGCATCAGTTGTGTTGTCGTCTGGAACAGAGAGTGCATTGTCCTGGTTCGTTGGGATTGCTGAATGTAGTAGGGGAGAAACCACACAGCTAAGAGCAAAATCAAAAAAGTAGTGTTGTGTATTTTGACCTTCATGTAACAATAATAGCATGAAGAAATCACATTGGCACCACTGAGTCCAAATAACTGTGTTTACTAAATATGCACAATAGGCAAGGGTTACTTATATACACAGCTGCTCCAGCTGGTTACTAAAGCACAGAACACAGAAAGAGTCACTAGAAGGCTGACAAGTTATTTAAAGGGAGATTAATTTCTATAAACTACAGGTATAGTGTAGTATAGTTACAATGGTAGAATAGAAGAGTGGAAGGAGTGTGAGGCTGGAAGTAGAGATAAATGGGCAGAGAAGGAAAATGGTTTTCTCGAATAAGATCAATGGAACTCTGAAGGGAGAGAGCCAACTCCAAAAAGCAAAGTGATTCCAAATATACATGTTCCTAAATGAAAACAGGCTTTAATTAAAAGTGACCTATAGTCCAAGCATGAAAATTGAGTTGAGCTGACTTTTTTTCTGAATACCCTTTCCCCCTTCCCACCCTCAAAACAAAACAAAACAAAAACAAAAACAAAAAAGCCTGTGAGGGGGCCAGTCAGCAAAGGAATATGTTTTAAAGACCATTTTAAGAGATTCTTTCTTCCTTCTGTAAAAGCCACTTGGAACTTTCTGGCTCACTAAACAAATTGTCAGAATGGCTACAGTGAAACTTCTGGTTTTCATGACATCATGGTCTGGGATATTTTCAGTGAAAAAGGAAGTACTAGTACTGAGAGGATTTTAAAGTGATATAAATCCTTTGTTTTTGTTTTTTTAAGTTAAGTACTCCAACCACTTTTTTGTACAAGTTAGTCTCACTATTAAAAAAAAAAGTCTGATTTATTCAATTTTCATTTTGCTTTGCAGCTCACATGCAAATACAAATATGACCACTCATAGTACCGAGTAAAATAGCAAAAGGACCATAAGCCTGATCCAATGCACATAAAGACATTGAAAGTCCATTTATTTCAACAGATTTTGGAGCACGGCTCATATATTCAATTTTTGTGTTCAATATTTTTTATGAATTGTAATAATGTACTGGTAAGTGTCAGCAGTTGGTGCTGTTACACTGTCTTCCAATTGATTTTCTTAGCATGTGAGTAATTTTGTAGATATGGACAAAATGCTTGCATTGTTGATACCTTGCATTATTGTTAACTTGGTTGTGCAAAGGTCCTTTGAGGGAAGCTGTGTGAACAGCTTGAGAGTCGACTTAATCTCTCTAAGTAGAATCAATCATTGAGGCAGAGTTGCTTTTTAGGAACTAGGTATTGGCGATGGACTGAGATTTCTGGAAAAGGGGGTTGCCTGCATGCTGGTTTGGGACTACCACACTTCCAGAAGTGGTGTATATGTATAAATAAAGCAAGTTACACTAAAGGTATGTCCAGACTACCCACCGGATCGGCGGGTAGCGATCGATCTATCAGGGATCGATATATCGCATCTCGTCTAGACGCAATATATCGATCCCCGAACGCGCTCCCGTCGACTCCGGAACTCCACCAGGGCAAGCAGCGGTAGCGGAGTCAACGGGGGAGCCGCGGCCGTTGATCCTGTGCCATGAAGACTGGAGGTAAGTTGAAATAAGATACGTCGACTTCAGCTACGCTATTCCCGTAGCTGAAGTTGCATATCTTACATCAACCCCCCCCCCCCCAGTGTAGACCAGGCCTTAGACCAGAGGTCGGCAATGTTTGGCACGCGGCTCGCCAGGGTAAGCACCCTGGCGGGCCGGGCCAGTTTTATTTACCTGCTGACACGGCAGGTTCGGCCGATCGCGGCCCCCACTGGCCATGGTTCGCTGTCCCGGGCCAATGGGGGCAGCGAGAAGCCGCGGCCAGCACATTGCTCGCCCGCGCCGCTTCTCGCCGCCCCCATTGGCCCGGGACGGCGAGCCGCAGCCAGTGGGGGCCGCGATCGGCCGAACCTGCCGTGTCAGCAGGTAAATAAAACTGGCCCGGCCCGCCAGGGTGCTTACCCTGGCGAGCCGCGTGCCGAACGTTGCTGACCACTGCCTTAGACTATACCCAGATATCTCTGTTTTCTCCTCCAATGGGAAGCTGACCTGCAGCTAGCAGAATTCTGCTAGTATTCAGCGGAAGAGTTATAGAGTTATGCTGGCATTTGCAACAGGACACTTGTGTTGGAAGAACAGGAGACAAAGATCTGGATAATCACATTTCTGACAAAAGATGGTTATAGTGGGCAAATTAAAAAAAAATAATACTATGTATTAAAAGAGGTTATAACTACAGCAAACTGTAACAAAGAATCAAAATATGGAATATTAAGAGAAAGGAACATAGGAAGAGAATGGGAGCTAATTATAATACACCATCTATTTATTTCTTCCTGGATACTTACCTTTTAAAATAATATTTTTGAACAAGTTCCCCCATGTTTCACAAATACCAAGATTTTTGTTTCAAATAATTACGAAGTAATTTAAAGCTGCAAAGGTCTGTTTTCTTTCTTTAATACAAACACTTGAGTCTGCATATAGATCTAGATCAATGGGAATGCTGCCCATACTTACGCCAGCCTGACCAACTTCATTGTGCACTCCAGAGCTTGATGACAAATTCTAGGTAAGCATAGTATTAAAATATGAAAGATAGAGTCTTTATTTTAAGTCACCTGGAAAGCAAATTTTCCTGTGTATTCCTAATAAAAGTAACAGTGACAATATCACTCCTGTTTTTCTCTACCATGTTATGGAGGTATGGGGAGAAGGCACATTTCACACACACTTTTCCAATGTAAATATGATAAAGAGAAATTCTACCCATTAAACTCAACTGATTGTTTAGACATTAAAAACTCAGTATACCCCCAGTGAAGGACAAATACCTCTTCACACCAGCATGTATTCATATGCTGAACCTCATCTGTCCTGATAGGTTTGACAAAGTCATCTTGGT
Organism: Emys orbicularis; assembly: GCF_028017835.1. Taxonomy (NCBI): domain Eukaryota; kingdom Metazoa; phylum Chordata; order Testudines; family Emydidae; genus Emys; species Emys orbicularis. The sequence continues at coordinate 264,174,285 of NC_088683.1, read as the reverse complement.
AGTTAAACCATCCAGAATTTGCCATCAGAGTTAATTCTACCAAGCTATTAGTGTACAGTACTTTATGACATAACTCAGAAGTTATTTGCCACACATTTTAGTACTAATTCAGCACAATGACCATTGAAGTGTCTTTGTTTTCAGCATCTCAGGCTTACATTTATTTCTAGGTTCTCCGCTAAAACAAATATTTTCCACCTCTTATCAAAGGAAATAACCACAAGGAAAAATCAATCCCAAATACTAGGAGATCAAACGTTCAGAGCACTAAAACCTAAACTGCACACAAATATGACTTTAAGGGAAATTGCCATCCAAGGAGCAGCAAAAAGGAAGCAGAGGTATAGATATTTGCCTGCAAAGAAGTGAAATAACCCAGACTTCCATGACTAATGCTGAGATAAAACAGTGGTTCAATTAGAAGATTTCAGGAAGGGAAACTCCTTCATATCCTGTAGCCCCTCCAAATATTTCCCATCTCAGTTGCTCCCCTGGAGATTTTGTGTCAAGTAGCCCCTCAAAATGCAGTCTACCATTTGTTAAGCACAAAAACATGGCATTCCCAGACCAACACGGAGAATCTCTCTGCATTCCTGACATGATTATTAAACCTTGTAACCCCGCAACCAAAGAAAGAAACTGTATGCCAAAGCCCATGCAGTTCAGATGAGAACACTGAAAAATCCTCTGCCTTTATCAGTGAACCCTTATAAATAATAAATAAATAAGATTATAAATAAAAATGTAAACTCTGAAGTGGTATAGGTCAATATTTTGGACAGGAGAGTACCTGAGGTATTCTTTTACTACATACTTACTGCACATTCCCAAACAATCAAATCAGTCACCACTGAGCAGCTATTTCAAACAGCATGTACATTTGTTTTTCCACTACAATACCACAGGGAGGGCAAGATTTATCATTTAGTACTTCTACGGTGCCTATTAATGAGAAGGAAATGACACAGATGAACAAAATACAGGGAGAACATAAAAAGGGTGCTTTGTTATAATACATTTAAAGTATTTTTTTTCATTGTTGTGTGTTAAATGTTAAAATGTTTTTTGTGTGTATGTAAAAAAATGTTTTGTAATAAGAACAATAGTGGACTAACCAAGGTTCCTAGGAACCAGATGCCAAACTCTATAGAGATTTCATTCTTCAAGGGGTGTTCAACAGCTGCTTGGACAAGCTTGTATTTGTCAGGGGAAAGAATATAAATAGAAGCCAAGCCCTAAACATCTCTGACTGACATTTTGGCAGTTACCGGTAGATGGCTGCAATTTCTAGTTGCTGAAATGGCTCACTCAGAGCTATCCTGTTCCAAACAGCTGTTGGAAATGAACCAGCCTCTAATTGTGTTTTGAAGGTTGGTTGCTGATGGGGTTGCACTGACAGTCACACACATGTATACCTAAAGAGAACTATAGACAGTAGAATTCTGTATCTACTGCAAGATTTTTGAATCCCTGGAACCTCTGTTTTTGTATTGCTACACTTGTCAGAATACCTCTTTTGTACACACAAAATTGAAAAATTATGTTTGACATACTCAGCCCCCATCCTCTTACTCAAAAAGAAATCAATAACAAACGTTGATTTTTTTTCAGTTAAAAATATTTTTTCATGAATTTGGCTCAAGAAGTGTAGAAATAAATGGCAGAAGGAAAATAATATTACACTTTATGATTTTTATTTACTACTTTTAATACTCTTTAAAAGTAGAAATTTTCCTCCTACCAATGTGCATCCTTTTCTGTTTGCTAAATAGTTTATCTTCCTGGTTTTGGTTTTGTTTTCTTCCTCTTCTTCCGTCGGCCCGCGCTGCATCCCGCAGCCCCCATTGGCCTGGAACGGCAAACTGCGGCCAGTGGGAGCTGTGATCGGCCACACCTGTGGATGCTGCAGGTAAACATACCGTCCCGGCCCGCCAGTGGATTTCCCTGATGGGCCACGTGCCAAAGGTTGCCTGGACTAGATTATCACAGTGATCCCTTCTGGCCTTTTAATACATGAATAACCTTTGAAATGACCAACTAATGGTATTGGCTAAAGATAAGCAGGCAGATGTTGTGTTCAGGTTTCCTTATACAGCTCTACCAATGCATCTCCATCCTGACTTGCAAATGCTCAGGCTTCTTCTGGGCAGAAACTCTGAAAAGTGCTAAATTCTCTGGTGTTTTATAGTGAGCACTAAAGTTTATTAGTGATAACTAAGATGAATCTAGCAAACTCAGATTTTTGTTGTTGTCACCACTATGTACAGACGCTCCCTGACTTATACAAGGCGTTCCATTCCGGAACGCCTTGCGTAAGTCAAATTTTGCGTAAGTAGGGAACGTATACCCGACAATTACGCAAAAAAAAAACCCTTACAGAACTTACAGAACTTTTCCTGTAAGTGTCGATTTGCATAAGTCGGGTTTGCGTAACCCGGGGAGCGTCTTTACTAGCAACGGGCATTTAGAAACTGAAGTGAGATGCTGCATAGTGTAGACAGAATAAGGAATCATTCTGGACAATTCTTGGTAGGTATGTTAAATGGATTTTTTTTTACTCACATAATTATTGACAGAATCTCACAGGCTCTTCCTCATTTACATGATATCTCCCGATTTCCTACCTTTCTGACTGCTCTTGTCAGACATACTCCCTGACGCTTACTATTTGTGGAGTCTTTACATCCAAGGAAAGATTGCAATGGACCATTGGGCTTGCTGATTGTTGATACATAGACAAAAATGGTAAAAAATAGCAACACAAAATAAAGCAATAGGTATGGACAGTGGTTGGTGTAAATCAAAGTAACTCTCCCATAACAGTGTTTCTCTGTCAGGATTTTAGTAAGAATTCCCTTAGCATTTTCCTTCAGAGATAAAATGACAAATTAAGGGAGTCCAAGCACTCCAATAACTGGGACTCCCAGTTGCAAAAGACACATAAAAAGAAAGCAAGTTTAAAAAATTATCCTGAATTTTTAGAAAGAGCTGGGAGAAAGGCTGCTCTCTGCTACTACTGTTAATTACCTCTCTTAGCTGGGAAAGCTCACACAGAATGGGTTAAGAGTAACTTCCTAGATGAACATTAGTGTGTGTCACTTTAAATATTCTGCAGGGACTTGACTTTTATCATTTAATTGTGTCACATCAGCATGCCACAAAGAGGGCATAGAATTCTGTAATTTACAACATAACACTGGGGAGAGGTTGACGATGATTCATTGCCACTCCCAGCTGAAATATAAAATGGTGCACACTTATTTTCAGCTAGGAAAACTAGTATTAATTCATAAAGTAGCTTTTGCTGGTGAAAAATGGTGACAGAGTAGGGTAAGTTGTTTCCCCATTGGGGATTGGAGGGTTGAATCCTCCTCAAACATTTTGCAGTAGAACATTTCTAAATATATATATTTTAGTGTGACTAAATAAGGCATTTTCTTGTGAACACTGAAGCTCGGTGTGTTTGCAGTTTCATGTTCTTCAGATGAAAAAGTTCAACTTTAAAAAACTCTTTGCTGTTAATTGCCACTGATGTTTATATGACCATCGCCAGATCCAAATGAGTTATGAAAAATACAGAAACACTCACAGACTTCTTAGAGACACTCTTTCTTTCATAACACATAAGAAGCTCCCAGGGCCAAGGAATGACTTTTTACACTTGTTTATATGATGAGGCCCTGATCCTTGAACCTTTAGATGCTGCTACAGTGCGAATGCATAATAATAATTTTAAAATAAAATAAGTAAAACAGTTGAAGGTGTCTGTGTGTGACCTTTGACGCCTTAAGGCCCAGATCCCCAAAGGTATTTAGGTACCTTACTCCCAAATCAATATGTTTGAGGTTCTGGGCCTTAAATAGCTTGGGACTCACCTACTTCAGAGACTGTCTCTCTCCCTGTACCATACTGCCAGAGCTGCAATCAGCGACATTGCTCAGACTGGAGTTCCCTTATTTCAATGAGGTGGGGGCTGGGGACAGAATGTTCTCTCTGAGGAACTCACAGCTCTGGAACAAGCTTCACCCCAGTCCCCATTCAAAACAGCCCAGGACTATAGACCTCAGGACACACTCAAAGTGCCACTGTTAGCACAGGCAGCTGCAATGGGGGCACCAGCAGATCTGTGTAGGGAGAGAAGTTGTGTGTTTTGTTGGGGATTGAGTTCTGCAAGCTGGTGGGCATTGAGAAGGGGATTTACAACCACTATTTACATTTTCTTTTGTAACTTGCACCAGGGATGGCTGGAGCTTTGGAGAGCTGCCTATTTTTATTTTTTGTATACATCCAAATAAATCAAATTAAATTACATTAATGAACAATACTAAAGTAGACAGTAGCTGATGAATAGAATAAATTAAATTAAATCCAAAAATACTTTACAAGAGGCAAAAATCAACACTGTATTATTTAGTGTAAGACACAACCAGCAAGCACAAAATAGAGACAGAACACTGTCACATTTCCAACAGGAATATGCAAACAACTTCTCTAGTGCTTTTTTATTTTTAAACAGACGCTAACAAAAAAGCTGTGAAATTGTATAAAACTTTCATTAATTCCTTACAAGTTTCCCCCCCTCCTCTAACAGAATTACTGAGCAGGAAAGGTGGCACTTGCTTATGCCCACCCCCCCATGTATCTCTCTTGATTGCTCTATTAAAACCAGCACATCATTTATTCTACTACGTATGGAAAAACTAGGCTGAAACATTGTTAAACGAACTATGCTAAACTCCGAGGAGACACAGTAGGTGGCTGAAGTGAGAATTAAAACTGCCATGTTCCCAAAGTTCACACATTTTTAATATTCGCCTTCAAAGCAGGCAATGATGGCAAGATCATTCCAGTCTTGTGATATAATTAATTGCTGCAATTTCAGATATTTCAAAACCAAACAAGCCCTTCATACTGTGTTAATGAGAAGGAGCCTGCACAGGAGCTAAACATTTTGTTTGCATACAACTATGAAAAATATCATTGTCTGCCAGGGCACAAATTTCTTCTACTTCTGATTTAAACATAAAGGAGCAAACTCTGTCCAGTTTAACCCCACTAATTGCAGTGGTATAATTATTTTATATAGCTCTCCCACATTATTCTTCCTTGCCAACTCAACTATCCTGGGTTTAATTTGCTTTTCCTTAAATATCCTTTCATCTGAAAGTCATCCCTCCACCAGAAATAATCTAAAAAATGATCTGCTGAATTGGACACACAATTTAGTGAGTAATTCACAGCAAATCATTTTATAAATTTAGCCCCTTTTTTCTGCTCGCAGGTCTTCAAGCAGATCATTGTTTCCTTGAATGTCTTCGTTATTCAAATTCTTATCAGTTTTCCCCAAGATATATGATCACAAGCAGTTCCTTTTGAATACTTGATACTCAGTATTCAAAATTCAAATATTACTGTTTACCATGTGATTTTCATGACCAATCACCACTGATCTCTGCTCCCTGACTGGACAAGCTGTACTCATATAATAGAAGGGATTATAGGTCACTGAGCCTTTGAGGCCCCGAGAGAGAGAGAGTAGTTTAAGCAATGATATTAGATTAAGGAATTTTAGAAGACTGTAAGCACTTTCCTTGGTGTTAACACAAACCTTGTCTGAGGTGTTACTGCTATAGAAAGTAGATGACTGCAAGATTTACTGGCTGACTGAAAAGTTTAAATTTAATTTTCTCTTGTCACAATCATACACAATTATTGTGAACATGGTACTGGTTGCGAAGGGTGAGGTCAGATTCTCATATGGCTCAATTATTTGCTTTTGTGCCAGGTTTGGTGATGCTGTATCAAGCAGTATCCCATTCCAAGAAAAATATACCAAGTGTATTGCATTTACTGCTCTGTAATTTTCTGTCATCAGTACAATCATTAACACTAAGTAAACACTAAGTTACTTGTATCCATTCTTTTAGTTCAAAGGGTGCAGTCAAATATTTAGTTGCCTCCATGTCAAAGTACCTGGGGTATTAGGAATTCTCTTCCCGATTCATCATGGCAGAGAAGACACTGGGCTGGCTCTTACTGCCCAGGAGTCTAATAGGTGAGCTTGACCACTTCTATACAGCTGAGGAAGTGTGTGAGAAAGGGGTAAATTAAAAGGGGTATTAAAGAGGTAGTAATCCAACCAGCTAATGTTAACACCCTGGTACTACCATTTAAGATCCATGATGTCCTCCTTTCATCTGTCACTAGAAATACATATGGCAATCCATTGGTCAGCTGAATGTATCAGATATCAGTAGAAAATAGATATTCATTCCTCTTGTGACTTTTGCACAAGAGTTTCCCCTTCATCTGCAACCTCTTCCTCTCCAACAACCTGGCTTGCCTCTTTCTCCTGGACAGCAGGAGACTGCAGGGTATATGTTTAATGCTGTGTGAACTATAATTGTGTTCCATACAATGAGGTTATTGATGACCAAGCAGTGTGAGGCCCTACACTCAACTCAATGGCATCTCTTTGTTTGTCTACCTGTCTGCCATGTGATAGCTTTTGGAAAACACATCCAATCAAGTCCAAAATTTCAGAGAATTGTCTTGGTATCAATAGGGAGAAACATATTGATTTCAGTGAAAATCAGCAAACCTGAAAAGCCCAATTTCCACTATTCAGGCCCACAGGGTGTCCCCTTGGTAATTTAGGACACCGTGGTGAGACTGTGACCTTGCAGAGGTCCGTGGCAGGGGAGCAAAGTCATTCTCAATTCAGGGGTGGGGTAGTAACCTCAAGGTAATGGTGAGGGTTAGAGCACTAGAGAGCTTCCTCTGCCTCCAGCACCAAATGAGCATTCTGTGGGTCTGATTTTCATGGAAATCAGGCTCTTAGAAACCTCTTTCCCTCCACATTCCAGCTAGCATTTCCTTCAGGCAGGGCCCCTTGTCCCCCACCCACTCCTTCAGTCCCTCTCCAGCCATGCCCTCAACCTCGCACTCCAGCCAGCCCCATCCCTTAGTCTAGCCTGACCCCATTAAGCCAGGCTCTTCACTCTCCTTCTCCCACCCCTGTATCCTGAGTGACCAAATGGGAACTCAGATCATAAGTGTAGAATAGCCAGGAGTCCAGCTGTGGTAGGGGTAAGGGGTGAGGGGCCCACTTGGATGTACACCTCAGTCTACATAAGCGATTAAGTGTGTGACCCTCTGGTCTACTATTAGATGAAAAGCACTATATACATATATAGTCACACCTCCTTTTCATTGGCCCAGTATGACGTTGTTCAAGATAGGGGAAGCCTGCCTTGTGACTTTTTACACAACTTTGGGAAACTGGGCCTGAGGCTCCTTTGTGTGATCTGCGTTGTGTGTCAGTGTGTGTTCACCTCAGACCAGACCCACTTAGACAAACCACCAGGAACCAGGCTTTATTCTGTAAAGAACATAGAACAGGATTACAGTCCAGCAGCCTCCTCTCTGCTTGCCTGCTACGTGCTCCCAGCTCAGTCAATACTGAGACCTCCTGCTGGGAGAGCAGAGGGTACATTGTGCAACACCCTCCCAAACTTGCAAACATGTTCTAATTCCCACAATAACTAAACCCCCAAGCAAACAAGCCCATGTGCTCCTTTTGTGTCATTTAAACTCCTCTCAGGGTGCTCTTTAAACACTTTTTGGCCCTACCGGTAAAGAACATAGAACAGGATTACAGTCCAGCTGCCTCCTTTCTGCTTGCCTGCTATGTGCTCTCAGCTCAGTCAGTGCTGAGACCTCCTTCTGGGAGGGCAGAGGGTACATGCTGGCATGAACCAGGAAGTTTTCCCAACATGCTGCAGTTTGTAGTTTGGTTTCCACAGCTGCTGTTAAAGCACACTCGATCTTGGGCTACACCTAATGAATATTATATTATTTTTCTCATTGTGTACCTGTCATAGACCAGGGCATAGGCTATCAGACCTAGTAGTCAAAACAGGAATCAGGAGCCAGGAACCAGAGGTCAGAGACAGAGACCAAGTCAGGAAACAAGGTAAGAGTCAGAACCAGAGTCAGTAGCCAGGGCTGGGCTACAGAAGTTGGGTTCTGGAACAAGGCAGAAGGGCAGGAACCAGGAACAGCACAGGAAGGCACGGCTCAGGAGTCAAGCAAAAAGGCAGAATAAAATGTAGCAGCCATCCATGATTTCATGTAGTTGCTCAACAACTTCCTGTGCTGCTTAAGTAGTGAGTCTGAGCCAACTGGTGAGGACAAACATCTCCAATTGAGAACTTTGTGGGCAGTGCCTCTGGTGAACTAGTCCACCAGCTCACATTCACAGTCATTAACAGCAAGTTGGCGCATGGTGGCTGTGGTCTGACGACTGTCTGGGGACTAACAGATCTGGATTTGAGACCCATGATCCCTCGCACCACCCCTATTAAATAGACTCTGTTGGGTATGTCAAGTCAAGCATTTGAGCTTAAAATTCATTTTCTGCAAACAATCCTTCGGATAAAACTTAGCCATGTGAACATAAAGTAGCATGAACTTGCTCAAATTGTGACAAATTTTTAAGGAATTCTATGTGGGTTTTTTTTCTGGCTGTAAGCTCAGCTGCACTCAGGGAATAAGTTACTTTCAGCAGACTTGAATGTGGCTAGTACAAGAAAATGAAACATGAAGAACCTACAGATGTTTACAAAGAGGAAAATTGAGAAGAATTGATAACATAGCACTGTAGGGTCACTGAATACATTTCTTCCACCTTGAATTATCAGAGATATACCCAGTGCTCAGTGAGACCTCACTGAAAAGATGTTGCAGATGGAAAGTGAAGCAGAAGAAGTGGAAGATGAAAGCAGAAGGGAACCACATGTGAAGATCATAAGTCAATAAGGTGATCTGCAACGGGAAGGGAATGGCAATGACATATTGCTCTGGTGGATGAATTCCCACTGTCCATTGATTGGGCATACATTAACATTCAACCTGCTGGTCCTCTGTCTTTTGCTGACCACCTTATATTCTGAGCCCCATATATCCCTATCCTGACTTCAAGAGGAGCCCGGGTTGAATGGAAACTTCCAGAAATAGCTAAGGTGCTTCATCTCGGACTGATCTCAGGGAATGTTGTGGGCAACTATTCCCCCATCTCCAGAGCCCTTCCTTGTGGCATCCCCACAAGACTCAGTCATCTCCCCCACATCTCTACACAGACATTGGGAAAGCTGATGAGACAATATGAGCTGAAGTGCCAATTGTATGCAATGACTACCAGCCCTACCTCCCCTTTGCATTGAAAGTCAACAGCATTATGGTGCAAATCCTCAAAGATATTCCCCAATGGGAGCTTGGCACCTAAATACCTTTGAGGATCTGGGCCCATGTTCCAGCTTCTCCATTGCCTACCTGAGCTCAGTTCCTTGATGAAGAACATCTGGCTAAATCTCAAACCTGCTAGACAAGACTGATATGATGCCAGTATAGGAGGGAAGTGCTTGCCTGCTTCACAACAGCCTGTCCTGTGAGGGCTTCTACCTTCAGATTGTTAAATCAGCCCACAGCAGCCCCACTGCTTTTGGAAACAAAACAGTCACAGCAGCAAAACCACACCCATATTTGTTTGAAAGGCTAGAAAGTAGCACCCCAGTCTGTCAGTCATAAATCTGTCTGGGGAGACCTACACATTAATAATCTCCAGGGTTGACTACTGTGACTCCAATCTGGGAAATGAGCCACATGCTCTGAAAAAGCATCAATCAACTATACCAATCTCTAAATTTACAAGAAGTAAGTATAGGTAAATACAGCCACCCATCTGCTTATCAATACAGGTCACTGTCTTGAACACATCATCCAGTATTTTGCTGTCTATTCTGATTCCTCAGTGAATATAGAGAAAGTCCAGTTCATACCCAGTATGGCACTGGCCCCAGTTATATGAGCAACAAAAGCATTTCAAGGATTGGAAGATAAGACATACAAAGGAACACTGAGAAGACTACATTTAATTCGTATAGTGTCAAAGAGGAAATACCACCTGGAGGGCACAACAAAATATTTCAGTCACATGGCTTTCCTAGTACCTGGGTGAGTGCTAGCTGGCTTAGGTTAAGTCCCACTAAGTGATGCTGGTAGGTTTGGAAAAACAACTGGAGGAAGTGGACAATCTACTTCAGCTGAAGGGTTCCCCCACCTTTTCTTTCTTGGGTTTATGATCTTGGAGTTTTATTATATCCTGGATTGCATTTGTATGTATCAGATAATAGCTATAACCAAAAGTGTTATTTTTTTCCCATCTTTTCTTGGTGAGCATGGGAAAAAATACAAAGTAAAGACAGACAGACAGACAGCCTCATCTTGGAACTTCCTTTCTGCCATAGCCTGATAGAGAATAGATTTGTTTAACTCCCAGGCAAATCCTATCTGTTCACTCAGGGGGTTGGTAGATTGGACTTCTTTCAATATCATCTTCTCTCTAGTTATCGTTGATGGCATTGTGCTCATCTAACTCATATTTTAAATATATTTTTATTGTCTGCATGCCTAGAGAATGGAGATAGAGGCACAATATAAATCAAAAGAGTAAATAAATAAACAGTCTCTAAATGCTTTCAAGATTACAATGAATGAAGGGAATTATTTCACTTTCAGAAGATGAACAAGAGTAATGACTTAGAACTACACATAAACAGAGACAAATTTAGACTAGGCATTAGGAAAAAATCCTTAACACTAAGAACAATTGTATAGTTGGTGGCTGAAAATTGATGGCTGAAACTTTATAAGTATCAATACAACCAAAAGGCATAAGAGAAAACTATTAGGCCTTGGCATCTCTGATTTATGGTTTAACAAGTATTAAAAGGCTCAAGAGACTGCACGTCATGATTCTTCAAGCTCATTTATTTTTTTCCTGCTCTAGAAGCTCCCACATCCAGACCTTATAAGTCATGAATATGTGGCCAAGTGGTCACAACAACAGGTTGAGGGTTTGGCATAATTACTCTCTCCACATCTTTTTTTCTGTAATATTTAACTTCTGTCCTTCTCTTTATTGTGCAATTGACAAATCTGAAGGACAACAGCTCAAACTGTTGTCTTTATAGAGCAAATACCAGTTACATGGGCCCAGATTTACAATGGTGCTTTAATGAGAATTAGGCCTGGTCTACATTACATGACTAGGTCGACATAAGCTGTTTTGCGTTGATCTAGCTGTGAAAGTAGCTTCATTTAAATTTGGCTCCTGCTGATGTAAGTGCCTCTCTACACCGATTTAGTAATACCACCTCCCCAAGTGGCATAGACTCATGGTCAATGCCATTAGGTCAATGCAGTGTCAGTATAGACACTGAATTGCTTACATCGACTATTACTGGTTTTCAGAGCTGTCCCACAATGCTCCACAGTGACTATACAATTGATACAAATGCTCTTGGTGAGGATGTGCACTGCCAGCACAAGAAGCCAAGTGTGCATACACACAAGCGATTTAATAAGTGCAGTGGCTGTATGCCAAGTTAGGTTGATATAATTTTGTCATTGTGAATCTGGCCCATGATGCTGATACCTCCTTGTTCCATCTGCCATCTGTTCCATCACATTAAGAGACAGTTACAAATACATATAATACAGTCTTAATATTACTTATCTATGCAAACCATGACTAGAGTTGCCATGAGGATATCATGTGATCATGAAAGAAAGGTGGTGTGTGCAATGGAAATAGGAAAGAAGGCAAGCCAACATCTCTACTAAATTCTAGTCTATATTATAATAGCTTGAGAAACCCTGCTTTAGAAGGTCAGAATGTTGTCTTTATATAACTTCCAGGATGACCACAAGGAACTCGGTTATATATAATATGTAGAAATCTTAAGATATGTCTACACTACAATAAAAAAAACCCACAACACATACATGGCTGGCCTGGGTCAGCTGACTCAGACTTACAGAGCTTGGGCTGTGTGGCTATAAAATAGCAGAGTAGACATTCTGGCTTGGGCTGAAGCCTGGGCTCTGAGATCCCCCCCAGGACTCCAGCCTGAGCGTTCCTGCAATTTTTAGCCCTGCAGACCAAGCCCCCTGAGTCCAAGTCAATTGACTGGGTCTTTGAGCCTCAGGGCTTATCTACATTACCCGCTGGATTGACGGGCAGCGACCAATCCAGCAGGGGTGTAGTCTAGATGCACTAAATCGACCGCCAAGCGCTCTCCCATTGACTCCGGTACTCCACCAGGGAAGACTCATAGACTCATAGACTCATAGACTTTAAGGTCAGAAGGGACCAATATGGTCATCTAGTCTGACCTCCCACATGATGCAGGCCACAAAAGCTGACCCACCCACAACAGAATCTTCCAGCCTGCGACCCCTGCCCTATGCTGCGGAGGAAGGCAAAAAACCTCCAGGGCCTCTGCCAATCTACCCTGGAGGAAAATTCCTTCCCGACCCCAAATATGGCGATCAGTAGAACCCCGAGCATACAGGCAAGATTCTACAGCCGGACCCTCATTTTACCCGTGATGGCACGTTAATGCCTAATTGATTAAAATCACATTATCCCATCAAACCATTCCCTCCATAAACTTATCAAGCCTAATCTTGAAGCCAGAGAGGTCTTTCGCCCCCACCGTTTCCCTCGGAAGGCTGTTCCAAAATTTCATCCCTCTGACGGTTAGAAACCTTCGTCTAATTTCAAGCCTAAACTTCCCCACGGCCAGTTTATATCCATTCGTTCTCGTGTCCACATTACTACTGAGCTGAAATAATTCCTCTCCCTCCTTGGTATTATTCCCTTTGATATATTTAAAGAGAGCAATCATATCCCCCCTCAGCCTTCTTTTGGTTAGGCTAAACAAACCGAGCTCCTCGAGTCTCCTTTCATAGGAAAGGTTTTCCATTCCTCGGATCATCCTAGTGGCCCTTCTCTGTACCCGTTCCAGTTTGAGTTCATCCTTTTTAAACATAGGAGACCAGAACTGCACACAGTACTCCAAATGAGGTCTCACCAGCGCCTTGTATAACGGAAGCAGCACCTCCCTGTCCCTACTAGAAATACCTCGCCTAACGCATCCCAAGATCGCATTAGCTTTTTTCACAGCCATGTCACATTGCCGACTCATAGTCATCCTGCGATCAACCAGGACTCCGAGGTCCTTCTCCTCCTCCGTCACTTCCAACCTATGCGTCCCTAACTTATAACTAAAATTCTTGTTAGTCATCCCTAAATGCATCACCTTACACTTCTCACTATTAAATCTCATCCTATTAATGTTACTCCAATTTACAAGGTCATCCAAGTCTCCCTGCAGAATATCCCGATCCTTCTCCGAATTGGCAATACCTCCCAACTTTGTGTCATCCGCAAACTTTATCAGCCCACTTCTACATTCGGTTCCGAGGTCAGTAATGAATAGATTAAATAAAATCGGACCCAAAACCGAACCTTGAGGAACCCCACTGGTGACCTCCCTCCAACCCGACAGTTCACCTTTCAGTACTACCCGCTGCAGTCTCCCCTTTAACCAGTTCTTTATCCACCTCTGGATTTTCATATCGATCCCCATTTTTTCTAATTTAACCAATAATTCCTCGTGCGGCACAGTATCAAACGCTTTACTAAAATCGAGGTAAATTAGATCCACCGCATTTCCTTTATCTAGAAGGTCTGTTACTTTCTCAAAGAAGGAGATCAAGTTGGTTTGGCACGATCTTCCTTTCGTAAACCCATGTTGTAATTTGTCCCAATTGCCATTCACCTCAAGGTCCTTAACTACTTTTTCCTTCAAAATTTTTTCCAAGACCTTGCATACTACAGAAGTTAAACTAACAGGCCTGTAGTTACCCGGGTCACTTTTTTCCCCCTTCTTGAAAATAGGAACCACATTAGCTATTTTCCAGTCCATTGGTACCACCCCCGAGTTTACAGATTTATTAAAAATTATCGCCAAGGGGCTTGCAATTTCTCGCGCCAGCTCCTTCAGTATTCTAGGATGAAGATCATCCCGTCCGCCCGATTTAGTCCCATTTAGCTGGTCAAGTTTGGCTTCCACCTCTGATACTGTAATGTCAATCGCCCCTCCTTTATTCCCCTCTGTCCCGCTCCCTCTATTCCTAAGCCCTTCATTAGCCTTATTAAAGACCGACGCAAAATATTCATTTAGATATTGTGCCATTCCTAGATTATCCTTAATCTCCACTCCATCTACATCCTTTAGCGGTCCCACTTTCTCTTTCTTTGTTTTCTTCCTATTTATATGGCTATAAAATCTCTTACTATTGGATTTAATTCCCCTTGCGAGGTCCAACTCTACACGGCTTTTGGCCTTTCTCACCGCATCCCTACATGCTCTGACCTCAATAAGGTAGGTTTCCTTGCCGATCTCTCCGCAAGCGGAGTTGATGGGAGAGCATCAGCCATCGACTTACCGCAGTGAAGAAGTGGTAAGAAGATCTAAGTATGTTAACTTCAGCTACATTATTCACATAGCTGAAGTTGCGTAACTTAGATCGATTTCCCTCGCACCCTCCCCCGCCTCCCCCCCCCGCAGTGTAGACCAGGCCTCAGTGACACAGGTTTTTTACTGCAGTGTAGATGAACCATTACTTCAGTAGTAAGTAGTACATAGGTGACTGAAAAATATGGCTCTAACTCTCTAATGACACTCAGTACTACTGCTATTATATCATAGATATATCTATAACATATCTAAATGAATTATGCAAACGGTTTAATATTGAACTTTATAAAGGGACACAATTGATTTAGAAGGAAACAATTAAGATTTTCCAAATCCTTGTTTAAAGCTCATTGAATAATCAACAATTTTGGTCAGATATGAAAGATCAAATAGTATACTAGCAGACATTATATATATACAAACATTTGACAAACAGTAAAATAAATATGGTTTGATTTTTTTTTAAATCAAACCTCATTTTTAATCTTGCAGCTTCAAGATCAGCAATATTAGGCTATTATGAAGAAATATAGAACCCAAGGCAATTGCTGTAATATCTCAAGCAAAGTAAAACATTAAGCTTGAAACAACTTTTAATCAAATTTAGCTATTTTTATTATTAAAAATACTTCCCCTTGTAGTATTATGTCTGTGTTATATGAGTGCTTTCTATACCTTTTGCAAATTTAAAGGTTTGAAGAGGTGAGGGTCTACTACAGACCACTGAATAAAACCGGAGAACATAATCAGATACTCCTTAAGTACCTGTCTGTAATGTGTGGAAAGAAAAATTGTATTGTTACAGGGACCTCCAATATCAGAGGCATTTGTTTGAAGTCTTATGTAGCTGGTAATCAATGAACTAACCCCAAACACTAGATCTGCATGGCCAAGGATATCCATATGGAGTTTAATGACTCTTCATTATGCCCCCTGAGCTCTCCAGCTCTCCTTCTTCCCCCCAAGACCTGGCAGCATGGTTGTACTTCAGCCACACTGCTAGGGTAGAGGGAAGGTGCAGCAGATAATATAGCTTGTGGATGGATTACCTTTCCACTTGACATCTGTAGGGCTCAATGGAGGATGATATGCATCTTTTGGCAACACTCCAGATTAATCATTCTACACTAGCCAGCCCTTTACCTATACCCACCCTCCCATGAAGATTCCTGAGCCCATCTTCTTCCTGGAATGGGGTCATGCAGAGGGGGCCCTCTGTGTGAAAATAAGAGGGCACCATTGGGTTTGGTGTTATTACTTGTTTTCTGTTGTATATAATATTGGATCAGCTGCTCCAGTAGTTTCTTTCCCTGATTCAATGCCCAGAGGCATAATCATTTTCAAAATATCAACAATATCCACAGAACCAGAGAAATCAGAGATAGAACAGATAAATAAGCAATGGTGCCACCTGAAAGGGCTCTATCTAACTTTCAAAAGTTCAAAGGAAAGACCTGTATTTACTTCAATGGGCATTAGATTGAGCTCAGTGTGAACAGACAAATCTGACAAGTCCCTCCACAACCAGTGTGGATGACAGCTCAACCCAAAATTTTTGCCAAGATCTAATGCACGGGGCCATTTATGATACAGTAAGAACGTCCATAGGATAGTCTCTCAGTTTCCCGCTCACTTTTAAAGTGTGCCAAATGGCTGGCAGAGTAGAAAGAAAGAGAGAAAGAAAGAAAATTGAGATGTCTCACAGTGATTTGAAAAACAAAATAAAACAAAACCCGCAGAAAAATCACTGTCCAATAATACCCCACCCCTCAGCCATCTTCACCAGTTGTTTTTAGGACCAGGAGGCGCTAGTGGCAGTGGACTTGGAAGCCTCATATATTGCACTGTCCTTCTCTGGAACTACTGAGCTATGCATGATTTCGGAGACAGAAGCACTGCCTGTTCCAGGGAGGTGGGAGGGAAAATCCTAATAAACCTCATTTCCATAGAATGATTTGTAAGAAGCTCTGTGAGGTGATCCTCGCTAGCACTCTGTTTCCACCTCCACTTCTTGTCCCATGGATATTTCTCTGTGTATATGCATATGCGCGTGCGTACGCACAGGGGCTGTGCTTAGGGCCAGCATTTCTAACGGCTGATTTTTTTATAACTACAATATGCTTTTTTTTACCTTACGCTACTGATATGTACTCACAACTTTAATGCTATTATAACAGAGTTATTCTTGTGAGAATATACATTTCCTTTATCAAGGCAAGTTCTTCGGTGCTAGTGAACCACAGAGACGCCAATACAATCTCATATTTCTTGAGTACAGAAACTATACAAATTTTCCTTTGAATTATGAACAGAAAGAAGATAGTAACAAGAAGTTTAGTTAGATTAATGTACAGAGAAAGGAAGAGAAATCAAACTTACAGATAAAAAATGTCTTTCTCCCTCTCATTGCTTCTTTACATTGATCTACTGCTTTATGGAAGGTGCCTGGTAGTGCGTTTCTACCTGGTGTTCTGTAGTGGAAGAGCAATACAGACTAGGGGGAACACACACACACACATGACAGAGAAGCATGATAAGAAGAATAGGAAAGAGATCTTCCTTGCCCAGGATTGTTTTGGCTGAAGTTTAATAAATGCACACTGAAGAATTTAGTGAAGGTCTAGATAGTTATTGTGGGATGAGCTCTGCAAGTTAATGGCTTCCTCTGTAATAAGACCTCTTTAATACTGACATATAACTAAAGCCATTGTAAAATGTATCTTCTGGTGGGAGCGATCTTTCTTATTGCTTTGTAAACCTCACTGTGCATGCTGAAATCATCATTGAAGATGTATTGTGTATTTCTCCCCCTGGAAAGAAAACATCCACAAGCACACAACTGTCCCCAGTTGGCTGTGTGTTTAACATTTAGACAGTGTTATATTTTCTCATTTCTATGTGTTAGATTGGGAGCCATTAAAAGGAGAATTATTCCTGGTTCCACTGAATTCACTCATGGTAGGTTAGGTTAATCTATCTAGTCTGGTAGATAACATAAAGGATGTACAATGCTGTATATCAGATCCTGTTTCCTGATTAAAGGTGGTAGCCTGAATTAAAATAAGACATCAGTCTTCCACTGAGTTCAGCACACAAAGTCTAAATGATAGAGATAACGGTAAATAAACT
The DNA here is from genome assembly GCF_028017835.1 of Emys orbicularis. NCBI lineage: Eukaryota > Metazoa > Chordata > Testudines > Emydidae > Emys > Emys orbicularis. The sequence continues at coordinate 264,156,766 of NC_088683.1, read as the reverse complement.
GGATGTGTTTCAAATCACACAGAAATAGCATAGCAATGTTCTACAGTATATGTTTGTGCAGATTATGAATTCAAACTTCAAGTGTCAGATTGTTCAGATTAATATTTCTGAATATAAAATCTTAAATCCTACACCTTCCAAGTATTTCACTGCTTATAGTATCTTTGAGATTGTCATTATAAATGTCTTAGATAAAAGACTTCACAGCTTTTTAAAACCCTATTTGCAAAGTTCTGAATGAAGAAAAAAGAATACAAACATTGATAACAGCTGTGAAATATTTCTTGATATTATTGAAACCTATCAGAGCACACTGCAGCAGATATATAAATATTAATGTACCTATTTAGATTGTGCTCTTACACAGATTCCACACCAAAAGTTCCAATCCAAAGCTCTGGGCATGCTTGACATACATTTTTAAAAAAATCTGTGAAAATGGGGTAGAAAGTAAATATTGACCAAACCATCAACCCATTTTCCCTTCTACCCTAATACACATAATTTGATCACCAGTTATGTGACCAACTCCTCATCACACCTTGCCACTGAAGCAGAAATCCCATCTTCAGCAGCCTCGGCCCTCCTCCAATCTCAACTCAAATAGTTGGGCTATTCAATATGGCTACTAGGGCAACAAATTACCCTTGTTAATTAGCTAATCAATCAGTTAAAATATGAATTGGGAAACTTTTCTAACACACACACACTCTCACTCTCTCTTTCTCCATATATATTATATAAAATGTATATGCAAATACACAGTATAGCATAAGCATATGGGTTTTTATCAGCCCCTTAGAGTTTCATAATCAGTCTGATTGGTTAGAATAGGTCACATGACCAATATTAGAATTGCCCCATCCTATAGTTTGCAGAATTTAATAGAGAATGAATGTTATCCTCTCTGTATTTTCTTTCCTTCTAATTCATTGTATAGAGAGAATATAATTCCATGGGAAAATTCAAAACATCTATACAAGGTTAACATTTTCTAATACATTCTTTAGACTTCCAGTAAAGTATCCTATTGCTCTCCTAAGGGCTTAACTATGCTTGGTAGGCACTGAGAATTGGGTGATAGTACGATTCCTCAAAACAGCTCCCAGGGTTCTGGGACAGTGTATCAGATGTGTGATCTCTTTGAATATTTTGTGAAGCTGTGCAAGCTGTGGCATGAAATAATACCTTCATTTGCTAGTGGATGAAAATGACAAAGGCCAAATCCTGCACCATTTAAGTCAATGAGAGTTTTGCCATAGACTTCAATTGAACCCAAAGGCAGCAGTATTATTAATATTGTATATTGCCTTTAGTCCATGGGTAGATCTCCCATGGGTATCCTAGGAGTTCCACATAGTGCTCAACTTTATCAAAATATAAGGGAAAATTCTTGTCTCATTTCCACTGGTCTAGCGAAGATCAGAATATGAATAGGTGAGGCTCTAAGCCTCAAATATAAGGTTTTTTTAAAAAAAAAAAAACCAAACACAAATGTTTTAAAATTTTGCCTTTTATACTTATTTGGGAAAATGTGGGTACATTTTATCAAAGTTTAGAGAATTTCATTGAAATGTCAGACTTATTTGATGGTTCTTGTTTGTGTTTGTAGAATGCTTAGCACAACGGGACCCCGATCTACGGAGGGCTTCTAAATGCTACTGTAATACAACTAATGAATAATAATAATAATAACAAATCTATAGATTAAACCACATTTGCACACATAAGTACATTAAATATTTACTGTGCTTATTTTTCAACACTTCCTGGTTCACCTTTCATATCTTGGATACAATATTTCACAATTTTGTATAGCTTAACTTCAAAATGAATACTTGTCTGTATTGAGCAGAGTAAGTTAGGTCTGATGGAATAGGAATTTCCCTGACATTTTTATTATATCACTTATTTTATTAAGGAAGCAATGTTTCAGCCTCTGTTGTCTGGGGTCTGTGTTAGTATTTCCCATTACAAACTGCTATTTGAAGGAGTTTATGTTCAGTCATAATACTTCATTCTGGTGAAACTTGGCATCCAGTTAGGTTCTGAGCAAGGGCAAGGATTTTGCTTTGCTACATTTAAAATTCTATTGCGACCCAAGCCCTTTACATGTAAAAACTTATTTTCAAGAAACAAGGTCAACATTGGTATTATGTGACCTACACTTTTCTGCTAACATGTTTTGGAACGTTTGTGAGTCTGTTCTTCAAATCAAATATTCACATGCTGTTTTTATCCCCTAAAAATAAAGACCAGCTGCTTACCATTTATGACTATGATCAGTGGTGCTGGAACATTTTTATAGTGGGGGTGCTGAAGGCAGAAACCATGTATATGGGTTGTTATAACTACTTCAAGCCAGGGAGGGCAGCAGCACCGCTAATTCCAGCACCTATGACTACAATAACAAACCAATGTGTGTGTGAGAGAGATGGAGAAAAAAATGCACGGAAAGTGATTTCCATTTAAAGTTTACAAGAGGCATAGTACAAATGAAATTTCATATATATTTGAATTTCTCTTATCTTTGGAAAGTGGGTGTGCTTCTTATTCTGTCAGTCAGGCAGGAATAGTCATTTTGGACAGAAAGTTTTGACTCCTACTCTTCTTTGCTAAGCTCCTCCTAGGCTTTGCTTTCTAGTTAAGATCTTCTGAAGAAGGAAAGAAAGGTGTTAGTCTGCACTGACTTACCCCTTACTAGCCACCTATCCAGGTCCTGTGCTTGATAGGCAGCTAGAGTGGGAGTCAGTGCTCGCATTGTCACCTCAGAGAAAATAATGAGAAGGTGCAAGACATTTTTTTCAGCATGTGCCTTCAGCCAATATCGACGCGAGGTCTATCTAACAATCACATAACATGGAGATTGTGAGAATGAAGGAAAAAGGAAATGATGGAGGTGGCAAAGGGACACAGGGAGAAGTGACTGACTCTTTGTGTATGTGGAAGTAACAACTATTGCTGAAAAGGAGTGTGGATAGGAGTATCGACAGGACTTCCTCCAGAAGAGACAAAAGAAATATAAATAAATAAATAAATAAATACTTTATGCTGGTACACTCTCTCCACTTATATAATTCCCTTCAAACCACTCTCTCTCATCTAATCTGTCCTCCTTTCTGCTTCCAGTGGTATGTGTACAGGTAAATGAGTGTAGAATTGTAATAGGGCCAAAAAGTAAAAAGTTTCCAAACAAAAACCAAACCAAAATGCAAATCATGGAATACAGTAAACAAAATAACCAAAGATAAACATACAAACAGATATCTAGGTGCAGAAAAGGATAAATACAGATTAACTTTTATTTTAAGAACAAATAATTTTGTGGGTTTTTTTAAGGCTATAATGGCACATTTACTTTTGCTAATCTTTCACTTACCAGTGCCTTTAATGCTATAGTAGTGAGGTCTAATATTCTCACTCGCTAAAAGTGATAATTCTCCTCAAGTAGATAAATGCTCACCCCCCATTCATGGATGATCTAGAACCAGATGCAAAAACAAGATTTGGGACATCTGCAAAATAAAATTAGCTAAATTCACGAATGTTAAAATGTGTGGCTACAAGTTAGATACTGGGGGCAAGTCTACACTAAAGCGCTAAGCTGCACCGATGTAGCACGTCTGGTGAAGAAGCGCTATGCCGATAGGAGAGGGTTCTCCCGTTGGCATAATTACTCCACCTCCACGAAAGGCGGAAGCTATGTCAGCGGGAGAGTGTCTCCCGCCAACATAGCGCTGGTATGGAGAGTGCTTAAGTCCATATAATTTATGTCTCTCGTGGGTGGGGTCTTTTTCACATCCCTGAACGATGTAAGTTACATTGACTTAAACGGTCGTGTAGACCTGCCCAAGGATATGGTAGCTAGAAAGTGGGTAGCATGAACTCATTTGAAATTTATCTATTTTACTTAGGCACTTTTACAATGACCATCACTGTTATATCTGAGCACCTTCCAATGATTCATTAAGCTGTGTGACTAACATTTGTCACCATGATGATCCTTCTCAAGGAGAAAATTGTGTGTGTGATATTTTGTTTCTTTGTATCTCCACCAACAATGATCTTTCATAATTTCTTTCTTATTTCTTCTGTCTTGTTGGGAGTTTATATCTAAAGTTTCAGTGTCTCTGCTTTCTTTCCTTGGTTAAAGGTGGCAGCCATGTCAAATTGCAATACCCACCACTGCCACTGGTTGGTCCTGTTTGTCACTCCACACAGCCAGCCACTCAATTATTCTCTCACACACATAAATGCACAATGTTTCATCCACACATAAACACCCACATTGTTTTATTTTTCACATAATTTATCATCATAGGAATCTCTTGTGCATCTGTTATTTACCCAGTTTTAGAAATATTTGCATGGGTGTGCATTTATACATAAAAGAGAAAAAGAAAAAAATATAGATCTGTGCATTCTTTGGTCAAGATCAAATGTAAAGGTGCTAAGGATTACAGATGATTTATAAATTGCTCGTTTTAATGATGTCTCTAGCTTTATTTCATTTTCCTCACTATTTCACTATTGACTATTTTGACCTGGTCCTGCAAGATGTGTTGCATTAAGCTACAGTACATAACATATTGAACAATGTAGTATGATTGGCTGTCTTTACTTAGCTAAGGACCAGGACTGGAAAAGCAGTATTGTTGCAGGTCAAAGTTGAGAAGAATTGGCAAAGAACTATGTTACAGTATATAAGCAATAAATCTGATCGATCACCCACAACATGTTATAAAACTAAAGAGATACAGTAACTACATTTACAAACTTCTACCCAAGAAGCATTTGAATTAAGGTAAATAAAAATGAATGAGAGAATAAGAGATGTGGCTTGTGGTTAAGGTGACCAGATGTCCCAAATGTATAGGGACCGTCCTGATATTTGGGGCTTTGTCTTATACAGGCGCCTATCATTCCCCACCTCCGTCCCGATTTTTCACACTTGCTCTCTGGTCACCCTACTTGTGGTGGAGCAGGGATTATTGGTGAGGAGAGAAATTATTGCCAAGAGATGTTATTAAGAAGACAGCTAGCCTTTACAAACTATCCAGCTATTCAAGGAAAAAGAACAGGAGTACTTGTGGCACCTTAGAGACTAACAAATTTATTAGAGCATAAGCTTTCGTGGGCTACAGTCCACTTCTTCGGATGCATATAGAGTGAAACATATATTGAGGAGATATATATACACACATACAGAGAGCATGAACAGGTGGGAGTTGTCTTACCAACTCTGAGAGGCCAATTAAGTAAGAGAAAAAAAAACTTTTGAAGTGATAATCAAGATAGCTCGGTACAGACAGTTTGATAAGAAGTGTGAGAATACTTACAAGGGGAGATAGATTCAATGTTTGTAATGGCTCAGCCATTCCCAGTCCTTATTCAATCCTGAGTTGATTGTGTCTAGTTTGCATATCAATTCCAGCTCAGCAGTCTCTCGCTGGAGTCTGTTTTTGAAGTTTTTCTGTTGTAAGATAGCCACCCGCAGGTCTGTCATTGAATGGCCAGACAGGTTAAAGTGTTCTCCCACTGGTTTTTGAGTATTATGATTCCTGATGTCAGATTTGTGTCCATTAATTCTTTTGCGTAGAGACTGTCTGGTTGTAGATCTCTGATGATGCGCTGGAGAGGTTTTAGTTGGGGGCTGAAGGTGACAGCTAGTGGTGTTCTGTTATTTTCTTTGTTGGGCCTGTCTTGTAGGAGGTGACTTCTGGGTACTCGTCTGAGTACCTATCCTGAAAGATGATCCTTTACTCTCACAGATCTTGGGAGACAGACCTGTCCTCGCTTACAGACAACCCCCCAACCTAAAGCAAATACTCACCAGCAACCACACATCACTGAACAAAAACACTGACCCAGGAACCTATCCTTGTAACAAAGCCCGATGCCAACTCTGTCCACATATCTATTCAAGTGACATCATCATAGGGCCTAATCACATCAGCCATACCATCAGGGGCTCGTTCACCTGCACATCTACCAATGTGATATATGCCATCATGTGCCAGCAATGCCCCTCTGCCATGTACATTGGCCAAACTGGACAGTCTCTACGCAAAAGAATTAATGGACACAGGAATTGAGCTGAGCTGGAATTGATATGCAAACTAGACACAATCAACTCAGGATTGAATAAGGACTGGGAATGGCTGAGCCATTACAAACATTGAATCTATCTCCCCTTGTAAGTATTCTCACACTTCTTATCAAACTGTCTGTACCGAGCTATCTTGATTATCACTTCAAAAGTTTTTTTTCTCTTACTTAATTGGCCTCTCAGAGTTGGTAAGACAACTCCCACCTGTTCATGCTCTCTGTATGTGTGTATATATATCTCCTCAATATATGTTTCACTCTATATGCATCCGAAGAAGTGGGCTGTAGCCCACGAAAGCTTATGCTCTAATAAATTTGTTAGTCTCTAAGGTGCCACAAGTACTCCTGTTCTTTTTGCGGATACAGACTAACATGGCTGCTACTCTGAAACCAGCTATTCAAGGGTCTTTACTGCCTTCTAAGAGATTCTGTGTACTCAGAATAAATTTACTATTGTAAAAATCCATGGTTCCCCAGGAGACATCTTGATGAACACAAAGGCCAAGTATAACCTCACATGGACAGTGGGGATAGACGTTTGATCCTTCTGATCCAAAAGCACTGGCCTTGCCACTTTGGTGACAAAGGAGAATCACAATAGCAAAATTATAAAGCTTGGTAATTCTGATTCTGTCCACTAGAGGGCTGTGATACACACACTTTCTGGTCTCTCTTTCCTATACTCCCCTAATTGGACAAATCTTGTTCAGTAGTATCAGAAGTTCAGATCTTGATTCTGATACTAGTGCAAGAAATGTGACCACCTAGGATTTTCAGAGTTGTCCATACTATGACTAGTTGGTACTGTGAAAGCAGTGCTTAAACTCCTGTCTTCATGCACCAACTGTAAAAGCCCTAACACGTGAGGTAAAGAAAAAAACCTTGTAGATGTTATCAGTATAGCACCTATGTCAAACTGTTGAGCTTTTATAATTCTATCCAATAGAAAGCAGCCATATAAATACAATGGTCTCATTATACTATGCTCCACAACATTCACAGGTGGATCGTTTCTCCCACTTACTGGTTTCTGATAAAAATCCGTCTTAAAAGCTCCGTTTCTCATTCCAAAACCTCACAGAACTTAAAATTATACTTTTCAGAGAACTTCCTACAATGTCAACATCAGCTTAGCATCCCAAAATTTATGACAGTTATTCAGTTAAAACTGCACAGTTCAAATTATAAAGACTGAGGGACATGACATCTCCTTGAAAAAAAGACAAGAAAATGTTTTTTTCCAGTATCATTTGCTCTCATAATTAGAGACTGATAAATATTTCAACAAAGAGTATTTGCAATCATTCATTTAAATAAAAATGGCAAATTTGCTCTGATGATACTGTACCTGTAACCCTTTTCATTCATTTTTGGCTAATGCTCTTGTGAGTGATTTTTTTTATATTATTATTATTATTGCTTTGCAAGAATGTTCAAGGAAAGCCAAAAGATTGTGTATGCTTTTATTTTGTATTTACACACTGAGCCTGAAATCTCATTGTTTTTTCCCATCTTTGGAGCTTGACTTTACTGCCAACTTCTAACAACAGACTTTAAACCTTAGCCAAAATTTCTCCGGAAGCCAGGCTGTTTCTAGAGTTTCCTGAAGAGCTTTCTATCTCTGTTCTTAGGTCCCTCTGATCAGAAAGTTACACCCACTCAACCTACATTTTGATGTAGTTAACACCACTTTAGCACCTTTCCAAAGTTCTAATGTTTGTTAACTGAGTTATACAACAGAAAAGCTCTGCATCTGTTTGCAAGGTCATGGATCCTGCCCACTTGTTGCAATCCTTCCCCCATCCTATTTTCTTAGCTATGTATAGTGCATAACATCTCCCCATTTTTCATTTTAAAACCAATCCAAACTTAAATAAAAATCCTCTACATTTTCGCTTTGAAAAAAAAATATGATTTGATTTTTTATAAGCAAAGGATTAACAGTTACTCTAATGCCCAGCCAATGAGTAATTCTATTTTTGCAGATAATCAGATATCCTGATATATCAAATATAGTTTTGTTTATCTCTGAGAGGAATTTGAAGGCTGACATAGTCAAAATTGTCAATGTTTATGCTCTTATAGCAGGTGTATAGTTCTCTTAGCATTGAATATGACAACAAAGAGAAATTGAAGGGTTTCCTTGGTTAAGTTAAGAAATATGTGGCCAATTCCATAGACAACGTTTTTCTACCAAAATTAATGAATATATCTGTATGAATGAACCATTACATGAACCCTTTCTGAGCAGAATTGTTGTCAAAAAAAGTGACAAAGGACAAAGAAAAAAATAATTGTTTCTGACATCCACAATCATTTCAACACACATTTCCAAAACTGACATCTGGTCTGGATTTAGTTGGACTATCAGAGTGAAATAGTTGTGAAATAACATGTTCCTTAACAAGTTGCACTTATTATACTGGAAGTCAGATTACAGGACAGCTACATATGTTTAGAAAGAATGGTGTTGATGGTTTTTGCCAGCGAAAATTTACAGTGGGGCACTTGAATATATTTTGGTACTCAACTTTAAAAATCTAATTTTTGTTGTCAGATGTAGAAAATGCATTTCATTGTTACTACTTAATGTGAAAAAAATGAAGCTAGATCTGTGAAAGCATTGTATGAATTAGATGGATGTTATTAAAGCTATGTACAAAGTGTGGCACATAAAGCAATATCAGCACATTTAACTTCTAGGTGGTTTTGTGAAAAGGTGATGGAGAAAAGTTTTTCCTGGTTAATTCATTTTTGCAATAAACAAGAGATAGTTTTGGCATGGAGAAAAAAAAAGCTATTCAACACAGTGGGAGTCAAAATAAAAAATTACTTGCTGCTAAAGATTTTGGCAAAGTAACTACATATGAATGGTCTGGGGTCAGTAAAGATGGAGATAAGAACTATAGCCTTTTGTCCAAATGGTTGCAAATTTATTAAAATATTAACTTAAATAAGATATCTCCTGAAGGCAGCTGGTCCTGGAAGCAGTAGAGATTAGTAGAGAACATAACAAGAGAGGACTGGTTCTGCCTAGAGCCATCATCTTAAGGATCACCCCAGGTCTCCACCAACCAATCTCAAAGTTTGTAATAAGTGCAGGAACTCAACAAGTGGCAACTCCCCTAAAAAGGAGGGGGGACACAATTGTTTGGCATCACATGGAGTGGTGTTGTCTTGTTCCTCTGTGCCTCACCTTGCATTATAGTGTGATTTATTAAGGGCCAGCCCTCTTTATGTTCATGGGCCCAGACTGACAGACCTAGAGCCACACGTGAATCACATCGTAGACAATACTGCCTGAGTATACTGAGGAGGATTCATGGATTTGAATTTGGGATTGTTAGCTCAAGGGCCCCAGCTGACCTCGCCTGTTGTGGAACTCCGGGGAAAGGGAGACATTACTTCATAAAATCCATTGAGTTTTGTTGCATAAAATTCATGCACTTTTATATTTTTCAGTTGTACCACAACATTTTCAAGAAACAAAATCCAGAAGCTTCATGCAGACTTAGTTTTTTTAGATTATTTTTATCTATTTAATAATCAATGGGCCTTCTTACTTTCATTGATTTCATGAGGGAATGTTGTAACACTATTTGCTGCAGAGGAGTTACCCCCGATTTACATTGGTGCAAGTCAGAGGAGAATCAGGGCCAATGTGTATAAATTACCTGTTATGTATTTCAAATTATGCAGTTTTCTTAGAGAGATACTTGCTGCCGATAATGTTTCCAAGAGCTCTCACCCATTCACATATTTCCTATAAAGTCCCAAAGTTTTGTTCCCCATGAGCGTACCTCACCATCTCATTTTGTCACATCAGAGCTGTTTTAATTAATGCTATGATATTTAAATACAGCTGCTCATGTGACTAACCCCTTTCAATTTTAACATAATAGATACACTAGAAGCCAGTCATGTTCACTATCACAGCTAGTCGGAAACTTTTCAATTAAACATGTCATAAAAATGTATCTGTTTCATCCACATTTTCTCAGATTCAGGATGGAATTTCTTGGATGGTGGGGAAGGACCCCAAAATAGTCAATAGCTTGCCTACGTGAGTGCCCAGATCTCAGAGATATAGGGGCAGTCTCTCTCTTTGGCCCAACAAATATTTAATTATTTATACAAAGTGAAACAGCTCTGTTGCGGGGCAACAACTCACTGGCACAGCGCCTCCTGCTGGCCGTTCTGGGAATTAGCTCTTTCAAGCCCGGAGCGCCCTCTGCATGCCAGTGTCTCACCTGCCACTGGCCCCCATGTCCCTCCCAGACCCCAGTGCCCTTTACATCAGGGTTCTTCCCCCTGCAGCAACCCACAATCTGGGTCTCCCCACCCAGGGGAACCCCCAACCCTCTATCCGCACCTTACCTCAGTGGCTACTGCCAGTCTCCATTTAGCCCCCCTCACTGGGGCAGACTGCAGTCTGTAAACCACTCATCATTGGCAACGGGGGTTGGACCAACTGCCTCTGCCTATTCCTGGGCTGCTCCTCTGCAGCCCTAGTACCTTTTTGTGGGCCCTTAACTCGGCCTGCAGCCTGGGGCTAAGCTAGGCTGGAGCTCCCCAGCTCTCTCTGCCCTTCCCCAGCACTGCTCCACCCTAGGTACCCTCCTCAGCTTCCCCGGCAGCCAGGTCCTTCTCTCTCTAGGGAGCTAGAGTGTGTGTTTGTCCTTCTGGCCCACCATCCTCTTATAAGGGCCAGCTGGGCCCTGATTGCACTGGCTACAGCTAGGGCTGTTTTCCCAATCAGCCCAGCTTTTCCCCCGCCACAGCCCTCTCCCAGGGCTGTTTTAAGCCCTTCAGGGCAGGAGCGGGGTAACCACCCCGCTACAAGCTCCAACAGGAAAGAAAGAATGAATGTGTGTGTGTAAGAGATTGAGAGAGAGAGAGAGAGAGAAAGAGGCTGTATATCCTGGTGGCCAGGACATTCACTTAGGTTGTAGGAGACTAGTCTGAGGTGGATCTCTCACATTTTGATGAGAAAAATTTTAAAAGGTCTCATTTTAAATCTGCATCGCAAAAAAAAAAAACAATTTTTGAAACCTCAATTTTTTTTTTTTTTTTTGAGCAACTGAATTACTTTCTGGCTAATCCTGCTGTCAGAAACTGGTCAACTGATGTTAATGAAAGTTTTGCCTGAGTTATGGCTGAGTAAGAACTTCAGGGTGTGACCCATTGCTTTTGTTATACAACCTCAGTAAATAAAAACTTTTCTTCTTAAAAACTTCAATAATCTCATGCTTATTTCTATACCAATAAATCAGCAAGTCTTCCACACTGAAACATAGTAAGCCAATTAGAAATGGAAGTTTCCATTTTATTTATTTATTTATTTATTTTTAAAAGGTCTATTAATTAACTTTAAACTGACCATGTTTAAATAACTGTTTAGTTTGCCTCAGGTTATCTAGTGTAATTTCCTTTCTTCAGCTATTTCTATAACAATGTAAAGGATTTTGCACATTGATGACAAAATATTTCTGCAGAAATTCAGAAAGTTTTCCTTTCCTACGTGAATTATCCAAAAATGTGTTTGTTCACTTCTTTACAGAAACATTTTAAATGCAATATTCCTTTCTTGGTCCCATGTTTCTAGCATTAAATAAAGACTAACCTGTAATAAAATTAAGCTCCACAAAAGCTATTTAAACAGCGTTCTACTCACAATGAAGAAATTCAGCAGTAATGTGGAAAGATTATGTTACCTCACCTCATTGTATTTTGAAGACAATGAGAGATCTAAATAATACTAGTCATAATGAGGTGAAATAGGGTTCAGAACTTAGTCTTAACATTTGATTTCCTTGTTTTTTGTGAGTTAAATTCATGTGCATAGTATTATGTATACATTTTTTGAAGGTTTTATTTTTCTTTCATCTTTCAAAGTATTTTGGGGGGGGAAGGTTGCATAATATGGAAATATAAATTTAACATGTGCAGCATCTCTTTAGATAGTCACTAATAATCTTAAAAAGCAGTCTAAATGGTATGTGTATCCATGTGTGTGCATGTCTATGAATATAGAGACAGAGAGAGTGAGTATATGACTGTGTTATTTGTTTTATTTGGTATGGATGCAGTTTTTGCAAACAGCAAATCTCAGAACGATTTATGCTGGATACCATACCACACCACGTAATCAATGCCACAACTTGCAGAAAACCTTTTTTAGACTTGAAACATAATTGCAAATTATTTAAAGTTCTATTAGCAACAATACACATTATATACATATGAACATGAGAAGAGCATAAGAACGGCCGTACTGGGTCAGACCAAAGGTCCACCTAGCCCAGTGTCCTGTCTTCCAACAGTGGCCAATGCCAGGTGCTTCAGAAGGAATAAAAAGAACAGGGAATCATCTAGTGATCCATCTCCTGTCGCCCATTCCTAGCTTCTGGCAAACAGAGGCTAGGGACACCATCCCTGTCCATCCTGGCTACACATGCGTGCACATGCACGCACACGCTATCATAATACTCTCTTATAAGGTCAAGTTTGTTGAACCCAATTCTTCTCCATCCCCTTCCCTTCCCTCATGTCATCACCCCAAGTTTCCACTCACACAAACTAGGTCTTCCCTCCATTTCATCCCCCCCCCCCTGCCTCCACTTGTAGCTCACTGCTCACTCCAGACAAATCACTAATTATTTTATTTCCTACTATGTTAAAAAAGTAAGTTTTAAGATGAATTTAGAGTTAAACCAAGCAACTCTCTTCCTTTGTTTAACTTTTTACCTCCATTCCCCCACACCATCCCTTCCTACTCTTTGTCTTCCTTATTCCCTTTTATTTAATCCAAGACCCTATTCCTGGTAGCAAGGACTTCAATGGGAAATCGCATGAATAAATTTCTCCTGCTCAGATCCAGTTTCAGGATTGAGGCCAGGGGCCACACACAAGCAAAACATTTAAGAATATGCTTAAATTTATGCGCATGAGTAGTTCCACTGAAGTGAGTAGGAATATTGATGTGCTTAGAAATAAGTATGGGATAAAGTGCTTTGTTGGACTGGGCCCATAGAATCTCTACAATTTAGAAACTGTTTTATTATGTTCTGTATAGGGCTGGTAGAAATAATAATAATAATAATAAATAAATAGCTAATGAAAACTAACCTGCCCTTGTGTCATGAGAGATGCATGATCCATGAGCCAGCTAAAGTTGGAAGACAGTTGATAGGGAAGCTCAAATTTCCACTGCCTATACCGTTGTTGTTCATGAAAAAACTGAAGACTTCACTCTTGACACTTGTCAATTCAACTCCTTTCATAAGCATTAAATTCAACTACAATAAAAAAAAGTAAATAACATGAAGTGATAAAAGGTGTTCCTGAGTTATACAGTGAGGCATAAAAAGGTTCAGAAAATACTTAAGGTCTATTTTTGGTCACTCTAATATCTTAGAATTTAGTCCAAACACACTTTTTAATGTTTTCTGGTGTGTGGGGTGAGGGGAGGGGAGGAATCAGTCCTGGTTTATAGCCCTCATTTCCAACTTTGAGCCTGAAGGAAAGTTTTACAGCTGAGTTATAAACTCCTAAATATCAGCATTTATAATGGCAAGGCTAACAGCCCCTTAACTTCAGCACTAGCCGGTGTCAGTATAATGTAAGATCTTGGAAAAGAACGTAATTTCAATGAGTTAAAAAAACTAAGTCCAGACCCTTCTATCCCACAAGGACATATATATCCTTAATTGTATCTTCACCTAATCTAAGGCTACTCAATAAGAATAACTCAAGTGTTCAAATTATAAACCATAGAGCCATTTCCAAATACTTCATATACTGACATTTTCTAACTAGACCATAGTCAAAATCCTGAACACATTTTTTTATGTAATCCTGATTGTTTGGTGTTTGTGCCACCAACTTTTTCTTCATGCTTTCTCTATGACTAAATAGAGCATATGGTAATTCAAGTAGCAATTAAAGAGTCATTAAACACTTCAACCGCGCACAAGCGACCAGGGAGCTTTGCGAACAGGGGCTGCTAACAGGGAGTTTCGCAAGGGAGTTCTCCAGGTGAAGGAGGAGCTAATACAGCATCTGTGGGGGACCGTGTGCTCTGGCTGGCAGTTGGAGGCAGGTTTGAAAGCTCGAAGCCTCTGGTAATTGGCTGAGCCTTACTCAGTGGGCGGGGCATTCACTCAGGCCAGGGCTTTATAAAGCCGCGCACAAGCGACCAGGGAGCTTTGCGAACAGGGGCTGCTAACAGGGAGTTTCGCAAGGGAGTTCTCCAGGTGAAGGAGGAGCTAATACAGCATCTGTGGGGTAAGTGACTGTCTGTAGTGTGTGTTTGTTTGTGTTTGGGGGTTACTTGCTGTGTGCTGAGCTTGTGTTTGTTTGTTTGGTTGTTTGAGGGACCGTGTGCTCTGGCTGGCAGTTGGAGGCAGGTTTGAAAGCTCGAAGCCTCTGGTAATTGGCTGAGCCTTACTCAGTGGGCGGGGCATTCACTCAGGCCAGGGCTTTATAAAGCCGCGCACAAGCGACCAGGGGCTGCTAACAGGGAGTTTCGCAAGGGAGTTTAGAAGGGGAGTGGGAAGGGAGCGGGAGTCCCTCGCCAGCCGTAACCACATCCCCGTGGCCCCCCCCTAAAACCTATAAACCAAACCACATTCCAAAACTTCCTTCTGTAAACCACCCTTTCACTAACTAGGATACAATGCAGGCAGAAGCCCAGCAGCAGAGTGGGGGCTATCCAGTTTATTGCACCGACTGTTGCATGTATGATTACCTGCCCTGTGGGCGGGTGGCGTATGTGTGCAGTCGGTGCAAGGAGCTCCTGGCCCTCAGAGACCATGTACGGACTTTGGAGGCCAGGGTGGCGGAACTGGAGGAGCTGAGAGAGGCAGAGAGATATGTTGATGAGGCTTTCCGGGACACTGTAGAATTGTCCCACCTCCGCTTAGACAGCACCTGTGCGGTTAAGGAGGAAGAAGGGCCCAGGGAAGTAGAGCAGTCAATGGGAGCAGAGGGAAACTTTCCCGTAGTTGGGACCCTCCTTCCAGATGGTTCTGGGGTTGCCTCTCGCACTGAGGTTGCCTCTCCGGGGGAGGGAACTCCAGTTTCTAGGAAAAGGCAGGTGTTAGTAATGGGAGATTCGATTATTAGAAATGTAGATAGCTGGGTCTGTGATGACCGGGAGAACCGTATGGTGACTTGCCTGCCTGGTGCGAAGGTTGCGGATCTCTCGAGGCATCTAGATAGACTTATGTGTAGTGCTGGGGAGGAGCCGGTGGTCGTGGTACATGTAAGTACCAATGACATAGGGAAGGGTAGGAGAGATGTCCTGGAAGCCAAATTTAGGCTGCTAGGGAAGAGACTGAAATCCAGGACCTCTATGGTGGCATTTTCAGAAATGCTCCCAGTTCCACGCGCAGGGCCAGGTAGGCAGGCAGAGCTTCAGAGTCTCAATGCGTGGATGAGACGATGGTGTAGAGAGGAGGGGTTCACGTTCATTAGGAACTGGGGAAACTTCTGGGATGGGAGGAGCCTATACAGGAGAGATGGGCTCCACCTAAACCAAAGTGGAACCAGACTGCTGGCACTAAACATTAAAAAGGTTGTAGAGCAGTTTTTTAAACTAGGAGATGGGGGAAAGCCGACTGCTGCAGAGGAGCGTGTGGATCGGACACAGACTTCCCTTAGGGGAGAGTCTGATGATAGAGAATCTCCAGGTTATAGTCAGGAGCAGAGGACTGAAAAGTATAATGTAAGGGCCGGATCAGATGATAAACAGCCACATAAAAAAGAATCTGGCACATCAGAAAAAGACAGGCTAATAAACAGGGACAAGTTTTTAAAGTGCTTGTACACAAATGCCAGAAGTCTAAATAATAAGATGGGTGAACTAGAGTGCCTTGTGATAAAGGAGGATATAGATATAATAGGCATCACAGAAACCTGGTGGACTGAGAGCAATCAATGGGACACAATCATTCCGGGGTACAAAATATATCGGAAGGACAGAACAGGCCGTGCAGGGGGAGGAGTGGCACTATATGTTAAAGAAAGTGTAGATTCAAATGAAGTAAAAATCTTAAGCGAATCCACAGGTTCCATAGAGTCTCTATGGATAGAAATTTCATGCTCTAGTAAAAATATAACATTAGGGATCTATTATCGACCACCTGACCAGGACAGTAATAGTGATGATGAAATGCTAAGGGAAATTAGAGAGGCTATCAAAATTAAGAACCCAATAATAGTGGGGGATTTCAATTATCCCCATATTGACTGGGAACATTTTACTTCAGGACGAAATGCAGAGATAAAATTTCTCGATACTTTAAATGACTGCTTCATGGAGCAGCTGGTACGGGAACCCACAAGGGGAGAGGTGACTCTAGATTTAATCCTGAGTGGAGCGCAGGAGCTGGTCCAAGAGGTAACTATAGCGGGACCGCTTGGAAATAGTGACCATAATACAATAGCATTCAACATCCCTGTGGTGGGAAGAACACCTCAACTGTCCAACACTGTGGCCTTTAATTTCAAAAGGGGGAACTATACAAAAATGAGGGGGTTAGTTAGACAAAAGTTAAAAGGTTCAGTGACTAAAGTGAAATCCCTGCAAGTTGCATGGGCCCTTTTTAAAGACACCATAATAGAGGCTCAACTTCAATGTATACCCCAAATTAAGAAAAACAGTAAAAGAACTAAAAAAGAGCCACCGTGGCTTAACAACCATGTAAAAGAAGCAGTGAGAGATAAAAAGACTTCCTTTAAAAAGTGGAAGTCAAATCCTAGTGAGGCAAATAGAAAGGAGCACAAACACTGCCAACTTAAGTGCAAGAGTGTAATAAGAAAAGCCAAAGAGGAGTTTGAAGAACGGCTAGCCAAAAACTCCAAAGGTAATAACAAAATGTTTTTTAAGTACATCAGAAGCAGGAAGCCTGCTAAACAACCAGTGGGGCCCCTTGACGATGAAAATACAAAAGGAGCGCTTAAAGATGATAAAGTCATTGCGGAGAAACTAAATGGATTCTTTGCTTCAGTCTTCACGGCTGAGGATGTTAGGGAGATTCCCAAACCTGAGCTGGCTTTTGTAGGTGACAAATCTGAGGAACTGTCACAGATTGAAGTATCACTAGAGGAGGTTTTGGAATTAATTGATAAACTCAACATTAACAAGTCACCGGGACCAGATGGCATTCACCCAAGAGTTCTGAAAGAACTCAAATGTGAAGTTGCGGAACTATTAACTAAGGTTTGTAACCTGTCCTTTAAATCGGCTTCGGTACCCAATGACTGGAAGTTAGCTAATGTAACGCCAATATTTAAAAAGGGCTCTAGGGGTGATCCCGGCAATTACAGACCGGTAAGTCTAACGTCGGTACCGGGCAAATTAGTTGAAACAATAGTAAAGAACAAAATTGTCAGACACATAGAAAAACATAAACTCTTGAGCAATAGTCAACATGGTTTCTGTAAAGGGAAATCGTGTCTTACTAATCTATTAGAGTTCTTTGAAGGGGTCAACAAACATGTGGACAAGGGGGATCCGGTGGACATAGTGTACTTAGATTTCCAGAAAGCCTTTGACAAGGTCCCTCACCAAAGGCTCTTACGTAAATTAAGCTGTCATGGGATAAAAGGGAAGGTCCTTTCATGGATTGAGAACTGGTTAAAGGACAGGGAACAAAGGGTAGGAATTAATGGTAAATTCTCAGAATGGAGAGGGGTAACTAGTGGTGTTCCCCAAGGGTCAGTCCTAGGACCTATCCTATTCAATTTATTCATAAATGATCTGGAGAAAGGGGTAAACAGTGAGGTGGCAAAGTTTGCAGATGATACTGAACTACTCAAGATAGTTAAGACCAAAGCAGATTGTGAAGAACTTCAAAAAGATCTCACAAAACTAAGTGATTGGGCAACAAAATGGCAAATGAAATTTAATGTGGATAAATGTAAAGTAATGCACATTGGAAAAAATAACCCCAACTATACATACAACATGATGGGGGCTAATTTAGCTACAACGAGTCAGGAAAAAGATCTTGGCGTCATCGTGGATAGTTCTCTAAAGATGTCCACGCAGTGTGCAGAGGCGGTCAAAAAAGCAAACAGGATGTTAGGAATCATTAAAAAGGGGATAGAGAATAAGACTGAGAATATATTATTGCCCTTATATAAATCCATGGTTCGCCCACATCTCGAATACTGTGTACAGATGTGGTCTCCTCACCTCAAAAAAGATATTCTAGCACTAGAAAAGGTTCAGAAAAGAGCAACTAAAATGATTAAGGGTTTAGAGAGGGTCCCATATGAGGAAAGATTAAAGAGGCTAGGACTCTTCAGTTTGGAAAAGAGAAGACTAAGGGGGGACATGATAGAGGTATATAAAATCATGAGTGATGTTGAGAAAGTGGATAAGGAAAAGTTATTTACTTATTCCCATAATACAAGAACTAGGGGTCACCAAAAGAAATTAATAGGCAGCAGGTTTAAAACAAATAAAAGGAAGTTCTTCTTCACGCAGCGCACAGTCAACTTGTGGAACTCCTTACCTGAGGAGGTTGTGAAGGCTAGGACTATAACAATGTTTAAAAGGGGACTGGATAAATTCATGGTGGCTAAGTCCATAAATGGCTATTAGCCAGGATGGGTAAGAATGGTGTCCCTAGCCTCTGTTCGTCAGAGGATGGAGATGGATGGCAGGAGAGAGATCACTTGATCATTGCCTGTTAGGTTCACTCCCTCTGGGGCACCTGGCATTGGCCACTGTCGGTAGACAGATACTGGGCTAGATGGACCTTTGGTCTGACCCAGTACGGCCTTTCTTATGTTCTTATGTTCTTATGTTAACCGCACATACATTAGGGCTACGTCTCCACTGCAAACTGGGGATGTGATTCCCAGCTCACATAGACATACTTACACTAGCTCTCACTAAAAATAGTAGTGTACCTGCAGTAGCACATCAGCAGCCGCACAGGTTAGCCTTGCCAAGTACAAATCTGGCTGAACCCTATGGGTGTGTACTTGGCACAGCTACCCTGTGCTATCACAGCTATACTACTATTCTTGACAAGAGCTACAGCAAGTAGGTGTATGCAAACTGGAATCACACCCCTAGCTTGTAATGTAGATGTAACCTGAGTAATAAAATAACCCACCTTCTTTACTACATCATGTCGTATAATTGTATGGATGTTCTTTCCACCTTCCCTCCCATAACTCCCTCCCTATTGTCTTGTTTCCCCACTCATTACATCATCTCTAATTTAGTTTTAAAGCATCTTGGGTGAGGGCACAGTCTTGTGGCTTTAGGAGACCCACAACACTCTTTTGAATGCTGACAGAAACAATAAATAAATCATAATAATCATAGATGGGAAAAGAGGCTTACTTCTACTTCCACTGAAGCGAATGGCAAAACTCCTATTGACTTTAGTAAGGGAAGAATCCCCCTCCCTCCTGCAACACCTGTACATTAGTAACAATTTCTCTAGAAAAGGATATTTTTCTCTGTAATGTGTTGGTGAATGATATCAAAACATCTTATTAAAGTTGTATTCAAACATAAGTTAACTTCTTTCATTGTCCTTGTTCACTTTGGCCAATTGTTTTAACTCAGTCAGTATAAATTAGACTCCATGCTGTTCAAATAGATGTTGAATAACAACACAGAAAATGTTTTTATGGGATGTTGAATAACAACACAGAAAATGGGATTTATGTCCAAGTGCTTCCAAGAAGAATGATGCATGCAAAAGTAACTTAGCTCAAAGGACAAATCCTGAAATGTCCTGTTTCATATCAATATGTTGCAGGCCGAGGAAATGCCTGTTTAACTAAAAGGTGTTCCAACTCTATTGCACCAATTTCATGAGTACTTGGATAGATCCCTTAGGATAGTGCAGCAAGCTCCCCTCTTGTGCTTAGTCAGCTACCATGGTCAATGCAGAGGGACGGTGTTACCTTTGAAGTAGATTGTACCCATGTAGGTGCTAGTATGGACCTCTATCACTGGCCTCTACATAAGTAAGAGGGAAAAGGACCCTTGCACCTTCCCTTCTTTGTGAACCTGACCCCAACCTTAATCCAAATTTTGCCCTCCGGTACTGTACACCAATGGAAATTTGGAGTAACTCCAATGAGTACAATTGCAGTTACTGATTTACTTCAGATTTACACTGGTGTACCTGACAGCAGTTTGAACCCATATGCTTACATGTCTGACAAGTTTTATTCAGAAGCAAATGTGAAAGTTTAATGACTCACATTAGGGGGATCCAGTAGTGTGTAAACACCCCCCCTGTGCTGAAGGAAGTTGTGTTCATTGGTATGCTGTTACTTTTGCATTATTTTACCTGCCCCCCCCCCCACACTTTTTAAATAATTTATGAACAGTTCTTTCTGCAAATACTTCTCTGTTAAGGTGCTGAATGAAGTCAAGTTTCTGGACAGACAGGCAGATTCCAAATATCTATTTCTGGAAGGGGTGAATAGCTTATCATGCCCCTCTTGGGAATGCTGTGCCCTGGATCTGAACACCATCAGTTACCAGTATTGTCTTATTTTTGACTGGACCAAACCTCCTGGGAGAAGATGGTTAGCATCAATCTATCCAGATGCAAATTTCAACTGGAACAACAAGTTCCTCAAATTTGGCTGAATATCTTCCAGTATGTTCAATATAAGCACCTTAGGTAAGGGAACATGTACTATGCAATTGCTTGTAAGACAAAACATATACAGCACATAATTCAAGTTGTGTTGATGGCTATGAACTTAGAGAGCCAAATTCTCCACTGATATAAATTGGAATGGCTCCATTGAAATCAGTGGAGCTGTGCAAATTTAAACCAGCCTAAAATTCTTTTACACAAACACACATCTTAGAACATCAAGCACTCTTCTTACTCTCCAGAACAGCTTTACAGGACTGTGTTCTATAAATAGATATGTACTAGTAAAACTGGAGAATTACAGCAGTGTCACAGTGATTGACGGAAGAGCTGTAGCTTTTGAATTCTGCTGTACATGGGAGACTGTTGGCTCAAGCATGCAACATTTTGTTGTTGTCCTTCATGACCAAAGATGAAGCTGAGAACAGTATTACATCTTGTGAGTATGATTGTGGCTAAAAAGGCCCATGAGGAGTGGGAGTCCCTTCAGCATTGAATGCATATATAGCTCAATATTGAAGAATGGATTACAGTCTGTCCCCATGGAATCTGTCACTGTTTACAACTCAGTCTCTTTGACTTAAAGATCCATACGGCAATTAATCTCAAACTAAGTAAACCCATCGTTGATAGCAGCTCGTCAGTGAGATCCATTTGTTGCTGACGACTCTTAGCTGTCAACGTCAATATTGCACTGCTTCAGTGTGTCCTTGGAACATTTCTTCTGGCCACACCATGTGCAGTTACCCACTTTCAGTTCGCCATACAGCAATTGCTTTGGCAACCTGGTGTCATCCATCCTCAACACATGACCAATCCAGTTTAACTGTGATGTGATGGGCATGGATTCAATCCCTGTGGAGCATCTGTATTCCAGAACCTCATTATTGATAACTTAATACTGCCATTTAATATGATATAAATGGAACGTATCTAGAAGCTTGATGTGATGCCTGTAGCAGGTCCAGATTTTGTGCCTATACAACAAATTGGACATCACAACCACTTTATAGACTTTTAACTTGAAGCATAATACAGTGTTGCTGCCAGACTCTGCCTGGTACTCTGCCAAATGATGAACTGGCTTTGTCGATGCGACATGTCAGCTCCTTGTCAATAGTAGCATCATTCAACAATGTGCTGCCAAGATAGCAGAAGTCTGTAACAGCATTCAGCTGTGTGTTGCTGATCATGGCTTTTGGTTTCATGTAGAGTTTCCCTGGCGCAAGTTGATACATGACTTCTGTCTTTTTCAGATTGATTGTCAGCCCATGCCTTTTTGCAGATTCTGAAAATCTGTCCATAATCAATTGTATCTCTTCTTAAGTATGTGCCTCTCAGTAATGAGCTTACAGAAGCTCATGAAGGATTGTTTCAAAGACCTTTGTGGAAGATTGTAGATCAAGGGTCAGCAACCTCTGGCACGTGGCTCGCCAGGGTAAGCACCCTGGCGGGCCGGGCCGGTTTGTTTACCAGCCCCGTCCACAGGTCCAGCTGATTGTGGCTCCCACTGGCCGCGGTTCGTCGCTGCAGGCTAATGGGAGCTGCTGGAAGAGGCGGCCAGTATGTCCCTTGGCCCGCGCCACTTCCAGCAGCTCCCATTGGCCTGGAGCAGCGAACTGCGGCCAGTGGAAGCCGCGATCGGCCGGACCTGCGGACAGGGCAGGTAAACAAACCGGCCCAGCCCGCCAGGGGCTTTCCCTACACAAGCGGCGGCCCCAGTTAGAGAAACACTGATCTAGACTGAAAGCATCTTGTCTAGTGGGCCTTACCCAGGTGTAACTATATTTGAAATATATGTCAAGATTCATAACTTCAGATACAAAAATGATACATGCAAACAAATAGGATAATCTTATTCAGCAAATCATAACTTTTTGAATGACACCTCACATGACTTATCTTGCATAAAATGCATCATAATTATGCTATAACCATATCATAATAATATCACTATGAAGATTATGGGTTGCAGTGTCACAAGTACTCTGGCCAGACCCTTTCTAGCAATGGAGAATAATGAGATACTGTGATAGTTGTCAGGCAGATTTTAACCTTTCCTCTTATTTGCAATGATAATGGTGGTATATTTGAAGTCTTGTGGTAGATCTTCAGTACTCCATATATTGAGAAATAGTCCATGCAGTCTGACCTTAAAGTCTATGAGTCTTGCCTCCATACTTGAATATTTCTGTAGGAATGCCTTCAGATCCTGGGCTCTACAGATCTGTGGGGCACTAATTGCAGTGCTAACTTCATCAAGGGATGCAAGAATTTGATGGTGCCTCTCATCAGCTTCTTCTGATCTGGTAGGTGGGGAGATATGGATAACTATGCCTTTTTGTTAGACTCAGAGAAAATTAAAAAATATATACTGTCCAGTCATCTTGGCTTTTGGTGATTTCAGTTCTACAGTAACCTTTTGTGACTTATTTTTTAAGAAAACATGACTTAAATGGTTTTCGGAAGCTCCTGTGGCACCACATCCGCATATGTAGTATCCTTTCTCCCCATTTACAGAACACATTTTTCTGTTCATCTAAAGTATTTTTCAGAGACAATGTGAGTACCCAATAGGAAGATCATTTGCAAACAAATGATATTTTTTCCAGAGTCAATGCAAAATTACATACACCTACCTAATGCCAGTTTGACAGCCAAGATCCTAAATTGATTGCTATATCTTTCTTGTGATAGGCTCCAATTCTTCTTTAAGCATTTGTATTTAAACAGTTCACCCTCTCCCTCTGTTCTCACTTTCTGCTGGATTTAAATAAAGAAACTGTAAAAATAGATCCACTTCCAATTCCTTAGCTGTTTGTTTTTCCTGTTAATTGCCTGCCTAGCTGTGACCGAAAGCACCCCTGAATTCACACCCTACACACCATTGTAATAATCTTTGTACAAAATATGCTTCATGAGGTATCACTTGAAAACTAATGACTCACTGACCATTAATATCATGATGAAACGTGTGTAGCAGCATTATATGTAAAGTTATGAGTTCCCATGAATGATGTCAGTCCCTGGAAAAATCATGGAGCAGGTCCTCAAGGAATCAATTCTGAAGCACTTAGAGGAGAGGAAAGTGATCAGGAACAGTCAGCATGGATTCACCAAGGGCAAGTCATGCCTGACTAACCTAATTGCCTTCTATGAGGAGATAACTGGGTCTGTGGATGAGGGGAAAGCAGTGGATGTGTTATTCCTTGACTTTAGCAAAGCTTTTGATACGGTCTCCCACAGTATTCTTGCCGGCAAGTTAAAGAAGTATGGGCTGGATGAATGGCCTATAAGGTGGATAGAAAGCTGGCTAGATCGTCGGGCTCAACAGGTAGTGATCGATGGCTCCATGTCTAGTTGGCAGCTGGTATCAAGCGGAGTGCCCCAAGGGTCGGTCCTGGGGCCGGTTTTGTTCAATATCTTCATTAATGAGCTGGAGGATTGCGTGGACTCCACTCTCAGCAAGTTTGCAGATGACACTAAACAGGGAGGAGTGGTAGATACGCTGGAGGGTAGGGATAGGATACAGAGGGACCTAGACAAATTAGAGGATTGGGCCAAAAGAAACCTGATGAGGTTCAACAAGGACAAGTGCAGAGTCCTGCACTTAGGACGGAAGAATCCCAGGCACTGTTACAGACTAGGGACCGAATGGCTAAGAAGCAGTTCTGCAGAAAAGGACCAAGGGGTTACAGTGGACAAGAAGTTGGATAGGAGTTGACAGTGTGCCCTTGTTGCCAAGAAGGCTAATGGCATTTTGGGCTGTATAAGTAGGGGCATTGCCAGCAGATCGAGGGACGTGATCATTCCCCTCTATTCGACATTGGTGAGGCCTCATCTGGAGTACTGTGTCCAGTTTTGGTCCCCACACTACAAGAAGGATGTGGAAAAATTGGAAAGAGTCCAGTGGAGGGCAACAAAAATGATTAGGGGGCTAGAGCACATGACTTATGAGGAGAGGCTGAGGGAACTGGGATTGTTTAGTCTGCAGAAGAGAAGAATGAGGGGGGATTTGATAGCTGCTTTCAACTACCTGTAAGGGGGTTCCAAAGAGGATGGATCTAGACTGTTCTCAGTGGTAGCAGATGACAGAACAAGGAGTAATGGTCTCAAATTGCAGTGGGGGAGGTTTAGGTTGGATATTAGGAAAATCGTTTTTACTAGGAGGGTGGTGAAGCACTGGAATGGGTTACCTAGGGAGGTGTGGAATCTCCTTCCTTAGTGGTTTTTAAGGTCAGGCTTGACAAAGCCCTGGCTGGGATAATTTAGTTGAGGATTGGTCCTGCTTTGAGCAGGGGGTTGGACTAGATGACCTCCTGAGGTCCCTTCCAACCCTGATCTTCTATGATTCTATGATTCTATGTTGGCAGCACATGTTTATAGATTCATAGATTCTAGGACTGGAAGGGACCTCGAGAGGTCATTGAGTCCAGTCCCCTGCCCGCATGGCAGGACCAAATACTGTCTAGACCATCCCTGATAGACATTTATCTAACCTACTCTTAAATATCTCCAGAGATGGAGATTCCACAACCTCCCTAGGCAATCTATTCCAGTGTTTAACCACCCTGACAGTTAGGAACTTTTTCCTAATGTCCAACCTAGACCTCCCTTGCTGCAGTTTAAACCCATTGCTTCTTGTTCTATCCTCAGAGGCTAAGGTGAACAAGTTTTCTCCCTCCTCCTTATGACACCCTTTTAAATACCTGAAAGCTGCTATCATGTCCCCTCTCAGTCTTCTCTTTTCCAAACTAAACAAACCCAATTCTTTCAGCCTTCCTTCATAGGTCATGTTCTCAAGACCTTTAATCATTCTTGTTGCTCTTCTCTGGACCCTTTCCAATTTCTCCACATCTTTCTTGAAATGCGGTGCCCAGAACTGGACACAATACTCCAGCTGAGGCCTAACCAGAGCAGAGTAGAGCGGAAGAATGACTTCTCGTGTCTTGCTCACAACACACCTGTTAATACATCCCAGAATCATGTTTGCTTTTTTTGCAACAGCATCACACTGTTGACTCATATTTAGCTTGTGGTCCACTATAACCCCTAGATCCCTTTCTGCCGTACTCCTTCCTAGACAGTCTCTTCCCATTCTGTATGTTCAAACCCACATAGCCCACCTTCCCCCCCCCCGCCCCCCAGGCAGGATTGGGCATGCAGGGTCTTAAACAAAGGAATGTGAGTTTATAAGTACTAAACAAGGTACTTGAAACAGCAAAAGGGATACAAAGCAAATTTGAATTTTTAGCAAACAACAGCATGAAATCTCTTTTACAATAGACTCTTTGCCCTCACTATGGGAACAAAGTTTATCTAGGGGTGACCATCAGGAAAATATAATGTCAAAGGGAAACTGAACTATAAAAGTGAGATTCAAAGAACACTCCACATTATCTATCCCTATCTCTCTCTCTCTTTTCCACCTCAGAAGACAAACAGCCAATGGACTTTGGGAGTAGATCCTGACCTGAAATGTGGTCAGCTCTGTTGCTGGAAGCATGTGGTAAGGACTTCACCTTGAA
Source organism: Emys orbicularis (assembly GCF_028017835.1). Taxonomy (NCBI): domain Eukaryota; kingdom Metazoa; phylum Chordata; order Testudines; family Emydidae; genus Emys; species Emys orbicularis. The sequence goes on along the minus strand of NC_088683.1, from coordinate 264,130,482 downwards.
CCAAGTCTAGTTTATTAACTAGAGGTGCTGCAACATCCCCTGGTTTGATGTGGTTCCCATCATATATAGGGTTTGCAATTTGGTTCCGCTCCCCCGCTATAAAATATTGCTCCAGACCCCCTGATTGTGTCAGGAGTTAACTATTTCCTGCCCTTTTTTTGGTAGGGGGGTCATGGTTTTGTAATGGCAGCTGGCCTGCTCAAGACTGTGCAAGTGGCTTACTGTTTTAAGACATGTTTACAAATAAAGCACATTATGTTTTCAAGAATGTTTATTGCTATCACTGCATCACATCATACAATCATGATTTGAGATAATAAAGCTAAAAACATGTTCAGGAGAAATTAAGCATTAGTAAGCAAATGGTATTCCAGCTAGGTACAACAATTCACATTTCAATAAATTCCATGTGTACAGCCATTGTGTCCCCCTCCCCGCAACAACTAAATTCATTATTCATCATGTCATTCAGACTTGTATTGCATGACAATCAATCCCACACCATTCCCAAGCACTGCCCCCCACCAAAAAGATTAGTAAGCCAGTTTCCCCCTACAAGCACATTCATTCAGGTACTATCCCCCCTCTTCTGCTGGGCCATGCAACTCCATAATGTGAGAAAACAAAGTATCCCTGACCTCTGCTGCTGGGTGCAACCAGCTTCACCTCTAGTAGCTGTACCTTCTGACTGAGGGTACCGATACAGCATCCCCTCACTGTGGTAGGTCCATTCAGAGGAAAATGGCTCACCTCTGACTTCACAAAGGTTGTGAAGAGCACAGCAAGCCACAGTAATGTGGACAGCATTAATGACACTGGCATCCAAATGGGTTTGTAGACACTTCCAACGTGATTTTAATCTGCCAAAAGCACATTCAACAACCATTCTACATCTGCTGAGAGTGTAATTAAACCTTTCTTAGACAGGGCCTCTGAAATCATAAGACACGGCAAAAGGGGGCTATGTGGGGTCTCCCAAAATAACAGTGGGGACAATAATACCATTTATGTCAATGCCCAGTTGGTGGGAATAGTGTCCCAGCCTGTCCATGAATGTAGAATCCCGATCGGCGAAAAACTCTGGCATTGTGAACTTTTTCTGTATACCCCACATTGACATTCATAAATCTGCCTCTGTGGTCCATATACTGCCTGCTTAACAATGCAGTAGTAATCTTTCTCAGTACTCATGTGCTTCTTGAGTAAGGCAAACTATGAGCACATGAGTCCCATCAATAGCTCCGGCACAGTTAGGAAACCCCATTCTCTCAAAGCCAGCAACTACTTCCAGAATATCTTCGGGGAAACCATACGCCTGATTGCCTCAGAAACCTGCATCACCACTTCACACACAGTAGACTTTCCAACCCCAAACTGGTTGGCAACATACCTGTAGCAGTCTGGGGTAGCCAGCTTCCAAACAGTTACAGCAACCCACTTCTGTACCAGCAAGGGTGACCTCAGATGTGTATCTTTATATGGGACGGTGGGAGCAAACTTCTCACAAAGCTCAAGAAATGTGGCTTTTTGTGTGTAAAAAAGTTCTGGACCCACTGCTGGTTATCTCAGGTCTGCAGACGATGTGATCCCACAAGTCTGTGCTAGTGATCCTGCGCCAGAAGCTGCAGTCTACGTAGGGAGCATGAGCAGCTGTGCCAATTATACTGAGCAGCATCTGCCAGTCAGAGTATGCGATGCCTCCTCCTCTTCCTCCTCCTGCAGCTTCATCAGGAAATCCGTCAGGTGCCTTTGGTGGGTACAGAAAACACCACCAAAATGTCAACAAGTGCCTCGTGGATGCTCTGTCAGTTTCCGGACACAGGAGTGAAAGAGCAAGCAAAATAAGTTAATTAAAAGGCGCCTCCTCCATGTTGCTGGTTCAAGTAACTAGGAGTGCACAGACCAAAATGACTGCTTGGTGAGCTGTTCAAATTTCCTGTAATGTGCAGGGCAGGCAGTCAAGTTTTCCCACAGTGCACCACGGTCCTAGGTCTAGAATGGCCACATTTCAGAGGAACATGAAGGACTGTGGGGTATGGTTACTTTGACTGGGAAATGTGCACTGCACTGTGGATGCCAGAGCCCTAGGTTTGAGCATGAATTATAAAAGTCTTAACATAGGGTTTAAATACAGTGTAGACACTGAAGCCCAGGGTTTCCTAACCCGGGTCAGCTGATTCAAGTCCTACTAACCCTGCTATATTGTTGCAGTGTAGACATAGCCTAGTGTGCAGTGTAGTCATACCCTTTTTTTCCAACTGTAAGCTTCTCAGGGCGGAGACTTCAGAGAATTGGGAATTACTAGTAACACTGGCTTTTAATGATCTGGGTTGTAAGCTTTCAAATGTGTGTTCAGAGCACATTTTCAGTACCACTAGCGATTTAGTAACAGGTGATTAGAGAATATCTTTACTGCCAAAACATGGAGAGACTTTTCTTGGCCAGAATAAATCACAGCAGGACATGTCCTGAACTTGTGTAAATCGTCATAGCTCAGTTGAAGTCAGTGGAGCTATGGCATTTTACTACAGCAGAGGATTTGGCTCACTGTATTTCGGTACTACTTTGCAAAAGAGGTTCAGAGGTCAGGAAAAATGAGCTTGGAGTGAATGGACACTTTATTGTTTCCTAGTTTAATTGATTTCTTGGGTAGCAACCATTCTTTAAGACTTGACCGTCCATTTAAAGGCCTTGACTCAGCAAAGCACCTGAGTGTGGGCTTAGCTTTAAAGTATGTGCTTAAGTGCTTTACTGAATCAGGACCAAATGACAGTGTCTTTTCCAGTCTTGACAGTGGCTATCGTTTTCTGAGACTTAAGAAGTTTTCCATGGTATGTTTTGCATTGCTCTGTGACATTTTTAAGTGTCTGCATTGTTATCAAGGCTGAAAAACATTGGAGTCAGTAATCAAATTCTGCAGATTAGGTGAATTTTGTGAGCAAATGAATGACCAGAACCTGAACTTTATTGGGCTTGCGGTACAGTAGAATTTTTCATATTAAAAATAATTTTAAATCTTGAGCATTTTTTTCGGATACCTAAATTACCATTTTATGCACCTATGATTTGAGTCAGGTACCCCATATAGATTTAGACTCCAAATGTTAAAACATGTAAGTTTGAAATTTGGATCTATAGAGAATTAATTAAGAATTAATTAATCTATAGAGAATTGAATTATCAATATGAGAAGCCCAGTTCTCAAACTTCTTCACCTGTGACTGGGTCTTGCCAATCCTGATTCATGTGAATGGCCTTCAATGATACCACTCACATAAATAAGAGTTTGTAGGATCTGACCCATAATTAATTATTTTAGGATGTATTAGGTATATAGAGCTACTAATCTCAGTTTAAATAGTGAATTAAATATTTAGAATACACTAATGAGATTTTAGAAAGTTAGATTTAGCAGGATTAAGGTGAAGCAATTAAGAAAGATGAAAAATATTAACTTGTCTAATGCATAGTGGAAATTTATGCAGTCATTGGCTGTCTGTAATAAATGCTAATTGATTGAATTTATATTCTTTGGTCTTCATCCCAGAGGCTACATATCTTGATTTGAACTAAACACAGTCAGGAGAGTGTAACAACTTTCAGTCACTACCAGTCTTAAGGGGGAATTCTAACCTGTTTTTTAGAATTCTAACCTGTTTTTAGAATTCCTTGAAGTGTAAACCTTCATAGACTCATAGACTTTTAGGTCAGAAGGGACCATCATGATCATCTAGTCTGACCTCCTGCACATTGCAGGCCACAGAACCTCACTCACTCCTGAAATAGACCCCTAACCTCTGACTGAGCTACTGAAGTCCTCAAATCATGATTTTAAGACTTCAAGTTACAGAAATTCATCATTTACACTAGTTTAAACCTGCAAGTGACCCATGCCCCATGCTGCAGAAGAAGGTTAAAACCCCCAGGGTCTCAGCCAATCCAACCTGGGGGGAAATTCCTTCCTGACCCCAAATATGGCCATCAGTTAGACCTTGATCATGTGGGCAAGACCAGCCAGGCAGATACTCAGGAAAGAATTATCTGTAGTAACTCAGAGTTACTCCCCATCTAGTGTCTCATCTCCAGCAGTTGATTTTTCCTACTGGCAGTCACCCATGGACCACATACCATTGTAGGCAGTCTCATCATACCATCCCCTCCATAAACTTATCAAGCTCAGTCTTTAACCCAGTTAGATTTTTTATCCCCACTACTCCCTTTGGAAGGCTGTTCCAGAACTTCACTCCTCTGGTAGTTAGAAACCTTCATCTAATTTCAAGCCTAAACTTGTTGATGAACAGTTTATAGCCATTTGTTCTTGTGTCCACATTGGTGCTTAGTTCAAATAACTCCTCTCACTCCCTTGTATGTATCCCTCTGATTTATTTATAGAGAGCAATCATATCTCCCCTCAGCCATCTTTTGGTTATGCTAAACCAAGCTCTTTGAGTCTCCTCTCATAAGGTAGGCTTTCCATTCCTTGGATCATCCTAGTAGCCCTTCTCTGCACCTTTTCCAGTTTGAATTAATCTTTCTTAAACATCAGAGACCAGAACTGCACACAATATTCCAGATGAGGTCTCCCCTGTGCCTTGTATAATGGTACTAACACTTCCCTTTCTCTACTGGAAATGCCTCTCTGGATGCATCCTAGGACTGCATTAACCTTTTTTCATGGCTGCATCACATTGACAGGTCATAGTCATCCTGTGATCAACCAATCCACCAAGGTCTTTCTCCTCCTTTGTCACTTGAAATTGATAAGTCCCCAGCTTATAGCAAAAAATCTTATTGTTAGTCCCTAAATACATGACCTTGCACTTTGCTCTTTTAAATTTCATCCCATTTCTATTACTCCAGTTTACAAAGTCATCCAGATCTTCTTGCATGATATTCTGGTGCTCCTCTGTATTGGCAGTACCTCTCAATGTTAAGACATCTGCAAATTTTATTAGCACACTCTCACTTTTTGTGCCAAAGTCAGTAATAAAAAATGTTAAATAAGATTGGGCCCAAGACCGATCTCTGAGGTGCTCACTAGTAACTTCCCTCCAGCCTGACAGTTCACCTTTCAGTATGATCCATTGTAGTTGTCCCTTTAACCAGTTCCTTATCCACCTTTCAGTTCTCATATTAATCCTCATCTTCTCCAATTTAACTAATAATTTTTTATGTGGAACTGTATCAAATGCCTTACTGAAATCCAGGTAGATTAGATCTATTGCATTTCCTTTGTCTAAAAAATCAGTTATTTTCTCAAAGAAGGAGATCAGGTTGGTCTGGCATGAGCTACATTTTGTAAAATTAAGTTGTATTTTATTCCAATTACCATTCGCCTCTATGTCCTTAACTACTTTCTCTTTCAAAATTTGTTCCAAGACGTTGCATACAATTGAGGTCAAACTCACAGGCCTATACTTTCTTGGATCACTTTTTTTCCCTCTCTTAAAAAAAGGAACTATATTAGCAGTTCTCCAGTTATAGGGTATGACGTCCCAAGTTTACAGAGTCATTAAAAATCCTTGCTGTTGGGCTTGCAATTTCATGTGCCAGTTCCTTTAATATCCTTGGATAGAGATTATGCAGGCCTCCCAATTTAGTCCCATTAAACTGTTTGAGTTTGACTTACACCTCGGATGTGGCAATTTCTAGCTCCATATCCTCGTTGCCATTAGCCATGCTGCCACTACCCCAAAGATCTCCATTAGCCTCATTAAAAACTGAGGCAAAGTATTTGTTAGGGGGGTTGGGCCATGCCTAGATAATCTTTAATGTCCACCCCATCCTCAGTGCTTAGTGGTCCAACTTCTTTCCTTTTTTTCTTCTTATTTATATGGCTATAGAACCTTTTACTCTTTGTTTTAATTCTCTTTACAAAGTCCAACTCTGCTTCACTTTTGGTAATTCTCACTTTATTCCTAGACCTTCTGACCTCCAAGATGTAGCTGTCCCCTTGCTGATCCCTCCCATCTTTCATTCTTTGTAGGCTTTCTGATTTCTCTTAATCACCTGTTTGAGATGCTTGCTCATCCAGCTTGGTCTTCCCTATGAATTCTTTCCCCTTGCTTGGGATGCAGGCTTCCCATAGTTTCTGCAACTGTGACTTAAAATAATTACAAGCCTCCTCCACATTCAGAGTTTTGGTCCAGTCCACTTCCCTAACTAATTCCCTTAATTTATTAAAGTTAGCTCTTTTGAAATCAAGAATCCTAGTTGCAGATCTATTTTAGTTTATCCTTCCAAACTGAATGAACTCATGATCACCTGAACCAAGATTGTCCTCTATAACCAATCTATGTCCCGGCGGGGGACGGGGGGAACCTAACATACATGTTTTTATCTTAACAAAAATCTAATCAAAACATGTGTGTTAAAGTTTAATATACAGAACTGGGAAGTATATATTCTACGGGACTGATTGTCAAGGTATCCATGACTCAGGGTGGAGTTTCGGGCACGCAGTACTTCATATTACTTTACCACTACACTTCACCCAAATGAGCATTTATAAAATTCCGTTGTCATGCACTATTAACATGATCCAAAGCTCCAAAGCCCATTGAAGTAGATGGTGGGTCTTTACTTCAATTTCCATGAGCTTTGGGTGAGACCCTCCTGAACTTCAGCAGGAAGTTTAAAGTTGTTATACTCCAGGAAACTATGCAGTGCCACACTTCCCGTTAACTCTTACATGCTCTAACTCACAAAGACAAGAACCAGTTACAAAGACTGAAATGGAAAATAAAGCTACAGTAGTATTAGTACTGTGTTTATACTTTATTTCTTGTTGGTGATTACATAACTAAATTATCCCCAAATCAGCAACACAATGTACTTATCGTTGAAATATTTCAGCTGGCTTATAATGTGCTGATATACTACCTGATTTTGGAAGGTGTTGAGGCTCTTAACTTCCACTGACTTCATTAGATGGAGTTGTGAGCACTCCTTTTTTCAAAGGATCAGGTTCACAGTAAAGAGAGAATTGTTTTATTGTTACATCTTTTGCGTTTTTCTTTTCCAGAAAGATCCAAATTCTGTTTGGGAGATTCCTTAAGTGTAAAGGTAAAAAAACAAAGTTTGCAACACAAAAAAGTGAACTGCCATTAATCGGTTCTGTTTGCTGAATAAAATATGCAACATATTAGGTCCAGCTAAAGCAGTAAAAAGAATATTCAGTTCCACTGCAACAAATTACTTAGTCCACATGCTGATATTTAGATCTGATGAGTCTGCCTTTTACAATGAAAACAGTTTAACATTTATCAGAAAGCATTTACAACTGTAACGTAATTGAAGGTTCTCATTTTAGCTTCTCCCTTACACCAATAATTGTAGACTCTTGTCCAAAATCACTGAACCGCACCCAAATAAACACAAATTTTTAAAACTGAAAGTTCTGTCTCTTTAATTTAATCCTTCCTTCCCAGCTGTAGATGCTTAGCCCTCCTGATTTTTGAACAGACACAACACTATCTTCCATATACCTTTCTCAACCTAAAATCAATGTTGCCATTCTGAAAATAAAAATTATCACCTCAACCCCATTCCTCTTTATGTTGAAGATTTTCATCCTAGTTTCCATTATGAGTCAGCACAATTAACAATATACATTGTACAGCAAAAGTAAATACTAACTTCCCCTTTTTCCCTTTCCAGATGCAGATTCACTCCCTCTCACACATACACAAATATCTACGATTTCATCCCATCTCTCAAAAAATCAAATCCCTCACTGTGCTTCTTGAAAACTGATTCCTGCTGCTGTTTGTTTGCAGATATTTCCTTAACAGCTTCAGAGCTGAACTTGACCCCATCGCTCAGCAAAAATCTACACTACTACTCTTTTTTTTAAAAAAAAGTGTATTGAACAAGAATCAGGGTGGGGTCATTTTGTGGAAGATGTACTATCCATTTCAATTCAAGCTTTACTTGAATTGAAGTAAGAGAGAAAGGCAAGAGGGTAGAGAGAGACACACAAAGAATACAAGTTTCACAAACTATCTTTCAGGATTTAGTGCCAGAAAGGACAACAATATTCTACTACCTCAAATAAGTCCCAGCCCTCCAGACTCCAGCATGTACAGAATGTGGATGTCAACCTTCTCAGCGGAATACACAAGCATGGACTCATCATCCCAGTTCTCAAACAGTTGTATTGGCTCCCCACTCATTTCAAGATGCAGTTCAAAACAGTACTTCTAAAAACCCAGCAGGAAGGCCAGGCAGAACTACAGTGGCTGCTTTCTCCCTCCTTATCTGGTAGCTCATGGCTTCCTAAAGGTGGCAGAAGAAAGAGGTGAAGAGCAGGCAAAGTCATAACTCCACCTATAACCATTATGCCATGTCCAGCAACACTAAGCAACCATATGAGATTACTACATTGCATTCCACAAAAGGGCTGTACACTGTGAGGTTGCTGTCTTTGCTTGTTTGGGAGCTCTGGAAGGCATTCTTTCTGAGGCAAAATACCTCCTGGTATCCACCTCTTCCTTCCTCAGTGGTTGAGTCATAAATATATGAGTCCTTACTCAAAGAAAAGCTAGAGTGGGAGTTCATCTCAGTATGGATTTAGTAAGGATCACAGCATTGGTTAGTTCTTCTGGATTTCTCTATGCTTAACAAATAAATTAACAAATGTGGGGCGCCCAAATGCTTATACTTGAAAATAAAAACTTTCAGTAGAGCCAGAACCCTTCAGAACTGTATAATCTAGTTCAAATTTTTGTACCTCTTTAACTTGCCAGCATGGTTTGAGATTCATTTTATATTCTGTACAACTGTAAGATCTACAAGCCAACGTGAAAATGTACAGGTTTTGTTCCTATTGTTTATTGTGCTATTTTTAGAAATAGAAACCACAAAAAAGAAGAAAAAAGAATGATGAAACAATTTGTGACTATTTTAGCCAGCTGGCTAAAAATGTCAGTCCAATGATTAATTATAACAGCTCATGTTCAAGACAGCTATGCATATTAGTGACAATGACCATGGTATACAAAGAGTCTGGAAAAATGTGTCATAGAGAGGATGCCTGCAGAATTATTAAACATGAATCATCCTTGGGTGCCTACTCAAATGTAATTAGCGGAATGTAATTAGCATCTAATTATAATTTCCAGTATGAAAAAATCTTGGCTCTGTTTTGCCAGATTCTAGTCAAAATGTGGCAGGAAGTCCACTAAATCTTTGTTATGATTTTTTTAAGCCAAAGAAAACACATTTTAACCTTTTAAAAATATGCTTACTAGCTTGGATTTTTAACTTTCTGTTGTCTTGTTATTAATTAACAAACGATGGGCAATAGCAAGACTATAAAGTGATTAGATAAATAAACACTAAGATAAAGCAACAATCAAAGCTTTAACAGTAAATTAATTGAATGAAGACCACATCTCCCGTGGCTCACCTTCTCCAGTAGATGGCACTGTGGAGACAGGCTGCAGCTTTGCCTTACTAAGTGCCTGAGAAAATATTTTAGTTAGTAGGGACTAAGTGATTTAATATAATAAGTAACATAAAGTATGATAAGAAGATTAAAAGGAGAAGAAGAGTTAATAAATTTAAGATAAAATAAACTGCAGAATATTTTGGGTATATATTTTTGTGTGATTGTATTTAACACTTTAACCATCACTATGCTGTTGACTTCTAGAATTGCTAAGGTATGGTGGGGTGGAGAAAGGAGAAACATGGAAAGTAGATCATGAGATAGGAAAGAAAGTTGAGAGAGGAAAACAATTGGAGCACAGGAAATCTGATATTGATGAGGAAGAGAAGGAAGGAGAGAGAAAAAAAAGTAAACAATGTTTGGCTTTGATTATTTCAATTCACATAGAGCAGGCGTGGACAAACTTACTGACCCTCCAAGTTGCCTACAACATTCTTCAGAATTTCAAGAGCCGGGCATGCCTGCCGGGGCTCGGAGCTTCAGCCCTGCTCCAGCTGAAGCCCCGGCAGGTGCCTCCTATGGGTCTGATGCCCCGAATCCCCCTCCCCTCAGGGTAGAAGCCCCTACCCCACCACCCTGCCTCAGGGCAGAAGCCCTGAGCTCCCACCCACCCCAGTCTGGTAGGTGGAGAATGGAGGGCTCAGTGAGCTGCACTTTAACTGTAAAAGAGCTGCATGCGGCTTGCAAGCCACGGTTGGCTACCCCTGATGTAAAGGAATCATAGATAAGGATAGAGGCCACAAAAGTCATGTATTCCATAACTTTCCGTGACTCTGTGACTTCTGAAGCGGATGGTATGGCTAGCTCAGGGGCTGCCTGAGCAGATTAGACAGCTCCTGGGCCAGCCGCACTGGCCACTGCTGGGGCAGTTTGGGTGTGGGAGGGGGCTCAGGGCTGGGGTAGGGGGTTAGGGTATGGGGTGGCGCGTACCTTGGGGGGTGGGAGAGGCTGGCATGTCCCTGCAGCTCCTAGGTGGAGAGTCCAGGGGGCTCTGTGGGCTGCCCCTGCCCAAAGGCACTGCACCCACAGCTCCCATTGGCTGCAGTTCCTGGCCAATGGGAGCTGTGGAGCCAAAGCTCATGGCAGGAGAAGCGTACGGTGCCCCCCCCCTGCCTTCCCTCCCCCTAGGAGCTGCAGGGACGCGCGGAGCTGGGTAAGGAGTCTGCCAGCCCTGCCAACTCTCCCTGCCCCCTCAGGATCAGCAGGGGTCCCAGGCCACGCGCCGCCCCTCCCCACCACCAGAGAGGGTCCAGGACCATGCGCTGCTGCCCGGCCCCCCTCTCCCAACACCAGCAGGAGTCCCATGCCGCGCGCTGCCACCCGCCTCCCCCTCAGCACCAGCGGGGATCCCAGGCCACCCCATCCCGCATCCATGGCGCCCTCAGACCACGCCCCGCAAGCACCTGCACCCTCCCACAGTTCAAGTTTTAGATAAGGTATATAGTAGAAGTCATGGACAGGTCATGGGCCATGAACTTTTGTTTACTGCTCATGACCTGTCTATGACTTTTACTAAAAATACCTGTGACTAAAACGTAGCCTTAATCATAGACCATAGTTTTACTTTACAATATTCAAAATGTTTTCACTTATGAAAACAAAGAGGGTACTCAAAAGAGAACATTACTATTATATATTCTCAGATACTGACATACTGCAAGTTCATTCAAATAAAAAAAAAATCCACAAACTACATTTAATCAGACTAATTTGTAGCTCCTCAGGCCTAGAATCTGGATTCTGGCTCCTGTATCAAGTTCTCATTGTTTTTTCCAGTCAAATAGCAGCTTCCATTTGCCACCTGGAACAATACTGGAAAAATATGGGGATGACAATAGCAGCATTTCTATTTAAATTATATAGCTAGCATCAAGCCAACCTTATATATATATTCTACATATTTTTTTAGCTGCTTAGATTTTTGGATGCCACAATTTGGCCATTCATTCAGTTGTTTTTATTCTGGCCAATTTCTGACCATATTTAAACTCGTTCTGTATAGAAAAGGCTATTTTTCATACCTTTTAAAAATCACTGACCAGCATCTCTAATATAGTTGGTACTTTCATATGTTTTGTTAGAAAAAATATTTTTTCAAAAAATACTTATTTTTACATTTTCCTTCTGTCTATGTTGTGCCTAAACCTTGTAAAATCTAACTGGCCACTTTTGTTCAGGGTTATGAAAATAGATATGCTTTGAATAATCTCTATTATGCTTACATCCCCCCCCCAAAAAAAACCCAAAACAAAAACAAGAAAACACCTTTGATGGTGAGTAAAAATAAAACAACACTGATTCTTTTGTCACATTTTAAATTGATTGTATTCAACCACACTTAATTTGCATAGTTAAAATAAATTTTGTATATTACAGTAATGAGCAACAAGAAGCTCTATAAAAGACTTTAATTATAACACGTACATGTAATTAAATCTGCTCTGATCATTTTAATTCAGGTGAAAGCTACTTGCTTTCCAAAGTAAGTATTATCTAATCTAATCTGTCTGTCCATCTGTCTAATACTTGGCTTCATAAAAGGATTATGTTAATTTCAAGCAATGCTTTCTGAGTTGTGTTTGAGATATATAATTTTCAGATGACTCATGTTTCTTTGTATCTAGTATCTACTCAAATTACCTGGAGGTCAATAAATAAATGTGTGTATCTGTATCTTTAAGACATTAGACATGACCTACTGTTCTATATTCTCAGTGCCTGTTCAAATACAAGCCTCATGCATAGCATATAGGTATATTAAAAAAAAACCAGAATGCAATTGCTTAGCAGAGTCTGGGTACTTTGCATGATATGCTAATTCAGGGGTAGGCAACCTATGGCACGCGTGCCGAAGGCAGCACGCGAGCTGATTTTCAGTGGCACTCACACTGCCTGGGACCTGTCCACCTGTCCAGGGGGCTCTGCGTTTTAATTTAATTTTAAATGAAGCTTCTTAAACATTTTATAAATCTTATTTACTTTACATACAACAATAGTTTAGTTATATATTATAGATTTATAGAAAGAGACCTTCTAACAATGTTAAAATGTATTACTGGCACGCGAAACCTTATATTAGAGTGAATAAATTAAAACTCGGCACACCACTTCTGAAAGGTTGCCGACCCCTGTGCTAATTATTATTTTATCAGCAAATGTATGCCAAAGTCTAATTTCAGGAAGATGCTACACAAACAAGGCCACCATCCCTTCCCCCTACATCCCTTTTGATTATAAAATATAAATATACTGTTCTTTGTGCATTTGAACTTAAATTTGAATAGAGAAATTCCCATGGCCTTCTTGCTCTTGGATGCTGCATTACCATAGCAGGAAGAGACAGAATTTTGATGTTATTTTACTGCAATTATAATGTCAAATATTTTATTATCTACAAGCAAGTGATAAATTAACTATTCGATGTGTCTACCAATGGGCGACTCTCATTTGGACATCAGCTTGCCAAACTGAAATGTCTTTTCTAAAAAAAAAATAAGTCGATCTTCTGGAAATGTTTGGTCATAAAGGTGAAGGGTATGGTATTTTCTAGGCATGCATGGTCAAATGAAGTTTGAGGGTGTCTTCACAGTACAGAGCACAATAAAAGTGCATCGACTCGTCAGGCTTTGTGACCACTGAAGCCAAAAACAGTCCTGTGAGAGGGATCTTCAGGGCTGTCCCTGTACCACGCATCCCTTCCCAGCTGTCCGGCAGAGAGCCCATGCCTTCACCACACCTGTGCACTGGTATTGGATATGGATGATATGAAGAGACATTGAGCATCTAGAGTACTTTTTCCAGGGGCAACTCTTGCGGACTGGTTGGCAGAGTAGATAAGTGAAAAGGGTGTGGCTAAAGAGTGAGCTCCTAAGTATAAGCACTCTAATGGAACTATCAAGTGAGAGAGAAGGCCCAGTCTTTTCTCAGGCTTACAGCCCACTGGATACAAGAATTTCAAAAGCAGATTAGAGATTTTTCATTGTGAGGATTTTAACCATTACGCATATGGGAGCAATTATATCATATGCCTTTCTGAGCATATGTAACACATTACCAGAGTGTGTCATGTCCCCCTCTAGTGGCTGGTTCATGTATAGCATAAGAGCCTACAAAAGTTATGTGCTTTGTTCTAATGGTAGTTTTGTGTGAGAGGTCCTGGGTTCAGTCCTACAGGAGCATCATGATGAAGGTTGTTGCACCTGATAAATAGAAGGCAGATTACAAAATATAATATCACTTCTGTGCTCTGAGGTAATAGTATCAACATGGAGAATGCTTTCATTGACTGTATATGGTGTACAGTTTAAGGTATGTTGCCCACCTCCTATGATTTCTTATTAACAATCCTTAGTTAAAACAACCCTCCATGGACAGCCTACTCAGGCTAGCCAGAAGCTGCTTGGCCATTTCAAAAACTGCTTTTCTGCTGTTGCCAAACTGCACAGCTTGCAAACAGAACTGTATATTACTCTGAACCAGCTATAATCCAAGATACTGTGACCTGTTGGAATGCAACCTCCTACACGTTACAGTGCCTGCTGAAGAACTAACAGGTTCTGACAGGAATTTGCTCTGAGGACTTAAATACCAATTTTCTCACTCAATGCCAGTGGAACCTGGCACATACTGTCATTCAAATCCTTGACCTCTTTGAAGAGTTAACTCAGGAGTTAAAATTCAGAGATGCCACTCTCCCTATCATCCTGCCAGCTGTCAGAGCACTGAGAATTCACCTCAGCTCTGAAATTCTGCACGAAGGTATCCAGGTCAAAAAGAGAAACATATTAAAACTATCTCTGAGCGGTTTAGCTATAATACTTAGCAATTATATAGTACTTTAGATCATCAGGCATGTTGAGTCTCTGAGCACTGAATATCATGGATGGCATTCTTGATAGCCCTTTCTAACTATACTCTTTCAGATCCATGGCAAAAAAATATTCCCGAATTGCCACACCTACCAGTAGATTTTTCAAAAGAATGCTTGCCAAAATGAAACTGGAAAACAGAGACACTGTTAACGAATGCATCTAATTTTTTTGCTTCCTTACTTAGAGCTAGACGGTGAGGGACCCAGCACAGATGCTCACGGGTGTCTGCAAAGACCTTCCTTAGATTACAAACTCACAGAAGAAAAATAGAATACTGGTCTCTGCACTTCCTGAGCACCAAAACAGGGAGTGGCACCATTAGAGACATTTAATAAAGCTGATTGGAAAACAGGGCTTTGTTTCAGAGATACAAATGCAAGGAAGTGAGGGTATGCTAACACTTAGGCTCCACCTCCCTGTCCCTAACAAAATTTGGTCCATTTTCTGTGAAAAGTCCAGTGTTGCCACCCTCCCCAGGATTCTCTAGAGTACATAAACTGGCCCTTAGAAACTAAACTAAACTAACTCCATCTGGGCTGGAGTTGTGTGCCAGTTAAAACAGCCTCATGACAAACCCCTTGAGAGTGGAGCTTATAATAGAAATGCTGATAAGGCCCTTTTACCACACTAAATGCATACTAAAATATAGGCTTCAATAGATATGGCTGAAATTTAGGAAAGCCAGGGAGCCCAAAAGAAAAGTGAACTGTCTATCCTTAAATCATTCTGTTTTTTGTTTGTTTGTTTTCTAAGTCTTATATTTGGTCAGTGTAAATCAGACCTTAGAAAATAGATTTTTGTATTTCCATTCTTTTCAGGATCCTGCTAAATGGGCCTATCTAAAGGACACTGAAGAATGGCAGTCTTTCCATTGACTTTAATGGGGTGTGGATCAGGCCCTACATGAATAAATGTAGATGATTGAAGACACTCCCACTCATCACCTTCTCAGTTTTAACAAGAGTGGAAGCTTAGTTCTATCATTTTTCTTATTAAATCTAGTTCTATGAATTTAACCAAGGGTTTAGATAGAACTGCTTGGTAATTTAGTACCAGGATACAAATTAAGAGACTGAACTTTGTGTGACCATGCTAGGAAGAGAGACATTACTCTGGTATAAAATAGTAGACAAACAATTATATAAATGCATACTCTCAACAACATATACTTAAAATAGAGTTTGACCCTGGACACCAGAAAATATAAAGAAAAAAACATCAAGGATATTGTTTCTACTTTCACACAAACACACACAGAGAATTGGAAAAAATAATCTTATTAGTAGAGCTAGGCAAATAATTCACATCAAATAACATATTTAACAAACTTAACCTCTTTTTCTGCTCAAAATTGTTAGTTAGTAGTTTACAATTTTTGCAGTTGCATTCATAATTATCTGCTGAATAATGTTGGCAAATAATTTCTGGCCTGTAAATCACTCATGAGTAGTTCACTACAAGCAGTTAACATTCAAAACTCAAGCTCATTCAACATTCAAGCTGTGCTGGTTAGTTTTGATTGGATGGCTAGATCACTTGATGCTTCTTGTGCTTGAGAAGTATCCCTATATGCATGTATCTATATCTCCACAGGGTAGGGAAAGAATACTCAGTCATCTTCCTTTAGCTCCAGCTAAATCTTGAATACCACCTGCGATATGAAACTTTGTCTTTCTCTCCTCCTCCGTCCCCAACACTTGTGTATTCTTTTCCTTCCCAACTTTACTTCTTCTTTTTCCTATCTTTCTCCTTTTGCCCTCTCTCTAAAGTCTGTCTTAGCTGGCCAAGACTTCATATTTTTCAACATTGCTGTAAACAGGTGACCAGAGAGGCAACTAAAAAAGCCTAAAAAAACACAATGCTGCTGCAAGTTTGCCAGGTCTTGGAGTGCAGATAAGACCATGTGCTATACCTGTGTTTGTCCAGCAGTGAGGTTGCAAGTGAAAGTCAGCACCAGAGACAGAAGCTGCATTTTGTCTCTTTGCTGTTCTTTTCTCTCCCCTTTTGTGTGTGAACCCTGAAACTAAACTGGTTTAATGCTGGACAGGGATTGGATTATGTTATCATCTTTGACTCTTTGGGCCCATATATTCCATCTAAATTAATACAACACTCCTCCACCATCAAACTCTACTATGGAAAGTGGGAGATGTTGCTGGCAGCGTTGGCAGGGAGGCTATACATTTCCTTGACCACCTTGGAGACCTGGACAACTGTTTGAGTGGTCAGCCACACCTTCATCAGTTAGTCCAGTATAGGGTGTAAGTTATGGCAACCCAATTATATAGGAGTTCCTGGACCAGGTACCTCTCTATTCAGTTGTGAATCTAGTGGATTCCTTGGCCAGTTTTTATTCAGAATCAGTGGTCTTGGGCACCTTCTACAGAAAACTAGGCTAAAGTAGTTTTCTTCCTGTGGAGTCACTGTATTAGTGCTCCTCCGTAGTGGAAAAAATACTTGGTGTCAGAAGAGTCCTCTAGTTCATCTGAAACCAAATAACAGCCCTTATCATCCTCATCCTTAGTCTACCCCAAATCCAGCAGCTGAGAGAGGCTGAAGCATCATAAATTATCCAAAAAAGCATCTATACTGTCTGTGTGTATGGGATCCACAGTTCAAGCTTTACTTTGCATCCATGAGGTATAGCAACATAAAACCATATTCTCTAGGCCACCAAGTATGCACAAGCAGCATTAAGAGAACTTAAACTGGTAGTAAAATCCCACAGGAGAATTACCCCTGATTAGGGGAAATCTCTGCCTGTTGGGCTGTGTTAGGCAGAGAAGGAGTGTATTGGAGCCAAACTCCAGTATATTTGACCCTCCATCTGTGGCAGAAATTTGGGGACGCCTCCTGCTGCTCTAGCTTCTACCAGAGTTGGACAGCCCAGGATCAGGTTGCCTGAGCTGGCTCCCTAAGGCTGCTGCTCCCCACTTAGGGCTGTCCTTAGGCATACGCAACATACATGGCTGAGTAGGGCACCTGAAAATTTGGGGCACCACCGCCGGGACAGCAGGTAAGAGTACGTGCTGCGCAGTTTCCTTGGGGTCGGAGAGAACCGAATGTGCCAGCATGGTGCATTTTGCATGGGCGGGGGGTATTGCTGGGGTCTCTGCAGGGAAGGGAGACTCACTTGTGACTCTCTCCGCTGCCATGAGGGGAGGCGGGCTAGGCAGCATAGTATCCTTTGTGATCTCCCCCTGCCTGCAAAGTGGAGCCCCCATTGAACAATGGAGTTACACCCCCACCCCCAGCACTGAGCGCAGCCCACCCTATGGTGTGGCCTGCCCGGCAGGGCTGGGTGGGGTGGAGGCGCTCGGGCTGGCTTCCGAGAGGAAGTGACCGCATGGGACTGGAATGCGCAGTTGGCTGGGGACCGCGTCTCACCCACTGGAAGTGATCCGGGGGGAGCTGTGTGGGGCGGAAACTGCTGCAGGTCCTCGAGATGCCGCACTTCATCTTGGTGCCAGCAGTGGTGGCGGACAAGTAGCGGGGGGACTACAGCCTGGAAGGTGGAATACAGCGAGCCGGGTGGGGTGCGGGGCCCCACAGACCCCTATGACACGGCCAGCTCTGAGGGTGAGTCGGGCAAAGTTCCCCCAACTTCTCCAGCTGGCCTCTCCCCTCCTGCAGGGTCGAGAAACACCACTCAGCTCCTGGGACATCAGCAATGGGGGGGGCAGAGTTTCTGGGGGTCTGTGGGAAGGGGTGGTGGCTGTGCCCCCTCGACTGGAGTCAGTGGGGCACCAGTTTAATAATACTGTGTAGGTCCCCATAAATCCCAAGGACGGCCCTGTCTCCACTATGTCTCAGCACAGCTCAGATGTAGTGGGATATTGGGGCTATTTTTTTAAATGACCTCATCATGCAATTTCAGGGGCTCGAGCTGTATGCACTGGCATACAATGCCTATGTTTTAACCCATTCCTCCTTGAAGGCTAGAGTTTGCTCTGGATGTGCTCACTCCTGAGGGTGTGAGCATCAGTGTCAGCACAAGAAAGCCTCCAGCTGCACCAAGAGACCCTAGTTCTCCTGAAACAGGGTAAGAAGAATGCTTCAAAGTCAGTACAGAAGGACATTTGTAGAGGATAAGAGTGATCAGCACAGATTGCCTAGCATATACTGAACATTCCTGCATCAGAATTCCCTCCTAATTTGCGTACGTGAATGCAGGAAGGGAAATCTGGAGGCCTCAGTGTATCTTCTGATGAGCCAGAGCTTAATACCACTGACTCCAAGCAAATAAGGCCTTCCTGAGTGGCTCTAAACTAGTTATTCTGTAAGCCCCATTCTCATTAATGTTTGACTTCAGTTCTACAGTGTGTTTGGAAGAAAAAGTGGCTCCCTGCCAGCACTAATATACATTTGAACAAAGCTCACAAGAAAAGAGGGGTTTGGTCAAATTCACTTGGGAGACATGAAGAGAAGAGTGGAATGTCGGCTTACTTGTACTTACCAGAAAGGATAAAGCCTTGCATACATTTCCAGAGAAAGGATTTTCAGATGGAACTGTAACATTTTCTTCAGATTATTTATCTTTATTACAATATTTATTAGAGTTACAGCAGTGTTTTGAGGCTAAAGGGAGGTTCTGATGGATAATGCTTGAGGAAATTAATAATTCATATGAAAGGAAACATGTAGAGTCAGCCTTCACAACTAACTTTATTTTAATATTTATTACATTTTTCTATGTGTATTTCCTATTCAAATTAAGTTACTGTACAATTCTGGTGCAAACTTGCAAAAGCCAAGAAATCTGAAATGAAGGATTATAATCTATCCTTCATTTATGCTATTTAGCAAGACACAGAAAACAATTAATTATTTAGCATTTATTCAGAGTGTGCCATCAGAAAATAGATGTTTTCTGTATTGCATCATTTACATTATTTTCTCCACTTAAATTGAAAAATTCCACTCATATAGCACAAAATTTAACTATAGTGAGTGGGTAAATCCACATATTACATTGGCTTTGTGTGTGCATAATGAGTGACAGGCATAAAATTAGTAAAACTACAAAGGGGTTGAATGGTTGACTGGCTTAATTTGACATGCATTTATTTATTAAAAATAAAGAGGCAGGTAATGAGTATATAAACGTATATAATATATACATTTGTACATGGAGCAGTTTGATTGTTTTCCTTTCTCCTGCATGCTCATCATTCTTTGGGGGGTAGGAAAAGGTAGAAATAACGAGACATGTGCTTATCATCACCTGACCACTTTGCTGTTATACTGTATTCTGCTCCCCATACCTCTGTCAGTTCCTTGTCTTTCTACATTGTCAGCTCTTCAAGGTAGGGACCGTTTGTGTGGCAACTAGCATATTGGGCTCCCAAGTCCTGAATGGAGTGTCTGGATGCTACTGCAACATAAATATTAAATAACAATGGACAATACTTACTAACTGACATACATTTAAAATACTCATAGAAAAGCATGGTACTGAAAGGAAATAGACCTACCTGTGTGTTGAGTCTTAATGCTTTGGTATGCACTTTTAATTAGATGTTCTTCAGTTCTTTCACTACTTGCTAACGCTTTCATTTGGGAAGTACACTCATCTTGGTCAATAGCTACTGCTTTTTGCAGAGAGAAGTCTATTTCTCACATTAACCTAGCTCTGACTGGGTTGCCAGGTGTATAAAAAATAATAAGGGCCCCAATTAGTCCATCTGCTAACTATTCAAATTCACATGATTTAGCTTTAAAATGTAGGTCTGTAACATAATTGTCAATGGTCTCTTGGTTTCTTGTTAACTGAAAAACACATTCTTCTATGAATCTATGCATTCTTGAATCTTCCTAATTACTTTGTCTAGCAGTTTGCAGTGCTCTTCATGCTTTCCAGTGTCTCTGAGCCTGCCCTCTTGAATTTCTCTTCAATGCCACCGGCTACCAGGAAAATCTGGAAGGTCTGTAACTGCCTCTTCCTGTTGTCTGACAGTTTCCATTCTAGAGGGAGGAATTCAGGTGGCTTCACTGGCTACATTTTTGCTAAAGAATTCATTTACTGCTGATGCTGTGTAATAAAACTGGGACAGAGCCGAGTGCTAGTCCTGGCCCCGGTCACTATGGTTACAAAAGGTTATTTCCCTGTTGCATGACAAGGTCAGTTTCTATGGTCTCCTGGGGTTACTGTTACATTTTCAAGCAAATCTGAGCTGGTCTGTAGTATCCCCCTGAAACTCTAGCATTTGTCTGATTTTGAGTCCGTGCAAAAGAAGGGATTGGGGGTTCATTTAAACCTGAAGCTCAAAGCAAAACTCAGGGGGTGCAAAGCCACATGAATTGAAACCAAAATAAAAATGTTGTTTCTGAAACCCTGTGGAGCTGCATGAAACACTGCTGGGTGTCACACCCTAGCGTCATAGGTCTCATTTTGACTCACAACTTTGAAAACGGCCCAGGAGATTGCCTCCTCCCTAATTTTATGGAAAAAGAAATTCACTCCCCAGCTGTTGTCTATTACCTTAGAAAGAATGTTAACAGTTGGGTTATAACCAACCCCTGATGATAAAGGGTATAAGTGTTATCACAACTAACTATGATAGCATAAATGGTCCAGCGATTGTGCAGCATACGACCTGGCAGCTTCTGTTCACTGAGCACCACTGTCCATCACCACTTCACTAGCCATAGATCAAGGGACAGAAAATGCTATTTCTGCATATAATGCCCCTTGGGGAAAGCACAGTTCTGTTAATTTATTTGTGGCAGTGAGAGAACAGTTGTCAAAGTGCCTGGAAGCAGACCAGCAGCCTGTTGACTTAATTATGCCAGATAACAGAGCCAACATTTTAAAGCTGTGAAAGATGGCAATTTTTCACACTCCTCCCTCCCCCGTCTCCTCCCACCACCAGAATCCACTCATATAAGTCATTCAAAACATTAAATATAGCAATCAGCATTACGCCCTGTCTCAAAAACAAAACAAAAAACCCACAAAACAACACACACACTCAAAAAAAACAAAAATTCATTTTTATAATTACTTCACCAAATGGTATCTTTTCTGGTAGAATTCAGGGCTAAAAACCAAAATCCCACCAGGTCAGCAGCTAATTCACAGCAAATTAAAATAACAGACATGCTGCACTGTGCTACCTTTTGAAGCTCACATCCTGGCCATTTCAGTAATACAGGGATAGGGTGGTAAACACTGTCTACCAAATAAAATAGAAAACATAGCACACATATTCCTATCCAGTCCTAAGGTGTTGTTTAAGATTCTCTTTGTCTAGCCAAATCTGTATAATAAAATTCCAGGATTGTCATTCTGTCTGTGTCACTCTGAAGCCCAGAATGTCTGTTGAGTCTGTGTGAAGCAATGGAAACAGCCACAAGTATGCCTGAGAGTTCTTTTTGTTCAAAATGTCACCAGGTTGAATCCTCATTGGGATTCACAGCATGTTACCATCCAATTTTTAAATTCTCATACATGTTGACTTTATGAATTACATCCAGCTACTGCACAGACTTTCAGCTAGAGCTGAAAAGGACCTGGGGATTACAGTGGATGAGAAGCTGGATATGAGTCAGCAGTGTGTCCTTGTTGCCAAGAAGGCTAATGGCATATTGGGCTGCATTAGTAGGAGCATTGCCAGCAGATTGAGGGAAGTGATTATTCCCCTCTATTCGGCACTAGTGAGGCCACATCTGGAGTATTGCGTCCAGTTTTGGGTAGGATGAGGACATATTGGAGAGAGTCCAGCGGAGGGCAACGAAAATGATCAGGGGGCTGGGGCACATGACTTACGAGGAGTGGCTGAGGGAACTGGGCTTGTTTAGTTTGCAGAAGAGTGAGGGGGGGATTTGATAGTAGCCTTCAACTACCTGAAGGGGGATTCCAAAGAGGATGGAGCTTGGCTGTTCTCAGTGGTGGCAGATGACAGAACAAGGATCAATAGTCTCAAGTTGCAGTGGGGGAGGTCTTGGTTGGATATTAGGAAACACTATTTCACTAGGAGGGTGGTGAAGCACTGGAATGGGTTACCTAGGGAGGTGATAGAATCTCCAGGCTTAGAGGTTTTTAAGGCCCGGCTTGACAAAGCCTTGGCTGGGATGATTTAGTTGCTGTTGGTCCTGCTTTGAGCAGAGGGTTGGACCAGAAGACCTCCTGAGGTCTCTTCCAACCCTAATCTTCTATGATTCTATGATTCTAAGACATGTATCTGTTCCATGCCAAGAGTCCTAGCCCATTGTGATATCACAGGTAACTCAACCAATCATCACCTTTACAGCTGATTTGTATGCAACAATTCCATTGATTGTATAAAGGAAACTACACAGATGGAGCTAGACTCACAAAAGTACTTAGGCACCTAACTGCTACTTTATGCATCTAAATCCCAGAATTAAGCCCCACTGGGATTCACAAAACCCACACTAACATCCCTGCACCCTGTAGGTGCCTAAAATTGCAAGGTGCATAAATTCTTGCAGAGAAAATTCCCTAGCTGTCTACATTATGCCTCTGAGCATGCACACTATAGCCCGAGAACAGGTATATGGATGTCTAAGCCCCAGAGAGATTGGTGAGCTAGGGAAGATAGGCATTCCTCTGCCTAACTCACCTGCCCAAACTGGTACACATGTTCGGACATTGCCTACCAGATCGGTCCCCTGTAGGTGAGCTTATACTAAATGGCCTGATATGATGGGAGGAGGCCATCCCTCATAACTTTTTGCCCAATAGTTAGATTGTGGGAGACCACCAGTTCAAGTCCCCCTCCACCAGAGGGGGAGAAGGGTTTTAAATGGGACATTGCTACCTCACAGGTGAGTGACCTAACCCCTGGGCTACGGGATATTGCAATGTGGGGCTCATTCAGTTTCTTCTGTTGAAGCTGTTGCACCCTCAGCATTACCATGCCTAAATTTTTCCACAATGGATTACTTGGCCCAGTGGCCACAGTTCTCCAAGGTCAGTCATCACTTGGATTTGTAGTCTATTACCATCCATTTTTTAAAAGTTCTCATCCATTTTTGGCTTTTTTTCTGCACAACTTCACGACAGCATGGCCTTTCAGCTACTAGTTTTTAATAATTGCTTCTAAATATGTACCCGCAAGTTTGCCTGGACAACCCTTTGCACCTGAAAAAGACAAAGGTCCTCATCCTGGAGCCCTTATGTGAGTGGACTCTCAGAGTTAATAAGAATGCTGATATGTGTATGGCTGCAGGATCAAGTGGATAAGGCTTAAGTGGAATTAACTTGTGTGTAAACCTGTACAGGTCTTCTCTGCAGAGGGCTGTTTCCCCTTACCTGATTTGCAGATGCAAATATCATTTGCATGCACATTATATTTTGCAGCATGACTGACAACATATAGAGAATTATGTGTACAAAATGAAACACCATTTTCAGAAAATGTGGCCCTTAAAACCTGATCTTGCATTCTTTGACTCATTGGCTTCAAGATGGTTTTATTTGTTTTTTATTGTTGATTCTTTCAGTGATACTGGTATATGTTAGAATCCTATTCTTCATAGGAATTCCAGAATTTTCTACACATCTTTTAGGTATTATTCAGCAAGGCACCGTATATAAAATGGACACCCTGAACATGGCTTCTAGAAAGAGTATTCTACCTCATGTATTCTAACATGGAATTTAAATATAGGTAAGTGAAAAATCCAAATATAAAAGCAAATTTACTATTTGATCAGAAATAATAATTTTATTATATTTCTAAATATGGCTCCATCAAGACACTCGCTGTTCTGCTCTGAGCCAAATACATAAAACATTAATAAAAGTATATAAAATAAGTAATGATACAATGATATGTTCTTATATAGTGCTTTTCATCTGTACATCTCAAAGCACTTTACAAAGATAGGTATAAGAACCTAAGGACTGTGAAAAAGGCTAATCCCATTTTAGGATGCATCAGGCAAGGTATTTCCAGTAGAGACAGGGAAGTGTTAGTACCATTATACAAGGGACTGGCGACACTTCATCTGGAATATCGTGTGCAATTCTGGACTCCCATGTTTAAGAAAGATGAATTCTAATCGGAAAAGGTGCAAAGAAGGGCTACTAGGATGATCCAAGGAATTAAGAGTTTGGCTTGCTTAGCCTAACTAAAAGAAGGCTGAGAGGAAATATGATTGCTCTCTATGAATACATCAGATGGATAAATACCAGAGAGGAAAAGGAGTTAAGTGCCGATGTGGACACAAGAACAAATGGATATTAACTGGCCATCAACAAATTTAGGCTTAAAATTAGGCAAAGGTTTCTAAGCATCAGAAGAGTGAAGTTCAGGTACAGCCTTCAAAGGGGAGCAGTGGGGACAAAAAACCTAACTGGGTTCAAGACTGAGCTTGATAAGTTTATGGAGGGGATGGTAAAATGAGACTGCCTACAATGGCATGTGGCCCACCTGTGACTGCTAGCAGCAAATATCTCCAACGGCTGGAGATGGAATAGTAGATGGGGAAGGCTCTGAGTTACTACAGAAAATTCTTTCCCTGGTGTCTGGCTCGGGGGTCTTGCCCACATGCTAAGGGTCTAACTGATCACCATATATGGGGTTGCGAAGGAATTTTACTCCAGGTCAGGTTGGCACACACTCCAGGGGAGTTTCACCTTCCTCTGCACCATGGGACATGGGTCACTTGCAGGTTTAAACTAGAGTAAATGGTGGATTCTCTGTAACTTGAAGTTTTTAAATCACAATTTAAGGACTTCAGTAACTCAGCCAGAGGTTATGGATCTATTACAGGAATGGGTGGATGAGATTCTGTGGCCTGTAATGTTCAGGAGGTCAGACTAGATGATCATGATGGTCCCTTCTGACCTTAAAGCCTATGAGTCTATAAGAATGGCCATATTTAATCAGACCAATGGTCCATTTAGCCCAGTATGCTTAATAGGGAATGAACAGCACAGGCAATCATCGAGTGATTCATCCCCTGTCATCCACTCCCAGCTTCTGGCAAATAGAGGCTAGGGACAGTCAGAGGATGATGTGCCATCCCTGACCATCCTGGATAATAGCCACTGATGTACCTATCCTCCAAGAACTTATCTAGTTCTTTCTTTCTTTCTTTCTTTCTTTCTTTCTTTCTTTCTTTCTTTCTTTCTTTCTTTCTTTCTTTTTTTTTTAACCTTATTATAGTTTTGGCCTTCACAACATGCCCTGGCAATGAGCTCCACAGGTATCACTATCTCCATTTTGCAGATGGGAAAATTTGAGACAGAGAGGTTAAATAACTTACCCAGTATTTATGGTATGTATATGGCCCCCATTGTGGTTGTATCTCGGCACTCCACAATCTGTAATGTATTTAACTTCTCAATACCCCTTCAAGGTAGGGACGTAGTATTATCCTGATTTTATAGATCCGTAACTGAGGCAATGAGAAATAAAAGCTCCAAATTTTAAAAGGTATCTAGGCATTGCTCTGTTCAGCATTACAAGGCTTGTGATTTAGGTAGCTAAGTCCCATTTTCAAAAGTGACTAAAGTGCCTATGGTCATGTCTACACTGCAATTTAACACCCATGGCTGGCCTGTGTCAGCTTACTTGGTTTGGGCTATGGAGCTGTTTAATTGCTGTGTCAATGTTTAGGCTCGGGGAGGAGGCCAGGCACTGAGACTCTCTCCTTTTATGGGGCCCTAGAGCCCAGGCTTCAGCCCAAGCCTGAATATCTACACTGTAATTAAACAGCTCAGTAGCCTGAGCCCCTCAAGCCCGAGCCAGCTGACACAGGTCAGCCGTGGGTGTTTACCTGTAGTGTAGACATACCCTGAGTCACTTTTGGAAATGGGACTCCGACATCTAAATCACTGAGGCTTTCCACCCTTTCTTTTCAGCTTGCCCAAGGTCATACAGTAGGTTAGTAGTAGAGCCAAGAATACAACCTACCATGTTTGGATCTACCAAAATGTTGGCCACCCGTCCCCCTATGCAAATACAAAGGCACCTCTGGACAGCTGGCCTCCTGTGCTGTGAATATGAACTGGATCAGAATGATAGGGCTCCATGCTGCTATTTCTCCTCTTCTCTCTTTTATTGCGTTATTTTGTGACACCAGTTGAGGGGTTGCATAAGACACGATGGATGCAGGTTTCCTCTCTTCCTCTCTGGATCCTGCACAGGCAACAAGGGGCCGATCAGCAGCACTCAGATTTTCACTACACTGTCTGCAGTCCATTGACTCAGTGCTGTATTGATGCATCCTGTTACTTAATTATCTTTATTGCCTTAATCATCCACTGGGTTCAGTAGTGGAACCCCTTAACAAGGGAAAGTGTTTAAGCACAGATTCTGTTGGTAGAATGCTCAGTGAATAGGTGATCTATATAGACAAGCCCCTTCTGGCATTGGTTTTATGGTGGTGTGCTCTAGAGAGGTGAATGGGGCTTAAGGCAAATTACCAGACCTAATTCCTTATTTGCATAGCTGCAATTGGAGAGGGGAAAGTAGGTACAAACTTCTCATTTGGAAAAGTTATACTGGAGTTCTCATGAATCCCTAACTTTTGTTGTAATCACATTTCCTTTTGGAATGGGTGGGAATCTGATTTAAACATACTTTAAATACTAATGCAGGACATAAATGAGAAAAGACAAGGGCAAACTTGAAAATGAGTGCAACACTCTTACTGCCCAGTGCTTTTTATGAGTTCTCTTTGCTGATGAAGATGTTTCAATAGGTAGTTTTTGATTCCTCCCAGCCCAGTGTCCTCTTCTTCTTGACCTTGTAGTGAAATCAACATCATGTGTGTCTGTTGCCATGGCCATTACTTCACTGAAGGATCAAATAGGAGAAAAAGCCTAATTATACAAATAGTTCTGATAACTAGAAAAATAAGCACCATTTATGGAAAACACATGATACCTGAATGAATGTATGGTTTGTTTGCTCTATAGAGAACATTTCCTCCAGTACAAAACATAAAAACAACCTTCCAAGTCCTGATTCCACAAACTCCTGAACACATCCTGGGAAAGTGCTCAGTGCTCTCCATTTCAAATGACTTCACTGGGAGTTGAGGGAGCTCAGTTACTTACCGGATTGGGCCTTGAGTGTTGACAAGATCTTAATCTAGATGTAAAGTTTCCATCACCTTCCCCCCAGATAATAAAAGGAAAAAGGCAGTGATTAACATTAACATGTCATTCTTTTAATGAAAGCCAAGGCAAAAAAGGCTTATGTCATAAGTAATACAACAAAATGCACTACATCATTTACTCCCACTTATGTCCTGAAAACAGATGACTAACTGTAACTGGTAGCAATCAAAGGCATTTGCAAATATTTCCATTTAAAAAAAAAAACATCTTGGATTTGAAATTATGAAAGAGAATTTTTCTACATATCCGTTTTTCTAAATCTACTCATGTATGAAAATCTATACAGGGCGATCCCTGGATATTAAACTCCTTTAAAATAAAAATGGTTTCAATCTAGTCAATTCAGATCTTCATCAGAATTTTGAAGCTTCTGAAGTTACAGGGACTTAGAACAAGGGGTTTCATTTGGCTACATCTGTGAGACTGAGATAGGCCAGTGGAGAAATAGCATGTCAGTAAAGAAAAGGGTTGAGTTGCAGTGAATAGGCAAGACAAAGGAGGACAGAATTCAACAAAACCAACAAATACCATGAGGTGAGGAAGCTGCTAGGATTTCTGTCCTAGACTAGGTTCTGGTGGGTACAGGCAGGAGGAAAAGTTAATAATGGATTTGTAGAATTGAGGCTAAGGGGTAATGTGAAGTATTAATTAGTGTGGTTTGAGGACAGTGGTAGTGACTTTGAAGACTAGCTGCTGCTGGCATCTGAGGGCTTTTGCAATCTACAAGAAAGAGCTGCAGACACTGGATAAAACAAAGATAGCACTTCAAGAAAAAAAAGTGGAAAAGTTTATAATCACCCGCCTTGACTGAGAGGGTTTGCCTGCCATATATTACTCAGGTGCACAATCTGGAGGTCATTTGAGATACTCTATTGCTTCTGGAGGCCAGGTAGAAGGAGACCAAGAACACCCCGCCCCCCATCTGCATTTGTCAAGGAAGCGGTTTTTGTCTTCAGTATCTATAGCTTTGTTACCTCAAGACTGGATTATTACAATGTCCGTGTACTGGAGCTACACTTGAAGATCACTCACACTTCAGCTGCTGCAGGATGTGTCTACTAGACTACTTAGCAATGCTTTTCACAGGTTTTGAAATTCAGCCCTGTTCAGAGGGCCAGCACAGACTATGAAATACTTAAGCTTTACACTGAGGAATTAAATGGGACTTAAGTGTCGCATAGGCCTTGTGCTGGTCCTCTGCCCAGAGATAAGTGTCACCTAGGAACGATATTACATTTGTGCTGCAAAGATTATGCTAGCATTATTCAGAGCATTAAAAGCATGTTATGGTTTGAGTACTGCACATCTGATTCTGTGTCTGTCCTAGTGTCTTACCTCAACAGCTGAGAACTAGGACATTCAAGCTGACAGTCCTTAATATATTCCCCTGAGTTCTGGGCATTGCTAATAGGTGGACATCAATTGTGGAATTTGTTTCTCCCTTTGGTCTTATTGAAGCTGAGGGGGTTTGGTTGTTGATGTTTTTACCTTCAGGGCACTCCCGAAGACCTATCTATTTTCCTAGGCTGTCTCTAAGGGAAGGGGTGATTGGAGGTGAAATGATGTGCCACTCCATCCATATTTCATTATTTGGAACATTATTCAGTTCACTTCCTGGTGCCCCTGGCAGTCTTTGAAAATACTATGTCTTTATCACGTGTAATTTTGTGTCTCTTTTGCCCCATGTTTGGTTTACTATAATATGGCTGAGATGCTTAAAGAAGAAAATGGGAAAGGGAGCTTTTTCCCCCAAAACTGCTAAATAATTTAAAAATCTCAGACAGTAGACCTTTTCTTTCTAGCTACAGCTACAGTGACTCCCCACTTAACGTCCTCTCGCTTAACGTTGTTTCAATCTTACGTCCCTGACCAGTTACAGAACATGCTCCATTTAAAGTTGTGCAATGCTTCACTATAACGTTGTTTGGCTGCCTGCTTTGTCCACAGCTGGCAGCCCCCCTATGCCCCCCCCCCGAGTGCCTCCCGCCTGCCGGCAGACCCCACAGATCAGCGCCTTCCCCCTCCTTCCCCCGCCACCTGCCCGCGGCAATCAGCTGGCTTGTGGCGTTCAAGAGGGAGGGGGGAGGAGCGAGGACTTGGCGCGCAGGCTTCTCCTCCCTCACCTGCCTCCCGAACACTGCAAGCCAGCTGATTGCCATGGGCAGGAGGCAGGGGAGGGAGTGGGAAGCCTGCATGCCAAGTTCTCGCTCCTCTCCCCTCCCTCCTGCCCCCTGAACGTCGCAAGCCAGCTGATTGCTGCGGGCAGGAGGGAAGGGAAAGGAGCGAGGACACGGCGCACCTCCCCCCTCCCTCCCCTGCCTCCTGCCCTCGGCAATCAGCTGACTTGCGGTGTTCAGGAGGCAGGGGAGGGATGGGGGAGCCTGCACGCTGTGTCCTTGCTCCTCCCCCCTCTCTCCTGTCTCCTGAATGCTGCAAGCCAGCTGATTGCTGAGGGCAGGAGGCAGGGGAGGGAGGGGGGAGGAGCGAGGACGTGGCATGCGGAGTAAAGAGAGAGGGGGGGTAGAAGAGGTGGGTTAAGGGTGGGGGCTTGGGGGAAGGGGTGGCGTGGGCGGGCCGAGGGTTGAGCCCCCCGCCCATGGTG
The DNA here is from genome assembly GCF_028017835.1 of Emys orbicularis. NCBI lineage: Eukaryota > Metazoa > Chordata > Testudines > Emydidae > Emys > Emys orbicularis. Next base: position 264,100,459 of record NC_088683.1, on the reverse strand, counting down.
CTTGCAGAGTAGGGGAAGCTGTTGCTGCTGCTGCGCAATGTGCTTCTCCTAGCCTACAGCACCTTCAGCCTCCTTGCCTGCCTCATTGTTTCCAGTGCCAGTGGGCTGTGCCTGTGTGGGGTAAGGTGGGGGCACCTCCCAACTATAGAACTGTACTGTACTATATGGCAAAAAAAAAAATCCCTGGAACCTAACCCCCCCATTTACATTCTTTCTTATGGGGAAATTGGATTCGCTTAACATCGTTTCACTTAAAGTCACATTTTTCAGGAACATAACTACAACATTAAGTGAGGAGTTACTGTACAGTTCACCCTCTACTGAGGTATCTCTGGTGTGTCATATGACTATGTCTCAGCCAATGGCCAGCTAGACAATAGTTTTCTGTACTATAGGTGGGCCAGAGCACTAAACTATTTTATATTACTTGATTATCTGTCTCTTACAATTAGATTATATTTGGCAATCAAAGGGTACTTACTTATTCTGAACAACAGTTGATTATGACTAGACAATAATATCGATTTGGTTTGAATTTGAATTCTGGTTTGAACTTGAACTCACGCAAACTAGTTTGAAATATAAAACTGATAAGTGATATTATATTGTTATAAAAATAGTTATAGAATTATGTCAGTATGATCCATAATGTTTTCTAAGTTGTGACGACAGATGCATTCAAACCTGTCAACTTCCTGATGCCTCAATTTATCCCACTAAGTAATTTCTCTAACATTCTAATGAAGCCTTCAAATCACAGCTCATTGGTACCTCACATGATGAGATACAGGAATGAATTCCAGCAAAATTTGGCTGCACCTGAACATCATTGGTTAAATTCATCCCTGATTTCAGATCTCTACTAGGGATGGATTTGGAACCACATGATTTAAATTTACCTATGGTAATAGGAATTTAGATTTTTTTTTTAAAACATGACTAATTTATGTTTCATTGCCAGTGTTCCCTTTGATATTATTATTAATTATTATTGTTATTATTATTATTATTATTATTATTATTATTACTATATTATAATTATTTGTATAGTGGTAACATCCAAGGACCCCACTCATGGGTCAGGCCCCCACTGTGGTAGACACTATACAAACACATAACCCCAGAGAGTGTACAATTTAAGTAAGCATAATATCAGCAAGCCACAAAAAGGAAGCATACAAAAATCTTTAGAGCAATGGGCTGAGCACACTAGAATATGTCTCCCTCAGGTGACTGGAGTGACAGGAAGACAAGTGCTGAGGGCTCAGAGAATGGTGGAAGATGTAAAAGCAAGAGAGAGAGAGAGAGAGAGAGGTCGTGATGGAAAGGTGGAAAACCACTTGAAAGTGCGTACTGATCATTGATATCTGCTTCTTTATAACACTGAGAACATACTGTAAGAACATTCAGAAAATAAGAAAAAAGTCATAAATTTAATCCCATGCATTCTGGATCCAGGATACATAGAGTGAGTAAGCATATGGTAACCACAAACATGATTTTCATAAACCTCCGTCTAATTATGCAAAAGCACATTTTAATAGGTCTTGATGTGTTATATTCCTTTCACTAAGCTGCAGTACAGACGTTCTTGTTAACTTTCAATAAAATAGCAAAAGGTTTGCTAATTTGTTGCTGTAATATTCCCTTTTTTGATGGTACAGCCCAAAATTATTACTTCAGTGTATGGATGGAATGTTTGTTCTCATCACTTGTGTATAGCTGATCTGAAACAAATATAATGAGCTTTCAGCTCATTAAATCTCTAGCTGTCTATCCTGCAATGTCCCTGAGGCTTCACAATGTGAACCTAGTGCTTATGGTAGAAAGTGGATGCACAACAAGCTATACTAATAATTCCAGGTTTTTTGAGACCCAATGATGGCAGATGGGTGTGCCAGATGTGTAGCCAGCAAAGGTTAATTGTATTTAACAAAAGCAGACATCCATACAAAAGGGTCAGCAAACACCAAACACACCACAGTACTGATGCTGAAGTCTGATGGTGGGATCCAGATAAAGTTTCAGTTACAAGGCAGTCTTTTTCCAGAGGGTTCTTTGAACTGAAGTTCAAATGTCTTTGCATGGACATCGCTTGGGGCCTAATAAGAGCACACAGATATATTTTCATTTGAGTTTATTAACAGTAATTTTTATTGAAGTTTTTGGTAATAAAAACAATAACAATGTTGCTATCTCACATTCTTTTTCACTAGTGTCACACTATTTGGTGCTGTTCTTAAAGCCCTAGTTCCTGGAGTCATGTGTTTATGTGAGAACCTCAAGTTTTCATTTTTTAACAGGACATTTCTGTCCTTTAGGGTTGCAAAGAAAAGCCTCAGATAAGACTCTTAAAGGCTCCAAAACCAGGAGACAAATGAAAAGAACCCCAAGTTTATTATTTTAAACATCCCATGTTTTGCGGGACTTCATTCGTTACTTTTTAACACTTGGGGCTGGCAATACAGCACTAGTAAAAACAAACAAAGGAATCTAAGGAATGAGCTTAGGGAATTGGTGAGGGGGATGGAGAGGAGCATGGAACTTGCTAGCCTAACTGAGCATTGGGTCCAGGACAGTGCAAGCGGGACAAGTAAGTCCCACTGCCAAGCCCTGCTCACACCTAAATTATACCTCAGCCATGTAATTCCCCACATCCTTGCTCCTCCCTATGGCCCTTCTGCTCCTCATGCCCACCTGTCTGGCCTTACTCTACGTTCGATTTGGAGCCTGGTTCTGTGGTCAGGTTGGGTTCTGCAGATGCATAATTGCAGAATATACTAACCCCTTTGTATAGATACATGCTTACTAGTAAAGCACTAAGTGGGAAAGTATGAGGCCAGAGCTAAAGCTGAATGTAAGGAATTGGATGTGTGCCATGTAATTGGTTATATGTTAGAAGCTGTGCTATGATGCCAAGGAGTCCCTGGGTACGTATATACAGCAGCTGGTAGGTGTAATTCTCAGCTTGGGTAGACTTACATGCAGTAGCTCTTGCCTAAAATAGTAGTGTGGCCATGGAAGTACAGGTGGCAACTAGGGTGAGCCACCGACCCAGGTATCCTGGGGTCAGGTGGCATTGTATTTGGGCAGCTAGTACATGCCACCACCCATGTAGATGCAGCTAATTTTATCACTGCTAATTTTAGCACTAGAGCTCAAGCAGAGTTAGTGAGTGTAGATCTAGACAAGCTGGGAATTAAATTTTCTAGCTCCTGTGTCGATGTACCCTTAGAGTGTTTGGCTCTTATGATGTTTGGGTAGTAAGGGATGTGAGTTGAGGTTGCTTTGACTATGACTGCTTGCTTAACTGGTGATTTCCTGGATTTTTAGTGATTGTATTAATATGAAATGCATTTGAGCAACCTAATTCTAAGGGCATGCCTTGATGGCCCTGCAGTTCAGACAACGGGGATATAAATTTGCAGACTTCACCTGCGTGTTGCACTCTAACTGCCCTGTGCAAACCCTGCGAGTGTAAACTAAAAGGTACCTAATTCCTATTAGACTACATTAGCATGAACTAGGTACTTTTTTGTTTGTGCTTGCAGGGTTTACCTGAGAGCAGTTACAGAGCAGCACACTAGTGTCTGCTGCAATTTACATCCCCATAGACTTCGGGGCCGTGCAGACAAGCCCCAACTTAACAGTTTTAAAGTGGGAAAATATAGAAGATTCACTCTCATATGCTGTCATTCTAGTAATATACATGATTATTTAATTTCTTTATTTTAAAAAGGAAAAGATTTCCTACTACTCTGGTGATCAGTTTCATGAGTTTAAAATACATCTATTCTTTGTTTGTTTATTTATTTGTATTACCATAGTGCCTAGAGCAAAGTTTGATTAGCTAAATTATCTTCTCTACCAATGAGAAAATATTTGAATATAGTAGCTTACTCCAATTAATTGATAGTGAGATCACATCATAATAATCTGAAATTAGCAAACTATGATAAAGTCATAGCTAATGACAGTTACTCTCATTAACAGAAATAGAACCAAATCAAATAGAAAAATCTTTAATTCCTCACTCTTAAACTTTATTTGGAATCTAAATATATACCTGTGAGGTGTGAATTGATGACAGTTTGGGAGGAGCATTTTCTGTGATGGAATAAGCCTGGCAAATATAGAAAATTCCATTGCCTGCATTTGTCTTTGTAGTCATTGCTTCCTAGATAGCATAAAGGAAATAGCCTGCTGAAAGAAATACACAGAGCAGTTAAAAATATAAGTAAGGTCATTGAAGTGAATAGCAACTGCTGAACAAATATCACTTTAAAAAATCCCACAAGAAACAGTCCAAGAATCCTTTGCTTTCCATCTGACTACACTGTAAATGCCACTGTCATATTGTTTGGATAGTTGCAAATTTCTCAGTTACCTGGATAAACCTAATGGCTGGCCTTACTCGGTGGTTAGTGCACTACATGACCACAACAAGCAACTGGTTCAGTTTTTACTTGCATAGGCAGGCCGAAGCTGGGAGCACAACAGTCCCGTTCTGAGCAACATAACCCCCTGGGCAAACTATTGACAATTGTCCATTTAAAAAAAAATAGCCCCATTTTCTCTTTCTGAAATATCCACATTTATGAACGTGCTCATTATTTAAAATGATTTGATGGCTGATTTCTGTGAGCATATTTTAGCTGATGTGTGGCTTATAGCTGAAAGGTTAAAAATGATGAGCAGAACAGGGACCATACATAGGGCAAGTTGATCCTGAATTAATGAAATTTCTGTTGTGGTGCCACAGTTATTTTTGACTAGTAGAAGGAGGGAGATCAGAGAGGGGAGCAGTCAGATCAGTACCTTATTTGCATGTTGAAGATCCCACTTAAACCCTTGTCTCCCGAGATGTGCGCACTCTGCTCTCATGCCCCCCACCTTTTTATCTTCCTTGCACTAAATAATGGACTAGGAGTTCTGGTCCTTGAGACTTGCTTTCACTCAGTGCAGAGGATTATGCCTAGTGATTACATGTGCAATAGCACTGTGCTTCCTGCTGCACAGCGTGCAAGGAAGAGCAGGATCAAGGGCTCAATGTTAGCTACAATCTCCATTTATAACAGAAAGCTAGTCCTATAGCCTTTGATAAAAGATACTGAAAAAACAAACCCAAACATAACATTGGCATCTCCGGGTAATATACACTGAGCTCACTTACTGCTTCCTCTCAAACGCAGCTACACACCCACTGATTCTGGGAAGCTTTCTAGCTACAGTGATCTCAGAGAGTGGGGTATTCACTGTTGGGCTGCTACCACAATGGGTTGGTAAAGATTTAGCAGAGAAAGGGAAAGTAAAGAGGGTGAAAGAAACAAAGGGAGACAGAGGGTTGAAGGAGGTCAGAAGATTGAAGGTGGGGACAGCAATGAGTGAGGTTTGCAAGGAGAGAGACAACACTAATGGGGAGGGAGCAGGGAGAGGAGAATGAAGGAATCAGGTACAGAGCGATATAAGACCTCCTTTTCCGCTCACTTATACCAATGTAACACAACTGGTTTATATGGAGATACTCTGTTTAAATGCTGATTTGACTCACAGCAAGACTCACCCAAAACCAATAGAAATACTCAGGCACTCTTTGTTCAGCCTCCTTCCTCTCTGGCTGCCACTTCCTGCTCCTAGATCATCCTTTCAGCTTTCCCCCTAGAACATTATTTTTCTTCCCAAACATCTGGCTTTCCTGACCTGATCTCAGAGCCATTTCTGCTCAATACCCCTTCCAACTCAATATGTTCCAAAGTGACCCTCCCCCACCAAACACAAGTGTTCCTATCCCTTTCTTTCTCCCTCCTACTTCCCAGCTGTCTTTGCTTCAAGAGGCAGATAGGCCCAGGATACCCACCAAATGGCCTGGCCCCTTCTAAAGTTGTTTCTCTGTTAAACGTGAGAGAGGGAGAGAGGTCTTTCTGTTGTTCTCTGGAGCTCCCTTTCTCCTAGGCTTTAGCAGCAGGCTGACAGAGTCTCATTTTAGTGCTGGCTAAAACACCCCAGAACTCACAATGATCATCAACACTTCAAAGGAAGATAGCCAAGCCTGTTTCTGAGGCACACCAAGATTTAACCCAGAGTTTCCATCAGTCCTCCCCTTCCTTCACACTCTCCTTCCCCTCCTTGTTTCCACTCCATTTTTATTCCCATTGCAATGGCAGAACCAATCCTCTTCATTTGCTCTCCTTCCCTGCACGAGTATCTATGTGAGACTCAAACAAGGAAATGGGGGATGCTGACACACCACTATTAATATTATTTATTATTGTATTGTGGTAGCACCTAGAAGCCCCAGAGGTCAGGTTGCCATTGTGGTAGGCACTGTACACACAGAGATCAAAAAGATGGTTCCTATCCCAAAGAGTCTAAGGCTATATCTACACTAACACTTATGTCGGCAAAGCTTATGTCCCTCAGGGATATGAATATTCCACCCCCCGAGCGACATAAGTTATGCCGGCATAAGTGGTAGTGTGCACAGTGCTATGTCAGCGGGAGAGCTCTCTCACGTTGGATGAGAGCAGATACACGAGAGATCTTACAGAAGTGCAGCTGCATTGGTAGAGCTGCACCACTGTAAGCTCTCTAGTGAAGACCTAAGTCACTGGCTATGGCCCAAATCACTGGATATGGCCAATATATGCCTGGTCTGAGAACCACCCAATCCACCAAGCATTATCTTTAAACAAAAGTTCCCTTATCTAATCCCTCTCCTCCCTTCACACCCATTTATGTGCCTGTTATCCACACCTCCCCTCTTAACAGAGGTTGACAGAGGAGAGCAATACAGTGGTGCACAGGCAATCCAGGAAGATTTTGGAAAGTGTAGGGGACAATTTCCTGCAAGTGCTGGAGGAACCAGCTAGGGGCAGAGCTTTTCTTGACCTGCTGCTCACAAACAGGGAAGAATTAGTAGGGGAAGCAAAAGCGGATGGCAGTGACCATGAGATGGTCAAGTTTAGGATCCTGACACAAGGAAGCAAGAAGAGCAGCAGAATACGGACCCTGTACTTCAGAAAAGCAGACTTTGACTCCCTCAGGGAACTGATGGGCAGGAACCTCTGGGAGAATAACATGAGGGGAAAGGAGTCCAGGAGAGCTGGCTGTATTTTAAAGAATCCTTATTTAGGTTGCAATAACAAACCATCCCGATGTGTAGAAAGAACAGTAAATATGGCAAGCGACCAGCTTGGCTTAACAGTGAAATCCTTGCTGATCTTAAACACAAAAAAGAAGCTTACAAGAACTGGAAAATAGGACAAATGACCAGGGAGGAGTATAAAAATATTGCTCAGGCATGCAGGAATGAAATCGGGAAGGCCAAATCACACTTGGAGTTGCAGCTAGCAAGAGATGTTAAGAGTAACAAGAAGGGTTTCTTCAGGTATGTTAGCAACAAGAAAAAAGACAAGGAAAGAGTGGGCCCCTTACTGGAAAAATTATGGAGCAGGTCCTCAAGGAATCGATTCTGAAGCACTTAGAGGAGAGGAAAGTGATCAGGAACAGTCAGCATGGATTCACCAAGGGCAAGCAATGCCTGTCTAACCTAATTGCCTGGAGGATGGCATGGACTGCACCCTCAGCAAGTTTGCAGATGACACTAAACTCGGAGGAGTGGTAGATACACTGGAGGGTAGAGATAGGATACAGAGGGACCTAGACAAATCGGAGGATTGGGCCAAAAGAAATCTGATGAGGTTCAACAAGGACAAGTGCAGAGTCCTGCACTTAGGACGGAAGAATCCCATGTACTGCTACAAACTAGGGACCGAATGGCTAGGCAGCAGTTCTGCAGAAAAGGACCTAGGGGTTACAGAAGACAAGAAGCTGACTGGATATGAGTCAACAGTGTGCCCTTGTTGCCAAGAAGGCTAACAGCATTTTGGGCTGTATAAGTAGGGGCATTACCAGCAGATTGAGGGGTGTGATCACTCCCATCTATTCTGCATTGGTGAGGCCTCATCTGGAGTACTGTGTCCAGTTTTGGTCCCCACACTACAAGAAGGATGTGGAAAAATTGGAAAGAGTCCAGTGGAGGGCAACAAAAATGATTAGGGTGCTAGAGCACATGACTTATGAGGAGAGGCTGAGGGAACTGGGATCGTTTAGTCTGCAGAAGAGAAGAATGAGGGGGGATTTGATAGCTGCTTTCAACTACCTGAAAGGGGGTTCCAAAGAGGATGGATCTAAAATGTTCTCAGTGGTAGCAGATGACAGAACAAGGAGTAATGGTCTCAAGTTGCAGTGGGGGAGGTTTAGGTTGGATATTAGAAAAATCTTTTTCACTAGGAGGGTGGTGAAGCACTGGAATGGGTTACCTAGGGAGGTGTGGAATCTCTTTCCTTAGAGGTTTTTAAGGTCAGGCTTGACAAAGCCCTGGCTGGGATGATTTAGTTGGGAATTGGTCCTGCTTTGAGCAGGGGGTTGGACTAGATGACCTCCTGAGGTACCTTCCAACCCTGATATTCTATGATTCTATGATTCACTAAGTAAGGTGTGTTCCAGCATGCACCAAGAGTGCTGGTTCTTGAGGCTTGCTTCCATTTAGTGTGGCGGACTAGACCTAGCTCTTGACTAATACACATAGCCTCTGCTCACAGTGGCACTGCATGCAATAGTATCGAGCTCCCTGCTGCACTCCATGCAGGGAAGGGCATTCTACACTTCTTTCTAAGTGCCTATGGATCTATGGCATCACCCTCCAGAAGAGAAGTGTTGCTTTGTGCAATTTGTGAATACCTGGTTATTGGGATGCTTACTGTATGAATATATTGGTTTAGTTTATGGCGGGGGGGGGGCAAACACTTGAGGGTTGTTAAGAGACTATGCCAGGATGAAAAGGCATGGGAACACAGGAGATAAAAAGAACCTTGGTAGGCTGAAAAAGGATCACTCTCACAAGTGGGGCGAGGGGGAATCACACTGGGGGTATGTCTACACTACGAAATTAGGTCAATTTAATAGAAGTCGATTTTTTAGAAATTGATTTGATACAGTCGATTGTGTGTGTCCCCACTAAACACATTAAGTTGGCAGTGTGCGTCCACAGTACCGCGGCTAGCGTCGACTTTCGGAGTGTTGCACTGTGGTAGCTATCCCACAGTTCCTGCAGTCTCGGCTGCCCATTGGAATTCTGGGTTGCGCTCCCAATGCCTGATGGGGCAAAAACATTGTCGTGGGTTGTTCTTGGTACATGTTGTCAGGTGCCCCTCCATCCCTCCCTCTCTCCATGAAAGCAACAGCAAAAAATCATTTCTCGCCTTTTTTCCTGGGTTATCCGTGCAGACGACATACCACGGCAAGCATGGAGCCCGCTCATCTCACTGTCACTGTATGTCTCCTGGGTGCTGCTGGCAGACGCAGTACTGCAGTGCTACACAGCAGCATCCCCTTACAGATGGCAGACGGTACAATACGACTACTAGCCGTTGTTGTCGTCCCATGGGTGCTCCTGAACGACCTCGTTTTGGTTGGTCGGGGTTGCCTGGGCAGACATGGGTGCTCTTGGCTGGCCTCGGTGAGGTCGGTCAGGGGCGCCTGGACAAAAATGAGAATGACTCCAGGTCATTCTCTTCTTTAAGTTTCGTCTAATGGAGATTCAGTCCTGCCTGGAATATCATGCCAGCTGGAGGCTTCTGCCTCAGGCTGCTCTCCCAGTCGGCAGCACCGCGCAGTTGCTCCTACCCCAGCCTACCCCTTGCTCCCCTGGCTCATGAAGCCTGGACAGTAATAAGGAGCAGTTCAACTATAGGCTCAGCACGTGCATAATGGTGGTAGAATGTGCCTTTGGACGTTTAAAAGCTCGCTGGCGCAGTTTACTGACTCTGTTAGACCTCAGCGAAACCAATATTCCCATCGTTATTACTGCTTGCTGTGTGCTCCACAATATCTATGAGAGTAAGGGGGAGACCTTTATGGTGGCTGGGAGGTTGAGGCAAATCGCCTGGCCGCTGATTATGTGCAGCCAGACACCAGGGCGGTTAGAAGCACAGCAGGGCGCGCTGTGCATCAGAGAAGCTTTGAAAACCAGTTTCATGACTGGCCAGACTATGGTGTGAAAGTTCTGTTTGTTTGTCCTTGATAAAAACCCGCCCCCTTGGTTCATTCTACTTTCCTGTAAGCCAACCGCCCTTCCCTCCCCCCTTTGATCTCCGCTTGCAGAGGCAATAAAGTCATTATTGTTTCAAATTCATGCATTCTTTATTAATTCGTCACACAAATGGGGGGATAACTGCCAAGGTAGCTCGGGAGGGGTGGGGGAGGAGGGAAGCACAGGGGTGGGGTAGTTGTAGGGGCACCCCCTAGAATGGCATGCCCCTCATCGTAGAAGCAGCATGTCTGTGGCTCTGACCTGGAGCAGACGTTTGCCTCTCTGGTTCTTTGGTAGGCCTCACGCGCCACTGCTGCAGGTCCCTGTTATAACCTCTGTCCTTCATGCTCTTGGAGATTTTTTCAAATATTCCGGCATTTCGTCTTTTGGAACGGATCTTGGATAGCACGGATTTGTCTCCCCATACAGCGATCAGATGCAGTACCTCCTGTTCGGTCCATGCTGGTGCTCTTTTGCGATTCTGGGACTCCATGGTCACCTGTGCTGATGAGCTCTGCATGGTCACCAGTGCTGATCAGCTCGCTACACTGGCCAAACAGGAAATGAAATTCAAAAGTATTTGCATATGTATATGTACTAGCAGATTTATCGAGGTGTGCTGGTTTCCAAGTGAATCTGAGATAGAATTCAATATCTCGCTTTCACCATATTGAGTGCTATGCTTCTCATTCCTCAGGAATGATATTTTCCAAGGTGTTTAGACTTTTTAGGATACGGGCTGGTGCCTGGTGGGATTTTGAAATGTGTCTAGGCATGTTTAGTGCTTTTGAAAATCCCATATGCACCTATCTGCATCTTTAGATGCCAAAATAGCTTTGAACATCTGGCCTCTCACCCTTAGATTTTCTCTTAGTCTAGAAGTAAACATCATGAATACAGTAATTTTCTTCTATGCTGAACAATGCAAAGTTGATAAGTGAAATATGCTATGGTATTTATATTCTCTGTGGCCTACATGTATATCTTAAATCTGGACCCTAAAAGTGTCAAAAACTGATAGAAGCTGGGCAGAGAAGACAGGATGGATCACTCCGATTCCTCTGTGCTGTACACTCCCCGTGAAGCTCTGGTACAGGCCACAGTCAGAAGCAGGATATTGGTCTAAATGGACCATTGCTCTGATCCAGCATGTCAGCTATGTTCTTATGTCAAAAGAAACACGTTTGTTTGCTTTTTTTAATGGATTTTGTATATGTATGTTATTCTTCAAACATGCTGTATTGCATGAAATGAATATACAGTCGTTTGCATCCGAAGAAGTGGGCTGTAGCCCACGAAAGCTTATGCTCTAATAAATTTGTTAGTCTCTAAGGTGCCACAAGTACTCCTGTTCTTTTTGCGGATACAGACTAACACGGCTGCTACTCTGAAACCATACAGTAGTTTGTAATACATAGAGATGTCAATAACAAAGCATGTATAGATTGTATTCTCTTATTAGCTTTTTCACTTTTCCCTGCAGAAATTGTCCATGTCAGTTTTAATTTCTACTGCCCAAAAGGGACAAAGAAGTGACAAGTGAGAACTAACCAGATGGCTGTCACAAATAATACACCACAACTGAGAATTAGTGTACAGTTTGTCAGTGCATCTTAGAAAAGTTAAGAACAGCCCTGAGTGAAAGCTGTTAAAATATGATTCAGGAATTTTTAAGAAATACAATTCATTTAGGGATAAATACTGATATCGACCAAGCAACTGTAGCACTCGTTGGCTTTATGGGGAGTTAAGGGAGCTCAGCACTCAGCAGGATTTGACCCTTGTCTTTTCTTGCAGGAAGAATAATTATCTACAGTAGGACAAAGAAAGTTGGCAAACATAAATAAATAAGTACCAAGAGACAGACATCAATTACCTTAAAATCTGAAGAAGTGGGCATTCACCCACGAAAGCTCATGCTCCAAAACGTCTGTTAGTCTATAAGGTGCCACAGGACTCTTTGCTGCTTTTACAGATCCAGACTAACACGGCTACCCCTCTGATACTTAAAATCTTAGTTCAGATGCTTATACAAAACAGAAGTAAATTCTATAAAAGAATACTGGATAGAACCGTTATTTGGAATGGTTATTTCCTTCTCACCATTTCTGATAGTCTTCACTACCTCTGCTCTGGTGACTAAATCACAATTGACTTTTTGCAAGTTGAGAATTAGAATGCATTGCAAGTCCTGGTACCTGTGCAACACCAGCCTGTTTTCAGTGTGAGACAGTAAAACGGAAGACAGAGAAGGGTAAATGTCTATTGGAAAAGAGAATACTAAAGAGCTGAGAGCTTAAAACCGAAGATTGGGATGTGATCTATTACTATTTTTTTCAAAAAAACTAAAGGCCTTGCTTTCAAAGGCATATACAGTACAATACATGTCAAAATAATTCAGTACTATTTGACTTGTCTGAAAGAACAACTGTGATTTTTAGCCCACCATGCTAAAAACAGAGGTGCCTTGCCATTGAGTGACATTCACAAAGGGCCAGATTCTGGCTCACACATGCATGTGTGTGTGTGTAGGCATGCATACAAGGCATTAGGGACACAAAAAGAACTCCTCCTCCAACTTTGCACCACTTCTGTTCAGGTGTAGTCCACAGGCTCAGTGACAGGAATATTCACTGCTCCCTTCTAAGGTCCCAGGCCAGGGGTAGCTGCAAGAAAGAGGTCATGGGAGGGGGAGGGGTAAGATTAAATCAGGTGCCAGGCTCTGCCCCACCCTGACTTGCTTTTGCATGCTGAGCATGGAAAATGGAGAGGAGTTGTATTGCATTCATTTTCAAACGTGGTGCTCTGTGACAACCACGTGAACTATTTGGGAGATCCCCAGCAGGATTCTGATGGACTCACCCTTCTGCTCCCCTTCTGATACGCCTTATAGCAGGGGTGGGCAAACTTTTTGGCCTGAGGGCCACATTGGGGTTGCAAAACTGTATGGAAGGCTGGCTGCCCCCCTCAGAACCTCCGACCCATCCAATCCCCCCTGCTCCTTGTCCCCTAACCGCACCCTCCCGGGATCCCTGCCCCTAACCGCCCCCCGGGACCCCACCCTCTATCCAACCCCCCTGCTCCCAGTCACCCAACCCCTATCCACACACCCCGCCCCCTGACAGGCCCCCCGGGACCCCATGCCTATCCAACCCCCCTGTTCCCCGTCCCCTGACCACGGACCCCCGCAGAACCTCCACCCCATCCAACCGCCCCCTGCTCCCTGTCCCCTGATTCCCCTCCTCCATTGTATCTTAGGGCTTGGCTGTAGACAATGGATCGTGTGATATGTCCTGGATGGAAGCTGGAGGCATGTAGGTAAGTATAGCGGTCAGTACGTTTCCAGTGTAGGGTGTTTATGTGACCATCACTTATTTGCACTGTAGTGTCCAGGAAGTGGATCTCTTGTGTGGACTGGTCCAGGCTGAGGTTGATGGTGGGGTGGAATTTGCTCCAATCCTTCAGACAGAGACAAACACCTACAAGATCTTTATCAAGCATTCTTAAAACTACAATACCCACCTGGGGAAGTGAGGAAACAGACTGACAGAGCGAGACGGGTACCCAGAAATCACCTACTACAGGACAGGCACGACAAGGAAAATAACAGAACACCACTGGCCATCACATACAGCCCCCAGCTAAAACCTCTCTAGCACATTATCAATGATCTACAACCTATCCTGATAAATGATCCCTCACTCTCACAGACCTTGGGAGGCAGGCCAGTCCTCACTTACAGACAGCCCCCCAACCTGAAGCAAATACTCACCAGCAACTACACACCACATCACAGAAACACTAACCCAGGAACCAATCCCTGTAGCAAACCTCGTTTCCTACTCTGTCCCCATATCTACTCTAGCGACACCATCAGAGGACCCAACCACATCAGCCACACCATCAAGGGCTCATTCACCTGCACGTCTACTAATGACTGATAATGTTATATATGCAGTCATGTGTCAGCAATGCCCCTCTGCCATGTACATTGGCCAAACCGGACAGTCCCTACATAAAAGAATAAATGGACACAAATCGGACATCAGGAATGGTAACATACAAAAGCCAGTAAGTGAACACTTCAATCTCCCTGGTCATTCTATTACAGATTTAAATGTCACTATCATTGAACAAAAAAACTTCAGAAACAGACTTCAGAGAGAAACAGCAGAACTAAAATTCATTTGCAAATTTAACACCATTAAATTGGGCTTGAATATGGATTGGGAGTGGCTGGCTCATTACAAAAGCAGCTTTGCCTCTCCTGGAATTGACACCTCCTCATCTATTATTGGGAGTGGACTACATCCACCCTGATCGAATTGGCCCTGCCAACACTGGTTCTCCACTTGTGAGGTAACGCCCTTCTCTTCATGTGTCAGTATATAATGCCTGCATCTGTAATTTTCACTCCATGCATCTGAAGAAGTGGTTTTTCACCCACGAAAGCTTATGCCCAAATAAAACTGTTAGTCTTTAAAGTGCCACTGGACTCTTTGTTGTTTTTGTGGATACAGACTAACACGGCTACCCCCGTTACTGAAAATTGATTTTTTCCTGCAAAATCATTTTTTTCTGCTGAAAAGTCAATATTGCAGAAACCACATTTTCCATCTAAACTGTCCCAAACATTGTGATGTAAAATTCCCAACCAGCTGTATTTGTGGCACATTTTCACTTTTCCGAAAACACCTTGATATCAATGAAAGGTGCTTTGCAAATTACTATATGAAAATGTGGCCTGAAATGCTAGTCTTTTATCAGTCCCTATCAGTACTAGTATTTTGAAATTTGCATAGTGAGTAAAAAGGGAGGATCTGTGGGCAGAGAATTCTATCAAGCTTTAGTTCTATCAGGCTCCTCCTGCCAATGAAATTTCTGGAAAGATAGGGTTTCACAATGTGTGCGTGTCTCTGTGTGAGGGAGGGAACTCCTCAGTTGGGGGCAGGAGGGAATGGGAACTTTTGTTTACGCTGGGTAAAAAAAACTGAAAACCTGCTAATACAGGCCTCGATCTTCCAGTGAACTCTATGAGAGAGTAGGCATCTGCCCCACACAGAGCTCATTTCAGGATCAGTGAGTAACATTGTTTATTGATGTCTGGATTCTCATTTTTTAGGTTAAGGGTTCCTCACAATATGAGAAATGGAACATCTATTACACTGTAGAACCGTCTGAAGGAATGTGGTGCAGGACCAATCACGTGGGAAAGCTTAAACAAGATTACACAAATATCAGGAGACACAATGCAAGGAATGGACTTGGTTAGGCAGCAGGATGGACTAGGTAACCTAGCAGATTTCTCCCCACCCCCATCTTTTATATTTCTGTTCCTATGTAAATATTAAGAGTTCTCTGGGAAACAGCAAAATAGGAAGTTGGCTGCTAAAATCTGATTGAGTGACCAATACAATCATTCTATCGTGAATAAAACTGAACACCTATAAAAGGGATGGTATTTACATAAGAGTTGAGGGGCTTTGAAAGCTTTCAGGAAATGCTAGGATGACCATAAAATACACAATAGGCACAATCATTTACACAACCTCATGGTGAGCAGGAACCAAATATCAACCAACCATCTCTTTACTTATGTAAATACCACACATTCTCAAAAAAGCAGTGACTTTTCAAACTTTTATAAATCTCCTTTAACCACTTCATTACACAGATTTTTTTAGCACTTTACTTAAAAGCAAATGTTTTGGGTGCTGACATTTGTGGATGACCAATGTATATAAACATACATGCCCACACAAAAAAGCACATATCAGTGGGTTTGAATTAGCACATAATTATTTATATAATTTGATAATTGGAATTAGGTGGTAAAATGCCGTATTCAGCTGTCCACAAACTCATGCATGAAAACAAGCTCTTCAGCTGAAAAAATAAAACAGTGAAAGACAAGAAGCATAGAAAGGTTTCCATGCACTGAAGAGAAAGAGGTGAAAAATTGTTCCAACCGATTCCCTTCTGTTTTTTATCAGTGTAAAGGAATGACATGAATTTCTGTGATTGTTAACTTTGTTCCATTACATTCAGGTACATAAATTAAGGCATAATTTGTAGGAGATCTATCTGTAACAACTGTAATGTGCTACTGAAACATATTTATTGGTAACGGTTTATTAATATGGTGCTTATCTTACTCATTTGTCATCTTTTCAATCTTTCCTGCCAGTTTCTGTCACAAAACAGGAACTTATGAGTCAATAAAATTAGGCATCTCTTATCCTATTATACTGAGAAATGTTTAGACAGTGGAATATATGCTGAGGCAAAATGTTTGTGTCTTCAGTTTTCATGGTTATCTGAGCCACTCATTATCTATATAAAAATACCTCGGTTCTGATTTCCATTTTATAAATAATTGTAATCTCCACCTAAAACTGCTTTGCTAGTTATTTTCTGCAGGGGCATAGGAAATGAGTAAGAAAAATATTACCAACAGACATTATTAAAATAATCATTTGAGTGAAATTCAAATAAAGTGTAAATATTTTCCCCTCTATCATAACTATTCTACATGAATGATGCTGCAGGTTGAAAAAAACAAAAAAAGACATTAAAATATTGTCGGAGGTTTTAACTTGCAAATAGCAAGTCCTCCACGGGATACAGCTCAGCAGCAAAACATCTGGTTTTTAAATCCATGCTACTTCCTTGGTTTAAATCTATTTAATTCAGGTTCTTATACTGCCCTCATCACCATGGTATCTGTGAGACTTCCAGGTGGGCACTGAGTGATGTGGCTAACATCTATCACAGCTGGTTCATTTTCTTTCTCCATAATGAAAAGATTTGAGAGAATTTCACATTTTTTAGCCATCTATAGCAATTCAAAAAACCTGAAAATTTACCATTATTTTTGTAATTTTGCAACCATTTAGACAAATTGAATGAAAAAGTAATGGTAAAAAGTCTATAATAAAGGAATTGTTGTATTCTTTCATAATAAGAGTACAGATAATTATCTTCATTGTACCATACTGCAGAACCCTAGGCAATAATTCTTATAAGAGTGCACCCTAGCAATTGGACAGGAGAACTCAGCATTTGTCCTTTACCTTTCCCCCTAATAGAATGTTCATACACAAGTTTTAGATGGGTGAAGTGATGGTCAACTTACTGATGCAAAATGTTGTACTCTATGGCCCAGATACTGCTAAGATTTAAGTACATGCTTAACTTTTTGTACTGTGTGGAGTCTCATTAAAGCCAATGAAACTTCTTGCACTGCATACAGTAAAGCACCTGCCTATGCCTTTGCAGGATTGGGTGCCTAGAACTTTTTACTTAAAAGGGAAGATCAGAAGTCTTTCTGAAGACTCCCAAAGCAACATCATTTATGAAGATGAACCATAGGCCAAGGAGATCAGCTACAGACAATTCTGATGTCCACATTAAAAAAAAATATGTCAAAAAATTGGAACAGCTGCAGATGAGAGCCAGAAAAATGATCTGAAGAGCTGAAGAAAATGCCCTATGAGAGACATAAACAGGTCGATCTGTATAGCTTATCAAAAAGAAGGCGGAGAGGTGACTTGATTGCAGTGTATAATTACCATCAAGAAGAGAAAATATTGGGTACTTCAGGGCTCTTTAACCTAGCAGAGAAAGGAATAAGAAGAATGAATGGCTGGAAGTTGAAGTCAGATAAAATCGAATGGGAATTAAGACACACATTTTTTAATAGTGAGGATGATTAACCACTGGAGCAAACAACTTTGAGAAATGGTGGATTCTTTAAATCAAGACTGGATGTCTTTCTGGAAGACATGTGTTAGCCATACACAAGTTATTGGATTAAATTCAGGGGCAAATGGGTGAAATTTAAGGGCCTGTGATATAAAGGTGAAACTAGATGATCTGATGGTCTTTTCTGGCCTTGAACTGGGTTACTCTTCCTTTGATCTAAATATTGGACATCATTGCACACAAGAGTGGAATGACTCTTTTTATACAACAATTCAACCTTTGTTAACCAGACCATTCTTTAAATGGCATTCAGGTGTGAGGGAGGGAGGACAAATCAATGGCAGCTGAGAGGCAGGCAAGGAAGGATTGGTGGGGTGGGAAGAGCTGAGTAGTGGTGATGGGACAATTTGTGGAGAGGATCTACAGCTGCTGTAAAAATAACTGGAGGGTAGTTCTTCCCCTGCTGACCTTAGAAACTGTATAGGAGAGCAACACTTCTCTAGACAGAATGTGCTCTTGTAGCTAAGCTGAGAGCCCCAGAAACACAGAAGGAAAGCTTAGCTAATGTGGGGGAGCATGCTGTCTGAACCAACACAGCTCTGTATGCCTGGGTTCCTCCTGTGGCCAACTGCTTTGGGGATTTCACTGGAACAAGGAAAGAATCTAGGTGGGTTTCAAGGAGCCTCCAATTCCTTTACCCCAAAACATATTTCAGTGGGGAGGCAGTAGTAGAAGGATCTGGGGTAATGGAGCTTTCTCGCATTCCACTCTTCCATTGCACTGCTCTATCCCCTATCACTACAGCTACCGCCTGATTCCTCACTGTATGTCACTGTTCTGCAGTCTGGTGGGGGTACTGCTGGGGTCGTGCCCACAGCTCCTCTTTATCCCTTTGAGCAACAGAGCAGTCTTTGTGCTCCCCCCCACAAAGTACTGAAATTGTGCCCGGGCTTTATGGGTATGTCCACATGGCAAAGAAAAAACCTTTGGCTGGCCTGTGCCAGCCAACTTGGGCTTGAGGGCCTCGGGCTGTGGGGCTGTTTCACTGCTGTGTAGACTTCCAGGCTTGGGTTGGAGACCAGGCTCTAGGGCCCTGTGGGATGGGAGGGTCCCAGATCTCAGTCTCTAGCCCAGAAGGCTAGCCCTTATCCACATAAGGGCTAGATATACTTTGGCCCTAATTTAAGACAAGACAAAACAAATGGGTGTAAAAATAATTTGAAGGAATGGAGGAAGGGAGAATCTGACAGATTAAACAATTGCAATAGCTGTTTTTATGCTGTAGAACTGTAGATCACACAAAACAAAGATGTGGATATGACAGAACAATTGTACTAAATATCTGTTAAGAGCACATGGCAATAAATATCTATGCACAGTCATTTTCTTATTACCTTTTGCTGTATTGTTATTGTCTTAACAATAAAAAAAATCCATAAGTAAAGCATGAAAAAAATAATTTTGCATTGCACATTTACAATTATGTCAACAGGTGCCTTGTGGCCAGGATAGGCACTGCCCGCCTTTTAGTTATAAATCTAAATAAAAATAACAAAATAAAACATTGCATTGCTAGTGTTCGGCTGGGTTGGGGTTTTTTTTCACCGCCCTGAATAATGGGGAAGGCTTCTGTTAAACCTAGAATTGCCTTTGGATACTTTATGAGAATATCTTTCAAATATTTAGGAGCTCTTTTCTTTTCTGCAAAAGCTACATTCAGGGATGTATTTCATCTGGACACATGGAGATTTACACAAAGTACTCTCATTAACGCTAATGGAAACATAAATCGCTGTGCACCAGGACTCCCATAACATATTTTAAACAGGTGCAGAATAAACACCATGCCAAATACACTCCAGGACTTGCATCTAGATTCAATAAAGAGGAAAGTAAATGTTTCCCATGGCCATATTTTGATTTAGTAGAACAGTGAGTGCTAAGAGTGAGCCATGCTGCATAAGCTTAAGCAGGAGCTATGTCAAAGGGCAAAATACCTTGACCCTAGCAACACTTATGTTCCCAAGTCAGACACACAACAGATCATATATAATGCCTTCCTAGGTTTTATATTTTTACCACATTAGCTGAAACATTTACTATATCACTGTTTTTACTTAGAATCAGTCCTGGCCTCTAAAATCATCCAGGCAGCTATTCTCTGCTTTATCTACTGAAGGGACAGTTAAAAGAGTGAAATATAGTAAAGGTGGATCTATTTTTAGTAAGTAGAAGAGTTCAACCTTTTCCTCAGTGGAAAAGAGTGTCATCTCCAATAAGACAAAATGATTGATATTGAGCAAAGAAGGAACAGCGATTGCAAGATTGTCCAAAGCCAGCTTCACAGTTCTCTGACAATGAGAATCCTTTCCTTCCACTTAACACTTCCCATCCTGTATGCATTGTTTCACTAACAGAGAAAAAGATTAAATCCCAGCTGTTGTCAGTGTTCTTACTGTGTTCTGTGTAAGGATGTTGCTTTTGAAAAGTTCTATCAATACTTCTCTTTCATTTTTACCAAAAGAAGGCTTAGCAGTCTTTGATATCGTCTTACTGGTATCATTACAGATTTCTAAAACAAGTTAACAGTTCTGTAGGTTTTATTTAGCACCATATTGAAATTCTGAGTTTGAAGTGAGATGTGTCAGGGATAGGTTTGTTCAGGCCAGTAATGATACGGTCTTCATTACTTTGTTTATAATACCTTCTTTCTGTGGTCAGTGTCTAAAGCAAGTGAAAGAATGGCTTAAATTTTATTTTCCAAATGTAGGCCAAGTTTTTAACCTGGCTATTAGATTCCACAGGGTAAAACTCAACACATCTATCTTGTGCTTTTCTATAGACTCTGCTCTGTTTGGGGGGAAAAGTAATTCTTGTAAACATAAATCACGTATTACCGGTGATGCTTTAGCAAATGGTTGACTCACTGCATTTTATCAAGGAATTGTCTTCCCATCAACAATGAGCAAGAGGCCACAGATTTCAGATTCTATTTATAACCTAATGTTAACAATGGAAGGCAACACAAAATCAATCTAAAGAACATGTGTGCAAGGGCATGTGGGTTTGCATGCATGCTTGTGCATACGCATGGGGGAAATCTGTCTAATACAGAGTATATACTTAATCTTTTGCTCCTGATACAATGTTCCCACTCTGCTATAAATCAAGCACATTGCTTCTGCTGCTCTAGGAACATTTTTTTTAAATATCCTTTAGCACAGGCTGTTCCAGGTGTTCTAATCCTAGTTATCTTGCTGTGACACTTTGGGGAATCTGTCTATGTACCATTTATGAATTCTGATTCATTTTAAGAACTTGATGTATAACTCTAACCCTCATTGCCATTTGCTGATAGGCATCATGTCACGTATCACACACCTGACACTTTGTCTGGCAGCATCTTCAGGATATTCAAAAGGGAGTAGACTGAATGACTTTTCCCTGGTAGAACAAAGCATATGCCTAAGACATTGACCAAGCTAAGGAGGAGGAGTGGTTTAGAGCAATGAAATCCTCTGCAGTAAAGGAGAACAAAGGAAGAGGTGTTAGAACAGTGGTCCCCATATTTTTTCTGTCGTGCCCAGGGCCGGCTCCAGCTTTTTTGCCGCCCCAAGCGGCGAAGGGAAAAAAACAACAAAAAAACAACAAAAAAACAATTGAGCTGCTGCCAAACTGCCGCCGAAGTGACAGAGATGGAGTGAAGGACCCGCCGCCGAAATGCCACTGAAGACCCGGACGTGCCGCCCCTTTCTATTGGCCACCCCAGGCACCTGCTTTCTTCGCTGGTGCCTGGAGCTGGCCCTGGTCGTGCCTACCCCATTACTCATAATTGAATCTATCCTCACCCCCACCAGGAGCTGCGGCCAGGAGCTGGGGCAAGAAATGGAGCTGGAGCCCGGAGCTGGGGCCACAGTTGGGAGCTGGGGCCAGAATGCAGCTGAGGGCAGAGCACGGCTGGGTGGCACTTCCTCCCCGTCCCCCATGGGGGCTGGCCTGGGCCCAGCCATGCCCCCCCCATTCTTCCATGCCCTCCTAAGGTGGCGTGCCCCACAGTTTGGGGACCACTGTGTTAGAAGCTACTGTTAAAAGCAAACAAACAAACAAATCCCGACTTCCCCAAACATATGCTCTCTGAGTTAGGGAGTACCTGTTGAACTTCAGACCTGAACAACTGAAGGAGAGTTTGTTGCAGGGGAAGGGAGAAGTGAACCTGACAGCAGAGCAGGCGGAAAGCAGGGTCTTGGGACCCTAGAAGGACAGACAAAACCCAAAGGACTCTGGAGGGAGATTTTTTGCATATAGATTCTGTTGGTTTTGCTTGGATCTATAAGTCTCTAGACTTTCTCTATGAATAAGTGTGTGTACTTATGAAGTTACTGTCCAAGGCCTCTGAGTTCCTTGCTGTAACTGTCACATGTCCCTGAAGGAGTAAACTGGAGCACCCACAAAAATGGAGCTCTGGGAAAGGGTGTGCTTAATTTACTGGGGAGACGTGGGGGGGGCTCAGTTGTGGTCATGGGGCCTTGGGCAGCTGGGCCACAGGGTCCCACTTCCAAGAATGGGCACCAGATAGTGATTCTGAACCCCAGGAGTAAGCTTAAGAGGCCAGCGACAGTGCCTGGATGCTGCTCAGACTGACTCAATGGATTCAAACACAGCAGCCAGGTATGAGTCCAGCTGGGGATGCTCACACTTACTATTAGCTTCAAAGTGTGATTAAAATGTTTGTTACTGAAATGGAACCTACTTTTCTAACTATTTATTTGAAGTGTTGTAAACCTGATCTCCTTTCTGTTATCATCTTATTTATGTTTGTCTTTCACGTACAGATCTTTAAACACACAGCACTGTGCTCAGAAACTATTTAAAAGAGAAACCGGAGGAAGCACAATGCTGTAGATCTACCATGGGCATGCCATTTTAGAATGACTCTTTAATATATTTGGGCAGTACTTCCTGGGAAGTCTTGGTATCCACAAACCCCAAAGCATATTACTGTACTTTAATAGGATTGCCAGCAGATCGAGGGACTGATCATTCCCCTCTATTCAACATTGGTGAGGCCTCATCTGGAGTACTGTGTCGACTTTTGGGCCCCACACTACAAGAAGGCTGTGGAAAAATTGGAAAGAGTCCAGTGGAAGGCAACAAAAATGATTAGGGGGCTGGAGCACATGACTTATGAGGAGAGGCTGAGGGAACTGGGATTGTTTAGTCTGCAGAAGAGAAGAATGAGGGGGGATTTGATAGCTGCTTTCAACTACCTGAAAGGGTGTTCCAGAGAGGATGGATCTAGACTGTTCTCAGTGGTAGCAGATGACAGAACAAGGAGTAATGGTCTCAAGATGCAGTGGGGGAGGTTTAGGTTGGATATTAGGGAAAACGTTTTCACTAGGAGGGTGGTAAAGCACTTGAATGGGTTACCTAGGGAGGTGTGGAATCTCCTTCCTTAGAGGTTTTTAAGGTCAGGCTTGACAAAGCCCTGGCTGGGATGATTTAGTTGGGGATTGGTCCTGCTTTGAGCAGGGGGTTGGACTAGATGACCTCCTGAGGTCCCTTCCAACCCTGATATTCTATGATTCTATGATAGGGTGCTTATATTAAGACAGGGGTCGGCAACCTATGACACGCGTGCCAAACACAGCACGCAAGCCGATTTTGACTGGCACGCTGCTGCCTGCCACGGTCCCGGCCCCCAGCCCCTCCCGCCCACCGCTCTCCCCTGCGGGGGCAGGAGGCAGAAGCTTGGTCCTGCGGCAGCCAAGCTTCCCCCCTCCCCTGCTTGTTACCCCAGCGTGGTGCTTTCCTGCCCCTCCTCTTCCCCCTCCCTCTCCCTGCCGCCGATCAGCTGATGGCCCTTGCGAGGGGGAGGGGTCGAATGGCAGCGTGCTCGCTGCTCCGTAGAGGAGGCAGAGAAGAGGTAGGGACGGGACCTTGGGGAAGGGGGTGGAACAGGGCATATCCCTTCCAGCCCCCTGCCTTGTACCCCCTGGAAGACCTGTGTGTACCCCCAAGAGTACAAGTACCCTGGTTGTGAACCACTGGTTTAGTGGAGTGGTTATACCTTCTATTTGGATACTATGGATGCAGCAAGTGTTAACTAAGGTTCATAAGTATTAGCTAAGGTGTTAGCTAAGGTATTTACTGTTGCTCAGAGAAACCACAAAGCACATAACACATTTTCCTCCTCATCTCTGAGTAATTTAAGGATACAAAGACAGCTGTTTAACCATGATGGAAAGGCCAGGGCAGGATGTGGCTCTAGTTGACTCTTTATTGCTCATGATTTAAAGAAAGCTACACCCTCTCCAAGAACTCACCTGCAGAGGGAAGAAACCAGGTACAGTATATTTTAAAACCCCTTTATACATTCCTCACATTTTTAATTCCTTTTGATATATCTGGTGTAGTCAGGAAATGCCAGGCAGAGGAGTTGTCTGAATCTTTCCTTGACAAGCTACTCATGATTTTTGACTTTGTAACAACTTTGGTGAATGATTTATTGAATTTAACCATTTTGGAGCGTGCATTGTTTCTCTATTATATTTTGTTGTTAATGATTTAGTTGTTGTTTGAGAACTATAGTATTTCCTACTGTCAGAAAAAAATAAAAACTAAACAATGACTTAAAGCAAATAACTTTAGCTCACAATTTGATTCATATTTTATAATGTATTTATTAACTTTTTTTAAAGTTAGAACAACACAAAACAAGTTAGGGTTCCATGCTGCCTACTAGAAACTTCTCCACGCTGGGGAAGGTGCTGAGTTGCCCTTATTCTGTGGGAATTTTAGATAATATTATGCCTCAAGGAAAATTAACAAGACTACTTGTGTGAGTGACTGCTTACTAGTTGTGAGTGAAAGATTCACAATCTGGCCCTGTGGTTATCAGTGGAAATAGAACCTGTGACCTTCATCACAAACATCTGCCACTTGAGTTTAAGGAATCTTTAGCAGTCTTTTAGGGTATGTCTACACTGGAATAAAATAGCAGCACTGGTCCCTTCCTGGCTGGCCCAGGTCAGGTGACTCGGGCTTGCGGGGATGGGCTGTGGGGCTAAAAATTGTTTTGGCTTGGCAGGGTCCCAGAGCCTGAGCTCCAGCCTCAGCCTGAATGTCTACACAGCAATTTTACAGCCCTGAAGCCCAAGCCTTGCAAGCCCAAGTGAGCTGACCCAAGCCAGCGGTGCTTATTTAATTGCTATGTACACATACCATGAGTCAGGAGAGCCAGATAAGTCCATATGCACTAAACTAGTATATTAAACATATGTTCACACGATTGTTGCCTTATATCCTGGGGGAACATCGTATAGTCTGTACTACTAAAATACTATTAGTAAGGTAACTATAGAGGCCTAGGAACAGGATCATATTCAGGATTAGTGGGAGTTTATGGCAGTTTCATCTCTATTACTGTGGCAATTGTTCTTCTTTACCATTTACCCCGTAATTTAAAAAGAACAAATACAAACAGTATTTAGGAAAGATGACACTGACACACATAAGTGTCTTCAGCAGTGAGGTCACAGGTGGAATCTGAGGAGCTGGGTTTGGCCTAAATTTCCAAAGGTGTGACAGAAGTGGGGGTATAAGGCATAGAACTTACTAAAAGTTAATACCCCTACAGTTCTATGAAGCAAAGGAAGCCACCCTCATGTATGCTATCTTTTGGGAAGGGTTTTTGATATTTTTGTAATTATTGTCTCTCCAATGCTAATCAGCACCATCACCTTCATATGATAATATTGATACACTAAAAGTCACTATAGGATAGCATATTGGACAGGACCAACTTTACTTCCAGGAATATGTGAAAATGTTCTCTGAACTGTCTCCTCATTATCAGAGAGAGAGACACACACACAAGGAAGGAAAAGGAATCACTTACTCATACACACTGTTAAAATGTCTTATACAAGTTCATTTGCAAGGCTTAGGCAAGTGGGTTTAAAAGCTGAGCACAGTGTTTGTGCTCCAGCAGACATTTACTGTATATCTATCCAATTACTTTAAGTATTTTAGGAACTTCATGAAATTATTAATAATTTGATTTTCTTCCTATTAACCATTCAATTATCCACTCCTCTGACCTTGCATGCCTTGGTATTGGCCTGCATAAAGACATTATCACAGTCACAGGTAGGTCGTTTCAAAGTGAAGTACAGCATATGTACAGTGTTTGTCTAAAGACGCAGATGACGCTTTTTGTTACATATCTGTTGTTATAAATAGCAGCTTTATTTAGGCCTAGGAAGACTCAGAGTTAAAAGCCAAACATGTTTTTTTTTTTCTTTAGCACCTGACTAGTGATGTTACAAATTATTGCATTTAAAATGGATGATCCCGACCCTGCTCCCATTGAAATCAAGGGGATTTTTTGAGCACAATTCAGTTGAAGATAAGAACATAAAAATGGCCATACTGGGTCAGACCAATGATCCATTTAGCCCAGTATCCTCTCTTCTGACAGTGGCCCGTGCCAGATGCTTCAGAGGGAATGAACAGAACAGGGCAATTATCAAATGATCCATCTGCTGTTTTCCAATCCCAGTTTCTGGCAGTCAGACATTTAGGGACACCCAGAACATGGGATTATACCTCTGACTATTTTAGCTAATAGCCTTTGATGGACCTATCCTCCCTGAATTTATCTAATTCTTTCTGATGAACAATAAACATAGGTTTTAAATATCTCATGCATTCTTTGCTGCTGTTTTTATTCTCATAGATAGAGATGTGCATTTTCTTTGACTATGAATAAAGGAGTTATTTTTCAAAAATATTTTGAGACAAAAAACAAGGATTTCATAGATCCAGAGGGCAGTTTGTAGTGAAGAGTAGGGTAGATGTCACATTAAAATAACTCACCAAAGACTTTTGTATTCTCTAAATTCAAAAGACAATGCAAATTATGCACCAGGATGTGAGAATGTTATTTTTTTTCTAATGTCCCATCTGCACTCTAATTATAACCATAATTTGCTACCCATTTACAACATGAAGGTGTCCCAACAATGCTTTTACATGGTTTAGTTCTGTCTAAACAGGTATAAGCGCTGACTTTCCTTCCTTCCCATGGGTGCTTGACCCCCCCCCCCCTTCACCCGGCCCCGGCCCCTTCCATGAGGCCCTGTCCCTGCCCCGCCTCTTCCCACCCCTTCCCCGCACCAATTCCAACCCCTTCCCCAAAGTCCCCACCCCAACTCCGCCCCCTCCATTCCCCTATTCCAACTCCTTCCCCAAATCCCTGTCCCGGCCCCGCCGCTTCCCCACCTCCTCCCCTGAGCGCTCCACGTTCCTACCCCTCCCCCTCCCTCCCGAAGCGTGCTAATGCTGCCAAACAGCTGTTTGGTGGCGGCCGGGAGGGAAGCGCTGGGAGGTAGGCAGAGGACCAGGGATGCGGTGCGCTCAGGGGAGGGGGAGGAGGAGGAAGTGGGGCGGGGGTGAGGGGATCTTTGCTGCCGGTGGGTGCAGAGCACCCACTAATTTTTTCCTAATTCAGCCCTGGAGCACCCATGTAAACAGGTCATACCAAACTGTATTATAACACATTTGGGCATAACTGTGTTATAATGATTGTAAGACTGATAGTATAGTGTAGATGGGGCCCAGATGTGTTATACTTCCTAAACATGAATTGCTTATAAGCCTTTCTATGTTCTTTTGTTATAATGGAGGTATGATCTGAAGAAGATTTAGGATGTCTTGCTTGGAGCTGAGAACATTTGAGTTTTCTATTGAAGATCTAGCGAGTACAGCTGGTCAGGAATTTCTCAATGGAATATTTTTTGCTGAAAAAATGCCAATTTATTGAAACCAAATGGATTGCAAAATAGGGTCTGTTTTGATTATTTTCCTGACTAGAAAAAATGTTAAGAAAAATGTTTTGAAATTGTCAAAAATATTTCATTTTGATATTTTCAAAAACAAATTCTAGTTTCCCAGTTCCAAATGGCATTTAGTTTAGAAGTCTAAGCTAATTAGGTGGAAAAGAAACAGAAAACAGGTCAAAATTGAAATGAATTATTTCAAAGTCATATAAGCAAAATGTTGACCCAAACTGAAAACAATTTATTTTCTTTTTCAATTTGTGAAAATTTTCAGGATATTGGCTTTTTGTCCCAATTCAGAACAGGAAAAATTTCCAAACTCAAGTGACCTTTCTGCCAGATGGAGTCAGCAGCAGTAAGGTCCGTGTTCAGTATCTAGGGGGTCCACTTAACAATACAAAACATAACTGGCTTGATCCCCCACCCAGTAGGGAACACCTAGCACCACCTCTGGGTGACTCTAAGAGGAAATATTTCCCCTCTCACAAGCACTGAGGCTTTGTCTACACTGGCACTTTTGTCCCTAAAACTTTTGTTGCTCAGAGATGTGGATAAAAGTTGTAGTGAAGAAAAGCACCAGTGTGGACAGCGCTTTGTTGGAGGGAACCACACTCCTGGAAACGAAGCTACTGCCCCTCATTGGAGGTGGTTTTATTTTGTCACCGGGAGAGCTGTCTCCCTGCGACAAAGAGTGGCTACACTGCACACCTTACAATGGTGTAGCTGCAGCGGCACAGCCATGCCGTTGTAAGATGTGCAGTGTAAACATAGCCTGAGTCTGTGTATGACAAAAAAACCCAAACCTTATATTAAAAGGGAAAGGGAACCAAGAATTAATTTGGGAAAACACCACAACCACATTCAAAAGCATGTGACCATGAGCAAACTGGATCCCACAATGCAATGGGCACTGTTCTTTGCCTCAGTTTCCCACCTTGTGGTGGGAAAGTCCAAAGAATGATTGTCCCTTTAACACAGGGGTCGGCAACCTTTGGCACGCAGCTCGCCAGGGTGAGCACCCTGGTGGGCCGGGACGGTTTGTTTACCTGCCGCGTCCGCAGGTTCAGCCGATCGCGGCTCCCCCTGGCCACAGTTCGCCGCTCCAGGCCAATGGGGGCGGTGGGAAGCGGAGCGGGCCAAGGGATGTGCTGGCCACCACTTCCCGCCACCCCCATTGGCCTGGAGCGGCGAACCGCGGCCAGTGGGAGCCGCAATCGGGTGAATCTGCGTACATGGCAGGTAAACAACCTGGCCCGGCCTGCCAGAGTAAGCACCCTGGCGAGCTGCGTGCCAAAGGTTGCCGACCCCTACTTTAACACATCACTCCTCTCTCCCTCTGTTGCACCTCACTCACAGTTGGCTGTCCTTGGTTAGTGAAGACTCAGTGTTCAGAGGTGTGTTCATGGGGTTCACCTCCAAACCTTGGAGGGGTGAGACATCGAGCAATGCCTTTGCTGCTGTCTCTGCAACTAGCTCACAGCTGCCGCTATTTCTCTGCTGCTGCTGGCCACCACTTCCAAGATATCACACTCTCTGTACTGTTTTTCACTGTCCCACATGACACCTAAGGTTTAGTTCCTAGACCTGCTCAACATCAATGCTAGCTCTAGGAATCACCAACCAGAAACAAGGATGCTCAATTGAGTCTAAACAGCTCTACCATTAAACACTGAAGAGAAGCATCTCAAGGGGTGTCTAGGACTCTTTGAACAACACCTATCACAGCAGATAGAAACACTCCACTTCCACTCCACTCCCATTCCCTTTTAACATCCAACTCTCATTTTCACTAGGATTTGGCATCCCTATCCCCTGCTTAGCAAGTGAGGTTCAGTTTAGGGTGACCTCATCACTTGGGGCATTCTAAGCACAGTCCTGCTGCCCTTTACAATAAGGATAACAAGGTTTCATTACCCCTTCATATGATTTGTCATCCAAAACTGCCAACATTGATCATTTTGGCAAAACAGCTCCATCATGCTGCATACCTAAGCAGAATAGGGGTGTCTATGCAAATACTGCTCCTGAAGTCTTTTCCCCCAGTGCATCACTAGATATCAGGGGAGAGCTCATTCAGAACCTCCTTACACACAGAAATTTTCATGGTATGGGAAAACCATTTACTATCCAGCTCTACAAGTATTTGATTTTAAACAGTCTGTGAGTCTGAACAAAACAAAGAGATTTGTGAGCAGAGTTTTTTTTTGGGGGGGGGAAGCAGTTATGAAGGAAATAGAGCAGATTTTAAAACATATTTGTATATTTGACATTAATTATTGACAAACCCTTTCAAAAATTTACCCCTATTACTTTCTTAAACACTTTTCAGTGACACTAACTATGAATGCAAGTGGTACAGATGATTGCTTCTCATTCTGTACAATGCTATTATTTCTTATTACTATTATTATTAGCAGTGTAATGCTGAGGAGTACTGGTTGGTTTACAAACCTATTTGAGATTGGAGGTAAACACACCTTTCAATTAACATCATTGTTAGGATAAATTAATCACAAGCTCCAGAACTTCTAAGACAAAAGGCAGCCATGATCCCATCCAGGACATTGTGTCTACACTACAGCAGCTACAATGGCACAGCTACAACAATGGTAGGGTTTTTTCCCTTCAATGTAGGTAATCCACTTCTCCAAGAGGCAGTAGCTAGGTCAACAGAAGAATTCTTCCATTGACCTAGAGCAGTTGTAGAGCAGGCTCGAATAGGTGGAGGGGTTTTGCTGAGTATTGTTTGTGTTTTGTGTGTGTGCATGTGTGAGGGAAGACAGAACACACTGAAGCCATGAGCACACAGAACAGAGAGAGAGAAGGGCAGAGGCAAAAAGCAACAAAGTCAAGCATCAACCTCTAAGCATTGTGTGACCCTTGGAAAAGCTAGAGAGAGTGTTTTGGGGTCTAATTTTGGCTAGAGGCTTGCAGTCGTAAGCTAAGAAACTGCTTCTTTTTTCTTGATTCCGCCTGCGTTTGGAAAAGCAGGACTTTGTACATTTCTTGTCAATAAACAAGATTGCAGCAAAGAAAATACTAGATTCCATCAATTTCTACTTCCAAATGGAATATCCCCAGGGCCCCAAACTTTAACTAGCTGATCAGGTCAAAAAGGGGTAAAGATAATAAATAAGCATGCCGTTGAGGAGTGTATTGGGGCAGAGTCCCTGCACCAGCAGAGAAGAGGTTAAAGAAAGCCTATGGGCTCAACTAGCCCCATCCTGCTATATCTGCAGCTAATGCCAAGACTGGAGGAGGGATAAAAGGAGAAAGCCTGTCTCAGTTGTGGACTGGCTAGCCAGGAAGGAGGAAGGAGTTCATGCTTGAAGGGAGCTTTGCATGCAGAGTTATGGAGATAGCTGGAGCAGACACTGGGGAGAAGCAGTTAGTGAGTGCCAGGAGTGAGCGATGACCTAAGAAGAGACTATTTGGGAGACAAACCCGAAGGAAAGGCAGGGAGCACCCCACTGGAAAACTGGGGAACCAGCCAGTATTGAGTTGGGTTTGCTTATTTTTTTGTTTCAGAACTTTTCAGCGCTGAGCCCTTCCAACTCATCCGTCTGGAGGGAGATAAGACTAAAGGGACAATTAGCTAGTGGGCCAGAGCCCTGCTACAGTGGGCACCAGGGGTGAAGACTTCTTCCCAGGGAGATTCATGGATGCAACAGGGCTTCTGGAAGGTCCACAAGGGGATGCAGCTCCCCCATGATGCTACAGAGAGTTTTCAGTTAGAGAATTTTGTTTTGTTCCCATCGTTGATTTTTTTAGTGTTTTAGATTTTCAAAGCATAGTACTAATTAACCAATCAATTTCCTGCTTCATGTTCTTTGCCAGGTTTTATTTCTCATCAGTAGTTAATCACATTTGGAATATTTTAGCTTAGTTGAATATTGTGTCTCTGACTCTTTGTGCACAAATGAAAATGATATCTTCTCAACATTTTACCCTAGGTTTGCTATTGGACAATGGCAAAGTTCAAGTTCAAGAATCAAATTATGAGACACCGAACCTATTGTAAGATTGGAAGATTAACCTGACTATTTCCAGTGTTGTAATGCGTGGTCTTGCTGCAAGATTTAAATCTCAACTTGCACATCAATACAACTGGGCTGAAAATGTGTTGTAGCAAATTTACTTTAGTGTCTCTGGAAGATGGGGATTTTAGAATGATTGAAACATCACCAAAGGAATTCTTCTCAAATTACCTGTTACAAAATTGTTGCTCCCTTTGCACTTTTCCTATTTCACAAGGTTTTTCAAACTAGACAAAAGACCAAGACAGGATAGTTGAATATACATTTTTGGCACTTTCATTTTAATTCTACTCATTAAAGGTCAGAGGGACCGAGCATATGTTTACTTGACTTTGTGAAGGTGATAAAGCTGCAGCTATACACAACCTGAAGGAGCTCCACATTTCTTTATTTAAGCTTGATGTAGAAATCATTCATCTCTTTTCTCTAGGCAGCCCTGGTTCAATATTACAGAGTAAAGGCATTATGCTTCACAACCTTTAGCTGGTTTCTCATTGATCAGTGACATTAATATATCTATATATGACACAACACAGCAAATTAATATAAATTTGAGCCTGAGCGAGTTTATCTACTGCAGAGAACTACAAAACAGCAAATATCTGTGCTATGAGGTAATGTCAAGTGAGATTCCAATCCTAATTTATTTTAGCTAAATCTACTTTTTAACTTGCATTTCCCTGTTCTTGTAATATAAAATACATAAAGGTACAGTAGAGCTTCTTATTCAGGCAAACCTAGGCAAAAATAGAAATACACCAGTTAACAGTTTTGATTTTGAGATTATGGCAGTAAACATTGTGGCAGTAGACAATCACTTTTATTTCATACATTCATTAAAAAATAAAAAGATGGAAAAGTATTAAAACAAAAGAAAAAAACCTTTCCTAAAGTTAAACTTAGGACACCTTTACACAGGCATTAAAATCAATTGTAAGTATAATTTAAGTGTTATTATGGCTCAACTCTTTTCCAAGGGCTGAGATCTATTCTATTTTAGGTATTTATATGTCCCCCATTACCACAGAATCTGAGCACCTCAAAATCTTTAGTATCTTTACCCTCACAATACCTTCAACCTGATAGGGAAGTGCTATTATCTCCAACTTACAGACAGGGAACTGAGGTACAGAGAGGCTAACTGATTTGCCCATGATCACACTGAAAGCCTGTGGCAGAGTAGAGAACTGAACGTAGGTCAGAGAGGAGTGCCTGACAAACTGAACCTATCTCTTTTTCCCGGAAGGTTGCCATCTTCAACTCCCACTGATTTTGGTGGCTTGGCATCTCAAAGAATTGGACCCACAGTTTGGCTGATCAGTGAAGATTGAACTAAATGAAGTTAGAACCATGGACCAGGCCCTTGGGACCAATCTTTTTTGTGACAGTACTACTTTGGATGAGGTGAGGGGCATAAAGGCTGCTTTAAACCATCTTTATGTTGTCCTGATTCTAATTGTTTCAGAGCTGAAACATAACTTAGAGCAGTCTATCAGCTACCCTAAATCACACGGCTAGTAACACAATGAAACACAATGAAACAAATAGGAAATGGCATGGGTGGAGGTGAGACAAAAACAAAACGAATATACAGACCAACAGAAATCAACTGATAAAAGTAAAGTAGGTCAGTTGTTAAGTGAGTTAACTAAGTAGTGGCAATGAGGTGACAGTAAAAATTAACTGGCAATCAAATAGCATAGCTATGTTAAGATGGTAACATTAATGAATTATAGCCAAAAATTCACTTAAATGGAGCTAATTGATTAAAAAACCCACAAAGACTAGTTAGATGGCACATAACAACGAGCTCTCAAACACCAGGAATGACACAACCTGGCACATTTCATTAAAAGGCAGAACAAATGCAAACCATTAAAATGTGCAAGCTCCAGCTGTGACATAGAGGTGCAAGAAGGCACTCTCTTCAACCCCAGACCACTGGAGGCAGTTGAGGCACTGTACTTGAGGCTAGTGGTTTTTATAGCCTGCTCAGGCAGCACTTGAGGGGATAAGAGGTAGGACTTGTAACATATAGCCATCTAGGATCCCTGTGGGACAGGGGAATAAAGAACAGGCCTGGTCTTCTGTGAAGTCTGGAGGAAAATGCTAATTAATAATACTAATGACATATAATGAATTACTCAGGATGCTGAATCAGTGTTATTCTGTAAATAGCCCTGTTGAAGCAGTTCTTATTTTTTTTTTCAGGGTTTTTTAATAGCCTAGAGGCAAAAAGGAGCATCATTCCTAACTTCTAAGGGATTTGATATTTGTAACCCATCCTAACATTTCCAAGGTGCAGAAAAAAGCTATTAATCTATATGATACCAGATGGACCATGAAATAGGGAAAGTATGAGGGTCTAACTAAAGTCCTGTCAAACTTCCCCCAGAGATGCACTGCCCAGCACTGCAAACAAAGTTGAGAGGAATATGGGGGATACAAAAAGAACAGGCACATAAATTAAAAGTTAGAACTCATTTGTCACTATCCAGAGTCCACTATGGTTTGGGGCTTCTATCAAATTTCACCCTTCAGAGAATTATAGTCTCTTCACCAATTTTATAAGGCCACTGGCACTTTTCCGTCTGTTATTTAACCTCTCACCTCTTGCTCTCTTGGTAATACACTATGCAAGAGGCCTGCATGATGAGTGCCTGTAGCAATGTGTTCTGGAGCTAAATTGCTTCTGTAAAACTTTCTCAAATAAAAGAAGCGGTGGAATATTTTTCATTCTCAACTGTAACAGAATAAATATTTTATCATCTCTTCATAAAATGCTCATCTGTAATTCGATAGGCTTACAGAAAGATTTAAAGATGGAATGCATTTAAGTCATATTTTAGTTTTGATCACATTACAACAGTGTATTGTACATTTTATATTGAGATCTTGAAGTGATTCATGACAACAATGTTCTTAAAATACTATCTAGGATTTCAGACTGACTTTTAGTTATTCTCTTCAAGTAAATTGCCACATTTTTCAAATGCCAAAAAACAGTACATAAGCAAAAGAAAGCTCCGTGTGAATGAATTCTCATCATGAGTAGGCTTACAGAATTGTGTGGAGGGTTTTATTTTTTTCTTTCTTAGAATCTCTCCAAAGCAGCTGAATTCAGTAAGTAAGCAATAAAACATTAATGAAAAGGCATGCTGAAGCATTTGAAGTGGGGAAAACAATCACTTCACTTCTCATCAGACGTGCAGAGAGATTAATCTGAAGCCCTTCAATAAATATAGGCAAGAATTTTCTCTAATTACAGATGTCCCTCCCCAGTCATTAGGAAGTCCCTCACTGAAGGTCAAGATTCAAGGAGCAGAGCTAAAGGCCACATCTGTTACTGACCTTGTGCACTACAGGTAATCAAGAGCACTATTGCTTCATAGGACTTTGATTTGTGGTTTTCTATTCCCAGGAGAACTGCTGGAGCCAGGCAAGAATATGTGACCTGCTGAAGATCAGTAAGGGGGGAAGAGGCGTAGATGGTGGAAGGTACAAAGACAAAAACAAAACAAGAATGAGGTAAGGCGACTGTCTTGCTTTATGTTGTTTCAGATGATGAAATGTATGAGGAAGGACTATTTTGAAATGGTAGAACTAAAAAGAAAAGTTTATTTTTATTTTGTAATATCTTTTCATGCAGGTTTTCTTTCATCCCAGAAAAATCATTTGAAAAGGATGATGTGTGAATAACTGTTTTCCCTATCAGACTACTTTGTGTCATCTACAGCCATCATTTTACTTGAATAATTCTGATGGCTGACAGCTTCTTGTGCTACATCTATGCTATACACCAGTGTTGGCAGCGTGTAGCGTACATGTAGCTACACGCCGCAGTGAAAATCAGGCTGCATCCACACTGAGGTGCGTAGCTGCACGTGGCAGTAAAAGACTCCAGCTGCTGCAAGGCAGCAGGAAAAGGTTCCTTTATCTCCCCTGCTGCCAGATCTTTTCACTGCAGAGAGGAAAGGGTCTGGCAGTGGGGAGGCAGTGGGGAAACCCTTTGCCAAAGTCTTTCCCTGAAGTGAGGAAGGACTCCAGCAGTAGGAAGCTACCCAAGCCTTTCCCCACTGTCTCCTCTCTGCCAGACTCTTTGCTCACTGCCACAATTAGCAGTGTATCTGGAAAGCATGGTTTGAGCAAGAAAATAAATGTGTAGGGTATCTAGTTGGGTACACACCCATGCTGTTCAGGCATGTCTTTATCCTACTTGCCTAAGCCATGCCTCATCGGCTACACTGCTATTTGTACCCGTGCTAGGGATTCATATAGGTAAGTGCACCACACACCACCAAAAGAAGCATGCAGTGTAGATGTATACTTGGTACAAACAGAAATTTAACAACCTGCAAAGAGAACTATCCAAAAAAAGAGCTCTGCACATAAAGATGACAAAGAAATTCTAATTCCGGCAAATAAGAGGATTTAATACTATGCAGAGTTCTGTACATCTTCCTGCATTCTCTGACGAGATTTTTAAGTCTTTTCCTTTTTTTAAAAAAAATACTCTATTTGCACTGCTGCATGAGTCAGCTTTTACCTCTGGTGCATTTAATATTTGGGTTCAATCCCATGTACATAGAACTTTACAGCACTTTAGATTAAAAAATCCTAACAGACATATATCCTCAGGGTCAGCACCATAATTTCTGAATCCTCCTAGGGGTGTAAGTGCACTATTTATCCTGTCTGTCTTTTTATCCAATTACCTTTCAAAAGCAATTTGGTAAATGAAAAGAAACCCCGATATTCTTTCCCCCATAGCAGTTAAAACTCCCCATGTCTATCTGTGCCCTCTAATCCATCAGTGTTCATGACTTCTCTGTCACTCTCAGCCCCAGGGGCAGCATTTCAGGAAAATCTGGGGGAGGAAGGAAAAAGTTGTGTCAGCATCTTCACTTCTGCCTCCCTGCTGAGGCCATGGCTTCCCTTGGGGGTTAGTGGGCCAGTCTTATCCCAGGCAGTAGCAGGGGGCAGTAGGCCGAGGTGTGTGTGTGTGTGTGTGTGTGTGTGTGTGTGTGTGTGTGTGTGTGTGTGTGTGTGTGTGTGTGTGTGTGTGTGTGTGTGTCTTACTGATGGCCATCCCCATGCAGGGATCAGGACCCAGCTTGCTCCATGCTCAGTTCCAGCCCAGGCTGTCACTGCTGCTTCCTGTCTGGCCGGCAGGAAGAGAGGGGTGGCATTGACCACCTGGTGATCAGGAGCCTTGGCCCAGCCTGCCCCTCAATACCTTTGCAGGCCCAGGGGAAACACTTCAGTGCCAATTGACAAGGAGCTATGAAAAGTCTGGGCTGGAGGAGAAGGGAACAAGCCAAGGTTGTGGGGGCAATTGCCCCCTGCTCCGTAGAAAATTATGCTCCTGCTAAACCCTCTCCTCATTGACCTCTCTTCCTCTCTTCTATGTTTCATTCATCAACTCCCTCTACTGCAGGCTCTCTGCCAAACCAAACTCCTTGATTACCCTCTCTCTATCACTGCAAAGTCCATCCCATCAACCTCTAACCTTGGGTCACTCCTATCAATTGCTTCCTACACTCCTTCTTCCAGGGACTCTGGAGAAAGTCCCATGATCACAAGCACTTCCACCACTATACATTCATCCTCCGCTCCTTCCATTCTGACAGGTTTCAGAGTAGCAGCCGTGTTAGTCTGTATCCGCAAAAAGAACAGGAGTACTTGTGGCACCTTAGAGACTAACAAATTTATTAGAGCATAAGCTTTCGTGGGCTACAACCCACTTCTTCGGATGCATATAGAGTGAAACATATATTGAGGAGATATATATACACACATACAGAGAGCATGAACAGGTGGGAGTTGTCTTACCAACTCTGAGAGGCCAATTAAGTAAGAGGGGGGGGGGAAAAACAACTTTTGAAGTGATAATCAAGATAGCTCAGTACAGACAGTTTGATAAGAAGCAAGTGTGAAAATACTTACAAGTACTTACAAGCACTTCAAAAGGTTTTTTTTTTTCTCTTACTTAATTGGCCTCTCAGAGTTGGTAAGACAACTCCCACCTGTTCATGCTCTCTGTATGTGTGTATATATATCTCCTCAATATATGTTTCACTCTATATGCATCCGAAGAAGTGGGTTGTAGCCCACGAAAGCTTATGCTCTAATAAATTTGTTAGTCTCTAAGGTGCCACAAGTACTCCTGTTCCTTCCATTCTGATATCTTTCTGGTGCCAAGGAGCACTGTTTCTCCACTCTGATATGCACACACACACACATCATTCCAACTGCATACTCCTGCTCCTCCGCACTGCCACCTTTGACACTCTCCTAACCCTTTATCCCCCTTTCTGCCATTATTTACACCTGTACAGTTAAGATCAGAACCTGGCTCATTAGCTCTATTAAGTAGTGAGGTGTAGAATTGAGCATGAACTACAAACAATATGAAGTTATAGTGTAGAGATGACAGATATAGAATGAAACATACTATATTAGTCTTATCTTGTCATACAAAAGGGATTGACAATTTTTAAAAGGCAAAATAGCATGCATATTTTATAAACTTTAACTATAGTTATTTTTATTTTATTCCATTCCATCTCCTTCTTTCTCTCTGTTTCAGTTTGAAATATTATATCTATCTATATTTTTACTTTGCAATTACTAATTCACATTGCCTTATTTATGGCTTTGTCTTTGGGTCTCAAAGTGACCTTGTATGCTGTTTCATTTTTTCCAGTTGTCACTTAATTGTTTATGTCTCTCAAGTAAAAGGAAACACTGATTTGAATCCCATTGTGTCTTTTGCAATTGTACAATCACTCCATAGGTTCAATCTGTGCTGTACCATGTTAGTTGAAGATAAATGCATTAAAATTCTTGCAGTAATACTTGCTAATAGCCTTTTAGGGTTTCAAGATTCTATCTTAAATTGCTGAATCCCAAAAGAAAAGGATAAGGATTCCTGAAAGCTTGTGAACTCTGTTGAACTCTGCAAT
The DNA here is from genome assembly GCF_028017835.1 of Emys orbicularis. Taxonomy (NCBI): domain Eukaryota; kingdom Metazoa; phylum Chordata; order Testudines; family Emydidae; genus Emys; species Emys orbicularis. The sequence continues at coordinate 264,061,821 of NC_088683.1, read as the reverse complement.
GTTGTGTACCTGCAGCAATTCTGGTGAGATGAGTTTTTCTTTTGCCATTTTCAATACTGGAAGTAAAATTCATTTTTCCCTGTGGCACTTTTGTCAATTTCACCACATTTTAAAAGCAATTTTTGTTAGCGTACAACTGTAAATTCACTTCCCAAAAATGTAATGTGTGAATCATTTAATGGAGATGGGTACTGAAGGGCTGAGTGGAAAGTTCCTGTATCTCTTGGTTTTCAATCGATCTGAATATAACCTATGTGATCGCTGGCATTAAAACTCAATTGGGAGCCCTTGAAAAAGAATTAAGGTCAAGTATGTCTAAAAAGAAATTGATGTGATGACTAAATACAAAAATGGTTAAAATCACAAATCTGTGCTATTTGAGTTTCTTATACTTCTGAACACCATAAAGAGGACACTAAATGAAGTATGGAGCTGTGTTCTGGAAACGAGAGGGGGAAAATATACAGAAAAAAGGAAAATCAGGAAATACGGAATAGGAACAAATAAATCAGTTAAAAGTATTGTACAAAAACACTGTAAGAGACAATCTCTGCCCCATAGAACTTACTATCTAAATAGACAAATATTACCATTCCTATTTTACTGATGGGTAACTGAAATAAAAAGAGAATATGACCTGAATTCAGAAAACTATTTGCACGTGCACTTACCTTTAAGCATGGGACATAATGCAAAATCAACGAGATTAAATTTGTTGAAAGTAAATCATGTAAGTGAGTTGCAGAATTATGCGTAAGTGAATTGAACAAGGTCCCCCTTAAATTCATGGCAGAGCCAGGATCTAACCCCAGAGTTCCTGAGTCCCAATTCATTGTCTTAGCAAGAACAATGTACTTCCTCCTTTTAAAAGTTTTACTATTTTTGTCATACTTTTTTACCCTATTTCTTTGAATTCTGGTTTCTCTTACAATACAACTCTCAGCTCTTCTTGCACATTAGCTTTTATGTAAGTTAGCCCCGTTTCTCGGACTTTTCCATCCAGATGAGAATGATGATGTGTCTTTGTAATTTTTTATTTTTTTTATTTTGCTGCAAACGTTTTGGAATGCAATATTGACATTAGTAGGCAGAGTTAATATTAATTCTTATAATGTGACCATTAAAAATAATCACCCTTAGCCCAATACAGTAGGGTAAGTGTCCTGATTTCATATGCAACAGAGAGTCTTGTGGCACCTTTAAGACTAACAGATGTATTGGAGCATAAGCTTTCGTGGGTGAATGCCCACTTCGTCGGATGCATGTAATGGAAATTTCCAGGGGCAGGTATAAATATGCTGGCAAGAATCAGTCTGGAGATAACGAGGTTAGTTCAATCAGGGAGGGTGAGGTCCTCTGCTAGCAGTTGAAGTGTGAACACCAAGGGAGGAGAAACTGCTTCTGTAGTTGGCTAGCCATTCACAGTCTTTGTTTAATCCTGATCTGATGGTGTCAAATTTGCAAATGAACTGAAGCTCAGCAATTTCTCTTTGGAGTCTGGTCCTGAAGTTTTTTTGCTGTAAGATGGCTACCTTTACATCTGCTATTGTGTGGCCGGGGAGGTTGAAGTGTTCTCCTACAGGTTTTTGTATATTGCCATTCCTGATATCTGACTTGTGTCCATTTATTCTTTTACGTAGTGACTGTCCAGTTTGGCCAATGTACATAGCAGAGGGGCATTGCTGGAACATGATGGCATATATAACATTGGTGGACATGCAGGTGAATGAACCGGTGATGTTGTAGCTGATCTGGTTAGGTCCTGTGATGGTGTTGCTGGTGTAGATATGTGGGCAGAGTTGGCATCGAGGTTTGTTGCATGGATTGGTTCCTGAGTTAGAGTTGTTATGGTGCAGTGTGTGTGGTTGCTGGTGAGAATATGCTTAAGGTTGGCAGGTTGTCTGTGGGCGAGGACTGGCCTGCCTCCCAAGGTCTGTAAAAGAGAGGGATCATTGTCCAGGATGGGTTGCAGATCACTGATGATGCGTTGGAGAGGTTTAAGCTGAAGTAGGTGATGGCCAGTGGAGTTCTGTTGGTTTCTTTCTTGGGCTTGTCTTGTAGCAGGAGGCTTCTGGGTACACGTCTGGCTCTGTTGATTTGTTTCCTTATTTCCTTGTGCGGGTATCGTAGTTTTGAGAATGCTTGGTGAAGATCTTGTAGGTGTTGGTCTCTGTCTGAGGGACCTGAGCAGATGCGGTTGTACCTCAGTGCTTCGCTGTAGACGATGGATCGTGTGGTGTGTCCGGGGTGGAAGCTGGAGGCATGAAGGTAGGCATAGCGGTCGGTGGGTTTTCGGTATAGGGTGGTGTTAACGTGGCCATCACTTATTTGTACTGTGGTGTCTAGGAAGTGGACCTCCCGTGTAGATTGGTCCAGGCTGAGGTTGATGGTGGGGTGGAAGCTGTTGAAATCGTGGTGGAATTCTTCCAGAGTCTCCTTCCCACGGGTCCAGATGATGAAGATGTCGTCAATGTAGCGTAGGTAGAGGAGGGGCATGATTGGACGAGAGCTGAGGAAGCGTTCCAGGTCAGCCATAAAAATGTTGGCATATTGTGGGGCCATGCGGGTGCCTATGGCGGTGCCACTGGTCTGGAGGTATATATTGTCACCAAATTTGAAATAGTTGTGCGTGAGGATAAAGTCACAGAGCTCAGCAACAAGTTGTGCTGTGTCATCATCAGGGATACTGTTCCTGACAGCTTGTATTCCATCTGTGTGTGGGATGTTTGTGTAGAGAGCCTCCACATCCATGGTGGCTAGGATGGTGTTTTCTGGGAGATCACCAATGCATTGTAGTTTTCTCAGGAAATCAGTGGTGTCACGGAGATAGCTGGGAGTGCTGGTGGCATAGGGTCTGAGCAGAGAGTCTACATATCCGGATAGTCCTTCAGTGAGAGTGCCAATTCCAGAGATGATGGGGCGTCCAGGATTTCCAGGTTTGTGGATCTTGGGTAGTAGATAGAATAACCCCGGTCGGGGCTCCAAAGGTATGTTGAATTGTTCCTGTGGAACAACCCCAACCGGGGTTATTCTATCTACTACCCAATTATACATAATTATAAATTATGAGCTAAATAATGGAATAACTTTAGGTATCTAGTGATATACTTGATCAACTTTTCTATCTATTTAGAAATTTAGACAAAGGATAATACATTTATTCTGTTTAAAAAAGTCTTGAAGTCTAGGAAAGTAGCTTCATATACTCCTGGGATCACATGTGAAAATGAGATTAGTGGTCTCACCCTTGTCCCTAGTGCACAAACTAGGGCAAAACTACTGACCCGTTCAGCTCAGTTTGCCACAATTTACTTTGATGAAGACATTTTTAAGAAAATGATATCTTCAACATCAATAAAATTGCCATCAAAGGTAATCAAATATCAGCCAGGTGTGCAGAGAAAAAAGGCACCAGTCAAGACTATATATAAAGTTAAGGCTGAACTGAGTTTTGCACTCAAGAAAGTTATGTATAACATATGGTATTTGAATGTCTGTGAAAAACCATAGACAAATAAAACAGTGATACAATACTGTCTTTCTCTCCATCATTATCTGTAATAGTGTAATAGATTGTCACACTTCAAGTCCAAAACATGAAAAAGAGTTCATGTCTAGAATATTGTTCATTCTACAATGATCTTTTCTTTTTAAATTGACATTGGTGTAGAGATAGGAATGTGTATATCTCTCTCAGGTATTTGATCCTGTGACAGGAGGACTCGTGAACCTCAGTAGTCAATGTCACACTCTGAGGAGTGTGAAATGTCTCACTGCTGGACGATAGATTCCAAAGTTTGTCACCATTTCTGCTGCAAGGTACTTGTGCTCAATATTTCTCATGCTAATAATTTTACATATAGTGAGATTACCACATATGTTAAGGTATGGCTCTAACATCCCTTGGGTTTCAGGCCAAAGGGGAAAAACTAAGCTCCTAGACTATTCTCTGATGTTTATATCAAAGTGACACTGTGATTTATGACAAGAACAAAAAAGCAAAATATACACCAACAAAAAGGAGTGTTTTGAGAATAGGACTGTTTTGGGAGCAGGGAGGGATAGCTCAGTGGTTTGAGCATTGACCAGCTAAACTCAGGGTTGTGAGCTCAATCCTTGAGGGGGCCACTTAGGGATCTGGGGCAAAATCAGTACTTGGTTCTACTAGTGAAGGCAAGGGGCTGGACTCCATGACCTTTCAAGGTCCCTTCCAGTTCTAGGAGATAGGATATTTAATTTAATTTGTGTTGAATTCTCATGTCTTTTTTGTGATCTGCTCAACAAGCTGGCAGCTTGGCATCTGGGCTGGGGCTTGGTATATTTTGTTTTTGGTACTTGCACATAGAGGAGATAGAAAGTTGTCTGTATTTGACTGCATTCACACCCCTACTGACAGTTACAGCCATTTTACTGATATTATTTTTCTTAGCAACAACTATAATTTCATAGTAGGCCACCAAACCTCCTCTAATTCATTTAGGCCTTGAAAATACAATAACTAACTGAATCAGAAAAACAAGAAAATAGAGGAACAGGATCATTACATTACCACAGTGAAAGGGTCCCTTTTTTGATAAGCTGCATCTTGCCCCACTTCACTCTTGTTTCAGTCTCCAATCAACCCCAGCTCCAGCTAGTTCCATCTGACAAGGCACTTTCAATGGAACGTTCCAGGTCTTAAAGGTGAAGTAACCACACACAGTTCTTAAACCTCTACACCACAATATTGTGCAGTTGCCAATAGGTAATTGGTTAATTTAAAAGTAGTATGATAAGCAAATGCCATTAGATGTCATGATGGTGCATGAACACTTGGACCTGGATCCATAGATTTATAGATTCCAAAGCCACTGAGATCATTTAGTCTGACTTCCTGTATAATGCAGGCCAGAGAACTTCCCCAGAACAATCCCTAGAATGGAGCTTTAAGAAAGACATCCAGTCTTGATTTAGAAGTTGTCACTGATGAAGAATTCACCAGGACCCTTGGTAAATTGTTCCCATGGTTAATTACTCTCACTGTTAAAAAAATTATGCCTTATTTCCAGTCTAAATTTGTCTAGCTTTAACTTCCAGACATTGGACCATGCTATACCTTCCTCTGTTAGCCTGAAGAGCCTGTTATTAAATATTTGTTCCCAATGTAGATACTTATTGGACTCTAATGAAGTCACCCTTTAACCTTATCTTTGTTAAATTACGTAGATGGAACTCTTTGAGTCTCTCACTGAGGCATACTTTCTAATCCTTTAATCATTTGTGTGGCTCTTCTCTAAACCCTCTCCAATTTATCAACGTCCTTTATGAATTGTAGACACCAGAAGCGGACTTGTATACCACCAGTGGCCACACCAATGCCAAATATAGACATAAAATAACCTCTCTCCTCAAGATTCCCCTATTTATGCATTCCAGGATCACATTAGCTCTTTTGGCCACAGCATCACACCATGAGCTCACATTCAGCTGATTATCCCTGCCCTCTCCCCCCCCCCCCCAAAGTCATTTTCAGAGCCACTGCTTCCCAGCATAGGGTCCCCATCCTGTAAGTATGGCCTACTTTCTTTGTTCCTATATGTATATATTTACTTTTAGCCATATGAAAATGCATATTGTTTGCTTGCACCCAGTTTTCCAAGCGTGATCCAGATCTCTTTGAATCGGTAATCTGCCCTTTTCATTATTTACCACTCCCCCTATTTTGGTGTCATCTGCAACCTTTACCAGTGATGACTTTATGTTTTCTTCCAAGTCATTGATAAAATTGTTAAATAGTATAAGGCCAAGAATCCTACACTGGAAACACACCAACTCCGTGTTGATTTCCCATTTACAATTTTAGACCTATCAGTTAGCCAACCTTTAATCCATTTAACATGTGGCATGTTAATTTTATATTATTCTAGTATTTTAATCAAAATTTTGTATTATATAATGTTAAATGCCTTAGAGAAATCTAAGTATATTATGTTAACACTATTACCTTTATCAACCAAATTTGTAAGTGTTACAGAATCTATTTTCCATAAACCCATGATGATCTGCATTAATTATTACCATCCTTTAATTCTTTATTAATGAAGTCCCATCTCTACAAAGGAACTTAAGTGTTGCAACAATGAGGGTTTCAAGGCCTAACTTTTAGGCACCTAGAAAATCACAGGAATAACAGTGTGATCCACAAAACCTGAAATAGGTGCCTAGCTTCCCTTACAATGACTGTGAAAATCTTGGCACCTTAGACTTCAAACCACAAAAACCAGCATGCTAGAATGGGAGCTGCCACCTCTATACTCGCTAGACCAGTGGCTAAGGTAGTCACCCAGGGTGCTGGAGACCCCTGATTCAAGTCCCTCCTTTGCCTATTGAAGAGAAGGGATTTGAACATCTGCCACCGTAACATGCTGCTGAGGATACCCAGAGCTATGAGCCATTGTGTTACCTCAGGAAGAGTGAGTTTTTCTGGTAATTAGACTGAGCATCAGCTCCCTGTCACACCCGTCTGTCTTCCTCACTAGCAAAATCCTCATGGCTCTCCCAAACCAAACCTCACCTAGCAGGTAACAAACAGTGAACTCCAGCCCCCTACCTCCTCAGAGATGTTTTTTCTACAATGCACAACCTCTACTACAGTGCAGTCACAGAAGACATTGATTTCACTGCTCTGGAGTAAGTATATTACAGCTTATTAATTTCCTTTCAAACACAGCACTGAAATGGTTCACAGTAAAACAAGTTTATTAACAAAAGAGCATGGGTTAAGTGATTCCAAATAAAAGAGACAACAGTAGAGATGGTTACTAGACAATAAAAATGAAAACACACATCTAAAAATCTAAAAAATCTAACAAGAGACCGTCTTTGTTCAAGATGGTTTCTTTTAAACCCTGTCTTCTTTCCAGCTTTGTACTGGCCAGGACCCATCACAAAGACCAAATAGCTTGGTTTCTTTGATTCCAAGGTGAAGGATAAAGCTAGAGTCTCTATCTGTTACTTATATCCCCAAAGGGATATCCTTGTCTTACAAGTCCGGAAGGCTTCCTGGGGATTTAGTCTCCTGTGTCCCTCTCTAGGATGCAGGAGCTGTGTTATTTCTCTGTCTCTTGAGTTCAGCAACAATGTAAACCACCCACCCCGTGGTTTTGCTCAATTGCTTGGTTTATTGCTACTATGTAAATTGAGGAAAACCCACATTCCCTTGTCCAGGACAGTCTTGTTTATTACCTTTACCAAGGCGAGGCTATCTTGTCTGAAACATGTTCTAGTAATGTTATAGAGAGGGACCTCATAACTTCACATATAAGATTAGTGGATGCATTTTACAATGATCTTAATACCTCACAGGTTATTAGCTTTCATATGATACAACACAAAGCTTATTTTGTACAAATATCATTGCAGTAGTGCATAGGGGGTGAATACAGGGGTGCATATGGTCACAGCTGTCTCTCAGGTGAGTGCTCTAACCACTGGGCTATAGAAGAGATCTCACTCCTTTTTCTGGATCAATTCTCATTTAATTAGTCAATTAAAGTGGAACAACTTTAATAGGAGTGTTGAGGGAGCCCCACATCAGAATATCCCACAATTCAATGACTAGAGCTCTCACCTGAGATGTGGCAGAGCTCTGTTAAAACCTCTTCTCATCAGAAAGAGGGGGACTTGAAGTGGTGGTCTCCCACATCCCAGGTGAATATCCTTATCACTGGGATAAATATTATAGGAGAGGGCTGCCTCATCCAGCTGTTTTGTGTGGAGTCAGGTGTGTTCTAAGCATGCCTTCAGGAATGGGCCCTGCATGCAAGTTAGATGGAGGAGCACCTGTCTTTCTCCAGTTCTCGGATTACACTGGGGTTTAGACAGGAGATAGGCATTTGGATGCCTAAGGTGAAGCAACAGTGCTTGTGCTCAGAGGAAGAAGCTTAGGTGCCAAGGGGACTTTTACTGCAAAAACTTAGGCACCAAGTGACCCTTAAAATTGGATTTAGGGATCTAAATATGGGGTTAGGTGCCTAAGTACCTTTGTGCATCCAGGCCATGATCCCTTCTCCAAATATTTTTTATACTCTGAGTAGGAAATAATAAGCATGGTACTACCCTGAAAAGTGACTCTAGTAATGGCCCAGTGCAGTTCATGTTTGTTCCTCAGTGATGTACAAATCATATCTGCTGAATGTAAAAACAAAGTTCTTTGGAAAATATCAGAGTTGCAACTTCAAACTGGAATCTAAAATTCAATCTGTGTTTTTTTTTTTTCAGGCATACACATTGCCAACAATAAATATTCCAACTGTGTAAGAGAGTGGAGAATCAGGCTCTAAGATTCTGCCTTTGGAACATAGTTAATTCTGTTGATTATGTGAGAGCCAGAATAGAACCCAATTCACTGTCTCTTAACTATCCTGCCACTGAAGTGCTGACAAAAGTAAAATCACAACAATACTTTTTTGTCACTGAAGTAAGAAGCTATGTTGCTGAATACATAAAAATAGTGGTTCTGTTGAGTTGAAAGTGTGACATTTTTACAGAGTAACTTTTCTGACAGTCATTTTTTGATGGCCACTGTATAAGCCATTTTTCAATAAGTACATTTTAAAATTGCACATGTGATGTTCAGTTAATCTTCTTTTATTGATGAACAGTCAAAATGAGAGCTCATAAGGATAAATCAGTTAGCAATTGGAAATGTGTTCCTGGGGGGGAGGGGGGAAGGTTGTGTGTTTTTTCCTTAACAGATTGGAAATCCTGAAGTAGAATTTATATGTAGCAAAGTAGTTCAGTAAAGTTGATCTAATCATGGAGAATCTTAGATTTTTTTCTTCCCCGATGAAGCAAACTCATAATCCTTGCTTTCAAAAACAAAACAAACAAACAAACAAAAAACAACAAAATAAAACAACTATTGTATTTTCAACAGTGTACAACTCTCCTTGTAGGCATTATCATGAGAACTGTTATTAGTTAAGCACTGCAACGGAATAACAATGCCTCTACATTGCTGTTCTCCATAGTTATCAGTTATCTTGGTTTCATTCGTGTACAGAACACAAGAGGTTAGATGTCAGAGGCATTAAAAATTCAACTGAGTGAAATTTCAAAGTTAGTATTAGGTGAGATTGAAGGGGAAATGATTCTCAGAGCCAAATTTAGGGGTGTTTCTAAAACATAAATCCTGGCTGTCTTGTAAACCAACACAAAGGAATAAGGGATTATGAGTTGTCCCCTTATTCCTTTTCACTGGTAACCCCTACTGCCCCTACATCCCTCGGCCCACACCGCTTCCTGCAGCCCCCATTGACCTGAAACGGCGAACCGTGGCCAGTGGGAGTTGCGATCAGCTGAACCTGAGGATGCTGCAGGTAAACAAACCTTCCCGGCCCGTCAGCGGATTTCCCTGATGGCCCGCATGCCAAAGGTTGCCAATCCTTGGGTTAGGAGCTTCATCATTTGAAGTAAATTCCCCAATCTACATATATATCAGCCATTTTCCTTCTTCTTCCTAACTCAACTGGGTTTATCCTCATGCTTCTCTGAATACTTCCCAGTTCTTGACTTCATTCTGGGATCCTCCTTCCCTCCAACCAACCCTCTCATGATGCAGTCAATAAAATTATATTCCCAGTTAAATCAGTGTAAATCTGGAATCAATCCACTGAAGTCAATGTAACAAACCTGAACTTGGTCCACTGGATGGGACAATCATTGGGGACATATTCACACTGGCTCTCATTGAGTTTCCAAGCTACAAGTAGAATGTAGCCTCAGCAGTGCAAACAGCAACAGGGACTAACTGCCCTTAGTATGTTCCAATCAAAGATTCTAAGTATATACTCGGGACAGCAGTCCCCTCCTGCTGCTCACACTGCTACAGTTACATTCTATTTTTAGTGTGAGAGTTCAGTGAGAATTAGCGCAAGTAAGTATACTCGAGATGGGAATCACACCCCCAGCTCAAAGTGTAGACATACCCTAATTTACAACTGGAATACCAATGGGCTTTTCCACGATAATTCCAGGATGAATAGCAATTCCTACATCCCTCCCATTTTTCACAGTGTTTGGTCTTCAATCCAGATGAGTGTCAACATATGTTATCTCACACTGCTTCACCACTGTACCTCAAGTACAGCAAAGTGGATAATTGAGCTTTTGGTGGCTGAACTGAAAAATCTGGGGATAGAAGGCAGCAGCTGAATCTCCATGGTAATTCAATTCTTGATGTCTCTGTCAAGACTGAAACAGAAGACATCAGTTAGGCCCACATGTAATCTGAGACCATCAATTATCTGTAGAGATAAATGTGTAGAAGTTTATAATTTAGAGATGCTCCCTCATGAGGGACAGTGTTATGAACATATGAATTTGGAGATGTGCCCTGCAGGTCAGGGGTTGGGAACACCGCATGACTGTGTGCCTGAGATCCCCACATATGCTCTCCGATGTGTTTTATTAAAGTTTTATTCCTTTCTCATTCAATAGTTTCTTATTCAATGAACCCCAAGATCGTTACATAGTGTCAGAAGTGCTGAATGAAAAGGAAATTGCTGTCATTTTGGAGTTAACTCCTGTCAGGTGTTTGCAACTGAAAGCAGAGACAAAGGGAAGCACCAAAGAAGCACGTGGAAAACCAGGCACAGAGGCTTTTGCATGTTTTTGGTTAGCACAATAGTAGCTTGACTAGCTTAAGAAAGGGGAAAAAGCCAAAAATGAATGTGTTACAACCTCCTTCCAATCTGCAAGTGTCAGACAATGTTTCACAGAACTGGAAAAAAATCAGACTTAGATGTTAATTGTACTTAGCAGCCATAGGGGTATAGGTGAAAAATGATAACGTGAAATAATCAAATCTTTTTGCACGTTTTTGTAGAGGAAGCACTGAATATTTATAAGAACTTTAAGTTTGAAGAAGGTGAAATCATGAAGTTAAGTAAAATGCTGACTAAATTTGAGGAATATTGCATGCCAAAAAGGAATGAAAACTTTGAGAGACACATTTTTTTACATGCATGCAAAAAACTGATGACACCATACAGCAATATGTCACATAATTAAGGAAACTCAGTAAAACCTGAGACTTTCTTTCTCTGACAGAGTCTCTGGTCAGAGAAAGAATCATTTGTGGCATTAAAGACAATGTGTTAAGAGAGAGACTGCTCTGTGAAGGAGAGACTTCACTTTAGAAAAAGCTCTCCAAATATGCAGGGCAGCAGAAACGGTCAAAGCACAAGCCAAAGAGCTAAATTCACCGGAAGGGCTTATCCATGTACTAAGTCCAAAATTATAGCCAGAATAGGTCAAATCAAAGAGTGGAACCACTCTCTATGAAAACCACTTTTAAGGGAAGAGTGAGTACAGATGGTCATGTGGAAGGTGTGGATCATAGCATGGCTCCAAACAGCCTTTGGGAAACTCTATCATAAATGTGGGGAAAACAATCATTTTGCAAAATGCTGCAGATTCTAAATGCAGAAAAGCCAAGTGCATTCAGTTAAACACAATCTGGTTGAGGAGTTTTTCTTAGACGCACTGGGATCAGCAAGCTGATGAGGGGGACTGGATATTTTCTATGACAGCAAATGGAACAATTATTCCACTAAAACTGGACACAGGAACTCAGGTTAATATTCTGTCTGAACAAGGTTATGAGAGATTAAAAATAAGACCAAAACTGGGATCAACAAAAATAAAAGTAACTGGTTATTCTGGAACAAATATACCAATGAAGGGGAGGAGCATTGCTAGCATCAACCATAAAAACACCATGTACAGGCTCACGTTCATTGTAGTGTCAAAGGAGGTGGCATCAATTTTAGGCCTGGCTGCATGAGAGAAACTCAATCTGGTAAAATGGGTGCTCTCACTACAAGATCATACTGAACCTGTCTATGAGGCACTCTTTCGGGAATATCATGACCTGTTTCAAGGGTTGGGTTGCTTGCTGGGTGAACATACAATCCAGATGAACAGTAAGGTCCATCTAGTTATCCATCCATGTAGAAATGTGCCATTTGCACTCTGTGATAAACCTGCAAGGATGGAAGCAATGTAAATAATACAAAAAAATTGAGGAGCCAACAGAATGGGTGAGCTGCCTTGTCACTGTGAAGAAAAGTAACATTCAGTTACTCATATGCTTAGATCCCAGAGACCTCAACAAGGCTATAAAAAGAGAACATTTCAAACTACCAACCAGAGAGGAGATTATGACTCAATTTTCAAATGCTCAATATTTCAGTAAATTGCTGTTTTTGTCAGCTAAAATTAATTGAAGAAAGCTCAAAACTATGCATATTTAGTACCCCATTTGGAAGATACAGAGTCTTACACTAACCCATCAGCATAGCTTCAGCAGCAGAAGTGTACCACAAAACCAAACATATGATCTATGAACATATTAATGGTGTTGACACCTCAGTGGATAACCATCGTCATCTGGGGCCCAACAAAAAAGAGCATGATCATCGACTTTGGGAAGTCCTGGATGCAACTAGAGCTGCAAACCTCAAACTAAATAGGGAGAACTGTGTTTTACGGGTTACAAAACTGACTTTTGATGGGGACATTATTGCCAACGAAGGTGCAAAACCTGATAAAAGGAAGATTTCAGCCATTGAAATGATGCTAGATCCCCATTCAAAGAAAGATGTCCAATGGTTCCTGGGAATGGTTAATTATCTTAGAAAATTCAGACCTAATCTGTTTACCAAAGCAGCGGCTTTGAGAAAAGGCCTAGAGAATAAAAATGAATGGTATAGTGGTTCAGAACAAGAGTAATCATGGGAACGTTTAAAACAACAACTGATACAAAAACCAGTGTTGAAGGTCTATTAAAATCTTAGCAGATGCTTCATAGTCTGGGTTAGTTGCAGTGATTTTACAGAAGCATGAGGATTATTGGCAACCAGTGGCATATTCACCCAAATCACTGACTGAGGCAGAAAGCAGATATGCACAGATCAAGAAGGTGCTTTTAGGAATATTGTTTGCCTGTGAGAGATTTAATCAGTATAGTTATGGACAGACAGTGGAAGTTAAAATGGACCATAAGCTTCTGATAGCATTATTTAGCAAACCACTAAATGACTGTACCTTAAGGATTCAAAGAATGATGATAAAGCTGCAAAAGTATGATTTGGTTGTGACCTACACACCCTGTAAATTCATGTTCACTGCTGATGCACTTTCCAGAGCAGTGGCTTCCAAAAAACCAGACAACACTTTAGAGGCAGAGATGCAAGTCTATGTAGATTTGATTGTAAAATCAATTTCCATAGCTGACAGGAAACTACAACAAATAAGAGAGGAAACGGACAAAGATGAATCATTTGGAATCCTTAAAGAAGTGATAATTAAAGGGTGGCCTGAAGAAATAAGCAGTTGCTGTCCAAGTGTAAGAGACTATTGGAACTACACACATAATCTTATATGATAGATGGGGTGATTTTCAAGGGCAGTAAGGTTGTAATTCCAATGAGCCTCTGAAAAGAAATTCTACAGAAGATCCACAAGTGTCATTTAGGAACTGAGAAGTGCAAACAACCAGCACAAGAGGTGCTGCTTTTCATTCTTTAAATACAAGCTATGCCAACAGGCAGAGCCACTGAGACCTCATCCAGTTCCTCAAAGGCTTTATGAGAAGGTAGGCACTGACTTATATACCTGGCAATCAAAGGATTATTTAATAGTCACAGATGATTATTCTCTGTATCCAGAAATTTGCACACTGCACAGTACTAACAGTAAATCAGTGAGAGCTGGCAGGAAGGGAATCTTCTCCAGACTTGGAATTGCAGATGAAGTCTTTAGCAATAATGGGTCGCAATTTTCCTGTGTAGATTTTAGACAATTTGCCATAGATTGGGATTTTTATCACAAAACATCAAGTCCAAATTACCCCCAATCAAATGGACTTGTGGAAAGATCTATACATACAGTAAAGAACCTTATGAAAAAGACTTTTGACAGTGGGAGTGATTTGTATAAAGCTTTACTGGTTTACTGAAGTACGTCCCTGGAGAATGTTTTTTCTCCCGCTTTAGCTGCTAATGGGAAGAAGGATCAGATCTAATTTACCAATTACTGATAACTTGGTGACAATTAAACCATATGGAAGATGAAAGAAAATCAGAAGTGGAAGCAGAAATATTATTTTGACAAAAAGGCCTGTGATCTCCCATCTCTTAACACAGGTGATGGAGTGTGCCTGAGGAATCACACCTCTACTACTCAGGGCCAAAAAGGGTACCATTAAAGAACAGCTGCATTTTATGTAGTCCAGACAGACCAGGGGAACACATTTTGACATAATCGAAGGGATCTGTGAGTAATCCCAGAAAGTTCCAACACATTGACAGTAGATGTGGACTCTGGCATTTCCCATCTGACCGATCCTTTATCATCAACGCACAAAGGAGAAACTGTCAAGGAACAAGAGAACAACTCAGACTCTAATGAAAGGATGATACTGAGAAGATGAGAGCAGGAGATTATATGTCCTGAAAGACTCATAGAGACTTGCTAACCTGCCTGGAGAAGGGGTATTTGAAGAAAGTGAGTGATAAAGACTTACTTGAGAGTGATGTGCTAGTAACCTATCTTCTCCAGGTAGTTGACACATTGGGTTTATAGAAATGTACTACATGGATTGAGAATTTAATGCGTGTGTTATTAGATTGTTGGCTATTATATATATATATAAGATTATAATTTAAAGATGCTCCCTCATAAGGGACAATGTTATGAACATAGGAATTTGGAGATGTGCCCTGGAGGCAGGAGGTTGGGAACACTGCGTGTCTGTTTTATTAAAGTTTTATTCCTTTCTCATTCTCCGGTGTTTTAGTTAATGAACCCCAAGATCATTACATTATCAACCTGAACTGCACTTTACTGAGTCAGGTATTCAGTCTTTTTCCATCTCATTATCAAGTCCTTGCAGCATCCTGTGCCTTGTATACATATAATTAATTTAAATTGCTAGCAGCTTAATTATAGAATATAAGCTATAGTGATATTTATGGAAAAGTCTTTACAAAGAAAACTCTTTTGCAATGGCTTTCTTGCATGAGGAATGATTATTTGGCTTTTGTGTGTCTATATGTCCATGAGTGTACAATTTCCTCAGCCAAACAATTTCATTATGGATTACTGGGTAATACAATAATATATGCAGGAAATTTTGCTTTCACACAAGTCTTTGGAATTACTTGAAAATTGTTTCACTGGCCAATTTTAGTTCAGCAGTACAGGATTCAGTGCTATGCTAGGATTAAATATATATGACTAATAATCGCTATTGCTGATATTTCAAAAGATCACAGTGCATATTCTCAGCTGATGGAGTTATGCCTGAAGAGAATCTGGACCTGTCAATGAAGGCTCCTTTCCATTCATTTTGTTCATTTCTCATCCCAGAAGTTACTATGGATAGTTTAGTAATGCCTGAGTTTGTGTCCTTTTATTGACAATGTTGATGAACCTTCCATGCCATATATAATCAAATGACTCTATCCAGCTCCACATGGAGTAATACATAAAAAAATTATATTCCCTTTCAGACTCTGAACACATAACAGTTAGATGGAGTCTTTAAAATATGTTATTCTCACTAATTACATAAATGTTAACATTTCCTTCTTTACCCTCTCTTCCATTCTGAGACTGAACGTTTGTTTGTTTGTTTGTTTGTTTGTTTGTTTGTTTGTTTGTTTTAATAGTTTCAGTATTCCTTCAGTAATAACTGGATAATAAATACATTTTGTTTGTATGCCAACCAATGACGCTTCCACTATTTCACTTTGTCTCTCATTTCATTTCACCTCATTTTCCTTCCCACACTAACACATTTTTTAGCTATTGTGTTTGAGAGATCTACATTCACGTACCAGGAATCACACAAATTTGTGTCAAAGTTCCAATAGCGAATTCTTCATTTTCACAAACTGGTTTCTATGGTGACACTTTTTACATGTTTTCTCCTGCCTTAACCTTACTCTTTATCATGTTAATCTCCACCACACCTACAATACATTTAAAATGCAGTTTCTTTGCAGTTCTGTTTGGATTTTGGCCAAAGCCCATTAAATTTTTCTCACACAAAAACATGTATTTCACAGCTTGGTTTTGTTTGCTTCGTCTGTTAACATATGATCTTATTTAAATAGAGCTTCCTATAAAGGCACCAATCAGCAGTTTTTACTAGTTGTTGTGCATCTTCTGCTGCTCTGTATTTATAGTAAGTAATATGCTTTTGCAGATATAAATTGACATATAGTGAACATTTTGTCTCAGTAATAACCCCCTTGCAATTTGATACAATAACAATTCAGGAATAAGTTTGTACATTTTCAGGGTCAGTATAAAATTAATCAGCTTTCTGCTTTCTGTTTAGAAGTGTCTTAAACACACAAGAGTGTAATTTTTTTTAGGCATATAAGTAACCTTCACATTCATTGATCAAAACATCAAATATGTTCACTTCCTATCTTCAGATAAGAATGCACAGTAATTGTAGAGTGTCTGTTTCAGGTTCCCTAATCCTGTGGTGAAAGTGACTGAAGGGTGCAGTAACAGTGCAAGGTGAGTTTCTGTTGTATGTAAATGGGGCTTCTTTCACAGCTCTTACAGTTCTAGCCTTGTCACATGGGTGCTTCTTGCAATAATAACAAACAATAAATAGACAGTCACACATTTTGTAGCTCTGTAGGCCAAGCTTTTTGCAGACATCGGGGGCCTTTGCATCCCTTTATTCCACCCCACCCCCAACAAGATCCTTCTGTGACACCTTCCCATTGCCCTCTATTTCAGGGAATGCCTGCAATTTCACCCCAATCTTTTCCCTGCTAGGGTCTCTGTGTGCCCTCCATGTTACCCTCTTCCCCCGTGCCAGAGGCTGTGTGTACCCCTATTATCCCCTTTTCTCCTTGCCCCTTATCATATTCCCCCATACCGGGTCCTCCAGTCTCCCTCCACACACCCCAGACAAGGTGTTCTGTGTACCTGTAAGAAACTCATGCAGCCTGTGCAGGGTTTGTAATGAAATTAACCTAACTTTCCCCTATTGGTCATTGCCCAACAGAGACTGCCCATGCCAGCTATAGGAGAACACAGTGAGTGCCAGTAGCTGTCTGCTCAACACAACTTCTGCCTGGCTTCTTATCCCCTAGGTGCTGTGTTGTGAATAAAGCCTGTTGCTGCTTCAGCTGAAACTGAGGCTACATCTACACTACAGGGGGGGGGTCGATTTAAGATACGCAAATTCAGCTACGCAAATAGCGTAGCTGAATTCGACGTATCAGATCCGACTTACCCTGTTGTGAGGACGGCGGCAAAATCGACTGCCGCGGCTCCCAGTCGACGGCGCTTACTCCCACCTCTGCTGGTGGAGTAAGCGCGTCGATTCGGGGATCGATTGTCGCGTCCTGACGAGACGCGATAAGTCGATCCCCAAGAGATCGATTTCTACCCGCCGATTCAGGCGGGTAGTGTAGACCAGGCCTGAGTCTGTTGTAAGAGTTCTCTTATTCCATGACATTGCTCATCATTTGTTCCACCTATTCCAGCATCCCCCATCCTCGGCAGAGCCTCTTTCTGTCCCCCTTCTTTCCCACCTGCCAGGGGTTCTGTATGCCTCATTCTCCCCTCCCCCATACCAAGGTTCCCCCAGTCTCTATCTCCCCCACCCTGTAGCAGGTCTGTGTGCACCCTAGCCCTTGCTCCCCTTTCCCCCATTTCAAGGTTCCCCCAATCTCTACCAATAGGATTTCTGGGTGCCACCCATGGCATTTCCCCCTCCCATCATATCAAGGTCCCCCATTTTCCTCTCACATTACACATGCTGTGAGCACTCTCCCATTTCCCTCTTGACCCTCCTTTCCCTCATCCCACACCAGTATTCTTTCTGCCTGCCAGAGAAGCCATTAAAGCCATGTTAACTCTCCAGGGTTACAGAGGCAGAGCTATGGCACCATAGTTATGATGCTGTTACCCCATGAGGTAGATGCAGACTACAGCAACAGGAGGGGTTTTTCCATCACTGTAGGAGCTCCACCTCCCCAAGCAACTGTAGCTAGAGTGAGGGAAACATTCTTTCATTGACCCAGCCGCATCTACACCAGGGATTAGGTCGACAAAGCTGCACAATGGATTTTTTACACCCCTAAGTGTCATAGCTATGTCAGCCTAAGTTTTAGGTGTAGACCAAGTCTTAGCGTGTCAACATACTAAACTATAGAGGGGATAAAGACCTGACAGAGTGCCCTGTGTAGCTCGAAAGCTTCTCTCTTTCACCAATAGAAGCTGTTTCAATAAAAGATATTACTTCACCCACCTTGTCTCTCTTATGGGGAGGATAAGCAGAAATGAGCAGGGGTCTTGGTATGTGTGAAGGTGTAAATGGGTGCCAACAACCACTTCTTTGACCTATAGATAATCGCAGAGGTGCTAGCAGATGTAGCTGTGCTAAAAAGCTGGTTCTTTGTCCTCTGCTTTCCCTCTTCTGGTTTTCCAATTTTGCCCATGTCAATAGGGTTTTGACCATAGATGTCTAGAACCTTCCTTGAAATTTCTGAGTTGATCAGATGTAGTGTTCAAAAGTTATTGCATTACAGAAAAACACAGAAAATTGCCATTGTGTTGAGTGTAAGGCCTTTACAAGCTCAGCCAATGATAATAATGATAATAGACTCCTATTCCCACTTAATGAGCAATACACACAGTCTCATAATAATTGCAATTCTCTTAGCCCTCTGCATTTGGCTTTTAAACTTAAGATGATTTAGTTAAAATCATTTCCTATGTGAGGGAAAATAGCAGTCTTGAGCTGCCCCATGGGAGTATCAATTCATCATGAGAAAGGGAGCATTCTAGGAAGGCATATTCCTGCAGAAAGGGCATTGCATATTTGATAGTCCCATAGATCTATCAAAACATAAATGCATTTTGCTACAACAATATAGAGAAAGGTGATTCAGTACTTGTCCTATGTACTCCTCACACTATTACCAATCCCTTGGATAGTTCCCTTTGAAGAGTGTAACAAAATTCCAGATTCTAGCAATACCTCACAGAGCACTGAAATATCTACACAGAGAAGAGAAAAGGAAGAAATAATACATTGCTGACCAATTAAACACTCTGGGAGCCTCAATTCCTGATTCCTGAAATTTGATCACCAAGGCCCAGATCTGGATTCATAATTCCCAAGACCTGTCTCATGGCTCCTAGCTCATAGTCCATGAACCCGGCCCCCAGCTCAACACCTAAGCATGTCCTAAAATGGCTAATCCCTGTGATTGTCAGCAATGGATCCATAGCCTCTGGTTTCTGATTCCTGATCCATAGCCTTGAATATGGCCTAGAATTGTCCTCATACCAAGTGCAAGATATATTAACTTTGAGAATTGAAGTTTCAGCTTCAGAAGAGTGTCTTCAGACACTGAAAGTGCAATGCAATTATAACTGCCTCTCCCCACCTTATTATGAACATAAAACCTTGTCTAAACTTTCTGAAGATAGTAGCTGGTGATCTTACTGAGATTAAGGGCTAGATTGTCTTTTGTGCAGGGAAGAGAAGGGGAAGACATGCTACTGGTGCCTTCTCTTCCCTACACAAGTGTGTGGAACGACTGCAGTTCCTCCACTCCATGTATCCCCTAGGAAATCGCCCCAACATGCCAGAAAGTAGATGGAACCATGGACTGACCCCACTTCCCTGTCAGCTCAGTGGTACTGGTCCAGTGTCCAGGGCCAGCTCCAGGCACCAGCTTGCTCAGCTGGTGCTTGGGGCGGCAGATTGTTTGAGGCGGCATTCTGCCCAATCCTAGGGCGGCACGGCCACTTTTTTTTCTTTTTATTTTGCTCCGCTCCGGCCGCCCTGTAGGGGGCCAGAGCACCCTGCAGGGCAGTCCTCTTCCTTCCCTCCCCGCAGACCGGAGCGGAGCCCTCGCGGCAGGAGGCGGCGCAGCGGGAGGGGCCGCGTGGCAGCGCCCCCGCTGTAGCCCTGGCCGCCCCCTTCTCTCTCTCTCTCTCTCCCGCCCACTCCCTCTCCCCAGCCGGTCCCCCTGAACCCGTGCTCCGGCCGCGCCGCAGGTTTTTTTTTTTGCTTGGGGTGGCCAAAAAGCCAGAGCTGGCCCTGCCAGTGTCCCAACAGATCAGGCTGCAATATCCTTCATGCTGTGAAGATTGTGCCTATACAAGACTCAGCACCACCCCCAATTCAAATTAGTACCTATTTCTCTAGATACTTATATGGCCCTCATCACTGTACATATTTTTCTTCACAACAACGCTGGGAAGTAGGGGAATGTTATGCCATTCTTACATACCTGAAACTCAAACACAGGGCCAATTAAATGACTTGACCAAGATCACATAGGAAGTTTGTGAGTGAGCCAGTAATTGGACTCTGGTCCCCCAAATCTCAGTTCAGTGCTCTATCCACTGCACTGTCGTTCCTTCTGCAAGTGGCATGACTTGACTTCAAATGGGGATTATATCCTATGCAGCTAAGGCAGATTTTGCTTTATGTTTAACAGATCTGCACCCTTCACCATTTTTATGACTATTAAATCTGCCAGCTGCTTCCAAAATCTACAATGATTCATACATATTCCTGGAAATTATTGCTTCCTTCATTTCATCTTAAGAAAATCAATGTTATGTTATATATTACTTTTATTAAGCCGGTTCATGCCAGGTGCCACTTCCTCTCTTCTTATGAGAAAAAAAATGATTAAAAAATGAACCCTAGGGAGGTCAAAGGTTTCATTTTCTGACATAGACTCATTTCGATGAGGTGGCACACACCAACGGTGGCAGTGATTATCCTACCCTCTATACTCTTAAAGGTTAATGATCAGAGTAATTAGCTGACCTATTGGAACCAGATAACATTCAATTGAGATAAGTGACAAGTGATAGTATTTATTAAAATAGACCAGAAACAGACTCTCTGATACTGCCACTTACTTTAAAAATTGCTTTCCCCGGAGCTTTCTAAGAGTATCCGTGGAAGAAGTCAGTATCATTTGGAGTAATAAGCTTTATTCTGACACTCTCTATGATCACTCTAGGGTGAACAGATGTCCTGATTTTATAGGGACAGTCCTGATATTTGGGGCTTTTTCTTATATAGGTGCCAATTACCCCCCACCCGCATCCCGATTTTTCACACTTGCTGTCTGGTCACCCTAGATCACTCTGAAGCCTCAGATGTTGAATATATTGAAAAGATCAGATAGAGATTTGGGAAGAGAAGTCCTGTTTGAAATTTTAAAATGGGATTCATCATTTATTACAGCCACCACTAAAAGGATTTAGTTACTGTGTATTTGTTTAATTTAATGGAATGGCAAATTGGAGTGGCATCCAGTTCTACAACTATAGTCAGGAGTTATGTCAGTAGTCCCATGAGAAACCCATTTTTATTAAAAAATAAAGAAAAAAGTTTAATGTCTTGGATGTTTCAGATCTCATCCTAATGATATGTACATTGTTTTTAAAGAAAAGTGATATTTTTAAGTTTAGATATTTGTAGTTTAGAGATCAGCAAACATGAGGCTGAAAGAATCTTTGTTCATGGGCTCTCTCTCTTTTGATCCTTATACCATGCCTATGCTGTGGTAGCTGAGCATCCATCAGACATCTGAACTCTTTGATCTGGAAGACCGTCAAGACCCTATCCAGCACAAATGCAATCTCTGAGGCTGCTGGCTCCTTGCCCAGTTGTGGCTGCTCTTCTTCTAAGAAGGTGCTGCTTCTCTTGCTGTAGCACCTGAATGATGTCAGTGGAGGCATTAAACAGCCTCTACAACAGACCTCTTTCTAGGGGCAGAGTCTTTAACTCTGCTCCACCTAGTTGGTTGTACTGCATCTGGCTATCAGACTCAAGTGAATAGCATTGGGGGATACAATAAATTTCACATCAATTCAACACCAGACTTTTAAGAAATTCTAAAAGAAGGAAACACTTTCGTGATTTCTATTTGTACACAGGCTTGTGTTGAGGGTGATGAAGAACACAATTTCTTCCCTAGTGGCCTAGAATGCAGAGGAAGTGCAGAGGCTGCTCTATCCTTTTAGAATGGTGAAGCCTGCTTCCTCCTCTACAGACAGCCTCCTCTGTGGGTTGGCAGGCCCATGGCCTTAGCTCCTCCTTGCCCTGCCTTAGGATGATGTTTACACTTTGCTCCACTGAACACAGGGACTGCAAATGTGGTGGGGCCTGGTGCATGATGTGTCAGAGAAGGAAGAAGAAGCTCATTGTTCTCTCTACCTCTGCAAAAGCTAGTTGCACTCTGGCACTAACTAATTAACATGTAGGACAGAACTGGGTGAATTAACATACATATTTATTTTGTTCAATCAACAAAGCAAAAAACTCAGAAAAAATATTTTGTTCAGTTCTGAAAATATTTAATTTGTCATCAAATCAAAACAGTCTGTTTCAGGACAGAAAACCATATATGTGTTTTTATAATTTGTGGCCTAGTGATTAGGACATTTACCTGGGATGTGGGACACCCAGGCTTGAATACCAGCTCTGGAGCAGAGACTTGAATTCCCCCTTCCCCTGTAAGGATCCTAACCAACAGGCTACTATTCCAGGCTATTCTGGAATGGGTTGCTCTCAATCTCTCCTGTAGAAGCTGTTCCACTTTGTACAAATACATAAATTTTCCACAGAGCAGGGAATTCAGATCTCCCCCCATCAAACCAGCAGGTTGTAGGCTATTCTTTTCTCAGTTGCTCCTGTTGAAGCTGTTCCACTTTGTATAAAAACATAAACATTGTATAAAAACATTTGGCCAAAGAGAGAGAACAATTCTATAGCTGGGGGATTAAGGCACTCAGCTGGGAGGTAAGAGATGTCGATTCAAATCCCTCCTCTGAATCCTACAGAGAGAAGAGTCACATCTCCTCCAGGCTATAAAGTTGTTGTGTCTCTCTCACTTTAGCCCAGTGGATATTTATGCATTTACATGAAGCAGAACAGAATCAACAGGAGTGATTAAGAGCAGAATAGCTGATAGCTAAAGACTTTCAATTTTTACCAAATTTCCCTGAAAAAAATCCTAGGTTTTGAAAAAGCAAGTATTCAGGTTTTACCGAGTTTAACCTGAATTTTCCAAGTGCCAGAACTCCCTGGTCCCACTCCCGCACTCTGAGTCCCCACTGGAGGGCATCGCACACCTGGGTAGCTGCTGGTTGGTGGCTGCTGCTGTACAGGACGGGAGTGAGACAGGTAGGGAGCTGGATCATCGCCCCTGTCCACTTGCCATGCCAGACATGCCCCCTCCTGCCCTCAGCAAGATGGGCAGGGAGCCAGGTCCCAGCAACCTAGAGCAACCGACCACTGCAGCAACAGGCCCAGAGACCGTGAACCTCTCCCCACCGCTCTCCTATCCGCTCTCCTATCCGCCTCCCAAGAGTACCCAGCCCCACTACCCTTCCCCACCACCAGTTGACCCTTTGCTTTCAGTTTTTACAGATTTTCACCCTTTTTATTTTCATTTATTTATTTTTATAAACACGGATGAATTCCCAGGAAACTAAACAAAATGATAATCAAAAACAAAGGGCTTTACCAATAGCCTTGTGGATAGGGCACTCAGCTGATGGGGGGGAATCTGAATTCAATTATCTATTCCAGAGTGGGGATTCAACCTGGGTCTCTCATATTCCAGGCAAGTGACTTCACCACTGGAGTAAAGGTCATAAAGGGACCTGGACAGACACACACACAAACATGTTGTTTGCTGGCCTGGGGGGGGGGGGGGGGACTTTTCCGAGCTGAAATGAATCAGGCCAAATCCACGAAAAGTTTTGGGTCAACCAAAACTGCATTTTTTGGTGAGTAAATAATACGTCTGAAAATTTCATCAAGCTCCACTGTTGGGCTGTGCATTTGTGGAGATTCTGTTTTATATTTGCCTACTAATATTATAGAAAACAATAAGAAAGCATTTAGATAATATGAAAATTAAACACACCTGAAGCAATGTAATAGATTTCTGTACATAGTAAGAATATGAAATAAGCAGAATATATAAATATTTGTTACAGCTCTCAGCATCTTTTGGAGAATAATAGCAATTGGGGATGTCAAATAGGAGACAAAAAGAACAGGAGTACTTGTGGCACCTTAGAGACTAACGTGCCACAAGTACTCCTGTTCTTTTTGCGGATACAGACTAACACGGCTGCTACTCTGAAATAGGAGACAGTTTGTCTGGCAGGTAGAGAAGAGGGCGAGGAGCAAGTCCTGGCTTTGCTAGTGGTTCACCCTCTGACTTGTTTGGGCAAACCATTTAGGGTTCAATCCAACTAATTGTGAAGTGTTCTGCATCTGATTAAAGCCAATCAGCAGCTACGGGCAGTCAGCACCTGGAACAGGAAAGCTCATGATCTCTGTCTGTCTCAGGATACCTGTGACTATGAGCGAGGAGGGGGCAGGAGTGTGATTCCTAGCTCATATAGACATATTCATCCTAGCTCTCATCTAGCGAGTGTACTAAAAATAGTAATGTAGCTGTGGTAAAGCAGGAAGCAGTGGCATGGGCAAACTGCTCCAAGTGCCTGAACCTCATGGGTACGTAGGTGGGGAGGCTAGTTCATGCAACCGTCACCACACTACTATTTTTAGCACACTAGCTCAGATGAGAGCTAGCATGAGTATGTCTCCATAAACTCGGAATTATACCCCAGTGTAGACATAGCCTGGGGATTTGGTAGGGGCTTCAGTTTGTGCTGCAAGTGTCATCCTTAAAGTGGAAAGGCTTTTTTAAAGAGGAAAATCTAGCAGCATTTCCTAAAGATCGTCAGACACTGGATTCTCAGCTCTGATGTGTTTCAAACTGGGCATTGTGATCTGCATTGTGAGTTCAATAACAGGTATGATACAATTGCCTATTTCAAATGTTATTGTAGGCTCAATAGTTTGAGGTGGTCAGAGGTTTTTGGTTGAAAAATATAGTAGAATTGCAAAGTATTTCCTATAATTCATAACGACATGTTTAACACTAGTATACACCCATTATTTCTGATGGAATCCAGTGTTATAAAAACTTCAGTACCACAGCACAAGATGATGAGGTAAGGACAAAGAAGCAGTTTTACCTCTGAATTACTTAGCATTTTTAGGTTTTAGGCAAACATTTACATGCATTTTGAATGCAGGTGTTTGTGATTATTTTCCCAGGAGCAGTAATACTAAAACATTTTTATTTGAATAGCACTAAATCTAAATGTGCTCTGTCATCATACTTACAATTCCTCTTTCCCATTTACCATTCTGGGAAAAGGCATCCTGTTTTATTACTGTTTTTCTTTTTTTTCTTACCCAATGCTCTGGTTATGCTGACTGTTTCTGAGAGAGTAGTGTGACAGACCCAGACCAGTGGGGTACAGGAGTCTGGTAGAGGACAAATATACTGATCACTGGATGAGCAGTTTTCTGTTCCCTGAGTGACCAGAGAAGGGGCTGTACTGGAGTAATCAGGAACCTGCTAGAACCAGTTAAGGCAGGCAGGCTAATTAGGACACCTGGAGCCAATTAAGAAGAAGCTGCTAGAATCAATTAAGGCAGGCTAATCAGGGCACCTGGGTTTTAAAAGGAGCTCACTTCAGTTTGTGGTGTGAGGAGCTGGGAGCAAGAGGTGCAAGGAGCTGAGAGGGTGTGGGTATGCTGCTGGAGGAGGACTGAGGAGCACAAAGTGTTATCAGACACCAGGAGGAAGGTTCTGTAGTGAGAATAAGGAAGGTGTTTGGAGGAGGCCATGGGGAAGTAGCCCAGGGAGTTGTAGCTGTCATGCAGCTGTTACAGGAGGCACTATAGAAAGCTGCAGTCCACAGGGCCCTGGGCTGGAACCTGGAGTAGAGGGCGGGCCCGGGTTCCCCCCAAACCTCCCAATTGACCTGGACTGTGGGTTCTTCCAGAGGGGAAGGTCTCTGGGCTGTTTCCCAACCCACATGGTGAATCTCTGCGGCAAGAAAATCTGCCAATAAGCGCAGGACCCACCAAGATAGAGGAGGAACTTTGTCACAGTAGATAAAAACCCCTTAATTCCACAATCAATTAAGTAGATTATTTTCCCACACAGTGTCTGTTGTAGTAGAGGGAGGGGAGGGAGCAATTTCTTTTCTCTGTCTGTCCAGGTTTTTATATCATTGCACTAAATCTGGCATTGCTGTTTTTAAAAGCTGCTCCACTTTTGCTAACTTCAAGCACCGTAAACTATAAAGCTCCATTCTACCCCTTAATGCAGTCAATCATTTAGCTAGTAAAATAAAGAATACTAATGAATCTTCTCCATCTAAGGCTGCATTTACCTCTTTTTAACAATATAGGGTGCTATTCAAAGACATGTGACCAAGCAACTGGAATACCTAGAGCCAAATACATTTCAACAACACATGATTCTATAGGGTCATAGGTAGGAAATGGATTACTACAGTAGATGAAAAAGCAAGAGGTTTTGCCTCAGGATAACTCTAAGGCATTTAGGGAATGTTATAATTCTATCAGAACCATCATAGTGAAATTTATATTGTACCATCAACTGTTCATAAAGTAGCTGTAGAGATTAAACATTTTCTAAATGCTTTCTAAATGCTTATTCTTAATTGGAATTAGATTAGCTTGAAGGCATAAAAGCATGTCTAATGTATTTTTCTTCTTCTTCTTTCAGTTTAATAAATAATTACAGAAAACATTTAATGAGAATGTTCATAATATTGGCATTTCAGAAATCATTGCTTAGCTTTTAGATCTGTCTTGTAGTAAAATAAATCATGTTACAGTAACAGAATGTTGGTGGTTTTAAGCCAGTACAGGATCTTGCTTTTAATTCCCCAACTCACAACTGTTTAGAGTTGAACATTAAATATATCTGTTCCATTTAGGACTCTGTTCTAAATGCAGAGCCTTGGTGTGGCAAAATAGGACTGGGTTGGCAACAAAATATAGAAATGGAAACCTCAGAAACAGATAGCTATACACCAATATTTTAAGTGGCACATACAACTTCTCCGAATATGGCCTTGAACATATACATTTAAATTTTTAGAACACTATTCTCCCTTTAAAAGTTGTTCTATAGATCTTTTGTTCTCTAAAAAGAAACTGGTTAAGATACCCTTGGGCTTCCCAGTAATGAATCAGCTATGGTGACCTTTGTTCCACTGTAAAGTACTAGCCAAATTGTACTACTCTGTATATTCTCTCTTGCTAACTTCCTTGCCTACTATATATAGGCTATGCAATTTTCTGTCAATGTAATTAGACCTAACAAGTTTCAGTCTTAGAAGTTTGGAAAGTCTAAGCCTTGAAATTTAGTCTACATTATATCAAGTTACTTTCTCAATAATATATTCAATTCCTGCAGTGATTAATCTACTATTTATGCACATTCTGCTATTGTGATGTCATTAAACCTCTCAAATCATTTTAGAGCTTATTTAATTTAAAGGGAGAGTCACGTGCTCTGTCTCTAGTAGGTTTTTCCATCTCCGTAACACCTACCAATGTTCATACACCATGTAGCACAATGGGGCTTCCGCTTCTAGGTGCTACTACAATGCAAATAAATAATAATGCCAATATAACTAACTGTAATAGTAGTAAAACCAACCTTTCTGAAACCTTTTTGAAAATATCCTAATGATTAATAGAGACAACCATGGAGGTATGTAAGCTTAAAATTATGAAAGCCTTCTACATTTCTGGGGATAGAGGGAGACAAGAATATAAAACATGAGATGATTTGTATGCTTACTTGCATATCATTACCCAGAATGATTTTGTTCGCTAACAGCTATTTCATTACAATCCTGATGTTTCAACTCCAAATTAAAATATCTGCAAATGCTTAGAAACAGAGTTTGTTGGTTTTCTCCTGAATTCAATGAAATGATCAATGACATTTTCATGACTACAGAGATGGTCAAAATTTTCAAACTTTTGAAATTTGAAAAAAAAAAATAAGTTTCACCTTTTTAACTGGCTCATTTGCAATGAATTCTTTGATGTAAACACGAGAGAGTCGGCATATTCTAAAGGAATGAGCATGGAATTGGGAGCCAAGAAACTCCTGAGTTCTAATTGCAAATCTGCCATTAACTTGTTGAGGAAGGTGTTGGTGGATGAGGTGGTTGATGAGGTCACAATTTGCAAATACCGATATAGACTATTGGGATTTTACATTCTGGTCTGAACCAATGGATTTTGTGAAGCATTGGTGTGACAAATATAAATTTGGCCTTTATTTATGGTGTGTGCTTTTGGAAGTATGCAGTTTCATTGAGCCTTAGGTAGAGACACTAATAGTAGTTTGAGCAGGTATTGGTCCTAACTTCCAGATAAAATCTGTATACACATTCAAATCCCTTTTCAAAGCTTACTTCTGCCAAACTACCCATAAAATCCCATCAACTGAGGATAGCTAGGTGGGAGAGAACAATGACAACTGCTTACTTTGTAATGCTTATTTTTTCCACTGGTACCCCATGCTCCCTGCTACCTTCCTCCCCTTCCCTTCCATTGTCTCATTCACCTGTAGTGTTTTTACTTTCTTTTATAGAGGAAAAAAGGTTTAAAAAAGCACAAAAAAAATGTTTCATGTGATGTGAGCCTATTATTGTTGTTATCATTTTATTATTGGTTCACAAAAATTTGCTGATATTTCTACTAGTTCATCGCCATTGAGGATGGAAAAAATTGAAATCTCAAAGTCTCACAGGATAGGAAAACAGTTTCCTGCCAAGCTCTGTTATCTAAGACCTTGGGTAGAATAAACTCTTCATTTTTGCTTGCTTTGAGAAGACAATCTCTGTGTGTGAACACAGACTGTAGCTGTTAGGTCAACAGTCCTATTAAGTGGACAGGAGCAGGAGAAAAATAAAAGGCCTGGGTTGTTGTTTGTAGAACAGTGGCTGTGCAAACCACAACAAATATAGATACATATAAAACTCTTAAACAGATAATGGTGTTAATTTCTGTTTTGTTTAGTTAACCTCTCTGATTGGAGAGGTTGATGTGTCAACAGGGTCACTCAAAACTGTCAACAAAACTGTGATGTATGATACCCCTCTCACCTTGCCTCTGTGTGCAATACCTGAGTCAGAGTCCTCAAAGTCTCTCTCTGATTCAACATTCTGAAGTCCTGGCCAAGAATACAAAAGGATTTTTTAGGTTTATTTTCCAGATTTTTTTGCCCTAATTGCCACATAAGTCCCAGCCTGGCTCTTTCCAGACTTATCTTCTGTGTCTTCCCTATAACCAAGCTTTGCCAGAGTTCACCTGCCACCTTCCCTAAATGTAAAGATGACACACCAGGCCAAACATATCACCCCATCACAACCCCACTTCAGGATCAGTCACATTCACTTAGCTATCCCACCCCTCCATTATCACTGGCTACTAATTTACTTCCTTGGCTGCAAATGTACAGCCTACAATTATTTTTTGCATTAATGAGCCTGATTAGCTAGTTTGGGGGTAGGGGAATAAGTCAGTGGGAAAACATATTTCCTCATTAACCAGCACTGAAAAGAAAGAGCTTGAATGCTTGTGACACTTAATCAGCAGATCCATTACTATCTTTTTTGCTGTCTTATTTTCTCATATAGATTCTAACAGACTTAAAAAAATATCCCAGTCATATAAGTTGAGAGGCCCAGGAAAGACATCACAAGTCACATTTGCAATTTGCATACTATATAATAGAGTGAAAAGCTTTCTGGAAATCAATCAAATATTTTATTAGAATTCACAAACTAAAAATTCTAATCTTGGTTGAACTAAGTGGCAGACTAGGAGAACAGATTTATGCCAGGAAGGTCACCTAGGTTACAGAGAGGTTTCGGAACTCTTACTTTATTGGCAACTAGAAACTATGAACATTGTTGAGCTAATGTAATTGGCAGGCAGTGTGAAATTTAGCCTCATGGATGTTAAAGGGTCCTCTGCTATCCTGTCTGTGGAAGAGGACATTTGACCTGCCCTGGTTCTGGGTAGAAATAGAATTTTGCATGGGCTGAGCACATATCTAAGCTTCCATTATCAGGAACAACAAACACCTTTAACTTTATCTCTTTCACCTTTTAGGTTCTTCCACTTATAAACCTGTCATACTCTAGACTGATGCAAACTCCCATTCAGACTGTTTATTTGATTGTGCCTTACCACAGAGCCTGCAGCAGAGCCCATGCCTATGTGTTAAATAAAGCAGGCTGAATTCTCAGTTACAGTATGGCCCCTTTACCACTCTAGCAATGTAAAATATGCACCTACTTTAAGGCTCCTTCACACTGCCAGAGTGCTACAAAGGTGCCTTATTGTAAATGAAAATCAGGTTTGCTCTATCCTGAGGAACTAATTTTTACCATTACCTAATACTGATAACATTTTAAACACTTTTTCCAAACTCCAACTCTTCCCCACAGCCCAGGCTTCTCCCAAGTAATAAGGGAATCTAGAGATTTATCTGACTCATCCTGTGGAAATACTTAACTTGCTATACACCAAGTCATATTTTAGGATATTTGCCAACTGCATACTGTATGCTGTTTCAGTGCTGGGGGCAGAGCCATCTGCTCCCCACACCCAGTGTGAACTCATATACTATTTCCAAATGGCGGATAATTTGCAAAGGTAGAAGTTCTCCCCCCCGCCCCAGATGAGCCTCCTGCTCCCACTAAAATCCATATTATCCCTCAGTGGCTCATGCACATTCTCATAATAGTCTTTTCAGTGTTCTTCGATGTCTTCCTGTTCCATTAGCTTTCGGCTATCTGTCATCCTGATGACAGTGCAATAGGATGGAGTGATTTGGGGAATACCTTGACAATAACAAAATCCCCATTTGTACTATCACTCTTTGCTGCTTATTCTGCCCACTTGCTCTTCAAGAATAATTCCTTATTTCATCACACTGACCAGTTTCATTTCTTTATTAAGACACTTGGGAATGATGAATTTTCTGATTTCAGCACTCATCTCCTTAATAATGCTGATAGGCTGTTTGTAGTGTTACTTTATTCAAGTCATGTTCAGTGCTCTTTCCAGGATCGCTTTGTTCACCTCACACCACAGATCATTTGCTCCATTTTTCTCCTGTCATGCTAATAGCACCTGAAACTGTTCTTTGTATATTCCCACTTGTGGGATGTGGCTCTCTCACAGGCTAGAGCAGACGAGCAGTGGGGGCCTTCGAGAAGGGGGTGCCCACTGGTGTCACCTCAGTGCCTCATCACGAAGCCAAACACTCAGAGCTGCGGTTATAACATTCTCAGCTGCCTTCGTTTTTTCATTTCTATGGCTAGCTGTGGGTGCAGTGACCTTGGCTTCATGACTGGAATATTGTGTTTGTTTTTGACCAGTCATCTTACTGCTTAGTTCCAGGATATTTAGGAAATTGTTTAGTAGCTTTATTTGGTAACTTGTCTTGGGAATGTGCACTTAGGCTCCTAAATTAGTTCCATCTGGGTTCCACAGGATGTAATGTCAAATTCAGACCACAAAAAGACCAGTACAAGCAGCATTATTTGTGCCCCTCCATTTTTCTGAAATCAAAAGCACCGTGGGAAGACAAGACATCAATGTCTGGTGTGAGGACCTTTATATCTCAAGTCTGAAAAGGCAGGAAAAATTGGCCTCAAGCTGTACTTGTGAAGGAGCGCTGATGAGCCACTCCATTGGATCTGGGTGTAAGGATACTCTAGGTCATTATATGCTTCCAAGCTCACTGATGTGAAGAAACTTATCCCTCCTGGGCCAGGCTCAATATCATGGCTTAAAGTCTGGAGATATTTCTGGGTCAAGTTCCAGTTTGTTCCAATGCAGGGAAAGACAGCTCCCTTGCAAGAATCTGTTGATGCCTTCTCATTGCTGGGGACTTCATCAGTGCTTTCTCACAGAGTATAACTAAACATTGCAAGATGGACTGTACATAGCCAATTTGTTTCATATTGACCCAAAAAAAGTTCAAGAATGTTTGGACAAACACCAACTCAGTTACTAAATATAGTCATAAAAGCAAATGCCAGCAGTTGCTAGAAGCAGTGACAAACATAAATCAGACTCAGCCAACCCCTCCCCCCAAAATTGAGCACATTTTGTACACTCTATTTCTGCTTCTATAACTTTCAAACCCTCACCAGAATTTTTCCCTGCCCCATTCAAGCTGGACTGAGTTTTTAAGCATCTCTGTTTTGTGAGACCTCTAATACGGAGAAGGCTTTCAGACTGGTCCACTGCATAAAGCAAATGTGAATGGTGGTTCCACTTCACCAGACAGCAGCACTAGTACAAATGTCTTAATTTTCCCAGAATAGCCCAAGTTCTCTGCTGAGAATGTTCTTAATCTGTGGGCTGCTCCAGTACCAGAGAAAACTATGAATCCATAACCACATATTTTCACTGCTTAGGTAGGTGAATTATCCAGTTACAATCTGTTTCGAGGGAAAAAAGACACCAATAAAGTGCTACCTCTTAGTTTTGTATACATTTGACTTTGACAATGACTGCACCACAACTAAGGTGGGGCAAAGTTTGTCTGGGCTTACCCAGGAAGGCAGCTGTGCTTTGTGGTGGGAGGAGTGGGGGGAAGGAGGTCAGAAACTGCTATAAAAAAGGTGCTTGGTGGGTAGGGCAAGTCTCTTTGTTCCACGCAGGGAGGAAGCTAGCACCCACCTCCCTCCCCTAGTGGAGGCAAATGACAGGCTGGGTTAGGACCTGCTGTGGGCATTACGCTAGTCGCCCCTTTTAAAGAGGGGCTGGGAAGGAATTTTTCCCGCACCACCAGAATTGGCTTCAGTGCAGTGAGGTTTTTTCGCCTTCCCCGCAGCGGGTCTGAGGATGGAACTTTTCTGGTAAGAAGAAAAGGTGGTAGGCCATATGTTGCAACTTATTTTGTAAGGTTGGGCGGATATTCAGTGCAGGTACTCCATAGGGAAGGCAGCCAGTGACCAGATAAATGGCCTGGTAAAGGACTTAAAAGGAGATACTGGATAAAGGAACAGAATGGGGGAGGGGTTTGGGGACTCCTCTGATTGGTCCAGCAGGGAGACAACCCCTACTCCCCCTGTTCTCATAGCCCACCTTAACCCTCTTACGAGGGTGGTGGATGGTAAGGTCCAAGCCATGAGTCAGCTGGGGGACCTGGATGGAAACAAAGGGGGGGGGTGGAAGCCCCGGAGAATTGATTTGAATAAGCATGGATTTGCCTGCACTGTACACTTTATCTGCTGGGTAGTCCCAGACATCTATATAATAAAGTTGCGGCCTGATTAAAACATAGCAAGTGTCTCCTGTCCTTCTTGCGGTGTACCCAGACAATGAAACTTGAAGATGCAACAGTGTTTAATGGAGTCAAATCACTTGAATTTTTATTAGTGTTATTTGACTATGAAATGGGGAAGGAGAGAGGAAATATAATGATTGATAAAAGAACAACCGTGATATTAAATGTATTACAGTTTCTAGATAGTCCATCTTGATTTTCAGAGAATTAGTACACTTTTTTTTTCATTCTTCTCCATAGACATCAGTAAGTCAGGTAACAATTACGAAACAGAAGGAGAACCAATCTTTTCAGCTATGTAACTGTGAATCAGTAGAAAATTATGGTGGTCCTCGGAACCGAGAAATTGACTATAATCAGTTCTGGGGCTAAATGGTGGCAATATGTGAATCAGATGTTAGGATGGAAAATGATTGACAGATAACCTTGGAAACCTTATGACTGGTATCATTTGGTCACTGCTTGTTAAGTATAATCCTTGTACTCTCTGCTATACCACCGTAACTGAGAAAATAATTTGGCCCAAAATGAAAGTAATTGCAGCTGTACGGCAGTTTAAGGCCAAGTTCTGCATTAACTGGGGTTGCATAGGGTATAATCTAGCACAGAATTTAGCCTGCAGTGTCTTTTTTTTAAACGGTTTTAGTAAGATTAATGTAACAAATACATTTTGAAAACGACGTATAAAAATTACACATACATTTCACTTCACTTTCACCAGTAGATTCCCAGTCTTATCTTTTGTATTATGGGATGTTCATCCAAAGTAAGTGAAGTCGTGTTGCTTAAAAAGTGAGATCCAACTAAACCAGATAAACAAAACCAGAGACCTTATTCTACTCTACTCCACACAAACTTTTGAAATGCCAAATGTTGATCTGGGCAGATGTCACTGCTTCTGCTGTGTTTGTTATGAATCAGACATGACAATGGTGAAAACATTTGTCACCCAATATGTTTTAAGTTTAATTGACAAATATAATAATGAACTAAAATACATCCAAAACTGAAATTAAAAGATAATTGTGATGATTAAAGAAAACCAACTGTTGATGGCTATTAATAAGATTAATGTTTCCTAGATCTGGTCTGCACGGAATGTGAAGATAACACTGAATTTCAGCACGATAAAAAATCATCCATGTCACATTTCTTGTAAATCATTGACTTGGAGTACTAACATTTTCCTCCTTCCTTTTTTTCCATTCTAGAGTGACTGCAGTTGATCAAGACTAAAATATACAATATTACTCACTAGATTTGATAAGGAGGCTTTGTAGTCAATACCAACAAAAACTAAATTATTGATCACCAGGCGAAGTCAAGACAAAAATGTGAGTTTGTTCTTTTGTTGACAGGGCTAAAACAGCATCAAAAATAAAAATCTATGGCAGCAGGTACAAGATTCTATTGCTATTGTATCATTGCCATTATTTCTTTTGCTGCTCTTTTACTCATATCATTTCCCTTGGGTCCTAGAGCCTTCATGCTCCATTTACTGTTGATTCAGAATGCTACATCTAGGGATTGGAAAGATGAAGAAATATTCAGAGCTGGGCAATGAGCAGTCAGGAGCAAGTGAATTCTTTTATGATATAAGTAACTTGAAGAGATTGATGGCAATGTGATCTTATATTGTATTAGAATTCTTCACTTAATTCTGCCCTGAGTTTCATTTTTTTACAAGGCCTGCAGTTTATCTGCTCATATCAATAGACTTTTATTTAATTTTCTCAGACACTTTGCAGTTTTATGGTCCTGAGTAATAAGAGAGTCCCATAATGTACAGCCTGTTATTTGCAATCATATTGTTTTGACAGATAAACATGTTATTTTGGGGGTCTGATTCCACAGTGCATGAGAGGCTTCCACAACTATCATTTGATTGCCCTTCTTCCCTTTTTTTTTAAAATCTCCAATATCAATAGAATGAGCTGCTTTTGGGTGAGCCCACAAATTCCAATGGATGTTTAGTTTAGTTACTAGGGAAAGCAGAGACCATGTCTGAAATGTCCCAGTCTGCCTTCATGAAGCCAGGATATTCTCCTGTTGTCCACATCCTTCTCCTTTAGGAATCAACCTGTTCTTGCAGGACTGTTATTTCTTACAGCTAGCTTGAGTCAACTGGGATCTCTCTGGATGCATCATGCACACTATATA
This sequence comes from Emys orbicularis, assembly GCF_028017835.1. Taxonomy (NCBI): domain Eukaryota; kingdom Metazoa; phylum Chordata; order Testudines; family Emydidae; genus Emys; species Emys orbicularis. The sequence goes on along the minus strand of NC_088683.1, from coordinate 264,026,362 downwards.
ACCAGAAGACAAGATTATCAGATGTGATGCTAACATTCCTGTAATTTCAGTGACACTAGCCCCATTTGGCCTTAGAGGTGGAAGGACCAAATCTAAGGGCCTCTAGCATAACCACATTGCTGACCTAACCAAAGTAGTGCATTGAGCAACCAGTAGGCCATGAGAACAAACATCTGTAGTGATCCAAAGAGCCATGTCTGCAAGAGCAAATGGCTAGTCTGTAATTTACCTTTATTTAGAACACCAGGACATTCATTAACAGCAGCAGTTTAAAGCGGTAGCTTTTGCAGTTGTGAAAGCATTGAAATGTTTTCTTGAATATATAAATCAGACAATTATTGTGAACTGTTTTTCATCTTAGTCTCCTTTTTTCCCCACACTGTACTGATAATACAGCAAGTAAAGGGGTGAATAAAATACCTCAGCAAACAATTCACCCAAATGAAATCCACAGGAAAATGTTGTTTGACAAAAAAACAAAAATAAAAACCAAACAAACAACCCACCAAAATTAATTTTCCAATAATTTGTTTTTGTTTCAAATCATTATTGCAAATTATTTTTGTTTGTTCTTTTTAACTTAAAATGTCATTTTGATGGTGGTGTTTGTAACTCAAAACAGTGGTTTTCTATTTTCATTTTTTTACTCCTTCCTTTTTCACAGTGGAAGAAAGAAAAAGAAAAGGTAAGCAGACATATGAAAGTGTGGGGATGGGAAAAAAACAACTACTTTACACTTTTTTTCTGTTTTTCAAGGACTAAAAGAGTGAAAATATTTTTTTAAAAACATAGGCGCTGACTTCCCCTCTTCCCAGTGGGTGCTCAACCCCCCGCCGCCCCGTCCCTGTCCTTGTACCACCCTCACCCCGCTGCCATTCCACCCCTTCCCCAAAGTCCCCGCCCCCTTCCTTCCCCCAATCCACCCCCACCCCACCTCCTCCATTGAGCATGCCCCATCCCCGCTCCTCCCCCTCCTTCCCAGAAAGCCATAAGCACCACCAAACAGCTGTTAGGCAGAGGGAAGTGCTGGGAGGGAGGGTGAGGGGTGGGGACTTGGCACGCTTGGGGGGGGGAGGAGAAGGAGGTGGCAGCCTGGCTGCCGGTGGGTGCAGAGCACCCACTAACTTTTCCTCGTGGGTGCTCCAGCCCCAGAGCACCTATGGAGTCAGTGCCTATGTTTAAAAGTATGAAAAGTAGATATTTCCATACTTTCCCACATTTTGTGGCCTAACCCCCCTTTTCCAGTTGGGGAGCAGTGAAAGAGCGAGAGAAGTGATAAAATGGAGACAAAGTGAGGGAAAAATTGAGAAAATCCAAAACCAGAAAATAAAAAACTGTGGTTTCCAGAAAAGAAAAAACAAATTAACATTTTTTGTTGAAAAACAAAACAAAATTAATTTAGTTTTCATATTTTTAAACAAACTGAAAATGTTTCTTTTGAATTGTGATTTTGAATCAAAATGCAATGATTTTTTTTGTTTGATTTCTATACAAAAGTTCCTGTAGAAAATTTTCCATTAAAAAAAATGGATAGAGGATTTTCCCTGTGAAATTTTCAATGGGGAAAAAAAAGGTGTTATATAGCTATCCTATGCAGATATTTTTACATGTCTGTACTCATATATCACAATCTTGACTTGCAGATATACAGTGTCCCTTAATACAGTCCTACTTAGAGACTGTATTGGGCTAAAATTTAGTTACTTTTTTAAATCACATTCATATTTTTTACAGAGTAAACAGAGATCAACAAACTAATTTCACTTATTTGCTACGGGCCCATGTTTATGTTGTTCAGCACTTTTCTTATTAAGTAGTCCCACTGGAAGAACTCTTCATTGAGTAAGGCACTAGTCATCATGTGTAAGGATAATGGTATCTGGCCTGAAGCCACAATAGAAGTAACCCAGTTCACCAGAGGTTAGTTTTCTGAATTGATTTAATGGTGTTTATTCTGTATCTACTTCCATTAAAAAACAGCTAATACTCTAGAAAGTTTCACTTTGAGGTTTTGAATATAATTGGGTGCATATTCAAAAGGCAATTATATGCAGCTACCTGATTAAATGTTCTAAGTGTTCATTCACATAATGATTAAAACTGTCTTACGATGACAGTTATCGTATGTCAGGTTTAGAACTGTATGATTATCACCTGCTGATTGTAGAAGTGAATGCCTATAATGGGAGCAATTTTATAGCAGCACTTATTATAAACTAATACTGATCATACATTGCAGTGATTATTTTGTTGTGTCAGATACCTATTTAAACTGAAAGAATGTATTTGCAGCTCCTCATTTACCTGTTGACAGGCATAGAATTTAGAAGGAGAAAATAAGTCCTTTTGAATTGTTAAAAAGTAATATCATACTTCCAAGTGGGGTTCAGTCAAAATGAATATTTTGGAGGAAATAAAAGAGAAGTAGGAATCTTTTTTTTTTTAAATCACCTTTTATTGAATTACAACAAAACTACAGAAAGTAACATATCTGCATAAATATTACTCATAATATGAAACCATATTCAAAGAAATGCAAACTGTGTAAAGTGTTTGCAGAAGTTAAAAAAATAAGAGTTCTTAGACTTCAGTTATCTAAAGAAGAATTCCTATAAACATCTTTAGCAAGTGACTTTTTTTTTTTTTAGTTTCTATTATTATCGTTGTTATTATTCGTTGAGCCCTGGCGGTGCACTCAGTCCGGGATAAGACTTTTAAAACAACATAGTTTCTGCTCTGAGTAGCTTGTAAACTAGAGCCCCAATCCTGCATTCATTGCATGTGGGTGAACTGCTAATCGATTGAAATCAATGTTCATGCAGAACAAATTGTAGTACTGGGGCCTAAATTGATGGACAAGAAACAAATGCATGTAACGGGGCTGCGACTCACCATCATGGTGCCTCCTGCTGGCCGTGATGGGAATTAGCTCTCAGCCCTTCCAATCCACTTTCACCTAGTGGTATCATGCCTGCCGTCACTGCTGACTCCACTCTTTGGACCAGTGTTGCTCCCCGGACAGCAGGATCCTCTTCTGGGCACGGTCCTTTGGCTGTGCCCCTCCAATCCGGTATCTCCCCCCTTCCAGGGGACCGGCAGTCCTTAGTCCCGTCATTTGCCTCAGCAGCCAACTGTAGTCCCAGGACCAGCCCCTCATCTCAGAGACAAACTGCAGTCTCGATACCGGCCTCTCTCCTCATTGGCAAGTGGGGTGCAAGAGGAGGGCAGGCCCGCCCACTATTCTGGGTCCTGACCCAGGGACCCTATAGCCGGCAGCCACCTACTGTCCTTCTCCAACCTGCTGCCTATTTTCCCTGGGCCACTTCCCCTGTAGCCCTAGTACCCTCTCAGTCCTTATAGCAAGGCCCCAGCCTGGCAGTGGTCAGCCAGCAGCTCACCCTCGCACTCTGCTGCCCCTGCCCAGCACTGCTCTATCCATGGCGCTTCTTCAGGCAACCAGTCCTCCTCCTTTGCCTTCCAGGGAGAGACTCCCTTCTGCTCTGCTGAGCAGCCCTTTATATATGGCCCTTGCTGGTCCTGACTGGCTGCTCCAGCAAGCCTTCCCCCTATTGGTGGGCTCAATAAGCCCTTTCCTGATTTGTGGGTTCTGCACAGCCTCCCGGGTGCTGCTTTTAACTCCTTCTTCTCCCTGTGTGGGGCAGCCGCCCCACCACAATGCACTAGAACAGTGGTTCTCAAAGCCGGTCCCCCAGTTTTTCAGTGAAAGCCCCTGGCGGGCTGGGCCAGTTTGTTTACCTGACGCATCTGCAGGTTCGGCCAATCGCAGCTCCCACTGGCTGCGATTCGCCGCTCCAGGCCAATGGGGGCTGCAGGAAGCAGCGCGGGCCGAGGGATGTGCTGGCCGCCGCTTCCCGCAGCCCCCATTGGCCTGGAGCGGCGAACCGTGGCTAGTGGGAGTCACGATCGGCCAAACCTGTGGATGTGGCAGGTAAACAAACTGGCCCGGCCCGCCAGGGACTTTCCCTGAACAAGCGGCGGACCGGCTTTGAGAACCACTGCACTAGAAGACCTAGAGAATGCTTCTATCTTAGTGTACTAATTCTACAAGCTGGTCCACATAGGTAGTTCCTGTATAGGTTTCTTGTAGATCAGAATGCAAGACTTAGGCCTTGTGTACACCACCATGGTATGCCAACCTATGTTACGCTACTCTAGCTATGTGAATAATGTAGCTGGAGTTGATGTAGCTTAGGTCGACTTACTGCAGTGTCTACTCCATGCTGCATCGACGGGAGATGCTCTTCCATCGACTTACCTTACTCTTCTTGTTCTGGTGGAGTACCAGAGTCGACTGGATAGCGCTCTGTAGTTGATTTAGTGGCCTTAGAGAATACTTTCCCCTCCTTTTTAGTAGACTGCCTGGGTCTGAGGTGTGCTAGTGTTGCTTTGTGAAAAAAATTAGATTTTCCCCTCTTGTGAAAATATAGAAATCTCATTAAAATGGAAGAGTGTTTTCTTAATGTCACTAGCATTAGGTGTAAAAAATGTATGTGATTGAGAACAGCAAGGAATGGGTTTGAAATCCATAAAATAATCAGTTAAACTCAACACGTAGATAATTGATTAAGCGCAAAGCCAGATCTATTTTAAATAAGGGGGTAAAACTGCTGTTTTCAATTTTGAAGACTGGAAGGATACGCAACAATCTTTGACATAAGTCATTGCATTGTCATTAGTGATCTCACATTGCAAGAACACAGAAAGCCTAATCAATTGCCGGTCAACAGATAGTGACCCTTTGCTGGCAGCAGTAGCATATTTTCTTTTTGATGGTTAGAAGAACCTCTTAATACTGAGACTTGCTTCATTATCACCAGTGATTGGAATATGGCCTTTATTGAAACTGCGTAAAAAGAAAGGCTGAACTCAAATTGTTTATCCTGTTTTATTTTATTACTTTTCCAGAGCCATCATAGTGAAATGATTTTAAGTCACTTTTCAATTGACCAGCACAAAATGTCATTGATGGTTGAGATGCTGACTCACCATGTGCTAGCTGAGGTCAGTGTGTATTCAGCCCAATTCACTTGTTTATTAGATAGATCAAAGTGATTGTTAAAGGTATAAGTGTATTTGGTGTTTAAACTTCATGAAAACTAATGGGACATTACCTGAATTGTTTTCACTTGTATGAATTTTGTTATAATGTAATAGCAAACATTTACATTATAAATACCCTGTAACAAAATAACCCATCAAAGAAGCCTTGTGGAATGCTAATGAAGGACTTTATCAGAACAAATATTTTAAAGCAAGTAGCCATTGTGTGTGATGACTAGAGGTCAATGACTCAAAGTACATTCCTCACTCACCATCATTAAAGGAAAAGCCCATATGGATAGAGACACTGTCAGCTTGTTTTCTGTCAGAAGAATCTATAAATATTGATTCAAGGAAAGATCCTTCGTCTCTGGACTGTTTGGATGCTTACAGGGAAGTGTACCAGATGCAAAGCAGAGATCCCCAGAGACAACCTGAGTATCCTGAAATACTTTGGGGAAAACTGGTTGTTTATTACATCACCACCACCAATTGGAATTACAAATGTGACTCACCTGTACATATATTTTGCCTGCTTTAACTTCTCAATAACTTTCCTTCCTTTTCTAAGCTAATAAATCTTTAGTTAGTTTACTATAGAATTGGCTGCCAGCGTTGTCTTTGACTTAAGATGTGGAGTACCAATTGATCTGGGGTAAGTGACTGGTCTCTTAGTACTGGGAGCAACCTGATGTAGTAAGATTTTTGGTTTAAGTGACCTTTTATCACAAAGTTCAGTTTGTCTGGGTGGCAAGAGAGACTGGAGAGTCTGAGTGACTGTCTGTGACTCCATGGTAAGATTGGTATAGTGATCCAGGAGTTCACATTTGTTACTGGCTTGGTGAAATCTAATTGTAGAACATACCACCATTCCTGACAGTCTGCCCTGAGGTAGGCATTCAAAGATGTGAGCCACTCCAGACAGCATGACACATGGGATCACTTACAGCTAAGTAAAACCAGTGTATCTTCACTGAAAACAATGGAGTCGCACTGGATTCACACCAATGTGACCAACAGCAAAATCTGACATAATGTGTGTGTTTTATATATGGGCATATAAAGAAATCACCATAGGGTTTATGTTCACTTATTTTCACAAGACCTTTTCCTTCCCCCCCCCCAACCCATGGGCTTAGATAGCTAATTATATAAGCCTATAGGAGATTATTTTCCACTCACTTCTAACTGGTTACATCTGCAGTTCAAATGAACTAGGGAGAATGTCAAAAAAGGGGGAATGGAATAGTCCTAATAGTTCCACTTATTATGAATAGAACTACTTCTTCCTAAATTAAGTATGTAATTACCAAGCCTTATTTATATTTTCATATGGTTTAACCTTTATTAATCTAATTAGGATGAAGCTTAAACATTACTTCCGAGCCAAATTGATGGAGCAGCTGTAATTCATTATTTTATCCACATTCCAAGAGGTAAGGGTACCATAGGTGACTGTGCTCTTAAGAGTGTATTGTCCAGCCCACAAGCTGGAAAATGGATATTGAAAACCATGATCAGTTGACTTGCCATGCTGCTCCAATAAATAGTGTGGTGCAGATATTGAGCTGGTGTAAATTGTAACAGACCTATTGAAGGCAAAGAAACTATGACAATTTGTCCCAAGTGAAAGTACATTTTCTAGAAGGAAATTGAAAGAGGAGTTCAAGCAATGAATTTCAAAAATCATTTTAATGTACAAGTGGATGGATAGCTTTAAACTGCTAGGAAACAGAGTAGAAAGTGTTTACTATTGTCATTCAATACAAAAAGAAAGGTGGTAAGGTATTTTTAGCTATATCCTTTCAGGATTTAAAAAGTTACTAATAAGGAGTCTAATACGATGAGAATTGTACTACATTCAAAGCTTTCTTCAGCATCAATAATGTTCTACATACCTTGATTTTCTTTTGGACAAGTTTGTTCAGACTAGAATTAATTCCCAATAAAGTAGCCATCTTTTAACATTTCACTGCAAATGTGTTAAGTAATTTGCAGGAAGTGAGCTCCTATAAAGACATAAGAACAATGTGCAAAGAGACAGTAGGTTCCTTTTGCCAAATGAAGCACGGAACACCAGCAATGTGTATGAACGTATTGACTCTGACATTAGGGTAGGCTTTTTGAACACAAGCATCTGCATTTGCTGATCAAACTTCATTAAGATAGCCTTGCTGGCTTATCCCTTAGTAACAATGAACGTTAATAGCCACAGAGACAATATTTTGAGGAAAATCAAAAGATAAAGTTTTGACCTATAATCATAAGACTTTACTTGTCCTATTCAGGGTCAACAAAAAGCTATTGGAATGTGGACAAAAATGGTGAGGATTGAGCTTTTATTCATTCTTTTTGGAAAATGATCTTTTCCTGGTACTAAAAAAATTAAAGTAAGGAGAAGAAAAAAAGAGCCTTAAAAATGTTAATATTTTTTTAAAAGTATACTGTATTTCAAGGCCTATGTCCTGCAAATTGTTCTATGTAGGCAGAGCCTAGTATTTGTGTGAAGCCCTGTTGACTTTAGTGGGGTAGCGGTGTGTATGACCTCCATGCCCGCCTACTCCTTCTGGCATGCTGACTCACCTTGGCTTATCCCCATTTAGATCCCACCCCGTCAGGCACCCTCTGCAGCATTTTAAAGGAAGGAAGGATGCTATTGCAATGGCAGCTAAGCCCCTTCTGAAATGCAAATCAGGGGGTTATAATATGATAGTAATGAAGAGAATATTATAGCACTGAAAATTCTCTACCTCTCTACATATTGCAGAGGTAAGCAAGTTAGTTTACATGGAAAATGATTTTTTTTTTCAACTAAAATAACAGAAATAAACATTTTCAGGTGAAGATCATTGAGTCTTGGAAAGCAAGTAAAGCCTGAAGAAAGGGTCTGTGCTTGTATGGAGCTATGACCTATAGCAGTGGGGCTGGCAGATGGAATCTGTGAGAATGTGCCATCTCCTTAACAATGACAAATGGAAAAAAAACAGCAAAGCACTTACCAGGTGGAAAGAAGAGAGCTGTGCTCAGCAGCCAGGAGCTGTAAAATGGTCACTTTAGGACAGCAGCTGCTTGGCTCTGATAAATTTAAAAGGCCTGCCCTCAGAAGGGCATGCTGGGGAAAAAAAAGATCCTTTAAAAGCCAACCCTGCAGTGGGGAAGTTTAATAGGATCTCTGTGTTCAGTAGGGAATGGACTTCATTGGTGTTGTGTCTATCATACCAGTCCATTCTTTGATATATTTGTCGCCTGTGTGGGTTTCCCATTGTTTTGCCCACCTGCATAGGAGAAACGCAGCACTTCTACTGCTTTTGGCCTTAATGTGCATTAATAGCACAGCTCTGGATTTGACCCAATGTATATACTGTATTACATTTAAAAAACAACAAACAAGCAAAACCCTACATTAAAAGAATAAAAGTCAAGCAATCCAAAGATAGGAAATGACAGACTTAAGGTTGCTTGTACACACTTAATTCATGCCCCTTATTCATATGCATTATGATACAATCGTTAATTATATGTTCACCTATTGTTCCCCCCCCCACACACACAGGACCCCTGCCTCGCTCAGTGATTGAGTAGTTTTCAATATTTCTTTTTATTCCTCATTTAATATGTGGCCCCAGGCCTCATTTAACACACAATATCCAAACTCTGCACTGAATACAAAACTATTAGCTTCCTCATGAGTATTTCTGTGGGTACTCACACCACAGTAGATTAGTGCTTCCTAAATATTAATGAATTTATCTTCACAACATCCCTGTGGGACCTTTCACACTTACCGAGAGTAGGTGGTGGTGTTATCGGTATTTTACAGCTGGAGAACCGAGCCACAGAGAGATTAAGGCCCAAATTGTCAAAAGTGTCCACTAATTTTTGATGCCCAATTTGTATAAGAATAAATGCACTCTGTGGATAAAGATGAAAATATACTTTCTTCTGAGACTTAATTAAGGTCTAGGGACCTAGGTCTCCATAGTGAAGGGCTGTTGCTGTAACTACTTAGCATGTTTCATTAACTTTATTAATATGCATCTATATTAACATCATTGTACCATACTAGACTTTGAACCAGTATATAATATCTAGGAGAAGCCAAAATCAAACAATGAAGACTAATGCTTTTACATTCAGATGTCCTGGGTTCAAGCCCTGCAGACAGCCCAGCAAAAGGCATAGTTACAGTAGCAACCAAGACAGTTGTGCAGGTTTCCCTCTGCTTATGTTGCTTAGAAAATTATTCACAGTCTAATAGATCTTATTTTGAGGAGTCTGAGTAGTTTGTCATTTTATGTATTTTAATTATTATATTTATACTGCCTTGCAATAGAAAATAGTTTCACAGAATGTATTCCTGCACAATTCCCTTCATCTCATTTCTCCAGAAACAAATATTTAGTATTTCCTGACTCAGATCTATAAAGACAGGTTATCACTATTTCAATCTCAGATGCCTTTTCTGAAGATCAGTGCCATTCTTCAAAAAGGTCATGTGGTGCTGAAACATGGATAACCTTATGTAAGAAAATATTAAACATTATTTTTTTTTCTCTTGAAAACTTGAGACAGTGTATTTATTTCATGGAAATATGTGCATTCTTTGGACTACTGTGTTTTTGTTTTATTATGGACAAGCCACTTCATATTGAATAACATCCAGCATGCTCAAACTTTCTTTGAGGAAAAATTGAATCTGTTTTCAAAGCATGTTATTGCAAATGAATTGTGCTGGATCTTTCTCCCCCTCTCGTGTAATATAATGTTATTTTATAGGTTAGAAAATGGATTAAATAAATCCTATCAGGTTGAATAGTGCTTAATCAAATCAGTCCAAATGTGTAGTGTTTTTCTGAACTGCAATTAAACAACCCTTTTTGAAAGAAGACTTTTACACTATTTGCAACGTAGGGGTGAAGAAGAACTGTGCAATCTCATTACACTTGTCCTTATCTGTGTCACTTGTTATTGCAAGATATAAGAAAATCTGAGACTATAACCATTAATGATTGATCTGGCATCTTAAAGAAGGTACCATTTCCTACAGGAACTCAAAGGGTAGACGGGTCGAGTGTCTTTAAAATAGTTATGAGACTAGGAGTACATCTACACTGCAATAAAAAAGCCACAGCACTGAGTCTCAGACCCTGCGTCAGTTGACTTGGGCTTGCAGGGCTCAGACTGCTGAGCTAAATATAGTGTAGACATTCAAGCTTGGGCTGGGGCCCAGGCTCTGAGACCCACCCCATAGGTCTAAGAGCCCGGGCTCCATCCCAAGCCTGCATGTCTACACTGCAATTTTTCTGTGTGTTGCCGTGTAGCCGTAGCCATGTTGGTCCCAGGATTAGTGAGACAAGGTGGGTGAGGTAATATATTTTATTGGACCAACTTCTGTTGGTGAAAGAGACAAGCTTTCAATCCACACAGAGCTCTTTTTCAGTTCTGGGAAAGGTAAAGAGTGTCACAGCTAAATTCAAGGAGGAACAGATTGTTTAGCATAAAGGGACCATTCAAGGTAGAGTGGCACGTTAACACCTCTGCAGTCTTAGAACAAACTGGGGGAGTTAGTGGGTTACATATTGTTGCAATAAGCCATAAATCCAGTGTCTCTGTTCAGTCCAAGATTTTTAGTGTTTAGCAGAGTTATAAATTTAAGCTTCCAGGCTCATCTTTTGAAATTGTTGTGCTGGCTTTCTTTGAGGATGAGAACTGATAGGTCAGAAATAGGGTGATCATTTTGTGAAAAGTGTTCACCCACAGCTGACAGGGTGTTTTTGTCTTATCTTTTTCCTGTGTGAGTCCATTCGAGAGCGTAGTGATTGTTTGGTTTCACCCCAATAGTTGTTATTGGGGCATTTAGTGACCTGGATGTGGTATACCCCATGTTGTGATAGGCATATGCAGGATCCCTGGATCTTGAAAGGTGTGTTGTGAAGGGTGTTGATCATTGTAGCAGACCAGGACATACCCACTCAAAGCAGCACCAGATCCTGACAGAAAAACAGAGGCAAAACCTGCAGACGTATCTCCACTGTAAACCTTCACAATCTGCTTTGGACTCAATTGTCTTGAGAGATTTCGTATCATCTGCAAATTTTGCCACCTCACTTTTTACCTCCTTTCCAGATCATTTATGAATATGTTAAATGGCACAGCTCCCAGAACAGATCCTAGTGGGACCTTGCTTTTTACTTCCCTTCACTCCATCTTTGTTTATTATCTTTTAAGCAATTACTGATCCATGAGAGTACCTTCCCTCTCATCCCATGACTGCTTACTTTGTTTAAGAGACTTTGGTGTGGGACCTTGTCCTTGTATGTCATCTAACATTTCACATACCCAGTTATACATTTACACAAATTTACATAATGTGTTTTTCATTCTGTTATTATAAATCATTAACATTACATCTGCTATTCTTTTACCATTGAACATTCATTGTCATGAACTATTACCATTAAACAAAACAGAGCCTCTATTTTTTTTATAATTTAGCAATATTCCATCTTTTAATATCATAGTTCAATACACATGTATCATGCTAAATTATTCACAAATATAACCTTTATTTTTCATATCTGAGTAGGAAAGTTTTGGCGAACAAAGTGCCCTGTTGTCAGCATATTCTTATCTTTTCCAAACATGGGTTTTCAAGGGACTTTTTGCTCAAAGTTTGGCCTTTATGCTTGTAAATTGTTAGAAATTCTTGTCAGCAGTTTAGGGCCCAGGTGTTCAAGTGTTCCACAACAATCAAGAAAAACGTTTGAGCTCTGTTAGACTGTGGAGTAGTATCCCAAGGGAAGTGGCTGGCATTGAAAACCAGAACGGACAGTCTTCAGTCAAAACAAGGTGTTTTTTGTTGTTGTTTTTTTATTTCACTAAATTCATTTGTAAACCAATTTAGGCCTGGTCTGTACTACAAAGTTAGGTTGACATAAGCTGCCTTGAGTTGACCTAGTTGTGCAAATGCAAGTGTCCCATTACGGCCACGCAGTAACATTACCTGTCCAAGTGGCACTGAGCCATGGTTGATATACTGAGGCTGACACAGCGTGAGTGTAGACACTATGTCACCTATATCAACCTTAATAATTTTCTAGCAGCTGTCCCACAATGTCCAACCCTGACCACTCTTGTGTGAGTTTTGAACTTCACTGGCAAGGGGTCCCGGAGACCAGAAACATCTCTTCCCTGCTCACTCCCCATCCCCCCATACATACTTAAAAACCCTGCATATTTTTGAAATTCCTTTTCTCGATTGCTCAGCTTGGTGAGCATACCTTGCAGCTCTCCCTTGTTCTCTGCAACTGCCCAGCTGACCTTGCCAGCTACCGGCTGCAGACATATTCTGGCCTGGAGTAGACAGGAGATATTGGCTCTTCTAGGCCTCTGGGGAGAAGAGACTGTGCAGACACAGCTACAGAGCAGCTGTAGAAATGTGCATATCTGTGATCAGATTGCCCAGGGAATGCAGGAGAAGGAGTATAACAGGGATCAGCAGTTGTGCCATGTGAAAGCTAAGAAACTGCAGTAAACATACCAGAAAGCCAGGGAGGCCAACGGGCAATTGAGTGCCAGGCCACAGACCTGCTGATTTTACAGAGAGCTATATGCCATACTTGGCAGAGACCCGACTTCCATCCTGCAGACCACTGTGGATACCTCCAAGGAGTTCAAAATGCAGGCCCCTGCCATGAACAGTGAGGATGGTGAGGAGGAGGAGGAGGAGGATGGGGGACATGTGACTGGAAAGTCCAACTATGATGCGAGCCACGATCTGTTTGAGAGGCCACTGTAATCCAGTCAGTCCTGACAGTCAAGCACAGCCAAGCCTGATGCAGGTGAAGGAATCTCGGGTACATGTGTAAATGTATTTCCCATTACAATGATGCACACAGCTATCAACTTCTCATTAACAAGTGATAGTGGCACAATAAAGAAAGGTAGAGTTGTTAATTGCTTTTCATTCCCCTGCAGAGTTAGACAGTGGGGCCATGTGGAGCAGTTTGTTAATGTACACAGGGATGTCCCTTGAATCCTCCTGAGAAATATCAATGAAGCTTTCATGTAGGTATCATAGAATCATAGAATATCAGGGGTGGAAGGGACCTCAGGAGGTCATTTAGTGCAACCCCCTGCTCAAAGCAGGACCAATCCCCAACTAAATCATCCCAGCCAGGGCTTTGTCAAGCCTGACCTTAAAAACTTCTAAGGAAGGAGATTCCACCACCTCCTAGGTAACCCATTCCAGTGCTTTACCACCCTCCTAGTGAAAAAGATTTTCCTAATATCCAACCTAAACCTCCTCCACTGCAACTTGAGACCATTACTCCTTGTTCTGTCATCTGGTACCACTGAGAAACTCTAGATCCATCCTCTTTGGAACCCCCTTTCAGGTAGTTGAAAGCAGCTATCAAATTCCTCCTCATTCTTCTCTTCTGCAGACTAAACAATCCCAGTTCCCTCAGCCTCTCCTCATAAGTAATGTGCTCCAGCCCCCTAATCATTTTTGTTGCCCTGCGCTGGACTCTTTCCAATTTTTCCACATCCTGCTTGTAGTGTGGGGCCCAAAACTGGACACAGTACTCCAGATGAGGCCTCACCAATGTCAAATAGAGGGGAATGATCATGTCCTTCGAGCTGCTGGCAATGCCCCTACTTATACAGCCCAAAATGCCGTTAGCCTTCTTGGCCAAAAGGGCACACTGTCGACTCATATCCAGCTTTTCATCCACTGTAACTCTTAGGTCCTTTTCTGCAGAACAGCTGCCTAACCACTCGGTCCCTAGTCTGTAGTACCTAGTCTGTAGTCTGAGGTAATCTGCAGTCCTCTCCCAAAGTTTCTAGGGATGGCAGACTTATTCCTTCCTTCATGGTAGGATACCTTCCCATGCCAGTCTGAGATAACTTCAGCAGGCACTATTGCAGTTAACAAGCTAGTGGCATATGGACCCAGGAAGCTTCAGGATGCTGCAGCAGCTGTGCTCTCTGTGCCTTTGTTACCCTCAGGAGTGAGATATCAGCTCACATCACCATTTCCTGTGGAAAACGGTGCAAGCATTCAGTGCCATTGCCCTATACTCTTCATTTCATGTGTTTGAGAATTCCCTCCTCATCTCCTTCCCCTGTGGTGGGCCACACTCACCATGGCTGGTGCTGTGAGTGGTGCCATGCAGAAGCACTCCAAAGAAGAAGTGTCAATAAGCATGTCATGTTTAAAACTTTAGGGGAGCAAGGCAAGGGAGTTCTGAATGTTCAGTTTCACTTTCTATTGTGACTATATTGACAATGGGACCTCTGTGTGTTATCTGTAGCTGCTGCTGTTGTGGCCTTGAGGTGTTCCCCCTCCATACCTGCAACACCTGAGCCAAATAAGGAGGAGAAAGAAGAGGACTTGGGGTGACATATTCAGTGAGATCCTGCAACCCAGTGCTGCATTGGACTGGGAGAAGAGGACCTGGAGGGTGACTATTGCAGATTGTATGGAGGGTGAAAAAGCAGATAGGAGAAAGGCCCAGGAGTCCCAGCAGGAAAAGGAGAGGGAGATGCACCAAGACATAACAGGGCTTCTATGGCAGCAAACACAGATGCTGCAGGCTCTTGTGGACCTACTGGTTCAACAGATACGGGCTTGTCTCCTTTTGCAGTACATGGAGAACTCCATTGTGTACCTCCCTATACCACCCCTCAACATTGTAAGTGACATCCGGGGCTGCATCCCTACCCCTAGCACTCCAAAGAGGGCGGAAGTAAAGACAACCACAGCTTCACATACACTGACATGTGAGAGCTACTGTTGTTGTATGTGTAGCCTTTATGGACATGAATATTCTTTCCCCTTATTATGTTTTGTTCAATTAATGTATTAAGTTTTTAATGTATTTACTTTTAAATTGAACAGGTTTTTTTCCCCACTATTTTTTTACTCAGTAAAATTAAATCCCTTGGAACATAATTCATCTTTATTAGTTCACAACATACCTTGCAGAATCCCTTATGGTACTGGAAGCACCCACTTACTTGCTATTCTACAGTGTAACAGAACTCATAGGACCAGTGACAGTGTAATAATCATAAATGTACAGCAAGACCCCAAAGTTAATAGGTGCATTGAGAGTGTTATACTCCTAGACATGCAACAAGCACCACACATGTCCTAACAGGCCCCAAAACTGCAGGGCCATGTACAGCCCAGTACACCACTACACATTACTGTGGGCTCACTGTTAAAGAGCTCTTTCAAGGCTTCACTCAGCTGGATAGCTCCGCATTGTTTAATAGCCCTTGTATCTGATTGTTCAAACTCAGACAGTCACTCCATCTCCACCCCAGTGGCAACTTTTCCCCCTTTGCCTCACAGATATTATGCAGGACACAGCAGGCATCCATAACCATTGGGATATTTTTCTCAGAGACCTAATCTTGTGAATAAACAATGCCAGCATCCCTTGACTTTACCAAAAGCACATTCAACTGTCATTCTGCGCCTGCTGAGCCAGTAGTTAAATTTTCCTTGGTGCTGTGGAAGTGGCCAGTGTATGGCTTCATGATCCAGGAGAGCAAGGGATAGACTGGATCCTTCAGGATCACTACTGGTAATGGTCCAGTTGAGAAAATAAGTCTATGCTTTCAGCTTTCTGAACAGTCCTGTGGTCTTAAAGATATGAGCATCGTGCACCTTTTCTGACCAGCCAACAATGACTCAGTGAATCATCTCTGGTGATCCATCAATGCTTGCACAACCATAGAGGAGCAGCTCTTTCTGTTGATATACTTTGGGGTAGGATGGGCTAGTGCCAAAATAGGGATATGTGTGCCATCTATTACTCCACCACAGTTTGGGATCCCCATTGCTGCAAGTACATCCACTACGTCCTGTACATTGCCAAGAGAAACAGTCCTGCATGGCAAGAGATGATTAAAGGCCCTGCCCACTTTCATGACGATGGATTTGCCAATTCCAAAATGATTTACCACTGACTGGTAGCAATCCAGCATTGCAAGTTTCCACAGTGTGATCGCCACTCACTTCCCCACTGTCAGTGCAGTTCTCATTCTGGTGTCCATGCGATGCATGGCTGGGGCATGCTCAGCACATAGACCGAGCCCTTTTGCATCCAAAAGCTATGCAGCCACAGCTCGTGATCCCAAACCTATATTAAGATGTGACCCTACCAGTCAGAGCTTGTTTCTCAGGCCCAGAAGCAGCACTCCACCATCTGCAGCTGCTCTATGAACACCAACAATATGCTTGAAATGGCTTTTGATATGTCCCACAGCAATCTATGTTCCACGAAATCGTCACGTTCCCTGCTGATACAGCTCTTCTTGCAGTTCTGCAACTACAAGAGGATCGTGCGTCCTGAACTTGCAATGCTCATGACAATAGTGCAGAGCTGTGCAGGTTCCAAACTTCTGTCAGAGATGGTGGACAGCAAGGAGGGCTGCACGGGTTGGTGGGATTTTTTTTTTTAAAGCATAACAGTAATAGGATGTGGATAACAATAACAATACGATATGAAGAAAGTTGCATACTGGGAACTTGACCCCTTGCTCCCAGGCACACCTGCACAACTCGTTTCTGCCCCTCCATCTATTTCCAAAACTTTTGAAAACACACTGCACTGGACAGTGGCGAGTTGCACACTTGGATACCTACACACGGTGCACCGTGCTGTGCATTGATACAAGGAGTGCTGGTTAGTAAGCACAACGCCGACACAAGGAACCAAATATGTATGTGCCCAAGGTGATATACTAACTGCTGCAGCTTTATGCCAACATAGCTTGCATTGGCCAAAGTTTGTAGTGTAGATGTGCCCTTAATTAAATCAGGATAGCTTTCTTGTGTAGACAAAGCTATTGTCTCAATTTATCTTGCTGCACAGAAGGGGCTCTTCCAGTACCTTAGGTACTGCTGATAATTCTGCATTAACTTTGAAGACATCCATTATTTTTCAAATTGTGACACCTCTTTTCAGACAATGAACATCAATTATCTTAATTGCTCATTAACTGAGTAATTTATGTTTCATTCAGAAGTTCCTGAAAAGGTTGTAATCTGGTCTGCATGACAAAATTAGGTTGGTTTAACTACATGGCTCAGTGCTATGAAAAATTTCACACCCTGTGTGATGTAGTAAAGCCAACCTATGCCCCCAGATAGATACCATTAGGTAAATGGAAGAATTCTTCCATGGATCTAACTACCACCTATTAAAGAGGTGGATTTACTACAGTGCTGGAAGAACTCCTTCTGTCACTGTAGTATGTGTCTCCACTACAGTGGTGCCACTACAGGTGTGCTGCTGTAGAATTTCTAGTGTAGACGTACCACGTGACTGTTAGCTGAGAGATTCCTTTTCATCTTGTCTAGAACTTGCAAGAAGTCTTACTGACATATTGCTGACATTCCCCTTCATGGCTGTGAATATGCCAAGTGTGGTGCATTTCCTGCTGGACTGTGCATCTAGCTCTGCATGTATGTGCAATGGGGAGGAAGAAAGGGAACAAGGAGTCTTTCCCTTTCTGCCTTCTGTGTCCATGTGCAGAGACCAGCCAATATGTTGGCACTTCCAGCCTGGCTATGCTACTAGAAATCCTTTAGGAGGAGTTAAAGGGCAAAGACCAGGCCATTAATCTGCTCTACTCCGATCAGCAGAACAGGTTGGATGTGGTGTGACTGCACTCTCTCCCTTGTAAACAGATGGCGGGAACAGTAGTTGATGCTGGATATTCTCTCCAAATGCTCCCGGAGGCCTTGTGTCATGCCCGGGGCATGGGCGGTCTGACCTTATGGTCAGAGTAGAAGTCGGGAGTCAGGCTGGGTCAGGTACCAAGAGGTCAGAGTCCAAGGCAGGCAAAACCAAAAGTCAGGAGGATGGCAGGGTCAGGTTACCAGATCAGAGTCTGAGACAGGCCAGAGGGCAAACCAGGAGTCAGATGGCAGGAGGCAGGCAGAGTCAGGTTACTAGGAGATCAAGAACAGGTATTGCATGGGAAGCAGTCCTTAGCATTTCTGTAGAAGCTGTGAACCAGTCAGGACCCCCAGTGTTCTGCTAATCAGATTCCAGGACTGGAGTCCTTTGTCCAGGTTTAGCTTATTTTCTGGCAATTGTTAGCAGGTCACTGAGTGGCAGGTTGGAACTTACTAGTTCCTAAGAGCCCTGTGGACCGGCACACAAGACCTGAGGTCCCTAACACCTTGTTGTTCCTTCCTCAGGCACCGTGCTTCCTGGAGCAGCCTCACAACATATGCTTCTCCACATATGTGCTGTGAGATGCTACCTTTTGTGGATGGATTGTGGCTGACATTGAGACAAATAAAAAGCTACAGTCAAGGTTTGGTTTAGTCATTTAGGTTCCCTAAAATTGGGGTCCTAAATTCATACTTGTGTTTGACATCAGTAGGAGCTTCTGGGTGCTCAGTACTTTTGAAAAGTAGGTCATTTATTTTTCATCTAAATATGAATGTATGAGCCTAACTTTAACCATCTATCTTTAAAAATCTTGGCCTATGTGATATGAGTCTTGGTACCTGTTGCTATTCCAGGGACACTGCAAGACCACTATCTGCACTGGGTACAATTTTCCAAAACACCTAAGTGACTAAGTGAAATTTTTCATTAAGACTTAAGCTCCTAATGTACTTAGGTGCTGCTGAAAATGTTAACCACTGTCTTTCCTTCTGATGGGTTTTTAGGTGAGGCATATTCTCTGTTGGCACTGAGTCAAATTATAAATTGTTATTTAATGATTGCAGATGTTCTGAGAGATTGTCCTGTTCAGCACATTTGATCCATCAAAAAGAATAAATATATTAGGAGCAGGGGTGACTTAGGTTTTCTATGCTGTCTACCTCCTGATGCAGGGTTAGTTACAATCTAGCTCTTACTGTGAGTTTAAAACCTGCCAGAGTGCTGGATCTTGGTTTCTTTTGGTTCATGATCAGAGGTCAAAACAGTGAGATATGGCTATGTGGAAGCTGTGGATTTAGTTACAGTGTGTTTGTAAAAAGGCAGGGGACTAGAATTAGAAATAGGAAATAGTAAAACAAACAAACTATAACTGATATGCACAAATGACAATACACAATCAGAGTTTCCAGCAGCGTTTAACAAGAAACAGTGACTGGAGAAAGGTTATAATTCAAGCTTTTTATTATTCTTTTGGCTCTGCCTCCTTCTAAGAACAGTTGGTGAGGATGTTACACAATGATTGCATCCCTCTTTGCAGTATTTTTGTCACCCTTACTCCCTCTAACCAACACTGCATTAAGACGAGATTTTCCAATGGTCAAAAATAACCATCAAAATTAGAGCAATCCCTTGTGTCTCTAATGAAGATTCTAAAGAACAATGACAATGACAGTCAATTGGGGTAAGTTTTAGTTTAAATACTAATCTCTCAACTGTCATTTTTTAGGGATCCTGGGATATAGGCAGAGCTAACTGCAGTTTCACTTGGCAGCTTCTATTTCCAAGTAAACAGTGACATATTTTCTCCCCACCAGGAGAAGTAAACTATGGCCATGATATTATCATCTTTGAATTTTCCTCTAGTCAACTAAAGAATGATTGAATGTGTTTGTTTAGTTAACATAGAAAAAACAGGGTGGTCTTTGCCTGTACTTATGATTTTCCTTGGTCCTTTCAACCCAAAAAAGTAATTTGTTTAATTGACCATTCTTGCTTCCTTCCCATTTAGATGGCTCAACAATATTTAAAATGAGGTTGATTTTCCAATCCTTTAATCAGGTATTTGGAAGATCTTCAGAAATGTAAAGGAGTACAGAAGAAGGCTTTTCAACATACTCAATAAGTAGTATTAAAATTATCGTAACAATTACTATAGTGAGAACCAGCATGATATAAAAATTACAAAATAATAGAAAAAAATATAACCTATTCTTATTACAACGTGCCATACTTTTGGGGCAATTGTCCCTAAATTTGGGGTATCTGGAAACAATTTTAAACACTTGTTAATTAATAGAATGTCCTGAGAATAGGGAAAGCATTATTGCATGCATGATGTGAGCCATTACCTACCTCATCTGGCAAATGCAAGAGATGGAGGACTGTATGTGTTTGGAGAGTTTAAGCCAAATCCCTTCAACCATTTTTAAACTGCGGGGACCGTTGAAATTAAGATGTAACTTTCTTGCTTAAATAAATAAAATCTGAACTCTCCCTCCCCGCCTCGCTCTCCCCTCCCCCCCCCCGATAGTTGTAGGTTAAATAATTCAAACATGGCTGAATATTGCATCTTTAAATGGGAAAAAATGTATAATCCTCTCCAATAAATAAATTCTGGGGATTATATTTTACTATTTTTAAAGTGTTTTAAAATGATGAAATGGCCAAATCCTACTGCCCACTCACCATCTTCCAGTGCCCAGTCATCACCCTGAAAACAAGATGGTGGTCTCACATATACTCTACACTGCCATTGAGATCTAAGCTAGTTCAAGTAACAAGAACAGCACCATAGTGGCTAGCCCACTCTGCCTGGGATTCTAGATACATACTCGAGCAGCTAGCTTGAGCCCCTGCCCCATGCGGCAATCACACCTCCTGACTGCAATGCAGACATACCTAAGGCCTGGTCTACACTAGAGAATTAGGCTGGTGTCACTACATTGGTGTAAACAGTGTTGTTAAGCCAGCCTAAGTCCCTGAGTAGGCAGCACTAGATTGACGGAAGAATTCTTCCATCAACCTCGTTACCACCTCAGAGGGAAGTGGATTACCTATGACAATGAAAGAATCCCTCCCGTCGGTTTAGGTAAGTCTACACTGAAGTGCTACAGAGATGCATCTGCAGCAGTGTAGCTGTGCTGCTGTAGTGTTTGAAATTTAGACAAACCCTTAGACTACAGCCTCTTCCTAATCTCTCTAGGGTGGAAGACCTTATGAAGCAGGACTCGTTACATGTTCCTATGATGCAATTAGAGGTGCAACCAGATCATAAACACCTGTGTCCACTTCTGTCTTCACCTGACCTGGTGTGTGTGTGTGTGTGTGTGTGTGTGTGTGTGTTTTAACTAAGCTGTAGCACTTTCCACATCTTCCTGCTTTGTCCTTTTCTAGCATCTCTCTGCAACTCAAAGCTAACAAAGATGATTGCTGTGCACCTGTTTGTGAACTTTTGAATGTGCAGCATTGTTCTCTTCAACTTCTGACGTAGTAGCAGATTTCATAAGGGGAAATGAATAAAAATGATCCACCCCTCAAAATTTCAATGAATTCCCTAGATCATTTCAACCATAGCTCTGTAGAACTTCCAAACTGATTCTAATATTTATAAAAGCTTCATATTTATTCAAAATTTTATTTAAAACTGTGGCTTAATTTTTTACAGAGATTATTAAAGTGGAAGACACACTGCAGATAGCTATGTTATGGTGCTAGTAACGTAATATACTTTTTCTTCTTAATCTAATAAATGGAGTTGATCTGAATTCTCACTGTGTTGTTACATGAGTAACTGAATCACCAATTTGTTCAATATAATAATATAGAAACAAAATAAAATAAAAGTGAAACAAAATTAACCAGTACAGTAGCTACAATAAAGAAAATCCATACTCTAGTCCCTAGGTGGAGAGCTGAAACAGGTTGTAGAAAAAAATATAGTTGAGATGAAAAGCATACTAGCATGAATATAACCATGAATGTCAATACAGTATATGTTTGCCATTGAGCTCAGGCCAGTGGCCTGCTTATTAAAAAAAAGAAAAGAAAAGAAAAGAAAATCATCCTGAGACAAACCTCTTTCACACCTATAGGGCTCTGAACATGCATTAGTCAGGCAAAACACTATATACAGAAGTATATAACTTCACAGAGCCACTGAACACAACAACAACAACAACAACAACAACAAAATCAAAATGATGAATCAACAGGGGAAAAGAAAAAACAAAACAAAAATGACTGAAAACATGTCTTACCCAATGAAAAATCAAACAAACATAAAATCATCTCTACATTGGAGGTACATCAGAATAAAGAATACCATAGGCTCATGGATAAATACAATCAAGATAAAAGGTAATGGCCATAACTCTTGGAATGTGTTTTCCTCAATGAGGATGGAGCTCATGACCTCTTTGAATCTGAGTATATGTTAGCAGCATTTTTCCTAAAAAAGATTCAATAGTCAAGAATAATCATAGAATCATAGAATTGTAGGACTGGAAGGGACCTCAAGAGGTCTTCTAGTCCTGTCCCCTGCACTCATGGCAGGACTAAGTATTCTAGACCATCCCTGACAGATGTTTGTCTAACCTGCTCTAAAAAATCTCCAATGACTCCCCTAGTGCTTAACTATTCTGACAGGAAGTTTATCCTAATATCCAACCTAAATCACCCTTGCTGCAATTTAAGCCCACTACTTTTTGTCCTATCTTCAGAGATTAAAGAGAACAATTTTTCTCTCTCCTCCTTGTAACAACCTTTTATGTATTTGAAAACTGTTATCATACTCTTCCCATCCCCCATCTTTAAACTAGGTTCGATGGGGACAGGTGAGCAAAGCCCACAGGTAAGTGGGGAACATGGAGACCTGGGAGATGGGTCAGAAATGAGAGGGAGTGTGGGCTATATTGGCAGAGAGAAAGGAGTTTCAGGACAAAACTGGGAGGAAAGATCAAACCAGTATCTTAGATGCCTATATACAAATGCGAGAAGTTTGGGTAATAAGCAGGAAGAACTGGAAGTGCTAATAAATAAATACAACTATGACATTGTTGGCATCACTGAAACTTGGTGGGATAATACACATGATTGGAATGTTGGTGTGGATGGGTACAGCTTGCTCAGGAAGGATAGACAGGGGGAAAAGGGAGGAGGTGTTGCCTTATATATTAAAAATGTACACACTTGGACTGAGGTAGAGATGGACATAGGAGATGGAAGTGTTGAGAGTCTCTGGGTTAGGCTAAAAGGGGTAAAAAACAAGGGAGATGTCATGCTAGGAGTCTACTACAGGCCACCTAACCAGGTGGAAGAGGTGGATGAGGCTTTTTTTAAGCAACTAACAAAATCATCCAAAGCCCAAGATTTGGTGGTGATGGGGGACTTCAACTATCCGGATATATGTTGGGAAAATAACACAGCAGGGCACAGACTATCCAACAAATTCTTGGACTGCATTGCAGACAACTTTTTATTTCAGAAGGTTGAAAAAGCTACTGGGGGGAAGCTGTTCTAGACTTGATTTTAACAAATAGGGAGGAACTCGTTGAGAATTTGAAAGTAGAAGGCAGCCTGGGTGAAAGTGATCATGAAATCATAGAGTTTGCAATTCTAAGGAAGGGTAGAAGGGAGAACAGCAAAATAGAGACAATGGATTTCAGGAAGGCAGATTTTGGTAAGCTCAGAGAGCTGATAGGTAAGGTCCCATGGGAATCAAGACTGAGGGGAAAAACAACTGAGGAGTGTTGGCAGTTTTTCAAAGGGACACTATTAAGGGCCCAAAAGCAAGCTATTCCGCTGGTTAGGAAAGATAGAAAATGTGGCAAAAGACCACCTTGGCTTAACCACGAGATCTTGCATGATCTAAAAAATAAAAAGGAGTCATATAAAAAATGGAAACTAGGACAGATTACAAAGGATGAATATAGCCAAACAACACAGGAATGCAGGGGCAAGATTAGAAAGGCAAAGGCACAAAATGAGCTCAAACTAGCTACAGGAATAAAGGGAAACAAGAAGACGTTTTATCAATACATTAGAAGCAAGAGGACGACCAAAGACAGGGTAGGCCCACTGCTTAGTGAAGAGGGAGTAACAGTAACAGGAAACTTGGAAATGGCAGAGATGCTTAATGACTTCTTTGTTTCGGTCTTCACTGAGAAGTCTGAAGGAATGCCTAACATAGTGAATGCTAATGGGAAGGGGGGAGGTTTAGCAGATAAAATAAAAAAAGAACAAGTTAAAAATCACTTAGAAAAGTTAGATGCCTGCAAGTCACCAGGGCCTGATGAAATGCATCCTAGAATACTCAAGGAGCTAATAGAGGGGGTATCTGAGCCTCTAGCTATTATCTTTGGAAAATCATGGGAGACGGGAGAGATTCCAGAAGACTGGAAAAGGGCAAATATAGTGCCCATCTATAAAAAGGGAAATAAAAACAACCCAGGAAACTACAGACCAGTTAGTTTAACTTCTGTGCCAGGGAAGATAATGGAGCAAGTAATTAAGGAAATCATCTGCAAACACTTGGAAGGTGCTAAGGTGATAGGGAACAGCCAGCATGGATTTGTAAAGAACAAATCATGTCAAACCAATCTGATAGCTTTCTTTGATAGGATAACGAGCCTTGTGGATAAGGGTGAAGCTGTGGATGTGGTATACCTAGACTTTAGTAAGGCAATTCATATGGTCTCACATGATATTCTTATCGATAAACTAGGCAAATACAATTTAGATGGGGCTACTATAAGGTGGGTGCATAACTGGCTGGATAACCGTACTCAGAGAGTTGTTATTAATGGTTCCCAATCCTGCTGGAAAGACATAACGAGTGGGGTACCGCAGGGGTCTGTTTTGGGACCGGCTCTGTTCAATATCTTCATCAACGACTTAGACATTGGCATAGAAAGTACGCTTATTACGTTTGCGGATGATACCAAACTGGGAGGGATTGCAACTGCTTTGGAGGACAGGGTCATAATTCAAAATGATCTGGACAAATTGGAGAAATGGTCTGAGTTAAACAGGATGAAGTTTAACAAAGACAAATGCAAAGTGCTCCACTTAGGAAGAAAAAATCAGTTTCACACATACAGAATGGGAAGAGACTGTCTAGGAAGGAGTACGGCAGAAAGGGATCTAGGGGTTATAGTGGACCACAAGCTAAATATGAGTCAACAGTGTGATGCTGTTGCAAAAAAAGCAAACATGATTCTGGGATGTATTAACAGGTGTGTTGTGAGCAAGACACGAGAAGTCATTCTTCCGCTCTACTCTGCTCTGGTTAGGCCTCAGCTGGAGTATTGTGTCCAGTTCTGGGCACCGCATTTCAAAAAAGATGTCGAGAAATTGGAAAGGGTCCAGAGAAGAGCAACAAGAATGATTAAAGGTCTTGAGAACATAACCTATGAAGGAAGGCTGAAAGAATTGGGTTTGTTTAGTTTGGGGACATGATAGCAGTTTTCAGGTATTTAAAAGGGTGTCATAAGGAGGAGGGAGAAAACTTGTTCACCTTAGCCTCTAAGGATAGAACAAGAAGCAATGGGTTTAAATTGCAGCAAGGGAGGTTTAGGTTGGACATTAGGAAAAAGTTCCTAACTGTCAGGGTGGTTAAACACTGGAATAAATTGCCTAGGGAGGTTGTGGAATCTCCATCTCTGGAGATTTTTAAGAGTAGATTAGATAAATGTCTATCAGGGATGGTCTAGACAGTATTTGGTCCTGCCATGCGGGCAGGGGACTGGACTCAATGACCTCTCGAGGTCCCTTCCAGTCCTAGAATCTATGAATCTATGAATCTTCTCTTCTCCAGACTAAATGTGAGTGCCTTCTTCACTAAGGCCTGGTCTACACTAGGAGGTTATGTCGAATTTAGCAGCGTTAAATCGAATTAACCCTGCACCCGTCCACACAACGAAGCTATTTAGTTCGACATAGAGGTCTCTTAAATTCGACTTCTGTACTCCTCCCCAACGAGGGGAGTAGCGCTAAATTCAACATGGCCATGTCGAATTAGGGTAGGTGTGGATGGAAATCGACGCTAATAGCTCCGGGAGCTATCCCACAGTGCACCACTCTGTTGACGCTCTGGACAGCAGTCCGAGCTCGGATGCTCTGACCAGCCACACAGGAAAAGCCCCAGGAAAATTTGAATTCCTTTTCCTGTCTGGGCAGTTTGAATCTCATTTCCTGTTTGGACATCGTGGCGAGCTGAGCAGCACTGACAACGATGCAGAGCTCTCCAGCAGAGATGGCCATGCAATCTCAGAATAGAAAGAGGGCCCCAGCATGGACTGATCGGGAAGTCTTGGATCTGATCGCTGTGTGGGGCGATGAGTCCGTGCTTTCCGAGCTGCGATCGAAAAGACGGAATGCAAAGATCTACGAGAAGATCTCAAAAGCCATGACAGAGAGAGGATACAGCCGGGATGCAACGCAGTGCCGCGTGAAAATCAAGGAGCTGAGACAAGGGTACCAGAAGACCAAAGAGGCAAACGGACGCTCCGGATCCCAGCCCCAGACATGCCGTTTCTACGAGGCACTGCATTCCATCCTAGGTGCGGCCGCCACCACTACCCCACCACTGACCGTGGACTCTGAGGATGGGATATTGTCGACTGCCGGTTCCTCGGAGATGTTAGCGGACGGGGAAGATGAGGAAGGAGATGAGGAGGACAAGGCAGTCAACAGCGCTTACAACGCTGATTTCCCAGACAGCCAGGATCTGTTCATCACCCTCACAGAGATCCCCTACCAACCGTCCCCAGGCGTTAACCCTGACCCAGAATCAGGGGAAGGATCAGTCGGTAAGTGTTTTAAACATGTAAACATTTATTTTGAACAGAACATTCATATTAGCAGTGGGTTTTTCATGATTTGTTTGCCCTAGGCGCTTAAAGTTTCAGTCCTTGGCAGTGCAACTACTGCAAAAAAATCTAACAATGTCCGGTTTATCATGATTGGTTTGCCCTAGGCGCTCTACTGTTTAGTCCTTGCCAGTGCAGCTACAGTAAAATTTGGTCTATATGTCCGGGGATAGAGCTGAAATCCTCATGGGACATCTCCATGAAGCTCTCCTGGAGGTAATTGGAAAGCCTTTGCATGAGGTTCCTTGGGAGAGCGGCCTTATTGTGTCCTCCATAGTAGGAAATGTTTCCGCGCCAGGAGATCATCAAGTACTCCGGGATCATTGCCTTGCAGAGCAGGGCGGCATACGGCCCTGGTCTTTGCAGGCTTTCCCGAAGCAGCCGTTCTTTCTCGGTCTCTGAAATCCTCATCAGAGTGATGTCGCTCATAGTGACCTGCTTTGAATTAGGTAGGGGTAGCAAGCTGCAATAACAATGGGGATATTGGTTTCGCTGAGATCAGAGCGAGTCAGTAAGGTTCTCCATCTCCCCTTGAGACGTCCAAAAGCACACTCCACCACCATTCTGCACTTGCTCAGCCGGTAGTTGAAGAGTTCTTTTTCACTGTCCAGGGCGCCTGTATAGGGCTTCATGAGCCAGGGCATTAGCGGGTAGGCTGGGTCCCCGAGGATGACTATAGGCATCTCCACATCCCCAAGAGTTATTTTGTGGTTCGGGAAGTAAATACCTTCCTGCAGCCGTCTAAACAGACCTGAGTTCCTGAAAACACGAGCGTCATGAACCTTGCCCGGCCATCCAACGTTGATGTTTGTAAAATGTCCCCTATGGTCCACCAGTGCTTGCAGCACCATTGAAAAGTAGCCCTTTCGGTTAATGTACTGGCTGGCCTGGTAGTCCGGTCCGAGGATAGGGATGTGAATTCCATCTATAGCCCCACCGCAGTTTGGGAATCCCATCGCGGCGAAGCCATCTATGATGACCTGCACGTTTCCCAGAGTCACTACCTTTGACAGCAGTACCTCAACGATTGCGTTGGCTACTTGCATCACAACAACCCCCACGGTAGATTTGCCCACGCCAAAGTGGTTCGCGACTGACCGGTAGCTGTCTGGCATTGCAAGCTTCCAGAGGGCTATGGCCACTCGCTTCTGGACACTCAGGGCTGCTCGCATCTCGGTGTCCTTGCACTTCAGGGCAGGGGACAGCAACTCACAAAGTTCCAGGAAATTTCCCTTCCGCATCCGAAAGTTTCGCAGCCACTGTGATTCATCCCAGACCTGCAGCACTATGCAGTCCCACCAGTCCGTGCTTGTTTCCCTGGCCCAGAATTGCCGTTCCACAGCATCAACATGACCCATTGCCACCATGATGTCCACGGTGCGGGGTCCCGTGCTTTGTGACAGGTCTGTGCCACTCTCAGACTTCATGTCCTCACCGCGCTGCCGTAGCCTCCTCGCCCGATTTCTCAGCATCTGCCTCTGGAAAAGGTGGATGATAAGGTGCGAGGAGTTGACAACGGCCATAACTGCAGCGATGGTTGCAGCGGGCTCCATGCTCGCAGTGCTGTGGCGTCTGCGCTGTCACTGACCAGAAAAGTGCGCGAACTGATTGCCCGCCGGCGCTTTCAGGGAGGGATGGCGGGAGTGACGGTTGGATGACGACAGTTACCCAAAACCACCCTCGACACATTTTTTTCCCCAGAAGGCATTGGGGGCTCGACCCAGAATTCCAATGGGCAGCGGGGACTGCGGGAACTGTGGGATAGCTGCCCACAGTGCACCGCTTCCAATGTCGACGCTTGCCCCGTTAGTGTGGACTCACAAAGTCGAATTACTGTCCTTAGTGTGGATACACACGTGCGACTTTGTAATATCGATTCCGCATATTCGATTTAAGTAAAATCGAACTACTCTCGTAGTGTAGACATACCCTAAGAGTGAAATCCTGGCCCTATTCAAGTCAATGAAGTTTTACTATTGACTTCACTGTGTTCAGGATTTCATCCTGAGAGTTTAATCATATATTGTAGGTTGGTCACAATGTGGGAAGGTGGGAGACCAGTTGCTATGGGACTACTGCTCTCCTTCCTATGCTGGTAGATGGGGAGTGGGTAGAGCCTGAGTTTCATCCTTCAACACGCTAAGCAGCACAGCTGAATTTCTTCCTGGAGAAAAGAGGAAACAGGAACTGCAGTGGGATTCTGAGTTACAATTCAGTTCCTACTCTGCTTCTGGAGTACCGTGACTAGGTACGGCCCCTTTACTAAGGCCAATTTGCAAGGTGCCAATCTAGCCTTGAATGAGAAAGAAGATACACCATAAATGATATTGTGGCTGGGTGCACTCAGGATGGTCACAATCTTATTAGGTTTCGGTTTAGATTACTGATTAATGAAACATCAGATAACTCAACTCAATCAGTTTATTAACCATAGAAAAATCAGCACAAACAGAGATGTTCATATATTACCAGTCTTCAGGGAACAGTATCACAACAATTACAGATCACATCATCTGCGTCTGTTCACTTTAACTCATATTTATAGTGTATTGTTTATGACAAGTAGAAAATTAATATACTTTACTCCCTTTTTCTTATCTAGTTTTATACCTATTTTTCAGGATACAAAGACATCTGTCCCAATCATACATAAAAACATTCCAAGTGTTAGTAGACTAAAGAGTACAAATAGCATCAGACCACAGTGATAAAATGTTTTATACTAACTCATAATTTATATATAATGTTTCTTAACAGAACAAATTTTGCCTATACAAATAACAAATGTTGGAATAATTTGACTCCTGGTAATGTTCCACAATAAAGCTTGACATGAGTGCAAGGCATACAAAGTCTTCCAAAATATATATGTTACTGGTTAATAATCAAAAGTCAGATCTTGATTCAACAAAGCACTTAAACCCACCCAGGCTTAAATCTATCCCTATTCTCTAAAGCATTTAAGCATGTGCTTAAATTCTCTTGAAATCAAAGAGACTGCTCCCATGCTTAAAATTAAGCACATACTTATGTGATTTGCTGAATAGGGACAGGATTAAGCATGTGATTAAAGCTAAGAATGGAATGCTTTACTCAATCAAGGCCTCAAAGAATGAAACCAAAAATTCAGATGGGGAGTAAAAATTCAGGAGGTTCCCTGTGAGTCAACTTGTGGGATTTTGGGCTGATCACTTTTGTCCTGGAGCTCCGGGATTTAGAGTACCATATCCAAGGCTTAACTCTATGATGGCGAGTTTTTCCATTCACTTTTCCAGTACGTAAACTTACTCTCCTTTCTTATTATAAATACTAAGCCTCAAGGAAAAGATGGTATGGATAAAGTGAATAGAGAAGTATTATTTACCCTTTACCACAATACAAAAAACAGGGGTCAACCAATTAAGTTAATAGGCAGCAGGTTTAATACAAACAAGAGGAGGAACTTTTTCACACAACACATAATTAACTTGTGGAACTCAGTTCCATGGGATGCTGGGATGGCCAAAAGCATAACTAGTATGAGAAAAGATTAGCCAACATGCTCAGGGATGTAACCCCATTATGGGCAACCCTAAACTTCTGATTGGCAGGAAGGAGAAGCTGGGAGGGAAGACAGCAGTGGATCGCTCCATAATTTCCCTGTTGTGTACACTCCCCCAAAGTTTTGGTACTGGCCAATGTTGGAGACAGTATTGTGGGCTAGATGGACCATTCGTCTGACCAGTATGGCAGTATTTGTTCTTAGATTTGCTGACTACAACTTTTTTTTCTGCTAAGTCATGCTACCAACTTATATTTAAAAACATAATAAAAAGATATCTTGCAAGATGGCCAATAGACACTTCTGGCACAAATATTTGAATGAATGCACAATTCAGCAACATTCAAACAAGGAAAACTTGCTCAAATGAATATTCTGGAAAAGCAAATACAAAGGGAATGTGAACACAGTCAAGGCAAATTCAGTGTATTATTTGCACAAATATCCATGGAAATTTTTTCTGATAGTTTTCCAGTTCTAATTTTCTCATAATGTCTGGGCATCTACATCTCTATAAAACTGCAGTTCACTAAGGTTCTGAACCAAACCCCACTGAAGTCAATTATCTTCTTTTCTTTGATTTCAAAGGGCTTTGCATCAGGCCCTAAAATATGTGAAGTTATTAAATTTACAGATCCCAAAGGAAGGTCTTAAAAGAAATACATAAGGGCATCTTTACTTCCTAATTGCTAGGATAATGTTATTATGAGATGCTAAAACCTTTATACTGAATTCTACATGTGCATGGCTAGATTTTCTAAATAGCTAATGTTTAATTCAAGCAGATCAGAGTATAATCCATATTATTTACATTTCAGTTTAATACAAGGAATTCAAAAGAGAAAAGTATAATCCTTTTTAAAGTAATACAATAACTGCTTATTCATACATTTCTGAGGGTATCTAATGACATAGTCCCAACTCTGTTTATGTAAATTGGGCTTTTATATATAAAACAGATTTACATCTTCCTGCCTTTGGTACAATTTGCATGAATAAATCCCTATTTTGTGCAAGGTCTTCGTAACTGTGCAACCAAATGATTAGGAGAGTGGCAGGATGAGTGTACACTGCTGTTCTCACGGACACTTATTTATGTTTTATTGTTTTAATTATAAGAAATAATCATCATACTGACTGTGATACAATATTAGTATGTAGAACTGAGCTAAAAGAATTAATGTACTTTTAAATTACACTATAAATTAAAAGATATTTATCTGGCATTAATTTTAGGTATCATTTAGTGGAGCAGAGATGTATTTTTATTACACTGTAGAACAGAAAGTAGAAGTTACATTTCACTGTTAACCGACTGTTACATGACAAGTAAACAAGTTTAATCGTGTTATTCACCTCATTGACTTTAATGATTCAATAATAGATGTAATAGGCACCTCAGGACCAGATGGCATAAGGAAAAAAGTCCCCATGAAGTACTACTTTTTCATCTCAAGTATCTGATAAATATGTTAACACTCTACATTATGATGATAGTTGCAATTTCTCAACAGCTGGCCAGTTACCTGGCACAGTGGGTGCTATCATACACAGCCTGAAGTTTCAATTCTCAGCACTGGGGTAAGTTGAAGCCATTTTGTTGTTGTTTTTAAACATTTTTATTGTTTTCAAATGTGCCTTATAACAATGGAGAAAAGAATAAAAAGATTCTTATTAAAAGCTAGATCATGACTTGTGACTCCCTGCACCACCAGCTCCATATGCTACTCGTGCAGGTGCTCCCATCCATACAACGCATCAGCAGAGTGTGGCATTAATTTTAGGTATCACCTAACTCACCAGAGGAAATAACACAGTCATGTCCTGTCAAGCCATACTCTGCCCATGCCATTGCTCACTACAGCACGTACTGTATGAGTGATGTGGCAAACAACTCAGCCATAGGAACATTGCTTATTTATGGCTCTCAGCTTTGGTGTCAGCAAAAGGACCTCTGGGGACAGCTGGATGGAACACCCATTCCAAGCCCTGCATTCCAGTCAGAATGCACCATGTATGGTCACTGGCCCGCGCTTCAGCCAGCACCGTTTACATCTGAGGCTGTGTACCACCTACTGCTTGCAGGTATTGCATGCTCTATACAGAGAGGGTATTTTCACAGCCTTTGGCACACATCTCCATTTCTATTTACATGTTGCCTCTGACTCAGTCATTGGCTTGGTACACACCCTCTGCGGTACTGGGTGTGCAGCTGAAAAATTCCTTCGCGCATGCTAGCATCCATGCTACCTGCGGGTGCACAGATCACTGCCCTACCTGTGCTAATGTGCTCATATAAGCAAGGTTGTCACAATTTTTCCCTCAGTGAAAAAAAAACACAAATATTTCCAGAGGTGCAGAGAGAAGGATGGGGATCAGTGCTGAAGGGTGGTAAAGAGGCAGCTCTGAAAACAAGCAATCATGAAATTGGCTTCTAACTCATACTGAAAAACAGTAAACTGAATTATAGCTCCTTGGCAACTTACACAACAAAATGTGTGTTCAAATTATACTACATTTTTA
Source organism: Emys orbicularis (assembly GCF_028017835.1). NCBI lineage: Eukaryota > Metazoa > Chordata > Testudines > Emydidae > Emys > Emys orbicularis. The sequence goes on along the minus strand of NC_088683.1, from coordinate 263,993,672 downwards.
GAAACTACCAAGAAGGCATACCATGCCCTAATAATACTATACATATTTTTAGTATACCCCTGTGAGAGAGAATAATCAAACGACATGTGTTAGATGCTAGTCACATCACTTAATGCACTACTGGAAGGTACTCAGATACGGCAGTGATGAGGGAGGTATAAGAACCATTATAGAACAGAATAAAATAGAATCTTCCATCAGAGTGTCCTACAGTGATTTATGCACATTAATGAATTTATCCATGCAATAGAACTGTATGATAGTTATTGTTATAATCCCTAATTGACAAAGAAGGAAACACATGAGGTACAAACTGGTTCATGCTAGTGAGAGGTGCATGGCTTATACTCCTCTTAAGCCACGTGTAAGGGCTAAAGTCAGTATTTCTAGTTTTTTGGAATTGAAGCCCGACCATTGTCGTGGATGCACTCCTGCCCCCACACTCTTCCATATCACCAGCACACCACAATTGAGTTATAAAATGGACGCAGTTTCCCAGAACAAATAAAGAAAAACAACCCAGTGTGCTCCAATGGAGAAGTACAAGAGATTTTTCAGGACTAACAGGTATCCACTAAACACCCGTGGAAGGAACATAAACTACAGTAGGTAAAATGTAAAAAGGGAAACACAAAACAGGAGGGTGAAGAGGGAATTGGAAGAGCAATAAGCCAAAAACTTCAACACAAACAACAAAACAATCTCTAAGCAAGTCAAAAGCAGAAAGGCTGATAGAGAACTGGTGGGTCCATTGGATTAGCAGAGAATAAAGGGAGCTGTTAAGGAAAATAAAGACATTGCAGAGAAGCTTTCTGCGCATCAGCCTTCACCAGAGATGAAGCTGGGGAGAAAACTACCTCTCTAGAGTAAATAAAATGAGGCACAGGGAGAGATTGAAGTGACACTGAAACATCTTGATAAATTAAATACAAACAAGACCTCATGAAGGCTAGATTCTGAAGGCAAGGCATTTAAGAATGAAGTGGCCGAGTTACTACCAAAAATGTGAAATATCTCATTAAAAATCCTTGAATACTGGAGGTCTGGAAAGTACAGACTGGGACTTGCTCAAGGAGCTAACCACTACTGAATGTGAGTGAGGGTGGCAGACTGTGTATTTAAGTGAGTTAGAATTAAAGCAAACTAGATGAAAGAAAATAAAAATATTTTTCTCGGCTTCTTAGTTTATGTGTTAAACTTTTATTTGCAAGGATATAAAATTGTTCCCTTCAAACACAGGATGGCCAAGAAAACAAATTGTTAAATCAAAGAGGCAGATGGTAGGCAATACTTCCATACAGTTATGGGATAGACATTTCCACTGTCTGTCAAAACTATACTGCCAAAGAGTGGGACCGAGTAACAAACTTTTGATCCACACATGGTTGTGATTGTTCCCCACACTGAGAATCTGGGGATTTGATTTATGTCCAACTCTATTTCTAATCTCTTATTAACTGTACTAAGAATAAGTGTGGCCAGAATTTGTGTCAAATTTTTTATAACAAATGTATCCAAAGTTAGCTAAACTACCTGAAAGTTTCCAACATAATTATTTTTAATATCCATTATAATTTTGCCATTTCTGACATAGCCCATATTTTCCCTAACCAATTTTTCATACTCAGGGCCTTTTTTGCTTCTATCTTGCTGTGATTTCACAGCAAGCTGCTAATTAATAAGAGATGCATTTTGAATTTGTTCATTCAGACCATATTTTATACTAACCGAGACACCTAATAATATTAGTAGTGAATCATAAGGGAGTTTTGTTTTGTGATTATATTTAACAATGTGATCACATTTCCCCAAACCTTTTAATTTTGAGCATGTCTACAACATATGAAAGAACTCAATACAGAAGATCCAACATAATACAAGTTTCATTATCCTGTATCCCAGAGAAAAATAGCACAGTGCTTCAGAGATGTTCTTCATGTTATTATGAAAAAAAAAGTATGATAGATGTATTCTTTGAGTGAAATCCTGGCCCCACCGAAGTCAGTAGGAGTTAAACCCTTGATTTCTGCAGGTCTAGGATTTCACCCTCTGTACTTATCCCTTATTCTACTCTACAAAGTCTTGAGGAGGTTGTTCCATTTGCTGTGCAGTATACTCACAAAACCTTCATTAATCTCAAATTAATCATTTACGCCATATTGCCAATCTAGCTGTTTGAACAATTATCAATGTTCAAACCCTTAATTTAGCTTGATATAAAGGCAATAATTGCCTTTTTTGTAAATTCATTTCTTAACTATATGAATCTATGTCACCTCAACTGAGAAAATTTCACTACCAGAGGAAAAAGGTGAATTCTTTGTTCTTGAAAGATCACTCTCCATGTGGTGGTGATAGGGGTGTATATGCAGGGCCGTACCCAGGGCAGAGCAAGCAGGGCAGCTACCCAGGACACAAAGCCGCAGGAGTGGAAGAATGGGGCAGCATGGGGTTGGGGCACATCAGGTCATGCAACATCCCAGATTACTGCCTTCCTTTTAGCACAGAGGTTTTCAAACTATGAGTGCACCTTTGGGGGCCTATAAAAATTACTCTAAATACCTACAAGCCTAAATAAAGAACAATATTATTTCTACAGGTTTTTTTCAACCTTCATATAGAATTTGATAGGAGAGATAATTCTTTGTTTAATTCTCTAGGAGGGGGTCAAAAACCTATACAAATATTATAATTTAGTGTCCATAAAGTTCTGTAGGACTATTTCTTAACTGTCTTGAGTAAAACATTAGTCCATTTTATTCCAGCCTCTCCCCATCCCTGGAGGAAAGCTCTTATTGGTAAAATATATATGGTCTGGTTGACCTCACCCTCCTATGATAAAATGCCCCATGGAAGGGGCTTCCAGGGAGATAAATGCTGTGAGGTTCCCCTCACAAGGATTCTCTCATTGTTCTGGCAGGGATAAGTTGGGGGTAGGCCCTACCTTCCACACAACAGGCCCTGGGTCTGCTCCCAGGCCTTGTAAATGCCCAGGATCTATGTGGATCTGTGGAGATAGGAAGGAGGCTATGTCCATCCTCATGGGGCCCTGTGTCTTCACAGCTCCATATCCTCAGCAGCTCTGACCTTAGGCTTATAATACATTTCCTAGGGGATATTTGCCTCATGCAGGGTGAAATGATGCACAACTCTTGCCTTGGCCCTCCCAGTGTTTGCCACCCTTCCCTCCATTCAGAATCCCAGACCATTGGAGAGATTTTTTTAGGGGCCAGGGAAGGGCAACATTTCCATGGGTGTAGCTGGCAGCACCTTCCATTTGAAAGGAGAAAATCTATTCAGAAGGATTCCCCTTGTGTGTCCAGGGGTCACAGTGCCCCATTCCTCCCATTTCCTATGCTCCCTTTGTTATGAATATCCATTAACATTCTGTTCTAAGTGTATGGACTCAACAGCAGCATTCTAGAGATCCTGCCCCAATGTCTGATAACTCTAGGTAAATGTCAGCTATTGAAATGGAAACCACCATGTTTAGAGATCAAAGAGTTCTCTTTTAGGAGTTCCTATTGAGGTCAGTTCCTTATGGCTAAAACAGGAGCATTATTCCTATCCAGTTATCTATCTTTGACAGAGGTCTATAAAATCATGACTGGTGTTGAGAAAGTAAATAAGGAAGTTTTATTTACTCCTTCTCATAACATGTGAACTAGGGGGTCACCAAATGAAATTAATAGGCAGCAGGTTTAAAACAAACAAAAGGAAGTATTTTTTTCATACAATGTACAGTCAACCTGTGGAACTCCTTGCCAGAGGATATTGTGAAGGTCAAGACTACAACAGGGCTAAAAAAAAAAAATAACCTGGATAAGTTAGAGGATAGGTCCATCAATGGCTATTAGTCAGGATGGAAAGGGATGGTGTCCCTAGCCTCTGTTTGCCAGAAGCTGGGAATGGGCAACAGGGGATGGATCATTTGATAATTACCTGTTCTTTTCACTTCCTTTGGGGCACCTGGCATTGGCCACAGTCGGAAGACAGGATACTGGGCTAGATGGATCTTTGGTCTGACCCAGTATGGCCGTTCTTATGTTCTTATGAACCAATGTGGTAACATCTCCCATTCTCTCTTTGTCCATTGGTACTATTGACCTGAGAGTGCCAAAAAATGACAGAGTGCAGGACTGCTGTGCCACGATGTGTCTGGAAGTTCCAAATTGTTGTACCTCCTCTCCACAGTAAGTAAATGAAGAATTCTTTTCTTGGTCCCAGATCTTATATCTTTAGGTATCTGAAAATAACATAATTAATTTCCCTTTAAAATGGTCACTGTGAACGTTATTAATAAACTCTGTGCTACACAGGGGTTCTCTGCTTCAAAAAAGGATTTGGTAAAAAAAAAATAGGGATACCTTCCAACTATTCACAATATTTTTTCCATTTTCAAACCAACCTTAAGAATCATGTCACCCAGAGTCCAGCTTCTTCAGTGCTGTATTTCCACATCATCTTCACACCTCCTCTGCACAGATGGAGAAAATCCCAATGTTTATCCATGATCTCTGGAAGTCTGGATATTTTTAAAAGTAAGCAACTGCCTAGGAGTGAGGAAGAAGTTGCATCAAACAGTCACAGAGTTCTTTCCTAGAGCAGATGGCAAAAACATTCTTAGTACTGTGCACTCTGAACAACACACAAGCATATATTAAAATCTATAGAGTGTATTGAAAAGGGAAAATGTTTAACCTCTGAAGGAAAAACTGCAAGAAACAACAAACATCCAATTACTGTTAATTCTTCTATATAAGAAGCTACACAACTAACAGGTGTTCAAGACCACAGTTTTGAGAGATCCCAAAAGTATACAGTAATATTTATAGGTACCAGACAGAAAAGTATCAAAAGCAATAAATACCTGGCAGAAAACAAATATATAAAGTCAGAAGAGATATTAAGAGCAGAATTGTAGTGGTGTAGCAGTGCCACTATAATTTCAGTAGCATCTCAACTTCTGTTTAAAAGTCGACCTTTCAAAATCCTTTAAAATCGACATGCTTAGGTTCTGTTACAATTTGGTATGCTTCAGAGGGTGCAGGGTAGGATGAGTGACCCAAATTTGGAGTCATTTGAGCTATGGGTTGTGGCAATACAAGTCTTGAAAAAATAGTTATTTTCCAAAATGTTTCTAGGTGTTTTTTGTTTGTTTGTTTATTTGGATTTTTTTGTGCAGCGCTAGAGATCAAATTATTGATGTGATGTGAATCAAAATGGTCCCAATCTGTTGAGTTTTACCCAAGGTAGTGCATGGTGCCCACTAAATCTTTGGAGGACCCAAATTGTGAATGGCATTTAAGACAATGTAAATTGTTTACAGTGTGTATGTGCCAATTCAGAAAAACAGCAAGATGGTTTTCATTCTTGCCATTTTATATGTTTTCATATTTGACTACTGTAAATGCTCTAAAATCCGAATGGTTACTCAGATTGCTTTGTAATTTGGTGTGCTTAATGGAAGTGCCGGGTAGCATTAGTGATCCAAATTTGAGGGTCATTGAACCAAAAGGTTGTTGAGTTGCAAGCCCCAACCACCCCAAAATTGGTTTCCTTCTGCTATCTTGTACGGTTAATCTGAGAGGCACTAATGACTGGATGAATCACAGGCCACTTGATGGCTGTGAACTCACCCTTCATTTAAAATCACTAAGGATTAATTAATCACAAGACCCCGTCTGAGACAGGAGTTTTGGATCCAGTAACTGAAAGTTGCTACAATTTATTAATCATGGGTGGTAATTTTATTTTGGGAGAAATGTAATCAAAGTATACGGAGAAAAAACAGATGTGTGAATTTTTCCTGGGAGGGGAGGAGTATTAGAGAGCAGAGGAGGGAGGAAACAGGGAGATTAAGGTTTGCAGTTAGGGGGAGGAGGTTGTGGGGAGGGAAAGGGTAGTAGGGCAGGGGACAGAGTTTGGGTGCTCACGTAAGGGAGGAGTGGGGGGTTAAGGAAGGGGAGGAGTGGTACACTGGGAAGGGGAACATGACGGTGAGCGATGGGAGACTGGAGAAGAACTCCTGGAGAAGAACAGCACTCCTAGCTATCTTCGAAACACCACTGACTTCCTGAGGAAACTAACTACAATGCATTGATGATCTTCCTGAAAACACCATCCTGGCCACCATGGATGTAGAAGCTCTTTACACCAATATTCCATGAGGATGGACTACAAGCTGTCAAGAACAGTATCTCTGATTAGGTCACGGCACACCTGGTGGCTGAGCTTTGTGAATTTGTCCTACCCACAAACATTTCAGCAGGGCCGGCTCCAGGGTTTTTGCCGCCCCAAGCAGCAAAAAAAAAAAAAAAAAAAGTCGTGATCGCTTCATTCTTCGGTGGCAGGTCCTTTGCTCTGAGAGGGAGTGAGGGACCCGCTACTGAATTGCTGCCGAAGAGCCGGACGTGCCACCCCTGTCAGTTGGCCACCCCAAGCACCTGCTTGCTGAGCTGGTGCCTGGAGCCAGCCCTGCATTTCAGATTTGGGGACAACTTATATCTTCAAGTCAGAGGCACTGCTATGGGCACCTGCATGGCCCCACAGTATGCCAACATTTTTATGGCTGACTTAGAACAACGCTTCCTCAGCTCTTATTCCTTAGCACCCCTCCTCTACTTGTGCTACATTGATGACATCTTCATCATATGGACCCACAGCAAGGAGGCCCTTGGAGAATTCCATCTGGATTTCAACAATTTCCACCCCACCATCAACCTCAGCCTGGACCAGTCCACACAAGAGATCCACTTCCTGGACACTACAGTGCAAATAAGTGATGGTCACATAAACACCACCCTATATCGGAAATCTACTGACCGCTATACTTACCTATATGCCTCCAACTTCCATCCAGGACACATCACACGATCCATTGTCTACAGCCAATCCCTAAAATACAACTGAATTTGCTCTAATCCCTCAGACAGAGACAAACACCTACAAGATCTTTATCAAGGATTCTTAAAACTACAATACCCACCTGGGGAAGTGAGGAAACAGATTGACAGAGCGAGATGGGTAACCAGAAATCACCTACTACAGGACAGGCCCAACAAGGAAAATAACAGAACACCACTGGTCATCACGTACAGCCCACAGCTAAAACCTCTCCAGCACATTATCAATGATCTACAACCTATCCTGGAAAATGATCCCTCACTCTCACAGACCTTGGGAGGCAGGCCAGTCCTCGCTTACAGACAACCTCCCAACCTGAAGCAAATACTCACCAGCAACTACACAGCAAACCACAGAAACACCAACCCAGGAACCAATCCCTGTAGCAAACCTCGTTGCCTACTCTGTCCCCATATCTACTCTGGTGACACCATCAGAGGACCCAACCACATCAGCCACACCATCAAGGGCTCATTCACCTGCACGTCTACTAATGTTATATATGCCATCATGTGCCAGCAATGCCCCTCTGCCATGTACATTGGCCAAACTGGACAGTCCCTCCGCAAAAGAATAAATGGACACAAATCAGACATCAGGAATGGTAATGTCGGGGACTCGAACCCAGACGGCGCGGTTCGTTGTCTGACCGCAAAGAGACAGGCAACACCAGCAAGGTCCAAACAGAAGCTCTTTATTGAGGAGTGCACACAACAATAGAGAGCGGCCCGTCTCCAGAGAGAACCAGCCCCGATTACAATAACTAGTAAGGTTATATAGACAGTTCCGTCACGTCATAGTTAAAACAACCCAACCCCCCTTTATTAGTTAGAAAGCTTCTAATATTCATGCATATCTATCTTCTTTGACACTACAAACATTTCGTGATGCCTCAGCAACTTCTTATGAGCTTTGTTGTCATGCACCAGAAACTAGGAGAAAGGAGGGAGTTAAGAACAGATGAAGAACAGAAACAGGGAGTGGAGACTGCAAGTTTCCATATGTCCAAACAAACTGTTCCTAGCACTTCTGGTACAAGAATGCAGCCCCCACCTCTTATCTCATTCTCTGCAGCTCAAGCAAGCATGCCCTCAGGTTTCACAGAGAGACAGGAATGGCCCAGCAACTACTGTTAGCCTAACTTTGGCTAAGCTGGCCAAACAATGTTCTATACTCCATATTTTTGGGCCTAACAACCCCCCCTTTGTCCCTGGAGTGCCTTGGAGGGACTCCTGGGACAACTAGCTGCTATGAGTGGTGAGCTTGGAGTTGATTACTTTTGTACGGAACACAGCTTGGTGCCCATCCAACATCCAACCTTTACCATAACATACAAAGCTAGCAGGCCACATATAATTACAACGGCGCTTCGGAGTACATTATGGAGCCAACCACCTATGTTTGGAATCCAATTGAACAGGTTACTCCACCAGGATTCAACCCGCTCCCCTCCATGGTCCTTTGCTACTTGTATGAGGTGGTTTGCTCTATCCCAGGTGGCATTATAAACATCAGGAACATATACGCAGCATTCTTGCCCAATTAGTGCACATGTTCCTCCCTGAGAGGCCAGTAAGATATCTAGAGCCAAGCGGTTCTGGAGAACCATCTGCCTTAGTTTTCTCTGTGCGGTTGCCAAGTCCACCAGGGCATTGGCGGTAGTCTAATTTCCCAGATGTCTCGGTGAATTACCCAATCCCACATGCATCCTCCCCATGGACCCGGCAGGATTCGGTATGCGCCCCCCCCCCCCCCCAACCGGTCCATATGCTTGGAAGGAGCATTGAGAACGTCCGCACTTCCACCCAGAAAGTCTCCAAGTATGTCTCCATGGCCACAGATCAGATGGTACTCCTGATGTGTCTGTAAGGGCAGTCGGCCAAGCCTGAACATGCTAGATTCCACTGCAATGCCTTCCCAGCCTCAGTGATATTCAATACCATCTCTGTCAGCAACTTCAGGGTCATAGAACTAAGGGCGGAGATAACATGTAACTCACCAATTCCAGCCTGTACCTGGGTTAGCTGTGCCCCAGAAATAAGGTTTGTGGCCTTCTTTAGTTGCCCCAATTTCTTATCATGTTTATGGTTCTTAAAAATATTTCAAACTGCTGCTGTACTATTGGCCCTATCCCATAGGGATCCGGTCAAGTCTCTCTTCTTTCTAGAGGAAATAACCCAAGCCCTCTGTTGTGCTAATCTAATAGCAGCCCCTTTTGAACAATTTGGGTATGTAGAGGTGATCTGGAAACTGGATAAGGGCAATGAAAATTTAACAGTCCCTAGTGTAGTGTTAATCACACAGTCCATTGATATCCTAATACATCTCTCTTTGGTGTAGTACTATACCACATCTGTTGGTTGAACACCTTTATGTATTTCCGGGAGGCATTGATATTAATGGCATAAGAAGGGGTGTATTGCAATAAGGTACAGGTAACATTATTAGTCACTGGAATAATTTCTATGCAGGTAAAATTTTCAGTGGCAGAACAAACTCTTTGGGTAGTCGTTTGATTATTTACTAATTGGGTGACCAAATACCAATAAGGGCCTCTCTCATTTAACACAGTGCAAATTCCAGGAACAGCCATCATATCTACTTCACTATAGAACCCATTAATTTCAATTACAAATTCTTGGGGTTCACTTGTAGTGATATCATGTATTTTTATCTCCACTGATCCATTCTTTTTCATTCAATTGTTCGCTTATATGGGATATCCTGAACCTTAAAAATATTTTTTTTTCAAACAATATTTAAATAAATCACTAAAGTGTGAAGGCCTTGGCCGTTGGTTTTATCAGATATATGGCATTGTCTGTATTTGGATGTGTTACAGGGGTAACAGTGTAATGGAGGAGATGGCAGGGGCAGTGGCAACAAGGTGCCTTTGGTACTTGTCATTTAAAATCCAATTAGGGAGGGCAATACATGCTGAAGGACTTATCCAAAACACAGGGCGCAGCCTGTAGAATAAACCCCAAAATCCAATCAAAACCACATTCCTAAGCATGGGTCCCACAAGTTTCTTCCTGCCAGTGTATAATTCTTTGTTTCTTCACCAGGGTCAGTTCTTAATGTTTTTTGTAGTCAGGAATCCCTGGACTTTGGTGGTTTCAACGGAGCGAGTGTTCCTTCTTCTCTTTTTCTGAAACAGTGTGGTTCAGCATCATACAGGGGAGAGGTTACTAGCACATCACCCTGTAATGGTTTTGCTTCTTTTAGAAAAATCCAAAGGCACAGTAGGTCTGTCAGTGGAAAAGGGAGAGGTTACTAGCACTTCACCTTGTCTTCTTTTTTCTTTTTCCTGCTGTCCAGAAGGCACAGCAGAGCTAGAAAGAGGAATAGGCTGATCATGAGTCGGAGAGTCCTCCCGAGGTGGAGGGGTCTTTTTGCAGTGAGAAGCATGGGTCCAGGTAGGCAGTTCTTGGCACTTCACAGCAGTGTTGGTGGTTAACAGGACTTGGAAAGGGCCTTTCCAGCATGGAGTCAAAGCAGTCTTTTGTTGATGGACTTTACGTAGACTCAGTCTCCTGGTTTCAATGAATGGCAGGGCTGCTACAGTCTTTGAGTAGTGCTTCTTTACCTGTGAGAAAAGAAACCTAACACATTTCATTAATGCCTGGCAGTGTTTTGCAGATCTCATAGTTGCTTGGGCACATTCAGGCCCCCCTTTTCTTGGCTGTCAGCCAAGTCTTAGCTGTGGGCAGTATCCTTGGATGGGGCCAGCGTCTTATCTTTGGACTCAGCTTGCTAGCTATTTTTTTCCAGTTAACTTGTTCTGTTCTTTTTTCTTCTCCCCTTCTTGGCTTTTTTTAACCTACAAAGGAAACTTTCACTCTTTACTTATACACCTTTTCTCAACAATGAACACATACACATTGCCATTATACAGTACATTAGTCTTATTATTCAATATATGCCATATACACCCTTCCAGTAAAATAACTTATATACAGAGCTTTGGAGCAACAAACCAGGACAAGCACTCCCACTTTTGAGGAGTCCACTCGGTACAACCTCTGGTGTCCAATAGCTTGCCTCCCTTCCCAGCCCTCTGGCTAGAAATCTGAGGTAGCCAGAAGGATCCCATGTGCAATATGGGGAGTGGGTTAACCTTCCATGTCCTTGCTTCCAAAGACTGTTGATATGCAAATTTTAACAACATTTTTTTCTCAATTAAAAGATTTGACCAATGAAGTTTCTTTTTCTTACTTAAGCAAATGTATTAGACTTTAGTATATTACATTTTTCCTGATTTATCCAAACACTTTGTATTCCAAGTTGAATAAAACAAGTATCTGCTTTTTGATTTAACCCTTCTATTTAATTTTGAACTAGACTGTCTTATGAAAATATTAAACCCAACAATTCTGGCCACAAGACAAACACCACAAGACAGGACATAGAACACAAAAATAATTCCTATTGTACCAGTAAATGCATGGTACGTTGAATGCTGTTCAGCTGGCATCCGTTTTCTCTGATGATTTGAAAGACATTATTTGCTTAAAATATTTCCTTTATATACACATACTCTTGTTGATTTCAGGCAAAACAGAGGAATTACCCCATATTTCCTTGTATTTGTTGTATAGGCAGCCCAGGTTTCAGTGGCTTCTACCTTATTAGTTAGATAATTTGCATCAATACAGATGCTTTCTGGCTTGCTTCCAGATCCAAAGCTATCCACAGCTTAAAGATTCTTACTTTAAAAAAAGGACACAATTAACTTTCCCAGACTTTTGATTGCCTTTTACTTCTAACTCCTGCTTTCAAACACACAGTGATCTGAAAAAGACAACACAACCTATATTGGTAGGTTTGCATTTCTTTTACCTCTGCTACAATATACACTGCACATGTTCTGGGGAAAATGCACATTTTCTCCACAATTCAATTTCCACAATTTAATTTCCACAATGCTAGCCACATCAATTTCTACACAAGGTGTAACTGTTTTTTTTATGCTTACAAAATTTTCATGTACCCACAGCAAAGTGACAGCTTGACCACACAGAGCCAGGGGCACTGTCCTTCTCTCTCTTTACCAGATCTTTTATCTGCTATTTTGTTACCCAAAAACAAATTTAAATCTTTTATTTTCCTGGCTTTGACTACCCTGCTGCAGCCACAACCTTTGGTCTTTATTTAAAACATTTTAAATCTTGTAAAGCATTAAGTCACCTTAAGGATTAAATGCTAAATACCTTAAACAACACTAGTTTCCTGTGCCTGGCAAAAGTATTTTCGGTTTTGCAACTTTAAACAATACCAATTCATCTCAAACTTATAAAATACAGATTGTACACAGCAGGAGTGTTCTTCAGCAAATTCGACTAAATTATTCATAGTCGAATAATTCCACTTAAATAACCTCTTGCCTGGATTACTTACAGACATTCTTACCAATTTTCACTGCTTAATTCCCTCTAGCAACTACAGAGTTAACTTCTCATTCTCTTTTCTTAAATCACTTGCTTGTCTCCCAAAACGACACCCAATCAACTCAGATTTTACCATTCCAATTATTGTCCTGGGGATTTGAAATCGCCATGCTTATAATTACTTACTCCTTTTCTTAAACTATGCCCTTAAAGTTTCCAACCTGTTTTCTAATCTATCTGTTGACTGCCCGCTTGGCCCGATCCTGCTTTTCTTGCTGAACCGTCCCTTCCATGGGCACCGGCTTGTTCCACTATCAATTTAGCTAGGAGGGTGGGCTTCTCAACTAGCCCCCACCCTTCCTGGTCTCTTCCCTTAAACATTCTTACTCACAAGGCTACCCGAGTCCTCCCTCGTGAGGCTTGCCACCTGGGCAAAAACGCATGGCTCATTGGCGTCTAACTATTCAATTTTCTTTTGTGGCAAACACACTGCTGTTACAGCATATGCAAACACAAATGGTTAAATTCTGACAAGTCACTGAAGGACCGGTACTTGCTTAGCCAGTGCTTCCTTTTCTGCCTGGAAGTCCTGTCTCAAGGCTTGCAACTTGCCCTGGGCGTAGGTTTGAGTTGCTGCCTGGTTCATGATCTATGCTCTTAATTGCTTAATTCTAGTTATCAAGTACACAACTCTTCCCTTTTCTCCAACTTCTGTATTGCCCAGTCCTGCTACGACTGGGGTAGATCTACCTGACACCCTTCCCAGTCAACCAGGGTGGAGAAAGGAATGCTTAACCCCTCTCCGGTTCTCAGACTTACTGCGGCTGAGAGTGGGCACACTTTCATACTCACACACGTAAGTCCAGACTGGCCACGTCTTTGTATAACGTCCAGAGAAGGGGGAGAGGTAGACGGGAGATTATCCTGTATAGAGCTTGTCCAGAATCTCTGACTTGCTTCCACTCTTGGGAGGGCTGTTCTTTTACACCCTGGGGTCTCCTGCGGCGTCACTTTCAGAGATTCCAGTCCAGGCCGGCTGCCTGTGGCTTCTTCACAGCGTCCCCAAACCACACCAGCTCCAGGGTCTCGAAGGCAGACTGTTGGATCTCACTGGACAGTTAAGCTTTGCAAATGTAACCTCAGCACTTGCAACTTGTATTGTCTTTGGTTTGCCTCTGTCTATATTTTTTCACAGCCAGCTGGGGCCAAAAGCAGTTTTTATTTTGGTTTATAGTTATACCATACAAATAAATAATCCATTTGTCCCGGTCTAAGACAATGTTCTATACTCCATATTTTTGGGCCTAACAGTAACATACATAAGTCAGTAAGTGAACACTTAAATCTCCCTGGACATTCTATAACAGATTTAAAAGTAGCTATACTTGACCAAAAAAACTTCAGAAACAGACTGCAAAGAGAAACAGCAGAATTAAAATTCATTTGCAAATTTAACACCATTAATTTGGGCTTGAATAGGGACTGGGAGTGGCTGGCTAATTACAAAAGCAGCTTTGCCTCTCCTGAAATTGACACCTCCTCATCTATTATTGGGAGTGGACTACATCCACCCTGATCGAATTGGCCCTGTCAACACTGGTTCTCCACTTGTGAGGTAACTCCCTTCTCTTCATGTGTCATTATATAATGCCTGCATCTGTAATTTTCACTCCATGCATCTGAAGAAGTGTTTTTTTACCCAAGAAAGCTTATGCCCAAATAAATCTGTTAGTCTTTAAGGTGTCACCGGACTCCTTGTTGTTTTTGTGGATACAGACTAACACGGCTACCCTCTGATATTGGAGAAGAATAGTGACAGGGGCATCTGTGAGCACCATATCCTTTCCTCCCATGTCTGTGCCCAGATTTGCAGGGGCTCTTGTCCCTCTAAATAGGGTGTGAGCTTTCCTCTCTGCCCCCTCATGTGAGCTGAGACTAGTGCCTCCCCATATTGGGTGGGGGCACAAGCTAAAGGGGAGGACACGTGACCTCCCCTCATGTCTCCTCTCTGCCCCCCCACCCACATCCCGGGACCCCGTGCTCTCCCCACCCCCTCCATGTCTCACATTACCTACAGGGGGCAAGAGGGCTCTGTCCTGCTCCAGCATGTTTGACTGCTCTCCCTGGCAGCCAGGCCTGTGTGGGGAGTGGGACAGAGCTGCTCCCGGTCACTGCTCTGTGCAGCATAGCCAGCTACCTGGGAGAGAGCCTGGCTGGGGAGAGGCGGTAGAGGCAGCCTGCTCCCTGCCCGGGTTCAGCTTCCGGTGATAGGGGCTGAGAATGCCAGGGGAAGGGGCAGGAGGGTTCTGGCTCACTCAGCTGTTGTCCCAGGCAATTACCCAGGCAGCTGCTGCACTGCAGCAGGCAGCATCCCAGCTCAGCTGGAAGAGACTCTGGCCCTGACCCTTCTGCTCCCGGCCTGGGCACTTGACCCTGCATGACACACACACACACACCGATGCATTGTCTCATGCCTCCCTACCTCCCTCATGTGAGCTGGGTTCTGGGAGGGCTTGCCCTTTAGGGAGGGTCTGAGGCCCCCTTCTCTGCCCCCATATGAGAGACAACATCTGGGGAAGTCCTGCCCCTTTGAGTCAGGAGTGATAATGGGCATACATCATGTATCTCACAGGCTCTAAAAGCACTCAGGAGGGGGATGGGAAACCCATTGAGATGAATGGAGAAGTTTCCATGGCTCAGAGCTATTGTTTCAGGTTGTACTCACCTCCAGAGGGTGTTCTCATTCAGCTGAGAATATCACATTGAGCTGAATGGGCCATTTCACACCTTTCAGAGCCTACTATGCTGCAGGGGGATGTGTAGAGGAACCCTTTCCCTCCATCCTTCCTGTTTAAAGGACAACACTTCTAAGTGCTCTGAAACCTGTGAGCATTCATGGATTTCCTATGCTTCATGGGAGTGCAGAATATGGTTAATAACCCAAATGTGGGGTCATTTGAGCCAGGGTTTCTGAAGATATAAGCCGCCCCCCACACTCCAGACATTTTTCAAAAAGGTTCTAGGGTTTTTGTTCTTGTTGATTTTTGTTTGTTTTTACACAGAGCTAGATATCAAACTATTGCCATGATGCTCATCCAAATGGTCTTAGCTGGACAATTTTTACCTAAGTTAGTGCATGGCATCTACTAGGTTTTTGGAAGACCAAAGATGTGAATGGTATTTAAGAACATGTTGTTCACTTCCTCACTTGCATAGATGTGCAGTCTGAAAGGATTATAATGCACATGCACCTATAAAGAATAATAATGATATGGTTTCTATGCAACCATGTTATGCTTTCCTGGGTAGTTCAAGTGACTGTGCCCATGTCATTGCCCCTAGTGACACCATCATTGTTTCTAGTTCAAACCGTTGTACAGTTGTACAATGAAGATTTAATAATGTATGTTGCTTGCAATGTCATGTCTTAAAATATTATGTGGTTTTATTTTATGGGGAAGTTTATGACACAGCAGAATAGTCAGCAGTTGGTCTAGCCAAATTTTTGATATATCGGGTGGGGAGGAGCTGGAGACAGGCCACTTTCTGTAAATGGAGGGAGTAGGGATGGTGAGACAGGTAGAGGGAGGGTGGTTGCAGCTGTGGAGGGGGCAGGTTATGAGGATAGGTGGCAGGCAAGTCTTGGATTGGTTGTTTGAGAAAAATCAGTATTTTACTAGCCCCTAGGGAAGTGGTTGGGTGGCAACTGCTACTTACTGATCTAAGGGATAGACAGGTTAACGCGGAGTTCCAAAGCTACAAAGCACAAAGGTTTGGAACTGATAGTACCTTGACCTCTGAGGGAAAAGAAATATGTCCACTGCCAGGGTTGGCTACATGTGGATTCTGGGCAATTCCTGGATCATGAGGTTGCAGAAGTCTGCGGAAGAGCCAGGAGTACACCATGACGTGGCGATTGATGACTACAGGCTGATTTGGGTGGAGAGAAGTAGCCAGCATTGGCATCACGTTTTGCCCATTCTCCAGCATCTAACCAGTAATTTAAGAGGTTGTGATCTGACAGACACAGTGGTGGTGAATGAGGGTGGAAATGACCCAGGCCATATTCCTGGTATGCATCTCATACAATGTATGAGAGAGTAGATTTGGACCACATCAGTGATTCATTTCCAGGAGCTGAGAGTTTTTTCTGATTTGGCTAGCATCTGAATAATTTCTACAGCAACAATATGAAAGCTATTAATAAGCATTGGAAGACCATTAATCTGGAGACTGGAGAGTTCCTGGGTGACCAGAAAATGTGTACTGTATGGACAGAAAAGTTATAAGCTGTCATACCTCACTGTTCCTCAAATATGAGGGAAGATCTATTGGACAGGTGTTAGAGGATCTTTCTGTCAAACATAAAACTGAGTATTTTGGAACAGAAACCCTGTCTGTGGTTTCTCTCACTGACTCTGCCACAAACTCCACATCCCAATCATTGTGAAGCAACCAGGAACACCATCCACTGTAAAAGAGTCGTCCTTCATGCCAGACACTGCATGTGAGTCAGGTTATAGGAGGAGGGAAGTAATGGCATTAGAAATGCTGGTATACCTGGGAGTGAGGACTTCAGGGAAATGCATTCCCTGCTTTCAGTGGGGAAGACATTGGTACAGGAGCGAGGAAGGAGCCGGGTTGTAGGGGGAATGAAGTGAATAGGCTGGCTGGCTCAATATGCAAATTAAGAGACGTGATATGTACATCTCCCTAAATGACTACTCCTACCAACAACATGTCATTTCATACTTAAAAACGTAGGAAATTAAATGGCAAAAAAATTAGATTTAAGGTTTCTGGTAGTGTCATCCTCTTGCAGAACGCTGAGTTGAGCAAAACTCAAGCTTCTTAAAGAAACAGGAAGTACAGAGTGAAGGTTGCCCATGCACCTTAACTCAACCATCTTTCAGAAACGTCCAACAAGCCTCATTAACACACATACCCATAAGTGCTGAAATGTACAAGCTTTTCACCTCTTTTTACAACCCATTCACTCCCACACACAAGGTTCCATCTAACGCTACTGAAGAACAAAAAGGGAGGGGAGTGAGAAAGGGGTTGCCCACACCACCTACCCTCTGTTCCCCTGGAGCGGGCAGTGGCCAATGGAAATTATTTGCATACGCTCCAGGTGCATTCAGTGTGTTAGGTGTACTTACAGTAAATAGTGGAGACAGCAGTTGGGCCGGCTTGGTAAAGGTATGTTTGTGACATGAGGACATGACAATTGATAGAGCTGTGATTACGGTATGAGGAGATCTATGTTTTGCATCCTCCAATGTGTGTGAGCTAAGGGAACAGCTGTATGGGGTAATCAGGATCCAGTATGTATCATTTCAATGCAGAATGGTTTATGTTATATAATTAGCCATGACCAGGGTGTTTATTATAAAGGGTATTGTCAGTAGCAAGCTGGGATACCAGAACAGTCTAAGCATTTACTATCTGCATGTGCTTCAGGTTCAGTGAGTGTGGTTGGTATCAGGCATAGCTGTACTGAATGGTAGAGGCAGTAGTTAATGCTGCTTGGTATGTTTGTGAGATCTGTGGATTATGCAAGGTGTGTGACAGTGGCAGGGCCGGCTCCAGGCACCAGCGCAGCAAGCAGGTGCTTGGGGCAGCCAACGGAGAGGGGCGGCACGTCCGGGTCTTCGGTGGCAATTCGGCAGCGGGGCCCTCAGTCCCTCTCAGGGGGAAGGACCTGCCGCTGAATTGCCGCCGAAGAATGAAGCTTTTTTTTTTTTTTTTTGCAGCTTGTGGCAAAAACGCTGGAGCCAGCTGTGGACAGAGCTGTGATTGTGATATGAGGCGATCTATGTTTTCCACCTCTTCTGTGTGAGGAAAGGGAAGAGGTGAATGTGTACCTTCAGAATTCAGTGCACATCATTCCTGTGCAGAATTGTGTAGGCTATGTCAGTAACAAGGCATAGGACTGTTATTACAAAGGATACCGTCAACAGTGAGGTGGAATATGGGAGAATTCTAATGCTTTAGTGAAAATGAAAGTGTATGTTGAGCTGGTATCCTGTGAGTAAATGTAAGGGAGTTGTAAAATTCTGTGATATGGGTCTTAAATTGTACACATGTGGTACTCTTTCTGGGGAGATGGCTAATTGTGTGAGTGTATGCCAGGATCTGGAACCTCCTCTTTTAGTGCCAATGACCACTGTGAGTATGTGCTTAATGAGGCACTGGTCTGAGAGGGTAGAAGGAATGTGGTGTGAGCAAGCTTCTTTCTTTCTTTCTTTCTTTCTTTCTTTCTTTCTGTTTGATGGAATCCTGAGGGTGTGAGTGAGTGGGTTGTAAAAGGAGGTGAAAAGCTTGTACATTTCAGCAACTGTGGGGTTGGTAAGGTAAAGGTATGTGTCTTAACAGGGCATATTGGGGCATTGCTGAGAGAGGGCAGAGTTAAGGCTGCATGGGCAACCATAACTGTGCATTTCCTGATTTTTAGACATTTGAATATTGCTCAACTCAGCGTTCTGTAAAGTCACCTTAACTCTGAGTTAACATAGTTTTTTGCTATTGAATACACTGCTCTACAGCCAAAATGCTTCTGAAATAAATGTAGTCAAACGTTACTAATTCTGGGTCACTGAGAACGAAAATGATGCTTAAAATTGTTGATTGGCTCTAGTTTTCAAGATATGCTATTGGGTCAGTATATACGACCCTTGACTTGGGAATGGCGGAGGATAAGTGAGTTATAAAGGGAAGGGATCTCAATTTAAACCAGAAATGACTAAAATACATCTTTGACTGGATCTATGAATAAATCTATGACTGGGTTTGGACAGTACTTGCTTTTTAGGCAAAACAATGAATGATGCAATCTGAAGCTGGTATTGCGTCATACATTATATGAATTGCATCATGTTATTCCTAGAAGTCATGGATGATGCAATCATAATGAAGCTTACATCACTCTGCTGAACAAATTGCCCTATATCAGCTCTAGAAATCATACAGTGTCGTGCTCTCTTATTTGTCAGTGTTTGATTTTGCAAAGGGACACATTTCTGTTTAGCCAAAGTGAGCAGAGATGCCTCGTACTTGTGTGAACAGTGCAGATAACTTCTGCTATGTTTGTGGTGAAGTGACTTTTGCATCACAAAAGCGCAGTATAACCACTATGGTTAAGAAAGCCTATCACCTTTATTTTGGCTGCAAAATTGGAGATCAGGACAAGAGGTGGGCCCCACACATATGCTGCAACACTTGTGCAACAAATCTTCGCCAGTGGTTGAACAGGAAAAGGAAATCTATGCCTTTTGCAGTGCCAATGATTTGGAGAGAGCCAACAGATCATACCAGCAATTGTTACTTCTGCATGGTGCCTCCAGTTGGGAAAGGTGTGTCAAAGAAGAAAAAGTGGACAGTGCATTATCCAAACATTCCATCAGCTATACGCCCAGTACCCCATGGAGAAGGACTGCTGGTTCCTGATGCACCAGAATCATTCTCACTTGAGTCAGACGAGGAAGAGGAAGAGGATGAAACTTCTGGTCCTGAACCATCAATGTCACAGGACCCACATTTTCTCCCATCCTCCTCCTCTGAACCACACCTCATAACACAAGGTGAACTGAATGACCTTGTCAGGGATTTGGAACTACCCAAGAGTAAGGCAGAGCTGTTGGGCTCCAGACTACAGCAGTGGAATCTCCTGGCAGGTGATGTCAGGGTTTCCATGTTCCGTGACCGTCAAAAGGATCTTGTTCCATTCTTCTTCATGGAAGGTGATCTTGTAGCCTGCAACAACATCGATGGTGTGATGGCCGCCCTCAACATTGTGCACGATCCAGATGAGTGGAGACTGTTCATTGATTCATCAAAGACGAGTCTTAAAGCTCTTTTACTGCATAATGGCAATGTTTTGCAATCAATTCCAGTTGGTCATGCAGTCCATATGAAGGAAACCTATGACAACATGAAACAACTTTTGAGGGGCATAAACTATGACCAACATCAGTGGCAGCTTTGTGGCGATTTGAAGGTTGTTGCTCTCTTGCTTGGTCTGCAGACTGGATACACAAAGTACTGCTGTTTTCTCTGCGAATGGGATAGTCGTGCAAGAGATTCCCACTACATCAAGAAAGATTGGCCACTCCGACAGTCATTGGAGCCTGGGAGGAAAAGTTTTCAGCATCCACCACTTGTTGAATCAAGGAAGATTTTGTTACCACCCTTACACATCAAGCTGGGTCTGATGAAGAACTTTGTCAAGGCCATTGACAAAACACAAGCAGCTTTCAAGTACCTCCATGGAAAATTTCCAAGGTTAAGTGAAGCTAAGATTCATAGATTCATAGATTCATAGATTCTAGGACTGGAAGGGACCTCGAGAGGTCATCGAGTCCAGTCCCCTGCCCGCATGGCAGGACCAAATACTGTCTAGACCATCCCTGATAGACATTTATCTAACCTACTCTTAAATATCTCCAGAGATGGAGATTCCACAACCTCCCTAGGCAATTTATTCCAGTGTTTAACCACCCTGACAGTTAGGAACTTTTTCCTAATGTCCAACCTAGACCTCCCTTGCTGCAGTTTAAGCCCATTGCTTCTTGTTCTATCCTTAGAGGCTAAGGTGAACAAGTTTTCTCCCTCCTCCTTATGACACCCTTTTAAATACCTGAAAACTGCTATCATGTCCCCTCTCAGTCTTCTCTTTTCCAAACTAAACAAACCCAATTCTTTCAGCCTTCCTTCATAGGTCATGTTCTCAAGACCTTTAATCATTCTTGTTGCTCTTCTCTGGACCCTTTCCAATTTCTTCACATCTTTCTTGAAATGCGGTGCCCAGAACTGGACACAATACTCCAGCTGAGGCCTAACCAGAGCAGAGTACAGCGGAAGAATGACTTCTCGTGTCTTGCTCACAACACACCTGTTAATACATCCCAGAATCATGTTTGCTTTTTTTGCAACAGCATCACACTGTTGACTCATATTTAGCTTGTGGTCCACTATAACCCCTAGATCCCTTTCTGCCGTACTCCTTCCTAGACAGTCTCTTCCCATTCTGTATGTGTGAAACTGATTTTTTCTTCCTAAGTGGAGCACTTTGCATTTGTCTTTGTTAAACTTCATCCTGTTTAACTCAGACCATTTCTCCAATTTGTCCAGATCATTTTGAATTATGACCCTGTCCTCCAAAGCAGTTGCAATCCCTCCCAGTTTGGTATCATCCACAAACTTAATAAGCGTACTTTCTATGCTAATATCTAAGTCGTTAATGAAGATATTGAACAGAGCCGGTCCCAAAACAGACCCCTGCGGAACCCCACTCGTTATACCTTTCCAGCAGGATTGGGAACCATTAATAACAACTCTCTGAGTACGGTTATCCAGCCAGTTATGCACCCACCTTATAGTAGCCCCATCTAAATTGTATTTGCCTAGTTTGTCGATAAGAATATCATGCGAGACCGTATCAAATGCCTTACTAAAGTCCAGGTATACCACATCCACAGCTTCACCCTTATCCACAAGACTCGTTATCCTATCAAAGAAAGCTATCAGATTGGTTTGACATGATTTGTTCTTTACAAATCCATGCTGGCTGTTCTCTATCACCTTACCACCTTCCAAGTGTTTGCAGATGATTTCCTTAATTACTTGCTCCATTATCTTCCCTGGCACAGAAGTTAAACTAACTGGTCTGTAGTTTCCTGGGTTGTTTTTATTTCCCTTTTTATAGATGGGCACTATATTTGCCCTTTTCCAGTCTTCTGGAATCTCTCCCGTCTCCCATGATTTTCCAAAGATAATAGCTAGAGGCTCAGATACCTCCTCTATTAGCTCCTTGAGTATTCTAGGATGCAGATAAAGGAAGGTGTCTTTGTTGGTACTCAGATTCGTGAACTTCTTCGAGATGATGCATTTGACCATGCACTGCGTGGCAAGGAAAAGACGGCATGGAAAGCCTTCCAGTTAGTGGCAATCAATTTTCTCGGAAACAACAAGGCAGATAACTACAGGTTGTTGATGGAAAACCTCCTCAAGGCATACAAAAGCCTTGGTTGCAACATGTCACTAAAGATACATTTTTTGCACTCTCATCTAGATTTTTTCCACCGAACTGCGGAGCAGTGAGCGACGAGCACAGCGAGCGATTTCACCAGGACATTGCAACAATGGAGAAACGCTATCAGGGCAAATCGAGTCCATCAATGCTTGCAGACTATTACTGGACAGTGACAAGAGATGCTCCATTTAATGAATACAAGAGACAAGCCAAGAAGCGCCGAGTAGACACTGAATAGGACTAAACTATGTACATAATAGTTTTTTGCCTTTTGTTTCAAAATAAATTTTATTTATATAACCCTTTTGCTGATTTTTAAAGTGTTACATAAACAGGACAGGTGAAATATTATCATGTAAAGCAACCACAAACACATGAAAAGACCTAGGTTTACAATTTATGATTAAAACTCTACTCTCTACACAATATACATAGACATAAAATGTAAAAACTTAAATATCTTAGAAACAGTAGCCAATCAGTTGTTTTAATTGTCATATTTGAATTCAGCACATCAAAATACATAATAAATAGCACATTTTATCTCTGAAGCAGACGACTTCTCAAAAATTGTAGACCAGTGATATAGGCAGAGGACTGGAAAAAAGATTAGAAGCAGTCCTGATGTACAGCATTTTGAATATGTAAGGTGTTGTGTAAATAAGTGCTACAATAAGTATTATTTTAATTTTGTGGAGGGTCAGATTATGACAGCTATACCTTGAGTAGTACCTAGCTCTACAAATACTCCTATTGACTTGAGTTGTGTAATATAATATTGATTGTGAATAAGGATATTAAAATCTGGCTTTTTGCTTGGGCCTGATTCTGCCACCCTACCTCACATTGAATAGTACCTTACTCCACAAAGTAGTATGATACCATTTATGGAGAGTAAGAGTAGCATAATCTAGGCTTGAATTATTATTTATGTGTATGTTTCACATGTAACACAGAACATACCTTATAAATACTATACTGGGGATACCTTATAGATGTTATTTGGTATGCACCAACTAGAGTATTATTAAATAAACATTGAGAAGTAAAGACTGTTAACAGAACTGTAGGAGAAAGCATATTCTGTAGTACAGCTTAATAATTAAGTTATTTTGGAACAAGATTACAATGGCAATAAAAATTATATTGTCTGACTCGAGGTCACTTTTCAATTGCAAGTTGTACATGATGATCACTCTCTAGAGGATAGAAATGAGAGACAACTACTACACACACCCTCCTTATCAGGGAAATACTCACTTATGAGGTCCTGCTCCAAATTGCCAATTCATCCATCTGTTACTGAACAGCTAAAATATTTCTGCTTTGTAGAGGGTATGGTGAGCTCTCCAGGATAAACTTGAAAACTCCTATCCAGGTTGCCACATTTCCTTTCATATGCTTCTGAAAAGCCAAATAAAAGAAGAATGATAAAAAGGTTTAATCTCTTTGGGACATTATAAAAATAATTGGTTGTTGAAATATGTGGACTGGTTTTGTTATA
The DNA here is from genome assembly GCF_028017835.1 of Emys orbicularis. Taxonomy (NCBI): domain Eukaryota; kingdom Metazoa; phylum Chordata; order Testudines; family Emydidae; genus Emys; species Emys orbicularis. The sequence continues at coordinate 263,969,839 of NC_088683.1, read as the reverse complement.
TTTTATGAAGTTTTGTGTTTAGTTTATGTACCTCATGGAGTGTGTTTGGGATATAAAAGAAAACAGTATGCTTGACGGCATGAGTCCTCCAGTGCAATCTTATTGTAAGCTGCTGATGTTTTGTGTGATTCTTTCATGTACAGAACTAGTTCCTCCAAATCCAGGAAACTGTTTTGGTATAGTCAGTCTATCCCCCGCTCCTCCAGGAATCTCTGAATCCAAGCTTTAATATTGGAAACCAATTTTCTGTATTTTTATGCTTTTTATTGCATTTTATGCTGAATTACATCACTTTAAGACAATTTATGTAGAACATTAAATGCTGTCACTTACTATAAAATGAAGCAACACATCACAGAGTGATGTCAGAACTGTAAATCATTGATATTTCCTGATTTCCAAACAGATATTTTTTTCGTCAACACATGATGTCAGGATTCTTTTTTTCTTTTTTCCCGATTGGTGCACCTGGTTTTAAATTATCCTGTTATCAGAAAGCAATAGTGTATGCATCCATATGTATGTATGCATCCATGTGTATATGTGTATGGATGCATACACTATTGCTTTCTGATAACAGGATAATTTAAAACCAGGTGCACCTATATATATATATGAGCTATCACTTATGAGTTGAATGAAAAGGGGGTTTGAACGTGTAGAGGTAAATCAAATAGCACACATCATACTTTATTAAAATTGGTCTACAAATGCAGGCCAGGACTTAAACTAATGAAGAAGAACCTACGAGTAGGTTTGATAGGCTTTAAATTATGACCTTGTACTACATCATTAAGCAGAGCTGATGTTATAACTTCTGTGTTATAACATCATTATATATGATTTAAGCATTTTTTTCATTACTGCCAGAATTGTCAAACCTTTTCTAAGTTTTTCCTTTTCTGTGCCACTAGAATTAGACTAAACTTTGAAAATATTTTTTTTTCAGTTTATCATGGAAAAGCAACAATCTTACATTAGAAAACATTTTTTCTTGCATTGGCTTCCAGGTTAAATCGGTATAGGCCTGTTTCCCTGCTGGTGTATGCAACCATGGCAATGTTGACTTTAACTTCATTTCTGTGATACACTAGAGTGGGCTGAAGCCGACAGCTCTGCAAACAGGCAGAGGCTTCATGCAGAGCTGCTAATCAACTCTGTTCAATGACTGATATTAGTTAGGGAACTAGCGGATTAGAACAATGTATTTGCAAAATGTCAGATCTGTTTGTTTTGAGATGGCAAGACCTACATTTGAGGGAGTTTAAAGATCAACTGAGATCCTGTGGGGAAAAAGAAACAGATAATTCAGTCAAGGCTTGCATTAGAAACATTTGGTATAATATAATAAAACCCACATACTATGGAAGTATCAGAGGGGTAGCCGTGTTAGTCTGAATCTGTAAAAAGCAACAGAGGGTCCTGTGGCACCTTTAAGACTAACAGAAGTCTTACTATGGAAGAATTTCAATTCACAGGACCAAAATCTTTTCTGGTGTAACATTACTTAAGTCAAGAGAGTTGTGCCAGCAAAGACTCAGGCTCCCAAACTCTCCATGATTATGCACAAAAGAACATGGATTTAATCTTCTTTTGTCAAAATAGATTGCAGTTCATTATTCTCTTAAAGGGAAAGAGGGCATGTGCACTTCTTTTAGGATGATGTGAGGATGGAATATATTTTAGAAATGAAAAAAAAAAATATTCTCAGATATGTAATTCAGATTAACTAATCTTTAAAACAGGGCAGGAAGACCACAGACTAAATCTTCACAACAATAATACATGTTTGATGTTCCCTCTGATATGTATATCTAAAGAAAATGAGAGAGAGGAGATGATACTCAAATGGGAATTTAATGATGCAGAATCAAGCCCTTAAATTAATCGGAGTTTTTCTTTAGGCTTTAATGGGATCTAGCACCCACCTCCCACCCACTTTCATTAGAGTTGGGCAACTAACTGCTCTTTGTGCCTTTGAAAATACATATTTTTCAAAAAGGGATATTTTAAGACACATACAATTAAGTAATAAAAAAATTGCATAGCTCTGCCCTTTGTTCACCGACGCTGCTCTCTTTTTAGAGGATTTTTCCCACTGTATATTTTATAGCCAATACCATTTACCTCACAAAAACTAAATAGTTCCACATTGGCATGTGGTATGGCTTTGAGGAGGAACTTTAGGATTTGTTGAGTTGCTGCTCTGATGACCGGGAGATTGCTGAGTGATGTTCAGTTGCTGAGTTGAAGGCATTTGTTGTGAATTCTCACTGAACAGAATGGGGCCCGTGAAGGCTGCCACTTCCACTCCAGTTCCATTGACTTCAGTGGAACTACATGTAACAATAAGTTGAATAGAACTGGACTCTTAATATTATTTATGAACAATTATACTTTTTGTTGTATTATACAGTTGTTTGCTTGTCTCCTTGAACACCTTGGCAAGGGGGAAAGGATGACACTTAATATATAAAATGGATATTAAACCTGTAAATAGAATAGCTGAAAGCAAACCATATGGATGAATTTGAGAATAAGTAAAATATCTGTAATTCTGGTAGTTTTAATGTCAAGTTTTTCATACATCTGCAGCACAAGCTTGGAATAAATACATTATAAACATATTGCAGTTAATCTATATTCTGCCTAAATGCATGACTATTTCATAAGGTTGGATAAAAAAGCCATACTTTTCTTTTATGATTAATATTAACACAGAACACATACAAAGCCATTTATCAACAGACATACTTTGATATTGGAGAAAGCCTGTTCTTCTAAAAATTTTCTGAAATATACTTGTATAATCATTCTTTAAAGTATTAAATATGATAGTACTGCATTGTCTTGAAAGTAAAACGTGTGTTTTATTCATCAGAGGAGAAATGCTATATTTTCCTCAAGAAACATGACTGTATAATTTATTTTGTTTACATGGGGCTGATTCTACAGCTCCATACTTCAACATTCAATAGAAAGAGAAAAAAAGGAAAAGCCAAGTGGTGTGTTTAGCTGTTCAGCCAAATTAATTAAAAAGTATTAAAACACAATTTTGGCAACAACTTGTTCCTATAAAAATACTCTACACAAAAAAGGATCATCGTCAATGAAAGGTAAAAGACTCATCTATCCCTCATAGAAAAGCATATCTGCTATGGCAAGGGTCGGCAACCTTTCAGAAGCGGTGTGCCGAGTCTTCATTTATTCACATTAATTTAAGGTTTCACGTGCTGGTAATACATTTTAATGTTTTTTAGAAGGTCTCTCTCTATAAGTCTATATATTATATAACTAAACTATTGTTGTATTGTAAAATAAACAAGGTTTTCAAAATGTTTAAGAAGCTTCATTTAAAATTAAATTAAAATGTTGATCTTATGCCGCCAGCCCGCTCAGCCCGCTGCTGGTCTGGGGTTCTGTTCACCTAGGCTGGCAGCGGGCTGAGCGGGGCCTGCGGCCAGGACCCTGGCTGGCAAGGGTCCAGCAGCCAGAACCCCAGACCAGCAGCCAGAACCCCAGACCGGCAGCGGGCTGTGCAGGGCCAGCGGCTGGGACCCCAGACTGGCAGTGGGCTGAGTGGCTCAGCCCGCTGCCGCTCAGGGGTTCCATCCGCCGGCTCCTGCCAGCTGGGATCCCGGCTGCCAGACCCGCTCAGCCCGCTGCCGGTCTGGGGTCCCGGCCCTGCCCACATACAGTGGGTACCTACCTTCTCCCTGGTTCTGGCCCATTCTCTTCCTCTCTCTCTGCACTGAGCTGAGGGTGGGAGTGCACTGAGCACAAGGCTGGGGGTGAAGGAGCAGGCTGGGGGTTGGGGTGTAGGGTCTGGCCAGGAGCTAGAATGAGGGAGGGGGCTCAGGGTTGGGGCAGGAGGTTTGGGTGTGGAGCGCTTACCTGGGCAACTCCCATTTGGTTCGAGGGGTGCAGGTGGGAATGTGGGGGGCAGTGCAGGAGCTCCCGTTTGGTGCTCACGGTGGGGGTGGGGATGTGGGGGGTGCAAGAGTCAGAGCAGAGGGCTGGGGGCATATGAGGGGGGTGCAGGTGTCAGGGCCTGGGGTGTGGGGGGCCTGGGTATGTGTGGGGGTGCCAGAGTCAGGGCTAAGGTCATGGGGGGTGAAGGAGTCAAGCAGAGGGCTGGGTGTGTGTGAGGGAGGTAGAGGGATCAGGGCAGGGGTCTGGGGGTGTGCGGGGCTGCAGGGCTCAGGGCAGAGGACTGGGTGTGTGTGAGGAGGGGTCAGGGCAGAGGGCTGGGGGTGTGGACTGGGGTCGGGTGCTCACCGCAGGGGGCTGGAGGGGATATGCCCCTATTCCACACACAACCCGTTCCCCAAGGCCTGGCCCCCGCTTCTTCTCTGCCTCCGCCGGGAGCAGCGAGCACTCTGACTCCACTCCTCCACCACCCCCTCCCTCGCAAGGGCCATCAGCTGATCAGCCAGCAGGGAGGGAGGGACGGAGAGGAGGAGGAGGGGCAGGAACCCAGCACACTGTGGGAAGAGGTAGGGGAGCCTCCAGGACCAAGCTTCTGCCCCCTACCCCTTGCCCCCACAGGAGGGGGCAGGGGGGCGGAGGGTGGAGAAGAGCGGGCGGGGCTGGGCAGGATTTTTAATGGCACGCTGCTGCCTGCCGGGACTCTGGCAGGCAGCAGCATGCCATTAAATATTGGCTCGTGTGCTGTCTTTTGCACGTGTGCCATAGGTTGCCGACCCCTGTGCTATGGAGTTCTCTTTACAGTAAATGTTCCACCCATAAAAAGCCATGGAAATTATATCCATACAGTGCTGTTCTGTTCATACACAATAAAACTGATCGCTAGTAGTCAAAAGTGTGTTATGGTTCTCACATAGGTAAGAAGGAATAGAGGCTTAATTTAAAGTGATTCCCTTTACCATCTCTCCTAGCACTTGTTCCCATTCACATGCCCAAAACCTTGTCCTATGCAGGTGTAGAATACTTGCTTTAATGCAAGTAAATTTAGCTCAGAACTTTGTCCTAGAATCTAAAAAACACTTCTGTTGAAAGAGAAATCTTGCATGCTGTGCCATTTAAACCCTGAGTGAAGGGAAATTTGCTATGAGTGATATATCAAGGACCAACAGCCACTCTAATAGAGGGGTCAGGATTCAATAAGGGACTTATCCAAACTTGAATACAAGTTCAGGTTTGTCTGATTCAAGCAGTGCAAGGGAAATTGCATGGTAGAGGTCTCATGCTACCAGTGGTAAAGATTGCTTGGAGTTTCTACAAGTTGTAGATATTTTTCTAAGTTGACGTATTGCCAACATAGGGTAATTATTAGGCCTCTCTCTCACAGATAAGGAGGAATTTATCACTGCACTAAACATTAGTTCTTACCCAGGTTCAAGTGATCAATGCCTGGCTAGGTTTACTCTGTGGATTGGCACAAAGCGGGACCTGAAGCCCACACTCACCAGTGGAAAGCAACAGAGGGTCCTGTGGCACCTTTAAGACTAACAGAAGTATTGGGAGCATAAGCTTTCGTGGGTAAGAACCTCACTTCTTCAGATGCAAGTGAGGGCCACAGGACCCTCTGTTGCTTTTTACAGATTCAGACTAACACGGCTACCCCTCTGATACTCACCAGTGGGTTACACAGACCTGACATAGTCCAGACCAGCAAAATTGTGATGCTTTAAAAGGGGCCATTTTCCCAAAGATAAAAATAATTATGAACACAATTGATTCAGAGGAAGATTTAAAATGGACATGTGAGAATGAACATTTGGCATTGATCACACACACATGTGATTGCCTGTTTGACGTTCTGCCTCACTGGCAGAGCTGTGAAGGTGCTAGAAAATTGTGACAATGAATTTAATCTGTGCACCTGGCAGTTACCTGAAACAGAGTTGTACAAGAGATGGAGAATACACAATAGTTTCCCTCTACAAAAATAACCTGTCCAGAGCCCGGAAACTAAGGCAAATAAACAAGTGAGCTTAAAAAGATGAGAGTACACTATGGAAAAAAGACTGAACATTCACCAATATCCAAACAAATGCAATTACTCTGTGTGACTGTGATAAGAAAAAAAATTAAATGTAAATCCTGGTAAATGGAGAATAATAAAATCGACTTTTCTCTCTTTCATTTTTCTTCACCATCCAGTTGTGCAGCCAACCATTATTCATATTGATGAGTGCTGATATAAGTAATCCCAGTGACTTCAGAGGGACTACCACACCATAAGCAAGCGTGGTCCAACTCTTCAGTTAGGAAGAAACCCAGGTATTTTTAATTCTAGACTTTCTCAAGTGAAAAAGAGGAAAGAAAACACAAAGTTTAAGTTGCTCTTATATTCTTTCTATTATGTCTTCTCCCTATGCTCTTCAAAATTTATGCTCTTCCAGAATTTAGTTGTAGTGAAGAGTTTGTGGAGATTTGCGCTTCAAAAATATCAGTAACGGAACAATTATCAGTAGTGAACAAATCTGTTAAAAAAATCAATGTGTTTTGCTGCTAAGGAGCTTTATTCATTGAATAAGTTATGCTACAATTTGTTGCTCATTCAAGATGTCAGTGTTCTTGCTGAACATAGTCACTAGTGTTAGCCTGTAACTGGAATGGTACATCAGTGCTAGGCTGTTCCCATGGCCACAATGGTCCTTGACAGACTGTAGTGTTACTTTGGAAAGGAAATGTAGGGAATTTTAGACTCAGTAAGTATGGAAATTTTCTTGCAGTGCAAACTATAAAATTATAGAATGGTCTCTGCATAAAAAATTAACTTTATCAAAAAATTGAAAGCTGTAAACTTTTTTTGTTAACAAACAGTCCAAATTTCCCATAAAAAACACTTTCCCATCTATTCACATGCATATGCTTATTTTAATTCCAATAATTATTAGTATTTTAATCGTTATGTCTAAAAATGTGTACTTAACATTTTGAACAATGTAAATCTGGTGCATTCTGAAATGGATTATTTTATCTACTGCAATTTATTAGCAATAGGTCTTTCTAATCATAGTTATTATTTAGTACTTGAACCACATACTTGTCCTAATTTGATATAAAATGTTGATATAACCAGATGAAGGTATTCTAAACTGGTTAGACTAAAGGTATTCTGTGCATATAAGACACATGTGGATTTCTGTGCTCTAACCTTATGAACACTTGCACATGTTCAGGAAAGCCCAGTGGATAAAATTTATGTATTGCTAATGATTTTTATTGGCCCCATGGCCCAAAGTGGTGGCAAACTGCCCAGGAATCTAAAAGAATCCTGTTTTTACTTAGTAGTCAGAATGAAGGAGTCGTAAAAATCAGAAAGAAAGCTTGGTGAAAGTCCAAATACATTCTAACCAGGTAGAACTGGGGTTGGCTGTGGTATGCAGAATTTTGCTTCCAGACCTTTAAGGCATTTTATTTCAGCAGGATATTCTAGTTTAATATATTTAACAGTGATCTAAAGGCAGAACTGTATCCCTGGGCCAGATTCTCCCCTCTACTCTTCCAAGCCCTTCCACCCACAGACAGAATTAAATCCCTGTGGGTGGAAGGGAAATGTGCGGGAGGGGCACTGGCTTCACAGCATCTGTCCCTCCACAGCATCTGTCGGACCACATGGAAGCCCCTCAACTAGAGCACCACAGAATTAGGTCTCAGCTAAAATTTCTGAGGGCAGAAGCAAGGTCTCTGAAGCTGAGGAGCTCCCCTTCTGCTGACCCTGACGATACCAAAGCAGATGTGTGCTCTGACATTAGTATTGCTTCAAAGAGCATTAACATTTGCGGACTCCTTTCTGCAGCTGCAACTGTGCAGTGAAGGGAAGGAGCCAGCTAATGGTAGCCCAGCTCCTGTGCAGACTGTGGTGACAGGGGTTTGGACCAACAGCTATGCAGAGGCTCTTGGGGCTTTCCCAAATGTCCCAGTGCCCGTGCAGACCTTTTGATTTGGGGGCCTATTCTGCAGGTTTAATGAAAACTCTCTCTTTCTTCTGATGGAATGTTAGGAGATGAGGAGGAGTGCTTCCTATGTTTGCAGTAAGTACCTAAAACAAAAGGTCATAGTAGCCATCATCTCATACAAATTTTAGCAGTTGAACTGACTTTTATATCACTCAATGCAATTTAATATGGAAAAATGCAATAGGCAAGCACCAAGGAGAGATACATTATTTAAGGGGTGCAGGGAGATAGGAGTAATGGGATGAATTTAGGGAACGTTAGACTCAATAAGAATGGATATTTTCTGGCAGTGTGATCTATAATATAATGGAATTGTCTCCCAGGGTGAAGCCTATCTTGAAGCATTTAAAACAGGATTGGACAAAGAAGTAGGAAATACACTGTTGAGAACAATTCTATATTGGTCTTAGCGGATTGACTGGATAACCTGTCATCCCTATTGACAACAGAAGCCAAAAAGCCAAGGACGGAAATGCATGGAGACTGAATTGCTTTCAAACAGACTTAGAGGTGGGCCTTCCAGAAAGGTGATGATTTGCATTCTGGGCAACACCACTGAGTTTGATGGGGTTCTGTGGGTTGCTTAGTAGATCAAACAGAATTTGGTTCATTGGCTAAGTGGCAATGGGAAGCTTTCCTTATTTTGCTCCAAAGCATGTCCACCTGCCTCATAGATCAAAGGATTTCTATAATAAACACTGAATCTGTTCTATATAAAAAAATACAATTATTACCTTATTATTTCTTTTTTCTGTTGATTATTAATAATCTATTATTTACACTTTTACATCTCTTGCCTCTATTTGTCAAGTAAAATAAACTGTATGGTGAGATCTGGTGTAAATCATCAAACCTCAATGGAGCTATGCCAGTTTACAGCAGCTCAGGATTTGGCCCTTCACATATAATTTAATAGTCTCTAGCCTTAAACAATGCATAAAAAGTTTGTTGCCATGACCTAGAAGATTATCAGCTATTAATTATTTTAAGGAAGATACAATATCCTGCACAGTGCCTTTTAATTCTATAATAAAAAGCAGGAAAGTCTTTGAAGCCTTTGAAATATTTTGGGCTGGTTCTGCTGGAGTTTGCTCCACTCACTATCGGGCCAAGTACTAAGACTGGTGAAGTGTGGATATCAGGTTGTAAGGGGACAGTTATTTGCTAGCATCATCAGTGTGATTATTACAATTATAAATTATTATTTTAAATAGAAGCAAATTACAATCAAAGATCTAGCACAGCTTTTATTTTGATTATTTTATGGGGACTGCAAAACCTGGGATCAAATCTGGACCTATCAAATCTGCCTACCAGAATCATGGAAGGAGATGAAAAATTGGGAGTTTATGAAGGCTTATAAAATTATGTTGTTGGGGGAAGGGAGGGATAAAGGGTCTGATTCTGATCTTACTTTGGTTTTCCATTGCTTTAGCTCCACTGACTTCAGTGGAGTTCTTCTTATTTTATACCACTGTGAGATAAGAATCTGCTCCAATTTTTTATTTTTCTAGTCCTTGTTAGACAGAAATAGTTATGGACCTTATTTCTGCAGTGCAATCTGTTAGCACAGACCGCTGGACCCTTTCGGAAACCTGGGAGAAATCCAGGTCCTATTTAATGTAATGGTAAAATTTCTCCCACTGACATCAGTTGAACTCCTCAGCAGCACAGGGGGTTCGGTCTGGCAGATTGTATTGGAGGTTTGGGAGAGTACACTTTATAATGCATTCACAAATATTTTCAGAGCTGGATCCTGCATGTTGAACAAAACCAAAATGGTTAACTGAATTGTGTTCATCCACTTAAATATATCAATAAATAAATAAATTTTAAAAGGCAGTTTGTGTGATACAGTTATTGGAGTCATTTGGAAAACTAATTTGTCACTACTTGGACAAAAAGATGTGATAGGAAAACTGCCTGTAAGTATCAGGGGGTAGCCGTGTTAGTCTGTATCTACAAAAACAACAAGGAGTCTGGTGGCACCTTAAAGACTAACAGATTTATTTGGGCATAAGCTTTCGTGGGTAAAAACCTCACTTCTTCGGATGCATAGAGTGAAAGTTACAGATGCAGGCATTATATACTGACACATGGAGAGAAGGGAGTTACTTCGCAAGTGGAGAACCAGTGTTGACAGGGCCAATTCAATCAGGGTGGATGTAGTCCACTCCCAATAATAGATGAGGAGGTGTCAATTCCAGGAGAGGAAAAACTGCTTCTGTAATGAGCCAGCCACTCCCAGTCCCTATTCAAGCCCAGATTAATGGTGTTACATTTGCAAATGAATTTTAGTTCTGCTGTTTCTCTTTGAAGTCTGTTTCTGAAGTATTTTTGTTCAATGATAGTGACTTTTAAATCTGTAATAGAATGACCAGGGAGATTGAAGTGTTCACTTACTGGCTTATGTAAGTTACCATTCCTGATGTCCGATTTGTGTCCATTTATTCTTTTGAGGAGGGATGGACACAAATCGGACATCAGGAATGGTAATTTACATAAGCCAGTAAGTGAACACTTCAATCTCCCTGGTCATTCTATTACAGATTTAAATGTCACTATCATTGAACAAAAATACTTCAGAAACAGACTTCAAAGAGAAACAGCAGAACTAAAATTCATTTGCAAATTTAACACCATTAATCTGGGCTTGAATAGGGACTGGGAGTGGCTGGCTCATTATAGAAGCAGCTTTTCCTCTCCTGGAATTGACACCTCCTCATCTATTATTGGGAGTGGACTACATCCACCCTGATTGAACTGGCCCTGTCAACACTGGTTCTCCACTTGCGAAGTAACTCCCTGCTCTCCATGTGTCAGTATATAATGCCTGCATCTGTAACTTTCACTCTATGCATCCGAAGAAGTGAGGTTTTTACCCACGAAAGCTTATGCCCAAATAAATCTGTTAGTCTTTAAGGTGCCACCAGACTCCTTGTTGTTTTTGCCTGTAAGTAATTAGTTGCTTATGTCAGTTCAATATCATTTGATCAACAACTTGTCTGTTTACGAGACCTGCAGGTTCTCCAAACTTCCAATGTTTTAATCAGACTCTTACTACATAAACTTTACGTTGTACAAAATCCCAAAGCTTCACATTCCAGAGAAAAATGAAGCTTGAACTGTTTTTTTTTTTTAATTGCAAAGTGGTAAATTGGCAGTAATTGCATTTGGTGGTGGTGGTGGTGCTCAGGACATATCTGGTGCCTTCCACCAAAAGTCTGCTTTAATGAGAGTCCTTTGAATACCTAACAATATTGTACCATTCCATTGTATGATTGCATCAGTTTAGGTATTAACACTTTGATGGATCCCCCAGGATGCCACCTGGAACTGAGGTACAACTAAGCCCCCCTGATCCACCAGCCTGGGCTCCCTTTTACACTATATTGCTGTGACAAGCTGCCAAGGCCTCCAGGCTTTATCTTGCATTTTCACCAGCATACGTACAGGTAGGGATGGGGACACACCCAGCTGGAGTTACATGCAGGCAGGCTCTCTGACCAGCCCCTGCATAGGAAGGCGACAGCTAGGGTAACAGCCAGCTTCTCAGGCACGCACCCCCTCTGGAGTATAATCCAAAATTATACATCTTGCACTGCACAGGGAACAGTACAGCATAAAATCATAAAATTAGCTCCCTCCCTCAATGTGGAGAGGAATATGCAACAACCTTCTGCCACTGACTGAGGATTCCCACACACTGGTTTAGATAATGCAAAAACAAATTAATTAACAACAACAATAGATTTTAAGTGATTATAAGGGATAGCAAACAGATCAAAGCGGATTACCTAGCAAATAAACAAAAAATGCAATCTAAGCTTAATATACTAAATAGATTGGATATGAATAGCAGATCCTCACCCTAAGTGATGATACAAGCAGGCTGCAGATTCTTCAGGGGCAAGCAGCACTTGCTTACAGCTTGGAATCCCCAGCTATTCCATTCACAGCCTAGAAATCCCTTTAGCCTGCGTCCAGCATTTCCCCCAGTTCAGTCTTTGTTCCTCAGGTGTTTCCAGGAGTCTTCTTGTGTGGGGAGTGCAGAACCACAGATAATGTCACTCCCTGCCTTATGCAGTTTTTGTATATGGCAGCAACCCTTTGTTTCAATGCTTAATTCCCAGACCGGTCTGTGGAAAAACACTAACATCCCAAGATGGAGTCTGGAGACATGTGGTCTCATCACATGTCCTTGTAGAGTCATAGCAGCCATCACTCACAGGCTGTCTGTGGCATCCTCAGAAAGGCTCCCCAGCTGGGAGATAAGCTTCTTCTGAGGCCTATTGTTTTCCTAATGGACCATTCCCCACCCTCTGTCTAGAATGAAAACATCTTGTCTAGTGGGCATTACACAGGTGTGACTACATGTGAAATACAGATACATAGTCGATAGTCATAACTTCAGATACCAAAATGATACATGTATACAAATAGGATAGTCATATTCAGCAAATCATAACCTTTCCCATGACATCTCACATGACTTATCTTGCATAAAATACATCATAACTGTCAGAATAATATCATAATAATATCATTATGAAGAATATGGGGTGCAGTGTCACAGTGGTAATCAGAACATATCTGGTGCCTTCCACCAAAGGTCTACTTTGATGAGATTCTTTTGAATACCTAACAATAATATATCATTATGATTCCATCAGTTTAGGTATTAACAGTTTCATAAATTTGATGGTATCCTTGCTTTCCTGACTTGCTATTCAACCCAGAATTCTGAGGCTGCTCAGAGTTATACTAGAGGCTTTGATACCAGTGGCTTTGATCTTTGATATATATCTTATGTGATTGTGGCTTTTTAATGAACCTTTCTGACTCCTCATCAGGGATGAAAGTTCACTCACTGGTGAGGGGCAGCACCGGGCCTATTTATGCAGTGTTGCAGAGGCCTTGGGATGGCCCTCTGCACAGTGAATAAGATAGTACCCTTTAGATGATGATACTAAAACCCTCTTCCCTTACCCCTCCTCATCCCCACTAGTTTTAATATATGGAATGCACCCACAGATATATGGAATGCAAAGCAATCATGCCTCATGCCATACATGTTTACATATACTGGAATGGAATTAGACAGAGCTCCATGAGCAACATACCCATGCTCACAGAGCCTACCACACACACACCTGCTCATTAAATCAGAAATTCCACTCAACTTTCTCAGACATAGACAGGGCCAATGGAATATTGAGAGATCACAGACTGAATGGGAAATTCCTTGCAGAGCACATACAGAAAAAATGCATGTGCTTCCTTAGTGGAATGTTGGGAGATCATTAGTTAAAAAAATAGTAACCATTATCATGTGTTACAAATGAATGCATGTGCACAACATCTGATTTTTAAACTCTTGCAATTTTGCTAAACCTAAAATAGATTTTAGCCAAACCATACAGGCACATCTCTGACTTAGGTTGAGATGGTTTCCATCTCAGTGCCAAAATGCAAATGTCTACCCCAAGCTGCTGAGACAATAGAACTGGTAAATAAAGGTCATAACGATGTTTTTATTTAATGACAAAATATGTTTTTAATTCTCTTCATACAATAATTGATAATATTTAAAATGTTTTGCTCAAAACTTTAAAGAAAAAAAATCACCCAGATGTGGCCAAACTTTAGCCCCAAAAGTATAAGTCTGAGAAAGTTATAGCAACTGAAAAAGATCCTTTAGAATGGAAACACATAAGTAATATAGATTAGCTACAGGTGTTGTCATGCGATCCACCTATAATAAAAATAAGCCAGGTTCTCCAAGGAATTCAAGATTCCATGGTGAATGGGTATTAAAGAGATACATTGCTCCTCTAGCTCCCATTATAATGGTCTCTCTGCCAAACCCAAAAGATCATCTCTGATGGAAAAGCTAGGGCTACTTTTGGCTCTTGAAGTGTGAGAGGGGGGTTTTCAAGGCTCTCTGTGGATTTGTGACTGTATTTTCATTTTTTTCTTTTGTTGTTCTTTCCCAAGCTTGCTACCAGCTTATAATTGCTCATTCCTCACTATTATGTCTCCCAATTGCATTTATTTCAGAAATGCTGAAATGTTTTCTTTCTTATAAGCATTTATGTATTTGTTCCCCCAAAATAGCTACTCCTTTTCTCTGATGTGTTCAACATGTGAAAATGTTTGGCTTTCTGCCACCTGTGGTTTTCTATCCAAGGGTCTTGTGTAATTGTGATTTGACTAAGAGGGATGTAGCAGCAAGACACTCCCTGCACATTTATTCAAGGCACACATGGTCATGGATAGGTACCATCAGTGAAATAGACATATTGCTCATTACTGTATCACTAATAGCTGGAAATGATCATTCCTCTTTACCTGCTGTAATGAGAAATGCAAATTAGCACAGCACAGTTTTAGATTAGGCACATTTTTCAGTGCAACAGTTGTTGCCTTGCTGGGGCAAATCAAGGACTGTTCAAGAAGTTACACAATCAAGCCAGCTTCCTACTAGAATAGCATATGAAAGCTGTGTATTTTAAGGGCATAATTTCTTATTATGAGGTGATTTTTTTCCAAAACGACATCTCTTCCCACCCACCAAAAAATCCATACCCAAACCCCAAAACCAAACACCACCACCAACAAAAACTACACCCAAAAAAATAGCAGCTATGGAGCTGGTCAAAAGTTTTCAACAACTGAAAAAAAAAAAGTATACATTTTTGGAAGTTTAAAAGGTAAGATTTTTTTTTTAAAAAAGACCACCTCTGTGGATAGTTGCCTGATACCAAATTGGAATAGAGTATTTTCTATGGCTCAAAATAACACTGTGTTTTCGATAGCTTAGTATTTTAGTTGGTTTGTTAAATACTTTGCATAATGAGGATTTATTCTGATTTTATTCTGATGTTCTTTTGGAATCAATGGGCTGAAGCCTGAGCCTGTAAATCATGAAGAGGACATGGCTGTGCCATGGAACTTGGTAGGGTTCCTTTTATATTAAGCAGATGTTTGTGGGAGACTCCTGTTTTCAAAAGGTGTATAAACCCTGGTTTCTGTGGAACTAATACATTCTTCCTAAGCATTGCAGTTGCACAGGACAGCAGCTGGTATCTCCTTATTCTTATCCTGTAATTCTATTTGTATATACTGAGCTATAGCTATAGTGTGGCTAATACATTTCCACAGACATAAACTGATCATTAAACAAAGCCTCTTTGAAACTAGCTCTAGAGAGAACAGACATTAATTTTAAATGCCTGTGTCCTTGAAATGAGCTATAGTTTTACATTGTTTTATAAAAAATCATGCAGCTTAGGGTCACAACATTTATCAACCTACTATATGGCTATTATCGTATTATTTGTAATAATAATACGATAGTGACTAAAGGTCCAAACTGATATCAGGACCCTATCATGCTAGGTTCTGTACAATTATATAATCAGAGATGGTCTCTGTTCTGAGTCACTCACAGTATAAATCTGTCCTCTAAGATTTGCTGATGTCCATAGCTGGATATGTTTCCCAAGTGTTCGCTTTAAATGTGTTTATGAAAATAGAGCCACTGTAATTGCACTTCAAGCTAGTGCCCGGTTGTGTACCGGTCATGATAGTCAGTCCTCCAGAAATATCCTGTTTTATGCCTTACTGTCTAGATATCATTTGTAAGTGTGAAATTAATCCAGATTTGAAATGGCCCCCCAAACCAAGTGGCATTGTGACCTGGCACACTGGATTGTAGCACCATTCAGGTTTGGCCCAGTGGCCCCCCTCCATAATGATAGAGACCAACACCATTCTCTGCAATTTGACCCAGCTGTCTTTCCATCATGGCAGCTTCCCCTTGATAACACAGGAAGTCTGTGACAGACACAGGATTAGAACACATATATCCTAACCCTCAGACCTGTGCTTTAAAATAAAGGACTATCCTTCCTTTATGCATTAAAAATGTGATGTAATCTTAAGATCTCAGTTCAAACCACAACAAGTAAAAATAATCTTTTTTCAGTCAGCATCTGAACACACAAAGGAAATGTGTTGTCTTCAGCCATAGACCCATTAGGAGCAAGATAGAAAACTTGACTGTCCCCTACAAGACACCAGCTCTATCAGTTGTACACTCAGTCTCTTTCTCTCTGGATATTTAAAGGCAATTACACCATTTATGAAGAAGGGAGTTAGTTGCTTTGCTTCCTGGAAATGATGATGATCCACATGAATAAACTGCAAGTAGCCAAGTGGCTCCATTCCATTGCAATTCTGGCATCTTTAACAGGAGTGTCTGGTTGTTCAAAAAGGGAGAGGAACAGAGTTTAATGCCACATCTTGTATAGGAGTTTGTTCACACCACTGTCACTCTGGTGCCCTATCAGAAAGCTGGATTTGTTGCTCTTTGCAAGACTGACATCAGTGGAAATATTCAAAAATGTCCCATAGGTGATGCTCAAACTGTAGTACATATCACACACTCTGCATATAGAATGACACTGTAATGTCTCCAGAATCCATTGTGAGCAAGACGTTGGAGAACTCTGCTATATCTAAATATGATAAAGGGACTTGACCCGGTATGGGGATATATTATTAAAGGTGTGTTCAGGGTGAATGCACTGTCATTCTCTGGAGAAAGTGGGTGGAGGTGGCCCTCCTTTCAGGGGGAGGTGAAATGACAGTGAGAAGAGGGGGACAGAGAAGGAGGGACAGAGGCAGGTAGGGGGAGACTGAGAGCAACAGAGAGTCGGGAGTAACTGGAGAGAAAAAGGGTGACAGGGCAAAGGGCAACCAGAGGGATGGGGAGAAACCAGGACTGAACGAAACCAAGAGTGAGTGAAGAGGCTGAGATTGGGCAGGACAGACAGATGTTCAGGAGAGGGTCCTGTCGGTTTAAAGCTGGTTGGTCAGGTCAGTCCACATTTGCTGGCATGTTCCTGAGCATCAGATCTGATCATCCTTCAGATCCAGTGGGCCTGGTCTAACGTGCACCCCTACAGGCTGGAGTTAAATACATCTCTTCAAAAAGTCACGAGAGGCGCTTGCAGCTCAAAGACTGACTTGGGCATTAGACAACACCCAGTGAGATATCTGGGGAAAGGGAAACTTTGAACTAGTAAATTATACAAAAATAATTATAATAATATAACAACCTATAAGATAATAGCCTTTGCACATCTTGGTCAGTGGCTTTTGGATGGGGTGACCCTCAGATGTATTTCAAATTATAACACAATAACCCTACTCTGATAGGTCAATTTACATATCTGGAATCAGGTTGCCAATAAGTTGTCTCTTTTCCATTTATTTGTAAATAATCAGTAACTTTCTTGTAACGTTTGAAGCTAATGTTGGCTAGTGTGTCACACCCAAAAAACTTTATAATCAAATTCAGGGTAATAATCACTATCACAAAGCCTAATAAATAAGTCAATTTGCACACTGGAAACAATTATTAACAAAAAAGTAAGTGTCAGGTTTCAAACTATTTGGCAGTTTTACAATAATTGATAATCCTTGTGGTTTTGTAAACTTTTCAAACGTGCTGAGGTACTTGACAAAAAACAATACACAACAACTTCCTGATAATTGGCTTCATTATACCAAATGGCTGTTCCTAACTATCTGATAACTGACAAAAACAGTTTTTGGAACTGCTGGCTCAACAGCTCTGGAATTTACATGTCAGCTGCCACTAACTGAACTTTCCTCCTGCATGACAGAAGCAGATGGCAACTTTCTTGTTTTGAAATAAGATAGCATCAGAAATTCCTTACACACCTGCTAAGGCTTTGAAAATTCATGAATAGATGCTAATAGGCCAATGGTAAAAATTCCATGTTGGATTGACAGCCTAGAATGATTGGACATGCAGGAAACTGCCTTGTTTAAAAGAAGAGCTTAATACTTAAGGGTATTTAGGTAATGGTGGTGACACACATTCATGGAAGCATTATTAGCTGATAACTTACTAACCATATGGGGTATCACTGAAAATTAACTTTGGCCTGACAGCATTTTTTCTATTTAGTGGCAACACAATCTGAAGTAAATCACATGAAATAAACTCAGTTAATGCAGATCTCTGACTATGGTGTGATAGTGAAACCTCTTTGAAATTGGGTGTGAACAAATCCTTCACTTCAGATGCTTGTCAGAAACACTTAAGAAGCCACGCCTAAAACAAGGCCTTGTAGGTATGTCCACACTTCAATAAGAAAAAAAAAAAAAAGAAAGAAAGAGAGCCACTGAGTCTCAGAGCCCAGGTAAATGGACTTGGGTTGACTGGGCTTGGACTCTGGGGCTAAAAATCAGTCAATGTAGACATTTGGGTTTGGGCTGGTGCCCAGGCATATGAAACCCACCCCCCTTGTGGGGTTTCAGAGCTTGGGCTCCAGTACACTGCATGTAGTCCGAGCTCCTTGAGCCCAAGTCAGCTGACCCGCGCCAGCCCTGGCCAGGCCGCAGATCTTTATTGTAGTGTAGATGCAGCTATATTTTGCTCAAAAACTAGTACCCTGTAGGTAGGGGGTTCCATTGGGTATTGTGACATAATGTGTGTGTGTGAGCGAGAGAGAGAGAGAGAGAGAGAGAGAGATTGTGATGTGTGTGTGAGAGAGAGAGAGAGAGAGAGAGCAGGACACTCACACACAGAAACAGGGAAGATGCAGAAATGGAGGAAGACTCAGAGGGGGCAAAAAGGCGAGCAGCAGCTCGCATTGTAAGCATAATGGAACCCTGGAGAAGTCCAAAGGAAGGTTCTGGATCTGGTGCTGACTAAAGAAGTTTGGGGCTATGGGCAAAAGAAGCTGTTTCCTGCTATTTGATTCCTTCTGTGTCCAAAGTAGGGTGACCAGATGTCTTGATTTTGTGGGGACAGTCCTGATATTTGGGACTTTTTTTTTATATGGGCTCCTATTACCCCCCAACCCCGTCCCGATTTTTCACACTTGCTATCTGGTCACCCTAGTCCAGAGACACAGAACTTTGTACATTCTTTGTACATAAACAAAACTGCACTAAAGAAATACCTGACTGTCACTACTTTCTCCTCCCAACTGTCACCTTCCCAAGGCCCTGAACTTTGACTAGCTGCTCGGCTTATAGAGGGGTAACAATATATATATAGCCTATTAACCACAATTTTCTGAAACAACTTTGAGTATGGCTTCACTACTGCTCCACCCCAATATGGTGTTCTTAGACCCTCCACAAAAGCATATTTTAAAAACTGCAGTAAATTTCACCAAATTGACATCAAATGTCAAAGTCAAGATCAGACCTGGAACAGCCCATTCACAAGTGTTTGTTAGCATCACTGGACTTGGGACACAGATGGAGTAAAAAATTGGGTTTTTATTTAAAGGATCATCAAAGACAATATGATGAGGAAAAAGAAAATGTGTGGACTGAACCACCCAATACTAACTTTAATTACTTTCACTTCTTGAGCCTGAGAAAAAGAGAGAGACTCCAGTGACTTTAATTAAGGTTTCCATATAATCAGCAAATTGACAAGCTTTTCTTTAAAATGTAACATTTCTTGTCATGCAGCTTTTCACAGACCTAATAGCTCTAGTTTTGATGCAACTAAAGCTGGCAGTTAACTAGTTATGGGGACATAAAAAGAAGCCCTGCTAAAAACACACAAAAATAACATATTGAGGTAATATAGTCTTAAAAGAAAGGTGGTTTTAATAAGGAATTCTTTTTATACTTGAGGCATTTGTTTAGATTTATATCCTGTAGACTCTGATGACAACTCAATAATGATTGCTCCAGACCCCTATATTATTAAGATTTAATATAGCAAAGTTTCCAGAAATGTGTTTTTTGAAATATTATGGTTCAGGAAACATTCTTCTGAAGCCGAATCTCATCAACAGTTTTTATGAGTTTGAATTCAAAGAATTATATGTAGTATTTATATAAAAAACAAAACAAAAAAACAACAGGCAAGAAAATTAGTTAACTAGTCCTTATATATGGCAGATATGTATTTTCATATGTTATACATCTTTTTCTAAATCTTTTGAAGTTCCCATTTTTGGAGTTAAGAGTAGAACAAAATCCATTCTGTTTGCAGATGTATTGCATTGTAATTGCCAGACGTTTTCCATTGAAGTACTAGTTATGTTAAAAAGCACTTCAGAGCAAGAAAGCTCTAAATACATCACTCCAAAGAGGTGAAAGGATATGGATTCCCAATATAAAGAATTTAGCAATTCATCAATAATCTAATACATGTAACTTGTATATATTCCAGCATCAATAAATTAACTGTATGGTATTAGGATAGTTTCTTAAATACATTTTAATGTTCATTTGAGAATATTGCTCTAAGAAAGAGCATCCACAATACAATTTTATTAAACAAATATTAATTAACCGCATCCTTCATATACATAATCTCATTGGAGGGAGAACTCTGGAGTCAGATATTTTTATTTCTTCAATATTTTTTAAATAATGGATATATGCATTTGACTGGTCTTTTAAAATTGATTTCCAGCCCCCATTTTTCTCATAATAGTACATGCATTAAGCTCAATTCCAACCTTAGAATCAACTAAAGTTGCAAGTGGATATACAACCTGCGCGTTCAGATGAGGGCACAATCTGGACCTTTGATTTTATAGTAAGTTCCATGCATTTACTTATTTAAAGCCAACTCCTAGACTCCAGTTCAGCAAATATTCTACTGTTTTGCCTGAGTGGGCTGGGCCTTTAAATCTGGAAAGCACATGCAATCGTGCACACACACACACACACACACACACACACTATTCTACAGTATTCTTACTTTGCAGCATGTGTGTGTTCTATAGCAGTGGTTCTCAAAGCCGGTCCGCCGCTTGTTCAGGGAAAGCCCCTGGCGGGCCGGGCTGTTTACCTGTCGCGTCCGCAGGTTTGGCCAATCGCGGCTCCCACTGACTGCGGTTCGCTGCTCCAGGCCAATGCGGCTGCGGGAAGGGTGGCCAGTACATCCCTCAGCCTGCCCCATTGGCCTGGAGCGGCGAACCGCGGCCAGTGGGAGCCGCAATCAGCCGAACCTGTGGACGCGGCAGGTAAACAAACTGGCCTGGCCTGCCAGGGTCTTTCCCTGAACAAGCGGTGGACTGGCTTTGAGAACCACTGTTCTATAGCCTTGTTTTGTAACTTTCATGTATATCCTGTATAGATCATTTAGAATGTTTTAGAGACAGTCCACTATGTCAGCGTGAGCAGCCACAAACCATGACACACATTGTTGAGGACTGCAGAATGACTCAACTTCCTGGAGGTTTTCGTGCCTTGACCATTCTTGATAAGAACGCTGTGGTTTGGCTTGACCAGATTGCATACGCCAAATAAATACATTTACTTTTTAGAAACAAAAAAGTAAAAAAAAAAAATAATAATAATAATAATAATAATAATAATAATAGTTTGCTCACAAAAAGGGTATACTGAAGTATGATTTTCTGGTATGCTATTTGGCAAATAATTAATTATAATGGATTAAAAAAAGATCTAAAAGGTACCATGATCTTTAGAATGTGCAAGGCAAACTAACACAATAACAAGTGTATAGCTCAATCTCCAAGTAGAAACACTTTTCATTTGGGATCTAGTTTCTCAAATATAATGATATTTACTTAAGGCTAGTGGATTGCTCAGGGCTACTCAGCCACATGAAGGAATATGGGGTCCTATAATTCCCCTGCCTCCAGGGCCGGATTGATCCATAGGCTAATAATGCTATAACCTTAGGCCCTCCTATTTTTAGGCCCTCCTGTAGGCCGTTCATTCCATATTGAAGTAACAGCTGAGCGACAGTTGCGGGGCCATCGGAAATTTGTCTCATTAGATATTGCTTTGTACAAATGAATCCATCAAGATTGTGAATTCAATTTATGGTGGCTGTGATTTTGTCTTTGTGGGCTAAGTGTTTGTGGTCCCAAGCAATATTGAACTTTGTACACAGTAGGCCTACACTGGACAATAGAAACCATGTTGAAGAAAGGAGGATGGCAGAAATTGAAGGAGGCCAAAGAAAGATGGCAAAGACAAGATGTAGTGCTGAAAGGTACTCCTCCTCTCCTAACATTTTTTCCTCCTACTAAGTCTGGTGATGAGGAAGTCCAGGCGAATACCAGCCCAAGTGAACCTGCTGTGCCTGATGAAAAGGAGCTGTGACTTCTCTAGCTGCAGTCTCACGTCACTCCTCTGAAGACTTTCCCAGTGATAGTAATACAAAAATATACTTGTCTAATGATCAAGGCGAGTGGGACATGATTTCTCAAGATCTCATTGCATATTGGACTGAGAAGGGCCCACAGAAATGCCAGAATCTAGATGCTGACTTTTCATTGACAAAGCGAGAGTATACCGATCAGAATAGTTATCTGACAAAATCAATGTTTGAACATGTGCAGTCTAACAGATTGGCAAGCGAGAATGGCTCATCTATTTGCCTTCTAAGAAGAAAGTGTACTATTTGTATTGCCGCTTGTTTTCTTATATAAAAAAGTGGGGAATGTTCTGCGAAGGCTTCAATGATTGGAAGAATACTGCATACATTACCAATTATGCAATGAGTGAGCAGCATACATTGTCAGTTAGCAGCTACTGTGCACAAAAGAAAATTAGTAGCAGAAGAAAAATGAAGAAGTAGTGAGGTTTTTACCCACGAAAGCATAAAACAAGCAAGACTCGTTGTTTTAGTAGCAGAATTGATACTCAAATGGAAAACCAGTTTTTGGAAGCTCGTGCTTATTGGAAGAACGTTCTCCGATCTGTAGTTGAAACCATAGCTTTTCTTGCTGAGCATGGTCTGCCATTCCATGGCTCAGATGAGACTTGGATTGACACACAATGGCAATTACCTTGGCGTTCTAGAGCTAATCGCTAAATTGACCCTTTCTTAACACATCAATGAACACACAAATCGTGGAAAAGGCCATACATCATATCTATCAAAGACTATTTGTGATGAATTCATTGCACTGCTGGCAAAAACATTGGATGTGTCACATGTAAATCAGCTGACTATCATCTTGCGTTATGTGCTACCCAGAGGCCACGTTGAACATTTCATGACCTTCCTAAACATCCCCAGCCACTGGGGAGAAACTTGCCTCATACCTACTTGATTTCCTCACCGAAAATGGGATTGACATCAGCCTTTGTCATGGCCAAAGCTATGACAATGCAAATAATATGATTGGCAAATATTCAGGGATGCAGGCAAAGATAAAAGAGCACAATGCTTTGGTTGATTACATACCATGTGCTGCACACTCACTCAATCTTGTTGGCCAGTCTGCTGTGGATAGTTGTGTTGAAGCAGTTTCTTTTTTTGGATTTGTCCAAGAATTGTACAGTTTTGCTCTGCATCAACCAGTCATTGAATGATTCTTAGAGCTTCACTACCAAAGGGATGCCCAGTGCCCAAATCACTCTCAGGGGCACGGTGGAGTGCCAATGCTGAAGTTGTGAATGCAGTTGTTCTGGGATACCCCCAACATCCTTGAAGCACTAGAGAGCATCAAGGATCATGAATCTCAAAAATCAGCAACAAGAAAAGATGCAAAGATCCTGAGTGATGCAATGCGCACTTTGGAAACTGGTATTTTATGTGAGGTTTGGAATGATACACTTCAGCCATACATCAGGTGCAGTTTAAGCTTGCAAAGTGTTGTTCAAATTGACCTTTTCACTGCTGTAAACCTGATGAGGAGTCTTGGAACTGTTCTTCAACAAATGCGGGATAGTTTTGATGAGTATGAAATTCAGGGGGCTGCAAGGACTGCTAACCACGAGGATAAGTCAGCCAAATGCCGCAAAAGAAAGAAGACATGTGACGATGCAACTGCCCACTCATTCAGTGACAAGGAGGCCTTCAGAGTTAATACCTTCATCACAATTATGAACAAACTGAAGAGTTCATTAGACCATCGGATCAAGGCTTAGAAAAATATTGACAAAACATTTAGTGTACTGACACATTTTTTGCCTAACATTTCAAGTTCTGAAGTCAGTGAAGGTATCAAACATCTGTGTCAGAAGTACCCACATGATCTCCCAGTAGCTTTTACTTAAGAATGTCTTCAATTTGTTGAATTCACATCACTTTCAGATATAGAGAGAAAAGATGATGAAAACAAATCTATTTGGATGTACCGAGTTATCACTGAATCCAATGTGATAAAACATTTCCCAAATGTTGACAATGCATTACGGTTGCACTGGTCACTAATGATCACTAACTGTAGTGGAGAATGTTCCTTCTCTCTTCTAAACAGGGTCAAAAATGTCCTCCGATCCACTATGACTCGAGCATCTCAGTGCTTTGTCTCTCTTGAACACTGAGAATGAAATTGTCAGGTCTTTGAATTACGATGACATCATTCATGACTTTGCCACAGCTAAAGCTAGGGGAAAAGAATGTTTGTTTGAAGAATTGAGTGTAGTGAGAGTAGACTAAATTTGTTAATTTTACATAAGTAATATGTAAATATATATGTAAATAAAAGTTTGACTTCATATTTTTTTCCTGCAATATGTAATTCATACTTAGGCCCTCCCATTAGCCTTAGGCCTCTGATAACCTTAATCCGGCCCTGCCTGCCTCCTTCCACAATTTTGTGTCAAGTGTGGGATCAAGTGTGAGTATCCAGGTATAACGGGAGACTAAGAATGGGGTGGGGGAGGACTGAGGTGAGGAAGCTCCATGCAACTGCTATTTCCCTGGGCATTAGGAAGTAAGTAGAGTCATTGTTCTACCCCTCCCCTTGAAACAAAAATGTTTAATTCAAAATGAAAACTTCATTTCAAATATTTCCATCGAACCACTTCAACAAACTTGAACATTTTTGATTAGGTCAAATGCCATTTTTCATTAAAAAAAAAAATACAAAAACTTTTCAGCCAGCTCTTCCCTATGGTCTATTCTAAGATATGACTCTAGAGAACTATGAGGATAGCGTTTCCCCAGCCCCTGTGAGTATGACCACTTTTAAGAACTTGTCTACACTAACACTTTCTTCAGTATAACTTATATTGCTCAGGCATTTAAATAATCCACAAGCCCGAGTGACATAAGTTACATTAACCTAAGCACCAGTGTTGACAGTGCTCTCGGAGCTTCTCCCGCCAACAAAGCTAGCACCTCTCATAAAGGTGGAATTATTATGCTGACGAGAGAACTCTCTCCCATCAGCTTAGACCGGTGTTTTTCAAACTGTGGGTCACGACCCAGTATTGGGTTGCGGCATGTAAGGCACTGGGTCACCTTGCTCCGGTCAGCACCTGCAACGGGGACGTTAAAAGTCCCATTGGTAGTGCTGCCCAGCTAAGGCAGGCTAGTGCCTACCAGTTTCAACACTGCGCTGTTCCCCAGAAGCAGCCAGCAGTGGGTCTGGCTTCTAGGCAGGAGGGCCACGGTGCAATGCACGCTGTCCCCGCCCCAAGCACCGGCTCTGCACTCCCATTGGCCGGGAACTGGTGGGGGGGAGGGTGCCTGTGGGCAGGGCGCCTGTGGGCAGGGCCAGCTCCAGGGTTTTGGCTGCCCCAAGCAGCCAAAAAAAAAAAAAGCCGCGATCGCGATCTGCGGCGGCAATTCGGTGGGAGGTCCTTCGCTTCGAGACGGAGTGAGGGACCGTCCGCTGAATTGCCGCCAAATAGCTGCACGTGCCGCCCCTCTCCGGAGTGGCCGCCCCAACCACCTGCTTGACAAGCTGGTGCCTGGAGCCGGCCCTGCCTGTGGGCGAGAGTCGTGCGAAGCTGTTTGCATGCCTCCACCTAGGAGCCAGACCTGCTGCTGGCCACTTCTAGGGCACAGCGCAGTCTGCGGTGCCAGGACAGGGGGAAGCCTGCCTCTGCACCCTGGCTGCGCTGATGACCGGGAGCCACCAGAGGTAAGGCCGTGCCCCAATCCCCTGCCCCATCCCTGAGCCCCCCCAAACCTGGAACCCCTTCCTGCACCCCAAACCCCTCATCTCCAGCCCCACCCCAGAGCCTGCACCCCCAGCCCAGAGACCTGACCCTCTCCTGCACCCCAACCCTCTGCCTCAGCCCTGAGCCCCCTCCTGTGCCCTGAATCCCTCATTCCCAGCCCCACCCCGTAGCCCTCACCCCCACACCTCAACCCTCTGCCCCAGCCCTGAGCCCCTCTCACACCCCAAACCCTAGCTCCGTTGGGTGCCGGGCATCTACAATTGTCTTCAACTGGGTCCCAAGAAAAAAAGTTTGAAAACCACTGGCTTAGAGCATCTTGATTGGGTGACCATATGTCCTGTTTTGGCTGGGACAGTCCCTTTTTTAAGTCCTGTCCCGGCCCCCAAGAGCAAATGGGACAAATGGCCCGCTTGCGCAGGGGGGAGGCAGAGTTCCAGCAACTGGTGACAGCCTCTTGCGGAGGGCAGGCAGCATGCGAGCGACTCCAGCCTTGCGGAGGGGAGGGGCTCAGGTGAGTGGCTCAGGCAATCCCTGTGGATGGGGAGGGCTCAGGCCTGCCGTGCACAGTGTCCTGCTTTCCTTTTAGGAAGTATGGTCACCCTAATCTTCACCAAACATGCAACAATGGCACAGCTGCATCAGTGCAGCTGTGCCGCTGTAGCACTTCTAGTGTAGGTTAGCTTGAGCCTGATGGGATTGAGGGGTTTCCTCCTAATTTATTCAGGAAGCATCTTGGTCTATGTTTATTTGTGGGTATGACAGTGTTAGCCCCTCTGATGCTCACTTTAGGAAAGAGAGTACAGCAAGGTTAAATATTTCTTAGATTCTAAAACAATACAAGTCTGCCCACTTTTGCCAGGGATGGATGTGGGAGAGGCAGAGTGAGGCCCTATCAGGGCCTTAAAATGACTGACAGGTATGTCTACACTGAAGAGAAACACCTGCAGCAGTGAGTCTCAGAGGCCAGGTTTACTGACTCAGGCTCCCGGAACAGCACTAAAAATAGCCAGGTAGACATTCCTGATCAGGCTGGAGCTTGGGCTCTGAAACCCACCCCCTTTCCAGGTTTCAGAGCCCAAAATGTCTACACAGCTGAGGGCTTGAACCTTTCACACTGCAAATCCAGATTTTAGAAAGTGTCTATTCCTGTCAATGCTCTGCTATGAGGCAATAGGAGTTTAGCACCAAGCAGGGCCGGCTCCAACATTTCTGCCACCCCAAGCAAAAAAAAAAAAAAAAGCCACGATCACAATCGCGATCGGCGGCGGCAATTGAAAAAAAAAAAAAAAAAAAAAAAAAAAGAAGAAGCCGCGATCGGCGGCAGCAGTTCAGCGGCAGGTCCTTCGCGCCTAGAGGGAGTGAGGGACCTGCCGCCCCTGAATTGCTGCAGGTGCCGCCCCTCTCCCTTGGCCGCCCCAAGCACCTGCTTGTTAAGCTGGTGCCTGGAGCCAGCCCTGGCACCAAGAAAGACAGCTCCAGGCCTTCTGGAACATTTTTTGTTCATCTTGGGGATGGGGGCATAGATTCGAATCACACAGCTGCTTTTTCAAAAATCATTGGTCCCCTCAGTCTCTTATTCTCTCTTGCCTCCCTTACAACACACAAAGCCAGCATGAGCTAGGAGAGTTCTTCCTGCTTACTTATTTGTGAATGAGTGTTTCTTCAAGCATACATATCTGTATTGACATGAATAAGATGTCCTTCCTTAGGCATTCATGCAAATAACAATAAACAACAGCTGTACAAATGTTTGTGGAAAAGCTAACCAAAAGGTTGCATTGCATTGCACTGCGATTCAAAATTCTCAAACACATTCAGGAATAGTTGTTTCCACAAATTCCCCAGCTCTAATAATTACCTCCAAAGGAGTGGCAATTCCTCCTGAATATCAGTGGCAATAGCTGGACTATAATGTGTGCTAGCATTTCTCATCATATTTGACATATTTCTTACCAACAAAAATAAAAAGTATTCATGGTTATTACTGTTTGTCACACTTTAAAAATAAATTTTATTAAGATCATATTTTAAACTGTTCATATTTACCTTGCTACTTCCATTGTTTTACTTTTATTTGGTCTTTATTTTTTAAACATGTTGGTTATTAACATGAAGCATATTTCTTCTGTGTGCCTTCTGCTCTTTATTTGCCTCCCCTCACTCACCCCATGATTTCACACAAACTAAGTAGCTCAGACATCACGTTGTCTTGGACAAGATTGCCACATGATAAATAAAAGCTTGTACACTCACAAATTGTATCAAAGTTTTCAAAGCAAGCTCAAGAAAATTCAGTTCTCAGAAGCACTTGGGTTACTTTATAGAATGAGTTTTACAGAGAGCTGTTGGAGCGGGGAAAAAACCTGCCTGGTGAGAAGATGCCTTAAAAAAAAAAAAAAAAAAGCAGCTCTCTTGTGAGTGCAGGGAGGGTTTTATTAAAAGAGTTGGCTCTTAATAATTTAAACTGTGCTACTAGCAATGTTGGGTCTATAAAAGCCTTCTCCATCTGTCCTCTCCTTCTCAAGCTTAAAATCCCAATATTATCCCTGATCTACATACTAGTATTGATTTATTCAAGCTAAACACAGTGATTTTTCCTTTCTCTTTGCTTTCCCTAATGCAGCTCATCACCCTGATTCCCATTATTTTCTACAGCACACAGAAATATTTCATTTGAAAAGCCTGCAAACTGCCATTTCTATGCATAAGTATCAGCTGATGCCTGAATCAGATCAGGGAATTTGGGAGGACTTTAGTGGTGTAATTTTATTGGTCTTCCAGGTGAAGTTGGAAAATAGTATGGAGTTAGCAAGTTAAGAGGGGTGGGAGAAATGAGACAAGCTTTTTGCCATAATTCAAATATCTGGTAAACAACTCTTCTGAACATTCAGCGTTCTACTAAATGCTTTATCATTTCATACAAAGAATACATTTGGTATCGCTTTCAAATTCAGCTTTTCAAAAGCCCTTAAGAATTCTGCTCTGTGGATGCTTGTGATCGTATATCTGGAATCACTGGCAGAGGGGACAGGAGAAAGAAGGCCAAAGCCCAGCTTTCCTCTCCTCATTAGCCAATAGAGCTGGATGAGCACAAATGGAAGCACAGATTGTACCTGTTGCAAGTTTGGTGGCGCTGTATCTGTAGCACAGACTGTGTAGGAGCCTCTCTCTAGGAAGAATTCCAGCCAAATCAGTCAGAATTCTCTGAAGGAGCTCAGGCTGTAATGTAGCTTCTCTATTCACATACCAGAGAGCACTGCAATTTAGACACAATCTGACCTTACATATTAATTACTTAATTAATGTTTGTAAAATGCATTGAAGGTGTCATGCATTATCTAATGCTAAGCACAATTTTTTGTAGTTGATGCTAAAGTCAGTGCCATTATGAAGCAGCTCTTGACAGCTGCTGCTCAACTTCAAAATTACAGCAGTCTACTTTGAACTTCATATACTTTTGATTTTATGCAGAGGTACTTTTTGTTTCTAGAAATTCTGATGCAGATTGATCGTTCTATTTGGGAATAAATGCAGTTTATGCAAAATGTGAGATTATTTTTAAAAAATTACTCATTTTTTTAATTTGTCATCATTCCTAAATGACTTGATCTAGAAACTTCAGATTTATTTTAATCTGTTATTTTCAATGAGGATTATTCCATTTGACACTCTCTCTCTCCATATAAAGGGCTGGATCAGAAATAGATAGTTTATATACTGGTAAAGTAGGTTGGTGGGAAAAATCACACTTGTGCATCAAAGACAAATATTTACAAAACCAAAATAATTTACTCTAGAGCTCTCAATGCCACTGCCAAACTATGTAAATGAAGTGGATTTAATGGATTTCAGATATACATAGCCACAGACTGAAAACTCCCTAAGCTTAGTTAAAATCTCTTTAACTAAAACGTCTCCTATGTGACAAAGTGAGTGACTGATGGGGAAAAGTTAAGGTTATTAGGGTGACATTAGTGGTGCATTCTGATATTTGGCTTTGTTTTTTAATGTAAGCTTAATTTTAATTATGAATAGCTAGGTTTTCTAACACATTTTCTCCAGTAAATTACAAAATTCTTACGGATTTTTAATGCTTAATAAATAAATATTTACAGCTTTAGCAGCTTAAAGTATTTTTAACTAGGAAATGTTAAATAACAAGAAATATATACTGACAGCAAATCTAGCAATGCTGAGTTGTGCATCATGTTGTCTTTTTTCTCCTTATGAGACAGCACTTCAAAGGGAAGTTCACATTTTGACAGTGGAGTTACATTTACAAATATTAACTTGCATAAACTGTTTAGAAATCTGATTCTGTATCTTACCAAATCTGAATGGTGAATGTCCACCATTTTCTGATGTCCATATACTTTCATGAAGTCATTTGCACAACAGTACAGAATAATTGTTTCTTTTTATAGCAGACTTGGTTGCTGAGGTCATTGAAGTGACCATGTCCTTGTGTGTACTTTCCCATGGATGGGAACTAGCTGAAGTGCCTCAGAATTAGAGAACCCCTTTTCCTGTAATTCACTAAGTGTTCCTTCTTCCTACCAAAAAAATTAGACTGTAAAAGAGTCTGTTTCTGCATCACCATCCTGCATTGCTTTTGGTTGTTTAATACATTAAGAGATCAATTTGCAATCTATTTAAATCTGTCCCTCTGCACACAGCTTTGCATCATCACACCTAATCTTGTTTATATTACCTCTGTCAACACTGTAGCTCTTATAAAGTTTAAATCCTTTTGATGCTTTTGTGCTCCCTACACTGTGCAATTACTTATACCAGCCTAAGCAATATTAGATTTTAAATGTGTGCAATTCAGATTAGCAAAAATGGTATTATTTTTCCCTGCTCCACAGATGTGATCTTAATAAACATTTGTAAATTGTTATTTTTTTCTCTATAGCCAAGAACAAATACAACTCAAACAAGTTGCCCAGTTAATAAGATCATCAGAATAAACAATACACAATCATGCTGCTTCCTAAAGTATTAAAATAATAGACCAGCAAACAACCGTTTTTCCTCTGCATTTCAATTTCCTACACTAATTTTTACAGCATTATGATAATACTATTAGAAAAGTAAATTTCAGACTGATTGTTTCGATAGAAGCCCTACTGTGTCATGAGGAATTATATTTTTCTCCGAGATACAGAGTCAGACTTTAGAAGAGGGTGCCATGATTAGTAGCCTAATGAAGGGACCTACATATGGGCTCTTTTTCTTTTACTGGGATTCAGTTACAGTTTAGATCCCAGGTGACAAATCCTCAGGATTAGTCATGAATGAGAATGTCTTGCACTGAAACTATTCAGTAAACAAGATCATCTGTAACAAGATTATCCTGCGATGAGATAAACCACTGAGGAATTCAAGTTATGATAATATGGTCCAGCAGTGCTATTACATGTGAGAAGAGCTAGTGGTAACAGTATTACATTGTCTATTTGGACACGTATATTGCAACATACATGCATACAGGTGGTGAAAATATTGGATTAGGTCCCCTGCAGAACAGACGTACTCTGAGATCTAAATTATTTATAGGTGCAAAGCACTTTGAGGTGCACAGACAGAAGATGCTTCAGATGTGCAAAGTATTATCATTATTTCATATGCTGAAGACTATTACTCAATCTGACTGCATACATATTGGATCAGTCTAGCGATTTGGTAATCAAACTGTTTTTGAACTGGAAAGATTTGCAGTGCATCTGTTAACATAATACAACCTCCTGAGCTTGTTAGTTGTACACAAACATGCATTATTCAGAGCTCTTTAATAAAATTGCTAGGCAACACAAGTGTTTATGTCAAGTGTAAACTTTATAAAATATGGATAACAAGGTAGGGACAAGTACTGCTCTCCTTACTTACCTCTCCGTAGCAATAATACTTTGCACTTTGATTTCATTAGGGTTACTTGCATGCAGAAGGTGAACAGGATTTGGCCTGTAAATGGATCTAGGGTTAAAACTAGATTGGGAGCCTTGAGACAATAGGTGATTGAGTTTTATTTCCTTGGCAACTCTAGTCTACATACCACGCACTCTCCCCCCCCCCAAAAAAAAATCCCCCAAAACTCTACACATTTTGACAATGTTGGCGGTTAATATCCAGGATAGGGACAGGGTCAAAAGTGTCTGGGTGTTGTAGGGCATAAAGGTGGACTGGCATATGCATCATGTATTAGCACAGTATTAATGGAGGCTTGCATGCTGGTATTATTCCACTTTACCCTAATAACTAGTGCTTTAAATATTTTGAACAAATATTTCATTTATTTAAAAAAAAATACAGATTAAGCAAAAAATACAGCAGAAAGAAATGGAAAGGGAATATGCAATCCACGCAAATGAAGTACCCCAAGTTTTGAATTTTCTGTTTGCACGTATATAAAATTGTATTCAATTAAATTATGGTGTTTGCATCATGTGAAGGTATGTGGGCTGTTTCTCTAAAACTGTGGCAGAAAGGTGGTTGGGAAAGCTCTAAGAGAAGCTATGAAATGAAGTACATATAGACACACAGAGATTAGCTTTAGGGATAGCACCATTTTTCTTATTTAAATCAAGTTCCATGTTCAGTGTTAGAAGAAAGTGACTCTGAAATGCTTTGCCACTGTCACATGACAGGTTTCAGTGGTAGCTGTGTTAGTCTGTATCAGCAAAAAAAAAAAAAAAATTGTTAGTCTCTAAGGTGCCACAAGGACTCCTCATTTTTTTTTTTGTCACATGACAATGTGTCTTCAATTGCCTCATTCCTGAGCCAGCAAAAATAAGTGGCAAGAAAAAAAAAATAGTCAAACTTCAGCTCTTTATCAGACTTTCAATTTAATGAGTCCATTAAGTAGACTGACCAGACGGAATGCTTTACCAGATTCCAAACCTCAGATGAAACTTAATGCAAAGAGGAGCCAACTATAAATCATATTATTAATGTATGCAGTAGGGAGTAAAGCTGAAATAGTACTTATAAATGAGGAAGGCAATAAAAGTAACTATAACATTTGATCTTAAAAATATTGATGAGTATTAACATTTTAAAAAGTAACACAAATATGCATGCTTTTGTCACAAGCAGAGGCTCAGAGAAAGCATGGAAGCTGTTATCAGACCTTTATACGAAGAAGCAGGGCATTATAACCTTTGTATGAGGCTAGGTCCACACTACCCGCCTGATTCGGCGGGTAGAGATCGATCTTCTGGGATCGATTTATCGCGCCTCATCTGGACGCGATAAATCAATCCCAGAAGCACTCCCCCGTCGACTGCGGAACTCCTGCTCGCCGAGAGGAGGAAGCGCTGTCGACGGGGGAGCTTGCCTGCGCCGCGTGGACCCGCAGTAAGTAAACTTAGTTCAATCTAGGAAACGTCGACTTCAGCTACGCTATTCTCATAGCTGAAGTTGCGTTTCCTAGATCGATCCCCCGCCCCAGTGTGGACCAAGCCTCAGTAAAGAAAACCACGAGAGGTCTTTCAGTAGTTAGGATTTTAAACAAGGCACTCCATTAGAATAAAGGAAGACAAAATGCCCAAAGCTGTCCTGTCTGCTTTACTGTAGAGCTTCCAAAAGAATCTTCCTTGGCCCTCCTCTCCCTTTTGGCTTGGCTTCTTGCACATTTTTCCTTTTTAAACGAACAGTACACAGACTCACATCTTCCCCTGCACCTTTTACAACAGGATTCCTTAGAGATGGATCTCCACTGGCTTCTCTCCTGAACAGCTAATACCTACAAAAAGAACAAAAGAGATAGCTCAGTGGTTTGAGCAGTGGCCTGCTAAACCCAGGGTTATGAGTTCAATCCTTGAGGGGGTCACTTAGGGATCTGGGGCAAAATCAGTACTTGGTCCTGCTAGTGAAGGCAAGGGGCTGGACTCAATAACCTTTCAAGGTTCCCTTCCAGTTCTAGGAGATAGGATATCTCCATTAATTTATTTATAAGGAGCTTACAGTTCAAGTATAAAACAAGAGACTACAGCTCGACACAGACCGAGGGAGGGGTACAAGGAAATGAGACAATCTGGTGACGGGCCATGCTCACAGCACGCCAGCGGCTGAATTGTTATGTTTTCCACGCAGTGTGCAGAGGTGGTCAAAAAAGCAAACAGGATGTTAGGAATCATTAAAAAGGGGACAGAGAATAAGACTGAGAATATATTATTGCCCTTATATAAATCAATGGTATGCCCACATCTCGAATACTGTGTACAGATGTGGTCTCATCCCAAAAAAGATATACTGGCAGTAGAAAAGGTTCAGAAAAGGGCAACTAAAATGATTAGGGGTTTGGAATGGGTCCCATATGAGGAGAGATTAAAGAGGCTAGGACTCTTCAGCTTGGAAAAGAGGAGACTAAGAGGGGATATGATAGAGGTATATAAAATCATGAGTGATGTTGAGAAAGTGGATAAGGAAAAGTTATTTACTTATTCCCATAATACAAGAACTAGGGGTCACCAAATGAAATTAATAGGCAGCAGGTTTAAAACAAATACAAGGAAGTTCTTCTTCACGCAGCGCACAGTCAACTTATGGAACTCCTTACCTGAGGAGGTTGTGAAGGCTAGGACTATAACAGGGTTTAAAAGAGAACTGGATAAATTCATGGAGGTTAAGTCCATTAATGGCTATTAGCCAGGATGGGTAAGGAATGGTGTCCCTAGCCTCTGTTTGTCAGAGGATGGAGATGGATGGCAGGAGAGAGATCACTTGATCATTGCCTGTTAGGTCCACTCCCTCTGGGGCACCTGGCATTGGCCACTGTCGGCCGACAGGATACTGGGCTAGATGGACCTTTGGTCTGACCGGGTACGGCCGTTCTTATGTACAGTTTATGATAAGAAGATAGATTTTAAATACTAATAGAAAGCAGAGATGCAGCCCCCTAGGACATCTGAAGAAACTTGGTTGGTGAGTTAGGAAGGATGAACAGCTTTATTTGTGACTGTTTATTTCATGTTTCTTTTGTCTATTTTGTTTGCTTGACAAAATACATGAAATTCATCATGAAAGTTTAAGAAAATGTAAGCTACCACCATCTTGTCCTCACACACATGCACCCACACTCTCTGTTAAGGGACTTTAGCTTTGAATAGATAAATTATGGCTCTTACATTCTCCTCCTGATGAACACAAAAACCCCAAAAACACAGATGGTAGGAAAAATTGGAAAACCAATACAGCTACTTGAAATGGTTTTGCATGTTTCACTTCAGACTTGTACATGTTCTTCCCTTCCACGGGAGGGGTTTACACCCTCCCAGGTTGGGCATGGCCAGCACAACTGTCAATCAACAGGTTCCCCAAAGGAAAGGAAAGCATCACACTTCCTGGGCCATATCTGCTCTTTGCACACTCTGCCATAGGGGCAGGCAAACTTTTTGGCCTGAGGGCCGCATTGGGTTTTGGAAATTGTATGGAGGGCCGGTTAGGGGAGGCTATGCCACCCCAAACAGCCAGGCGTGGCCTGGTCCCCGCCCCCTATCCCCCCCCGCTTCTTGCCCCCGGATGCCCCCCCGGGACTCCTGCCCCATCCAACCCCCAGTTCCCTCATGGCCCCCCTGGGACCCCTGCCCCATCCACACACCCCTGCTCCCTGTCCCCTGACTGCCCCCGAACCCCCACCCCTGACTGCCCTCCGCTGCCCCATCCAACCCCTCCTCTCATTCCTGCCTGCCCCTCCCCGGGACCCCTGCCCCATCCAACCTTCTCCCTGCCCGCCTGTGGCACCCCTTCCCCTGCCTGCCCCCCACTGCCCCATCCAACCCCCCCCCCGTTCCCTGCCCTCTGACCACCCCGCCCCCTATCCACCCCCCACCCCCTGACCAACTCCTCTGCCATCTATCCAACCCCCCCCCCCCCCCGCTTACTGCGCAGCACAGAGCACCGGGTCAGGCCATGGATCTGCAGCTGTGCTGCTCGGCCGCCCAGAGCATTGCGGGGGATGGGGAGCAACAGGGAAGGAGCCAGGGGCGAGCCTCCCAGGCCAGGAGCTCCGGGGTTGGGCAGGAGGGTCCCATGGGCTGGATGTGGCCCACGGGCCGTAGTTTGCCCACCTCTGCTCTACCATGTCAACAAGAGTCTCTTAGGAGCTTTTCTGCCAATAGCAAAACCCACCCACCCCCACCCCCCACACACCACTCCAGTCTCTGAAGAGGTCATGAACTATGGCGAGAGTGTAATGTGATTGTCATAGTTGTCACATGAATTCCTGAGGAAAATACTGACTCCCCTTAGGGAAGCATGTGTGAAGAATAGCTGGTTTCAGCCTTACTCTCAACCATCCTCCCTAGCTGCATGCTACCAACCTTTTGGAATATCTGTTGACAGGCTCCAGAGCCTTATGGGAGTGAGGGAACTTACTACAAGTCATTATTTTTCCTTCTCCCTTCCCTACCTCAGTTCTACTCACATTTGCTTCTCTCAAGTCATCACAGACAGAGAAGATTTCTTCATAACAAAGGAAAGGAGCTTCAGAACTTGTTTTGGGTACAATCTGTAGTTTTGGCTGCTCATGATTAAATGACAGAATTGGGATGCTATTTTGGTTAGCGATGCCATTAAGGGCAGAAGTATTTCTAGGCTGTGACCAGTGTCTGTAAAGTACCTCACAATGATACAATGCTGTCTTCTTCACTGAAACCAAAACCATTTGGTAGCAAAAATGCAGGAGGCGTGAGCTCAGGAGCAAATCCAGGATCTTTGCACTTTCATGCAAAGGAAGGAGGTGTGAAGGGGAAGGAGTGCATAACCACAGACTCAGTGGGCAGGTAAAGGATTGCATTGCTCGAGAACTAGTGTGGCCATTAAATTGGACCTAGGTGGGTGACTGTTTTCCCTTTCACCCAGAAGCTACATACAGCACGACACTGGGATGGGTAGGCAGTATATGCTTCTATTGTCAGGGTGGGCCAATGGAAGAAGAAAAAAAAATAACAGTCTAGAATGAAAGCATAAATTTAAAATCCCATTGGGACAGACCTAACACACACAATGACGCACTGACTTGGGTGAAAGTTTCTGATATTTAAAGTGGAAAATAATTATATTATATAAAAAACCATTGCAGGCTTAAATATGGTTTTTGGTAGCACTGTTTTGAAAATTTTCCGATTCCTACTACTTAGCAGGCTAGCTTTTATGGTATTTCAGCAGTTTCACCATTGGCAGTACACCTTTAGGTTAAGTACCTGAATCAAAAATAATCTTTGCCACTGAAAGATCAATTTTACATATTCTGGGTTTGATTTTCTTCTTATTTACTCTAGTGTAAAATCAGGAGTAACCCCACTGAACTCAAAGGAGTTACACTAGTGTAAGTGAAAGCAAATCCTGTAAAGTCACTTATTGCAAGAACAATAAATCTCATGCTAGCATAAGGATCTCTTTTATTGTACCGAATGGGACAGTGTTATTAAGGCTGAGTAAAGCTTCAAGCTATTGTGAAAGTGTACAACTACCCGATGATGAGTCAGAAGGCTCAAGAAACCATTAAGTTACTAAGAAACAAGATAGCATCTATAAGCCAACTTTAAGTAAAACTTGCTGTTCTAAGTCTGAGCCACCTGCTATAAACTCTTTATTCAGAGCACATTTAAAATTTAATCTAGGAGGCATTGTTAGTAACACCAGCTCCTTCTGTACCTGGTTTTGAAAACTGCTGAGTGCCCTATTTTTCTACAGTGAATTTTAAAATCTCCCTTGATATTCATTGTTTTAACATTCCATTTAGGAGATGAGATTAAAGTAGGCAGCAGTGACAAAGATTTAAAGGATTTAAAATGTAGTTTGTGAATTCCACTGGGGATCCCAAATCTCTGTGTATGTAAACAACAAAATTCATCATCTAATCCTCTTCACTGTGTGGGTTGGTGAACTCACTTGTCTGTATGACAGCTATTTAACATGGGGTGGAGATCTGGCATTCTATTATCATGACATTTGTAAGTATCCATTTTTATTTTTGTTGGCCTTCTTATTTATTCATTCCAGTCTATAAAGCAAAAAACAAAGTTTAAAGAAATGGGCATTGATCTCTTTAGAAAAGATTTATATGAGTGCGTAGGTTTGCTAAAAAATAGCTCTGGCAATAGTCTGACTAATACCGGGGTGTGCTATGATTTTGGGTGCATGCACAGTGTAGAGCCTTTGTATGTCTGAATAGCTGCATCTCAGAGTAGCACTTCATCTTTTTTGCAACTATTAATATTATTAATATTGATGCTAGGAACTTTATAAAACAAAGAAATATTAGCCACAGCCTGATTATTTTTACAATCTAAGTCCCAAATCCTGGAAGCACTTACACATATAACTTTACACAGGTAAGTGGCTCCTGCATGGAGGAAGAGGACTAAGATTAGACAAAACAGAACAAGGAAGACAACAAGAGAAGGGGTGGGGTTACTCGAA
Organism: Emys orbicularis; assembly: GCF_028017835.1. Taxonomy (NCBI): domain Eukaryota; kingdom Metazoa; phylum Chordata; order Testudines; family Emydidae; genus Emys; species Emys orbicularis. The sequence continues at coordinate 263,931,569 of NC_088683.1, read as the reverse complement.
GGAAGATTGAGGTTCAAACAAAAAGGGCCTGTAGTTATTTGGTTTAACCCGGCATGTTTCTTAAAGATTCTATTTCCTCAACAACAACAAAAATCCCTCAGACACTAAGTATTACCCAGTGATTTCAGAGTGTTTGGAGACAGCAGGCTAGAGATAGTGGAAGGAAAACTGGGCATGTGAGAAAGAGGCAGTGTTCATGGGAGAAAAGCTGTGAAGGGTAAGGAGAGAAGGTGAGATGGAGACAAAGTGAAGGGGAAGGAGGGATGAGAGAGGGTGAAGAGATGGAGGTAGCAAGAGGACTGAGACAGGTGAGATGCATGGTGAGTGGGTGTGAATGAAGCTGAGCAGTGAAGAAGCAGGCAAGCCAGGCAGTGGCAGGATGTTAAGAACAAACAGTGAAGCTATTCATGGTGAAAAGAAGTCAGTGACTATTGTCTGGGTGATTCTGCAATGCGATTGGGAATCTAGGTATTATCCTAGGTTCCAGCTGGTCACTGCTGCTGCTGATTCTGGATGTTTATTTCCTTTTATGTATTATTTAATTTGCAGCTCATCTCAGATATTTTCCTCAAAGGATCAGAGCCCTTGGCATCAGTCCATTCAGGACTCCTGCACAACTCTTCTTCTTGGTTTTATCACAGTTGAACCTAGCAAAATCAATCAGTCAAGGGTGTCTCTCCCAGCCCCCACATTCATGACAATGGTGTAAAGTGCAGAATAGTCCAGGAATATCATATATTGGCCCTCTCAGGTCTATATAAGGGTCTCTCACCTGACTAGTCAAGACATCTGAACAGAATCTTGAGGACACCATAAAGTAACTAGTTCACTCTCTCCGTCTCTTTGTCTGTCTCTCTCTCAGATCTGGTGGTCCTTAAAAGCTGAGATGAATTTCTCTTCTGCAAGCGTATGAGGGTGATGTAATGACAGCATGAACCAGAAGTGAAGAGGGAAGCATCTGTCTCCTGTAAAGGAAGTTTTAACCTAATAAGCCATTAGAGAACTGTATAAATGAGTAAGTACAATGTTGTATCAATACTTACCTAGTAACTATCTTCCCTGGACCATGATGCCCTTATCACACTGTCTGGAGTGGCTCATGACCATGAGTGCCTTCCTTCAGGCAGACTATCAAAATCAGGCCAGACACCCCAAATTGTTAGTATGTTCTATAATTAGATTTCACCATCTAACTAGCAAATGTGAACTCTTGGATCAATATATCAGTCTTACCATGGAGTTAGAAAGTCTCCTTAGGTTTTCCAGTCTATCTTGCCATCGAGGCAAGTTGGACTTAGTGGTAAATGGTCACTTACTCTAAAAACCACATAACTGTGCCACTACGCCAACTTAATAACTGCATCTCCTCGAGAGGTGTACAGTCACTGTTGATGTAGTTAGGTCAACCATGGTGTCAGTGTAGACACTGCACTGCTTATGAAGCCATTCCACAATGCCCCACACTGACACTACAGTTGGTACAAGCACGTCTAGAGAGGATGCACACCGCTGACACAAGGAGCATAGTGTGGACACGCAAGAAGCAGTTTAGTTACTGTGGTGGCTATATGCTGACATAACTTAGGTCAATATAATTCTGTACTGTAACCATGACCTTACATTTCCAGTCTATGAAGTGACCTCTCTTGTACATAACATTTCCAAGGTGTGATAGGGCCACTCGCCAATCCTTTGTGTCCCAGTGTTTCTTAATGGCCTCTTTAATCTTGATAGGCTTCCTGAATGGGTGGAAGGGGGATGATTCCCATGCCTGGATTCACAAATTCAGAGCAAAATTTTTCAAAATTATAAAGCAAAACTTACATATTTTCTTAAAGCATGGAGTACAGACATTGCAAGTGAGATTAATGCATGCAGCAACTTTCAAGTGTCTAAACCAGGGGTTGGCAACGTTTGGCACGCAGTTCACCAGGGTAAGCACCCTGGCAGGCTGGGCCAGTTTATTTACCTGCTGATGCGGCAGGTTCGGCCGATCGCAGCCCCACTGGCCGCGGTTCACCGTCCCGGGCCAATGGGAGCGGCGGGAAGTGGCATGGGCGAGAGATGTGCTGGCCGCGGGTTCTCGCCGCCCCCATTGGCCCGGGACGGCCAACCGCGGCCAGTGGGGGCCGCGATCGGCCGAACCTGCCGCATCAGCAGGTAAATAAACTGGCCCGGCCCGCCAGGGTGCTTACCCTGGCGAGCCGCGTGCCAAACGTTGCCGACCCCTGGTCTAAACACTTGATACATTCTTATAAAAGACTAGTATGTTAGTTCTATTCAAAATAGCGACAAGTCAGCTGGTTTGGTTTCCAGCAATGAGTTTGTCAGTTCTTAGCTAACACGTATGGCCTTGACCAGAACTGGCACTTGGTTTACCAGCATCACAGCCCTCAGCTTGGTGAGCTGCAGTTCCTTGGAAGGAAGGAATCCTGACAAGGCCCCTGAGTAGTGCCACTACCAGTAAAGTTCTTCTTGGAGTTGCAAACAGCCAGCCCGTTCATGCAACACATAGATTGTATTTGTTTGTATGTAACATGTCTGCTATGTATGTATATAAGCTTCAGGAAGTGTGGGGTTCAGTCCACTAAAACAGTCCATATGCACCCTCTGAGTTTTTTGTCATGCATATGCTGTGCAAGCATCCAGCCAAACCCTCTGAACATCATTGACACCCCTGTCTCCCATTTGCACACCATAAAGGGATGTGTGCCTACACAAGTTTTTGAAAATTCATACATAAATGGTTTTGTACTCAGGTGATATTTGCCAGTGACAAGCTCCTGCCAAATAAAGTTTTCTGGCCCATAAAGTAATGTGAGTTTGCAGAACTGACTCCTGGTTTGATTATTTCCAGGTTCTCAGCTGTATAAGATTGACCTACCTTAAAAAAAGCAGAGAGTTTGTTAGCAGTCACCTATAATGAACATGTCAATATGACAACGCAATAAGCATTTCTACTGGCCAGCCCTGCCGTCTAATCAGGCTAAACTCTGCTATGATTCTGGTACTCCCTGTGCCCTGATGAAATGAAAAGTTGCTAACAGATATGAGTGAGCAGATTTAGTAGAAAAGAATGTCTGTAAGCCAGCTGGCCCAATTCTTGTGCACTGTAAAAGGGTCAAAGGCCTTGTATGGTCTTAATAAATGGAATCAACTGACTTCATATGTATTTTGGCACTAATATGTGCCCTATGACATCATTTCTTGAGGTTTAGTATAATATTAATAAAAAAGGCTATTCCAGATTAGGTCCAAATCAATGTTATAGTGGAGAACAGTTTTTCTCTTTGCTCAGACAGAAAAATATGAAATGGCATGGAATAAGGTACAGCTGCTTATGGCATGACTTTGAAATACCCATCCAAATATAGTACCTCAATTTAAGTTGAGATTTGCTTCATTTTTATTTATTTCTCATTAGCTTACTTTAAAGCAGGGAATTTTCTGGGTGGGAAAAAAAATAAAATAAAAAAGCCCCGCACAGGCTAGAAAGCTAAATAAAGCACATGCCAATGATAAATCCAGGTTTAGCCTTTGGCTTTGAAACACCCTGAATTCATTACAATTGTTTGTGGAGCCATTCTTAATCCCATGTGACAACAAATTAGACTCTGATTTAAATTAAAGCAAATCACAAAATAATTAGAAGTTTCTTTTCTCCCTGCCACCCCTCCTCCCACAGTTACTGGCCCGTTATGGACTCATCACCTGCCAATCTGATGCTTCAGATTTCCTGGATAGGTTTTGTGATGGGTTGGATCACAGAAACCCCCTTGGGAACTGCCACCTGACGTACCAAGACTACCGCTGCTTCTGTTTTCCCTGCCAGCTCAGGACTCCAGCACCCTGTTTTGCTGAGCCAGACACTCCCGTCTGCTCCAACACAGACCCAGGGTCTGAATAACTTGCCCCAAAGTTGCAAGTTTACCTGAAAACAGCTCACAGAAGTGTGCTTGTCTTTAGCACTCAGATGCCCAACTCCCAATGGGGTCTAAACCCAAATAAATCCGTTTTACCCTGTATAAGCTTTATACAGGGTAAACTCATAAATTGTTCACCCTCTATAACACTGATAGAGAGATATGCACAGTTGTTTGCTCCCCCAGGTATTAATACATACTCTGAATTAATTAATAAGTAGAAAGTGATTTTATTAAATACAGAAAGTAGGATTTAAGTGGTTCCAAGTAGCAACAGACAGAACAAAGTAAGTCACCAAGCAAAATAAAATAAAATGCGGAAATCTATGTCTAATCAAACTAAATACAGATAAGATCCTCACCAGTTCCAGAATGCTCCCTTTTACAGGCTAATCTCCTTTTAGCCTGAGTCCAGCAATCACTTACACCCCCTGTAGTTACTGTCCTTTGTTCCAGTTTCCTTCAAGTATCCTGGGGGGTGGGGGTGGAGAGGCTCCTTCTTTAGCCAGCTGAAGACAAAATGGAGGGTCTCCCCAGGTTTAAATAGACTCTCTTGTGGGTGGAGACCCCCCTCCTCTCTCCTATGCAAGTCCAGCTCCAAGATGGAGTTCTGGAGTCACCTGGGCAAGTCACATGTCCCTGCATGACTCAGTCTTTACAGGCCGAACCCATTGTCCACATGGTATCTTGTATGTCTCCAGGAAGACTTCTTATGTGGATTGGAGCATTCCAAGATGCATTGTTCCTCAAGTGCTTCCTGATCAGGTACTTAACCTTGCAAATTCCTTCCTAAAGAAACTGATCAAATGCCTCACAAAGCTTACTTAGAAACCAAGCAAGTATACAGGCCATATGCTTAACCTCAAGTAGAAAATGATATATGTGTACAGATAGGATGAATAGATATAGTAGACCATAACCTTTACGGAGATATATTACATGGCACAGGCAGCACAAAACATATTCCAGTTATGTCATACATACATTTATAAGCACCCCCCCATAAAGCCTTATGGGGTACACTGTCACAGGTTTTCCCTTCACATTCACTGAAGGCTCCATTTTCAGTGTAGCATGGGAGAGAGGGGAGCTTGCACATTAACCACTTCCTGTACCTCTTTGCATCAAAGGCTCTTGCTGCAAATCTCAGTTCAAAACACACCTCCTCACCCTTTGCTTAGCACTGCTAAACTCTTTCCCCCTGCCCTAGTTCACTATCTGACTCTGTAAATAATTCTGTACTATAGGTTTTATGAAAGATGTTCGACAAAATAAAGTTGTTTTGCATTGTGACTAGGACTGTCAAGCAATTAAAAAAATAATCGTGATTAATCGCACTGTTAAACAATAGAATAACATTTATTTAAATATTTTTGAACGTTGACATTTTCAAATATATTGATTTCAATTACAAAATAGAATTCAAAGTGTACAGTGCTCACTTGATATTTATTTTTGATTACAAGTACTTGCACTGTAAAAAAAAGAAATAGTATTTTTCAATTCACCTAATACAAGTACTGTAATGCAATCTCTTTATTATGAAAGTTGAATGTACAAATGTAGAATTATGTACAAAATAAATCAAAAAAATACTGTAAAATTTTAGAGCCTGCAAGTCCGCTCAATCCTACTTCTTGTTCAGCCAGTCACTCAGACAAACAGGTTTATTTACTCTTACCTAGCAGCTCGGTGTTCTTGGGGAACCAGGGCGCAGTACCCAGCTTGTCTGACTCACGAAAGACCTTCCCCCACCCCCCAGCCTCTGCTTGAACCAAAAGCAATCAGAAGAAAGACTTACAAAAAGCAATGAAAAGGCCATGGGAGACACACCTAAACCCCTCCAGACAAGGGTGACAGGATTAAGGAAACTCCCCTAGCCTCATTTGCATCGGAGATGGGACAGAGATGCATCTCCATTAGCATACAGAATGGAGAACAGAGATTTCAAGGTAAGAACTGCACTGAACTCTGGGACCAGAAAAGCAGGGAAGCACTGCATGATGGGGGATCTCTGCTCCAGATGTTAATGAACCCACGCCTGCACACACCCAGCTCAGTAGTTATCAGACCAATTCTAGTAATAAATCCTTTATTGGTATCCAGAATAGTGAAGCTGCCTAACTGCATTGTGAGCTCCTTCCAAGAACCACCACCCATAGCCAGGAATGATCAGTTCCTATTGTCTACCCTGAACAAAACAACTTTGGCATACTCCCTTGAGCCATCAGTTTACCCATAAACAAATCTAGTGTTCTCCCTTGAACCATTGTTGTTTCCCTACAAAACCCCCTACCCATGCTCAAGTAAGCGTTCTGACGCCTGGATCCAAAATCTGCATCAGTTCCATTGGGTCTTCTTCTCTTGACTGATCATGCTGGGGGCTCTTCCTGTCTCCAGCACTCCAGACCATCAGCTACCACCACCACCTGGGAACCCTGATCGATTCAAGCTTCACGGAGTGATGAGAACCCAACTCTCTCTCTCGCCCTAGGTATAGCCTTCAGACCCTGACTTGTGTGATCAGTTATAGTTTTCTAAACCTGTAAACCTGACTTTTATAATCAAATTTAAGTTGGATTTAATATTATAACTTTTGTTTGTTTGGCTCCCCTATGGTTATTACCTGGCAATAAACACCTTTCATAGTTAAGCTGGTACACACACACACACACACACACACACACACACCCACCCCCCTCCCTCGGTGGGTGTTTTTTGTCTTCCTCATTCGCTCTGCAGCAACGATCCTTGTACCTAAGCTAAGAGATCCCTGCAGCACCCAAAAATCCTGTGGGGTTTGCTCAGCAAGTGGGTTACTACCAGAACAAGTGTAACATGAAAGTGGTGATAGAGACATGCTGAACCTGGGACGTATGAGGGTGGCACCTTAGAAGTGCTGCTCGACCCAGCGGCATATAAGGGTGGCAGATTGAAAGTGCTACTTGACCCAGCCTGCTCAGGCATACTCTATTCCGGTGTGGTGCCCATGGCATATGAGGGTGACAGCTTGAAGGTGCTGTTCAACCCAGCCCGCTGAATCCAAGGGCCTATAAGGGTGACAGCTTGGAAATGATGCTCGACCCCAGCCTACTGAGTCCAGGGACATATAAGGGGTCAGCTTGGAGTGCTGATTAACCCAGTCCTCTCAGATGCGCTCTGTTAATGTGTGTGTGTGCGCGCTCATCTGATTCTGGGGCTGGAAGAACCCAGCCCTGGGGAACCTACATCCTGCAGGATAGCTCCATTGGGAGGGAATTTGCAGCAGGGAGAAGTAAAGTTCTGTATGAGAACACAAGTGACACAAGCAGTACATTGATAGAATTACAGAACACTCCCCCCCCCCAGCAGAGTAACCCTAATAAATGAGCGTACCCCAAAGTAATGAGCAAATCTGGTAACATTACATTTGCCCACTTCTTGTTTACAATGTCTCCAGAAAGTAAGAACAGGCGTTCACATGGCACTGTTGTAGCCAGTGTTGCAAGATATTTATATGCCAGATGCGCTAAAGATTCATATGCCCTTTCATGCTTCAGCTACCATTCTAGGGGACATGCATCCATGCTGATGACAGGCTCTGCTTAATAACAATCCAAAGCAGTGTCGACCGGTGCATGTTCATTTTTATTATCTGAGTCAGATGCCATCAGCAGAAGGTTGATTTTCTTTTTTGGTGGTTTGGGTTCTGTAGTTTCCGCATCAGAGTGTTGCTCTTTTAACACTTCTGAAAGCATGCTCCACACTTCATACCTCTCAGATTTTGGAAGGCACTTCAGCTTCTTAAATCTTGGGCCCTGGGCCTGCGCCACTTCCTGCAGCCCGCATTGGCCTGGAGCGGCGAACCGTGGCCAGTGGGAGCCGCGATTGGCCGAACCTGTGGAGGCGGCAGGTAAACAAACTGGCCCGGCCCGCCAGGGGCTTTCCCTGAACAAGCAGTGGCCCTAGTTTGAGAACCAGTGCTGTAGCTATCATTAGAAATCTCACATTGGTACCTTCTTTGCGTTTTGTCAAATCTGCAGTGAAAGCGTTCATGACTCACCTGTGCAGTGTACACACACACACACACACACACTCACTCACTCCTCAGTTAAGAGTGTGTGATCACATCTACCTGGACAGTAAAAGCCATTTTGTTTCTTTCTTCCCGCTAACTGTCAGACTAACTCTGCCCCCAACCATGCAGTGTTCTGCCCAGTCTAACATCCGAGAAGTCCATATGTAATATAAATTCTTAGGAAAAGTCAGGCTTAAAAAGGATGGGCAGTTTAGGCACCTGGTGTCTTCAAGGTGTTAAAAGCCTTCTTGGAATTTTTATCCGGTTAGGTCTTTTTGGGGTTACTGTCTTTTATAAGGCCCATTGCGGGAGCTGCAATCGAAGCAAAGATGGGGATAAATCTTTAATAACCAGCAAGTCCCAAGAAGCATCTCACTTGCATTTTTTTCTGGGGGATTGGATATATGGTTAAAGCCTACACTTCATCAGTTACTGGTGTCAAAAGTCCACCTTGTTAGGCAGGTCACTTCCGTGTTTTCTAACTTACATTCAGTCAGGTTAGCTATGAGACTGGCTTCTTAGAGTTATCCTAATACTGCCCTCATCTGTTATAGGTGAGCCTCCCATGTGTGGCTGTAGATAATACAGCTAGGCAGTGGATTATTGATGGGGGTTTGAGTACTTTATTCATGAGGAGTTGAAAGGTTGCAGTCCAAATGGCATGGTTCAGAAAGGAAAGTGCCCAAAGGAGGTTGATAAGGTGGTCTTCTCTCATGAGGAGGGAAATAAGGGGATTTGCCAATATCACTTTGTGTGATCAATGATACCAATGTATCTCACTGGTCCTAACTACTCCAGTAGCTTGTCTACCCACAACATCAGATAAACATCAAATTTTGAAGTTGGATCCAAGTGTGGAGGGGCTTAGTGTGGGGGGAACCAGGTGTGGGGTGAGAGGTTTCTGTGCAGGGCGATCTGGGTGTGGGCAGCTCAGTGGGAGGTCTGGATGCACAGGGGCTCATTGTGGGGGGCAGGGGTAATGGGACTCCGCAGGGGATCCAGGTGATAGTGGATGGGCTCAGCGGGGGCTCTGGGTGTGGAGAGATGGGGCGAGATTCCAGGTGTAACTTGTTGGGGGTCCGTGGGATGGGTGTGGGGAGCTTGTTGGAGGGGTCCAGGTGAAGGGGGGTAGGGCTTGTCAGGATGAGGGTTCGATGGGCCTGCTTAATGGGGGAGCTCCAGTTGCTGCTGAGGGGATGTCGGGCTCCTGCTTCCTCCTGCGATTCCCCTATCCCCTTTCCATCCCCGTCCCATCACTCAGATTTTCCTGCCCTATTCCACCACCCACTTCACCCCTGTGCAAAAAACCTATTCACTGATTATGGACCACTTAAGCACTATTTTCAGGATTTAAGTGGAGCTTAAGTCTTGAGCAAGGCCACTGCACAGGGGTGAATGTCACTTTGTGGGTGGGTAGTGTCAGGTGACTAGAACCAGTGTGCACACAGTCTTCAGGCAGCATCTGAAGAGGCCCGTATCTCTGCATGGGCAAGAGTATGTTATTTGTATTACAGTAGCACCTATGGCCCAAATGGATCAGTGTTCCATCGTGCTAAGCAACTTGCAAAGCACTAGGCAGACCACATCTGAAGTATAGGGCCTGATCTTCAGAGGTGTTCAATGCCTGAAGCACCCATCTCTGTGGACCCCTAGTGACAAACAAGTTTATAGCATCCTTGCTCATCTTCACTCATGGAAGCCAATGCCAAGGTAATATCCTATATGATTGATTTCATAATCAATGTCACCGTCAAAAGAGAAAGAATATCAGATTAAATGTGCTTTATTTATTTATGTGGGGAGAAGGGTATAGGTGGTTAGTGGTAAGGTTTTATTGCTGTTTTTTAATTGCACATTTCTGCCTGGTGGGATTTATCTATTTATGTATTATCATTACATACACCACTTCTAGGATCTGTTTTGGGACATACTGCCTTCCAAGAATTATTGTCTTTAGTTTTATTTTGATAAGGCATGACTTGTTTAAGCATGAGCAAGCCAGAGGGAGTTCAAAGCATGTAGCAGTGGTAGGGAAACAGCACTCTGCCAGATGCTTTTAAAACTTGAATACATGTGAACATAGGTATAGGATATGCTAGGAAAAGAAATGTCTACTTCTGGAATCCTGAGAATTTCTCCTTATTTACAGTCCCTGACCATCACCCCCAAGGTCCTATGTAATTGTGATACAACTACTGGCCTAGGAGAGTTGGAGATTCTCTTTGGATAGCTTCAGCTCAGCTTCTTAACAAAAGATGTTATGACAAATACCATGTCTCTCCTCTGTTTTCCTCTTGATTTGCTGATGTGCTCATGCATATCCCCAATCATGTTAATGGAATTTACAATGAAGGGAAGATTGACAGGTGCCAAATAATGCATTATGGAAATAATTGATTCTTTTTCGAGTGATGTCCCTGTGGATGCTTCACTTCAGGTGATTGTGCATCCTTGCACCTCTAGTTGGAGAATTTTAACAGCAGTATGTGTCTGGGCTATACACGCCTCTCCCTGTCTCACACCTGTAGTGGTGGTTAACTAGTACTGTGCAACCAACCCCACCTCAGTTCCTTTTCAACCGCTCTTGGTCTGAGTCGGAGCGCTACATGGTTTACCTCAGATCTAGATTTAGGATTAACTGTATCGTAGTAGTAAAAGAGTTAGAACTTGTTTCCATATCTCCTTTCTTTCCCCTATAAAAAAAAAATTTACATTACTTTGTTATCATTTTCAGGGATAATTTCACCTGAGAATGCCCAGGTTTTAAACATTTCCTGTCTTGCCAAGAACCAATTCCAGTTTTGGACAGACATCCCAGTGTGTCCATTATTTGGGGGGACATGCACCTTCCCCAGAAGTGCTCCCATTGCCACAACCTTAAGGACTGTGACAGAAAAGTGAGGGACCTTAAACTTCAAACTTATCCTTATGGAGAAATCTCTCCACCGAGCCTCAGACCTGGAACTGCAAACTCCTGCTGGTCATTGGTCACCTACCTCAGCTTTTGACAGACCTCCCTTGCCGACTCTGCATGGGAGGGGGACCTATCTCCTAAAAGAAGACTGAAGACGAGAGCTACCACTTTTCCCTCAAAGACAGCCTCAAAAAAGAAGCGTTCTCCAATTCACTCCACATCATCAGTACTGAACACTCCACAGCTAAGTACCTACGAGTCAGCAGGATTTTCTGCTACCGCTGGTACCAATAAGGCCAAAGACCCTAAGTGGGCAGGCTCTCAGAGGGACAGTAGAGACAAGACTGCCTCTTCTATCACAGTACCAACTGCACCACACAAACACCCAGTACGGAGCATCTCTGCAGCACCTCAACTTACAGTGCCATCTTCTGGTCCTGTGACACCTAGTGCAGAGACACCAGTACTGAAGACTAATTTACCTCCTTTGGTAAAGACACCATGGACACCGACTCTTCCAGTGCCACAACAATTCCCAGTACTGCAATAACTACAGATGCCATTGTCAGTACCAAGACCTCTTAGAAAGCAACAATTTCTCTGGCATAAGGATTTAACAGTTGCTGCAGCACCAGAGCCACCCTTTCTCTGCACTGATGCTATATCGGTACCATCAGCACCATTTCACACACCAAAAAACAGATCTTCCCTTCCTTTTTCTAGTGAGGAGGAAGACGATGAGGACTGAGAGGTTTTTTTCATCCCAACACTCTTCACCCATGCAGGGAAGCATCAGATCAGAGCTACAGGAACAGCCTGAACACCATTCCAGAATTGACATCAGGGGTGGTATGGACATCCATGGATGCCACTACCAATGCCATTCCTGCAACAATGGCCATACTGGGACCTGTGGGCAGTATATAGGCAACATTACTCCAAGCCCTCCAGTACCTTCAGGGAAAGATAGAGACGCTCCCCATCAATGTCAGAGGTGGGACCTCGCAAGCCCACTGAAGAGACTTTTGAGGAAATAGAAGAGGCTCTAGATCAGGAAGCCATTCCTCCAACTAACACCTCATCGTCTCCAGACGAAACCATTATGCCTCCTCCACCTGCAACAGACGACCATTTTAAGCAATTTCGGGAGCTGTTTAAAAGAATCAGACACTCCAAATCCCCCTGGAGGAGGTTGCTGAGTCCAACACACATTGTTGGACATATTGCTCACGTCAACCTCATCCAAAATTGCTCTTCCCATAAATGAAGCACTCATGGAGCCTGCCAAGACCATCTTGCAGACTCCCCGTTACAATTCCTCCTATAATTAAAAGGGCAGATAAATAGTATGTCTCAAAGGGACTAGAGTTTTTATTTTCCTATCCCCAGCCAAACTCACTGGTGGTAGAGGCAGACAACGAACAAGGCAGGCAACACTATTCGAGGACCACCCCATATAATAAAGAGTGGAAAAGATTGGACATTACAGTTCAGAATCACCAACTATGAAGCCTTGATGGCGAAATACAACCACACCAATTACTCCAAATCGTCTGAATGTATTAACTTTATCCTGGAAGTCAAGAAGGAGCAATTTAGGTCAGTCATCTCTGAAGACCACTTGCTAGCACAAACAACTTTCCAGGCATCCTTAGACTCAGACACGGCAGTGAGACCCATTGTGACCGCCATAGTGCCAGAGATGTGTTTCTGGAGGCAATTCAGTGTGTGTTAGTTTTGTTCAACAGATCCTTTGAGGGTTGGAGGTCTTTTGTAGAAACAACTTCACTTCTTACTTAGGTGGGATGTGTAAGAAGTGTCCTACAACAGCTAAAGAAGAGAGAGAATACTAACCAAAGATAAGTATGACAAATAGAATTCCCTTTCAGCATGCCAGTGTTTTAAAATACAAACGTGATACCAGAGTAAGTTGTAGTGCTTTGGCCCATGCCACAAAAACAAAATATTTTAAAAAGGTTCTCCAGCAAAAGTGGTAGATAATTTTGTTGCATGCAACACAGATGTGTTTTGTTTTCTTGCTTTTTTTATTATTAAAAAAGAAATAACCAGGAAAGGGCTAATTGGATTCAATCTGTCAATATGTAGCTATAAAATATTGAAAATGTTTATAAAGTTTCAACTTTGTGTGTTCTAAGGTGATGACGCCTACATGAAAAATAGTTTATAAATATGAAAAGTTAAATAAAAGTTAAATATTTCATTGAGCTGAACAACTACCTCCTGAAATTCGTAAAAACATGCTTAGGGGAACTTTTTTTTTTTTTTTTTTAAATTTCCATCTATTCTATTATCTATTTCTGACAAAAGAATCTTTCAGCATTAGCTTTCTTCCTCACTTGCCTCTTTGATTACCTCATCTGTAAGGCAGAGTTTGGAATTTTTTGCTTTTTTGTTTTATGAATGCCAATTATACCATTTTTGTGGTACTGTAGATAAGCAAATTCTTCCATCTGCGGCAATGCCTCTAGCAATATTATGCACAGTCTCAGAATATACAATTAAGGACAGTTGAGATAATTAAGGACAGTTGAGATAATTGTACACTTCTATAATGCCTTCTCCTGAAGGATCCCAGAACGTTTTACAAACTGGAATAGAAGATCACTTCACCTATTCCTGAAATGCACTGTGACGGGGTTGGACTCACCCCTGTGGCACCGCCTGCTGGTCATCTCAGGGAATTAGCTCTTTTCCAGCTTGGGTGCCCTCTTCAGGCTGGTATCCTGCTTGTCGCTGGCCCTGTGTCCCTCCCGGAGCCTGGTGCCCCTTGTCTTTGGGGTGCTGCCCCCTGGCAATACCCCCGCAGTCTCAGGGTCTCCCCACCCAGGGGACCACCCCCCATGCCCACCTCAGTTGTAGGCTACTGCCAGTCACCAACTAGCCCCCGCTCACTGGGGCAGACTGCAGTGTAAAAGCCATGCTTCATAGGCAAGGGGGGTTTGGACCTGCTGCCGCCACCTAGCCTTGGGCTGTCCCCGGCAACCCCAGTACCTGTTTGGCCTTCTACTAGGCCACAGCCTGGGGGGTTTCCAGGATGGAGCTCCCCAACTCCCTTGGCCTTCCCCCAGCCCTGCTCCACTCCAGGTACCTTCTCTAGCTCCCTGCAGCCAGGCCTGTCTCCCTCTACAGCTAGAGGAGACTGTATCTGGTTTCTAGCCCCAGCCCTCTTATAAGGGCCAGCTGGACCCTCATTAAGCCAGCCTCAGCCTGATTGGGGCATGGCCCCCAGCTGAGGCTGCTTTCCCCAATCAGCCCCGCTTTTCCTTCCCTGCCACAGCCCTCTCCCCAGCTGTTTTAAGCCTTTTAAGGCAGGAGCAGGTGACCACCCTGCTACATGCACCCACAGCTGAGGGGGAATGTGCCATCTCTTTAATGGGACAGAGCAACAAAACATCTATAGTTGTGAAAAAGAAGCCCTAGAGAACACTTATAATGAGAAGTAAAGAATACCATATTCAAGAGAAACTGCAGGGCAATATATTTTCCCCCAAACGGAATTCATCAGGGATGTTGGTGCTAATCCCCCAACTCTGGCAGAAAGTATCATTTTTTTATTATTAATTATTATTTATTATTATTATTATTATTATTTTTTAAGAACCACAAGTAATCAAGACCTGAACTTGTTTGTTCTCATCCAAAAGATGGCACTTAAAGTGCTCTCTGATGCTGGAGAAAGAGTTAAAAAACAAAACACAAAAAAACATGCTACATACTATGACAGCAAGACAGTGATTAACAGAAGAAAACTAATTGAAAACATTTGCCAAATGCCATTCAAACATCTACAGAGCTAGTTGAATAAGAAACTATGTTCCACAAATAATTAATTTAAAGAAAAATGCTAAATTCACCAAATAAAGTCTTAGCAATTGTAGCGAGGTCAAAGACTCACCGGTGCAGCATCTCCTGCTGGTCATCTTGGGAATTAGCGCTCCAGCGTACGGCGTGCCTCCTGCTGGCCAGTGTCTTGTCTGCTTCAGGCCCCCCCCCGTGTCCCTCCCAGACCCTGGTGCCCTTTACCTCAGGGATCTGCCCACTGCAGTACCCCCACACACTGGGTCTCCCCTCCCAGGGGAACCCCCAATCCTCTCACCCACTTTGCCTCAGTGGCTACTGCCAGTTGTCATCTAGCCCCCACTCACTGGGGCAGACTGTAGTCTGTAATGGCCACTCATCATTGGCAAGGGGTTAGGACCTGGTGTCTCTGCCTATTCCCAGGCTGTATCTCTGCAGCCCCAGTACCTTTGTAGGCCTTCAACAAGGCCTGCAGCCTGGGGTTTTACCAGGCTGGAGCTCCCCAGCTCCCTTGCCCTATTCCCCAGCACTGCTCCAGTTCAGGTACTTTCCTCTCAGGCAGCTAGCCCTTCTCCCTCCAGGGCTGGAGTAAGACTCCTCCAGCTCCTGGCCCCCAGCCCTCTTATCAGGGCCAGCTGGGCCCTAATTGAGCTGACCATAGCTGTGGCTGTTTCCCCAATCAGCTTAGCTTGGCTGCTTTTAACCCCTGTTCTCCAGGAGTGGGGCAGCTGCCCAATAGGTACAGCAACAAATAATTTGGGTAGCTGTAACAGCACACCTGTTTTTGTTGTTGTTGTTGTTCTTGTTTGTTTTTCTGGGAGGATAGAAAAGTGGTGACTGAGTCAAATCCCACATACCCATGTGTGAGGTGATAAGATTTCAGTGGTAGGCAGTATAAGTGCAAGTGACCTAAGGATGGTCAGAATTAATACATGGTCAGAATTACTTTTATGAAAAATAGGACCATTAAATTGGCCCACTTAATCCATATTTATCACCTAATTAAATGGATCAATTTTTGAAAATGCTGATGTCCTTCTGAAGTAAATGGGAGCTTTTGGGTGCTCCACACTTTCAAAAATCAGTCCATTTAATTGGACTGATTTTTAGAATCCTAATTTCATGTCCCCATTTTTTTTAAAAAATGTTGTTTTGGGGGCCTATTAACCTTCTCGAAGATGGTTTCCATCAGAGATTCAAGGACAGATAGTCAGAAAACCGCAGTCACCTTTATCCAGCCCACAGTGAATCCAACAGTTCTGCAAGAAGTTCTCCTGATCCGAGGATTATTTCACGGCTTGTTTGGACTTGCTGCCTAAGTTTCACATTTCCTTTTTGAGATGTAGTTGGCATGGTAGTATGGAACTTGGATGTAAGAGAGTAATAAGGATTAGTGCTCTCCTTTGATCTCACTGGTCTACAATTTTTGAGAAGTCGTCTGCTTCAGAGATAAAATGTGCTATTTATTATGTATTTTGATGTGCTGAATTCAAATATGACAATTAAAACAACTGATTGGCTACTGTTTCTAAGATATTTAAGTTTTTTACATTTTATGTCTATGTATATTGTGTAGATAGTAGAGTTTTAATCATAAATTGTAAACCTAGGTCTTTTCATGTGTTTATGGTTGCTTTACATGATAATATTTCACCTGTCCTGTTTATGTAACACTTTAAAAATCAGCAAAAGGGTTATATAAATAAAATTTATTATGAAACAAAAGGCAAAAAACTTCTGTACATAGTTTAGTCCTATTCAGTGTCTACTCGGCGCTTCTTGGCTTGTCTCTTGTATTCATTAAATGGAGCATCTCTTGTCATTGTCCAGCAATAGTCTGCAAGCATTGATGGGCTCCATTTGCCCGGATAGCGTTTCTCCATTGTTGCAATGTCCTGGTGAAATCGCTCGCCGTGCTCGTCACTCACTGCGCCGCAGTTTGGTGGAAAAAAATCTAGATGAGAGTGCAAAAAATGTATCTTTAGTGACATGTTGCAACCAAGGCTTTTGTATGCCTGGAGGAAGTTTTCCACCAACAACCTGTAGTTGTCTGCCTTGTTGTTTCCGAGAAAATTTATTGCCACTAACTGGAAGGCTTTCCATGCCGTCTTTTCCTTGCCACGCGGTGCATGGTCAAATGCATCATCTCGAAGAAGTTCACGAATCTGAGGACCAACAAAGACACCTTCCTTTATCTTAGCTTCACTTAACCTTGGAAATTTTCCACGGAGGTACTTGAAAGCTGCTTGTGTTTTGTCAATGGCCTTGACAAAGTTCTTCATCAGACCCCGCTTGATGTGTAAGTGTGGTAACAAAATCTTCCTTGATTCAACAAGTGGTGGATGCTGAACACTTTTCCTCCCAGGCTCCAATGACTGTCGGAGTGGCCAATCTTTCTTGATGTAGTGGGAATCTCTTGCACGACTATCCCATTCGCAGAGAAAAGAGCAGTACTTTGTGTATCCAGTCTGCAGACCAAGCAAGAGAGCAACAACCTTCAAATCGCCACAAAGCTGCCACTGATGTTGGTCATAGTTTATGCACCTCAAAAGTTGTTTCATGTTGTCATAGGTTTCCTTCATATGGACTGCATGACCAACTGGAATTGATGGCAAAACATTGCCATTATGCAGTAAAACAGCTTTAAGACTCGTCTTCGATGAATCAATGAACAGTCTCCACTCATTTGGATCGTGAACGATGTTGAGGGCTGCCATCACACCATCGATGTTGTTGCAGGCTACAAGATCACCTTCCATGAAGAAGAATGGGACAAGATCCTTTTGACGGTCACGGAACATGGAAATCCTAACATCACCTGCCAGGAGATTCCACTGCTGTAGTCTGGAGCCCAACAGCTCTGCCTTACTCTTGGGTAGTTCCAAATCCCTGACAAGGTCATTCAGTTCACCTTGTGTTATGAGGTGTGGTTCAGAGGAGGAGGATGGGAGAAAATGTGGGTCCTGTGACATTGATGGTTCAGGACCAGAAGTTTCATCCTCTTCCTCTTCCTCGTCTGACTCAAGTGAGAATGATTCTGGTGCATCAGGAACCGGCAGTCCTTCTCCGTGGGGTACTGGGCGTATAGCTGATGGAATGTTTGGATAATGCACAGTCCACTTTTTCTTCTTTGACACACCTTTCCCAACTGGAGGAACCATGCAGAAGTAACAATTGCTGGTATGATCTGTTGGCTCTCTCCAAATCATTGGCACTGCAAAAGGCATAGATTTCCTTTTCCTGTTCAACCACTGGCGAAGATTTGTTGCACAAGTGTTGCAGCATAAGTGTGGGGCCCACCTCTTGTCCTGATCTCCAATTTTGCAGCCAAAATAAAGGTGATAGGCTTTCTTAACCATAGTGGTTATACTGCGCTTTTGTGATGCAAAAGTCACTTCACCACAAACATAGCAGAAGTTATCTGCACTGTTCCCACAAGTACGAGGCATCTCTGCTCACTTTGTCTAAACAGAAATGTGTCTCTTTGCAAAATCAAACACTGACAAATAATAGAGCACGACACTGTATGATTTCTAGAGCTGATATAGGGCAATTTGTTCAGCAGAGTGATGTAAGCTTCGTTATGATTGCATCATCCATGACTTCTAGGAATAACATGATGCAATTCATATCATGTATGACGCAATACCAGCTTCAGATTGCATCATTCATTGTTTTGCCTAAAAAGCAAGTACTGTCCAAACCCAGTCATAGATTTATTCATAGATCCAGTCAAAGATGTATTTTAGTCATTTCTGGTTTAAATTGAGATCCCTTCCCTTTATAACTCACTTATCCTCCGCCATTCCCAAGTCAAGGGTCGTATATACTGACCCAATAGCATATCTTGAAAACTAGAGCCAATCAACAATTTTAAGCATCATTTTCGTTCTCAGTGATCCAGAATTAGTAAAGTTTGACTACATTTATTTCAGAAGTATTTTGGCTGTAGAGCAGTGTCTTCTGAGTTATTGTGGGAAGTGCACTTTTAAAATCCAATTCTTTGCAGAAGCCTCAATCAATCAGTCACTTTCAAGTGTTCTTGTTTAAAAGCCACATTTTATTTTCCTCCTGTAGGCAAATGAAAGAAAATATGGCTGAGACTAAGGAGGTTTGTGAACCTGAACCTTGTACAGTGCTATTAAGGACTCTGTTCTAAAGTTATTAATGTTGTCCCTCCTTCTCTCTCCAACATGAAGAAGGGTCTCTTTTCTCAACTCTTTCCTTTCTCTCCAGGCACCTTCTTAGCTTTTCTTTATTAAGGAGGCCATAACAGGTCTAGTAGGGCAGTGTCTTTCTGACAGTTATTACTAACCCATGCATTCAATTCAGTTCTATTGCTGAGGCTTCTATCATCTGTTGTGCTCCATGTTGTACTGGGTTCCTGATAATAGCACCTCAGAAGCTCACAAGATTAAGACAGATCAGTTTCTCATTCTGTTGGATCCTCTCACACTTGGTATTCTAAAAATAACTAAATAATTAAAATTATTAGTTGAATTATACTGGTCACAGAGGAGCTTACATTTCACATCACTGTAATCCATTTCTTGCTTTATGGTCTTAAAGTTCTTTAGGGAGTTTCAAATATCTAAACAATGTCCCGAAGCAATATATTTTGCATTTCCAGTTCTGATTTAGCTCAGAAATATGTTAGAACTCATGTGGCCAGATGATACTGTTTCCCCTTTTTGTTAAATATTGAAACATCATTTGTCCTAAACTGAATTGAGTCTTTCAGGCTCACGTAGAGTATGAGCAACTTCTTCTACTCACAAGCAGAACTCTGCTGTCTTGACAATGTCAATGTCACTTTCTATCAGCAGGGCTGGGGGGGAGGAAGCAGGAGCGGCGCCAAGGTTTTTGCCGCCCTAGGCGGCAGCGCTCCTCCTCTGAGCATTCGACGGCTGGGGTCCTTCCGCTCCCGGAGCGAGTGAAGGACCCGCCGCCAAAGCGCCCCGAAGACGCGGAGCGGAAGGACCCCCGCTGCCAAATTGCCACCAAGGATGGCAAAATGCCGCCCCCCAAATCCTGCCACCCTAGGCTACCGCCTAGGGTCGCCTAGTGGAAGCGCCGGCCTTGGGAGGAAGGTTACTAGTCAGAGGAAGCTGACTCATGCCTGAGATCGATCATTCAAAATACCCAAATAAATAATACTTTGCTTTAAGAAGGCTGTCTGGTCATGGAGTACTACTGTCATAGCTCCTGGAGAGATGAGAACTGCAGGTACTGAACCTAGGTCAGACTTGCTGAGGTAATCATGGCTAATACCTGGGGACAGCAGCCCAGGACCTGGTATGAGAGTGGGATAATCACATGACTCCACCCCAAGAAAAGTTACAGCTCAAGGCCTAAAACCAGAGATGGGGGCTGCATTCAAAGAGACCAGGAGGGGTCAGAGGTGCTAACTTTGATAGTCAAGTGACCCCTTTGTGACTACAGATGGCATCAGTCTCTGCTAGTGAAATACATTTTCTTCTCTTTCCTTATAGAGCCAAGTGGGTTGAGACATACACAGAAGCTCCAAAGAACAACATGCTGTTACAGTGCCCCAAACTAGTGTGCATGTATGGTATGTAATACAGCTTTGAAAGGCCAGGAATTTTTCCCTCCTGCACTTCTCTATCTCTTTCTTGAATCAAGTGTGTTGATTCTGATTTCCTCCTACTGCAAGAAGTCTGAATCTCAGCTGGCTAATTTAGTAAGAAATTCATATATGTAAGCTATGGAAAGCTACACATTTGCAATCCATTTACAGAACATAGCAGATGTCAATTAATTGATATATGGTGAAATGAGATGCATAGAAAACCCCCCAGCAAATCAGACTCATCTATCTTTGTCTCACTATTCTCCTTCCATTTCATATGTCCATGTTTCTATGCCCAGTTGTGTCAGTGATCCTGAATGTTAACAGATTATATTTGGTCCAACACCTCAGATAGTTGCATTAGGATGATCATGTGGGGCTAGCTTCACAAAGGGACATAGGCAGTGTGATGCTGAGCACAGGGCCAGCGCAACCCATTAGGCGACCTAGGTGGTTGCCTAGGACGCTACAATTTGGGGGGCGGCGACCGCAGCGGTATTTCGGCGGCGGGACCTTCCACCGCCTAGGGCGGCAGAAAAGCTGGCAGCGCTCCTGGCTGAGCAACACAATGCCTGACTTTTAGGTAAAACATCACAGGAACAACGCTGTGATTCACAAAGCCTGAGTTAGGGCTCTAGGCTCCTTATACAATGAATAGCGAGAGATAGGCCTTTAGAGAATTATACCTGCATTCAAATCCAATAGTCCCAATTCAGGACATATAAAATGACCATGTTTTATCCCTTATCTATTAAAAATATTGGACTGTATTCTCTTCTCAGTTATAGAAGTTTAAATGAGAAGCAATTCCATTGAGATTACCCTGTTATAAAACCAGTGAGAACAGAACCAGGTACTTTTCCTATTCCTTGAAAATATTCATCCATTACGGTGTGAAAAATCTGAGTCTACCTAGAACTGCCTAACCCAGTAACTTTATAAATATATTCCACACGTCCGAGTTAGAATGAAAAATACATGCTTTCTTGCTTTCTTTTTTTCATTCTAGAAACTCTCAATTTACTTGTCAAGAATGAACAAACCAGGAGATTGCTTAGAAAAGTGAAATAATAATCAATAGAATAATACTTAAGGTAGACTAGCATCCTGACACAGAAGATGAAATTAAATGAGAAGATCAGAGAGTATTATGTTCTCCTATTTGATAGCTGCAGTTTAACTTTCTTATATGTTATTTAATGGTTAAGTAAGCTCAGGCTAGCATAAACTGGTATGACAAACTTTAGAGTAGGAATTGTTGATTTTCTTTAATGGGTTGGATTGAAAAGATCATAGCTAGCCACTTCCCCACCCATTCATGTTTGAATAATAACAATTCCATTCCATTCTCCAGCACACCTCCTTCTCCAAATTCCCAAGAGAAAATATGGGTCTTTAACCTAGACACTGGCTGGGCAAATTTTCATTTTTCTCTGTGTTATAATCTTTAATAAAATGTGCATATATATGGAAAGAGAGGAAGTGTATTCTTTTCTTATAAAAGACTTTCTTGAACTCTGTCTAGCATATGCAGAGTAGTACATAAAAAATTGCGTACATGCATCTAAACTGATTTTTTTGGTTCAGTGGCCAAATGGAAAAATTGAAGGACAAATAAAGTTTTGAGTACAACAAAACATTTTGTTTGAGCCAAAAGGAAATGTTTTGTCATGTTTTCAAGTTGGTTTTTTTAATAAAGTAAAAGTAAAATTTTAAAAAGACATTTTGAATTGAAAAAATAAAATGTTTAGATGTTTTCTATTTTTTTAAAAATAATTCAGCAAATTAGACACAAATACACAAAATATTTCAGTTGACCCAAATATGCATTTTTCAGGACCAAAAGATTTAGGTTGAAAAATTTCTTTAATCTCTAATGATATTTTATTGTGTTACTTGAAAAATAGTATGTGATCAGATAAAGACTGTGGGGACAATTCCAGACTATGCAATGGTCCCAAGTGGCAAAGGATTTTACATGAATGGGGAAATCCTGAGTAGTGTCAAGCCAGCATAGATGGCTGTTTGCCACCCCTTTTCAGCCTCCTCAATGTTTGAGTATCCTGGGGGTGGAAAGAAGTGTAGCCACAGTGTGCTGTATTCTGGCTATTACCAGGTGGCGGAATGGTTCCCTACTACTTAGGTCAGCCTAGAGTCTGTTTTAAATTATGCTGTAGGCCAAACTGGCCTCAGGAGCCTTGGAAATCAGGGAAGCACAAATGTTTAAGGACGAACCAGCACTGCTTCAGATAGAGCTGGCTGGAGGAAAACAATTCTGTTTTCACAACACCTTTCAAGGTTTCAAAATGTGTCTGTTTTCAAAATTAAAAGGGCAGGTTTTTGATTTGGGTCGGTCTCTCATCAGAAGTGACCAGAGAGCCCTGGAACTCAGGGCAGGTCTACACTTAAATAGCTGCACCAGTGCTGCTGTAGCGCTTTAGTGAACATGCTACTCTGCTACCAGGAAAGCTCCCATCAGAGCACCTCCATGAGAGATGGTATCTATGTCAATGGGAGAAGCTCTAACGTTGACATAGCACTTTCTACACTGGGGGTTAAGTCAGTATAACTATGTCGCTCAGGGGTGTGGATTTTTCACACTCCCTGAGTGACATAGTTATACCAGTGTACGTTTGCAGTGTAGACCTGGCCTCAGAAACCTTCCCATTCAAAATGCTGAAACCAATCTGTCTGCATGAAATGTTTCATTTTCAACGAAACACCGTATTTCACCAAAAATGTTCCAACCAGCTACATTACTACTGTGAATCTCCTCTGTGCGTGTCAGCAAAATAGTGGATAAAGGAGAAACGGTTGATATAATTTCTTTAGACTTTCATCTTCAACAAGCCCTATCCCAAGAGTCTGTTAAGAAAACTTTGCCCCCCATACTGCAGTCAGATCCCTTCAGTTCATGTGGAGCCCCAGTGAAGTCAGGGCACAAAGTCAGTGAGATGCAGAGATCAGCTTGCCTGGATCTGACTGGAAGACTGGGGTCTTGGTATCCATGCAATGCAATTTCTGTTTGTAGCTAAATTGCAGAGCTACATTTGTAGTACAAGGAATGTGTCATGTAAGGAGGGCACATGATATCTGAGGTTTCTGCCTGGAGACTGCTGATGTCTTTAGGGTTTACATCCTTGTTTTATAAAGTTAGTATTGGTGGGGTTAGGGGACTTAACTATCTTATAATGTAATGGTCTGAATAAGTATTAATGATTTGGAAAATGAAATGAGCAATAAGATGGCAACATTTGCAAATGACACAAAATTAATTTAGGTTAGTTAGGATTAGAGAAGACTTTAATTTAGTTAAAGCCTTGGAAGGATTTAACTAAATTATGTGATTGAACAGCACCATCCAGATGAAGTTTAATGCTGACAGTGTGAACTATTCATGCACATTGCTAGGTTTTAAATTAACTGTGACCAGCCAGAAAAAGACTCAAGCATCATTGTGACTAACTTTCAGGGGAAAAAACAAAACAAAAAAAACCCCATAATCAAACAAAATTAGGACGCATAAAAAATGGAATAGAACAGAATAATGAAAATATTATATGCCCTTAATTTGAATAGTGAGTTCAGTTCTGATTGCCCTATTTCAAAACAGATCTCACAAAATTAGCAGTTCAGCCAGAGATGACAAAAAAGATAGAGGCAAAGGAAAACTTCAGTACAAGGAGAGATTGAAAACACTGGTATTACTTTGGAGAGGAGAGTAATAAGAGGGGACATGAAAGAGATATATAAAATAGTGAAGGGCATTGGATTTAGAGAAGGTAAATCAGTATCTCCTTCTTACCTTTTCTCATAATATAGGAACTAATAGAAAGTCATTGGTATTGAAAGGTAAAACAATTATAACTGATAAGAGGATATAATGTTTGACGGAATACTTAATTAACATGCAGAACTCATTCATTCAAGATCTTTGAGCCCAAGAGATTAGTTACAGGTAAATATGGTAGATAGACAAACATATGAGAACATTCACAATTACATCAAGGAGGATAAACTCTCTACTCCTTCTCGGAAGTCCCCTGTTTATGCATCCAAGGATTGCATTAGTCCTTTTGGGCACAGCGTCACACTGGGAGCTCATGTTGAGCTGATTATTCACACACACACACACACACACACACACACACACACACATATCTTTATCAGTCACTGCTTTCCAGGATAGAGTTCTCCATCCTGTAAGTATGGCCTAGAGTCTTTGTTCCTAGATGTACAACAGGGGTTGGCAACTTCTGGCAGGCCAATGGGGGCGGCAGGAAGCCGCGGCCAGCACATCCCTCAGCCCGCGCCGCTTCCCGCAGCTCCCATTGGCCGGAGCGGTGAACCGCGGCCAGTGGGAGTCGTGATTGGCCGAACTTGTGGACGTGGCAGGTAAACAAACTGGCCCGGCCTGCCAGGGTGCTTCCCTGGCGAGCCACGTGCCAGAGGTTGCCGACCCCTGATGTACACATTTAAATTTAGCCATATTAAAAAGCATACTGTTTGCTTGTGCCCAGCTTGCCGAGTAATCCAGATCACTTGGTACCAGTGACCTATCCTCTCTCTCTCTCTCTCTCTCTCTCTCTCTCTCTCTCTCTCTCTCTCTCTCTCTCTCTATATATATATATACACACACACAGGGAATAAGCAAACACCAAAGTTCAGGGGTGCTGGAACAATGTGTATAGTGCGGGTGCTGAGAGTCATTGAATCAAGCTGTAAACCCTGAATATAATGGAAACCATTTCAAGCCAAGCCAGAGGGTGCAGCAGCACCCCTAGTTCTTCACATATGCCAAAGTGAGAGGGTGAGAAATAAAAAATTTCACTGTAGACTGGTTAGTCCATACTTCACTATAAAGGGTTTTTGTTTGTTTGTTTGTTTGTTTGTTTGTTTGTTGCACCTTCCTAAACAACATTAATACTGGTAACAATCCAGGGACAGAATACTAGACCATCTAGCGGCCCCTCAGGGTAATCTGATTGCGGGCTGTGAGACATTTTGCTGATGTTGACCATCTGCAGGCACCGCCCCCTGCAGCTCCCAGTGGCTGGGAACAGATAACCGCAGCCACTGAGAGCTGCGGGGGGCAGTGCCTGTGGACCGTCAATGTCAGCAAAATGTCTTGACACTGATCTAGAATCCAGGGACAGAATACGGGACCATCTAGTATGACTTTTCCAATATAATATATGTGAACAATATATTTGTAATTAAAAGAAATATTGGGCTAGATCCTCAGGACAAGCCATTTGGTCCTTGCTCAGGTCAGGGTCTGGTACCACAAAGGAGGCTGTGATCTAGTGGATTACATGTATGTTAGGAATTCAAATCAAGAAACGTGATTTCTATCCTTGGTTCTGACACCAGCTAACTATGTGACCATGACTTTTCACTTCTCTCTCTGCCCCTGTGTCACAGAGTGGTTGGCCCCTTGAAATGAAGCAGGTCTAACTCCTCTGTGCTAGGACAGGTGCTCCCAGGTTAGCCAAGTAAGAGTGTGGGAGTAAGGAAGGGGAGCAGGTAGTTCCCTGTGGGAGACTGCTGGAATCTCCTGGAAGGCGAGGTGACGCAACCTAAAAGAACTTCCAAGGAGAAGCCCAAGTGATGCTCAGCTAAAAGAGATAGAAAAAAACAACAACCCTTCAGTAGGCCTGCAGTAGAAGGGACTAAAAGGGACTAAAAGAGGTAAAGGGGGAAATCTGCTAAACCCAGAGTTGTGAGTTCAATCCTTGAAGGAGCCACTTAGGGATCTAGGGCAAAAATCAATACTTGGTCTTGCTAATGAAGGTAGGGGGCTGGACTTGATGACCTTTTGAGGTCCTTTCCAGTTCTATGAGATAGGTATATCTCCAAGTGTTATTAAAGGCAGTCATTAGCATAAATGAAAATAAAATTCCCAACCCTGTTTGCTCCCAGATCTGTACTAATTTTTCTAGACATTATGGGTTTCACACTGTTTTCAAAGTTATCAAGAGATTTTTTTTCATCCAAAAATCAAATTCCCATATGTTTTGGAAAACTCTAGATATTGGAAATATATATATATATTTTCATAATTGCTCTACTTTTGCAGAGGTTTCACAAATGAGGCCATTGGCAAATTTTATCAAAAAAACCTCCAGCCCCACAACTTTTGCAAC
Organism: Emys orbicularis; assembly: GCF_028017835.1. NCBI lineage: Eukaryota > Metazoa > Chordata > Testudines > Emydidae > Emys > Emys orbicularis. The sequence continues at coordinate 263,905,120 of NC_088683.1, read as the reverse complement.
AAATATTTCACACATCTGTAAGCTTGATACTCTGGTTTTATGATAAATGTCATGTGATGGTTTACATTACTTGTGTTCTCATCTCTATGCGGCAGTGTAGCAGGGTGGTTACCCACTCCAGCCCTGACAGGGCTTAAAGGGGCCCAGGGAAAAGGCTGCCTCAGGGAGCCAATTGCTAGGCTGATTGGAGAATCAGCCTCAGCTGGGGCCACGCCCCAATCAGGCCACAGCTGGCCATATAAAGGGACTGCTAGGCATGAACTATGTTAGAGAGTCTCTCTATAGCTATAGAGGGAGAAGGGTCTGGCTGCTGGGGAACTGAGCAAGGTTCTTGAGTGGAGCAGTGCTGGGGAATAGGGCAAGGGAGTTGGGAAGCTCCCGCCTAGAAAGGCTCCAGGCTGTGGCCTTGCCAAAGGCCAAGCAGGTACTAAGGTTGCAAAGGGGCAGCCCAAGGGTAGGCAAAGGGAGCAGGTTCAAACCCTTCTTACCTATGATGAGTGGTGTTTACACTGCAGTCTGCCCCAGGGAACAGGGGCTAGTTGATTACTGGCAATGGCCATAGACTGAGGTGAGGTGGGGGTAGAGGGTTGGGGGTTCCCTGGGGAGGGGAGACCCAGACATCTCTGGGGGTACTGCTTGGACAGAACCCCAGGGCAAAGGGCACTGGGGTCTGGGAGGGACATGGGGCCTGCGAAAGGTGAGACACTGGCCTGCAGAGGGCGCTCTGGAGCTGGAAACAGAGCTAATTCCCAGGATAACCAGCAGGAGGCGCCACTGGTGAGTTGTCACCTCGCTACAGGCAGTTAAAAATTCTGACAACTTGGCATCTATGTGACATAATCTTCAAGGTCACTGGAAGCCTAATGAACAGACATTTGTATGACTGATGTTTTTCATTGTTTGCTCAGAGGAAATTTCCTCTGAATAGCTTACTCTTTATCTGCACTAATAATTATTATACTCGTTTTACAGTTAATGCTAGAACTGGGTGAATATTAAAAACCAACTTCTGCAAATTTCAATGTCAATTTCAAGTGCAGTCATAGCATCTTCTCAATCACTTTCCTTGTATATTCTAACAAAGGATTTATCACGAGAGTGAAATGTAAGTAAATATTGAAGAAAATTCATGAAATGTGTGTTTCAAATTTGCAACCAGGAGCATACTCTCTGAGCGTAATCTTTAGATTCGGGTTTCCAATCAGGCTGGGAACAGAAAAATTTACATGTGCCGTATGAGTTCAGTCTCAAATTTTGCATATGAAATATCGACATGAATTCTCCAGATCAAGAATTATTCACAGATGTTATTCAGCAAATCTAAATGAGGGGAAATTGATCTGTTCATGAACAATTCACAAAACAGAAAAAAAGACACACAATTAATTGCATAAACAGATGCAAAGTATTTATTCAGCTCTGCTAATGACAAAGCAGGCTAAACTATCTCCTCCAATGGCCTCACAAATATCTCGGACTGAAGGGGTGACACAATAGATGTTTGCAGACCTCCCTCCACATAAGAGAAACCTTTGGCAGATGAGCCTATTGCTATGTACTAGTCTCCAGAGGAGACCCCAGCAATTAGACTGGTAAGCCTGACTTCAGTACCAGGCAAACTGGTTGAAACTATAGCAAAAAAACAAAATTGTCAGACACATAGATGAACATAATTTGTTGGGGAATAGTCAACATGGTTTTTGTAAATGGAAATCATGCCTCACCAATCTACTAGAATTCTTTGAGGGGGGTCAACAAGCATGTGGACAAGGCTGGATCCAGTGGATACAGTGTACTTACCTTTTCAGAAATCCTTTGACAAGGTCCCTCACCAAAGGCTTTTAAGCAAAGTAAGCAGTCATGGGATAAGAGGGAAGGTCCTCTCACGGATCAATAACTGGTTAAAAGATAGGAAACAAAGGGTAGGACTGAATGGTCAGTTCTCAGAATGGAGAGCAGTAAATAGTGGTGTTCCCCTGGGGTCTGTACTGGGCCCAGTCCTATTTAACATGTTCATAAATAACCTGGAAAAAGGGTAAACAGTGAGGTGGCAAAATTTGAAGATGATACAAAACTTCTCAAGATAGCTACGTCCCAGTCAGACTTAGAAGAGCTACAAAAGGATCTCTCAAAACTGGGTGACTGGGCCACAAAATGGCAGATGAAATTCAATGTTGATAAATGCAAAGTAATGCACATTGGAAAATATAACCTCAACTATACATATAAAATGGAGTCTAAATTATCTGTTACCACTCAAGATAGAGATCTTGGAGTCATTGTGGATAGTTTTCTGAAAACATCTACTCAATGTGCAGTGGCAGTCAAAAAAGCAAACAGAATGTTGGGAATCCTTAAGAAGGGGATAAATAATAAGACCGAAAATATCATATTGTCTCTATATAAATCCATGGTATGCCCACATCTAGAATACTGCAAAAAGGTTGGAAAAAGGCAACAAAAATTATTAGGGGTCTGGAATGGCTACCCTATGAGAAGAGATTAATAAGACTGGGACTTTTCAGCTTGGAAAAAAGATGACTAAGGGGGGATATGATAGAGGTCTATAAAATCATGACTGGTGTGGAGAAAGTAAATAAGCAAGTGTTATTTACTCCTTCTGATGACACAAGAACTAGGGGTCACCAAATTAAATTAATAGGCAGCAGGTTTAAAACAAACAAAAGGAAGTATTTTTTCACACAACACACATTCAACTTGTGGAACTCCTTGCCAGAGGATGTTGTGAAGGCCAAGACTATAACAGTTAAAAAAAGAACTAGATAAATTCATGGAGGATAGGTCCATCAATGGCTATTAGCCAGGATTGGCAGGGATGGTGTCCCTAGCCTCTGTTTGCCAGAAGCTGGGAATGGGTGACGGGATGGATCAGTTGATTACCTGATCTGTTCACTCCCTCTGGGGCACTTGGCATTGGCCACTGTTGGAAGGCAGGATACTGGGCTAGATGGACCTTTGGTCTGACCCAGTATGGCTGTTCTTATGTTCTCTAGATCCTGTCTGAGAGAGAGAAGTAAAGCCAATCAAGGATGACTCCACTGATCTCTGTTAGGGTCTATTAACGTGTTAACCACACCTCATTGTCATCAGTATCAATGAATGCTTACATCTAACAATCAATATGGACTCCTCAGCTTTGTCAATATCCCAGAAGGAGTCATTGGCTATTGAGATGTATGCAGGCTCTAAATCATATCAGATTAAAAACCAAATCTGGTTTTAAAAACAAAATAATGAGCATCAAGGAAATCTGAGGACTCTGGATATTGTGAGAGCTAAAGGACCACAGTTTTCTCATAATCTAATAGAGATTCAACACAGGGTGGTAAATGGTGAGCAAGATCAAGAGATGGTTTCTTGAGCTGGGTACTAACAACTGCTCTTTCAAGAGCCAGTGACTTCCTGCCTTCTCAAAGACAGGCACTGAAAATCTCTACCAAGATGTACCCAATAATTGAGAACACTCACTGTGGTGTTTTGAATGTATTGAAATTGTAAACTGTCAATTTAAATGTCCTGGTTCTGTTTGCAGGCTAGGGGGCTCTGTAGGGAAGCACGTAATCTGGGCCTACCAGCAATCAGCTCAGCAGCAAGCCAGCTTTGAGTAAAGTGGGGTGAGTTGTATCTTTCTGTTTTAGGAAGCAGACTGCTGTCTCTCTGTGTTATGGGGTTCTTATTGTGTTATTATTCTGAATTATAAGAAATACAGTGGTGTTATGCTGCAACCTTCCTGCAAGAGTATTTGTTTTTATGCTAACTCCTTTGTTTGCATGCTGTGAAACGTAGCACTCATCCCCACTCCCCCCCCCCACTCCTGTCCCTTTACATTAGGCAGAAGGGCCAGAATGGTGTAAAGGGGCCTTAGAAGCAGAATGATTCCCCTGGCACAGGATCTGAGGAAGACAGAGGGGGCATGTTGGAGGGTGGGGAGGAGCTGGAGGGGTGTGTCTGAGATGGGGGGGGCAACGTCAGACCTGTAATTATTTCGTCAGGACTGTGACCTATTGGTCAACACTAGGAGTTAATATTTAGACAGGAACTCAGTGCTAAGTTAGGCCAGGGGCTTCTCCAGCCCCAGAAGTAGCCCAAGATCTAGAGAATGCAAAAGTGACTTAAAGCCACCTTAGCCCTCCTCCCGTAGGCTTTTAGAAGCATGCACATAATCTCACCTGGTGTCTCTCTGCAAGATTTCACTAGGCATGGGGGATATGGTTCCAGTTCTCAGTTCCCTAAACACCAAACCTCTTTAGTGTTAGCATTATCACAGGTTGTTGTCATGGAAATTGTGATGTTACAAATCCAGCATTTTGATTTTTGTGCATGATCAAGGAGGAGGAACAGTTGGGTTGAGAAAGAAATTTTTATTTAAACAACAATCTTCGATAATTAGCAAAAAAATGGCAAGGGAAATTATCATCTTAAACTTGATATATTTGAGCGTACTCCCTAGTGTGAAAGCCTCTTTTTAATGCGGCACTGTTGATCTCACTTGCTCTTTGCATTCTTTTCCCATGCATTTCTTGAACAGCAGTTATTACAGAAGGACAAGATGTGTATCTTTACCCAGGGACTCATATCTTCAGTGGCATGGAGATATCAATGAGAAACAGGTGCTTTCCTCTTGCTTATTGCCATTTGGAAGGCTTTCAATTGATAAAGCCTTTTAAAAAAAAATATGTTGAGACTGCTTGCCAGTTTCAGATCAAAACTGGTATAGTTGGTCATATTTTTATTGCCAAGAATATTTAGTTTTTTTAAAGCATTTGTTGGACCTTCCTATCACTGCTACCAGTCTGGCTCTTTCCAGCTGTACAATCGACACCTCTTGCCAATCACTATGGAGAGTGAACTGGTGCTATTTAGTTTCTTCCCTTGGAAAAACTTCTGACTGTGTATGCTTTCTGTCTGAAAGACATAAACTATAATTTATGAAGGAATCCATCTTACTTTTCCCACAAAGCCAGCATTCCCCTTTCACTTAACTAGAGTGTTTTGCCAGCTGATCCGCCTTTACCTGCTGCTTACCTATAATACCTGAGATTGTTCTCTCAGAAAGGAAAAATGGTCTTGTGTTCAGATGCTGGACTAGCATTCAGGCACTCTGGGTTCAGACAGACTTCATGTGTGATCTTTGAGTGTCTTAACCTCAACTGTAAAATGGGCATAATAATGATTACTTTGTCTAACTTGTGTTATTAATCCTTCAGGGAATAGACAGTTTCTTGTTATGAGCATGTAGCACAATGAGGCTTCCAAGTGTTACTGTAATATAAAATAGCATAATATATAATATATAATATCCCATCTAAGAACATTTCAGGCAACAGTTGTCTAACATCAGGTACAAATGGTTAAGGAAATAGAATTGCACCTTGGATAAAAACAGATCAGGAAAAAAGGGGTACATTGGTGTCAGAGCTAAAGTATAGCTCACATTGATTTGTCATTTAATGTATGCAAACAAGTGTAACTTACAAGAGAAGAGGAGTTGTAACAGGAAAAGCAGTGAGGAGTGAAAACAAATAGGGGAAGCTGCTTTACCCTATACACCTCTACCCCAATATAACGCGGCCCGATATAACACGAATTCTGATATAACGCGGTAAAGCAGTGCTCCGGTGGGGAGGCTTCATACTCCCGTGGATCAAAGCAAGTTCGATATAACGCCGTTTCACCTATAGAGTGGTAAGATTTTTTTTGGCTCCCGAGGACAGCGTTATATCGGGGTAGAGGTGTACCTCCTTTTGGCTGCTTTTCCCAATACAGCAGCAGCATGTAAATTACATTCCTGATCTGTGTGTGTGTGTGTGTGTGTATATATATATATACACACATACATACAGAATGCCAAATTGATGCCAGTTACACCTTGCACCTATTTTCTAACTCCTTTCCATCCAAGGTGGAATTTACCCCATCATTGATATGACTGTTGAATTTGCCCTTTTAGTGTGTCTTTGAAGGGAAAAAAATCACACAAACTGTGCTATGTGAAGTACATGAAAATATATAATGAAGACCCACAGTAATTAAGCTCAAAGCAGTTTAATTGAATTGTACTGACATTCTAATGTTCATATTCTAATGAGGTAATTAGTAGCAGCTATTATAGTTTAATTAGCCAAATATAGATGTCTCATATGTAAAGATTACTTTAAAATACTTCAAATGTTATTCAAGAATATTTCGATATCTTAGGATCCACAGAATTGTTTAATTGCTGGGTTGTTGTTGTTTTTTTCTTCATTTGAAGCTCTACTTTTAAGGGCAAGTCCTAGCATTGATCAAAAAAGCTATAATGGAGGATAGGTCTCTCAATGGCTAGTAGCCAAGCTGGTTAGGAATACAACTATATTTTCTGTGTCCCTAAACCTCTGTCTGCCAGAAGCGTGGACTGGACAACATAGGATGGATTACTCAATTCTTGCCTAGTTCTGTTCATTCCTTCTGAAGTATCTGGTTCTGGCCACTGTTAGAAGACAGGATACTGGGTTAGATAGACCACTTGTTTGACCTAGTATGGTCGTTCTTATGAGAATCATCTGGTCTTCTTTGACTTTTGATTTGCCTGGAAATTAGAATGTAATTGCATATTAACTAATTTAAAATTAATCTACATATTATGAAGGGATTTATATTCCAAATGAAACCAAACTTGGCACAATTTACAACACATCTTTTCCATCTACCTTACAGTATAGTCACTCAATATTTCCTAATGTAAATTACAATATAGACTTATTTAGGTCTTTTAATAAGGTTCTCTTTCAGACTTCTCACTCATAGAAGATATTGCACTCATTAGTAACCTTTGAGGCACCAAGTTTGGGTTTCCTTTTCTTGTCATCTTAAAATCCACCCCTCTATCAAGAAGAAATAGGCAGGAGGAAAAAGCCAAAGCAGGAGTGGTTTTGCTTTGCAAAACCTCATTGATTTGTTCCTTAGTTTGCAAAATCAAATCCAAATCCAGGTTTTTCTGTCTCCATTTTACAGTGATAGCCAAATCAAAATGAAAGCCAGTGGTGCAGATCTGCACTCCATTATGTGAACTCCCAAAGTGTGAGGAGGGTTGGATAAATGGGTTCAGTTTTTTGCCAATATATAGTATTGCTCCCTCAATCTGCATACTCAACACCCACTGATATCAATAGATATTGCACATGCAGACTGACAGCATGTCATGATATTTACTGTGTATCTTGTCAGTGGACCTCTGCAAAAGATTTGTGATCCCTCAAAATAACAAAGTTGCCTGGTTGTGGGTCCACCAATGAAAGTGACCAAATGTTTTCATCATATTTGCTGTCATTGTTTTCCAGACATAGTAAAAAGACTGCCTTTGCGGAAAGATTTGCTCCAAACCCATGAATTTCAGTCAAAGGGTTTAAATATAAAACTAATGAAATTCACTGATTTTTATGACAAAAATTGCTGATTTTGTCTTAGTTTTCCATAAATCCCAGAACTGAAAGTGAATCTGGTGAAAAAGGAAATGCAGTACTGTGCAACTGAATCTGTTGGAAAGGTTTGACAAAATGCATCCATACTGAAACTGGTGGGTGATTATGGTTAATGGTGCTTGCATCCATCAAAATGTCAGGCTGTGCCAAAAACATTTCCCCCAGACAGAATCTCTCCCCTGTCCACGTCTCCTCCCCTACGATAAACTCTTTCCCATGACTCCCAGGAAGACTCTTGTCTGCCTTCTGCTCTCAAGTTCTTGATTTTTTTTTCTTCCAGGTTACACAGCTTGGCTCACCCAAGCAGGCAGCTGGCCAACATCAATCAGCTGTACCTCACGCAGCCACCTGCTACTCTACCACAGACTCACTACTCCATCTGGGCCCCCTGTGACTATGTGGCACAAAGCCCAATTATCTTGACTTGATCTGCCCCGGAAGAGTCTGCTTGTCACCCAAGAGTATACAGAAGAAGTGGCAGGAGAGGATAAGGATATAGAAGAGCTTCAGGAATCAGAAATGCTTTAATACTTACTTGCCAAAACATCAGTACATAGAATATAAAACAAAATGTGCCTTCTGTGTTAGGACTTGCATAGATACATGAGATGATCAATAAAGGAGATTTTTTTTGGTACTAATAAGAATTTTCACTCCGACATGACCCAAAGATGTTCTTTATGCTGACCACCCCAGAGCCAGCAACCATCATACTGCACAGAAAATAAGATAAAATAGAAAGCAAAAATGAATCAGAAATTGAATTAGCACAGCTATACTTCCATACCTCATTGTATTTTTCCATTCATATTTTTATCAACTTTGTTACAAGCAATCTTGATACCACAAGTTCACAAACAACATTTTACATAAGGCTCCATTTTCAGGATAACTGGAGATTTGAAACAATGGCACTGCACTTTTAGCTGAAAATACACCCATTAACACATATTAGAGCTCTTTGCAAGGATTATGCAGCCAGTGGCTCTTGAACAAATAGTATGCGGCTGGCTCAGTTTAATACTTGAAAAAATCTTTGAGTCTTGCTCACAAAAAGAGAATCCTATTGTCAACTGCACATATGAATCATGTTGGTGGGGTTCAGCAACTGTGTGCAAATTATTATCTAGCAATAGCCACAGGGAAACATTGTCAACATCTGGAGTTTTTATTAAACAAATACCAACAGCTACCATTTGATTGCTCTTTCCCAAAGCAAAGATTAATAAATAGTCCATCAGACACCTGCTCCACAGGCACAGGAGTTTTTTACTTTCTTTTTTAAAAGTGTTTTAAATATTTTAAAATGCCAAAAACTTATTAGAACTTCACAAATCCATTTGATTAAACTTTGGAAAAATATGATCGTTACATCACCAAACTTTTCTCTTAAAGTAGCACAAAAAACCTATGCTAAAATCATAATCCTATCTATGTCTTCTCAGTGTTTTCATACCTAGCATAAGTAAAATGATGTGACAGTTGCTACCTTCTTGTTTTTGTTTTTTTGTGAACAGTAGATTAAATGAACGGAGATGTAAAACTCCAGATAAAATGAGGAGCACATAAATTATTACTGGTCCAGGATTTTTTTGTGTATGTGTAACTGGCTCAGTCCTTTCCTATGGTCTGGACAATTTAGGAAACTTTTACAGCACTATATATTTTATTTGGTGCTCCTCCTTAATGATTTCAGTTGGGAACAGAAGGGGAAATGCAGCAAGAGGAGCTATTCTGGTGAGATTTCAGACCCCACCAAAATCAGGAAGTAATGAACAATATTTTATGAGAGTCTGTTTTTATATTAAAGAGCAAGTCTATTCCATTACATGCTGTAGACTGAAGCTATCTGTTTCTTCAAATGTTTATTTCCTTTGTTTATAGTTTAGACCTTGTCAACAGTATTTTATCTGAGATCACATAATTCTTAAAATAAAACCAGCAAAGAAATAGTTACTTCTGATCCAAATACTGTCGACTTCCTCCCAATTCTGTGGTTATGTAGTCAAAACTCCTGGATGGGCCCTAATTGAAAATAGAACTCTTTAGTATATGGACCAGGAGGATCCTCATTTTAATCTTGATTTTGGTGGCATGTCATAATCATACTTAGAACACCATCTTGCAGCCTTCCCCTCCTCACTCCCTTGCACCGACTGATTTCCCACAGAAGTAATTTAGAGTTCATATGAGGGAGTTTTAGGGTTGGGTCTTCATGCATAATACAACACGCACTGAAATCAATGGCAGTTTTTCCATTGACTTTAATGGGTATTGGATTGGATCCTTAGTGAGTCAAGGTACCTGGTAGAGGTTAACAGGTAAAATTTGAAATAAAGATGACACCAATTTACCTTTATCGATGTTAACACAGAGTTACTCCTCTGAAGTCAATGGAATTATTACAGCTTTATATCAATGTATCTAAGGGCAGAATCTGGTCCATTGTTTTCTTGATGTAAGTGCTTCCACAGTAACTACATATAAGTAGAGGAAGCCTGATTTCCCCCCTCACGCTGGTGTAAATCAAATCAGGAATAATTCCATTGAAGCCAATAGAGTTTGGTGCAGAACCAGTGTAAAAGAAGAATGTTTATCTAATATTATTTGTACCTAATGTGAAATTGTCTACAGAATCTGAGCTAGATTTTAGCCCACACTCTAGCAATGACATAACATCCCAGCAATGTATGGGATAAATAAGGGCCACAGTTGTCTAGGGGAGAATTCTCGACAAAGAAGTAGTATGTGGCTGATATAAGGGGCTTTACACTGCCCTGCACTCCAGGCCCCAGCCTGAGCAGGTGAAACGGGGTAGGAAATGGGTGTTCTCATAGGGCAGCTGGAGACTGCTCCAGGTTGCACCAGGGGCCATTATAGTGATTGCCCATAAGCAGGAGATGTAGAATAGAAACTAGCCATCTACATTTTGAAAAATGTTCTATTCTGGAAATGGAAACAACAGAGCTGCAGCTATAACAAATAACTTCTAAAATAATGTATTGACATGTTAAACATTAAAATGAGTGAGCTTGGGTAGGGTTACCATTCGTCCGGATTCCCCCGGACATGTCCAGCTTTTTGAGCTAAAAATAGCATCCGGGGAGAATTTGTAAATGTCCGGACTTCCCCCCATGCAGAGCGCGCGCGGCTAACAGGGCAGCCGGCTGGATGGTGCCACTTACATGGGGCTCCGACAGCCAGAGAGAGCCCCTCCTCCTCTCCCCTGCAGCAGAGATCCCTCCCTCCCTGCATTCGCAGATCGCCTCCGGCAGTCTGGAGCTCCTCCCCCGCTCCTCCTCCACTGCTGCCCAGCGTGCCGGGACGAACGGCTCAGGCCGTTCCTGAGCAAGTTCACAGAGACGTTAGGCGAAGGCCAACAACAAGGGGGCAGGGGGTCGGAGAAGGGGCAGGGAGGTTTTGGAGGGGGCAGTCAAGAGACGGGGGGGGTCGGGAGTTTGGGGGGGGACTTTCTCGGGGGGTGGATAAGGTTTTGGGCAGTCAGGATATGGGTAGGGTCCTGGAGGGCAGTTAGGGTGGGGGGGTCTTAGGAGGGAGCAGTTAGGGGACAAGGAACAGGGAGGCTTAGGTAGGGGGTGGAGTTCTGGGGGGCAGTTAGGGGCAGGGGTCCCAGGAGGGGGCAGTCAGGGGACAAGGAGCGGGGGGACGGCTGGGGGTTCTGAGGGGGGCGGGAAGTGGGGGGGCAGGGGTGGGGCTAGGGCAGGACGGGGGCGGGGCTCCTCCCGTCCTCTTTTTTGCTTGCTGAAATATGGTAACCCTAAGCTTGGGTTCAAATTCTACATATGTAACAAGAGACATATTGTTGTAGACACCACATAACTGCATTATTTAAAACAGATAATCACAGTTAAAATTTTCTGATGAGGAAATTCCCAGGGCTGGACCAGCCTTGGCTTTGCAAGTGACCGGTGCTTTGGCATGTGGCAGAAGCTTGAATAGTGCCTCAGAAACTGATAGCATGTACCAGCTCAATTAGACATGTATTAGTAGAGAAGTTTACTAAGAGAATGAAAAGCATATTTAAAAACATGTAACGCTAAATGCAAATGTGATGTCCTACGTGTAGTTTGTTAAGAAATCATAGCTTTGCACCAGAAAACAAAACATGGTGTGCTAATCTGAAAACTATTTTCAGCTGTAGCAACTCACTAGGGCAAAATCTACCATGCTTTAAAATTTGTTGAGGCTGAGCAATTCCATGCACCTGGGGAACCACACCACCAAGGATTAGAATAATTAAACATGTAGCTTCCTGGGGTGGTAAGCTACCATCATAGGGTGCACAAAACCCGCTTTTCATTTTATGTCAATAAGTTAGGTCTATAAGCCTTTTAGATCTCAGCTTCTGTTAGTTTTATATAGAGGTGATGGTAGGACCCATGCTTTGGCACTTTTACTTACATTTCACTTCGTATAACGTTAGGTGTGGGGGGTTATTTTAATGCTGGACATCTGCATTATTTACCTGAAATGGAACTAAAATGATCAGTATTGCCAGATTTTATCATGAATTTCAATGATATTTCATGTTCTTCTTAAAGCTCCAACTCCTGGAATTATATAATTATGTGAGAATCTCAGCTTTTATTTAAAAACAACAACAACAACAAAAGTTTCTAACCCTTACGGTTGTGGAGAAAATCTTGAAAACATGATTCATAAAGGCACCCATACCAGAAGGCAAATAAAAAGAACACAAACTTTATTGTTTTTTTATTATTATTATTTATGATTTTTAAGTCCATCTCATGATATTTGGAGGGCCTGACTCATGATATCCAAACATTTGGGACTGGCAATATTGAATTATTATATTGTAATGTCTTTCTTTCTCAGACACCTTACTGCCATTGTGCACTTGTACCCATAGGCCTATGGCCTACCTTTACAGATGCTTAATATATCTGAGATTTTCACAATTTGGCTGAGGAAAATTGGGTTACTATTCTAAGGCTGCCTCCAGGCATTTTCATGCCATGAATGACATTACTCAGTTACAGCTGTCATAGCAATATTTCTAGGGTCCTGATTTCACAGGGATAAATTGTTCATGAACATTTTTTCTGTCATATTGTAGAGCCATGAAGCCTTGTATCTTTGTAGATGGGTAATTCCACTAGTGATCACATTTAGTGTGACATGGCACAAGCTCTAGAAGTGGGGTGTGATAGTCCTTGGCCTACCAGTGGGCCTGCAAAAGCATATGGGTTCTAAAGTTCTCAGAGCTGAATTTCTCCTTTAACAACTGTATCCTTCCCTTCATCCAAATAATGATGCCTGAAAGTTCTCTCTTATCGGGGAAGGTGTTGAAATGTTTTTTTTAAGGCTTTGTTGTGCTCTGGAGAAGTCTCTAAATATGAACAGAATCTAATTTATCTTTAACTCCCTTCAATAATTAGAATTTCAGTATTTCAGTATGAGTTTGTAAAACACATAACAGTATATAAATATTAACAACTAATATTTATTTAAAGTGTGTGTGTGTGTAGGAGGAGGGCATTCCAATACTGATAACCTACTTTCTATATTTAACAGATATGCTCACTCCCTCTAGGTGAGACAGTTCTACAGTAGAGAAAGTCTAAGCATGTGAAGAAGACCTTAGGGTGACTACAAGAACGGAAGCCTTTCTACCCATTTCTCTCTCTCCCGCATACTTCCTCTTTTGAAATAACCTTCTGTTCTCTGTATGTTAATGCCAGTTTTAGGTTCTGTTAACTAAGGCTCAGTGGTCTTATGTATTGTTTATGTATTTCTTTCAGGACTCTTTGTTTTGATACTGTTTATGATCTGGTACAGATCCTCTGCTGACGTATAGTGGAATAGATACATTGTCATCCATGAAACTACATCAGTGTACACAAGCTGAGGATTTGTACATGGTTATGCTCTTGTGTGAGCTGTCTTCCTAAACCAGGGGTGGGCAAACTAGGGCCTGGGGACCGCATCTGGCCCTTCAGATGTTTTAATCCAGCCCTTGAGCTCCCACTGGGGAGCAGGGTCCGGGGCTCGCCCCGCTCCAGCGTTCCAGCCGGGGAGCGGGATCAGGGGTTGGTTCCGCTCCTTTCGTGCTGTGGCTCTGCACGGCTCCCGGAAGCAGTGGCATGTTGTCTCCCCGGCTCCCATGTGTAGGGGCACCCAGGAGACTCCGCATGCTACTCCTGCCCCAAGCGTGGCCCCCACAGCTCCCATTGGCCAGGACCCGTGGCCAATGGGAGCTGCAGGGGTGGCGCCTGTGGACGGGGCAACACTCAGAGCTGTCTGGCCACACCTCTGCATAGGAGCCGGAGGGGGCATATGCCGCTGCTTCCAGGAGCTGCTTGAGGTAAGCACTGCCTGGAGCCTGCCCCCCTCCTGGGTCCCAACCCCCTGCTCCAGCCCTGATCCCTCTCCTGCCCTCCAAACCCCTTGGTCCCAGCCCAGAGCACCCTCCTGCCCCCCAACCCCTCATCCCCAGCCCCACCCCAGAGTCCGCACCCCCAGCCCTCACCTCCTCCCGCACCCCAACCCCAAATTTAATGAGCATTCATGGCCCACCATACAATTTCCATACCCAGATGTGGTCCTCCAGCCAAAATGTTTGCCCACCTCTGCCCTAAACTATTGGACTAAACAAAAGAAGACGTTTTTTGAATTCAGAAACATTCTAGGAAAATTAGGGTGGCTGAAGTGTCTAGTCATAACACTTAGCTAGTACAGCGCAGCTACAAAAAAATCCACATTGCTTAATCAGCCCCACACCCAGGTACAGACAAGAAGCTACAATTCAAATGTCCTTGTGCTTTACCACAAATCAGTTAGCTATATTTGGAACTCCTATTAAATTCTGTATTACAAGTTATACTGGAAACGGCCGCAATATCAGCACTAGTAGTGATAGGTAATTCAGTGTCCATGGCAGCTTATTCCAGTGTTGAGGCTTCCATTTCTAAAGGACTATGCTGAATTATAATGCAATGCTGTTTTAACATCAACTGTTGTCCACTCAAGAATTAGCTCAGGACATCAAACTCATTTCAGAAAATTGGAGATTGAACTAAAAACACATTTCCTTGAAATTGTATGGTTTGGATGCCAAACCGGTAATGGAAAATTAAGTTAGAAGTTAATTTCAAGATGATAAAAAAGCTGCTGTGAACATAGAATGAAAAAAATTAATAATGCTGTTTAGTTTTCATGCCAAGTGAATCTAAAGAAACAGCCAGAAAACTGTCTTTAGGGAAAGGAATTGCATTACTTAATTCTCCAGTTTGAGGCCTCAGTTACAGTAGCTCCCACCAGCCATAATTCTTTCTTAAGCAAGCTTGATTCATTGACAAAAAATAGGCCTTTTTTCTTTCAAAAAAAAAAAAAAAAGTTTTATATCAGAAGCGTATATAGAAAGATATGACAAGAATCTTTGTAAAAACAGTTTAGTATGCTAGTGTGCAATGACAATATGTAATCTATCTAAAGCTCTGTGTATATTATTACATTAAATAAAACTATGTTAAAAGAACATTAACATTCCAAATTTAAATACTCAAAAGTTAAGAAATGCCAGAAAGGTTGTCCATGCAATCTTAATTTGCCCCCCTTGTGAATATGCATTATGATACAGTCTTTCATTATATGGTAACATGCTATTTTTTTCACAGGACCATTGTCTCATTCAGTGCACAGGACAATACTCACTGAATGGGTAAATGGATATTCATTTTTATCTGTTTTTATTCTCATCTTTCACTATATGGCCCCATGAATTATTTAATTATAGATAATTATATAACCCTTCACTGAGTATGGAATTATTCATTTCCTTATGGGTTTTTCTGTGAGGCTCACATCATAGTATCTTAGTTCTGTACAAACATTAATGAGTTTTTCTTGACAACATCCATGTTCTGTGCATGGGGGAATGAGGTAACAAATTAAAGGATTTTGGATGCCCAATTGAGAGGCATAAAATCAGATTTTTCTGAGTATTTAGCAATATATCATATTTTATATATTTGAGTACAGCTCCCATTGATCTCAGTTGTAGCTTAGTCCTCAGCACTTCTGCAAATTAGATCCTAGATGTCTCAAGCTGGGGTACTTGGAAAATGAAGAGCACACAATTAGTGGCCACCTGTGAAAAGTTTGGTTCATACAACTTGCCCGGCATCACACAGAAACTTTCAGACAGAGGCAGAGATAGAATCCAATTCTCAGGTGGCATTCAACTGCCTTAATTCTGAGACTGTTCCTTCCCTTCCTAGAGTTCCCTGACTCGTTCATTACATACCTTCCTGTGCCTGCAATAAATGAAGCAGGAATCGTATAGACCACAGCCTCATTCACTACACAGTCCTAATTCAACTCCAGAGCAAGTCGGTTCTGTGCACAGAATAAGGCAGCAGTCCTATGGAAAAATAGCATATAACCATGTAGTTAAAGACTGTATCATAGTGTACATGCCTAAGGTGGGAAAATTGAGGTTGCATGTGTAATTTTAATTTTGGAATTTCCTAACTTTTGAGTGCTTGATTTTGCAATGGTAACATTCTTTTAATGTATTCTTTTGTATGCTTATTGAGGTATATAAATGCACAAATGCATATTACACACACATATGTAATCTTTCTCTGTGTACATACAAAAAACTTCCATCAAAATCAATGAAGCTGCATGAAGTACATGATGATGTGGTATAAAGTTTTTACTGACCCTCTTTTGAAATGATATACAAAACTCACTCATAGATTTGCCACAGGAGAGTAAGGCAGACATCCCATGTTCATACAAATAAATCCTTCATATGTAACCTGTACAGCTATGTTTGGTGGCCGATCTGAAAGGAGGAAGAGGGCTGAATGAACAGTACTGACTATATGATCTTTCCAGACCTGGGGCCTGTGTGGGGTTTATTAGAGTTCATCAGGGAAGTCTGGGTGATGAAAGAGTCTAGAAGGAAGCCGTGAGGCAGTATATAGATATATATAAAAAAAAAAAACAAGTGAAGGAAAAGCACTACAACCTAGACCTGCTGTTTAAATCTATCTTCATTTCAGAATTTCCAGAGAGGGTGGAAGGAAGCCCCCTTTAATCCTCTGCAACATGGAAGAAGATGAGCATGAATTTTGGAGACAAGACTATTGAATTGTTTAGCCTGAGGAGTACAGATGATTGTTTGGCGTGAAGGACCTGGTCCCTTGGACTTTTTGTTCACTGGTCTTCTGTTTACCCTGTGAACGGAGGAGTTTTGATTTGTTAATAGGACCCTAAACCTGAATAGTTTACTGATCAACTGACGGATACTGACACACTGAAGAAGGGAAACTGAGGCACAGCTCCATCTAGATGCCAGGGTGAGGTAAGCCTTGCTATCATACATTTGCATAATTTTAAGATGTTCAGTACAAACATTTATTGACTATATTGTATTCTGGTTAAAATAAATGGTTAGTTACCATAAGCATGATACTCCACCAGACATTCACCATGGTACTTATATGAGAATTGAATTTTGTGGCAGTTGTATCTTTGATTTAAATAATCTTACCAATTTTGCTTTTGTCATTAAATGACTTTCCAACCTAGAATGGTGTTGCAGAGCAAGGATATCTTGGAGTCATCGTGGATAGTTCTCTGAAGATGTCCACGCAGTGTGCAGCGGCAGTCAAAAAAGCAAACAGGATGTTAGGAATCATTAAGAAAGGGATAGAGAATAAAACAGAGAATATCTTATTGCCCGTATATAAATCCATGGTACACCCACATCTTGAATATTTTGTACAGATGTGGTCTCCTCATCTCAAAAAAGATATACTGGCATTAGAAAAGATTCAGAGAAGGGCAACTAAAATGATTAGGGGTTTGGAATGTGTCCCATATGAGGAGAGATTAAAGAGGCTAGGACTTTTCAGCTTGGAAAAGAGGAGACTAAGGGCGGGATATGATAGAGGTATATAAAATCATGAGTGGTGTGGAGAAAGTGAATAAGGGAAAGTTATTTACTTGTTCCCATAATATAAGAACTAGGGGCCACCAAATGAAATTAATGGGCAGCAGGTTTAAAATAAATAAAAGGAAGTTCTTCTTCACACAGTGCACAGTCAACCTGTGGAACTCCTTGCCTGAGGAGGTTGTGAAGGCTAGGATTATAACAGGGTTTAAAAGAGAACTAGATACATTCATGGAGGTTAAGTCCATTAATGGCTATTAACCAGGATGGGTAAGGAATGGTGTCCCTAGCCTCTGTTTGTCAGAAGGTGGAGATGGATGGCAGGATTACCTGTTAAGTTCACTCCCTCCGGGGCACCTGGCATTAGCCACTGTTGGCAGACAGGATACTGGGCTGGATGGACCTTTGGTCTGACCCAGTATGGCCATTCTTATGTATGTTCTTATGTCCTCGTATGATTTTTGTTACAGAATTGAGGCCCCAGTCCTGCCAGCACCTATGCATATGCTTAACATCATGAAGTCAACAAGACTACTCATGTGCATGAACTTAGGCATTTGGACCATTATATACAAGATTCAGACCTTCATCTCTTTTTTTTTTTGGTAACATTGTAAAGGTATATTTCTACTTGAAATGTTATGGCATAATACGTTCTATTCTGATGTATTTTTAATAAGCAATGTTTAAAAAGAAAATAGGTATGTCTGTGAGCATAGCAAGCAGAACAGCAGAATTGTGTCATGAAATAGAGGTGTATGGCCCAGATGTGCATTCCTTAACCTCCTGAATAATCAGATGACTCAATGGAACGACGTGTGAGTAAATGATCATGATCATTACCAATTAATGATTATAAATGCATATCTGTGAGGCATGTAGCTTGAGATTTACTGTACCTTTAATGCTGCCTGTCTGCAGAGATGTTCTCCTTGCTACTGCAGACTGTTACAGAGAAGAAACATAAACCCTTTTTATTTTTGTTTTCCTTCAACTGAAATCAATGTCATTATAGACAGGTATAAGAGTACAAAATATCCTGGGTTATGACCAAGGGTTTCTTATATTTGTATTATACATAATTAAAATTAGAATCCACACCTTTTGTTTGATAGGTATGTATTTAGTATAACACTACCCTCAGTTAGCACTGATATTAAGGACCACCCAGGGAAACAAAGAATTTCTAGGTAAAGGCAAGCATATTAACTTCATCTGAACCCAGCTGTTCCCTGGCATAGGAATACATATGGTTCTCTTTCTGAGAGTACCACAACATAAGATGATACTATAAATCCTGAGGGATCATTTGCATGTATGTTATAATGCTATAGTACAAAAATGCACATATTTATTATGTCTAAGTCCATACTAGAGAAATATTTTCCCAGTGGTATATTGGTAACTAATGGCTAGAGTTGGACAGATGTGAAAAGGAGGTCAGACCAGATGATCACAGTGGTCCCTTCTGGCTTTACAATCTATATGTGCTCCAATCCCTAGGCACAAAGAACAGGGCAAAATTTGATATGGTCCCCGGCTTCCGATACCTTTTGTATCTGGGGAGACCAGTTTTAGCCTTGTGTCTTCGCTCCCATATAGAAAAGTAAGGAAATCCCCTATAGGAGCACTGGAACAAAAATAATAAACAAAATGAAGGTTTGTACATAAAACATTTCATTACACAGTTTAAAAAGAAAAGAGAGGTTTAAAATGGTTAAATTATTATTCTTGTTACTATGAATTTAAACAAGCCAAGTGAGCCAAATCAGTGCATTCAGATTTAGCACCTTTCGTTGTTTTTTATTTAGAAATTGATAGATTGGTATTGTTAAATTATGTTAATGGTTTAATGTTATGCTGCGTTATGTATAATTTATAACTCTAGTGCCAAAATTCATTAATGCGGGACTCTTGATTAGATATTTTAAGAGCTAAGGAATCTGCAAACTCTGTTGTTGGTGTTATTTTATTTAGCTAATCTAAAGTTGTTTTAACATGTTAACGTTGGGTACTTCTAGAAGACCATGGGAGACATCAGTAAATTTTATCAAAAGAAGTGTACCTAGATAATCTATGACAGCACTAATTACTCATGTATCATGTTAACAAAAACTGAAATAGACTACTATACCTGATTAAAACATTTCACACTTCCTTTCCTTAAAGTGTGTGAATTTCTCTCTGTCACTTTTCTACATGTTTAAGGATAACAGTGTAATTCTGTAATAATTAGAATTAACAGATTGAAGTCTGATGTGTCTCTGGCTTTTTAAATTTAAATTGTGAAACAAGTTGAATGTAGCATAGCTCTTCATGAGCATCCTCAAACACTGGAAGTATTCAGGGAATCTGAATAGAACAGGATGGTAAAATAACCTGATTTTCCCTTGTGATACTGCAATAGCATTTGTTGTATTTGGCCAAAAAGCCAGGCAGCTGCAAATTTAGGGTCACATTGCCCTTAATCCACACATATGAAATCTGCATTGATGTTAATACAGAATCTAGCATAGACTGAAGGTAAAATGTGGTAGATGTTTTTCTTGGTTCCAATGACAAAGGGACAGATTTTCTTCCCAACTACACTGCTATGAAGTATTAACTCCGATGAAGTCAGTATAGAGACACTCATTAAAACCAGGGTAACTGAGCTCAGAATCAGGCCTCTTATATTTGGTGTTATAGTTAAAAACAGCCTTTTAAGTTGTACATTCTCTCTAGATTTTTGGAGAAGACCTGTACGAAAACAGAGACCTCATCTACCCCAAATAAATGTGCCCAACTCCTGAGCTCCTTTCTCAATTTTAATTCAATTTTATTCAGTGGGAGTTAGTCTGAGTAAGAATTGAATAAGCATTTTATCCATGTGCTTTGAGTTAATTAAAGAGAGCAAGTCGCTTAAATCCTATCTTGCTTGCTCCCTTATAACTCTTCCGTATTTCCTTGCTTTTAGATTTGTTCTTTAATATTTTTTTAAGAAAATAATTTGTACTGTCAACAGTCTGGTCTGTCTTCTAATAAGAAGTTATTAGCTAAGGCTTTAAACCTGCAATCAGTTCTGCATGGACACAGGGGTCTACCACATGGAAATAGCTTGAAGGACTGGGGATTGAAATACCACTTTACTGAATTCCTACACTGGATTTAGATATATGCGAGGACTTTCTCCTGACCAGTGAAAGGGGGTGGGGAGTTGAAGAGGAAAACAGATGGAGACGTAGGATTTAGTGTGAGTGCAGTGGTGGGAAACTGAATTCTGGAAGCAGCAGATTTCCAGAGCAAATCTAGATTTTACTTATAGAAACAAAATGTGATAGGAAACATAAGGACATAATTACCATTATCTCAAACACACTAAGAATGTTTTCCATGCAGATCCCTGACTGTCACAAAAGATGAGAATTTGGCATCCTGCCTAGAATTTATTGTTCCTGTGATTGCTCAGATCTCCAAGTTAGGTTCACTTTTATGAGAGCAGTCTTCCAATAGCTGGCCCTTTAAATGTGTAAAGGATCAACCGCTGTAGCCATTTTGCATCTGACTATTGCAGACGGCATCTTCTTCCTTTCCAGCAGGTAAGTATTTTTAGGTTTTACACTAGTTTGACTTCTCACTTATGCCCCTATCATGCAAACACATGTGAGCAATCCCAGTGAACTAAATCTGATGATATGGTTAAGTACGGTACATTATAAAAATATAAATAAATATGTAGGGAATGCTTTCAGCCTGTTTGGGGTGGGCCAGGGAGTGGCTCACATCTCTGTGTCCCAGCACCCCTTTTCTTCATGGGTGAGTACTCTCTGCAGCTTGAGCATATAGGATCAGATATTTCTGTATTCTCCATGATATGAGAGATTTTTGAGCTGCTCTACTCTGTATTGAATACAGCATTAAGAACAGTGACCTGCCACCATTAGCTGAAGCAAGGAAAATATAGAAATAAAATTAATTAAATTGGTAAGAAATAGGGTGACGTAAATCATAACATTAAGATGCATAAGTTATATATTAAGGAAATAAGATAATTGTTTATAGTGATAAGGCTTTAATAACATATAAAATGTTTCAAGCAGTTATAGCTAGGAATAGGAAAATGATGGTCTCGGTTGATCACAGCCAGGAACACTAAGATGGTGGTCTTGGAGTAATTCAGCCTATGGCTAGCATGCAGACTGAGGTTAGACAGAGGTCACTAAAACTGAAGGGAGGGGTCAGTCAGGCATAGCGCAGATTTTCGACTAGGTCCGGCTTTGATTGACAGACAGATCTAATGGCTGTGATTCGTTTATAAAAACAGACCAATCAGAGAAGGCTTAAAGATGATTGGAGGATAAGTATGCTAATGATAAGGATTGAGGGAATAACCAATCAAAATAGGCCAAAAACTGTATATAAGGCAGACAGCTGGCAGGCTTGAGTCAGTAGAAAGAAGAGATTAGGAATAGAAGGAGAAGCAAGAGACGAAGAAGGAAGAGCAAAATCACTGATAAGGGAAGAAAAGAGTTAGGTTGTTGCGATGGACCAAAAAACCACCACAAGCTGCAGCAGCAGTAGCAGAGAAGCAGCAGCAGCCGAGAAGCATCCCCGGTGCTGAAGCAGAACAGAAGAACCCCTTCTGACAGATCAGGGGGAAAAGATGTCTGGGCCAAGTAAGCATCACAAGTATACTATAAAAATAAAATAGAAATAAGATTCAGGACTGTGTATGCTTGGGATAATAAAGTTGGATGTCTGTGTATGTATATTTGTTACTATGTATAAAGTTTAGTGTTCAATTAAAATTGCTGTAAGTGTCCTACATGTGATTGATCACCGCATGTAGAACATAATCACTTAAGCCACCTCCAACTGTATGACATTACGATATTGGGTACTTTAATATGTATGCTTGTGCTAATAGGATTTGTGTTTCTGTTTCTTAATGTATGCTTTTAAGATCTATTGTATTAAAGAACATTGGTATGTTAAATAAAGAACATTTTATTGTAGAAGATTACTGCCTGAGTATCACTCCTTCGAGCAAAAGGTTGTATCCATGTCCTCCCAAGGGTAAACAGAGTTATTCTGTACTGGGGAGTTTCCTGAAGGGCACAGGGGAACCCCTGGTATAATCCTGGCAATTCCTCTAGGGAAGGCCATCTCCTTTCACCTACCAAAACAGACAATTAAGTTACTAGACTAGGCAAACCACTCCGGGGGTCCCTCAAGTCTGTTTTTTGGGGGTAACATCTAATGCAACCTGGAATATGCTGACTCCACATATGTTCAAAGGACCAGAACAGCACATGGTTGAGGAAGGGAGTTTCTGGGACCCATTACTCTAGAATGGAGGAGCACATGGACAATGTAGTAGCAAAGGAGACTTAGTAGAAATCAGGACCACTAACCACTCCCTGAAAATAATGAAGGGGGAATTGGGGCTCTCAGCCACAACCTTTAAAATGTAGAGAGGTGAGGCATCTTGCTAGCTACACCTTAGTCATCCAGGATGGGTAGTGAAGAACTATTTCCCTTCCTGCTGGCACTGGGTGCCAAAGAGTGAAGAGTATGTCCCAAGCTTCCCTCCCATTTGAGCCATGAGACATGAAGTGAGGAATCTTTCCTCAGCTTCCCCTTCCACCAGAGATGATCTCCTCTAGCTCTAAAAGGGAAGTGAAGGACTCCGTCCACCACTTGATGTTCCTCTCACTGCAGTCCCCAAGGCTACAAGTGAAAAGAATGAAAAGTCCTCCTGACCCAGCTGCCATCCCCTATTCTTTCTGCATTTCTTGGCCTCAGAGAAGAGAGTAAGTGATTCCTTTAGCTCCCCTTCCCCAGTTTGATCCCCTTCAGATGACCTCAGGGATGGAAGGATAACTCCATGCAGTTAAGAATTTTCCTCTATCATTCACCTGGCCCACTGGGGACTGTGTTAAGAGGTGAACTTCCCAGACAGTGAATCTGGGTGAGGTGGAATCATGGATTCTTGTCTGGATGTTGGATCAATGGTCTTCTCCTTTTGATCTTCAAGGGAGAGTTGAATGAACAGCCACAGTTCAACAAGCTGCTTCCTTTTTCCCTTGTCAGATGATGCACAATTAAGATCTTGGCAAATGCTCTACCTCACTGGCCTGGAGCGAGATCCCTTCCCCCAGTCTTCAGGAAGGTGAAATGG
Organism: Emys orbicularis; assembly: GCF_028017835.1. NCBI lineage: Eukaryota > Metazoa > Chordata > Testudines > Emydidae > Emys > Emys orbicularis. Next base: position 263,881,533 of record NC_088683.1, on the reverse strand, counting down.
GGTGAAGAACCTTCTCACTCAGTTCTCTTCTCCTTCCTGGCTGCAGCACCCCTTTCCCTTTTGACTGCAGTGGGAAGAACGCTGAGTAGTTTACATGCCTGGATCAGAAATAAATACAACTCCTACTGGGCAGATTAGAATTCACAACCCTTATTTCACAAACTTTGAGGCATTCCAAGCACTAAAAAAATAAATAAGAAAAAATACTTTTATGTATTCTACTGTGTATCTGGTCAATTCTGAGTATGATGCATACAACAAAATGTAAATTCCCCTTCATCTACCTCGAATTCTATTTTATTTTCATACCAAGCATGAGGCAGAGAAATCAAAGGTGATTTCATTCTAATATTTTCTCTCTTACTGTATTCAACACAAAATATTGTGGAAAAGCATAAGCGTAGCATCCTTGTACTGGCAGTTCCATCTACCAAGATATCAGTGTCTATTATGCTCACTTCTAACTGCAAAAGACTATGTGAAGTAGATAAAATAAAACCAGGGAGCTTAGAAAAAAGCTGGTTATAAGAAATAAAACTACTAAGCCAAGATCTGCAGCCAGTTCAGTAATAGATTCTACATGGAGGATGCATTCTTTCGTACTTGCACAGATCCCATAGAACCTATGCCCCATCTCCCCATCAAAAATAAATAACTAAACTATTAGATGTTTCCTACAATAGGGGATACCCTTAGCATATTAATCAATAAAAAAACAGAACATTTTTAAAGAAGACTGAACAAATACAAATGTGTTTGGGACCAGATTGTACAGCCCTTGCTTACACTGGTCAGAATTTACAAATATAAGTAGTCCCATTGATTGTAGTGGGACTACTTGTATGAGTAAGCATTGCAAAAATAGTTCCTATAGCTCTTTTAGTTAAATCCTTATAAGAGCCAGAGCTTAGAAAACAGGTATTTTTAGAAATAGTAGCAGCAGCTCTTAGGTGCATTGATGACAAACTCTTCTACTGAACCATTTGCCTCTGTATTTTGTGACAGGGTCAGGCCAGATGGCTACAGGAGAGTGTTCGAAAGCAGATATATTAGTCCCAGATTAAGTAGATCCCTTTTCCCTGGGTAAGGTAACAGGGGCAGTTCCAGAACAAGCAGGAACTTGCTGGAACCAATTAAGGCAGGCAAGCTAATTAGGACACCTGGAGCCAATTAAGAAGAAACTGCTAGAATCAATTAGGACAGGCTGGCTAATCAGGGCACCTGAGTTAAAAAGGACCTCACTTCAGTTTGTAGTGTGCATGCGAGGAGCTGAGGGTAAGAGGCACTAGGAGCGGAGAGTGAGAAGGCGTATTGCTCGAGGATTGAGGAGTACAAGCGTTATCAGACACCAGGAGAAAGGTCCTGTGGTGAGGATAAAGAAGGTGTTGGGAGGAGGCCATGGGGAAGTAGCCCAGGGAGTTGTAGCTGTCGCTGTTGCACAGCTGGACCAGTAGACACTCTAGACTGCTGCAGTCCACAGGGCCCTGGGCTGAAACCCGGAGTAGAGGGCGGGCCCGGGTTCCCCCCAAACCTCCCAACTCCTGATCAGACACAGGAGGAATTGACCTGGACTGTGGCTTCTAGCAGAGGGGAAGGTCTCTTGGCTGTTTCCCGACCCACATGGTGAATCTGTGGGGCAAGCAAATCCGCCAATAAGCGCAGGACCCACCAAGGTAGAGGAGGAACTTTGTCACAATTTATTACTTTGTGCATATGGATGTGCAAAATAGGCTGTGATATCTTCCCAGTGTTCCTGATTTGTCTGAAGCCTCAGTGCAAGAGAGCTAGCTGAAAAGGAATAATACCGTGGCTTGATAAATTAAGACAAATAATGGTGTAAATCTCATTAGAAATAATGCATCCATTAAAGAGATAATCCTAATCTTTCCCCTTCCATTACTGTCTCTGTTTAATTAAAGTCATTTTGGACTATATCTTTCTTCTAAAGAAAAGTAATGTTTGCCCAGTTTTAAAGGATTCAGATTTTCAAGTATATCTAAAGTTGTTACCCTAACGTTTGCATAAATATATTATGCTTCTGCACCAGAAATAGTGCTAACCCAATTATTTAGGGCTCTATTCATTCATATTTTACTATTTAGATATTTTACCATGCCTATTTTCATATTTATGTGACTTTTCTATGTGGGTAGATGAAAATATTCTTCTGTGCACTCATGCATGAGAATGAAGGGAATACACATAAAATATACTAGAATTTGGGGAAAACTGTCTCAAGCAGTATTTAAGCATGCAGCTGCAGAATGAGTGTAGGAGCACTAGATCAGTTATGTCCTCCAATGATCTCTTTATTAGAGAAGGGCCGAAAATAATGTCCCTCCAACCTGAAGGGATCAGCCACAAGAAGTACAAGGTAAAGCATGTATTCAGCTTTACAGCAAAAACTGAAGGGTAAGTATATGATGCTTGAATAGATTACTTACTACAAGGACAAATGTGTAGTCTTTATTTGACTGTGTAGGGACCATGGGCTAGATTCACAAAGGTACTTAGGTGCCTAATCCCCCTTCACCTGGGAGGGAGAAAAGATTTGAACAGGAGTCTCCCATCTTTAAGGAGACTGCCCTAACCACTGAATTATGGGATATTCTCATGTGGGGGGTTCCCTACTTATCCTGTTGAAGCTGTTACACTTTGGATAAATAGTTATTGGGGCAGGGGGACTGGATCTCCCATATTCTGTGTGAGTGTCACTAGGCTATAGAAACAGTCTCATACTAGTGCTCGCTCTCTCTCTGGCCCAAATGACTCCCACATCCCACGTGAGTACCCTAACCACTGGGCTAAAAGTTATGGGGGAGATCCTCCTGTTCCTGGCTTATTGCTAAAGAGGGTTCTTGGTTGTGCATCACAAGAAGAGAGAGATGCTTACATGTGTGAGAGGGGAAAGGTTTGGGACACACCCTTCTCATCAGATCTCCCATTGGCTAGCTTACGTGACCCCCTGCCTACTGTGCTGGCTTTTATGAATCAGTTTAAGACAGGGATCGGCAACCTTTGGCACGCGGCCCACCAGGGAAAGCACCCTGGCGGGCCAGGCCAGTTTGTTTACCTGCCGCGTTCGCAGGTTCAGCCGATCGTGGCTCCCACTGGCCGCGGTTCACCGCTCCAGGTCAATGGGGGCTGCGGGAAGTGGTGTGGGCCGAGGGGTGTGCTGGCCTCCGCTTCCTGCCATCTTCATTGGCCTGGAGTGGCGAACCGCGGCCAGTGGGAGCTGCGATTGGCCAAACCTGTGGATGCAGCAGGTAAACAAACCAGCCCGGCCCGCCAGGGTGCTTACCGTGGCAAAGGTTGCCGATCCCTGGTCTAAGAGGCTCTTGTAAGGGAATGGAACAGTGAAGATCTTTTTGCCAGGATCATTCAGGAATGGGAGCAATAAAAGGAGCTGACGATTAAAAAAACTGAAATGGAGCTGATACCTTTGGCAAATCAGAAATTAATACCAAATATAAAATAATGGCACTGTAGTGGGGAGGGATTTTTAATAAAAATGTGGGATTTTTTTAATGCAAAGAGTTTCACTTAGCTATAGTGAACTTGGTATTGTAAACCAAATTAATTCCCCATTTCTGCAGAAAGCAGTCAGTATGTACTGAATTAACTTAGCCTTCTATGCCCCCTGGTCAGTCATCTGCTTTTCAGCCTATGCTGGCTTCCTGTAGCCCTCTACGGCAGCAAAAGTTGTGTGACTACTTTGAACTGTCACACCTCCCTCACCCCTCAGGTGGACTTCCTGCTTTTGGGCTCTCTGTGACACAGGCGTAGGGCCACAATAACATTTTTAGCTGCACTGGGTGTAAACCCCTTGTGTAAATGTGATTTACCTCAGTGCAGCACAATTTACATCTGTGCCTCTTTGAATCTGGGCTAAGCTGCACTGGTAGAAATCATGTGGCATCCTTGTAAATTGCATCGACAGTAAGGGGTTTGCACTAGTGCAGATACACAGGAGTCAAAAAACCAATGTATCCAAGGACTTATTCTAGCTTTTCAGAAGCTAGAATAACACCAGCTCTTAATATTAAAGAAACAAACTTAAGTGTTTAATAATCAGTGCAGACATTACTAGAGTGAAAGATACCTTTCATTGTCACTGCTGAGAAGGAAAATGTATACATTATCTCTCAGTTCATCATGACAAGGGATTGTTTAGCAAATCTACAGAGATAACTTTAATGAGTTCATCAACCTAATGCCTATGAGAGGTTAGTTCATTACAGATGCCTGGGTTTTGACTTAGAATATAGAGCACAGTATAGAACCAGTTATGCAGTTACGGATAAGTGTGTAAGAGACTGCACAGGACAAACATGTAAATGTAAAGAGCAGTGAGTAGAAAACAGTTATGGGAGGAAATGTAGTAAAAGGATGAAGTGAGCACTGAAGTTAGACGGGATGTGTTTCTGTCTCCTTGGATAGCCTGGCTGCCTGAACCACTTCCTCTTCTGACTCTGGATATGTGAAACCCACTCGTGAGCATTCACAAGGTTTGGACAAATCCAAACTGGTGGGTTCTGTTTGCCAAGGTTTGCATCCCTTGGAGTTTCAAGGTTCTCATTAATCAGAAAACTCCAAGTAAACTTGGAGCAAACCCTGCTAAACTGGCTGATCTTGTGACAAAACATCTAGTTTTACCTCTGCTCTACCAGACAAACTCCCTCTCCCCAGCTGGCTTCCTGGACTCGCACTTCCTCCTACCATTCTTCTCTGCAATAGACATTTCTTACCTTCAAGTTGCCTTTTTGAAAGCAACTCTGCTCACCTTGTGTGTGTGTGTGTGTGTGTGTGTTATGGGCAGTCATGTAGTATCACTTCCTCCCTCAATCTAGAGTTTTAGATGGACTAGCTGTTAAGTCTAATGTTCTTAATTCACTGACAACATTTTCAGAGAAGCAGGCTGCCTTTTGCCTCCTCCCATTTGTCATCAGCAGTAAATTAAAGTCAAGTCTGAATGTTTTTGTTTGTTTAAATATAATTTAATTTTCATTGTTTTCTTATCTAATAGGATGTGGTCCTTCAGATTAGTATTCAAACAGGAAAACCAGCCAATACTTCTTACAACTGCAGCAGGGCTGGAAAGGTACACAGTATCAGAACAGATCCAGAATGCTCCCTCTACCCAGCTACAGGCCATTACCACATCATTGGGGAATGAAACCTTCTCTTTTCTCTTTTTTGTTTTTTTGTTTGTTTGTTTTGTTTTTTGTTTTTTCTTTTTCTAATATTTTATTAGATGAGTAAATTTCAGGATTTTTTTTTAATGCCCTGCAGTTGTATGTGATCCCCATCATTCATTGTAGACATCACATGGAGACTGCTTAATCAGGATCAGTTTTGCCATTGTTTCTCAGAGATCTCAAACATGATTCCATCTAAGGTGTCCATTTTTTGTGAAAAAGAATGCTTACTGTCTTTTTTTGTCAGAGGGATGCCAAAGGCCTTCATATTTCAAGGAAAAGTGACAAAAAATGGCAGCTGCTATAAGGCTCCAGGGAGTCATGGATTGAGACATCCAGAAAACTAATTTTCCACTAAACCACTAGAAGCAACTTTAATTTTGTTCCTAAAGTTCAAAAGAAATGAAATCAAATCTACAGCACAGAATAAATACTTTTTAAAATATGATAAAATAATAAAATTGCCATACATCACTAGACCAACTCAGACACTGAAAATAAATTTTATGGGTTTCCCATCCCCCTATTGTTGATCTAAAATTCATGTGGTTTAATTGCTTCAGATAGTGGAAACATTAAAATGATTCTGAATAAAAACTAGCAGTTGACTGGTATTCTTACACCTTCTCCCACTACAAGTCTAATTCTCAAAGAAGAGAAATAGGTAACCAAAATATCATCCTTCTAAAAAGGGTCATAAATATAGCTATCAATTATATACTAGTTAGTTCAACATTAGTTGGAGAGGGGGAAGAAAAAACATTAGAAAGAGTTCTTGGAGATTTTAAGAAGTTATTGAAGTAACAGCGTGAACAAACATAATTTGAGTACTTGTGGCACCTTAGAGACTAACAAATTTATTAGAGCATAAGCTTTCGTGGGCTACAACCCACTTCTTCGGTATGCATCCGAAGAAGTGGGTTGTAGCCCACGAAAGCTTATGCTCTAATAAATTTGTTAGTCTCTAAGGTGCCACAAGTACTCCTGTTATTTTTGAGGATACAGACTAACACGGCTGCTACTCTGAAACATAATTTGATTAGAGAGAGTCAACATGGGTTTAGGAGAGGAAACTTGTGTTCAAGCAAATTAAAACACTCTTCAAAGATATTATTGTCATGGAGTTCTGAATAGCTCAGGGCATAGTTGACATATGTGAAATGGGTTGGAGGTCTCTTTCCAGTGCTAGTGGACAGTGCCCACATCACAAAAGACATCATCACAATTGACACTGTTGTTGTCAGTCTTAACAGATCATGGATTGAATGGGCCCGGAGATTGAACTACCCTCTGCTCTGTAGAGGTGATTTTTCCAGGTCAAGACTGAGGTACATTGGCATGGCAAAGTGGGGAAACTTGTATAGCTACTTCCCTTGTGAGTTCAATAACTTTTCTCAAGTACTAAACAAAATTGTTTTATTCTTTTTTAATTTCTTTTAATAATCTCAGAGAAGACTATGACAAAGTTATTCTATATGTATAGATTAAAAAGGGATCTGATAGAGGTTCATAGTGAAGATTCACAGACTAAAGCTAAAATAATTTAGCATATAAAATGGATTTAAAACAACACAATGAGTGCTCGCTATGGTAGCTATCAATTATATATGAAATGTTATCAGTGTATGCAAGGGATCAGACTAGAGGCCTCCTCTTTCTGAATATATGTAAGAATTTGAATGAGAACATTATATGACGTGTGGATATTCAGATATAGGATATACCTCAAATATATTGTTAAGTTTACAGATAACTAGTAATTAGCCTAGACTGTCTATTTAAATTAAAGTCATGCATGTATACTGATCAGAGATACTGAGTTGAGATCTAAGAGATTTAGCAGTTTTATAGTGCAAAGAAGTATTGAAAATGTCTGCCTAATATATGACTTGAATGAATAAGGCAAACAACATAGTGGAAAAGGAATAAACTGAGGAGTCTGTGTTTTGATTGGGGAAATCCTGCAGTCATTACTCATGCAAAACTCCTATTGAAATCAACAAGAGTTTAGCCTTGGATTTGGTTTATTAGTATAGGCAGAGCTAGTCACACTGCCTATTAAGATTGCCTGACACATACCATTAAAAGGATCTGTGTTTTCAGTTGCTTAACTTCCCAAGCATAACTGTTCAGAGGCCGATGCCCAGCAGGAAAATTTCAGCCTAAACCAGGGGTCGGCAATGTTTGGCATGCGGCTCGCCAGGGTAAGGACCCTGGCGGGCCGGGCCAGCTTATTTACCTGCTGATGCGGCAGGTTCGGCCGATCGCGGCTCTCACTGGCCACGGTTCGCCGTCCCAGGCCAATGGGGGCGGTGGGAAGCGGCGCGGGTGAGGGATGTGCTGGCCGCGGCTTCCCGCCGCCCCCATTGGCCCGGGACGTCCTCACTGAGCATGCTCCAGCCTCTCACAGCTCCTAGTGGTGACCACGCTGAGCATGCTCCAGCCCAGAGTTACAAGGATGAAAACACACTTCTGCTCCTGGCTACTCCGGGAAAAGGGTAGGGTGAGGCACTGGCCTTGAGAGTAGGGAGTCTGTCTCTCCTGTGCTCCCAATGACCCCCAGCTGGTGCCTGTAAATGTAGAGATGCCACACTTCCTGTATATTCTTCATGCAGTCATTGGTTTCCAGTCTACATGGTACCAGACAGTGCAGTGAAGGAAGATGTGATAGATGTGAGACTTGGGAATATCGAAGTCTTTGCAAGACTATTATATTGAAGTGTGCCAGACAGGCATAGATTTTTGGGACATTAAGCATTAAATGTGTTTTCAGTCTGAGTTGCTTTCATGAGGGGGGTGGTTACAGCAAAAACACAGCATTCAAAGCATTGACTCCTGAGGTGGGGAAGGGGGGGGGGGGGGGGAGGGTCACTGATTGGTGATTACCTGTTACAGGAGGCCAGAGATCAAAGTTTAAAAAGAAACAACTGAAGTATCCAAAGGGGGTTTTGTTCTTGATCTGAAATCTGACATAAATTTGTAACCAAAACAATGAACCCAGTTCAGAGAGGTCTGAAAGACACCTCCAAGTGTCCTATGCTGAAGATAGGCTGACCTCTGGTAAGCTTGTAGTATGCTGTCTATTGTTTTATATGCTTTTCTGTGATTTTTGCCCTAAGAATAAATGTACTTTGTTTTGTGAAGGCTGGTGTACACTGCTGTAAACCCTAGAGAAAGAGTGAAGCACGGTTACTGGACCTTGGTCACATTTGCTGGGGAAATTACAGTGAGGTACAGATGGGCTGCAAAGTTAAATCCCCTGTCTAGAAGGAGAGAGACATGAATCTCTCTTTCCAAGAGAGGTAACAGCTAGGGAACCTGAAACTTTAAGTGGGTACCTTCAAATAGGATATGTGGGTGAATCAAAGGGAGAGTTAACCATGTCACTGTGACAGAAGCCACCAGACTCAAATTCAGAAGGGACAAGAGCCAGACCAGGAGAGAAGGAAAGGAATAGATTGGTGAGAAGGGACTGGAGTAGGCAGGGAGATAACTGGAGGTTTGAGGGGGGGGCACTGGGACTGAAAGCCAGTGAGGGAAATGGGGGACAGGGGAGACTGAGAACCAGTTGTCTGGGAGAAACGCTGAGATTGGAGGAGGAGCTGGCCGGAAGCAGAACACTGGGACTAGGTGGATTAGGATTTGATGCGGCGGGGGGGGGGGGAGGGGGGAATGATGGGGATGAAAGAAGGGGAGACAGATCTGAAAAGGAGATTACAGGAAGAGTAACTACAGTCTCATGGTTACGGCACTTGAAAACACTTTATAAGATTATAAATTAAATACTGCTGGTAATACAATGATTGTGATGTGGGGGGAAACAGCCATTATGTACTCAATAGTAATCTACAAATCTTGTCGGACAGAATTTACTGAACAAAGCCAAGATGTGGGTGTTACTTTTCACTTCTGAAAAGTGGCATGGGTTTGTTCACTTACACTTGTGCACACTACTTTGATGAGGAAATGGGACCTTGTTTAAATTAGAACTGGTAGAAAAACAGACATGTTTGGGTTTTTTTTTTTTTTTCAAATTTGAAAAATTTCAAATGGTTCTACTATATACGTACTCAATAACCAGCGGGGAGTGGAGGGGTGGGGGGATCATGGACATGTAAAATTTTCCCTTCTTCAACTTTAAAAATGTCATTGAAATTTGAAGTTTTCACTAACTTAATTGTCTCTGTGATAGGGTGCCTGGCCCCTTTAAGAAGGAATGGGGTTCAGTGACTGATTACCTGCTGCCCAATTGGATTTAAGAGAAGCCATCTGGGCCTTATAAAGGGGGGCCCTGACAGGAAACACAAAGGAGAAAAGGAAGCAGGTGAGCCTGGAAAGAGTCACCCAGAGTCCTGGGCTAGAGAAGAAGTTGATTATCTCCAGGGAGAGAGCCCAGAGAAGGCACCATTTGGGGAAAGATGGCAGGATACATAATATACTTAGAGAAGAAGTTTATCTTCAGAAAGAGAGCCTGAAGAGATCTCCCCTGCCCAGGGTCCTGTGGGATGTATAAACATTGAGCACCGTAGTTTCAGAAGGTTTCAAGAAAGGGGATGCCAGAAACGGGTGAACTGGAAGAAAGGTAAGGAGAAGGAAAGATTGGTATTGTGTCTGGACTTTGGGGTTTAGAGCAAGGTGAACTCCTATTTGGGGGAGTGATAAGGTGACATTGTGCCAATAAAGAAGTCTAGCTGTGTATAAACACAGATAATCCTGGTGTATTTCTGATATGGAAGCTCTAAATTGTGGAGAAAATGAGGCAACAAGGCCAGTACAGAGACATGCTTGGCCAGAAGAGGGAGCTACAGAGCAGGTGTTCTTTTACAGTCTTGTATAAAAGATTACAACTTGAATAATGTAGCATCCTGTGCTTTACCTTTCTGTCAAGGTACAGTTTCAATGTGGGATTTGAGCTCCAACATCTAATTTAGAAGTAACAGTACTTTCAAATGCAGAATCAAAAGAAACAACACTTAATTATTTTTAGGCACTGGTATACCTAATCAAAAATACTGAGTTTTGACTAGCGCTGGGTGAAATTTTTCAATCAAAACATTTTTGGGTGATATATGCAGATTTGGTTCTATCCAAACATTTCACAAATTTGTGTTAGTTTGACCAAAATATTTGTGGTTTTTAAAAGAAATCTGAAAAAGTTGAAACACTTCTTTTCAACATTTTCATATATATAATTCAAAACTTTTTGTTTAGAAATTTCCTTCAGTTTTTTTTTTTTTTTTTTTTTTAAATCCTCTCAACATCAAAAGGAAAAAATTTGTGTTTTGGGTGGAATGAAACATTTCATTCAACCTGAAATGTTGTTTTTAATTTTCAGATTTGCCATCTAGCCGAAATAAATAATTTATTCTCACAGCTCTAGTTTTGGCCACTTTTCATGTGAAGACTGTGGTGTTTTGGTGACCTTGATTGTTAAACAGTCTACCCTTGTCTTTAAGGGCTTGATCAGGAAAACATTTATTTCAATGGGACTAATTGCATCCTATGAAGGTACAAGGGATAGCATTTCTCTGGGATCAGAGGCCAGCACCTAGTGGCTCATTGATTAGCCCCACCTGCTGCCCCGGGGGAAAAACCTGCAGCTTAAGGGGCTGAATCTTATAAAAAGAGAAGCAGGAAATGGAGAGAGAGAGGGCTGCAATACTTGCCTAAGGCTGGAATTACTGCTGGGAGGAACTGCTTCCAGAAACACAATGGACAGAATGGAGACTGTGGGAAGTCTTATTATCACAAAGGCTCTGAGCTAAGAGCCAGGTACATTTGGGCTGAGGAATTTATTGGGGTGAGGGACAGACTTGGGAAAGTTTTGATCTTGTTTTGATGAAGAGACTTGAAATAAAAATCAAAACAACTAACCCTTCTGAAAACTACCTTCACTGATGCTGTGGGAAGGTTCCAGGCAGAATTTCCCCAGGGAGGGCACTGGTTCAGCAAGAGCAACCTGCGTCCATCAGGAAAAGGCAGCTATAAGACAGGCCCTAATCTTTTACTCATGTAATAAGAGATCACAGGATTGGACCCAAGGACAACTAAATAATTCTGAATTCAAATGTCAAGAGTTTGTGTTATGAAAAGTAATCTCAATGGAGAAGAGAAACACTTTGAAGGAATGTGAGGGAAGTATTCAGTCTGATAAAGGGGTTATAAAGTGCAACTAGATAAAATGCTCATACCAGTTAGGGATTAAACATCCAGGGGACGTAGTCTAAACAGGAAACTAAATGTAAACAAAGGACTGAACCAGAAATATTTCACTTAAATAGCAATAAACACATGGAATAATTTGCCACAAAGGTCAAAAAGGCAAATCCTATCATTGAGATAAGAGAACTAGCTATTTGCTGGAGTGGAAAGAGAGATGAAGGCAGAGCACCTTTTGAACCCAGCTTTTCCAGTTTAAGAATTTTTTATTTTCTCTATCTACTCTGTGGATCAATGTTCATAATGATTTAGTTTATAAAACATTGAGGAAAATATGTCAAACACTATGTAAGAAATGACAATTATTATCATCGTTATTATGTGTAGAACTTCTTTATGTAGGGTGACATTATGGTCTACCCCTTGTGAATAGAATAGGGTTACTCTTCCCCTTGAGCAGACAGAGGGTGATTGTGACTCCTAAAATCACAATCTCCTTCGCTGTTTCCCCACTACACAAGAGAGAATGCATGAGTCTAAAATGAGATCAGATTTTCACATGGTGCAGTTTACGCTCCCCAATGTGCTGGTGTAGCTATACTCTGCCAAGGCTCCACCCACTGTCCTCCCCTTTTTATTCAGTTGCACAAGTGGAGAGGTGTAGGGGCTCTGCAGAGCCTGATTCCCCACACACTTGGACATGACTACATAGCACTACACAATAGGAAAGGTCATTGTTTCTAAAGAACATGCACATGTCCATGTATGGTATCTGCAGTCTTATTCCCATGCTGTGGGGCAGCTGAAAATGGAATTAGTGAAATAGAGCACCTCCTATATTACCTTTTAAAAAAAAATAATCAGAATTTACTGTTGTGTGTTATTGGCTAACATGTACCTGTGGCTAGAGGTTAAGTATTCCTTCATCACTTCATATTAGGATCTCATTGCAGAGGTTCTCCAACTGTTGTCTACAGCACATTATTTGGTGATCTGGGGAGAGCTAGTAGGTCACGTGGTTCTGGCTCTTCTCTTTGCTTCCAGCTGCTATATTTAAAGGCAAGGTGAACATACAGAACATTTTGTTCTAGTTCTACCTAAACTTGTGTGTTAACAGATGAGAAAGGAGGAGTTCATCAGATAGTTAACTGGGGTCCATATAATCAAAAATTTTGAGAACATTGGACTTTTTTGGATTAACAATTCACTTTGAATTTATTCACTTCTGGCGCATATCAAGTCAGCGAGTCTTCCATCATCTAATTACTTTGCAAATGTAAGGACTGCAATAGCTTATATTTTGTCTCATAATGCTCTTTTTTGCATTTCATATATTTTTACTTCTTAATGCTCTTTTAGTTGAGGGTTTTAGCAGGCAAAGGAAAAGCTCCAGAAAAAGATGGACTAACAACCGAAATGATAAGAGCTGGAGGCCATGACCTCTGGAAAACCCTTGCTCAGAGGTTTAGCTGTTACTTGGAAATGCAGAAGATACTATCCAGCTGGAAGGAGTTCAATGTCCAATATGCCTGCTCTCACATGTTTACAAGAACATGTGACGGAACAAGAAGCAATGGTCTCAAGTTGCAGTGGGGGAGGTCTAGGTTGGATATTAGGAAACACTATTTCACTAGGAGGGTGGTGAAGTACTGGAATGGGTTACCTAGGTAGGTGGTGAAATCTCCATCCTTAGAGGTTTTTAAGGCCAGGCTTGACAAAGCCTTGGCTGGGATGATTTAGTTGGTGTTGGTCCTGCTTTGAGTAGGGGATTGGACTAGATGACCTCCCGAGGTCTCTTCTAACCCTAATATGCAATTCTATGATTTAGGCTCAGATGCTCAAAGGTATTCAGACATCTAATCCCCTTTGAGGATCTGGGGCTTAATCAATGCAAAAACATTATATTTTGGTGTAAGCAAATGCATTGGAAAAATATATTTATTTTTGCCTAATTTAATTTACTTCCTGAAACTTCCAGACAGTGAACTATATTAGGATACAGTGACAAAACACTACAAAATGTACAATAGGAAACAATTATGTATTTGCAAGGAAATGGATTCATTGACCTAATAGTTTTTTTCCATCTCTAACTTCTGTGGGTCTATGATACATATAACACATCACAGCCAGCTATTAGGGTTAAGTTTTCATTTCCCAGACCTTTATTTACTGTATTGTGTGTGTTTTCATGTGAAAAATGAAACAAATGAAATAGTCAGTCAGTAGCTGTGGTTATTGGTTGGCTAAATAACCAGCACTCAAAAAAGAATAGAACAGAACACCTGCCATGTTGCACATGTAAACAGTCTGCCACATATAATCACACTTTGTTCCAATGTTCATACTTCAAAGAGTAATTTATAATACTTGGTATTCTACTGTTCTGCTCTGCCATAAATGACTCTTTAGACAGTTTCCTACATCATAATAATTGTAATACTTCATTTTTTGACATTTCATTCTCTTTTATCTTACCCTTAAATCTTACTTGCTTGTGTGTTGTACATGAGCACCTATAAGTGAGCAAAGATAAAATAGGAAAGCCTAAAAATATAATAATTGCTATGTTTTGAAATGTTACAGCAGCTTTGAATAAGTTGGTGATTAATTGGATGCTGATATCACATGAAGGTAAATGTTAAATATCCCTCTGTCTTTAAAACTGCCATGATGGCAAATGGAAGAATTTACTATTTATTTATATGTGGCTGCATGTTTAATGGAATGTCTGCTTAAAAACAAAGGAACCTTCACTAGTGTGTACTTTTTTCCATTTATCTCACATACCATCAACAAGAACCAGCTTTCTCCCCTGCAAAAACCTAGCTGCTTATCACCCAGTTGATATGCGAGAAAAGCTCCATATTTGTGGGCAAACCCTTATCTATGGCATGCAGAAGCACATGGAAAATCAAAATAGAAATGCATCAACATTAATGTCAATGAGGAGAAGTGAAGCAGGACCTGCCACTTTGATTAAGAGATCACATGACAGAACCCCTTCCTGTGCAGAAAGCTAATTTGTAGCTTTGGCAACCTGGCGGGGCTGCTGTTTTCTCAAGTCACAGTTATTAATTGCTTTATAATCTTTGCTTCATCTTACTATAGTTACAGTGTTGCACACATAACCAAATGGCCAAACTTCTTGTTTATTTTTACTATTGATATAAAGCTGTCCTCCTTGTCAAATAATTAAAAAGCCTTAACATTGAGACCTGCTTTATCTGAAATGTGCTGGCCAGGAAGCGATGAAAAGAAAATTGAGGACTATATATTTTTGTTCTCAGGCCACCCCAGTGGGTTGCTCCAGCAAGGGGTGGCCATTGCACTTTCACCCAATGCCCAACAGGCACTGCAGAGTTGGTGGCAGATTAACGAGTGACTTCTCAGTGTTGAATTCCATACCAGCCATGAGCCTTTTACCATCATTGCATTATATGGCACTGGCCACTGTTGGAAGACAGGATACTGGGCTAGATGGACCTTTGGTCTGACCCAGTATGGCCGTTCTTATGGTCCCACCAACACCATGGCCAACAATGTGGCTGAAGATATTTTTTACCAGCAACTGCAGTGTTTAATAAAACTTTTAGAAGAGATATCATCATGATCCTGGGTGACTTTAATGCACTGGTAGCAAAGGACAATGACACCTGGACAAGTACACTCAGGAAGTCTTGTATCAGACAGAAGAACAGGAATGGAAAGCAAATGCTGGAATGGTGGAGCATGGTGATCACTGACTCACTCTTCCATCAGCCAAAGATTCACAAACCAATCTGGTACAACTCAGATGGTTTCACCAGGATTGCTATTGATCATGTCCTCATTAACAATCCTTGGTGGTCAACAGTCATGAATGTATGCGTTTGCATAGGTGCTGAATTTGATACTGATCATTGGCTCATGTTGATAAAAGGGTACCTTTGACTTCAAAGACAGCCATTTCATTGGCCAAAATTAGTCTGATTCAGGCAAAAGCTCTTATTACAACCAAGTCATCAGATGGCTTTCTTTATGAATTGCATAGGGCCATTGAAGGATTAGGGACTGAAGTCTCACTCTGTTATTTGATGAGGAACAGTGTCATTTCACGTTATCAGTGCTGGCCACAGCCAGTTGAATGCTGAAGCCTCAGCCCTTCAAAAGTCATGCTTGGATCAATGAGGAGATGCTCATGGCAGTTGGAGCTAAGAAAAAACAGGAGGTTACAATTTGAGTCTTCCAAGACACTTCGTCAAGAACAAAAATAAAAGTTAATGTTGTCAAGTCATTGTGGATATGGAATCCTGATGATTGACCCAGGCAGGCTGCTGCCGGATACAATCTCCACACCATCTATTAAACTTTGTAGTCTTTGCAGGGGGAGGCAGTACCAGCTTGTCCAGTAAAGAGTTGGGGTACCATCATCAGCCAATACCTGCTGGATCAGTTGCATCGATGGGAAAATTATTTCAAGATGCTTCTCAAGTGTTTATCATTTGCTGTTCTTATTCCACTTGAAGAGGGGCAGGAAGTTCTGGTAGAGCCAGCCTTCTTCAATCAAGAAGAGATCAGGATCGCAGTTCATAGGCTGAAGTCTGGGAAGGCATCAGGGTTTTGTAACATTACTTGTGACCTGCTGAAGACACGTGACAGTATTCTTGGATGGTGGCTGCATAGGTTCTTCCAGATCATCTGACTTACTAGTATCATCCCCGATAACTGGAAGAAGGAGGTTATTCTGCTTTTTTTTTCAAAAAGGGTGATAAGGTTGAATGTAGCAACAATAGATGTATTATGCTATTGGTCCCAGGGAAAGTCTTTGCTTCTGGGTTAAAGTTTCTATTCAACTCACTTCATGGAAAAGATTGGAATCTAAGTGCAGTTTTAGACCTGGTTATTCCACTGTCAACCAGAGCTTTATCTTGGACAGCTTTTTGAGAAGTCTGAATTTAATAAGAAACGTGCAGCACTTTTTTTTATAAACTTTCATCAGGCCTTTTGATTCAGTGCATTGATCAAGTTTGTGGGCTCTCATGAGGCATCTAGGCATCCCTGGGAAGATAGCATTTTTGATAGAGTTCTATACTGGAACTGAAAGCTGTATTTGAGTCAATGGCAGATACATAGTAGGGTTTCCCATCTCCAGGGGGGTTTGGAAAGCCCATGTTCTATCTCCATTGTTGGTCAATATTGAACATTGATGGATGGATAAGCTTGATGAGGCAGCTGTCAGTGACACTGAGCAGAACACCATTATGGTTTGAGATGTTGAATACGCGACATTGCCTTGTTGACCCAGTTTGGTGAGCCACTGCAGCGGATGGACAATCTGTTTGGACAAGAAACAGAGTATATTGGTCTGGTTATTAATCTGGATAAAACTAAGTCCCTGACCATTACTATGGAACAGCCTCCAGCTCCAGATTACAACCAGCTCAGTAGTAATCTGTCCAGATGGGACATTGAGCAGGTTGCAGCTGTTGAATATTTGGGTCGTGTTACAGACAGTGCTGGAGGATGCCCAAAAGATGTGGATGTTCAAATAGTAACAGATGCTGCCATGTTCTGGGACCTTTGGCTGCCTCTGTGGGGATGTTGTGACATCAAGCTTGCTCCGAAGCTGCAGATTTATAGAACTGCAGTTATACCAACTCTATTGCATGGAAGTGACATGTGGGCTCTGAAGAAGGCAGAAGAGTACTAAATTGATGTTTTCAATTCTTTTTATCTTTGTCAGCTGCTCCATATCAGGTGTCAGGGCAAGATCAGAAACAAGAATATTGAAGCCCAACCCAGCAACCACCTCCAGCAGAAGTGGCTTGATTTCAGCAGCTTTCTTGATCTGAACATACGATAAGAATGGAAGATCAATGAATTCCAAAACATGTACAAAGAAATGCCATTACAAGACTGGCAATCACCTGGGCACCAAAAGCTTCGGTGGCTTGACCAGATTGCCAGTAGTGGACATAAACTGAATATAAAACCAGACCACATTAAGCACCTTGCCAGAGACTGACTTGGGTGATGCTCAATTTGGAAGGATGCCATATCCTTTTTGGGATTTTCCATGATAATGATAGATACTGTACTGCTGTTCTCCCTTAGATTGGAAAGCAAATTTCTTCTCGAGTGTTTGGACATTGTGGGTGTTATAATAACTAGATAAACAAATCTATTAATGACAGCAGTTAGAAGATAATGGACATTTTCATAAGGAGTATCAAGATCATCTTAAAACTTTCTTCCTTATAAAAGTTTTGTGAAGTATCCCTGTATGTTCGGATGTCAGATCTCTCCCACCCTACTTAATGCAAGCCTGGGATATTACATGTACTTAAAACATTTAAGCTAGTTTGAATGGAGTGGTGGTATAATGGGGCCTTCTTTCAATTCTATATATTTAATGCCCACCATTTTTCCTCCTTTTACTAAAGCTTCACTCTGGACACAGCTGCAGTGGGTAAGATTCCTCCAGACAGTCATTAATGGGTAAGTGTTAGTGGTAAGGCACGTTGAAGCACTCACAGCCCAGCACAGTATAATAGGGGCTTGTGTGTAAGAACCAAGGTTCATTTTTAATCTCAGTATCTGACAGGGTAATATGCTGCATGATCCATCAAACCATTAGGTCTGCTCAAGTTAATCTTAGTTCTTAGTGCACAAACGTGCATGTTTAGTCAAAACATACTGAATAAGTTATTTTGGTCTTGTTGCACTGTAAATATCTCTTCCTGAAACTCTTTTCAAGAACACAAATGTAGAACATATGGATAAGGATAAAAATGTCTATTAAAATATACTCTTATAGGGCTGGACCAATAGTTAGTGGCAGCTGAGGGGTCCCAATGTGGGTCTAAGATTGGTTCCTCACCTCCAGTGCTGGCAGGACGTTGGTGTTTTTCAGAGGCAAGATGCTCTGTTGCTGGTTAGGAATTGAGGATATCGCACTTGAGTAACCCCTCTGCAAAGTCAAGCCCAGCCCTTGCCTAGATGGACTGGCTGGCCTGACATGCAGCCTTCTGGATTGGGAAAATATGGGGATTCTAAAAGAACCCTTCTCAGATAAAAATGTAATTGTATCAGGATTGACCCTACAAAGTAAGGAGTACCTCATGATGAGTATCCTCAAATTCCACTGATAATGAAAGTTGGTGCTGCTCTATACCTATTGAGATATGCAATCAGGCCCCTAAGGAAATCTCTTTAAGAATATAGGGCCATCTCTCACAAGTATGATTAACTAAAAAGGTTGTATTGCAGTTACTGGAAGAATCGGTCTAATCTATTGTTGAAACTGTGCCCCACTGAATTACTTTTTCTGTATATAATATCATAGAATGCCATGATTCTATCTTTTTTCTTTTTCTGTCCCCTGTGATATTTCCTCCTCCCCTCCCCATACTTTCTTAATTATTTTCAGTAGTATATAATGGTGTGGGGAAAATGCATGTTGCTTTTCACGTCTTTTTGAGCTATTAAACATTAGTAACCTTGCATTCAAACTTGGTTCATTAAATATGCATGCCTTTTGATAATATGATCCCTAATATATATTACAAATATTGTGCACTAACAGCAATTATGTTCTCTCTAATGGGTTTTGTAATTGCAATACCATCATGGAGAAGCATATGAAGAAGTCTGAAATGCTAAAAATATCAAAATACCAGATTTTGCTAAGTGATAGATCAATTGGGAACATGTAGGAAAGGTAAGAGTCTGGAAAATGATACTAGATTAAGCAAGGAAGTGAAATATTGAAATTTATCTTTATTTTGACCTGAGAAAGAGCAGAGGAAAAGCCACATCACAAATGCTGCAAAATATCAGGTCACTGCAATGTCAGTGTTTAGTGCAGATGGTCCTGCTGCCCTAAATCTAGCCTATTTCAAACTCATTGAAGCATTTTTTTCTCCCAGTACAAACATTCCTTTGTTAGAATTAGATAGCCAAGTACTGGAAGAATTCATTTAGTGGAGATCTCAAATTTAGATGCTCTTCTTTCTGCGAATAAACAGCACTATGAATATTTGCCAAGAAGCATTTGAATAACAGAAAAAAGGACTATCTCAATTGTATTGAATCTATTTGTCTTATGTGTGATGAGTGTATAATAATGGTAATACTGTGTTGCATGTTGTTGCTAAGACACAAATGTGTGGATCAGAATAACAACAAAACCTTTTTCTGTATTTTTATGCCTGGTACTTGAACCTTAAACTTTCATAGAATTTCATGAGCTGTCAGTGGATGCCTGAAACACATCCGAATTGATTTAGACAATGAGTCCGAATCATGAGCAGCAATAGTGGATGTGGTGCTTAAGTGCATAACGAAGCTGGTCATAGATTGACTATATTCTAATTGTGCTGCACATGTAATAATAAAGAGGGCCGAATTCTCCTCTCACTTCCAAAGGTTACACCAAAGTTAGTCCTGATTTACAGCAGTATAAGTGAAAGGAGAATTAACCCCAGGATATTTGGATAATACAGGGCAAATTCTGCTCATAGTTGCACAATGTACATCTTGAGTGACTCCACTGAACTCACTATGTGACTTATGTTCTAAGTAATCAGAGGTGTGCTCACTTTCCTCTGGAGAGGTGTAAAGTGTATGTAAAGCAGTTGCACTTGTCAGCTTTCAAATGATAGTCCAAAGCTCCTGTTACAACACTTTGCCCTGAAATCAATGATTTTAAACAGTCGTGAATCCTAGTAAATATATTTTAAACTATTTTGATATTTTCCATTAGTCATTTAACTCATTATGAAATATTCAATTCACTATTCTTTCCCAAACTTGATAATACACTTATGGCATACAACAAGTCATAGAAATGGACACTCTTTTTTTTTTTTCTTTTTTCTGTTTCACATCAATTCACAGTTCATAGAATGTTATGTCAATACTCTATCATTCAACTCTTTCTGAATTATCAAGAACCTATCGGAATTTGGATCTAACATTATTCTTCCTCCTCCTCAATTCAAGATTGAAATTCAAGTCCCTAATAAGGAATTTGAAAGTACCCATGTGATGGTAGTTTAAAATCAATTACATGTAGAGCTGTTTCTTATTTGACTAGTTGGCTTTTCAAAGGTTGTCTCTCACTCTTTTCTCCCAGGCTTTCGAGTGCTGTTCCAACATTCTATTCATCATTATTAAATACTTCAATTATGCTATCACTTAGAGGCTTCAACCTCCAGTTGGTTAGGTGCTGTACAAACACAAAGGAATATATGATCCCTGACTTAAACAGTTTACAATCTACAGCCTCGATCCTGTGGTTTAAAAAATGACAATGGACTTCTGCACCCACGGGGAGTTCCTTTGAAGTCAATGGAACTCCAAGCAGGCACAACAGTCTACCCACACATTGAAAATTGTATGTTCAGGGCCTGAGACTGTCTAAAGTTGAAGAAAACAAGAAAGATGAGGAAAATAAAACAAAATCACAATAAAAAGATCCCTAGTAACAGCTAACCACTCAGCACTAGCAGCATGGATAAAATATCAGAATAGGAAACGCTGTCAAGAGCCACAGCCTGAAAGTGAAATATTAAAGGCATTTTAGGCATTTACTAAGAAATAGCCAGGTACAGTTGATAGATAATCTTTCTATTTTAAGAACTTTTATAATGCCTATTAGTAGAATCTTCTGGTTGTCTCTTTCCCCTATTTGAAAGGGAAGTCTGCTCTGTTTTGGTTTTAGGTCATGTGTAACTGGAGTGCAAGAATAGTACTTTAATGTATACAACACTATAAAGCACTTTTGTATCATTATAGGTAATATTGTAGAACACATTCCCTGTAGTAAAATAAAGAACTTCTATTAAACATAAAATTGTAAAGATTGCTGACTTGTAAATCTTACCAATTCCCTGTGTCCAATCATGTCTTTTGATTTATTAACTATGTAATATTTCCATATATTCCTGGCAGACAACCATGATGAGAGATGGATTTCCATTAACACTACTAGTCAGCATCAAAGATATTAAGCACAGGTAGAGAAAATGCCTTTTATTCCATAGTTTATCCATTGCCAATCCTATTCTGGAACTTATTGCCTTCCTCAGTTGGTATGGATAGTATAAATGGAATTGTATGAAATGCTCAGCTGTTAGCAGTGTTGGTCTTATGGCATTCAGTTGAGCTGTTCTCAATCTACCTAGATACAGGACAATAGTAAATATACCCATTGGCTACTATCATCACAAAAGTAAAGCTATTACGATAAGTTGTAGTACTATATTTCCACTGACCAATATATTGAATCTGAGGAGCATCTGCATGTTAACCATTCTTCTAGCTAGTTCTTATCTGAAGCAACATCAAACCTCTTCTACAGCCAATAAGATGATTTATCAGTTGTCACTTACATTCCTAAAACCTTACAAGGCAATGTCATATAGTATCAGATTATTCTTTTAGAGCCCCCTCCTTGGTAATCTGGTTTGTAGGGTGATTTCTACCTTTGAATCTATACCTGCAATCAAAGAATTGCTCACAATTGATGCAGTCTGAAGAAAGAGTAAGAACTGAGATGGAGACTAATATATCATGATCAGAAATATTTTACAGCTAATCATTGACATTATCACCCTCAATCACAAACTGGAGGAAAGTGTTTTCTTCTCAAATGCTTCCATCTAATTAATGTTTCTTTCATGGCTTCCATTCATTATAAAGATAGAATTTTACACACTAACAGTGAAGAAAAGTTAACAAGAGTTTATATCAAACAAGCACTGATAGTGGCATTTAATACCGACAAGTCTTAAAGGTATATTGTGGAAAACTTTAGAAAGTATTTTATTGGGGGGGGGGGGAATTCTGATTGAATAGATGGCATCTCTCTCCCCCTGCTCAGTACAGAAGTAGCCAGTAAGGGGAGAAGATTGCTGGCTTCATTTTCAGAACAGGAATCCACTTGCAATAGTGTGTGTCTAATGAATGGCGAATATTACCATACAGATATTTAAGGCAACATTTTCAGAAGTGTTTACTAATTTTGGATGCCTTTATTTTGGGGTGTCCAACTTTTAGCCAGCCACAGCCCAGCTGTACAGTGATGCTGAGTGCTTCTAGTTCCCATTGACGTCACATGGAGTTCAAAGTTTTCAGAAATTCTGGAATTAAGACTTTAGATGTCTTAAATTGGGCACCTCAAAAATCAAAGCACCCAAAACTTCATAGACACTTAATAAAATGGTCATCAACTACCTAATTTATGGGCAGAATCTAAACAAAACATCTCAATGATAGCGTCCATGGGGCAGATGTAAAACTGGGGGGGAAATAAATCGTTGGCTCAAAGTCAGTCTCACAGAATGGATGGCCACTTTGAAAAATCAGAACAAATATGTCTGTTAAATCTGTGATTTAGAGTCATAGACTTTAAAGTCAGAAGGGTCCATTATGCTCATCTAGTCTGACCTCCTGCACAACGCAGGCCACAGAATCTCACCCACCCACTCCTGTAATAAACTGCTATCCTATGTCTGAGCTATTGAAGTCCTCAAATCATGGTTTAAAGACTTCAAGGTGCAGAGAATCCTCCAGCAAGTGACCCGTGCCCCACACTGCAGAGGAAGGTGAAAAATCCACAGGGCCTCTGCCAATCTGCCCTGGAGGAAAATTCCTTCCTGCCCCCAAATATGGTGATCAGCTAAACCCTGAGCATGTGGGCAAGACTCACCAGCCAGACTCCCAGGAAAGGATTCTCTGTAGTAACTCAGATCCCACCCCATCTAACATCCCATCACAGGCCATTGGGCATATTTACCGCTAATAGTCAAAGATCAATTAGTTGCCAAAATTAGGCTATCCTATCATACCATCCCTTCCATAAACTTATTAAGCTTAGTCTTGAAGC
Organism: Emys orbicularis; assembly: GCF_028017835.1. NCBI lineage: Eukaryota > Metazoa > Chordata > Testudines > Emydidae > Emys > Emys orbicularis. The sequence goes on along the minus strand of NC_088683.1, from coordinate 263,858,304 downwards.
CAGATATGTCTTTTCCCCCCACTACTCCCCTTGGAAGGCTGTTCCAGAACTTCACTCCTCTGACGGTTAGAAACCTTCGTCTAATTTCAAGTCTAAATTTCCTGATGGCCAGTTTATATCCATTTGTTCTTGTGTTCACATTAGTACCGAGCTTAAATAATTCCTCTCCCTTCCTGGTATTTATCCCTCTGATATATTTATAGAGAGCAATCGTATCTCCCCTCAGCCTTCTTTTGGTTAGGCTAAACAAGCCAAGCTCTTTGAGTCTTCTTTCATAAAACAGGTTTTCCATTCCTCGGATCATCCTAGTAGCCCTTCTCTGTACCCATTCCAGTTTGAATTCATCCATCTTAAACAAGGGAGACCAGAACTGCACACAGTATTCCAGATGAGGTCGCACCAGTGCCTTGTATAACAGTACTAACACCTCCTTATCTCTACAGGAAATACCTCGCCTGATGCATCCCAAGACCGTAGTAGCTTTTTTCATGGCCATATCACATTGGTGGCTCATAGTCATCCTGTGATCAATCAATACTCCGAGGTCCTTCTCCTCCTCTGTTACTTCCAACTGATGCATCCCCAGTTTATAACAAAAAATCTTATTACTAATCCCTAAATGCATGACCTTGCACTTTTCACTATTAAATTTCATCCTATTACTATTACTCCAGTTTACGAGGTCATCCAGATCTTCCTGTAAGATATCCTGGTCCTTCTCTGTGTTGGCAATAACTCCCAGCTTTGTTTCATCCACAAACTTTATTAGCACACTCACACTTTTTGTGCCAAGGTCAGTAATAAAAAGATTAAATAAGATTTGTTCCCAAATCGATCCCTGAGGAACTCCACTAGTAACCTCCCTCCAGCCTGACAGTTCACCTTTCAGTATGACTCATTGTAGTTTCCCCTTTAACCAGTTCCTTATCCACCTTTCAATTTTCATATTGATCCCCATCTTTTCCAATTTAACTAATAATTCCCCATGTGGAACCGTATCAAATGCCTTACTGAAATTAAGGTAAATTAGATTCACTGCGTTTTCTTTGTCTAAAAAATCTGTTACCTTCTCAAAGAAGGAGATCAGGTTGGTTTGGCATGATCTACCTTTTGTAAAACCATGTTGTATTTTGTCCCAATTACCATTGACCTCAATGGCCTTAACTACTTTCTCCTTCAATTTTTTTCCCAAGACCTTGCATACTACAGATGTCAAACTAACAGGCCTGTTGTTACCCGGATCACTTTTTTTCCCTTTCTTAAAAATAGGAACTATGTTTGTAATTCTCCAGTCATATCATATAACCCCTGAGTTTACAGATTCATTACAAATTTCTATGATTTCTATGATTCCATGATTGCTGCAAAGGAATTTTGAATGTGCCTATTTCTATGCAAATGTAGTATGAATATCTGTTGATATGCAAATACACTAGATTATAAAATAGGAGGCATTTTTAAGATTCACTTTTTAAATGTAACCACTAAAATACGCTGTATTAGTCTTTGTTCTTCAGATGCAACTTCTATATTTGTATATGAACATTTCCATTCATCTTCCGTTTTGGTGCAGGATATATCCCAGAAGACAAATTCTGTAAAGGTGAATTTAAGGTTGGCAGTACATATTAGTAGCTTGAGGGTAAAATTTCTTACAAGAACACTGTAGTTGCGGGGAAGCCAGGAAGTACTGTGTTAAAGGTTAAACTTACAAGAAACCTAAACATTTCAAAATATGAAAACTCACAGTTAAAATTCCCAAACTACCTTAACTCTGCCACCTTAGAGATCCCAGCTTCCCATATTCCTTCCTTTGTTACTGTTTTTGCTCCTCTGTAGGATGTCTTATTTTAGAATCACAAGCTTCTAGAACTTTAAGAAGTGTGCAGCTTATATGTTGAACAGCAACTGTGTTTGTACAGCTTTCTAGTGAAACATCAAAAATATACACCACAGAGCTTAGGTTTATACTGGGTTTCATGTCTCCATTGTAGACATGCTAGCTGTGAGTCAAATAGGGAGCTGTGCAAATACATGATTTCTAATTTTTTTTTTTTTTGGTTCAGTGGCTGAACTGAAAAAAAAAATTAAACAAATTGTTTTGGTTCAAACCCAAACAATTTTTTGTTGTTGTTGTTGAAATGAAAAGGTTAAAAAATGTTTCTGGGCAAAAGAAATATTTTATCTGACCAGAAATGAAACATTTCATTGCATTTGAGGGATCCTATTTTGAAAAATAATACTGAACAAAATTCTAAATGAAAAGCCATTTCAATTTTTGCTGTGAAAATGTCAAAGCAAAACATTTCAAGTTTGTTGGTATTGCTTTTCCTGACTTAACAATTTGATGAATTCAACATAAATTCATGAAATGTTTTGGTCAACCTGAATCTGCTATTTTTTTCAGTTAAAAACATTTTTTTTTTTTGCCCAGACCTAGTCAAATGACATTTGGGCTATTGTTTTCCATACATAATCATAGAGGGTATCCTGGGAGGTCCTAGATGTCCCCAGGACTTCTCATGATTTGAAATTTAGGCCTGAGTCAATAAAGCACATAAGCACATCCTTAAACTATATTTACTTAAATGGAAAGCATTGCTCAAAGTTAGGCATATGCTTAAGTATTTTGCTGAATCAGAGACTTGGAACTTAATTCAAAACCCACTGAAGTCAGTAGTCTTTCTACAGTCTTAAGTGGGCTTTGGACCTGGCCTTTAATGAGGGAATTATGGTCTTTTAAGGAACAAACACAGTGCTGTCAGAACAAATCAGAGGTTCCTCTGGTCCAGTAACCTGCCTTACCCCATAGTGGAGTCTGAAGTAACCGTCCCCTTTTTCCAGACAAGTGTTCAAAGCTTACAATGGATGGGGACTGGGGAGGACAGAACAGTGATGAAATAGATACCATATATAGCACATTCAAACTCCACATATTAGAAGTATTTTAAATATTCTTCCTGGAACCTCAACCCACAAACTCAAAACCGGTTTCAAAATTCAGATTTGGTATTTCAAACTCAAATTTCATGCAATTTTTGCCACATTTTGATCCCGGGCCCAGCTTCAAGAGACCCTCTGCTGATTTATGGATCTACGTTAACAGCATTTGAAACTAGTGAGCTCTGATGTTTTGGATGTGAAACCAGGATGTGTAAAGCAATGCAAATAGAGGTAATGCCTTGAGATTTTGTTTTTGTTTAAGCTTGAAATTTAAACTTAATTGAGTTTAACACCGCTTTTCTTTAAGCAGTAAATAATATATAAAACATATAATACTTAGTCCTATCATGTGTACAGGGGACTGGACTAGATGATCTCTCGAGGTCCCTTCCAGTCCTATGATTCTATGATTTTAACCCTTCTGTTGCTTCAGGTCACTTGTATTTCCAAAGAGATGGCCATTGTGAGTCTTCCAGAAGGGTGCTCCTGTAGTACTTAAATTACAATTCAGTTGTGATAACAAACCCACAAATGCACACACAAAGTTTCATTGTAGAGGAAATAAGGAACATGGTTATTCTACAGTATATATTATGCTGGAAAGCATCAGTAATGTGAGAATTCCAAATAACAGTGAGAATCAAAGTGTGGGGCTCATACAGAAAAAATGATGAATTCAATAAGTAATAACAATGAATAAATTCAATAAATAAACTGTTTATTTTAAATATTTCTCTTATTACCATAACATAGCTTGAGGCACATTGAAATAGCCTCTCTCCTCCAACATTCAGTTTACCTGAATGCATTGTCTCAGTACCTCACTGATATAAACATCTTTGAAATGGTGTCTTTAATCTACATTTTTGATCTGCTTAAATAGCTGCTGGCTTCAGCGGAACATTAATGCAAATCTAATGTACCTGCTGGTATGATTAGCTGAATCAAATGATGGCATTTAAGTAACACCTAAATAATCTTAATTAGGATCTTCAGCTCATCTTAGCACTTGGAACTCTGCAGATGGATGGTCTTAATTATCAGCCTTTTGATTAGGATAACAGCTCTAATCAAGATGATGTAGGCCTGATAGACAGCATATCAGTAAATTAATGACTGTTGTTAAGGGGGAAACATAAGTGGAAAAACAAGAGCTGTCTGCTATTTGAAACATGGTGAAAGAATAAAGTCTACTGTATGTGAAGACATTAATATTTTGTGGGAAAAATATAGGTATGCACATTTGGTATGTATGGAATGGAGCCAATAATAATGCCTACTTCCAGTTTTTCCCATTCTACTACCGTACCACTAAATATGGCTATATTCCTTCTTTCTCACACAGTCATAAATCATGTGTAATGCAAATTAGTTTATAAACATTCCTGTTTGACACCTTGTGATTTTATGAAAGTCCAATGGATACAGGGAGTTTAAACCAATGCCAGTGAAATTATTCCACCATATGTAGGTAAAAGTAACGAATGGCTTATTAGCGTGGGATTTCAATTTGAAATGAAGGCAATAAATTCAAATGTATTGCTATGTCACAAAAGTACACACAACACTATATATGAACATGCAACACTTTCTTGAAGCCAGTTAAATGGTGTAACTAAAGCTTTTCAGATGTTTCATTATTCATTTTTGGAAAATGAATGTAAATGTTGGACTAATTAGGATACTGTAATAGAATATGGCAGTGTTGTCTATCTGATATACAGATATTGACATTATGCATTATGTTTTTTCCAAAGAGTATTTAATTAATCCTAATGAGGGCAACCGTGTATTTTATTTACATATCAGTTATTTTATATTAGGATTTGCAGGGCATTCAAATGTTGACTTGTTCCTGCCTACTGCAGCTCCCTTTACTGAAAGGTTTTTCACTTCCAGCAGAGGGTGACTTAGGTATAGAATATGTCTGTGAACCCTGATTGCTCTGACTGGGTAGTTGGGTTTTTCTGGATGATGAACCTAGTCCCAGCACTGAACAAATGAGACCTCAACACTGAAACACACACATACCAAATCCCAATGTGTATTATATTAATCAGGTGAGGAAAACAAGTAAATGAGAGGAGACAGGGACAAAGTGGATTAAGGGTAGCCTGTGGAGGTAAACATTGATGAGAAGCAAGGTTTTTTGGGGTGGGGGAAGAGGCAGAATCTGAAAAAGAAAATGACTGCTCCCCTTTCCCCCACAAGTGCCATCTGCAAGGGTAGAAAGTGTGACAGAGGGCTTGGGGACTGTTTCTGTTTCATGATGAGAGAAAACTGATGAATCTATACTACCTGTCTAACCACTAAAATAGAAACTGAATATATCCAGTGTGGGGGCATGATCTAAGTCCTATAATTAAGAGCTATGCACATGCATATCAGAAGTCAATCTCCTGGACTGGTGAGGAGTGTCTAGGGAAGTAGAGATCAAAATGGCCTGTTAAATGCTGGACTTGGGGACAAGAAGGTGAGTAAATCTCCCAGGGTTAAGTTGGAGCCATTAATCCTTGTCTGGAGGACAAAGATAATGGCATTTGCTCCAGATGGTGCTGATAAAACAATACATAGTGGAAATGTTGATGGAAGCTTACTCTAAATATGAAAATGAACTCTAATAAAACAGATTTCATAAGCAGGCTGGGTCAGGGAAGGAAAGTGGAAGAGAACTGTCAGATTGACCAGGGAATAATCAGAAAGGGACTTGATTTCTAGAGATGTGGATTTTTCTTTTCTCTGAAACTAAGGGGAGCCTACTTCACTCGTCTTTCCAAAGTATGCAGAAGGGGTATGTTATGCAAACAATTTATTTTGTTTTACTACCATTCTCTTTATTTTTAAGAAATCTATTCTTGTGTTGGGTAATTTCACACAGACTGCCTCAAAAGAGACGAAAATCCCTCAAGCTCTCAGGAGAAGATCTAACAGGTAAGGAGTTCCAGAGCCAAGTTCCTCAATTATGGTCTCAGAGAGGGAATGTACAGAGATGTACCTCCCATTAATGTGTATCACAGCGGGCTGTAGCAGACAAACACCGGAGGGAATCCAAAAGACCAAAGGGGAGATGTGAGTTGGCAGAAGAACAGTATTGTGAGGCCTTAAACTCCACTGTGTATAAAAGGGACACCAATAGATTACTAATAAACACCCTTTTGTGACTTATTGATATAATGACAGAGGTTGTCATAGGGAACGGGTTGGATTCTGCTCTTTTGCCTGGCTTCTAATTTGAAGTGTGTTATTTAGCTAGCTATATAGTCCCTGACCCGTCAATCCTTGTGTCCTTAGTATAAATGTTAAGAGGCTTAATGAATGAAGAATTTGGCCCAAGGTGCATATAAAAATTGCCAGAGGATAAATGTAGCTATACTCAATGATCAAGTTAGTCCAAGTTGAAGTTGTATAAGCTATCCTTCCATTCTTACGTAGTTATTTTGTTAAATTATGCCCACCTGTTCTATATTATTGTTTGTTTTGTTATAATAAATGTTAACAAACAATTTGAACATAATGTATACATCCTGAGAAAGGAAAATTGGCAATGAAATAAAAAGTACCAGTATTCTAGATTTATGAAGATTTTCATTGTTGTGTAAAATGCATTCAGTCCCAAAAGTAAGTCAAGATAAATACAACACATAGGCCAAATGCAGCATTCTTTGCATTACCCAAGCCCCCATCTGCGTTTTGTTGTGTCGCAGCAATACAGGATCAGACACATTCTCTAATATCCTGTAACAGGTAACAATCTTCTAGCTAATCCAACCTTTATTTTGAAAAGTAACATATTGGTAATAAAGTAATCATGCATATATAGTTTATGAAATCAGTAATTAAATTGCATCTAAAATGCACTTATTCATTTTACACACCATACAATGTTTGTATTTTTAATTGATTGGTAGTTAATAAACACTTGCATGCTGCTTGATTAAATGTCAGTGAAATGCCTATTTGTGAGTTATTAACCATCACCAATTTACATCTATAAGCCACAGCCCCGATCCCACCACTGGATCCACAGGAGTGGATCCTAGAAACCCCATGGAGCCCAATGGAGATCTGCATGGATAGGAGGGTGCTTATACAAGGAGCTGATTGCACAACAAAAGTACTGCAAGATATGGCTAATTAGAGTGCAGTTCCACAACAGGCCAGTTCCATAGTTCGGGGTTAAATCACTGGTCCTTCATTGAAGTCAATACACCTAATGTAATGTATACTAGCTGAAGATTTGTCCCCAAATGGCAATTTTCTAGTTTTCAGTAGGTGTTATGAGAAGGGTAATGTTGCCCTAATACTTTTTTATTTTGTTAAATTCACAAACTTCCAAGCAAACTTGTAATTGTGATGTCACTATTGTGTATTGAGTCCTGCCTCATGTTGATATTAATAATCCCTTCACTTACCTTAATATGAATAACCAGAATTTTAACCTATTTTTAATGATATACAAGTCTTTATAATAATGCTATTTTTATAGCATTAAAAGACATGTAAAAAAATGGACAGGGACATAATGAGACTCTGAATGGCATTTGATTTTGAAATTGCTCATCATTTGCCATGGTTCTAATTGGTATCTAGCTAAGACTTTCCCATTAAAAATGATATGCTACTCTGCAGTAGGTTATAGCTATCAATTAGCCATGACAATGACATTTCCAAAGGAGAAATGCATCAGTCCCAGTGTTCGCTGAACTCATAAACCCCTAAAGGAAACCTGGCATTCTTCTGAGGGTCCCTAGATACAGTCCTTTATCAGATTTCCTTTGTTTAGTTAATTTAAGGCTCACAAAAGCTACAGCTACTGACACAGATTTCCCAGTTCAGGATTCTTGTGATTTATGGCTACCTTGGAAAGTTATAGACATGGGGTATCAAAAAAGGGCCATATACTATTTTTAATCTTAGTCCAGGAACTGGGGTATATATTTAGAATTACATACTCCCCTCAGTCCATGGTTGAACTCCCGATGATGCCAATGCAGAAATATCAACATGGAATATGACCTTCATATAGTAAATAAACTTTAGTTATTTATTATATGTTATTGCTGCATTCAGCATCACTCAGTGGAAAGTATGTCTATTTCTGGCCATTCCCTCTTGCCCATTCTCCTTTCTATTTCTCCTCCTCACTCCTTTCTTTGTTTCCGTCTTCCTTTTTTCCCTCTTCATTTGCATCTCTGCATTAGCTCCATGTTTCCACCTTCAGGTGCTTGATTCTCTATTCCCTCTTACATTCCACAGCTAAATCAACCACCAATTAAATAGTTAATGCAAACATTTAAAGTTTTTTATCATTAATTTGTAAAGTAAATGCCCCAGTGAGACTACTAGGGATATGGTAGTTAACACTTTTCTAAAACATTGTTTCAGACTGGCTGTAGACTCAGGAAAAAACCCACACAGCTTTGGGTTTATAGTTTACCTTGAAAATATGAACTATCTTCACAACTTTTTTTTTACATGGAAGCTTAGAATCTCCAGAATCTGAACGTGATATGCAGATCATAAAAACACATTAAACAAGCTATCTCTGACCCATAGCAAAAAGGTGCTTAACTCCTCCAGTGGTTAGATCAAGGTCTTTTCCATTGTCATTTTGTATTGATGTCATTGTATATCTATATTTTAACTAAATCTCTATGAGGGATCATTTTGATATAATCAGATGTCAGATACTAGCCATTAAATCTATCCTGTCAAGTCTCAACAAGACTAAGGTAATGCTTTTCTTATTCACTTTTTAGAGTCCACAGGCCAGTGCCATTTTATAATTAATGTGATTGCTTCTCCCTACATAGAAAGTTACTATGTTGTAAGGACCTGATCACTCTCCTGGCTTTGCTTTGTAGATGTCTGCCCAGTAGTTGCTGCCAAAGACTTGCAAAAATTGATGTATTTATTATTTCTTTGAATTTCTTATCTGTGCTGATCACAAGTCTCTAAAATTATATTCAAAATCTCAAGACATGAAAGAAAAATACAGTGGCCAAATGCTAGCAAAAACTTTCTAGCTATCTGCTTGATACCTGGCTGTCCCCTCTTAGTAAGTTCCCTCCTCCACCTTAGGGAAAGCCTGGGAGAAAAAAGAAGAGCTTTGCAATGTGCCAATATGAACTATATACTTGGGCTCAATCACAAGATAGTCATGCTTTAGCAGTTCTAGTTCTGGGGTGGAGATCACCTTCCTTTAGGGACATATATAAATAACATGGAAATGTCACCTGCCTAAATCCTCCCTTGGTTCATGCTGACCAATTACAAGCTGTAGTTCGCTGATCCCAAACTGGACCTACTACACCATCCAATCTGGTCTCTATTATACAGGTGAGATCGTGTTCCTCTTCTTTAATCAACTCATAACATTAACTTCTGGCCTTGATTTCAACAAGATGAACTAAAGAGCTCCTCATCACCGTTCACAAATCCCAGCATTCATGAAAGAAAGCATGACCAATAGGACCATTATAAAATGTCACAGTCCTGGCTGGCCTATGCCATCTTAATAGTCTATTTCCGCCTACTCCTTTCCTGCCTATCTAGACAGGGAGATGAAAGACTCAAGCTCCTACAACCATTCTCCCAAGAGACTGCCATCTCCCAGTTCACATCAACATTGCTCAAGTGCCTTGGCCACACAAAGGTAACCACCAAAGTAGAACAGCCTCTGCTGGATTCCCAACTAGATCATCAAGGCAGTCTTAAAGTGCCATCTGCCACAGGATTGGCCCCACCTCTCCTGTCCCACAAAACCCTCTCTCATCTCTCAGACCAGAAAAAGAGCTTCACAACCCATTCCACCCTGTTCAATCACCTACAATCTCCCTTGCATGGGACTGACTGAGGGCAGAATTTGGCTCTATATATCTCAAATATGAGCAATCATTCAGTGTAAATGTGTTTGAGCTGTAATAACTGATACAACCTGAAGTGATCACACTATACTGTTCAATTTAAATGTAGACAATAGTTTCAGTGTATAAATTATTACAATCTTTATGAAGTGAGGGCATCCATAATGGTCCCTAAAAATGGACTGCTCCTTGTAACAAACACTTATTACAAAATCAACCTTGTTGATCTAGGTAGGATAATGTTGAATATGAATATTGTTGCTATTGGCTTCCATCAAATGCTTCCCATTGTGAGCGACTGACAATATCCTAATCCCCAGAATTCTACCCCTACAAATCAACACAGGTCTTTGTAAAACTCTTAAGAAACCTCTTTGATCTCCAAGTAAAAGTGCTATACTTTTATAAACATATTTACAATTATTTTAAATTAATATTTATAATAGCAAAAGTGATATTATTACTGTTTTTTTCTTTTATTAGTGATTTGAGGATCAATTAGTTTTAAGCTCTCTCAGCTTTGCCTTAAGCCTTAAATTACTTTTATCTGATGTTTAGCTGAAATAAATAAATTAACCAGTGCTTGTTGCTTACTTAAATAAAACAAAAGGACAAGTATAGAGTAAAAGCAGTATTTATTTGCCAGATGCAAAGAGATGCAAAGCCACAAGCTTATAGTTTTAGCAGCCAAAGTGTACCCCATAAGAACTGCTTTCAGAAGAAGGGACAATGAACTCCAGGTATTTGGATAAATTAATCTTGGGCAAACTAGCATTGACACTAATTGGTTACAATGCCTATGATAACAAACATTTAACAGGGTGGGCTTACAATGTCAGACATCAGCCTGTTGGTTGCCTCGACAACTAAATGCCTCTTTAGGCAAGTTGTACATGGTAATCTGATAAGGATTGTGAGGTCACAGGTTTTTCAGCATATAGCTGGAAAGATGTCCCTGATATAATAAGGTCTACTTCATCATTTTAGTGATGCTTCAACCCAGAGGACTTAACTCCATCAGCATTTGGAATACTGAAGGTACCTTAATATTATAGTAGGTGCCTCAGGGCATTCCTAGTTGTATTTGTAAAGAGTATACTTGGTTCGGTGACACTGGGTTCTAGGACACTGAAGGAAAAACAGGACTATTTTTCTGACTCATGCTTCACATTCATCAATCTGCTATACAATGGCATGAGAATCTTCATAAAATACTAGTACAGAGGAAGAGATGAAATTATCTTGTTGGTTCCACCCTCTCAAAAGTAACTCAACATATTTCCATGGGACTCACTGACCATCTCACTCACATTGTAAATAAACAATGAAATTTGAAAGAATGGTGGAGGGGGGGGGAAGAGAGTGAGAAAGAAATCTTATTTGTACACTTCTTGTTGTTTTATTTAAGAAAACACTGAGGAAACAAAGTTCACAGAAAACACAAGGAAAACAATTTATTCAGCTGAATGTGCCCTCAGTGCACAGCTGATATGTAGTTTACTATATTTTGGAAGGGGAGCCATAGTGTTCAGAAAATTCATAACTTCAGTAAAATGCTGTCCTCTGGTGCAGAATTCCCATACTGTTAAAAGTGCACAGCTCAGATGCATTTGGCCTCTCCCCACATTTTAGCATGCATACGTTCCTGCATAGACAAAATGTTTGGCACCTTAGTCGTGGCCCCAAGAGATGCACCAAGACGGATTCCTATATGTGGATATCTCTCTGCTAAAAGCACAGGCCTCCCTTTCTAGCTGCCCAAGATCCTTCTACCATGTTGGAGTGGGAAACCATGGGAAAAGGAGGACAAATCCCAGCCCCTGATGAACAATTTGGGGGAAAGTCCAAAAGGGAAACCTCAAGGATTTCCTCTCCCCTCCCACATAATCACTCCTCCTTGTGGGTTTTTCTGTGGGGGGAGTTATCTGGCACTCTGCTATGAGGCGGTGACTTTCTGAAAGCCTGCTATGGGGCTAAACAGTGACTTCAAATCACAGTCCTAGTGACTAGCTCCCTGCAGGAGCTACCAAAGGCAGTATGTCTGAGACAGCGTGTGGCTGGGAGTGCGATCCTGCAAGGCAGCGGAGGGTAAGAGAGATGGGTTTAATCTGGCCCATAGATTTTCAGGGCCAAATAACTAATTTACATCTTGTGGAAACAGCCATACAGTCTGTGACATTCTGTACCTCAAAGTAGCACCCCGAGACACCCATATTCACCACAGTGATGATTATGATGATATGTTTTGTACAAAGTATGCCTTATGAGGTATCATTTTAAAAGTCTTGATATGCTGAACATTAATATCCTGATGGACTGTATGTGCTATCATTGTAGGTGACGATATTAAGCATTGCTATATGTGTTACTGAAATATGTTGTGGGGTTGGGAGATGCCCACCGCCAATTGTTGAATTGCAACAAAGGACCAGCCAGACATGTTCTGATGGCTCATTGAAGGGAATCCACTCTCCCAATGGCCATCCCAGAGATTTTTCAGAGAGAGCATGTATGCAATGGAGACTGCTTGACCAATGGGGACTCCCTGATTCCCACGTCATAGCAAAGATCTTTCCAGCAAGCTGGAAGAAAATATAAAAGAGGGGAAATTACATCACCATTTGGCCTCTTCCCCACCCCCAACTCAGCACCTGGAAGAATGTCTGGAGGACAAAGACTTTGAACTGGGGAAGTTTGGTCCCAGGCTGGAAAGTAGTCCCAGCCTGTGTATTGAGGAACTGTAACCTGCTTGTACCATCTGTGAGGGTGAGAAAAGCTGTATGATTCAACTCTTGCTTAGACTAAAATTTGGGATTTAGAAAGCGTGTTTACTTTTCATTTTCTTAAGGTAACTATCTCTGACCTTTAAGCCTACCACTTATAAACACTTAAAATATATCTTTCTGTAGTTAATAAATCTGTTTTATATTTTACCTAAAACAGTGTGTTTTGGTTGAAGTGCTTGGGAAATCTCAGCTCAGTTTACAAAGGCTAGTGTGTGTCCACTCCACACTGAGGGGGTGGCAAACTATTTAATGAGCTTTGAGCAGTGTAAGATGCGACAGTCCTACGGTGCGAGACTGGGAAGCTGGGGGAATTGGCTGGAGCTTCTCTATTGTTGGTTCATGAGTGGCTGGGAGGTCATTCATGTAACTCAGTTGGGTGTGTCCCTGCCTCTGGATGTCTGTGTAAGTGCAATACCTGTCAGAGGTTTGTAGCTTGACATCAGTATCACAGTGTGAGAAGCAACCCAGATTTGTGGGACAGAGAGTTAAGCATTCCCACAATCCAGGTTGCACCCCAGAGACCCCGTCACACCATCCCATTAATCCTAACGGATTACATGGAGAATAAATCAGTGTATCATTTGGCCCTTTGCTTTTATCATAATGAGGTATTTTATGCTTTCAGTTACATCTGGGAAACCCCAGTAAAGTAAATGTAATTGCACAGTAACTGAATGCTATATGCAAATACCTCAGAGAGGCCGTGTGGGCTAAAATATGTTCTAATTCACCCAAATGTTAATCCCAATTATGCCAATGTATATCGATGCCAACTACATCACTTGGCAAATCACTTCCTCTCTATTCCTCAGTTAACCATCTATACAATGGGGACAATAATATTTACATATATAACATAGGGAGATTACGAGTATGAGTTAATATTTATAGCACTTAAAAATATTCAATGCTGAGTATTATTAAACCCTAAGCCAAAATAAATCTTACCAGGGACTTACCAGATTTAATTTTCCTACATTATTTTTAATTTTCTCTTGTTAGTGAATTAAGTACTCGTGAAGTTGAGGTAATAAAGGTATGCTCCAAAGCTGAAGTTAATGGGAGTCTTTAGGTAAGACTCTAATAGTGCTAGTTGGAGTGATGATGATTATATAAGGTGAGTAAGTAATGTACGGTACAACCTTCCTCATACAAGCTCTGCCAATGCACTGTAATGTTGATTTGCATCACTAATCATGGCCTCAACTGAGAAGCTTGCACCAAATAATATAGTGCTTGATCCAAAGTCCACTGAAGTATGGAAAGTCACCCATTGACTTCAGTGAGCTTTGGACCATGACCATAATGATTTTGCAACATGAATTAGAACAAAACCACAAAATACTTTTTCATTTGAAGTGAAAAGCTGGTGAACTAACCCATTTACTTCCCAGTACATTTATTTTAAAATACATTTTACAAGATGAATCTCTCATTTCAAAGTATCCTGATACACAGAGATGCCCATGTTTCTGGACTGGTCATGGCACCTTGCAATACACAGATTATACCTCTCATTCTACACTCTATTGTGTCATATGATTTATAGTACAGAAAAAAGTCATTTTTTTCACAAGACACTGATAACAAGAGATGAAGATATGGGGGAAAGAATCAAATTATGAAGCAACCTTCCGACAAAACATTTTGATGAATCGCCATTGCAGAAAGATGAAAAAAATCTACAATTTAAAAAGGCAAGCTAATGCAAGCTTACATTGTATAAAAAATTTATGGATTATCTTTTGATTTCAGGAACTAGCCGATTTGACAGGTAAAATGGGCACAGTAATAATGAGGTTCCTTTGAAAGTCAGTGCTTTGTCAAAATCTGTTGTTTTCAATGGAAATTATTAGTTTAATGGAAATTTATGAGAGTATATTTTTAAATAGCACTGGGATGTCTAAATCGTCTTCTGTGCAATCGTACTGAAGCTCATAAATAGTTTAATGCATATATGTTCTCAATAAAATCTAAAAAATAATTTACTTGTGATCAATCATTTCATCACTTAGAGAAAGCTTTAGTTTCACTTCCCACCGCCTTTCTCTCAAAAAGAACCATATTTATTTAGGCATTCAGAAATGCACTCATAGGTTGGAAATCCTGGTTCCATTGAAATCAGTGGCAATACTCCCATTGATTTCAAAGGGTTAATTTTTTACCCATAAGGTGTAGACTGGACTCAATTCAACGTATCCATGTGTAAACATTGTTAGTGTTGCTATTCCAGTAAAAAAAAATACTCTGGCAAGCTTATATGAGAAAGTATTTATGGGAAAAATACCTCATCATTGACTCCTGGGAACCCACTCATTTTTATTGTGATAAGAAGACATCTTCTCAAGCTTCAGTTTCCCTCCAGGAGGGAGAATTATGTTGTGCTCCCCTCAGTGCTAAGATTGTATTCATGCACAGGGCCGCCGAGAGCGGGTTCGGGCCCCAGTGAAAAAATTTTTTCGGGTCCCCCAGCAAGGTCAGACCGGCTAAACAGGGCCGACGATATGGGGGGGGGGGGGAAGCCGGGCCCCGGGCCCCCTCTCGTCGGCCCTGTTCATGCATCTCCTTGTTTTGATACTAGGTAAACATCACTTTTAACATCCTAAGCAATAAACATAAAAAGGTAATTATGCCGAAGAGATGTGTATATGTACAGTGTGAGTCTATAACAATAATACTTAGCATTTACATGCTGTAGCCCTTTACATCTTCAAACTGGCATCTGCAAAAAGAGGTTACTGCAGGAGCAGGTAACTCTCCAGAGGGAAAAGGAATGGAAGGAGTAGGAGGTAGTTTCAGTCCCCAACAGAGGAAGGGAGGACTTGTGGAGGCTGCACTGATCATGGATGATCAGGATAAATAAGGGGCTTCAGGGACACACAAACTTCAAAGCCAAGAGTTTAACTGCACTCCATCAACTCCATCCAGTCAATCATGATAGTTGCTGTGGCCACTCTGTATAGGAACTGAGCCAAGAATCCCTCAAAGCAGGTTGACACGGTACGAGAGGTATTTATCCAGGAACATAATCTTTCAGCATTCAGTCTCTACTGTATTTTTTTTAAAGAAATCACATCTACCTAGGATATAAGTGTAGATCCAACACAATATGTCATTATTAACATATTTTAATTAGAGCTATTAGCATATGCTAACTACCTGTCAGTCCAACCCAGAATTTTACAAGCTGTTAGCTGATGCTCAGTGGTTATGTCAGCTCATGGAACCTAATGCTAGGGGAAGTTTCAGGGAGGGCAACTCCTCAGACTCAGCCTAGAAGTGGGAGGCAATTTTTTTCCCAAAGGGAGATGAAAATACTGACCCATATGACCAAGGAGCGCTTTGATGACAAATCTGGTTACAGTATAAGGAGATGCTGTGAATGGAAAATCTTGCTGTGGTAGAAGCTGATACAAGAGCGGACTGAAGGATACTGAGAAGAAATGGAGGATATTCCACAAGAAATGGAAGCAAGGAACTGGTGAGCAAGGCCTGTGTAACTGTAAAGCATTAGGGGCGTTCTCTAGCTCTGTGCGTATAGTGGTGGAGGCCCCAAATTAGTGTGGCTTTTCTGCAAAAGCACAAGTTGGGGGAGGGGGGAAATAGTCACTCAGTTCCTTATTTGGCTGTCGTAGCTAATGGCCTTATTTTCTAAAGGGCTGAGCACCCAGAAGCTCCCATTAATACCAATGAAAAATTAAAATTAGTTGTGTAACACCGACAGACCCCGATCATTGGCGGGTGGGATTGAACCTGGGGTCTCTGGAGCTTAGTGCATGAGCCTCTACTGCATGAGCCAAAATCCATATGGCTCTCAGCTAAGGTTGTAG
The DNA here is from genome assembly GCF_028017835.1 of Emys orbicularis. Lineage (NCBI taxonomy): Eukaryota > Metazoa > Chordata > Testudines > Emydidae > Emys > Emys orbicularis. The sequence goes on along the minus strand of NC_088683.1, from coordinate 263,841,879 downwards.
ATCAGACTCATGAATCTCGCTCTCTTTAAGTGGGCTTGGTGCCACTAGATGGGACAGAACACCACACCCACAAGGTCTGTGGGTTACAGTTGCACTTTGCTTTTCTTCTTTTCTGTAGTTTTGCCATTTATAATAGATTAATAATATTTATACCACATACCTTTGCCTGTGTCTTCTTACTCTAACGCTCTGCTTCATCTGTAGATATATTGGTGCAGTTTCTCACAGGTAGACTCCAGCACTGTCTGGAGCAATGCAGTCCTGCACCTATTTATTTAGACAGACTCTGTGAAGTCCTAATCTTTCATTGCTTGACGTTTCTTATGCTCCTACCTACATAGCTTGATCATTCCCATACTGTGCCTAATCCCAAGGCTATAGCCACAAAAATGTGCACCTCCCAAAAGCCAACAGCCACCAGGCACTTTGAGCAATCAACTTTTGAAAAGTTGCTTGGATTTGTAAATTCCCTTTTGCACGTAGTCACATAAATCCATATTTGGGTGCCAAAATCCCAGTCCAGGCATTCTCTCACATCAGTGATCCCATTTACTTATGTACTTAAGGATGTTGAAGCACTCTATATACTTGTACTTAAGTACTTGAATTTTTCCTTACTTAGTACTTGTATTTAAGTACATTTTAAAGGCACTCAAAGCATAAGTAACTATTTTTTCAGCAAGTATGTTTTTTTTCAAAATAGTTTTTCTGAAACTCTCACATCTCTCCCAAGTGTCCTGTATTCTGGCTGGCCCCCCAGAACCCACTATCCTGGCTTGAGAGTTTCAGGCTCTAATTCCAGCTTCAGGACTTTTTTTTTGTTGGCTCTGCTATTGCACCAGCCCGGGAGGGTGGCTACCCTGACCCCTTTACTTGTGATTGGTCACTGCTACTGCCAGGGGGGAGACTCCCTGCCCAGCCTGGCCCAGTGGAGGGGTGGGAAGTGGGCGGTGGGGTGGAGGGAGAACAGGAAGACACATACCTCTCAGTGTCCTGCATTGAACAAGCCCAGTAGCTGCATCTGGGGAAGTTTGGGGTAGGAGACACCTTATCAGTCACTGGGCACACTCCTATGGTGAAGGGGCTTTTGGGAAATCAGAGCCTAAGCAATTGCTCAGTCTGCTTCTGCCTTTCATTGTTCTTTCTGTCTTTCTTTTCCACTATTTGCTTACATTATTTAGGTTATTGTCCATATATTGACCAGACAGCTGAAGAGAATATGGGAGTTGAAAGTACTTGTGCTTATACTTCTACTTTTACCTATAAGTACATAAGTACTATTCTGCACCATACCTGTACTTCAGTACTGGTGTGCTTGGAACTTATACAGAAGTCCTTTTTGTCAGAACTGACAGCTGTACTCGTGCAAGACTGCCACATTCCCAAGCCTGGTTTTCTCCTAACATTACTTGGATTGGAAAGTTCTTTGCTTACATTTTACAGTCTAATTTATTTAAGAGTTATATGTAGACCCAGACTTTCTAAAAATGTGGTCAAAATTAAAATGTACTAAGTGTAGCAGTATCTGATTCATATTTACAGCAGCCTTCTCTTGGGTGTCAGTGAGTTAGTGACTCACTGATTGCTGGGCAGTCATAGATATTGAGGGTATTATACTATCTGTACTTGTCAATTGTTTGCAGCTTCAATACAGACATTACCTATTGCTCATGAATGCAAATTTCTATCAACCTATAATGGGTAAAAAACGTGAAAAGAGAGTATACTGTAAACTGTCATTGTGCTTTGTTGCATTGGGTTACGCTGGGCCACACTTTGATACTATACTTCAAATCACAATCAAAGTGGCAAACTGTATAATAAGATATGAAATAACACATATTTGAGAGTATTCTTCTCCTCCCATCACTGTCTAGTCAGGAGTTGAGTACTGAATAACTACTTTGAACAGATTCTTGTTTCACATGAGAGGAGCATGTTTTATTTCCTTTTCATGTTTTATTGACACAGTTATGTTATCGGCTGCTTATGTCTACATTTCTAATAACCAATTAAATGGGTGAATCCCATGCCTCATTCTACCAGTTCAATCATCTCACTATATATCTTCAATCTTTCTCATTTCCTGCAATTGCACACCATGAAGTAATCTCTAAACACATTTATTAAACATTCCCTCCCCAAGAGAAAACAATTTCCTCTAATCCTTTACATAAAGTCAACCATCCTATGTAGAAAATTAACATGTTTTATCTCTTACAGATCATAAGGAACTGAACCAAAAAAAGCATATGAATTTAACAGTCTTTGAACTAATTTTGAGCTAATTTTAATGATCTAATGGCAGTCTTAAAAGATGCTGCTACCTTTTCAGGCTGTCCAATATATCTTTACTTTTAAAACCCCAAATGCTAAAAAATAGAGACTAGATTAAAATTATAAAGAAATACTCTACCTATTCTTTATTAATTTCCACCTCTCTCCCCTTTTCTTTAAAATCTTAAGCATTTTGTTTTTCATTCACAGATAAGTAATGCAATGATTTGATGACAATCAAATTGGAGTATCATCTCTCTTGCTTCATATGGTGCATGTTCTGTAACTTGTATTAGTTTTTATTTGTTTTCTGTGTAAGGCAATTTTGATAGATGTAGAAAATTCCCTCTCTGTGCCCTCCTCCCTGCGGCAGAGGTAACTTTCATCTTGTGTAGCCATTTATACTTATACAAAATGGGCCACATCCTGGCTCCTGCTCTGGCAATTCAAAAGGGATGAAAAGTTTGTTTAAATAGTCAGCTGTCCATTTCTCTTGTGTCAGCTACGATGGCTGACTTTCTGCCACACACTCCAACAGCCTCCAGCCTTGAAGTCATCCTTGGGGCTGTAAAGGATCTGACTGTTGAAGGCCATTACTTCTGGCACAAGTTAGAGTGTCCCTGAAGCTGCTGTAACTTGTTCTGGAAGCCAATGTGACTCCACACCTGCCACTTTAAAGCCAACTATGCCATTTGTGCCCCTCTGCCTCAGTGTGGCAAGTGTAGCTCTTTTATACTTGAGGATCTATACACAGAGTATAAGGTGTGTGTGTGCAGCTAATTTACACAGCACAGAGGCTACACTGGCCCCTGGAGCAGCCCAGAATCTGGGAACCACGTCTGAGGGCTGGTCTACACTGGGAACTTACAGAGGCATAGCTACGTCTCTCAGGGGTGTGAAAAATCCACAGCCCTGAGAGAGGTAGCTATAGCTACCTAACCGCCAGTGTAGACCAGCATCAAGTTAACAGAAGAATTCTTTCATCGATCTAATTATTGCCTCGAGGAGATGGATTACCTATGCCGATGGTAGAGTGTCTACACTGAAGCACTACAGCGAGGTAGCTGCAGCTCTGTAACTGTGCTGCTCTAGTGGTTTAAGTGTAGGTATACATTATGTCTTAAAGCCACCTTGCTCCTCTCTGCACACACCATATGCTTCAACTTCTATGCTGTGCCTCCTGTGATGCTCTCGCTGAATCTGGCCCTTGATTTCCATTCATGGAGCAGATGCTTTCCCTTAATTTGTATCTTTACCTTAATCTATTTTGTTTATTCACTCACTGAGTACAGTGGGAGTTTTTCACCTCCAAATCACAATGCTAACATTTTCCTGAAATTCTTTGATCATATTTTACTTTCTCAGCAGTTTCAATATGTATTTTTCTTTACTTCCTGTGACATACTAGTGTTGTTCACTGTTAAAGACTTGCTGTGTCCCACCCAAGAAGTAGTTCGGTTTCAGAGATTCCTCTGTCTGAGAACCTCACCTACATCCAGAGTTACTTATTGTGCCTAGAGGCACAGAGAATTGGGACCTTTTTATGCTAGGTGTTGTATAAACATGCAGTAAGAGACAAACCCTGCCCTGAGGAGTTTACAATCTAGGGGTGGAACTTGCAAAGGGATTTAGGCAATTAACATCACGTTAGGTGCCTATCTCCAATATTTAGTCACCACTGGCACACAGAACCCCCACTCAGCTGCCATCTAAACCTGTAGGTGCCTAAAGTCCCTAAAGCACCTATGTTTCTGCCACTAATTTCTCCAATGTGCCTAAATTTTGGCAGCTGGGTGTGTGTACAGTTGTCTCAGTCCTGACACCATCTGCCTAATTCATTCCAAAGTCCCAGCAGGATTCACAAAGTAGACATTTCCCTACCTATCTTATCTTTGAGGCCCAATCTGGTAAGTGTGCTAAGAGCACATCTAAACTGATACAAAATGGCTGGCGGAAGAGGTAGTAGTAGTGCTACCCCCTCCCTCCATATATAACTTTTAGACAAGTGGTTAGAGCACTCACCCAGGAGGCACCCTAACCACTGGGTTCTGGGGTATTCTGGGGCAGGACTCTCTCAGTCTCTCCAGTGAAAGCTGTGTATAAATAAATGTTAATTGGGCCAAAGTGTTAATTAGAATGACTCTATCACTATGGTTAGTGAACTCACCTAGGAGATCCAGATTCCAGTCCCTGCTACAATGAGTATTTATTTATGCAAAGTGGAACGCATTCAACAGGAGAGATTGAGAAAACCCTACCCCAGAATATCCCATAATCCAGTGGAGAGGGCTGGGAGGTGGGAGACCCACATTCAAATCCTTTTCCACATCAGGTAGAGGGAGAAAGTGAATCCATGTCTCCCATATCCTGTGTGAGTATCCTAACCTATGGGATAAAATGTATAAGGGGGGGGGGCATCACCTCTGCCTCTGCCTAACTCCAGGAAAGGATTCATAGCCGTGAATCCCACGTGGAGCTAGGTACCTAACTCCCTTTGAGGGGTGAGGCTAGCTAAATCTTTTATGCAGCTTCTTGTTGAACTTGTTGGTGTTTGTGAGTCCCATTGTTAGGCACCTAACTCTCTCCATGCATTGTATAGGGTGTCTGGGTGCCTAACTCAGGGTTGTGAATTCCAATTGGCAGCAGGGTGACTAAAAGTTAGGCATTCCAATGCCTAAGTCCCCTTTGTGAATCTAGCCCTAAATAGGTTAGGCAGGCCAAGGGTGGGAGGAGAAACACAGAGGAGAAATGACTTGTCCAAGCTCACACAGCAGGTCAGTGGCAGAACCAGGTATAAACCCCCAAATGTCATGACTTCCCAGTCACTAACATACACCTGACTAGACAATACAATGATGGACAACTGCTCATGGCAGTGCTTCAGCCTGGCATATAGCAGTCAATCAGAAATAGGGTGCCACATTGTAAGTGATTTATTAAAAGGTGGACAGAGGATGAGTGCCACCCCATTTATGTGCCTGTCTCCTCAAGAGTACAATATGCATGTATCCTCCACAGAATGTTGACCATAATTCATGAGTCTCACCTCGGTTATTCTAGCAACTGCAACATTGCATCTTTCCAACTCACAGATTAGTGAAACCTTGTACCTGGATCAGACCTTGATTAGGGTCAGTACATTCCAGGTGGCAAATCTGGTGGATTTTCTCAAATCAATAATGGGCATTATGGAGTTTGGCCTAAAGCGTGGATTATGTTTTATTGGATGCCCCATAATTCACTCTATCTCCTTGGGACAAGGAAGATTTAGAGTGGTGATTTTGGGGAGGGGGAACTCCAACCCCCTTCCTAGAAACCCTTCTGTGCATAGCAGATGGTTTCTGAGATTGTAGCTCATCAGCTTTCACCACCGTTTGGGGATATTTTCCCTTCTCCGTTAGGTCCACCATTGGCCCTCACTCGTAACCCTGAACAGGGGATGCCTTGTCGGATACTACTGATTGGAGCCAGCCAGAATCAAGGCTCACTTTGGCAGTAGTGACCACACCCTGAAGTAGCACACCAAATACTGCTGCTGTACCTGCTTCTTCAGAAGACCTACTTACGCCAATAGTCCATTGTGAACCTAGAGCTCTTTATGCTGTTGGAAGTGCTGTCTCTGATGAGGTATATAGCCAAGGTCCTCATCATTTGTGGCACTTTTCACAAGAGTAAAGACATTATCCCCCAAATCCTGGCCAAATTTGAGAATTTAGTTTTCCTTTTTTATTACAGCACTTTGACATCCTGCCACTTTGGGCTGGCCAGAAAACAAGCGTTCCATTTCATGAAAAATTTAGAGGTTTTAAAGTTTGTTTTTGTTCAAATGCTGAACTGCCATTGAAGCCAATAGGAGTTTCCCCAGAATATGAAGTAAGGATGATCAGAAGTGGCAGATGAAATACCATTACAGAACTGATTTCTCTTAATATAGCATGTCTAGTCGGGTTTTTTTGTTTTTTTTTACTGTTCCAGTAAATTCAGAACAGTTAGCACTGTATGTTATTTGCAGCTGAGAGATGGTGTGAAGAAATTCAACACGTGCTAAAACAGAAAACTTCAGTTTATTTAAGCTGTTAGATATTTGTGATTTATCTGAGTAACACAAGCAAAAATTTCAAACAGATTTGTTTGAACTAAAGTGAAGCACCTTTCTGCTACTCATGGGCTTTTCGTGGATTTGTGTTCAAGACTGCTATACTGATCCCTGGCAAATCAGCAACTGTGACAAGCCAAGTCACTTATATTTTGAAAACATATCTGTTTAATAAATAGGTATTTAACTATTTATGCTTCCTAATATATGAGCCCATAGTATAATAGGATAGCCTGGCTTCTTACAACTACAAAAATCCAATTGTGAATAATCAATTTGTTACCAAACACGCAAGACAAAACCTAAAATTGACCTTGAAGGTATAATAAGCCAAGCAGGCTTTGCATGCCAGTTTGCCACATAAGGAACAAGATGGAGGGAGTGGACCTAGAGCACAGTAAAGTATAAGGTTTTATGTTTTACAATTTTGATGCTATTTTTAAATGATGCAGAGCAATAGAGGAATCAATAACACGTTGGGTCACCTGATTGACTCCTTGGCAAACAATTCCCATGTGTCAAGAGACGCTTTTATGGAAATAAATGAGGCAGTCTTACAAATGTGCAGTTTACTATTTGAATATACAATTTCTGAGATTTATTATTTCAGTTTCAAAAAGCAGCTTGTAGGACAGAAGGCAGCATTACCTATCCAAAATGCATCCTATTATTCACAGTGAAATCAATATAAGCAATAAAACAAGCAGTTTACCTTTTACACTTCAACAGCCTTCTCAATCCTAAACATAAAAGACTTAGCAAGCAAGGGAAGTATCACTCTGACTGTACAGTACTTCTGATACAGACCAATGCATGGGCTGTTCAGACCATCTGCAGTGATAGTCAGAGCCATGTTCAGTTCCAACAATATAATAATAATAGAATAGGGTACATTAATATAGGGCCTTTCATTCTGAAGGTTGTCAAAGTGCCTGACGAAGTATCAGCCTGAGGCTGTGTGGTGCTGAGTTCCTAAGGGCAGAAAGTATTGTCCATCATTGTAACCTATGCTCCAGCTGAAGAAGCTACAGATGATAAGAAAGATTAATTTTATCAGCAGCAGGCAGAAGTAATCCAATCTGTTCCATCTCACAAAGATACACAATAAAACATAGTGAATTAAGAATATTCAATAAACATAGGTAGATGTTTATTTAAAACCGCGTATAATGCACATATAGGAGAAATTTCTAAGTAAGGCCATCAAAGAAAATAGTTCTGAAGAAAACACATTAAATAGTTCTGTATAATAAATATAAATAGCTCTTAGTGTGCCTGTCCTTAGAATTACTTCGACATTTTTACATTATGGAGAGAGAGCCAAATGGTAGAATAAGTAAGAGCATTGATAGGTTTGGGGGGAAAAAGGGAAGGCAAATAATATTTTCCTGTTCACCAATAGCACACTGATATATACGCATAAATTAGATCATTCTTAAATGTAAACGTTTGGGGGCTGAGACCATCTTTCCATTATATATGTACGGTGCTTAGCACAATAGGAACCTGGCCCTTGTTTTGGGCCTTTAGGCACCATTGCAATACAACACAAAAATGATGAAGAACTCTATCCTGGGAAGCAATGACTCTGGAAAAAAACTCAGGGTTATGGTGGATGATCAGCTGAATACGAGCTTCCAGTGTGATGTTGTGCTCAAAATGGCTAACCCAATCCTTGGATGCATAATAAGGGGAATCTCAAATAGGAGGAGAAAAGTTATTTTACCTCTGTATTTGGCCCTCGTGCAACCACTTCTGGAATACTGTGTCCAGTTCTGGTGTCCACAATTCAAGAAGGGTGTCGAAAAATTGGGGAGGTTTCAAAGAAGAGTCACAAGAATGCTTAAAGGTTCCAAAACATGTCTTACAGTGATAGACTGAAGGAGTTCAATCTTTTTAGCTTAACAAAGAGAATGTGAAGGGGTTACTTGATTATAGTCTACTAGTTCCCTACATGGGGAACACATATTTAATAATGGCTATTCAGTATAGAAGAGAAAGGTATAACACAATCGAATAGCTGGAAGTTGAAGCTAAACCAATTCAGACTGGAAATAAGACATAATTAACCACTGGAACAACTTACCAAGGGTTGTGGTGGATTCTCCATCACTGTCCATTTTAAAATTAAGAGTGGATGTTTTTCTAAAATATATGCTCTAGGAATTATTGTGGGGGAGTGCTGTGGCCTTTGTGATATAGGAAGTCAGACTAGATGAGAACAATGGACCCTTCTGGCCTTGGAATCTATGAACAATGCAAACAATAATATCAGGAAAGGCAAATGTTTAGACTTATGTTAAATATGCTTAGAATTAAGCCTAAATTGTATTGTACGCTGAAGGAACAAGTATGACATATATACTGTGATGGGGCTGCTAAGCAGAGGACTATAACTCCCATCAGCCTCTTCTCCACTGCACATCCCCTTCCTCCTGGCAAGGTAAGGGGATAGGTCCTGAGCTGGGAAGTGGCCTGGCTCTTTGAGAGGCAGCAGGTGCACAAAGAGCTAGGAGCTGCACACACGCTGGAGTCAGGGAGGAAACCCCAGGTATTGTGGACAAAGCCACGTGCACAACAAGCTATGACTACTGGATATTACAGCAGGGTGCAAGTCTGGGTGGGACTTACGGGGCAGCAGCAGCAGAGGGGCCCCAAAGAGAGATAGTAAGTGTATGTCTACGCTGCAATTAGACACCCATGGCTGGCCCATGCCAGCTGACTTGGGCTCGTAGGGTGAGGCTCACAGCGCTGTTTAATTGCCATGTAGATGTTCAGGCTTGAGCTGGAGCCTGGGTTCTAGGACTCTGCAAGGTGGGAGGGTCCCATTGCTCACGCTGCAGCCTGATCCCAAATGTCTACACCGCAATTAAACAGCCCCTTAGCCTGATTCCTGCAACCCCGAGTCAGCTGGCACAGGCCAGCCATGGGTGTCTAATTACAGTGTAGGCATACCCTAACTGAGTCAATGCTAGAAACCCAGAAGCTCCTATTTGCTTGACCTGATGAGCCATGATGTAGTAAGATGAGGCCATGAAACATAAACCCTTATCAGAGGCCCAGTATGAGGCCTAAGGCCTGAACTAAATTAATGGCCAAGACTTTGCTAACATAAAGCAAAGTTAAGCTGTGAGCCAGAGGCAGGCCCTGCTCTCAGAAGCTGGCAACGAAAGGGCTGATGTTGCAAAAATACACATACCTAAAAGGTACTGAACACTAGAGATACAAACATATTCCAGGATGATACCAGAACACTCCGATACTTGCACATTACACACAGATAACAAAGAACAGGCGAACCCATCCTAAAGACAGGGGCAAAAGGGTACTATGATGGATGGAGTTGTTTTGTTCTAACCAACATGTATAAGGTGAGAGGTGACACCTTACTGCGTAGAGGGGTTGTACCTTGCTATGTAGAGGGGTTGCATCTCAATACGTCAGGAATGATGTGTAACTTGTTTGTATCTGTTGCATCCCTGGGGCAGTGTCTTTGTCCGGCCTAGGGGGCAGTGGAGTGTCCCTGACTGAGCTGTGTCCATTGTCAGGGAGCATATATGTACTAGCAGAACTGTAGACATCTGATCCAGGGACCTAGAGACTGCGTTTTGTTTGACAATAAACCTGGCCAGGTGCCTTCTTACCTTATCGGAATCTGTGATCATTGGGGGTTCTCTTGGGGTCTGCTGTGCCAGCGATCTGCAGAGCCAGGGCAGCACACAGAGGGAACACACGCACGCAGCCAACTGTTATCAACATTGAACAGAGCAGAGCACCACACTGGTGGCGTCTGACTCTTGATTGGACTCCCCCATGGACCCAAACAAAAGCCACTACTGCTCACTTTGAACCGTAACTGTTTAAGATTCATGTACCTAAGGTATTTGCAACATTTCCCTTTCCTACCAGCAAAACACTCTTTGACTTAGCCATGTGTCTGAATGGCTAAAGTGACCCACCACGGTTAGTGCCTACAAGGCCTAGCTGCTGAAGCACTTACAGTGCTTGACTCCAATTTAAATGTACACCTGGCACACTGCTGGCTCCATAAGAGGTTTGGTGTACGCCAGCCCTGAGCATTCCCAATAATTACAATACACTTAAAAAGTGCTTTTTATGACCATCTTTGATTTAGCCACCAAGCTTAGTGCAATGGTACTGTAGCCATGTACTAGAATAACCATAACAGACAGAAAAGCTGAGTGATGGAGGAAGGTACTTCTAGAGTCATAAACAGGTTCTCTCATTGTGGACTGTAGCCAACTTCGAATAAAAATGTTTCAATATTCATCTTACTTTAAATGTTATGAATCAGATATAAACCACAGGTACACAGCAGGGGGTCATACACAGAGATATAGAAAACTTGTTGTGATGCTCACCTTATAACATTTAGCCCAGTTTAGTTCCCCCTTCTTTGCCAGAGGGGAAGGTAGGATTTAAACAGGGCTCTCCCACCATGTTTCTTGTAAGTGGTAATATTTGTTCATATGCAATGCTGTGTCACATTTGCTGGTACACTACTATTACAAAAATATATTTTTCAGCCACTTCAGACATAGTCGATTTCATAATTTTACTAAGTTGTCTTACTAACAGCTAGTAATAGATGTTTCTAACACTTTTAAAACTCATTCTCAAACTACAACAATACCACTTTGGGCCATGACCTAGTTAGATTTCACAAACTAAGCAGCGTCCTTTTATCAGAGTAATTTTGCGGGTATTTGTTGTTGATTGGCTTTACACAGAAGAGGTATATAACGCCGAATGCCCATAGCCATGCTATATGGCTTTATTCCAGGTGTTTAAAAATTCCCAAGTTTTTGATGCATCTGATCTGATGCATCCAGGTTAATCATGGACAACCATGTAACTGCCACCAGTCTGTGACCGGGCAGTACCCCCTCCTGACCTCAAGTCTGATCTTCAGAGCTTAATGTTCAAGGAGACAAGGACTTTGTCTCCGAGAAGGGAAATGTGACCAAAAAGGGCCAGCCAGTGGTGGCCAATGATGGCTTCAATCTTCTCAAGACCAGTTCTCAAAGATACAGCCTGTTATTGATAAAGTCAAATCATCTTATACCAATTAGTCATGGCTGACAACACATATGGAATGCATCCAGCCACCTGATATCTTGTTTAAGCAACACTCATGTTTCAGATCCATATAATAGGAATGGGAGTACACAGATTTAGTAAATCCATACATTTGTATACAGTTTCAACTTCTTCTAAACCAATTTTCCTTAGGATGTCTGCTTGGCTGTGCCTGATTGATGACAGTTTATTGACTAGATCAGTGGTGGGCAACCTGCAGCCCATGGGCTACATGCGGCCCATCAGGGTAATCTGATTGCGGGCCGCGAGACATTTTGCTGACATTGACCATCTGCAGGCATAGCTCCCAGTGGCCACGGTTCACTGTTTCCAGCCAATGGGAGTTGCAGGAAGTGGCGGCCAGCATGTCCCTGTGGCGCACCACTTCCCGCAGCTCCCATTGGCCGGGAACGGTGAACCCCGGCCACTGGGAGCTGCGGGGGGCCGTGCCTGCAGACAGTCAACATCAGCAGAATGACTCGTGGCACGCAATCAGATTACCCTGATGGGCTGCATGCTGCTCACCACTGGACTAGATAGATAATGTCATCCATTACTTCCACAGTTTGTATGGAAGCACAAATCTCTTATATAACATCATTTATGCCATATTGTGGAAAAAATGCAGAAACAAGGGGCCTATCCAGACAAACTCAGTTGTCAAAACCCAGGGTATGAAGCAGCAACAAAGATGAAGCAGCAACAAAAAAATGTAGGCAGGTGTGGAGCTGTGGAAGATGTTGAATGTGATAATATGGATACTAAATGTGCTAAGAATGAGACTCAAAGCCCATGTAGGGACTCCATGAGGCATATGTATGATAATCACAGCTGTGGCTGAGGAAGATTTTCGGTGGTAGCATGTCAGTGCAATGTAAGGATCAGGAAAAGCGAAGAAGAGACAATAGAAGTAACGAGAAAGAGCTGGATAGGGTTTGAACCCAAGTTTAGGGAGTATGGGTGGGGAGGTGGTGATGTAATTCAGAAATGATCCTGTACTCATACACCTACCCTTGTTAACGATCTTTCCTTATTACATTTGTTCTAGATTCATGCAGAAAGCTCTTTAAGGCAGGTGCTTGTCACTTATTTGTTTGTAAAGCACTAACAAACCTCTGGGGCATGTGTCTCTGTCACTCCTGTCTGTCTTTAAGTGAGCCCATGGACCCTCCTCATATGTGTGCCTCCATTGGGACCCTTTGCAAGAGGGCCATGCTGACATTAATGGAAATCACTTAAAATATTTTAAAGTCTTCTTAAGGCATCAAGGCCATGTGGAATTTATGAAGTGCCTTGTGACTTTTCACAGATTTTGAGTTGGCTCATTTGGGAGTTTGTACAGTCCGCAAAAGTGCCATACAGACATTGTAAAGTTTGCCCTCAACATCAAGGCTATGCAAACTTTGTAAAGGAAGAGTAAGACTAGAATGAGTATCTAGCAACTCTGGAGTTCCATATGCATGTGAAAACCACAGCTGATAAATAATTCTCCACCCCAAACCCCCACCGCATTTCAAAGGCAACTTTTATCACCAGGGAAATCAAAGTCAAATACATATCTAAACTGTGTTTGAGTTATAATATCTAAAAAAGTTAGAATTTTTTTTAAAATAACACCTTCTTTTTAAACCCCTATATTTCCCAAATGCTTTGTCTGATTTGCCTTAAAACTTGGCAGAATTTCCTGTACTGTTTTAAGATGATACATGTGAAATTTTAGGCAGTTTGTTTTTAGTTTGGCCAGATTAGGCTCTTTTGGGGGTGAAGTGGAGGGGGAGTGTCAGTGGAAGGCTTGTCTCAAACTTAATTATGGAAGAGGCTAGCGTCTCTCCATAATTGCTAAGCACACTCCAGTCATATAGATTACCTTAGACATGTGGTCACATATGCTGGCTCGGTTTTAACTTTCCGACATTTGGCAATGATAGCATTCAGGAAACATAAAATCATATTCAAACAACTTGAAGGATTGCAAATCACACAGTAGGTCCTCAGTAAACTGAATATAAGAAAGTAGATCTTTAAGCAACAGCAAAGGTAAGTTTGTATGTCCTCTTTCCCTCCCCCTCCCAGTGAAAACAATGGACAAAATGGGTAGGTCAGGGATTGTCAGTGCTATCCCAAACTCAGCTTGACAAGATGATGTCATAAAAGTAAAGGAATCATCCAGGACTTTGGAACAGTTAATAAAATATTAAATTGAAGACAGGCAATCTATAGCGTTAGGAAGGACAAGTTGATTGTGGACATTAGGACTTCTTTCCATAGGAAAGTGGAAGCAGCCTACAGAACTGCCAAGCACTGAGTCTTATCATTTTTGAAGTGAAGAGTCAAATGCCATTTTTCTTTGCTTATCAAAAGGAAGAAATTATCTTCCACAGCTACTTGTTATTATCCACCATCTGTGTGATAGCTTCTCATAATTACTTACATACGGTGTCTTTGATAAGCCTTATTTCTGATAAACAGAAAATAAAATTAACTCTCATGCAAGATCAGTTGCAAAGATGACTTGGAATAAATATAGTAGCTTTAATTTTTCCCTTTCAGAAACCTGACAAGACAGCTGCTGAAACATGCACTTAGAAATCTTTGTTTAGAATGAAATTCTAAATGAAGCTAGGGCCTTTGAAGGCTACATGTGCTGCATGGTCAATTGGAAAGGAAACGTTCAGGCGTCTGCTGTCTGAGAAGAATCAACAATTACGAAAAATAAGATAATTCAGAATTGCATAATAGTCAGATTTCTTTCTCTTTTTTTTTTTGTTGCCACTGAATTTTAAAATCAACACCTGGGTTAGACATTGGTAATGGAAAATGAAATCAAGTACATTCAAGGAGATTAAAAAATTGTGGATTTTATTTATTTATTATTTAATTGATGCTGCACATCTGTTAAATACCGAAAGCTAGGAAGTATGGTGGAAATTTCATGGGGTGGCAGGTCAATTATTACTGTATAAATAAGTTATTACTGTAGAAAGGAAAGGTATGGTGTAACCCACCTATCTCTGGTCAGAACATATCACCCATAAAGAAACAAATGGGGATGCACTCTCATAAAATAAGAAACTACAAATTGATTACATTGTTGTATATATGCACCATTTATGTTGATGATGATGAGAGGTATAATATAGTGTTTCACTGAGAGAAAATTGAAGTCTCAATACTGCTACTTCTCCAGTGCCTCCGAACTTACCTCATAAATCTTTAAAGAACTGCTATTTTGTTAACTTATACCCTAATTCTATATATGATGTTTCAAAGTTCCTTCACAAAGCATTTTAAATGAGTCCCTTTACAAAAGTGGCTTTTATTGTTCATTGGGGGTCAAATCCTTATTCCCTTGAATTCAATGGGAGTTTTGCCAGGGATCAGTAATTTGGTCCTATAATCTAAGCATATTAAATTCAAAGTGATTAAAGACAGACATTAAATAAAATCTGCAAATAATTGGACAGAAATTAAAAATGCAAAAGAACTTGTACTGTGGAAATACAGACAGTAATCAAAAAGCAAGACCACATGTGTTAAAAGTGTGATCACCAGTAACATATGAATGAAATAATGTTCAAGTATAACATAGTGGAATTCTCTAAGTTCAACAACATCCTTTATGTTAAAAATAAGCTCTCTTTGTATCTTTTATATCTTCTTTAATAAAAATAGCTTTATTAGAATCTGGCAAATAACTTAAATCTTCTCTGATTTTCCCCCCTAATTACAAGGTTGATTTTGCTTTGCCTGTGTTTGCATGAATTTTTTTTCTGCTTTCTATGGAAACTCTAGACAAAAAATTCATTTGCATATATGTTCAAATAAACAGTATTAACCAAATGTTAGAGAATATTTTTAGAAAGTGAATTTTAAATGTGTAATCATAAGAATTTGCACCAGAAATCTGATTCCTAGAGTTACATTCATCCAATCACAGAACAGAAACAGTAAATTATGATCTATGTTGCCAATCAAATCTAAGGATTACATCTCATATTACAGGTATGGATATGATTTGAACAATCTATATTTTAAAAAATAATATTAATATGATACAAAAATAATTATTGTGACTTGCAAAGTATTTATGTTATTATTTTCAGATTTATTTCTCCAGTTGTCAAGAGTGTTCAGAACAAACATTTAGGTTCAGATTAATTTCTAATAAACATGTAAATTATGTAAACCTGGAGTGTGCAAAACTCAGTTAGAATTAACCAGTCTGTCTTTGGCTACCAAACATAATCCTAGGTCCACAGTAAGGTAGATTTAAAGGACTATAAATTTTCACATAAAATATAGTTTTTTTCGTTCTAAACTGTACATTTTGACACCAGTAGACCATCAGGGCAACTATCCATGGATAAGCAGGTTGAGAGGAAATCCAGCTGGTTAGAGGGATTATTATATTTTTAAGAGTTTTGTTTCATTTTTTACCTCGATCTTGTCTCATCCCCAAAACCTGAGAACATAAAACTAAAACCATAACAGAGCTAAAATAAAAGCTGTTTGTTAGCTAAAAAAATGCCCAAACCACTTTTTTTTTTTTTAAATTTCCATTGGCCAGATTTTGCTCAGAGTTGCACATAAATATCTGCCATAATAGAAACAAGTTGCATTTCACATATATGTAAATAACTATGCAAATAAGTAGACATCCTGATTTTTGGCAGCATTGTGCAAACTAGACAGTGCACTATAAGAGCTCTCAGAGACAGGATGGCACTCATCATGTACATGTCCTCAAAAACCTGGAGGGACAGAAAACCCAGTAAAATCAATTGCTGTTGCAATGAAGAGTCAACATCCTTCTTTCCCCTTCCAGCCTCTTCCCCAAAAAAGGTCACTACCATCTCAAGCAAAGGACCTCTCAAAGAACACATCACCCTCTAGTAGAATAGGGTTTCTCCAAATGGGAAGTAGTATTTGGATTTCGTTTAACAAATTCATTGGATTTGATTGACTCAGAACTGTATCTGAGGAGCTGTGACCCAACTACTCCTTTTGATTTCTGACCATCAGAGCAAGATGTATATTATCCAGCTGGTCGACAGATGCAGGGGGAGAACATGGATTTTACAAAAGCAATCCTGACTGAAGGTGTCCCCAAATGGATCTTTGTGATGCATCAGGCCTCTGGGACAGCAGAGCTGCACTGAGTCCTGCCACAGCCTGCACCAAAAACTGAGCAGGGACCTTGGCATGTTAGGATACATCTACACAGGGATAAAAGACCTGTGACTGACCCAGGTCAGCTGACTTGGGCTCTCAGGGCTAAAAATCACTGTAGACCTTCAGACTTGGGCTGGAGCCCGAACTCTGGAAGCCTTCACTCTTGCAGGGTCCCAGAGCTCAAGCTCCAGCCCAAGCCTGAGTGATTTTTTTCAGTCCTGGAGCCCAAGTCCTGCAAGCTTGAGTCAGCTGATATGGCCAGCCATGAGTTTTTAATCTCTGTGTAGACACAGCCTAAGTGACCACAGGAAAGTCAAATTCCACTCTATCCCCAAAGCTTTTGGAGAAGTTGGTAAGAAAAAATGAATTCTGAATTTCAGAGCTATGGTGTTCAAACACAATGTCCTCCTTTATCAAGATCTGAAATTTGTAGTTCAGTCCAATGTCCAGGTGTGACAGTTCTCGGAGTACCCAGGCTGTGAGTCACCTTGTTACACATCTGCACCCAGAAAGAGAGTGACATGCTTGTGCCTAATTGGGCATCAGCTCCCTGAAACCACCAGCCTGTTAACCACTCAAACAATCTTCTCTGGGCTATGCTAGTCCTTACTTTGCCTTGCTGATTAACAAAAGGTGCGTCTCAGTCCCCAAGCACCTTTGAAGCTTCCCCTGTAGTGTCCAGCCTCTTCTGCACTGCTTACCAACTGTCCCTGAGGGGAGAGTGTACAGACCAGCTTGTGTGATTCAACTCAGGATCAGCACTTAACTTAATACCACAGCACTGAGATATATTTATAGTGAAAACTACCATAAATTTATTATCAAAGATCAAGATTTAGGAGATAGTGAGTATGGATATCACTTGATAACAAAATGATAACACACTTTCTAGAGGCTAAACTTTACTTAACATGCTAACCTCCAATTTAAATAAGTTTATCTCACCATAAATGTCTTCTGCAGCATTTTCAACCAAGTCTAGTTGAGATCCCATTTTCATGAATATAAAAGCACTGTTTACTTCCTAGGTATAGGATAAAGGGGTGTCTTCCTTGACTTCCTATATAGTCTCCACATTTCATTGTCTGCTCCCAGAGACAGAACAGCCTCTTGTGGTTCAGTCTCTGTTATCCTGTCTCCCTGTTAATTTCACATCACCCTGTTCAGTTTGTATGTAAATAGGGCTTCCATTTTTTGCCTTACAATGCTTAATTTACATGCAGCCCGAGAGAAACAGGTGTGTATGCATTCTTTGCCTGGCAGAAACCTGTTTGTCAACTCTGCCTTGTTACAGACGTTAGGAATATATTGTCATTAGACATACATAACTCCTTACATAGTGTGACACTGGCAGGCCCTGTGCCAGCCCAAGCCCTAGGCCCCACTGAACACTGACAAATGCATGGCTGGAAACCAGTCTGGTTACCTGTGTGTTAATATAGTTAAAATAGATATTAATGTTATAAGAATGTGTTTAGTGTTTAGACTTCATAGAATGCTTGTGGGATGCTGCATGTATTAATCCTATTTATAATATATGTATCCTGTGCTATAAGGTGTTTACTCTATAACTATAACATGTTTGTTCTGAAACTATGTAACTCAGCAAACGGGGGGGTGGGGGGGGGGAACTTCATCCAATGCAAAATGCTGGATTTCTACAGAAGGTGTTATCTCCAGTCCATCAGGAAGGACTATTGAATCCAAATGGGCCATTATGGAACAAAGACTTTGTTGATTGCTTGCCCCCCCCCCCCCCACACACACACACCCATGAAGAGATTACGTGCAGAAGCGCTTATCCCATCAGGTTGGACTCTAGCGAGATGGGGATAAAAATCCCTGACCAGAATGAATTAGAGTGTTTATGTTGTTTGGACTCTAAGGGTCAAAGATTCCTGAACATAAGCAAGAGATCCCCAGGACTAATCTGGGTTAGCCCTAATTGACATATGTAGCTATCACATTTCAGCAGCTCTATCACCATCTACAATCTAAAACTGCAACTCATTTGTGTGTATGTTTATCTGTTTTAACTTTGTAAATAACTTTTATTTCTTAGATAATAAATCCTTAGTTAGTTTGCTATAGGATTGGCTACAAACGTTGTTAGTTTGAGATCTACGTGCATATTGACCTGGGTTAAGTGACTTACCCTTTTGGACTGGGAGTAACCTGAATATTTTATCTTTGGTGTAAAGTGACCATTTATCCAGAGTCAAGCTTGCCTGGATGCAGGGCCGGTGCAACCATTAAGGCAAAGTAGGCGGTTGCCTAGGGCGCCAAGATTTGGGGGTGCCAAAAAGCAGTGCCCCCCAATTTTTTTTACAGCGTTCCTACGCCCCCTCCCCGAGCGCGCGGTCACCGCTTCACTTCTCCCGCCTCCCAGGCTTGCAGAGCCAATCAGCTGTTTGGCGCCGCAAGCCTGGGAGGGGAGGAGAATTAGAGTGGGGGCGGCGTGCTCGGGGAGGAGGCAGAGCAGAGGTAAGCTGGGGTGGGGAGCTGCCGCACGACTCCCCGGGGGGGGAGCTGCCACGGGGGGGGCGCCTCAGGGCGGGGGGGGGGGGGCGGGGAGCTGCCGCAGGGCTGGGGGGAGGCGCAAGGTGAAAGTTTCGCCTAGGGGGCAAAACTTCCTTGCACTGGCCCTGCCTGGATGGCAAGATAGATCGGAATGCCCAAGGGCACTGCCTGTGACTCCATGAAAAGGCTGTGTAGTGCCTTACACCTACACTAGTTTACACTTGTTACTTGGTTGGTGAAATCTAAGTATATAATTTACAACCAGTTTAGGGTTTGTGCCCTGCTTCTTAACAGTCTGCCCTGAGGTTGGTTTTCACACATATGAAACACTCCAGACAAGTGGTGCTGGAACAATTTTTATAGTGGGGGTGCTGAAGGCGGAAACCATGTATTTGGGTTGTTATTACTACTTCACGCCAGCAGCACCCCTAGTTCCAGCACCTATGGTCCAGGCAGCATGACACATCTGTACATACATTTCATAATGATATTAATGGCCAGCATGATCTTGGCTTTCATTTAAGATCTTATATAACAGGCTTTGGTGAACCAGAATGTACATACCAGGATCAGGATAGTCTTGTAACACCGTGCCAGTTGGCATTCAGAGATGTTAGGGTCACACCATGGAAAATGGCTTAGAACATTTTAAAATTTGTTCCTACCTATGTGTAATTATGACAGGCTGCCTGAGCACTTCCAGAGGTAAGAGCAGGCGCCTCCATAGCTTGAGATGCAGAACCTGGCTTTAACTGGGGGCTGTAACAGACTCACATCCTCTGTTGATTGGGCACAGAGGAGGACACATAACAAACACTGAATAGTGGTTTACATAATGTTTTTCATTAATCCTTCCCCTCACTTCCCCTCTGCCCCCCAAAAAATCCTTGTGTGGATTGTCATGATAGCTGCTTCACACGGTAGATTCATATAATGGAACCATTAGAAAGTCAGTTGAGGAAACCCCCCACTTTTTAATAACAACACCTTGCAATGGATTGAAATAACAAACTATAAAATGTTCCTAATATAGATTTACAAGCATTTACATGAAAGATTGTCAAACTTCCTAAGAAGCCATAATGGCCTATCAAAGAAATTATATGCATTGATGGCCTGGTCTGTCAAGTAAATTGAGTAATAGCTTTTAAGGCATAAAATTTTAGAAACTTTTTTTCCTTTTCAAAACTATTTCAAAAAGTGAATTTGCCCTGAGATAATATCTGAAAAAAAGTGCATCCTAAAGTGACAAAGTCATCTTAACTAACTCCACTTTCCCTGCATATGAGACTTGATGAAATGTTCACTGAGGGCTGAGAAAGAGAAAAATGGGAGATTAGTGACATTAACTGGAAGAATAATGTAAAATTACTCTTTGGATTCAGTTTTCCTGGAACCTAAATACTATGTCATTTTTCTGCAGTTATTCCTTCTTCATCATTTTGACCCGATGGAGGTTAAGAACAGTTAACTGTGCAACATGAAGCCTTTCATTAATACAGGCCAAGTATAGCACTTCCACACACTCCCTCAACTACAATCTTAATCTTGCCCTGGAGGACCAATTTTGCTGGTAATTGAAGCCTGTTTTCCTCTGGAGAAGATCAATTTAGTAACCACCTCAACACACTTTGAAATCCCCGCTTCCAGAAAAAAGAAGTGCTTTCCTAACTGCTGTGCTCTACTCAAAATTGATCTGGACTGCTTTAGAGGAATATATCCAAATTGGCTTCTCAGAACTTTCAATGTGCAGAGTCAGGAGGGCTAAAAATAAACTCTATCAATACAATTTTTCCTTTCTCTCTTATGCTCAGGCTAGATGCTGTGGGCCAAAATTTGCAGCGATTCAGTGGTTTTTCATGTTTTGTAAATCAGGGCAGGATTTGGCCTCTGTGAGTTCCCTTTTCCACTACAAATGGTAAAACTCCTTATTCTCTCCCCATTAATTGCCTAGATTTCACTGAGTAAGTTCTTCCTTGAAAATTGAAAAAAACAACACAGTAAGGCTATGTCTACACTACCGAGGGAAGTCGACCTACGCTACGCAACCCCAGCTATGTGAATAACATGGCTGGAGTCGACAAACCTTAGGTTGAGTTACCATGGGGTCTACACCGTGGGGGGTTGACGGGAGAAAATCTCCCCTCGACTTACCTTACTCTTCTCGTCGGGGGTAGAGTACAGGGGTCGACTGGAGAGCGATGTGCAGTCAATTTGGCAGGTCTTTACTAGACCTGATCTCAGAGCGCCAATCCCCGCTGTAGTGTAGACCTACCCTAAGACAAGTCAAGTGATTGCTCCCTGTGGGTTTATTTACACAGAGAATGGATACTGAATAATATTTTTAACTCTTTCCACATTTTGTCACACCACTTTTGCCTTCACCCACAGTGGTTTGATGTCTTTACCCATCATAACTATATTGTAATCTTCTTCGTGTAGTGACCTTGTCTTCTTATATCTCATTAATGTGCCATGCAAGTCTCATACACCATAAAAATAATAAAACTAACAGTAAAAGCAGTTGTGCATACTCTAACCCAGAATGAAGCTTGGGCTGTTTTACCATGGTGCATCAACAGGGCCAGCCTTAGGGTGATCTCGTATTTTGGTGCCTTAGGCCCTTGCAGGCACAGAGCCCCCCATTGCCCCAGCCCCTACAGGGTCCCAACCCCATCCATCACCCCTGGGCCCCAGAACTCCCCATCCCCCCCCCCCCAGGGTCCTGCTGCCTCCCCAGTGCTTAATTTGTATTGAAAGAGGAGCCCCAGCAAGCCCAGGCATAAATTAAATGCTAGGTGGCCAGACAGTGGCGGCTTCCAGCTGGGCACCTAGCTCTGAAGGCAGTGCCACTGCCAGCAGCAGCAGAGAAGTAAGGGTAGCATGGTCTGTGGTGTATTGCCACCCTTACTTTTTGCTGCGCTGTGCCTCCTGTACCACCCTCCTGAACCACCCCTAATTCCTACATTCCCTTTCTGCTCCCATGTGGGTAAACTGACCTGGATGCACGAAGCAGCTGGCATTGCTGCTCACTGCCCCCCCCCCGAATCGCTGTTCCTCCATGCCCCCCTAGAGGGCTGTGAGGGGGGAAGCGAGGTGCTACATCAGGGATCTCTGCATCCAAGTCACTTTCCTTACCTGGGCTGCATAAGGGCAGGAGAACAGCAGCTCCTGATGCCTCACAGCACAGTCAAGGTGGGGAAAGTGACCTGGATGCAGTGTCCCCTGACATTACTTCTCACTAACCCCCACAGAGCCCCCTAGGGGTTGCGGAGGAACGTTGGGGGTGCGGGAGTGTCACTGCTCATCCTTCCCCTTGCCTCATTCCAGGAAGAATCTGGGAGAAATCTGGGCACCCCACACGACTCTGCGAGTTTGTGGCACTCCCTTGCCAGCTGCTAGAGCATACCTCGGCGTTGCCACACAGAGCCACACTTGACTCTGACCACAGCACCCTGGGTGGTCGCCCAGGTGGCCCACCCCTAAGGCCAGCCTTGTGCCTCAGGATCCAGTACTGAGGCTTATCAGTAGGACAGGAAGATGGAGGACAGTCACAAAAGCCTGAAGCGTTACTTTTGTTGTAAGCTCAATGCCAGCAAATAACATGGGCTGCATGCACAGACATGCTAAACCTACACAGTCTACTTGCATTTTTACACAGTTCTATTTAAAATCAAGCACATTGGTAATCTTACTTCCATTACACCAGCACAGACATCACTTCCAGGCAAAAGCTAAAGGCGATGGTGAATAAAAAAAACAGGCAAACTTTTTTAGTTTCCCAATTAAAAAAAAAAAAAAAAGCTTAAGACAATCTACTGACAAGACACTGTCTCTCACATGGAAAGTAGTAGTAGAAACATACGGGCTTGTCTGAGTTTTGCATGCTGCCACCCCCAAAGCCGGAGGACAGTACACTTATTCTCCTGAGGTATGTCACAAAAACAAACATGCAGGATCCTCAACCTTTAACATGATCAAACTTCTCCACCCTCCGCCCCTTCTGCTTTCTAGCACTCCCCTAGGACCTGCCAGAACTATTGACTACAGAGGTGTGGTCTGTCTCTCTCTCCCACATCCCCCATACCTACCCCCCCCATTCTTTTTGTATTACCCAATACTGCACCTTATTTACCCTCTGTAGAAATCACAGATTAACTGCATTTAGCTATAGTTTTTAATTCTTCACTTCCATTCCTAGCTGATTCGCCTGGCATGGATAAGGATGGTCACCCATTTCAGTTACTTTACCAAAATTTGAGAGACTTTTGCTAGTATCTAGCATAATAAAAGCAAGCAAGTAAGCAACAAGCCTTCATATCACACACATGTTTGTCAGAAAGGAGCATTATGTTCAGTGATATCAGGGAGAGCATGGTTTTTCATTCTGTCCAGTGGAATATGCCATTTTCATACCTTGAAGGTTGATAGCAAAGTCATTGGTATTCCACACACTAACCCGATGAAGAAAAACAAGAGGGACAAATCCAGATTTTGGATAGGCCTTGCCTCATATCAGAGATGACTGAACATTTATTTATAGACCTCACCTGCTTCCATACATTACTTGTTATTTAATATCAAACATTATCTTTTTACAGGCGGGTTTATAGGCTCAGAAGAGTTGGAGCAGCATCTGAACTGTGTGACACTTATAGGAATCAAATTAAATAACAGTTTTTTGAAATGTATTCATCAGGTCTTAATTTCCCCTTTCCCTTGCCAGGCCTGAGAAGTCTTTGGGAAAAAAGGGACTCAAAAGATTATGTAAGTTGTACTCTTTTCCCATGTATAAGGAATAGCACATTGCATACTCGTTAGTTTGTATTGGATTCTGATACCCTTGCTCATGTAGAGTAATTCATTGCTCTACAAATAGACCCACTGAAATTAGTGTGATTACTCCTGGGAAAAGGTGCTATTCAACATAAACAAGGATATCAGAATCTGGTTCATAATGAGGTAAAGACTACTAAACTGTATAAACATTATATATTTTACTCAAATGTCCTGCTCGTAATTTTATGTTGTATATGCATTCAAATTTGAACTTCCTACGTAATTATTATATTGCTAGTGGGAGATGGTTTAGGCACAATGGCTATGAGGTTTGGAGATTTACTGCACTAATTAAATATTTTCACTCTGGAATTTAAATGGCATATAAAGAATTTGCTTATGATACCTGTGAAATAAAATGGAAGGACTTTATTTCATAAAAACACTCATTGTCGCCTGTTTGCAGCATTAAAAGATTCTGAATGCAATTTAAAGAATTCAGTAAAGGAAATTATGTGGTGATACTCCCACATTTCAATATGAACATTGAACAATATCAACATTGCAGTGGTGTTTACGATTGAATGACAAACTAACTGACAGGCAATAACAAACTGTGGAGCTGCTTATGAAGGCAAAGTGATCTAAACCAATCATCCCACAAGGAACTAATAGACACTGACTGTACTTTTCGAAGTATGCTGCTTCTCTTTTTCTAGCCTTGAACAAACAGTTTTGCATTTTAACACTTTTGGAAAGCCACTACTGTGAAAAATATAAGGTTTTTCTGTCTTGATTTATTCTGTTTTAAAGAAAAGGTTGCACCCTACTTCATCATTACTGTGTTTTTTCTTTCTGGAGTCTTATTTTAATGGGCTGTTTTCTCTCTTGGTTATTTCACTAGATCAAGACCTGCCTCATACATAACTCCTAACTTTATTTTAGGGATTTGAAATGTAAAAAGAACCCTTTTTGTTTGTCTGTTTGTTAGTTTTAAATATTCTGGTCTTTTTATCCATTTCCATGCTCACATTCCTATAACAGTTTTTTTACAAGACTTGTTCTTTCTCACAGTATACTCAGTTAGGACTTCTCTAGTTGCCCTTATCACATCTTTATGTAAAAGTTGCATCTGATGCTAACATACAACTCACACATTTTTATCATTCACATATTAAACTTGTAAACGATAGGCAATTTAACATCCTACCCTATCTATTTATATGACCCCCCATTTCCCCATGACTGTAGGATCTGAAAGTCTCACAAATATAAATTAATTTATTTTCACAACAACCCTGTGAGGCAAGGTTGCATTATTATTCCCTTTTTATAGATGGGGAACTGATGCACAGAGATATCAAAGGCCTGATCCAAAGCCCACTGAAGTCAACGGGAGTCTTTCCATTGACTACAAAGGGCTTTGGATCAGGACTTAAGTGGTTTGCATCCTCACACAAGATAGCACAGGAGGTGTGTAGTACAGCTAGGACTTGAATCCACCTTTCCCAATTCACAAGTCAGTGCCATAAGCAGAAGCCCATCTTGCCTCCCCAAACAAAACATTTCACATATGACAGTACAGCAACGAGTTCAAATAACCAAACACACTCGAAAATATGTCTCAAATAAATTCACTTCATGTGAATTTAGATCATTATAGTGAAGAAGAATAAAAGGCTTGAACTGGTTGAATACACTGTAGTGTGCAAACTACAGTCCCAGTTATAGTAAGCCTCTGCTTAGATCTTGTCTACACACAAAAGTTGCACCAACTTAGTTAAACTAGTGCAAAATCCCATTAGACATTCTTATTTTAGAATAAGAGTGGTTTATTTCAGTTTCACTTAATTTTTGGAGTTTTGTTTTTCATAGAATCATAGAAGATTAGGGTTGGAAGGGACCTCAGGAGGTCATCTAGTCCAACCCCCTGCTCAAAGCAGGACCAATCCCCAGACAGATTTTTACCCCAGATCCCTAAGTGGCCCCCTCAAGGATTGAACTCACAACCCTGGGTTTAGCAGGCCAATTGTTTTGTACTGGATTAAGTTAAATTAAAATAAGCCAACTGCTAAACTGAAATAAGAGACTCTACACATACATTTGTACTGGTTTAACTAAATAAGCTTAAACACATACTTTTAGTTTAACAGGTTCAAGTCTGTATGCAGACAAAGCCTTAGAAGAATAAAAAATCTGATCTCAGCTACCCCATACTATACCATTAAACGGCAATAATTTGACAGACACTAGTGCACAGACACCATGATGGTGAGCATTTTAAGAAGACCTGTGTAATCCCCTTGCCATTTAGGGGGCTTGAGAAAAACATTTCCCACAGACCAGGAAGAGCTGAGAGACAGAGGCTGAGAAATGAAAACAGACTGCCTACACTGGTTCTGAGATTCAGACCAGCAGTGTGGTCTGGGGCTGAGAAGAAAAGGAGGAGTTCCTATATCAGAATGTGATTGACGTGCAAATACAGCCAATTGCACACCCAGCTAGCCTACATGGTCAGGACTAGGGTCGGCCAGAAAATAAAAATTATTTTTCACTAAAATATTTAAAGTTTCACCATAAGGTGCTGTTCCAAATAGGAACAAAAAACAGAAATTTCATTTTCCCCCCAGAAAAGCCATAAATGAGAGACACCCACCCCAGAATAGCCTGACAGGGAGGACAGTGACCTGGGACGTGGGAAAGACAGGTTCATGTCCCTGTTCTGAATCAGACAGAGAAGAATGAGTGCCTTGACCACAGGGATATTGGCTATTCTCAGATCTCTCTCCTTCCAGAAGTTCCATGCTAGACTTCAGTAACTTTCCTGAGGGAACTTTCCATGAAAAGGTTTAATTTTGACAAATGAGCATTTTTCAATGAAAAACAATTTATTGAAAAATTCCCAACCAACTTTAGTCAGACCTGTTGTGATAACTGGCCTTAAAATTTTATCTTAATTTTGAGTTCAAATGTAAAACGTGAAGGTAAGTTCATCAGATGTCACAATCATCTACAACTACAAATGTTGATGGTAAAAGGTATAAAAGGGAGATGGAAAGACTGAATTAATCTAAGCAAAAAGATTTACTGGTATAACGCCAGAACTGTGTTAAGATCATGCCTGGTAAACAAGAGAAGTTGCAGAATCAGATATCAGTGAACCAAAATTGGTATGTCAGAAATATACCTAATTGGTGGACAAATTAATGAGAGGATGGGCTATTTTGCCTGTCACTCCCTTTTAAGATCCTTTTAAACAAAGAGGCTTTGGGAAGAAAAGCTGGCTATTGGAACAAGCTTCACTATCTTGGCTGTCTCCTGGGACTCCAGGCCTTTGTGGGATGTCTTGTCCTGACCAGACCCTGCCAGAGAGCGGGACACAGATGATATTGCCATCTCTACCAGCTCTGGCTGAATTCTGACTACCACCTGGGATGTGAAACTTTGTCTCCCTCCTCCCATGTGGCCTTTTGCTTTTCCACCTTATTTCTTCTCTTTCCCATCCCTCCTTATTTTCCTTCTGTCTAACAAAAGTGGCTTAGCCAGCCAAGACTGCATGTTTTGCAACCCAACTGTAAGACTGTGACCAGAAAGAGGCAACTAAAAGCAATGCCCTATACAGCCCAATGCTGGTATGAGTTTGCCAGGTCTCAGAATGGCTGATCAGACCGTGTGTTGGGCCTTTGTTTTTCAGCGGTAAGGTTGCAAGTGAGAGTCCACACCAGAGACAGAAACTTTATTTTCTATCTTTGCTGTACTTTTATCTCCCCTTTTGTATGTTGTGTTTGTGTGGTTTTGTCTTCTAGGAAACAGCATCAGACTTTAACAGCAGCATCAACAGTTCCAGATGATCTCAACTAACTTCTCTTTTCCCCAAAAGGCCAGTTATTACCATTTTAATACCATCTAAGAGACTGTCAAACAAGGGTGTTTTTTCCCCCTGTTAAAAACTCTCCCTAGCTAAAGAGAAAGGGGAAAAGGGATGTTGTTAACATGAAAGCCTTACCTAATACTTTACATTTCCAATATTTTAGCTGTTTTCCCTTCTTCTCTGTATCATTAATAAAGGGCTTAAATGATGTTTTGGTCTGTTTGCCAGGGTACTAGCAGGCTGAGGTGTCTGTATACTAAACCCCAGACCTTGTTTAACACTGTTTAATGTTGGACAGTGACTGGGTTATGTTAACACTGTTACCCCACATATTCCATCTAAATTAACATAACAGACCCCAGAGACATGCAATGAGCATGGACACATACAGTGCATTTGGGGGAAAGTGTCAGCTTGGAGCTTCAGAGAGAGGGCTGCTTATGAGTTGCTGTCTGCAGCATAGTGGAGTGAGCGCCAGTTTACCTCTTACCCCAGTGGGGCCCAGCTCAGCAGAAGCACCCAGCTTCTCAAAGGTTGCTCCCATCAGCTCACTGTCCCTGAAACAGCTTAGCTATTGAAAACATCAAAGAGGAAGAGAAGGCACCCAAACAATCACCAGGTACAAGCTGGACTCAGCAAGGAGAGAAGGAGCTTCCAGATGCCAGATCCAGAGGGAGAGAATTGTCTGCCGCCTCACTCATTAGGCCTCCTTTAGTCCAGAAGCTAAGGGAAGTCCAGGGTTTGAACAGCCCAGGACCTGTTCCACACAGAAAAAAAATCTGTCTTACAGTGGGATGCCTTGACAATGAGACAATGATATTTGCTCTCCATAGCGAGGTAATTAGGAAAGTCTCTAGGTTTGAGAATAGTCCTAGTCAGAGGGTGCACAATCAGATGAAGACACACTTGCAGCTGAAGGAGTGTTTTGGCTCCACATGACACACAAATGATGGTCAGGCCTGCCACGTTAATTTGATTAATTTTATAGTTCCAGTTTACCTATGTTCAGTCAACCCTACAGATCTCCAACAAAGAGAAGAGTGTGCATATCAACCAGCCTGAACATGTGGACAGACTCTAGGATTGTTTTTTTTTGGGGGGGGGGGGCGAGGCAGGGAGGGGGCAGGGGGATTTTAATTGCATCAAGTTATTAGTGGGGGTAGTTATTTGTGGGACGGTGTGATCATTAGTGTGGATATACCCAAATCCTTCATTTACCTGTTTCCCTTGATTCCCCTGCCTTCTCCTCTTACCCCAATTCCTTTCTTTGCCCTTTTTTAATTTAATCAGATCCTATCTTTTCCCTAATGAAGTGTTTGTTCCTCCTTAAAATCAATTGGTCTTGTATCCTGGAAATTCTTTATGGCCAGTTGGGATATATATTATTAATTTATTCACCTGGCCCCTAGGAGGAGGCACTTCACACTGAGAATCCAGTTTACCTCTGGTAATGAACTATCAGGCTAGGGAGCACAAAGACTACTGGGCCCACTGATCCCAAGGTGGGATACAGAATCACTAACGAAGGAGGAGGAGGTAGATTTTACCATAATTGGGAATCCAGAGTGCTCCCAGAGGGACTATGTCTACATAGAAAGAGATGCATTACCAATATGGGGAACTTTAGTAAATATGTATTTATAACCATGGGACATTTAATTAACATTTATAACTGTCTCCTTAATATAAAGGCATAGTTATAAGTAGAAGCAAACAGACAATGATTCTATGTAAAAGACACTGGACTAAATTAATCCCTGGTGCAAGGCACCCACTTAAGTGAGGTCAATGGGCTTTCAATAGTACTGTTGAATTTGGCCCATTACCATTGACTTTAGTTACGTTGCATGGATGTAACAGAGTAGATTTTGGCTCTGAGTGAAGTTGTTATATGAAAAAAATTATTTCATTGTCAAGGGGGCCTGCTGTTTTTAATGTTTTCATAAGAGCAGTTAAGACGTCCACTGAGGTTTCCTAACAGTCCTTTAGGAAGTTTCATTTACATACTTGTAAAGGCTCCGTATGTTGCAAATGTTTTTCCATGATCATTTTACCGATGGACATTTCTCAAGGAAGCAAGGAGGGCTCTGTGGACCTTGTTTTAAGACAGATAATGGGTGGTATTTACTTAACTTTATAAACAGCTTCTGAGCCTGCTTTCAGTGGTTGCCAGCTTCCACTGTGTTCAAATCAATATAACTGTACAACTGGTTGTATAGCTTATGGAAGACACAGTCATTGTATCTTAATTTAAGTCAAAGTGATTACAAGGACATTTGAGGTACAACAAAGTTGTAATATATATCTACACAAACTATCAAACGTATATACATTCAAAGTATATTTTCAATAGTTAACTAGGTTTTGAAATTAAATGAAACACAGTTGAGATGATTTAGAGTACTTAGCATGTTGCCAGACACCCTGCTTCTGTAAAAAAACGCGAGAGACCTGGCAGAAGCCTTTTTGTGACAGGATTAGTTCAACCATCAGATTTTTAATGTTTTAAACGAAACATGCCTACCATACAGTACTGTTCATCTTCTTCATTTGTGAATGGTTCAAGGTACAAACCAATAGAACGTTATAAGGGAGTTGTTAAATGTTTGAAGCAAAAATCTGCACTGTAATATTGCAGCATAATTTAAATTGGCTGTAAATTTTGCTTTTAGGGGTAGGGAGTTTAAAGAACATCTGGATATGCTGAAATAACCTGCATTCATTTATGTTATTTAAGTTGTAAAATCATATTCAATCTTGACCGACTCAGGAAATCTAACATAAACGTCCTGCTGATTTTGACAGTCATACAGCAAAAACACCCTCTAATGAGCATTTAATAGTCACCAAAAGTTCTGCATTAAGTACAAAGCCCTTTTGATTACTTATTCCACTAATTTAAAGTAAATGCTTTTACAGATGGCATCTGTTAGGCCGCAGAGCGTGTGCTGCATTTATATGTAGTCATTGAAAATAGATTCCAGCTTTGGTATAAAGATTGTACAAAAAAAGATCAAACATGAAACACTGAGTAAACATTTACTAGCGATATTTTTAAAGCTCCTCATAAATGCTTATCCAATAACAGAATACAATACTTAAGAGTATGAGAAGTAATTTAGATATACCTTGGCAAATTAACACCTAGAACAAAATGACTGAGACAAAGAAACTGAGTTCTTCCATTTTGCCTATCATCTTCCTGTGTGTGGAAGATTATATTTCACCACTCTCTTGAAACAGTATTATTTTACAAACACAGAAAATAACATGAAACACTTTAATTTCTTGGAAAATAGAAATGACACAGATAGGAAGAAAACCCCAAAATAACAAAAACAAAAAACCCCCACAAACAAACAAACAAAAAACAAAGCAAAGGTAAAAGAAAAACAAGACCCCAAAGCAGTTAAGCATTAATTTGAAGACAGATATTGGAACAAGATAATTTTTTTTTTTGCCATTTCAATAAGACATCAACAAAGTTAATGACAAAAGATTTATTTAAAATTAGTTATGATTTATTTAATTTTACTGTATTCCATGAGGAAATGCCTCACAAATGGCCAATACATAAAATAGCTGCTTATGCTCTATTTTTGTACTATTGTGAAATGACACACCTATTATTAGTATTATTTTTACAAAATTATCTATTATGCTAAATGTGAATTGTGTGGACCCTCTTTCTGATAACAGTGTTAGTATTAAAATCTTTATAATTGCTGTTTGCAAGTAATTAATGTTACCACAGTATTTGTGCTGTTACACATAGCATACTTAGGCGACATTAATTAGGCAAAAGGTAAAATTGTCCAGATTTTAATAGCAAATTCTGTAGCACAAACAATAAGTAACACTAAATAATGGTAAAAACATTCCACTGAAGGGTTCTGATGCAATCATCAAAATCCAGAATCGAAAATTAGAGAGTCTTCAAATTACACTTTTGGCACTTGTAGTTTTATATAATCCTGTCCTGTAAACCCCAGAGGTATGTCTCAAGTTGGTTCCCAGTGTCTCCTATTCCTAATTTCACAATTGCTGCCTCCCCATACCTCCTGCAAAAATGGTGACTGCTGTTCAAATCTGTTTTAATCCTCTTGGCTTTGTCTATCATTTTTAGCTTTATAATAATTAGAGTTAATTGATTGCCCATTAACTCAAATTAACTAAAATGCTTCTCTAGACACTCCACTAACATTTGTTCCAGGACACAATTATTTATATGTTCCTGGTCATGGCTCAGCCTAGGCAGTAAATTAACTCAAGTTACAAGATGGAAAATTCTCATCTAGACAAATCCCTCGAGAATAGCCTCCCTTCCTAATTAAATGCTGCTTCTGCTTTTACTTTTAAATTGAATTTTAGTGCTCAGAAAGGTGCTGCATTGGCCACACAATGCATCAAAGGCCCCAACTCATCCATAGATTTAGCAGAGGCACCAACAGCATAAACTTCTCACATCACTTCTTGTCAATATGCCCATAACCTTGTTCTGAAGAGGCTCTTTCTTCTGGGATTGAAAAGGTGGATCATTCATTGTCTATAATTGAATTTTTTACCTCTCTGAAGCTATGTGTACACTAGAACTTTCAGCTCACGGAGACATACCCATGCTAGCTCTGATCCATATAGCATGGTAAAAATAGAAAGGTGACATGAGCGGTGGGAGAGGATAGCCACCCTGAGTGGAATCCCATTTAAGACCATAGTTCTTGGGATAGTATTGACCCTATATTCCTAGACTGAATTCATATTGGTGACCTAGTGGTGATAGATTTCACTATAACTATTATTTGTACAGCACCATGGGTATGTGTGGTCCATCTCAGGCTGAGGGCCACATTTTTTATTGCTTTGGACTTTGTGTGGTCATTTACACCTGTGTAAAGTGGGTGCACAATGCTACCAGACTAAAATGGTGGCATTTTACACCCATTTTACTCTTCCTCTGCATTGCTATAAATGACTACACTAGTTCTGGGCAGTGGAGATTCACTATTTTTATAACCTGTTCTCATGTCTCTGAGCCATCCAACACTTCCAATGTCTGTCCTCTTAAGTACTACCTTCACAACTCTTCCTCCTTCTGTTTCCCAAGCAGCTCTCCATGCTGTATGCATAACATCGCAAACAGGATGTTAGGGATCATTAAAAAGGGGATAGAGAATAAGACTGAGAATATATTATTGCTCTTATATAAATCGATGGTACGCCCACATCTCGAATACTGCGTACAGATGTGGTCTCCTCATCTAAAAAAAGATATACTGGCACTAGAAAAGGTTCAGAAAAGGGCAACTAAAATGATTAGGGGTTTGGAACGGGTCCCATATGAGGAGAGATTAAAGAGGCTAGGACTCTTCAGCTTGGAAAAGAGGAGACTAAGGGGGGATATGATAGAGGTATATAAAATCATGAGTGATGTGGAGAAAGTGGATAAGGAAAAGTTATTTACTTATTCCCATAATACAAGAACTAGGGGTCACCAAATGAAATTAATAGGCAGCAGGTTTAAAACAAATACAAGGAAGTTCTTCTTCACGCAGCGCACAGTCAACTTGTGGAACTCCTTACCTGAGGAGGTTGTGAAGGCTAGGACTATAACAGCGTTTAAAAGAGAACTGGATAAATTCATGGTGGTTAAGTCCACTAATGGCTATTAGCCAGGATGGGTAAGGAATGGTGTCCCTAGCCTCTGTTTGTCAGAGGATGGAGATGGATGGCAGGAGAGAGATCACTTGATCATTGCCTGTTGGTCCACTCCCTCTGGGGCACCTGGCATTGGCCACTGTCGGTAGACAGGATACTGGGCTAGATGGACCTTTGGTCTGACCCGGTATGGCCGTTCTTATGTTCTTATGAGGCATTGACAACAATCTGAGAACTGCTTGATGTGATTAGCTGCAACTCCTAATTCCAAGCTGTGATGTCACATGAATGAATCAATGAATTGCAAGTGTACCGGTATTTTTATGTGGGTTGGATGTGATTAGCTCTGTCTAAACATGTATTATCTTATGATAAATGCAAATCTGAACTGATACATTTTCTATAAAATGCATAGTATGTGGTTATATTGGAATGACCTGGAGCTATATCTGCCCTTTGAAATTCTTTCCAAATAGGGTTTAAAAAATAAAATAAAATAACAACTTTAGGTCAAGAGGGGAGGCTTATTGGAGGATTACTGTGTCAACATGGCCACAAATACTTGCACTATATTGTTTTGTTCCCATTGTGAAATTCAAGTTAAACAAAGATTGCATAGTACCTATCTGATAAAATCAAACGTCATTATGTCAGACTGTAAATAGTGGAGATGAAATAAATAAATGTAATTTTAAACATAATAAAACTGGATTGTCCTATCATTCACAATGGTAAAAATCAAAAGCAACAGCATTTAAATCAGTGCAGCTAAATCAGTGTAAAACTGGCATCAGAGAAGAATCAGACCCATTATACAGATGCTTATCTTGTAATAAATTGTTGTTTCCTGGACAGGAAAAGGTACTGAGAATGATTCAGATTGCATGACAAATGACATCTGTTACTGCTATAAGGTGAAACATGGTAATATATGCAATCTGTCATCAAATAGTGTTTTCATTGCTGGATGTTTGTCAGCCTACAGTAAATGTTCTGTTTCCTTTAGGCCTCTTTATATTAGAGTCTATATATATCATCGGCATAATACCCCCTGATTTTGTCATATGACATATTCACATTTCCAATTAAATCACTCAGTGTAAAATTTTCAAAAGCACTTTAGTGAGTTAGCAGCTTAAGTGGTCTGGGCACTTAAACTTCTAAATCCCAGTGACCTTCAATGAGACTTATGGCTAAGTGCCTACGTCTCTTTTGAAAATGGGACGTAAGCACTCTGGAAAAATTTACCCTAAGTCTTTTACATTATCACTGCAATGTAATATTTGGTAGAATAGTTCTATGGAAATCAACATAATATGTCAGTAATGATTTGAGAGGGACTATAAGAAAATGACCCTTCCATATTCCAACAGATAACAAAAGAAATCACTGAAAAAGAGATATAGCAAAAAAGCAATATACAAACAAATTTATGGAGAAGACAGTTTCAATGCAGAATACCGAAATGTTCCTACTAGGCTGTGGTACACTGAAGCAATGGATACTACATCTGCAGCCAGCTAGTGCAGCAGCAATTTTAATATTATATAATAGTAGTATGATTTTCAGAGTGGCTGAGAACTCACAAATTCTATGCAGTCAATTGGACTTAGTGATATTTTGTATCTTCGGTAAAATAGTCCATACAACTGTATTTTGAGTACTGGCTTTCATTGTAACTGTAAACAGTTTTAAGTTAAGAGAAATGGGGGAGATATGCATAGGAAGTGGAGAGATGCTTTACGGTTAGTTTGGAAAAATAGGTGGACAATTGGTGAGATACAAAATAAAGAATCCATAGCTGATTTATATGGGGAACTTAAAATGCAAGAAGCAATATTAACTAAGGGGGACAAGAAAGAATGGTAGGTGTCAATACAAGGATCTTGAGGGAATAGGGCAGCAGAGTAAAGATCAAGAAATACTCTCCAGCTTGATTCTCTAACGTAATAAAGATGAAAGATGTATCAGGTAGGGTAATATTCTGAAGGTTGATAGATTCTGGAGAGCATGTAGGAAGAGCTGGGGAATGGTCAGTGTAGGCAAAAATTTGACAAGAGAAAAAGGGCCAGGAGAAGAGGAGAGATCACACTATAACTATTGGTATGGTTGAGAGAGATGAAAAATTTGGAAAAGGAGACAGGAGTCAGGAATTAAGAGGAAGTTAGAGAAATTATGGTCATGAGACTCATCACTGATCCAATCAGCCCTGCTCCTTTTAACTATAGTTTCTAGATTTAGTTCCTCAGGATCATTATTTACAAGTAGAAGAGCAGATTCACCACAGGGAAGAGAACAAGGCAACAGACCTGTGAGAGTGGAAATGACAGAAATAGTAAAAGTATACAATTCAGAACATGGAAAAAGAAAAGCAGGGTGGAGAATGGAAGAGAAAACCATGGAAGACCAGAGACAGGAAGGAGATACAAAAAAAAAAAAATGTAAACGGTGAAGAGTAGGGAAAATAAAGATTTAAAAGATAAGAGGTTTATGCCTGCAGCATGTACCCTTCTTCTCAGTTTTCAGTAAGTTTCCTTTCCCCAGAACTCTGATATAGCATGAAACCACTTATTTTTGGTTACAGAACATTGGTGTGTATGTAGAGCATTCCATACTTGACCAGGGTCCTAACCCTTTCTTCTGGAATGAATTTCACCCATAGCATTTCCTTTGAATGAATTCTTTGTTTTCTGTTATACTGTGCATAATTTCTTGAACTTTTCTCTCCATGCTTTTTGGAATTAAAGTGACATCACAAATTATGCCCCGAGGAGCAACTCACTTGACTCATTCATGAATAAATTAATGTTTGTAATGTACCTGATGATTTTGTTTTTCAGTTTTCATTGCTTTACATTTTAAGAGTTTTTTTCTTGTTACATTCATGACCTCAGAGCAACCTGTGTGATTTTCCTATCAATATATTCTCACTTAAATATCATTGTTCCATCAAAAACAACAGCAACAAAAAAATCAACAACAATGAAAAAAGCAATCAGTTTACTATTGGAATCAATTCTGAAACCCAATGAGAGAAATGTACATATGCAGATTTTTTAATTAATCCTGTTATTTTTCAATTACTATATTCTTTCTTAAACAAAATGATTTGAAACAAGATATACAGTATATTATATTTACCACTACTAAATCTTCCCTCTCTGATCCACTGTTGAATAAAAATCAGCCAATGGGCATATTTTCCCTTAAAATAATATAGGGGTTTGTGTCCTATGGCAATGAAATTAATGTGTTCTTGTAAATAATATTTTTCATAAAAACAAACCAAATTTTACCCAAAACCACAGGTGCTCCTATTCTCATTACTCAGTGAGAATACTTTGACGTCATTGTTAATTTTGCCTCAGAATGATAGGGCAGGATTAAGCCCTCTTGTTCTATTCCCAGCCAGGCAGAGCAAGATATATTTTCTGATTTATTGCACAGTTAATTAAAAAAAAAAAAAAACTCATCGTCAGTTAAATGTTTTGCATATGTGTTGTATTAAAACAGCTGGATTATCTGGTCCTATAACAGGATCATCCTTTCAATGCCAGGAATGGTGAATAATAAGGTCAATTGAGTATCTAGTGATAACAAAGGACAAATAAAAAGTAAACTATCAATGTTATTTCTAAATACAAAAAACTAAATGAAAAAAGTGCCTGACAAGAAAATTGATTTGCAAAGGGAAACCATAGGTACAGTAGCCCTGTTTCTCCAACTAGTTTCGAACAGAGCTTTCCATCTGTGGCTCTCTGCCCTGGTATGAAAAGTTCAGTTGATGCCTTTGTTCACCTTTCCTGATAATTTTTGATAGCTGCCATTATGAGAGCAGACCTCCAATTGCACTAATGTCTCTTTGAGGTTGTGCTATTTGAAATAAAGAGTTACCTCCATAACCACATTAACTCTAAAATTAGGGTTAAGATAAGTAGATGTCACATATGTACTTTGGCACCATAGCTATGACTCTTATAAAATGTCTGCTTGTTTTAAACAACTTAAATGGGTCGATAAAGTTCCCTATGGAAGTTGAAATTGATGGCCAATTACCTTCCTTAGAGATATTACTCGCATGATCAGAAAATAACTCTCAGCTTTAGTGTCTAAAGAAAATCCACTCACATAGACAGGTACTTATGTTTTCATTCAAACCATTATATGGCTGTAAAATTGGGAGCAATCACATTTTTGACAGCTCTTTTTATTTGTTCAGAGAATTCTATCTCCCTACTGGAAGAATTAGAATACATTTGGACCACACTACTGAACAATTATCCTTTAGAAATGAAAGAGGAGTAGAGTACATCAATGAGGATTTGGCTATAACTGAACATGAGTTCAGCGACCTCCAGGTATTTTAATACATGCTCCATTCATTTGGTAAGTATTGTTTTCCAAAGTGAAATGAAAGTGCTGAAAATATATACTGCATCATGTCCAGAAACAGCAGTTTTCAGATACCACCAGAAAAAAAAATCAAGCTGTTCCTAAATTTAGAGTTACACAAAATCTCAGCATACTGTAGAAACCAAACATCAATTAAAGAAAGAGATGCAGTGATCTCTAGAGCTGTATAAATGATTGATTCTTTTGCTGGCAGTTCTGAAAAATTAAAACAAAATATTTCTGGTCAACCAGAAACTGAAAAAAAATTGGAATTTTCCACAACAGAGAAGTCAGAAAAAAATGTTTTGGATCAAATAAAACATTTTAATTTGACCCAAAATGAAATATTTCATTTCCATTTTGGGCATATCAGCTTTTATTTCTTTCACTAAATGCAAAAGAAATTTGGAAACAAAGGGCTGGTTCCTCAAGGGGACTTAGAGAAAGAACTCCAACATTTAGGAGCCATTCATAAAACCATGGAAGAGGAGGAATGCTACCTCCATTATGCTCAATAGTCTAATGTTTACGGAGCTCACCTGGGATGGAACACTCAGGTTTGACTACCTATTCTGGAGCAGGGACTTATACTCAGGTCTTCCGCCGTAAATATTCATTGGGCCAGAGAGAGGGAGAATGCCTCTATAGTGTGGTGGTTACAGCTCTCAGCTGAGATGGGGGAGACATAGCTTCTAAACTCTTCTCCAAATCAAGGAAGAGGAAGGATTCAAAACTGGGTCTCCCCCATGCTAGGTCAGTTCCTGAAACCACAGTGCTATTGGGTATTCTGGAAGACAGCTGGAAACACCCTAACCTGTCTTCTATGTGGGGCCTTGGTACACCTATTGCATTGGGCCCCACTGGCAAAATACACTGGAGAACATGGTTTGAGAATGGTGCTAGGGCTCTGGCTTGTGCTAGGGCTCAAAGCTGCTTGTTGGTTGTGGGGCAGTGTCAGGATTTAGGTGGCTAAGTACATACCCCTGGCAGAAACTTAGGTGCCTAGTGAGTTAGGTGAGCAAATGTGCCAGTGGTATCTAAATATTGGACTTAGGTGCCTAAGTACCTATGTAATTCTGGCCCTCAGAGACTTCCCATGCCTAGCTACTTCCCTCAATCTATCTCAAGTTTCCTTTCCCACCATCTCTGTCACTTTTATGTCTGGGGAGGAGCAACCCCATACATAACTACCATCCCATAGGAATAGGCTCTACTAAGTGCAACTATGCATGGGAGGTGGAGAGGAAGGACAGGACAAAATATTACAATTTTCCAGGCTAAATGCTGAATGCTTTGCAGAATGAGAAGCACTTGAGAGAGCAAACCCCAACCCTTAAGGTGGCTGATAACAAGGGCTCAAGAGCATTGTTCAGCAAGATGTTATTTCTAGCAACTTCAGAAAATGTATGGGAAGAGAACAGCGGATTCTCCTTGATCATACTTTGCATGCAAGTACTGTCTGAGCCTTGTGCTGCAACTTATCTGGAACTTACACCTCTAGCAAGAAAATTGCATAATGATTCAGTTGTTCTGGCAGAAAACCAGGCTTCTCAGCCATCCTCAGTCACTAATTGACACTCTACACTGAGCGAACATATATCGTCAGAAAGATTTTATCACAAACAAAAGGGTGGGAGGACATTCCATCATCCTCATCCTTGTCTCCTTTCTCCTTTGTTCCCAGCAACTGAAAGTCAAAGTTCATCTCAGAAAGAAAAGATACAAATGTTTCTGGAATAGCCCATGGTGTAAGAGATTACAGCTATAGTAACAGACACAATAGCTGCAGCAGAAATAGCTGTTTAGCTGAAAGTTCAAGCCATTTATAACCATTGTTGACTATATATATATTTTAAAAGAGACTCAGAGAAAGTCTTTTCTCATTACTCTAGAATAACCAACCAAGCAAACTTAGTGACATAATATTTCTACAATCAAATGGGCTACTGATGCTTTGGACAGCTATGAAATGTGCTCTGCCAAGAAGTCAGCTCTCACAACAATTGTCATCATTTAATTGGGTTATGTCTATATACAATGAACTTTTATCCTGTTGCTACTGTGCCATGCTCCAGCTGCATGTTCCAACTGCTTTGTGCCCCCCTGGTGAGGCAAAGCAGCATAAACTATGCTTATGAGAGGCTTGCTTTGCAGTAGTACAGCAGCATAAAGTAATTACAGCATTCTGGCAAATCTGGCCCAATATTTTTCAGACAGAATTTTATTGGTTAAACATCTGCCACAATCTGTATACCTGAGAGGATGTTCTCATTGAGACAGTGAGGATTTCTATCTTTATTAACAAAAGTTGGTATTTTTTGCCAGTGCTTGTTTGGTGACCCCCACAACCAATAACTGTGAGGACCACTAATAAATGAAGGACTCTCTCACTCACTGTCCCACCCACAGTGAAGTAGAACTCCTCACTCTGAATTTTGTTCTGTGGGTCATCATTCACTGCTATGTTTACTTACAATATACTATTCAGCCACTAGAATTTTAAACAGGGTGTGTCCCCGGTAAACAAGGGAGACAAGATTGAAACTCAAAGAATAAGGAATCTGACTGTAGTTATAGCCATTTTCTTGAACACAAGCCACCTGTTTAAGACAGGCTGTGATGCTCTCTATCACGCCAAGCACCATCGCTAGGATTGTCTCTAAGTTGCCTTCTCTGCTGAGGACCTTCTATACTGAAGAGTTCTCTAAATGAAACCCCACCTTTCTCAGACAATTCAGCTCTGATGAAAGTGGAGTCAAGGATAAAAATGTCACAGGAATCAGGGAGTGCAGAGATCCAGTCTATCAAGAAGGTAGTGGGAAAGAATGGTAAGGAAAAAAAATGGGAATGCTGGCAAGGCTGGGATGGCTGAAAGTGGGATGGGAAAGAGATGTTGGGGGTGGGTGAAAGAGCAGAAAATGAACCGCACCTACGTGCCATGAAACTAATGAGAGAGGAATGTGTGGGAGGATCTTTGTGACATGTGGAGGGAAAGAGATGGAGAATTAAGGCTAGTCTAGACACTGGCTCAGCTGCACTGATGCAGCTGCGCCACTATAGAGCGTCTGGTGAATACACTCTATGCCAACAGGAGAGAGCTCTCCCATCAGCATAATAAATCCATCTCCGTGAGAGGCAGTAGCTATGTCGGGGGGAGAAACTCTCCCACCGACGTAGTGCTGTCCATGATGGGGCTCAGGTCAGTGTAACTTACATCACACAGGGGAGTGGCTTATTCACACCTCTTAGCAACATAAATTATACTGAAGTAAGTGGTAGCATACACCTGACCTTAGAAACCTGGGATTGTGACAGAGGTGGCAATTTCCTGCAATATCCTGGTAAACCTTACTGAATTCAGTATAAGTGTCATAGGAGTTTATTGTTTTTAAAGTGCAAATTTTTATGTGTTATTATGGGATTATGTGTAATGTCTGTAGACTTGAATAATATAAACCCAGGGAAGGGTTATGAGCTCCAAAGGACTATTTGAAACAATATGCCAGACAAAAATGAACTTTTAAAATTAAGTGGGTTTCCAAGGAAATGTCTAGGAGGATGTATATGCAAATGTACCCCCCACTGATTATTTAAGAACTCAGCTTTTTGAAGCTCCACTCTGAGGAGGAGACCACCTATGTCTGCTGATTACCTCTTACATGAGACAAGATCAGAGGCTCAACCTGTATAAAGACTCTCCTGTTCATGGGTGTTCTTGTTCTGAGCCAAGGCAATTAAGAATCTTGTAACCCAGGAAAACCCCCTCAGTAGGGTTTGAAGGACTGATTCCTCCTATCCAAGCCCTTGTTGGAGTTGGGGTGATCTCTGGTAAGCTTATTAGCATGTCTGTAGGTTCTTTTATTGGTTTTTATGGTTTCTCTGTAATGCTTTCACCTTAAGAATAAACATGCTTGTTTAGGAAAGCTTTGCAGTACCTTATAACTGTAGGTAATTATAGCCCCTGAGGAGAAAAAGCAATGTTAAGTAGTCTGACTTGCTGGGGAACTCAAAGTGTAGGCAGGGAACTGTGGAGGTTAGCAGCCTGGAATACCTCCATTCAGGAGGAGATCGATTCAGGTCCCCGCCTAAGAGGTGTGATGGATTAGGAGCCCAGAGCCTAAATGTGGGTACCCTTGCTGAATCACGAAGGGGGGGTATTGATGTAGGTCCCCTGAACTGTGACAGGGATCATGTAGGCAAAATGGGTGAGAAAGAAAGATGGGGGCTGAAGTAAAGTGGTGGTGGAAGAGAAGGACAGAAAGATGGAGAGAGTCTGCCTGTGGGGACTGATAGCACATCTCCCAGGTTCACAACCCAGGTTTCCTCTCTGGTGGGCTCCACCTACTTTCTGTGCTGAACTGGCTGGTACTAAAACAACTGAGCAGAGCAGGGGTTGTGGGAACCTTCAACCACCTTATCTCCAGGAAGTCTTTCTACCACCAGAAACCCACCACCACGGTTCTCTCTGTTGGAAGGCAGCTGAGCCCATTACTGAATTGAACCTTAACGTATTTG
Source organism: Emys orbicularis (assembly GCF_028017835.1). Taxonomy (NCBI): domain Eukaryota; kingdom Metazoa; phylum Chordata; order Testudines; family Emydidae; genus Emys; species Emys orbicularis. The sequence goes on along the minus strand of NC_088683.1, from coordinate 263,799,502 downwards.
TCATTCCAATGCAAAACAAGCCACAATTACAAGAAGTTAACTGATCCTTGTTAAGAATGTAAATGACAGTGAATTACTTTAGAGCATCATAACCTGTCACTGTATTTTTAAGACACACTGCAGTCTAATATAAAAAAAGGGAGTTAATTACCACTGCCAGTCAGTGCTTTGCACCAGCTGTTGGCTTAACTGAATAAATACTGTCTGTTATGATTACAATGATGCATATTGTAACTATGGTTATAAGCGAAATAGAACCAGATCATGAATCATAAATCAATATAGCTTTGTTGATTTCACTAGAGCTATGCTGATTTACACCAGCTGAGGTTTTAGCCTGTAATCTTTTGCTTTAGAAGATTTTTTTTTAATGTGAAAGGCATTTTCAAAATTAGCATAAACTTTCTGGACAAATTAGTGTACATTTTCAGATTGGGAAAGATCACATGAGTGCCCCACCTCCAGAATACGGATTGTATCATATCAAACACAATTATTTCCTGTCCATAATTTGAGAATTCGGTTTCATAGATTTTTAAATGTTTCCCTTAAAGAGCCCTAGCAGTCGTTTCTTGTTGTTAAGACTGTCATTCAGTGTAATGTATTGAAAGAAGCAAATCAAACCTATTTTGTTATATTATTGATAAGTTAGAGGATATGTGATTAAATCAGTGGGTGCTCCCCATTTTAGATTTCACATCATTATGGGGGGAAAATATCTCATGTTAACAAACACAATGTCATACGCCAAGATTGGGGAGGGGGGAAGCAGACTTTTCAGCTCATAAAATGTATTAAATTAGGGAATTTTCATATTTGTAGCCATGGAAATTCTCAAAATACATTTCAACTGAAGTCTTTTTTGCAATATGTATAGTTACAGGACCAGTAAGACATCACATAGCATGTATGCAATGTTGTTGTAACCATGTTGGTCCCAGGATATTTGAGAGACAAGGTGGATGAGGTAAAATATATATTTTAATCAGACCAACTTCAGTTGGTGAGAGAGACAAGCTTTCAAGCTTACACGGAGCTCATCTTCAGGTCTGGGAAATCTACTCAGAGTGAATTCTGTGTACATTTCCCAGACTTGAAGACGAGCTCAGTGTAAGTTTGAAACCTTGTCTCTCTTAACAACTGAAGCTGGTCCAATAAAAAGATATTACCTCACTCACCTTGTCTCCTACATACCATGTAAGCAAATATTATTCTGGTGTTAAAAAAGAAAGTGTGTTTAAAAAAAAAATTAAATAGCTTCTCAGTCCTTTCACCAATCAATTTATGAAATGTTGAAATCATCACATCCCAAAAAGATGGCATTTGCATCCAATACTAAATATTTAATGATGACCTCTAGCCCACAATAAAGAGATTCAGTATGGAACATATACTATTTGGAAAGCTCCCTCAGGCTTTCATTATGTTGTCATGAACTCTGTTCTCAGACCCATTTACCCGAGTCAAGAAATTAACTGGGGAACCTTCCATTTCTACCAAAGTCTGGCACAGAGTGTAGTTAATAGATTAAGTTGAAGAGCCCATCTAGTGCACATTTTAATTGTTTTTCCCTTTAAAAGTGCTCCAGCTACAAGATAGGAAGCTGGTTACATACATTGTTTGCAGTCTGTAGTGTTTTAAAAAGATTTGTACATAGAGCAATCAACACCATAAACATGTAAAACTTCACAATACGTTATTTTGGAGGTGCCATTTGGTACTTATTAAAATTCTATCTTTATGGACTTTACCAGGCCATAGCATTCAGCTACAGAGATTTTACCAGGGGTAAAATATGCCTTTTTGAAGAAGTGGAAAACTTAAATTCAAGGGACACAATGATGGAAAAGGTCAGGCTGCCCCTCTGAACTATGAATGTCAGAGATTTCCCAGAAATGAAAGCAAGCATGAAAAATCCAGTTAAACTGAGAACCTACAGCTAAAATTCAAATGATTTCCATCTGAAGTGAAAAGTGATCGGAGCAATATAAGCACCCCACCCAATGAGGATCCCATGATTGTTTTTTATTATTAGCCCTACCTTTAATTTTTAATATATATGTGGATGTGGATATATATTATACATAACAAATTAAAAGAAAATCCAAGATGTTGGCAGTGAAAAAAGCAACATACGTATGGCAAGAATCCAAGTTTCAGACAGATCTGGAATCATCTTTAGATGTGTGAAAATAGTTGGGAAAAAAAGAATTTTAGCACTCTAGACATCTTTTCTTGGTAAAATTGTACTTGGTTGTGAATGATTGGCACAAGCTCTTATATCTAAAGATTTGAACAGAGAATGTTCAGTGTCTAATAAATGGTGCTCCTCAGACAGTTCAAACATTTGTTTGTTCAGAAAACCACATGCAGAGCTCTCTGGGTCAGATGCTGTGGAAACATTCCATTGTCTTATGCAGATGAAGCTGTCCTTTTGTACAGACCCATGATATTTACCAAAGTAGAGATGGTAATTTTTACATAAAATATCACTTCTGCTACAGAAACAAGACTGCTGGAGATTTAATGAGCTGAACCCATGTCAGAAAGAAGCAATTTTATTTCCTGCTATGGATTTTGTTAAGTGCCTATCCATGTGTACTTTTGCTCTAAGGGTCTAGTGTATAAGAATCACTCAAATACAAGTCTGCTGCAATTTCAAATACATTTGGGCTTATTATTATACTTCCTTACAAATCATTGTGATCTATAAAAAGAGCTTAGAATGGGTTGTGGCTCAGACTTCAGTTATTCCTAGAGGACATTTAATTGTTACAAAATATGCCACTTTCAGATAATATAGTGATGAGAAAAGTATGTGGGTTAAATTCTGCCCTCATTTTCAGTGGTATCAGTCAGGAATAACCCTGCTGAAGCAAATGCAATTATTCCAGATTTATACCTGTGTAGCTGAGCTGTTATCTTGCCTCAGTACTCACTATAAGTTAACTTGGGCTTGATCCCATAGTCCTTATGCAGGCAAAACTTCCATATAATTCAGTGAGAGTAGGCAAGGAGGCTGCAGCTGTTGTTTCAGCCTATGGCCTGGAATAGTGACCACTGATTCTGAACTGTTGCCAAGCCTCTTTCAAGACAATTGCATAGGTTAAATATTAATGGAGAGTCTATCACTTGGGTAATTTTCATCTTTAATAAAATTTTGCATTTGTTGGAATCCTGATATAAAATCCTCTAACCAGACACAGTAAAACAAAACACTAAGACCGTATCCAGGCATTATAAGTTATACAAAAAAAGTTATTTTCAATCAATCCAAATGCTTGTGTAACCTTCTTATTTCTCCTTATTATTTTTACAGTCCTATGTATGAAGATGTCGTCTAATAAAAACACTGAGATTGTATCCATTGAAGTCTATGGGATTACTCACGTGATTAAATCTAAGCATGTGTTTCAGTGCCTTATTGGACCAGGGTCCATTTCCCTTGCACTTATTTTTGAACCTCAAGACACACGGAGTTCTGCTTTTGACTTGAATTGCAGGAAGAACAGGGTCTTTTATACATGGATTCAAATTCATCTCTGGTATAACTCCATTGTACTCAGTGGAGTTGCACTCAATTCTGTTCTAGCATTAGAAGATCAAATTGTTAATTTTAAATCCTCCATTTCTATTTTTAAAAGTTCCATTTGTGTAAAATATTATGGGTAATAAATCACTTCATGACAGAAATAATAATACTGACCGCACATAACTATTTATCATTGTGTTTGCTCTCTCCCTCTCTTGTGCCAACTTCCTGCTGTGCCTGCAACATCCAGGGACAGCAGCAAAGCTGTGCATCACTGCCACTGGAGGTATTTCCATAGAAGAGCTGGCACTGATAAAAAGTCAGTTTCTCATGAGAGCCGAGACCTAACCCAACTCTCATTGGGCTTAAATGGGCTTTGGATCAGGTTCTGAATGAAAATGCAAGCACAGAGTCTGCGAGACAAATGTTTGATAAAATTATTGAAAATGAAGACAAACATTGCAGTCCTCACTCATATTCCCCATCACCAGCCACTACATCACTTTTGCACCATGACATTTAATTCTTGATGTTTACTTGATAGTCTGTTTTTTAAGAAGTGTTTATTATGCTTTCTTTTCATTAAATCAAATAGTGTCTGTTGTTAATGTCTGGCATGAAGTGTTCAGCTATTCCATGTATCAAATCAAGACACTTTAACAAGGGGTGCAGTCTTCTCACAATCTCAGTAAGTACACTATTATAGCTGATGAGTGGAATTCCATCATTTGGCTCAAGCTCGCAAGATTTGATTTTCACACTACCAGAAGCCTTTACCACTCCAGCGGATAAAGAAAAATCTCGTTGACACTAACACTGTTAAAATTTGCATGAAGTTATTTACTTAGGACTTTGATATGATAAAATGATATGCATTATAAATGTATTTGATAACAAACACAGGAAAAAACTGCCTGAGTTTGGTGGACAGAACACCCCATGTTTAGACTGCTGAAATGAGCTCACTGATTCTAATACTGACTGAGCAGTTACTGGGTCCCAGGAGTCACTCCCCGACCACCAAAAATTAAAAACCTCTCCCTTAACTGTCATATTACCATCTGGACATTAACTATTGGTAGAATGTATTTTCTGTTGGGAATCCATTTTCATTTGAGTATACCAATTTCACAGAAACAAAACCAAAACCAAAAACACCATCAAGAATAACTGATTTGATTTTTAAACAGACCTATCTCAACATACCCACACAGTTAATGTATTTATGCATTTGAGGCGGAGAAATGGTGCTATTCTATAAAACTGCTGCTTGGGGGGGAGGGGAAAGAGGGAGGACAGTTATCTTTGTTATATTGTTAATTGTAATTTAAAATTTTTACACATTTCTCACATTTGGAAAAAAAAAAGTATTTTTTTTTCTGTGTAAGTCAACTTATTTGTTTCCCTTAAATGATATGAGAGTGAATAACATTTTACAATATTAACTAGTAAAAGATTAATTCAGTGACTCACAATTAATGCAGGCTAGCCTCCAATGTTATTTAAGAATATAAACACTCAAAACTTAGGCTACAATACAAAGGCTGTCTCCCTTCTTTGGTACCTATGATTCAGATTTAGAATCCCACTCTATAGTGACAACCTCATAGGTTGTGATTGATCTGCAAAGCTACACACTTTGATTGCTTGCAACTTTTTGTCTCAGTTTTTCTAGCATCTATTTTATATGCAAGTCCTATATCTGTGACTTCATCATATCCATGTCCTGCCACCAGATACAGAAGCGCTTTGTTCTGCGTCTTTTCATGCTAGAGGAGTTTTTTCTAGGGGTTGCTTCTTGTTCTGAAACATGAAAATGTGCGAAGCATAAAACTCCAGCTGTGAATACTTACCTCCCCGCAGTGTTAAAAAGTTCAATATACAAAACACCTGGTTTCAAGTAAAATGTACACCAAGATATATGGCAATGAGACAGATTTAATATACCCCATAGGGCCCCGAGGCAGTTTTTAAATTAAAGACACAACACGGATTTTTTTTCAAATGAGCCTTTTCCATTTCACAAATAATGAACCAATACCTCTTACAGTTGAAGAGAAAGTTATAAGTAAAGAAAACAGTGGGGAGAAAAAGATCATTGTCATGCAAATGAAAGTCAAACTACAAAGATCACAGATACACAATACAAATATGTTTGTTACATGTTAGTGAAATCCTTCTAAAACTTGTAAGCACTGCCAATAAAATAAAATAAAATAAAATAAAATAAAATAAAATAAAAATGTTGGCTTTGATGTATATGCTGTGGGGAATGGGAGTTCTCAAAAGCATTTGGAGCTTGCTTACCAGAAGTCCAGCACTATCAGAATTTATTTTACCAATAGTTATAATAGCCAAATGTCAATATTTTGGGCATCTACTGTCACAAGCTGACTACAAAAAAGAGGGCAATTGAAGCCCTCTCAGCCTTTTGCTGCTACATAAATGAATAATAAACTAAATATTATTGTGTGTCTGTATGTGCATGTAAGAACACACAATAAATTTATTGCTCAGGAATGTAAACTGGGCAATTACATTAAACAAGTTCACAGAAAAAATACATTTCAACGAATCTGAGTCAGAGCATTACTATTACTCTGATGTAATACACACCATCTTAAATTCTAGATGATGAAATTAAATATATATATATATATATCTTAAAATATCCAAGTGCCATTTTTTGAACTATTACACAATGCTATCATAGCTGGCTATAAATAGTGACAGAAGATGCAGCCATGAAATATCAAACAAGTATGGATGTCAAATTATGTGACATATAGAAGTATCAGAAACTAGCAAGATAAAGCAGAATAGGTTCATGCAGAGAGAGAATTTGGGATAGACATGGACTGGCAGTTTTGTGATATATACTGATTGATCTAAATTTTGCTACTCCAGTGGTCACCCACTAAAAGTCCATATGTACCTACTGTTTCCACACAGTGGAATCAGAGATATGTGGAATATTTTCTATTCTATGGGCTGGTCTACACTAGGGGGGGGGGATCGATCCAAGATACGCAACTTCAGCTACGCGAATAGCGTAGCTGAAGTCGAAGTATCTTGGATCGAATTACCTGGGGTCCAGACGGCGCGGGATCGATGGCCGCGGCTCCCCCGTCGACTGCGCTACCACCGCTCACTCTGGTGGAGTTCTGGAGTCGACGGTGAGCGCGTTCGGGGATCGATATATCACGTCTTAACGAGACGCGATATATCGATCCCGGATAAATCGATTGCTACCCGCCGATACGGCGGGTAGTGAAGACATACCCTATGTCACCCAGATCTAACCCATGTGTTAACGTTTGTTAACTTTTGTCATTTGAATGGTCACCACAGAATGATAAAAGATATATGTTGCTCCTGAATCAAGAGGCAGCCTTATGTAGTCCATGGGAAAAGGGAGAGAGAAAGGTTTATGGGCAGAAAGAAAGAAACCAGATGAATTGAAGAAGTATGTTTCCAGCACACACACAAATAGATTATCTTCCATAATTAGGTCCTGCTATTTTTTGTAAATGCATTTGATATGGTTAACAATTCTAAACAAGTCACATTACTATAATATTCACATGCCTTAGATAATGAATAATGTATTCATTCTTTAATAGCTCATTTCAGCTATTTTCAAAATAGCAGAAGGTTAAGATCTATGTACAAACACTTTTTCAATTGGTGAAATACATTGTCAGCTCATTCACAAGCATGGTAGGTAAGATGGTTCTACCAAAAACCAGGAAAAATAGGAACTGGATTATACAAGTGATGTTGTTTAAACCCACCATGGCAATACTTTGATAATTATCAGCTAATGTTTTGCTCAGGTATTGTACACTACTATGTTACACTACATCCCAAGATAATAAGATGCAATTAATCTGATATAACATGATACTAAAATCTTATATGATTATAATTAATAATATGTTTGTGTATATTATGGCAATACCCCAAGGCTCCATTCAATGTACATTTCATGTATACAGCTACACACATCTTACCAGCTAGCAAAATGGTGTAATCAGATCATTATAGTTTACTATATTTTTTTCAGTGGCATCAAATCTGTGAAATACAGGTGATTCAAACTGTAAAAAACCTACAGGGATTCCTCCCCTCCTCCCACTCCCCTCGTGCCCATATCTGATATCTTAAGCACTGTTTCTTTAAATCTCTGACACTTCTCACCTCCCAACAGAAAACTTACTGAATATGCACAGTCTTATATACATGCATATATTTACATGCATGTACATAAGCTCCTAGTGCTCTCTGACTGGCCAGCTCCCCAGGCAACCCACCTGGTAGGCAAGCCAGTCAGTCAGCTAGGGCAGTGGTTCTCAAACTAGGGCCACCGCTTGTTCAGGGAAAGCCCCTGGCAGGCCGGGCCGGTTTGTTTACCTGCTGCGTCCGCAGGTTCGGACGATCGCGGCTCCCACTGGCCGCGGTTCGCCACTCCAGGCCAATGGGGGCTGCAGGAAGGGTGGCCAGCATGTCCCTCGGCCTGCGCCGCTTCCTGAAGCCCCCATTGGCCTGGAGCAGCGAACTGTGGCCAGTGGGAGCTGCAATCGGCCGAACCTGTGGACGCGGCAGGTAAACAAACCGGCCCGGCCCGCCAGGGGCTTTCCCTGAACAAGCAGCAGCCCTAGTTTGAGAACCACTGAGCTAGGGAACCAATCAGACAGCTGACTCCCCAGCCTAGATTTTTTTTTTTTTTAATTCTGTTTTTTTTTTTTTTTTTTCTGAAACTGATTTTTTTAGGGCTGCACAAGCGATTAAAAAAATTAATCCTGATTAAAAAAATTAATCGCGATTAATCATGTGATTAATCACACTGTTAAACAATAACAGAATACCATTTATATAAATATTTTGGATGTTTTCTACATTTTCAAATATATTGATTTCAATTAAAACACAGTGTACAGTGCTCACTTTACATTTAGTTCTGATTACAAGTATTTGCACTGTAAAAAAACCAAAAGAAATTGTATTTTTCAGTTCACCTAATACAAGTACTGTAGTGCAATCTTTTTATCATGAAAGTTGAACTTACAAATGTAGAATTATGTAACAAACAAACTGCATTCAAAAATAAAACAATGTAAAATTTTAGAGCCTGCAAGTGCACTCAGTCCTACTTCTTGTTCAGCCAATCGCTCAGACAAACAAGTTTGTTTACATTTGCAGGAGATAATGCTGCCCGCTTCTTGTTTACAATGTCATCTGAAAGTGAGACCAGGCATTCACATGGCGCTATTGTAGCTGGCGTTGCAAGATATTTACATGCTAGATGCGCTAAAGATTAATATGTCCCTTCATGATTCAACTATCATTCCAGGGGAGATGAGTCCATGCTGATGATGGGCTCTGCTTGATAACAATCCAAAGCAGTGTGGACCGATGCATGATCATTTTCATTATCTGAGTCAGATGCCACCAACAGAAGATTGATTTTCTTTTTTGGTGGTTCGGGTTCTGTAGTTTCTGCATTGGAGTGTTGCTCTTTCAAGACTTCGAAAGCATGCTCCACACCTCGTCCCTCTCAGATTTTGGAAGGCACTTCAGATTCTTAAACCTTGGGTCGAGTGCTATAGCTATCTTTAGAAATCTCACATTGGTATCTTCTTTGCATTTTGTGAAATCTGCAGTTAAAATATTCTTAAAATGAACAACATGTGCTAGGTCATCATCCGAGACTGCTATAACATGAAATGTATGGCAGAATGAGGGTAAAACAGAGCAGGGGACATACAATTCTCCCCTAGGAGTTCAGTCACAAATTTAATTAATACATTATTTTTTTTAATGAGGGTCATCAGCATGGAAGCATGTCCTCTGGAACGGTGGCCGAATCATGAAGGGGCAGATGAATGTTTAGCATATCTGGCACATAAATACCTTGCAACGCCAGCTACAAAAATGCCATGCAAATGCCTATTCTCACGTTGTGGGGACATTTTAAATAAGAAGGGGGCAGCATTATGTCCTGTAAATGTAAACAAACTTGCTTGTCTTAGCGATTGGCTGAACAAGAAGTAGTATTGAGTGGACTTGTAGGCTCTGAAGTTTTACATGATCTTATTTTTGAGTGGACTTACGTAACAAAAAAAATCTACATTTGTAAATTGCACTTTCACGACAAAGAGATTGCACTACTTGTATTTGTAAAAGGTGAATTGAAAAATACTATTTCTTTGATCATTTTTATAGTGCAAATATTTGTAATAAAAAATAATATACACTGATTTCAATTACAACACAGAATACAATGTATATGAAAATTTAGAAAAACATTCAAAATGTTTAATAAATTTTAATTGGTATTCTATTGTTTAACAGTGTGATTAAAAAGGTGATTAATTGTGATTAATTTTTTTATCGCAATTTTTTTTTTAATTAATCGCATGAGTTAACTGTGATTACTCGACAGCCCTATTTTTTAAATGTCCATTTTACAGGAAATATTGGATTTCTGATTTTTTTTCCTAATCAATTAATGTTTTTGGAAATGCAAAATTTCCCACAGGACAAAAATTAAAGTTCCTGACCAGCTCTAACCTGCCTTAAAGGCTACTGCACACTCTATTATACCACCTATAAACCTGCCATCCAGCACGTCTCTATTTAGTTCACTTTGTTAAATAATTTTCAAAACCCCACAACAACAAAGGCTAATCTACACTGCAATAAAAGACCGATGGCACGGCCATGGCTGATCTGGGTCAGCTGACTTGGGGGGCTGGTCTACACTGGGAGGGGGGGTCGATGTAAGATACACAACTTCAGCTACTGGAATAGCGTAGCTGAAGTCAATGTATCTTATTTCGACTTACCTCCCGTCCTCCCGGCGCGAGATCGACGGCCGCGGCTCCCCCGTCGACTCCGCTACCGCCGCTCGCCCTGGTGGAGTTCCGGAGTTGACGGGAGCGCGTCAACCACCTCTGAAGCTCCCTGCTCGATCAAAGCCTCAGCAGCAGTTAGCAGCAGCTCCTGGTGTTGACAGAGCTCCACACCAGCCATCTTGCTACTCTCCCAAAATGTAACCCACCACCTGCACTCCCTGGGAGAGGAAGTCTCTCACTCTTTCCCCAAGGCATAATGGGAATTGTGGTCTCTAAGGCTGGATTTCAGAACACAGAATCTTCCCAACTAGAACACTCCCAATTAAGTTCAAAGGCCCCATTAGCAAAGGGTGCCTACACTTAAAATGTCTGTGAATCCTGAAAGTTTATTGAGTTTTGTGCAAGGATTATCATTCATCTGAAAAATTATAACAGTCATGCACGATTTGTTGTTTGTCATCCTAGAATCATGGAAATTAAGAGATGAAAAGACTTAGCAGGGTCCATCCACCAGTGAGTGCAAGATTATTCCCTGCAGCCTATTTTCTAAGTAATACTTTGCCCATTCAAATTTTAATGTGTTTCAAGCTGTGGTGTTTATAACACTCTTAGCAGAACATTCCACAGCCTCACTGTGAAGAAGCTTTTCCTGATATTAATCTTAATTTTCCTTTTAATTTCATTACTTAACTCTTCCTTATACTCCTTGATCCATGCTAAATAGCTCCTCTTCATTGCTGGCATTTCTATCCTTCATATATATGTGAAAAATTATCATGCACCACCCCTCACCATTCCTTTAATCAATGGTTAACCAAGTGGATTTTTTACTATGGGTATGTCTACCCTGCAAGAAAAAATGCCAGGCACTGAATCTCAAGATGACTCAGGCTTGCAGGGCACAGCCTGTGGGGATAAAAATTGCAGTGTAAATGTCACTGCTCGGGCTGGAGCTTGGGCTCTGAGATCTATCCCATTCACATGGTTTTAGAACCCAAGCCCCATCCCAACCTCAAACATCTACAGTGCAGTTTCTTTTTGTTAATGATATTGTACCAACATCAGAGTAAATGAAACTTCTCTATTTCTTTACTACAGCAGAGTCAAATTATTTATTACGAATAATATTTACGCTGAATTTAACTTATTTTTTTTATATTTGGATAATATTCTCAAACCGATACCAATTTCTGTGAATGTATTACGTTTTTTTTGTAAGTTTTCAACCAAATCGCTTATATGAACAAATTTCAGCTTCTGAGGTTTTTGTGAAATAGTTCATGTGAATAACAAACTCTCCACTTCCACTATAAATAACTAATTCTGCCCTCTGATTGGATCACAAACTTTTTAAATAGGAGAATAGTGAGTAATAAGCAATAAGCAAACAACAAATCGTACATTACTGTTATAATTTTTCAGATGAATGATAATCCTTGCACAAAATTCAATAAACTTTCAGGATTCACAGACATTTTAAGTGTAGGCATCCTTTACTAATGGGGCCTTTGAACTTAATTGGGAGGGTTCCAGTTGGGAAGATCCTGTGTTCTGAAATCCAGCCTTAGAGACCACAATTCCCATGATGCCTTGGGGAAAGAGTGAGAGACTTCCTCTCCCAGGGAGTTCAGGTGGTGGGTTACATTTTGGGAGAGGAGCAAGATGGCTGGTGTGGAGATCTGTCAACACCAGGAGCTGCTGCTAAGGCTTTGATTGAGCAGGGAGCTTCAGAGGTGGTTGGTGGCTTCACTGGAGCCAGGGCAGAGACTATTGCTGTTCCTGGAGCTGCCTGAGGTGGGCCTGCAGTGAAGGAACTGTGAGTAACCCCCACTCCTGTTTGGGAAAGTATTTGCAAGGGAAGGGGCAAAGCACAGAGACTGAGTCTGAGGAGAGGCAGAGTGATCATCCCATTGAACCAGGGCCCAGAGCTGCTGACATTTGGTGGGGCCAACTCCAATTTCAGAGGGGTTGAGCAGCTTTTTGCCTTGGTTGGACTGATACATAGAACCAACAGAGTGCTGTCTCCAGCTGCAAATCGTCAAGCGTGCCCACGCAAGCAAGTATCTAGGACTGTAAATGCCAGTTAGATAAATTTCATTTATCACTGTATACTATATTTGTTAATTAATTTTATTCAACTGCCCCCTGTGGATTTAAATTAGTAGTGACATTTAATCTTAGTCTATTATACCCCATTTGTTTAAATTGTTAAGTAAAGGTGTGTTAACTTTAATTTAAGTATATTGCATGTATATAATTTATAATTGGTATTTTTGAGTTAGACCTATGCCACAGATTATTAATTAATTATTATTATTAGAATAGGTTTATACAGACATTTGAATGAATAGACAATGATTATCCAAATATTCACAAACATCTCATCAGATGCCCCTACAAAAAGACTCTTTTTTGCTATGAAAATATTCACTAATCACTTTTTGTATTATTTTAACAGCTATTCTTGACACTTTAACACTAAGATTATCAAACAATATTTTAAATAATTCACATGCTGACAGTCAAACAGATTTCTGTGAACGAGACTTTGTCATTTTGCTTATATATATACTGGATTGCACAAAATTAAAAATAAACGGAGAATGCTTTGAAATGCCAAGTTTTGGTCAAGAAGGATACTTCGGTCAAGTATGAATAGGTCTATTTGCTTCAGTTTATTTGCCCACACAATACATGGGAAGACACCATTATAATAAAATTGTTGCTAGGTGTAGATATAAACATAAAAGAGAGACAAACATGCAGAAAAGGCTTGTGTTTAAGAAGGGAACTTGTAAAGCTGAAGTGGTAAACATCTAGCAAGGAGAGTTCCCATTCTCTTTAAATATCTTGTCAATGCTTTCTTTGAATAAAGCAAGCAGTAACACCACATTTCTCCTTCCTCAAAGTCAGCTTCTCCTCACAACTCTATGAGAATGTTCTCCTCAGCAATAAGAAAGGGGAAACATAGCAGGTACTTACCAGCTAGAAGACAAACATCTGCAGGTATCTGTTACAAATGGCCACTTCAGGTCTAAAGCTGCTTGACTCTGTTAAATTTAAAGGGACAGTGCCAGAAAAGCAGACTGGGAAAAAGTTTCCCATAAAAAGGCAACCCTGCACTGAGAAGAGTTACTAGACTAGAAAGTCACTGGAAAAAGGGGCAACTGCACACAGCATTCTCCAGCAGCACAGAATTCCTGGAATGCCAATGGATCTGAAGATGATCCCAGTCCTCACTTAACCTCATACATGCTAGAGAGACAACTAGAATTTCAGATGGGTGAAGTTCAGTAGTTGTAGCTAGCTCCCACCTTGGCTTACCAGAAAGTAAACTGGGCAGAGAGTCAAGAGGTAAGCATAAGTTCTACTCTTAGCTTTTCCACTGATGCTGTTAATTTTGTGTGCTTCATAGACCTTAACTCAGGGGTGGGGAACCTACGGCCCACGGGCTGGATCCGGCCCCTTGCTTAATTTCAACTGGCCCATGGCAAGTCTCCACTCCACAGGCTGGAAGCCCCTAGCCTCAGCACCCCCCTACATCCCCCCGCACAGCTGGAGCCACAAGCACCGACTTGCCCTGCTGCGGGGGGGGGGGGGGAAGCAGGGCCGGTGCAACCCATTAGGCGACCTAGGCAGTCGCCTAGGGCACTAGCATTTGGGGGGCGGCATTTCGGGTCCTTCGGCAGCGACCGCGGCGGCCGGATCTTTGGCCACCCCGGTCGTCGTTGGCATTTAGGCGGAGGGAGCTGGGGCAGGGGGGCGCGGGGAGGGCTGCCTGCAGCAAGTAAGGGCGGGGGGGGGCGGCACGCAGGGGAACTCCCCGCCTCAGCTCACCTCTGCTCCGCCTCCTCCCCTGAGCACGCCACCCCACTCTGCTTCTCTCCCTCCAAGGCTTGCGGCGCCAAACAGCTGATTGGCGCCGCAAGCCTGGGAGGCGGGAGAAGTGGAGCGGTGATGGCGTGCTCGGGGAGGAGGCGGAGCAGAGGTGAGCTGGGGCGGGGAGCTGCCGCACGGCTCCCCGGGCCAGGGGGAGCTGCCGCGGGGGGGGGCACCTCAGGGCGGAGGGGGGGAGCTACTGCAGGGGGGGCGCCTCAGGGCGGAGGGGGGGTGGGGAGCTGCGGGGGGGGCGGAGAGCTGCCACAGGGCTTGGCGAGGGGGGGGTGCAAGTTTCACCTAGGGCGCGAAACATCCTTGCACCTGCCTTGGGAGGAAGCCATGATCCTCCACATCCCTCCACTGGGGTTGCAGGGGTTGCCTGGTGTCCGGTTTTCGATCAGAAGGCCCAGTCGAAAAGGGACCCTGGAAACTCCAGTTAGCACTGCTGACTGGGCCATTAAAAGTCCAGTCGGCAGTTCTGTGGGGCTAAGGCAGGCTCGCTGCCTGCCCTGGCTCTGCACAGCTCCTGGAAGTGGCCGGCATGTCCCTGCAGCCATTAGGAGCAGGGGCAATCAGGGAAGCTCCATATGCTGCCCCCAGCACCAGTTCCACAGCTCCCATTGGCTGCAGGCATCGAGCATCGTGCAGAGATGCCTGGACGTGTCTCTGCCTAGGAGCCGGACATGCTGGCCACTTCCGGGATCAGCGTGGAGTCAAGGCAGGCAGGGAGCCTGCCTTAGCCTCGCTGCGAAGCTGACCGGGAACCACCTGAGGTAAGCGCCGCCCGGCCGGATCCTGCATCCCAAAACCCTCCGGCACCCCAACCCTCTGCCCCAGCACTGAGCCGCTCCTGCACTCCAACACCCTGCCACAGTCTGGACCTCCCTTCTGCACCCCAAACTCCTCATCCCAAGCCCTGCCCCAGAGTCCTCACCCCCTCCCACACCCCAAACCCCTGCCCTAGTCTGGAACCCCCTCCCGCATCCTGAACCCCTCATTTCTGGCCCCAGCCCTGAGCCCGCACCCCCAGCTGGAGCCTTCACCCCCTCCCACACTCCAAGCCCTGCTCCAGCCCAGTGAAAGTGAGTGAGGGTCGGGGAGAGTGAACGATTGAGGGAGGGGGGCTGGAGTGAGTGGGGGGTGGGGCCTCAGAGAAGGGCGTGGCGTTGGGGAAGGGGCAGGGCAGGCGGCAGGGCAGGGGTATTTGGTTTTGTCAAATTAGAAAGTTGGCAACCCTGAAGCCCCGTGCCCCCCCACCCCCCGCAGGGCTGAAGCCACCCCACCCCACCCCACCGTGCAGCGGTGTGTGGCCAGCGATTAATTTTTTCTGTGGGTCAATGGCCCCTGATAGAAAAATTGTTCCCCACCCCTGCCTTAACTGAATAGAGCTTCATATGCCTACCTTAGGAATCTGGCAAGTATCATTCTCTTCATTTTACAGTAATGTCTAGCAGTGCTGGTAAAAATTTACTTAACCTTTGAGTGCTTCAATTTGCAACCTTAATCTTCTTTTACTGGAGCTTTTACACACACACACACACACACACACACACACACACACACACACACACACACACTTAAAAGATCTAATGAAATACAACTATAAGGAACCAATACAATTTGTGTTGTGTGATAACTTTGCCATAAGCTTATTTTATGTAAACCTATTGTCCTCCTGCCTTTCCTAGTATTAAATTATCTTGGATCTTACTTTGGATCAGATTGTTTCTGGACCTTATGGAGGTCCCTTAAAGAGCCTTCCTTCCCACTTGCTTAGCCCACATTAGGGTTAGGCAGAATTGCAATTCCTATACTCAGGATGGATCAGCAAATACTCTGTTCCTACTCCTTCAGGTCACAGGGTGTCCAAAGGGAGTGTGGAGGAGGAGGAGCTATGGCCCCAGTACTGCGGAGTCGGGGGAGATCAGACTGAATACCAGAAGAGAACACACTAATGGCTGTGCTCTCTTTGAGCTTCAGAGAGGCATTTTACTTTATGCCATCCCTCAGGCAGTGTGGCTTCACCATCTCTTGCTCTGGGCTGTGTCAAACAGGCAGGATCTGGCTCTTGAATTATAAACACCTCAGGGCAGAGATTGTTTCCTTAATCTCACTAAAGTTCCATACATGTGTATAGTGTTATACTATGAAAAAGGCAGAGTACTCAGCTGGACAGGTCAACAGGACTGGAAGGCAATGGATCTGAATTCAAATCTTTGCCAGGAGCTTGATGTGTGAATATGTGAAAGTCACTCCCTTTTAGATCTGATCAGGAATGGTTTTTTTTATTCTTTTTTTGTTGTTGTCAGAAAATACTAGTTTGCCAAACAAAACCTTTTTGTGGAAATGTATCAGGTTTTTCAGGTGTAGCATGGAATTTCTGGTCAAAACTAGAGAACAGGGCAGGGCAGGGCACTCAACTGGGATGTGGGTGATCCAGTTCAAGTTCCTACCTGATTCAGAGCACAGACTTAACTCAGATCTCCTACACCTTCGGTGAGTGCCATAATCAATGGGACATTGGCTATTCTGGGGCGGGGAGCTCTATCTAGTGTTTATTCACACACAAAAATAATCAAAAGGTGGCATGCAGAACAAAACCAAATTTCAAAACCTTGACATCTTTTGCAAAATGGAATTCTTGTTTTCCGCCCAGCCCTACTTCCATTCACTTGCCTTAGCTCTGAAACAGAGACAATGATACTTTATGTCCCTCCCTGAAATGTTCTGAAATATGAGAAATATATAAGGAACTAAGCATTATTATATACAAAAAATTAAATAATAAAATAAAACAACTCTAATAACATGGACTAGTATTCATATTCTTGTCATGTAAAATGTTCTTTATCTCTCTTATGACACCTCAATACAGTAGTGCTCCACAGAATGGTTCCTGAAATTAAAAATAAAATAAAATTGAATAACATCTTCTGAGGAAAAAATTACTGGGAATGTGTGTGTATACACACACACACAAGTTTTGGAAGGCTGAAAAAGTTAACTAACGT
Source organism: Emys orbicularis (assembly GCF_028017835.1). NCBI lineage: Eukaryota > Metazoa > Chordata > Testudines > Emydidae > Emys > Emys orbicularis. Next base: position 263,782,223 of record NC_088683.1, on the reverse strand, counting down.
ATGTCTACAGAAGCCTCTCTTTACTCTGCCTCAAAATATAGCCCTGAGGGAAAAGTCTTTTGTTGAATAACATAAGCCTCTCTTATATATGATACAATACTATCTGGATAATATGTGCTTACAATCAGGGTGCCTAACCTACTTTGTTGGAAAGAGATGAACACTTCTATTAGTGCCTTCCTGTTTGACATTGTCTTCTTCAAGTACCATATAAGTGCTCTTCTCACGCAGTACATCTACCAAATAGTGTAATCTCTCAGACATGGCTTATGTGGTTTTAGGCTAAGTGTTTCAGGCCTGATCTCAGCATTTAGCTGAAAATCTGAAACCACTTAGGATGGCATGAAAAGTCTACTTTAATTTAGCCACCAAGTTAGCCTAAAAACATCAGCCTTTGTTAGTCATTTATTTATTTTATGACTGTTTGTGTTTGCAGAAGACAGGGTTCTGGATTCTCTAAGATTTATTCCAGTGGGAATTCAATTAACAAGAATGGCTTCTATTTCAGAATTAATACTAAGTCTAAACCCATTTGAATGGCTATCTTCCTCATGCCTTCAATAACCATCAGCACCTCAATATGGTAATATCATCTACTACTCTACTTTACCCAGTGATCTTATGAAATGCTGGTATTGCATTTCTGCCACATCAGCCTGATCTTAAAAAAGCTCAAAAGTCAGAAGACAAAAAGAATCAAACATATTATTATTATTTAATATCTCATGATTTTTAAGCTGAGTTTGTGATTTCTTTCAGGGGACTGACTCATGGTTTTGGAACACTTTGTGTTGCCAAAGATTAGAATGTGTTGCCATAGTGCTATAACCAGGATCTGTAACATGATAACTTTCTTCTGTGATACAGTATACAATACCTCCTTACATTTTGACGGGTGTATCTTGTTAGGTTTCCTCACTGTCAGCAAACATTGAACAGAATATTCAAATGCCTAATCTTTCATTGGTCCATCCAGATGCTTTTCCTCTGCTTTATTAACGAATTCAGTGCCATTTAAATGGTACTTATTTTTACCTTTATTTCTACCCAAATGCATGATGGTACACCTAGAGAAATACAGGGGAGAGCAGAGCAGTCCCCTTCTAGTTCAATGGAAGTGGATTTTCTCTTCCCTAGTGCATGTCTTTGGGCTCAGAAACACACTAGGATTAACGTTATGGGTTGCCTTTTAAGTACTATTGTAAAAAATGGAGAGAATCATGAGGCATGTCTCAGCTCCAAAGGCAGGTGCTGAATCTCAGGCATTGCTCAGTCCAAAGTAGATTCATAGATTCATAGATTCTAGGACTGGAAGGGACCTCGAGAGGTCATCGAGTCCAGTCCCCTGCCCGCATGGCAGGACCAAATACTGTCTAGACCATCCCTGATAGACATTTATCTAACCTACTCTTAAATATCTCCAGAGATGGAGATTCCACAACCTCCCTAGGCAATTTATTCCAGTGTTTAACCACCCTGACAGTTAGGAACTTCTTCCTAATGTCCAACCTAGACCTCCCTTGCTGCAGTTTAAGCCCATTGCTTCTTGTTCTATCCTTAGAGGCTAAGGTGAACAAGTTTTATCCCTCCTCCTTATGACACCCTTTTAGATACCTGAAAACTGCTGTCATGTCCCCTCTCAGTCTTCTCTTTTCCAAACTAAACAAACCCAATTCTTTCAGCCTTCCTTCATAGGTCATGTTCTCAAGACCTTTAATCATTCTTGTTGCTCTTCTCTGGACCCTTTCCAATTTCTCCACATCTTTCTTGAAATGAGGTGCCCAGAACTGGACGCAATACTCCAGCTGAGGCCTAACCAGAGCAGAGTAGAGCGGAAGAATGACTTCTCATGTCTTGCTCACAACACACCTGTTAATACATCCCAGAATCATGTTTGCTTTTTTTGCAACAGCATCACACTGTTGACTCATATTTAGCTTGTGGTCCACTATAACCCCTAGATCCCTTTCTGCCGTACTCCTTCCTAGACAGTCTCTTCCCATTCTGTATGTGTGAAACTGATTTTTTCTTCCTAAGTGGAGCACTTTGCATTTGTCTTTGTTAAACTTCATCCTGTTTAACTCAGACCATTTCTCCAATTTGTCCAGATCATTTTGAATTATGACCCTGTCCTCCAAAGCAGTTGCAATCCCTCCCAGTTTGGTATCATCCGCAAATTTAATAAGCGTACTTTCTATGCCAATATCTAAGTCGTTAATGAAGATATTGAACAGAGCCGGTCCCAAAACAGACCCCTGCGGAACCCCACTCATTATGCCTTTCCAGCAGGATTGGGAACCATTAATAACAACTCTCTGAGTACGGTTATCCAGCCAGTTATACACCCACCTTATAGTAGCCCCATCTAAATTGTATTTGCCTAGTTTATCGATAAGAATATCATGCGAGACCGTATAAAATGCCTTACTAAAGTCTAGGTATACCACATCCACAGCTTCTCCCTTATCCACAAGACTCGTTATCCTATCGAAGAAAGCTATCAAAGTAGCAAGAGAAGCACCTGCATCTTCTGAGTTGTCTCAGCACCTTCCCCAGGCTGCTTTCACACATAAAAACATAGGAATGGGTGGCTGGAACAGACCTCAAGAAGTCTTCAAATCCAGCCTCCTGCACTGTGGTAGGACCAAGTAAACCTAGACTATCCCCGACAGGTGTTTGTCCAACCTGTTTTTAAAAACCTCCAATAATAGCGATTCCACAACTACCCTTATAGTTAGAAGGATTTTCCTAATATCTAACCTAAATCTCCCTTGCTGCAGATTAAGCCCTTGACTTCTTGTCCTACCTTCAGGAAACATGGAGACTAATTATTCACCATCCTCTTTATAACAGCCCTGAACATATTTGAAGACTATTATCAGGTCCCACTCAGTCGTCTTTTCTCAAGACTGAACATGTCCAGTTTTTTTTAACCTTTCCTCCTAGGTCAGGTTTTCTAAACTTTTTATCATTTTTGTTAATCTCCTGTAGACTCTCTCAAATTTGTCCACATTTTCCTAAAGTGTAGAACCCAATTGGACACAGGAATCCATCTGAGGCCTCAGCAGTGTCAAGTCGGACAATTACTTCCCATGTCTTACATATGATAATATACTCCAGAATGAGATTAGCCTTTTTCTCAGTTGTATCACATTGTTGGCTCATATTCAATTTGTGATGCACTATAATCCCCAGATCCTTTTCTGCAGTATTACCACCTAGCCAATTATTCCCATTTTGTACTTGAACATTGGATTTTTTCTTCCTAAGTAAAGGACTTTACACTTATCTTTATTGAATTTCATCTTGCTGAATTCACACCATTTCTCCAATCTGTCAAGGTCATTTTGAATTCTAGTCTTGTCCTCCAAATTGTTTGCCACCCCTCCCAGCTTGGTGTAATCTACAAATGTTATAAGCATATTCTCCACTCCATTGTCCAAGTCTTTAATGAAAATATTGAATAGTACCAGGCCCAGGACTGACCCCTGCATGTCCCCACTAGATATTCCCTCTCAGTTTGATAGCAAAACATTGACAACAACTCTTGGAGAATGTTTTTTTCAAATAATTGTGCACCCATGTTATAGTAATTCCATCTAGACTGCATCTCCCTAGTTTGCTTATAAGAATCAAAATATATCACATCTATTGGTTCTCCCCCACCCCACATCAACGAGGCCAGTAACCCCTGTCAAAAAAGAAATTTGTTGGTTTGGTGTGATTTCTTCTTGGAAAGAATCCTGCTGGCTATTCCTTACAACCCTATTTTACTCCAGATGCTTACAAATTCATTGTTTAATAATTTGTTTCAATGTCTTTCTGGGTATCAAAGTTAGGTGGAATGGTTTATAAATCCCTGGGTCCTTTTGGTCCTCTTTGTAAAGAGAGGTACTATTTTTGCTGTTTCCCAGTCTTCTGAGATCTCATCCATCCTCCAGGAGTTCTCAAAGGTAATTGCTAATGATTCTCCTGAACTCCTTTTCCCCTTAGTTCCCCCCACACACACCCCAATAGGGCCTTGCCTCTGAGTTTGTGAAAGTGTGCTTTTTTAAAAGTCCATCATCCTTATTTTGCTGCTCTCACTCCTCCCTGTCCTTAGACATGAAATCTATCATTTCATGATCACTTTTATCCAAATTGCCTTCCACCGTCAGATTCGCTACAAATTCTTCCCTGTTGGTCAGAATCAAGTAAAAAATGGCTGTCCCTGGTTACTTCCTCCACTTTTGGAACAAAAAGTTGTTCCCAATACATTCCAAGAACTTACTGGAATTTTTTTGTTTTGCCATAGTACATTTATAACAGATGTCAGGGTAGTTAAAGTCCTGCATTACTACCAGGTCTCATGTTTTGGATATGTCTATTATTTATTCTAGAAACTCCTCAACCTCCTCTTCTTCATTTGGTTGTCTTTAGTAGACCCCTACCATGACATCAGCCCTATTTCTATCCCTTTTATCTTTACCCAGTGACTCTCAACAGGTTTGCTTCCAACCTCTTTGTGGAACTCAAAACAAGTATATACATTCTTGATGTATGATGCAATGTCTCCTCCCTTTTCACCCTGCCCATCTTTCTTGAACAATCTGTACCCCTCATGCCAATATTCGAGTCATGAGACTTATTCTGCCAAGTCTCTGCGATGTCGATTGTCATAATTTAGCTTATTACTAATACTTCCAGTTCTTCATGTCTATTCCCCTTACTCCTTGCATTTGTGCATAAACATCTAAAATGTTAAGCAGATTCCCCCACCGATTTCCCTCTTGTTGTTAGTATGACCCTATTGTAATTTACAATTTCCCCACCCAATATCTAACTCTCTGTTAAAGTCACCTTTTTTATATACTTACCTGTGGTCTTTTGTCACCTGTTCCATTTGAACCTAGTTTAAAGCCCTCCTAACTAGGATGGTGAATCAGTGTATGAAGATGATCTTCCCCTTCTTGGTCAGGTGGACCTCATCTCTTCACAGCAGACCTTCTTCCCAGAACAGAATCCCATGGTCAAGAAAGCTGAAATCCTTCCATTGACATAATTTGCACAGCCATGCATTCATTGGCAGGAGGCGTGTATCCCTGCCTGGGCCCTTACCTTCCATAGGGAGGTTGGATTAGAACACAACCTGCACCCCTTCCCCTTCATCCTAGTTTCCAGAGCCCTATAGTCACTGCTGAGCTGCTCAAGGACAGACCTGGCAGTATGATTAGTGCCTACGTAGATGAGCAACATGGGGTAATAATCAGAGGGTAAGGGAAGCCTTGACAACCTTTTTGTAATTCTTGGACACAGGCTTTAGGCAGGCAGCACACCTCCTGGGACATCATGTCAGCTCAGCAGTTGATGCTTCCATTCCCCTCAGAAGGGAATCTGCAACCACTCACTCTCTACATCTCTTCCTCTCAGGTGCGGTGGCCAGGAGCCTCTCAGCCTTGGGGGCGAATGGCTTCTCCTCCGCCATTGAGGTCTGCGCCTCATCTCCTGTTGCCAGTACAGCATACTTGTTCTTCTGATGGACAAGAGACCTGAGTGGAGGAAAGAGTGCCATATAATGCTCAAGTTGGCCAGTAGACAGTCTTCTCCTCACAGAGCATCCAGTTCTTCTTCCTCGTCTGGTGCTGCGGTAATCATATGTAGTCAGTTAGCACCCTCCAGCCCAGATATTTCCATGTTGTCAATTAAATCCTTGTGCTCCCAGATGCTATGCAGATGAGCCATCTCCTCCTAGTGCTCTCTTACTTGCTTCCGTAAGACTTCATCAACAGCCACCTCTCACACCTGGTGGTTCCCCCTGCCTGGCTTTCATTAGTGGGGATATGCAGGCTGCATTCCCAGGAAGTCAAGGCTAGGTGCAGGGTGGAAGCCTTCAGGGTCAGGATGCTTGTCCGGCAGGTGCAGGCAGAGAAAGAGCTAGCAGTGGTGTTGGCAATGTGTCATTTTCCTCCCATGGAGGGTTCTTCATTATAGAGTACCAGCAAGTTAAGAAAACAAAAAACAACACACATCCCTGCCTCCCTGCACTGGCTAAATCAGCTGTCTGAAGTCTCCCAACTGCCTTAATCTCACCAGCCACTGGAAGCCTGCATTTTTTTTAAAGCCTTAGTCCCACTCACAACTGGTATGGGTGACTCAATCCCTCTAACCACTAGCCTATCCAATCACAAGCACTGCTCTCACTTCAAAGGTCCCCTAGTAGCTGTAACAATATTACTTCACCTCCTGTTCCACAGTTGCCAGAGGCTGATTCATGCTTGCTGCTCTCCCTTTATGTGTCTCTAGGCCTAAGAAGAGGAGAATAACATACTGGCACTGGCACACCCAAACTACTTAACATCTTTAAACAATTTGGGGACAGACCAAACACTTTTTTTCACACAGATGGTCTCCATATTTATAGGGGAATATCCTAAATTGAGACATTTTATGATCCAGTCTATAAAACAGAATCCATCTAGGAAAATGTGCCTTATAATTGTTTTTTTTTTTTTAATGGGTGACATCTTCAACTCAAACTGTTTCATTGCTGTGGTTAGGGAGATGGTCACTATGTATATCAACCATGTAATGAATTGACACTTTCCCACTATATCTGGTATAGTGATCAAGTTGTTGTTTTTTAAAAATAAATAAATTATTCTTCTAAATTCAATGAATAATATAAACTAACATTCTTGCTAAAGATTTATAGCATATTTTTGAAGGCAGGCACTGGGGCAAATCTGTATAAATGACATGAATCCCAAAGTTGCATGTAGCGTCAAATCCTGCTTGCCTTACTAACAATGAAGTCAATATGTTTAAAGTGAAAAGGATTTAGTCAATTATTTGAAATATTTATAAATTATTAAAAGGATTTATTTAGCATAATCTAAGGTAGCTGTTTTGAATAGGACAGTCTATCAACTGCATTTCTGCAAAAACGGGCCACTGCATTTCTGCAAAAATCATATTAAATAAGGACCTCAGTTTTCATGATGGTACATCTTTATAATCCTTGTCTGTAGACAATATTGTTGGGACCCCAGAAAAATCAAAATGTTATCTCATATATCACAAATACTTTCATTTTGTATCCTGGAATTTTTGTCCCCAAAATGACTAAGACTTGTAAATCTTGATGGAAAGTTATTGCAAAGCAGCATGGTGTTATAATTAAAATACTGGAATGGGATAGGGACGATAATTGGCTTCAGCCTCACATTCATCGATCAGTGTAGTTGAGCTGGAACAGGTGATGTAATAATTTGCTGCTGGTATAGGCTAGCAGTAGGTATTACTCCCCCTCAGAGCAAGGAGGAAGGTGGGGAGAAATTGAGATTCAGCGGTGAGCCTTTGAATCACTACAATGCCTCCCGAAGATACATCTGGGATATTGCATTTTATGTACCATCCCTTGCATGGGGCTCTGCCTAAAGCTACATTCTAGTCCTAAATGTAAATGGCCAGACTAACCTCTCGGTGCATTAAGGAGCCTATTGTAAACACAGGTACAAGGTTTCTGCACAGGAGGGAGAACTAGTGCTGTTTGGGACTTTTTTTTTTTTTTTGACAACTAGTTTTTTGTTGAAAAATGCCAATTTGTCAAAATCTAAACTGTGAAACAGGGTTGAGTATGACGCATTTCCTGACTCCGAAAAAATGGTGAGTGAAAAGGTTTTGAAATTTTCAATGTATCATTTCAAGATTTTCTAAATGAAAAAAATTGGTTTCTGGGTCAAAACAACTATTTGTTTCAAAATTTAAGTTAATTAGCCTGAAAAAGGCCAACATCAAAACAAAACCTTTCAAAATTAGCAAAAGGAAGCATTTTATTGGCCCAAAATGGGGGAAAATGTCATTTTCAGTTCACAAATATTTTTGAGGTTTCAGCCTTTCATCCTGACTTGAGGTGGGACCCAGCTCTACTAAGGACTCAGTTCTGCCACCCTGACCCTTTTTGAGTAGTATTTTACCCTGAGTCTTACAGTGAGTGAACCTGAGGGAAATACAGCAACACTGCTTTGTGTGGCTATCTGCATTGCAGGTCACAATGCTGAGGGGAAACCAGTTGCCAAGGAACTGCTATTTCTCCCTTCCCTAGAGGTGGGTGGACAGGCATAAGGAATGGGTGAAGCCTTGGTTCCAAACCCAGAACATACTAGCCTGCTGAGCTGGCATGGAAGTAGAAGTAAGCAATGCTAAGAAAGACCATAAATTGTTATGGTAGATGTCTGTCATTATATCATATTTGTTCAACCTCACAGTGATTTTTTTATAGGAATTTGTTTATGTTTGGATCATAAACAATATTAGAAGGTTTTTTTCCCTTGTTTGGTATCGAAGGAAGGATCACACAGGTGCCCAAAACCTCCAACACTCTTTGGGCCAATTCCGCTGTCCCTCCAGTATAAAGTAGGGACACATTAGGGGTACTGTTTGTGGTTTATTTTTAAATTACATCAAAGGTACCTAGAGCATAGCCATCTAAAGTACTTGTATGGTTTCCACTACCATAGTAGTGCCTCAGTCTTTACCTCTCTGAGACAGAGAAGTGCCATTATCCCCATTTTATAGATGGGTAACTGAGGCCTAGAGGCCCAGATTTTTAAAGATATTGAGGAATTACTCCACTCAGTGTCAGAAAGCCTAATTGACTTAGGGGCCTAAGGACCAGGTTTTTAAAGGTATTTAGGTGCACAACTACCAATCTGGCCCTAAATCTCATTTTCAGAAGTGACTTATGTGCTTAGAAGCCTAAATCTGATTGAACATCGATGGAAATTAATCTCCTAAATGCCTAAGTCATTTCTGAAATAGGTTCCTATGTTTGTTAGAATTGAACTCATATGTCCTAAGTCCTAAGTTAGTGCCTTAAGCACTGGCCTACTCTTCCTCTCATATGAGTAGGTATATTTTTTTCTTTTTTAGTACAATTGTAAATAACTAAAATAAAACTATACAATTTTTTTTAAAAGCCAGCTCATTAACTGCTTTTGGAATAATCTTCCAAATCTTATTTTGACACATGTGGCAGGAAAGGACATTTGTGATTGTTGAGACTCAGAAAATAATTTGTATGCTATCTTTTATGCTCCAGTGAAAAAACTGAGTATTAAAAAAATATTCTTCAGCACCCTTCAATTTAAAAAACTGTTGATAAGAGAAAAGTGTTCAGGTAACTTGAGCTGGGGCTCTGATGGTGTGGTCGCCCTCACTTGCATACAAAAAGTCATGAATTAGCTGAAAATTCCCTCTACCTGTCACCCTTGATGGTAGGTATAAGGGGCTTGGTCTAACCTGAGATCATCTTACATGTGTCACATAGGATGTATTGTGCAGTTTCATAGACAGACGACGCCAAAGCAACACACCCTGACAGACCGATAATGGCCTCTCATATAGCAACCCCCCCTCAGAAAAAAAGCTTAAAAGCTTTTTTCTCCCTCCTGTCTCTTCCTGTCACTGAGGCATTTTCCTAAAAAACAATTCCTGACCAGTAAGTTTTTGTCAGCAAGTTTAATAGAAAGGAGTTAGTATATCAAAAAAAATTGATGACAGAAATGCAACTTTCCCCTCCAGCTCTAATATATGACTCATTAGGTACTGTGCTCTTATCAGGGTGTCTATTTCAATTAGTCTCCTTCCTAAAGGAACTCATATCTTAATTTGTTTAGATTTTTTTTCTCTTTCCATTAATAATTTCCTACGGACACCAAAATGGAGGCTGGTTTGTGTTAAAATGGCTTGCATAGTTTGAGCCTTCCCATTATCATAGTGTTGTGACTGCAGGTTTTCTGATCACTTTCACAGGCTGATAACAATTGGTTGCTGCCTCAAGGCACATATTTTTTGGCTGCAACAAAAAAGAGGGGTATAGTGTTGCCAGAATCATGATGACACATTACTGAGAAAAATGCAAACATGAATTTCTAGCAACAATGAAAACTAAAGGGAGAAGAGTGAGATACAAGACGTGGTGGTATTTCGGTGGCATGCTCCACTGCAAGACTTTGAATGGATTGTGTGTTACTTCATAGGACAAAATTCAGATCCTAAGTAGAAATTAGAAACAGACTTTTCCCAACTATTTTCACAGTGCCAGGATGATAACAGATAGCGTCATATTGCCACAAACTGAAAGGAAGGGCTTTTTATTACTGTTTTTGTTAAGCATATTTAGTCTTGTATATGAAGCTGAATAAAATGTTGTATCCAGAATGTGAAAAAGGACATATGCATCTGCTAATCTGAGGTGAGTTTCTGCCACTCTTGTTCTGAATAGTATGTGATCTAAGAAGAGATCCAGCTGGGCCATGTTGTGCAGCTATTTACCCTGGTGATCGGTTACTCACATGAGTAGTTCCATTAAAGTCAAAGGGAATAATTGAGTGAGTAAAAACTCCCTGGTGTAAATAAAGGCTCTGTCCTCTAGCCCACTGACATCAGCAGGATTAGTCACAGAATAAGGTACTATTCAGTAGGGAGACAACATAAAGAAAAAAGTCTGTGTTACTGCATATAATTAAGCTAGGCACAAAAGAACCTCAAACCAGTTTCACTGAAAGACTATAATTTTAACAACATTTGGTTGTCACACAGGAGTAAAAAAGATGTTTTTTTTGTTACATGCAGTTATCCCACACTGTCCTGTAACGAAGCCAAGTCCTGGAAAACACGTGAACACTGTGTGTGAGAGAAAATCATTTCCTGTGCTGTTTTGGCAGAAATAAAGATTTGTTTTGATAGATTAGAAGTGATGTATGGTAAATTAAGTAATCTAAGGGCAGGGCCGGCTCCAGCATTTCTGCCACCCCAAGCAAAAAAAAAAAAAAAAAAAAAAAGCCGCGATCGCGATCGGCGGCGGCAATTGGGAAAAAAAAAAAAAGCCTCGATCGGCGGCGGCAGTTCAGCGGCAGGTCCTTCGCTCCTAGAGGGAGTGAGGGACCTGCCGCCCCCGAATTGCTGCAGGTGCCGCCCCTCTCCCTTGGCCGCCCCAAGCACTTGCTTGTTAAGCTGGTGCCTGGAGCCGGCCCTGTCTAAGGGTGACCCACTTCTCAAACATCTGGAGAGTTGCCTGCCCCAGTGATAGTTTCAAGCTTTATTCAACAGTGCATATTCTCATCATCATTATCATCAACATTCAGAACTTTATTTTCTGATTTAGGTATAACCTCATCAATCTGAATTATGTTTATGGTGCATTAAACTTAAATGATAAAATAACTTCAGGTGTTTTTTTCTCATTTTTTTTTTACCTTGCCTTTTTGAGCCTTCCTTGCTCCCCTTTTCCACAATGCTAACATAGCCTTTTCTTCCTGCCAGGGGTAGTAATTCATTTAATTTGGAAGGATGTGTTGTATAGTTGCAGGAGTATGGGGACTAGGACTTCTCACTCTGAGACACTGGGCAAGTCTCTTAACATGTGGGAAGGTAACTGGAGGTTAAGAGAGATGAAGTGACTTGCCAATTGCACCAGGCTGCCACTCAAATCTTACTTCTTAGATTAAATGTGTTATAAATTTGCAAGACCCCAAACAAACAAATGCTCTGTAATTGAAGAGCATTACTGATTTACCTTTTTTAAAAAAAACAATGAGAAAATTGGCCCTCCTTCCCTTCCCCCATGTCCTGAGAAAAGAGCCACTCAGATTATCAACCATATTTACCAAGAAATTTTAGAAAATTATCACACAAGGTATATGATGGTATTTGAATGGAGTTTTATCCACCCACCATGGAGGAGATCAATGTATTTAATAAATAATAATTAATAATAAACAGTAATTTCAAACTTTCTCCTCTAAATATATGTGGTGTTGTAGCCATATTGGTCCTAGGATATTAGAGAGATAATGTGGGTGAGGTAGTATCTTTTATTGGACCAATCTCTGTTGGTGAAAGACGAGCTTTCAAAGAAGAGTTCTGTGTATTTCAAAAGTTTGTCTTTCACCAGCAGAAGTTGGTCCAATTAAAAGATATTACCTGCCTCATCTTGTCTCTCCTCTAAACATATCTATTTTCCTTCCATTCTGTTACTTTTTCTTCTTTTTTGTTTCTTTGCTGTTTTGGAGCTAATGCACATTGGATCCATCTTGTTTTCCTCAGTGCTTTGGTTTAGGATTCAAAACAATTTATATTTTTTTTTATATTGCCCATTTTAAATATAGAGATATCTGTGCAAAACATCATGCAACAAGGCCAGCAACCTCCAAGTTAGATTGTATGTAAAGATACAATCTATTAAGTCTAACATGCTTGTTCAGAGACATGCAAACAGTATTCTTCATGTTTAAGGATCAGGAGTTCAAACTCATGTAATGATTGTACTCAAATGTGTAATGTTTCTGGGTGAGTGGTTGTTCTGGAAGTGTTTTCATTTTAATAGATTGTCTCTTCATTCCCATGAAATACAGATTTCCTTTCATAATGTATTTCTAGATTTCATCCAAGAAAACTTCAACGTGGTAACTTCCTCAGGAAAAAAAATAAAAAAAATAATGCTTTTTCCAATATTCTGGGGGAAAACATTTCTCTTAAAAGCAAAATTGCTAGTCAAGTGAATAGTTTATGAAATCTAAAGTTAAAGTGAAGAGAAATACAAATTAATTACCTACATGTGGAATTAATAAAAAAAAAAAAACAGGAAAGACACTCAGGAAAAACAATAATAGGAAAATATCGAAAGTCAAAGTCTTATTTCATGCATCTAAACCTCAGACCAATATCAGTGAAACATGGGAAAGTGGCAGTTAAGGGAAGCCTGAAAATCTATGCTCCATTTACATTATCTCTGGCAGAGACCATTATGGGTAAATTAAATGTAAATAGAAAGAGGTTTGTTTGTTTGTAATAAATTGAAGGCTTATATTTCTCATGAATTCAGAGAAATGATTTTCGAAAATTGTTCTAGAAAGATACACTTGGAAAATAATATAATTAACTGCTCCTAACTAGCCATTAGGTATGGATGGAGACTGTGAAAACGATACCCTTTTTGTCTCCACTGTGAAATTATAGACCTCAGGTTATATGAATGATATCTTTTATTAAAACGGGATCTAAGAGTATTAAGTAACATATGAGATGCCTAAAGATTGTTAAGTCATTGACTGCACCTTTTGAGAAGATTCTGCTGCATTTCACTTTAAGCTAATCCTTTACTTTAATGTCACCTGTACTTCATTACTTAGAGCCAAGTCTAGGGACACCATGATTGCAAAGGATTTCTGTATGGTCACATTATGAACCTATTTTTCTGGGTTTTATATACCTTAACAGCCATTTTAAATCACATTTGCCAGAAACTTAGAGTATGTTTGTACAGAGCCTAACACAAGGGAGTCCTGTTCCTTGACTGGGGGTCTAGGAGGTACAGTAATACAAATAATAATATGTGGCTACATATATACACACACAAATATATACTAAATGTGCTGTGGACCAAGCCAGATAGGACCGATAGATATAGATAGATGAGATAAAGTATCCCATTAACTTCAGTGGGCTTTTAATCATGCCCATATATGATACAATCTTGTTCATATAGACAATATTAAAATTATTAAAATAACAATAATGGACTGACTTAAAACTAAAACAATTGTTACATTAAGAGCTGAATTTCTAAAGAATCTTGCACATAGCAGAGTGCACATATCTTGGGCTTTCAGAAGATGACTTCCCCCCCCCCCCAAAGATTTATGTGCATGCCTATGCAGATAATTAGGCCAGCTCTGTGCATAGCCAAACTCTGGGCACACACACACAGATTTTGGCTTCACACACTGCAGTGGGATTTACAAAAGGAGTTTTTGTGTGTCATTCAGCTAGAGTGCCCATGAGACAGCTACAGCTCAAAGTGACAGCTCATTACATCTTTTTGCATCTACATGTAAATAACACAGGAACCGTATATATCACACCACTGGGGCTGAAGTGGAAAAACAAACAGGAAAACATTCTTATGGCAGGCATCACCAGATGGCGCTGCTGCTCATAGTCTTTTAAGTCTTAGTATGCAAGCAAGTTTTTAGTCTTGGAAGAAATGCTTATATTGTTAGGTTTTGGTTATATAAAGTTCTGGAGAAAGGGAACTGTGCTACAGTCAAGAGAGTTTGTTCTTTGTCTTGGACTTAGATTCAAGGCAGTTATTGAGGCAGAGTTAGTCCTTGGAAACTCGGTATTGGTATTGGGCTGAGACTCCTGGAAGGGATGATTGCCTGCATCGCTGAGTCAGGACTAGTATATGGCCTGGTCTACACTATGAGTTTAATTCGAATTTAGCAGCGTTAAATCGAATTAACCCTGCACCCGTCCACACAACGAAGCCATTTATTTCGAAATAAAGGGCTCTTAAAATCGTTTTTTGTACTCCTCCCCGACGAGCGGAGTAGCGCCAAAATCGATATTGTCATTTTGAATTAGGGTTAGTGTGGCCGCAATTCGATGGTATTGGCCTTTGGGAGCTATCCCACAGTGCACCATTGTGACCGCTCTGGACAGCAATCTGAACTCGGATGCACTGACCAGGTAGACAGGAAAAGCCCCGCGAACATTTGAATTTTATTTCCTGTTTGCCCAGCGTGGAGAGCACAGGTGACCACAGAGAGCTCATCAGCACAGGTAACCATGTAGGCCGATAATCGAAAAAGAGCACCAGCATGGACCGTACGGGAGGTACTGGATCTGATCGCTATATGGGGAGAGGATTCAGTGCTAGCAGAACTTTGTTCGAAAAGACGAAATGCCAAAACTTTTGAAAAAATCTCCAAGGGCATGATGGAGAGAGGCCACAATAGGGACTCAGATCAGTGCCGCATGAAAGTCAAGGAGCTCAGACAAGCCTATCAAAAAACAAAGGAGGCAAACGGTCGCTCCGGGTCAGAGCTGCGGACATGCCGCTTCTACGCCGAGCTGCATGCAGTTCTAGGGGGGGCCGCCACCACTACCCCACCTCTGACCGTGGATTCCGAGGCGGGGGTAATCTCGTCAGCCACACCTGAGGATTCTGCGGACGGGGAAGAGGAGGAGGAGGAGGAGGAGGAGGACGACGAGCTTGCGGAGAGCACACAGCACTCCGTTCTCCCCAACAGCCAGGATCTTTTTCTCAGCGTGACTGAAGTACCCTCCCAAGCCAGTATCCAAGACCATGACCCAATGGAAGGGACCTCGGGTGAGTTTACCTTTTAAAATATAAAACTTGTTTTAAAAACAAGCGTTTTTTAATGATTACTTTGTCCTGAGGACTTGGGATGCATTCGCGGCCAGTACAGCTACTGGAAAAGTCTGTTAACGTGTCTGGGGATGGAGCGGAAATCCTCCAGGGACATCTCCATGAAGCTCTCCTGGAGGTACTCCAAAAGCCTTTGCAGAAGGTTTCTGGGCAGTGCAGCCTTATTCCGTCCTCTATGGTAGGACACTTGACCACGCCATGCTAGTAGCAAGTAATCTGGTATCATTGCATGACAAAGCCTGGCAGCGTATGGTCCCGGTGTTTGCTGGCATTCAAGCAACATCCGTTCTTTATCTCGCTGTGTAATCCTCAGGAGAGTGATATCGCTCATGGTAACCTGGTTGAAATACGGGAATTTAATTAAGGGGACAGAGGTGGCCGTTCCTACTGGGCTGTTTGCCTGTGGCTGAAAAGAAATCTTTCCCTGCAGTTAGCCAAGCGCGGGGGGAGAGGGGGGGAGGGGAAATTGGCCCTGAGCTTTTCGCGTTTGACTAGCAGGGATCTTCCCTGATACCAGCCACGCGGTGGGGGGAGGGATAAAGCGATCATCCAGAGAATTGGATGGGGGGGGGGTTAGTTTGTTTTCTGCTGCTGAAGGTTAACAGGAAAACCGCAGCACTCAACGGGCTTTGCTTGGTATGTGGGAAAGGAGGGCGCAGAAGCCGAAAGACAATGGCTTACCATGGCCGCATGCAAGCCGAATTCTGTTGCCCGGACCTGCGTCTGTGATCTCTAGCAGCAAAGCCACAGGCACTCAATATTAAGAGGCAAAATGCGACCTTGCACAGAAATCACATGTGCTATGTAATGTGAATAGTGTTGGTCACCGTGAAAGAGTATAAGCATTGTTCTGTAAAATGTATCTTTTAAAAAAATTCTCTCCTTTTTTCCCTCCCTCCAGTAGCTGCAAATTTTTCAAGCCTCCCTCCTCCGTCCCAAAGGCTATCTCAGATAAGGCGTCGGAAAAAGAGGACGCGAGACGAGATGTTCGCGGAAATCATGGAATCCACCCGCAGTGAAAGAGCTCATCTGAATGAGTGGAAGGACACGGTTTCAAAGTAAATGAAAGATGCCAGTGAACGTGAGGACATGAGGGACCAACGTGAGGACATGAGGGACCAACATGAGGACAGGAGGGACCAACGTGAGGAGAGGAGAGACGCCCGAGATGAGAGGTGGCGGCAGGAAGATCAGAGGAGGCAGGATGCAACGCTGGGGCTGCTGCGTGAGCAAACAGACATGCTCCGGCGTCTGGTGGAGCTTCAGGAATGGCAGCAGGATAACAGAGTGCCGCTACAGCCCCAGTATAACCCCCTTCCCCATGTTCCATAGCCTCCTCCCCCAGACGTGTAAGAACGCGGGGGGGTGGGGGGGAGGCTCCGTGCACCCTCCCATTCCACCCCAGTGGACAGCCCAAGCAAAAGGCTGTCATTTTGTTAACCTTTTTTTAGTGGCCTTTTCCTTCCCGCCGATCCTCCTCCCAAACCCCACCCGGGTTCTCTCCCTCTTTTTATAATCAATTAATAAAGAATAAATGATTTTTAAATGATAGTGACTTTATTTCCTTTGAAAGCAAGCTGTGATCGAAGGGGGAGGGTGGGTTCCTTACAAAGAATGAGTCAATAAAGGGGGTGGGTTTTCATCAAGGAGAAACAAACAGAAATTTCACAATGTAGCCTGGCCAGTCATGAAACTGGTTTTCAAAGCTTCTCTGATGCGCAGCACTTCCTGGTGTGCTCTTTTAATTGCCTTGGTGTCTGGCTGCGCATAATCAGCAGCCAGGCGATTTGCCTCAGCCTCCCACCCCGCCATAAAAGTCTCCCCCTTACTTTCACAGAGATTGTGGAGCACACAGCAAGCAGCAATAACAATGGGGAGATTGGTTTGGCTGAGGTCTGACCAAGTCAGTAACGATTGCCAGCGACCTTTTAAACGTCCAAATGCACATTCTACCACCATTCTGCACTTGCTCAGCCTGTAGTTGAACAGCTCCTGACTCCTGTCCAGGCTGCCTGTGTATGACTTCATGAGCCATGGCATTAAGGGGTAGGCTGGGTCCCCAAGAATAGCTATTGGCATTTCAACATCCCCAACGGTTATTTTCTGGTCCGGGAAGTAAGTCCCTTGCTGCAGCCGTTTAAACAGAGTAGTGTTCCTGAAGATGCGAGCATCATGAACCCTTCCCGGCCAGCCCACGTTGATGTTGGTGAAACGTCCCTTGTGATCCACCAGTGCTTGCAGCACCATTGAAAAGTACCCCTTGCGGTTTATGTACTGGGTACCCTGGTGCTCCGGTGCCAAGATAGGGATATGGGTTCCATCTATCGCCCCACCACAGTTAGAGAATCCCATTGCAGCAAAGCCATCCACTATGACCTGCACATTTCCCAGAGTCACTACCTTTCGTAGCAGCAGCTCAGTGATTGCTTTGGCTACTTGCATCACAGCAGCCCCCACAGTAGATTTGCCCACTCCAAATTGATTCCCGACTGACCTGTAGCTGTCTGGCGTTGCAAGCTTCCACAGGGCTATCGCCACTCACTTCTCAACTGTGAGGGCTGCTCTCATCTTGGTATTCTGGCGCTTCAGGGCAGGGGACAGCAAGTCACAAAGTTCCATGAAAGTGCCCTTACGCATGCGAAAGTTTCGCAGCCACTGGGAATTGTCCCACACCTGCAACACTATGCAGTCCCACCAGTCTGTGCTTGTTTCCCGGGCCCAGAATCGGCATTCCACGGATAGAACCTGCCCCATTAACAACATGATCTCCAAAGCACCGGGGCCCGTGGTTTGAGAGAATTCTGTGTCCATGTCCATGTCCTCATCACTCTTGTCGCTGCGCTGCCGTCGCCGCCTCCTCCTCGCCTCGTTTTTCTGGTCCTGGTTCAGCATAAACTGCACGAGAATGCGCGAGGTGTTTACAATGTTCATGACTGCTGTCTTGAGCTGAGCGGGCTCCATGCTTGCCATGGTATGGAGTCTGCAGTGTTCACCCAGGAAAAAAGGTGCGAAATGGTTGTCTGCCGTTGCTTTCATGGAGGGAGGGGTGAGGCTGTACCCAGAAGCACCTGCGACAATGTTTTTTGCCCCATCAGGCACTGGGATCTCAACCCAGAATTCCAATGGGTGGGGGAGACTGCGGGAACTATGGGATAGATATGGGATATCTACCCACAGTGCAACGCTCCGGAAATCGACGCTAGTCCCGGTACATGGACGCACACCGCCGAATTAATGTGCTTAGTGTGGCCACATACATTCGACTTTATACAATCTGTTTCCAAAATTCAAATTCTGTAAATTCGGATTAATCCCGTAGTGTAGACATACCCTATGTGTCAGTAAAGACTTTGTGTCATGGATTTCTCTTCTACTGGGTAGCCAAACTGCAGGCTTGGACATCTACTATAACATGGCAGAGGGACTATGCCACTGTCAGGAATGGGTCTACATCTCATCTCTGGGTAATCTCAAGTCCCTGCTTCAATAACTATTTAATTATTTATACAAAGTGAAATAACTTAAATAGAAATGTTTGAAAGAGACTTGCCCCAGAATTTCCCATAGCCCAGTGGCTCAGGCATTCTCATGCAACAGGAGAGCCAAAGCTCCAATCATCTAGAGGGGGATTTGAACTGGGACTCCTATAGCCCTAGAGAGTAGTCTAATTACTGGCCTAAAGATAAGGGTGGACTCCTCTGCATGCGAATAGCATAGAAGTCCAAAAACATTTTTTGGCCAAAACTGTTTGGGAAATTCATGGTAAATTCACAAATATTTTTGGACTGACTGAAGCTGCATTTTTGATTTTATTTTGGTGAATGAAATATTCTCCAAAATTTTTGCACAGGTTGGCAGTTGAGGCATGATTATGAAAGAAAACTGGATTTTGCATTGGGTTAGAATCTATGTCTCATTTTAAAGATTTCCAAACACATTTTATATTAGTATCTTGTGTGAGGGTTGTTCCAGCAAGTGGAATACTCTTTCTGACTACAGTTATGAGCCCCGTGGTCAGAGAACAAAGGTACCAGAGCTCAGGAACCCAAACTCCTGCTTTCCACACTGAGCTGCCTCAAGGTGCAACACTGATCTACCCTATCAAACAACAAAAATATGGCTCTTCCAAAAGATTCCCTTTGTGTCTGGCTGCCCTCTACACTAATAGGATGACTAACAATAAACTCTTAGTACTCCATGTTACAGTGCCGTCTACACCAGCCGATTTCTCTCTTCTCCCCTCATCACTGACCTTCCTCTCAATCTGGCCACAAATTCCACTGCTGACATTTGTGAAAATGGCCTAGGAGTTAGAGGGACAGAGCTGGGAGAAGAGGTCCAGGCAGTGGCGGATTAGCCACTGGGCCAACAGGGCCCATGCCCAGGGGCCCTGGCCATTTGGTGGGGGGGGAGGGAGAAAAATGGGCACCCCCACACCCTGACCCCACTCCCCAGCATGTTTTGGCTTGTGGGGAGTGGACAGAACAGGACGGAGCAGCTTTTCCCCTGTGTTCAGGGTCCTGCCTCAGTAGCTGGACACAGCCTCCTGGGTCCCAGTGCCTGCCTGTTTCCTTTACAACCTTGAATGCCTGCAGGGGGTGGGGGGAGAGCAAGGGAGGGATGAGGAGAAGAGAAGGTGAGAGAAAGGAGGAGGGAATGGGGAAGAGGAGGGGATACGGGAATGGGCGGGTTCACTTGCTTGTACTTTTGGCTAGCTGCTGAGGGGGAGCAGGAGCCCAGCATTTGGCATTCCCTGGGCAGCAACAGCCCCAGATCAGAGGCAACCACAGCAGCACTACAGTGAGGGATATTGCTGCAAAAGCCAGTGCCAGAGTGGTCATCATCAGCAGCTGAGGCTCCTCCGTTACACCGTCCAATCTCCTGCAGCACCGGCAGCCCAGGTACCACTGTAGCCAAGGGTGGGAGAGAGCCAGTGAACCAAGGAGACTGATTCCAGCATGCACATGTGTGCATGGGCATGCTTTGCCCCCCCTCACCCCCCAATATAGCAGTCAAACTAGGCCTATGGCCCCAGGACTGGAGGAGCTCTAGCTCCCTGCTGCAGCCTCACTGCTGGGGGAGCGCTCACTCTCCATTGCGGCCCAGGGCTATGGCCTGGGGGTGGGAAATAGAGCTTTTCCAGTCTTGGGGCTGCAATTCGGGGACGGGAGAGGGCAGAAAGGAGCAAGATTGCAGGGCTGCAGTGTTGGGGAGCTGAATGGGTCTGACCGTGTGTAGAATGGAGCAGGGTGGTGGGGGAAGGGGCAGAATGGGTGGGGCCGTGGGTGGAGCCGCTGGTGGAAGGGGCAGAACAGGGGTGGGACCCCGCCCACTTGCTCTGGACCAGGGCCCCATGAAACCTTAGTCCGCCTCTTGGTCCAGGTGTTACTGAGGAAGGACTAAGATGGTGCATTGACTGGAGAACAGAGGATGGATTACTCAATAAATGCCCTGTTCTGTTCATTCCCTCTGAAGCATCTGCCACTGCCCACTGTCAGAAGACAGGATACTGGGTTAGATGGACCATTGGTCTGAACCAGTATGGCCATTCTTATATTTCTTATGAATCCATAAAACTCTCTGTTCACAGGCACTTCATGTTCTAAACATCCCTTGAAGAGCTGCACTAGATTAAAATATTTATTCCAGCATTTACAGGCAACCAGTGTGTTTCTTTCCCCTTAATGATGATCTCTACCATATGGTTGCTAAATAGCCAGGCTTTCACTTGCCTAAAACCACCTTTCAATAGTGCCGGGCAATGGTGTGTGTGCATGGTGCTCAGGGGCATACACACTAATGTATGCATTTGCTAGAAAATCTTTCAAAACATCAGTACCGGGGAGACTGGTCTTCCAAGGCCAACCTCACAAATGTATTAGTGAAGTTTTAAAAGTAATACACCCTCACAAAAAATACCCTCAACTTTGCATAAATAGTACTGAAAGGCCACCATTCAGATGGCTTAGCAACTAATTACATTTGAGCCTTGAAAATCTTCACTAGCTTGTACTTTTGGCTAGCTGCTGATGGAAGAGAAAACACAAGTGACAGAGAAGGGAATTACCACCTGTACAGAACACAATTTTGGTTTTGATGTTAGCTGCTGAGATCACACACAATGCACCTGTTAGAACTCTGTCAGAAAATGCATGCTTCAAAAATCATTGTGAAAATTTAGACACAAATATTTACACCCCAAAATACGTTGTGAGGGTTTTTTGTTTTTATTTGCTAAAATAAAAAATGCAAAACAGTTGCAGATACTGTGTTTCTTTTGGATCCACTAATAAAAGGTTTATCAAAACACACAAAGTGATGTTTCTGTCTTACTGGGGAAAGTATTGAGAAGATCTTTCAGTGATATATGATGCCATCAGCCTGTTACTGCAGGCGTTAAACCCCAATGTAGATCACTTTGTCAGCCTATGGGTCAATAATTTCCATTATAAACCTGAAATCTATGTGATACAGTGTGTGTATATTATATAATATTATGGAGCAAGTGATAACGTTTTGTCCTAGTGCATATCTTTATAGACTGGTTGTCACATGGACAACACACCCTTGCCCCCACATTCACAACATGCAGACTACTTTTCTCTCATTTATGATCACATAACATCCCTGCAGCAACTACAGCAATTGCTTATATGGAAAGCTAACATTAGGAAAATATTTAATTGGTCTTTACATTATGATAATATGATTTAGCAGTGGGTTACAGAAGACAGTCATCACCATGTTACTAGCCAGCTCCCTACAGGATGCCAGCAAGTGCTTTGTAGACCACAGTTTGAGAAGCTCAGAGTTAGACAATTAACATCTATGTAGTTTTTGTGTGTGTTTGATTGCAATTATGTGAAGAAGTCATGCATTGCACCTTAAAGGTCAGGTCTGTTTTTTCTCTTGTTATTGTGTTACTGCTGAGAAGCTTTAGTCACTACAGCTAAGTAATGGAACTGAAACCACACAAATATATGTATCTGATCTTAAAACACAGGGACCTCTTTGTGTCTTTAAGGAACTCTGATTTTCTTGCTTAAAAGATATGTGTATATCTATATACTGTATATAAACACTAACACACGAACAAAGGAGGAGAAATATCTACCTAATTACTGAGATTTAATTCAAACACTTAGAAAATCCCAAGAACCATTGTCTGGTGATAGATTCTTCAAGATATTTCAGTCTCCTCCACTTCTTTCCGCCAGCTTCTTTTTCAGAGATAGTACTCTCCAATTTTGTAATGGATATTCATTTAGTGAGTTCAGAAATTTACTTAATTTCATATTTGCTAGAGTAAAACAGCTGGTGGGAACTGGGTGGTAGAAAGTCTACTCTCATTGTTGGACCTAAAGAAGTATGATTTTCTTTTCTTTATTAAGAATTTTGATGCTGGTTTTGCTATGCTATATTTGTGCTCTTCGTTATCTGCATATATTCAGTATTTCTAATCACTTCAAAATTCACTAGCCAGCCCCCAAAAAACTAATTGAATATGACTTTGGAGATAGAGATTAAAAAATAAGTCTTGCATGCCTTCTAATTTTTTTACCTTAATGAGGAAACTGCCCATCCCCAATCTGTGTACCATTATCTCAGGTTCAAAATTCAGGCTTAAATACTAGAAGGGAACTTTCCTATCCATTGGGGGTATGTGGGATGGCATTCTATTCCTCTCTAAACCTGTCTCTAATTAGATCTAAGAGGCAACTACCCAGCTCAGATTCTCCCACATGCACCTTTACAGTTTCCTGTCCCCTACCAACTTCCTATACCCACTTGCACCCCATATTTCCTTCCATTTGCCTTCACAGTCTCCTATGAACCTAACCCATTCTTCTTTTCTGCTATACTGTGTTTTTCTGAAACATCTCTCAATCTCCTCCTGTTCCTCATCTTCCTGTGCTTCCCTCTCAGTCTGCAACCTTCCCCCCTCCATCAGTTTTCTGGTTTGTTTCCTAACCCATTCCTCCTTCTTGCTGCCTCCACAATCTTATTCCTTGACATTCTCCTGTCACTCACCTGGCTGCCACATAGTGTCAAAGGGGCAGCATCTCCCCAAAGATTTGGGAAAGAGTAGCCATGTTTCCTGGGGGCAGCCTCACTCAGACCTACAAAGGTAAAAGAGTGGCTAAATTGCTGAGGGCAGCATGTGGCCTCAGTCCCATTGACAGTAATGCTAGATGGCAGCCATTTGGGATAGCAGCAAACATTCCAAGATTTAAATCAGAACTCAGAAAATCTGTGGACTCTTTCTATATACATATATGTGACACTGCATGCAGAGCGAGAAAGAGAGAGAGGACGCATGATACAATCATGAGATTTGGCAACAATGCATGTATAATAGTCAATATGTAATTTCTCAAGCTGACCTGAATGTTGCTATCACTATATAGTCAACAAGAATTTTACCAGGTAGCAGGATTCCATCATTTGGTTAGCACTGAGCCAGAAATGCATATGCAGATTTTAAAATATTTGGAAAGAGATTGCTTAATGAGTTAATGGTTAAAACCCAGTTCCCAGGACTAAAATGTCCTCCACAAAAAATAATCCATCAACACCACAATCTGCACTTATTGGCACAACTGTTGACATTTTCAGTAGAGATTACAAGGACTAATTTAGCATGGAAACTGAACTGTCCTCCCACTGCTACAGGTCATCCCTCCAAGTCAGGAACAGCATATTGGCAGGTCAACATAGGGCACCTTGGACTGCTGCTGCTTTTGCTGTTCTGTCGGTGGAGAGAGCTCTTCAGTCACTAAGGTTGTCAGTCCAGCGTTTTTCATGAGTAGTACATTCATTTAAAAAAGAAATAAACTAGAAATATTGACTTTCTTATAACCATAGAACCTTCAACCGCAGATTTATAAATGCAATACTATACACATATGTCATAACTATAAAGGGAAGGGTAACAGCTCTCCTGTGTACAGTACTATAAAATCCCTCCTGGCCAGAGACTCCAAAATCCTTTTACCTGTAAAGGGTTAAGAAGCTCGGGTAACCTGGCTGACACCTGACACAAAGGACCAATAAGGGGACAAGATACTTTCAAATCTTGGGGGGGGGAAGGCTTTTGTGTGTGCTCTTTGTTTTTGGTTGTTGTTCGCTCTTGGGACTGAGAGGGACCAGACATCAATCCAGGTTCTCCCCATCTTTCTAAACAAGTCTCTCATATTTCAAACTTGTAAGTAAAAAGCCAGGCAAGGCGTCTTAGTTTTACTTTGTTTTCTCAACTTGTAAATGTACCTTTTACTAGAGTGTTTATCTTTGTTTGCTGTACTTTGAACCTAAGACTAGAGGGGGGTACTCTGAGCTCTTTAAGTTTGATTACCCTGTAAAGTTATTTTCCATCCTGATTTTACAGAGATGATTTTTACCTTTTTCTTTAATTAAAAGCCTTCTTTTTAAGAACCTGATTGATTTTTCCTTGTTTTAGATCCAAGGGGGTTGGATCTGTATTCACCAGGAGTTGGTGGGAGGAAGGAGGGGGATGGTCAATTTCTCCTTGTTTTAAGATCCAAGGGGTTTGGATCTGTATTCACCAGGAAATTGGTGAAAGGTTTCTCAAGGTTTCCCAGGGAAGGGAATTTAGCTTTGGGAATGGTGGCAGCGGACCAGATCTAAGCTGGTAGTTAAGCTTAGAAGTCTTCATGCAGGCCCCCACAGTTGTACCCTAAAGTTCAAAGTGGGGATACAGCCTTGACAACATATCATACAGATCTTCAGCAAAGAAAATATCTTGCTAGTGTACATTGTACAGAAAAACTTCCCCCCCCCCCCCGAGCTTGATGTGGAAAATTGCCTTACTGTTCTTCAAAGGTGACTCTCATAGCGCCACTACTTGTAATACTCCAGATGCATCTGTTTCTACTTGTGCCACTACACATTGTTGAGTAGCAGGATGAGGGACATCCGTGAATTTTGATCTTAAGAAGAAGGAAACACTATATGAACCCCAAAATGTAGACATTCAAGACTGGTAGTGCACTAGTCTTAGTGCAGAAGCAGTTGATAGGAGGCTCTTACAGCAAACATTTTTTTATCTAAGGGGTTGGATTCGGGATGCTCTATGCCTTTTTAGAGACATCAATGACTTCAGTAAAGCCACTCAGTAAACAGAGATGAATAGTTGTAAAAAAACCCAATGAAAATGTAAAATTTGATTTAAAAATACAATTTCCAACCACACAAAATATTAGCTGTGATGTACCAAATGTTAATCCATAATATATTATGTGACAATATTAAGAGGGGGTTTTTTGGGGGGGGGGGGAGGGAGGTGTTGAATAGGGTTAAGGAGATTCCAGACAAATATCCATTTTGAGCCTCAACTTTTCCTACTAATGAACAGCCATTTGTTAAACAGAGAAACTTTTTTGGAAAGTTTCTGCTAAGAATTGGCTTGATAGCCCAAAAAAACATGATACTTTAAGGCATCAACATATCTGAATAAATTAGTCTGGATATTGGTTTAAATGACTTAGCGAATTTTGAAGAGTTATCTATATATTTTCATGGAAAGCAACAGGAAATAAAAATATTATCAGTGTTTCTAGGATTATGTGATTCATATGTTCTTTACTTGTTTTTCACCAATTATGTCTATTTATCCCATCTCCAATCCAGTCCAACATCTATTCAGTTCTCTTCATTGACTTTCTCTCAAAATAACTGTCAAACTTAAGCTTTTCATCCTCATCTTTAAAATTCTAAACATCCAGCTCCTCGCTATCTCTACACTCATATCTCTTTTCTGGTCATGGCGTCGTGGGCCTCGGTTGTGAACCTGCCATCTGCCTGAACTATCCGGATTTCCATCTGTTCATAAAATTATCTAAATAATTATAATTATATATATATAAAAAAACCCTCAAAAGGCTCTCCCTGGTTCAAGCTGCTAATAGGGCCCAAGCCACAATGTGGTGTAAGGCTAAAAAAAAAGTGCCGTGAAGGCAGTGCATAGTCCAGATAGATACAGTAGGGCCACAGCAAAATACCTGGTGGGTGGCCCCAGACCTCCCCTAAACCCCAGAGGAACAAACCTTGTTCCTCATGTAATAGCCTGAAGCAAAATAAAAAGCCCTTTGGCAAGCAATAGTAATTTCTAATCCCTAAATTCAATATTGTTAATATAACCTCCTAAACCAGGCAAACAACATTCATAACAAAAGCAAAAAAAAAGCTGTAGCAAAACAACTAATAACTTTAAAAGTTTTTGTACGTGCCTCAGTTTCCCCACTAGGTGCATTTATGTTGTTCTTTTTCTTTACCTTTTGCTTTTTTAACAAAACAGGCAGTAATAGCAAGCACCCAGGGACACCCTGAACAGAAGTGGTGGGACTGCTCTTGCTGCTTCAGGCCTGCAAAATCCTTCATTGTAATACAATGTATGTATAATGGCATATTTTTATGGGACTCCTTGGGTTTCCGTTGCTTTTGTCCTCCTTTGCTAATTTTACCATTATCCAAAATTGGCCATATTGCAGAGGGGGCAATTGTGGCACGTCATCCTGGGAATGTGGCACCGCATATTACCTGGACGTTTTTCCAGGGGCGGCCGCCTGCCAAGAGCCCCAGGTCCCCTGGCCCTGCGTATCCCTCCACAATTAAGTCCCAAACATGGTTAACCCCGAAAAACTTCATACCCCGTGAGGCAGCACCGCCTGGAACAGCGTCGCGTCTCATCTCCATCTAAACTCCCCTCCCAAAAATGTTGTTTCCACCTGGAAACAATGGCCCCTACCTTTAAAAAAAAAAAAATCTCTATTCGTACTGCCAATGCTTGTGGTTCCACTAAAAAAAAAAAAAAAAACCCTAAAAGCAATGGCTCAAATAAACCACCAATAAAAAGGTACATAAAAAGGTTTTCAACATCACAAAAAAGTTCAACATGCCATCAAAGTCAGTGCTACACATTGACAGCTGGCATCGGGATGTAGTTGCGGCATTGGCACCCGGATGGTGTAGGGTTCAACCCAAGCCCCGTAGTTCCAAATGTTGGTATATTACTTATATCTCCCACTCATCTACACACACATCCCGCCAGTGTGGGGAGGTAAATATCACGTGCCCCAAACAATTTCCAACATCCCTTTTAAATTGTAGCCTCCTTCGCTTAGCCCCCAGTCTTCAGGAAATAGTCCTAAAAAAGCACCTCCATATTTCCCCCCACCAGCAGTGGTGGCAAATCTTACCAGCCACCAAATGGAAGGCAGCCACTCAACGCTGGATCCTCCTCAATGCCACCTTGGGAGCTTTAAACATTTATTTGCCTCTGACATACTTTCAAGTCCCAGCCTTCCTTCCCAATTGTACATGGGAGGCCACCCTCCAACTTTGCTTCCTTACGCAGGCATTGTCCCCCCGGAAATTGTGCACTTTGGTAAGCTCCTGGTAAAATGGGGCCAATTCAGCAGCTAGCATTTAAAATATTCAGCAAGGGGCCATAAAAAACAAGCAGTTGAAACAATTAAAAAAGGCCATGGGGCTGGTCACAAATGCAAATCTCACCCACCTTACAATGGCCACTTCCGCCCTCAAACATACTGCTGAATTGGCCCTCCACGCGAAGAACACTTTGCGAGGACTAATTAAGACCATAATTAAGGCCGGGGACCAACTAGCTTGGGATTCAGTGTGCTCCCAGGTCCAACAATATTTAACCCAACAAGTCCGTGGCATCCAAAAAAATGTGCTCCATAAAGCCTGGCCTGGGGAAATCCATTCCCACTCAGGGATTCCCCAAAAGCAATGGCCTTTTCGCTATTCCAGAAGGCTCACTAACTGAAAGGGCACAGGCATAGCCTGCTCCTTCACGGCTTTTAGTCCCATAAAAAAGTATGGGCCCCTGCTATAAAAATCCAACCAAGTCTTTAAAAATGCTGCCTCTGGGACTGGGTGGTCCATCACAACGTATAAAAAATGGCTCCCCCCCAATGACACGACTAAGCAGTATGTGCTGACTGCATCCCCTGACTATCAGCACATATCAATTGCAAAAGGCAACACCTGGCAGCTATGGCCTATGGAGCCCCCTCAAATAATTCATTTAAAAAGGGCAATGCCAGGCCGCTTTTATAAGGTGGGTCAACACATCTGCTGGGAAGGGGAGGCATCGGAATACGCCCCCACTAAAGCACATTTGTTTACCAGTACCTTTGCGTGTGTTTAAACAACCACCTACCCTAGGGTGCCCCTCGACTTGCTGTTACAATCTCAAGCACAAAATTTTTCAGTGCATTGGCCGGCTGTTATTCAAAGTATTGTTAATATTTCTAACTATATTATGTTTAATTTTTCATAAATTATACCCAATGTTTTTCTCCCATTGATGCACACCTGGGAGCAACTTACCGTGTTCCAGACCAATGTTTCCTCCTTTACGGTGTTGCAGCACACATTCAATTTAAAAAAAGCTGCCTTTGCCACAGCCATTCAAACTAAACCAAACAAAACTAAAAAAACTAAAAAAATAGCAAAACCAGTAAAATTGCAAAAGCCAATAAGTTAAAAAACAACAGTCTCGCAACCCTAAAACCAATGTGTTTTTAAAAAAAAAACTAAAAAAGCCGCAAAAAGCTGGTTCATACAGGGAGCAAAGGTCCCTAAACAAAAACGCCTCCAAATAACCCAGGGCTTAAAACCCTCCCAAAAGCTAAAGCAAGTCAAAAATTTACAGCAAACCCTAAACAACCTGTGGACAGGGCAGAACTCTTGTCTACCCTTCCCCCCCTCTTCTTCTTACGTTACACCCAGGCTTGGCCAGCCTCGGTTTATGCCTATGTAAATATAAAAATAAGTTTGGGCTCAGGCGCTAACACTTTGTTCCTCCCTCTGAGTAACGTGGGGTGCACCCAGCACTCACCGCAGTTATTTGGTTAATAAAGCTTTAAACTTAGTCACTTGGTGTGCTCCTTCACCACCTCTCCTAAAAATCCTGCGGCCTCAGTCTAACCAGGCAAATTGGTAACATAAATATGTCACAATGTGCCCTGTTCTTGGAAACTTTTATCACCCAATTTACCTTTCACCCAGTGTATTCTCCTTCAAGTTTCTTCTTAAAACATAGTTTTCTTTGAGGCCTATAAAACTAGAATTGTTCAGGAAAAATGTTTTCCCTTGAAAATTTTCAAGTATTCATCACACAATAGCTATAACTTAGATAATGTTTTTACTTCACAGTCCAAGAGACACAGACAAGGTTTTCATCTCAAGGCCAAAAGACCAAAACCATCAAGACACTTGATCACAGCCTTTGATAGTCCAAGAGACTACTTACACTTAATCTTAGCTCCAAGGAACCGAGAAGCAATAACCTGAAAACGTTTGGGTTTTGGTTGTGGAAAACTGAAATATTTCAGTTTTGGGGTTTTCAATATTTTGGAAAAAACCTGAACATTTTTAATCAAAAACTATTTGCGGGGGGGAGGGGGAGGGTTAATAAAAACATTTAGAAGGAAAAAGTTTGACCAGCTCTATATAAAACCCTGACAAAATGTTAACAAAGTAGGTTAACAAAAAACAAAGAAAAAAAATTCAAATAGAATTGTGGAACTAATAAAACAAGCTATGCTTCATTGCTGAATTTATCATTGCATCCAATGTCCACTCCTTTCTCTGTGTAGACTGTAAACTCTCCATATAAAGAACCTGTTTTTCTACTCTATTAAAGCACTTATTACTTGCTATATACACAAATATTTAATAAACATATTTTTTTTAATTTATAGTTATTATGTTGCAATGTGTATCTTTGTGGTTGAGCCTACAGTATTTATTTTTGTGTTCCTGCATTTGTGTATTCTAACCACTGAAATCTATCATGAGTATGGAGTGCACTATATAAATAATAAAATACACAATCTTTATTTATTTTTAAGTCTTTATTTTTTGTGTAAGGAATTCAAAGAGCAGATATATTTGAACAAATATTATATTTAACTGTAATGTTATTGATAAAGGATTAAAAACCATTCAAACCCCAAAATAGCTGTCAATTCAAAAATGCCAGAAAAAAGGAAAGAAAAATCCACATATTTTTAAATCAAACAAATAACGAATTCCCCAAAGTTATACAATTGAGAAGAGCATGCAAGAACCTTAAAATATGATTTGCCTCTTACATAGGGACCAACTCTAGTTAACAGTTACATACCTGTGTACCTGACACGGGACAGTAGTCCTACAGGCTACCTCTCTGTGTAAAGTTACTCATGTGCAGAAGTGTCAGCAGGATTTGTCCTCACTGGTATAAATCAGTAGGAAGTCAAGGGAGTTGCACTGGTGTAAAACTAATATAAGTGACAGGAGAATCAAGATCCTTAATGCATATCATTTGTGGTGAGTAGCACTTCATTGCTTTCAAATTAACTATTTAGTTACATAATAAAAAGTGCATAACTTCCTTGTTTCTCATTTTGCGAAAACTCTAACAATACACAGAGATCAACAACCAATATAAAATATTAGCATGATAGTCAAACAAATTGAAGTGATAAGTACAAATAGAAGTATCTGTGACAGCTGAGTCCTGGCGTGATTGCTGATTTGTCTTGCAAGGCACTTATAAATCAATGTTTGAAAAAAAAGCTCAGCTCTAGATCACAGGTCATGTACTTAACTGCCCAGTACTATTTAAATAAACAGTGCTTTTATGTGTCACTATTTACTCTGCATGGCAGCAATCCAAATCAAAGACAGAAAATGAAAGGACTTGGTAAAGGAGGATCAACAGGATCATCTTTGTAAGAAGTGTGTGAGGGAGGGTCAGATCCTCATCTGTTGTAAATCAGTATAGCTTAATTGACGTAATTTGTTCAGCTCCAGTGACACATATTTATGCTGCTTGAGGATATTGTATAAAATATTCTGATATGTTTAACCAGGTTTTAATACCATCAGGGTTTTGCTGCCAACTCAAGTGAGCATGATGTGACTTCTAGATTTCCACAAACTAGTGGGCCAAATTCTCGGCTGGTGTAAATAGATGCAGCTCCACTGAAATCAATGAAGCTGTGCCAGTTTATGACAGCTGAGAATTTGGTACAACATTTTTACTCATAGAAATCAGCACAGTTGGTTCATTCTGGGCATATGACCTAATATCAAGAAACAGCAGGCTATAGACTTCATTTGCCTTTTAATTTAAATTAATTGATAACCAAATATGTGACAAACATTTAGACAGGCTTATTTGATCCTTTTTAAATGTTCTCCAATTTATTACAAAAGTTAAGACGGTGGGATAAAACCCATGTTTTATATTTAGCCCTTTAGGACTCATTTATGCCAGAGTCATACTAGAGAGAGAGAATGTGTGGACTGCATGAGCAGCAGTATCTCAAGGCATTATACCTGTGTAAAGCATAATGTCTACTGGATACTGAATGCAAAGCATCACTTGCTGCTCTTGTAGAACAGCAAAACCAGCCTCCCGCCACAGTGTAGACCTGCCCATGTGCAGGGGAGGAAGGACTACAGGTCCCACTAGCTTTAGCTACCCTTCCATTGTCCTCTCCTTGCCATTATTTTATTAATACCTTCTTGGGCAGGCATCAGCTACAGGGGAAGGGCTTCCTGTTCCCTCTCCTTGCCCCAGCTTAGCCTTGGGGTGTGGCCATAATTGGGTCACTTTGCCATCCAGTTTGGTATTTATTGACAGGCCATATGTTCATATCCTTCAGAGCAATTTCCTGTGTACAGATACCCGTTTTCCATTATTTTTAGATATATCTATATCTATTATTAGAATTATCATGCATGAAGCTGGTTCCAATTCAATAATTATTTATTGTTTCGTTCTTTATCAAGGATGTGGTTAAATCCTCTTTAAATTCATATCTAACACCCTTACAGCAGTCCAGGCATTAAAAATAAAGATTTACCCAGTATTTCTAATCTATCCTGGTGGGGAAGATACAACAGCCCAGTTCCATAATACATCTTAAAGCTGGCCGATAACCTTATCAAAAGCCAGATGGAAAGAGAGAAGGATCTTTAAAATAATAATAATAATAATAATATTTGATATTTATATAGCTCCTTTCCCACCCAGAATGCTAGTTTATACAATATATAGATGCCACACCACTAAAATGCAGCCACTTCTGCCATAGATAGTGGCAACACACCAGTGCCAAGCACACTAAAGAACAGTGTGGGGAGCGTAAATTTAAGCCAAGGACTCCCAAGACAACCTCTGCTTTTATGTAAAGGGCAAACTGAATTTTAATTGGCACAGAAGTATGTTGTTATTAGAAGGTCTTATTCAAAAGAAATCCAACACTGTCAACTTCATGGAACTCCATTAATAATGAGCAAAGGCAAAAAAGGATGGTTGGTTTTTTTTCTTCTTTTTTTTTCACAGAACAGCTGTGAACTTTAGCAAGAATACTTTCGCTCCTGTTTCAAAAAATCTGTGTTAAGTGTTAATAAGATCACAAGTTTAATTGATAAATCAGCCTTGAGGGGGAAATTTTAAAAAGAGCAGCATCAACAACAGTGCACATACATGCAACCCTTTCGCTAGGTGGTGGTGGCAGTAAAAAAGCCTGGGTTCTATATATAAGGGTTCCTTTTTAACATTACAAAACAGAACCAGCTCAAGCCCCACCCCAGAAATACTTCACTCCTCTTTTCCCTCCCCTCACGGTTTGTTGTCTGAGCTCAGCAGAATCCCAGAATCCAGTGGTGCATTCATATGGGTTCACCTCCCCTCCCCCCCCACACACAAAGGGTAGGGGGAGCTTAACTGTTGTTGCACGGCTGCTCACCGCTGCCCTCTCTCCTGCGGCTCACTGCTGTCAGTTGCGTTGCTGCTCACCGCTGTCGCTGCCCTCTCGCTTGCGGCTCACTGCTGTCACAGCTTGCTGCTGCTTCAGTCTTTAACTGTCATGCCATGTTCCAAGGTTCCACCACATAGCCTAGCTCTGAGTGATTTCACTGGATAGTTGGGAACCTCACTGCTGCTACATCTGCTGCATTGCTTTTCACCATAACACTGTCCTCACACCAGGTCTAAGATATATCCCCACACACCAGTTTATCAGTGATTTCAGCTCTAGTGATCACTGAGCAGTAACAAGGATTTTCAATTGAATCTTATCAGTTCTGTCTGGAGGGGGAATGTAAAATGACAACAGAATCCACACTCCCAGGTAAAAACACTTGTCCCCACCCCCTCTGACTTTTGTTTGGATTTGGGATCACTATCCCTCCCCCACACACACTTAGTGATTGAGATTAAATATAGCGTGACTCCTCTCAATTGGGGCATATTAAGTACAGTTCTGCTGCCCTTTTATCGTAAAGTAAGAATAACAAGCATTTTATTACCCCTGCATCCAAGACTAAAGGGACCTTTAACCCCCAAAAGCAAAAACTGATCACTCTGGCAAACCAGATCTGTCTACTGATCACCTAGGCAAAGTGGTTGTGTGTACTGAAATATTCTCCAGAGGTTTTTCCCACAGTTCAATAGATGGCAAGGCAGAGCTCATTCAGACCGTAGCTTACATATATTCTTAACCCTGGAAAGCAACAGAAGGAATATTCACCTTTTAGGTGAAACATTTTGGCAAGAGCCTTGTTGAAGTCCATTTTGAAGGTATTTGGCAAATCCAGTGTAATTTGCCATGTGACTGTGTGAAGTGAAAATTGTCTTCTTGTAGGTTAAGAATTGCTATACATAACTTGAGAGTTCGAAGGTGCTCTCTGTTTTCCATTAATGAAGAATTCTTGAGTTGGAGGTAAATTCTAAGCTACCTAAGAAATGTTAGCAACACTTCTCAATAATACATATTATGCATGCAATCCAGAGCTGTATATGTCTAGTCTAGGTGGGAATCACACCCCTGGCTTCAAGTATAGATATAGCCTAAGAATGCCTTCTTCTACCCTCAGCCAGCCCTGATGTGGTCCCTGAATCACACCAGGAGAATCCATAGCTACTGTTTTAAGGCAGCTTCGAAGTCCCTTTTATGCTCCTCTGGAAGCATAGCCAGGGTAACAGCATTATACTGTATGCTCATACCACTGAAGAGCATTCAGATAAGGCACCAAGGCATCATACATGAAAGCTGCAAAAAAGAGGCAGAAGTGTGCACAAACTGGGAACACATAGCACCATGCCTTCTGATAGTTTGAAGGGAACATTAAGGTATTGAGATACCAGAATGAGCCTATGACACTGGCAGACCAGGTGCCAGCTTATGCCAAAGCTTCTCTGAACACTTACAAATCCATAGCTGGAAACCATGCTTGTATTAGCATTATCAAAATAAATATTAGTTAAGTTGATAAAATTGTGTTTAGTGTTTTATAACATGCTTGTAAGATGTTGCATGTATTGTTCTCCTCCAACTATACCCCATATTATAATGTAACAGCAAACATTTGCATTGTATGTACCCCCCAATTAAGTAACCCATCAAATGAGAAAGAAGCCTTGTGTAATGCAAATGATGGTCTCTTACAAGAAGATGTGAAATCCTGCTCATTAAAAACAAATGAGCCACTGTGTGAGATCAAGGATCAAAGACTTTGTTAAATGCATTCCTCCCCCCTCTCCCCCCCCCCCACAGACCCCATGAAGAAGGGACCTGTGTGGGAAATGTTGCTGGCAACTTGTTTTCTGTGAGAAGAAGCTATAAATATGGACATAATGAAAAATTCTTCATCTCTGGACTGTTTGGGTTCTAACAGGGCAGAATAACTGAATAAGTAGACGTAGATCCCCAGAAATATTCTGGGTAGCCCTGAGAGACTTTTGGGAAGCTGGCAGTTTATTATGTCTCTGCTACCATTTGAAATTATGGACTATGACTATACATATATTTTGTTGCCTGATTTTTAGAGGGTTGCATATTATTATAGACTTGCCACTGATCTGACCAGAAGATAATCAGGTTCTTGTTCTGAAATCAGGCTGCACAGAATTAAATGTAGAGAGTTCAATATTTTGTAAGGACCCTCAGGGTGTGTGGCAAGAACACTCACGCTGAGGATAAAGCCAAGCTTTAGAGATTTGTATTCAAATAAAGGACAAAGTTATCAAAGCTCCAAACCACAGAATCAAAAAGGAATAATATAGTTCTTGGGGTACCTGCAGTATCATTCCTTACAAAAGTTATTTAGACTAGCATATTCACACAACTTCCTTGGGGACCTGGTGATGAGACAAAGGACCAGACCAATATAATGAAATAATGTCTAATGAAATAATTCAATACAAAATGTAATCCAAATTTAATAAAAATCAATCAAACCAGCAACTAAAGACAGGATATGATAGAGCAAGCTAGCAGGCTATACCTATGGGCTACAATTTTTACTCTTATTCTTTTTTTCTTAGCTAATAAACCTTTTGTTAGTTTACTATAAAATTGGCTACCAGTGTTGTTTTTGGCATGAGATCTGGGATACCACCAACAACTGTTCTGGGTGAGTGACTGGTTTCTTGGGACAGGGTGTAATCTGAATGTTTTGTGATTTTTGGTGTAAGTGACCATTTATCACATAGTCCAACTTGGCGGGTGACAAGATAAACTGGACTGTCTAATGGGACTGTTACTCCATTAAAAAACAATTATAGTACTTTGGGAGTTCACATTTATTACAGGATTGGTGAAATTGAATTAGAGAACATACCACCAGCTGGGGTGTCTGCCCTGCTTTTTGACAGTCTGCCTTGAGGTAGTCACCCCAGATAGTGTAAGCCACTCCATTCCAGACAGCATGACAGAACCAATTTGTGTTCTGCTATTCCAGTACCTCATCTACTCAGTGAGCTGTAAACTAGACCTGCATTACAACTTCCCATGTCACTTTATATCATGGATTGTGGGGGACTTACTTTGTGTGGCTCTATTTGTCTCTGGTGCTACCATTTTGTATTGTTTCTATCACTCACAATACCAGAGACACTTGTCAGGGGAATTTATATATATGGAGATATACATATCTCTTAGAGCTAGAAGGGACCCTGAAAGTTCATCAAGTCCAGCCCCCTGCCTTCACTAGCAGGACAAAGTACTGATTTTGTCCCAAATCCTTAAGTGGCCCCCTCAAGGATTGAACTCATAACCCTGTGGTTAGCAGGCCAATGCTCAAACCACTGAGCTATTGCTATCGCTATCGCTATCCCTCCCCCCTACATGAATACTGGGACACATTTTGCTCTCCTCATTTCCATGCAATTTTAAGAGGAATTTTTGTCACTGTACATATTTCCATGAATCAGTGTTATTGGTCCCTATGGTATTCAGTTTTTCCTCATGCCATTGTACAGTTTTAAGGCATTTTATAAATTCAAACTAAATTAAACAATATTTGTTGTTTTTGTTATGCAAAATAGCGATGATTCATTTCAACAAGTATCCCTGGACAAAAAGGAGCTTGTTACAATTTGTGTATGAACAAATCAATGGACAGTTTCTCATATATATTTCTCAGAAGCATAGGACTGTGCCTCTACTTTTCATATTCTAAAAGTGAATTACATTCCTAACCACTGAAAAGTGAAGTGCACCTACAGGGCAGGACTGGGAAATTGCAAGTTCTCCCTTGAGCTTCACAGCAGCCTTCTACTGTCTAGTGGCAAGCACTGTACATGCTGATTTTAAAGAGAAGGGGTATTTAATTTTCTCTTGTGCAGTTTTGATGCTTTTCCTTCTACATATAGTATTTCACAATTTATGGCTCTATTTTGGCATGTTACAATATTCCCAGTGAATCTTCAATGCAGAATATGCATTCATAGTCTGCAGAGTGTTTACGCTCTCCATTATGATGATGATGAGCAGACATATACTATCAAGATAGGTGGGTTGATAAAGAATTGTAAATATTCATAGGGATTCCCTATTTTTTCACTACACAAGGCAGGACTCATGATTTATTGTATATTTGAAAGACTAGGGAATAGGGAGAGAAATGCATCAGCCAGAGAGAAGATAACTCAGCTTGCTTCCTATTACATTGAAAGTAGAACATGTCTTGAAAACTTTGCCTTGGACACTTGTCTTTTATAGTCATGACCATTTTAAATGAAGGGAAAAAATGAAGGAAGAAACGCTTGTCTCCTTAGATGCCTTATTACTTCCCTAACTCACTTTACCTCTACCTACTTGTGTTTTGTTGCCTTTTTGGATTAATGTTATTAATTACATAGTTAAATACATTGATGTATGCAGTTTTGTTGTAACCGTGTCAGTCCCAGGATATTAAAGAGACAAGGTGGGTGAGGTAATATTTAAAGATATTACCTCACCCACGTCTCTATAATTAATTACAGTCTCACCTGGCTGCCTTGTTGATTGCCCTGGTCTGACTTTTGATCTATATAATACGGCTGTTAAGCAGCTTGTTTTCTATAAGGCTGGATTCTACCTGCCTAATGGGGTGGATATGATAGTCAAAGGACATTCAAATGGAACTTTTTAATATTCAGTCAGGAAAGTAGGCCTACAGAGAGAGATTAGTTAACCTGCAGTGCAACAAAATCAGGCTTGAAGCCAAGAAGTTTCTGAAGGAAACATATACAGGTGAAAAAAGCCTCCTCCAATGCATGTAGAACTAATATAATTTCAATATAAAGAGGCTTTGGCTGCTAGCTTATAAGGGGGAAAATAAGCAAAATCGATTTTTTTTACCCAGGTGGGAAAAAGTGTTCATAAATCAACTTTCATAGGATTCACTGTCCTTGTACGGTGTATTTGATATATTTATACTGTGCCTGTATTCTTAAAATAGCTTTAACACTATATCTGAATGAATTGTGATAGTTCAAAGTGAATGTTCTCAAAACAAACAAACAAATATTATTCTAACTTATGGAATAGTTATATAAAATAATCTTTATTATCAATGACCAATTGGGGGAAATATACAAAAAAATTTCTGTGGCTACTGAATT
The DNA here is from genome assembly GCF_028017835.1 of Emys orbicularis. NCBI lineage: Eukaryota > Metazoa > Chordata > Testudines > Emydidae > Emys > Emys orbicularis. The sequence goes on along the minus strand of NC_088683.1, from coordinate 263,744,076 downwards.
AAATTCTGTTGGTGTTTGTGCAATCATAACTACATTTCAGCTATAATTATGTACTTATTTAAAACAGGTCCATGTGTCAATCCAGAGTGGGAAGCACTGATATAATAATGTTGCTTGGAAGAAACTGACTGTGATTTTTTCCTTTCCCATCCCTACACCCATTTTTGACCCAGTGTTAGAAGCCAAGTGCCCTCAACTCCCACCCAATTCAATGGAAGTTGAGAGTGCTCAGAACCTTGAAGAATCAGACTCTTTTTGTATACACCACAGAGAAATATGCAATAATTCTGAACAGTATTTTGATTTAAAAGCATAACACGACTTATGAATAATATGTATGTGTATGTGGGGGTGTGGATGGTGGGTGGGAATCTAGCGAAAAGAGAATTATATTAGATTACCCTAAGTGAGTAAAAATCTAAATTATTATTGCTTTTTTAAGCACCGTCTATTTGGTATATACATCTTAATAGCAATGTCATAGCTACATTTATAGTAGAACTAAAGACAATAAAGAAAAGAATACCAACATTAAAAGGCTAAAATAATAAAAAAAGAGGAAATCAATCTTTTATCTCAAGAAGATAAAAAGAATGACAAGGATTACAATCAGAAACACAATTGTAAATCAAACTGCATTTAGAACATCAAAAATGCTAAAGCCTATTATGACCTTGACATTTTTCTCAGATGGTTTCACATAGTGACATTTACCATGCAAATCTGCAATTTAAACACGTGTAACAAATATGCGACTAAGTGATTTCTAGTAGTTGTTGCTGAATATAGCTAGAACCCTACATCTTAATCAGGGTATTGAGAAATAAAGAAAACATGTTTGTTTATACTGTAGATACTTCTATATTTTAAATGCATGATAGCCAATGATCCTAACAGAATATCTGAAATACCTGAAATGATAGCTCTGAATACTCTCTGAAAGAACTCATTCCTTGTACTATGTATGTATACACACACACACACACAAAATTCAAATACACACATAGTATATTATATAAAAATAACCATTTAATTTTCTACAAACCACAAATAAAAATAGTCCCTGTTCTGAAGAAGATGCTATTGAAAAGACAAGACACATTAGGAATGTAGAAGAAAGAATCATTTCATGTGACTTCCTCTCTCTCTCTCTCTCTCTCTTTTTTTGTGGCGGGAGCAAATGTTATTAGCTCACTTTTTATGAAGATCACAAAAATAATGCATCTTCAGGAGGGACTTCAATGATGATAGAAAGGTGATGAACTGCCATATTATGATGGGGAACATCCTGGAAGAAGGCCCAAGATAGGCATGGAAGGAAAAGATGAACAAGGCTCCAAGATTAGCATCAGTGGTGTACAGAAGCAATGGTACAATGCCTGAGACTGAAGATGTAGGGTGAGTTCCAGTTGTAAAGGCTCTTAAAAGTGAAGACAAGAGGTTAAAATCTAATGTGATGGGTGAAGGGGAGCCAGTGGAGGGATTACCAAGGAATGTTTGCATGGTCAGTGTTAGCATATAAGCATGTTTGTCAGCCTGATATAGAATTTTGGGTTTGACTTTTTGATACTCTTATATCTTATACTAATATGTGTAAACAAAGGACAAAGATGTATTTTACATCTTTCCACAGCAGATGGGGTAAAAAAAAAAAGAACTAAAGTGTTACAGGGTATGGTGGGAGTGTAAAATATGAGCATACAGTGGAAGACTGCTTGGCTCCTCTCTCAAGCCAAGATCAAGCAACCAGTTAGGAGGGGCAAGGAGGAATGGGTGGCAGGCATAAGACACAATAAAAGCCAAAGAAAAGCTGGGCTTTGGCCAGAACACAATCTCACTCCTTATCCCTTCCATGGAATACAAAAGAGGTGGGACAAAGACCCGAACTCACAACACTCCCAAATGGAACATGACCATAAGTAGTAAGGGGGGTGACTAGGGGCGTGCACTGAAGGCATATTTGGGCCTGCTAAGGAGGAGAAGGTGGGAATTTGGAATTGGGAATGGAGAATGGGAGGTGGGAATAGGAAACGGGGAACAGGGACACAGGCAAGGCTCTCAGGCATCAGAGCTTGGAAGAGGGACATGGGGTAAACACTCTGCGGCGTCAAGGCTGGGAACAGAATACTAGAAAATAGAGTCTGCTGGCATGTAGAGCTATGTATATGCTTGCTTAGAACTAACCCCAATAAACATTGCATTGCCTACACTTCGGACTTCTGGTCTTCTGCTTTCTATCTGCGTGACAAGAACCAGGGGAGAGGGTGAAGGGAAAGCCCCCTAACAGTCAGAATGCCAGGCAAGAAGGTAATTTGGTGGTCCCTTTTTACATGGACTTGAAGGAGGTGGCATGGATATTCAGGATTCAGCAGAGGAGGAGTTTACAATACACAGAAGATAAGGGCTAGAAATACTGCTAACTTGGCTAAGTAACATATTCAGGATATTGTACATTTGCTTTAATAATAATACTTTTAATTTGATAGCATTTTACATGTTATGAAAGTGTCTACCTGGAGTGGCTCACAGATGTGAGCACCTATCTCGGGGCAAACAGTCAGAAAACAAGGGCCAATACCCTAAGCTGTTGGTGTGTTCTGTAATTAATTTCACCAAGCCAGTAACAAATGTGAACCCCTGAATCACTATACCAGTTTTACCATTGAGTCACAGACAGTCCCCTCAGACTCTCCAGTCTCTCTTGCCACCCAGACAAACTGCACTTTGTGACAAAAGGTCCATTTGGTATACACAACTTAATAGCTCAAAATCACACCACATCAAGTTTCTCCCAGTCCCAAGAGACCAGTCACTTACCTCAGATCAATTCATACTCCAGCAGAGACAACACTGGCAGCCAATTCTATAGAAACAAACTAGAGGTTTGTTATTTAAGAAAAAGGAAATGAGAGTTGTTGAGAGGTTAAAGCAAGTAAAATATATGTACAGATGAGTCACAGTTTGGTAATTCCAAATGGTGGCAGTAATGTAATAAACTGCCAGTTTCCCAAAAGTCTTTTCAGGGTACCCAGATTGTCTCTGGGGAGTTCCGCTTTGCATCTGGTACATTTCCCTGTAAGAGTACCCAGAGATACTCATATCCCAGAGATAAAGGATCTTTCCCTGAATCCATATTTATAGCTTCTTCTGACAGAAAGCAAACTGACAGTATCCCTAACCATGTGGTCTTTCTCCTTTTATGATGGTGAATGAGGAATGCACTTTGACCTCTCGTCATCAAAGACAATGGCCACTTGCTTTGAAATTTGCACTTTTCTGTTAAATTAGCATTCCACAAGACTTCTTTGATGCATTATTTAGTTACAGGGGTATACACGATGTAAATGTTTGCTGTTACATTATAACAGAATACATACAAGTGAAAAAATGCAAGTAACATCCCATCATTTTTTATGAAGTTTAAACATAAAATACACAAATACTTTTAACACTCGTGTTGATCTATACTAATACACAAATGAATTGACCTGCATACACTCTAGCACAGTGGTGGGCAACCACGGCCCGCGGGCCACACACGGCCTGTCAGGGTAATCCGCTGGTGGGCCACGAGACAGTTTGTTTACATTGACTGTACGCAGGCACAGACGCCTGCAGCTCCCAGTGGCCACGGTTCGCCATTCCCAGCCAATGGGGGCTGTGGGAAACGGCGGCCAGCACATCCCGGTAGCCTGTGCCACTTCCCGCAACTCCCATTGGCCAGGAATGGCAAACCGCAGCCGCTGGGAGTTGTGGGTGGCCATGCCTGCAGACAGTCAATGTAAACACTGTCTTGCGGCCTGCCAGCGGATTACCCCGATGTGCCGCGTGCGGCCCATGGGCCACAGGTTAGCCACCCCTGCTCTAGCATGACCTGGCCTGCCAGCATCACACAAAGCATTGTGCAGATGTTAACTAACTATCCCCACAACATCCATGACAGGTAGGTATTATTATCCCCGTTTTACAGCTAGGGAAACATACAGGATACATCTATACTGTAGCTGGAGGTGTAATTTCCAGCTGGGTAAATATCCGTGCTCTAGCTGTGATTGAACTAGTGGACTAAAAATAGCAGTATAGCTGCAGCAATGCAAGCTGCAGGATGGTCTAGTTGCCTAGGTACAATCCTGTCTGAGATCCTATGTACGTACTCAGATAGCTAGCCAGTCCTACTGCTTGCTCCACCAGAGCTATGCTTCTATTTTTAGCACACTAGCTCGATCAAAGCCAGAGTGTGTATGTTGAACTGAATTGGACATTACGCCTCCAGCTGCAGTGTAGATGTACCCACAGAAAGTGAGTGTTTTACTCAAGGCCAGAGAAAGTCCCTTGCAAAGCAAAATACAGAATTCAGAATCTCCTGACTTCCAATTCTCTGTTCCTTCCTCCTGATTGCACTGTAATATTTATTTCAAACTCAGAATACTTCAGGTAATATATGATAGTTTCTAGTGTTAATCCTCAATATAGAGACTACCTGTTCAAACTGGTCATAATTTATACAGATAAAGATTTTTAAATTTACCTGTAACCTCACTGGGACCCTAATCCTACATTTTACAGATATTCAAAATTCCCATTGAAGAACAAAATATTTTAATTTTTGTTTTGTTTTTTTAATCTTAATACACTACTATCCCCTTTGCCTTTCTTCTCTGTTTAGATTGTGAGCTTTTGGGGGCAGGGAATCTCTCTTATTCTGTGTCTGTACAATATCTACACAATATCTACACACTGTTGGATCCCAAACTCTTTAGGGAGCCTGTAAACATTACTGCAATGAATATATAAATAATATCACAAAATGATGCTCAGGATGTCATACATTATACATTAATGCTAAATTTTTCATAGACCTAGTTCTAAAATAAGTATTGAGGTATAAAATCTTTACAGTGATTTTTTTCCCCTCTCAATCAACAACTTTATGAGCTTTGAAGATGTAACATTCAGGAAGGCATGTGAAATAAAAACTATCTTAGGCACTCATATGGTTCCCATTACCATAGTACCTCACAAGTTTTAATGTTTTTGTCCTCACAAAAGGTGGGGAATGAGGTAGGGAAGCATTATTATCTCCATTTAACAGACAGGAGAACTGAGGCACACAAAAGCAAGCATCTTACCCAAGGTCACATAGGAAGACTATGTTGGAGCAGGGACTTAAACCAGGGTCTCTTAAGTTCTCAGCTAGCACCCTATCCACTGTACCATCTTTCCTCTTTTCTAGTGCTCTCCCCATGCTTTCTTATCTCAAAACACACAGGAAAGGAAAATGGATCATTAACAAGGAACAATCCTCAAGACCTTCAGGGGGGAACACACAGAGAAAAGGGATCTATTTTTTTTTTTGGGTGGGGGGGAGAGATTGGCAGAAAGCCACTGTAAACAACTGATTTTTTTACAAGGGTGGTATTCGGTTGAATTTAGCTTATACAAACATATTGTGGTGCTATATTTGCTGATACTGTTATATTCTTTTCTTCCTTCTGCAATTGCCTTAGCCATTAAGAAGGGCTAAGAGCCTGTCCAAGGGCATATTTTTATTCATAGACATTGTTAGAGAACCCATGAAGAGCAAAGGCTCTGAAAACCCTCACTGATTTGATGAAGTTGAGCAGCTGTTTAAAAGAAGATAAAGGCAGTGAACCAATGTATGTCAAAGGCATAAATCATCACTTTATAACTACAGAAGGCTTTGCACTTTTGTCTAATGAGAAAAATGTTAGTGCTGTGGAAGTATCATAATGAGTTAAATAAAAGGTTACTGGGAGGATGGTGCAATCTAGTGGGTTACACAGAAGCCAAAGTCTGTGACAGATCCAGACCCATCACTACAATGGTCTACAGAGAGTTTGTTGGAGTCTAAAATATATAACATAATATGCTACACACAGGATGTGAAGGCATTGCAAAACATAATGAATGTGGTAACCAACACATGTTACTTCAGTAGTGGATAAGCAGCAATTGCCAACATTTGAACCTCAGCATATGGACACCTCTAAACCTATCTCAACAACTCTATAGTAAAGAATCTCTTCCACAGTGTGTCGAATGATTTCTGTGACAGGGTGTTTCTATGGCTCACATGAATTTCCCCTGCAATTTCATCATGTTTCCTTTCTTAAACTATTTTATAACCTGAAGGTGACTGGATTTTAGATGTATGTAATATCAGATACTTACATTGGTTGTGCTGCAGTAAATCAGAAGTCTTCCAAAAATCCTTGGACATAATCTCTGTTTTTTGCTGATGCCTCAGCAATAGGTTGCAGTGAGGACACCCAACTGATGTCATGAAGCAGAGGTGACTTTAATTTTTAAACTTCCTTTATTTAAGAAGCCATTTTTATAAAGCCAGACTTACTGGAAATATTACTTATAACTTGATGTTAAATTCCATTTTTTAAAATTTATTTCTATAAATTTCTTACATTAAAATTTCCATTTATCTTAATATATAGATTCAAACCCATTTAATGAACATAAAAGGGCTATTGTATTATTTCCCATAATGCATCCAAGAAAAAGGAAATATAACAATGACAAAGTTGTTGTTTTTTTAAGTTGAACACTAGCTAACAGTTCCTGTTATTAAAATGCTTTGCACACAGTGTGTTCCAATCCACCTCTGTTTAAAAGATGCTTCTTCCTCATCTAGATGACTTTTAAATTTAATTTTTATCAAGAAACTAATTTGGAGGATGAAACATTCCCCCATTACTTTATTTTTAATACAAACTGGAAAATGTAAGTGATGGGGCCAGGAGGGAAGTTGGTCTCGTCTCTGAAAATTAAAAGCACTTACCTAGCCACTTCCTTCAGTACTCCTTCCCTATGGCCAGGCTGCTTTTAACTTTCATTTCTTTTATTTAAAAAAAAATGAAGACATGAAACTCCCCATGATGTTGCTTATTTAATATAAAGTGAAAGTTGGAGTGGCTCTGTCCTGGATGAAGAAGCACTGCAACTAAGACTGGCTGAATTATTTGCTGTGACTACATTATCCAGAAAAGGTTTCTTTTCTCTCTCTCTTTGTAAATCGTTTACCAGGTGATTCAGATTTCTGTGAACGTGTATGTTATTTGCAAGTATGTATCAAATAACCAATGGGATTTTGGAAAATTGTTCACTTTGACTACTTAATATGGGTGAGTTCACCCTGTGCAGAGACAAGCACAAGGCCTATCTGCACCAGTGAGGGTGAATTTTGCTCTGCCTGTAGTTTGTGAATTGGACTATTTGCATGGATAAGGATTACTCAGGTGAGTTGGGTTTGCAAGATTAAGTTCTTCATATCTATCAAACACTTTTAGATTCTTAGTTGCTATTCTTATTTGCAAATATTCAGGTCCATAGACAATAAAGTTGAGGTTTTCAAAAACTTTCAGTGTTGACCTAACACTGAAATCAATCAGCCACTGAAATCCCACTGAAATTACCATTGGCGATTGATTTCATTGGGAACAGACTTAGGTCAATGCTGAGTGCTTTTCATAATCCTACCTGGTGTGAAAATATTTCTTTTTTATGATTTTTCTTTCCAAGGATTCATTCACCAGCCAAGAATGTTGGGACACAGCAGCACTCCAATCACACACCCTTACTTTAGGAGGAGGCTCAGTAGAGTTACCAGAGAACCAACATGTCTTTTCCTCACTCAGTGATTTCTAAATGCTGGAGGAATGTTTGATTGCAGTTTGACCATCCCTTATGCCATAGCAGCAGCTCAAAGCAGCCATATTGGGGCAGAGAATCTAGCCTTCATTAATTAAATCATTTACTGCAGACAGACAACATTCCAACTTTGACTCTAAAGTTAGAGTCTGTAGACTCAAAAATAACAGGAGTACTTGTGGCACCTTAGAGACTAACAAATTTAGGTGCCACAAGTACTCCTGTTATTTTTGCGGATACAGACTAACACGGCTGCTACTCTGAAACCAGTCTGTAGACTGTACACCTCAGAAGAATGCCATCCTTCTTGAGTATTTGGAAGAGCTTAACGCATATATTAATAATATGTCTGCATTTAGGCTCCTCAATAGGCTCGGTTGAGGTGTATGAATATGATTCAGGAGCTTAACTTTAGGCATTCAGTTTTGAAAATTTTGAGGAACCCTTCCACAATTTCCCAACCATCATGTAACATTTCAAAATTGATCCCATCCATCAACGCTGCACAACACATCCCTGACAGTGCCCGATTTATTAGATTGGATTTGAGAGTATTTAATACATAACTTTTTAACTCAATATCCAGATAACTTTATGATTCATTCTCTAGTCTTATTCCATGCACATGGTACTCTCAAACACTGGAATCTGTTTCAGTGCTGCATCAAAAAAGCACGAAGCTTTATGGATTAACTAAGCAAACACTGAATCAACAGATGACAATCTCAGGACTGCACTGGATGCATAAAATACACTTTTTTTATTAATACCTCCTACATTTCTCACAACTCTACAAGATCAATTTCATGTAATTGAACATAAGAAATGTATATGTTTTATAGTCAAAATGGAACCGCATTCACCCCACAGAATGTTTATTTCAAGAGGTCTTGTGAAAGAAACAAAGGACAAACTAGATATTAACATATGGAAACTCTGCATGGCAATAACCCAAGATGTGTAGATCCTAGTTTGTGTATGTCTCCTCTCCCTTACAAATGTCATGCTCTAGGGGTTCTCCAAATAGACAAGTGTGGAGAGGGAGCCTTGTCAATTTAGAAAGGATGAAATTCACCCTACAGTGGAGGCCAGTTCACTACTTAAATTTCATTTACAACCTATTTTGAAAGTTTAAGTAGGATTTAGGTGGTGAATAGGCCTTCTGGTGGTCCTCTGCACAGAGGTGAATTTCACCCTTAATGCAGTGGTTTCACAGGGGCTCGAGTACCCTCTGAAGTAAGAATAATTTCAGCCAACCCTCCTACCCCCTGCCATGGTAAGTAAGCATCTTAAATAATGAGTATTGTTCAGGAATCTTTATTGTTGTTGTGGGGAAATATATTGATATCTTATTTCTCTACTTAAACAGAAACACTTAGTTATACTTACCATTCCCTGTTGTTATTTTTTTTAATGTGGCAATGTAAGTAAGGCCTTGGAATTAATCAGTCCCATCTGCATGCACAAAAGACATGACACAAGGAACAAAAAACGTCTGAGACAAAACTATGCTTCCTTTCACAGGCAATAGGGGAAATTAATGTCATCACTAGGCTGAAGACATAAAGAGATTCAAAATTAAAAATCCTTTGAAAGCTTCCAACAAGATTCCTATAATCAGCTGAAAGATATGTAATGATCAAAGGCCTTTAAAATAGTATTGTTCATCCCATTAGAACTGTTTAAATGTACCCTAGTATTCATCAGAAATTATACAAGATTACTGCTGAAACTACACTATTGTTTCAGTAAGGAGCCCAGATGTTTTACGGGTAGACTTCCCCCCACTAACATAAGGTTAAAAGCTAGGATAAAAAAAAACAGCTGCAGTTATAAACCTTAATTACTAATAACATACCACTTAATAGGTGCTCACTTGCTATGACAAATTGCTTTATACTGAAGTGAGGGCATAGTAGGGGAAGGAAAGCAAACATTTTTCCCCATGGAGTAAGATTAGGAATGTTTTTTCTTTAAGCAATGAATGTTTATATCCAGTGTTTTGTTTTGTTCTTCCCAAAGATTTCCTTTTCTTTTATTAAATGTCATCTCAGCTACACTGTGATTGGTGAAGTGAGATAAGCACAGTTCTGCATATTTCATTACCACTGTTGTTCTATGAAATAGCCCCAGGGATGTTACGCACAGCAGTGTCAGGTTGGGATCTGAGAACATTCCTAAGCAGGAGTCCAGAATAATGAACGTTTGACAGCTTTACCAAATCTTTCAGATTTATTATCCGATGCACTGTGTGCTTTTAATAACAATATTGTTATTGCTTTTGTCGATAACAATTTGAAGTGGCCACCTTGTCTCCTTCTTTAAACATTTAGAGGTAGCTCACATGGCATTATTTATTAGCCTTAGCTGCAGACCTGGAAAGTATGCATGTTTCAGAAATTGCTTGGTGCAAGCTCTTTCAAAGGGGAAGCCAGTTTTTATTACATGTAATGTGCAGATTCAACTGAAACATCACCTTTATTAATTTATTTAGATTTAACCAAACACACAAAAGAACTCCCATCCCATGCTGCAGGTATTAGTCTTCAGTTAAAATACAGTATAAAATATAAAATAATTAAGAAACTAAAAGAACAGTATATTTTCCTCATTTATACCCCCAACTCCTCTACACACAAAACCACCAGGCAGCCAAAGCATATTGCAAACCAAATCAACATTTCACCACAATTCAAACACCCTGAAGAAGCTCTCCTCACAGACACTTCAGGTCTCCCCAACTGCCCTTATATAGGTCAAAAGTTGAAGGACCCTCACAGAAAGCCCCTTTCCAGGAGCTCCCGTTCTTACATGGAGTTCCAGTATGAGCTCCTCCGCGCTCACAGTTGTGGCAGTACTGCAGAAGCCATGAGGCAGTCTTTCAGGTCAGATGATACCAAGCCATTTAGGGTTTTATAGGTCAAAAACAGTAGCCTAAACGACACCCAGAAGACTATAGGCAACCAGTGCAACTCATGAAGCACTGGTATTGCATGCTCATGATGATTTTCTCCTATTAAAAGTTTCCAAATGGATGCAAGGTATAGAAAAATGTAAAGAAAATAGCAGTAATCCAATCTCAAGGTGACAAAAGCATAGTTCAGGGTAGCAAGGTTTAGCACCTCACAAAAGAGACCCCTTTAACAGGAAGAGAAACTCACTATAACTAGTCTTCTCAGGTCTCTCTGTGAGGAAACCTAAAGACATATATAGAAAGTTCTCTCCATTCCTGTCAGGGACCACAGGGCATGTCAGCAACTCTTCATGATCCAAGCTGTCCAAGGCAGATGATAGAGCTAATACTACCAGGATGAACACCTGACTTTTCTCCATTTCAAGGACAAGATCACCAACCAACTTAACAAGTGCAGTCTCTGTATCATACCAGGTCAAAACCCCAATTGAGAAGGGTCAAAGAAGTCAATGGCATCAAGATAATGACTTTCCTCACTATAGCTTTTTCTATGATCCTTACCAAAAATGGAAGACTTGATGACAGTGCCAAGAGATGTCTTTCTGAGCAGACAATGATGATATTCTTCCTTTCAAACAATTGGCTCCCTCCTTAATAAACAATGAGAGTCTCTGCTAGGAACCGTGCTATTTCCTCACTTACCTTCAACAGCCAGGAAGGACAAATCTCCAAACCACAAGTTGTGCCATAGAATGCTCCCAACACATCCAGAACCTCTGTGTTTCACACTCAAACAGAGAAGACCCAGCATTTTTCCCTTCCATTTTTATCCTGGGTCAGTGGATGCAGACAGTTTGGTCTGAATCTCATTGATTTTATCTGCAAAACAACCAGAAATTTCCTTACAACTGTAGGGACTTGCATAACTGAGTGGAGACAACTAGGATTAAGTATCTACTACTCTGAAATAGCTATCTACTAGTAGTAGCTACTAAGCTATCTACTACTCTTAATAAATCAGTTTATTGAGATTCTGCAGTTGCAACAGTGGAGGCAAAGAAACCTTTGTTTGCCTCACACATAGCTATGGCCAAAGAATTTAAAAAACTGTCATGGCACAAATGTCCAACTTCTATCAGACACTTTTGTCACTGGTGTTGTAATCCTTTCCCCCTCTCACTTCATCAAGTAAATCATCATAAACTATGGTGGCCTGCAAGGATGAAGTTTGGAAAGTGGGCCTCTAGGGGTCACTACAGGTAGCTGAGGATAAAAGATTATTTTAAAGTCCTCCCAAACCATTAGCAGAGTGGTCTCTGGTAATCTATTATTGTTCCTCAGAGCCCTCTGGAAGTATTCATCATTATATTCTGGGGACTGACACCCCACATAAGAAAGCCTTTCAAGAGGAAAAGAATAACCCAAACTACCCCTCTGTGGTTTCTCTATGAGAAAACCTAACAGCACATTAGGGTAGTCCTGTCCATTTCTGTCAGGGACTGCAAAGCAGGGGTGGCTCTATGTTTTTTGCTGTCCCAAGCACAGCAGTCAGGCGGCCTTCAGCGGCGTTTCTGCAGGTGGTCCGCTGGTCACGCGGATTCGGCAGTGTTTCTGCGGGTGATCTGCTGGTCCCGCGCCTTTGGCGTACCTACTGTCGAATTGCCGCAAAAGCCGCGGGACCGGCGGACCTCCCAAAGGCATGCCGCCGAACACTGCCAGACTGCTGCCCTCACAGCGACTGGCACGCCGCCCCCTGCGGCTTGCCGCCCCAGGCATGCGCTTGCTGCGTTGGTGCCTGGAGCCGCCCCTGCTGCAAAGTATGTCTATGCTGATTTCTCCATGACAGTAGAATAATATCCAACCTTCCAGTTTCTACTCCTAAACCAAACATATCATACAGAATGTGGCCTGTCATATGAGCTGAAGAATAAGAAGATTCTGAGACGAATCCTCATCTGCTATAAATCTACATAGCATTGATTACTTTAATAGAGCTATTCCAGTTTATGCTACCTGAGGATTTGGTTCATTATGCCCAATAGTTTGAAAGTTCAAATAACTGAAATATTGTAAAATGTGAACCAAGAAAGTTAGACTTCAACGTGTGGGCAAAACTTTTAATGTTCAGTTATCTCAAATTCTCAGAACTACCTGCAAGTCTGACTTTATTGTAACTTTTAAATCCAAATAATCTCATTAATTCACTTTTTAATATTCATATTGCCATGTTTTTCCATAGTTCATGACATGGAATAATGTTAGTGGCAAGAGAAGTAAAGTTAATTATTCCTAAATTTCATATGCTAAATTAAGTTTGGATTTTTAAAATTATATTATTCAACAGTAGTGGTGACATAAAGTTGGCCTTTGCCAATAGTTACCACACAGTAATATCTGAGATAGCATAGTTTTCCCCTATATATTGTGTGATGACTATGTCACAGTTGAAATAATAGAATTTGCTCAGGTGATTTGCTCCTCCTATGAAGTAATGAACAATGTCTCAGTAAAACATTACTACTTTTTTCTACTAAAATTATTTAGTTGAAACATGAAGTCAACTTTAAAAGGCAGTTTAAAAAGTTTGAGTTTTTGCCCGAAGGAATGAAGAGACATCTAATCAAAGGATATTCATACAGTCTGTGATATTATGTACTGGCAAAACATTAGTTAAAAAAACAGAATTGCTTTTGAAATAGTTCTTGCATATGTCACAGACATAAAAATCAGGGGGCCAGTTGATGCAGATTTTAACATTCTTCAGAGAATGTGGCATTGTTCTTAGGCTGTAGTGGGCAAATCCTTGTCCCATTGAAATCAATGAGAGTTTTGTAATCAACTTCAATGAAAACAGGAGCTAGCTGTAAATGACCACTCAATTTATATAAAATGATGAATAAGGCATTTCAGTGATAATTTATGTAATTAAAACACTTCATATTCTATGAAATATACAGTCACAAGGAAAATGCATTCAAGTCATAATATGGAATTGCAACAACTTTTACTGCCCTAGGAGTTATTTTTGTGAAGCGAATATGAAGAAGATTATCATTGTTCACTGTCACTCTTTGCCTCGTTAGGCCAACTTCCATCATCACCAAGATTAAGCAGCTTGTGTCCCTGATCTTATGCCTATATCCATTTTAAAGCTTTTTTTTTTTTTTTTACAAGCACAAGTAACATCTGTCCTTTTCAGTCTTTTAACAGCATCCAACCAAATTGACAGATGTTTCCAAAACCATGCTGTCTGCTAACATTTAAAGAAATACAGTATTTGCATAAACACTGGGAATTCCAAGCTTAGTACCTTCCATACTGCTTTAATTTTAAAAATCAACATTTTTTTGTTCTATACCCATCATTTTGTTTTACTCCTCATAAAGCAGACATTGTGTGCACACATCTGTTAAATCTGGGCTGCATGTATTACAGTTCTGTTCTTCCAGAAACAGGAAGGATTAATTACCACAGACCAGCTCTAGATGCACCCCCGTGTTTCTTAACACACAAAATTAATTCAGAGTTGACAAAACTCTTTCAGACACAACCTGCTTCCTGCTGATGGCGCTTTATTAGCATATTCTTCCCAGAAAAAAAAATGCCTCATAGGCCCTTTTTACCTCTCCTCAGAGTTCAATTTGTAAAGCACTGAGTGACAGGCAGCAAAATGGCTTGAATATATCTAAGGCAAGTTGCCAAAATCCTCCCGATAGAAGCACTTTGGAGCCTTTGTTCTGAGTACATTAAAGTCACAGAAGGTCCATGTACTGTAGACAGTACAGGGCCGGCAGGATGTTCACAGTAAGACAAAACAGCAGGTGATAAATGACATTAAATAACAGTGAGAATTTACCACAGACTAAATTAACTACTGGAGTGAAATGTTCTCAACTCTAAGGCTATATTAACAGTGAATTTATAATGAGGCGATTATCATTCTTTTTAGTGTTCGAGGAAGTCTATATGTAAAAATGATGAAGACAGCTCTATTTGACTCCAGAGACAAGCTGCTGGAAATGGTTCTAAAAACGATAGAAAATAATTCTTCTTCCAGCCCTTATAAAGTAATTTATAAAATAAGTACTTAGAAGTGAATTAGACTGTTGGATACCTGACACACACACAGATTCATAAAAATTAGAGCAGCAGAGAGATGACTCCTAGCAATTCAAACCCTTGCAAATATGCTCCTGTCACTGTAATTTAAAAGCTCACATTTGAAAGTCTGTTTGCTTTGAGAGAGGGAGGGAGATGTGTGGGAGGGTGGCTGAGAGTGAATCTCTGGTGTTTGTAGATATTTATATCTAATTTTATATTTTGTAAAAGGCATAGTATTCTCATTAGGGTGAGCGCTTTTGTTAGCCCTGTTACATCCCATCCACAAGCTCTTAACACTTTTTTTTCCATTTGTGATCTTTTACATGTAAATACTTTTATGGTTAACTTGTTTCAAAGTGCTAAGAAATCAAGGGAAATGCAAATGCCATCTCCTAAAAAGTATGAACATATATAATAAATGTATTACTTGGTTTTAGGAACCTCATATTCTTTGTTGAGTTATGTACATAGGTAATTATGAGCTTCACACGAGATTTCCCTCTTTCACATTTTACTTACCTGGATTTGACATAATTCCCTCCAGAATATCTGGTTGATCTGCCAGAACTCAACATGATCTCTCTGTAAAAAAAGGGAACAAAGAATAAGCTCTATTAAAATACCCAAATGACTGACGGGGCTTAGAAAAGGAGTAGAAATGCATGCTACAAAAGTGAGCAAGCATATGTCTTAGAAAAGGAAGGGCTTCCAGTGTTCCCTAAAACTCGGTCATAACTCCCTCTTAAAAGACATCATTTTCATCAAGATCCCAAACTTGTTTGTGCTGGGTAACTCCAAAATATTGACCAGAATGTGGAGGAGAATGAAGACATAAATTAATGTAAAACAGTAGGCCTCAAAATTCATTTATTTTAATATTAAAGCCTGACTGATCCCCTCAAACTACCAGCCATTAATTAGGATAAATGGACTCACACCATACACTCCAGGAATGAAGGTTGATACCCATAACCATGCCCTAGCTACTGAATTTGTAATTCAATCCACTCATGAATTCCACTTCCAGCTCATTCCTGGTGAGGAGGGAATGAGGATATAGACAAGAGGGAGTTCACTCTGCAAAGACTTGAGACTTCCCATCACTCCACAAGCTAACAAGGTCCCCCAGTCCCTCCTGGTTCCTATGCTAAGGTTTGCCTGGCATGCTGGTCCCTTAAAGCCTGGATACCAGCTGCAAGTTGGGACAGTATTTATTTACATTTATTACCCCAACTTGTGGAGTTGTCATGTTTGCATGACAAGAAGTTCCCAAATCTTTGCACTCCATTTTTCAAAAGGCAATGGTTCACTTCTTCCTTTAGCTGCATTAACTACATTGGGCACTAATAAAAACTGTAACGTTGTAAAAATTGTCTTGAATTGGGTTTGCTTGTTTCATTCACTGAAGCATTTCTTTATTTAAAACAAAACAAACAAAACTAATTAAAATACCTTCCCAGGAGAAATTTCTCCTCCCTTCCCCCTCCCCTCTTTGCAGTGCAAGACCCCATGTGCCACTTTTTAAATCATTATTATTAATATATGTTCTATTTTTAAAACAATACACCTGACAGCATATTGCTCTTTTAGTACAGTTGGCAGCTTGCTTCCAGTCTTTATTCTCTCATCATTTAGATTATGTACTTCCACAACTGCTTCAACAAAACAACAGGCTGGGGTACTTAATATCTGTCTTAGAATTCAGACAGACTCCAACCTTTGCCTCTCCATCAAAAGATCAGGTTACACTATGGGCCTTTCATCAACTGTGTTGGATAAAGATCTTTTCTAGTCTTGATCTTGCTTTTTTCCCCCCTTCCTTTCTCTTTTCCTGTTTAAATCTCTCTACTTAGTACATCAATTTAAATATGTGTAAGATGCAACCTCCCACCAGACACAGACTTGGTCTAAATTGCTTACAACAAAGCAAAGGTATGCAAATTCTCCTCCAAATAGATTGGACCATAGGATAGTTCTTCTGACATTCTTTCACTCTACAGTTGATGCTAGCCATTGTAGAATTCTCCCTGACTTGTTTCTTGCTGTTAACACTAGGGAATCTCACAAGCATTCAAAAGAAAAGAAATGTCAGCGGTTATTAAGGAAAAAATATCAGAAAAATGTGTATTTAAGAGCTGTGGTATTATCGCACTTCAGGAAATAGAGAAAACAGAGTACAATAAGGATACATGAACACAAAAAATTAGCCCTGCACTGCGGTTTGTTTGGTAATGCACTTTTCAAAATTAAAAATATGGAAAGAAATCTCAAATACAAAGATTTTACAATGTTAATTAAAAAAAGAAGAAGAAAATTGATTGCTTGCAGGTGAGTACAGCTCCCATGGCCCCACTATTTCCTACAAAATAAAGTCTGACTTCACTCCAAAAGCAGTACGCAGCTCTTTGCAGGGATTAAATATATATATCTGCAAGCAGGCAGCACTGGGTTTATCAGGCATTATTTTCACTGGATTTTACAGATTGTTGTAGTGTTGAAAACATCTCATTTAAAACTCTTTTGAGAATGTTAATTATATTTCTTATAGTTATGGTCTGCCAATTTTTTTTCTGAATACATAGTATCTTATTTAAATTTCCTACAGAATTTAGATAGCTGTGCCTCTGAAATGGCCAGCATTCTATAGCCCTAATATGCAGCATTGGACAGATGTACAGCAGCAAGTAGAGGTTTACTTCTGCTACCTGTCTCTGACAATGATGCATGGTTGGGAATTTGAAAACTAATTTTGTTTGGCTCTGAGCTGCGTGTGCTAAAGTTCTTGAACTCTCTAATATTAAAAGCATAACAAATGCTGTGTTTGATGACTCAGCATTACTTATAACATGCCTATTAAATGAGGAAGGGATTTTATTTTATGGTTTCTCAACATAAAAGCAATCTGGGAAGAAAAAAAGAAGCCAAGAATTAAGCTTTTTTTGTTATTTAGTATCTGGAAACTTGCAGACATTAGTCCAATGTCCACGCCCCGCCCTCCCGCACCAGCTCACCTCCACCTCCCCTGAGTTGGCTGCCGCATCCAGCTTCTCCCCCCTCCGTCTAGCACTTGCGCCGCCATACAGCTGATTAGCGCAAGCCTGGGAGGGAGGGGTGAGGAGGAGGAATGTGGCGTGCTTGGAGAAGATGTGGGGCCAGGGCATGGATTTTGGGAGGGATCCAATGGGGCAGTGAGGGGGCGGAGTTGGGGCGGGGGGGTGCGAGCCCCCTCCTCCTGTGCGCCGGAGGGCAAAATATTGGGACAATTCGCATCCCGACCGAACATCGGTCGGGACGCAGGACAAACAAGTAAATATCGGGACAGTCCCGATAAAATCGGGACATCTGGTCACCCTAGGTAGTAGTGGTGTCTTATGTTTACAGTTTGTGAAGAGCTTTGGAACCCTTCAGAATGAGAGGGTCCTATTTAAATGTAAACTATTATTTAATACATGAAATCTGTGCTGTAATTTAGCCATATGATGAGGACATCAAAGCTTTTTCTTTCATCAGGAAACTCCAGATGATTTCATGATGTTTTTTTCTCCCCTTTCCATTTCAGTCCTGGAGAAATAATCTACTTCACCTAATCAGAATTCAAACAGCAGTTCAAAAGCTAATTAATACAAGAACTGTGTAAAAGAGGAAAAATACAATGAAATCAGTAAAAATTTATATACATTTCAGTTGATTTTTTAAATAAATATTTTAGGTGCTCTAATATTATAGTGATGGGCACTATATAAAGTATTTACACACAGACATATGGAGAGAGAGAGCTTGTGTGTATTTTGCTTCAAATCATTCATAGTTTTTTTGACAATCCGGGGCTGAGTTTTGAGAAATTAGAGTCAACTTCCAGGCAAACAGTGAAAGAAGTTGTAAGTTCAGAATGAAGCCATTATAAACCAAACAGTTCTGCAGGTATTTGATCTGAAAACATGGAAAATTGGTGGTTTCTTTTGAGTTTGGGGGTTTGTTCAAAGGTGAATTTCAAATGAAAATTCAGTGGGCTGCATATCAACATGAATGGAAAGGTAATGTGGGGGTGGGGAAGTTTTGTATGATCTATTTCGAATTTTAAATGTTAAGATCAACTCAGTTTGTAACGCATCTATGACCACCTAGTATGTTACAGTTACCACTGGATCAAAAATTAATTGAACCAGTGTATCATGGTCTGCCTGCTTTTCCATTCAAAATCACATGGTCCACCTCCCTTTGGTGACTGTAAACACTGATTACGTTGAAAAGGAACATATTTAACAGTTTACTTGCTGTCTTGTAATGGAGTTTAGCAGCGATAAAGAGGGAGATCCAGCATCATGTGACCAACCAACTCTCCATGCAGCACAAACTGTCTCTCCATAGACTATAAACATCTTCATAGACTGAAAGATAGGCTCCTCTTCCTGAGTAAATATAGCTAATAAAAATGAACTTTGAAGTTGATTGCTCTTTCTGGAATTGTGAATGCAACATAACTAGAAACACTGTCCAAGCCACCTTAATAAATCAACAAGCAGTTATGTGCGTTGTTGGTTTTCAAATGTCAATGTGTCAAAAATAAAACTTTGCCTCTTTATGTCCTTTCCAACAGTTCCTTCAGACAGAAAGAACTCTCATAATGTTAACTACAGTTGATTACAAATTGCCAACCTTATGGTAAAGTACAAATGCTCTAGACGTTTCCATATGGCTTGTTTATTGTGTATCTATTTAATGCAACTACACACCCACACATGAATATGGAATGTAAATACGTATAAAATTGCTCTTTGAAAGGAAAATAATGGTACAATTATCCCCTACATTTTTGGGCATTCCTCTCTTCAGAAGTAGGATTTTAAGCAATAAAAATTGTATGTCTGTTTAAAAACTGAATTATAACAAAATATATACTTAAAGATCTATTCCTTGTACATACACACCTCCAAAAGAAGTCAATGAGATTTTGGATGCATAAGAAATCCAGGTGGATTTACATGTCATAAGCATTAACTAGATTAAATATTTTAGTTAAATTGTAGGAGTGATGATAATTGGGAAACTTCCTTGATATTGAATGTAATAAACGTGTTACAATTGTGTTCAGCACCTTTAATTTACTGGGCATGGACAAGCTGAAAACATTGCCTTTGTCAATGGTTATGTGCAAGCAATCCAATGTCATTTGTTTTCTTTTGATATCCATACTCCACTGCAGATGGTAATGTCAAGCTCTTTAAAATTATTGTAGAATTTTTTAAGCAGCAGACAGGCACATGGACAGTAAAGAGGCCTTTTAAATGCATAATATTGTTTTTACCCTTACAATTATTTCTGTACCAGAAATACTTTGCACACTAGCATTGATAAATATTCATACACATTAAATGTATTCATTTAATATAATTATTAATGGTTAGGCACATTATTTAGTTTTTATTTTTGGAATCAATGGGAGTTTTGACTGAGTGAGGATTGCAGGATTTTGTCTATGCATTTTATGTGATGGAAATCCTTGTACAGTGTCACCTTTTGGTACTTGAACCATTTTTTCCTCTTAGAGGTGTTTTAACGAATTTCCTTCTGCACAATGAATTCAATATGCTCCTGTGCTTTTCTTGGTAAGAAAGTTCAGCAAATTAAGGGCCTTATCTGGCCCCCGAGATGTCAGTGGCAAAAATCTCAGTTGTTTCAATGGAAGGAGGATTGGGTCAAAAATGTTGACTGTATGTCTGGTTGAACAGGATGCAAACATCCAAAAGAGTTTCCCTTCACTTACATTGGTTTTGAGTATAACTGAGAGGAGAAGCTGGCCCAGAGTCACTAGTACCATCACCAATTAGCAGTCAGGATGAACTAAGATTACATGCAACAAATTTACTAAACATATCCAGTCTCTGATTATCTTTAGAGCTCTGTGTGGATACACAATTTTTATCTGCATCCAATCCACGATCAGCAAACATGGCCTGCGGATGTCTGTGGATATAAAGCAGATATCCACAGATTTGCAGGGCTCTAATTAACTCCTCCTTGGGACCACAAGTCCCAATGTCATACTCCCCTAATGGTATGGCTGATGTGATAATTTCCATCCCACCATCAACCTTAGCCAAGATCAATCCACACAAGCGGTCCATTTCCTGGACACTACTGTGCTAATAAGCGATGGTCACATAAATACCACCCTATACCGGAAACCTACTGACCGCTACACTTACCTACATGCCTCCAGCTTCCATCCAGGACACACCACACGATCCATTGTCTACAGCCAAGCTCTAAGATATAACCGCATTTGCTCCAATCCCTCAGATAGAGACAAGCACCTACAAGATCTCTATCAAGCATTCTTAAAACTACAATACCCACCTGCTGAAGTGAAAAAACAGATTGACAGAGCCAGACGAGTACCCAGAAGTCACCTCCTACAAGACAGGGCCAACAAAGAAAATAACAGAACACTACTAGCTGTCACCTTCAGCCCCCAACTAAAACCTCTCCAGCGCATCATCAGAGATCTACAACCTATCCTGAAAGATGATCCTTTACTCTCACAGATCTTGGGAGACAGACCTGTCCTCGCTTACAGACAACCCCCCAACCTAAAGCAAATACTCACCAGCAACCACACATCACTGAACAAAAACACTGACCCAGGAACCTATCCTTGTAACAAAGCCCGATGCCAACTCTGTCCACATATCTATTCAAGTGACATCATCATAGGGCCTAATCACATCAGCCATACCATCAGGGGCTCGTTCACCTGCACATCTACCAATGTGATATATGCCATCATGTGCCAGCAATGCCCCTCTGCCATGTATATTGGCCAAACCGGTCTCTACGCAAAAGAATTAATGGACACAAATCTGACATCAGGAATCATAATACTCAAAAACCAGTGGGAGAACACTTTAACCTGTCTGGCCATTCTATGACAGACCTGCGGGTGGCTATCTTAAAACAGAAAAACTTCAAAAACAGACTCCAACGAGAGACTGCTGAGCTGGAATTGATATGCAAACTAGACACAATCAACTCAGGATTAAATAAAGACTGGGAATGGCTGAGCCATTACAATCATTGAATCTATCTCCCCTTGTAAGTATTTTCACACTTGCTTCTTATCAAACTGTCTGTACTGAGCTATCTTGATTATCACTTCAAAAAAAATTTTTCTCTTACTTAATTGGCCTCTCAGAGTTGGTAAGACAACTCACATCTGTTCATGCTCTCTGTATGTGTGTATATATATCTCCTCAATATATGTTTCACTCTATATGCATCCGAAGAAGTGGGTTGTAGCCCACGAAAGCTTATGCTCTAATAAATTTGTTAGTCTCTAAGGTGCCACAAGTACTCCTGTTCTTTATGCCTTAACCAATAACAGTAAAAGAACAATAATAATACCAAGCTCTTCTATAGTACTTTTCATCAGTAGATCTCAAAGCACTTTACAAAAGAGGTAAGTATCATTACAGGAGGCACAGAGAGGTGAAGTGACGTTCCCAAGTCTCAGCAGGCCAGGCACACAGCTGGGAATAGAACTGCTTAATATATGGGTGTAACCCTCAACCTTTCACTTTCTGTACCCTCCCTACTGTTTATTACACCTACTCATTTTGTCAGCACAAAAATTTAGATTTTAAGCAAAGCTGGTTGAGGATTGTGGAATCTTTTTCATAACAATGTTTTGAAAAAAAAATTCTGTAAATTATATGTGGTAAAATTTTGAAAATGTTGACCAACTCTAGTTTTAAGGGTAGAGATCATGCATTTTTTGGCTCTGCAAAGTGCTAAAACTCATGTGGGTGCTATAAAATAATAAAGAAGAAGAAGAAGAATTAATAATTTTCTTACACAGATACCAAATAATGAGTTTTTCATGGCTTTATCACTAAAAAACTGAGGTGAGGAAAGGTTAGAATATATGACTGGATTTTTGAGTGTTTAAATTATTCACCTTTTCCTTAATCTTGAAGTCTTCATATTTGTGTAGGAGCTCCTTTAACCATAGGCTGGTGTTTTCAAACAAACTTACTACGATAGAATACTATGCATCCTTTATTAACAAGACACTTATTTAGGACAACTGATATCTTATTTCCTTAGAACTTAGATTTAGTATTAACTGAAATGTTTGAGATTACTTGCTAGCTTTGTGCTTTACTGACTAGTTCCTCCAAAAGTGTTATGGCATTTCCTTTACAATTTTTATTTTTATATATCTATATATATGTTCACATATTTTCTTTCAAGTTGTTTTAGAAAGCAAAGGATTTTAGTCCATATCACATGCACAAACCAGCTGTCCCAGATTAATAGTGCCAATATGCCACATAGGATAGGGGCAAATCCAGCAGTGTTTTCCCATAGGGGCTGAAGGGGCATCTTTGCTACGAAATGATTGTAATTCTGCTATACAAGTGGAGAGGCATTTTGGGATATCAAGCACACCCCCTACCTGGCATGGAGCTCAGCTACTTGGTTTTGGTCTTTTCCCATTGGAGAAGGAGACCATAGAGGCCACACTAGTAGTGTAACTGGAGTAATGTCCAGTGTCACTCTACCCTTATTCTATAGCCTGGATTTCCCAATCTTCTCTCCACTCTTCCCCTCACAGGGGTCCCAAGAAGTTACTGAGTTGGGTATGGATTAAAAAGATTTATCCTGTAGTATTATTTAATCTTTTCACTTATTCACTGTATACAATGTAATCCACATTCCAGTATCAAAATAGTCTTGTTTCCTTGATGATGATGACAGATTTAAAAACACACTCCTTGACTGCTGCAAAAATTTAAAACTCACCTTTCCTTGTGTCATCATTCATTCATCTGAAACTCTCTTCCTCTCCGAACCATGTCTTGCCTATAAATCTTGTCTTAAATCATTGCTCCATTTACTAGTGGAGATGGGGTAAGAAAGCAGAGTTCAGATCTGAGTCTGGAATACATTTAAGCGAGAGCACAGGCCTGAAGCTAAGGTTCAGGTTCAACAGTGCCAACATTTAGTATTCATTTGACATTCCATTCCACAAGAGTGACAGTCTCTCAAGATCAGATGTTTCTATGGGGTTTCTTCCATTTTAGGCTGAAAACTCATAAGAACCAAATGCTTTTCTAGGCACCTGCTCCATAATATCCCCATGCCAAAATTCACAAGATTTAGATTTTATCTGCAGGCACATCTCTATTCTTTACTCCTCAGGGCATTCTGCACCAATAATTAAAAATTTTGTGCCAAAAAAAATTAAAAATTCTGCACACAATATTTTAAAATTCTGCAAAATTTATTTGTCAAATAACTGTGGAGGCTCCAGCATGGCATTAGGGAGCACAGGTCACTGGCTGCACAGAGGTGGGAGATCACTGTGCAGCTTCCCCCACCCCGGACATGGACTCAGCGGTGAGGCTTTACCCAACCCTGATACAGCGCAAGGACTGGCCTGCTCCAGAAACACCTCCCCCCTTCCATGCCAAGTGCACCAAGTGTGGGCAGGCAGGCTCAGCAAGGCAGGATCCAAGTGTGGAGGGGCTTAGTGTGTGTGTGGGGGGGATCCAGGTGTGGGTTGAGAGGCTCTGTGTGGGGCAATCTGGATGCGGGTGGCTCAGAGGGGAATCCAGGTGTGCAAGGTATCTGGATGAACAGGGGCTTGTTGGGGGGTTCTGGGTGCAATGGTAATGGGACTCTGCAGGGGGGATACAGGTGAAGGTGGTTGGGGCTCAGCGGGGGGGGTCTGGATGTGAGGGGGATAGAGCTCGGAAGGGAGTCAGGTGTGGGTAGCTCAGTTGGGTCCAGATGCTGTGGGAGTGGGACTCAGTGGGGTGGGGATCCAGGTGCAGCTGATTGGGGCTTGGTGTGGTCAGGATCCGAGTGTGGGTGGCTCATCAGAGTGGTCCAGGTGCAGGGGAAGTGGGGCTCATTGGGGGGTTCTGAGTGCATGGGGGTCTGGGTATGTGGGGGTCTGGATGCACAGGGGTTTGCCAGCAGATCGAGGAACGTGATCGTTCCCCTTTATTCGACACTGGTGAGGCCTTATCTGGAGTACTGTGTCCAGTTTTGGGCCCCACACTACAAGAAGGATGTGGAAATATTGGAAAGAGTCCAGCGGAGGGCAACAAAAATGATTAGGGGTCTGGAGCACATGACTTATGAGGAGAGGCTGAGGGAACTGGGATTGTTTAGTCTCCAGAAGAGAAGAATGAGGGGGGATTTGATAGCAGCCTTCAACTACCTGAAGGGGGGTTCCAAAGAGGATGGAACTCGGCTGTTCTCAGTGGTGGCAGATGACAGAACAAGGAGCAATGGTCTCAAGTTGCAGTGGGGGAGGTCTAGGTTGGATATTAGGAAACACTATTTCACTAGGAGGGTGGTGAAGCACTGGAATGCTTTACCTAGGGAGGTGGTGGAATCTCCTTCCTTGGAGGTTTTTAAGGCCCGGCTTGACAAAGCCCTGGCTGGGATGATTTAGTTGGGAATTGGTCCTGCTTTGAGCAGGGGGTTGGACTAGATGACCTCCTGAGGTCCCTTCCAACCCTGATATTCTATGATTCTATGATTCTATGATGGGGGAGCAGCTCCCTGTACAGGGATCTCTCCCCCTGCAACTGAGGAGTGATGGGTGCAGGAAGTGGGGGGAGTTTGCAGAGCTTCCTGCAGCTGGGGGAGAAATCTGGGAGTGGGTCTGACCCAGCTCTGAATGCTGTGCAGGGGAAGAGGAAGTCCCGTCCTCTCCAGCCCAGCCAGGACTAGCAGCTGAGTGCAGCACAGGGTAGAAAGTTGGGTCTTCCCCAGTCCTGTCCCCTGCCCCACAGTGATTTACCTCTCTGCAGCTGCCCTGGGCACCCAAAACATACTGTTGGGGAGGTTGCATGGCCGCTCTTGTGTCTTCCCTTTGCTTCCCTGTCAGAAAGTCCTTCTTCTGTGGGGAAGCAAAGAAATCTGCAGGGGATATAAATTCTGCACATGTGCAATGGTGCAGAATTCCCCCTGGAGTAGAGATTCTTCACACAGAGAGTCAATTTAGAGCTAAACATTATACAAAAATTAAACACATTGCATTAGTAGAGGGAAAGGAGTTTGGATCCAATCTTTTCAATTTCTGGGTGGGATTAAGGAACTCAAGTTACTCACATTACACCCCTTTCTGGTCAACTGAAGGAAAACATCCTTGTGACAGGATGCCTTTGAGAGAGGAGAAAGAAGAGGGGTTGAGCTACCAGATGATCCCTCCTCCCCAATGGAAGTGGTAGGAAGATCCACAGTTAATGTGCAAGGCACAGCCAATTTCTGATATTTTCTCCATGATTTCTAAAAGGAGAAAGAAGGAACTTCTTCTCTCTTTAATCTCTATCCATAGTTTTGTCCCTCTATGCTAACATATACTAGACCTCTCTTCAACATTTACCTTCTAATCTCCCAGGCACTTTTCACCGCTCTATTCATGCTCCATCCTTTCAGCAACCTAACCACTTGACATGTTGCTTTCTGGTCACCTACCAATGTCTTCCCTTTCACCAACCACACAAATATCAGGCAATCTTTCTTACATGCCACTGTATTCATCATGACCACAAGCATATTTAAAGAGCTGGAATGTTAAGAAACAAAAGCAGTATTTGGATTAATAAATAATTCAGTCTCTAATGTGGTTTTCATATGAGACAATACGTGACGTACATACATTTCAACCTTTCCTCTGCTACACTATATACTTGGTTTATCATAAATATAATATACTACAGAGAGAGAGACAGAAAGAAAAAGTGAGAAAGACCTGGTCCTTTTAGTCCTTAATAGCCTACATAAAGTGAATTCCTTATATGAGAACCAATGGAATCTTCTGAAAAATAAACTGAAGCACTGTCTGTTTCCAGAGATTTTTCTGTCTGGTCAGGAAAAGGTCTGGAGATAAAAAGAAAGGAAAATATTTTGAGTTAATTGTATCTCATGGTAAGTGTATAGATGACAGCTTAAGAGTGGTTTGAGAAAGAGCAGATATTTATCTCATTTAAGCAGTTTTAAAAAGAGATATTTCTATCAGCCTTTCTCTTTAACAATTTACTCAGAATTTCCAGTATTTTCCTGTTCACTTTCAGTACCCAAATACACAAAATACTCAATAACGATCAGAAAAAAAACCAATCACATGGCACTTGAAGTCTCCTACACCAATGAGCACCAAAATGTTTATTTGTCAATTGAAGCTTTCCTGTTTTAATTCTAGTGGAGACTTCTTTTGTTTCTTTTTCTAGGGAAAACTAATTCTATAGTATGTCAATTTAAAAATCAGATTGCATATGATCACTACTTACATCAAGAAACACAGCTTGACTCTCCGAGTCTTGTTAATGGTGAAATTGTGTGAAATATGTTGTTCTATATGCAAACAAATATAAAACAGATACAATATTGAATGAAAGCAAAAATTGTATTTTCACACTAGTATGTTAACATAGGGCACTACAACTAGGCACATATTTAATATTAATTCTTTTACATATGTTCCTTTATGTACGTTCAGATCACTGACTTCATTCTCCATTTGTATTGCTGATTCCTAAAGTTGGGCACTCTTTCCTTCAGTATGTTTATTCCTGGCCTGGACTAGTGATGGGGAAGGATGGTTCAGTGTTTAAGGCATTAGCCCAGAACCAGAGTTCAATTTGCTGCTCTCCTACAAACTTCCTATGTAAACTAGGGGAAGCCACTGAGGCCCACATCCTCAGAAGGTATTTAGGTGTTTAACTCCCTTTGAAATTAATAGGAGTTACGGGCCTAAACACCTTTGAGGATGTGGGACTTAGTTTCCCTGTGATGCAGTTCCTCATCTGTAAAATGGGGATTATTATCTCCATGAATCCTTGAATGTGGGTAGGGGACAAGGGGTTTTTGTCTGGCCACTGGGAAGAAAAGGAGAAAGTTTGGCAATTGATGCAATAGACCCTGAATTTGGTCTATTTGTTTGGTAGATTATTCTTCCTTTGATGCTGCTGTGACCATGATTAAGGCCTGTAGCCCAGTAGCACTGTTAGCAAAAACTGACATTCAGTTGGCTTTTCAACTGCTGCCGGTACAGTCCTCAGATTATAACCTTTGGGGTTTCTATTTTGAAGGTCAACTTTGTTTTGACAAGGCCATGCCCATGGATTTCTCAATTTTGCTCTGCATTTGAAAAGTTCAGCACAATGCTGGGAAGAGCAGTGGGAGGCTGGTTCACAGCAGGTGGTACACTAGTTGGATGACTTCTTGCTTGCAGGCATGGTGGATTCCAAGGAGAGTGCTGGCTTGTTGGCCTCATTCCAGGCCCTCTCTTTTAGGTTAAGAGTACCACTGGGCAGATGAAAAAACTGAGGGGCCCTCCACTGAACTGACCTACTTAAGGATCAAGTTAAATACAGAAGCTGGTATCTCTAGGCTTCCCCCAAGTAAAATGATGGTATTTTTAGAATTAAAAGGACTTGGATATCCAAGGAAGTTACACTGCATGAACTGCATGGTTTCTATTGGTCACCTTAATTTTGCATGCTAAGTCATGACCCCAGAATGGCATTTTGTGCTAGACTGTCAGCTGCCACCTCTGATATATTGAGTCCTGTGATGAGATGTGCATACCCCGCACTGGACAAGAGAGGGTTAACTCTGCACTATGGACAGCAGAAGTCCAGCCCCTTAGACCATGCTGGGCATGATCCAACTGCTGTCTCAGTATACAAGGGAGCAGCCCAGCTCATTCTAGGGTGACCTTTGGCAGAGGGTCCAGATGAAGAGCCGTCACAGCCTTTGCCTGCAGGAACTGGAGACCCTGAGAGCTGGACTGGAGGTCTGAGGCCAATGGAGCCCCAGGGAACCACGCTGAGGAACCAGAGACCCTGATGCCCCATGGACTGCAGCTCCTGGAAGCATGGTAGGAAGTGACCCAGGGAGGGTGCGCAAGTGGTCAGCATGTTTTGGTGGGATTCCCCGATAACCCAGTGGCAGATCACGCCACCACTGTTAGGGCCCTGGTTCTGACCCCCCTGCCCGAGCTGCCACACTTCTGATGGTGGCTCCTTCCTCCTCCCCGGGTACTGGCCATTGATCTGCACTTCCCTGTGTCTAGGGGCTGCTATATTGACGCTAGCCATCGGGTCACACTGTCCCTGTACCCAAGGGCCATTATACTGACTCTGGCCAGTAGGTCGTGCTACCCTGAAGACAAAGGCGGCTGTAATAGACTCTGGCCACTAGGCCGCGCTACCCTGAATGCAAGGGCCGCTGTAACTGACTCTGGCCATTGGGCCGCACCTCCCTGACCCAAAGGGCCATCATACCACTGACAGGCTCTGGGCTGTACTGCTTGCAGCTAAAGACTGTCAGGGAGACTGTAACTGTGGTGGTATCACAACCCTGCCCCACCCCCAAAGGGGATGTACATACACCGTGACACATGGTGGAGACTGTGGGCAACTATTGGGCCCTGATGAAAGGCCCCAGGGGGAGGAGATTGTTAACAGAGTAACCCCCGTTAACCTACTTGTCACTTTGCCCAAGATGGAGACGGACAAGATTTTGAAATGGCTGTTGGAGTCAGTAGCAACAGGCTGCCCAACAGCAGCAACACCAAACATAGTTGTTACAACAAATCATGGCCCAGCAGCAACAAATGATCAGAGAGATGGTCACGCAACACCAGACCCAACAAGAATGCCCGATCCATCAAATGGCTGCCCTGATGCACCCGGCGGGCGCGCCGAACCCCAGTCCAGCTGGGCAGGACCCGGGACCCTTTTCCGCTCCCCTCCCCATCTGTTGATACAACTGTCAAAAACGGGACCCAGTGACAACCCTGAGACATTTCTGGTGACTTTTGAATGACTAGCCACTGCCGCCAGGTAGCCACCAGAGCACTGGGCTACCCTGTTAGCACCTACCTGGCGGGGCCAGTCCAGGCGGCCTACTCAGTGTCCACAAGACACCCTAGTGTATGAGAGAGTGAAGGCCGCCATCATGGACCAGACAGGAATCAACCCTGACACATACTGACAGCGCTTCCATCAAGAAAGGTACCCACCAGGGGCAAGGTCCCGGGTGATAACCTAACACCTGAGGGACAAAGCCTGGAGATGGTTGAAGCCAGAGAAATGGTCAGGAGCTCCAGTAGTGGAGACCATTTTCCTTGAGCAGTTCACCCAGATCCTCCCGAGGGAAGGAGTGGGTAAAGCACCACCGGCCAATGACGTTGGCAGAGGCCGTAGAAATAATGGAGGGCTACTTGATAGCTGACAGGCTGGAGACACGACTGGGGAGGCCCAGGAGTCCGAGGAGGAGGGACAGAGGTGAACTTCTGCAAAATGGACCCAGGGGAATCATGAACCCTCCCCTGACCACCAGCTAAACCCCCAACCCTCGAACACCAGCGCCCAATCAGCCGAACCTGGACCAAAAGGGAAGGAAACCATCAGGAGGGACAGAGCCCACCAAATGTGGACTCTGGGACTGGGGGAACCTGAGACCATTGCTGGTAGTGTGGCCAAGAGGGACACTTTCTGTGGGACTACCCCTACATGGATTGTAGTTATGGGCAAGTCTGCGTAGCCGGCCCCCGGGCCCGGAGGAAAGGTCCAGAAAAACTCGTAGTCCCGATTCGAGTGGAAGGAATTCCCAAAACAGCCTTAATAGACTCTAGCTGTAGTCAAAGGATTATTCGGGATGGACTCATTCCCAACCTGGAACTCTCTGGGACAAGTATACACCTACAGTGCATCCATAGGAATATACAGCCTTACCCAACTGCCTGGGTAAGACTTAAGATCTACGGCTGGGGAGAAACCCTCCAAGTCAGCATGGCTCCCAGGTTAGCCTATCCTATGGTGTTGGGGCAAGACTGGCCGGAATTTTGGGAAATCCTGAGAGACCACAGCCTACAACATCCAGGAGGAGGAGACACAGGGTCAATGAGGAGGGGGTAACTCTTTGGTCACCCCGTGGAACCCGAGCCACTAAATCCCCTGAGCCGCCTGCCGAGTCCCCTCCAGGCACAGATCACCCTGTTGAAGATGCCCAGGTGGAATTGAAGTGTGACATGGACTTTGTCCAAGAGCAGAGGGAAGACCCATCTTTAAGTCGAGCCTGGGAGCATGCAGCAACCACAAACCAAGAAGGAGATGATATGGCACACCCTCCACAAGGACCATGGTTTGAGATCCGGGGAGACTTCCTCTACCGAGTGGTACAGGAACCCCAAACACGGGAAGTTATCAGACAGCTCTTGGTGCCCTGGAGAATATGCTGGCGCCTCCTGCAGCTGGCTCATGCAGTACCCTGGGCGGAACACCTGGGTAGAGAGAAGACCCTCCGGAGGATAGCAAGCCATTTTTTTGGCATGGAATACACCAGGAGGTGAGGTATTATTGTGCTTCCTGCCCTGAGTGCCAGCGGACCGGACTGAAAGGAGTACCCAAATCCCCCCTTGTGCCCCTCCCTGTGGTTGGCATACCATTTGAACTAATTGGTATGGATCACTTGGGAGCGCTAGAAAAGCGCCAGACAGGGAACTGGTTCATCCTCATATTGGTCGATTATGCAACACGCTATCCCGAGGCCATCCCCTTACACACGGCTATGGCCCCT
Organism: Emys orbicularis; assembly: GCF_028017835.1. Taxonomy (NCBI): domain Eukaryota; kingdom Metazoa; phylum Chordata; order Testudines; family Emydidae; genus Emys; species Emys orbicularis. Next base: position 263,712,773 of record NC_088683.1, on the reverse strand, counting down.
AATATCATGACGGAGCTGGTGAAGATTTTCACTCAGGTCGGGATATCCAAGGAAACCCTAATTGATCAGGGTACTAATATGTTCTCCAAATTGATAGCGGAGTTGATTCGCCTCATGAACATTCGGACCCTCAGGACTTCAGTGTACCATCCACAAACCGAACGCTTTAACAGAACCCTCAAGTCAATGCTCCACAGGTTTGTAGAAGATAACCCCAACATTGGGACTTATTGTTGCCCACTCTACTGTTTGCTGAGCGGGAAGTCCCACAAACCTTGAGCAGGTTCTCTCCCTTTGAGCTCCTCTGTGGGAGAAAACCTCAGGGCATCCTGGACCTCCTGAACGAGGACTGGGAGGCACAAGAGATGTGGGTCCTAGGAACTACCCACTATATGTTGCAACTCCGGGAACGCCTCCAGGCCTTAGGCGCCGTCACTCAAGAGAACTTGTTATGAGCCCAGTGAACCCAGGAACAACAGTACAACAAAGGGACTAAGATACGCAGCTTTGAGCCCAGAGACCGGGTTCTACTATTATTGCCCTCCACTGAATCAAAGCTATTAGCCAAGTGGCAAGGCCCCTTTGAGGTGTTTTGCCGGGTAGGACCAGTAGATTACGAAGGCAGGTTGCCAGGGTGATGGAAAGAAGTACGCACATATCACGTGAACTTGTTGAAAGCCTGGAAGAACAGCGAGACCTTATTTATCACACCTTCACCCCCTGAACCGGAACTGGGACCACTAGTGTGAGAACCCCTAGATCCGAAGCCAATGGTAATGGGAGATTGTGATTTATAGCATCAGTTGAGAGGACCACCTTCAACACCTGGTCAGTGTTTTCAAGACCCTTCAGGAGGCGGGCCTGATGTCCAACCCCATGAAATGCCATCTCAGGCAGGAAGAGGTGACATATCTTGTGTATATAGTGGGAGGAGGCAAGTTATGGCATCTGATCAATAAGGGTGCAAGCGCTAGCCAATACCCCAATGCTGACAACGAAGAAGCAAGTGCACCAATTCCTGGAATTGGCTGGATACTATCAGTGTTTCATGCCTGGCTTCATGACAGTAGCAGCCCCCATCTCTGAATAACCAAAAGTTCCCAACCCCATCAAGTGTGGTGGTCCAGGAAGTGTGAGGAGGCATTCCAGACCCCGAAGAAACGGCTAGCGAGGAACCAATTCTCGTACATCCAGACTTCTCAAAGGATTTAATATTGCAAACAGATTCCTCAGAAGTGGGATTAGGGGCCATCCTATCCCAGGAAATCAATGGGGAAGAAACCCCATTTTATATCTAAGCTGTAAACTGTTCCCCAGGGAGACACACTATTCGACAATCGAAAAGGAGGCCTTGGTGGTAAAGTGGGCTATCGATGCCCAATGCTACTATCTGCTCGGCAGCTCCTTCACATTGATTAACGATCATGCACCCCTCTGGTGGCTGCACAGCATGAAGGACACCAATTCCAGGACTATGTGTTGGTACCTCTCCCTCCAACCATATGATTTCCACATTTGTCATTGAACGGGTAAGGCTCACGCCAACATGGATTTCTTCTTCAGGCTGGGAGGGGAGGAGAGGGAGATGGACCACCCTTAAGTCCCTCTTAAGGGTGTGTGTATGATGGGGTGTGCTTACCCCACACTGGACAAAAGAGGGTTAACCCCACACTATGGGCGATGGAAGTCCCACCCCTTACAGGTTGCTGGGCATGCTCCAACTGCTGCCTCAGTATACAAGGGGGAAGCCCAGCTCATTCTAGGCTGACCGCTGGAGGGGAAGGACCTTCAGTGGAGGCTCCATCTGAAGAGCCATCACAACCTTTGCCTGTGGGAGCTGGAGACCCTGAGAGCTGGACTGGAGGTCTGCGGCTAATGGAGCCTCAGGGAACCACCTGTGCTGAGGAGCCCAGAGACCCCGATGCCCCATGGACTGCAGCTCCAGAAAGCATGGTAGGAAGTGAACCAGGAAGGGTGCACGAGTGGTACCTTCCACCAGAGGTCAGCGTGTTTTGGTGGGATTCCCCACTAGCCCACTGGTGGACTATCCTGCCACTGTTAGGACCCTGGGTGGAGTCAGGTGGACTTGGAACCACATACCCGTGCTGCCACCCCCCAAGTGGTGGCCCCTTCCTCCACACCAGGTACTGGCCATTGGGCCACACTGCCCTGCATCTAGGGGCTTCTATATTGATGGTAGCCATTGGGTCACACTGTCCCTGTACCCGAGGGCCGTTATACTGACTCTGGCCATTAGGCTGCACTGCCCTGCCCCTGAGGGGAGTTATGCTGATTCTGGCCACTAGGCTGCGCTACCCTGAATGCAATGTCCATTGCAACTGACTCTGGCTGCTAGGCCATGCTGCCCTGAGCGCAAAGGCCACTATACTTGACTCTGGCCCCTAGGCCATACTGCTTTCAGCCTAAAGACTGTCAGGGAGACTGTAACTATGGTGGTATCACAATCCTGCCCCCAAAGGGGGACGGGGTGTGCATGCCCTGCCACAAGCCCCAACTATTTTATAAGAGTAAATAAAGAGATAGAGGAGGATGACTTATAGATATGGGAACTGTTCCTACATCACTTTAATGGGGTTTCCTTTTGGAGATAGGAATGGATTCCTGATGCAGACCTAAAGTTTCACTCAGATGCCTCAGAGGACATAGGGTTTGAGTTATTTTGACCAGGGCAGGTGGTGTGCTCAGAAATGTCACACTGACTGGACACAAAAGGGGATAGTATTCCAACATTACTGGAATTCGTTCCCATTTTACTTGCAGTAGCTGTTTAGGGGAAGGAGTTTACATACAAAAAAAAAAAGAGTGTTTACGGAGGGATAACCTGGTGATGGTGTATCTCACCAATAGCTTGCCCTATAGATGCTCAAGGTGATGAGGTTGTTGTGGGCATTTTTCTTGAGGAGTTTAACTGACAAGGTTTTTTTGTCGTTTTTTTTTAAATGCTAAACATATGCCAGGGATTGGTAATGGCATAGCCACTGTGTTGTCTCAGCTACAGGTGGACAGATTTTGAAAACTGGCACTGGAAGCCAACAAGGAACCCAACCAGATGCTGGTACCTTGCTGTATGACTGCTCTTGGATTAGTGCAGAGGTCAGTAGCAACATGAACATTTAAGGCTTATGCTAGTGGTTTCAATGACTTTACACAATTTTAGCTAAGCATGGCCCTGCCTATGATTTGGCCTATTCCTGAAGACCAAGTTCTTCAGTATGTGGTATCACAGGTACGTTGCAGGGCTGGCATCATCCACCATCTGAGGTCATTTATCAGGCATCACATTTTACAGTAGGCTACTAGAGGTGACTGGACATTGGCATTCAAGTGCATACAGGTTCCCTTCACTGAGAATCAGTGTCCAATTATGTGAATGCCTAGTTTTATTACCTATGCACTTTCAGCTGGTGCGTACATCTGTGACCCTAGTATTGTGTGTTCTGCTCACACACAAGCAACCAGCTCACCTGGAGGTTCATAACTTGGCCTTGGTGGTGAGGCAATCCTGAGTTGTTATGGAAGGGGGGAACATGGACGATCAGTAATTACTCATCAGAGAATATGTTATTTAGGGACAATGGGGTACACCTATCCGAGTGGGGAGAAGATATATATTTAGCCAATAATCAGGAGGGAATTGTTAACTATCTGGAAACCTGGCTAGTTACTTTCCGGTGTCTCCTGGTGGCAGGAGTCCAGTGCAAGTACTTGCTCCATTCGGTTCTCTGATAAACTGGAATTGGAAGTGAATTTAGGAGAAGGCAGTCCTGGAGGAAGCTAAGAAAGGGGATTGGGACTCTGATGTCTGGTACAGCAAAGGCTACAATCCCCTTTTTCAAACTCTCCCTTAAAGCAGGGAGTGCACTGGAGTTCCAGAAACAGGCTGGAGCCAGGGTGGGAGGAAGGACTGAAGGCAACCCCCTCCAAACAGGTGGAAATGATTAAGGAAAGAATATACCCGCACTGTATAATTTATTGTGGATGCTTCCGACATGAGTTAATAAAGTTGAGGCCTTATTAGACAACATCCCTTGCATTTTGTCTTTCTTCCTGCTTGGGCAGGGAAATAGCTAATGTGTCCTGCCCTATCTCATAGGAGTGTTGTGAAGAGAAATAAGTTAAGGTTTGTGAGATGCTCCAATAGTATGGTAATAGGGACCATAAAACTACCTAAGATATACAGACAGATAGATGAGTAAACCTTACATGTTTTCAAGGTTCAGTACAAATACGTAACCAAATGCTTTGGCCAAAACATAGTTCAGAGCAAACCAGTTTAAGCCACTAACATTATGTGAAAGATGGGATTGAATTCAGAGGTGCAAAATGTTGCAGGAGCACCTCAGTGCTGATACAGTCGACCAACTGGGCTCAAAAGAATAGCCAAAGGGGGTCCAGCCATCAAGGTCCTGCCTCTTACAGAGGGGTCTGACTATCCCCTTTAGAGGGTCTGGTACTGGAAAGGAGAGGTCAGTACACCAATCTACAACTAAAGAGGACCTGCTTAGGATGACCAGGTGTCCCAATTTTATAGGGACAGTCCCAATTTTGGGGTCTTTTTCTTATATGGGCTCCTATCCCCACCCCCTGTCCTGATTTTTCACACTTGCTGTCTGGTCACCCTAGACCTGTCAGAGAGGTAAGTGTTGGAGTGGTATGCCTTGCCTTCTTCTGGAGATGACTTACTGCTACAGGGAGAAAAGAATGCTAGACAAACCCTCCCTCTGAAAAGCCGGTAGTATTATATCATAATAGGAAGACAGGGATTTTTTTATTGCTTTTAGAGAAAAGGAGGGTGCCTGTAAAGTATTAATATCAAAATACACAGACCATTATTTAAGTAACCACACCATTTGTTATGTTCATCATATATTAACCTAATCTTAAATTGTACTGAAAATTTTTAAAAAATTGCAGACTAGGAAATGAGAGATAAAGGTGGGAAGAAGGCTGTATGGCTAGAACTAATCCTGGAAGATACCCATAAATCTGCTGAAAGAAATACCACTTGTGCACATGAGAAAAAAAATGTGAGCGATAGGGATAAAAAGATACTTCTGCATGAATAATGTATTCACTTCAGGGTGCACATGCTATATATTTAAGTTACAAATATTTTATCTGGTGGGCATCCAAATATCCTCGGGCAAATTGCAGCTTTGAGGAGAGGAACCACTTGATACAGGGATGCTCCTAGATCCTGAATTCTTTCAGAAGTGCATAGCTGACACTCCACAGGCTATCCAAGGGGCCTCTATACATGTGCTGTGGAAAGACAATCTGAGGGAGATCTTAAGAGTCAGGTTATGCTTCACATTATATTATAATTGGCAGTGATGCTTGTTCAGAGTAAACAGGAGTTATTTTTAAATTTCTTCTCCCCTTTTGGTGGTTCAGGTTATAGTGAAAAGAAATGTTCTCAACAGCAAAAGTAAACATCTTATTACCAATAAGATTAATTATTTGTAATATAGCTTTTGGAGTTCATCATGGCAGAGATAAAAATGTTTGCCACTTTAACTTAGGTTAGAAATAGCCAAAGTAGGCAATAATATGTGCTATCAATATTATATTATATTATATTATATTATATTATATTATATTATATTATATTATATTATATTATATTCATCAAATGTTATACAGAAAAATTAATTTTATTTTTTAAAATGTTTCCATAGGCCAGGTCATGAAACTAGAAGAAATCATATTTAGTTTTAAGAAATGTTTTAAGAAAACAAATATCTTTTTTTCCCATAAAGAAACACAAAAACTCAACCAAAATGAAAATCTTCTGATCAAAATTTTTGAAATGTTATTTTTCATTGACAATATATTTCAAAAGATTATTTTTCTTGGATGCTACTACTATCCTCCTCAGCCATTAACTTCATTTAAAAAACAAGAAAAAGTCTGTACCTACCTACTTCCTACCTTCTCTGTAGCTTATCCCTACATTTGGCAGCTAGTTAGGTCACCTTCTTCAACAGTAATTTACATTTTATGTCACATTCAGTATGGGGGGAAAGAGTTAATAGGAGAGCAAATGCTAAGTTGAACATTTGGCAGAAGAGCAGAATGATGGTTTGCTAATACCTTCAGAAAAAAAAGGGAAAAAATGGATTTGCCATATGATTTATGAGTCTCACCAGAAAATCATGCGCCACAAAATACATCTGTCAAAACATGGCAATTCTGCTTATTACCTGTTTAGCCATACCTCTTCTCTCTTCCCCATATCCTGGCTGCTTTGTCTACCTAACTGACTCCATTGTGTCCTGTATGTAAGTTGTGTGTGCTGGAGAAACTTTCAACATCTGCCATCATTGAAAATGCACAGGGGTTACAGTGCATAATGAATTTTTAAACCTACCAGAAATTTTTAAATTGCATTTGCTTACACGGCATAGCCCTAAGGCTATGTTAGCTCAAACACTGCAATGGGATGGTACATTTCACCACCATCTTTTTAAAATGCACTTTTGGAAGTTTGTAGTAGACAAATCTCACATGAGCTACTCTTTCTGCTAAATGTGATTAAATTCAACTGAGAGAGAAAAGGAAGGGGAGGTAATATCTTTTATTGGACCAGGTTTTGTTGGTGGAAGGTACAAGCTTCCCAGCTCTTCTTCAGGTCTGGGGAAAGGGAACCGAAGAGTTGGGATAGATTGTTAAGCAAAAGAGAATTAACACATTTTGTAGGTAACTATCCCATACTGGAATCCATACGGGGTATCAGCAAATGCTTACAATCCCCCTCTTCTGGCCTTCAAACAATCCCTCCTTGCCCCTAATCTTGACAAACTCATCATCAGAAGCAAGTTCCACACAGATCAGGACACACCAAATCTAAGCAGCACCAGACTCTGCCTGAACAACAGATGCAAAATCATCCACTGCTATGATAATCAATACCCCCGCACAACACACTTTTCAAGATGCATGGGTCCTACACATGTCTATCACAATATGCATTGTACCTCATTCAGTGCATCAAATGCCCCCAAAACAACTAGGTGGGTGAAACCAGACAATCACTACACGCTCAAATGAACTCACACAGAAAAATGATAAAAATAATCTCACAAACACATAATCACCGGGGGGTAAATTCTTTTCACAAAGTGATCACTCCATATATGACCTCTCACTCTTCATCCTCAAAGGAAATGTGCACAGTACGAGCCTGGGAACTTAAATTCATAACATTGCTAGGCACTAAAAACCACAGATTAAGACACTGGTTTTATGGTCATCACAACAATTTGTAACAGAGCCCACTGCTGTGTTACTAACCTTTAAATGCCCACTTCATTTTAAGTGATCTCCTACAGCATGTGAGAAACACTTATGATTAACAATATGTCCCAAAATTGTATTTAGCTCAGATATTATGGTTAGTTTCCCCAGACCTGGAGAAGAGATCTGTGAAACTAAAAAGCTTTTACCTTCCTCCAATAGAAGTTGGTCCAATAAAGTATATTACCTCACCTACCTTGTCTCTCTCATATTCTGGAACCAAAACAAGTACAACAACACTGCAAACATTACTTTCAATTATCATCTATTAGTTAACTACAAGGGTGATTATATTTTTTGCTTTGTGCACCAATCATTATTCTCAGCTCAGCCATGTTATAAATAAGGCTCCATGTTTGTCACGGAGGTCACAGATTTCGTGACTTTCCATGACCTCCATGACTTCTGCAGCGGCTGGTGTGCCTGGCCCAGGGGCTGCGAGAGCAGCTCAGGCAGCCCCTGGACCAGTCACACTGGCTGCTGCTGCTGGGCAAGTCTCGCCCTCCCCTTGTCCCCCAACAGCAGGAGTTTGGGTGTGGGGGGGCTCAAAGCTGGGGGTTGGGGTGCGGGGTAGTGCTTACCTAGAGCGGGCTCCCTGGAAGGGTGACAGGAAGTCCCCTCCCTCAGCTCCTAGCTCCACATGCTTCTTCCACCCACAGGCACTGCCCCTGCAGCTCCCATTGGCTGCAGTTCCTAGCCAATGAGAGCTGCAGAACCAGAGCTTGGGGCAGAGCGGAGGCAGCACGTGGAGCCAGGTAGGGAATCAGCCCCAGGCCCACCAACCCTCCCCCAATCACCCGAGGCGCCCCCCCCCCACCCAAGCCAGGCCCCACTTGAGCCCCTGCGGCAACTCCCCCCGGGCTGAACCCCCCTAAGCAGCTGTGGCATCCCCCAGGCTGTCCCTCCAAACCACCCCTTCCCCCCAAGTTTTAATCAGGGATATATAGTAAAAGTCATGGACAGGTCATGGGCCGTGAATTTTTGTTTTCTGCCCGTGACTTGTTCGTGACTTTTACTAAAAATACCCGTGACTAAAACATAGCCTTAGTTATAAACGAATACCAACTCCTTAATTTAAAGAAAAACTGATTAATTACCACCATGTAACTGACACCTCATTAATGTTCATTATGGAATGGCAATTGCTACACTATAGTTAAGGATGCACTGAGTTTCCATTATAAGTCTGATTTTTCTTCGTCTTCTAAAACACAGCAACAAAAAAATATCAGACACAGCTGATATTATTCTGGGGTGATGGTAGAATTTTTCTACTAAATTTGGATGTAATTAGACAACAGGTTTCTAGTTTCTTGGAGAGAAAAACTTAGCATTTCAAACAGATACCTAGGGATATTTGTCAACAGAGAAAGGAGAATTTTTCTTCTAAAAGTGGAGTTAATCACACAATAGTTTGTAAATTAAGACACATTAAAAAAAAGTGGTGAACAAGTCTAGCCTAAGATTGGAAAAGTGAGACATTTAAAATGAAGGTTGTTGGTTTAATTTGATTCATAGGAGAGAGGAGGAATATATCCCTGCTCTACTGCTAACCCAACTATCCCTTTCCTTCAGGCCTCCTAAGGTGCTCACTTCTTGTGGATCTTAGAAGGTTTGCCAAAAGTGTATGGGTACAGAAGGTGTCAGCACAGCATGTAACTTAGGGGAAGACAGACACAGAATATAGGACCAGACTGGGCATGGGGTGGGTACATGACAGAGGGAGCATGTGGAGGCACAAAAATTGAGTGGAAGGTGGCATTTCTTCTGCAGCCCCTAGGAAGCTCGTCAAGGCCTTCTCAGTGTGAGTTTTGAGAAATTCATCAGGAGCCACACCTAACCCCACTTAAATTTTTTAGAATGCTTGCTGCCCACCCTCATCCCCTGAAAGCTTCAGCAGGCTAACTCAGTCCTTCACAACTACAGCTGGTGGGGAATTTTTCAATTAAGCTTTTTTTCATTGGAAAATGCCAATTCGTCAAAACTGAAAGTTTTCATGGGAACACATTTTTGACAAAAAAAATGTCAGGAAAATATTGGGCGGGGGGGGGGGGCAATGAAAGAGAGGAATAGCCAATAGATTAGTGCAGGGATCGTCAATCTTTGGCGCGCGGCCTGTCAGGGAAAGCTGCTGGCGGGCCGGGCCGGTTCGTTTACCTGCTGCGTCCACAGGTTCGGCCGATCGCGGCTCCCACTGGCCGTTCCAGGCCAATGGGGGCTGCAGGAAGCGGCAGGGCAGAGGGATGTGCTGGCCACTTCTTCCTGCAGCCCCCATTGGCCTGGAACAGCAAACCGCAGACAGTGGGAGCTGTGATCGGCCAAACCAGCAGACGCTGCAGGTAAACAAACTGTCCCGGCCCGCCAGCGGATTTCCCTGATGGGCTGCGTGCCAAAGGTTGACGATCCCTGGCTTAGTGGTTTGAGCACCCACCTGTGATGTAGCAGACTCAGATTCAAATCCTGACTCCACCTGATTGAGAGCAGGGACTTGAAACTAGGAGTACATCCATACTGTAACAAACAAATGAATTGCAGTAATGAGTTTCAGAGACCAGGTCAACTGACTCAGGTGAGCACTAAGGGGCTAAAAAATAATGTGTAGATCCTCAGGCTAGAGCCTGTGCTCTAAAACCCAGCAATGGGGGTGGAAATATCAATACTGTTATTAGTAGCCCTATAGTATAAGCCTTCCAAGCCTGAGTCATTAACCTATGATCTGAGACTCACTACCATGGTTGTTTTTGTTTGTTTGTTTTGCAGTGTAGATATACCTTCAGTCTCCTACACCCCAGGCTAATGCCCTAACCATTAGACTACTTGCCATTTTGGGATAGGTCTCTCTCAGACTCTCCTGTTGGAGCTGTTTCTCTTTGTATCAATAATTATTCACTGAACCAGAATCAGGCAAAGCAGGGACTTGAACTTGGTTTGTCCACATCCCTCTCTTTCTCAAATTTTGAAAGGTATTGCTGTTGTTACAATGCATAATGTGACAATTTTTGAAATCTTAACAATTTTCATGGGACAGGAAATTTTTTCTGCCCAGCTCTATAGACAGCCACTCCTCTACCAACTAATAGCCTTACTAGGCTTGAGGATTCTGATGAACCTGAACTGTGAACCCACATAAGATCACTGGAAGCCTAATTAATCTGTTTAGGTTTGCTGGGTATCTGACAAACAGATTTTAGTTTGGTTTGGCAGGGATGAAAAAAACCTCTCTGAAAAGTTATGCACTGGTAGGAAGGTGAATTGTTTGGCCCTGAGGAACATGCCAAGGTTTGAAAAGGGTTAGGACTGGGACATTCACTTGCCAGATTGTTAAGACTCACTAGGAGTATCTTGTCTTGTATCCCTCATGATCTGCAGGAGTGGGGATCCTCCCATGTGGGCTCTGGGAGATCCACAGGCAAGGCTAAGGAATGTTTGCCTGATATGCTGCACTCTCACAATCCCCGGATCTTCCGTTTCCTTTATGGAGGTTGGTGAACATGATGGGAGGGGGATACCTCTAGTAGCCACTAGACTCATTCCTCCTCCCTGCAGATCTCCTAAAGACCTTTGCAGTTCTGGTGGAGGCAAGGGATGGGGACAGCATGGATTTGGGATATGAATGCCCACGTTCCTGCCAACACCTTCTGGCTCCTCAAACCTCTTGCAGGGTTTTCTGGGGAGTGAAGATCCCCTTTCTTCCTACTTCACATGCATAGGTCCAGGTCAGATGGCAAGCAGGGAAGTATGCTCTGATTATTTGGTCCCCCTGATTATTCTTTTCAGCCACCCAATGACACTGGTTAGATTTATCAGCCCCAGCAAACCTATTATACTTCAGTGGGTGGATGCAAGTTGGCTGAAGTTCCTAATAAAACTCAAGGGAGGGTAGAGATTAGGAGGAGCCATGGATGAAGTCTTCACTCCTCAGAATGCTTTCCATAGGGGTGAGGAACGATCAAGAGGCAGTGGACAGGGTCTTCCCTCACTGATTCTGCTGACCTCCAGCCCTCCTGCTGGCCACATTTCTCTCCTAAAGACATTAGGAAGACAGTCACATACATTAAGAGATTGTCAGAGAGAAACCTCATGCCTATACACTCTTAGGATCAGCCCTGATCCTAAGCCTTAGGAGGTTCCCAAGCATGGACCTTATGATTTTTTGCAGAAGCAGGACACCCTTCTACAAGATGGTGCCTGAGGACTGTAAGCAGAAAGGGAATTAATGACCAGCACCCTAGGGGAGCCAAGTTCTGATGGACAGAGGCTCTCCTCTTGCTGGTGTCCTATGTTTGGAGAAAAAGGGCTTCTCTGTGGTAAACTTTAGGACTGTCTAAATAGATATATTAATTTCCCCTCCCCTGTCACTAATCTAATTACGTTTGCAGGCACATATCTGTATTTTGAGTGTATTATACATTTCAAGAACAGTTGATTTTTTTAAAAAAGTTAGAAACTCAGAAAATTCAGAGTTAAGTCTGCCCTTCTACAAGCCACAATGTCAGTCAAATATTTAATTCAGCCTTAAGGCCATACTGCATTTTTTGAATCTCCCAGTTTCAACCTCTTCCTTCTTTATGTACTCCATCCCTCCCTACTTTCTTCAGGTACTGAAAGAAAAGGTGGACCTTCTGCTATATCTTAAAGATCAAAATATCTGGGCTCTCTGTGACTAACTAGAAAATGTATATACACAATGTATATACTATTAATGGACTTTCAAAAAATAAGGAATTGCCATCCTGTATCAGACCAGCTGTCGGTCTATCCCATTATCCGGTGATCAGTACTAGATGCTTGAGAGACAGATGCAAGAAACTCTGCAGTAGGCATGTAAGGCAGTGTTCTCATCACCTTTAGCACCCCTTTGTGTTAGGGTGTGATGCTGTGAGGGGTCCTTGTCTCCAGAGCCTCCTCTAGGCTGTCTGCCTCTCACCAGTTCTTCTCTGGTTCAGCCTTTGACCTAGTCACATAAAGTTCAATCCCCACAGAGAAGTCCAACTCAAAGTTCACAAAACAGAAAAGATCCTGTCCTCCTCAACAGTGAGAAGGTGGGTGAGGTAATATCTTTTATTGGACCAACTCTGTTACTCACTCAGATATGAGATACCCACTTTGTCTCTCTAATATCCTGGTACTTTTGACATGTCTACAACTACACTGCAGTGTCAGTTTGTCTGTTGTTGTTTCTCTCTTTCTATCTCTCTGTCTCTCTCTCTCTCTTTCTTTCTCTCTCTCACTCACACCCACCCTCTGGTTCCTTACAAGGAACAGATGCCTAATGATCCTTATCTAGCTTTGCACCTTCTGGTCAGGAGGTAATCAATCAATCAATCACAAATGCACTAATTTGCTCTTAACTCCTTGTCTAACAAGTGATGGGAGTAAGTCACATCACAAGGCACTTAGGGGATACATGTCTCCAGAAAAAGTTTCCTTCTAATCACCCATAGTGGTTTCCCTCTAACCAACACTAGTTAGAGGTTGGTTTATACCTTGAAAATAGAAAGTTCTCTCTCTCTCTCTCGCTCTCGCGCTCGCTCTCTCTCTCTCTCATACACACACAATTTCAGTAGACATTCTGGAAATAATCTGTTGGGAAAGCAGTCTGAACTATGTAAATTCAGCAATGGCATGTGGCAAAATAACTAGAAATAACCTCATTTTTGTAGGTTTCTGAATCAACCAGCTCAGCCTACCTCAAATATTAGTAACATTGAATAAACAGCATTGTGAGAAAATAAACAAAGCCGTATGTACAGAAAGCCATGAAAAATGCTAGCAATATTTTCAGTCATTTGTATGCAAGCAACCTGTCAAAATGTCAGCCTACCGCATCTTCCAAGACCTATAATAAAGGCTCAGATTTTCAGTGTTCTCAGTGCAAAGCTTAACACAGATTGATAATACAAAAGGCAATCAAATGACTTTTTAGCAGAAAAAACATTCAAAATGAGAAAAGAAACAATAATTACACAGTGAACATTTCCTGTTGTAGAATTTCAGCATTCTAGAACTGATAAGATGTCTTTTTTATTGCTTAAATTAAGTAAAGTGACAAACCTGTACATCCTAAATATGCACTTGTCTCACCAGTCATGCCACATGAGGCCAGCATTCTTGGCAGTGGTCCAACTAACAGCATCAATATGCGTCCAGCAGTGGCAATATCTTGCTGACAAACAGAGAAGAGTCACCTGAAGTTGTTCATCACAGACAGCACTAATTTTAGAATCTCATTTTTTATGTAAATAAAATGTGGAAATTATCCTTGTTTCTTCAGTGTTTGTTTTAATGAAAAATGCACAAGCACAATGCTAAGAGAAAAAAGTGAGAGTGGAAAAAATACAAAACAACAAAATCAAAGCATCAGTATTATCCATGAGGGATAGATATCATGATGATGGGTGCAATACAAACTGGACAGACAGAATGACCTGTGCTTGTAATGAATGTTTTTGTTTTCTGTGATTTTGTGGACTGATTTTTAAGAAATAGATTCTCCCCATAGTAATTCCTACCTTAATTAGCTTTGGATTCAGTTTTGATTTTTAGCTAATAATCATTCCAGAATCCCAAACTTCAGCTTCCCCTCGCACCCAATCAAATACTTTTGGTTTCACAGTACAACAAACAAGCAGGTCGTCAGAGCTTATTTCTGCAATTATTTATGAGAAATCATTGTGAGGTTTTAGGCATGAAACATCCCACAGAAAACATTAAGCTTTTGTTAATAGATTTATTTTACTGACCTTCATTTTAATTGCTTACCACTGTGCCCTTTTCCAGCAGTGCTTGTACAACCTTTAAAAATAATAGTGCCAATGTCAATCACACAACAACACACAAAAACTCTCAGCAAAATGATCAATTAAGGCCTAAGTACAAATGCAATGCGGCTAGGCAAACTGGATGAATTTACAGCCGCCAAAGCAAAGTGTACAATTAGCTTCAAATGTTAAACTTCACATGCCACTAAAGTGGCTGTACATTTAAAAAAAATCTGTAGTGAATTCTGCATTCATGTTGAATAGACTTAAGATTTTTGGTGAACAAAAGCTATTCTGCTACACTCATTTGCAAAGGATATAATTAGTTGTTCTTTCAGTTTCCTCCATAAAGATGGCACATATGAAAAATAATAGGCTGTCAATACCCTAAAGGGTTAGCAGTGTGAATTTAACAAAGGAATATATTTTAGGACAACACAGCTTTTTAGATGAATATCTGTAATGTTTAAAAGACTTTATGCTAAGAAACCATGTGCTTAAAATTCATTCAATACATCGTGTTTATGCTTTGTTTATTTTTAGCCTTTAGTTCTAAAAATATCTAGCATGACAGCAGAATATACTATGCTAGCTACAGTTTTAGAGGGTACACTGTTATGGGTAAATTCATCTATAAAACAATGAATGTCAGAGGCTGAGATCTGGACCCACAAAAGGAAGAGAAATTCAGTTTAATGCTGGCAATCTGTACAAATAGTGATTTTAATTCATATCATTGTGTGTGAGAGACAGAAAAGGAAGCTAAATGTTATGTATTAATAAAGACTGCAATGTCTGCTAACATTTTTAACATAATTATTAATTATATTGTTTTTCTGGGTTTAAATTAGACAATATGCTAACAAATTGTTGCTCAGCCTAAAAAATAGAAAAAAAAAATACTGGTAAAAAAATTAAAGCTTAAAAGAAGACAACCTCCCCAGCCACTAGCAATTGCATAATTACAGAGGCTACTAAGCTATAGGTTTTTTTTATTAAAATCATTTTGTTTGCATATTTTTGTAGTAGTATTCCTAAAAGTAAAGGCAAACAAACAAACCCCAGATACCCATTCTCATATGCAAGTATTGGAGAGTGGAGTCAAACTCCAGAACAGTCCCTTCTAATCTATTATGCTCAAGTATGTAAATATGCAATTATAAAAGGAAATTTTCAAAGACCCAAATGGTAAGTAACTCCCATTGACTTTCAATTAACTTACATTTGTATGTTACATTGGAAGTCAATGGGAGTTAAGCTCTTCACTGCCATTATTTAAAAAAACTCTCTCTTACAGACTTCCAAAAAACATAAAACCATTCATAAAGCTGGTGGAATTCTGCTCATGTATTGTGGCAGATACAGGTAATTAACACAATTTTTATTACAAGGGTGGACAGAGTGGTTTAGATAGTGAGCAACCTAGGTCTTGGAGGGAAATCTTAGGGGCTGCATAGGCTGAGTTTTATGGTGTGGTGTTAATGGTTTTCAGTTACCAATAAAGACAAATCCCAGCATGGATGAGTTTTTACACTAACTCATGTTCAGTGGGGTAGGGATTCTGATAAGCAAGTAGATAGATATATAGTTACGGATGGTTGCCTCTGCTCACTGGGCCATGGTCTCTGTGCTACGGCTGCTATCTATGGTATTACCATTTGCCAGATGTGGTGATGGTTGTTTTTCCCTGAAGTAGACACACATCACTAAGGCCTGGTCCCCACTAAGCCCCCACTTCGGACTAAGGTACGCAAATTCAGCTACGTTAATAACGTAGCTGAATTCGAAGTACCTTAGTCCGAATTTACCGCGGGTCCAGACGCGGCAGGCAGGCTCCCCCGTCGATGCCGCGTACTCCTCTCGCCGAGCTGGAGTACCGGCGTCGACGGCGAGCACTTCCGGGATCGATCCCAGAACATTGATTGCCTGCCACCGGACCCTCCGGTAAGTGTAGACGTACCCTAAGTGTAAGACTGAGGCAAATGATATGGTGCTCAGTTCAATATTTGTTAATCAAGAAAAACTTCCATTGACAACAAAATCATTTGTCAAAGTTGCTAGATAATGTAGATTAGAAGTTAGTGAGATGTAATATGGATAGAGAAGCAGCCGTGTTAGTCTGTATCTGCAAAAAGAACGGGAGTACTTGTGGCACCTTAGAGACTAACAAATTTATTTGAGCATAAGCTTTCGTGGGCTACAGCCCACTTCATCGTTAGGGGACGAGAGCTGAGGAAGCGTTGTTCTAAGTCCCCTAACGCCCCCACTCTACTTGCGCTACATTGATGACATCTTCATCATCTGGACCCATGCAAAAGAAGCCCTTGAGGAATTCCATCATGATTTCAATAATTTCCACCCCACCATCAACCTCAGCCTGGACCAGTCCACATAAGAGATCCACTTCCTGGACACTACAGTACTAATAAATGATGGCCACATAAACACATAAACACCAACCTATACCGGAAACCTACTGACCACTATACTTACCTACACACCTCCAGCTTTCATCCAGACCACACCACTCGATCCATTGTCTACAGCCAAGCTCTACGATACAATTACATTTGCTCCAACCCCTCAGACAGAGACAAACACCTACAAGATCTCTATCAAGCGTTCTTACAACTACAATACCCACCTGCTGAAGTGAAGAAACAGATTGACAGAGCCAGAAGAGTACCCAGAAGTCACCTACTACAGGACAGGTCCAACAAAGAAAGTAACAGAAAGCCACTAGCCATCACCTTCAGCCCCCAACTAAAACCTCTCCAGCACATCATCAAGGATCTACAACCTATCCTGAAGGACGATCCATCACTCTCACAGATCTTGGGAGACAGGCCAGTCCTTGCTTACAGACAGCCCCCAAACCTGAAGCAAATACTCACCAGCAACCACACACCACACAACAAAAACACTAACCCAGGAACCTATCCTTGCAACAAAGCCCGTTGCCCACTCTGTCCACATATCTATTCAGGGGATACCATCATAGGACCTAATCACATCAGCCACACTATCAGAGGCTCATTCACCTGCT
This sequence comes from Emys orbicularis, assembly GCF_028017835.1. NCBI lineage: Eukaryota > Metazoa > Chordata > Testudines > Emydidae > Emys > Emys orbicularis. The sequence goes on along the minus strand of NC_088683.1, from coordinate 263,695,649 downwards.
CGTCTACCAATGTGATATATGCCATCATGTGCCAGCAATGCCCCTCTGCCATGTACATTGGCCAAACCGGACAGTCTCTACATAAAAGAATAAATGGACACAAATCAGACATCAAGAATTATAACATTAAAAAACCAGTTGGAGAACACTTCAATCTCCCTGGCCACTCGATTACAGACCTAAAAGTCGCAATATTACAACAAAAAAATGTCAAAAACAGACTCCAACGAGAGACTGCTGAATTGGAATTAATTTGCAAATTGGACACCATTAAATTAGGCTTGAATAAAGACTGGGAATGGATGGGCCATTACACAAAGTAAAACTATTTCCCCATGCTTATTCCCCCCCCCCCTCCCCAGTTCCTCACATCTCCTTATCAATGGCTGGAAATGGGTCATTTTCATTATCATTACAAACTGTTCTTTTTCTCTCCTGCTGATAATAGCTCACCTTAACTGATCACTCTCCTTATAGTGTGTATGGTAACACCCATTGTTTCATGTTCTCTGTGTATATATATATCTTCCTACTGTATTTTCCACTACATGCATCCGATGAAGTGGGCTGTAGCCCACGAAAGCTTATGCTCAAATAAATTTGTTAGTCTCTAAGGTGCCACAAGTACTTCTGTAATATGGATAGTAATTGTCAGTAATACGGATAGTAATTGTTCCCTCCATTTTCAAACACTGTCTTTTTAGCAATAATTTTCCTTTTATAGTCACATTGGTTGGCCCATAAGTGAGGGCCAAGTGGAAGACTGAGGCCTTGTCTAAACTAGGATTTGGATATGTAGTGACTTTTGTTTGCTAATGTATTAACAGCCTCCTGTAGACAAGGCAGAATGTTTTTAATACATATTGAACTATCGGTGTAGAAAACTGGGCTTGTTCAGGGCCTTTAGCGCCACCTCCCTCCACATCTTAGGGATCATATTAATACTGAGTTTGCAACAGAAGCTCATTTATCCCACTTTCTTAAAAGAAGATAAATTTAGTCATGGTACAAAATTACTCATTAAAGTATTACTTTTAAAAATATGAGTAAAAAGAATGACTTACAAAGAGTTCCAAAGAATGAACTTGGTTCATTCACCTTGGTTTCTTGAACTAAATTCTTCTGTAACATCTGGAAGCTGTAAAATATCAGTTTTTTCTTTATATATAAACTAAAGACACAATGCTCATTTACAGTATTCTTTATCGGAATGGCTAAAGTCATTATCAACTTCACTACTTCAGAAAACACCCGACATTGATCCTTTGGAAGTGTTGTTTCCTCCTTTTTAAATAGCCAGGTTTTAATTGATTTCATTTTAACACCTTCAAAATACACACTTTGTTTTTGCATTCCACTCAGTCACTCCTGACTTACTAAGAATGGTATAGGATTTCAAGATTTTAAAACCTCACAAGCAATGCTCTTTGGCAAACTGAACATTTAACTGGCCATGTGGTTTTATATAGTCCCTGAATTCTTTGTAGAACCATCTAGAATGTGGCAGAATGAAGAAAGGGAGCAGCCTACACCTGATCTGTTGATTACATTAGAAAACCATGGCTTTATGCTTTGCTTATGTAATACAATGCACTTCTCTCTCAGTTAGAGACTCTGACAAGGAAAGGAGTACAAATAAGATAGCAGCTGGAGACCCTTAGGTCCCAGGCATAGTGAAAAAAGCACATGGAAATCACAGAGGAGATGGTGGGGAGAAAAGAAAAGCAAATCAGGAGAGAGTTAGTCCCAGAGGAGTGTCCCTATTGGAAATCCTGGAAGGTGGGCGGGCACAAGCCCGCCCATGTCTAAAGGCCCCTCCCCCAGCCTTGTGGGAGGGACCATTGGACCCAGGAACCAACTAAATACAGGGGACAACTAATGAATAACAGGGTCAGGAATGAAGGTCTTAGGTTCAAAACTAGGGATCCCGAGAGGGACACCGAGCAGAGAACCCCAGACAGTGCCCACTACTCCTCAAAGCTGTCTAGGGAGCCAGCGGATGCTGCCCAGAGGAACTCTGTCTGGATAAGGGAGACCAGGGAGGAGCGGAAATAGGCCCAACAGTCGCAGAGCACCTCCCCGTCTAACCCCAGGGGAGTGGCAGCTGGCTGGAACTATCCTAGTCTCCCTTGAGAGAAGGGGGGATCAGAAGTCATTATGCACAGAGAAAGAGAAGGAGGGAAGCAGCCATCTTGGCTACAGAAAGAGTGGAGAAGCACAGACAAGTGAACTTCATCCAGGCACACAGATTTCCCATCACAAGAATAAATAGACCCTGCCTGCTCATCTATTTCCCAGACTGGGAAGAAAGGATCCAGTGCCTGCCAAAGGAGAGAACTTCAACCTGGGTTGAGTTATCAAGAGCCAGCTGATACCTGGTGGAAAGAGAGGGACTTCAAGCACCCAAGGATATCAGAAGACTGCATCCCTCCTAAGCTGAGAACAAGCTGTACATTATTGGGGGACTGTTCTACAATACTTAGATAAGATGAAAATTATATTTAGCAGCTATTTTATTATTTAACTCTAGAAGCCCCCACTTAAAAATAAATGATCTGTGCCCTTGTGAACTAGTCAAGATAGCTCAACCAGTTTAATGTGCGTTACATGCACACTGTGCTGTCTACACCAGCCTGTTAATAAGGGTTAGATTACACTGTCCATATTCTAGTCTAGACAAGGCCTAAATGTATGGCACAGTGACTCTAAGTGTAGTGCAATGGCTTATTTTCAATAACTAAGGCACTTCAAAGGTACCAGGCACAGTAGTATATAGGTGCTGACACTATCATGTTTTGTAATTCCAGCGTGAAATCCTGCTGCCTCTCTCAAGAGCCACAGTGTCTACAGTGCAGTCGGGAGATGTGATTGCAGCATGTGCAGACATTCCCAAGCTAGGTTTGATCTACCTAGGTCAAATCTAGCTCGAATAACAATAGCAATGACGTCATGGCAGCCCAAGCAGTTGCACAGAATAGACTGGCCCAACCAGCTCCCTGGGTGCACACCCAAGCAGCTGCCACCCATGTTACTGCAGCTTCTCTGCTATAGCTACCTGAGCTAACTTTGGTCTAGCTAGGTCAAGGCTAACTTGGATACATCTGGGTATGTTTACACACTCTGCAATCATACCTCCAGACTGCAGTGCAGACACACCTCAAAGAACATGAACACTGGTAAACTGCACAAATCCCTGCCTCCAGTTGGGCTGCTTGGGTGTATTCTTTCCCTTTCCTGCCTAAACATTGGTCCCCTGTGCACAGCCTGTTTATTTAGGCTTGTATGAAGGGATGTGAATTTCTTCTTTCCTGAAACAAGTTTATTAAGAATCCTTATGAAACTGGTAATTAAATGATTTAAACATTCCATGTGCACATAAGCCCACACTTTTATATAAATATAGGTTATTATTTATAAGTATTTAAATAGAAAATGCATATGGACAAAAATATTAAAAGAAATCTGACCAATTTTTAAATATATGTTTACAAAAAGCTTAACAAAAGGATTTTTTTCTGCAGCTTTATAGTTCATAAAGAACAAACACCAACTTTGTTTTTCCAAATTCTTTCCTCCCGCTCCCTTTCCTCTCTCCACCGCCCCTACATAAAATAAAATAAAAAATGCTCCCAAGCTAAAACTTTGAATGGAAGTTGCAGTCAGGAGAGATTTTCTTATAGGTGAGTTATAAACTCCTGAGCATAGGATTTTATTATGTGAGTGTTGACAGACCTCCAACATTTGACCAGAATAATCAATAATGGTATTGAAATATCACATAACTGATATTAAAATTATAGCAGTTTTCACTGAGCATTCTCCTTTATTTTATATAGGATGCAGTATGAATAGAGCCAAATGAAATCTCCGTGACTATGTTCATATTATACTGTAAAATGTAATCATATGACAAGTGTCTAGGAAAAAAGTATGCTATGAAATCAAATCAGCATACACACTTCTCAAGTAGTTAGGATATGTTGAATATTTTGCAACCAAGCAAAATTGCTATAAATAGAAAGTGAAAGTCACAAACTGATGTGTGTTGAATCCTAGGTTTGTTACTTATAAACAGGAAAGGAATTTTTTCTGTGTTTAAACTTTACAAAACCTCGATTATGAACTTATATAACATCATGAAATATGAGTCACTGAAAAAAAGCAATCGGCTTAGACTGCTCATTAATCTTTCTGATACAAACATTGTGATCTTCTATCTTTCTTTAATGATTATTTTTTGTGATTTCAGGATCAAAGATATAGTTTCCATGACAGCTTGCAATACAATGCATTCTGCAACATAATGAACAAATTAAATTCTCACTTAATTTCCTTTATTTTTATGGTAACGTAAAGATAGCAAAAATAAACATGCTCTGATTGTGTTATGGAAGTAGCTTTATACCTGGTACCATGTTTATGGATTTATTAAATCTAACCAGAGTTTTATTATTTTTAATAATCTGCACTGTCATAATACACTATAACAGAGCCTAAATGTTCTAAGGACCTGACCCAAAGCCCAATGAAGTCAGTTGGAGTAGTTCCATTGGTTATGATAGACTTCAGATCAGGCCACGAATGCCCATTAGCTATATTGCATATTTTTTATTCATAATACAAGATGCATTTAGCCTGGTTTTTGTTTATAATCCATAACGAACAATCACAACACACTAAACAGCCTTTATTAACATATGTTATAAGTGCACTTGGAGAAAATTGTTTCAGGACTTTAATTTATGCAGAGCTAGGAAGGGGTGCTGCCATTATAAATCTCTATTGTAGGAAGGCTTCTGAATTCTTGAAGTACCTTTGACAATATCAGTCAGTTTTACACATAGATGTATGATAACAGGATAAAGGCCAAAGTGTTGATGTGTGCAAGAGTCCCTGGAATACTATTATTAGTGGCAGTATTACAGCGGCACCAAGAGGCCTTAACCTAGATAAGGGCACCACTGTGCTAGGCAGGGTACAAACAGTGAAAGATAGTCCCTGTCCCAAAGATCTTATACTTTAAAAAGACAAATTGTGTGAGGTAAAACAGAGGCTCAAAGATGTGAAGTGATTTGCCCAAGATCATGCAGAAGGTCAGAAAGGAATAGAATCCAGATCTCCTGATTCCTGCCCCAGTGCCTTATCCACCAGACCAAACTGTCTCTCAAGTGGAAATGTAGCTTTTACCCATGTTACACTATCTTTTTATAAAGCCATTTTAATTCAAGTGGAGCAGTTTCATGTGGCAGTATCCATTTTATGTACTAATCCATATATTTTGGATCACTGGGATTTGTTAAATAAGAATCAGGCAAAATTACTAGATCAGTATACAAATGATTCTGGTCTGATGCATCTTTACACCTTGAGAGATGAATGTTTTCAGTCACAATTATGCAGCTCACATAGTGCTATAAAACATAATAGGAAGGTATGAAAGCCAATCACATTATTGCCATGAACTTTTGAAGAGAAACTTTGACAAACATCAGAATCCTGGCATGCACTAGTAAATCATATATTGTCTAAAATGTTTGAGCTTCTCTGTATACATTTATGTCAAAATCAGAAGTGTATTTGGAAATGGTTGAACCATTTTGCAGAAACTTCAAACAAAAAAAAAATCACCAGCAGGGAAAATTTCAGTCAGAACAGTTAACATCTGGCAAAGTTATAAGCAAGTAAGAACTGGATCTTATAATGGAAAGTGTCAGGCAATCTCAGCTATTTGTGGTGCTACCAGCTGTATGTTCTTTTTACAATTTTTGTGTGTGTGTAATATCTATTTATATCCATATAAATAGACATTGAATTTAAACCAAGGGGGGTATTTAAACTAAATTTTTGTCTTGAAAAGTCAAATCCCATTACACTTTCTTTCTTTTAAGCAGAAGATCTTGAAGGTCTGACTTTCAGAAAATAGATGGCTCCCTAAAGTGTGGGAAACAACTGATACCCTTGCCCACAGCTCCTCTGACAATATGTGCTGCAGTAACTAGAGACATTTTACAAGCTTTTCTCAGGTCAAATGTTATAAAAACAACTGCAGAGCAATAAACACACTAGGCGCTTTGTCCAGTTAGTGACAATTAGCTATAATTTCACCATTTAGTTCCAAAGGAAAACTTGTAAAAGTAATCAGTAGTCTTCAATCCCTTGTAAAACATGACTGCTCCATAAAGAAAGGTCAGAAGTTTTTCACCCACAGGAGTATCTGTTTATTTCAGGTGTTGTTGCATATGTATGTGAATGTGCAATGAAATCTTTCCTCTTCCCCCTTTTTGTACAGGTGGGTTGAGTCAAATGGATAACACATGCTACAGTAAGTATTACAGGACTGGTAAACCAAAATATATGGTTTATCTGCAGCTAATTATTATTTGGGGCTTGTGCACTTTTAATATGGCTAATGAACTACCATGCCTTGCATACCAAATATGCAAATAAATTCATGATCCCTATTGACTGCAATAATAGTACTGTAAATCAAAGTCCTACAATACTTTGTTTCTTGTTATAGACACTTCTAGTACATTAGAGGACACCACTGAGGAATCAAAAACATTTTGTTCCTATTTTTTTCAGAAATGTAAATTATAAAAAGTCAGGTTATTTGTGCATAACTGGATGCATTTAGACCTTACAGCCATTTTGTGCATGTTGAACATGCATTCTGCAAAATAAACTGTGAAATCTCATGGGAATTTTTGGCACGCATTCTGAAAAATCAGGACCTTTAACCCGATGAACTTTGTTATGTGTCACAGAGTAACACTGTCTATCCACTCATATGGTCCTAGAGAATATAGTATCTGAGCAACTATTTGTTTAGATTGTAATAGTGCCCAAAATGTATTAGGTACCTTCTAAACAGAGAGGAAGACACAGACTCTGCTCCAGACAGTGTCCAAACTAAAAAGACAGGGTGGTCAGGAGAAGGAATACAAGATACAATCAAAATTATCAGGGAGAGGAGAAGAGCGGCATAAATTTCAGTTTCATGTTTGGTTGTGGTTGACATGGCTTAGTTTGCTTTTTGTTAAATACACTAAGTTCTCCTTCAGCATTTATCTCCCTCCTTTCCCCTCAGTTCAATTCCAGCATGCGATATCATGTGTGGGCTGTGAAAATACAGCCAGCAAACCAAGTGCTTGACACCAGGATGAAGTCAAATAAGTTGTACAAACCTAGGTTCCTTCTATTACTTCAGAAAGTAGGGGGTTCAATGTTTATGCTCTCACTAATGCCAATTTAGTATGTTTTTTACTGCTTGGGTGGGAGCCAGGAAAAGATATCCTTTTAATTTTTATCCCATTCACTGCAAAAATGCAACACATTTACTTTTGTCAAAAAGCCAATGCACATATCAACTGAAAGCATACTTTTCCTCTCAAAAATAAAGAGATATTAATGTGTTTTGCTGAGGTCTTTGGGGAGTAAACAAAGGGTTAATCAATAAATAATATAACTGATTTGTAATACAGTATTTACCACTGAGTTTTCATGGTTTTCATCATGTTCTCTTAAAATACATGTAATCTAGACAGAGGGAATAGATCAAATAGCCAAAACCCCCATGGAACATCTAATGATTAAGTAAACATGAACTGTCCAAAAACAATGGAAAGATCCAATTATTCATGTTCCCTTATTAAAGCATCTTTCATATCTAATGATGTTAATACTGCCCTGGTGGCATGATTTTCAATGCCTTCAACAAGAATTAAACCAGAAAATTTCATAATAGCAAACCATAACTTGTTATAATGAAATTATGTACTTGCTAAACAGCTGAGAAGCATAAGAGCCAAATAAACACATAGAAAAGACTATTCTGAAGTGAGTAATTCTGATGTGGATGCTTTAGTAATCTTGGCACCTGAAGCATATTTTTGTGCATGGCAATTATTTGTTAAATTGTAATCAGTAAATTGAGATTACCATCTAGGCACATCATTAGTGGCAAAAGAATACTGAAATGATTTCTGTCATGCTTTTGCTAAGCAGTTTTCTTTGGTCTTTAGGAAAAACAACAAGGATAGAGTTAATCAACACAGTCAATAGCTACAACTATTTAAAAACAAAAAGATCCTGACAACCATCTCATTCTATTGAAGCTGTAAGAGCAGATTTAGAAAATAAGAATAATCAACTGCAATTACCAATAATTTACTCCCTATGATTGTTGAAAAATACTATACAAAAATCTATCATAAAAATTGATTAAAATTCCCATGAATAACTCACTTCCATTGTGAGGCAATGTGTACAGGTATAAATTGCATTTAATTGCCTTCTGTTGTATCCTTTATGCACTTTAGGTCAAATTATGGTCTCACTTCCTGAAGTCAATGAAGTTGCAAGGATGTAAGAGAGCAGAATTTCACCTTGTATATTCTTAACCATTTTGTTCTAGAGGAGTATTCATTTACATCTTAAGTTTTATAGTCAAATTATATATTTTTCCTATCTCTAATCTAAACAAAACAAGAAATACCCAGTGACACTAAGCTGATTTCCAACACCCTAAAATATGTTTTGTGAAGATATATTTCATCTTTTTAGAGCACCAACGTTACCCAGAAGGTCGTGCATCCAGTTTCTGCACCCTGTCAAGTTTTTTCAGCAGGAATTTGGCAGAGAGTCAGGGAAATTTTGACAAGCAACATGCGTACCTCCTATGGAGAGCCAAAAGGGTGGTAGGAGACATCCTTATAATACCTTTCCTTCCCCCTCCCAGAAAACTAATGCCAATTCACCAAACTAATTTTGTGCATCTGAAGAAGCTTTGGGGGCATTTTAAACATTAAGGCTGCTCCAAGCCAGAGTACAGCTGATATATCCCCTTAACCTTGCCAATAGTTAGTAATAGAATTGAATGACTTAATATTTGCTCTCTGTGGTAGAAGGCCACAAAAGGAGTTCCAATAATTGGTATAGTGCCAACCCTATCCAGTTCCAGTACAATAAAGATGCCAGCCAGCTATGGCGTTTAAAAAGACAGCCTGCAGAATGTAAGGAGCACTCTCTCTTCTGGCAGCATATTCTCATATATTAGGCCTGCCATGAGTAGTCCCTTCCTGAGTTTGTTTGGAGACCTTAAAAATTAACACCCTCGCAGAATATGATTTTGCTCTGGTCCTCTTCTCCAGTGTAGCTGGGGACCATGCAGACTAAGCAAGCCCTTTAAAGATGGAATTCAGAAACTCACTGCTGGTTTTATTTCCTCTTCTTTTCCTTTGATTGTAACACTATTTTATTACACACACATATAAAACATGTGTGGAATAAATATAGTGTATAGAATACATAGGACTTTGAGATAGATTCTGTGGTCCTCTCTGGGCACTGGCAATGGTATATGTCCAGCCATGTACAAAGTAACTATGAGACAATAGAATGCAATTTCCTCTCTATCACCATGGCATCCTCCTCCTCTTCCCTCCCCTGCTCTTCAAGCATTTTGTTAAAAAAACAAACTCAGGAAGGAACCTGTCTTTGTTCTCTTTGCTCTTAACACATTTTGCTTTGCCAACATTTCTTGTGCATGCCATGAGCATGGCACCTCTCTAGGACAATGGACCAAGAAAAAAAAAGTGGGCATTATTATTCATTGTCACCCTCTGGGGCTGTTTTATGAATGCATGAATCCTTGAGAGGCATCAGCTGCAGAAATCAAGTTACGGAGGAAGGGGTTGCTGAGCTTGCAGGTGATGCTGAAGAAATGGGCTGCTGTTGTTATAAGCTACTTAGGCAAAAACACATTCTCAGCACCCGATTTTCAGAGTCTGAAGAGATCAGTGGGATTTATGGAACAGATGCTCTGCTGGTGTAAATTGTTATAGCTCTCTTGAATTTAGTTGGAGTGATGACAAGTTATATGATCTGAGGATTCCCTGTCCCCCGAGGGCCTAAATCCCTTTGACCCCTTTGACAATGCCAGTGATAGTGACATGTTCTACCAGAACTGTTGGATTCAAGTGAACTAAAGGGATGGGTACTTCTTCCTTCAGTATATTCACATAAAATAAAAGTAATGATGAATATAGAGGGTAGCAACGTAGACAAATGTTATGCAGTCCTAAGAAGTATGCAAAGAAAACCTTCCATCCAATGACAGCTTATTATGAAATCCATATTGGTTTGAATAACTTATTTAGTATTTGGCCGAGATAAGCTGTATGGATCAGGTCATGGTGATCCAAGATCCTGAGGATGAAGCAATGCAGAAGAAGCCTGAGGTCCATACAACAAAAACTTTTAATTCATGACAGAAATAAATTGCTAAATGGACAATCCTCCACTTCCAGGGAGATTTGCGTGTTCTGGGGAAAAACAAAACAAGTCTATCTGTAGTAGTTTCTCCATTGTAAAGAGGCCTGGCATCTGTTGATAGAAAAGGGAAACAGTGTCTCCCTTTGAGAGCTTTCCTTATGTAGAGGGGAGTAAGAATAGCATGTTGTCATGTTTTTTGTCTAACAATAGCCAAGAGTCTGAAGTTTTTCATACATAGACATCTCTGTCTCTGGAATCATGACAAAGGCTGCACGGCAGCCAAGCTGTGAGAGCTGCACAGCTGCAGTCAGCAGAGATACAGCACTCCTGACACATAGTGAGCTGATGAATTTAGCCTACTGACAAATACCTCAATGTAAGATTGTTGTACTGAGGTGGCATTATTAACTCTGAGATGATAATACTAAGTATGGAAAGATGCACCAGACACTGGTTTCATTGTTATTTGAGCAGTGTCAAGGTTAATGACATTATGAAATCTTTCATAATAATACTAATTCGATTGCTATCTGGAATTCACGGGCAACACTGAAACTTCTGCACTGTTCAATCATTGTTCAACCATAGTGGGATCAGACAAAGCGTCTTCACTTTAGATAGGAAAATGGCAAATCACCCGGTACAGATAGGTATGTTTTACACCTGATATTTGGATAATGAGAGGGCACTTTTTGTGTGCCAGGTAATAAATGTGCCATGGGCAAAACAAATTCCAGAATTTCACCCCAAGTTTTTATTAGCCTGTGATATGATTGTTACCAATTAGATTATGATAATAATAATAATTAATAATAAATAATATAACACCTGCTCTTATATAGTACTATTCATTAGTGAATCTCAAAGTGCTTTACAAGATGCAGCCTGATGTTTTATTTTATATTGAAATGAATGGTAGAGGGCTAAACCCAGCAGTCCTTATTAGACAAAACTCTGAGTTTTGTGAGCTGTAGGAATTGGCCTGTGGGATTAACGATTCAAAAAGCATATATAATAATAAAATGGTAGATCTAAGGTAGATTGGGTACTTCTGTTTCTCCCCTTGGACATTCAACACAACCAAAGGGCAGCAAAATGAAAAATGCTGTAAAGAAATAACATATATGGTATGGTCTATACAATTCTCCTGTGGAACTGAGTGCCAGAATATATCATTGAGGACAACAGTTCAGAAGGATTCAAAAGGAAAACTGGACACTCCTATGCATAACAAGAACATATGAATGGCCCTAGTGGGTCAGACCAAAGGTCCATCTAGCCCAGTATCCTGTCTTCCGACAGCGGCCAATGCCAGGTGCCCCAGAGGGAATGAACAGAACAGGTAATCATCAAGTGATCCATCCTCTGTTGCTCATTCCCAGCTTCTGGCAAACAGAGGCTAGGGACACCTTTTCTGCCCACTTAAGGTTTCAAAAGAAAGGACTTTTTTTTTTAAACAAACATGAAGGTTTGAAAATTATATAAACCCTCATGATTCAGGAGATAAACCAAACTCATTGTGGGAATGTTATTTTGTAGCTGCTTTCTGCACCTTCTTCTGAAGCATCTGGTACTAGCAATTGTTAAAGACAGGATAAGATGGACCCCAGGTGTGACCTGGTATAGCATGTTCTGTGTCCCTATTTTTGAGAAATAATTGGATTAAACAAGACAAAATAGTTGGAACAAGAAAACTGTGACAGCCACATATGCTGTAGTCAGGTCATAGGGTGAAAGCCAGAGTGCAAGTATTTTTATTTCAAACAGTTACTGAAAGGAATACGTAGTAGCAAATCAGAATACAGGGATTCTATATCTACATACTGAGGCACTGACTCAGCAATTTTTTTAAGTATGTGAATGCTCTAATTGAAGTCACATGTGCTCAAGTACCTTCTTGAATCAGGGGCTGAATAAACATAAACCATGAACTAAGTGTTCACTTTAGTAAATGTATGTTATGAAAAATACTGAACTCCCTATAGCTGTAAGTTAGTAATTGCACTCTTGTTTGCAACTATTCCATTTTGGCACAGTCTTGCTTACATACAAAACGAAAGTGAAATGTGTGTGTTACTAATACTCTTTAGCATTGTACACACATCTTTCTTTTCTGAAGATGAAGTGAAAGGTGTTTTACACTGTTAGACATGAAAGGGCAAAGACCATCATAAAATTCAAAAGACTAACATCTGGTCTTAAAAAGAAACAAGATGTTACAATACCTGATAATAGAATTGGAACAAAATAGCATTTATCTTGGTCACCATCCTCCTTCTTGATGGTTAAGAAAGTTTGGAGGATGGAGCATGAGTACATTTATAAAACTCTTGTCTCTCTCTTCTCCACTCCCACCACCGTTTTGTATGTTGAAAGAAATCATAGGTAGACATGAGCTGAAATCATGCTGAAGTGTCATTCAGCACTGAAAGGCGGGGGGCTGGAGGGAGGGAGAAGGGAGGAAGAGAACAAGGAATAAAACCATTTGCTTAGTCTTAAGACAACAGGTAGTGGAGGGTAAAACATCCCACTACATATCAAAGCTGTCATCAACTTCATTATTTTTCTTAGGAGATAATGACAGCTAGAAGACATCCATAAGGTCCATATGGCAAGAGAGTATGCTGATGTTAACAATATTACTGGGCTACAACTATGCATACTGCCTAAACCAGAGTATTTAGATCAGAATCTATGAGAAATATAGGACTTTTACAACAGTATCAAGATTAGTGATTAGGCGTACTAAAGACGTTGGCATACATGGTTTTTAGAAAAATCATAACCAGAGAAGATCTGCCTTAATGTACTTCCCACAATGATCTCTAGTGCAAAGGTTACAATTGAAGTAGATATATAGGTGGAGTTTAGCTATTAATCACCTAGAATGGACACAATGAACAAATGCCATGTAATGCTCTGATGCTGGAACTGGATCTATAAAGACCAATATGCCTGCATAGAGCCCCATTACCACAGATCTAGTTGCCTTTCTTTGCTTTCCATATGACACTGGATTATGATATGTGATTTATAGTTACAAAGTACTTTCACCTGATCATTCTTCAGTCTTTACAATTTTGCTGAAATTAGATTCTAAATCACATCCTTTTTTTTTACTTACATTGCTGTTAATTAGGTATAAGCTATTAAGGTCTCAGTTGTGTGAGGCTATAGGTGCACAGCCCCAGAAGAAACAAATTGTAACTTGTAAAGTCACAATCTGCCCCTTATTTCTCCCCTGCTCCAGGGTCAACAATGCCCCCTGTGCCAGCTATGTACATAATTCAGTCCACATGCCCCAGTGCACCTGCCCATTGTGAGGGGCGTGGCTGAGCCAAGGGACCTCCCACTCCACACACACACACATCCTATCAATTCCCCAGCCATCTTTGCAGGAGGAAAGTTATGGATCCCAGGCTGCTTCTCCCTTCTACACCATACTGCTCCCCTTCACGAACATGAAAAACTGGTCCTAAAACATCACGTCATCCATTAATATTAGAGATTTTTTAAGTTAATTAGGGTTTGGGTTTAGATTCCTTGACTGAAAATCATTTATAGATGTAAACAAGGCAATCTGTCAGAATGTGTTTTCTGTCCAATCTTCTTCTCATCTGAAAGTAGTGAAATAAGATACTCAAAGGGTTAGCTGACAATCCAGTAATACAGTATATAAATCATTCAGGGCTGCTCATAGGCCAGAATGTTAGCTGGTGTAAATGGGTGTTATCTCCACTGAAATCAATGTCAATTTACACCAAATGAAGATCCTCTATATAGTAACAGCTGTGTAAGGGCCAGAAAACTCTGGATGATATCTCTCTCCTCTGCATTCTTCCAACCGTGGGATGAGTTTTACTCCCCACCTAAAGCCGCTATGAAAAAGGGGGGTCTGCAGATTTCTCCAGAATTGCCCTTAAATAGGATTTTCCCATTATGGAGGAAGTACTGCATGCAAGTTAACACCTGTACAGGCTTTGGAGATATCAGCTTTCCACAGGGTGCATGGAGCACAGTATATACACCCTAGTTTCACCCTCATCCACCTACTATTCCAATGGCCCAACCATCCATCCATCCATGTTAGGAGGATTCTATCTCAGTGAGTACTGAACCTGTGTCCCAGCACAATGCTAGGGACCACTGTGCTCCAAGGAGTGTAGTATTTCAGAGGAGATATATAATCAAGGTCCCAATACTTGCAGTTCTTAAAGACCTCATGGCATTCCTTGTAGGAACAGATGTGTTAACTCCTGTGATGTGGCTCAATACTGTGTCTTGTAATTAAATTCTGCCTGTCTAAATTCTGACTGAAATTTCAGTGATATATGTGTGACCCAAGAACGTTTTAATGCCAACAGGCAAGGGGGTTGCTGGAATGTCCTGATTCTGGTACAATCATTCTGGTCCAGTAAAGAATATCACGTGGGATGTTAAATAAAAGCCAGGGTCACACTGGTCATTAATATCACTGAAGTGATTAAAGGCTGACGTGGAACTTGAATCTAGACTAACTAGGATTTTTAAACCAAACTTCATTTGACTAATGTAACCTCTTCACTGCTATTATTTCAGCCCTCTGAATACATGAATGTGTTATCATGTCTGTTCTTAAAAAGGCCAGAAATGCAAAAGATGATGTGTCTGATAATAGATCTGAGGTATCTTTTCACTGCTGCCCATATGCTCCCTTTTCAGTTGATACTGTGCTGCTAATTGGCAGATTGTTATATCTTGAACAGTTTAGCAGCTTGAGCTCAGTAATTTTTTCCCAAATAAATGAATTTGACTTTTGGTATTTTAAATACATTAATACTTTAAATAGCATTTACACATATTCTCTATATTTTTAAATTACTTTTTAAAATAATGTTAATAATGAATATACCTTATAAGACAAATATGTTGACCTTCACACACCAGCCCCCCTAGAATTTTAACTGTAGTTTTTGCAGCACAATGCTACCTAGATAGTCCTGGATTGATGTGTGTAGTACAATTGCAGCCTTCTGTGAACAATAATGTTGACATCTTATATATGATCAGTTTGTAGAATGGGTTTGTTGAAATAAGTTTACAGAAACCTTATCATGTGTATACAGCTAGCCCTTTGGATGATGAAACTGCTGTTAGTTAGGATTTTGCAAGACTGAAGGTTGCAAAATGTAATTATGCAGCAAAAATACCTGTTTAATCTGCTTCAACCACTGGTGAGCAATCCGTCATCACAAAAAGTGCCACACTGACAGCAGTCTGTAGGCGCCTGTAAAGGTTAAATAGTGATATACGGGTGCTAAATTAAGGCTTATCAGGTTACCATACATCAGAACAGTGATACAGCTCCCTCAGGAAACTACCAAATGGAACAAGGGTCTATTCAGGAACTGTTAGTTAACAGATGCACCATTACAATGGAACTCATCTAAATGACAGCATGGCTTAAGTGCAGAATTTTTTCTATGAAGTCAGTAAATTCTATGCAGAACCTGGTGACTGACTTGATTCCTGTGATGTGTGCAGAATCCAGCCTGTTATCAGAGATACTGTAGGGCTAGTTTTGTGAGTTATCCAAATGTGATGGATCTGCACAATCGGGCAGGAAATCTCAGAACAGCCTTTCTTACATTCTTTCAGCATTTTGGCTCCAAGCCCCTACTAGGATGAAGAAGTACAAAAATATATGAACAAGGATATGTGCCTTTGACCATAATAAAGCTTCATCTTGAATTTTGAATCTAAACTATTATTAATCTAAATCTAAAATTATTTACCCTCTCTACTTCCAGTGTTGAGGAAGAGACTCTGCTAGGCTCAAAGGGAATGAAGGTGCTCCACCCCACAGATTCTCAGGGTACCAGCCAGCTCCCCAGAGGCAGGAGCCTTCTCCATGGAGGACTCCGCTCTCTTCTCTTTTTGTTAGCCCTCTCCCTTCTGATTTCATCAGTCCAACTGAGCTATGTTGCCACTGGCTGCATCACACTGGTTTGTCAGTAGCAGCCATGGAGGTGACTTACAGAGTGTTAATTCTGCTTCAATCACTAACTCTTGCTTGAATATCTCCTGGAATAGCCAGGAGCTTCACAGGGGACAATGACATGAAGAATGTCCAGTTTCTGTTCTTCCACCCCCAAAACCCTGCAGAGCCTCTCATTCTGAGAATTCCAGTGGAGGGGAATCAACTGGATTGCAAAGAGATGGATGAGAGGGTACAGCATTGCCTCCTTCACATTTATGCAAAGGTTAATTCATCCACTGAGGGGAGAAGTAGGGTGGTAATGCCAGACCTAATGCCACCCTTACTTCTGCGCTGCTGCTGGCATTGGCGCAGCCTTCAGGGCTGGACACTCAGCCAGCAGCTGCCGCTCTCTGTTCTGCCTTTAGAGTTGGGTGGCCAGAGAGCAGCGGCTGCTGGCTGGATGTCCGGGGGGGGGGGGGGGGGGGGGATGTAAACTACTAGACACAATGAAGGGGTGTGTGATCAAATAAGTTTGAGAACCACTGATCTAGAGGCCATAAAAATTGAACTTTCATATAATTTGGAGAGAGGAGATACCATTAATAATCTATTTCATAATTTGCTGGATATACCAAATCCACTTGAGAGATGCACACAGAGAGATATATCATAATGTGTCATTCCAGTCATGGAGCCCAGTACAGGCAGTGGAGCTATGATGCTGGTATTTAGTTTAAAAGTACAATGTGTAAAGTAATATATCCATGTACACATAGATATAAATGCATTTTGAAGAACATCATATGAAAATATAATGTGCAGGTTTAGAGCAAATTAAAATATTTCAAGTCGTTGGTATTTAGAACCTTTGCAGTTTGTCCCATTTCTGACTTTAGCAATATTGAAACACTACTTTCACTTGAGCTCAACTTTTCAGCTTCAAAACTAATAAATCAGATACAGCAAGTTGTAGATCTTGATCTTAGTCATAACAGGAAAGAGTTATTTTCAGTACCAATGATGTAATTGGTTACTAATCTATTTGTGGGCAGGGGGAATGAGACCTATTAAGCAAACAAAATTTCTGGAAAGGCATCATGGCTGTGATTCATGGTCAGGACAGCAATTAATTTCTGATCTTGACATGCCAGGGAAGCAGGGAGTGCCATTCTTCCAAGTCTGGTAGTTAAGGGTAGCAATAAACTTTCTTGAAGGTAAAACTCAGTTACTGTACTGCTTAGAGCTTATGTTTCCTAAACCAAAATTTTAAATTGTGTGAATTTTACAGAGAACTGATATAGTTTCATGAAATTAGCTATGGTTAGCCTCTCCTCCACATCCTCTTCTACCCATCAAACATGTGATAGTATCTTCAATATACATATTTTTGGCATGAGGGATTACAGCAACTGCTGAGCTGATTCAGAGGCACCTCACTGTCCGGCAACCTACATCCAATGACATCCTGAAATTGGACAATGATTACAGGATCTGTTGTGTAACTTGTCCTCAATGTATTTTCCACAAAAAGACTTAGCCACTTTGAATAGTGAACATCATATCTACTATGTCAAGTTCTGGAACCATAATTCTTATAGTACCATAACTGCAATCAGTCACTGACAGAACAGAAATAGTTTTTTTCTTTAAACAGAAGTAAAGAGGTAGATACGTATAAGTCAAACTATGCCAACTCAAAGGATCATAGACAGCAGCTACCTTGCTTTGAATATGCAATTTTGTTCCCCAAAACGTAAGCTTTAAATAAAAGGAAAAAAGAAAGAAAAAAATGAGTCACTAGCATTTAAGATTGCAAGGACCACATTAAAAATGTGAGCCAACTGTAAACTTACGCAGTTAAGTCTCCCCGAGTCTGTAGGATGACTGAAACAATAGCTGATAGGTGTGAACTATCCTTTATTCACCTATATATTTTATTGCCTCTGGAGTCTAATAATGAAAATGCAAAGGTAAGCACTGATCAGCAGCATTCAGAGTAAACAAGGAAGAAGAGGGATGAGCATAGGATGATATGAACAAGCTACTAAGAGTGGTGTCTTCTTTTGACATATCTTTTTGGCATCCTAATTAGGCAGACCTTAGAAGAGTACCACTGGGGTTTGAGAATTACACTTTGTTGTCAGTGTTGTGTTTTTTTCCTGCTTATCAATGCAGAAAAGGATTTAACACATACAGCAAATGCAAACTAAAGATCATATTGTAGTCATTATTATGCTTTATGTTTATGCACGCATGTGGTCCATCCTGGATGGGTTGAATTTGTCTATAATTGTTATATTCAGTATCACCCAGAGTATGCAATTCACCTCAGTGAGGAGAGCGGCACAAAGCTTGTGAACTTTTTTGCAGGCTTAGTGGGATGTGAGTAATGCATAAGACCTTGTGCTGACATTCACACCTGTGCAGAGGGCCACCTTCTTTGGACAGTTTCTATTTCTTTATCTTTATATATATGCTGAAACTTCCTAATCTAAAATGTTGGAACATTATTTTTAAATGATTTATAGACTTAGTTTGGGAGAGAGATTACTTCCTTGTTTATTGGTAATGTAGATTTCAAGGAGAATGGAACTTTTTGTTCTGAATAGCTAGTTTAATGTTTTATATGTCTGTGTAGAAGATTCTGCTAGAGAAGTGTTGTTACTATTTGATATACTTATCTGTAGATATCATGTGTGAATTTCATATTTCAGATTCTGAAAACTAAAGTACAGTTATGGAAGAAAATTCCATTTCTCCCCCTAGAATTTTAGTGAATGTGAACCAGATATTTTTAACTGCCTGTTAGAGTGGTGATTGCTTTGGCCATCAGTACTCATTCAGATTTCTAGTATAGCCTCTCATATACAATGACTCACAAAAGAAACATAATACAGGTTATGAATTAGTCTCATGATGCTTAGTTTTAAGGCTCGCTAGGGAATTAAACATGACATTGGAGTTAATGCAGTGATTCAAGTAGAAATACTATTTTGTTAAGACACTGAGCCAAATCCTGCTAATGGTTACAATGGTGCAAATCCAGAGTGGGTCCACTGTGGTTAATGAAGTAACTCTCTATAAAGAGACAAGGTGGGTTAAGTAACATCTGTTACTTCACCTGTTACTTCACTTCTTCACTGCTGATGAGTGAGACAAACTTTCAAACTTACACAGAGTTCTTCAACAGAAGTAGGTCCAATAAAAAACTATTACTTCACTCACCTTGTCGCTCTAATATTCTGGGACCAACCTGGCTACAAAAACACTAAATCAGTTTCAGAACAGACTTTGGCCCACTCTCTCCATTCTTCACACCTCATTCTAAATGGACAATGAAAAGTGTCATTCTGCCATTGTATAGTGTGGCAAGCAATTGATAAGTAAAGAATATACTTATGTAGTTAAACCAGAACTCAATCTGTAATGCAGTGAAGACCCCTGAAAAGTGATTTTTCTCTGCGAGGAGATACCTGCAGAGTCTGAGAATTCCTCAGAATAACCTAAAAACCTGATAGGGTATGGCATACAATTTAGTTGATACAAATAATTTGTGCAAGATTGTGAAACCCTTACTGACACTCACAAGCACTTACTCACAGGAGAATTCCTGCTTACAACAGTGACACTACTCCTGTGAATAAGTATTCCCCATTTTGAGGAAGGGGTTTTCAATCTGGTCCTTTGCCTTGAAATGTTAATATACATAAAAAAGCTATTTGCATTTTACATTGATTGCCATTAGCACACTTTTGGAAGCTTAGAACTTTTAAGTGGGAGATCTTGCTTATCAAACCAAAAGTAACCAAAAGAATTTGCTGCAATTTAAAGACATTTACTTATCAAAAACCAATTTCAGTGAGCTGGAATTACAGGTTATAGACAACCAGAAATCAAGAGTTCTGTGTCTGTGAAGGCTCCACTCATTTTAGATGAAATTCAATTCCATGTATAAGGCTTATGCACAACTTAAGTCTCACATAGGCTAGCGCTGGGCATCTGTACAAGGGTGAATTTCTTGGCCATAGACTCAGCTGGAAAAAATACTCAAATTTACATCAGCTAACAATCTTTCCATTTGACTCGTCAAGATATTTCTACAAGAATAAGCGCCGGGGAACCAGTTCTCTCCTTTTTCCATTACAGTATATATGGTTTTAGGCTTTTCCATTTTTTAAGGTGTACTAGAAAGGGGATAAGGGGAGGTGGTGGGAGAAGAGAGGGAAGAGAGCAAGGAAATATAATTTGGAAGTAAATAACTGAAAATAATAAAAGCAATAAGTTTTCTGAACCATGTACTAACTGTGGGCCAGATTCTATCATGCTTACATTAAATAGAACCTTATTTCTTGAGTTGTCCTATTGAATTCAATGCGACTATGCATGGAATAAGGGACTACTCAGCATCGATAAGGGTGGCAGAAATTGGCCACTTGTATTCAAGAGATTTAAAAAAATTAATCAACCTTAGGTTTAAACCATCTACTTAATAAAATGTCCTTTTAGAACTTGTATTCAATAACAACTAATTTAATAACTGGTATTTTATGCTTGTAGCTAATTAAATTTATAGTTTAAATTGTATGTAAGAGAAAACAGTACAACATTTTGGATCCCATAGTCAATATCCCTGTTGCAACTCCCAAAACTGTATTATAACTAAGAAAAGTTTAAATTACAAGATTTTGGAATCGTTTTTTCCCCCCAGTCCTACTCTCCTAGCCCTACCTAATATCACTCATAAGTATCTCATACCAAACAAGGTACTTATCTGTTTGGTTGAAGTGGTTGGTTATTGTTGCAGCAATTTTTCTTTCCTTTTTACTCTTTAGTTTGTCATAGGAATCTGTTCTTCATACTCCCTTCCCTGGCTCACTTTCACTTGCCCTCACACTGTCTTTCTCATACACTTGTTTTCTATTATCTTTTCCTGTTCTGTGTTTTTGAAAGCAGAAGGAAAACAAACTCCTCAATCTCTTTCATATTTGCCAAGATAAAGCAGAAGAGGGTTATCATCTAAATGAGTTTTCATACCCTGTGGATTTTCCATCATGTAGGGTTCAAATATTATTGAGATTAGGATTTAGCAAACTGTTAGGTAGAGATATGGATTTAAACCCCTATGCAACTCATTTCCAATTTTTGGACCTTATTAGTTCCAAAACTCTTTAAAATGGATCTGTATCCAACAAATTTTACACCCAAAACTAGTCCAAAGTTTGGGATTGGACATATGCAGTTGGATATCTAATTTCAATTTGGTCCAATCTCTGGTATCATAGATATGTATAACAGTAAATACGAACAGCTGCATAGGGAACTATCAACTAAAACTAAGGATTTAGCAAAATATCCTGGTCCCTACATTCAATAGGGATTATCACCAGGTTTTATCACTCAACCAGTTGATAACTGCCTAACAGTTTCACGTGGGCAGCTTCAAGGATTTAAATGTTAGTATTTATGAAGGGAATTAATGGCAAACAGTTCTAAACAGTCGCCTTGTGCACCCAATTTATGGACACAGTAGTTCCTGGGTTTTTTTCTGTACAGTGAGCTACGAGCATTTAGCCTGATATTGTCTCATAGATCTTTCCCATGTTAACATCAGTATTACTTCTAAAGGCCTGTAGAGAAGTTAATCTGGTCAAACCCAAGATTTCTGGTTCATAAAAACGTGAGGTTTCAGAATCTGTTTTTGCTCCACACTGGAACATAAAAATGTGACCTTTTGAAATTTTGGCACCCTCCCCCGGAGAACAACACAGCTGCTTCCAGAATGTCCAATACCTTCCTTGTTAAGGTATTCACATGGGATGTAGGCGAGCCAGCTTCAAGTCTCCTCTCTAGCAGATTCAGAGAAGGGATGTGAGCCTGGTTTCCCACATCCCAGCTGACTGTTCTAACCATCAGACTATAGAATTAGTTTCTCTCTCCTGTTTGAGCTGTTCCACTTTGTATAAATAATTAAATATTCACTGGGCCAGAGAAAGAGAATGACTCTATAGCCTAGTAGATAGCTCTGCTTTAGGCTGAGCAAGGAGTTGAATCTAGGAGGTCTCCCACATGTCAGATGACTGCCCTAACCACCACCATTCATGTGTTTGTCTCTCTCATCAGAAATTCCATCCTGGACAAGAGAACACCTGCCCAATAAACGTTTTGTTCAAACCAATACATTTCCAAAAAAAGTTTTGGTTTTGACAAATCAGCACTTTCTGACAAGTAACATTCCATCAAAAAATTCTTGACTAGCTCTATTTAGGAGTAAAAAAGATGATTTACTTAATCTCTGGATTGCAATTGAGTAAATCCAAATGGTTAGTCACAGTTTACCAGCTAAAATCTTTCTGTGGCATTTTTGCCCCCAAGTAAGTACTGAAAAAAAATCTAATATAATGTCTTCACCAAATTTAGTTTCTGGGATTTATGGTAGTTGCCATGACATTAACATTCTCTGGTCAAACAGAAATCCATAAATCCTTCATCCCGGGGTACTTTGTAAGACTACTGATGACTACAATGTTAGTTCTGCTCCTTAATTTGTTTTTATAGGGGCATCCAGACTGCCCAGACCAAGGCTTTGCTGGAAAAAGGCCTATGGTAAGATGTGTCTTTGGAAATGGTGTTTTTCCTCAACCCTTCTCCAAGGGCAAAGATATATGTATACCTCTCTAGACTTATTTGCAAAGGGGTGATGCCCTTGCATAGTATTTTAATTGTTATGAAATTTTAGCCCTCCTTGTACTCATTCTATGGACTGATGGCAAGAGTTGGGCTAATCTTTCCCAGATTTTAACATAGAATGTGCTCTGTCAGTCCTTAACAAATAATAAATAAGAATGCAAGTCTGTCTGATGGTTCCAGGCTCAGTATCTCTGATAAGGACTGCAGAGGAATGCCTTCATGAAGGCTGAGAAGGCTTAAGTCTTTTATATTCAAAACCATTACCAAGCTGCTTATCACTTCCAGCCATCTCTACAGCAGAGTTTTCCTGCCTGGAGACACAGAGAGAAGCTAGATGCTGTTTGTGCACAGTTATAAATGTGGCTTTTTATAGTCTTATTCACTAATTGCTGGGTGAACTTCCAAACAAAGGACTTGGTGAACTCTATTATCCTTTTTTCTCTCTCTTCAACATACCATAAGTGTTGCAACATGTCAGAAATTCATCAAGAAAAGATCAAGGCTCAGATTCAGAGATGTGTCAGTTAGACCTGAGTAGAGGTGTTCAAACTTGATCTACCAGTGTATAACTAGATATAACTTCAATTTCCTTGGTGTGTTAGGTATATATTAAAGGGTAGGTATGCCATCTTCCAGATACTTTGTGTGAAAGCTGCAACAACACAGAATGTGTTAGACTCCTTCATAACTGCTTGTTGCCTATGTCTGAGTGAAAAGGGGTCCAACTAGCACATCACCTCTGATTTTAGCCTTCAGCATCCAAGGGCCTTGGATACAAAGTTCTCCAGAATTATCTTTGCATATTTATCAGACGACTTTGCTAACATTGAACAGGAAGTGTTATGACAGAATTAGGGTTCCTTGACAGATGGATGGAATTATTTTTTTTCTTGCTGAGATGACAACGTGGTCATCTCACTTCTTGCATGGAGTCTACTTTGTTGCTTCTCCTATTTGTGTGTCTTAGGCTGTTGGAGAGATAGTGAGTCAACATGGTCACCAATATCTCCAGTATATTGGTACCATTCAGAAATACATTTCTGCTCAATTGAAACTAACTTGACTGGCTTACCCAGGATCTTGCTGTGCCAGTGTGTGTACTTTACTGAGAGTAAACTGGCTGTGGCTTAATCTATGCTCTATTTATAGGGTCCTTCATCAATGTTATTTTAATTGCATGGTGCAGCCCTGTTCACCTGACATCATTTATAGGGCAAAGTGAATACTAGCGGTAGTAGATACTTCTCAAATTTGAAACTGATGAAATGTGGAGGAAAAAAAACAAACAGGAAAAATAGATGCACCTTTCACATTATTTCCCAATTTTTTACCAGCTGTACTAACTATCCATAACTGAAATCCCTGGTTAGCAAAAGGGAAATTAAATATGTTTGCTCCTCAAAGCAGAAGTCATGTGTAACAACAGTCCTAAAGAGATAATTATTCAAGCATTTTGATACTAAATTAAAAAAAAAAAAAAAAGGCACCACTCAAACATTGTAGGTACCTGGCAAGGTAGTGGGTTAATGCACTAGACATTTTTTACTTTTTTGTCAGGACTGCATATATTAAGAGAGCTGTGTGTGGAAAGTTTGTAAAAAGTCTGCTATCACAATGTATGGCACTGGCCTTTTACCACTAATCCCTCAACTCAATTCACAATACAAAATTCACATATAGATTTTATAGGAAAGGAAAATTGTTGGGGATGAAATATTAGATCACCTTTGTCTAAGCCAGAACCAGGGAAGGGATAAAAAAGATCAAGGACATGGAAAAGGCTATTCTCGGAGCACAGATAATGCATTAACACCAAACTTGTATTTTTGTCCTTTCAGAGACATCAGCTGTGATATCACTGTTAGCTGTGTCTGGAAAGTCTCTTCCATATGGGAACATTAATGTTTTTGTCGTCCCCCCCCCCCCCCCAGTTGAATCTTGATATAATCTGTTTTAGATTCCCTGTATAGTATATGGGGCAAATTCTGTTCTCTATTATCAGTGTGACCTTGAGTATTGATTTAAACAGTTATTCTAAATTTTAGACTGGTATAAATTAAGGCAACACATGGTACACTGTGTTTACATGTTCCATGGCGGGCAAGGGGGAGAAAGATTATATAGCCAAAGAAATACATACATCTTTGGGCATCTACACTGCACACTTCTTTGGTAATGTGTAGTTTACATATCTGTGTGCCCCCCAGCACACATATAATAGCATCATAGATGGTGAAGTATGACTTAGGTGACTGACGACACGACTGAAGGATGTGGGTATTAGGCAAATGGCAGACACCATTGATTTAATAGATTCATTTACCTTCTCTACACACATGCACATCATACATCATTTGAAATCTTTTTGTGTCTACTTTAAGCTGAGGTATGATGTGGATCTGTTAAGTGGTGCCATTACCTTAGAAATGTGGATAAACAGTGACTCCATCAACACATTAAAGTGATAACTGAAATTTTGCATTCATTTCTGTTAGTTTAATGACTATACATTATTTCAAGATAAAATTGGGTTGCTTTGCGGTCACAGTCTAAAGGGTAAAACAAAATCTAATAATACATTTGTAGAAGTATCATTGAAAAGCATTAGTGCTGGTGACACTTCTACTCAACATGATCATCATCACTATGATCTGTCAACAGTGTGTGGCTTACCACAGTCTTTATTGCCTTGGCATATACACATTTCTGTACAGGGAATGTTCTTCTGACTACAGACTGTTGATTGTGCAGCAACCTCTACTGGTACAGGCATAGATAAGGTCCTGTAGAATCTCAGATGCCATTGGGCCCTTGAAGAATACAGCAAGTAATTCATCATCCACATTTGTCCATCCATGTTGCAGTGGTGATCCCATATCTGGTTTGCCTGTATACAAAGACATCCACATATTTGTTTGCCAAGATGCTCTATGAACATGCTTTTCAAAACTGTCCTTACATGGTAGAAGTTTGGCCAGTGACTTGTCCTTTTGGGTTGACAGATTCAGGTGCAAGCAATTCAGGCCTCTGTGGGTCTCCTTTTCTTTCTCGTTCTGGTCATACAGGAATGCTACCAATTGTGCCTTGTCCATCATTCTCTCCCAATTTGGCAACCCCTCTGAAACTGTCTGCTCTCCCTGTTTTGACATTAAACACAGATCCCCCCTCCCCCCACACACAAACTGCAATACCAAATAGGTATGGCAGAGTCATATCTAGTTAATGTCTATACAGCTGTTGCAGAAGTCAGGAGTGAGTGAGTCACAAAGTGCATGCACAGGTATGATGTGACACTTGTAAGTTGTGCTGGTAATGGTGCCTGTTTCAATCCACATGTTATCTATGAGTTCCACTTTTGAAAATTAATGATCAGCAAAATCCAAAACATTTGTATCAGGTGACCTAATTACTATGGTTCCTTTGACACCAAGAGATCCAAAAACCATGTTGGCACATACAGCATGCAGAAGCTTCGCTTTGTCTGTTTCCTCTTGAGTATTGTACAAGTCTTGAGCTTCTTCAACACCTCTACTGGTGATGAACTTTGCTACTTCACCACTAGAAAAGCCTCCCATAAGTAGTGTTTGTGTTTGGTGTGCTCCTACTCTCTCAGGTGCATTTTGACCCATATATTTACAGAGGAATTTTACTAGTGATTGCTTGCTGGATGCCACATTTAGAAACTTTTTCCAGGGTGGTACAGGTTGTCCACCAGTCATCTGGTATATCTTGTATCCAACCTCAGATCCTATCCAGTGCTGTCTTTCTGCAGTTTTCATAGACATGTTGTCATGTCTGTCAAAGATTTCAGTTACGGAATTTGCTTTGTCAAATCCTTTTAGGACCTGCCTCAAGTACTCTGAAGCCAATTCACTGATTGTGTGGAATTTGTCTCCTGCCATCATTTATATGACAGCCATGGCAACTCTGATGTACACTGCAGTTTGTTGGTTGCATGCTTTTAGTTCATGGATTATTTCACCTTGAGCACCCAACTGATGCCCTAATTCAGCTTTGTCTGTTCTTCTCATTGTTCCATCAGCATAGAAGAGGGACATAATCGCCCAATATCACCTGTGCCTAAGAACAGATGCCATTGAAACATCATCTCTGCATCTTGGTAATGACAGGGCTCTGTACAAAACAATTTCTGGACTGATAGATGCTGAGATGGTCCTTTCCATGACAGATTTAAATTTGGTCTTCTTGGCCATGTAAGCAAGTGTTTGAATGCCAGATTTCTTGACTGGTTTGAAAAAGCTATATGTCCCATCAGAATCAAGTGCTCTTCTTTGTTGCAAGCTTGTGGTTGAATCCAGTCCAAAATGGAATTCCTGAGTGAACAGTTTCATCGTCATTTGATATTGGTAGGATGTCATGTGGTTCTGGACATGTTCTAGGTTTTTCAAATGTTACACACTGCATAAGAGACTCTGATCACCTGGAGAGAGTAAGTTACATTTCTTTTGCACACTTCAGTGATATTTCTTGTGATGCTGGACTATCTGCGGACCGTTCTTGTAATACCACCTTAGCCATTAAATGTAAGGTATTCTTTCCATCAGTATTGGAATATTGACTATATCTCCTTAGTGGATGAGTTTTCCACCAGCACGAAGTGGTATAATTCCCTGCTGTATTTTTACTTCTGTTTTAGCAGCACTAGTAATTAAAGCTATGATTTAGTAATGGAGGCCGTGGAAGTCACGGAATCCGTGACTTCCAGTGACCTCCATGACTTCAGTCTGTGGTGGTCGGGAGCTGCAGGGTCCCCCACCGTCCATGGGGACAGGGAGCTATGGGGTACCCCCACTGCCTCTAGTGGCCCCCAGAGCTCCAAGTGGACTGAGCTGAAGAACTCAATGTGGAGGAGACTTGGAATTAGTCTCTGCAATTTTGACTTAAAGTATCTGAATTCTGCATCTTGAACAAGGGGGGGAAATTTGTAGGAAAGGGTTGCAGACCAGGCTGGATGAATGAGCATCTCAAACAGGTTATTAAGGGAAAGCAGAAAGCCTATAAGGAATGGAAGATAGGACAAATCAGCAAGGAAAGCTACCTCTTAGAGGTCAGAAATTGTAGGGGAAAAGTGAGATCTGCCAAAAACTGATAAAAGTTGGACTTTGCAGAGGAGATTAAAACCAATAGTAAAAGGTTCTATAGCCATATAAATAATGTAAGCAGAGTCTGAATGTGCTCTCCCCTGACATCTAGTGATGAGCTGTGGAAGAGGACTTCAGGAGCTGATCTCGTTTGCATGGGTACACCCACCCTGCCTAGGTGCTCAGCATGATGGGTTTGCTTGTCCAAATGGTCACTTTTGGCTGGTGTGGGATCCCCAATCTCCTTGTTGTTGGGGCAGAAGTAATAAAGGATTGCTATCCTTGTTGTGTGAATCATGGGCAACAGAACTGTACTTGGCATTTCCCGATTGAGGGACTCACCCTCAACTAAACAGCACTTGCTAGGCAGGGAACATGGGTTCCAAAGCCCAGTGAATGGAGACCAGGTACTTGTACCTGGTGGTGTGGGCCTTGCCCAAGGGCCCCAGACACCATTTGACCCTGTCTCTCTCCATTGTGTAATCACCTGGATCACCTGGATCGATTGGTCTTCAGCTGTTGCTAAGACTGCGCTGATCACAACATGTCCGACATTCTTCTCGCATTCTTGCCTTTCTTCTCCACATTCATCCGAAACATTTAACAATGTCATCTTCCCATTTTTTTGGAGGCCGACCAGGTGGTCTTTTCTGTTCTCGCGGGTACCATTGTGTAATGACAGAATTAATTTAGACTCAATTGAGAGTCTTTTTACACGCTGCAGAGCTGAAATCACTAAGAGGTATGTTAAGTGGGGGCCCCTGAAGACATCTTGGCATGGCTGGCATAGAGGCATGGTGAGCATCCAGAAGTGCGGCTGGCTGAGAGTGCCAGAGCAGAGCCCCGCAGAGAGTGTCAGCGAATGAGAACACAAGCAGCGGAGCGAGTAAGGTGACTCCTTACCCCCCGCCTCCACCCAGGGTTGGAGGTGAACTCTGCAGATGCACCTCTGAACTCTGGGTCTGCACTGTCCAAGGACAGCAATTGTGAGTGGGGTGCAGAGAAGGGATGGGCATTTTAAAGGGACTTTTGGGTTACTGGACTTAAGAACCTGAGGGGAAAAGGACACTGCCCAACTTACTTTTGCTCGTGGTTTATGTTTACAAACCCTGTTTGCGGTGTTTCCTCAAATTAATGCCCCATTATTTCTCTCCTTTTATTAAAAGTTTTTTGCTACACCCAGACTTGCGAGAGGGGAAGTAATGCCTCTTAGAGGTGCCCAGAGGTGATGTATAATTGTCCCAGGTCACTGGGTGGGCTCGATCCAATTTGTGTTGTATTATTGAAAAGGAACCTCTAGATCAGTGGTGGGCAAACTATGGCCCACGATCTGGCCCATGAGCCGTTTTAAGCCATCTGGGGCGCAGAGCCGGGGGTCACACCACACAGTTCCCAGAAGCTGTGGCATGGCCCTGCTCCGGCACTCCAGCCGGGGCGCAGGGTTAAGGGCTGCACCACATGGCTCCCGGAAGCTGCAACATGGTCCCGCTCTGGCTCCTAAGCTGTCCAATGGCCCCGTTCCAATTGCACCCTCTGGCGCGCCAATGGGAGCTGCAGGGGCGGTGCCTGTGGATGGGGCAGTGTGCAGAGCTGCCTGTCCGCACCTCCATGTAGGAGCCGGAGAAGGGACATGCCACTCCTTCTGGGAGCCACTTGAGGTAAGCGCCGCCCGGAGCCTGCACCCCTGGGCCTCTCTCCACACCCCAACCCCCTGCCCCAGCCCTGATCCCCCTCCCACTCTTCAAACCCCTCGATCCCAGCCCAGAGCACCCTCTTGCACCCCAAACCTCTCATCCCCAGCTTCACCCCAGAGCCTGCACCCCCAGCCCACACTCCGACCCACTGTCCCAGCCCGGAACCCCCTCCTGCACCATGAACTCCTCATTTCTGGCCCCACCCCAGAGCCCGCACCTCCAACCAGAGCCCTCACCCCCTCCCGCACCCCAACCCCAATTTTGTGAGAATTCATGGCCCACCATACAATTTCAATTCCCAGATGTGGCCCTCGGGCTAAAAAGTTTTCTCACCTCTGCTCTAGATACTGAACCTGGCCCTTGTTGCTGACACCTCTGACTGGCAGAAGGGTTACAATAAAAAGAAAGCATGGAAAGAAGAAGTGGGACCCCTAAGCACTGAGGATGGGGTGAAGATTAAAGATAATATAGGCATGGCCCAACATTTAAACAAATACTTTGCCTCAGTTTTTTTTAAGGATAATGAGGAGTTTAGGAATAGTGTCAGGGTGGTTAATGGAAATGAGGATATGGAAGTAGAAATTACCACATCCAAGACGGAAGTCAAAATCAAAGAGCTTAATGTGACTAAATTGGTGGGCCCAAGAATATTAAAAGATCTGGCACATGAATTTGAAAACCCATGGTAGGAGAATTGGTAATAGTTTTTATGAATGGGAATAAAAGTGATCTGGGAAACTATAGGCCTGTTAGTTTTACCTCAACTGTTTCAAGGTCCTGGAACAAATTTTGACAGAGAAAGTAGTGAAGGACATAGAGGTAAATGTTAAATAGGATAAAATACAATATGGTTTGTAGATTGTGCTTTGAGAAGATACCTGATTTTTTTAAACAAAGGAAATGTAATAGATCTCAGCTACTTAGATTTCAGTAAGGCATTTGATACCATTCCATGTGGGAAATTATTAGTTAAATTGGAGAAGATGGGGGTCAATATGAGAATTAAAAGGTGGATAAGGAACTGGTTAAAGGGTAGTTACAATGTGTCACACTGAAAGGTGACCTGTCAGGCTGAAGGGAGGTTACTAGTGGAGTTCCTCAGGGGACCTATCTTGGGGCCTATCTTATTTAACATTTTTATTAATCACCTTGGCATAAAAAAAAGTGGGAGTGTGCTAATAAAATTTGCAGATGACACAAATTTGGAGGTTTTGCCAATATGGAGGAGGACCAGAATATTATACAAAAAGATCTGGATGACCTTGAAAACTGGAGTAATAGAAATGGGATGATATTTAATAGTGAAAAGTGGTACATTATGCATATAGGGGAAGGGATAGCTCAGTGGCTTGAGCATTGGCCTGCTAAACACAGGGTTGTGAGTTCAATCCTTGAGGGGGCCACTTAGAGTTCTGGGGCAAAATCAGTACTTGGTCCTGCTAGTGAAGGCAGGGGGCTGGACTTGATGACCTTTCAGTTCTAGGAGATAGGGATATCTCCATTGAGGACTAACAACAAGATTTTTTTTCTATAAGTTGGGGACTTATCAGTTGGAAGTGACAGAGGAGGACAAAGACCTGGGTGTATTGGTTGATCATAGGATGACTATAAGCCACCAATGTGATGTGGCTATGTGAAAAATGAAGGGGGGGGGGGAAGCTCCCTTTTATGGACACCCAGCCAGCCAGTTAGCTATAAGTGCCTCTTGGTGGCTCTTCTCTGCTTGCTTTACCTGTAAAGGATTTAAAAAGTCCCCCAGGTAAAGGAAAGGGAGTGGGCACCTGACCAAAAGAGCCAACAGGAAGGCTAGAACTTTTTAAAATGGGGGAAAAGCTTCCCCTTTTTGTCTGTTGTTGTTCTCTGGGAAAGAGGGAACAGAGAGCAGTTACGCTATGTGAAGCTTTAAGCCAGATATGATCATAGATCATCAGCTCATACTTAGAACTACTAATTTGGAACCCCCAAATGTGTAAGTATATCAGGAATGTTTAGAAAGACAGGATTAGGTGTATTTCTGTTTATTTCTTATGGCTAGTGGACTCCTCTGTGCTAATCCCAGATGCTTTTGTTTGCTTGTAACTCATAGAGTTCATAGACTCATAGACTTTAAGGTCAGAAGGGACCATTATGATCATCTAGTCTGACCTCCTGCATGATGCAGGCCACAAAAGCTGACCCACCCACTCTTGGAATAATTCTCTCCCTTGACTCAGCTGTTGAAGTCCCCAAATCATGATTTAAAGACTTCAAGTCACAGAGAATCCTCCAGCAAGCGACCCCAGCTGAATCCCCAAAAAAGCTATTTTGGGTGCTTAATTTTTGGAATTGCTCTTTTAAAATCTAGCAAAAATCTAAGTTCCGGATGTATTTTCTTTCTTTTTGCTTTTAATAAAATTTCCTTTTGTAAAGAACAGGATTGGATTTTTGGTGTTCTAAGAGGTTTGTGCATATGTTGTTTAATTAGCTGGTGATAACAGCTAATTTCCTTTGTTTTCTTTCTTAGCTCTTCCCTGGGGGGGGGTGAAAGGTCTTGAGGGTACCCCACAGGAAGGAATTCCCAAGTGCGCCTTCCTGGGTTCCAAAAAGGGTATTTGCATTTGGGTGGTAGCAGCATTTACCAAGCCAAGGTCAGAAAAAAGCTGTAACCTTGGGAGTTTAATACAAGCCTGGAGTGGCGAGTATTAATTTTTAAAAATCCTTGTGGGCCCCCATCTTCTGCACTCGAAGTGCCAGAGTAGAGAATCAGCTTTGACAGGCCGCGAAAAAGGCTAATGCAGTCCTAGGATGTATCAGAGGAGGTATTTCCAGAAGATACAGGGAAGTGTTATTATCATTATACAAACCTCATTTGGAATACTGTGTGCAAAAACCTACCATATTGTTTTACCTAACCAAAAGAGGGCTGAGGGCAGATATGATTGGCTCTATAAAGGTCCCATGGGAATCAAGACTGAGGGGAAAAACAACAGAGGAGAGTTGGCAGTTTTTCAAAGGGACACTATTAAGGGCCCAAAAGCAAAATATTCCGCTGGTTAGGAAAGATAGAAAATGTGGCAAAAGACCACCTTGGCTTAACCACGAGATCTTGCGTGATCCAAAAAATAAAAAGGAGTCATATAAAAAATGGAAACTAGGACAGATTACAAAGGATGAATATAGGCAAACAACACAGGAATGCAGGGGCAAGGTTAGAAAGGCAAAGGCACAAAATGAGCTCAAACTAGATACAGAAATAAAGGGAAGCAAGAAGACTTTTTATCAATACATTAGAAGCAAGAGGAAGACCAAAGACAGGGTAGGCCCATTGCTCAGTGAAGAGGGAGAAACAGTAACAGGAAACTTGGAAATTGCAGAGATGCTTAATGACGTCTTTGTTTCGGTCTTCACTGAGAAGTCTGAAGGAATGCCTAACATAGTGAATGCTAATGGGAAGGGGGTAGGTTTAGCAGATAAAATAAAAAAAAGAACAAGTTAAAAATCACTTAGAAAAGTTAGATGCCTGCAAGTCACCAGGGCCTGATGAAATGCATCCTAGAATACTCAAGGAGCTAATAGAGGAGGTATCTGAGCCTCTAGCTATTATCTTTGGAAAATCATGGGAGACAGGAGACATTCCAGAAGACTGGAAAAGGGCAAATATAGTGCCCATCTATAAAAAGGGAAATAAAAACAATCCAAGAAACTACAGACCAGTTAGTTTAACTTCTGTGCCAGGGAAGATAATGGAGCAAGTAATTAAGGAAATCATCTGCAAACACTTGGAAGGTGGTAAGGTGACAGGGAATAGCCAGCATGGATTTGTAAAGAACAAATCGTGTCAAACCAATCTGATAGCTTTCTTTGATAGGATAACGAGTCTTGTGGATAAGGGAGAAGCTGTGGATGTGGTATACGTAGACTTTAGTAAGGCATTTGATACGGTCTCGCATGATATTCTTATCGATAAACTAGGCAAATACAATTTAGATGGGGTTACTATAAGGTGGGTGCATAACTGGCTGGATAACCATATTCAGAGAGTTGTTATTAATGGTTCCCAATCCTGCTGGAAAGGCATAACAAGTGGGGTTCCGCAGGGGTCTGTTTTGGGACCGGCTCTGTTCAATATCTTCATTAACGACTTAGATATTGGCATAGAAAGTACGCTTATTAACTTTGCAGATGATACCAAACTGGGAGGGATTGCAACTGCTTTGGAGGACAGGATCATAATTCAAAATGAGCTGGACAAATTGGAGAAATGGTCTGAGGTAAACAGGATGAAGTTTAACAAAGACAAATGCAAAGTGCTCCACTTAGGAAGGAAAAATCAGTTTCACACATACAGAATGGGAAGAGACTGTCTAGGAAGGAGTACGGCAGAAAAGGATCTAGGGGTTATAGCGGACCACAAGCTAAATATGAGTCAACAGTGTGATGCTGTTGCAAAAAAAGCAAACATGATTCTGGGATGCATTAACAGGTGTGTTGTGAGCAAGACATGAGAAGTCATTCTTCCTCTCTACTCTGCGCTGGTTAGGCCTCAACTGGAGTATTGTGTCCAGTTCTGGGCACCTCATTTCAAGAAAGATGTGGAGAAATTGGAGAGGGTCCAGAGAAGAGCAACAAGAATGATTAAAGGTCTAGAGAACATGACCTATGAAGGAAGGCTGAAAGAATTGGGTTTGTTTAGTTTGGAAAAGAGAAGACTGAGAGGGGACATGATAGCAGTTTTCAGGTATCTAAAAGGGTGTCATAAGGAGGAGGGATAAAACTTGTTCACCTTAGCCTCTAAGGATAGAACAAGAAGCAATGGGCTTAAACTGCAGCAAGGGAGGTTTAGGTTGGACATTAGGAAAAAGTTCCTAACTGTCAGGGTGGTTAAACACTGGAATAAATTGCCTAGGGAGGTTGTGGAATCTTCATCTCTGGAGATATTTAAGAGTAGGTTAGATAAATGTCTATCAGGGATGGTCTAGACAGTATTTGGTCCTGCCATGAGGGCAGGGGACTGGCCTCAATGACCTCTCGAGGTCCCTTCCCATCCTAGAATCTATGAATCTATGAATCATGATGGTGCCTTCTGATCTTAAAGTGTATGAATCTATGAGTAGCTTGACCTCCCTAAACTACAATCACCTGGCTTTGGAAAATATTCTAAGCCCTTCATTCTGGCTATTTCAGACCAAAGGATTGAAGTGGCATTATATAAAACTAATGGTTCATTTGAAAGTGGTTCGTCAGTCTCACTCGCCAGAAGGGCACCCATAAAATATTTCAATGATTTATGTTCCTGTTTCAGATTACTAGCAGCTTAGATAGCATCAGCTAATCTTATTGCATGCACAGAACAATGGTAGACTTGCCTTGTCCATGTTGTGCATGGAATAGGGTGACCAGATGTCCTGATTTTATAGAGACAGTCATGATATTTTGGGATTTTTCTTATATAGGTGCCTATTACCCCCACACACTCTGTCCTGATTTTTTCATACTTGCTATCTGGTCACCCTAGCATGGAATGAAATTGTAGAGCCATAGTGTTTTTTTTTAAAATATTGCCTGTAATTTGATACGGGCATAGCTTGTAGTTTCTACATCTGAGAGAAGTAGGGGTTTGTATCTATGTAGCAGCTTGGACAGGGAAATATCCTTCACTTCAGTCAGCTGATAAAATGCAATGTCATAAGGTGACTGTATTGTTGCAGTGTAACTAGATGGTTTTGCTTTAAGATTCATTTTACTCAAGTAGGAAAAAGGCATGCTGAGTGATAAACTGCATCCTTAGCAATCAAGTCTTCCACAGGTATTCTGTGCAACATGTCATCATCTCCTCTTTGAAGCACAGCTTCCCTTAGATTGGTTTCTCTCTCCAGTATTTCTGTTTTATGAAGTTTCCTGTGTATTTTTCCTCAAGCAAACAATGTAACAGGACCAATTGCTAGAGGGTGTGCTTGTTCTGGTGGTTATATGATGATCATTGAACATGGTGCTCTCTGATAAGATTCAGAGTGTCTTCTTTCCTGGGTTAAGTACAACTCTGACATGTGCAACGTTTGACTAGATTGGGTATTTCTGAAAGCAACCCCTATGATAGAGGACTGGTGGCACATCATCTACACTAGAAAACTCATCTAATGGCCACGAATGCAATTCATCTCTCCTGCCCATACCACAGAATTCTGTCCAGCACTGGTGGCTTTTGACAGCTTTACATTCTCTTGATTTTCATGAAAAATAACATATTTTTCAAAGTTTATGGAAAGTTTATTTCTCTTTGATGTAAGCTTTAAGGGGCTTGTATTCTCCATGTCTTCATATGCTATAACTTACCTGTAGAGGTAAGGTTCATGACATTTGTTGTTAGAATTACCACTACCACCATTCTTCATTTTGTACAAGTATGCAGACTTGTACTAAATTAGATGTATATGTTAGTATTAAAATTACCATTTTTGTTTAGTGATCACTTTGATGGAAGCCCAATATGAACCTGCGTATTGTCACCTCGAACATTAATACTGAGCTGTGCATAAGTGTCACTGAATTAAAAAAGCTGCTTTCTAGAATATTTCAAAGGCTAGTATTGCATGGATAGGCAGTACAAACTATGGGCACACAATCTACTGAACCTGGTGCCCAACCTTCACTGTGAGACTGATCTGGTCAGCAAATTTCAATGGGAAATATAGAAAGCTATTATAATTACTTATGAGATACTTTTACAATTAAGAATATGAAATATTAAAACATTTCATGTTAGTACATAGCAAAGTGTTGATATTATCCATTTTTTGCCAAATACAAAGCAGTTTTATCATTTCTAAAAAAATACTTGCCCATGCAAAGCCAATAAGAATCTTTCAATACATTATAATTGGTAGCTTTGACCAAAAGCCACCACATTAAGGTGTTGAAATCAGACGTGGATTATGGTTTTGTGGGATCCTGGGCCAGAGCAAGTGGGGGCCCCTCCCCACCTCTTCTGCCTGCAGTGCCACCCTCCTACGCTCCTGCCAGGGAAATGGGGTCAGAGCATGGGGACTTGTCCCGCTCCACCCGGCACTCCTGCCAGGGTGCAGGGTTTTCCTTGCTCCGCCTGCCTGTCTGCCTGGAGCGCTGGGTGGGCAGAGCGGGTCAGGGCTCAGGAGTGCCCATTTTCAGGGGGGCCCCCAATTGGCCAGGGCCCCTGGGCATGGTCCCTGCTGGCACAGTGGCTAATCCAACACTGGTTGAAATTAACTTAAACAGTAAAAAACAGTCATGTTGCAGTGTTTCTGGACTTGACAGCTCCACATCAGACTTAATTTAAAAGTATATAAAATAAGATTTCAAATTATATATCATGCAAGTGTGTGAAGGGCAGGTACATGAAATTCCCAAAATATGGCCCTTTATGGAGAATTGCCACGTGTATATCAAGTATATACCCTATATGTCTCCGCTCGCGCAAGCAATGCCTGGCTTCCCGTCTACACTGCTATTTTTAGTAGTGTAGTGTCTCACTGCCTCACTGCTTCTGGAGCCTTTCCCAGAAGAGACTTGGGCAGCAGAGAAAGGCTTGGATGGAGGGGAAGCCTCTAAGTTTTTTTCCCACTTCTTTCCCATTGCCACAGCCTTTCCTCAATGCAGTGAAAGGCTCTGGCAGCGAGGAGCTGCTGAATCCTTTCCCCGATGCCTTTCCTTTGCCAGAGCTTTTCGCTGAGACATTTAACTGCATACCAGTGTGGACATGTTGTGCTTTTCACTGCACAATTCAGTTATGTGCTTCAAGTAGTGTGTAATATAGATGCAGCCTCAAACTGAGGCACTCGCATACAATGCTGATGGATGTAGTATAAAAACCTACATATGAAATAAAATTAGACAAGAAAAGACAAATGGTTCTTGAGTCTTGACCTTTGCAAGTCTGTGATGTTTCCAAGCCAAAGTCACACAACTCTGGACTTTTGTTGATTAGAATCCATAATCAAATAGTTAGTGCAGCCCATTCAGGACGTTGTCTATTTCCCGTTGAATCAGTGGTGGTTGGATCAAGACCTCAATGAGCTCCACAGTTTGCTTTTGCAATTCTCCCATTTTTGATGGGTTCCTGAAAAGTGAAAGGAACAAGATAAGCTGTTAAAAATTTAGGAATGATATCTTCAAACATACACATTTTGCCTCTATAACCTTTTATCTTCTACTGCGTATTAAATACAGATTTATATTTCATTTTTAATTCCCCCCACAGAATCCAACTCATGGCTCCATGTACCATAATCAATGTATTCCTTGTCTGTCAATTTCTTCTTTTCAAGAAGGCAGGTTTCCTTCAGTCACAATCAACTGTATTGATAAGGAGGTGACTTTATTATTTACAGTGATCTGCTTGAATAATTTCCCCCCTTACTATATATAGATATAGATATAAGCGTAAGCTATAAATTCTAAAGTTACCTCCTTTACCAATATATTAGATTTTCTCAGTCTACTTCAGTTGTGCATTAGTACATTCTCCTGCCCTTGTATCATTTCCATTCTTATTTTCACATGGCTTTTGTTCAAATTAATCCAAAATGGAGCATCGGTGTCCAATTCATTCCACACTTTTGTACATAATGGCATAACTTAAAAGTGGTCTTTTCATGGGAAGGCAGAGTTTGAGGCATGTCTCTTCATAGTCCTATAGCCAGTCTAGTAGCTAGACATGTAGCCAATGACATCCTTGTGGTGCATTTGTCTTTGTGCTATTACAGCCTCTGCCCCACAACTCATTGAATAAACAGCATTCCAGTTGATGTGATATCTCCAAGGAACAGAAATGCAGATCCACCTGGTTGGTTGATATCCTCTGGGCTGTGTTCCCTGTAAGCTGAATGGCTGGGTGGCCACTCAGGAGAGATTCAAGGTCCATCCAGTTGATTACCAGAGCACGGACATCTAGCAGCGTGTGTTCAGGTCCATCCGTCCCACAACTGCTTTGCAGCCACGTTGCTCCGTCCTGCAGCTGCTCCTGGGACCCTCCTGCTGGCTGTGCAGCGTGGGTGGGAGAAGGGGGACTGATGTCAAAGTGTCCCCCTCACCCCGCACCTTATCCCATCTCCACAGAGCAGGGGAGAGTGGACAGCCTGGCTCAGGACTCAGAGCTGCTGAACGCTGCAGTCTGAGGTCTGAATGGTGAGTGAGTGAGTGCCTTTCTTAAAGAGACAGCGCAGTTTCTGCACACACAGTCTCTCTCTCTCTGTCTCTCTCCTCCCTGCCCATGTACCCCATCTCTGCAGAGCAGGGGAGGGGAGACAGGGCTCAGGAGTCAGGACAGAGCAGGCGAGCTTTCGGTCGGTGCCTTAAAGACACAGTGCATGGCATCTCTCAGAAACTTTTCCAGCAGCCAGCACACACACTTCTCTCTCTCTCTCTCTCTCTCTCTCACACACACACACACACACACAGTGACTCTGGGTCACACACTCTCTGGGGCACATAACAAGGATGGAAAAAATTAGGGGGAACATTGCCTTTTGGTTGTCTTTAACTTTGGCCTGAACTTCCCTCCCCTCCTCCATTGGAACTTGTAAGAAGTCCTTTCAGAAACAGTAGAAAAGTATCTGATTTTTGTGGACTTCAACAATTAATCTCTATCCACAGTTCATTCTAGGGTAAGTTTTTCTTGACAATGATGCTCAGTGGCCTAAAATATTTGCCAGAACTACAGGTAGTGGAAAGCTTTTTAGTCTATTTAGAATAAGTACTATTTTTATGTCAAATTGGTTTAATATCTGAAATATGTCTTTCATCTAGGAATTCTGGTTATGGTATATTGCTGTGTGAGCCTCTCCATTGGTGCTTATACTCCATCTCATCCAGTTTGGGTAATAACCGGAATCTTTAAGCACTGCAAATATCACTTTTCCTGGCACTGCCTTCACTAACATTTGCATAAAAATGCCATGTTCAAGTCTCTGAACATAGGCTTCTAATTATCTCCCTATTCTATTTAACTGGATATCTTCCATATTTCCATAAATGGTTATTTTACCATTTGTATTTTTTACCTTTCTAACCCTGAAATCTCTACTGCTTCTTTATTTTCTCTGAGCACTTTGTCTCAAAATTCCATCCTCATTGCCAGGTCTCTTTATGTTTCTTTCCACACAAAGAAAAAAACATGTATTTGCTGCTCTTTATTTCAGATGAAGAAAAAAACAGTTATCAAAACAGTTCTCTGTGGGTTTCCAGCCACTGACTATAATACACTGTTATGTAATGGTTTAAATTAAAAAAGCATATACTCTCGTGCTCCTATTATCCAGCTGCTCTGCATTAACTTGTGCTATCAAGAGTCATGCAGATCATCCAGTTTTGACTTGCTAATACAGAGGAGGAGAGGAGCATGTCACAGAAAAACTGGAACTTGAAGTATTAGGTAGAATGTCACCTCTTTTTGGCTACCACTATTGTCATGAGAATAGCATAGTTAACAGGATTCACACCATAAAGTTTGACATGGTAGGTAAGAATTAGAGGTGGGTGAAAAATTTCACTCACCACTTTCTGTAAAAGTGCAGATTCAGGTCATCTAAAATATGTTGTGCATTAATGGCAATTTCACTGAATTGTTTTGGTTTAAGAAAAATTTTCTGGAAATGTCAAAACCTTCTGATTTTGTGGGTTAGATTCTCAAGGGAGACACCATTCAAGAGATAGAGGAGGCAGTGCTGCCTGTCCCTATCCAATAGCCCAGTGGTTAAAGTGCTCATGTAGGAGATATAGGTTTGAATCATTGCTCTGAAGCAGGGACTTGAACACAGTTCTCTTCTATCCTAGGTAAATGTCCTAACCACCAGGCTATTGGGGGGTGAAATGTGCTCAATCTTTCTTGTTGAAGCTGTTCAACTTGGTATAAATAACCAAATATTCATTGGAGCAGGAACTTGAACCTGAGTGCTTCTCCCCCCACCCCGTGAGTGCCCTAAGCACCAGGCTATACAGTTATTCTTATTCTGGCCCAGAGAGTGGGGGAATTATCATTATTCCATCCTCAGTTTGGTGACTGGCCCCTAGGCCCCCTGATGCATCTACCTTAATATAAAATATATGGAGATATACCTATCTTGTAGAACTGGAAGGGACCCTGAGGGGTCATTGAGTCCAGCCTCCTGCCTTCACTAGCAAGACCAAGTACTTATTTTGCCCCAGATCCCTAAGTGCCCTCCTCAAGGATTGAGCTTATAACCCTGGGTTTAGCAGGCTAATGCTCAAACCACTGAGCTATCCCTCCGCCCCCTTAATTTCCTTTGCTTTTATTTAAACAAATAAACAACTGTTAAAGATCTCCCAAATCAAAATTAAGTGAAACATTTCCTTTGTCTCCAAACAAGTCTTTTCCGACTTTGTTTAGCCAAAAAATCTGGGGGGGGGAAATGGGTTTCAGCTGACCAGGAACAATAATTTTCCAGTTTTTTAGACCTGCCAGCAAACTGAAAATCAATTATTCACACAGCTCTAGTTAGAATAGCCCGTTTACTTCTGCCAAATTAGTGCTGAATGTCACTGAAAGGCTAGAAAGTCTCTCTCATTTGAGTATTTCTCAGAGCAGTTTTGTAGTAAAGCATTCCACAGTAGGTATACTAAAATAGTCTGTTAGTAATGTTCAGCCAAAGTAAGGTGGTCCAGCTTTCTAGATCAGGTTGGGACTTTACCTATTATATTTGGAGGAACAGTAGCAGCCAGTGTTTATTCATAAGAGGAAGGGAAGGGGTAGACAAATTGCACTTGGAAAATCTACATTAATAAAAGAAATTAGTGTTCACTGAAACTAGGTCCTTAAACAGAAAATAAATTCTGGAGATGTAAAGCTAATAAATACATTTCCCCCAATAAGTTCTTGGAATGTATTGGGGACAACTTTTTGTTTCAGAAAATGAAGGAAATAACCAGAGGGATAGCCATTTTAGACTTGTTTGAGACTAACAGGGAGGAATTGGTTGTGAATCTGAAGGTGGAAGATAATTTGAGTGAAAGTGATCATGAAATGATGATTTCATGATTATAAGGAAAGAAAGGAGTGAGAGCAGCAGAATAAGAAGAAGAAGAAAAAAAAAAGACTTCCGGAAAAAAAGCAGACTTTCACAAACTCAGAAATGGTAGGCAAGGTCCCATGGGAAGAAAATCTAAGAGGAAAAGGAGTTCAGGAGAGCTGGTAGTTTCTCAATATTAAATGCACAACTGCAAGCTATTCCAATTTGAAAGAAAGATAGGAGGAATAGTAAGAGGCAAATATGATTCTTTAATGACCTGAAAAATCAAAAAGGAATCGTACAAAAAGTGGAAACACGGTCAAAAGAGACGTACAAAAGAATAAGTATCAGAAAATCAGAAATGCCACAGCACAAAATATGTTACACCTAGCTAGGGACATAGAAGGTAATAAGAAAAGGTTATTTAAATGCACTAGGAGAAAGAAAAAGAAAAAGAAACATGTAGGTCATCTACTTAGATGAGAAGAAGAGCTAATAACTGGTGACATCAAGCAGGCTGAGTTGTTTAAAAAGGTTAATGGTGACCAAATGTTCAACAATTAAATATTAACAACAAGTTGGAAGGAACACAAACCAAAATAGGGAAAGATACATTTAAAGAATATTTAAGTTAGATGTATTCAAGTTAGCAGGATCTGATTAAATTCATCCTAGGGTACTTAAAGAACTAGCTGAAGCAATCTCAGAAATAAGCAATTATCTCTGAGAACTCCTGGAGGACAGATGAGCTCCCAGAGACTGGAGAGGGCAAACATAATGACTATCTTTAAAGAGGAATACAAAGGACTGATCACCATAACTTTAATACCTGGAAAGATACTGGAACAAATTTTTAAACAATCAGTTTGTAAGCACTTACAGGATAATAGGGTTATAAGAAATAGCCAGCATGGATTTTTCAAGAACAAATCATGCCAAATCAACTTAAATCCCTTCTTTGACAGAGGTGCCAGACTAGTGGATAGTGAAGCAGTAGATATGATATATCTTGATTTTAGCAAGGCTTTTGATAGTCTTACTTGACAGCAAACTAGGGAATTATGGTCTAGATGAAATTACTACAAGGTGGGTGCACAACAGGTTGGAAGACCGTACTTAAAGAGTACTTATCAACAGTCAACCTGGGAGGAAGTGTCCAGTGGGTCTCACAGGGGTCAGTCCTGCATCTGGTACTAATCAATAGTCTCTTTATTTACTTGGTCAAAAGAGTGGAGAGTATTATAAAGTTTGCAGATGGCATCAAATTTTGAGGGATGGCAAACACTTTGGAGGACAGGATTAGAATATAAAATGACCTTGACAAATTGGAGAACTGGTTGAAATCAACAACATGATTGCCATCTGTGCTGTCTAGGAACTATGTGAGAAGCAGCAAAGATGATAACTGCCTGCTTTTATTAAGTTAGGTTTGTGGAATCATTCCCATTTTAGTGGGAGATGGTGGATATTTTGAAAAAAGGAAAATCTTTATGGAATTCTATGAAGAAAATTATTCTTCAGCCTCTGCTTAAAGAGAAACTTTCAGCTAAATAGAATAAAAGAGACCATTAATTCTCATTTTAAAAAATATTCAATTATAACCCGTGTGGTTTATTTTAACTACATGGTACATTTGAAGACTCAGCACTACTCCATTAACATCATTAGAGAAAGAAATTAAATTGTCTAACACTAAGTACTAATTTTTAAAGGACCCATTATTAATTAATTTTCACTCAAATTAATTAACAATTTGTAAATTCTCAGAAAACTCATTGTGTAGTCACAGAGTAAACATTATAATTTTGAGGAGGATATTTTTCCTTGATAACAAAAAGTTTGAACCCTTCCTTGAAAAACAAAACTCAACATCCTTACCTATGGAGCCACAACTGGCACCTCCATAATAAAGACCAGATTTTCAAAATCTGCTCTCCTTTTTGTCACCTAATACGTACTAATAATAGCAGGTGGAATTTTATGGATCATAAGACTTCAGCCCTAAGTCGCTAAGTCACTCACTTTTGAAAAAGAGACAAGTGGTTTCAAAATTGTTACCCTCAGTATCCTAGGGTACCTGGAAAACAGGTGGTTAGACAGCTACAATTCTAAAGTAACACCTGCAAGTAATTTAGGGTATAAAATTGCACCCACAGTTATTTACTGTGGAAAATTATGAGTAGGAAAAGAGAGG
This sequence comes from Emys orbicularis, assembly GCF_028017835.1. Classification (NCBI taxonomy): domain Eukaryota; kingdom Metazoa; phylum Chordata; order Testudines; family Emydidae; genus Emys; species Emys orbicularis. The sequence continues at coordinate 263,651,760 of NC_088683.1, read as the reverse complement.
CCAGTTAAGACTGAAATGAAAATAAGTCCTTACAGGTGATATTTTTTTATACACACACACACACATAACCCCCCTTATCAAGATAAGAATAAAGAGTGTAACCTGGCTCTATAGACATGTAACCCCTTTGGGGTTTAGAGAGCCTGGCTCCTTTAAATCTTTTTCCTAAGTGGGGAGGGGGAGCAGTGAGAGAAACAGGGCCGGCTCTAGGTTTTTTGCCATTCTTACGCAAAGTTCCCCTGGCTGATATCTGTAAAGCAACCACCTGGTCCTCTGAGCACACACTTGTTAAACACTATGCCCTTACTCAAGGCCCACTATCTGATATACGTTTGGGCAGGGCTGTACTATCTACGGCGTTCCTTTCAGATCCGAAGTCCCTACCTCCTTAAGATACACGGCTTTTAAGTCACCTGGAGTGGAGCACCCACAGGGACATCTCTCTCGAAGAAGAGGAGGTTACTCACCCTGTGCAGTAACTGACGTTCTTTGAGATGAGTGTCCCTGTGGGTGCTCCACTACCCACCCTCCTCCCCGCTACTTCGGAGTTGGGGTAGCCTCCGTTGTAGAGAAGGAACTGAGGAGATTGGCCATGCATGCGTACTATTATCCTAGACTCACAGCGGGGGGCAGCCTCTGCGCATGCGTGGCCAGTACGAGTACTGCTACGAAAAATCTCCAAGCAAAGGCGCAGGGATGCACCAACACCTGGAGTGGAGCACCCACAGGGACATCTCTTGAAGAAGAAAAGGGGTCTATTGCATGTAGGAGGAAACACCTACAACTGCGATGATCCTGAGCACCTTATGGTTTGACAGTCAGGTGTAATTTAGAGCAACCAGAGAGCTGTTTGAACTCAGTGCAAAATTAGCAGCTGTTCACACAGAAAACTCATTTTTTGTATTGTGGGAGTAATGGTAGGCCCCAATGAGGATCAGGGCCCCATAGTCCTAGGCACTATAGATACATATTGAAAATATCATCCCTGCCTCAAATGGTTAATCTCAACATAGACAAGCTTTAAGCCACGTTTGTGTATTCTCTTACTAGGTTTCCAAATATGTGTTGTGGGCAGTTCAGCCATCACTGAGATTCTGTCCCTATAAATTCAAATTCATATTTTGGGTGGTGGAAAATTACTGTGTTGATTACTAGTGTTGGTTGAGCCATTTATTAAAAATACTATTTGTTATGAATGTATCCCCTATTCATGAATTGATCCTGATTTCTACAAATCTATTTGTTATTTACAAACATTCATCAAATAGCTTAGATGAATAACAGTAGCTGGTTGATCATTAGTGACCTGTTCACTTTGAGAATTCACTATTTGCTATTTATGTTATGTAGTTGGTCAACTAACTCAGGATCTTATCATTCCCCAATTGGATGGCTGATTTTTGTTCCCTAAATTAAAATAAGTTACCATAAGTAATGGATAACAAACATTATATGCTAAAAATCTGAGTGACTGTCAAGATTCATTAATATTTTTGCAAATACCCAGTGTCACCTGAATGAGTCCACCTAATGAGTAATGACTCCACTAATGATAATGAAATTATTAATTTTAATATGGTGCGTTAGACACAAAAACACATCTCTCTTTATTATACATGAGTAATCTGCAGATTACACTTTAGATTATTAAAATTGAAAGATTTCTAACAACTAATTAACGCTATACCATTTAATTCACATTTTCTTTGGCGCATTATACTCAACAGGATCGATTTTCACTTTTTTGGTTTATGCACATGGAAAACTATGTTGTGTTTGAGTTTCCAACAAAACACAGTAAAATTTAACTCCAAAAGGCCATTTGCATTGGCATTCTAAAAACTTGTAATTCAAGCATTTCACCTTATGTTTTCTTAAAAAAAAAAAATAAAACCTAAGTTTTGAGCCTGAATTATTTGTCAATGCCACATTAAACTCATTAGAGTGGGATTAATAGTTAATTTACTATAGAATTTGTCACTTTGGAATATACTCTAGTTTGTTCTGTCAAGACACGCCACCTTTCAAACTTCTTGATGAATACTCACTTATGTGATCTGCCTCCAGGAGGTAAATCATCTTGTTGATTTGAAGCTAGAACTACAGAGCCACGGTATTCTAAAATATACCAAATCAGTTTTAACAGTATCTTTTCACAGGTTTTTGAATGCCATCATTTACATTTACTTTATGCCTGAAATAATTGCTTGTTATTTAACAGCCCCTTGAGCTCAGAAATGGAAATATTGGCTTACTGCTAGCACTGACAGTTTTTCAAGTCTCTTCAAGAGATGCACATTTTTCTCTTTCCTTTTAAATCTTCTCTAATGCAATCGAGTTTCAGCATTTTGCTGTGTATTACGTTCCAGACAATTTATTTTGTTCTTGCATGCCTTTGTGTTAGCTTTCAAATTCATACCTAAACATCCTGGAGGCCAGATTGGTCTTGACAAGCTAATTTTCTCCCCCAAGGAAGAGTTTGGGAGACATGACGTGCTGCAGGTCTTTCTGAGCATTTTCCCCCCATAGTGCCATCATTTATTATTTATGTTGTGGTAGCACCTGAAAGACCCAATCAAGATCAGTGCCCCATTCTACCAGGCCCTCTACACACAACAAAATGATGGCCTCTGCCCTAAGAGATTATAAATCAATCAGTGTTCTCCACCATGTGGTGAAACTGCATTTGACCTTAAAGTGTGTTGGCCACTTTGAGAGGCAGCTTGAATAGCTAGAGGAGAACAGGGATAATGCCACTGTTAGCAGGGCCGGCTCCAGGCACGAGCGAAGGAAGCAGGCTCTTGGGGCGGTCAATGGAAAGGGGCGGCATGTCCGGGTCTTCAGCGGCGGGTCCCTCAGTCCCTCTCGGAGCAAAGGACCCGCCACCGAATTGCCGCCGAAGAATAAAGCAGCGCGATTGAGCTGCCGCCGAAGTGCCGCCGACCGGGGCTTTATCTTTTTTTTTTTTTTCGCTTCGCCGCTTGGGGTGGCAAAAAAGCTGGAGCCGGCCCTGATTGTTAGGAGGAGTCTCCCTATTTTCCTTGTAACCATAACTGTCTGGTGATACACAACTCTCAAGTCTGGGCTTGATGCTAAACCACTGAAGTAAATAAAAGGTTTCCCAAAGACTTTTGTAATAGCAACCCATTATTGCTTTGGATTACAGCTTCCCACTTGTTCTGAATGGCAAAATTCAAATGGATGGCAATTTATGAAAAAGAGCTATATGTAAGTTATTTAGAAAACTTCAAATTTGCACTAGGAAACTTCAGAGTAAAATTGAGTTCTATGGATTTGGGGGCCCATCTTGCCGTACTCAGGCAAAACTCCTCCTCTAGTCAGACAGAGCTTTTCCTAAATTAGATCATGTCTTTGCTCCTTGTGATTTCATTATTTATAAGGTGCTAGTATACTTAGTGTGTCTATGGACAATATTCAGGGGCGGCAGGTTTGTATAATTTTTGGTGGTGCCCAGAACGGGCCCAAGTCCCCCGCCCCACACACACACACCTGCCTAAGGCTCTGGAAGGAAGTATGGGTGCGGGACAGGGTTTGGGGTGCAGGCTCTGGGAGGAAGTTTGGGTCCGGGAGGGGTGCGGGCTCTGGGACAGAGTTTGGGTGCTGGGTGCAGTCCCTGAGCTGGGGCAGGGGGTTGGGGTGCAGGAGGGGGTGTGGGGCGTGGGACAGGGCTGGGGATGAGGAGTTTGGGGTGCAGCAGGCAGGCAGCACCCCTCTCTGGCCTCCCTCCCCAGCCCTCTCCCTGCTGGCAGCAGCGAGCTCTGGGGGAGGGGAAGGGGGGCTTCCACCCCAGTCCCCCCAGTACAACACTCACCCAAGCCCCCCCAGGCTGCTGCTCAGGAGGTCCACCCAGGATAAGCCACCCCCCCCCACCCACCACTCAGAGTAGATGGGCCTCCTCCACTCCTCCCTTCACCCTCCAACCCCGCCTCAGCCTGCCCCCAGCGCCACTCCCTTGTAGCCAGCAGCGGCTGGCAGGGGAACGCAGTGCGGAGCTGCAGGGGGCAGCTGCCCGCTGCCCAGGGCAGGCAGGGACGCTCGGGGGAGGCATGAGGGGGTGGCAGGCAGCCCTGAACATTGGTGGAGCCGGGTCTCCGGGGCCTGAATTTGCTGGAGCCCGGGCACCACGGACCCATACAACTCGCCGCCCCTGACAATATTCTCTTTCCAGAAATTGAGAATCTATTACTAAGACACGCATAAGAAACACACTAATGATCGGGGGTGGGTTTCCATTTCCCCCTCCCTCACCCTTTGCAGAAACTCTCAGTACACTCAAATTCCAAAGACCTTTTTTATGCCTTCAATTGAAATAAGTAAACTATGCAGTTTGGGGGGGGAAATCTCTTCTTTTGAAAAATAAGTACACTTAAATATATTGTGTTATATTATATACTGCAAGAAGGTAAAAGTAGACATGTTTTGTTTTCATTATTCACCTCTAAATTTGTGTTGGAATTATTCTTTTTACGGTGTTCTTTAACATTTTCTTTCCTATAAATAATATTATAGCTTGTAAAATCTGGCCCTTTTCCCAGATTTAGGGTAAACTACATCACGACTAGGTTTGGTCCAACTCCTCCATTAACTTTGACATGTTCATTATCAAAATAACTTACAGGTGAGACTGAAAAATGTGCTAGTTTGACCAAAAATAAATAGATATGGACGGCTCAGTATCTTCAGCTTGCAATTTTATTTTCCTGTATTTACTACAGGAATGTCTATGAATGTTACAAGTACTGAGGATAGTGAACTGTAAGTCTTATAAGTTATTTAACAAGCTTTTAAGTATAACTGCCATATCTCCTCCATCTGCATTATCTAATCAAACAAATACCCACTTTTTATAATGAAGATTTAGGGATATAGTCTTTCTTTATCTTTCACATTAACAAACAGTGAAGGCCATAAGAAAACTCTGGTTTCTATAGCCCAATGCAGTCCACCTTCTAAGTCAGACAAAACAATGACAACATGCCAGTCTGGTGATCTCTCTGCTGCATTGGCCACCTTGGCAGCACCAAATCGACTTAAGGCCCAAGTCCTGGCCCTATTCTACAGAGCGCTTAATGAACTGGGCCTTGACTACCTCAGGTCATGTTTTTTACTCTGACGGGTCATGTTTTTTACCATGACAGCTGCAGCCCCTCAGGATCTTTGGCAGACAGAGCCCAGGGTTGGTTCTTGGGCACTGCCAGGACAAGGAATTCCATTCCATCAGAAATCAGAATAAGCTTTGAATTATAGCACCTTCAGAGTGAAAGTAAGATCCCATTTCTTGTCATTTTCTCCTTGCAGTTACGTCAGAATGACCCAGCCACATTCCCTTGGAAAATAAACAAACAGCAAAGCTAATATTATACTTTCCTTGTACACTCAGATGTTGTAGGAAGAATATAGTTGTTACATGAGGAATTTGCTTTACAGAATTCTATTAGCAGCCAGATACCATGATGTTGCCCATAATATACATGCATAGATTAAATATGTAGGCAGGCTTATGTTTCCATTTCATTTTAATACCAAACACATTCTACCAGTGTACACATTCACCAGTTTCCATAGAAAAATTAATTCACCACAGAGAAAAACATGCCATGGCCATCAACTGCTTCTCAGTTCCCCCCCCCACACACACACACCCCTTCATTCCCCCTGGATCCATCAAGCTCCAGCTCCACAGATTCCAATGCCTTTCTGCTCCATTTTGCTACTTTCTGCACCATGTAAGATCCTCAAGCTTTTTCCTGCTCTCACCCAGATTTCTGTTCCATATATTTATTGTACTTGATCATAGACTTTAGGGTTAGCACAGATAAACCTTTAAGCTAACAAACTTTCCCACTTACTGCAGTATGAGACTAATATCTATATTTATCTTTCCCTTTGTGTTATTTCACAGCCAGTTCTTCTGTGTTTCTTCCAGCATATAAGTGTTAAACATATCTAGGGTTTTGTAGCCTGCAAACTTTGGCAATATATTAACTCTTCAATTTTTTCTCCAACACAAGCCTCAAATAACTCAGGACTGCATCTGTTCTCTTTTGTCCTGAATCAACGTCAATAACTTTATTAGCATGACAAAAGCTTATGAGTAATTCTCAAGTCAATATATCAAGCATGTGTGTGCATGACGTGGCTCTTGGGAGTAGAGAGGGTTCTGTATTTTTCTTATATGTTCACTGAGTTCTCTCATTATAAACGCTGTAGTGAGCTTTCTCGGAATCCCTGTGACTATTCAGTTATTCACAGAAAATAAACCACTTTTTCCTCGGTGTGAGCTGCAGTTTGAGCAGACAGTACATTGCCTCTAGGTTTTCAGTTGCTCTCACTATTTTTCAAATGACATAATCTGTCATCAAAAATGTATTTGTGTTTGCTGTATCATCAACTGCCAGGTTTGCGTTCTCCTTTTTTTTTTTTGGTACCTACCTCGTCTTAATTAACTCCACCTGGCTTGAGACTCTCCCTTTCAACAGTCTGCATCAATGCCATTGTACAAGCACAGCAGGAGAAAGCCACAAATCTAGTGAAATTAAATCACTCACCATAGAAACATCTTGAACAATAGCATGAGAACATGAAACTAACCAATCATGTTCAGGCATATGGAAGAGTGGAAAAAAAGTTGCAACAAAGATAAGTGCATGGCAGCAGCAACCAATGCACAAAAAACGGGGGGAGGGGGGAAATCTTCAAAAAGGAATGTATCTCTGATAAGCCGTTTTCAAATTCTACCTACCCCCGTTCTTTAACCTTCACCATCCCCAATACAGGTGAAAAAATAAAACAATTGAGGTTCTGGTCAGAGAAACAATACAGAAGTAATTTATACTTTACGAGTGTTACATCTTTGGGGTCTAATCCTGCCCTATGCTGAGTACTGCTGATACAGCTGAGTCCCCCCTCCTCCCATAGGAGGAGTTCAGCATCTCAGAATCAGGGCCTTACAGGCCTTCTCCTACTATCTTTGGAACAATGGCAAAACTCCTATTGACTGCAGTGGTGCAGGGTTAGGCCTATAGTGTGAGGGAAAGAAAAATATATGGTGGGCAGGTTGATTATAAATGTAGGGTTTTTTTATAAAGTGTTTTTAAACAGAGGAAGGAGGCCCCAACTCGGAAGTGCAGGAACCTAGAATAAGATGCAATGCCCTGAATCTCAAGAAAACAAAAGCCATTTAAAAATGAATACCCTTTTTGATTACCCATTTCTCACTTCCCACCTGAATGTATTACAAATGTTTTTGAACAAAAAATATTTGTGCTGATTTTGCTTATTGTTCTGTTGTTTCTAGATAACTTAATCACTTAAACTGTAACCTCATTGTGATGAAAGGAGAATAGTACTCACAGATAAAAGAAGGCATTAAATGCAAAAACCTAAGGTTTATTCTTTCACTTTAAAAAGAATGTGAAAAATTTCTTTACATACTACAGACATGCTTATTTTAGCACTGGTTTATGTTGCACCAAGTCACATTATGGGCCAGATTTTGCCAGACTTATTCACATTGAATAGTACCTTAGTCTGCCAATAGTCCTACTGATATTGTTCAGACAATGTGAGTAATGCTGGCAGAATTTGGCTCTAAATTATTATGCAGCCCTCAGCACCCACGCACTGTCTCTTGCCATTTTGACAATCATTGTGTATTCATTTTTGCTGATTTTCCAAATCAGCAGATACTATGGACATTAATTTATGGCACATATTTCTAATTCTATTTTATTGCAGAAGAAATGTAGTAATAGGCTCAGATGCCTGTTTACATTTCTCTTGTAGTCTGCATGTCTCCAGAGTCCCTAAAGAGAAGAAAAAGAGAGAAGCACACAAGTTACTAGAACTGCACAAGGTATTTGTAACTAGTACTTCATTCAGGAATTTGGCTGTTTCTTCTTTCAGAGTAAATCTTGTTTTCCTCAAAGATGTTGGTTCTTCAATTATTGGTTTTGCAGATATATTAACTTTACTGACTGATCACAAATTTCTGGCATGAATACTCATGCCTGTCAATATAGAATTTGGGTTCCCCAAATATTGATGCACACTACTTTGAAATTCATAGTCTATGACGATTTGTGCCAGTAAAATTTGGTTTATCAAATGTCATGGAAAGTGAACACAACCAGGTCAGTAAATATAGATGAAGCTAATTCCCTTTTAAAACAAAGCCACCAAAACATATGTGTACACATTGGTAGCAATATTCAATACAAGTTACCAGTAATACCAGTTAGAGTTCTGAGAAACATGGGCCTACCCCCTTCGCTCACACTGAATACCGATGTTGCTATAACAGAAAGGGGATCATTATAAAGAGTGTGTTCAATAAAGACTTTAATTTAATTTAATAAGTCAAAGTACATTGGATTGTGCAAGCAGCCACCCTACAACAAACAGTCCAGTAAGACAGGTAGATTTTTTTTCCATCTGTATGTATATTGGAAAGTGTTTTTTTTTTTTTTTTAATATTTGTTATGTGTTGTCATCTACTGCCTCAGGCTTAACTATCTCTTATATTTTTCCCCTGATATTTTTAATACCAAATCATTTAAAAAATTGAAACATATGTAATGTTCCTACATGAATCAATTACATTTTAATAGTTCAGTGCCATGACCTTTTAGATTACAGTGTAGGACAATGAACACACTTTACATTTAGAAACTAGTGGGCGTGCACCTTCTGAGCTAAGTAGTTTGGCGAGGGAGAGGCGAAGTCAAGTTAGAACAAATATTCAACTCCCAAAGGACCTGTTACTGAAATCAGAGTATAAGCTTGGACTGATCATAACTTATTCCTTGAAAAACGTCATGTGTGCTAGAATATCTCATGCAGTTGGATAAACATAATACAAAGAACCAAGTGTTTAGCACCAAGGTGTCAATCAATCACTGTGGACTTCCCAGATGCAGCCCACATATCAGGCTTCATGCCACTTCACATCCCTGGAGTACTTTACTCTGTTGCACCAATTCACAGAATGCCTTCAAACCAAATCCAGCTGGCTTTTCAGTCCAGAAAGACAGAGTGTTATTTCTGGATCTTCCAATTCAATCTACACTGGCAGCCTACTAGTTTTTAGATCCGTTGGAAAATGATCAAAGCTGCAAATTGATTTTTAAATAAAGAAAGAAAAGATGAGATTGGACTTGTCCATGCACAGTGATAGGAATCACATTGGTTTTGTGGGAGATCTCTTTAAGGAGCTTTACAATACGGTTTGAGTCAAAGAGCTATTAAATGCTACTCCTTATAAGGGGCACTACCTTTTATACTCCTAATGAAAATGTTATCTTAATGGAACACAAAAAAGCTTTAGCAAAATACCTTAGAACTGCACCTATGTGATAGGGGAGTTCTTTGTGCTCTCTTACCAGAGTAAAACAAATAAGTACCCTCTTTGGAAGAAGACTCATCTACAATTAGTTATAACAAAGGGACTAATTGACCTATTTGGAAAAATTGGCACCTTATGGCTAGACAATACATTTTACACTAAATTAAGAATGTTCTGTATTGTTCAGGTGATATCTTGATTCCTCAAAGTCACTTAAAGATAGAAATGATTAACATTAGGAAGGCACCAATCGCAGTCTTCCAATTATATTGCTGTGCTACTTTGATCAATTGCCCACAGGTTACCTATAAAGAAAAACTGCAGTCTGCTGCACGATAGTGTATTAACAGATCTTCCCTTTCTCCTTTGATTGTTTGTTTCATCCACCTCTTATATTCTCATTGCCTACATTACCAACCATTTGGGGAAAGGACTACTAGAGCCTAGAGCAATGTGGGCCCCAATTCCTAATCGGAGCCTTAGGTTACCATAGCAATATGTAAATAATAGTAACTGACAATTAATAACTAATAAGTAATAAATACTTATACATGAGGATGTTTTTACAAGAACAGATGACTAGGATTTTCAGTTCAGTGAAAATAATTTTAAAAACACTTTGAAATAGTAAATCTGGAGCAAAATATAAAACTTGTTTGAAAAACAACACTTTAACAAGTCATTACCCAAATAAAATCACTATCCAAATTAGCTAAAAGCAAATATTTAAAAAAGAAAAATCTAAGTATATTCTGTCATAACTTGGAAAAGAAGGTTTTCAAGAAGATCCTGAAAAAGAAGGATAATTCTGCTAAGTGCCAGAACCTCATATTCTTTTCAGTAAACTGCAATTAAACAATTGATTATGAAAAGTGAATATAACTTCACCAAAGCAAAAAACTTCTACAATGAACACAGGGTAGAATTCCCTACCCTGCCCCAAAGCTTTTCAAAAGGTTCTTGGATTATTACAGTGACCAGATGCATTGAACAATATAATTTGCTACAGACTAGGCAATCTATCCTCACTAGAAAATAGGATACTTAAAGACAACAATGATGAGGCCTGTTAAATAACCATAGCAAGGTTGCCACTACCCAAGCATCCCCTTGTGCCCAGGTGTGGCTCTGCAGCACCCTTCCTCAGTTTCCCCTTCTGCTCAAAGCCCCTTTTAGAGTTTCACATAGTCCAAAAGGCATAAGACAAAATTCCACTGCTGGGGTTCTACTTTATTTAAGTCCAAATAAACACAAAATTAAATCTCTTCCACCCAGACCCCAGCCTCTCCTCCTCAAAGGGTTGTCTCTTCCTGCTCTGAGAGCAGCTGGAGAAGGTGTAAGGCCTGCCCTCCCTTCTGGCTGTCACTCGAGCACCTCACTCTGCTCTTTCCTTGAATGAGGAGCCCCCAGCCCACCTTCCCAGAGCTGGGATTACAATCAAATAGACCTTTCTGCTCCCTGCAGCACCCACCGGCAGTTGCTTCTTCAGGTCAGCTGCAGCTTCCCAGAATTCTATCCTGCCTGGCACTACCAGCCTGCCCAGCTGCAGCATTACTGGCTCCCACTCAAGCCCCTTCCACTCCTTCATGCCTCTGTCTTATATCCATAGGTCTGGCAGGAGTTAGTCACTTGACCAAAATCATTTTGCCACCTGGGAAGATGATCTGAGCTTGTCACAGGTAGTGCTGAGGCCCATCTCCTCTTAAGAGGCCAATCATCCTGTGACACTAACACTGTGTTAGGTGCAACTTTGCAGTCAGTAGAGACAAGGCCAGTTGTGTTTAACATTATGTCAGCTCATCATCAATAAATATTACTGGTAGCATAGGGTAACCAGGACTGACTGACATGGTATTAAACATGGCTTGTCCCTGCAACATTGAGTTTAACAATGTGCTATTTAACATGACTCTTCAAGGTCATATTTTAACATGACTTAATTTTCTAATGAAGACAAGGCCAATAGTAATAATATGACCAATGAATGTACCTGTTGCATGACTAAATATCACCTTTGAGTGGTATATAGAAATCCCTTGTGGATTTACAACTCCTTTTAGTTGTAAATCCACAGTTCAGAGAATCAGGCAGGAAAGAGGCAAAATTGAGACATCTCACGTGTCTTTTCTATCCTCTGCCATTTGCATAGAATTTTACTGTCTCAAACAAAGCCTACAACCCAGGTGCATTGAAAATTACAGACCCAAGATGGAGTCCAGGGTCACATGAGCATATCACATGCCTTTACATAGTTTTGATGACTCACAGGGAGTGGCCATTGGCCCCTTGGAGACTGAGGCATCTGCAGGAAGAGCTATCTGGGCGGGATGAGTTTCTTCTATGGCCCATTGTTAGAGTGAAGTGTTCTTAAAGGGCCATCAACACATACATGGCTCTAATGTAAATTCTATCTGGTGGGTGTTACTCAAGAATACAACACATGTATAAGATACCAGTGCACAGCCAATATTCATGTAATATTCATAAAGATCAATATTCATAAAAATGATACGTGCATATAAACAGGATAATCATATTTGATGGATTGTAACTTTTCCATTGATACATTACATGACATACTTTGTACAAGATTTGTTGCAATTGTATAGCAGTGGTAATATCAATGATATAAATGGTCATATTCAATCATACAGCATCACATTGCCATCTTCTGAAACTTTCCTGATATATAGATCTACAGCGCAGGACCCATTAGAGGACAATAGCTTAACAGCTAAATGTACAGTCACATACAGTCCCACAATCTATGGCTACTGTAAAAATGCAGAGAGAGTCCAATGTTCAAAGATGAGCTACAAATTAATTTCTATCACTTTATATTTAAAGGCACTTATAAACCATATATGGAGCCAAATTCTGCCCGAGCTTACATATCAGTGGGATTGCAGAGGGTGTAAATAATAACTTAAGAACAGGGCTATACTGGGTGAGACCAATGATCCATCTAGCCCAGTATCCTGTCTCTGACAGTAGCCAGTGCCAGATGCTTTAGAGCAGTGGTTCTTAACCTGGGATGCATGCACCCCCTGGGGGGTGCGAGATGCCCTTTCTGGGGGTGTGAGACATGCCAGATTTTTTTAGAAGGTAAATCATCGAAAACACAAATTAAGCACAGGCACATAAGTACAACTACTTTTTTCATTAAACCTATGTATTTATTAACATTATATGTTTTTTAATGATTACTGTAATATACAAACAAAAAAATATATATCTAGGTTTAAAGGATGAGAGAACATATTTTGATTTTTGATAAGGGGTGTGAGAACATATTTTGAGAACCAAAGGGGTGCAGGCTGCAGTATCATAGAATATCAGGGTTGGAAGGAACCTCAGAAAGTCATCTAGTCCAACCCCCTGCTCAAAGCAGAACCAATCCCCAGACAGATTTTTGCCCCAAATAGCCCCCTCAAGGATTGAACTCAACCCTGGGTTTAGCAGGCCAATGCTCAAACCCCTGAGCTATCCCTCCCCCCAAAAAACAATAGGTACCAGGAGTGGGGCTTGAACCCACACAGACATATGTCTATTGGAGTTTAAGTCTAACATCTTAACCACTCAGCCATCCTGGTGTAGGTCAGGATTAAGAACCACTGCTTTAGAGGGAATGAATAGAAAAGGGCAATTTTGAGTGATCCATCCCCTGTTGTCCAGTCCCAGCTTCTGGTACTTGAAGATTTAAGGACACCTGAGGTATGGAGTTGTGTTCCTGACAATCTTGGCTAATAGCCACTGATGGACCTATCCTCCATGAACTTATTTAATTCTTATTTGAACCCAGTTTACATATATGAGAGCAGAATTTGTCTCACTTGAAAGTGTGGTCTAAAAAGTCTTCTATGTATAAAGTGCTAGATTTTTTCTTTTTCCTCATTTGCATTCAATGCTTACTTAAGAACACCTGAATTCTCTTTGCCTTTTTGACTGCAGCCATGGATTGCACTGACAGTTTTATGATTCTGTCTGTTTTCGAAGCTATCATTTCTAGGTCCTATTCATCTTTTGAATTTTACACCAAGTGCATGTTTGGCATCTATTTTTTCCTTCTATTTCAAACTGAAAAACTGAGAACTACAGGATGGTGAATTCCAAGAAGCTTCATTTATTGTGATGTCCACAAAGATTTGGGAACCCAAACTTTAGCCAAGCATTAAAACAATTTCTGACTTTTCTGAAGTTTGCATAGGGCAGAGTCTTCCACTCCTTAGATACACAGGTAGTTTCCCCACACACTGTTCTTATTCATCTGCAGATGCACTCTACAATTCAAAGACCCCTAGGCCACAAGGGACCATTATAATCATCTAGTCTGACTTTCTGTATAAACACAGTCTAGAGAACTTCACAAAATAATTCCTAGAGCATATCTTTTAGAAAAAAACATCCAATCTTCATTTAAAAATTGTCAGTGATAGAGAATCCACCACCACCTTTGGCAAGTTGTTCCAATGATTATTTACTCTCACTGTTACAAACATCCACCTTATTTCCAGCCTGAAGTTGTCTAGCTTTAGCTTCCAGCCTTTGGATCTTGCCATATCTTTGTCTGATAGATTGAAGAACCCATTACTAAATATTTGTTCTCTATGTCGGTATTTACAGACTGTAATCAAGTCACTTCTTAACCTTCTCTTTGTTAAGCTAAATAGACTCAAAAGGAGTTCAATCTATCACTATAAATCATGTTTTCTAATTCTTTAATCATTCCTGTGGGCCTTCTCTGAACCCTCTCCAATTTATCAATATCCTTCCTTAATTGTGGACACCAGAACACTCAAGATTCCCCTATTTATGCATCCCAAGATCACATTAACTCTTTTGGCCAAAGCATCACACTGGAAGTTCATATTCAGCTGATTATCCACCATGACCCCCAAATCTTTTTCAGAGTCACTGCTTTCCAGGATAGAGTCCCCTATCCTGTAAGTATTGCTATATTCCTTGTTTCTACATGAATACTTATACATTTAGCCATATTAAAACACATATATCTAAATTAAAATTTTAAATTTAATGGAGATATCCCATTTCTTAGAACTGGAAGGGACCTTGAAAGGTCATTGAGTCCAGCCCCCTGCCTTCAGTAGCAGGACCAAGTACTGATTTTGTCCCAGATCCCTAAGTGGCCCCCCTCAAGGATTGAACTCACAACCATGGGTTTAGCAGGCCAATGCTCAAACCACTGAGCTATCCCTCCCTCTAGTTTGAGCTTAGTTTACCAAATCATCCAGATCGCTCTGAAATAGTGACTTGTCCTCTTCATTAATTACCATTCCCCCAATTTTAATGTTATCTGCAAATTTTATTAGTGATAATTTTATGTTTTCTCCCAGGTAATAAATAAAAGTGTTAAATATCACACAGACAAGAAACACACAGTTTTGGTGATGAGTGTCCCATTTTCTTCTTGAAGGGACAGCTTTTCTTCAGCAAAATACAAACAATACAAATAAGACAAAAGAACAAATATTAACAAAAAATTTAAATATAAGGTGGAAAAAGTATCTGAACACTTATAATTATTTCATGGTACTCCCACAAAAATAAGAGGCACGCCATATAGGATTAGACACACACACACACTCAATATATATATATAACCTACATTAAAAGAACATTAAAATACAAAGTCAAGTACCCAAAAGTTCAGAAACACCAGTATTAAGTTTATCCATGCAATGTTAATTCTGTTCCCTTCTGCATATGAATTATGACACAGTCTTTAAATATATGATTGCATGCTATATTTTACACCAGTTTAAGAAGCAGGATTTAAGACCTTCTGATCTACTGTGCTAACTTCTTCCACTTGAGCAACAGGAGATACCGATTACAATATTAGCTTCCTATATAAAGGCCATACCTTAGAGACTGATACGACACACACTTTACCAATGAGTTTGACAAATATATGCTAGACTTCATGGAACGCCAGTGTGAAGATTTACTGTATCTCCGCGTAGCTTATTAATTCTGTTGGAAATGATGAACTCTCTCTATATATCTTTATCAAACTACAAACTTCATTTTGATTGTAAGGCTAATCTGTCTTTTCTGCTCTCTTTTTACCTCCATCTTGTGATGAAATTCCAAGAGGTGGAGACACAGAGCCAACAGTGGAGGGTTGTTAAACCTTAATCATCTTCTGTTCATATGGAAGCACCCTTGGACAAAGAAGGTGGCCAACCCAAAAAAACTGGTTCTGCCATGTTGGCTAGTATCCAAGCAATGGATCACCTGGCGGGGGACTTTGAACACCTGATTAGGCTGATCAGGGAGTCACATGACAGAAGGGACTGCCACTTTATGAAAGGAGGAATCTCTCATCAGACTCTGTAGAGAGAGGTAAAAGAGACCAGAAACAGATAACAAGGCTGTGCAGGAGAAGAAGGCGACAGTCTATGTGTTATTTGCTTCAACTATCATGTTTCCCTGGAGAGGTTCTGGAAAGCAGAGTAACCACAAGGTTGGAATTCTGTGAAAAAGGTGTAACTAAAAACTGGGGGGACTTGGAGGATCAAAACTGATGCTGGGGGCCTAAAATAGCTGGACCACAAGGTTCACATTTGTGAAGGAGTAACAAACATGATGACTTTCCTGCCTGGTGTGAAGGTTGCAGATCTCTTGAGACATCTAGATTGCTGGCATTTAAAATAAAAAAGGTCATAGAGCAGTTTTTAAACTACGAGCAAGGGGAAAGCTGAGAGGTACGGAGGAGCACGTGTTTCAGACAGAGACATCTCTTAGGGGAGGATATATTAATGGAGATTCTCTTTGTCCTAGTAAGGAGGAGAGGATGGAAGATGATAAAATACAGGTAGGCTCTCATGAATCATAGAATCATAGAATATCAGGGTTGGAAGGGACCTCAGGAGATCATCTAGTCCAACCCCCTGCTCAAAGCAGGACCAATTCCCAACTAAATCATCCCAGCCAGGGCTTTTTCAAGCCGGGCCTTAAAAACCTCCAAGGAAGGAGACTCCACCACCTCCCTAGGTAACGCATTCCAGTGCTTCACCACCCTCCTAGTGAAATAGTGTTTCCTAATATCCAACCTAGACCTCCCCCACTGCAACTTGAGACCATTGCTCCTTGTTCTGTCATCTGCCACCATTGAGAACAGCCGAGTTCCATCCTCTTTGGAACCCCCCTTCAGGTAGTTGAAGGCTGCTATCAAATCCCACCTCATTCTTCTCTTCTGGAGACTAAACAATCCCAGTTCCCTCAGCCTCTCCTCATAAGTCATGCGCTCCAGACCCCTAATAATTTTTGTTGCCCTCTGCTGGACTCTTTCCAATTTTTCCACATCCTTCTTGTAGTGTGGGGCCCAAAACTGGACACAGTACTCCAGATGAGGCCTCACCAATGTCGAATAAAGGGGAACGATCACGTCCCTCGATCTGCTGGCAATGCCCCTACTTATACAGCCCAAAATGCCGTTAGCCTTCTTGGCAACAAGAGCACACTGTTGACTCATATCCAGCTTCTCGTCCACTGTGACCCCTAGGTCCTTTTCTGCAGAACTGCTACCTAGCCATTCGGTCCCTAGTCTGTAGCTGAGCATGGGATTTTTCCGTCCTAAGTGCAGGACTCTGCACTTGTCCTTGTTGAACCTCATCAGGTTTCTTTTGGCCCAATCCTCTAATTTGTCTAGGTCCCTCTGTATCCGATCCCTACCCTCTAGTGTATCTACCACGCCTCCTAGTTTAGTGTCATCGGCAAACTTGCTGAGAATGCAGTCCACACCATCCTCCAGATCATTAATAAAGATATTAAACAAAACCGGCCCCAGGACCGACCCTTGGGGCACTCCGCTTGAAACTGGCTGCCAACTAGACATGGAGCCATTGATCACTACCCGTTGAGCCCGACGATCTAGCCAGCTTTCTATCCACCTTACAGTCCATTCATCCAGCCCATACTTCTTTAACTTGGCAGCAAGAATACTGTGGGAGACCGTATCAAAAGCTTTGCTAAAGTCAAGGAATAACACATCCACTGCTTTCCCCTCATCCACAGAGCCAGTTATCTCATCATAGAAGGCAATTAGGTTAGTGAGGCATGACTTCCCCTTGGTGAATCCATGCTGACTGTTCCTGATCAATTTCCTCTCCTCTAAGTGTTTCATAATTGATTCCTTGAGGACCTGCTCCATGATTTTTCCAGGGACTGAGGTGAGGCTGACTGGCCTGTAGTTCCCCGGATCCTCCTTCTTCCCTTTTTTAAAGATGGGCACTACATTAGCCTTTTTCCAGTCATCCGGGACCTCCCCCGATCGCCATGAGTTTTCAAAAATAATGGCTAATGGCTCTGCAATCTCATCCGCCAACTCCTTTAGCACCCTCGGATGCAGCGCATCCGGCCCCATGGACTTGTGCACGTCCAGTTTTTCTAAATAGTCCCGAACCACTTCTTTCTCCACAGAGGGCTGGTCACCTTCTCCCCATATTGTGCTGCCCAGTGCAGCAGTCTGGGAGCTGACCTTGTTTGTGAAGACAGAGGCAAAAAAATCATTGAGTACATTAGCTTTTTCCACATCCTCGGTCACTAGGTTGCCTCCCTCATTCAGTAAGGGGCCCACACTTTCCTTGACTTTCTTCTTGTTGCTAACATACCTGAAAAAACCCTTCTTGTTACTCTTAACATCTCTTGCTAGCTGCAACTCCAAGTGTGATTTGGCCTTCCTGATTTCACTCCTGCATGCCTGAGCAATATTTTTATACTCCTCCCTGGTCATTTGTCCAATCTTCCACTTCTTGTAAGCTTCTTCTTTGCGTTTAAGATCAGCAAGGATTTCACTGTTTAGCCAAGCTGGTCGCCTGCCATATTTACTATTCTTTCTACACATCGGGATGGTTTGTTCCTGCAACCGCAATAAGGATTCTTTAAAATACAGCCAGCTCTCCTGGACCCCTTTGCCCTTCATGTTATTCTCCCAGGGGATCCTGCCCATCTGTTCCCTGAGGGAGTCAAAGTCTGCTTTTCTGAAGTCCAGGGTCCGTATTCTGCTGCTCTCCTTTCTTCCTTGTGTCAGGATCCTGAACTCGACCATCTCATGGTCACTGCCTCCCAGGTTCCCATCCACTTTTGCTTCCCCTACTAATTCTTCCCTGTTTGTGAGCAGCAGGTCAAGAAAAGCTCTGCCCCTAGTTGGTTCCTCCAGCACTTGCACCAGGAAATTGTCCCCTACACTTTCCAAAAACTTCCTGGATTGTCTGTGCACCGCTGTATTGCTCTCCCAGCAGATATCAGGGTGATTAAAGTCTCCCATGAGAACCAGGGCCTGCGATCTAGCAACTTCTGCTAGTTGCCAGAAGAAAGCCTCGTCCACCTCATCCCCCTGGTCTGGTGGTCTATAGCAGACTCCGACCATGACATCACCCTTGTTGCTCACACTTCTCAACTTCATCCAGAGACACTCAGGTTTTTCTGCAGTTTCATACCGGAGCTCTGAGCAGTCATACTCCTCTCTTACATACAGCGCAACTCCCCCACCTTTTCTGCCCTGCCTGTCCTTCCTGAACAGTTTATATCCATCCATGATAGTACTCCAGTCATGTGAGTTATCCCACCAAGTCTCTGTTATTCCAATCGCATCATAGTTCCCTGACTGTGCCAGGACTTCCAGTTCTCCCTGCTTGTTTCCCAGGCTTCTTGCATTTGTGTATAGGCACTTAAGATAACTCACTGATCGTCCCTCTTTCTCAGTATGAGACAGGAGTCCTCCCCTCTTGCGCTCTCCTGCTTGTGCTTCCTCCCAGGATCCCATTTCCCCACTTACCTCAGGGCTTTGGTCTCCTTCCCCCGGTGAACCTAGTTTAAAGCCCTCCTCACTAGGTTAGCCAGCCTGCTGGCGAAGATGCTCTTCCCTCTCTTCGTTAGGTGGAGCCCGTCCCTGCCCAGCACTCCTCCTTCTTGGAACACCATCCCATGGTCGAAGAATCCAAAGCCTTCTCTCCGACACCACCTGCGTAGCCATTCGTTGACTTCCACGATTCGACGGTCTCTACCCAGGCCTTTTCCTTGCACAGGAAGGATGGACGAGAACACCACTTGCGCCTCAAACTCCTTTATCCTTCTTCCCAGAGCCACGTAGTCTGCAGTGATCTGCTCAAGGTCATTCTTGGCAGTATCATTGGTGCCCACGTGGAGAAGCAGGAAGGGGTAGCGATCCGAGGGCTTGATGAGTCTCGGCAGTCTCTGCGTCACATCGTGTATCCTAGCTCCTGGCAAGCAGCAGACCTCTCGGTTTTCCCGGTCGGGGCGGCAGATAGATGACTCAGTCCCCCTGAGGAGGGAGTCCCCGACCACCACCACCCTCCTCCTCCTCTTGGGAGTGGTGGTCGTGGAACCCCCATCCCTAGGACAGTGCATCTTTTGCCTTCCAATCGGTGGAGTCTCCTTCTGCTCCCTTTCCTCAGATGGGTCAGCTACTCCACTCTCCGCATTAGTACCTGTAGAGAGAACATGGAAGCGATTGCTCACCTGTATCTCCATTGCTGGTACATGGACGCTCCTCTTTCTCCTTCTGGAGGTCACATGCTGCCAAACTTCTTCATCATCCGTCTGTCCCTGCTGCGCCTGCTCTGAATCTTCAGAACATTGTGGCCGTAGAAGCTTCTCCAGATGTCTGTCCAGGAAATCTTCATTTTCCCTTATGCAACGCAGAGTCGATACTCGTTTCTCCAGACCTCGAACCTTCTCTTCCAATATGGAGACCAGCTTGCACTTTGTACAGACAAAGTCGCTTCTGTCCTGTGGAAGAAAGACAAACATGGCACAACCTGTGCAGGTTACAACAGCTGATCGCTCACCTTCCATATCACCTTCCTCTTAAGAGCTTCCTCAGCTGTTGCAAGAACTACTCAGAGAAACCTGCAGATGAAAGCCTCAGTGAGCTCTCTCCAGGCAAACTCCCTCTCCGACAGCTCTCAGGCAAACTCCCTCTGTTAGCCTCTGCTGTTCGCCGCTCAGCTGGTTCGCTGCTGACTGCCCTTATATACCAGTCAGGCCCACTCAAGGCCCACCTGGAACAAAGCACTCCCAATTCACACTTTTCAAACAAACAAGCAAGCAATCAAGCACACGGTCAAACTGACAAACTGTCCCAGCAACAGACACTCAGATACTCACCAACACAGCCCCCCTAATGCAGCACTTAGCGTACCTCCTCTCCGACAGCTCCCAGGCAAACTCCCTCTGTTAGCCTCTGCTGTTCGCCGCCTGTTTGAGAAACAGTCAAATGAAAAAGAGGCCCATTCAATTACATCATGTAATGGCAAACAGCTAAAAAGTGACAAGTATTTAAAGTGCTTATATACAAATGGTATAAGTCTAAATAATAAGATGGGTGAACTAGAGTGCCTTGTATTAAATGGGGATATTGATATAATAGGCATTGCAGAAACATGGTGGAATGAGGATAGTCAAAATATATTGGAAGGACAGAATAGGTCATCCTGGTGGGTGAGTGGCAGTATATGTGAAAAAAAGCATAAAATTAAATGAAGTAAAAATCTTAAATGAACCAAACTGTACCACAGAATATCTATGGATAGTAATTCCATGCTCTAATAATAAGAATATAGCAATAGGGATATATTAACGACCACCTGGCCAGGATGGTGATAGTGAGGGGAGGTTAGAGAGGCTATAAAAATAAAACCTCAATAATAATAGGGGATTTCAACTATGCCCATATTGAGTGGGTACATGTCACATCAGGACAGGATGCAGAGATAAAGTTTCTTAACACCTTAATGACTGCTTCTTGGAGCAGCCAGTGCTGGAACCCAATAGAGGAGAGGCCATTCTTGATTAAGTCCTAAGTGGAGCACAAGATCTGGTCCAGGAGGTGAATATTGCTGAAGCGCTTGTTAATAGTGACCATAATATAATTAAATTTAACATCTCTCTGGCGGGGAAAACACCACAGCAGCCCAACACAGTAGCATTTAATTTCAGAAAGGGGGACTACACAAAAATGAGGAAGTTAGTGAAACAGAAATTAAAAGGTATGGTGCCAAAAGTGAAATCCTTGCAAGCTGCATGGAAACTTTTTAAAGACACCATAATAGAGGCTCAACTTAAATGTATACCCCAAATTAAAAAACATAGTAAGAGAACCAAAAAAGTGCCACCGTGGCTAAACAACAAAGTAAAATAAGCAGTGAGAGACAAAAAGGCATCCTTTAAAAAATGAAAGTTAAATCCTAGTGAGGAAAATGGAAGGAGCATAAACTCTAGCAAATGAAGTGTAAAAATATAATTAGAAAGGCCAAAAAAGAATTTGAAGAAAAACTAGCCAAAGTCTCAAAAAGTAATAGCAAAAAAAATGTTAAGTACATCAGAAGCAGGAAGCCTGCTAAACAACCAATGGGGTCACTGGACGATCAAGATGCTAAAGGAGCACTCAAGGATGATAAGGCAATTGCAGAGAAACTAAATGAATTCTTTGCATCGGTCTTCACAGCTGAGGATGTGAGGGAATTTCCCAGACCTGAGCCATTCTTTTTACGTGACAAATCTGAGGAACTGTCCCAGATTGAGGTGTCATTAGAGGAGGTTTTGGAACAATCTTATAAACTAAACAGTAATAAGTCACCAGAACCAGATGGTATTCACCCAAGAGTTCTGAAGTAACTCAAATGTGAAATTGCGAACTACCAACTATAGTTTGTAACCTATCATTTAAATCAGCTTCTGTACCAAACGACTGGAGGATAGCTAATCTGACACCAATTTTTAAAAGCTAAAAGGGCTCCAGAGGTGATCCTGGCAATTACAGGCCAGTAAACCTGATTTCAGTACCGCACAAACTGGTTGAAACTATAGTAAAGAACAAAATTGTCAGATACGTAGATGAACGTAATTTGCTGAGGGAGAGTCAACATGGCTTTTGTAATGGGAAATCATGCCTCACCAATCTACTAGAATTCTCTGAGGGGGTCAGAAAACATGTGGACAATGGGGATCCAGTGGATATAGTGTACTTAGATTTTCAGAAAACCTTTGACAAATCCCTCACCAAAGGCTCTTAAGCAAAGTAAGCTAGCACAGGATAAAAGGTCCTTTCATGGGTTTGTAACTAGTTAAAATATAGGAAACAAATGGTAGGAATAAATGGTCAGTTTTCAGAATGGAGAGAGGTAAATAGTGGTGTCCTCCAGGGGTCTGTACTGGGACCAGTCCTATTCAACATATTCATAAATGATTGGAAAAAGGGGTGATAAATGAATGGGGGGATAGCTCCCTTTTATGGACACCCAGCCAGCCAGTTAGCTACAAAATCCCTGTTAGTAGCTGTTCTCTACTTGCTTTACCTGTAAAGGGTTAAATAAGCCCAAATGTAAATGGAAGGGAATGGGCACCTGACCAAAAGAGCCAATGGGAGGGCTACAACTTTTTAAAATTGGGAAAAAAACTTTCCCTTTGTCTGTCTGTTGTTGTTCTCCGAAGAGAGGGGACACAGCAGAAACAGGGCTGGAGATATGCTGTAAAAAGCTGTAAACCAGGTATGAAAATCACCAGATCATACCTAGAAACTACTCAATTTGAAACCCCAGATATGTAAGTAGATCAGGAAATGTCTAGAAAGACATGATTAGGTTTATCTCTTATTTCTCTAAGGCTTGTGGATCCCTCTGTGCTAACTCCCAAATGCTTTTGTTTTGCTTGTAACCATTAGGCTGGACCTCAAGAAAACCATTCTTGATGCTTAATTATTATATTTGCTCTTTTTAAATCTATCAATAGCCTAAGTTCCAGATGTATTTTCTTTCTTTTTATTTTTAATAAAATTTACCTTTTTTAAGAACAGGATTGGGTTTTTGTGTCCTAAGAGGTTCGTGCATATGTTGTTTATGAAACAGCTAATTTCCCTTGTTTTCTTTCTTACCTCTCCCGTGGAGGGGTGTGTGTGAAAGGGCTTGATGGTTCCCCACAGGAAGGAATTCCCAAGTGTGCCTTCCTGGGTCAAAAGGGTTTTTTTGCACTTGGGTCGTGACAGCATCTACTCATCCAAGGTCAGAGAGAAGCTGTAACCTTGGGAGTTTAATATCAGCCTGGAGTGGCCAGTATTAATTTTTAGAATCCTTGCAGGCCCCCACCTTCTGCACTCAAAGTGCCAGAGTGGGGAATCAGCCTTGACAGGGGTAAACAGTGAGGTGGCAAAATTTGCAGATAATACAAAACTACTCAAGATAATTAAGTCCCAAGCAGACTGGGAAACGATCTCACAAAACTGTGTGACTGGGCAACAAAATGGTAGATGAAGTTCAATGTTGATAAGCGTCAAGTAATGCACAATGGAAAACATAATCCCAACTATACATATAAAATGATGAGGTCTAAATTAGCCATTACCACTCAAGAAAGAGATCTTAGTGTCATTTTGGATAGTTTTCTGAAAACATCTCAACTCAATGTGCAGCAACAGTCAAAAAAGCAAATAGAATATCGGGGATGAGTAAGAAAGGGATAGATAATAAGACAGAAAATATCATATTGCCTCTATATAAATCCACATCTTGAATACTGCATGCAGATGTGGTCATCCCATCTCAAAAAACATATATCGTAATTGGAAAAGGTTTGGAAAAGGGCAACAAAAATTATTAGGGTTATGGAATGGCTGCCATATGAAGAGAGATTAATAAGACTGGGACTTTTCAGCCTGGAAAAGAATGACTAAGGGGGTATATGATAGAGGTCTACAAATTCATGACTGGTGTGGAGAAAGTAAAGTATTATTTACTCCTCGTAACACAAGAACTAGGGGTTATCAAATGAAATTAATAGGCAGCAGGTTTAAAACAAACAAAAGGAAGTATTTTTTCACACAAAGCACAGTCAACCTGTGGAACTCCTTGTCAGAGGATGTTGTAAAGTCCAAGACTATAACAGGGTTCAAAAAAGACTTAGATAAGTTCATTAGCCACGATGGACAGGGATGGTGTCCCTTGCCTCTGTTTGCCAGAAGCTGGGAATGGGCGACAGAGGATGGATCAGTTGATGATTACCTGTTCTGTTCATTCCCTCTGGGCACCTGGCATTGGCCACTGTCGGAAGAGAAAATACTGGGCTTGATGGACCTTTGGTCTGACCCAGTATGTCTGTTCTTATGTTCTTAGAGGCTGTGCCCAGGAAATGGGTCACAGAGGTTAAAGAGTCAGTGCTGGAGCTTACCCAGACCTGAGAAATTTAACAGCACATGGGTCCAGCATGGTGAGACCCAAAAACAAAACTTGATGAATAGTCCAGCAAAGGGAGCTCAACAAGGGTCATGCAAGCCAAATAACAGGATTTCAGGGTTCTGTTCCTGACACTGGGAGATTAGAGAGCTGATTGCAGAGTGGATAGCCAGGCCTATCGATTTGGAACACTAGTTCTGAAAGAAAGAATGAAAGAGACTTGGCCTTGTCATATAGAAGACATTCATTCTATTCCCTGACAAAAGTGACATTATGTAACCTCCCATTTGCCTTATGACTGTCTGCCCCTTGGTTAGGGACAAGAGTCCGTGGTCAGGAATACAGATTGGGAACACACAGAAATATCAACAGTAATTAGCAAAAGAGTGAGACTGTACCAATGGGTCTGGCTTTGAGCCTAGGGC
Organism: Emys orbicularis; assembly: GCF_028017835.1. NCBI lineage: Eukaryota > Metazoa > Chordata > Testudines > Emydidae > Emys > Emys orbicularis. The sequence goes on along the minus strand of NC_088683.1, from coordinate 263,626,759 downwards.
ACCTTCTCCCTCAGTTAAAAGGCAGTCTGTCTTGATGTTCTTTATATATGCACAAAAAATGTGAGATATTACCCAAGATGCCAAATTCATGAATATCCCCCAAGATGAATGACACTTAACGGGTCTGGGTCCACAGTCCCCCATTTGTTCTGTGAAAACTTTCTAAGCAGGACCTCAAAATGCTTAGATTTTCCTTATAAAATCTTATATTTTATAAAGCTATATCACAAAGAAAGCCCATGATTATGTTTTCAAAAAATAGTAACATATTACTAACTATCATTAGTAAAAATACTAACAGTAAAACTGTGAATTTCAGATATATTGATATTTATATTATGTGCCAGTTTCTGAAACCCTTATTCATGCTGATTATCACCTTCCTCCACACACTCTCCTATTTGCATCAATTGGACTGTTTATGGACTAAAATACTATTCAGTGTGAGTAAGGGTACCAGAATCTGGCCCTATATTCCCATGTTTTAAAAAAAAACAGTTTTAAAAAAATAAAGTTAAAGGAAGAATGAAGGGAAAATTCCCCTGCAGGAATGAACATATAAAATATTAACTATCCCACAGCAAAGACCCACAGTACAATTGTGATTATGTCACACACAGGTTGGTTATGAGTTCTATATAATCATGCTCACTATCAAAAACAGAGATGGAAAGTGTGACAAACACACCCTCCAATTTAGTACCATTGTTATGAAAATATACAATCAAGGGGCAGAGGGGAGTGCATTGTCTTGGCTGAAAAAAAAAATGAAAAATGAATTAACATGCAAGAAAAAAGACTAAAAACATACTGCTAAACATAAGTGAAGAAACATGATTGGTCCAGATGGACAGTTGTAGTTACCAAAGAGGGATCTTTAGCTTAAACAGCAATTCACATTCATATAAGGAATATGAGGTTCTTAACAGGAACAAAAACAAGGTATAGAGCAATACTGCCTTTACCATATATATAAGATAGTTGATTGGTATCAGTTTACAGAGTTGGAGTGGATTGCTAGTGTCACATGATCCTGCCCCCACAACCCTTTTAAACCAAACATGTTCCTAGAATTCAGCCTAAGCATAAAGATTGTTTAAGGATGGTTTAAGTAAGGTTAAATGTTATTTAATCATTCCCTAAAGATGTGTAATACCTAATAAATATGTCAATAAGCATTTTTAATTTCCCAGCACATTGCTGGTCATCTAGTGTAGCAATAAAAATAAACGGAAAAAAAGCAGAAGTTGGCAAGAAAACCTGAAGTTCTAATGTTGTTAAGATATACTCTTATACAGCACCAATTCATGTAACAACTCTATATGACTAAACATAAAAACCTATGTAAGCTTTTAAGTAATACTTTATATTAAAGTTCCTAAATATGCATTACACTGAGATTTATTGAGATTACCATTGTGCATTATTTAAATACTAACTGACTATTAAAAACATACTTATTGGAGGTCTAACCACTATCTAGATGAACCCTATATTTAACATAGTGGTTAGACTCCAATAAGTATGTTTTTAATAATCAGCTGGTAGTTATGAACACACTGTAGAAATTCCTTTACCACAACAGAACAAAGAACCATCTAGCCTAGAAACCTGCCTCTGGTTATTGTCAAATGCTTGAGAAGATGGTCTGACACAGGGGTCGGCAACGTTTGGCACGCGGCTCGCCAGGGTAAGCACCCTAGCGGGCCGGGCCAGTTTATTTACCTGCTGACACAGCAGGTTCGGCCTATCGCGGCCCCCACTGGCCCCGGTTCACCATCCCGGGCCAATGGGGGCGGCGGGAAGCCGCGGCCAGCACATCCCTCGCCCGCGCCGCTTCTCGCCGCCCCTATTGGCCCGGGACGGCAAACCGCGGCCAGTGGGGGCCGCGATCGGCCGAACCTGCCGCGTCAGCAGGTAAATAAACTGGCCCGGCCCGCTAGGGTGCTTACCCTGGCGAGCTGTGTGCCGAACGTTGCCAACCCCTGGTCTAACATGACCAAAATACACCCAATAAGACAATGCTGTATTAGTGGGAATTATTTCTTGAACCCAGCTACTGACCAGTTTATACCAAGAAAAATGAAAACATTAATACTATAAACAAGTAAACAGGGTCACTATCATTACAGCCAGCCTTTGGGGCCTTCAAATTTTGGTGCTGGCCAGAAAAAAATGAAAGACCAACCAGCCAAACCACCCCAGAATAACTAATAGCTTGGTGATTATGGCATTCACCTAGTAAGTTGGAGGCTTAGGTTCAAGTCCCTGTTTCTAGGCTGGTTACTCTCATTCTTTCTATTCCATCTTGGAGCTGAGAAAGCTTCCCAATTAAATTTTTCATTAAAACAGATACATTTCTGTGAAACATTTCAGTTTTGATAATGGAAAAGTTGAATGTAAAATTTTTCAACCAGCTTTACTACAAAACCTTGGGTGCAGGCATGATGTACCAAGGTACAATACAGAATAATGAGTATCTGTGTCAACCCAGCTGTGTACCTTGGGGATGCCTTTACAATGCCTTGCTGCTCACAAACAGCCTCCAGCATGTAAGTCACTCTCAGCTATGTCTTTGTGTGCTGCAGCTAGCCAGCCACACCTTGGCTCTTACCAGCCTTAAAAATTACCACAGGCAGAACCTCGACACCCTCCCAGTCCTCAAATTTTCCTCTGTCATGTACAGCCAGCCCTCTTCTGGGCAATACAAATTGTATTAAAGTCTGTTATTCCTTGAAGGGAATAATATGTAACAAATTGTTGTACCAAATGGAATTACCCAGACACTTCAACTTGAACACACTCAATGAGACAAAACAATAAAACAAGTTTATTAACTAGAAAGAGACAGATTTTAGGTGAATACAAGTAATGAGGCATCAAAGTCAGAAATGATTACAAGAAAAATAAAATAATACATTTACTAATACCTAACTTAACAAACTATATCAGATTTCAGCAAAGCTTCTCACCACAGGTTTTCAGAAATCTTACTGACCAAACACTTTAGGTCAGGAACCCTCCACAAGAGTCCAATGAATGCTTCCTTTGTTTCTTCAGGTTCACTGAATGTGATGGGCAGGGAGAGAGAGGGGTGTCCCTTGGGGTGTATGTCCCTTCCTTTTATAGTTTCAGTCTCCCTCTTGAAAACATTTCCAGCTGAGAACCAGGAGCCAAAGAGTCTATGTGGAAGGATGTTCCCTGCTGGGTTTTTTTCACCTGTTTAAACTTCCTTTGATTTCCCTTCCTGCTTGATGACTCTGTTTACTGCTTAAATGCAAATTAAGCAGAGCACTAATTCCTTTGCTTAGGATAGATCTATCTGTTTGCCAATTTCTGTTTGGGCAGGACTGTGGGTTTTGGAACATGTTAATAACACCATGCAGGGGAATCTTACAACTAAAATGTTGCCATATATATTTTACCAGGACAATACTCACCAGCAAATTATGAGTTTTCAAATGATACTTTACAAGGAATACTTTGTACAAAGATTATTAAAATAGTGTGTAAGCTGTGAGTACAGAGGTGTATTCTGTCACAGGGTGTTACCATTGTCTGTGGCTGCAGGAAGCCATAACCCAAGTAGCCCTCTGGACAGATCACTGATAGCACTAATGCAGGCTGGTAATTCCCTTTGGCCAGCTACCTACATCCGTGCTGTGAATGATCTTCTATTCAATAATCAAAATATCCATTAGCCATAGTGGGGTGACGCAGCCGAGCAAAAAAACACATGCTGTACAGCTGAGATCAGTCAGGTAGCCTTATGGAATGCAGTTCAGGCAGCTGGCATCTGAGACTGATTGTTGCTGGAGACAGGGCAACCCTCTTTACACATGCTGTCCGAAACCTACCCCTTCTCTGGTGTGGCACATCTATAACTATTGAGAGAGAATATATGATGGTGTGGGATAAAGGTTTTATCACTGTGAATTAAATATATTATCTCAAAAAAATGTGTGTAGACATATATATAATCAACATATTGTATAATACTAATCACAATTATACATATAATAAAAATGGTTTTATAATAAAATGCCTAGGTAACATTATGTAACAGGTTTCAGAGTGGTAGCTGTGTTAGTCTGTATCAGCAAAAACAATGAGGAGTCCTTGTGGCACCTTAGAGACTAACAGATTTATTTGGGCATAAGCTTTTGTGGGCTAAAACCCACTTCATGAGATGCATGCTACTGTATTTTCCACTCCATGCATCTGATGAAGTGGGTTCTAGCCCATGAAAGCTTATGCCCAAATAAATTTGTTAGTCTCTAAGGTGCCACAAGGACTCCTCATTGTTTTTATTATTTAACAGGTCACTCTATGCTGTGTCTAAGGAAAAAAGATAACTTTGATTTTATCAGTACTATACAAATATAAATAATGAAAAAGTATACTAAAGTACATTCATTGCTCATCAAAGCCGCGGAGGTACAGCTTAGCTGTGCTGAGTACAAACGTTCCTGAAACTGGTGGGTATGTACTCGGCATGACTAAGCTGTGCCACCACTGCTACTATGTCTACACTCCTATTTGTACCTGTGCTAGTGTAATGCTGGGATCAGGTGGAATCAAACCTGGGATCTCTAGAGTTTAATGCATGAGCTAAAAAGATACGTCTCTCTTATTCAAGGCTGTAGCAGATTTATCAATCTCTAGCTGGTCTAGCTGCCTCTACAGGGGGACAGAATGCCACACCAAGCAGGCATGAGTTATACTCACTCAATGAGAACTAGCAGCAGTAGGTGTACATGGGCGGGGAATCACACCTCTTGCTTGTTGTGTAGACATAGCCAGAGTTTAGACAGAGGGTAAAATCTTGACCTTGTAGAAGTCACTGGCAAAATTATCACTGACTTCAATGAAACCAGAATTTTATCCAGACTCTACTGAGTACTGATCATGTCTTCTCTATATCTGTAAAGCACATGGATAACTGCATTGGTAATATATTGAACATGATCCAAAGCCCATTAAAGTCAAAGAGTGTCTCTCTGCTGACCTTAATGGGCTTTAAATCACACCCAAATTTGCAGAACAGATACAGATTTAGGTCTAACAGCTAAAGCAGTTTGCCTTCCTATTTTGTATGAGACTAACCTATATTTTTGCAGTACTGATTTTTTTCTAAATGTGTTATTTCAAATGTTATTGTTTTGTCTAAAAAATGAAATATTTGGGGAAATTATTAATCAAACACCCATTAAACTCTATTTGTACAATTATCTGTTATCTATTTCAGCATTTCCTATAAAGTAAATGGAGTGACCAGTGTCAACAGGCAACATTTTAAGAGCTATTTCTTTCTGCTCTAGAATGGTTTTTGCCACCCCTGGGGACACTATTTGTATCTGGCAAGAACATTAACTGATTGTGCTATTTCATTCTGACAGTTCCTGATTTTTAACAGGGGGGAAAAGGCAGAACTAATGGATTTGACTGAGCTTAAAAGCTAGCGAACTTATCAATAACAGTAAACAACTGTATCTTAGGAAGCAACTACAGGTACATTTGAAAAGAAAAACAAGTCAATAGATAATTTCTGGAACAATAATAAGTAAGATCAGTTTTCCTTTATTTATTTATTTTTGCATCATAATACTTTCATCAGCATGAATTAATACATAAAATTCTCCAGACCCTATATGGAATGCACCACCTTGAAGTAACAAAGACAGAGCAAATCATGAGGTCCCAACTCAGCTTGCTTCAATAAGAACAGGGAATCTGAACTCCAGGATTCAGAGCAGAGTATTTTATGAAAAGGGATTTTTTAAAAAAAATAAAAAGATAAAATCTAATTATAAATCTCAGTGAAATCTTTATTTCTTACTTGTCTCATTTTATAGTATATAATCGTTACAGGAATAGATTTTGCAACCTATCTTCATTTTGCTGGGCACTTACACGAGTGGATATCAGTGGGGCTACTTGTGTAAATATGTGCTCAGAAATGTTTGAGAGGCTATATAATTTCACTCACAAGGTATCTGATACCTGTGCTGCTTTCTAAAGCAAAGCTCACCTTGACCTTAATGCAAGATGTAATCTTAATTAAGATGGTTTACATTTTAATATCTATAAATATGGTAATAGCCAGTTGCTCTGCAAAAACCTTAAACCTGTTTTCCATTGGCCTGATTCCCTGTTACATGAAGGCCCCTTTATACTACTTTGGCAGTATAAGGGGGCATTAACGTGCATGTGTAACTTTCACTCACTTGAGGCCATTTTATTGTGCCAAACTGTGTAAAAGGTTCTCGTGTAACAGAGGAATGGAGGCCTGGAGGAGGGATCAGAACCATGTATCTGGATAAAATAATTGGCAAGAGTTTATGAGTGGCAGATATTTGTTACACTGCTACATTTGTTACATTATTTGTTACACTGGAAAAAGAGTACCGGTAACCGTATTACAGTTCTAGGAAACAAATATAGCATTATTTTGGACGTAGCCACTTATAATGCAATGGTCATATACTGTATTTGGTTCTCCTAAGCATTCATTGTGCCAGCCCTAGAATTACGTAACAAACAAACCTCTGACAGTAAATTGTTATTTTTTTCCCTGAATCAAAACTGTGATAAGTGGGGCATTTACCAAATAGTTAAGTGAATTTCAGTCTTACCTCTACATTTGAGATGAGAGGTGTGATTCCCAGCTCACATAGATTCCCAGCTCTGCTGGATCCAGCACCTAAAAATAGCAGCGTGACCAGGCTAGCACAAGTGGCAGGTCAGACTAGCCACTCGAGTATGTACCCACCCCATAAGTGCATATTCAGGGCAGTTGGCCTGAGCTGCCACCCATGCTACACACATATTTTTAATGGGCAAGCTTGAGCAACCTAGTAATCACACACACCCAAATGTAGACATCACCTGGATCACCTGGATCGATCGGTCTTCAGCTGCTGTTAAGACTGCACCGATCACAACACGTCCGCCATTCTTCTCGCATTCTTGCCTTTCTTCTCCACGTTCATCCGAAACGTTTTACAATGTCATCTTCCCATCTTCTTGGAGGCCAACCAGGTGGTCTTTTCTGTTCTCGCGGGTACCACTCAGTAATGATTGCGGTCCACCTATTTTCCGTGAACCGTGCTAGGTGGCCCGCCCATCGTATCTTATTATATCTACTTTCCACAACAATATCTTTCACACCGCTGCGTTCTCTAATCATTTCATTTGGGATATGATCCAGAAGGGAAATTCCCAACATAGCTCGTTCCATTGCCCTTTCAGCTACCGACAGCCACTGTTCTTCTCTCTTCGTCAGTGCCCATGTTTCACTGCCATACAGCATGGCTGGCAGCACTGTTGAATTGAAGATATTTGTACGTGTGGTCTTGTCGATTTTTCCTTTGAGGATGTCCTTGATGAAATTAAACGCACACTATCCTGCCCGAATCCTTCGCAAGACTTCTCGATTCATGTCTTGGCGCATATTAACTTCTTGGCCCAAATATATGTACTGTTCTACTTCTTCAATTTCTTCTCCTGTTTAAGACATAGACAATGTAGACATAGCCTTATTAATCAATAGTTTTATTTTATTGTAATATATAGATTCCTAATGCTTTTCTTTGATCGTGAAGATACATGATGGAATTGGGATACCCACTATACAACACTCTAGAGCTGACACCAGCCAGTTCTTGGAGAGGTGTATCAAAACAGATTAATACTCAAGTGAACACAGAGATACATATTTGAGTATTGCTTGGTGCCTGTTAAAGGAAAATACTCTTTTATTACTAAGAATAAACAAAATTCCTGGTTACTGTAGCTAAAAGAAATCAATCATCAACATGATGCCAGACAGTATCACTCACTAGAGAGTCACATGTCAGTCTTATAATCCAGCCATTGCATTCTACTGTAAAAAAGACAATGCACCCATGCATTACTTTATATATGACAAGTCTGAATGGGGTGGGCTTATTTTCTGGGCACACTGTACACCTCTACTCCACTCCTTGTCATCTGAATTGATTTATATTTTAAACTCAAAGTGACCACATCCAACTATTCTTTTTCCAGATAACCCTCCAGAGCGCCAAATTCCCAATGGAACAAATTTCATATGGCTCTACACATATGAGGTTAGAAGGAACTTTACAGCAGTTCAGAATTACTCTATATAGTTGTTTTCGCCCGCAATTGCCAGGGGTGCTACTGAATTTTTGTGCAAACTACTTCAAGTAGAAGCTGCAAAATAAATAAATTGACAAAGTCACTTTATAAACAGCATTTTTGCTTCTTTTAGTGGACAATCTGACTGGAAATGAAGGCCAAGAATTTTTTAAAAATAAATGTTAGCCTCATAAGGTCAAGATTCTGATTCCCTCACTCATATTGAATACCATATTCCAAAAGTAGCCCCATTGATTTGATTGGGACTTCAAGTAAAGGGAAGGTGAAAGGGAGAGGCACATAAGCAAATGTACATAAATAAGAAAGCTCCAAACTTTTGCAGGGCATGCTAATGTCTAGCAAGCAATGAGCATACTGCAATGTCCTATGGAGGTGGAATGTTGACTTGCTTATCAAGTAAGCTGTGTTTTGTGGTGACAGGCTTACTGTTACTGCTATCTAATGGCTACTGGTCAGTAAGTGATAGCAGGCCATCTCCAAAAACTACACCTGGCAAATGTTACTGTCAGGTTTTTCCACGTGCCCCAGGGTTTAATTATTGACCTTTGCTAGTGATCCCATTAATCTGAATATGTCTGTCAAACAGCATTGCAGACATTCCCATCTGAGATTCAGATTAAGGGAAATATTAGTCACTTTCGCTTATTTGAGAAATCTAACTAAAGTATACAGTAGTTAATGGACTCTAAGACAAACCAGGCTAGGCTAGGCTTGTTATCATCACCCCTACAAATAGGTCAACCTCAAGGTGTTTAAAGTTTTCCAAGCCTATCAAATACATGTTTACGTTTACAAGAGTCACAAAGCTAGTTAGAGTTTGTGAACAATTTCCCTCCAGTAATTTTAAAGCCATGTTTATCCACTCACTCCTCCCAAGGAAAAAAGAAAAACTGTGCAAATACATGCTTTGCCATCAATAGAGGATGGTGCAATGTAGTAGACATAGCTGAACCCTGAATTCCCAAAAGCTAGGCTAGTAAAAGTAGATGGCCTGTATATGGCATCCACACAGTATTGCATTGTTTCAGTAGAATCTCTCTCTCTTTCTCTCTCCCCTTTCTTTTACTCTTTCTGTGTTTACTTTTCACTGTCAATGTTTTTTTGTTTTTTTTGCATCAACTGGATGTGATTCTCCCTCCCTCCTTTAAACAATTGCTCATAAGTGGAACATTTGAATTTGAGTGGAATTTCAGTGTTGGAATGATTTTGAAATAATGCAAAAACGAGGTGGCACATCCCTGTGTTTTAGTATGTGAACTACAATACTTAACGAGCGACAAAACTAGAAATGACGTGTACTCTCACATGGTCACAGTTCATTTCATTGTAACATCTCAGCCCCAGTTTATAATAGCATGAGTATTCCTTTCACTCGTGGATCTAATATACTGTGCTGTACTTGATTTTGAACTAATCACAATAAGAGTAAAGTTTTTTTCCTCCAACTGTTTAGACCATGAGTGACAGCAACATTTTGAGAGTGACATACTCAAAGAATTAGTTTCCCTTAATCATTGTATATCTCTAAACCAGGCTTTCTTCACATTCAATATTTTGCAGGAAACTGTGCTTTTGCATTTGACACATCCATTTAACACCAGTTAATGTAGCTTTCAAAAATCTAAAGTTTAAACAATATTTTGCATCACAGAAACTCTCTGGGCTGCTCCATCCATAACACTGTTTAATACCATGTGGGAAACCTGAGTTAGAGTTTCAGTTCAGCCTTTCACACCAGGATCAAAAGCAACTGGATGTGCTCTGGGGAAGGCAATGTAGAGTTTCGGAGACAGAGTGGGCTTGGCTGATTTGAGACTGTATTGTTAGAGGTAGCAGGTAGAGATGGGTTGGGCATGGCTGTGAATTCACAGCTAAGCAGACTCAATGGTTAAAACCCATTGTAGAGGAGAAGCAGAAAGGCCATGGATTCTATTGCAGCCTTGGGCTTGGGTGAAGAAAGGAGAAAAGAATGTCCCTCTCATCTCTGACCTCCTCAGAGAATTCTTATGTAAGGCCCATTTACTTCCAATTTGGGCAAGTATGAAAATTTGGCCCTTCTGAAGCTATCTTCATCTAGCCCTCTTTATCAAGAGGAATGGTCCTCATGGATTGAAGATAGGGAAGCAGAAAGAAAAAAAAGGCTCTTCTGAAGCTATCTTGATCTAGCCTTCTTTACCAAGAGTTTACCCAGAGGAAAGATCCTCCTGGGTAGCAGATAAGGAAGCAGAAAGAAAAAGAAATCCATGAAGCTAGAGCACCTTCAACATGTAATGACTTTGAGTACTTGGCATGTTGCAGAATTGGGCCCTTCATTACTATTTATGTTGCTATCAAATACAGGAAGTGCTGTGTGTCGCTGAGTTAATCCTAGTTGATTTCCTGATATGGGACAGGCCCAAGTTCAAGCCAGTTGCTGGTTCTGCCTACTTATTTGCTGCCAAAGTCTAAAGAAACATAAGTAAATAAGATTATGAAGAATTAAGGAAATTCAGGAGAGAACAATAAATAAGATAAATGGGAAACCCTGACTTATGAGAAAATATTAAAAGTGGTAAATATGCATTAGCATGGCTAAATAATAACTAAGGAGGCAGGATAATGGTTCATATGTACTTCAAAGATGTAAATACCAAGGATGGTGAAGCCGTACTACCCCTATTGGTGCACAATGCACTAGATAGACTCTTGGGTGTACAATCCCTATGCAACCATTTTATCTGTTCTGCATGTAGCCAGGCCTCAGTTTTCCCCAGTGGAGAAATCTTGCCTGGAATTTTGGGAAATTCGATGCTTTGGCCTTGTGGCCAAAGCAAAAGTTCTCTTTGTTTGCGAGCATGTACAGGCCAAACAGAAGGCAAATAACAGAACACTTCCTCTTGCCTCCTCAGCCTAATGCCCTTCCCCCTTGGTTCTAGGGGTATTTATAATCCCTTTATCCCCCGCATCACAGGGGTTTCCAAAAGTCCTTCACTAGAGTTGCTCCCCTATAGTAGGACCCATTTATCTTTTGCCCTCCCAAAGCTAAAAAGTTCCTTCTGCCTTTTTCTAAGTGACAGGGTTTTTCACCACCCCCTCCAAGGCCCTTTCTGTAATCTGGGGTCCAGTCCTGAGCCTTATAAGCTGCTCACCACAAAGTTCAAAACTTCCTCATTTCCTGCTTATGCCTCTTCCTGTCTCTGTCAGGCCTTCTCACAGGACCCCTTTCAGTCAATCTTCCCTCAAGCCCTGCTTAGGCTAATTTTACTCACACTTTCTCTATAACTGGTTACTCAAGTGCCTCCTCAGTGATAAGATGTTCTTCCCCCCAAGTCTCTTCCCTGGCTTCTTTTCAGTAGGAAGTCACTGCTGGTCCTTCACCAGATCCCGGTTATTGGAGAGATCCCAACTCAGTGCTAGTCCCCTCCTACTGAGAACATGCTTTCTGTTAGATATCACATCAGGCCTGGCTCTCAGTCACAGATTCCCCAAGTCCCATGATCTAGGAAGAAACCAGGCATAGATGGAGCTGGGCCTGAATTCACCTGGAATGTCAACTTACCCTGTGACAAAACATCAAGAGGCTGAAGCATGCAACTCACTCTGACTGTTCAGCTCCATTGGCAATTACATCGGGTTGTGCCTAAATACTGGCTTTTTATACAGGTGAATTCCAACAGCAGCACCAGTTTGAAGAGTCTTTGTGGTCTGAGGTGAAAAGAACCATTCACTTCTCCCTCCCTTGAAAACTTGTGCAAGAGTGGAACACATACTAACCTCCAAAGAAGGAGAGAAATTGCTTACAAAGGGACATAACTAGGAGTAACAGGGTGATTAATGAAGAGACGATTTAGGATGAGGACTATTAGAGTGTGAAATAGTCTCCCAAGAGAAGAAATGACAGCACAATCGAGACATTTAAAACTAGACTATATAAATCATTATACTTTGAACTGTAGGGAAGAATCCTCCACTGACAGGGTCATGGACTGGATAATCTAATAGTTCTTTTCCATCTCTAATTTATATGCTTCTCTCATTTTTGAGATATGTATGATAGGCAAGTACCACAGACCCCATACCCACTGATTGTAGAACTTCTATTCTGCCAGTAGCCCAAGGAAATCTGTAAATAATCAGCCTGATTTCTTTAAAAATGAATTGCTCCTGAGCTGAGGCCTTGAGCATAGAGCCAATTTTTGCATCTTTTGTCTGAACTGCATGGAAGACCACAAAGATCATTAATGATAATACAGACACAGCCTTTGATGCCATTCATATACACTGTATAGTGTTCCTGAATACATAGATATTGTTTTCCCAAGAACAACTTCATTTTACAAATATATGTATTTAAAATGGAATTTTCAAGGAACTTAACAGAGTTAGGTGCTTAACTTGAGAATCTGAAGTTGGGCACCCAACTCCTTAGGCTTCTTTGAAAAGCGTATCATTTATCCCGAAAGAGTAGGCTTTTTCTAGACACACAAATGTTAAATGTATAACCCCATTCACATAAATTTAGAGATCTCTTTGAATGGCTTCTAGTTGGCAAACTGCTGTCACAAGAGATAGTACAGCTTATTCAGAAATCAGACGATAGCTTTTTGAAGTGTATTCATTTTAACATATGCTAAAAAGTTATTTCTTTATAAACTACAAACATTATATTAAACAATCCCAGTCTCAATTCTTTTTCACAAATCCAGCTACTATTAATTATAAAGTACTTCCAGTAAAAAATATATGTATCAATGGTTATTCTTCAGTAACTGTAATATAAAACAGTTCTGGCTACTGCTCTGAAAATGTCTCCGCTTGAGTATTCTACATGCACAAGAAATTTATCACCTCTTTCCACTTGCCAGAAAGATTAATTATTACTCAAATCTCTTGAATTTCTCTCAATAAAACTGGCATCTAAGGGCTTGGTATGCTATCAATGTGCTTTAAAGTAAGTCTATAATAGAGATTAGTACCTCTTGTGTAATATTGTATGCATTGCATTTTGTTACATTTATTATACAAATTGAAATGAATAATAATATGCAGTTTAACATCCCATGAATATTTTTTTAGTATTCTTCAGCAGTAGTTAATATGCTAACCAACTTTACTGAAAGGCATACAGATGTGGAAGGAGTCTATCTGGGGACTTTAATTATCACCTTGTCAAATTCAAATTATTATCTTGTGAGTTCATTTCCATAAAGTATCCCCTTTGCTGTTAGATGATTTAACATGTGTCTGCTTTTTCTTATGTTATTTGTATCTATCTGGAGGCTCTAAACCTTTCAAAGTAGGATAGTTCTCTGTCAGATCATGAGGTTTACCATAACTGATTTTTGTCAAAAAGATTTTTATAAACACTCAATTTTGGCAAAAGATGGGTCTGTGAAATGTGCAGAGGAACTAGCATGCACCACCAATACAGTTACATAAATCAGGCTATGACTTCAACTATTTCTAAACAGGATCAACTTAAAGGGAAAAATCAAAGAGCTGGGGGAATGATTTACTTGACTAAATTTTGGAGAAAACCATTCTTGGTCAGTAAATCATTACATGGTTCAGGAAGCCTGGAGTTACTCCAGGCTTAAGAACTGGGTAGACATGATAGTCTGGACTGGTCCATATCACCGGGGGCGGGGGGACAATAAGGAATGCTGAAGTCAGTGTTTCTGTAACCTGTTCAAAGGTAATTCATCCAAAGAAAGTCAGAGAAATGCCTGATCTGACCAAGGGCTACATTGTACACCACTGAAGGCAATGGAAGGTTTGGTACAAGATTTGCAATTGATAAAGAATCAAATTCAGACCAAATGCAACTGTGAGGTATCTCTTTGGTTCATTGCTATAAACACAAAATTAGTTTGATGCATGGATGTAGTAACTACAATATATAATGAACTTTTGTATTAACAAAAAATTATGGGGATACTGACATAAAAGCTGTTAGCATGGGAATAAATTTCATACAATTTGAAAAAGTCTGAGCAGTGTCCTAGAAACAGAAGTGTAAAAATATTTCAACTTTACTAATTTTAGCTGGAGAGGGGGGGGTGTGTTTGTTTTTTTCTTGTTTTTGTTTTGTTTGTTTTTCCTCCGTTTTGTCCCAGAACTAAAAATATTGGATTGTTCAAATAGGAAGAGTGTGCAATTAATAGTTTATAATATAATCTAAACAAGTGTTTGTTCTAGAAAAATTGTAATAAAAATGGCAGAATTGTGGTGGTTAAAAAGTGATTTAGTAGTTCATTCCTTGCAAATATGTCTACATGTCTTTACATTGGTTTGTAAATGAGAGTGGAGATTTTTTTGGTTTTTAAGGTTGCACTGCTGTTTTTATTGTTGTTTTTTTCACGTTCAAGCCCTCAATAGTGCATGCCCAGGATACATTTGAAATGATTTTCCGGAATCTTATCCTAATGAGTATTTGCCTTTCCATACCCACAAAATAAGCTCCATCCACATGACACCTCACTCACAGTAGAGTGTGCTGATGTTGAAAATATCATCATCATCCATGCTTTCTGATCTCGGCTCCTCCCTATTGAAGTAAGTGGAGTTACAGAGGTGTAAAACTAAATGAGATGAACATCTGGCGCTTAATGTGGTTTATTAATACCACTAGGCCAAAACATATAGACAGACTATAAGCAAAGTCAGAGAGAACAGTGGCGAGGTTGACCTACAGTTCATTGGCTAGCCCTGTCTCCCTCTCTGTCACTAGAAAAAAATGGAAGGAAATATCTGATACCAGACCCTGTTCCTCACCACCCCTCCACAGGAATAGGAGTGAACAGGAAGAAGATTCATGGTCTGTTGTGACCATCTTCTAGCAAGTTTGGGGTCCTGAGAATCATAAGGACAGCCTTGAGTGCACAGATTTCGATATACAAGGCCAGAATGGCTCTAATGCAGCCATTCTTGCCAACTGTGTAAATGTTTTCTTTTCTAAACAGTATCTTTTTCTGATATTTTGCAATTCTGTATTAAAAAGTAATACATGTTTTTTTTTTTAAAAACTGGTTAAGAACAGATCACAATTTTCTTTAAAATGTTATTTGCAGGCCTAAATGATGTAATTTAGACATCTTGACTTGTGAGCACAGATATCCAAATAACATCAACTGTGCACACAAATAAGTGTGGACATGAAACTGAACCTGCAGTTAGGGGAGACTGTGTTCTGGACCCATTTAAAACCAAGCCCTTAATAAACAAAGGACCAGGAGATACCAAAATGCAATTACTTACATTGCTGCAGAATCCATTTAATTTAGGATCTTAGTTTAGTTTTAAATCGCTGCTAGACATTAAAGGTCACTGAATCTGTTGTCCCCTTTGGGGAACAGGAGTCCTTAATCTGAAATACAGAATGCTTTTAAGACCATCATATATAGTGAAACCACGTTTTCAGTTAATACAATATGTTGCCTGTAGAGTGATATACACCATTGTGGCTGTATTGCATGGACCTTCCTTTGGTACCTTGTCTTTAACGTGTTGGACAGATCTGATATCTTATGTCTCCAAAATCTGCTGTTTCATTGCTGAGGCCAAAAGAAAAGTACTCTAGGCAAAAAGCAGCAAGGTTGCTTTAGCCCAGTGGTTTTCAAACCTTTTTTCTGGTGACTCAGTTGAAGAAAATTGTTGAAGCCCACAACCAATGGACCTGGGGATGAGGGGCTTGGGGTGTGGGAGGAGCTCAGCGCTGGGGCAGAGGTTTGGGGTGTGGGGGTGAGGGCTGTGGTGTGGGGCTGGGAATGAGGGATTCAGGGTGGGAGGGGACTGTTGGCTGGGGCAGAGGGTTGGGGTGTTGGAGGGGGTCAGGGCTCTGAGCTGGGAGTGCAGGCTCTGGGGTGGAGCTGGGGATGAGGGGTTTGGGGTGCAGGGAGGGGCTCTGGATTTGAAGGGGGCTCAGGGCTGGGGATTGGAGTGCATGATTGGGGCACAGGCTTACCTCTGTTGGTTCCCAGTCAGCAGCGCAGCCGGGGTGCAGAGGCAGGCTTCCTGCCTGTCCTGGCACCGCGGACCATGCTGTGCCCCGGAAGCAGCCAGTAGCAGGTCTGGCTCCTAGGTGGAGGTGCGCAAGCGACTCCATGCAGCTCTTGCCCGCAGGCACTGCCCCCCAGCTCCCATTGGCTGGGAACTGACCAATGGGAGTGTGGAGCTGGTTCTCAGGGCAGAGGCAGCACGCGGAGCCCCGTGCCTCCCCCCCCCGCCACCTAGGAGCCGGACCTGTTGCTGGCCACTTCCGGGGCGCAGCGCGTTGTTGGAACAGGTAGGAACTAGCCTGCCGTAGTCGGGCAGCACCGCCAATGGGACTTTTAACGGCCTGGTCAACGGTGCTGATCAGAGCTGCCGCGACCCAGTGCCTTACATTCCACGACTCAGTACTGGGTCACGAACCACAGTTTGAAAACACTGCTTTAGCCTACATTATGTCAATCTGATGCTAGAAAGGAGGGTCCAAAAAAAAAAAGCTCAATATAAAGTAGAGCTTTACTGATTTAATTTTAGTTTCAATAGATATTTGATTTATTCATTTAAAACTACAACAGAGATTAGTAAATAAATGCACACTTATAAATGCTGTTCTAGACGAAACATCTGTGGGTGCATGGGAAAGAGCAAAAATGATTTTTTCCAGAATTGTGCAGCAAGTCATATTTTTAGGGTATATATTGGAGACAGAGCAGTAAAATACTTACTTTACATGCAGATCACTGATAAGTTAAAATTTTGACCCCCATTTCCTTCTTTCTTCAGTGGTGTAAAGGGAACCATTGATTTCTGCCAACCAACAAGCAGTCAAGCATAAAAAAAAGAGTAGCAGACTTACCCATACAGTAATTCCTGCTAATTCTTTCCCCAGGGTTTGCTCTGTAAAGGAGCCATTGATTTTGACTTATTTAGGTGGATTTTCCAAAATGATTCTCTTTTAAAAGCCTTTTATTTCCCAGACTTATCCCTGGGATAAGAAACCAAAAATAAAAATTGCATGAAACTAGGTGGAACAAATCAAACTTCTTGAGTTTCCCAGGAGCAATTCTGCTTTACACAACATTTTTTTATTTTACACAGTTCTTGTTAACTCTAGCCTGTAAGATTGTTCAATCCAGGTTTATTGATAGAGGCTAATTAATTAAATGTAAAGTGCAATGGAAACCTAATTTGTCCAGGTAGCTTTTAACAACAATTGAATGAGCCTAGTTGTTTCTCTTCCCTCTTTAAACAGGTTCTCTTGGTTAATAAATGAAGACAGGAAAGAAAAAGAAAAGACAAAGAAACGGAAACACTGCCCACCACAGTCATTATTCTGGAGGAGGTAAACAAGCAAGCAGAAGAAAACTTTGGAGTCAGATCCTCAGCCCCATTCACAAAGCTGATTTATACCAGCTGATGAGATGGCCTTACATCCTTTTTTAAAGCAAACATATAAAAATACCACAGCTCTGCCATCTCATTACTATTCCCCTTCTCCACAGACTAGCTTAGACCATGTATACCATCCGTTACACATACACAACTCTCACTGAAGCCAATGGGAATTGTGCACATATGATGGATGAAGTGATTGGGTGCCTTCATTCCCCCATTAACCTAGTGGGGTGTCACACACACAAGACTACGACTTCTGGTATGGATAGTACTTGGAGCTTTTGGGTCTAGATGTTGCCACTGGTTGAGGTGTTTGGCTCCTTTTTTCATTCATAGGGGTTCTGCAGTGGATCAAGGGGAGTATACAACAACAACAACAACAAATTATAATAATCCTAACAACTTCAAGTGTTAGTATATATGCCATTAACTATATGTATGCCCTTTATTGATCTTTTGAAATTGAAATTTTTCCCACTTATTCTTTCTTCCACAGTACCTGAGGAAACCTTGTTTGCAGTAAGATTGCTCTAGCCCTACTTCTCACACAGTTTACCCAATTTTTCTTCCCTATCAACTCAGCTGAGAGTGCTGGATCAAAGCAACAGTGATGTTATGGAGTAGGTCTCTTCATCTCTGAAATAGTCATTGGCACAGGGAATTGAACTTAGGTCTCCCACCTCCTAGGTAACCACCTGGGCCCATTGGTTAACTGACATACTGGAATTTCTTGCCCCTCCCCCACTGCTAGTAGTTGAGAGGTTCATTGCTGGTTACTTTTTAAAAGTTGTGGCCTCCTCATTTAACCATACTCTGGCATGTGTGTCTCATTGTTTCTGCATGCCCATCAATTGCCAAAAACAAGAAAATAGAAAAAGAAAGAACATTGAATACAGAAAATAGAAAGTCAGTAAAGACTATTTAACAGGGATTTGGAAATGAATGACTAATTATGTAGATTATCTGCCTGCCAGACTTCTAAAACTTCATTCTCTTTTCCTGGCACAGTGACTATTCATTGTCATTATGAATTATATGAATTATTACCACTATGAGTGACAGTGAATAGTCATTGGGCCATGGAAAAAAAGTGAGAATGTCTCTACAGTTTTGTAGTTAGGGCACTCACCTCGGATGGGGCAGACCTATATTCAAGTCCCTGTGCCAATGACTAGTTCTCAAAAGTGGTACAGCTTCAAAAGGAGAGAGATTGAGAAAGACCCACCCCCGAATATCATACAGTCCAGTGGTTAGGGCACTGTCCTGCAATATGAAAGACTCAAGTTGAAATCCCTTCTGCTTATCAGGCAGAGGTGGGAACTGAGCTCAGGTCTCCCACGTTACAAGTGACTACCCTAACCACTGGGGTAGAGGTTACAAGGGCAGCTCCTCCTCTGGTTGTGTTGTGAATCTAGACTTTTAAAAATGCCTGAAACAAAACATTTGAGGTCAAATGACATATTTCATTCAGCCCAAAAGAGAATATTCACGTTTTTGGGTTGTTGTTGTTGTTTGTTTGTTTGTTGTTGTTGCAACTTTTGGATTCATTTCAGCCTGAACAGATTTTTTTCCCCCATTTTTTTTTAAACTGACAACAAACCAAAAAAATCAGTTATTCGCCCAGGTCTAAGCATCAGACATTTCTGAGGCAGCTACAGACGCCTT
Source organism: Emys orbicularis (assembly GCF_028017835.1). NCBI lineage: Eukaryota > Metazoa > Chordata > Testudines > Emydidae > Emys > Emys orbicularis. The sequence goes on along the minus strand of NC_088683.1, from coordinate 263,607,568 downwards.
GGTAGAGTTACACTGAGTGCATATTACCCTGAAATCTCAGATTTTAAATTTTGCCCATTTTGAAAGTCTTCCTCTCTCTCACAGACAGACACACACATGCCTTCTCTAACTTTCTTCTTCTTTTTTTCTACCTTTTTCCAGTGGAAAAAACTTTTATAAAGTAAGAAAAAGTGGGATTTCCCCACCAAAATGACATGATTTTTTTTTAAAATGTCAACATTTATCAAATTTTTGTTTCAGATTTATTTAAAAATGAAACCTTATGAAAAATGATTTTTCCACAAAATAATTTGTTACCAAAACCTCGTTTATCAATGAAAAAGAATTTCACAAAAACATTTCAACCAGCTTAATTCCCCTGAGCCTTATGTGAAAATTGATCTCAACATATTTTCCATCTTTTAAAACCCAACACCTTAAACTCTACAGTGTATAAGCCACCAAATGAGTGACGTGTGACAGTGGCCATGCTTTTGTGACAAATGTCAAATGCTTCTAATTAGGGTGTTGGGAAGTTTAAGAAAACCTGCTGGGAAAGCAGACTTGATGTTAAAAAAAGAGCGCTATAAGTTCACCACTTCTACAAGGCAAAACTGGAAAAAGTAAAATCAATAGCGAAACAAAATTGTTTAAATGGCTGCCAGTGGCCCCACTCTGTACAGTAGGCTCCAGGTGGCAGATAGTAAACTAGCCATTTTACAAAGCCATTTTATAAATAATGAAAAAAGAATAACAATTCCAATATCTCCTGAAGAGTTTCTATGCAATGGTTATAAAGCAGAAAAATTGCTGGCAATAACAGCATATGATGCATGGAAAACACATGTCAAAGAGGAAAGGATTTATCTGTATTGATTCCAAGCATATGCAAACATATTTTATACATTGTGTGAAAAACATACCTAGCATCTATATCTATATCTATCTATCTATCTATCTATATATGCCCTAAATTTTGCTATTAATAGAGAAGAATAAGGGCTTGTCTTCACTACCATGCTACATTGGCACCACTGCATCAATGCTCTCTTGTCAACGTAATTACTCCACCTCAATGAGAGGTGGAAGTTATGTTGGTGGGAAAGCATCTCTTACGTCACTCAGGGTCTGTGTGGTTTTTTTCACACCCTGAGTGACATAAGTTACATCGATGTAAGCAGTAGTGTAGACAAGCCCTATGAGAGAAGTCAGAAAGCCAGCACATGTGACAGGGAGGCAGTTAAAAATGAGGTTGAGAAGCTCAAAATCCATAATTTCTGTATACATGTTTAAATTTTGGTTTATCAAACTGACCAGAAACACTTCATTTTGAGTCAGTTCAATATTAAACTGAATTTTGTGATAGTGCCGCATTGCCTCATGAGAGTTGTAGTTCAGGAGCCTTATGCCCCCATTCTGCCCTATGAGCAGACTACATTTCCCATGATGCTCATTCTGGGAAGCTCTCCTAATGCTCCCTCTCCCCTTCCCCAGTTCAGGCACTCTCTGTGAGAGGGAAATCTATATTTCATTATGGAACATGTACCCTTCTGGGAATCTTGGCCACAGAGAAAATGCAGGCCTGAACTACAACTCCCATAAGGCAAAGCACTGATAATAGAATGCAGTTTAGTTTTGAATCAGTTCAATAAAACAAAATATTCCAGTTTAGGTCAAACTGACCTAAATTTAAATATTTAATTTTGATTTTCCTGATGGTAAATCAATTTTTTAGGCAACATTGACATTTTTTCTGTGGAAAATTTTGATTTTGCTGAAATTGCATTTTCTCACAGAAAATCAGTTCAACATAAATATTCCTGACCAGCTCTAACATGGGGTATGCAATTGATAAAAGCATCAGGCCCTGTCAAGTTACTGAAGACTTTTTGAACGCTTTAGGCCCTGAGCAAAGTAAAGCACTCAAGCACCTGCACAACTTTAAGTATGTCAGTAGTCCCACAGATTTCAAAGGTAATTGAAGTTATCAGCTGAGAGCTGGATTCTCCGCCTCTTTTTCCAATCTATTATTTTTTTTGAAAAAAAACCTTAAATACAGAAAAATAGCATCAGGTTTCAAAATTTTGATCTATATCGAAATAATTCCAAAATTCATATCTGGGGTGTTGGTCTGGGCCCACTGATATTTGGTCTGGAGCCTTCACACTTAGAGTTGATGAGTAAGTTAAATCCCTGCACAGCTACTTACACCCAGTCTACCAATATCTAAGGGAGTATAAATGGATTTCAAATTGCACAAAACAAGCTAGAAGGCAGTATAAGTAGGTGTAAAGTAATATAGGGCAAAGGGTGTCTTCTTCCAGTCCCCTGGCATGTAAATTCCACCAATGAAAGAGTGTGTGAGCTCTACAAGATTTCAAATTAGAAATATAACTTACACATCACCTCTCAAGTTGCCTTTCTAAAGTAATAAGTAACAATTCTAAGTGCCTTGGGGCATCATAAAAAAGAATAATTTATATCAAGTTAGACTTCCTTTGACACCTCTCTGTATTTAGCCCCTATACTATCAGAGCTTTTCAGCATGCTGTGGGGATCTTTAGGTACAACACTATCATTCATGTTATGGGAGTTGCATGGTTTGGCATGCACGGTGCATGTGGACTTAAATAACTTTCATTAATATTAACAGGGACCACATGTCCAAACTGCAGTACACCAAAGTGAAAATTTCCCCTATAGATTTAGTTTGGTGAAAAAGAAGAGAAGACAAGGGAGAGGCAGAAAGAAAAGGGAAAAAAAGCAAGCGCTGTTTTATCACTCAGTTCATTCCTCTGCATTCAATCATTCTTATGCAGTAACTAGTTCAGCCCCAGGCTCGCCTTACATGCACAAAAGAAAGGCAATCCCATTCAGAAGAGACCATGAGTTATTGATCTCATGCTGAACGTTACGTTCGGTTCAGCAGCACTGTCAGCTCCCTCACATGGAAATCTTATGTTTCCCACCAATTCAGTTGCAGGATATTCAACTTGTTTGGAAATGGAGGGTCCAGGGGCATGGGTCAAGGGCAGAGGCATCTCAGCTTTCATCCTGGGACTTCAGGACACATTCTGGGTCATGATGAAGGGTAAGCCTGCCAGGCATTAAGTGTCTGAGTTCTGAGGATCTTGTTCACCAGAGGGGCAGACAGTTCATGGCTGCTGTTCTTTCTAATATAGTCATTAGAAAATGAGTCATAAAGCCATAATTTGTAAATGTACATTAGATTTATTTTATCCATTCCCATTAATGAACAAAGTTTTTTACTACCATGCTTTATGGTTCATTTATTTAGCTTAATGTCCTCATTTGCAGAAATATGCAGAGATTTGTTTTTAATCACTGAGAAGATTAAAGTCAAAACTTAAATTAAAAATGTAATTTTTTATAATCTGCTTCATTGTTAAAAGTACATACAGTGTTCCTTTATGTGTGCTGATAATTATGCATTGTACTATTCTATGTGTAGACACCCTATAGTCTCAATTAAATGTTATAACTACTTAATGAAAGGCAACAGGGATTTCTCAGTCAGTAATTATAACAATAACCCAGAATCAAAACTCTCGATCCACATTCAGACTGCATAATAAGGTAAGAAATGAAATGGTTGGCCATTATGTCTCTAAGAGACCTTTTTGTGACAGAAGACTAATTGTGACATGATGATAATTTCCCATAGATGATGCTGTAAAAGTATGAAGCCAGTCCCTGCCCCTCATACAATATTTCATTTTTCAGATTCATCAAACCACTGTTTTGTGGTGGTAGGGGGAACGCTTCCAATGTGAAAGAGTGGAGCACACAATTTAAAAGAAGGGTAGCAATGGAGGGAAAAGAAATTTCTGAAATGATCACAGAAATAACATGCATTCAAGGAACAACAAAGGAGAAAAACAATGAAAGTGGGAGTGCATATTTTACTGCAGCCTGAGGATTTCAGTAGCTGATGCATTCACAGAAAGTCTCTTACAGTCTTACTGTCTTTTACTACAATGCAAATTTATTCTGCCTGAGTAATAACTACCACAATACTGTCATTCCCCAATTACGTTGATATAGTCAGTCACACACTGCTGAAATAAAGAGTCAGAAACAGGAAATATGATGTTTTTTTTTTTTAATTCTTAAGTAGAGTTGGTAGAATTATTCACTGTGAATAATATTCATTGTAAATGTAGTCTTTTTTCTGTTCTTTATAAACATTTACTGAATAGATTATGCAAACATATTTCAGCCTATGTACTGGTCTCAGATTGTACACTTGTCCTACTACCCTTTCCTGGTATGTGATTGGTCACCTAAACTATATGAAGTTGTTTCTGTCTGAACTTAGATGACTGAAACTTTTCAAACAAGAAAATGAATACTGAATAAATGAATAATTAAGAAGGCACCTCTAATGTGACTATTTAGATGAATACTAAATACATGAGCATTATCATGTAAAATTGTGAATACTAACCAAGTAACAAAAAAACTATCGTCTCACAAATCAGAGCAAGTCAAACTCGCTGATTGTGTCAATGAAAACTATAATAAGTCATTGCATTATTCAATCTTATCTTAAGTAAAAATTCTTCTACCAGTTCCACCAGATGAATCTGAGTAGAAATAAGGACTTGTTCCTTGTGACATGGAAATGTGGCTTCCATGCTCCAAATTCCATGCTCTCCCACCTGCTGACCATACCTATGTAGTACACACAGTCAATCTACATGAAAACACACCTATTTAATTGTTACCACTTCCTTCTCTACCCCAATGCCCACCTGTTTGTTTCATCCAACTTTTGTGTCTTTTCATTAATCAAGATTGAAAGCTTTTACAACAGGGCCTGGCTTTTTATTACATGTTCGTACAGGAGCCAGGATAATGGGGCCCCAGTCCTTGACTAGGACATCAAGACACTACTGTAACATAGAACAACAATATCAGCATTGACTTCAATGGCTCTCCAATGAAGGGAGCATTTTTAGCCAAACTTTTTCTACTGTCTTGTCTAATTTCTTGAGATAAAAGTCAGGTAAAGTGGAAAAGATATTTTAGTCTACCAAGGTGCAGTATATGATATTCTATATCTGATAATATTTTGTGCTACTATCCTATGGGTTAAATGTGACCCAACCTTCCATCACAAACAACTATTTTCCAGATATTAACACTGGTCATTATGGTATTCTGTTCACATTTAAGTAAGGAGGAGCTAAGGAGTGAGGTCTGTGTTTTCCAGCTGGATTAAGGCATGTGAAAATAAGGGACTAGCTAATGGTTAAACAATAATTTCAGAGAGAGAGAGAGAGAGAGAGAACAGATAGGAAACAACTCCCAAAGCCAGATCTACACAGATCCAAGCAGCAGAGAAAACAGCCTTTGAAAGGATATCTTCCAACTTACCTGTGGGCAGTAATCAGCAGGCAATAGAGATAAAAGGCAGGACTTTTCTCCTAGTAATGAAACAATTATGTAAGTAAAACAGGAGAGGAATGTCAGGGAGGATGTATAGTAAACACTCTTGTCTTCAAAAGGAAAAAATAAGAGAGGAACATTTAAGGTACAAAGAAAAGACTATGTGTTACCAGACCAAACCCTTAATACTGTCTGTTTTTCTCCCGCCTCGCCCCAGCCCCTACCCCTGCCCCTATACTGAATCATTACTCTAGGATTAGTTTAAATATTCACATACTTTACTATCATCTTAATTCCTCGTGCCTTTCCTGAAGGCTGTAACTTTCTGAGTCAGTCATTTAATTTAAATATGTCTATTTTTTTTTTAGTTCATTGTTTTACTTGCTTTTTTGCTGTTTCTTGGAGCTTTGTTCTACATTGGAAACACCTACTATATAAAGAAAGACTCTGAATTTTTTGTAGGCTAGTGCTCTCTTTAACGTCAGACTCTGACCTCTTGTGTTTCAGCTAGTTACTATCTCAGATGGCTTGACGGATTCAATTTGTTCATTCTTTGCTTGGGATCAGTCAGTCATTTGATCTCTTACAGTGCCCTCCCTGTGAACATCTTTGATCTCTTTAAAAATCATAAAACTGAATGAAATTAAACCAAAATAAGTAACAAAAAAGCAATACCAAACAAATGCATCTTCAGAGCCAATTTAAACATGGATAATGATGACTCACAGGATAGCATCTAATCTGTGAATAATGTGAGCGCCAGTGAGGTTCTTATGGTTCTTCCTTTTCAAGGGCCAGTCTTCAGCCCATAGATGTCAAGTAAAAGGTGTTATCGTCTTATATGTACTGTAGTAAGAACATGCTGAGCTCTGTAAGGAAGCAACAGAATCTTAAATCCAGTCAGTTGTTATGCTTCAATTGTAAGAAACTCATCACTACAGAGTTAATGCCTGGAGAGATCAGTGTTACAGAAATCATCCTCATCAAAGGAGAATCCATGATTTGGTGGTAAAATGGATTTTATTATCAAATATGTTTGCAGAAAGCATATTAAATATTGCACTTTCTAATATTTATGCAACGCAAATATGACATTTGCTGTCCATGAGCATTCATGCCATAAACGACTGAGGTAACAGAAAATACTATTTCATGTATTTGACCAATCACAGCTATGCAACAAAGCTTAAACAATGAACAATAATCCATAGAGCTAAAACAACAAATATATAAAACTAATACATTCAAGAAAGTAATTGTTTGCTGACATTCTGCTACCCCAAAAGATGAAATTAGCTGAATGAATAATTTATTATGAATTATTTGCTCAATTCTAATAACAGTCCTGTCCTGTCAGAATTCAACCTGGGAAAATTACCTAGACTAATAGGATTTGATACACCTCATTGAATTCCCTTTTAGTTTCTTATTCCAACCCTCCCACCTTTTCCCCAGCTACAGAGGGTTAGACTGGGTCTTTTTGATCATTTGACTACACATTCTTTAAAAATCATTAGATTACCATCTGATAAACATTTCATTTTCTGCAAGATTTTTACGGTGACACAGACACCAGAGCTGCACACAACAAATAAGTGTATCACTAGTGTATTACTGACCAACATAATATATTCACAGGCATATACACAAAACAGTGTCATGTTATCAGTATAGGAGTGACTATATTAATGTGATGATATAATAGTAGTTCTGGGGCGATTATTCTAATGCCTTTGGTATGCCCTCAGGCATACCCAGTGTGGACTAGATATTTCTAGACATTTAAGCACAATCATGCTGGCTTACACAATCAGGAAACAGATTTCAGAGTAGCAGCCGTGTTAGTCTGTATCCGCAAAAATAACAGGAGTACTTGTGGCACCTTAGAGACTAACAAATTTATTAGAGCATAAGCTTTCGTGGGCTACAACCCACTTCTTCGGATGCATATAGAGTGAACCATATATTGAGGAGATATATATACACACACATACAGAGAGCATGAACAGGTGGGAGTTGTCTTACCAACTCTGAGAGGCCAATTAAGTAAGAGAAAAAAAACTTTTGAAGTGATAATCAAGATGGTTCAGTACAGACAGTTTGATAAGAAGCAAGTGTGAAAATACTTACAAGGGGAGATAGATTCTATATGCATCCGAAGAAGTGGGTTGTAGCCCACGAAAGCTTATGCTCTAATAAATTTGTTAGTCTCTAAGGTGCCACAAGTACTCCTGTTATTTTTACAATCAGGAAAAAATTCTGTGGCCTATTTTGACAAAGCCATATTTTGAGAACTTAACAATACAGACCAATGAATTAATGTTTCTTAAAGAAAACAAAAGGAAGAAAAAGTTTACTGAAAATGAAGAAAATTCTAGTTCACCACAAAAGCTAAACCCCCTCAGATTTCTTTCCTGATTTCCGATTTACACCAGCATCTCTGCATCAAATTGTCATCCATATCTTAATTAACTTATACTTTACCAAAATAAATTCTGTGTTTTATTTATTCACCCCTAGGGAAAAATCTCTCAATCATATTAATCTGTACTACAGCAGTGAGTGCCTAGAGACCACAGTCAGGACGGGGACCCCTCTGTGCTAGGTGCAGTACACACATGGAAGACATACATTAAGAGTCCCTTCTCCAGCACTGAAGAGTTTGCTGGACTCATTTTCATACTGCACTGCAAATGTGGGAAGTTTTGAAATGGCACTGTCTGAAGAACATGTAAATACAAAAATGTGTCTGACACAGCCACCTCAAGTGCATAGCTCCTATTTTTCCATTTACAAAGGCTCACTGATTAGTTACCCCGTTGAAGGTTTTTGCCATGGTTTAAAGTCCTTTCTTGTAATTCTGCCAAATCAATAACAGGACCAGCCTTGTAGATGCATTTTTGTGTGGTGCGATATAAAAAGGTGTTTCTGAAATCCACATTAATTATTTCCACTACTACCTCTTTGTTCACCAGTTCAGTAAATCTACTGTACTGAAGGAGCTCAAGCAAATTAATCATGTCCCTTACGAGTTATACACTATACTTTTAAATGACTCATAATCCTATCTCGTGTGCTTCCATCCAAAACAATTCTCCCAACTGTAGTCAGGCTTTTAAGTCAGTAGATCTGAATACTCCCTTGATCATTTCTTAAATACTTCAAGAAAAATACATTAAGCCACTTCTGTTACTTCCTTACCCTTAGTGAGTTATCAAAAATCTCTACCAGGGTTTTTCTATTTCCCTGAACATTCCACAGTGCAATTTATCTGAGCTCAGTGCTTTGTCATCCTTTAATTATTCTAATTTTGTAAGCATTTTATATGATCTGGTGCTCATAAAACTCCTGTTGTATTTCACTTTCCCAGCAAATATATTCCAGACTTTGGGTTATGCCCTACAGCTGCTCTCATGAATACTGAGGCAAAGAATTCATTCATGCTAAATTACCTTCTAGAGATATGCAGAGTTAGTCACACCACTCAGAAGAACTCCAAAATTCATAATTCTGCCAGTTCTCCAAAATATGCTAAATTGCTGGATCAACTGCTTTGTCAATATATTTTGAAGTCACGGAAAAAGCAGTGAAACTTGATCTGAGGCTGGTTTTGAGTACAGATTCTAATGTTTTGCACAGCTCTACCTGTGGCTGTCAAACTTTAGCACAACCACGTCATCATGGCTTTCTGTTCATTTTCACTCATAACCAAGTGAAAACCTATAACCTATAAAATTGAATAAAAATTAAATAACCTCAATGAGTCATGAGGAAGTTACCGGGGTAACTCTATTATCACCATTGCAAGTACCCAATCTTCATCTCTCCAAAAAGTCCATCCAGTATTTACTGTGATGTTCCGCACCTGGTAAGATTAGCCACTGGAGCTAGTGGCTATTGACCCTGCCATGTAACAGGGTTAACAGCCTTTTATAACCCTGACCCATCTCAACTAATGGGAGCCAAGAAATGAAGACCAATCTCTGACTAGCACTCCTGTATGTCACCCTCTTATTAGTGGTGCTGGAACCGTTTTTGGAACGGGGGAGCTGAGCTGCACACACACAGCCCTTATCCCTGTCCACACCCCTCACTGCCCCCTAAAGCTGGGGCCGGCAGCCGGGTGGGACCCTGCATGAGGAGCTGGTGGCAGGGACCCTGGGCAGCAGGGGCGCGGGGACACTGGTCACAAAACCTGGGGGTGCTGAAGCACCCCCCACACCCTTACTTCCTGCACCTATGCCTCTTATTACCTCTCCTCCTGCCCATTGTCAAAGTGGCAAATTTGCTAACAAATCTCCAACATGCACTCAGAATTAGTCTTGTCCCTGCTTCTGAATGAGCCTGCAATCCTTCTTGTTGTATATGGTAGTACCACATTTTAATCCCAACTACTGAAACCTAAACAAAAAACAAAAAAACACAGAAAGGAAAATCCATGGTTTTCACAACAATGTACTCAGGTGGGCCATACCTGGAACATCCATAGCTAAATTTGACCTGAAGTGTCATGGAAAACACTTCTACATAAAAGAGAGGACTTGTGATATAGAGAAAATTCATTTATTAATTCCACCCCCTTTCACGCATGAGATAGTAAAGATATAAGAAGCAAAGGGTAAATAAAAAGAAGATAATGAACGGTGCCAACATTTATTCCAAACTGCAGAATATGTAGAAATAATACAAGTTGCTTATAAAACAAAAAAGAGAGCCTACTGGGGGGAAAAAAAGTTGTTCTGGTGTTAGATTTCCTCTGCTCAATGCTCTGCCTGGTTTTCATACCTGGAGCTTTGCTTTAACTAACTAAAAGAAAGAATTAACATATTGCTTAATGACATACATAATTCACTATATACTAGTGAGGACAATTTATATAATCCTATTATTCTTACGGGACCATTAAAATGCTTATAAAGGAATAGAAGAATGGAGGGGGGATTATTTCACATAAAAATAGCCCCAAATTTAAAAAGAAAAACCTTTGATGTAAGCTTCTGTGCTATAATCAGCCTATTCATATGGTAGTGGACGGATTAGAGAGGAAAAGGTTAGCTTTTAAATATTAAATAACAGGGCTTTATATCAAGTGTGTGATGATGGGGTTCACACACTTTTAAAACCACACCTGCAATTTTTCCATGACTACAGGTGAGGCAAATCGTGTTCAGCAGTAAGGCCAGGTAATTCCATGCTGAATCAGTTGCCCATACGTTTGATAGTACTAAGGGTTTATTTGTACAGCTCAGCTGCAGATCCATGTGGGTAGAAGCAGGAGTCTGTTATGTTGAGTGGGAGCCTGCAGCTCAGTCCCTACTCACCTTCTCTAAGGTTGCTGACTAGGTGGCCCAATTTTCCCTCTTTTCATCTTTCTAGCTGCAGCTATTTGCTATTCAAAGACTATGTCCTGTCTCTGCTAGCTTCATCTGCAGCCATCTCACAGCACCACTACTCTGCCTGGCTCCTTCTAGTGTTGCTGCCTGTGTCTGGGTAAGAGACAGGCAGTAACATTCACCTGGAGGAGGCAAAAAAGGGAATGCAGATTTTTTTCCCCCTTGGTGAAAGGTATAGGCAATCCCCTTAACCAGGAGGAAGCAGAATAGGATGCAAAAGTAGAAAGTGGATGTGGTTCAGGATGGGAAAGGGAAACTAAAGATGAAAAATAAGGGTAAGGAATGAAAATGACAGAGGGGCAAACTGTGATGGGAGAGAAGAGGAAACAACCCAAGCTGTGGAGCCTCTCTACCTGCCCCAAATTAATCCCCTCCTATCTATAAGACTATGGAAGAAAATACTGCCATTCCCTCCAAAATCATGATTAACCCGCTGAAAAAAAATCTTTTCAAGTTCTCCTCCCACCAAGGAGATCCTCAGTTACTTATGAAAGAAAAAAAAAGAAATAAAAAGAGCAAATAGTCATATTCTCCCAGGAGACTGAGTAAAGTGGAAAAGGGGATTAAAAAAAAAAAAAAAAAAGTATATAGAGGCCAGTTAAACTTGAGAAAGTCCATAGAATCATAGGACTGGAAAGGACCTCAAGAGGTCATCTAGTCCAGTCCCCTGCACTCATGGCAGGACTAATTATCTAGACCATTCCTGACAGGTGTTTGTCTAACCTGCTCTTAAAAATCTTCAATGATGGAGATTGCTCAACCTCCCGAGGCAATTTATTCCAGTGCTTAACCACCCTGACAGTTAGGAAGTTTTTCCTAACGTCCAACCTAAACCTCCCTTGCTGCAATTTAAGCCCATTGCTGCTTGTCGTATCCTCAGAGGTTAAGAAAAACATTTTTTCTTCCTCCTCCTTGTAACAACCTTTTACATAGTTGAAAACTATTATCTTGTCCCTCTCAGTCTTCTCTTCTCCAGACTAAACAAACCCAATTTTTTCAATCTTCCCTCATAGGCCATGTTTTCTACACCTTTAATCATTTTTGTTGCTCTTCTCTGGACTATCTCGAATTTGTTCACATCCTTTCTGAAATGTGGCACCCAGAACTGGACACAATACTCCAGTTGAGGCCTAATCAGAGTGGAAGATTACGTCTTGTGTCTTTCTTACAACACTCCTGCTAATACAGCCCAGAACAATGTTCCCTTTTTTTGCAACAGTATTACACTGTTGACTCATATTTAGCTTGCGGTCCACTATGACCCCCAGATCCCTTTCCGCAGTACTCCTTCCTAGGCAGTCATTTCCCATTTTGTATGTGTGCAACTGATTGTTCCTTCCTAAATGGAGTATTTTGCATTTGTCCTTATTGAATTTCATCCTATTTACTTCAGACCATTTCTCGAGTTTGTCCAGATCATTTTGAATTTTAATCCTATCCTCCAAAGCACTTGCAACCCCTTCCAGCTTGGTATCGTCCGCAAACTTTATAAGTGTACTCTGTATGCCATTATCTAAATCATTCATGAAGATATTGAACAGAACTGGACCCAGAACTGATCCCTGCAGGACCCCACTCATTATGCCCTTCCAGCCTGACTGTGAACCACTGATAACTACTCTATGGGAATGGTTTACCAACCAGTTTTGCACCCACCTTATAGTAGCTCCATCTAGGTTGCATTTCCCTAGTTTTTTTATGAGAAGGTCATGCGAGACAGTATCCAAAGCTTTACTAAAGTCAAGATATACCACGTCTACTGCTGCCCTCCTATCCACAAGGCTTGTTATCCAGTCAAAGAAAGCTATCAGGTTGGTTTGACACAATTTGTTTTTGACAAATCCATGCTGACTGTTACTTATTACCTTATTATCTTCTAGATGCTTGCAATTGATTGATTAATTATGTGCTCCATTATCTTTCCAGGTACAGAAGTTAAACTGACTGGTCTGTAATTTCCTGGGTTGTCCTTATTTCCCTTTTTATAGATGAACACTACATTTGCCATTTTCCAGTCTTCTGTGCCCTGCTGTGTTATTTTCCCAAAAGATGTCTGGGTAGTTGAAGTCCCCCATCACCATCAAGTCCTGTGATTTGGATGATTTTGTTAGCTGTTTAAAAAAAGCCTCATCCACCTCTTCTTCCTGGTTAGATGGTCTGTAGTAGACCCCTACCATGACATCACCCTTGTTTTTTACCCCTTTTATCCTTACCAAGAGACTTTCAAAAAGTCTGTCTCCTATTACATGTACAACTCCAAATACCACCTTCAGTGGAATACACAATTTTACACAAGTATTTGTTTTCCTACCATGATGAAGAAAAAGGGAAAAGAAACATAATGAGAAAACTGAAAGTCTTACAGTAGTTTGTTCCTCTTCAGAGTCCGTCTAGTTCAGGGGACTGGACTAGATGACATATTGAGGTCCCTTCCAGTCTTACGTTTCTATTATTTCTATGCCCTCCATTCATAAAGCACCATACATTGAGATGGGCCCAAGCTGGAAAGTTTGGGTCCAAGCCCAGTTTGAGAGTCTCCAATTTGGCAGGAGATGGACTGGATTACTCCTTTCCATTCATCTCTGATCATAAGAACACACCACAATTTTTACAAATACATGATAGACAAGATCCCTACACCAACCAGTTTACCATCTCAAAGCCCAACCCATAGCCTAACGAGATCAACTGGAGTTTTTCCATTGACTTCAATGGATGCTGTGTCAGTCCCTAATGAATGAATCACAAAGGTCACATTTCCCTCTGTAATTTGTTGACTAATGAATTGGGGGGGGAAACCCACCACCAACGACAATATGTGGCAAATCTTCAGCTGAGGATCTGCCCTTATGCAGGGAGAATAAATTGACAAATGAAGTGGTAGGATGGCATCTCACTTGGTAAAATGAGTATTTCTTTTACTTTGTCCAAGAATTTGACTTCTGTAAATTTTGTTATGAATGTCCATATAACTACCTTTGTTTTTTAAAGGTTCAAAGAAAATATAGGACCAAACCTAAATTATTTTTCTGAAGATTTTTTTTTTTTTTGTTATTTATAAAGCTGGTTAGAAAATGGAATTTCCATCTCACAGGAATTTCCAACATTTTAAAATGGTTTATTCTTAATTGCAAGGAAAAGAAATTTCAAAATATTTCACGGAATGGAAGTGCTGAAATATTTCAATCTGGAAATGACCTTATCACAACTGAAATGACCTTATCACAACATTTTGTTTCAATAACATCAAAACATAATAATATAAAATACAACATTAAAACATATAATTAAAAATCCTACCATAATACAAAATAAAAAAGAAATGAGAAAGTCAAAACAAATATAGGAACAGAATATTCCATTTAATTTTGAATAGTTTCAATTTTTTTATAGAAAATGTTGAAATTGACACATTGTCACAAAACATTTCCATTTTGTTGAAACAGGATTCTCCAATTGAAAAGTATTCTTTCAAGAAATGTACACCACCCCTAGAGACTTAGCACCATTTGCTAGTGTTACAAATTCATTTTTGAACAATTTTGCCATAAGGATTCCCATTAGCTTTAATTTTTGTTTTTAAAAATAGAATAAGGCAACATTATAGTGTATATACTGTAGTAAGCCTTTAAATTGTTTATGAGCCCTCTAGTGGTACTCACAGTGTCCTGTGTTTTTAGAAGCTGCAAGAAACCAGCATGTATGCAGCTAGTCCTTTCATATTTGTATATATTTAGTAAACACAATTATTTGGGACTCAGCTGTGCCCATGTGGTTTCTTCATGTTGTTTTTCTGTAGTAAAAAGCAAAAGACATTAAAAAAAACAGATTTTGTTTTTGTTATTCCAAACCACATCAAACATCCTATCACTCCTTTCTAGGAGTCAGATTAGTTCACAGTTCCTCCCATAGTGCACCCATAGGGCAATAATTGACCAAAAATAAACATATTGTTTATAACCACACTGTATACAGAGCATCAGCACTGGTGATAGGCAGCACATCTTGTTTTGCATGGGATCTGAGTTCTAGTCCAAATCAAATGGGCCTTGGAACTCAGCATGACCCTTTCAACTTTGTAGATGGAAGTCAGGTCTCCTCCTCCAGTAAAGGTGGCTGCCAAATTTCATGGTTTCCATCGCGGCTGAATCCAGGATGTTCTCAATGAAGAAACATGTTCTGAGGGGCCAGGTGAAAGTGAAGCTGCAGAGATGGGATGGTAGGGATTAACAGAGAGGGGAAATGTGATAAGAAACAGAACACGAAGCTACAGAGAAACAGAGGAATTTGGGAAGCAGGAAGAAGACTGACAGGAAATGTGGGGAGCAGGAGCCAGACTGAAGGGGGTTCAGAGAAATGTGGTGCAGCAGACCAGGAGAATATGATGGGTAGGAGACTGAGAAGGAATTGAGGGTCAAGGGAACAGAGAGAGTAGATGAGAGACAGAAGGTTGTGGGGGAGCATTGAGACAGGTTGGAAGTTGAGTACCTAGCTATCCTGCCTAGATAGTATAACCATAACCATGCCTTTGACCCCTTCCATGGTTTGCTGCAGGAATTCCTGTTCAGGTCTCAGGCCTTTAGTCTTCACCTGTCTATGGACAGGGACCAGGAGCGCAGCCAGCTTTTCCGATGCCCTAGGCATCGGAAGGTCCCACCCCGAAATGCCGCCCCCCCCCCCCACAGAGGCGGTGGAAGGTCCCGCCGCGGAAATACCGCCGCGGTCGCCGCCCCCCAAATCGCAGCACCCTAGGCGACTGCCTAGGTCGCCTAATGGGTTGCGCCGGCCCTGACAGGGACCAAAGTCCCTCGTCTTTCCAGGCAGGGTTTTAGATTGCAGTTCCCTGCAGTTAACTGTGATTCTTCCCACAAGCAGATCTGACTGAGTCCAGCCACCAATCTGTGCTCTCTCTCCAAGAGCTATGAACAATGTATTCCAGCAGTTATAAGTTAACACACAGCTCTTCCAAAGCAGAATACATTTGTTCAGGATAAAAGCATACAAAGAAAACTTACAAAGCAAAAAAAAAAGGGGTGGGGGGGGGAGATTTATGCAGACATTAAAACATACCAGAAATAGCCCATCTTCCGCATGGGGCCCTGGTATGCCAAGTCCTTTCAATCTTTCAACAAGACTTTGGGCTTCCCTTTGGACATAAGGTCATGTCCATTTGCTAGATCAGAAAGAAGGCACTGAGAGTATTTAAATTCAACCTTTATATCCCCCCAAACCTTTCCCTCTTAGCCTCTTAAAAACCGGTAAAACTCATTCATATTCCCCAAGTGATCAGGCTTCAAAGGCTGGGTATCAACATAAGATTTTGCATTAACCTCAGAATTTTTCATTAATCACCCCTAGTGATTCCAGTCATTCCACTCCCCAGTGGGCAAGGAACACACAAATACACATCACCTGTATTGGTTCAAAGGGCTATGAATATTGCACAGCTCATACTGTCTGGCCCATGTCATTTTGATTGTTTTTGGTTTTGAGGTTTTCACACTTTAGAGATAAAATACTATATGGTCCCCACAGATATTGCATGTGGTTGCAATATCTGTTACATGTGGATCTTAAATTTTTCCAGTAGTGAAAATACTTATGGCCCAGCAATGTACATTATAGAAATATCCTGCAGTTTCTTATTGCTATTGGTATGTAATACCAATATTAATAAAGACCAATATGAAGAAAGATTATTGTAGTATTTGATATTGTTTGAAATAAGAAACTTTGACTCTTCTCTGTCCTTACATTTAAGATAATTATTAGAGCTGTCAATTAATCACAGTCAGCTCAAGCGATTAACGCAAAACAAATTAATTAGATTTTAAAAAGCCATGATTAATTGCAGTATTAATCACACTGTTAAACAATAATAGAATACCAATTTAAACTTATTATAAATATTTTGAATGTTTTTCTACATTATCAAATATACTGATTTCAGTTACAACACAGAATACAGTGTGCAGTGCGCACTTTATATTTTTATAACAAATATTTGAACTGTAAAAAATAAATTAAAAAATTGTATTTCAATTCACCTCATATAAGTACTGTTGTTCAATCTCTTTATCATGAAAATGCAACTTACAAATATATAATTTTTTTTTGGTATATCTGCACTCAAAAATAAAACAATGTAAAACTTTAGAGCCTACAAGTCCAGTCAGTCTTACTTCTTATTCAGCCAATCGCTAAGGCAAACAAGTTTATTTACATTTACGGGAGATACTGCTGCCTGCTTCTTATTTACAATGTCACCTGAAAGTGAGAACAGGAGTTTGCATGACACTGTTGTAGCTGGTGTTGCAAGGTATTTATATGCCAGATATGCTAAACATTTGTATGCTCCTGAATGCTTGAATTCACTGTACACTTTGTATTCTGTGTTGTAATTGAAATCAATATATTTGAAAATGTAGAAAAAACATCCAAAAATATTTATAATAAATTTAAATTGATATTCTATTATTGTTTAACTGTGTGATTAAAACTGTGATTAATCATTACTATTTTTTTATTCTCATGATTAACTGTGATTATTTGTAAATTGTTTGACAACCCTTATAATTATGAATCTAATAATAGCAACCAATATCATTTATGCAAATCCCAAAATTACGCTATACTCTTGAGACAAATAAGAAGAGAAATCCTCTGCTCCAAAAAGCATACATAGCTAATGTTCTTGTCCATCATGCCCTCCTAGCTGATTGTTAGCAGAGTGTAAATCATACAGAAGAGAATGCAGGTTTGACGCTTAAGGTGCAAACAATGTGAGGAGATTCCCATACCTGAGCCATTCTTTAAGTGACAAATCTGAGGAACTGTCCCAGACTGATATGTCAATAGAAAAGATTTTGGAACAAATTTGATAAATTAAGCAGTAATATGTCATCAGGAACAGATGGAATTCACCCAAGAGTTACCTAGGCAAGAACAGGATTGGGTCCTCCTCCTAAAGTTAGATATAGGCACAATCCTATAGGACCTTACTCATATGAATAATCCTACTGAATTCAAAAGGAGTACTTGCAAAATTAGAAACACCTCTCATAAGTAATAATTGTAGAATCAGGTCATATTCTTTAAAAAAAAATGTAGAGAGCTTGGAGTCTCGACACAGTGACTAGTCTTGAAACACTAAGAAAGAATAGAAAGAGAAGACGAACTTTTAAATAATTTTCCAGGATAATTGGAACATTCTGTATAAATATGATGTTCTTTTCTATTCACACTATACTCTTAGAATTGTGCTGTAAGTGAATGCATTGTTCTTGTTATAGTCTTTGTCATGAGAACGAGATATCATATTTCTGAAGCCTGATCTATCATGTTCTAATTCTCTGCCAAATAGCATGAGAACAGAAAGTGGATAAGAGTAAATCCATTTTCATTAAAAAAATTGTAAATGAGAAAAAATGGGCAAAATTAATCCATTCTGATGACAACTTTAGGACTGTAATGAGAACTGAAAATGGCACAAAATTCACCCAGTCCATGATAAAGATAAGAATAAGAATAAGAAGTTCTATAAAAGGAGACAATTCTCATGAGACTTAAGAGTTTATTGGTATGGCCTTCATAAGATGCCCCGCTACAGAAGAGGATTCTTGAAGTTTTGTTGCCTTTTTAAAAATAAATAAATAAACAAAGGAGCAGCCACTTCAGTGTCTGCAAATTATGGTTTTCCAATATTTAGGACTCTGCCAGCATTTCCAGTATAAACCAATAATCCAGTGATATATGATGCATCCAAGCTTTTCCTACAGCATTACATTTCATACAAAGTGTCTATTTGGGAGAGATGTTTCCAGAAACTACAACCAAAAAATTGGCTATATTTGAGCAGTTGGAATGCAAAAAGCAATAGCAGCAGCAGCCATCAGAAGTTTCGGAGCATTGTTATACACATATGATTTATAAAATCCCTGCTTTTCTTTTTGTAGTGATGCTTTGCAGAACAGTGAAAATACTGTGCTCAGTCCTCATATGAGCCAGAGCTGTGCTCTTTGCACCCAAGGACAGAAGCAATATGGCTGTATGCCACCTCCCCAAACTTAGAACCAGCCATTGACCACGTGGGTCCCTGGGGCAAGCTGACGTGATTTAAAGAATTCTCTAATTTGTACCAGTATGGAGGAGAGGGGAAGGGTTTATGTCATTATAGTTCACTAGAACAGCACCACAGCAGCACAAAAAGGGCTTAACAAGGCCAGAGTCTGGCTCTAGACTTTAAAAATGCTTGGAAAAAAACCACAAACAAGCCCAAATACAGGTTAAAAAAAAAATCATGTGCAAAATAGATGGTCATATTTGTTATTCCTGGAAGTGTTAAAATTTAGGAGCCAAATATTTAAACCATTTTCAGTTCTTACAAAATGTGTAGGTGCATTATTATTTGTAATGACATTAGTGCCTAGGAGTCCCAATCATGAACCAAGGCCCCATTGTGCTCGGCGTTGGAAGCAGGAGGAGAGAAGAGTGGAAGGGGGAGGAGTTGGAAGCAGCAGGAATGGGAGAGAGAAGCCCAACACTAAACAAAAAGATGGTTCCTGGCCCAAGGAGTTTACAGTTTAAGTATAAGACTAGAGACAACAGATGAATACAGAAAAACAATGAGGAAAATGAGACAAAATTGGTCAGCATGGCAGACTGTGGTGGTACACACCTGCAGCCTCACCACGGTCAAGCTAGATGTGGGCATAGGCACTGACTCCATGGGTGCTCCGGGGCTGGAGCACCCACAGGGAAAAATTGGTGGGTGCTTAGCACCCACCGGCAGCTCCCAGCCCTGCGCCCCGGTCCCAGCTCACCTCTGCCTCCACTCTGCCTCTGCCTCCTCCCCTGCGTGCACCGCATGCCCGCTTTTTCCCCCTGGCTCCCAGCACTTGTGCTGTGAAACAGCTGATTCGCGCGGCCAACACTGGGAGGGAGGGGGGAGGAGGGGGAACGTGGCACACTTTGGGAAGAGGCGGGACCGGGGCAGGGATTTGGGGAAGAGATCCAATAGGGGCAGGGGGGGGTGGGGTTGGGGTGGGGACTTTGGAGAAGGGGTTGGAATGGGGGTGGGGCAGAGGGGCACGAGCACCCACCGGCGCTGGGGCAAGTTGGCACCTATGGATGTGGGCATCACAGAAAAAGAGAGTTTTGAGGAGGGTTTTGAAGAAGGATAAGGAGTTAGATGTGCAGGTGCTTATGGGATGGATATATATATGCGCACACACTCCTACTATATACTATATCCTGGGATATACTATATATATATACACTCCTACTATATATGAGGGACAGCATGAAGAAAGCGTGATAGTGCTTGCTTGAAAATTTAGCAAGTGTACAGTGGAGGCTGGTATCATGGGCCAAATGGAGGCAGGAGTTGATGTCTCAATAGTAATTGTGAGATAAAAGGTAGGGCGGGATAGGTTGTGAATGGCCTTAAAAGTAAAGACAAGCAGCTTATGTCTGATGCAATGGAGAAGAGGGAGACAGTAGAGGGCTTCAAAGAGAGGTATGACATGGGTGAAAATGATGGATTAGGAATATAATTTTAGCAGCAGCAGAAAAGGATGTTGCAATAATTGACACAAGGATCATGAGAGCCTGGATTAGGGTTTTGGTTGTGTAGACAGATAGGAAAGCCTGTATCAGAGAGATATCATGTAGAAAGAATTTTCAAGATTTAGATATAGCTTGGATGTGACGATCTAGAGAGAGGCCCAAGTCAAAAATGATGCCCAGGTTACAGGTCTGAGTAACAGTCAGGATGATGGTGTTGTCCCGAGACAGGGCATGAGGGAGAGGGAGCTGATGTATGATCCTGTAAGAGACCAGATAATGGCCAGAGACGGGGAACTCAGAAACAGAGAGATCAGAGAGAGAGAGCAGTGCTTGGTGAAGACCAACGCAAGCGAATGGCCCTTTTGAAGACCAAGGCAAGTGAATGGCCCTTTTGGTGTGTGGGAGAATTGAACCAGGGCTGCTGGTCAAATGAAGACAAGAGGGTAAGGAATCATGGGGTCAGATGGGCCTTCAACAGAGAAGCTAAAGTCAGAGAGGATGAATGTGAGAGATTATGAGGGGAAGGGAGAGAGAGAAACTGGAGTCAAAATCAGAGAGGAATGCCAATAGTGAGGTGGTGGGTAGACAGTAGATGACAGAAACATGGAGGGGCAGAGGAGAGAAAAGTTGGAAGGGGGAAGAGTTGGAAGCAGCAGGAATGGGAGAGGAGAAGCCGAACACCCCTACCTGGTCTGATCTACGGCAGGGAGTGTGAGAAAAGAAGAGACCTCCAGAAGAGACAGCAGCTGCAGACAGTGTCAGATGAAGGACTCCAGGTTTCTGTGGGATATGAACAGGTAATGGATGGTTCTGATCTTTTTAGAAATGGAGTGGGCGTTCTAGAAACAGCAAGAAAAGGGGAGGAAGAGGATGGACATGAGGTTAGGAAGGGTGTTATGAAAGGTGAGGGAAGAAGGAGGGGGACTTAAAGTTGGGGCAAATGTCACCAGAAGAGAGGAGGCAAAGGAAGAAGACTTCCCCGTTACTGGCCCAGTTCTTTTGGCCAGGGATTTATAAGGAGACATCTAACTTTTGAGCTTTCCTCACCAACTACTAACAGGTTATACCAAAGAGTTCAGCACATGCATCCTTAGTTTCCCTGCCTTTAGAAGACACACCTTTCAAAAGGGTAGGGTTTGACACTGTGGGACTTTTTTTTTTTTTTTTTTTTTTTTAGTTTTCATTTCAGCTACCAAAAATCTACTAGACATGTAAGTGTGACAGATTGAGAAACCTCCCTGCCACTAGGGAATTACAGTGGTCTTCACTTTCAGTCCTCACCAGTGAGAAGCACTCTGCTTTTTCAGTTTCCCACTGGAAGTCACCTCGTTTCTTCAGTGGACCCCGGGAGATTTCACATAGAGGAAAAAAGGGCCCCCAAAATGTGACCTGTAGCACTATCACAGGTTGTAAGCTTTCAATTGCTCTTATTCTTGATTGCAGATTTTTTGCTGGTACTCACGCTGCAGAAAGAACAAAAACTAAGAAAACTTGATGCAACAGAAATACTGGAAAGAGAGACTGAGAGAGAAAGGAGTACATCCTGATTGTCTGAATGACCACCAAAGTTTTCTATTGGTTCCCTGCCAGCTGAATTAGCATAAAATATAAGTAATCAATTTATCTATGCCAGTGGCAAACCAGGACCCAGAAATGTTAATGAATCATTAGATTATCAAAGTCAGAAAAATAAATCCAACTACACTATTAAGAAAATTTCATACTTAGCCTAAATGATGCTTAAGGTAAAGGATGAGCCAGTAGCCAGAGGATAGGTAGATTAGATCCTACAGGCTGTAAATTACCTGCTGGAGCAAAATCTAAGGAAAATAAATCATATTCCCACTGTCCATGAAGACTGTGAAAATATCTTTTAAAAAAAGGGGAAAGAGGCCTAAAAGGAGCCTAGGACGGAACTCCTGTAGTTGGAAATGAAGAGGGAATCTTCTGGTAATTTAGAAACCATAATATGACACATATGAGGGATTATAGTAAGTATTCCAACTCTGTAGGGGCTGCAGGTTAATTACAAACATAAGAACATAAGAGCAGCCATACTGGGTCAGACTAATGATCCATCAAGCCCAGCATGCCATCTTCCAACAGTGGTCAATGCCAGATGCTTCTGAGGGAATTAAGAGAACAGGTAAATTATCAAGTGATCATCCCCTGTTGTCCAATTCCAGCATTTGGCAATCTGAGGTTTAGGGAAACCCAGGTAATGCATCCTTGACCATCTTGGCTAATAGTCATTGATGGACCTATCTTCCATGAATGTATCTCGTTCTTTTTGGAACCCAGTTATAGTGTTGGCCTTCACAACTTCTCCTGGCAATGAATTCCACAGGTTGACTGTGTGTTGTACGAAGAAGTACTTCCTTTTGTTTGTTTCAAACCTCTTGCCTGTTAATTTCAGAGGCTTACCCCTGCTTCTTATGTTATGTGAAGGGGTAAATAACACTCCCTTATTCACTTTCTCCTCTCTATTCATAATTTTATAGACCTCTATCATATACCTTCTTAGTCGTCTCTTTTCTAAAATGAATAGTCCAAGTCTTTTTAACTTCTCCTCATATGAAAGCTGTTCCATATCTCTAACCATTTTGTTGCCCTTCTGTGTACCTTTTCCATTTCTAATATATCCTTTTTAAGACAGGGCAACCAGAACTACAAACAGTATTCAAGGTGCAGCCATACCATGGATTTTTATATTAGCATTATGATATTTACTGTTTTGTTATCTATCCCTTTCTTAATGGTCCTTAACATTCTGTTAGTTTTTTCGACTGCCACTGCACATTGAGCAGATGTTTTCAGAGAATTAATGACAATGACTCCAAGATTTGTTCCTTGAGTGGTAACCACTAATTTAGACCCCATCATTTTGTATATACAGTTGGGATTATGTTTTCCAATGTGAATTACTTTGCAATTATCAACATTGAATTTCATCTGCCATTTTGTTGCCCAGTCACCAAGTTTTGTGAGATCCCTTTGTAACTCTTCATAGTCTGCTTTGGACTTAACCATCTTCTCATTAATGATCTGGAAGATGGCGTGGACTGCACTCTCAGCAAGTTTGCAGATGACCCTAAACTGGGAGTAGTGGTAGATTTGCTGGAGGGTAGGGATAGGATACAGAGGGACCTAGAAAAATTAGAGGATTGGGCCAAAAGAAACCTGATGAGGTTCAACAAGGACAAGGGCAGAGTCCTGCACTTAGGACGGAAGAATCCCATTCATTGTTACAGACTAGGGACTGAATGGCTAGGAAGCAGTTCTGCAGAAAAGGACCTAGGGGTTACAGTGGATGAGAAGCTGGATATGAGTCAACAGTGTGCCCTTGTTGCCAAGAAGGCTAACGGCATTTTGGGCTGTATAAGTAGGGGACCTAGGGGTTACAGTGGATGAGAAGCTGGATATGAGTCAACAGTGTGCCCTTGTTGCCAAGAAGGCTAACGGCATTTTGGGCTGTATAAGTAGGGGAATTGCCAGCAGATCGAGGGACGTGATCATTCCCCTCTATTCGACATTGGTGAGGCCTCATCTGGAGTACTGTGTCCAGTTTTGGGCCCCACACTACAAGAAGGCTGTGGAAAAATTGGAAAGAGTCCAGCGGAGGGCAACAAAAATGATTAGGGGGCTGGAGCACATGACTTATGAGGAGAGCCTGAGGGAACTGGGATTGTTTAGTCTGCAGAAGAGAAGAATGAGGGGGGATTTGATAGCTGCTTTCAACTACCTGAAAGGGGGTTCCAAAGAGGATGGATCTAGACTGTTCTCAGTGATACCTGATGACAGAACAAGGAGTAATGGTCAGAAGTTGCAGTGGGGGAGGTTTAGGTTGGATATTAGGAAAAACTTTTTCACTAGGAGGGTGGTGAAGCACTGGAATGGGTTACCTAGGGAGGTGGTGGAATCTCCTTCCTTAGAGGTTTTTAAGGTCAGTCTTGACAAAGCCCTGGCTGGGATGATTTAGTTGGTAATTGGTCCTGCTTTGAGCAGGGGGTTGGATTAGATGACCTCCTGAGGTCCCTTCCAACCCTGATATTCTATGAGTCTATGATTCTATGATCTTGAGTAATTTTGCATCATCTACAAACTTTGCTTCCTTACTATTTACCCCTTTTTCCACATCATTTATGAATATGTTGAACAGTACTGGTCCCAGTACAGCTCCCTGGGGCACACTACTATTTACCTCTCTCCATTCTGAAAACTGACCATTTATTCCCACCCTGTGGTTCCTGTCTTTTAACCAGTTACTGATCCATGAGAAAACCTTCCCTCTTATCCCTTGACTCCTTACTTTGCTTACGCACCTTGGTGAGAGACCTTGTCAAAGGCATTCTGAAAGGCCAAGTATATTATATTCACTGGCTCACCACTTGTCCACATGGTTGTTGATCCCCCAAAGAATTCTAATAAATTGGTGAGGCATAATTTCCCTTTATAGGAGTCATGTGACTTCCCCAACACATTGTGCTCATCTATGTGTGTGATAATTCTATTCTTTACTACAGTTTCAATCTGTTTATCTGGTACTGAAATTAGTGTTACTGGCCTGTAATTGCAAATATACCCTCTGTACCCTTTTCTTTTTAAATTGGCATCACATTAGCTACTCTCCAGTCATCCAGTACAGAAGATGATTTAAGTGAAAGGTTACACACCATAGTTTGTAGTTTTGCAATTTCATATTTGAGTTCCTTCAGAACTCTTGGGTGAATACCATCTGTTCCTGATGACATATTACTGCTTAATTTATCAAATTTGTTCCAAAATCTTTTCTATTGACACATCAGTCTGGGACAGTTCCTCAGATTTGTCACCTAAAAAGAATGGCTCACGTATGGGAATCTCCTCACATAGTTTGCAGTGAAGACTAGTGCAAAGAATTCAATCAGTTTTTCCACAATGGTCTTGTCTTCCTTGAGCACTCCGTTAGTGAAACCACTGGATGATTGAGCTGCTGATTGTTTGGCAGGCTTCCTGCTTCCAGGGCTGGCTCCAGGCACCAGCCCAGCAAGCAGGTGCTTGGGGTGGCCAAGGGGAAGGGGCGGCATGTCGGGCTGTTCCACAGCAATTCGGCGGCGGGTCCCTCTCGGGACCTGACGCCAAATTCCCGCCGAAGAAGAAAGCGGCGCGGTGGAGCTGCCGCTGGAGTGCCGCCGATTGCAATTGCAATCGCGGCTTTTTTTTTCTTTTTCTTTTCCCGCCGCTTGGGGCGGCGAAAACCCTGGAGCCGGTCCTGCTGCTTCTGATGTGCTTAAACAGATTTTTGTTGTTAATTTTTGTGTGTTTTGTTAGTTGCTCTTCAAATTCTTTTTTGGCCTGCCTAACTATACTTTTACCCTTGACTTGCTGGAGTTTATGCGCCTTTCTATTTTCCTCAGTAGGATGTGACTTCCAAATTTAACTCTCTTTTTTACTCGGTTGTTTAGTCATGGTGGTATTTTTTTTTTTGGCCCGCTTCCTTTTTTTTTTTTAATTTGAGGAATACATTTAATTTGAGCCTCTGTTATGGTATTTTTTAAAAGTTTCCATGAAGCTTGCAGGCATTTCACTCTTGTGACTATACCTTTTATTTGCTATTTAACTAGCTTCCTCATTTCTGTTTAGATCCCCTTTTTGAAGTTAAATGCTACTGTGGTGGTCTTCTTTTGCATTTCCCCCTCCTCCCCACAAGGATTTAATTATATTACAGTCACTATTACTGAGTTGTTCAGCTATATTCACCTCTTGGACCAGATCCTGTGCTTCACTTTGGACTAATTCGAGAATTGCCTCTCTCCTTGTGGATTCCAGAACTAGCTGCTCTAAGAAGCAGTCATTAAAGATATCTAGAAACTTTATCTCTGCATCCCATCCTGAGGTGACATGGATCTAGTCAATAAGGCGATAATTGAAATCCCCCATTATTATTGCATTTTAAATTTTTATAGCATCTCTAATCTACCTGAGCATTTTAGTCACCATCATCATCCTAGTTAGGTGGTTGGTGGTATATTCCTTCTACTATATTCTTAATATTTTAGCATGAATTTCTATTGATAGACATTCTATGATACAGATCGATTCATTTAAGATTTTTACTGTATTTGGCTCTATGCTTTCTTTCACATATAGTGACACTCCTCCACCAGCACAACCTACTCTGCCATATTCTGTACCCTGATTTTACCATGTCCCATTGATTATGATTCTTCTGCCAAGTTTCTGTTATGCCTATTATATCAATATCCTAATTTAATGCCAGCCACTCAAGTTCACCCATCTTAGTATTAAAATTCATCCATGTTAGTAAGGGAGATAGCTTATGTGGACAGAGATCCTGAAGGGAGGAACAGTAGAAGTAGTCAACCCTGGGGAGAAAGCACAGGCTGGAGTTCATGCAGTCAAGTATTT
This sequence comes from Emys orbicularis, assembly GCF_028017835.1. Classification (NCBI taxonomy): domain Eukaryota; kingdom Metazoa; phylum Chordata; order Testudines; family Emydidae; genus Emys; species Emys orbicularis. The sequence continues at coordinate 263,580,809 of NC_088683.1, read as the reverse complement.
TGGAATTACTTTTTTTTTGTTTTTTAATAAAAACTGGACCCCAGGAGGGGTGACTCTTTTGCTCTGTAAAAAGTGGGTATCTTTGGTTTGGAGCTGGGCTGGTGTTCTACTTCTAAATGCTTTACAGAAAAAGATCGCACGGCATCTGTTTCTCCTCTCACACTAGTATATATCAAGAGTAACTCAATGGAGTTTAAGTGAGATGAGAATTAGATCTAAGATCCCTGCCCTAAGAGTTTACAATCTAAATAGAAAAAGACCTGGGGGTGAAGAAAGAAAGAAAGAAAGAAAGAAAGAAAGAAAGAAAGAAAGAAAGAAAGAAGAAAGAAAGAAAGAAAGAAGAAGAAAGAAAGAAAGAAAGAAAGAAAGAAAGAAAGAAAGAAAGAAAGAAAGAAAGAAAGAATGGCAATATAATTGAATGGTGAAATGAACCAGCTTTTTATAGTTTCTTGTAACTGCATGGATTTTTAATGCATAATTTGTTCACTAGCTTAAGTTATTTGGGGGAGTGAGCAAAGTGGGACAGGTTTCAAAGGTCTTTCTGAAGAGGTTCATTTTATGCAGAACTGATCAAAAAGCAAGACTTGTCAATTTATCCTGAATCAGGATAAAAAATTGAAATATCTAAAACTTTTCACAGAAAGAATTCAAAAATGTTGATCCAGAAGTGTCAAAACACTTTGTTTCAGGGTTGATATTAATCTTGCATCTGTCTGAGCCTCGGTAGTGCCTCATGAGAGTTGTCATTCCAGGTCTTTCATCCATCATTCTCCTCTCTGAGCCTTGTCCCTGGCCAGACTACATCTCCTATGATTTTCTAAGGCAGATCTGCCATAGGGAGAGATTATGGTACATAGTGGGAGATATCGTTGGGCCAGAGAATATGGCTCTTAAGAAAAATAAGAATGGGCACCTGAAGGACCTGGAACTCCTGTGAAGCACCATGACAGTCCAGACAGATGCACAGATAAAAGGGTCAACCTGAAATGAAATGGCTTGATTTGGATCAACCTGAAAAAAATTTAGTTTAATAGAATCATAGAAGATTAGGGTTGGAAGAGACCACTGGAAGTCATCTAGTCCACCCCCCTGTTCAAAGGAGGACCAACCCCAACTAAATCATCCCAGCCAGGGGCTTTGTCAAACCATGCCTTAAAAACTTGCAAGGATGGAGATTCCTAATGTACAACCTAGACCTCCCCCACTTGTTTCCTTGTTTCCATTTTCCTGACTGAACATTTTGATGAAACCCCATTTTTCAGTGGAAAATTGTTTCATTTCAAAATGTTTTCATCGGACCTACTTTTAAAGAAGGGCTGAAAGAAAAAGCTATGGAAGCACGCAAGTGTTTGTCTACACAGTGCATTAGTCTGCACCTGAGGAGTGTAAATTCTAGCTCACACTAGTGTGTCATGCACTAACTGGCCCATATTGGGCCTTGTTGACATGCACTAAAAATTCCCTAGTGCACATGAATGTAGTCCTGTTTCAAACTGTTACAGTAGGGAACTTCTAGTGCATGCACTAGACACTCCTTTGGTGCAGACTAATGAACTGTGAAGACAAGTTCATTGATTATGTCAGGAAGAATGTCTAAGGGGTATGATCTGCAGGGAAAGAAGTCTGTAAATGAGAGACTGAAAGGATGAGAAGGAGGCAATTAGTTATGTGATTTGAAGAAAGAGAAGGGAGAAAAGAGAGCTGTAGGCAGGGAAGGGAATTGAAAGCTGGGCTGGCGCATGGTTGTGAAGAACCTTCACGACAAGGGGATAAAATTTTAACCAGCTAGTGAAGGAAGACAGTAAAGTGATCTGAGAATGGACTGGATGTGATTAAAGCAATAGGCAAAATAGAAGATTGTTGTGGCCTTTTTAGCAGATTGAATGGTGGGATTTAAAGATGTTATCTGGGATGCCAAAAAGAAAAAGAGAAAAATAATTGAGGTGAGAAGTAATCAGAGCCTGAAGAAGGGTACTTAGTGGGCAAAGGAAAGGAAAGGAATGATATAGGATGAAGAGTAAGGATTTAGTAGAACTGGTCAAACTGTTGACCCTTTGGATTCGGGGATGGCAGAAAAAATATATTTTTTTTATTTCTTAACCAACAATGTTTTAAAAAACAAAATATAGAATTTAAGTGATAGCCGTGATGTAGAAAGAAAAGTCAAAACACTATGGTTTGAGCTGTGGGGCAATGGAAATTATAAAAAGTGGGGAGGATATAAGAGGATTTTAGTTTTCATTGTGCTCAGTTTGAGCTGGTGGCAGGTCATCCAGGAAGAAATGTCAGAGAAACAGTAAGAGATGCAAATCTAAATGTGAAGGAAAAGATTAGGAGTTAAGTAGATTTGAGACTCAACAGTGTATAGGTCAGAGATGAAGGCATGCAATTGGATTAGATTGCCTGAGATAACATGTAGCAGAAAAGAGTCTTGAGGGTCACCAGTAAAGAGTGGAAAGGAGTAGAGGATGAAGCCCAAAAGATATTCTGAGGGAGTGGTGGAAGAGGTATGAAAAGCATCAGGAAAGCATATTATTTGATGAAGGGGAAGAAGAGTAACCAAAACTGCCTTGCTACCCTAGAAGAACTGTCTGTATAATTACTGTGCTCAGTTTGCAATAATTAAAGACATTCATTAAAAAAGTTACAATATAGAGAAATGTTGGACCATGTTCAAACAGCAAAACAGGATAATGCCAAATTATCTGTAGCAATTAAAAAGATAATTTTATATATGGTGAACCTAGTTGAAAATCCTAATTAGTAATATCATGGTATCCTCTTCAAACATTCCCTACAATTCTCTGTAAAGTGTAGATACATAGGCTATGAATTTAATTGTATCTGAGCAAGGGTAATTTAATATTAGAGCTAGGTGGAATTGACAAATACACTTTTTTAATATACAGGCAAAATCCTTCACAGATTTGGCTCATGATTTTGCATCCAAAATATTTCTAGGGGAGACTGAAAAGGATTATCATGGAAACATAAAAAACTTAGAGCAACATTTTTGTGCAGAGAAGGCCCCAAAGTGACTTTAAAAAGTTGCAGGTCATCACACTGCAGGAAAAAATGTACCATGCATCATGGAAAAGATCTCTCCAATGGTCTCTTAGGTCCACACCAATTTTGGGGACTTGGTGATCCTGGGCCATGATAGAGCATAGACAATTTCCTGGATCCACCAGGCAAAACTACATGTTGGAAAGACCAGAAATGGACTATCCGGCCTGTCTGAGAGTTTACAGTCCAACTGCAAAGCTGAAATATATGAAATCCTACATCCCCAATATTTTTGGCATATAGAAATGCCCTTTTATTTGGGCCTCACTCTAATCCCTGGGTTTGGCTATTAGCTACTGTAAGTAAGTAGTCCTGAACCCAAAAAACTGTGAAGGAACCTCATGGTTGTTGTTATAAATTATGGGGGGATGGGGTGGATAATTTATTTAGTAAATGGAATCATAGACTCCAAAGCATAATTATAGAACAAGTGGTCTATGGCCATGGAATACATTGGGCACTGAATGTATCATGAGTCTAATTTTCTGGAGCAGAGTACCAAAGATTTTGACTAGTGATCAGTCAACTTCAAGTGAGTCAGAGGCTCAGCTGAAATAAATGTCCAGAATTTCAGATGGTTATCCAAAGCCCAAAAAAACAACTTTACAGTGAAAAGTCAAACTCTAAATATTGAAAGAAGAGACTTTCTAATGAAAATTCCAGTATTTGCTGGTTTCAGATTATCCAAAAAATGCAAGACTAATGACTCTTCTCAGAATATGCATGCATCTCTACTTTCAACTCAACACCATGAAATGCAGAAGTGAGCCAAATTAATAACAAACATTATTCAAATTTCAAAACTGCTTTAGTTTGGGCTCAGATTTATTTGTTTTGGATGATGTTTTGGTTAGCTTCTTATTTAATCTCAACTGATTGACCCCAAACCACCTTATTATTGATAGCACCCTTCCATACACACACACACACACACACACTTACACACATGTATTTTAACTTTGAGCATATGCTTAAAAGTCCCACTGCATAAATATATTTCTGAATCAGTACTACAACATAAAAGTTCATAAATATGTTGCATAAGGTCATTACACAGCACTTTTAATAGTTCATAACTATGGGGGAAATTCTTCACTTACTCCCATGTACCCCACTGACTACAAAGGTTGTATTTATCCAGGTTAACTTTGGGTAGGTCAATGTTTACGGCGGTGTGTAGAATACAGACACTGCACAGCCAGCTAGTATGTGTATAAATAGTATGTAGATTGTGGCCTGGTCTACACTACGAGTTTAGGTCGACTTTAGCCGCGTTAAATCGAATTAAGCCTGGACACGTTCACACGACGAAGCCCTTTCTTTCGACTTAAAGGGCCCTTTAAACCGGTTTCTTTACTCCACCTCCGACGAGGGGATTAGCGATAAAATCGGCCTTAGGGGGTCGGAATTGGGGCAGTGTGGGCGGAATTCGACGTTATTGGCCTCTGGGAGCTATCCCACAGTGCTTCATTGTGACCGCTCTGGACAGCACTCTCAACTCAGATGCACTGGCCAGGTAGACAGGAAAAGCCCCGCGAACGTTTGAATTTCATTTCCTGTTTGCTCAGCGTGGAGAGCACAGGTGACCACGCAGAGCTCATCAGCACAGGTAACCGTGATGGAGTCCCAGGATCGCAAAAGAGCTCCAGCATGGACAGAACGGGAGGTACGAGATCTGCTCGCCATATGGGGAGATGAATCAGTGCTGGCCGAACTCCGAAGCAGTAAACGAAATGGCAAAATATTAGAAAAGGTCTCCAAGGCCATGAAGGAAAGAGGCCATAACAGGGACGCACAGCAGTGCCGCGTGAAAATTAAGGAGCTAAGGCAAGCCTACCACAAAGCCAGAGAAGCAAACGGAAGGTCCGGGGCTGAGCCGCAAACATGCCACTTCTACGCGGAGCTGCATGCCATTCTAGGGGGTGCAGCCACCACTACCCCAACCGTGTGCTATGACTCCCTCACTGGAGAAACACACAGGGAAGAGGGTTCGGAAGAGGAGGATGGAGGAAATGTAGATAGCTCACAGCCGCAAGGAAGCGGAGAAACCAGTTTCCCCAACAGCCAGGATATGTTTGTCACCCTGGACCTGGAACCAGTAACCCCCGAACTCAACGAAGACCCTGAGGGCACACAGGGGACCTCTGGTGAGTGTACCTTTGTAAATATTACACATGGTTTAAAAGCAAGCGTGTTTAATGATTAATGATTAATTTGCCCTGGCAATCGCGGCCAGTACAGCTACTGGAAAAGTCTGTTAACGTGTATGGGGATGGAGCGGAAATCCTCCAGGGACATCTCCAGAAAGCTCTCCTTCATGTACTCCCAAAGCCTTTGCAAAAGGTTTCTGGGGAGGGCTGCCTTATCCCGTCCGCCATGGTAGGACACTTTACCACGCCAGGCCAGTAGCACGTAGTCTGGAATCATTGCATAACGAAGCATGGCAGCGTATGGTCCCGGTGTTTGCTGGCATGCAGACAACATCCATTCCTTATCTCTCTTTGTTATCCTCAGGAGAGTGATATCATTCACGGTCACCTGGTTGAAATGGGGTGATTTTATTAAGGGGACATTCAGAGGTGCCCGTTCCTGCTCTGCTGAACAGAAATATTCCCCGCTGTTAGCCATGCGGTGGGGGGAGGGGTGAAGTGATCATCCCAGAGAATTGGGTGTGGGGGAGGGGAATTAGTTGGGTTTGTGCTGCATGTTAACCCTGAAACCGCAGCCGCTCCTTTTACATTGCAAACCCATTTTAAATGGCCAACCCAACGGGTGCTTGGTATGGGAAATGAGAGCACTACTGTTTGAAACCATTCCCACATGTTAAGAAGGTTAAAAAAGCCAAAAGACTGTGTCTTACCATGGCTGCCTGCAAGCTGAAATCTGTGGCCTGGCACTGCGTGAGTGATCTCTCACACCAAACCGGCAGGCCCTCAATATAAGAGGAAAAATGCGACCTTGTAACGAAAGCACATGTGCTGTGTAATGTGAACAGCAAAATTTAACGTGAAAGAGTGTACCAATTGTTCTCTAAAATGTGTCTTTTTTAACCACCTCTCCCTTCTCCTCCACCAGCTGCAAATCTTTCTCCTTCACAGAGGCTAGTGAAGATTAGGAAGAGGAAGCGAAACATACGTGATGACATGTTTACAGAACTACAGACTGCCTCCCACGCTGACAGAGCACAGCAGAATGCGTGGAGGCAGTCAATGACTGATTATAGAAAAGCCCAATATGAACGAAAGGAGAGGTGGCCTGCTGAATCGCGGGATGAACAGAGCAAGTTGCGGGCTGAAGATAATAGGTGGCGTCAGCTTGCAGACAGAAGGCAAGAGTCGATGCTCCGGCTGCTGGAGCATCAAACTGATATGCTCCAGCGTATGGTTGAGCTGCAGGAAAGGCAGCAGGAGCAGAGACCGCCGCTACAGCCCCTGTGTAACCAACAGCCCTCCTCCCCAAGTTCCTCCTCCTCACCCAGACGCCCAAGAACACGGTGGTGGGGCCTCCGGCCACCCAGTCACTCCACCCCAGATGATTGCCCTAGCATCAGAAGGCTGGCCTTCAATAAGAGTTAAAGTTTTAAACTGCAGTGTGTCCTTTTCCTTCCCTCCTCCCCCACCCATCCCGGGCTACCTTTGCAATTATCCCCCTAGTTGTGTGATGAATTAATAAAGAATGCATGAACGTGAAGAAACAATGACTTTATTGCCTCTGCAAGTGGTGCTCGCAGGGGGGAGGGTAGGGGAGGGTGGGGTGGTTGGTTTACAGGGAAGTAGAGTTAACCGGGTGGGGGGGGAGGGGCGGAGGGTTCATCAAGGAGAAACAAACAGAAGTTTCACACCGTAGCCTGGGCAGTCACAAAACTCGTTTTCAAAGCTTCTCTGATGCGCACCGCGCCATGCTGTGCTCCTCTAACCGCCCTGGTGTCTGGCTGCGCGTAATCAGCGGCCAGGCAATTTGCCTCAACCTCCCACCCCGCCATAAATGTCTCCCCCTTACTCTCACAGATATTGTGGAGCGCACAGCAAGCAGCAATAACAATGGGGATATTCTTTTCGCTAAGGTCTGAGCGAGTCAGTAAGCTGTGCCAGCGCGCTTTTAAATGCCCAAATGCACATTCCATCACCATTCGGCACTTGCTCAGCCTGTAGTTGAACAGGTCCTGACTCCTGTCCAGGCTGCCTGTGTAGGGCTTCATGAGCCATGGTATTAAGGGGTAGGCTGGGTCCCCAAGGATCACGATAGGCATTTCAACATCCCCAACGGTTATTTTCTGGTCCGGGAAGAAAGTCCCTTCCTCCAGCTTTTGAAACAGAGCAGACTGCCTGAAGACGCGAGCATCATGTACCCTTCCCGGCCAGCCCACGTTGATGTTGGTGAAACGTCCCTTGTGATCCACCAGGGCTTGCAGCAGCATTGAAAAGTACCCCTTGCGGTTTATGTACTCGGTGGCTTGGTGCTCCGGTGCCAAGATAGGGATATGGGTTCCGTCTATGGCCCCACCACAGTTTGGGAATCCCATTGCAGCAAAGCCATCCACTATGGTCTGCACGTTTCCCAGAGTCACTACCCTTGATATCACCAGGTCTCTCATTGCCCTGGCAACTTGGATCACAGCAGCCCCCACAGTAGATTTGCCCACTCCAAATTGATTCCCGACTGACCGGTAGCTGTCTGGCGTTGCAAGCTTCCACAGGGCTATCGCCACTCGCTTCTCAACTGTGAGGGCTGCTCTCATCTTGGTATTCTGGCGCTTCAGGGCAGGGGAAAGCAAGTCACAAAGTTCCATGAAAGTGCCCTTACGCATGCGAAAGTTTCGCAGCCACTGGGAATTGTCCCACACCTGCAGCACGATGCAGTCCCACCAGTCTGTGCTTGTTTCCCGGGCCCAGAATCGGCGTTACACGGCATCAACCTGCCCCAGGAACACCATGATTTCCACATTGCTGGGTCCTGTGCCTTGTGAGAGGTCTATGTCCATGTCAATTTCCTCATCACTCTCGTGGCCGCGCTGAAATCGCCTCCTCGGCTGGTCCTGGTTTTGCTTTGGCATGTCCTGGCTCTGCATATACTCCAGGACAATGCGCGTGGTGTTCATAGTGCTCATAATTGCCGCGGTGATCTGAGCGGGCTCCATGATCCCAGTGCTAGCTATAGCGTCTGGTCTGAAAAAAGGCGCGAAACTAGTATCTGACGGACCGGGGAAGGAGGGAGGGAGGGAGGGAGGGGCGAGTGACGACATGGCGTACAGGTACAGGGAATTAAAATCAAGAAAGGTGGCTGTGCATCAGGGAGAAACACAAACAACTGTCACACAGAATGGCCCCCCCAAAGATTGAACTCAAAAGCCTGGGTTTAGCAGGACGTTGATTTGACAGAGGGAGGGGGGAAGCAAATGAATACAGAACAAATCTATTTTTTACATCTTAAGACGACGGTGCAGCATGACTGATAGCCCTCGGCATCTTCTGGGTGCTTGGCAGCAAATACTGGGCGCTTGGCAGTAGCCTTCAGGCCTATTGCACGATCTGCTGCTCAGGGAAGACTCTGCTAATGCAGAGTCTGCTAAGACTCTGCTAATCTGCTCTGCTGATGAGCCAACAGGGCGCTTGGCAGAAAATGGCATACTACGACTGATAGCCATCATCGTCATTGTGAAGGCAGCAGGATGGGGGACTGGGGGACATACGGAGTTCCAGCCACTGCTGGACTGACCATGTCTGCCCAGGTGCCCATGATTGACAGCCACTGCTGTACTACGAGGACGGTTACCAGTCGTAATAAACCATCTACTGCCAAAAGGCAAAAGGCAAGGGCTGGTGCAACGCAGCCCTACGGCTGCCATCCCCACGGCTGCCAGCACCCAGATCGCCAATGAAGGCTACCAGTCATGCTGCACCGTCTACCGCCAAAAGGCAGTTAGCTGCTGCTGCTGTGTAGCAATGCAGTCCCACGTCTGCCGGCACCCAGATGACATATGGTGACGGTGAGCTGAGCTGAGCGGGCTCCATGCTTGCCGTGGTATGTTGTCAGCACAGGTAACCCAGGTAAAAAGGCGTGAATCTATTGTCTGCCGTTGCTGTGACGGAGGGGGAGGGGCCTGACGACATGTACCCAGAACGCCCCGCGACACTGTTTTGCATCATTCGGGCATTGGGATCGCAACCCAGAATTCCAATGGGCGGCGGAGACTGCGGGAACTGTGGGATAGCTACCCATAGTGCAATGCTCCGGAAGTCGACGCTAGCCTCGGTACTGTGGACGCGGTCCGCCGACTAGAGCACTTAGAGCATTTTATGTGGGGACACACACAATCAGCTGTATACAACCGATTTCTATAAAACCGGCTTCTATTAATTCGACCTAATTTTGTAGTGTAGACATACCCTGTGAGGCACTACTTAGGTGAGTAGAGTAGAGACACACCAGAACCCTAGAGTATATATCCTACATGGCTCTCATTACGTCCAAGTAGTGCTTTCCACATCTCCACTGCCAGAGCCATTCACTGCCTCATGTAACTACACATTGCAGTGTGGAAACATCCTGCATTTCGTTGTGGCTTGTAGCTACATGTATTCTACATGCTGCCTTAATGTTAAATTAAGTTGAAAATTTAATTAAAAGTTGAAAATGTTGTAAAAGTATTGTCCATATGACATTCACATTAAATCAACTGAGTTCATCATGATTTCAGTTCTTATAATACCAACATAATTAATAAGTATTAGGTAATGATTTTAAATTGTAACCAAAACTGGAAAGAAAGTGAACATACATCAAAGAAAGAGAGAGAGAGAGAGAGAGAGAGAGAGAGAGAGATTGTGTCTGCAATACTAACTGACAAAAGTTCTGATGTACTGATATATTGTAGGGGTTTCAGGTATGTGCACGATGTTATATACCATATGTTCTGCTGCTATACTGCATACAAAATAATGGACAATTTGACATATCAATCTTTGACACTCTCTGCTTATGTGTGTATTTCACATTTAAATATATTTGTCTGTTGATATACAAAATCCCTTCGGGAATGATAGTCCATATTTATTATTTGTTATGTCTACTGTATATTAGGGATGTAAAATCTGTTAATCTTACTTGTTCAAAGCTGATCTTTAAAAAAAGTTTTTGTTTTATCTAATTATCTAATAAATTAATACAACAAGAGAGCTCATTAAATTCAGAGCAAGGAAGAGGAAAAAGGTGTCACTAGAACTTAATTAGCAGGATACAAAGATACCAATTAACACCTATGTCTCAAGAAGAGATAAACTTTTTCATGTGCCATAGTCAAAAAATAAATTCACAGCTGGTTACACATATTTAAGTGGCATGCAGCTAAATTTAATTCTTGTGTTGATATTAAGGTCAAAGGATCATGTAAGGGAAAAAAACAACGTTTGTGGGCTAGCAATTGTGGTTCTATTTTATTAATATGAACACCGTCTGTTTAGGTATTCAGATTAACAGCAGTGTAGTTATGGAAAAATACGCTACAGAAATGGCTCAGAATGTTATAATCTCTTTCTACCAGATGCACCACACTAATTTGTGCCAATAATAATTATAAATAAATAATTTGTAATTAACACCTCTGCTAAGCTATCAGTTATTTTCTTAAAAAGATAATAAAGGAGCTGATAAGAATAAGATACTTCTTAAATATAGATGTTGCTATTTTTTCTCTATTTGGGGTTATGTCAACAAAGGTGTAAAGGCCATTGGATTTTAAGTATCATAGTAAACCATACATAACCATATACGATGAAAATGAAAATGATTATTTAAATTATTATTATTTATGGGGACATTAGTTCATCGATTTAGGCTTCAAAATATAACTTCTTATGTCTACACAGCAACAAGACAGCCCGTGTCAGCCCACACAGGCTCTTAGGGCTCTAGCTGCGGGGCTGTTTCATTGCTGTGTAGAGTTCCAGGCTTGGGCTGGAGACCGAGCTCTAGGATCTTCCCACCTTACAGTGTCCTGGAGCCTGGGCTCTAGCCTGAGCCTTACACAGCAATGAAACAGCCCCGCAGCCCGAGCGCCGTGAGACTGAGTCAGCTGGCATGGGCCAGCTGCAGGAGTCTAGTTGCCATGTAGTCGACATACCCAAAGAAAGATAAATCTTGAGCAGCATCCCAACATGTGTTATGTTTATATAGTTATTAGAGTTAAATATTCTGCTCTTTGTTACTCCCATTAATCCCACTGAGATGGGGTTGCACTGACATAACTGAGGGTAGATTGAGGGACTGAGTATCTAAAGTGATTTACCAATTTTAAGAAAACCCTAAAGACATTTTAGGCAGTATCTCTATGCCATTCACAGAAAATTCCACTTAAAACAAACTTGTAAATGACCTGATAGTGTTAAGCAACATAAGCACGAGATGGGGTTGCACTGGCATAAATGAGGGTAGATTGGGAAGAGGATGAGTTTTTCAACAAAAAAATTGAACCAGAATTATTTGCCAATTTTTTTTTCATGGAGGAAAAAAAACATTTCTCAATAAGCTCTAATTATATCATAAATTTCACTATATCTAGATTTTTTAATGTTTGTTTTCTATCTGCATAGGATTTTCTATTTATTTCTCAGTTTTGAATTTGAGCAATGTGCCTTCACCTTTGAGCTATGGGTTGTTGAAAAGAATTACATTTTTAACAGTCTGCATCTGAAACAGCTGAGGTTTGAAACTTTGCATGAGCAAAAAAATCATTAGGAATGAATGTCTTTACTTGGTTAAATGGTTGAAAAGTCATTGTGCAGATTTTTTGCATTCTTCCCCTGAAGTTAGTTGAAGTCAATGGGTGTCACACGTGACAATCTGACAATGGAGTTGTAGATTCCAGATCTCCAAATGTATCCAAAAAGTTAAGAATAATTGAACAAATATTTGTTGAGTAAACAGTTCTATATTTTTGTGCTGCCAAAGAGGGCAATTTAAAACCAGATGCTTCCCAGGAGTATCCAGGGTTCTGAGGCATCTTGCTATCATCTGCCTTTAATATGAAGAAGCTTTGGCTGTTCCTGATGTGGGTCAGCTCCCCAATCCCATTGGCTGCAGGCAACACAAGCCCTGCTGACACTCTGCAGCTTAGAGATAGGCACACTTCTGCCCTTGAGCCTTCTGGGCATCTCTCTAGCATCTCCAGGTGCTATTAAACTGGACATTTGCAGGATTCACTGATTCGCTGCTTCCAAAGAAACAGCACATACCAGTTCCACTTCATATCACTGCTCCACTTAACTCACAGCACTTTGATTTGATTATAGTGAAATCAAATATAAGTTAGCATAGAGATTCAAGTAATAGCAAGTAGAAATATTGGAAACAAATAATTACATATAAAATAAAATCATAACAAGAGTCTAGACTTAATTAACAAGATACTCTCATGTTACTAGAGTAATGTTCACCCAAAATCCTTTACAGCCAAGCTGATGTTACCCTTCTTTCCTGAGACATGTGTGCTGTCAGTTAGACTCATAGATTCCTACACCAAAAGGGATCATTTGGTTATCTAGTCCTACCTCCTTCATAACATAGGCCATAGCATGTCCTCCAAATACTTCCTAGAGCAGATCTTTTTAGAAAAACATCCAATCTTGATTTAAAAATAGTCCATGATGGAGAATCTACCTTAGCCTTTGATAAATTGTTCCAATGGATAATTACACTCACTGTCGAAAATGTATGCCTTATTTTCAGTCTGAATTTGACTAGCTTCAACTTTCAGCCATTTAATTATGTTATATGCTTATCTGCTAGACTGAAGAGCCCATTATTAAATATTTGTTCCTCATGTAGATACTTATAGACTGTAATCAAGTCACTGGTTAATTTCTTTTTGTTAAATTAAATAGATAGACTCAAAGAGCTCAGTTATACTACACTGGAATACAAAACCTGAAGGACAATCATGGCTGGTGCAGGTCAGCTGACTCGGGCTCGCAGGACTCAGGCTGTAGGGCTAAAAATTGCTGTGTAGATGTTCAGCCTCTGGCTGGAGGCCAAACTCTGGAACCTGAGCAGGGTGTTGGACTAGATGACCTCCTGAGGTCTCTTCCAACCCTGATATTCTATGATTCTATGAACCTCACAGGGGAAAGGGTCCCAGAGCCTGGATGGCAGCTTGATCCTGAATGTCTACACAGCAATTTTTCAGAATGCAGCCCGAATCCAGTGAGCCCAAGTCAGCTGACCCAGGCCAGCTGTGGGTGTTTAATGCTGTGTAAACATACCCTATAAGGCAGGGATTGGCAACCTTTGGCACGCAGCCTGCCAGGGTAAGCCCCCTGGCGGGCTGGGCTGGTTTGTTTACCTGCCGCATCTGCAGGTTCGGCCGATCACAGCTCCCACTGGCCATGGTTCGCCGCTCCAGGCCAATGGGGGTGGCGGGAAGTGGCGGCCAGTACATCCCTCATCCTGCGCCGCTTCCTGCAGCCCCCATTGGCCTGGAGCGAACCTCAGCCAGTGGGAGCAGCAATCGGCCGAACCTGCGGATTCGGCAGGTAAACAAACTGGCCTGGCCCGCCAGGGTGCTTACCCTGGTGAGCTGCGTGCCAGAAGTTGACGATCCCTGCTATAAGGCATGTTTTCTAATCTTTTAATCTTTCTCATGACTCTTCTCTGAACTCTCTCCAATTTTTCAACAACCTTCTTGAATAATGGACACCGAACTGGACACAGTATTCCAGCAGTGGTCACACCAGTGCCAAATACAGAGGTAAAATAACTTCCCCACTCCTCCTCAAGATTCCCCCGTTTATGCATACCAAGATCACATTAGCTCTTTTGGCCACAGCATCACAGTGGGAGCTCCTGTTCAGCTGATTATCCATCGTGACCACCATATATTTTTCAGAGCCACTGCTTTCTAGGACACAGCCCCCATTCTGTAAGTATTTCCTAGATTCTTTGTTCCTAGATATTCCTTGTCCTCCTAGGTGAAGGATTCTATGTATCTCTCTTTGCACTTTACACCAGCCCAGTCCTATGTCTTTTTTCATAAACACTGTTAGTTTCATCCTGTGGGTTTTCTATTTTTTTTTTTAGATTTTGCAATCTCTCAATTCTCACCTGGCTCAGTATGCAAATAGTCATAGAGTATGAGACCTACAATACACAAATAACCAGACAGGGAGCATCTCCAAGGTAGATCACCTCCTGGTGACATGCCTTAACTCCAAGACCTTAAGAGCATAATTTTCAGTATAGATATATAACTTGTTAAATATTATCATTCATTTTGCAATGCCTATGATGACTAGTGGGCTACTGACTCTCAGTAGAGACCTCATATGCCACCATTCCATGAACTAGTATGCAGATATCTAACCCAAGGTATTTGTATAAAACCATATGGACCCCCTGTGCACTCTGCCAATTGGCACCAAGAGGTCCGTGGGTTAGACCTACCCACCCCTTTCAAAGAGCAAGAAAGCACTCTGAGAACATCACAAATTACTCTGTAATGGTACTAGTCAGATCATTTAATTCAATACATATAATTATATAAACATACTTTAACTATAAATATATATAAATCTGTGACCCCCAAAGGCATGTAACCAAATTGCCCTAGGCAACTTCAACCTGCTCCCATTCACTTTGAAGCTGGAAGAGATCAGAGACATCTTCTGTTCTTGCTGCCCTTGGAGTACTGGAGCACAGGAAAAGCAGCATGAATCCAACTTCTTGTGCAGCAGAATCTCTCCTATACACCATCTTTTGTTGAAGGGGTCTCTTTTCTTGGAGCACTTTATAGTGAGCAACATGGGTAGTGACTCACCTTCCCTAAACACACTCAATGCAAAGTAACCTACTACAGAACTTTAAATTAAAAACAACAATAATGCCACTTAAAATCAAAAGCCATTTCAGTGCTTCGCATAAAGACATTGCTAACCATTCCAGTCAGGTCCTCTCTTCCTTCTCTAGGGAGCACCAACATTTTTTTTCCCCTAGGATGCTTTTGGGAGCTTTCTTTGAGGAGGTTTTTAAGTGCAGATTGGAGCAGCATCCTTTCCTCATGACCAAGGTGAGGAAATTGAAACTTTCACTTAAGGGTTATATACACCTTATACTAATGAGTGTGTAGCTGATGGATTTGGGGGCAATTCAAATAGCTGAGGGTTGGATAAATGAGTTTGGGGATAAGTTAAATTGTTCTGTACCTATTATATTCTGCTGTAGCCCTGCCTAAAAGTTGTGGCTTGAGTTTGGGATGTTTGACAAATGGAAATGTTTATTTCAACCTCAGTGAATTCAAACAGCTCAAGGGATTTTCTCAAACTTTCAGAAAGACTCAGGGCAAAAGGTAAATGTTTCAGAAAGGTAAAGTGTGTGAAAATGGAGTTTACTGAATACTATCTTGCAAAGTGCATTCTCCTAGGAGCTGGCTGTTAGCATAACTCCACTGTCCTCTTTTCTACACTGTTTTGCAGCATCTAAACTCATTAAAATGTATGAGCATTAGTATACTGAATAACTACTGAATGTCCTTCATGAAGCTTTCCTTTTTGTTGACAGGTAGAATTCTATTCTTAAATATATTTACTGCACTAAGTAACTGGAGCACCCATCAGAATTGTGCAAGGAAGACACAGAGCCCTGATTTTTGTTTAAATTAATGCCTCCTGTATTCTGCTGTAGCAAAGTAAACAGGTCCTAGAGTAAATGAGAAGCAGGCCCATGGTCTCTAGCTACTGAAATTTTGCTGTTTATCATCAATATAAAGAATTGTCTTTTTGAATGTATTTTATGGCATTCCAGGCAGGCCAGCCTCAAGATTGACAAGTACAAATATAAAGGGAACAATAATTCTAAGAGTTCTGTGTGTTCACAAATTCAGTATTTTTCATACGTATTAGGAAACCTACATACTTATGCTGGATAGTTCAAGGTGAATTAAGAGATGCTTATTCACAATTCTCATAGCTAGAACTAAGAATACTGGCCCAACTTGTGAGTTTTCACACACTACATGTTCCATATAAGCTCTAATCACTATATTTTGTGCAAGATTAAATTCAACTGCATACGTATAAAACATGTCTTGATATCATTCACCTACATAGGCAGGCAACAATATTTATGAGCCATCTATATTTGTCTCTAAATAATTCTACAATACAGTCATCAGTTTTAGCTAATTTGATGTCACCCCTGGAGTTATACATCCACTGATTAACAATATTTCTATAAAATATCACCGAAGATGAAGGATACTATCCCAGTTATATGCGGAAGTTGAAGACACTCAGCAAATAGTAGGGTCAGGACTCAAATGCAGATCTGTTTCTTCAGTCCAGAGTTCCTGATCTTTTGCCTACCCAGCAATGTACTGATCCTAATGTTCTCTGAACATCTAAACTAATCTTTGAACCCTGGTATAGTTTTATACAGTAAAAGATTGTTGACTCTTTGTGTTGGTGCACTGCATATTTCTTATACTAAATATTGTCAGTGTCCCTTTCCCATGCTGACACAAAAAATAACAAAAACAAAATATGGCCATTCATCAGGACCTAGAATGTACACTGCTTGCTGAATGAGGAGTATAGAAACATGAGAAGTTGCACTGATTTCTCCATAATACATCTGCATCCTAACAACAAATGTCAACTAAAGTAATATCAGCAAGGCTTATTTTAGTAAAAGACAGGGAATATTTTAAATTGCTTCTTCAACTAACAGTGCCAAATGCTTTAAGTACTTCTCAGGGATTATTCTTCTAGAGATTGGAAACTGGAAAACAGAAGTGTTTTCTAACATCCAAGGGCTATCCAATATTCCCTCTTACAATGACGTGGTCCAGTGGTTAGGGCACAGGACTCAGAAAACCTGGGATAAAATCTTGACCCAACAAAGTCAATGGGAACTTTGCCATTGATTTCAGTGAAGCCACGATTCCTCCTGATTCTGCCACTGACCTACTGTGTAACTCTAGGTAAAACACCTCATCCTTATGCCCCATCAGAATCCTTGTATGTCTTGTCTATTTACTCTGTAAGTTCTTCAGGACAGTGACTGTCTCTTACTTACTAACACAAAGGGGAGTTGCTACTATTTGGGGCTTCAAGTTTTTACTGAAATATAATGATTGCCTCCAATGACCCTTAGATGAGGCCCACAGTGCAAGACTCTTTGGAAGTAGGGCAAGGTTGATTGGGGATCTTCCTTCTGAATGCAATTCCATGTCCTTGAGTATTTATTTGCAGGGTTTAATGTATTCCTCCAAAGGCACTAAGAATTTTACTTGCCCCAATACAATAATCTTCAAGTGGTAGTGTAATGGGGATAGATTGCATACAGCTACTATTAGATTCCCTTTTCTTACATTTCAGCATAACCATGCTGACACACATGCCAGATTTCCACCTTTTCAGGATGTTTTGGAAAACATTATACAGAGTCAACCCCCAGGACTAATTTATTCTCAATCTTGAATGTACGTGTTAGCAAAAGTTCCCGTCATCTTCAAAGGGAGTATCACAGAGTTACTTGTTAAACAAATGTTTACATTTAATACACACACAAAACATTGTAAAGAATATTCAAAATATTTCCTAAATAACTTAAAACAAAAGGCTATTATATAGTAAATCTACCAGTGTTTATTGCTATACAAGCTTCCTTAAATTTGGTACTGTTACCATGCACAAGTATAGAATGGAAGTTTGGTTTGCAGCTTCAGCATTACAATGTAACATTTTTTATGGTATTTACACTTGTATACTTTAGTGAATATATGTAAACCTATTCTTTCCTCTCCAATCTTTCAGAAATTATTTCTCAGTTTATAGTATGGCTAAAGTATAGTGCGTGCTACTTGGATTTCTTCAGAGCCTGCAAAGGAAATTGCATAGCTTCTCAGTCAAAAAACTAAACGCTTGTCTTATCTGTCAACAAGAGTCTGGTGGCTCCTTATAGATAGCAGCATTCAGTCCATTGGTTAATAAATGCCTTGTTTCCTTAGCTTGTACGCAGATAAGAAATCTGCAGATCAGTGTTGCAGGTTTAGAGACCTCAGCCCTGTCAGACACATCTCATGGTCTTATGTTGATCAGCCGTGTCCATAGTGCTTTCCGTAGCTCTTGTATTATTATTTATAAACTCACCTACCCCTCAGCCTTGAGCTCTAATTGGCTCAATTCACGGGCTGTAAATGTATAAAACATACAAAACTGCCTGCTCACAAGGGTTATTTTCTATATAACATCAAGAAAAATGAATCATCTGTCTTTTCACAAGTCCATACCTCCTCCCAAGGGCTTTTCTTCTTTACTTTAGAATAAAATAAATAATTGCTATATAAAATACGCAGGTTACAGTAGCACCACCTGCATCTAAAGATGTGAAAATAAAATAAAATGTATGTATACATATTACACTATACAATGTACTACATAAGGTACCCACTTGTGCCAACTAAATTGCACAACGAATCTGTCTAAATACCAGCCATTAACTTCCAACGTCATACAAATGGTGTTCTCATTTCTTTGAATCCATATAATCATTTTTTTTTGGCTGATAACTCAAGCAAGCCTTAATATCACTGCTTTATGCTGGTCAGAAACCTACTTTTCCATTTTTGTAGAATCATGAATTTGAGGACTTTGATGGGAGATAAATTGGGCTCTGTCATTGTACAGAGACCTTCTGTTGACAAAAAAAGGGAGGCTGTTTCCTCTTGCTCATTCTGATTACTTTACTGATGTCCAACTCTCTACACATGTTGATCTATAGTTACAAGCTTAATTGTGTCATAAGGGCTCATATCTAAAATAGTTATTTGTTGAGCATTGTCAGTGTACACTCTGTCCCAAGAAGTTTACAATACAGACCTTAACTCCTCCCTGAAAAAATGTAATTGTGATGAGCATAGCATGCCTTCACACATTTGGTTGTTTTCCTTTTCCCCATTAAAGAGTGCTGAGTGTTCTTAGTTGGATGACCGATACATGTCCTTCTACGTTTGCATAATCAAAAAATAATACAATTTTAAAACGCAGAAAATTCGTCTGTCAAATTTATATACACAGAGTCTTAAATTTTAATGCTACAGTGATCAAAGACTTCTTTCTTTCCTTCCCTTTCCCTAAATCTGAGACCATTGCATGATATTTGGGAGGGGTAAAAAAAACACAAAAAATTGGTGAGGTACAAAACAAAAAGGGGAAAATCAGGGCATAAAAGAATCAGATTTATAGTAGCCTCATTACTTTGATTTAATACTTCAATAAATTCATTTAATTTTTTTGAATGTAAGATTGAACAATATACTTTATTATTTCTTGCTGGCTTACTGCCAACTGCTTTAGGGAAAAAATGAAACTCTTGAGCTTTCAATGCCTACTGCTATAATACTCCTATTTATTAAATAATGGCTTCCAAAATGATGAAAGGATTGATTGATTGACTCCACCCACCCACATGCACATTGCCACCAATATTTCTACTTCTTTTGGGGGGGGGGGTAAATTTATAGGCTGCCACTCCCAGGCTCAGCTTTCTGAAATGCAGGCCCAGCTTTATCAGATAGCCTTGAAAAAAAGAAGTCTCCTTCAAAAAATGGAAGATGGGTTTCTCGGTGTCTCACTTTTCAGTTAAAAGAGATTCATAATCTCCCAGGAAAGATACATATTGGATACAATAATAACTTGGACATTATGGACACAGTTAAATGGCAGTCTAGTAGTTTGTTAATGAAAGACCTGATGATGAAACAAAAACAAAACCAATCTCCATTCTCCTCCCCGCCCCAAGTGACTGTTAATTTGAAATAAGAAAAGTTGTTCTCAGGAAATTACACTATGACTTACATGGTGTGGCCATTCTAAACTCATGACTGGTTGTCCCAACCTATTCAATTGTCATACTCCATTTCTCAAGAAGAAGTGTGAGAATTTAGTGCTTCCTTACCTCAAACTGTCTCTAATAACTTCTATTCATCTCTCACTTTGAAGAGAAAACAAATTAATGATGAGAGTTTTTTCCCCTCCAACATAGACATATATCCCAATGTATTCCTCAGAATGTGTGATAGACCCAGATAGTAACTATTATAAAAGGTTAAGTATTATGAGAAAATAAGTGCTATGATCTGAACTCATTAGCATCTCTTAATAATACATTATTACATTGATACTGAAATGTTAATCATTAAACAAAATAAAATATGCCTCAAGTAATAATATTATTTTGTAATATCTATATCTTTGTACTGCAGTTCTACATCCTCATACCGTGCTTTGTTAAATCTTACCTTCAGTTCTTGAAAGTTTTTGTTTATACAGATTAATGCTACACTTGCCTTCTTCATTAAGGGGAGCCATAGCTGCATAGTTATTCTCAACACAGCATGAGATATAAACAAGATCAATAGGCACCTGTCAAATTCTTTATCTAATAGGTGATGGACTTTATCACTTCACTCCTCAGAAATCAGTGATCTAATGTCAGTAGCATGATCAAGCATGAGTCTATCCAGTTCTGAATAATAAAATCATCATCTTCTAGATGTAGTTATCCTGTTGCTATGCTCCAAAAACATCCCTTCAGTTTCTAAAGACTTTGAAATAATTTGTTTTCTCTAAACTAATTTGTATCTTGTCAAAGTGAGATTGCAGTTTTACAACCACCCAGGGAATAACTGATCCCCTTCCATAAATAACAGAGTCATCTGCATAAATACCTACAAAAAGGTCCCTGTAGACTTTAAATATATTATATATGGAGAGAAAATACAGATGCAATTAAAAAAGTGAGTTATGCAAGAGGGAGGCTTCACTTGATATATCTCATTCTTTCCAACACTAATGTTTCTGTACCAGCATGTAGACAAAGTTATATAAGCTCTTAGATCTGGGAGTATTACAGAATTAGTGAAAGCAGCATTTTTGAAAAATCCCCCAAACTCCTTACTGCTCAAAATCCACAAGTAAGGGGTTTGAGGGATTTTTTTTTAAATCCTTCTCTCTCTAATTGATCCCCAAACAAATAATCTCAGGATGGCCACCCAGGAAACCAGTACATCTGGAAAGGATGTTTTCAGTATTAGTAAAGTACTCTTCTGGTTGTTAAAATGTTGTTTCTGAAAATGTTGCCCTCCTAAATTAGTGAGCCCAAGAATACAGTGCTTTGGCAAAAGGCAGGATGTCACAGCTACAATAAGGCAACAATGGTACATGTCGTGAATTTAAATCTTTAGAAATGTCCCACAAGTGGGAGTGCCTACTCGCCGAGCCTGGTCTCGCATATAGGAAGGACATGGAAATGGCAGTTTGTATAAAACTTAGGCTCCCCACCAGAATCCCTACAAAGCACAGGGCAGAGAAGAGGATGAATGGACGGGAGAGGGTGCTCCACTCTCAGGCCTCTACATGAAAGTAGGAAAGGGACTGAAAATGTTATCAAGAAGATGACTCCACACCTTCCTCGGCTCCTGAAGGAGACAGGGTGGAAAATGTCAACCCCAGTCTGGATCCCAGCATGGAGTTGAAAAAGGAAGTGGAGGACAAAGAAAAGGAGGATCTCTCTATCTCTCTGCAGGCACCAAGGAGGAGAACATTCAGGAGGGTGTCCCCCAGATCCTGAAACCTGGCATGGAGCTGATAGGAGGGGACAAGAAAAAATCCCTCACCTGTGAGAGAGATGAATGGGGAGAAAATGGAATCCAGAAGATTCAATGAGAGCTCAGGAAGAGGGAATAGGTTGTTTGTCAGTGGAACAGAAGGACACAAAGAATAGGCCGTACCCTCTGGATCCCTCACATTACAGTGTACATGGCAGAAGCAGTGAAGGGTAGAAGGTCTGGTATTCTCACTAGATGCAGGGACAGGAGGAGAGAAGATGAGCAGTACCAGAAAAAAGTGGGGTATGGTATCCTCTCACACCCTTTCAGGGAACCAGAGGACTCAGCAAGAATAGGGAGAAGGCCAGATGGCTTGATTACAGCTAGCACGAGATGGGTCTCAGTGCCTAAATGCATTTCAGCAGATGTCTCCTATCAAGCTAACATCTACTCCCCTGATGTTTGATTCAGTCATAATCAGCAGCAGAAGAGAGAAAAAAAACAAAATTGGAATGTTAAAATAAAACAAAAAACAAGCCACCACCCTGGAAAGCTTTTGAAGGCGGACTCAGAGAAAAAAATCTGACATTAAAAACTCTCTCTCTGAGATTTGGTTCAAGTGGGGATTTTTTAGCACATGACAAACCTTTAAGTTCAACTCCAAACGCCCAATGAATGAGATAGAATAGGATAAGGCCAGCACTCGTTTTTAATAAAAAGCATATAGATTCCTAGATATCCATAGCAAACTTCAGTAGTAGGAAGTATTTGTGGTTTTGCTGAACAGGCTTAGCAATTTGTCCAGAATGGTAAAAGTGACTGTCAAGGAGCGAAAACAAGCAACATTGTAAACGTCAAACAGTAGAAAAGCCCGGGATTCCAGTACCCTGAGCTATAGCCAGGCCTCAAGCAAGTACTGTTCAGCCCCAGCTTTCCTCCTTTGGGCAGAATATGGAGATTTGTGATTTCATTGTTAAACTCCACTAGTAGTATCAGGAAAAAAAAACATAATCAAGAGGCACAATTTGAGGGCCTGACCCAAAGCCCATTGAAGTTAATGAGAATTTTTCCATTTATTTCGATGAGCTTTGGGTCATGCCATGAGAGATCAATTATTGCAACACCAGTGGTTATATCAAGGATTGGCAACCTTTGGCATGCAGCCCACCAGCGAAATCCACTGGTGGTCCGGGACAGTTTGTTTACCTGCAGCTTCCACAGGTTCAGCTGATCATGGCTCCCACTGGCCGTGGTTCGCCGCTCCAGGCCAATGGGGCCTGCGGGAAGTGGTGTGGCCCCAGGGATGTGCTGGCCGCCGCTTCCCACAGCCCCCATTGGCCTGGAACGGTGAACCGCAGCCAGTAGGAGCTGTAATCAGCCAAACCTATGGACGCTGCAGGTAAACAAACCATCCTGGCCCGCCAGCGGATTTCCCTGATGGGCTGTGTGCCCAAGGTTGCTGATCCCTGGGTTATATGATAGATTCTGTGTAGAGTTTCAGTGTAAAGCACAGTGGTGCCTAACTCTGGGACTTAGGCATCTTAGTGTGTCAGATGTGGGCCAGAGTGAGACTGATTTGATAGTTGGGTGGCTAAAGCCCTTCTCTGAGAGATGGGAAATCAATGTTCAGATCACTTCTCCTCATCAGGCAGAAGGGGAGATTCGAACAGTGGTCTTACCCATCCTTGCTGAGTATTCTAACTGCTGGGCTAAAGGTTGTAAAGGAGGAATTCTTCCTTCCCTACCACCCCAGCTGTTTTGTGTGGAGTCAGGTCTTCACTGCCACTGTTCTTGCAAGAAACAGCTTAAGCGCCTGACTCTAGAAGAGAATTCACAGCTGTGGATAGAAAGTGGAGATAGGCACCTCCCTCCAGCCCGTACTTAGACTAACTCGCTTAGAGGGGTTGGGCTTAGAACACACCCCTCTCTTCGGCATCTGCTATTGGCTGACTTAGACAGCTCTCTGCCTAGCATGCTGGCTTTTGTAGATCCCATTCTTCAGTGCCTATTTCTCCACATGCATTGTACAGGGAGCCTCAGTGCCTAAGTCAGGGTTAGTGGATTCCCCGGGGTGGCTAGGTATCTAAGAGTTGGTATTGCAATTCCTAAATCCCTTTGTAGATTTTCCCCTTATTACTTACAAAAGAAGAGCTGTTACCACAATACTAACAGTAGAGGCAAGCATTTAAAATATCACACAGCCAGTCTATTTGTGAAAGAGAACCAGCCTCAACCTGAGATGCTAAGAGAGAATCCCCCAAGATAGCACTAACCAACCATCTGGTGGGCAAGGGCAGGCACAGGAAGGCAAGGGGGACTGGAACCAACTCCCCTGGAACCTCTACAAGAGTTAGAATGTATTGAAAGGATAGAAGAGATGAGTAATTATGAGCAGTAAGTTAGTGTCCATGTCCATCTGGACCCATGCTCAAGCATAGATCAATATCAAAAACCATTTCTTCTTCAATGAATGATGGAGTGACTGGTAAAACTCTAAGAATGCTATTTCTGAATACATTTCCAGCAGTTAACACTGGGCTGGGTGAATTCAGTATGGAATTCACTGTAGAGGATAGAGAAAGTAGGTGAAAAGTTTCAAGGTGTTGTTTCACTGAAGAAGATTAAAAACCAAAAAAAAAAAAACAAAAAAAATCAAAGGTAGCTGTGATCTGAGACATCTCACCTATCAGCAAACTGCCAATATCACTAGACCAGTTATTGAACTCAGTTACACTAGTAAATAACTTCAAGAATAACCCTAACATTAGTGGTTTTTGGCAGCTGAAAGGAAATGTCTTTCATGGAAGGAAACACTGACCAAGGCTTACTTGTCCCACTGTGACTGTCTTTTAAAAATATCCAGTGTTTGCTTTACTGGCACTGGGAGGACCTCCCTAACAAATTTAAGCCATGTCTGATCTTGATTGACTTTGTTTCTATTGTGGGGAAAGATCAGAAGAAGAAAGAGAGAGAGAGGCAAACACAAAACTTACTTGGAGCAACATACGCTCATTAGAGAATGATAGAGGTTCTACAAAAGACAATATAACTCAGGGCAGAATTATGTTTCTTTTTATGAACCACAGTGTATCACAGTGTAAGCATACATTTTCACCTTTACTGATACATTTTTATCCTCCTCCTATTTATAACAAAGATTTGCCTAAGTCATGAAATTTGAATCCGAACTTCCTCCAAATCTGATTTTATTTAGGTCCACATCTGAATCCAAACTTTTCCAGATTTGAGGAGTGTGGGGAGAGGGAAGGCAAAAAGTTTCAGAGTTCTGGTTTGGGCCACAAGGTCTCTTCTGGCAGAGATAAAAAATAAAATTAAGATCTCTAATGTAGCAGCTCTTCCCCATGGACTGCACCTTGAGATGGCAGGAAGGCTTGCATGCCTGCATGATCCTGAGAACTATGCAGGCAGGAGCATAACTCCTGGTAGGGTCACCCATGCCGGACAGGTTGAAGGGAGAAGCCAGACTAAAGGCAGTCTGGTTGGTAGTGGGCTAACATCCCACTTCTGTAAGAAACAAAGTTGTTTTGGAATGGCAGTACTGCTCAGTTCAACAAACTCAATCCAACTCAATTCAAACAGATCTAGAAAAGAGATGACAACACAAAATGGGCAACTCCCAAGGACAGTATTCTGCTCATGAATTTGCAGTCTCCTAAATCCATTACCAAAATTGGTATATGGAATATGCAGACACTATATGAGCCTGGTAAAACAATCCAAGTATTTCCAGTAACATACACAGAGATTGTGTGGGTCTGACACTGTCAAGCCCAAAAGCCAGATCAATGGGCACCAGTTTCAAAAAGGATTAGAACACTATGATTTCCATTGAAGTTCCAGAAAGTATCTATAATTCAGTATAATGAAGCAACAAATTAAGGTATCCAAACAGCCAAACATGCCTTTGTAATTCTAAAACAAATCTGGAGAAACAGAAATCAAACCTTCCAAACTAAACTTGGAATACTTAAAACCATTATAACGTCAATCTTACTATATGGTGCTGAAACTTGAATACTTATTAAGAACTTACTGTCTAAACTCAAAGCTTTCATAAGCTGCCTTAGACAAATCCTCAATATCAGATGGCCAGAAAAAATCACAAAGAACTCTGGAGGAGGACAAAACAGAAACTGATAGGACAGGAAATTATGGCACAAAAATGGAGATGGCTATGACATACATGGAGGAGAAAACTGAATAACATAATAAGGCAGGCAATGGACTGGAACTTCCACATCAAGAGACAATGACAAAGGATTGACAAATGACAAGGATAACATGGAAATGTGCAATAGAAGCAGAATTGAAAGCAATCAAAATGACTTGGGAAGAAGCTAAGACTGCAGCAGGGGACTGGCAAAGATGGAAGGCAGTGCTGAAGGGAAGACAATGGCATGAGAGAAAGAGAGAGAGAGAGAGAGAGAGAGAGAGAAGATAGCAGAGCCAATTTTCATATATTTTGCCATACTGCCTTTCAAAATGAAAGTGCCAAATTTATGTTTCGCTGTGCTTAACAACAAAACTTAGATCTTATACAATGCTTTTCATCAGTAGATCTCTCAGCACTTCACAATCTTTAATGTATTTATACTCCCAACATCCATGTTAGGAAGGGAAGTAGTATTATCACCACCATTTTACAGATGGGGAACTGAGGCACAGGGAGACTAAGTGACTCATGCAAGGTCCCACTGAAAGTCTGCATCAGAGCAGGGAATTGAACCAAGGTCTCTGGATAGTAACCTAACCAATAGACCAGGGATCGGCAACCTTTGGCACGCGGCCTATCAGGGAAATCCACTGGCAGGCCGGGATGGTTTGTTTACCTGCAGCTTCCGTAGGTTTGGCTGATTGCAGCTTCCACTGGCCGCTGTTCGCCGTTCCAGGCCAATGGGGGCTGTGAGAAGCGACGGCCAGCACATCCCTCGGCCCGCACTGCTTCAGGCAGCCCCCATTGGTCTGGGACAGCGAACCGCGGCCAGTGGGAGCCGTGATCGGCCGAACCTGCGGAAGCGGCAGGTAAACAAACCGTCCCGCCCCGCCAGCGGATTTCCCTGATGGGCCGCGTGCCAAAGGTTGCTGATCCCTGCTCTAGGCCAACCATCCAGCCTCCCTTCCCTTAGTCTCTGTAAATGCTAGGCCACATTCCCAGCCCAGCCCAGCCCATTCTACCATTGCCTAGCAGTTCTAGTGATTATAGTTCCACTATTTTTTAAAGTTTGCTCTGCTACCTTAGCTTCTTTTAACAATCCCCTCCTCTTGTAAATTATGAACAGAGTACATGACCAACTTTTGCCCTCAGTTGCACCCAAAGTGCTACTATTGAAGTCAGTGCAGTTACAGGAGTGTAACTGAGGACAGAATCTGAGCCACAAGTATGTATGAACATAGATGACTGCAGAAAAAAATTAGTATTCCTACATACTATGAAGGATGTTAAAAGCCAAACAAACTGAGGCACAGTTAAAAATATGTTTTTTCTAGAGACAATTCTTCATCAGAAATTGCATAAATTTGAATTGGAACGATGCCAATTCCTACTGTTATCACTTTACCCAAAGACTATAAATGGATATATAAACTGGACAAGTCATATATTCTCTGATAACATTGTGCCTGCAGGACACAAGTGATAAGTGGCAGAAGCTTCATTAACATAACATGACAATGCCAAATTAATTCTAATTATCCTGATCATTGAGTATTTAAATTAAAATGAAGACATTAAAAGGTAACTAATTACTGAGAAGGCTATTTCTGAGGATGAATTATGAGAAGGTTTAAACAAAGACAGTATAAAACAATGGGTTTCAACTGTCCAACATCTTGTCAGTCTGTTTATTTCTAGTGATCACATTGGAAAAATCAGTATGATTTTGTTTTTCAGAAAATGTGAAAAATGTAAAGCCTCGTTCAGCTAATTGCATCTTTTACTGCATTTTATCAAATATAATGGCACTATTAATAAAAAATAACTTCTGACTCATCTGTACATTAGCAAGCTTACTAAAGGTCACAGTTCATAATGAAGCTGATTGATAATAATGAATTTCTAAGTAAAAGATGAAAGTAACAAATATTAGAAGCTCACTGATAATGAATTACAAAAACTGCACTTCATGCAAGGCATAAAAGCATATCTATATTATAAGATTTCAAAACAAAAAATTATAACCATTCAAGGCAACTCTTCTTGCAATTACCTGAAGAAACTAACAGATAGACAATCTTATTGTTTTATGATAAAGTATTGTTCTCATGACAAATTATTCCCAGGTATCTGGACAAACGTTATTGCCTTCCTTTTATTATTCTTTCAATCTCATCTTCTCCAGTAAGTACCACTTATAAAAGTTACCCTAATTTTCCAGCTGCATTAGAAGAGATGTTTTACACTCTTTTGGTGGAAAGAGGTTATAACTGATTAATACAGTGCATGCTTCCATTCCCCACTGCCACTGATGAAAAATAAGTGTGTGAATTTCACAATCAAATTCACATGGTCTACAGCAACCAGCCTGGTAAGCATGTCCTTGAAGCTCATTCTCAATCCCAGCTCTTCCCCACAGCAATTTGCTGCAACAATACGCTGCCAGACCAAGCTAGCAAGAATAAGAATCACAACGGATTGAACGGCAGAGTACTCGGACTTTATTTTGGAAATTCTGATATTGGGAACATTGACTTTCCACTTCACACTTCATATATTTTACTGAGTTCACAAGAAGTTACAGAAATTTGTACTGAATATTAATTGCAAAAGTTTACACACCTCTGTGCTGACTGCATCAAATATACTTGCCAAGACATTCTGCCCTGGAGACAGTGGTTTTTGTGTCAGAGAAGCTTTGCTAGCAGAGGATTCCTGGGGGACAGGCTAAATCAAGGCATCTTCTGGCTGTCATATCCCTATCCCACCCTAGATTCCCTGTCCCTTTGGGACAGTACCAGACAATTCCAGACCCTCCCAGCTAAACACGGTTTGCAAATAGTATATATTGTCTCTTCACTTGGATTTTCTGGCATTGCAGGCTAAATAGTCAATTAGGCTCATGGTTTACCATGCAGGTTGGTAATTAGAAGTTGTAATTCATTTCACTTGGGATGAAACACACCAACAAATATATACATTATTCAAATCTTAGAAGGGTTAGGCAAAAATCAGTGGAATCATTTCATATTGGAGAAAAGCAAAATTCTTCCTGAGAGAACCTAACATATGTCATAGTAGGGTTGTTTTTTTGGCGGGGGAGGGCCAGAGGAGGTAGGTGGCAGGTGGGGTCTGCTTCTTTTTAGCACAAATTAAAACCCCCCACGTTATGAAGACCCTTCTCCTTAGTAATTTAAATATGGGCTATACTGAAACCAAAAGTAGCTGTATGATAGCAATTACTTTTCATAAAGTTGTATTGCATCAAGGATCCAACCATCCATAGGAAACAAAACCAACTAACTTTAGCAGTCTTGAAATGAAAGAATTGATCTGGCAGAATGTAAGAGTCTCATAGGTAAATAATAGAGGGGTTTTTTTTTGTTTCTTTTTTAAGAAAGGCCTTGCGGCACACGTGATTGGCAGGGAACACACTTTTTCTTTTTTACATTCTTCTGCTGCTGTTAGCTAAAAGCAGGAGCCTGAGATGTAAAAATAATTAGCAACTTTGCAGTCTTTTAGAGATCCAGTTTGACATTACCTCTCAAGTTATGAAGTTTCCAAAAAACTTATTTTTTCAGCACTGCTGGTAACTCAGAATTACTTAGAAGTAATTTTCTGATGAACAAATACAAGCTTTATGTTCAGTCTTGCAATACATTTTGATATGACTGTTACATAGTAATACTAAATGACATTTGTCATGCATCCTTAACCACATGGATTTTGGTTTACTTTTGCAGCAGGCAGACTAGTGTTTAACGAGAACACAGAGCCCTGAACTCATGAGAGGCATAAGTGACTCTGTTCTCTGGAACAGTTGGCCCATACTGTTCTCTATAAATGGCTACATTTAATCATATTCTAACTGGTAGCAAGTGTAGACCAACAACTGAGTTCTGTACATATCCTGTTCTATAACATGAGAATCCCACAGAAGCCAAACATTTGCTTACTTGAATAGGTAAAATCTGCAGACTGTTAGTGATTCATTTGCGGTTCACTATGGATTTGTTACCAAATGATCACAATAGTGCAAGTCACATAGTAGCACTTCTGGGTCCCATGTGATTGAGAGAACCATACTAAAGCACTGTTTGTGGTCAGGTATTCACAAAGTGAAGCTGTAAGTACCCGAGCCATGGAAAAATTGTGTGTGTTTAGGGAGGTTAGCTGGGAGAGGAAAGCTTTTCTTCCTTTCTTTTGCATGTGACAAACAATTCACCTGCACTGCTCTCTTAGGTTCCCATAAAAATCTAGGGCCAGATCCTCAAAGATATTTAGGTGCCATTTTTAGACATCACTGAAATCCACAAAGCTCCTGCTCAGAGAGATGCCTAAACTCACCCAGAAGCTAAGATTTTGCAATACAAGTTCCCTAGGTGCCTATGTTTCTGCCTCTGAGCAAGTGCAGTGCAGCGCCATGCCAGGTATTCATATGCCAGTCTCCTTTTTTAGCCCCAGAGCAATTCATGAACTAGGGTAGATAGGCATTCAGCCACCTAAGTCGCATGCAAGGCCCAATCTGGTAGGCATGCTTGGGGGCTACCTATTTCCACACGAAGCAGCTTGGGCAGGGGACACACAATACAGCTTGGGCAGGGGAAGGAGGGGGATTTCCCTCATAATCTTTAGCCAAGTGGTCAGGACCACTCACCTGGAATATGGTGGCTGGGGCTGCCCTACTCCCGTGTGTGGGTTTCCGATTGACTCAGAGCTGGCGCCACTCGGTCATGTGGTGCCACAGGGCCTTCTCCCTGCATGGCAGTTGGTGGAGCCAAGCCAGTCAAGTGACCTCAGAGGCCTGGTGAGCTGCGCTGTGAGCTGTGCCATGCGGGGAGAGGCAGGAGCAACAGCTGGGTGCTGCAGGGAGGGTTTGCTGCTTTCCAGGAGGGGACATTGAAGGTAAGGAGCGGGGCCTGCTCAGGAGGTGCCATAGCTTGAGCTGCTCGGGGGGCAGGCAAGCCTTTAAATTGTCCCCCCCGCCCCATCAACAGTTACATGTCACCTCTGCGACCAAGGCAGCCTAATGCTTACCTTCCCCTGGTTTGTGGTTACTAGCAGAGATAGGTGCCTCCCTGCAGCCCAAACTTAGGCACCAAACTGCAAGAGCAAGACTTCTCTCAGCAGCATCTCCCATTGGCTAAAGTAGGCAGTTTCCCATCTAGTGTTCTGGCTGTATGGATCTCATTCTAAGGTGCCCGTCTCTCCCCATTAATTGTATAGGAGCCTACATGCCTAACTCAGAGTTTGTGGATGTCTGTGTTGTTCCTGTGATTTTCTAGGTGCTGAAAAGCTAGGCATTGCAATAGCTAAGTCCCCTGATGAATTCCAGACATTAACTCCCATTGAAATCAATAGGAATTAAGCTCCTAATCACCTTTGAGGATCTAGGCCAGAGCTTCTAGCACATGTATTCCACTAGAATTGCTCTTTCCAAGATCTCCAATTACTTTTATTTGGCCAATTCTAATAGACTCCCTCAGTTCTCATCATACTCTATCACCTTTGACACAGATGAGACAGTGTAATGCTTTAAAACTGTAAAAAAGGAAATCCCTGGTGAGGTTTCATCTCTCACATACACACTTTTTAGCTGGAGTGCTACAGGCAGCTATAGTCTAAGTTGCCTAAGCATTTACATTGTACAATCCAGACTTTAATTGCGTTTACCTTCCAAAATTTACTCTTTCAGAGCTAAAATTCCCTAGGCCTGGTCTGTGGCCAAGGATAATTTTTTTCTGGAAAGTGTGAACAACAACAAGTAGACAACAAGGTGCACTGGGAATAAGATCAAGGTTCAATATTTAGAAAACTTGCAAGCTTCTTTTGTCTCTTGTGTGGTCCCTCTTTTCCCCAGGTCTTATAGATCCATGTATCTAGATTTAGGAATGTTTTCTCCAGTGTTGTTCCAGAGTCTCTTTCTAAGCAGAATGCTTCACAAGAACTTCTTACTCCCAGTTAATTCTGTATGTGTCCAAGAAGAAGCAAACTAAGGCTCCTCATGGGAAGTCATTCTTAGAACCGATGTAACATTCTTCTTTACCCCATGTTTGATTTACTGTTGGTCTATGCAGTGTGTTATACGTTATGTACATAGCAATCAATCAACCAATCCTTTGAAGTTTACATGGTCTATAGGGAAGGCCCCTAATTTGGTGCATAACATTTAGTAATGTAAAGGAAAAATTCAGTTTTCATTCATTCTTTCTTTCTAAATAAAATCTCTATCCCTTTTCCTTGCATTGCTAGGCTTGGACGCAAAAACTAATCACTAAGGTCAAATGCTTGTCACTATTTTTTTCCCCTAGACATCACATGTTATTCACAAGAAAGATAGGTGGGAATAACAATTCCTACAATGTTTAGATTCCCATGTGAATCATAAACTCACCAATGGGCCCCTGGAGCTCTGTTCTAGATCAGAACTCAAAACATAGAGACTGGTTCAGATACCTTAACCTTTTATTAAAGTCATCAATATTTGAAAGGAAAAGAGTTTGGATAACAGGTTTTGATTTTGTACCATCTCTGTACTTCATGTCTGATAACTTATTTTAATAATGAATCTGAATCATATATGCACCAACAAGTTTGATTTCAACTTTCTCAGATAGTTTTACACCTCATAGTACAGAAGTAATCACCCTTCTTATGTTTTAATGACGTATACAAAGGAGTTTTGGAATCAACCGAGCAGAAATCCCATATTCTTCTGCTTTGACATGTAAAACATCCTTTTAATAAAATTGTATCTGTTACATTGACAGCCACAGCTAAATGGACACTTTCCTAGATACAGTACAATCAGCACTTTGGTAAGCATAAAGCCTGCTCCTTTTCATCTCCAGCAAATGATCCAACAAGTGAGCAATTAAGTCTTCCAAGTACTGCTAAAAAGTCACAGATCAAAACACAAATAAGTAAATAAAAATCAGCCCCTAGAAATGAACGTATTGTCTCCCACTTAACTCAGACATTCCTTTGAATATTACAGAGTGAACCTTGTTCACTCTCACAAGAGAATGGTTCTTCTATCTAACAAGTATGTTAGGCTCTTGTATTCTGCTTACTGTCTCTGGCAAAGCTGGAGAGTGAATGATTCCTGCTGTAACACAAGTTCAATTATGGTCTTTGTAGTTTGGCACTAGTATTTCTAACTGTAGCTCAAAAGTCTGGTAAAGTGGGTTTGGAGGTGATTAAAGTGCTCAATATTCTTGATTTTAAAGTAGTAACAGGAGATGAAAGAAGCCCTCATATTTCCAAGTAAATATTTTTAGATCTATGAAGTAGGCCACTTGGTCATTAACTCTTTAAGGTCTCATTTGTGTCTATGCCCTTAGCAGGTTGTTACACTGCCTCTAGAGCAGACAGGAAGGCAGACTGTTACTAAAAGTCACAGTCTGCCTCCCTGATCCCCCTGTGTCAGGCCTATACTTATAACAGCTTATATATACCCAGGTGCATCAATGTAGCTATGCTAGTCAGTAGATGGGGAGGGAGTCAGAGCCCTGGCTCCATTCACTCCTCGCCCTATATTTGTGTAAGGAGATGAATGGAGTGGCTGCATGGAGACTGCTCTTCTCACTGTGCTGCTACCCACAATATGGATAGCCAGCAAATGGAATCTGCGGGCACCTTACTTCACCGTAACCCGTTCCACCACTGCTCCCAATGGACTCCTAAGGTTACACAGCAATGGTGTGGGAAGAATAGGTCCAAGAATCAAAAGCCATGGAGTGGAGGAGAGTGATGACAGAACTGGGCAAAAAGTTTCTTAATGAAACCCACACCCAGGTGAAAATTGCCTGCTTTGGGAATTTGTTATAAAAACTTTCAGCTCTGCACAGGCTTGCCAAAAAGATTTGTCAAGGTTCACAAACCTTTCAATGAACTTTGGCTGAATCTTAAGTGAGCCAGGACACTTAATGTTTTTAAATGGAAACACTGTGGTTTCACAGCATTTTGACCTGCAATGGGGCAAAACTTGGCAGTTTAGGCTGAGTTTGGCTTGAAATTTTGTGGTTTGTTTCATCCCAAATCTCAAAGCAAAACTCTGGGGATGTCAGCTCACATGAACTGAAACTTTTAAAAGGTTCACAAAACTCACTGTACCAACACTGCTGTGTCTTGCACAGCTCTAGCAAGAGGTTCATTTTCATGGGTTCTCTGTCTTTATGGCAGCTCTGGCATGCCCAGCCATGGTGTTGGTTTCATTTAGATAACATAGCCTGAAGGAGCCAATGGAAGTCACATGGCATTCTGTGGCTTGCACAGTTTAGAAGGTCATAGCTAGTTGTCACTGTGTTTAGAATCTTTGCAATGGCTAATCTTAATGCATGAGGTTTTTGTTGCATCACTGTCATAATTGTCATAAACCATACTGGGGAATGTACAGGATAGCTTAAGTGCTGTGGTAGAAGGTTAAAACCGTAAGTTTAGAGGTAAATATAAATCGCTTGGTAGATGACAGCCTTGAGATTCACAGATAACTCAGAGGTGCAAAAACCATCTTATTTTATAAATGGCTATTCCATTCACACTGTCACTTTTAGTGCTATTTACATTTTCCCTCTAAAAGAAGATAATTCCAAATATGTTTGAAAAGGTACTAAATGAAGCCTGAAGAGACACCGCCACCTGTCTTAAGCTATTAATATAAAGTACCAAAAAACTTAATCTTAGGATATTTGCACACTTTTTAGGCACAAAAAGAAAGATGATGTGCTTTATTTGTTCATTTTGGTAAGGGGCATGAACCTGGAACTGTAAAGCATGTTCTTCTAACTCTCCTCACTAAAACCACAGAATCTCCATTTCCTTTGAAGTTTTCAAGATGAGGTGTCCCATTATGATTTATTTTTGAGGTCTGCTTCCCCTCCAAAGATCATCAATTAGATAGCTGTGGCTGCTTCCCTATCTGTTATCTTTCAGAAGGGAACTAGACAGTAGGCTGGATAATCCTCTCAGAGTTCTGTCAAAGATCCTCTAGAAGCAGGAAGATCTCTTTCCTACCCCAATTGAGCAGCAATGGACAAGAAAGTCTTGTCATTACTGTAGCTACTGGATGTAAGAGCCAGGGATCTGAGAAATGTGCCAGAAACACCGGAGTCCCTCGCATTATAGGTAGTGGCAAAGAACTGCAAGAGAAAAGATATCTAGGGTATTTCTACACTAAAAAGAAAAACCTGTGACACTGAACCCCAGAGCTTGGGTCAATTGACTCAGGCTTGGACTGTGGGGATAAAAACAGCAGTGTTAATGTTCCCACTCGGGCTGGAGTCCTGAGGCTCTGAAACCCAGCAAGGGGGGCGGAGGGTCTTGCAGCCCGGGCAGGATCATTTACACTGTTATTTTTAGTAACACAGCCAAGCCCAAGACAATTGACCCATGCTCTAAGGCTCAGTGCTGGGGGTTTTCTTTGCAGTGTTGACATATCCTAGTGGGAAATCTAAGCAGTCCTTTTTGGGGGATGGGGATGGACCGGGGATGGAGAGAATTCCATGTGTTTAGGGACAGAAAGTACTCATTAGGAGCCAAGGAGGAAGAGTGATAAATGAAACGATATAAAGTAAGGGGTATGAATGGATCTACTTATGCTGCACCAATCACCATATTTTGTTTTGTTTTGTATAAACAGAATATATAGGCAGGCCACCTTCAGGACCTTTCTAGAGACCGATCGGGTGGTGCTCAATCTGCAAGGAGGCTACATCTCTTGGGATTTTCCATTGATGATGATGATGATGAATCACTATGGTTTCTACACCACATCTAGCATGGGAGTATGTGTAAGTGAAGTAGAAGAAATAATAGAGTGAAAAGCAGAGCAAGAGGAAAGAGAAGGACTAAAGACAAGCAGAGACAAAGTTTCCCAAGTATACGTGTACAAACTGGAAAGAAGGAGAGAAGAGAGATGGAGAAGACAACAGCGGGAGGGTTACCAAGTTTGAAATAGAAGATAAGATGTAGAGAAAGAAAAGACAGAGACTGCATTGCATCCTGATAGAAACAGAATCTCTATTCAAGAAGAGTCAGTTCAGCCACTGGAAAAGTGCAAATAAGTAGTCATTGGAGTAGGGGGACACAAATGTGGGTTTCCTACATGAGTGCCCTCACCACCTGGCTATAGAGTCATTCTAATTGTGCCTCTGGTCCAATGCATACTTAATTGTTTATACACAGTGGAACAGCTTCAACAGGGGAGATTGAGCAAGCGTTGCCCCCAGAATATCCATAACCATAACCACAGAGTATGGACAAGCTCCTTGGAGGTGGGAGACCCACATTAATACCCTTTCTCCATCTTATGTAGCGATGGGAACTGAATGCATGTCTCCCATATCTTGGGTAAGTGGTGTAACCACTGGGCTAAAGGTTATTAGTGAGGCTTCTCTTCTGGCTATTTTGTTTGTCAAGCCTGGATCAAATGAAATGTTTCATTCAACTGAAACAAAATTGTATCAACTTTTTCAATTCTCAGAATTATGATTTTCAGTTTTGACTGGAATTGACCATTTTTTCCCCTTTGGAACTGCCAATTAATTGAAAACAAAAAACAAAAAACCCCCACAGTTATTTGACCAGCTCTAGGTGCAGTTTTCATAGTAGGAGCCAGTTGTGTTCTTACCATGTCACTCGCTGTCCACAGGGAATGAATGACTTGAAATTAACCGCAAAAATAACAGGAGTACTTGTGGCACCTTAGAGACTAACAAATTTATTAGAGCATAAGCTTTCGTGGGCTACAACCCACTTCTTCGGATGCATATAGAGTGAAACATATATTGAGGAGATATATATACACACATACAGAGAGCATGAACAGGTGGGAGTTGTCTTACCAACTCTGAGAGGCCAATTAAGTGAGAGAGAAAAAACTTTTGAAGTGATAATCAAGGTAGCCCAGTACAGACAGTTTGATAAGAAGCAAGTGTGAGAATACTTACAAGGGGAGATAGATTCAATGTTTGTAATGGCTCAGCCATTCCCAATCCCTATTTAGCCCTGAGTTGATTGTGTCTAGTTTGCATATCAATTCCAGCTCAGCAGTCTCTCGTTGGAGTCTGTTTTTGAAGTTTTTCTGTTTTAAGATAGCCACCCGCAGGTCTGTCAAAGAATGGCCAGACAGGTTAAAGTGTTCTCCCACTGGTTTTTGAGTATTATGATTCCTGATGTCAGATTTGTGTCCATTAATTCTTTTGCGTAGAGACTGTCCGGTTTGGCCAATGTACATGGCAGAGGGGAATTGCTGGCACATGATGGCATATATCACATTGGTAGATGTGCAGGTGAACGAGCCCCTGATGGTATGGCTGATGTGATTAGGCCCTATGATGGTGTCACTTGAATAGATATGTGGACAGAGTTGGCATCGGGCTTTGCTACAAGGATAGTTTCCTGGGTCAGTGTTTTTGTTCAGTGATGTGTGGTTGCTGGTGAGTATTTGCTTTAGGTTGGGGGGTTGTCTGTAAGCGAGGACAGGTCTGTCTCCCAAGATCTGTGAGAGTAAAGGATCATCTTTCAGGATAGGTTGTAGATCTCTGATGATGCGCTGGAGAGGTTTTAGTTGGGGGCTGAAGGTGACAGCTAGTGGTGTTCTGTTATTTTCTTTGTTGGCCCTGTCTTGTAGGAGGTGACTTCTGGGTACTCGTCTGGCTCTGTCAATCTGTTTTTTCACTTCAGCAGGTGGGTATTGTAGTTTTAAGAATGCTTGATAGAGATCTTGTAGGTGCTTGTCTCTATCTGAGGGATTGGAGCAAATGCGGTTATATCTTAGAGCTTGGCTGTAGACAATGGATCGTGTGGTGTGTCCTGGATGGAAGCTGGAGGCATGTAGGTAAGTGTAGCGGTCAGTAGGTTTCCGGTACAGGGTGGTATTTATGTGACCATCGCTTATTAGCACAGTAGTGTCCAGGAAATGGACCGCTTGTGTGGATTGATCTAGGCTGAGGTTGATGGTGGGATGGAAATTATTGAAATCATGGTGGAATTCCTCAAGGGCTTCTTTTCCATGGTTCCAGATGATGAAGATGTCATCAATGTAGCGCAAGTAGAGTAGGGACGTTAGGGGACGAGAGCTAAGGAAGCGTTGTTCTAAGTCAGCCATAAAAATGTTGGCATACTGTGGGGCCATGCGGGTACCCATAGCAGTGCCGCTGACTTGAAGGTATATATTGTCCCCAAATGTGAAATAGTTGTGGGTGAGGACAAAGGGCCAGCACATCGCTCGCCTGCGCCGCTTCCCGCCGCCCCCATTGGCCCGGGACGGCGAACCGCGGCCAGTGGGGGCCGCGATCGGCCGAACCTGCCGCGTCAGCAGGTAAATAAAACTGGCCCGGCCCACCAGGGTGCTTACCCTGGTGAGCCGCGTGCCAAACGTTGCCGACCCCTGCTTTAAACAGTCCTGGACCTGGTATCAGGCCATACCCCCCAGGGATTCCTCCCTGGAGACTCATTGCCCACTCTGCTCTGTTCTGGCCCCAGCTCTCCAGCTGGGCCACTAACTAGTTCAGATCACTGTCTGATTGTAGGCCACTTCCCCAGTGGCCTATTGGGGGGACCCAGCCTGCCCACTACTCCAGGTCCCAGCTCAGGGACCCTAAGAATAGCAACCATGTGCCACCGTGTCCCTTTAACAAAACTGCTTTCAGGTCCCTGAGTCACTTCCCCGTGGCTACAGCCTTCACCAAAGCTTCACCCTTTGCTCAGGGCAGTTCTGTGTTCAGGCCCATCTGCCAACCAGGAGCTCTTTCTCACTCCCCCAGTCCCTGCCAACTCTGAGCTGTCCATTGTGCCACAATTCACTTTGTCCAGCCAGGAGCACTATCTGCACTCCTCTGACTACATCAAGGAACTGTCTCTGGCTCTGCAGCTCCTTTTTATATGGCCCTCCTGGGCCCTGATTGGCTGCTCCCTGCAATCTCTCTGATTGGTTAGCCCTTCTCAGTCTCTCTAGGCTGCTTGGAGGACTTAGCTCCTCTGCTCCTTTCCTGGGACAGGTGTGTCAAGACCCTGAGGCCTCCAGCAGGGAGCCTCTGAGCCTACTCCACCCACCACAGCCACAATGGACACCAAACATTGTAATGAACTAATAATTTCCATATCATTTCCTAACATTAAATTCCTATTTTTGCTCCTTTTAACCAATAACTGGGTGTCTGGAATGCTATATGGATGGTTGAATGCCCTGGACATCTTGCCAGTTTGGCTCAAAGGGGGGAAAGGACCCTTCCTGATCCCTAAGCAAGTTTTCATACCCACAACATCCTGAACCCACATCTCAACTATAAAAGTGAGGGCAGGGAAACAAAAGTGGAAACCAATTATAGGTTTAAGTATGGATGGGGGAAGGGCCGAAACCTGTGATAACCAATCAACTCTCCCAAGCCATGTCCCACTGGCCAACAGAAGTCAGGTAAGCAGGAGGGTTCAGAGTAGCCGTCAGCCAGAGATTCCTCTAGTTGCTTGGACAACCTCTCATTATTACTTGCTGGTTAATATAGTGTCCCTTATCCAATAGGGGCTGGATAGTGTCCCCAGTTGGGAGCTTTGGGGCGGGGCCATCATTGGACCCTTCCCTGGTTATTCAGGTAAGCTTCTGGGTGGCAATCACGGTCTGGGAACCTGCAGGACTGGTTTGAGGCTGGTAATTAGGGCCCTACCAAACTCACGGCTATGAAAAACATATCACGGACTGGGAAATCTGGTCACCCTATCCCATCCCCACCCCATGAAATCTGATCTTTTGTGTGCTTTTACCCTATACTATACAGATTTCACAGGGGAGACCAACATTTCTCAAATTGGGGGTCCTGACCCAAAAGGGAGTTGCAGGGGGGTCGCAAGGTTACTTTAGGGAGGTTGTGGTATTGCCACTCTTACTTCTGTGCTGCCTTCAGAGCTGGGTGGCCAGAGAATGGCAGCTGTTGACTGGGCACCCAGCTCTGAAGGCAGCACCCTGCCAGCAGCAGCGCAGAAGTAAGGATGGTATGGCATGGTATTGCCACCCTTACGTTTTTGCTGCTGCCTTCATAGCTGGGTGGCCAGAGAGAGGCAGCTGATGACTGAAAGCCCAGCTCTGCAGGCAGCAGCGCAGGAGTAAGGGTAGCAATACCATACTGTGCCATCCTTACTTCTGTGCTGCTGCTGGTGGCGTCTCTGCCTTCAGAGCTGGGATCCCAGCCAGCACATGCCACATTCCAGCTGCCCAGCTCTGAAGGCAGTGCCACCACCAGCAACAGCACAGAAGTAAGGGTAGTAGTACTGCAACCCCCCGCCCCCCATAAACCTTGTGATCCCCTCCCCAACAATTCCTTTTTGGGACAGGACCTTTACAATTACAATACTGTGAAATTTCAGATTTAAATAGCTGAAATCATGAAATTTATTATTGAAAAAATCCTATGACTGTGAAATTGACCAAAATGGACCGTGAATTTGGTAGGGCCCTACTCATATTCCTTCACACTGTTCCCCTATCCTCAGAACTACTGAGGTTGGCCATTCTCCTGCCTGTCCAACCCAACTTTATCCCCCACTAGGACAAAGTAGAGCATTGAGATAGGGCTAGCTATAGTGAGCACTGCACATCCTAACTGACAAAAGGAACAGTAGATAAATGTATGGACTTGGGTATGAATGGGGATGCTCCTGAGACTGTTTTAGCCCATGCTACCATAGAGCTTCCTGGAATGTTCCACACGTAAATTACACTCACTGAATTGGTGGCTACTCAGGTCCATGACATAGTTATGCTAATATAGAATATGGGAGTGTTATTTCTATATGTTTTATGGATATAGGCTTGGCCTTAAGCATCAATGTATAAGTGTTTAATTGATGAGGCAGAAAATGGCAACTCCAAGCATGTTTATCTTTATAGAAACAGGACACAGAGATAGATAAAGATATTCACATACAACACCTAGTCTTTTTGGGAACTGGAGTTTGCAGCTGATTACATGAATAGTTCCAAGATCAGATCCAAAGAAGATTACTTATAGATTAGCTGTATATCACTTACAACTTCTCACTTTGTACACAACAGTTATGCATATCCCCGTTGTTTGGTAGATTTGAAAATTTCCAGGCACATATTACAATATCCAAATTTTCCAAACCAATGAGATTAGCACATTTTGTGATTAAAAACAATTGTTTTGATAATCAGGATATTACATAAAGCAACTAAACTTTCCATTCTTATTCCTCTCAATAAAGGTCAAACATCTTAATTTCATCAATCTAAATTACTATCACAAAGTATTCTTAAAGATTGGTAGGGGTTTGGTTCACTTTACAATAGGTCTTTACTTAGCAATAGGCCCTTTGGTTTCATGGTCAACAGGAGAATGAGTCGTTTTCGTCTTATAAATGGCATTTTTTGCCATCCTTTTGACTTCTTAAATAAAGGCTTGTAAAATCCTTCCCAGAAATCAACTTAATATTCATTTATTTGTGTTTATGATACACACATTCATTATATCCAGGCATATTTTACAGGATTTTGAATTACATTGATTACTCATGATAGACAAACACTCTTTTCCTCTTCTCCCTCCTCTTTTTAAATGGAATCAGCTACAAAAGTGCTAGTTTAACTTCACAACTCAATTAGTTGTGCAGAAAGAGATGAGTCTCACACTGTGCTTGAAGCTGGCAAGACTTGGGCTCAGCTCTGAACTCCAGCAGGGGTAAATTCCACAAGAAATGTAATGTGAGGAGTTGACAAAAACATTCTGCCCCATGTACATCAGAAGGTATTGTGCAGCTGGCTGTGAGATTTTGTTCCGTGCAAATCACTGGAAGCTGTGTCTGTGGTTAGCCTTCATGACAACTATTTTTTTTCTACGGTCAGATGTTTCACATACTGATTAAACAGGACAGTAAGGTAGTGGCCCCGGTGAACATTATTTGTATGCAGAGGGTTGCAGTTCCCAATCTCTCAACCCCCACTCTAATTTTGACTCAACCCAAAAAACTAAGAAAAACTGTTTCAACTTGCAACATTTAAATGCTCACATTTCCAAAAGTACAGTAGCAATTTTCTTAAATCTCATTTTGATTTTTAAATCATATTTAGATCTACAA
Organism: Emys orbicularis; assembly: GCF_028017835.1. Classification (NCBI taxonomy): domain Eukaryota; kingdom Metazoa; phylum Chordata; order Testudines; family Emydidae; genus Emys; species Emys orbicularis. The sequence continues at coordinate 263,538,882 of NC_088683.1, read as the reverse complement.
GCCAAGATAAGAGATTGAGCCTGCAATAAGTGAGCACCCTTAACTTCCACTGAAGGCAAGGGGAGTCAAAGGTCAGGAGAATATCATGGAGAGATCAGGCCCCCAAATGGAAGTTCACTAGCTTCATTCATTTTTGAGCAACTAGAATGTAATAATTCTAATTTCTCAGAGAGAGAGAGAGAGAGAGAGAGAGAGAATATGTAGGTTTTTTCATCCTGCACAAAATTTATTAATTCATTTGTGAGGTAATTCAAACTTTTAAAACCTTTTTTTAAAAAAAAATAATCTTTGGCCAGAAACGAGGCATGGAAAGTTTTAGTTCAAAAAGAATTATTTATGTATTTATTTATTTATAGAAAATTATGAACAACTGGAATTGTGGAGTTAGAACAACAACTAGAATTCAACTTTAAAAGGTTAGAAATTGTGAACCCAATTCATCTTTCTGCTACACTAACTTTCTGCTGTTTCAGCTCCAGTCACTTATACTGGCATAGAATTATAGGGTATGTCTACAATACGAGAGTAGTTCGATTTTACTTAAATCGAATATGTGGAATCGATATTACAAAGTCGAACGTGTGTATCCACACTAAGGGCAGTAATTCGACTTTGTGAGTCCACACTAACGGGGCAAGCGTCGACATTGGAAGCGGTGTACTGTGGGCAGCTATCCCACAGTTCCCGCAGTCCCCGCTGCCCATTGGAATTCTGGGTCGAGCCCCCAATGCCTGCTGGGGAAAAAAATGTGTCGAGGGTGGTTTTGGGTAACTGTCGTCATCCAACCGTCACTCCCGCCCTCCCTCCCTGAAAGTGCCGGTGGGCAATCATTTCATTTCACGCGCTTTTCTGGTGAGTGACAGCGCGGATGCCACAGCACTGCGAGCATGGAGCCCGCTGCGACCATCGCTGCAGTTATGGCTGTTGTCAACACTTCGCACCTTATCGTCCACCTTTTCCAGAGGCAGATGCTGAGAAATCTGGCTAGAAGGTTACGGCATCACGGTGAGGACATGAAGTCTGAGAGTGGCACAGACCTCTCGCAAAGCACGGGACCCCACGCTGTGAACATCATGGTGGCAATGGGTCATGTTGATGCTGTGGAACGGTGATTCTGGGCCCGGGAAACAAGCACGGACTGGTGGGACCGCATAGTGCTGCAGGTCTGGGATGAATCACAGTGGCTGCGAAACTTTTGCATGCGGAAGGGAAATTTCCTGGAACTTTGTGAGTTGCTGTCCCCTGCCCTGAAGTGCAAGGACACCCGGATGTGAGCAGCCCTGAGTGTCCAGAAGCGAGTGGCCATAGCCCTCTGGAAGCTTGCAACGCCAGACAGCTACCGGTCAGTCGCAAACCACTTTGGCGTGGGCAAATCTACCGTGGGGGTTGTTGTGATGCAAGTAGCCAGCGCAATCATTGAGGTACTGCTGTCAAAGGTAGTGACCCTGGGAAACGTGCAGGTCATCATAGATGGCTTCGCCACGATGGGATTCCCAAACTGCGGTGGGGCTATAGATGGAACTCACATCCCTATCCTGGGACCGGACCACCAGGCCAGCCAGTACATTAACCGAAAGGGCTACTTTTCAATGGTGCTGCAAGCACTGGTGGACCATAGGGGACGTTTTACAAACATCAACGTCGGATGGCCGGGCAAGGTTCATGACGCTTGTGTTTTCAGGAACTCTGGTCTGTTTAGACGGCTGCAGGAAGGTATTTACTTCCCGGACCACAAAATAACTGTTGGGGATGTGGAGATGCCTATAGTGATCCTCGGGGACCTAGCCTACCCGCTAATGCCCTCGCTCATGAAGCCCTATACAGGCGCCCTGGACATTGAAAAAGAACTCTTCAACTACTGTCTCAGCAAGTGCAGAATGGTGGTGGAGTGTGCTTTTGGACGTCTCAAGGGGAGATGGAGAAGCTTACTGACTCGCTCTGATCTCAGCAAAACCAATATCCCTATTGTTATTGCAGCTTGCTGTGTGCTCCACAATCTCTGTGAGAGTAAGGGGGAGACCTTTATGGCGGGGTGGGAGGTTGAGGCAAATAGCCTGGCTGCTGATTACGCCCAGCCAGACAGCCGTGCGATTAGAAGAGCCCAGCGGGACGCGCTGTGCATCCGGGAGGCTTTGAAAGCTAGGTTCCTCAGTGAGCAGGGTAACCTGTGACTATTAACTTTGTTTAAAGAGAAGCTGAACCTGCCCCCGTTTCTTTACCCAGTTTATGTTGACTATCCTCTGCAGCTACATACCCCGTTCACCCCGTCCCCCCCCTTCCAACACACGTTTAAAAATAAAATACATGGAACTTTGTTAATGAACACCGTTGTCTTTATTATGGGTTTCGCGGTAAAGGGTTGAAACTGGGACGCAGACTGTGGTGGGGAGCGGGCGTAGTGATGGAAAGAACGCTTATAAACTCGAGGAATGACAGGCTCCTGCTCCTAGAGCGGTCTGCAGTGCTGGACTGGTTGTTTCAACGGAGCCTGCCACCCCTCCTTTTCGGGAGGGGCTATGTCACTTTGTGGCGGGGGAGGACGCTGCTGCATGGCTCTGTGATCCAGGATAAGGACCGCTGCATAAGATCTCTAACCGCCCTCCCCTGCCACAAACTCACATAGCCCCCCCACACACAGAACATAAAAACCACCTCCCAGACTGACCAGGGTGCCTAGTGACTGCAATGTGTGTGTGACCTGCTGCTGAACATGCCCCCCTGTCTGTACCCTGGTAAAGGTGACTGTCCTGTCCAATTACCAATCCCCTTCCCCCCCCCCTTCAAACACACTGTCCTCTAAAAGAACATGATGGAAACAGTAATTAAAAGAAACGTATTTTTTATTAGCAACTAAACAGTTAGGGGATGAAACTGGGCCGGGGGCTTGGGTGAGGTGGGAAGGAAAGGGCTTATCAAATTTTGGGGAATGAGAGCCTTCTGTTACTTGAGCAGTCTGCAGGGGTGGAGTGACAGTGTTCACGGCCCCTGCCGCCCCTCCTTCTTGGGACTTTGGGTGAGGGGGGTATGGGACTTTGTGGCGGGGGAGGGCGGTTAGAGATAGACTGCAGCGGGGCTCTGTCCTCCTGCCTCCGGTCAGCAGAACATCCACAAGGCGCCGGAGCATGTCCGTTTGCTCCCTCATTAGTCCAAGCAGCGTTTGAGTCACCTGCTGGTCTTCCTGACGCCACCTCTCCTCCCGTTCAATGTGTGATCGATGGATTTGGGACATGTTCTCCCTCCACTGGGTCTGCTGGGCCGCCTCGGCTCAGGAGCAGCCCATAAGTTCTGAGAACATGTCGTCCCGTGTCCTTTTCTTTCTCCGCCTAATCTGCGCCAGCCTCTGGGAGGGGGATGCCAGGGTAGGTCGGGAGACAGTCGCTGCTGTGGGATGGGAAAAAGGGAGAGAATTCCTCACAAATATAATTTTTTGTGAACAATGAACATAGTCTTTCTCTGTGAACAAGACCATGCACAGCACCTATCACATGCGCACTCAGGACAAGGTCGAATTTTCGGCCTTCGCATTCAGTGCCTGGGGTCTTGCACTGGAGATCAGACAAGCCAGGCAGGACAGCGGAATTTGGGTAGCAGGCTGACATGGTAAGCCGTAGACTTTTGGCTGCTTAAAACTTAAATTATAGCAGTGCCCTCCTTTCACGTTCAAAGCAATGCTCCTAGCGTTGGCCAGTTCCTGCTGCCGGCAATCCGGCAAGCATGAACTTTGCCCCTGTCCCACCCCCTTGCGGCTGTCCCCGGGAAAGATCCCTGTATGCTGCTCCTCTCCCGCCTCCACCGCGTGGCTCTAAACCGCCAGTTACAGTTCTGTAAAGGAACAGGCAAGCAGTCCCAACAGTAACATTCCCCTAATTCAAAGCAGGTCACCATGAGCGACATCACTCTGCTGAGGATTTCTGGGACAGAGAAAGACCGCATGCTGCGTGAAAGCCAGCAAAAACCAGGGCCGTATGCCGCCATGCTCTGCAAGGCAATGATCCCGGAGTACTTGATGATAGCCTGGTGTGGAAAAGTTTCCTACCACGGAGGACCCAATAAGGCCGCTCTCCCCAGGAACCTCATGCAAAGGCTTTCCAATTACCTCCAGGAGAGCTTCGTGGAGATGTCCCATGAGGATTTTAGCTCTATCCCCGGACATATAGACCTTCTTTTCCAGTAGCTGCACTGGCAAGGACTAAAAAGTAGAGCGCCTAGGGCAAAGTAATCATCATAAACCGGACATTGTTTGATTCTTTTGCAGTAGTTTCACTGCCAAGGACTAAAACGTTAAGCGCCTAGGGCAAACTAATCATGAAAAACCCATTGTTAATATTGTTAATATTCCTGTTCTGTTCAAAATAAATGTTTACATGTTTTAAACACTTACCGACTGATCCTTCCCCTGATTCTGGCTCCGGGTTAACACCTGGGGACGGTTGGTAGGGGATCTCTGTGAGGGTGATGAAGAGATCCTGGCTGTCGGGGAAATCAGCGTTGTAAGCGCTGTCGACTGCCTTGTCCTCCTCATCTCCTTCCTCATCTTCCCCGTCCGCTAACATCTCCGAGGAACCGGCCGTCGACAATATCCCATCCTCAGAGTCCACGGTCAGTGGTGGGGTAGTGGTGGCGGCCGCACCTAAAATGGAATGCAGTGCCTCATAGAAACGTCATGTCTGTGGCTGGGATCCGGAGCGTCCGTTTGCCTCTTTGGCCTTCTGGTAGCCTTGTCTCAGCTCCTTGATTTTCATGCGGCACTGCGTTGCATCCCGGCTGTATCCTCTCTCTGTCATGGCTTTTGAGATCTTCTTGTAGATCTTTGCGTTCCGTCTTTTCGAGCGCAGCTTCGAAAGCACGGACTCATCGCCCCACACAGCGATCAGATCCAAGACTTCCCGATCAGTCCATGCTGGGGCCCTCTTTCTATTCTGGGATTGCATGGTCACCTCTGCTGGAGAGCTCTGCATCGTTGCCAGTGCTGCTCAGCTCGCCACGATGTCCAAACAGGAAATGAGATTCAAACTGCCCAGACAGGAAAAGGAATTCAAATTTTCCCGGGGCTTTTCCTGTGTGGCTGGTCAGAGCATCCGAGCTCGGACTGCTGTCCAGAGCATCAACAGAGTGGTGCACTGTGGAATAGCTCCCGGAGCTATTAGCGTCGATTTCCATCCACACCTACCCTAATTCGACATGGCCATGTCGAATTTAGAGCTACTCCCTCGTTGGGGAGGAGTACAGAAATCGAATTTAAGAGACCTCTTATGTCGAACTAAATAGCTTTGTTGTGTGGACGGGTGCAGGGTTAATTTGATTTAACGCTGCTAAATTCGACATAACCTCCTAGTGTAGACCAGGCCATAGTAACATGATGGTAAATCAGCCCCCCCCCCCCCGCCCATTTATTTAAAAATAGCAGCAAAGGTCCTGTGTATTTAAAAACAGCAACAAACTCCACTTGCCTTGGATAAGTTAAAATTAAACAATAGATAATTAAAAATTTAAAATATTTTAAAATCTAAGTCTCCTGAATCCCAGTCTGGTGCTTTAGCTGAAAGGAAATCCTTCCTCACTACATATCATTAAGGCTAAGATTTTGTCATGGTTATTTTTAGTAAAAGTCACGGACTGATCACGGGTAATAAACAAAAATTCACGGAAGCTGTAACCTGTCTGTGACTTTTGCTCCTGCGGCTCCATGGTTTCTCCCACCACCGTGGTGGCTGGGAGCTGTGGGGTTCCCCCTCTGCTCATGGTGGCTGAGAGCTGCAGGGTGACCATATTTCCCAAACAGGAAATGGGACACTCCAACCGCATGCCCAAGGCGTCCCCCTCCTCCATGTGCGAGGCTGTCGCCTGTCACTGGAACCCTGAGGAGAGCCCCCTCAAGAGTCTGTTCATCTGTCACTGGAACTTTGCAGGGGGGTGTGACGTTGCACTCTATGTGATTTTATAAATATATGCTAATGAGTGAATATAATGTAACTGGAATATGCTTTATGCAAAAAGTCTCTAGTAAGGTATCATTACAAAGCTTATAATCTAATGAGTGTGGTCATCCTATTTGTATAAATGTATCACTCTTGTATCTGAAACTAGAAATATGAAATATAACTCTGAGGGCCTATTGTAATTATGCAAAGTGTGGGCCATTAATGGTGATTTGGAATCCTGATGGCTCCCATCAACCAGGACAATTGACTGTGGATGGCTCTGTTTGCAGGCAAGCCTTCCTGTGAGTCAGGCTGGGAGGAATGAAGGCTTGAAGTCTTACAGTGACATGTGATCATGTCACCTGAACTGGAATCCATCTTTAACCTTGTGTCTTTCCATTGAGAAGGAGGGAGTGGGAACCCAGAGAGGGACAAAGGATTCCTGCCTTATGCAAAAGATATATAAAGGGGTGGAACAGAACAAAGGGAGAGAGAGCCATCATGAAGAATCCCCTAGCTACCACCTGAGCTGGAACAAGAGCTGTACCAGGGGAAAGAATTATGCCCATGCCTGAAAGGTGTTCAGTCTGAATAAAAAACTTACTGAAGCACCTCTAAGGGTGAGATTATCTGTATTCAGTTTGATTAGACATAGATTTGCATGTTTTATTTTATTTTGCTTGGTGACTTACTTTGTTCTGTCTGTTACTATCTGGAACCACTTAAATCCTACTTTCTGTATTTAATAAAATCACTTTATACTTATTAATTAACTCAGAGTATGTGTTAATACCTGGGTGAGCAAACAGCTGGGCATATCTTTCGATCAGTGTTATAGAGGGTGAACAATTTATGAATTTACCCTGCATACGCTTTATACAGGGTAAAACATATTTATTTGGGTTTAGACCCCATTGGGAGTTGGGCATCTGACTGTTAAAGACAAGAACACCTCTGTTAGCTGCTTTTAGATAAGCCTACAGCTATTAGGGGACGTGATTCAGACCTGGGTCTGGGTTTGCAGCAGGCTAGCGAGTCTGGCTCAAGCCAGGCAGGGCACTGAAGTCCTAAGCTGACGGGCAGGAAAGCAGTGGCAGAAGTAGTCTTGGCACATCAGGTGGCAGCTCCCAAGGGGAGTCCTGTGATCTAACCCGTCACAGGAGGCCCCTTCGCTTGTCGCTGCTGTCGCCTGTCGCTGGAACCCTGCCAGGGCCCCGCTGGCTGTCAGCTCCAGAGTCCTGCAGCCCCTGGGGCTGAAGCAGAGAATGTCAAGGAGGTCTCTGGAAGTCAGGGATTCTGTGACTTCCATGATCTCCATGACATAAACGTAGACTTACACATAATTATTCCATAATAAACTGTTAAAGAATGTAAGTGCATAAAATATTAAAAATCGAAACGTTAGTAAATGGAGTATTCAATTTAAAAATGTGACTAAAATAGTAAATCTTTGGCTGAACTTAAAAGTGTACCTCAAGTCAGATGTTCTGAATTTCAACCCATTACTCCTGCACAAGTATCTTTTATTGGACCAACTTCTGTTAGGCCTGGTCTACACTAGGAGGTTATGTCGAATTTAGCAGCATTAAATCGAATTAACCCTGCACCCGTCCACACAACGAAGCTATTTAGTTCGACATAGAGGTCTCTTAAAAGAGAAAGAGATATGGTTTCCAGCTTACAGTGAGCAATTCTATCTGAAAGTAAACTGGAAAGCTTGTCTCTTTCATCAACAGAAGTTGGTCCAATAAAAGATATTACTTCACCCACCTTGTCTCTCTAATATTGTGGGACCAACACAGCTACAACAACAGTGCAAACAACGCATTGCTTGTAATTCTGTTCTGCATGTCTATCAGAGAAAATATATATTATACGTGTAAATCAAAAATAATCTTGGAAGCAGTAACTGATTTATAAAATTCACTGTGGATAATGCCATTCAGTGGCGGATTAGCCACTGAGCCAATGGGGCCCGTGCCAACTGGGGGTGCCCAGAAAAAATCCACTGCCGAGTGTGTGTGTGTTGGGGGGGAAGCCCCCAAACTGTGACCCCACTCTCTGGCAGCAGCACTGGGCAGGCAGGGGAGGATGAGGGAAAGCCCCAGGGCCCCCTAACCCCATCCCTGGTTGAAGCCGGGGGAGTGGGAGAAGCCCCAGCCCAGCACCCCCGACCACATCCCCGGCAGAAACCACGGGAAGTCCCCATGCCCATCCCCACTCTCCAGCAGAAGTGCTGGGTGGGCGGGGCTGGAGAAGCCCCAGCTCCCTGATGCTGGTCCCCTGCAGAAGCGATGGGGGTGGCAGGGGAAGCCCCGGCACCCAGACCCCTGCTACGGCCCTGGGACTGAAGGAGCTCTGGCTACCTTCTGTAGCCTCAGGGCTGGGGGAGCTCTCACTCCCCCGTGGCGTGGGGCTGTGGGACAGAGTTTCTCCAATCTTGGTGCCACAGTGGGGGGGCGGGGAGGAGCAAACGGGTTGCGGGGCTGCAGTGGGGGTGTGGAATGGGGGACCCTGGGTGGAACAGGGGTGGGGCCCGGGGAAAGGGTGGAAAGGGGTGGGACTGTAGGCGGGGCCACAGGTGGAAGGGGTGGGAAGGGGCCCGCAACTTAGTCCGGCCCAGGGCCCCAGGAAACCTTAACCAATTCTGATGCCATTCACATAAAAACAATTAAAGTGAATTTCTGTTTCCTAGACAAAAACAGAAAAGTATTACATTTCGCTTTCTCTCATTACTCTCTTTAGAAGTTACAGAGATGGCAAAGTTCAAGTTTTTCCAGTGGACATCTTTTTTCAAAATTTACTTTTAATTTTAGAATAAACTAAAGCTATCCTTAAAAAAAAAAAAACTTTTATAGATCACAAACACTTTAAATCTTCATGAGAAATTTTAAAAGTATCCTTTAGTTATACTTGAAAAATTGAGATATGTTACATTGCATTTTATATTGCTCTCTTGACTCCCTTATAGTCAGTTTCTAACTGTTTAGACCCCTCTCTAAAACAGAACTGAATTTAAAATAGAGATGCCACACACGGCACAGAAATGCTATATAGCTAAAAAAAGGGAGATAGTGGCATCTGCTAGATATGAAACTTCTGGCCCAATTGTCCTCTCACATCAGTATATGTCAAGAGAACTCTGAAATCAGTGGAGTGACAACAGTTTTACACCAACTGTGAGAGAAGAGTCAGGATCTTTATTTATTAAGTACCTGAGTTTCTGTACACACTGTTAAAAGGTTACTTCTGCTGTAAACCTGGTCACTTGCTGTATGATATTTAAAAGAGGAACTCAAATACAATTATAATTCATAAATATTTAAGCATGAACAGGGTGAGATCAGTTTTTCAAAGGGGCAAATAATATACAGAATTGTTCATTTTATAGAAACTAGAGAGACGAGAAAGTTCTGTCAAATCATCTTGTCTGTGCGTACTACTAGTGGGAGTTTGTTCCATATAGAATGTGGTATTGTGTAGTGCTTCAGAGAGTCTACTTGATCAGTTTTTCAAGTAGTGGTGCCTCCCGATTTTTTAAATAATTTTGGTCTGAAACTTTCAGAATATTGGGCAAAAGTGGTCTGGCAATCTAATCCAGTTAAATTATTGTATATCATACATGCCTGAGGTGTTTAAACAGAGGTATTATTGAATGAGAGTTATGAACATTTTATGTTTTTTAAATGTAAAGTTTCCTCTATCTATCTATTCTTAATTATAAATAAAAAATCATATAATTAAAGTCAAATAATCAGAAACTGCTATATTTAATGGTTATTTATAGGAAGCCTTTAAACTCTCTTTCTCTCTCTCAAACAAGACATCATACAAGATAAAATGACTGTAGAGACATACTGCAGACTAAGTGCGGACAATTTATTTGCTGTAATCCTGCATTCTTGTAATGTTTCTATGTGTGCCCTTTGGAGTAAAGTGGAAACACAAACAGGAAAGTGACTTGCTTTGTGATAAATGAATGTGTCTGAAAACATGAGACAGTGAGACCAGCCAAAATAACTGATTCAAGCCTGTCAAGAACAACATGAAAGAAAATGTGAGAGAATTTCTTACTAATGCTAACTCAATCAAAGCTTCCGTCCTGATATCCATAGAAGCCAATGGTCGGAATGAAGATATTGAGCTGTTATTTATGCCTGGAATGAGATAAAGGTTTGGGAAATAGGGATACTTCTGTTCTATCATGTAGTATTATATTTAGCAAACATGTAAATAAAAAGGCAACATCTATTACCAGGGATATGGTACACTGGCACTTCCCATCATATTAGTGCTGAGCTCACAAGTCTTCCTGTTAGCTTCTGGAGGGTCAAGTTAAAAAATTTTTGATAGTAGTCGCAGTAGGGATTAATGTGTCAATGAAGGAATTTATACAGTGCAGTGGGAAGTTTAATCCTCATTCGATTTATTCTTTAGGTTTTAAATTACATCCATGTATATATATGTGTGTGTGTGTGTGTGTGTGCGCGCGCGCACAAACACATAAAAGAAATTGTTCTTTGTTCACTTTTTAGTAAATTTGAGGAATGGAAAAAAATGAACATTTAAACGTGCCAATAAAAACAAGTATTGAACAATCTCGTCAGTTTAAAACAAAAACACCCCCAAAATCTCTCTCTCCTTCCCAACTCTCTCTCCCCCCGCTCCCAAATAAGATATATATTGTCTTAATTATACAGGGCCAGTCTGTGGCCTGTCCTATGTTCTGGCACATGGGGCATAAGGTCCATCTTTACACCACACCACTACTTTCTGACAGAAAGTTTCTGTGCACATAGAGAAGCAGAAACCACAAAGTCATTGCATAAGTGAGTGGAAGTCAGTGGAGATTGGGCAGAGCCTCCAGTTTAGTGATACCACACTGTGACAATGTACTCCCTCCATGGAGCAGCATCTTGATCCAAGGGAGCATAATAACGCTTAGCCCTTTGCTATGGACTAGACAAACTGATAGCCTAACTCATACTAAATATATAGAAATCAATGGAAGCTACCCGAGGAAAAAGTTTGGAGTCCATTGAAATACCATCTGAAATTCATGGAAAGACTCACACTGATTTCAACTGAAGAGACCTTGGCCCTAAGTAGAATCATAGAACCATAGGGTTAGAAGGGACCGCAAGGGTCACCTAGTCTAACACAACCCTCTTCCAAGATGTAGATTTTGCTGTGTCTATAGACTTCACTTCATATTCATTGACACAAAATACTTTGCTTAGGCTTCCCAAAGATTTTTTTCTCTAATTTATAAACATGTTTGCCAGAAGCTGAGAATGGGCAACAGGAGATGGCTCACTTGACAATAACTTTTTCTGTTCATTCCCTCTGAAGCTACTGTCAGAAGACAGGATACTGGGCTGGATGGACCTTTGGTCTGACCCAGTATGGCCGTTCTTATGTTCTTATGTTTCTGTATAAAATACATTTTTAGTATACATGAAAAGATAACTGAAACAATATAGTATGTAATGGAGGTAATCAATTGAAAATTATAATTTTGAAAAAAAAACACCTTCTTTGAAATGCACAGTGGAAAAGGGTTTTTTGGGGGGTAGGGTTGTTATCTATTCCAGAAAAAGACTGCTTAGTGGATGTCAAGATAGTGAACAAGTCAGCATAAATATCAAATAAATTGATAATGCATTTTTATTGCAAAAGCATATTGTTGTGATGTTTTGTTATTTATGTTTATAAACAGAAAAGAAGAAAAGAAAGACATCTAGTACACATAATCTCATAGCAACAACTTTACAGAGGCCATCCTGACATTTAAACTATCAAACAAGAAAAATTACTATTTCTAGGAATGCAAGTTATCTTGATTCCTGAAAAATTGTAACCAACCCCATTTTGGAGATGTTGTTATTTTAAACCTCTATTTAAACTTCTGTGAATGAATGATTTTGTGAAATAAACAGATGTAACATGTTCATCCATCTTGCAAGAGACTGTTCCCATCAGTCGTACCAATGCATGGGAATTGGTGAAGTAATTCAAAATCTGTTACCTCACATTGTTCGGTGCATATGAATAATCCACATCACAGCAGCAATGGGCCAGTGAGGCAAGTTCCTGATCTTAATCTGGATTAGATTCAAGATTCCTAGGTTTGGCAGGACTGAAATATAAAAAGGGTGCATGGAGAAACAGGAACTAAAACCCTGAAGTAAATTCTAATCTGAGATCCAATACCGACTTTTTTTGTGGTCTGAGGACCAGATTCAAAGCCTGCTGATGGCTCTCATTGGCTTCAATAGCCTATGAATCAGGTCCTTGGACAAGACTGTTAGTTTACTATGTATAAAATAGGGTTGATATTATTAACCTATCTCATTTTAGAGGGGTTTGGGGAGTTAATCATTATGGGCCAGTTAATTTTTTTAACCCCTTACTCATATTGGTGAGCAGATATTTACTCGATTAGTGCTCATATTGGTTAGCAGTTACTCTCCGAGTGTTCCCTTTGGTGCAAATGATTCTGAGTGAATAATTGTTCACCAATATGTATAAGGGCATCACACAACCTGAGTCCTAATGTTTGTAAAGCTTTGAAAGTCAAAGACACGATATATGTGCTATACTATATTAATTACACTCAGCAGTATGTGATATTCAGTGGAAAACTTTTCTTAAGTTACAAAATGCCTCCAAACAGTTAAGAGGTAGAATAGCTATAGTTGAGATTATGTTCACTGAAACTTCACATCAGGGATGTTTCATATCAACTCCCAACTTTTAGACACTCACTGGTATATCGGCGGTCAAATCCTTGAGAATAGGGCATTCATTCTGAGTGTAACTCTACAGGCTTCATTGGAGTTCTGCCAGTGATTATGTTGGCCTGGTGTTTCCAACATGTTACTTCTTTTCTCTGTTTAGGAACTGTAACAAAATAATATTAAAAATAATAGTGTTCAGAGCTTACCTAAACATACATAATCCTGTAAAAGAAGATTTAAGTTTTTCTGACTTTCCATAACAGCAACCCACTTTCTTGAGCACAGATAAGTGGAGTCTGAGAGCAATGATGGATCTCAAAAGTGTATATGCTGAAATGCATAATGTGAAAGGAGTTATGCCTTTTAATCTCCTATATTTTGTTAGGTTTAAGGCCATTACCTACACTGATACTTTTGCTTGTGTTTATATTGTCATAAAAATGCATATTTTACATATAATAGCTTTTAAAAGGTACATATAAGTTTGAAAAAGAATATAATTTTAATTTTCTTTTCTTGAACCTAGTAGTGCATACATCATGCTATCCTCCCTTTATGTCTGCTTGCTCTGACCTGGTGAGCAGGAAGCAGGTATGACGGTGAAATACACAAGAATGTTTCTCTTGATGCACATGCATGGCTCTGATCACCATTAGAGCTGGGCAAACAGAGGAGAAAAGTTATTTGCACAACACTTTGGGGAATTAGCAGTTTAATTTCAGTTCACCATGTTTGCACTCCTTTTGTGACCACTGTGCTTGTCACAGCAGAGGACGTGATAAATCAGGAATCGGTAATCTTTGGTGGTGCGGGCCGAGGGATGTGTTGGCCGTCACTTCCCGCCGCCCCCATTGGCCTGGAGCGGCGAACCACGGCCAGTGGGAGCCGCGATCGGCCGAACCTGTGGACGCGGCAGGTAAACAAACCGTCCCGCCAAGGTGCTTACCCTGGTGGGCCACGTGCCAAAGGTTGCCAATCCCTGTGCTAAACGATCTGGTGGTCCTTCTGGCCTTAAACACAATGACTATGCTAGATTGTGAGAATGAAACAATGCTGATGGTCCCACATTCTGTGCATCAGAAGAATGTGGTGATGTTTCTTTCAGGCAAACCACGTTCAGCCTCCGCAGCTGCTTCTCTTTGTTGTGTTTGCAGAGGTTGTATTACGTCTGAGTGTAAAAGGCAAGGTGCAGTACATAAACTGAGCAATGTTTAACAGATATATTGTTCAATTTTTCCCTACACCTTTGGGCAGAGCCATGACATGGGAGCTATTCTGGAGACTTGACTACACTCTCCCTAAGTAGGGGTATACAAGTATAGCCATAAGTATTCTTCTGTTACTAATTACTAATGACTAAGTTGAGTGGTAATGGATGATTGAAAACCACTACAGAAAAAAGCAAATATGGTTGGTGTATTATATATGAAATAATTGCTGTAAGTGGGTAACTAAAATAATGACACCTCGCCACAGTGACTTAAAAAAATAATGTGTATTTATAATGTACTAAGCATACCTAAACATTCATAAAGGGACTGTCCCTGCCCTGGGGAGCTCACAAGCTTAAACAAGACAGACAGGGGTATGCAAACACAACTTTTTCAGCTAACACCATGCAAATCCCTTGGCTAGAGTACCACAGAAGCAATTAAATCAGACAAGAATCAGACCAAACCCCTAGCAGTCTGAATCATTCTCAAGTGTCACAATTAATTATTTAAAAAAGCAAATTATATTATGGTACTTATAATTCTTAACCTATAGTATCACAACAGCACATTTTTCTAATAGTAATGCCTCAGGCTAGACCTGACTCAAGTGGCCTTGATAGAAAATGTTTTAAAATTTCATGTCCTATAAATTTCCAAATCTTGTCAGCTTTGCTCCTCCTGACTCCATTATTATTATGGGTTGGGTATAACCACTGCCTTACATTCTGCATAACTGGAAAGAAGCCATTGTAAAAAAGTGGTTGAAACAATATCAGTGTCACATTACAAACACATGCATGAAAGCTTGAGTAGAAGCTGGACCATGTGGCCCAAGGAGTTACAAATGCAGGGGTTAGGGTTAGGATTGGTAGGTGAAGATGAAGCAGGACAGGGAGACAGAAAGCCAAGCAAACAGTAACAGAAGTGCTGATAACATCGCCCTGCAAGAGAGAACTAATAGAGAAGCATTTGGGGGCACAGAATGCTGTCTGAAAATGCAGGTTTAGAACAATGTCTTTGCTCACTGTCTCCTGCTGTTTGACTCCTACTGTGTTCAGGGAAACAGGTTTTATGTATAAACTTTGCAAATAAACATGATTGCATCAAAGAAAATAACTGGCCCTATCATCAATTTCTCCTAACTGGAACAACCTGAAATGCCCTGTATTTGGCTAACCTTTGGTCAAAAGGGTTAACAGTAATAGTGAATATACATAGCAAAATACAATTTGTGAGCAATCCATGGACTAAAAAAAACTATTCAAATTAAACATTCATTGAATAATCTTGAATAGTCAAGAAATCTGGAAGAATCCATCTGTTCAACAACATGTGAACAGGCAGAAAAAGATGAACTTTGTCCTATGAATTGTTTCTCTAGCTCTATAACCCATTGAAATGGTTCACCCATCTGAGAAAGATGGCATTTTATCTATGTTTCAAACCTGGCTGATGGGATTTTTTCAGGATCAGAGGAAATGTATTGTGACAGACCCAGACCAGTGGGGTACAGGAGTCTGGTAGAGGGCAAATATACTGGTCACTGGATGAGTAGTTTTCTGTTCCCTGAGTGACCAGAGAAGGGGCTGCACTAGAGTAATCAGGAACCTGCTAGAACCAGTTAAGGCAGGCAGGCTAATTAGGACACCTGGAGCCAATTAAGAAGAAGCTGCTAGAATCAATTAAGGCAGGCTAATCAGGGCACCTGGGTTTTAAAAAGGAGCTCACTTCAGTTTGTGGTGTGAGTGTGAGGAGCTGGGAGCAAGAGGTGCAAGGAGCTGAGAGTGAGAGGGTGTGCTGCTGGAGGACTGAGGAGCACAAGCGTTATCAGACACCAGGAGGAAGGTCCTGTGGTGAGAATAAGGAAGGTGTTTGGAGGAGGCCATGGGGAAGTAGCCCAGGGAGTTGTAGCTATCATGCAGCTGTTACAGGAGGCACTATAGACAGCTGCAGTCCACAGGGCCCTGGGCTGGAACCCGGAGTAGAGGGCGGGCCCGGGTTCCCCCCAAACCTCCCAATTGACCTGGACTGTGCATTCTTCCAGAGGGGAAGGTCTCTGGGCTGTTCCCCAACCCACATGGTGAATTTCTGAGGCAAGAAAATCCGCCAATAAGCGCAGGACCCACCAAGATAGAGGAGGAACTTTGTCACAGTATACACTTGAAATATTTTTAAGGGAGGTTCAATTTGGGTCTACCAAGCATGACAGTGTGTTGCTTTAATCTGTCCTTAACAAAAAGCCAGTTATTCAAGTGCAGTAAATACACCTTGCTTGCATACCATGTATTTTATTTCCCAAGAGCTACATTAGTAACATTAAAGACACTGTAGGAACAGGCATATTTTATTCAAAAAGGATGGTGGGTAACCTTTCTGCAGAAATAGATGTAATGGACAGTATACATTATTCTAATGCATGCAAAGTCCTCAGAATGAAAATTGTTACAGCAGCCCCAAAAATGCATTTAGCTTTAGGTAGCCTTGTATATTTAGAATTAATCCTCTGGTATCAACTTATTCCAAAAATCAAGTACAGTATTGCACATAAAGGCCAAAATCTTAATAATGCAAGTCACAGAAAATGGATGTTGCTACTTTGGCTTATACAGGCATAGCTATTGATTTATACAACATCTTATATTGTTATCTATTTAGTGGCAAATTTTACAACTTTAATGGTAATTTTGGCTAAGATTCAAACATTAAAAACTTTTTACTAGTTTTCTGCTTTCTTGTTGTGATTTCCTCTGGTTGATTTATGATAGTTTTAAAACTACTTGATAACTATTGTAAAGATGTGTAGACTTCTAAATATGCATGTGCTTATAAATTTCAACTATGTAGCAGAATTATATAACTAATGAGCAAAGTATTTGGAGAAAAGTTTCAAATGTAAGAAAGACTTGTAAATGGATTGCTTTTAATAAAGACATTCTTTGAAAAGTAAATAAATAGATTGTATCTATATTTGATGGCAGTTTTTTTCTCCAAATTATTTTGATTTACAGGCTTCCCTTGAGGTTTTAAGCAGTAGTTAACAATAATACATATTTATATAACAGAAATAAATATTACCCTGAAATCCAAAAAGCCCAACATGTCTAGAGGTTACAAATTAATGAGGCATATAAAGAAAGTAATGGAAAGTATCATATACATGTTAGATTTACAGAAATAAAAAGAAGAGAAGAAGACATTAATGTACAAACAATTTTCCAAGTCACCAACCACAACCATTGAAGTTACCAAGAGTGAGGATACTCAGTACCTCACTGAAGACGTTTGGTGTCATGCTTTCCCAAACTCCATACTGCCCAATTCTGTGAAATGCAGACTGCCTGCAGCACCCACTGAATTCAATGGGAATGGACGGCTCTCAGTGCCTTGGAGGAAGAGACTCCTACAGAGTAAGGGAAAAATTAGATTGTAAGATTGTTGATTGAAGATGGGGCAGGGGCCATCATTTTGTTCTGTTTGTACAGTGATTAGCAAAATGGGATCCTGGTCCATGAGGGGGTTTCTAGGAGTTAACAGAACACAAGAGAAAGGAAAGAAAGAAAGAAAGAAAGAAAGAAAGAAAGAAAGAAAGAAAGAAAGAAAGAAAGAAAGAAAGAAAGAAAGAAAGAAAGAAATTTGGAGATGGTGTTGACTGACTACCAAAAAGAATATGACAGCATACTACATTTGTGGGTCACTAAGGGTATGTCTTCACTACCGGCGGGCAGCGATCGATCCAGCGGGGATCGATTTATCGTGTCAGACACGATAAATCGATCCCCGAGCACTCTCCCATCGACTCCTGTACTCCAGCTCGGCAAGAGGTGCAGGCAGAGTCAACGGGGGAGTGGCAGCAGTCAACTCACCGTAGTGAAGACACCACGGTAAGTCGATCTAAGTACATCGACTTCAGCTACGTTACTCACGTAGCTGAAGTTGGGTAACTTAGATCGATCCTCCCCCCCAGTGTAGACCAGGCCTAAGACACTGAAAATGCAGAAGATTCATCTAGAAATCATTTCCTTTTTGCAGTAATCTATGATTAACGGGAACACTTGACTCTACCTGGAAAGCACTCTCCTTGATGAGATCCAAATTAAAAGAGGAATCTTCAAGGGGACTCCTTATCACCAGTGCTGTTCATGGTAATCATGCTGCTGCTGACATAGATGCTCCATGAGATAAATTGTGATTAACATATCAGCAAAGAGCAGTTAGCAGTTTATTATACATGGGTGATCTGAAACTACATGAAGGATCACAGAAGGCGATAAAGAGATTGATTATATCAGTAGAAAAGTTTGGTAAAGCTATAAAGCTACAGGTTGGCTTGGCAAAATGTTTGTCATCATCTGTAAAGAGGGGCAAACTGGTACAATCAGATGGCATACAAGTTAATGAAGATATTATCCAAGATATCTCTCAGCCTGGTCCCTACAAATGCCTTGGAATTAGGGAACTGTCGGAGTCACAACATGAGGAAGTCAAAGAAGAAATGAGGAAAGTCTATTACAGATGAATAAGACCTACTGTAAGACAAAATTCAACTAGAAGAAATTGAGAATGTGGGCGATACCCGCAGTACACTACACTTCCAGAGTGATCAAATGGAATCAAGAGGAGAAGAACAAAATTGACATCCAAACAAGACAACTCCTGCAAATGCATAGTGTTACTAATATCAATCAAGACTAGAGCAGAATGTACATCTGATAGTGTGATGGAAGAAAATGTCGGCTATCTGTGGAGGAAGCAATTGACAGTGAAAAGTATCACATCAACATAGATGAGAAGTCAGCCAGAATAAAAGATCATCTGATCATGATAAAAAGTGATGGCTGAATGTGCAGGGTTGGAAGGGACCTCAGGAGGTCATCTAGTCCAACCCCCTGCTCAAAGCAGGACCAAATAAATCATCCCAGCCAGGGCTTTGTCAAGCCTGACCTTAAAAACCTCTAAGGTAGGAGATTCCACCACCTCCCTAGGTAACCCATTACAGTGCTTCACCACCCTCCTAGTGAAAAAGATTTTCCTAATATCCAACCTAAACCTCCCCCACTGCAACTTGAGACCTTTACTCCTTGTTGTGTCATCTGGTACCACTGAGAACAGTCTAGATCCATCTTCTTTAGAACCCCCTTTCAGGTAGTTGAAAGCAGCCATCAAATCCCCCCTCATTCTTCTCTTCTGCAGACTAAACAATCCCAGTTCCCTCAGCCTCTCCTCATAAGTCATGTGTTCCAGCCCCCTAATCATTTTTGTTGCCCTCCGCTGGACTCTTTCAACTTTCCACATCCTTCTTGTAGTATGGGGCCCAAAACTGGACACAGTACTCCAGATGAGGCCTCACCAATGTCAAATAGATGGGAATGATCACGTCTCTCGATCTGCTGGCAATGCCCCTACTTATACAGCCCAAAATGCTGTTAACCTTCTTGGCAACAAGGGCACACTGTTGACTCATATCCAGCTTCTCGTCCACTGTAACCCCTAGGTCCTTTTCTGCAGAACTGCTTCCTAGCCATTTGGTCCCTAGTCTGTAACAGTAAATGGGATTCTTCCGTCCTAAGTGCAGAACTCTGCACTTGTCCTTGTTGAACATCATCAGGTTTCTTTTGGCCCAATCCTCTAATTTGTCTAGGTCCCTCTGTATCCTATCCCTACCCTCCTCCCGGTTTAGTGTCATCTGCAAACTTGCTGAGAGTGCAGTCCACGCTATCCTCCAGATCATTAATGAAGATCTTGAACAAAACCGGCCCCAGGACCGACCCTTGGGGCACTCCGCTTGAAACCGACTACCAACTAGACATGGAGCCATTGATCACTACCTGTTGAGCCCGACGATCTAGCCAGCTTTCTATCCACCTTATAGTTCATTCATCCAGCCCATACTTCTTTAAATTGCCGGCAAGAATACTGTGGGAGACCATATCAAAAGCTTTGCTAAAGTCAAGGAATAACACATCCACTGCTTTCCCCTCATCCACAGACCCAGTTATCTCCTCGTAGAAGGCAATTAGGTTACTCAGGCATGACTTGCCCTTGGTGAATCCATGCTGACTGTTCCTGACCACTTTCCTTTCCTCTAAGTGCTTCAGAATTGATTCCTTGAGGACCTGCTCCATGATTTTTCCAGGGACTGATGTAAGGCTGACTGGCCTGTAGTTCCCCGGATCCTCCTTCTTCCCTTTTTTAAAGATGGGCACTACGTTAGCCTTTTTCCAGTCATCCGGGACCTCCCCCGATCGCCATGAGTTTTCAAAGATAATGGCCAATGGCTCTGCAATCACATCCGCCAACTCCTTTAGCACCCTCAGATGCAGTGCATCCGGCCCTATGGACTTGTGCTCATCCAATTTTTCTAAATAGTCCCGAACCATTTATTTGGGCTGGTCACCTCCTCCCCATACTGTGCTGCCCAGTACAGCAGGCTGGGAGCTGACCTTGTTTATGAAGACAGAGGCAAAAAAAGCATTGAGTACATTAGCTTTTTCCACATCCTCTGTCCCTAGGTTGCCTCCCTCATTCAGTAAGGGGCCCACACTTTCCTTGACTTTCTTCTTGTTGCTAACATACCTGAAGAAACCCTTCCTGTTACTCTTAACATCTCTTGCTAGCTGCAACTCCAAATGTGATTTGGTCTTCCTGATTTCACTCCTGCATGCCTGAACAATATTTTTATACTCCTCCCTGGTCATTTGTCCAATCTTCCACTTCTTGTAAGCTTCTTTTTTGCATTTAAGATCAGCAAGGATTTCACTGTTAAGCCAAGCTGGTCGCCTGCCATATTTCCTATTCTTTCTACACATCGGGATGTTTTTTTCCCCTGCAACCTCAATAAGGATTCTTTAAAATATAGCCAGCTCTCCTGGACTCCTTTACCCCTCATGTTATTCTCCCAGGGGATCCTGCCCATCAGTTCCCTGAGGGAGTCAAAGTCTGCTTTTCTGAAGTCCAGGGTCCGTATTCTGCTGCTCTCCTTTCTTCCTTGTGTCAGGATCCTGAACTCTACCATCTCATGGTCACTGCCTTCCAGGTTCCCATCCACTTTTGCTTCCCCTACTAATTCTTCCCGGTTTGTGAGCAGCAGGTCTAGAAGAGCTCTGCCCCTAGGCATCCCAAGCCAAGAAAGCATAAAAGAAAGGATAAACTGAATTGCCAAAAGATTTACAAAGAAATCAAGGCAGAGACAGTGGTGGAGGGAGATCGAACCCATTAGTGATCAAAGATTAACAAAGTCATGGATTGAAGAAAAATACCTCAAAAGAGAGGCAGACAGCCTCATTATGAGTGCCTAAGAGCAATTCTTAATGCTTAACTAGGTTTGAAACAAAGCTGACCGATAGAACTGCTCCCTCAACTCCAGAATGCATTCCAAAAAGGAAGAGATAGTGGCACACACGTTAAATGCCTGCAGGAGCCTGGCTGGAAGACAATACACAAACAGACACAATGAGGTCATGAAGTGTCTGCATTGGAGCCTCTGTGGAAAGTATGGATTTAAATGCACCATGCAGTATTATGACCACCAAATTGAAAGAACTCTAGAGAATAAAGAAGCTAAGATTATATAGGATCTGACAATTGTCACAGACCAAATGGTGCAGGCAATCAGGCTGCACGTAGGTGTCGTAGAAAAGACAAGGCCACGTTAATTGATATCACCATACCAACAGACAGAAATATAAAAAAGAAACAAGAAGAGAAGATAGTGAAATATGAAGAACTCTGCCACAAAGTGTAACAATTATGGAAAACTAGAACGACAATCCCAGTGATTACACTGCTCTACAGCCAAAATGGTTCTGAAATAAATGTAGTCAAACTTTACTAATTCTGGGTCACTGAGAACAAAAATGATGCTTAAAATTGTTGACTGGCTCTAGTTTTCAAGATATGCTATTGGGTCAGTATATACGACCCTTGACTTGGGAATGGCGGAGGATAAGTGAGTTATAAAGGGAAGGGATCTCAATTTAAACCAGAAATGACTAAAATACATCTTTGACTGGATCTATGAATAAATCTATGACTGGGTTTGGACAGTACTTGCTTTTTAGGCAAAACAATGAATGATGCAATCTGAAGCTGGTATTGCGTCATACATGATATGAATTGCATCATGTTATTCCTAGAAGTCATGGATGATGCAATCATAACGAAGCTTACATCACTCTGCTGAACAAATTGCCCTATATCAGCTCTAGAAATCATACAGCGTCGTGCTCTCTTATTTGTCAGTGTTTGATTTTGCAAAGGGACACATTTCTGTTTAGCCAAAGTGAGCAGAGATGCCTCGTACTTGTGTGAACAGTGCAGATAACTTCTGCTATGTTTGTGGTGAAGTGACTTTTGCATCACAAAAGCGCAGTATAACCACTATGGTTAAGAAAGCCTATCACCTTTATTTTGGCTGCAGAATTGGAGATCAGGACAAGAGGTGGGCCCCACACATATGCTGCAACACTTGTGCAACAAATCTTCGCCAGTGGTTGAACAGGAAAAGGAAATCTATGCCTTTTGCAGTGCCAATGATTTGGAGAGAGCCAACAGATCATACCAGCAATTGTTACTTCTGCATGGTGCCTCCAGTTGGGAAAGGTGTGTCAAACAAGAAAAAGTGGACTGTGCATTATCCAAACATTCCATCAGCTATACGCCCAGTACCCCACGGAGAAGGACTGCCGGTTCCTGATGCACCAGAATCATTCTCACTTGAGTCAGACAAGGAAGAGGAAGAGGATGAAACTTCTGGTCCTGACATCAATGTCACAGGACCCACATTTTCTCCCATCCTCCTCCTCTGAACCACACCTCATAACACAAGGTGAACTGAATGACCTTGTCAGGGATTTGGAACTACTCAAGAGTAAGGCAGAGCTGTTGGTCTCCAGACTACAGCAGTGGAATCTCCTGGCAGGTGATGTTAGGGTTTCCATGTTCCGTGACCGTCAAAAGGATCTTGTCCCATTCTTCTTCATGGAAGGTGATCTTGTAGCCTGCAACAACATCCATGGTGTGATGGCAGCCCTCAACATCGTTCATGATCCAGATGAGTGGAGACTGTTCATTGATTCATCGAAGACGAGTCTTAAAGCTGTTTTACTGCATAATGGCAATGTTTTGCCATCAGTTCCAGTTGGTCATGCAGTCCATATGAAGGAAACCTATGACAACATGAAACAACTTTTGAGGTGCATAAACTATGACCAACATCAGTGGCAGCTTTGTGGCGATTTGAAGGTTGTTGCTCTCTTGCTTGGTCTGCAGACTGGATACACAAAGTACTGCTGTTTTCTCTGCAAATGGGATAGTCGTGCAAGAGATTCCCACTGCATCAAGAAAGATTGGCCACTCCGACAGTCATTGGAGCCTGGGAGGAAAAGTGTTCAGCATCCACCACTTGTTGAATCAAGGAAGATTTTGTTACCACCCTTACACATCAAGCTGGGTCTGATGAAGAACTTTGTCAAGGCCATTGACAAAACACAAGCAGCTTTCAAGTACCTCCGTGGAAAATTTCCAAGGTTAAGTGAAGCTAAGAAAAAGGAAGGTGTCTTTGTTGGTCCTCAGATTCGTGAACTTCTTCGAGATGATGCATTTGACCATGCACTGCGTGGCAAGGAAAAGACAGCATGGAAAGCCTTCCAGTTAGTGGCAATAAATTTTCTCGGAAACAACAAGGCAGACAACTACAGGTTGTTGGTGGAAAACCTCCTCAAGGCATACAAAAGCCTTGGTTGCAACATGTCACTAAAGATACATTTTTTGCACTCTCATCTAGATTTTTTTCCACCGAACTGCGGAGCAGTGAGCGACGAGCACGGCAAGCGATTTCACCAGGACATTGCAACAATGGAGAAACGCTATCAGGGCAAATGGAGCCCATCAGTGCTTGCAGACTATTGCTGGACAGTGACAAGAGATGCTCCATTTAATGAATACAAGAGACAAGCCAAGAAGCGCCGAGTAGACACTGAATAGGACTAAACTATGTACATAATAGTTTTTTGCCTTTTGTTTCATAATAAATTTTATTTATATAACCCTTTTGCTGATTTTTAAAGTGTTACATAAACAGGACAGGTGAAATATTATCATGTAAAGCAACCATAAACACATGAAAAGACCTAGGTTTACAATTTATGATTAAAACTCTACTATCTACACAATATACATAGACCTAAAATGTAAAAACTTAAATATCTTAGAAACAGTAGCCAATCAGTTGTTTTAATTGTCATATTTGAATTCAGCACATCAAAATACATAATAAATAGCACATTTTATCTCTGAAGCAGACGACTTCTCAAAAATTGTCGACCAGTGTTATTGGAGCACCTGGAGCAATCCGTAAGGGTATAAGTGAGCAGCTCAACAAGGCATTAGGAGTTCAAGGCATCGCAATCAGTGACATCCAGAAGACAATGCTTTTAGGCACTGTGAGAACTGTAAAGAAAGTCAATGGAGAATGAGTGCATTTGAGCCCCTTAAATGCAGAAATTCTGTGGAGCGTTTACCAAAATTCTTGACAACCCAAACCTGTGCAGTCGGTTTGTGGTCAGAATGTATTGGTGTTTCATGGGGATAAATTTTAGACATAGTTTTCCCCTTTTTATGCTAAAGATCTTGTATAGTGTGAAAGCTGTGTGTTTTTAAAAAATCTCCATGATGTAATACTAAGTAATAATAAATAAAATAATAAATAATAATGATAATAGTTTAATAATGTACCCTATGGATATTCTGTTCTCATATCAGTTTGTGCAGGACTTCCATTACCATAAGCTGGGAGTTGTGTGCATTGATCAAGTGCAGGATATTTAGTACAAACGTTTGGGTGCTAATACACAGTGAAATTTCCAGCAGCAGAAAGACAAAACATGGAGCCACATGTGGTCTTAGCATTGAGACAGTGGTACTCCCTCCAGATGATCAGCTCACATAGCAGGAATATCCAGCACCACCATGGACAAAGGGTGTATGACCACCTGCCTATGTGATAGTCTGGAGAAGTCTGTTGTGGGGAAGAAGCTATTTTGAAGTATGAGGAGGTGGGTTTACTCAAGGTAAGAGGGTGGCTAGGCGTCTGAAGGGGGACACACTGCAGATGAGGTTAGTATCTTTTTAGTCTGTGCTTGTAACAATGCATCCTGGCCTATAACCCTGTTCCTGTTAGAGACATGATACTGTTCTAGATGAATCATTGGTCTGATCCAATATAGCAACTGCTGTGTTCTTAAGGCTGGATCAGATCATGTTTGTCTGCTCTATACAACCCCCAAAAACCTATTTAATAAACTTACCTTATTAGAGTGAATATATACACAAAATCAGCCTTTCATGTCCTTTGCTATTAATTGGGCATAGGTTATCATCATAGTGTATTAATGAAGCACACCAATAGCTGGTACAAGGAATATGTATCCTGATTTGGTTTCTCTAACTAAATTATCATGGCCTTCTTAATAAGAGCGTCTGGCCAAACATCTCAAGGAATTTATCCTAGCGTTGTTTTTAGTTTTGGGACATGTGATTACCAATGGAAAATGTGGATTTCGACCATTATGTCATCTGAGCCAAGGCCTGCTCTTGATTTTAGGTCATTAACTGCATCTTTAATTTCAGTTAAATCAATCATTCACTCCAATTGTTCCTCTGTCTAGATCATTTTCATGTAAACAGTTTTAGAATCCTTCCACTTCAAAAAAGTTTCAAAGTGGGAGTTTAAACTGATATCTTAGAGGTATATAATGTGCACAAATAATCCACAAACATTAACTATTTAGCAATGTAACAGTTTAGTCTTTTTTCCTTTTATATTTCTGTCCACCATATCTCCCAAATTATACTGCTTTCTAAGCAGAACTTTATTTTAAACATGAGTTTAAACATGAGTGCTCCCTCTGAAGCACCTGGTATTGGCCACTGTTGGAAGACAGGATATTGGGTTAGATGGACCATTGGTCTGACCTAGTATGTCTGTTCTTATGTTCATGAGACTGGAAAGTATGACCCTTTTATTTAGATGCTACTGAATTTAAGGAGGTATAGTTTAGAGAGCCATTACAACCCTAGGTTTGAATAATTTTTCCTAACTACCTATTTTTAATTGATCAATTTTGAATGTCTTCCTCAAATGAATAAAACCTGTAAGGCTCAGACTCAACTCCAGAAATCAGTTCTTGTATTTCTTATACATAACTGGCTGATTAAACTCACGCTGAGCAAGGTTTTAATATTTTAACATCTCCATATTAGGAATGAGAAAACCCATTGGATAAAATAAGTACTGACCTGAACTTTTGACCAAAACTTGAATGGAAGTGGTATATGCATATGTGTGTGTGTGTGTGTGTGTGTGTGTGTGTGTGCGTTGAGGTTTGAAAATGGTTAGTTGATATATTTTACCACCACCACCACCCATTTTTATTGAATCTGTCCACGTTCTGGCTCTAGACAGGATCCAGAGAAAGTCTGTTTTTGTCCAGTTTACAGACTAGTATTTTTACTGGGAAGTCTGGCTTCAGGTCCATTGTTATCAGTGGGCATTGGATCATGCTTATAGTTCTGATTAACATTCAAACTTTTGGGTGTTAATCCAAAGTGAACCTCTCAGGGTGATCAGGACAGCAATATAATTTATACTCTATGTACTCCTATATATCACATGCATGTTATGTGAGGATTTATTAATTCATGATTGTGAAAATATTTGCAATCCAGAGTAGCAGTATTACAGAAATACAAGCCAATAGCATATGGCACTCAGATGATATGATGGGTCCCCTGGAAATACAGAGGGAAAGAAAGTCAGAGACTGATTCAGACTCCTGGGCAAATCAATACACATTTTACTATTGCCTTAAATATTAACAGGATCGAACCCTTAGTATAAAGATAAGTCACCTACTTTTATATGACTCAGTAGGTCTTGACCGGACACCTGCCAGGGAACAAATCTCTTCATGGACCAGCTTGTGCTCCATGACTTGCTGCGGACACAGACCACAGGAAATCTTGTCTCAAGAGGTCCAACAGGCAGACATCAGACTCCTGGCTCATGCTTGGTGCCTCACCATATATAAACCTAAGGGGTGGCACAAGAAGTGTCCAGGCAACAATGAGGATCTTCTCTACCTTCTGTTTCTGCTTTTGAACTCCTTGCTATGAGCTTGACTTGAGTTGAACCTCACTACTCGGCTCAGACTCTGATCCTTGGTATCGACCCTGGCCTGGAACTTGATTATGAACTCTCCTGCTACTCTCAGCATCAGGTATGACCCTACTTTGACCCTTGTCAGGATCCTGACAACTTTGATCTGTATTGTCATCCATCTGTCTCCTTTAGTGGGATATGATTTGAAAACTCAAAGATGTGCATTCAGTTGACTGCCATGTGCTGCTGTGGGGAGATCCAGGATGAGAAGAGAATATTGGAGTCCCAGGGCTGAATTAACCATTGTCCAGCACTGCTACCATTCTGATGTGATAGCATTTTACACACCCTTTTCACTGGTGTAAATAATTATACAGGGTGCAGGGGAATGGTAAATCAGGCTCCACTCCCTTGCTAATGTCTCTAATTCTTTTACCGTGAGGTTAGTTACCAGTGAGGGAGGTGGTCTGCAAGGGCCTGTTAAAGAAAGCAGCCTCACAGTAAAAGCACTGAACATTGAAAATAATATATAAATAAAAGCCTGAAGGAATATTTTTCATTATTACTAAATGGTTTAAAGCCTTTAACATTCCACAGGGCTGCACCAACCTATGAAGCATCTATTCTAAATTATGAAAACACTGTTAATGGAAACCGTAGTTCTGAAGGAATGTGGCCTATCAAAATTATCACAAAAATATATATTATGAATAGTACTTTATCTTCCACATTACTGCTATGTATATATATGTATGTCCCTAGAGAAACTGAGATGCAAATGCAAGTAATATTATCTAATGCTTTACATAATATAAAATTATTGGGTGTCATATGACCCACTAAACAAAAAAGATAAGCAAGCCTCTTGGGTATTGTTAATAGATTTAGAGTGCATGCTAAACCTCAAAGCTCAAGAAAAATGATGCAGTACATCAGCCTAAAATAAATAACATAATGTATAAGTAACAAAACACCATGAACCTTCATTAACACTATAAAAACAGCTTCATGTATTTTGGAGATAATCATTGTAAGATTTTACAAATACTAAACTGATTAAAACATGCAGTGTACTGTTGTGCAAATATGAACTAATGAGATCTAGCATGAAAAAAAAGATTACAATCCCCAATTATAGCACAAAAGCTACTTTTTCTGTTCAAGATGAGTGTTCTCTGTGGGCCTTTAAATTTTATTTAAAGGCTAATTTCTTCTCTATGGGTCCCGTAAATTTTATAGGAGGCTGCTGTTCATGTCTTGTTTGGCACTTTGAGACTGAAAGGCTCTCTGTGAAATACAAATGAGTTTTGCTTCTGATGAATTTCTGCTGTAGAGGGGCCTAGAAAAGTTTTTTTTTTTTTTTTGTCTTTTATTTTATAACATGCTAAATAATCTGACTGAAGTAAAATAATATGACCTAAAGATTTTTTAGTGTATATTATATACAACCTTTAGAATTTGACGTTTCAGAGCATCGTTTCTTTACCTGCAATAGGTCCCATGTGTGGTATATATTACATCCTTCCTGTTTCGCTGGTGGCTTAATTTCAGTTACTGACAATTTACCTACATTTTCTCCTACAGTTTGGTGGTACTGCTGGGACTCTATGACTACCTTGAAAGATCATCAGGTAAACTGTATAGTGCCCTAAAACCATGACCACATTTGCAGTGCTGGGGATAACAATCTCAGTAACATGAAGAGGGACTGTTATTTGTTTTCAGGCAGGCCACTGGACTAAAATGGGAAAACGGAACAGAGGAAACTAAGTTTTTGAGGTCTGTTTCACACAATTTGAGGTTCATTACAAAAGATTTTCTGTGGATTATTTTGCCTTCATATTGCTGGACTAATGTTCCATTCCAGCCAGAAGAGGACTGACCATTTTACATTTAAGCTTTTAGTCTTGAGGTGTCTTTTGTCATTGCTTAAGAACTGGTTTTACTGCAAGCGTGTTTCTGATAAAAAGAATGTCCATAAACATACTCCAAAAGCATTTAGCAATGAACAGATTTTTGTGGTGAAGATCCATTATTTTGTCTTTGAATTTCTCTCTTGGCTAATCAGCAGTCTCTTGTGTTACGTTTTTTAGTCCCAAACAATGTATTTAGATCTTATACAATAAATATATTTACAATTTCATAATGATTTCTTAATTACAAACAACCAACAATAAAGTAATAATTGGTTTGTTGGGTTATTTACATACTGAAAATTAAAAGGCAAATTTATATTCCAAAAATGGCTGGGAAGCTAACTGTAGGGAAGCCTATAATATTCACACGTAAAGACTACACTAGAAACAATCTAAGTCCACAGAAAAATCACGCCCAAATCTTTGTGCTTTGTTATCAGAAGATACACTAGTAACTAGCATGCTATGCAAGTGAAAAAATGTGGCCATTTTCCTCTCTCAGTCTCTAGGACCTTTTGGAAATTGGGCTGGTGCATGTTCTCTGTATCTTATGTATTGATGAATGTGGTAAAATAGGGATGAGTGAGAGATATGATGATGGGATGTGATATAAAAATTGTATTGTCAGGTAGGGTGGTGAAGTTGTCAAAAGGGAAAGAAAAGAGGAAAGAAGGTTTGGGTGGAAAAATAAGAGTCACATTGGTCTTGGAACTTGCTCAGGTGCACCGTAGAGATACAGGGCACCAGGAGCCTTCCCACTCTCTCACTCCCTTGTGTGGCCCATGTAGGGGCCAGACAGAATTATAGCATGGGGAGTGAGGGAGGGTTGGAACACAAAGGGAATGGACTCCAGCTAGTTCTATTCTTCCCAAGGCAGAATACCTCACAGAGCTTCACCTTTCATGGTATGGCTACTCACTGCCACAATGCAAGTGTGTTTTTGAAGCTGAACAAATTAAAAATTCAGCCAATCAGAAAACACTTCAGTTTAAAAAGGCCAATAAAGTTTTACAAAACCTATCTTTTTTATGAATTAGCTTGGTTAGTAATTAGCTGAAGTTGTTTTGCCAGCTAATTAAAATTCAACAAACTAGTGAAAAATAATATGCAGCCACTGCACTGTAATAGTCTGAGACAGAACAGTAGGGGAAATTGTTTCTGTTCAGACTCTACCTGGGGAGAAATCTAGCCTCCAGTGAAGTCAATGGGAGCTGTTCCATTGACTTCAATGGGGCCAGGATTTCACCACTGGCTTCCATATCCAGAGTTGCATGAGCATATATTTGCATTTAACTTTGCAGATGCAAATGCCTGCTAAGAATCCTAGCATCTGTGCAGCATCTATGAGTAGTCTAATACCTGTGTATGTACAGTTATTAGAATTTGTACTGCAAAAACCAATTGATTCTCTTTCGTTTGTCAGCAAATATTCTCACACATGCAATTACAATTATTAGATTATCTACAGGATGTGCTGTTCTTCATGCATACAGGTGTTTGCCCCTTACAGCATGAGCAGCGCATATCATAGGCCAGGTGAGGCTAAGCCTCCCCTAACCCAGGCCATGGTCCCACCCACGCTCCACCCCGAGGCCCTGCACTCACTCCCCCTCTTCCCTGAAGCCAGCGGGGGCTCAGCTCTGGCTGGAGGCCTGGAGCTTGGTGCTCAGGCCAGCCGGCATCCCTGGGGTGGAGCTGGTGGCCAGGGACTGGGGTGTGTAGGGGTGGCTTGGGCCAGATGGCAGCCCGGGGCAGCTTGGGCCAGCCCAGGGGTTGGGCCAGCGGCCTGGGGCGGCACTCAGGCTGGTTGGCAGCCCAGTGCTCAGGCTGGGGCTTGGACTAGCTGGTGGCCTGGTGCTTGGGCCAGTGCTCGGCCCATCTGGTGGGTTGGGGGTCGGCCCAGCCCAGGAGTCGGGCTGGCTGGCACAGCTATGGCAGGCAGGCTGGGGCTCCTCTGGCTGTGGGGTGACCACATGTCCCTATTTTATAGGGACAGTCCCAATATTTGGGGCATTTTCTTCTATAGGCGCCTATTACCCTCCACCCCGTCCTGATTTTTCACACTTGCTGTCTGGTCACCCTATCTGGCTGGGAGGGGAGTTCGGGGCTCAGACCATGGGGTGGGAGGGGCCTGGGGCTCCAGGGGGCAGGGGCAGGGCCTCAGGCAGACAGGGTGGGGCTGGGGGGCTAGCCTCCCCGAAAGGGGGGAGGTTCACCTGCTGCCCATGGCTTACAATGAAGATATGAGGTGGTGAATGTACAATTTTGTATATGCACACATGATGACTGACTCTGAACAATTGATCCATGGCATCTAATTTAATCATTTGGCATAGATGATAAAAAACAATAGCCTAAAAGTTGGATAAAATAATGTTACTGCAACTGAATATCCCACAGAATGTCTTGCACATGGAAATTACACATCTCATCTTTGTCTTGGCTTCATCTTAATCTTTTATTTAGCAGCTAGAGACCAGTATGCTGCAATATTGTGTTCTCTTCTGTAGACATTATGCTTGGGACATGAAATACATCACCGGCATAAAATACTTTTTCTTAAATATTTTAGTTTTCTAACAATTAGTTAGAATATATTTTCTTAAATCTATTAGTTTTCTAACAATTAGTACTATTGCTCACATTATTACTGGTTGTTTATGTAGTGGTAGAACCCAAAGTGACACCTCCTTATCAATTATTAAGAGTGGACCACATCCATCCTGACTGAATTGGCCTTCAGCATTGGTTCTCCACTTGTAAGGTAACTCCCTTCTCTTCATGTGCCAATATATATTTATACCTGTTGCTGTAATTTTCACTCCATGCATCTGAAGAAGTGGGTTTTTACCCACTAAAGCTTATGCCCAAATAAATCTGTCAGTCTTTAAGATGGCACTGGACTCTTCGTTGTTTTTGTGGATACAGACTAACACAGCTACCCCTCTGATACAGAGGAAGATAAAATCTCTTTACTAAAAGGCTTTCAATCAGATTTTTTATTTTACTAGACTACCAGAACTCTATCATTTCTAAATTTTGCTATTATCTTACATATGTACCACTTCAGTCATTTATATTAAATAAACTTGGGAAGTATTTCTAGAAGTAGTTGTATAGCCCTTAGGTATGTACGAACAAGCAATGCAGTGGGGCCTAATTAAAAGTTCATAGAAGTAAGTGGATCTCTCTTTCCATTAGTTTTAATGGGCACTGGATCAGGCCTTGTATTTGTTAAATCACTATCAACCTTACTATCACTTTCCTCCCACCCTCCTCTATACAACTGAATTATAATATTGTTACAGGCACAGGCATGGACTTTCTGATTTCCCGGGAGTGCTTGACCCCTGCTCAGCCCCAGGCCTTGCCCCCACCCCACCCTACCCCTTCCCCCTACCCTCCACACCTGCCCTGTCTCTTCCCACCCCGTTCCACCCTCTCCCCCGAACATGCCTCGCCCTCGCTCCGCCTCTTCCTGCCCCCTCTCCTCCCCTTCCCACCCCAGTGCCTCCTTCCTGTCGTTGAACAGCTCATCAGCGATGCATGGGAGGGGCTGCGGGAGAGGGGGAAGAGCTGATTGGCGGAGGCCCACCAGTTTTTTTTTTCTGTGGATGCTCCAGCCCTAGGCACCCATGGAGTCGGTGCCTAGGTTATAGGACAGAATAAAGATTTTTCTTTTTTCAATTGCTTCATTTTTTTAGCCATGTGAGAGAGAGAAGCAATATATTTTATATGGATGCTGCAATTTCTTCCTAGAACATATTAGTGTTTAAACTACTGTTTTCTTGGAGATTTGCTCTAGAACTTTTTTTTCAATAAAAAGGTGCTGCTAACAATCTTGAATATGTTTATTAATAATCTTTTAATCATGTGTCTTCAATATCCAATCCAAGTATACACAACTACTTTTATAAAGATAGACGATTTTGTCTGATAAAGCAATGATTTCATCTAATCTAACATCAGTTTTACATAGAAGCATAAGAGACATATAGTGCCCGTATGGGACCGACTCTTCCCCTATAAGGGTTATGCCCAAGAGAATGACACAATGTAAATCTTGTCCATCAATTTCACAATTTCTCATGCTAACCCTCATGGATCATCTGTAAAGCTGCTACTCTCCCCTCGTTTAATCCCAAATCAAGACCTATCTCTTCCTATAAGAAATCAACCAATTATGGGTGACTAGATTGAGGGGTATATGGAAATAGATGACCATTTAACTATTTATAAATTAAAAATATTTTAAAATATTATATCTGTCTATCTGTGTCTATCTAGCTAACTAGCTATATTTAGTCTGACTTGTTTTCTTTGGGGCAGGGACCATGGCTACATCTACACTACAGGGGGGGGTCGATTTAAGATACGCAAATTCAGCTACGCGAATAGCGTAGCTGAATTCGACGTATCAGATCCGACTTACCCTGTTGTGAGGACGGCGGCAAAATCGACTGCCGCGGCTCCCAGTCGACGGCGCTTACTCCCACCTCCTCTGGTGGAGTAAGCGCATCGATTCGGGGATCGATTGTCGCGTCCTGACGAGACGCGATAAGTCGATCCCCAAGAGATCGATTTCTACCCGCCGATTCAGGCGGGTAGTGTAGACCAGGCCCATGTCTTCTTATGTGATTGTACAGCACAAAGCACAACTGAGGCCCAATCCTGACTTGGCACTACTGGAATATTATAATAATAATTATAGGGGGAAAGAAAATTACTGACTTTCCTCAGATTCCTTCTGATCATTCCAAGAAGGCAAGTTCTTGGTGTTTGCTCACCATGGAAAGGAGAAGAGCTTCAGCCCCCAAACCTGCACATTCACAGAGAACTCAGCCTTTTCACAACTTCTCAACCACCCCTGCCCCAAGGTAAGCTTGCTGGCTGATCTACAGAGGAAGAATCCCCCTAAGTCAGCGAGTTAACATATATTCAAAATCTCTATGGGTTTGAGGAAGAAACACTGTCACCACCCAATCTCCTTCCCTATCTGTACAGTCCAGTCCCTACAGAGCAACTGTGAATAAATGCAGTAGATATCAGTGGTAAATAGGGAGTATGGTGCACAGTGGATGTTGCTCCAAAACTCATGGATACAAGGGCATTTCTAAATCCAAAGTTTGCATGTACCACTCCACATGTCCATCAACTGACATTAAGCCTGACCGTTGCTTTTGACATTTTAGAGGCCTTCATGTACTAGAAAAACATATTTTTGGATCAGCCTCTATCCTAAACAATTAATAGACTTTATAATATTCTTATTAGGTCTATTCCATAATGTATTTTTAGAGAATATTTTTAGTAACTGGTAAGAAATTATTTAATTCTATTTAATGAGCACTTTTTAATTAAGAGCAATATGTTATGGCAGCAGAATCTTTAATATTAGCCAAAAAGACCAGATTGCTTAGAAGCAAGCACTTATCTTCTTATGTCTCCTTATTTTTAAAAATCT
Organism: Emys orbicularis; assembly: GCF_028017835.1. Lineage (NCBI taxonomy): Eukaryota > Metazoa > Chordata > Testudines > Emydidae > Emys > Emys orbicularis. Next base: position 263,504,471 of record NC_088683.1, on the reverse strand, counting down.
AAATTATTTGCTTCAATATATGCAACAACTGCAGATAGTGCCAATGTTTTTACTTTTTAAGACTGAACACGGGGGGGGGGGGGGGTTATATTCTCTTTTCCAAACGTTTTTATCTGGTATTATATAAATGCCTTAGTTTATAAATAAATAAATTAATGGAGATATCCTATCCCCTAGAACTGGAAGGGACCTTGAAAGGTCATTGAGTCCAGCCCCCTGCCTTCACTAGCAGGACCAAGTACTGATTTTGCCCCAGATCCCTAAGTGGCCCCCTCAAGGATTCAACTCGCAACCCTGGGTTTAGCAGGCCAATGCTCAAACCACTGAGCTATCCCTCCCCCCCATGTGAGAGAAGCATAAGATTTGGAAAGTATCATTATGTGTAGGATGATATTGTAGCCTTTCCAGGTAGCATGTCAAGTTGGTTACTCCATACAGGGAGTTTAAAGGAATACAAAAATAGGAGGAAGAGGTAGTCTCATTTCCCTCCATCCACCGCTTCCCCTCAGGATATCATATGCTAATTTTGTAAAGTGTGGCACATACTGGAGGTATATTTTCCATATGTCATGGCATGTCTGAATATTTATGTCCCACAGGAGCCACATTGTTAAATTAACAAACCTTTCATAATTTCATAGCGCATATGATGCCACAATGGATTTTGCTATCCTAACTCACTCTTCCCTTTGTTTGCTTGGAATTCCCTTGTAGCAAGTTAAAGGGCTCCATCCATTGACTTTTGCAGATACACAAACACATTTTTCCCTCCCTCCAAGGGCTTAGTCACTAAACTGCTCTTGAATGTAACAATTCATTCAATCAAACAAAAATCAAAGTCATTTTGCTCCCTTCAAAATAAAGGATTTATTTCCCCCCCTCCCCATCTTTTCTACTGGTTGGGCTTTCCCTCCACAAAAGTTGTGAGTCAATGTTCAAAACAAAGTCCCCCTTCCAGGGTTGTCTTTTCCCAGGTTGAAAATGCCAACAGGTGACATTTACTTCCAAGAGACTTTCAGCTCTTCTGGCTCCTTCCTGATTCACCCAGACCTGGGAAAAGGCGAGGTTTATAAAGTCACTTCTCCCTTCATGTGTTGTTAGCCTATGGCTCCCAGCACCCCTGGTCAAGTGCAATTCCCCAAAGACCCTGAGTTCGGGGACCAGCCATGAACTTCAAAGTTCCAGTCTTGAGCCGTAGACAGAAACAGTGAAGTTTTCTGCCTGACACCCCTCATTTCTACCTGCCTCAACCTTCTTCACCCAAATATGTTCCCCAACTAAAACCTGAAATAAGATAGTTCTGGTCCTGGAGTTTGCTTTCATCAGCCTTAAAGGGCTAATAAACCCAACAGCTTCCTCCTCTTTGGGCACCAATCAACCTTCCCTTCTTCATTCAAATCCCTCCCTGAGACACAATTCCCACTTTCAGCTATATTACCCATAAAAACATGCTCTCTTTCGCTTTCTTTAAATCCAGAGTTTACACCCTCATCAAGTGTATTACATGTTTTATTACTGAGTGTACCTTGCATTTTAAAGGTCAGTGCCATCCTCTATTTTTGTACAGCACCTAACACAACAATACTTAATACATAAGTAATATATAATACACTTATTATTAACATATTGCAGTGATCTCCAAAAAGGGTATTGGATTTTAGCTGTGAATTTTCTGGCATTTATTATTCAGGCCTCTTATTTAATTAATTTAATATTTAATTTTGAATGCATTTTAGCATTGTCTGATACTTAACAATGGCAATTCATTGGCAAACAATTAGAACCAGGAATGCCATTGCACTGCTTGAGAGAATGTAATTGAACTAAATAACATTTTGCATAATAAAAATGTCATCAAGATATTAAGCAAATGTTTGGATAAAAAGGTACCATTAGAAAATGCACAAGAAATTCATAACAATTGTCAGGAAACATGTTTTCTTTCAGGTTTCATAAACAAAGAAATATTGACCAATTATCTAGGTTACCAAAAACAACTGGATAGGAATATAAGCAAATCAGACTACTAACAAATCTTTTTTTTTACATATTACACAAAATGTTGTTATATTCTAGAGTAAGCAAATATGGGTAGAACTTAGTTCAAACTTATTAGGCCTCAGCAAGGCACATTCCCATCATGTGTCTGTCTTTTTTGTTTTACTATATGATTCACATATTTATGTGTAAGATGTAGTTTAGCCAGTTTATGCTTCATTTTCATGTAATTTACTACTAAAATAGTACAGTCCATCTATTTGCCTTGTAGTGGGTTGCCATTAAAAACTGTTTTTTTTCCTCCTGCAGTATGGTATTATATTTCCCATTCTAACTATATGTCAGCAGGATCTGAATGAACTCTCTCCTTACAGCTAGTTGGGGAGTGGGAGAGACTTCAGGAGCACACACCTATTCTGTATAGGTATCTAGCAGACAGGAGTTGTGTAGCTCCATGTGATCAACTTTGGCTGGCGTTGCGTTACGAATCACTTTAGTACTGAATGCAGGGTTAGTGAAATGTTGTTATCAATATTGTTGTCTTTATTGTCTGAGTAAAGGGGAGCAGAACTGTGCTTAACCTGTCCCAAATGAGGAGGTCACCCTCAGCTGTAAGGACCTCATTAAGCCAGGGGCTCAAATGCCAGAACCTTGTGAAAGTCGAGGGATGGGGGCAGGTGTCACAGCCAGGAGGTGTGGACTTTCCCTAAGTGTCCCCAGTCTAGTTTAACCTGTTCCTCCCCACTGTTCAAAGATAGAGCTAAATAGGCTTAATTAGGAACCTTTTGTTATTTTAAGTGCTGAAATCACTTGTGGTGGGGCAGTGTTTCTGCCCAGCCTGCTGAGAGCTGACAGTCACTAAGAGACTGACCTACTTATGCCCAAATAAATTTGTTAGTCTCTAAGGTGCCACAAGGACTCCTCGTTTGTTTGGTTTTTTTTACCTACAGAGGTCACAGCAAAAGGTGACCAGCGGGAGAGGATGGCAAAAGTAGCAAGCAGTCGGTCAACGGCAAGCATTTGGCTGGCGGGAGGTATCGAGCAGTCATCCAGCGGGAGATGGCGAGGTACAGCTGCTGGCAGGGTAGCCAGCCAGAGTAAGTGGTCAGATGGCAGTGCAGGCCATGTGCCTTCTTCCCCGGGCGGGAGGTGAACTCACACAGTTGTACTTCTGAACCCTGGGTCCTCACTGACCAAGGACAACCATGTGAGTGGGGTATGGTGAGGAAGCAGAGAGGTGCACAGAAAAGGAACTTTTGGTTGTAGAACTCAAGAACATGAGGCAGAAGGCACTGCCCCATGCACTCTGGGGTGGGTGTCCCGATCATAGTTTTATGTTTATGAATCCTGCTTGCAGCATTTTCCCTAATTAATGTCTAGTGACTTCTCTCCTTTCATTAAAAGTTTCTTTTCTACACTCAGACTCTGTGCTTGCGAGAGGTGAAGTATTTCCTCTCAGAGGCGCTCAGAGGCGGTGTTTAATTTTCCCAGGTTACTGGGTGTGGGATCGAGCCAGTTCTGTGTTGTATTGTTGAAAAGGAACCCATAGATATTAAACCCAGCCCTGGTTGCTGCCGGATCCACCTGGCCAAAGGGTTATATATAGAGAAATACCTCAAGTACCAATGAGAAGTAAACATTCAAATTTTAAATTTTTTAAACTAAACACTGGAGTGGATATTTTAGTGGATATATAAAAAGAAAACATTTTATAAACAATAAGCCAGGTTAGAAGTGGAAAGTCAGTAGAAAACTGAAAGCTCCTAACCTGTAGCAAGAAGAATTCCTAGTACTCCAGTTCATCGTCCTTTAGGCCTTGAGTCAGCAGGGTACTGTATAAAGTGTTGTAGTGCCTTCAAATCAAGGTATCAAACCTTTATCAGGGGTATTACAAATCATGTTTTTAAATCACTGGATGGCAAAGACTAGTTCTTATCCAGCTGGCAGCAAATATGAACCTGCATGATGGACCTGCTAGAAGATTGTCTATGGTTTAGAAGGGTCAGCTTGGAATTTTTAATGTGTCTTGATTTCACTGGTCTACAATTTTTGAGAAGTCATCTGCTTCAGAGACAAAATGTGCTATTTATTATGTATTTTGATGTGCTGAATTCAAATATGACAATTAAAACAAATGATTGGCTACTGTTTCTACGATATTTAAGTTTTTACATTTTAGGTCTATGTATATTGTGTAGATAGTAGAATTTTAATCATAAATTGTAAACCTAGGTCTTTTCATGTGTTTATGGTTGCTTTACATGATAATATTTCACCTGTCCTGTTTATGTAACACTTTAAAAATCAGCAAAAGGGTTATATAAATAAAATTTATTATGAAACAAAAGGCAAAAAACTATTATGTACATAGTTTAGTCCTATTCAGTGTCTACTCGGCGCTTCTTGGCTTGTCTCTTGTATTCATTAAATGGAGCATCTCTTGTCACTGTCCAGCAATAGTCTGCAAGCACTGATGGGCTCCATTTGCCCTGATAGCGTTTCTCCATTGTTGCAATGTCCTGGTGAAATCACTCGCCGTGCTCGTCGCTCACTGCTCCGCAGTTCGGTGGAAAAAAATCTAGATGAGAGTGCAAAAAATGTATCTTTAGTGACATGTTGCAACCAAGGCTTTTGTATGCCTTGAGGAGGTTTTCCACCAACAACCTGTAGTTGTCTGCCTTGTTGTTTCCGAGAAAATTTATTGCCACTAACTGGAAGGCTTTCCATGCCGTCTTTTCCTTGCCACGCAGTGCATGGTCAAATGCATCATCTCGAAGAAGTTCATGAATCTGAGGACCAACAAGGACACCTTCCTTTATCTTAGCTTCACTTAACCTTGGAAATTTTCCACGGAGGTACTTGAAAGCTGCTTGTGTTTTGTCAATGGCCATGACAAAGTTCTTCATCAGACCCAGCTTGATGTGTAAGGGTGGTAACAAAATCTTCCTTGATTCAACAAGTGGTGGATGCTGAACACTTTTCCTCCCAGGCTCCAATGACTGTCGGAGTGGCCAATCTTTCTTGATGCAGTGGGAATCTCTTGCACGACTATCCCTTTCGCAGAGAAAACAGCAGTACTGTAAGGTGGATAGAAAGCTGGCTAGATCATCGGGCTCAACGGGTAGTGATCAATGGCTCCATGTCTAGTTGGCAGCCAGTTTCAAGCAGAGTGCCCCAAGGGTCGGTCCTGGGGCCGGTTTTGTTTAATATCTTTATTAATGATCTGGAGGATGGTGTGGACTGCACTCTCAGCAAGTTTGCCGATGACACTAAACTAGGAGGCATGGTAGATACACTAGAGGGTAGGGATCGGATACAGAGGGACCTAGACAAATTAGAGGATTGGGCCAAAAGAAACCTGATGAGGTTCAACAAGGACAAGTGCAGAGTCCTGCACCTAGGACGGAAGAATCCCATGCACAGCTACAGACTAGGGACCGAATGGCTAGGTAGCAGTTCTGCAGAAAAGGACCTAGGGGTCACAGTGGACAAGAAGCTGGATATGAGTCAACAGTGTGCTCTTGTTGCCAAGAAGGCTAACGGCATTTTGGGCTGTATAAGTAGGGGCATTGCCAGCAGATCGAGGGACGTGATCGTTCCCCTTTATTCGACATTGGTGAGGCCTCATCTGGAATACTGTGTCCAGTTTTGGGCCCCACACTACAAGAAGGATGTGGAAAAATTGGAAAGAGTCCAGCGGAGGGCAACAAAAATGATTAGGGGTCTGGAGCGCATGACTTATGAGGAGAGGCTGAGGGAACTGGGATTGTTTAGTCTCCAGAAGAGAAGAATGAGGGGGGATTTGATAGCAGCCTTCAACTACCTGAAGGGGGGTTCCAAAGAGGATGGAACTCGGCTGTTCTCAATGGTGGCAGATGACAGAACAAGGAGCAATGGTCTCAAGTTGCAGTGGGGGAGGTCTAGGTTGGATATTAGGAAACACTATTTCACTAGGAGGGTGGTGAAGCACTGGAATGCGTTACCTAGGGAGGTGGTGGAGTCTCCTTTCTTGGAGGTTTTTAAGGCCCGGCTTGACAAAGCCCTGGCTGGGATGATTTAGTTGGGAATTGGTCCTGCTTTGAGCAGGGGGTTGGACTAGATGACCTCCTGAGATCCCTTCCAACCCTGATATTCTATGATTCTATGATTCTATGATTGTGTATCCAGTCTGCAGACCAAGCAAGAGAGCAACAACCTTCAAATCGCCACAAAGCTGCCACTGATGTTGGTCATAGTTTATTCACCTCAAAAGTTGTTTCATGTTGTCATAGGTTTCCTTCATATGGACTGCATGACCAACTGGAATTGATGGCAAAACATTGCCTTTATGCAGTAAAACAGCTTTAAGACTCGTCTTCGATGAATCAGTGAACAGTCTCCACTCATCTGGATAGTGAACGATGTTGAGGGCTGCCATCACACCATGGATGTTGTTGCAGGCTACAAGATCACCTTCCATGAAGAAGAATGGGACAAGATCCTTTTGACGGTCACGGAACATGGAAACCCTAACATCACCTGCCAGGAGATTCCACTGCTGTAGTCTGGAGCCCAACAGCTCTGCCTTACTCTTGAGTAGTTCCAAATCCGTGACAAGGTCATTCAGTTCACCTTGTGTTATGAGGTGTGGTTCAGAGGAGGAGGATGGGAGAAAATGTGGGTCCTGTGACATTGATGTCAGGACCAGAAGTTTCATCCTCTTCCTCTTCCTTGTCTGACTCAAGTGAGAATGATTCTGGTGCATCAGGAACCGGCAGTCCTTCTCCGTGGGGTACTGGGCGCAGGGCTGGCTCTGGCTTTTTTGCTGCCCCAGGCAAAAAAGCCTCCGGCCGCCCGCCCCGCCTCCCCCCCCCCCAGCCGGGGGGAGGGCGGCCGGAGCCCTGGGAGGAGGGCGGCGAGCCCCGGCCGGGGCTTCGCTCTCCCCCCGGCGGCCAGAGCGCAGGGGGCAGGGCGGCGAGAGGGCGGCGAGCCCCGGCCGGGGGGAGGGCGCCGGGGGGAGGGCGGCGAGCCCGGCCGTGGCCCCGCTCTCCCCGGCGGCCGGAGCGCCGCGCCGCCCCCCTCCAGGTGCCGCCCCAAGCACAAGCTTGGTGGGCTGGTGCCTGGAGCCGGCCCTGACTGGGCGTATAGCTGATGGAATGTTTGGATAATGCACAGTCCACTTTTTCTTCTTTGACACACCTTTCCCAACTGGAGGCACAATGCAGAAGTAGCAATTGATTTTCCTTTTCCTGTTCAACCACTGGCGAAGATATGTTGCACAAGTGTTGCAGCATATGTTTGGGGCCCACCTCTTGTCCTGATCTCCAATTTTGCAGCCAAAATAAAGGGATAGGCTTTCTTAACCATAGTGGTTATACTGCGCTTTTGTGATGCAAAAGTCACTTCACCACAAACATAGCAGAAGTTATCTGCACTGTTCACACAAGTACGAGGCATCTCTGCTCACTTTGGCTAAACAGAAATGTGTCCCTTTGCAAAATCAAACACTGACAAATAAGAGAGCACGATGCTGTATGATTTCTAGAGCTGATATAGGGCAATTTGTTCAGCAGAGTGATGTAAGCTTCGTTATGATTGCATCATCCATGACTTCTAGGAATAACATGATGCAATTCATATCATGTATGACGCAATACCAGCTTCAGATTGCATCACTCATTGTTTTGCCTAAAAAGCAAGTACTGTCCAAACCCAGTCATAGATTTATTCATAGATCCAGTCAAAGATGTATTTTAGTCATTTCTGGTTTAAATTGAGATCCCTTCCCTTTATAACTCACTTATGCTCTGCCATTCCCAAGTCAAGGGTCGTATATACTGACCCAATAGCATATCTTGAAAACTAGAACCAATCAACAATTTTAAGCATCAGTTTCGTTCTCAGTGACCCAGAATTAGTAAAGTTTGACTACATTTATTTCAGAACCATTTTGGCTGTAGAGCAGTGTTTTCAGTGTGGATTCTAGTGACAAGACCTGAACCCCTTCCCCTGAGCTGACAGAACATACACATGCCTATACAGAACTGAATTAAAATCCTGAGAGTGTGACTCCATCTCCACAATGGGGCGGGCGGGGGGAGAGGGGGAGGGGAAAGGAACAGAGAATTTGAACATACCTGAATTTTAGAGTTTGGATTCCATACTGCTTATGAATTTGAACTTTGTGACTTGGGCCCATCTCTAATACATACAGTGTGTACAGAGTAGATAGTTGTGATTGCTATATAAAAGGCATCCCATCTACTCTGAAACCATCTATTTCAACTGGCCTATTTACATCAATAAGTATATATTTAGGCATTAAAAATCTTCATAAAAAAACTATCCTAGCTCATTTTATCAGTTACACCATTTTTGTGACAGAAGCATATTAATGTAAAGAGCTGCTCATTTTGGTCCTCTTATCATTGCACAAACTAAAGAAATCAATGGTTCAATTGGACTTTTCAGACTTTCTCTCTTGTCCCAACCAAAAACTGGTTTTACTGAGATGCAAATGTTTTTAGGACCATTGATGAAAATTTACAGTCCAGAACATCATTTGCATCACTTTTATAGTACACACTGTACATGAACCAAAATTAACAGACCATAAAAAACATGCTTTCACATGTCATAAATTCTGATTATTTCCCAAGCAGTCACTAATGAGACAACTATAAAAGCTCTTGATGTTTGACAGAAAATCTATATTTTTGTTTAATATAAATCATTTGAGAAACAAACTAGAGAGCAGTCAAAATATTCTAAGAGCAGGAAAAAGCCAGCTTTTCATCACTCAAGAATTCTGCACCTCACCCCATAAACAAGTGGGTAGTTTTAATTAGAATTTTCAAAGGTGTTAAGCGCCTATTCACTCTGAAAAATCTGTTCACATACTCTAATTATGCATACAGCTATGGGACATTTTATGGTCACAATCTGAGCAGGCAGGAAACCAGAGTGTGTGTTTGCGTGTATCTAAGCAGGAATTTTCAAAGGGGCTTATTGAAGTAGTGTGTGCCTTATGAGATCATACTGGAGCAGTTTGGTGGCACTCCTGTTATCTGTAGTAATTTGCAGTACTTTCCCATGTGCTTGGTGGATTCTGAAAAATGGACAGTACCTTCCTATGTATTGTACCAGGTCTGTTCCAAATGTCAGAATCTGGCCACAGATAACTTCCCAGACTTTTTAATCTGTTGCTCTAAAATGATAGATTCAATCATAAATTCTCAATATATTCTCAAACTACTTTCTTACAAATCTTACAGGAGAGCTGAAGAGGCTCCAGATCTCTATTTTAGAATCAGCCACTGCTGTACAATGGTAAGAACACAATTCACGTTTATACGCTTGCTCTGTGCTGACTTCTTCTAATGGCGAATGGGAGAGGAGAAGCTTTTCTTGCACTGGCTCTCTGTAGGTTCCCCTACAAGCTAACAAAGCTGGCAGGAACCCATACCCTTAGCTAATCATTCCCCTTGTAGTCATCAGTTTTCCCTTTGCCCCAAGAAAGATGGTGTTCAATGTGGTTTATGAAAATATGCAGTGGAACTCTTCAAGAAAATAAGACCTGATGCTATTACCATATTGAGAAGGCTAGTGTCATATGAGAGATGGCAGATAATAATACCAGCCTCTGCAAAGGAGTGTGGGCACTTTCCTGGGGGAGTGACTCATGGGGAAATATGTCTCTTTGCCACCAGAAGTTTGGAGGAAGATCAAAACCAGAATCAATGGCCAGTTAAAATAAACTGACAGTAATCGGTCTGTCCTACAGCTGAATCAGTTTCTTCCTTCTACTGTCCCTCTTTCTCTCTCACTACACTCTCTGGGTCTGATTCTCAGTTTCCTTCAAACCATTTTGACAGGTTTTTATACCTAGAGTGGTAAAAAAGGGTACTGGTGCAAATGAAAACCACACTATCCTCCTTCAAATCCTTCTTTAAATATTACCTCTGCTGTTGAGTCTATTACATATAACCAACAATGACCATCTTGAGTGGGGTACTGGATTTTATTTATATAAGGAAAAAAACATCCTTCAAATGATTTTGAACCATCATTCTGTGCACATAGCTAGACTATATAGCTTATTGTTAATTAATTCTCCTATTGCCTTCCTTCCTTACTGTTTGTTACCTTCACTTGTTGCATCTTGTCTGATAGAGTGGAGGAGATTTTGCAAGGAACAAATGGCAGATAGGTGCCTAATTCTCACTGAAAAAATCAATGGGAGTTGGTTGCCTCAAATCCATTTGTGCCTTTGAAAATCTCTCTCCTCCTGCATAAGCTGTGTTTTGTACAGCAGTCTTCTTGGGTGTTTGAAAAGTACATAACACAATTAGGCCTCTTTGGAAGTACTGCAATACAAATAATCTTTTGCACAGTGATTTCCCCCCTTCTTTTTGTCTCTTTTCCTTTGGTCTCTCTCCATTTTGGTTTCATTTGCAATTAATTAAAAAAAAACCCATAACTGTTCCATCATCCTAACTTTCCTCATCCACCCATCCCTTTCCCTGTCTTCTCCTTCCATTCACTTCCTTGCTCTCACTGCCTTATTATCTCATTACCTATTGGTCTCTACACTTGGGTTTCTAGTGTCCTTTTCACTCTTTCTGCACATTTCACCTTCACACTCCTATTTCCCTGTCTTTAGGGGATTTATTTTTTTTCTTTTTCATGCACATGTTCCAGTTCTTAGGGCTCAACTGAAGGGAGCAAACAGCTGATGTGGTGTTTTTGTTTCTAGCATTCAAAATATAGGAGCCAGTCGGGACACAAGGCTGGCAATTCTAACCAGAATGGACGTATTCGATTATCTGGGGCATGGTAACTGAGAAATAAGTAAATAGCGATTACGCTGATCCTTGCACTCTGATTGTCTAATAATGGCTGTCAAGGATTATAAAAAAAAGTCATACAAATCAGACACCCACAACCAGAATGCAGAATGATGCGTAAACAGGGCAAAATGATGATTCAATAACTTAGAAAGCCATGTAAGAATGAATAAACTTCAAAAATGTATAAGGATAAATGTTGTACTGAAGCAATGCAAAGCAATTTTTGGTTACATATCATTTGAAATTCCTCTGTACTTAAGGTGCCTGGCACAAGATCCTATTGACATTTGGAGGTTTCTAAATAATTGGAATGCTGTGTAACTTATGTTTACACAAGCACCATTTTGATTTTAGGAGTTCTGATTTATGAACCTTTTTATAGCCTCATTGTTAGCATTCCAGTTTATTCTCTTCATTGAGCATCAGCCCTTGCTAAAGTTCATTGCCTTTGCTAGGTGTTTCTTTCCAACACTTAGAGTAAAATACTCTGAATTACTTTTTAGTCACAATTGGCGGCAAATCATAAAACCATTTTCACTTTTGGCATCTGTTCTTAGAAAATGTAAATGACAATCACAAAGAATGCAACGTTGGCCCACTCTTTTTCCCACAACAACCCTAGAATTTCTTTTTTTCTTTTGTTACTCAAGGCCATAAATACTTAAAATCCTAATTAAAACACAAAGTTTGACTGTTCTCTTCAGGGATTACGGGAGCTAAGAAAGTGAAAGGAATGTGGATTAAAAAAATTACACTGGTTCCAACAAAGGCACCCTCAGAGTTTTGGAATTGTTAACTTTTCTTTGCTCTGGCATCATGTACCTTGTGAGGAAAATAGTTACTGTGAAAAAAGTAATGAGTATAGACATCATTCAAGCCAGTTTAATGCGTACACGAAGTGTCAATGTGAATAGAATTTCAAACAAAAACATCTAAGCAATTATGCAAGCAGGAAAGAATTATATTTGCCAGATACAAAGAGAGCTTTGTCACCTCCTGACTTCATAGAAATAAGTGCACTTGTGTCTGTGTGCATGTTCTTACAGTACTAGAAGCATTTCAACCACTTGAACTCAGCCAAGAAAACTGACACATTTTCTAGAGCTGAGGTCAAGAGTTGTAGGTTGAGGTCAGGTTGAACATAATACCTTCTTCATGTACAAAGCCATATTGTCTGATAGATGCCTCTTCTTGTTTCCCCCCCCTTCTTCTTTCTAGTAGGAACTCATGTATTTTCAAAGAGAAAAAAAACATCAGCTTGTTGCCAGAATCTCTCCCTACAACAGCCTCACTATAATGAGAAGGGGACCAATCTACTAACAGTGTAGGTGGATTGTACTTGTGTTAGTCTTTTTGCTTTCTCTGTTGCATACTGAGTCCTTTGATAGGCACACCCTGAATAACTAAGGAGATCTAGGTATAAATACTGGGCTAGTCTTTGACCTCAGTTGTATCAAAGTAAACTGCTGCGAACATAGTGGCAAAATGAGGACAGACCAAAACTGTTATTAAAATTAAACACAGGGGAGGGGTGCTACCTGCCCCCCATCACCCAGGTTCTTCTATACCAGGCATTTAAGTGGTTCCAGCACAGGGGTTACAGAGCTCCTACCATATAACCGGTAGCTCAAGGTAATGTTTTCTTCAACTTACTCCCTGGAATCAGCTCATTCTGAATCCTACCTTTGAGGGAGACAGAGGATACAGATTGGTGATGACCTTGTCCCATCAGGACCACAGGGTCACAACTATCCCATAAGCCCAAGGGTCACCCAAATTTTGAGCCACCCAGAATCATTAGACAATAACCAACCAGCATAACATTGGTTATTGCTGTCAAAGAAGGCACTCTAGATTTACACGGGTCCATACTCAGATTAGAATCCAATCATCCTTAAAATCTGGGACTACTTTCTATTCAACATTTGTTTACAGTGACAGCTGACAAGAATCTAAGCCAACAAAGTCTTATAATGGAGTGCAATTTTACTTCTGCCTCTTACTCTTCAGCCTACTCAGAAATCTATTAGTGGGCTGTGTTTGACTCCGTTACAAAGATAGGCACAAATAGGGTTCTGGGTTCTTGGATTTCCTCTTGATTTTGATGCTGTGCTCCACGATAACCACAAATATAGCAATGCTTCGTCTGAATAGAACCAAACCATTAGTTGGACAACTAATTTGTTCAACAAATACGCACCCAGACAGCATAAGGGAAATTATATATTTTCTGCAAAGAAACAAACATTTTTTAGGGGGGAGGGATAGCTCAGTGGTTTGAGCATTGGCCTGTTAAATCCAGGGCTGTGAATTCAGTCCTTGAGGGGGCCACTTAGGGATCTGGGGCAAAAATCAGTACTTGGTCCTGCTAGTGAATGCAGGGGGCTGGACTCAATGACCTTTTGAGGTCCCTTCCAGTTCTATGAGATAGGTATATCTCAATATATTATTATTATTATTTATTATTAGGCTCCGATTTAAATATCAGACCATTTGCCCATTGTTACCCAAGACTGAAATGAATCTCTATCTCATTTCCTCTCCTTCTACCCCAGATGGTCATAATCTTCCTGGAAACTCAGGGGTTGTGTCGGCGCACTGAACCTCATCTCTGTGGTTCGGGGAAGGCAGCAAAAATTCTCAGGTGAAAAAGAACACAGCAATATTGTGTCTATTTGGGCTTAATAGACTCTCAAAGCTTTAGCTGAAAATCCAGGTATCTGTTGCAATTAACATACTTAGTCATTACAATATTCCTTTTTCAAGCACTGAAGCATTACAAAGAAAACAGATGTTGACTGTTTTAAAAACCAATGTCACACAACCTAAGATTAAAAATGAATGACTCATATCTTGATTTAATAGTGATAGCACAGGAAACGTGTGTATACAAGCAATAAAGATATTGTGGTGCATACTCTGTGTATGGCCATCCACAGCTTTTTTCCTAATTGCCCCCACACCTATATTTTTAATACATCGCTTTCCCCAAACACTTCAAAATAACTCTTATATTTATTATTACTGCAGTAGCACTCAAAAGCCCAATCAAGATTGAAGCCCCATTGTGCTAGTTCCTGTGGAAGTACACATGAATATATGGTCCTTGCCCAAAAAACTTGAATATGTATATACCTATCTGTCTTTTAGAATATACACATTTGGTCAGACCAAAACAACTCACTTTTCAGATCAGAATAGCTCACTCCTGGATTCACACTTATAAAGCCATCCTAAACTCTTGTCAATAAAAACATACCAAACCATCCTACCTTCCCTGCCTATGCAATACACAAGCAAGGTAGGAAAAAAGTCTATTTATTTTTAAAAGTTTTGATGCTTGCAATATTGGAATGGACTGTTACATTCATTATGGAGGCTATTTGTCTTTGAAATTGACATTGATTTTCTCAGATGCCATGTGGTCAGTGACCTTCACTAGACTTCATCAGCCATAAACAGAGGCACAATCACATGAAAAAAAGTAGGGGTGGGTAGAGGGAAACCAAGAATGACAATGCACAAGAGCTGCAGGTGTAATTAGGGACTAAGAAAAGGATATTAAAAATATAAGTGGGGAGAGGAGCTAGGGTTGGAAATGTCTTCCCTTCAACCCCCAGATAGATGTTACTCCTATGGTCATGAGGGGCAGTGATCAGTTTTGCACATGGTGGGTCAGAATTGCCAAGGTTTCTGGTTGTGGATTGATCTGAACTCTTTTAATGCAAGGGAAAACAACCAAAAAGAGTTCAAACTCTGAACATGGTGGAGCTGGGAAGCTAGCTCTTCAAAATTCTAGGCTAGTGCCAAAACAACTAGGCCATCCTTATGCTCTATCCTGATGATATGATCCTGGAGATTACATAAGAGTGAGCATTAGTTTAGTAGCCGTTAATTAAAAAACAGATTTATAAAATACCTAGATAATCATGATATGACAGTGACAAATGAATATAACTTATGTGAAGGAAGATCATGCACCTTCAACCTGTTAGATTTGGAAGAAATCAACAAAATAAGAGAGCTGCCACTTGTAGTTAGAATTTAGTTAGAATTACAAAAAGCTGCCTTAAAATTTCTTGCAAGGAGCTGTGGAAAGAAAATAATCATAAGGTGAAAGCTACAGGCCTGTCATGGATTAGAAACAGTCAAAGATATCAATTTTAATCACAGATGGAGGTTACCAGTGGAAGAGCTAAAGAGCTGAGTTAATTAACTTACTAGGACTGGTGTTAAATAATATATTAATGATCTGGAAGAGAAGGTGAGTGACTGAAATATGTGGATGACAAAATCATTCTTTTTAGTCTTGAGAGGGTTGAGGAACTTCAGAAAGTCCTAATAATGATAGGTAAACAGGGCAACAGGAATGCCAATTAAATTTATTGTAGAGAAGTGTGAGCTAATGTACATTGGAAGGACCAATTTGAACGACTCATACACACTGATAGGTTCTAAATTAATTGTGACCACTCTGGAAAAAAGACCTAAGGATCATTGTGAACAGCTTGATGAAAACATCTGTTTAATGTGCATCAGCTGTCAGAAAGGCAAACAGGATGCTAGGTGATGTTCAGAAAGGGATAGAGGAAAAATACTGAAAATATTATGCCATTATATAAATCAATAGTATGCCCTCTCCTTGAATATTGTGTTCTGCTTTGTCATTGTTTCTCAAAAAGGATGTAATAGAGAGTATAAGTTTCAGCAAAGGGCAACAAAAATAGCTTAGAGGCATGGAAAGGCATATTAGGAGTATAGTCCTCAGCAGATCCTCAGCTGGTGAAAACTGGTATACATTTGATTTCAATAGTGTTATGCAATTTACAGCAGCTGAGGATCTGGCACACTAAGGGTAACGAATGGATAAATATTAGGTGACATGACATAGGTATGTGAAATGACAAATGGTTTAGAGAAGATTATTTGGATGCTCCTATTTATATTTTATCATATTATAACAACAAAAGGACATTCACTGAATATCCCCATATTATAACAACATTATAACATTCACTGAATACCCCCCATTACAACATTATAACATTATAACATTATAACATTATAACATTCACTGAATACCCCCCATATTATAACAACAAAAGGACATTCACTGAATTGTCCCCAGTAGCAACAGCAAGAGTGCAGGGAGCACAAGTTAGTACCTTCATAGACCCCACAGGCATCCTGATGTCACCAGAACCCTCAACCTCAGACCTTTGAACTTTATCTTTGATAACTGACTGATTAAATGGTTGGTTGTTCTAACTCTCCCGTCTGATTTCCACTCATATTTGTGAATAAGGGGTCAATACTTCCTCCCACACACTGTGATCCTCTCATCTTCTCTCTGCTCCCTCCCTTTGTTAATATTTACCCCTTTCACTCTCCTCCATCTTTACTTCTTCCTTCTCTTACTATGGCATACCCTACACATTATTCAGCCTCCCCATAAAGCTTAACAAATCCACCAAAACACACTTTATCATAATCCTATTTCCATAAAATTAAACCATTGTTTTTAAACCAATCAATACAATAGAAGAATACCATGCATGCCAACTACCATGAAAACTCATGGATTATCTTTCAGTTAAAGCATGGGACTAAGACTCAGGAAATCTGTTTTTTTAAGTTCCTGGCTTAATTTTTCTACGTCTCGTCTATAAAATAGGATTAACAACTCTTCTTTACCTCACAGAGGTGTTGTGAATATAAATGTATGTATGAGATGTGCTCACATCTGACAGTTGCGATTGTCATGGAAAAGCCTCCAAAGGAATATAATGATCTATCAGTTGTAATTCATGTCTTTCTTTCCTGCTCTATTTTTATTATTTTTTGCTTGTCATCTTTTTTAGATGTATTCACTGCTTGAGGCAAGGACTTCTTCATTTGTCCACAAATCACTTACCATATGTTAACTCTAGATAAGGTATTATTATTAATAATTAATAATGACAACATTCCATAAAGAAAACATATAAGACTTGATTCTCCACTCCAATACTCCAGTTTCATGGTGGTACAGCTCCAATGGCATAAAACTAGCATATTACAGTATATAAATGAAAACCTACAATTTTCCCAGCTCTTCAAATAGAATAATATTCCTGTGACAGTAAAATCACCTCTTTCCACTTACGATTATAAACAAGTGAAAAGGGTTTTAATAAGTACAACTGAGAAATACAGAATGGCCACAGGTACATTCTAAGGTCAAAATTCTCCTCCCCAGGCCACTTCAGTATAGGAACAACTGCAGAATATGTAATATACATGTATACTGTGGATTAAAGATCTGTAGCAATGATCATCAAGGACAACTTTTCCCATGGATAAGGACTCAGAAAAGGGAAACAAGCTATGTACCAGGGTAAGAAGCAATGTGTTCTAGTAGTTTTGTCTCTGACATGTTTAAGGATATGCAACTGAAGTATTAGCAGGGTAATTCTGAAGCATACAGTCCATTATCATTAGGATCTTGACATCTATGAGTAAAATTGAATATATAAATATATTTCAGTGGAAAATATTGTTAGAATGTGTCTACTTTCACTCCTTGTGCAATTTTTAGTTGCTCTGGAAAAATCACAAACCCCCTTATATGTTAGTCCCAAAAACTGTATAAAGGGACATTGATCTTTATCAGAATATACAATTTAGCCAAAATAAGTTGCTACAGTTAATTCTCCATTATGTCCCTTCGCTAAATAACAGAAGACAAATGGAGCAAAAATTAGACATTTCCCTGCAGGAAATTTTTTCCAACAGATGGTCTCCAAATATGTGACTTATGTGAATACATCCCATGGTAGCCATTTTTATAATAAAAGTCAAGAAAAAGAAAAAATAGGCAAATGACAATTATAGACCTTAATTGCCTGCATAGTTAAAACAGAACATCCTTTGAATGTAAGTTGAACAAAGCAGAGAAATGTTAATGATCTGTACTTAACTAAATGGTGCATGACAGAGTAATCGTATATTTTTCCAAGGATCTTTCAAAGTACCAATTTTTACTCTCTGGAATGGTTTAAATGACTTAAGTAGAAGACATTTTAGTTAAGTCCTCATTTTTCATTTTTCTTATTTTGTTCATGCAGCAGATTTTTCTTTGAACCAGAGGAAAACTCTATGCATTGGTGAGCTTTGTTTATAAAAAATCCAGTCACAAAACATAAACTATCTAGACCACATCATGCAGCTGGCTTACAAATTTAATAAGAATTTTGTTTCCATTTAAAAAAAAACAGAGGTGAACATAAGACATGATGAGGTTTATGGCATTCTAAATGAGGTATCTCCAGAGTGGGGAAAGAATCTCTCATCATCCCTATTGCTTGTTTTTTTCCAGGGTCAGCATCACATTGTGAACATTTGCAAATATTTAATTACTATCTGCAGAGTAGAACTGCTCACACATTACCCATTCTCTATTACTCTAGAATTTGCAAGATTGGATAAGTGGCCCTTAGATCAGTATACAAGTTATAACTTTGGATGGAAAAGAATAAAACCAATATTGTGATCCAAAACAAGACCCTCGAGCAGTCTGGATATTACAAGCACTATACCAATTCTACCACAACAGTTAATTTAGAAAAATGAGCACATTTAAAATGGCTACACAGAAGTGGCATCCTGATTCCTAATATAACTTGTTTGATGTTTTAGTACATTTCTAATCTGTCGAAGAAAACCTATACAGTCAAAGATTTGGAAGTCACTCTGGGTATCCCAAGCCAATACTAGGTTCTCTCTGGACTCCTATGAAAAAGATGACTAATATTAATCTTCAAGACTTTCTTGTACTATATTTTCAGGAAGATTGTCTATTTCCTTTGACCTCATTAGGTGAATGTTATCTTTTCTATGCCACCTGTTTGCTTTAAGCTACTTATGACAAGGTGAGTTGGCCCTTTAAGGGGTGGAGTAGGAAGTACAAGATTCAGTCTCTCCCCCATGCCTGGTTTCCACTTAGAGGAGAGGCATTTTGGGACTAGTAATCCCAGGTGCCCTAGAAATTGCAGCTAGGGGAAACAACTCTTATTGGGAAAGGGGACAGGGATATAAGCAGCTCTCTTTTTGGTCGGTGTGGTGGAAGAATTGTAGGGAGCAAGGAGGTGCTTATAAACCTTTCCACTGAAAATACCTGGAGAGAAAAAGAAAGCTGGTGAGTATCTCCAGTGAGGAGATAGAGACCGGGGGAATGAACAACAGATTGGAGAATCGCTAATAAGGTCCTTGAAAGGAACTTGAGTGGCAGCAGTGGCTGGAGGAAGCTGAATAGAGAGAGAGAGCTGAATGGCCAGAGAAGCGCTCTCCATAACAGATGTCTAAAATGCATCACAAAAGCTATTAGATAAAGGTCCACTCTCATATGGTCCACTTTCATGTGTTCTTTCCTTAAAAAGAAACAAACCAAAATTGTTTGTTTAATGGATTCTCATTTAAACATTTCATGGAAGTAGTGTGTTTAAGGAGACATTTGACTAGAGAGCCCACAATTGCTCAGTTCATGAAGATTGAAAAGATTGCTACAAACATGTGAGATCCAGAATTTACTTTTTTTTTTTTTTTAGATCACTCTCATGTGGGGCAACCTGAAGACAATGAGAGTGTATCTACACTAGGAAGTTGCTTATCCATTCTTCAGCAGTGGTACAGCTACATTAGTATTACCAACAGCATAAGATTTAGTGTAAAATGAGCACAGACATTTTTAGATAAGCACAAGTTTCATATTCTCAAATTCAAGGACAATTCTGCCCCTGTCTTTCTTTACTTTCATTTCTTCGTACTGCCCTTCCATTCCTTCCTTCGTTCTATTTATGTCTATTGTAACTGCCTTCTTTATATGTCTCCCAGTCTTCCATTTGTTCCTTCTTCCATATTGCCCATGCGTGAGACTCTTTCTTCTGTACCAAACATTTTGCTCTCCTGCTTGAAATCACTCTTTAAAACCACATCTGCAAACCCAAATTCAAAAAATGTACGCATAAGTGCAGGTCTTCACTTGGGTTTGTAGAGTCCCTACTAGATGGGGAAACAATCCTGATAAAGGTCCATAGGTGCTACTATCAGAGCAAGAATCAAAGAGAGGTAATTTTTTATAGGTATGCCTACTTCTTTGTGGCAAAATCACAGCTGCAGCTCTATAGTACACTTTACAGCTACACGTTGTGTGTTACAATATGAATATAAATCATTATTTTGAATTACAGAACATTCATCATATCTGTCCATATTTTATTAATCCACTATTTTAAAACAAAAACGGGAATAAATCTTGGACTGGATAAAATGCTCCAATATCTGGCAGGTTTGACAAATATATTCAGTTTCAAATATTATATACACATTTTGAAGATTTCAAAGAAGCTAAAGTACAAAAGCACTTTAATAGTATTGTATATGAATGTTTCTCTTCTGATGGAGCTGTTCTGATATTATTAAATTTCATTGCTTAAGCTTTACAAATTGATGTTTAATTTACAAACAGGACATTTGTTTCCCTTTTTCAAATGTAATTCATGCAGGAATTTAGCATATGTGTGGGCATTATAAAACTGGTGTCAACTGATAAAAAAAAGAATCATTTTCATTGGAGAAAAAACAGTAATAATATCTTTAGGAACAGAGGGCTAGTTTCACAAAGGAGATTTAGGTCTTGCAAGTTCCAATTCCTAGCCTTCCTGCTGTCCAGTGGAATATACAGCCCTGAGTTAGGCACCTAGGCTCTCCATGCATTGTATGGGGAGAGTTAGATGCCTAAGAAAGGAATTCTCAGAAGCCCCAAGCTGAGCAGGGAGTTGCCTAAGCTAGCCAGGGGTGAAATGGAGAGGGAAGGGGTGGGGCTTGCAGCCCAGATCCACAAAGACATTTAGGTGCCTACATCCCATTGGTCTGGGCCTTGGGTGCATGACTGACAGGCCAGAGGGAGGCACCTATCTCCATTTGAGATTCTCAGTGTGACAGCTTTTTTTGGAGTTAGGTCTGACCTGGCTTAAGCACCTTTCTAACAAAAAACTGAGATGGTATGTCTATGTTGTAGCTGGGACCAAGCCTCCCAGCCTGGGGAAACAGACTTGCACTAGTGGAGATCAAATCTCCTTGCTAAAAAGAGCAGAGTGGACATTGCTGCTCTGGTGCAGACTCAGGCTACCCACCTGAGCTCAGACCCAGGGAGCTGATGAGCTTAAGAGACCAAGCTGCTGCCGGAGTCACAACATCCGAACTTCTATTTTCAGCACATCCTCTTGAGCTCTGCTTGTGTGAGTCTGTCTACCTGTGTGGAGAGGCTCGCTCCCAGCTGCAGGGCATACCCACGCCAGTACAGCCAATAGCCCAGTGGTTAGGGCATTCACCTGGGATATGAGAGACCTCTTTTCACATTCCTATTCTGCCTGCTCTGGAACTCAAGTCTCCCACCAGAGGCACTCTTGACAGGGGAGAACTACATAACCGTGGCCTTGAATGGGAAGAAGTGGAAGAAAAGTCCCATCAGCACTAACCTGGGACCATCATTAATAATATCTCAGCCTTTTAAATTTCAACTTCTAAAGACGTTCAGTAAGTGCAGCAGTCTATATCTCCCCCCCACCCCCCCCCCAAGATTGGCCCTTCTTTCTCAAAGATAGTTTGTTACAATAAAATATAATCTGTCATCTCATATCAATATCTATGTCTGCCCTATTAATGCAATCATTTTTATACAAAATCATTTTGCACTCTTACCAGATACATATTGGCTGAGATGAACGTTGTGTAGACAATATATGATTATGATATTTACAAGTATAGCATTGAGGGAAATGTGCCAATCACATAACAAAAGCAAGAACAATGAGATTGCTGTTCAGCTGGGTGTTAATTTACTGTTTTAGCTGTGGATACCAGCACAACATTTCAACATTAACTTTATGACTCTTATTTAATGAAAATAAACCTCTGAAACATGTGCTCTATTATGTATGATTTGTTCAGTATTTTCAGTTTAATTGTATTTGAGAATATCTTCAACTAATCTTCATTTATAAAATTGTGTTAGGCAAGGAAAATAAACTATTCCCCAAAGTCTTCACTACATCTCTACAACGTACTTTTTTTAAAGCAAAGATCAGTAGTTGTCATGCCAAAGTGTAGAATATAACATCCCTTCTGGCTCTGCTGCATGAAAAGGGACCCAGAGGAACTGAACCCATGCCAAGAGACTGTAGGGCTTTTCTACACCCTGCCATACTGGGACACTGTTTTTTTCCATATGTTCAACTCACTCATACAGCTGTCCGTTTTAAACACTGCCACTTTGTTGTATTATGAATAATGTTCTAGTGATGTGATGCATCATACATGGCTTTGAAATGTATTGTCTTGAACTTATTTTTTCATATACTAAAAAGAACAAAGGGATGATGATCCACCTGCTATCCTTGAGCGGTTTGTTACTATGATATATATGACCTTTATTAGCCCAGAGAAGTACCAGTCTGAGACCTCTCCTGGGCATGGGTTTCTCAAGTCCAATAATACAGTCCTGGAGCTTTAATTTTCAATCTGCCCTGAAGGAAGACAATGTCTCTTTTTGGAACTCAATGTATTTAACAAACCTCATCCTCCAAAGCAGGAAGACCCTGCAGGAGAAGAGAGATTAAGATTCCTAGACTGTAAGTTTTAACAGTAGAATTGCTTAGGTGTACTCACTTTTGACTCAAACTTTCTCTTCCTCTTTTTAACTTGTTTGCTAAATGTTTTGGTGGATATACATAAATGTTCCAGTCAGAGGAACAAATAGTATGAACATTGCCATATTTATAGGAATATTTCTAGGATACTAGAATGAAAGTGACTTGAGATATTTGCAATTTTATATGTTATGATCTCATTTAGAATTTCCTAGCTAAGT
The DNA here is from genome assembly GCF_028017835.1 of Emys orbicularis. Taxonomy (NCBI): domain Eukaryota; kingdom Metazoa; phylum Chordata; order Testudines; family Emydidae; genus Emys; species Emys orbicularis. Next base: position 263,481,737 of record NC_088683.1, on the reverse strand, counting down.
GCCATAATATTGGGAGGGGAGATAGCAGTACATGTGAAATGAGAGAAAGAAGTTCCAGGCTGTTGCAATAAGAAAATGTAGTAATTTCCCTTGTATCAATAGGATATCTAGCTGTATACTGTATACATATTTGTATTAAAAAAATCCAAAAAAACCAACCTAAATCACTCTAGTCTAAACAGCAATTGCAAAATACTCAAGGAAACTTACACCAAACTACTGTACCAATACACTTGTTGCCTTGCTGAATCAGTTTTCCCTAAGTCTTTACAGTAAAGTGCCATCAGATTCAATTATTAGGGACATCAGTTGCTACTGCCATTATCTGATCATTCATCCTGTTAATTCTTTTAGTTGCTAATACTGTTGCTAACAATGGCCCCATTTCTGTTACCCTTATTGCCATGAAGTAATACTTTACTTGGAAATGAATATGTGGGATAAATCAAACATCTAAACACTACACACATGCTTTGAAACTGACAATTAAATTTTAACATTTTTCTAATAGTTAATCAAAGCTGCTGCCAATATAATAGGAGTAGCACTCTGACATAATTGAATCATGGCTGATGGAAATTTAATGAATCACTGTCACTGATTTCTTGTCCCAGTCATAGAGAAACTAAGACAGCAAAGACCCTATTCCTCTTCCTTCTTGAACAGTCTTTATTGCATGTCTGCAATGTTTTATTGAGAAGTGAGACATGCAATCAGTAACAGTATCCTGATGATTTGATCTGATGTGGCACAGAGACCTTTGAGCATTAAGCAACAGCAGCTGAAATAAGGTAATGAAATGTTAAAGCTAACTCCCCATCAAAAGGATCCTGCAGATTTTATCTGTTGAAAATTTCTTGTGAACACAGAATGGTCTTGACTCATGTCCTCAAAAGGTAAGCACACACTTAAGCACTTGGCTGGATTAGGACCAATTGTGCAAATAGTAAAATGGCCAGAAAGTATAAAATTTAAATCTCCCTTTGGTTCCTTGAAAAAATGGTCTTCTTGAAGAAGTGGTAGTGAGGATGACTGTTCCAATCTACAGTATGTGGAGAAATCTGATTGTGTTCCTGATTGGCAGAAAACTACCTTTCATAGAAAATACTTTAGGTACACTGATGTTTAGAGGTCTGACAAACACAGTCCTCAAATTATAGAGTACTTGAAGTGGTTTTGGGCCTAAGAACCTTTGTGGATCAGTCCCTCTTTTCTTTTCCAAAGCAGGCAATCACTGGCTGCTCTCTCTCTCTCTCTCTCTCTCTCTCTCTCTCTCTCAAACACAAACAATCATAATGCCACAGGGAAGTGACCCTACTGCATTTGCCAGATGTGTGAGAGAGTTGGGAAATGTGTGCGGGGGAGAGCAAATGTTGTTTCCTCCCTTTTACTTTCATTACCCTGTGGTACTGTGCAAAGAAAGAAAGTTACTGCACGTATACTTCTAATATCAATAGTGCCTGCATGCACACACTGCTTGTGCGATCAAATAGCATCTTGTGCAACTGCTCACCTTGGTCTTGTGCACTCATTGCTCTGCATTGTGTGAAAAAGAACATGACTCAAAAAATAATTCTTATCTAAAAACCATGGAAATTTTGATGTTTTGGTGGGGAAAAATCTAAAACCAAAATATTTTGGCAAAAAAATGAAATATTTTAATTCAAAAGTGAGACCATGGACCTCATGGAGTTGTAGTTCAAATACCTCATGCTTCCTTTCTTCTCTAAGCCAAGATTCCGGGTTGGACTATATCTCTCATTAGTCAGAAAGTTCAGTTCATTTTTAATTGTACCAGAACCACCTTGTTCAACTTTACTTCCTGAAATATTTGTGAAAACAAATATTTTGCTTTCTCAGTTAAATTTTTGTAGTTGTTCTCTAGATCCAGAGATAACAGCATAGTCCAACAAGAGAGAAAAATCTATAGAAAGTACAAATTACTATACTGTTACAAAATATTAAATTACTATAATGTGGGTGCACAACTGGTTGAGAGACCACACTCAAAGCATAATTATTGATGATTTGCTATCAAACTGAGAGGATATATCAAATGGAATACTGCTGGGCTCTGTCATGGGCCCAGTACTATTTAATATTTTCATTAAGGTCTAGAATGATGAAGTAGAGAGTATGTTTATAAAATTTGCAGATGATCCCAAGCTGAAAGGGGTTGCAAGCACTTTAGAAGGCAGGCTTAGAATTCAAAAAGATGACATTTGTTAAAGACAACAACAAAGTATTGCACTTAGGAAGAAAAAAAAATCAAATGCACAAATACAAAATGGGGAATAACTGGCTGGGCAGTAGTACTGCTGAAAACGATTTGGGGATTATAGTGCAGCTGAAACTGAGTGAGTCAATAATGTGATGCTGTTGCAAAAAAACCCAAATGCCATTCTGGGATGTAGTAAGAGGAATGTCATATGGAAAACATGGGAGGTAATTATTCTGCTCAGCTTAGGCCTCTCCAGTGCCAAGTACGAGTACTGTGCCCAGTTTTGGGTACCTCACATTAAGAAAGTAAACAATCTGAAGAAATTCTGGAAGACTATTACAGCAAAGCATAATAGGTCCTACAAGTTCTTAGCATCTGTTGGGGACAACTTTCTGATTTAAAAAGTTGAGGAAAGAACTGGGGAGGTCATAAATTTTTGGATCTGGTTTTGACCAACAAGGATGAATTAGTTGTGAATGTGAAGGCGGTTTGGAATTTGGGAGGAAGTGATCATGATCTGAAAGAATTCAAGATCCTAAAAGAAAGTAGGACATGAGAAGAGCAAAACAAGGATACTAGGCTTAAGAAAGGCAGTTTTCAACCAACTCAGAGAAAAAGTAGGCAAGGGCCAAAGAAAAGACCAATTGGGAAGAAAAGGAGTCAAAGGGAGCTGGCAGTTCCTAAAAGATGTAATACTAGAGGTTTAGCATCAAGTTATTCTGATGCAGAGGAAAGGTAAGAAGAGTCACAGGAGGCCCATGTCGCTTCCCAAGGAGCTTTTTAGCTATCCAAAACCCAATAGGGATACATACAGGAAATGGAAGGAGGGACATGTCACCGAGGAAGTATATAAACTAGGAAAGCCAAAGCAAAGAATGAGTTACAGCTGGCAAGGAGTATTAGAGAAAATAAGAAAATATGTCAGACCAAAAAAAAAAAAATTGATCAGTGATGGTGTGGGTCTGCTGCTCAATGGGGAAAGTGAGCTGGTAACAAAAGATGAAAGGAAGTCTGAGTTGCTCAATGCCTAATTCGCTTCAGTTTTCTCACAAAAAAATAACATGTGACAGGACGACTAGAGAAGTTACCATAGACAATAAAGAGAAAGGGATGCAGATCAGGATAGGTAGAGAACGTATCAGATCTTCTGACCAATCTGAATGAAATTCAAGTCAGTGGGGCCTGATGCTATTCACCACAGGGTGCTGAAGTAATTAGCTGAAGAAATCTTGGAGCCCCTGGCAATAATATTTGTAAACTCATGGATGACAGGAGAGGGCCTCGAAGACTGGAGAATGGCTGACATGCCCATCTTTTAAAAGGGGGAAAAGGAGAAGCCAGGGAACTATAGACCAGTCAGCCTGACTTCCATACCTGGGAAGCTACTAGAGCAACATATAAAACATTCAATTTTCAAGTACCTGCAGGATGAAGGGGTAATCACTAGCAGCCAGCATGGATTTACTAAGACCATATCATGCCAAACCAGCTTGATTTCCTTCTTTGACAGGATAAGTGCTTTGGTGGATGGAGGGAATGCGGTAGACATAATATACTTGGAGTTCAGCAAGGCTTTTCACACACAGTCCTACGTAAGATTCTGATAAGTAAATTGGAGAAATGTGGTCTTGGTGGGACTATCATTAAGTGGATATAGAATTGGTTAAACAACCGCAAACAAAGAGTAATTATTAATGGAATGATGTCTGATTGGAGGGAAGTCTCAAGTGGGGTTCCACAGGGATCTGTTCTGGATCCAGTGTTGTTTAACATCTTTATTAATGACCTGGATGTAGGAATAGAGCATACTGATCAAATTTGTATATGACACAAAACTAGGAGGGTTTGCCAACACTTAGGAGGACAGAGCTAAAATTAAAATACAACTTGATAATTTGGAGAACTGGGCTATAGACAACAAAATGAATGACAAATGTAAGATTCTACACTTAGGGAAGAAAAACAAAATGTACAAATACAGAATGGGGAATAATGGCTTTGTAGCAGCACTGATGAGAAGAATCTGGGAGTTGTAGTGGATCACAACCTCAACATGAGTCAACAATGTGATCCTGTTGCAAAAAATAGCAAATGCAATTTTAGTTTGCATTAACAGAGGCATAGCATGCAAGTCATGGGAAGTGATAATACTGCTCTACTCAGCACTGGTTAGTACAGCTGGAGTACTGTGCCCAGTTTTGGTCACCAATGTATAGAAAAAATGAAGACAAACTGGAAAGGATCCAGAGGCAAGCAACAAAGATGGTCAAATGGATGGAATGCAAGGCATATGATCAAAGTCTGAAGGAACTGGGTATATTTAGTTTGGAAAAGAGGAGATTAAGGGGATACATGATAGCAGTCTTCAAATACTTGAAAGGCTGCCATAAAGAATAGAGAAAAGTTTTGTCTTGCCACAGAGGGCAAGACAATAGGTAGTGGGTTCAAACAGCATAGTAATGTTAGATTAAATCTCAGGAAAAACTTCCTAACTGTAAGAACAGTAGGACAATGGAACAGGTTTCCTAGGGAGGTTGTGGAAGCTCCTTCACTGGAGATTTTCAAAAGGAGGCTGGATAGCCATCTGTCTTGCATGGTTTAGGCACAAGTCCTATAGCTTGGTAAGGGGGTAAGATGATGATCCTTGTGGTCCTTTCTAACCCTATAATTCCAAGATTCCAAGTTCAGAGGAGAGCAACAAAAAGGATAAAAGGTTTAGAATACATGACCAGTGACAAAAGGTTCAAATATTTGGACATGTTTAGTCAAGGCAGGAGACAGCTGGAGGGCACATAAGTCTTCAAATATGTAAAAGATAAAGAGGACAGTGATCAATTGTTCTCCATGTCCATCAACGGTAGGACAAGAAGTAATCACCTTAGTTTTCAGCAATAAGAAATATTTTAACTATAAGAATAGTTAAGAAATAAAATAGGATACCTAGGGAGGTTGTGGAATCCCTGTTGTTGGAGATTCTTAAGAACAGATTCAACAGACAACTGTAAGGAATATTCTAGATATACTTACACTTCCCTCAGCACAACGGGATAGATCAGATGATCTTTTTAGGTTCCTTCCAGCCCTGGGTTTCCATTATTCCAAACACAATCAAAAGATAAAAACTTATTTAACTTGTACAAAATCACTTTCTGAAACTTCCCAGAAACTACCAAGGGCAAAAAAGCCAAATTAACCAAGCATAAATATAGCTTTAAAATACATAAATAATAGTTATAAAAATTGGAACGTTCTTTTTACTTTACATGTGATAACACAATACCAAGATGCTTTATACTGTAAGGTCTTCCCATCATTTAGTTTTAACTTAGACTCATTTTAAGGTCCACTTTTATGCCAGCTGATACACTTTTTTTATTTCAAGGAAACTGTATACAAGATGTTTACCACTTGATATACTTTTTAAAAATTAAAATGAAAACAGCTAAATATATGGCCTAAATCCTATCCAATCAGAAGCAAGAAATCAGGGTCCCTTACAAGATTTCCATATTCCTGCAAGACTTTTCTATGCTAGTTTTAAAGCTTAAGGGGCCCTTTGATAGTTCAGATATACATCTAGGATCACATTCTTGTATGTATGAAGGAGTTAATCTGGAATAACTCCATTGAGGTCAATAGTTACTCTAGATTTACATGTGTATAGCAGAGATCAGAATTTGGCTTCTACATTTTTGGGTGCTTACAAAAACTCTAGGCCTCAGGTTTTCTATGCAAATACTTGTAAACTAAAATATGGTAGTTTTGCAGAGTTCCATTTTCTGAGGTTCATGCCATAGTGGACAGAGTGCTAAATGGGGACTCTGAAGAGCTGGGTTCTATTCCTAGCTTTGTCACTGAGCTCCTGGGTGAGCTTGGGCAAGTCACTTCACCTGTTTGTTCTTCAGTTTCCCCATCCGTAAAATGGGGATAATGAGCACCTTTGTGAAGCACTTTGTAGTGTTCCTACAATTTTTAAGGAAAACTGTTGATTTCAGCCACCATCATTTTGTGCTACTGCCCCTGTTCCCTAAGCCACTCCCAGGCATATGCAGAGCGTGAGGCTAAAAGAGCTATCCCATGCTGATCATAAAAACATTCTTTTGCTTGGCTATTCCTCTTAGCATGACCCAGGAAAGCAGCCCTGGTAGTTCTTTAAGGAAAACTAATTACACAGGATTCTTAAAAACACTTTTTATGTCTTCTTACTTTCCACTGCTCTTTATTTGTCTCTATTCCAAAGTTGTCAAAGAAAGTAATCTCACACAATAAAAAAGAGATTAAAGACAGCCTGGTACTGTAATTCTAAAGAAATGCCAAGTAATACATTTTAAAGATAGCCCATATATCAATAATTTATCATTTTAAAAATAGATAAATCCTAAATGTAAATTGAGAAATGAGAAAACAAATACTCATTAGTTTAAAAAAAATTGTTGACTTGCAAACCCTTCTAACCAATTGCCCCCTGCCCTTTCTAAAAGGTTGAGCAATTATAAAATCTATTCTTGCTGGTAAATATACAATACTATTTCTCATTACTATCCACTTTAAACCTAAGAAAAATAAGTTAGGGCTTTCCAAAATGATGGATTATTTTTTCTGTTACTGACATGGTAACATTAGGGGTCCAATATGTGCATCTAAATGACACCACTCCATTCCCTTTTTGAATGGTGAACGGGGGAAAAAAGGCAAGAGAAACACAAAAGCAGTCAGACGCAACACAACACAGTGCAAATTCAGATGGCAAGTGGGAAGATCAAGTATTTTTAATGGATAACTATTCTGTGTTCTTCTGTTTATTAGTAGTTTAGCATAGACAATGAGTTCACCATTGTACAGGACACAAACACAGATCCTGACCTGAACAGCTTAGAATCCAATAGGCAAATACAGAGAATAAAATGCACTGGAAGATCCAGAAGAAAGAGAGTCTTGGATACCAAGATAGTGAAACAGTTAATGACTGTACACTATCCTAATGGAATGTAAGAAAAGAACAAGGATCTATCCTTAAATCTACTAGGTACATACAGTAGATTTAAAATGCTTTCATTAAATGAGGTATTTGCGATAGCATGCCAAATGCTAAGGAATTATTTTATTTTTAAATGTCTGCAATGGTAGCATCAATACTAGATCCTTTTTTAAATAGCTGCAGTGGTAGAGTGATTCTAGCTGGATCCTGACAGCCCTCCCTATTACACCACACATCACACTCAGGGCATTTTCACTAGTACTGTGCATTCATCCCTGGGAAAGACTATTAGCATCCACATTGCTCTCTTCCCTGGTGGTTCTGCTGAGGGAACACAGGAATTGACATACTGAACCAGACCCAGGGACCAGCTAGGGTAGTATCCTGTCTCCTTCAATGGTGAGTACCAGATGCTGCAGAGGAAAGTGCAAGAAACTACATAGTAGGCAGCTGTAGATTAACCTGCCCGCCAGGAAAAAAAATCATTTGGGGTATTTTTAACCTTTTTAGAAAAAGCAAAGAAAAAGAAGAGTTAAATTCACAAAACCACTGCAGGAAGAGGTGGTGGTGATGGTGCTGCAACCCTTTAGCCCAGTGGCTATAGCACTCACCTTGGATGTGGGAAACTCATATTTCAGTCCCTGCTCCAATGAATATTTATGTATACAAAATTGAACAGCTTCAACAGGAGGGATTGAGAGAGGCCTGCCCCAGAATGCCCTATAGCCTGGGAAATAGGGCCCTCAGGTGGCAAATGAAAGACCTAGGTTCATGTCCCTGATCCAGAGGGTGGATTCAAACCTGGGTCTTCCATGTCCTGGATGAGTGCTCTAATGGCTAAGCTAAACGCTCTGATGGGAGCAGCCCCACCCCTTCTGGTTGTGAAAATAGGTTAAAATATCAAAATGTTCCACTTCGATGTTTTATTCAGTTTAACCAAAACAATTAGCTGAAATCAACATAAATTCACAAAATATTTTGGGCATCTCCAATCTGTATTTTTCAGCAAAAACAGTGTTGGCTGAAAATCTTCATCAGCCACAAAATCATAAGGTTGGAAGGGACCTTGAGAAGTCATCAAGTGCAGCCTCCTGCTAGTGCTGCCAACCATCCAGGATTGTCCTGGAGTCTCCGAGAATTAAATATTAATCTTTAATTAAAGATTATGCCATGTGATGAAACCTCCAGGAATACATCCAACCAAAATTGGCAAGCCAACCCCCTGTGCTGTGGGAGGATCAGGTAAACCTAGACCATCCCTGACAGGTGTTTGTCCAACCTGTTCTTAAAAACGTCCAATGATGGGGATTCCACAACTTCCTTTAGAAGCCTATTCCCAAGCTTAACTAGTATTATAGTTAGAAAGTTTATCCTAATATCAAACCTAAATCTCCCTTGTTGCAGATTAAACCCATGACTTCTTGTCCTACCTTCAGTGGACATGGAGAAAAATTGATCACTGTTCCCTTTAGAACCTCCCTTAACGTATTTGAAGACTGTTATCAGGTCCCCCTTCAGTCTGTTTTTTGCAAGAGTGAACATGTCCTTTTTTTTTTTTTTTTTTTTTTTACTTTTTCTCCTAGGTCAGGTTTTCAAAACCTTTTATCATTTTCGTTGCTCTCCTCTGGACTCACTCAAATGTGTCCACATCTTTCCTGAAGTGTGGAGCCCAAATTTGGACACAGTTCTCCAGCTGATGCCTCACCAGTGCCAGGTAGAGCAGAACAATTACCTCCGATGTCTGCCATATGACATTCCTGTTAATACATCCCAGAATGGCATTTTTCTTTTTTGCAGCAGCATCACATTGTTGACTGATTTAGTTTGTGATCCACTATAATCCCCAGGTCATTTTTAGCAGTACTACTATCTAACCAGTTATTCCCCATGTTGTATTTCTGCATTTGATTTTTTTCCTTTCTTAGTGAAGTACTTTGTACTTGTCTTTATTGAATTTCATCTTGTTTATTTCAAATCCATTATCTAATTTGTCAAGGCCATTTTGAATTCTAATCATGTCCTCCAAAGTGTTTGCAATCCCTCCCCGCTTGATGTCATCCACAAATTTTATTAGCATATTTTCCAGTCCATTATCCAAGTCATCAATGAAAATATTCAATAGGACCAAATCCAGAAATTACCCCGGTGGAACCCCACTAGATGTGTGTCCCCCATTCAACAGCGAACCACTGATAAATATTTATTGAGTATGGCCTTTCAACCAGTTGTGCACCTACCTTATGGAAATTTCATCTAGAGCATATTTCCCTATGCTTATGATAATGTCATGGGGCATTGTGTCAAAAGCCATACTAAAATTAAGATAGATCACATCTACTGCTTCCCCACTATCCACTAGGCCGCTATCCACTAGGCCACTAACATGTCAGAGAAGGAAATTAGGTTAGTTTGACACGATTTGTTCTTGAGAAATCCATGCTGATTATTCCTTATAATCCTATTATCTTCCAGGTGCTTACCAATTGATTCTGTAATAATTTATTCCAGTATCTTTCCAGGTATTAATGTTATGCTGATTGGTCTATAAATGGCTGTGTCCTCTTTGTTCTCCTTTTTAAAAACAGGTACTATGTTTGCCCTTCTCCAGTCCTTTGGGACCTCCCCCATCCTCCGGGAGTTCTCAAAGATAGTTGATAACAGTTTAAAGTTTGCTTCAGCTAGTTAGTTAAGAACCCTAGGATGAACTTCATCAGGCCCTGGGGATTTGAATACATCTAACTTATCTAACTATTATTTAACCTGTGATTTCCCTGTTTTGGCTCATTTTCCTTCCCCCTTGTTATTAATATAAATTGTGTTGAGTATCCGGTCACCATTAACCATTTTAGTGAAGACTGAAGCAAAATGGGCATTAAATACCTCAGCCCTCTTGATGTCATCAGTTATTAGTTTTCATTCCCTGCTAAGTAGAGAACCTACACTTTTCTTTGTCTTTAGTTTGCTCCTAATGTATTTAAAGAATCTTTACTTACCTTTTATGTGCCTAACTAGACGTAACTCATTTTGTGCTGTAGCCTTTCTGGTTTTGTCCTTACATGCTTCTGCTATTCTTTTGTACTTCTTAGCAATTCATGCATGTTTTTGTAGGATTCCTTTTTGATTTTCAGCTCATTAAAAATTCCTGATGGAGCCATATGGCCTCTTACTATCAAATTGTTTCTTCCTATCTTTAATTCACATTTGGATAGTTTGCAGTTGTGCATTCAATATTGTTTCCTTGAGAAACTGCCAGCTTTCCTGGACTCATTTTTCCCTTAGATTTCCCTCAGTTCTCTGAGTTTGTAAAAATCTGCTTTTTTGAAGTCCATTATCCTAATTCTGTTCCTTCCTTTACTTAGACCAATAAATTCATGATCACTTTCATCCAAACTGCCTTCCACCTTCAGATTCACAACCAATACTTCACTGTTGGCCAGAATCAAATTTAAAGTGGCTGGTTCCCTGATCACTTCTTCCACTTTATGGAACAAAAAGTTGTCCCCAATATATTCCAAGAACTTACTGGAAATTTTGTGTTTTGCTGTATTACTTTTCCAAAAGATGTCTGGGTAGTTAGTCCCCTATTACTACCAGGTCTTGTCCTTTGGATATTTCTTTTATTTGTTCTAAGAAATGCCTCATCCACCTCCTCTTCCTCATTTGGCGGTTTATAATACACCCCTACCAGGACTTCACACCTATTTTCCCCCTTTTATCTTTACCCAAAGACTTTCAACTGGTCTGGCTCTCACCTCCTTCTGGACCTCAGAACAAGTGTGTATATTCTTGATGTATAATGCAACACCTTCTTCCTTTTATTTCCTGCCTATCCTTCCTGAACAAGTTACACCCCTCTATACCAATATTCCAGTTAAGAAACTTATCCCACCAAGTCTGTGTGATGCCAAGTAAACCATAATTTAGCTTATGTACTATGATTTCCAGTTCTTCCAGTTTATTCCCCATATACATTGTTTGTCTCAAGGATAGCTAATATGACACCATTTAAAAAAAAAAAGGCTTCAGAGGCAATCCTGGCAATTACAGGCTGGTGAGCCTAATTTGAGTACCAGGCAAATTGATTGAAACTGTTGTAAAGAACAGACTTATCAGACATGTAGATGAACATGATTTGTTGGGGAAGAGTCAACACGAGTTTTGTAAAGGGAAATCATTCCTCATCAGTCTATTAGAATTCTTTGTGGGGGTCAACAAACATGGACAAGGGTGATCCAGTAGATATAGTGTACTTGGACTTTCAGAAAGCATTTGACAAGGTCTCCCACCAAAGGCTTTTAAACAAAGTAAGCAGTCATTAATTAGTTGTGATTTGAGGAGACACAAAGGTTGACATCCACCTAGTGGCAGATAATTTAAACTCTCCAGTAAATTCTGGATATCCAGGTAGAATGTAGACTTATATGTTGATGTTTGGATAAAATAAGTCACCAGCCATATATTTGTTTTTATAATAGACTACTAGTAATTATCCAAATATTAATTTTAGTTAGTAGACTTTGTTGGAACATTTGCCCATATGCGGTGGACGCTGAAATTATTATGGTGCTGTATAGCACTGTGAGAAGCCAAATTTATCAGATAGACATTGTTTGATAAAAGCTTGTATAAAGTTAAACTAGAAAATGATTGATGACTAATATAAAACAAATAAAATTTAACTCTCCCCACTCCTTTTGCAGAATATACAAAACCTCCACTATAAAGGTCTGGATCTAGCTCAAGAGCTAATAATAGTTGAGATAGTTATTTCTGTTTTGAGAAGAATGTTTCTGTTTGCATATGCCTGGGACAAAGGCTGTTTTGAGATGCAGATGCTATACTTGCGCTATTAAAAAAAACAAGCATAAAAACACACACACACACACACACACACACTTTACACATCTTCAATTACTGGGAAATGCTTTTGAGGAATTTGCAGGATCTGAGCACATGAAGACATTATAGCACATAAATTTCTTACTTTCATGTTTCCAGGGTATAGAAGGGAGAACATTTATTAATTTATTTTAAACACAGATCACACGAACTATTGACAGCCAGGAATAGCAACTCAAACTAAACATATTGGAAATGTGTTTTTTTAGGGTGAAAATAGTATCCAGCAAGGAAAAAAAAATGTGTAGGCAAAAATTACTTTTTATGGACACTGCAGATATAGGATTGGGTATATTTTATGACATGGCTGCCATTAGAAATTTAGGCTGATCTTTGTTTTCCACTTAATTTTATAGGCTTTTTATAAGCATTTTTGCTTGCAGATGATGCAGGCAAAAAGATGATGCTGGTAAACTAACTACCGGGCTTGATATAGATATATAGTCATTTGAGAGGGAAAAAAACAAGGCTGAACATGGAATTGAGGCCAATAGAGAAAAAATAGAAATTTATTTAAAATCTACTTATTGTCATAATACTATACAACAAGAAAAAAATCAAGTCCATAGCTTTTTTTTTTTATCCTTAGACTAATCACAGACTTCCATAGCAGCTTAATGGATTATTTTTAGACTAGTTGGATATGGTCAAAATAGACAGAGTTTAATTATGTGAATAGCGGACTGAAGGGCATTCCCACAGTCACATGCCTCAGTAGTAGCTTGTCCTCAGCGGAACTTGAATGACCTGTTATGACTAAAATGGATCAGTCATGAAATGATCAAGGCATTCCACTCCTGCCCTGGGAAATGAAAACTGACCTGGCACTGAGCCATGCCAGCAATTTACTCATCCTTCCTGGTTATAGTTAGCTGCAATTACAACATATTCCTCATGCCAGTGTATGTGTACATACTTTGATGTGACTGCTGCTTTTTGTGACATTGACCCTGGGATAATGTCCATAAGGTTGAAGGCTACTTCATACTCTGAAGACAAGAAAAAATTACGGGAAGATAAGCAACTCGATGGGCTTCTTTATTTTTCAAGCAATTCATCGTATATCTGTATCTGAATGTTTATCTCTCTGGAATCAAATGCATGCAAGAATGATAAAAGTACTAGTTTATAGCAGGGCTTTTGCCTTGATATATTGTTCATAGGTAAATCTTGCACCAGGACATGCACCTCCTTCAGGTTCTGTCAGACAGCAATAGGATACTGTGCTAACTCACTAAATTATGGGGAGTCATGTCAGAGTGGCTGACTATTGACCATAAAAATATGAAGTTCTGCCTCAACAGGAATTATAATTGAAGGGCCTGATCCAAAGGCCACTGACATCAGTTGGACTCTTTCCATTAACATCAATTGGCATTGGATCAATCCCTAACCAATCAACATATTCTGAAGACAAAGAAAGTGCTAGCTGTAGTGTGAGGACATAAATGCAAAACACAAAGAGCCATGCTTTAAGCAGCAACCAGAGATCTGTCTAGCAAGGAATTTCCTACTACATTTATTCATCTCCCTGATACAACACATCCTGGTTCTCTCTAGTAACTGCGGAGAAAGAGAACTTCTATAACCACTCCACATCTCCCTTTCTTTATGGTAAAGGATTAAAACTTAAATTGTAAACCAATGTATGTATGCACACAACAATTCAAAATAAACTTCAAATTCCTTAAAACTATTTATATTTATACAATGTTCCCTTATCAACTGCATTTAAGTAATCCTGAACAGTATTCTAAAGATTGACTTTGAGGTAGCCTGATCAGTCTTTCACACCATGTTCTCACAGCTGCTGAGTTTGTATGTGAAGTCTTCTGTGGAAGGTCTCACTTTCCAACAGAGTATTACAGGTCTCAGGTCCTCATTGTTGGGTTGGGAAATATGGAAGATGAATCAGATTCCTTCAGAAAAATCCTTCTGGAGTCTCCACTAAGTAGGACCTGTGAGTTTCTACCAAGTTCTGAACAGTTTCCACATGTCTGGGAACTTTTGAGCCAAACTTTGTTTCTTGATATCAGTGCAGTTAGTCCTTTTGTTCTGTGCCATCCATTGAAGTTTTGTTGCTGCCAAATTTTTATTTCAGTCTCCAATTTTCAAAGTTCCTTTGGTTTAGGCCACTTAGGATTAAAGCTGTATGGGTGCCACAGGTAGAAACATCTTTAGTCATCTTCCCATCAGAAATTTTGCTAAGAGATAATCTGGACACAAAAGGTGTTGACCAATATGCCAGCAGTACTTTATATGGGTCCACTGATTTTTGCAGAAGTCTTTTTAAAGTCTGCACAGCTCTCTTTTCCTCTCCATTGCACTGGCAGTAACGTGGATTACTAGGATGATATTTAAAATCAAAATCCTGCACAAATGCTAGGAATACTTCAGAAATTAATTGAGGCCCATTATCCAAAATGAGGACTTCAGGAACTCCATGGCTTGCAACTACTGACTTTAGCTTCTGGATAAACTATGCCAATGAAGTCTGTGTAAGTATAGCAACGTCAATATATCTGGAGAAATAATAAACTACAATAATGTATGTGTGTCCTTTCTAAACAAACAAATATGTGGCTATACGCTATCGAGGTCTATCAAGTAGCTTTGTAGAGAGTAATGGTTCCTTGTTACCTATTTCACAGCCCTCTACTACAGTCTGAATTTGCTACCAAGACCAGGCCACCATACAGATTGTTGTGCTTGTGTCCTGCCCTTGTTTATATCTTAGTGACCCTCACAGATTTTAGAGAGCCTGTCTTTCTGAAGTACCTTTCAGATGCAGGCCATTGGCCATGTGAAGGTCACTTTGGTCCTGCCAATATGGTATTAGATCTGTTGGAAGTTAACTCCTTCAATCCCATCCTTTTTGGCAGGATTGAGTACATTTCTGGAAAGTCTCATCCTTTAGATGTCCATCTCTAATTTGCTGAAGTTGGCTGGTAGAAGCTAGAATTGCAACCAAGACAAGGTCAGTGTAGACTTTGACATCTCTCTCTAAAACCTTTTCTTCGTCTGTTGGTGGCTATTTAATTGGTGTCCAGATCAAGTGTCTGCTGCTATGAGTGCGTTCCCTGGCACGTGTTCCATGTTGAAAGAAAATCACATCAACCACAGTTGAAATCTTTGAATCTTATGTGGAAGGTCATCCAGTGGTTCTGCACCCAATAATGCCACTAAGGGCTTATGTTCTGTTTCTGTGTTAAAATCTAAGCTGAATGGACCAGGCCAAGTGACTGCTAGAGCTTCCTCTTGCATTTGAGCATACTGCTGCTCTGTTTCTGTGAGGCTTCTTGACATGAATTAAACAGGTCTCTGGTCTCCTTCGGCTGCTTTTATGTGAGCACTACTCCTAAACCATATGAAGATGTATCCACTGCTACCATTGTTGGACAGTTTACTGAGTATTGTGCCAAAAGAGGTGGAAAAGTCAGGAGCCCTTTTATTTTATTAAATGTTTTTTGTTGTGTGCTTTCTCCCATCCACATATTGTAACCATTAAGTAAATCTCTTAAGGGTTTTGTTAGGTGAGCTAAATTTGGTAAGAATTTCCCAGAAGGATATGTTATTCCCAAAAATCTGCTTACATGTGAGTAATGTCTTCAGTTTATCTTACTACAGTCAAATTCCCTTTTTGCTAATTAATTGTCCTACAAATTTAAGTTGCCCTTTCCAAATTCATATTTCTCATTCATAGTGAAGCTGACTTGTTCAGAGCATCTCAAAACTGCATGCAGTCACTCATCATGTTAATTTTTATTTCTGCCATATACCAACACAGCATTGCAAAGGACACCAGACAAAACCTGACACAATATGAGAGATTCTCTTTGGAAAATGTTATGATGCTGAAGATTTGCCAAATGGAAGATTATTGAAACAACACCTTCCTAATGGGGTGATGAATATAGTTAATGGTACAGATTATTTAGCAAGGGGGATTTGCCAGAAGCCTGCTGTAGTATGTAATTTTGATAATTTGTCCTTTGATAACCAAGCTAATATCTGGTCAACTGTGGGAAGTATATGTCTTTCTATGTACAAGCTTTTAATAAGTTGTGTAAGGGCCACACAAATCTACATTTTGTTATTGGGCTTTGATACTACAGTCATCCCTGCACACCAGTCAGTGGGTTCTTCTGTCTGGGAAATAACCTTCATATTTTCCATTCTCTTTAATTCTTTGACTTTCCCTAGCAAGGCGATAAGGATGATTTGTAGGGCCGTGAAAGGAAAGGGAGTAACTGATGGTACCTGTTTAATGTTGAACTCCTTTGACAACTTTCCTAACCCCGTGAAGAAATGTGAGTACATGTCCAGTATAGTTTACTTTTTTCCATTAATGCATTCCAGTTTTCTTAGTAGGTGTAGTACTTGCATTGCTGGCAACCCTAGAAGAGGTGTTGTCTGTCCTTGCATTACATATATTATCTGTTGAAGCACTTTCCATCCTTTCTCTATTTACCCAAGGAACTGGCCACAACAACCAATGTATTGTTACTAGCCACACATAGAATCTTATTTGGTCTTTGCAGATCTGCGTTCTGGATCAATCATAATCTTATTTTGGAATTCCAGTGACTGATGCCCCAGTATCAATTTTAATGTTAAGGTTTCAACCATTCAGATTCGTGGTTCTGTACTAAGATTGTTGTTTGTTCTATTGAGGATATGGTCCTTAGAGTTATGGACTCAGTGTCATCTGATAATAACACTCCTTCTTGGATTGCTTTCACTACTCTTAGTGATCTGCATGCAATTGCAAAATATCCCATTTTGTGGCATCTCCTACATGCTGTGCATTTTACTGGACACTGTTCCCAGTTATTTTTGGTGTCTTGCCACATCTTCCACAGCTTTTCCAAATATTCCCCTCTATTCCCACTCTCCAGTTGTGCACTTTTCCTATACTGTAAATTTAGTCTGGCAGCTCCTTTCACACTTGTGTCTTTTCTATGTCAATAGTATCTGATGCAGTCTCCCTTATGTTGCTGGCATGTAAGTTACATTGGGTTTTTTTAATGTTTTTTTGCATTCTCACCTCTGCTATAGCTTTGTGCTAGTGTGAGAGATGGGTCTAACTGAAGCTGTGCTGTTGAATTGGTGTGTCTTATGCCAATAATTATCCTGTCACTTATTAGTTCTTTTAAAGTTCCACAGTTTCATTGTTCAACAAGACTATGGACTGCAGTAATATGTCTCTTCCCCTTCTTCTCACACCACCTTTTAAATCTGGCGCTCTCATATATAACGTCTGCCTATGAAATGGCTATCAAAAGCCTCTTTAACATTGGTGTATTCTTTCTTTTCTTCATCTGTGAGGGGTAGGGCACACAGCATGTCATCAGCAGCATTACCTATAGCAAATATCAATTACCTGGTATTCTTGTGTTTTCTCTGTTTTGAAATCAGAAGCCATCAGGAATCTCTCAAATCTCCAGATCCAGCAAGACCAGCTGCCTGAGTTGTCAAAATCAAACTTTTCTAACAGTCTCATTTGTGCTATGGTCTCCATTGCTGCACTGGGACAGGGCCCTGCCTCCTTGCAGCTGCAGCTTTGCCAGGTCTTCTCCCTGGTGTTCCTCTTTCCCGCCTCTGGTAGTCTGGGAGTCTTTTTTCTTTCCTTTACGCTTTCTTTGGAGAGACGGATTCACTCACTTCTGACACAATGTATTGAGAGGACATAAACTCAAAGAGCCATGACTGAAGCAGCAATCAGAGAACTCCCCATGCAGGAGGTTCCTATGTTTATTAAGCTCCCTGCTGCAGGACATGTTGGTCCTCTCTGGTAACTAGTTTCCATGGACAGAGGAACAAAGGGGAGAGGGGGGGATCTCACTTGAGCCTACAGATATTCTTTGAACTGTAACACTGAGATGGGACTCTAATGCCATAGGTTGATTAATTATTCTTTAATACACAAATAGGGTGCCCCAATCTAACTCTGGGATATCTTTGTCTAGAACTTTGGGATTAGAAAATGTAGAATGATGTCTACCATTAGGTTTCCTCTCCTGCTCCAAGTGATTTATTATGTCTTTCTTTGCATATACTAAGTACCTTTGGTTCACGCTGCAGAGGAAGTAAGCTCAGAAACCTAAATCTAGCTCTTTAGCAGAGGCTCCAAATTTCTGACCCAATAACTGGCTCTACACTTCCTGGCATATGTCTCTGGCTTCCCCCGCCCCCAATCATGTGCCAAGGTGGAAAGGCTTCAATGACAGATTCCCTCTCCTCTTTCCCCTGCCAGCCACTGAGTACAAGCCACAATCGCCTCCAGAGGAAGTGAGGAAAGAGCTGGGAAAGGAGCCAAAGGGCAGTAGCACCAAATGACTGGCAAAGGAGTCAGTGTCAGTACCAAACCAGGTACCATCATCACCAGCTTCTTTGGAGCCTCTGCGATAAATAAGGATGCACAGAGGAAGGGATGATAAGGACATACAGAGGTGGGGAAACAAAGGGAGATGAATGAACTGGGAGGGAGAAGAGGAAATATGGCTGAATTGAATTATGTATGCATGGAATAATTAATGGATTCAGGATGGAGCTGACTGATTTGGGATGAGGTCACCAATGTTGTAGTTCTGTACAAATACATTATATGTAAAATTTGAATGTAAGTAAATTTATGGAGGGACAATGTTTCTGTTGCTGATACTGGATCCTTTAAGTCATAGTGGCTGTTAGAAAAGCACAGAGCTTAACTAAATACCTCTGGAAGCAGACATCATGTTGATACAAATTTATTATGGATTCCCTTTTGGATCAATAACAGTGAAGTGTCAAAGTGGTGGCATCCAGCAGGAATCCCAGAAAACCCAAACTTGGAGAAGAAAGCGATGGAAGGGTCTATTTTTAATCCAAGGCCTTTAACAAAATAACTATGGCAAAGATATGCAGCCTTAAGAGCTCTTCCGACTGCAGTAATCAAGATATTGTCTAGCCAATTAGCATTTTCAGTCCTACCTACAGTAGGAAATAAATAACTAGTCACATTACCATGGTAAAAGCATACAAGGCAAACAACATTTTTTTTTCTGCTGATATATTACACATTTCCTGTAGATGCTTTGAAAACTCCTAATTGGAGATATGGGGGATTTGGGGAGGAGGGAATTAGAGAAGGGGAAAGGAGGATTTTAGATCTATAAGTACTGGACAAAATCGCTGCAGACAGTGACTTTAATTAATCAGTCAAAATGGCTGTGCTATCATACAGAAATTCAAATACTGCTGATTTTAAACTGGGCAGTAGAACTAGCTGAAAATTTATCAATATTTTCAAAATGTTAAAAAATGAAAAATAAATTTTCCCTCTGATAAATAAAATAAATACATAAAATCAATCTTACACTTAAAAAAAATCAGAAGAATAGTTTGAATTAAAAGTTTTT
Organism: Emys orbicularis; assembly: GCF_028017835.1. Classification (NCBI taxonomy): domain Eukaryota; kingdom Metazoa; phylum Chordata; order Testudines; family Emydidae; genus Emys; species Emys orbicularis. Next base: position 263,462,239 of record NC_088683.1, on the reverse strand, counting down.
ATTTTCACTGAAACTTTTAATGGGGGGCGGGGGAATCATTTCCACAACTGTCTACTAGCAGTAGTAATCAATGTATTTGAGGCCAGATTTACAATGGTATTTAGGCACCTAAAATGCAAATAGGTGTCCATGGGATTTACAAAAGTACATAATTAGTTTAGGCACCTAACTCCTAGCGTTTGGATACTACAAACATAAGGGCTGATAAAATGCTAATTGAAGTTAATGAGAGTCTTTCCATTAACTTTCAAAGATTCAGGCTTATACAGTTGATCTATCCAGGGAGATTTTTTGTTTGCTTTTAACTCATGGTTTTTTCACATGTCCTCTAAAAAAAGGGTGGTATCTGTCAAGAATTATTTGTAAAGGTTTGAGAACCCTTACTCTGGATTGGAGTTTAAATACAATGTTAGCACTATGTGAGGAGCAGTGATGGTGACTGGGGATTTAATCTTTACCATGTCTCAACACAGAACCTTAGTCTTTTTGCTATTGCCTGTGACAACTTTGATTAGAGAAGGGAAAGTACCTCTGTTAGTGACAATGCTCATCTCTGCTAGTAATCAGTGATGGTGAGGATATACTATCTTGAGCCACAATAGTGGGTTAAAATGAAGTGCTTCTCAGAAATAGGATATTTTGTTTTCTTGAGGGAGGATGCTGAATTCCATGCCTGTATGGAGTCTCACATCACTTTTTCTTTAAAGTTACTTTATTCAGTGAATTTAGTACTTATGAAAGTTAGGAACTCAACATTAACAAGGGCTACGCATAACATGGGGAGCTGTTGTTCAAGGTTCATGCGGCACTGCCAACACACCATAGTCCAAGTCTTCCTCATCCGTGCTCTTTTTCAGAAGCCATAAATTGAGCCTAATTCAATTCTAAAAAAGGCCTATACAGAGACTCTTGGAGCTTGCATTGCTTAGATATTCTATCACTTCCTGAGTGGTTAGCGTCACTCAGTCTTTGGTTTCATACCTTTTAATACAGCTCAGGTTTGCATTAATGACAAAGTAACACACCCGGTCTTGACATTGTTTCATCCTATTTTGAATTTTTCCTTTTACCTTTAGTTTTTATCCTAATACCAAGCACAAAACTAAATCACAAAATGCTTGACTGTCACTATCTCTGCCTTACTTATGAGGAAATGTGATCCTAATCAGTATGGACATGTCAAATTCCTCCTCCAAAAACAGTGTTGGCACTATATAGTATCTTCTATCTCTCTGGAAGAAATCCAAATGCCAAAAATGGGTGTAAGCAATAATTTAGCAGGAAAGTAAGATATGCAATTACTCCCAAAACCTCATGAAACAGTCAGTGCATGATTTTTTTTTAAAGTACCTAAAGGAGTTAGGCTTGCAGCTTTCATCAACTTTCCCAAAACACATCAAGTGACAGAAGATCAATGGGAATTAGGTTCAAAACTCTTTTAGGTGTTTTTTTCCCCATCTATGTCTGGTGTCTCTCATGGACCAGGACATAGCTGGTTGGGCCGAGTGATGAGTGCTGTAATCAGATACCAGAACCAGAAGTTAGAAGCAAAGTCAGAACCAAGTCAAGGGTCAGAGTCTGTAGCTAGGGTTGGGGCAAAGAAGCAGGGATCCCATCAAGACCAGACTCAATGTACCAGCCAACCAGAAACTCACTTACTTGTTCAGACAACTTCTTCTGGCTTAAACAGCAAGTCTGAGCCAATCAGAGTCTGAATGTCTCTTACAACCAGAAGCTTTGTGGGTGGTGCCTCTGTTGAGCCTGTGTCCACCAGCCCACAGTCCTTGATAGTACCTGGTGGTGGTATTGGTTTTGAGCCCTGGGTTTGATACCTGCATCCTCTTATTTCATATCTCTTTCCACATTGCTTGCCAGCTAGCCTCATGCAATCCCTCTCAGTTGTTTCCCTCCGTAGCTTTTTTATTGCTCTAGTTCTGTTTTTCCTTCCTATCCTCTGCCCACTGCCTGACTTTCTCTTGGGCACCTGCCTCATTTTTCTTTCCCCTTTTCAGATTTACCCTAAAAACACTCTTTCCCTCCTTTCACTCCTGGTTCTCTTCTCCCCTTTTTTAGGATGACTTCTCCTTCCTTTTGAACTTTCTCTGTTATTTCCTGGTTCCCTTCTCTCCCACTGCAGATCTTCACTTCCTCCTGGTCCCCAACTGTAAATCTTCTCAACCCATTTTCCACTTGGGCTATGACTGCCCTAGAAATCCAGCCACCCCGGCCACCTAGAACCAAAGCTTTGGATTTATGCAAAATATGAGCTCTGATATTTCAGTGACAAGAGCAGTGTAAGAAATGGATTGTAATATACTGAAATCTTGTGAGAATAGGTTATTTTGTGAGACTTTTCTCTATACTGCCTCTCTCTGGCAGGACTGGGCACTCCACCTGAACAGGCTTTCATTGTGCTTTTTCACTTGTGCTTCCATCTGAACATTTCAGAACTCCTAAAAGGTTAATTTTATCTTTGTTTCTAGATATGGGTAAAAGGATTTCTGGGCTGAGGTTTCCAAACCAGTTTGCCCATCCCTAGAAAGGGGATTCAGAATTCCTGAGAGATTTTTCACATAAAATAAAATGTTGTTCTATATGAATTCAGTGAACTCATGGGATAAGATTTTCAAAAGTGACCAGTAGTTTGAGGTGGCCAGCTTGACACCATTAAGAACCCCAATTTCCACTCACCCTTTGAAAATCCAGGCCCATTTAAAGTTCTTCAAGTTAGGCACCTAAAATCCCTGGTCATTTTTCGAAGACTTAGCCTTTGACAAAACCTAGGATTACAGGGAGAAGAATCTTAGACACCGCATCACCCACACTCTCAATTTGACATACATATGCACACAATATATATGGATTTCAGTGTCATGAGAAGAGAAGACTGCAAGACCAAAACACATATCCTAAATGTCTGATGCAAGTCCTTTTTATGGCAATAAAAAAATAAAATATGAAAGTGCTTACACCATGTCAGCAACCTGCCAACTGAGATAAAAATCGCAAAGCTCTTACAATACCCACTAATAAAATAAAAAACTAATAGTGACTTGATAAACCATGTTCTCATTCTCTTAAAGGCTGAAGGGAAACATTGGGTGCATTAATTTGCAGACCCTTAGTATATCGTGTTGGAAGTTACGCAGACTGTCTTGACACTTGAAACAGAAGAGTATGTGGTACACTAATACATCTGTACAACTATTGTATATCACAGAGGGTAGTTAATGCTTAATGCTGAGGATGAGACTACTTTAAGGATTCTATTTCAAATATTACATTGAAGTATACATTGAGGTGCAATGAAGCACATATCTGTGCATTCAAATAAGAAATAGCATCAGATTTTTTCAAAAGAAGCAGGAAGAAGGTTTAGTGCATGCAGCTGCACACTTGTTAGCAATTCCTTTGCTCATTCTTATACAAATACCCTCCTATTTGTGCCCTCATTTATTAGCAGCTTCTGACACTTTTCCCCACCTTTATTCAAACTATGACTTCTGCATAGCAGCAGATGAAAGCCTATTTTTAGTGAATCTGAGACCAAGAGGATAATTAACTTTAAAATCCCTTTTTTAACCTTCCAAATTCCCTTTTAACTCTTACACATTCTATCTGTTATTTGTCAAAAATAGAAAAGTGTATCCTATTGAAAGTGTATCCTATCCTCTCATTAGTAACTTGTGGGAGCCAGGAATTATGGCTTAATTTCACCCTTTTGAAGAGGGGACAGGCAGAGAGAGAGAGTCAATAGCGTCACAAAAAAACAAACAAAAACCCCCAAAGTCATAGAATCTCTGACAAATTCTCATGACAAAGTATCAGCACCAGGTATAACAGCAAATGCAGGAGGATAGTGCCATGCTAGAGGACATGCCTTGCATGCATGAGGTCCTGTATTTAATTCCTGGCTTCCGCATGTAGTTTATTTTGTAAGGAGAGATGAGAAAGCTGAAGGGCCAGCATCTTCTTTTGCTTTTCTTCACAAAGATTTGGATACAATGGGAATGTAGTCATGTTTGTTAACAGAAAAAATACAGGACTCGTGGATTCTCTTTATAAAAATTTACTCAGAGGAAGTGTTTCTTGGATGATCTAAAATTTTGCTTGTCAAATCATAGCTTCAGAACAAGTTTTATTATTATTTTAGACAGATAATAAAGAGAAAACACCAGCTTTTTGGATTTTATTACTAGTCACTAGATGATCACCACATAGGCTATGAAGGAGGTTTTACAAATATAGGAAATATTCAGAAAACATTAAAATAAATTTAATTTATTCAGAGTCAATTTCAATTGACTCTGAATAATTTTTTTTATATGACTGGCATTTCCACGTAGACCTTAGAGCATATTTCCATGAGTGACGGTTTGCAGGAAGATGCACAGGATGGAGTCTGTAGGTTGCATTTGCGGTTGTTTTGGTGAAACTAGGAGGCGACTAGTGATGGAACTGATGGTTAAAAACCAAAGAACCAACTTCTTAGGGCCCAATTCTCCTCTCACTTACAGGATAAAACAGGAGTAAAACCATTAAAGCTCATGGGGCTACAGCAGGGTAAAGTAGAGTAAGTGAGATGATACTCAGGCCCATAATCTCAGAGTTTAGGATTTTGAGCCAGGAGCGCAAACTGTAATCCTAAATACATGGGAGTTAAGTGAGCCTGTATGAGGCACTCCGTATCTTGCAGGAGCTGTCTCTAAATGATAGAATACATTAAAATGTATGAAAATGCCCATTTATATAAATAGCTCATGTGTCAAATGCCAAAAACAAAACAAAAAACCTTAAAAGCTGCACACATGTTGATTCTCTGTCACAGGTGTAGGACTTATATTGGCAACCTGTCACCATGGAAGTTAATAGGAGTTGAAAGTTTTCACCACCTCTAAGAAAGAACTCGACACCTTGATGTTTACTTGTTATCTGAGCAACACCTCTAATTGTCGCAAATAAACATTTTGCTCCTTCAGTAGGGTATGTTTCAGGGGTTAGTGACGTGCACAGAATTTTAGGAACAAGATCTAATAGAAATTGTTTTACTTGGGAGGCAGTACTGTCCAGGGAAGGGGGAAAATAGTACAAAAATAATATTCAGGCCTTAAGGGTTTATTAAAAGGGGTGATGGTGGGGAGGGATCCTTCAGTGAAAAATAAGACACCTGAAAAACCAAAGGCACATCTGGTATTGTATTTTTAACATAAGGACCAGGGCCGACTGGGTTATTAATTTTTCTTGCTTGCTTCATCACTTTCATCCATGTAGGGAACCTTTATGGCTCAGCCTTTATTGTTTGCAGTTGAAACTCAGCAAAGGAATGAATAAAAAACAATCCTTTTTCTCATTTGCGTGGGGTTTGCTTGCACATCCCCAGGGAGGCTGGGCTCTATTTGAGAAACACTTCTCCAGGGGATTGTGAATTGAGTACTCTTAATCCACTAGAGAATACAAAAACCAACCCTCCTCCCCCCTCCGCATACCCCCCCGGAGCGGTCTTATTTCTATTATAACTTTTTATTGTGTGTGAAAATATTTGATTTTTTTAAATGTCTAAAGAATATGGCAAAGACAATTAAAATTTAAAGTCTGTCACAGGAGGAGCTTCAGCTGCATTTGTGTGGTTCACACAGATAAATCACTAAGCCCATTAGAATGCTTCTTTCTGGATTATTGTATTAATACTAGTCTCAGAATTCAAATCACTATTAGAATGTGGTGTTATTGGTAGAAGATTGTCAGTCAAAACCTGTGGATCAAGCACCCTTGCAAAATTATTTAACTCTTTGAAGGCTAATGAGACATTCAGTTACACCTACAAGCAGAACCTATTTAAGGCCATCACTCACTCAAATGTAGTAAGAGAGTGTGTGTGGGGGGGGGGGGGTGAAAGAGACCTATTTGCAGCCCAATCAATTCTGCGCTTATCCTGCCAACTGCTGAGCATCCTCAATCCCCACTAAAGTGAATGGAAATTAAGAGAGACAAGATGGGTGAGATATTGGACTAGCTTCTGCTGGTGAGAGAGACAAGCTTTTGATCTTACACAGCAGTGACGGCTTAACGCACAGGCCCACGGGCCAGAGCCCAGGGGCCCTGGCCAATTTGGGGGCCCCTGCCAGAGCACCAGAACCTGGGTAGAAGTGGGGGGTGCTAGAACTGTGACCCCACCCCCTGCTCCTCCTTTTCCCACTGAGTCCCCTGCCCTTTGGCCAGGCCAGAAGCTGAAGCTGGACAGAGGTAAGAGCCCCTGAGGGAGGTTGGGCTGCTGTGGGGAGCCCCAGACCTTCCACCTGACCTGGGCATGGGGCCCGAGAGCAGTCACTGCTGGTGGGACCCAGGGGCAGGGGCTCCAGTCCAGCCTGCTGTCCCCTTCCTGGGGCCTGCAGACATTCTCTGCTAGGAGAGGAGGCCCTGCCCCAGCTAGGAGGCAGCAGGGAGCCCTGGGAAGGTTACAGACAGCAAAGATCCGAGCAGGGAGGGCTCCTGTGACGCAGCTCCTGCTGCTACTGTCCAGCCTCAGTACCATCGCATTCCACCCAGGCTCACTCAGTGCCAACCCCCGCCTCCTGCTGGAATGCTGCCCCTGCTGGGTCCCTCCTGCTTCTAGTGACAGGCTGCTCCCGCTGCCACCTGGGCTCTGTGCCCAAGGCAGCAACCACGTGCGGCACTGCTCCTCCTGTCACCTCTGGCCCGATTCTTGTATTTTGGGGTGGCAACGCCTCCTCACCTCTCCCCCAAAACTGCTCATGCCACTGCCACTCTGCGCCTGCCTGAGGGTACCACACCCATGTTAAAAAGTGGGTGGGCATGGTCCTCCCACTTTTAAAAGTGGGGGGCATGCCCCCCATCCCTCCTGGTTCTGACACCCCTGGGCACCCAGGGTGAGGGGGGGCAAATGTTCTCTGTGCCCAGAGCCCCAATACATTTTAATCTGCCTCTGTTACACAGAGCTCTTTGAAGGCTTGTCTCTCACCAACACAAGTTGGTCCAATAAAACATATTGTCTGTCTAATATCCTGGGACCACCATGGCTACAACACTGCATATAACAAAGGCTGTGAAGGTTATTCATCATCCAGCACGGTGATTGTCCCTATGTCCAGCACAATGATAACGAGCTGCTTGCACTATTTAAATACACCTAGAGAAAGATGGACTACAAACGGAACAGTATGAAACACTTGAGTCAAATGGCAAGAGTACTAGAGATCAGTTCCACTGAGACTTTCACTTTCATTTGCAATTTTCAGCACATTGCACATAAATGTTTAGCAAAATGTGCTGAGACTTTTCTCAGTAGCTAGGAAGTTAGTAGAGCTTGCCCCCTCCTGTCCTCCTGCTCCCTCACTACCCCACAAAGGGCACTACCACCTTCCCCCCCTCCCCCAGGGGAAGACATCTAAGGCATGGAGGAAGTTCTGGGGCTTGCTGGTGACAAAAAGCCTGGCAGGATGGAGTAATAAGATGCTCCCCTTGGAGTATTAACATCTTTGAACATGAACCTCCATGTGAAGATATAGGGGTTGGTTTGATTCCAGCCCCAGCAAATCAGATTACAGGCTTCAGTTCATTAGTTCCTTTGGAAATAGAATCCTATTCTGTCATATTCTCACAGCACTTGATACAAATCAAATTAATCTAATACAAGTTTTATTTTAATATTTAATGATCTTTTATTTAATGTAAAAATATGTAAATGCTAAAATACCTCTAGAAAAAAAAGCTAAAACACGTAAACAAACAAAAACAATAGTGTAAATTTAGAAAAATGACTGTAAAAAGTCTAAATCAACAATGTAGTTATTTTCTTAAACAGTCACATACCTTATCCAAAAACATCTAGGAACAAAGAACATAGGTAATACTTACAGGATGGGGGACTTTATCCTGCGACTCTAAAAATCACTCAGGGGTCATGGTGGATAATCAGCTGACCATGAGCTTCCACTGTGATGCTGTGGCCAAAAGGGCTAATGTGAACCTGGGGTATATAAACAGGAGAATCTCAAGTAGGAGTAGGGAGGTTACATTACTTCTGAAAATGTCACTGGTGCAATTCCTGCTGGAATACGGTATCCAGATCTGGTGTTCACAATTCAAGAAGGACATTGAAACTTGGAGAGTGTTCAGAGAAGAGCCATGAGACTGATTAAAGGATTAGAAAACATGCCGGATAGTGACAGAATGACTTGTGTTTGTTTGTTTAGCTTAACAAAGAGAAGGTTAAGGGGTGACTTGATCAGAATTTAAGTACAGAGTTCTGTTGGTGATCTTGAACTGAATAACAAACACCCCTCCCCCTAAAACATTGTCCTGTATTGTTAAGGTCAGATTTCATAGACTGTATAGAAAACATTTACTTCATTTCAATGAGATTTCATAAATAGCAACTGCTGCAGCTACCTCTCATACAGGTTACTTGATTTGAGACATTCCTATAAAATATAGTTTGATTAGGATTAACATAAAACGTAGGCTAGACTGATAAAATCATTGTTCAAGATGCTGGAAATTATATACATCTTTTCAAGAGTAAGAAAAACACATTCATGCAAATGGTTGGAATTACTAATAATATCTATGGCTGTAGCAGACAGTGAAAAGAACTCATCATACCACTTACAGGAAACTATATACTGTGTGATTTTCTTTAATTATTCCTGACTTTTGACCTGTCATTTTCAGAGTATAAGAGGAAAAAATAGCTTGTTTCAGAAGAAAGAAAGAACAAATACTAGTTAGATAAAATGGCAATGTAAATATAGCTCTTTAAAGAGATCAATGTCGTGATTCCCATTCTTGGGTCGTAGGTCCTTAGGATGGGGCTTCAGCAACTCCCATTGTTGCCAATTTTGACCCAGGAAGGTAGCAGAAGTACATCACTCCTGCAAAATATAAATGCTGCCCTCTGAATGTTCCAGTCATTTCCTTATTGACAATCATCAATAAAGGAGCTCCCAGTTGCTATGCTTTGCACTGCTCCAGCTCTTACTATGCCTGTGTCCTTTGAGCTGTACTATCTTTCCTTCCAGTTAGTTCAGTAATAGCTGACCAAATTGCAAAGCTATTGCTTCAGTGCTGGCACTTTTTGTGGCACTTTGAAACCCATCCTGGCCCTCCAGCACTCATTTCAGTTCCTACCTCACTGCTTCTGCTCTTACTCTAGTATTTATTTTCCCATTCCTTGGCTCACCAGTGCCTCTGCAGTGTTTTTCCTGCCTATCTTTATTTCATTTTTAGGTTTCTTTTATTAATGCAACAGCAACTGAATTCAAGTTATCCGTTGCCACATTTCAGAATTGTTTTTAAGCACTTTGAGGTCTGCTTTGAATTACAATAAAGATTTAATTCCCAAACTCCTCCTTTTCATCCAAATTGTAATGCTAGGGATGTGTCCAGTCTCAGATAGGTACCCAAATCATAAAGGATTTTACATGTCTGTGGTCTCTCTAAGAACAGCAGGTGTATATACATGTTCTGGAGTTGAGGATGATCCTGAATATACTGAAGTCCTTCAGCAATCTGGTAATCCACAAGGTAGCCCTGCTTCAAATTTACAAACAAGCAGGGAAGCACCAGGTTATACCTCCTGTGAAAGGAAACCCTGCAGATGTGGGAATAAGCTCTGTCCCACAAGACATGCCCAATCCTCACATACTTGGCAAGAAAGGAGACCATTATCACAGACAGAGCCAATCTGAGGTAGTTCCCGCATAAATGGTTTCTGGATCAGGCAGTGGCTGATTAGATCTTCACTGGGCACAGCAGGCGGATCTCTGTGACTTACCTGAACAAAAAGCTACCAAACTTACCCTCACAGCAGAGAAATTGGTTCATTTGTAAAGGATACCTTTTCCATCCAACAAGAAAGGATACTCCTGTTTGCATTTATATCAGCCCCTCTAGCAGCTAAGGTCCTGGCAAATTCAGGAGGAGAAAAGTGATTAACCTACTACCTCCACGCTAGTGTAGACAGGTACTCTCTTGCATATGGTCTTGCATCAGGCAAAGAGCTTGGCCTCTACATCCACTGCACCTAACTCCATTCCAGACAACCTGGTTGTGTCTCTGAATAGATGGCTTTCCTTCTCCTGGCTAATTATAAGGCCCAAACAGCCCCTTTTTTTCTTGCCCTGCACAAATGCTACTTGACCACTGCAGCTATTTTGGCCTTTTTCATTAAGTTTTGTCTCTGACCTCTATCTCCTCATACCGACTTGACTTTCTGGTTTGCTTGGACATTTAAATAGTATTCCTGTCTTCTCTCTTTTGTTACATAATTTAAAAAAACCCTCCTGTGTTCCTTGTTGGCATTGGCCTTATTATTGCTACTTATTGCAGTCTCACTTACTTTTCCTTTTGAGATGTTCCTCAAGTCAATTTCCTCTTCAAGTATGAGAATCCTGGTGGATGGTAATTTTAGAGATGGGAAATTTGCTTATTTACAAGAACTGCTTCTCAGAAGATAATCATTTTGTCAGGATGCTCACCATTTTCAGAGTTTGGGGGTTAATTTTAAAGGTGTGTCACTGCTTACACCTCAGTTTTAATTTTCTCATGTCTTTTGCTCATAATAAATCATTTGAAACTGGCTTATCCAGCAAGCTTTTCCTCCTGTGCTCTCAAAAGACTGACTGCAGTGTTTGAAGGGCAGCAATTATGCCCTCCAGGAGGTGGTAAACAATATTCATTAGGGGACCTGGCTCACATGCTGCTGCCACTCTCCTCACCGCTCAAAATTCTTTAAGAGCTGTAGCAGTCTCGTTGGTCTCACATGAAGGAACTATGGCCCAAAAATGAGAATTCTGTCAGACAGATCTCTCCAGAGAAGTAAGAATACAAATAGGCAATTTTTCATTACCCAAAGAATGTATTCTTTCCACTAAATTACTGCTGGGAATCTTGAAAGCAAACTAATGTTTTTATGTGTCAAATGTTCCCTTCTCAGAGACTAAATCCTGTATAAGGCTAATGTTAGGTGAGGTGTGTAGAGGATGGACATTACCCGCACCTTTCAAAAGAAAAATAATCACTTAGTTCAGGCTGAACAGATTTTTGTGACTGCAATTATATAATAAAAAGGGCAACAAACTATGTATGCTTTTTCTGGAAAAAAGCATGGCTGCTTCATATTTGCATGTATTATTTCACTTTGTGAACTACTCTATTTATATACCTGAGACAGCACAAAAATATCTGTCCTAAACTTAGTGATAGCAGCTCTAGCAATACATAGACAACTCCTGTTTCCTTGACCCCTTCAGTCTAGTTGTAGGCCTAGATATAATTCAGAGACTACACTCATCTCATTGGTCAATGATGTCTTTCTGACAATGGTGCAAGATTAAGTGTCCATGCTGATTCCTTTAGCATTAGTTGTGTTTAGTTTAGTTGTGACCACAAGGTAAGGTAGACTGTGGTAAGAATAAATGGAGTTGTATACTAATACTAGACTGCCCAAGTACGAACTATTATGTACAGGTAGGTGAATAAGTGACTTTTCAGTTCACTGGCATTGTCTCTCCACAAACTAAAGCCTTAAAAAAAAGTAATAAAAGATGTACCTCACACTAAATTTGTAAATCTGGAAGCTGATGTAGAGATATTTACTCCCTATTCTCTTTACTTCCCCTCACCAATGCAGACACACATCTCTGTGGAGTACTGGGATATCTATTGATGGGATCTTATAAAAAAGATAAGAGGAAGGATAGATATGAAGAATGCTACTTGTTGAGGATCACCTTTGGGAAATTTAGAGACTTCAGTGCTATGAATATGCTGAAGACACACACAGCTCTAAGCCTCTTGCACCTGGTCCAGAAGTTTGACTTTCCCTGTAGGTTCTATGCAGGAAGAAATGAATTGGTCTTTGTCACGCTCTACTAGACTTCCCAAGTATGAACTATTATGTACAGATAGGTGAATGAGTAACTTTTCAGTTCACTGGCAGTTCCCACAAATACTGGGTTTGGTTTGTGCAAACCCCAAAATTGTCTAATTATTTTGGAATTTCTGATCAAGTGAAACTGTTTGGGATCAAAGGAAAAATCTTTTTTTTTTATTTCTGGGCATTTTAAACCTATTTAATAAAAGCAAAGGAAATGAAGAGCTAAATTCACAAACTGGAGTAGGAGAAGAGGGTGATTGTGCTAGTGTCCTCTCTTTTACCCAATAGCCCTGTGGTTAGGGCACTCACGTGGGATGTGGGAGACCCAGCCTTGCATCTCTGCTCTGGAGTAAGGACTTGAAGCCAGGTCTCCCCCTCCTAGGTGAGTGCTCTAACTACATGACTGGAGGCTATTCTAGGGTAGGTCTTTCTCAGTCTTTCCTGTTGAAGCTGTTCCACTTTGTATAAATTACCTGAATAATCACTGGGCCCAAGAGAGTAAGAGAATGACTGACCCTACAGCCTGGAGTTTAGGGCACTTACCTGGGATGTGCGAGACCCAAGTCCCTTCTCCATTGAATATTTATACAAAGTGGAACCACTGAAATAGGAGAGACTGGAGTGTTAGAAACCTGAAATGTTGCCAAGATTCTGAAATGGTTCAATGTACTGTGACACTCCCAGAAATGCCAATGAGTGCTGTCAATTAAGTCACAGTAGTTTACTGGAAGAAGTTAAAAGGAGGGACTAAGACTTGAGCACCTCAGCATCCCGTATGTTTACTTGATTAAATGAGCATCTTCCTTGGCCCCAGCATCAATCAGAGGCTTTTGATTTTACCTACAATAATAATATCTGCTTCTCATTATATAAAACTTTTTTTTGTAGGGATAAGAGGGGAGGGGAACCCCAATGCAATCGGACAGAATAGAAACAAAAAGACACATCACTGACTTACAAAAAAAGTCGGCACTCTTTAGTTCTACTAGCTAGGAATTGGCAAGAATAATAAAAAAAAAAAGCCATGCTTCATGAAAACCTAGGAGACACTCTGTGACTTGTAGCAACCTTGCAGTGCTGAGGTGAGGTTAAGGGAATTCAGGAAGTCACACCCTGTTGCCTCTACTAGGCATGCTCCCAGTGGAGGGAACATTCAAAAGAGAGCAGCTTAGATCAGTCTAGGTGGACTGAGCAGGAGGGCAGTTGGGTGCAGCTGCCGCCTGCCGAAAAGCCGCTAGGGCTACAAGCAGCTGGGACTGGGCCTCACAGTCAAGCCTCTGCAGGTCCTTCAATCTGGGATCAAGGGTGATGAGGCACCACTGATAGGGGAAGGTGCTCCAGAGACTGACCTGAGACAATGCCAAGAAGGATCCCAAAGCCATCCTGTGGCACTGATGGTGGAACAGAATCAGGGGAAGGAAGTGATCCAGGAAGTGATCCAGTCCCTAAGCCACGTATATGGAACCTGATGGAACAGGGGGGCCCTGGGTTCCCTTACCCCCCCTCCCTCAGACTGTAGCCACTAGGCAAGGCAGCCTTTGAATCTTGCCACTAGGTGACAGTCTGGAGTACTCCCACTAGATGGTACTGTCAGCCTTGAACACACAAACACCCTGCAATACCTTCTGATATACCTATTCTGAAATATTTTGCATTTGTTTTATATAATAAATTTACATATTTATTTCATTATCCTCTAGGAGAGGACATTGCCTTTTGCTGAAATATGAGACATTTTATATGTTTATAAATTGTCATAAATCATGACTTGTCATAAGTCATGAGTCACCACAAGTGAGCTTTTCTGTAATCCACAGAGAAGTGAGACAATATTTCATGTTTTGGCTTAAGCCATTGTGTACTCAATTTTTCTTAAGTAAAATAATTGAACTCTAGCATTTAAAATTGGTCTTGCATCTTCTAACTCATAGCTGTGTATGATCACTCCCATAATGTCTGTCAGTTATTTACTCTGCTCTGGTTATGTCATTCTGATCTCTCAGCATAATCTTTTAACTCTCCTGGCCTTTCTCATTTCTCCCTGCCTTGTTTGCTTAGCTCCCCTGACTGCCTTTCTTAGATTTACTGGTCATGTATCTAATCTCTCCCTGCAGGGCCTGTCCTTTCCTCAGGCTGCATTGTTCAACATCACACCAAAAATACCCAAGTTAACTACTAACCTGCATTTTGACAGAGTATATAAAAATATTTATAGCACTGCATACAAAATAAAAATCTGTTTGGAGATGGGGTTAAGTCTTTAACACTCTGCTCAGACTAGAGGAAATTGAGTTTTTCATATTAATTTTTCAGCCCAAATTGTACCTATTTCAAAGAGTCTATAAACCAGAGTTGGCATAGTCCCAGCTAAAGAAGAAGGTACTGTGTTGTACATTGCAAGTTACAACAAGCTGAAGGATATTAAACCATGTGAATGTTTACCTTGGACTTGATCCTGCTTCAACTCATATCAAGGGCAAAACTCCCATTGACTCCTGTGGTGCAGGATCAGATCCCCTGTTTATTTTAAAAATTTAACACAATGGGAAAATATTTACTACTAAAAATTCAGGGGCCCATTCCTTGCCCCAATTTGCAGCATTCAGGAAATGTAAAGGGAGTGGAGACTGACTGCAAGCCTCTAGTTGGGAGTTCTCCCTATACTGGCATAGAGCCACTATAGCTGACTCCTATATTTGTCCCCAGAAAAAGAGACATTGTGGGATAAAGAGGAACGATGGAAACTGCAGTGAATCTGAGCCTCAGCATTGTAATAGGTGTTTATATGTTCTTAAATACTAAAATGTAAGTTTTTATGAAATATTTGGTTGGAAATTTTTTATATAGAACTAGAGAGAGAGAGAGTGTGTGTGTGTGAGAGAGAATAATCATTGGTTCCAGCAATGACTTCTAAAATGAAAATAATTTAGATCTCAAAATATACAATAATTATTTCCCTTCATCCCCTTTTCTATGAACATTTTTAGTGCTAAACCATTTCAAACAAAACAAAGACACTTGTGTATATGCACATGCAAATATTATGAAAGGGGTACAATTTTCAAAAGTGCCAAAGGGACAGATTCACAAGGGGACTTAGACATTGGAACTCCTAACTACTAGGAACCCTGCTTCCCGGTGGAATTCAAGTTAGGTGCCCAGGCTCTGCATGGGGAGAGATAGGTGCAAGTCACCAAAACCATCCAGGTGTGAAATGCAGAGGAAAGGGGTAAGGGTTTGGGTCCGGATCTCCAAAGTTACTTAGATGGGAGATAGCCCCACTGATCTGGGCTTTAGACACTGGACTGACAGGCCAGAGGGAAGCACCTTCCTCCATTCAGGATTCTCACCCATGAACCCTCTCCTAGAGTTAGACCTCTAAGACAGGTCAGCCCTTTCTCCCAAAGAGAGCGACATCAATAAGCTCTCACCTGGGATATGGGTGAATTAAGTTCCTGTCCCTCCTACAAAAAAAAATAATCATATAAAATGGATTTAGGCAGCTATGCACATGCCTAGCAGTGGAAAATTATTGATAATTTGTAATACTATAGCACCTAGGAGTCCCAGTCATGGACCAGGACCATATTGTGCTAGGAACTATACAAAGAGAGCACAAGACCACCATCTCTTCCCACAGGAGCTTACAATCCAAGACAAAAGACAACAGATGGATACAGACATATTGCAGAGTACAAAGAAGCATGGTAGACAGTGGTTTCAGCACTTTGGCCCAGATCCACAAAGGTGTTTAGACTGCTATGCTGTGTATAAATACTTAAATAATCATAGGGGCAGAGAGACTGAAAGCAAGAATGATTCTGTAGTCCCCCTGCTCCAACCACTCTTTCATTATTTCTACACAAAGGAACAGCTTCAAGAGGAGAAACTGAGCGAGTCCTACATCAACCTATCCCAGAGTTTTGTGGTTAGATGACTGGCCTGAAAGGTGGGAGACCCCTGTTCAAATACTGTCTCCCCCTCTGTCCGAGAGAAGGGAACAGAACCTGGCTCTCCCACCTCCCAGATGAGTTTTCTAACCACTTGTCTATAAGGTGTGTGGCAGCACTTCTTCCTCTGGCCATTTTGTGTGCAGTGATACACATGCCTAACTCATTCCTGCAAGAAATGCCTTAGGCAACTAAGCCAGCTGACTCCAGGAGAGGGATTTGCAATCATGGATCACCAAGCATACATAGATACCTCCCTGCAGCCTGGACTTAGTCTTCTATCTCCATCAGAGGGGCGGTGTTTGGGACACACTGCTCTTGTTGGCCTCTTCCACTGACTAGCGTAGGAAGCTCCCCACATAGCTTACTGGCGTTGGTGGATGACATTCCAAGGTCCCGATGCTCAGGATTACAACTCATAAGTCTGTTTGTGGATCCCAACCTTAGGGCTTAGAGGATTGGGTGGCAGCTGAGTAGTTGCTTTGTGACTGCCAGAGAAGCCTAAATGTTGGACCTTGGCAACTGAAGAGGGGGTTAGGTTCCTGAGTACCTTGGTGAATCTAGCCCTAAATGATTTAGGAACCCAAGTTCCATTTTCTAAAATGCTTCAGTGACTTACAAGCCTACATTCCACTGACTTTCAGTGAGAAACTTAGTCTTCTAAGGGCCTAAATCCATTTTGAAAATGGGACTTTTTTGCTTTGGAAGATTTTAGCTGAGAGCTTCTGATTGATAACTGTGTGGATAATGGATTTCTTCAGTGTTAGCTCACAAATAGGGGACCTAATCCTGCAGGCAGTCTGGGCTATGTTGTCACAGCCTTTACTCAGCCAGAAAGGAGAGTAAACCTCCTTTATTTCCCTGTTCACATTATGACTCCAGTCATACAAGGAGCGTCCGGCTCTTCATCTGCTACTCCTTTCATGAGCAAGAGGGCAGAGAGGGGGCTGATGCTGGGAGGAGCTGAGGTTCTGTCCCACCTGCTACTCACCAGCCAGAGTAAGCTGCTGCACAAAAACGAGTTTCTCCTTTGCCTCATTCCTGAGGACGTGGAAGGGGACAAGGGAAGAACTAAGTGAGGGTATGTCTATACTGCAGTAACAGGGTGCGAATGCAGCTCATGTAAATATATTAGAACTAGCTTTTGTCTAGCTAGCTCTAGTAATGCAGCAGTGAAGCCCTGGCATCAGGGGCTGCAGTGTGGACTGTACACGCCCACTCAGCATCCTGGGTAATTATTTAGGTGGCTAGCCCAGCACTGAAGCCCATGCTGCCATAGCTTCATTTCCAGTACCCAAGCTACTAGATTGAAGCTAGCTTGGTTATGTCTCCATGATCTGTAATCACACCCCGTGACTGCAGTATAGACATACCCTCATTCACAGTTCAGTCTCTGGTCTGACCTTGGGTAGTACAGCTTCATGCTGTTACTTAGTCATGGCAGACTGTAGAATTACAATATAGCCCCCTGATACTTAATATAGCCCTTTGTATGTGGAGCTCCTACTGAAACCAATAGGGTCATAGGCAGATGGTTTGCAGATTGGGCCCGTAATTTACTCAATTCCCCCAATATAAAGCAAATCATAAGGAACCTGAATAACAGCAAGTGCTAACCAAACATATTTCCATGTCATCTGAAACCAGGTAGGCTTTATCAGTATTACACCCTCCTCCTTCTTCAGGATCTGAAGCAATTTGTGTAGCTTAAATTAACTACTAAATGTATAAGTAGGAGTTAAAAATCACAAACTTAGATCCAATTGGTGTAGCTTAAATTAAGTTTTACATTTATTGCTGGGAGATAAAATGTGTGTAGGATAACTATTACAACAGAATTAAGGAAAGGAAAATAGATAGAGTGTGGGACCTAAGTTAACTTTTATTTAAAACACATGTCTGATGGAGGCAGGAGTCTGTGGAAAACATCTGATACTACTGGACTCTAATCCCCATTTGCCTGAGCAACACCATGCTAAGTAGCAGGGGGAAATATTAATGTTTAAATACAATTCTGGTTTTGAAAACATAGAAGACATGCCATGTTTCCTTTGACAATACATGCATATTACAAGTATCGAGGAATACAATGGTCAGTCTCTCCAGGAGATTTTTCTTTCTTCTTCTAAGAAGCAGGTTTTCATTGGGATTTATATGGTACAATTTTACAGAAGCACAAAAATAGAGGAAAAATAAACTGGTGAAGACACAGATAATTACGTTACAGATTGCTAAATATTTGAGGAGATTGTGGAAGAACCAGGAGACCTAGGGTACGTCTTCACTCAAGGGGGGGGTCAATTTAAGATACGCAAATTCAGCTACGCGAATAGCGTAGCTGAATTCGACGTATCGCAGCCGACTTACCCTGCTGTAGGGACGGCGGCAAAATCGACCTCTGCTGCTTCCCATCGACAGCGCTTACTCCCACCTTCGCTGGTGGAGTAAGAGCGTCGATTCGGGGATCGATTGTCGCGTCCCGACGGGACGCGATAAATCGATCCCCGAGAGGTCGATTTCTACCCGCCGATTCAGGCGGGTAGTATAGACCTAGCCCAAGACAAGAAATTTCAACTCTAAATGGTGTAGCTTGTTTATTTCCCGTCTAATGGAAACTGCCTTTGGCTTTTCACGTTCTCATCACCATTATATGCCCTCTATTCCCCTTTACTAATTCACAATAGGAGGTATTGAACCATCTCTGTGTTTATCTAGTACCTGTGCTAAAGAGTTCAACATTCTGTCCAAGAGAGGTGATCTGTTGATTTCACATGTTTTACTACTATGGGGGAAAATCCTTCTGGCTGCTCAGCATTTGCAGAAGGCACAAAGATCAGCAGAACAATAATGGGGGATGCTGCAGTCCCTAATTCTGCACATTCTTTGCCTCTGGGTTGTGGGGAGGGAAATGCATTGAACCATCCTACCTGGCAAACCTTTGCATTAGTCCCTTGTTCCAAGCCCAAAGCCCAGACTTCCTCCCCACCCACGTACCCCTTAAGAAGGTGCTGAGATGTCCTTTGGAGCAGCAGCTTCTTACAGGAATAGTGGACAGCTAGAAGAAGGCCATATGGAATGGGTACAGAAGCACCTTTTCAAAATCAGAGAGCTGTGAACACACTCAAAACCAGATCTTGACTGCACGTAGTTCTTTCCTAATTTTCAGTCTTTCAGGTGGGCACATAACTTTGGAAACAAACATAATCCTGTAGGTGCAGAAAAGCGTGTACCTATATGCCCCACTGAGAGTTCACACAAGATTGACTGACGTTTTTGCCTAGAGTTTCTCCATAATGAGATATATTTTAACTCATAGTGCCATTCAATCATCTCTCTAATTATATGTTGTTTATATCCTCAGGGAACTGAGTCTTCACACTTCTGTAAATATCATTTAATTCCTGCTAGATCCCTTTTAGAGTCAGAAGTATGCACAGTTTATTTTTTCAAAACTTCAAATTCTTTACTGACTTCCTAGAGTCCTTTTGATATTTCCTCCCCCATTGCTAAAATATTTCTTCTGATGTGTTGTGACTTAGTGTGAGTAAGGGTAGCAGAATTTTATCCTGAGTCATCCTATTGATTTCAGTGGGACAGGTTGTGGAATAAAGTGCTATTGAACCTGAGAAAGGGTGGCAGAATCTGACCCTTTCACCTTTTTGGCAATCCACTTTCTGTCACTTTACTCCATAACAGCTGTAGGATATTACTGAGAGCCAGTGAAAGAAGACACTGGTTTTATGCAATATGCTCTTTATTCTGGCTCTAGGTTCTTGTACTTTCAGTAAATTAATTGTAAAGATTGCTTTTGTATGCTTGCTGTAATTCTATAATCTTTACTTGTAATTCAGTAAAATGGGACTCCATTATCATTTTTCTTCCTTTCATAACACTGAATACTCCAGTCCTGGGAAACTTCTTTTAAAACATCCCTGATTATTCCTGGAGTTGCAGTTCCTGGTTAATTTGATAGCATTTTATTTGTATTTTATTGCCACATCAGAGTGGTTGTCTTTGATAACCCCCGGTTGATATTTCATCTCTTAAATGAGACAATTGAGGTTTCCAGTTAATCTCTACAGATGCAGGTTCGGAATTTTAGTTATGAGTACATCTTGAGCAAGTGATTGAGAGATCAAAAACGAAATCTAATCAGAAGTATACAGAATGTTCTGAACAGTGAAATCAGACACTGCATGGCTGGTGTAAATTGGCGTGCCTCTGTTGAAGTCAACAAAGCTATACTAATTTTATCTGGCCCAGAATCCTAATATTCTGGTTTGTTTCCTTTGTTATGTCTAGAAAATTACAATCCATACTGGATTGTTCAAATTCTTATTTTTCCTTAATTTATTTCAGTTTGTAACTCTTTGTTCCAGGTTCTTTCATATCTGTAAATCACCTAGCACATATAAAAAATAGTATTGTTTTATCCCTTTTCCTAGTTTAACCAAGGAATAATTTAAGTGAGTTTAAAGATTCACCCTAGAAATTATGGCCATTTTGGAGGGATCCTATTTTATCTATTAGTTTACAATACAAAACAAAACCGTGAATTATATTGGTTTATGGCATATATATTAGTTAATGTTTCCAGGTATCATTTCATCTTCTTTGTCACTGACCCATCCCTCTGGGTCAGAGATTAGTTGTTCACTTAGCATCTGTTGATTAAAGTCATCACTTGCTACATTTGAATTTTTAAGATGAGGCAATTATCCAATCTCCCATTCTCTTTTCACTTTGAGATCTTCTTTATAGTATTTGTCCAAGAAACCATTTTCAACTCTTTGGATGTTTAGGATATTCTGGGGTGCAAACCAGACCAGTGAGGGATTGTCAGCATCTGCTATACAACCTGGGTTCCTCACAAACAGCCAAAAAGCATGCAGATCACACCCTGACTGTCTGTGTACAGCCACAGCCCTGCTCCAGCAATTCTGACCCCAGCAGCCTGTTAACAACATACCAGCCACAGTCTGGCTTCCAGCAACCTTGCTTACTACAAGTAGGGTGACCCCAACAGACTCCCAGTCCCAGATGTTCCCCTTTTTTCCAAAAAGAAATCAAAATACAACAATTTGCCAGCTTGAATGGAGTTACTCACAAAGTTCACAAGACTGGATTACTTTTGATTAAAGAATAAAACAAGTTTATTTAATTATAAAGAGATAGGTTCTAAGTGAGTACAAGTATTAAGTCATTAAAGTCAGAAATAGTTACAAGAAAAATAAAGATAAAACACTTCTTAGTACTAATTTTATCAAACTGACTTGGTTCAAGGTGAAATTCTTACCACAGGCTTTCAGTAGCATTGCTGACTAAACTCACAGGCCAGGATCTGCTCCCTAGGTCCAATGGCTATTTACTTTTGTCTTCTTAGGGGAAAGAGAGAGATGGACAGGGGAGGGCAGGGCCGGCTCCAGGCACCAGCCGAGCAAGCTGGTGCTTGGGGCGGCAGCTTGTAGTAGGCGGCATTCCGCCCAATCCTAGGGCGGCATGGCTGCTTTTTTTTTTTGTTCCGCTCTGGCCGCCCTGTAGGGGGCAGCGGCATGGAGGACGGGAGCGCCCTGCAGCAAGCCCGGCAGGGCAGCCCGCATCCTTCCCTCCCAGCCGACTGGAGCGGTGCAGAGCCCTCCCTGCTGAAGCCCTGGCTGCCCCCCTTCACTCTCTCTTCCCCCCGCTCCCTCCCCCTCCCCCCGCTAGCTGGGGCACATCTGCAGGGCAGGGAGTCCCCCTGCACCCTGGCTCCAGCCGCGCTGCAGGTTTTTTTTTTTTTTTTTTTTTGCTTGGGGCGGCCAGAAAGCCAGAGCCAGCCCTGGGGGAGGGATCACTTGGGGTGGTTTTGCCCCTCTTTTTTTTAGTTCAGTTACCCTTTGAAAAGCATTTTCCTGAGTGTGCCTCCTAGTTAAAGTTCTTGGACCAATTTTGAGTGCTCAGTCCCCACACAGCCTGTAGTTTTGAACTCACACACATCTGATGATAAGTAAACATTCAGGTAAATAAGCAACAATAGTTTTCCAAATTACAAAGATGACAAATCTGTGACCCAAAAAGTAGAAAGTCAAACTAGAGGTAAAGTCATCTTGGATATAGTACGTATAAATAGACAGTGACTGATTGAGGATATAAGAATATGTATCAGCAACCACTAGCTACTAGAATTCAGAATAGTAAAGGAATGGGTTCACGAAAGGCTGCAGGAAAAGGATATTAGATTTCAGGAAAGCAAATTCTGAGGAATTAGAAAAGTTAACGAGTAAGGTCAAATGGGTGGAAGCTGAGGAAAATGGTTAGAAAATCCCCCAAATTGACCCTAATTAGGCCTCAATAGGCTACAATTCTTTTGAAAAAATAAGAAGTGCAAGGAATGTGTCTTTAGGAGGGACTGCAAGGATATTGGAGGTTAAAAGACTCAGCAAATTGCTCTTAAATGGAAAAAAAAGAGGAACTTTAAAAAAAAAAGAACTTGGGTAAATATATGGGGAATAAAGGGATGAGACAGACAAATACCAAAGAAAATGAAAGTACCTTAATTGCAGAATGGGATGAAGTTAATGATGACTCAAATGGTTGAAATTTTGAACTGCTTCTCTTAAATTTGTTCTCAGAAAAAAAAGCAAAAAACACTTTAGTCAATTAAAAAGTGTGGAAGATCTTATAGCAAAAGCCATTGCTAAGGTCCAGATAATAGATAGATAGATAGATAGATAGATAGATAGATAGATAGATAGATAGATAGATAGATACTATTCAGCTAGTCCAGATTATATTCATTGATTAATAAAGTCAAATATTTTTTCTTCACTGATTGTTTTTTTTGTTTTGTTTTAAATAGTCATGCAAGACTGAGGCAATACTAGAAGATTAAAGGCAAGCAAACATAGCACTGATAATTTAAAAAGGAAGAAAAGTAATCATGGCAATTACTGTCCTGTTACTCTAATAACTATCCCCAGTAAAATAATGGAGGTAACGATAAGAGGAAAACTAACTAGCCATCAACATGAGGATAACAAAATAATGTGAAGTATATTGAGCAAATAATAAATGTTGCTAGATATATCTGACAACAGATGAAGTGTTACAGAAGATGGAATAAAATATATCCAATACAATTTTAATAGAGAATTTGATGCATCTCAAAAAATCAGATTCAGAAGAGGTATTCTGAACAAATAATATTTGTTAACTTATTTCATGGTATTTTTTAAAAAAATTCATTTCGTTTTACTTAATTATTCACAGTTTACTGAGCAGGGCAATAACTTGTGAATATAGAATGATTCAATTATTTGGATTAAGTATTCATAATTTACTTTTCATAATTCAGCCAGCACTATTTAATTCAAAATTTCTTGGATATAAAAACTGTCACTTGGACAGAAAACTGGATGAAGGACTCTAAACAAGGGTGGGGACAGACAACCTAGTACAAAGTTGGCAGGAGACCTGCCAAGGAGCATGTCCCGCTACAACCTGTGCTGTCTGGTTTTATTTAGTACAGTAAGTCATCCTTTGTTTCTACTGAGACCTCTGGAGGGGAAGACCAGGGCTAATCTGTGATGTTAACACCTCACTACCACCATTGTAATCAGACATGTAGCATGGTGAGCAAACATGCTCCCTCTTCCACTTTATAACCAAAAACAATTGAATGTGACAACAACTTCTTTAACTGTCAATGCTTCTTTTCACTCAAAAGGCCTAAGATGATTTCTCTAAATTTTGAACAAAGGGTCAGACCTTTAGCTGATATAAGTCAGCGTACCTCTATGGCTTCAGTAGAAGCAGGCCAGTTTACACCAGCTGATGATCTGGCCTATATATTTTATATTTCAGAGGAAAAACTCTATCACAATATTCTTCAGTTAGATTACGCCACCAAAAGTAGGAATCTTACATGTGACATCTTTTAAAAGGTTGGGTTTTTTTAGTCATCTAAAGCATTCAGAGCACTTAAAAAAATGTCTTGCATTCTTAACACCACACAGGAAAAACACACCTGTAAAAGACTTCCTTATTTTGGAGTTCCAGGATCCTACAGAAGGGTTAACTCACTGCAGGTGCACCACCTTGTGTCTAAGTGAGGCACAGCAAGTTCTCTCTGTTGGGTAGGGTCACAGAAACTCCCTCAAGACTGTCACTAGATGTGCTGGGAAACCACTGAGAACAAACCCCCCTGCCAGAGAAGGCTTCCCTCCACTCCCGTCTTGCTGAGCTGGACACACCAGTTGGCTACAGCACAGACCAAGAGGTTGGACCATTCCCCCCACAGTTCACAGAAACTTAGCCCAGGAGCTTCTCAGTTAACCGGGACTTTCCCAGCACCCAGTATTCAGTCTTTCTAGGAGCCTAAACCTCAAATGAATCCGTTTTACCTTGTATAAAGCTTATACAGGATAAACTCATAAATTGTTCGCCCTCTATAACACTGATAGAGAGATATGCAGAGCTGTTTGCTCCCCCAGGTATTAATTACTAACTCTGGGTTAATTAATAAACAAAAGTGATTTTATTAAGTATAAAAAGTAGGATTTAAGTGTTTTCAAGTAATAACAGACAGAATAAAGTAAGTTACCAAGCAAAATAAAACAAAACACACAAGTCTAAGCCTAATACAGTAAGAAACTGAATACAGGTAAATCTCACCCTTAGAGATGTTCCAATAAGCTTCTTTCACAGACTAGACTCCTTCCTAGTCTGGACCCAATCTTTTTCAGACCAACATTGTGGTTTATGGCCTGGGTCCAGCAATCACTCACACTCCCGTAGTTACAGTCCTTTGTTCCAGTTTCTTTCAGGCATCTCTTTGGGGTGGAGAGGCCATCTCTTGAGCCAGCTAAAGACAAAATGGAGAGGCTTCCAGGGCTTTTTATATTCTCTCTCTTATGGGTGGAAACCCCTTTGTTCTTCTGTGCAAAGTCACAGCCACAAGATGGAGTTTGTAGCCACCTGGGCAAGTCACATGTCCATGAATGATTCAGCTTTTTGCAGGTGGACGCCATTGCTTACATGTTAGTTTGAACGTTCCAGGAAAGCTCAGATGAGGATTGGCATCTCCCAAAGTCCATTGTCAGTTAAGTGTTTCTTGATTGGGCACTTACTCAGAATAGTCCTTTCTCAAGAAGCTGACCAAATGCTTCACTGATGCTACTTAGAATCAAACACATTGAGATACAAGTACATAGCCAATATTCACAACTTCAAATACAAAAATGATACACACATACAGACAGCATAATCATAACTAGCAAATTTCAACCTTTCCATAGACACCTTACTTGACCTCCTTTGTACAAGATTTGGTGCAACTATAGGACCTTGGTTGCAACAATGATCTATACGGTCACAGTTCATGTCAATAATGTCATACACTCCTCTCTAGGAGCCCTGATGACGGTCACTCAAGTTGTCTGCCTCTTCCCATGATTCAACTCTGTGGCTCGTTCCTGTTTATTCTCACCCCTTCTGTGTCTAACAATGTCCAACAAAAGCATATGCCCTGCCCTTTGTCCACTGAGCTTTCCATGATTCTGGGTACAGTGGTCTGTACACCCTTTTCTCGGGGTTTCATGGAACCTTATCAGTGGCTAGTAGAGGTCAGGCCCATCTTCTACCCTGGGTTCCAGTACAAGCACTCTAAGACAGGCAGTTAAGGTTCATTCTGCCAGACTCCTTGCTACCACATCCCTGGACTTCTTCCTACCAAGCCTATGAGTGAACCTCTAAGTTCATCCTTCTTTCTGAGCCGGGACTCACAGAGATCTTCCCTGAATCCCCCAATAAATCCCCAACTAAAAGTATAAACTTAAAATCCCCCTTCTGCTCTCTCCAGGCTTAACCTTTCATCTCTCTCTCTCTGTTCCTTAACTGACCATCTCTGTGTTCTCTCCCTGGAAGTCCAGATCCTGCCCTATTATCAGGGATCATCCCTTGAGCTTGCTTCACTCCAGTGGCTATTCTGGGTCTCCAGATTTTTGCCTGACTTTGCTACTCAGGAGAGGATCCCAGGGGCAACCCTCCCCTGGGCCTTTCTCTTTGCAACTTCTCATCACTCCGGCTCCAGACAGTGACTACAAATTTTCTCCTTTAGCCCTCTTCTACTCTGGGCTTCCTCTCTTTATAGAAACCATGAAGCTCCTTTCCCAGCTCAGCTTCATCTTTAATTCAACTGGATCCACCTTCCAGGTGCAACCAGGTGGGTTAATTGACCTCTCTAGGCTACATTAATTCCCTATCACAGATATATTTAAGTTAACACCAGTGAGCATGATGCTGTGGAATCCTCTACACTATGTCTGTAGCAGATATATCCATTATAATCCAGTGACTTTCAACATGAGTGGAGTTCTATCATTAAAAAATTCTGATTAACAGCCTTAGTTCTGGTGCCAAAGCCCACTAGGGTATAAAATTCAAAATGCCATTCCTGTCTCTGCCTGGATTAAATGTTGTATTTTTCTCATATTCAAGGTAGTAAAGATTTCTCATGTTACTGAACCAGAGTGTCAGGGCCTTTTCTGTGTTAGTTTTGCATTAGAAGAAAAAGATGACAACTCCTCCCACAGCACCATTCGATCCCTCCATGAGATCAGAAAACTGTATGTAGGGATGGGGCAGCAGGAATGGAACTATATGTGGAATTACATTAAATATTCTGTGGTTCCCACTACAGCTGAAGATATTGCAGTGGTGACAATGGCAAGCAGAAACCCTGACTTTCAAGAGCAGATCCCTGACCTTTTGCATATCTCTCTGGATTTGCAAATTGAGGTCAGTATTACTGACTATGTCACTTGACTTGGGGCTGACAAATTCTCCTCTTCCTCCCCTTTCCCGATGGAATAATCCTAGGAACAGTACCATGTGGGATGTTTACAGGCCCCACACAGGGACTAAGGAAGGTAAGGTATAGTACTAGTGCAAGAGGGCCTCACCTCTCGGCAGCTGTGGCTCATGCTCCAAGTTGAGGATCTGTTCAAAAGGGGAATCTGATAGTGAAACGGGGGAGGGAGGGAGGGAAGGGAAGAGGAGACTGTCTGAAAGGATAGAGATAGTTTTCAGCTTTTGGAGGCAAAGCGATCCACAAGACTGGGCATGGACCATGTGTAAAATCCAATTAGGAGGGAAGGGGCCTGACCCTTTTCCCTCCCCCATTCCCTACTGAGGGAAAATAACTGGACACTAGGAAAAGAGCGGAGGAAAGCTTATCTGGCTGACTGAGCTGCTGATTAGGAACCCCTTGCTGGAGTGCAGGGAGCTACAACTGTGCCCCAAACCGAAGAGAGAGTTAGAAGATGGGAGGCTGGTCTAGTGTACAAGGAAAAGGTGACTGAGACACTCCATGCATCTCCTCCTTGGGCCATGGGCTGGGACCCAGTGAAGTGGGAGGGCCTGGGTCCCCTTACCTCCCCCCTACCCATGGAATTCAGGGTGGGTGTTGACCAATAGCTTGCCTACTGCTTACTCCAAGTGAAGCCTGCTACAATTTGGCTGATAATGAGGGCAGTCTGAAGGGAAGATTTCTTTAAAAAAAAATAAAATAAAAGGGGAGGAAGCTCTGTGCAAGGCCAGGAAGGTAGGGATTTAAAGATGGACATGGACAAACTGCTTACGTGGGTTGGGTAGCAGCAGTAACAGCAGCAGCAGAAGACCCAACTGCTCCAGCAGCTAGCTGCTCAGCAATGGCAGCAAGTCTTGCTGCAGAAGCAGTAGCAAATCATTGGAGAGTTGACTGCAAAAGAGTAGGATCAGAAACAGCAGCTGGTATAATAGAGGGCCACTCTGTTAAAGCCCCAGAGCATGCCATGCAACCTGGCACTGGGGGGCACCAGTCCAGGTCCCACATTGAGTGTCCCACTGAAACTAACAAAAATAGGGCGAGATGATGACCCCAAGGTGATCCTGATAACTTCTGAGAGGGTTGCCATGGCAGCCCAGTAACCTGTGTATATAGCTGGGCCACTCTGCTAGCTTCACACATAATAGAGACAGCATAGGTTGTACATCGGAGCCTCAATGTGTGATCTGTGCAAAGTTACCCTCAGTTTAAGGTGATCATTTTGGAAACCTTTAATTTTTTGGCTCAGACTTACCGCCAGTGATTCTGATGGGAAAATTTCCCACCTGAGGCACGACCACGTGTAGTGGCCCAAAGTCTAGAACATTGTTGGCCGTGGCTCCAGCCAACCAAGAAAGAAGGAGTCCAAGTATCTAAAAGAGTCATGTTGGAGAAGTTTATCCAATTTCTACCAATCGGAGGACAGGAGTGGGTGGTGCGGCACCATCCTTAAACACTCATAGAGACCATAACATTATCCGATAACTATCTACTCATCACCAGGCCCATAGCACAGAACCAAGGCGTGGCTCGACCCCACTCCAGATGATGCACGTCACAGAAGGTAGGACAAGGAAGGGGGACATGAGAAGGGCATGAAAACTTGACCCTGGTAAGACCACGGCTGCAGATGAAGGGTCCATTCTGAATTGTTCATTTTCAGAATGGAGAGAGGTAAATAGTGGTGTCCCTCAGGGGTCTGTACTGGGCCCAGTCCTATTCAATATATTCATAAACTATCTGGAAAAAGGGGTAAGCAGTGAGGTGGTAAAAATTTATGATACACAACTACGCAAGATAGTTAAGTCCTAGGCAGACTGGGAAGAGCTACAAAAGGATCTCTCAAACCTGGGTGACTGGTCAACAAAATGGCAGATGAAATTCAATGTTGATAAATGCAAAGTAATGCACATTGGAAAACATCCCACCTATACATATAAAATGATGGGGTCTAAATTAGCTGTTACCACTCAAGAAAGAGATCTTAAAGTTATTGTGGATACTTCTCTGAAAACATCCACTCAATGTGCAGCAGCAGTCAGAAAAGCAAACAGAATGTTGGGAATCATTAAGAAAGGGATAGATAATACAACAGAAAATATCACATAAATCCATGGTACGCCCACATCTTGAATACTGCATGCAGATGTGGTCACCTCATCTCAAAAAAGATATCTTGGAATTGGAAAAGGTTCAGAAAAGGGCAACAAAAATGATTAGGGGTATGGAACGGCTGCCATATTAAAAGAGATTAATAAGACTGGGACTTTTCAGCTTGGAAAAGAGACGACTAAAGGGGGATATGTTAGAGGTCTATAAAATCATGATTGGTGTGGAGAAAGTAATTAAGGAAGTGTTATTTACTCCTTCTCATAACACAAGAACTAGGGGCCACCAAATGAAATCAATAGGCAGCAGGTTTAAAACAAACAAAAGGAAGTTTTTTTTTTCACACAATGCACAGTCAACCTGTGGAACTCCTTGCCAGAGGATGTTATGAAGGCCAAGACTATAACAGAGTTCAAAAAAGAACTAGATAAATTCATGGAGGATAAGTCCATCAATGACTATTAGATAGGATGGGCAGGGATGGTGTCCTCAACCTCTGTTTGCCAGAAGCTGGGAATGGGCGACATGGGATGGATCACTTGATGATTACCTGTTCTGTTCATTCCCTCTGGGGCACCTGGCATTGGCCACTGTCGAAAGACAGGATACTGGGCTAGATGGACCTTTGGTCTGACCCAGTATGGCCGTTCTTATGTTCTTATGTTCTAAGGGTGGTGGGTGGGGACATGCCCTCACCAGGACTCAGGCAAAGGAAGTATATCTAGCCCTAAGAGCCCCTCCCCGAAGCCAGTAAGTGATGCAGGAGACGAAGCTGGGCCCACCGCCCTAAGCAATGGGGGCTTTCTTCATGTGTGAGTAACCAAGTCACTTCTGCCAAGACTGCTTGGAAAGGATTAATAATAGGGCTGTCAAGTGATTAAAAAAAGTAATTGCACGATTTAAAAAATTAATCGTGATTAATCACATGATTAATGTGTCCATGTTGATGACGGGTTCTGCTCAATAATGATCCAAGGCAGTGCGGACCGACGCATGTTCATTTTCATCATCTGAGTCAGATGCCACCAGCAGAAGGTTGATTTTCTTTTTTGGTAGTTTGGGTTCTGTAGTTTCTGCATCAGAGTGTTGCTCTTTTAAAACTTCTGAAAGCATGCTCCACAGCTCATCCCTCTCAGATTTTAGAAAGCACTTCAATTTTTTAAACCTTGGGTCGAGTGCTGCTTTAGAAATTTCACTTTGGTAACTTCTTTGTATTTTGTCAAATCTGCAGTGAAAGTATTCTTAGAACAACATGTGCTGGGTCATCACCTGAGACTGCTATAACATGAAATATAGATGGAATGCAGGTAAAACAGAGCAGGAGACATACAATTCTCCCTCCAAAGAATTCAGTAACAAATTTAATTAGCATATTATTTTTTCAATGAGCAGAGAAGCATATCCTCTGGAATGGTGGCCGAAGCATGAAGGGGCATACAAATGTTTGGCATATCTCGCACGTAAATACCTTGCAACACCAACTACAAAATTGCCATGTGAACGCCTGTTCTCACTTTCAGGTTGCATTATAAATAAGAAGCGGGCAGCATTATCTCTCATAAATGTAAACAAACTTGTTTGTCTTAGCGATTGACTGAACAAGAAGTCAGACTGAATGGACTTGTACGCTCCAAAGTGAGCAGTGTACATTTTGTATTCTGTGTTGTAATTAAAGTCAATATATTTGAAAATGTAGAAAAGCATCCAAAAATATTTAATACATTTCAATTGGTATTCTATTGTTTAACAGTGCAATTAAAACTGCGAATAATGGCGATTAATTTTTTTAATTGCAATTAATTTTTTGAGTTAATCATGTGAGTTAACTGCGATTAATCGACAGCCTTAATTAATCACTTTCTCTGTTCAATGTTTAAGTCACAAATATCTAGGTTCAGAGATGTAGCAGATATGACGGATGGTTTCCGAACTAGACCTCTCACTGGTTTTCAGTTCAGAAGTCTATCTTTATAGGGAATAAATACATTGGCCAATCTTTTAATTAATAATTATTCTGTCTGTCTATGTAAACTGACCATGTCCCTAGATCCAAATTATTTCTCTGTTTCCCCTCCAAAGGACAACTGTAAAATTAAAGGAAAATGTAAAATCTTCTCCAAGTATCTATCCTTATTTAAAGCTTATGGTCTCCCCTTTGTTAAACAGTGAGGAAATAATAAGACCACATGGGAATTCTGACTAGTAGGGAAGACCCACAGTCACTTTAGAATTTGCTTCTGATCTTACAGAAACCTTTTTGCAATGATGGATTTTCTCTGTGCTGCTGGTATAAATAACTCAGCTGTGATAATATCCTTAATTAGAACTTTTATTTACATTCAGACTTTTTTTTAAAGTGTCCTTCTTTGTTTTAGCAAAGTAATCAGATGAGGTAGCCCCTGCTGACAGTACCCACACAGACCTGAGGCACTTAGCCTTCTGCTGCTGCTTCTCCCAATTGTGCCCTAGAATTAATCTCCCATTTGACAAGGATAGACTCTGCCTCATGAGGTTTTCTACAAGTCATCATGTTTGCAGCGTTAAAGATCATTAGGGTTGCTGTATACATGAGGGGATATTTCATTCCTTTAGTCCTCAGTTTAACCTTTTCTGCTTTAAAACAAACAAACAAAAAACTTTTTTCTCTCTGTGTTTGGTAGGAAAATTTCTGGCAGATTAAACAAAATCCCATCTTCCATTGTACTCCAGACTCGTTTTTCTTTTTCTTTTTTTGGTAGCTTCCATTATCTTCATCTTGTCATCTAAGTTACTTCCTGATTACTGCTTTAGGTTGCTCATCCTTCTCTGGCCTGGTCCCCAGAACTGGTCCTTTATAAGGACGGGATCTTGCAGCTGACTGTGTGCCTCCATGCTTAGTTTTGTTTACAGGTCACAGTATTAAGGATTCTGTAGAAAACTTTTCAAGGACCATATAGGACCCCATTCTTGTTTCACTTATGCTTTAAGAAATACGTCTACATCCCAAGTGATTGGGGCTCTGCTAACCTGTGCCTGAGCAGATTCCCTTTGCAGGATTTAGGCCTCAAAAGCTTGTCTCTCTCACCAACAGAAGTTGGAGTAATAAAAGATACAGCCTCACCCACCTTGTCTCTCTACTAAATAACACACATTCAAAAATTAATTTAGATTTAGAAGGGGGTAAAATCAGGCCCTAAATAGCATTTAGGTAACTTTGGTTTTAAAATAAGCAAGTAGTAAACATCCCCTCTTACCCGTCCCTCCCCCAATACAATTGTCTTTCTAGCAGCTACTGAATTTTTTAGAACAGGTACTTTGATCAATCACTTTTTTCAAAAAATCCACAATTATTAAATTGTACAAAGTTCTGACATAGTGACGTCAATATGGGCCTCATCCACAACCCATTGATGTCACCACCGTGGACATGGCATATAGGATCATGACCATCTATGGTGCTTGTAGATTAAATAAAGAAAGAAAGAATCTCCTGATGTCCATTATGTTCCCAGCATACACACAGAGACTTTACCAGTGGTTCTCAAACTTTTCAAACTTTTGTACTCATGACCCCTTTCACATAGCAAGCCTCTGTGTGTGACCCCCCTAATAAATTAAAAACACTTTTTTATATATTTAACACCATTATAAATGCTGGAGGCAAAGAGAGGTTTGGGATGGAGGCTGACAGCTCGTGACCTCCCATGTAATTACCTCGCGACCCCCTGAGGGGTCCCGACCCCCAGTTTGAGTTTAGATAAAATCATAAAATACTCTTGCTGGAAGGTTGCAATGTATCATTGCTTTATTTCTAGAAATCAGAATGGTAACACACAGAAACCCCCAAACAGAGAAATAAAGCAGGCTGCTCCCTAAAACAAAAAGGCACAACTTAACCCATGTCACTGCGGGCTGTCTCTCTGCAAAACATACTCTGTGAGGCCCAGATGACAAGCTTCCCTACAGAGTTTGCTAGCAGCATGCAGGACCTGGAAACCCCTTGAAAATGTAAAGTGATAGCTTACAATTTTAACACAGTTTTCTATATTGCACAGTATTCAATCAAAGAGTTAACAATAGCAATTGGCAATTTCAGAAGAAAATTAATGAAACTCTTAAGTATGTATATTAACCAAACACCCCTATGCCTTTAAATGCTATAACTATTCTATAAAATACCTTCATTTCTCTTTTAGAAAAAAAAATCTGGTAGATGTGATCTCTATTAGCTTCCTTAATAATATGCTGATTTCACAGACTATTATTTTAAAGTTTCTCTTTTATTTATTTATTTATTTTTAATTATTTCATACTGTGTGTTTTAATAGGTTTTCAGAGAATTTCTTTTTCCTTCCCTGCAACTGAGCATTTCTGGTTTGTGAAAGGTTTTTTGTTAATGTTTCCAGCTGTGTCATAGTTTTGTAAATTATATCAAAGGTCATTAATTTTTGTTTGTTTTCCCCTATAAGTCTACAGAGATGAGCTTTTAATACTTGTTTTTGAAAAACTGTTTTCCTTTTTTTATTTCCTGCTGCTTATATGAGCAACTCAATAAACCTTTTAATGAAGGTGGCTGAAATATTTGTTCTCTCTTTTTTAAAAACATTTATTTCTACTTTGTTAATGCTGACAGTTTGTTAAATACTTTTTTTCTGTAATTTTGACATTTTGTGAACTTGAATTTGCCCTAATAAACAGTCCCGAAATCTTTACCGTCAGCAACATCTCTTGAACTTACAACTGAATTATTTGGGGAAAACAATAAAACTTTCAGCCTCACGTTTTTTACAAGGCAACTGTGGAACCTAGCAGAGATATTGTAATCTTGCTCCAAAGTCTTTTAATTCAGCATAATATTCAGTACATTTCTGGTGGTGAAACAAGTAAGCACTTGGCACTTTGAAAAGACAACCAGCATACAATAGGAATTTTCTGTGATCATTTTGCTGGTTGTTGGCTTTTTCTTTTCTTATTGGGGATGATGGGGGACAATCATAAGCTGTTTGTCTGTTCTAAAATTGGAAAGTGACAGAATTTCTTGGCTGGGGTTTTCAAAGTTCCCACGGGAGTT
The DNA here is from genome assembly GCF_028017835.1 of Emys orbicularis. NCBI lineage: Eukaryota > Metazoa > Chordata > Testudines > Emydidae > Emys > Emys orbicularis. Next base: position 263,428,391 of record NC_088683.1, on the reverse strand, counting down.
AGGCACCCAATTCCCATTAAAACTCAGGTCGCTTTGAAAATCCCAGTCCTGTGAATGAACATGGGCCAAAAGTAATAATTTATCCCATTATTCACCCTCCCACACACACACAAATATTTTTTTTTAAATTGGCACTTAGATAAAATGGGGCTCAGATCAAAACAAATTGTAGTGTTTTAAAGCCATTCTGAAATTTTGCCCCAAATCAAAATGTACCACTACTCATGCTGGATTGACATCCTTGGAGGTGAAGTCCACCATTATCCTCAGATCTGCTATGATGTGAGCAGCTGCATGACAAGCTCTCCACACTAAATGAATATGCTGCAAACCTGTTCTAATGATGTCACCACCTCACTGTTGAGCATAGTGTAAATTAGTGCCAATTTTTTTGAGTTCTGCTATTAGCTTCAATAGGTCTTATAGCCTGAGAAAATTAATAAGCTCTTATATGGTAGTGACTTCTGATCACTATTGACCTTGCCAGATCCAAGGCAATGTCTTTTGTCTTTAAATTTTCATATCCTGGTACCAATCTCCTGAACTATTCATTTCCCTGTCAATTCCATTTTAAATTTTTGATTGCAAGCTTCTCTTTTCATATAATATTTATGATTACTTCCTTTATAACATTATTAATATGCTTGATGCCAGTAAATATGAAGTTTCCTTGAGTATCTGCCAGTAATACTTTTATATCTTTAGTAACGTGGTTAAATCTATATTTTAATAAGCACTCAGATATATCTCAGCCTCAACACAAGACATGTACAGTGATTTAAGGCAGAGATAGGTCAGGATTAAAATAATCAAGTATTTGTTAGATAACACTATCATGAAGAATCAACTAGGCCACCATGTGTTGGATGCCAAATCCAGGAAGTATCACCATTCTGAATGACAGTGCAATAATCAATCAGCTTTGACAGATATGGGAGGAGATATCCTTCCATTTGGGGGAGGAAAACACAATATAGGAAACAAAAATCAAAGGAAACATTGGCTAGTCTTTCATTAACTAACAGTTAATTTCCTACACTTATCAAGGAATGAGAAATCACTCTGTTGAGCCAGGCTCTGAGACTTGCTGCCACAGGTGTTTTTGCTTTTGCAGAATCGACATGTACTCACTCTCCTATGGTCCCTGAAGAACCTGAGTTAAGTGCCATCCAACATCTTTAAGATTGATTTTCTTTGCTTTTGCTCAATTTAGATTCTTAAAGGGTGATCAGTTTGGAATTACAAAACTTCCAGCCTATCAAAGCAAACCCAAGTGTCTTTGTGAAATCCTTTTTATTTTAAAAGTAGGTTTGCATCTGAAAGAATCACACAATGTGCCAAATCTAACACAGTGGTATCTGCTTGTACCAGTGCTGAATTTGGTCCATCTTCTCAAAACAGTCCAGCTTTTCTATATGCTTGAAACACAGAACCCAATTTAAACCATTCTTACCATTTTAAAATGCAATCAAATGAAATGAGAAGCAATTGTGAAGGTAACAAAAAAACAATTTTTACAGTTTAAATATATCATAGCTTTTTTGAAATATCACGATGGCAAATTCATTTCAAGGAGTTTATTTATTATCATAGATATGATGATATTTGCCCAATGCCTAATGAGTACTACAATGAACATTTAAGGAGTATAATGTATTTAAGGAGTTTAAATCCGATTAAGTATAGTTAGCTCAAAATTCACTATCCATTTTCATTGATGTAAAGCTGGAGTAACTCCACTGATATCAATGGAGTTACACTGTAGTAAAAACAATGCAGCAAGAAGAAAATAAGGCCATAAAATCATAGAATCACAGGACTGGAAGGCCCCGCGTACCGGTAAGTCCCTTATGTTACTTTCATCCCTGCCCAAAGCAAAGTCTTGGCTACCCTGAGACCCTCTGTCTTACAGCGTCACGGACCTCTTCAGATGTTAATTGGGGAACTAACTAATTTACTCTGCTTAGCATTTATACGTTTTGTTCTCAAAGGAGTCACATGTCCCAGAAATATGTCCTGTGGGCATTTCATTACTGGTTTTTCTAATTAATATTTCAGAAGGAACTGCAAATCGGAGACAGACCAAATATCAGTTGATGTTTACCATCTCATCAATCATTCACTTGAGCTCCTGGTGTGGTGTCATCCAAAAGGGGTTATCTGCCCCGGGTCAACCTGTACCAAGCCCACTGATCGCATGTTTTTGCATTTTCTTTACTTTATGAGCTGGTCAATCAGCTGACATGTTTCAGTCTCATGTTGAAACACACGCACAGATAGAGCCTCAATTAATCATTCAAGTGCAATTTCAGCACTCTCAATACATTTCCACACCAACTGTCTGATGCTAGAAAAATCCTGCTCCCAGAATCCTTTAGCCTATTCAGACATCACAAGCCACACCAAACTCATGCTTACAACATTCATTCATATCAGTCACAGAAATTCATAATAATTCAGCACCATCCCAACATTCTCCAGACTAAACAAACCCAATTTTTTCAATCTTCCTTCATAGGTCATGTTTTCTAGAACTTTAATAATTTTTGTTGCTCTTCTCTCCACTTTCTCCTGAAATGTGGCACCCAGAACTGAACACAATACTCCAGCTGAAGCCTAATCAGTGTGGAGTAGAGCAGAAGAATTACTTCTTGTGTCTTGCTTACAACATCTCAGAATGATGTTTGGGTTTTTTTATTTTTTATTTTATTTTTTGCAACAGTGTTACACTGTTGACTCATATTGACCCCCGATCCCTTTCTGTAGTACTCCTTCCTAGGCAGGCATTTCCCATTTTTTATGTGTGCAACTGATTGTTCCTTCCTAAGTGGAGTATTTTGCATTTGTATTTATTGAATTTCATCCTATTTATTTCAGACCATTTCTCCAGTTTGTCCAGATCATTTTGAATTTTAATCCTATCTCCAAAGCACTTGCAACCCCTCCCAGCTTGGTATCGTCTGCAAACTGTATAAGCATATTCTCTATGCCATTATCTACATCATTGATGAAGATATTGAACAGAACCAGGCACAGAACTGATACTTGTGGGACCCCACTCAATATGCTCTTCAGCTTGACTGTGAACCACTAATAACTACTCTCTGGGAATGGTTTTCCAACCAGTTATGCACTCACCTTATAATAGCTCCATCTAGGTTTTATTTCCCTAGTTTGTTCATGAGAAGACAGTATCAAAAGCTTTACTAAAGTCAAGATATACCACATCTACCGCATCGCCCCTATCCACAAGGATAGTCATCCTGTCAAAGAAAGCTATCAGGTTGGTTTGACACGATTTGTTATTGACAAATCCATGCTGACTGTTGTTTATCACCTTATTATTTTCTAGGTGTTTGCAAATTGATTGCTTAATTCTTTGTTCCATTATCTTTCTGGGTACTGAAGTTAAGCTGACTGGTCTATAATTCCCCAAGTTGTCCTTATGTCCATTAGGATGCCAAATCACAGTTGAACACTACAATGCAAATGCCTTGGTACTACTAGCCTGGAAGAGTCTTTTGGGGGTGTAGGTCCCCTGTAACATATGGGAAATGGGTTCAGCTGCATGGCTAAGGTTGGGTTCATCTAAATGTTGCAAATTTTATGTGTAAATAGCACACAAGCTTTAACTTCCTTGGGTTTCCCCTCGAAAAAGTGGACCCTTCTGACTTGGTTTAAGTAAAAGTTTACCTTTTCAGACAAAAAATAAAAGAACATGCATATATGCATGCATATTTTCATACATAAGATAAATGAACATGGAAAAGGGTATTTGTTCATGCAATTTCTAATTATGTTTTCAATTATCTGTTTTGCATGCATAGTACTGAGGTTCTGCATGAAAAACAGATAATTGCAAGAATAATTAGAACTTGCAACCCATACTGATGTAAATGCAAGGATGAAAGTGCTTTTATTACATGTGGTCCTCTGTTTTTAAAATATTTGTCACTTTGTGCTATTTAATGTAGCTTCATTTCCTTGCTTAAATAGGTCTTATCCTTTGCACAACCTTTTCAAAAAAAATCTGTAGGATGTTTCTTCTTTAATATTGTGTTAGGAGCTATAAGAGTATAAGGACAGTTTCCTCGAAACCACTCATGCATAAAATGAAGTTAAACACAGCCCTGACCCTTTATAATGGATGTCATATAAAAGGAGCAACAAAACACAGTTTAACATAAAGCATTCCTTTATTTTTTCTGTTTCTGAGTAACTGTACTGTATTTGTATAAGAGGCCTAAAACACCCACTATTTTGGCCTACTAACCAATAAAATGGATTATGTTGTAAATCTTTAACTTTCATGTCATGTCATACATTAGAGGAAACCAGTGTTGCTTTTGGTGTCCTGGTTAAATAGAATACATTGCACATCTGTGAATTATGTAAAAAAACCCTCATAACTGTCTTTTAGCAACATCACACTGAAATTCTTCACTTCATTTACAGGACAAATATATCATACAGATGCTTATTACACACCCTATTTATATACCTCTATTATTGATGTGATACATTTTATGCATCAGAATATAATTATTATATAATAATTAAAGGCTTAAATCCTACCCTCAATTTGCACTGCATTTATATTTTTAAAAATAATTTAGTTTATAAAGTCTGTAGTAAGCCAATACAATATGGCTGGGAAATGAATTTGTTCATTCAAGTAGAATTTTCTGCTGTACTGAGCCCTTTATTTTTCACGGAGTTAACTTTCCATTAAAATAAAGCATCTGAAAACCAGCCACCTGCTCTATAAGACCAACATCAAACATATTTAGAGAACTTATTTCTACACAAAAACATCCAAAAAGAAATATTACAGTTCTGTATCACTTTCAGTTTCATGTCTAATTGTTAAGCAGTGCACCTGGCAGCTAAGATTTTAAGCACGTCTGAATACTTAACTGGCTGTCTAAAGATGCCTGACATATAATATCAAGCACCCTGTAAAAGTAACTGACATAATAAAAGTGTGGGTAAAACAATGTCTTTAACAGTATGGATATGGCTTTAGGGTTGTTTCCTCTTTTTTTTAAGCCACTTGTATCCTACGAACCCAATTGTGGAAAAGAAATAGTCCAATTGCATATGTTTTGCAAGGATCTAACTAGTGGTTTTGGTGTGATCTCTTAAATCCTCCCTTCCATTCCCCCCCGCAAAATCCCTCATTGCAAGAGTGACTACTAGATAGATCTAGTCTAAAGCATTACCTCCAACAACCTTCCTGTGTAACATTTATAACATTGTGAGAGAGAAGGAACTGCAGTTAAAAAATCTGTCTGTGGTACAACCTCTTCCTGAATTTCCATTCTCCAAGGCCAAGAAAAGGGTTAGTGGAAACAAAAACTGTAAGAGACTATTATTACCTATCCTATTTCTATAGTACCCATCACTATAGTACCTTAGTGCAACATTTCATATCTTATATTGCTCTTGATAGTGGCCTAGAACACTTAAAGCAGCCAGAGAAAGGCTGCTGTCCTGGTATTTCTGGCAGGATCTCCATACTGGAAATTTAATGTATGTAAATTTTCCTCACAAGATTTACAACCAAGGGCCCCAGTTTTGCAATCAGATCTGTTCAAGTAGAAGGCTTCATATGTATAGAGTTCTACTGAAGTCAATGGGGCACTAACAAGGGATAGAGGTGAGGTCTTCTCAGGACAATACAATTTCAGAATCAGGGACACATTTTTCAGTCCTGAGTTTCAGAAAGATTGGATGACATTCCATATTTGTAATACTTACCGTATCTGAGCCAAACCATTGATATTGTTCATCCATCACTTCTATTTACCAAATATATTGGAATCTCTTTTTATCCTAACACAGCAGTGACCTGTAGTTAGGGTTTGAGTTATAAAAGCTTCCACCTGTCTAAAGTGCTCCTAGGTGCTACAGTAATTCAAATAATAAAGCAAGGCAGCTAAGTTTAGTTGGACTGAAGGCCCTTAAATGTATCTGTGTGCTTTGGTAATACCATAAAGCTACCCTGTATTTATAATCATATATCAGAAACTACTGGAACACAGTTTAGATCTGCTTTAGAAGCCCTTTGACAAAAACAAAAAACAAAAAACCCCACAACATGAAGGCATGAAACACTGTGACACAGCCAGAAATGATATAGTGAAAAATGGAACTGTATGTGTATGGGGAAAATGGAACAGTTTGCAATGACTTGTTTATGAACACAATACAAAGTAATGTCACAAATGTGTATATAACTAGCATGAGGTTAATGAATGCTTTAAGCTCTCTAAAGCACAGTTTGATAGTCTTTCTTAATGCTGAAAAAAACCCACCATCAACATAATTAATGCCAACTAGCAATCCTACTGGCTGTCTAAACTGAGAACCCAACCAATCCCTCCAGGTTAGATTTGAGGCACATTGCTAGAGCAAGGTGAAGACATTTTCTGCTACTGTCCCTACAGAAGTTGACCTATGGACCTCTTCACCTCCCTTTGATTTAGATCCAGCTCTGGAATGGTGCTAAGAACCTGTAATTTTCATTGGCTTTAAAGAGAGCTTCAAGTGCTGAAAATTATTCAGGATATTGTCATAATAAGTCAATGGGAGTGGAGGGTTGTCAGCACCTTGTAATCTGGCATTGATTATTTAAATTTGGTCCTTCAGAAATTGGGTGCCCAAAATTAAAGGCCACTTTTGAAAACTAGACCATAGGAGCTCTATGCTTCAGGATCCCTATTAAAATATATCAGAATAATATTATTTCACTACCTTCGGAAAATTCACTGTTATCCTCAGCTGAAAAGTTGCTACATATGTTAAAAGTTATTGTCATAAATCATATTATTATTACAAGACTGGCACAAAGGGGTTTTGTGTAATCATCTGATTTTCTGTTATAAAAGGCAATCTGCATTTCTACTGTTCTCTGTTTTAAAGCCTCGCTTGGGCTTTAATTTTTTTCTGCAATCTCCTCAATAGGAGATGAATGAGCTCAATGAGATATTGTGAGGAGTTTTGTCTTCCTAAAAAAAACAGATGAAAATGTGTGCAGGAACTGAGCAGAACATTAGAAACATGAGAAATTAATGTTTACTCCCCCGATATCTAAATAACAAAACCTTGCAATTATTACAGCTTTTGCTAGAATATGGCTCTACAACATTGCTTAGAGAGAGATCTCATGGGATATTTGTGCAGAGTCCTTATTCATAAACAGACAAATATGCCTAAATTATATAAGCTCCAAGGTGAATCAAAGAAAATGGCATGCAGCAAGACTGAGCAGCCCAGATGGCCCATCAACAGTTAATTAAGTGGCAGACCCAGAAGCAGCTCTGATGCTGCCAATACAACTGCCTGCAGAGTCTGCCATGGACTCAGATTTAGACTGCTGGATGAAAATATTCTGCAGATTGGCAACAGTCTTCTGTGATACTCATCTGAAAAACAGATAGCGTACATTTCATAATCTTTGTCTGAGAATAGAAATAAAAGCAGGAAAATGGATGGCTAAGTAGACTTGTAATAATGGGATACGGAGCCATTCACTATCACCAGTGTGAATCCAGCCAGGTCAGTAGGGACCAAAAGTCACTAGCATTTATTAGCTGATGCCCATGTGAAGTGACTTAGTCTCAGACCTGAAGAAAAGCTGTATGTAAGCTTGAACGCTTGTCTCTCTCACCAGCAGAAGTTGGCCCAATAAAAGATATTACCTCACCCACCTTGTCTCTGAAGCAATCTCAGTCTATTTCAATGTTGGACATGTGTTCACATCACAAGAACCCAGCATCTTTTTTTTAGCAATCTCAGGATAGAGGCCAAAGGCTTGAATGGGCATGAAGACTCACTTACCTAGGCATTCCTAGAAATGGACTCTACAGAACAAAAATGAGGCACTTGGGTGAGGCAACTTGTGGAAGCTTGCACTATTGCTGTCTGTGCCGTATTAGTTCTGGATGGTGAGTTCTCCAGAGCTGTCAATCAAAAACCTTTAACAAGCAATACCAAGCTCTTGCTCTTTTTTGCTGCCCACTGTTTTTGTCTCCTTCCAAATACATCCCCAGGCTTTCTAGCATGAAGCCTTATTTTCCTGGAACTCCTTCACCCTTCCTGGTCCATCTTCCAACCTGATGGGGCACTGGCGGAAGCCCTTGAGGGTTCATTACTAGACTTGTTTAATATTTGGGATGTTGTTTACAAAAGGAAAATATTTTTTTTAAAGCGAGTGACATTTATTTTGGGAGGTTGGACCCAACTCTTCTTCATAGTTTTTTGTCTGATTGTTTGGAAATATGACTATGTTCCCCATTCATCTCATCCTAGCATGAATTAGAAAATTGCAAACACAAATCACCACACTTCAAAATATGAAAGTGCCCACCCTTATTCAATTTAGAACAATTAACAAATTTGTTCTTTGTCTCAAATTCAGGGAGAAAAATGTTATATATTACTTCTGTAAGTAGGAAGAAGATGTGTGAATTGGTCCATAAGTGACTTAGGGATGCCTCCTTTGACAATTTGTTTCACATAAAAGAAAAGCCATCATGAATATTTCAAAGGGAAGAACTCTTTTGCTTCTTTTAAATATTAATGCAGCAAAGAAACAACATTAAATAACAGTTAACAACATATAATGTTTCCAGCTATTAAGATATGAAAGTACAAGAAAACCAGACAAAATCATGAATATGAAGTGCCTAGTATTCCTTATGTTTTGGCATTTTTTCCCTTGCATTTTTAATAAAATCATTTTTTACCCAGAATTTATGAGGAGGAAGTTGTATGTTCCTTCATGGGGGATTCATTCCATTATGTCATCTGACAGAGACTAGTCAGAAAGACAAAAAAAGAACAAGACATTGATGTTTTGAGACCAATAGCCCTTTATATCTGGTTTTAAATCTAGTCTGTAAAAAAGGAAGAAACAGGCAACCTCTCATTCAAAGAGAGGGGGGGAAAGGAGAATGATATTTGATTTTGAGTCTGAATCAAAACTCAGCAGCTCATCTCAAGATTCAAACATGATAAAAAGAGGAAACCACCAAAGAGAAACTATGCCTGTATGTTCTGTAAGAACAACTGACATTCAGATATCAGGGTGGTAAGTGCAGTAACAGTTTAAATAGAAAAAGTTGAATTTGAATTACAGGAATATATTGCCATCTTTCCTACTGCTTCTGTGCCCAGTATAAGAGGGGAACTCTCTAGGCAAAACACACGTCCTGAAGATACTGGATTTCATCCTAACAAAAACACAGATGCTAACGAACAGTGATTACGGAGAGTATTCCTCTTCCACTGAAAGATCACTTGCACCTGGAGTTTTCAACAGTCCCCAAAAGGCAACCTTTTATGTATGGCACCTTTTTCAGCCTTGTTTGGATGATACAGCAAAAGCTATTTGCTGAGTTTACAATAAAAGAGTGAACAGCAAGAAGCCTGGAACCTCTGGTGGCACATCTGCACTCAGCTTCCATCTGCAAGCAATGCAGACAGTGTAGTATTTTTCTGATTGATACCAATAAGAAAGCTAGCAGTGAAGCCACTAGTATTGTTGCAAAGATCCATTGTAGATTACTTTTCCTCCTCCTCCAAAAAGTAATGTAAAGCCAATAACAAAAGCAAAATTTGGGTATGGCTCTACTATCTGTGTCATCCGATCCAAAGCCAATCTTCCCAAGGGTCACATTTGGGGGGGGGGGGGGGGGGAGGCAGACACTCTTTTGGGATAAAATTCCCTCCCCATTTAAAGTCCATGTAATTAGGTTCTAACTCATTTGAAATATGAAACGGCAAGGGATGGAATAGCTTTTCTGATGTCCAACTAGAGCTGGTCACAAACACTTTGCAAGGCCTACGAAACATTTTCACAAAAATGTCTATAAACATTAATGAATAAACAAAGTTCTGCCCCACTCTTGACCCTAAAAAACATGGTTATCCACCATGAAAACATCACATTATCCATTAATATACTTAAATTCACAATCTCTAATTTTATAAATTAAATACGGCCCCTTAAAATTAAGGACAGCTGTCTGTTCATGGCCTGTCCTTCACAGAAAACCAGGCTTTGTCCTGGTATTTGTAAACCTCAGCAGAGTGGAGATCTGAAGGATCCACTGTCCAACTGAGTAGGTGAAATTGGCAGCAGGTTCAGTGAAAACATATGCACCTCAGGGACCGTTGCCAGGACAGTTGTTACCACTCTGCCCTCCATGAAGCCTTCCAGTGAGCATCTTCCTCATCTCACACAGAATCATATGCATGTGGAATCTGAGATTTTAAGGATGACTGCAAGTGGCACTGCAGTCCATATGCAGGCTGCTGCTACTGACCCAAAGTGGGGCCGGCATCCACACTTCTGCTTATCCTCCTATACCACAGGTAAACCCTGGATTGCAGCAGGGCATTAGGAGAGGGGGAGACAGAAAACTAAGGACTGAGAGGGGCTGTAATAGAGAGAATGGATAAATATAGTAGAAAGAGTAAGGAGGAGATATGAAGGTGAGGAGGAAAGCAGGAGAAAACTGAATCAAAACGAAAGGGTAGAGGACAAAGAGGGGGAAAGGAAAAAAAAGAAGAGACAAACACATAAAAAACAGGAAAGAGGAATAAACAGGCTTTTTCCCCTTTTCTATCCTTTATCTTGCCAAACCTTTCCTGACCCTCATGAAATGTGCGGTCTCTTATGAGACCTCATACTCTAGGACAAGTGTTTTGATTTATGCTTCCAAAAGCAGTTCAACCTACTATATATAAAAATACACAGTAACATTTCAGTGTGACTCCTGTATCTGCTGGGGAGAGCCAAACAGATGGTTTAGTTGCTCTAAACAGTTTTAATTTCTATGTAGTTAGTAGAGGTACCTGGAAAATAATCCCATTTGTGAAATACATTGAGGTTTCAAAGGCTGTTTTTGGCCCGCTTTGGAACCAAAATTAGATACTTCAAAAATGTTCATGAACCAGAAGTGGAGGAGGAGAGGAAATAACTACTGTTCTAGAGTCAGTCTCAATTTCTCCTGTTGCAGCTGTTAAATATTCAGCGGGCTGCAGTGAGAGAGACTGACTCTCTAGCACAGTGATTAGGACACTGACCTGGGAGGACCAAGAATTTGAACATGGGTCTCCCACATCTCAGGTGAAGTCTCTAGTTATCAAACTATTATGGCCTCTCTCATCTTTCTTTCCTTCCCCACTCTCCCCTCCTCGCCCCCCCCCCTCCCCCGCGACTACCATCCTGGACTTGAGAAACACTCCAAACAAATTTTTAATTGAACTCGATCTATTTCTGCAAAACATTTACTTTTTGACAAAAAGGCATTTTTCAATGGGAAAGAAATTTCCTGGAATTTTTTTCAACCAGCTTTATTAGATCATTCCCAAAAAGGTTAATTTTCAATGAAAGAAGTTCTCAGGCTTAAGCAATTTTTTTTCATTCATAACTGATGCAGCAAGCCCAGAGGTACTGGAGCCGTGAACTGCCAAAGCCTAGAGGTGCCAGGGCTCAGCCCTGGCAAGTCCTGGCACAAATTAAGCACTGGTTCCCTAGAATATCCGTGAGGATCCGGGGAGAGCATGTTCTTCTGCTTCTGCTATTGAAGCTAGCACCTCCCCTCCCTAGGCTTCAGAGCTTGAGCTACATCCTGAGCCACAACTTCAAAGTGCTGTGTACACAGCTATTTTTTGAGTGCCAGCGTGAGCCCTGCAAACTGGAGTCTTGCTGCTGTGTGTGTAACTTAGGGCGCAGCAGCAGTTTAGGAGCATGCCACAACACCTTCATGATCCGTTTTACTGTTGTTTGTTCCACTCTGAACCTCAAAATCTGTTGAGAACATGTGGTCATCACAGAGCAGTGAGAATCATGGTGCTGATTGAAGCCCTGGATTTGTTACAAAGGTAGGTGATTAGGCCCTGCCTGAACTATTTTTACTGAAAATGCAGTAGCTCCCTTTCAATAAAATCATGCTTGCAAGAACCAGATATATGGATTAAATCACAATTGTGCAGAACTGCCTACGTGCTGCTACTTACAAAACCCCATAAGATTTTACCTAGTCTTTGGTTAGGAATGGTGTATGGGGTTCTTTGAGAGGAAATCTACAGCAAAGGAAAGATACATGGGAAGGATTCTCCATCCAACTATGAACCACATATGCTGCTGTGGCAAAATACAGGGGCTGTTAAAGCCTTTTAGCTGACCAAAAGAGCCAGCCTTACAAGCTGTTTGGAAATATGCTTAACACAAGCCCCCTTACAAGCTCCATTGCAGAGAGTGTAGCGGTTGTGTGTGTCCACAGTGCAGCATAGAATCAGATAACCACAAAGCTACTTTTTCCTCTTCTTCCCTTTGACTGCACCTCTCAGCCTATGTGCCTTCCCCACACATAATCACTGTTATTTATCTTCTCGTTTGATCCAGAGACCCCTGCTGCACCAAATGCCCCATGGCTCTTCAGATATTACCAGGAATGTTAAACTGGCTTAGTTTTCTCATCAGTTTAAATTTATGCTCGTGAAGAAATGAGGATAGCTAGACTAGAGATGTAGGGAAGGGAGGAAATGTGGAGCTCAGGTATGTGCGAGGGGTAGGAATCATTGGTACTCTTATCTTCACTCAACCTTCCTTCTAGGATTGGATTTAAGAAGGGTCCTTCTTTGCTTTCCTAGAAGCTAAAGTTTCTCAGAGGAGTATTTTCTATTCCTTGTTTGCTATTTCATGGAAATACAAATGGTTAGCAAATGCAATCAGTCAATAAGTATAAATGCTAATCTGATTAAAAATGAAATTCAGTGATGACATAAAAAAGATTAGAAATGACTGGAGTATAAGGAAGCAAATTATGTTTCACTAAAATCTTTCCATTGAATAGATATTAGGCACAAATAAGTTTTACAAACTCTCCATGTATACATTTTTCATGGACAAAAAAAGCCTGAAATAATTTTATATTCATTTTTAATAGAAGAGTATATCTGAAGGGAGATGACTTTAATATACAATTAATTGATTCAGCAAAAGAGAAAAAAAGAATGTAGTTCAGGAAATGAACAAGCATATAAACTATTTGTTTTCTTTTAAAGTCAGCTGTAAAAACTATTCTAGGTTTATGTTTATATGTCAGATGTACTTATGCATCTTCCTGTTTATCTTCTATGTATAATTCAAGTGCAGGTGTGTGATGCTTCTTTTTAATGAAAAGAAATGCACTCTCTCCAAATAAACATCTGACTTGATAGAGATGTGTATAAAGTTTATTTTACTGTTCTCATCTTGTGTGTGCATCTTTGCATGTCTTCATGCAGCATATTAATCCTGAAAGACTTTTAAACTGTCAAGACTAGAGTTCAGGCTTTCAGATTTCTTCTACAACTGTTAAAGAAGTGAACTATTCTTAAAATTTATTTATATAATATAAAAAATAATTATATATTACAGGCAGAACTAGCAATGCCACCTATTCTTAAAGTTGTCCAACACTGCCCATTATAACAGCTTGTTTTCAATTATGTATAATTTTGCCAATGGAGATTTGAAAGAGTTTGGTAGCTAAAATCTCTAAAGGTTCTGTCCTCACTGAGCATGTCCAAAGCTCTCCCCACAGAGTGACTGAGCATGCTTCATTCCCTCACAGCTCCTATGTGTGACCAGACTGTGCAGGAACCATCCCCAGAGAATGATTGAGCATAGTCCAATCCAGGTCTACAAGGGCCTAACAGGGCCCCCCCTGCAATTGCATCTCTTGACTGCTTGGGCTGGGGCAGGGCCAGGCACTACCACTACCACCAGGGATCCTGTCTTCCCTGTGTTTTCAGTGACCTCCCTACAGGCACCTAGACAGTGAGGGAAAAGAATGCAGAGAGGACAAGAGACAGATTGGGGGGATAAGGAGTAAATTGGGACAAGGACCGTGGGATGAGTGAAACTGGGAGCTGGGATAGGGGAAGACAGGGACTTGCAGACAGGGAGGGAAACAAATGGGTGGGGAAGGAAGGAGACTGGGAGGCACTTTTGGGGTGTGGAGAAAATAAATCGATTAAAGTTTGTGAAGTATTCAGATACTATAGTGATAAACATCATAGAAAAGCCCATGAGGAAATTAATAATTCTGTCCTCAGAGCAGGGTTTGAATAGTGCGCAATAAATAAGGCCTAGAGCCGCATACTGCACAATGAGGATAAAACAAAATATTGAATAATTGTTCAATAATTAAGCACTGATCAGCCTGTGCACTGAATGAGGCAGTGGTCCTGGGGAAAAAATACTATGTGATTATGTATTTAAAAGCTATAGCATAATGCATAGGCACACAGGAACTGATTTAAGATGACACATAAGAGTTAAAATGAAATGTTTTGATAACTTTTCATAAAAATAAATAAATGAAATAGATACATTCCCCAAGACATTTAGATTTTGTCAAATCAGCATTTTTTGACAGGAAACTGTTCAGCCATCTCTAATTTGGGGCAATTTCAGATTTATTTATTACAAAATTTTATTAAATGAATTTTTCACAATAAAAAAATATGTGAAATGTTTGTTTTCATAGCAAATCCACCTAAATTTCACCCATTTTTGAGTGAAACATCAGGCTTCTTGTCTAAAAGTTAGCCCACTATTTAATAATTGTAGAAAAGTCAAAAGTTTTCAGTTTTGCAGCAAAATACAAAAAAACAGATTCTGATATTTTTCATGTCATTCATTAGGCCCTAACCCAGAAAAGTACTTCAGCATGTGAGTAGTCCCATTGACTTCAAACAACTCATGTCAGGGGCAGAGGGATAGGTCAGTGGTTTGAGCATTGGCCAACTAAACCCAGGGTTGTGAGCTCAATCCTTGAGGAGGCCACTTAGGGATCTGGGGCAAAATCAGTACTTGGTCCTGCTAGTGAAGACAGGGGGCTGGACTTGATGACTTTTCAAGGTCCCTTCCAGTTCTAGGAGATAGGATATCTCCATTAATTTAAAATTTTATTTATTTAAAATGTGATTAAAGTTAAGCGCATATTTAAGTTCTTTGCTGGATCAGTTCCAGACTCCCCATCACCTTTCAGACTCGAGCCCAAAAGCACACGCTTACCTTCAATCATGTGGTTGACACCTATATACCTCAATGGGACTACCCATGTACTTAAAGTTAAACAAGTGTTTTGCTCAGTTACAGCCTTGGTCTGTTAATCTTTTCTGATAGTTTCTGGATTACTTTTCACTAGCAATATGGGTGGGAATGGCAAGCTAAAGAGGATCAACACAGCATCCAAAGGGTTAAGAGTTTTCCTATTATCACGGGCAGTTTTTAAAGTAAATTCACTTGGTTTAATAGTGTAATATGATTTTATTTCTATTTTTGTTGTCAATAGCTTTTATTTATTTTATTTTATTTTAATTTAATGTAATGCAACAGAATACAGCTTTTCAGAAAATGTTTAGTGATGAAAGCTGCCGAAAATCTTAATTACAATAGAGATCATTTTAAAAATAAATAACTCCTTTTTACCATGGATTTTATGATAGAATGTCTCTTACTTGGCTCTCAAGATGAAAATGATAGGGTAGCCTGTACTACAATATGCACCTTTAACCTCTGTTTTATTGAGCATGAGGTAGATTTGTGTTTTTCCCTCTCATCAAATACATTTATGAAATAACACAGCTTAAGAACTGAGCCTTCTTCATGGATGACTCACTCCCCTGCATCATACTTCTCCCAGGTAAATTACATTTTAATAACATTAAAAAAGCATAGAACCAGTCTGACAAGCTGCTTGCATGTATACTTGCAAGAAGATCAAGAATTTCATCTATGTGCTTCTTTTGAAGGTAATGGGCACCACAGTGTTTTACATTATTCCTAATAGCATAGGTCTTAGAATCTATAGTTATGGGGAAAATGTTGCAATCTCATAAAATGCTGTTTGGCCAACTCTGGATCTTCTGCATCATCTATAGAACCACTGTTCAAGGCAATATTTTACGGAATTCTATCAAACCTGTTAAGCCCAGAGATTCAAACTTGCACAAGGGTACTTTAAGATTAGTCATTTCTAGTGAAGGCTGACCCCCCAAAGGCTGGGTCTAGGGAAGAATTCTAAGGTTTGGATTCTTACCTAGACTTGCCTGCACCTCTGTTGTTGAGAAATTGAGCTCTCTTTCAAGACTTCTTGTGCTTTTTTTTTCCAGACAGATAGTAAATACTGTGAGTCAGATTCTCTACCCTTCTGGAACTCCATTCAGATGCAGTTTTCCACTAGCAGAGAGTTTCTCTGCACAGTAGGAATTCTCCACTGGCCATTTTCCACCAGTGTGTATTTCCTTTGTGTCTCTTGGTTGGCAAAAAAAGTGAACTTAGTGGAGTGGAGAATCTGGACCCATTAGCACAGCCTTTGTCCCTGTATTTCACCACTTCAGCTATTGCTTTGAAGAGTAAGGTATGAAAAATAAAAACTAAACAAAAAAGATTAACAATTTCTTATTGGAGTCCCCAAAAAGGTTTATTTCTAGTATTGGATAAAATCTAGACTGACGATGATTTGTCTGTTGCCAAAGCTCTGTCTTTTTCCTGTGCCAGATAAACTCAAATCAATGTGGATTTTCTTAGTGTACAATTGAACAAGCATATACATGGGACACTATCAAAAATTAGAATAATAATTGACAGCAAAAGAGTCAAAGTAGTGTAAGAAAACAAAATACTGAATCAAGAATGAAAAAAATGGAGAGCAACATTTAAGTAACATGGACTTCTGGCTCTTCAGAATCCGGCTAACTAGTGTAACTAGAATTTATTCAGCAGTTAATATGTGCAAACATATGCATATTATTTGAAGTTGAATACTTCAGGTCCAAAAGCTACACGTACTGTGGTCAGGAGAGGTATTTGATCTCTGGCTCATGGACTCTGCAACACTGTCTGGAGTGCCTCATGACCATCACTACCTACCTCTGGGCAGAGTGTCAAAAACAGGGCACATACCCCAAACTGGTGGTATGTTCTATAGGTAAATTTCATCAAACCAGTAACAAATGTGAACTCCTGGCTCACTATAACAGAACCATAGGGCTAGAAGGGCCTGCAAGGGTCATCTAGTCTAACCCCTGCCAAGATGCAGAATTTGTTGTGTCTAAACCATAGAAGACAGATGGCTATCCAGCCTCCTTTTGAAATCTACAGTGAAGGAGATTCCATGACTTTCCTAGGCAGTTTGTTCCATTGTCCTATTGTTCTTAGTTAGAAAGTTTTCCCTGAGATTTGATCTAAAACTGCTATATGTAGTTTGAACCCATTGCCTCCTGTCCTGCCCTCCATGGCAAGAGAGAACATTTTTTCTCCACTTTTTTAATGGCAGCCTTTGAAGATTGCTATCATGTCCCCCTTAATCTTCTCTGTCCCAAAGTAAATATACCCAGTTCTTTCAGCCTTTGCTCATATGGTTTGCATTCCATCCCTTTGTCACTTGCCTCTGGATCCTTTCCAGTCTCTCTACATCCTTTCTATACAGCAGTGACCAAAACTGGACACAGTACTCCAATGGAGGCCTATACAGCGCCAAGTAGAGCAGCACTATTACCTCCCGTGATTTATATGCTATGCCTCTGTTAATGCAACCTAAAATTGCATTTGCTTTTTTTGCAACAGCATTGCATTGTTGACTCATGCTGAGGCTGTGATCCACCACAACTCCCAGATCCTTTTCAGCAGTGCTGCTGCCAAGCCAGTTATCCCCCATTCTGTATTTGTGCATTTGTTTTTCCTTCCCTAAGTGTAGTATCTTACATTTATCTTTGTTGAATTTCATTTTGTTGTCTATAGCCCAGTTCTCCAATTTATGACGATCCCTTTGAATTTTAGCTCTATCCTTCAAAGCGTTGGCAATCCCCCTTGCTTTCTGTCATCTGCAAATTTGATCAATATGCTCTCTATTCCTAGATCCAGGTCATTAATAAAGATGTTAAATGATATCAGACCCAGAACAGATCCTTGTGTAACCCCACTTGCAACCTCCGTCCAATCTGACACCATTCCATTAATAGTTACTCTTTTTTTGCAGTTATTTAACCAATTATATATCCACTTAATGGTAGTTCCACCGAGCCCGCATTTCTCCAGCTGACATGTGGGACTGTGTCAAAAGCCTTGCTGAAGTCCAGGTATATTTTGTCCACCACAATTCTCCTTTCCACCAAACTAGTTACTTTGTCAAAGAAGGAAATCAAGCTGCTTTGACATTATTTGTTCTTGGTAAATCCATGCTGGCTGCTAATGATCACCCCTTCGTCCTCCAGCTATTTGCAAATTGAATATTTTATACATTGCTCAAGTACAGAGGTCAGCAACCCCTTTCAAAAAAGAACAGCCATTTTTTTTGTTTTTTTCTTTGACCAAAATATTTCAAGAGCTGCATCACATGCAAAACTACTTGTAGAATTAGAATTTATCAATGAATAATAATTGAACATATTAAAGTTATTACTACTCACCAATACTTTTAATGTGACTTCTGCCATTTGAATTTGCATATAAACAGGAGGGGGCTTCGGGCTGCGGCAGGCGATTGGGGTGCAGGAACGGATGCGGGGTCTGGGAGGGAGTTTGTGTGCAGGAGGGGGTTCTGACCTGGGGCAGAGGGTTGGGGTGCAGGAGGGGGTGCGCGGTGCAGGCTCTGGCCAAGAAGCGCTTACCACGGGTGGCTCCCAGCCGGCAGTGCAGCAGGGCTCAGGCAGTCTGCCTGCCTGCTCCATGTGCTGTCTCCACCCCCAGCACAGTCCTCATAGCTCTCATTGGCTGGGAACCGGCCAATAGGAGCTGTGGGGGCAGTGCTTGCAGGCCCGGGCAGCACACGGAGACCCACTGTCCCCTCCGCCGTGATGCACCGCCGGCTGGGAGCCACCTGTGGTAAGCGCCTCCCGGCCAGAGCCTTCACCTCACACCCCCTCAAAAAATGGCTGCCCACAAGGGAGCAGCCAAAGAGCCGCATGCAGCTCTGGAATCGCAGGTTGCCAACCCCTGGTATAGTAGCTTCCCAGGTGTTGAGGTCATGCTGACTGGTCTATAGTTCCTGGCTCCTTCTTTTTCCCCCTTTTAAAGATGGGCACATCAGCTCTTATCCAGTCTTTCAGGACCTCTCCTGTCATCCATGAGTTTGCAAGTATTATTGCTAGTGGCTCCAAGATTTCTTCAGCTAATTCCTTCAGCAACATGGGTTGAATAACATCAGGTCCTGCTGACTTGATTTCATTCAAATTAGTCAGAAGACCTCTGACGTGTTCTTTACTTTTCCTGATCCACATCCTTTCCCCTTCATTGTCTATGGTAACTTCGCTAGTCATCCTCTAACATGTTATTTTTTGTATGAAGACTGAAGCAAAGTAGGCATTGAGCAGCTCTGCCTTCTTATCATCCATTACCAGCTCAACTTCTCCATTGTGCAGCAGACCCACACTGCCCCCCATCTTTCTTTTTTGTCTGACATATTTGTAGAACCCCATCTTGTTGTCCCTAACATTTCTTGCCAGCTGTAACTCAGTCTTACCATAGAGTCACAGACATTCTCCTCTCCAGTCAATAGTACCACCCAGACAAACTGGACTTAGTGATAAATGGTCACTTTAACCAAAAATCACACCATATTCAGGATGGTTCCAGTCGCAAGCTTACCCCAGATCAGTTGATACCTTAGATCTGTCACCAAAGAAAACCCCTATACCCAGTCCTATAATAAACTATCTAAAAGTTTATTAAATAAGAAAAGAAATAAGAGAGTTATTTGCAGGCTAAAGCAAGCAAACAAATACACACAAATGAGTTACCACCTAAATCCTAAAATGACAGAGCTGTAGTGATCTGTCAATTCAAAGTGTCTTTCAGGGTGGATCCAGGAGGCAGCCCCTGTTGATCTCTGGCTTTAGTTTGGTGTCTCTAACCCCCACAATTCAAACAGGGAAGAGATGGAAATTTGTCCTGTGACATTTTATTTCCTTCATTCAGCTTCCAAGTCCACAGGACAAGCTTCCTTGCACGAAGCGTTTCCAAAGTGTAATAGGGCCATTGACCAAACCATTGTATTTAAATGTTACTTGATGGCCCATCTGATTTTGATAGTCCTTCTTGCTGATTTCTGTGCCATGGGTCACAGTTTCAGAGCAAACATTTTCAAAGTTATAGAGCAAAACCTACATATTGTCTTATAGCATGGAATACAGATGTTACATCCAGCAACTTACAAGCATTTTGTAGAGTCTAAACACTAAATACAGTATTATAAGACTAATACCTATTTTGAGCAAAACTAACATACAGGTGAACTGATCTGATCTCCAGCTATGAGTTTGTCAGTTTTTAGCTAGGGCCTACAGCCTGAGCAAGAGCTGGCATCTGGCCTGCCAGTGTCACAGATTCATTTCCACCAGGGATGATCAGGATTAATCAGGTAGAACTTTCACTCAAGATATGGGAGACTTTCCTGACAGATTTTTGGGGAGATAGAAACATTTCTCTTACAGTACAGGTCTGAAAATGGATGTCCTTTAGGGAAGGGTTCAGGTTCAACAGGTTTAGCTGAAACCATACTTCTGTGGCTTCACTACTCCTATTCATAATGCATAATCTTAATGATCATATACTGTATTTAAAAGGGAAAAAGGAAATCCACTAAAGCAGGTTTAAAATTACTGGCACAAAATGCTAAATACTGGTGTTGCTGGATTCATGACAGCAAATAAGGGACAGATATTAGTTTGTAATAAAATATTTAAATACCTTACCCTGGAATCCTAATCCATGTAATGTGTAAGGGTACAGAAGTTGCTGACATTCCAGAAGGTGGCAAAGAAGGAAATGTAAGGCAATCTTAACCATAAATGGAAGACTAATACTACATTAAGACAATTCTGCACTTTACTAGAAAATCGTCTTGTTCCTGTCGATTATGTGTTGACACCAGCTGCTTCTCTTCTAATGAATAAGGGATAAGGTACACAAGACACATTAATATTCTTTGAATGTGTGGAGGATTTCTGAACTGTGGGAGCAGAATATATTTTAAATGTAATTTCATTACTGAAGACAATTAACAATTGATTTTGGATTAGTGGTAGGACAAACAGATTAAGAAAAGTTTGTGTACCTGGTTATTTGTGGGTTTAAATGGATAAAAGTGTCTAGGGAAGGCACCTCTTTTGTCTGTTTTATAAATCCAAATACATAAATACATAGATAAATTTAAAATTCAGCAATAGAATTTGTTAGTGCTGGACCAATTTCAATAGGATTGAAAAAGGTGTTCTACATAACTGGGCTGGAAATTTCACAAGAAAAACCTACCATGATAATTTAACACTTTTATTTCTACTCCGAAACATGAAAGTCATTCCAAATTTTAGTCGAAAGCCTAGATCATTTCTGATCTGTGCCATCTATTCTAGTTGTTGTAGAGCTGGTCATTTTGTGGTTGTTTTTTTTTTAATTCTGAATTTTTTAAATGAATAAAGAAGGATGACATTTTTCATAAAATGTTTGTGAAAAAAAAAGTTTCCCAATGAACTCTAATCATTAGTATTTAATTGACCCTAGACACAAGTATTTATTGTATAACTTATTGTTGAAACAAATAAAAAAATAATTCCTGCGGTTATTTTCAGTTGCCTCTTCATAAAGCCAATTCATTGTAATCAGTATTTTGCAGGGAGTGGAAAACTTCTCTGCAGATTTCTACATGAAAAGACAATTTGGGGCTGCCTTTTATTGCTACTTCATAACTATTATGGCCAGTACTATTATACATTAAGTATTTTCCAGAAACAGATTCTAAAATTATATTTCCAGGAATGGTGTCATGATCATTTCTAAAGCACTAGGGCTGGCCCGCACATAGTTCTCCAAAATACATTCTGTTGCAGTTTTTGAAGTTTCTATTGCCACTTAGCTTGGTGATGAGTACATGGGCTTCTAATTGAATCCAACTTCATGTCTATCTTAGTTGAACGTTCAATAGTAGTAGTGTCAAAACTTTAATTTCAATTTGGCCCCTTGGAAGTTTCTTGGGAAGACACATTTTAAACAATTCTCTGTTATTAGTGCCATATTCATTAACACCATAATCCAACATCAATCTTTAATTATCAGACCAATTTGTTTCATGTTATTAATATTTGCAATTCGTACAGAGTCAGATTGTGATGTCTTTACTCAATCTGAATAGTGCCTACTCCACTGAACCACTAAAGTACTACTCAATGTGAATAAATGCATATTGCTTTCCAATACAAATTTAGACTGATTTTATGCATGAAGAGCTTTCAGTCTCAAAAAATTGATAACAAATAGGTGAAGATAACTAGACAGGGACAGAGAAGAGCATAGGGTGCAGTAGAGAATAAGTTTTCAATAGAGTTTAGGATAAATTGGAGAGGTGTTTCACAATGTCCAGAGAGAAGGAAATTGCAGTAGTCATGAATGAGAAGATCAAGGTTTGTACAAGGGTTTTACTAATGGGGATGAAATTAATAAGTTTTTGATTTTGGAGATATTTCAAAGATTAAACTGCCAACCTGTAGTGACAGAATATGTGAGGTCAGGGGAGGCAGAGGTGAGAAGAATCAAAGATGGATCAAAAGATGCAATTATGTGGGACAGTGAGGATTATGGAATGTTATGGAGAAAATATGGGAGAGTATTTGGGGAGAAAGATAAAATAGTTCTGAACATGCTGAGTTTGAATTGGCAGTGTGTAAACTGTGAGAAGATGTCAGAGAAGCAGTTGGAAATATGAGTCAAAAAGGGAGCTAAGGGAAGGAGGTATACATTCAGAAGTCTTTGGCACAGATAACTAACTATGATCTAGAGTACCAAGAATACCAGAGGGCCAAGGAAATACCCCTTTGGATCATCTCCAAGCAATACAAGGAAGGAGGAGGAGAGAAAGAGATCCTAGAGGAGTGATGAAGAGCACTTAGGGAAGTAGGGAAGTGTGGAGTCTCTAAAAGCAAGGGGAACATCTAGAATAATGGAGTGATAGACCATGTCAAGTGCTGAGGATGAACTGAGGAAGGTTAGAGTGGAGAATAGGCCTTGAGATATACCTTGAGTGATAACTTAATTATGAGTTTCAATTGAGGGATTGAATCTAGGTGAGGATCAAGAGGTGTTCAAAGCAGCAAGGGCAAAAGCACATATTCTGACTTGAATTCTTAACGTAAATTTTAGCCATTGTGATAGTAAAAACTACTCACTAGTCCCATAGGAGACATATACTCCAAAACCCATTGGTTTCAGTGGGAGTTGTTCATGTAATTGCAGTGCAGCACTTAAGGATATTGTGGATCTGTGAATTTAAGCTTTACATTCTGGCCTCTCATCTCCTCCATAATGCAAAACTTTTGGGTTCACTTAGAGTTAAAAAAAGCAAAAAGGACCAATATATATATATATAGTGACAGGGTTGGGCCAGATGGCTACAGGAGAGTGATCGAAGGCAGATATATTAGCCCCAGGTTAAGCAGGTCCCTTTTCCCTGGGTAAGGTAACAGGGGCAGTTCCAGAACAATCAGGAACTTGCTGGAACCAATTAAGGCAGACAGGCTAATTAGGACACCTGGAGCCAATTAAGAAGCTGCTAGAATCAATTAAGACAGGCAGGCTAATCAGGACACCTAGTTTAAAAAGGACCTCACTTCAGTCAGTGAGGGGTGCGCTGTTAGGATATAGATATTCAGGCCCATCTGCAAAGGCCTATACTTTAAGAATTTAGGTGTATTCTTATCACTAAGCTAGTTATAGAGGTATAAAAGAGAGAATCAAAATCACTGTCTGCCAGTGTAATGGCCTTCTCTTACTGTGACAGTCTGAGCCCTGTTCTTAGGCTAAGGCCTTCGGCTAAGCAGCAGGGCAGCCATAAGCTGGGAAGTGTATAGTCACATCCTTACATTCCAAACTAGTCACATTGAAATAAGGTGCTATTGGGCTGTTAGGAATACAATCCTGTCCTGATATTCCTATCACCTCCAGAGAAAGGGAAGAGCCTGGAAGATGTAAAAGGAAACTTAGTTTGATAGCATCCAGACTGGCAAGAACGCACTTATCAATAACTGGGATGTGCAATCCTCATTTCTGTATTGTTCTATCACTGTAGTCTCCACTTCCCTATTGTTTGTCTGCATAATCTCTGTCTGGTTCTGTGATTGTTTCTGACTGCTGTATAATTAATTTTGTTGGGTGTAAACCAATTAAGGTGGTGGGATATAATTGGTTAAATAATTATGTTACAATGCTTTAGGATTGGTTAGTTAAATTTCAGTAAAATGATTGGTTAAGGTATAGCTAAGCAGAACTTAAGTTTTACTATATAGTCTGCAGTCAATCAGGAAGTGGGGGGGATGGGAACAGGGAATGGGGGTGGGGGAATTGGAATCATGTGTTGCTAAGGGGGGGAATGGAAACAGGGAATGGGAACAGGGACACAGGCAAGGCTCTGTGGTGTCAGACCTGGAAAGGGGGACAGTGAGGAAGGAAACTGGAATCATGCTTGCTGGAAGTTCACCCCAATAAACATCGAATTGTTTGCACCTTCGGACTTCGGGTATTGTTGCTCTCTGTTCATGTGAGAAAGACCAGGGAAGTGAGAGGGTGAAGGAATAAGCCCCCTAACATGCACAAGGAGCTGTGAGTGAGAGGGTGTGCTGCTGGAGGACTGAGGAGTACAAATGCTAGCTGGCATCAGGAGGAAGGTCCTGTGGTGAAGATACAGAAGGTGTTGGGAGGAGGCCATGGGGAAGTAGCCCAGGGAGTTGTAGCTGTCACACAGGTGTTACACAAAACACTGCAGACAGCTGTTATCCACAGGGCCCTGGGCTGGAACCTGGAGTAGAGGGCGGGACCGGGTTCCCCCCATCCCCACAACTCCTTATTGGATACAGGAGGAGTTGACCTGGACTGTGGGTCCCACCAGAGGGGTAGGTCCCCGACCCACTAGGTGGACCAGCAGAGACTGCGGGGATTGTTCTCCTTCCTTTCCCCCATGCTGGCCAGTGATGAGGTTAGCTGAGTGAACGGCAGGTTTGAGCCACTAGCAAAAGTGGCCAAACTGAGGGCTGCTGTGAATCTCTGAGGCGAGCAAATCCGCCAATAAGCACAGGACCCACCAAGGCAGAGGAGGAACTTTGTCACTATATATATATATATATATATATATATATATATATATATATATAAAGCTCATTTGTAAGTTAGTTACTGCCAGTGCTATTTATGAACATAAAATTTCCACAACTGAAACAAGTCTGGCACATTTTATTTTTTTGACATTTGGCTCAGAGACTAGTGTATTTAGACAAGTCAGTAAGGGATGGTGAACAGATACCACCACACAGCACTCTTTACACACTTTAAGGACTGAACTGAAGTGGAAATATCTCGTTTTATGTAACTGTGCACCCTCAGGTTTTCGGGGAGGGGGGAATAGCTGGAAATCTTGCAAGAGGACTATTCTAGAAATGAGCCTCAATAAAATACCCTGCTACGCCCTATGGCCCCAAAATGATATGATCTGGTGGTCTGGGAGATGGTTAGGATTCCCTCACTTATGTTGCACATGGCAAAAAAAAGTCCTAGATGGGTATATTTCTTATTTTTCTTGTTTGTTTTTTTGAGCCTCACTCAGATTCACTGGTCTCTGTGAGCTACCCTGCCCTGCACTAAGTTGCCTCTCTGCATTCAGCACTATGACAGAAATGGAGCTGCTATGTAATAATGTTATGAATACTGAGAAGTAACAAATTTAGGAACACTGTATGTGACTTTCCTGTATGAATGCATCAACTAGTTTAATACAGGGCTATGGGAAGAACATACAGGGAAGCAGCACAATGGCTTTCCAGTGAAGAACATTTGGGCATACACTTGAAAGACAATGGGGCAGGCTGTTGGCTTTAAGGATCCTGTCTCCTGTCCTAAACGTTGTTTTCTCAGAGCTGGGAGTTGCCAGATCAAAGGCTATAAATAGTTAAAAACAGTACGGTTTCCTGCAGAGATGGGGGAGGTGAACTGCCAGGGCTGACCAGGGAATGTCATTGAGATTTGACAGGGAGGTAACATGACGTAGATGGAGGCTTTGTGCTGGATTCTACTGGGAGTTAGTCCTTCCAGTGGTAGATGGTTAGTCACTTGCCAAGCAGATATGTATATAGGAAGTTTTATTATTTTAAGAGATGTTTTCTCTTAAATGTTTTTGTTCTATATCAATGATACTTTACCTTAAGTAGGCTGTTTGTTCACCAATTACCAGTGTCATTGCAGAGTCTGAACATGTCAGACTTGTTGAGGTAATCACGATTGATACACAGAAGACTGCAAACCTGTATCTGCTCTGTGAGTGGGAGAATTACATCATCCCATCCTGAGAGATAGGTGATGGCTAGAAGCGTGAGACCTAGAGGAGGTGCTTATGGAGAGACCAGGAGGGGACTGAGTAGTAGCTTGTCCAATAACTGTGATAAGCAACATGTACTTCCCCTACCCCAACCAGCCTACTTCTACTATGGCTGAATATTGCTCCTATTTCAAATTCTGTTATGGTTCAGATCATTCATCTAACTTTAAACATGTATTGGAACTTCTAATATGAGCAAATCCCAAAGCCCAAACTTTTTGAGGTTCATCAGCACTACATTTTTTTTCATTTCCCTGAAGAAGCCCAAGGTTATTATGCAAAGCTGATATATTGCCCTGCAGATTCATATTTGCTGAACATGTACGGTCAAGCTGTGCAGTTAGTTGTACCATTTCTTAACAGGTAACAGACAGAAACCCTTCTCAGATGAACAATGAGAGCACTTAAGGCTGCTTGGAAGCCACCAAGAGCAGCATCTATTATTAATAAAGACAACAACTTCTTTTCACTCTGAAAAGTTTGGCAAAGATGATATATTGTCTGCATAGCTCATCTAGCCCTGTCACACCATCACAAAAATGACTAAGTGCCTTACTTAAAAATTCTAAGATAGCTGAATTAAAAGTTAAACTAATTTATACAACATGCTTTGTTGACTGTGGCTTTCACTTTCCTTTACTTTGTTACTGGCACTTTAATTGCTCGCCTGGCTAGTGATTCAGGGAGTTCTATTAAGGTATGGTGCAGTGGTGGGAAGTTCAACTTTCTAAGTTAATATATCCCACTTTTCCAAAATACATACTATTGCAGAAAAAAATGCAACAACATGCAGAAATTCACAGCCTACCTTCAATCCCAGTTTTTCACAAAAGCAAAGCTAATAGCATCATACTGAGACTGATATTTGAAAAGACATTGTGATGAAAAATTATTCTTTGCTGCTGGCACAAGCTACCATCTGGTAACTGGGACAAATTAATTGGATATCATGGTTTCCTTTGTAAATAACAAGGACTTGAAGTATTTGTTAGCGCAAGCTTTTTATTGTTACCCTTTTTCCTTAATAAATGTTTATAAATGCCCAGATGATGACAAAAGCTATCCATATTAAAGCTGCTGTTTTAAAGCATCAGCCTCCTTTGCAAGAGAATGGTGCCTCTAGAATAATTTTTCACTTCTACTAGTAATCAAGGAGAAAAGAAAAGCTAGAAAAAGAAGACTCAGGCTAACTTGTCAGTGCAGAAAATAACTCTGGTAACTAACAATCTTTATGCTTTAATGGTCTGAACTTGCACCCATTGAAGCCCGCTACATGACTCATATTGACTTCAAAGATACAGCATAATTTGAGCACTGGCAAATCTTATATATACACAGTATTCCATCTTCCCCTCTTTCTAACCATCTTAGGTTTTTCCATAGTGCCTATCACAATAGAACCTTGGAACCGTCAACTTAGATCAGTATTTGTTTTCCTGAGTTTTGGTTGCAGACGTGATTTGTATTAGGCTGGCATTTTAATTGTTATTGTAAAAATCTGTTTATTATAAATCATTATACAGCAACCCACGTTGAGAGGAGGACTAACAGGGGGGCTTTGTGGTTAACATAAGAACAGTAAGACAGGTTATAGGTACTACATAGATGGAACTCTACCCACATGGGCATTTAGGGCTAGATTCACACATCAAAATTGTAGGGGTGGTAATGCTGAAGCCTGGACTTAGGCATCTATCTCCATGGGGTGGGGGGTTAAGACAGACAAAGAGCCACCTAGCATGCTTCAGGGAGACACCTTGCTCTGCTTGGGATTCTCAGCAGCAAACAATGTAGGAGTTAGGTGCCTATTCCATTAATGAAACAATCTGGGGTTGGAGGAGCTCCCTCATAACTTTTAGTCCAGGGGTTTAGGTTCTCACCTGGGATGTGAGAGATCTCCCCACCATTGAAGTCCAACCTCCACCCAGGAGGGAGAAGGTATTTGAATAGGGAGGTGCTACTTCACAGTAGGGTGCCCTAGTCACTGGGCTGAGGGATATTCTGATGTGGGTCTCCCAGAGTATCTCTTGTTGAATAAATCATCTTAAAAAGTCATTGGAGCAAGGGGACTGTATCCTGGGTCTCCCACATGTAGAGGGAACGCAAGAAGGGAGCAAATGCAGTCATGTGCCCCCAGCCAGATATCTGCCAGGGTGGGAGTTGGGCTGAGCATGGCTGAGGGGGACATGCCTGGGAAAGGCACCAGCACCTAGCGCTCCCACTGAGCTCCACTAGAAGGCACCTGGAGCATGGAAGAAAGACAGAGATGGCAGTGCAGCTCTGCCAGAGGGGGCAAGAGGAAGCCTTCTGAGTCCCATCCCTTCCTCTTCTACAGCTGCAGTGACCTGCTCAGCTCTGGCCTGTGCCACACCCACAGTGAGGAGGTAATGGGAGAAGTAAGTCAGGAAGGAGTTGGGGGTAAGGTGCTGCCGGCTTGGAGCGGGTGTGGGAGGAACAGGGGATGTTGGAAAGGGACCAGAAGTGATGCATGGGGCAGCCACATGCCCTCCCCGACCCTTTAAAGTGTGTCCCCCCATCATCAAACGTTATGGGTCATCTCTACCCATAATGTTTTCCCCACCCAGGTGCAGAGTCATTTACCTGATTGTACTTGTTCTCTCTCTGTCCCAATTATTTTTTTCATTATCTATACACAGTGGAACAACTTCTATAGGAGAGATAGAGGGAGACTAACATCAAAATATTCTGTAGCCCCGTGGCTGGTGCACATCCCTGAGAGGTGACCGATACCTGTTCAAATCAGGCAAGCAGAGGGGCTGTGCTGTAATTGTGGCTTTAAGAGAATGAATAGAAGCTTCAGAGTGTGAGCTGACACTCAGGTTTAGGATAGACTGACCTGAGTTAAGATGCTGTGTATATGTGTTAACTGCATATCTAATAAAAACTGCTAGGTTACTAGCAATGATTTATTATTAAGACTAGTGGATTTACCTGAATATAAAACAATAGAGGGGTCATCCCACATCCCAGGCAAGTACCCTACCTCCTGGGCTAAAAGTCAGAAGGAAGGTCATCCCGGCCCAGTCTTTTTTTGTAACTTTCTCTATAGTCACCCCATTCCGTAGGCAAGTTCTGACCACGTGTACCAGATTGGGCCCCACAAGAGAGTTAGGTGGAGGAATGCCTAACTTCACTTGGTTCGTGCTTTGCACTGGAGCTTAGGTGCCCAAACACCTGGTGTAGGGCTGCAGTGTGCATGTGCACAGGCAGAAATATAGACATCCAGGGACTTTTACTGCATATATTTAGGCCTCGAGCAAGTTTAGGTGTCTACAGGGCTTGGGGGCAGGTGAGCAGGGGCTTTGTGAATCCCAGTGAGGCCTGATTCTGGGATTTAAGTGCCTATCGTGGCAGTTGGTGCCTGTTGCCCTTACATCCGAATGGGGTCCCATCAAAGCCAATGAAGTCCATGCAGAATAAGGGTCCATACCAATGTGTTACTTTGTAGGAAAGTGGTGAACCACTGTATTATTGTCCAATGTATCTATTAATGGAATGGGCTGCTGCCTACCTCTGTACTCCAAGGTTATCTTTTTTTGTCCCATTAATCAACCCTGTCAGGATCAGCAAGAGAAAGAACACCACTCCTCCAACTATTCTGATAGGACCCAAAGGCTAAAGACAGCAGATACTTAAGTACTGGGTGCACTCAGAACCCTGCGATTCTTATCTTGTCCTTTCTCCATAAACTTAGCTGGAGCACCTCAGTCTTCACTAAAACAAGGCTAAAGTAATTAACCAGAAACTTTAATTGTGTGGTTGCACAGAACAAACTGTTATCTCAAGAGCTCATCTTAAAAAAAAAAAAAAATCTTTCATCTCCTGACCTAATATAGCTGTGAGATCACTCTAAAATACACAAATACATTTTTAAAAGTTAAAATAACATTAGCCATCTTATTGAAGTACACAAAGGTAAGGACAGAGCAGTTTCCTATCAGAGAGGCCCTAAACACTGAGTGATCTTAGTGTGCATCCCTCACTCATCCATCTCTCCCTCCGGGCCTAGATTTTTCAGCTCAATGTTTTTTTTTTACTTTTTTTAAATTTAAATGCCTTTGTTTTTTTAATAGTACTGTAGCTTATCTTCTGTAGACAGAACTCTCTGCTCTTATCTCACAAGATGCAGGAGCAGCTACCATATTATTCTTCCTGCACAGTAACTTTCCACTGAATCTTAGAAACGATAATGCAGTATTTCTATTAGCCAATACACAACGTCCTTTTAAAATAATTTGTCCAAGCATGGCATTAATTTCAGTGAAGATTTGCATAGTAAAACTAACACAGTAATGGAGCTTAAGAGACTGTTAAAATGTTTCATCTCAGCAAAAGTTGCCTGGAGAAATTTATCATTTAGGCCCCGATCCTGCAATGCATTCTGTGTGGGTGAAAACCAGCACCCACACTGAACCCTACTGAAGTCAGGATCCAAATTATAAATTTCACTGGTTTTAGTAGGACATTGTGTAGAGGCAGGGGTCTTCCCTCTGGGAGTTCATTACAGAACTGTGGTCTTCTCTGACTTCTCACAAGGATGAACAATATATGTTTTTTCAGGAGTTAGAAGTTAATTAATACCTGCAGGGTCACTTGCAGTCATGGGGTAGAATCCTGGCCCCAAAGAAGTCAATAGGAGTGTTGCTGTTGACTTCTATAGGACAAGGATTCCAGCCATAAGTTCTAACTTCAATCTTCTGTAATTAGAGCTGGTCATTTTTGTTTTAATTTCAATGAAATCTCATTTCAAAATTTCCTTCTATAATAAATTGCAATGTATTAATGCTTATTCTCTCCAGTTACCCAATGGAAAACTAAGGCACAGAATGGTTAAATGACTTGCTCAAGGTCACAAAACCTAGATTAGAAACCAGATCTCCTTATTCCAGGTCCCATACTCTAGCCCAGAGGTGGGCAAACTACGGCCCGCGGGCCACATCCGGCCTGCGGGACCCTCCCGCCAGGCCCCTGAGCTACTGGCCTGGGAAGCTAGCCCTCGGCCCCTCCTCTGCTGTTCCCCCTCCCCCGCAGCGTCAGCTCACTGTGCGCTGCCGGTGCAATGCTCTGGGCAGCGGGGCTGCGAGCTCCTGCTCCTGGGGCAGCGCAGCTGCAGAGCCCGGCCTGACCCGGTGCTCTGTGCTGCACGGTGGTGTGTCTGACTCCAGCCGGGCGGCGCAGCTCTAGCACCACCAGCCACCAGTGCTCCAGGCAGCACGGTAAGGGGGTGGGGGTGGGGTTGGATAGAGGGCAGGGGAGTTTGCGGTGGTGGTCAGGGGGCAGGGTGTGGATAAGGGATGGGGCAGTCAGAGGGCAGGGAACAGGGGTTGAATGGGGGCAGGGGTCCCGGGGGGGCAGTCAGGAAGGAGAGGAGGGGTTGGACGGGGCAGCGGGGGGCAGTCAGGGGTTGGGGTTCTGGGGGCTGTCAGGAGAAAGGGAGCAGGGGGGTGGATGGGGCAGGGGTCCCGGGGGGCTGTCAGGGAACAGGGGGGGTTGGATGGAGCAGGAGTCCAGGGTGGGGGGCGTCAGGGGGCGAGAAGCAGGGGAGGGTCAGATAGGGGGCGGGGCCGGGCCACGCCTGGCTGTTTGGGGAGGCACAGTCTCCCCTAACCGGCCCTCCATACAATTTCCGAAACCCGATGTGGCCCTCAGGCCAAAAAGTTTGCCCACCCCTGCCCTGGACATTACATAACACTGCGTGGAGGAACGGCAAAAAGGACAGTCATTCACAAGCTTTGTAGCAGCATGAACAGCCCTCATCCATGGAGGTTTTTCTAAATAGTGACTGCCAATCAGTTCAGATTTTGTGGTGGTTTTATGCTGTAGACACATATCATTAGAGTATAAACAGACATTGCTGATTTTACTTTTACTTGTGATTTACATCTTTGAACCCATGAGAGTCAAGCTGATTGCATTAGAACTAGACTACCTAGCCCCTTTGCTATTTAATTCTTACTCTGTTCTCTACTCTATGCACCTTAATTCAGGTTTATAAGATCCATATGAGAATTAGGCAATGCTCACACAATTTTTTTAAGTAATCCTGGCATCTAATTTTCAATACACTTCCACCTAACAGCTTTAGAAAGCTTTGTGAACTTGCTATGAAGAAAATGGATTGTCATTAACTTACTTGTGTTGTTAAGTTAATAAAATTTAACATCCAACAAGCTTCATTGGAAACAGAATGCTTGACAAATAAAATTATGACTTTAAAATGACATATATCTCCTCTTTGGGCGGTTAAACAAGTTGAGTTGAAACAATCTCTGGCTCAGATTGTATATTTTCAGGAGAGAAATTCAATTTTTGTTTATTTGGGCTGACAGCAAAGTATTTTCAAATGTTATATCTTTAAGCAAGAGATTATAATCTTGAAGGCTTTTATGTGTTTCTGAATTGCCTCACAAAATGTGCAGTGCATGAGCCAATCTAATGTGGTTACTGTGGTCATGGACTTTTCCAAAGATCCAAGCAATAAGCATTATGAGTGAGGTTTCTCCCAAATATCACATCACTGTTATAGCCACTGTACAAAGGCCAAGGAACTTTTGCGGAGAATAAGGATACTGGAGGATATATGCAATCCATTTTCAGGACAGATAAATTATATGGTTCTTAAAAATGGTACTCATAATATTCACTAGGAAAATGCATACAGGGTATTAAATAGCTAAAATGATGGCATGCAGTAACCAGTATGGAAGAATTTGTTTGTTTTATTTTTAAATTTAACATTGGGTTATATTACTTTATTAGCAATAGCATCCGTTATTATAGCCAGTTGGGTTGTCATAGAATCATAGAATCATAGAAGATTAGGGTTGGAAGAGACCTCAAGAGGTCATCTAGTCCAATCCCCTGCTCAAAGTTGTGTTTGTTTTCTTTGGAGAAATATGTATAGGAATGTGATTTGACTTTGTGAGGTGGGTGGACGGAAAGGGAGTGACTAGCAAAAGGAAATTGAAAATATCGGATGTTGCCTAAAAGCTTAATGCTTTTTGATAGTGAAAAACCATCTTAAAAGAAATGTCAGTTTTATTATTGGAACCTCTAGTGACTAAGTGAAGAGAAATAAGACATTTTAATGACAGCCAAAGGGCTTGCCTGTGGCAGAAAGTCTGAATATCACAATTTACCTGCACATCTTCCATTTATGTATTTCTGCAACTCAAGTGAAGAGATGCCAAATAGCCCAGCACTATGGGCCAAATTTATTCCTGCTGTAACTCCATTAACTTGAACTTCCCATTTTATATATTTCATAAAATAATACAAATGCAACCCATCATATGAGTTGCAGGCTTAACTGGTTACAGTAATAGATGCTATTGCTAATTTTGTCAGAAGAGCCCTGCCAAGCTGTTGCAGTGCTCCGGGTTTTGTTGGTAACCTGGAGTCTGGATTTTTTGGTCATTGGCTCCCCGTGCCGGCAGCCTTCTAGATTACTGTGAGTGGAATCCAGACTCTGGATCCCTCAGTGTTTTAAGCCTCCAGAGTTTGAACAGAGTCAAGGCACTGTCTTAGTCTTGGGGTCCCGATGCATACTATCGGAGTTCACACCCTTGGTCTAGAACCCCTTCCGGAGAGTTGTGACCACACAGCCCAGCTGCCTAGCCTCTGGAACCAGTACTGACATTTCAGACTCCTCCCTGTAGCTTAAACACACTAGATCCCAGAATCCCAGTGAAGGTGTGAGGCTTCTGGGTGATCTGGAAGCCTACTTTCGCCACCTCCGACTCAAAGAATACTTTCAAGATAACACTGAACAGCGCACTGATACACAGATACCCTCCCACCAACAACACAGGAAGAAGAACTCCACATGGACTCCTCCTGAGAGTCGAAATGACAGTCTGGACCTATACATAGAATGCTTCCACCGACGTGCACAGGCAGAAATTGTGGAAAAACAACATCGCTTGCCTCATTACTATGAATATCCAATATCCTATGACTCCATGCTTATGTTTAGGGAAAACAAAAATTAAATAACTGATTTCTAATTCTCCTAATACTTCCTTATACTAATAGAAGAAATTTAATACAAAAAGTATAATCTGAAAAAGGTTGACAATTTTTCCAAATGATTCTTCTTGACTGTCAGTGGGTGTGACTGCTGTGTTCTGTGAAAGAAAGAAAGAAAGAAAGAAAGAAAGAAGCTTCCTGAGAGATTTGAGGCAAATTTCAGGTAATTTACTATAAAGGAAATTAAAGTAACATGCACAAAATAGTTGACAGAGCAAAGATTAACACTGTCACTTTACCTATCTCTATTTTTAGAAGATGATGCAATGAAACAGAAGGAAAAGTATTTGGATAAATAAATGAGACACTCTTTCTGACAAGCATAATTCTTTTTTACTTATTGAACAAGAATAAAAACTCCAACAGAGTTTGGCAGGAACTATGCAGAAGAAAGCCAAGAGCAAGAGATGTGTTATTTATGCTATGATCAAATCATTTTTCCTGAATGTCTTGCCGTATAAAAGGCAGAACATTTTACAATTGAATATTATCCAATTTAAATGTAATTGCTTGCTCATGTGGAGAAGCTACAGCTGAAGTGGATACCAAGAGTGTTATTTATGAGATCTCAATAGCAATCCATTAAGAACATAAGAACGACCATATTAGGTTACATCAAAGGTCCATCTAGCTCAGTATCCTGTCTTCCGACAGTGGCTAATGCCAGGTGCCCCAGAGGGAATGAACAGAACAGGTAATCATCAAGTGATCCATCCCCTGTTGCCCATTCCTAGCTTCTGGCGAACAGTCTAGAGACACCGTCCCTGCCCATCCTCGCTAAAAGCTATTGATGGACTTATCCTCCATGAACTTATCTAGTTCTTTTTTGAACTCTGTGATATCTTGGCCTTCACAACATCCTCTGGCAAGGAGTTCCACAGGTTGACTGTGCATTGTGTGAAGAAATATTTCTTTTGTTTGTTTTAAACCTGCTGCCTATTAATTTCATTTGGTGACCCCTAGTTCTTGTGTTATGAGTAGGAGTAAATAACACTTCCTTATTTACTTTCACCACACCAGTCATGATTTTATAGACCTCAATCTTATCCCCGCTTAGTCATCTCTTTTCCAAGCTGAAAAGTCCCAGTCTTATTAATCTCTTCTCATATGGCAGCCGTTCCATACCCCTAATCATGTTTGTTGCCCTTTTCTGAACCTTTTCCAATTCCAATATATCTTTTTTGAGATGGGGCGACCACATTTGCACGCAGTATTCAAGATGTGGGCATACCATGGACTTATATAGAGCCCATGGATTTATATAGAGGCAATATGATATTTTCTGTCTTATTATTTATCCCTTTCTTAATGATTCCCAACATTCTGTTCTCTTTTTTGACTGTCGCTGCACATTGAGTGGATGTTTTCAGAGACCTATCCACAATGACTCCAAGATCTCTTTCTTGAGTAGTAACAGCTAATTTAGACCCCATCATTTTTATATGTATAGTTGTGAATAGTATGTATATGTATATGTATAGTATGTATGTAGAGAACAAGTAGGAGCAAAAACTGCCATACCTTCTCAGCCCCCAAATTTGCTATCAATCCACAATCCACAATACAGTTGAAAGGTAAAGCTATCACTCTGATATTATATAGTATGTGTATTAGACAAAAACATTTTTCCCTTCCCCCCTCCTCCCACTACCTCATTTCTACTTCTATTACACAGTTAAATTAAAGGAGGCAATCTGGAGAGCTCTCAGAAGAATGCTTTTCAACTTTCCAAGGCCTAAATGTGAAACATAATGTGTGGTAAATATGCAAAATACATAACACAAACAAGTTATTTGTGCAGGAAACTTAAATGGAGATGGGATTGACTCCTTTAGTTTCAATAATCTCTGTTTTGATAACCTCTGTTTCATGACTTTATTTTTCATGTAAATGGCTTTTACTAAAAAAAGTAAGGGGACACCCAATTGGTGTGGAATGTAGCTAAAATGAATGAAGTCCCTTAAGATTCAGGAATTTGAGAGGCATGTTCAGAGGTTACTTGAACACAGAAGTGATCAAATTCACAAAGGTCTATCATTTTTATTGTTTTTCAGAGAAGTTTTAGTCTTAGCTTTAAGACTACATAGACTTCCCAATAGCTCTAAAAATAAAATAAAATAAAAAAATCAAAGCCCACTTGGTATGCTGCGTAAAGATTCTATTCTTTGTAAAACAATTTAAATAGCACATGCAATTAATAAGAAAGCTATTTATTCAAAGGAATTTGTTCTTAAACAGGTGATTGTAATACTGTATTTCAAATATATGCTCGTCATACACTTGTTAATTTTTGTTTACTTCACAATTATTACAGCTTTTAAAAAACCATTATGAATGTCTAGATTTGCATACTGTGTCTATTTCTTTGTATATTAAATCATTTTGTTCAGAAATCAGCTTGTTTCCATGGCTGTGTTGTTCTGGTGTCAATTCCTCCTCTCTGGTATTTTTCAGCTTTTCTGAATTTTCCACAATTGAAAATTCAATAAATAGCGGTGGGGTGGAGGAGGAAGGTTGTTTGTCTGCTGTTGCTATCAAGCTAAGGAACTGAAGTTATCAGAAGCAGTAAGGACAATATAGATACTTTTTCTTCTATATATACTATATATACTTTTCTTGTGTTAGTGCTATCTCTCACAGTGTGCCAGCATGCACTAGAGAGTAAAACAGATAAATCCATCAAAGTGCAAATAACAGTATTTTGTTTTTTATTTTCCACTGGCAAAGATACTGGCAGATAATGTTGGCATTATATATCAAATGCATATGTATGTGTGTATATATAATCCATATATGGGAAGAAATCCTGGCTCACTCAAGGCAACACCAAAACTCCCAATTACTTCAATGTGGATCAGGATTTCATCCATATAATATATAAATGCACACTTATATATATATAATACATACAAATGTCTACCTGTAACATGGAGATGTGTGTGCATGTATTACATACAAAATAATACTTGGCGATTCATAAACCCCCTGGTTGGATGCAGCATAACCGTGTAGGTTCTTGAACGCACTTGGTGCCTAAATTTCTGCTATGAAACTTCCCTGTGCACTGAGGTTTCTGCATCTGGACACATGCACTACTTCATGCCTAAGCACAAACATAATACTCAAATCAAGTGAAGATAGGCTTTGTCTAGGGTGACCATACATCCCATTTTGGCTGGGATAGCCCCTTTTTTAAGCCCTGTCCAGGCTGTCCTGACTTTTTTTGGCAAAAGTGGGCATTTGTCCCATTCTTTCTTGCCAACTTGATCAGCTGACAAGAGCAAACAGGATAAATGCCCACTTCTGTCAAAAAAGTAGGGTATGGAGGAACGTGCAGGGGCGGCAAATGGCAATGCCAACCCTGCACAGGGGGAGAGACAGGGCTCGGGTGAGCAGCGATGCCAGCCCCGCACGGGGGGTAGGGGGCCTTGGGCGAGTGGCTTGGACCAGCCCAGGATGGGTGTGCATGGGCCAGTGGCTGGGGCCAGCCCTGCTTGGGGGAGGGGCGGTGGAGGCTCAGGCTAGCCCCACACAGAGTCCCATTTCCCTATGGGAAATATGGTCACCTTAGCTTTGTCCCACCTACCTTGCCTGTAGGGCCTGATCTAGTACGCATGCTCAGAGCACACCTAACTCCATACAAAATGGCCTGGGGGATGGAGAGAGGAGAAGACAGCTCCTCTTATGACCTTCAGCTCAGTGGTTAGCATACTCACTTCAGATGTACAGACTCAAGTTAAATTCCCCTATCTACCTGATGAGAAGGGATTTGAACAAGGCTCTCTCACCTCACCGATGAGTTCCACAACCACTGGGATGTTTTGACATGGGTCTCCCTTAGTCTTTGTTGAAGCCACTCTACTTTGTGTAAAGTAAATATTAATTGAGCCAAAGGAAGAGTTAGAATGACTGTGTTGTCCAGAGTTTAGATCACTCACCTGAGCAGTGGAAGACCCCTGTTCAAATCCCTTTTCCTCATTAGGCTAAGGGGGAAATTGAAAAGGGGACTCCCAGACCATGGGTAAGTGATCTAGCCAGTGGACTAAAGATTATAAGAGAAGAGGCCGTTTCTTCCTCCCTAGCAGCCATTTTGTGTGGAGTTCGGCATGGAAAGACTTAGTTACCTAAGCTGCCTGATTCCAGGAGAGGGGCTCCCAGCTGTGGATCACAAACAGACACAAGCCTGGATGCCCAAATCCAGGCTTCAGGGAGGTGCTTAATCCTATGAGGGGGCAGGTTTTAGGACACATCTCTCCTATTGTCTTGGCTAATTGGCTACCTTAGGTGGCTCTCTACCTAGTGTTCTGGCTTTTGTGTCTCCTTTTCTCAAGCACCTATCTTTCCCCATGTATAGTATAAAGTACCTAGACAGCTAACTCAGGCTTTGTGGATTCCAGTGATTTTCAAGGCATCTAAATGTTAGGTGTTGCAGCGATCAGTGTCACAAGGGCCTTTTGTGGATCTGGGACAGGGTTGCTTTCTACTGTTTTTACTCTGAACGGTCCCTTCCCCCTGCTGACTGATTCTTGGTTACAATGTTCTGCCTCAGTATCTTTACTCCTATTACTCTTCCTGTTCCTCTTTTTCCCTCCACAATTCTTCTCCACTCCCCTTTCCATTTTTCTCTTCAATATCTCCCTCTCCCTCCCTTTGTTTCTGTATAGCCATTCTATAGTAAGGTCCTCCCTGCCCCCAAAAAGAAAAAAACACAGAGATCCCTTTCTCCAAATTGTGGCACTAACACAATGTTTGCAAACCATCAGACTGTTCGCTTTGCTTATATGTTCTATTTGTAGAACTAGCTTGTAAGGGGTTAAGTGCCCACTATTCCCACTTAAATGTGAGTACAAAGGCACTCTTTACCTTGCATACCTTTTCAGCAGCACCTTGCAGGATTGAGTCCTTAACAACTTTTCATAGTAAAGCATCAATAGTGTTAAAATACCCAGAAACATATGTAATCCCTTATAATAGCTCATTATTATGTTTCTTGCATATGGAATACTTCCACATACTCTATAATATTTCATTTCATTTACTTTGTTCAATTAATTCAGCATTAAAATGTAAAGGCTGTTAGTAGTTTAATTGTATTTTCTCATACAAGGAAACAAGATAAATCCCACAACAACTGCTCTCCACATAACATTGTCTTTGGCATTAAAGGTTATACCACAAGGGCAGGCTGTGGAAGCCCTTGTTGGTATCACTCCAAAGGTCTCAATGGCTCTTCCATCTTGATCTCAACAACATCTTTGGAGAAAGATTGTATTTACAAGATTACCAAGGGAAATTGTGTGTGAACTCAGGAGATTGCACTGGAATTATAATAGTGACGCCATGTACTTAACTGGGATCAGCAGTGCAAAGGGTTTTTTTTATTAAAAATAAGTTAAACAAGAAAATATAATACAGGCAATAAGGACTGTGAGCTTGTTTTCAGAGAGCAAACAATTTTGGACAAATCTGCTGAAAAATTGTGAATAAGGTGTAAATTATATTAATTTGGAGGGTAACGTATGGGACTGAAGTTGGGGAGGGGGGGGTTCTTATGCAACACAGGGGATACCAAACTTCTCATCCACAAATATAGCTTCATTCAATTTTCATCAGAAATTGTTCGTGTGAATTCCAATTCCAATTCACACAAAGGAGTTTAACATTAACATTCTGAGGTCATGACATATGGATCTTTAATGCCTGTTGGTTGGCTTGCTACATTATCATGTGTGGAAAAGTTAACTGTGATAGTGCTACAATCTCTTGCCAACATATCATTAGTAAGGGGGTTAGTAGGAATACTTTCACTCAAATTATCATTCCAGCTGCTTGTCAATGTCAGTTGCATTAACACAGCTGAGTCTTAGACTAAACCCTCAGATGTAATGAGATGATTATTTGGTGTTTTCCCTACAATCAATGACTGGTTCATCCACCTAGAAATAATGTGAATTCTATTTATTCTTTTCTTAAGAAAAAATATCTCTTTATATAAGTATATGTATAAATATGGGGTTCCATAGTTTTTTGACATCATGTATTTGAAATAGACATGACATTTGAATTATGAAATAGACAAGACAATATTATAAATATTATTTCCAGTTAATTCAGCACTAGGTAATGAGAAGAAAACATGGCAGTGTTCCTAAAAAAAACCCTGCCTCTCTCTATATTCCATTCTGTTACTATAGCATTGCATCACAACCTATGGCCCTTAAAGAATATGTTAAACCTATTAATGCACTTATGGCTTCAACCTCCAGAAACATGTTTGCTAACTTATTAATAGTTGCTTAATTTATTTTAATACATCATAAAAATAAAGTGGAGGCAAGTAAAATAACAATAAAGCACCAAATGTAGTTAGTCATTGGTAAAATATGTTCTACTATATATAGCATAAGACATTTGTTTCCAACGCGTTGGCTCAAATGTATGATACTTTAAGGAAAGCATATTAAAAATATATTGCCCTCTGTGTGACTATCTAGATTAGTAACCTGAACGGTAGATATTGACAGAGGTGAAGTCAAGATCAGTATTCACCTCATGCAACAATAGTTCCTCATATTTATTTAAACAAGAAAGTGTGTATTATTATTACAGATATGTATTGTTACAAGGCTAGAATTTCATCTAAACTGAACTCCTTCCTCATCCCTGAGCCCTTTTTAAATTAGTGTTCCAAAGAGAATATGAAGTTAGAAATTGAGAAACAAAACCAAACAACAAACAACAACAACCACACTCTGGAGATGAATAATAGTTTTATCAGAAATCACCATAACCTGTTAGACTATATTTGCTTGCAAATGTGACCTAATGGGTACAATTATTATGAACTTTAACATTAGTGATCCCTGAGAAGGCAAGCAATGGTCTTTACTAATTCATTACATATTTTTCTAACCAAACATTCCAGCATTTTACTCATGTGAGTAAACAGAATTTAGAATATGTGCCTATTTAAGAAAAAATGAAGTTAGTGCGATTTAAATCCATAGATTTTAATTGATTTAGGTCCTATTTTCACAGCCCTTGCTGTAGCACACCTTAAAGTTGTTTGAGAATTGAGTTATATTTTAACATAGTTTAGACATCGTTAAATTGTCATAACCTGTGTTCGAGGATTCTGACAACCTAGAGAAGAGTTTCTGAATCCCTATCCACACTAGCTCCCAAAACTGTATTAGGATCTGATGCAGTGACGATCAAATTGAAGACAGATGAGGTTGAACTGATTTTATATTAAGGAGTGAAATAGCTGCTATTTTTTATGGGTTTCCTTGAAGTAGTTAACTAATACAACCATGAGCTAAAAAAAAACCAGGGATAGAGGTAAGAAAAATGAAGGGGAGTTTATATAACAAAAGCAATAGGATGTTTAAGCACAGGCTAGCTGTATGATCAATTCTTAGTTGGACACAATCACGATCTGCCTAGCTCTTATCAGATGGAAGTTTTCTGTAGATATTACAGTGATTTTTAAGGAGCATCTGGAAGGAGGATAAACTGGTGGCTTTATGGAGCTTTTCCCATGCAGAAGAGTTAGCAAGGGACAAAGTGTGAAGGTGCTTATGGAAGAAGCAGGCAAGCAGGACAATTAATGGCTGCAGGCAGAGGAGAAGTGGTTATTAACATAAAGATACAGTAATTGGATGAATAGAGAAGATAGGTCTAAACTGTGGAAGCTTTTAGGATGATGACAATACATTTTTGTTAATACAGTGGAAGAGCAGGAGCCAACAAAAATACCTTGGTCCTGATCCAGCAAAGTATTTGGGTATATGCTTAGCTTTAAGCCAGGGGTCGGCAACGTTGGCACGCAGCTCTCCAGGGTAAGCACCCTGGCGGGCCGGGCCAGTTTTATTTACCTGCTGACGCGGCAGGTTCGGCCGATCGCGGCCCCCACTGGCCGTGGTTCGCCGTCCCGGGCCAATGGGGGTGGCGAGAAGCCATGGCCAGCACATCGCTCACCCGCGCCGCTTCTCGCCACCCCCATTGGCCCTGGACGGCGAACCGCGGCCAGTGGGGGCCGCGATCGGCCGAACCTGCCGCGTCAGCAGGTAAATAAAACTGGCCCGGCCCGCGAGGGTGCTTACCCTGGCGAACCGCGTGCCAACGTTGCCGACCCCTGGTGTAGTCAGAGAGATGATCAGGCATGAGGGCAAAGTTGCAAGCATCAAAGCCAGAGAGGAGAAGAACAGGTATCTGTACTATTGTGCATCCCCTCCATATAGTTTTCTACTGTGACAGTTTAGTAGTCAAGTAATTCAATATTCAAGTTATTTTCCTAATTCCTTTCAACAGTACTCTAAAGTAGATAAATATCCTGTTCTAAGAGATTTGAAAATTCCTGATGCAACGTGTTCACTTTTTCCTTTCTCTTGACAGGTAATAATAAAATCAGTCAGTCTCTAGAGTGATACTATTTGAAACGTACTACACACATATACACACCTTTTTTAATGTCAAGTATGTGAAAAAATGTGCAGGTTTGCACATTATTTAATGACATTTTAAAAGGTTGTAGAAGGTAGTCATTTGCTTTGATGTCTTTATTACATTATTTTGACCATATAAATTCCTTTCCTTCCCCCCACCCTTAAATAGCAACTGTAAATAAGAGAGTGCAGCTTATGGCAGGAGATTCTGTTTATGATTTTATCCTGTCACCAAAGACTGGATTGTCCAGTCTCCTAAGGTAATTTTGTGCTTTTTACGCCTATGCAACACACAATGGTCTTTACTTGACCAAAGATTCAAGTAGAGAATTCCTCCTGTGCAGTGAGATTCTTTGTTGGTTTAGAATAGGTGGAGGTGGGAGATCTGCCTTCTATGCCAGCTGTCCCCATATTCCTGTGTACACACAGAAGAGGGAGCATATCAGGGGCAGGAGTAAGTGTTGCAGAATTGAACTCTACTATACCCAGTCCTGCTCTGGCAAAAGGGACTTTTCATGAGCAGCCTAATTAGAACAGGAGTCCCCCTGCTCTAACTTATGCTGGGGCAGGGCAGTTTTGAATCATGGAGCTGTGAGTGGTTCCCTACAGACACCATTCACCATTACATTTTAACATTGTAGAGAATTATCACGGAGTGAGGATTCTCCATGCAGTAGAGAAGTGGAGCCCAAGTATAATAACGTCCTTGGTTGCTTCACTGTTTCTAGCAAGCAGGTGTTCCAAACGAGACGGAGAGCCTAGCCACAAAATGCCTTGTTTCTTTATAAAACTTTTTTTAAAAAATATTAGGGAAGTTTACTCCTCCTTGTTCATGATTTAACAACAACTTATTTAAATTATTGGCCCTTTTGTTCCAAAGGAATTTTCTGGTGTATTTCCCTTAGTTTGTTTAGAAGAGAAGAGGCAAATAGGTTGTAATTTTTATGCCAGACAGTGATCATTTTGATGTAGTCAAGTTGCCTACTCTTCCCTACAATGGTAGGTTTGAAGTGTAGTTGCACCCTCTGAAGCTTTTATAATTGGGAGGCTTTTGGCAAGTGAAACAGTATTAAAAAAAGCATTAAAATATTTTATTTCCAAGTTTCCCCAATAGGAGGCTCTGTTTCAAGGTTACTGAGCCCCCTTCTAGTAGCTAGGGATGACTAGATGACTGATTTCAGGACCGCACACTCTATTCATAAAGGGCCCTGAATAATCAGGTTCTCTGTGGGTGTGGTTGAATTTTTCCTTCAGTCCAGATATAAACCAGCAAGTGCAGTGCTGTGCAAAAATAAAAGGTAACAGGGAAAGCAGTTAACCCGTACTTTTTAAACACCAAGTCAAAGTTACATGATTTGGCTATGCTATTGCTGATTTATCTGAAATGGTTTGTTCCTCAAAAATCAGTCTTAACTGATTAAGACCTTGGAGGTGGAGGAGTAACAGAAACATTTGCTATCTGGGAGAGGT
This sequence comes from Emys orbicularis, assembly GCF_028017835.1. Taxonomy (NCBI): domain Eukaryota; kingdom Metazoa; phylum Chordata; order Testudines; family Emydidae; genus Emys; species Emys orbicularis. The sequence goes on along the minus strand of NC_088683.1, from coordinate 263,384,005 downwards.
ATTAAAATAGAGTGGAATCAAAGATGGGGTGTCTAGCAGATTAACACTATTCCTTTCCCTCCACAAAAAAAGAGGGCATGGGCAACCTCACGTCGACTGGAGTGCATCTATAATGTATGTTATGATATTCCCCAGGAAGGTGAGGCTGGATCACAGATCCCCTAAATGTCTCATATGGGAATGGAGGAACTGGGATGAACAGCAGAAAGTCCTCCAGTCAGAGTGAGTAGATTCTGCAGGTGAACTGAGATGGATCGGAATCAGGAGGTGGCCCCACCTGAGATTCAAATTATATTATAAAGGACTGGTTGAAACATGCCCATCCTCTTGTTCACAAATGATGTACCATAAACAGGTTGTGAAGTTAAGCATTTGTTGGTTCCCTCCCTCTCTAGAAAGGAATTGAAGACTACAATATGATAAAAAGGAGTTAACCAGTGTAACGGAAGCAAGGGAGAGAGTTAGAATTAATAATTAAGACACTGAAAAGTAATTTAGCTGGAGAGGGAAAACATAGGGATAGGGAAGTTAAATGAGCCAAAGGGAATGAGCTACAGACAAATAACCAGCTGGATTTAAATAAGGAAATGACCTTTCAAGTAATTAGAAGCTTTTCATGTTTATAGTCTTCAGTTGAGGAAGGGCAAGAGCAAGAGGAAAGAAACAAACTCAGCAAATCAACAATTAGGCACCTTTGATGGGTAGAATTCCTATTGGAAGCAGTAGTACATTTTATTTCCATTTGACTTGGTTGCAGTAAAGATAATTATTGGAGGTTTATTTGCATTGGATATTGTTTTGGAAGGAAGAATTATGAAGAGGGAAAGATGATGTGTGCCATGGAATTGATGTGAACTGTTCAGTGGCAGGAAGGATGAGGTATCTTTGATTGCACAAAAATGGTAGACAGCATAATGACATACTCATTCCCAGTTCTAAAATCTGACCACTTCAGATTCCACCTGACATCCAGCAGATTCCAAATTGGATTGTTACCATATAAGCTTGCCTATTGTTTTAAAATGCTTTTTTTAAATCTCTATGATACTGATGACCAACTGCATAACTCTGATATGGAAAGGTAAGACACTTGTGCAGCATACAGATAGCCCTATAATGTGTTGACTTGTCAAGTTTCCTAAAGAAGCCAAAGGCTTTTAACAAAATAAGTTCCACCCTATTCTTAATTGGTTCTAAATGATCCAGGAAATCTTACCCTTCCAATCATCTGATTTCTTCTATCTGAAGATTTCATGCTATAGGTTTTTTATTTTTAGTATCACAACTGATTCACCTAATAGTTCTGTATAGTAATAAATTAAAAACCATGACATCCAATTAAGCTTTCTGCAGACAACTGCTGAAGAGAGGAAGCTCATAGTTTAAATATGGAAGGCAGCACTCAACAAGGCATGAATGGATATGAAATTCTATTTAATCCGGTAATTGTTTTGAAGTTTCCTTGACAATACAGGCTGCTATTCTTAGGACGATTCTGAACCAGGCTGCCCACTCATGTAGAGACATGAGGAGGTACAATCCAGAGAACTCATCAAACATCAGATCCCTTCATGGGTGGGGTGGTATTGCAGCAATTCTGCCTCAGTTTCCCCTGTCAGACAGATGTTTGATCCGATGATCAGCCTCTTCTCATGATTCCATCTCTCTGGCCAGGTCCTTCATAATCTGGCCCTTCCTGGGGTAATAAAGGGTCTCACAGGTCAAAAGTTCCTGACCCTGTATCAGGTCATCAGTCCCAGCCTGGGCTCTACAGTTCTTGACCTTCTTCCTCAGGAAGGGTTTCCTATTCCCCTTTCTGGGGATGGTAGGGGAACCCAAACCTACCCTCTACTCTGCATTCCAGCCCAGGGAGCCCTCTGTCTAAGCAACTAAAGCAGGGGTGGGCAAACTATGCTAGCAGGCCAGATCCAGCCCACCAGCCATTTTAATCCGGCCCTCGAGCTCTCTCTGGGGATCGGGGTTTGGGGCTTGCCCTGCTCTGGCACTCCAGCCACTCCATGCAGCTCCCGGAAGCAGTGGCCTGCCCCCCCCTCCAGCTCCTATGCGTATGGGCAGCCAGGGGGCTCCACTCTGCATGCTGCCCCCACCATTCCCATTGGCCGGGAACCATAGCCAATGGGAGCTGCAGGGGCGTGCCTGCGGACGGGGCAGCGAGTAGAGCCACCTGACCGCGCCTCCGCATAGGAGCTGGAGAAGGGACATGCTGCTGCTTCTGGGAGCCACTTGAGGTAAGTGTCGCCTGGAGCCTGCACCCTTGAGCCTCCCCCCGTGCCCAAACCATCTGCCCCAGTCCTGATCCCCCTCCTGCCATCCGAACCCCTCGGTCCCAGCCCGGAGCATCCTCCTACACCCAAAACCCAGCCCCAACCCAGAGCCCTCACCCCCAGCTGAACCACTGCTGGGTGAGTAGAGGGCGATATGATTATCTACTACTGCATGGGACAGGCACAGAATACAGCCCCAATTTGGAGCAGGGAAGGAATCATGCTAAGCACTAGAGCTGGTCAGAAACTGGGATTTCCATGCCAGGGAAAATGTTGGTATTTCATTTTTTTTGTTTGTTTTGAATCAGAACCAAGAGTCAACATTACAAAGTTTCTCACAGAATAAAAGCTTTATAAAAATCAGTTCAGGACCATTGAATCATTTTGTTTTGATAATGTCAGAGCACAAGAATGTAATTCTACATATTATATATATACTGTATATACTGTATATGTTATTTATACAGTAAAAGCTTTGTTATCCAGCATGTTGGGGAAATGGGGGGTGCCAGTTAGTCAAAAAATCCAGTTAACTAAGAGTTATACTTACCAGTGGAATACCAATTTTCAAAGAATTGGAATACAATAAAATGAATAAACATTCCTATTCTTTCCCGTTTCAAGACGTGTACAAATATCTATTTTCTGTTTTAATGCTAACACAACTCTCTTGCACTTCTCTCTTTTGCTTTTCGCTGGTATTTTGGATGCCATAATAGTAAGTTGGCGTTGATATTTTACGATAAACACAGGACAATACACTGAGTAATAAACCAACCTATCACAATGGCGGATACAAACAGAAAGAACAGCATTCGGCTCTTCTCGGCTAACTCGAGCGTAGTCCGACTGCTTTCGGAAATACTCGGGTCCCGAATAGCTTTGGCGTTGATTCCAGTTAGCTTCGGCATCGGTCCCAGTTACTAGATTGAAGATTGGTATTGGGAAATATCAGAAATGCCAGTTTCTAGAGCTTTCCAGTTGGTAAAGTGCTGGGTAATTCAGCTTTTACTGTATAAAGCTTTTTGGCTTTTTGTACAACTTTTTGTTCTATGTTGTACAATGCCTAGCACAATAGGGTCCTGCTCCATGACTGGGGCTCCTAGGAGCTATGATAATACAAACATAAAACAAAAAATAATATTTTAATATAATATGAGTCAAATTAAATGAATTGATGTAAGACTGTTGAATCAAAAAAATTGACATTCTTGAAACAAAAATGAAATCATTTTAAAAAATATCAAAATTGACATGATCCTGCTAAATGTTTAGATTTTGATCAAACTGCTTTGTCTGACAGAAAACTGTTTCATGGAAAAAATTTGACTGGCTTTCCTATGCACCACTCCTGGGTTTGGATAGATTTTTTTTAACCAGTCTAGCCCTCAACTTTAGCTTTGAATGAAGTGGTAGAAAGAGAAGAGGAGGAAAGGAAATAGGATTTCAACCACACTTCATACCTGAACATACAATGACAAGTCAAAGACATTACTAAAAACAGTGAGTGAAAGCTATGCACTGTAGCTTTCACTGTTGCAGCTTAGCTTGTGCATTCTGTCAGAGACATGTGTCTTAATCTGTGTTGTATTGTCATGTCAATACAATTATATGAGACACAAGAGGTGGTTTACACACTATGAAAGAAATGTCAACAGACCTTTCCTTGTAGCATTCAAGTTTAAAAGGTGACCAACTCTAGATTGTATCAGTGAGAATTGGACATAATCCCAGAAATACATGGTTTTGCACCAAGTCATGAGAAGGAGAATGGCAGGTTATTATCCACATTCATTGATGCTGTGTCTTGCTTTAGCAAAGATAAATTAGAAGAATTATTGGAAGTTCTTTTCTTTTAGTAAGTCACCATGTAGCTATACCACCTCAGGCACTTATCTCTTTAGCACTAGCAAGCTATGCAAGGTTTGACTGGTTCAGTACTTATCCGACCTCCAATGACACCTAGGTGATACAGGAGGTAGTGCTAATAATACAGGTAGCTGAAGAAATGCATAAGCAATAATGCTTTAAATATATAAGAGCACTGTAAAACAATAATCTAAACTCAAGTATAGCATAAATGGTGTTGTATTGCTGGAGGTTCTGGGTTGTTTTTTTTTTTTTATGAGACATAAAAGCTGCTGAAAATCTGTGGTTATTAAAAATACTGTGGCACATTTTTGCAAGTATAGAAGTGTAAATGTGTAATTATATTCAGCTTACATTTCCCCTATAATTTTGTTTAGATACAGTATTTTTACTTCTTCCCTTCCCAATAACATTGTTGTGGGCTGTTAAACCATTGCTATGTTAGCCCTGAGATGGCTGCATTTCAGTAATGGATAAATAAGCCCTAATGTATATTATACTTGAAAATTGCTTTGTGATTAAAGATGCTATATACAGAATTCCCAATCAATTATCACTAAGTCTGCCTACTTAGAGCTGTTATTTGGGAAGTGCTAACAGTGCATCATTGAAGTAGCCTTTCATGTCTAAAGACTCTGGGCCAATTTCAGTGTTCAGTGTAAGCAAAGGTGAATTTGGGCTGATGCATTTAAATTCTAGATGGTCATTTCCAAAGATATTTGGTGTTTTGGTGGACACAAGTCCACATCACAGAACCATGCCCCAGGTTGACATGATCTCAGTGACCTTGAAGAGGAATAGCATGAATGCTTAGGTCAGAAGTGAGGTGCAAACTTGGAAACGCCTGCTTGAATTATGCTTGGCTGTAGTAAGCAGTATTAATTCTTCATTTTCATGAGCACTAAATTCACATAAATTGTTTTAATTGTTATTTTAACATTTCAAAATGAAGACATGAAGTAAGAGCCCATTTCTAGAATCTGCCAGACTGAAACTATACCCACTTGGCTTTAAAATAAGATTCCAAGAAACCTCAAAATCTACTCCAATTTAGTCCTACAAGTGGATGCAATTTATCTAGCTCTTTTCCTTTCCCTTACAGAGTGAAATATGAATCACGGGTATTCATTGTATTACACTTGGGAAGGAAAAACTGTTGCAAGATTGACAAAATAATTATGTAAATAACTGTCAGATTCAAAGAAAGAGTAATAGATGGAAATACTGCATAACATTAGAAAGTTGATATATTTAATGTTAACCTCTGCAGATTTATGTAATATTTCACATATTGCAGAATGGTTGTGGAAAGCGGAACAAATCTGGCAGAAAATGTGTGTGGTTGAGTCTTTTTTTAAAAATGGTAACCAGCTAGTAGGTGGTTCCACTGCATCAAATTCTCTGGTGATGTAAATCGGTGCAACCAGTGACAAAAAAGGAGCTGTACAAATGTACAGCAGTAGAGGATTTGGCCCCATGTTTCTTTGGCAGACTATCTAAACTGTGTGGCAAAGCAGCCACTTTTCAAATTTGCATAAATTTCAAGAGAAACACAAATGTCTGATTTTGCCCACACACCCACATTATTGTCCCTTAGTTTCCCTATTCTTCCAGTGGGGCAAATGACCTTTTATTGTCCTATGGAACACAACCTTTCTCTTTCTCTTCACCTTGGCAACCAGGTGGCTCAGTATTCCTAGCTATCTGACTGACAGAATTGGGAATAAGCGTTCTGCTACTTCTGCCTGAATTTACACAGAGCCAGTGGAGGAAAAGGAGAGTGAGCTAAGCAGCTGTCAGTTTGTTTTCTCCTGATCTGCACAGTGAGAAGAGGAGGGAAATAATATATAGGACTATGATGGAGTGTCTGCCACACACAAGGCCTAACTAGGTAAAAAGGGTCAATTAACCCTGTGACAGGGAGAGTCAGGGCTGATAAGGCCTAATGGCTGATGAAGCCCAGCTGTGGGAGGAGCTGGACTAGGCAGACTGTGAAAGAGCTACAAAGGGATCTCACAAAACTGGGTGACAAAATTGCAGATGAAATTCAATGTTGATAAATGCAAAGTAATGCACATTGGAAAACATAATCCCTATCTATCTATCTATCTATCTATCTATCTATCTATCTATCTATCTATCTATCTATCTATCTATCTATCTATCTATCTATCTATCTATCTGAAATGGTGAGGTCTAAATTAGCTGTTAGCACTCAAGAGATAGATCTTGGAATCATTGTGGATAGTTCTTTGAAAACGTCCATTCAATCTGCAGTGGCAGTCAAAAAAGCTAACAATGTTGGGAATCATTAGGAAGGGGCTAGATAATAGAACAGAAAATATCATATTGCCTCTATATAAATGCATGGTACGCCTATATCTTGAATTCTGCATGCAGATGTGGTCACCTCATCTCAAGAAAAGAGATATTGGAATTGGAAAAGGTTCAGAAAAGGGCAACAAAAATTATTAGGATTATGGAACAGCTTTCATATGAGGAGAGATGAATAAGATTGGGACTTTTCAGCTTGGAAAAAGGGAGGATATGATACAGGTCTATAAAATCATGACTGGTATGGAGAAAGTAAATAAGGAAGTGTTATTTACTCTCTCATAACACAAGAACTAGGCGTCACCAAATAAAATTAATAGGCAGCAGGTTTAAAACAAACACAAGGAAGTATTTCTTCACACAACACACAGTCAACCTGTGGAACTCCTTGCCAGAGAATATTGTGAAGGCAGTGCCTATAAGAGGGTTAAAAAAAGAACTAGATAAATTCATGGAGGATAGGTCCATCAATGACTATTAGCCAGGATGGACAGAGATGGTGTCCCTAGCCTCTGTTTGGCAGAAGCTGGAAATGGGCTATAGGGGATGGATCACTTGATGATTACCTGTTCTGTTCAGTCCCTCTAGGGCAGTGGTTCTCAAAGCTGGTCTGCCACTTGTTCAGGGAAAGCCCCTGGCGGGCTGGGCTGGTTTGTTTACCTGCCGCGTCCGCAGGTTCGGCCAATCGTGGCTCCCACTGGCCATGGTTCACCGCTCCAAGCCAATGGGGGCTGCGGGAAGTGGTGCGGACCGAGGGATGTGCTGGCCGCCGCTTCCCACGGCCCCCATTGGCCTGGAGCGGTGAACCGCAACCAGTGGGAGCCGTGATTAGCCGAACCTGCGGATGCAGCAATAAACAAACCGGCCCAGCCCACCAGGGGCTTTCCCTGAACAAGCAGCGGACCAACTTTGAGAACCACTGCTCTAGGGTACTTGGCATTGGCCACGGTCAGATATATCAGGAGACAGGATATTGGGCTAGATGGACCTTTGGTCTGACCCAGTATGGCCGTTCTTGTGTTCATAAAGAGAAGAAGTTGGTGGCAAGAGGGTGCTGCCTGAAGGAACTCTGCAGTCATTCCCTAGAGAGGATGAGAGTTGGTAAGACAAGGAGTCCTAGAGGGTAGCAAAACATGGGATCCTGCCTAGGAATACAGACTCTGGCAAGAATCTGAGAGAGAGTGAAGAAGCCCCTGGAAGCAAAGGAGGCTCCAGTGGTAACCACCGGGTGGGCCAGAAGACTGAGAAAAGGAAGGTGGGAAAGACTGACTGGCTATGAGATTGGGTAGACCATAATCACTGAGGCATAAGGTCCCTGAACTAAAACCCAGAGTAGAAGACAGGCCTGGGTTTCCTTGCCAGCTACTGGGGAAATGGCATAGTCTGAGCAGTGGAACAGAAGACTGCCTGAGATAGATTTTCCAGTGGGACTTTGATACCCCAGAAAGAGAAAGCCATAGTGATCTGTCCCAAGGGCCAAGCCACAGAGAGGGAGCAATCGACTAGAGAGAGAGAGAACACGCGCGCATGGGGTAGAGCAACCGAAGAAGGGGGCATCAGACTGTTTGATAGCTAATCCCCAGATGAACGACAATATAAATTTAGGTTGCTAGTGTCAGCAATTAAGGCCTCACATCATAAGAAGGCCTTGGAGAGAAAACCACAGGAATGATGAAGGAGAAGATGTGGACTGGAGCTGATTAAGGTGACAAAGCCAATAGACCTGGATAACACCAGCGGAGTGGGACTTATTGCACCTATGTATTTCTACCGTGCTGCCAGTGTGCCAAGCACTTTTCAGACCGGTACTGTCTGAAGACAGGACTAGAGATCCGTAGAGCTATAAGGGGACACAGACCATGTTAGTGTTTTAAAAATAACCCAGAAAGTGCTTCTATTCCTCACCCAGATCACCTTGCTATATTTATGCTTGCTCAGTCTGTTTCAATATGAATATCATGCATTTTTGTATTCCTTATCTCCCTGACGTCATAGGTGCTGGAACTAGAGGTGCTGGGGATGCTGCCGCAATCCCTGGCTTAAAGTGGTTTCCATCATATACAGAGTTTACAATTTGGCTCAATGGTTCTCAGCACCCGCACTATACAAATTGTTCCAGCACCCGTGTCTGACATAATAAACAAATGCAAAATGTTATCTTCCTGAATGCACTGGGCAAAGGGAGCTAGGAAACAGTTCTGCTCCCACGGCAGCATCTCAGAAGTTGACTATACATGGGCAGCAACAGAGAATTCTTCAGCTGTCTAGAAGAAATGTCTCAGTCCCTAATGTGCCAATGTTAGGGAATCTCTGTGAGTTTTCCAGTTACCTAACACTATAGGGATCAACCCACCCTACTCAGTTACAGGTCAGTGAAGCCAGGACAAGTTCTGGTGCACTGACTGGGAGATGAGTATTTCCTGTCCTGAGAGGAAGTGGCTCTTCTTGATGACCTCTGGAGGACTTGCAGAGGGGAAGGAGAAACCACCATGCCAAAGGTGAGCATCTTGCTTTGAAACAGAAGATAGAGGTTTCTTAGAGAAAGACCTAGGGTAACATTTTCAAAGGTACCTAATTAATTTAGGAGCTTAAGTATTGTCAACATGAACAACTAGATCTTGGCAAGCTGGGGTGTGAGTCTACCATACGCTAGCCAGCCACTGTCTAATTGTCCATATACACTGTGCTGACGCTCTTTAACAATTCATTAATGTGCTTTGAACTGTTTCAAAAAGGACTCAAAGTGCTTTAACCAACTGTTAACATGCATCAGCAGGGTGCACATGGACAATTAGATCTCTGGGATAGATTCAGACCCCAGCTTACCATGATTTAATTGTTCATGTAGACAAGCCTCAAGTCTCATTCAAAGTCAATGGAACTTAGGGCACGTCTTCACTACCCGCCGGATCGGCGGGTAGCAATCGATCTATTGGGGATTCTAGTGAAGACGCAATAAAATCGATCCCCGATGTCTCTGCCATCGACTCCGGAAATCCACCGCAGCAAGAGGCGGAAGCGGAGTCGACGGCGGCGCGGCAGCGGTCGACTCGCTGCCGTCCTCACAGCCAGGTAAGTCGACCTAAAATACGCAACTTCAGCTACGCTATTCACGTAGCTGAAGTTGCGTATCTTAGTTTGACGCCCCCCCCCCCCCCCCCCCGTAGTGTAGACCTAGCCTTAGACTCCAAAGTGCCTAAGTTGTTTTTAAAAATGGGACTTGGACACATGTAAAAATATTACCCTTATCTGCAAAAACAGCATCAGCCTATGACCATAGAATGGATTTGAAGTGATGTTCACAGTTTTGGATAGCCTATCTTGATTTTTTCCATGGATTCTGGATTTCACCAAAAATACTCACACAGCTTTAATTATTACATTAAAGGAAAAGCCCACTGATTTATATCTAAACTTTGAATAGGTGAATATATACTCAGTGTATAACAGAACATGTGAAACCTTTGGTTAAAAAGAAATAAATCAAGGGGTTGGATAGTTTAGATTTTCCTATTTATAAAGACCTGGATAACTTCCCCAAGGCCAACTGTCTTTCTCTTGCTGCAAATCTGCTGTTATTTGGGAGCTCAGCAAGACTGAGTATCTGCGATTGGGTCCTGATCTAAAACCTAGCAAAGTCAATGGAAAGCCTCCCATTGATTTCCATGGGCTTTGAATCAAGCAATAGCAGATATTAGGAGTTCCACAGGAGTAGAATTGTATCAGTGCAACCCCAGGTTGAGAAATGACAGCCTTGTGTTTAAAGTGTTGGACTGAGGCTCAGGAGATTTGCTCAGATTCCCATCTCTTCCATAGACTTCCTATGTGTCCCTAAGTGTGTCACTTTAATCTCTCTGTGCTGCAGTTTCCCCATCTGTAAAATGGGGATAACATTTCTTTTCTCCCACCCTTTGTCTGTCTTGTCTATAGACTGTAAATTCTGAGTAAGAGATAGTGCATGTGTTTACATGGTACCTAGTACAGTTTTCAATTTAAAGGTCTTGTTGTTACTATAATATGAATAACTACTAACCAACCTTCAGTTGCATGGGAGTTTTTGACAATGAGGGAATTTGGAATTCTGGGGTTTCAATGTATTCTAAAATAGATATATTTTTTTTTGCAGATTTCACAAATAGTAAAGATATTTTGAGAAATACCTATAGCAATTTTATTATTTATGTAGTACCAAGGCTACTATCTCATGCAAAATATGTCAGTGGATAGTTCTGTTAACAAACAAGATATGACAGATCTTTAATCTTTACTTTCATGTTCTATTTGTGTCTGTTACCTCAGACTAGTTCCCCAAAACCATTTGTTACCATACCCTTCCTTAATCCTAAGAAAACACTCTTATTCCTCCTTGGAATAGCAATGTACGTGCCTTAAATTATAAATATTTACCTGACAGACATGCTTTTGTTTTGTTTTATAAACAGTACAAACCCAACAACAGTTACATTGAGAACATTACAACAAAAGTGCCGCAACATTTAAATAGAATGGAGCAGGAATTTCTTCAAATGGTTTCCATGAAAATAGATATACCCTGATATATTCTTACCCTGAATCTATATCAGGTTTTAAGTTCTCTTCATTTTTCTATTTGTGGGCTTTCAAAGAATACAGGATGAATAGCAGAAGAGTATTTTATTGTATTCACAGAATAGATACAACACAGGCAGTAGCAAAGGAAGCTTTCCAACACTATTAACCTGCCTGAAGCCTAACGTTGAAGGAAGCACCTCTCAGGTAAGAGGTGGTAGTTCAGAAACTTATTTTGTGGCCCAGACATGTTCAGAGTAGCTATTTTATAGGATTTAATTTTATTTTTGAGTTCCTCTGAGAGTTCTAATGTTGCTAAAGGGGACAGTAACCGTTTAAATTGTCAGTTGAGATCAGGACTACAGTGCATGCATGTCAGTGGGGGTAATTATGTTGAAAACAGTGAGTTACTCTGTATGAAGTTGCAGGTAAAGAATGCACTCACACGTAGCTTAAGCTGCTGCATTGTCAGTCACTAGAATGATTGGAAATATAGATATTTACCATACAAGATACATTTGAGCCACTCCTGTTAAATAAGAGTTGTTCTGTATTCTTGCAGCATATATTAGATAAATTATGGAAAATATCAACAATGTACAATTCTGACATGAGAGTCAGACTTACTCTTGATCTTTCATTGCCAGGCCTGTGACTGTAACAAAGATATTTAAAGTGATGAAGAGAAATAAGGAGTCTTGAAAAAGAACTGTGGGGGAAGGAAGCAGTTCTTGAAAATAAAAGTGAGCAAGAAGGTAGCAGGGTCTCGTTAGATTCCCAGTTCTTCATTTTTTCTGTTGGAATGAGACTACGGTAGGAAAAAAACAGTTTTTCTCTCAGTATTTCTCCTTTCAATACCATCCAAAAGTGTGTGAGAGGGAACAACTTCCCTCTTCACTTGCATCAAACAATTTTCCGCTCCACCTCAAAATCCCTTTTCAGACTCATTAGCCAAGATTTTCAAAAGGGACTAGTGATTTTGGATGACTCACTGACCCCTTAAAGGAGCCTGATTTCTCAGAGGGCAGGTACTCAGCTCTTTCTGAAAATCAATCCCTTTTAAAATGGCTCAGATTGGGCACCCCAAAATCATTAGTCCCTTTTGACTTATACTTCCAGCAGGACTCTTTGTGTGTTATTTGTTTGCACAGGGGGTAGTGATCCATGAGTTGGGCTTCTGGGCTCTAACACAAATTAATATACAATAAAAATTAGTCATTTATGAAAACATGGCCAATTACATAAGAACATAAGTGATCTCTCTCCTGCCATCCATCTCCATCCTCTGACAAACAGAGACTAGGGACACCATTCCTTACCCATCCTGGCTCATAGCCATTAATGGACTTAACCACCATGAATTTATCCAGTTCTCTTTTAAACGCTGTTATAGTCCTAGCCTTTATAAGCTCCTCAGGCAAGGAGTTCCACAAGTTGACTGTGCGCTGTGTGAAGAAGAACTTCCTTGTATTTGTTTTAAACCTGCTGCCTATTAATTTCATTTGGTGACCCCTAGTTCTTGTATTATGGGAATAAGTAAATAACTTTTCCTTATCCACTTTCTCCACTTCACTCATGATTTTATATACCTCTATCATATCCCCTCTTAGTCTCCTCTTTTCCAAGCTGAAGAGTCCGAGCCTCTTTAATCTCTCCTCATATGGGACCCGTTCCAAACCCCTAATCATTTTAGTTGCCCTTTTCTGAACCTTTTCTAGTGCCAGTATATCTTTTTTGAGATGAGGAGACCACATCTGTACGCAGTATTCGAGATGTGGGCGTACCATCGATTTATATAAGGGCAATAATATATTCTCAGTCTTATTCTCTATCCCCTTTTTAATGATCCCTAACATCCTGTTTGCTTTTTTGACCGCCTCTGCACACTGCGCGGACATCTTCAGAGAACTATCCACGATGACTCCAAGATCTTTTTCCTGACTTGTTGTAGCTAAATTAGCCCCCATCATATTGTATGTATAGTTGGGGTTATTTTTTCCAATGTGCATTACTTTACATTTATCCACATTAAATTTCATTTGCCATTTTGTTGCCCAATCCCTTAGTTTTGTGAGATCTTTTTGAAGTTCATCACAGTCTGCTTTGGTCTTAACTATCTTGAGCAGTTTAGTATCATCTGCAAACTTTGCCACCTCACTGTTTACCCCTAAATTAATTTAGTTAGCTTTCCATCACTGACCTCAGCTCTAGTGTTGTGTCTCTCTTGCCCTTCAACGCAAACAAAATTAATGAATACTTTAAAATATATAAATAAACATAAGTGATCTGACTTTGTAAAAAAAAGTCTCTCCCAACAGCATTTTTCCATTCCTTTTGTTTACTGTGGTTCTACTTCCCACAATTTCCTGTTATGTTTTCTGTCTTCTTTGGATTTTAAGCTCTTCCTAACAAGAAACTGTGTCTTCCTGGCTGCTCGTGAAGCACCCCAATGGTGCCATATAAATAATATTACCTAGCTCTTTTCATCAGCAGAATTATCCCTGTTTTACACATGGGGAAACTGAAGCACAGAGCAGGGAAGTGATTTGTCCAAGATCATCCAGCAGGCCAGCAGCAAAGCCAGGATCATAACGCATGTCACCCAATGCCCAGTCTAGTGCTCAACATACTAGACCACGCTGTCTCTCAGTGATGGTGTTCATAGGTAAAATAACCAGGTACATAAGGAACAAGAAGTTGAAAGGACAGTGCAGGTTCACCACTTAACAGTGAGGAAGAGCAAATTACAGATGACAAGAAGGCAGTAATATTTAATAACTGCTTTGCATCATTTTAATGCAATAATAGTTAACAAGGAGAGGAGAGGTTACAAGGCAAGAGCAGGAAAGAACAAAGTAAATTGACAATATAGGCATATTCAAACCCAATGTCTTAAAGAAATGAGCAGAAGTAGTATCAGAACCACTGGCAATTATTTTTGAGTACTTGTGGAGTGCAAGTGATGAGGGCCTCAAAGATTGGAGAATGACTAACTCTGCCAATTTTTGAGAAGGAGAAACATGAGTACTTCATATTTACAAGCTAGTGCATTTAATTTCAATATCTAGTACATTGCTATAGTAGTTAGTTAAGTAGCCAATTTATAAGCAGCTACACAAGAATAGAGTGTTTAAAAAGTTTTAATAAATCCACTTTGCCTTCTAACAAATAGCTAGATTATCATCTACTTACTTTTGTTTGATAACACCTAACTCCACAGATAGTCCTGCTGATTACTTGTGGAGTAAGGGGCTATTCTACAAGCATTGCTATTAGAATCAGGCTCTTAATATTTTTTTCATTCATAGAGGTGAAATGACAAGTTTAGTGCATAAAGAGAATACAACAGGACCTTGATTCTTATGGCTGGTCTATATTACCGCTTAAGTCAATGTTACAGTGACCTAAGCGGTGTACATACTAAGAGAGTGCAGGTGGAAGGGGCAGAACGGGACAGGGCCACAGGTGGAAGGGGTGGGGTGGGACCACGATTCCAGCTCTGGGGCCCCCCACTTGCTCTGGCCCAGGGACCCAGGAGACCTTAATCTGTCTCAGGACAGGGGACAAGTAATTGGAAGCCCCAGGAATCATGCCTTGACTTCCTTTGATGGGAAAGAAATTCTAGTCTCCCGCTTTCTACAGATCGTAGGCAGGATTCTTCTTCTCCCTCTGCTCTCCCTGCTCATGGAAGATAATAAGAGTGCAGCTCAGGTCTGGTTTGGATTATGTGCAAATTTGTGGCTTGATTCTAACTAGTTTTCTCATCTCTGATCCTCACTGGCAAGCCTCAGAACCCAGCCAAATCTATATTCCTGAAGATAATTAAAGCATCTGTACAAACAGTGAAGAAAAATCCTCCAAATAAACTAAATCACTTCTACACAAACCTCTAAACCTCCCTCAGTGTTTAACACTTGCAAAACTTCACTGCTGACAAACCAAAAATTAATCCTGCTCCCGTTGCCTTTCAGTAAAGAAAGCACTTGTAGACCCACAGCATCCTGCCTGCAAATTTAAAAAAATCAGCCATTTCAGCAAGTCTGAGCTAATTGGAGATTCACACTCCCAACTCTCCTCCTCCTCCCACCAGCCAATTGCACAATAACAAACAAAACCATAAGTGATCAAAAGCCAAGGTTTTTTCTGCCCCCCAGCAATTATTTCTAAACACAAACATGAGATCAATGTGTAATACACTAAGAACTGACACTCACCCAAGCTGCTAAAAAATGTGGTACATGGAAAAAATACAGATTAGCTTGTTGCTTGCCCATCTGTGGGTGAAAAAGGTGGGGAGAGGCCACAAGGTGAATCCCTCATTGTCTGCTTACTTTATCATGCTCCTCTCACATCTTCATGCTCTCTGCTATCTTGAACCTCCCAGTTCCACTGTTGATATATAGTAGGAGGCCCTTGCAATCAGTACGGAAGCCTCTGCCATCCCCACGGAGAGCTTGGAATCTTCACAGTTGTGATCTCTATACCTGGTAATCACTGGGATCTGCAGAACTTGGAGGATATGCCCAGTCCCACTCCACACAGCTGTAAACTTTCTGAATGGGAGTTTTTAGAGGAAACTGAAAAAGCTTTGCTGGATCAGAGAAGTGAGTGGAAGAGCATCAGTCCAAGGTAGCTGTGAAATTATTGTTTTCCTATTAAAAACAAATATTTTCATCAATATTTTTTCTTTCTTTTTTTAATTATTTGTGAAAAACTGTTCAGCTTTCAGTTCCCCAAAACTGGGGTAAAATCATTTTTTCAATTAAAACCCCACTAACATTCTATATAAATGGATTTATTGCGGGGGAGGGAGGGCAGATTCTATTTTGCTGAAAATCCAGTTTTCATTGGAAAAAGTTTTCATGGATTTTTTTTTTTTTTTACCAATTTTAAATATGAGGCTGGGAGAATGCACAATCCTGCACAGAACTGTTGGGGACAATTAATAACAGTAGCTTAGAATGTAGGCCATAAATTAGTGCTAGAAATGGGAAGTTCACAAATTCAGGCGATGAAGTGACTATACATTGCTTAACATGGGATGACTGGATATAAGTGGGGATACAGAGGGAGGAGCAGTGAGAGAATTAGGAGCAGCAATGCTGTGGTAAAAGATATGACTGGGAATGATGAAACATGACTGATCATAGAACAGAAAGGAGATCTGATAGATCAAGACCAGAGAGCAGGATAGATCAGGTGTCAACAGGCTGATGATGTTTCAAATGTGGGAGGTCCCCGTGTATTTTAACAAACAACCAGTTGCCTAAATCACTGCCAACTATTGGGATGGACTATCAATTATTTTGTTTATTGCTAGGAATAGTTAGTTAGTAGATCTTTGCAGTAACTTAGTGAAGGCAAAGCCAGAAGGGAGGAAAGGTGAACCTGACCCTCTGTGCCCTTTTTCTTGGAGTGTGGGGGTGAAAGTCTGTGAAAAACAGGCAGTCTGGAAATATGTACACCTCCCAGACTAACGACCCAAAAACCACAAAACCGCATCCTGGTTTTGGCATGGCTTGTAACCTTTGCTTTTGCTGCATTTGATCAGCTATGTAATACCTTTGATTGACATGTCTCTGTAACTTTGGGGTATAAAAGGGGAATTAGGAGTCTGGGTCAAGCAGATCACTTTGCGGACACATCAAGAAGATCTTCAGCCGCAGACGGACAGTTGGCCACTGGAACTCTACGGCTGAAATCACCCGAAGACTGCTCCAAACTCCTGAGGGGTATTTTGCAGTTTGGGGTGATCTATAGCCTATTGTGTTTGTGTGTGCTTGAGACTAAACAAAGCAGTGACTTTGAGTAAAGGTGTTCTAATGGGAATATTGGAGACAAATAAAGTACTGGCTTTAAGAGAAAGCAGGTGGTTTTGATTTGTTTGTGCCAAACATATAGCAGATGGAGTTGCTGCGTCTCCCTTGGTCTGTCCTGATACCGACTTGCAAAGAGTAAAGTTACTGTGAGCTTGGGGTTCAGAGGAACCTCGGATAACAAGGGTTACCAAGAGGTTTGGGTTCAAGGGGAACCCCGAGTAACACCCAGGCCAATGTCAGTCAAGTCATAGAAGATGGACCAAAAAAAAGTTAGTTTAGTCTGAAATTAAATGGCTTTTGTCCAAGTCATCACTGTCCAGGCAATTTATGGATATCTTAAGTGGATTTGACTGTATATAATTTCAGGGTGTTGAGTAAGAACCATGGTGTTGAGTGTTTTTCTTGGCTTTGACTGCTATGAGGACAATATTGATGCCAAGAAAAACACTCAACAATACATTGTTTATGTATACACAAACATACATTACACAGATGTGCATGCGCGCACACACACACACAACACACTACTCCATGGTAAATAAAGACTTTCTAGTATTTTCCTGAAAACTGTAATATGAAAATGTACATTCCATAGCACAAGACACATACACTTTCATACTGCTAAAAACTGTCAGTCATTTCAAACACTCATCAAAAGCATAACAGAGATAATACTAACTGGCAGCTTGTCCACATTCCAAGGCTGTCATCTCACTAATACCTGCACAGGTTTCAGTCAGACCACTTTTGCAAACTGCATACCTTGGAAACCTCATCAAATGAATGTCTGTTCCCTGCCCCCTCCGCTCACACCCTTTCTTATAAAAGAAAGTTTTATAAAAGGAAAAACATACATTAAATTGCACAACCATGCACCTGTTAAATGGACATATAATACTAAACAGATATTATAGTAAATCAAAATATCACCAAAGCGAAACTATTCTGAGAAAAAAAAACAGAAAAGAAAAGAGCTGGAGAAGTGTAGCAGAAGTAGGAGTTAAATATGTTACATTGTTTGCTTCCTTCTGTACCTTTTCTCTGGCTCTCTACATAATTCTACCATCATTGTCTTACAGACTTTCTCCTTCTGTAGTTTTACTTTACAACTTTTATATTGGACAAGAGATAGAGAATAATTCAAATTAGAATAAAATAGTTTATTGTCAAAATGGGAAAAGAAAAAGAAATGAAATGCAAATTTAAAATATTGAGCAAGGCATAAAATGGGTATAGTGTAGTACAAACAGAATATTCTTATGCAAAAAGGAGTATACCACGGAATTCCACTAATTAGGAATATACTAGCAGAAATCACTCATAATTTCCCCACTCAACTGGTAGGTAATGATGCTGAACTTGTGCAGAAAGGGCATAATCACTGTGCATATGTTAAATATCTTCTCTTTCCATGATACATATAGAATTGTCCCCCTCCCGATTAGCTACCTTGCAAATGAGCAGCCAGGCAGAACTAGAGCTCTGATATATATATATATGATATGATACAATATGACATATGCATTTTCTCTGCAAATAAGAATAAGTAAAAGCCTCTGAGGAACTTATTTTTTAAATAGCTGTTTAAAATGAATAGTATTGAAATTCCTACACATCTCTGGCCATATCCCTTTCCTACGGATCCAACTACATCACTTCACTGACTTCTCGTTTTCTGTATAAAGTTCCAGCTTCTTCTTGCTTTTCAAGCAATATTGTACATATACCCCCTGTACATCTCTGCTCCCATCTCCTTCTACACCTCTCCCAGCTCCCATTTGCTCCACCGAAACATCTCCCCTAGACTGCTCTCTTTATCACCTTTGCTGACTTTTGACTTTGTGCCATCTCTTACCACTCAACTTGGAACAACCTCTCAACTACTATTTATCATGTTCTCTCACTCTCCTCCTGTAAATATCTACATATGTGTTCTGAAAATCCACTCTATAATGTGATTGCTGTTTGTGGCAGGGTCTGCAACTTTAAGATATTCAAAAAAAAATCTATTCAGAAACATCAGAATGTTTAGATTCAATAATCTCAAATGGTTTTCTTTGCTCAGTGAGAAACATTTCATTTCAATAATATAGAAATGAAAATTAGATTTAAAATAGGGCTGTCAATTAATCACAGTTAACTCATGCGATTAACTCAAAAATTAATCGCGATTAAAAAAATTAATTGTGATTAATTGCAGTTTTAATCGCACGGGTAAACAATAGAATACCAATTGAAATTTATTAAATATTTTAGATGTTTTTATACATTTTCAAATATATTGATTTCAATTACAACACAGAATACAAAGTGTATAGCACTCACTTTATATTATTATTTTTATTATCATTTTTACAGTGCAAATATTTGTAAACAAAAGAAATAGTATTTTTCAATTCACATCATACAAGTACGGTAGTGCAATCCCTTTATCGTGAAAGTGCAATTTACAAATGTAGGGTTTTTTTGTTACATAACTGCACTCAAAAACAAAACAATGTAAAACTTAAGCACCTACAAGTCCACACAATCCTACTTCTTGTTCAGCCAATCGCTAAGACAAACAAGTTTATTTACATTTACGGGAGATACTTCTGCCTGCTTCTTATTTACAATGTCACCTGAAAGTGAGAACAGGCATTCACGGGGCACTTTTGTAACTGGCATTGCTAGTTATTTACGTGCCAGAAAGGCACACTAACAGATAATCAAAATCATAATCCACATCATCAACAAAATCAGCAATGGAAGACCAGAGGCCCACAACAAAGTAACCAGTCATAAACAAAATAAAAAATAAAATAAATCAAATCTAACTTCCCATCCCAGACATTACAGATGTGCTCGATTCTACAGGAAGCACTAAATTTCAAGAGAAGCTGTTGCTAGCTCTTCCTTCTAGAAGAGAAGATTCTCTCTCTGGCCTTTACCCCTTCCCTGCCAAGCTGTACAAGAGAAAATGAATCAAAATTTTGTTTTGTTTGAACTAAATTTCTGTCTTTTTTGAAAGACCTTATTGTATTTTGAAAGACCTTATTGTATTAAGTTTATATATTATTGTGGTCTGGTCTTGTACATAACCTCTCTAGAGGGGAGATGTGACAGATGTGAGACCTGAGAATTCAGAAGACTATATTGAACATGTACCAGAGAAGCATGGACTTTTGGGACAATAAGTAAGTGGTTTTCCTGGGGCATCCCTAAGGAGAAGTTAATGCAAATTCCCCAACTCCAGTTGTGCAAAAACCCAGCCTTTTAAAGCTGCTCCCTGAGGAGAGGGTAATTGTTAGCTGATTACCTGTTACAGCAGGCCAATATCAAAGGCCTGCGATGTAAAAAGAAATGGCTGAGCTTCCCACTCTTTGTTTTATATCTAAGGCAGATTAACATGTAACCCTGGGGAAAACCCAGTTGTGGGTTTTAAGGACTGACACCTATCAGAGCCCTAGGTTGGAGGTGGGGGTGACCTCCAGTAAGCTATTTTTAGTACATGTGTAGGTTCTTTTATTTTAATATGTTTTGTCTGTAATGATTCTACCTTAAGAACAAATGTGCTTGCTTGGGAGGAGCTGTGAGGTAACTTATAACTGCAGGCAATACACTGATCATAGCTTTTGGAGAGAAGGCAAAACACAGGTGCTGGACTTTTAGGCTGTCTGAGTACCTGTAAAGCAGTGGTTCCCAAACTTGGTTCGCGGCTTGTTCAGGGTAAGCCCCTGGTGGGCCGCGAGATGTTTTGTTTAACTGGAGCGTCTGCAGGTATGGCCACTCGCAGTTCCCAGTGGCCGCAGTTTGCCATTCCCAGCCTATGGGAGCTGCGGGAAGTGGCGCAGGCTGACCAGGAATGGTGAACCGCAGCCACTGGGAGCTGCGAGCAGCCGCACCTGCAAATGCTCCAGGGGCTTACCCTGAACAAGCTGCGAACCAAGTTTGGGAACCACTGATGGAAAGGCACACTCACCTCTTGAGCACCTCTGAGCAGCAGGGGGCAGTAGCACTGTCCTTTTCTCACCCCTGCTACCCTCTGCAGGCTGCTGGACAACTTCATCAGGTAGTCAGTAGCTTCACACTCTGACCACATCAAAAAGTCCAAATGAACACTTTCTAGGGTAGCAAAGAGTCCAATAACCAATTAGTCTCTTTTCCCTCACTACGGTCTACAGTCCCAACTCTGAGCCTTTGAAATTCAGTCCTTTGTTTGGGCTCCCAAATAAGCTATGTCCCCTTTTTGGGGACCACTTTACCTGTGGCTGGTAGGGGAACCCAGGCCTGCTCACTGCTCTGGATTGCAGCCTACAGACTACACACAGCAGCCACCTACTGCTTATTCCAATACTGTGCTGCTATTTCCCTGGGCCTCTTCCCACTAGGCTCTTTTATTTCCAGCCCTATCTCAGGGCCTATGAGCGTGCTACAATTTGGACCCTGATCCTGCAAACACTCGTGCATACATATTTTCAAGATTGGGGCTTTAGTGATGTAAAAGAAAATAAACAATTTCATTTCCTCTATACATTTTAAGAGCTTCCCAAATTATGGAAAGAGAAGAGTCCAAGGCACAGCTCTTAACATGAATTCTAATGGATAAAATAGTTGAATGTGCACATTAGTAAGACCAATGGATCTGTGTAGGAAGAAAAATACACAGTATCAAGAAATAACTCAATTATTCTTTGTTTCTTTTCTTTTTTTCCTTTTCTCCATTAGTGTGAATAAAAGAGAGAACATAAATTCTAAGCTCTTTATTTCTAGAAGTAACTAATTATATCACAACTTGTCTTCTTAGCAAAATAAGTTCTGAGATCGAGCCTCCTCAACAGCGTAATTGCCGGGGTCAGTTCATGTCACCATTGCTGTTTGATGTCTATATATGGAGAGCTGGTAATATAACAAGCTGTTCTGTAACTATTTATTCAAACATAAATTGAATTTCTGTTGCCCTTACCATGTGGTTCACCTCTTTGAAACCATTCTGACAATTCCAATTAATACATGGATAGACTTTAGATGGTGTCTCCTTACTAGAGCTGGTCAGATTATTTGTTGCTTGCTATATTCATTACAAATGTAGATCCCCTTTTTGGTTAGTTAGTTATTTTCAAACAGGTTTCCTTGCTGAATACTCTAGACATATCTTTTTCAGACTGTAGGGTATTTATGAACTGTTTTCTTTATCTAATTGCTATTTGTTATTTTTGCCAGGTGCTTGGTCATCTAAGTCACATGGTATTGTTTCTGCTCCCTGACTGCTGACAAACATTCAAAGCAGGAGGATCATGAATAACAATTAGTAAGTAGCCAACTTCCCATATGATGTTGTCAGATGAGCAATTATTCACGCTGAAATTGGCAAATATTTTCTCAAATAACCAGTAGCTGTCCAATTATAATCATCAACAAGTAATTAGATGATAATGGCAAATTAACCTTGCGGGTTGGATTCACAAATCAGGTTATTCACTTTCAACCAGCTCTGGTCCCTACTTTCAAACTACCTATAGTTGTCCAAGAGATGGAGCAAGGGACAAAAGCTACTGAAGGAGGGAAGGGATAGCTGAGTGGTTTGAGCATTGGCCTGCTAAACCAAGGTTTGTAAGTTCAATCCTTGAAGGGGGCCATTTGGGGCAGAAATCTGTCTGGGGATTGGTCCTGCTTTGAGCAGGGGGGTTGGACTAGATGACCTTCTGAAGTCCCTTCTAACCCTTATATTCTATGATCAGAGAAGAAACTGTCTATGAAAAGGAGATTTGTGCAGACAGATCAACTACTGTATATTAATCAGAGTTGCATCAATAATTAAATAGTATTACAGTGCTTAAGTTAGATCTTCTGGTATAGTTAACATATACTATTGGAGGAACTTATCCATGACTGCAGACAATGGAGGATATCATTTTGTAAAAAAGAATTTGTGCCAAATACATATGGAGAGTTCTATTTTCCTTATTTCTTATATATGGTTTCCTTTTCATGTCAATTTTTCTGCTCTCTTCCTTATGATTTCCTTGTTGCTGCTACATGTTTGCTAGCTAGGAAAATAGAATTAATTTGCTTTTACCTGAAAGGCCCTGATAATTTCTGATGTGCATTTTTTCCCCTTTTCCGCAATATACTGGCATTGCAGCAGCCTATAACTGAAATTAAACAAACATGCTGAGAGACCTGAGTAAAAAAATTTTGGAAGGGATTCTGAAAGGAATGCCATATACAAAATTTCAAATTCACACAGAGAAACCTCAGCAATAACATGAATATATATGCAATTTAATCACATTGTAATAACTACATTGCAAATTAAAAAAAAAAAAACTTTGATGTACTAGATAATAAACAATTACCGTATAGAATAATCAGTCCTGTTGTGCTTGGCTAAGTCTGTACAGCATTTCACATTTATTTTTGCACAGCAGTGTTTTACTCAGTGTACATTAAGAAAATACTCACATACTCTATTTGTTGAGGTAAGTTGTTTTTGCCTGAGGTTTTTCATTGCAGTCTGCCTCAAAAGACAAGAATGTCCAGTTTTAGAAAACAAATCAACAGCATTGTTCAAAACATACTTGTGTGTGACTAACAGGGTCTCTAGCTGTTACCAGTCTTTGTAGCCCTACCACTTTTAAAGAATCTATAACATAGAGCTTTACTAGTCCTCAGTGACTTCTGTTCGCTTTCCACTATGCAAAGTGGATTAACCTGCAATACAGGACAGACTATAGATCATATGAAATCTGAACCTTGTGCCAGGGCCACCAAATGGCTCTTCATGGTTCACAGTCATTTCAACTAACCTTGGCCAAGAGGACTAATTTCAAGTAAACTTAACCTGACTCATGGTTTCTGGTGGAACTGAAACAAAAGTTGATATTTTCACATCTAAAATAAAGCAAAATCTAGTTGAAGTTCAGCTGATTTGGGAGGTACATTTGAACACAATAATTCAAAGCCAAACTCCAGGAAAGCATCTGCTTTAGCTTCTGTAGAACCTTATGCAAATTAAACTCCGGCAGCTTCTCTGTAACTTACATAGTACATCTCAATGTAAGAGGGTTTGGCAAATAAGCAGGTCAGGCTTGCTTGTCATTTATTTAAATAATTTATAATGTATCTATCAAAGACAGCCATGTACCATACACAAGCCACAGTACTTTAAATATCTGAAAGAAAAGCCAACCAAACGAGATACATAATCTGACTATGTCAAATATATAGCAAATGAACTAACCTAACCTCAGACAAGCCATCCCACCTCAGCTAGGAAAGTGTGCATGCCAACCCCAATAAGTATATCAACAACTTCCTTGATCTCCTATCTATTTCTCATCTGAACTAACTTCCTTACAGCAAGGAAGCTTCAACTGACTCTTTGGGGATAAAAAGGTTAGATTAAAGTGGGAAGAAGGCGGGGGAGGAGAATAGAAAAGTAAAGTTTCCCAACTTTGGATACCTCCTAACTCTAGATATCCCCATCCATTTTATTTTATGTCTCTCTTCTAAATTGCAAGATCTCCAGGACAAAGATTATCTTGATATTTGGGTATTATATAGGACCAAGGATATTTTCAGTGCTAACCCAAATAAGAGCAAATATATAATAAATACTTTGGATCTGAAATAAATGCTTTTGCCCATCTGAGTATAGTTATCTGAAAGTATCTTGGGATTTTATTGCTACATGATCATGTGATGTTTTAATATGGCTTCTAGGAATCTACACAAAAAAATATGCTGTGTGTTTGTTTTTTCATTGACTTTTTCATTATTTGTGATTTTAATGCTGTCTGCACAATCATCATAGCAACAGTGTGAAACAGAAGAGTTTAACATTGTAGATGAGTTTCCGAAAATTTAGATGTGTTTACACTGGCATTTTATGAAGATCAAATATTTAAATCCATTATTTTAGGTCTCATTTTATTTTAGACAGAAGTTAAGAAGGATTCCGTGAAAGATATTTAATACAATAACAGAAAGCAAAAGATAAAACAGACGAGTGACTGACTCCTCCCAATGTCAGTTTATGGAGGCTTTTCATTACTCAGAACAATCTACTTTATTAGAATGCACTGACAACCTTTGTTTTCAGCTAAATCTACACACTGCCTTCAAACAACACATTTACTCTTTCTCAGAGGCATCTGGATTCCAAAGCTTTATTGGGTCGAGGACACCAGAGTCCAAGGTCTAAAATTATCCAAAGGGCAGGTATAGTGGAGGTAGACACAAAGCAGATTTTCATTAACTGCTCTTGTCTGTGCACCTCAGCCCTCCAGTGGGGTGAAAGTTTATTTTTCTGTTCAGGCTCAGGCTCATTTAGGTTTGTGTCTCTTCTGAGCAAAGCCTGCCAACTCACAAATTGTGCCAAACCTCAGTATAGTTCTAGGAGGTACAGTGGTCTTTAGCCCTCTAAGAAATGAAGCCAACTAACTTTGCATGTATTACATCTCTTTGATTAGAATAATTGTCGTCGGCCTCACCAAGCATTGATTTGTAGTCTCAGAGGTGTAAAGTCAGGGACTAAAAGATAATTATACCCAACTCCCGTGTGAATAGTTACATTAAACGAAAGTAATGAATTAAATTACTGATGTGTTGAAGGAACATTAATATTATACAGCTATTCAGAGCTAGCTTAAAGCTAGCTTTCCACTCATGCAAAATAATATCTTAAACGTTTACTCCGTGGAATAACATGTCCATAAAACCAAGTGTCACTAAAAGCTAAAGCAGATTGTCAGCAGAAGTTAAATATGAAACATTCCACAACATTCATTTTTAAACCAGTTTTGAAATGTTAAGTTACCCCCTAAAAAAAGACTCCATAATTTCCTGATGATGCTCCTTTTTGACAGTGAAAATGCCTTACCTATCACTTCAACTCTTCTGATCCTCTAGATGGCCTTTAGGGGGAATCCTGCCCACCTTGCTGAGAGTCACTGTAGGTTTTTAAGTTTTTACTGCTACACCGCACAGCCTAAAGTTTAGTGCAAAGAATATGATGACAGATTCCTTAATCAGTTTATGATGAATCAATATGTATTAGAATGGGATCACCAGAATACTTATTTTACCACCATGGTGAAAGAAGTTTTTTACTTTTTTAACTTGGGGCAAGATGGTGGTCAGTCATCTGCTGGCAGATAGGCGAACGGCTTCCATGAAGACACTTAAAAGTTCCTCTCCATATGTATAAGTGGGGAATTTGCAGGAGGAGGTGGGAATGGGCAGAGTCTTTGCAGCTGTACCTGTTGTGCCCTGTATTGGGCAGACACAGATTGTCATTCATAAATCGGGGGGTGGAACCAGGAGGCAGACTCTGACTCTGCTTCCTACGCTGCTCCTCGGGCAGTGTAATAACTCACTGCCCGATATGCAGAGTTTTTGGCAAAGCCACAATTCAGCCTATATGCACTTGTTTTGACAGTATTTACTGTTCTACTTTGGTCGCCTACATTTTTATTTGCCATTAACTTCCACACAATCTTTCCACTACCTATCTCTCTTTTTTACATTTGATTCTGCCCAGCTCTTGCTTCTCTCTTTTTTTTTTTAATCCTGATGCCAGCAGTTCTACTCATTGACATCAGTTTCAGTTCAGAATTAGTGAACGGCCGGTCACCTTTAAAAACATTTCTATAATATAACACATCATTATGTGTCCCTGATTCACTGTCTCCTTTTTCCTTCCTGTTCACAATGGGAAGTTCTGTGTCCTCACACTTCCCAGGTAGAGTCTTTCTTGTATCATCTGATTCAGTCAAAAGGGAGTAGCAATAGCTGCCCGAAGAGGCTGCAGCATCTAAGGAACAAAAAAAAATCTGGTGCAGTTTAGGAGGAACTGGCACAAAAAGGGGAGATATCAGATGGTCTGGGTAGGAGCTTCAGCCTGTAGGAAAGAAGAAAAGAGAAAGGGTCAGTTGAGGAGGTGGAGCTACAAATATTATTTTAACTTTTTTTTAAAGATTCAATTTTAACACCTTTGTAAATCATAGCTGTTTACTAGCACTAGCCATCTCCTTTATGGAAAGAAAGCAGTTTTTTTTAGAAGAGGAAGGAGCCACTGAAAAGGGAACCCAGTTGTTATCCTTCCAAGCCCCTCAAAATATATTCTCAAGTGTTTACTCTTTGCTTATAAAGCCTTACAAAGTGAAATCTGTGCATGTCGGCCAGCTCATACCCAGCACCAGGCCTATTTTTAGAATAATTTTAGCTCACTATGGAAAACAGTTGAGTGCATTTTCATTAAGTCTTCTAGTTTCCATGGTAAATGGGGCAATTATTTCTGCTGAAACTGATGGCTTTTACTTCCACTTTCAAAATGCTTTTCATATTATGCTGATATTATGGTCCAGAAACAAATGCACTAGAGGTCTATTGTTCACAGCAGGTTCTCAATCTGAAAGGTATAGCAGGTCAATATGACCTTGCAGTTAGGTCCATGGAAACAGTGCATGACGTATTGACGTCAAATGACAGACATTCTTCTTAGCTTGAAACAATGGCAAAGATCTTGATTATTAATCACTAAGAAAAGGAAAACCTGAAACAGGAAAGCTGGGGATATAACTTTGATTTTTTGAGACCCAGTCCAGTGTCTTAACCACAAGGCCATATTCTCTAAAATAGTGAAACAATAATTATAACATTAAAAAAATCAATACATAAGGACCTATGAGTGCACAGGCACCAATTTTCCAAAGTGCCAGGGGGGGGGTGCTTGACCCCCCAGCTCTGCCCCAGACCCCACCCCCACTCCACCCCTTTCCCAAAGGCCCCACCCTTCCCCACCTCTTCCTGTGCCACTCCACCCCCACCCTGCCTCTTCCTGCCCCATTCCACCCACACCCGCCTCTTTCCGCCCAGTTCTGCCCCCTCCCCTGAGTGTGCCACGTCCCCAAGTGCCTATCCTGCCCCACCTCCTCCCGCTCCCGCTCCACCCCGCCCCGCCTTTTCCTGCCCCCGCTCCACTCACACCCCACTTCTTCCCACCCAGTTCTGCCACCTCCTCCGAATGTGCCATATCCCCCCATTTAAAGCCATGAATAGTCCTTGACTAGAATAGCATTCTCCCACCAACTTTGAGGGGCACTGGTATGACCTGATCATTGCAAAAGGACCTGTAGCCCCTTCTCCTGGCTTGGCTGACCCTACTGTGGCCTTCTGCACCAGCTTATTTAAGGTCAGTTTTGGGATCCTTTCCCTGGCCTAAAGGGGCAGGCCACACCCCCATAATGGTCACTCCACCAGCAGACACCCCATGCAGCCCGAAGTAGAGCTTAAACCATGTGGAAGAGTCACAGGTGAATTTCTCCCATGAAAGAACTCGAAACTGCATTTGTGATTTATGATTTCTTTCTTTGTGTAGTGGATTTATTGTCCCATGGAACAATTAAGGAGGCTTCATTCCCTGAATGCCTCAAGAGACCTGGCAGTGGCTCGGTGCTTCCATCCTACTTCCTGGGTGATTCTAGCACCCTTGCTAGCATGTCTCCCTTTATGGGAAAGTTATATGGAATGTAAGGGGAAATAAACAGGTTTCTAAAAGAAATTGTTCTAAAGACATGTAGAATTAAATAGACAATGAAATCTTTGCTGTACAATTCTGTAGGTTGGTTTAAAAATTCTACAGAACATTTATCATTCTTCACTAAATTATACAGGACTTTGCCATCAGGGTCCTGTAGGAGCCACATGAGCAGATATGTCTTATGGCTGTGGTCTCCAAAACCCCATGCATGGGAGTGGGTGGTTATACTCTGCAGTGAGGGAATCAGCATAAGTTAGTATTAACTTAGCAATGGCTATCTGCAGTGATGAAGGGAGAAACAATTTTTCAAATAGCACCATCCCACAGTCTCTCTGCCCTCTTCCCTTTGCCCCCCCAAAAACCCGTGCCATATGGAAGGCCCTTCAATAATCTGAAACAAGTGGGCAGTATGCTGTGGAATGGGTTCTACTCCTTTCCTCACTCCACAAGACATATCTTCAGACCCTCCACTTGGGTTTAATTGGGCCAAAAAATCACCACCTAGCTCTCAAAGACTCCATCACTTAAAAAATAACAAGTTTGAGTCTTCTTCCACTGAAGTCAATGGGATCAGGACCCATATATTTGTAAAGAAACTGAGTTTTGTAGACATACTTTTTTTGGTTACTTCCATCAATGTTTCTGTATGGTGTATTTGATAGTATAACATGTTAGAAAATGCAAAGACCTATATGCAGTAAGCAACCCTTTAACTGAACAGTAATGGTATTTAATGAGCCTTACAAGGGGCAGTGCAGATTATCTGAAATGGAGTTTAATATACCTCCATTTTGGTGCATGATTCACGTAGTCATATGACAGCCTTCAACATTACAGTCAGACTCTGGGCCATTATTATAAGGAAGTTGTGGGAGATATTTTGAAATTTGATGTGTATATTAGGAATAAAGATCCAGCTCTCCCATTTCTCCTTTTCTTCCTCCCACACACACTTACTTTATTATCCAGCTTAGCTGCATTGTGTTGCAGTACAAAGTCCACCTTGCTATCTCTAGAATATATTATGCTTATTGTCAGATAACCTGGACCCTATAACAAGGCAGATCCCCTGGCTGGCATGGCATTTTTACAATATATACACATCTGTCCAGCAAAGATCCACCACGAGCAGAAAGTTGCAGCAAACTTATGATGATTGGGGTCAGTTTCTATAACATAAATACAAATATTCTCTAATGCCTCCATTTCACGATTCATCATTCATGATTTAAATAATCTACATCAATCACAATGAAGAAACATAGGTGTAGGATGGAAGTATATTTTGGTCTAAAATGGCAGACGACATTCCTAATTAATGCCAGCTGAAAAGTATAATCAAGACTAGAGGCATTTTGTCTTTCAGACTCTTTCTATTTTTATTTCTCTGTCTCTCTCGTTGTTGACAGGCAATAGAGGCAGAAAAGACATTTTAAACAAATTTGGTTTTATCTGAACTTCTGATATACAGATTTACTACTTTTATTGTTTTAGATTTTTTTTAGCTCATTTTATGTTACATAGAAAGGACTTAATCTTGCAACTATATAAAGTCCCTTTTCAGGCAAATTCCCATTAAAGACTAGTGTGAAATTTTGCCTGAGTAAAGACTGAAATCCATATTCCACCCTCATTGGGAGCACTGCACACTGAACAATGGTAACATGTGACCTGAGCAAAGACTGTAGGAATTGACCCAAACTATGTAAAGATAAAACGGAATATTATCATTCCATCTACTGAATAGCTACATGCCCCTCACACTCTCTGTAGAAGACAAATGCAATTCAGTCTCTGTGTTATTATAATAAGGCTATATTCTTGTCTCATTCATTGTGTTGAACATTTATTGTTGTGAATGGAAGTACTCTGTAGAGATGAAGAAAAATTATTGCCTTATGAGCCAAATTCTCCTTTCAGTAGCACTAGGTGCAACATCACTGAAGTCAATGGCGTTACACGAGGGTAACTGGAGAAGCGAATTTAGCCCGATAGATAGATAGATAGATAGATAGATAGATAGATCTTGTCTTAAATAGGTATTGTCAAATGTGACAGAACTATAGTTCTAAAATGTCTCTCTTATGAGAAAATCTAATATGTTATGTCATTCATTAGAATGTAATAGGGCGTAAACCAAAAGGGTCTTATAGAAATTTAATTACTATAGAAACTCAAAGCATTTAATAGAGAATGATGTCCTTTCCATAGTTTTGATTTTTTTTGTTAAACAATTATATATCAGGGATATAATTTCCTATTAACTTCTGTACGATGGCCCAAAAAGCCAATAGAAAATGTTCAACTTCACTGAAATTCTTCAGCCTTTTCTGTAAGGGACTCCAGACTGGCATCTGTTAGGAACCAAGATCACCAAACCTGCCTCTCTTCCGATTCCTTGTTCAAACTTAAAACATGAAAAAATGGCCAAAGGCTGGAGTATGCACTGAGACTCACTTGTTGCTATCCCCCTGACCTCTTACTTTATGTATGTTTGAGGAGACCAATATGTTCAGTAATGTAACTAGTATAGACCTAACCTTACAGAAGTCGTTTTGCAGCCAAAACTCCCACTTCATTTTTAGCTTTGCCTGAGTGTGAAACAAGTGAAAACTGCAGTACTTGACTCCAAAAAGTTGAGGAGATTTTGTTCTTCATTTTGATTAAGACTCTTGCACCATATGTTCCAAATCCTGCAAAGTACAGCACAGCTATAAAGTCAATTTATTTAATGATTCTGCATTAGATAAAAGGACCAAATTAACATCAATTGAGCAATTTGCAATCATTTTAAATAGGACCCTAAAAAGTAAACTGAAAACTTACTCAGGTTACCTAAACTAACACCACTTACTAATTTGGTCATGTTACTGGGTTATACTTTATAATCTAAAAAGCCAATTAATACAGCTGTCATGCAAAAATAAAATATTGAAGTTTCACATATACTTAACTTTCAGCTTAATGATAAATTGTATTAATATTTTCCTCTCAATAAATCTAATAGAAAAAAAAAACTTAGTTTAAGATAATTTTATTTCTCTGTTATCAGCTAAAGCAGTCTTACTTCAGGTTTCCGCTTTCCAGTTTTACTAACAGTGGGAGGGAATTTCCTCCAACTTCTTATCAGCTTGAACCACAACCCCTGCACTGATTTCTGGTTCACTGACAAATTACACTCCCTTAATCCCCATCCAGGAAAGTTTTAATGAGTGCACTTTTTTTATTTTGTACTCAGGACTTTGAAATGATACTGCATATGACAATTTTTACATTTATCCAAAAAGTGAAACACAAACTTGCAGCCACAGACTAAACTTCTTGCTAAAACTCAGGGGACACCTGCAGCTTAATATCTGTCAGAAGCATCTAAACTTCTTTTCCTTTCACATATCCAGTCTGGCTTTACTATTATTATTTATATGATGGTTCAAAAATATTATCTCAGTAAATTATTCAGTAGTTCTCAGGGGCATTTAACTAACTTCTAAGAAGGATAGACAGGTATTCAGCTTAAGAAGCAAAATTAAAGAAACTATGTATTAAATATACCCGAGGGAACATTACACTCTGGTAATTTTACTGAGGGGTTCAAAATTGCAAGGCCAAAGGAGAAGTGGTTTAATTCTATAATAGGAGTCTATGACATGAAAGCCTTCGTTAAGCTCCACTTTGATATCCTGTCTCTATATATAGTTCTTTCTCACTGCTGTCAGAGGCAAGAAATGCTGTAAAGCATATTTTTAATGATTTGTTATTTTATGCTGGTTACTTATTGCAGCTGACCTTCATGTCTGGTCATTTAATAATGTTGATTTGCAGGATTTAAATGTCCATCATGTATATTTCAATTTACTGTCAGCATACCATGACTCAACAACCTTCCTTACCCAGACTCAAAAATTAAAAATATTTAATGTACCTACCCCGTTAAGTAAAAGCTACTACGAATATGCTAATATTAAATGTTGTATATTTCATGAATTAACATCATTCCCTCCCCATTATCATAAAAAATATATGATTTGGTTTCCATGCCCAGCACAGGCAGTATTCATGCAAGTCCCAACTTCAAATGGCACTGTTTGTCCAGCTGTGTATGACTTCCTACAAGGCCTATAGCCTCTTCAATTCACAGTCTATTAGATGCTTCACCATTTCTTACACAAAGATACAATATCCACCATTGTTAACTGTACCATGGTTGCATTCCTTTAAGGCCTGGTCCACACTAACCCCCCACTTCGGACTAAGGTACGCAAATTCAGCTACGTTAATAACGTAGCTGAATTCGAAGTACCTTAATCCGAACTTACCGCGGGTCCAGACGCGGCAGGCAGGCTCCCCCATCGATGCCGCGTACTCCTCTCGCCGAGCTGGAGTACCGGCGTCGACGGCGAGCACTTCTGGGATCGATCCGGGATCGATTTATCGCGTCTAGACAAGACGCAATAAATCGATCCCAGAAGATCGATTGCCTGCCGCCGAACCAGGAAGTAAGTGTAGACGTACCCTAAGTCTTCCAAATGCACACTCCTACTACCATCATGAACCTACTGAATTTGTCTGCATTTGCATAGTCAGGGTGTGGCTTCATGAAATGGAGGAAGAGTGGGTAAAACTCAGCAAAAACTATGGGAGGAATGGAGAATCCATTACTATCAATAGTGTGGGCTGGGAAGAATTTGTTTTTCTGTCCCCTCAGTTTTTGAAAAATTCTTGCATTATGCCTTTGCTGGCCAGCTAGTGACAACATCTCAGAATTGTCCATGATGACCCACAAAGTCTTGCATCACTGTGGAATGATAGCGTTTTCTGTTAATAAACAGGTAGTGTCCTGGGCTTCTATGAGGTGAGCACAGAGTGGGTATGTGCATATCCTCTATAACTCCAGTGGAGTTCAAAAAGACTACTGTTCAAATGTAATGTAATTAATGCAAAACAACATGCGTTTATGGAAAATAGATCCTGTCACACTAACCTGATATCTTTTTTGATGAGGTTACACATCTGGTTGACAAAGGTAATAGTGTTAATGTCATATGCTTAGACATCTGTAAAGCATTTGATTTGATACTGCATGACATTTTGATTAAAAAACTAGAATTATATACAATTAACATGGCACACATTAAAGGCTGGCTAACAGATAGGTTTCAATATGTAGTTACAAATGGGGAATGGTCACCTCGCTAGTGTGTTTCCAGTGGGTTCCCACAGGGATTGGTTCTTGACCCTAGACTATTAACATTTTTATCTATGACCTTGAAGAAAACATAAAATCATCACTGATACCATTTTCAGATGACACAAAAAATGGGGGACTGGTAAATAATTAAGAGGACAAGTCACAGATTCAGAGCCATCTGGACAGCTTGGTAAACTTGGCAAAAGCAAACAATAAGTGTTTTAATATAGCTAAATGTACATGTATACATCTAGGAATAAGGAATGTAGATCATAGGTACAGGATGGGGGACTGTATCCTGGGAAGCAGTGATTCTGAAAAAGGTTCGGGGGGTCATGCCAGATAATCAGCTGAACATGGGCTCCCAGTGTGATGCTGTGGCCAAAAGAGCTAATGAGATCCCGGGATGCAAAAACAGGGGAATCTCAAGTAGTTTAGAGGTTATTATACCTCTATATTTGGCACTGATATGACCACGGCTGGAATACTGTGTACTGCTCTGGTACCCAAATTTTAAGAAGGATGTTGATAAATTTGAGAGGCTTCAGAGAAGATCCACAAGAATGATTAAAGGATTAGAAAACCTGCCTTATTGTGATAGACTCAAAGAGCTCAATAAATTCAGCTTAAGGAATAGAAGGTTAATTGGTGACTTGGTTACAATCTAAAAGTAGCTACTTGGGGAACAAATATTTAATAATGGCTCTTCAATCTAACAGAGAAAGGTATGATGCTCCCATGGCTGGAAGCTGAAACTAGAAAATCCAAACTGTAAATAAGGTGTACATTTTTAATAGTGAGAGTAATTAACCATTGGAACAATTTATTAAGGGTCTTGGTGGATTCTCCATCACTGACAATTTTTAAATCAAGAGTGGATTTTTTTAAAAGATATGTTATAGGAATTATTTTGGGGAGAGTTTTATGGCCTGTGTTATACAGAAGGTCAGACTAGAGCAGGGGTCGGCAACGTTCGGCATGCAGCTCGCCAGGGTAAGCACCCTGGCGGGCCGGGCCAGTTTTATTTACCTGCTGACGCGGCAGGTTCGGCCGATCACGGCCCCCACTGGCCGCGGTTCGCCGTCCCGGGCCAATGGGGGCGGCGAGAAGTGGCGTGGGCGAGCGATGTGCTGGCCGTGGCTTCTCGACGCCCCCATTGGCCCAGGGCGGCGAACCGCGGCCAGTGGGGGCCGCGATCAGACGAACCTGCCACGTCAGCAGGTAAATAAAACTGGCTCGGCCCACCAGGGTGCTTACCCTGGCGAGCTGCATGCCGAACGTTGCCGACCCCTGGACTAGATGATCACAACTATCCCTTCTGGCACTGGAATCTATGAATCTATAAAATCCCTAAGTAACCTTGCACATATTTTCTATCTTAATCACATGTCATATTTCACCTGTGCTTATCTCATCACAAGGAAATTCTGAAGGAGGAAGGGAATTTGTTACTGATTTAAAGAACCATAACAAGTAACAGAGATAAACAGCACTACGTGCCATAAAAACAGGAACACATGGATCCTGTCACCAATTCCAATTATTATATACACAACAAAGAACAGTTGCTTCCAAAAGCAGCAGAACAACTAAATTGTATATAAAGGTGCTAATAAATATATTTCCAAGTAGAAAAAATAAATATTAAAAATATTCCCTGCTTCCCAAAAACATTCAAAAGAAAAGTCTTAAGTAAGATATAACTACAGCATCCAACTCACCTGTTACCAGCTCTTCAGAAAGGAATAATATGGAGTTCTGCATTACTGGATAATACAGTTCAACACTGCCAGGTGACAGTTAATGGATAGTCAGAGACACAGTAACCTTTGACACCAGAGTTCAGGATTTCCTGCTGGTCAGCACAAGCTGATGCAGTCAATTCCCTCTCTCCCCCACTCCACCTCCTTAAATAAGCTTGGTCTTTCAAGAAAGACATATTACTTGGAAATATGTAATGAATGCTTTGTAGGGCTAGAAAGGGTAGTTAGGCACTGTACCTGGACCCCCCTTGTCCATTTTAGGTAACAGAACTTGTCATCAGAGGTGGAGTGAGCAATACATATGTCCATTTTTCATGTCCTAAGAGAAATGGGTACGGAAGTTATTGGGGCTTTGTAGTTTAGCCCTTGTATAAAGAACAGGCAATCTACATTACTGCGGATATTTTCCAGGAGAGTTTATTCTTGTACGGTAAAAGGTAAGAGTTGTTTCCCTCAGCACATTGTCTGCCTAAATTGTTGGAGTTAAAAATAAAGAAAACTACTGTGTGGAAATCCATCTCAGTCTCTTTCTTTGACTTGATTATTACAGGTAGACTGAGCATGTGGTGGCCAGATTTACAGGTGAATTAGATTTTGCACTTGTGAGTCCAAATCAGGGTTAGGATTCAGATTGGATTTGACAGAACTGAAGTCTCCCAAGCTGTTCTTGTGAAATCTCCACCATTTGGGGCTGAAATCTTGCAAGAATATGCTCACAAGATTACAGAGACAGACACATTTGAATTAGAACAAGGCAATCGGGTCCATCTGGTTTTGGATCTGACCTAGAGACAGAAGTGTAGTAGTGAGTGGGCTCAGGTTAAGGTGTGAGTCCTTCTCTGTTGCTGATCATAACCTAGAAACCATCACAAGGAGTGAAGAACTTTAAAAACATTGACACACTTTGGAAGACAGCTACAGGGAAAGCAAATAAGAAAAAAACTTATGGGTGGCATAAACAGAAAACAATACATAAACTTGCAATGTGATGCACATATACATCCCATGTAAAAGTGTAATGGAAACATTACACATCCCGAGTTTTGACTGGCCTGGAAGAGGATTTGAGGACATAACATGTTGTATGAAAATTGGAGTAAATTAAATGTGTATCATAATAAAGAGGGGGACATGATCACACTATACTTTCATGGTAACAATACAAATAAAGGAACTAAGTCATGTACAGTCTGAGAAGACTATATGGCAAGGAACAATGACCAGAAGTTAAGGAAAGAACACTTTGTTGTAAATGAAAGAGAAAAGTGCTTAACAATTAAAGCAAATGGGTATTGGTCATAATCACCAAGGGACAATTTTGCCCACCCTTAGCGTAGTATTTTAATTCAACATGAATAAAAATGGCAGAATATATTCTTAAAGGAGGTGGCTGAGATACAATTATTGCAAAATAGAGTTGGTTGAAAAACAGTACAACATTTTGCAAAAATGTTACCTTTTGTTTAAAATTTCTAAAAATGTGAAGATTTTACAATGTTGTTTGTTGTCAGCATTTTTTTACCAGTTCAATGGATAGTTGAAAAATTGTGATAAACATTTTTTGGAGTTTATTTTCATTGAAAAGTCCTTTTTTAAAAAAAACCTCCCCCCTCCCGCAAAAAAATTCTATAAAGAGCAGGCTAAATAGGCTATTCAAGAAAAGTAGTCTTGTGACATGCAGGGGATCTGACTGTCTGACTTAAGTGGTCTTTACTGGCTCTACCACCTATGATACATCTCAGATAAGGAGGGGATATGCTCCTTGTGACAAAGTTGGTGTGGGAACTGTAATTGAGAATTTCGTGACTTTTTTACTTTTAAATTCTAAACCTTAACTTTGAATCAATATTTTTTCACTGTTGCTTACCTTGTTTTGTTTTAAAATCTGTTGCACCATGCCAGGTACATAAAGAAAGAACACTTTCCTGTGCTTGTGTAGTACAGTGGTTGGTATTACAGTGAGGCTTTGCTCCACAGACTCAGTGACATGTTTGCAGTTCTCTTTGACACTCTTGCCAAACTACACTGTGTTATTGCAGCATTGAAGATCTACTTCTCTTACACGGTAGTTCTACTGCATAGCCAGTAATTATTCAGGCTCACTGTCACATACCATGGCCTTTTCATTTTTGCTGAACCATAAACATTTCTCTGTTTGTTATGTATAACCAATTGGTTTGCAGTGAAACTTTCATTAAATACTTTGTGATTGTCTAGCACCTCTCATCCAAGGAGCACACAGTACATTACAGAAATGTATGTTTATTCACCCCACTTCACAGATAGGGAAGTCAAAGTACAAAGAGGTTCAGAGGCCACCCTATTGAACCCATCTCAGGGCTCAGCATAGGGCAAACTCAAAATGGAGTTTTGCCTTTTTTATGCATGGGTCCAGAATTTCATGCCAAATCTTCTGATTCCAAGTGATTTGTTCCAACTAAATTAATGTTTCCTTTCACTTATACTGGAGCAATAACTTGGTTCAGCAAATCACATCCTAGATTTTTATTTCCAGCAGCACATTCTGCGGTTTCATTTCTAGTACTAGAATTAATAAATCCCTGAAGTTGTTTTAATGTATCAATTTTATTGATAAGGAAAATAATTATATTTGTTGAATGCTCATCATTTAAAAAAACTGGATCTCACAATGATTCAAATCCAGTTTATCCAAATAACTTATTTCCACTCAAATTTAAGTAAGCCTTATTTACTTTTTAATATAAATCTGCTTCTGAAGAAGGAATAAGCACATAAGAACATAAGAATTGTCATACTGGGTCAGACCATCTAGCTAAATGTCCTGTCTTCTGACAGTGGCCAATGCTAGGTATCCCAGAGGGAATGAACAGAACAGGTAATCATCAAGTGGTCCATCCCCTATCACCCATTATTAGCTACTGCCAAACAGAGCTAGGGACACCATCCCTGCCCATCCTGGCTAATAGCCATTGATGGACCTATCCTCCATGAACTTATCTAGTTCTTTTTTTGAACCCTGTTATAGTCTTGGCCTTCACAACATCCTCTGGCAAGGAGTTCCACAAGTTGAATGTGTGTTGTGTGACAAAATACTTCTTTTGTTTGTTTTAAACCTGCTGCCTATTAATTTCATTTGGTGACCCCTAGTTCTTGTGTTATGAGGAGTAAATAACACTTCCTTATTTACTTTCTCCATACCAGTCATGATTTTATAGACCTCTATCATATCCCCCCTTAGTCATCTCTTTTCCAAGCTGAAAAGTCCCAGTCTTATTAATCTCTCTTCATATGGCAGCCGTTCCATACCCCTAATCATTTTTGTTGCCCTTTTCTGAACCTTTTCCAATTCCAATATATCTTTTTTGAGATGAGACGACCACATCTGCATGCAGTATTCAAGATGCAGGCATACCATGGATTTATATAAAGGCAATATGATATTTATTTTCTGTCTTATTATCTGTTCCTTTCTTAATGATTCCCAACATTCTGTTCTCTTTTTTGACTGTCGCTGCACATTGACTGGATGTTTTCAGAGAACTATCCACAATTATTCCAAGATCTCTTTCTTGAGTGGTAACAGTTAATTTAGATCCCATCATTTTATATTTATAGTTGGGATTATGTTTTCCAATGTGCATTATTTTGCATTTATCAACATTGAACTTCATCTGCCATTTTGTTGCCCAGTCACCCAGTTTTGTGAGATCCTTTTGTACCTCTTCTCTGTCTGCTTGGGACTTAATTTGTGAAATGTGAAATTTTAATAGCCTGTTGATTTTAAAATGTGACATAAAAAGTAGACTTTTTTCAAAAAACAAACCCCAAAACATTCATTTTTCTGACCCAGATGGCTTGGCTTATTTACTTTGCTCTAATTTGAGACAAACCTTGAACATCTTCAGGCTACAAAGGGATCAGAAATGGTCTTAGAATGACATGGGTCTTTCAATCTTAACTATGCAGTCAACGTGACAGTGACTCCATTATCTATGCTTTATGAGAAATGGATGCAAACAGATATTGTTTGATCCAGTAAATGCCTCAGAATTATAGAAGATCTTGGAACCTTTTCAAAGTTATATTTATTCCTGGATAGAATTAAAGAAAACAAGTTTTTGTCACCAGCTGACAACTCAAAGACAACCAAATGCAAACCGGTTGTATTTGGTGTTTGAACTGTCTTTTTACTGAGAACTCTTATTTTATTATCGCATCCAAAGTTAAGAGCCGCTGCACATGCACTTCAGTGCACACAGGGCTTGGAACAGACTCGGGACTCACATTTTTCAGTCTGGTGGATACTGCAGCCCGTGTGACATTTAAAGAGTTTTCTCTGTGGGAGGGAAGGGATTGTTTGGATTGCTTAGAACATGCTCTTGCTGGCTTATTCTCAGCACAGTGTTTGTATAGCTGGAGGTGGGGTAATTATTTCTCCTGGCAAACAAAGACAGTCTATATTTATTTGGTTTCTTTCTTCTTTTGACTGAAAACTACAATGGCCACTGGCTAGAAGACTAGTGATTTCTCTCTCTCCCCCTTCCTGTCATTCTCACATGTCTTCATAGTAGAGTTAAGAACTATAACTAACTCAGTCTTCTCACAGTTTGGTGGGTGCTTATGATCTAATGCTGAAAAATGTACCTCTTTCCCCCCATGCTTCACTCACCCACAAATACTGATACATTTTATTCTCTCCCTTTCCGCAAGGAGTCTACTGAAGTATAAGATACGAGTCATTACCAGTAATCACATTGCTCCTGTTAGATAGTTGCAGACATTCTTGTCCAGTAATCCATTTGTCTCTGTTGCACTATGGTAGGAGTAGGTATAATATCATTTGCCACTACTCAGTGATAGTTGGAGTGCAACAAATATAATGGAGACAAGAGGCTAGATATTGCTTGAAAACTGATTGACTGGGTATCTTTTTGTACTTTTTTTTTTTAACCTGGCTTTCATCTGCTGCTGTACAATATATGTCCCTGTAGTACCTTTTTAAACACTATGAACTAATCATCTTAGAATCTCCCATAACTATTCTCTGTGCTCTTTTTTTGTCCCGTTATTAATCTCTTTATGCATATAATCTTGTTCTTCCCTTCCCAGCTCATCTTTCATCAGGGAAATGTTCTTTACTATTCAATCTCTATGTATATATCAGGTGAATGCTCCTATTCCTATAGTTCCCTTCTCTGCTTTTTAATTTAAAAAGACACCTGTGTTTCTTTGTGATGCATAACATCATATGTCAAGTTACTTTGTTAACTATCATAGATGTAAATACTCTAGAGAATATCAAATAACCCCCTTTCTTGTTTTCAGTGCATATTAGCTGAAAAGCAGATGTGAGAAATATGGCAATATATTTGGGAGATATTATTGAATTAGTTTTAAGGAGTCCATTGTATTAAATGAAAAGTTTATGTATTATTTTGGGCCTAGATGAACAAAGATTATATTGAACTATGTGGCAAACAAGAATGAACTTTTGGGACAATACGTGTGAAGTGGATTTCCTGGGAAATATCTAGTGGGATATGTAGATTATCCATGCCCCGTCACCTCCAATTATGCAACAGCCCAGCCACTTGAAGCAATGCCCTGAGGAGAGGGTAATTGTCTGCTGATTACCTGTTCCCAAGATCAAAGGTCCAAACTGTCCAAAGGATGGCCCCCCAGATTCATGGGGTGCTTGTTCTGAGCTACAGCTGTTATGAACTTGTAACTACAGAAAAAAACCTTTGTGCCATTTGAAGGACTGATCACCTCCCGTAACCTTCATAAAAGCTCGGGGTGATCTCTGGTAAGCTTATTAGCATGTGTGTAATGCTTTCACCTTAAAAATAAATGTGCTGGCTGAGAATGGGTTGTCTGGTAATTTAACTGGGAGTTACATTTTATAGCTTTTTGAGCAGAGAGAAAAGCTAGCCTGCTTAGGCAGTCTGACTCGCTGGGAAACTCACAGTATAGGCACGGAACTGTGCAGCCTGAAAAACCCCTGGTCAGGCGGGAGAAAGACGTGGGTCTTCTCCCAAGCCGGGTGATGGCTGAGGAGCTGGGAGACTAAAAGTGGGTGCCATTTCTGGACAGCTGCAGTTGACCTGAACTGTGAAAGCAGATATCTATTTTCACCTAAGGATATACTATATTATCTGTTGGTTTATGGCCCCAGTCCAGAAAAGCACTTAAACATAACTTTATGCATGTGAGTAGGCCCACTGAAGACAATAGGCCTACTCATGTGCTTAAAGTTATGCACATGCTTTAATGTGCTGCTGGATAACAGGATATTCCTGGAACATGACACATTCTATTTTTGATTTTGCTGGGTATATTTAAAAACAGTTTTAGTTTTTCTAAAGTACTTTTAAAATAACCAACATATTTTCTTGTCAGCACCTAGCATTATTTAGCATGTGCATTTCTTTTTATTAAAAAAAGCCACTGTCTGCTTGAAATGCAACAAGTCTGGTCTGAAAACAATCAAGTGAAAGTCTTTTTTTAAAGAAACAAAACAACCATGGATACAAATTGTTAATGTCATTCGTAACTTCATGCTGCTGGCTGCTTTGCAAAACAAAGAAGTTTAATACAAAGGACCCCTGAGGCTGTTGAGATGCCAACTCTAAAATATGGTAATATTGTCTATATTTTGATATTGGTTTGCTAGGAAAATCCCTTTTAGATGATGGCTTGGCAGAACAATGACACAATAATTTGTAGCAAACTATCTCCTGGTATGAGGACAAATGAATGTCTGTGTAACAGGTAATGAGATTAAGCGAGAAAACAGGGACTTCCTTGAAACAAAAAATCAAAATGTCACCATGAAGTGTCAGAAGAAATTCAGGGAGTACAGATTTACAGTGGATTTCATGTCAAAAAGCAGCTTTTAAATTTAAACAGTTTGAGGATTAATAAAGTCTGGGACAACAAGTTGTGACTATATCCATATAGTTTATATTCTGACAGATTTTTAAAGCTGACAGTAATGCCTTTGGGCTAGGGTGAGGAACTCTCAGCAGATACAACTAAATCATACTTGTTAAATGAGTTGATAAATCACCCAGCTAGCACAATTGAGCTGAAGGTTTCATTTATGCTGTAGCTCTCTCTTCTCCC
Organism: Emys orbicularis; assembly: GCF_028017835.1. Lineage (NCBI taxonomy): Eukaryota > Metazoa > Chordata > Testudines > Emydidae > Emys > Emys orbicularis. The sequence continues at coordinate 263,341,568 of NC_088683.1, read as the reverse complement.
CCACCTCCACTCCCACCCTCCTTCACACACACATTCAAAGGGGGAAAAAACTGACCATTTAAAAATATGAAGTTCTGCCATTTCTAACAAAAAATACCTACATCTATCTTTATATATTATGACAGTAGAAGATTAAACCACGCATAAATAATTAAAACATATAGTATGGTTAGAACTACTGATCATGTGACAATCATATCTATAGACCAGGGGTTCTCAAACTGGGGGTTGTGACCCCTCAGGGGGGTCACGAGATTATTACCTGAGGGTCGTGAGCTGTCAGCCTCCACCCCAAACCCTGCTTCGCCTCCAGCATTCATAATAGTGTTAAATATGTTTAAAAAAATTATAAGGGGGGGGGTCGCACTCAGAGGCTTGCTATGTGAAAGGGGTCACCAATACAAAAGTTTGAGAACTACTGCTATAGACAACTTTTCTAGTTCCCACTGTTGTTCAGCTGATCACAACTGGAGTCAAAGGAAGATAAAATATCATATTGTGTGATGGCATCATGCTTTTGCTCTGACAGTGTTTGAATCAATCAATTGAGTTTAAAAGAAAACTAATTTGTGTAAGCTCCTTTCTTTCTTTATTCAGGTTTTTTTTATAGAACGTCAAGAATAATTACTATAAAAAAACACCGTAAATTTAGTACCATATGTAATATCTTTCCTCCTTCTCATAAAAGGTGATAGGATTTTTTTTTAAGAAATCAATTATTTAGGCTTGTGTAATGTCAGCCATATATAAAAAGGAAAATAAAACAGCTTTATTTTCTTAAAAACACTACTCCGTGCATTATAAGCCAAGCCCTACAAAATTTTCTTAGACAAAATTCCCACTAAGTATAAGCACTTAAGTTTAAATTTGAAAGAGACATTACCTGTACAGTACAGTGCAGATGAAGATATGAATTTTGGCAATAAATATCCAAATTGCATTACATTAACATTTTGGAAGATATTATCCTTTTGATATACAGAGAATAGTATGAAGAACATAAATCCTTGTATCGTTAGGAAAATATATATCCCTTCTTAGTCAGTGGAGTATTTGCATTACTCAATCTTCCACTTAATGGGAAAGTTTGAAAAGCACTTCCAATTTTTTTGCATCCACAATACAGAGCACACAATTTGAATATTTTTTTTCACATAACCACAAGTACCCAAGTTGCATATGATAACTGGGTAACTATATACCTAACTTCCTTATTTGCATATGCCAATAATCCTTTTGGCACAAAAATATGAGTTTTGCACATGTAAATGGATACATGCATCCAAAATCAGAGGCTCTTTATATCTTCAGTTATATATCAAGTTATTTGAGAATGTGTAGGCTAAGTATAGTGAGGAATCAGATATTTAAAAGACCTCATATCGCATTTCACTGATCCTGTACATAATCAGGGAACTGTTAGTATACAGTTTTTCCTAAGCAGTCATTAAATATTAGAGAAGGGATTTTCAAAGGCACTTGAAGACATCAAATGTCCACCTTGCACTGAGTTTCAGTGGGACTTGGGTGCCTAACTCCGAACATCCCAGCCTAGGCACAGAAATCCAGATACTTTTCTGGCTTTCAGTTCTTTTACTGCTTTTCATTTCTGTTGATGATGATGGACTTGCCTGATGAACATCAAGAAGTCAAGTAATGCAATGGAGTTCCATGTCTGGACACCATTTATAATATGAGATGACACAAAGCATTAAAAAAAAAGCAAATGAATATTACTTACTTTGGAATGCTCTCCTAGGAAGTTAGCCAGATGTCTGTTGCTACAGTAGATTGGAATTCTGGCCTTAGGAAAGAAGGGAAGGTAATTATTTCTCAAAGTAGAGGCTCTTACTGATTCTGTCTTGACTTTACTCTTTTGAGACTGGCATTGAGCCAGTCTGTCTGTCTGTCTCTGTTATGTGTTTTACTTTACTCAATGGATAATCTTGACTGTTTTATGAAAATCCAGGTATCAGAAGGAAGTATAGAATTTTCTCCCATCATTGATTTCAACAATTTCATAGGAGCTCATTTTGAGGACTTTTTTTTTTTTAAACTGAGCCCTTCTGTGAAGTAAGAACTACAGCTTCTTTGACTCTGCATATCAGGATGAGCCACATTAAACCCCTTCTTTTCAGGGCAATAACTTAGTACAGATTATAAAAATTCTCTGTGCTATTCACTGATATATGAGAGAGAAAATGTTTTGCCTCAGAAACAAATGTGTTTGTGTTTTGAAGCTTTCTAAATTACAGAGGGAATGACATTCTCAGATTCTCTCCTGAAATCTAAGCAGAGAAGAAAACAGTGATAGTCTTCTCTGGTGTAGAACTCCAAGCACCGGAGCTGTAGTAAGAAAAATTATGTGCACTGTCAGGATGTATGTGCGGCAACCTGACTTTCAAAGGTCATGGAAATCTGGGAATCTCTTGGATGCAATCACCATTTCACTCCCATAACAAAGTCTCCCTTTAATCTTAGGCTCTCCTTACCTTTTGCTTCAATGTTTTAGCTTTGTTCAATTTTATGATACTCTTCTGTTTGGTACATATGGAAACCAACACTGGGAATAAAATAAATGTAATGATTTGCTATGCATATAAATTCACACACACAAGAGGCATATTTCAGGCTTTTATGCCTACTCTCTGAAAGCTTAGCACTGAGCCATATTTTGATTTATAGCTTAGAAAAAGCCAGCAGAGCTAACCAGTCCAGTATACTTGGATGTTATAAGTATGTTTGACAAGTGGGAGGGATGATGGGGAAGTTGTTTTATTCATGGAAATATGCATCTCCTGTTCATGCAGTTTCCTTCTGGAGACACACCAGAAGCCCAGATAGGTAATCACATGGGATTTTTTTGCCCCCTCTTCCCCCCCCTCCCCCAATTTTGTTTTAAATGGGCATCATCAGTCATGTTTTAGATAGAAAATGGCCAAATCAGCTTAGACAGCTGATTTAAGAAATATAGTTTCATTCAATATAAATGTGTATGGAAATAGCCTATTTTTTTTTCTAATTATGGTACACTGTGTTAAGAAGGTAATGTTTTAAAATACTGGATCAGCTCATCAGTGTAAATCAGCACAGCTTCACTGAAGAGATGAAAGTTAAGGGAATTATGCCACACAATGCAGGTAATGGGGGGCATATAAATATTTATGATGTTACACCAGATGAGGATTTGGCCCTTTATCTTTATAATACTTTATAATATCTTTATAATACTTCTAGTATTATAAAGATACATTTAATGGACTTCTATATAGATAAATTTAGTAGATATCAAAGTAGTTAACACTATAGCTTTTGATCTGATATGGACTGAAGTTCTGAGCATGTTGTAAACGATATTTATTTGATAGGTTCTTTGGAGAAGGTTGAGGTTATGTTTCTGAAGAGGGGGACTTAAGGGGCTGTTTTGCTGCTTTGATTTATTGGCTGGTTAAGTCAATTCATCTTTTGTGTATGATTACTTTTTGGTGTTGGGTGGTGTTTACATTTGCAACTGTAAGTTCAACTGATTGTTAGGGCACCTGTAGCTTTTAAACATTATTTTAAATCTAAATAGGTAAATAAATATAAGAAAGAAAATTCTGTACAGTTTCCTTTTGCAGTAGTAGACAATACTGATTTAAATCTCCCTCCAGACTTGGTAGTGTGACTCTCATTCCAACCACTCCTTGTGTGGAAATTATTATTCTGAAAGGTTTGTGTGCTAGCTCCTTCCTCCACTGCAATCCATAGTTGTCTCTTTGTAAATTACTTGCTAAATTCCAGGGCAGAGATTTTCAAAGGGATCTAAGAGAGTTAAGTGTCAAACTACCATTGAAAGTCAATAAGCATTGGGGGTTAGCTTTTCAAATGCCTCTAAGCAAATTAGGAGCACAGGGTCCCATTCATTTTCACGGAGATTTGTGCTCCTAAATTACTTAGGCACATTTGAGTGACTAAATTTCTTCTGCCCCTTTGAAAATCTCATTTAACTTGTGATGTAGATTATGTTCCTGTGTAAAAGAGTAAGAACCAGCCATTGGTAAATGGACTGCCCAGATTTTGAGTCAGGGTGTGACTATTCACAATGTTCATAGTGGCAATTCATAATCATTCATAATAACAATGAATAGTAACTGGGTCAGGGAAAGACTGACTCTATAGCCTGGTATTTAGGCGCTTACCATCTGGGATGTGAGTTCAAGTTCCTTCTCTAATGAATGTTTAATTATGTATATAGAGAGAGACCTGCCCCAAAATAACCCATAGCCCAATGGCCATGAAATCTTCTGCAATGTGGGAAACGCATATTTAAATCCTTACTCCACATCAAGCCAAAAGGGAAAATTGATCCCTGGCCTCCTACCTGCCAAGAGAGTGCCCTACTGAGTTAAAGGTTATAAGGGAGGCCCTGTCTCCTCCACGGCCATGGCAATATTTCATGTCAAATTAAACATGTTTTCTTCAACCAAAAACAGATCTTCTCAACTCTCTCTTTTTTTTCCACAATTTTTGGATTTAAGAACATATGAACGGACAAACTGGATCAGACCAATGTTCCATCTAGCCCAGTATCCTGTTTTCCTACAGTGGCCAGTGCCAGGTGTTTCAGAGGAAGTGAACAGAATAGATCAATTTATTGAGTGATCCATCCCTGTCACCCAGTCCCAGCTTCTAGCAGTCAGAGGTTTAAGGATGCTCAAGAGCATAGACGCCAACTCTGTGGGTGCTCCACCGGCAGCCAAGCTCCCCTCCCACCCCCGCTCCTGCCCACTGGCAGCCCCTGATGATCAACTCCTCCCCCTCCCTCCCAGTGCCTCCTGCATGCCACAGAACAGCTGTACCACGGTGTGTAGGAGGTGCTGGGACGGAGGGGGAAGAGCAGGGATGGGGTGCACTCAGGGGAGGGGGCAGAAAGAGGCAGGTCAGGGCAGGGGTGGGAAGAGGAAGAGCGGGGTGGGGTCTTGGGGGGAAGGGGTGGAGTTGGGGCGGGGCCTGTAATCTAAGTGGATTTGCAGAGCCCCTGGAGTTTGCTTTGTTCTTGGATGGATTAAAAAAATCTCAAAATGAGATACAATCAAAGTTTCACCGGGATTCCACATCAAAACTGAAGTTCATGGTATTTTACTTCAAATTGATGAACTGGACTTGTATTATTTGAAATTGGGTCATGGTTCACTCAAAAGAGCCTATATTTGTCCAAAAGTTGTGAATCTTAGTGATTATTTTTAACATGATCCAAGTTCGTATTGAAAGATTTGGTGGTGATGGTGGACTTCAACTGTCTGGATATGTGTTGGGAAAATAACACAGCGGGGCACAGACTATCCAACAAATTCGTGGACTGCATTGCAGACAACTTTTTATTTCAGAAGGTTGAAAAAGCTACTAGGGGGGAAGCTGTTCTAGACTTGATTTTAACAAATAGGGAGGAACTGGTTGAGAATTTGAAAGTAGAAGGCAGCTTGGGTGAAAGTGATCATGAAATCATAGAGTTTGCAATTCTAAGGAAGGGTAGAAGGGAGAACAGCAAAATAGAGACAATGGATTTCAGGAAGGCAGATTTTGGTAAGCTCAGAGAGCTGATAGGTAAGGTCCCATGGGAATCAAGACTGAGGGGAAAAACAACTGAGGAGAGTTGGCAGTTTTTCAAGGGACACTATTAAGGGCCCAAAAGCAAGTTATTCCGCTGGTTAGGAAAGATAGAAAATGTGGCAAAAGACCACCTTGGCTTAACCACGAGATCTTGCATGATCTAAAAAATAAAAAGGAGTCATATAAGAAATGGAAACTAGGACAGATTACAAAGGATGAATATAGGCAAACAACACAGGAATGCAGGGGCAAGATTAGAAAGGCAAAGGCACAAAATGAGCTCAAACTAGCTACAGGAATAAAGGGAAACAAGAAGACTTTTTATCAATACATTAGAAGCAAGAGGAAGACCAAAGACAGGGTAGGCCCACTGCTTAGTGAAGAGGGAGAAACAGTAACAGGAAACTTGGAAATGGCAGAGATGCTTAATGACTTCTTTGTTTCGGTCTTCACCGAGAAGTCTGAAGGAATGCCTAACATAGTGAATGCTAATGGAAGGGGGTAGGTTTAGCAGATAAAATTAAAAAAGAACAAGTTAAAAATCACTTAGAAAAGTTAGATGCCTGCAAGTCACCAGGGCCTGATGAAATGCATCCTAGAATACTCAAGGAGCTAATAGAGGAGGTATCTGAGCCTCTAGCTATTATCTTTGGAAAATCATGGGAGACGGGAGAGATTCCAGAAGACTGGAAAAGGGCAAATATAGTGCCCATCTATAAAAAGGGAAATAAAAACAACCCAGGAAACTACAGACCAGTTAGTTTAACTTCTATGCCAGGGAAGATAATGGAGCAAGTAATTAAGAAAATCATCTGCAAACACTTGGAAGGTGGTAAGGTGATAGGGAACAGCCAGCATGGATTTGTAAAGAACAAATCGTGTCAAACCAATCTGATAGCTTTCTTTGATAGGATAACGAGTCTTGTGGATAAGGGAGAAGCTGTGGATGTGGTATACCTAGACTTTAGTAAGGCATTTGATACGGTCTCGCATGATATTCTTATCGATAAACTAGGCAAATACAATTTAGATGGGGCTACTATAAGGTGGGTGCATAACTGGCTGGATAACTGTACTCAGAGAGTTGTTATTAATGGTTCCCAATCCTGCTGGAAAGGCATAACGAGTGGGGTTCCGCAGGGGTCTGTTTTGGGACCGGCTCTGTTCAATATCTTCATTAACGACTTAGATATTGGCATAGAAAGTACGCTTATTAAGTTTGCAGATGATACCAAACTGGGAGGGATTGCAACTGCTTTGGAGGACAGGGTCATAATTCAAAATGATCTGGACAAATTGGAGAAATGGTCTGAGTTAAACAGGATGAAGTTTAACAAAGACAAATGCAAAGTGCTCCACTTAGGAAGAAAAAATCAGTTTCACACATACAGAATGGGAAGAGACTGTCTAGGAAGGAGTACGGCAGAAAGGGATCTAGGGGTTATAGTAGACCACAAGCTAAATATGAGTCAACAGTGTGATGCTGTTGCAAAAAAAGCAAACATGATTCTGGGATGTATTAACAGGTGTGTTGTGAGCAAGACACGAGAAGTCATTCTTCCGCTCTACTCTGCTCTGGTTAGGCCTCAGCTGGAGTATTGTGTCCAGTTCTGGGCACCACATTTCAAGAAAGATGTGGAGAAATTGGAAAGGGTCCAGAGAAGAGCAACAAGAATGATTAAAGGTCTTGAGAACATGACCTATGAAGGAAGGCTGAAAGAATTGGGTTTGTTTAGTTTGGAAAAGAGAAGACTGAGAGGGGACATGATAGCAGTTTTCAGGTATCTAAAAGGGTGTCATAAGGAGGAGGGAGAAAACTTGTTCACCTTAGCCTCTAAGGATAGAACAAGAAGCAATGGGCTTAAACTGTAGCAAGGGAGGTCTAGGTTGGACATTAGGAAAAATTTCCTAACTGTCAGGGTGGTTAAACACTGGAATAAATTGCCTAGGGAGGTTGTGGAATCTCCATCTCTGGAGATATTTAAGAGTAGGTTAGATAAATGTCTATCAGGGATGGTCTAGACAGTATTTGGTCCTGCCATGCGGGCAGGGGACTGGACTCGATGACCTCTCGAGGTCCCTTCCAGTCCTAGAATCTATGAATCTATGAAACCAGGAACATTTTACAAGATTTTGGGTTACATGTTGAACATTTCTCACAGCTCTAATTCCATTTAAGCTGTTCTACCATTCTGATACAAATTATTTAGCAATTCATGTTATTTTATTCTGGGGAAGACCGAGAAGCTCCTGAAGCCTCGCTTGCATGGAGTTCTGCTGACTTCTCTTCTGTCATTCCTCCTGCAGTGTATTATACGTGAGGCTGGATGAAGTGAAGTGAAGTGCTATCACTGTTTCTTCTGACCTAAATTGTGTAGTCACTCTGTTTTCCCAGTGCCTGGCCAAGATTGCATCTGGGATGAGAGCTAACTGGATGAAGCTCAATTTAAACTGATCTATCATAATACTGGATTAGAAGAAACAAACAAAGAAAATAGATGGGGTGCTACTGTTACTTACCTTCACACTCTCCAGTTCTACTGGCTTCTTGGAAGCTTCTTCATGTTTAAGTAGTAGCAATGGCCAAGACTGCTTTTTAAGAACATTTTTGTAGAGCTACAATCTTTCCTACCAGATGTAGAGCTCACCACTGATAACCAAACATTTGCCACCTCCAGAGAGGGTTGTTCCTATGTAGGCTATACAGAACAACCCTTAACGACCATTTCGGAACTTTATACGCTTGCAGAATGCAGCTGCCTACTTAGTCAAGAGGTGATTCACACACAGAGAATGCTACGCCTGTGTTCTAGAAACCACACTGACTCCCACGTTGATTCCAGGTGCAGTTTAAACTTTTATCTATAAAGCTGCTTAGTGGTTTGGGGCTCTGGTTATCTTAGAGACTGCCACCTCTGTTTGTGTGCATTAGTATTAACTGGGATGCTCAAAACTAGAGCTTGACAGAACATTTTTTGAATCTTGGGAAAAAATGAAAAGTTTGAGATTTTTTCCATCCGATTTCTTTCCCAATAATCAAAAGCTATACTCAAGCTGACAGCTCTTAGACATGTGTGTGTCTGGAATTCTCCTCAGAATTTTCTTCTCCTCATCTACGATTGACCCAGTCCAAGTTTCTTGGACTGCTGAACATTTTGTAAGGCCTATATTTTCTCATGCTTTTATTTAGGCACTGGAGTGGATGGGGAGGACCTTTAGTTGTTTTGGATATTTTTACTGTATTACATTAAATTTAGATTATTAACATTGGCCAAGTTCTTTTTTAAATGGGTGCCTAACTTTAGGAGTCTAAGTCCATATTTAGCCATCTAAAGAAGTGGTTTGATGTTCAAAAGTAAAAAGCACCCAGCTTAATTTCCTATTTTTGGAGGGGAAAAAAAAATAAATGGAGTTCTAAAAATGTACGTGTTGAAGCAATAACAAATGCATTTTTCCTGCTACAAAATAACATGAATAATGATGGATTCAGTTGCTTGTTGGGTTTTCAATGAGGTTACATCAAGACTGTAGGAAAACTCTAGAGCTATGAAAAAGCATTTTCTTTTTATTTATAAATTAGACTAGCTACAGTTATAGCTGGCACATGTCATTTTCTTTGAAATAGAAATATATGTATGCATATGTTGCACCATTTTACAAACTGTTTCCAATGAATTGCATTGGTGAAGAATACACATTCTTGAAGAAAAGGGAAACAACTTTAGTTTAAAAAACACATTAAGGGAAATCAGAATCATTACCTTTATAGAGCAGTTATCTCTGGTACTTGCAAAAAAGAGACATTGATCCTGAACACTTGTGATGGACCACAGTTGAAAGTTATGCCTTAACAACAAGAACAGGATTGGACCAATACACATCGAGGAGGAAGGTTTGAACTCCAGATTTCCAGGCCATGTTGTCCCATGTATTTGTATGCTTGCTTTCAATAAGAACTTCTACTTAAATCTATCCTTTACCACTTTATGACTATGCACACTTTTAAAAGATATTATTAACTGTCTTTGCAATATAGTACAGTGACTCATGTGAGAATGAGTACAAGACAGCTAAATGTAGAAAGTACAGTGTAATGCATAGGTGGCACTGATTGTTCATTGTTCAGATTTATAGACAGCAAGGTGTGTATAGTCATAGTTCTGAGTCATATGTTTTCTTACCTGAGTCAGGCAACCTGATGATAGATAATCTACTAAGGCTTATTTTGGCAACGAACCACATGATTCTGTGGGTTACGTGCTGGAGAATGTAGCAGCTACAAACCCTGACTCCACCATCTATGCCAAATTAAAATGCCCTACTTGGTACACTACACTCATTTACAAAACAATAGCCCTACACTTAAGATCAGCAAACGCTAAAAAGATAGTATGATCTAAGGTCAGGACGGGTAGGAGTCACATACCCTACCTTGGGAAAAAACATAAATTAGAAACAGAAAACTATATTCTGATGTGGTTGGCTATATACTTTTCAGTGAGTGCTAAGCATAAAAGTCAAATTGTAAAAAGTTGGAAATGTAATCTTAATTTCAAACTGCAAGTACTGTAGTTTGGAAAAGCTCAATGTACATTTCCATGGGCCATGGTACCCTCATACAAATGTTGGGATAGTACTGTTTTATCTCCCACCATGGTACCTATAGATTTTTAAACCCTTTCAATGAGAATTTATAACAATGTGCATGGCAAAGTTTGTTTTCTCTTGAATCATCATAAATTGATTAATATATAAACGTATACAGCTCAGTTCTGTAGTAAACATGAACAAATATCAACCTTTCTCAATACCTTATTTAATACAAACTGGATTGTATAGCTCTATTACTGACGGGGGAAAGTGATTGAACTTACTGTAGACTAGATTTAAAACACCAAGAAATTAAAGGTTTCAGAGTAGCAGCCATGTTAGTCTGTATCTGCAAAAAGAACAGGAGTACTTGTGGCACCTTAGAGAAATTTGTTAGCTCTAAGGTGCCACAAGTACTCATGTTCTTTTTTCAAGAAATTAAAGACTCAAAAATCCAAGCTCTAGGGCAGAGGTGATCCACCTTATTTTGGTCTGAGAGGTACATTCCCACCTGCTGTCAAGTATCTCAGCCACAAAGAGCCATTGATTTACTGTGATGTGATTGACACTTTCAAGGCAGAAATTGCTTGAAATTCTTATGGAAATCTAAAATGTAGAAAAAGTAAACTCTCAAAATAAAGAGAAAAACTCAGAAATAGAAAATTAAAAAAACACATAAAATCCAAGTAATTTAATTTCTGTTTTAAGCCCATAACTTGCATTTGAGCTATACTTCAATCTTATACTATATGCTATCACTTTATATTTTAGAAAGATGTCAAGTCTTGATTTAAAGTGATGAAGAATCCACTGAGAATCCAGTTAATATATTACACTGAAAAGAGAGTAGGAAAAAATGGCACTATCTGGATCTCTTTTTACTGTGCCTCGATGTCCTCCATACAAACTTTGCTCAGTTCACAATGAAACAATATTCATTTAAGTAAAAAGTCTGTGAACTAACCTTGGAATTTTAAAGTCAAGCTGAATTCTCTTTTCCTCAATGTGTCATCATCAGTAATAAAGTTCCTGCAGGACAAATTATATTCTCACTGACACCTATGCAGCCCCTAACTGGGATATTAAGATCTCTTTATTTACCTATGATTATATACATGGGTTCCCAAGATGCCATTTTTATAGTTACATTTGAGATCTGAATCATAATTCAAGCTGTGGAATGTCAATTTCTCCTTTGGGTTTATTAGTTTCTGGGAAAGTATCTGATAGGGCAAAATAGCTTTGAAACCTGAATACATGACTTAAAAGGATCCTGGGGAGATACTGTTATGGGACACCAGAAAACACTGTGGAAAGAAGCATGACAGGAGACAAAACATTAGAAGGTACTATTAGAGATAAAGATGAATAATGCATAATTCATTGATTGTATTTGAGGAGTGGAGTAGCAAAAGACAGCAAATTAGAGCTTGAACAAAGTTCAGTTTGATAAAGAAAAATGTTGTATTTAGATGGACTATTTGGGCCCAAAGAGTCAAAAGTGTTAACAAGATCCTGTCACTGTCCAACATTAAACAGTGTTATTAAACCTGCTTAGTACCATGGCAAACAGACCATTAAACATCATTTTATTATTTTATTAAACATACAGAAAAGGAAAGACAGTTAAAGCATTTGAAGTGTAAAGTATTAAGTAAGGCTTTCATTTTAACAACATCCCTTGTTCCCTTTTCCTTTAGCTTGAGAGTTTTTAGATGGAAAAGCCCCTTGATAGTCTCTGAGATGGTATTAAAGATGTCCTTTTTGGGGAAAAGAGAAGAAGTTAGTTGAACTGGGCTGGAGCAGTTGTTGAAGTCTGATCCAGTTTACTAGAAGACAAAGCAAGACACACACACACACACACACACACAGGGGGTTGGGTGACAAAGATAGAAAATGGACTTTCTGTTTATGGTGCTGATTCATGTGCAACCTCACTGCTGGAAAACTATAGGCACAGCACATAGTATGATCAGCCACTCTGAGACCTGGCACACTTGTACCAGCATTGGGCTCTTTAGAGCATTGCCTCATTCTGGTCACAGGCTTACAGCAGTATTGCCAAATAAACAGTCTTGGTTAGTTAAAATAGCCTCTTATTATACAGAAGGGAAAAAAAGAGAGAGAAGAAATAAAATAGGGAAGGATGCGGGGTGGACAGAGACAAAGTCTCACATCCCAGGTGGAGTTTGGGATATAGCTGAAACTGGTGAAGGTAGTAATGTCATCTGGCTCCCTCTCTTTGGCCTAATCTGGTCAGGACATCTTTTACAATGATAATCATAAAGGCGTGGGGTCTCGAGTGATGGAGGGGGTGGCAGCCATGATGGTGAAGCTCACTCCAGTAGTCACTGTTTCTCCCAAAGTATTTTTCTTTAAGGACCCCAAAAGGGAGCAATGGATTGAATAGCCTGTCCTCTCATTATTTAGACCACAAATTAGGCCTAGTTTCCAACACACCCATTTTGGTTCACTGATTTCTGGTTACACATTTCTCTTGTTTACCTAGCATGATCTTAACATCTTCACTAGCCTCTGTATATCCTTTTTAATTCCCAGGTTAGCTTTTCCTGCATCCACCTCCTTACTTCTTGGAGAGGCACTAATGATCTGCCAGTTGGGACCCACTCAAACAGCTCCCACAATAGTCCAGGTTGAAACTATACCTCTGATTTTAACTTTCCCTTGGAACAAGACTCTCATTGTAACATTGTCTTAAATATGATCCTAGGAAATGAATATCACTATCGATTACAATAGACACCATTACCAAAAATATGTCCTCATTCTTCCATGGCTGTATATCACAAAGATGAAGGTTTGCCTTATTATGCCACCTTGGTAAGGTTCTTGAATTTAATCACAGATTCCTTGGTCATTTAACCTCTCTGTGCCTTGGTTTCCCATGTATAAAGTTAAGAAAATATTTATCTTTTAGGAAATTTACATGTTTATGCATTCCTCTCTTTAATATGGTTTGAAATCCTTGGAAAATACTATATGTACATATGCAAAAGGGGAAGCAGAGATCATAGTTTCCCTAGATTTATAATTAATAGAAAATTAAAGTTCAAGAAAAAAAAATAACATTCATCTATAAAAGCTGAACTTTCAAATAGACGAAAGAGCCATAGGCAGCGGGATGTGCAATACATTTTGCATCACCCAACATATTGACGAGAATGTGCAGAATAATTTGCTGAAGTAAAATTTTGGCTCTTGGCAAAAGTAATTGAAACCTTTAATATAGGGTGATGGACTCTGAACACAAGAGCTAAAGAACAAGGCCTAGAAGTCACTGGTTGACTGGTTTGCTGCTGGTTCTGGTGAAGTGTTCCTGCAGGTTCCTGTTCATGTAGCATAAACAAACCTATAGGGTGCCTTCAGCTGTAACTATAATGTTATTATGCAATCATCTGGGATTACGAGGTCCATTTTGGCCAATTAACCTCAAGTAAGATATATGGGAGAGTGAAAAGTTACTGGAAAAGGACAAGAAAGTCTGCAGCATAACAAGATTTACATGATTGCAAAAACTAAGGCTAATTAACATGGGATGAAGAAGCGTTATAGGGGTTTTGGTTGAAGTGTTTTAAAATTCACATAATTAGTTATGATTGGTCCAATCTACTTAGCACTTTTTTGGTCTTGTCAATTAAGGACAAAAAGACAATCCTTATGAAATGGAAATATTGGATTTGTACCTGTAGAGTCAATATCTTTCTCCCCTACTGATAGATTGTCTCACATGTGTATTAAAGAAGTTAAATACTCTAGAAGTGTATGCAGAAATTGCATACTCAGAAAGAGCAGCCAGGCTGAAATCCTTTGATATTTCCCCTTTCTAAGGTTGCTAAAGCTCTGTTGGGCCAAAGCTTTGAGAGGACCAATGGCAAATTGCTCCCAACATTGGATAGCCCTGTCAGAAAAGGAGAGGAAGGGATGCCTAGGAATATTCCAGTGCAGGAAGCATTAATCATTTTATCAACAAGCAGATGTGACTTCATGTGCTGGGAGGAGCATGAAATTTTGCTAATGAGATGCCCAGACAGTGGAGGCTGGTGACATACAAGCAAACTGTATTTCAAAATCATTTTAGCTTAAAGGGCTAGTTTCTTTCCTCCCCCCATATATTCTTACTACCTGGTAAATTTCTAGCAATATTCACCAAATGTAGAGTGAGCTGCATATAACCATTTTTTCATTAAATTCTGAGATAGGAGGAAAAGTAAGGGTGTAAAATACCCAATTAAAAATAGAAAATGAAACATGTTAATGTTTCAGGTTTTGATTATGACTTCTCTCTCCAGAAGAGCCATTTATCCCAATGTGATCTTCTGTTAAATACTCCATCATAATTTCCAGTTGAAACCACGTCACTTTGTAATGAGGACAAACTAATGAGCTGTGATTTCTTTGCTAATCGACCTTAGACAATACTTAAACTTCGATATACAGTAGCATCCTGTTTCAAAGTTACAAATGTAACACATCAGGAAATGTCAATTAATCTAATTTAAACAAATATTTAAGCCCTGATTCTACCCTAACAAGTTTAGTGCTGGTCTAACTCTACTGACTTTAGAGTTATTCCTTACTTGCACTGGGGCAGGAATGAAAAATCAGGCCTAATTATTCCACATTACTAATATGTGCACTCCAGACAGAACATCTCTGTGTGTGCCTCTGATTATTAAAGAAAATTGCTAGCTACAGTAAAAGTGATTTAATATGCTCAGAGTTACACTGCAGTTCGATTCTCAATTAACCGCAAACTGATGAAACTTTTTGCAACGTGGTTCATTTTGATTTTAAATCCAAGACAGCACATATACATGCATATATAAATGGTGCTGAGAATGACTCAATATGTAAAAGCATACTTTTAAATCTCTGGAGAGTTGCATGTATACACAGTAGCTTTGATTAGAATAGCTTGAGAACCTAAAAGAGATAATTTTAGGTTCTTGGTAATTAAACTAAATTGTGCATAGTAGAAAAATAGAATTCTAGACATGAAGAATCAGCTGTTTATAAACACAACATTTTAAGACACATCTGATTTGTGTCTGCCCCTCTGCCATGTACAAGGACAGGGAACAAAGGGTAGGAATTAATGGTAAATTCTCAGAATGGAGAGGGGTAACTAGTGGTGTTCCCCAAGGGTCAGTCCTAGGACCTATCCTATTCAATTTATTCATAAATGATCTGGAGAAAGGGGTAAACAGTGAGGTGGCAAAGTTTGCAGATGATACTAAACTACTCAAGATAGTTAAGACCAAAGCAGATTGTGAAGAACTTCAAAAAGATCTCACAAAACTAAGTGATTGGGCAACAAAATGGCAAATGAAATTTAATGTGGATAAATGTAAAGTAATGCACATTGGAAAAAATAACCCCAACTATACATACAACATGATGGGGGCTAATTTAGCTACAACGAGTCAGGAAAAAGATCTTGGCGTCATCGTGGATAGTTCTCTAAAGATGTCCATGCAGTGTGCAGAGGCGGTCAAAAAAGCAAACAGGATGTTAGGAATCATTAAAAAGGGGATAGAGAATAAGACTGAGAATATATTATTGCCCTTATATAAATCCATGGTTCGCCCACATCTCGAATACTGTGTACAGATGTGGTCTCCTCACCTCAAAAAAGATATTCTAGCACTAGAAAAGGTTCAGAAAAGAGCAACTAAAATGATTAAGGGTTTAGAGAGGGTCCCATATGAGGAAAGATTAAAGAGGCTAGGACTCTTCAGTTTGGAAAAGAGAAGACTAAGGGGGGACATGATAGAGGTATATAAAATCATGAGTGATGTTGAGAAAGTGGATAAGGAAAAGTTATTTACTTATTCCCATAATACAAGAACTAGGGGTCACCAAAAGAAATTAATAGGCAGCAGGTTTAAAACAAATAAAAGGAAGTTCTTCTTCACGCAGCGCACAGTCAACTTGTGGAACTCCTTACCTGAGGAGGTTGTGAAGGCTAGGACTATAACAATGTTTAAAAGGGGACTGGATAAATTCATGGTGGCTAAGTCCATAAATGGCTATTAGCCAGGATGGGTAAGAATGGTGTCCCTAGCCTCTGTTCGTCAGAGGATGGAGATGGATGGCAGGAGAGAGATCACTTGATCATTGCCTGTTAGGTTCACTCCCTTTGGGGCACCTGGCATTGGCCACTGTCGGTAGACAGATACTGGGCTAGATGGACCTTTGGTCTGACCCAGTACGGCCTTTCTTATGTTCTTATGTTCTTATGTACATTGGCCATGTACATTGGCCAAACTGGACAGTCTCTACGCAAAAGAATAAATGGACAAAAATCAGGCATCAAGAATTATAACATTCAAAAACCAGTGTGAGAACACTTCAATCTCCCTGGACACTCAATAACAGACTTAAAAGTGGCAATTCTTTAAAAAAAACCTTCAAAAACAGACTCCAACGAGAAACTGCAGAACTGGAATTAATTTGCAAATTGGACACCATCAAGTTAGGCCTGAATAAAGACTGGGAGTGGATGGGTCACTACAAAAAGTAATTTCCCTCTGCTGATACTCATACCTTCTTGTCAGCTGTTTGAAATGGGCCACCTTGATTGCATTGGCCTCATTAGCACTACAAAAGTGATTTTCCCTCCCTGGGTATTCATCCCTTCTTGTCAACTGTTGAGAATAGGTCACTTCCACCTTAATTGAATTGGCTCATTAGCACTGACTCCCAACTTGGTAAGGCAACTCCCATCTTTTCATGTGCTGTGTATTTATACCTGCCTACTGTATTTTCCACTCCATGCATCTGATGAAGTGGGTTTTAGCCCACGAAAGCTTATTCCCAAATAAATTTGTTAGTCTCTAAGGTGCCACAAGGACCCCTCATTGTTTTGACTTCACATAAGAGTTTATAAAGATATAGAGAGGAGAAAAATTGGAGAACTGCAGCTGCCCCAGGAGAGTGGTCTCTTATATAAAAGGTGCTGAAAACTTCTATTGGCCTGAGAGCAAAGGCAATACAATTAATTTATTTTAAATTTCAAATGGTGCCCAGATCCACCATCTCCATATCCTACATTGTTTTCCCCAATCAAGGTACAAAATAGCTAAGTAGTCTTTTAATAGCAATGCCTCTCTACCAATGCACATACATACAAACTCCTCATAACACAAACATACTTAATTTCTATTAAGCTAAGCCAAAGTTCTTTCTGCCAAAAGCTCAAACAAACATAAGTCCTAGATTGTCCTGAAGTTAATTAAACTTGGATTCTGGTGGGCCATTGGCAGAAGCAAATTTTAGAGAGATATGCCCTCTCCTGAGAACAACCACAGAAAGTTTAACTTAAAGAATCAACAAGATGAATGGCACAGTAGATCCTAATTCCCTTAGAAACATAGGGAGAAAAGTGATCTCCTAGGTCAGGGACCGGCAAGCTTTGGCACACAGCCCATCAGAGAAATCTGCTGGTGGGCCGGGACAATTTGTTTACCTGCAGAGTCCACAAGTTCGGCCGATCGCAGCTCCCACTGGCTGCGGTTTGCCGTTCCAGGTCAATGGGGGCTGCGGGAAGCGGCGGCAAGCACATCCCGTGGCCCGCGCCACTTCCCACAGCCCCCATTGGCCTGGAACGGCGAACTGCTGTCAGTGGGAGCTGCAATCAGTCAAACCTGCGGATGCTGCAGGTAAACAAACCATCCTGGCCCGCCAGAGGATTTCCCTGACGGGCCACATGCCAAAGGTTGCTGATCCCTGTCCTAGCTAACTGTACAAACTCACAACCTGTATAAACAGATAAGGAAAGGTACTGTGCTACTGTGATATAGAAGAATCAAGGAATAGTGATGGATCCAATGTGACCATCAGTTACCCAACCATATTGGCAAAGCTAGGTCATATATCAAGATACACTCTCAACATCCTTATACAGATGTTTCCATCTTCCTATCAGACCATATTATCTGTATTTACCCTGACTCAGTCTGCTCCCTTTCACTTCCCCTTTAGTGAAAAAGAGAAGTTGAAGCATAGTATGGACACTGAGCAAAGGGCAGCTCAGGATTTACAGGTTGGAAAAGAGACGACAAAGGGGGATATGACAGAGGTATATGAAATCATGAATGAGGTGGTGAAAGTGAATAAGAAGTGTTATTTACACCTTCACACAACACAAGAATCAGGTGATCACCCACGAAAGCTTATGCTCCAACGTGTCTGTTAGTCTATAAGGTGCCACAGGACTCTTTGTTGCTTTTTACAGATCCAGACTAACACGGCTACCCCTCTGATACTTGACACGACCTCCCTAGGCAGTCTGTTCCATTGTCCTACAGTTTTTACAGTTAAGAAGTTTTTCCTGAGATTTAATCTAAATCTGTTACACTGTAGTTTGAACCCATTGCCTGTTGTCTTGGCCTCTGTGGCAAAAGAGAACAACTTTTCTTCATATTTTTATGGCAGACTTTCAAATATTTGAAGACTGCTATCATGTCCCCCCTTAATCTCCTCTTTTACAAACTAAACCCCGTTACTTCAGCCTTTGCTCATATGGCTTGCATTCCATCCCTTTGATCATCTTTGTCACTTGCCGCTGAATGCTTTCCAGTTTCTCTACATCCTTTCTATACATTGGTGACCAAAACTGGACACAGTACACCAGCGCTGAGGCCTAACCAGTGCTGAGTAGAGCGGTACTATCACTTCCTGTGACTTGCATGCTATGCCTCTGTTAATGCAACTAAAATTGCATATTTTGTTTGCAACAGCATCACATTATTGACTCATGTTAATGTTGTGATCCACCACAACTCCCAACTCCTTCTCAGCAGTGCTGCTGCCAAGGCAGTTGTCCCCCATTCTATATTTGTGCATTTGGTGTTTCTTTTTTAAGTGTAGCCCCTTACATTTGTCTTTGTTGAACTTCATTTTGTTCTCCCATTGGAACCCCATTCTCCAATTTATCAAAATCCCTTTGAATTTTAGGTCTATCCTCCAAAGTATTGGCAACCCCCTCTAGCTTTGTGCCATCTGCATATTTGATCAGTATGCTCACTGTACCTACATTCAGGTCATTAATAAATATGTTAAACAACACCAGACCCAGAACAGATCCCTGTGGAACCCCACTTGAGATGTCCTTCCAATCTCACATTCCATTAACAGCTACTCTTTGTTTGCGGGTGGTTTAACTCATTATGTACCCACTTCATGGTAGTTCTCTCGAGCCCACACTTCTCCAGCTTACTTATCAGAATATCATGTAGGACTGTGTCAAAAGCCTTGCTAAAGTTCAGGTATATTATGTCCACTGCACTCTCCCTATACACCAAACCAGTTACTCTGTCAAAGAAGTATCAGAGGGGTAGCCGTGTTAGTCTGGATCTGTAAAAAGCAACAGAGGGTCCTGTGGCACCTTTAAGACTAACAGATGTATTGGAGCATAAGCTTCCGTGGGTGAATGCCCACTTCATCGGATGCATGAGCTTTCGTGGGTGAATGCCCACTTCATCGGATGCATGAGCTTTTGTGGGTGAATGCCCACTTCGTCGGATGCATGCATCCGACGAAGTGGGCATTCACCCACGAAAGCTTATGCTCCAATACATCTGTTAGTCTTAAAGGTGTCACAGGACTCTCTGTTGCTTCTGTCAAAGAAGGAAATCAAGCTGTCTTGGCACGATTTGTTCTTAGTAAGTCCATGCTGGCTCCAGGTATTCGCCAATTGAATGTTTTATACCTTGCGCTAGGAGCTTCCCAGGTACTAAGTTCAGGCTGACTGGTCTATAGTTCCTCAGCTCCCCTTTTTAAAGATGAGCACTATGTTAGCCCTTCTCCAGTCTTCCGGCACCTCTCCTGTCATCCATGAGTTTGCAATCTGGGAATGAAGAATGAAAGAAAAAGAGTCAATTTGAACTTGAATATTGCACTGCTCTCCTATCATCCAGAACCCTACAAGTGTGCAGAAGATCAAACAGTTGAGTGATCTCATCAGTAAACATAAGACTAATAAAACAATAGTGACAGTGGTTTTAGGAGGGAGATGTAATACACAATTGATTTAAGGAAGTTTTAATTTTGATCTAAATAGGAATTTAGAATACCAGGGCCTTTCAAAGTTTTGTCCTAGGGAGATAGAGAGGCTGAAAGATGCTTTTGGCGAGACAGTATTTTGGCAATTACTGGATAGTCTGAGGGAAGGGGTGAAATCTTGGGTGAGGTCTAGCATATAAAGGCATGTGGTGGAGAAAGTGACTTTCTGAAGGTGGAAAAGGTTGCAGACATCTGGATCCTAGATGGCTAAAGCTTCCGTAATTATCTAGGAAAGTCTGACAAAAATCACTGCTGATCAGTGTTTCAACGTTTCTTTTCCTTTCTACATTTTTTTTATTCATTAATTCTCATTTTCATCTCTGTAATAGCTTAAGGGCAAATAAGAATATGTTTTCTTCTAGAACTATTTATTTATGCAAATCCTTAATGTCTGGTTTGTCAGCTATTTCATAAACTGCACATAAGTTTTATTCTAGCCCAAGATAATATAATCTCATCAAGTCATACAAGCAAATCAACAGTCAACCAAAGTGAATGATATCTTAAGTATAAATGGGGGAACATCCAAATTAGAGGGAGAAAGAGAGTGAGGAACCTAGAGAAAACGTTAATTCAGAGCAAGATTGAGACTTTACATCCTGCCTTGAGAAAGGGGTTGAATGTAGGTATGCAGTGCCAGGAGCATAGGGAAAACATGTGACTGTGTATGTCCATATCCCTGCTTAAACTATGTACAGTATAAAATATTGCTTATATTTTTATATGCTATTATTGAAACCTGCACTTTGCATTCAAATATACTAGGAGTAGCATTACGTGGTTCACTTTTCCAGAAATTGATTACTCACAGCTATGGTTTAAATAAATGAAACAAAGTATTGGTTTTAAAGTCAGTTTGCCATTGAGTTATGATTGATGGATAGTGATACCATGGTAATGGGTGCTAGAACCTGAAAAGGAGAAAAGAAAAGATAAGAAATACATGTTTCTGTTAATAAAATTGTAAAACACATGAAGTCCTAAATCATTTAGGGGTCTTTATAGCAGAAAATATATGCTGCCTTCTACACTGCAGAAGCCCCAGAAGGTTTCACGCTCATTTTATCTATTCAACAAGAAATACAACCAGACCAAAACCAACTTTCACCAAGATTTAAAGTATGGAGTTCCAAACAAGTCTTGTGATAGAGACTATGTTTTTGTTTTGTTTTCTTAATATTCTGCCCGGTCCACAAATTATCACTGACTGAGGAGAAACGTATTTCCTTATAACATTTAAATTCAAGATTAAAGGGGGAATATATTGATGAGACACTTAAATATCCACTTCCGTATATCATTAGGAATAAACTGCATCTGTACTGGACTAGTAAATTATTTCCTTACCCTTAGGAGTCTTCTTCTATCAGACAGAGGACACCATCTTCCTTAGAATTTTTCCTGTAGATCTTTTTTTTTTTTCTTTTCTTCTTAAAGAAGGCTTTTGTCAGATTAGCAATGGCTCTTGCTTTCAATCAATCATAAAGGGCTTCGTTCTAGGGTAGATGTCAGTGATACATTTATGTCATCCGCTTTAGTGATACTCATCTCATGTTACTGATAATGGTTAACAAGGGCTGATCCTATGAACACTGTTATGCATAGCATTTATTACCAGAAATCAGTGCTTACCTGTCAACTTCTTAAAATAAAACAGCAGAATTTAAATGTACATATTTTTAAGGCCTGCCTGATGGTGCAGTGGATTCTAACTCCTCTCCCTTGATGTGGGAGGAGGGTCTCCCTGCCCCCCCCCCCGAAAAAAAACAACTACGCTATTTGGCTCTGTCTCCCCAGCACTTGAATTAGAATGCCCCTCTTCCCCCCACATAAATCAATTCTCACCTCCCAACATGTCTCTTTGAAGGGCGGTATCTATTGATGATAGACATTCTGTTTTCTCCTGAGACAGCATCATGGGCTCATCACACACATGTCCCATGCCTGGGAATGACATCTCCATAAGGATGCTTTTCCCTTTCTCCCAGGCTTAGGGGAAAAAAGAGCAAGAGTGTAGGACTTCCCCTTCTCTCAGGATTGGAGGACAACAGCAGCAGGGGGGGTTCTGCTTGTCCCTCTGAGGCTTTAGCGGGGTAGGGTGGGGACAGGAAGCAGCAGAGGTTACAGAACTAGTAGAAGTAGCAGGTCCCCAGCTTACACTCTCTGCACAGGGCTGAGTGCTTTAGGAGGGAGTAGTGACTGCTACACGTACTGGTGGACCAAACTGTCCCTCAGCCCATACAGCAGCTCTGACTGGCAGCCCTTGAAGGCATGGAAATGCAGGAGGGCAGCCAAGCAGGAGGGGGATTTCTCTGTACACTAGCGTTTGCCCACCATAGACACCAAAAAGGGTTGAAAAGTCTGTAGTCTGTGCGGTAAACCTGTGGAGTTGTTAGGTTTGCAATAGGATATTGCCTGGTAGAAGGCACCACACCTGGCAGTGTTTTCAGGATCAGGCTCTTACATTGTAAGGAGCTATTCTCCTACAAAACATGAATTTATTAATAAAATTGCTTGTTTCTATTCATTCTGACAAATATCTAGCATTATTCTTTGTTATGGCCATAGCCACAGGTGTGCATGTCACTTCACAGACAAAGATGACACGGCTGCTGTTTTAGTCCACATTCCATGACTGTGATTTCTTATTTATACTTCTTCTTTCCCCTTACACAATTATTCACCTTTTAAACCCATCCTTTACTACTTGATCTGAATAGCTTTTGCAGTTATCAAATGCCTAGTTTCACTGTGGCATTTAATTACCTGCAAAAGCCATTTATTGCCACATATATAATCCTGAGCCATGAACATTATCCCTTAATTAAAGCCAACAACATTCAACATGTTGGCTGGCATATATAACACTCCTTAGGCACATGATTCACAACTCACTAGGACTGAAAATTTAAACTTTCAATGCCAACAAGAAATACATTTTTGTCACAGGATTCCCTCTACTGTCATCTAATCTTGCTATTACAGGAATTGCTTCCCATTTCCTTTGTATTCACAACACACCATCTTTGCCTAATTATAGCACTGCCTGTTTTTAGGGAGAAGTCCTGCTCTATTATTCTGTGGCCAGAGAAAGCCCCGAAATACAGCAGAAGCTTAGTCAGAATATGCAGTAATGCAAATACCTCTTAATGATCATCATGAATAGTAAAATTTCATTTTATTTTTTGTTTTTAAAAATGATTTTAGAAAGAGATGGATGTGATGTTTAACAGGAGTCTGAATGTCTCGGGAAAAAAAACACAAAATAAAAACTGCAATTGAATAAGCATTTCAACACAACTGAATATCAGAATTACAGCATAAGGGAGAATAAAATATCAGAACGTAACAGTACTCCCACACTGAGTTACACAACATAGACAGTGTTTCTACCTGGCAAAATCAGTTAGGTGGGAGTTTAATCTTTATCTCACTTCACTATGCCCAATTTTATCAGCTACTTAAGGGAACAGGCAAAATTAAAAATAATTTCTGGAGACACTATTATGGGAATAATTTGAACATTGATTCTTTTTTCTGATTAAGTTCCATAGTCTCAATGAATATGTTATTCTGCTGTCAATATAGCAGAGAATCAACCAGGTCTACTACCATTGTGAATGAAGTCTTTCCCCTATAAAGCCATGTTCCTAATTAATTATGCCCCTCAGCCACCATTAAAAGAACTGGGTTGTCAATCTAACTGAAGGCCTCTGGAGGGCCAGCGTAGCATACTACAGTGGCCAGAACTTCTGCTCCATCCCTACCATGTGAATGTATATTAGCTGCCTTGTCCTCTAAACGAGAGATGATCCAAAACTGGAATCTCAAATCTGAATCCAAAGAAATGTCAGAGGCTGAACGGGTACCAATGGGGAATCTGCTGGTCCAAACCTGACCCTACAATTTTAATTCTAGTTTGTTTCCAAATACAGAAAGGGCACACTTTCCGATTTCACTTTAGATACAGATGAAGTTTCACAACATCACCCCATGATATCAGATATCTCGAAGGTCAGCTGATGGTAAGGCTGTGTCTACACTACCACTTATGTCAGCAAAATTTATGTCACTCAAGGGTGTTAATATTCTACCCCCTGAGCGACATAAAGTATGACAGCATAAGCGCTAGTGTGCACAACACTATGTCAGCAGGAGAGTTTCTCCCACCATCATAGCTTCGGCTGCTCACGGGAGTGTTTTTTTTATGCCATCGGCATAGAGCATGTTCACCATACATGCTGGTACAGCTGCGCCGCTGCAGCACTGTAAATGTAGGCATGCCCTTAGCTTTCCACCATTCAGTATAGTATAATCATTATGAGATCATCTAATCTCATACAATTTCCACCATTTTGTTTTGAAATTTCTCAAGAACTATTCATGAGATGGCAGAATGACTCCTGATGCTTCTCCTGGTTTGGCTCTGCCCATTTCCCTGACACAGCACTGCCAAGCAGGTCCTACTGAGACCCTAATAATTATTCCATATAATAGTTCTATAATGAATTATCTATTGTTATAATGCTCTTACTTATTATTTGTATTAGCACATTGTGGGAACTAGTGTAAGGGTAGGTCTACACTTACCTCCGGGTCCGGCGGTAAGCAATCGATCTTCTGGGATCGATCCCGGAAGTGCTCGCCGTCGACGCCGGTACTCCAGCTCAGCGAGAGGAGTACGCGGCATCGACGGGGGAGCCTGCCTGCTGCGTCTGGACCCGCGGTAAGTTCGAACTAAGGTACTTCAACTTCAGCTACGTTATTAATGTAGCTGAAGTTGCGTACCTTAGTTCGAAGTGGGGGGGTTAGTGTGGACCAAGCCTAAGTGCTGTACAACACTCAGAGAGACAGAAGAACATACATTCCAGGATATGCTGGGTCTATAGATTATGTGAGCAATTTGTTGTAAGAATTCAATCACAGATATTAAAAATCCGAGTTCTGTTGGTTAGTTTTGATAGGACACAATCACATGTGGTTTTGTTTCCTGATTGGACAAGATGTCGCTGGTGGCCGCTCTGACAAATTTTCCAAAAATACTTGATTAACTTTAGGAAAAACAAATAAATATGTACATGTACATGCCCAAATCATTGTAATTTATTTATGTAGGGTATTTATTTTTGCAGACTCAATAATAAAAATAATGTACAGTTGTATTTTGCCCCAGGCCCTGCTGCTTCCCCCACATTGCCCTGAGCTCCTTTCCGCAGCCTCAACTCCAGACTTAACCCGCTCCTTGCCTCTTGACCATGGCACCTGGTAAGGCTGGCCATCCTGAAGCCCGGCTGGAGCAGTGGGGAGAGCTGAAGCCCATAGCCCCACCACCCTGAGGGCTGGAAACCCAGAGCCCGCTGCCAGAGCTCCAAGGCTGAATCCCGCCCCCGGAGTTCCTCAGCTGAAGCCCGCCACCGGAGCCTCTGGCTGAATCAGGAGAGCGGGGCTAACGCCTACCCCTGAAGTCCCGCAAGTAAAGCTGGGATGGGGGGGCTGACGCCCTCCTCCAGAGCCTCTGGGTGCTGCAGGGAGGGCCCGCTGCTTTGCCCCTCCACCCCCCATCTCAGCCCAGGAGGCTGTCGTGGCCACAGGAAAACCCCCTGGTGGCTGCATATGGCCACAGTGGCTGCATTTGAGAAACATGGCACTATATGGTCATGGTCATCCCTTCTGAATCCCCCTGTTCATTGTCTTCCTTCTTGGGTCATGTAGCATACACTAAGCTCTATATTGCTCTCAACTTGTGCATAACAGTTTCAGCTCTGGATTATGACAGTGACTACAATCAAATCTCACCCTTCAGGACTTCAGACGGTCACCTGCAAGTTCCAGGAAGGATTTTTTTCTCCAATGCACAAGTGGCCAGATGTATTTCTCTTCTTGCCTTCCTCTGAAGCACCTAAGGATGGCCATAATTGGAAGACTAGTGCTCCAAGGTAATACAGAGCATCCTCTTTGCTAGAAGCTTGGCTCATGCATCTTGCTTACATATTCAGGGTCAAATTGATCACCAGATTTAAAGTTGGGAAGGACTTTTCTCCAGATCAGATTAGCAGAGACCATGTAGCAGTTTATTCACCTGAGGACTGAAATGTGTTAGTCTAACTCAAGTTATTGGGCCCACTATAGCAGCATCTGGGTGAGATTTAATGGTCTGTGATATGCAGGAGATGAGATTGGAGGACTTAAGGATCCCTTCTGGCATTAAATTCTATGAAAATAACAAATATTACCTAAGTTTCTGGTGTGGATTTTTGAATGTGAGTTATTAGTTCAAATTTTGCTTTCTGAGAAAGATCTTTCTGTTGCTGTGAATGTTTGTGCCAATAAACACATTTACTAGAATATTTGTGAGAAGCAAAGAGATAAAAGACATAAATACATCTGAAACAAATTCAAATGTTTATGTAATCATATAATCACTGATTTTTTATTTAGGAGGCACTCAATTCCGTCCTGATCCTGAAATTAGGGGAATCTATCGTTTTCTAACACCTACCTGTAATTTTTTATTCCATAGTAAAAATTCCTCTGCTTAAACTCTGGTGTTGTTAAATTTTACATAATAATCATGCTTAAGTCTATTTATTCCAAAGGCAAAAACAGTCACAAATGTTTCTTACAATCTGTGTCACAGGTGTAATCAATTTATCGGCTTATGCCTGCATTACATCTTTTTAAATATTTTTAATCTATTGATGCATTCTCACGAGTAATTATTTCAAAATAAACTCAACCTTAAACTGAGATGTCACTCTAACTACAAAAAAAGTTTCTACAATTAAAAATGTGAACCTAATTAATCTTCAGCATAACTTCAATATGGTTCCTACGTACTTTATTCAGCAAAGGAATTTTAGGAGATGACATCATGTCTGAGAAAGTGTCACACTATGCAGCAAAGTTTCTTTGGCCAGTTAAAGTAGCGCTTTGAGGTGGTACCAGCACAGTCAGGCTGACAGAAAGTATAGTTGTCTACACATGGACATAATTTTTTTATTTTCCTTAGATGTAAAAACATTAAAGGAAACAGTTTGATAAACAGCGTAATGTAGACTACTATGTTATGAAAACAGGCTGATTCCCAATGCGCATATGGTACTCTTTGGTGGATTAGGAAAGAACAGTCTTATTGATACATTCACTGTGGTAGTCTGGCTGTTAGAGACTAAAAAAAAAGATAGTAGAAGATTAGCAACATGTATGACGGTGAAAATAAAATTTAACAAAAGGGTTGTTATGGCTGTCAGAAAAGACCAAACAATTCTTGATCCACACTGGTTAAAAGAGGTCTGCAAACAAAGTAGGATCATCCTTCATTTCAAACAGTCTTGTGATCAGACCGAAGTAAGATAGCAGCTGCTTAAATAGAGTTAACAAGCCAGACACTTCAATCCCAATAAAAAACTACTGTACAGTATGTTGTGACAGTTCATTTTTAAATGAAAGTCAGCTTTCCAGCTGCAAACAATTTATACGATCAGAACTTCCATAAAACCACTGAAATGTTAATGCTCACTTCAATGCGTGTGAAGAAACTAAGTACATATTTTAGGTTACATTTAATAATTAAAAACTCTTTATGAACTTAGTTTTGCTCAGGCACATTTGTGCCAAGTAATGTTTTTAGGTGATCACATTAATTTTTATTTGAAATCTGGTCAAATGCATGTTGAGTCGCTGTGGGTTAAATGTTTTATATATATATACACACACACATCAAGATCTGATATAAATTACAGTTGTTTTCAAAAGTTAACCAGACCTGTCAAGACTCCCATCTGCAACAGAAATATCCTGTATTAGGGATTCAGCCTCTGTTTTTCACCACTCTTCCAGATCCACCTGTCCAAGCCATGCTGAGGAGGTCAAATCCAGCATCTGAGGTATGCTCTGCAGGCAGCGCAACAAAGTGAATTGCACAAGTCTGGTAAATTTCACATTACTAACCTGCAGCTTAACTGTAAAGTGAAAATTACCAGGCTAGTAAATTTCATTTTGAAGCCTGTTGTACAGGCCTAACACACTGTGACTTGGAGTACCATGAGAGCTTGGGGGAGGAGAACAGAGAGGAGACCAGAGAACAGCAAAGGGCAGTTTAGCACACAGTGATAGGTTAGCCAGTATACTGCTGGAATATCACCACCACAAATAGTAGATGATTTTGTTTGACCATCTCACCAGCGCTCTGCCCATTAATTCACCTCCCCTGGTAATACTTTTAATATTCAGATTTATGAGCAGCTGCTAACTGACATTTTAAAAAAATGGCTAGAAATTGTTTTCCTTTTTTTCCTCCTTGATGTAGAAGTATTTCCCTTCTGCACAAATTGTACTTGAAGTGCAGAAAAAGCATGCTATGGTAATACAAATAATAATATTTAAGACCAGGACCAGTGATAGGTTAAAGGATCCCGGCTACTGCGTACTATCACATTAATAATACAGCCATTCCAAACTCATATCAATAATACTCATTTCAATACAACTCATATCATATCATATCACATTGTAATAGGCCAGGGCTTCTCTTCAACTTGCAAAGGATCCACTCCCATACCCACACTCCCTCTTGGGCAGCTTTATTTCTCAAACATAGACAAAAGATACGCAAAACAAACAAAAAAATAAGTCTTCAGCTCACTCTAGACCAGTGGTTCTCAAACTTTTTTGTTCGAGGACCACTTGAAAATTGCTGAGGGTCTCGGCGAACCACTTAATGATCTTTCCAAATGTTGTTTGTACCGTTAGCTAACTATTGTAAAGCGCTTTGGATAAAAGCGCTATATAAAGAAAGCAATAATAATTAATGTTTTTTGTTCTACAAATAAAAGCACATAACGCATATTTTAATATTAGTAGTCTTACCTTTCTAATGTGATGGATGTGCCCTCTCCCCCCCCGCACTGCGGCAGCCCCCGAGCTGGAGCTGGGAAGGAGGGGGGTCTCTCCCGCTCTCCCCTGCCACAGCAGCCCTGGAGCTGGGGCTGGGAAGGAGGGGCACCCGTCAGCCGCAGCCCTGGAGCTGGGGAAAGTCGCCTCTTTCTCTGGCCGCCGGAGCCCTGCACATCCCAAAATTCCCACCACCCCCTCTTCTCACCCCACTACCCCCTCCCACCTACCTCCTATTCCCCCCAAGGCCACCACCTCACCAGGGCCAGGCACCTAATTAGTGGAGCCACGCCTGCATGTTTCCACTAATTAGATGGGTGGCCCTTCATTCTTTTGTGTGCGGCGGCCCAAGTAGGCACCTAAGAGGGAACTATCTGCGGACCACCTGAATGGAGCTTGCGGACCACTGGTGGTCCACGGACCACGGTTTGAGAACCTCTGTCCTAGACTACAACTCCCAGGAGATGTTTCCCTTTTGCCTCTCACTTCTGACTTCCTTCCCTCCCGGGGAACTCTAACAGTTCTTCTGCACCAAACACAATATATGCCTAAATTCACTCAGCACCTAAATTTTCAGGGTGAAAGTTCCCTTGGAGCTGTGAAGAGGAGGAAAGGAGCCCTCATGGCACCATGAGGGAGAAGAAATAGTGCATCAGATCCTTCCATGAGGTTTTTCTTGCACTGGAAGCTGGGGGAAGACCAGGGTTTGAGCAACAGAAACATTCCTTTCATGATACCACCACAAAAATGTTTCCTGGCTGGCTAAGAAGGGGCTTCAGGGTGAGGAAAGACCTAGTCTAAGGGACTTAGCTCAGTCATATATGAAGAGAGGTGAATGCTCTCATGGGGGATGACACCACCATGCACACAGGTGACAGACACAATGACTGATACATTCCTTTGATTATTAACTGCAAATGTCTAGTATGCACTATAACACTCCAAAGCAAAGGACATTGTACCCCCAGACCAACAGTAACTGGGGAAGGAATGCTGAAATTGGTTGGGCAAGTAAACTAACAATGGGATTGGTGGGTGTACTGGAACCCATTTGGCTGGGAGGAAGAATAGAAAAGAAGCTGGGGAAAGTTGGAGATACTGGGACTGGCTGGACAAGGAAATAGGGACTATGAACCAATATGGGGGGAGGGAACAGGGGCAAGAGGAGGAGATACAGATCAGACAAGGAGCTGGGCAGTTAGGAGAGAACTGAGACAGGCTGGGTGAAGAGACTGGGACAAGAAGCTAGGGAAAGGGTGAGTGGAGAAACTGAGATTAGATGAGGAGCCTGGGGAGGGAGACTAAAATTGGGATGGGGAGGGGATCCGCACTGACAAGGAGTCAGGATGGGAAGAACTCAGTCTGCCTGGGCAAGTAGACTGTGACTGCAAGGAGAAGCCTGAGGAGTGGAGAGTGGAACTAGGTAGACGAGGAGAATGGGACCGAGACAATGAGTCAGACACGGAGAAGAGACAGGACTGGCACCGGGACAGATTGAAGGGGATGGGGTAGAAGGAGATCAAGGTTTGGGAGAACAGGCAGAAGATTCTGTGCCCATTTGTGCACACTCCCCTCTAGAGCATGTAACGGACCCCAAAATTCCTTAGTCTCACCATTCCTCTCCTGTCAGCAAATATCCGTGACACCCACTGGCAAAACATGCCAATCCCACTCTAGCACTTGTCCACATAAATAATGACAACCTGCTTCATCAACTCAAGCCATGCATTTAGGGACTAACAACAGGGATTTTTACTAAAAGCTGGTGACGTATCAGTTGGAAATGACAGAGGGTGAGAAAGACCTAGGTGTATTTGGTGCTCATAAGGTGACTATGAGCGTCAATGTGATGCAGCCATGAAAAAGGCTAATGCAGTCCTAGGATTTATCAGGCAAGGTATTTCCGGTAGAGACAGGGAAGTGTTAGTACCGTTATACAAGGCACTGGTGAGACCTCATCTGGAATACTGTGTGCAATTCTGATCTCCCATGTTTAAGAAAAATCAATTCAAACTAGAACAGGTGCAGAAAAGGGCTACAAGGATGATCCAAGGAATGGAAAACCTACCTTATGAAAGGAGACTCAAAGGGCTTGGCTTGTTTAGCCTAACCAAAAGAAGGCTGAGGGGAGATATGATTGATGTCTATAAATACATCAGAGGGATAAATACCAGGGAGGGAGAGGAGTTACTTAAGTTAAGTGCCAATGTGGACACAAGAACAAATGGATATAAACTGGCCATCAACATGTTTGGGCTTGAAATTAGGCAAAGGTTTCTAACCATCAGAGGAGTGAAGTTCTGAAACAGCCTTCCAAGGGGAGCGGTGGGGGCAAGAAACCTAACTGGCTTAAAGACTGAGCTTGATAAGTTTATGGAGGGGATGGTATGATGGGACTGCCTACAATGGCATGTAGCTGATCTGTAACTGCTAGCAGCAAGTATCTCCAGTGGCTGGTGATGAGACACTAGATGGGGAGGGCTCTGACTTACTACAGAGAATTCTTTCCCAAGTGTCTTGTTGGTGGGTCTTCCCTACATTCAAAGGGTCTGATTCCAATATTTGGGGTCGGGAAGGAATTTTCCCCCCTGTCAGATTGGCAGAGACCCTGGAGGTTTTTCGCTGTCCTCTGCAGCATGGGGCATGGGTCACTTACAGGTTTAAACTAGTGTAAATAGTGGATTCGCTTTAACTTGAAGTCTTTAAACTATGATTTGAGGACTTCAGTAACTCAACCAGAGGTTATAGGTCTATTAACAGGACCGGGTGGGTGAGGTTCTGTGGCCTGCAGTGTGCAGGAGGTCAGACTAGATGATCATGATGGTCACTTCTGACCTTAAAGTCTGAGTCTATGAGTCAAGTGGCAAAGATCTGTGTGGTGGATCTAAATATTCCAACCCTGATGATGATCCATGTGGGTTTCAATATGATGCCAAATGAGGGAATTTCTGTTTTGAGATTGCTTTTTTTAAAAACCCAGGAAATTTCACTCATAAAAATAGCACATTAAAAGAACATTACGGTCACAGAGTCAAGCACTCAAAAGTTCAGAAATGCCAAACTGTGTAACCTTGTTTTTCATTATGATACAGTTTTTAATTACATGATCACATACTATATTTCCCACAGGATCTCAGCCTCATTTGGTGCATAGGATAGACCTGCTCTGCTGATGGATCAGGGATATGTGATGAAGAGAGGCTGTTGTCTGTAGGACTCCTGCCTCATTTGTTGCAGAAGTTGGATGCTGTGTAGTGAATGAGGCAGGGGACTGCAGGATGGGAAAGGATGGTTTCATGCTTAAGACAATTGAATGTCACCCTGAAGCAATTGGATTCTATCCCTCCATGTGCCACAAAGTTCCTATGTGATACTAGTCAAATCACTTAACCCAACCTTTTCACAGATAGTCACTAGTTGTGTGTTCCTCATTTTCTTGGTGGCCAACTGGAGGCCTTATGGTCTGATTTGCAGAAGTGTTGAGAACTCACATCTGGAGCTGATGTTAGTGGGAGTTGTATTTGAACATACAAAGTGCTATATTACATGAAGTACTATACTTTGAAATATCATTTCCTAGGTGTCTCAAATCAGGTACTCAAAGACAGTGAACATTTTTGGTTTTGTTCTCTCTGCACCTCATTTCCGCCTCAGTGCAAAATAGGGATACACCCCCTGCCCTCACAGGGATGTTGTGAAGATAAGTTAATTAATGCTTGAGAAGCATTAAGATACTGTAGTGATGAGCACCATAGAAAAGCCCAGGGTGAAATTAATAAACCTGTCTTCCAAGCAAGGTTTGAATAGTTTGAATGAAATAAGGCATGGATCCACACACCAATAAGCAGAAAACAAAATACTGAATAACTGCTTATTAAGTGAGCACTGTCCATTCTGTGCACTGATTGAGGTGGGGGTCCTCTTGAAAAAATAGTAAGCAATCATGTAATTAAACACGGGTTCATAATTCATTCAGACAAAGGGACCGAATTAAAGTTGCACAGGGAACCTCAATTCGGGCATTTCCTAACTTGTGATTTCTTGACTTTGCAACCATAATGATTTTTTTAACATAGTGGTTTTGTGTTTAACATATACCTATGTTGTGCAGGATTAGAAGCCATTGTTTTATTTATTTTTATGAATTATTTGTAATCTACCCAAATTTGCTAAATCCAAATCTCCAGAAAGTGCAGATGAAAAGAGAATCGCTGAAGTTAGGGAACCTTAAGAACTCAGTTGAAAAACCTTCCTTGCCAAATATACTGAAACATAACTGTCAAACACACCAAAAACCTTGTAAAATGTTCCTCTGCTGTAGGCCATAGAATAGAGCTGTAATAAACTCTGACCCATAAAAAGTCATGTAAACATTATAACCTGTTTTTACTAGCCCTTCAAGCGCTCGGAGCAATTGATCTTCTACAGCTTGGCTCTTTTCAGTTTCCAAGTCTCCATGAGAATCCAGGGGTGTTCAAGCCCCTCTGGCTTCAAAGGCCCAAAATAGGAACTGGCTTGAAAGTTGTCAGTTATTTAGTTATTCACCTCAGGCAGATGTTTGATATTTCCAACAGCAAATAGCTAAAATCAAATCACATAAGAAAATGATTTTTCATTGTTAGTCAAGATAAATGTCCGTGTGATCTTGAGCTGCTCCCCCAAATTGCTATATCTGCTGCTATTGGAAAGAATACAAAAATGTGCTAAATTTAGTTAAAATGGCTGCATCCCTACCTTAGGGGACTCTGGTCACTCACAACGATCCCCCCTTAGGTTAAAAGCTTTTGTTTGCTTTGGGCAAAATACTGCAGTCCTTAGTCCTCAGGAGAAACTCCAACTCACTTCCATGGGAATTTTGCCTGAGTAATGATTGAAGGATTTAGCTCTCTGTGAACTTCATGAACAAACAGCATAAACTTTACTGTTGTTGATTGCTGCCAAACACTTTCCCCATTATATTGTTGTGGGAAATCAACCATAGTATAAAGTCCTGCTTTATGCCTTCAATAACCTTAATGAAGTGATTTAGGCTTTCGGTATTCTATTTTTTTCACCTCCTATGTGGGAGCTGCTGCTGCTGCTGGCCCAGAAGAACTTCTAAATGTATACACTTAACAATGGAGGCATGTATGACACAGATGGCTACTAAGAAGTTATTAAAGTGGCTAAAAACTTCTTATAGTCCTCACAATGTGCATATAAACACATTTACTAGAATATTTGAAGATGCCCAGACAGTGGAGGCTGGTGACATACAAGCAAACTGTATTTCAAAATCATTTTAGCTTAAAGGGCTAGTTTCTTTCCTTCCCCCATGTATTCTTACTGTTTAAATGTAACTGTCCTTAAAAACTAATTTTGTACCTGAGATCCAAACTGTGTGCTGACATTTTAGACTGGCTGGTGAGAAACTTAATTTGTGCTGTAAAGCCTGAGGAGCCCAGGGAAAATGTGGCATGAGCAGTAAGTGTTAAAATTCCAGTTTTACAATATCCTTCAGAAATGAAAAAGCTACATAGAATATGTGGATGAGTCTAATCTATTCTTTGTCTTACGGACCAAAAGTCTCCCAGGGTGAATCACAAATCCATGTGATGTCCCCAAGAACTAGATCTGACCTTTGGATTTTTGATTCAGCTGAAACCTGGCAAAAATCTCACAGAAAGTTCCCCACTGGCTGCATATCTTAGTGGTCTCACTTACATATGTTATTCCAGCTGAGGTCAGTGGCAACTCATGCTTGCAAAATTAAGGTCTCTTTGTTTCAGACGGTAGCATGAAAGCAAAACCCGCTCTAGAGCAGTATATTGCACTGAGCATTCCATCGTTGCAAACACCTCAGCGTACACTGATCTGAAGATTTGCACTTTTGGGGAAATGTTTGAATAGTAGTTCACCCTGTTTGAGTATAGAGGCTTCTCGTCACTTCTTCAAATGCATAACCCATTCCAATTTTTAGAGATAGCATATATAGAACAGGGAGCAGAATTCTACCCTTAATTATTTTTTGGCATTTGCATTTTGATGTGTCTGATGCTGACATTTATTTTCACCAACAAAGTGTCTTTTTAATGCTACAAAAACCCAAAGAAAATTATTAATTTCTTGTAGCTGAGACACCTGTGAAAGTGACATGCCTAAATTCACACCGTTGCCATAAACAAAATAGAGAATGCCCTGCAACAAACTAAAGTGAAATAGAAAACACATTTACTGAAGTGTGAACTCTACAAAGTAAACAGATCTCCAAAGCTGTGCATGATGATGTCAAGCAAGTTTGAGCTGATTAAAACTCAGCTTCTAAACAGAAAACCAGTTAACTACTTCTGGAGAAATTAGCAACATATGGAACAATGACATTCCATCAAGTTATACCTATAGAGTTCTTTCACAGGCACTTCTGAGCAGGTCACTTGTTTGTGCCTTTGTGCTAGCTTAATGATGTTCTTCTAAATGCCGTTGGCTCCAGAACATCAGAGAATTTTAGAGCCAAAATAAACCACATTCTTTGTGTCAATTTATTTTACATTTTCCATCCAGTAGCAATTTAATAACATTCAAGCCGAAGGCCCTTAACTCCTCTGTGGGCGGGCTGAAACGTGAGTTCATTACACCAAGAAATAAACTTACAGTGGAAACTACTATTTTTTGTGTGTGGCTTACCTGCATATTAACATTAATCACCTCCAGCTGCTTAATTTGAATCAATACCATGGTGTTTTGCAGCATCCCTTCCTTCCCTAGCTGCTTTGACTGTACTACAGACTGAGCTTTGTAACATCAGGACTGCATTTGAAAAACGGGAGTTGCCTGAATACCCTGAGAATTTGTAACAAAAGCAAGATAATGACTGAACATTAATTCCTGTTATAAAACCAGCCCACCTGCCATGATGGAACTGAATGGCTGAGAAAGAATAGCAAGGATATTGGCAGTGTAACTAGGTGCCTTTGCCAGTAGGTCAAACAACATCATTCTATTTGAGCCAAAATAAAAAATTGGAAATGCTATGTGGCAATATATAGCTTTGTTGGCTAACCGACCAGAAACAAAGCATCCTATCTTATTTCAACCAGACTATATTCTCTACAGCTAATCAGTATATTCATAATTATATCCATTCATTTTAGAAATATCACACTTTTTCAGGCTACATCTCACAAATTACATTAGTTCAAATCACAGATGTGAATGTCCAGTTTGTTTGTTTTGCTTTGTTATTTGCATGTGTTTCATTTTCATTGTTCAGTTTGCTGCTCTCTGCATCCTCTTCTTCAAATTTACACTTGTACAACAAAAAAACCCGTTGTCCTCATCCTGCATTCCCTGACTGACATTCTAGAGTTATATGATTTATGCCTAAGTTTTGAAACAGCATCAGAGGACTGTGCAGTGGGGGAGGTTTAGGTTGGATATTAGGAAAAACTTTTTCACTAGGAGGGTGCTGAAGCACTGGAATGGGTTACCTAGGGAGGTGGTGGAATCTCCATCCTTAGAGGTTTTTAAGGTCAGGCTTGACAAAGCCCTGGCTGGTATGATTTAGTTGGGAATTGGTCCTGCTTTGAGCAGGGGGTTGGACTAAATGACCTCCTGAGGTCCCTTCCAACCCTGATATTCTATGATTCTATGACTTTGAAGCATGCTGTAAAGCTTTAGGAACAAAGAGTATTATACAAAATGCACCCACAATTAGAAAATGAAAAACTTGATTCATCTCACAATCCACCATTGAAAGGGATATTGTAAACAGAAAAAGGGTGGTAGTGGATTCTCTATCACTGACAATTTTTAGATCAAGATGTAATGTTGTTCTAAAAATATCTTCTAGGAATTCTTTTGGGGAAGTTCTATGGCAGTGATTCTTAAACTTTTGTTTTGGTGACCCCTTTCACATAGCAAGCCTATGAGTGTGACCACCTGTGGTGGGGCAGTCGCCCCACCCCCTGAGAAAAGGGCTGGAACAGGCCTTTGAGGCTCCACAGGCGGGCAGCCAATCAACAAAGGCCTGTAGGGAGCCAATCAGGGAGCCTACATAAAGGCTGCCTAAAAGAGGAGAAGTCAGTCTCTCCCTGGCTGGCAAGGGAGAAGGACCGGCTCCTGAGGAAGGAGCTAGTACCTTGGACAGAGCAGTACTGGGCAGGCTCGGGGGAGCTAGAGAGAGCTCCAGCCCCGTTACCTGCCAGGCTGCGGGCCCTGCTACGAAGGGCCGAGGAGGTGGACAGGGCCAAAGGGAAGTGGCCCAGGGAAGGAAAGCAGGCAGGAGGGGAACGAAGGAGGGCAGAAGGAGGCTGCTGCTAGAGGGTCCCTGGGCTGGGACCTAGAGAAGCGGGCGGACCTGGGTCCCCCCCCTTCCCGCTTATACTGCACCTGGCCACAGAAGACCGTGGCCAATACAGACTGCAACTTGCCCCTGAGCTAAGAGGCTAGACTGTGGGTTGCGGTTGGCCACTGAGGCAGGTGTGAGTCCCAAAGACTGCTGGAGTAGTGGGCACTGCCGAAGGGCAGTGTCCTGAAGAGGATGTCGGGGAGCAATGCAGGTCCCAAGGCAGCAGAGCAGATGGTCAGCAAGACACCACGTGCAGAGGGTGCTCCATGACTGGACAGAGCTAATTCCCGGAGCAACCAGCAGGAGGCACCAGCGGTGGTGAGTCTTGACCCTGTCACAACACCCTTTATAAATTAGAAACATATTTTTAAAATATTTAACACTATTATAAATGCTGGAAGTGAAGCGGGTTTTGGGGTGGAGTCTGACAGCTCGCGACCCCCCAAGTAATAACCTTGCGAACCCCTGAGGGGTCACCACCCCAGTTTGAGAACCCCTCTTCTATGGCTTGTGTTATACAGGAAGTCAAACTAGATAATCATAATGGTCCCTTCTGGCCTTGGAATCTATGAATCTATGACAGAACTCTCCAAATTAACCCATTGTGAATGTGTTGTGATCAAAATTCTCCCCTTCTCCTGGGGCTTTTCTTTATTCTTTAAAAATAAAATAAATCTTTCCTCCAGAACTTGGCTTCTTCCTATGGTTTACCCCCATGATCCCTCTGTCCCTGTCCCTATCTGACTCTACCTTAGAGAGGTACTTTAAGAGCACCAGAGAAATTTGCAGTTCT
The DNA here is from genome assembly GCF_028017835.1 of Emys orbicularis. Taxonomy (NCBI): domain Eukaryota; kingdom Metazoa; phylum Chordata; order Testudines; family Emydidae; genus Emys; species Emys orbicularis. The sequence goes on along the minus strand of NC_088683.1, from coordinate 263,303,289 downwards.
GTAACTACATCAAAGTAATTACACCAGTGAAAATATTCACAAATTTTCCTACTACAGACTTTTTATACATGTACTGCTAGACTGGAGTGTTATGAGGATTGGCTAGTGTTTTTAGGTTATCGTTTTTGTTACCTTGTTTAGTACTGGCATAACATTAATAGTAATTTGGGTTTAGCATTTTGTGGCTACTGTCTTGATTTTGCTTACTGCCAACAAAAACAATTTTAAAAAAAATGTTAAAGGCACAAAAACTTTTATACTAATTCAAGATTTCAGCCCATAAATGTCAACCTCTGCAGAATTAACAGGACCTTCCTGATTTGGCGAGTGAGTCAGCAGAAACAATTCTGCTTCTCTATGAAGAGTCCCAGCACTTGAGGACCGCTCTAGGACCTCACCAGATGTCCCGATTTTATAGGGACAGTCCCGATTTTCAGGTTTTTTTCTTATATAGGCACCTATTACCCCCACTGCCCCGTCCTGATTTGCTATCTGGTCACCCTAGACCTCTCAAAAATATGTTAATCAGTAGCTAACTGTAGCAACCTTATTGGCATGAAGGCGTGCATGGAACCTCTCTTCTTTTTACCTCTGCCTGCAGTTGCACAGCTTTCTAATACATTCCTAAGGGTTGGTCTACACTGGGGGGGCGATCGATCTAAGATACGCAACTAAGTCGAAGTATCTTAGATCGATTTACCTTGGGTCCTCACGGCATGGGATCGACGGCCGCGGCTCCCCCGTTGACTCCGCTACCGCCGTTCACTCCGGTGGAGTTCCGGAGTCGACGGGGAGCGCGTTCGGGGATCGATATATCATGCATTAACGAGACGCGATATATCGATCCCTGATAAATCGATCGCTACCCGCTGATACGGCGGGTAGTCTGGACATACCCTAAGTGATAGAAGCCCTGAGGCAATCAGGCCGATTTGGGTCACCACTAACTTTCACTTGTCCCTAAGGATGTAAAAAATCTACATTAATTTTACTTAGGTCTGTCGACTAATCACAGTTAACTCACGTGATTAACTAAAACAAATTAATCGTGATTGAAAAATTATTCACTATTAATCGCAGTTTTAATCGCACTGTTAAACAATATAATGCCAATTGAAATTTATTAAATACTTTCCTACATTTTCATATATATTGTATTCTGTGTCATAATTGAAATCAAAGTGCATATTATTTTTATTACAAATATTTGCACTGTAAAAATGATAAAAAAAATATTTTTCATTTTACCTCATATAAGTACTGTAGTTCAAGCTCTTTGTTGTGAAAATGCAACTTACAAATGTAGATTTTTTTTTACATAATTGCACTCAAAAACAAAACTATGTAAAACTTCAGAGCCTACAAGTACACTCAGTCCTACTTCTTAGTCAGTCAATCACTAAGACAAACAAGTTTGTTTACATTTACGGGAGATAATGCTGCCCTCTTCTTATTTACAATGTCACCTGAATGTGAGAACAGGCATTTGCATGGCACTTTTGTAGCCGGCATTGTAAGGTATTTATGTGCCAGATGTGCTAAACATTCGTATGCCCCTTCATACTTCAGTCACCATTCCAGAGGACATGCTTCCATGCTGATGATGCTCGTTAAAAAAATAATGTGTTAATTAAATTTATGACTGAATTCCTTGGGGGAGAATTGTATGTCCCTACTCTGTTTTACCCGCATTCTGCCATATATTTCATTACAGCAGTCTCAGATGATGACCCACCACATGTTGTTCATTTTAAGAACACTTTCACTGCAGATTTGACAAAACGCAAAGAAGGTACCAATGTGAGATTTCTAAAGATAGCTACAGCACTCGACCTAGGGTTTAAGAATCTGAAGTGCCTTCCAGATAAGGGATAAGGTTCTGGAGCATGCTTTCAGAAATCTTAAAAGAGCAACATTCTAATGCAGAAACTACAGAACCCGAATCACCAAAAAAAAAAAAAACCCCAACCTTCTGCTGGTGGCATCTGACTCAGATAATGAAAATAACATGCGTCAGTCCACACTGCTTTTGATTGTTATCAAGCAGAACCTGTCATCAGCATGGACGCATGTCCCCTGGAATGGTGGTTGAAGTATGAAGAGACATATGAATCTTTAGCACAGGGGTTGGCAACCTCTGGCACGCAGCTCGCCAGGGTAAGCACCCTGGCGGGCCAGGCCAGTTTGTTTACCTGCCGCATCTGCAGGTTCGGCCGATCGCGGCTCCCACTGGCCGCGGTTCGCCGTCCCGGGCTAATGGGGGCTGCGGGAAGCGGCGCAGGCCAAGGGATGTGTTGGCCGCGGCTTCCAGCCACCCCCATTGGCCCGGAGCGGCGAACCACGGCCAGTGGGAGCCGCGATCGGCCAAACCTGCTGACTCAGCAGGTAAACAAACTGGCCCAGCCTGCCAGGGTGCTTACCCTGGCGAGCTGCGTGCCAGAAGTTGCTGACCCCTGCTTTAGAACATCTGGCATGTAAATATCTTGCAACACCGGCTACAACAGTGCCATGCAAATGCCTGTTCTCGCTTTCAGGTAACATAGTAAACAAGAAACGGGCAGCATTATCTCCTGCAAATGTAAACAAACTTGTTTGTCTGAACTATTGGCCGAACATAAAGTAGGACTGAGTGGACTTGCAGGCTCTATGATTTTATATTGTTTTATTTGTAGTGAAGTTATTTTTGTACATAAATTCTACATTTGTAAGTTCAACTTTCATGATAAAGAGATTGCACTACAATACTTGTATTAGGTGAATTGAAAAATACTATTTCTTTTGTTTGTTTGTTTTTATAGTGGAAATATTTGTAATAAAAATAAATATAAAGTGAGCACTGTACACTTCGTATTCTGTGTTGTAACTGAAATCAATATATTTGAAAATGTAGAAAGCATCCAAAAATATTTAAATAAATAGTATTCTGTTATTGTTTATCAGTGCAATTAATCATGTGACTAATCACAATTAATTTTTTTAATCACACGATTAATTGTGATTAATTTGTTTAATTGCTTGACAGCCCTAATTTTAATCAGAGTTCTGCTAGTGCAGGTAATGAAGAATGCTTTCCTTAGGGGATGCATATGAGTACATTATAAGGTAACAGAGAGACAAGGTGGGTGAGGTAATATCTTTTATTGGATGAACTTCTGCTGGTGAAAGGCAAGTTTTTGAGCTTACACAGAGCTTTTCTTCAGGACCATGGTAACACACACTTTACGGCAAAGGGACTTCTGTTTCCATCATTACTTAAATAGTAACTGTGATGGTCTCATTTGGTACCACACAGAGCCATTTGATCTGGTTGCTATTCTGACAGTTCTTTTTAAAAAACACCTCCCATTATACAGTTCAGTACATTTTTTTCTGTTTGCAGGTCTCTTCAGTAACCCCCTATATTGCCTCTTCTGCTATGCCCTGCTTTTCTTCTAATTTTTACTATCCTCACAGGCTCAATTCTGTCCTGCTCTACCACTTTACTGTGCCACGATGAACTAGAACAACATTTTAAGTCAGGGATATTTTGGGCTCTGAGAAACTAATTTGCATGCCAACTCAGACAAAATGGAGTCAATGCCAAATAGCACAACCTCATACCATACATGGAAAAGAAACTAGGTGTGAGGTAACTTTTCTTTTATATTATATGTCAGGGCTCCTCCAACTTTTTAATAGTGTGGACTTCTTCTTAACAGGTTCTCACATGGACCACATCTCTTCCCAGCCCCTGAGGAAAGTTTCCATAGTACTGAGCTTCATATTCCAGACAACTACATTGCCGAGGAGTAAAACTTGTGCAAGAAGAAATATATATATTGTACTGATTGGGAGCAGAAAACTTTTCACTTTACAGGGAAGTAAGTTACTTTGGCCTTTTAACAATTTTTGTAATCAGGCACAGTGGCTGCACGTTGCACAACCCTGAAACAGATCCTGAGGAATAACATTTGAAAATAATTTAAATTGTTCTCCTATCTGCACACACATTCCACCTGAAGCTAAACGAAGCATAAATGACGGGCTATTTAAACTATTTAGGGTCATTTCTGTAATAAACAGAGCAGAGAAATACAGAGCCATTACTCATTTCAAAAATACAGATTAAGTTGCCTTTCATGCTGCTATGACAGCACAATACATAAATAAATGAGATTACCAAGATGATTTTAAACTTGTTTGTCATATTAATTTTCCTCATAATACATTTCATAAGACTGTATAGCTTTCCTAGGAACAGACCCTTTAGCATTTGAGATACATACTTACCTAAACTAACTAGATTATTATCCTCTGGCAAGCTAAAGACATTAAGGCTGCTTAATTAATAATTAAGCTGTAATTTTTGGCAACTAATTTAATTTTACATCATTGTTGAGTGCAGGCAAAGCGCACAAATGTAGGGCCCAATCCTGAGGGGGCCTCAGCACCAGGAGCTCCACCAAAGCCAGTGCGAATTGAGGATGCTTGGCACCTTGCAGGATCATGTCTCTAGAACACATACGGGTCTGCGTCTGAAATTGGCTGTAATGGCTTCAAAGATGAATATTAAAAAAAAAAAATAATTAAGTGTTCAGTCAATTATTTTCAATTTAAATACAAAAATGTTTTGCAGATTACTATAAATATTTCCTCCTAGGTACTGCTAAGTTTTTCTGTCTACATTCCACTTTCTTACACTACATTCCTATGGTACTATACACTGATTCTCTACACTCTTATTTTTATTTGATTACTTCTGTCTGTAAATACACATGGATTTTTTTTTTCCATTGAGCTCTCCGACTGACCATACTGAAGGGAGACTAGGACTGGTGTTCCCCATAGTCTTGTGAAAACTGATATATTAAACAATAGGAATGATCTTTAACACCAACCTTCTCCTCATTCCTGCAATCTTCAGGGTACAGGGAAAGGCAGGCTCCCCTCTACCTCAATACATAGAAAACCACAGGACAAAGGTGGTTCCTCTTGGGCAGTAATATTTTACACATCCATTTTCTCAAATTTTAATATGTGCCACTCCTCCTAATCACCCCACTGTTACTCTCCATGTCTCCAAGGCATCAACTTCAGTGTCATCATATTCATTAGGTGACACTGCAATCGCTTATCTGTTACCAAAATCAGAAAGGGCATAATCTTTGTTGATCTGTTGTCTGCCTCCCTAGGAGTGAATTTACTATGGGAATTCAGACATTTTAATGACATTTTAATGCAACAGCTCCCAGATATTTTTTAATAGGGGTGCAGGGAGGCTACCTAGATTATCCATTTTGAAGGTCCGTGGTGATGAGGATTATATGATGCCTTTACCTCTATTTCCCATAGGCTACAATGACCCTTTGAAAATTCTCCCAATTTTTCCTGAATAGACTGTGCTTTCTGAATTAGGGTCTTCTACTGCTTCTATTGCTGTGAATGCATGATGCTTCATTTTCTTAAAAATAAATTTTAGGGGGATTGCAGAGCGGTGAAACAAAGATGATGGGCCTGATTCAGCTTCCACTTAACTCAGTGGGCAAAGTTCAATGGAGTTCAAGGTTCAGAATCGAGCTTCAGAATAAGAGTACCCACTGTAGACAGGAATTAAGTGAGGGCTGTATATAATTTCACACTGAAAGAACTATGACTCTGGTTAGTTGTTACTTTGTCCAGCGCTATTCCAGACAACTGCACAGCTTCATGTTAAAGTTAAAATCATAGCAATGAGCAATGCTGCTCTTTTCTCCTTGCCCTGGTGCCTAAGGGGGGACAAGCAACACAGTTCATAGTTAAAAGTGGATGCTGAATGATTCATCCTCTGCCTGACTTGTACCCTTACATTTTTTAGTCTGCCAGGGAGTTATTTTTATTGCAAACTAATCTTAACATTAGTCTCTCAAAGTCATCAGTGTCACTTTCACACAACGTCACTTTCACCCACTGGCCTTGCCGTTATGGGTGTCTGTCTCCGAAGACTCCAGTGACTCATTTGATAAATTAGAAGTTCTAATAACATGTTGGAGCAGTATTCCATCTCCCAGAGGCAACTCCGGGGGCTGGACCTGGGCACAGTCCCTTAATAGGTATAACATTTGATATTGCTGTTGCTGCTATATTCAGGAAGCATGCTTCTGCTATTTTGGTAGCACTGCCTAGGCTTTCTAGTCTCTGCCTCTCTCTCTTCTTGTTACATTTTCTTAATGTAATCTATGTAGGCCAGTGCCCACTGTTAGAGCATTCCCTAGATATTCTAACCTTATAGTATTTTACTACTTTTAACTCAGTTTCATTTCTTTTAACTTGCTGTAAAATTCTCTTTTTGTGCTGACAAATGCCCAGGCTTGAGCTGTGCATGGTGGCCATTTGTGTTATATGCAGGCACCTTAGTGATGAACTGGGATCTTGTACCATTTGAGATATAGAAGCATCTCCATGGTCTACCAATAAGTAGTGGAAACTAACCTCTCCAAGGCCAGCCACTAGAGACATGATCACACACCCTAAGCCAGTACTTTTTATACTTCATTCATACTTCCCCCGGTAGACAAACTAATCTTGAGTGTCTGAGATACATAGGAATTCAAGTCACCATCTTCGGTACCATTTTGTAATGAACTGGCATGTACAACTATACGGTCATCCAAAAGAAATCTTTTCAGTCTCCAGTACTTATCTCCTTTAGTTCCAGTTATAAAGGCCTGCATTTTAGGTGCTTAAAAACACATGATGATGACCCTGGGGCTTGGGTGTACATGGCCATGATTCATTACACCTAGTCTATGACCAAAGATGAAAAATTTGAAATTTCTGAAGAAAATCCCTTCAGAGATATTTGAATTATGTGCATATGGGGGGCAGGGGGGGGGGAATTACACAGTTCCTGCTATAAAAAGTTGCCACTCTTTTTTTTTTTTTAAACTTAAAAATGGCTGAAATGTGTATCTTTTATGTGAATACCCCTCAGTGAAGATTATATTTGTTCATAACCAAGTTTGAACTACATGTGGGCAAGTAATGTATTTTTCAGTGTAGGCAATTCTGAAAAATGAAATAAAAATTTAAAAAATTGTTTTGTTTTTTTCAGAATTTCTGGCAAATCAGAAATTCATTCAAAATATTTAGATTTTTAAAATTTGTTCAGGGTATTTTTTTAAAATAAAAATTGACATGAAATCATTAAATGTTTCAGTTGACCCCAATTTGTATTTTTAGCTGGAAAAAAAGTTCTGGCTGACAAATTCCCCTAGGTCTAGTTTGGACTCAACTAGTGCAAAATTAAAACCATCATAAATGTTTGGATATTGCATTCAGTCTTTGTGTGCAGTAGAAAATTGCATCATGCCTCAGGGTATATATGTGCACTCTTAGGCCTGGTCTACACTGGGGGGGGCGGGAAATCGGTCTAAGTTATGCAACTTCAGCTACATGAATAATGTAGCTGAAGTCGATGTACTTAGATCTACTTACCGCGGTGTCTTCACTGCGGTAAGTCGACGGCTGACACTCTCCCGTCAACTCCTCCTGCGCCTCTTGCCCTGGTGGAGTACCGGAGTCAATGGGAGAGCGCTCAGTGGTCAATTTATCGTGTCTAGACTAGACGTGATAAATCAACCCCCGCTGGATCGATCGCTGCCCTTCGATACAGTGGGTAATGTAGACAAGCTCTTAGAGACACACACCTGAAGTATCTCTGTCCTTAGAGTGCATACTTCAGTGATGGGTAAAGATTTGTGATTGGAGCTTTTTAGCTAGGCTTTGCTAAAGAATTAGGCAGGTGCCAATGATCCAACAGTTGACTAGTTTCTTCAGCTCTGCCCATGAGCAGGTGTCAGTTTTCTTTTCTTTTCTTTTTCCCTTTTAATAAAAATAAAAGGGATAGAGGTTCATTTCCCCACATCCTTTATGAATTTATTACCGGTAGTTTGATTTTGTTTTTTATCCTTAAAACAAAACCAATTCGACACAAAAATCCCTTGAAAATTAAGTACAAAAACTTAACCTAATGAAACATTAAGGATGGTCCATTGATTAGGGACCTAGGCTGGACCACAGAAGACCTGGGTTCAATTCCTGAGCCCCCACAGACTTCCTGTGTGAACCTTGGGCAAGTCACTTAGCCTCTCTGTGCCCCATCCCCTATCTGTAAATGGGATAGTAACACTGCCCTACCTCATGGAGATGTTGCCAGCACTCAGATACTATGTTGATGAGGGCAATATAAGTAACTAAGATACATAGCTAGAGCATAAAGGCAACATTTATACTGCACATTGCTGGTGGCAGTGTGTAGGGTCTGTATCGCTATATGGCTCAGTGAAAAGCAGATGGTGAATACACTGCAGCATGTAGCTACACGTGTCCGTGAAAGGCTCTGGCAGGGGGGAGGCAGGGGGGAAATGCTCCAGCAGGAGCCTCAGTGAGGTGCTGGAGCCTTTCCTCACTTCTGTAGTCTTTCACTGTTGCTGAAGCCTTTCCCTACAGTGGGGAAAGACTCCAGCAGTGGGGAGTCTGAGGAAAACTATGCTGTGAAAAACAGCAGTGTAGACGGGGGAGGCACTGCTTGGGCAAGTAGAGAGCCATACAAAGTACATATTTACAGGATTAAGGGTGTTTTTACTCATCTAAGCGGAGCCTCACCATCTACACTGCTGTTAATACCCATGCAAACAGGGTGTGTCGTGTGTGTAATCACGCTGCCATAAGGAGTGTGCAGTAGATGTACCTTAAACATACGATGTGTAAGAATCACAAAATATCAAAAAGGCAAAAGTTATGCACCCCACAGCAATTATAACTCACCACACGACACATATGTAGGATTTGTCTATTCTCCTTTGTCTACTTAAAAGTATAGCTTATTATATTACTGGTTTATGTTGTTAATAACACTGTATAAAAACATAGGGGTTTAGAGGACTAAAAGAGCTTTAAACTTTATCACCCAGATTTCTGGAGCCAGCATGGTCCCCAACATAAATGTGGCCCCATCTTCCACCCACAGACTGCTAATGGGCTGCTCTGCAGCTGGCGAGAATCTCTGTCGCTGGTGCCGTTTTCAGGGTCTCTTTTCTGGCCTGCTCTCTGCCACTCAGACTCCCATCACTGAAATGCCCCCCTATGTCAGAGCTTCAGGATGTTCCTCAGAAGACAGGCTGCTGCTACCTTCCTCAGTTCCTGCACTGGGAAAGTCCTCCCCAGGCTGGATCTGGGGCTTTTAAAGCCTCTTTACCCTGCTCTGTCATTTTATGGTGGCTAAAAGGGCCAGAGCAGGGGTTAGAATCTCATCCAGAATGTATAAAAGCTGATTTCAAATTAAATTACTTTTGGAAACCCTGACTTTACCGTTACCTGACTTTATGATTGTAACTGTGCGACCTTAGTGTCTGAAATTTTGATCCAGTTCCCACTGGAATCAGTGGGAGTCTTGCCATTGACTTCAATAGGAATCAGATCAGTTCCTTAATGATTTGTTAGCAAATTAAATACTAACTTTGTTAATAACTCACCATTAGTATGCAGAGCCCAGAATTCCAGTCTACCCCATGAACCTGGTTTGGCAGTGCTGCTGCCAACACTCCAGTAAAGCCAACCATAAAATTCTTCAGACATGATAGTACTCTGCTGTTGCAGTACCAGCTTTAGCTTGAGGCCCCACTGCAGTTGCTTTTTTACTCTTTCCCTACAGAGGAAGCAGTTTGGCAGCTTCTCCTTTTAACTGGAATCCCCATGACGACCTGCCTGCCCTTTTCCCATATTTTTTGAGAGGTTGATTCTCTCATCAAACAATATAACTAACTATAGACCCTCTTTATGGTCATAGTATTAGCTCTGGATACTTCTTCTGCCAAAGAAAAAGAAAACGTTTTGTTTTGGCAAACAGAACAAAGAATGCAAATTACATAAGAATGTTGTGATTTTCACCACTAATCAGCAAATGTGTGTGTACATCTCTCACAGATTTTTTTCTGCCAGTGCTCATGCAGACTTCCTCCTTCACCAGCTTTCCAAATCTTACTAAATGACATTTTTAGCTAAATCTTTAGGTATTTACAGGGCTATCAGAAACTGACCATCTGAATGAGTGAGGTTTTATAGACATATATTAAATTTTAAATGTCTCTCTGAAAGACATTGCAAAATTCATCCTTTTGAGAGTGAGAGGCTGTGAAAATTTGCCTTAAAACTAATCCAAAATGAAGGAATCTCTGATTTGACAGATATGGATTTTGAAGGTCAAGGGTCTGCATTAGTTGCACATTCAAAACTCTTGGGTGTGCAATAATAATAACTGAGTCAACACTCATGTATGTTTGTTATAGGTAGGTGTCAAAGGGCTTTACAAAAATGGGTAGATATTATCTCCATTTTACAGGTATGAAAACTGAGGCACAGAAAGGGTAAGTGGCTTTCCCAAGGTCACACAACAAGAAAAAGCCAGAACTGGGAATAAAATCCACATCTCACTTACTTGTGTCCTTTTCACAGGGCAACACTGCCTCTGGATGCTGATGCAGGAATAGACCTCAAAACTATTTAATTTTCAATGCCCCCTATCCTGTACTGGTTAAATTTTATTTTATTTTTTTCACAAAACACCAAATACTTACCCCCTTATAGGAAGGCTGTAGCAACATATTTTTTTGGTGTGGTGGGAAGGTTTTGTCAAACTGGCAAAAAATCACTTCCTTCTTTACATTTCAGACTTTGGACATGGGTGAAATCTGTGGCCAATTTACCATAACCACTACCTGGAGAAAACATAGCTAGCCCTTATCCAGAGCTTTAAGAAACTTTCAATAATAAATCCTGTCAATGTATTTATTCAGAGTTATACATTTCACCTATGATGTGAAGCTGGAATAAGTGATTCAAAACAAGCATCACTCCAAATTGGCACTGCATATTTTAGGTAACACTTCTCGATAGCTTATTATACAATTATTTGTCTGTAGCTCTCCTGAAACAATGCAAAAATATTTGTAATTCACAAAGTATGGCTGCAAGAAGTGTGTAGGAGTGATAATTGGGTGATGTGAAGGAAAAAATTACATAAATTCACATCTTGTGGGAAGTAAATCCAGGCACGCATATATGAACAAGTCCAACACTCTTATTGACAGAGCTCCAGCAGCCTGTTTCACACACTGAAACAGTTCATGTACTAGCACTGATCCAAGCCACCAGCAGCACTGGGGTTCTTAGGTTACAGCTGGGTTGTGGCCTTAAAGGGACATACCATTACAATACAGTACATTTTCACTCACTCTGCTCTCATCCGTGACTGGTCAAAAAAGAACCTATGATTATCAAGGAAGGACAGCAGACAGGAGTTATTTCTGAAAACGAGGAAGGGTGGATTTCTGTAAAAGGAAGGTTTTAGAGATGGTTTTGAGGTATGAGAAAGGATAGCTCTGGGCCAAATTCATCCCTGGTGGAACTCCACTGACTCTAATGGAGCTACAGTCAAGGATGAATTTGAACCCACTGTAATATTAAACCATGAACATTCAAACATGTTTAATACCAAGGTTCTGATGTAAAATTATGTTCCCATTAGAATTCCTAGGTATAGCTTCAAATGCATTCATAATTCTCTCGCCTTTGTTGGGATCACTCCCTATATGTTTCTGATGTGTCCTGCAATATCTAGGCATATATTGGACAAAATTATTTGCTGAATTCAATGGAGTCACAACAGAAACCCTTTAATCTATCCAATATGATTCAGGCACACTTTTTAAAAAGTTCCCTATTCTTCTTCTTTAGGTGCCAAAGCATCCCCATAAAAAATCTCTCCAATGTAACTGAAGTGCCTATCTGCCATTCAGTATAAATGAGAACCTATAACCTAGTGAAACTGAAAGCTGATGGACTCTAGTAACACACCATCCATGCAATTTTTCCTGTTTTTAAATGCCTGAGGAAAAAGGATGAGCTTTGCAGCATGTACCATGAAGACTATTAGTAGAAATAATTGGAAAACATTCTAAGTGTTGACAGAATTTTCTACTGAATTTTCCAGTTCTGGTGAAACTAAATGAATTTTTTCTTGAAATACTCATTGACCAGCTCCAGTAACCAGAGTCAGGCTGTTCTGGACCACAGCAGGGGAGTGAATTCCAAAACCAACAGGCCTGTATAGAGAACACTCTACCAGTAGCCCCGTCTCATTTCTATAATTGGGGAGTCACCTCAGGTGCCTCTGCTGATAATAAAAGCAGCAATATGAATAAGAGTGGGGATCTTAGGTAAGTAGGTATGTCCAATGATTCTAGTGCAAAATAATATACCAAGTCTTTGTACCAAATATAATGTAAATGCTGAGAAAAACCTTAACTAGAGTAATGCTGGTAAGTACTGCTAACATTCAGTGCTATGTCCAGTCCTCTTTTATTTGTTACTGCCATAATGAGCATTTGGTCTTCCATATGTTAAGAAAATAACTTCTGATGCAATGCAGACAAAGGCAATTAACAAAATGTTCACCTAGGGCAGCCATCTGGGTTTAAGCAACACTAAGGCAGCAAACTGCTCTGCTAAATACTGAAAACATTATCTATAACTAAGGGTTATTTTACCCAAGATTGCTAATATCCTGCATTGTTTGAGTAATCCCGGTATTTCCTGTGTAATGGACTGCTGTATCTTGTAAGCTTCCTATTCAGTTAAAATAAAAATGGATTATATTTCCCTGCTGTATTTAATTTCAATATTTGTTTTTATAACACTTTCACTTTTGAATGTATTTGTATAGCAATGTACAGGACCTGGAGTTCAGATAAACACTTTTATTACATTAAGAGACAGAAAATAATATCAATTAACCTACACCTATTTCAGTGAGTAGAAAATATAATGGTGGAATTCTTTCTGCTCATTCATTTCTAGTTAACTTTATCCATCAAGAACAGCATTTGTAAAGTTATCCCTTGTGCTACAACCACTGATATTGTACAATTGTTCCCAGAGAAGGCAGTTTTTGACTACAAAATTGAAGTAACTAAAACTGCAAATCTGCTTCCTTTTTCATTCCTAAAACTTAAAATGATTGAACAGATTTATTTTTTTACTTTGAAGTTTGATAGATCTTTGATCCTGGTTGATGACTACACATATTTGCAATGTAATCTGAAAGCTTTTCTTTTATGTTAGGTGTTCTTGGAGATCCCAAGAAACTGCTTACCTTAAAGAGAGCTGTAATGTAAACTTATACCTTTCACATAGAGTTTGAAAAAATGTATTAAAGGGTTTCAGATAAGTATGGAGGAAAAACTCTCCCCATTGATATTGCATTAAGATACTATTCATGAGACTGCTGGGGTCGCAGAGGTAGTCAAAATCCCAATTCATTTATGCCCCTAAAGATGGATTATGGATAAACATATCCCATATCAATCCAGCTGCTAGTGAAAATATATATTCTGGGGAGTATTTTTCAGAATATTTGGTCCCAGGTCAGATGATCTATTCAATTTTACCTTAATCCATTTATGACCAAATGAATTATTTACCTAAAAAAAATAAGATGGAAAAATTTCTCTCATTTACTCATTTCAAGGAGCCAGACTGGGGTGGAGACTTTCCGGTAAATGAGTCTTCATGCCGACGTAGATCTCCATCCTGGGTCAGCCCACTCTATGTAGCTGAGCAAGATTTAAATTCCTTTTCCAAATAAATCCTGCTCTGACTTGTATTAATCATGATTGAACTAAACCAAAATGCTAGTTGTGAAAATCCCTGAATTTTAAGGAAATTCAGCTCTGGATTTAACTTCATAGCTCAGAAAATTCATCCCTGGTGGAACTCCAATGACTCCAGCTCAGGCATATTTCTTTAACAGAAATGAGACATAACCTTCCATTTGCACATGGCTGTCAAGTCTAGCCTAGATTGCTACTGTCTTTGTAAATATAAATATAGCTTTTGATCAGCAAGGACCCCGTTAATTTGGCTGAAGACAAACTATTTTCAATGTTTATTTCTCTTTTAACAATATGTTATATCGAGTTAAATGTTCATTCTTATGGCGGGGAGCACACAAAGCTCCCAGTAGCCCATCGTAGGGCAACTGGATCCATTCTTATGACAATCCTATTATGAGGAACCCCTCCTTCCTGTTACACACACATGCACACACAACCGCTATTTCAGATCACTGACTGACTAGCAGCTTGGACAGGGTACACCACTGCGCCAAGGCCTCCCTGAAATTTGAAGCGGGGAGAATTTTGTCTCACCCATCCAACACAAACTGCATTTATTTGGGCTTTGTTGATAAAGTGGTGAATTTCACAGCTCTTGCCTAATGATGAGCGTTCACTACTTTTTCCACACAGTCCCTATTATTATTTGTATAGCTTATAAGCATTCAAAAATAGTCTCTTGATTTTGAGTCTGATCTACTGTATTCCTTACGTATTATTAACTTCAGTGGGCATTTCAGATGGAATACAGAATTGAACTATTAGATGTGAATTGTACATTCATGTCATTAAACATCAAAATATAAAATTAACCATGTAACTTTATTACAATTAAATCTAGCTACAACTAATAATCACTGCAAGGAAACATTGCCTACTATGGGAAAGCTTGCTCAATATACAATATTGGGATTTCAATGAATCTACAGAAAGAAGCCCAAGCCCCCCAGAGCCTTGCCCGAGTACAGGATTCATGGGAGTCCGTTTAACATAACAGTTTTCCATGGACTTCAAAGCAAAACCTGCCATCAGCCTCCACTTTCAAGAAGGGTGGATGAGATGAGAAGGATAGAAGAGTCCTAGCTCAATAGTGTCTTGGAAATCTAGCTAGATTATTAGATTGTTTGGGTGTTTAGTCACATACACCTAAGCAGTCTCTTTTGCTGGCATCCACAAAACAGGAATTTCTGATGAATAGGGCCCCTAATTGGAATCTGCAGAATCAAAGAACTGGGTAGCCAAATCAGATGAACAGATAACATAATAAATCAGAAATTTAATTATTTTCTAAACTGTGATAGAGGCTGTTTTTCAAATAATTATACAGCAAACTGATTATAGATTGGTATTCAGCGATATTGAAATTATGTGCACGAACGCACGCGCAAGGAATAATACAACAAAACACAGCATATATAGCTCCATAATATTCAAAGGTCAACATTTCTCATTCAAAATTATAACTTTCTGACTAAAATTCTTTGCAAATGATACCCGACACTGGATTTTAATATCGCTTTCTTGAAGACTTACAGATTGACAACTACTATTGCTCTTTGTTATTTGCATTGTTGTAGCACCCCAATTGTAACAGGGGGCTCCACTGTGTACAAACACTAACACACACAGTAGGACAGTCTGTGCCCCAACAATGGTCGTTACTCCAAATAGACAAAGAAATGATGGAAAAAATGGAAATAGTAATATCTCCATTTTGCACAAAGGGAACTGAGGTTCAGATACATGAAATGCCCAAGGGCACTCATAAAGTCTGTGACAGAGCCAAGAACTGAATTTGTATCTCCTGAATCTCTGTCTAATGCCATAACTACAAGACCATCCTTCTTCCCTCCTAGTTAAGTGTCATACCCTGCAAATCTCAGCCTACATTTTACAGAGATATGGAAATCCATTTACAAATTGTTCTATACATTAAAGCGGTGGTTCTCAAACTAGGGCCGCTGCTTGTTCAGGGAAAGCCCCTGGCGTGCCGGGCTGGTTTGTTTACCTGCCGCGTCCGCAGGTTCGGCCGATCGCAGCTCCCACTGGCCGCGGTTCACCGCTCCAAGCCAACGGGGGCTACAGGAAGCGGCGCAGGCTTAGGGACATGCTGGCTGCCCTTCCTGCAGCCCCCATTGGCCTGGAGCGGCGAACCAGTGGGAGCGGCCAGTGGGAGCAGCAATCGGCCAAACTTGCGGACGCGGCAGGTAAACAAACCGGCCCGGCCCACCAGGGTCTTTCCCTGAACAAGCGGTGGCCCTAGTTTGAGAACCACTGCATTAAAGGATATATTGTTACAGAATCAACTTTTTTCACTTTTTGGCATCACTAACCTTGCAATATGCATCCAAATAAAGTCTTAAAAATAATGTTTCAGTAACAGAGAACCAATTCATGCCTAAGTCATGACATAAATGCTATGAAGCAATGAAATCTTTTATCCTCCATTCAAAGGTGTTTTTATGACTAAAGCAAGACCATACTTGGGCCTGGTCTACACTATGACTTTAATTCGGATTTAGCAGCATTAAATCGAATTAACCCTGCACCCGTCCACACAACGAAGCCATTTATTTCTAAATAAAGGGCTCTTAAAATCGATTTCTGTACTCCACCCCGACGAGCGGAGTAGCGCGAAAATCGATTTTGTCATTTCGAATTAGGGGTAGTGTGGCCGCAATTCGATGGTATTGGCCTCCGGGAGCTATCCCACAGTGCACCATTGTGACCGCTCTGGACAGCAATCTGAACTCGGATGCACTGGCCAGGTAGACAGGAAAAGCCACGCGAACATTTGAATTTCATTTCCTGTTTGCCCAGCGTGGAGAGCACAGGTGACCACAGATAGCTCATCAGCACAGGTAACCATGCAGGCCGATAATCGAAAAAGAGCACCAGCATGGACCGTACGGGAGGTACTGGATCTGATTGCTATATGGGGAGAGGATTCAGTGCTAGCAGAACTTCGTTCAAAAAGACGAAATGCCAAAACTTTTGAAAAAATCTCCAAGGGCATGATGGAGAGAGGCCACAATAGGGACTCAGATCAGTGCCACGTGAAAGTCAAGGAGCTCAGACAAGCCTATCAAAAAACAAAGGAGGCAAACGGTCACTCCGGGTCAGAGCTGCGGACATGCCGCTTCTACGCCAAGCTGCATGCAGTTCTAGGGGGGGCTGCCACCACTACCCCACCTCTGACTGTGGATTCCCAGGCGGGGATAATCTCATCAGCTACACCTGAGGATTCTGTGGACGGGGAAGAGGAGGAGGAGGAGGAGGACGAGCTTGCAGAGAGCACCCAGCACTCCATTCTCCCCAACAGCCAGGATCTTTTTCTCAGCCTGACTGAAGTACCCTCCCAACCCTCCCAACCCAGTATCCAAGACCACGACCCCATGGAAGAGACCTCAGGTGAGTTTACCTTTTAAAATATAAAACTTGTTTTAAAAGCAAGGGTTTTTAATGATTACTTTGCCCTGAGGACTTGGGATGCATTCGCAGCCAGTACAGCTACTGGAAAAGTCTGTTAACGTGTCTGGGGATGGAGCGGAAATCCTCCAGGGACATCTCCATGAAGCTCTCCTGGAGGTACTCCAAAAGCCTTGCCACAAGGTTTCTGGGCAGTGCAGCCTTATTCCGTCCTCCATGGTAGGACACTTGACCGCGCCATGCTTGCAGCAAGTAATCTGGTATCATTGCATGACAAAGCCTGGCAGCGTATGGTCCCGGTGTTTGCTGGCATTCAAGCAACATCCGTTCTTTATCTCGCTGTGTAATCTCAGGAGAGTGATATCACTCATGGTAACCTGGTTGAAATACGGGAATTTAATTAAGGGGACAGAGGTGGCCGTTCCTACTGGGCTGTTTGCCTGTGGCTGAAAAGAAATCCTTCCCTGCAGTTAGCCAAGCGCAGGGGTGGGGGGGAAATTGGCCCAGAGCTTTTCACGTTTGGCTAGCAGGGATCTTCCCTGATACCACCCACGCGGTGGGGGGAGGGATAAAGCGATCCTCCAGAGAATTGGATGGGGGGGGTTAGTTTGTCTTCTGCTGCTGAAGGTTAACAGGAAAACCGCAGCACTCAATGGGCTTTGCTTGGTATGTGGGAAAGGAGGGCACAGAAGCCGAAAGACAATGGCTTACCATGGCTGCATGCAAGCCGAATTCTGTTGCCCGGACCTGCGTCTGTGATCTCTAGCAGCAAAGCCACAGGCACTCAATATTAAGAGGCAAAATGCGACCTTGCACAGAAATCACATGTGCTATGTAATGTGAATAGTGTTGGTCACCATGAAAGAGTATCAAGTATCAGGGGGTAGCCGTGTTAGTCTGTATCTACAAAAACAACAAGGAGTCTGGTGGCACCTTAAAGACTAACAGATTTATTTGGGCATAAGCTTTCGTGAGTAAAAACCTCACTTCTTCGGATGCATAGAGTGAAAGTTACAGATGCAGGCATTATATACTGACACATGGAGAGCAGGGAGTTACTTCGCAAGTGGAGAACCAGTGTTGACAGGGCCAATTCGATCAGGGTGGATGTAGTCCACTCCCAATAATAGATGAGGAGGTGTCAATTCCAGGAGAGGAAAAGCTGCTTCTGTAATGAGCCAGCCACTCCCAGTCCCTATTCAAGCCCAGATTAATGGTGTTGAATTTGCAGGTGAATGAGCCCTTGATGGTGTGGCTGATGTGGTTGGGTCCTCTGATGCTGTTGCCAGAGTAGATATGGGGACAGAGTAGGCAACAGCATCAGAGGACCCAACCACATCAGCCACACCATCAAGGGCTCATTCACCTGCACATCCACTAATGTTATATATGCCATCATGTGCCAGCAATGCCCCTCTGCCATGTACATTGGCCAAACCGGACAGTCCCTCCGCAAAAGAATAAATGGACACAAATCAGACATCAGGAATGGTAGCATACATAAGCCAGTAAGTGAACACTTCAGTCTCCCTGGTCATTCTATTACAGATTTAAAAGTCACTATCATTGAACAAAAAAACGTCAGAAACAGACTTCAAAGAGAAACAGCAGAACTAAAATTCATTTGCAAATTCAACACCATTAATCTGGGCTTGAATAGGGACTGGGAGTGGCTGGCTCACTACAGAAGCAGCTTTTCCTCTCCTGGAATTGACACCTCCTCATCTATTATTGGGAGTGGACTACATCCACCCTGATTGAATTGGCCCTGTCAACACTGGTTCTCCACTTGCGAAGTAACTCCCTGCTCTCCATGTGTCAGTATATAATGCCTGCATCTGTAACTTTCACTCTATGCATCCGAAGAAGTGAGGTTTTTACTCACGAAAGCTTATGCCCAAATAAATCTGTTAGTCTTTAAGGTGCCACCAGACTCCTTGTTGTTTATGAAAGAGTATAAGCATTGTTCTGCAAAATGTATCTTTTTAAAAAATTCTCTCCTTTTTTCCCTGCCTCCAGCAGCTGCAAATTCTTCAAGCCTCCCTCCTCCGTCCCGAAGGCTATCACAGATAAGGCGTCGGAAAAAGAAGACGCAAGATGACATGTTCGCAGAAATCATGGAATCCACCCGCAGTGACAGAGCTCATCTGAATGAGTGGAAGGACACGGTTTCAAAGTATAGGAAAGAAGCCAGTGAACGTGAGGACAGGAGGGACCAACGTGAGGAGAGGAGAGGCGCTCGAGATGAGAGGTGGCGGCAGGAAGATCAGAGGAGGCAGGATGCAACGCTGGGGCTGCTGCGTGAGCAAACAGACATGCTCCGGCGTCTGGTGGAGCTTCAGGAATGGCAGCAGGATAACAGAGTGCCGCTACAGCCCCTGTATAACCCCCCTGCCCTCCTCACCATGTTCCATAGCCTCCTCACCCAGACGTGTAAGAACGCGGGGGGGGAGGCTCCGTACACCTTCCCATTCCACCCCAGTGGACAGCCCAAGCAAAAGGCTGTCATTTTTTTAACCTTTTTTTAGTGGCCTTTTCCTTCCCTCCTCCCAAACCCCACTCGGGTTCCCTCCCACTTTTTATAATCTATGAATAAAGAATAAATGATTTTTAAATGATAGTGACTTTATTTGGTTTGAAAGCAAGCTGGGGGTAGGGGGAGGGTGGGTTCCTTACAGAGAATGAGTCAATAAAGGGGGTGGATTTTCATGAAGGAGAAACAAACAGATATTTCACACTGTAGCCTGGCCAGTCATGAAACTGGTTTTCAAAGCTTCTCTGATGCACAGTGCTTCCTGGTGTGCTCTTCTAATCGCCCTGGTGTCTGGCTGCGCGTAATCAGCAGCCAGGCGATTTGCCTCAGCCTCCCACCCCGCCATAAAAGTCTCCCCCTTACTTTCACAGAGATTGTGGAGCACACAGCAAGCAGAAATAACAATGGGGAGATTGGTTTGGCTGAGGTCTGAGCGAGTCAGTAACGATCGCCAGCGACCTTTTAAACGGCCAAATGCACATTCTACCACCATTCTGCACTTGCTCAGCCTGTAGTTGAACAGCTCCTGACTCCTGTCCAGGCTGCCTGTGTATGGCTTCGTGAGCCATGGCATTAAGGGGTAGGTTGGGTCCCCAAGAATAACTATTGGCATTTCAACATCCCCAATGGTTATTTTCTGGTCCGGGAAGTAAGTCCCTTGCTGCAGCCCTTTAAACAGAGTAGTGTTCCTGAAGACGCGAGCGTCATGAACCCTTCCCGGCCAGCCCACGTTGATGTTGGTGAAACGTCCCTTGTGATCCACAAGTGCTTGCAGCACCATTGAAAAGTAACCCTTGCGGTTTATGTACTGGGTACCCTGGTGCTCCGGTGCCAAGATAGGGATATGGGTTCCATCTATCGCCCCACCACAGTTAGGGAATCCCATTGCAGCAAAGCCATCCACTATGACCTGCACATTTCCCAGAGTCACTACCTTTTGTAGCAGCTCAGTGATTGCTTTGGCTACTTGCATCACAGCAGCCCCCACAGTAGATTTGCCCACTCCAAATTGATTCCCGACTGACCGGTAGCTGTCTGGCGTTGCAAGCTTCCACAGGGCTATCGCCACTTGCTTCTCAACTGTGAGGGCTGCTCTCATCTTGGTATTCTGGCGTTTCAGGGCAGGGGAAAGCAAGTCACAAAGTTCCATGAAAGTGCCCTTATGCATGCGAAAGTTCCGCAGCCACTGGGAATCATCCCACACCTGCAACACTATGCGGTCCCACCAGTCTGTGCTTGTTTCCCTTGCCCAGAATCGGCGTTCCATGGATAGAACCTGCCCCATTAACAACATGATCTCCAAAGCACCGGGGCCTGCAGTTTGAGAGAATTCTGTGTCTATGTCCATGTCCATGTCCTCATCATGCTTGTCGCTGCGCTGCCGCCGCCGCCGCCTCCTCGCCTCGTTTTTCTGGTCCTGGCTCAGCATAAACTCCACGAGAACGTGCGAGGTGTTTACAATGTTCATGACTGCTGTCTGTAGCTGAGCGGGCTCCATGCTTGCCGTGGTATGGAGTCTGCAGTGTTCATCCAGGAAAAAAGGCGCGAAATGGTTGTCTGCCGTCCGTTGCTTTCATGCAGGGAGGGAGGGAGGGAGGAGTGAGGCTGTACCCAGAACCACCTGCGACAATGTTTTTTGTCCTATCAGGCACTGGGATCTCAACCCAGAATTCCAATGGGCGGGGGAGACTGCGGGAACTATGGGATAGCTATGGGATAGCTACCCACAGGGCAACGCTCCAGAAATCGACGCTAGCCCCGGTACATGGACGCACACCGCCGAATTAATGTGCTTAGTGTGGCCGCATACATTCGACTTTATACAATCTGTTTCCCACATTCGAATTATATAAATTCGGATTAATCCCCGGTACATGGACGCACACCGCCGAATTAATGTGCTTAGTGTGGCCGCATACATTCGACTTTATACAATCTGTTTCCCACATTCGAATTATATAAATTCGGATTAATCCCATAGTGTAGACATACCCTTGGAGTTAGTAGTAAGCACAAAGTGGTGGCAAACATTTGGAAGCAGGCTTGAAAAAAATGATGTACAACCCGCAATTGACAAGCCAGGGAACAAAGCAATGACTCTTTGGCTAGAATGCAATTGTTTTATTTCATCTTAGTACATTAGTATTGTGCTCTCAGTATAGCAGTTTTCTGGAGATATGAACTTTACATACAGTTTGATACAAAAGTGAATGCTTCACCATGCACCTTTGATCCCTCTCCTGGTCTCCCTGGGTATGTCTGCAAAGATAAAAATCCCACAGCACTGAGCCTGGGTGAGATGACTTGGGCTCACAGGGCTATAAAATTTCAGTGTAGACATGAGCAGTGGGTGACCCCCCCCCCTTTGAGGAGGCTATCCCCCTGTCCCTGTCCCTTCAGCCTGAGGCCCAGCCCCCTGCCCGCTGGACCCCCAACACTATCCCCCGCACAGCCGGAGCCCTGAGCCCCCTCTACCCCCCATGTACAGACAGAGGAGCCCTGGCCTGCCTGCCCAAGCCATGCTGGCTGGCCCGACCCCCGGGCCACTGGCGCGAGCACCGGGCCGCCGTCGGGCCCGAGTGCCATCCTAGGCTACTGGCCAGACCCCCGGGGCTGATCCGAGCCCCCCATCTTGCCAGCTGGCCTGAGCCGTCCCCGGCCACCCCAGCCCCTGGCTACCAGCCTGACCCCCGGATTTCTGGCCAGCCTGAGCTGAGCCCTTGCTGGCAGCATGGGCAGGACCATGGCCTGGATTAGGGGAGGCTTAGCCTCATCTGGCCTACAATTCCCACCACCCATGAGTGTAGATGTTTGGGCTCAGGCTATAGCCTGGGCTCTGAGACCCACCCCCCATTGGGATTCAGAGCCCAGGCTCCAATCCAAGCCCAAATGTCTGCAGTGCAATTTTATAGCCCTGCCTGAGCCCAAGTCAGCCAAAGGTCTTTTATTGCAGTGTAGATGTGATGTTTCCAGACCCCGGTCAACAACAGGCAGGATCAAACCTGGGACCTCTGAAGCTTAGTGGATGAGCCTGTACTTCATGAGTGAAACATGACTCTTAGGCAAGACTGTAGCATATTCATCAACCTCTATCTGGCAGGGGTCAGCAACATGTCCGTACACAGACACAAGTATTCATGGTAAATATTTTTAGGTCCGTGGTAATTTTTCAAAAAATTGAATGACTGAATGATATAACCCCCCTCCTCCAATGTCCATCACTAAGTACGGTAATTTTCTCATGTGTCCGTCGCACAACATGGTGGTGCCGACCCCTGCTATTTGGGCTAGGTGCCACTAGAGGAGGACAAAGCGCCACACAACACAGGAATGAGTTACATAGAAATATCCTCCTCTTCTCCCATCTTGCCTTCACCTGTCCAGGACTCTTGCCTTCACCTGCCCTGGGGAGGAATCTTGCAATTCTCCCATCCTTAAGTAAAGTCCCCGGGTTAAGCATCTTGTGTACCAACCGTGCTTGCTCAGCAAGCCCAACTGTGTTCAGGACCTCATCTTGAATACTGTGTACAATACTTGCCACCCATGTTCAAGAAAGAAGAATTCAAATTGGAACAGGTGCAAAGAAGAGCTACTAAGATGATCAGGGGAATGGAGAGCCTGTCTTACAAGAGTAGACTAAAAGATATTGGATGTTTAACCTAGCAAAACAAAGGTTGAGCCATGTCTGTTCTTCCATCTGTTCTTTCCAAAGTCTTTTTCTTTAATGACACACTAAGGGAATGGTGGGTGGAATAGCCCATCCCCTCATAATTTTGTCCACCAGTTAGACCTATTTTCTGACACGCCAGTTTTGGTTCATTAATTTACAGCTCCACATCTTCTGTTTTAACCAAGCATCATTTCAACACAGTCTCTGAATCATATCAACTTGGCCTCCAGTTTACACTAATTTAGTCTTCCTCATCTGGTTTTCTTGCACCTGTTTTATTATTGATACTTTTCATAGTTATCTCTTAGTAACATTCTTATTGTAGGCTATTGTGAAGTCTTACAAACTTCTACATACTTTTTGCAGTTGAGTCCCAATTAGGGTAAATTTGTAGGCCCAATTATCACAACAGGAGATGTATGTGAAGCTATTGTCTGCTTTAATACCACTAACCCCTGCATGATTCAGCCCCTTGAAATCCTGTAACAAATACCACAACAACAATCCAACAAACAGATGGAACACATAATATTCATAAAATATTACAGGCATCCATCTCTACATCCTTCACAGGTAGTTATATTAAAAAAGAGCTGCTTCAAGAGTGATGGGAGCGGGAGTTTAGTATCCTACTCTAGTTCGGTGTGAAAAAGATTATAGGGAAGAAATACTTCATTTAACATCCTGAGAATCCAAAATTTGGGGGGCTAAACGTGTACTCAGAGGAGGGGAAAAGGTATCCAGAACAAGGTCTAAAGAATTAAAGGAAAGAACAAAAGAATCTTATGTGACAACAAATACACCATTCCTGGAATACAGAAGATGTGGAGGAAGCTTTGTCAGTAGTTTTACTGCACCTAAAGCCAGTGGGTGCCTATCAATGGACATCTATAGCTGGAAAAGCTAGCAATTTGGCTTGTGAATTTGGATTTTCTGATTTCTCTGCAACTAATGAATGACATAAGAGATGGAAAGATCATGATGTGATGCAAGTTAAGCCATCACATAGGGAGGAGAAAGGCACATTGATGCATTTACTGTTGAACATTGGATAACAGATGTTTTTCATGACCTCATGAAATACTGCAAACTCAAATACATATTTAATGTACATGAGATCAGCCTGTGTGAGCATGCAGGTCTGGATGTAAAAAGGTTACAATTTTAACTAACTTTTTTCAGTATATGTGAAAGCTGTTCTTTGATTTGTTACTGAATGGCACCATGTAATAAACAAGCATGCAAAGCTGAGAGGCCAGTGGTCCTCAGTGTCATTACCTAACCAAAACTCAGCATATTTATTTAGTATTCCAGTGCTTTGGGGTTCCATATACAGCACAAAGCATCAAGGACTAGTGGAATGAGCACACGATAAGGACCAGGAACTTCTAACATCAGTTCTTGCTATGACTGTGTGGTCTTGGGTCACAGCCACCTATTTCACAAGAGTGATATAAGGAATGCTTAGTAAGCATCTGTACAGAACTTTAAAGATGTAAAGGGTATATTAAATAATATACTTTCCTCCACATTTAACAAATTATTAACATATCATAAGTGTAGGTTGATTCATTTTGGCTAGGTTCAACTCTACTGAAACAGGAGAAGGGAGGTGAGCAGTATAGGACTCACTCCTGCCAAGATTCAGGAACTAACTTGCCTGACAGAGAGAGAGAATGAGAGAGAGAGAGAGAGAGAGAGAGAGAGAGAGAGAGAGAGAGAGAGAGAGAGAGAGTATTAAAGGGAGAGCAATAATGACCCCTATATTAAGGTTGGCTAACGCTCTCCATTTACAACCATTTTTCAACCATTTTTGAAGAGCCTCCATGCCAACAGGAGTTTGAAATTTAGCAGGGGAATAGCTCTGGAGCGAGGGATGTGCCTTTTACTGTTGTTATGATATTGTATATATAGTGTATTTGCTTTGGGATTTTGAGAACAAATGAATTCCAATTTTTTTTTTTAGATAGATAGCTAGAAAGATTCCCCTGACAAACTTTAAAGTCTTGTTGCAAAATACCCCCCTCATCCCCCTGCCACACATACGTTTCTAAAGATTTAAAGACATCATTTTAAAAATGCCATTCTTTTTCAAAAATCATTCACAAATTAGCTATTTAAAACAACCAGCTGTTTCTCTCTCTTTTAACATTATCTATTCATGATGTTTGGAATTCATTTGTTCTAGAAATCCCAAAGCACACAAACTGTCTAACCTGATATTTATTTTGGCAACTTGTGGTAGCACCTCAGCATAACCAGTTCACCGCTGACAAGAGGAATGTCATTATCCCAATGTCTGTTGATGCTTTAACCATCTTCAAGTATTCTCAGTTACAGAATGTAGACTGATTAGCTGGAATTAATCCACTTTCCCTTGTAAATTATATTGCTACTTCCTCCAGTGTAAATTTTTTCCTGGCTCCTCTAATCAATAGTCCAATTCAGCAATTCAAGGTCAAAGGTTTCTTAATGAGCCTTCAAGCTATTGTTCAACAGAACAAAAAGCATAATAAAATTTATGCAAAGTCAAGACAGTGACCAAGAGATAATACAAAATGCAGTGTAATACAAATACTTGTAAAAAGTTTAATTCTAGCATCAGTGCTCCAAGAAGTACCAATATCATGAGATACAAATACAAAACACTGAATAAAAAAAATCTACTTTGCAGCAATTAAAATGAAATCTAACCAAAAAAGCACAACCTAGAAAAGGTCAGTGGAGTACTGGAAATATGAGATGAAATGTGAAGTAAGAAATATTGAAACCTATTTGTAGTAATAAAGCTGTGAATAGTAAATTAGATGTAATGCAAGTTTTGTTTTTTTAAGTCAAACTTGCTTTTGTCAGAGAATAATTTGACCTGAAAGAGAGTTTTTCTATCTACAAAATGATCGTAAGCTTTCTCCTCTACAGTTTAAGCCAAGTGGCCAGATTCTTCCTTGAGTTATACCAGTATAATGCTATTGACTTCAGTAGGGTTGCACAGGTGAACTTAGGACAGAGTTTGGCCCGAAAGACATTGAAAGGGAGGATAATAAGTCATACCTTAATTTAAACTCATATTAGATTGTTTAAAATATGGAAGGTTTTCCAATACATGGGGAACCACAAAACATACCAGAAAGTCAGTTATGTCCACTGGAAGATTTTGCTCCATATAAGCTAAAATAAACACAGTGTAAAGTGCACACAATACTGGAAGATAGGGAAATACCACATACAGTATATTATGTGGTTCTCCTGGCTCAAGCAAATGTGCAAAAATAACATGTATGCAACCCTACCTGAAATCATATTTGCTCCATTATATCCTGAGAGACTTGACCAAATGAGGTCAAAACATATTTGGGGGCTATTGAATAAATGTGAATAGTGCAAAAATTTTCATCCCCATATTAACCTATTTTACTATAATTTTAGGTTGAGATTTTCAAAGAAGCCTAGCTCACTGAAATTCAATAGGAATTGGGTACCAATAATTAGGATTTTTATATGTGCCTAAGTGAATTCATCACCTAACTTTCACTAATTTTCAATTTTATGCCTTGTCTGTGCTTGAAAGGGTTGCTGGGGTAGCTAAACAGGCAAATGCTCCTAGTGGAAAGGAAGTTTATACTGCCAAAAGAGTCTTTTGCCGGTATAACTTATACAAGTTTTTTGAACGAAATAAGCTGTACTGGCAAAGGAACTTTTTTGATGTTATATTTGCGTCTACACTAGGGCTTGTGCCAGCATAGCTTACAGTACTGGGTTTGCCATGGCGCCGGGCCCAGGCTCCAAAGGGATCCCGGCCTGGCCCGCTCTTCTACGCCCCCTGCCCACCGCTCTCTCCTGTTTGTTCCTGCCAGCTCCTAGGACTCCTAGGGCTCTGCCCGCACCCACCGGCAGCCAAGCTCCCCCCTTCCCCTCCTCTTTCCCCGAGCATGCCACGTTCCCGCCTCTCCCACTCCCAGCGCTTCCCCTGCCATCGAACAGCTGTTTGCTGGCACGAGGAAGGGGGCGGAGCGAGGCCGCAGCATGCTCGGGGGAGGAGGCAGAGAAGAGGTGGGGGCAGGGCCTTGGGGAAGGGGGTGGAATTGGGACAGGGCGGGGCAAAGGCGGGAGCACCCCCACGACCCCAGCCCCCTGTCCTGACTCCTGCACCCCCCTCACACAACCCCAGCCCCCTGCTCCCCCCCACACATACCCAGCCCCCCACACCCCATGCCCTGACTCCTGCACCCCCCAACATTCCCACGCCCACCATGAGCACGAAACAGGAG
Source organism: Emys orbicularis (assembly GCF_028017835.1). NCBI lineage: Eukaryota > Metazoa > Chordata > Testudines > Emydidae > Emys > Emys orbicularis. The sequence continues at coordinate 263,275,701 of NC_088683.1, read as the reverse complement.
TTCCAACACCCCCCACACACATTGCCACCTGCACCCCTTGCACCAAACAGGAGCTGCCCCAAGTATGCACTCCACACCCCAACCTCCTGCCCAAACCCTGAGCCCCCTCCCTCATCCTAACTTCTGGACAGACCCTGCACCCCAACCCCCAGCCTGCTCCTGCACCCTAACTCCCTCCCAGACCCTGCACCCCCAGCCCTGAGCCCCCTCTCGCACCCTAAGTCCTGGCCAGACCCTGCACACCAACATTTTTTTACATTATTTTTATAAAGCGCTCTTATCCAAAGCGCTTTACAATAGCTAGCTAACGGTACAAACAATATTTGGAAAGATCATTAAGTGATCTGCCGAGACCCCCAGCGATTTTCAGGTGGTCTGCAGAAAAATAAGTTAGACTACAAAAACAATCAAGGTAGGTCACTTTATTTTCATTTACTTGCTATTACTTATAGGAGGAGGATGAAGAAAAGAAAGAATGAAAAACGGGGATGGAGGGAGATAAGAGAGAATGTTTTTTTTTTCTTGGCTGGGTCCCAAGGAGGGGCCCCAAAAATGAAGCTGAGCACAGGGCCCCACTAACTCTAAATCTGCCACTGGGGCTGACCCCTTCCCCACAGCCCCCCACGCCACAGCCAGGGGCTGACCCCCCCACTCCCCGAGCTCCATATGCTGCTGCCAGGACAGGGGCTGATCCCTCCCTCGCCCCAGCTCCCCACACCACTGCCGGGGGCTGGGGCTGGCCCCTAACCCGCCCAAGCTCCATTCTGGCTGGGGTTGGGGCTGACCCCCCAAGCCCTGCTGTCTGACACTTCGCGTTGCCCCCACCCCCCATCACACACATTCCTCCACACCCCGCTAGGGACTTTTTTGATAAACTGGGCATTTGTTTATTTGCTCTTACCAACTCATCAATTGGCAAGAGCAAATGGGATAAATGTCCGTTTTTGTCAAAAAAAAGTCAGGATGGTCGGGACAGAGCTTAAAAAGGGAACTGTCCCAGCCAGATGGGGATGTATGGTCACCCCATCTCCAGGCAAGTGAGTCCTGAGGGAGTCCAGCCAGGGTGGGGGCAGACCCTGGCCTGGCTAATTGTGCCACTCCCGAGAGGCTGGAGTGATTCCCCGCTCTGGCACTGGACCGGCCCCAGCTGTGCTGCTAGCTCAGCCTGGCAGACACCGTCACCTTCCAGCAGGGCCGGTGAGTGTGGCCAGGGGGCAGGGTGTGAGGAAGTGGGTCTCTGGAGGTGTGCGAGGGGCTGCTGGCCAGTGGGGAGTCTCTTGGGGTGCAGTGGGGGAGGTCTGTGTGTTGGGATGCTGGGCACTGGGGGGTCTGAGTGCGGTGCTGTGTAGTTGTGGTGGTGGGCTGTGGGGAAGTGCATTGGGCAGTAGTGGTGCGGCTGTGTGTGGGGGTGATGAGGGGGGGGATGCAGGCCGCTGTGCGTGTGTGGTGGAGGGCTGTGTGGGTGGCTGCTGGGCATAGAAATTCCGGGGGACACTGGGCATAGGGAGTTGGGGGCTGTGTGTCACAGCATGCTATGCCCCATTGCCCCTGGCTGGCCCCTTGCTCTGGGGACCGACCTCCCCACTCCCTGCTCCTTTGCCTCCAAGGGGGCCCACAGATATGTTTCGCGCCAGGCCCATTCACGAGCGGGACTTTCACTCCTAACTGACACAGCTATGGCAGCAAAACTTTTAAGTGTAGACCAAGCTATAGGCACATAACTTGGTTACGTGCATGTGACAATCTCAGCTTTTCTATATATTTAAATAGGCATTTTTTCAAACATGGTTGTGTTATGATAGGCACCTACATCAATTATTAGACATTCAAGTAGTTAGCTTGATTTTCAGAGTAGTGGAGCACTGAAGCTTCTATTAAAGTCAGTCATTTAGGGTCCTAAATATGGCTTTTGTTAGGCACCCAAGTTTGAATATGCTGATCAATATACTTTTATAAAAAAAAAAATAGGCATACACGTCTATGTGAGAGTAGTCTTGGGGTAATAATTGTCTTGGGATTCAATTGCCCACATTTTTCTTATTAAAAGTATACAATTTTAAATGTGCATTGGTCAGTTTGCACAAATAAGTAACAATTCTAAAACAATAATATAAATTTGAAGTATTGATGAATGGGTTAAATTTCATATGAAACAAAATAGATTGTAAGAAAAGACAGGTTATTTATCATTTGACTTTGTGTCTGACTTGTCAGCCTCCCCACTCCACACTCTCACCTCCCTGTTTGACCTTCAGTCCTATCAAATCCCATATTCACTAAAACGGCCACTCCCTCAACCTCACTTTCACTAAGCATCACACTCTCTATGACATTGCCATAGCCCAGTTCTGATGAAGGCACCTAAATAAACGTGGCTTAGATTTTCAAAGGTGCTGAGCACAGTCAGCTCTCCTTAACTTCAGTAGGACGTGTGGGTGCTTTTATTTAGGTGCCTACATAAACACACAAATGCCTAAATTAAGGAAACGAAGTTTGAAAATGTAGGCCTCTATCCTGATATTTATTTACAACATACCCCAAAGACATCAGTATCTAAAATATAGTCATAAGATTTTTAGGGTATGAAAAAAACCTACAACATTCTGACCAGAACTCAAGTTTGAGAGTGGAATGTCATAGTCAGCCTTTGAAATGGTGACAAGTGAGCTCATTGTGTAGGTACAGTAACAGACTCACACACTATTCCTTCACATTGCATTTACTGAGCAGCTCTGGCAGCAGATCTAGAGGGAGACACATATGTTGCCCTCCCAGCTGGTGGCCATCTGCCTTAGTGACAACTGCCAGATGGAGGAAAGCACATGAAATCAGGGATCAAACACTAAATAAAAGAAAATTACTTTGAAAGCAACTTTGTCTTAAATTATAAATATGACATTTCTAAATGGCTTGCGTGTTTTAATTAGGACAAAATGGGGTGTGAGGAGACAGAATATAAGAAAATCGACATAATCAGAATATGGCTTTGATATGATATAATTACTGGTGAACTTGTTTGTTCTTACTGGAAAACAGACTCCACTGATTTAGAGATATGTTCCTTTTATTGAATCAAACTTATACATCAGACTAATCCAAGAATAACCAAATAAAGCTTCTTTCCCACTGGGGCAGGTTCAATGTGAACCTCCCATAACAGCATTTCTAGTTGCTGACAGTGCTTCTCAAAATACTTGCTTTGACCCTCTTACACCTGAGTTGACTGACCCACTTCAGGAACTGAACTCGGAGCAGATCAAAGGAGATGAGTGTGATAACATTTATCAATTTGAACCAGGCCTAAGGCTGGTATTCAGAGCAGCGGTGACAGACTCCAGAGCCAGGAGCAATCATCCCTTCTTGGTACTGGGTGTGGGGAAGCCTAATAAAGATAGGAAAACATACATGGGAGAAAATAATGGGTCCTGTCCAACTCACCATCACAAAACACATGCTTTCTCTCTCACACACATACAGAATCTCTGCACATTTTCCAGTAACACAAATCACACTTTCTATGTTCAAATCTAAGTACTGTTTTGTATTTCAATTCTATTGAACACACACGCACATCCAGTATATTGAACCAAAAATAATTTAACATCAAGAACCTAATACGAAACTACTAGTGTATCCTCAGTAAAGTTTGGATATGCTGCTTCATTAATGAAATGCCTCACTGGGTGTTGTGAGGATTAATTCATTAATGAGGATAAAAACCTTGAAGATTGTGACTACTATTTATTTTACAGCCACCAAAGTGTGTTGTTTGCATCACAGTGCAAGTAAGAAGGCACAGTCCTTAATTGTAGGAAGAGAAAGAGAAACAACAGGGATGCAATAAGATTATAGTTATTTAACACGGCAGAGCAATTTTATTTTCCAGGAATAAAAAGAGAGATGCATTTTAAAAATGTTTTTGTTAATACATTATTTGTGTGGATGAGCCTGTCAAAATGTAAAGTATTATAACTAAGGAATTACAGTCAAATACTGTGAAAACTCTTATTGGTGTGTAAACCTCATGGGAGTTTATCATTTGTGTGCCCTGCCTGCCTTTTCCTATGGAGCCAGGGCTCATCTGAATAAATCCCAGTTGCAACAGGATAAAAACTGCCCCCAAAACTCTTTGATTGGAGAACTGGTTTGGCTTCAATTACCAAAGCAACAAGAGCCCATCTCCTCAGAAAGCAGCCAGTGGAATTTGGGAAATGTCAGCAGAGAGCTTTTAAACAAAGCAGAAGCCAAGAAGCCATACTTTTCCCTCCCAGCCACCCCCAACTCCCAATGTATGAGGAAGTAAAATGGCTGAGAGGGAGCAACACCGAAATATGGGAGACTCAGATCAGAAGCTCTACAGGGTCAGCCAAACTCTCCGTTTATCCTCTGCAAGCTGCAGTATCTGCTGCCCAAGACTATATCCAAACTATGAGCTAGGGGTGTGATTCCCTTGCTTGTGTACACATACTCACGTTAGCTCAAGGAGAGCTAGCTCGAGTATAACTAGAAGTGTAGCCATGAAGCCTGGGCAGTGGCAACAGAGGCACAACGGAGCTGTGCACCATACAAACCCACCTGAAAATGGTGGGTAGCTCTTCAGCACAGCTCACCTCCGCTGCTGCTGCCTGTGCTACCATGGTTACACTACTATTTATACTTGCGCTTGCTCTCATTGAGTTACCGTGAGTTTGTGTATACAATCAGGGGAATCACATCCCTAGCTCATAGTGTAGACATAGCCCGAGTGACAAAAACCCTGTATGCTATCTATCTATAAACATGTCTATTTTTTCCACTCAGTCTTAAAATGATTAAACAGATTCTTTCCACATTTTTTTAAAAGATGGATGCTAGCTATTTGCTTCTGCCTCCCCATCAAAATTACACACAGTCAAAGCCAAACACCAGCACAAACAATAGGTCTGTCAATAAGGCAACAATCTGTCTCAAATTACTGAGACTCCCTCAGCCTGCTCAGTTGTGTCCCATAACATCATTCTCCAGACCATTCTCAGTCAGACTAGGCAGAGTCAATGCTTCTACTCTGAAAGGGGACAGTGTGTAATACCTTATTTGGCATTCTTCTGCCTTTTCAAGAGGAGTTTATTTCTTCTAAGTATCAGAGGGGTAGCCGTGTTAGTCTGAATCTGTAAAAAGCAACAGAGGGTCCTGTGGCACCTTTAAGACTAACAGAAGTATTGGGAGCATAAGCTTTCGTGGGTAAGAACCTCACTTCTTCAGATGCAAGTAATGGAAATCTCCAGAGGCAGGTATAAATCAGTATGGAGATAACGAGGTTAGTTCAATCAGGGAGGGTGAGGTGCTCTGCTAGCAGTTGAGGTGTGAACACCAAGGGAGGAGAAACTGCTTCTGTAGTTGGATAGCCATTCACAGTCTTTGTTTAATCCTGATCTGATGGTGTCAAATTTGCAAATGAACTGGAGCTCAGCAGTTTCTCTTTGGAGTCTGGTCCTGAAGTTTTTTTGCTGTAAGATGGCTACCTTTACATCTGCTATTGTGTGGCCAGGGAGGTTGAAATGTTCTCCTACAGGTTTTTGTATATTGCCATTCCTGATATCTGACTTGTGTCCATTTATCCTCTTGCGTAGTGACCGCATGGCCCCACAATATGCCAACATTTTTATGGCTGACCTGGAACAACGCTTCCTCAGCTCTCGTCCACTTACGCCCCTTCTCTACCTTCGCTACATTGATGACATCTTCATCATCTGGACCCATGGGAAGGAGACCCTGGAAGAATTCCACCATGATTTCAACAGCTTCCACCCCACCATCAACCTCAGCCTGGACCAATCTACACGGGAGGTCCACTTCCTAGACACCACCGTACAAATAAGCGATGGCCACGTTAACACCACCCTATACCGAAAACCCACCGACCGCTACGCCTACCTTCATGCCTCCAGCTTCCACCCCGGACACACCACACGATCCATCGTCTACAGCCAAGCACTGAGGTACAATCGCATCTGCTCCAACCCCTCAGACAGAGACCAACGCCTACAAGATCTTCACCAAGCATTCTCAAAACTACGATACCCACACAAGGAAATAAAGAAACAAATCATCAGAGCCAGACGTGTACCCAGAAGCCTCCTGCTACAAGACAGGCCCAAAAAAGAAACCAACAGAACTCCACTGGCCATCACCTACAGTCCTCAGCTTAAACCTCTCCAACGCATCATCAGTGATCTACAACCCATCCTGGACAATGATCCCTCACTTTCACAGACCTTGGGAGGCAGGCCAGTCCTCGCCCACAGACAACCCGCCAACCTTAAGCATATTCTCACCAGCAACCACGCACCGCACCATAACAACTCTAACTCAGGAACCAACCCATGCAACAAACCTCGATGCCAACTCTGCCCACATATCTACACCAGCAACACCATCACAGGACCTAACCAGATCAGCTACAACATCACCGGCTCATTCACCTGCACGTCCACCAATGTTATATATGCCATCATGTGCCAGCAATGCCCCTCTGCTATGTACATTGGCCAAACTGGACAGTCACTACGCAAGAGGATAAATGGACACAAGTCAGATATCAGGAATGGCAATATACAAAAACCTGTAGGAGAACACTTCAACCTCCCTGGCCACACAATAGCAGATGTAAAGGTAGCCATCTTACAGCAAAAAAACTTCAGGACCAGACTCCAAAGAGAAACTGCTGAGCTCCAGTTCATTTGCAAATTTGACACCATCAGATCAGGATTAAACAAAGACTGTGAATGGCTATCCAACTACAGAAGCAGTTTCTCCTCCCTTGGTGTTCACACCTCAACTGCTAGCAGAGCACCTCACCCTCCCTGACTGAACTAACCTCGTTATCTCCATACTGATTTATACCTGCCTCTGGAGATTTCCATTACTTGCATCTGAAGAAGTGAGGTTCTTACCCACGAAAGCTTATGCTCCCAATACTTCTGTTAGTCTTAAAGGTGCCACAGGACCCTCTGTTGCTATTTCTTCTAAAAAATTCAATTATTTTCTGAAGAACAGGAAGCTGATGAAGCTTCTATGAGAGAGCAGCTAAGGGATGCAATTTCCAGCTGGTCACGAGCTAAGAGGCAATTTTCGTCCTATTCTGTTTGTTCAGCAGAAGATAGATTGAACTGGTGCTCATGGAATGCCTTAGTTACAGCACTTGGGACCCTTCTTACAGCACTTGGGACCCATCAGTGGGACCCATCAGTGTCTGTAGAATTTAACCTTTCATTTTTTGTAATTACTTTTCTAGTCCAAATCACAGGGGAGAAAACCTGTGACCCAATCCACTGCTGTCTGTCCAAGCCTGCAGACAGACAGACAAAAAGAATAGCTTTAACAAAGAGGTGAACTGTATCCACCTGTTGCAATTGTGTGATGACTCTGAAGCCTAATGATGACAAGTTACTTGGCAACATTGTTAACTACTCTGTTGATTGTTTTGGCAGTAAAACCTAACTACTCTAGATTATGCGAGGAATTTGGGATTATGGGTAGATTACCACTACCATTGCCCCCTCTTCCCCCCCCCCAGTTAAACACATGGTGTGAAATCCTAGCCCTATCTAAGTCAATAGGAGTTTTGCTATTGATATCAATGGAGCAAGAATTTCAACCCAAGTGCTCTGCCTACATCGGGTAAAAGAAAGCATTGTTTTAAAATATCTACATTCTTAATTATATCCTTCATTTCCAAATCCAGCTCCCTTTGAAGGCAATAGGAGATTGTCCCTTAAATTCAATGGGGGTAGAATTAGGCCCTAGTTGATAGTATTCAGGGATATGTATAGATATCCACACATTCCATTAACTACTCTGTAGAACACACCTGCTAGATAGGGTAAAACAAATTAAGATAACCCAGAGGTACAAAAATAGTGGTAAAAAGTTCTAATGATTCAAGACTGAAATCACTTGATGATTACCTGTTCTGGTCATTCCCTTGGGGGCACCTGGTATTGGCCACTGTTGAAAGACAGGATACTGAGCTACATGGACCTTTGGTCTGACCCAGTATGGCCGTTCTTATTTTCTTATGTTCACCCTCATACCTATACTATGCAGGTAATTCTTGGCATTTTTTTTAGCGATTCTAACACTATTTTTATAGGAAAGGGATAATATCTTTTCATGTTCCTTCCCCATGGCAACATGTGTCTCTTTTTTTCCTCTCCATTCATTACTTCCTTCTACCTATGTTTGCTTTCTTCCTGCATGTTATTTCTTTTCTATTATTTGTGGGTTGTTTGGGCTTTGCTTTCCATTATAATTTTGCTCTCTATTTGATTGTTGCCCCCCTTCCACTCTCCTGAGGTGATGTTCCCACTCCCCTGCTGACTCTCCCTCCCTGTTTCCCCACTTAGCGAAAAGTTAAATATAGCTCAGAGGAGGGAGTTAGCGATTCTAACACTATTTTGATAGGTTATTGTAAAGTAGCAGGTTGTTGCTTGAACCTGCAGCCCTGAACATTGTGTGAGCTGTTCCCAAGGCTGGATGCACTAGGTGTTGCTGGGAGAACAGAGAAGTGAGACAGTTAAGCTTTAGTGAAGGGGCTCATTTGCAGTGGAGGTCCCTTCTCTTCTCAGACCCTGGATTAGTTTAGTATTCTTCCCCTTTTCCTTCACAACCAGTTAACTCAACCACACAGATAAAAAACACTGATCCAATTAGTTACAGAATCATTTTTATTCCCACTAAATCAAGTTATGTCTAATTTAAAGCAATCAGAAGTGAGCAACACTTTGATCAAAGAGGTAATCACTTCTTGGTATATAAGTGTAACATTAAACCTCAAAAATTATCTTTAACCTTCGAGAGGAAGAAATTCTGCTCTAAGTTACCATTTAACAATGTCTCTTCAAGTTCCTCAGAAGTGTCAAGGAAACACAGTTAACTAAGCCGTGATCTACACTACAAACGTATGTTGGTATAACTATGTTGCCCAGGGGGGTGGTAAATCCCCACCCCGGAGCGATGCAGTTATAAATCCCCACCCCGGAGCGATGTGCAGTTATATCGACCTAGCTCCCGGTGTAGATAGCACTAGGTTGATGGCAGGGCTTCTCCTGTCGACACAGCTACTCAGGGAGGTGGAGGAGTAGTACCTGTGCTGACAGGAGAAGCTCTCCCATCAGCACAGTAGTAGTGTCTTCACTAAGCGCTGCAGCAGCACAGCACTGTAAGTGTAGACAAGCCCTTAGTGGTCTGGAACAAATCAGACTTCTCTGTCCCTCTTGTGCAGCTAAAAATCCAAGTTATACCACACATCATATGTCATATATTATACAGCAACTAAAACAACTTTTTGATACGTCTAGCACAAAACTATCTTCAGATACAGAATTGTATTGTGGCTGTTCCAAACAAGTGAGTGTGTGTATACACATACACACAGCGTTTTCATCTGCATTCCTAAACTTCCTCTCCCTTTTAGGCTGTGAAAGTACAGGATGAACTTAGGTTAAAATCAAGCAGGTTTAAAAGTGGAAGACAATATTCAAGTGGTTTAGCACAAATGTACAAGTTCATTGGGTAGATCTGATCTTGCAGTTTTGCAGGGGGTTACCAGGGCCAGCTGTGTTCCAAATAAATTTGCTGACCTAAGTGAATTTCCTATCAACAAGATTCTCACAGGCGCCCATTATTTCTCTTTAGCAATTAATCAACAGCTGTTGAAAAGCTATGAGTGTGCTTGTAATTTTCAGTAAAACTAATGATTCCCTATCTTCCAAAATGCAGAAGGAGGTGTTTCCTCCCAACCCCAGTGTGAAGTTCCTGATTTATTCTTCAAATCAGTTACCCTTCTGAACTCCCTTGCCTCCTGTCTTTTGGTAGAAAGAATCCCAGGCTCTAGCATGGATAATTTTAGCTGATGCCTAGAAATTCAGTCCTCTGAAGTAGTGAACTTTACTATAGATAGATATCTTTGTCAAGATTGTATCATACATGCGCAGGATGTATGGTTACTTATTTTGAATTCATGTAAACTTTTTAAACTCTCCTGCCCACAATGATTATTTTTCAGATTCCATATTTGCTACCATTCAGGAAAGGATTCAGTTTGTGTAAATGCCACCAAATTAAAGCAGTGCTTCACGGCACACACGAGGTCTTCAATCCTGGTAAGAAAGCCACTCAGGCAGATCCCTATGCCACACAGCCCTGTTGTCTTCAGTGGGGTCTCTGCCTACACAGTTTTCCTTGCAGGAACAAGATTTAGGTTTGGACTGGAGTCTACCTGCATCCCCATTTGTTGCTTTTTGGTCCTTGTGCATGCATACAAAGAAAGGAAAGCAACATTTGACCTTTAAATGCTGATCATATTGTAATCACATATCAGAATACCGCTGAAGGTGACTACTTTACAATAACCTATCAAAATATGCTTGGGACCTGATTGTAAACACACTTGCACTGCTTTAAATTAGTACAGGAATAATTTAACTCCTTTGATGTCAAGAAAGTTACACCAATGTGAAATCAGAATCAGGCCATGAATGTTGGCTATATTACAATTACATGCAGACAATTAAAATGAACAAAATAAATCACTACAAATGGAGACATTAACCAAGTTCTATATCTGGGGAGAGGGGGGACTCTATTTTGAGGCTTGATTCTGAAAAACAAAAACAAAAAAGTACATGAGTAATCATACTGAGTCCAATGGGACTCCTCCACGAGTAAAGTTTCTCACACACCAAAGTGTTTTCAGGATCAGGCCCTTGAATTGTATTGCTCTCTGCACCCTAATGATTACGTAATGCTCTTTGGACTTTACTTCAGTTCAAGTAACCTAAAACACAATGCTGGCAATTCTGACCCAGGTCGGCCTTTGTTTTCCCTTGGAACACAAAAACAACATTCAACAAATTTGACTGATAAAAGATTTTTATCTTCCATGGGAAAGCAACTCTGGTTCTGTAAACCATACGTAATGTATTAGTAACAATGGTTTTCCACTTCAAATAAATTACAAACTAATGTTGGTGTTCTTCACAATGTTATACTAAATAATAACTCCTCGCATACAAAATGTAACATTTAAAGCCAAGTTACAATTAGCACTTTATTATTATGGAAGTCTGTGGATTGTAATTTACTGAAGCAAATTTATACTTGCTGCAAGGAATTTTAATTTTATGAAAAATTACCCATTGAGAATTGTTGTCACAATGGGCTGACTTGTATTAAATTGATGGGTGCCTTATAAATGCATCTAATATTAATAGTAATAAATGACAACTCTCTCCTCCCTCTGTTCTCTCCATCCCCCCCACCCTGAAAAAAACATCAGGATTAATCATCATGCCTCTTGGTAAATGAGTGATTCTAGCCCAGACCCTATTCTTCTTAGTGTGATGGTGACGAACTGATCAGATGGGTGACCGCACTGATTTGAACAAGGGAATAATGATGTAGGGGACATGGAAACTAAAAAGAAAAAGAAGAGAAAAGCATATGCTATGATAATGAAATGAAAACTGGTGCAGGAATAAACCCAAGGAGTCTTGCTCAGGAAAGGTGAATCACGCTGGAGCCTGATTTGCCCTTAAGTTAACATAATAAATCACCTACCAATGATAATGAAAGGTCTCAATCCCACAAATTTAGATAATTAAATTCTAAATGTCCTTTATCTTCTAATAACATAATCACTATGTAAACCTAGATAGAAGCTATATATGGATTTCAATGTAAGGAATGTTCACTCTCCTAAATTCATACTTACAAATGTAAAGTATGGTCTTCATTTTGATTTGCAGAAGTTTGGTTCATGGTGTTTGTCACAGTTGAGGAAAGCTGCACCTGTATTGCCTCTTCTGGGTCCACCAAGGACGCCTACTCTAGGATCTCAGTTCCTCAGCCATCACTTCTCTTGGACAGAGACCTGCGTCTCCCTCCCTCCCGACTGGGGTATTTTCAGACTGGACAGTTCCCTGCCTACACTGTGGAGTCTGGTGGCACCTTAAAGACTAACAGATTTATTTGGGCATAAGCTTTCGTGGGTAAAAACCTCACTTCTTCTTCTTTTACCCACGAAAGCTTATGCCCAAATAAATCTGTTAGTCTTTAAGGTGCCACCAGACTCCTTGTTGTTTTTGTAGATACAGACTAACATGGCTACCCCCTGATACCTGCCTACACTGTGTTATTCCCAGAAAGCCAGACTGCCTCAACAGGCCAGTATCTGTACTTTGCTCTCTCACCAGAGGCTATAAACTGCATAATTGTCCACTGTTGTACAGCACTTTATAAGCAAGCATATTTATTTTTACGGTGAAAGCATTATAGAAAAAAAACATAAAAAACAGAAGAATTTATACGTATGCTAATAAGCCTACCAGAGATTCCCTCCTCCCCCAACTCAAACCAAGGACTTTGGTAAAAGTCAGTCCTTCATACCCCGCAAAAGGATTTTCCTGTGGTTACAAATTCATAACAGCTTTAGCTCAGAACAAGCACACCCATGCATAGATCAGTCTTTCCTTTATACAGCTTGGGCCTTTGATTTTCATGTGATGGGGTGAAAGGTAGGGGTGTGGTAAAAAGGGACCCTACCTCAACCTAAGTTATCTCGGTGGGAAGAGAAGTAACCCATCTCTGACCACCCCTGGCATTACCCAGAGGAACAGGCTGAAGCTTCCCTGCCTGTGGGAAGAGGTGGGACACTAATAACTCCATGACACTTCCTTTCCTCCTGATCAACCTAGCAAGGTTACACCAGCAAGGCCTTGCCTACTGGGTTGGAGGTTGGGTTAAAGCCTGCGACCCAATTAGCCTGCCTGCCTGTGAGACCCTCAGGACTGAGCCTGAACACTGGAGACAACGGTACGCAGTTTTCAAAGCGCCTCACCCTCTTGTCACAGAAACTACTCCCTAGTTGCTCCTCTTACCCGCATCAGGTCCCTCTGTAAGGTGGAGTGCTCCCACCTGCTTATTAGATAGATTCCCAATAAGTAACGTACCCCTAATGGGCTAGTAGCTTTATTTTGAACTAACCTGCTAGAAAGGGCACACACACAAAACACCAAATCAGATTTACCTCAGGAACAGCCTAAAAATAGGGAAAAACTTATTAGCAGGCTTCCAAATACACTAAGCAGTTGAAAGGTCTTAAAATATATGAAAGTGATCGTTATACTACTCCCTACACCCAGATGAAAAGATATATTAAACTATTTACTCTATACGCATACATACAAAAAACCACAGCCCACTTTAAACACTCTTTAGTTTGATAGCCCCAGAAGGGGTGAGTGTAATGACAATAATGCCCCACTCACCGGGTTATGGCTTCACTCAGAACACCACACAAATCATCACAGCAGTGCCTAGACCCCTGCTTTTACTTTTTTGTGCAAGCCCCCAAATCTTCCCCTTCCACAGAGACCCTGGTTTGAAACGTCACTAGATGCTGTTCCACAGTAGAGTTGAGTGAGTGAAGCGGGTGAATGCTCTGGCTGAGCACTTTCCAGGACGAGTGGTCCGCTCACCCACACTCGCTGTAGGCAAAGGTCGACTGAAAAGGAGAGAAAGAGAGACAAAGGGGGGCAAAACCCTCCTCCTCTGAGCTGCAGACTCCCCTGCCTGCTGTGAGGTGGCATCACCGTTGCCCAGGCTGTGCACAGCTCCTGCAGGTTTTTGCCTCAGGATTGGACTGGAGAAGCCTCTGTAGAACCAGCTGCAGCTACCCTGCAGGACTCATTGCCTTCTCCCTGAACTTGGGCTGCTGGGAACTAGTCAGGGCTCCCTGCATGGCTGGTCTGTGGGTATGCAGTGGGGTGGTCACTGGGCACCCTCCCAGCTACTCCACTCACTCTCGTTGGCTGGGGTATCTGTGACTGCCCCTTGTTCTCTTACAGCCTGTCTCTGATCCCCCTGGCCTTTCCCTACAGGCCCCATTTCCGATACTGCTGTTCATGCCCCTCCATGGGTTCATGCCTCTCCGGTGCTGCTGTTCACACCCCTCCTGACTTCTGGCTCCAGCTCCTCACCCCACCTTGGACTGCTCCCTCTGTCTCTTTCCCCAGCATGCACAGAGAACAGGACCTGAGCTGGGGCTCCCTGATTGGCCCAGCTGCCTGCTCAATCAGATTGACTTGGGACACTGGCTACTTTCCATTGGCCCTGGTCAGGAGCTTTCTGATTGTCATGTGTGGAAGTCTTTCCAGAACTAAGTCCCAAGATCCTGATTCCTCTTCAGCCCTTCCACTTTCTCCTGGTATGGGAAAGAGGGCAACCAAAAACCCACCAATTTTTACTAAGGAGCCAGTTGTCCCCTTAAATTCAGATTCTAGGAACAGGTGATCGGCAGACAATGGTCCCCTGCTCAGGCATAGCTTCAAAAGACTGGAGTCTTGCATAACTGAAGATGGAAACTTGCATTCACTCTCCCTAGAGATATGCCAGGTAAACCATTTGCCCCTGTTTGTCCAAAGTCCATTCATGTCTTGCCCATTGTTCAAGATATTCCTTTGAAGTTCATAACAACTTCCCAGGGCTCACAATAGTGTTAGGATATAGATATTTAAGCCTGTCAAGGCTGCTTCCCCACTCTGAACTTTAGGGTACAGATGTGGGGGCCTGCATGAAAACTTCTAAGCTTAACTACCAGCTTAGATCTGGTCCGCTGCCACCACTCCCAATGTGCTAATTCCCTTCCCTGCGTAGCCTTGAGAGACTCTTCACCAATTCCCTGGTGAATACAGATCCAAACCCCTTGGATCTTAAAACAAGGAGAAATTAACCATCCCCCCTCCTTTCTCCCACCAACTCCTGGTGGATCAAGATCCAACCCCCTTGGATCTAAAAAACAGGGGAAATCAATCAGGTTCTTAAAAAGAAGGCTTTTAATTAAAGAAAAAGGTAAAAATCATCTCTGTAAAATCAGGATGGAAAATAACTTTACAGGGTAATCAAACTTAAAGAGCCCAGAGGACCCCCCTCTAGCCTTAGGTTCAAAGTTACAGCAAACAGAGGTAAACACCCTAGTAAAAGGTACATTTACAAGTTGAGAAAACAAAGATAAACCTAACATGCCTTGCCTGGCTGTTTACTTACAAGTTTGAAATATGAGAAACTTGTTCAGAAAGATTTGGATTGATGTCTGGTCCCTCTTAGTCCCAAGAGCGAACAACCACCAAAACAAAGAGCACAAACAAAAGCCTCCCCCCCCACCAAGATTTGAAAGTATCTTGTCCCCTTATTGGTCCTTTGGGTCAGGTGTCAGCCAGGTTACCTGAGCTTCTTAACCCTTTACAGGTAAAAGGATTTTGGAGTCTCTGGCCAGGAGGGATTTGATAGTATTGTACACAGGAGGGCTGTTACCCTTCCCTTTATAGTTATGACAAAGTCTGTTTGCAAAAACCTATACTTTAAGAGTTTAGGTGTATTTTTGTTACTTGGCTAGTTGTAGAGGTATAGAGGAGAGAATTAAAATTACTTTCTGTATGTGTAAGGGACAGTCTGAGGCCTGGTTCTTAGGCTAAGGCCTTTGGCTAAGCAGCAGAGGCCCGCCATAAACTGGGAAGTGTATGGTTACATTTTCACATTTCAAACTAGTTACATTGAAATAAGGTGCTATTGGGCTGTTAGGAATACAATCCTATTCTGATATTTTTATTACCTTCAAAGAAAGAAAAGAGCCTAGATGTAAAAGGAAACTTAGTTTGATGGCATCCTGTCTGGCAAGAACTTACTTATTAATAGCTGGGATGTGAAATTCTTGCTTTTGTATTGTATCAGAGGGGTAGCCGTGTTAGTCTGGATCTGTAAAAAGCAACAGAGAGTCCTGTGACACCTTTAAGACTAAAAGATGTATAGGAGCATAAGCTTTCATGGGTGAATGCCAACAGGACTCTCTGTTGCTTTTGTATTGTTTTGTATGTTTATTTGCATGGTCTTTGTTTGGTTTTGTAATTGTTTTTGTTTGCTGTATAATTAATTTTGTTGGGTGTAAACCAATTAAGGTGGTGGAATATAATTGGTTAAATAATTATGTTACAGTATATTAGGATTGGTTAGTTAAATTTAGTAAAATGATTGGTTAAGGTATAGCTAAGCAGAACTTAAGTTTTACTATATAGTTTGCAGTTAATCAGGAAGTAAGGGGGGGAATGGGAACAGGGACTGGGGGTGGGGGAACTGGAATTATGTTTTGCTAAGTGGGGGGGAAATGGGAACAGGGAATGGGAACAGGGAGACAGGCAAGGCTTTGTGGTGTCAGAGCTGGGAAGGGGGACACTAAGGAAGGAAACTGGAATCATGCTTGCTGAAAGTTTACCCCAATAAACATTGAATTGTTTGCACCTTTGGACTTTGGGTATTGTTGCTCTCTGTTCATGCGAGAAGGACCAGGGAAGTGAAGGGTAAAGAAATAAGCCCCCTCACAAATAGTACCTAATTTTAGCATTTAATATAAGGAACTCCAAAGATACTTAAACATAATTCAATAAGGTTTTTTCAAGGATATGGCAGGAAACTGTCAATCTGTCACAATGTTGACTGGGAAATATCCCATTTAAAAATTTAGAGAGGGTCATAAGATCACTTAAAATTTCAAGTTGCTAGGCAAATAGTGCAAAATATTATCATCAAATATCTGCACAGTTATTTCAGTGATTTCCTTACAACTACATACATACCCCTTTGTATTTTAATCCATGAACATTCATGTAAATTCTTTTCAGTCACATTGAAGCTGGCATAAGCAAATCTCAAAATCACTTGGGTGACTTCACCTATTCAGAGAACAGAAACATTCCCATGTGACTTATCTGATTACTCAGAACTTCAGCATGAGTTCAACCCTTTCGAATCTGAAAGAATCATGCAGAACTGCTTGAGATCAATCCATAAAGTAAATAGACACACAAACACACACGCACACATGATCTTCTCATGGATACACTGTAAGCGCAGAGAGTCTAACTTTAGATAAATCATTCTTTGTGAATTATTCACCAATCTCTATTTATATCTGATAAACATCATGTATGAAAAAAATATTTCACTTAATAAACTCACATTTGGGTCATAATTGATTTAGCTAAAAATATATTTAGGCATCATTGGCTAATTATCAGTAGTGCAGAATGTGGTAATCACTCAAAGGGCAACATACATTCAATCACCCACACAAAATATACATATACATTTCATAAATTTGCCAGGTTCTCACTTTAATGAAGATGAGGGTGGATTGTGCATGTGCAAGCCTGAACTACACTACCAAGCAAGTTCACTGGAACAAATTCAGCTGTGATGTGAGTATAACTCAGTTGACTTCAGTGGATTTACACCCACTTAAACCATCACTGAGGGCAGGTCTGTGCTACGGGGTTAAGTTGACCTAAGTTATGCAACTCCAGATACATGAATAATGTAGCTGGAGTCGATGTACCTTAGGTCGACTTATTGTGGTGTCTACACCATGCTGGGTCTATAGGAGAAACTCTCCCATCGACTTATCTTCTCTTTCCGGTGGAGTACCGAAGTCGATGCAAGAGCTACCGGCGGTCGATTTACTGGGTCTTCACTAAACCCACTAAATCAACCCCTGTGGATCTATCGCCGCGGCATTAATCCACCAGTAAGTGGAGACAAGCCCTAAGTTTAACTTTATATGTATGAGTATATATGTAAAATCAATGTTTCCTGCTTTCTTTCCCATTATATTCTTTTTTTTTTATAAAATAACAATGAAACATACCTTCAATTACGATTACTTTATAAATGCATTTAAAATTCTAATAATATATTTAGGTATGTTAAAAAATAAAGTTAAAACACCATATGTACACAGAGGGACAGGGGAAAATAACCTGCAATATAATATGTCAAATTAAATAGTTCTTTCTCATGTTAAACAAACAAAAACAACAAAACAGATTGTTTGTTTATTTAAAAATATTAAATATATGGTAATATATTAAATATTAAATAATATGTTTTTATGTTCAGTGTAAGTAAGAAACTGTGCTGATGGAATTTTAAGTTTTGTGTTTCCAGATTGAATTATTGTGATTTCAGTTGTGCAAACTTAGGCACTGATACTACAAAGACTTATTCATTTGCTTAACTTTATGCCCTGAGTTGTCCCATGGAAATCAATGGAACTAACCACAGATCATAAAAAGCAACAGAGAGTCCTGTGGCACCTTTAAGACTAACAGATGTATTGGAGCATAAGCTTTCGTGGGTGAATGCCCACTTCGTCCAGGTAAAGCACCAAGACCCCTACAAGTAATTAGCCATGGTTTATAAAGTGTTGTGAAAGTTTTCTACTCTGACCAAATCAATTTTCACCAGCTTCACTTCTGCACGTGTACCCAGTATGGATCCAATGTTCCAGAATTTCTCGGGAATTCATGTAAAAGAAATTTTGGTTCAGGTATCCACTGGAAGAAAAAGGAGGATTTTCTTCTCACAAAAAGTGGCCGGACAATTTTAGAATGCTATTATTCAATAAATACATAAGGGCCCATATCA
The DNA here is from genome assembly GCF_028017835.1 of Emys orbicularis. Lineage (NCBI taxonomy): Eukaryota > Metazoa > Chordata > Testudines > Emydidae > Emys > Emys orbicularis. The sequence goes on along the minus strand of NC_088683.1, from coordinate 263,257,188 downwards.
ATCAATAATTTTACATTGATTTTCCTCCCCATTTTGTAAAAAAAAAGCAAGTCCAAACAGAAGCTGCTGCAAAAACAATCCTGATCCAAGTTCCCTACTGATGTAAATAAGTATAACTCACTTTAGTGCAGCTATGCTCATTTATACGAGCTGTGGATCTGGCCCATTTATTTACACTGAAAGGCCCTGATGCACCAAACTTGTCTACCGAGGCCTGGTGTGTGCCCAACACACTAAATTAAGCTGTTTAACTAAAATGAAAACATAATTAAACTCTTTTAAATCAAATTTTTAAAAAAATTACTAGAATCACTTCATAAACAGAATACTTAAATAAGGCCTTGAGTCAGGCCAGTACTTAGGCATGTGCTTATCTTTAAGTCCATCAAAGTTAATTATGTCTACACTAGGGGAAAAAAGGTTTATTTTTAACATGTTGGCTGTCATATGTTACCTAATATATGTTAAAATCCAAGTTGTAATTTTAACACTTTAGCTGGGTGAGGTAAACCGTAGACTCCTCCCCAGGGTTTATCTCAACCAGCTAACTAATGTTGGAACTCCAGCTTGCCTAGTCTACGCTCAGATTATTGACATGTGATAGCTTACATGGGTTGATAATGCATCTTTTCCACATCCCCAACTGCTGATGGGACTGAATCTCTTCCCTAAAGTTAAACATGCTGCCCTGAACTGGGGCCCTAATACTGTACCCTTATCTAGTTCATGCAAGACAGGATGACATTTTCCTTCAAAACTCATTGGCTGTGAATACACTACAGACTTCTGCGGTCATAGCTATGTTGCTCAAGGTGTGAAGAGGTGTAATACCTGACAGACATATCTATGCCAGCAGAAATCTGTAGTGTACAACCTGTAGATGCAATTATACTGGCAAAACTGTGCTTTTACTGGTATCACTTGTTTCATTCAGGGTTGTTAGAAAAAGCTACACCAGTAAAAGTGCTTTTTGCCAGTATAATCTGCATCCACACTGGGAGCACTTTGCCAGTGTAGTATGCCGGTATAGCTATACCAGTAAAGAGTTCCTACTGTAGACACGTCCTTCATCATTCAAGTGTGTTCCACCTCTTGTCCTAAAGTAGTTTTAATAAATGCATTATTTATCTTGGGTCTATTGTATAAACAGACTGCATTGGTATTATATGTACACACACAGTATATAACAATGATTGTCCTTTTGACCCCATGAAAGATGGCTTTTTTCTGTTTGTTAATAACAGTGATCAAAATCAGTCCTACAGCAACAGATGTTATGACACAAACAGAGAATTATGCAGGCTAGTATAAATAGTTAGGTTATGAGGTGAGATTTCAGGGAAATATTTCCTGTTTAGATACATTTATCTTCAATAATTAGTGATAGAGGGAAGAAAAGATCCTATAAATATAGGTAAAACTGATATGTTTTAGTAAAAACTTTTTAAAGTTTGACCTGACATGAAAACTTATATTTAAATTAATGGTCACTTTCTCCATCTACACACAGGCTCAGATGCACATACCTGATCCTAAACCACTTATTAAACTATGTGTCCATTTTAAATTATAATTGTGTATCTTTCTGGTCTAATATGTATACCAAGAAGTTAAGGTCAACATCTCTAATTGGACTGGAAGGCAGTAAACAGAACACTCAATAGTCCCTACTTAATAACAGAGTACCTAGCCTATTGCAGTTTTGGACAAAGTGGCATAGGAAATGTAGCCCTAAATATTAAAATATTTATCAGATTTACTGCATACTTCTCACCTAGCAGAACTATGTCTCTTAGGCCTGGTCTACACTAGGAGTTTATGTCGAATTTAGCACCGTTACATCGAATTAACTCTGCACCCGTCCACACCACGAAGCTATTTAGTTCGACATAGAGGTCTCTTAAATTCGACTTCTATACTCCTCCCCAACGAGGGGAGTAGCGCTAAATTCGACATGGCCATGTCGAATTAGTCTAGGTGTGGATGGAAATCGACGGTAATAGCTCCGGGAGCTATCCCACAGTGCACCACTCTGTTGACGCTCTGGACAGCAGTCCGAGCTCGGATGCTCTGACCAGCCACACAGGAAAAGCCCCGGGAAAATTTGAATTCCTTTTCCTGTCTGGGCAGTTTGAATCTCATTTCCTGTTTGGACATCGTGGCGAGCTCAGCAGCACTGGCAACGATGCAGAGCTCTCCAGCAGAGATGGCCATGCAATCCCAGAATAGAAAGAGGGCCCCAGCATGGACTGATTGGGAAGTCTTGGATCTCATCGCTGTGTGGGGCGATGAGTCCGTGCTTTCCGAGCTGCGATCGAAAAGACGGAATGCAAAGATCTACGAGAAGATCTCTAAAGCCATGGCAGAGAGAGGATACAGCCGGGATGCAACGCAGTGCCGCGTGAAAATCAAGGAGCTGAGACAAGGCTACCAGAAGACCAAAGAGGCAAACGGACGCTCCGGATCCCAGCCCCAGACATCCCGTTTCTACGAGGCACTGCATTCCATCCTAGGTGCGGCCGCCACCACTACCCCACCACTGACCGTGGACTCTGAGGATGGGATATTGTCGACGGCCGGTTCCTCGGACATGTTAGCGGATGGGGAAGATGAGGAAGGAGATGAGGAGGACAAGGCAGTCAACAGCGCTTACAACGCTGATTTCCCCGACAGCAAGGATCTCTTCATCACCCTTACAGAGATCCCCTACCAACCGTCCCCAGGCGTTAACCCAGACACAGAATCAGGGGAAGGATCAGTCAGTAAGTGTTTTAAACATGTAAACATTTATTTTTAACAGAACAGGAATATTAACAATATTAACAATGGCTTTTTCATGATTACTTTGCCCTAGGCGCTTAACGTTTCAGTGCTTGGCAGTGCAACTACTGAAAAAAAATCTAACAATGTCCGGTTTAGCATGATTGTTTTGCCCTAGGCGCTCTACTGTTTAGTCCCTGCCAGTGCAGCTACAGTAAAATCCGGTCTATATGTCCGGGGATAGAGCAGAAATCCTCCTGGGACATCTCCACGAAGCTCTCCTGGAGGTAATTGGAAAGCCTTTGCATCAGGTTCCTGGGGAGAGCGGCCTTATTGGGTCCTCCGTGGTAGGAAACGTTTCCGCGCCAGGAGACAATCAAGTACTCGGGTATCATTGCCTTGCAGAGCATGGCGGCATACGGCCCTGGTCTTTGCAGGCTTTCCCGAAGCATCCGTTCTTTCTCCGTCTCTGAAATCCTCATCAGAGTGATGTCGCTCATGGTGACCTGCTTTGAATTAGGTAGGGGAATGTTAGTATTGGGACTGCTTGCCTGTTCCTTTACAGAACTGTAACCGGCGGTTTAGAGCCACGCGGTGGAGGTGGGAGAGGAGCAGCATACAGGGATCTTTCCCTGGGACAGCCGCGAGGGGGTGGGACAGGGGCAGAGTTCATGCTTGCCGGATTGCTGGCATCAGGGACTGGCATTGCTTTGAACGTGAAAGGAGGCCAGTGCTATTATTAAAGTTTTAAGCAGCCACAAGTCTACGGCTTACCATGTCAGCCTGTTACCCAAATTCCGCTGTCCTGTCCTGCTTGTCTGATCTGCATTGCAAGACCCCAGGCACTGAATGCGAAGGCTGAAAATTCGACCTTGTCCTGAGTGCGCATGTGATAGGTGCTGTGCATGGTCTTGTTCACAGAGAAAGACTATGTTCTTTGTTCACCCAAAAATTTATCTTTCTGAGGAATTCACTCCCTTTTTCCCATCCCACAGCTGCGACTGTCTCCCGAACTACCCTGGCATCACACTCCCAGAGGCTAGCGCAGATTAGGCGTAGGAAGAAGAGGACACAGGAGGACATGTTCTCGGAACTTATGGGCTGCTCCCGAGCCCAGGCAGCCCAGCAGACCCAGTGGAGGGAGAACTTGTCCCAAATGCACCGATCACACATGGAACGGGAGGAGAGGTGGCGGCAGGAAGACCAGCAGGCGACTCAAACGCTGCTTGGACTAATGAGGGAGCAAACGGACACGCTCCGGTGCCTTGTGGATGTTCTGCAGGACCGGAGGCAGGAGGACAGAGCCCCGCTGCAGTCTATCTCTAACCGCCCTCCCCCACCACAAAGTCCCATACCCCCCTCACCCAAAGTCCCAAGAAGGAGGGGCGGCAGAGTCCGTGAAAACTCTCACTCCACCCCTGCAGACTGCTCAAGTACCAGAAGGCTCTCATTCCCCAAAATTTGATAAGTCCTTTCCTTCCCACCTCACCCAAGCCCCCGTCCCAGTTTCATCCCTCAGTTTCATGTGTAGTTGCTAATAAAAAATACGTTTCTGTTAATTACTGTTTCCATCATGTTCTTTTAGAGGAGAGTCTGTTTGAAGGGGGGGAAGGGGGTTGGTAATTGGACAGGACAGTCACCTTTACCAGGGTACAGACGCGGGGGCAGGTTCAGCAGCAGGGCACACACACATTGCATTCACTAGTTGCCCTGGTCAGTCTGGGAGGTGGTTTTCATGTTCGGGGGGGGGGGGGGGGAGGCTATGTGACTTTGTGGCGGGGGAGGGCGGTTAGAGATCTTATGCAGCGTATGGTGGGGCGGCTGCCCCACGTCCGGAGAGGGTGGGCTGCGGCAGGCCTGGGCGCCTGCGTAGACGCGCAGCCAATCCGAGAAGGGCTTACTGGGAGCCAATCAGAGGACAGATTGGGGCCAGCCAATCAGGGCCCAGCTCAGCCATATAAAAGACTGCTCAGAGCGAGAGCAGTCAGTCTGTCCCAGGCCTTCAGAGGGGAAGGTCAGTCTCCAGAGCTGGGAGGCCAGCACCACGGACAGTGCAGTGCAGGCCAGCTTTAGAGAGTAGGAGAAGGCCCTACTCCGTAGCCTGCCAGGCGGCAGGTCTGGAAGGAGAAGGCCTAGCATGGAGAAGGGCCGTTGGGGAAGTGGTCCAGAGGAGTAGTCAGAGGAGGAAGGAGAAGGAGGGCAGGAAGACTGTCGCCAGAGGGCCTCTGGACCGGGACTCAGAGTAGTGGGTGGGCCTGAGTCCCCCCCCCCCCCCTTTCCCCTTTATTGTTCTATTGGGCCATACCCTCAGCCATAGGCCGCAGGGAGCGGCCGGCCGAAACTACACCAGATCCTTGACCGAGGGGATCGGACTTGAAGGTGTAAGACTGTGGGCCATCCAACCTCCCCCGGAAGGGGGTGTGAATGAACAAGGGGACACTGTCGGAGGACAGTGTTCCAGAAGAGGACGCTGTGCGTTGGGAGCAATGCGAGTCCGGGCGCCAACTGAAGGCGAGACGACAGGCGGGACGTCACCAGAAGGGGGCGCTCGACCGGATCAAACCAATTCCCCGAGACGACCGGTAGGAGGCGCCACAGTGGTGAGCCCCAATCCTGTCACACAGCGGTCCTTATCCTGGATCACAGAGCCACGCAGCAGGGGATCTGTAACCGTCCTCCCCCTGCCACAAAGTCACATAGCACCCACACACAGATTCCCGAACAGGAGGGGTGGCAGGCTCCGTTGAAACAACCAGTCCACCAGTGCGGAGCCTGTCATTCCTGGAGTTTAGAAGCGTCCTTTGCATCACTACACTACACCCGCTCCCCACCACAGTCTGCGTCCCAGGTTCAACACTTTACCGCGAAAACAGTAATAAAGAAAACAGTGTTCATTAACAAATTTCAAGTGATTTTATTTTTAAACGTGTGTTGGAAGGGGGGGAATGGGGTGAACGGGGTATGTAACTGGAGAGGATAGTGAACATTTACTGGGTAAAGAAACGGGGGCAGGTTCAGCTTCTCTGTAAACAAACTTAATAGTCACAGGTTACCCTGCTCACTCAGGAACGTAGCTTTCAAAGCCTCCTGGATGCACAGCGCGTCCCGCTGTGCTCTTCTAATCGCCCGGCTATCTGGCTGGGCGTAATCAGCAGCCAGGCTATTTGCCTCAACCTCCCACCCCGCCATAAAGGTCTCCCCCTTGCTCTCACACAGATTGTGGAGCACACAGCAAGCTGCAATAACAATGGGGATATTGGTTTCGCTGAGATCAGAGCGAGTCAGTAAGCTTCTCCATCTCCCCTTGAGACGTCCAAAAGCACACTCCACCACCATTCTGCACTTGCTCAGCTGGTAGTTGAAGAGTTCTTTTTCAGTGTCCAGGGCTCCTGTTTAGGGCTTCATGAGCCAGGGCATTAGCGGGTAGGCTGGGTCCCCAAGGATGACTATAGGCATCTCCACATCCCCAAGAGTTATTTTGTGGTCCGGGAAGTAAATACCTTCCTGCAGCCGTCTAAAAAGACCAGAGTTCCTGAAAACACGAGCGTCATGAACCTTGCCCGGCCATCCAATGTTGATGTTTGTAAAACGTCCCCTATGGTCCACCAGTGCTTGCAGCATCATTGAAAAGTAGCCCTTTCGGTTAATGTACTGGCTGGCCTGGTGGTCCGGTCCCAGGATAGGGATGTGAGTTCCATCTATAGCCCCACCGCAGTTTGGGAATCCCATCGCGGCAAAGCCATCTATGATGACCTGCGCGTTTCCCAGGGTCACTACCTTTGAGAGCAGTAGCTCAACGATTGCGTTGGCTACTTGCATCACAACAACCCCCACGGTAGATTTGCCCACGCCAAAGTGGTTCGCGACTGACCGGTAGCTGTCCGGCGTTGCAAGCTTCCAGAGGGCTATGGCCACTCGCTTCTGGACAGTCAGGGCTGCTCGCATCCGGGTGTCCTTGCGCTTCAGGGCAGGGGACAGCAACTCACAAAGTTCAAGGAAAGTTCCCTTCCGCATGCGAAAGTTTCGCAGCCACTGTGATTCATCCCAGACCTGCAGCACTATGCAGTCCCACCAGTCCGTGCTTGTTTCCCGGGCCCAGAATCGCCGTTCCACAGCATCAACATGACCCATTGCCACCATGATGTCCTCGGCGCGGGGTCCCGTGCTTTGTGACAGGTCTGTGCCACTCTCAGACTTCAGGTCCTCACCGTGCTGCCGTAGCCTCCTCGCCCGATTTCTCAGCATCTGCCTCTGGGAAAGGTGGACGATAAGGTGCGAGGTGTTGACAACGGCCATAACTGCAGCGATGGTCGCAGCGGGCTCCATGCTCGCAGTGCTGTGGCGTCCGCACTGTCACTGACCAGAAAAGTGCGCGAACTGATTTCCCGCCGGCGCTTTCAGGGAGGGAGGGCAGGAGTGACTGTTGGATGACGACAGTTACCCAAAACCACCCTCGACACATTTTTTTCCCCAGAAGGCATTGGGGGCTCAACCCAGAATTCCAATGGGCAGCGGGGACTGCGGGAACTGTGGGATAGCTGCCCACAGTGCACCGCTTCCAATGTCGACGCTTGCCCCGTTAGTGTGGACTCACAAAGTCGAATTACTGTCCTTAGTGTGGACACACACGTTCGACTTTGTAATATCGATTCCACATATTCGATTTAAGTAAAATCGAACTACTCTCGTAGTGTAGACATACCCTTAGGAAACAACTTTAATTATCAGTTAAGAGAAGAACATATCAGAAGAGGTAACTGATAGGTTACTAGCGTAGTTGCATTTTGTTACAGGATTAATTCAATTTTTCTCATATGGTGCCTTAGAGAGGACACAGTAGTGTACTAGGACAAAATTAACAAAACTAGTGGTGGGTCAAGGAGAAGATGTCTGATCATTGAAATAAAACTTTTTAAAATTCCAGTGATAAAAAGCTTCAGCCTTTCCATAATTTTGAACAATTCTATTATGTCTATGTTTGTTTCAAGACCAGTCTTCCACCAGAAACATATTACTCACATTAAGATCAGTATAACAATTTGAGCACAATGGAGAGCCCTACCACTTTATGAAATAATAGTTCAATTATATAAGGTTTTGGAAGGGTTTCTGAATTCTTCTGGTGTTTAATTTCTTTTCTTTGTCTTTGCCCTTCCACTTATAAAAGTAGTAGTTATTTCTAATGCAACCACTCACATTAGGTGAAGAGACAAGAATTCAGGTAAAACTCTCAGCGAATTTATGATTAATCAGGAAGAAACGTCTTTTCTCATAAGGTATAGATTTAAAAGAGTATTGTAGTTCATTTTAGAAAAGGAATTGGAAATATTATTGCCTACCAGCAGAGCAAGAAAACAAGGGCCATTTGCTTTTTAAATGTTGGGAACCTGGCATGTAATGCCAGTTTTTCATATTGAATTTCTTTAGGCTATTTTTTTAAAACAATAAACAACCACAAAAGTTTGTGTTTAAAAACCCTATGATATGTGCAAGTAATATTTAAAGCAAATCTTGAACTGATTAAGACCCAATCAAGCAAAGGAAGTGTAATTCAGTTGCACTTTACTACTATGAGCAGTGGCATTGATTTCATCTGCACTGCTCACAGTAGGAAAGTTAAGTATATGTATAAGTGTTCGCAGGATCAGGGCCTTAACTGGTCCCCATTATGCTTTGAATATCACTCCTCATTCAATTGAACAGGACAGGGAGGGATTTGTTCCTAGCTTTACTGCTGCTATCTGACTGGATACAGTTTTCAATTAGACTGATTGAAGGATCATTTGCTTACACTGGCCCAGATCCAAAAAGGGATGTCTTTCTCACTCTTTCTCTGGGCCAGTTAATTCTTAATCATTTAATACACAGTGGAACATCTTCAGCAAGAGACTGAGTGACTCAGACTATCCCATAGTCCAGTCGTTAGGGCACTTACCCCAGTTCAAATTGCTTCTCCTCATTAGGCAGAGAATGAGGCAGAGAACCACATCCTGGTTGAGCACTTTAACTACTTGGGTAAAGGTTATAAGGGTGATCTCATCCTCCCTCCCCCCGCCCCATTTTGCATGGAGTTAGGGGTGCTCAGCTCATGCCGGCCTTTTGGTGCTGCCCCACCTATCTTCAACTGGTATGAGGATCATACTGGGAGTTAACCATAAGTTAGGTGCCTGGATGCCTGCCTCAGACAGCAGTGTTCATACCCAGGGTAGAAATTTAGGTGCCTAGAGAAGCTTACAGCAAAGGTTTAGGCTTTGAGTGCGTTCAGGGTTCAAAGTTCAGCTGAGAGGGGGTTTTGTGGATCATAGTGGTGCTTAAATCTGGGCCTAATTTGGGGGTTTAGGCCTAAGTCCCTTTCTGAATCTGAGCCATTGTGATTGGGACTGCCTGAATCCTTTAAAAATGAATTATTTATTCAAAAATATTATGCAATTATTTTGTTTGTTTGGAAAAATAATATTTGACAACCTTAATTATGGCCATTGCAGGTTCAGTGGAAAACCTTTATTTTTAAATGAAAGTTTAGAACTTGCAAATTCTTCTTCCAACTCATTGTTAATATAGGGACAAATTATTCTTTCCACGTTCCCTCAACTTAAAAATAGCTGAGAGAATTTTGCTGACTAGTCTAGAAAAGTCCACTTTCAGTCAGACAAAAGTGAACATTTCAGAAATGTATACGCATATGCAGGTGAAATCCTGGCTCTCCTGAAGTAAAACTTTCATTCACTTCAGTTGGTCCAGGATTTCACCCAGCAAGTGAAAATGGAAACTGTTTGAAATCTTAACTCCAGTCACTCCTGGTGAAGACTATGGCTCCAAATATGAAATCAGTCCTACGCAGATGGACCCTTTCTATCTATTGAGTCCCATTGAAGCCAATGGCACTTTCATAGGCCCAGGGCTCAACTCACACAGATCAGATTGAAGATTGGACCTATAATTGTAATTGAAATACAAAATGTGTTGGAATTCATCTGGAGAGACAGTGTTATACAAAAGTAGTCAGTATCATTAAATGAAAACTGATTCATGGGTTTGGTTATTTTTCTTCAATTACTCTTCGCTAATCTAGTAATATTCATGAGTCCTCAGGTAGTCAATATGTCCAACAGCTGAAAAAGTATTGGTTAGTTATTACATTGTATTGTATTCTCAACCTCCTAAAATACTTTCACAATAATAAATGGGACTATTAATTTCTATGTAAGGAAACAAATGAGTTACTATACATAAGAGAAACTAGATAATCTTTCAAAATGCTCATTTCATATACTTCTCACAGTGCTCATCAGTCTAACATATTACCTTTCTTAAATTCATTTTTCCTATTTATAAGACCTCCTGACATTTCTAATGCTGCTGATACAAAACAGACACAAACGTGCATTGAAATTGATGTGTTAAAGAAACAGACCTGTTATCATAACTCTCTCAATCACATTTTCACCTGCTCCTGGGATATTTTACTTTAGCCCATGGGAAACGTACTCAGCTACAGCAAGACATTGAGTCTCATCTTGAAAACTATTTTGCTCTTTTGTAAAAATCTACTTTTTGCTATAAAAACAGAATCACTTTTAAAACAAATCACGGGTAAAGTAGAGAGCTCCTTGGGATGTTTATACTTCACCAGTAATTTCTACTTATTTTCTATTATACTTATAAGCAAACTAGCAATAAGACACAACAACAGACATGTTGGTGTTTGAGCCTCATTAAGCATTTAATTGGGGTAGGTAACATTCTCCAAAGTCATTGTAAAAAAAAAAGAACTCAGCACCACATTACATATGGCCAAACCTTTTAAAATTGTTTGCAAGACCAGGTGCAGAAACTAATTTCTCACAACCCACATCCAAACAGCTAATTTCTGATTTTGAAAGGAGTAGTTTAAACTGCCTAGAAATATATAGACATAATGCAGAAGCCCTGTCCTCCAGGTCTGTGAATCTTGTATACTAGAAGTTATACTGCTTTTAAGGCTTGAAGAACCATGAGTTATTCATACAACTTATTTTTTGGTCTCAAGGAATCCCAGATATAAACTGTTAAAAATAGCCATTTCCCTTCTCCCACTAACATGCCTCAGAAAAAACTTTGGCAGTATGCCAAAATAATAACTAACACAGGAACATTCTAAGGCTGGGCTAATGCTGTTGCTGCTGCAGCCACAGCTATTTCATTAGGAATGCCTGGGAGCTGCCAGAGCAGCTGTAGCAGGCAAGTGGGGAGCGCTAAACTGAATTAGGCTGCCCACTCCCTCCCCCAGATCCAGTATATGGCCCCAGTGGCCCACTCACCACTATGGGGAATCACAGGAGCTCTCTGCTTGGCAGGAGTTCCGCCAACTATCAAAGAGTGAAGTGATGGGTTAGGCTCCCCTCCATGAGCATCCCCAGAACCCAGCACCTGCATCCAGTGTCCCATCTGGGATATCTGTCAGCTAATGTAGTGAGTCCTGTAGCGCAGTTGGTATCAGTCTGTGCTGCAGTACTGAAGAGTCAGTGTTAAAACCATGCAGATAATGTATGATGGGGCTGGGAGCAGGAACAGTTATGCACATAGTAGAATTTGTTTTAACCTTTAAAAAAACTATTTGACATATAAAAACCCCATAAAAATATGACTGCCTGACCCCTTGTGTGTATATACTATGGCACAGTCTTCAACCACTTGAGCACAGACTTTTTTTTTCCATCGGACCCCACCTCATTCTGTGAACAGGATGGAGGCACAGAGGACAGAATTAAGGTTGTGTGGGCAACTGAGAAGTCTGACATATCCTAACTTTTAATTGCTTAACTTTGTAAGCTACATGTCATTATTGTAACTTATTTTAATGTAATTTTATACTAGATATTGCAAGTACTGCAAACAGCAGCAATTATACAGCAGAGAATATAATTATTTAAATATTATTATTTTATTCCCAGACATGTTATAATTATTTTGTAATTTTTAATTCAAAAACTGTATAATAAAACTAGGTTAAAAATGTAATGTTTGCACAGTTAAGAATTTAAGTTCCAGATAAATTCCTGATATAAGTTCCTGATATAATACTTAGCCTGGCCTTGAGTGCAGGGGCTGGACTAGATGACCACTCGAGGTCCCTTCCAGTTCTATGATTCTATGATAATTACAAATTCTATGTTGTACATGCAGCCTTAATTCTTCCCTCGTGACTCTGCATTACAATCCGAAGTTTAAATATATAATCAGATAATATTTTCCAAATACTGCAACTAAAAGTGAGGCACTTCTGTGCAGATTGAGGAACTTTTTCCAAAATTTCTCTCTTCATCTCTTACATCCTCATATGGTTATTGGGTCAGGTAAATGGATTTGGATTTCCACATCTGTTAATGGAGGATAATAAAATACCACAGGAAAAAGGTAACCTGATATTCAGAGGTATCTGTGGGACCCTTTAATCTTATCCCTACTTATAACAAATGTGATGTAGGCTAATAAGATCAGAGTAACATGCTGTTACTAACATTGTAGATGGAAGGAGGCCAATTGCTGTAGCTAGCAACTTTCATTTGCCTAGCTAGTGTGTGTAATCCATAGGGATTCTTGTCTACATCATTAAAAATGTGTTCTAAATGTTTTCCCCAGTTGCTAGTAATGAGCCATAGATCTCCAGTGAGTTGTTGATATCCCCAGTTACCACAAATTGCCTATTATTTGAGTGTTGCGGACCTATAAAAAAGCCATTGTCTCAATACTGCCTAACTTTGAAGAGAGCAGCAACTGCTTGTAGTTCCTGTAGCTGGGCTTTTTTGCTGTGGAAATGCACAGATTTCCTCAGCAGCCATAGCAAAGGCTGCTCATCCTCCCTACTTACTCAGAACAGGAGAGGAGAATATTTAATGTCAATAAGAGCTTGGATTTCATTTTTGTATTCTAGTCCCCTCTCCCCACTTTAGACATCTAGGAAGGTATGGCAGAAACGTCATCTCCTGTGATAAAAAATATTAAGGCTGTCTTGGATCCTGGGGGATATGCTAGATTACCAATCACTTGTTCTCATACTACCACATGGATGTCATTCAGAACATAAGTAGCAGTGCCCCAAAACAAATAAGGTGAGGAAAGTAGAAAAAATAATTCCACACATCCCTCAGCTAAACAGAAAACTTTCATTAGATAGAAGACCTTGATTAGCACCAGCTGCTGTCATTCACCCCGAGAACAGCAACAGTTGATAGCCTTGGAGTGGAAAGTTGAGTTACCCCTTTGTATCATGTAAGTAGTTTGAAATTATTTCTGGAGTAGAGCTGTCTATCAACTGATCAACCAATTAAGCACTGAATCCCAGCTTCTTTCAGTGGTAGGTGTTGGTGTGTCAAGCTTAACAACAGATTGGGTGGTCTAAAGAGAGTAACAGCTGTGTGAAGAAATTGACAGGGCAAGTAGAACCAAAGTAACAAGGTGAATGGGGGAGAGAGTGAAAGACAAGCCAAAGTAGCAGAATTAGATAGGTTCATAAAGTGCATGTGTGCGAGCATTTAAGTGTAAAGATAGCACAGATAGTGCATTTACAGAGATTTAAACTTGATTAGAGGGATGCAAATTGGGAAGGAGATGACCACACACAATAAGAAAAAAGTAAACTCAACAGAAATGTAATGTATTATTATTCTGACAGTCTGTACAGAAAATTGCAAGAAGTCTCTAGGAATTGCCATCTCATGGGAAAGCAAGACAAATCAACCTTGAATGAATTCCATGACTGTACTTCAAGTATAGACTATAAATTTCTTCCCAACAAGGAGTATAGTGATTTTTTGGTTGGGATCGCAAGTACTTCCAAGTGGAACCTCTCATACAGAACGTACAACTCTCACTGCCCTCGAACGCCCAAAATCGTTCTTCCTCATTTCACCAGCTCTCCCCATTTTCTTCCCATCCTGAGCACCTGGTTCTTTACCCATGTAGAGAGTAAGCCCTCCCCGTGTAAGGTATGGTGTGTACTCTTCTTTAGTGGGTGCTACGTAAAGGCTTTCAAGCATCTACTCTCAGCTAATATAGAATAGAGATGGATTAAGGCATTGTCCACACTTCAGCTTTAAGGAGAGTTTGTAACCAGTTACTGGAACGGTTGTCTCTAATCATGGTTTGTATCCACATAACAACACGGTTAAATCTGATGAGTGACTGTGGTCAGCAAACAGAATTTCAGCCATGCTAGAAACCTCATCTCACACTTCATCTTCCAGTCACCACTCTTGTTTGCACTGTGGATAGGAACACCTTAATCATGCTGGAAATAACGTTAGCTGGTGTTCCTTCCTCCCAGCTACCTAGGCCACATCCTGCAATGTGTCTAAGATGCTCTTGGTGGCTTTTAAGACAGCTTTTATACAACCCTCACCCATCCTTACATCTTCCGGCTACTGGTCTAGTTCCCAGTATACAATAGAGAAAACATGGACCACCAGTGAACTCTCAATGGGCCACAGTTTGAGAATCACTGGATTGGTGTTTCCTTTCTCTGGATTCCCAGGGATTTAGCTGCCACACTCCCTGCCTCACTTGAGGGGTGCACTCTTGAGGGGCCTATTTAAAAGAAAATCTATGAGTTTCCTGTGCCCTTGGTTCCTCCTTCTGAGAGTTTTGCAATGGATATGTATTGAATCAGCTGTCAAGCTTTTGTTTTCCCATTCCTTACATAAAATCTTTACTCTTATCCTTGAATTATTCTTGTCTTTTATTTCCTATTTCTCACCACTTTGGAGGTGCTATATCTAGCAAAGCCATTTATAAAAATGTATAGTGACTTACTTTATATATTCCATGTATATAATGTGCTGTTTCCATCTCGATGGGAATTAGGAAGCTACTAGAAATATCGAACAGTTTGTTCTTCTGAAATTTTGAGTGCAAGATCTAGACCAAAGGAGTTTAGATAAATTTTGAATAAGCATCTGAACTTTTGGATGCTTAACTGAGCCTTTTGAGATTTACTCATCACTAACTGAAACAGTGTTACAAGTAAAAAAGAAATATAAGTATGAAATGGAATCAATAAATAATTTAAGAAACACAACTTCACTCCCTTTTGCTTTCTCTTTGAATGGAATTTTCCCTAAACTAATTTTTTTTATCTATATCCTATATTCATTTGATGGCAAATGAGAGCACTTCCCAGAAGATGTAAATTAAAACTAGTGGCATTTTCACATATCCCTACAGTTTTATACTTGAGTCACAGTTTGAGATCAACCAATACCAAACTGAATCATGTTGAACACTGACACTTTTATACTGAAATATATATCCAATATTCTCTTTTGTTATTTGAGCTATTGCACATTCTCTCTATAATATGTATATTTGTACATACACAAATTTTATATATATGTGCACACATGGAATCATGTGTATAAAATACATAATGATGTGGTAAAACGGTTTCATCAACATGAGTTGAGATTGCAAACATTTTCAAACCTGCTTGCCAAACGTTAGGCTCCTAAATCCATGTGTAGGCACCTAACTAAAAATGGACTGATTTTTCAAGGTGCTGAGCACCTGCAACTCCCTCTGACTCAATGCCTCCAAGCCTAAATATGAATACAGGAGCATACCGATCAAAAATACTTGGTAATTACTTATGTTCAATACTAAAAATAATAATGTATGCATTATTTTATGTGTATCTATATAAAATGTTCTAAAATTTTCATTAACAGTTCTAATTAGCACTAATGATTTTGTCTAAGACTGTAAATTAGCTGCAAAATCATGCAAGAATATATTTCCATTTGGAAAAAGACAAATGATTAGATTTTGATGTGCAGTCAAATAAAGTTAAGATGAAGAACATTTCTATTAAAAAGAACAGCTCAGACATTCTGCTAACTAGCTCACATGATAAGTAGTGAAACTCTAATGCACATCAGCAGTCCATTCTCTTGGCTGCTGAGAAAGTCACAGACAGTAAGCAGGAGATATACTTCCACTATAAATTATTACAGATCTTCTCCAAAAAAATGCATAAGGGATTTGTGACAACTTTGTGGGCTGCCATTTTATGTCTACTTTCTGGACAACAATCAGCAAAGGCTTTACTGCTCTGCAAATAGTAAGAAGCCAAGCAGAATAGATTACTATTTTTTCTGGAAGATAACAAAAGCAAGTGAGGAGAGGGTTTTGGCTTATTGGTTAAAACCACAAGAAAAAATATGAGCTTAAACATTGCTTATACTAATTTCCCCTTCATTGAAATCAACCTACTCAGGACAGCTACAACACCCTGGGCCAAATCCTCATCTAAGTGAAGTAAATAGAAAAATTCAAACCAACTTCATGGGACCTTCATTTGACCCTTTATTGATCTGGGAGATTTACGGTGTATGGGAATCCATACATTAAGACAATATTAAATGCCCTCATTTATTTTAGACACACAATTGGTCTTATTTGATGAATGAATTGGTCCTTCCAGGCAGGAGTAGGGACAGCTGAACCCCTGTTGTTCATGTAAATTGCTCTGTGGGTATAGGACTTCTTTTACTATAGCTGTTAATCCAATATATTTTCCATGAGCACAAATGCACCTAGAAATGCACCTGTTAGCATCAATAAATGGAAGAAAGCACACGTATGATATGACTTTCATTTCAATGACATGTGTGTCACAAAATGCTAAGACCCCTACAGCCTTCTTCTGGAGCCCAGCTATTGGGTGTCAGCAAACATGGTTTGATGGAATGCCAAACAAAAGAGTTACTTGACCTTTGGCCTTCTTTATGATGTGTCCATTTTGGAAAACATTGTCTGATATAAGCTATGATAGAACACTCTCTTGTATTAACTGGAATGAGACCAATTCTCCTTCATTAACATATAAATGCTTTAGATAAATCTGTTCCCAATTCGGTTAACTTACTAAGTAAATTCAGATTAGAGTATTTCTAAGGAGCCAGTTTTCTGTATGGCAACTGAAACGAGGAACCTTGAACCAGAATCCTTAGCACTGGTTGGACACTGACCAAATTATTAAGCAGTTGAAACTGCTTGTACAGACAGTTCTACATTCCAGAAAGGTATCCTTTAATTACATTGTAACTGGCCTGCTCATACACATGCACCTTTAAGTCTTCCTGGCAGTAGGAATGGGCCCTTGATTTTCAGCACTAATGAGACTTCCTTCCATCTGTGTAAACAAAGTAAAGGACATTCTGCCATTATTTCTAAAACCAGGTAGTCAATAAGTGGGTTCTCTGTTAAGGTAAACATCTGTTTTTAATGTAGGTATTGATATAACTGTTGTGCTGTTTGGTGGAAGTTATATAAAGAAGATTAACTTGACATATACAGGGTTCTATTTTACAATATACAATAGGACTGACCTTCAAAACCAAGAGAATTCTCCTGGATCAGATTTTCCATATGGTAGAATTATTCCTCTTTTATTTTTGCTAGCCGTTCTAATCTTCACCTTATCATCTTCCAAGATTTCCCTCCATCAGTTTTCTTTAAATCTCTCTCTTTGATTCCTTTATCTTCTCCATATATAATTGTTAATTCCTTCATATGTTCTCCTTTTTAATCTTTCCCATTCCATGTCCTTTCTGCTGTCCCCCAAAATAAACATGCTCACACTTACCCCTGTTCCCCCAAATTCTTGGTCACATACCTCAAACTCTCCTGATCCATCCCACGAGCTTTCCCATCCATTCGAACTCCAGCCTTCTCCATTCACACTTCTGGTGATTCCACCAATGTCACACCAATCTCCTATTCAGCCCTCCAGATTGCTGCTTCCTGTTTCTTCTCCTGCTGCTTCTAGTGTTTGTTCCATTGTCCAGGAAGGGAAGGGATGGGAAGGAGGAGGCATCTCTTATACTGCTCCAATCTGTTCTGCTTTCCGGTAACCTGGAGCCTTCTCTCCTCCATGGTCCAGTGTTCCCAGTGGCCAAATGACTATACCAGCAAATCCTGAAAGTTGGTCAGACCTCAGGTGTTAACCAGAAGAGAAGTAGCTAGTTTCCAGAGGGTTAATACACAAAATTAACTTGCCTTTAAAAACTAGCAGGCTTGTTTCAGGCCTTGAGAGTGCTTAGAAGTGAAGATCTAGTTGGGAGGGAGGCCCCAGACAGGCTTTAATGCCACCTTCATCCCATAATGTTAACAGATTACTTACTGAATAATCATAATCATTCATTCTAGTGGAGCAAGTCAAGTGATGCTTCATATATATTACAGATTGTGATTTCAATTTTCCATTGATGCTGCTGTGTAATTCAGTACTAAAACTTCATTACCCATTCTGGCTAAAATTTTATTGCTTCATTAAAAGAAAAATCTTGAAATGTTCAAGTAATGTTTGACTTTAAACAGTTGTAATTAACTGGAACGCGCAATCTATCCAGTTACATGATTACTACTTCAATATTTAGCAAATTTCAATGCACACAATCATAAATTATTCACCAGATTTATTAATTTTAGGTACTAACTGTATTTTCTGGAGCAGTATGACTGTATTCTTATATGTACTATATTGATATTGCAAAGGATATTGCAAAGGAGTTGAGCTCATACTAGTTGCTAACACTGAGGTGCAACACTGAAGTGGAAAGTTCCACTTTGCTAAAGATGCATATTCAAATGAGCTCTTAAACTAAAGTCCTTCCATACAATCGCTCTTAAACTAAAGTCCTTCCATACAATCGCTGGCAACTGTATACACAGAAAGGTATACACAATGCCGGTCAGCATTCTTTCTCTCAATAAAAATAATTCTAATATAATAACTAGGGATGAGCAAGCTCATTTTACCTAATTCCAAACCTACCTGAACAATGAGAATTTGAAAACTGGACTCAAACTTAATGCTTGTGGGTTTGCATTCCTCTTAGACTGTGGGAAGGGGGAAAGGAACAGAAAGAAAAATATCCAGTGAAAAGATAGGATGGAAAGACACAGTTGAGACTGCACACTAAGAAAAACATATAGAGGGAGAGTATGGAAAAAGAAGTGGTAGCGTGTATGTACCATAAATATGAGACGCGCTGGATTTTAGAAAGCCCTACATCTAAGGCCTGGTCTACACTAACCCCCCAATTCGAACTAAGGTACGCAACTTCAGCTACGTGAATAACGTAGCTGAAGTCGACGTACCTTAGTTCGAACTTACCGCGGTCCAGACGTGGCAGGCAGGCTCCCCCGTCGACTCCGCGTACTCCTTGCGCCGAGCAGGATTACCGGAGTCGACAGCGAGCACTTCTGGGTTCGATTTATCGCGTCCAGACAAGACATGATAAATCGAACCCAGAAGTTCGATTGCCTGCCGCCGAACCAGCGCGGTAAGTATAGACAAGCCCTCAGAGTGGGGATAAGGACCCGTATTTTTTTTCCTCCCACACGTTGGATCCAGTAACTTGGTCTCTCTGCCACTTCTTCTCTCCAAATTGGGAGCAGCAGCAGCCAGAAAGAGTTAGTAAGGGCAGATTTTGGTAAGCACCAGACCCTTGGAATTTCTTCACCACAGAGGCAGAAGCAGCTATAGTCAAAGTCCAAGAGTGGAAGATCAGGCTACCAGCCTATCCTGTTGTCACACCCCAACCAGAACCAGAAGAAATGCTTACACAGTTTGGCCAGGCCTGAAACTTTGACTCTGGACATGCTCTTGGTTTTTTTGGGTTTTTTTCCCCATTGCTCTATTGCCACTGATTGCTGTTCTCCTTTCACACCCCTCTCCTACCATTGCAGCCTTCCAGCTATTCATCCTCACTCTCCCTCCCTGCCCATTATTCTTCTCACCATCTACTTCTCGTTCCTATTAGGACGATTATTCTCATTTCTTTGTACAAGTGAAGCTATGCCAATGTAACTGCACTTGTGCAAACCATTAATGGAGGTGTCCTGCAATGGTGTAATTAGTGGCTTTCACCAATGCAGCCTACCTCAATTTCAACACATCACCTTTTACACTGGTACTGCACCTTTACACTAGGGACTTGTGCCAGTGCGGCTACACCAATGAAAATTCCCCAGTATAGACAGAACTTTACTCACACTATCATTTTCTCTTCCTGCAGTTCCCTTCCCTGGATTCAATGACAAGTTCCCATCCAAAAATAAAATTACAGCGTTAGACTATAAATAAGCTAAAAACATACTGTAATGATGAAAACAAAGATTTAGCTTAAAAAAAACAACAATTGGGCTGAATGCATTAATCTCCAAGTAACCACCCATCCTTCCTATTGTAAGCTTTATCCTCCTTTCACTCTCCCCACCCCACCCATTTTGCCTTGTATCCATTTGTTATGTCATGTCTTTATTTGGATTGTATGGTCCTCAGATAGGAACTGTGCCTTCTGTATCTTCTCTAGGGCAGTGGCTCTCAAACTTTCCAAACTACTTTTCCCTTTCAGGAGTCTGATTTGTCTTGCGAAACCCCAATTTTCACTTCACTTAAAAACTACGTGCTTACAAAATCAGACATAAAAATACAAAAGTGTCACAACCACACTATTACTGAAAAGTTGTTTACTGTCTCATTTTTACCATAAAATTATAAAATAAATCAATTAGAATAGAAATATTGCACTTACATTTCAGTGTTTAGTATATAGAGCAGGATAAACAAGTCATTGTCTGTATGAAATTTTAGTTTGTACTGACATTGCTAGTGCTTTTTATGTAGCCTGTTGTAAAATTAGGCAAATATATAGATGAGTTGATGTACCCCCTGGAAAACCTCTGCATACCCCCAGGAGTATGTATACCCTGGTTAAGAACCACTGCCCTAAGGCACTTTTGGAGGCTATACAACAAAGAACGAATAACAGTACATGGAATCTACTTATGCCAGCCTAGATTTTGGGAATCTAGTGCAAGCTTCTCTTTAGCTAGTACAAGAGTAATGCAAAATTTCAAACACCATTAAGTTCTCCCATTACTAGTAAAAATTAGAGATGGGCAAAAACTGGAACATTCAATCCAAACTCCCCTCAACTTTGGAGAAATTCAGATTCACATACAAACGTTATGACTCAACTCCAAGTTCAATGACAAATCTTAATTTCTTTTCAAGATGTAAAAAAAAAAGCATAATATACAATATATACTCCTATTTTGCTCCTTTTTTAGGGAACAGGACAAATATTAATTAAAGTGGGGGAAACTGTATGGATTGACTCCAAATTTTGTGGGGGGGTTTGTAGTTTTGTTAGGAAATGTGCAACTCCAGAATGTCTAGCTTCCCATGCATTCCAAAAGTGAGGCCCTTTTCAAGAATATCAAGATGGCTCCATTTGATTTTTTTGAATTATGTTTAAGAAACATTTTTTAAAAAAATATTTACTCTTTGCCATTATATATAGTGATTTGAAATAGTTTGTATTACATTGCGGTTTCCTTTTAAAGAAATAAAAAATATAGGTTCAAATCAAATAATGTCATCTTGCACTGAAATACTGTGGTTACATGGAAATGAGATACTAACCATTTTTTCTTATTTTATTAATTCTTTGGAGGGTATATTATCCCTAAACACCAGGCATGAAACCCTCGTCCCATTGAAGTGAATGGGAGTGTGGGTATTAACAGTGAGCACAAGCTGGAGTTGCCAGGAGCTTGGGGCCAGCTGGAACCAGGTAGCAAGGCCACCTATACATCAGAGCCCTCAGCGGGGTATAGGAAGGAATAGCTGATGCCCAGTGGGCCAAATGGAAGGCCTTCACCAGAGGGTCTGCCTCTTTGTTCCCCTGCCAGGCAGCCCCTTTCCCTCCCTTCCAAGCTGGCAGGTGCCTGTGCCAGGCCTGGGAGGGAGATGGGGGTCCTCAAAGGTGGCCAGTGCAGGAGAGGGTAAGGAATCACGGGGGCCAGAGCTGCCAGGAGTCCAGGGTTGGCAACCCTCCAGGATTGTCCTGGAGTCTCCAGGAATTAAAGATTAATCTTTAATTAAAGATTATGTCATGTGATTAATTCTCCAGGAATTCATCCAACCAAAATTGGCAATCCTGGGGCAGACCCAAAGGCAGAGCTAGAGCTGAGTAGCAGGACTGCCCAGACAGCAGAGCCCCCAGCTAGGAGCAGAAGCCAGGAAGGGGAAGGTGGGGATGCAATGAACTCTGGGGGGAATCTCCCCCTACTTCTCTGGATCCCCCACTGCCCACAACATCGATAGGGGCCCCAGAATTGAGCTTTGCAGGGGGCTCCCACAGGGCAAACACCACCACTGGGGAGGCACATTATATGTCTTTCATTTAAGTGAGCCCAGGTCACACCCAGGAGCGGCGCCAGGGTTTTTGGCACCCTAGGCGGGGGTCCTTCTGCGCTCCCGGTCGTCGTCGGCAATTCTGCGGCAGGGGGGTCCTTCCGCGCTCCCGGTCTTAGGGGCACTTCAGCAGCGGATCCTGGAGCGAGTGAAGGACCCGCCGCAGAATTGCCGCCGAAGACCCGGAGCGCGGAAGGATCCCCTGCCGCCAAATTGCCGCCCCCCCAAATCCTGGCGCCTAGGTCGCCTAAATGGAAGCACCGGCCCTGGTCACACCCTTGATTTCAGTGAGTGGTAAGTCTATCAGGATCAGATCCAGCAACTGAATGAGTGGTGCCTTGTGTCCATGCAGATCCAACTGAAGGATCAGGGCTTTAGGTCATGCCACACCATTGTCTATCAGTGTTGTGCAACATTTCTATGAAACACTTCACAGATGAAAAGACTGGATAACATAACTTCACTTATGTGCAAGACTACAGTAATGAGTTTGCTGCAATAGCTAATGTTAAACTGAATATAGGTCAAGTATATTGTGTTGCTAAGTCTGTATTTAAGTCAATGTTGAAAAAGCATCTTAATTGTCTGATTCTGAAAATAAACATACAAACAGCAGTCAATTGCCTCTTCAAAGTATATCCATGCTTATTACAGCTCTTAGTATATTGTACTAAACAGAAATTGTCATAGGTATTCTTATTATCTATTTTAGCCTTTATTTATGATGTATGACTTTTGAGGAAAGTTATGTCCAGGTTAACCCATCACGGGTTGATCTTTAGGTTTATCCATTGGTATCCTGGTCTTCAAGACCAAATATAAATAAATGCTAGCGAGGAAGAAAACCAGTGTACTCCTCAGTAAGGCAATTGCTAGAGTGTTTCTTTTTTAAGCCAGAACAAAGTACTTCAAACCAACAACAAAAAATGTCTCATTCTAGTTTTAAGTACAGTACTAGGTCAGTACTGAATGACATATTTCTGAAGTATACCTCTACATATATCTTCCACAGCTTGTTTGCAACTAGGTTTGCAAACACTGATCTGCAAACATCAATGGCAATTGTCTAAATTCTCCTCCCTTTATTGTGCACATTTAATAGATCCATTAAAATCATCATCTAAAGCATTTTCATCATCTGGCCCTAAACCCCAAGTTAGCCACAAAATCCTCCGCGAATAATATGTAGCAATAATACATTTCTATTGCATTTGACGACTGCATGTGCACTCAAAACAGATACAAAATAAATAGAAAACATGTTAAATATGCATTGTTTAGCAAATGTTTTGGATTAGATGCCAGGCATGGTAACTGTTGTATAATCATAAGAGGCACTGTAAAATATTGCATCTTCCTCTGTGTTTTGTACAGTGCCAAGCCCATTGCCACCACTAGGTAATAATTAATGTTCTCCTCCTAAAGCAACATTATAGTCCTGATTTTTTTATTGGGCAGTTTTGCCATTCAAAATTACAACAATGGTGCCCCACCTCTGGAGATGAGAAGAAAGGCCAACAGAAATTTCGTAGCCTTAAAAGACAGTATCATCTTATCTATTAGTGATCACTTAATCCTGTCTAGCTCTGTCTAGCTCTTCAGTTCTCTGGATTGTTTGCTAATTTATTACATATTGAATAAAGCTAAAGTCAGAGCGTGGCTGGGTGATCTTATATGAACCTTTGCAGGTTAAAATCCTGCCCGGTACAGCCTGATGATCCTGCAGCATGTTGTCAGAACAGTAGAAGGGGGGGGGGGAACAGCTAAAGCCAGGGCTACTTGCAGTCCAGCAGTCAGCCTAATTGAACTACAGGGGTTTTGTAAGGAGCAGCATGCTATTAAGTCTAATTGGTAGCATATATCTGAATCTCAGAGTGCGTGTGTGTGTGAGGGGGGCAGAGGGTGGCAAGGGATGGAGGAGATACCATATGAGAGGAAAAATATAAATCAGTATCAAGAAAGGAGCATGGGATGGAGAAATTAGAAGTTCTGAGAAGAATGCATCATCTAATGCAGGGATAGGCAACCTATGGCACGCGTGCCAAAGACGGCACGCGAGCTGATTTTCAGTGGCACTCACACTGCCTGGGTCCTGGCCACCGGTCTGGGGGGCACTGCATTTTAATTTAATTTTAAATGAAGCTTCTTAAACTTTAAAAAAACCTTATTTACTTTACATACAACAATAGTTTAGTTATATATTATAGACTTACAGAAAGACACCTTCTAAAAATGTTAAAAAGTATTACTGGCACACGAAACCTTAAATTAGAGTGAATAAATGAAGACTCGGCACACCACTTCTGAAAGGTTGCCAACCCCTGGTCTAATGTATTCCTTTCTTTAAATGATCATGGGCATTTCCTGGTGTCCTTACTCAGTTTTTACTCTGATTACAATTGAAGTGAATGGAAGTTTCCCCTGGTAAGGACTAGGTAAATGCTGTTTAAAGGCCTCAGGATTTGGCCCAATAATTTTATAGACAAAGTAGCCATTACTAAGGTAATTAGGGTCCTGCACAACTAACAAAAATGAGCTATAGATGGTTAAATAATTTTTTGTGAATTTTATCAAATTATCCATGAATAAATGTTTCCATCCTTCAGCAATTAGTTCTGTGACTTATCAAGTGACTTCCATCTGAGAATCTCAATGCACTTTGCAAACTTTAATTAACCTTCTGAACACCTTGAATGAGGAAGATATGGCACAGATTGGCTAAGTGACCAGGCAAAAGTCACCTGCCAAGTCAGTGGCAGAACAAAGAATGAAACCCTGGGCCTCTATTCTCCCATGACAAAATATAAATAAATCCTACTGATTTCAGTTACTCATACCCGCCAATAGTCTCAGGCATGCAGGGATCTGCTATGCCAATCATAGCATGATGTGTGATATACACAACAAGCCATGCTCCTCTTGTGGTATTATATAAGTAGCTCATATCTTGGACAGGGTCACACTGTTGAGGTCAAATGTGACACTGGTGCACAAGCCCCCTATCGCTAATAGCTGCTGGTATATTTTTCAGGATCAGAGAACTGGCAATAGTCACCCAACTTGAGCTCTAGGAAGATGTTAAGCCACTTAATTAACCAGCTGAAACAAGAAGGATCACAGGTACCATCAACAGTGGTATTAATGACAATGGTGGTGCTGCTGGCAGCTGCAGCCTAGGCAGATGAAGCATTAGTGCTGCTGGCAGATGAAAGTGACCTTAGCAGATGGAGCTGTGGTAATACTGACAGTGCTCCTGTTGGGTAGTGACTATGGCCAGTCAACCCATGACAAATGGATCATTAGTAATGATACTGGCACCTGCAGGTACACAGCAGCCACTGGCTGCTCAACTGAGGGATTGAGCATTCTCCAAATAAACTATATGCCAATTTAGGCCTGCCTGTGCTCACTCTCTTTTCTCCTGCTGTATCTTTTATGTTCCAGTGTCTGTACATCAAGAGTCCCTCCAGCATACAGACACACACTGTTACTCTGCCCTTTTGAAAATGAAAGAAAAGAGACTACAGTAAGTCAGAGAAGAGTGCAGCCAGATGTTGTAAACTCTGTTAGGTTCATGAAAAATATGGTGTTTTAACAGAATTTTTACAAGTCTGGCACAGTGACAGATGCAAGTAGCTTCCTTTCTAAACACTCTGTACCAAACAGCCCCCTAACCTGTTTCCAGAGGAAGTTGCTCCCTGGCACAAGCCACCTGTCTTCCATCCTATTTCCTGATTCCTGATTGACATCTCTTGGGTAGCAACTCCAGCTTAGAAAAAGTTTGCCTTTCTGCATTTAATTAGGTTTCTAAGACCTCTCTGATATGGCTTCAGCTATAGATCCAAGTGCTATTCTGACATGGATTTCAGAACAGGGTCAAGCATCCAACCCATGTCTAGCATAAAGGGACAGAAAAGACAGTTGCTACTACCTTAAAGTTCTACAATTTTTTTCTTTGCTCCAAAACTGCGTTCTAATAATGTGAACTGATTTACTGATTCAGATATTTATGTGACTCAGTTAACAATATATATATATACATATTGTTTTAAAATGTCAGTTATACAGGGTTGGCTTTTCAAGTGCCTCAGGGTAAATATGTTGATTTAAATATTGTTACATAATGGACAGAACTGCATTAAGAGTTCTTTTTTTGGTATCATGTTTACACACTTCATAAATATAGCATAATACCAAAAGCCTTTAGAGAGCTAAAATGTGAACGACATAAAAAGGAGTAATTTAATATCATGTTAACTCATTGTGTGTGATACCAGGTAATACTGCATCATGACAAAGACATGGTGTAAAGTATTCCCATATGATTTTATAACCATTAATATGAGAAGTCCATATTTTATAACATCAACAAACCAGATGAACCTCATCCACTTAAAGTATGGAACAGTGAAAAGAGCAAATGTCTTGTGAACAGTGGAAATAAGAACAATGTGTGTGAGATTAAACAGTGGAAATAAGTTGCGGATGTTGTGCATGAAGTAATTATTTCTGCAGTGGGGTTCTGCTGTTTCTGCATTTAGTTTATAAGCAGGTTAGGGCATATTTTAAAAAGAAAAATATCCAATTCAATTTGACATGTAGAGAAAGTTGAGTTGGACACAACGAATCTTTAAAAGCAAATGGTAGGAAATAGAGATTTTTTTGATTAGGGTATTTAAGTAGAAATATGCATAAGTCTTTCAATGCAAAGTATATACTATTCCTAGTTCAAAAACATTTCAAGATGCTGTCTGGTAGTAACTATCAGGTGGTTTTCTTGAAAGAATGTGATGTCTGAATGACAATCAAGGATGTGTCAAACCCTTGTCAGGACAAATAAGTGTGCCAATATTCCATATACGATCAATATGTCATTTAAATAATTTTTCCACATATATTATCCATCCAAAGTGGCATTTGAATCAGAGGGAAAAAGAATTACTCAGCTGAAAATAAATAAGCCCGTGACAAATAGAAATACAAGTATATGGAATACAGACATCAAATAGAAATACAACCTCCTCATGCTAAAATACCAATGGGTGAAATACTGGCCCTATTAAAATCAGTAGGCATTCTGATATTGACTTCAATAGTGCCACAATTTCACCTCAAGTTCTACTGCTTAAAATGTCTTCTACTTTATCTCTGGGCATTCAAGGTTTTAACAAGTTTGAAAGAGAAGTGATTAAAGATTCTGTATGTTCAAGTTGAATAAAATCTCCTCTGCTGAAATACTGAACTTCCATTTACTACCTGACATTTGGTATCAATTATATTCTCATATTTGATGAGTTCTTGACGGTTTATCATCCCTGGACACCATTCCATCACTCTCTATATCACATCTTAGCTTTCAGTGATGCCCACAATTCTGGAAAAAAGTTTAAAGTTTTAAACAATAAAGTCTAAAACAACAAAAAAAGAAACATCTCTTTATACATAGGTCCCAATCCTGCAAAGAGCTCAGCACATCCAGTGTCCTTTGGCACGGGGCAGCCACAGGTGTCTAATCGCAATGTAGACATACTATCAGAGCCCCACTGGAAAGTTGAGCATCTTATGATATTACTAGATAACATATTCATATAAGAAAAATTAGAAATGAGCCCAAGCCCAAACCCAAACTTTGGATTTGGATCTAACACCCTCTGCTCACATTCACCCACACACAGAGACAGTCAGGGTAATTCAGATCTGGGGGAAGGAGAGAAGACTGGTTTTTAGACACAATTCTAATTAAAATAGGATTAATGATAGCAGAAACATTATCCTTCAAATCACTGCCTAGAGCTGAAGAATGAATTATTGCACTGACCGGGACTGACACACATGAGAAGCTCGTGTTCAGTTTGCAAGATAAACAAGTCTGAAGATATGTAGAAAGAATTTCTAGAGTACGGTTCTGAAAGAACTGGCTTAGTTTGTTAAGGAAGAAAGGAGTGAGCACATCTGATACATACTCATTTGTCAGTGGTAAAGATTCACTATATATGAAGTTTTAATTATTTTTCTGATAGAGATGAGAACAATAAGAGTAAAAGTCTGTGACAGAATGGAGATTCTCTTAACCTCAAATAAAACCCCTTCTAGTTTAATTTTGTTTATTTTTTAATGAAATTTTAGTGCTCGTGAAAGATGTCAGACGTCATCTGTCCAAATGATAGTTAGGATTAGATTCTGATTCTTGCTGTGTGCCTGCACAGGAGTGTTAGAGGAACTAAGAATCCCCCCCCCCACACACACACACACACACACACCTTAATCTCTGCATGAGCTAGTAGGACCTTGGGTACAGGCATATAGGAGTAAATAGGACTATGCCCCCACTTACTCTCTTCACAGAACAGGGGATGGGAAGTGGGCCAGGAAGTGGGCCAAAAATGAAAGGACCCTTGGTTCCACCCCACTATTAGCTGGCCATAAATTATCAAATGTTTGAAATTTCTCCAAAATGTTTTGGAAATATTTTTAAGATTTTTTTGAAAAAAAAAATTGCTGTTTTTCAACCAATTTATATTGGGTGTTAGATTTTCAAAAATCAAAAATGTTGATTTTTTTCCTACAAATTTTGAACTTTTTTTATAAATATGTTTTTCTGTATTTTTCTTAAATAGCTTTACTGGCCAGCATAGCTGCACTGGGGGTTGTTGGTCTAGACCAGCAATTAATTACTGTCCCCCAGGGAGTAAGGGCTTGTCTATACTTACTGGGTTCGGTGCACTGTGATCGATGCATCAGTGGTCAATTTAGCGGGTCTAGTGAAGACCCGCTAAATTGACCGCCGATCGCTCTCCCATCGACACCTGTACTCGACCCGAACAAGAATCGCAAGAGGAGTCGACGGAAGAGCGTCTCCAGTCCACATCACGTAGTGTGGACCCCGCGGTAAGTAGATCTAAGTACTTCGATTTCAGCTACGTTATTCACGTAGCTGAAGTTGCATAACTTAGATCAATCTCCCCCGGTAGTGTAGACAAGGCCTAATGTAGGAGTAGGGTAGAGGTAGTGACTCAGAGGCAGGTCTCTGAGGTTCAGTGCCACCTGAGCTCCTTGAGCAGACATGTGCCTATAGTCAGAATCTAGCTGATAAAGTACAGGAAACTGCAAAGCTTGTTTCACCACACTGCTTGCCAGTAAACCTCATCCCAAAGAGAAAGCACTTCTAGAAGTAAGAGCACAATTCATCTCCTGATGCCCCTTGAATTCTCCATGGCCCTGTTGAGAAGGTTGCCAATTGCACAGGTAGTTTAATTTAGATGTTAATACTTCTCACTTAAGAACTAAATTGACACTCCCATTTACTGGCTGCATTTTATATAGGCTGCTAAACAGAAGATGGTAATGAGTTTTCTCTCATGATCTACCTTGGGTCTCATTGGCAGAGATGAAAAGCTCCTTACCCAATTACCAGTGAATTTTAGGGCACTACAACTATTTAGAGGTTCATCAAGCAGTGACTATTTATTTAACCCTTGTTCCTACAGAGGTGGAGAATTTATCCCCCAGGAGCTGGTATGACAACATGCACTCCTTTTCCACACCAGCACTGGCAAGCAGCCCCAATTGTCTCACCTGAGCTCAAGGCAGAAAGAGTGAATTGTCTGCTTCCCATTACAGTGCAACTGGGTTTCATTCTCACCATTTGGATACATCTGGATTTCCGATTAGGCTTTCCCACAGTAAAAGAAAATTCTAGCCAGTCAGGTCAAACTAGCTGATGACTAAACAGCTCAAATTACTGACCTGACCTGCTGCTAACCTTCATTAAAAAAAAAAATCCTTTTCTACTTAACTCTCAAAAACCTAAAAATGGGTGTGGGTTTGAGTTTTTTAAGATTAATTAAATGTAAACTTATGTTTCCTCCTTATTTAAACTGCACAAGCATAGAGTAGCTAGTCTTTTTTTTTTTTTTTTTTGTATTTTTGTAAATTGTAAACAAAATAGTAATGAAGCAACTTTCACATAGGAAAGAAAACACTACATTTAATGCAGCTGCAGCACAAACAAACAAATAGCTAGGAAGCTCCTAGTTAAAGCTGACATTTGACTGTGATGTTTAATAAGAAAAAGGCAATAGCATCTGCTCAAGGTACATTCAGACAAGTTAGGTGAGTTAATATCTTTTATTGGACCAACTTCTGCTGGTGAAAGAGACAAGCTTTCAAGCTTACACAGAGCTCTTCTTCAGGTCTGGGAAAGGTACTCAGCATGTCACAGCTAAATACAAGATGGAACAGATAAGTAGTTAACACATATAGAGACCCTTCAAGGTGAAGTGGCCAGTTAGCACCTCTGCAGTCAGAGGACAAAAAACAGGGGGCTGGATGGGAGGGACTAATGGATTTGTACAAGATACAGTGTCAGCCTTAATCAGGAATGTCCTACCTTTTGTTGGTTCCAGTGCATTGCTTTTTTAACATATCTGTGAATTGCTTTAGACAAACACTCATTTACCCATGCTGAACAACTACATATATTTCACATTTAATAAATGAAGGTATATAAATTGCCTCATTAAAAATAGGAATTGCTTTTATAATGGGAGGAGGATTTAGCCCATTTATTGCTGTGTGCAAACTAAACATATGTTAATGTCCATATTTGCCCAGTATAGCTCAACAGATACATTGACCAGACCATTTTGTTTTCAATTGTAAAAACAAAAAATGTTCATTTAAGCTTGCACTAAATTTTTATTACTAAGATATAAACCAGGAATAATACACATAAATGAAATACTTATGAGCATAGTGATAATGGAAAAGCAAGGTTTTGTAATTAGAATTAATCAATAGACTCTCTCTCCACACTTCTCAATTTCACTTGGGAGAGCAGGATTGCTTCCCAAGACAACCATTGCATAGGCATTCTGTTTTTTTCAACTTTGAGTACAATATATCATTTGTTGTCATTAAACAAACTAACACACTCCTAACAAGAAAATAAAACATGTAACGTAACAAGCTTCACTCTTTCCTCTTTGGAAATGTAATCTCCCCTCATACTAGTTTATAATGATTAAAATAACAAGCAGACAGTCGGCTGATGGCACAAACATACCACTTTCCATTCCTCAAACCAGTGCTCTAACTGAGTTGGAGGTTTAGTGTAATTTAAATTGAATCTAAGGGCTTGTCTACACCTAAAATGCTACAGTGGCACAGCTGTGCTGCTGTAGCACTTCAGTGTAGATACTACCTACGCCAACGGGAGAGCTTCTCCTATCAGCGTAGGTTATCCGCCTCCCCAAGAAACAGTAACTAGGTTCCTAGTGCTGTCTACGGTGGGACTGAGGTTGATTTAACAATGCTGCTCAGAGGTGTGGATTTTTCACACCTTTCACCAACATAGTTAAACTGATCTAATTTTCTAGTGTAGACCAGGCCTAAGTCAGACTATGGGTATGTCTACCCTATGAAATTAGGTCAATTTAATAGAAGTCAATTTTTTAGAAATCGATTTGATACAGTCGATTGTGTGTGTCCCCACTAAGCGCATTAAGTCGGCGGTGTGCGTCCACAATACCGAGGCTAGCGTCAACTTTCGGAGCGTTGCACTGTGGTAGCTATCCCACAGTTCCCGCAGTCTCCGCTGCCCATTGGAATTCTGGGTTGAGCTCCCAATGCCTGATGTGGCAAAAACATTGTCACGGGTGGTTCTGGGTACATGTCGTCAGGCCCCCCTGCCTCCGTGAAAACAACGGCAAAAAATTGTTTCTCGCCTTTTTTGGGTTACCCGTGCAGACGACATACCACGGCAAGCATGGAGCCCGCTCAGCTCACTGTCACCATATGTCTTCTGGGTTCTGCTGGCAGACGCGGTACTGCAGCATCCCCTTGCCTTGCCTTGCAGAGGGCAGACAGTACAATACGACTGCTAGCCGTCGTCGTCGTCCCGTGGGTGCTCCTGGCTGGCCTCGGTGAGGTCGGTCGGGAGTGCCTGGACAAAAATGGGAATGACTCCAGGTCATTCTCTTCTTTAAGTTTCGTCTAATGGAGATTCAGTCCTGCCTGGAATATCATGCCAGCTGGAGGCTTCTGCCTCAGGCTGCTCTCCCAGTCGGCAGCACCGCACGGTCGCACCTACCCCAGCCTACCCTTTGCTCCGATGGCTCATGAAGCCTGGGCAGTAGTAAGGAGCAGTTCAACTATAGGCTGAGCAAGTGCATAATGGTGGTAGAATTTTAGGGTTACCATATTTCCACAAGCAAAAAAGAGGACACTGGGGGGGGGGAGGAGCCCCGCTCTAGCCCCGCCCCTGACCCACCCCCATCCACTCCCTCCCACTTCCCACCCCCTGATTGCCCCCCTCAGAACCTCCAACCCCCCCCACTCCTTGTCCCCTGACTGCCCCCTCCTGGGACCCCTGCCACTAACTGCCCCCTAGTACCCCACCGCTTATCTAAGCCGCCCTGCTTCTTGTCCCCTGACTTCCCCCTCCTGAGAACGCCCTACGACCCTACCTGTCCCCTGACTGCCCCGACCCTTATCCACACCCCCACCCCATATTCACACCCCCGCCCCCAGACAGACCCCCGGGGACTCCCATGCCCTATCCAACTGCTCCCCGCCCCCGACAGGACCCCCAGAACTCCTGACCCATCCAACCCCCTCTGCTACCTGCCTGCCTCGACCCCTCTCCACACCCCTGCCCCCTGACAGCCCCCGCAGAACCCCAGACCCATCTAACCCCCCCTGCTCCCTGTCCCTGACTGTCCCAACCCCTCTCCACACCCCTGCCCCCCTGACAGCCCCCCCAGACCCATCTAACGCCCCCGCTCCCTGTCCCTGACTGTCCCAACCCCTCTCCACACCCTTGCCCCCCTGACAGCCCCCCCCAAACTCCCGACCCATCCAACCCCCCCTCCCTGTCCCCTGACCACGGCCGGCTTTAAAGAGCCCAGGAATCGGGCTGCGCTCCGGCCGGGGTTGCGGGGCTTGGGGCCGGGCTGGAGGTGCTCGGCCGGCGCTGCTGGGGCCCGAGCCGGGCCGGGTCCGGGCCGGGGGTGCTGGGGCCCGAGCCGGGCCGGGTCCGGGCCGGCGCTGCTGGGGCCCAAGCCGGGCCGGCGCTGCTGGGGCCGCCGGGCGCCGCTCGGCCCGGGCCGCGCCTCCCCAGAGCTCTCCTCCTCGCGCCCCCCGCCCCAGCTTACCTGCTGCTGCCTCCCGCCTGCCCCTGCTTCTTTTCAGACTTCCCGCGAAGATCTGATTCGCGGGAAGCAGGGGAGGGGGAGGAGCAGGGGGGCGGAGCATTCAGGGGAGGGGAGGAGGGGGAAGACAGCTGCGGGGCCGGACAGCATGGTAAGGCTGCAGGGGATGGGGGGAGCCGGGAAGGGGCTTTGGGTGCCCAGTGGCGCTTGGCCGCCGCTTTTCTATCTATAAATAGCCGACTGGGGGGAAATCCCGGACATTTTTAGATTTTTAAAAATCCCCCCCGGACGGCTATTTATAGACCGAAAAGCCGGACATGTCCGAGGAAATCCGGACATATGGTAGCCCTATAGAATGTGCCTTTGGATGTTTAAAAGCTCGCTGGTGCAATTTACTGACTTGGTTAGACCTCAGCGAAACCAATATCTCATTTTTATTACTGCTTGCTGTGTGCTCTACAATATCTGTGAGAGTAAGGGGGAGATGTTTATAGCGGGGTGGGAGGTTGAGGCAAATCGCCTGGCTGCTGATTATGCGCAGCCAGACACCAGGGTGGTTAGAAGAGCACAGCAGGGCACGCTGTGCATCAGAGAAGCTTTGAAAACCAGTTTCATGACTGGCCAGGCTACGGTGTGAAAGTTCTGTTTGTTTCTCCTTGATGAAAACCTGCCCCCTTGGTTCACTCTACTTCCCTTAAAGCCAACCGCCCTCCCCTCCCCCCTTTGATCTCCGCTTGCAGAGGCAATAAAGTCATAGATGTTGCAAATTCATGCAATCTTTATTAATTCGTCACACAAATGAGGGGATAACTGCCAAGGTAGCCTGGGAGGGGAGGGGGTGGAGGGAAGCACAGGGGTGAGGTAATTGTAGGGGCACCCCCTAGAATGGCATGCAGCTCATCATAGAAGTGGCATGTCTGGGGCTCTGACCCGGAGCGGCCGTTTGCCTCTCTGGTTCTTTGGTAGGGTCCCTGTTATAACCTCTGTCCTTCATGCCCTTGGAGATTTTTTCAAATATTTTTTCAAATATTCCGGCATTTCCTTTGGAACGGAGCTTGGATAGAACACTTTTGTCTCCCCATACAGCGATCAGACGCAGTACCTCCCGTTCGGTGCATGCTGGTGCTCTTTTACGATTCTGGGACTCCATGGTCACCTGTGCTGATGAGCTCTGCATGGTCACCTGTACTGCTCAGCTCGCTACGCTGGCCAAACAGGAAATGAAATTCAAAAGTTCGCGGGGCTTTTCCTGTCTACCTGGCCAGTGCATCTGAGTTGAGAGTGCTGTCCAGAGCGGTCACAATGGAGCACTCTGGGATAGCTCCCGGAGGCCAATACCATCAAATTGCGTCCACACTACCCCAAATTCGACCCAGCAGGGTCGATTGCAGCGCTAATCCCCTCGTCAGGGAGGAGTACAGAAATCAATTTTAAGAGCCCTTTAAGTCGACAAAAATGGCTTCGTCGTGTGGACGGGTGCAGGATTAAATCGATCTAACACTGCTAAATTCAACCTAAACTCGTAGTGTAGACCAGGGCTAACTTTAATCTTTATGGAGGCAAAACAGAGTGCAAATACCATTTGGGTTGCCAACCCTCCAGGATGGTCCTGGAGTCTCCAGGAAGTAAAGATTAATCTTTAATTAAAGATAATGTCATGCGATTAAACATCCAGGAATTCATCCAACCAAAGCTGGCAACCCTACTTTTCCTCCAGGAATTGCTGTTCTGTTCTGCTCTCCAAAGAACATCACAGAATAGTAAAATATACCATCTGTGATTAATATTGAAGAAAAGTTTGCAATTACTATTTAGTATCTGTATTGTAACATTGGTGGAAGGTATGTATTAGCCTCATGTTACAAAATGGGAAACTGAGGCACACAGAAGTTAAGGATTAGATTGCTCCTTTTGGCCCAAATTAAGGGAGGTGGACCAGTGCAGGGGAAGCACAAGGAATCAGAATGTGTCCTTGTGATACCTAATACACCAGGGTAGTTGTTTCCCACTATACCAGTTTATGGAATGCAGCCTTCTCCCTAACCTCTCATGCCCCAACCTTGCCCCAGGAGTCAGTGGTAGAGAAAGGAAAGAATAGGATCATATATCTCCAAGGAACTAGGAAACCAAGCTCAGGAAAATTAAGGCCAACTTTTTTAGAAGTGATTTTGAGCACTTCAATTTTTGATGGGGTCTAAATTAGCTGTTACTACTCAAGAAAGAGATCTTGGAGTCATTGTGGAAAGTTCTCTGAAAACATCTGCTCAATGTGCAGCGGCAGTCAAAAAAGCAAACCGAATGTTAGGAACCATTAGGAAAATATCATTATGCCACAATAGAAATCCATGGTAAGACCACACCTTGAATTCTGCATGCAGTTCTGGTCACCACATCTCAAAAAAAGAATATTAGAATTGGAAAAGGTACAGAGAGGGTTAACAAAAATGATTAGGGGTATGGAACAGCTTCTGTACGAGTAGAGATTAAAGAGACTGGGACTTTTCAGCTTGGAAAAGAGACAACTAAGAGGGGATAGAGTAGAAGTGTATAAAATCGTGAATAGTGTGCAGAAAGTAAATAAGGAAGTGTTATGTACTCCTTCACATAACACAAGAACCAGGGGTCACCCAGTGAAGTTAACAGGCAAAACAGACAAGAGGATGTACTTCACACAACACACAGTCAACATGTGGAACTTGTTGCCAGAGGATGTTGTGAAGGCCAAAACAATGACGGGATTCAAGAAAGAATCAGATAAACTCCTGGAGGATGGGTCCATCAACGACTATTAGCAAAGATGGTCAGGGATGCAACCCCATGCTCTGTGTGTCCCATGTCTCTTATTGCCAGAAGCTGGGAGTGGACGACAGGGAATGTATCATTCGATGATTGCCTCTTCTATTCATTCCCTCTGAAGCACCTGGCATTGACCAGACCGGTCTCGAGCTATGCATTTGTCAGTGTCCAGAAACGCCTAGGGATCTTCAGCTGATAGCTGGTTTGCCAGCATCACATCCATTTTAATGTTTATTCATTTAATGTGACTTAAATGCAAAGGAACATTTTTCTTTAGTGAGGTGTGATGGGGTGTACAGGCCCCACACTGGTGAACTGAGGGTTAAAGAACAGCTCTGGGCCCAGAAGGCCCTGCCCAGCCACACCTGCTGGGCATGCTCACATTGGAGGTTGGGCCCAAAAGGCAGCAGCTCTGCTCACTCTGGTTGGACAAAGGAGGGGAGCAGTTGAGTGCTGCAAGCTCCTGCAGGAAGCTGCTGGGGCTCCAGACCAGGCCTCACTGCAAAGCTGCCATGGGCGCCAGGGATGACAGACCACAGCTAATAGAGGAAGACCCTCCAGAGTGCAATCGGAGAGAACTCTAGGGGGAATGTGACCTCCAGAAGGAGAAAGAGGAGCGTCAGCATGTGACCTCCAGAAGGAGAAAGAGGAGTGTCCATGTACCAGCAATGGAGATACAGGTGAGCAATCGTTTCCATGTTCTCTCTACAGGTACTAATGCGGAGAGTGGAGTAGATGACCCATCTGAGGGAAGGGAGCAGAAGGAGACTCCACCGATTGGAAGGCAAAAGATGCACTGTCCTAGGGATGGGGGTTCCACGACCACCACTCCCAAGAGGAGGAGGAGGAGGGTGGTGGTGGTCGGGGACTCCCTCCTCAGGGGGACTGAGTCATCTATCTGCCGCCCCGACCGGGAAAACCGAGAGGTCTGCTGCTTGCCAGGAGCTAGGATACACGATGTGACGGAGAGACTGCCGAGACTCATCAAGCCCTCGGATCGCTACCCCTTCCTGCTTCTCCACGTGGGCACCAATGATACTGCCAAGAATGACCTTGAGCAGATCACTGCAGACTACGTGGCTCTGGGAAGAAGGATAAAGGAGTTTGAGGCGCAAGTGGTGTTCTCGTCCATCCTCCCTGTGCAAGGAAAAGGCCTGGGTAGAGACCGTTGAATCGTGGAAGTCAACGAATGGCTACGCAGGTGGTGTCGGAGAGAAGGCTTTGGATTCTTCGACCATGGGATGGTGTTCCAAGAAGGAGGAGTGCTGGGCAGGGACGGGCTCCACCTAACGAAGAGAGGGAAGAGCATCTTCGCCAGCAGGCTGGCTAACCTAGTGAGGAGGGCTTTAAACTTGGTTCACCGGGGGAAGGAGACCAAAGCCCTGAGGTAAGTGGGGAAATGGGATCCTGGGAGGAAGCACAAGCAGGAGAGCGCAAGAGGGGAGGACTCCTGTCTCATACTGAGAAAGAGGGACGATCAGTGAGTTATCTTAAGTGCCTATACACAAATGCAAGAAGCCTGGGAAACAAGCAGGGAGAACTGGAAGTCTTGGCACAGTCAGGGAACTATGATGCGATTGGAATAACAGAGACTTGGTGGGATAACTCACATGACTGGAGTACTATCATGGATGGATACAAACTGTTCAGGAAGGACAGGCAGGGCAGAAAAGGTCGGGGAGTTGCGTTGTATGTAAGAGAGGAGTATGACTGCTCAGAGCTCCGGTATGAAACTGCAGAAAAACCTGAGTGTCTCTGGATAAAGTTGAGAAGTGTGAGCAACAAGGGTGATGTCGTGGTCGGAGTCTGCTATAGACCACCAGACCAGGGGGATGAGGTGGACGAGGCTTTCTTCTGGCAACTAGCAGAAGTTGCTAGATCGCAGGCCCTGGTTCTCATGGGAGACTTTAATCACCCTGATATCTGCTGGGAGAGCAATACAGCGGTGCACAGACAATCCAGGAAGTTTTTGGAAAGTGTAGGGGACAATTTCCTGGTGCAAGTGCTGGAGGAACCAACTAGGGGCAGAGCTTTTCTTGACCTGCTGCTCACAAACAGGGAAGAATTAGTAGGGGAAGCAAAAGTGGATGGGAACCTGGGAGGCAGTGACCATGAGATGGTCGAGTTCAGGATCCTGACACAAGGAAGAAAGGAGAGCAGCAGAATACGGACCCTGGACTTCAGAAAAGCAGACTTTGACTCCCTCAGGGAACAGATGGGCAGCATCCCCTGGGAGAATAACATGAAGGGCAAAGGGGTCCAGGACAGCTGGCTGTATTTTAAAGAATCCTTATTGTGGTTGCAGGAACAAACCAGCCCGATGTGTAGAAAGAACAGTAAATATGGCAGGCGACCAGCTTGGCTAAACAGTGAAATCCTTGCTGATCTTAAACGCAAAAAAGAAGCTTACAAGAAGTGGAAGATTGGACAAATGACCAGGGAGGAGTATAAAAATATTGCTCAGGCATGCAGGAGTGAAATCAGGAAGGCCAAATCACACTTGGAGTTGCAGCTAGCAAGAGATGTTAAGAGTAACAAGAAGGGTTTCTTCAGGTATGTTAGCAACAAGAAGAAAGTCAAGGAAAGTGTGGGCCCCTTACTGAATGAGGGAGGCAACCTAGTGACCGAAGATGTGGAAAAAGCTAATGTACTCAATGATTTTTTTGCCTCTGTCTTCACAAACAAGGTCAGCTCCCAGACTGCTGCACTGGGCAGCACAATATGGGGAGAAGGTGACCAGCCCTCTGTGGAGAAAGAAGTGGTTCGGGACTATTTAGAAAAACTGGACGTGCACAAGTCCATGCGGCCGGATGCGCTGCATCTGAGGGTGCTAAAGGAGTTGGCGGATGAGATTGCAGAGCCATTAGCCATTATTTTTGAAAACTCATGGCGATCGGGGGAGGTCCCGGATGACTGGAAAAAGGCTAATGTAGTGCCCATCTTTAAAAAAGGGAAGAAGGAGGATCCGGGGAACTACAGGCCAGTCAGCCTCACCTCAGTCCCTGGAAAAATCATGGAGCAGGTCCTCAAGGAATCAATTATGAAACACTTAGAGGAGAGGAAAGTGATCAGGAACAGTCAGCATGGATTCACCAAGGGGAAGTCGTGCCTGACTAACCTAATTGCCTTCTATGATGAGATAACTGGCTCTGTGGATGAGGGGAAAGCAGTGGATGTGTTATTCCTTGACTTTAGCAAAGCTTTTGATACGGTCTCCCACAGTATTCTTGCTGCCAAGTTAAAGAAGTATGGGCTGGATGAATGGACTGTAAGGTGGATAGAAAGCTGGCTAGATCGTCGGGCTCAACAGGTAGTGATCAATGGCTCCATGTCTAGTTGGCAGCCAGTTTCAAGCGGAGTGCCCCAAGGGTCGGTCCTGGGGCCGGTTTTGTTTAATATCTTTATTAATGATCTGGAGGATGGTGTGGACTGCACTCTCAGCAAGTTTGCCGATGACACTAAACTAGGAGGCATGGTAGATACACTAGAGGGTAGGGATCGGATACAGAGGTGTGACGGGTTGGATCACAGAAACCCCCTTGGGAGCTGCCACCCAATGTGCAAAGACTACCCCTGCTTCTGTTTTCCCTGCCAGCTCAGGACTCCAGCACCCTGTCTTGCTGAGCCAGACACTCCAGTCTGCTCTAACAAAGACTCAGGGTCTGAATCACTTGCCCCAAAGCTGCAAGTTTACCTGAAAACAGCGTACAGTAGTGTGCTTGTCTTTAGCACTCAGATGCCCAACTCCCAATGGGGTCTAAACCCAAATAAATCCGTTTTACCCTGCATAAAGCTTATGCAGAGTAAACTCATAAATTGTTCGCCCTCTATAACACTGATAGAGAGATATGCACAGTTGTTTGCTCCCCCAGGTATTAATACATACTCTGAGTAAATTACTAAATAAAAAGTGATTTTATTAAATACAGACAGTAGGATTTAAGTGGTTCCAAGTAGTAACAGACAGAACAAAGTAAGTCACAAGCAAAATAAAATAAAATGCGCAAATCTATGCCTAATCAAACTAAATACAGATAAGTTCCTCACCAGTTCCAGAATGCTCCCTTTTACAGGCTAATCTCCCTTTAGCCTGGGTCCAACAATCTCTCACAACCCCTGTAGTCACTGTCTTTTGTTTCAGTTTCTTTCAAGTATCCTGGGGGGGGGGGGGTGGTGGAGAGGCTCCTTCTTTAGCCAGCTGAAGACAAAATGGAGGGGTCTCCCCCAGGTTTAAATAGACTCTCTCTTGTGGGAGGAGACCTCGCTCCTCCCTCCTATGCAAAGTCCAGCTCCAAGATGGAGTTCTGGAGTCACCTGGGCAAGTCACATGTCCCTGCATGACTCAGTCTTTACAGGCTGAAGCCATTGTCCACATGGTATCTTGCATGTCTCCAGGAAGACTTCTTATGTGGATTGGAGCATTCCAAGATGCATTGTTCCCCAAGTGTTTCCTGATCAGGTACTTAACCTGGCAAATTCCTTCCTAAAGAAGCTGACCAAATGCCTCCCAAAGCTTACTTAGAAACCAAGCAAGCATACAGCCCATATTCTTAACCTCAAGTAGAAAATGATATATATATATGTACAAATAGGATGAATAGATATAGTAGACCATAACCTTTATGGAGATATGTTACCTGGCACAGGCAGCACAAAACATATTCCAGTTATGTCATACATACATTTATAAGCACCCCCCTCCCCATAAAGCCTTGTGGGGTACACCGTCACACCCTCCCCCTGAACTTACTGCCAGAGACTTGGACACTGTCCATGGCGGAGGCAGTACCTGTAAAATTTCTGTTTGATTTTGGTCACACTCCCTTTCAGTACCTTTAAACCATATGATGTCACTTCTAGGGGTTCTAGCCCGTTTTGGGGTTCCTGGTCCCCAGATGCTTGCAAACAGGTAGGGATGTAGTATTGCTAACAGAATGCAGGCAGCAATATCCGTTAAAGTGGAGGTGTCTTGGCATTTAGCCACCAATGCCATGAGGCGGTGTGCCTCAGTTTCCCCTTCTACACAGCAGCATGGGCCTGTTATGCTTTTGCTGCTTTTTATAGGTATGGGCTGTAAAGTAACATGCTGGTAGGGCTGTCTTGTTACCATCCCCAGCATGTATAACAGCTTCTTCCACAAATTAGGTATGTTCCACATCTTTAAAGGGTTTACCACTAGTGTGAATTCTTTTATTTTATCCCATAGGTGAATTAGCAAAAGACACAAGGTTAACAGCAAATCTACGGTGGACAGGCTTCGTTCACTCAATTTGACTTGTTTAGCCCCTATTGCATTTTCCCAGTTCTCTGTGCCCTCTGGTAGACACTCTGATGCAGATTCTTCTGCCTCTTTGGGGAAGACTTCTAGTTCGGGCATGTGCTTGGGTCTTTGGCCCGGAAAGGGTGTACTACGACCATGCTTGCCCTTGGCCCCTCCCTCTGGAGTTTCTCTGGGCTGGGCCCCACTCCCTTGTGAAGTTCCTCCCATGCAGAGATTCCCCCCCCCCTGTCTTGGAGAGAGAGTTTTATCTCTTGCAAGTGTAGCAAGAACATCATCTTTCCCTGGGGTGCTCTGGACCCCTTTGGGCACCCCACTTTCTGTTTCCAATGGGTCAGCTGGATGGACCCCCTCATCCCGGAGACCTGACCCCCAGGTTTCCCTTAAAACCTGATCCACAGGAGAGGGGGCTGGCTTTTTGAATGCAGACTTTACACCCTCCTCCTGGGAAAGCCCCTCCCTACAAAAGGTGGGTGGACTCTCTGCCCCCGCCCCCGACCTTCCATTTGGGCTTCCCTCTTTGGGCTCCCCTCTGGGTCCGACACTCTCGTGTCCCCCAAAAGGGAAGGCGATCCTGCCCCAGCTGTGGACTCACAGCTACCAGCTACGACAGACCTCTCATTGGCCAGCAAAATCCCCTCCCTTTCACTCGGGTTGGGCTGGCACCCAGCTACAGAGTCCTTGGGGCCTGTTCCCACCGCAGCGGTCCCCAGGACCCCAACTTCCACCTTTGGGACACACGCCTCTGTGCACCCCAGGGCAGGCCCGGCCCCCTGCTGACCTGCAACTTCCTGGCAGTCAGCAGCTGTGGTGGCCTCCTTGCTACAAGGTGGTACATCCCCCTCCCCCGGGGAGATGATTACGGGACAGGAGCTGGCTTTATCCAGCTCCTCCCTCTGGAACTGCACTTGAGCCCCGGGGCTTTAGGAACTGGCTACAACCAGCCCTGCCCCCAAAGCTGCATCCTTTACTGCTGCAGAGGAATCTAAGAGACACTCTCCTATTCCCCCAGCAGTTCGTGTGACTTCACCCCCCGCTCTGGGGCTTTTAGCACAAGATTCCTTCTCACTGCTAACCAACCCTGGGACAGATTCTGCCATACTAAAGAAATCATTCCCCAGTAGAAACGGTGCAAAATTGTGTGCCACCGTTGCAACAGTCAGCTCAGCCTGCAAACCCTGAGTTTGCATGTGTACTTTAGCTAAAGGTGCAAGGACTTTGTAACCGCCTACTAGCTCTAATTCTGCCATTTTACCTGGCAACAAATCCTTTTCCTGGATCAGGTCCCTCCTGACCACAGAAATCTCAGCACCCGTGTCCCTTAATCCAAGAAGCATTTGACCATTTAATTTAACAGCATACATGTGCTCATTGCTTGGTTGTGTGGAAGCAAGCTTTACAAATCCTGTGTGGAAAGAGGCCACAGCCTGGCTCTGAGAAGCCACAGCTTCATGTGTTACTTGTTGCCTGTTTCCACTTAGCAAGGGACACTTATTCCTCAGGTGCTCAGTGGACTTACAATGATAGCACCTCTTGGGCTCCTCTGCTTGCACAGGAAATTTGGGACGAGTACCAGGGGAATGGGGAGGTGACCGCCCAGCCTCCTTTTTCCCAGACCCAGGGGTAAAACGGTGATTCTGCTTTCCCCCAACCCTATACCCCTCCGCCAGTGGTTTATGTTTGATTGCAGCTTGTGCTTGCTCATAAGAGTCAGCATACTCAGCTAATTCACCCACTGCATTTACCTTTTTGTCCCACAAATACTGTTTTACCTCATCACTGCACATATTCAGGAAGTGTTCCTGAGTAACCAGATCACACATCCCTTCAAAGCTGGTAATGCCTCTCCCCCGCACCCATTTATCTACCAAATCTCTCATTTCATTGGCATAAACCACATTACTTAATCCAGATCCCCTCTTAAGGCTCCTGAATTTAACCCTGTAGGTTTCAGGTGTAACCTGAAACTGTTTCAAAACCAGTTCCTTAAATTTACCATAGTTTGAAGCATCATCAATAGGCATCTTATTGAATATGTCCAGAGCTCTGCCAGTCAATTTTGCTATCAATGTGGTCATCTTCTGATCTTCAGGGATGGCATGGAGGGTGCACAGTCTCTCAAAGGTGATGAAATATTCGGCGATATCGCTGGACTCGTCATACTGTGGACATAGTCGCTCCCATTTGTGGATTTTTGGGGAAGTGGAGCCAGCAGGGGGAGGGTTTTGTCTCCTCGACTCCATAACAGTCAGTTCATGTTTCTGGGCCTCCCTCTGGACCTCCATAGCCCTCTCCTGGGCAGCTGCCTCTGCCTCCGCCCTCGCTGCCTCCGCTCGCTCCCTCGCTGCCTCCACCTCCATAGCTCTCTTGTGGGCAGCTGCCTCTGCCTCCGCTCTCGCTGCCGCCCTCGCTGCCTCCGCCTCCATAGCTCTCTTGTGGGCAGCCTCTTCCCTTGCATGTTCTGCCTCCCTGGCACTAATTTCTAATTGTCTT
Source organism: Emys orbicularis (assembly GCF_028017835.1). NCBI lineage: Eukaryota > Metazoa > Chordata > Testudines > Emydidae > Emys > Emys orbicularis. The sequence goes on along the minus strand of NC_088683.1, from coordinate 263,213,468 downwards.
AGTTCCAACTGTCTCTTATGTTCATTTTCTTTCTCTTTTGCTACCAGCCTGGCCAGCTTTAGTTTATTAGCAGCGTCACTAGTACTCATTGTCCTGCTTTCTTGTGCTGGGCTACAATCCCTCTGCAGTTCACTGAAACTGAGATCACCAGTACTCATTTCCCTGCTTTCTTGGGCTGGGCCACAACCCCTCTGCAGTTCACTGAAACTGAGATGCACTTAGCTCAGGGGATTCTTAGTTAACCAAGACTTTCACAGTGCCCAGCGTTCAGCTTTTCTGGGCAATTTGTACCCTGTGCCGTTTTAGTTTCTTCTGATCTTCCATCTTACTTATTTTGCTTCCTTTTCTGTCCCTACTTCCCTTTCCCGAAATAAGCAAACAGAAAATAACAAACCAGTAACTACTTTGTCTGTTCTCCAGCCACCACACTTAAAACTCACTTAAAATCACTACCAGTATCTCAAAGCAATCAGCTGTGCACAGACCCTGCTCGACTACGCCACTGTGACGGGTTGGATCACAGAAACCCCCTTGGGAGCTGCCACCCAATGTGCAAAGACTACCCCTGCTTCTGTTTTCCCTGCCAGCTCAGGATTCCAGCACCCTGTCTTGCTGAGCCAGACACTCCAGTCTGCTCTAACAAAGACTCAGGGTCTGAATCACTTGCCCCAAAGCTGCAAGTTTACCCGAAAACAGCGAACAGTAGTGTGCTTGTCTTTAGCACTCAGATGCCCAACTCCCAATGGGGTCTAAACCCAAATAAATCCGTTTTACCCTGCATAAAGCTTATGCAGAGTAAACTCATAAATTGTTCGCCCTCTATAACACTGATAGAGAGATATGCACAGTTGTTTGCTCCCCCAGGTATTAATACATACTCTGAGTAAATTACTAAATAAAAAGTGATTTTATTAAATACAGACAGTAGGATTTAAGTGGTTCCAAGTAGTAACAGACAGAACAAAGTAAGTCACAAGCAAAATAAAATAAAATGCGCAAATCTATGCCTAATCAAACTAAATACAGATAAGTTCCTCACCAGTTCCAGAATGCTCCCTTTTACAGGCTAATCTCCCTTTAGCCTGGGTCCAGCAATCTCTCACAACCCCTGTAGTCACTGTCTTTTGTTTCAGTTTCTTTCAAGTATCCTGGGGGGGTGGAGAGGCTCCTTCTTTAGCCAGCTGAAGACAAAATGGAGGGGTCTCCCCCAGGTTTAAATAGACTCTCTCTTGTGGGAGGAGACCTCCCTCCTCCCTCCTATGCAAAGTCCAGCTCCAAGATGGAGTTCTGGAGTCACCTGGGCAAGTCACATGTCCCTGCATGACTCAGTCTTTACAGGCTGAAGCCATTGTCCACATGGTATCTTGCATGTCTCCAGGAAGACTTCTTATGTGGATTGGAGCATTCCAAGATGCATTGTTCCCCAAGTGTTTCCTGATCAGGTACTTAACCTGGCAAATTCCTTCCTAAAGAAGCTGACCAAATGCCTCCCAAAGCTTACTTAGAAACCAAGCAAGCATACAGCCCATATTCTTAACCTCAAGTAGAAAATGATATATATATATATGTACAAATAGGATGAATAGATATAGTAGACCATAACCTTTATGGAGATATGTTACCTGGCACAGGCAGCACAAAACATATTCCAGTTATGTCATACATACATTTATAAGCACCCCCCTCCCCATAAAGCCTTGTGGGGTACACCGTCACAAGAGGGACCTAGACAAATTAGAGGATTGGGCCAAAAGAAACCTGATAAGGTTCAACAAGGACAAATGCAGAGTCCTGCACTTAGGACGGAAGAATCCCATGCACAGCTACAGACTAGGGACCGAATGGCTAGGTAGCAGTTCTGCAGAAAAGGACCTAGGGGTCACAGTGGACGAGAAGCTGGATATGAGTCAACAGTGTGCTCTTGTTGCCAAGAAGGCTAACGGCATTTTGGGCTGTATAAGTAGGGGCATTGCCAGCAGATCGAGGGACGTGATCGTTCCCCTTTATTCGACATTGGTGAGGCCTCATCTGGAGTACTGTGTCCAGTTTTGGGCCCCATACTACAAGAAGGATGTGGAAAAATTGGAAAGAATCCAGCGGAGGGCAACAAAAATGATTAGGGGTCTGGAGCGCATGACTTATGAGGAGAGGCTGAGGGAACTGGGATTGTTTAGTCTCCAGAAGAGAAGAATGAGGGGGGATTTGATAGCAGCCTTCAACTACCTGAAGGGGGGTTCCAAAGAGGATGGAACTCGACTGTTCTCAATGGTGGCAGATGACAGAACAAGGAGCAATGGTCTCAAGTTGCAGTGGGGGAGGTCTAGGTTGGATATTAGGAAACACTATTTCACTAGGAGGGTGGTGAAGCACTGGAATGCGTTACCTAGGGAGGTGGTGGAGTCTCCTTCCTTGGAGGTTTTTAAGGCCCGGCTTGACAAAGCCCTGGCTGGGATGATTTAGTTGGGAATTGGTCCTGCTTTGAGCAGGGGGTTGGACTAGATGACCTCCTGAGGTCCCGTCCAACCCTGATATTCTATGATTCTGTGATTCTATGAATCCAGAAACAGACCAGTGACACTGAAGGAGCAACCAAGCCAGGGTAGGAAGTGGCCTAGGGAACAGGGCAAGGATGCCCTCCCCTAGGCCATATATTTGAGCTATTATTCACAGGGCCCTGGGCTGGAACCCAGTGGAGCAGGAAGCACCTAGGTTCACCTACCCCATGTCACTGATTCTTGCCACTGGGTGTTACAGCCCAGACCACTGCCACTAGGTGCTGCTGCCAGGTTTGGACTTCAGCCCCCTGACATGAGGGGAGCTGGAGATAAGGCTCTTTCCCCAGAAGCAGTATGTATTTGTGTAGAGCAGTGTTTCTCAAACTGGGGTTGCCACTTGTGTAGGGAAAGCCCCTGGCAGGCAGGGCCGGTTTGTTTACCTGCCGCGTCCACAGGTCCGGCCGATCGCGGCTCCCACTGGCCACGGTTCGCTGCTGCAGGCCAATGGGGGCTGTTGGAAGCGGCGGCCAGTAAGTCCCTTGGCCCGTGCCGCTTACAGCAGCTCCCATTGGCCTGGAGCAGCAAACCGCGGCCAGTGGGATCCGCGATCGGCCGGACCAGCAGGCAGTGGACAGGGCAGGTAAACAAACTGGCCCGGCCCGCCAGGGGCTTTCCCTACACAAGCGGCGACCCCAGTTTGAGAAACACTGGTGTAGAGTATTATGATATTCTGATTCTAGAAGTATCTTTAAAAATAACATTAAACACAGTGTTTTGTTGAAAGGGAAAGTTAAAATGGGAGGTATAGCTTCATACTGGACCATTGGGAGAAGCTGTTCACTGCTATCTTGCAGACCAGCCATGCCAGGAGAAATAACAGTGTCTGGGAGCAGAAAAAAAATGACCTGGGAAAAAAAAGGAGTTCGATGCAGGGGCTAATGAGAGAGTGTGAAGAGTCAACTGAGCCCTTCAGCATGATTAGGTGGCTCTTCCTATTTATTGGATAAACTCCTGGATAGTCATAAAAGCCCAATCCAGAGAGTCTCAGAGCAAATCAAGGAAAGAGAACCCTGCCCAGAAGAAGTTATTGTGATTGCTTTAGTTTAGTTTTTAGTAAACTTCTCTTCAGCTTGTCAGATGTCTCTTAACTTTTCCACTCAAAGTGCAACACTAACAATATCTCAGAAATAGCCTCTCCCTATATAGTACCATCACAGTTGGCATTCACTGAGGGGCTGTAGACAACAATCTCCTGTTTTAGCTGGGAGGGAACTAGACATGGAGTTTTCTGTGAGGGGTAGTAGTTTTACCAGCTGGTCTGTCAGAACTTAATTTATTGACCATCAGGCCATGCTAAGTATTGAATTCGATGGTAGAAGAGTTCTAATTTGAGAAGGCTTGCGAAGACTTTATCTTTTGGACATTAATTTCAAATCGTGCAGTTAATTGCAAAATCTGCAGTTCATACTATTTTGGCTAGCTGTGCTGCTGCTTACTTTAGTGGGGCTACTCAGAGGAGTAAAATTACTCACATGTGTTTGCAGGGCCAGGTCCTCCAATTTTGCAGCCATTTCCTTGATAATTTATGAAGAGAAACAATGGTGATAACTGTTGAATAAAATGTTTGTGGTAGATTATTTGTCAATTTCTCATTTTAGTCTTAACTGCAGCATACTGTCAGCACCTAAATAATCATGGTTGCTGTAGGCTCCATAGATAATAAATTATTTTGTTGCAGTCTCACCTGCTTTTGGTGTGTGTACACACCTGATAAGATTCTAGAGAAACACCTCAAATATTAGGAGAGAAAATGTTAAGTTCAGGTCAGCTGAATGAAAGAACCATAAAGAGACACATTTTAATTCAAATATGTGTGAAGACATGAGTTACACTGGCACACTGTTCCAAATGAACATTCAAAAAAGGCCTGAGTTGAATCCTTTATCTCTACATTCAAGGGTAACACATATCTCTTTGATATGAGCACACAGTTTTTCTCTCCTATTTTAAGTATAGATTCATAGGTCTGAAGTTTCCTTTCTGAATTTGTTGCCATAACAAAATATATGCAATTAAAAGTTTTCAGTTTGCAAATGCAGGAAGTTAATGTCTGGGCTGCTTCTGTTCGTCTTCTGGTTTAAAAGAAAGTATTTTAACCATCCCATGCCACCTGCAGTGTTCTCAATACATCTCTCAGTGCTTCCAAGTGTCACTCCCACACGTGGAACAAGTTGCACTCATGCTCCTCCAGGCTGTGTCCATCTCAGTGAGAACCAGTTGCACTGCCTAACCTTTGCTACAGGTAAGGACATTGTTTCTCAAACTGGGGTCGCCGCTTGTGTAGGGAAAGCCCCTGGCGGGCCGGGCCGGTTTGTTTACCTGCCCCGTCCGCAGGCTGCTGGAAGCGGCGGCCAGTAAGTCCCTCGGCCCGCGCCGCTTCCAGCAGCTCCCATTGGCCTGGAGCAGCGAACCGCGGCCAGTGGGAGCCGCGATCGGCCAGACCTGTGGACCGGGCAGGTAAACAAACTGCCCCGCCCCACCAGGGGCTTTCCCCACACAAGCGGCGACCCCAGTTTGAGAAACACTGGGTAAGGGAAATACCCCTTTGTTAATACTTTAAAAACTAGTTAATAGATTCTGACTAAAAAAATCTTAAACCAAAAAGTGAATTTTCAGTTAGCAGTAATGTCAAACCACACCCAGATGCCATGCAGACATTAAAGTGGTAAATGTTCCCTTAGGTTTAAAGTGGAGCTGCATCAAAAGATTTGCGGTATTAAAATGGATCTTTAACACAATGACTTCTAATGGCTCCATTTTATAAGTCTAGCTATAGAATTCTTGTTGACATTAGTGCACACATTCAGCTCTTATACAACAAAACATCATCAGCAGGTGATTTTCAAGTGATGACTGATTTTTCTTTAAAAAAAAGATATGCTGACCCTAGCCCATATTATGAAGCAGCCAGCAAAAAATAATTTTATAAACATACAGCTACTTAAAAAAAATGATAGTAGAATTATAGAAGTGATAGAAACTGCTTAATTATATTCTCATGTGCCAGGAATAATCAAACTGATTTTTTCCCCTTCCCTCTCCAAGTAAATTGCAAGGCTGAGATATTATCATATCAAGTTAAAGCCCAGAGGCGGTTGTTCAACACCCACAATTTCAGTAATAAGGCAATAAGCTTCAAAGATATAGAATATTTGCAGTGAATCTTCAAAACATTTCCATTCTATTAAGCTATACTTATAATTATAATTGATAATGATCCGTAGCACTTTCAGTGCTCTGTAACAAAACATTAAATGAAACTTTCCAACTTTTGCAGCCCTTTTCTGTTCATCCAAACCGCCAGCCAACTGTGTATGTATTTGTATCAAAAAAGTTGACAATTGACCAAAAGCTGTAGTTTGTTTCTTTTCTTGGGGAGAATTACCAAGAAAGTAAGCATCATATTATACAGTTCTTAAACAGGCAGGAATCCCATTTACATCAGTTGGAGTTCTGCCAGAGTAAGATATGATCCAAAGAGTTTCTCCTGTGTAGTATAAGGGTATGTCTACACCCAGCCGCTAGTTCGGCGGCTGGGAATCGAAGTTCTGGGTTCGACTTATCGCGTCTTGTCTGGACGCGATAAGTCGAACCAGGAAGTGATCGCCGTCGACTGCGGTACTCCAGCTAGATGAGAGGAGTACCGCGGCGTTGACGGGGGAACCACGGCGTCGACGGGGGAGCCTGCCTGCCGCGTGTGGACCGAGGTAAGTTCGAACTAAGGTACTTCGAACTTCAGCTACGTTATTCACGTAGCTGAAGTTGCGTACCTTAGTTTGAATTGGGGGGTAAGTGTAGACCAAGCCTAAGATACATTTGTTTACTATGGTCCAATCCTGCAAATTATGTACTTGACTTCAATGGAACTAGTCATGTGTGTAACATTAAGCACATGTTAAACTGTTTGCAGGATCAGAGCCTATATCTATTGTATTTCAAGCAAAGCTCAAAATTAAATTAAAAATTAAAAGTAATGGTTTTAAAATGTCTATTTATTGTAATTTACTCCCTTGTCTTTGTTACAATTTAAAGTGCAGTTATGTTATACCTCTTACTTTGATTAATTGGCTAATCTAAGCATTGTTATGGAATCTATTTCAGCGATAGTAACATTTACAAATATAATTATAATCTTCTTTTTTCCTGCATCTGGTAAATTATAATAAGAGTGAAATAAAAATTAAACCTTTTAACTTCCATGTGGTATGTCCAGGACTGAGTTTCTGACTATTAACTAACCACCTTAAAGGGACACAAATAGATAGCTGCAGTCTAAAAATAAAATGAGTATATATTTTTTTATGTTCTTAGCAATATCCTCATTGATTTAAAATAAATACTTTATGAAATAGCTGTGGATAACCATTTTCTTTTCTTGATATTTATTGTTATTTCACCAGCCTCGAAATAGGAAATGCAAGCACTTTAGTAAATGCAGTAAGAACAGCTGTCAGCTCTCACTGTATCTTCTATAAGTCTCTATATCCTTTGCTGAATTCTGTTTTGTTAAGTCTTACTGCAATCTTTCTAGTAAATAACAGTGCTATATCTCTTACAGCAACTGAACACATTTTCTCCCCTTTGTTGTTTAGAAGTAGAAGAATGTCACTTTCCCAAAGCTGGGCTAAATCAAAGCACCGGCTTTTTCTACAGCTATACACGTACAGTCCATTCTAGAAAATGGTATAAGCACAAGTTAAGCAATAATGTACTCCTTGCCACGCCATCACAAGAAATAAGTAATTTAAATTGGAAGACTCCAATATCAGACGCGGGTTGAACGGGGGGAGATCTATGCAGGGTTAGGACTGACTACAAAGTAAGCGGTGCTGGCTAGCAAAGGCTGTCGGGGGATCTGTTGATTCAGTTCATCTTTTCAGCATCTTCCACTAGCAAGTGGAATCCCTTGGAACCCCAGTGACATGTTAAAGCTGCCTGCTTGTGCTACCCCTCTAGGAATAGGAAAATGAGACTATAGTACCACAGAAATTAAAAATACTTATCAGCTGGAAAGGAGAATGATACAGATTGAAGCAGTCAGATACAAAATGGTCACATGCGTCTGCAAGCATCTCCCAAATATAAAGGACAAACTTCCCGAAGTGCATGCTGGGAAATGAACCCACATGATTCAGAGAAAACTAGTCAATTTTTATGAAAGCTCCTTCTCAAAGAGTTATTCTGTCCCCAATCTGTGGAAGCAAGAGATCTGAGTGAAAAGGTTTTCAGATCTAAAGGAAGGAGCAATGCTAAGCCAAGAATTTGAAAGAGTGCTGCTATTCTTCATATAAACTGAAAACTGTTCCACAGAGACCAAAAATACTCCATGATAAGAAGGATTATTTAACAGTTAAATGGACTATTGGTAGCTTTGTTCTAGTCTTCAGGGATGAGGAGGAATGGCTAATAAAACGATGAGCCAACTTGAAAGTCAAGGGAGTGTAAACTACTAAATGATATTTAGTGTGCGAGCGGTATTGGAAGAAAGTTGTACACCTCCCCCAAAGTCAAGCTCACTGTGACTCACTCTCATGATTTTACTGCGAATCCCAAGATAGTTGGTGTTTTTCTTACACCCACAGCTCCCGGAGTCAGGTGATTTTGTGGTTATGTGAGAATCTCAGTTTTCTTTCTCTCTTTCAGTAAGTTTCTAGACTCATGAATATGGAGAAAAGTTTGGGAACCCATAAAACTCAAAAACCTGAAGACAAGTAAAAGAACCCCAAATGTATTTTTAAACCTCATTATTTTTAATTTGATCTCATTATTTTGACTGAGAGGTGGGGCTGACTCATGATATTTGGATGCTTTGCATTGGCAATGCTGCAAACCATATTGCCTGCTATGGGCTAGATATGCTGAAACTGAGAAAAGAGGTCACCTCTTCAATAAAGAGGTGCATGAGGACATGCCACATCCTAAAGACTACAAGAAAAAAGAAAAGTCTACAGTATCATTTGTCTGCCAAAAGGGAGGTGAGTTCTGCTTATAGCTTTCAGATGCAAAAAGGCAACCCAAGGACTGCAAATTCTGTCTTGTCCAGATTTAGAGGAACGCCTGCAAAAAAGCATGCTGGGAAAGGCACCCACAACCACCTTGCTACAATGGTGAACCACAACTAGAGAGTCCTGTAATGACCAAGTATCAGAGGGGTAGCTGTGTTAGTCTGTTTCCACAAAAACAAAGAGGAGTCCGGTGGCACCTTAAAGACTAACAGATTTATTTGAGCATAAGCTTTCGTGGGTAAAAATTTCCACTTCTTCAGATGCCGGCTGTCCTAAAGAAGGTCATTCATAGGGAAGAAATTGAAGGCCACAGCAGAAAAGGCTGAAGGCTATGTATCTGCAGAAGTTATATACCAGGGATCGGCAACCTTTGGCACACGTCAGGGAAATCCGCTGGCGGGCCGGGACGGTTTGTTTACCTACAGCATCCACAGGTTTGGCTGATTGCAGCTCCCACTGGCTGCAGTTCGCTGTTCCAGGCCAATGGGGGCGGCGGGAAGCATCGTGAGCCAAGGGATGTGGACACCTCACTTCACAAAAAGTGGGATGCAAATTGCACACATCTCCTTCCAAGGAAGGGAGTCCAGCTGAACAGCTATTATCACAGTGGCAGTTTGCCGTTGCCGTCCTGGAATTACTACAATGCTTTTAATTTTCACATACTCATAAAAACTACATCACAGTTAAGCAGAGACTTTAAAATAAAAAGCAGTTGTGGCATTCGTGCATCATTTTAGAAGATAAATAAATACATTGTTCAGCCATTATGTATCCTTGTGTGTATATACACACACCACCATATTTATAAACACCACCATTAAATATAAGACAAAAATTGAGAGCCCAAATTTATTCAGAAAACCCGGCCAGCAGATGATTGCAAAAATCCCCCAAAGTCCACTGTCTGCTAAACGTATTCTTTTTAAAAATATGAATAAGATTATATGGTTCTGCTAGTATTTGTATTTAATATCATCATTGTTGGCGGGCTTGTAGCCATATTGGTCCCAAGATACTAGATCAGTGGTGGGCGACCTGCGGCCCATACCCACCACTATATTAAAGAGACAATGTGGGTAAGATAACATCTTTTATTGGACCAACTTCAGTTGGAAAAAAAATAAACCAAGATTTTGAGCTACATGGAGCTCTTCTTCAGGTCTGGGAAAGGTACTTAGAGTGTGATAGCTGAATACAAGGTGGAACAGATTGTTTAGCATCCATAGTTAACACATATTCTAGGGGACCAGTCAAGGTGAAGTGGCCTGAATGAACCCCCACAGAAAACTGATAAAAGACAAAAACACCATAACACCCATAGGTGAATACTTTTCACAAAACGATCACTTCCTATCTGACTTCTCAGTCCTTGTCCTTAAAGGAAATCTGCACAGTGCCTTCAAAAGATGAGCCTAGAAGCTTAAATTCATAACTTTGATAGACACTAAAAATCATGGTCTTAATAAAAACTGTGGATTTATGGCTTAGTACAGGTCAGTCGCATCTTACGCGCATTTAGCATGCGCGAATTCAGCTTTACATGGTCAGCAAAACAAAAAAACAAAAAAAAGAGAGAAATAACAATTTAAATACTGTTCCTGTAGTACGGGCGATTCCGCCCGCCATTACACTCAATGTAATTTTGACTACACGCGGTTTTCGCTTTACGCGTTGACCGCGGAACGTAACCCCAGTGTAAGATGAGACAGACCTGTACAAAAATCTGTAACTTAGGGCTTGTCTACACTGGCAAGTTTTGTCGCCAAAAACTGCCTTTTGGCAACAAAACAGCAGAGCGTACACACTACAATGGGACTTTTGTCACGAAAAATGCCCAGTTTTGGTGACAAAAAACTTCCAGACATTTGTCTTTTCCCCTCCCTTTATTGTCGACAAAGAGCCAGTGTAGACACTGCTGATTGTTTTGTCGACAGAACTGGCTTCTGCCAGTATCCCGCAATGGCTGCCCTGATTGCTCTGCTCAGTGTTTTGATCTCTGCTGCCTTGCAGGCATGCATCCCTCCCCTTTCAAAGCTCTGTGCAAACAAAGAGCAAATCATTGGAATGCTCCTGTTCTGCCCTGAACTAGGAACACAGCAGCAGGCAGACTGCTGCTGCAGGGGAACGGGAACAGACTGCTCTGCTGCTTTGCCATTCCTCACAGAGCTACTCATGATGCTGCTCTCAGCAGCTGAGGGGGCTGTGGGAGAACTCAGAGAGAATCCCAAGATACGCAGTGATCTGCTCTTCCTTCCCACAACACTGCACTGTGGGATACATACCAATGGTGCATTGCTCACCCTGTCGATGATGGTATCCCCAGTGTGAACATGCTTTGTCAACAGAGGGAACAAGTGTTAACACCCTTTGGCGATTTTTGTTATGTGGACTTTTGGGTGTCGACATAAGTTTTGTCAACAAAACTTGGTAGTGTAGACAAGCCCCCAGTAACCCTCCTTTTTTGTTCCATGACTGGAGGGTGTTAATGGGCCACTTTATCTTGAATGGTCCCTTAGAATATGCTAAACAGTCTGTTCTACTTTGTGTTTAGCTGTGACACTCTGAGGCCTGGTCTACACTAGAAAATTAGGATGGTTTACTACCTCGGTCAGGGGTATGAAAAATCCACACTCCTGAGTGGCATTGTTAAGCCGACCTAAGTCCCTATGTAGACAGTGCATGGTCAACAGAAGAATTCTTCTGTCGACCTAGCTACCGCCTCTCGGGAAAGTGGCTTACTTACGCTGACAGCAGAACCCCTCCCGTCGGTACATGTAGTTTCTGCACTGAAGCACTACAGAAGCACAGCTGCAGCGGCACAGTTGTGCTCCTGTAGAGTTTTAAGCGTAGACGTACCACGAGTACCTTCCCCAGACCCGAAGAACAGCTCTGTAGCTCGAAAGCTTGTCTGTGGGTATGTCTACACTACGGGATTAATCCGAATTTATATAATTCGAATTTAGGAAACGGATTTTATAAATTCGAATGTATTCGGCCACACTAGGCACCATTAATTCGGTGGTGTGCGTCCAAGCTACCGTAGTAGCATCGATTTCCAGAGCGTTGCATTGTGGGTAGCCAATAACATTGAATTGCCAATAACATCGAATTGCGGCCACACTAACCTTAATTCGGATTAACAATACCGATTTTGACGCTACTCCTCTCGTCGAGGAGGAGTACAGAAATCGAATTAAAGGGCTCTTTAATTCGAATTAAATGGCTTCGTTGTGTGGACGGGTCAAGCGTTAATTCGAATTAAAGCAGCTAAATCCGAATTAAAGTCGTAGTGTAGACCAGGCCTGTATCACCAACCGAAGTTGGTCCATTGAAAAGTATTTTCCTCACTCACCTTGTCTCTCTAATGTCATCATTGCTATTTAACTACCAGCTAAAACATGGTATTCAGACTGTGACAATAGGGTGATTTTATTTTAACATGGCTTTAAATCAAATCCTTATAGTAGGCAATCTGGGCCAGATTTTCTGACATTATTGCCTAAATTGCAAGAGCAAAAGAAGTGTGTGCCAGCACTGTGATCCCATATTACTGGATGCAAAATAGGATTTGAACACATGGATTACTAGGTAACTGCAAATGAAAACTAATGATTGTCAATGCAATTACCTTCGCTTCACAATCCCAGGGAAATGGTGACATGGGCCTGGTCTACACTACGACTTTAATTCGGATTTAGCTGCCTTAATTCGAATTAACGCTTGACCCGTCCACACAACGAAGCCAGTTAATTCGAATTAAAGGGCCCTTTAATTCGATTTCTGTACTCCTCCTCGACGAGAGGAGTAGCGTCAAAATCGGTATTGTTAATCCGAATTAAGGTTAGTGTGGCCGCAATTCGATGTTATTGGCCTCCAGGAGCTATCCCACAGTGCACCATTGTGACCGCTCTGGCCAGCAATCTGAACTCGCATGCACTGGCCAGGTGGACAGGAAAAGCCCCGGGAACATTTGAATTTCATTTCCTGTTTGCACAGCGTGGAGAGCACAGGTGACCACAGAGAGCTCATCAGCACAGGTAACCATGCAGGCTGATAATCGAAAAAGAGCACCAGCATGGACCGTACAGGAGGTACTGGATTTGATCTCTATATGGGGAGAGGATTCAGTGCTAGCAGAACTGCGTTCGAAAAGACGAAATGCCAAAACTTATGAAAAAATTTCCAAGGGCATGATGGAGAGAGGCCACAATAGGGACACAGATCAGTGCCGCGTGAAAGTCAAGGAGCTCAGACAAGCCTATCAAAAAGCAAAGGAGGCAAACGGTCGCTCCGGGTCAGAGCCGCGGACATGCCGCTTCTACGCTGAGCTAAATGCATTTCTAGGGGGGGCCGCCACCACTACCCCACCTCTGACTGTGGATTCCGAGCTGGGGATAATCTCATCAGGTACACCTGATGATTCCGTGGAAGGGGAAGAGGAGGAGGAGGAGGACGAGCTGGCAGAGAGCACCCAGCTCTCCGTTCTCCCCAACAGCCAGGATCTGTTTCTCACCCTGACTGAAGTACCCTCCCAAGCCTCCCAAGCCAGCACCCAAGACCATGACCCCATGGAAGGGACCTCAGGTGAGTTTACCTTTTAAAATATAAAACATGGTTTAAAAGCAAGCATTTTTAATGATTAATTTGCCCTGAGCACTTGGGATGCATTCGCAGCCAGTACAGCTACTGGAAAAGTCTGTTAACATGTCTGGGGATGGAGCGGAAATCCTCCAGGGACATCTCCATGAAGCTCTCCTGGAGGTACTCCAAAAGCCTTGCCACAAGGTTTCTGGGCAGTGCAGCCTTATTCCGTCCTCCATGGTAGGACACTTGACCACGCCATGCTAGTAGCAAGTAATCTGGTATCATTGCCTGACAGAGCCTGGCAGCGTATGGTCCCGGTGTTTGCTGGCATTCAAGCAACATCCGTTCTTTATCTTGCTGTGTAATCCTCAAGAGAGTGATATCGCTTAGGGTAACCTGGTTGAAATAAGGGAATTTAATTAAGGGGACAGAGGTGGCCGTTCCTACTGGGCTGTTTGCCTGTGGCTGAAAAGAAATCCTTCCCTGCATTTAGCCAAGTGCAAAGGGGGGGGGGAGGATTGGCCCAGAGCTTTTCGCGTTTTGCTAGCAGGGATCTTCCCTGATACCAGCCACGCGGTGGGGGGAGGGAGAAAGCACTCATCCCAGAGAATTCATGGCGGGTGGTGGGGGGGGGTGTTGTTAGTTTGGTTCCTGCAGGGATCTTCCCTGATACCAGCCACGCGGTGGGGGGAGGGAGAAAGCACTCATCCCAGAGAATTCATGGCGGGTGGGGGGGGGGGTGTTGTTAGTTTGGTTCCTGCAGGGATCTTCCCTGATACCAGCCACGCGGTGGGGGGAGGGAGAAAGCACTCATCCCAGAGAATTCATGGCGGGTGGGGGGGGGGGTGTTAGTTTGGTTCCTGCAGGGATCTTCCCTGATACCAGCCACGCGGTGGGGGGAGGGAGAAAGCACTCATCCCAGAGAATTCATGGCGGGTGGGGGGGGGTGTTAGTTTGGTTCCTGCAGGGATCTTCCCTGATACCAGCCACGCGGTGGGGGGAGGGAGAAAGCACTCATCCCAGAGAATTGGAGGGGGGGGGGTGTTAACCTTCAGCAGCAGAAAACAAGCTAACAGGAAAACTGCAGCACAACGGGCTTTGCTTGGTATGTGGGAAAGCAGGGCGCAGAAGCCTAAAGACAGTGGCTTACCATGGCAGCATGCAAGGTGAATTCTGTTGCCCGGACCTGCGTCTGTGATCTCTAGCAGCAAAGCCACAGGCACTCAATATTAAGAGGCAAAATGCGACCTTGCACAGAAATCACATGTGCTATGTAATGTGAATAGTATACACCGTGAAAGAGTATAAGCATTGTTCTGAAAAATGTATCTTTTAAAAAAATTCTCTCCTTTTTTCACTCCCTCCAGCAGGTGCAAATGTTTCAAGCCTCCCTCCTCCTTCCCGAAGGCTATCCCAGATAAGGCGTCGTAAAAAAAAGACGAGAGAAGAGATGTTTTCCGAAATCATGCAATCCACCAGGAATGAAAGAGCTCATCTGAATGAGTGGAAGGAGACGGTTTGCAAGTATAGGAAAGAAGCCAGTGACCGTGAGGACAGGAGGGACCAACGTGAGGACATGAGGGACCAACGTGAGGACAGAAGGGACCAACGTGAGGAGAGGAGAGACGCTCGAGATGAGAGGTGGCGGCAGGAAGATCAGAGGAGTCGGGAAGCAACGCTGGGGCTGCTGCGTGAGCAAACAGACATGCTCCGGCGTCTGGTGGAGCTTCAGGAACGGCTGCTGGAGAACAGAGTGCCGCTACAGCCCCTGTATAACCCCCCTACCTCCTCACCATGTTCCATAGCCTCCACACCCAGACGTGTAAGAACACGGGGGGGGAGGCTCCGTACACCCTCCCATTCCACCCCAGTGGACAGCCCAAGCAAAAGGCTGCCATTTTTTTAACCTTTTTTTACTGGGCTTTTCCTTCCCGCAGATCCTCCTCCCAAACCCCACTCAGGTTCTGTGCCGCTACAGCCCCTGTATAACCCCCCTACCTCCTCACCATGTTCCATAGCCTCCTCACCCAGACGTTTAAGAACACGGGGGGGGGGGAGGCTCCGTACACCCTCCCATTCCACCCCAGTGGACAGCCCAAGCAAAAGGCTGCCATTTTCTTAACCTTTTTTTACTGGGCTTTTCCTTCCCGCTGATCCTCCTCCCAAACCCCACTCAGGTTCTCTCCCTCTTTTTATAATCAATTAATAAAGAATAAATGATTTTTAAACAATGGTGACTTTATTTCCTTTGAAAGCAAGCTGGGGGAAGGGGGAGGGTGGGTTCCTTACAGAGAATGAGTCAATAAAGGGGGCGGGTTTTCAGGAAGGATAAACAAACATAAATTTCACACTGTAGCCTGGCCAGTCATGAAACTGGTTTTCAACGCTTCCCTAATGCGCAGCGCTTCATCGTGTGCTCTTCTAATTGCCCTGGTGTCTGGCTGCGAGTAATCAGCAGCCAGGCGATTTGCCTCAGCCTCCCACCCTGCCATAAAGGTCTCCCCCTTGCTCTCACAGAGATTGTGAAGCACACAGCAAGCAGTAATAACAATGGGGATATTGGTTTGGCTGAGGTCTGAGTGAGTCAATAAGGATCGCCAGCGACCTTTTAAACGGCCAAATGCACATTCTACCACCATTCTGCACTTGCTCAGCCTGTAGTTGAACAACTCCTGACTCCTGTCCAGGCTGCCTGTGTATGGCTTCATGAGCCATGGCATTAAGGGGTAGGCTGGGTCCCCAAGAATAACAATTGGCATTTCAACATCCCCCACGGTTATTTTCTGGTCCGGAAAGTAAGTCCCTTGCTGCAGCCGTTTAAACAGATTGGTGTTCCTGAAGACGCGAGCGTCATGAACCCTTCCCGGCCAGCCCACATGGATGTTGGTGAAACGTCCCTTGTGATCCACAAGTGCTTGCAGCACCATTGAGAAGTACCCCTTGCGGTTTATGTACTGGGTACCCTGGTGCTCCGGTGCCAAGATAGGAATATGGGATCCATCTATTGCCCCACCACAGTTAGGGAATCCCATTGCAGCAAAGCCATCCACTATGACCTGCACATTTCCCAGAGTCACTACCTTTCGTAGCAGCACCTCCGTGATTGCTTTGGCTACTTGCATCACAGCAGCCCCCACAGTAGATTTGCCCACTCCAAATTGATTCCCGACTGACCGGTAGCTGTCTGCCGTTGCAAGCTTCCACAGGGCTATCGCCACTCGCTTCTCAACTGTGAGGGCTGCTCTCATCTTGGTATTCTGGCGCTTCAGGGCAGGGGAAAGCAAGTCACAAAGTTCCATGAAAGTGCCCTTACGCATGCGAAAGTTTCTCAGCCACTGGGAATCGTCCCACACCTGCAACACTATGCGGTCCCACCAGTCTGTGCTTGTTTCCCGGGCCCAGAATCGGCGTTCCAAGCCTATAACCTGGCCCATTAACATCATAATCTCCAAAGCACCGGGGCCCGCGGTCTCAGAGAATTCTGTGTCCGTGTCCATGTCCTCATCACGCTGGTCGCTGCGCTGCAATCGCCGCCTCCTCCTCCTCGCCTCTTTTTTCTGGTCCTGTGTAAGCATAAACTCCACGAGAAAGCGTGAGGTGTTTATAATGTTCAAGACTGCGTTCTGGAGCACAACGGGATCCATGCTTGATGCAGAATGGAGTCTGCAGAGTTCACTCAGGAAAAAAGGCGCGAAATGGTTGTCTGCCGTTGCTTTCAGGGAGGGAGGGGGAGGCTGTACCCAGAACTACCTGCGACAATGTTTTTTGCCCCATCATGCACTGGGGTCTCAACCCAGAATTCCAAGGGGGGTGGAGACTGCGGGAACTATGGGATAGCTATGTAAAAGCTACCCACAATGCAACGCTCTGGAAATCGATGCTACTATGGTAGCTTGGACGCACACCACCGAATTAATGGTGCATAGTGTGGCCGAATACATTCGAATTTATAAAATCGGTTTCCTAAATTCGAATTATATAAATTCGGATTAATCCTGTAGTGTAGACATACCCATGGAGTTAAGTTCCACCCTGTACGAGGGGAGAGGGGAGGACTGAGGAGTCTCCCTTGCAGCATCTATTCATTCCAAATCCACAAGTAATGAAAACACAATGGGTTTATGACATTTGGTCATTCCTGTGCTCCCCTGCCTTTCCCCCTCCCCTTTAACTCCTCTCCCCCAGCTGCAATATCCTCCAAATTCCCAAAACAGAATTAGATATGTATAAAGATCCAAAGGTTTGTCAGTTACATTCACTTATGATTCTAAAAGCGTGATTGTTTATCTGAACCTATCCAAACCTCTTACTTTGGAAATAATGCAGAAACAAGCTTTTTTGCAAGATTTCCAATATTTACATTAGAGATGGGCCTAAATACAAGAATTAAACCCCTGAAATTTGGAATAAGATCCAAAATTTGTATTTTACAGCTTGGACATAACTCTAATGGTCTTGTTTTGTTCAGGATAGAAATACAGAGTCACTAGGTTTAGGTTTTGCTCTTTCTGCTTCTGGCATGTTTTAATCCTCAGCAAGATTTTGGTAGCAGGAGAGCTTCAATTTAGGGCAAACATTTGAATAACTTCATTTTTTTCTCCAGATCAGTTTCCCCTTCCCTAATAGGGAAGAATGTTTTTTTGAGATTAATGACAGGAAACAAAAAAATCCATGTTCTATTCCTTGTTCTGCCACAAACTTCCTGTATAGCTTTGGGCAAGTTAATTAACCTATCTGTGCCCCAGTTTCTCCCAGCTATAAAATGGGACTAGTAATCTTTGTCTACCTCCCATGGAGGTTGTGAAACTAAACAAATTAATAGATATCTAAAGTGACCCTACGATGGAAAGTACTACGTCAATGTAAGTTATTATAATTATTGTTAAACATACACATGCTATTATCCCAGTCAAGATAGATATAAAATAAATGTAGATTTTATAGTGTTCTATACAATGTAAGAACATGTATCATTACTGATTATATGATTTGCTTGCCTTTTCTTTCTTTTTAGCTTGTTTGGAAATGTGTAACAAAAACAAAGGAAATTCACTAACCAAAAAAGGGGGATTCATAGAATGTTCCAATTGTAACCTAAGCTAGTAAAAACTAAGAAATTTATAGTTAAGGATGACTTCCAATATCTGGGCACAACAGGGTGTCTCCTTAATCATTTCCTCATTGTGCCCCATTATGTCTACGTATTGGAGGACAGCCTGAACTGTGAATTTCCTTATTATTAGTTCCTGTCACATTAAGATAGTTAACAATCTGTGTTGTTTGTTTGCACATTTAATATTCTCTTTTCATAATGCAGATCTGAGTAGAAGGATACTCTACTCTCCCGCCCCGCGTGTCAGTTATCTCATGACTCACTATTATGGCATTGATCTATTGACACTACATTTAAGATTGAGAAAACACATCCATTACTGCTAAGTTAAGTTCTTGTTTACTGTCACTGTTAACTTTCTGGGTGGAAAAATAGTGTTTGGTTTGAAATTTCTCAGTCCAGCGATGACTTTTTCAGAAAAGTGAAGAAAAATCCATTTGGCTATTTTTGAGATACCCAAGCATGAAGAAGTTTTTCATTCTTACCTACAAAATGTTTCAGATACTTTCCAGCTGGAGGATGAAAAAAACAGCTTCATTTAAAAAACTATCAAACTTGTCCTGGACTCAGTATCTGGTCCTGCTGTCTTTACTCATGTGAGAAACTCTGACTCAATACGCCCCATAAAAAAGCTTATATAAAAAGGGCACACAGGATCAGAACAAACAATTTACTTTGACATTTTTTAAAGGATTTCATTTGCAAATATGTGTGTGTTTGAAAACTGGATAAACTGCATACACACTTCACACCTTTCTTCTAACTCTTTAATGCACCGAAGCAGTACATTCCAGATATATGCTAACATCACAGCCAAGATCTCATTTGGGAGTATGTTTGATTAGGACTTTAATTTTATGTTATTTTATTTTATTTTAGGGTATATAAGAAACCCTCTTATATGATGTAGCAATTACAAAATATTTTGGGGGTTCCTTTTGCCCAACTAAATACTGCTGCTATGCCTGAATCCAAAATGAGATCCTACCACTAAGTCTCTTAAAGATTTACTTTTAGTAATTTTCTTTTCTTTTCAAATTTCAGATGACACCTTTCTCACTTACGGCCTGATCCTGCAAGCATCACTATTCCCATGGGTGACCCTTATTCATGTGAATAGTCTTATTGAAACCAATAAGTAAGGATTGAAGGATTGAGAACTTCATTCTTAATTTCAATTCTTAACCAACATCTATAATGATCTATCTATATTTAGGTTTCAGAGTAGCAGCTGTGTTAGTCTGTATCCGCAAAAAGAACAGGAGTACTTGTGGCACCTTAGAGACTAACAAATTTGTTTGAGCATAAGCTTTCGTGGGCTACAGCCCACTTCATCGGATGCATAGAATGGAACATATAGTAAGGAGATATATATACACATACAGAGCACATGAAATGGTGGGAGTTGCCCTACCAACTCTAAGAGGCTAATTAATTAAGATGAGCAATTATCATCAGGAGAAAAAAAACTTTTGTAGTGATAATCAAGATGGCCCATTTCAGACTGTTTGACAAGAAGCTGTGAGGATACTTAACATGGGGAGATAGATTCAATGTGTGTAATGGCTCAGCCATTCCCAGTCTCTATTCAAGCCTAATATCTAGGTATCTAGTTTGCATATTAATTCAAGTTCAGCAGTTTCTTGTTGGAGTCTGTTTTTGAAGCTTTTCTGTTGCAAGATTGCCACCTTTAAGTCCGTTACTGAATGACCAGAGAAGTTGAAGTGTTCTCCTACTGCTTTTTGAATGTTTTGATTCCTGATGTCAGATTTGTGTCCATTTATTCTTTTGCGTAGAGACTGTCCGGTTTGGCCAATGTACATGGCAGAGGGGCATTGCTCGCACATGATGGCATATATCACATTGGTAGACATGCAGGTGAACGAGCCCCTGATGGCGTGGCTGATGTGATTAGGTCCTATGATGATGTCACTTGAATAGATATGTGGACAGAGTTGGCATCGGGCTTTGTTGCAAGGATAGGTTCCTGGGTTAGTGTTTTTGTTGTGTGGTGTGTGGTTGCTGGTGAGTATTTGCTTCAGGTTGGGGGGCTGTCTGTAAGCGAGGACAGGTCTGTCTCCCAAGATCTGTGAGAGTGAGGGATCCTCTTTCAGGATAGGTTGTAGATCTTTGATGATGCACTGGAGAGGTTTTAGTTGGGGGCTGAAGGTCAGGGCTAGTGGTGTTCTGTTATTTTCTTTGTTGGGCCTGTCCTGTAGTAGGTGACTTCTGGGTACTCTTCTGGCTCTGTCAATCTGTTTTTTCACTTCAGCAGGTGGGTATTGTAGTTTTAAGAATGCTTGATAGAGATCCTGTAGGTGCTTGTCTCTGTCTGAGGGATTGGAGCAAATGCGGTTGTATCTTAGAGCTTGGCTGTAGACAATGGATTGTGTGGTGTGTCCTGGATGGAAGCTGGAGGCATGTAGGTAAGTATAGCGGTCAGTAGGTTTCCGGTATAGGGTGGTATTTATGTGACTATCGCTTATTAGCACAGTAGTGTCCAGGAAATGGACACTACTATATTTATCTTATATATTTTATCTATATTTTATCTATATTTAAATGATTTAGCTCTCTCTGCACTGTTGTCACTCTAACCTTGTAGTCTTATGACCATACAGAGGCAATGCGTGAGGGAGGGAGGTCACGTGGAGCAGGGCCGGCTCCAGGCACCAGCCTAGCAAGCAGGTGCCTGGGGCGGCCAATGAAGAGGGGGGCGGCACGTCCGGCCGTTCGGCGGCGGGGCCGTCACTCCCTCTCGGAGTGAAGGACCTGCCGCCGAATTGCCGCCGTAGAATGAAGCGGCAGTAGAGCTGCAGCCGCTTGCGATCGCGGCTTTTTTTTTTTTCCTGCTTGGAGCGGCAAAAACGCTAGAGCCAGCCCTGACGTGGAGTCATGTGCCCCCCCAGATTTGCTGCTTGGCTTGTACAGAGCATGCTCTATAATATCTGCTGAAGCCACTGCCCTCACTCTGACTCCCCTCCACCACACTATTGGCTGGTACAGGTCGTTTCTGACATTACCCAGCCATTGTTTATCTGCTCTGATATACCACATAGGTGTTCTTCCTCCTTCTCTCCCTCAGCCAATTACCACATATGAGCCAAGTACAGGGCTCATTTTAATTTACCAAGTGATACAATATATGAATATGGAGGGGAACTTAGCACATGGCTTACGGATAAAATATTGCAATGAGTCATACTTAAGGCACATAGAAAAATATACCTGGCACTCAGTTCTCTAATATTTACTCACATGAGGACTACTCCAGGGAATAAAGATTTGCAAGATTAGGTCTAAAATTAATTATGAATATATACATACACATGCACATACAGAGATCAGAAGAGCTCCTTTCCTCACATGCTTTTGGAGCGCTTCTGATCTCTTAGGTAAATATGTTATTACAGGAAGACTATAAGTACAGTACTATTTATCTGATAGCCTGGAGTGGCTTTATGACTAAGTACATAATTATGTAAAAAATTACCTAAGACACTGCAAGGTTCAGAGCCTTATGGTCTCTCCGGTAAATAAATAATAAGAGAAAAAAACTACATAATTTACCCAAGAGGCTAGAACATCTCTCGGGCAATTAAGTAATTAGGTTGCCCACTATACATAGAACAAATTCTAATTTATAATGATTGGCACTGCTGATTATTTTATGTCTGTTTTCCATTAGCTTCTTTTTTTTCCCTTTCTTTCTTTTTTTTTTTTTTTTTTGAAAAGTAGCACAAAATATTCCGATAATGGGGAATTACTTATCCCATTACTGTAAGGTAACTGTGAGAATGATGTTAAATCTGTGTACATTGGTTATATTCCACTGATACAAATGATAGACCAAATCATGGTGATCCCCCTGCAGACTTTTCAGTGCCCCTCAACTAGGCACACATAGCAGCAGGTGCTTTTCTTTGCCAGACATGTGACCATAATAATAAGGGTAGCATCAGAACAGAACAGAATAGAGATCCACTTGGTACAGAAGTGAAGGGGGATATTCATGGCCTGTTCTGATTCCAATGATGCTTAGAGTTACTTCTGGGTAGTTCTTAAATCCATCACTGGGATAGAGTCCTTTAATCTCTACCTCGGCAATCCTATCCCAGTGGAGGATTGCTTTGTTGTACCATAAGGAGGGAGAGGCATAAAGCCTGGATCCAATTCATATGCACCAGCAGGGAGTTCATCTATGCTAGAGAATTCTCTGCTGGTGATATGTGGCCAGAATCCAGTACAAAAGCAGAGTTAACATATACCTATATTCTGGGCCTTGTCTTGTTTTGTATTTAGGATGTAATTATTCTATGGTGTTTTTTTTTTAAAAGGGGCTATATTAGCTAAAAGTAGAAATAATATGTGCAGGGGACTGAGTGTAGAGGGTATTGACAGGTCTGGGGACAACTTGCATAAATATTCATCCAGACCATGTTTTCTGGCTGCTAGACCATACTCTGTAACAGTCCTTTGAAGTTCCTGTCATGAAAAGCCTGTGAAATGGTATCTCTGTGACATTTCAAAAGAGCCAGCATCTGTGTGGCCAACTTCTGCTGGTATGTACCAGCAGCCAGAATTTGGCCTCAAATCTAAAGCATTGCTCTGGTATGTAACTTATATAGCCGAATAGGACTATGAGTGTTAATGTGCCAGATACAAGGGAGTGCATTTAGAGCACCATAGGAACATACATTCAGAAATCCATTATTTCTGTGGGTTTAAGCATGTGCTAATGTATGTCCAAGATGGGGAAGGGGGAAAGAAGCTTTTTATTTTACTCTGGGCCAATAAAAGAAAACTTCATAAACTGAAGAAAGCAGGAGGGAAGATCTGAGCAAAAGTAATATAATGTGTATTTATGCATTTGTGTATTTACACAAGAAAAAACATAGCAGTAATAGCAACACATTTTATTTGTTAATTCAGATTAAGTGGCCAGTTCTGTGAAAACCTGAAGATTAATAAATACTTGAAGATCAATACCTAAACCTCTGACAGACAGCTCATGTAACTCCAGCACAGCAGAGTACTCGCGACATTCCTACTCTTGCTCATCTTCCACACCCAAGGATCATGCTACTTCCATGAGTCACTGCATGCTCCTCTTTAGGAAACATTATCCCTTTCACTAAGGCAGCTTATGTCGACCTAACTATATCAGTGTCTACACTACAGTCTTGCTCCTGCCAATGCAAGTGCCCTAGTACAACAACATAATAACTCCACTCTACAAAAGGAATAGAGCTTATGTCGGTGTAGAGTTAGGGCGACAGTGTCTGTGTAGACACTGCATTCCTTATATCCGCTGTTGGCTGTCATTCTTGTCAATTTCACACTCGCGGGAGTCTTGAAATTCAGAAGAAAGCCGGCTCCCGGCTCCCCAGCTGGGCTGCCACCCAGGCTCCTGGCTTGGGCTACCCATAGAGAGCCCTACTGTCCCCTGGGGTCCCGGATCCTTGCTCTCTGCTTGGAGCATGGCAGCTGGTCTCCAGGCACTGATCTCACCACCAAATTTTATACCTTAGATCAGGGGTTCTCAAACTTCATTGCACCGTTACACCCTTTTGACAATAAAAATTATTACACAATCCCAGGAGTTCAGACCGAAACCTGAGCCTGCCCAAGCCCCGCTGCCCCAGGTGGGGGGGCCAAAGCCGAAGTCCCAGGGCTTCTGCCCCAGGCCGGGGGCCTGTAACCTGAGCCATGCCACCCAGGGCGGAAGCCCTTGGGCTTTGGCTTCGGCCCTGGGCGATGGGGCTTGTACTTCAGCCCCAGGCAGTGGGTCTCGGGCTTCGGCCCCGGGCCACAGCAAGTCTAATACCGGCCTTTGCGACCCCATTAAAACAGACTTTGGAGTCCTGACCCACAGTTTGAGAACCACTACCTTAGATCCAACCTTAGCCTGAAAATGATCATTTGTATTATTTAGCAATGGCCCCAGCCTGCCAAACCACAGCCATATATGATCAATAGATTTAGATTGATATATTTACCATTCAAATCCACTGGTCATACATTGAATGTAAACAAATCCCTTTTGCACAATGATTTCTCACAAACCTAAACTCCATCCTTTGGAACTATATGTCTTTAAAATACTTGACTGATATAAGGTGTCCCTAAAGAAAATAC
The DNA here is from genome assembly GCF_028017835.1 of Emys orbicularis. Classification (NCBI taxonomy): domain Eukaryota; kingdom Metazoa; phylum Chordata; order Testudines; family Emydidae; genus Emys; species Emys orbicularis. The sequence goes on along the minus strand of NC_088683.1, from coordinate 263,189,073 downwards.
AGTGGAACTAACTGTCAGCTGGTCAGACTTGAGAAGTATCAGAGGGGCAGCCATGTTAGTCTGGATCTGTAAAAAGTGACAAAGAGTCCTGCGGCACCTTATAGACTAACAGACGTATTGGAGCATAAGCTTTCGTGGGTGAATACTCACTTCATCAGTTGCATGTAGTGGAAATTTCCAGAGGCAGGTATAAATATGCAGGCAAGAATCAGTCTAGAGATAACGAGGTTAGTTCAGTCAGAGAGGATGAGGTCCTCTTCTAGCAGTTGAGGTATGAACACCAAGGGAGGAAAAACTGCTTTTGTAGTTGGCTAGCCATTCACAGTCTTTGTTTAATCCTGAGCTGATGGTGTCAAATTTGCAGATGAACTGAAGCTCAGCAGTTTCCCTTTGAAGTCTGGTCCTGAAGTTTTTTTGCTGCTTTAAATCTGCTATTGTGTGGCCAGGGAGGTTGAAGTGTTCTCCTACAGGTTTTCATATATTGCCATTCCTAATAGCTGACTTGTGTCCATTTATCCTTTTCCATAGGGACTGTCCAGTTTGGCCGATGTACATAGCAGAGGGGCATTGCTGGCACATGATGGCGTATATTACATTGGTGGACGTGCAGGTGAATGAACCGGTGATGTTGTGGCTGATCTGGTTAGGTCCTGTGATGAGTGAGTATTCACCCACGAAGACTTGAGAAGTGTCTCTTCAACATTACAGAAGGTGATACTCACGCTGACTTTCAATGGTGCAAAAGCAGCAGCTCCTCTAAAATGAGCCAAAAGGAAGCCTACCTGTGGGCCAAGCTAGAATAGTCTGTGCTAAACTTTTTACAACTGAGTCATTCTTTACATATCATACACACAGAGCAGAGTGTCCAGTTCTACACTTTAAAGATCTTAACTGTCAAGTCCTGTGACGCTTCTAATTTATTTTGTCTTATTTCCGATTTGCAGTAAAATTCTGAGTAGAGCTGGGTGGAGAACGGTAATTCCATTTGACAGAGGATTTCCATATTTCCAGATTTGTTTTTGTTCCAGTCTGGAATAAAAATAACAACTTTGTACATTCTCCACACAACAGAAATCTGAGGTTAAAATTGTTTTGGAAAAAATGAAATTATTTCATTTTGATAATTCCAAAATGAAATTTCACCTAGGAGGCTGACGGAGAGCAGGAAACCTCGAAACCCTGGTTCTCGCAGGGCTTCCAGTCTCTTGGCTCCATTTCAACCAACCAGGCAGGCTGTTCCAGAGCAGGAGACCCTGGTCCATGACAGTCTGCCGGCTGTCTGTCTTATAGCCATTGATCATGGAAATCTTGGGGTCCCTGATTCAGAGGCACTTTGCTTGGTGGGTTGTCCTGGATCCCTGGACCTTGGAAGTCCTTGGGCTGCCGAGCAGCTGGGTGGGCAAGCTGGCAAGAAACCAGGCAGGATTCTGTTGAAAACCTGCCTGGTTCTGAAGGAATTCTGTTGAAATCAAACCATCTTCACTGAATGTTTCCATTTTGATGAGTCTGCAAATTCTAAAGAGAAACTATTTTGACAAAAAACTTTCCAACCAGCTCTATTTCTGAATAACTACGTAAGGATGCGTTACCAGTCCTTGGTGCAATAGTGGTTTAAATTTAAGGATGCCATCTCCTTATCCCACCTGTTACACAGGCCATGCTTTAGAAGGGTTATTTTTGCAAATTGAACTTGTAAGAAAATAAGCCCCACTGTCAATGTGTGCACATATATTTTATATTTTCATAATGAAAGAAAGCATCCTAAGGATACACAAACCTTGTTATCACAGTGGGTCCAGTTCCCAGGGACCATTAATAGAAGCAGAGGTTGTATTGCTCTTTGTAATATTCATGATTTATGGAGGGCCCAATATGACCTCAGACTAGCCCTGGAATACATCAAGGAATGAAAGGGACAAGATACTCTGAGATATAAAAGATATTGTACCCCATAGAGCTCTTAATCATCAAATACAATTTAAATAACAAAGGGGTTACATATTCAGTGTAATACACAAGGATTCATAGATTCCAAGGGCAGAAGGAACCATTGTGATAATCTAGTCTCACTTCCTGTATAATAAAGGCCATAGAACTTCCCCAGAATAATTCCTAGCCATATATATATAGCCATATGATTAATATTAAAGCTAAGGGGAGATGTCTCACTAAATCCTTGCAAATTACATTTATCATTGAGTCTGCTTAAACCTCAAGAAGCAAGAAAAGTTATAGCTAAGGCCCTAATCCTGCAAAGGTATGTAAGTGCTTAACTGAACACACTGTGACATCAATGAGACTAGTTCATAAATTTAAGCACTTGAATACATCTTCTCAGGATTGGGGCAAATGCTGTGACTCCCAGCTTAGAATGCCACATTGTGCCCAGTTATAACATGTTCTATCAAAGTGTTAAATAATGATCTATGCCTACTTACACTGTATGTGGGAAATCATTAAATCCTGGTTACATCATTAAACACTAACTAGAAGAAAAACAAGAAAAAGAAAATTGCATGTGCATACCTACCACAGTAGTAACATATTAATCTGTGGTGTGGTAACTTCTTTGGAGACTAGGGGCCCAATCCTATCTCACCGAAGTCAATGGGAATTTTGCTGTTGACTTCAATGGGAGTATGAATTAGCTCATGGCCATGGCTTCTCCCAAAGCTCACTGTTGCCTTTTTCTTAATTTTTAAAAACTGAAGTCAAAACTGATAAGTATTGAGCACTGGGGACTCTACGACAGTTTATACTGGAATGCACATAAATGAAAACTTGACCATTTTTTTAGAGGTCACTCATTTGTGAGTCGTATGTTTCCTGTGAGGAGTTACGGTGTATGTGAAATGTTTGTGGTGTTTGCTTTTGGAATGGTCATTGCTCTGGAAGAAAGGCCCAAAACTCTCAAGAAATCATATAGAATCATTTTCTCACCGGAAATGTATATTAATTACTAATGAACATTTTCAGTTAGTAAACAAATGTTTCTGTAACCTCTCATGGAAGACTATTCCACAAACAAACTGATGTGCTTGCTAATCTCAGACATGCAGATTCTTTAGGAAATAAAATTCAAATTAGACCCAAAAGGCAAATAAACCAAACAAAATGTTTTTTATGTTCTTGGCCTGCCATCTAATTCTGCAGGCCCTACTAGGGTTTATGCAACATTTAAAGGAGAATATCAGCTTAATTTTTTTTTTTTAATGAAGTAACATTCAAGCTCTTATCCTTGTGAAGGTAGCCTTGAAAATGTAACTGAGGGAAACCAATCACTATGGTTGAATGCCTGTCACTGATTTTTTCATAAATGCCACAGTCCCTTCAGTCCCCCAGAGTGATAGTGGTTCAGTAAGCAGTACTTTTCCTTTGAAATGATGAATTCTCAAAAGTTTTCATAGTGTGGACCATATCTTGCCCCAAATGAGGATGAAAAGAAGATGGGGCTATGGCCAGCCCCTACATACTAGCCAACACAGGCTGTGTCTTTACCTTGTGTTGGCTAACATGTGGTAACTAACATGAGGTAAAAGCCTAATAAAGACAAGGCAGTTGTAGTTTTAGTATGAGTCAAGGTAAACCCTAGGATTCGCCTAGGTCTTTTCTTTGACCTGCTACTACATGTGAAAGCTACAACCTGACATTTCTTCACTAGGTTTTCACTTCATGTTATTTACCATGTGTTAGCTAACCTGAAGTAAGAGCATGCTTTTTTTTTTTCTAGTAAAGATGCACCCAGAGTGTGCTGAGCCATAACTCTACCAAGCCTTCCACATTAGCCCACAGAGTGGGTCAGTTATGCTGGGGGAGCAAACCGCAATATCCTAATGGACAGTGGATCCTTCATATTTCCTCTATGTGCTGGGTTATCTGGGGTATGACTGTGCCTCAGCAGTATTCTCACTCTCTGATGTCAGCCTTAAGTGACCATTTGGGCAGATCACCACAGCACAGAAGCATCCTGGTCATGCCCTCTTTCCCTCAGACATACCTCCAACACTGAGGTCTAAAAGGAATTTTAGGGTAGAATCTGCTATGGCAGCTCTTTCTCCCCTGATTTCCCCCTATCCTGGTGGAATCCTCCACCAGCTGCTTCGGCTGATATAATAGCTGCCTGTGCCACAATAGCAAGGCTGAAGATCTGGCCCCCCAAATCTGTTTATTTTGTCTTTAGCACATTTATAATTTGTTAGTGCATATTGGTCTTTATTCACAAGGGAAAGCTATTTTTGTGCTGTTGCCAAAAGACTACAGGAACTAGCAGCCTGATTAAAATAATAACTTGATGCAATGAACTATCTTGATGGTTCCAAGAATATAATTTAAATTATGTTTAACTAACAATGGGCCTGATCAGGGTTTCCTCCTCATGCAGATCTCCTGCTCCTGGATGGAAAGAGGTGGGGAAAGGTCATCTATCACCCAACACTGTTTCCCCCTTCCTTGTCCTTCACATAGAAGGTTCTCCATGAGACCAGGATGCTCATCAGGAATGAGAGCAGGCACTGGGAAGGCAGAAGAAGAGTGGGCAGGTCAGGGGAGGGACTGGAGATGATGCATATCATCCATCCCCCCCCCCCCCCCCAACCCCTATGCCATATCCAAAATAGATTCCTTTAGATATGTAATACAGCTAGAAGCCCATTTTAAGGGAGGTTCTGAGAAATGTCATATTGCCAGGTAGCATGAGGGGTTAATGAAAGTGGATGAGGTGCTAGAGAGACTCAGAGCAGGTGTGGAAACACAGGGCTTCTGTGTAAATGGTCCAAATTTTGAAGAAAACTCTGCAAGGGAAAGCAAATTTGTGGCTGTTTTCTCTCCTTCAGCCAACTCCTTTAGGTTTTCCCACAGGAGGGGCAATCAGGCCTAATGTCAATTAAATAATCTTAGGAAAAGTGGCACAGCAGTGGCTCAAAAATCATTTACTTTGAGCAGCTTGCTTAACCCTTACTACTGAATTTCCCATTGTAAACTCTAATAATGCTTCATATTTGTTTGGAAGTGCTGCCAACATTACAGGAACTCTTTCCTTCAAATAAGTGAGTCTCAATTTAAAATGATGTACTTCAAAATATATCCACTTTAAAAAAAATAAACACATCAAACGTTTTGTGTTTTACTAAAAATTGAAGAATAAGCCTAGGTAAAAAAATAACACAATTTGTAGTCAGTAACCAAAATATGTTTAACAAAATGTGTACACACTTTACCTTTATATTTCTGTAACTTGGCATATACACAATAGGAAATAATTTACCAATGATACTGGCTGTTACATTAGCGATTTTGCTCCCACATAAAAATGTAAAGTATATCTCCTGATTGTAAACCTTGTGCACTTTGAAATGCACAGTCTCCGTCCAATAAAAATCCTTCAAAGTCACCTTGCATAATATACCAAATAGCAATACAAGCTATATGAAGAGTTTTTAAATATAAACTTTTGATTGAAAGAGGATTTGTACTACATTTATAAACTATAATCAGAATGATAGTATATTATTATATATATTATGTAATAATAATTTAATAAATGAATTTTGCAGCAGTATGTTATCATACTGACAGTGCTGAAAAAAATTCAACGCTTTCCCCTCCGGTGGAGGGATATAGATAATTACCAGGAAAGGTGTAATTCCTGTATTCTATACCTTTTCAATGTCAAAAGAAAGGTTAAATTATAAGTAATTGAGAAGACATAGCATTTTGCTGACACTACAACTGTGTGCTGTGCTGTCAAATGAGATTTTTAAGAACCTCAGATGGCTCTGGGCTAGTATTGAAACTTGGACAAAGTGCTAGGGATGGGAAAACTCCTTTTTATAAATACAGAATGCCTTTAAGAAAATCATGGGTTCTAGATTTACAACCTAATTCAAAACCTTTGAGGTGCTAGTTCAATTTGTTTCTGGCAAAACATGAATTTAGGGCTTTTTTCTGCTTCCTTTCTCTGATAGTCTTAAAATCAGTGCAAGAATTCCTTTCAAACTATAAACACTTAATTTTTTAATACCCCAGGCTTCCATTTACTTGAACATTTAATTAAAAAATATTTTTGAAAGAAAGGGGGGAAGTTTAAATTAAGGAGACATATATTCTGTTAAACTTCCAAAAGTTTTTGTTAAATCTAAAATTTCAAAATAAAAATGTTAAAAATTCCAGAGGTTTTATGGAATGCCAAACACTAGTGGGAAATAATGACCAGCTGGGGCACTACAAGCCAGTCATTAATCTCTAAGAAATGTCCTTGAATCATTGTTATTCTGTACTTATATCTATTTTATTTTGGAAAGAGCTGGTCTTTTGATGAGAAGAGGGTAGAGGAGGAAAAAACACTGAAACTAAAACAGAAAAATGCAAAAGCATTTGTGTGACACTGGCCAAACAGGTGCCAGCTCTTGTCAAGAATTTAGGCCTTAGCCGAGCACTGACAAATTCATTGTTGGAAACCAGTCTTTTTTACCTCTGTGTTCGTATGATTAAGAAGTGTATGGAACTTATAACAATGTGTTTAGTGTTTAGACTTTATGGTATACTTGTAAGTTGCTGCATGCATTAATCTCACTTATGATATCTTTATCACATATTATAGGTGATATTAAGGTTTTGCTTCATAACTATAAAAATGTTTGCTCTGAAATTGTGAACCCAGTGAGCAGGGATAACCTCCTGTCCATCAAGAAGGCTATCAAAACTAAATGGGATGTTAACATCACAATACAAATATTTTGTTAATTGCCCCCCTCACACCATGAAGAAGTTACATGCAAAAGGGCTCATCCCATCAGCTTGAATTCTGTCAGAAAGAAATAAAAATATCTAACAAGAAAACGTTTAGTCTCTTTTGCTGTTTGGACTGTTACAGGGCCGGAGCTACAAAACAGAAGCAGAGATTCCCAGGGTCAACCTGGGTTAGCCCTAAAAGACATTCAGAGCTAACAGATTACTACAACTCTGTCACCTTTTAAAAATAAAAACTGTAACTCATTTGTGTATATATGTTTGCCTGCTTTAACCTTGTAATAATTCTCTCATTTCTTTTTCCTAATTAATAAATCTTTAGTTAGTTTATTACAGGATTGGCTATAAGCATTTTTTTTTGGTGAGAGATCTAAAGTACAAGTTGACCTGCAGTAAGTGACTGGTCTCTTGAGACTGGAAGTAACCTGAATATTTTGCGACGTTTGGTGTATAGCAACCCATCATCACTAAGTCCAACTTGGCTGGGTGGCAAGATAGACTGGAATGCCAAAGGGGTCTGTCTGTGACACCATGGTAAGAATGTGATAGTGCTTTAGGAGTTCACTCTTGTTACTGGGTTGGTGAAATCTAATTATAGAATATACAACCAGTTTGGCACTCATAGTCATGAACCACTCTTTCAGACAGTGTAACAATTTGTTTTATTTGAGAATTAGAAGCAAGAAACTCCTGAGTTCCATTCCTGATTCTGCTACTGACATTCTGTGTCACTTATGAAAATAAATTAACTTCTGCTTCAGGTCCCCCATGGTAAAAGGGGATCAACCATATCACAGGGGTATGACAAGGACCAATTAGTGTTTGAAAAGTGATATGGAGACATAAAGGGCTATATAAGTAATAAATATTATTGGGATTGGGTGAAACATTTGTTACTAAAACATATGGTTTATCAAAATGTGCCTGTTTTCAGTTCATGAACTGGAAGCATTTTTTTAAAAATTGCCAAATACCATAACCATCCCTATATCTGCAGCATAATAAGACTACAAAAGAGATGTGATACTCTTATTTTATCTGGCACTCATTAGATTCCACCAAAATGTGGGTAATACCACAGAAAGCCATGGAGGGGACTCAACATTGTCCAGCAAAAAAATAAGAACTGAAGAACATAAATTGTGAAGAATAATAAAGGGAGCTAAGCTTATTCACAGTGAAAAAGAAAAAACCTTAGGTAATACAATAAATAGGTGTTTTTTCAAACTTATGAAGCGTGTTTGTACTCAATAGAGATACATTTTTCACAATTGTAAGGCGGCTTCAAAACCAGGGGCATAATCTCTAATAACTAAAGAGGAACCTCATGCAGACTACTTCATACTAAAGGCAAAAAGCATATGGAATAAGTTACTGATCAATGGCAACTGAAACAAAAACTATACATAAATTTAAGAGACAACTAAATTTATTTCCGGAGAGGAAGGGAATCGAAGGTTATGGAGAAAAAGCAGGAAAATGGGATTAAGATACATTTTTAAAACGTAGTTATGTTAGGCCAAACATTGTCCAGATCCTAAAGTTTCTTGTGTTCTTTGAGAAAAGTCTGGTCTACTTCCTTTTGTTCTCCTCCATCTATTTACCAGACCCCAAAGGGTTTACTTCTGCCTGCAGGTCTTTCCACATACATAACTTCTTTTGACTTCAATGGAAACTACATGAATATAAAACAGCAGGACTGGGTACCAGAACACCAAGATTGGGGGAAGGTAAAGAAAGGCATCAATTACAAGATGAATGTTAAATCTTGCATTGTTTCACATATTCCAGCTTCCAATGCCATTTATACCATAAACCTTATAATTTCCTGAGGAGAGAACTTAGAGAGAATAAGGCCTGGTCTACACTAAAAAGTTAAATCAACCCAGCTATGTGCCTGAGTGATGGTAGTTAAGCCAAACTAGCCCCCAATACAGACAGTACTAGGCTGATAAAAGAATTTTTTGATCTACCTACTGCCTCTCAGGGAGGCATATTATCTATGCTGACAGGAGAACTCCTTCCATTGGCCTAGGCAATGTCTACACTGAAGCACTACAGATGCTGTAGCGTTCCAAGTGTAGACAAGCCCCAAAGGGAGACTTAGGGCATGGCTACACTTGCAGATGTAGAGCGCTGTGAGTGAAACCCGCCTTCGGAGAGCGCAGTAGGGAAAGGGCTGCAGTCTGTCTACACTGACAGCTTCAAGCGCACTGGCATAGCCACATTTGTGGCACTTGCAGTGGCATTGGGAGTGGTGCATTATGGGCAGCTATTCCAGCATGCAAGTGACTGCAACGTGCTTTTCAAATGGGGGGGTGTGTGGAGTGTGACAGGGAGTGTGTTGTGTGTATGTGGGGGGAGTGAGAGAGAGTTTTTGGGGGGCTGAGAGCATGTCAGCATGCTGTCTTGTAAGTTCAGACAGCAGCAGACCCCTCCTTCCCCCCCGCTTCTCTCTCACACACACAGTATTCCACACTAATCTGTCTCGGAGCAGATAAGCAGTCGGCTGTCAGAAATGGAGCTTTCAAACGGCATTTCCGCATTCCTACAGCGAGTTCAAAACAATGAGAAGAGTGGCCACTTGACTTAAGGGGATTATGGGACTTTTCCGGAGGCTGATCAGAGCGCAGTAATGCAACACCTCGTCCACACTGGCGCCGCGGTGCTCCAGCAGGGGCGCAACAAACATTATTCCACTCACCGAGGTGGAGTACCAGCAGCGCTGTAGCCGCGGAGTCAGAGTGCTCTACGTGCCTTGCAAGTGTGGATGGGTAGTGAGCTAGTGCGCCTGGGGCTCCTTTATTGCACTTTAACTCTCAAGTGTAGCCAGGCCGAAGGACACAAACATAATATAACACATAACAGCATCGGTCATATGGACACGGTCCATCATTTTAGTTTTTATTTTCTTTAAAATTTCCCCCAACATTTATCAGTGTTTATTTTTTTTAAAATGGGTAAAAATCAGTGCAAACATTTACTTCATCATTTTCTGGGTAACGATCAGGGTTAATACTGGGGAATGGTAGAAAAGAGGCAACAAGTAGATAAAAGTACCTATATTGAAAGTAAAAAATAGTTTTGTGCTGTTATTTATTTAATGAACTATACATTAACAGACTATATACACAGATGCATACTCATATGTGTGTATTTTCCACTACATAGCCTTACTTTAACAGATAACCTCACATTTACACGTAGACCTGTTTATTACTTATATAAACACAACTACCTAATATAATGGATTGGATTTTCTTAACATAATCAGCATTTTCAGGTAACTGAGTGGTCCAAAATTTGGGTGAAAAATCAGTAAAAAAATAGCTTTTGTAAAACCCAGGAATTTTTCAGTAAAAACTGAAAATGAAGGGCCTTACATATGGACAATAAAGGGTGGTGGTTAGATGGTGAGGAGGAACTTTGCTCTGGAAAGAGCTTTGAGTTTCTCTTCTGCATCAAGACAAAACCCAAGACCTTTCAAAAGGGAAAGTGAGAGGCACCGCCCCAGAATAGCTAATAGCCTGGTGGTTAGGACACTCAACTGATACGTGGGAGAACCACATTCAGGTTGCTGTGGTACCTGATTTAAATCTGCTGCTTCCACACGCCAGGTAAGTGCCCTAACCACCAGGGTATTCTGGGATTTCCTGTGTGCTCTGCTTTTTCAGAAAGTCCATCCTGGACCTAAGAAACCTTCCCAGTGACAGTTACATCAAAACGGATACATTTCTGTGAAAAGTCTGTTTAGACTACTCAGTATTTTCCAATTAAAAATGTTTCATCAACAAATTCCTAGTCACTTCTAAAGCTGGGTTGGCTGGGAGCTTTGTAGGTATCGGAGAACATGGTTTGTAACAAGACATGTGCGTAACAGTTAAGTAACCATATGACCTTACTTTTGTACTCGTGTTCTGCCCACCCTCCTTTTTCTTCTACCAGTTGTTGTGGTTGTTACTTGTTGTATCATGTCTACTATTCAAATGTAAGCTCTTCTAGACAGGGAAGGCATCTGCCTAAATGTTTGGAAAGTGCATAGCACATTTTGCATGTTACCACAATATGCATAGAAACAAAATAATAATAATAATAGTTTCATTGTTTTTATATGGCAAAGTAATTAAGTATTATGCTATTTGGTTGAATCAAATTATCTGAAATCAGTGTTTTCCAAAGCACAGGTAGTTGAAGTGCTCTTGCCAATATATTTCTTACCATTTGATGCTGTAGGTACATGATCTAACCTTGTTACCACACCCCATGCTGTCTTCTTGTTTTGATACATTAGGGCGAGGGCTTATTTCCATTAAAATAAGCCATTCACTGACGTCAGCAACCAGAAATTTGGGATAACAAAAGGTTATCCTAATGGTAGCAACAGCAATTTTTTTTTTTTAAAGAGGAGACTTCTGCATGATTTCGTCCTACAGAATAGGAAAAGATAAAAGACCTGAAATAATAATCAAATGACTAGCCATTATCTGCTCTGTCAGCAGTCTAAGGCCTTCCAAGTCTTGCTATCAACAGATGGACAATTACATTAGCTTGTTTTCCTTCAAACAAAAGTGAAAGTTTTATGTTTAACTCCTTGTGCATGCCTTATTATGTTTCTGCATTAGTACTGATTTGTATTTGCATTGCTTTGAGATGCATTTAGATGTTTGGGGTGCCAAAATTCCCATTGACTTCACTGGAAAGATGATTAGATCCTAATTATACTTTGAGACTTTCCCTCTTTCTTGGATATGATCTTAACCTAGAAAACTGTAACTGGTAAAGACCAAGTAGTTCTTAAACAAGTAGTGAAAAGTTTTGGAAGGAAAATAATACATCATATTTTGTACACCCATTCTGTGACTTAAAAACGGTACACAGTGTTCTGAACTAATATATATTGTTTCAGAGGAGGCCCTGTAACATTAAAACATCAAAGATGTAAACATACAGATTGGAAAAAACATGTATTGGCTTGGTTAATTAAATGTTTGAGGAGTTTTTTGTTGGTGGGGTTATTTTGTTGGAGTTTTTTTATATGCAGTACTGTTTGAACCAACCCTCAGTGAAAGGAATGTATCTTCACTGATTTCAGTAGCACTGAACTGAGCACATATACAGAAGGCTTGCATATTCAAGTCAGATGTAGCTCTTGGCATCAGACCCTTACATATTAGGTGTCCCACTCCCAAAAATAGATTACCAATATTCAGTCATAATGAGGGTCAAATGTGTTTTTTTCCCCAACCTCCGTCTCTCTGCCCCCTCCTCCCCCCGGCCCCCTTGGGCACGAACAAAACATAAATGTCATGGTTTAAAAGAGATATTGTTCCTTCGGAACACTTAGTCTCACTGTTTTGGGAAAACATTAGTTATAGGCTTGATGCAAGAGCCACTTGGTGTAATTCTATGGCCTGTGTTATGAATCAGGTCAGACAAGACAACCATTAAAAATCCATTAAACTATGAAAACCCCATTGAGGGTACAAATAACATTTACAGTATCATCTCAGGCCCTCCTTCAGCTTTCTAGATATCAGGGTTAATCCTAATTACCATCAATTCTATAGCAGAGCAAATCAAAAAACTAATCTTGAAACATCCTAGATTTACAAATCAGCCAACAGTCTGGAAATAATACAACATTACTACCACATACCTGCAGGCAGAGCACACAACATTCATAGATGGTGAGGCCCAGCAGCAGAAAATTTGCCACAGCTGCTGGGATCTGCAACTTAAACATCAACAGTAAGGGAGGAAATATGGGCAGATTTTTCTAAAACAATAAAATCTTTATAAAAGATTTAGCTCTAGGATTGGGCTGGTTTTTATTAGGAATGTGTGAAATATGTGTAATTTTTTAAAGAGGTTTTCATATTTCAGACTCAATTTTCCCCTGCATCCAACCTCCGTTTAGCATGGAGACAGGAGGGGCATCTGAGAGCCAGTTGTGGCTCCCTGAGGCTATGTGACCTTGATGTCAATTAGAACAGCCTAAGTGCTGCTTTATTTACTCCAGTAAAAGATCGGCATAGTGGAGCTCTGCTTTGCAAGACCCCCACCATATCCTGTCCCTCCTCCACCATACCCTGAATGCCAAGCTGAATGGGAAGCAGCTGGTGAAGCAGCCACCTGACTTAGGTTTATACCAGCAGACAGTTCCCAGTACAGGGGAAAGTCTCCACTGGCCATTTATGGCCAGAATCCAGCCTGTTGTGCCACTTGAATGGTGCAAAGTGGCTGGACAGTATTGGAGGATCTGGCTTTTTGTTTGAATGTATAAAATGACATCATTTTGGCAGGGGGAACACAAAATTTTGAGATCATCACTTAAGAATAGAACCTATTTTGGAGTGAAAACTTGAACAGTTTTTAAAAAAATCTAATTTCAAAATTTCATTTAAAGATCCATTTTTTGTACCATGAAGTTCCCATGCTTTGATGCAAATCATCCATTTTGCAGGAATCTTATGAAAAGCAAAAGTTCTAAGCAGTAAATTAGCCTAAAATATAAGTGTGAATATGTTACTATGCAATTTCACCGCTCAAAAAGTCATTTTCTTACACCACTAGTTCTTATTCCACTTGAACTAGCTGTCCTGTTACTAATCAAGAAACACAGTAATTCTTCAAAAGCCAAGACATAACTAAGACCGATTTGGTAGGAATTTTAAATGCTAGGGGATGGCAAATTAGACCTGATAGTGTCCTAGTTTGACTAGTTAAATTGCCAGTGCAACATGGCTATATTTCATTTGGCTTTAAAAAAAAAAAAAATACTGTAACTGATCTTTAGATAGGCATCATAAATTACAGCAGTGGGGCCTGGGGCTAGGAACCATGAATGTATGAGTTTTAATCCTGACTCCTAATATAATACTAGGGCATCGGCTCACTACTAACTGAAAGAGTGCCACCTGCCAAATCACCAATTCCACTTCCTACAGCACCAGATTTCCTCTAGTATCTCCCATATAAACACTGAACAAGCCCAATCTCCCTTCAGGATCATGAGATCATAACCCTAGATGATATGGCTGCAAAAACTTTTCATTAAATCTCTGTACAGACATCTATGTAATAGAGTACTAATTGGTCCATAGTGATTTCCTGCACATATCTTAAAGTTGCAGTTTTTGATCACTAACTATTCTGACTAAGGACTCCATTCCACTACTCAACTAACGTACACGAAAACTGGGTGTTTTCCAGAGGAGTCTATCGAATAGTTTTCCTAACAAATCAAACACTTGGACACATCCTAATTCCTTCATTTTCCGTTACTGTTTGTCTAGTAGGCGGTTACACTGATTTATTGAACAGTAAAGTAGATAGCAACTCTCATCATCTCATGCTTGATTTCTTCAGGATAGGCATTACCCATAGTAAAGTGTTTTATTACATAGTGAAAGAAGGAAGGGGAGCATGGTTTAACAATTAGTTCCTTACACCAAAATACCTAAGCTTTTTTTAAACTGAAAACTAAGCAAAAGAAAAGGAGATATAGAAACTAGACAACTGTGAAACTGAACAGCCTGGTTTTGGAAATTCAACAAGCCAGTCGCTGGCATTAAAGATACAATTTCTTGGGCACCAACTGTAGTTCAGTTCCAGGCATCATCTTGAATGTTAGCAATGGATAATGAGATGACTGAACACTGTGAATTTGCTACATGATTTGCTTTCCTTTCAGACATGGAAAACCTCCAGAATGTGTCAGGACAGGACAGCATTCCAGAAGTGAGATTTTGGATTGAATGACATTTCAGGGAGAAACTACTGTTTTTAATAAGCTGTTAATAAATGTGCCCCTGTGTTCTATTTTGTGTGAAATAATGAGAGGCTACGCAAACAGCTATGAAGAATTGCTTTTGGGAATAGAATTCTAAATTCATAAATCCTGGGGGCTAAATTTTCACTGGAGAAATCACCTATTACCCAAGGAAAATCTCTGAGGAGGCAGAGCCCCTGGTGATGGTCAATCACTCAGTTGCCCCACTAGGTTAGTGCCATATCTGCAACTTAGTTGGTCTCCGTGATGAAATATCAAAGCTAAAATTAAATTAGACAAGCCTTACTGGTGCTTTGTTATGTACCCCTTGGATTAGCAATGTGCAGTCTACAGAGGAGAGCACAGAGTAGAATACAATTTATAAAGTTTTTCATAGTCAAAGAATCACAAAGGTTTAGATAACATATAGTCCTGCCTTGAGTGCAGAGGACTGGACTAGACAATCTCTCAAGATCCCTTCCAATCCTACAATCTATGATTTGTTTGAGCATTACACAAGGAATTTCATTGGACTAAGGGAGGAATATTATTCACAAAGCCATTCTGTCTCTGTCTGCTTCTATGTGGACCTTCAGTGCTAAAGAGTTAAAATTTCAAAAGCACCTATGTGAGCCCAAATCTCATTGGCTTTCAAGTGGTATTTTCAAAGTGTTGACTTTCAATGAGACTCAGGCTCCTAAATCACTTGGATGCTTTTGAAAATTTTACCCAAAGTTTCACCAGACTCCTCCAGACTGGCTTTCTGCTGCAGATTTAAAAAGCAGTGTATATATCCTCCCAGAACCTATTTAGAGAGAGAATGTTTGCCAGAAGTCTAAGTTACATACAAGGATAATTTTCTTCCCTATTCATAAAAGATCAGATTTTCAGCAACCTGGATGTTGATCTTTTCTGAAAATCTGACCATAGAGTGTCAGAATGGGAGTTATTGAGTGCTGAGCTCTTGAAAATGCATCCCTAAGTGCCCTCGAATTTTTAACTTCCATTGAGCAACCTCAAAGCATCTCAGTTTAATATTTCAGGGAAAAGGTTGTAAATATGTTATCTCCTGCTGTATAATGGTGTCAGGAGTGGCTACAAGCCCAAATCTGCTTGTGAGGCTTGACTCCACAGCTTCTTGCTTGGAGCCATACTGAGAACTCAAAAGTGCCAACTCAGTTCATGTTCACTGGGACAAATCACGCGCTGTACTTTCACCCACTTGCGTTTCACAGCAGAGATTTGTACTAAGAAAAAAAAAGCCATCTAGCAAATAGTCTGGATATCAGAAGCTTCATAGATTTAAATATTTTATTATTTTTCCTAATTTAGTGTTATTGCTAACTGCACTGGGTTTTAGTTAATGTACAGTCTGTGAGCGCAGAGTGATAGAGGAGCTAGATCTATTTTGATCATAAACAAGTTCAAATTCATTTTCCATATTTAACATGTTCAGGGGCTTTTTTGTTCTGGGTGCGGTTTTTGTTTGTTTGTATGTTTGCATGCTAAATCTCTGCTTCTGAAGTAAATACTTACCTTGCATAAATGATATAAAATGATATCGTACAGGATGGGGAAAAAATACATGACACCAGGAAAAGGTATTCTAGCACACAATTCCTGTCCACATGCTTTGCAAGCATTTTTGGAAAAATTAGATATTTAAATATTTTCCTATGGTTAAGCCTGCATTACTCGATTTTGTAATGCAGTCTACCAGCTTTGGACCCTTAAACCTGTACCTGAGACCCATTGGGCTTGTTCAGAGTAGCATAAAAAGTGTTGTTGTTTTTTAAATGTGTTAGCTAAAATGTTTTAACTAACAGCATTTAAAACTTCAAGAGTAGGCAAGGCAAACTATTATAATGCATACTAGCTGGTATAACTGGTTGACATAATTTATTTTTGTGTGTGGAGTTGGTATAGCTATGTTGGGCCCAAGCTATTAGAAAGACAAGTTGGGTGAGGTAATATTTATATTGGAACAATTTCTGTTAGTGAGAATGACAAGACTTTGAGCTTAAACAGAACTCTTCTTCATTTCTCAGACCTGAATTTACTTAGACTTTCAAAAGATCATTGACGAGGTCTTTCATAAAAAGCTACTAAAGAAACTAAGTAGTCATGGGGTGAGAGGCAAAGTGTTGTAATGGATAAAAACTGGCTAAGAAATAGAAACAACGAAAGGGCATAACTTTCTCCACAGCAAACGGTTAACAGCAAAGGTTTTGTATTAGGTCTAGTTATTGTGTAATATATTTGTTAATGAGCTAGAAAGAGGATGTGGAGCAGTGATGTAGCAAAATTTGCAGATGGCACAAAGTCATTTACAGATAGTCAAACCCAGAGAAGAAAGCAAAACTTCCTAAGGACTTAACCAAGTGAGGTGAATGGATGACACAATGGCAGATGAATGTCAATATTAATTAATGCAAAGTAATAACCACTGCAGGAAAAAACCTAAATTGCTCATATACCTAATAGGGCTATATATTACTGGGAT
This sequence comes from Emys orbicularis, assembly GCF_028017835.1. Classification (NCBI taxonomy): domain Eukaryota; kingdom Metazoa; phylum Chordata; order Testudines; family Emydidae; genus Emys; species Emys orbicularis. The sequence continues at coordinate 263,172,052 of NC_088683.1, read as the reverse complement.
CAGTCCAGAAAAGAAGCTATGTATCACCATGGACACCTCAAGAAGACCTCTAGTCTGTTCCATGTGCAGTTGTGGTCAAAAAAGCAAAGAAGATGATAGGGTCCATAAGGAACGTAATGATGAATAATAATATGGAGAATATTATAATGTCATTGTATAAATTAAAGATACAGCAGCAATAATTCAGTGGCTGTTCAATGAATTCATCCATATCTGTGATAGCTCCTACTCCTGCATTGCCTCAATCCAGGTAACCCGGTCCTGAACCTTGGCTCGTATTCCTGATTCTGACTTTGATGCTGACCCTCGGCTCTGGCACCTGGCCTCTCACACTGGCTTTGACTCTTGGCTCTGATACCTGGCTACCGACTCCTGCTCCAACGCTGGGCATGGCTGCTCACATCCTGTTCACTGACACTGGGCTTCCTCCTGGTATCTTGTGAGGAGGCCTGCTAATGAGACAGCAAGGCAGGTGGGTGGGCAAGCTGGCAGTAAACCAGGCAGGTTTCCAATGGGAACAAGCCTGGTCCTGTCTAAAGTTTTGTTAAAAATTACACATTCCCATAGCATGACTAGATTTCAATGAATCAGCATTTTTCAACTGAAAAATAATCTGTCAGAAAATTTCCAACCAGTTCTAGAGGAAAGTCTACCGGTTTTGCTCATTAAGGGAGTTTGAGCTTTGACTTAAAACTGCTTCAGAAGGGTGAGTCTTTAGCAAGTAGTTCATTGCTAAGAGTAGCTTTCAAAGTGGTAATAATTTTAGTGGGTTTCACCATTCTACGCATTTTCATACCCAAACGAAGGAGGTAACTTATAAAAGTAACTTTATTCAGTGGTGACCCACTAGATTATTGCTTGGCAGTGTAGTAAATCTTCTTTGAAATAGGTTTATTCCTTTACCAGCCATTCCTACATGAAGTTTCACATTATGTGTAAGGGTGGAAAAGTTATATACTGGTTTAACATGTCTGATTATCACTGCATTTTATTATGTGTTAGTGAAATTCTGTTCCCATTTAGCAGGTTTACTGCTTTATCAGAAAATCTTAGGGTTTGGGGGGATTGGGTTTTAGTGGGCGGGGGGCTGTTTTTTTGTTGTTTCACTCGTCTCTTTTCAGCAGTAAAGGTGCCAGCATTCCAAATATGAGCTACGTGTCAAATGTGTTTGCCAAAAAACTTTCTTCTATGCCAGGAAGACTCTTGCTCCATGAAGACGTCTTTGTACTGTAGCCTATATTTAGTCATATCACCTCAGGCTGTGATCTCCTTAGATCACACATGCCAAGCAGGTTCAGAATTGGGCAGCACTTAGCTGAAAGAATTCCAGGGAAAATCCAGAATACTAGAGGGAGTGGTATAGGTAGCATTCTTCTGTCTGGTTCACCATTCAACCAGACTGATGTCAGAAGCAGAGTGTTGAAGATGTTAAGCCAGATTCTTTGGTCTGGCTAAACTCTGGTCAGTTCAGGACTAGAGGATGTGACGTGGGGAAAAGTGGTTTTGACCCAACTTTTTGTCCTCCTTATCCAAGGGTCATCTAGCCACCAGGCCAATCCTCGGCATAAAGCAGAGCAGCCTCAGGGTTGGTGTACTTTATACACCCAGCTGCTTATGACATAAAGATGCTATTCTGACAATCAAAAATTACTGAATTATAGAGACTTCCTTGACACTCTCTTTTCTCCTGACACGTCCCCTATGAAGGGTACTGGGAAGAAGTGACATGAGTTGCTAGGGGAAATCCTCCACTGGCCAGCTAATCTGGGTTAGTGGCTGCTGTGCATCCCCAGAGTAGCAGAAAGCAACTTTAATGGATCAGAGACTCTGGCCCATTGACTGTCAGATGTGGAGCAGCCGTTGACTGTGATTCTTAACCAGTTTTTAATCCATGTCACAACATCTCTTCTCACCCCCATACTTATCTATTTTAATTAACATATTAATTGATGGTTAATTAATGGGGGATTTTTGTGCATTTTTTCCCAAAAGTATTTGGAAAATCGACACCCACAGGTCATTTTTGTCTTTTGTATTAGTCATATTATTATCTAGTCTGACCTCCAGTATAGTCACAAGTCCTTAAATTTCACCAATTTATCCCTCTATTGAACCCAATAACTTACACTATGCCTTCCAGAAAAGCATCCAGTATTGATTTAAAGATTTAAAAAATGGAAAATCCCTTTATTCCCTTTATGGCTTGGTCCAGTGGTTAATTGCCCTCATTGTTTAAAAAAATGCTTTATTTCTAATTTGGTTTATTTGGCTTCAACATTCAGGCTTTGGTTCCTGTTATTTCTTTCTCTGCTACATTGAAGAGCCCTTAGTACCCAGTATTTTCTCTCTGTGAAGACACTAGTCACATATTGATCATCTTTTTGGTAAACTAAACAGACTGAGCTCCTTCGGTGACTTACTGTGAGGCATTTTTCCCAGCCCTCAAATCATTTTAGTGGCTCATCTCTGTGCCCAATCCAATTTTTCAACATCTTTATAAAAATATGGACCCCAGAACTAGATGCAGTGTTCTATGAACAGTCTTGCCAAGGCTATATATGGAGTTCCTTACATTTCCCATCTTTTTGAGCAACTCTGCCCTGAAGATGGTGTATGAAGAATGCTGGCACGTAGGGCTGGTCCACACTACCCGCCTAATTCGGCGGGTAGAGATCGATCTTCTGGGATCGATTTATCGCGTCTCATCTGGACGCGATAGATCGATCCCAGAAGCGCTCCCCCGTCGACTGCGGAACTCCTGCTCGCCGAGAGGAGGAAGCGCTGTCGACGGGGGAGCCTGCCTGCGCCGCGTGGACCCGAAGTAAGTACTTTTAGTTCGATATAGGAAACGTCGACTTCAGCTACGCTATTCTCGTAGCTGAAGTTGCGTTTCCTATATCGATCCCCCGCCCCAGTGTGGACCAGCCCGTAGTGTATTACTCTATTTTTCTAGCAAGTTTATTGTTACTACAGTTACAGTATCCATTTGCTGGAAGTTGTCCCTTCAATAGATTTACAAATTCCGGTGTGCTCCTATTTTTATCACATAAGTGAGGAGTAAATCAAGTGAGACTCAAACAGCTCTGTCATGAAAGGATAACTACTTAATAAGAAAAGGAAAAATTAATTTTAAAAGTACATTCCTTACATATTGCAGGTTGACTGGCTTAGTGAACAATTATCTTTTCAGTGCTTTCTCTTAGGACAGTAATTTCAGGGCTAAGCACCGAAAAGGATGGGTTATGCCAATAAGCCTTAATTTGAGAGGGAGTTTTCCCTGCCTCAGGTTCTGATAGGAATGCAAGATATATTCCTGGTGACAGCTATACATTTACTCAACATGTTTCAAACGATTTGCTGAGAGCAATGCAACCAGTTTTTGTCCATGCTTTCTCAGCTTTCTGGTTTATGAATTTTGTTTCTGTTTAGTAACAATCATTTGATTAAAAAACTAGAAAGATATAAAATTAACATGGCACACATTAAATGCTGGCTAACTGATACATCTCCAAATGTAATTGTTAACAGGGAATCATCACAGAACAGGTCTGTTTCTAGTGGAGGGCTGGTTCTTGGCACTGTGCTATTTAATATTTTTATTAGTGAGCTGGAAGAAAACAAGAAATCATCACTGAAAAAGTTTGCAGTTGACACAAAAATTGGTGGAGTGGTAAACAATGAGGAGGACACATGACTGATATGCAGTGATCTGGATTACTTGGTAAGCTGGGCACAAGCAAACAATATGCATTTTAATATGGCTAAATGTAAATGTATACATCTAGGAACAAAGAATGTAGGCCATACTTACAGGATGGAGAACTCTATCCTGAGAAGCAGTGACTCTGAAAAAGATTTGGGGGCCATGGTGAATAAACAAGTGAACATGAGCTCCTAGTCCGACGCCGTGGCCAAAAGAGCTAATGTGACCCTTGGATGTATAAAAAGGAAATCTCGAGTAGTAGTGAAGTAATTTTTCCTCTGTGTTTGGTGTGACTGCTGCTGGAATACTGTGACCAGTTCTGGTGCTCACAATTCAAGAAGGATGTTGATAAATTAGAGAAGGTTCAGAAAGGAGCCACAAGAATTATTAAAGAATTAGAAAACATGCCTTAAGGAGCTCAGTTTATTTAGCTTAACACAAAGAAGATTAAAGGGTGACTTGATCATAGGCACCAACTCCGTGGGTGCTGGTGCTTAGCACCCACTGCCAGCCAGCTCCTCCCTACTTCCCCCCCAGTGCCTTCCGTGTGCCAGCGGCCCCGCTGATCAACTTCTCCCCTCCCTCCCAGCACTTCCTGCCTGCTGTGATCAGCTCTTCTGTGGTGTGCAGGAGGCACTAGGGGGGAGGGAGAGGAGCAGGAAGAGGACATGCTCAGGGAGGGGGCTGAACTGGGCAGGAGGAGGGGACGGGAGCGGAGCGTGGGTGGGAAGAGGCAGGGTGGGGTGGAGGCTTGGGGGAAGGGGGCGGGGCCTGGGGCAGAGCTGGGGGTTGAGCACCCCCAGGGCCCAGAGGAAGCTGGTACCTGTGGACTTGATTGCAGTCTATCACTGCCTACGTGGGGAACAAATATTTAATAATGGGTTCTTCAGTCTATTAGAGAAAGGTATAACATAGTCCTATGGCAAATTCAGACTCGAAATCAGGCATACATTTTTAATAATGAAAATATTAAGCCATTGGAACAACTTGCCAAGGGTCAAGTAGATTCCCCATCACTGCCAACTTTTAAATCAAGACAGGATGTTTTTCTAAAATATATGCTCTAGGAATTATTTTGGGGGTGTTTTATGGCCTGTGTTATACAGGAGGTCAGATTAGATGATCACAGTGGTCCTTTCTGATCTTGGAATCTATTAAATTTATACATTTAACAAATACCGGTGTTCTCTATGTAAACTATGCACTATTCCCATTTTAGACTAATTTTTTATGTCTGTTTAATCTTATCTAATTTAGAGTTAGTCACATGTTTCAGTCTTATTAGGAAAAGTTTTCTTGTTAGTGTTAGCAAAATATCTTGCGAAAAATAATTTAAAACTCAATGCAGAAACAGTGAGGAAATTTCCTATGAACATGCATCATGCTTTTTTATTAAGCCTCTGACTGTACAAACTCTCCATCTGTATAAATATAGTAATTCCATGCCCTTTGTTGCTTAGTAAGCCAGGTAACTTTATATGGAAAAGTTGTTTTTGTCCTCCAAGTTGAACCTAAATCTGCCTAGCTCCAAGTACCCTGTAGCCACATATCTCGTCAGGTCACAATAACCTATAGTCACATTGCTGCCCTAGCTCACAGTTCCTGCTTATTATTATTTCAAGTTCATTCTGAGAAGACTATAGAGGAAAAAAGTAAGTAATTTAAAAAAAAATACTGAATTGATAAAGTGAATTTAGTACCCTAGATTACAGTACTGGTATAATGACCATTGAAAGATTCATTAAGGAGAGTTCTTACAAAGAACTGTGTTATGCCTATAATTTTCAAACCAAGATATATTGCTGTAGCCTATGCAGGACTTACTGCTGTCTAAGATGCTGCTTTAAAATGGAGTAGGGCATCTATAATCTTACACGGGTGGTAAAATGGAGTGGTTCTATGCAAAACTAAGCAAACAAACAAACATTATAACAGCACATTGTAAATGAATCTGAACAGAATAGTGATGCTTTCAAAACACCCAATGGCTTCATTTTTTTGTTTGATGGTCCTGCTGGGGAGGATGGATGATATTGCGGTTAAGGCATTGGTCTAGGAATCAGGAGACCTGGGCCCAGCTCTGCCACAGTTTTCCTGCATTGTTAGGCCGGAGTTCTGCTCCCCTCCTGGAGTAATGGGGACAATATAAGCATCTCAATATAGAGAGAGATAAGTGTATCTTTCCACTTAAAATTGGGCTTTGAGCTTGACAATTACTTCAAATGTCACTGCGGATGTTTGAAGAGCTTTCTAGTTGACTTTTTTCCCCTCTGTGATTGGATATTTTGCTGATATGATTAACCTCAAGGTCTTGTCTTGATGCAGCTAGATTGTACAATGAAAAATAAGTTTGATCTTTGACTTTGCGCTGAAGTTTAATCTGATAAGGAATTCAACAATTACAGGCCTAGTCATGAATAAAGCCCAGACAATTGTTCAGGAATGAGAATTTAGTTTTATATTTTGTGCAGCTCTACATTAGTCATTTTGCAAGCCTGTTTGTTCAAAAAATCTTTATTTCAAAGATAGACAATATTTAAAACTTTACTGTAATTGCCTTTGAAGAACATTATGAAGTACTTAGTCAGATCTGTGCTCTTCAGTTATTAGTCCCGATTCCCTTCCCTCTTACCCTGGTATAAATGAGTAACTTGGTGCCAGTCGATGGAGTTATACCAGTGGGTAACAGGTGTGAGTTAGAGGAGGATCAGGGCCACTGTATTATTTATAAGCCCTATAGAATTTCAAAGATAAGTCGGGGCTTTGGAAAGTTCTCTTAGTTTCTAAAATCTGCCTTGGAATGGAAGCTTTATTTGATTCATTTAACTTCCTGATACTATTTATCCTAATTGACTGTCTTGATTAACTGATCCACATTGGTCACCACAGTGACCTCACCTGGTACTAGCACAACTCTGAAGATGCCAGCTTACATTACTGATCAGCAGTCACAGCTAGAACATATCCTCAGCTATGATCCAAGAGCATGGATAGCCTGTACAGTTTGATGTGAACAAGACTCCCCTGAGTGTTTTCCTTTCATCCAAAGTTAGCAATTCCTAGAAAGCGTCAAGACAGATTTATTGTTAGTGATACCGCCTGTGGCTTTGATTCCCATGTTAACCATAAATACTGAGAATTGGGACTAATGTGGTATTCTACAAAGAATAGTATTTGAAAGCTAACCTGCTTAGTTTTGGAACCACCACTGATTACTCCCTGAATCCATCCAGCTTCTGACAAAAAGTAGAACTGTTCTTTCTCTAACATGTTCATATAACTGTAACTGTAAAATGCAGTATTGGCAAAATTTCCATTTAGCATCCTGAAGTTAAAAATGATCTAGTAAAACATAATGATTAAAGTAGAATACCAGAACTCAGCAGCATTTAATACTAATGTGCTCAAAAGGGTATGTTTTAGAAATTTTGATCATCCTGCAATCTGCTCAAAGCTGTTAAAGTATGGATAATTTCACTCAATTTTCCAGTAGGTTTCTGCCTTGAATAAGTAAATAGTGGGTAATGGTTTGTGTCAAAGTCCTTGTAACACTCCATTAAACATAAAGCATGACAATCTGATCAGATGTCTCTTTTATAGTCAGAAACTGACTTGTGACTTTGGGAGTTACTCAGCTGCATCAGGTCACATCACAGTCTAGTCTTTTCATCTTCTAAAAATCCCTTATGGCTTTACATTTGACAAATTCTCAAACATAGCATTATGACCTCACTTTTCAACCTGCATTTTATATAGTCCAAGTACTGTTACTGAATGGGAGCTACTCATCTATTGGGAACTACATTTTTAAAAAGGCTATGTTTTAGTGATGTTTCAAATTTAAATCAGATTCCTAGACTTTAAGAATTTCAACCACCAAAAAGAAAGATATATTTTGGTACTGTCAAAGGTCTAACTTAAACATGGAAGAGCAAGGAAATCCAGAGTTAAAACAAACTCTTGTTTGCACTTTCCAATGTTTATATTCTATGAAGATAAAATAAATTAAAAAAACAGATTTAAACACTCAAGTCATAACTCACTTTGTTGCACACAGCTATTGCCAGGAAATGAGATCAGCATGTGCAATTATATATCTTATGAGACATATTGTGCTCTTGATCTATAAACGCAATTGCTAGTCACCTCATATGTTCTTACGGTTAAAGCACCTGGGTTCTATTCCCAGCTCTCCTGCCAGCATCCTGTGTGACAATGGGCAAGCCACTCAACCTTGCTGTGGCTTAACTTCCCCATCTATAAAATGGGTGTAATGATAAATTAAAGAAAACACAGAAGGGTAGTAAGGCTTAATTAAGCTTTGCTTTGAGAACCTCGGATAGAAATGAATAAGTGTGAATTATGATGGGTCAAATCCTGAGGTGATTACTCAGGTCGGACCTCATCCTTTGGAAACATTAAAACCTTCCTTGCTGGTACCTTTCCCTCTCCTTGTACAGAGTGCCATCCTCCTCTGAGACAATGCCCTCCATTCCCTTCTCCCTGAATCTGCAGGGGGCTTACCATGTGTCTGAGGCACGATACACAAAGAAGGGCTGGGACTTTGGCAGGCTGAGGGACGGGCAAGAGGTCGGGGAACAGTGCCAAGGACAATGACATGGTGAGGGGAAGGAAACATGCATTGCCTTTCCCTGTGTGCAGCAGAGGAGCTAAAAGAAAGTGAATACAGCCTGAGGCTGTGTTAAATGGTCAATGAGCCCACCTCCACAGCAAGGAACTCCCCTTAAGAGTGTTCTGGGGCAGCCGCTGGCAAGAAGAAAATGCTTTGCCACAGGGCAGCCATGCAGATGGCCCTGCACCCTATGGATCTTGAGGATCTGCATGGTTTGTAGACAAATATTTTCTTTCTTCAACAGGATGGGAAGGCGTGTAGCCTTCATGATGGAATATTGCAGAGGACATGGGAGAGGATTCCCCTTGTGGCATTTCTTTTTCCCTGTGGGTATGTTTGCAAAAAGGAATGATCAGGTTGAATCAGTTTTGTAGCCAATGGTAGTTTGCCTGAGCAAAGGCTGAATAAAACTGAGTAAAATCTCAGTAAAGACTTCAGGATCTGGCCCATTAGTATTGCTGATTTACGGTGCTAATGATATGTGAGCAGAAGTTTTTGTGGTTGAATTTCCTGTTTGGAAAAATCCAAGGATCAGCCACCTGTGGTATTTGATATTACTTGAATGACAATACGATAGTTAAAAATGAAACTATTCTCCCACCAGAAACCTTGTTTTCAACTTTCACATTGCTCAAACGTCATCATAACCAATCCACATAAAATCTCTCAGACCGCATCTTACCACAGGGCAATATTGTTAGGAATTGTGCAGAGCATTCTGTACACAGCTTAGGGGAAATTACAAAAGGGACTTATGAAGTGTAGGGTTTTTAAAATGTCTTGTCATTCACAGTTCAAAGATTTTCCTGCTGCTCGTCATATCTCCAGAACAGATATGGGCAGCAGGTTTAAAACAAATAAAAGGAAGTTCTTCTTCACACAGCGCACAGTCAACCTATGGAAATCCTTGCCTGAGGAGGTTGTGAAGGGTAGGACTACAACAGGGTTTAAAAGAGAACTGGATAAATTCATGGAGGTTAAGTCCATTAATAGCTATTAGCCAGGATGGGTAAGGAATGGTGTCCCTAGCCTCTGTTTGTCAGAGGGTGGAGATGGATGGCAGGAGAGAGATCACTTGATCATTACCTGTTAGGTTCACTCCCTCTGGGACATCTGGCATTGGCCACTGTCGGTAGACAGGATACTGGGCTGGATGGACTTTTGGTCTGACCTAGTATGGCCATTCTTATGTACTTATGTTCTTATATAAGTAGAAACATCAAACTTCCCTTCTCCAAGAGCCTCTAACGAGCAACAATGTATTTCATAGGTTTGGAGAAGGTGTGGGAGGATTAGGCTTTCTTTCCTAAAAGATTAGTTTATTAAACTGAATCCTGACCTGTAGAGGCAATGTCCTCCCATACTCTGTAACCCAGACAAGAATCTCTCACATTACTCTCCAATGAACTCTGCAATCAACTGCCCCAGCACGTTCCCACTATCCAAATACAAACAACAGTAGGTCAAATATTAAACCATCCAAATTCACAATTACATGCAATGTTTGACAATCTAAAACCATTTCAACAATTACAAATTATGAGGTTATTTAATACTGTTTTCATGAAAATGAAAACACATCTACATGTGCTAAAAACACAGGAATATTTTAATGTCTAGAAGGTTGCCTCATAGTTTCAAACTGTTCTGTGGCTATGGGGGCAGAATCAAGATAATTTCAGAGACCTTCACTGTATATTAGAAATCTTGAATGTTTAGGGCGTCTTCTGTAGAGCAGAACTTCAATGCAGCTCTGAATGCTTTCCACAAGAGTGTGCCTGCATGGTGCTGCTTCCAAGTGCCATTTCCTGTACTTCCCTGACTAATTCTGGAGTTTTTGGAGAATGTTCTCAGAACAGTTTGTTACTGATATCAGAGAGTCCTGTACCCCTAATATCAGGTTTATTAAATTTTGTGTTGGTGGTTTGTTTTTTTCACTAGAGATATATAAAAATACATTTTATGTAATATGTTAAAACAATGTCATATAACTGGCAATTATTTTCTACCTTCTTGTAACTTATTAAAATGACATTGTATTTCTGGAACATCAGTTTGTGCTGGACCATACCTTTGCTTATACTTATATTTCATCAACTGGAGCCACTGTATAGGCTGTGAACAGGAGCAGTTTTTAATCAAATTGAAAGAATAATAATAGTACTCTACAATAATTCCACATTACCTTTTTTTAATCCCGCCTGTAGAATAGGAACCACTAGGATTATTAAACTTGGTAAAGAGAATACCAGGGGTTTTTTTTCATTTGCTGGAGTAACAAAATTTTCTCAGAATACAGTTAAGCTTTCCTTGCTTAAGATACTGATAAGAAAAATTAAGGGAAGCTTAATCTGAATTAAACCCTTTTAAAACATCCACAAAATTTAATAGTAACCTATTGTTCTCATGGGATTTCAAATGCTTATGCCTACTATCCAGTAGATCGCAAAGGCAAACTCTAGACCAAATATTGGTGTAACTTGAGTTTTGCCTGTATCCTTTCTTCTTGCTGGCTGAAAAAGAGACTTGTTGTAATTGTACCCAAGAGAAAAGCCATTTAATATGAAGCACAAAACCAGGTGCTTAGGAGCTTTCATTAAGAACAATTAGTTATAAACTGAGACCTGCATGGTGGGTCTCTGTGCTGTTTGGGTCTCAGACAATTGTAAAATAAAATAAATGCCAATCCACTGAACTATCTGATATAGTTAATATTCTATGCATTGTTCTAATGATCCTCAAGAAAGAGGCTTCATATAATACAACAATGTTTGTTAGTAGAGCAATTAAAAATTTATAAAAAAGCAAATAAAATCAGGAAAATGGCATTTCATAATACTGCAATAAAATATTTATGACCCTTGGGACAATCACTTTATGGAATGAAATAAAATTTACTCTTGGGCAACATGTTTGCCTATTGCCATCACACTGTGATGGATTTGTTTTTAGAAAGTTTGTTTACATTTCATTTAATAAAGAAAGAAATCCCTTTTTAAAAAAATAATATGCTTCTGGTACTGAACAACTACAAACGCAAAGAGATTTGTGGAAGGGATCCGAATAAAAGTGATTAAATAAGGTAGTAGTGCTTAATTCTAGATTGTTAAAGTCTGATTCCAAACTTCAAAGAGATATTCATCCCTGTGTGGAGGACCAGCACAATGACTGTGCACCAGTGAAGCCCTACTTATGCTCCATGATAAAGCTCTGTACGGGGGGTGAATTTCATCATCTATAGCTTGAAATCAGAATGAAATTACACCCACAGTTCACTCTGCTTATCCCCACAGCCCTGAACCTTCCTGGCAGTGTACTCTTAAGAGGAGTACATGCTAATTTAAAGTAAAACTTCACTTATACCAATAGTCCCAGAAAATTCTCAGCTGAGTTTCATTGTTATCAATTTTCTTTAACACTTCAATTCTCTCCACTAAACTAAGTATTTTACAATTCAAATCTGACATGTTTCATATGACCACTCGACTCAACATTCCACTCTTATTTTCTGACTTAGGTATACATTTACCATGGACCACTATTAAGTCCGGGTTTACTCAAATTGCAAATGTAAAAGATATGCAATTTCATGGGGTGGGATTGCATGAGGTTCAGTGGTGAGTGACAGGAATTGGGCAATTACTATGCACAGAAGAGGATTTTTACACCTAAGTGATACATTCTTAAGAGGAATTGACTGCATATGGTTTTAAAGGAAAGCCTCGGTATCAATTTATAAAAGCATGAAGTCTGATATTGTAAATTAGAATGCATTTTAACAAACATGGACACATCATGCACTGAGGTCCCTCCTTTCCATTTGCCTTGCAGAGAGCCCTTCATGAGAAGAAGGATCTGAGTATGAGGAAAGGGTGCCTTCCACTACCAGCCAGACAATAAAACTTATCATAATAAGAGTTTTGCCATTGACTTAAAAGGCGACAAATCAGGCCCAGTGCAGGAAAACTTGCACAGCGGCCATTTTGTTTGTTGATAGCGGTCTTCCGGTATGTACATGCAGCCCCTGTCACAAGCACCAGACTCACAATTATGGTATATCTGTTTGCAGAGATTGGGTAGACAGATATATTTTAACTTTAACATTTATTTTGAGGAAAGAGCAGTCATTTTTAATACATATCACAGCCTAAACATTTAGCAACTGATAACAATGCGTAGCAGCTGCTACAGCATTGCACCAGCTTCTGAGTGTCTGAACTTGGATAGCAAACTGAGCATTCAGGTTTGTTTCAACCAACTGGAGCCTGCTAAATATGGTTGAGTTGACAGCTTTTTAGTGGTGGGCAACAGTTGGTTTAGAATACAAGTCAAACAAAATGCCCTGTTCCATAAGACTCAGGAATTGCATACAAGATTTAATAACACATATTAATGCTTATAATGATAATTCCTTCAGAGGTAGAAAAACCATCCGCGAACAGCCTCCATCACCAGCCCTTCCTATCTCTTCTCCCTGAGGTAATATGTCAATTGCATGAAATCACTAAATGATGGCAAGAAATAGCAATGCTTTAAAGCCTGGTCCTTCATTTCTTTGAGCACCCCAAATTTCCAACTGAAGTTAATGGTTTGTGTACACTTCCGGCCTTCAGTTAGCAGACGATGAAAAGTGTTTATCAGTCGAATACTGCATCATTTATTTTAGTGCACTGCTTGATTCCTCTTCAGTAAATGTTTACTGAGATTTATCTAGCATAGTAATTTACTTTTTAGTTAGGGCCCACTGTCCATTTACTTCAATATTTATTTCATTTAGAATAACAATCAATAGAACAAAGCTACTGCCTAAGACCATCTCTTCATGCAAATAGCATGCAAAATTGTCAAGTAAATGAAAATAACCAGCAAGCACTGTCAAGCTCCACAGTGTCATTTCAAATTAATCTCGGTAAGCAAATTTAGACTTTATATTAATAATAACAATAGCAGTAATACATCTTTTTCCCTTCTTTTTCTTAAGCAAAATAAAAACATTGACAGCACAAGATCTGAAAATTCAATTAATATAGACAGCAGAAAGAATCTTCAGAGGAAGAGATAAAACAGCATTCTATTGCTTATTTGTGGAGCAGTGTAAGAGCAATACACTATCTAATGTACATACCCATTATGCTGTCTAAGACACAAATGTGTGTACTGCAGCAAGAAGTCTCTGCATAAGTGATAAAGCAAATAAGACTATGCTGCAGTATTCAACAAAATTGTTAGTGAAGTTAAAATTGGATTATTCACCATACTGTAGTTTTGTGCAGTCTATTGTATTTTAAAACCTTAGACAAATAGTAGCAGTCAGCTTTGAGTTCTGCTTCAAATGACAAGCCTTTCCAATGTTTTGGGAATAGTGACTTTGTTTAATTATTTAACATTATAATATAGTGACGTTGGTTTATTTTTTCCCCCTTTAAGCCAGCCCTTTATGCTTTCGCACCCACCAACATATTTTCCTGTGCTGGTTCAAGTGTAAGGAGGAAGGATTTTTTAAACTATGCATAATCATTACAGTCTTCCCCCATCCATTTGGTTAATAGGCTTCTATAGCTTTTGGCCCCAGCCAGGGATTCAGATAATGGAGACATTTTGCAGAACGCACCTGGTTGAAATGGCAAGCATCGTCAAAGGCAGTTAGATATGTATCTGTATCTCTCTCCCTCCTTAAACTGGGCCAATCATTTAGCATCTATGACCCTGCAGAATTGGTATTCCATATCTCTCTCCACTTATTGGATCATGGGCTCTCTTGCTCCTCAGCTGTGAAAGGTCCAGCCCATGCTGTCTCTCCTTTGCTTAGTCAGCAATGCTCCATCTCTGCCTGCTTGCAAGAGTTTAAGGGAAAATATTCTCCGAAAAGAGCTAAAGTTGTTCCATTTTATAGTAATCCAAACACCCCATGTCATTAAAAATCAATCCACACACAAATCAAATATAGCTATCCTCTCCCCCCCCGCATGAATTACTGTGGAATGTAAGTGAGTTTGGTTGTGCCACACTCCCCAATCAAGCAGGATTGTGAGTAGCAGAGCTTTCCGCTCTTAAATAATAAAGTAGGCCTCAGATCAGATCCGGGGCCCCTTTGGAGCTCTTTCACTCCCTAAAAGGTGTTAGTGTGTATTGGGGGATAAAAGGGTGTAGGATGCTAACCTCTTAAACCCACCAGCATGAAAAGAAATACAAATATTATAGTATAACATCACTGTACTGCTCCCCACTCACTGACAGCAGAAAAACCCGTCCTGCCTCCCCTGTGCCTAATATAGACATTATAGTAGGCAACAGGAAGGCAAGCCTGGGTCAGGAGTAAGTGAAAGTGTGGAGATTAGAAGGGATTTTAAAAAGCATCAGAGGGGTGTAATTAATTTTTTGAAAGTGAGACTTTCACATGCAGTAGTATAAAGGTTTCTCAGAAATCTTGGTAACTGCGACCACATAATACATAAGAAAGGTCCAAGGAAAAGTACAGTGAACTTAATGATCCGTAGATGGATATTATCAGAAATTGATATCATCTCAGATTTATGACAGCTATATAGGGGGGTTTGAGGTAAACCAAAGGCCTCTTTACTCAAAACTGGCTGTCACTTGCATAAGTGGAAACACATGCATTTTCATTGTATGGCACTTAACAAAAGTGGTTTGCCCTGCATTTGAAAAGCACGTGCAATACATATGTAATCAAACGACATCTTGCTCTGGGTTTAGGTCTATGGCGGGTGTGGAAGTTTATGTGGAACCATATAGGCATGTGAAGCCAACCCATTTTAATTGTAATCTAAAGTTTTATTGAGTGCGGTATCACAAGGTATTCATGACAAACTCATCTCAGGATATTTCTCTTTCCACATGACTCAAATTTCTGCATGCCACCTATCCCCACCTACCTAGACTCACCTCCTATGATGCGGTGTAGGAGCAAAATTACAGAGAAAGCCATGGTGGGACACTGAAGAGGGGAAGTGTAACTATGGTTAGCTACCTTTCCCCTTCAACCACACACATCACAAGCCTGGGACAGGAGATCCACCAAGCAATGTGTTCTCCAACAAGAACTGCAGAAGATCTGCAGTAATACTCATAGAAAGCAAATGCTCCTGGAACGTTCATAGATAGGCTTGAGAGGATTTGATTTTTGGCAGTAAGTGTCGATTTCACCATGCACACAAACAGAAAAAAAAATATTTTCACTGATAATGATCCAAATGTACAGCTAGGCAAAGTAAGAAATGCTTGTTGAGAACTTATTAGAGTTTGATCTAAGGCTATTGGCTTTGCATAATTTGACAAGAGATGTTGACAATTTATGTTAACGGTTATATAGCTTTAACTTTTTGAATCTCAAGTCTACTGTCATTAAATAATTTTTGTCTGACACCTTCATTGTCTGACCTCTCAATAATTTCCCACAACTGTGAAAATTTAAAGACATTAATAAGAAATAAAATGCTTAAAACCCATAACTTTGCCCAACTGAGAAACATTTAAATTGACACAAATCAGAAAAATTCCTAAATCAAGTTCTGCCAAGCCTATTCATAGAGCACATTGAAGGATGTCAGCCAGTAGCAGCACAGTAGCTAGTCTCCTGTATCTGTGGGAGTGGCTGAAGGCGGGAAGCCCATTATTGGAGTGGGGAAGTGAAGTGCCTTCAAACTACCTGGGTGTGCAGAACTACACTGCACACCAAGCCCACCAAGCCCAGAATCTGGGTTTCCGATACTGCTTATTCTAACACATCCTGGTTAAAATCTGTACTTTGATTTACCTCTTAACATTTTGCTACGGTCATCTCTTTGCAAGCCTTATAAAGTGATTATTTCCGATCAGCAATGCACTTGTAAGCAAACTGAAACAATTACTATGACATCCAACTGTCTTAGAAGCATTTATGGAATATTGATTTATATTAATGTATTCCTACATGAATGGCATGAAAATGTTATAAAATAAGTCAGTCTGTCACACTTTTGACCATATTATTATCTTGGCTAAACATATGGAAATTATTTTTCAAGAATTCCATATTCAGTTGTGTATATTACATATATTAACCAAATATCCGGTGCAGTATTTTGAAGAGGTAACACATTTATCCTGAATGAGAAATGCTGCCCTTTGACTGTATATCGTTTTTGATGAAAGCTATCTGTTATAATGTAAAATGCATCAGTGATGCATCAGGATCTATCTGGCAGGGTACTGTGAGGTTCTCAATCACACGACCCACTGCAAAGTGACAAGTGTTGAAGATCAGGATTTTCCAGAGAAACTGTGATGCACTGGAATTGTCAGGTTACAGTAGCAGCAAGACCTCGGTTGCAAATCAAAGTACAAGACAAAAAGCCGTTGACTGCCATTGGTATGTTTGATGTGTTTCTTTCCTATGATGTGCTGTGGGTACCTTTATTTGTATTGCGTTAGCACTCTAATCAGGATCAGGGTCATATTGTGCTAGGCAAAGTCATACTGTCTGTCTCTGAAGAGTTAATAAGACAAACATGCAACAGGTGGGTGTAACAAACAGTGGGAAGGAATGGGGGAGGGAGAATGAAGGTGTGATAGGAACCACATAGTTACATAGACTATTTTTGTCACAATTAGATGGTTTCAAATCATTTTAACTTTTACTCATAAGATACACCACCCATGCAGCAGACTCTTCTCAGTAGACAATGGTGCACAGAGAGTGGGGGCAATGCCTCCTCAGATCACAACCAGTGCATTCTGTGCTAGCTGTCACCTCTTGTACTCCCCAGCTTCTTCAGCCAAATAATAGCTGCCTCCTGCAAGGTTGAATTAAAGGTGAAAGGTCTAGAGGTGGGAGATTTCTCTGCTCTCGCCTCACCTCTAGTGCGCCCACACATGGCCAGGCATAACATGAAAATTGGTATATTACAGAATTAATTATTATTGATTATAAAAATCCCTTTGATCTGTTCTTAAAACAGCAGATTTTTCTCTCGTTTTTATTTCAGAATAGTATCAGCTAGCAGTAGCTTTATTTAGGAACCATGAGCATTTTCCATATCGTCCCTGTTTTCACGGGGAGGAATCAGTAGGAAGGGTAATTCTATCACAGCAATACACTCTTGGCTAAAACTTTATATTCAATGTTTCAGACTAGTGTGAAAGTTTCTTTAAAAAAATAAATTTAAAAATGTACCCCAAAAAAACTTTCATTGTTTTTAAGTTATGTTACCACAATAAAAACTGCATGCTGTGGTTTTGTATTATCTCATCTTCCAAACAATATTAAAAGAACTTTATTTTTTCCAGTGAAATTTCACACTCTATTAGACTCTATGCAATGCTATTTAGTTCCTTTAGATAGGTCAGTGAGGCAGGTACTAAGAATTTAGAAGTGCTGGCATTGTAGGTCTATATATTTTCAGTCACTTAACTTTGGCAAACATTTCAGAAAGAATGTTGGTACATGGATCAAACACTAGAATGACTCAGTGAACCTCATTGGTTACTGTCAGGTCAGGAGTGGCTCACGTCTGTGAGTGCCAACCTCAGGGCAGACTGTCAAAAACAGGGCAGACACCCCAAACTGGTGGTATGATTTATAATTAGACTTCACCAACCCAGTAACAAATGTGAACTCCTGGATCACTATAACAGTCTTACCTTGGAGTCACAGACAGTCCCTGTAGGCTTCCAGGCTATCTTGCCATCAAGGGAAGCTGGACTTAGTGATAAATGGCCACCTATACCAAAAATCACAAAATATTCAGGTTGATCCCTGTCCCAAAAGACCAGTCACTTACCCCAGATCAATTTGTACCTTAGATCTCAAACTAAAGACAACATCTGTAGCCAATCCTGTAATAAACTAGCTAAAGGTTTATTAACTAGGAAAAAGACATAAGAGAGAGTTATTTACAGGTTAAAGCAAGCAAACATATACACAAAAAGGGAATTACTGTCTATGGCTCCTAAAGATGACAGAGATGTAGTAATCTGTCAAGTCAAAATGTCTGTCAGGGTGGACCATGTGGTAACCCCTGCAGATCTTTGCCTTAGTTTACTGTCTCTGGCCCTGTAAGAGTTCAAAGTGCAAAGAGATGAAAAATTTTCTTGTGACCCTGTTTTATCTTTAACATTTAGCCTTCTGGTCCATGAGACGAGCTCCCTTGCACGTAGCATTTCCAAAGTTGACAGGGCCATTCACCTATCCTTTGTATCATGATGTTCCTTAATGGCCCATTTAATTTTGACAGGCCTCCTGAATGGGCAGGAGTGTGGGCAACAATTCCCATGCCTGGGTTCTCAAGTTCAGAGCAAATATTTTCAAAGGTATAAAACAAAACATACATATTTCTTTTCAGCAGGAATACAGACATTACAAGCATTTCATAGAATCTAAACACTAAATACATTCTTATATGTTGAACAACTAACATACAGGTGAGCTGGTTTGGTTTCCAGCTATGAGTTTGTCAGTGCTCAGCTGACACGTACAGACTTGGCCAGTGTTGGCACCTGGTTTACCAGTATCACAGTTACCACAGCTGTTACATTCACTCATCTAAACTCCATATGTGAAGGAAGTCTTTAAAGATGACTAAGTGGGTCTGGTTGTGATTGGCTCTAACACAGGTGCACAGAATTGTGCATGGCGTCTGCTCCTTGCAGCTTCCAGATACCCCTTTGCATAGTTGTACAGAACATGCCAGTCACAGCTATTGGCCTTGAGTTTGGATTCAACTTTCCCTGGCATAAAATACCTGAAATGAGAGACAGATGAACTAATCCCAACTTCCCTCTACAGTGGCCTGCAGTATATGTCAGGCTCACCAGAGGGTGGGGGGCCTGCATGTAAACATGATCCAAGGGCACCTGGAATCTTGGGGAGGAACTGATGTCTCCTAGGGCTGTTCAGGTCTGCACTACCCCCTAATAAGGCTACTGCTTGTCAGGCACAATTTGGCTCAATATATTGCACCAGCTGAACAGGAACAATTGTGAAGCCCAATCCGGCTCCCACAGCAAAATTCCCATTAACTTCAATGGGAGCAGGCCCCTAGAAAATGTGTGAAAGTTCTACTTTTTATGATGACACAAGGCTACATCTACATTTGAGCTCGGAAGTGGGATTCCCAGCTTGCATAGATGTTCCCATGCTAGCTCTGCTGGTGCTAAAGCACCCCCAAAAAATGCAGTAGCTGGGGTAGCCCGGGAGGCAGGTCAGGCTAGCCCCCTAAGTATGTAGCCAGTGGATCCGGGTGGGTAAGTATTCTGATGATTAGCCCAAGCCGCCACCTATGCTACACCACTCTGTTATTTCTAGTGTGCTAGCTCCAGCATAGATAGTGAGGGTGTATCTATGTGAGCTGGGAATCACACTGCCCAGCTAAATGCAGACATACCCAAGTATGAATTTACTTGGTCTGTAAAACTGTGACTTACTTTACTAGCTGTTAGCTAAATAATTTGTGGTTTTGCCCTATCTGCACCAGAGTTCAAGCAGTGATATCCAGAACTACAGTTGGCTGACAAATTATATATATTAATTTTTGCTTCCAAAATTTCCTGTGATTTTTTTTTTTGCAACAAGAAATTAAATCCTCAAAAAAAATTTAAAAATCTGAAAATGTTCAAGTTTGGGCTCAGTTTTTCATCAAAAAATGAAAAATTTAAAATGAACCTATTTTCTGGAGAGCAGGGAGAATGACAGAAATATTTTAATGAATTTGAGCCAAAATCTTGGTTCTTCCAGCAAAATGCACAGACAGTGTGCTTGACCAGTTTGACAACTCTGTGACATATTTATTTAAAATCAGTTCATAAAATGTGGTTTAACTCATTCCTTAATAGACATGGGGAAGTATGTTGTTGGGAAAAATTAGGTTTAAACCTAGTTCTGGCTAGTTCAATTTGAAAATAAATGTACGGTAGACTGGGTCATATTTATATAATAGACATTTTTCAGCAATATTAAATATAATGGATTTTATCAGCTATATTCAGACCCTTGCATTATTTTAACATAGCAATGAATTTCTTCGTGTGTGTTCATGTATTCTGAAAAGAGAAAAGCTTTTATCTGCAATATCGTATATTTTAAGAAAAGACTTGCTTAATAGGTTTTTCACTTGAATCATTCTGGAATCCTCAATCCATTTATAAAATGCCAACTACAGCTGTGTCGGACGTGTAAAGGAACACAGCCTAATTCTAACACTACATGAATTTTCATACAATATGCAAAGGTGCAAGTTAATACAAAAATGTTGTAAATTACTTCAGTGACTCTCATAGGGTAGCTCCTTTGAGGAAATGCTGAGATGAATAGTTGTTACTAAGAGGGATGGGGAAAACCCAGTAAATATCCTTTATTTCATAAAGTCTTAATGTCCACTTTGAATCAAAACAGTTCACCCAGCAAAACACACCACTATTGTAATAAAAAAATGAAGGAATATTTTTCAAAAGCTTGAATGCACACAATTATCCTTATATTTGGGATTTCAAGTAGGAGAAAAACATGCATGGACTTTTCTTAAGAAGGTGACTGGTCATGCAAAAATAGATGGGGCTTTGGGTGTGGGCACAGGGAGAAGTGCTTAGACCTACTATCAGAATTGTTAGCTCAGGCTGATGCAGGCATTTGCCAGGAGCCAAATGGGGCAAGCCAGAAACATTAGGAAAGGAAGATATTTCCAATTACCTACTAGTAGCTGCTGAGACATCCATTAAGGTACAAAAGAGGCAGCAGATAAAGTGCCCAGGTGCATAAGTGCTTGTTTATTTACATTACCCGGATGGCTCATCAACATAATGTCACCTTGTCACTGAGGTTGCAATTTCTTTCTAAAATACTCCCATACTGGCCACTCAGCCCAGCAGCTGCACCAACATTAGATTAATCTGGTCTTTATTATTAACTACTATTATTATTATCCAAGTGCCTAGGAACCCCAGACATGGACTAGAACCTAGGTGCTATAAAAACACAGACTAGACAAACAGTCTCACCATACTACTCTAGCCTTCACAGGGCCAGTTTTAATACACTAATGAAGGATAAGCATAATATTGCCAAAAATCATGAGTCAGGCCCCAAAAAATCACAAGATTGATTGGTTTAAAATCATGAGATGTTTTTTCTTCTTCTTACAAATAGGGGTGGGGTTTTTTTCCTATTGCTTCCTAGTTACTGAGTCTTTAGGTTGCAGTTGCTGCATGTTTTAAAGCTTTTCTCTGCAGAGGGCGTGTAAAATACTTCTTTAAAAAAATGAAAGCTGATACTTTTATGCAATCTATTGATTCTAGCAGTTGAAGCTTTAAGAAAAATACTACATATCTCAAGACTCATGATAAAATCATAAGTTGGTGACACTGTGAAGGTAAGAACAGATTTAAAATTTTTATTAACGCTAATATTAAAAAAATTATATAATACATACGTTTGAAAAAGAGTGTCTGTACATCTGGATATAGTGCTTAGCTTATCCACAAATACAAAGTTAGTTTTTAAAAGTCATATGACTATGTGTCATATGATACATAGAGTACATAATCAGCAAATTTATGTGAATAGATTTAACAAGACAGTTTAGGTATTAGAATCCGAATACTCAGGTACATCACTCATGAAAAGTTGTACAGAGATTTGGTTGTGGAAACTCAAATATATCAATGAGTGGAGATTGTCCCTCAGTAATTGAGAATTAGGTTGGTTGTCCATTTAGAAAATACAATCCATGAGGAAAGTATTTCAGTTAATTTCCTGACTGCGCTTCTCATCGTACTACAGTAGAAGTGTAGTACGAACATCAGAGTTACGAACTGATTGGTCAACCACACACCTCATTTGGAACTGGGAGTATGCAATCAGGCAGCACACACACACACACACACACACACACACACACACACACCCCAAATACAGTACAGGTCTGTGTTAACCGTAAACTTCTAAAAAAAGGGGAAAGTTTAAAAAAACTGACAAGGGAAGGAAACTGTTTCTGTGCTTGTTTCATTTAAATTAAGATGGTTAAAAGAAGCATTTTTCTTCTGCATAGTAAATTTTCAAAGCTGTATTAAGTCACTGTTTTTCAAAAGTTTACAACTGAACAACCATAATATTGTTCAGAGTTACGAACAACCTCCATTTCAAAGTGTCCCTAACTCTGAGGTTCTACTGTAATAAGACACCAAGGTGTAGCAAAGCTGACCTGATTCCCATCAGCCTTGCTGGCATGGTATTTGAGTTTTTTAAAATTAGCTTTTTGAATGGCCACGCTGACACATATGTACACGCTGGTATCCCCCATGTAACAAATTGAGCCAGCAGGAGAATGAGGGTGCATAGTGGGGGCTGTCTTTAAAGGGAAAACAGTCTGGTTTGCCCACAGATGCAGAAAGACCATTTTAATCTGGCGTAGCACATGCCATGGAAACCTTAAACAGTGAGTCCCACCTGCTTTACTCAAGAGATACAAATGATCTGTACATGTAGACCAGTCCCCACTGTAACACCCACACTAGTTCATTGCCCGTGGTCTGGTCCCCTTCATTAAACATCCTCTGCAGAAATCGGCTAGTAAGTCAGAAACTCTCCATGAGGGAAATAGTATTGTGACCTACCCAGCCCTATCAATCATCACTACCTCAGTGCTTGTCTAAGCAGCAGCAGCAGTCAGAGACCAATAAGTACACTTCTGCTATTTCACAGTGCCACTTTATATTTTTTTCTGTGCATGTTGCTGTGGGAGCATGGAGTAAGGGATGGATTGGTTCTGTGCATGGCCCATGCGACATGGGGCATCCCAAGACTGGCTTTGTTGGAGAAGCAATCACCAGTAAGTAGAAAGAACCAGTCCCTACCCCCCATTGTTTGCTGTAGTAGCCACTCCCAAAAATGACATATTGGAACAGCCAGATTATGGAAGGTTTGAATTAAGAGACCAAGGAAGTTTTTAAGACAATGTAAAAAGCCAGATCTATTTATTGCCAAATATCCACTATCTCTCAGGGCATGTCTACACTTGCCATTTAAAGCGCAAAAAGTCCCTTTTTTTGCGCAAAAACCACGGGAGCATCTACACTTGCTAATGACTTTTTGAGGTGAAACTCAGAAGTTTCACCGCAAACAGAAAACCACCTCCCCGAGAGGCATACAGCTCTTACCGGTGATGCTTTTGTGGTGATGTGCAAGTGAAGACATGTTCTTCCTGTTTAGACAGTTTTTAGCCTCCGGAGGATATCTCACAGTGCCTAGGTGACCACTCTGGCCAGCAGCTCTGCTGCTCTGACTCCAGGTAAACAGACATTCACCCCTCCCCATGGGAACTTTGAAACTCCCTTCCTGTATTCTTGACAAGTGCTCACTTATCATCTGGCCAGGTGACAATGGCTGCTCCACGGACAGGGCCGGCTCTAGGATTTTTGCCGCCCCAAGCAAAAACAATTTTGGCCACCCCCCCCCCGTTTTTTCCTTACTCCACCCCCGGCCCCGCCTCAACTCCGCCCCTTCCCCAAATCCCCAGCCCTGCCTCCTCCCCCCAGGGTCTCAAGCCTAGGAGGGAGGGAGGAAGGGGGGTGGGGAGAAGCGGCGCGCGCCGCGGCCGCTCGGGATCTCCCCCTCCCTCCCAGGTTTGAGAGCCTGGGAGGGAGGGCGAGTAGCGGCGCGCGAATCAGCTGTTTCGCGCGCCGTGGCGCGCAAGCGGCAGCAGCAGCGGAGGTGAGCTAGGGCGGCCGGGGCACATTTTTAGGGGCAGCAGAGGCGGCATTCACATAAAAATGTGCCGCCCCAAGCACCAGCTTGTTTTGCTGGTGCCTAGAGCCGGCCCTGTCTACGGAGCAAATGATCCCCTGCTTGGAGCAATGCTGAGCTACTGGAGCTGATCAGTGTTTGGGGAGAGGAGGCTGTTGCAGGGACCCAGGATGCCCTGTGGTCACCCTCTCCCCCTTTCCACAAGACTTATCCTCAAAATGGAGAGAGCTGCACTGTGGGATAACTGCCCTCAGTGCGCTGCTCTCATCAGCAATGGAAGTGCTGCAAATGTGAACAGAATCTGACGCCTGTGGAAGTAAGAGAGAATACAAACCAGCGCTTTTCTTTTACCGGTTCCCTATCACCGGTGAAACTGACAGCGCAAAAACTCTGCAAGTGTAGACATAGCCTCAGACACTAATATTGTACATTTAGCCTTGGAAGGATTGGGCAATTCCCATGGCAGGAGGGTGCAGGGCTGAAGCATTTAGAGCATGTAGAAGTTCAGCTTGGATCTGCTCTGACTCCAGTTTGATGTTATAAAACACTTGGCAATCCATTCCCCTAGACTAGCCAGGAGGCTCCCTGGCAGTCCAAGTTTGCCTTGGCCCCTGTTGTAGCTGATACAGCATCTCTACAGCTCCAGGATGCCAACAGGCAGTATGCATTTGAAAAGTATCAGTGAAACTTATCCAGATGCCCCAGGCCATTTTGTTTAGACATTTGAGTGCCATGAAGGACATATACAGTACCATGGTTTTTGGCAGCAGTTTCCCAGTTATAAGTGAGTTATTTTAGCCATTGGCTCAGAAAGTAGCTGATTTGTGCATGAAATTGTAGCAATTATGCAAGTATGTACCTATAAAAGTATGTACATATCTCAGGTCTTAGCTTTCCAAAATTCACACCCATAGTTTCCAGGTGCCAACATTTTCCTTGATTTCTAATCTGTGAAATTCAGTGAGACTGCATGGGATATAAGGCAAAGAATATCTCAAAAACACCACAGACCAAATTCCCCTGTTATGGAAACCTGTGAAATGCCACTGAAATCACTGGGGTTGCACGTGTGCAAAAGAGAGGCAAAAGTGTCCCTCTGCTTTCTTCGCCATAATGCACAAAAGTTTACAGGCCCCTTTGCAAATGTAAAGGGCCTAAGGCTGCTTCTGGGGCAACAAAAATTGCTCTCTTTTGTTGTTGTTTTAACTAATGTTTGTTAAAACTTTGACGGTCTCCTGATATTTTAAAAGTTATCAAAACAGGAGCAGCGTAGTAGCAGGAAGGTTGCAGATGAACCCTACATGTTGGCACATCATCCCCTATCAGCTAATCCTCCAAAGGAGTGCAGTAGGTGATTGTGCACATTTACAGTCCTGGAATTTCCTTGATTTTCTTCCAGTGGGTGGGACACACACTGTGTTTTTTCTGAAATGCCCGGTAAGGCCTGATGTACACTAGGAAATTAAGTCGGCTAACTACCTCGCTCAGGGGTGCGAAAAAGCTACACACCCTGAGTGGCATATTTAAACATACCTAACCCCCCAGCGGAGACAGCGCTAGGTAAACGGAAGAATTCTTCTGTCAACCTAAATACCACCTTTCGGGGAGCTGGACTACCTACACTGATGGGCATAAATCAACATAGGTAATGTCTACACTGAAGCTCTACAGTGATGCAGCTGTGCCACGGTAGCATTTCCAATGTAGACAAGCCAAGTGAATCAATAGTATTGACAGTCTTTATATGTCTTAATTTTATATACTATAATCACAGCAATAATTATAAAATCAAAATCACTACAATGTTCCCAATCCTTTACTGAATAACTTGGGAATCAAGACTGAGGGGAAAAACAACTGAGGAGAGTTGGCAGTTTTTCAAAGGGACACTATTAAGGGCCCAAAAGCAAGCTATTCCGCTGGTTAGGAAAGATAGAAAATGTGGCAAAAGACCACCTTGGCTTAACCACGAGATCTTGCAAGATCTAAAAAATAAAAAGGAGTCATATAAAAAATGGAAACTAGGACAGATTACAAAGGATGAATATAGGCAAACAACACAGGAATGCAGGAGCAAGATTAGAAAGGCAAAGGCACAAAAAGAGCTCAAACTAGCTACGGGAATAAAGGGGAACAAGAAGACTTTTTATCAATACATTAGAAGCAAGAGGAAGACCAAAGACAGGGAAGGCCCACTGCTCAGTGAAGAGGGAGAAACAGTAACAGGAAACTTGGAAATGGCAGAGATGCTCAATGACTTCTTTGTTTCGGTCTTCACCGAGAAGTCTGAAGGAATGTGTAATATAGTGAATGCTAATGGGAAGGGGGTAGGTTTAGCAGATAAAAATAAAAAAAGAACAAGTTAAAAATCACTTAGAAAAGTTAGATGCCTGCAAGTCACCAGGGCCTGATGAAATGCATCCTAGAATACTCAAGGAGCTAATAGAGGAGGTATCTGAGCCTCTAGCTATTATCTTTGGAAAATCATGGGAGACGGGAGAGATTCCAGAAGACTGGAAAAGGGCAAATATAGTGCCCATCTATAAAAAGGGAAATAAAAACAACCCAGGAAACTACAGACCAGTTAGTTTAACTTCTGTGCCAGGGAAGATAATGGAGCAAGTAATTAAGGAAATCATCTGCAAACACTTGGAAGGTGGTAAGGTGATAGGGAACAGCCAGCATGGATTTGTAAAGAACAAATCATGTCAAACTAATCTGATAGCTTTCTTCGATAGGATAACGAGTCTTGTGAATAAGGGAGAAGCTGTGGATGTGGTATACCTAGACTTTGGTAAGGCATTTGATACGGTCTCGCATGATATTCTTATCGACAAACTAGGCAAATACAATTTAGATGGGGCTACTATAAGGTGGGTGCATAACTGGCTGGATAACCGTACTCAGAGAGTTGTTATTAATGGTTCCCAATCCTGCTGGAAAGGCATAACGAGTGGGGTTCCTCAGGGGTCTGTTTTGGGACCGGCTCTGTTCAATATCTTCATTAACGACTTAGATATTGGCATAGAAAGTACGCTTATTAAGTTTGCGGATGATACCAAACTGGGAGGGATTGCAACTGCTTTGGAGGACAGGGTCATAATTCAAAATGATCTGGACAAATTGGAGAAATGGTCTGAGTTAAACAGGATGAAGTTTAACAAAGACAAATGCAAAGTGCTCCACTTAGGAAGAAAAAATCAGTTTCACACATACAGAATGGGAAGAGACTGTCTAGGAAGGAGTATGGCAGAAAGGGATCTAGGGGTTATAGTGGACCACAAGCTAAATATGAGTCAACAGTGTGATGCTGTTGCAAAAAAAGCAAACATGATTCTGGGATGTATTAACAGGTGTGTTGTGAGCAAGACACGAGAAGTCATTCTTCCGCTCTACTCTGCTCTGGTTAGGCCTCAGCTGGAGTATTGTGTCCAGTTCTGGGCACCGCATTTCAAGAAAGATGTGGAGAAATTGGAAAGGGTCCAGAGAAGAGCAACAAGAATGATTAAAGGTCTTGAGAACATGACCTATGAAGGAAGGCTGAAAGAATTGGGTTTGTTTAGTTTGGAAAAGAGAAGACTGAGAGGGGACATGATAGCAGTTTTCAGGTATCTAAAAGGGTGTCATAAGGAGGAGGGAGAAAACTTGTTCACCTTAGCCTCTGAGGATAGAACAAGAAGCAATGGGCTTAAACTGCAGCAAGGGAGGTCTAGGTTGGACATTAGGAAAAAGTTCCTAACTGTCAGGGTGGTTAAACACTGGAATAAATTGCCTAGGGAGGTTGTGGAATCTCCATCTCTGGAGATATTTAAGAGTAGGTTAGATAAATGTCTATCAGGGATGGTCTAGACAGTATTTGGTCCTGCCATGAGGGCAGGGGACTGGACTCGATGACCTCTCGAGGTCCCTTCCAGTCCTAGAATCTATGAATCTATATGAATCTATGAACTATGCGGTCTTATTGCTATGACGTATCTTATTGCGTCTGTCATTCCCACACAGAGACTGTCACATGTGAGAGCTGGTACCTGATCCCAGCATCAGAAATATTAGTTTGGTACTCTGCACCAGCCTGTAGCCCAAAATGACTTCAATGGGGATCAACATTTGCAAGATGATCTGATTGCAGAATCAGGATCATACATTTTAAGCTCTTTGGGACAGGAAAATGGATCCAAATGTTCACGAAAATTTCATCCCATTCTTTTTGTCCACATTTCATTTAAATTGCCAACAAAAAATGGCATAACAAATCTCAAATTTTAAAACTTTTCCAGGAACCATTTGTTTTCCTGACTCCTGTAAAGCACTCAGCACACTTTTTAATAAAAGACTAGATTGTTTTGAATCCAACATTAAAAAGTGTGTGTGTGTGAGCATTAACATCAGTAATATTTAATGCCTATTTCAACGAGCAAAGACATTTGAGAATTATGGGACCACTTTCCTTTACCACGCACAAATAACCATGTAATAATGCTCTAAATACATGACTGTTGACAGTGTAAGTACCATGTAACCCCAAAGTAATTATCTGCTTCTCTATATCTTTTAAAACAAAGCCTTATCCTAACATCTAAAAAGTGTAAGTTACATGATAATTATTCCTTGAATTACTTGGTAACTGGAAGTGTAATTATCAAGTAATCTGCATGAAAATAATTAGGTATTTACATAGTCTTTGCAATGTAATTACAGAGGAGTTGATTGATTATACAGTGTGTGCCTTGTAACAGAAAGTGATACTGAAAAAAACAGAAAATCAGTATAAAAATAGTTGTCAGTTGGAGTAAAATGAATTAAACCTGGGAGGTGATTTCTACACATATGGAGGAGGGCATAATGGTTGAGGAGAAGAACCACAGAAATAAAATAATCCAACAATCATGGCAGCCAATCAAATTAATATCCAGCGTGGAAGAAGACTATAGAGTCATTCACCTATCTGATTCAAAGTGTTCTAAGAAGGCAGTAAGAATTGCTTTCATAATTCACAATTGCTTTTACATCATTTACTGCAGCACTAAACATTTTTATCTCACCTCCCCATCTCATTGTCCCATCTGCGTTCAGACATGTTTAGTAAGTAGGCAGGGACATATAGGGGAAGCAGCAATTGAGTCACGCTGATTATTTAACACAGTCACTGTAGCTGACTTTTGTTCTAATGATATGTCAGTTGGTAAAATGAATGCTGTGTAGAATTTTTCTTGTTTTAATTTTAAATTATCTTCATTTTTTTAAAATATGCTAATAGCAATAGTTCCCTTTTGTCGTGGGCTCCTTAGCCCAGTAATTGACTTTGATCCCTCTTACATGTCTGTGCTTTCTGTTCTGGATGCACAGCTCCCGTCATAGTCAATTATCGTACGGCAGATCATGCAACAATGGAAATTATTTCTTAAGTAGAAAGTCATTATTTGGTAATTGTTTGCATAAAAATAGCGATACAGAGTGAATAGTTTGTGAGTGCTGTAAGCATTGTATATAAATAGTCCTGAAGTAAATTATGAATGGAAAGTGAAAGAACACCGCTTATATACAAAGATAACAAAAAAACAGAAAGTTAAAGAGCATCATTTCATACCTGCGTTTGTCTCATTAAAAGGCTAGAAACATCATTTAAAAAAACTATTAATATCTTAAACTCCATCCTCATTAAAGTGTTTCTCTCTAGTTTGGATCTCCTTCGAGATTTTTGTTTCAAACTTCATAGTTCATCCTTACTATGAGCCCAGAATGATACTTACTTTTTCTCCATAGATTGCTTAGAGCACTCACAAACTTTCTAATCACACAAAATCAAACACCCTAGCCCCGCCCCTTCCCTGAGGCCCTACCTCCTGCCCCGTCCCTTCCCCGAGGCCCCAGCCTCCTGCTCACTACATTCCCCTCCCTTCCCTTGGTGGCTCACTCTCTCCCATCCTCACTAACTTTCACTGGGCTGGGAAAGGGGGTTGGAGTGCGGGAAGGGATGAGGGCTCTAACTAGAGGTGCGAGGTCTGGGGTGAGGCCAGAAATGGGGCATTCCGGTCGAAAACCAGACGACTGGCAACCCTAAACTCAGTTGGTTAGTACTATTATGAGCTGAGTGAAAATTGGTTATGGGTTGAATAAAAACCCCACTGAGATTGATAGGTGTTGACCAACATAACTGTAAGCCTAAACCGTCATCTAAGATAAAAGGTTGCACAGGAGCTTTTGGTTAAGGATTGTTTTGGTTAGGTGGGTGTGTAGTGGGAAAGAGAGAACACACTGAAACAGAGGCAAAAAGCAAGAAAGACTAGCAGTAGTCTATGAGCACAGTGGGACCCTGGAAAAAAGCTAGGAAGAGAGCCTTTGAGTCCGGTGGGGCTTGGGGCTGTAAGATAAGAAAGTGCTCCTTTTGTTCTTGGTTCTTTCTGCTTTCATAGACCTCGTACATTCTTTGTAAATAAACAAGATTACATCAAAGAAAATATCAGATTCCATCAATTTCTGTTCTCAGCTGGAACATTCCCAGGGCCTTGAACTTTGACTAGCTGCTTCAGTAGAAAAGGACAACTGTATTATTAGCAGGTGCTTATCCTTTATGCAGGTCACTTATTAGAGGAAGGCATGATCTCACACTTATACCAGCATGTTAAAACATTCACAGTACATCAGAAGTAGTTCATTCTAAATGTCTGAGGTACACTGAACATGGGACCATTATTTCTTTCTCTAAGGCGATAGAGACTTGGGCTTTTAGTGAAGAGGTCTCAAATTCTATTCCCACTGACAATCATGGAGGAAAGGTTGTTACCAAGTCTAAGTACCTGACCGTGTTCTGCAAATTACATACCTAGAATGTTGATAGCAAATAAATGTGTCTGCAAAATTATAAGTGCAAAAAGAGGCTGTGTTCAGAAGATCGTACCCTTAAAAAACAGTCTGTGAACTTATAAGAATTAATTGTAGAGAGCAGAGCTTCATTGAAAAATGCTTTCCCTTACACATTGTTTCTTTTAAAAGTTTAGTTGATGCTGTGCTGACTATGAAATAAAAGTGTTTTTTCTTCCTTCCCCTTATTCTTCCCACCAAACCTTTCTAATCTGGGGGGAATCTGTTCACCATTTGAAGTGGTCATGCAGCTCCCATAAAGATTTCTGGGAGATTGATGCCCACATCAAGTAGAACTTGTTTCAATTGATTTTAAAAAAGCATAAGGGTCAAATTCAGCTATCACATCAATGTATGCTACTCAACTCGGCAAGGACTTTGTGTGTCATTGAGGGCAGAATGGGGCCCAGAGATTTTAACTCACTGTAAAAGGGTTTCAGTACCCATAACACCTGCTTGTGAATCAAGATTTTGTGATTCTTTTTTGGAATTGAATTACGTCATTAAAAGAAACCTTAGAGTGCAGGCCCATCAATGATAAATTGTTATAAAGCTTGTGTAAGTGTCAGACCAAAGCTATGGAAGCTTGAAAATAAACAAGGCACTGTCAAGGAGATAAAATCAGGCTATATGTTTTAAGACAGCCAGTGGCATCAAAGGAGTTAACCAAAAAAAAAAGAAAAGAAAAGAAAATCCAATTGATAGCATGATAGGTGTTTCAGGCTCCAGACAGCCCTGAAGTTTGTTCGGACAAGTTTAAACCATCAAATTCCATTCCTGCTAGACAGCTGCTGGTGTTTACAAAGGTATTCCCATTTGATTCAATTGATCTTTGTGATAAACAGTACATGCTCTAGGGCCATCCATAGGCCTTTTCTCCAGCATATGCTAGTGGTCCCAAAAGCCCTCAAGGGCTCACACCATTCCATTTTTGTATTTAGCTTTCCACACTAAGCTTCAGAATTACTTTGATTATTTCAGTGAGAGTTGCAGCTATTACAGATAGGATCCCACAGTGCAAGTCCCTGCGCATTGCACATCAGGTAAAGCAGGCTTGTTGCACTCCAAGACAAGTGTGAATAGGGCTTCTCATGAGCACAAGTGAAGTTAAGCACAGGGTTTGCAGCAGTAAATCTCAATCCCTCTGTGCTCCTTCTCTTTTACAACAATGCAAGATAAAAAAAAAAAAAAGAATTAAGGTTTGACTGGAGAGTAGATGTGTCTGAGAAGACATGGCCTCATGTATAGTTCTGAAATGAGGATTTAGATCAGGGATCTGCAACCTTTGGCACGTGGCCCGCCAGGGTAAGTCCCCTGGCAGCCCGGGCTGGTTTGTTTACCTGCCGCATCCGCAGGTTTGGCCGATTGTAGCTCCCACTGGCCGCGGTTCCCCACTCCAGGCCAATGGGGGCTGATCGGCCGAACCTGCGGACATGGCAGGTAAACAAACCAGCCCGGCCCGCCAGGGGGCTTACCCTGGTGGGCCGAGTGCCAAAGGTTGCCAATCTCTGATTTAGATAGTTGTAACTAGGGCATTTGGTGCACTGGATGAGGTACGCCACGTGTTGTGATAGGCATGTGTAGGACCATGGATCTTGAAAGGTGTGTTGTGGGGGGTGTTGATCATTGTAGCAGTGGAATGCCTGCAGGTTTGGCATCTGTTGTTCTGGCAGGGTCTGGTGCTGCTTTGAGTTGGTGTGTCCTGGTCTGTGTGGAGCTTGCCTCTGGTGATGAAGAGCTTCAAGAGGTTGGAGGATTGTTTGAAGGCAAAAAGAGGGGGTCCTATCACAACCTGTGGTGTCCCTCATCCAGTGCACTACATGCTCCAATTACAACTATGTGGGTGAAACCAGACAGTCACTACACTCTCGAATGAACTCACATAGAAAAATGGCAAAAGACAAAAACACTATCATCTGTGGGTGAACACTTTTCACAAAGCGATCACTCTATGTCTGACCCATCAGTCCTCATCCTCAAGGAAAACCAGCACAACACTTTCAAAACATGAGCCTGGGAGTTTAAATTCATATCTTTGCTAGACACTAAAAATCATGGACTGAACAGAAACACTGGATTTATGGCTTATTACAATAATTTGTAACCCACTAACCCCTCTTTTTTTCCTATGACTGCAGGGATGTTAACGGGCCACTTCATCTTGAACGGTTTTTTAGAATATGTGCTATCTACTTATGCTAAACTATCTGTTTGACCTTGTATTTCGCTGTGACACTCTGAGTACCTTTCCCAAACCTGAAGAAGAGCTCTGTGTAGCTCAAAAGCTGTCTCTCTCACCAACAGAAGTCGGTCCAATAAAAGATATTACCTCACCCACCTTGTCTCTCTAATACATGGGGTGTTATGTGCCAAATTCAACTTTGCTCCAAGTGGTGCAACTTCAAGTTGAGCTTCAAACTTCTTTGAAATTGCAGCTACTTAAGGTATTTAATATGGCCCCAGTTCTCTAAAAAATCCCCTGTATATATTAACATACTACAGCATCAAACAGACGAGCAAATTTATTCACTTGATTCCACTTCAGTCTTTTATCTTCCCAGAAAACCCCATTCATCTTGGGGAAGTAGAATGGGCTGTTTTTGGTCCACAAACCCAGAAATTCTTTTGCTCACTCTTCCCTGCTTCTCCATCAGACCTCTATCTTACTCCAGTCCCATGACGTGGACTTGGTTAAGAAGGGAGAGCCTACGCTGTGTCTCAGAATTAAAAAGAAAACCACTAAAGACCTCATGCTAGATGCAGAAATTGGATGCAGAAAAGGATACCCTACTTTAACATTGCTTTTTATATATTAATTCTATAAGAGTAATAACTTTAGCACAAAACATTTCCTGGGAATTAATAACTGCCTGGGCCTAACACCTGGGGTGCAACAAAGAGCCATCTACTCCTCCACGCCAATCATTTAGTCTTCAGGAAATACCCTACACCTCATTTATTATGGCTTAATTAAAGTCTCAGCGCTGCACTTCTCTGCAATGCATTAAACCTTGGGATGAGTAAAGTCTAAAAAAACAAGTGGTCTAACGAATAATAGGGAGAGCGTAAGAAATGGCCAACATTTGATTTGAAACAGGGTGTGATGTCTAAACAGAAATCCCATTAAAAAAAATCCCACCCACGTACAATGTCACTAGCTGACTCTGCTGATACTTGTTAGTTTTGCAAGTGTTGGCTCCAAGTCCACTGATAATATAGAGTAAGTACTTTTGCACGGAGGGGGTAAGGCACAGACATTTCCAGCTGTATCCTTGAGTTGACAGATTTATGCAGATATTGCATTTTATTGCAATATTATTTTTATGACCTAGCCATACAATGCACACTGTTATTATTGCATGTAACAGGCTGGCAGTGTTCTCCTGTCAACCCACCCTGTTAGCAGGTGTTGATCCTGCTGGGAGATGCTAAGTGATGACTCACTGAAGCAGATGGGGCCCATTACCTCCACCCTGGGCATAAGGGAGGTGGGAGTAATTCCTTGGTTGAGAAGGTCTGGGCTGAACAATTCTCAGGGAGGAACTTTAGGACCAGGTAGGCCTAGGGAGGAAGCTTGACCTGGAATTTATTATGTTGATTGTAAACTTCTTTATAAATGAAACAAGTTGCTGGAAGAAAATAAGTTTTGATCATGGATAGATGTGGGCTGTATTGGAGCAGGCTGGGAAAGCCACTTGCTTACATGCCATATTACAACCATCTTAGTATGTGCTGTCACCTCTGCAGGAAAATAACAAATGCCAATGAAAAGTGCGCATATCAGAACCTGTTATCTGTCCAAAAGCTTTAGTTTAATTGGTAGCATTTGCCATTAAAAAGTCATCAGTTACCTTGCCCTGCTTTTGTTACAATTCCTTCATATTATAAGTGCAAGGGTAACTGATATGTGTGGTAGTTAATTTAAGCAAATGCTGATTTTTTTTAAATGCTGATCTCACTGTGTTACAGTAACTTATTCAAATCTTTTATATTTTCCCCCTATAAACTGAGATTATGTGACTAGAATAATATGCTTCAAAAAGCACTACAGATCTACCCTCTTCTTTTAACAGTTCAACACTATCTTGTTATACATTTTCATTAAACACTATACTAGTCATCCTCAGAAATTATCTTGAAGTCCATATACAGACCTGCCCAAACTCTTAGTGATTTTAATTGGAGCTAAACATACATAACTCCTGTAAAACTAGCTGTTCTTTTTATTGCTTGAAAATGTCTTGATTAACTTGGACTGATTTATGTTTTAACTTCCTGTCCTTTTTTTCCAGACCTTGCATTATTCATTCCTCCTGACTGCGTCTCAGACCCAGTCTCAATTTCACGTTGCCTGCCTGCCGGTCATGTCACCCCGTTCGTCTCCTTCCTTCATGAATGGCCCCATGCTTTCCCCCACGCTCTCAGCAAAGCTTGGATCTCTCCCCTCAAATCTGGTTAGCCAGACACCTCTCTCGCTTCACTTAAATCTGTTTCCTAAACTCACTTCCTCCATGAAACCTAAGAGAAGCATGGATGGAGGAAGGATAATTATAATCATTAAAAGGTATGCAAATAAAAAACAAAAGGAGGGGTGTGTGGTGACTTCAGGAAGTAATCATCCGATCTTACTATTGTCACCTACACATTTCCTCTCCCCTCCATCTTTCTTGTCTGCTTGTCTTTCACTTGTATGACAATGTTTGATGTGGTTTGTATGTGCTTGGTGGGGAGGAGTCACCTAGCACACCTCTGATCTATCAAAAATAGCGAATAAAGAGCAGGTGGTAAGCAGGGACCCCCATGCGTGCATCTATAAGTTGCATTCAGGACTCCAGATAACACTGCTTGGGGGATGCTCTGAATCAGTACCCCCCCCCCCCCAGCTATGCTCATTGCCAAGCATACCATTGCACATTCATAGATTCCAAGGCCAGAAGAGACCATTGTGATCATCTAATCTAATCTCCTAGGCCATAAAATTTACCCCAAAATAAATCCTAGGTCAGATTTTTTAGACAAAACATCCAATCTTGATTTAAGAATTGTTGTTGATGGAGAATCCACCACGACCCTTGGTAAGTTGTTCCAGTAGTTCATAGGCTTCGACTCCATCGGTGCTCCGGGGCTGGCGTACCCACGGGGAAAAATTAGCGGGTGCTCCTTACCCACCGGAAGCCAAGCTCCCCCCTCCCTCACCTCTTTCTCCTCCCCCCCCCCCCGCGAGCGTGCCATGTCCCCGCTCCTCCCCCTCCCTCCCAGGGCTTCCCGTTCTCCCCCCCCCCCGCCTGCCGCCACCTAACAGCTGTTTGGCGGTGCTTAGGATGTTCTGGGAGGAAGGGGGAAAAGCAGGGATGCAGTGTGCTCAGGGGAGGAGGCAGAGAATAGGCAGGGCAGGGGCGGGAACTTGGAGGAAGAGGGTGGAATGGGGGCAGGAAGGGGGCAGGGCTGGGGTGAGAAAAGGTGGGGTGGGGCGGGGACTTTGGGGAAGGGGTGGAATGGGGGTGGGGTGAGGGCAGTGCAGGGGCGGGAAGAGGCAGGGCAGGGGTGGGGCCAGGGGCGGGGTGGGGTCGAGCACTCACTGGGCAGATGGGAAGTCAGCGCCTATGCAATGGTTAATTACTCTTACTGTTAAAAAAATAAATAAATCATGCCTTATTTCCACTCTGAATTTGTCTAGCTTCAACTTCCTGCCATTGGATCATTTTATACCTTTCTCTGCTAGACTGAAGAGCCCATTTGTTCCCCATGTAGCGATGTACAGATACCCCTTAACCTTCTCTTTGTTAAGCTAAATAGATAGAGCTCTTTGAGTGTATTGTTATAAAGCATGTTTTCCAATTGTTTAATCATTCTGATGGGCTGAAGCCTCTCCAGTTTATCAACATCCTTCTTGACTTGTGGGAACCAGAACTGGACACAGTTTTGATCAGCAATCACATTTTAGGGGCAGCACTGGCTTGTTCAGGACCTAGAGGCAGTACAGACACTTTCTACTGCCATAAAACGAATCCATAAAACAGAGCTGATCAAAAAACAGGGACATTTTTCAAGGTTTTTTTTGTTTTGTTTTGTGGGGGAGAAAAAAACCCTCCAAATGTTGACTAATGTCTCCCAGTTCTAGAACTGGCTGGACAATTGAATGGATTTCCTGGGTTGAAATGAAAAATGTCAATGAAAAAATGTGTTGAAATGTAAGAATTCGGAAAACTTCACCCAGCTCTGGAATCAAGGCCATCAATTGTAAAGTGCTGTGCAAATTACATAGCGCTATGTGAGTGACAGTGATAGTTCTGCATAGTACTGACTCAGACAAGAACAGCATCACTTAGGCTATGTCTACACTACACAACTTTTAGCGACACAGCTGTGCCACTACAGCCATGCCGCTAAAAGGCACACAGTGTAGCCGCTGTTTGTCGGCAGGAGAGAACTCTCCTGCCAACAAAGCACTGTTCACACTGGTGCTTTTTGTCGGTAAAACTTTTGTCATTTGGGGGAGGGGGCGGGGGTTCACACCCCTGAACGACAAAAGTTTTACCGAAGAAAGTCCAGTGTAGACAAAGTCTTAGTCATGAATCAATACTATGTAATGTATTTATTTCAATTTATAACCAATTTTTTTAAAAAGCCATTCATCCTGGGCTTTAATAGAATCAAAATTACAATAACATAACATTTACACCAACAGCATTGGCTCACCCCAAATTCAGAAAATAAGGACCTGGTCAGGAATTTTTTGATTAACCTTTTTGAGCTATAATGTACTGGATATTTAGTAATGTAATGCACATGCACACTTAGGGGGCACTGCAGGGGCGAAGTGCAGGGAGATGGGCACTTCCTGAGATATGGTAAGAATCTTATTGGTTTCGATGGGAGTCGATAGTACTGAGCACCTCCCAGGATGCGTTCAACACCTTGCAGGATTTATCCCTCTTATGCAGCAGTGTACTTAGTCTATTAAGTACAGCGTGTTATTTTATCAATGAACTGTATTCTATTAAATAGCTTATTTCTTTAGTAAATAATGTACATATTCCTTCATAAATATGCCCTAAAGCCTTCTTATACCTATAAAATATCAGCTACATTCTCTGTGCACATCCAGTGGTATGGATTTGTAAGGATGAACACTTTACAGCAGAATTTTCAATTATTTTTAATCATGAGCTCTGTTAATCCTAAATATAAATAGTAAGGCAATAAATAAAATAATTAAATCAAACCCCAGCCCTTGGATGATATTCTTGTTGTCTAGAAATTAATTACAAATTTAAAAGTTTTACTATATTGCATTCTAAAAACCTGATTAGTATGTAGTTACGGCATTTTGTCAGAGTCTGTAGAGTAAAAATTATTTTACATAGCATTAAAAAAATCACAATGGATCCTATATACATATTCATACAAGATACGTCACACGTTCTTAAGCAGTAACAAGGGTATGTCTACACTACGAGGGTATTTCGATTTCACTTAAATCGAATATGTGGAATCGATATTGCAAAGTCGAACTTGTGTGTCCACACTAAGGACAGTAATTCGACTTTGTGAGTCCACAGTAACGGGGAAAGCGTCGACATTGGAAGCGGTGCACTGTGGGCAGCTATCCCACAGTTCCCGCAGTCCCCGCTGCCCATTGGAATTCTGGGTCGAGCCGCCAATGCCTTCTGGGTAAAAAAAAAGGGTCGAGGGTGCTTTTGGGTAATTGTCGTCATCCGTCTGTCAATACCGCCCTCCCTCCCTCCCTGAAAGCACCGGCGGGAAATCAGTTCGCGCACTTTTCGGGTCAGTGACAGCGCGGACGCCACAGCACTGCGAGCATGGATCCCGCTGCGACCATCGCTGCAGTTGTGGCACTTGTGAACGCCTCGCAGGTTATCATCCACCTTTCCCAGAGGCAGATGCAGATGAACCAGGCGAGGAGGCTACGGCACCGCGGTGAGGGCCTGAACTCTGAGAGGGGCACAGACCTCTCACAAAGCACGGGACCCAGCTCCGAGGA
This sequence comes from Emys orbicularis, assembly GCF_028017835.1. Classification (NCBI taxonomy): domain Eukaryota; kingdom Metazoa; phylum Chordata; order Testudines; family Emydidae; genus Emys; species Emys orbicularis. Next base: position 263,133,114 of record NC_088683.1, on the reverse strand, counting down.
CATCACGGTGACAATGGGTCATCTGGATGTTGTGGAACGGCGATTCTGGGCACGGGAAACAAGCACTGACTGGTGGGACCGCATAGTGCTGCAGGTGTGGGACGAATCCCAGTGGCTGCGAAACTTTCGCATGCGGAAGGGGACTTTCCTCGAACTTTGTGAGTTGCTGTCCCCTGCCCTGAAGCGCAATGACACCCGGATGCGAGCAGCCCTGACTGTCCAGAAGCGAGTGGCCATAGCCCTCTGGAAGCTTGCAACGCCGGACAGCTACCGGTCTGTCGCGAACCAGTTTGGCGTGGGCAAATCTACCGTGGGGGTTGTTGTGATGCAAGTAGCCAACGCAATCGTCAAGGTACTGCTCTCAAAGGTAGTGACCCTGGGAAACGTGGAGGTCATCATAGATGGCTTCGCCGCGATGGGATTCCCAAACTGCGGTGGGGCTATAGATGGAACTCACATCCCTATCCTGGGACCGGACCACCAGGCCAGCCAGTACATCAACCGAAAGGGCTACTTTTCAATGGTGCTGCAAGCACTGGTGGACCACAGGGGACGTTTTACCAACATCAACGTTGGATGGCCGGGCAAGGTTCATGACGCTCGCGTCTTCAGGAACTCTGGTCTGTTTAGATGGCTGCAGGAAGGTATTTACTTCCCGGACCACAAAATAACTCTTGGGGATGTGGAGATGCCTACAGTGATCCTTGGGGACCCAGCCTACCCGCTAATGCCCTGGCTCATGAAGCCCTACACTGGCGCCCTGGACTCTGAAAAAGAACTCTTCAACTACCGGCTGAGCAAGTGCAGAATGGTGGTGGAGTGTGCTTTTGGACGTCTCAAGGGGAGATGGAGAAGCTTACTCACTCGCTGTGATCTCAGCGAAACCAATATCCCCATTGTTATAGCTGCTTGCTGTGTGCTCCACAATCTGTGTGAGAGCAAGGGGGAGACCTTTATGGCGGGGTGGGAGGTTGAGGCAAATAGCCTGGCATCTGATTACGCCCAGCCAGACAGCCGGGCAATTAGAAGAGCACAGCGGGACGCGCTGTGCATCCGGGAGGCTTTGAAAGCCTGGTTCCACAGTGAGCAGGGTGACCAGTGACTTTTAAGTTTCTGTACAGAGAAGCTGAACCTGCCCCCGTTTCTTTACCCAGTTAAGGATGACTATCCTCTCCAGTTACAGACCCCCTCCCCCCCTTCCAAAAAAATAAATTCAGTTTTATTTTGTTAATGAACACCGTTGTCTTTATTACTGTTTTCGCGGGAATGTTTTAAACCTGGGACGCAGACTGTGGTGGGGAGCGGGTGTAGTGTACTGATGCAAATGATCCTTCTAAACTCCAGGAATGACAGGATTCGCAGTGGCGGACTGGTTGTTTCAACGGAGCCTGCCAGCCCTCCTGAGCGGGACTGCGTGTATGTGGGGGCTATGTGACTTTATGGCAGGGGGAGGAGGGTTACAGATCCCCTGCTGCGTGGCTCTGTGATCCAGGACAAGGACCGCTGCATAACATCTGTAACTGCCCTCCCCCGCCACAAAGTCACAGAGCAACCCCCCCACCCACCCCCACGCACAGAACATGAAAACCACCTCCCAGACTGACCAGGGTAACTAGTCACTGCACTGTGTATGTGCCCTGCTGCTGGACCTGCCCCCGCCTCTGTAGCCTGCTAAAGGTGACTGTCCTGTCCAATTACCAAGCCCCTTCCCCCCCTGCAGACAGACTCTCCCTCAAAACAGCATGACTGAAACAGTAATGAACAAAAACGTATTTTTTATTAACAACCACACATGAAACTGGGGGGTGAAACTTGGACGGGGGCTTGCTTGAGGCGGCCAGGAAAGGACTTTTCAAATTTTGGGGAATGACAGCCTTCTGGTGCTTGAGCAGTCTGCAGGGGTGGAGTGAGAGTTTTCACGGACTCTTCCGCCCCTCCTTCTTTGGACTTTGGGCGAGGGGGGTATGGGACTTGGTGGCGGGGGAGTGTGGTTCCTGATAGACTGCAGCGGGGCTCTGTCCTCCTGCCTCCGTTCCTGCAGAACATCAACAAGGCACCGGAGCGTGTCCGTTTGCTCCCTCAGAAGTCCAAGCAGCGTTTGAGTCGCCTGCTGGTCTTCCTGCCACCACCTCTCCTCACGTTCCATGTGTGTCCGGTGCATTTGGGAGAAATTCTCCCTCCACTGGTTATGCTGTGCTGCCTGGGCTCGGGAGCAGCCCATAAGTTCAGAGAACATGTCCTCTCGCGTCTTCTTCTTCCTCCGCCTAATGTGCGCTAGCCTCTGGGAGTGTGATTCCAGGCTGGGTTGGAAGACAGTTGCAGATGTGGCTGTGGGAATGAGGAAAAGGCAGTGAATTCCTCCGAAAGATAAATGTAGTTGTGAATCAAGAACCTTGATTCACAAGAACCTAGTCTTTCTCTGTGAACAAGACCATGAACCACACGTATCACATGCGCACTGAGGACAAGGTCGAATTTTCGAACCTCGCCTTCAGTGCCTGGGCTTTTGCACTGCCGATCTGGGAACCGGGGCAGGACACAGTACTCTCTGTAGCAGGCAAAGATGGTAAGCCGTAGACTTGTTGCAGATTAAAACTTTAGGAGTACCACTGGCCACCTTTCACATTGAAAGCAATGCCAGTCTGTGCTGCCAGCAATCGGCCAAGCAAGAACTGTGGCCCTGTCCCACCCCCTCGCGGATATGCCAGGGAAAGATCCCTGGATGCTGACCCTCTCCTGCCCCCACCGCGTGGCTGTAAACCAGCGGTCACAGTTCTGTAAAGGAACTTGTTGCAAGCAGTCCCAATACTAACAGTCCCCTACCTAATTCAAAGCAGGTTGTCATGAGCGACATTACCCTCGTGAGGATCCCGGACACCGAGATCCAGAGGATGCTTCGAGAAAGCATGCAGAGACCGGGGCCCTATGCCGCCATGATCTGCAAGGCACTGATTCCAGAGTACCTGCTTGTCTCCTGGCGCGGGAACGTCTCGTACTTTGGAGGACCAAGTAAAGCCGCTCTCCCAAGGAACCTGATGAACAGGCTATCCCATTACTTGCAGGAGAGCTTTGTGGAGATGTCTGTGGAGGACTACTGCTCTATCCCCGGACATATAGACCGGCTTTTCATATAGCTGCAGTAGCAGGGACAAAAGAGTGGAGCAGCTTGGGCAGCACAATCATGCACAACCGGACACTGTTTGATTTTTTTATAAATAGTTGTTACTGATTATTTAAGCGCCCAGGGGGAAGAAGTTTTGTAAAAAATAAAGGTTTATATGTTTAAAGCACTTACCGCTTGATCCTTCCCCTGAATCTGTGTCCGGGTTACATGCTGGGGAGGGTTGGTAGGGGATCTCTGTAAGGGTGATGAAGAGCTCCTGGCTGTCGGGGAAATCAGCTTGGTAAGCGCTGCCGACTGCCTCGTCCTCCTCATCTCCTTCCTCATCTTCCACGTCCGCTAACATGTCCGAGGAACCGGCCGTGGACAATATCCCATCCTCAGAGTCCACGGTCAGTGGTGGGGTAGTGGTGGCGGCCGCACCAAGGATGGAATGCAGTGCCTCGTAGAAACGGGATATGTGGGGCTGGGATCCAGAGCGTCCGTTTGCCTGTTTGGTCTTCTGGTAGCCTTGTCTCAGCTCCTTGATTTTCACGCGGCACTGCATTGCATCCCGGCTGTATCCTCTCTCTGCCATGGCTTTCGAGATCTTCTCATAGATCTTTGCATTCCGTCTTTTGGAGCGCAGCTCGGAAAGCACGGACTCATCGCCCCACACAGCGATGAGATCCAAGACTTCCCGATCAGTCCATGCTGGGGCCCTCTTTCTATTCTGGGATTGCACGGCCATCTCGGCTGGAGAGCTCTGCATCGTTGCCAGTGCTGCTGAGCTCGCCACGCTGTCCAAACAGGAAATGAGATTCAAACTGCCCAGACAGGAAAAGGAATTCAAATTTTCCCGGGGCTTTTCCTGTGTGGCTGGTCAGAGCATCCGAGCTCGGACTGCTGTCCAGAGCGTCAACAGAGTGGTGCACTGTGGGATAGCTCCCGGAGCTATTACCGTCGATTTCCATCCACACCAAGCCTAATTCGATATGGCCATGTCGAATTTAGCGCTACTCCCCTCGTTGGGGAGGAGTACAGAAGTCGAATTTAAGAGCCCTCTATGTCGAACTAAATAGCCTCGTGGTGTGGACGGGTGCAGGGATAATTCGATTTAACGGTGCTAAATTCGACATAAACGCCTAGTGTAGACCAGGCCTAAGATGCTTAGAAAGTATGCCACTGGAAGAAAAATAGAATATTTGCAAATGTTGCAGTTTTCCTAGAATACAATATACCTGAATATGCTGCGGGTTTTAAGTGTAGTTCTCCTCAGACAGCCTTGGAGAGAGACTGAAAATATCGGTTCATCTGTGGAATAAGTAAAGCATAAAAAGCACTTCCACCCTCCCCACATTACCCTGCCAAAGTTGTTAAAATCATGGGCCACTTCTAAAGGTGAAGTGGTAGATCAGTCTCTATCCCTATTCAGCAAAAAGAACAGGTGCCACAAGTACTCCTGTTCTTTTTGCTGATACAGACTAACACGGCTGCTACTCTGAAACCTATCCCTATTCCGTTTTTTTCCTAGCTATCTACTTAATCTCTCCCCTATCACCATGGTCTTCAATTACACACAAGTCTTTGCAGGATAAAGGCTTAAATTTGTAGGATGAGGACTGCCCTAATGAAATTGGAATGATCCTGAAAAATATCAGTACATAAAGTATGAAATTAAATATTTTACCCAAACTAATTGTGGCACTAATCAGGTGGACTGTTATGTATGTGTGAGTTTTCCTTACCTAAAAGAAAGCCATGAAGCAGGATCCTTCATCTTTTCTGACTTAACTGAGACAAAATTTCACTTTCTGACCCAGCCATATCTTTTTTTATATGGTGTGCCTTTCTATGGAACATTAAGAGGATAGGAACATCCTAGAATTTCTAAATAGTCAAGAAGATGATGATCAAAGAATCATATGTATTAGTGTTCAACAAATCAATATTTACACCAGGCATTTTGTAAAGGAAACTTTTAAGAACACCTAAGATAACATAATATATTTGACGCTGCCACTTTTGGTATTATGAGATGGAAACACCTTGGTAGATAATGCCACCTGAGGATCAAATAAACCTCTCTGAAATCAAGATGACAGAAGAAAACACACGTATCCCCCTGTACAAAAGGAAAACCAATAAAGAAGGTGCACAACACCAGCTGGTACATCTGCTTGTTCAGTGCCTCTTGATGATGGTAAAGGGCAAGAAGACACTTTATACTCATTCATTCTGCATGATTGTGCATGACCTAGGGGACAGAAGTGTTTAAGTACAGAAGGTAGATCACTTTGCTTTTAGCCACACTTGGGCAATGGGTAAAAACAGAAGCACAAAACGATGTGTAATCATCATTGCTCAGAGCCTGAAAATTCCTTGAAAGACAGTTGGAACAATCTATGTATTTCCCATTAAAGGTCAATCATTTGAAGGCATTCTACGAGTCCTCCCACAGATGTCTTAGCAAGCTCAGTTGAGAGTTCCTGACATCATTCATATTTGCTGCCTTAGTGTTGCTGACCATTCCTGTTTTTTCAGGGATTAACCTTATTTCAGTGAGATGAATGCTTAGAGAGCATTAAAGGGGAGCAAAAATCTTTCAGGGTCAGCATAACGTCATCCCATTGCCACATTGCACTGCAGTGTTTTGTTGCAAGATGCCATCCATAGGAGGACACACTTTAAAAAGGCATCATTAGGCAATGGGGTGAAAGTCTGTTTATTTCCCTGAATTGTTCAGGCTCTCCATACAAGGAAATTAATAATTTTGGTTTCTGAATGAGGGTTATGCTCCATTGAAGCCAAACTGTGAAAGCTTATCAATATGGGCTACATTTTCAAAAAGGTGCATGGGGACTTACCTGTGTTTTTTCTCAAGTATTATGTAAGAAGTATGGCCTGCATCTGTCTTTTTAACAGAACAAAATCCATGTAAAGGGAAGAAGTAAAAAGACAATCAATACTTTTTGCCTTGTACATTAAAGTCAGAGTCCACTCAGTCTGCATGAATCCAACCTGCACAAGGGCTATGGAGGATAGGAATCACTGCTCAAGAAGAGGAATGTAATTTGACCTATGTGGGGTAGAGGGTTTTGTTTCTTTTAATCATTCAAGTCTTTTATGAGTATTCTGTAGTTAAAATACCAGTTAATTAAGGAGAACTAACAACAACATGCTAGAGAGGCACATTATAGGCTACTCATCACAGGATTCTAGGTAGAGGATGTGTCATTTTGGCATGCATCCTGACAACCTTGTTATGTTTTGGAATATATTATAGTCTGCAGTAAGACAAATGTCCTTGTTGTGAATCCTGGTAATAGGAAATTTAGTTATTAAATTGAATCTACCCTAATTTTTTGCCTCGCTTCGCCAGTCTTATAACAGCAATTGTAGCAAATATATTTCAAATAGTAATATGTTCACATAAGCCAATGATTTTAATATTGCCAAAGAGCCTATAATAAACTTTCCTGATGTTTTTTTAATTTAGCATGATCAGAAGGATTTTTAAGGCTAAATTCTAAGATTTAAAAAAGTTAGAGATTAAAGGTAGGCTTCTATATCCTCGTTAAGATTCCTAAAAAAGTAGGATGATTTTCAAAAGTGCTGACCATTCCGCAACCCCCACTAAGCTACTGGCTGTAAAGCAATTTTGAAAATCCGCTTGCTTATATGAGAGTCTAAGGCCCTGATCTTTCAATGATTCATGTGTTTAACATTACACATATGAGTATTCCCATTGACTTCGGTGCAGGACTGGGGGTTTTAATCAGGATTTTGGGGCCTAATTTTACGCATCTATTTTTGAAAAATTTGGTCAAAACATTTTTAAGCATATTTTATTATCAGTTGACTTTAACATTCTATCTCCTTTTATATTGACATTATAGCTGACAAATCAAAATTTGTTTGTTCTGAGTTTCTCAGTATAAATCTAGACCACTAAAACCAGATTGGCTTCTTATGTGCCAGACCCACAGATTGGCCAAAAAAAGAAAAAATAACAGGTTTTAATTTTTAAAAAATTCAAGACATTTGTCATATGAATTTGACTAAATGTGTACATATATACACATTTATGTGTACAAAATTCAAACAGCATACTGAAAAAATTGTGAAATTTGGCAAATAAATGATTTGATTAATATTATTTGAGCAGATATAGCCAGACCGCATCCCAGCTGTTATGTAATATTAGAATGTATTTGGTGCGCATTTTTTGATTTCATGAAAATTTAGTACACAAAACCAAAGTTTCAGCTGCTGTTAACTGGAATGGTTTTTCAAATGTATTATATCCGTGACGGTTATAATGGCGCTGACTGTGCTTTCATTTACACCAAAATAACTCCACTGGAATTTGTGCCACTTCAAAGTCGGTCTGAAAGACATCAGAATCAGGCCTGTTATGTTTTAATGTTTACCACAGTAGCAGCTGTTACTACTCACAATCAGACCAGTTTGCAACACATGCTTTCACTAACATGCAAGCTAAGCCAGGGTGGAACACAAGAGGGTGGATATAATTATCCCACCCACTTGCCCACAACTTCCTCAGAAAATCACACATTATGATTTCAAGAACAGACTAATATTGTGTGAGTAAATACAGTCCACATTTGCTGTGTTCATCTGCTATATCATGTTCTTTTCTTCAGCATGATCAAAATATTGGCAAGTAAAAAAGATTTGATGTTTCAGTCAACACTACTATGGCTCTAAAGCAAGCACAGAACTTTCTGGAAATAAGAATCTGTGAGATTCATTATTGTCCCATTTCAGCACAGCATTAATCATGTGTTCAACTGTTTTGTAAATAAGGATGGACTGTTAAATCAGGGCCTCAATGAGCTAAGAAGGTTACCAAGAGTAACCCATGGGTGCTGGAACTAGAGGTGCTGGGGATGCCGCAGCAGCCCTGGCTAGAAGTGGTTTCCATCACATTCACATACAGGGTTTATAGTTTGGTTCAATATCTCTCAGCACCCCTTGGAGTAACCTCAACACTTCTCATTATAAAGTTCTATCTTGCTAAATAATTGCCTATTAATGGACTGAAGTAAATATTTAAGAGCATACCAAAAAGGTAAGATTTTTCCATAGCTGTGAAAAACAAAAAAATTAAAATTATTCTAACAAGTTATTCAGTAGCAAACATGGACTGTATATATTATTTATTTAGATGTCATATACAAAAATGTGCCCATACACAAGCCCTAGGCACTCTGACAACTAATTAAACTGTTAGTCCGTATAGGAATAGCATAATACCAAAAAGGAAATTAGTTTACTAGGCAATGAATCAAAGTAGTGGAACACCCTGCCTCCCTTTCAACCTCATACATGACTTTTGCTGCCAGCTCTGAAAGTCAGCTATGTTGTACTAAGAGGGAGGATAGATTACATATACTACAATATATAAAATATTATTAAATATTTGCATTGTAGTAACACCTCGAGACCACAGCTAGAGATGAGGGGTCAGTTATTTTAGTCACTATATTCACATAACAAAGACACCATGCTTATTATCTATGGCCCTGCAAAAACTTATACATGTGCTTCGCTTGAAATCAATGGAACTATTTACAGTGGGTAACATTAAGCAAGTGCCTAAATCTTAGTGGGCTTGAGACCTATATGTACAGTAACTCCTCACTTAATGTTGTAGTTATGTTCCTGAAAAATGCGACTTTAAGTGAAACAATGTTAAGGGAATCCAGTTTCCCCATAAGAATGAATGTAAACGTGGGGGTTAGGTTCCAGGGAATTTTTTTTTTTGCCATACAGTACAGTACAATAGTTGGGAGGTGCCCCCGCCTTACCCCACACAGGCACAGCCCACTGGCGCTGGAAACAATGAGACAGGTAAGGAGGCTGAAGGTGCTGTAGGCTAGGAGAAGCACGTTACGCAGCAGCAGCGGCAGCTTCCCCTACTCTGCAAGCACCAGGGGCGGGGGGCTCAACCTCAGCCCGCCCACGCCACCCTTCCCCCAAGCCCCCACCCTTAACCCGCCTCTTCTTCCCCCTTTACTCCGCACACCGAGTCCTTGCTCCTCCCCCCTCCCTCCTGAATGCCAGCTGATTGCCGTGGGCAGGAGGCGGGGGGAGGAGGGGGAAGGCGCTGATCCGCGGGGTCTGCCGGCGGGTGGGAGGCACTGTGCAGGGGACGTAGAGGAGCTGTTAGGGGGGCTGCCAGCTGTGGACAAAGCAGGCAGCCAAAAGATGTTATAGCAAAGCATTGTACAATTTAAATGGAGCACGTTCTGTAATTGAGCAGGGACGTAAGATCGAAACAACATTAAGCGAGAGGACGTTAAGTGGGGAGTTACTATATTATATGTAATGCACATATATGTCTATACACTCACACACCACATTTTTTTCCAATGTCATTTTTCAGTTGACCAGTTTACATTTTGCTAAGCCATGTTGCATTTACTGCAATCGCACAATAGAGAAAAGAACAGTTCTAAACTGTTTATTCTAAAACGGCTAAGAATGACCTAAATGTTTGGAATCAGTATATGAAATTGCCATTGGGGAACAGTTACTTAATAATGGACTATTGCCCCAATGAAGTCTTAATCAGTTCAGTATCCATTTCATGAGGGACCATAAAACCCAGAGTATACATGACCTCCAAGGTTAGTTTATGTTGGATTATAACTTGAATCTCTAGAGACTGAGATAGTTAAGAGAAATTACTATTGACAACTAATCACTTTAAAGAGTTTTCCAAAATGTATTCAATGTATAATGTACGAGTATATGCTGAATTACAAAAAAATATAGATGGGGACCTGTATATTTCCATAAATATATAAAGTTTTCAAAAAAGTGCTACATAATTCCCACCCAAAAAATGTAGCTTACTGAAATTTAAAGAAAATAACCCCAAGTGCAGTCCTGTCATAGGCATTCCGTAGGGACCTTTCTGATGGGTAGTGCACACTCCAGTAAAACAGTTTTATGAACATTTAATTTATTTAATTTTGAACGGATTAGAAGGAGAAATGTTAGCATGACTGACTGGAATCCACATTCCACAGTACCACTCCCACTACCATTTCTCATTCCAAGAAAATGGGAATGGCTGATACGGTCAGCATGTTTGTGACTTGTGGCTGCTCAGGAAAGATGATGAATAAATTTGAGGTTTTTCAGCTAACTAGCTACTTAAGAAAGAAGAAGCTATAAGCCAAAACCTCTCTGAATCATGTCAGCTAGTAAATCCCTGTCTCCAAGTCCCCCATCTTAACTGGAAAGAAATGATTATTCTCAATTATCATACAAATTTATGTGTTAGACTGCACGTATTATGGAGACAAGGTACTACATGAGAAAGTGTGGGGGGAAACTTGCAAAACACAGTTTAGTGTATTAAGCAGGTCTCAGAGAGTATTCCTTAGCACACCGCTCACTATAATTTATAAATATATCGTTAGTCAGAAAGTAAGATAGTTTTATGGTTAAGTCACTGGACTAGGAAGCAGTAGTACAGTGTTCACGTCTTAGCTCTGCCACAGATTTCCTTTTTCACCTGCAGAAAGTTATTTTCTCTGTTCCCCATCTATAAATAGGGATAACATTATTTCCTTTCTCCCACTCCTTGCCTATTTTGTTTCTTTAGACTATAAATTCTTCAGAAGAGCAACTGTCACTTACAATGTGTTTGCACAGTGCCTAGCAAAATGGAGCCCATGTTAGGGAGTCTAGTTGCTATGATAATATAAATAATGATAATATCCCCTAAGGCTACATATAATTAGAATAAAAGATTTTTCTGTTGCATCCCAATATTAATATTTGTTTTTATATAAGCTCCAAGCTTTTTTCTGTGAATATAAGAGTCTGGCATTTGGGGCAGTTGTTCCACTGAAGAGTTTGTCATGATTCATGTTAAGAAAGAAAGAAAGAAACTACCAACAACAACAATAATAAAACGTATCTACAGTACTAGCTCTGCATAAATCAGAGCTGGCATTTTAACCACAGAATGCTGGCTTTTCTATGTAACATCCATTTAAGTTGTCGTCTGACAATATTCAGTGTTGCAGCAGCAGAAGCATGCCAGCACTATCTCCATTCAGGACGGGCAGTGTAAAATAAAACAAAAAACAGATTACTGGCCTTGGTTTTACTAAGTGGGAGGAACTGCTGTTTAAAAGGCATTTAAATAATGTCACTATGTTTATTAACAAGATTAAAAATAAAAAAAAAAGGTTGAAAAAACTAGCTCTCCCACCACTACCACCCCCCTCAACCTTTTTTGTACTCTTGGTTTGAAATCATCTTCATTTTACATCTCTAGCCTGAAAAAGTGAGGTGGGTGGCCATGTGTGACCGGGCTGACTGATCACTTGTGGACATCATGTGATGACCTAAACAGAGGTTGAGATGAGAATCTAGCACCAAGGTTTAAAACACCACACCCCTTTGTTGCAAAGTCAGTGGTATAAATTGAACCTTTCACTGTGAAGGATGAACAAGGATGGGGAAGGCAAAAAACACACAAAAAAACAGCTGAAGCTGGTTGTGGCATCCAGAGAAATACTTCATTTTTATTTTTAATATCAAACTGCTAACCAACTTGTTTGTATATGTCCCCTTTCCCAGGAATCTGCTGTATATCCAAATATACTCAAAAGATTAACAAATTGGCTATGGAACTGCAAAATATCAAGGCTCCTAAAATTCTGCAGGGAGCAGCATATTCTGTGGGCACAGAACTGTAAACTAATTTGTCATCAAATTCTCTTACCCTTTTTGCAAAAGTTGGGATTCTAGTGCTGCAGAATTTCATGGGCCATAACTGTACATTAACAGTTCACCAAAGGACATATAGCAAATATATCTGTGTGTATGTGCAGGGCCGCCGAGAGCGGGTTCGGGCCCCGGTGAAAAAAATTTTTCGGGCCCCCCAGCAAGGGTGGACTGGCTAAACAGGGCCGGCGGGGGGGGGGGGGGAAGCTGGGCCCGGGTAATTTGTACCGGCTTCCCCCCCCTCTCGTCGGCCCTGTGTATGTGCATGCAGCAGGTCGATGGTAAAAAAGGGCATTTTGAGCAGCTATAATGTAGAGACCAACATCATTTGCATGGATACTTTTATTCATGTTAGTTTTAAATTGTTTGAAAAGATATTGCTTATCTTTACATATTTGTCTTTATAATAATTTATCCACTCTATTTAAAAAATATGGATGCTTTAATTTAGATTTTTAATTGAATGAATTAGTTTTTTGACATTTTATTGGAAAAAGATGTTCCCTGTGTGGTTTGGTTTTTCACTCACCATTAAACATTAGCACCACATAAGTATTTTAGTAAGGAAAATGTGATTTACAACCATGTACCAAATGCTTAAGATACGCTGACAAGTCAGTTGCTAACCTCAAGGATTATTTGCTTTTGTGAGGGACAGAAGCGGGAACTGAATCTGAATTTTTTGCTCCCAATAGTAAACAACAACTGCAAAGAATTATAGTACCGACAGCAAAACTTTTCTAACCTCCAAGATGTCATTAACTCTGGTTGCTTGTGTAATTACTTATAAGGTTGCCATTCAGCTCACTAACTGCAGTCCAGATCTTGCCCATACCTGGATATGCCTTAACACTGCTTTCATGTTTCGACTGCAAATGTTCCATTGGCACATTCCTGTTGCTTGAAGTTGTCAGAGGAGAAAGTTAACTCTGTCAGTAAACAAAGACCTTTTGATATTTTCCTAAGCTTTTGCTGAGTGATCCATGCATATTTAACATTAAACAAAACTATAGGAACTGTATCATCATTGTGTAAGCCTCATGGAATCACACTCTACATAATGATGGGTGACCAAAAAAAAGCTATCAACAGAAAGACAACTGAGTTTTTTCCTCACTGCCTCTGTCATTTTTCATGTTGACTGTTACAATGTAGCTATTGTCATGTTCCTGCAGCGCCCCAGCTACAAACCTTTATACTTTAGATAAAAGAATGCTGTCAGCTCCCTTTTGTATTGTAATTTTTACACTTTTTTTTCATACCAGCCTCCTAGAAGTTTAGAAATTAGTTCTCTCTACTTATTTTGTGTCTTTTCCCCCAAGCTGTATGTACTTATTACAATTGAAATGGCTCTTTTAAGTTGACTTGTCTGTGTGTCTTAAAATAATTGTTTGTTGCTTCCTGACTGCAGAGCCAGCAGAGGGAGCCCAAGAGCATGACCCAATGTTGTTTTGTAGGTCTTCCAAAAATAATACTGAAATTTTTTTGGAAAATTCACAGCTCCATATCTGCTGATTTAGACAAATATTTAAATATGATTTTAAATGTATATTTAAAACCCAAAGGAAATACTACTCCAGCCTCCAAATATTTTAAAGCAGACAAGGTGGAACTTATCCTACTTGGCAGCAAAGCTTGTGGGGGGAGGGAAGTGATCCTGCAGAAAAATTTGCCGAAAACATTTTTTTTCTCATTTTCATCGAACTTTTCCACTGAGAAATCAAAACCCCTAAAATATGTCCATCAAGAAGTGCAAAAATATTGAGGAAAGTAGACACTTTCTGCAAAAAAAAAAATAATTTAGTAGTAAAACCCATTTTCAGTTAAAAAAGAGTCAAGACAGAAAATTTTCAACCACCCTATTTGACATAGCCTCTTTAAACATTTTTAGAAATCTGTCTTTTAATTTCATGAAACAAAAAAACCCTTCATATTACAGTATCATTAATTTAGAGTAGTGACTCTATAGTTTAGGATGTTATGGTCACTTCTCTTTAAATCTCTCTCTCTCTCTCATTTGTTCCTTACTCCCTCAAATCTGTAACTTTGCATGGTTGGTGTCAAACCAAAGGTGATTGTTTTTTGAATGACTGAAGAAAATCCACGTAGACATTTTTAGTTAAACTTGTGAGCCTATAGTGTGTGCATGAGTTTGAAAGGAAAGTTTCTATCCCTCTTCTCTGGACCTTTTAAATTCATCTCTCTTATATGAGATGTGTAAAACTGGGCACAGCACTCAAGGTGAGTGTACTTCAACGTTATATGTATATTAATGCTTTCTAACACTTTTTAAAATTGCTGCTGTAGAAGAGAGATATCTCAATAGGATTGAAGCAATGCACAAAGACTCCCAAGTCTTTCCCCCCCACAAAAAAAAATACTATAAGTTCAGATCTCTTATTATATAAGTTTAGAATATTTTTACCAATAGCTTTACTTTGCACCAAGTTAAATGCATTTGTGCAGCTCACTTCCCAATTTCAATAAATGCATCTAGAATTTTTCACTGTTCTTCATGTTTGCTAATTTAGAACACTAGCCAATTTTACCAACTTACTGTCCATCTCCTCGTCTAAAATATTATCAAATTCTAAACATTAAACAACCCTAGCCCCAGTATGACCAGTGGAGATCCCACTAGGGTTGCCAATTTGGTTGGAGGCATTCCTGGACATAATCTTTAATTAAAAATTAATCTTTAATTCCTGGAAACTCCAGAACAATCCTGGAGAGTTGGCAACCCTAGAACCCACTATTAGTTTCTGTCCACTTTGTGGAGCAGTCAGTAACCACAATTAGTAGGAAACAAACCTTTAAGAAGAGAAGATAACTATATTAAGTCCAATTATTAACAAATATGAATAATTTTAAACATAGAAATCCTAATTCATGGTTAACATTCGAATGATGCACTGGGAACCTCTGCTCCAGCCCCCAGAATTCCGTCTGGCCTAAACGTAGAAGTTACTTCCCCAGTGTTCATAAACATAACCACTTCTATGAAGCTCTAACTATCATGAGGCAGTGGATGGAGCACAAGGCTGGGACTCAATTGTCTATTTCTGGCTCTGCCATGGGTCTGCTGGGTAAGTCACTTCACCTCTCTCTGCCATATCTGTAAAATGGGGATAATGATACTGACTTCCTCTGTAAAGCACTTTGAGACCTATGGATGAAAAGCATTATGTAGGAGCTAGGTGTTATTAACATTTCAGTGAGTAGCTCCACCTAGTACTAATCTGTATATTGTCTGAGAGCAGTGAATGAGCATGTTGGGAAACAGAAGTAGCAAGGGCAAATAGCCCTTTGTTTATAGCACGTAAAATGGATGGGGATCTTATACACACGATAGGATTGAGGCAGAGTGAATCAGCTTTCCTACCCAATAATGAAAGGTACAATCGGAATAGTGGAAAGAAAAGAACTCTAATTTTCTGGAAGAAGAGGAGACTCCTGTGGCCAAGCTTAGCAAAGTGTGGTTTTCTGCTTCTGACTTGCCCACCATGAAATATAGGAATACCCCGAGTGCCACAAGTGGATATTTACTTTAAAAAAAAATGTCCTGCAAAAATATTGCACATCACCTTGTCTTAAAGAAGCAGTCCTGTCTCATTTCTCCTCACCTTCAGGAACCTGCTACAAAAGTCCACTCCTTCTTACATCCCAGATCTCATTATTTTCTACTTCTTCTTTGTTCCCTTCTCTAGTCCCAAACCTCCCTCGTAACCGCTACACTCTAGTCTTTATGCTCTCTTCTCTGCTGCCACTAAGTCCCTATAGTCCTTGGCCCTATGAAGGCAACAGCAACACTCGTATTGATTTCAACAGGGTCAGGCTTTCACCTTGGTCTACTCTCCCTTCTCCCTCCCTTTTCATCTGCCAGGTGACATCCTAGCCTTCTTTCAAATCCCTTCTCAGAACACAATTCTTAGGCATGAATCTTTGTGATTCTGATTCCTGCCTCACCTGAAACACAAAGCAGCACCTATTGAACTAAAGAAGCTTAATCTAGTTAGATGAAGCATAGAACTGGGGAATTAAAACACAGACTCTCTTCCTGGTTCTGCCACTGACTTGGTTTGTGACATTAAGTAAATCATTTAACTCTTCAGTGTTTATGTTTCCCTCTCTGTAAAATTATTATTGCCTGCTTCAAAAGGAAATAGCCAGATTTGTGTCATTAATGTTTTTAAAGGGCTCTTTGGGGCTGTTGCCACATCAGCAGTCGGCTTCATAAAAACTATCATGGATCCTGGGAAGGTGTGAGGCCACACTACTCAGTGGGGAGGTACATTAGGGTGAAATGTGGAAGCTTGCCCCATCAGTACCCATGCTATCTTTTCCCCCCATATCTATCAGTTTGCCCCTCTTACAAAGACAGCATTTACTTAAGAAAAAAATAATTACAGAAATTAAAGTTGTGTTATTATTAAACACAATAAATACATTATTTGAATGCAACTGAAACTAAAGGGAGGAAGTGAAGAAAGAAAACATTTTTTAGCAATGGAGAAAGATGAAATCAATTTTTACTATTCTAAGTTTGCATTACAAATAATCAAAATAGGAAAAAATTAAATTGATAAAAATTAGTAGGTTGTATTTTTAACTACCATGGTACAAACAGTTGCCATTGTGTCATGCCACTAGATTAGAGATTAAAATATAACTGCATATGGGTTTTGAATATATAGTGCAATTATTTAATACTGGGTAATTATTTTACCAAAATCTAAGGCATCTCTTCTGAAACAAAGTTATCAAAATTCCATATAAAGCTAGAAACTGGTCAAATTCCTAGGTACTGCTTTTGGTCTCATGGACTACTAGTTCATATACATGTATTTCAGCTGCAGAAATCTGATGGAGAATTAAATAAATGATTATGATCTCATTATATATAAATCAATTCCATTCTTTATTAGAAATTTTTCACAAAGAGTATTAGATAATTAGGCTGTTCTATAGTAACTCATGCATATCAAATATCTCAGCCAAGAAGGTTAATTGAAGCTCCCTCTTCATCATTGTAAATGTCTTCAAACTGCTTTGACTGGGTCAAGTTGAAACAAAAAGGTACACTCTAATAAGTGCTCAGAACAAATTAATGGCAGAAAAACACTAACGGGAATAATATATTTCTTTGCATATTTATGGGTTTTTAAAAGAATATTACACTAATAATTCTTCTTGGAACTTGTTGCTTTAACCAAGTATCGTGTACTAAAATGTAAAACACATTGTGTGTGTGTGTGTGTGAGAGAGAGAGAGAGAGAGAGAGAGAGAGAGAGAGAGAGAGAGAGAGAGAGAGAGAGAGAAAGAACTTTGGCCCCATCTACACTAAAAACTTAGGCTGACCTAACTGCATCACTCAGGACTATGAAAAATGTTGTGCCCTATGCAACGTACTTAGGTCATTCTAATCCCCACTGTAGATGCAGCTAGGTCGACAGAAGAATTCTTCCATTGACTTAGCTGCCACCTGTCGGAGAGGTGGATTACCTACATTGATAGAAAAACCCCTTCCATTGATATAGGAAGTATGGACACTACAGTGGTATAATGGCACAGTTGCAGAACTATAGCATAGTGAGGACATACCCTAAATCAGAATTTGTCAATAGTTACTATATAGTAATTGACATGCCACATTTTTCTGCTGTATTTAGGGTAGGAAATACAGATTTGGAACTAACTGCCAGTTTTAACTAAGCCAAATAAGTATGTAACCTCAATATCTGCGGTATTCCCTTGTACTCCCCTATACTTAATACAGGATGTGTCTTGAACACTGAACCTAAATTAGGCCCCAATTTCACACTAAGCTCAGTGGCAGACAAATCCCCGTATGTGCACAGAGACCCATAGAAGTTTTGAGCACTGGGGTCTGCCATCGTGGCATTACTTGGAGAACTGAGGCTTTAGTTATCTAAAGCAATTGACAAGTTTTTAATTACCTCCAGTTTGATTGTGTGCTACCTGTTGGCAAATGATGACTTCCTAACAGCAACCCCCACTGGACATACAAAATTCATTTTGCTCTCTTTTTCCTTGCTTTTATAATGGATTTTTCCAAGAGAGAGATTCATGTTTCTAGTTTATGTTGTGCTCTTGTCATTGATTAATTTTGCTGGCCTCACTCCCCTTGACTTAAAAGCTTTGCTAACTGTGCTACTATAGTCCTCTCCTCTTTCTCTCCACCCGCCTCCCATAAATGTCCCCTCTTTATTCCTTTTTATAAAGAGTCTTTAATGTGACGGTGTCAAAGGCCCCTCTAACAACTAAAGTCATGCTGCAAGCTTTCAATCCACTCATTTCCTCAAGGAGAAAGTTCCAAACAATTATCAAAGTGTCATGGCCAACCCTATTAAAGGCCAGCTAACACCTCACTGGAAATATTGAAAAGTGTTCACTTACACAATTCTGTCTGTGTCCTATATTTCCTGTTTTTAATTCCTCTCTCTCTTATTTATTACAAGGGACATTTGCATGAAAACAGCATCTTTGTTTCTTTAGGTATTCATCTGCTCCGTCCCATTTACAGTATCATCCTGCTCCCACTGATGTCAATGGGAATTTTACTATCGAGATCAATGGGAGCAGAAGCAGGTCCTTAGGGCTTGATCCTGAAAAACACTGGACACCTTCAAGTCCTATTGAATTTGACAGAAAACGTGTGGTGCTCAGACACTTTAAAACATAATTCCCTTTTTGTGACACCGCAATTAGCTGTTGCACAGATGCTTATGATGTCATCAGGGATTATGACTTTATGTGAGGAGTAAACAGCAGGAGCAGATGAATTGCTAAATCAGAAAAAAAAACCTCTCTTTTCATGCAAATAGCCCTAATAATACAAAAGAGGAAGATAAAACAGAAAATGCAGGACACACAGGCATCCTATTTAGGACAAAGTTTTCCATGCAGTGTCAGTGGCTGATTCATCATCTGAAGTCTGCAAAACTCTTCAGCCAGCAGCATAGTAAGCTGGGAAACATGGTTCTTTATATTTTTATTTTAGCAAAAACGGCTTCTGTTTTAAAATGAAGGGAAATGATTCCTAACTAATTAATTGCCCATGAAAACATGCTGTCACTGTGTGGCAAAGTGCATTGAACAGACACATTTCCTCCATGATACATATTTGTTAAGCTCAGAGAGCAATCATTTTCAAGATGCTTTGTTGTAGAGTTTATTTATGAAGATGTGATTTGTTCGTCAATAGAACTTCAATTATGTGTGTGTGTGAGAGAGAGAAAGAAAGTTATTCCGCTAGGGCCAGAAAGCGGAATTTTGATTGGAAAGTCCTGTCAAAGTCTGTCTGAATGATGGTTGCACTTTTCATCAGTGTAATCTGTAATCCTCATTTTCATTGGTTAGATATAATTCATTGTCACAGATACATAGACTTCTCTTTCCTGTGCTGACAAAGAAGAAACACTTCTCACAAGAAAGGATGCTCCTACATCCAGTCCAAAGCCATTTACATTCAGCCATAGTTGATATATAGGCTGATATTCACAAATTATCTAGTCAGAATCTTCCTTAGAAACACCTGTATATTGTAATGTAGTTGAGAATTTACCGCTTGTCAGGGAAGCACATGTCCTACCATGCTGTGTCAATCATGGCCTGAAGCCTTTTACTCGGAGCCTTCAAGCTGTTTTTCACACTGCTTGAGGAAGTTTGACATCTCATAAAATTTAAAAACGAATTTGTGCTGCAGGAAAAAAGAGGAGACGGAAAGTGTTGCTAATTAAGTAAAAGATAATATACTGTATGTCAAGTTGAGACATGAAACCTAGGTATTTTTAGAATGTTCACGAATAGAAAGCAGTACATTAGCAACAGGTTAGTATTTCTTGTTTCTTCAGTTTTCTTTCTTCTTATTTTTCCCCTCTAATGGCAGGTTTAAACTTGAAAGGATTAAAATTGTATGTCTTCAAATATATATTTTAATATTTAATTATTGAAGTTTTACAAATAAAGTTAAGGTATCCAGCTGCAAGCAATTATTTTTATTTTCTAAGGGCCCAATTCGTAAAGATGGGACATTGGATGGGGTGGGCCAGGACTCTGAGGTAGCACCGAGCATTCTCTTTCCTGGCTGTCCGATTCTTGCTCACGATACTCAGGGTCTAAATGATCACCATATATGGGGTTGGGAAGGAATTTCCGCCCAGGTCAGATTGACAGTGACCAGTTCCCCCCTTCCCCCACCCCCGACAGAGTGTGGGCACAGGATTATCTGGGTATATCTCACTTAATCATTTTCCTGCCATTGCAGGGGCCTCAAGCACTGGTGCACCTCATTCCTTCCTATTCTCTGCCTGTGGCATATCATAGTCTAGTCTTCTGTGGGTTGTAATACCTTGGTCTAATTTTGATTGTTGGGTTTAGTGTGCGGTGTTGGTGGCCTGTGATAAACAGGAGGTCAGACTAGCTGATGTGGTGGCCCCTTCTGGCCTTAAACACTATGGCTCTACTAAAAGATGCACTGGTGTGACTCGTGCACTTGCAGGGAGTCCTAGTGAATTCAGTGTGGGATCTTATGTTGGTGTAAGGAACCATTCAAACACATCTGTACAGGACAGAGGTCTAAATAAATTAATTCCATTTGGATTGATTAGTCCAAGATTCTGAAAGACAGTGAGTTTATCAGAGAGATTTTCGTTTGACTGCAATCCATGGGGCTGATGTCCTAATGACTATGATTCATTTGCTCCTATTATTCATTATTAGCATTTGGATATTCTGACAAAAACATTTTTGAATCTCAAAATTTTCACAAATTTTAATATGATTGATTATTTGTCCAAACATATATTTTAAAATGTCATCATGAATCCAGTACTCTCAAATTTTAAACATGCAATCATCCAATCCAGGGGGCAGATCAAAGTCATCTGATTTAGATTCCCTGTCACACAACGTGAATAAAAAATATTCAAAGTGATCTTTTGCTGAACAATGAATACATTGAAAATTAGTAGCTGAAACTGTTCAATGAATGCTGAAGAATAATGGAAACATTAGCTGAAATTAGGATAGTTCTGTAGCACACTGTGCCTTAAAACCAGCACCCTGGAACCCCCATATTCACCACTGTCATATAATTATTATATATTTTGTACAAAGTATGTCTTGTGAGGTAAAGGTCTTGATCTATTGAATATTAATATCCTGCTGGATTTTATGTACTATCCTTGTATGGGAAGTTAGGAAGTTTGGCTATGTGCATGTTATTGAAATATGTTTTGAGGTTGAGAACACCCACAACCAGCCTTTCCGGTACAACAATGGAGCATCCAGACACTGCTGTGATAGCCCATTAAAGGGAGTCCACACTCACAATGACTATCCTAGGAACTGTATACATTGGAGACTTCTCAGATATAGCACATAGACAATGGGGACTGCTTGATCCACGTCATAGCAAAGGCTGTTTTCAGCAAGCTGGAAGAAGCTATAAAAGAGGGTAAGTGACATCATCACTGGGCCTCACTCTCCCCACAACTCAACACCTGGAAACACGTCTGAAGGACAAAGATCTTGAACTAGGGAGGTGGTCCCGGGCTGGAGGAGAATTCCAGTCTATGTATGGAAGATCTGTGACCTGTTTGTACTATCTATCAGGGTGAGACACTGCTTGATTCAAATCCTGTTCAGTTTATAGAACTTAGATTGTGTGCTTATTTTTCTTTTATTTTCCATCTCTATCCATTATGCCTACCACTTATAATCCCTTAAAATCTTTCTGTAGTAAATAAATCTGTTTTATATTTTAGCTAAAACAGTGTGTTTTGCTTGAAGTGCTGGGGAAACCTCTGCTCAGTGAACAAAAGCTGGTGCATGTCCTCTCCACATTGAGGGAGGGGCGGACAGGGTAATAAACTTACACTGGTCAGGCTTCTGACCAGAGCAAGATGATACAGCTGTGGGGTCCTAGGCTGGTGAGCTGTGAGGAATTGGCTAGAGCGTCTCTCTTGTTGGTTCATGAGTGGTTGAGAAGAGCATTCCTGTAACTCAGCTGCGTGTGTCCCTGCCTGTGGATGTATATATAAGTGCAATACCTGGAGAGGTTTGCAGTTTGTCACAACATCGCAATGTGAGAAGGAGCCCAGGTTGGTAAGCCAGAGGGCTGAGTGGTACCCCAGTTCCTCTTCCTGTCACAAGCTCATAGCAGAGTCGCTAACCAAAAAAGCTAGCTAAATACATTACAAATATTGTACATAATTAACAGTTTAACCAGTGCTAATTCAGACTGTCCTGAATTGTTTGCATGTTTTTGTTATTGGATCTTTCCACCCCCAAAAATATTGACATCAAAGTTTTGACTCAGAGTAAAAATTATCTGTACATTTTCCAACAAAAGAAGGAAATGGAATGAGTCAGTTGACAGAAAGATCCACTTGCTAATCACTTCTCACCATCTAGGAATTTGCTGAAGAAACCTGCACCCATAAGAGTTGCATGTAATAAACAGTTTCCCAATAAGAAATCTGACCAAAAGATGGATCAGTTTGACAACACAGAGATACTTTTAATGCCTGTGAATCACAACATTTTGCTTGGTTTGCGGCCTGTCCAGATTAAGACATTGAGGAAAGAGTTTTCTGAAGAAGAAAAATAGAGATGTCATAAAATCATTTAATTATAAGGATCCATTTGGGTATTTAAACATTTGAGCTGGAAATGCAGAGATACTTTAAGTCAGTGACATATTTAATTCCAGGAGGGAGGAATTAGGTGTGGGCTGACTCCCTGAACTATACACTCACGATACACAAAGCATTTCCACAGCTTTAGGAGCAGTATTATCTTTCCCTTTCAGGAGTGGTATAATCTTCCTTGCCATAACTTATTTGATTTTCTTCAAATAAGACATTTCTGACACTTCTCTTTTAAAACTTCCAACTGTGTAAGAACTAGAGCTGCCTCTACTTAAGGAACAGACCATCAAAGGTTTCATTTCTTATTTCTTCTCCTGGTATTTGAAGCTACTTGGAGGATCAAGTCTATTCAAGAGGACTGCACTTGGAAGCTGTAGAGAGGGAAGAACTTTACCTCAGAAACAAGGATAGGCATCTTTCTGAATGTTTGTTACTACCTCATAGCAATTAACAGAGTCAGAGGTGAAACTCCTGAGTATTCACAGTGGGATTGATTTTCAGAGTGCACACTTAGGTGCCTAACTCCCATTGAAAGTGAAAGTCAATGGGAGGCAGGCACCTAAGTTTGTCTGATATATAAATAAGCAGCAGACTAAATACACTGAGATAGAATTCCAATCTTGATTATGCTTTCTGTGTATACAGCTGTGGTATCTAATGTATTCAGATATGACAAATGTAGATAGCTCATTCTTGTGTCCAATGTGCAAACTTGGCTTCTCCTGCCATTCTGTTTGAAGCTGCTAGAGTATATCTGAGTTTGGGGAACGGGACAGTGATTACAGTAATTTGTCAGCAAAAAAATCAGTGAAACCAAAATGTTCATTTTTTTACCTCAGATGGTGATTTACTGGAAGAGTTATAAGGCAAAAATCTAGGACATGATAACCAAAAAAAATCAATCTTTGAGAGTTTTTCCATTGGCTTCAAAGGGGGTTTTATTAGGCCCCACATGCTGCAAACAACAGTTACAATCTACACACACATACAGTGTAGAATTCTTTTCTTTCAGTGCCAAAAACCAGACCTCTCCCACTTGAACTGAAGTGTACCTTTAGCTAGGTATAGCAGTAGTAACCTTTAGCCTGTCTGTGGATCAACCACTAGATAACAACATTACTCACTGATGTAGATTATACCCCTGCCTCCACCCTTTCCATCCTCTCATGCTGAGACAGGATTAAATATACCTAGACCAACCCTGACAGGTGTTTGTCTAACCCAGGGGTCGGCAACCTCTGGCACACGGCTCGCCAGGGTAAGCACCCTGGCGGGCTGGGCCGGTTTGTTTACCTGCCGCGTCCACAGGTTCAGCCGATCGCAGCTCCCACTGGCCGCAGTTCACCGCTCCAGGCCAATGGGGGTGGCGGGAAGCAGCGGCCAGCACATCCCTTGGCCCGCGCCGCTTCCCACAGCCCCCATTGGCCTGGAGCGGCGACCTGCGGATGCGGCAGGTAAACAAATTGGCCCGGCCCACCAGGGTGCTGACCCTGGCGAGCCGTGTGCCAGAGGTTGCAGACCCCTGGTCTAACCTGTTGTTAAAACTTTCCAGGATAGGGATTCCACAACTTCCTTAGGTAACCTGGAGACCTTTCTGCCTACAGAAGTTCCACTGACATCTGTTAGATTTTTAAAGGTTCACCTGGACAGGTCCAAAATACCCATTACAAGAGACTATTTAAATAAAAGCCCTGAGGATGTCCCAGCACAGGCCTTTTGATTTAAGGTGATCAAGATATATTTTTGTGAGAGTTCCCACTAGAGCTATATGAAATTCACAATTTTATTTTTATTTAATTTCATACAAAAATGCTTACCATTTGCTATTGCATTATTTGGTAGTCTCTAGAATTTGTTTTATTCGTGATTGTGAGGAAATGGTTATGATTATGTAAAAGACTTTCAAAAATATGAATGTTCATGTTTTGATACAAAGGTATTTTTGTTTTTAAAAAGTGCCCATTTTGGCTCAGAAACAGGCCC
The DNA here is from genome assembly GCF_028017835.1 of Emys orbicularis. Taxonomy (NCBI): domain Eukaryota; kingdom Metazoa; phylum Chordata; order Testudines; family Emydidae; genus Emys; species Emys orbicularis. The sequence continues at coordinate 263,108,583 of NC_088683.1, read as the reverse complement.
ATTTTTACTAAAAAATTAGTCCATTTTCATTGGGGAAAGGATGCCTGTACAGTTTTGTAGGGGTTGTTTTAATAAAACATTTTGAATGGATAACAAAATTTTAAAAACTTGAATTTCAACTTTGGATTAACAAATACTTAATGCCCATGAGACTTAAGAAGAGACATGCTTGTTCTTTGGAACACAGGCCCACACACTGTTTGCATTGTATATCCCTACTGTGAGGGATTTGACTTGTCATTTTTATAATAACTAGGGTTCAAATAATCATACTTTGCATGACACTTTATCCTATGAGTTTTGTTAACATTATGAGCCAAATTCTCTGCTGCCAAAACTTAAAGTTAATAATTGAGAATCTGGCCCATAATACATTTTCTACACTATCTAATCTCCTATTCCAGATGAAGTACTGCACTGCAATTTGAGATTTCATCTCTTAGCAACCTCCCCAATTGTGAACCTTTGGTAGTCTTTTTCTTTACTGGAAACTACCTTACTTTTCTTTGTTATGATTTGATTGGTTGTAAAATTTAATCAGCATTTTTTTAACAAAAGATATGAATAAAATATTCAATGTGATTCATCCATTTATTTTTATTTATTTTTAATAAATCTTCATTCGTTCTTTTAAGCCCTGAAACAGAAATGGGCATTGGTTTTAGCAATGACACCCTGTATTCTTCTTTTCAACTTGCCTTAATTTCAAGACTGGTAGCAACTGAAGAATTCTGTGGCAGCCAACCATTGCTGTTTGTCATGTTTCAGGGATTACTATTTGTTTTTCTAAAAATATTGAAACCAGAATAGTCACCTCTGGAATCTTTACCACAAAGCACATGTTTACAAATGCTAGAGATATTTATGCATTTTGGTTACATATTCAGAATTATGAATAGGCAACCACACAAACACTGTCACTATTCAAGTGTGTCATATGAAAAAGAATCATAATAAAAAAGTGCAATGGCACATCACAATTTAGCTTTTAATGATGGAGTAACATAAACATAGATTAGTTGTTGCCTAATGAATTTGCCTAATGAATTATTTTGGGCTTTTGACAAGGAAAGATTTTAACAAACACCTGATGAATCATGAGTTAGGAATTCAGTGTTTTGAATAGTTTACACCTATTCTGAAACTCAGTCACAAGAACATGTCAGTATTACATTTTTCTCATTAACATAGCTGAACAAACCTATCACATAAGAATGAAGCAGTCTCTACTTAAGAAAGCAATTTAAAGAAGATATAAACATTCAGATAATGCAATGAAAAAATAAAAGTTTGATATCTCTACATGAGAGGCTCACATCCTGAACTGAAGGGCTATTGGGCATAACATAACTCTCTTTAATCTCCCACTACCAGCTGATCTATAGTATAATATTGACATTGGTTTAAAGATAGCCATCTCTGGTCCACCCAGCTGGAGAATGAGTTACCACCAGAGATGTCAAAAGGAGATGTGGGAGAAAATGCAATTACAGATTTCAAAGAAGGACAAAAATTAATTGCATATTTTGCCACCTAGTAAGGAAGAGCTATTTCTCCCTTTAAATCATATAGGACTTGATTCAAAGTCCATTAAGTCAATGGGCATACTCCCATTGACTTCAATGGGTTTGGATCAGGTTGCTATGCACCTGGCTTTTACATGGCAAAATGGTCACTGAACAAATAGTATTGTTTAACTAATGCATATAAGTCCATCAATATGGCAATACCATACTATTCTTAAATTCACATACCACCTTGCTACAGAGGATGGGATTTTCAAAAGACCTCAGATTTGACCTAACTCTGCTCCCATTGAAGTCCCATTGACTTCAGTCAGAGGAGAGTTAAATCAATGTAGAGTGCTTTTGAAAATCTCACCCATAGGTAACAGCCAAAAGGTTACAGCTATGTGGTGGCCTACATGAAATGGGCTGATAGTCTAAGTCTAAATTGTGGTGAACAACTGAATATATCTCACATGAACTCCATCATATTTGGCACTTTTATTGGCAGCCTCAGCAAAGGGTGCTAGGACTACATAGGCAAGGAGAGTCTCACCATTACAAGTGGGAACATATAAGGCACTTTGGTGAACCAGATAAGGAAGCTTGTACTGCTGCTACCGGCACTGTTCTAGTGAAGGACTTTCATTCTCCAGGGAAGTCCATCTGACACCTTTACTGAGCACTAAATTCATTTAAAACCCCCACACATACACAGGAAGTCTCTGGAAAAAGAGAATGGGTCAGAACTTTAAACGTTTTTAATAATGCAATTCATGCTTTTTCTCCATTAGAAATAAAAAATCGCAAATACTATTGTAGCTGAAAGTGTAACTCTTGTGATAACCTTTCAAAATATATACTGTCATGTACTTCTCAGCTCTCTGATGCAGAAGTCAGGGACCCCTGACATGCATAAAACTAAGCCTCAAAGAACCAGAATCGGGGGTAGAGAGGGACTCAGATTTTCACTGGTCCCCATATGTGTGTGAGAGTGCAGAAGGGGATAAAAACAAAATGAAGGAAACATACAGTACCCTCACTGCAATGTCCTGCTTTCAGGTATGAGTCACTATTGAGGTTCACTCCAAATCACTTATTTTTTTGAGGCAACATCCTTCAAGTTCCCTTAGTGCAGATACTTTGAAGATAGACAGATTAGAAATGTCTCAGAGACACACCACTCAGAAAGATTTCAGAGATATGATTTAAAACCTACCATATTGCATGGCTTTGTACATTAATATTAGAGTACTTGAACATACTTTTCCCAGGTCAAGTTACTTGGCACTGAATTAAGGTGCCAAGGTGGTCTTTGAGGTGTTTTTCCTGATTTTTTATGATGTAGGGGTTTTTAAAGTCACTTTTAGTTTCTTAAAACACTATATTTTATGAATTTCTACTTTTAAAAGCTGTAATATAAGCTACCCAAATTTATTACCATAACCAAAGTGTACTTTGGCAAAGAACCATGGCAAGAATCTCTTTTTGGCATGAAGTTAAATTTGTGGTTCACAGAAGCACAGAAACTCCTCTAAGAAGCCTGTCATATTTTGAATAAGCAATTTTTTTTATAATCATAAGATATTTTGGCTTGAAACAGTGATTACATATGAGAAGCTGACAAACTATGATATCATAATCACACACTAAAATTCATAAAAAGAACCAGAGAAGTCCAGTTTTAAATTAGTGATGATTACAAGAAAAAGTTTCCTCTACATTAGGAGACCTGTACAGCATGTGTTTTTATTAAGGGTGCTGCCTTTGTAACATGGAACTAATGGAAAGTTATTTGCCAAGTTTTGTGATCACCCACTGGAGCCACTTTAACATTTTGGCATGTAAAATGAAAATGACAAAATTTGCCTTTATGTCAAAGATGAAAAAATTCTCTATTTTTTACCTGTTTTCCTTTTATGAGTGGATTACAGGGAAAAGCCCTTATAAAGTGAAATAAAAACTGCTGTAGCACAATGAGTCTCTGTGCATGTGTCACAGCATGTGGACTTTGTCACAGTAGGCGTACACATGACAAGAGAAAAGGATCAATGTTCAATGCCAGTAGGTACATCCCCTATTAATTTTAATATTTGTATTGCAATAGTACCTGGAGACTCCAGCTGAAATCAGTGCTAGGCACTGTACAAACACAGAATAAGACAGTCCCTGCTCTGAAGAGCTCACATTCTAAAAATAAAAATTTTCATAGGCATGTAACTGCCATTAAAATCAGAGTTTAGGTACCTAAATCACGTAGGCAAGATTTTTAATGGAATTTAGGCATTGCTTTGCTCAGCATTGCCAAGACCTAAGTGATTGAGACAGCTAAATCCCATTTTCAAAAGTGCCTACATTACTTTTGAAAATGAGACTTAGCCATCTAAATTGCTTAAGCCTTGCAAAGGAGAGCATAGTAATGCCTAAATATCTTTAAAAGTCAGGGATCGGCAACCTTTGGCACGTGATCCGCCAGGTTAAGCACCCTGGTGGGCCGGGCCGATTTGTTTACCTGCCACGTCCGCAGATTTGGCCGATCACGACTCCCACTGGCTGCGGTTCGCCGCTCCAGGCCAATGGGGGCTGCGGGAAACGGCGGCCAGCACATCCCTCGGCCCGCGCCACTTCCCGCAGCCCCCATTGGCCTGGAGCGGCGAACTGTGGCCAGTGGAAGCCATGATCAGCCAAACCTGCGGACGCGGCCAGTTAACAAACCAGACCGGCCCGCCAGTGTGCTTACCCTGATGGGCTGCGTGCCAAAGGTTGCCGATCCCTGGTCTAGGCTGTAGGCATGCTTGAAATATTTTCCCTAAATCAAAGAAGCACGGCGAGAGGAAATGGTTAGCCAAATGTCACACCCATTCAGTCACTGGAAGAGCTGGGATTAAAACCCAGTCCAGTTCCCTATCCACTAGGCCAGGGGTTGGCAACGTTGGCACGTTGCTCGCCAGGGTAAGCACCCTGGCGGGCCGGGCCAGTTTTATTTACCTGCTGACGCGGCAGGTTCGGCCGATCGCGGCCCCCACTGGCCGCGGTTCGCCGTCCCGGGCCAATGGGGGCAGCGAGAAGCCGCGGCCAGCACATCGCTCGCCCGCGCCGCTTCCCTTCATCTTCTCACTTGCTCTCGAGATGAGCCTTATTACCTGATCAGCAGTTCTCCTTCGGGCTGCCAACCCTCCAGGGTTGTCCTGGGGTCTCCAGGAATATAAGATTAATCTTTAATTAAAGATTATGTCATGTGATGAAATCTCCAGGAATACGTCCAACCAAAATTGGCAACCCTAGTATGCTCATTTCATGGAGACAACCAATTTCCTGGAAGGAAGGTTTAATGATGGTCAACTGAAGGCCAGGGCGGCAAATGTCCTGGGACCATATACACTTGTTACAATCTGGACTGATGAATCTAAATAGTTTTATTAATCTTGTGCTATTCCTTGAACATTATACTATGCTGATAAATCAAATTCTTATAATATCTGTTTTCTACAGGGAGTTTGATGTTAGGGACTCTGGAGAATTGTTTCAGTAGTTGCCCTATTCGCATGAAAAATGGTTGATGGACTCTAGCTAACTCTGGCTGCTGCCAGTTTGAAATTCACTGATGTAAAATAGTATTTTGGTCCAGTAGAAATATGTGACTTGTCAGTCCTTGTGATATATGAAGATATTCACTGAGTAAGTTTCATTTCATAATTCTTACATGAAATCAGCACTGCTTTTCACTGAGCGAGGATGGCCAACAGGGAATTTTGTGCATAGGACAGCACTCCTCTTTTCCTAGACACAAAGCAAATTCTCATTTTACAGGTTTGACTCTTCTCCTGCTGAATTTTCTATTTTAATCTTGAATGTAACTAGCTCATATTAGGGATGGATGCTGACGTTTAGTTAAAATAAGAACCAACACCAGCTTATGCTCAAGACAAAAAACAAATCTTTTTGCAGGTTCATAATTATTAAAGAAAAATACTGAAAAAAAATTCAACCATCATTTTATTGTAAAACCTGAATATTATAAAGATTAGCCCCATTAGTCTCTCCTATCCGCAAAAGTCAACCCTCAGTCCCACCTGCCTCTTTTTGCAGTGCCCATATGGTTTTTGCCTCACCTCCAAACTCAAAGACACTGTTGCTCACCTCCAAATCTACTCAGGAACCCCTACAGTCTGGCTTCTATCCACTCCACTTTGTTTCACTCAGTTGCTCTCACTAAGGTGTCTAATGTGCTCTCCTAGCAAAATTTCATGGGCTTTTATTGTAGTCTCATCTCAACTGCATTTAATAGTGTTGATAATGCTATCTTTATCAATACCTTTACCTGTGTTGGCCTTTGCAACTCTATCCTGCCACTTGTCTGGTCCTTCAGTGGGTCCTTTTCTTTTTTCCTACTTTCCATGGCGATCCCATAGGGCCCCTTCTTTTCTATTTGCAAACTTGGTGTGCGTGTTGTCATTTTCCCACATGGCTTCATCTAGCACAGGGATCGGCAACCTTTGGCACGCGGCCCATCAGGGAAATCTGCTGGCAGGCCGGGACAGTTAGTTTACCTGCAGCGTCCACAGGTTCGGCCGATCGCAGCTCCCACTGGCCGCGGTTCGCCATTCCAGGCAAATGAGGGCTGTGGAAAGCGGCGCAGGCCGAGGGATATGCTAGCTGCCGCTTCCCGCAGCCCCCATTGGCCTAGAATGAGCGAACCACAGAATATGGGAGCTGCGATCGGCCGAACCTGCAGACGCTGCAGGTAAACAAACCGTCCCGGCCCGCGAGCAGATTTCCCTGACGGGCCGCATGCCAGAGGTTGCCGATCCCTGATCTAGCATCTGTATCCTGATGACTTGCAAATCTACCTCTCCACGCTTTAGGCTTTGTCTTCGTTGACATAAACCGGTTTGTTTTACAGTGAGATAACAAATGTGTGATAGTTATCTCACCATAAAATCCTAGGTGGAGACAAGGCACTTGTAGTGTTTACCTAAGCAAGGTCAGCACTGTATCTGCAACCAGTGATTGACCTCACCTAGTTTAACCTCACAGTAAAAATAAAGTGCCATGTCTTCACTATGTTTTTATAACAGGATAGCTTCCTCTCTGGCTTCCTTGACATCCACATTGTTTCCCTCCAGTTTATTCAAAACGTAGCTGCTAAGATCATCTTCTTGGCCCTTGTGTTGATATAACAAATTTCCTCCTTCAAATCCTTTCATTGCCTTTCCCCTCTTCTATCTCTTCACAACATACAGTTCAAGTTGCTTCTGGTCACAGTTCTGGCACTCCCTACTTCTCTACTCTTGTCTCTGTTACCCTGTCTACATCACTGGTCATGCCAGTCTTAATCACTTACTTGTGCACCTCTCCCCCAAACATCTGTGTTTTTTCCCATAATGCCCTTTAGGCATTGAATGCCCTCCCTGAACAGATCCACGATGCTACTACCCTCTCCTTCTTCAAATCCTTCCTCAGGGCCCCTTTCTTTTAGTAGCTTAGAGAGATCTTGAATGTCATAATAATCATGTTGCGGCGCTATTGGGTATATTTGGTACACTTCTTTAAAAATATATAAAATGTAGATGGATTAGATTTCTATTTTGCCCAACTTTCATGTGTTGCTTGTCTTATGGAAGGGGTGGCACAGGGGGAAAAAACCACATACACAAAGAACAAAGCAAATGGAATGAAAAAGACATGTGCCTAGCATCACCCAGCCATTTTACTTGTATGCTGTATCTTGACACCAACACGTGCATGCATGCACACACAGAGAGACACACACACACACACACACTTTGAGCTCAGACTCAGCATTGAGATATCTAATATTTAGGTACCCTGCTGACTAGTGGACTCCACAGCCCCAAGTTAGGTGTCTAGGTTCCCACTACAATGCAGGGAGAGAGTTAAGACACCTAAAAATGGAATTCACAAAAGCCAGCACGCTTAATGGGGAGCCACTAAACTAGCCAGTAGAAAATGTCAAGACAGGGGTGGGGCCTAAGGCCCACTCCTCAGCATGAGGAGGGGCCTAAGTCCAGGCCATACAGAAATATTTCTCTCTGCTGAAGATTCACAGCCACAAACCCCCTCCTGGAGTTAGAGGCATAAGAAGGAGGCATAAGGAGGAGGAGGCACAAGAAGGAGGCATAGCAACCCCCTAATAATATTTAGACCAGTAGCTGGAGCATTCACCCAAGATGTGAGAGACCTAGGTTTGAGCCCCCTAATTGCAGGAGATACAGCAAAGATTTGAACTTTATTTGCCTACCTCTCATGTGAGTGTCCTGGACACTGGTCTCTAGAGTCAGTCTTATGCTTTTGGTAGCCCAATGACTGTTCAGTGTGTTCTACAAAGTGGAACATTTTCAACAGGAGAGACTGACCAAGACCCAACCCAGAGTAGGACACTCACATGGGAGGTGAGAAACCTGGGTTTCAATCACTGCTGCACATCAGGCTATGGGTCAGCTTTTCTAAACCTTTTATCATTTTTGTTGCTCTCCTCTGGGCTGCCTCTAATTTGTCTACATGTTTAAGAACATAAGAACGTAAGAATGGCCATATTGGGTCCAACCAAAGGTCTATTTATCACAATATCCTATCTTCCAACAGTCAGATGCTTCAGAGGGAATGAACAAAACATGGCAACTTATCGAGTGATCAATCCTCTGTCCAGTCCTAGCTTCTGACAATCAGAGATTTAGGGACACTCAGAGCATGGGGTTGTGTCCCTGACCATCTTGGCTAATAGCCATTGATGGACCTATCCTCCATGAACATATCTAGTTCTTTTTTTAACCCAATTATACTTTTGGAATTCACAACATCCCCTGGCAATGAGTTCCACAGGTTGACTATATGTTGTGTGAAGAAGTACTTCCTTATGTTTGCTTTAAACTTGCAGACTACTAATTTCATTGGGTGACCGGTTCTTGTATTATGTTGAGGAATAAATAACACTTCCTTATTTACTTTCTCCACACCATTCGCGATTCTATAGACCTCTATTATATCCTCCCCAATCATCTCTTTTTTAACATAAACAGCTCCATACCCCTAATCATATTTGTTGCCCTTCTCTGTTCTTTTTCAAATTCTAATATATATATTAATGGTTTCCTAAGTTTGTTAGCTTTCTTTTTTGACTGCCACTGCACATTAGGCAGATGTTTTCAGAGAACTATCCAGGAAGACTCCAAGCTCTCTATCTTGAGTGGTAACAGCTAAATTAGACCCCGTCGATTTGTATGTTTCATTTTACATTTGCATTAATTTGCACTTATAAACATTGAATTTCATCTGCCATTTTGTTGCTCACTCACCCAGTTTTGAAGATCCTTTTGTAACTCGTCACAGTCACCTTTGGACTTAACTATCTTAAGTAATTTTGTATTTCTGCAAACTTTTCCACCTCACTGTTTATTCCCTTTCCCAGCTCATTTATGAATATGTAGAAAAGCACTGGTCCCAGTACAGATTCTTGGGGTATTTACCTTTCTTCACTGTGAAAACTAACCATTATTTTATTCCTGTTATATCAATATCCTCATTTAATACCAGGTTCACCCCATTGATCTTTAGACTTCTAGTATTTGTATACAAGCACTCATAAAACTTGTCAATATTTAGTTGTCTGCCTTCATGTGACATAATTGAATGGGACTCTTTCATTTTACTCTTTCTTTTCAGCTCCTACCCATACTGTATCAACTTCTAGCCTCTCCTTTTAATTCGGCTATGGAGTATTCCCTTTAATAAATCTTTCCCTAAGGTATAGGAGCCAACTCCATGGAGCACCCACAGGGGAAAATTGGTGGGTGCTCTGCACCCACCGGCAGCCAAGCTCCCCTCCCCGCCCCCCTACCCCACCTCACCTCTGCCTCCGCCTCCTCCGTAACAAGCTCCAGGAGGGAGGGGGGAGGAGAGGGAACGTGGCGCACTCAGGGGAGGAGGTGGGGAAGAGGCGGGGCCAGGGCGGGGATAGGGGCAGGGAGGGGGCAGAGTTGGGGCAGGAACTTTGGGAAAGGGGTTGGAATGGGGCGGGGCAGGTGGAGTCGGGGTGGGGCCAGGGGCTGAGGGGGGTCGAGCACCCACCGGCGCCAGCAGAAGTCGGCGCCTATGCCCTAAGGGATATATCTCTCTCTGAACCATGTGCTCCTTCACACCTGTCAGTTTTCCTCTAGCCTTTAGTTTCAAAACTCTTCTATAACCTTTTAAATTTAACATGCCAGCAATCTGGTTCTGTTTTGATTTAGGCAGAGCCCATCCTACCTGTATGGGCTCCTCCTTTCCAAAAAAATTCCCCACTTCCTAATAAATCTAAATCCCTCCTTTAAACACCATTGTTTCATCCATGGGTTGAGACCCTGCAGTTCTGCCTGTCTAACAGGCCCTGTGCGTGGAACTGGAAGCATTTCAGAGAATGCTGTTATGGAGGTCCTGGACTTTAATCTCTTACCTAGCAGCCTAAATTTGGCCTACAGGATCTCTCTCTGACCTTTTCCTATGTCATTGGTACCTACATGTACCATGACCACCAGCTCCTCCCCAGCTCTGCACATAAGTCTATCTAGATGTCTCAAGAGGTCCACAAGCTTCACACCCAACAAGCAGTCCACCATGTGGTTCTCCCGGTCATCACAAACCCAAATATCTACAGGTCTAGTAATCAAATTCTCTACTACTTTTACCTGTCTTTTCCTAATAACTGTCATTCCCTCCCCTGGAGGGGCATCCTCAATTTGAGACCATACAATTACATCATCTGGAAGGAGGGTCCCAACTATGGGATTACTTCCCTTTGCTTAAGCTTGATGTTCTCCTTCCCCAACTTTTTCATCCTCCTCAATGGCACACAGACTGTCAGCCTTAAAGTGTGGCACCCAAAACTGGACACAGTACTCCGGCTGAGGCCTCCCCAGCACCAAGTAGAGCAGAACACTTACGTCTTGTATCTTACATATGACACTCTTGTTAATACATCCCAGAATATTAGCCTTTTTGCAACTGCAACACATTGTTTGCCAGTATTCAATTTGTTATCCACTATAACTCCCAGATCCTTTTCAGCAGTATTACAGTCTAGCAAGTTATTCCCCAATTTGTATTTGTGCATTTGATTTTTCATTCCTGAGCATAGCACTTTCCACTTGTCATTACTGATTTTCCCCTTGTTGATTTCTCCAATATGTCAAAGTCATCATTTTAAATACTAATCCTGTCCTCCAAAGTGCTTGGAACCCCTCTTTTCTCAGTGTCATCCACAAATTTTATAAGCATACTCTCCATTCCATTATCCATGTCATTAATGAAAATCTTTAATTGTACCAGACCCAGGGCAAACCTATGTGAAACCCCACTAGATACTTCCATCCAGTTTGATGGTGAACCACTGATAACTACACTTCATTTCAACCCGTTGTGCACCCACTTTACTAAAATCAAGATAAATCAAGTCTACAGCTCCCCCTCTATCCACTAGGCCAGTAACCGTGTCAAAGAAGGAAATTAGGTTGATTTGGCATGATTTTGTTCTTGACAAATCCATGTTGGCTATTAGTTATCACCTTATAATCTTCTAGTTTTAGGTACTTACAAACTGATGGATTAATAATTTGATCCAGTATCTTTCTAGGTATCAAAGTTAGGCTGACTGATCTATAATTCCCCAGGTCCTCCTTTCCCCCCTTTTTAAAGATATGTTTATCCTTTTACAGTTCTCTGGGACCTCTCCCATCCTTCATAAGTTCTTGAAGATAATTGCTAATGGTTCCAAGATTGCTTCAACTAGCTTTTTAAGTATCCTTGGTGACTTTGTCAGACCCTGCTGACTTAAATAAATCTAATTTATCTAAATATTCTTTCATCTATTCTTTCCCTGTTCTGGCTTGTGTTCCTTCTCCTGACTTGTTAATATTGAAAACTAAAACAAAATAGGCTTTAAACAACTCAGTCTTTTTGGTGTAATCTGTTATTAGCTTTCCTGCCCTGTTAAGTAGTGGACTTGCACTTTCCATCATCTTTCTCTTGCTCCTAATGTATTTATAAAACTTCTTATTGTCTTTTATGTCCCTTGCTAGGTGTGATTCATTTGGCGCCTTAGCCTTTCACGTCATCAAAGAGCTCTTGATGGACCCATATTGGCCTCCACTTTTCCTCCTTTTTTAACTTCACACTGAGATAAAGACAATATTAAAGGTACAACAGCAAATTGAGAGATTGCCAGCTCTCCTGCCAATTCGGTGAACTTGATTTTTTGAAGTCCACTGTTCTTATTCTGATGTCCTTACTCCTTCCTTTTCTTAGAGTTATGAAGCCTGCAATTTCATAATCACTGCCACGCAAGGTGCTTTCCACCTTCAGATTCAGAACTAATTCCTTCCTTTTAGCCAGAATCAAGTCTAAAATGGCTGCCCCATGGGTTACTTCCTCCACCTTCTGAAAAAAGAAGTAGTGCTCAACACATTCCAAGAACTTATTGGACATTTTGTGTTTTGCTGTATTACTTTTCCAACAGATATCTGGGTAGTTAAAGTCCTCCATTCCTACAAGGTCTTGTGTTTTAGATATTTCTGTTATTTGTTCTAGAAATTTCCCTTCCACAACCTCCTCCTGATTTGGTGGTCTATAGTAGACCCCTACCATGTAGTCACCCCTGTTTCCCCTCTTTTATTTTCACCCAAACACTTCAAAGTGGACTGCCCCTCACCTCCCTATGGACCTCAGAACACGTATATATATTCTTGATGTACAATGCAATTCTTCCTCCCATTTTTCCCTCCCTGTCATTCCTGAACAAGCTATACCCTTCTATGCAAATATTCAAGTAATGAGATTTATCCCACCAAGTCTCTGTGATACCAGTTACATCATAAATTAGTTTGTGTAGTAAGACTTCCAGTTCTTCCTGATCATTCCTCATACTCCTTGCATTTGTGCATAGACATCTAAGATGTTGAGAAGAGTCCCTCACTTTTTTTTTTTTGTTCTTGTTGCTCTTATGACTCTATTGTAATTTTTTATTTCCACCCCCAATTTCCAGGTGGCTTTTGTAACCTGCCCTGCCTAGGTAGGTGAGTAGGTGTCTGAAAATGCTCTTTCTCTTCTTTGTCAGGTGGACCCCAACTCTTTCCAGCAGTTCTTCACAGAACAGAATCCCATCTAAGTTTTATTATATTATATTTTATATAGTATAATATAATGTTTCACAATTATCAAAACAAAACTGACAATATCCAAATGAAATTTTTGATAAGATAATTTCTCTGTTTCTGAATTGGTGTTCTTCGGAATTTCCATTTTACAAAAATTTAAAATTTTGTCTGTTTACCCCAAATAGTCTGAAAACAAATTTTGAACTATCAGAATTTTCTGTGGAATGGAAATTCAGTTGTTTTCTGACTAGCTTTACTCAACAACAACAACAAATCTTGCTTGCCTTAGCACTACGTCTGACTAAGATAAGTCAGATGTAGTTCCACAGCAATACTCAGAAAAGGGGTTTCTTAAAGCAAATAACTGCATTTCATACCTTGAGTAAATTCTGTGGAAAATGTATCATTTGGATAACTGGCATATATTGAGCCAAATTCTCTGCTGAGGAAAGAGAGTGACATTCCATTAATATCAGTGCAGTTGTACCTGCTTACCCTAGCAGTATATTTGGCTCATTGTGTTTTTCAGCTGAACCTTCAGGTTGAGATTTTCAATCCCAGCTATGGCAGTTGGATGCTAAATTCCTTGCACGTCCAAAGCCTTATATACACAGTGTTATTGTAGCTTGTCTCTCTCACTAACAGAAGTTGGTCCAATAAAATAGATTACCTCACCCACCTGGTCTCTCCAAAGCCCTCTGGGGAGGTTTGAAAAAAAAAGGTAGCTTAAAAGTTACAAAAGCTAATTCTTCCCATATTTAAAATGTGATTTCCCATGCAGGGTTAAAGTATTACACTTTTGTGGGCTTTAAATAATGTTATAGAATGACAATAACTACTAGTGGGATGCTAACTAATATGCCACATTTGGACTCTATTTCATTGTATCTTTTTTAATTCCACCACTATTAAATACAACTCTTATTAAATTAGATTACAAGATACAATATGTTAAGTGCCACCACAATCCTTTTAATCAAAAGCATTATGCATTCTTCTGTCAGGGCTTGTATTAAATATCAGTCCTTCTTCTCGTTTAATTAAAAATGAAAAGATAAAAATTTGAAACCTATGAAGAAATTACTTTAATTATTGACAGAAAGCCCTATACCAAGCTTCAAATTCAAATCCTTTGTATTCCAACATGTTTAGCTAGTTATTTTGGTGCCCAGCATCAGGAGACTATTTTGCACAATCTTTTCCCTTTCCTCTCACAGCGCATTGCATCAGGAAGAGGGCATCTTCAGAGACACACCCGTTTTTTGCCTGTCCCAGCAAAACAAGTGCCTGACCAAATACTGCTGTGTTTTAGGCACATTCAGCACCATATTTCTGAAATCTGTAAGCTAAATCCAGCCAGCAGGTGACATTCAACTCTATGCAAAGAGGCAGCCCAAGGTCTATGCAACACTGAAATAGGGGGACCAAAGGGAAAACGGGACACCCTGCAGGGCTGGCCTGAGGTCCACCTCCCCACCAGTGCCCCCACTGCTGCCTGTCCACACCCAAGGCCCCCCAAGGCCCCCTCTCCCCCCTTAGGGTTGGCTGGCCCAAGCTGTTCTCCTGAGCTCTCCCTCCAGCACAGGGCTGGCATTGCCACTTCCTTACCCCCCCCTCCCCCCCGCCCCCACAAACACAACATTCCTCCACACGCCACTAGGGGTCCCATGGCACTTTTTTGCCAAAACTGGATGTATGGTCACCTACTGAAATCCCAGCACTTCAGCACTATTTGTGATGTCCCTTTGCTTAAGTCCATCTGTGGGAGAATCAGCTTACTCCATCTAGTGCTCTGTGCCTCAGTTTCTCTTCTTTCTATGCCCTGGAGGTAATTTCACCATAAAATTGGAATTTTACATTAATTTCTTCTCAGGTTTATTAACAATGAATACACCCACTGTTAAGGGCTCCTCAAGTCCCTTTGGCTCTCTTCCAGGGCCCCCAGTCAACCTTATGTCAGGGCCTCCTCCTTATCTTGTTCCAAGGTTCTTGCTCAGTTCCCTCACAACAGAGAGCCAAAACCCTAGCCCTGATCTCTCCATAAGTAAACAACAGACCCTGCTTTTTATTTTATGCCTTGTTCAGATGATCAGTCACATGACTCCCAGGTGCCTCTGGGCAGAAGGGTTAATCCTGTTAGTGCCAGTCTAGAAACAGGGTCTGTGCACCTTGTTACACCATCTTTTTTTACTTCAGTTGCTGAATCAGGGCCAGAGTGCAGAAATATGATGCTGTGTTGGAAAGAGATGGGTGGGTAGGGATTCAGAAAATTGTCCCCATGAATTGAAATTCACTTCACTGTAGCTATTGTTAGAAAGAATTATTGTCAGATAACTCACAGTAATTAATCGTACTTAGAACAATCAGGTCAAAGTATGCAAAAATGATATAGTGAAGTAGAACAAAGTAATTATGATCATGAATTTGGTGCTTAATATGAAAAATGCATAAGAGAGCTTCAAATCTTATGACATTTTTGGATCATGAAAATGCCATCTGGTCCAATACCCCTGCCCATTTTCTGATTGGTCACTGTCCCAGCTTTCCTGCTGTTTCATCACATCCCTCATTCTTCAGAAACCAAACTACATGTCTCTCGAACTATTTGTATTCTTTTTTTCAAATTGCTTTTCCCTGGTAACCTATTCCATATGTTTATTACCAACTGCATGAAGCATGAAAGTCCATATTGTGTTTTTTTCTACAAGGCATGTAAATTCAGTAAGCATTGAAAATAGTGAATTACATAACCAAAGTCCCTTATGAAAAACTAGTGTGCCAAAATTATGCATGTTAGACAATGCAATTAAAACCCTAAAAGTTGTACAGTAAGGGCTTTTCTACAGTACCGCTTAAGTCGATGTAACTTTGTCGCTCCGGAGTGTGATAAAAACAACCCCCTGAGCAACGTAAGTTACATCAACCAGGGGTCGGCAACCTCCCACTGGCCGCAGTTCGCCGTCTCAGGTGAATGGAGGCTGCGGGAAGCGGCGCGGGTGAGGGATGTGCTCTGCCCGATGCGGCAGGTAAACAAACTGGTCCGGCCCGCCGGGGTGCTTATCCTGGCGAGCCGCATGCCAGAGGTTGCCAACCCCTGGGCTACACCAAATGCTCTCCTGCTGACATAGCTTCCACCTCTCGTTGAGGTGGAATAATTACCTCAATGGGAGAGCACTCTCCTATTGGCATAGAACATCTTCCAGATGCGCTAGTGAAGACAAGCGCTAAGTAACACTTTCAAATAAAGAGTATCATTTTTGTTTCTCTTAGAATCAGGCTATTTTTCAGATCTCCTGGATGCATCTTAATAATTATAATAAAAGGCATCCAATGTTCTAGGGTTCAAATGTATTATGTATAGATCATGTCATATTTTTATAGCTACATTTGATTGTGTGTTTATGCACCGCCGCAGTCTGCATTCAGAGTTCACATACTCTTTTCCTTTGAGTGTTTCCTGCAGGGAAGGACATTGCAAATGGAGTAGCTAGACAATGTCACTGCTTGCTTTAGGGGACAGCAGAGTCTCTCAATTCGTCCCCCAGAGAGAGCTATTTTCCCATCCCACCCCCCATTAGTTATTGGGTGCATTTATTTCATTTTTTAAAAGAATGGCCGTCAGCCCGAAACTACACATAGCTCCCCTCTGCCTGCGGTAGTTTATTTTACACCAAACCTAAGGAAAATACAAACACAAACAGTTATAGTATAATACATATTGGACATAGAAGCCAAGTTTAAAGATGATATTTTAACCAGGAGGCCTTTTACTTGGGTCAAGAATAATCATAAGGTTGGTTGGAAAGAAAAGAGGGGACTGAGACTGGGGAATATAATGCAAAAGAGTGAGATAGAAAAAGGAAAGTAAAAGCCTTGGATACAAACCAAGGTCTAGAGTACAATTTGGACTCCATGGTCCTATAAGAGAGTGCGAACTTACTTCACTACACAGGCTAGCCAGAACTTGTGCTCAAGTTTGAATGTGTAAACCAGGGGAACTTGGTTCCTTATTCTCCCAGCACCACCTAGAGCAGGTGGTCAGGGAATGGACAGAGGCATGGCTCCTCCCCCACTTTTCCACTCATTGTCCATCATAACTGAGTTGCTGTGAGGGCTATTGTAATTTACTGCTGGCATAGGCTAGCAGCAGATTACTCACCCTTGTGAGCCAGGAGAGATCTATAACTCAGAGAGATGTCTCTGAGTCAGTGTCTCCTGGGGCTACTCCTGGGTTGTTGCAAATTATATATCACCTCTTGCTTAAAGAGGTGTCTAAATTAACAGTCCTGCCAGAAAAAGTACGACCCCAGGGTGAGATTCACAGCCCAGGTTGAGGGAAGGAGAAGGTTGCTTTGCACCCTCCCAATCCTGGACTGCTCTGAGGGCTGGAAAAGTCCTAGACGTATGTGAGATAGCCTGGGGGATGGAGGTGGGGGCTGTCTAAATTATGGCAACTTATCTGGGCTGCCCTATGAGCTACAGCACTATGCAAAATCTCCACAGAGGTATGAGCTGTATCCCCACCTCTAATAAACCCCACCTCCCCCATATCTCACCCCAACATGCCCCCTTACACTGGGGTTTGTAAGGAGGGATCTCTGGAATCAACCTTACAGCCTTACAGAATCATCCCCCCACCACATACAAGGATTTGTATGGCCCCTTTACACAGCTTCAGCCCTTTTATCCAACATAAAGGAGCCAGAACAGGAGTGAGAATCTCACCCTTAATGTTTTAGAATCCAATTCACTACCATGCAGAGGGCCAGACCAAAGCCTATGCACCATAAGTCACAATCTAGGGCTTATAGCAGGGATCGGCAACCTTTGGCACGCGGCTCGCCAGGGTAAGCACCCTGGCAAGCCAGGCCGGTTTGTTTACCTGCCGTGTCCACAGGTTTGGCTGATCGCGGCTCCCACTGGCCGCAGTTCGCTGTCCCAGGCCAATGGGGGCAGCGGGAAGCGGCGCGGGCCGAGGAATGTGCTGGCCACTGCTTCCCGACTTCCCCATTGGCCTGGAGCGGTGAACCACGGCCAGTGGAAGCCGTGATCGGCCGAACCTGCGGACGCGGCAAGTAAACAAACCGGCCCAGCCTGCCAGGGTGCGTACCCTGGTGAGCTGCGTGCCAAAGGTTGCCGATCCCTGGCTTATAGGGTGCATAGGCCCTATGCTGGCCCTCTACAGAGGGGTGAATTTGATCCACAACTTGGGACCCCCCACACAAATCTCTCTAAATCACTTAATCCAGCCTTGGGGTTCTTTAGCATGGGGTAAAGAGGGGACAGTATGGGGAAGACTGGACCCAATGGTCCAACCCCCCCAAGGTAGGCTGCTGATGGACAAATTGACACTGCTATTGCATCTGCTCTTCCTTTTCAGGGCAATATTCTTTGAGATAATCATTTCACCAGTTTTTTTCTGGTTTATGTTGGAAGACTCTAACCCAGAGGTGGGCAAACTACGGCCCGCAGGACCCTCCTGCCCGGCCCCTGAGCTCCTGGCCCCTCCCCTGCTGTTCCTCCTCCCCCACAGCCTCAGCTCACTGAGCCACCAGTGCAATGCTCTGGGCGGCGGGCAACGAGTTCCTGGGGCAGGGCAGCACAGTTGTGTGGCTGGCTCCAACCGGGCAGTGCGGCTGCCTGTCCTGGTGCTCTGGGCGGCGCGGCTGTAGCGTCACCAGCCACCAGTGCTCCAGGCAGCACGGTAAGGGGGCAGGGAGCAGGGGGGGCTGGATAGAGGGCAGGGGAGTTTGGGTGGGTGGTCAGGGGGCGGGGTGTGGATAGGGGTCGGGGCGGTCAGAGGGCAGGGAACAGGGGGCTTGAATGGGGGCAGGAGTTCCAGGGGGGGCAGTCAGGAAGGAGAGGAACGGTTGGATGGGGCGGCAGGGGGCAGTCGGGGGCAGGGGTTCTGGGGGCAGTCAAAGGACAGAGAGAAGGGGTGGTTGGATGGGGCAGGGTTCCCGGGGGGGCAGTCAGGAATGAGAGGAGGGGTTAGATGGGGCGGCGGGTTGCAGTCAGGGGCAGAGAGTCCTGGGGTGGTCAGGGGACAGGGAGCAAGGGGGGGGGTGGATGGGGCAGGGGTCCCGGGCGGGCCCTCAGGGAACAGGGGGTGTTGGCTGGGGCAGGAGTCCTGGCTGGGGCAGGAGTCCCGGCCCTCCATACAATTTCCGAAACCCGATGCGGCCCTCAGGCCAGAAAGTTTGCCCACCCCTGCTCTAACCTGATCTCTAAGAGCACATCCAGGTGAATCTCTGTTAGAATGTTTAATTTACATTGCACCAAATGAAAATATTTATTTGTCCAGTAAGACTACCAAAGCCAAGTCATCTTTTCATTCCATATGAAAAGTGCACTATATGCCACAGCTATTTCCCTAGTCCCTAGCTTTTCAGACACCTAATACAGAAGCTAAAACTTGTGAAGCAATGTATTTTCCACCCACAGAGAAAGATGCCATGTGGTAGGATTTACAATCTTTCTGAATTTTAAAGCATTCGAAAATAAATGCGTACAGAAGGACCAGTGCATTCATTACATACACTGAAGATGCTGGAGATCCCATTAATAATGTTCCTGTATAGCCAGCCCATTGCCTTTGCTTTTGTGTTAACAAAAAAATCCCACCCTTTTTTCTTCCCCCTCCTGACCCGAAAGTGTTCTAAGAGACCAATTCTCATAGAAGTAAAGAGCTAGTTGTACAAATTGTGGTATTTTCACAAACCATACAATGGCTGGGCTTCCCTTAAGGAAATACTGTGATTTTAACATTATGCAAGAATACCAAAGAGGGAGCATTCTTATGTTAATTGACTATTCCAAGCCATTCACAAATGAAAAGCCCCTTGAATAGTGCAAAGTTGAGTTGTTAATGGGGTTTGTTTGGTTTAAGGGGAGGAAAAAAATCAGAGTTTACAACTTGTGGTGCAGTTCAAATAGCTTGGGGTTTCTTACACTTTTCTAAAAATATCAATTTTATATTACAAAATATAACAAGGCACCTTTCCAAGAAGAGAACTCATCATAAGTGGGAATATCAAGTGCTAATATTTGGGGAAATAATAATTACTTGAGTCATGGGACAGCATGAAACCCATCCTGACTGATCTGAGGTCTAATTTAATATGATTGTTGTTTTTGACATTCAGAGTTTGTGAATGGTGTTTTGCCCTTCTGGAAAGAAAGATATTACTTTTCATCACTATCAGACCAGAAATTATATGGTGTTATTAAAACTAGAACCTACAAAAGGGGGTTTGAGCTAAGAAGGATGTTTGGTATGAGGACCTGCAGCCTGCTATTTACTAGCTATCACATTAAGCTTTATTACTGGAATTAGAGCACATAGGTTCCATGATATAAGGAAAATATTTTGTTTGCTAATTTAAAAAAAAATCACCCGGCAATTAAAGAAATTAATAAATACCAATGTAACTCTACTTATTTCCAAGACAACTGTACAAGAATCCTGGAAGTAATGAATCATAGATAAATTTCATCCATGATGAATATTCTCTGTAGAGAAGACCTACAAAAGACCTATGTACTATTTAATTTTTCTGTTAACCCTAATTTGAGGGTTTAAATGTGATCTATTGGGTTCATAGGCTTCTGTTGCCCCTCTGCCTGGGGTGAATTTCAATTTCTGAGAACAACAGGGGGTTCCTGATTAGAGCTGAGCAAATAACTGATTTCTCATTGACCTGCAAGTCCTGAAAAAAATGAAAAAAGTTTCAGCTTAGCCTAAACTGAATCACAAAATTGTGAAAAATCTCAATGAATGGAAAAAAAATGTTTTGGATCAAATGCAACATGTTTCATATAATCCAAAATGGACTTCTTCAGGCTGGTGGATGGGGCAGTTCTGGTTCCACTGGTGACAGGCTAGGCTTCTTTATAACTTTTAGCCCTGGGACTAAATCACTCACCTGGGCTAGGGGAGACCCAGGTTCAATTCCCCCCCTTCCGCTTGTCTTATGAAAGACAATAAATAGGCATTAGAACAGAAAACAAGAGAGAACCTAGGATGTGTTAGCTATTGGAGCAAGGACTTGAATCTATTTAATTATTTATGAACAGTGGAATAGTTTCAAAAGGAGACACTGAGACACACCCACACCAGAGTATCTCATAGTCCAGTGGCTAGGAAATGCTCCTGCAATGTGGGAAATCCATGTTCTGCTCTATCCTTTACAGGTTGCCATACAGTGCTCATCATTGTAGTATCTAAGAGCTTTCCAGTAGTGTACTAAGAAAACATGACAGATGTGTGGTCATGTTGTTCTCTCACCCTCTGCCCAGAGGGAGAAGCATGTTCAGGGGGGTGTCTTGTTTTGGTAGTTTGTGGATGTGATGCTTCTCAGGGCACCTAGGGCTGTGAGTCCCCTAGACTATGTCTACATTATTGTTTATGTCAGCATAATTTATGTCACTCAGGGGTTTGAATAAACCACCCCCGAGCGACATAAGTTACACCAACACAAGCGCTTTTATGGACAGTGCTATGTCATCAGGAGAGCTTCTCCTACCGCCACTCTTGGGGCTAGAGTAGAATAGTTAAGCCAATGGGAGAGCTCTTTCCCATTGGCTTAGAGCAGCTACATTCGACAGCTTACAACGGCGCAGCTGCACCAATGTAGCTGTAGCCCTAGTCACAACCTGCCTCCAATGGGAGGGTGTCTTGCCTGCTGGATGTTAGCTCCCTAACACAACCACTCTTTCAGCCATTCAAGCACTCTCCTCTGTGCTGCACCAGCCCTGTTTTTGCCTTGCTGGTTGACAATAGAGCCACCCCAACCTCCAAGTCCCTTCAAAGTGTCCCCGTGGTATCCAGTCCCTGATCACTAGATGCCCACAGAAATCCCAGATCCTCTGTTCTCAAAGGAACAGTGTACCCCAATTTTACCTTAGACCACTGCTCCTGTATCATGCACAGCACTTGGGCTCAATTATAAAACAAAATAATTTATTTAAGAGAGAATAGAGATTTCAAATTAAAATCAGTGAGATGGAAACAAAAGGTTACGTATAAAACAAAATAATAACACACGTTCTTGAGGCTAAACTTAAATAATCCTGTCTAAGGGCTGGTCTACACTAACCCCCCCACTTCGGACTAAGGTACGCAAATTCAGCTACGTTAATAACGTAGCTGAATTCGAAGTACCTTAGTCCGAAGTTACCGCGGTCCAGACGCGGCAGGAAGGCTCCCCCGTCGATGCTGTGTACTCCGCTCGCCGAGCTGGAGTACCAGCGTCGAAGGCGAGCACTTCCGGGATCGATCCGGGGCACTTCCGGGATCGATCCGGGATCGATTTATCGCGTCTTAACCAGACGCGATAAATCGAACTCAGAAAATCGATTGCTTACATCCGGACCCGGATGTAAGTGAAGACGTACCCTAAAAGAAGTTTCTCACCCAAAGTTCTTTCCATCATTTTCAACCAAGCCTGGCTAAGATCCCTTTTTTGAGAAGCAAATCCTCTGTCAATTTACTCTCTAAGTGAAGGATCCTAGGGTGTGTCTCAACACCTCCAAATTTATCAGAACAGAACTTTGATGTTTACTTCAAAATAGGGTGTCCCGCCCCCCGCTGTTTACCTCTTCCTGTTAATTTCCTTCTGAAGTCTCCACAGCACCTCATTAGCTTTTGATTTACAATGCTAATAGATTCCTATAGTAAGATATATAATACACAACAGTCTACCATGGAGATAAGTGTCTTCTACCGTCTGTTGGGAGACATTTGTCTCAAGACATCCTATCTTTATGTTACCTGGTTTTAACAACAGACCTAGAGAACATACTTTTTAGTATATGTACATAACCTCTCACATAGTTTCCTTATATACATCGTACAATGATTCTGATCAGTGTGACACAGGTTTTCAGTAAAGACTTTACATGAGCCCTTTTGGTGAACCCATGAGATCCGTGTACCCCTATGTACTCCTGTGGCCTATGACACTTGGCATCAAGAGGTCCTTGGGTGACAGTGGTTCGTTTAATATGAATATACCAATAGCCATGTGTTTAAGTTAGAGAAGGCAAATTCAAATCCCTTCTCTGCATGAGTTGAATCTGAGTCTCCCACATTCCAGGTGAATACCCTAAACACTGGACAAAAAGTTAAGGCAATCACCTCCTCAACTTTGTCTGGCCATTATGTGAATAATATCAAATAAAAAAAAACGAAGTCTAAAACTATTCAGCATATGTATGTCAATTTCATGAATAATTTTGAGTTGACTGAAAGTGTGTTTTTTGGTGAATAAATTTTGCCCAGCTCTATTGTTGGTACAGGCCCAGATCTAGTTCACACTTGTCAATGGAAAGATTCCCAATAACTTGAATAAGCATTGGATCAAGCCCTGCCATAGGTTGGGTACCTGTTTCTCTCACTGGTCTTATTTCATTGGCTTCAAAGGAGTTGCTCCTGATATGTATAGCTGTAAATTGAAAGGTGAATCATTCACAAAGTGTAAAAATATGCTGTGAAAAAGTAACATGAAAGCTGATGCTGCATTCTAGCATTTTTCTCCATATTTCATCAGAAATAAGTCTTCCCAAATCTATTATTTCAGAGAAATTGACACCTATTCACTGATCACTTTACTCATCTATAGTGACTCTGTAATGAGTTCTTCAAATGAAATTATGGGTCCAATCCTGCTTCCATTGAAATCAATGGCAACACTCCTATTGACCTTAATGGGAGCAGGTTCAGGAACAATGTAACTTTCACCGCAGAAATGTCTTAATCACCACCAGAAGCATATGTAACTAATCAGCTACATTATGGTGAATACAATTTTAAAAGTTAGAAAGATGACATAATCATAACAACAGCTGCTGTACAAATGGCACATCTGATTCCTGTCAGAAATGATTTTCGAACAAAAAAGCAACAATAAAATGTGTGGCAAGATATCTTAGAAAAGTTAGAATAATGTACACTATATACGTGGTCAAATCCTGCTTTTCTCACTGACACAACTAGTCCCATTGAAATCAATAGCATTATTCCTGTAAATAAGGAAAGCAAGATTTGATCCTATACTGCCTGTATACATGTACAATACATGAAGGTCTAAGTCTGATATCACATTTATCTTCACTTTCGAGGACAATACCTTATATCAGCAAAGCTTTCTAGAAACCAAAAAAGGAAAAGAGTCAAAGATTCCATGAAGTCCACTAGAGACTTCACTAGTGACATTCTAATTCATGTAGAAGGTGCTAAACTAGTGATGGGCAGTTGTACAAAATGCTAAGACTGGTAGTTTTCATTTTTCTTCCCAATATTTGGGAATTCTCTAACAGCCAAAGCCTGATGGGCTCAATGTGCCTTGTTCCTGATGTGCCTTGTTCCTCTGTGTAGATTCCATGCTGCTAGCTGACCCAAGGTATTACCTAGCACAGTGCATGATGTGGCTTAATGTTCAAGTCAAAATTCAACAGGGATCTATAAAAGCAGAAAGTGATTTTTCCCCCCAGAAACATGTGCAATCTATTTCTTTGGACACTCAGCAGCTAACACTAAATATAGGGTTTTTTAAACATATATATCTTAGTTACAAAGACTTCAGATTACCTTTATGGAAAAAGAAAAAAAAATCTCAGTGAAGGAGAGCACTTCCAGTCTATTGTTCAAATATGGATTCAGGAAAATATTTTATGTATGTATTCTTTCAATTTTGTACTAAAAATGTACTCAAACATATTTTGGGTGCATGTACCATTCATAATAAAAGCAAACAGTTGTATGTACAGAGAGCGCTAAATGGATAACACAGTATCAGCCAAAAATTTGGATTCCCTTCAAACGATAATTTAATCCTTAAATGTGAAATTCAAATCCAAAATAGGACACAAGTGGGATTTAACTGAGGCTTAGGCCCTATACAGTACATTGGTGTATTTCAGTAAGTGTCTGAGCTTTGGAGGGAGTTCTCTGAAGTTCAGCAAATACAGGTTCTTGCCTGAAGAGGCACTAGTTCAAGATTCAAACACCTTCTACTGAAAGCATCCTGCCATAAGCCCCCAGGCATAAAAATCTCATTTGCCATGGTATAACACAGACAGAGAAAAGATCTCTTGGTAAACAGTTCATAAAGCAAAATTTTATATTTAACTTTAATATTTTGGCCAAAAACTCATCTTTTGTTCCACGCTGCACAGAGAAGCAAATGATCTAATCCCACAAAAGTGGCCTGAAAACTGATGTAGGGAGACAGAGACAACACAATGCGCTTGTCTTCCCTCTCCCATCACATTAAGGTCCCAGCAACCCCTCTGCATCATCTCTGAAAATTAGGGCTCTGTGGCTTTTGGAGAGGCATTGAACTAGGGAACCATCTGCAAGCTCCAGAGTTGCAATCAAGGAAACCAAGGCCTGGTCTACACTAACCCCCAAATTCGAACTAAGGTACGCAACTTCAGCTACGTGAATAACGTAGCTGAAGTTGACATACCTTAGTTCGAACTTACCGCGGTTCAGACGCGGTCCACACGCGGCAGGCAGGCTCCCCGTCGACTCCGCGGTACTCCTCTCGCCGAGCTGGAGTACCGCAGTCGACGGCGAGCGCTTCCGGGATCGATTTATCGCGTCCAGACCAGACGCGATAAATCGAACCCGGAACTTCGATTGCCAGCCGTCGAACTACCGCGGTAGTGTAGACCTGGCCCAATAGTAGTACAACCACTAAGTCGGTTTAGCTCTCCTCCAATAATAGAGGTAAGGTCTAAATATCACAAGGAAGGGTGCTGCTACATGGTGATATTTCCAGTTCTGCCAGAATATGACTGGGATACCTCTTGTTTACTATGTCTCCATGCAGTTAGGAGGTCATACACCTGACCATTGCACAGGACATCCACTTCCAACCATGGCTTTGGTTTTCTGTGACTCCAGACACATCAATTACTATTCTATTATTTCTATTATAATTATTATTATTTGATAGGTACCATCCAAGTGCTTGGTAAGATAAAAAACCAAGAGGGGGCATATGCTTTTCCTAAAAAGCCTGAAATTTAAATGAGTCAAGCAATGCAGTCCAGACACATACTGTACCAGATAGGAACATCTTTTGGTGGCACTCTCAGAGCACTGCACCTTTAGCTTGTTTTTTGAAAACATCATAATTGTGTCTGTGATTGATTAGCATTAAAAGGAAGTTAGTCTCTTGGCCACATGCCTTGCACTTCACTTATTTTGAAAGAAAGTATAAAACAAATCAGTAAAAATGTGTGTAGAACAAACAATACTACCTCATCTATTTTAACTATATGACCACGGCATGGATTCATCATTTGCCAAATTTCAGCCTTTAATCAAAGCTATTTTTCAGTTATACTGTATGAATACAAAAAGGCATTTTAAAGCATCAGCTTTGGCAGGGGAAATAAGAATTAAACAATGATGGCTACACTTATAAAGGGATTATTTTCAAGCTGTTATTTTTTAATTGGAATATTCCTGAGCTGAGATTGTGTGTACCAAATTTTAGCCCAAAGCAACTATTTACAGATTTTTAATCATTTCTACATATATCTTTGTATCAGAAACATAAAACATCTCACTGTAATAGCAGAAATGGAGCCTGCATAATATATAAACATGTGCAATTTAAGTTAACAAAACGTAACAAAGAATGTGGGATAATCATGTGTAAATGTACTAGAAAGCTCAAGGACACTAACCCACCTTACATGATAAGGCAAGTTTCAGGTTTGCTTTGATCCATAAGAGATGAGTTGTAAAAAGCACGTCTCTTCCTCTGCTTAGGAATGAAGAATTCTATTTGCTGCATTATGCATAACATCATTACAGACAAGGTACAAGTCAAGAGCAAGTGGTTCACCTATTCCACTAGCATACTAAAATAGCAGTGAGGCTATAAGCTGATTTAGGTACTATATTACACAGCTCTTCTTTAAATACCACTTATACCATTACATTTACCAGCAGTCTTTCTTTTAAGTTTCCTAAATGTAAAGTTTCTGGTATCTGTTCCCTGGAGGGAACTCCAACGAGAAGAGGCAGGTTGGTACAGCAGATGACTATCTCTTACAAACTATGCTTGATGTAGTATGTAGTGATAAAAAGGCCCTTATCAGTTTGGATCCCAACCTAAAGGCAACTGCTGTCCAGATTGTATAATGAAAGATAGCATGGTGAAATTAAAGCTCTTGACCCACAGATACAAAGTACCAAATGTTGCTTGCTTTTTAAGGCTTGCGGGCTGGATATTTGGGCTTTACATTTATTTTGTAGCTTTTTCAAACCCACAAATAAAGCAACCTCTCTCCTCCCAGATCCTCTCCTCCCTCCCTTCATCCAAATACATGCATACATTACAGGCAAGGCTAATTGCATTACTTATTAAAGTTTCCCAACACTTCCCATTTTTAGACCCTGTTTAAGTTGCTTATATCTTTGCCAAACTTGAACTGTTAAGGCTGAAGTTTCTATGATGTGCATCTGCCTCAGGCTGTTTTGCGGGGCCTGGTTAGAAAATTCCAGGCAAAACAGTTCAAATATTTTCAAGAATGAGGCTAGAGAAAAATAAGTTGCTTTACCCGTGTTAACAAATGTTAACCTTTCTTTTGAAAAGCTCTAGCGCCCCTATGCTTTGGATCAGGGACTTGAAATATAGTGGGGGATGGCCTTTGAGTCAGGGATGTACCCCTTGCTATACCTGTGAAAAGACAGATCTGACAAGATGCTGGAGTATGGGGGAGAATTTGGATGGACTGGGCAAAGAGACTGGGATGAGGAGCCAAGGATTGGGGAGACTGGGACAAGGATGTGGGGAGAGAATGAGATTGGATCAAAACTGGGGAGGGAGACTGGGACGGTCAGCCAATGGAGAAGGGGGAGAAGGGAAAGAAATCTGATGAAGAACTGGGAAGGGGAACTGCAACTGGCTGGGGAAGGAGACTGAGGCAAGGTGTAGGAAAGATTGGGAGTGGCCAGGGAGATCAGGACTTAGACAGTGAGTGCAGAGGGGGAGACTAGGAATGACTGGCCAAGAAGACTGGGAGGAGAAGCCTAAGGAGTGGAGTGTGGGACTAGGGAGACAAAGGAGAATGAGACCAGGACAAGAAATCTGGAGTAGGAGGAAGGGATGGGATTGGGACAGGTTGGAGGGGATGGGGAAGAGCTGTCAAGCTTAGGGGGAAATGTGCTGAGAAATCTGTGCCCCCTCAATCCACTCCCTTTCTGAACCCAGAATGGAACCCAAGATTCCTCACCATTTGTCAGCAAATATCTATGAAACCCCCTGGGCAAAGTGTTACATCTCCCTCCAGTGCGGGTCCACATAGAAATAGTAGGCTGTTGTCCTCCATCAGTTACTCCATTACCTTGAATGGCAGAGGTCAGTGTGGTGGATCTAAAGGTTCCAACCTATACCAAAACAATTGTGTCAATATGATGCCCCATGACAGAATTTCTGGACTTTTTTTTTTTCAGTTTGCTTTTTAAAAACCTAGGTAGTTACACAGAGACCATTGGTTTGCAAAGTCAGAAGGTAAGAAATGCCAAAATTAAGCTTGCCTGTGCTCCCAGAGCCCAGTATGAGCTCAGTCATACAGTCCTTGTGCCAGCAACACTCCCATTGCAGACAATGAGAGTTTTATTGACATAAGGACTGCAATTCTGGGTGCACAGAAGTCTACTTAACCCTAGTGATCTTTCCATTATAATCATGAAAAATACTTCCAAAAATACTTGCCTGGTGGATTGTTACTTTTTCACTGACTGTCTCTGGGTAATACGCTACTGCCATTGCAATTAGTGGTGGTACTAATTCTAGATTCCCCTAGCATTATAAGAGAGAGAGGGCTGCTGGCAGGCATGTCATCCCATACCTGGTCTGAAATAGCCCAGATTTCAGGCTTTCAGAGCTTGCCACAAGGATCCTTTGTGCTGAGTGTCATTTGAAGAGGGTAAATGGACTGAGGTTTGGGATGACAGTATTGCATAATATACTTAGGACTCGTAAGAGGGATGCCCTGGTTGTGTTGTATGTTGGTTTTATACTTTTAAATAACTGGCAAGGTGGTCAAAGCTTGGGGGAAGACACTTTTTATTTACTCTAAATCAAAATAAATAAAAATGTCTGTCAGCTGGACTCAGGAGGAGATTTTCAAAAGTGTCTAAGGGATTTAGGAGCACAAATCCCATTATTTGTAATGAGCAAAGCACATTTAAGAAATAATGAAGGCATTTCTGTACAAAGAATTAAAACCCAGCTCAGAGCATAATTGCCAACACTATTCTCCAACTCCTTAGCCCCCCACTAGTGGAATGTGGGGTAAAAAGGGATATCCAGAGATAGAGAACTGCTGCTTTAGACTCTGGACTTTGAAAGACCAATAGATGGACAATATTCTTTATGAGATTTCTGGAATAAGAGAAAGACTGATATATTTGTAATGCACCAGATATCATGCTATATGCTTTTTATGGTTTGTAATATCTTAAGTGAAAAAAATCAATAAAACAAATATTTTTTTAAAAAACCAGACACATATGGATTAAGGAAAGAAAACTGTGCATGGTTGTGTGTGTATGTTTTTGATTTTTAAATAGTCCTGTCCATTGCCCTAAGAAAGGAATTCCTTGGCAACATAAAAGACACAATTCAAGTAATCAGTGGTCCATTCCCATTTTGTTCTCTCTCTGTTCACCCTCTGAAAGACCATGACATTTGTTAACTAACTCTTTGTATAAGTGAGTTAGTGCCAGCTCAGATATGTTTTAACTCTTCACTATTTCTGTCACCAAAAATAGAGGGTCATAGACGCTGTTTATTTTCAGTAAGAAATAAATGATTTAGCAGTTAAATGATTTGCAGTGCTTTCCCCCCAGACCTTGGCTGCCTCCTGGGCCCAATGCCTGGATGCTCCTGTGTATTGAGGCTGACGAGCTGAACCTGCACACGAATTTGACCCATAAGGAGGTCTTTTCTATGCAACACTTCACCTTTCATGAAGAAATTCATTATGTTCCACAAGAGAACAGAAAGCAAACTGACTCCTCCAGAGAAGTAAACAGTACAATTACAAGAATTCTATTTCAAGCTAGACAGCAAAAGCAATCACCTAGAACAATAAAACTCATACTCCAGATGACAGGAAACAAGAGACTCCATATTGAGAGTATTCACTTGTGTCTTTTATAGAGCCACTTAAGTTAAGGACATCAAGCTGAAGGTTGATATGAAAGTTGTCATAACAGATGCCAAGTTTGGCAGAGGAGTTTTGTTTTGATATGTTTTTCAAAGCAAAGTTAGTTTAAATTATTTAAACCACTGTTAAACACTAAGGCCCCAGTTCATTCCTGTGCTGGTGCTGAGCAAGGCACAAGGACTAAGGAGACAGTGACAATGCACCTCCCTTAGCTACAGGTTGTCATGGAGTTCAGTGTCACACTCCCATGCTATGGATGTTGACTACCCAAGATTAGACAGGGAAGAGGAGTGCCCTGGCCAGGCTTCCTTCTCTGGAATCTTTTTGTTCTTAGTCATCGTGGGAGGTGAAGGGGGGCAGACAGAGCTAGGTATGCTAACTCTGCACCTCCTGGGGAGACCTGATACCCTGGAAATATTCCCCAGAGGGAATCTTTTGTGCAACAAAGGGATGGGATAAATATTGCCCTTCTGTCTCACCACTGCAAAGGCCTAAGAGTTAAATCCTGTAGACTTTACTCACTTAAAACTCCCAGTGAAACCAACAGAAGTTTTACTCTGAATGAGAACTGCCAGATTTAGGAGACTAGGATTAAGAAGGTGATTGAGTTGTATCTAAGACTGTGAAAAACTCAGCAATTTCCATCCTCAGGGTTTCATAAGGGTTACTTTGGTTTCAATTTCTGTGGGGTTCCACCTCATGACACTCACTTTGGGTTTCAGGTTCAACAAATCAGATTAACACAAAGCAAGTTACAGTTAAAAACAGCAGAATTTCAGCTGGTTACATGTCAGACACGTGCAACAATAAATCAGTCCGGGTTCACTCAAAATTAGCGATAGATTTGCTTGAAAGTTCAAAGACTTGAGTTACCTTTCCATAAACCTGGCTGAGCTTTGAAATTGTGTGGGTGTTTTTAGTTTTCACAGTTGCAGTTATACATATACACAGTTGCACCCTATACATCAATATTACAAGACAGGGCCTGATTCTCTGCTCTTACACTAGTATCAGTCAGGAGTAGCTCCCTTGGAATCAGTGCAGATACATCAGTGTGAGAAAGACCCAAGTCAGGCTCCCAGTGCTAAATAACTCTTACTGATAGGAAATTTTTTGTTTGAATTCACTGGGAAATTTAAGTTTACTCGATGGACTGTAATTTTCAAAAATAGAGTGCAAATTTGGCCTGGCCTATGTATATAAAAATGCCAAATCTGGGGAAAGGAAACAAAGTTTTAAAAAGTGAAACCAGTGACACAGATTTAATTTGACTGTAAATGCAGCACCATTAAAAAATAAAGTATGCTTTATAAAAGCATGACGACTTCAGTTAAGTCCTTATTTCAACTTTCGTATTCATTTTTCTAAAGAAAATGATTAAGTGTTCAGATTGAACTTGCTTTTTCAACTGCTTTTATGCCTGTGGCATTATATGATCTGGAGTTCCACTTATTGAAGATGGGTGCTCTCAGGAGAATATTCACTCTCAGCTCTATGCAACTCCCACTTGACATTTGTTGAAGAGAAGAAATAAGGCAAGGGACACAATGTGGTTAAGAATCAAAAGGAATAATATTCAACCTTTGAAAAATTCAGAGTTGAAATACAATTACACACAAGGTGCAAGTAAAAGTGTTGGTTTGTTTTTCATGTTGTTTCTAGTTTGTGCTCCCTAAGTTACTGTAAGGCTCACAGTTCAGTTTGCAGTTCATATTGTTCTCTGTTCACAAATATACAGTGCTGAGCAGTGGACTCAGGTGAATGCCTATCCTTTTTAAAAAACTCTTGGAAAGCTTAAAATACTTTCAAACGTGATTCCAAAAATAATAGTGTGAAACTTTTTATCTGAAGTTTAGAATTTTATTGCACAGTAAGATCCTAAATGCAAGACTTAACAGAACTATTATGATCCTATTAGGGTTAATTTTGGGGATAGGGTCCAGAAAATAAATACTATTAAGACAGACCACATAAAGTAACAATAATGTATTAATTTATATTATTAATGTGTTGCAGCAGCACCCATAATATCCAAACACAGAAACAATATGGATTAAGCATATAGCCACCAATTTCTGTTTACTAATTCCAGAACTACCACCAATTCACTGTGGGAAAATCTCTTATGGTCAGATTTTTAAAGGTATTTAGGCAGCTAAAAGATGCAGAGAGGTGTCTAATGGGATTTTTGAAAAGCAACTATGGCTCTGATCCTCAAACCTAACTCCCTTAGGTGCCTATCTGCATCTTTAGGCACCTAAATAGCTTAACAAATCTGGCCGTTAGTCTCTCTGTTCCCCATCTGTAAAACAGGGATAATATTCCTTAGCTAGTTTATGTTGTGAGAAGTAATTCATGAATGCTTGTACAAGGCTCTGAAAAATGTAAAGCATTGTGTTGTTAGTATTAGGTGATATAAACCAAATTGTATAGCTAATGTTGGATTCATGCCAAAGCTGCACCCTAGTATTTTATGAAGGAGCCCTGTTAGTTCTTGTAATGATAAATCAGACTAAATGAAAGGAAGCATTCCTGTTTCTGGCAGCTACATTCCAAAACTAAGTGTAATAAAACAAAAACCAGCTATCTCTGTGCAACCTTGCCTGTGATAATATCTGCTAAAATACCTTTTCTATCAGCTATTGTACACATCTTTCTGTGTAACCGTCTCTCAAAGATTCCTGGAATGCCTGGTCATTAAATGACAGCCCAGACTAGCCCATCTTTTTCCTATTTTAGATCATATGTGCAATTAAAAAAAAGAAAAACTATGTTAGACGTCCAATCGCTACTAACCTTTTTGGTGAAAACTGAAACAAAAGAAGTCATTTAGCACTTCTGTTATTTCCACATTTTCTACTATTTCTGTAATCCCCACCCCCATTGAGTAACAGGCCCACCCTGTTCTTGGTCTCTCTCTTGCTTCTAATGCATTTGTTGATTGTTTTCTTGTTACCCTTTATGTCTCTAGCTAGTTTAATCTTGTTTTGTGCCTTGGCCTTTCTAATTTTGTTCCTACATACTTGTGTTATTTGTTTATAGTCAACTATAGTCAACCTTTGTAATTTGACCTAATTTCCACTTTTTGTAAGACTCTTTTTTGAGTTTCAGATAATTGAAGATCTCCTGGTTAAGCCAGAGTGGTCTCTTGCCATACTTCTTATCTTTCCTTTGCAGTGGGATAGTTTGCTTTTGTGCCCTTAATAATGTCTCTTTGAAACACTGCCAACTCTCTGGAACAGTTTTTCCCCTTAGACTTGCTTCCCATGGGATCTTAACGACCAGCTCCCTGTGTTTACTAAAGTCTGCCTTCTTGAAAGCCATTGTCTTCATTGTGTTATTTTCCCTCCTACCATTCCTTAGAATCATGAACTCTACCATTTCATGATCACTTTCACCTAAGTCACCTTCCACTATCAAATTCTCAACCAGTTCCTCCCTATTTGTCAAAAACAAATCTAGAACATCCTCTCCCCTAGTAGCTTTCTCCACCTTCTGAAATAAAAAATTGTTTCCAATACATTCCAAGAACTTGTGGGATAATCTGTGCCCTGCTGTGTTATTTTTCTAACAGATGTCTGGGTATCTGAAGTCCCCCATCATCACAAGTCCTGTGCTTTGGATGATTTTGTTAGTTGTTTAAAAAAAAGCCACATCTTCCTGGTTAGGTGGTTTGTAGTAGACCCCTACCATAACCTCACCCTTATTTTTTACTCCTTTTTTATCCTTACCCAGAGATTTTCAACAAGTCTGTCTCCTATTTCCATCTCAAGCTCAGTACATTTTTAATATATAAGACACCTCCTCCCTTTTTTCCCTGCCTGTCCTTCCTGAGCAAGCTGTATCCTTCTATACCAATATTACAGTCATGCATATTATCCCACCAAGTCTCTGTGATGCCAGCTGTCATAACTGTGTTTATTAACTAGCATTTCAAGTTCTTCCTCCTTATTCCCCATACTTCTCACATTTGTATACAGACATCTAAGATACTTATTTGATTTCCCCCCTATATTTGCTCGTCTCTCATCCCTGCTATAATGGCCCATGCTCCTCCCAGATTCCGACCCTTCTACCAGGTCTCCCTGTTTTTGATTTACCTGTGGGCTTTTCTCACCTGCCCCGTCAAACCTAGTTTAAAGCCTTCCGCACTAGGTTAGCCAGTTTGTATCCAAATATGCTCTTCCCCTTCCTTGCTAGGTGGACCCCATCTCTGCTTAGCAGTCCTTCTTCCTGGAACAGCATCCCATGGTCAAGGATGCCGAAACCTTCTGGTGACACCATCCTCACCGCCAGGCATTCACCTGCAGGATGCATCTGTCTCTGCCTGTGCCCCTACCCTTGACTGGAAGGATCGAAGAGATCACCACCTGCGCTCCCAACTCCTTCATCCGTACTCCCAGAGACCTGTAGTCACTTCTGATCTGCTGAGGGTCATACCTCGCAGTATCAACAGTGCCCACATGGGCAGGGCCGGCTCTGGCTTTTTTGCCGCCCCAGGCAAAAAAGCCTCCGGCCGCCCCCCCCCCCCCCCCCACGGCGCCCTCCCGGGGGGAGGGCGCCGGAGGGGAGGGCGGCCGGAGCCCTGGGAGGAGGGCAGCGAGCCCCGGCGGGGGCTCGGCTCCCCCCGGCGGCCAGAGCGCAGAGCGGGGGAGGGCGCGGGGGGGAGGGCGGCCAGAGCGCCGGGGGGAGGGCGGCGAGCCCGGCTGTGGCCCCGCTCTCCCCGGCGGCCCGAGCGCCGCGCCGCCCCCCTCCAGGTGCCACCCCAAGCACCAGCTTGGTTGCCTGGTGCCTGGAGCCGGCCCTGCACATGGGGCAGTAGTCAGAGGGCAGGATGATCCTTGACAATCCCTCTAACTCTCAGATACGGGCCATGGCAAGCAGCATATCTCCTGGGATGCCATGTCATGGTGACAGATGGGTGCCTCCATCCCCCTCAGAAAAGAGCCACCAAGCACCACTACCTTGTGTTTCCTCCTGGGAGTGGTGGCTGTGATCCTCCCAGCCTTGGGAGTACATGGCTTCTCCTCCTCCACCTTTGGGGGCGATTCCACATCGCTCATTGCCAGGGCACTATAATGGTTCTTCATCACCATGGTGGGTGTGTTGGGAGTAGGGGTGGAGCACTGCCTGCTACCAGAAGTAACCAGCAGCCAGTGTCCTCCCTGTGACAGAGCCATATCCTCCTCTCTCCATGGTATAACAGCAGTCCTCTGTAGCTGGATAGCTTTCTCAGCCTTGGACATCTCTATATGAATATTCAATGAATTCCTTGAGGGCACAGATGCTCCTTAGCCTAGCCACCTGCTCCTGTAGCTCTCCCACCTCCTTCCTGAGATATTCCACCAGCAGGCACCTTTCACACTGGATTGTCTCCCCCAGCCTGGCTTTCTGTGAGTGGGAAATGCAGGCCACAGTCTCTGCAAATCCACACCAGGATCTGGGCAGAGGCATCCATGGTTAGGTTGTCTAGCTGGATACAGGCACAGGCAGAGGAGACAGGAGGAGTGTTGGCCCTGATGATGCAGCCCTTTCTAACCATAGTGATTATATTATGACTCCCTGTTACAAACTCCCCTGTTTGAAGTCCCCTGTTTGCTAGCTCCCTTTGGTCACTTAGCCTCTGGTTTTTAAGGTCTTCTCTCCTAGGTCAGCCCTATCCCCTCGTTAATCACACAGGGGGATTATACCGGGGCCGGCAGCCACCTCTCAAGTGCCCCCTCTCTGGCCAATATATGCCTGCTCTCACTCAATTTTGAATGGGGCAGCACCCACCCCTCACAGGCACCCCCTTTCTGATTGGGTGTGTGCCTGCTTTTCTTTCAATTCTTACAATGGGGTGGCACTCGCCTCTCACAAGCGCCCTGTGACCTGTTGTGCCTGGGGCAACCCTCACTGGAAATGCCAAGCTCAGGGCAGGCTCCAAAAGAGAGATCAGATACACACCAGTCTTGGGAGTAACACTGAAGTTAAACCTCCCAAGTAGTCACAAACTGTGCTTCTGATACCCCACACTGGTTATCAAGAAGCAAAAAGAAATCATACAGCACCCTTTATTGCATTCCAGTTCTCTGGCTCCCAATCACTTAGGTCCAGTACAGTGAGAAGTTATTTAAAAAAACTCTACTCACATATACAACATGTTCTTCTGACCCCAAAGGGTCAGCCACATTACCAGGTCAGTATAGGTTTGGATCTTATCCAAAATACCATGCTGCCAGCCAATCCTTTAGTGTCTAAAACTAAAGGTTTATTATAAAGAAAGAACAAGAGGAGAGATGCTAAATGGTAAAGCAGTCACATACATACAAAGATTCAAAGTTCATGAGGTTCCTAGCAGTATTGGTGAGTTTGCTGGCTTGAAAGTCCTTCTGGAACACAGCTTGGATGGGTCATTCAGTCCTTTGTTCAGAGCTTCATTTGTAGAAAGGTTACTCCAGAGGTAAGAAGCAGGATTAAAGACAAAATGGAGAAGATGCAGCTGCCTTTTATAGTCTTTTGCCATGAGACCTGTGCTTCCTTTGTTTCTAGCACAAGCTGCCCAGAACATGGCTTGGAAGCCTTTTCTGTCCATAGGCATGCCCATGCATGCCTGGCTGAGTCATAAGCTGTATCCTCTGCCTTCTCTCAATGGGTCAGTTGTGTAGCTGATGGTCCTTAATGGGCTAGGCAGTGCTGATGCCAAACTGTCTGGGGGTGTCACCCAGAAGCATAGCACAAGTTTTGTAATACAGACATATATATCTATAATCCAAAATACAAAGGTGATACAAACACAAGTGAGATTATCATATTTGGCAAATTATAACATTTTTTTGCAGATATCTTACATGGCATATCTGGCACAACTCATTGCAATTTTACAATATTGATATTCATAATATCCTCAAGTGTCCCCCAGATTCCATACAGAGTCACATGCCCCCCACCCCAGCTGATAGTGTATCCTGAAGACCTGCCGAAAGAACTATCCTCCCTTCCAGAGTATACAGTCTCTAGTTCTTACTCACAGCCCTGGTATGGGGCTGTGGCACCAAGGCTTCCTCCCCGGAAGCACTACCTTCTTTAAGTTGGTGTCCTTTCAGCAGCCCTCCCTGGGCTCAATCTTCAACCAGACCAGCAAGGGCCCATCACAATACCCTCACCTGGTCTGGCTAGGTTCTGGGCTCAGCCTGACCACAGTGACCTGTCCATAGTCCTGTCCAGTCCTCCCTCTTCAAGCTCCAGGCAACAACTGGCCACTCCATCTCTGCTGCTTCCTTTTATATGGCCCTTCTGGCCCCTGACTGGTCATTCCAGCAGCCCCTCTAATTGGCTTCTCCCCTGCAGCCACTCTAGGCTACCTGGAGGACTTCTCCTCTGCTCTTTGCTGGGGTGGGGTCAGGCAGGGTCACAAGGCATCCAGCAGGGGGCCTCCAGACCTAGTCCACCCTATCACAGGGGATAACATCTTATTTTTCAGTCATGCAGTGGGCTTTGTGCTAAAAAAATCTATGTGTATATCTATATAGTCCACCTGGCATGTCTGGTAGTAATATTGCACGTGTAAAAGAGTAATTTGACTACAGTGGAGTGAATAACTGATTTTTTGGTTCACTGGCAGTTTCAAAAAATTGCCAAAAACAATTTATTCAGGTGAAATAGAATCCAACAATTCTGAATTTTTTTGGCAAATTGAAATCAATAAAACATTTTTTGGGATCAACTAAAGCTGCATTTTTCTGTGAATAAACCATTTGTCCAAAAAATGTCATACAGCTCTAATTTTGGCACAAATGCACTGCTGTTGTAAAAAAAAAGTTCAGAAAAAATCCTACACAGCATTAGGCATATGTACTAGCAGTAGATTCGGGTAGACTAAGGTGAGAGTGAATATTCAGGACTTGATCCTGTAAGATGCTGAGCATTCTGGCTCCAATCTTGCAAAGCCCTTAAGCATGCACTTAACTATAACCACGAGAGTGCTAGGGTGACCAGATGTCCCGATTTTATAGGACAGTCCTGATTTTTGGGTCTTTTTCTTATATAGGCTCCTATTACCCCCTCACCTCCTGTCCCGATTTTTCACACTTGCTGTCTGGTCACCCTAGAGAATGCATCTGCTGAAGTCAGCAGCAGACTTCATTTGCTTACAGTTAGTTAAGTACATGCATAAGTATTTTACAGAATCAGAGCCAGAATGCTTAGCACTTTACAGGATTCAGCCTTTAGTACTAAAAAGGGATCAGGCTAACACTCCACACAAGCACTCCAGGAGGGCATGGTTTTGTAACCTTTGGGGGAGGGCAGAGGCAGGGTTCAGAAAGGTGGGTTTCCGTTCCCTGCATGGCTGCTAGATGGCACATACTGTACCTTTTGGCAGAGACGAGCCATGCCTGCCAGTACCGGGGGGCACAGTGAGGGCAGCCAGCTTCTCCAGAGTTACTGAGCATGCTCAGTCTGTGTGAGCATGCTCAGTATAAGCCAAACAGCAAATCTGGAGAGGGGGCACGTGACCCAACATCATCTCTGCTTTTTGAAGTAGTATTAAGGTACACTACACAGCATACCATTCCATCCTGGGCCATCTTGACCTACTTGGACTTCTCAGCACCACTTTCCTCCCCTCCCTTATATAGCATGGGTAGGATTTTCCTTTTGTATTCCAGTTATTGAAAATACAGATATCAAAGTATTTTGGATATAAATGTCCAATCATGTTGTGCATATAGTAAGCTAAGTTTTTTTGTTTGTTTGTGTTTTGTTTTAATTTGGAAAGCAAATACTGATGAATATACCCCTTGAATTACATACTACTAGAAGGCTAAATTAGTGGCTATTCTCTTGAATGATACACTACTGCAGCAATAAAATAGCATCATTGATTGTTAATCAGAAGAATTCTCAGATTATAGCCTTATTTCTAAAATCTCCTGCTATTGCTAACATTGGTTCAGCTCCACCAGCTGTTGCAATGTTGAGTGTCCTAGTGCAGATGGACCGCCAGTGTTGTAAACACCATGTCATACAGCTGTGCTGTGAGCAATTCTAATCAGCCGGATTTAAAAATACTAGCAGCACTTCTGAATTGGGGCTTCCAGTGCTACTGATGCTGGTGGAGCTGAATTGTTAGCAAAAGTGGGACATTTTCTAAAAATGTCCCTAGAGAAAGGGAAAGCGACAAGCATCTTTGCTAGAAAGTTACCGGTACCACTGCAGAGCCAGTAGTAGGAATATAACACAAGGTTTTTGTGAACCCCCAAAAAGTGGCTATATGCTTTTATAAATGTATCTGTGAGGAAGCAATTTTTTTAAGACTAGAAATAACATTTCCCATATAATAATTTTAAAGTACTCCATTGTAGGCCCAATTGTGAACCTACAACTTTTAACAGTAACCCTTTTAATCCACTTTTATGTGTTTGTTTGTTTTTCATTTCAAAAAGCTTTTATAGATTTGGGCAGACTTGTGAAAGCAGCAAGGGTTTTGATAATTGTAATCTTTTTCAATCAAAAATGTGGCATTTATAAATATGGGTGCATGGATTAAAATTCTTAGACAATGGAATATTGTTATTGGCCAACATCCTAGGCTACATACCTGGTATGCTGAGTTATAATCAAGCATGGGCTAGGGTTTTATGTGTGAAAGCAATGCTTGACTGCATTTAAATGGTTTTGATTGGAGCACATATGATGCATAGTTGGACATAATGTTCATAATTGCCTATTTTTCTTGGCAAACATAAGAAGTCGCTTGATGACTGCATTCTGAAATGTTCACAGCTATGTTTTTGTGAAGTGCACCATAATTTAAAGGTAATTCTAAACAAACTTGTATCAGAGTACACTGGCTATGTGAGACTGCATTCCTTATTGTCCAGAACTACTTCATTATGGCAAGACAGCGGACTCTCCTTTGTTAAGGTGGCGTGTTCTCTGTTTTAAGCGTGATTTACAAACACACACAAGTCACCAAACCTGAGTCAATCTCCTTGAAAATATTTCATGCATGCTCCTCTGGCAGAAGAGAATTTTTAGCAGTGTTTGATGAAAAGCAGAGAAGGCATTTTGGAGATATGCCTTACACAGCCCTAACGCCTCTAGCCACCTTACTTGGCCAAACACATCTTCTTCCTCTGCATACACAGTTCTGCCACTGAGAAGCATAATTTTGCTCACTGCTATGAAAAATGCATTTTGGTATAATTCTGGTTTTGGTCCCGGGAACTTTTGAAGGCAGAAATGGGGAGGAGGGAGAGGGAAATTCCTTTCACATACTTTCCTTGAAGTGGGCACTGCTCCTCCGAGATTTCAGCGGCTTTGAGAAATCACAAGTAGTACTAACATGAGATGAGCCAGTTACTGGCATATACATAAACTCTCTTCAGCTGACATTTCTGATTGCATCAATGTCAGGTAACAGACTGAGAACTAATACAAATAATCAGTGTGTAGATTGTGAGTTGGGCTGCACATGTGCAAAGGGAGTAAGGGGAACCCTCTATGCCTGTCTGTGTGGCTTCCCTGAGACCTTGAGTCTGGACATGAAGGATTAAGGACATGCTATGCACTCCTTAATTTCTCTGAGCAGGAGGGTGGGATGTGGGAGGAGTCTCACCTCCACTCCTCATCCTCCCATTCTACTAGCTAGCCCATTTAAGCCATTGTGGTGGGGATAGAGTAGCAATTTGCTACTGATATGTCCCTGTCTGTGGGGTAGGAAAAGGAGAATATGGAGAGCTACTCCTTGTCTTGTGGCAGAGAATCTCCAGACAAACAAAATGGTTTCCACATAGCTGTACAGCATGACATGCTTAGGGAGCCAGTAGAGTCCCGAGATGACATCTTCCAGGGCTTAAATTCAGCTGAATCTGTCTGGAGTGGAGCTCCAGTAAATTTTTTCAAACCCATGGGACCTCGGCGCCTCCCGTAGGTCTAAAGTCCTGAGCCCTGGCACACACACACCCAGCAGGGCTAAAGCTCCGAGCCCTGGTGCCCCACCGCATGCGGCTAAAGCCCCGAGCCCCCCCTCCCCACAGCTGAAGCTTGGAGCCCTGCCACTCTGCAGGGCAGAAGCCCCTAGCCCCACCACCCCGCCACAGGGCAGAAGCCCCCCAACCAGCCCAACGGCTGAAGCCCGGAGTCCTGAGCCCTCCCTCCCCCCTGGGCCCTGGAGTTTTTATTGGGTGGGGGAATTGCGGGGCTTCAGGAAATACTCAATGAAAATTTAAGCCCTGACTTCACCCCCAATATGCCCCTCCTTTTTCTGCTCTGTAAGCAGAGCATGCATAGGTCATTGATGGACAAGCCTTCAGGGCTAGAGCTAGGTGAATAATGTATTTTTAAGTTCATTGGCAATTTCAAAAAGTTTTGCAAAAGTCTTTTGGGGTCAGACCAAACCTGAAATTTTTCAAAAAATTTCAATGAATTGAAAAGTTTGATCCTAAAATGATTTTTTTCCAACAAAATTTTTGGTTTTCACAAAATCTAAATGTTTGGTTTCAATCTTGACCATTTTCAAATTATTTGAATTTTTGTAATAAAATTAGACAATTTTGAACCAAAAAGTCATTTCAAACCAAAAAATCAAGATGTTTCAGTTCAAAAATGTCAAAACAAAATGTTTCAACATTTTCAGATTTTTTCCCCCAAAATGAACAGTTTAGCAAAATTCACACTAATTTGCAAAATGTTTTGATGTCGCTGAATCTGCATTTGTCACCAAAAACAAGGTTTGGGCTGAGAAATGTCACCCAGCTCTAGTAAGGATCCAGAGCAGTACGTGGTATAGCCATTGCGTCAGTGGGCAGCCAATTTGTGCCCGAGGAGCAATGTACAAGTAATCTAACATGTAGCTACATTAGGCTGCAATAGAGTGATTATGTCTGCATTTCATGTAAATTCCCCAGTGGGTTAGAATAAAATATTCATTGTTTAACGCAGTCTGGTAATCTAAATTTTTAATTCTGCAACGAAAGAAACACTTTGGAATGCACATGCTTATCCTCAGGGCAAGTTAAGATTTAGAATATTATCTAATTTACAGAAAGTTTACAATTTAAAAACAGGGCTATATTGTGTCTTTAGGGCACAGCCTGGGATTTGGGGCCATGAGGGAGTGTACTGCCCGTAGAGGAGCCCCCAGAGAAAAATGCCTTGGGGCACTCAACCGCATATTCACCCTTTGAAAGCATAAAGCATTTAGAACACAAAGGGGCATAACTTAGTGGCTTGGGAGAGCCTAGGTTCTAGCATCTCCTGCCTTGTCTACTTGCAGAATGGCAACAGTTTAACTCGGCTGTGATTTTAAACCTATGTTGTTAAAATGGTGCAAAAGGGTTGGACACCCTCATTTCAGTTTATCCGAGGCTTATTTCAATTTATCTGAAGTCAGTTAGGAACCAGTTTAAGCTAAAACAAAACAAGACACTCTTAAACCCAATGCGTTTAATTAAATTGATGCAAGTTTTCACACTCCTCTCAGTGCCAGCTGTGATTGTGCCTGATTTGGGGCAAAACAGGAAGGGAGAATGGGAGAGGCTCTTTGCACCCTCTCTTCCCCGCCTTGTATAGCTGGCCGCAACCTAAAATTCATCTTTGAGACAGTATTAACTTTGGAAAGGAGATATATGTCCTACCCAACCCCAGTTCCCCCCATACCCACGAGCAGTAGTTTGGAGTGATGTTATGGCATAATCAACAAACACATACTCTGAGCACTTGTTTTGAGCTGAGCTGAGACAGTGCTTCCTGTTGGCTTTGGATGTGCTGTTAAAGGTCCAGGTTTTTAAATTGAAGTCTATACCTCGAGCAGGAGTCTTTTATTCAACATTTTTTAAAATTGATATATAAACTGTGGTTTCATCTTGAGTGTTTTGGTACATCTAAACACTGAGCCTTGCAATGTATTTCAAGACTCTTCTTTAACTACTTTCTTCCTGCAGTAATCTCTCTTTCCTGTTTGCATATTCTGTTCAAGAGATTAAAATTAATGCTGCAAAATGGGGAACGGATGAAATGTGATCTCCTAGTGCTAGTGCACATCTCAGGAGGATCTTTTGGCAATTTGTCATGCTAGGGTTCTTTTTTTTCCGTACAGAGACAAATCTACCATCTTGTGCAGAGTTTGAGAAATTTATTTTGAGAGGATTTTACTTCCTCTCCTCTTCTCTGAGTCATCTTAAACTCAATCACTTGGATGAGATGCAAATTATTAATCTTGGGTCAGGTTTGTCAGAAATGCTACCATTGTACAGTGTGGTATTCATCACAAATCCCCATCCTACTGGGACTGTCTGACCAAGCAAATGATGATATTAGTAGACCACTTTTTCACAGATAATTCTGAATAAATATTGCCTTCCTACAATACAACACACACCCCAGAAAAAATAGAGCATAAGCCTTAGAGCAACAAAAACAAAATAAATACCTCAGTGAAATTCTAGGAGCATTAGTCACTTGACAGCTTCTGCTCACTCACAACAAAGCAAGGGCAAGCTAAGTATTTTCTGCTGCACTAAATAAAAAGTTGATGCTAAATCCCAGCACTTAGGAACAAATGACAACCCCTTGGAAAATGCTGTAGCTCTAAAATGTCAAAGAAAATATGAAAGTGATTTTCAAAGCACATAATTTGGTGTTTCTTCTAAAGGGAACATGATCCCTGGTGCCTTTGATAAAAGCTGGGTAACAATTCCTCTTTAATTCCCTCTGACTTTACCCCAGAAACAACTGTTCAGTTTCATTCATCTGCTGTTACCTCTCACCACAAGTACATCAAGACAAAACACTGACAAACCAGGCTGACAATTCATTTT
This sequence comes from Emys orbicularis, assembly GCF_028017835.1. Classification (NCBI taxonomy): domain Eukaryota; kingdom Metazoa; phylum Chordata; order Testudines; family Emydidae; genus Emys; species Emys orbicularis. The sequence goes on along the minus strand of NC_088683.1, from coordinate 263,064,933 downwards.
AAAACATTTCTGGAGGGGAAAAGTTGCAGCTTTGAAATACTTACCCTATCTCTTTAAATCCTACTATGGGCCCTATTCTCCAGCTCTTACTCACAATGACTAGTACCTTACTCCATGAGTAGTCCCACTGAAATCAATGGTACAGGTGTAGTAAGGTACTACTCTAAGGGTGGTAGATTCTATTTCTAGAATCGTCTTTAATTTAAATAATCAAGTAATTTTAGATAACCAACACTTTGATATTTGTCTTGTGTGTTATTTGCTTTCTTAATTAAAGAAAGGGGAATACATTGGCATTCCACAGTCTAAGAAACACTCCTTAAATGAATCATCCTATTTAATAAAATGTTCCCCTGCAAACACTGTTTTCATTGATAAGTGCATGCACAAATAAAAGAATGGAAAAGGGGAATTGTTTGGTTGAGATGTAAGGGCACACAAAGTGGTTAGCACTAAATAACCTGGTCAGCAGCCCAACTAATCTAGGATCGTTTGTTTTCACAGCTTTGCACTAAACATCAGTGTTGATGGCCTGACACTCCCTGCAGAGCCTGAGAGTGTGTGGCAAGCCAAGATAGGAACCTCATAATTATTCACCTGTGATGCCAGATATTCAGAGGGAGAGGGAGGGCACTTTGTAAAAACACTAATAAACTTCACTAGCCTTTTTTTCCAGCAAACTCCCAGTCCAAGCTGCCAGTTATGGTGCTGGGTCCTCTAATGACTAAAAACATTATTTTTTAATCAGGGCGGGTCTGGGATGATGATTTGACAAGTGAAGGGAATTCAACCACCCTCAAGAGGACCAAGGTTCACAGTGCCTAAAATGGTCTGAGTTAGCCCTACCAAAACTTGCTCCTGCAACACTTCCACTTTAGTTGGCATCTGAGCTGTGAAACCATCTCGACACAATGAACTGCAGATCAGCCTCACCCTGAGTGAGGGAGACTGAGCTCATTTTCTGAGCCACGTGATCCAGAAATGAACTCTGAACAACCCTAAAGCAGAGCTGATCCTGCCTTTGTCTGCCGTTAGTTGCTCAGTGAGGTAAAAAGCAGTCAGACTGACTGAGGTAGATTTTCACAATCCATTCAAAGCAAAAGATTGTCTGATAAGAGCTTCCTCTTTATGCTTTGAGGGGCTGACCTTGTTTGGTACTCAGTGCAATAAGCTAAGTGCCTTCAGCTTAGCTTCCATCTAGCACCATTGAAGTCAATGGGTATTTTGCTGTTGACCTCAGTGGAAGCGAGATCAAGCTCTAAATCAAGGAAAGATAAAGGCAGTCTACATTTTTCAAGATTAGACCCTAAATTCCTGATCTTTAAAGGTATTTAGGCACCTAACTCCCATTGGGTGGAGCTTAAATGCCTTTGAAGATCTGAGCCTACATCTCTAATACATAGAGAGTGAGGAAAGATTTTTTTGGTTAAGGCACTGGATTGGAACTCAGGATCTGTATTTCCTAGCTTTACCATAGATTTCCCTTGAGATGTTGCAAAAGTCACTTACATATCTCTTTGTCTCAGCTCCCAATCTTCTGCCTGTATGTTGCTCAGCCCTTTAGAAAGTAAGTTGTTCAGAGCAAGAACTGTGTCTTGCTACGTGTATGTACTGAACCTAGCACAATGGGTCCAGCTCTTCGTAGAGGCTCCTTGGCACTACCGTAACACAAATAATAATATATATCAGAGATGATGAATTATGAATGTCAATATTTTCCACTGTCCATTTGAGTGCTGCTTTCTCTGCTGGGTGTTCAGCTTGATTTCTCTCTCTCTGATTTGTGATTCATAATTGTAAGGGGTCGAGAGAGCACTGAACTAGGAATCTGGAGATTCTTGACTCTGCCACAGATTTACTGGACCTGGTTCTCCATTCTGTCTGGGTGCTGTTTGGTACAGTAATGTGCGAGAAGAGGAAGAGCAAGCCAGCTGTGTATCTCCCTGTGTACTGGGGCTAGTTTTGCGCCTGTACAGACCCCTGGGTAACTTAGAGCCTCAAGCCTGCACTGACTTACACTTGCCGTCCATGGCCCCAAGGGGCTTGTCCAACAGCCAGAGCAAAACAGTGTCCCAGCCAAGCCCCTCCCCCTGAAATCATCCTACCTTGGGGCCTATGAGCTATTATTACAGCTCTGTGGCAACTGGGAAATCCCTCTTCGTCTAGGGCAGGGGTCGGCAACGTTTGGCACGCGGCTCGCCAGGGTAAGCACCCTAGCGGGCCGGGCCAGTTTATTTACCTGCTGACGCAGCAGGTTCGGCCGATCGCGGCCCCCACTGGCTGCGGTTCGCCATCCCGGGCCAATGGGGGCGGCGGGAAGCAGCGCAGACGAGGGATGTGCTGGCCGCGGCTTCCCGCCGCCCCCATTGGCCCGGGACGGCGAACCACGTCCAGTGGGGGCCGCGATCGGCCGAACCTGCCAAGTCAGCAGGTAAATAAACTGGCCCGGCCCGCTACGGTGCTTACCCTGGCGAGCTGCGTGCCAAACGTTGCCGACCCCTGGTCTAGGGCAGTGGTTCTCAAACTAGGGCCGCCGATTGTTCAGGGAAAGCCCCTGGCGGGCCAGGCCGGTTTGTTTACCTGCCGCGTCTGCAGGTTCAGCCGATCACGGCTCCCCCTGGCTGCGGTTTGCTGCTCTAGGCCAATGGGGGCTGCAGGAAGGGTGGCCAGCACGTCCCTCGACCCGCGCCGCTTCCTGCAGCCCCCATTGGCCTAGAGCAGTGAACCGCAGCCAGTGGGAGCCGCGATCGGCCGAACCTGCAGATGCAGCAGGTAAACAAACCGTCCCATCCCGCCGGGGGCTTTCCCTGAACAAGCAGCAGCCCTAGTTTGAGAACCATTGGTCTAGGGTACACCCCAGAGGCTAAATCCATTGTTTTTGCAATCCCTTTCTGCCAGTCAAACACAGTAGAAAGTCAGGCCTGCTGTGTAGTAACCTGGCTGGTTTCTGAGACATGACTGCTGCTTCCCTGCTCCCTTTGTGGAATTGTGTACCTCAGGAGGCAAGAGAGCAGACCCTGTGTGGAGAGTGCAGGAGGAACTGCTGCTGTATCTTACTCACACACAAGGACACAAGTAGTGGGTTTCCCTCCTCCACTAGCTGAGCTGCAGCAGATGTGGTCTGAGGGGGTTCTGGAAGGGAGATGAAAAGTAAAACTCGGGGGAGGGAGGAATGACTGCAGCCTTTGTTGGATAACTTGTTCTTTCGAATCATGGCTATGGCTGCATTAAAAAGGATTGTTGAACTTTATGACAATGTGGTCTCCCCACATTCATCCAGATACCCCTGATGGCACAATCACTTACATACTAAAGTCTTCATTCGATTTGGATAGTCAAATATATTAAACACTGGTTAAATGCATAAGTACTATACTGAACTGAAGGAGGCACCTTAAACATGGGGAGGGGTGAAATAGTCATATAAAGCTGAATACAATAATTTTTATAAAGAATTGAAATTTGTAGGTGGGTAGAAGATGAACATTTAAATTTTGCCATTATGAGAGTTTCTACGTGGCCTTCTAAATTTCATAATACTCTGCTGTGGATTACTTGGTTCTCAGATGTTCTGTGACAGTTTAATAAGAGAGAGGAAGAAGCCATTTATTTGTACAGTATGTCAGGAATAAGTTCACTCATGCAATGCCTAGAGCAGTGGCAAAAAATAATCTATGTATAAGGGGAGATCAGACATCCCAGTACTCATCCTGAACCTCTTACCTTTGTGTAAAATGCATGTAAGTGCTGATTTAATGAGCTCCGGGTAGAGCACTGTGGTTTGAACACAGTGCTACAGCACTGAGACAGCAACTAGTGTGCCATCAGCTGCACTTTCCTGGCAAAAGCTCTTTGAAGAGTAAATAAAAAGGTTATTCTAATGTGACAGATTTAGCATACAAACTTGAGGTATGATCAAAGACATGAATTTGCCTCTACATATTAGAAATGAGGTTCCAGTAGTAAAAGTCTTCACCAGTGATTCCAGCGGGATCTGTCTGTCTCAGTCTTGTGTAGAAACAATTATGGCATTCAAATATTTATAAATGATGCATAACTGCAGCCTTTAAAGCAAGTAAAACATCTTAATATTAATGTGCATCTTCCCTGCTGTTTAAAGAAAATGAGATAAAAAAGTTCCTACCGGATCAGATGAATCCTACTTTGTTTACCAATATTGGAATCAGCTTGATTTTGCTTTGATGTTTTGTTTTTTCTAATTCTGCCTAAAAGCACAAATGCTGACAATGCAAATGTTGAGATACAGGGTGGAGGGGCTGAATGTTAAATGTACTGAAATCTACAGATACTGGCTGTATTTAGGGCACTGATTTTTTTTCTGAATTTCTATTGGAAAACCAGGTTAAGAATTGGAAGATTTCCATGTCTCATGTGTGTAATTCAAACAATCAGTGGTTGAACGTAAATGCTCAGTCACATAACCTATGTAAGTCAGCCTTGCTGCCATCATTCAGACATTTTGGGTACTGTCTGCATGCACTGTGCTGCTTTACTCTTGGGGCTTCATGGAGGAAACTAAGGGCTTCTGTACACAATGCCCGCAGTCCAGACTATGGGGTATGAGTTGTACATTGCACCAGAATGCTGCTCTCTAACTCCCCTGTGTAGACCCCGCTAATGTGCATTGATATAGTTCTGTTTCAAACAGGACTACATTGATGTGCATTAAGCAACATGTAGTGCACCCAACAGGGTACACATGGACGAGTTGGAATGTGACAAGCTGTTGCACTCTGCAAATCACACCCACTTGTTTGTCCTGTGGAGTCATGTAGACAAGAAGTAAGGATAAACAGAACCTCCCCATTCCAACCAGATGTATTTTAAAGTCCCTTTTAAGAAAAATAAAGAACAGGATGGGGGAAAGCACAGAGAAACAGAGAGAAGGCCTGATTATGTAGGGCCTCTTTCTGCTCCTAGTGACGTCAATGACAAAAAAACCTAGAGCTGGTGGGGAATTTTTCAGTGAATTTTTTTTTCATCAGAAAATGTTGTTTCATTGAAACCAAAACTTTTTCTAGGACAGGCTCAGTTTCAATGAATTTCCCCTTGAGAAAAAAGTTTCAAAATGGTCAAAAAGTTCCATATTTTAGTTCAAAATGATTTATTTTGTTTTGAAATGTACATTAATTTATAGTTAAAAATGTTTTTAAATAAAAAAATTCTAAATCTAAATAAAATGTTTTGACTGACCTGATCTAAACAAAATTTGGAATTTTTGATCAAAAAAATTTCAAGATTTTGACTATTCCAATTTTGAACAAGATTTTTGTTTTTAATATTGAGAATTTTCATGGGACAGGAAAACCATTTCCTGCCCAGCTCTAAAAATCCTCCATTGATTTAAATTTGGTGCAGGATCAGGTTCTAAATATCAACTGAAAATCACTAATGTCATGCTCAAGATTTAAGGCTTTCAATTGTTCCTATTGAGGTCAACAACAAAAGATCAGACCCTAGATGTCAGACATTATATAGTGCATCATTGTAATGCAATTTTTTTCAATATTTCCATTAAATACACTAGATAATTTATGTTGTCAGTCTGCTTCCATAGCTTATGTACCATAACTATGTGAAACAAAGACTGGAGTAGATTAAAGCGAGGAAGAAAGTACAAGGAGGAACCAGCCAGAGACCGACTCTGGCAGAACAGATACACCAACAGCTTAAGCAGAGACCAACAGACACTGGTGATGTCACCAGAGTATTTTCTACAGTTTTTACTAGGCATTCTCTCCCCTATGCTGTTTGGCTGTTTATGCCAACCCCTTCTTATCACCTTGCCACCTGTTTCACAGTCTCTTCATCTCACTTCACATTCCCCTGTCTTTCTCTCCTCCTTCTTTTTTCCCCTCTCTTGTACTGTCTCCTTTCAATGTCCCCTCTCCCTTCTCTTGTCTTGTCTTTCCGTTTAGCTAATCTCTACCTAACTAAAACCCCCGCAATTTTTTTTTAAAATGTGGAACTAAAACGATGTTTGCCACCATCATATTGTTCCCTCTACTTATGTGTTATACTCCTTGCCCCACCCTATATCTATCTTGTCTATTTAGAGCAGTCATTGGCAATCTGCAGCCCGCGGGCCGCACGCAGCCCGTCAGGGTAATCTGATTGCAGGCCGCAAGACATTTTGCTGACGTTGACCATCTGCAGGCACAGCCCCCTGCAGTTCCCAGTGGCCACGATTTGCCATTCCCGGCCAATGGGAGCTGTGGTAAGCGGCTCCCATTGGCTGGGAACAGCGAACCACGGCCACTGGAAGCTGCGGGGAGCCATCCCTGCGGACGGTCAACATCAGCAAAATGTCTCATGGTCCGCAATCAGATTACCCTGATGGGCCGCATGCGGCCCATGGGCTGCAGGCTGCCCACCACTGATTTAGAGTGTAAGTTCTTCAGGGCAGGGCCCAGCTGCTAAAGTGTTTGTACAGTACCTTGCCCAATGGACCCTTGATCTTGGTTGGTCCTTGGACCCTACCATAATAAACATAATTAATAATAACAAAGACATCACTTTTCACCATTAATAATAATTAGTAACAATGAATAATACATATTAAGGTATCATTTTAGCAAACCTCCATAGTTGCATGTCTTTACCCATGATGAACAACAGAGCATCACCATGTTCTCATGTCACTTTTGTAAATTCAGTGCTACCTCTAAAAAGCTAACTGACCGAAGCTATGAGGACATCTCCTAACACTGATCACTTCTGGTTATAATGGCACTCAAGATGCTTACAAGTTTCAAGGAACACCAGATAATCAGAAAAGCCTGTTCCATTTGTAGGTTCTGACGATGAGATTTTCAAAAGCACTCCACATTGGACTAGCTCTGAAAATCCCACCCTAAATCCTTCCCTGTTGGTTCAAGCTGTCTCTAGTGTATACATGATATAAATTCAAAACGAGAAAGAAAATGGCAAACTATATCAAGTATTCTGAGCAGTCAGGGAACCTGAGGCCTGTGGCTACAATGGCAGATAATCCACAAGTATTAACAAAATGTGCCATACATAGCTTCTTAGCAATATTTTGAGTATTACGTGGGATAAATACATTGTCAAGTGTAATGACATCCTTCTCCCAACTCACATATAAAAAGAACTCACTCAGAACTCATAATTGCACTCTAAAGATGTCTCTTTAATGATGATCATTACCTAAATATTTCACGCAAGAGATTTGTTCTATTAAGGATCTTTGAAATTACTTATAAAATTAATTATGTTTTACTTAAGATCTTTGGACCTGACTCATAAAAAATTATGCCTGGTTTGCAAGAATTTAGTGCCCTTTAATGAAATAAATTCTGTGTTTAATTCTTTCACATCTTTATCAATTCTGTATATGTGGTTTCCTCTCTATTACATAGTCTGTGGTCGTATAAGTGTGGGGAAAGTCAGAGTAACTATGGGAGAGCCTAATGATAACCTTACACTGGGTTGTCAACTCTGACTGAAGCTATTCCGGGAGATTTTTTTCCCCCCAACATGATGTAATGTCATTTTCTTAAAATAGCCTATTAAAATCTCCCAGATTGCTTTCAATAGTCACCAGGAGATTGATGCCAATTCGGGAAGACTCCAGGCCAATCCTGGAGGGTTGGCAACCCTAACCTTACATCATATAGTGACTTTCATGCTGAAAGATCCCAAAGTGTTTCACACAATGTAAAGCACTTTAGGATCTTTCTGGATGAAAGTCAGTGTGCAATGTAAGGATCAGATCTTGCATGTGCTTACCTTGACATCAGTTGGTCTCTCATATGCTAAAAGCTAAGCACATACATAAGTGTTGGCAGACTCAAGGACTAAAAGACTCTATGTCACCTTTCAAAAGAGTAGGTATTTTAACACCTTTATTTTACTCAGTCTTACTGTTGTTTCAATTGAATAAGTTGGTCCTGTCCTTAGAAACTGTTGTGTGATGTCGCTGGGACATAATTATTCTTGCATTCCATCCAAGAGGTGGCTGAATGTCAGTGCTTCAGATAATATTGTGTTGGGTAAATAAAAATACTTCAATAGACTGATACAGGAGCTTTAATGGCTCACTTTCCACTCTATGCATTGTAATTCACCTAGCATCACATTTAGACCACAGAAGTCCAGGGTGGAATATGACATGTTGGGCCTGATTGTCCATTGCTAGGTATTTGTGTAGGCCTTTATGTTTTGATCTGGCAGCATTTTACACCCACTTTGCATTTGCTTTAATCAGCAACAAATGACTACACAAAAGTGCCAGGCAGTGGAGAATCAAGCCAGTGATATCTAACTTAGGCCTGGTCTACACTACGACTTTAATTCGGATTTAGCTGCTTTAATTCGAATTAACGCTTGACCCGTCCACACAACGAAGCCATTTAATTCGAATTAAAGAGCCCTTTAATTCGATTTCTGTACTCCTCCTCGACGAGAGGAGTAGTGTCAAAATCGGTATTGTTAATCCGAATTAAGGTTAGTGTGGCCGCAATTCGATGTTATTGGCAATTAGATGTTATTGGCTACCCACAATGCAACGCTCTGGAAATCGATGCTACTACGGTAGCTTGGACGCACACCACCGAATTAATGGTGCCTAGTGTGGCCGAATACATTCGAATTTATAAAATCGGTTTCCTAAATTCGAATTATATAAATTCGGATTAATCCTGTAGTGTAGACATACCCTAAGGTCATAAACTCTTTGAGCCATGGACCATATCTTTTATTTGTCATGCACAACTATGGTACTGTGTAAATAATAATGTATAATACTAATAAAGTCAGAGGTAAATAGTGTGGGGAGGGGGAACAAGAACCCTGAAACTCATTTCACTGCATTAATTACAACATTGCCTCCCTAGGGTTATCTTCTCGGGGGGTTGGGGTGGGGTGGCAGGGCTGGGAATGAAAGGAACAGCTGGAGTGTATTTTATTTGTTTGAGTTTTATGTTCTATGGCTGCACTATTCTCACTATTACTTCAGCTAATGCAGAGAAAGGTGACTGTTATGTATATGAGTGAATCCTTGCTGTCAGCATGGGAATAGTGTTATAAAGGCAATGGTGTCTGGATTTTGATGGCTTGTTGACTAATACCTGCATTTGAATTCCCTGAATTTTTTTGTATTAAACTCCTACATGTCTGTGTAACTTCACGTTTCCTTTCTCGAAACAGCTGACAGTAAGCAGACCAGCTGGAGGAGAAATGGTCTCTACCAACATTGTGCAACCAACTGACATATTTTTTTAAATATCTGGCCCTGTGTGAAGTACTGGAACATTTTTCATACTATTTATAAAAAGCAAATAATCAGATAAGATTTCTTTTCCAAAATCAAAACTCACTCCCTTGCAGAGTTCCTATGACTTGGTGGCAGAGCTATCTGCGTCACTCTGCTTTTTAAGAAAACTACCAGGAAAAAACCTGCACTTTCATGGGTCAAAGAGATCAGATTATTTTATTAGCATAGTCTGGCACTTTCTGAGTATTTAAAAGCAGAGGAGATGTATGTCTCTAAGGGAGATTTGTCTTTAAAAGTTCCAGTAACCTAACCCCGTCTTCTAGTTTAGAGTAATTGGCCACGACTGGGAAGAGTTAATTGAAAGATCAACAAAGATTCCCCTGAAAGCAGAGGAAGAAGTCTCACAGGAAGAAAAGCAACAGTTTATGAGTGAGTAGTTAATGCCTGAAAACATGGTTCTTTCTAAAGTTGTTAGTGTAGGATAATAGCAGGTAAAACTCTGGGTTTTTAAGGAAAATTTAACAGCAAGAACTAAAGGTTCTCACAGAGGAAATCCTGAAGGCTATAAAAAGATGCTTTGAATATCGGAGTTCTTGTACATTTATAATGTTGTAAAATTATAATCATTTACAATTAATAAAGGAAGTAATCCTCTGAGAATTGCCTTTAGATGCAGAGCTCAGGGACATGGGAATTTGATGATCAAAGTCAGTACAGTAGCAAAAGGGAGAGAGAAGGAGGAGGAGAGTGCATCTGTATAATAGTCAGGATGACTTTGCTTATTGGAAAGATCAGAAGAGAAAGTGACTTAAGAAAGAAGAATCATTGTTCCTGATATTTTGAATTGTGACTGATTGCGACTTACAAGTAAAATGCTTGGAGTGTTTAACAGTGATGTTACTAGAAGGTGACTGGCTGTTTTGAATGCCATACAAACTATACAAGTCAGCTGTACTGCTACGGGAGCAGTGTATGTTAAAAGAACTATGCGCCAGTCAAAGAACTGTGACAAAGAAAGCAACTTAAAAGTGACCAAACCTGGCCCACCTGATTTAGTCACAACTGATGTTCATCTTTGAAAAATATGGAGAGTAAAGTGCCTCCAGTCAGCCAAGCCTTGTATCTAGTAAAACTGTTTTTCTCCCTGGGTACACTTGTGCATGTCATATATTATATCTGAGCCAAATTCCATCCTTAGATACAGGCACACAAGTCCCATCAACTTCAGTGGAAGTTACACCCAATGAGCTATACTGTGCCACTTAGGCACACCCCTGCATCAACTGGGAGCCCAGGAAGTGCCTGAGAGGTGGTCAAGAGTCCTGTTAGTCAGACCCACTCAGGTCATCAGAGGAATACATGATGTTGTGTGGGGCGAGTCTGTACCTATCCATAACCTGCAGCTCAGTAAGGTCAAGGGAGGTCCTTCTTGGCTCATAGACCCTGTTTGAAGGTCATAGGTGTTTCGTCTGTCTCAGAGCCAAGGTTAGCCATGCCCTCCTCCATTCCCTCATGAGCTTCCCACCCTAGCATGGTTTGATATTGTGATGCCGTCTGTTGCAGATACAGCTTTCTCCTCTGAATTGAAAATGCCTATATGCAGCTGACCACTGATCCACCTGTTTCCCTTCCATATTGTCCTGTCCACTCCTATTCTCCTGCCACCTCCTGGCGATGCCCTGGAGCCCAAGCCCCTTAGTCCCTGCTTATTTTCTCACACTCTCCCTAGATGACTGAAACTCTCCATGCATTTGCCCTCTCTCATCCATAGACTCCTTTGATTGGGTTTTGTTTATCAGTTTGGAGTAGCACTCCCACATCTATCGTGTGCAAAATGACATCCGAGTGCTCGTGCCTGAATGGCTTAACTTGAGACTCTGGGTTCAGCTGGGTCTCTGACATGACTAAGTCAGGAGCATGTGGCTGAGCATGGAACAAATCTCTAAGCATTTTGAAAATGTGGATTGACAGCCCAGCCCCTCCATTCCACCTGGACCCACCTTGTTGGGCACAACCAAACACTTGTTTTGAAAATTCCCTTGAGTGCCTAAAACTGTATTGAACCCACATTGGAGTGTGTATCAGGCCAACTGCATTAGTGCAGGCTTTTGAAAATGTGACCTAGCTGTGTAAAGAATTGTAAATATATTTAATTAATTCTTGCAGGTTTATAAACATATGTTCATTATGTCCCACTTATTACTGTCTGTCTGTTACAGAGATTCCAAGGTCTGCCCATCTAGTGTGCAGAGAGAGAGAAAGTGCACATACATGCGTGTAGTGGGGGTCTAGAAAGCCCATATCTTATTTATTTTTATTGTAACTTGCATGTTTTCCTTTTATAGAAAAACACCTTTCCATTTATTATTTTCCATTTACAAATATAATCACACTAGGAGGACAGATTGTACAGTACAAATACATTCAGAAAATTTTCTGTCATTAAACAAACCTAATATAAATGTTTTAGCCTTAAATTCAGAAAGGTTCATGAAAAAAGATAAAGTTTAATAAAGCAAGATAAGAATGTGAGGGAAGAAGTGAGTGCATATAACTAAATGACTACGGTTTTGCATAGGCATCCAGATAACATTGTATTTTTCCAGTTGCTTCTATTAGTTAACAGTTTTTCCATCAGTGCCAGTGCCATTTTTAAGCATAGTCAAAAGAGATATCTATTTTCAATTATCATACAATGGCTGTTTTGATGCCTCAAACAGAGACTTCACTCCATTTCCTACTACTGATTCAGAGCCCTGACATATCTACTATCTCAATACATACAAACAGGGTGACAATAGAAAGTTAACGAGGAGTCCGGTGCCACCTTAAAGACTAACAGATTTATTTGGGCATAAGCTTTTGTGGGTAAAAACCCCCACTTCTAGATGCATCTGAAGAAGTGGGGTTTTTTACCCACAAAAGCTTATGCCCAAATAAATCTGTTAGTCATTAAGGTGCCACTGGACTCCTCATTGTTTTTGTGGATACAGACTAACATGGCTACCCTGATAATAGAAAGTTAAAGCCCCATGTGTTGGGTTGGATCACAGAAACCTCCTTGGGGACTGCCACCTGATGTGCTGAGACTACCTCTGAGCCTGTTTTCCCTGGCAGCTTGGGACTTCAGTGCCCTGCCTGGTTTGAGCCAGACATGCTAGCCTGCTACAAACACAGACCCAGGTCTGAACAACATCCCCCAAAAGCTGCAGGCTTAACTGAAAACAGCTCAAAAAGTGTTCCTGTCTCCAGCACTCAGATGCCCAGCTCCCAATGGGGTCCAAACCCTAAATAAATCCGTTTTACCCTGATTAAAGCTTATACAGGGTAAACTCATAAATTGTTCGCCCTCTATAACACTGATAGATATGCACAGCTGTTTGCCCCTCCCCCCCAGGTATTAATACATACTCTGGGTTAATTAATAAGTAAAAAGTGGTTTTATTAAATACAAAAAGTAGGATTTAAGTGGTTCCAAGACACAACAAACAGAACAAAATGAATTACCAAGCAAAATAAAATAAAACACGCAAGTCTAAACCTAATACAGTAAGAAAGTGATTACAGATGCAATCACACCCTCAGAGATGTTCCAGTAAACTTCTTTTACAGACTAGCCTCCTTCTAGTCTGGATCCAGCAATCACTCACACCCCTGTGGTTACTGTCCTTTGTTCCAGTTTCTTTCAGGTATCCTTCGGGGGTGGAGAGGCTATCTCTTGAGCCAGCTGAAGACCAAATGGAGGGGTCTCCCAGGGGCTTAAATAGACTTTCTCTTGTGGTGGAGACCCCCTCCTCTCTCCTATGCAAAGTCCAGCTCCAAGATGGAGTTTTGGAGTCACATGGGCAAGTCACATGTCCATGCATGACTCAGAACTTTGCAGGTAGCAGCCATTGTTCACATGCTACCTCGAACGTCCCCAGGTAGACTTCTTATGTGGATTGGAGTCTTCCAAGGTTCCATTGTCGGTTAAGTGTTTCTTGATTGGGCATTTAATTTGCAAATTCCTTTCTTAAGAAGCTGACCAAATGCCTTACTAAGGCTACTTAAAATCAAACAAGTACACAGCCAATATTCATAACTTCGAATACAAAAATGATACATGCATACAAATAGGGTGAATATATTCAGTAGATCATAACCTTTGCAGAGATATGTTACATGGCATATGTAGCATAAAACATATTCCATTTATGTCATATATACATTCATAAGCATATTTCCATAAAGCCTTATGGGGTGCAACGTTACACCCCATGTTAACATAGTGATTTACATATGCTACCTTAGTGCTTTTGCAACTTTCTACAAGCAAAGAATAAGAAAAAGCTTGGCATTCTCACATCTGCTCCTCTATTTGCTAGGTTTGCAAAGAGCAGCCTAGAATAAGTGTTCTGGGATCCACTAATATTGGTTTAAATTTTTCATTTGAGAAAGTCTTAAAAAGAATTTGAAGCATCCTTTTGTGTTCAGTCAGATGGTTTCCCCTGTAACTGTTGTAATGGAAAGGCTCAGCTCTTTTCACCTTTTTTCTCCTGGACTGTAATTAATAGGATCCTGCAGAGAGTTGAGCCACTTAAAAGAATTTCCCATACGGTGGCTATTGTTGCTATATATGCTAATAAAGTCTACTAGCACCGTAAGTTAGACCAGCTCTCACTTACCTGTAAGTGGAAAGGTGAGGACAGTTGTTAAAAGGGAAATCAGTATGAACCTAGTGTGATGGGGTGTGCTTCCCTCACTGGCCCTGAAACAGATGAATTAAGCCAGGTTGGCCCAATCGACTGATTAAGCTGAAAATGTGGGAGATTTAGGCTGTGTGGCCACTAACTAGGAGGAAGATCATCTGCGAGGGAACAGGTGGGGTTTTTATAAAGCCAGGAGGCTGCCAACAATATAGGGAGCACCATAGAGGTCCCTGTGATAAGGGAGAAGCAGCGTTGGTGTCATCGTCATCAGCGTCCACCAGGGGTGAGAGCAGCAAAGCTGGTGTAGATACACACCTTAACTGCTTGCTATGGCGCCCTGGAGTGGAACCCAGAATAGAGGGTGGGCCTTGGTTCCCTTACCATCCACTATAGAGTGGTATTGCTAGGGGCAGTGGATAGGAAGACTGCTTAAGTCACATAGCCAGTCTGTAGAGACTTAGCCCGTTAATAGAAAATTACTTCTCTAGGATAATTTTCCACCTTCTTGTGGCTAAATTTCCTCCTGCTTCCAGGGCACGTCAGACACTGTGCACAAAAACACTGGAAGTTCAAATCCTGAGGGAGGAAATCCTGACTGAAATAAGTGAAATCTGCAGGTGCTCACTCAGTGTCTCTCAGGATATGGTACTTGGGTGTTAGTCACACCTCACCTGCATCTCAGGAAAATCTGCTGTCACTGAAGGAAAGAACCTTTCCAGAGCTCATCTCTGAAGGATATTACCATTTTGACATTCCCAGTCTTTGAAGGTTTCTTCCAGAACTTAGCAGCATCCCTATTCTGTTTTGCATTGAGCCACACTGTACTAGTCACTTTCTTCAGGCATAGGAGATGAAGGATCAGTTATTTTTCTTTCCCATTTAATATAGTTTTGGTAGGAGGTGCATGCATGATTAACTTTTCAATAATGTAAGAACAACAATGTGATGTCAGTGCATCAATCAACTTAATGAAAGATTGTAAAGTCAGATTCATTGGGGAAACACATTTTATTGATTCAATTAAGTAACATTTTAAGCATTTTGCTTAGAATTAAAATGTCCCCACATACAGAAATATATCTGATCTTACAGTATATAAAATAAGTTTTATACATTTCCAGTGCTTAAAGAAAGAGTCCTTTAGGACTCACAGATTTGTGTTTGTTACTTATTTCTTGATCCAAACAAAAATATAGAGCCTAATGTATAAAATGGCCCAAAATGAAATATTCAATGCCCAATTGATCCCCTTCATGATGCATAAGGGAGGTGAGCATGTGTGTCTACATAGCTTTCATATTAAAGGATAGATTGTTACTTACAGTGAGAAACGCATGCTGCCAGTGACTTTCTCCCTCTATCAGCTCTGGTCTCCTATGCCATGCCCACTGAGGGGTGAAAGAGGGGGCAGGTGAAGAGAAAGGAATGGTCTCCAGAATGTTTGTGGAGAGTTAGTGGGTGGAGGCGTATTGATAAACAGGAGAAGTTGAAAACCAGCCAGGGACATGATAAAGCAGAAAACGGCCTGATTCCCTGGCAGGTGCAAGTTATCACCACAAGGCTCAGTCAGCATGAATCAACCAGTACACCACTCACAGCAAATATGGCACTAGAATTTCCTCATCCTCCAGGAAAAACTGGGCCACAATGACCTGGGAATTCCCTGTGGCTGCAGGTTTGGCAAATTTGTCTGAACAGGCCTTGCTGCATATCTTATGCTTGCTACCTGCATCTGAGAATAGTCTGAGAATAGGTTTCTGCAATAACAAAGATGGAGAAAGACTTCTGGGCTCTTTACTGGACAACCATGCATCCACAGAGTGGTCTGAGCATGCCATATGCATTTCCCTGGGTGCACAGGTTGCCTTCCAGTCTATCCTTTCTATAGTGTGCAATTGTATGGCAGGAGATAAGGTTTTTCCATGTACATTTTATGACAATTAACAAATATTGAAGGACAGGTTGTGACTCATACTGCGTGGCTGGCTGCTCAGAGAGCGGAGAAAGGCCTCAAAGAACTTACTCTGCATTGGGCCCCTGCATGGGGCTCAGGCACAGTCTCAGTAACGAATGCCAACATCGCTCTGGGCTAGAGTCACTGGTGATGCAAGCCTCCACCAATGGAGTGAGAGGGCCGTGGTGAGGGCAGGGCCAATGCCAAGCTGGTCCAGCGCTGGAGAGTAGTGTATGCTGCAAAAGAAGGTGGAGATGACTCTTCAGTATGAACTTTCCCCAGGAGACCAAGTCTGAGTAAACCAGGATTCCTCCAGGGGCTTCTGCAGCAGCATGGCTCCTCTTTGATTATCACAACTCACTTCAGGCTGGTAACTAAAGCTAAGATCTAATCCTAAGGGCTTGTCTAAACAGAAAAGTTGTACTACTTTAACTGCACGGGTTTAGATAAAATGGTACAATCCCCCCAGCCTTGTCGCCACAAGAAAGGGTTTGCCAGTGTAGAAATACCAGCAGAGTTATACAGGCAAACCCTCCTGGAAGAGATACAGCTTATACCAGCAGAGGTGTTCTTTTGCCAGTATAACTTAGACCAGTTCCCGGAACAAAATAAGCTATACCAGCAAAAGGAACTTTTTGCTTGTATAACTGTATCTATATTAGGGCTTTTGCCAGCATAGCTGTGTTGGTTAGGGGTGTGGGGTTTTTTTCACTCTCCTCACTCACATAGCTATGCTGGCAAAATGTTAAGTGTAGACCAGGCCTTAGTGTAGACTAGGTCCTTCCCATACAGGAAGGGAGTAAGTTATACAGGAACCAGTATACCAGCATCCATTGCAGCTTGTAGCTGTATAACTATTTTGGTAAAAAAAATAACACCTCTAACTGATTATATGGGTACAAACTTTTTGTGTGTACCAAGCCAAAGTCTTTATTTTATTTTATTTTATTTGTCTTATATAAGGCTATGCTATTGACTTATAAATAGGCATTACCACCCCTGCAAACAAGCTTACAGCTAAAAGACAACCAGAGAACCAAAAAGAAAACTATTTGAATGGGGAATCCATATAAAGACAGAAACTTCACTATATAGCAATATGCTATGAAATGTAGTAGGATCACATATTTTCTTATTATATATCTATTAATCGGAGACAAACCAAAATAGTACATAAATGTTTCCATAGGGGTTTCAAATAAATCTCCCATATCCTGTATTCTGTAAATAGTTCCCTTGAAAAGATGTAATCTAAGTAAGCAGTGTTGTAGCTGAAAGCTTGTCTCTCTCACCAACAGAAGCTGGTCCAATAAAAGATATTATACACCCACCTTGTTTCTAATCTAAGTAAGACTAGTCACCCACTCCAGCTCTATTGGAGGCACTGCGTCTGATTTTTTCCACTAGGATAAAACCAGTGAAACTCTGCTAAAGTCATGGAGTTGTTACACTGATGTAAAACTGGTGTGGCACAGTAGAGAATCAGGCCCATAATCCTGACAGGATTTTAAGATTATTTTCTTCATCACCCTTAGCTGAAGCTGCATCCAGGCTTCCCTTCATGGTGACACATTCTTCAAATCAGAGATATCAGAAGATCAAGGTTACGTGGGCCGAGAGCCCGGCTGCTACAAAAGGTTAGCTAGCTGTGGTAAAGGGAGCTTGCGGATTTGATAGCAGCCTTCAACTACCTGAAGAGGATGGAGCTCGGCTGTTCTCAGTGGTGGCAGATGACAGAACAAGAAGCAATGGTCTCAAGTTGCAGTGGGAGAGGTCTAGGTTGGATATTAGGAAACACTATTTCCCTAGCAGGGTGGTGAAGCATTGGAATGGGTTACCTAGGGTGGTGGTGGAATCTCCATCCTTTGAGGTTTTTATGGCCAGCTTGACAAAGCCTTGGCTGGGATGATGTAGTTGGTGTTGATCGTCCTTTGAGAAGGGGGTTGGACTAGATGACCTCCTGAGGTCTCTTCCAACCCTAATCTTCTATGATTCTATGATGCAGCATGAATGCTAGTCCTATGCTTCCGAGAGCTCCTGGAAGGATTATGCCTTCTGAGGCACAGCTCCATTAAATTACCTGACAACACTCCTTCCCAACTATCAAAAAATATGGTTAGAGTATTCCTGTTGCCAACCCTTTTTGTTGACTCAATAGCATGGGGTTCTCTATTTCCAGACTACACTACACCCTACTTGTGGTTATATATAAATGCCACAATCCAGCCCTCCAGATATATTCAGATAGACTAACTTTAAAGTTTGGGTCATACAGAACGATGTACATCTTCCCTTTTACCTATGTATGACTGCACTGTTTGGTAGCATGTGAGTAAGAATCCCCTACAAAGTTTTGGAATTTGCAACATAAAATTTTGTTTCATATCCATTTTAGCCATAAATGCCAATTTCTGCTTTAAATGGTCAATGTACAACTCCCAGACTATAACCTAGAAGTATACAGTAATTGCATGGGCAACAAATGCATGCACGATTGTTAGAGAGACTGACTGGGGACAAGTTATTTGTAATCAGACTACTTGTTAAAGTAATCAGTTATAGTAATGGCTGACTTTTTAAAAAGGTAGCATAAAATTTTCAAGTGGTACTTAGGCTCCTAAGTGATTTAGATGCTTTTGAAAATGTTACCTGCAATATGATTCCTTTTTGCAGGATGGTGGGGGGAATAGCATTGGATTCTATTTTTAGAAGTTTGTCTATAGGAAGAATATATTTTCTGACATCTTGGATTTAAATTATTTTATTCTGAAAACTGAAAAAAATCCTCAGGAAGAGGAAACTGAGTTGGCTTCATTCCAAACTGGAGGAGGTGTTTTTCCTCCCAGAAGAACAGGATTTAAAATACGTGCTGGTAAAATGGTTCTCAGCAATCTGGCTATGAATAAAAAAAGTAGCTTTAGATTTCCTGATCAGGACTGGAAACAGAAACATGGATCTTTCAGATCTAAACCTTAAAATTAATTCAGAGTTCCATTCAAAAACACTTCCTTGAGTCAACAAAGACAGAGGGCACTGCCAGGTCTTTATGAGAGCTTGGTGAATAAAGAGGAAATAAGGGAGGGGAAGACACCAAAGGACCATCAACAGCCCTTCAACCCCTTTGCACCCACCACATTCACATATAATTATGAACAAGTTCAGTTTTCAAATGATTTAATTAGCCCTGATTTGCTTGCTGAACACATGCATAAGAAGTTAGAACCACTTTCTGACTTTGATGTGAAAGTATCATTGGAGAGACAACAGTAATTGCAGGAACAGCTCCATTAAACTAGCCAATACCCCTTCCTGGCTTTCAGAAAATGTTTAGAATATTCCTGTTACCATCCCTTTTTATTGATGCTATAGGACTTGTAGCTATGGGATCCTGATTCAGGGCTTTGTTGTGCCTATCTCCATTCTGTGTAAAAGCATGTCCCTTTATTCTAAGTTATTTATTAATATTTTCTTAATTAAGCAATTAAAAAAATCACATTCCCAAGCAAATAAATGACAAGGTCAAAGGTGAGTTATTTATATGGAAAAGGAGACCAGACTATAGCACCAAAAAATGGTGAGCACATCCTGTTATTGCTACTACAAGTAAAAACAGTGAATGAAAAAAACAAGACAGACTAGTTACCCAAGTTTCTCAAAAGGGGCTATTTTTAGCAAAATGACAAAAATGTCTGTGTTTGCAAAGGAAGTCAAAATGATTGATACAGGCAGTGGAAGATCAGCTCCAACCCCAAACATGGGCCCCTAGAAGGAGTTTGTGAAGACAAGAAGTGACACCTCCTGGGAATGTGGAGTCTGAAATAACTCTGTAGTCACCATTTTTTTTTTTCAAAAATGGAAACAAAATTCTTTTAATTTTAAATGCTAAATTGAAGGCTAGATCCTCCATGCATGAGAGAATCATTCAGTGCACCTTGGAGAAGAGTTATATCCACCTATATCTTCTCCCTGATACCGGCAGCTTCCAGGTTTAAACCAGCCCTGGTTCAAGTTAGAGCAGCCTCAGAGCTGCTCTAAATGCTGCTGGCAGAGAGAAGCTCCCAAGGAACAGCTCACCTGGCCAGCACTGCCTCACCCCCAAGAAATTTCAAGACACCCTTTATGCCACAAGTGGCATAAATGTGGCTATTCCTGGCTATCCCCTTGGGGAATCCTCAGCTGCTGCCCTAAGATTGCTTTATGTCCCCTTTGCTGCAGTGGTACAAAGGGTACTTACACAGGGATGAGGATTTAGCCCAAAGTATTTCATCTTGTTACATTATGTGCCAAATACTGCAGTCCATCCATACTTGTAACGCCTACTGATTTCAGTAAGGATTCCACAGGTGGGAGGAAGGGGCTCTTAAGTGTTAAAGACAGCTTAATGTCTGGATTATTTTTTCAAAATCTAAATCAGTATTACAAAAATGCTTTACTTACAAAATAAGGACAATGGGTAAAACCATGGTTCCACTGAAGTAAATGGGAATTTAGCTATTGGCTTCAGTGGGGCCAGGATTCTACCCAATATAGTTAATATAAAGTACAAAATTTCAATTATTGAAACTAATTCGGAGCTTTTAAAAATATATTTCTTTTATATGTTTGGTGAATGTTGATTATTATTAACTTTTATTAGTATTTCAGTAGTGACCAGAGGTCCCAGACAGGATCAGGGCCTAATTCTGCTGGAGTGTGAAAAAATTACATGGAGAGAAACAGTTCCAAAAGAATTTACAATCTAAGTTCACAATTCTACAATCATATCCACACACAAGGACCATAAATCACGTTTTAAATCTGAATGCAGGATCAAGACAAAAATTATTTGTTTCAATGTGTGTTCCTAGTGAGGGATTTGTCCTGGTTTGTTCAGGTTTGTCTATAAATGTAGGAATTGCTTGGAGTTGCTGAATTCCTTTAGTAATATCTTGCACAAGTGGGGGTTACTTGATTTAAAGCTGTCCAGGAAACATTAATTATACTAGTGCTTGGGGATTGGCTTTTTTGTTATCTTTATCTTTTTTTAAATGATGGAATACCACAACTTGCTCATTAATTACACCTATCTCTCCTCAATGGGTCTCTGCTTTCTTTTGAAGATGAATCCAAACCACCCCCAGTCAAAAGCCTGGCTTTTGTTTTAAAGGAGTCACTGTAGGGAGAGATACATGCCTGATCCAAAACTCCAATTGATTTCAGTGATTCAGGGTGTGGAGGAAGGCAAACATCTAGACCTCTGCCCAAGATAGTATGGAAGGTGCAGGGGGAAAGGAATCCTTCCCTCCAGCTGTGAAGCAGCTCTTCAGCTGCTCTGCAGTGACTGCTTCATCCAAGCTGAGAGGGCTTACTCAGGCTCGTTCTACACTAGCAACTTACACTGGCATAACTGCATCACTCAAGGTTTTTCCACATCTCTGAGTGACGTATAACTACTGACCTAACTCCTGGACAGCACTATGTCAACAGCAGGGCTTCTCCTATCAACATAGCTGCCACCTTTCAGGGAGGTGGATTAACTGTACTGGTGGTAGAAGCCCTCCCCATCGGCATAGTTAGTGTCTGTAGTGAAGCACTACAGCAGCACAGCTGCAGCCTTTTAAGAGTAGACAAGCCCTCTAAGGCACATAAATGAGACCCTGTGAAGGGTAGGGGCAGGAGAATTCAGGGTGACAGAACCCCCAGTCCACCTGCTATAGACTGTCATTCAAGGGACTCACAAGGAGCAGAGTTCCAGAACGTGCAGGGGGAAGAGTGACCAGATAGCAAGTGTGAAAAATTGGAACTGGGGGTAGGGTAACAGGGTTCTATATAAGACAAAACCCCTAATATCGGGATGGTCCCGATAATATCGGGATGTCTGGTAACTCTAGCACAGGGTAAAAGATTTTCTACTCCAGTGTCCAAAATACAAGACAGTGCAAGAAAGGTATCCCTCCGACCACCAGGAATCATTAAAAGAGCAAGGAGAAGGAATTCTGCTTCTGAGAAAAGAGATCATGGGTGGTAGGTATCAAAGGCAGGGGGAGGCTGAGCCTCCGCAAAAAGCTGTGTGTGCCCCTGCCCCCGCTCCACCCCCAGGCTCCCTCCTGCTTCCCAGCACTGTGCTGTGGGCGGCTCTTCCCCCAAGGCTGGGGCTAATGGGGGCTGGCCTGTGGGACTCCACCCAGTGCTCCAGGGCTGGGGGCACTTGGGCAACCTGGGAGGGGGGGCTCTGGGCTCCAATGGGAGGGGTGGGAGCTTGGGCAGAAGGGGCAGGCTGGGCTGGAGGCTAGCCTCCCTAAGTTCGGGGTTCACCCGCTGCCATGAAAGAGATTGATGGCATCATGCTAAATGGTAACCTGTCACTAGCTCAAGAATTGACAGCAATGACAGTGGGACCAAACCCCAAACACAGAACTCAACCCTAGTGGGATGTATCTGCTCTTCCAGACACTCAAGGATTGTGACTTTAGTTTACACTTTGACAATACTTGAATAGCTTGGCACGCCCATAAAGTATCATGGAACAGAACTGAATTAAGTGACCTTGTTCCAGGCTGAAGGAGAAACATGAAAATGACCTAGAGAATAGAATGAGAGAAAGAGATAAAGGAAATAACATGGTGAGAAGAGTAGGAAGAGCATGAGGGGTGAGGAGTAGAGTGACAGAGATGAAAGATGAGATGTAGGCAAGAGCTGTGAAGAGCCCTAAAGAATTAGTCTGTGGAGTATATACTTCATGCAAAAAGATACAGGGAGCCATAAGGCAAGATAAAGTGGACTATGAAAGAACATAGAAATCGTACTGATCAAAGAGCATTGATATAAACACAGAATAATTTTTAAAAACTAATTTGACAAGCTGGGGGATAAACACCCAAGAGGTGAGGGGGAAGATGCAGGGGGAAAATAGCAGATGGAGGAGAGGGTTGGAAGTGAATGGGGAGGGAGGCCCAGCTTACACATTTTGTTCCAGGCTCTGTACATCTTTGCTGTGTCATGAACCTGAAGAGATGCAGAGGTTTGGCTATGAACTGAGAAGTTTAGGTACTTATCCAAATCTTACCTACACAATAGTTAAATCTCTCTAAACATATTAAAGCTGAACAAGAAATGCTTGCTCAGTTATTCATTATCAATAATATTCATTGCACATGCAACCCTTTTTTCCTATTTGAGAGTCATTTATGAACCAACTTTGAGACTGATCCTTCAAAATGCAGAGCACCCTTCAACTTCAATAAGAATGGAGAGGGGCCCTGTACATTGCAGGTTTGAGCCCTCTGATGAATTTATTCACTATTTGTAATTTCTTGATGAATGACTTATGCAAACAAATTGCACCCTATGGAGGCATTGCTTAAAGAGTGGGGTGTGACTGGTTGAGGGGAGCATGAAGTTATATATCCAGAGATGGACTTTCAGTTGTTCTCCAGAGTCATGGCTTTCATTCATTTTTATCCATTTGTTTGTGTGTTTTTAAAGAAAGTCTCTAGCTATTGTGATTATAAAGAAAACCTTGAAAAATGACCCAAGTGTAACAGACAATGATGTCTGCATGAGTTTGCAGAGAGCCTGAAACAGTAGGTCTGAAACGTGAACTGCCCTGTCCATTGCACTGCGTGCTAACTGAGATGCCACTGCTGATATTTTAATTGCCAAAATTATTCACTATTTCACTGCTCAACGCATGTTTTGAAGAAGGAGAAGTTGTTTCATAGTGTGAAGATCTAAACCATCTCCACTGAGTGCCCGCTCATCTTGGGCAGGCTTTTAACAACAGGTGGCAGGGATGAGGATGGGAGTGGGGGTTGCAACTAGTTTCACTCTCCTGAAGTGGGGGCTCAGCTTTCAAAGTTTTGGGAAATGCTGATCTATGGGTTGTTTGCACACTATTCAATATGACTATTCGCTTTTTGTTGTTCAGTGGATGATTGGTAACCAGTCACATATTTTTTCCAGTTTTTTGATTGGATGAATGAATCTTTTTGAATAGAAGAAAAATTAATACTCTTTTTTATGCTTGAATGCCCTTGTTCGCATGCAAATATTGTTATTCATATAAAAACAGCCATTCCCCAAACCTTCATCAGAACAAAAACCATTCAGTGCGAAAGCTCCAGATTAGCAGAAAACTTGGGACCTGAACATGGTTACATTGAACAGCCATTCAGAAATCATATGAATGTTCATGAACGCTTATGCAATATTCAACCAGTTCTAGTGTTTCTTGCATTCTGCATACAATTAGGGTTTGAAGAAGGGAGAGAGTATGATAGTTCTTGTTTTCTCCAAACTGGTCCCCGTATTCCAACGGATTATGAGCAATCTTTCCAAATTGTGACAAAAATGTTGAAAGGTAAATGCTGTCTTGCGGGATTTAAAAAACAAAATCATATTAACACCTGTTGGTTTCTGTTTGTTGGTAGCCCAAACCAGAACATATCCAAACAACTTGACTTCATCCTTAATTTCAGTGTCTGAACATCCAAGATACACAGGACATAAGAAGGCTAGAAATAAGATTCTTCATTTGAAGATTTACTAAGAATCCTTCACTTATTCACCAAGAGTCCTCAGAGAATGAGCTATGTTCTCATGTGGGTATAAAAATAGCTGCCTGGCCATAAAGTATTATACATAAGGGAGTGAAAAAGAAAGACCTGTGCAAAATGTGGAAGACTGAGAGTTCCAAGGGTGACTTGGCTCCTTTTCCTCTCTCTGTTTTTATAGCTGTAGGAATTCCTTATTACTTTTTCTCAAGCTGTCATCAGAGCAACAGAACCCGCTGTTATTTGGGTTTCTCTTCTCAGTAATTGGAGACAGCGGGAATGCAGTAAAGGTTGGTCATGAACGATAGGTTGTAATCTATCCACAAAATGACCCCACCTCACCTGCATTTGTTCCCTTGTATTGTGCTCTCACAGACTTCCAGTAAACATATCTGCCTCTCATTGATCATCTCTGATAGGCACACCCCTAATTGTGGCTCCATCTTGACAGGAAAATGGCATATGCATCATTGTGCTGAGATATTTTTTTGTCTCTCTTTATGGGCACCATGTAACAATGCTGCTAATTTATCTGATGAAAGACATGCTAGCAAATGCTACACACAACCCAGATGTTTCCCTGCTGATATTTTAAATAGGAGCAAATAACTGCGGTGATTGGGATGCCATTAATTCAAACTACTTGTAAGCAAAAAGGTCTAAGCATTCGCTTTTCACCCTTGCAGAGCTCTTCTATGAAATGTCTATCATTCTTACACTGTTCTAGAGGCCTAAAAAGCTAATTCATTTCTTCAGCCTCACCTCCACTGTTTTCTCACAACAATGTTAATGCTCACTTAAATAAGCATAGCAGTTTTAACCTTTTGAACTCTTTCTCCTTCAACTCTGCCCAAATCAGATCTATGGTCTGGAAAAGTTGACTCTTGCTTCACCTTTGACAGATTTTCTTATTATCCCCTGCTGACCTGTAGAGAATTTGCACTGATGCCATTCCTGAGGCACCTACAAGTTGGAGATGGACGCTGGCTCCCTATCTGATTGTCTGGCATGAGAAGCATCAATGGCATCCTATTTTAGTTCAGTTTCTGCCAATGCTCGTGGTAGATATAATGAATTCACTTGCACATCTGCACTCTTCTTTTCCACTGTCCTTGAATATTAAGGCTTCTGGAGCATAGTATTCAGTGCAAAATTAGCCTCAGATAACCTGTCTACCCCAAAGATTTACTGACGAGCATGCTGTCTAGGGAACAAAAGTGTGTGTGTTCATGTGTGTGTGTGTGTGTGTGTGTGTGCTTTTTATGAGCCTGATTCTCCAGCTCTTACCCATGCTGAGTAGCACTTAGCTCACATGAGTCATTGTCATTGAGGTCAGAAGGTCTACCTACATACGTACTACTCAGAGTAAGGGTCATAGAGGGAGGCCCTAAGTTGTGAACCCAAAACTATAACAATTAGTTAACTGCAGGAAAGTTGTTTTTTTTTAAGATAGATTTATTTATTTAGGACAAATTCTATCAATCAAATGATCAATCCATTGTAGTATTATCCTGGGGGTTGCCTGAAATTTCATTGAAGCTGGTGGGAGTAATAGCTGCCCTTCATTCAGGATCAATGTAAGAAGCAGTAAGATAGCTGAAACAATAGGAGTCACTACCCAAAATGCAGGCCATGTGCAAAATAGTTAGGAAACTGAGCTACATGGGTGGAGGAGTTTCACTGGGTAGTCATAGAAATAATAAAATTCATAGAAATGTAGGGGTAAAAGGGTTCTCAAGAGGTCATCTAATCCATCCCAACACACTGAGGCAGGATTAGGTATATCTTTTGGTATTGTTTTGGTGGAGGTGTGCGTGTGAGCAGGCACATCCAGAAAAACCACAGGAGCAGACAGAGAAGGCAGCAGAAAGCCCAGGACTGTCAGAAAAATACTTGTAATGTGATCCTGAGATAAAGCTTTTCGGGTTGAGTGCTGGGTGGAAAAAAAGAGGCTTGGAATATTGAGCAAAGAAGCTGTCCCCTTCTGTTTGATTCCTGCTATGTTCAGAGAAACATAACTTTGTGCATTCTTTATAAATAAACAGGAGTGCATCAAAGAAATACCTGACTCTATCTATATGTCCGTCTAACAGAAACAAACCAAACACTGGCAAACACTTGGGTCAAAAGGGGTAACAGTAAATTAGCAAGCAGGATCTCAGTAATTAGGTACAGATGATAAAAAGTTAAGTGTCAGACTGTGAGATGCTCTGGTGCACAAGTAGCCTATCCTTTCCCTTGTGCAACTATGCAAGAGCCTGTCACAACAGCAGTTCCTGAATTCCTTATGCTCTGGGAAGTGCAGGGACTGCTTGGGTGCCTTCTAATCTCCACCCCTCCAAAAACAGGACAGAAAAGAGAAGGTGGGGAGAGGCAGGATGGAGGTGGGGCCATGACCCTGTCACTTATCCCCATCTGCACTGGCTCATGGAATGGGGTACATACCAAGGGAGTAATTTGCTCCATCTTAGTAAATAAAGATCATACACCTCTATGTGCACAGAGAAGCCCCTGGCAAGATTGTAAAGGCATGAACTCCCCAGTGCTTGTCTTGGGCAGCATGCCTCTGCATAGGGCTGTGGCATAAATGCCACAACATATACCTAAAAGTTTAAAGCCCAACTCTGCCTCACTTATTCACATTGATTGGTTAGTACCTTACTCCGAAAGCAGTTCCACTGAAATCAGTGAGACAACTCACAGCATATACTACAGCTCTGTTCGAGTAAGAGTGACAGGGAGAATCAGGCCCTAGTGATTTAGGGCCTGGTCCAAAGCTCATTTAAACACCCAAACAACTTTTTTTTTAATATGGCACTCTGGCACTTTTGAAAATGTTACCGGTACTCTGTCACAGCATGCAAAACAACCTCATACATGTATCACTTTTCAGCTGGTAAACTCAAAAACCTCATCCACAGTAACTAGCAAATCAAACTTCTCTTTCTTTTCAAGTATTTGTCCTAAAATTCCAAAAGAGGAATCCAGTTGCCATTCACTAAATTTCACATTTTGGGCCTCATCGTGCTCCTATTGATGTCAATTGGAGTTTTGCCATTGACTTAATAGGCTCAATCCTACTGCCATTTACCCTTTGTGTACCTTTGAAATCTTGGTTAGTGCTAGCTCTTTGATCTAGTCACCCTTTATGCCCCCAAGCACCAACTGAGGTCATCAGATGCTAGCCTGCTTGTTATCCAGTACCAAATGTCACAGTAGGTGGCCATTGCTTTAACCATTTAGCACCATCTCTCCAGAAATTGTCAAAAATACCGATCTTGTCTTCAAAGCAGACAATTCACCCTCTTCTTAATTATCTGTTTGATACATCAAATTGTAACTATTAACTACTCTGTATCCTTTATAAAGATCTTTGAGATCTCTTGGCACAATAAGGTGCAATGTGCAATAAAGTTATTGCTGTGTGTTATATTATAACATCCCCATTTAGAGAAAATAGCAACATCAGCTTTTCAGCCACATCATTTGGATCCATCCTGAAAGCTGATTATTCTAGTATAGATGGGTGTAAGATCATTATTTGCGTCCTATCAACACAAGAATACACAGCGTGATATTTTAAACTTTTTGTTAGATCATTCAGTATTAGATGTGCTCAAGCCAAAGTCACCTTGATACTAAAAATCAACTTGTCACACGTTAAACACTCTGGCTAGTGACTATTAAAGAAAAGTAGTTACTTCTGAATAAGTGTACCCTTTTCAGTGGCCAGATATAATTTTCAAGTGCTTATTATCCAACTGAGCTTGCAATTTTTAAATACCTTGTTCTATTATATCCATTCTATTACATACATTCTTTCAGTAATTTCCTTGTAAAATTAGATTTGTGCTAGCTTTCTCTCCCTTAAAGCAGTGAACCAGAGAACCATAGTAATCTCTATTGCCTTTCATGCCAGATTTAACCTTATAATACGTGTATTAAATATAGATTAACATCTTGTCTTTGAGAAACTTATGTTTAGTAGAACATGCCAAAGTTTCATTAAAAAAATAAATCAATATACATTTCATGGTTAAAAAAAAAAACAGGGTTTTTTCAATGTTCTTCTTCAGTCACAATTATCAAGCTTTTCTGAAGAGTACAAAACATTTCACCTGTACTAGTGTGACTAGGCTAATGGCTGTTTCATGATCAATGTTTTTACAGTGTAATGAAACTTCATTGAACAAAATGACTTTTTTCAGTCCCATAAATCATAATTTGGTACCTGCTAAAATGTGACAGTATGAAACTTTTTCCAATCTTACAGATCTCTGTGGATTTAGAAGTTTAATTCCCAATTTAAAAATACCGTCTATAAGAGATATTTGATTCCATGTTGAAAAACTTGTCTAAACAAAGATGTGCTTTGTTCTAGTTCTCAAAGATCTAGAAGAAATATAAAGATGTAATTTCATCAGAAAGTCAGTTTGATTCCCCTTGGGATTCTGAGCAGTAATATTAACAAAATGGAGGGTCACTGTACTTAACGTCCAGATGGACAGGCCTATGACAACATCAATTAAACAAAGCCATTATTTTCAGGACTTGTAGAAATGCAATTTGAACAGTCAGATGTTCACTTCAAGAAATAATAGCAATATATAATCAATTGTGGAGAGTTGCTGTTGGAACCCTCACCCTACAGACCTTGTGCAAATGTTACCACTCTGTTTTACTCAGATTCCTGGGGCCCGCAGGTTTCTATCCAATAGAAAAAAACTGCTACTCTTAAACATAGTATTTAACTCCTAATAACTGTCAAAGTTGCACATTTTGAAATTTTTGTATTGGCTCTATGCAGCAATGGAGACTCAGATCCAAAGCATATTTCCTACGTGTCAGGGCAATAAGTTATTACTCTACAAGCAGGCATTTTTTTCCTAAAACTGAATAGGGTCTTTCTGGTTAGAGAGAGGAGTATTAATCGATGAGAAATTTAAAACAATTTGGAATTTTTAATTGTAACCTACTTGGGGTTTAGTAAACATGGCCCCTTTAAAACCTCATCCTGAGGCAGAGGAAGCACTGATTGTTCCATGGAGAGGGGTCTGGAGAAAAAGAGAGTGACAGGTGTTTGAGGGGGAATGGAGGGGTGGAGCTCTAGATGACAGCCTATAGAAACAGAGCAACTGACCAGGGATCTCCCAGGACAGGAAACAGAAGGAGTGCTGTGCCAGGAAGGAATCACCCAAGAAGGACAAACTAGAGCCAAACCCAATATCACTGTCGACCAGAGCTGTATGAGGCCATGAGCAGGGCCACCGAGAGCGGGTTCGGGCCCCGGTGAAAAAAAAATTTCGGGCCCCCAGCAAGGGTGGACCGGCTAAACAAGGCTGATGGGCGGGGGGGAAGCCAGGCCCTGGGCCCCCTTCCGGACCACCAGGCCCCGGTAATTTGTACCGGCTTCCCCCCCCCTCTCATCGGCCCTGGCCATGAGTACTGGGGCTTGTGACACTGCATTGGGAAGAAGGAAGCAGGCTATAGCCAGTCAAGAGGGGAGGTTGGTGCTCTGAGTAGGTTTGCAGAGGTCAGCAGAAGAGGGCACCAGAGGGGCTCACTGGGGAAAGTTACTGGTATTGAAGATGACCAGGAGCATCCGAGAGTTATGGCCAGACTAGAACTCTGCCCTAGGGTTCCTGTACCCTGAGCCTACACACAGTGCTCGGCCTCTATTCTTTTATAATGTGGTACCACTGGGCCTATAAGACCTCATGTTGGATGTAACCCTGTTTTACCTCTTCCCCTCTTGTTTTTCTGCATTCATCCCTCTGTAAATGAATAGCTCCCTTCCCTACATTCATTGTAATCCCTTCCTATATTCTATTTCAGTGAGTTTGTGTTTACTACAGGTGGCTTGGAATGGGTACCCCTGGAGTATAAGGAGTTTCCCTGCTGCTTTCCTGAATGTGCCATTTCTTGGACAGAGCTGCCTGTAGGGTGGACTCCATTTTGGCCACAGGGGCACTATAGTTACTTAATAATAGGAATACATAGGACCAGATTATTTATTAATTATTATTATTAAATGCCCAGGAAATGCTGTCCCCATTGGTCATTATCACTTGGAGTACATGTACACTTTAAGCTGGAGGTATAATTTTCAGCTCAAGCAGACGTAGCTGTGCTTGCTCTGATGGAGCTAGTGCAGTACAAGTATCAATGTAACTGGGGTGGCATAAACTGCAGGAGAGGCTAGCTACCAGAGTATATACCTGATGTCTCAGACAAGATTGTACTCAGGACAACTAGTCCCTGCCACTTGCCACTCACGCCGCAGTGGCTAGTAGCTATACTTCAATGTTTAGTGCACTAGCTTGATCAGAGCTAGCATGGCTTTATCTGCTCGAGCTGGAAATTACACCATCAGCTCCAAGTGTAGATTTACCCGTAGTAGAAAAACACGTTACTACAGTGCTTGAATCAGAAAGTGGAAGGAAAGATTTGGTGTGACATTTTGGAAATCGAGGGAGAGTCAGCAGCTGTTTGCATTCAAGATAACCATCTTTACATGAAAGAAGTTAGAATGTTTCCATCATGCAAGGAAGAGTGAGGGGAAAGTGATGGCAGGAAAGTAGGGTGACCAGACATCCCGATTTTATTGGGACTGTCCCGATATTTACTTGTTTGTCCCGCGTCCCGACCGATGTTCGGTCGGGACGCGAATTGTCCCGATATTTTGCCCTCTGGCGTCCCCCCCCCCCGCCCCAACACCACCCCGGCCCCGCCTCAACTCCGCCCCATCCCTCCCCCATTGGATCCCTCCCCAAATTCCCACCCTTGTCCCGCCCCTAGCCCCGCCCCCTCACTGCCCCATTGGATCCCTCCCCAAATCCCTGCCCTGGCCCCACCTCTTCCCCACGCACGCTGCATTCCTCTTCCTCACCCACCCCCCCCAGGCTTGCGCTAATCAGCTGTATGGCGGCACAAGTGCTGGAGGGAGTGGGGAGAAGCAGGACGCGGCAGGAGGCGGAGCGGAGGCGAGGTCGTTCGGGGGGGCAGGGCGTGGAGCTGCCAGTGGGTGCTCAGCCCCCACCAATTTTTCCTATGCTCCGCCGGCTCCCCTCCTCCCCCCGCGTCCCGATATTTCACATCTCTCATCTGGTCACCCTACAGGAAACACAACATCAGCCCCTGATAAGAAACTTTAAGATCTGAACAGGGATGAAATCAGGTGAACTAATAATGAGACAGCAGCAGAGGGAACTGGAGAAAAGACATCCTTAATGGCTATGCCTTGTGTGTCTTGAGCTGTTTCTATAGCCTCATAATAAGAAGGTCAAATTAGATCAAATAAAACAGGGTGGAATTGAACAGTACAATTAGGCCATAGTCAGAAAGTAATTACTTCTTGGTCCAGTACAGATTGCATGTTACTTCTTGAAACTCTATATTATTATCATCTAAATAATAGATGTTAGCCAGCACTGCAACTGGGAGTGAACTGGAAAAAACTGAGTTAAAAGTCACTTTGCTATATGTTATAACATCACAATGTATATTAAAGCTGCGATAAACTTAGAAGTTAGACTTTAGGTGGGACAGATGGTGGTGGTTATACCAAATTTATGTTTATATTCCAATTTTGTCAGAGAAAAAATGATAAAGAGGAGTGTGACACTGAAAAGCCTATATTATTACAATAATTTAATATGCAAAGTTGCAATAAGATCTAAAATTTGATTCCTACTGCTATGTATTCATCTAATTTCTACCTTTTGATATTGTAATAAAAATGGTTACTGTATGTACAATATCTCACTGATAGGATTTACACATGCTGATAACTTTAGCCCACTCTAGAAAATTTATTTTAGTTTCCTGTTCTTACTTAAGCTTTCTTCATCCCAGTCATCTGTTCTTCCCTATGTTCACTGCAGCTGATGACAGCTGGGTTTCATAATGTTTGCACCCTGCAAGTTCCACCAATTGAAATAATCTATTCTCCCTATAATAGTTCAAGAATACTACAACCACTTTGGAATCCTGATGCAGATCCTCAGCTGGCATAAATTTGCATTGCTTGACGGATATTTCAATGGCGCCTTGCAGAAACTACTCTTCACCCAGAGAAGCAAGAATCAGAACCCAGAACTGTAAGCACCTGAAAACCATAAATTCTTCACATCTCCAAGCTACTGTAACAGAAGGACACTTCTAAGCTTCTATAACCAAGCAAGAACCACACCTAACCTGAGGTAATCATATCAGACCTACTTGTAGACACTTCTTGCTGAAAACTAGTTGACCCAGAAAATTCTGACTTCATTCCAATAGGTTAAAGGAGGTTGTGGTTTTTACTCTCTCTCTCTCTCTCTCTCTCTCTCACCCATTTCTTTATACATCCATCAGAAGAATTTCATTTCACTGGAAATTATGATCTCATCAGTGGCACTGAAAATCAAGAAACACACCATTTTAAATGTCCACGCCATCTTGATGAAAGCAGGTGCCTGCAGACACTGTGTAGGGATATTAAAGAAGGTACTAACAGTGATTCCCCCAAGAGACAGTGACCCCCTCATAATTTGGCCCCCACACTTTAAAATCCAACAGTTTCACCAAGTACAAAAATCTCGGGTCTTCTGTTAAAACTTGTAAGCTACTGTCTGTAGAAACCATTGATTATATCTATCCTGTGAAAGATACTTTACTACTATGTAAAACTTACAAACAAGTTAACTGACTTTGTTCTTGAAGTAATTGATACAATGTAAACAAACACTATAAGCTGTTAAGTGACTTTCACTTCATTCAACGGCTCCTAGGACAGACCCCCCACCCTCTGTGATTAAAGGGCCGGGAGTCTCAAATGAATTAGCACACACCCCGGAAGTGGTGGAGACAGTAAATTAAAATATGGTTAAGGTATGGAATGTATGTTGATGAATGCTTGATATACATGGATGGTTAGGGAGGTGCCAGCCTAGAAAGGAAGTATCCATCGGCCGAAGAATGTGTCAAGTGGATGACCAGACAACCCCCGGAGGGTAAACTGGGATCCACCCCATCACCTGGAAGGATGAGAAACACAAACTTTGGACAGTGTGGAGCCACCAGGAATGTGCCACTTTGGACAGGAATGTGTGCCATCTGCTGATTGAGTCAGCAACAGCAGGATGAAACAGCTCCCATAGACTAACATAGGAATTAAATCCTATAAGAATGGACTCTCAAGACTGAGGACTTTGAGTCTCTCTGGTTCTGCTGCCAACCTCCAGGAGCATCAGGTGCATCTGACACAGACTCGGCTCCATCCTCATGACCAAGCTACCTGGCCAGTAACTTGGCATGAGCAACTTCTAGGCTGGTAACTATAACACCTATACAGAACTTGAATGAATGATTGTGTGAACGAATCTATCTATCTATATATATGTGTGTGTGTGTGTGTAAGGAATAAGTAGTGATAGGAATAAGTAGTCAAACAACGTTGTTTACTTTTATCTTTTGCTTTATCATTATATTTACAATAAATGTGGCATCTTTGCCTTATCCCTCTTAATAAGATCCTGCTGGTTTTTATTTTATTGGTATAACAACTGTTATAGTTAAAGTTTGTCAGAATTTCCATTACACTGCTCTACAGCCAAAATGCTTCTGAAATAAATGTAGTCAAACTTTACTAATTCTGGGTCACTGAGAATGAAAGTGATGCTTAAAATTGTTGATTGGCTCTAGTTTTCAAGATATGCTATTGGGTCAGTATATACGACCCTTGACTTGGGAATGGCGGAGGATAAGTGAGTTATAAAGGGAAGGGATCTCAATTTAAACCAGAAATGACTAAAATACATCTTTGACTGGATCTATGAATAAATCTATGACTGCGTTTGGACAGTACTTGCTTTTTAGGCAAAACAATGAATGATGCAATCTGAAGCTGGTATTGCGTCATACATAATATGAATTGCATCATGTTATTCCTAGAAGTTATGGATGATGCAATCATAACGAAGCTTACATCACTCTGCTGAACAAATTGCCCTATATCAGCTCTAGAAATCATACAGTGTCGTGCTCTCTTATTTGTCAGTGTTTGATTTTGCAAAGGGACACACTTCTGTTTAGCCAAAGTGAGCAGAGATGCCTCGTACTTGTGTGAACAGTGCAGATAACTTCTGCTATGTTTGTGGTGAAGTGACTTTTGCATCACAAAAGCGCAGTATAACCACTATGGTTAAGAAAGCCTATCACCTTTATTTTGGCTGCAAAATTGGAGATCAGGACAAGAGGTGGGCCCCACACATATGCTGCAACACTTGTGCAACAAATCTTCGCCAGTGGTTGAACAGGAAAAGGAAATCTATGCCTTTTGCAGTGCCAATGATTTGGAGAGAGCCAACAGATCATACCAGCAATTGTTACTTCTGCATGGTGCCTCCAGTTGGGAAAGGTGTGTCAAAGAAGAAAAAGTGGACTGTGCATTATCCAAACATTCCATCAGCTATATGCCCAGTACCCCACGGAGAAGGACTGCCGGTTCCTGATGCACCAGAATCATTCTCACTTGAGTCAGACGAGGAAGAGGAAGAGGATGAAACTTCTGGTCCTGAACCATCAATGTCACAGGACCTACATTTTCTCCCATCCTCCTCCTCTGAACCACACCTCATAACACAAGGTGAACTGAATGACCTTGTCAGGGATTTGGAACTACCCAAGAGTAAGGCAGAGCTGTTGGGCTCCAGACTACAGCAGTGGAATCTCCTGGCAGGTGATGTTAGGGTTTCCATGTTCCGTGACCGTCAAAAGGATCTTGTCCCATTCTTCTTCATGGAAGGTGATCTTGTAGCCTGCAACAACATCGATGGTGTGATGGCAGCCCTCAACATCGTTCATGGTCCAGATGAGTGGAGACTATTCATTGATTCATCGAAGACGAGTCTTAAAGCTGTTTTACTGCATAATGGCAATGTTTTGCCATCAATTCCAGTTGGTCATGCAGTCCATATGAAGGAAGCCTATGACAACATGAAACAACTTTTGAGGTGCATAAACTATGACCAACATCAGTGGCAGCTTTGTGGCGATTTGAAGGTTGTTGCTCTCTTGCTTGGTCTGCAGACTGGATACACAAAGTACTGCTGTTTTCTCTGCGAATGGGATAGTCGTGCAAGAGATTCCCACTACATCAAGAAAGATTGGCCACTCCGACAGTCATTGGAGCCTGGGAGGAAAAGTGTTCAGCATCCACCACTTGTTGAATCAAGGAAGATTTTGTTACCACCCTTACACATCAAGCTGGGTCTGATGAAGAACTTTGTCAAGGCCATTGACAAAACACAAGCAGCTTTCAAGTACCTCCGTGGAAAATTTCCAAGGTTAAGTGAAGCTAAGATAAAGGAAGGTGTTGGTCCTCAGATTCGTGAACTTCTTAAAGATGATGCATTTGACCATGCACTGCGTGGCAAGGAAAAGACGGCATGGAAAGCCTTCCAGTTAGTGGCAATAAATTTTCTCGGAAACAACAAGGCAGACAACTACAGGTTGTTGGTGGAAAACCTCGTCAAGGCATACAAAAGCCTTGGTTGCAACATGTCACTAAAGATACATTTTTTGCACTCTCATCTAGATTTTTTTCCACCGAACTGCGGCGCAGTGAGTGACGAGCACGGCGAGCGATTTCACCAGGACATTGCAACAATGGAGAAATGCTATCAGGGCAAATGGAGCCCATCAATGCTTGCAGACTATTGCTGGACAGTGACAAGAGATGCTCCATTTAATGAATACAAGAGACAAGCCAAGAAGCGCCGAGTAGACACTGAATAGGACTAAACTATGTACAGAATAGTTTTTTGCCTTTTGTTTCATAATAAATTTTATTTATATAACCCTTTTGCTGATTTTTAAAGTGTTACATAAACAGGACAGGTGAAATATTATCATGTAAAGCAACCATAAAAGACCTAGGTTTACAATTTATGATTAAAACTCTACTATCTACACAATATACATAGACATAAAATGTAAAAACTTAAATATCTTAGAAACAGTAGCCAATCAGTTGTTTTAATTGTCATATTTGAATTCAGCACATCAAAATACATAATAAATAGCACATTTTATCTCTGAAGCAGACGACTTCTCAAAAACTGTAGACCAGTGTTATAAATCTCGTCTCTCTCTCTCAATAATCTTATACTGTGCCTTGGCCATGACAGCACGTTCCAGACTGAAATTGAGCCTGATGATTAGTAAAAGAGAAGAATTTTACTTTTTGACTATTTTTAAAACAAATTCAGGACAGATGAAAATCAGTTTGAGGGGCGAGGAGGAGCAGGGGTTATATTCTTCTAGCCTTACCACACTGGGTCAGAATTGCAGTGGCATTCTGGCAGAGAAGATCAAAGGAGATGGAAAGCAGCCAGATCTTCCCAATTGGCATGGGGAAGTTCCCAGACAGCATAGCCTCCCATATCAAGAAGCCTCACATGGAAAAAAAAGCTCTAGCAGTCACTTGGGCTTGTGAACCGCTCAGTGCATACATGTTTGGGTTGTGTTTTAACATAGAAACTGAAAATAAACCCTTAGTGGCATTATTGGGTGCAGAACCACTGGATGACCTTCCACCTAGGATTCAAAGATTTTGACTACAGCTGATGTGATTTTCTGTCAACACGGAACATACAGCAGGGAAAGCACTCATAACACCAGACACTCTATCTAGAGCCCCAGTTGAGCAGCCACCAACAGAAAAAGAAAAGGCTTTATAGAAAGATGTCAGAGAGTCTACATTGACCTGATTCTGGCAGCAATTCCAGCATCTCCAGCCAACTGCAGCAATGTAGAGATGAACAACTAAAGGATTGGACTTTCCAGAAATTAATTTAACTCTACCAAAGAAGGTGAGGTCAAAGGAATCAACCTCCAACAGACCTAATATCATATTGGCAGGACTGAAATGACCTTCCCAGGTCTGATGGCCTGCTTCTGAAAGGACTATCCCTAGGGTACTTCAGAAACAGATGCTATCCAAATGGACCAGATGCTGTGAGTAGGCAAAATGCATGGACATGTGACTTGCCCATTAGACTCCAAACTCCATTTTGTTGCTGTAATTTTCCACACTAAGAACACTGGGATTGCCTCCAAATGTCAGGAACTATAAAAGGCCCTGGAAACCCCTTCATTTTGCCTCTATCCTGCTCCAGCTTCTTTCTTGACCAAGCATCTGGACTATGAACTTATACTAATGGGAGCATTCTAACCAAGGAATTGAGGACCTTCCAGTGATTTGGAAGTAGCCAGAGACTTATCAAGCCAGCAGTTTATTCCATCACTGCTACAAGCCTAAACCAAGAACTTTGCAATTACTGTATGTATCTGATTCCTTTAACCAATTTTAACTCTCACCTTTCTTTTGTTCCTTCGTTCTTTCTTTCTATAAATAAACCTTTAGATTTTAGATACTAAAGGATTCATCAGCGTGATTTTTGGGTAAGATCTAAGTTATATATTGACCTGGGTGTGTGGCTGGTCCTTTGGGATCAGAAGAACCTATTATTTGATGAGACTGGTTGTAAAGAACCACTCATCTCTAAATCCAGTGTTTTTGGTGGTGACATAAGAACAGGAATGCTTTTATGACTTCTTGTTAGCCAGTATGGTGAAACAGAAGTTTACTTTTGTTGCTGGTTTGGTATACCCTATGGGGGATTAGCCACCAGTCTTGGGGTGTATCTGCCCTATTTCTCAGCAGTTTGTCCTGAATTTGGCATCCTTAGTTGTGACCCACTGAGGCATGGTTACTCTGGTCCCTAGAACAAAAGAATGTGCAAAGAAGTGTTGTCTAGTGATTAGAAATAGGTTGACAATCATGAATTCTCACAGAGGCAATGAGTGGTGGGGGAGTATGTGGGGCCACGTGCCCCCCAAGATTTGCTGCTTGGCTTGTACTGAGCATGCTCACAAGGACTGAGTATGCTCGGTAACACACACACACACATTATCAGCAGGTATGGGTCATCTCTGACTTCTCATTTACATTCCTAGCTCTTTTGCTGATCTTGGCCAAGTTAATTTGTCTTTCTGTGATTCAGTTTACCTATCTGCAAAAAGGTTGCAATAATTTATCATGGGTTGTTGTTTAATTAATGTTGGTATCGTTCTTTGAGATCCTGGGATAAAAACCACAATGAAGTGCAATAGGATAAGTTTTCTTAGGATACACTGAAATGGTTCTGAAGAAGAGGAAGCTACTATGCTCCCCATTATATGGTGAGTCCTTACCTCAGTGGGAATTAGCCTGAGTAAAAGACTGAATAAAAAAGGAACAAGGACCTCAGAGTCCAACCCTGTATTAATAGTAATTGATAATGGTGTATGATGCAATGCTGCATTAGTAGTAGTAGTAGTAGTATGGTAGTGTCTAGAGGCCCCAACCAAGATCAGAGCCCCATTGTATTAGACACTGTGTTACCCTGGATTTGAGGAGGGTGTGTACCCCAGAATGTGATCAAGCCAATTGCAACCATATTATGTGCATTTAACTACCATGAATTAATGAAATAGAACACCACATAGTTAAGGGTTAATTTGGAGACAGGCTTTTAGAAGCAAGGTGGGCAGTTTCTGCTAATCAGAATGAGAGGAGGGGACAAACAAGTAAACAAGTGAAACTGAAAATCTTGGTGGCTGGAAAACCTTGAGTCTAGATGCCTCTGATATTAGAAAGTTTATTGAATGTTAGGAAAAGTGATGATCCAGTAGAGGTTATTATGACCTATGTGTTTAGGGGGGAGGGATAGCTCAGTGGTTTGAGCATTGGCCTGCTAAACCCAGGGTTATGAGTTCAATCCTTGAGGGGGCCACTTAGGGATCTGGGGCAAGAGCAGTACTTGGTCCCACTAGTGAAGGGAGGGGGCTGGACTCAATGACCTTTCAAGGTCCCTTCCAGTTCTAGGAGATAGGATATCTCCATTTATTTGTAGAAGTTAGTTATAAAACATTAGCTAATAAAGTGTACTTTGGACTTCTGAAGCCATCTTGAGAGATGTTTTTCCTGACACTCTTTCTCTCCCATTGAACAACTGGCCACTGCGTACTCACTGTTAATTACTGAATACCATTCCAGTTGTTAGGTAAATATCTAGGATATGCTAAACCTATTACTTATGATTGTGTGTGCTTAAATCTAATAAACCGCAGTTTTTAGATAGAACACGCGGACTTGCATGAATCTTATCAGATGGAATTCTGTGTTCCTATGAATTTATTCCTGACCGCCTGGAGTGAAATAGTTAATTTTTCCCTGTTAGGGGTTCTGAAAACCCTGGGTAACAACTGTATACACACATAGTGAGAGATGATCCCTGCTTCCAAAGAGTTTATAGGCTAAATAGATGAGACAGACAATGTGTGGAAAAGGAAGCAGAGGCCCAAAGAGGTGAAGTGGCTTGCCCCAAGTCATACAGCAGGTCAATAGTAGAGTTTGGGAATAGCACTAAGGTCTCCTAAATCCTAATCCAGTGCCCTACACTGCCTGAAATCCAAGTTTGTATATGGAACCTCCTGCTCAGAGTGGCACTCTGTCCCCCTCTAGTGGTGGCTAGACGAGGTTGAGATTACTGAGCCTACTACAGCCTTGGCTACAAGAGAGATGTATCTTTTAGCTCTGACAGTGGAGGCTCATGCATTTAGCTCAAGAAGTCCCAGGTTTGATCCCTGCTGCTGACACCCGTGTGTGGGTTGGCGTTACATAAGTATGTTCACTGAATAGAAATAAAAATACTTGGCTTAATTTAAAGGATCAATTAATACAGCAATAGGTTTATAGGCACTTTAAATTCCATAACATAAACAGGTACTGTTTTTTCATATTTGCAGAAGCCTCAGAAGAAATCAGCTATTTATAATACTCCACAGCTGAAATGCTATTTTGAACACACCATTTTGTGGGCATGTGTCACAATCAGGACATGGGCGGTCTGACCTTTTGGTCAGAGCAGGAGTCGAGAGTCAGGTGGGGTCCAATCACTGGGAGATCAGAGTTTGAGACAGGCCAGAAGGCAAAATGAGAGTCAGGTGTCAGGCAGAGTCCGATCGCCAGGAGATCAGAGTTTGAGACAGGCCAGAGGATAAACCAGGAGTCAGATGGCAGACAGGGTCAGGTTACCAGGAGATTAGGAGCAGGTATTGCAAGGAAAGCAGTCCTGAGCAGGGAAAACCCAGTTGCCTGGACAACTTCCTGTTCCTGTGCTTGGGTTAAATAGAGGCTGGGGACCAATTAGGACCCCCAGGGTTCCACCAACCAGGCCTGGAGTCCTCTGTTAGAGTTCAGTTGCTATTTTAGCAGCTAGTGGCAGGTTGGGACTGTCTAGGCCTGTGGACCAGCATTCAAGACCCACACCACTGATATCATGTGTCACAGGGATCACAAAATACTGTGGCCCAGATCATCCTTTAAGTCACAGCCAGCAGTAAAGGGTAGTGTGGTGCTGCTGCAGGGGGAGCACTGGCAGGCATGGTGCAGAGCTCCCAGTGTGTGGAGCATGTGTACACCCACCATAGACTCCCACATATTCTATTGCCAATATATATGGAGCAGAGTCATGGCCTGCTTTGGAGCGCCATGTGCCCCTGGGGCATGAGGGATTGAGCAGGTACTGTATTAAACCTTGCAAAAACTTCTAGGATGGAAATCAACACTAGATTGAGACAGAAAAAAAATATTTGCATAAACCAAAGCCAGTTGAGTAATTTGTTTCAATAAAACTCATTGCTCAGTTTGTCATTTTTTAAATAAAAAAATATTCAAAAATAATGTTTCTTATTCATCCAGTACATGGACAAATAACATTCCATGGCATTTTTTTTTTTCAGAGCAGGCCCAATTGTACCACCCTTACTTACCTAAGGTCACAGAAGGAGGTCTGTGACAGAGGTGGGAATTCACCCTGGGTCTCCTGAAGTCCCAAGCTCACACCGTGGCCCATTCTCCCACTTACAAATGTACGGGCTCAACAACTGACCTATGCAGTATATGTAGGGCCCTCCCAAATTCACAGCCATGAAAAACGCATCACGTACCATGAAATCTGGTCTTTTGTGTGCTTTTACCCTACACTATACAGATTTCATGGGGGAGACCAGCGTTTCTCAAATTGGGGATCTTGACCCAAAAGGGAGTTGCAGGAGGGTCGCAAGGTTGTTTTAGGGGAGTCACACTATTGCCACCCTTACTTCTGTGCTGCCTTCAGAGCTGGGTGGCCAGAGAGCAGCAGCTGTTGGCCAGGTGCCCAGCTCTGAAGGTAATGCCCCGCCAGCAGCAGTGTAGAAGTAAGGGTGGCAATACCATACCATGCTACCCTTACTTCTGCACTGTTGCCTTCTGAACTGGGTGGCCAGAAGGTGGCGACTGCTGACTGAGGGCCCAGCTCTGCAGACAGTAGCGCAGAAGTAAGGGTGGCCAGCACGTCCCTCGGCCCGCGCCACTTCCCGCAGCCCCCATTGGCCTGGAGCAGCGAACCGCGGCCAGTGGGAGCCGCGATCGGCCGAACCTGCAGACGCAGCAGGTAAACAAACCGGCCCAGCCCACCAGGGGCTTTCCCTGAACAAGTGGCAGACCTGCTTTGAGAACCACTAGTATATGCCATAATATTTAAGCACAACTGGTTGCATCAAGGAGGGAATTTCTGCTGTAACTCTGGATTGTCTATAAATTTAGATCCTCTGCCCTTCATTTACATAATTTAACCATGTGGTTAAATATACATCATGCACCTAAACACATAGCTACATCAGTAGGGAGGAGAGGCTTTTATCATTCTAGAGAGTTTGGCTGCATTGAGCATTGAGGGAGCTTTCAAAAGGAATGTGATAAAAGTGGTGTCAAATTCAAGACCATGATCTGTCCCAGAAAAGAGTATCCCTTTT
The DNA here is from genome assembly GCF_028017835.1 of Emys orbicularis. Classification (NCBI taxonomy): domain Eukaryota; kingdom Metazoa; phylum Chordata; order Testudines; family Emydidae; genus Emys; species Emys orbicularis. Next base: position 263,022,621 of record NC_088683.1, on the reverse strand, counting down.
CATCCCTTTACTTCTCTAACAAGTAGTAGTAAACTATGTCTTAATGTTTAAAACACAGATTTATTTTAAACTGTAGCTTTGAAAGCAGGGGGCTGTGGATTCTGTAATGTCACTGAATCTCTTTTATGAGTCCACTGTGGAAATGTTGAAGCAGCTAACTCTCAGTAGGATTACATCTTGGCAAGAAGCAAAGTTAAATGCCTAAAGTGATCCCACTGTGTGTTAATCACATGGTTAACTTGTTAAATTTAAATTTCATTTGTTTCCCTTTGTAGCTTTGTAGAAAGTTTATTGATAAGACATTTTTATTGTTTTCTTCCGGGGGCTTCAGCATTGATCAATCAGGTTTCTGTCCATGACTTTCATAATTAGTGACTGAGTATGTTGCTGAGCAAGAAGAGTTAATGATAGGTCAAAATCTTTGTAGAGTCCCTTGTTGTGTAATTGTTACCTTGCTGGGCTTGTAGGTTGCTGCAATTTGCTTTGATTTTGATCTTATTTTCTTGCAAAATTGCTTTTATATAAATAAATTTGATTAATTGTTATGGTCTTTCTTCTTTGATTTCAATTTGATCAGCTTGATTTGCTGATTTTCTTTTCCAGTGACTGGTTGGGGTGATCACTGAGCTGATGACCAACAGAACTGCAATATGGGGGAGTGCAGAGACTGTGGCTCTCTTGCTCCCTCAGCTGCTGAAGACAAACAACAATACAGTGATGCCATTTGTTTTGAAATGTGTACCAGTGTCCATCATTAAAGTGGCCGGACACCTCACATAATTAAAAACAATCACTTGTAAAATAGCAAAATATTTTCTAAAGGCTTTAGTGACTCGGGAACAGAACGTTGTGCACATTGATAGCATCATAGAACCCCTGATCCCCTAATACATTGATCTATAGGATAATCAAGAGCGAGACCAAACAAACACATCTTACACAGTATCCTGCAGCTCCCAGACTTGGATGCCAGTAAATCCCTTGACGGAGCATGGCACACCTACTAAGGCCACCCTGCTATGAGCTTTGAAGAGTTGGACCCCAGGAACCAACAACTAGAAAGACCCAGCACACTGTGAATCCCATGGGACATAAGAGAAGAGGGGATCCACAAACCATTCAGCATATTAGAGATCATAACCAACACCTGGAAATGTGCTTGGAAATAAACAGGCAGCCAGTCCTGAGCATGCAGCAGCGGTGTTGTATGTTGTCTTCTGATAACAAGTACTGTGTAAGAGCTAAATATTATTATTAATTAATATTCTTTATTATTACAGTATATTGACCTACTTATAGGATTAACCTTGCATTTTCCACTACCTGTACTTTCCAGATACTTTCATAGGCAGTCCCAAACAGAATACACTGCAGTAAGCTATCCTGAAGATATGGATCAAAAAGGCACAGCTTACTATTGTGTCAAGGTCTGCAACCAAAAGGCACCTAGGCCAAACACAGAGCAGAGAGGAAATAAAGGGAAGATGAGTCCCAGTGAAAAAATATGTTATCTTCAGTGTTCATGTATTCCTCTGTTCTTTATCCACAGGAACAATCACATTCCCCTCACCCTTTACAGACAGATCAAAATGTGTCATTTATACCACTGATTCATTGTGACTGCAGGAATCTTCACTGGATAAATACAGGGTTTCCTCTTTCAGCTGTTTCATCCTGTTCTTGCAATCATAGGTGCCAACTTCCTACCCCCCCGCCCCTGGTCCCACCCCGACTCCACCCCCATTCCAACCTCTTCCCCAAAGTCCCCTCCCTAACTCTGCCCCCTCCCTGTCCCTATTGGACCCCTTCCCCAAATCCCCGCCCCGGCCCCACCTCTTCCCCGAGTGCACCACGTTTCCCCTCCTCCCCCCTCCCTCCCAGCGCTTGCTGCGCAAAACAGCTGTTTTGTGGCGCAAGCACTGGGAGCTAGGGGGGAAAAGCAGGCACATGGCATGCTCAGGGGAGGGGGCGGAGGCGGAGAGGAGGTGGAGGTGAGCTGGGGTGGGGGGGGCGGGGTAGGGAGCTGCCGGTGGATGCAGAGCACCCACCAATTTTTCCCTGTGGGTGCTCCATCCCCGGAGCACCCACGGAGTCGGCACCTATGATCACTACCTCACTCACTGCCAAACCTGAAGAAGACCTCTGTGTCACTTGAAAGTTTGTCCCTTTCGCCATCAGAAGTTAATCCATTAAAAGATATTACCTCACTCGTGTCACTCGCTCTCACTGACATTCACGTTTATCTAATGTATCAGGGATCTCAGTCACCACAGATACAACTGTATTCCCAGCCAAAAACTTTAATATTGAGTAAAGCTAGAGAAGATCTCTCCACCATCTGCTGCATCTTGAGGAGGAGGCTGTCCAACTGAAGTTCTTACTGGGAGGAGAAGGCTCAAAGTCTGTGTGTCTCACACCAAGAGGTATGGAGGAGGGGAAAAGAGACTTCTTTATGTGGGAAGTATGGTGGAGAGGATTCATGTCTCTATGGAGTTCCTTTATTCGCTGCTCCCTGGAGTGCCTGCAGGAGACATTCTCCCCAGCATCACACGCAGAAATCCCATAGAGGAGTTAAGGGAAGTGGTAGTGTCTCAATGAGTAGGAAGGATAGTGTCAGTTTCTCCTAGCGCTTCTTTTGGGAGAAATGTGTGACACCCTGACATCCTCTTATTCACCATTGTCATGTAATTAGGATATGTTTTGCACGAAGTATGCCTTGTGAGGTATCATTCTAAAAGTCTTGATCTGCTAGACATTAATATCTCATTGGACTTTATGTGCTATCATTGTACGTGAAGTTATGAAATTTGGCTATGTATGTATTACTGAAACACATGAGGTTGAAAACACCCACAAGCAGCCTTTCAGGTACAACAGTAAAAGGCCAAACAATGTTAATGGCTTATTGAGGAAATGCACACAAGCACAAGGATTACCCCATGAACTGTGTAAGTAGAAACCTCTCAGAGATAGCACTACACAATGGGAATTGTTTGACCCAGGTCACAGCAAAAGAGCTTTCCAGCAAGTGGGAAGAAGATATAAAAGAGGGAAATTACATCATGATGGTACTTCACCCTCCCTACAACAACACACCTGGAAATACCTGAGGAGCAAAGACTGAACTGGGGGAAGTGATGGTGTGTGTGTGAAAACCTGGGAAACCTAAGCGGGAAAGCAAAGGCAGCTTGTGCCTTAAGAACCTGCCAGCCTGTTTATCACTCAGGGTAAGAATTTGCTATTTCATATCCTACTTATCTAGTATGTTAAGATCAGTTTGCATTTTTGTTTATTTACTAGGTAATCTGCTTTCACCTGCTTACTATCACTTATAATCACTTAAAATCTATCTTTTTGTAGTTAATAAACTAATTTAATGTTTTAATCCAAACCAGTGTGCATTTGACTAAGGTATCTGGGGAAAATCTCAGCTCAGTTACCACAAGTGTGCATGGTCCTCTTCACATTGAGGGAGAGACGGACTGGGTGTTAAACCCATATACTGGCCAGATTTGACCAGGGTAGGATTGTACTGCTCTGGGGTCCTAGGCTTGGAGGCTGGTGGTTAGAAAGCCTGCATATAACGGCAGCTGGGTGTGTCCATACCTGTGTGAATGCTGGTGAAAGTGCAAGCTTGGAGGGCTTTGCAACTTGTCACAGCAGCACAGTGCAAGATGCAGCCCAGGCTGGTGGGTCAGAGGGCTCAGAGGTAGCCCAGTTCCAGGTAGCACCCGGGGGGGAACCCGTCATAAAATGTTTATAGCAAAAGCAGGGATCTAAGGGGGACAATAGAGAGCCAGGTCAGGATTTATGGTCTGGGAGAGGTGCTCTGAAGGATGACATTAGGATGGGGAGTTGACAAAAGCACTGCCGGGGAAGAAACTGTAATTTACAAAGAGAGAGATTTTAAATGAGTACAAGTAATGAGACATAAAAGTCAGAAATGGTTACAAGAAAAATAAAGACAGGTGTTAGTAAACATTTTAACTTAACAAACTATAGGAGATTCAAGCAAAATTTCTCACCATATGCTTTCAGCAGTCTTACTGACCAAACCCTTCTCCAGAGTCCAACACTTGCTTCCTTTGTCACTTGCAGCGCAGTGAATGCAATGGACAAGGAGAGAGAAAGGTGACTGCATGTTTGTCCCTCCCTTTTTATAGTTTCAGTTCCCTTCTTGAAAAATATTTCCAATTGCACACCAGGAGACAAAAAGTCTATGTGGAAGGATGTTCCCTGCTGCTTTTTCCTCACCTATTTCAGCTTCCTTTGTTTCCCTTCCTGCTTGATGACTCTGTTTTCTGCTTAAATGTAAATGAAGCAGAGCACACATTCCTTTGAATAGGACAGACCTGTTTGCCAACTTTTGTTTGGGCAGAGCAGTGGGATTTGGAACATGTGTTAATAACACCATACAGGGGTACCTTATAACTTCACATACAATGTTGCCACATATATTTCAACCAGGACAATACTGACCAGCAAATTATGTGCTTCCAAATGATACCTCACAAGGCATACTTTGTACAAAAATTATTACAATAGTGTGTAGTGTGTGAACACAGGCATACATTCTGTCACAATGGATTTTATATGTGAGGCTTCAAATTAAAAACCAACCCCCGTCCCAGCACGTTACCTGAAATTTAAGAATTTGTAGCAGATCAAAGTTTCCTGTCAGTACGCATCTATACTAATCACTAAAACCTTTTGCACTCAAATATAGTTAAAAACAAATCCTCTGCACTAGTTCTACCCAAGGATTAACATATAAAAGGGTTCAGAAGGCTTTACATCAACATTTCTGACTTGTGTGTGCAAAATAAATGTGTAACAGTTTTCAAAATCGTTACTTTGCAGAGTCTCATAACTCCAAAATGGCCTCCAAATTAACTTCACACTATCAAAAAAATCCTGTCCCCTGTGCAAAGATTGCACATAGGGAATCTGATTCAGAAAGAAGTGTTTTTTTCAAAAATCGGTGAGAAGATGAACTATTGGAAATATTGGAAAGTGTCTTACAACAACCTTAACAATGAAGCCCCTACTTTGACTCTATAGTGAACAACTTTCTAAATAGATCAGAAGCAAAAAAAAAAAAAGAAAGAAAGAAAGAAAGAAAGAAAGAAAGAAAGAAAAAGAAAAAAAGGGGGGAGGGGGCATTCTATGTTCTCCATTCAAAGTGAACCATAATATCTGTTATACATAAAAGAAAATGCCCAGAAAAAAACCTCCTAAGAAGTGCTTAATTAACACATAAACCACAAGTGTTAGTGTACCATAAATATTCATCTAGTGAAGGGTAGTGGGATAAAACCTGAGTACATGCCACAAGTTTTTTATCTCCACAGCTATCTGGAGTTGGATATTTACAGTAAATTACAGCTGCACAGGCTTTACTCCACAGCCGTATGGTTTATTATTCAACAGATGTAAGCCATAAAACAGCTTTATCTATTTTGTGGTTCAGTGTAGTACTAATAAAATAAACTACAAATACCTGACTTATAGCTCTGCTGGTATCTTTGCACTCCAGTGAGGTTCAATATTGATGCCAGATATAATGAAAGTGATCTAAAAAATGAAGTGCATTCTTCCTTTTTCTTATGATTTCATAAGGCGCTTTAAGATTTGAATGAAAAGTGCTGGGCAATAATTTGTTTTTCTATTGATTTTTAGGCTGGACTATAGCCTTCATTGACAGTTCATTTTTGTTTCCTCCAGACTGGAAAGGAAATTGCATTGAGTCTGCTCTGTGCCTTGAAGCCCACATAATTGATATTCCTTAATCATTATAGTGGAGCATGAGGTTACTGTTATATTGCAATTATTATATATCCTTGGTAGGATCTATTTAGCTAAATAAAAATGGGTGATACAACAAGAAACAGGATAGCCCTGTTGTTTTTCTCTGATATACCAAGTCCAGGAAACAGTAAACAGAGAATACTGGCTTGTCTTGCAGGTGTTTTGGCATGAGGCTGCTCAGCAGATGTGAAGTTTATCATAAGAGCAAATGCAAATATTTGCCCTTGTTTTCAAATGTGGTGGGAGAGGAATTCAGTTTTCAGCCCACACATTTGGCCATAAACATTTTCAACAGCAACAAAAATTATATTTTTGTTGGGAATCTCACCATCAGCAAAACTAGAAATTGTACATCACAGGTGGAGGAGTTGAATATGGTGGAAAGCATTTTATGAAAAGTTCTCATAATCCAGCTAGTGCTGTGACCATTTTCAGACTCACTCTCAAGCTTGGATTAATATTCTTAACCTCAAGGTTGCCATGGATATCTGTTAATAAATATCTTCCTAGCTAACCAATAATCATTTGACTCTCAAAATGCAAAACCCCTAGCAGCCTAATGAGGGACTGAATTCTGAATATTGATCAAAAGGAACTTTCTTTCCATTCCATCCACTTCTTATACACTTTCAATGAAATCATCTATTTTAACAAGGGAGACCATCCCTTATTTCCCCCTTAATTTAAACCCTAAAACTAAGGATTAAATTTGACATTCCCCTCATCTAAATTAAAGGATTTTTTAAAACACTCTGAGAGCTATTTGGAGTAAAATCTGAAGCTTCTGGATTACCTAAAGCTTCCAGTCTTGTTTCTCTTAACAGAGAAGATGAAAAGCTTTGTCAACAGCACCAAATCTTTAACTCTTCCTTAGGATACTAGATAATGTTTTCACCTCTCTTAGCCAGAAGGCTGAGGAACACATGCAGTTGAAGAGGCTCTGGTTGCCCTGAGTACATTAACAAAATTGGAGAGAAAACTGAGTGCTATCTAATTTTCCCTCCTCAAAATCCTTCAGATTTCATTTATGATTGAATAAAACTAATTGAGCAGATATTACATGTAGTAATGCCTCTGAACCCTTTGTGCTTAGATTTCAATCTGAAAAAATACCGATAAAGACAGTGTAAAGGATTTCATACCATGTCCCACAAGTATTTGTAAAATGTAAGCGCTGTTTAGGTACTTTCCTATGCTTGCTACTTCATCACTTTTATGTTGCTGTTGAAAGGATAATGTCTCAAATGCTAGTTCCTGTGATAAACACATTTTCCTTTGGCTCATGAGTCATAGACAATGTAAAAAGACGTTTTCCTCTCAAAATGCCAATGTTGTGAACATCTGGTTCATACCCTTCTTAACAAAATTTGTTCCACTGCTCTATTACATGTAAACATCTGTCATTTATATCAAGCAGTTGACAAATGTTCTATCGTGACTTCCAAGAACCAACCTGCTAGCTCATTAAATATCATTTTTATACAAAATGAAAAACAGTTCCTGTGTTGTCTTGAAGATTGTTAGGCCTAATCACCAAAGGTGACTTTATTCTTTACCACTTGAGAAAATGTCTTTAATTTATACCAGCAGTTTTCTATTTTCTTTCCCCATGACTACTATATTTAATTATTGTAAATCACTCTCTACATAAAAGACAATGATGTACTTCTGACAGACAATACAAGGATTAGTGAATGTGTTTATTTAAAAGATGGGAAGATTTCAGAGGCTTCAAACCTGCAGGATCTTTTAGCTATGTATGGTATAACATGTCATTTGTTAAAAAGTAACTTTCTGTTGGTATGCAGTAGTTGAGTCTCTTTTTGTTTCTTTTGCTTTACGCTGCCTCAATATAGATCTGATGAGATGGGCACATAGAATCATGGATGTACATATATAAAATATAAAAAGATCCAATGACTGGAAGTTGAAGCTAGATAAATTCAGCCTGAAAAAAAAGGACAATTTTTTAACAATGGGGGTAATTAATCATTGGAACACTTTACTAAGGGTCATGGTGGATTCTCCATCATTGGCACTTTTTAAATCAAGATATTTTTTTCTATAAGATATGCGCTCATTCAAACAGGAATTTATTCAGGGAAGTTCTATGGCCTGTGTCATGCAGGAGGTCAGACTAGATGTTCACAGTGGTCTCTTCTGGGCTTAAACTCTTTGAATCTAGGTGAAGAGTAAGTTCCAGGGTAAGCTTTACTTCATTTTTAGTGGTGTAATACTTTTTGAACCCTTCTTTTTGTAAACACTGGGGTCAAATATGGGGGGGGAGGGGGGTTCAGTGATTTCTAGTGACCCAGATAGAGAAGTTAAGGCACAAAGAGAAAAAGTGACCTGCCCAATAAATGATGCATGGCCTCTTTAAGGTTAGAATCCAGAAGCCCTATTCTCTCACTGCAAGCTATGATTCACTCCCTGTGGCTTCAATGAGTGTCACCCCAGGATTTTCTAGTATTCATGTATTTGAGGGTCCGAAAACCGGGATGCATTTCTACATTTAATGACCCACCATGAAAATCTATTCTGCTATGTACTGGTACAGAGGCCAAATGCACACTATGGACCACCCAGGCCAGCCACAAGCTGGTCTGGATGCATACACCATGAATGCACTGGTATGGATGCACACAGGCCAACCTCAAGCTGGTCTTTTGTAATTATTCAGGACAGGAATAGCATGGGACATTTATAAATACATGAATACAAAGAAATTCTGAAATTCACTAAGACAAAGAACATACAGTTAGATGACAGACCCAGAGGCTGCAAATTCAATTAGTGTTGGCCACAGGACCAGGTGGTTTTCTTTTTCCCTCTTGAAAAAATATCCTTCTCTGGATTCTTTGATTGCTGTCCAAAGAAGAGCAGCAGAAAACAGACTCAGTCTTAGGAGATCTGGAAGATCCCACTGAGAAAAAAGAGCAGTCTAAGAAGAAGGGCTATTTATCCACATCTATACTACAAAAGGAGGGGGTTTTGTCATCCTGGCTAGCATCCACTATTATAGTGGGCTAAATGCGGGGGGGAGGGGGGAATTTGTTGCAGATTTTTTAAAACGTGGAACAATTTAAAGATCTATATATGTAAACAATGAGAAAAGCCCAATCTTATTTTATAGTAGAATCAATTAAAACTAGAAGAATAGTTTGTTTATTAATAAAACAGAACATTATTAAAAACTCTTATTGAGTTAGGGCATTACGAGGCCATGGGGGGCAGGGAGAGGGCAGAAGTGATAGTGCCTCTACAGTACAGGCTTTGTTAGTTAACGCTGTTCACCTGTCACACTTGATTCCCACAGTGGATTTTGTTTAATAGAAATTTGCTATTTTGACCTTTCCATACATTTTTTGCAAGTTTTATTTTGAGGCAGTTTAACTTGGGGTGGGCAGCATATGCTGAGTGAGGTGGCCAGGAGTGATGAAGGATTATATAACAGTAGGGAACAGGCTGTGTCTCTGGCACCATTCATTGCCAGCCTTCCTAATAGTAGGGGTTTTTATAAGGTGCAGATTTTTGTAAAGAAAGGGGTAATTTTGGTGGGAGGTGTGTTGGCCAATCTCCACTGAAATATACTTTCAACATTAACTCCCTACTAGCAGAGGTTCCTGTTCAAGAATTTCCTTTTTTTTTTTTTTTTTAATACAATCATCACTTTAAACTGGTTTAGACCTAAAGCCTGCAGGAGGGGAGCCATGCTCCAGCAGATCTTATGAAGCTAACCAAAGCAGTGCTCTCTCTGCTGCAGACATTAGCAAGTCCATAGGAGAGTGTGTGATGGGGGGAGTTATACCTGTATGGGATACAGGAGTACTGGATGGGGGAGGGGAATGGAAGAGAAGGGAAAACTTTCCCCTTCTCTGTCCCCTTCTATGTCACTGCAAGTTCTCCCCCCCCCGAAACATCCTACATGCCTCCCCAATTCACTGCATTCAGCTTCCACCCCCTTTCTCCCCATTCCATGTTACCTCTAGCACTATAATCCCAGGCACCCCTACACCACTAGTGTCCTGCCCCACTGCATGTACCTCTTTTCCAATGTCTCTTGGTGCTTCACATCCTGTCTGATATTGGGAAGCACAGCTTCTCCCCACTCTCTGTGTGCCCCAGCCCCACATGTACAGCCCATGTCCCTTTGGTCCCCTAGCTCCTTCTCCTTCTCTCTACCCTATAGCCCATCTCAGACTCTTCCTTCCTCACATTTCCTCTACATTTCCTTAACCCTTTTCCCCAACACCTCTGACTCAGCCTGTCAGCTGGAGTCAGGTCAGTTTATATTTAAAAACCTTTATACTGTAAAAGCTGTTCTTGATGCATTTAAAAACTACTCGTTAGATCTTTTTATCTTTCCCTGACTAATCTATCCTGAAAATACTAAAGGGCACTTCTCCTGATCAAAGCCAATAAAACAAAACAAATGTGAAATTCCTGGTAATTTTAGAGATGTAATGAGCAAGAAAAAATAAGAACTTTTTAAATCAAACTAAACCACGGTCAAATTTTCAGGATATCAAAGTGTTAATAAACTTAATTGGATTTTCACCAGACTTCCCAGTAAAAAATGTACTGTAGGATGAGCTGTGGCCTGAAAAATTCTAGGACAATCAGTTTCTTTTTGGGAGAAGTTTGGGGAGGAGTTAGCAATCAAGCTTATAAAAGGAAGCTAGCTTCAACATTGACTATGGAGTGACTACATAATTCTGCAGCTGGGTTGGGTTAGTTTTGCATTTCTAATTCGTGCCTCCCACTCATTGCTTCAGTACTGTTCAGTGAGTTGCAGAGACAAAATGTTATTTCTTTTGGGACATTTGTCACTGCTGGCAACATACTGGATATATCAGGTTAATAAGCAAACATGGATCAGATCTGAGTTCTGTTTGGGAACAGTTCCCACTCATTAACCAATCCACCCTGTGTGAACTCAAGACTAAATCAAATAGACAGTCCATTAAACATAAGTGAACAGATCTTCAACCAGTGTAAATCGGCATAGCTCCATTGAAGTCATTAGAGTTATGTGGATTCACACCAGCTGAGGAGCTGGCCCAAGATTCATATGCTGAAACGTAGTAACATGAACTACTGGCAGAGAGTATTCTATGCCTGCCCTAGTCAGAATCCATTTAGTTCACAATGGGAAGTTATTTCTTTGCAATTTTATATTAAATTATACTCTGATCTTCTAAATGCTTCTCTGTGAATTACCTTCACCTCCCCTTGAGCTTTTACCCCTTGAGATACACAGGACTAAGAAAATTCTCAGTGTTTCATTATGCAAGAAACAATAACCTTATGCAATTTACATGTATAACTAAACACTTGGATTTCAAGCCTCAAGGGTACAGTATTGGAACAGTAAAAGTTCCTTCCTGAATACATAACCTATTTCAGAAAACTGAAAGTAACTCCTTTTAGTTAAGAAAATAAAACACTTATTTTATTTGCTAGTGTGCTATTTATTCTTCTTTCTTCTTCTTTCTATTACAAATATCTTCATGTGTGCTGCTCTGTTTAATAACACTAACAGATAAGCTCATAGAGGATGGAGATCCTGCCTTCAGGATGGTGAAAAAAGGCTACAAAGGACTCAAAAGGAGCTGTAAATATACAGACCAGAGGTGAGAATTCTAATGCATCAGCCATGTAATTGCATTAATTCAATACAATGATTAAAGAGCTTTCAAGCAATGCTGCTACTGCCTCATCCAGACAGATTCTGATTAAGCAACAGAGGTGTGAGAAAACTATTATGGATCAAAGATGGATAAGATATAGGCTGGGAAAGAAAATAGGTTGGGAAGATTTAGAAAAGATATTAAGTGGTGCTGAGAAAAAAAAGAAAATGTGTTAAATATAAAATACACAATGGACTGCGCTATGTTTTATTACAAATTTCCCATTAAATGAATACTTGGAAGAGTACAGCGATCCAGTAGTAATGGAAAATTTTAAAGCTTTTATTTAAAATTTACTTTTAAGGGCAAATAAAAAGATTGTTGAAGTTCAAACATCAATCACTTGAATGTTGAATTTAAATATTGCTTGACACAATAACTCAGTTACTGGAATGACTAAAATATTCTCCTCTTTATATGTTCATATAATGCTTTATTTAGGTGTTTACACACAGAGACACATTCTATATGCCCCCGTGTGTATATATATGTACATATATAGAGAGATCACATACATACTCATACACTGCACACACATATACATATTTGTGCTTGTACCTAAGTTTAATATTATAACAAATAAAAATATAGCAGCAAGAAAATATTTTTGTCATTCAAATAATCCCAAATGGGACTGCTGGTGGAGGTGACCCTCTGCATACAGCTCCCCTCCTGACTTAATGGAAAAAAGGAACATTCTGCTTCACAACAAGGTGCTACCTCTATATCTATAGCATACCTGACTCAAAACCACAGAAGCAAGGAGATGAGAAGTTGATCCACCTAACATTACATACTCTCTTCTCTTTCACACCTTACCACAATCACATCTATTGACACTGCAGACCAGGCACAGTAACCTTAACTCCCCCCCCCCCCCGCCCTTCCCTTCTTCCTTAACACTATTATCTGTGGATGTTTGGTGCAGCTGGGTTTTGTGCTGAGAGGGGATAATTTGGTTATGGATTATGTGGAGAAGGGAAGGTTGTGAGAAGCTGAATTAAGGCTGAGGTGCATGGTCTGTGGTGTATGGTAGTTGTGGCAATGGTAAGATGAGTGAAGGAAAAGACGATAGATACTATTAGGTGGTTTAACTTTCCATTTGCTTGCTTTTGCAGGTTTGAGTCAGTTATGACATGTGTGGAGGAACCCTAACTGCTTCACAACTAAGTTTTTTGTATAATAATTTCCTAAGGCTTTTTTTAATTGCTTAGGTAGGGGTTTAGCACTGCATGATACTGTGAGGGATAGAAGGGGTGTGGGCTAATCTGTGGAATAGGTATAAACCTAGCTGCTGACATAGAAGACTTTATGCACCTGCAGCTGCTGTACATTAACACTTGGTTCTACATCTTCTCAAAACCACAGAGCTTATAGCAACACATCCCTCGCTAGCAGGACCGGCTCCAGGGGTTTTGCCGCCCCAAGCGGCGGGGGGGGAAAAAAAAAAAAAAGCCGCTTGGGGCGGCAAAAACCCTGGAGCCCTCCACCGCGCCGCTTTCTTCTTCGGTGGCAATTTGGCAGCAGGTCCTTCCCTCCGAGAGGGACAGGGACCCTCTGCTGAATTGCCGCCGAAGAGCCCGACGTGCCGCCCCTTCCCCTTGGCCGCCCCAAGCACCTGCTTGCTCAGCTGGTGCCTGGAGCCGGCCCTGCTCCCTAGCATCACTGCTGGCCCAAAGGGCAGAGTACCCCTGCAGAATCAACAGTGCTACTTGCTGCACTATTTATACTGAATATTCATTCCTTTACAATCTCCCATCCATGTATTAACCCAGCCAGGCCCTGCTTAGTTTGTGAGAACAAAGAGGAGCATAGTACAACATGACATGGCTGCAAGCCATAGTCATCATGTGGTTTGGGTTTAGTATTTTTGAACATTATGTTTCTCTTCTGAAATTGCTTATATTTGGAGCTTTCTTGTGCTTCGTCCTATTAATCCCACTGCTTAAAAGGCTGTACAGAGGATACACGCTCTGCATATAAATTTTTAGCTCTGCATATTTTCCTATTAAAGTTGTTCCATTAAGTCTTTGGTATTCTAAATAGCAGTTTTATTAATATACAGATGAGTGTCACCATAAAAACACTATGATACCACTTCTTAGTGTTGCATTAGCTGTCTCCCAGGTGAGCCAAAGGATGATTTAAATGAGCAGAGATCTTAGATTTTCCTCATTGCAGTCTGCACATACTCTAGTATTCTGAGATGCATTTTCTTCTGTCTTTTGGGGCCTGAGTAGAGGTGTTAGTATTGAATGCTTTGGCAGCACATGATGGAGGCCTTGATGTGGGTAGGATGAAAACTAGAGTTATGTAGTTAGCTGTATTGGTATGTAGGTTTCCATTAAATGGATGTCTTTGGCTTGCCATCTTTCACTGTAATTGCAGTGTCCGGGAAGCTGACTCTCCCTGGAGATTAATCTGTTTTAAGTTTAATGGATCAGGGGAAGCTATTGAAAGACTTGTAAAACTCTTTATGCTTGACTTCTTAAGTCCAAGTAAAGACAACATTGTCTACAGTGTATACCTCTAAGTAGTGCAAAAATTTATTAGAATATTGATTGAGACATTTTCTTGGAATTGTCCCATGCAAATATAGCCCTACTGCAGTATTATATATATATAAAAATCCCAAGAGAATACATATAATTGTTACAAATGACATCACTTTCAGTCTGTACTCCCTGCATTTTGCCCTTAGATCTGGCCGAGACATGCTGGTCAGATGTCAATATATACAGATAAGCAGGAACTGATCATAGCGATTGCATGTATGCAGATTATAATCCAGTAAAATGTTGCACTGGCTATAGTAATATACTATAGATAATGGAGCAGATTCTCAGGCTGCTGAGGTACTGTTCTACCTGCACAACACGAAGAGTCTTTAAAACAGCTCAGAAAGTCAGATGGGGATTTGTGCTGCATCGGGGGAATCCTCCACACATGAAAACTTCATTCTATTCCTTCTTAGCTCCTGTCATAATCTCTGAATATGGCTGTACACTTTATGAATTCTGTGGGAGGGCAGTTGAATCTATTCATTGTAGACAAAAGATTGGTCCCTTCCCAGGATCCCCTTCCGCAACACGGGGAAGAAGTCTCCTTGGCAACAAAGTCACCTTGCAGGGCTATGTACTGTGACATTATCTGATTAAAATACGATCATGTAGATCATTGTTGCTACCACTGTTATATAATCACAACAAATCTTGTACAAAGTGTGTCAACTAAGGTTAAGTCAATGGAAAAGTTATGATTTGCTTAATATGATTATCCTATTTGTATGCACATATCATTTTGGTATCTGAAGTTAAGAATATTAACTATGTACCTGTATTTCAAATGTGTTTGCTTTTGTGGTAACACCCACAAAGTATTTAACCTGCACATCAGGAAGGACTATTCAAGCTGAATGGCCAGCAAGGTACACTTAACTCACAATGGACGATGGAAGACGCCCATCCACACCTGATGGACTTTCATGTGAATGTTCTAACTAGCGTACGGGTAATGGCCTCTGCTATAACTAAGCGAAGCAGCATAGACATGTGACTTGCCATGTGACTCCAAATTCCATCTTGTTACCTATATTTTTCCACGAGCTGTGTGGAGGGCTTTTTTTGAAACAATGGGTTCCTTCCACATGGAAGAAGCTATAAAAGGCCCTGGAAGCATCTCCATTTTGCCTCTCTCCTGCTCAAACCTCTGGACCATGAACTTTTACTAATGGGAGCATTCTAACCAAGGGACTGAGGACCTTCCTATGATTTGGAAGCAACCAGAGACTTAACAAGCCAACATTATTCCATCACTGCTACAAGCCTGACCCAAGAACTTTGCAATTACTGTATGCATTTGATTCTTTTAACCAATTTTAACTCTCATCTTTCTTTCTTTCTTTTTATAAATAAACCTTTAGATATTAGATTCTAAAGGATTGGCAACAGCATGATTATTGGGCAAGATCTGAGTTATATATTGATCTGGGCATATGGCTGGTCCTTTGGGATCAGAAGAACCCTTTGGTTGATGAAGTTGGTTTTAAACAACCACTCATAATTAAGTCTAGTGTCTGGTTGTTGAATCTAGGACTGGAATACCTAAAAAGGCTGCATTTCTGACTTCTTGTTAGCCAGAAGTTTACTTTTGTTGTTGGTCTGGTATATCATATGGGAGAATAACCACCAGTTTTGGAGTGTGTCTGCCCTATTTCTCAGCAGTTTGTTCTGAATTTGATATTCACAGTTGTGACCCACAGAGGCAGTGCTCTTGACGGTGCTCATGTGGGGAAGCTGTCAAGGGTATTTTTAAAAGGGCAGAAGCTGTTTTGTTCAGGAGGAGGGGGTGCAACATTTTCTCTAGTCCATGAGGGAGAGACCACTCACCATGTGACACTCTGCATGAGGCAGGGGATACCCTGCCTGCCTTCCTGGACACTGATGATCCGTAAGGACTCCCCAGGGAAGGGTGAGCTGGTGAGGGATGTAATTGCAGTAGAGATGTTTAGTGATTTGTATGATCTGTACTCTCCTGTGCTTTGTGTGATTAAGTAAAAGAGCAAAATGTGTGAGACTCTGTGCACAGTGTATGAGAGGATGTTAACTCCTACACAGCTGCTGCATGTCCCTGGGAGGGTTAAACTGTAAACCAGAAGGTTCACATCTTCAGGGTGGAGTTTAGGGAAAAGGGGGTGTTTAAGTAACTGACGTACCTCAGAGGTCAGGACTGGTCCTCGACCTCAGGGGCCTTGAGCGGCTGGACTGAGGAGCCCAGTTTCCAAGAAGGGGTAGCAAATAAATTTAAAAAAAAAAAAAATTAATGGAGATATCCCATCTCCTAGAACTGGAAGGGACCTTGAAAGGTCATCAAGTCCAGCCCCCTGCCTTCTCTAGCAGGACCAAGTACTGATTTTGCCCCAGATCCCTAAGTGGCCCCCTCAAGGATTGAACTCACAACCCTGGGTTTAGCAGGCCAATGCTCAAACCACTGAGAGAGTCAGTGCCCAGGAAATACACCAGAAAGGTCAAGGGAGGAACCAATGCTGCAGCCTGAAGCCTAACACCCCCAGGGGATCCAGAGCACGGAGGAGCTTCGTTTCCCCTCACAGCAGTCCTACCGGGTGGCCGGGAGGGGGCTGTTGCTAGGATCTCTGATCCTCCCCTCCCCACCACACACACACACTGTAGGAGGTGTGGGAGAACCAAGGTGGGGTCAAGCCAGAGGCCAGAGTGCACATCACTTTGGCTGCTTTAAGTTATATTAAGGGCTTTTCTGCTGCCGAGCAGCCCCAGGATTCAGGAAGCAAAAAGATGGCTTACCGGCGACACCTTATTCCTTTCCCCAAGCATGAGCGTGGCACAGCTGCCAATCAGTGCTGATGGTATGTGCAGGTGTAAGAGGAGGAAGCCAGTGATGGTAAAGAGCCTACCATTGCCTCCCCTTCATTCATTAACCTCAAGGAGCTCCCACCTGCATGGCCTTCACTAACATAAACCCATAGCACAGAGTTCATACCATTTCTACGTAAAACAAAACACTCCACTGCACACAACATTTTTCCCCCTGGCACCCAAAGGAGAGAAAGAACGAACCACATGTGACAGACATTAGTCATGTTGTTTAATGCACCACTGGAAGATGCACTGATACCTGGGTGATGAGTGTGCAGTAAGAACCCGAATAGACCAAATACAAAGATGTGGAGCTTCAGTAATAACTCTGCAGCCATCCTGGTCATTTTAAACACCATCATGGCAGATATGCTAGATTTCCAGGCTTTTTGAGCATCTTTATTTGATTTCATTGCAGTTGATGTTACACATCACATTCGTTTTGGAAAGAAGAAAAACATTCATAAACTGGACTCCTGTATGTCAAAAGACTGTCTCTCTCTCTCTAATAAAACAAAAGTTGTAATGTTCAGTCTTGCTCCCCACTATCCATTCTTATGTGAGGCCAAGTTATGTCACCGCTTAAACTGCAAGGTCTTTGGGGCAGATACTGTCTTTTTGTGCTGTGTTTGTACAGCATCTAGCACAATAGGGTCCTCCTGGTCTATGTCTGGGACTCCTAGATGCTATCGTAATACAAATGCATAGAAGCAGATAATAATAATAATTAATAAATGCCATGGGCCGGAGTGGGGGATGGTGCAGAAATGCACTGCCCCAAGGAGAGCACTGGGAAGCACAACGTCTCCCAGAGTTCTCTGCCATGCATGGAGGCCATGCCCACAGCACCATCCCTTGGGAGGAGGCAACATGCTTTCCCCTTTGCAGCTGGCCAGAGCAGAGGCAGGTCAGAACGATAGTTGCACCTCCTTCTCTCCCTCCCCGGAGACACTATCTGGGCTCAGTCCCTGCAATCAGGAGAGCTCAAGGACTGCAATGGCACCTAAACCCTACATGGGAGTGCAAGAGAGAAGAAGGCTCCTTTTTTGCACTTTTCTCATTTGTGTGTCCATGAATTTGAATGTGTAGTGCTTGTATCAGTTTGAGTTTTACTCTGTTCCCAATTTCACTAGCATTTTTAAACATCTTTAGAGTTCAGTTGTTTTGGGGTTTTGTTTTGGTTTTGGTTTATTTTTAAGATCACCAGGAACAAAACACTCAACAGGTCCTTCCATTTCCTGCTGTATGAATGAGGCCCTTTGAAGACTTTTGCTGATTCGAAGAATGGGAGTGATTGACTGGAACAGCAGTACAGTAATAAGGGAATCACAAGGGGTCTGCTAGAGCAGACAGCTGTTAAATCATTTTAGTAAGGCAGTTTTCCTTATAAATATTTACTGTATTGAAAAACAGATAGCTATTGTAGTAGTGAACTGGAAAACTGTATGAAAAATTATTGGGATTTTTCCCCCATGAGGCCTTAGTCAGAAGCTACAGCTGAATATGTTCATGGTTGTCTATCTCTGCACAAAATTGGGTCTCAGTGCTACAATCCTTACACAGGTAAAACTCCCACTGAAGGATTATAGGTTTAGGGGTATATAAGAAGTCACTGGGAGTATTGTCTGCATACGGATTGCAGGATTGTCACCTAAATTTGCAATAAAATAATCATCATCATCATAATTAATATAACATATATGTAGCAAATAATGTGTCAGAACCTTAGCTGGTGTAAATCAGCATCGCTCCAGTGAAGGCAATGAAGCTATGCAGACTTACATCAGCTAAGAAGCTGACCTAATAGCTCTTCTTGGTAGAGATAAGTAAATTTAAATTAGTTTGGTATCTGAGTACATCAGAATTATTCTCCTAGCATGCTGCTGCTGCTTGTAGCAATTCATTCATGAACATTTTAATTTCAAGCCCACCATTTGAAGTCTACCATGCTAAGCTCTCACCTTGTAAACAAAATCACGTCTATGAATTAAAATAACTTAAATATTTGAAAGTTACATAATTTAGTATTTTTGACGTGGCTCCTTCCTAATGTAAAATGCTATGCCTATGAGATAATTGACTTTTCCCTGTAAATAAATCTGCAATTTTAAAATTGTTATTGTCACTTAAATAACTGCTTGTGAAATAATTCAATGAAAAGGCTAGCTGAAACTGAACGGCTGGCCCTTCCTCCAAATCTGAATAACAACAAGGTTTCATAGTCTGTCAGTCACAGCCCCGGCAAGCTCTTCTTTGAAAACACTTCCATTTTTCAAGCTGTTGGAGGGATTGCCATAGATCCTGGGGGCATACGCCTGAAAACAAGATCATAATTCAGCAGTAGGAGTTCTGCTTATCTCACTCAGCAGTGAGCTGGCAGAGGACAAGGACCCATGCTTTGTGAAGGCAATAAACAGTGCACCTGCTTTGTGGCCTAACTGGCTTTAAACCTGTTGGTAAAGAGGTGGTGGAAAGAGTGTGTCTGTGCAATTAGTGAAAAATCTATCTTGTCCTTATGGTATCCCTGGATCTCTTTGTTAAACTGAACTTTTAGGGTTCTATTGACGTTATTCAAGGAATACCACTCCACTGCCCTAGAACAGTAAGAGAGAGGGTGGTAGTAAGTCATCTGGATAGCAAAAGGAAAGACATAGATTGATCTTTTAAAAATTAAACAGCAACAATAATTACAAAAGGCGGGGAGCGAAAATTAGATTCACATTAGTGCTTTACCACATACAGTTCATAGTAAGGGCCATATTCTGATCTTCTTATTTATCCTGGGTATCCCCTTCCTTCATGAGTAACCCTATTCATTTCAATGGAACTACTTGCAAAGTACAGTACTGCTCAGCACAAGCAAGGGTGTCAGAAGGGCTAACTTGACTGTAACAGCAATCTGTTATTTTATCGATATCAATTGGTAAACGCCTTCTTCAGATGCATTTTTTTTTAAATCTCACTACTCCCATGTATTCTATGTGGTGTTGTAGGTAATCCTTGCCATCTGGAAAAATAAATATATACTTCGAGTGGTACCTGTAAAACAAAGTTAAAAAGCAAAGGTGAGGGGGGGGGGGGAGAATTGAGAGAAGAAGAAATATGGTGCTTAATTTTAGAAAAGGGGGACCTTTTGACCTCTGATTTCTTATGTTATACCTTTCTAAATGGGATGTGTTATTGGATGTGAGTGGTTTGCACACTTAAAACACAGCTGTTATACTTATATGCATAGTTTTAAAAAATCATCTCCAACAATTAAAAACTAAAGAGTATTATTTATATTCAGGTCTCTATCAGCCAAGCAATAATCCTACTTGAATGTGTTTATGAAGGCTTTTAAGAATTTTATGAAGTAAATATTCCTATTTCCGTTATGATCACAAATTCTTTCATTCCCATAAAGCCAAAACGAATTGAAAGCAGTTTTAACTGTTCTGAGTGATGGGTTAGAGTTAGATTGTTTAAGTTTTCCATAAAGGATAATGAGGGTATTCGATCAGAAGATTCATTCAAATGATTACATGAAAAAGGCAAGTCATTCCATACATGGTTGTTAATTGGAAAAGCTGAGTTGAAGTACTGCTGAAGTTTGAATCCAAGTTCAGAATTAAAGAAAATTTGTAACAATTTGTTTTTCCATGTGCATTAGCCCATGTGATGCTATGATATTAACAAGTTCCTCAGCTACATCAACTTTCTCTGTGTATTGTTAAAATAATTGAAGTTTTTCAAAATTGCATATTCATTTCTGAGTATGGAATATCCAAGAAAGTAATTGACTGTTTAGGAATCAATGTTTCTAATAAGTGAATAAGTGTTGAATCATTATATTTTCCAGCATCAGTTATATTCTTCATATGCTTTCTGAATTAAATATGGCATATTACTAGCATCTTATCACTTTTAAATTGAGTTGAGGTAAAAATGGTAGCTAGGGGAAGTAATTATTTTTCATGTTGTCATCTACATAGTTAATATCATCTAACAAAAACAAATGTGTTTCCTTGAACTTACTGCAGGCTGAATTTTGCTAACCTTACTCTTATGAGTAATTCCATTAAAGTCAGTGGGGACACATGTGAGTAAGATTTATAGGAGGTGGCCATCTTATGCTTTTAAGGTTTACACTCTCTTTAGTAAAGCCAGTGTTGTCCATTTCAGAAATAAATATAAAATTGATGTAATAATAATGTGTATTATTTTTAAATTTCAGATCGCTAAAGCAGTAAGTCAAAGTGAGTTTTGCTATTGACTTTCAATGGAAGCAGGAACAGGCTTGATGGGTCTGCTTCAAAACCCACTGAAATCAATGGAAAGACTCCAACTGACTTCAGTCTATGGGCTTTGTGGATAAGGCCCTAAATGCAGACTGGATAAAATGCACAAGGCTTTTGGTAAGGAATATGTGGGAATTAAGTGGCGGACAGAGCCTGTTATGGCCAGGATGAATTTTACCATTAGTGAAGTGCCTTCTGTTGATTCTTAGGCCTGGTCCACACTAACCCCCCACTTTGAACTAAGATACGCAACTTCAGCTACGTGAATAACGTAGCTGAAGTCGAAGTACCTTAGTTCGAACTTACCGCGGGTCCAGACGCGGCAGGCAGGCTCCCCCGTCGACTCCGCGTACTCTCCTCGCGGAGCAGGAGTACCGGCGTCGACGGCAAGCACTTCCGGGATCGATCCGGGATCGATTTATCGCATCTAGACAAGATGCGATAAATCAATCCCAGAAGATCGATTGCTTACCGCCGGACCCGGAGGTAAGTATAGACGTACCCTCTGAGGAAGTGTGATCTAGTGGTGGAATTCCAGGATTCCAGGGTTCTGTTCTGAGTTTAGCCACAGACTGGAAGATTCACTTTACCTATCTGGACTTGTCTTGATGATGATAAAAAGGTGTTTTTCTAAAACTCTATAGGCTTCAACTTGAACAGCTAGCCTGTTCTAAAATACAATTTTCCTTGTCTATGGCATAGAGCAGGGATCAGCAACCTCTGGGAAATGGCTCGCCAGGGTAAGCACCCTGGCGGGCCGGGCCGGTTTGTTTACCTGCTGCGTCCGCAGGTTCGGCCGATCGCGGCTCCCACTGGCCGCGGTTCGCCGCTCCAGGCCAATGGGGGCTGCGGGAAGCGGCACGGGCAAAAGGATGCGCTGGCCGCCCTTCCTTACCCTGGCGGGCCGCGGGCCAAAGGTTGCCAATCCCTGGCATAGAGTCATAATGTGCTAGGCAATGTGGTTTTTAAAAAGCATCTTTTTTATCCTAGTCAAGCCAAACCCAGGGTGTCTCAGTTCTCCTGTCTATAAAATTCTAATCTGTCTACCTAATCCTGTCTACCTAATTCTTGCCTACTTCGCAGGATTGTTGTGAGGCTACATGCATCAATATTTGCACAGCAGTTTGAGTATACTGGATGGAGGGCTAGTTGTTCTGAGTAACTATTATAGTTTAAAGAGGAGGAAATGTATTGGTAATGAGGGATCCTAATGAAGGAGCTACAATAACAGTTACTTTACAGAAAACAATATTTGTTTTACATTTTCAATTTTTGGTAAAAATGTTTTGTAAGATTGCAGAATAAACAAGAAATTAGTGATTATTTATTAGGTAAACTTGTACTTACAGGAAATGAATTACACTAGCTTTTAAACACATTGGACCTGATTGTTCATTGTTTTCCCCCTGGTATTTGGGTAGGTTTTCTTACATCCAGTTTGCAGAATTAAAAATGACTGATTACACACAGTACAAGGCAGTGAAGAATTAAGACCCATTATATCCTAATGGTCTTGATCCTAAAATGTTCACTCAGTCCTTCCACAGACAAAACTCCCATTTTCCAGACTGGGATTCAGTATTTTTAAAGAGTTATTAGACAAAAGAAATATTTTAAGATAGAAATTGCATTGCTAAAACTGTTTAGAGAAGGTAGAAAGAAATCTAATACAATTTATCACTAGGTTTTATTTGCATCAGCAAATTACAAAATGTACATTCTTAAACTGCAGCTATTTTACACTTTTCCCAATCACAGGGAGGAAAATATTAAACATCCTATAATCTAGTCTAGTGAAAAGTTGCTTCTTATCAAAGAATTATCCTGCACGTTCTGCAGAAAGCCATCAGGACAGTGCACCATTGTAGGCTGCGGATCCTTTGAAAAGACATGGTGCACTGAATATTAACATCATTTCACACATTCCCAAGATGTATGCAATTACCTCCGGGAGAGGAGATGGGAATGTGAGGTCTCAAGGGCTTAGATAATGACACAAAATAAATTGTAACCATTACCCATGTACTTTTCCAGGAGATGTATTATTTAAAACCTATCTAGGCCTTCAAGAATGAAAGACAGAAGAATGTCCACTTTATGAAATTGCCATTAATGTGTGACCTAGAGTTGAAGACAAGGTTAATTATGGGTTTTTAACAGAAGTATCATTCTGGCTTAATATCAGTGCCCAGGTCTTAAATATTGAAGTAAGTCACATTTTTCAGGGACAATTGCCTTTGAATGAAGAATGACAGGGCTCTGATCTTTGCTGACCCTTACAACTCCCACTGTGTAATCCATAGCAACTATGTTGCTAAGGCCACCAGGGAACACGTAGTAAAAATAGGATAAGACCATGAATCTGATGTCATACTTTCGTAAGATACAAAATTGTAAGTAATCTTCTAAAGCAGATTTATTAAATATCTGATATATTGTATAGAAAGTATTTGAGATGGATGTGCACTGAATATGGACAGCCATGGTCTGATAACAGCAAAATGACTTTGGGTGCTTAGATAAGCCAACTTTACTAGTAACATAAATGTTCTGGTCAGATGTTCTATACTTTAAGTAATTATCCTCAAATCACTTTCTTTGATGTTCTAGTTTTCTTGGCATTTTGCTCTGTTTCTGGCTACAACACGAGTCACATATATGAGAACCAATTCCAAGTTCCTAAGTTAAACTAGGAAGAAGGGAGTTGATATCATGCTCCTAAACAGAGCTTGGGGAACGGTAGTGAAAAATGTTTGCAAGCTCGTCAGAACATTAAACACTGAGTTCCATTTTTGACATGTTCACTAATTGGCTATTCCTTGTGTTTGTGGACATTTATCCAAACAGAATTTTGTTCATGTGAATGCTCACAAACACAACCAATAATATGATCACACTGAATTAACGAAATTTGTTATATGACCAAATAGAATAGGTCTCAGGACAGAAGCATAAATGACCCGTGACATCATATGGCCAATTTTAAGTTATACAATAGCAGTGAGAAACAACAAAACCAAAAAAGTAAAATAAACAAAAGAGGTTCACAAAACAACCAATAGGCTGAATTATTTGTAATTGTTTTCAGAAAAAATGGCCAAATTGGTCCAAAAAACACTCTAAAACAAAAACCCAAATAATTACAAATAGTTCCAGCTGCTCTACTCTTAGAAAGTTTATTAATTAGTATAGCCTTCCAGTGATCTTCAGTATGTCTCACTGAACAGAAGATTGGGTTAACCGTATTATAATATGTTCAGTTCTCTGGTTAATATCGTGCAAGAAATCTATTTTAGGAATGTGACGTTGTGCAGTCTATATGGTTTTATAAAAATATAAGTGAGTATAATGTAACTGGGATATGCTTCATGCAAAAGGTCTCTTGTAAGGTATCATTACAAAGCTTATAATCTACTGAGTGTGATCATCCGATTTGTATAAATGTACCACTCTTGTATCTAAAACTAGAAATATAAAACATAACTCTGAGGGCCTATTGTAATTATGTAAAGTGTGGGCCATTAATGATGGTTTGGAATCTTGATGACTCCCATTGTCTGCAGATGGCTGTTTACCTGTGAGTCTCCCTGTATATGTGTGTGCTGGCAAGTGAGTAATGAAGTCTTGCAGTGACATGTGATCATGTCACCTGAACTGGAATCCATCTTTAACCTGGTGCTTTTCCAGTGGGGGGAGGGGGTGGGAACCCAGAGGAACAAAGGGTTCCCGCCTTATGCAAAAGATATATAAAGGGGTGGAAGAGAACTGAGAGGGAGAGAGGAGCCATCATGGAGAATCCCCTAGATAACACCTAAGCTGGAACAAAAGCTGTACCAGGGGAAAGAATTGTGCCCAGGCCTGGAAGGTGTCCAGTCTGAGAAAAACTTACTGAAGCATCTCTGAGGGTGAGATTATCTGTATTTAGTTTGATTAGGCATAGATTTGCGCATTTTATTTTATTTTGCTTGTAACTTACTTTGTTCTGTCTGTTACTACTTTGAACTACTTAAATCCTACTGTCTGTATTTAATAAAATCACTTTTTATTTAGTAATTTACTCAGAGTATGTATTAATACCTGGGGGAGCAAACAACTGTGCATATCTCTCTATCAGTGTTATAGAGGGCGAACAATTTATGAGTTTGCCCTGCATAAACTTTATGCAGGGTAAAACGGATTTATCTGGGTTTAGACCCCATTGGGAGTTGGGCATCTGAGTGCTAAAGACAAGCACACTCCTGTGAGCTGGTTTTTGGGTAAACTTGCAGCTTTGGGACAAGTGATTCAGACCCTGAGTCTTTGTCAGAGCAGACTGGAGTGTCTGGCTCAGCAAGACAGGGTGCTGGAATCCTGAGCTGGCAGGGAAAACAGAAGCAGGGGTAGTCTTTGCACATCGGGTGGCAGCTCCCAAGGGGGTTTCTGTGATCCAACCCGTCACAGTGGCGTAGTCGAGCAGGATCTGTGCACAGCTGATTGCTTTGAGATACTGGTAGTGATTTTAAGTGAATTTTAAGTGTGGTGGCTGAAGAACAGACAAAGTGGTTACTGGTTTGTTATTTTCTGTTTGCTTATTTCGGGAAAGGAAATTAGGGACAGAAAAGGAAGCAAAATAAGTAAGAATGAAGATCAAAAGAAGCTAAAACTACACAAGTTGCAAATTGCCCAGAAAGACTGAACAATGGGCGCTGGAAATGTCTCTGTTAACTAAGAAGCCCCTGAGCTGAGTACATCTCAGTTTCAGTGAACTGCAGATGGGTGTGGCCCAACCTCTGTCTGTGCTGAAGCTGACTGGAGTGTCTAACCTAGCAAGACAGGAGGGGAGGGGTGCCTGTTCTGGCAGGAGGGTGTTCTCTGTGGTATCCCAGCTCATCAAGTGATGGTCTCAAGGGAAGACAAATGGAAATTGATGTACAATTTGCCTGGGAAAAGGCTGCCCTGGAAAAAGAAAAGGCTGCCCACCAGCCTGGACTTAAGAGACAAAGCAATTAAGACCCAGAAGCATGACCTGGCTGTAATGGAGTGGAAGAGGTGCACAGAGACATGTATCCTGGAGCTGGAAGTTGGGGTCCTGGTGACTGCTGCGGTGGGAACAAACCCCAAGGACTCTAGCTGGAAGCAAACCCAACCTGAGTGAAAGGGGGGGGATTTTGCTGGCCAGCGAAAGGTCTCTCATAGCTGGTAGCTGTGAGCCTACAGCTGGATCAGGGTCTCTTTCCCTTTTGGGGGACACAGGAGTGTCTGCCCCATAGGGGAGCCCAAAAACGAATTTTAGGTATACTGCCTCCGCCATGGTCAGTGTCCAAGTCTCTGGCAGTAAGTTCAGGAGGAGGGTGTGACGTTGTGCAGTCTATATGGTTTTATAAAAATATAAGTGAGTATAATGTAACTGGGATATGCTTCATGCAAAAGGTCTCTTGTAAGGTATCATTACAAAGCTTATAATCTACTGAGTGTGATCATCCGATTTGTATAAATGTACCACTCTTGTATCTAAAACTAGAAATATAAAACATAACTCTGAGGGCCTATTGTAATTATGTAAAGTGTGGGCCATTAATGATGGTTTGGAATCTTGATGACTCCCATTGTCTGCAGATGGCTGTTTACCTGTGAGTCTCCCTGTATATGTGTGTGCTGGCAAGTGAGTAATGAAGTCTTGCAGTGACATGTGATCATGTCACCTGAACTGGAATCCATCTTTAACCTGGTGCTTTTCCAGTGGGGGGAGGGGGTGGGAACCCAGAGGAACAAAGGGTTCCCGCCTTATGCAAAAGATATATAAAGGGGTGGAAGAGAACTGAGAGGGAGAGAGGAGCCATCATGGAGAATCCCCTAGATAACACCTAAGCTGGAACAAAAGCTGTACCAGGGGAAAGAATTGTGCCCAGGCCTGGAAGGTGTCCAGTCTGAGAAAAACTTACTGAAGCATCTCTGAGGGTGAGATTATCTGTATTTAGTTTGATTAGGCATAGATTTGCGCATTTTATTTTATTTTGCTTGTAACTTACTTTGTTCTGTCTGTTACTACTTTGAACTACTTAAATCCTACTGTCTGTATTTAATAAAATCACTTTTTATTTAGTAATTTACTCAGAGTATGTATTAATACCTGGGGGAGCAAACAACTGTGCATATCTCTCTATCAGTGTTATAGAGGGCGAACAATTTATGAGTTTGCCCTGCATAAACTTTATGCAGGGTAAAACGGATTTATCTGGGTTTAGACCCCATTGGGAGTTGGGCATCTGAGTGCTAAAGACAAGCACACTCCTGTGAGCTGGTTTTTGGGTAAACTTGCAGCTTTGGGACAAGTGATTCAGACCCTGAGTCTTTGTCAGAGCAGACTGGAGTGTCTGGCTCAGCAAGACAGGGTGCTGGAATCCTGAGCTGGCAGGGAAAACAGAAGCAGGGGTAGTCTTTGCACATCGGGTGGCAGCTCCCAAGGGGGTTTCTGTGATCCAACCCGTCACAAGGAATATAGGAAGCACCATCCTGGAGCACACCAATCATCCATTTAGTCCAGCATATCCTGTGTCTGACAATGGTCAATGTTGGATACTTCAGAGGAAGCTGTAAAATCTCCATAATGTACCTAATTGTACAATTCTATACTACAGGGAGAAATTTCTTTCAAAGCCCAGCTGGTGATCAACTTATGTCCTGACCTAAAGCATGAGGATTGATAGCCCTTGTAATCTGATCCTGCCTAGTTAGTACAGCTAGTCGATGAGGAGTGTGTTTATCTGAAAGTTTTGTCTGTGTATAGAAATAGCCAGTGGCAATATGCTGTAGTGCACATACTGTGTCGTTTCTATTTTTAGTGGGAATGTATGAAAGTGTATAGGCCCAAAATGTGAACCTCACAAAAACCTACATTTTTGAATGTGTCTCTTTGATACAGAAAATACAAGCAGCCTCCAAGACAAAGTAATAGACTTAAATGTCCAGCAGATGTGCTGGGTGAAAAACAACAAAACAGTCTGGACACTGGTGGTTCTGTTCTTGTGGGCCAGCAGGGGGAGCATAGGGATGGGTCAGTGTATATTACGTGCATGCTTACATCTGTGATTCCAACATTTTAGGTTCTCTTTCTTTTGTTCACTCAGCATTTCAGCTGGGCTTTTCAGACTATTATATCTCTTTGGTTTGGAGGCCATGAGTTAGCAGT
Organism: Emys orbicularis; assembly: GCF_028017835.1. Classification (NCBI taxonomy): domain Eukaryota; kingdom Metazoa; phylum Chordata; order Testudines; family Emydidae; genus Emys; species Emys orbicularis. The sequence continues at coordinate 262,994,282 of NC_088683.1, read as the reverse complement.
GGTGTTTTTTAACAAGAGGGACCATTTAAAAAGTGTAAGTATTTAAAAAGGTAGAAATCAAAGTATTGACTTGTCATCTTTGACTGTGTCTTTTTGCGTCTGCCCAACATGAAGCAACAGGCTTCACACTGAGCAGCAGGTGGTTCAGAATAAGCAATGAAATATATGTACACATTTGAGCTGATCGAAACATTTTTGATAAGAAGTGCCTTTTTCACAGAAAGGAAATTGTTGTGAGAAAATTTCCATTTTCATCAAAACTTTTCATGTTTTCATCAAAAAAATGAAAACTGTTTTGTTTTTAGTATTTGTTTGTTTGTTTTTCTGTTTTTAACTACCAAATTAAATATATTGTGGATATTTAGGGGGAGCTCTTCCAAAATGTGAAGGGCAGCACCTTTAAACTCTTCACTTTTGTGATCATTAACTCACAAGTTTATTTTACATTAAATTATTACTAACCGGGGGGAGGGAGAGGGAATCCTGTGAAGGTTAAAGTGTTTTAGGTGGAGCTGGCTTATATACCATTTGACTGCCAAATTCTTTTCTTTACTACTTTCTGCATTTTCATAGATGTTCTCATTAAGGGTGTGACTAGGCCTGTTGCTAGCCATTTTCTATATGAAAAGCGAATACTGAAATGCTATACTCTTATTACGTATGGTTCCTGCATCACTGATATCTATAGGAGCTTTGCCATTGAGTTCAGCGGGTGCAGGGCCAGATCTTAAATATGTTCAAGTAATTTATCAAGCATTCTTCTTCCACTTTCAAATCATGTTCCTTGTCCTTTTTACTAATGTCTGCCCATTGTACCAAAGACTGGAGATTTCTAGGCTAATTATAGTGGCCTCTGGCTACTGGGAACTTAAACTCACAACAAAGTTTAATGCTGAAACTCTTAACTTATTTTGGACAATACAAAACTGGTTTTGCTGGTGTCCTAATTCCATTGCAGTCACTCACTAGCCTTTGTTTTGCAGCAATGAAATAACTGATGCAGTTTGCCAGTGAAACAACCACTGCACTCTGTTTTGTGGATGTTAAAATGAGAGACTGTTTTTTCTAAAAACCATGAACTTATAATTCTTCACATATGTGTAAGAGAGTTATTTATATTCTTTGATTTTTATTTTTATTATTTATCTACTTTCCAGGCTTAATTATTTTATCAGCTGACAAACTGGAAAATATCCTTATGACTAAATACTTTCATGTTTATATTTTGATTTATTTTTTTAGCTAACCCCCATGATACCACTCTTTTTTAATAATGTTCCATGAAACACATTGACAGAAGGAGGTGGAAAATTTCACCTTATGTTACCTAGTAATCCTTTTCAGTCGAAGGTATCAAGTATATAACCCATCTACAAAGCAATTAGCATCATAAACAACATTTTATACTGTAGGGATACTGCATGTGCATATATATATGTGCACATGCAATATCCCTACACAGGGCTGGATTAATGCAGGGGCTTTATGGGCTGCAGCCCAGGGCCTCGGGCTAAGGGGGGCCCCGCAAAAAAAAATCCATAATTATACACAATTCAGTGGTCATCAACCCATTGATCGCGATGGACTGGTCGATCCTGGAGCCTCTGCCAATTGATCACAATCTCCGGGCTGCTAAAAGTCCAGTGGGGCAGCAGGGCTCAGGCAGGCTGGCTCCATGCCATGGCCCCACACTGCTCCCAGAAGCGGCCGGCTGCTGGCACGTCTCTGCAGCCCCAGCACCATCCCCACAGTTCCCATTGGCCGGGAACTGTCCAATGGAAGCTGCAGGGGCAGCGCTTGCAGGCACGGGCAGCGCATGGAGACACGCTGTCCCCTCCCCCCCAGGGGCACACAGAGACGTGCCAGCAGTCAGCTGCTTCTGGGAGTGACATGGGGCTACGGCATACAGGCAGGCAGCCTGCCTGAGCCCTGCTGCGCTGCTGGCTGGGAGCCGCCTGTGGTAAGCACCTCCCGGCTGAAGCCTACACCTCGCACCCCCTCTTGCACCCCAACCCCCTGCCCCAGGTCAGATTCCCCTCCTGCACCTAAACACCCTCCCAGACCCCGCACTCCCTCCTGCACCCCAAACCTTTTCCCCAGCCTGGAGCCCCTTCCTGCACCCAAACTCCCTCCCAGAAAGAAACTAATATAACAGCTGTTCTAAGGGTACGTCTACACTTACCTCCGGGTCCGACGGCAGGCAATCGATGTTCTGGGATCAATTTATCGCGTCTTGTCTAGACGCGATAAATCGATCCCGGAAGTGCTCGCCGTCGACGCCGGTACTCCAGCTCAGCGAGAGGAGTACGCGGCATCGACGGGGGAGCCTGCCTGCCGCGTCTGGACCCGCGGTAAGTTCGGACTAAGGTACTTCGAATTCAGCTACGTTATTAACGTAGCTGAATTTGCGTACCTTAGTCCGAAGTGGGGGGGTAGTGTGGACCAGGCCTTGGGTAAGAAGTAGGCCATTTTGAATTAACGTAACTATATTCTACATATTTTAAAACTGAAATGTAACCACAGAATGGCTTTATGTTAATTAAAAGGCAAGTTTAATATAGCGTTAATAGCCTCGATGCCATAATTGTGATCATTTTGTTTTAAATTAGGAAAAAGACTTGTATACAGGGGCCCCACAAAATCTAATAGCCCCGGTCCCACAGGAGAGTTAATCCGGCCCTAGTCCTACAGCATAAAATGTTGTTTATTACGCTTTGTAGATAGGTAATATACTTGATATGCCCATCCTAATATGCTATTTTGCCTGGACTGAATCTTCAGAGTTTTATATATATGCTAGATCTAGTTCAAAGCATTGATTCTATTATAAACTTGAAATAAATCAAATCCATACTAAAACTGTAAGATCTTCAGGGCAGAGACTTATTTCTTGTTCTCATTTTACCTGCTGGAGTGTGTGTATTTCTATGGCAGTGTTTCTCAAACTGGGGCTGCCGCTTGTGTAGGGAAAGCCTCTGGCGGGCCAGGCCGGTTTGTTCACCTGCACCGTCCGCAGGTCCGGCTGATCGCGGCTCCCACTGGCCGCAATTCGCTGCTCCAGGCCAATGGGAGCTGCTGGAAGCAGTGCGGGCCGAGGGACATACTGGCCGCCGCTTCCAGCAGCTCCCATTGGCCTGGAGCAGTGAACCGCGGCCAGTGGGAGCCGTGATCAGCCAGACCTGCGGACGGGGCAAGTAAACAAACCGGTCTGGCCCGCCAGGGGCTTTCCCTACACAAGCAGTGGCCCCAGTTTGAGAAACACTTTTCTATGGTGTTATATTACTGATGAATAATAATTCACTTTCCCTATTATATAGTCAATTGGTCACAAATAGGTTTAACTGATTTAAGTAGGGACTGATCCTGAAGGCTCACTGGTTAGTTTTTGTAAGAAGATTTTTGTGGCAGTTATATTTTGATGGTCTGTCAGATGTGCGTAGTCAGTAACATAATTGGCTCTAATTTTTAAAAGAAAATAATTTTTCTGTTCAAGTAGCCAAAGAAAACAAGGAACAGGGTGAAAGGTTAAAATTTGAGCCAACTGCCTTTCCTCAGGAAAAGTCTGTAGTTGAGACAAAGGGGAAAACATATACGAGAATCATTTGCTCATGCTGTATATAAATAAAGAAACTTTACTATGAAAATATTAGCTAGGAGGTTGTTTTTGATGTAAGGTCCTTACATCTTGACTCCATTATAGTGCAATAGAGCCCCTTTTCACTATACCTCATTTTAATAAGCACATTTTTAGTGGGGGAGGATAAACACTGTATCAGACTTTTTATTAATTTTTGTAGAGTAGAGAATATCTATATAGCTAACATCAAAATCATGACAGAGTTGAACATTGCAAGGCAAGCTGCAAGTACAATAATGACTATGTGTACACATGTCTTAAATTAAATTGTTAGGGGCCCTATACTATCCCCCACTGGGAAGAAGGGAGGGGAGAAAAAGTGTAAAGAGAGGTAGAGAAAACTACATAACTCTTCTGACTTTGTTTTCTCTGTATTGTACTTTTAAGTTTCTAACTAATCTGTCTGTCTGCAAGGTACAGCTGCTATTTTTCTGAGACAGAGGTGATGCAGCATGTCAAAGAGGAGACACACACCGCTCTTCCAAGAACACTTGATGTTTGTGCTTTCTTGTTTCACTGCTTTCCTTGATCTAAATCAAAATTCATTTGTGCTGAAAGTATAGGTTTGCTATTTGTGCAGGGCACTGTGGAAAAAGGGAAGAGGAACTAGCATTGCATGATTCCCTTTACCTCTCAGCCTGGAGAAGCCCCTCCATACTAGCTCCATGTGGTCAAGGCTCCACAGATTTCATGTGAGCATGTTAAGGGTGGCACCAAATAGGAATCATGGTTATACTAATGGATATCTTTTAGGTGACTGTACAGGGGCTAATGTTGCTTTATCATTAGCATCCCCTCCATGTCTGCAATATCTTGTAGGAAGAGGATTGGGAATAAACACTAGCTGAGTAGTTTTCCTGAGGATTTCTGACCTACACTTCAAAGAAGCCTCCACATCACCCTGGAGGGGACCCAGAGTTTGCCTAATAGATCCTTAAGCTCCAGGAGTAGAAGACTATGTACCCAACCTTCTCATTTCTCTCTTTTTCCCTTGAAAGGAGAATAAAATTAAAATTATGCAAGTTCATACACTCAAGGATTTTCTGCTACATCCATTCCTCTCCACCCTCCCACCCCACTGCAGCTTTCCCTACAAGGGGGAGAATAGAGCCCTCGATTTGAGTATAAGGAGAAAAGAATCCCACTGGATTTTATTTTTTATTACTAGAACAGTATTCTAGAATGCCTTAGCTTCAGAATTGCCTCATGGAAAGGATTCATTCCTTAATGATAACCTGAAATTAATTATTGTTAGCCAAAATGTAAAAATAACAAATCTTCTCCATAGCCAATCCTATGTTCTGTTTTGTGAAAATCCTATCTCACTTTGCAGAAACTCATTGTTTAACATCTGTGGAACAGCGCTTAGAGAAACATTATTGTTTAGTATGATACAGGCTGTTACAACAATCTCCTTTTCCTCTGGGCGTTCACGGCTTCAATACTTCAGATTTTTAATAGGATTTTTTTTTGTATAGGTGCTGAAGATTGAAATTTATAGCTCGAGGATTACTTTGCTACCCCCCTGGGGCTTTGTAAGAGAGGGAGAAAGCAAAAGGCGCACTTTTCCTACCCTCCCTTGGAAGCAAGAACAAGAAAAGGAGCTACTGACCAGAAGCTGAAAGGACCTGATTATTCATCTCCAGCTGCCTGAAGGGCTTTGCTGGACACCAAAACAGAAAGGACTGTTTTTGCTATCTGCACAGAGAGGGAAGTCAGAAAAGCTGTTGCTAACCAGAAAGCAAGTGTAATTTCAAACCAGCTTTAAGAATGTTTTCTCCACCACTGTTTTCAAAAATGACTAGTGCTTTTGAATGCCTCTGTTTCTGGGCACCCAAATGAAGACACATTAAAAGGGCCTGATATTTGAAGGGTGGATGCTCAGGCATCCAAAATCACTTATTTAGAAATATTGAAGCTCTAAAAAGTACAGAAGACACCTTAAAAAAATCAAGACTTGTCATCAATTATCTCAAGGCTTAGGGCTTGTACACACTACCAGTTATGTCAGTATAACTTATGTCGCTCAGGGGGGTGAATAAATAAGCCACCTCCTGAGCGAAGCAAGATACACCAACCTAAGCACTGGTGTGGACAGCGCTATGTTGGCGGCAGAGCTTCTCCCACAGACATACCTACTGCCTCTTGCAGAGGTGGATTTATTACACCAATTGGACAGCTCTCTCCCATAGGCACAGAACGTCTTCACCAGATGCACAACAGTGGTGCAGCTGCAATCAGTGAACTTCTGTTGTAGACATAGCCCTTGGTAATAGCTTAGCCCTGGTCTACACTACAGGGTTAGGTCGAATTTAGCCACATTAGGTCGATTTTATAATGAATGCATCTACACAAGCAACCCCGTTCCGTCAACCTAAAGGGCTCTTAACATCGACTTCTGTACTCCTCCGGAGAGGGGAGTAGTGCTAAAATCGACCTTGCTGGGTCAAATTTGGGGTAGTGCGGATGCAAATTGACATTATTGGCCTCAGGGAGCTATCCCAGAGTGCTCCATTGTGACCGCTCTGGACAGCACTTTCAACTCCGATGCACTAGCCAGGTACACAGGAAAAGCCCCAGGAACTTTTGAATTTCATTTCCTGTTTGGTCAGCGTGGTGAACTCAGCAGCACAGGTGACCATGCAGTCCCCCCAGAATCGCAAACGAGCTCCAGCATGGAGCGAACGGGAGACACTGGCTCTGATTGCTGTATGGGGAAAAGAATCTGTGCAGGCAGAATTCCGATCAAAAAGAAGAAATGCTAATATACATGCCAAAGTCGCACAGGGCATGATGGACAGAGGCTACAACAGGGACACACAGCAGTGCCGCGTGAAAGTCAAGGAGCCCAGGCAAGCCTACCAAAAGACAAAGGAGGCAAATGGTCGCTCTGGGTCAGAGCCCCATACATGCCGCTTCTATGATCAGCTGCATGGCATTCTAGGGGGGGACCCTACCACTACCCCACCACTGTCCATGGACACCTGCAAGGAGGGAGTCTCAAGAACACAGAGGAGGATTTTGTGGATGAGGAGGAGGAGAAGGAGGAGAATGCGCAGCAGGCAAGCGGTGAATCCATTCTCCCGGGCAGCCAGGACCTTTTCATCACCCTGGAGCCAATACCCTCCCAAGGCGGGATCCCAGACCCTGAAGGCAGAGAAGGCACCTCTGGTGAGTGCACATTTGTAACTACAGTATGGGGTTTAAAAGCAATAGTGTTTAATGTTTGATTTGCCCTGAAGACTTGGGATGCATTCGTGGCCAGTACAGCTACTGGAAAAGTCTGTTAATGTGTCTGGGGATGGAGCGGGAATCCTCCAGGGGGCAGGGACATCTCAATGAAGCTCTCCTGGAGGTACTCTGAAAGCCTTTGCAGAAGATTTCTGGGGAGGGCTGCTTTATTTCGTCCTCCACAGTAGGACACTTTACCACACCAAGCCAGTAGCAAGTAGTCTGGAATCACAAAGCATGGCAGTGAATGATCCTGGGTTTTGGTCGCATTCAAGCAACGTTCGGTCTATATCTTTCTGTGTTAGCCTCAGGAGAGTGATATCATTCATGGTCACCTGGTTGAAATAGAGGAAATTTTGTAAGGAAACAGTAAAAGACCCCGTTCATGCTGGGCAGTTTGCGCTTGGCTAAAAGGGATCATTCCTGAAAATAGCCACGCGGCGGGGGAAGGGGTGAAGGGATCATCCCAAATAGCCACGCGGATGGGTGGGGGGAGGTGTGTGCTGCACATCCACCCGAAAATCGCAGCCCCTCCTTTTAAATGGCAAACCCAACCGGCATTGCTTGCTATGGGAAAGGAGGGCACTGCAGTTTGAAAACATTCCTACATGTTATGAAGGCATTAGAAGGCAAACCCGCATACCCTTTGGCTTACCATGACTGCCTGGAAACCAAATTCTGTTGCCCAGCCGTGTGTGATGTGTCACCTACCGGCAGGCGCTCAATATAAAAGGCAAAATGCGACCTTGTACCTAAAGCACATGTGTTGTCTGCTGTGAATTGCTTGATTCACAGTGAAAGAGTCTCCCTTTTGTTCTCAGAAATTTATCATCTTAAATTTTACTCTCCCTTTTTATCCCCCCACAGGTGCAAATGTTTCTACGCTCCCCCTATCATCTCCATCCCTGAGGTTATCGCAGATTAGAAGGCAAAAAAAATGCACTCGCAATGACATGTTTTCCGAGCTCATGCAGTCCTCCCGCACTGATAGGGCACAGCTTAATGCCTGGAGGCATTCAGTGGAAGAGTCCAGGAAAGCATTAAGTGAGCACAATGAGAAGAGGCAAGATGCAATGCTGAGGCTAATGGGGGAGCAAACGGACATGCTCAGGTGTCTGGTGGAGCTGCAGGAAAGCCAACAAGAGCACAGACCACCGCTGCATCCACTGTACAACCGCCTGCCCTCCTCCCCAGGTTCCATATTCTCCTGACCCTGACACCCAAGAACGTGGGGGGGAGGCTCCAGGCGCCCAGCCACTCCACTCCAGAGGATGACCCAAGCAACAGAAGGCTGTCATTCAAACAGTTTTGATTTGCAGTGTGGCTACAATAAGCAATGTGGCCTTGTCCTTCCCTCCTCCCCTCCTCCTTCACCCCACCCTAACCCACCTGGGCTACCTTATCAGTTATCTCCCTTTTTTTTAATTAATAAAGAAAGAAAGAATGGTTTCAAAACAATAATGACTTTATTTCCTTTGCTAGCTGTGATCGAAGGGGGAGGGTGGTTGGCTTACAGGGAATTAAAATCAACAAAGGGGGCGGGTTTGCATCAAGGAGAAACACACACAACGGTCACACCGAAGCCTGGCCAGTCATGAAACTGGTTTTCAAAGCCTCTGTGATGCGCAGCACGCCTACCTGTGCTCTTCTAATCGCCCTGGTCTCTGGCTGTTCAAAATTGGCAGCCAGGTGATTTGCCTCAACCTCCAACCCTGCCATAAACATCTTCCCCTTACTCTCACAGATATTATGGCACACACAGCAAGCGGTAATAACAATGGGAATATTGGTTGCGCTGAGGTCTAACCTAGTCAGCAAACAGTGCCAGAGAGCTTTTAAACATCCAAATGCACATTCTACCACCATTCTGCACTTACTCAGCTTATAGTTGAACTGTTCCTTACTACTGTCCAGGCTGCCTGTGTATGGCTTCATGAGCCATGGGAACAAGGGGTAGGCTGGGTCTCCAAGGATAACTATTGGCATTTCAACATCCCCAACAGTAATTTTCTGGTCTAGGAAGTAAGTCCCTTCTTGCAGCTGCTCAAACAGCCCGGAGTTCCTAAAGAAGTGAGCGTCATGCACCTTTCCCGGCCATCCCACGTTGATGTCGGTGAAACATCCCTTGTGATCCACCAGTGCTTGCAGCACCATTGAGAGGTACCCCTTGTGGTTTATGTACTGGTTGGCAAGGTGGTCCGGTCCCAAGATACGGATACGCGTTCCGTCTATCTCAGTTAGGGAAACCCAATGCAGCAAAGCTATCAACTATGACCTGTACATTTCCCAGAGTCACTATCCTTGATAGCAGAACATCAGTGATTGCGTTGGCTACTTGAATCACAGCAGTCCCCACAGTAGATTTGCCCACTCCAAATTGATTCTCTACTGACCGGTAGCAGTCAGGCGTTGCAAGCTTCCACAGGGCTATCGCCACTCGCTTCTCAACTGTCAGGGCAGCTCTCATCTTGGGATTCCTGTGCTTCAGGGTGGGGGAAAGCAACTCACAGAGTTCCAGAAAAGTGGCCTTACGCATGAGAAAGTTTTGCAGCCACTGGGAATCATCCCATACCTGCAACACTATGTGGTCCCACCAGTCTGTGCTTGTTTGCTGGGCCCAGAATCGGCATTCCACTGTATCAACCAGCCCCACTGCCGCCATGATGTCCCAATTGCCACATCCTGTGCTTTCCGGAACGTCTGTGTCCATATCCTCATCACAATCGTCTTTGTGCTGCCATCTCTTAGCCAGGTTCTGCACATACTGCAGTATAATGCGCGAGGTGTTTACAATGCTCACAACAGCAGCGGTGAGCTGAGCAGGCTCCATGCTTGCCGTGCTATGGCGTCTGCATGGGTAACCCAGGAAAAGAGCGAAATGATTGTCTGCAGTTGCTTTCACGGAGGGAGGGGAGACTGACGACATGTACCCAAAACCACCCGCGACAATGTTTTTGCCCCATCAGGCATTGGGAGCTTAACCCAGAATTCCAATGGGCAGCAGAGACTGCACGAACTGTGGGATAGCTTCCCACAATGCACCGCTCTGTGAGTCGATGCTAGACACAGTAGTGAGGACGCACTCCGCCGACTTAATGCAGTTAGTGGGGACATACACAATCGATTGTATAAAATCGATTTCTAAAAATCAACTTCTATAAAATCGATCTAATTTCGTAGTGTAGAGATACCCTTAGAGAAGCAGCTGTGCGTTCCTGAGATACCACCATGTGCTATTTCTAGGCAAATGTTGATTTTTAATAGTAGTCACGGTAACTCATCATTATTCATTAGCTTTAGCTTATTACACTTTTTCAGAAGCAGCGACAGGTTTTCAGGTAGGTACAATGCAATTTGAGTGGGAAAGGTTTTTGCCTCTTAAGGGCTGAAGTGGTGAAGGAACACTGAGCACTGACAAATGTTGTCATTGATGTTACTGAAAGATTCGGTAGCAGAACTAAAGAGACAGGCTGATGTACTCAGGGGGAAAAAATCAATGAATAAGAGGTATTTCTTTGATGACACATGGCTGGTTTTAGACTCCAAAGAGGTGACAGAAGAGAAGAGCCAGCTGCAAATATGTGTACAGTGGAGATAAAGCGCAGAAGAATCAGGATAACATGAAAGGTAATGACTGGGTAATTGTGTGGACAGGTATTAAGAGAGGAAAGAAGTGTGGCAAAAGGATGGCTGAAGTTGCAGGGTCTAATGTGTCAAATATTAGCTATCACTGGTGGTGATTCAGAGGATGGGATTATACAACACAGGGAAATGAATGAGGGAGTGATGGAGTAAAATAAATTGGAGCTGAACAAAAATATGTTTCACACATGGCAAAATCGGAGGATAGAGGGGAAAGTTGTTCTCGCCTCAATTTTTTCACAAAAGACAAAAAGAAACAATAAATCAATATATTTTACTGAGGTCACTGTTCAATTCTCACGTGACTTTAATGCAATGTGTTTGTTGCGTCTCTTGTTTTTAATTATCTCCATCCTCCTCTTATATAATTCAGAAATGGCCTCCATGTCTCTACAAATTCCTTCAGTTTATTCCCCAGCCTGTATTATGTACATTTTTGTCAGGAAACTGTGCTCAATTAACAGCTGCCGTTGTTTAGCACATGCACCATTGCCATGAAGTTTTCAATGAAGGCCACCCTTGTTTAGCAGCTACCATCAAGGCCAAATTGTGCCTGTGAGGCACTGGCCTGGCCTGGGTAGCTGTGAACCTGCACTGCTAATGGGAAGTTGAACTAGGATTATACCTCAAAGAAGCACAGTCCCTTCCTGGTTCACCTAAACTGCTCCTTTCTACCTTCATACATCCTTGTGCCCTTGGAGTGAGAGGTACTTCCACGGGCACTCAGAGGGAAAAATCACTACTGTTGCACCTGGGCCATGCAAGAACCTGAAAAAGAGGAGGTGGGGAAGACTTATCCCTATCTCCTGCACAAAGATCTGACACGTTCAGCCTTTCATTTGGTAGCCACAATTTTATCAGCACGCAAGCAGCAGGGGGCAACTAATTAAGTGTCACAGAAATCATGGCAGATATAATAGAGCTGGTCAGAATGTTGTAAATATTTTCCATGAAAAAAAAATTGGGGGTAGAAATTTGGAATAGATACGTCTCAGTTTTACCATTAAAAATGGCTGTTTTTCAAAAAACAGAATTTGGTTTTTAGAATCCAAAAATTGTTTGTTTCTTTGTTTGTTTTAAACAAAAATTTAAAAGAAACAAAACCTTTCCATTTCCCCCAAAGAGGCAATTTTTCATCAATTCTTTTTAAACTGTCTCTAATATACAGTGTTACCATTACATAACTACATAGTTACTACCAAAATTGTAACCCATTTCACTTCAAATACCCTTTTTATTTTTGGACTGCCATGCATTCACTTTCCTGATACCCCTTCCCACATTTAATTAGTTCTCAGATATTGTCAAAACTGCTGACTTTTTAAAATTTGCAAACCTCAACATTTAAGGCACATACTGAAACAATTGCATAAACTAGTCCTCCAGACTTTCCTGAAATTCTGTAACAAACCACTGCTCCTCTCCTGTACAACCTAATCTTAAACATCATATTACCAGGGGACTCATTCATTGTGAGCTGCATTTATAGTGAAGGGGATTGGAAGTCTGAATTGTCTGAATGCATAGCAATGTGTGAGCTTTCCAGCTACAAGGAATTTCCCTCTTAATAGGTGAAATCCACCCCCTGCTGAAGGCCAACACAGGCACCAAAATTGAATTTAAGCCATCAAAATATTGCTCAAGTAATTTATGGACCTTGAGCTGGCTCTAGGCACAGGAGTGAATTTCACCAATGGTGAGATTGTTGTGTGAAAGGATAGAAAAACTTTTTAAGAACAAGATTCCACAGCACTAAGCAGACTGAGTTAAACAAGAGACCTGACAATGAGCCTGTTATGACTGGGCATGTTGAAACGTACAATATGAGAAAAGTAATCTGAGATTTTTGAAAATCCATTCTAAATTCTTACATGGAAACCAAAGAGAGATAGACTGCATTTTCATTTGGTTGAACAAGCGGGATCTTGAAGTGGAGACATGCTCATTCAATTCATGCCCGTCCAAAGGATTTGAATTTTCAGACAAATTGGAACTAAACTGATGGAAAAATCTGAGATTGAAGGATATATAACATAATACTGATAAGGCGGTGTGATGCTGTGTAAAGAAAGATGACCATTTGTATCATTGTTGCTACCACGGTTACACAATTGCAACAAATCTTGTACAAAGTATATCATGTACGGTGTCAATAGAAAAGTTACAATCTATCAAATATGATTATTCTGCTAACATCCATTTATCATCTTTGTATCTAAAGTTATGAATATTGGCTATCGATTTATATCTGATACATGTGTTGTATTCCTGGGTAACACCCACCAGATAAGATTTACATCATGGCTAGACAGCTATATGTTGATGGCCCAAAGACACTTCATTCTAACAATGGGCCATCAAAGAAACTCATTCCACCCAATAAGCCTTTTCTGTGGCTACCTCAGAAAGAATATGGGCAATTGCTAACCCCTTGTGAATCATCAAAGCATGTAAGGGCATGTGATATGCTCATGTGACCCTGGATGCCATCTTGGGCCAGTAACTTTCCACAAACAGAGGCTGTGAGCTTTGTTTGAGACAGTAACATTGCATGCACATGGCAAAGGATATAAAAAGGCATCTGAGACATCCCCGTTTTGTCTTCATTTCCTGCTTCATTTCTCTGGATTGGATTTCTAACAAGGAAGCTCTAAACATGGACTGATGACCCCCAACCCAACTGGGTAATTCCAGGGAGAGACTTTTACAAACTAACAGTTTATTCCATCACTGCTATGATCATGATCTATGAACACTGAAAAATCATTTGTATGTATATATGATCTATTAACCTTTATAACGCTCTTCTTTTCTTTTATTATTAAACCTGTAGTTTTAGTTACTAAAGAATTGGCATCAGCGTGATTATCGGGTAACATCTGAGTTATATATTGACCTGGCTAAGTGGCTGATTCCTTGGGACTAAAAGGACCCTATGTTCGATGAAATTGGTTTTTGGTAACCACTCACCATAAAGTCTAATGTCTGGGTGGTGGGCCCAGGGCTGGAATGCCTAAGGAGACTGCATTTCCAACTTCTTCTTAATCAGTGTGATGAGACAGAAGTTTACTTTTGTTACTGGCTTGATATAATCTAATGATAGAATAACCTCCAGTTTGGGGTAAGTCTGCCTTATTTCTCAGCGGTCTGTCCTGTATTTGCTGTTCTCAGCTGTGACCCACTGAGGCATGGTGACAGGGAGGAGACAACATTATAGAAAGATTCCACTGATCCTATGTCTCCACTGCTTAATACTGTAGGAGAAAAAGCCATAGAGGGATTAGAAAAAAATTTAGTTTAATCTGGTAATGTTTGTCTATGTGATACAGACCGGAAATGAAAACCAGGGGTCATGAACTAAGCCTTAGGAAATTAGGAATTTCAATTTGTACTGATAAGGAAATAGACTAGATAACTTAATAGGTATTTTCCATCTCTAACTTCTGTAATAAGAGCAGATATGTAGTTCATTGTATAAGGTTACACAAAAGATAAATATACAAGACCAAATTTTGAAAGATGCATCTACCTATCTTAAGAACATAAGAACAGCCATACTAAGTCAGACAAAAGGTCCATCTAGCCCAGTATCCTGTCTTCCAACAGCGGCCAATGCCAGATACCCCACGGGGTATGAACAGAACAGGTAATCATCAAGTGATCCATCCTCCGTTGCCCATTCCCAGCTTCTGGCAAACAGAGGCTAGGAACATCATCCCTGCCCATCCTGGCTAATAGCCATTGATGGACCTATCCTCCATGAATTTATCTAGTTCTTTTTTGAATTCTGTTATAGTCTTGGCCTTCACAACATCCTCTGGCAAAGAGTTCCACAGGTTGACTGTGGAACTATTACAAATTTAGAAGTCTACAGTTTCACATGCCCCTTTCCTGCTAATGTTTCTGGATGTGGGTGTGCGTACTGAGGTATAACTACATCCCTCAGGGGTGTGAAAAGTCCACACCCCTGAGCAACACAGTTATACCTACCTAAATCCTGGTGTAGACAATGCTATGTCAATGTTAGAGCTTCTCCCATCGACATAGCTACCACCTCTTGTGGAGGTGGATAACTATGCCAACCACAGAAGCTCTCCTGTCAGCATAGCAGCTTCTTCACTGAAGTACTACAGCAGTGCAGCTGCTCCACTGCAGCATTTTGAGGGTAGACCTGCCCTAAGGCTATGTCTACACTTAAAACACTACAGCAGCACAGCTGCAGCATTTCAGTGTAGACACTCACTACAGTGATGGGAGAGGCTCTCCCATCACTGTAATTAATCTACCTACCTCAGAGGTGGTAGCTAGGTCCACAGAAGAATTATTCCATCATTGTCTGCACTGGAAATTAGGTCACCATAGCTATGGGCAGGTCTACACTACGGCAGGAATTGATGCTCTGAGACCGATCCACTGGTGGTTGATTTAGCGGGTCTAGTAAATACCCTCCAAATTAACTGCAGAGCACTCTCCAGTCAATCCCTGTACTCTACCCCCGATGAGAAGAGTAAGGTAAGTCAACAGGAGATTTTCTCCCGTCGACCCCCCACGGTGTAGACCCTGTGGTAACTGGACCTAAGTTACGTCGACTCCAGCTACGTTATTCATGTAGCTGGAGTTGAGTAGCATAGGTCAACTTCCCGCGGTAGTGTAGACATAGCCTACGTCTCTGAGGGGTTTGGATTTTTCACATGCCTGAGAGAGGTAGTTATGCCGAGACAAGATTTTAGTCTAGACCAATCCTAAGTTTACATATGCATTTCTCGTTCCTATGCACCTAACTAACTAAACTGCAGACACAAATGCAGAATGCACATCTACATTCAAGCTTTTACATAAGAAAGGGCCTAAGGGGAGGGTTAGCTCAGTGGTTTGAGCATTGGCCTGCTAAACCCACGGTTGTGAGTTCAATCCATAAGGAGGCCATCTAGGGCAAAAAAATAGTTGGGAATTAGTCCTGCTTTGAGCAGGGGGTTGGACTAGATGACCTCCCAAGGTCCCTTCCAACCCTGAGATTCTATGAAAACTAGAGCATGGATTTGAAACTACATGGTGTGCAAACTACTTAATATATTTATCTGATCATATGAGTTGTTTCAATGCCTGTCACATCCTAGTACAGCATTCACTTGAATGGATGTTCCTAGGAATAAGCTGAAAGTTTTGAATTAAAAAATAGTGAAATTTTCTGCTGAATACTCGTTCACTAAGGCTATGTCCAACTACCACTTATGTTGGTATAACTTATGTCACTCAGGGATGTAAATAAACCACCGCCCTGAGCAACGTAAGTTACACCGACATATGCCCCAGGGTGGACAGCACTATGCTGGCGGGGCATAGCTACTGCCACTCGTTGCAGGTGGATTAATTATGTCAACGGAAGAGCTCTCTCCCTTCGGTACAGAGCGGCTACACAAGAGATCTTACAGCAGTGCAGCTGCATCAGTACAACTGCGCTGCTGTAAGCTCTCTAGTGTAGACATAGCCTAAGTCAGGTAATAAAGGTATTTGCTATTATCCTTAAAACTTAGGCTAGAAGTAGTGCAATTTGCAAAGCCCTTTGTGGCATTGTGGAACTTTGAAGATTTTCTTTAAAACTTGGTCTTGCGATGACAAAGGCAATTTAGTTTAATAAGCTAGTGTATATGCTTCTGAATGACCTTTGTTTTGTTTTACAGTGACACCTGGTATTCTGACATAAAACTAGAGCCAAGTACAATAGAAAGCAGAAGGAAAAAAATGCTGCAGGTTTTGGAACATAGGTTCACTTTTTCAGGTACTCAAATATGGAGCTCATTTTAGAAAATATGGCATATAACTGTCCAGAATAATACTCCCCTATGCAACCCTATTTCATTGCCCAGTTATATATAATTTCTGAGACTGGTTTCAAAACTGTGTAATTGAAATGGCAAATTCCTCAATAACTTTTACTCCAGCTCTCTGTTTGTTAGGTATTCAGCAAATATAACAAGGTCTTGTACTAGTGGATGTAAAATTGATGTTATTAACCTATTTTCACTGATCGTGAAAAGCTTATTCTAAATATGTGGTTAACCAAAGCAAAACCGGCATCTAACACTAGAAAATCTGAACTGATTTATTATCTAAAGCTTGCTAAATGTACTTTGTTATCTACGATGATAACAAAATACATTTTATGTAACATGGTTCAATTATTCAGACTACCTCAGCCTTGAGAGCTAACCTATATCAATGCTCATTAAACATAACCAGGACTGTCCTGCATCCAGCTATATCCATGGGAGAGGACTGCAAAAGAAACTCTCCAAACTGAAACAAGTGCTACAATGTGCCATAGACTAAGTATACAGTCTTCTTCCAGAATGTGTATATATAACATGGAACACTGTGTGTGCTGAGTTCTCTCTTTCCTGGCTATTTACCCTTCTTTCCTGATTCTTAAATATTCTGTATACCCTTTATGGCCCTCCACTTTAATTAATAGCAGCAGTGGGTACACATCCACCCAGAAATTTGTTTTAATTTTATTCCTAGATGTGTTAAAATTATTTTTTGCAAAATAATAATTTAAAAAAATTACACACGTGCACACACACACACAAAGAAAAACACACTTTTACGAAGTAAGGCTCAACAACATAAATGAGTTAATGAGAAACATTAGCATTTCTACTGAATCAGGTATTACAGGCTAGAGCAAAAATCAAGTGAACAGGGATTGAGATAAAACTAAGAGGCACATACTTATTGGACCAAACTGTCTTTCCTCTCCGGCAAGTCTTAATGTTCTTCAGCAATGACAGCATCAACTTGATTGTGCTCTTTAAGCCATGTAGAATGAATGCTGAAGTTGCCCTTTCTGAATAACATATCATTTGATTACACCATATGCCACAATAATGCACTGGATTTAATTACCACTTAGCACCTGAACATTGAAATATTTGAAACCTGCCAAATAAAACTTTCCAGGGTTCTTCTGAAAGGACGTTATTATGATTATGATTATTATTGACAGGTCTATTGTGTGAAACCGACTTATCATTTCGTTACTCTGGGACATTAAATTGTTCAGAGCACTGAGCTCATTCCCCGCTCAGTGTGTTGAGTCATGCAGCTTCTATGCAGGGTTTTCAAAATTCCATTATCTCTTGTCACCTCTGTGACCTCCCCTTGTGACTGACTGTCACCTCTGCTGTGTGGGGTTACGCTACCTTTGGGCTTTCACTTTGAGGAGCTTTTGTAAACTGTTCTTTTAGAAGTCAAACAAGGCCTCACAATTATGAAGTAATCCAGGAACCTTTTCTCTCTTTTTAAGTTCTTGCACAAATCTCCAGTGTAGATGAATCCCAGTGTCTGAAAGAGCTCTACTACAAAAAAAGATAAAGATTACAATTGTAGTGTTTAAGATGACATGTGATTATTTGAATTGAGTCTGACATGGATATACTGGATTCTAAAAGTTGAAATGGCCATTGGCAGACTATTAAATCCTGACAACTCAACAAACAGTATTTTAAAAAATTGTATCACAGTGATGCCTCAGTTCAAATGTTCATATTTTCATAGTCTGGGTTGGAAACTTTAGCTGACAATGTTGTCAGTAAAATCAGACATTCTATCAAGTCAACTGATAGCCTTGGGCAATGATGGCTTTTTTCAATTAGCAATTTGCTTTTCAAAGTTGGCCCATGTGTAAATTGGCAGTAGCATTCAATGAGCTAAATCAAATGAGGCTGAACAGCCAAATATCTGAAAAGAGACAGCTTTATCTGGGCAACTTGCAAAAACAAACCAGAGCAACAGAATTTTTTAAGCAACACAGAATTCAGTACAACAATCTGTCTAATAATTTTGCTTCAAGGGACAGGTAGGTGTGGAAAGGTATGGACTTGATAAGTTTTGACTTGATTTTTTTTATAAATGTTCATATACAAGCCTACACTTTTAAAGAAAAAATATATATTTTGATTTAGGTTTTGCTAGTGCATGAAAAATACAAGTTTAAGGTATAGATTTGCAAGTAGTTATTTTTAAATTATTTATTGAGCTTTGTATTTTTCTTGAATTGTACAATATTTCACAGCTGAAGGACATGAAAACAAAATGGAGAGAAAAAGGAACATTAGTTGTTCAATGACTGCATGTCACATTTGATCTAGACTGTAGAAAAATAAATTAACCAAAACACATTGGTCACAATCCATCTGTAAAAACATGGCAATGTAGGTCCAAATTTAGCAAAGCACTTAAGAATGTGACAAGTCCCTTTGACTTCAGTGGGACTCTTTTATGCTTAAATTTAAGTATTTGCTTAAGTGTTCTGCTGAATGAAGGCCATAGAGAAGTACAAAGTGAAGACACTTTTGGCCGAAAAGATTTTCAAGAAATAGAAAGTTATATCCATGTGTTATGTTAATACAAAATAAGAATTATTACTTTTTCTTTTCAGGAAGAGGCACTCTATGACGAAGTCAAACTGAAATACAGCTGGTAGCAAATGAGACCCCCAGATCTCAGTGATTCAAGTTTATAAGGAATTTCTTCTAATCAGTCAGACCCAGCCCCCTTGCAACATGTGAAGTACTAGCATATTAGCACATAGCCCCACTGGTTTCAGTAGGATTATTCAAAGAATAAGGAAGTAAGGGTCCACAGACTAGCCCTTCCTATCTACAAATGCGCACCTCTCCACTTGTCCATCTTGACCTTGATAGCGTTGCTGTCATGTACCATATCCACAAACTGTATGCTATTCTTCCCAGCCACCGCTTCTAAACTCTCCCCTCAGGAGCAGTCTCTCCTTGACTCTTAACAGTTCAAATTTCTAATCAGTTGATGAAATTGTCCCCTGTAAGGGCATCATGTTGTTGATAACCAATGAGATAGTGTATCATGCCTGAGAGTTTTTCAAGCCTCTATACCAGGCCTGCACAACATGCGGCCCACGTGGGCTCACTGTGCGGCCCGCGGGGGGGTGAGTAGGCAAGCAGCGGGTGAGGGAGGGGGGCTGAGTAGGCGAGCGGGCGGGCAGTGGCGGGGAGTGAGTAGGCGAGCCGGGGAGGGTGGGGGGCTGAGGAGGTGAGCGAGCGGGCAGTGGCAGGGGGTGAGTAGGCGAGCTGGCGAACTTCTCCAACCCAGGACAGCTAAATGTGAGTGGGTAACTGGGGAGCAGGGAAGTGACCAGAACACAGCAGCCACTCACAACAGCCAAAGGACTGAGGTTGGACTATGGTTAAGACATGCTGGAAGGGGGGGGAGTCTTACATCATAGAATTTGTTAATTTATTAATAGTTGGTTTGCCCAAATTCATTCTGTTATCATCCTTTTCTCCTTGTTGTAACCCCTGGACTCAGTGCTTGCAAGTGGGGAAGAATTGCCCA
Organism: Emys orbicularis; assembly: GCF_028017835.1. Taxonomy (NCBI): domain Eukaryota; kingdom Metazoa; phylum Chordata; order Testudines; family Emydidae; genus Emys; species Emys orbicularis. Next base: position 262,974,400 of record NC_088683.1, on the reverse strand, counting down.
TCAGGGTTGCCCAAGGTTGTGTATATAGTTTCCCAGGTTTCTAAGTGGGGGCTTGAGCTGGTTTTAGGTAGGTCTTTAAGGAAACCACCTAGAAAATTGAACCTGGCCCTTTTTGCTGCCATCAATACCTGGCAGAATGGTTACATCTGTTCTTTCTTAGTAAATGTTTCCTCAAAGGCAGAAAACTGTCCAAGTTCCCATTTATTTCTTAATACAAAGATGGAATACGGAAAGTGCTTGCTCTGCTTTTTATTAATGCACAGCTTACAATGCAGATAATCCACATGATCCAAAGAAGAAAAATAGCCACTTTATGCAGGTGTGTGGGCACGGCTGAGCTTGCAGGTGCTGCCAGAAATCTAATATAAGTCTGAGGATTTATCCTCGTTGGATAAATATGTAATCCTTCAAGTGGTTTTGCACCCAATACCTCACTCAGTAACATTACAAGAAGCTATTTGGCATGTGGCATGAGGTACAGTTTTCACAAAGCCATGGCACAATAGTGATTTATCTTGTTTAATGGGGGGGGGGGAGGGAAATGACTAAAACCCAATCTCTAATATATCTTGGAGCCTGGAAAAAAATATAGCAAGAGAGAATCTTCTTGCCCAGTGACAAGAAAAATCTTCAGGGATTTTTCACACTAAATCTGCATGAGGCTATCCAAAAACTGCATCTTTTCTGTCAGTTTGAGGGATTTTTGGGGGGGGCTATTAAGTAGAATATTCTGTTTGGCTCTACTCTTACATTTTAATACCAGATGTCACTGTAAAATGAAAGGGATGTCAATCAAAAGCATATATATTAGCTCACATATCAGGCTTTATTGCTGCTAGACCAAGTTGTAAAGACAATCCAAAAATTCCACAATACATCCTGTCAACTACGCCAGAAGGTTACACACTTTATTATTATGTATTACATGGATTCCAGCAGCATCTAGAGCAGGGGTGGGCAAACTTTTTGGCCCAAGGGCCACATCTGGATGGGTAAATTGCATGCAGGGCCATGAATGTAGGGCTGGGGCAGGGGGTTGGGGTGCAGGAGGGGGTGCAGTGTGCAGGAAGGCGCTCAGGGAAGGGGGTTGGGATGCAGGGTGCAGGAGGGGTGGGGCAGGGGGCCCAGGGCAGGGGGTTGTGGTGCAGGAGGGGGTGTGGAGTGCGACAGGGGGCTCAGGGCAGGGGGTTGGGGCACAGGAAGGGTGCGGCAGGGGGTTGGGATGCGGGGTGCAGGAGGGGTTCAGGGTGGCAGCGGCGCGCAGCGGGGCTAAGACTGGCTCCCTGCCTGCCCTGGCCCCATGCCACTCCCGGAAGTGGCCAGCACCACATCCCTGCGACCCCTGGAGGAGAGGGGTTAGAGGGCTCCGTGTGCTGCCCTCCCCTGCGGGTACCTCCCCCGAAGCTCCCATTGGCCGCGGTTCCCCGTTCCCAGCCAGTGGGAGCTGCAGGGGATGGTGCTTGGAGGCGAGGGCAGCGCACGGAGCCCTCTGCCCCCCCTTCCCAATGGGCTGCAGGGACGTGGTGCCGGCCTCTTCCAGCAGCGGCGCGGGGCCCATGGGTCCATGGGGATGGCAATCCCACAGACCAGATCCAAAGCCCTGATGGGCCATATCCAGTCCGCGGACCGTAGTTTGCCCACCCCTGATCTAGAGGCCCGAACTGATTTTGAAGCCCCCATTGTGCTAGGCCCTGTACATGAGAGACAGTTCCTGCCATGCAGAGTTTTCAGTCTAAGTTGATAAGACAGACAAAGGTTTGGAGAAGAAACAGAAGTGAAGTGACTTGTCCAGGTTTGCACAGCAAGCCAGTATCAGAGATGTAAACAGAACCTAGGTCTTCTAATTTCCAAATCAGTGTCCTATTGTTTGGACAGTGTGATCTCTCAACTTTAGCTGAAAGTACTATAAAGAGTAAAGACAATTTACCCTTACATTATAAATCACCTTCATTTTGTGCCTAATTCTTCAATGCTTATGCTTCCTCTTTGAGTAGCTCCATTGATTTCCCTGGGATATCATAGTAGGGTGGTAAAGCTACTCCAACTACTTACAGGGCAATGTAACACTTTGAGTGAATAAGAGTGGCAGAACTGGGCCCTATATTAATAACTGAGTAAGTGAGACTATTAAGCAGAATATTTTACTGTTGGTGTATTCACAGTTTACATAGCCTTATTTCTAAAAAAGCACACTCAAATGAGTGTATTGAGATGATGTAACAGGTATTATAACAATTTATGTGGTTAGATAATTATAATTGATATTAATAATTTGTCTTAACTGAACATACCTTAATTTTGTAGCAGAAAATACAAGGTATTTTTTCCCTCAGGCAAAGCTTTGAGAAACAGTTATTTAAGAAAAAAAATCATGCTTGTATCCATGGATTTGTAACCGATAGGTGTTTACAGTACAGTGTCCCAGTCAATGCCTTTCAGATTTTATTTCCATGTCCGAAGAGTCAGGATTTGGTTCAGGGAACAGGCGGCATATGCTCTGTGTGGGCATGTCTGATCATCATAGGGAATGGTATGTGGAATGTTTGCAGGACGGTACGTCTGGGGTCAGTGGGTAGAGGGAGGACACAGGGTGACTGGATAGGAGGATTGGGGAAGTTGGATGGGGAGGTTAGGAAGTGGGATACTTTGCCCTGGAAGGGGAGTTGAATGCAGGGAATGTAGGGGAAAAGGTTTAGAATAAGATGTGTGCATCAGAACTAAATAACAACAGGACAGAATTTTAGTAAACCTCATCCACCAATTTTCCTACTTCCCCTCCTGATGTTTATAACTCTTACTTGTTCTATCATGCCTGTCATTGGATTGTAATCCCTTTGAGACAGGGATTGTGTCTAGCTGTATGTTCTGTAAACCGCCTAGAACACTGTGGGGGTTATCAACATATAATTTTCTTCTCTGCTTCTCACCGGCCATTTTCTCTGTTTTGTTAATTGCTGCTCCTAAAAAATCCAAGTGCTACATATTTACTTGTGGCTTGGCTCTTTCTACCTGGTGTGATGTGCTGCCTTCAGTTCAAGCAACTAAACTAAGTGAATGGCAACTAGCTTCTCTCTCTAGGTTTTCACTTGCTGTTGCAAGGCGCAAAAATAAACAAACAAACAAATAAACAAAAACGTTCTGTCCAGTCTGGACTCTGAGAGATACAGCTGTAGGCTAATTATTTCTTCAGTCTGTCAGCAAAAAGTTAAAATGATATACACTTTAAAAAAAAAAAAAAAAAAAAACATGGCCCAGATCTTACTCCAACTAATTCTCCCATCTTCCCCCATTGACTTCAAAGGGTATAAATAATAGCTGCATTTACCTGCATATCTTTTTAAGGCATTTCTAGACTGTAGGTATAACCTTACAGATACCCTGCTACACTAGCCAAACACATGAGTTTCTTGTTTCCTGTATGATTAATAATTAATGCTTATCTTGAATGCACTTTACAAATATAGTGCAATCCTCAGACAGTATCACAGATAAGTCTCCTCACATGATGGGATAGATACATATTACTTCCATTTTGCATAAAGGGATTCTTAGGCACATCGATTATGCGACTTGTCCAGTGCCACAGAGGGAGTATGTGTCAGAACTTGGATTAGAATTGAAGTTACTGACTCCCAGTTCTCTGCTCAGACCACTAGGGCAACCTGCCTTCCTTTGTTAGCAACAGGGTGTTCATAATCAGTTTGCAAGATAAGTAGCTTAATAAATGTGGAGGGGTCATGTGCGTCTGAGTCTACTAATTCAGCCTTTCTGGTCCAAAGAGACAACGGTGCACTGGTTTTACATTACCAAGTTTCTTCACACAACCAAAAAGGCTACGAATTTCATTCTTAATTTGAAATGAAAATCTAAATATTGAAAAACAAACCAGTTTTTGGTAAGACCCTAAATTATATCAATTTATCAGTTTTTCTAGGCCAGCAATTCCTATTGTCCAAAATCCTGATTTTCACCGCCACACACAGAGTCCCGAACAGGAGGGCTGGCAGGCTCCGTTGAAACCACCAGTCCACCACTGCGGAGCCTGTCATTCCTGGAGTTTAGAAGCATCATTTGCATCACTACACTACACCCGCTCCCCACCACAGTCTGCGTCCCAGTTTCAACACTTTCCCACGAAAACAGTAATAAAGAAAACGGTGTTCATTAACAAAATTCAAGTGATTTTATTTTTAAACGTGGGTTGTAAGGGGAGGAACGGGGTATGTAACTGGAGAGGATACTGAACATTTAGTGGGTAAAGAAATGGGGGCAGGTTCAGCTTCTCTGTACACAAACTGAAAAGTCACAGGTTACCCTGCTCACTCAGGAACCTAGCTTTCAAAGCCTCCCGGATGCACAGCGCGTCCCGCTGGGCTCTTCTAATCGCCCGGCTGTCTGGCTGGGCGTAATCAGCAGCCAGGCTATTTGCCTCAACCTCCCACCCCGCCATAAAGGTCTCCCCCTTGCTCTCACACAGATTGTGGAGCACACAGCAAGCTGCAATAACAATGGGGATATTGGTTTCGCTGAGATCACAGCGAGTCAGTAAGCTTCTCCATCTCCCCTTGAGACGGCCAAAAGCACACTCCACCACCATTCTGCACTTGCTCAGCCGGTAGTTGAAGAGTTCTTTTTCAGTGTCCAGGGCGCCAGTATAGGGCTTCATGAGCCAGGGCATTAGCGGGTAGGCTGGGTCCCCGAGGATGACTATAGGCATCTCCACATCCCCAAGAGTTACTTTGTGGTCCGGGAAGTAAATACCTTCCTGCAGCCGTCTAAACAGACCAGAGTTCCTGAAAACACGAGCGTCATGAACCTTGCCCGGCCATCCGACGTTGATGTTTGTAAAACATCCCCTATGGTCCACCAGTGCTTGCAGCACCATTGAAAAGTAGCCCTTTCGGTTGATGTACTGGCTGGCCTGGTGGTCCGGTCCCAGGATAGGGATGTGAGTTCCATCTATAGCCCCACCGCAGTTTGGGAATCGCATCTCGGCGAAGCCATCTATGATGACCTGCGCGTTTCCCAGGGTCACTACCTTTGAGAGCAGTACCTCAACGATTGCGTTGGCTACTTGCATCACAACAACCCCCACGGTAGATTTGCCCATGCCAAAGTGGTTCGCGACTGACCGGTAGCTGTCTGGCGTTGCAAGCTTCCAGAGGGCTATGGCTACTCGCTTCTGGACAGTCAGGGCTGCTCGCATCCGGGTGTCATTGCGCTTCAGGGCAGGGGACAGCAACTCACAAAGTTCCAGGAAAGTCCCCTTCCGCATGCGAAAGTTTCGCAGCCACTGTGATTCATCCCAGACCTGCAGCACTATGCGGTCCCACCAGTCTGTGCTTGTTTCCCGGGCCCAGAATCGCCGTTCCACATCATCAACATGACCCATTGCCACCGTGATGTCCTCGGTGCTGGGTCCCGTGCTTTCTGACAGGTCTGTGCTACTCTCAGACTTCAGGTCCTCACCGCGGTGCCGTAGCCTCCTCGCCTGATTTCTCTGCATCTGCCTCTGGGAAAGGTGGATGATAAGCTGCGAGGTGTTGACAACGGCCACAACTGCAGCGATGGTCGCAGCGGGCTCCATGCTCGCAGTGCTGTGGCGTCCGCGCTGTCACTGACCAGAAAAGTGCGCGAACTGATTTCCCGCCGGCGCTTTCAGGGAGGGAGGGCGGTAGTGACGGACGGATGACGACAGTTACCCAAAAGCACCCTCGACACATTTTTTTACCCAGAAGGCATTTGGGGCTCGACCCAGAATTCCAATGGGCAGCGGGGACTGCGGGAACTGTGGGATAGCTGCCCACAGTGCACCGCTTCCTATGTCGACGCTTTCCCCGTTAGTGTGGACTCACAAAGTCGAATTACTGTCCTTAGTGTGGACACACACGTTCGACTTTGCAATATCGATTCCACATATTCGATTTAAGTAAAATCGAACTACTCTCGTAGTGTAGACATACCCTAAGAATACTAATCGTGGTATAAAGATAGAAGAGAAATACAGATATATACCCCTAATCTTATGTGTTGCTTTTTCTTTTATTTTCCTCCTCTCCCCAACGTTCTTAAAGGCATCTGTTTTTAGACTCAGCCACCTCAGATCTTTGCTGCTTTGCTTGGTCTTGAGGGTTCCACTGTCAGGTAGGATCTGTAACCAGACCTGCATCTGGAGAAAAGAACCAGCTGCAGCCTCCCCACCTTTACAGAAATACAGAAACCCTAGATCAGTTGGATAGTTGCCTAGGACGGTCTTCCCCTGCCCTGGGTTGAGCTTTGATGCAAAGCCTTAGGCTAGGTCTACACTGGGGGGGGGGGATCGATTTAAGATACGCAAATTCAGCTATGCGAATAGCGTAGCTGAATTCGACGTATCCGAGCTGACTTACCCCGCTGTGAGGACGGTGGCAAATCGACCGCCGCGGCTCCCCCGTCGACGGCACTTACTCCTACCTGCGCTGGTGGAGTACGCGCGTCGATTCGGGGATCGATTGTCACGTCCTGACGAGACGTGATAATTCGATCCCCGAGAGGTCGATTTCTACCCGCCGATCCAGGCGGGTAGTGAAGACAAGCCCCAAGTGAATCAAGAGCAATTAAAGACACACATCCTCTCTTTCTTCTCTTCCACTTGCATGTGTTTATATGTTTCAGTTAGTGGCTGTGTCTAAGGGGAAAATCTAGCCTCACTTCCACAGCCAGGAAGCTCCTCCTCCTGCTCCTCCTGGTGCAGTTCTGCAGTAAAAGTGGGGATGGTGGACATGAGAGGAACGGGACGGGAGTGTATGTCCCTCTCCACAGCAGTGCGCAGGAGCAGGAGGGGGTTGGCACAGGTAGTTCTGGAGGATACTATTTCTCTTAATAAACTACATAGGAATAAAAGGGCAGCATGACCCCAGGCCACCTCCAATACACGAGGCTTCCTCAGACAAGTGCATGGGGCAATGATGAATACAGTGTTGACCTTGTGGTGCTTTTGTTCTTGTTGCCATGGAAAATATGCTGCATATTAATTAGTTTACTTGTCCTTAAATTTTTTGCATTAGCTTGTACACAGACATGTGTAGGTTAAATCAATCATTTGTCAAGAATCTGATGGGTTGGCCATCTCCTTGTCTGGGAAAATTGCTGACATTGCATTAAACAAGTGAAAATTGTCATCTCCACTAATGGAGGAGTGAAGGAAAACTGTCCTAATCTCATAGAATTCATTCTAAAACTGAAAAATCAGAGCTGTTTGGGGACTTTTCTCTTCAATAGCATAGCAGGGGCATTAGAAGCTGTATGGAACACCCAAGCAACTAACACCCGTGAGAATTACAAGAAAGACACAGGGGACAGTACTTTTCATTCCATAGGATTATTTGAATAAGAAATACTGAAAGATGATAAAAAATGTCAGCTTGAATTAGGAAGCAGAGAAGTATACAGATTTGATTGAAGAGAGGGGTGTCTAGACATGTCCAAGGTAAGAAATTAACGGGCCAAAAACTGGCTGAAGATAGTAAGGGTCAAATTTTCACTTTGGCCTTTAAACTTGGGAATACAGCTTTTTGATGGTCACCCATTTGCATGTGAAAACTGGGCAACTGCACAAGGTATAATTTAAACAGGCTAATTATATACTTGTCAAATGTGGGGGGCTGAATAGCCTGAATTTCAGAGGTGCCAAGAACCCACAGCTCTCACTGAAGTCAATTCAATCAGCATGTCTGAAAATCAGACTGCTTTTATTTAGGTGTCTAAATAGGAACTATGGGCCTAACTTTAGGAATCCACATTGGAAAAATTTGGCCATATATTTCAGGACTGATGTACTGCTACTCAGCCTCTCTGGTGGTTTCCGGGAAGGGCATTATGTATGTTATTTGGGTCTGGATATCTCCATTGAATTCCCCACCAAACTACAAAAATCATCTAATCATTTGGGGACTGATCCTGCTACCCTTATACATAGTGAGTGGCACCTAAGGCCCAGATCCTCAAAGGTACTGAGGTGCCAAACGACCATTGATTTTCTTCTCTAGCAGCACCAGACTTACTAGTAGGAGAGCTGGTTCAGTGCTAAATCAGAGCAAAGAGTGTCACCTACTGAATCACCAGCACCACTTCCTGTGTAGCATATAGATGCTCTTTGGAGTTTCACTTATGTTCCTTTACAGGTCTGATTTTCTTTTTGCTTCCAATACACTTTCTTTTTTTTCCTGATAAGCCCTTAGAACAACACTTTCCTAGCTCCCCCTACTCTCTTTTTTGGCATTGGTCAGATAGTAACTTGAGCCCGTGTTCCAATTACATGTAGATGTCTCTCATTTTGAAAAATTCCAGATTATTTTTAAACAGCCAGAAATCCCCTGAAATACTGCAATGGGAGGGTACTTCCTTCATCTATTGTACATTTCAAAACTGTCACAATTGCCAGACAGTTCATTATGTATGATAAACCAGACAAACCAGTTCTCACTGGTAGAAAATGCATGCGTGAAACTGGAGGTGAAGATGTTAAGATACAGTCATGTCTGCCTTCATTGGTGGAATTGTATGCCTTTCCTCTTCCTGAAAAAAAGAAAGGTTCCTTCCTTCCCAGCGACTGTGCTTTTTTTTTTTTTTACCCATTCAGAGCGGGATGAACCTCAGGAGATTTGGGATCATTGTGGTAAAGGGGTTAAACAGCTTTATAAACAAAGAATATATGGGACTAAACTTGCTGAAGCTCTTAAAATATCATCTAAAAAGCAGCATATTCATATAGGAACCATCATGGGACAACCATGGAGCATTAAAAGCTGTATTTTAAAAAGAGCTCTTTATTGGTCAAGTATTTTAAATGTGTATTTTTAAACATCTGGGGCTGTGAAAACAGTACAGCTCAGATCTATACATTAAAGGAGAAGGCAGGGGATGGCAAGCAGCAGTGAAATCAACAATGCAGCACCTGGTTCCTGACCTAAAATGACTATGAAACTGAAGATCTCATCATTGGTTGCCACAGCTCCCTGCAACATGATCCCTTTCTAATATATTTTTCTAATGCTCCTTTTAGGCCTCCTGTAGGCTGTAGCTGCAGTGAACAATCCCTGTGAGCTCTTTCTGTGGAAATTGGCTAAGAGACGGGAAACAAAGTATAAAAGCTAACAAATGGATTCAAGTTTTCTTCTATATTGTTATCACTTCCAGCGAGCAATTGTGTCTACTTGCTACAATAGGCAAACTCAAGATTTTTTTAAAAATAAGCAAGGGTCCTTGAAGCCATCTTGAAACCCCAAGATTCCCCCAATTTTACTCCCTTTCTGACATCAAAACTCTGTATTATAATAGTCACATTGACAGCCAAGGACTGAATGCATCAATATTGCTTCTCAGCTGCCAGCTGTGTTGTTTCTCAGCACTGTAAAGTATGCGCTCTTCACTTCCAAGGAACAAATGCAGTTTTGACGTAGGCAGGTAGAGCACGCTCACTGAAGTCAATTGAAATTGTGCCTCTTACACTAGGGATGGATTTGGTCCTAGATCTGCTGTCTTATCCAGCATTCCTAACCCTTGAAAACAACCACTAGAGTTTGTTGAAAGCCAGTGTGAATTGCGACTGGCTTTCAGATGGCTGCCCCGTGCTCCCCCTTTGGTCAAGCGGTGCCTTACAGTTCAGTTTCCCATTTGGAGCAGAAACTGGTGACCCACAACCAGGTATTTTTTACATTAAGGATGTACATTTTTCACACTGGGGTGAAATCCTGGCCCCAGTGAAATCAACGGGAGTTTTGCCATTGACTTTAATGGGGCCACAATTTCACCCTTGGAGCTAAAGGGTGCTTCCAATCATATTAGCTCACTCAGGGTATGTGTTCATGAATTACAGTAGATAGCTACATCCATAAAATCAATGAAACTGATCCATACATTACTATAGCTACAAGGTACTGGGGACTTATTTACACATCTTGAATATACCTTTTCTACTCTGGCTGTCATGAAATCAGCACCTCAGCCTTGCCATTACACATGCCAGGTGCTTTAAATTACAGTCAATGCCTAATATTTCCTTTCTTTCTGGTGGCCAAATTATGAGGCTCTGCCTTGAGTTAAAATGGGGCTTGTTGTCCTGGTGACAAATACCCTCTTGAGGCTCACTCTTGGTTCCTTGGTCCCATGAAGTTATGCTCACTGCTGCTGGAGGAGCTGTGCTGATGGACTCTGAAGGGAACCATGTCCATCTCTTCCCAACACGATGGTCAACCTGATGCAAGTTTGAGGGCGGGATCAGAAAAGGTGAAAAACGCAGAGGTTCTTTTGAGCATGGATGATTTACCTGAGCAGAGGGGAAGAAAATGGATGAATGGCTCCTTTGGAAAAGGATTTTTATGCCCCAGATTGGTAGCTACTTGGTATAATGTTAGGAAACTGATGCAGGAGTATTTCAGGGATGCATGGCCTATTTTTATGTTGTGAGGGAAATGTCCTGAGTTCACTGAAAAGAAACAAAGTTAGAAACCTGTTGTGAATCCTTGTGACTGCAGCCAATAAAATATAATGCCTCTCTATGGACAGAGGTGCTAAGCACTTTATATTCCTATTGATGACAATGGGAGTTAAAGGTGCTTAGCACATCCCACAAGGTTTTCAGCACCTCAGAGGATCAGATTCTATGTCTGCAGACAGAAATAACAAATATAGAAATGGATTGTCAAGAATCAAAGAATTAAGATAAATGGAAACACCTACTACCTGTATTAATTTAACAGCTGAGCTGTGGGAGGAAAGATGAATCAACGTGGGTGAACTTGTTTATACATAACTAATAATTTTTATAACAGGATGTATACTTACTGTAACCCATCACCTAACTGTCTCAATCATTCCTTATTAGGTCCAGTATTGTTTAGTATATTTATTAATGATAGGAAAAGGGGGCTGAGTAGTGAAATAGCAAAATTTGCAGATGACACAAAGTTATTTAGATTAGTCATGACCTGAGATGAGTGGGAAGAACTTCAGAGAGACCTAACTAAGTAAGGTGAGTGGGCAATATGTTGGCAAATGAAGCTTATTGTTGATAAATGTAAAGTAATATACACTAGGGGGAAACTTTTAAACTTACAGGGTTCTAAATTAACTCTATAAACTTAGGAAAGGGACTTGGGTGTCACTGCAGATATCTCTGCTCCATGTGCAGCTGTGGTTAAAAAACTCTAACAGGATGCATAAGGAAAGGGATGGAGAATAATATGTAAAATACTATAATGCCCTTTTTATAAATAGTGGATGCAGTTATATATGGAAGACTGAGCACATTATTGGTCACCCCATCTCAAAAAGGATATTGTAGAATGAGAGGGGGGGTTCAGAGAAAGGTGACAAAAATGATTAGGAACATGGAACATCTCTTATATCCACAAAGATTAAAAAGATTGGTATTGTCTGCCTGAAAAAGGAGATGAATGAGAGAGAATATGATAAAAGTATACAAAATATGGAATGGTCTAGAGAAGCTAGTTTGAGAGCATCTGTTCTTCCTGTATTACAACACAAGGATAAGGAAATTAAAAGGTGTGAAGTTCAAAACTGAGAAAAGGAAATGCTTTCTCACACAGTGTGTAATTAGATTGTGGAACTCAGTACCACAGTCATTGAGGCCAAGAACTTAGCAAGATGCAAGAGGGATGGAGCATTTAAACAGAGGTCAAGAATATTCAGAGTTATAATTAATGATAACAAAAATGGTGGAAGGGATATTGAAACTCATGCTTCAAGGCTTAAGCCAATCTCTAATTATTCTAGATCAGGATGAGACCTAGTGTTTACCCCACATCTGCCAACTGTGGGGTTCTTGTATCTTTCTCTGAGGCATCTGGTACTCACCACTGGCAGAGATTGAATACTGGACTCGATGGACCTTGGGTCTTATCCAGTCTGGTAATTCCTATGTTCCTAGCTCTGCTGCATTCTTTTCTCTTGCATATCTGACCCTCTCTTTTACTGGTTATGCAGGAAATGTAACTGGTACAGTCAACAATTTTGTTAATCTTCAAATAAAATAATTAGTAGCTGAAAAGGATTTGTGCATAAATAACATTGCTAAAAGGCTTAACACTGCCATATTTTTAAATAGTTTAATTACTATCTAATTTATAGCTCTCACTTGGCTAGTAATCATGGATCAAATTCCCTGGTGGAGTAAATTGGTGCCGCTCCACTGACATCCTTAGTCAATTTACATCAGCAAAGAATTCCACCCTCTATTTCAAATAACATTTCTAGACTTCAGACACAGCCCAGGAATACCAACAATGCCCCGAGAAGGAATTATGTATCTCTGGATCATTCTGCAGTCTGTAAGGGATGCTGCTAGGCTAGTTGCTGCTGTTGTCTCTTCCTGTCTTGTTGATGATCATCGCCACACACGGGGTCCTGCTTATATAAGTGTTAAGCCAAATCTTCCACGTTGCTCCCCGACAACATATTGTAGGGAAAGCACTCAATCGTGGTGCAGCAAGAGAGCCAAGATATACTCTAAGGGTCAATTTCTGCCCTTATTTGCACTCCTCCATCCATCAGTTACTCCGATGCAACCCCACTGAAGTCCACACTGTTGCATAGACATACCTGAGGGCCAGAATATGTACGTTTTGTACTGCTCAATAAGGTCACATGAAATTTCCCCTCTGTATTTAGCATACGGTATTTGTGTCTGGCAACTTACTCTACCCAGGGCTGACTGTGAAGGCCATGTGCAAATTCTAACTTGTCTAATACACAGCAGCCCATCCTCTGATCAAGGAAGAACACCGAAAGCACACCACACTACTGCTCTGCATGTTCCACTGGCTCCCCAATCATTTCCAGATTCAGTTCAAATTCCTAGTCCCAATCTTAAAGCATTCCTTGGGCCTGGGCTTGGCTATTTAAGAGACCATCCATGATGTACTCTGACAGTTGTGCACAATGGGGTCACTGCAGTTCTATCAGCCTAATTTCTTATAAGGTCTGCATGGCCATGGTATCTGATTCCCCTCAAAATGATAAGACATCAAGATATTTATATCTCCCCTGTCTAGTTAGCTGGCTCTGAAATTTGTTTATTTATTTGTGCGTGGTGCTACTTTGGGAAGGCTACATTTAAGACGTGCCATTTGCTCTCAGGATCATAGTCACCTGGATATCTTCAGCAAGTGAGTTTTGTATTAGTGGCCAGAACTAGACCTGGACAGGAATTTTTCAACTACAGTAGGACTTCAGAATTACGAACTGACCAGTCAACTACACACCTCATTTGGAACCAGAAGTACGCAATCAGGCAGCATCAGAGACAAAAAAAATTAAAAGCAAATACAGTACAGTACAGTGTTAAATGTAAAGTACTAAAACAATAAAAGGAAAGTTTAAAAAAAATAAAGATTTAACAAGGTAATGAAACTATTTCTGTGCTTGTTTCATTTTAATTAAGATGGTTAAAAGCAGAATTTTTTCTCAGCATAGTAAAGTTTCAAAGCTGTATTAAGTCAATGTTCAGTTGTAAACTTTTGAAAGAACAACCATAAGGTTTTGTTCAGAGTTACAAACTGTCAAGGCTGCTTCCCCACTCTGAACTTTAGGGTACAAATGTGGGGGCCTGCATGAAAACTTCTAAGCTTAACTACCAGCTTAGATCTGGTCCGCTGCCACCATTCCCAAAGCTAATTCCCTTCCCTGGGAAGCCTTGAGAAACTTTTCACCAATTCCCTGGTGAATACAGATCCAAACCCCTTGGATCTTAAAACAAGGAGAAATTAACCATCCCCCCTCCTTTCTCCCACCAACTCCTGGTGGATCAAGATCCAACCCCCTTGGATCTAAAAACAAGGAAAAATCAATCAGGTTCTTAAAAAGAAGGCTTTTAATTAAAGAAAAAGGTAAAAATCATCTCTGTAAAATCAGGATGGAAAATAACTTTACAGGGTAATCAAACTTAAAGAGCTCAGAGGACCCCTCTCTAGCCTTAGGTTAAAAGTACAGCAAACCGAGATAAAGACTCTAGTAAAAGGTACATTTACAAGTTGAGAAAACAAAGGTAAACTAACACGCCTTGCCTGGCTGTTTACTTACAAGTTTGAAATATGAGAGACTTGTTCAGAAAGATGTGGAGAGCCTGGATTGATGACTGGTCCCTCTTAGTCCCAAGAGCGAACAACCCCCAAAACAAAGAGCACAAACAAAAGCCTTCCCCCCCCCCAAGATTTGAAAGTATCTTGTCCCCTTATTGGTCCTTTGGGTCAGGTGTCAGCCAGGTTACCTTAGCTTCTTAACCCTTTACAGGTAAAAGGATTTTGGAGTCTCTGGCCAGGAGGGATTTTATAGTACTGTACACAGGAGAGCTGTTACCCTTCCCTTTATAGTTATGACACAAACATTTCAGAATTATGAAGAACCTCCATTCCCGAGGTGTTAGTAACTCTGAGGTTCTACTGTAAACGTTTTTTTAGCTGAAAAATGCTGATTAATCAAAACTGACATTTTGCAAAATGGGGTTGCTTCTGACAACTCTCCTGCCTCAAAAAATTATTGGGGGAAAAAAGAGTTTCAAAACTGTTGAAACATCTGTGACGAAGTGGGAATTTTCTGTAGTATTTTTATGATGCCTATGTGTGCCTCAGTTTCCCCTGTATGTGCATGGTTATCCAGTATAGGAACAAGGCTTAAGGCGTGGTCTACACTACATGATTAGGTCAATGCAAGGCAGCTTATGTTGACCTAGTTGTACATGTGTCTACACCAGGCATCAGCAACCTTTCAGGAGTGGTGTGCCGAGTCTTCATTTATTCACTCTAATTTAAGGTTTTGCGTGCCAGTAATACATTTTAACGTTTTTCGAAGGTCTCTTTCTATAAGTCTATAATATATAACTAAACTATTGTTGTATGTAAAGTAAATAAGGTTTTAAAAATGTTTAAGAAACTTTATTTAAAATTAAATTAAAATGCAGAGCCCCCCGGACCGGTGGCCAGGACCTGGGCAGTGCGAGTGCCACTGAAAATCAGCTCGTGTGCTGCCTTCGGCACGCGTGCCATAGGTTGCCTACCCCTGGTCTACACTCAAACTGGTCTCCCACCACTGTAAGCACCCAGTTATGCCGACATAGTAACACCACCTCCCCAAACAGTGTAGAGCCACGGTAGATGTACTTAGGTCAACACAGCTCAAGTGTAGACACTGCATTAGTTGGGTCAACCCTAACTGTCCTCCAGCAGCAGTCCCACAGTACCCCACACTGATTGCTCTGGTCACCATTGTGAACTCCACTGTCCAGGGGTCACAGGGACTGGAAGTCCCCCCTCCCCTTGAAAGCTCCATGAATTTTTGAATTTGCCCAGCTTGATGAGCACACCAAGCAGCTCTCCATTGTTGAGTGCAACTGCCAAGCTGACCATGCTGGCTCCATGTACCAGATGAACTCCTGCCTGGAGTAGACAGGAGATATTGGAGCTCCTAGGCCTATGGGGAGCACAGCAGGCACAGCTCCAGTCCAGCCATAGGAAAGTCAACACCTATGAGCAGATTGCTAAGATACATTGGGGGGCAAAGGGGGGGGGGGCGCGCGTGTGTGGCCTGTGGGTAATTGAAAAGGACTGGCTCTGGGCTAACCAGAATGGACTATGCTTTAACCTTCATTTCCCTGTGCTAACCTGTGTGCCAGGTGACTAAGAAATGGTTACCTTGTTTTTGGAAAGGCTGCTTGTCTCATTGCAAATACTCACTGAGAGCATTGGGCACAGTACAAGCCTTCCTTCAGACTCCAACCTGGCTGGATATGCCACAGGGAGCCAGAGAGAGAGAGACAGGGATCACTGGAACAGTCTTGGAGTCATGGAGGCCACAGACTTGCCCCTGTGGAACCATGTGGGTCTTTGGGGCCCAGCACACTAAAGGGGTCACTGCCAGGAGACTGGTTACAGGCTGGGCATTAGACCAGACCTCAGGACAACATCCCATGTGAACATTTTTTTAAATGAATAATTCTGGTTTTTCAAGTTGAAACAACTTTTCTTTCAAAATTTTAGTAAATATAGCCTAAAAACAAAATGTTTCAACTGACTCACACCAAAACATTCTTCAGTTTTCTGGTTTGTGAAAATGGTTGAAATTTTTGACTTTTTGTCCGATGGGAAATTTGTCTGAAATCTTGAAAAATTCTCACAGGACAGAAACCCCATTTCCTGCCCACCCTAGGCAGAACCCAGGACGAAATGCCTGACCCTAAGTCATATTAGTCTCCATGGAGAACTCTCAACTGAGATCAGAACCAGCACAAGCCTGATTGTTTCAGCACATTATACACACACACACAAAAAAAACCCTTTTGCACAAGCCTTTGCTCAATTGGAGCTCATGAACAACTCAGCATTATTTCTTTTCATCAGATCATGACTGAAAGAAGAGGAAGAAAAAAAATCCAAGTACTAACAATTTGCCCAAGATATAGAGAAGAGCCCATTATAGACATATGTATATTTGACAACTTGATCCCCTGATGATTGGGCACAGTGAAATGTAACAGAGCAATATTTCTCAAAGCCACTGTATGAAAGCTATACATAAATGTAAGCTGCCCTGAGACTCCCCCACATGTACCTAGACATTAGTATATTACTAGTGTCTTTAGTGAGGGAATGCTGTACAAACATCACAAGCAACCAGCTGCATGGAGAAACAAAAATGCTTGTGTAAGTACATTTCTGACAAATGTAGTACTTACTATTTTATCTTTAAAATATTTTAACTTTGGGGTGTGGGATGAAAGGGAGGGGGGAGAAAACCCTGCTGCTCTAACACAGAGTGTTAGCATGGGGAGAAGGGGAATTTATGTTTTTGTTGGAGGAGCTGTGTGTTAGTATAAATTGCTTGTATTGTATGTAATCACATAGGTTACACTGGCTGGTATCCCAACCCCCCGACTTCAGTTTTACCACAGCTTGTCATAAGAGACTGAACGGACAGTGCTACATAAATAAGCCCAATGCTGGCTGACACCATACAAATGCACAGAACAGTAAAACTAGTGAAGACTTTGACTTCTCAGTGTTGACTATAAAAAAAAAAAGTATTGATTATTGCCAAAAGTCAGTCTATCTTTCAAATACTTGCATTCACCTGTGGGCTTCAAACTAGTCATGGTCTCTTGATTCTGCCCAAAGGATGTCTTCCAAAGTAAACTACTTAGACTTTCTTGGGAGCAGATTTACTAAGATTTACTTTAAAAAACCCACAAAACACAGCTTAACATTTTTGTATAGCACAATCTACTGAGGAGAAGAAATGTAAAACCAAATGAGCTCATCTTGAGTTTGTACTTAGGAATTTCACTGCATGCATTTTTTTTACTCAGACACTCAATTTAATAAATACAAAATGTCTGATTAAATAACATGGAGTTCCTGGCTAGAGGAGATTGGAAAATAGGCGAGTTGTAGAAAATCATGACAATTTTCAACAAAACTCTGTTTTTTTCATCAAAAATTTCTGATCAACTGTCATCCAGACTCAGCCATACAAAGGGAAGAAATTCTATGTTAAAAAATTCCAAGAGAATCATGCTCTTTGCACCCTTAGGCACCTTTTGTACTGAAGCTTATTTTGGGCTAGATCTCCTACTGGGGAAGTGAATTTAAAGAATCTCTTTTCCCCTTTGGAAGCAGCAGGACAGGATGTCACCTCAGGAGAGTAACAAAGGGCACTGGCCTGTGCAGCACAACCAAAAGAAAGCATGGTCTGCAAAAGTGCGTGTCCAGCTGCAATCAGCAACCAGGCTCTAACTGGGGATGCATGATGCTTCTTTTCAAAGCAGCAGCAAAAGGTACCCCACTACTTGATCTGTAGGTTTGAACCATAGAAAGTGCCCTGATTGCATGGGTTCTTAGATCAGAAGATACATAGGCCAGTGTTCCTGTTCCCCCACCTTGCCAGTCCAGGAAGGATTTGCCCCATAACATGTACCAAAGAATCTTGGGGTTGGCAATACTGGGCAAGTGACTGGGACGTGGCACAAGGGTATGTGATAACGGGACTGAAGGAAGATAACAATGTGTATACAAGATGACCACCATTTTGGCAGACACCAAAAATTCAACTGGGGACCTCCAGAGATAATAGAATGATTCTTTACAGCTAGAGCTAAAGAGCCAGGTTCTGTCATTAGGGCCTGTAACGGACTCGTCTTCCTGTGTATATCAGGCACAAGGAGAATGTGTTACACACACTGATCGGGGGAGGGGGTTATGCATGGAAGGAAAGGGAAAGGAAATATGAGGAGTAGCTTATATGCAAGAAACAGATGGCCAGTAGTGTCAACCCCACAAATTCAAAATTCATGAGTCAGGCTCCCCAAAATCACTAGATTGGCTTAAGAATCACAAGAAAGGCAAAGGCACAAAATGAGCTCAAACTAGCTACGGGAATAAAGGGGAACAAGAAGACTTTTTATCAATACATTAGAAGCAAGAGGAAGACCAAAGACAGGGTAGGCCCACTGCTTAGTGAAGAGGGAGAAACAGTAACAGGAAACTTGGAAATGGCAGAGATGCTTAATGACTTCTTTGTTTCGGTCTTCACCGAGAAGTCTGAAGGAATGCCTAACATAGTGAATGCTAATGGGAAGGGGGTAGGTTTAGCAGATAAAATAAAAAAAGAACAAGTTAAAAATCACTTAGAAAAGTTAGATGCCTGCAAGTCACCAGGGCCTGATTAAATGCATCCTAGAATACTCAAGGAGCTAATAGAGGAGGTATCTGAGCCTCTAGCTATTATCTTTGGAAAATCATGGGAGACGGGAGAGATTCCAGAAGACTGGAAAAGGGCAAATATAGTGCCCATCTATAAAAAGGGAAATAAAAACAACCCAGGAAACTACAGACCAGTTAGTTTAACTTCTGTGCCAGGGAAGATAATGGAGCAAGTAATTAAGGAAATCATCTGCAAACACTTGGAAGGTGGTAAGGTGATAGGGAACAGCCAGCATGGATTTGTAAAGAACAAATCATGTCAAACCAATCTGATAGCTTTCTTCGATAGGATAACGAGTCTTGTGGATAAGGGAGAAGCTGTGGATGTGGTATACCTAGACTTTAGTAAGGCATTTGATACGGTCTCGCATGATATTCTTATCGACAAACTAGGCAAATACAATTTAGATGAGGCTACTATAAGGTGGGTGCATAACTGGCTGGATAACCATACTCAGAGAGTTGTTATTAATGGTTCCCAATCCTGCTGGAAAGGCATAACGAGTGGGGTTCCGCAGGGGTCTGTTTTGGGACCGGCTCTGTTCAATATCTTCATTAACGACTTAGATATTGGCATAGAAAGTACGCTTATTAAGTTTGCGGATGATACCAAACTGGGAGGGATTGCAACTGCTTTGGAGGACAGGGTCATAATTCAAAATGATCTGGACAAATTGGAGAAATGGTCTGAGTTAAACAGGATGAAGTTTAACAAAGACAAATGCAAAGTGCTCCACTTAGGAAGAAAAAATCAGTTTCACACATACAGAATGGGAAGAGACTGTCTAGGAAGGAGTACGGCAGAAAGGGATCTAGGGGTTATAGTGGACCACAAGCTAAATATGAGTCAACAGTGTGATGCTGTTGCAAAAAAAGCAAACATGATTCTGGGATGTATTAACAGGTGTGTTGTGAGCAAGACACGAGAAGTCATTCTTCCGCTCTACTCTGCTCTGGTTAGGCCTCAGCTGGAGTATTGTGTCCAGTTCTGGGCACCGCATTTCAAGAAAGATGTGGAGAAATTGGAAAGGGTCCAGAGAAGAGCAACAAGAATGATTAAAGGTCTTGAGAACATGACCTATGAAGGAAGGCTGAAAGAATTGGGTTTGTTTAGTTTGGAAAAGAGAAGACTGAGAGGGGACATGATAGCAGTTTTCAGGTATCTAAAAGGGTGTCATAAAGAGGAGGGAGAAAACTTGTTCACCTTAGTCCCTGAGGATAGAACAAGAAGCAATGGGCTTAAACTGCAGCAAGGGAGGTCTAGGTTGGACATTAGGAAAAAGTTCCTAACTGTCAGGGTGGTTAAACACTGGAATAAATTGCCTAGGGAGGTTGTGGAATCTCCATCTCTGGAGATATTTAAGAGTAGGTTAGATAAATGTCTATCAGGGATGGTCTAGACAGTATTTGGTCCTGCCATGCGGGCAGGGGACTGGACTCGATGACCTCTCGAGGTCCCTTCCAGTCCTAGAATCTATGAATCTATGAATCTATAAGATTTTGTAAAATAATAAATTTGGAGTTCCTTTTATTTGCCTTCTGGCTTTTCAGGCTTCAAGATTTGTGTTCTCTTATGTTTCTTCATAGTCAGGAAAGCTACAACTTTATATTTAAAAACAAAAACAAAAACAAGAGCTGAGATTCTCATGTGACCACATGACTCCAGAAGGAAAGGCTTTTAAAACAATACCAGATGTCATGAGACTCATAATAAAATTGCAATAGCTGTCAACCCTGGGAGCTCAGGATGTGCAAGCGAACAGATACTGTAAAAGTAACTAAGGGGGCACAGACCATTTGGGTTAGTGCAGAGGGTGCAGGGAGCGGAGGCGACAGACTATTTGGTGGTGGATAGTATGCCCAGAGCAGAGAGGGGACAGACCATTTGGTGGGTGGGTAGTGTACCCAGTGCAGAGTGGGGCATGATAATTGAGTTTAAATATTATTGTATTGAGAGGATGAAAAGAGACATTTGAATTGAAACCATTTTTTATTATACATTTGCTAGTAATCCAGCCTACAATAGCTATTTTTAATAAAAGTAAGTAGCAAACTACTGTCTATGTCCAATGAAATACAAATTACAATTATTATGGAAATTAAATATCACTTATTAACACATTGTTATTAATATAGTTTTCAGTCCACTAATTGTAGTGCTAAGTGTAGTGACACTTCTATAAAGCATTCTCTCCCCATTGAGGGGCTTGGGATGCCATAAGACAATCAAATCTATATCAGCATTGTGGATGAGTGTAGAATTCAGGACTGTGAGAATATTGAACCAGATGCTAAACCGAGCAACGTTAATTTACACTAGCTGAGGCTCTGGCCAGAGAGTACAACACAATCACTTTCCCCACGTTGATACCCAAAGACTGGAGAGATGAGGCAGGCCCTCCCTACTTCTTGTTTAATTAGTTGTATTCTGCCAGCACCCATAGACACTGTCCATACATGTATGAAAACACAGACCAGGCCCCACAGGGCTCAGTATCTAAGTGGCAAGGGGGCTTGGCTTTTGGATCTCTAGTAACTCCAGCTGAGTCCAATTCCTGGCTACCCTCTCTTCCACTGGCTTCTAACTGTGGCATATTTGAATGCTGGTTCCCACTGTCCTCTCAACTGTATGTTCCTTCTCTCCTCCCAGTATCCATTGGCAGAACTGCCTAGAACCTGGCTTCCCCCCTGCTCATAGTACAGTCCATCACCTGGAAGTCCTGATTTCCCTTTCCAGTGTCAGCACTTTTCTCCATGTCCTGTTCAGCTTTGCAACATCTTTTCCAAAATCTGCACCAAGTCATTATCATCAGCAATGGCACCTCTTGTGTCCAGCTACCCCCAGAACTGGGTCTGACATCTAGGTCCAGTTTGGCTCCCCACTGCTCTCACAATTACTGATTCTTCTCTGCACCCCTCCCTGCCATTCCCAGCACTGCTCAAGCAGATTCTTCCCCCCTCGGCTCCACCCCATCCTTCTTTAGGACCTGCTCTCCACCTCCATCATGTGTGGGTAGAACCGTGCCCATGTTTGGCAAGGCTGTTAGGCTCTGTTCCCACTTTTAGCATGGGCAGAAGTTCCATGCACAAATAGGAAGATGCCATGTGAACACCACACCTCCTATCATTCTTCTTTCCATCATCACCATTACCTATCTGACAACTACTAAGAGGAACATGAAGCCCTGATTAATTAAGCCTCAGAGCATGCCTGTGAGTTAAATTGTATGTAGATAGAATCTCATTTTACAAACTACAGAAGAGTCAACAAGCCAAGGCCATGCAGTCCATCAGTGGCAACAAAACCAAGGAGTTCTGACTCCCAGCTCCCTTCTTTTTTCCAAAAAGTCATCACCCTACTTGCAATCTGATGCTTCTCATAGTGAAGTAGCAACTGTGTCACCAGTATGTTTTGTATTTTACCACACCAGGATTTGTTGCCTCCCCTCCCACCCCCCACCCCAATTTTATCTTTGGTGGCTACAAAGACCAAGATCATCCTTCAAAAGTCGTTTTCCATATTTTATTGACTTTTCTCATTTCTGTTGCTATTACACCAGTTTTTGAATGAGTAAATTTTCTGCAGAAAGGGAATTTACAGTGTTCATGGAATCAAAGTGTGTCACTCACTGAGTGAGCATTTGATTGATGCAACATTGCAATGTTCAAAAAAAGAGAGAACACTTCAGACATAGATAGTAACATTTTGCTATGCTTACTCTGTGAGACAATATTTTATGTAATAGATTCTTACTCCACTTTAGATGGATAACAACTGTACATTATAATTTTATTTTCCACTTAGCAGAGCCTATTGACTCAGACAGACTCCTACTGGGGAACCAGGCTTCATAATGAGGGCAGTAAATTTTGATTTTGTGCTTGTTTGATAATTAATAGTGCAGTGTCAGCAGCAGTGCAAAAATACAAGTACATTTTTTTTCTCTGCATGTTATAAAAGATGGACTAAGTCAGCAGCTTTATGTTGGGTGTACTTCTATAAGGCACATACCATTCACCAAAAGAAATGTAACAGACTGAATGGAGTGTCTATCTGTTTATTTATATGCCCCCCATCCCATCAGCAGAGTATCTCAGCACCTCACAATGGTGAATGTATACTCTCATGATACCCTAGTAAGATAGTGAAATATTGTTAACCCCATATACAACTAGGGAGTGGAGACAGGGAGACTAAAGCCCTGGGCCAGCAAAGCATCCCAGTAACTTTAAGCACGAGTAGTCCCAAATAAAGTCATCTACATGCATAAGATTTTATAGGATCAGGCCCAAGTGACTTGCCTGAGAAGTCAATGGGACTACTCACATGCTTGGTTATACATATGCTTAAGTGCTTTGCTGGAGCAGGGCCCAAGTGACTGGCTCAAGGTCATACAGGGAGTCTATGGCAGAGCAAATTAAAGTCACTGACATTCTCTAGGCTTCCCTCAAGTCCAGTATAAAAAAAGTGTCACTGCATCTCATGCTTCACCTATAAGTTTACTTTTCACCTGTCAACCATTCTTTCCTTGATTATTCAGCAAAGACAAATAATTTGACAAATGGGAATTACACGACCAAAAGCTATGAATAACTAGCTGCCTTTCTCGAATGGAAACTCTTAAGACAACTTGGCATCAATTGTTAAAGTGACAAAGGCATCTTTCCCCTCCTCAGACCTCCCCATATATTACTCTACAGATGATTGTTCAAATTATGTGCTTTCATGGTGACTGGGCTTTGTGAAAAAAATGACAGTATTTGTTAAATGTGGGTGTCAGTTGTTTAAGTGAAAATTATAGAGCAGCACACCCACATATTCTGTATTAAGGCTTGTGTTAGCTTGTATGTCATAGGACCCAATCCTGGGAAATCTTATGCACTTTAACTTTATCGACATGAATAGTCCCATTGATTTCACTAGGACTACTCACCGATAGTAAAGATAAACATGTAGTTAAGTATTGTGAGCACTGGGACACTGAGAAATCCCACTGACTTCAAGTTAAGTGTCTGCAGGTAAGACACCAGGCCCTCATTCCACAAGCTGATCCATGTTAGTAGGCCCCTATGCCTTAATGGCACCCACTGACTTCAGTGGGGCTCCATGTGGGCATAGTGATCAGCCAATACGAACCAGGTTGCAGGATCAGGGCCCTAATTTGAAACAAAAGTAGACTTAAGTTCTCCCTATAAATCACTAGTAGCTGTGGAGAGTTTTTTTTTTTTTAAAAGAAAAAGAAAACTAAGAAAAAGGAAAAAAATAAATAATCAAAAACTAAAGAAAATACTTAGAAGGCAAGATTTCCATAGGAAAAAAATATTTTATTTTTTTAAGAACAAATTCAGTTTGAAACAGACGTGGAATGTGATTTTCGTAATTTTCATTTTCTGGGGGCTAATTGCAATGTGGAACTAAAGCAGATTTCAAACCTATGACAGGCTAGTTAAAAAAAGAAAGAAAGAAAGAAAAAAATTATTTATAACTCAAGCGTAATACTGTGTTACTTACAAACTGGACAAAGAAATTCTTAAATAAATATTCATGGTACACACTTACAGCACAAATATGCAGCAATTTGGCAACCTTTTATACCATTTTTTTCTCAATACAGTGCAAAGGGGAATGACACTGCCTTTAAACAAGCTGTAGCTAAATACATTGCAAAATTCAAATTTTATACAAAACATCTTGCTTAGACTTTATAAAAAACCAACATTGCTCTATATACACAATCTGGTTAAGAAAAGCCATTTCTATTTTGTTTTCATGTGTGTTTTTTTATTTAAAAAGGTGAATAAGGCTACTGTAACACCCCAAATCCATATACAGTAAATCTGAACCTATTTACAGCATCTTCACTTAGACATGATGGTGCAAATTCCAAGTCGGGTGACTAGGGATGATAATACAAGCAAGGCATTTACAGTAACTTTTCAAAGCTGAACCAACGTCAAATAAAGGAACAGTTGGTAGATTGTCATAATGCTGCACCAAACACAAAACAGAAGCACAGTACATTTTTTCAATTGGTTGCAGGTTGCTCTTCATCAATTCATCTGATTTTTTTTCACAGTTTAGTACATAACCAGAATGTAGCCAACTGATGAAACATACACTTGATTTAATTAAAATCAGACTCACTATGCCTTTCTCCTTTTCCCCTTTCTCCCCCTCCTTCAAAATAAAATCTTAATGACTTACAAGAAAATCTTGTATGGATGGATTCACAGAAAGGAGGGGTTGTTGGAAAGAATTACATATGTACTGTAGTTAGTCACCATGGTAACCTTCCACAGAACCAGGATTTTTTCTTTTCTTTTTTTCCCTCCTTTTTGACCAACATCATTTTCAGGTTCAGGAAATAGAGAGAGTAATCATTTCTATGACAGTTCATTTTTTTGCAGGTGCTCGCTGGAGGTTTGAGAACCTTAAAATGCTGTTGCTACATTTTCTTTCCAATTCGGAAAGCAAAGTGTTACCATAGTAACATGACCATGTTAAAGATGTCTATTTTGCATAGCACATAAAAAGTAGGATTCTTTTTTATTTTGTTCAGCGTGGGGGATGTGGGGGAAAAAACATGCTAAAGCAGAAAAACTTTAACCTGAAACTCCCCTTCTGTGTGACCTGCTGAAATCTACAGAACACTTCAGTCCATAAGGCAAGGGAAAACACAACACAGAAAATAAATGCCGGAACATCTTCTCATTGTTAAATATATGATTCAGTAACATTGATTTCCTGGATTTCTGGGCTTGTGTTTCCTAGTCTACTGTTATGTGAGACGCCTTTACAGGGCTTTGTTATTTTTGTATTTGCGCTCATTATTGTTATTTTTGGAATGAAGTTGTTTTTTTCCCACAAGCAGTCATCCAATTTTTATTTTTATTTTTTAATGCTGAGAAATTAAGACCATTTAATTGCCACAAATTAATTTCACATCTTCTGGTGTAGATTCTGTGCAATCTCAAAATATATATTAGAAAAACAATCTTTCACTTTATATTCCTTGTGTTCTATACACCTATTATAAATAAGTCATATCGTCCTTCTCCCTCTCAGTGTCATCATTTATTTTATCCTTATGGTAAGAGGTTTTCCATATGTGCTTTAACTTTGAAACAGAGCACCAATGAACTGCTGTGTCAGTCACCGTACCTACACTGCACTGTGCAGGGACAGCCCTACCATAAACCAAAGAGTCAAAAGGCTCAATCAGAAACAAAATCCTGTTCTATTTGGAGAGCTGAGAATGTATTTAATAACTCCATTGGTGATGGAATTACTGCTCTTTTGACCCTTTGGCTTATAATCATCTCGGTCAGATTTGGCTCTCCGCTATTTTCTTAAATGCTTTCCCTGTGTTTAGTAAAATGTGATAAGTATAGCAGCTGAGTCTGCTTAAAAAGTCATCCAAAGCAGACTACAATTTTGTGACAGCGTCCAAGCTGTATATCTTATTGCCAGTACCACAACAGTTCTGCCCTAATACATCATCAGCGGCCTACTATTGTCTTGTCCTCCAGGCTTGTTCATTTACTAACAATACCCCTTTGTCCTACTGTATTGAAGGTACTATTTTTTTCTGCACATTGCTATTTGATAACCGTGAACTCCTTCAAGTGCAGCCCTAATCCACAGCTCATGTTGTGTCTCCTACTTGCCTCTTAAAACTTAGCACACCAAAGTGCTGTGCTACCTAAATTATGTTTCTTTCTGGCTTCTATTTCAGAGGCAGCAGCATTCAACTGCAATTGCAGTCAGCCCTTCCCTGCCACCGTCCAATCCTGGTCTTGACTTCACTGACAGCCTAACTTTTGGCTGGAAAGCTCCTTATTAACAAACACAGTTTCTATAAATGTATTACCCATTCGAGAGAGGCTGCTGTAGCAGATGCATGGAGCATGGCACTCCAAATGTTAATGTTCTGTTAGTGATGCAGGAGGTGGAGTGAAAAGAAATCTTATGTGAAGGATGGCAGAACCCTGGATAACAGAAATAAATGTAACAGTGACGGACTAAAAGCAAGAGAATTTAAAAGTCTTACTTAGATGCCGAGGTCTGTGTGACAAATCCAGTCTGCACTGAGAGAGAGACACAAAAAGTCGTAAGATTGCATTTCAAGCCTGATATCCTAGAGCACCTTCCCAGGATGCCTAGAACTATTAAACGTCCACAAATCACTCCATCTTCCCTTGGCTTTTGTATATGCCTGGATGCCTGCAGCACATGGCTTCGAGGATGATGAATGTAACAAGAATACAGCAATCAGAGAATGGGTATCTTCTACGGAAAGTCTTCCAGCTTTTAGTGAATGTTTGTTCACTGAGACAGGAATTCTACAGACTAGATAAGCTGTCCAGCTCAAGAAGGCTCTCTGAGAAAAGGGTGTTGCCCTTTCCCCCTGTGCCAGAGTCAATACTAGTGCACAAGGGGGTCATCACAAACCCCAACAGAAAGCATCTGACCAGTAAGTTTCCTCTATAACTCAAAGGTACCACAGTTTGTCAGACTTTGTAATAAATGTTTGCTGGACTCTGAGGAGGCATCTCTTGAACTATATACACTGGATGTCCATAGTCTCCGCTGACCTTTTCATAGTGAGGGCAAAAAACACTGTCTGCAGTCCTTAGAGGAATGATAATGTCACTTGGCTCAGAACCATTGTTGTTGCCACTACGTTTTGGGGTGGCTAACGTACTAAGTGACAGAGTTGTAGTGTGCTGGGGTGAATGCTTCCTGTGTCTTCTCCGGTACTTCAATAAAAGAACCACCAAAGTGATGATGATGACGATGAAAATGATGCACCCTGACGCAATCCCTGCAAATAAGGCCACCTCTGAACCAAGTATACTGGAATGTCCAGCCTTACTGCCATCTGTGCTGGATCCTAGAAAGAGAAGAAAACACAAAGGAAAGTTATCGCTGTCCTGTGACCATTTTATGGTGCTTAACTTAAAAATGTGAAGACTCAGCAGGACTGGAAGAATTAACTGGCACTAAACTTTGACAAACCAATTACCCTGTTAGGTAGCTAAATGCAAACAGCTGAAGTCAGCAATCAATATTAAACAAGACTTTGTGTCTGTTGGTCTTACTTTTACGCTGCTCCCAAACCGCATTGTTTTCTTTTCATATATCATCATCCATCAGCAGCAAGGCCTGGGACTGACAAGGCAGCCTTTGATACATTCTGCATCTTTTAACAGATGCCGGCCAGCTCAAGGCAGCAAACAGAGAAAAACAGGGAAATGGCAAATCTCAGGAAAGCTGACACTTTGGTATCATAGTCTTGCTACTGTCTCTTTCAGATACTAGTTTAAATTAAACCACCGACTGTGTCTACGTATTTTGCTTACTAATGAAACAAGGAAGCTGCAGGCAGCAGGGGAGGTAGGTAAAATGTTTATGATGCAACTAGTTTTTATTATTTAAATTACATTTATTTAAAAAAAAATACATTTGGAAGGTAGAAAAAAGCTCTCACTCTGAACAGCCTGCTGAGTGCATGGCATCATCGCATTATCAGTTTGTCACAAGAATTCAATGAATTCTTACTTAGAAAGTTTGAAATAACTTCCCTCTCTTGATGCTCAGTTCCAGATGGAATAATGCTGTGGATGCTAAATTCTCATAACTATCAACTCTGCCTACAATAACCTTAGCACAAAATTGCTGATGCCTGCTTCACAACTGCCAACTCAAAGATTCATTAGCAAATAATGTAGCCAGCGAAGACAGACTTGAAGCCATTGGTGAAACCCAGAGTCGACTGATAACCATTTTAGCTTTGTAATATTCTAAATTTCCTATTTTTCACAGTGACCTTGTTTATTTTTTTTGTTCACTTAAAGCATGAAAAGCAGTTTGAAGATATTGGTCTGAAAACCATGAGCTCCTCATATTAAAAAGATACATTTTTAAAAACCTTTTAAAATTTAGGATCAATCAGTCATTTGTAGACTTTATAAGATCAGATAAGAGATTAGAGCATTAATTATAGATGCGTTAAAATAAACCTTACAAATGGCTGTTGAGAACCATTTGATAATGTATCAGACGGGAAGAGAGAGAGAGAAATATTCTCTCATCTGCCAGGGTACTAAACATAAGTCAGCACTTATCACTGTAAATCTATTCAGAGAAACTACTACCCAAAAACTTTCCTGGAAATGAATGATTTTCTTAGATGTAATTTACTCCAACTGCAAAATGGGATAGGGGCAATATGTGCAATGGCCAAAATGTACAGCTTCTAGCTACCATCCACTGGTGCAGCAGAACACATTTTTGTTTGATCTCACTATGCAAATATTTGCTTTTAACAAATTCCAATGCTAAAATAATGATGTAAAGAATGGAAAAAATCCCTTAAAATGGCACTTCCCAAGACCAAAAAATCCCAATGTGTACCTGAATTATCCTTTACAAATGGACTCGTTGTGGAGCTTTTTCCATTGGTACCAGCGTCTTGTTCGGGACGTTTAGTTGGATCAGTATTACGGGGTGATCCAGCAGAATTGGGATCTGTACAAAAGAAAAATGATTGATTTCAATTTAGACAACTGAAGATAAGTATATCTTATAAGGCTGCTATATATCATGAGATAAGACTAGCTTTGAATAAAAGATTCTTTATGCAAAGGGCTATGAGATAGAAGAATATAATTTTCCTTTTAAAGCAAAATTGATTTTTTTCAGAGGTTTAGATTGTGAGGCCATCTGCAGAAACTATAGGGATTCCTGTAATTGGCTAGAAAAGCTTTGCAGATGACATTTCAGTTTAACTGAGCAAGTTGAGTGACTCCTAAACCAATTTCTAATTAGAAGAATAATTCTTTCTTTCTGCACAATAGGTTATCTATATATAAAGAGACAATGAACAAAAACCTCTTCTGTAGTTAGAATTCATAACAAAAAAACTATAGAAACATTAGCTTCCCTCCTTTCATTTATTCCAAATAATTATGAACTGTGAAGTTGTGGGTTTGTTTTTAAAATAAAAATAAAAATGACTGAAATGCATTATTACTGGCTGTCCTTCCCTTCTAGAGAGCTCTACAATAAAGAGATCTTATTACATTAGCGCTCTTCTTGTAGAAATCTGTCAGTAGCTTAGGTACAGAAAATAGGCTTTGCTCTCAAAATCTAAGGGAAGAATGACCAAACTAGACTCAGTTGGCACTCTGTTCTATGCTATTAAAAGAAGCCTGCACACTAAGTGGGGTACTGAGACTGATCAAAGTGATTTCATGAAACAGCAGATGGTCTTTACCTTGTCCAACTTTCATGAGGATCTTCATGGCTTTTGTCTGGCACACCCCTCCCTCCTGGTTATCCAGGCCCTCTAATGACCCATTTGATGTTGCTGATTAAAAGAAAAACAAAAAAAGATTTCAGGAAATCAGTAGGCAAAGTGATGTGAATATGCGTGTCTGAAAACAGGGATTCCTTTAATCTACTGGAATCTGTTCTTGTTGCTCAGGTTGACCTAGGAAAAGCTGTGAAATGTTGAAAGCCAAAAGAATGAATACATCGGTAAGTCATACATTATATACAAACACTGGAATGAGTTATCAGGTTTCAAATTTACTCAGCCACCTTTTCTTCTATGCATAATTGACTGACTTTCTATTATGCCCCTGGATGAAATGGCATCACCTTCCAAATAAAGGTAATCGAGTCAGCTGAAAAAGAAGCCCTGCCAGGCTCAAAGCAGCGAAGTACTTAATTCACGTGTTTTTTTTTAAAGCAACATCATAATAATCACCACAGTACACCTGCTTCCTCTGTGACAGATCTCCTGTTTAAGGAAATGTGCACATACAAAAGACAAGGTGAAATCCGAGATTCCACACTGATTGGAAAACAGTATTTTGTTTTTTTTAATACAATCTTATTTTTCTTAGGGCTTTTAAAAACTGTTCTACTTTAACAGAAACCTTTCAGCTTCTACAAACAAATTAGTGTCTCCCCCATGTTTAAATTGTTCTTTCTTATCTGTATGCTTGCTTGAACTCCACATACCCACTTGCAGCCCACTGCTAGCTGGTATTGCAATCTGATTTGTGTATGAATCACAGCTTACTTCGGGAACTCATACAAATCAAGTCAGAGTCTACTTGATTTTACTCTATCACCAATATTCGGGGGGAGAGGGGGAGATCAGTTTTCTTCCATGCTACACTAATACTATACTGTATTGTATTCTTAGGACTACAACGTATTGCATCCTTTACTAGCCACATCCTTATAAGTATGCTCCTGACAAACAGTACTGCAGATTAACCAGATACATTAACAACAATGCAGTATTTAATAGTGGGGGATGATACTAAATCTACTTCATTTCATGATTTGTATGAGTGTTTTGTCCATTTCCCTTTATTTCCCAAAACACACACACACACACAACTGATACCAGACCACCTAGTGCAAAAAAATAAATAACAGATACCAGTTGTATTACTTGTTGGGATTCCCATGGACTGCTTATATTAAACAGCACTTTTCTTCCTCTAGACTCAGTCGTTTCATCTGAGGACCTAATTCAGCAAGGGCCTCACACTGTCCAGCTCTTTGTTTTCAGTTCCCCTTCCCCTCCCCTTTCAGCTTCCTCTGGGATTTGCTTTTAATATAGCTTATGTGTATTTCCTACTTCCTTCACAGTGTCTTCCCAGTCCCATGTTAATATTTTTTCTGCTTTAATCTTCTCCTTAGCTATATACCCTTTACACTGAACCTACCTTCCTACCCTGTGATCCACTTCTTGTTTTTCTTCCACTTCTGCCTCTTTTGTGTGTAACCTGTTTCCCCCACCCCTATAAAATTTCCAACTTGTTACTCCTTCTTCTATACTTTCCTTTCCTTATATTTGGGCCCTCCCATTTTTTCCCCCCTCTACAACTAATCTTGTTTTCCCCTCCCTCACTGCACGCACAATCATCACAAAGTTACTGAAACTTTCTAATCTTTTCTTTTAAAAAGTTTTCAAAATGAAAAAAATAAAACCCAACAACCCACACCACAATAAGTAATTTAAGATAAAAGCAGATCTGAAATGCGCCATTGCATTGCCAGACTCAGAAAATAATGGAGACATATAGTTTTGGGTTTTTTTGTTTTGTTTTCCAGAGGGAAAAAAAATCAATACTAAGAACTAGTTCTGGACATAAATCAAATGTGTCTTTGCTGAAAGTGTTTTTTATGACCTATTTGCCAATGTACAGGCACAAGGACAGGAAAAAAAGTAGTAAATAGAAATATCAAAACTGAGCATCAGCTGAGAGTACAGCTAATAAACACTGACTTTATTTTGTTTTTTTTGTTTGTGAGTTTTGTTTTTTGTTTTTTATATCTAGGCTACAGAGATTCACAATCACTTTAAACTCCACTTTCTCAGGTTTTAATTGAATAGAGTACAACCCCTTCTCAATATCAGTACCCTTAAAAATCTGTCTGATTTAACCTACACTGTCGGAGACCACAATAAAATTAGAAGACTTACAGTTTAACCTCAGTCTAATACAAGGAAAGTAAGATGGCAATAGGAATGCAAAACTATTACAAATGCCCGGTCTCCATCAAGATAGCCCAATATTACAACGAAGCTGATGTGTGCTTTTCAGAGTTCAAACTGCCTTGCTTGCTTACTAAAAGAATGCTTTCATAGCTTTGATGCTGAATGAATGAATTTGCAGGAGTATTCACTTTTTCCACAGTCCTTCAAGGGGTTTTCTGAAAGCTGATGTTATAGTTTAGGGGCGAGAACACCATATCCTGTGGAAGGAGGAGTATTCAGTGAAGTATATTCCAGTGGCAAAGCAGCTTCTCCCCTTAATTAAACTAACAATTAGTCAAGCCTGGTGGAGGACATTATTTGAAAAATTTCATTATGGCTGTCAAGATATCACCTCACATATCCCAGTGTGTGGGGAGGAAGACGGGGCAGTTTTAAACAGTTTTAAGATTCAAGAAGATGAAGGATTTTCACCGAGAGAGAAAAATAACATGGGATACCAGAGAAAACACTGTTTCCTGTCAAAAGCTTAGTATGCAGAAGTCAAACAAGGGAACAAGTGCAAAATATTCCTAGAACACTTGCAGCTGTCTTTGTATTTGATCTCTGAGTGAAAATTACACCTCCAGTGATCTAAACCTCCTCCATTACACACACATGCACACTTCAGGTGGGTAACCCTGTCCCTGGAGTTCTAATTACATTAATGTTGCATCCGGATTCCTAAGAATTTTTTAAAATAATTAATAAAGGTTTTTTCTGTGATATTATTAAAGGTAATGATCATGAAATCACAAAAATAATTAACTATATTTTAAAGTGCACTTGCTAATCTGAGATTTGTGTGTTTATAAAATATTGGACCAAAATCTTAAACTCTCCACTCAGTTTATTTAAAAAAAGAATGTGCATTTTCTATGCCTAGGCCTGATCTGCTTTAGGAGCATTTGCTCCAAATATTTTATCTGACAGCCTATTGTCATGCTAAGAAGAAAGTGCAATGAATGTTTAATTTATTAGGCTCTAGTTAAATGCAGACCATGATGCAGTATGCTTGAAGATGACCATTTGTATCATTGTTCCTACCACTGTTATACAATTGCAACAAATCTTGTAGAAAGTGTATCATGTAAGGTGTCAATGGAAAAGTTACGATCTGTCAAGTATGATTACGCTGGTTAAATCCATGTATCACCACTGTATCTGAAGTTATGAGTATTGGCTCGGTATTTGTATCTCAGATGTTTTTGTTCTTGGGGTGACATCAACAAGGTAGGCTATGCCTTCACTAGCACTTTTGTCAGTAAAACTTAAGTCGCTCATAGGTTACACTGACAGAAGCGCCGGTGTGGACATCGCTATGTTGGCGGGAGACACCCTTCCATTGACACAGCTACCGCCCCTAACTGGGGGGTGGTTTAATTATGTCGATGGGAGAGCTCTGTCCCACCAGCATAGAGCAGCTACACAGGAGATCTTACAGCGGTGCAGCTGCATCGGTACAGCTGTAAGGTCTCTAGTATAGACACAGCCATAGTTTACATTCAGTCTCGCCAGCCCATTATGAATAAATGAATACAAGAACAAATGGATATAAGCTGGCCATCAGGAAGTTTAGACTTGAAATTAGATGAAAGTTTCTAACCATCAGAGGAGTAAAGTTCTGGAACAGCCTTTCAAGGGGAGCAGTGGGGGCAAAAGACATATCTGGCTTCAAGACTAAGCTTGTTAAGTTTATGGAGGGAATGCTATGATGGGATAGCCCAATTTTGGCAATTAATTGATCTTTGATTATTAGTGGTAAATATGCCCAATGGTCTGTGATGGGATGTTAGATGGGGTGGGATCTGAGTTACTACAGAGAATCCTTTCCTGGGTGTCTGGCTGGTGAGTCTTGCCCACATGCTCAGGGTTTAGCTGATCGCCATATTTGGGGTCGGGAAGGAATTTTCCTCCAGGGCAGATTGGCAGAGGCCCTGGGAGTTTTTTGCCTTCCTCTGCAGCGTGGGGCACGGGTCACTTGCTGGAGGATTCTCTGCACCTTGAAGTCTTTAAACCATGATTTGAGAACTTCAATAGCTCAGACATAGGTTAGGGCTTTATTACAGGAGTGGGTGGGTGAGATTCTGTGGCCTGCGTTGTGCAGGTCAGACTAGACGATCATGATGGTCCCTTCTGACCTTAAAGTCTATGACTCTAATAAGCTATTCAAGCTTGATAGGCCATTAAGAATACATTCTTCAGAAAGCTCTTTCTGAGGATGCCTCAGACAGCAAGGAGCCAATGGCCACCCCTGTGATTCAGCAAAATATGTAAGGGCATGTGATGTGGACATGTGACCTCAGACTCCATCTTTGTCAGTAACTTTCCATACTCAGGGTCTGTGGGCTTTGATTGGGACAGTAAATTTTCATGCATGTGGCAGAGGTAGGGTTGCCAACTTTCTAATTACTAAAAACTGGACCCCCCTGGTCTGCCTCTTCCCTCTAAGGCCCCACCTGCTGCTGCATCTCTTCCCTTGAGACCCTGCCCGCTTCGCTTCTTCCCCCAAGTCCCCACTGTGACGGGTTGGATCACAGAAACCCCCTTGGGAGCTGCCACCCAATGTGCAAAGACTACCCCTGCTTCTGTTTTCCCTGCCAGCTCAGGATTCCAGCACCCTGTCTTGCTGAGCCAGACACTCCAGTCTGCTCTAACAAAGACTCAGGGTCTGAATCACTTGTCCCAAAGCTGCAAGTTTACCCGAAAACCAGCTCACAGGAGTGTGCTTGTCTTTAGCACTCAGATGCCCAACTCCCAATGGGGTCTAAACCCAGATAAATCCGTTTTACCCTGCATAAAGTTTATGCAGGGCAAACTCATAAATTGTTCGCCCTCTATAACACTGATAGAGAGATATGCACAGTTGTTTGCTCCCCCAGGTATTAATACATACTCTGAGTAAATTACTAAATAAAAAGTGATTTTATTAAATACAGACAGTAGGATTTAAGTAGTTCAAAGTAGTAACAGACAGAACAAAGTAAGTCACAAGCAAAATAAAATAAAATGCGCAAATCTATGCCTAATCAAACTAAATACAGATAATCTCACCCTCAGAGATGCTTCAGTAAGTTTTTCTCAGACTGGACACCTTCCAGGCCTGGGCACAATTCTTTCCCCTGGTACAGCTTTTGTTCCAGCTTAGGTGTTATCTAGGGGATTCTCCATGATGGCTCCTCTCCACCTCTGTTCTCTTCCACCCCTTTATATATCTTTTGCATAAGGCGGGAACCCTTTGTCCCTCTGGGTTTCCACCCCCTCCCCTCACTGGAAAAGCACCAGGTTAAAGATGGATTCCAGTTCAGGTGACATGATCACATGTCACTGCAAGACTTCATTACTCACTTGCCAGCACACACATATACAGGGAGACTCACAGGTAAACAGCCATCTGCAGACAATGGGAGTCATCAAGATTCCAAACCATCATTAATGGCCCACACTTTACATAATTACAATAGGCCCTCAGAGTTACATTTTATATTTCTAGTTTTAGATACAAGAGTGGTACATTTTTACAAATAGGATGATCACACTCAGTAGATTATGAGCTTTGTAATGATACCTTACAAGAGACCTTTTGCACAAAGCATATCCCATTTGCATTATAGTCACTTATTATCAAATTTTTTATAAAACTATCCCAGTTACATTATATTCACTTATTATCCTGTTTTTATAAAACCATGTAGACTACACAACGTCACACCCACCACTGCTCCAACTCTTCCCTTGAGGCCCTGCCCCTGCTCTGCCTTTTCCTTCAAGGCCCTGCTCCACTCATTCCTCTCCCCTTCCCCCATCACTCGCTACTCTCCTCCCTCCCCCACCCCATCCTTGTCACTCAATCCTCTCCACCTCCCCACCACCCCTGTTGGGCTCCCTCTGCTCCGGAACTGGGACAGGAGCTGCAGCCTGACACCTGCCTGCCCACAAGATGCAGGTAGAAGGCAGCCCCGGCTGAGCCGGGGCTGGCACAGGTTGATGACCCGGTGCCTCCCCCCGATGGTAATCAGACTTTTGGTATCCAGTCAGTACATCTGACTGGACACTGTCAAGTCCCCTTTTTTTTACCAGACTTTCCAGTCAAAAACTGGACACCTACCAACCCTAGTCAGAGGATATAAAAGACATCTGAGACATCTGCATTTTACCTCATTCCTGCTCCAATTCTCTGAACTGTGGATTTACAATTAAAAAGAAGTATACTGAACTATGGACTGAGGACCTTCCAATCTTTTGGAAGTTACCAGAGACACTTTTACAAGCCAGCAATCTATTCCATCTTTGCTATGATCCTGATCTATGAACACTGAAAATCACTTTTATGTATACGATTCCTTAACCATTCAATAACTCTCTTCTTTTCTTTTGTTAATAAAATCTCTAGTTAGTTTACTAAGGATTGGCTGACAGCATGATATTTGGCTAACATCTGAGATTTATATTGACCTAAGGGGCATGTGTCTGATCCCTTGGGAGTGGTAGAACCTCATATATGGTGAACTGGGTTTTCAGTAACCTCTCACTATATTTAGACCTGTTTGTCTGAATGGGAACCAAGGACTGGAATGCTAAAAGGGGACTTTGTGTGGCTTCTGGTTAACCAGTGTGTTACTACAGAAGCACCTTTGTTACTGGTTTGGTGAATCTAATGATAGAATAAACCACCAGTTTGGGGGAATTGTCTGCCCAGTTTCTTGCAGTCTGTCCTGAGTGTGGCATTCTCAGTGTGGTCTATCCCAGGCAACCAGTCACATTCATCATCAGAAAAACTATATAATCCTGCAAAAATTTACATACTTAAACAAAGTTGCTCATAGGTGTGTTTTCAGGATTGGGCTCTACGTTTGTTATATCATGTCACCAGCATCTTCCAGTAAACTGAAAATAAGCACAACAGTGCTAACTGGATAAAATAGCATTCATTACTCCTCCCTCCCCCCCTT
This sequence comes from Emys orbicularis, assembly GCF_028017835.1. Lineage (NCBI taxonomy): Eukaryota > Metazoa > Chordata > Testudines > Emydidae > Emys > Emys orbicularis. The sequence goes on along the minus strand of NC_088683.1, from coordinate 262,937,137 downwards.
TGGATGACACAGGTGCATCTGAGCTTCTGAAGTCCAGTCATGCTCCACTGAAGTCAATGGCAAAACTTCTGTTGACTACAGTCAGAAGCAGAATGAGGCAGTTGGTAAGCAAGAGCCTATACTCAACCTTTAAACAAACAAACAGATGCCTAAATCTCTATGAATCCCAACTGTCCCTGTCCAAAGTTTAAGACTAACACGTTTTCAACAATAAACTGAAATTGATGTTTGATCACTATACTAGTGGCCTGAGCCAGAATTACTTGAAGTTCATAGGAGTTGTCAGAGTGCAAGGAATACAGGGTTGGGCTCAAAGTGTTTTGTAGATTTGTGTCACTGGATTTTTAAGAAATGAGTTAAAGAGACCTGACTAATTCTTGCTTTTGGGACGTGAAATGTGTCTATTCAGTAATTGTAAAATACATTCTCAATATATCCCCTGATTTGACATGGGAGGTGATGAAATTATTCAGACCAAAGCATCCAGTTCTAGTCTGCCTTCTGTGGTTTAAAATACATAAAAAGCCACTGGAAGTCATAAATCAGTGTTTGATCTTTCATATTTATTTGCTTTTAAAACTTCACAATCCCTGTTTATTGTGTGAAATGCATTAGCCATAAATGCAGAGGCAGGGAATCAGTGACTGAAACAGAATCAGCAGACAAGAATAGTTCCTGGCTATGATTTTTATACAGTCCCCATGGAGAGGAAGTAATATTACATTTTAATATGTCTTCATTTGATTGTTATTACTCGGCCTCCCAGGAGGCTAAGCCGTTCCATGGATCTTTGGCTGTTTTCAACCAATCAGGTTGGTGACTTTGCTCTAATCAGATGGAGAATTAAGCTTCTGGATTTGTGCCTCTATATAGCTTTTCATTCACAAAGAGATTAGAAATGAAGGCAAAGTCACAAAAATCAAGGCTCATTCACTTTTAAAGATATACAGTACAAAATTAAAAACTCCACCACCATTACTTCTAGGAAAATGCTACTACAACAAAGTCTTAGGCCTTTGTATCTGTCACAATTACCTTTATATCTGTCACAGTTACAAATACTTCCATGCTTTTTAAGCTACAAAATAGGCCACATTAGTGACATGTCCTTCGGCCTAAAAAAGTTTGTAACCAATTTACTTCAGGGCTGGATTGTGACATGGACTACACCCACCCACCGAGGGAAGTAAAATCACACCCATTCCCAACATGCCAGCGCCGCCTTCTTAGACCTTGTGTCTGGGCATGCAGAGATGAGCAAGCGCTCACGGCTGAGTGCCTGCTTCCTCCCTTTGAGAAGTTGGGTGGGGGAACGGGTGCAGCCTGGGCTCTGCAGCCACCTAGTGCGAGGAACAGCACAAAGGAACCATTGCAGACAGAGGTTGTTGTAATTTGCTGCTGATGTAGGCCAGAGTAAGGGCCAAGCAGAGAAGGAATTGTGACTTAGAAGGGTCTATTTGAGGTACAAAGCCTCCGAGGGATACTCCTGGGGTAGTGAGTTCTGTGTGCCACCTCTTGCTCAGAACTGTACCTTAAGTCACTATCTAGGCCTTTGAAATTTGGGTTCTTACCATTAGAGTTAAATAAAATCAAAACCCTATAAATCTCTTATCCAGCTTTCACCCAATGCTATTCTTGAAGATAGAAAAAGGAACAGAAAAACCCAAGAGCAGCAATAAAAAAAAGCCAACTGTAGATCCAACAGTAATAAGAAGTTATTCTTATTGAAAAGGTATACTTGATCTAATATGTGCTCACAGGATCACTAAGTACATGGCTTTTTTTAATAAAAGAAAATTCCTTTGCCACAGCATCCTGTATGTGTGCTCTAGCTGCTTTCATTCACTTTTGGTCTTTTTAAAGACTTTCTCAGCAAAGCACCAAATAAATAATTCTTTCCCATAAATTATCTACATTTACGAGACAGGTTTAAGAACACCAAGAACCACATACCAAAATAAGCACAAATCAAGAAAGTTGTTTCTAGAACAGCCAGGATGATGGACAAGGCAGCTGAGGAGATATAAAGAGTGTTTTAATTAAATAGAATTATATTTGCCTTTTTCACCCAGCAGCAATGCCAGATCTTCATGAGTCTGGAACAACTAAAGAAACTCATTCAGATCAGTTAACCAAAGAATGGGTAAGTCAGCAGGCACGCTGCTTGATGGGCTGCAAGAAATTTTACAGTGGGGATAAAATCTGTTTATTTTAATTACCTACAGATTGCTGATAGTTTACTTTTGCTTGTAGTTACAATGATCATCAGATTAATATTAACACACATTTTAAAAAAATCTACTGAATCTAAGCTTTGTTTAAACAAGGAATCAGCTTCCAAACTGTATCCATAAAAGGTACCAAAGTTAGGCCCTGACACTGGAAATACTGACACCCACTCATAATTTTAAGCATATGAGTAGCCCCACTGAGTCAGGTTAGCACATATGTATATACCTGCAGGTTGGGGAATAAATTACATGCCAATTTTGCAACCCTTATTCACATTCACTACTGCCTTAGTCAGTGAATAATGCCACTTATTCCAATGGGATATGCTATTACACAACTTGAGTAAGGGTGGCAGACTTGGACACTTTATTATTAATTATTATTACTATTAAACTTACATCTTTCCTTTTAAGGGAAGTGGCATTCAATGAGGCTGAGCCCGATGCTGCTTGTGAGCTCTAAATTTATTTGCTTCCGCCTGTCAATCTTGAAGAGAAAGGCAGTATCACTTTCATCTCCAGATTAGTGGATACCATGGGTGAAGTGCAGTAACCACGTGAAAGCCCAAAAAATCCAGAGCTACATCTTGATCTAATGAGCAGGCATTTCAGGGGCCACACTTGTCTTTGTAAAACACAGGCTCCGCCTGTCATTGTCCACAGCAATGCAACAGAGAATGACAAGACTACAAGTACCTACCCATGCTCAGCCCAAAATATCTGTTCTTTCTTATGAAGTTCATATAGTGATGTCAGTAATGCATGATCTTGGTCACATTTAAGTTAATGGCAAAACCCTCTTTGACTACAGTTGAAGCAGGATCAGGCCTAAATTGCTTCCCTTCCTATTTACGGATATTGGACAAATGTATGAGGTGATGTGGAGTAATTTGCTTGTGTCCTCCATAATCAATACCTCCTCCTCCCCACTAAAAACTATTATTGTTTCAAGTGTCTTGAAATGAGTTGTAAAGGTTCAGAGCCAATTAAAGAGAACAGCCCTCAAGGCTTTATTGCTAAAAAATATTATTTATACTTCTAAGATCTTTCATTAGAGTTAATTTTTTTCCAATATTATTTCCGTTAAATGGTTCTCATGAAGAACACTCTAGGAAATGTTGTCTTTTTGCCATAGTGATCCAGCTACGCATGTCTACCACACACATGGTTTCCTACAGTTTATACAAACAAATTATGTTTATGTGAGTGGTGAACTAAACTGTATAGCAGATGTAAACCTGCTAATTAAAATGTTTTCACTTTATAACTTGTTTCTAAAGCAGATTACTGGATAGTTAACTTCACCAGACAGGAACAGATATTTTACACAGTTTGCCCTTCTTTCTGCTGGCAAAAACTCCACATGGATAGAAAGAAATGCCTCCCTACTGCCACAATGAGCTTTGCTTAACAGTTCAGCTGAACAGAACTAATAGAATTAGTTAGCATTCAGGTTACATTGATTGTCCCTAATGACAAACAGGCTGGCTAGAAACAAGACCATGAGCTTTAATATTATACAGGAAAATATTTTCTATAGCACGCAAACTCAACAGCTTCCTTTTTGAATCTGCATCTGTCTTTAAAATCTCTCTGGTTTATGACTGAAGCCCTTGGATGAGAAAAGGTTATAGTAAAATGTTTATATTAAATAAACAAAAAACAAAATAAAAAGCCCACTCTTGCTCATTCTACTGTGACTAATTGCATGCAATGATATTAATGACCCAGTAATTGCTATATGAGTGGCAGTGAAGTGGAAAACATCATTTTGAGGCAGAGTTCATCTCTAGGTGGTAGGACTTCACCAGTGATTGAGTTAATGTCTAGTGACAGTTAAGAATATAACACTACAGATGAGAAAATGTGCCACTCTCATGCTTATAATAGTTTAGATGGACATGACGTTATTTGCTTTGACCGTGTAGAGTCCAGCAGTAACCCCAATAAAGTGACACAGTTAGAGTTTGCCCTACAGATGAACCTCATTCCTTTCAGGGGAGATGCTCTATACTATAACAATCTAGAGCAATTTTCCACATGTTTGCTTCAATAAAAGAATACCTTCATCTCCTGCTTTTACATCATGCACAACAAAAGCATGCTTTATTGCAAAACACAAAAAGCTATTTACATCATCTAACTATCCTTCAGCAACACACAGTTTGGCACCTTAGTACTTAGATCAATTATGATACTATTGAATGGCTTTGCACTTGGCAAAGCTAATCAGAAGTTAAGTACTGTTGTGATTGTTGTATGTATGTGTCTGTGTCTAGAACTATAAACCATCATCGTACAGATCAGGGTCCAAGTTTTCAAACTTGGGCCTGGTCTAGACTGGGGGAGAGGGGCGATGTAAGATACGCAACTTCAGCTACGGGAATAGTGTAGCTGAAGTCGACGTATCTTATTTTGACTTACCTCCCGTCCTCACGGCGCGGGATCGACGGCCGCGGCTCCCCCGTCTACTCGGCTTCCGCTGCTCACTTCGGTTGAGTTCCGGAGTCAACGGGAGCGCGTTCGGAGATCGATATATCGCATCTAGATGAGACGCGATATATCGATCCCCGATAGATAGATAGATTGCTACCCGCCGATCTGGCGGGTAGTCTGGACGTACCCTTGGGTGCAGCACTTAAATCAAAGTGGCCTGACCTTCAAAGGTCCTGCGTGCCTGTTATTCTCATTAACTTCAGCAGGAACTGTGAGTTCTCAGCCCTTCTGGAGATCAGACCATTTTTACTTAATTAGGCTATGTCTACACTACGGACCTTACAGTAGCACATCTATACCGCTACAGCTGCGCTGCTGTAAGGTCTCCCGTGTAGCTGCTCGATGCCGACAGGAGGGAGCTCTCCCACTGGCATAATTAAACCACCCCCAATGAGCGGCGGGTAGCTATGTCAGTGGGGGAGCGTCTCCTGCCAATATAGTGCTGTCCACATCAGCGCTTTTGTCTGTGAAACTTATGTCGGTCAGGATTGTGGTTTTTGTCACACCCTGACCAACAAAATTTTTATCGACAAAGTTTCTAATGTAGACAAACCCTTAGGAGTCAAACTATGGATTTAAGCATCAACTGCCTAATTCTGAACACCCAAGTTTGAAAATGTTGACACATACCTATGACTGGATAGGAGGATAGATATTTTAAATAAAAAATATGTTAGTCCAATTTTAAAGCAACAGTTATTCCTAAAAAAAATAATTTTCAATTCATCTTTGAACTTCATTTGTTCTAAGGTCACAAATCAGTTAGAGTCTGGCCCTGCTCCTGCAATCAGAGCTACTGGGGCAGATGCCAGCACCCATGTAGATCTCTACTCAAGTCAATGGGGTTTTAATGGGTCTGCACCAATGGATCTGATTGCTGGATTGTGGCCTACAAATGCATTTGCATGCTAACACAAAATATTTGAAAATCAATTACTTTTCAACTTACCTGCCAGGACCTGAGTTCAGAGCTCTTTATTTTCTCTGCAGCAGTTCAAACATCACAAGCATATAAAGATGAGTATTTTCCTGCACTTTAGTTGCTTATGGTGTCATCAACTAGTGCATCAGAAACAGATTAGCCTATTAGCAATTAAAGCTCTAACCATGTTTTTAAAACAGTTTTTGCAAGTAGGATTCTAGTATAATTTCCGAGAACACTGTGAAGAAGGAACCACTGAACCACTCCAAAGAACCCCTGTTATAGACTACCTAAGGCCAAATCCCGCTCATCTTACTCACATTAGTATTTGTATTGATTTCTTTTGGACTGAAAGCAGAAACTAAGGTGTGGCCCTAGTTTATAGCAGAGCTGGTCAGAAATCAAAACGTTGATCATTTTTTCATCAAAATTTCCAATGTTGACTAAAACCAGAGATGGAATTTTGCAAACAATTTCACTCAAATTTCACCCTGTTTTTCAGCCATTTCTATTCGATAATACATTTTATCTAGTGCAGTTCTCAGACAAAAAATTCTACACTAGCCAGGGAAAGTATATTCTGGAAAAATGCATTTCTGACCCCAGGCTGGGAAGGGTCTAAGTAAGGAGGGAAATGATTTTTGATTGTTATATTAATATATTAATATATATTTTTTAGATTCATAAAAATTTCTGTAGATGCCTATGCAATTCTTTGGGCTCCTGTTCCATTAATTATAAATACATACTATGCAATAAAAATAATATAATACAAACAACAGTGCAATATATAAGACCGCTCATCCCACTTGATAGATAAATATGCATCAACAGAAATATAGAATAAATGTAAGTGTGTTTCTTGTTTTAGGTTAATAAATATACTGGATCTTAATTAAGGGACCTACTCTTTCACCTTGCGAGACAAGTTAAGTCCCATTGATTTAGTGAGAGTTACTCAGATCCTGCAGCACAAGAATAAGCCCTAAGGCCCTGATCCTGCAAAGACTTACGCATATGCTTAATTTTACACTTGAGTAGTCCTACCGAAGTCGATGGAACTGCTCATGCACCTAAAGCTAAGCCTGTACATAAGTCTTGGCAGGATCTGGGCTTAAGTTATTTTTTTTAAAAGCATTTCAATTCTCTCTTAATGCTAATCTGCACGATGAATAAATAAAGACTCCTTAGCAAGGAAATTGTTTTCCTTCGTGCGTATACTACATCTCCAGTATTGTTAAATCATTTATAAAGCTAAGTGAACTAAAAAAAAAATTGCTATAAATAAATAGTGGCTGAAAATACTAAACTGTATCCTATGAAATATTAAAAGCAGTTTCATTTTGAGCAATTCTTAAATAATTCTTTCTTCACTTCTAAGCAATCATTCTTCATTTCCTGTCTGCTTACATATCCACTTTGCATATAATTTTTTTTTCTCACCGGCTCTCATCCTACTAACAATCAGAGCAATCTTGTTCTTTCATTTACTGCCCTTGGGAACAGAGAAGTGGTACTTACAGATTTCCTGCTGTAGTACCTCTGTCTAGCTTTAAATGAGATAAACTGTCAGTATTGCCTAGGTAATGGCACTGAATATGAACAAAGACCATCAATCTAAAATAATCTTATTCTCTTACAGACCCTGTGTGGTCTGGGACAAAAATCCCAATGGACTGTGACTACATTAGTCCTTCAGGTCTGAGACACTGTCAGGATTTTGAAACTGTACAGGCACTGATTTTTTCTCTCTCTCCAATATTATTATTTGTATGAATTGTATTTATATTTAGTTCAACAAGAGTTAAGAGTGTTGCTGATATATCCCTTAGAAAACTCTAAACAAACTCAAAGACTGACCTTTGGATATCATTTTACACTAAGAAGAGTTGGAGGTAAATCATTTAATTGTCTGAGGAAGAGGAGAAGTAGGACGAGGAAGGAAGAGAGAATGTACTTCATGTATAGCCAGAGTCAAGGTGGCTTTTAATACATGGGCTGTGCCTCCTGGAAAAAATACAAATTACATTAAATTGCTACAAATGTATGATCTGTAATAAAATTATGAATGACTTTGTATAATGGGAGAAGGAGTGAAAGTCTATAGGTTTTGTGCAGCTTTGTGCCATTTAAACTAAAAACATTTAATAATGGCATCTGTGCTAGTTTCTTTTGGGTATTCGAAAGTGCTCTTGTGAGCTCTTTTGCAGGCTCCAAGTATGACAGACTGAGAACGCTGTGTAAGAGGCATTAGAATCTTCAGCCACTCTGACTAGCTGAGGATTAAAAATTGTTTTGTCAGAATACAAAAATAAAATCAAGTGTTCATGTAAATCTGCTTGATCATGCAAAAAGATGTACTCCTTCCAAGCAGGCCATATTTCAGGACACAATCTGTACAGTCTTTTTATGTGTTTTTTCTTTGACAGTTATTGCCTTTTAATTGTAACAGAATGACAAACTGATAGCATAAAAGCCTTATGGTTTTATTAAAAATCCACTTAATGCTAAAGATTCAGAATGAATGTTTAGATCTTAAAAGCCACCCCGCTATTAAAAGACTTCTCTGAGCGCTAGTTCTGCTAGCCAGTCCAACCTTTTAGATCAGTGCGGGATTAAAGATTTTTTAACAATTTAAGCCAGAGGCCAATTTCATAAATGGGTCACTTGAAAAAGCTGACAAAAAACATTTAAGGAAAGCCGCATATTCCATTTTGCTAGTGTCAAAGCAAATGATCATCTAACAGTAAACTGAGCTAATGAGGTCGGAGGCAGACCTGGGGGTTCAGTGGAACCTTTCCTAGGGGCATTCTGCAGTCACTCCTTGGGTCTCAAGCATTCTCTATTGAGGAATAAAATTTATTTTTCAAATTTCTAAAACGCAGTGATTACATTGAATATGGCTATTTAGTGCTTCATATTCAGTTTCTTAAAGACTTTGGACCATATCATTCCCTTTGCTTTATGCCAAGAATGGAGGAGATCAACAGAAAACGTGCTCCCTTCGCTACAATTCTACTATGTGGGTGGTGGTGATTTGAACAAAAATGACACTGTCTCTTTCTCCAACTCCATGGAAGCCCCTCCAAGCTAAATCAGTGCATTTGGGGCTCTGCAGTTTCTGGGGCTGAAGACATGGCTGGCTGGAAAGGGGACAGAGCCAGAGAAAAGTCACTATATAAAATCATAATCCTCCTGAAGTTAATGGGAGTTTTGTCATTGACTTCAGTGGGGCCAGGATTTCCCCTAGTGCAGTGGTGACCCCCTTCACACAGCAAGCTCTGAGTGAACCCCCCCCCTTATAAATTAAAAATTAAAAACACTTTTTAATATATTTAACACCATTATAAATGCTGGAGGCAAAGCAGGGTTTGAGGTGGTGGCTGATAGCTCACGACCCCCCATGTAATAACCTCGCAACCCCCTGAGGGGTCCCAACCCCCAGTTTGAGAACCCCTGCCCTAGTGGTTTTGGCATCAATTCCTTTAAACTCATAATAACTTCCCTAACTAAGATGATTTTGTATTTTATTTTATGTAATCTTGCTCCACCTTAAAAAATCTCCCCTTCCACCTAGGGAAGGTTGGGCCTGCTGGAGGTACTGGGCCTCTGCATGAAGAGCCAGCCTTTTGTGAATATCCTAATATCACAGAGCTTTCCTGTGCATACTGGGCTATACAAGGAGTAAAGGGTCACACCTCCTGCCTACACGGAGTAGCAAACACATGATGAGATGGTTTAGTGGAAACTCCACAGCCTCAAATCTGCGGTTTTCTGCCTATCTTTGTCCTTCTCATGGATATTTACATTGAAGGGAACGATTTAGCTCCATGCATTTAATTACAGATTTCCTTAGGGAATTAGGGTATGCTAGTTAAATAACTGTATATTTTAGGGTAATCTAATGTGAATGCATCTCAGATCTCAACTACATTTGACCTCACCCAGCTCTGTTGGAAAGAAATCAGATAATACAGAAATAGATCTACTACAGTAGAACCTCAGAGTTACAAATATCTTGGGAATGGAGGTTATTCGTAACTCTGAAATGTTTGTAACTCTGAACAAAACATTATGGTTGCTCTGTCAAAAAGTTACAACTCAACATTGACTTAATATAGCTTTGAAACTTTACTATGCAGAAGAAAAATGCTGTTTTCCCTTTTTTTTAGTAGTTTATGTTTAGCACAGTACTGTGTTTGCTTTTTTTTTTTGGTCTCTGATGCGGTCTGATTGCATACTTCTGGTTTCAAAAGAGGTGTGTTGACTGTTCAGTTTGTAACTCTGGTGTTCATAACTCAGAGGTTCTACTGTAATTTCCAAGGAACCAAAAATTGATGATAGCAATGTAAGGAAAAGTAAGGACATTATTCTATTGCAGTTTATTCATTTTCACAATATTATGCAACATCATCTTTCCAGTACTGCCATTAGCAGCATTAACTCTTCAGACCAGATTCTGATGCTCTTACTTACACTGAGTTGTACCTCACTCTATCAGTAAGTCCCACAGAAATGCACTGGATTAATTGCAGGTTAATGTACAACTCAATGTGAGAATGGCTAGCTTCCAATACCCTTTCTTTACTAATGCATTTTAAAGAATCCTTTTGTTTGTGAGGTCATTTTTTTTACATGTAATTATTTAATGGAGAAAAACTGCATCCCTATCTTTATATAGGGCTTGTCTACATGGTACTTTAGTCCAAACCAGAGGGTGCAAATGCTACTGCACACTAGCGTGTTGCAAACTAATTGACCTGTATGGACCCTGGTGGCATGCACTAGAAGTTTCCTAGTGCACATTAATGTAATCCAATTTCAAATAGCACTACATTAATGCATATTAGGGCACTTTGTGTGTGTACTAGCAGGGTCCACACAGGCCCCTGACATCCTAGTGTGCACTAGAATTTACACCCCTCTGGTGCAGACTAAAGCATCGTATGGACAAGCCCATAGTCAGACTTTTGGGGGGAATTGTGGGTATGAAGATCTCTCTCTTATATTTCCATTACCAAAATGTCTAAGTGCCATGGGAAAAAATGGATTTAACCTCACCTTTCCTTTATGGCACGTGGTACAATGGTGTTTCGCTACCCACTTCACTATTAGCAGTGCCATCATCATCATTGCCAGGATCCTATTTTATGGATCAAGCCACAGTCAATTCTCAAGAGAGGTTGTGCTCCATAAACCTCCCTCCCAAGATCATGATTCCCATGATTCATCTGGTCACGCTTAGTCTAGAGAATGCTAGAGTCTTACAGTGCTTCCAAACCAGACAATGTCAGATGGGGACATACTGTCAAAAATGCAATGCAAAAAACACACAAAGAAGGGGAAATATTACAACAAAATATTTGAGTCTCTCATACAATAGATAACTCAATGCATTCTTCCAGGGGAACTGAGCACCTGTTAAGCTGAAGATTCAGGAATCTGGAGTTTATGCAAATGATTTGTATCCTGATTTGCATAGATAATAAATATGCATTATGTTATTTACATAATTGACAGCAAATATCTTGATTACCAGTACTTACTTCTGACATGGCTATATCAGGGAATAAGCTTTATGGACTTGGGAATTTCTGAGCTCTTAGCTGGCTTTGGCATATCTCTGGGCTGGTGTTTAAGTAACTGGCACTGTCCCTGGCTGTTCCTTGTCCTAGCCCAGGAAGGGGCTGTGGTTGGGCTGCTTGCCCTGATCTGGAGGGGATCTGGCTGCTTCCTACCATCAGCTAGTAATTCTCTGCCTTGCCGGCTACCCCTAGTTGGATATCCCTTATCTTTTGCAAACTAACTGGGATGGGGAGTGGGCTCTGCCTGCTATTCCCTAGTTATGGTCCAGCATTGCTCTAGCCCTAGATCTAGGTCTCTGGCCATGGTGGGTTGGAGGACTATGCTCTACAACATCTCTGTGGTGAGAGTCCTCCAAGCTGGCTCTCTGTGGTTAGAGGCCTGGAATTATAGAGATCCCACTTGGAGCAGCCCTGACTGTAACAGCCTAGAGCATCTCTCTTCAAGTTTCTGGCCAGGGGGAACTTCTTGGACAGAGTGGGCCTGAATAGGGCAGGCTAAGGGTGGGGTAAGCCATGGGGCAGAAAGGCCAAGTCCTTGCTCCTGCCCAGATGACCATGCCCTTTCTAATCTCTGCCTTTGCCCTCAACAGCGAGGCTAGCTTGGTGCAGCAGTACTAACTCGCACCATATGTGGTATTTTGCTCAGCTCCCATGGGCATGTGAGAATATGTGAGAATTTCAGCTTTCAGAAAAGAAGCCCTCATGATTGTGGGAAAAAGGCTTGAAAACATGAACCCTGAAGCCTCAAAAAATAGAAGTCCAAGAAAAAAAAGCATTTATTATTTTCAAAATCTGATGATTTAAGTAATTTTGGGGACTTGTGATTTCCAAACATTTGGGATTGGCAATACTGTTGGGGGCAACATTGTCACTGATTCCCGCATTCTTAGCCAGTTATCACCTCCCCTCCAAGGAGTGCAGAAGCTGTGGAGCAGAAGTTAACACTGCTCCAAGTAGCATTAATGAAAGCAGCATTGTACAACCAAATTCCAAAGGATTTTCCTAGCTCTGCTCCCCTGGGTTCACTCATCTGATGAATATTAGACCTGATTCTGGTTTTGCTTAACTGATGTAAATCAGGAGGAGCGCTAACAAACTCAGTGGAGTTACCCTGGTGTAAAACTGGCATAACTAAAATTTGACTCAGGCCCACTGCCTACCTCTGAACCATAGAAAAGAAGGGAGTTTCAGCTCCACGATACCTGATTTTCAGAGCTACTGAATGCTCACAGGCCCATTGCTTCAGCTGCAGGCAGTGGGTGCTCAACACTTCTGAAAATCAGACCCATGAGCCCAGATCCTCAAAGATATTTAGTTGCCTAACTAGTTAGGTGACTAGATATATTTGAGAATCTGAGCCATGGTGTTTAAGGGCACTGCCAGCATAATACCAGGTAGGCCTTTTGTTGATACCACAATAAACAGTAAGTGTGGCAGGCCATGTTGTTAGGCAGTAAGGTATTATTGAAAATCTAGTATGGTTTCTGAGGAATAAGGCAGCAGGTCAAGCGACTTCTACCAACCAAAGAATGCAATAATCCTCCAGGAAAGGCAATATCTATTATGTCTTATTGTTATAATGAAATAATTATAGAAAAATAAAGAAAATGAGTCATCCTCATGGATTTACCCAGAGAATTGTTGACTCACATATGACAGACCTGACAGCCTATCAGAAGGTTTCATTTGTGCCCATAATTCTCGAGTTATAATGGTGACATTTATTCCATTATATCTGGTCTACTGTGGACTTTTTCCTAAAATAGCATTAAATAACTGAAATATTTCACCCTTAAAGCCACCTATTTGCATATAAATGGACATGTTTATGTTCCACATTTTCATTAGGATTACATGCAACTGTCACAGCATCTGATCCTGCAGTTCTTACACAGGCAAAGTTCAATGGGCGCTTCGCCTGAGTTAAAGACTACAGCATCAGGCTCTTTTGCACCTACTTTAGTAGACTGGTGGGTTTTCTTTTTTTAGACAGAGCCTGACACCATCAACAAACTGCATTTTAAAACTCCCACATTTGTCATTTAATCAATTCTGTGATTATTTCACATTTTAATTACACAGACTGGTTACATATTTCCCAGTGATTTATTAGATATTTTTAAGTATAATGAAATTACTAGAAACAGTCCATATGAACATGTATGTAATAGAGGAGCACGTATCCACTTTATTTTTATTATTTGTTTCCCTTTAACACTTGTTTTTGTGTATGTTTTTTAAATGATCTATGTTTATTACAAATTTAAAAAATATCAAGAGCAGCTTCTTTCAGGAGCTCAGTTTTCAAAGATAAACACACAAAGAAAAAGATGGGAAGAACCAAGGTCCACCAATGCGCAACCTACCTGTAATTGCAGGAAATGGACTTTCTGGAGTATGCCCAACTCCTACTAGCAGATGATCTCTGCTCAGTTCTCCAGAGAAAGATGGAGGGCCTGCAAGGCTTTGAATGAGATACTTTGACCTTAATGTTAGAGGGCCAAATCCTTGGCTGGTGTAAATTGGCACAGTGCCTCTGAAGTCGAGGGAACTATGTCATTGTACACTCGCTGAGGGTCTAGGTCATAATCTTTAATAAGATTTGGCCGAGGCCAGGTTTGGATACCTTAACTCACAATTGGTAGAATATCACCTTGCAAGAAGCCCCACTGACTTCAGTGGGACTCCTCATGTTGTAATGTACTATGTGAGCAAGGATATAGCCATCTGGCGCTTAGTAAGTACCCAAAGCTATTATGAGAAGCCCTTATAAGCATAATTGTATGATCTATAGTGACTGTATACAAGCCTGAAAAAGAGATAGGGCAGGCCCTACAGATGCAGCAGGGAATGTTAGGTATGTTGTTGAAAACAAGTTGCCAAGAAAATATTTTAAAAGAAAAAACAATGCAAACCCAGGCAACTTCTTTACTTGCATACAATGTACATACATAAAAAAGAAAAAGAATAAACAAATGCCAACTTGTACTTACATATAATGTAATAATCTTTTTTCTTCTCAAATTCCAGGCCCCAGAGGTTAGGGCTGAACTCTTGAAACTTGATGGTAAATTTAACATCTTGATCTGGCTTGGCACAGTTGAGTAGAGGTGTGTTGTCCTTTTTAATAGTACAGCTATCTGCTTGGTCTTTATCAACCATGTAGACCTTATAATACTCATACTGGCCAACAGTTTTAGAGTCCACCTTTGGGCATATAATATCCAGTTTGTCTCCTATTTGTGGGTATAGTACCAGTCCTTGTCCAGGAAGGAATCTAAAAGAACGAGGAGAAAAGGGGAAATGTGAGACATTTGATAAAGACTGATTCAGACAAATGGCATGTGAAATGAGCAGACAGGAATACACCGTTTCCAAACCATACATGATACAGCTGAACGAAGCAGCTGTTGATAGCTTGTGCCTGACAATTTAAAATCAACAAGGTACGAATTTAGTTATTGAAAATTAGAGCCAGAGTATGTCTTATAAGCACTATCCCACTTTGGGGGACTTCAAAAGGCTTTGTGTCCCAGGCTAGCACAATGATTACCAAAGCTTCCTTCCGCAGCTAGCCAACTCCAAGCCAGTGCAGTAAGGGCAGAGTCATGACACCTTCTCTCCTTCCTGTTTTAGGTGACTAGCGTCTCTAGCCTCACACAGCCTTGCACTTATTTTGTTTGATTTCTGCATGGGAGACCAAGGGGTGAGAGATTTATTGCACCTCCTGTTTCAGAGCACGGCACAAATTAGCCCTTAGTATTTACGAACATATCAGTTACTATTATGTGTATCGCACAGCACCTAGGAGCCCCAGTCACAAACTAGGACTCCATTGTGCAAGGTGCTGTACAAACACAGAACAAAAAGGCATTCTGTGCTCCAAAGAGCTTACATTCTACTGCCAACGTACAGTAATGTGACCAGCTTTAATGATCTCCTCTTCTCCCTTTTGCTGTCCAATCCCATCGAGAACAAGGTTGTGGTCTTTGTAACTTCAGAAAGGCTTTATTTCTTGTATTGCAATCCAAACCTCCACTATTTCTCTAGCAGTCCCTTTGGAAACTCTGACACAGATTTCATAATTCTTAGGGAATCACAAGTGTGCGAGCATTTTGTTTCCATCCCGCTATTATATATTTGCTGTTAGAGTTAATTAACAGGCAAGCTTCATCAAGAACATGTTGAGTTACTTATCATAATTAGTCACTCATCGATCAAACAACAGGACTTATTTTAAATTGTGCCTTAAAATAAATGTTTTACAAACCCATAAAGGAAAACTAAAAATAATTAATTGCAATATTGATTCAGCCACAAAACAAAAAGCCCTATTCTTGCAAGGACAAAAGCCATTGCACTTTTCTGCTAATCTTTTTTCTTAAGATGTATCTGGTCCAATTAATGCCTCGAAGCAAGTCTTTAGAGCTGGAGCTACTGATACAATATCCCCTAATGCCTACAGCTAAAAGCCTCTCTCTTCCTGTTTTCTCCTACCTGCCAGCCATATTGCTGCAAAGATCTTCCTTAATGGAGAATTGCTCCGAAAAACTGAAACAATGGCTTCCTAATGAACATCTTTCTTCAAGTGCTAACACTAAACAACACACTTAGAAAACCCAGCTCATTCATAGGCAGTCATCCTGCAGGCTCATTAAAACATCAGAGATGGAGAACAAAGCTGTAAGTCTAAAGTACCCCCATCCTTTATGTAACTAAAGGAGCCCACCAGCTATAGCATTATTAATAGATCAGAAGTCACTAACTCAAAAACAGCAACGAGGCGCCCCCAGTTTCTGGTCTGTAAATTGCGATTGCTTGGTCCTGCACAACGTGAGTTTAGGATTTATGATTTGTACTAATGAATGGGATTATTTCACTCACAAAGCCTTTGGAAGAATTATATTTGTTGTGAAGCAGCATGTAGCAGGAGAAAGGCAATTGTAATTACAAATGCATTAAAAAAAACAAGACAGTGTTATGGCAAGAAAAGTGCATGTTGCTATAATTCACTGGGTCCCTCTCGCTCGTGCTATTTAATTTCTGTGTTACAAATATTGGGCTCGGCCATGCCTACTGGGCACAGGCCTACACTGGGGTCAGCGTGAAGCTGCACTGCCTCCCAGAGCTCATAGGCATGCAAGAGGAATGCATCCAGTGCTGCATCCCCAAAAGGGGCTGCATATGCTCTCTCCATGGCAGAGATGGCCAGAATGGAGAAGCCCCACCCCTTGCTTTCTTCTCCCTGTCGCCTTTGGAGAGGCCAGCACCTACAGGGGCACAAGCAGAGTAGCAGGGAGTGGCCAACCCTGCACAGGAGCATAAGGAGCGTTGGGCCAGGAGAAGAATTTACTGTACTTCTTTCCCATATACCAGCACAGGGGCTGGCCACAATCCTGGGGCAGAGGGAAGATTACTTGGGCTTCTCACCACTGTGTGCCAGGACAAAGGCCAGCGGATGTTTGGTCCCAGGCCTGCAAACATTTACTCCTGTATTTCCATTGCAGATGATGGAAATACTTCATGCAATTCGCAGAAGCGTTTGCAGAACTGGGCCCTTTCTTTTAAGAAACCAGCTTACGTTTGCATGTAACATGGACATAAATATTGCATTAATTGGGTTAAAACATGTACCTGCTTACCATCAATCTTGCCGATATCATTTAGAAGCCTTTCTGAAAAATAACAAAAAGGACCTTTTGAAGCTGATCCTAAATTTGGGGGGCAACGGGTCAATAGGGATGAGTGAAGTGAATGGAAGTTTGGAGTGCAAAAGGAATGCAGGCTAGGGCCCAAAGTCAGTATGGGAGAACAGTTTTCAATTAGAAACAGACACATAGTGGGAAACATGCTTTTGGTTGTTGTTCTTGTTTGGGGTTTTTTTAAGGAAATAAATAAATGCAAAAGAATAGAAAAATGGACGGGGAAATAAAAGGTTAAAAAGCTTTAAAAGCCACTTAAAAGCCAGGAATCAGAATATAAAGGGTAAAGGACAGAATAGTCACATTTTACCAAGGGTGGCCAACCTGTGGCTCCGGAGCCACATGCAGCTCTTCAGAAGTTAATATGCGGCTCCTTGTATAGGCACTGACTCCAGGGCTGGAGCTACAGGCGTTAACTTTCCAATGTGCTTGGGGGTGCTCACTGCTCAACCCCTGGCTCTGCCACAGTCTCTGCCCCCACTCCACCGCTTCCCACTCCCCTGAGCCTGCTGTGCCCTCGCTCCTCCCCCTCCCCCCCCCCAAGCCTCCTGCATACCAAAAACAGCTGATCGGGAGGTGTGGGGAGGGCTGCCGGTGGGAGGGAGGCGCTGGGAGTGGGGGGGGGGGAAGAGGGGAGCTGATGAGGGGGCTGATGACATATTTTACAAGAGCTTTAACTGATGCACTGGTTAGACATTACAGCAGACGGAATATTCTGGCTATGTGTCTAAACTCAGCACATTCTGAAAATTGAACCTGACAACGCTACTTCCACTCCAATTTTCAGACTTCTAGCATTTAACACTAATGAACTAAAGGGAGGGGGAAAAGGGAGCCTGAAAATGAAAGGTGATGCTAGGAGCCTGATTGAGTTGAAACCTTCTCCACAGTTTGTGGCTTTGGCTGTGACCTTTTCATGAGCAGAGTTCTTGCAATTTACTTTCCTTGTGATAGTAACTTATAAATATGGGCGGAGACTGTAAAGATCAAGAGCTTCACCTGATTCATCTATGTGCCATCACAGAAATGTAGTGACCCATAACTGGGAACAGTTATTATACAATAGCATACGAGTAAGGCTGAGATTTGCAAAAGTAGGAGACTAAAATTAGGCTCTCAAACTTCATTGCACCACGACCGCCTTCTGACAACAAAATTACTACATGAGGGAGGAGGGAGAATCAAGCCCAAGCCTTGCCGCCCCGGGTGGGGTGGAGCTCGGGCTTCAGCTTCAGGCCCAGGTCCCAGCAAGTCTAATGCTGGCTCTGGTGACCCCTTTAAAATGGAGTCACAACCTACTTTGGGGTTCCGACTCATAGTTTGAGAACCACTACAAAAACCACACTGCAAAAACTCCCTGAGGCTGCGAGGCTCAGATCCCGGGTCAACTGACTTGGGCTCGGGGCTCCTGCTATTGGGCTAAAAATATTAGTGTAAATGTTTCTGCTCGGGCTGCAGCCTGGATTCTGAGACCCTCTCACCGCATCAGGTTTCAGAGCCAGGCTCCAACCAGAGTAGGAATGTCTACACTGCTATTTTTAGCCCCACATCATGAACGCTGCAAGCCCAAGTCAGTTGACCCAGGGTCTGAGACTCACTGCTGTGGGGAGAGGAGGGGAAGAGTTACATTGTAGATATCCCCCTATATTTTTTTCATTTAGGTTCCTAAATAAATAAACTGATTTTCAAAAGTGCTGAGTAAGGCCACTAACCTAGGTGTCTACATATGGAATTAGGAGCAGAAATCTAAGACCCCATTTTTAAAAAAATCTTGGACTAAACCTTTACATTGCAAATGGAGGACTACATTCAGCTTTGGTGTTAGTTAACAAAACTTCAGCAGGGCTGAAAATAGCTTGTAATATTTATATCATTGCATCTACTGTTTACAAGTTTTAAGCGTAGTGAGCCAAACACCTCTCTGTTGAAATGGTTGAAGGGCTGCATAATAAAGTCAATAAATTGCTCTCATCCTACAGTCCTAACAAAAAATTCAGTGTTTGAAGCCAACTAAGGTAGCAGCAGGCTGACTGCAGTGTTAAGACATTCACACATCCAAAATCCATCCAAGTACGCTGGAAGTGTTTTGAAAGGTGTGCCTGAGAAGGTGCCTTCAACTAATTAAAAGCTTATGTCAAATACAAGTGTAACTAATACGGAGGATCAAAAAGTCTTCTGAATCCCACGAACGATGCCAAAGCAGTGGTGCCAGTGGCATGTGTTACACTAAAGATTACACTCTGGACTGAGTCTCACAGCAAGGATACATTAATTATGTCTGAAACGGTTGGGGCAACTTCTACAGCAAAGATACACAGTATGAGGCTTAAAGGCTAAATGCAGACCCCATAGTCTAAAATGCTGCCCTCCAGCTGCCTGCTTTCAGTGCAGATTTCCATTGCTGGTGAATTCAAACAGGCTATTTCTGTTAATCTATCAAGGAGGTATAAAAGAACAAACAAATACTAATGGGTAAACAGACACACACACACATGCAAAGTGAGGAACAGATCCTGCTTCCATTGAAATCAATGGGCATGCAGCATATTTTCCAAGAATGGGAGTTTTAGGCCGGAGTGCAAGACCGGAGGAGACTGAGGGACAAAGGTGAATTTAATCTACCTTGATCCCTCCCCAATGCCAGGAATTGGATGGCAGCCACAGGGATGTTCTAATTTACACTTGGTAGCTGTCTAAGGTCCCAAGGGATCGTTCCAACAGCCAGAGTTTGCCTGGCCATAGAGATACTCCTTTTTGCCCAGGAATGTCCCTTATGCCAGCAGCCCATCACCAACAAAGAAGTCTCCCATTCCAACGCAATCCTCAGGGGAAGGATCTACTGGTTTATGGCTCCTTTATGCAGAGGCAAAAGGAGGCTGCTGTGTGATCAAATATCTGGCCCACAGAAATTTGTCATCACAATTACTCTGGGAAAGTATGCAGAAAATATTTTAGGTATAATGAAAGCTGTGCACTGAAATTAATGTACTTTCTCTCTCTGTATGTTCATACCAACAGTGCATTTTCACTTAGGGTCCAATATTTGTTGACACTGTTCAAAATCCCATGAACACAAGTCCCATCCATTATTTAAACTATTCACTCATCTTGGCCTAATAAACAGTAACATGACAAATAGCACATTCAATTTTCCCAGAAAACATTCTCAAAAGACATTTTCTTTAAAAAATGTAGACCAAATATTCATATGCTCCAAAAACAAAAAAAATGAGTTGGGGGGCTGGGCAGGGAAGAGAACTGGAACGAACAAGGTCTGACCCTCCACTCCCATTAATATTACCGTAATTTTCTACACTACACTTTGTGCTTCTACGGTAAGCCCCAACCATTTCCTGGCATTAATATACTATCCTGGTCAAAGTACTATAGAATTTAAATTTAAGAATTCTATAGAAAGGATCTCATTCTCTATTAAATTCGATAGAGTTTTAAGACCAATTTCTTAAGAATGTAATTAAATTTTATGAAAACCTATTACATTCACCCCTATTAAATTATATGGGACTTTTCCATAAGAGTAACCTGTCAAACCTACCCTACTTCCTGATATTAGACTCTACCAAAATTAGGAGTACATCTGTAAGTGGAACTTTTCATTGAGAATATGTGCTATCCTTACTACATACTCTTCTGAAACTGTAAAATAGTCAAGGGAGACAAATTCTGACACCAAAAATTAATTAATCCTGACACCAAAAATATGTGCTGCTGTGCTTTTCCCAACCTGGGAAACTGTATGTATTCTCAGCTTTAGAAATTTCCCAATAATGTTTAAATGAATGCAATTATAGAAAGCATGTTAGTATCTATTAACCTCGAGTATGTAACTAGGGAAGAGTGCCAAATTTACATGCTCTAATATCTTATCTGAAATAACTGGTATCAACATTTAGTCTTAAATTAACATGACAAAAATAACCCTAAAAATGAGAACAATCAAGTTGCTTCTTAAAAATGAAATATGAAACCTTCTGTTAAAGAATCTCAGCTACTTAACTTTATGAAGTTTAACTACCAATCTGACTATAAAGTTACTCACTGAAAAGTTTCATTAAGGAAATGTCATGAATACTAATAGCCTAATATGTTAGATGTGGCCATGTTGCTTGTAAAAGTACAAATTGCAGCAGACTAAAGACTATTGTGCCAAGTATATCTCCCTATTTAAAAAAAACAAAAGGAAACAATGGCCATTAAATAATATATATATTCATTATCTTGCTTTTAAAACAATGACAAAATTAGTATTTTGCATATCAAACCCCAAATGACTGGAAACCAGTTGTAAGTGAATGAGTTTTCTGTTCGATACAGAAATACAACGTTTTCTATCAATCACCTTCTTATTCCATTTCAGGTTACGACTATAATTTGGAGGTACTGCATACCTTATTAGGAATTGTATCTATGCATTTTCAGAAGCAGTAACTTTATGGGCCTGATCCCACTGAAAATTAAATTGCCACTGAGCTCAATGGGAGCAGGGTCAGACCAGGCATGTACTTAGCTCCCCAGCAGCTGATGTGGTAGAAATATCAAAATGAGCTGTATCAAAAAAAGATCAAGGTGAAGCTCATCTTTCAAAACTCTTATGGAATTTATTTTTTTTTAAAGCCACTAGTCTTGCACGGGTCCTCTGAGAGAAAAATTACCTCTGACTGTGAGATTGACACTAAAAATATAATGTGATGATTGAATCAATTTAACACACAAATTAGCAGAGTAAACTTTGAAAATTTAAATGAATGTATTCCATTTCATTTCCTTTCAATTGACTTAAACATGGTTTGGAATCTATTTTCCTTGCCAGTGTTATATTATTAGGCTATCAGAAGCACATAACAAGGTGTGACACCAAATTTTAAATGATGCACTTGTTTAAAAAAAGTCAACTTCTCATCTAGTATCTAATCCACCAAACTCTTACTCACACCAGTAATCTTTGATCATGCAAGAACTCTCTCTTACTTTAATGGGACTACTCATGTGAGGAAGGTTTATTTGCATTAATAAAGGATTGCAGGATCAGGCCCAAAAAGAGATTTAATAACAAAAAATAAATTCAGTTATAACTTAAGATCATTGAAAGTCAAATGAACAAACTACAAAATATCACAATGCAAGTTTCTAAAACTGGGGCTCTTTGACATTCCCTTTCATGAAGGAAAAAATAATGGGGAAAAAAAACCCTCGACAAAGGTACGTTTTAGGCTTGGAAACATTCTACTTATTCCCTTTGGCAAGCCATTTGAATACAAAAGCTTCAAAATAGTATCCATTGAAATAGTCACTATTCTCCATACTCTATTATTGAATTGTGCAGTGCCTGCTCACCCCTTCCTATATCCAACGCACTCCACCCTGCTTCTGCCTAGACAGGAGGAAGTACAGGCAGTGTGTTGAAAAAGGAGTGTGTCAGGGGTTCAACCCACTTAGGGCTTGTCTACACAAACATTTAGTTCGCAGCAAGCTGGGGTGTAAATCTACTCCACTTTGAAACAAAAGTAGATCCAAGTGCATTGAGGAACTGCTAGTGCGTGTCCACAGAGAGACTAAGCATGCAGCAGGCTAGTGCTGGGCAGATATACCCACCCAGCTGGCCGTGAACTAAATGTTCATGTAGACAAGTCCTCAATCTCCATTCTGGACACAAAATAGCAGCATTGCCACCAGTTAGTGTAATAGAAGTCGTCACAACCCCAGACATGTCATACTACTTTATAGAGGACCAGATCCTACTCCCACTGAAGTCAGTCGCAGAACTTCCATTGACCCCAGTGATGCAAGATCAGGGTCATCTGGAGAGAGGGGGTGTCATATACGTACTGCTAAAAGCCTGGCAACCTTTCCACAATGACTCTGTGATGTTAGATTTAGTCTAAATTGTAGGTGGATGGGAGAGATCAGTTTCAGCTGTTCCAATTAGCAGTTTTTGGTAATCATAGAATATCAGGGTTGGAAGGGACCTCAGGAGGTCATCTAGTCCAACCCTCTGCTCAAAGCAGAACCACTCCCCAGACAGATTTTTGGCCCAGATCCCTAAATGGCCCCCTCAAGGATTGAACTCACAACCCTGGGTTTAGCAGGCCAATGCTCATACTTTACCAAATGCTAGAGAAAAAAAGAAAAATAAAAAACAGAAAAAACTAGTGAAGTACTTTTATGCACGTGCCCCAAGGTATATAGATTTTTGAACAAAATAATATTTGCTTTGCACAGAGCTACAGAACTGTGCATTGATTGTCAGATAGTGCCGTTATAGCACAGCCCTGAAGAGGGGCATTGTGAAGTCATACAGCCCCAGCTACTCAGCCCTGAGCGACATTGGGAGGCATAACTGTAGCTCTCGGGGAGTGAAGCCCCTAAGCCACCCTTTAGGAAGGTGCAGCATGTTCTTGCTTATGTGGCCAGCCAGCTCGAGAGGCCATTGCCAGGGAGGAGGAGGGGGGGGGGGAAATAAGCATGGTCACATTTCTTCTGAACCCCTTATAGAAGCACCTCTAGGGGGCCACAAGTCGGGTACAGTCTTGCACTTGAAGGAGCACAAAGCCTCCAATTGTGACCAGCTCCTGGGAGGGGAAAGTCACCCGCCCCCTGCCCCATCCTTTGTGTACATGCAAGGGGCCAGCCACAACCGAGCGCTGAATCTGCTCTCCTGGAGATACCATTAAATTAGATACTTTATCTTCTCATGAGAAGATCTGGTTTTCAAAGGCTATGACTTCAGCTTAAAAATTAGCTCTGATTCAATGGGAACAATGCATGATGCAATGTAGTGCAGCCCAGGCCTTCTACAGCTGCCACCTCAAGCCCTGGGCTGAAATAGTGACCACTGATCCCTGCATCTCCAACCCACGAAGCCCAGCAACTGGAGCTATGTAACTGAGTAGTCAGCAGCTTCTTCCCCAGCATTTCTCTCTATACTGGCCTATTCAAAATTAGCCTCCCTAGGACATGGAGTGCAGAAGCCCTGATGAATGGCTGCTCTGCCTTCAACCCCCAATACAGGGCTACCACAAGATTTTTGGAATACATCACGTCTTCCGTGCGTGCTCAACCACACTGCATAAAAGGCAAGATTTTACTTTGTTGGGGAACCTCCTTTTCCCTCCCTGTTTGACTGTCAATTAGGAAAAACACTAAAACATTCCCACCAACCTCCTGAAAATTTAGACAGGCTCATGCTTTACACCTCTCACTACCAGACATAAATCTGGGCTGAGCGATTGGTGCAAAATATACCACACAGATGGGGAAAACTGCACTTCCTCCTGCCTGAAAAGCAAAACACTCCCACAGCAAATGCCTATCTGGCTTTTTTTACATCAGTATGGGGAGTAAAGTCTGGCTTTTTTCGCACCAGAATGCAAACCAGGTAGTAAGGCCTGAGATTATGAAAATGTGTAGGATCTAGCCCAGGGGTCGGCAAGGTTTGGCATGCGGCTCGCCAGGGTAAGCACCCTAGCGGGCCGGGCCAGTTTATTTACCTGCTGACGCGGCAGGTTCGGCTGATTGCGGCCCCCACTCGCCGTGGTTCGCCGTCCCGGGCCAATGGGGGCGGCGGGAAGCGGCGCGGGCGAGGGATGTGCTGGCCGCGGCTTCCCGCCACCCCCATTGGCCTTGGACGGCGAACCGCGGCCAGTGGGGGCCGCGATCGGCCGAACCTGCCACGTCAGCAGGTAAATAAACTGGCCCGGCCCGCTAGGGTGCTTACCCTGGCGAGCCGCGTGCCAAACGTTGCCGACCCCTGATCTAGCCCTTTTAACTGGACTGATATTAGACTTCTGTTCAAAACTACAGCTTTTATATTCAGCTTTCTTACGCGACCTCCACATAAAGTACTATTAATAGCAATTAGCTTTTTTTGTATTATTGTGCAGAAAGCAATTACTGCAGTGGCATAAGACTATAAAGCACTAGAGAATTCAGATCCATTTACTAAATCAATTCTGGTTACCACAAAAGAGAAGCTAATGTGTTGTAGGCTTGGTCTCCAAACTGAAGAATGTTATATGAATATTACCAATATTCTATTTTAAACCTGTGTTTGATTATATTACCAATATTTTATTTTAAAATGGTATTAGATTATCAGTTTGGTAACACACACATACACACACACACTTCAGCAGAAAAGGTTTAAAAAAAAAAAATCACAAATGGCTGCAGTGGAGAGTGGAAGCCGGTCTGTATAAATGGGTTATTCTGTGGAATTTCTGAAGAGAAAACACTCAGTAGGTGCATTGTAATTAGTTGCTCTTCTAGTTACCTCTTGATAAATGATGCATGCGGCTCTGGATGAGAGCCCAACTCTTGACCCATGACCCCAGTACACACTTTAGTACTTCAACCAGGAATCCCAAGCCTCAGAGTTCTTTTTGTTTTGTTTTTTACACAGATGCACTTCTGGTAATGCACAAAATGAGCCCTAGATGTTAGACTTCTTTCAGAAGTGCTTTATGTAGTTATGTTCTAAATACACTTGAGGAAGGATTTCTGACTCAATCGTTCCAAATGGGCAGCATGTTTCATGCTGGGGTTAAAGGACAGAATACAGAAAGACACACATATAACATTTACTGCCACAATGCTTAATGTTAAATGCCTTCCACGATTTTTTAAGTCTCTATATGCAGAAAATATTCATAAATACTGGTTATTTTAAAGACAGAAGATCAGAAACCTAGAGAGAAATGCCACCTCTACCATGAAAAAATACCCTTTAAAAAATCAACATTTTTTGGATAGCACTTTACTGCCCCCTTTTGCACTTTAACATTAGAACAGGTTTCAGCATGAACTTACTTATGTGAAACCCTGTGTGATAATGGGGTACAACAATAGGGCACTAGGTTTATATAGGATTACGTTATCACACACTGCTTTTGGAGCATCTTGCAATTACCTAAAATGCAAACAAGTGAAGTGTTGATCCTTCATGGCCTTCAGTATGCCAGGAACCGATCAGTAATTGGAGGCTTGAATGGGCATTTTCTACTTTAATCTGCTTGCATGTGTGAGCTTGGGGTGATTGTTTGTTATCGCAGGTGGCCCTTCTTTCATACTTTTCTAAACCAAAGATCATCTGCAACTTGAACCTGGTTTATTCACTGGAAAGAAAAGAGTGACAAAGGGTCATCCAGTGTGGGAGCCATTAAGGCGTTAGCAATCCCTGTGCTAAAAGTATAGGTGTGTGTTTCAAACCAGAACTTCACAAACTGGCAGGCAAAATATTTTCATGAAAGGTGAAGACAAGAAGCCTCTAGACATTCAAATGCCCTGCAAGCCCAAGGGCCACAAACCCGTTCTGCAACTCTGCACTGCAGCTACAGTAGTTATAGCATTCTTGTGTGTGTCTATGTCTGTGTATACATATAGTGCAAAAGGTAATAAATCTATAGTCTAGTGGCTAGTTATTTACAAAATACTAATTCATGATGACAGAGCCAGAGGGGGCTCTCCCTGTCCCAGTAACCTTGGTTTTCATTTGACAAAGTCCATGTGCTGTTGTGTACACTTATATTTAAACTTAATCCATTTCCCTCTGTCATCCTACAATTACTATACAAGTCACAGTAATATTAAATTTCACTGCCTACAGCACCCACAACTGAACCTCTACTGTAATGAAAACCAATTCCCTTTGATATTAATGCTCGTGTTTTTTTTTCTCCATTTGCTAGCCACAAAATACAGGAAGAGCCTGATGTTGACTTAATTAAAGAGTTTTTGTTTAAAATATGATGCTGGAAACATTAAACTAGTCTTTGCTCTCCCAGCAAAGGTAATCAATTTATTTATTTATTTGTTTGTTTGTTTAAAATCCAGGCCATGAATTCAGTGTAACACAAACCTGGTGCTTCACTCGAAGTGCTCAAAAATACTGAGACGAAAATGAGAAGCACAGCATTTCCTTGAAAAGATGCAGAGCTGTGTGTAGTGTGTATGGAAAAGAAAGTCAAATCAAACCATGTGTATTTCTGACAGAAATCACTAAAGTCTCTGATCTTAGTAAGCTAACAGAGCCCAGCTGGCATTTGCCAAAGAACTGGCTTTTAAAGGACACTATAAATCACAAACTAAGGCTGGTAAAGCGACAATAAAAACAGATGTTCTATTGCTGTGCTATTCTGTGTTCTACTCTGTTACTATTACAGAACCAAATCTGGTGTCAGCCACAATGCAAGGAGGTGAAATAAAGTTTTCAGTCTCCTTTCTCTTAAGTATAATTTGTTTGCACCTGTACAGTCTTGTTCCAAGCAATGCTCCCAGCAGCAGTCTATAAAAAAGGGTGGGGACTGCCTTGTTATTTGGTGAGACATTAATAATCACTGACTATCGCTTATTAAATACATTCAGATAGTATTTTCAGCTAGTTCACAGTTGTTCTAAAATAAATTATTCCATACTATTTGTCTGCATAAGGAAACTGTAGAATTGGAACAGGTTCCTATCTCATGCCATTTCAGTCTGGGATATGTCATACCAGCAGTTTGTCACATTATAGGATGGAATAAACAAACATTGGCATGTTACAATCTAGAATTTATATGTGAATATTTTCAGAAAACCCATCCACAAATGTCATTTAACCTTTTTGTTTTATCTTACTTGCTCTTCTTTTCACGTGCAAAAAAAAAAAAAAAAAAAAGCCTCAAGTACAGGAGTAATACAAGGACGTTTCATTTAAAGTAGAGATAGACCCAAAGCAAAACTCGAGATACAAACTTGGGGTCTAAATCAGAAATACATCTCTTTGTAAATCACAGATTCAATCACTCCTGAACTTGGGGATCTGAAATCCAGATTTAAATCAAAACTTTCCCAAAATTCAGATCCAACTTTCAGACTCAGCCCATTTTAGAGCTAGGCTCGAGCTGTGAGCAAGAATCCCAGCCTGGATTATGTCTCAGATCTAAGATCTTGTCTTTGCTCTGGAACAGCCTGGATTCAGCACTGGTGGCCAGCAATCAGGGTAAAGGCACTGGCCGTACTCCTAACAGCAGGCAATAACATGCAAAGGTTTGCGTCAACTGAGCTATTCATGTAAGGTTAGAACTTGATTAGCAAAACTGATGTACTCCTAGGGTGACCAGATAGCACGTGAAAAACCGGGACACTTTTTTTTTCGAGGGGTGGGGAGGGTGTATAGTTGCATATATAAGACAAAGCCCCTAATATTGAGATGGTCCCAATAATATTGGGATGTCTAGTCATCCTATGTACCCCTCAACTTGTCCTTACCTATTAGGGGTCTGCACTGGTAGCCAAACTTTTTCCGTCATGCCTCTCCCCTTACCCATAATTGAACCTGTCTGGACCCCCCCCCTCCCTCCCCCCGCACCACAGTTGGGAGCCACAGCCAGGAGTGGAGCTGGAGTGGAGCTGTGGCCAGGAGCGGAGCCGGGGCTGGCGTCCGCAGTTGAGGCCGGGGCCAGGAGCCGAGGCCGGGGACGCAGCCGGGAGCGGATCTGCGGCCAGCAGCCGACCTGCAGCTGAGGCTGAGCCTGAGTGAAGCTGGGGCAGAATAGGGCTGGGTGGCACTCCTGCACTGCCCTCCTTGGGGGCTGGCCCTGGTCCCCAATGTGCTCCCCCATGAATGTTCCTCCATGCCCCTCTAGGGGGGCACACCCCACAGTTTGGGGACCACTGAGCTACATCAATTACTTGCCACCAATAGGTGAATTGGGACTATTCCAGAGTGCATAGAAGGCCTTGGGGTTTGATTCAGGCCATCTTGAATATAAAGGATTTTACAAAGCTAAATTCTAAGAAGAAATTTATATTTTTTATTATCAAAAGCCTTCTCACTCTAGTTCAGGGATCGGCAACCTTTGGCACGCAGCTCGCCAGGGTGGGAAGCGGCATGGGCCGAGGGATGTGCTGGCCACCGCTTCCTGACGCCCCCATTGGCCTGGAGCGGCGAACCGCAGCCAGTGGGAGCCGCGATCGGCCAAACCTGTGGACGTGGCAGGTAAACAAACTGGCCCGGCCCGCCAGGGTGCTTACCCTGGCGAGCCCCATGCCAAAGCTTGCCGATCCCTGCTCTAGTTTGAATTCAGGAAAGCACATAAACACATGCCTAAATCCCTAAATCTTAAACACGTGTTTAAGAACTCTGTTGAAGAGGGATGCTTTTCTGAATCAGGGTCTCTCAGAGCATACATGCTTAGGGACAAATCCTGCTTGCACTACCCTTGCACACAGACCCACTGAACTCAATGTAAGTTGTGCAGGATTTGGCCTTTATCTTTCATGAAAAATCTCTGGAATCAGATTGACTTCTGTAAATTCACAGAGATACAGATTCCCCCCCAAATACATGTCTTTACAAACATGCCTAGCAATCTTGGCTGCCAACATGATTTTCCCTGCTCAACTAACCTACAGTCTGGAATTACCTTGAAAAACCCCCAAAGGTTAAACATTGCACAGTGATTAAAGCAGGCTGCTCCTGAACTAAACTCAAATTAATTAAACATAAAGAAAACAACTGAAGTGTGGACAGTGAATGCAATGTGACTGTCGAGCCCCAAAAGGAATCAAGATGTTCCTAACTCCAAATTTGCACTTTTATCCAGTCAGGTATAGAAACCCACTGCTGTTCAGGCAATAAGAAAACAGATTGCAAGCACCAGTGAAAATGGAAATGCAAAATGATACACCACTCAAGAGTCAAAACTGCAGCTATGTATGGATTCAGCAGTATTCACTGCATAGGTTCCTTAAGCAACCTGCTTCAAACTTGCAGAACATCAAAAGCCAGATGGGTCTCACTGAATGACCCACAGGCAAGAAGCCAGGATTCCAGTCTGCTGTAAAAATAGGCCTGGACTTGATTTGAGTCTTCTCAGCTCTGACAGGCTGGAATCTGGCAGAATTCCCAAATCCCAAATAATATGGCATTCAATTGTGACTTGACTTCTTTTTTTTTTTTAAAGTCATACTTTCTCATTAGCTTTAACACATACTTTCCCTTAATCCAGCCACTACCCATTGCCAATCTTGCCCCACTGCTCTTTGCAAAGGGTAACTAATAATATATTAAACAGAAATCTTCTAACAAAAACACAATAAAACATTAAGAAATAATTCGTAAAGTGATAGCTAATAAGGCTAAAGGGGGTCATTGTGAGCCTAGCCCCCTGCGTAGCACAGGCCATCACTTTGTTTTGCAATATGTATATTTTGGTTATTCTTTAGTATGTGCAAAGGTCTGGTCCTGGTGAACAAAATCTTGGAAATGTTAATTTAGTCTTTAGACATGCACCTTTTTGAAATTTATATAGATTAAAAAATTCTACAATTATATGTATATGTCATGCACCAGGAATGATTTACCTAGCAATACAATCTCCTATCAGTCTCCGTAAATCATTCTTGGCTGGGGAACTGTGTTTAAAACCAGAAGAAAGCCTAGACTATTACATCAAAGTTTAAATCAGCTGCATTATAATTATCATGCTGATACTGCAATGAAACACTGGGTGTTGGCTCCTCAGGGTTGCCAAAAAAGAAAGACAGAGGTCCTGCGCTTCTCACTTATATTTAAAATACATATAATCACAACATCAACGCAGAGTCCTATGAATAACGCAACTGATAGGGATAAAAAAGGGACTGTTCTCTTATGCCAAATAAAACTACAAACTTTCAACACTGCTAGAAAATAAAAGCCTGGACTATGATTCAGATAAACTGAAAGAAAACAACCTTGAAATCCTAAAATATAAAAGAAGGTGCTATATAGCAGAAGGTTGCTCCCTTAGGACCCCATCTAACTCCCACTGAAGTAACTGGGAGTCTTTCCACTTAACTTTATTCGGAGCTGGACTGGGGCCTTAAACATGTCTGTCTTCTTGAAAATGAAGTAATAAAATGGACAAGGTCAAGATTTTCATAAATGAATACCTACATTTGAAAATCAGATCACCTATCTACGCACTTAAATATAAATATAGAAGCCTAACTTTAATTGCCCATTTTTGAGAATTTTGGCCCAAGACTCTCTCAAGTCTTGTAGTCATAGATTTAGTTAAAGACGTTGAATACAGTGAAGTATTTGGGGGCCTGATCCTGCATGACTGGAATCAATGGGTATTTTGCCATTGACTTCAGTGGGAGATGGAGCAGGCTCTTCCTAAGACTTAATTAATATGCAAGGGCTGTGGTACTGGAATACAGTTCCATGTATTCTAAATGGTGCTGGGAACCCTCTATCCATTCACAGAATTTGTACACATACCTTACACTCTCCATTTTGAAAATCTACCTGTTCATGTCCTGGAGAATGGAGACAGCAAACTAAATAGTGCTCTTATACTGCCACTTTGTTTTCATACGTTGTTTAGAGAAACAACGGAGGGCAATGGGGCTTGTTTTCTTTCTTATGAGTTTCTCCTACTATTTATTTTCTTTTGGAATCAGAGAATGCAGTCACCAACTGCAAGGTCTCCTTTGCAGGACTACTTTCATATGTTTGTAAGAACATCTTTAAATTTAATGTATACAAGTGAAGAGTATTTTAAGAGAATAGGACCTGCTGATTATTCTCAACAGGAACAACATAAATAGACATACCTGACTTTTGCTGCATGTGAAACATTACATAAATGATCACCTACTCTTTCCTATGCCTCACCAAATGTACATAGCATTATCTAGTACGTTTCTGAAATGTGACATGACAGGTAGGTTCGAAAGCTAAATGTTGGATAATGCTTAGCAAACAAAGGACATCGGTTTTTGCATTATTTCTTTAATCACTTTAACCCTTGTTCTAACAGAAAGCATAAGGCCAGAGTAATTCAGCTTCCTCTTTTGTCATTTGCCTGCCATAAATATGCACCAGTCTGCATTTGAAAAGCTGAAGGAGGCCGCAAGCTTGCTGGACATTTATCATGCTCTGTTCCCTGTTAACAAGCAAATACTTTAGTTGAATGGCCCATTAGCAATCATTGTCAAATGCAGAATGCAAGGTGCTTGGATGTGACCAGCCTGTAAATTAGAGGAGGGTGCCCCCGTACTTTGCAGAATTTCAGCAAATGAAATGGATCTTTTTATATAGATTTCTGAAGGTTAAACTGGAATAGAAGAAATGTTCTGAGTGCTTCAGATTCCATATATTACACAAATCTGCTCAATCCCCCTCTATCTGGTGGTGTATATGCATATAAATATTGCTAAACCATATTCAGCAGCATGTCGATTTTGGTTTGGGACTCGGGTTTTCTGTCAGAAATTTGTTAAACCTATCAGCTAGGACAAAAACTACAAATTTTAAAATGCAATTTTCCGAATTCCCTGTATCACAGAGAGTGCAGAAACCTAGAAAGTGACCAAGCCACTGCCAGCAAACAGCACTGAGTTCCATTTTCTCAAACTCACGCAAGGCCCACTTAATCAAAAGAGACAATAGTTATGGTATCAGAGGTTTTTGTGTGTGTCTAGACTCCCGCTTTTTCCCCCTTGCACACAAATGAACAGGCAATAAAGCAAATATTCCTTTCTGGACTGCACGTGTAGTTTGCAACACAACAAATAACCTAACAGGCTGGTCTATGGCCTTTTTCTGTTTTTCAGATGTTTATAATGGTAAACACAATGCAAAAACAAAAGTCTTAAGCTATTTACAAGGCTGTTTGGGACAAGAGGCAATGAAGGACCAGTGTAGCAGCAACAAGCAAAATCTTTTCTTACTTTTACAGCTACAGAGCACTTAAAATAAATGACAACATAAAGAAGAGCCAAATTCTTTGCTGTCCTAACTCCATTGCAGTCAATAGAGTTAGGCCAACAGAGAATTTAGCCCAATGATTTTAAATTGCAGGGGGCCTATCTCATTCAACTGTGGATTTCAGATTGCCTTTCAGGAGTAAATACCACCTGGACTAATCCATATCAACTTGGCTATCAGCAGCTTTATTAGCTAATTTGAATTAAAGCTGGATTTTTTTCTTTTATATGTTTGCAGGGTGGGAAACACAAAAATTGTACAAGAATCGTCTCACTAAAGGAAAAGGACAATGCGGAAT
Organism: Emys orbicularis; assembly: GCF_028017835.1. NCBI lineage: Eukaryota > Metazoa > Chordata > Testudines > Emydidae > Emys > Emys orbicularis. Next base: position 262,904,146 of record NC_088683.1, on the reverse strand, counting down.
GTTTACCTTTGCTTCTCCCATGGAGTGTGAGATTGAAACCACAGTCTGAAAGATGGCTGAAATCAAAAGGTCTCTGTTTTCTTTTCAGATAACCCCAGTCCTACCTATCCCCTCTGCTCTCTATTCCTTGCCAGCAGGTCGCTGCCTGAAGCCCAAATAGATTAAGGAAACAAACTCAAAGTGCTGCTAATCCTACAGAATGGCTGCTGCTGCTAGGCCAGGAGTTAAAAAGAAAAATCTTCCACATCCTAACAATTGCAGTGATCTGAAGTTCTAATCAGTCCAAATCTTAATAAAAAGCAGTAAATGAAATCTACCTTTACCATATTATACACCACCAATGAGCAAGAACTGAGCAGCTTTTCTTTACTGCTTTAACCATCCCAAGCCACAAGTAGGCCTTTCATACTTTCTAATCCTGGCTTCCAAGTTTTGTGCAGTTCTCACATAATACCTTACAGCCCGGAGCAAGGCCCTTAGTTTCTAACACCCCTTTCAGAGACGTGTCATTTCTAACATCAAGCTAATCTATATGTTGCCATGGCATCACCCTTTATCTGCTTTTACATCTTATGAACTGCATGGATTTACCACATTATTTTTATCTGAAAGACAGAAAATGGTGGTTTTATTGCCATACAATCAGATTACTGCTGCTAGTTTCTCTATGCCTTTTTACCATACTTCAATCAAAAGGGATCAGTTTCTTTATACTCTGCCCTTGATTTACATTACATCTGTAAAGACCTAGTCTGAGTTGTAATCCCCTTATTAACTATGACCGGGGTTGATTTGCCTAAAAATAAAAGCAAATTGTGTCAGACCTTTTCACTTTGTTTTTGATTCGGAACTACAAAATGGATTACTAAAGAAATCTTCAGAGTTCACACGGCTGGTATAGTACTGAATTTAAAATGAGAATTAAACAAGTTAAACATGGGAGCCGTGTCAACGGTTTACATTTTCCATCATGGGAGAAGGGCTGAATTGCGTATGTCTTTGTATTCTCTGGCTTTAAAGAGACAATGAAGCCACAGGAGTTTTTCCAAGCTGTTCTAACACTGTCCATTTGCCATCCTCCCTTCCTTTGCTTTTCATATAACAAAATTAAAAAAAATAAATAAAAAAAATCACCCAAAGACTTAAGTCTTGGCTAGAAGTTTATAGTTCTGTGGACCTGCATATTTTAATTAAAACATTTTAGACAGTTGAACACTCCTATTTAAGTGTCCACAACATCGCAGAAAGGGTGATCTCATAAGCAAATCTATGTAGATGTATGATAAATGACCTGAAAAACAGGTTTCTTTATGTCAGGAGCCAGAGAAGGCAAAGATTAGACACACATGAATAACATTTTAATCACTATTTTTCTCAGAAAGATTGCTTCTCATTTGCAATAAGCAATTTTGAGTAGTAAGGTTGCATGATACATTAAGACTAGATCCCTAAAAAAACTTGATTATGGCTGCTAGGCAGGTACCTGAACGGCCTATTTTTGCCAACACTCCCTGTACTTATCTTGGTATTTCAAGTAATTTCCCATTATAGGAATGTTTTGTGTGCATGAGATATACCCTAAGTGCCATACTAAAGCAATGTGAGCTCATTACAATAAAATATGGGAGAAAAAAAAGTTGAAAAAAAAAGAAAGAAAAATGTAATGATTTCAGCTTGACTTTCAGTCACTGCCTATCTAAAGACAATTACCACACCAACCAAAGTGCTTTTCCTTGGTAAGGTTTACAGATAAGAGGCTTTAAGATAATTACTATAAATAATATAGCATTTATACTCCAACTGATCCTGTGTACAAAGGGCTGTAGAAAATCACTGAGCCAAAAATTCAGCCTTCAGCTTGTTCGAGGTTTATATTGCTAATACACCTGAGCTAGGAGTTGGCCATAGGTGTCAGAAATATCTAATGGGACAGAGGACACTCTTCAGAGTTCTCTGTACTAGCATGCCAAGTGTCAACAACTATGTTTTGGGTAAGATTTAGAAGCATGTGTTTAAATCATTTTAACCTTCAGCTCCTGTTTCTTCAGCTTGAAGCTGTAATTGTTAAGGTTAAAGAGCGCAGTCCCATGGCACAGGATTCCCAAATAAATTCTTGTCTAGAAAGAGGAGACCAAACATGTTGTGAGATATCGTTTTAGCAAGCTCTTTGTGCTTCGGTTGGCTCAGTTGTCCTGTGAAACAAGGACTGTCCATTACCTACAGTTTATCATCCTGACAAAATGTGAGGAATGTGGATGTGAAAGCACTAACAATTCCACCCCTGGTGCTTTGTCCTTTTTTCTCTCTATATTAAAACCGACAAGATTAACCCAAATGCAAACTGCAGAGCATAGTTCAAGGGGCTATTCAATCAGTAGTGAATGTGCATTTGTTTACCTACAAAAATAAGAATTTCAGATACAATGAGAGGCAGACTGGTTTATATGCTCTTGAATAGACTGTTTAAACAGGGCCATCAATTGTAGTTTATTTTATCAATCTCTGACACATTGGTATTTATTCAAAGGCTGATTGTGGCAGATTCCACATATATCAGGTTATCACAGATATTATTTAGCTATCATTTGTCTTCCCTAAGACAATCAGTATCAAAAATACAGCTTTTTATGGAGAGGCTTCATTGTGTTATGACAGAAAAATGCTTTGTTAACAGGCCTACCGCATACAGCAGTAGCCTCAGACACCAGAAACACTGTGTTGATAAGTGGTTCTCTGTAATGTTTGACTAAAATCCATAAAACTACATTCTGCGATGTAGTCCAAAGGCAGTGTTGTGCACTGTGAGATAAAACTGAAGTAATACACGCAATCTATGTATCTCATTTCTCTAGGTGGAAACATGGTACATGGGGAAAATATTCCCTGATTGAAATGTGTCAAATAACAGGAGTTATGTTTTTATAATCATTTGTCCTTATATTCTAAAGATCATGGCTTAATGTCCGAGAGTCTGCAAATGAGAAGTCCATCATGAAATCAGTCACTACGATGGCGTCTAATTGAACCATTTCCCCCCAAAATGTAATGTCATAGACAATAGATTATTCCTTCCCTTTTACTATGTGTTTGTTTTTTTAATTAAATTTGAAGATTTAGTCAAGGCAATGAAAGTGGATCTCTAAAGAGAGAACTGTAATGGGGGAGGGGGCATTGATCTTATGTTCAAAGGACTACCATGAGCACTCTGTCCCAATCACCTGCTAAAAATTATGACCTCTAAAACTAAACACAAAACAGCCTACATTTATTATTCCATCCTCTATATTAAACTGACTAATAAATTCCCATGGCATTTAATTGCTGCCCTGTACAGAAGATTTATGTACTGAAACTTTCAACAGAAATATACATGCAACTTCCATAAATAAATTAGCTGTAACACCAAAGCTGGTAATTATTTATTACAGACATAGAAAGCATCTTTAATATTGCACTGTCCTCAGATCCTCCCAGCAGCAGCAGGAGGAAATTTTCTAATTTCTCAACCTAGTATTGAGCTTCGATCCCGTGAAAGAACGACCTTTTCTAAGGAGAAATTATTCAGTACCCTTCAGGCAAACCATTGTGACAAGAATTAGAAAGAAATCCTGCTCCTGAAAAGTGGAGCAATCACACCAACAGCAATATCGCTAATGCATTTGTAAGCTTCCTCAAACTACAGGCCTCCAAGTGCCCTATAAATCACTAGGCCCAACCACTGAAAAAGACTAATTTTAATAGTGTTCTTCTTCACTGTGGTGATTAAACTTCAATGAATCACTCAAGAAAACTCAATTACATCAATGGGCAGAACCTATTTTTTTAAGTGTAAATTTAAGTTGAAAAAGTAATTAGGTAGCATCATTAGAACTGCCATTAATAATGTTCAAACCTTTCTGAAGTCAAATACCTTTTAGAATTAGCAAAATTGAAACTTTATTTTTATTTGTTATGATAGGCACTGAACCTTGTACTATAGCAGGGATTAAATTTGGTTATTTAGGCATCAGTGAAATGAAAATATCTAATGCAAGCTGTCAGTGTAAGCAAAAAAAGTGAAGGTAAACCAGGACTGGAAGAATGGCATGGAGGAAGGTCTGGTGCACAGAGACTGTTCTGTTTTGGAAGAGTGACCTCTATAGGAACAAACTGATCACTGGACTGTGGATACCGGGTGGGTGCTCTGGTTCCTCTGCCATTGTACTAAATCTCTCTCCACAGTCACTTCAGGCCGGCTAATGCAATGCAACCTGGTCTTGCTACCAATCTGTGATTTCAGGAATTCTGATGTCATTTTAAAAGTGTCTTGTTTGTCTTATTCAAAGATTTGGTGTTTAATCTTTTCTAGGTCAGAGAAAGGATTTAACTAGATAGCATCATATAAATGCAGGTCCATAGATCTAGTTTAAACTTTAGCTCTGTTAACTGGCTTTTCATCTCATATAGTATATGTGATCATTTGTCATGTAAAACTAGAAAAAACTGCATTTGAAATGTTTCTCTTCATGATAATCATTTTCCACATTTTAATGAAAAACTATGTTGTCCTTTTTAATTTTCCTGTAAAAACTTTACAAAGGACCTTAACACACTCATAAATCTTTCCATTCTTGAAAAAAAGTCAGGGGACATCTATAATAAATTATCTTCTAAAAGCAGTGGAAGATAAATGCTGAAGTCAGGATGTGATTTCTTAATAAATATTTTCAGCTCCTAGATCTAATCCAAACTTGTGTAATTTCAGTCAGACTCTGGGTTTTGCTACCAATACACAGTTAGTTCCCTGATTCAGGAAATACTCCACTCTTCTTCTCTGGGCACTTTTCAATATGTCTTGTTCATCTAAGGGCACTTTTACAGATATTTACTAAATGGATTAAATGGGAAAACCTGAATTCAGTTAATACACAAAGTGAGTATGCTGAAATTTACATTTGTGATCTTCTATGTGTCTGGTTTGTTTTTAAACACATTTAGTTAAAATTATACATTAAATAATATTTTAGCATAAAACTTTCTAAACTCATTATCAAACTATCCTTCCTGATAATACTGTGAGAGGGGAGTTCAAACTGTGCTAAAGAAAATCTTTCCATATCACAAAAGTTTTGATGGGTTTCAAAGTTTATCAAAGCCAACTTCAGATATATGCATCAGTGGCATAAATAAAACAGGTTGGAACAATACACGTTTTAAAGCAAGGAAGGCTCTCTTTGCATCATTGCCTAGCTTTCTCTTCACGGGGATTTCTTATGCAAATAACATCCCTATTTCCAAAAGTAACAATCTCAATACACCTAAGCAGGAGACTTTCAAAGAACAGGACTATATAATTAAATCTTGAAACACATATACTTTCTGCCTGCTCTGACTAGAGACATGAAAATGCTCTCTGATGGACAATACTCAGTACATTACTCACAAGCATGTGCCTTGTTATCAAGTCCACTGGCCAAATTTAGCCCTGCTGTCAGCCAGTGCAACTTCACTGAAGTCAATGGGCTGAATCTGGCCCTGCATCCCCACATGGAGAAGTTGAGCAGTAGTTCTCAGACTGCATAAAGCAGCGCTGCTCTAAGGAAGTGGGACCAACCTGCACTCCCTGCTTTGCTGGAGGTGAGGAGCTACAAGGGTTGGCAATGAGCCCCGCTGGATCTGGCCCTGCTGGGGATCTGTATGAAAAGGCTCATCTGCCCAGAGGCTCTGTACTCAGTCGTGCCCTCTCCCAGTGCTGGGAAAATAGAGCCAGGCAGGAACCCAATCATTCTTACAATTACTGTAGCCCCCAGGGGGCCCAGTCAGATTTGGCGTTAGGCGCTGTGCAACTGCAAACTCATCTGAAGCCATGGCCCCTGTCCCCATCGAGTATGCAGTCTAAAGGTGAAATCCTGGCCCCATTAAAGTCAAGGGCAAAACTCCCAGGAATAGCAATAGACTTCACTCTAGGGATCCTCTCTTACTCTTCTGTCACCCATATCTCCCCCTGTCCCAGAGCCCTGGCAGGATCCTTGCACTTCTTGCTCAGGCAAAACGCCCGCTGACTTCCAAATCATAAAGCATTTTGCCTCTCCCTGGGAGCGGCCCCCGGCCAAGCACTGCAGGAGCTGGCCCCATGGCTGTGTCTATATTTGTCCTGCAGAGAAACAGAAGCCGGACAAGGCTACCGTGATACCCTCCCCGGTGAGAGCGAGACAGACTCTGTGCACAAATCCCCCCCTCGGTGTCTTCGGGGGAAAGGGGGATATTTAATGCGCGGCAAGATCCTGAAGTGCACTGGGTCGTCGGAGAGTTTCTAACCTGGAGAGAGCGCCCTGAGCAGAGGGAGGGAGAGAGCAGGGCGAGGGATCGCCTCGGCCCACAGGGAGCCACGGAAGGTGGGTAAGGAGAAGTGCAAGGATCCCGCTGCCCGTGCCCTGCCCGGACTGTGCTCCCCATGTGGTGCCCGATTAATCACAGCAGTACCCCAGCAGCAGCACCTTGCCCTCGGGGTGAGAGTAGGCGCCGCCGGGAGCTCAGCCCCCTGGGACCGCAGTGCCTGCCACTCGCGCTCTCCACGCTCCACAGACCCACGTCGGCCTCGCTGGCTGGCTGTGCCATTAAAACTAAATCAGACCCCGATGCGGGGGGGACGGGACCGGGGAGGGATGAAGCAGAATGAGGCAAACTTACTTGGGGTTGGAGGAATTCCAATATATCGGGTCTAAAACTACCGATCTGGCCATTGCAGTTCTGCATAAAACCATCAAAACTCCCCAGCAGTACTTCCAAAGGGAGGAGTCTCCCCTCCGCACAGCCATGTTCGAAAGCGGCTCCAAGTCCCTTGCCAAAACCTCGCCAACTCCTCCGTGCGACTCCCCGTACCTGGTCAGCGGGGGGCGGGTGGACGCTCGGTATCCCCCAGCAAGAAAGATTGACCAGAAACAAACCAACAACAAGACGAGCGACGAAGCACTTGGTGAGAACTGCAAGCAGCGTTACTGAGTCATTTGTGCCCCAGGCATGTCGGAAATTCTCCGGCGAGATAAGAATCCAGCCACCTCCGAAGTAACAACGCCACCACCAATGCAAACGCCTCAGTCCTCCCTGCTCTTTGGGAGCTCCCGGCTGGCTTGCAAGACGCCACTCAAACTGCCAACTCCGCTTTGGATCCAGTGCGCCATCCACGGTCACCGCGCCTGGGGATCGCGTAAAATAAAAACCGGGCAGAACTGGAGATGGAGGCGATTAAAGGGGAGAAGGGACTCGGCCTCCGCCAGGAGGATCCCCCTGGGTCTCTGGTTGTGCTCCCTGGTCCCCGGCGCGTGCAATCCGTGCGGCCACCGGCCCGGGCTGTGCAGGGATGGCGAAGGGAAGCTTCGCTCTATAAATCCACTTCGAGTATCAGCTCCCGGAGCCCCTGGAAAGCGCATCCGCAGGGTTCCATGCCCGCCCCCGGCGCTGGGGTGCTGTCCCCGCTGTGTGCAGAGATGAGGGGGAGGGGGGCTCCTAGCGTCAAAATCTCCCCTCTTCTTGCTTCTTCCACTAGAGATCTGCAGTGCGTGCCCAGCGCTGGGTGGCAAGCGGGCAGACCCAGCGAGAGACAGGCAGGGGCCCCTTGGCTTGGAGTGCTGCTGCTGCTGCTGCTGAGTAGGTGGCTTGTGCGTGTGTGAGACAGAGAGAGAGAAAGAGCCGGGCGCGCTGCAGCCTTTCCCTCCCCGGCTCCTTCAGGCTCCAAGTCGCTGCTGCTGCCGCCGCTTGGAGTCTTCACTGAACGAATGTAACCGCTCCTAGCGTGCTGTCATAGCAATATAAACTCAGCCCATCCTCCCCTTCAGCCCGCGCTCATAGGGCTACTGGAGGAGCGGAGGCTCTGGTTGGGTGTCGCGTGTGTCACTTACACACCTCACCCCTCGACATTCTGTCTTCGGGTGGGGCCTTGTGTGTGACAGGTGATCCCCTTAAAACACTATAATATAATCTTATTGTTAATAACATAATCAATAATAAAACCCCCCACCATCGCTATGTTCATGATCAGAATAATACAATGCAGGATGAGACTCCAACCACGGTTTAACACCTTTCCATCCGATTATAGTATTAAAAAGAACAATTCAAAACAACTTTTACACATCTTGTCATAAAGGCTCAAACAATGTCTACGGCTGCGAGGTACTGGCAATGTTATACATGGGATAAAAAGGATCAAAGTGGAGTTTATCCCTCTCTGCAGCCAACCTGTGCTTGCGGAGTAATTATATTTCCCTATTTGCAGGTCGTGCTTCCTGACTTTAATTACGTTTCACTGGGAGAATCGCTATTATGTAACTTCACGTCAAGTTTATCATATGAAGCCACATATCGTATATACTTTAATAATCGAGATAATGAGAGAAAGCTCTCTGTCCTCCCGGGCCCTTACCCCCACATTTTTATATTTTCAGTCGGGATTTTTCTCTCCATCCTGTCACTTTGACCCTGGCTGTCAGCATTTCCCACGGGGTCTCTTAATTACAGTTTTCAAAGTTTATTTTGTTACAAAACAATTAGCCACGGACAGTCCTAAATAAACAGGATTTGGAAATGTAAAGCCACTTCAGAGAGATGTGGGGCCTGAATTTGCAACAGATAATTAGAGACTCTCAACTCGGGTGTGAATTTTCTCGCTCTTCCTTGTCTGTCACTCAATGCCACTTTCTTCACGTCTACACGTTTGTTATGATGAGGGTTGTTCGGCCAATACTCTCTCCAGATCTTGCGAATCTCAACAGGACCGAGCAACTTTTTGCAACGAGGCAAGAAATGGCAAATTAGAGTCAACACTGGCTGTCTCCTTGGGGTCAGACTCTCCCAAAGGTCCCTTTACACAGGGCTCAAAAAGAACAAATCCGATCGAAAGTGGAAAGTGGAAAGAGGCACAAAAAGTAAAAACTGAGGAGGTGGCCGGGGAAGACTTCAAGTGCGAGCCTTTGCACTCTGATCGTTCCTCGCAGCCCTGGAGAGAGAATTGGAACGTGCAGGTCTCTGACGCCCTTTGTACGTTTCCACAGAGCCACAGCGCCCACTAGCGGCCATTTGGTCAACCGGCTTCAATATGAAGCAAAAGGTTTAATCCCCTTCCTGTGACTCCTTTCCTTTTCTCCCTAAAACCTACACCTATTTCTCCCTAGAATATAACAACAACAAACACTCTAATGCTGCGCATCTGTTAGGAATTATTTTTGGAATGGAGGTTTGGCGGAGGACTAGCAGTTCAGAATGATGTTGATCCCAAGACTAAATAATAATTATAAGTAAGTCATACAGTTTTTTTTAAATTATGTAGATTGACAAGTCTCTTGAAATCGGAGTTGTATGCCCAAAAATCGACAAAGTAAATAAAAGTCAGATCCCTGTGAACTACGCTGTTCTTTTCCTCTCTTGAAATAGAATCATTTCCCCCACCGTTTAGTTAAATGACATACAGAAAATATGTGAACAAGCCACGAGAATAATTTTATTCCACGAGAAAATATTTTTTTTAAATCAGTATAGTTCATTCTGTTTGTACTGAAATAGGAAAAAGGTCTTATAAGGAAAACCAGCTGCCACTTTATTTTGATTCATGTATTCCTTTTGGAGAAAGTGGCTACAATTCTCTTTTTACCAAATTTGTGATTTGGGGTTCACCGGCATGTCTGGCACAGATCATTCAAACCGTTAACAACACAACGAGAAGGAAAAGGAGGTTAAAGGCGCTTTTGATGCCTCGTGGGTTGTGTGAATTGCATATGGTAGTTCTCTAGTGAAATCGACAACTCAAGGAAGAGGGAAAATCAGTTTGTCTTTCACACAAAACATCGAATATGTCTTAAGTAAATGTCTTTAGCCTGCAATGTTGTCAGAATTGCAGATTCGGCGCCGCAATTAGGTAGAAAAGGATTTGAGTCCCAGGGTGGGATCCGATTCCTAACACAAGTGGGAGACAGAGTTTGTGTATTATTCAGATCGAGGGGCATCAACCAAAGAGCAACCCTCGTCAGTCGGTGTGTGTATGGGGGGAGTGTTTAATTTATTATTTTTTTAAAGAAATTGTGTGATTTGTATCCCTTCATGAGCCAATATAAACAGTGAGTTTGATCAATGCTTCTAGCGACAGAGAAGTGTAAAGTAGATTAAACTCTCTATTTTATGTTTCTACTTTTGTTTGGTTTGAAGCAAAAGGTTAGGGAGTGGTGTTCTGTAAAAGCTGTGAGTAAACGGTGACCTCTAACTCTCTGTATCCTTGTTTTAAGTAAAGCAGAGGAAATGAAGAGCTCTGCATTGTCTGAAAATATCCCTCAGCAGCTAAAAATACAACTTGTAACACATTATATTTTTGGCTCCCAGAGGTTAATCATGTTTCTACGCAAATGAAATTGTTTTATCTAGTCTCCAAAACAACAACAAAATATACCTTAAAAACCAACCGTCTTTGTATAACTAAACATCGCATGATGCTCACTTACAGTATTTTTATGAAACAACATATACATCAATAATTTGACATACAAAACAGTAATGTGCTAAACGTTGTATTTATTCATTAGTCATTTTTAAAAGTATCACCAATAACTTTTTTGATTTTTTCCCTACTGGCGATTTAAAATGATTTGACAAAAGCATTATTTTTCTTACAGCAGCGAGGGGTAATTTTCCAAGTCTGAGAGGCTACATTGCTCAGGAGTGAAATTCAGGGCGAGTGGGTGAAAGCCGAGTGGGACCAAAGTTCCAGTGGCAGCAATCTGTTTTATAACAGGAAACCTTCCGAGCTACCCCATAGCCTGTTCCCCCATCCCCATTAGTGTCCGAATCTTGCCTGGTTGCTTCACGGTTTACTCCTGTAGAACTCAACACTTCGCGGGATCAGGCTCTAGCTTTCCTGGTTTACCTCCGTACAAACCAGAAATCGCAGAGGAAAAGTAAGATTTTGTGAAGCCTACACAACTTAAGCTATCAACCGCTTTTTTAACCACAGGAATCGCTTCTTTAACGAAGCTTTTTTAACAAATCAGAAGATCAGGAAGTTTGTGACCGGGATCTATACCCAGGGCTTCGCATTTAATCGAAAACATAGTTTCCTCACTGTCTAAATTCTGGAGACCAAGGCTCGATCTCCCGCGGGAAATTGTGATATGGTTTTGGGGCACGATTCTGAGTGCCTAGCATAGACCTAGCTCCCGTTTTCGGTGAGGGGTTTTGCGTGAGCAAAGGAGGAGAGGATCTGCCCTATGAGTTAGTGCAGAACAAAATACAATGAAGAGAAACTGCTACGCGTGTTTAGCTTGTGTAAAAAGCAAACAAAAATAGAACGATACGATTTGCGCTCTAGAAAACTTTATTTCCTTCTTTCATTCAAACCGCAGAGCAGAAACCAGAGATTTGTCTCTGAATAATTCCCCCCCCCACACACACACACCCCACCCCACCCCCAGATCCTGGTTATTACACAAATATTGGCTCTGATTCTATCCTCACTGCAACCTTCAACAAAACTCTCATTTAGGGGAATAGAAGCAGGATCGGCCACCAATTCTTCACTAATCCCTTTTAAACATCAAGTTAAGGGGGGGGGGGGGAAATCAAAATATTTTTAAGTGCAAACCCCCACCCTCATTGGTCATTACCTGAAAATTCGCCAAAGATATACCTGAATAGCCACGATGAATACTACATTTAATAGTGAAAGACAAATGATGGACAAATGATGCTTACTGCTTTTAAACAGATTGATTATTGTTTGTGTAAGGCCAACTGAGTTGGGCACTTGAAGGAGATCCTAAAACTCTGACCACTGCCATCACTCAAAATTTAACAAGATATATTTTCCGTCTCTGACACAGTGAATATAGATCTGAACTATTAAATTAATCTGCCCTTTCCCTGTCTGTTTTGTAACTGAGGAATTTTGGTTCCCTAGGCTTTTTCAGAAAATGCTTGTCTCCTACTAAATACCATCACTGACAGAATGCATTCTGTAAAACATGGTAGGGTGCAGTTTGGCCCATGCTTTTTGGCTCTGTGTTTGAATTATTTTTATACTGACTCTTCTTAGCTCAGGTACTGATCCCCAAAGGAAATTAAAAATACCCCAAACATAAATAATTCTTCTCTGAAGTCTCCGGTTGGGGGCAGGGGAAAGAACCAGGGAGCAAAGTTAATCTATTTCAGTGGCCTTTAAAAAGGGTGTATGTATGTCTACTCACACAGAACTGATCATTGAGCCAGTACAACCTTTGGTCATTCCAGGCAGATAGAAGTCATTTGGATATCCACTATGGAGATATTAAAAAGAGGCTCTGCTCTCTTCTCTCCACTGCCATGAAAATTTAGCCCTCAATTACCACCACACAAACATATGAAGAAAAAAAAACCAGTCTGTGTCTTGGTTGGGTGATACAAACATGAAAATATATACACACACAGGCCTGGAAAGTCGTGAGAAAAGCAGCTCCAGTTTCTGTAGCTGCAGAATCTCAGGGCTGGTCATGTTCCCCTCCTCCTGGCCTTCGCTGTCACGGATAAATGCAGCCTCCACTGTTACTTCTAAAAGAATTGCCAGAGCATACAAATTGGAGTGTATGTTTCCTATTTGGTTTGAATTTCTCCACTGCACTATAAGGGCCCCACCCTGTTCCCATTAAAGAGAGTGGCAAAACTCCCAGGGAGTCCAATAGTGCAAGATCAGGTCCTCACCAGGGACAGGCAATTGTTTTCCTCTTCCAAAGGGACAAAGGACAGAGCATGGTATAGTGACGGTGCAACAGTCCACACCTCCCTCAGTGCTTTTAAATGGTTAAAAGATCATTTGTGTATGTGGGGGCCAAAAGCAGCAGCCGCCCCCATGAGGTAAGTTAAAGGGTGGTAATCGGAAGTGCAAAAGAAACCTCTCCGATTTTGAAAACGTTGTTTGAATCTATGGCTAGGGTAGCAGCGCTAGTTTATTCCACCCTCTCTATTTATGCCTGGTGTTTAAAAAAAACCAAAGGAAAAAAAAATAAAATAAATCCAACAGTCATTTCCTGAAAAGCAGGGGTAGCCAGGGCAGGCACAGATTGTTGGAGAGTGCAGTGAGAAACAACTTATTCCACATTCTTGGTGAGGATAGTAGTAGAGCATGTGAAATACCATAGGGAAAAAAGCAGGTGGTAGTATTTGGGGCAAGTGCGTATGTGAGGGGGAAGAAATGGGAGATGGGTGGTGGTGGTTTTTCCTTTTTTTCAGGAAGCTGGGAATTGATTCTAATATTAAATGCCTTGAGGTGTAGTGACACTCCCTTTGTTATGTGGGTAGGTAGGGCATTGGTCTGTTGCTTAGGCCTGGTCTACACTACGACTTTAATTCGGATTTAGCTGCTTTAATTCGAATTAACGCTTGACCCGTCCACACAACGAAGCCATTTAATTCGAATTAAAGAGCCCTTTAATACGATTTCTGTACTCCTCCTCGACGAGAGGAGTAGCGTCAAAATCGGTATTGTTAATCCAAATTAAGGTTAGTGTGGCCGCAATTCGATGTTATTGGCAATTCAATGTTATTGGCTACCCACAATGCAACGCTCTGGAAATCGATGCTACTACGGTAGCTTGGACGCACACCAACGAATTAATGGTGCCTAGTGTGGCTGAATACATTCGAATTTATAAAATCGGTTTCCTAAATTCGAATTATATAAATTCGGATTAATCCCGTAGTGTAGACATACCCTTAGATAGCTCACAGGCCAAATTGTCTCTGCAGCCTTCAGGGGCAGCAGCTCTTCAGTCCATTTCATAGCAGAAGTCAGTTTTCATCAGACTAATGAATGTGGTACGGTTAAAGGGTGGTTTATTGTAACCACAAAAGAGCCTCTTCCGATTTTGAAAAAGTTGTTCGAGTCTTTGGCTAGGATAGCAGCTCTAGTTTATTCCACCCTATTTTTTCCTTTAAAAAAAAAAAAAAATCCAACATACACTTCCTGAAAAGCAGGGTCACCGGAGACAAAGGCCATCTTTATCATCAGATGAAAAATGTATGGTTCACACTGCACATCATAGAATATCAGGGTTGGAAGGGACCTCAGGAGATCATCTAGTCCAACCCCCTGCTCAAAGCAGGACCAATCCCCAGACAGATTTTTGCCCCAGATCCCTAAATGGCCCCCTCAAGGATTGAACTCACAACCCTGGGTTTAGCAGGCCAATGCTCAAACCACACTGCCTTTGTGCATGTGGACACAAGGATGCCCCACTCCTATCAAATATTCAGTAAGCTAACATATTCAAAGCAAAGGCTGAAGTGGCTTAAAAACAGGGGAGAAATCAGCACCCCTTCTACACTAGATGAGAAATAACCCCCCAAAAGAAAGTAATAAAGTCAATGGGAGCTGTAGCTCATAATCGTGACTTCAACAAGGTTCAGTGTAACTAATGCAGTAGTTCCCTGAACTTTTTATTAAGCATACTCACCAAACGCATGGTCTTTTTTGCAAGGCACCCAGGGTTCAAATTGGGAGAGGGAGGGAAGGGACAAAACCATAGGAAAGTGTCCTCTTTTACCAGCACTGCTGTCTCCTCCTTGTCCTGCCAAGACAGTACTGACCACCTACAGCAGCACCCTCACCCCCGTCACCCTAATCCCAGCCCAGTGCTGGGAGACCCTGGGAAGTGGAGAGCAAGCCTGCCCCTTTCATCCTGTACTAATGGCTCCAGTTCATTGCAACCTGGAGTGCGGGGTTACAGCACTGCTCAGGTTTGGCCTGGCCACTCATCCCTCATGACAGAGAGTGGGCCAAACCTGAGTGGTACTGCAACCCCACATGCCAGGTTGCAATGCCTGGAGTGGGGAAACAAGGAGAGAAGCCATTGCTGGGGGGGTTACGGGGTAGGCTCACTCTCCAGCCCCTTCCCAGCCTCCCTTCTTCTGAACCATTCTCGCAACCCATCTACAACCTTCCCATGACCCATCCTTTGGGGGAAACTGACGGACTAAATCTATCTGATCAGTTTAATTGTTGCCTGAAGTGTTAAGGAATTTATATATGTAACAAATACTTGTAACTGTAGACAGGTACAAATATCAGGGAGGGGGGTTGAGGCTTAAGTAATTTCTTGTGACAGGATGTCAAACAGCAAATAGCAGTGGAAGAACTGAGTCTTTACTATTGCCCTCAGGGTTGCCATTCTTTTAGTGGCAAGAGAAAATATATAGGTATAACAAGAGGACTATTCCCACTCTCCCCTTCACAACTCTAAGTCATCACAAATAACTGACAAACACGTTTTTTTGGGAGGCAAAGGGAATTAAGTACACATGAATCTCTCCCTGTACAAAACTTATACAATGCTAGCTAGTAAGCAGAAATATTTGAAGTTAGTGGAGTTATGACAATTACACACCCGCTGAAGATCTGCTCCTAGGAAGAATACAAATACACAAGTGTAACACATGTAGTAGGATGTGAAACCTTTTTTTTTTTTTGGACTATACTACCTTGTGTCAGAGGAAGGATTACTTATACTGCACAACTAAGACAACCAAGATTTTATGTATTGTATTGGTGCCATTATTTAACAAAAGAAAATAATTAATGAAGTGTGAAATATTACAACTGCAAATCTGCATTATGGCAGATTTAGTTTTTTGCATTCAGAACAGGAGAGGAAACAAAATACATAGGTCTGTTTAAGTATTGATTTTTTAATAGCTTGTTTCTCATATAGGGAACAAGGGGAAGTTTTATATTTTAGAAATACAGGTATCAGTTGAGTTTTTAAATAAAGCCTGATGCTTGCTACAGGTCATGTACATTGTTTGGCTTCAGTTTGTGTGCTTACTCATTAAGCAACACTATTTCTGTAACAATTTATAAAGACAAATTTAAGTACAAGTACTGTTGTAGGTATTTTATATCTTCATGCTTATCGTGACGCTCAGGGCAAAGCGAAAAGTGTCAATCTGCACCCGACTCCAAGTTCCAGACAAAGATTGCTGCATACTGTTACAGTGACACATTCAACCTGCTACATTTATTTATCAAATCCACAGAAACAGATCTGGTGAAGTATGAGGAATTCTTTCCCTCTTAGCCCGGAAAATCTTCAAATGTTTAGTCAACAATTACGATTTTTCATTTTAAAGTATTCACTATAGATGTTGTAATACCAATAGGAAAAATGGAATTTTAGAACTGGACACTACAGTAGCTGAAGTTTCAGCAGAAGAGTTACATACAAAAGGGGATTTTATATATAGTTTTCAATCTGTGTTTTCATTTGTCAGAATAAAACCCGTATATAAATGGATAACATTCAGGATGCTGCACATGAACAACAGTTGCTTTGTGCCTAAAACAATGTATTTAAACAGAACTTCACCTTCTGCTTTCCATTACCTCGCAAGTGTGCTTGCCCTTCAATTTAAAAATAAATATATATAGGGTTTGTTTTCCCCTTCCTAAATCTATCAGATCCACTATATAAGGTGATGACCCTAAATTATACAACATTCTATATAATGAGGCAAACTCAAGGGGATTAGATACTAAAGTACTTTTCTGGGTTCAGTAAGCTAAACAAGCCAAAATAAGTCTCTGTCAGAATAATACCAACATTTAATGAAAATAGCAACAGCCATTAAAAAAATATTAAAAACTGTGGGTTTTTTAACTGTCTGTGTAATCCTTGCATTAGAGGTAGGAAAAGCAACAATTTTTTTGTAGTGAACTTAAAAAATACCACTATATTTTTGAATTTAGGAAAGTGAACTGTCACTCTTACTGTAGTTATATAAGTGTACTAAAAAAATTTACTTAAACATATGAATTTAAGACTTTACTTTATTCAGCAAATTGGTTTATTTACACAATGGGGAATGCTGGTTGAATTTTGTCAATGTAATAAAAACAATCTAAGAGACAATACTGAACTCTCAATCTTTCTATATATTCATAGCAGAATTGACCAACTGTTTCCTTACCTGTATCGGGAACATCAAGTGCAACAGTGGGACAGTATCATAGGACACTGATTTAACAATAAACCACAGAGGTCCAGAAGTACTTTGGGAATTTACTGATGCATGTACTAACTTTTTTTGTTATTAAAAGTCAGCAAAACCAGCATGAAATTCGGTCTAATATCAGAGTATAACTCTGAGATCAGCGGGTCAGTAAAAACCTTATCAGATCATACACAATTTATAAAGTGACCTGATCTGCTTCAAACCACTATTACAGAAATAAAATGGATGAGAACAGATTACTCTCTAAAAGGCAACAGTGATCTGATAAGGATTTAACTTAATGGAAGTTAAAAAAAAAATTAAGAATTGCAGAGCACAGCCCCTATTAGAACAAGCTAACTTTCCAGACTTTCAAAAAAGACCAAAAAAAAAAAAAAAAAAAATAGTGAAAGAAACCACTTCAACATGAAGCTACCATACAAAGTTTTTCTGTTTCATTTTTCTTTTTAAGAGTTCAGAGTTCCAATTTAATCCTGGCTCTTTAGTGAGAAGGACAGTTTTGGCCTAGACTTTCCCTTGCCCAGGATCATTTTTTGCTCTTCCTTTTGCTGACGTTGCCTCTCTTGTTCTAGTTTCATCCTCTCCTCATGAATCTTTCTTTGTTCTTCAACAATTTTCAATTGTTCTTCAGCCTGTGTACAAAACCAGTAGAATTTAGAATACATAATATTTAGCAGTCCCTATAGTAGTGATTTTTCAATCTCTATTTTACATGTATTCAGCAAACACAGAGCCCAATTCTGCAAACTTAGACACGTAACTACTCATGTTACAAGTTCTATTGGCTTCACATAAGTAAAGTTTTGCACATGCATAAACATTTTCAGGATCAGGCTCTTAAGTGCATATCAAAATCTCATACACCAATATAGTTCTTTCCATTTTCAACACATTTTACAAATACTATCTGTATATATTTATATGCATTACAAATTTAAATATAACATTGTTCCTTTTTTTCATTATTAGGGAAATCAATTTATAAAAAGGAATATTCTCCACTACTTCTTGTTTGTGTTTGAGAACTTAAAGGGGCACTATCAATATAGAGCAAAACCCTGCCAAGTTTTCATCCGATTTCTTTCTCAACCTATTACAAGTTACCATTTAGGCTCAAATAGTGCAAGCACTTATGCAGTAAGCTTACTGGAATGACTCAGGTATAAAGTGACTTGTGTCTATTTGCACTATCAGGACATAATTACTAATGAAAGAAAGATTAGCGGAAGAACTTCTGTATTTTCAAGTTTTTATTTTGTTCATTTAATAGTATTTAGCATATAGTTAGTTTGAATAATTTCTTCTGTTTGTATAGTTGTTTTTCCATAAAGCGATAAATTAAAAATGTGGTTGTAAAACCACAAAAACTGACAGTGAGATTTTAAAGCAGGTGTCAATCCAGAAACCAGTTTTAACAAAGGCCTTATCTACACAATTTAAACTGATCACAAAGGGGTTTGCACCAGTCTTATTTTGGATTATTTTAAACTGATCAACCAAAATAAACCACTCAAACCAAAGTAACAGCATCCACACAGGGATGCAATGTTTTTGCACTGATTTAACTAAACTGGTTTAAAACCCACTGATTTACTTTAAACGAATGCAACTATCATATACAGAAGTCTGAAGTGTATATGTTGACAAGTCCTCCTCACCCACTGCACACTGGAATTTTGCTTGTGTCAAACATATTTATACCTGTTCTGTTACACTAGGAACACTAATCAAAGCCTGGTCACCAGTCAAAACCTGAAAGGATACATTGGGAGCTGGAAAGAGATTGTTTGCCCTCAAAGTCAATGGGAGCATTCACACCGATTTAAATGGGAGTAGGATTAGATGTTTAAAAAAAAAAAAATCTTATCTAGCACATCAGGCAATAGGATTTGAACAGGTCTACATTAATGTAAACATTTCCACCTACCAGTTTAGCTTGTGCTTCTGCAATTTTTCGATTATTCTCTTCTAATATTCGCTCTAGTTCCTCACGTTTTGCACGCTCTTCCTCCTAAAGGGGAGGACAGGGTAAGATGTTAGAAAAGTAAAATACTCATTTATGTGTCTTCACTAATCTTCCTCAGAATTCTTTTGTGAACTGACTTACGGGGCAGCTTTACAGCCACCTATTTTGTCTCAACAGTAAATTGTGCAGCCACTAAAATTGGTCTCTAGTACTAAATTTAAATCATCCCTCCCAGTCCAAACAGCAACCAACTAAACCCTCCCTAATCATAGATTCCTGACAATTTATTACTAGTATTTTAATACCACACAAATGAACAAGGACAACTACAAAAACTGGATAGTATTTACCAAATTAAAAAAGTAATATATAAAATATAAATAAAGTGAATAGTTGGTCTCACCAATTAAGTATACCTACGTATTCTTTACCTATACTCCTTTAATCAGCATTAAAAGTTGAATATTTACTGTCTTGTCCAGTGTCCTGCAGAGTGTGCTCCTCGGCTGCCATACGCGCCAGCTTCCTCTTTAAAATGATTTGTACTGTTAGCTTGGCAATACCTGCATCAGCAGCTCAACCATTTATAAAGAAACAACATACAAGGAAGGCTGAGCTGAGGAATGCAGATGTTTATGATAAGAAGGAACAAAAATATGTAAATCATTCCTAAGGCAAACAATTAATAAGAAAAATACATTTACTGTTAGTGAAAAATACAAATGGTAATCCATACTTCATGGAACTAAGGGCTTCTTTCGTGGGGAAAATGGACTTAACATTCAATATTTTGACAATTTTAAGACAGCTTAAACTGTCATCTACAGTTTGAACTGGAATTCAGGAGTCCAGGAAAGGCATGATGAGGAAATAGAGCCTTATAAACTGCTGTTTCCTTGGTGAATTTAATAAAACTTTGTTATGCAAAACATAAATATGAAGAGTGCGGGAAGGTTTTAGAGGTGCTTCAGTTCACATAATAAATATCCAAATTATTTTAATATTTGGAAGATTTAAATCAGCCAGAGGTTTGTGTCTGTGTAAAAAAAAAAGTTAATATGAAACAAAACAAGCATATGAAGAGAAAACTTCTTACGATGACTAGTAATCAGCTACTAGCTACCAGGCTGTGCTCCAGGAATTGAAATTTATTTTACATAGTAAAGCACTGATGAAACTACTCCGCATCAAACTTCAATTATGGTTTTTAAAAACCTTTTTATGAATGATGCATCCATTTAGTCAACTGAAATCCACTATATACAAATTTCATCAAACTTTAATGTATCTAAAGTCAAAATGCATTTCTCTTAAAGTTGAACTTTGAATTGCACACATGTGAAATTCTGCATATCTTAAGTCTCAGCAAAAGAGCTTTTATTTCAAAGATATTATAGTGGCAGACAAACAGTTGACGTTTAGCCTGAAGGGGAAAGCATCATTATTAATGATTTTCCTGTTGTAAACTAATCAAATAGTAAAAGAAGTACGGAGTGAGAGAGTTATTGGACACTCAGTGCTATTTAGCTGAATTTTCTTTAAGGGTTTAAAAGATTGACTTTAAATTTTTGGATCCTGGAGTGATTAGTGCAGACAAGCATCAAAGCCTTAGTAGCAAATTACTGCCTCACAGAAAGACGTTTTTCAGCTTTTCCTCCAGCTGCTGATAAAACAAGTAACATGTTTAGCTTGACTTCAGACAAGGACAACCTGCTCCTTAATAAATTCTAGAGGAAAAAAAGGAGTTAGTAGTTATTGAAAAATGAATATAATGATTTGGACATAAGTCCTTGGTGAAGACGGTGGCTGGGCTTATGTTCAAAGTACAAGAATTAGTCCAATGTACGCTCAAAGAGAATGTTTGTTTTAAAGGGAGAACGGTAAGAAAACCTAGTTAAAGACAGGTACTGCAGCTCAGTGCTGGACCCTGCTCTTTTCCTGACTGAAGGCAAAAAGCCTCTTACAGTCTAGGTAAATAAAATGAAACAAATGAAGGATACATTATAATAAATTTTAACCCTTTCCCCCCAAATAAGAAAGGATTGTGGATAAATCCTGCAGCCATGGCAAAAGTTTCAAACAATTCTCAAATATGTAGGTCAGTTCCATTAAAATTCAAGTATCCTTGTACAGGTTTTAGGAGAGTAACTGTTTTAAGTATCAGTGAGCTCCTCTGAATAGGCTAGAAATTAAGTTTCGCAGCAATGCAAGTTTACACGAGAAGGGAATTAGATTTGCTGTATTCCATCTCTTTCTGAACCGAACAGGAGGCACAACCACACACTGAAAGTTTTGCCATGGACTGTCTCTACTTTCCAAACGACCGAGCGTTACCTCTCTGGCTTTTTGTGCCGCAAGTTCAGCTTGTCGCTGTCGCTCGAGTTCTTCGAGCAACTGTTTTTCCATGATGCGCTTAGCCTCCTCCACCCTGCGGAGAACCTCTCGCTCAATCTCATCCTTCCGTTTCTCCAGCTCTTCCTCTACACGCTTAGCCACAAGCTCTTCCACTCTTCGGGCAGTCTCTTCCTCTATGAGTTTCTCTTCAATTTCTTGTTGGCGTCTAGAAAAAAAGAGACATGAAAATAATAATTGAATTAGTTATTTCAATAATGAAATTTAAATAAAACTTTGAATTCACAGATTGACATAGATGATTATGGTTGGTATTATATATTTAAACGTTTTCCTTTATTCTTTGTTCACACACCACCCGTACAAAAAATTTGCTGCTTTACATTTAAGAGAAAGCGAGTAAGATGATGAGTACAAAAGCCATAGGAACATACCCTATTTAACACATCTTAAAATGTTACATTTAACAACAAAATAGCATTTTGAGTAGGTTGTGATACAGCAAATGGATTATTTTGACTCTGAATGTTACTTAAATCACAGTAATGTTGAAACGTAGCTATCAGCTAAAGTACCCATCCCCCTTTCAAAATTCAAAACATTTTAGGTTCTGTGTTACATGAAGTAATAAAACACTGCCCTAAGACCTCCACCTCAAAGGCACCAAACTGGTCTCTAACTAAAATAGAAAGCAGAGACAATAAAATTTGTAATCTGAATATTCCTAACAAAAGCTCCAGGTGTTGTCGTAATCTAGATCTCCAATAATTTACCTTGTCACATATCAAATACTGCAGATTTACTTAATTTCTTTATGATGGTATTGAGTGTCCAGCATAATTGTACAAAAGCAAAGAATATCAATTCAGACTCCTAAATAAAGCATTGCTTTTGTGTTCTGCATTTTTACAAAGGATTTTTTTTCTAAACAGTGGGTTTTGTTTTTTGTTTTTTAGTAAGATGCTATTTTTTTAAAGGCTAACACCAAATATGATAGGATGCAAAATGTTATATTCACTTAACTTTAACCCCCTTCACATTTTACTGAACAGTAAAATATTGGGTTAGATCCTATAAACGCTTAATACTTGCTGTAGTGCTTGCTACCATGAAGATGAAAAAGCTCCTCATGATAGCAAGCACTATGCACAGTAGTGAGCATTTGCAGGATTGGGCCCGTTGGTGAATTAAATATTCAAATACTAACAGGATGTTCATTTTATATAAAATAATATTCTACAGCTAATTCCTTAAATCAGTGATTCTCAAACTTTTTCACTGGTGACCCCTTTCACACAGCAAGCCTCTGAATGCAACCACCCTTATAAATTAAAAACACTTTTCTGTATATTTAACACCATTATAAATGCTGGAGGGAAAGCAGGGTTTGGGGTGGAGGCTGACAACTCGTGACACCCCATGTAATAACCTCGCGACCCCCTGTTTGAGAACCCCTGCCTTAAATGGTATTCACTTTTCAGGATTACTGTACTGTATTATTTTTACATTCACACTGGACTTTTGTTTGAATTGAAACTTAAGCACACTAGTGAAATACTGACTACAATATGTTTAAAAGAGATACATCTTAATTTGTCAAGTTAGGACCAATAATCTATGGTTTACAATATAAGACCTAAAATAGAATAGTTTCCGGTCACTTTCTTGTTAAAGTAAGAGTTTCAGATGTTATTCACTCAATTATAAGTATATTTTAACTATGGAGACATTTTCAATTATTCATACATTTTCAGAAAAATGCTATAATTTGACAGATTTTTGATTTCCTAGTGGGGATTTTACAAAATAGTAAGACAACACATAATCTAAAGGGAATGGATTGACTATTTAAATAACATATATGAAACACCTAAGGGCTCCTTGAACCTATAGGTCTAACCCCCAGAAAAGTAAATTTAGTCTTTCATTCTACTGATGCAGATCTGGATTCTTTCTGATGAAACCTTAAACCAAAGTTCTCTGCTTTAAGTGGATATAAAATATTCCATGGCCCATTTCCTCACCCCACTGTTGTGCAGTGTACTTGTTGCCCACTGCACTTTCATTCCAGAAATAACTGCAAGGTTTTTGTAGGCATATTCTCTAAAGTGTTTTTAAAACCTTCAGAATAAGGCTAGAATCTAAAACAATATTATATTACTCAGTAGGTTATAATTGTGCTGTAAAATTTGCTTCAAGTTAAGCCTTGGTATATATCAGGTATCGATCTATGCAAATCTGTATTTATTGTTGCCCTCTTAATCAAATATTTGAACATGAGAAGTTAAATCCACATGAAAAAAAATATTTTTGAATTAAAGGAAATATTTCAGACAAATGAACACGTGAGCTGCTCATTTTTTAAAAATAATATAAGTAAATTATATTGTTCTCAAATTAGCATCGCATGGTGCAGGTCTCACCTCCTCCTACACCTGGCAAAAAAATTCAAGATTCCTAAAATTAGGAGCAGCGCTTGCATATCTTTCCATACTTACAGACAATTATTACATTACATTCCCCCCCGCCCCCCAAGTTAGTGTTCCAGGAAATGTGATCAAAACTACACTAAAAAAGCATGACTACACGGGAATTTATTCTCAAAGATTTAAGTTCTGTTTTAGACCACCACCCCAACATCTACATTTGAAAATTTAACTCTACAAGTCAACGTTGTAGATTCTCAATAAATGCAGGATCAGGCTTAAATATGGTGGTGTAGTTTCTATCTATAATAAGGTATTTTCTGTAACACGTGTATACAAGACTTCCTATACAGAGGTAAAATTAGCATCCTCCTCCAACAAGCAACAACATTTTCAGAAACACCAGAAAGTCACAGCATGTTTGTGTCAGATTTTTCAGAATAAGTTATGAGATTCATATAGAGTATGTTAGGAGTTTTATGAGAACTGCAAGAAGAAAAATGCTTATTATTCAGTGGGTTTGCTACATCAAAGTTTCCATATTCATTTATTTGTAGACCTTGAAATTAAGCGTCACTGCAAAGAACAGAAAACATGGTAAAGCACAGAGGTCTCTTACATTTCAGGACAGCCGTTCTGTACAGATTCAGAAGAAAGTCATTTTTAATGTATGTAGCTGTCTATCAATAGGCAATTTGATAAATGACATATAAGCCAGTATGAAATATGAAGTGCTTGATTCAACTAGCGAAGCACAACATTTAAATTTAATATAGTTTGCCACATTAGCAAAGCCCAAATGGAATACTACACCCCGCCCCCCCAAAAAACCTCAACCCCCTCCCTCCCAAAAACATGAAAGTTCTTCTTCTTCTTCAACACTTAAATAACCTGGACAACTAAACTCTTGTGCACCTCTAAAATAGTACTTTGACAAACAGCAGAATTTTGTTTGCCTAACAAACTCCTGTGAGAGAAAGACTGCACTTTACTGCACTGTTGCTACTTCGATCAATTCCCATATTGCCCACCTAGATCATAAGTCACAAGTATTCCACCATTTTTCATAATAAGCTGATTTGTGTAGTATAACAAAGTTGTTCTAGAAAAACACTAACGTTCAGGTAAGAATGCCAACAGATTTTTTTCTTAATGAGCTCTGGCCTACTATTCAGGTAAATAGAACTAGATTTGTTGCAAATCGAAGTTTTAATGGCAACATAATGATGAACTGCTTAAGTATTTGATATAAAAATCTTAAACCTTTCATTTTCCTTCAGTACTAGAACAGTTCCTTCCCTCTCCTAAAGAGCCATTTTTGGTCTGGTAAGAGATCAGGCCTTTGTTATAAAAAGCAGATGTCCAATTACTTTAAAATTGCAAATATTTCACAAGTCACATATACGTTCTCAAATAATTAGGTGTTTGCCTTACAGCTCATTTAAAGGGTTACCTGTGAATGAAAAAGAATCTGGAACAAAAGCATTAAGATTCCAAATTGAGAAGAGACATTGTTTAAAAATAAACAACCAGAGCAGGAATCTCTTCTCACTCATAACTATAGGTGCAGTGGTTCTCAAACTTTTGTACTCGTGACCCCTTTCACACAGGAAGCCTCTGAGTGCGACTCCCCTTATAAATTAAAAACATTTTAAATATATTTAATACCATTATAAATACTGGAGGCAAAATGGGGTTTGGGGTGGAGACTGACAGCTCGCGACCCCCCCCCATGTAATAACCTCGCAACCCCCAGTTTGAGAACCCCTAGGCTAGAGAAACTTCACTGATTTCAATAGAATTAATCCTGATTGGCCCAGATCTAACAGGAGAATCAGGGCCCAGTGTCTCCAAGACAAAATATTTTGAAATTTTTCAAATGCGTGTTCTGTAACAATACAACAACATTTGATGATATCACTATCAAACTGCAATTAGCATAAGTCAAGAGGACTCTCAACAGCAGAATACTTTAAAATAGAAATGAAAGAAGCAATATGGAGAGATCAGAATTTCCAACATATGGATGATTTGTAATTATTTCATTCATTATGATATAGCTAAAACAAAGCCAAAAGAAAATGAGTTGGTGTAAAATTAATCGGACTGGTTGTCATTATTTGACTCTGCCTAAGCACTGACTTAAAAAGGCGGGATCAATCAGAAAGTACACCTCTACCTCGATATAAGGCTGTCCTCGGGAGCCAAAAAATCTTACCACATTATAGGTGAAACCACGTGATATCGAACTTGATCCACTGGAGTGTGCAGCCCCCCCCCCCCCCCCCGGGGCGCTGCTTTACCGCGTTATATCCGAATTTGTGTTATATCGGGTCGCGTTATATCGGGATAGAGGTGTATTTTTGTTTTCCCACATCAATATTTTTGCATCACAGGTTCATATATCAAGGTGCCAAGTTTATTGGACATTCAAAAATAAGGATGGATTTATTACAACTTATTACGAAGAGTTTTGTTGCTGTCTGTGACGGAGTAAGAAACCATAAGGGAGAATAAAAATACTTCTAATAACTTAAATAATGTTGCAAGGTGAACTATTCGGGCACCTAATTCCAAATCTATAACAAAATGAAAGAACGCCTGTGGGTTTTATGAAATATAACAAGAGCTACACAGACATGAACACTGAACATGCTAGTTTTGGTCAACTAAACAAGTGTTTCATGATATGAATCCTCTGATTCAGCACTAATGCAGAGACAAACCCCGAGTTAGTATACTTGTTGAGTGCATTCTTTTTACAAGGCACAACACAGCCCTTGGGCCAACTAGGAGTGCCTCAGCCTAAAGAATAAGCTGCATGTTTGCAGAAAAGGGGAGGGACAAAAGTCTGGCAGTGAGCGCTGCACACACAGCCCCACAAGCGGCGAGGCCTCGGACAGAGGAGGCGGCCGAACCGAAGGCCCTTAGATGCATGTTAGAGGAAGAAGCGAGATGGATGAGGAGGGAGGGAAGCACCGGCTCCAGGGTGGGTGTTTTCTAGCGGGGAGGATGGGGGGGGGGAGGGGCTCGGCGAGATTGCTCCTGGATCGAAGCGAGAGGCGGGAGCCGCTGCGAGCCGGGCTCGGAGAGACGAGGCCCCAGGCGGGGTTCCCCGAGATGGGCACTCACATTTTCCGCTGCCGCTCGAACTCCGCTTTTTTCTCCTCCTCCTCCCGCTTCTGCTTCTCGTCCAGGCTGCTGCGCTTGCTCACCGTGCGCCCGAAGATGTCGATGCGGTCCGGCGGGGACGAGGCGCGCTCCCGCTCGCGCTCCCGGCGGGACGAGGGGGCCGTGTTGGAGCGGGACCGGGAGCGGGACTCGCGGCGCCGGTTCCGCTTGGTCTCCCGGGACTTGGAGCGCTTGCGCGCCCGCTCCTTCTCCCGGGAGCGGGACCGCGAGCGGCTCCGGTTCTTCTTGGTGTGCTTGGAGCTCTTGGTGTGCTTGGAGCGGGACGAGCTCCGGCTGCGGGACCGACCCATGGCGGAGCCCCCCGGCCGCGGCCGCCCCGCCCGAAGCCTGGACGCTAGCGGCACCTGAGAGAGGCGCGAGGGGACGCGCGCATCAGCCTGGCTGGGCCTCTCCCCCGCCTGGCTCACTGAGGAGAAGGAGCAGGCCCCGGAGGCGGCAGCGAATCCGGACGGAGACAAGATGGCGGCCCCAACCCAGCGGTGACTCGGCTCCTTGCCGCCCCACAATGCACCGCGCACGCACCCTCGGCTCCCTCCTCTTTTTGGCCGCCGGAGATACCCGAAGGCGCTCGGAGAGGGTCGTGGTGAGCTCGGGAAAGAGTGGGGGCGGGAAGAGGTAGAGCCCCTGCGCATGCGCACAGCCTGTCCTTGCGCCATTGGGTGGCAGGCGGCGGCTGGGCCCAGTTTGCCCCCTCCCCCCTGTGGCCGGGTTATCAGGGGCGCGGAGCCCCCTAGACGCGCGCGTGGAGGCCGAGGGCTCTGAGCGCCCCCGCCCCATGTCAAGCCCGGAGGGGTCACCCGCTGTGCGAAGTGCCCCCCCTCAGCCTCTCCGCGCCTCGATGACCCCCACGCCCACTTCCGGGGAGCCGGAGGGACTCACTGTGAAGTGCCGTGAGCCCTGATTGGGGGTAGCGGCTGGGGACAGTTTAAACATTTAAAAAAGAAAAAAACAGTTGAGAAAATGTTCATTTCCTCCCCCCCCCCCGCCCGCGCACACAGACTAAAGGGCTCTAAATTATTCTCTCTTGCTCTGCTTCTGCCTGGACCCGCCGCTGGGGGGTCTCACTCCGTAGGCGGGGCAGTTGCAAGAAGTGTGACTAGTACGTGCCAGGGGTGCCCTGGTGTATCTAGCTCCCTCCTCGCTTCCGCCCTCACTGGCGCGGTGCTGAATGTGGGCCTTGATCCTGCCCTTGAATCCACAGGAGGATTTTGATATTTTGAAATTTGGTTTCATTCCAGTTTGGAATAAAACCCAAACATTTTGAAATCCTCTGCAAAAGTAAATGGACCCTGAAAGTCCTGGAGTCCCCAACATTGATGTAGTCCACTGAGGTCCCCAGCTCAGAGACAGTCCAAGCCTTGGGGTCCCAGGATCAGTGGCAGTCTGCATTGTGAACTGTCCCAGAGCTGTGGATCCTGGAAGCCTGGGCTCCTCAGTAGTTGGGTAGGTTAGCTGGCAGAAACCTCACAGGTTTTCCAGGGGATCTTTGTCAAAATTGAACAATCAGTACTAGCAGTAAGTTTCAATTTCAACGAATCGGTAAGTTCTTACCAAGAAATGTTTCACTGGAATTTTTTTGACCAGTTTTAGCCTTAATTTTACTAGTACTCCAGTCACCAAAGCATGCATAGGACCTGAACTGTAATGTAAAAACCAAGCAGAAAACGATTATATCTTTCAGGCCTCCTTCATAAATCCTAAACAAGGAAAAAAGGACACAAGCCTATGTTTTACCCTTTGTGGGTCACCTTTAGCAGCATCTATATTTGACCTCTCCAGTCCTCTATGTTACAGAACTTTTCTCCATTCTAATTAGTACTATTAATGCATCAGAGACTGTAGGCTTCGTGAACAGTGTATTATCATAGTTCTTTATGTGATTTAATAAACAAATTATTTGATCATGTTTGGTGGTGCAATAAAACAATTACAAAGGTACATTATTCATAGCAGGACTCCTTTTACTAGGAATTCAGGATTTGTTTAATTGTTATTCCTTTTTTATTCACAACAGCATGATAGGAACACAGGGTTTCCAATACACAGGATCAGACCACATTTAGGTCTTGGTTATGGCCAAAACCTGATGTTTCAGAAAAATGATTTCTTTATCCTAAACAATGCACCCATCAAACCATGTAATGTTACAGAATGGAGAATATTTTCTGACTCTTTCAGTCTTTCACATACCCTGAAGTATGAGATTCGTTTTTCTCATCAGTCTAAGTTTGCCTACCACAATAATAATAATGTATAATAAATTAATATCCAGTCTTTTTTACAAATATAGCTACAGTATTTTTCTTATGACCTATAGCAGAGAATTCCATAGGTTGATTATACACTGTGAAAAGAAATATTTCATTTTATAGGTTTTAGTTTTTCCATCCTTAATTTAATTGAGTGTCCACAAGTTCTTGTACACCTCTACCCCGATATAATGCGACCCGATATAACACGAATTTGGATATAACGTGGTAAAGCAGCGCTCAAAGGGGGCAGGGCTGCGTGCTCCGGCAGATCAAAGCAAGTTTGATATAATGCGGTTTCACCTATAACGCGGTAAGAATTTTTGGTTCCCGAGGACAACGTTATTTCGGGGTAGAGGTGTATTAGATAAATGAGTAAAAGGAGGGACTGCTCATTTCCCTAATCAGTTTCCTTTTGTAATTTTCGATACTTTAATGAAGCCTCTCATCTAATTTTCTTTTTTCTCAGTTAAATAATCTTAGTCTTTGCAGGCATAATTTAATGTTTTTCTCTTTAGGGTTAGGTAACCAAATCTGCACATAGTACTTCAGTACTGTGCATTCGTATATATTTTTTACATTGTTTTTCCTCCGTTTTTGTAATGCATTATATATCCCATTTGCCTCTTAAACAGCTTTTGTACACTTCAAAAACATTGTAATTGAGGGCCAAATCCTGGCCTGGCTAAAGCAACATCAGCCCTCTTACTCCCTTGCCCTGGCTACCCACATCATGGGCAGCAGCACGGGAGAGGATGCTACATTTCCCACCCTTGTACAACCTAGACATACAGGGGTATCCTTGGCCAGGCACTGTGCTCTGGCAATCTCTATGCATCTGAAGAAGTGAGCTGTAGCCCACGAAAGCTTATGCCGAAATATATTTGTTAGTCTCTAAGGTGCCACAAGTACTCCTGTTCTTTTTGCGGATACAGACTAACACGGCTGCTACTTTGAAATCTAGCTCCATAGTCCATGTAACTAGGATATGCCAAGGTCTGGTTTGGCCTTCAGTCAGGCCAACTATCAGAGGAGCTGAAAGGATCAGGGGAGCTACCTTTTCTACTCAATTTGATGGTCCTGCATAGAATTTAGCTCAGTTGATCCTGAGGATCCAGCCCCAGCAGTTTGAAGTGGAAAGATTCTGCTGTGCAAGCAGGGAAAGAGCAGCAGAGCATAAACCACTTGATAAGTATTTTATGGTGATCTGAAATAATCTTGTTCACAATAGTAAGAGGAAAAAGAAGGGCAGAAGAGCAAGAACCTTTAACAGCAAGGAGGTTCAAATATTTATCCATTATTTCAAACTACGGTAGCTATTTTCAGCTTTACTCAGTTATGAGCTGTTTATTGCAAGATCAGGAACTGTTACATTGTACACAGTAAAAAAAAAAAGTGTGAATTGGCCTTTGATTTTGTGTCACATTTTGAATTGCTAAGACTAGGCAGGTGCATAAGTTGTATTGCCTAATAACTTATTTCACACATACTGCCAAAGCTGCTGGTTTTGGTTGTGCATTTTCTGTCAGCTGCTTTGCTTCTCTGTTAGCAGCTCCACAGATTTCTTAGCAGTTCTGCTACAGATACATCAGAGGCCAAGCATCTGGGAGATCAGCAGAACAGCTGGGTGGAAGCATGGGCAGAAGCACAGAGCAGGTGGCAAGGACGAAAGCAACCTTTTTCTGTTAAAGCTTGTTTCTTTTGAAACTTGTGAGAACAGACTGAGTCCTTAGAATTGTTGAAGAGGGACTACTTTGGAAAGGGAAAATTGTTTAATTGGAAGATGAGGGGCAAATCATGTAAAATTTCAAGTCACACCAATACAAAGGGGTTTTCACATTGTATTGATACCAAAGGAGCTAGATAGGCTGTATACATAAATAGAATCACTAGCTTAACCCTATAGGGAGAAATAAAAGACAGTTAATAATTGTGTGTAGAAAACAGGGATATTTTTGAACACAGGCAACACATTATAATGCAGTTGACAATATATTTCATAACTCTGATACAGAAATTCTGTTTCATCAGAATTTTGTGTATAAGAGAATATGGTTAATTTAAAATTGGATCTAATTTTATTCCCAAACAGATTTAGTTTCATGAAAATTAGCTAATTTACTGAGAGCGTGACCAATAAGGTAATTAAAAATGGTTTTAGATAAAAATAACAAAATACAAATTTCAAAAGATGGATGCATTAGTGTTTAATTTTGTAAATATTGAGGCTGCTCAGGGCTGGAGTACACCAAACCCCTGAGGTGCCAGCTCGCAGGCAAGTACAGTAGGTCACACTTTGAGGCCACCAAAACATTTGTGAGAACCTCTGAGGGACTGCCATGTGCCTTAATGTGTATCCTGACAATGGCCGATAGGTGGTGCAGCATCGCCGGGGTATAAAGATACTCCACTAACTCTCCCTCCTGTCCCTGAAATTCCACCACCCACCACAGAATTCCCCATGAACAGAGGGTGGGGGGAGAATATGGGTACTAGGTAACTATCTATCATGCCTCTAGTCACCATGCTTCTTAACATTCCCCATAACACTTCCAAAATGGAAGTGAAAAAGGCATGGAGGGTGGAGATAAGTGGGGAAATAAGATAAAAAAGAAACTTTTTGAGTTGTACTCTCACATAAAGTATGGAGCTTAAAGCACAAAGGGCATTGGTGCAATTATATCATCCTACACCTATGAGGTCAGGTTTCTGGAGTCTGGCACACAGTTTCCAAATTATCATCCATATTAGCATAAAAACTAGAATACCCAAATTTTCAGTTTTAGTAGTGGCAAAAGAAGATACAAGTTGGAGCTACTTTGACTTCCTGCTAATAAATTCTGCTAGTTGATCTGTATAAAAACGTTGAACCCTTCAATTGGAGTTCCAGCCAGAATTGGCATAGGAACAAAGTGCAAATAAAACAGACTTAATATTCATGGATCATCAAGGAGATTTTCAAAGACACAAATGATGGAGTTGGGCATCTAACTGTAATTTCTGCCTTTGAAAATCTCACCTCTAGGATTAACAGGACCTCAGGCTGTATGGGCTTTGGCCAGAATTTAAAACAGCTAAATAGAAGAAAGAAAAATACAAAATAAAATAAAAATATCTGAGGTTTCCCCATGATATTTTGCTTTGGAACATCCCTAAGTGAATGGCTGTGTAATGCACCTATAGAGATAAACAGTGCCAGATTAAAAGTATTTCTCTTGGTGTTTCTCTTTCACAAAGAGAATATACAGCTAGATTTCAGCCAAGAGTTTAAAAACAGGAATGAAAAGTTAGGCTCCTAAATTAGCAATTAAAAACCTACCTGATTTCCAAAAGTGCTGAACTGCCAGGAGCTTGCATGCAAGTAAATTGGAGATGCTGGGTGCACAGGACACAAATAAAGACTCTGCCTGCCCTGCCCTGATAAGTTTACAGTCTATGGGTATGTCTTCACTGCAGCATTAACTCAGATGGTCAGCACCCAGGTTTGCCTAAGCAGGGTGCAATCAGCCACACTGCAAAGCAGTACTGCACTCCCCACTTGTGTTGCTAGGATTTCTGAGTGTTCATCGCAGGGTTCTTTGTGCTGCAATAAGCTGTTCCCCGTGAATTGTGGGAGAACGTATCTGTCCTGATCCCCACTGGGGGAATTGTGGGAAGGCATTGGAGGACTATCAGCACTCAAGTGATTTAGCCTATGTCCTCGCTGCAAAGTGGGTGGTTTGCTAGCCTGAATAAAGGCAGCAGGGTGATTCCAACCCATACCGTCAGCAGGGCCTGCTAGCTGGGGTTGAAAGTACCACCAAATTCGGATGAAAGGATTTTGTGTGTGGATGGGAGCAGGCCTGGCGCAATATCTGACTAAGAGCTAACTCTGCAGTGAAGACATACCCCTAAGGGTTAGCTAGATTGTGCAGTTTAGGCACAGCCATCTGTTAGGGGTGGTGCAGAACTGGACGACCTCAATGAGGCTGAATTCCTCCTTACCAGCATAAAATCTGCTGCTCTACTTTAAGGGCTTCAGGCAGCATACTTTGCCCTCCTGCATTTGCAGAGAGGCAAAGCCATTGGTTATGCCTATGTGCCCCCATGGATGTGGATGGAAGCAATCTCTCTGGACTGCAATTATGTCTGTCTCTTATATGTGTAAGGAGGGGGAAGCTCCTTACTTCTGGTCC
The DNA here is from genome assembly GCF_028017835.1 of Emys orbicularis. Taxonomy (NCBI): domain Eukaryota; kingdom Metazoa; phylum Chordata; order Testudines; family Emydidae; genus Emys; species Emys orbicularis. The sequence continues at coordinate 262,870,788 of NC_088683.1, read as the reverse complement.
TCTCTCCCCATACATTGTGCACCTGCATAAGCGCTAGGCATAATCTAGCCCCCTAAATGAGTTTACAGTCTCCTATGATCGTCTCTTGGCATTAGTTTAGATGTCTTAGAAAAGGGTGGGGAGAAAAACATGCTCTGTATTTTGAGCATCTTTGTCACAAGCACAGATAGTAAAACCGAAATATTGATACAAATAAGAGTTGTCCTAGCTCCAGAAACAAAGGTGGTGCCTTTGGAACAATTTACCAATGGTCGTGATGGATTTTCCATCACTGAGAACAATTTTTAAATCAAGATTGGATGTTTTTCTAAAAAATATGCTCTAGGAATTCTTTTGGGGAAGTTCTATGGCCTATGGTATACAGTAGTTCAGACTTGGTGAATACAATAGTCCCTTCTGGCCTTAAAATCAGTGAATGTACGAATATTTTGCAATGAGGTAGAGATGTGTCTTTTATTAGACATATGCAGCCATTTTAAAAAAATGTCAGTTCAAAGATTCTTTCCTTTTTTTTAAAGGAAAGGACATCTGTAATTAGTGGACTGAGGACAGGGTTTAGGAGTCAGAAGTTTGGGTTATTCTCCTTCCCCTTCCTCTGACTTACTCTGTGTTCATGGGAAGACCATTTAAATTCCCTGTCTCCATTTCTCCATGTTATCCCTGTGACACTCTGTACCTCAGGGCAGTGCCCTGGAACCCCCGTATCCACCCCATCATATGGTTATGAGATATTTCATATCGAGCATGTCAGTGGGATGTCATGTGAAAGGTCATGATCTCCTGAAGCCCATTGTTCTGTCTGAGTATGTGTATCATTGGTGTGTGGGGGGTTGTGGGGTTTTGCTGTATGGTTGTTTCTGAAATATGCTGTAAATTTGCTAGTGACATACAAAGGCGGCAAACCACTCTCAGGAGAGTGCTCAGCGACCATTAATCAGCAGGGAAGTTGTAATCAAGGGATCTACAATTCAATGAGGGCTGCCCAAGCACCATACAATGGGGACTGCTCAGATTTATGACTCAGTTGCACAAGACCACCAGCGGGATTGCGCAACCCTGTGACTCAGCAAAGCCCGCCAGGACATTTCTGGGCAAGTGTTATCTAGGCACATGGACTAAGGATATAAAATATAAGACAGTGGCATCATGTTTTTGCCTTTTTTCCCCCCCACCTACGCTGGAAGAAACAGGAATGCCGAGAAGATGAAGGTAATCTGAGGAGACTGGTCCAGGCTTAAGGAGAAGCCTGTGCATTAAGAACTGTAACATCCAGTGGGGTGAGAAAATTGCTGATCTGAATACTGCCTAGTGTAATAAGGTTTACAATTTAGATTGTACGTTTATCTTTTATTTTCTTTGGTAACTATCTTGGACTTTTTTTGCTTACCACTTAAAATCTATCTTTCTGTAGTTAATAAATTTGTTTTATACTTTACCTAAAACAGTGTCTTTTGGTTGAAATGCTTGAGAAACCTCAGTTCAGTTTACAAAGGCTTGTGCGTGACCTCTCCACATTGAGGGAGGGGTGGACTGGGTAATACACTTACACTGATCAGGCTTTTGATCAGGGCAGGATGGCACAGTTCTAGGGTGCAAGGCTGGGGAGCTGTGTGTGTGGGGGGGAATTGGCTGGTGCCTTTCTCTTTGTGATTCATCAGTGGCTTTGGGAGCATTCATGCAATCTAGCTGGGTGTGGGACTCCACATGCTGTTGTGTTGAGTGATAGCAGCACCTGGAGGGGTTTGCTGCTTGTCACTAGCAAAGCATTGGGAGAGAAAGCCCAGGCTGGAGAAGTAAGGGGGCACAGCGGTACCCCAGTTCCAGGTTATACCCAGGGAATCCTATGACAATCCCCACATAAAAAATGAGAATAACAATGCTTGTTTGCATTTGAACACTCAAATCATCACTTGTGTGCTGAAAGGACCATTGTTAGGACCCAGTCCAATACTCATGGAATCAATGGAAGGATTCCAGTGCGTACATTTGAGACTGGTTTCAATTTGAATGTACAAATGTAGCATTTTGATGCCCTATTAAAAACTCAATTCAGTAAGGCACTTAAGCATGTGCGCTTAAGTCCATCCCTATTCAGTACAACCCTTGAGCAAATGGGATTTGAACATATGCTTTAATGCCGCGCTGAACAGGGGTGGAGTTGAGCATTTGCTTAAAGTTCTTACAGGAGTGCTCTATAAATGAGAGATGTCTAAAACTGGTTAGTTAAGAGATTAGGTGCCAGTAGATGGCACTCATGAGTACATCCCATAGTGCCTCGATTTTGCAGGATTAATAATGTTGTTGACAACAGCATTGCATGGAGCTCTGAACAAAAGTTAAGCCTGTGCTTAAATGCTTTACTAAAATGGGGCCTAAGGCACCCACTTTTGAAAATTGGCCCCATCAATGCAAGCTGCACATTTCTTCTAATGAAGGTTAACAGCCTCACTCCGTTTTCTCAATCTTTGTTTTGTTCATGCACTCTTTTTCTTGTAAATAGTGTAACAATTTAAAATGAATTTGTCCTTTTCAATACATAAAAAGCCTGCAATTAGAAGAATTATAATTGCACAATTAGAGGAACTCTGCTTCCCATTCAAAACAAAGGCAATTTAGAGAAAAAATCTACAAGCAGGTCAGCCTTTGGTGAACAACACTATGTTTCCTATTTTGTGGGACTACACTAAATTTACTCCTTTGCCTTTGATTGATAAATGAGCTAACTCTTTGTCTTTCCCCAATGGATGTGGGATTCTAGATTGAGACTAAAAGTTCCCTTTTATAAAAAAACACATAAAAAAAATTCTTCACTGAGCACTAGACTAACACCTACCATTACTGGTTTATCAAAGCCTCCACCCATTCTGTGGGGATAAGGGAACTGGCTCTATCCTTAACATAATTATTAGTCTAGACTGGAGACATAACAATTTTGTATTTCCACATACAGAAGGTTTTTTCCTTCAAAGCCAGATGGTGGCTTGAATGACTGTACTTGATTCTGGAAACAATTCCTAAAAGGAACATGATTTGATCACAGGGGCAGAGATAAATGCTTTGGGAACCACTCCCAGAAAAGGAAAATGTGTTTTAGAAGCAAACAGAATTGGTTCCCTGTGGAATGGATCTAGTGAAGGAGGCTTAAGCATAGTGTGGACTGAAAACATATATTTGTAACCATGAATTTCCTTTCAGCTCTGGATCTGACCTGCTACTGTATATATGCTTATATACTCAGGCGTCTGATGAATTATTGATAATATAAGACAGTAGATTATGCCAAACCATAATGGAACCCACATGTGATTATTAGGTTGCTGTTTCTTGTACCCTTATCAGATAGAGATTTTCTGAGTGTCATATTATTGGACACATGAAACAAATGGGTTATCCTACATTTGTTCTGAAAAGAAAAAAATAAATTGGCAATGACATTTCAGCCATTTCTTCAAAGTATTATCTGTAACAGAAAAAGTAAAAACAACGAGGAGTACTTGTGGCACCTTATAGACTAACAAATTTATTGGGCCAAATAAATTTGTTAGTCTGTAAGGTACCACAAGTACTTCTCATTGTTTTTGCTGATACAGACTAACATGGCTACCACTCAGAAAAAGTAAAGTGAAGTGCTTGCAGTGCAATTCATGCCTCATTAACACATCTTATAATACATCTTCACTCTCAGTTTACAACAATTCCCTCTTCAAAGCTATTCTGGGAAGTCAGGAAATTTGCAAGATAGTGATTTGTTGTGCAAGATAGTGCCTATGCTGTAAGGGAGGTATCTGTACTGAACTGCAAAGCTGTGACATGAAACACCGTATATCAAAGATAGCCTCAGATGGTTATAAATTGCATGCGGGTGTGTGTCTGGCTAGCATTGTTATAGTTAACAGTCTGTCAGTGTTTCCATTATGAATTCTCATTTTCAGTGGCTTGTTCAGTAACAGCCGCTAAAAAAAATTTCATAGCGGAAACTTGGGATGTAAATTCTCAGTGCAATTATTTTTGTATAAATTTTGAAACAAATCAGTTTGGCCATTTTTATGTTTTACCAGGAGGTCATATAAAAGACATTTTCTGCTTTCAGATATTTTAGTACATTCCTGTAATATAGTTATAGCTTAATTTAAAAAGGTTTGCAACTCCTAATGTGAACTATTTGTGCAATTAAAAAAAAAAAGGCTATGTCTTTTTTTTAAATTAGAAAAGCAGCTACTGTAGTATATGTGTTATTATTTCAAGGATTTCTTTTTTAGCATTAAAGTTTCTCCACATGGACAGATCTGCTGATTAAATACTTCCTACATGTGTATTGATACAATACACTTAACGAAGTGTATTGTCAAAGATCTGTAAATTAAGATTTCTGTGAAAGTTATGTTCAAATTTTGAGAATAACACTCTTGAGATAGACCTAGGCCTGGTCTACACTTAAAACCTAGGTTGACATAGGTCATGTCTACACTACATAGTTAAGTTGACTTAAGTTACATCAGCTATCATAAACCACTGTAATTATATTGCTTGTGCATGTTCACACAATGCTCCTTGTGTCGGCGAAGTGCATCCACAGTTGATGCTCTAGCATTGACAGAGAGAGCAGTGCACTGTGGGTAGCTATTCCACTGTGCAAATGCCACCCGTCTCCCACTAGGAGTTCTGGGAATGGATCACAGTTTATCATGGGGGCGGGATCACTGCCTCATGATGCAGTTTTCTGGCTTCTGACTGCATTTCACACTGTTTTTCAACTGCCCCTGTAAACTTTGCGCCTGCCATCTCTGCCTGAAAGCATGGATCCTGCACTACTCACCAGTCTTGCGATAAGTGTTATGAACACAACACAGCTGATTCTGCAGTATTTCATGAGCTGTGAATCTGAAAAGGAATCCATGTTGCCTGCCCTGCTTTGTGCCATGGAAAGAAAATTCAAGACTGATGTTGGCATTCACGGAGCAGCTGCACACGGTGGACCGTTGCTTCTGGGCTTGGGAAACTAGCACTGAGTGGTGGGATCAGATCGTGATGCAGGTACGGGATCATGAGCAGTAGCTGCAGAACTTTCATATGCACAAAACCACCTTCCTTGAACTCTGCATGGAGCTCGTCCCTGCCCTGTGGCACAAGGACACCAAAATGAGAACTGCCCTAAGGATGGAAAAGCGAGTGGCGATTGCTGTGTGGAATCTGGCAGCTCCAGACTGTTACCGGTCAGTCACGAATCAGTTTGGAGTTGGGAAGTCCATCGTGGGGGTGCGGTGATGCAAGTGTGCAGGGCCATTAATCATCTCCTGCTACGAAGGACTGTGACTCTGGGCAATTTGTGGGAAATAGTGAATGGCTTTGCGGCAATGGGATTTCCTTACTGCGGCAGGGCGATAGATGACACACATATCCCAATTTTGGCCCCAGACCATCTTGCGATGGAGTACATCACTAGAAGGGGCTGCTTCTCTATGGTATTACAGGTGCTGGTGGATTTCCAGGGTTGTTTCACTGACATCAATGCAGGGTGGTTAAGGATGGTGCATGGCGCTTGTATCTTCAGGAACACTGGCTTGTATAGAAAGCTGCATGCAGGGACTGTCTTTACAGACCAGAAGATTCCAACAGGGGATGTGGAAATGCACATAGTGATGCTGGGAGACCCAGCCTACCCCTTAGTCCCGTGGCTCATGAAGCCATACACTGGAAACCTTGACAGCAGCAAGGAGAGCTTCAACAACAGGCTCAGCAGGTGCAGCATCACCGTTGAATGTGCATTTGGTAGACTAAAGTGTAGCTGGCACTGCCTTTTTGGCAGGTTAGACCTCAATGAGGAAAATATTACCAGGGTCATAGCAACCTGCTGTGCTCTGCCTAACATTTGTGAAGTCAAGGGGGAAAGGTTTCCTGAGAGGTGGAGCGCTGAGGTGGCTGGTGGCTGATTTTGAGCAGCCAGACACCAGGGCTATTAGAGGGTCTCAACAGGGGGCTATTTGAATCAGGAAGGCTTTTAAGCAGCATTTTGTCAATGAGCCCCAGTAATGTGTCTTTCTGTAATTCATTCAGCCAGACATTGTTTACTTATCACATTGAATGACCCCTGTAATGAGTCCTGCCTGGGCATTAATTGTAGTCTGCAAATGTACCGATTGCCACCGTGTATGAATTTCTGTTGCAACCACCCTATGTAGTTCACAAATAAAGAACCACTGTCTTTGTAAGACTAAATTTTTATTAAACAGCAATACACACATTAACATTTCTCACAAGGGGCATAACAGTGAGCAGCACTCTCTGAAGTGAGGATCTCACACCTGTGTGTAATGTCCAGCTGTTGTTATGGAAAATGTCCCTAGGGGTGAAGTGCAAGTTGTACTACGACGGGCCGGGAATGTGAGAGAAATGTGTGGTGAGCTTGGAGAGGGCAAGGAAGACACTTCTGCATGGTCTTCAGGGGGAGTTGAGCACACGTGTGTTCTGCCTGCAGTGCAATCAGGGACCACAGCATTTCTGTTTGGGCCTCCAGGAGCTTTATTATCCGCTCCTGACCCTGTATTATCTGCTCCTGGCCCTGTCTCCTCTCCTGGCTATCCATTTCTAGTTTTTTCATTTATTGTCTCTCTCCATGCTCTGTGCTCGCTATTGGCCTGATCTGACAATTGCAGCACTTTGTGAAACATGTTGTCCTTACTCCTCCTCGTTCGCCTCCTTATCTGATGGAGGTGTTCCATTGGTGTGTAGGAACTGGCCCTCAAGGACACATCTGCAGAAGCAAAAGAAAAAATACACAGAGTCAGTATTGGGTGTGCACTCACAGTCTTGAATCATAGAAGTTACATACACCTCTGTCTCACTTTCCCTTGGCAAGCATGCAGCACAGCCAGAGCACTAAACATGGTGAGTTCGGCCCGGGGGGGTGCAAGATGGGACAGAGGGTCTGGGTGGTTTCAGAAGGGGATTAGAACAGGTGCCTAGGGACGCTATTCTGACCACTGGCACTGTTTTCCACAGTCAGGGTGATCAAAGCTGAAATCACACTACTGAGGGTAACCGAAGATGTACGGGTGCATTTCCTGCATGCGTTCAGCTTCTGACTGGGTCTGTATGCTGCTCGCTATGTGCTGCTTTGGTTCCTTCAGAAGTAATTGCCAATTGGTGCAGCAAAGTTTCCCACAACAGGGGCAGAAACAAAGCAGCTCTGCCAAGCAACCTTTGGCAGAGAATTGCAGAGTATCTGCAGGAAAGTTTCCTAGAAATCTCTGTGGAGGATTCCTGGGAGATCTTGGTGTGCATTAAGAAACTTTTCTGCAGGGCTCCCATTGCATAAGTGCACAGGGGACTGCGAAGCAGATGCAAACAGTACCTAGTGTTGTTAATTTCGATCCCTTCTCCCAATTGCATCGTGTAACAAAATAAAGGACACCTCAACCTCATGTAACCGTGCACTATCAAAGCAAAATGAGGACTTACCAGAGCTCCCCTCTCTTGCTTCAGACATGCCAGAGCTGGACTGCTGGGACTGGATAGACTCCTTCAGAGTCAAAAAGAGGTCCTAGCTCGACACGCCACTGGACGAGCCTGTTGCCTGTTCCACATCCTCCTCCAACTCGACCTCCTTGCCCACCACTTCATCCTTGGGGTTGACTCTGCTGGCTGCTGCCTCCAGTCCCCTCAAAGTACCACAGGGCTCTTGGTGATGGAGGTGGTGCCACCGTTGAGGATGAAGTGCAGCTCCTTGTAGAAGCAGCGTGTTTTCGGTGCTGCATCAGAGCAACGGTTGGCCTCCCTTGCCTTCTGGTATGCCTGCTTCCTTGACTTTAGCATGGCACTGTTGTGTGTCCCTTTCATGCTCCTTCTCATCTATGCCATGAGCAATTTGCTCGTAGGTGTCAAAGTCCCTACGGCTGCATCAGAGTTGTGACTGCACAACCTCCTCTCCCCATAGTCCCAACAGATCCAGCAACTCCGGTGTACTCCAGGCGGGAGCGCGTTTGCTGCGGAAAGCCAGCATGGTCAGTTGGGAAGATGCTATGTGAGCTGTCCTTGCCAAGCAAACAGGAAGTGGAATTTTAAAAATTCCCAGAGATTTAAAGGGGGAGAGGTGCATGCCTGTGTACCTGGCAGCAGAGTAGAACTGCTGACCAGAGTGGTCATGATGGGCATTGTGGGACACCTCCTGGAGGCCATGTAAGGCAACATAAACAAGCACAGTGTCTACACTCACACTGCGTTGCTTTAACTTTGTCGCAAGCAGCTCTGTGCTGCTCATCAAGGTGATTTTATTATGTCAGCGTAGCAAGAGAGTTAAATCCAGGGGAGGAGCATTGTTTTGTATACACCTCCACTGGTTTGTTGACAAAACTGTGTAGTGTAGATAAGGCCATAGCAATGGCACTCGGGTGTGAAAAATCCACACCTCTGAGCATTGTTGCTGTGTCATCCTAATCCCAGGTGTAGATACAGCTAGGTCAATGAAATCATTCTTCTTTCAACCTAGCTACCGTTGTTCAGGGAGATGGAGTTCCTACAGCAATGCAAAAACCCCATCTGTTGCTGCAGTCTGTGCCCACGCTACAGGGTTACAGCAGCATAGCTGAGGCACCGTAGCTATGCCGTGATAGTGTAGACCTGTCCCTAGTCCAGGAAAAAGAGTTGAAGTTAGATCAAGAGTAGACACAGGGTAACACTTTTTAGCTTGATTTAGCCGGTTGAGGGCTACCCTCCACTCCAACCAAAGTGAACCTTGACTAGCTAAATTGAAGTTAAAAGTATTAACTTGCATCTGCACTAGGAAGAAGGTTGAGGTTAGCTGAAGTGTTGGCTGTACTCTGAACTATCCTTGACCATTGGTCAGCAAGAACTCTTCGTATGGTTACAAAAGCCCCCAAAACAACAATCTCCATATCTCCAAGTTGTGGAATGGAGCCATCAAGGAAGTGAGCAGCTCATAGAAATAAGCATCTCTCCATTCATGGTCCACAAATCCTAATCCAACCTTGTTCCTTTAAAAGCCACTACCAACTTCCTTGTGGCTGCTTAGCAAGCAGGAGTTACTTCATCGTTAGGCTGGGGTAACTGTACTGTAAGATCATATTTGGAGGAAATGGACAGCCTTGATTGATAAATGAGAGACTGATTGATACATAGATTTTCCAGAACACACTGAAACCTTGTTGGCTTTGCCTAGTTTGATTGCTGTACTTAGGCTCTTGTCGGTAATAATTTATAATAAAATAATAATTTATTATTTATAATTTATAGCTTCTTCCAGCTTGCTGGGAAGATCCTTTGCTAATATATACAATAATATATATATTATATATATATATATATATATATATATATATATATACAATAATAAATCATAATTTCTATGGCAGCTTTCAGCCACAGATTTGGAAACAAGCCTATCCAGAGAATAGTGCTCTGATGCTCCGGGACCTATTGTATGTGTGTTTTAATAAATCTGGTATGTGTGTTTAATCCCCTCTGGAGGCAGAACCTGTCTCACCTTCTGTCTGACCTAGTAATTGTGGAAGAGGACAGGGATGACATTTGGTGTGTCCCCTTTAAGTGTTTTCCCCAGATGACTAATATTTCCAGTCAACCTCGGATTATCTGCTCCCATGTAATGTTTGGGGAACATTCAGATTATGTCTCCAGCATCATTCTTTGAGATCTTAGATTGAAAGATGCTATAGAAATGCAATTTTAAAAATTATTATTAATAATAATAAGCACAAGTATAACAATAAGATTGTGCAAATCCAAAGAGTCTGTTCTGAAGAAGGGCTGACACAGATGCTTTATTCATCATTCTGCAGCTTGTGAAGACAGTGATTTTACCCCCTTACATTTGGCCACTGGAACCTTTTAGCAGCCATTAATTATGAAGGCTGTTTTCAGATGGAGAGGGTCCTTAGAATTTATAGTGTGTATTAACAAAGGGGCATATCACTAAAATCCTAGCAAGTTCTTCTTGATAATTTTCAGTAAACATTCCCGGAAAGTGAAGTCTTTCTTGTCACTTGTAGCACATCCTTTGATAGCGTGCTTGTATGGACCATACATCACCATTCTGAGCCCTAAATGAAGATGTGGCACTCTGTGCCTCAAAGCAACAACCTGAAACCCCCATATTTACCTCTGTCATATAATTATGATATGTTTTGTATAAAGTATGCCTTGTGAGGTATCATTTTAAAAGTCTTGATCTGTTGAACATCAATATCCTGTTGGACTGTGTGCTCTATAATTGTATGTGAAGTTATGAAGTTTTGCTATGTGTGTGTTACTCAAATATGTTGTGAGGCTTGCAACACCCACAACCAGTCTTTCAGGTACAACAAAGGAACAGCCAGATGCACTGATAGTCCATTAAAGGGAATCCACACTCCCTAGGCTATCCCAGGAGCTGTATACAATGGAAACTTCTCAGAGATAGCATGTAGACAATGGAGACTGCTTGGTCCACGTCATAGCAAAGAATCTTCCCAGCAAGCTGGAAGAAGCTATAAAAGAGGGGAAGTGACATCATCACTGGGCCTCACTCCCCCCACAACTCAACACCTGGAAACACATCCAGAGGAGAAAGACTTTGAACTGGAGAGGTGGTCCCAGACTGAAGGAAAGTTCCAGCCTGTGTATTGAAGATCTGTAATCTGCTTATATTATCTATCAGGGTGAAACACTGCTTGATTATAGAACTTAGATTGTTAGCTTGCTTTTATTTTCTTTGGTAAGCATCTCTATCCTTTATGCCCATCACTTATAATCAGTTAAAATCTATCTCTCTGTAGTTAATAAACCTGTTTTATGTTTTACCTAAAAGTGTATTTGGCACTGGGGAAACCTCTGCTCAGTGTATAAAAGCTGGTGCATGTTCTCTCCACATTGAGGGAGAAGTGGACTGGGTAATAAACTTACACTGGTCAGGCTTCTGACCAGGGCAAGACAGCACATCTCTAGGGTCCTAGGCTGGGGAGCTGGGGGGAACTGGTTGGAGCTTCTCTGTTGTTGGTTCATGAGTGGCTGGGAGAAGCATTCATGTAACTCAGCTGGGTGTGTCCCTGCCTCTAGATGTCGGTGTAAGTTCAGTACCTAGAGAAGGTTGCAGCTTTTCACAACATCAAAGTGTGAGAGGGAGCCCAGATTGGTAAGCCAGAGGGCCAGTTCCAGGTTGTATCCTGGGGAACCCATCACAGAAGACCTATCCAGGCAGGATCCTTCCGATTTCATGACTGTTATACTTTCAGAATCCTCCATTTAATAGCCAGGCATTTGCTCTTCTCCGAGTGTAAGGATGAGTCATCGCTGAGACTGACTCTGGCAAGCATCAATACCAGCAGGAATCAGTTGTAGAGTGATTAGACATTATCCTCCTTACCTGGAGTACAAATACCCAAAGTAATGAAGAAAGGGACTTCTGACAGTTGTGTTGTGTTTCTGTAAAGCCACCAGATTGGCTTGTTATATACAGGAATTTCAGATGTATAGGAATTTATGAGACATTACAATAGACTCCTCTGAATTAACAAACCCCATTGGAAATAGAATTATGCCAATTAAGTAATTGTCCCAATCTGTGAGAGTCTCATAAGAGTACATTGTGAAGGAAGAAATATTCAGTACTTTTATTAATTGTTTTAATAATTGTCATAATCTAAAGCACTAAATGATTGAAAAACCTATATTAAAGTCATATTGTTTCTTTTAGCAGCTATAAGAGAGCATGAAGACATGAAGGATCACAGGATTTTTGCCTTATGAATCACACCAATTCATGCCTTTGCGTTATTTAGAATTACTGAAAATCATTATACAGAATTTGGTCCCTGGCAATCGTCTCATCTCATCCCATGGTGGTGTTTTTTCAGCATGCCATTTTAGAGGCATTTAGTACAATAGAGCAGTTTGCAGAATGTTTGAGAACTTGTCTATTGCAGATGCCAATAGGCTGTAGGCGTTGTAAAGGCTTGCAAGTTCCTTCTTAAGCCATTTTGAGTTAGTGAGTAATATATGAATTCTTATATTGCTGTATTCCTGCTTCAGGTTGGAATTATATTTGGCCACAACAAAACTCGGGACTCAATTTTTTTCTTACACAAGGATCTTACCTGAATAGTATAGTATGAAAGAGTTGAGAAGCCCACTGAAATTCTTGCTGAAAGCTTTTACTGCTGGAACGAAGGTTCTCTGTACATTATTTTACCTGATGTGTGTTTTTTAGGGAGTCACTTAATTTTTCTATCTGTAAAATGAGGATAATTGTACTCACTCCGGAATGTTGTGAGGGTTGATTAGCAATATCACCAACACCAAGTATTCAGAAATCATGAGACTGGTTTAAAAATAATGAGATTTTAAAATATAATGAAGGTAGTTTTCTTACTTGCTTTCTGGTTTTTGAGATTATGGGTATTGTGTTCAAGCTGTTCGCTGCAGTCATGAATACTACAGACTTTTTTTGTTTGCTGAAGGCTGAGAGTCTCATGTAATCCCATGACTCCAGTGCCTGGGGCTTTAAGAAAAGCACCAAATATCATAGGACTTATGATAAAATCATGGAAACACTGGTAGTTATTGTCTGTATTTTGCTTTGACCATATAAATGTGATGTATTTATTTACCACCATTGGAACCCTCATATTTGGCTTCCCTACAGGACTGCACTGAGCCCATAGTGTTATTAATCCCAAGGCACTTGGCCTGGTCCTTTTGGGACTGATCCTGCAAGGTACTGAGCCCCTGTATGCTGAGGCTGCTTAGGAGGTGCTCAGCCTTTTACATGATTGGAACCCTTGTTTTCCTGGCAATCCTACCCTCACCCCCATAAGATATCCATTTTCCAGTTAGTCAGCTTTAAAATCTCCATAGAATTATGAAATGAGTCAAAGTGAACTCTGTGGTCAAGCTCGGTGTATGAAGAATGTTGTTTGCAGTGACCTCTTGTCCACTCACAACAGAACCCAATAATGTTTAATTCACCAAGAGAGACGTGGGTAATAAATGAATGCACTAAATGTTATGCATTTTTCAATATGGTACACAAAGTAGTTAACCCAACTGATCTGCGAATAGAAAGCCTGGCTGAAGAAATCAGTAGAACATCAGTGAAGGTATTTTTAAACATAATTAACAATAATATTCTAAGTAGGTATTTAGCATTATTGTAGAGAAATTACATTAATATCTCTGTCCTACCCATTGCACATACATAGGTTATATTTTTTTATGAAATATGTTTTTTTCAAAATACACGTTTTTGAAAGAGAGACATGTTCAATAGGAAAAAATCTTGCAAAGCAGATTTCAGTGAATGGTAAGATTCAGTAAGCACACACACGTTGTCTGTCTTCTTGTTTGCCTGTCTAGAAATGGGAACAGAGACACAGATACCATGTGTCATGGTGATATCCATGGGATAAAATGCATTTATCAATACACATTTGACCACCTCATCTGAACTCTATCCTCTGATTTAGCTTTATGGGGACTACTTCTAAAACATTAAATTTCTGAGTAGATTCAAATCCTTCTAGTTAACAACAGCACAATTGTCTTAAAAAAAACCAGCCCACCAGAGAAATGTTTCTTGTGTTGCCCGTTAGATCTACATAAGGAGTGGTCCTCCATATGCAGATATCATCCTCTTCTTGTGGAAAGGAGGCTCTGGTGCATCTGCGTGGCACCATCAGATGCCTCTTTGGCTCCTCTTCAGCCTGGGGAAGTGCACTCCCTCTGAACCCCTACAATTTACACATCCACAGACTGTGTTAACTTTACTGCTGATCTCTTCCCCTGACTGCTGGGACACCCAGGAGCCACCATATCCAGAATGGGAGACCCTGCCCTCGTGGTTCCAATACAGCTGCACTACCAGGAAGCCACCATTGCCAGAGTTGTTGTGGGGTGCAGGTAGGGTTGCCAACAGTCCTGTATTACAAGGGATGTCCCTTATTTAAATAGAAAATTATCTGTCCTGATGCCTTTTATCCCGTATTTCAATAGCAGAGGGCCAGTACTGAAGGGTGCATCTTTCCACTACCCTCCCGATCCTGGCCTTTCAGTGCTGTGCAGGGAAAGCAGACAGGGCTGTGTTCAAGGGCCAGGGTCAGGAGGGGAGTGTACATAAGGAGGAAAGATGTACCCCCCTGTTGGACAGGACCCCCTGCTAACTCCAGCCCATGAGCAACTGCTTTCCCTGTGCAGGCTCTGTCTGGCAGGGCAAGCTGACGGGGCTGTGCTGAAGGGCCAGGGTCAGGAAGTGGCTCTGTCTGGCAGGGGGGGTCAGTACTCCTGGGGTGTAGCCTCTCCACTCGCAGAGTCTCTGCCAAGATCCCCAGCAGGGTGCACAGCACTGCACCAGACAAAGACCAGCAACTGCAGCCTCCTGCTCAATTCTTGACACTCGTACAGAACCTGAATAGGAGTCACAGGCTAGGTCTACACTACAGCGGGGGGTCGACCTAAGATACGCAACTTCAGCTATGTGAATACAGTAGCTGAAGTTGCGTATTTTAGGTCGACTTACCTGGCTGTGAGGACGGGGGCAAGTCGACCGCTGCCGCGCCGCCGTCGACTCCGCTGCCGCCTCTTGCCGCGGTGGATTTCCGGAGTCGACGGCAGAGCGATCAGGGATCGATTTTATCGCGTCTTCACTAGACGCGATAAGTCGATCCCCAATAGATCGATTGCTACCCGCCGATCCGGCGGGTAGTGAAGACGTGCCCACAGTGGCTGCTGGCGCAGCACCTGAGGCCCTGGGTTATCTGCAGTATCCAGAGCTGGAGAAAGCAAAACCCTGGGGAGCATGGGGCTGGGGGGGGGGGGGGAAGGGACTTGCCCCCAGAGGTTCAAGTCAAGATTGGGGACATCTGAGATCAGTCCCATATTTTTTAAAGACAATGTTGGCAACCCTAGGCAGGTCTCTACATGGATGGCCCTGACTTCCTGTGGTTCCCAGAGAAGCTGCCATACTTGGAGGTAGATTTTCAATGGGGCTAGGAGTGGGGAAGAAACAGTGCCATGCCATCCCCAGCTGGACATTGTAGACGTATCTCTGCAATGAAATCCTCACAGAGGACTTATAAAAAGTCTCCTCCTGTGGTTTTTATCATGGAAAGGGACAATCCAGTTTTATCATGTCAGTCCAAAACTGACATCTCCCACCATTCCTCACAAATTACACTGGCCACTGGATCTTTAGAACTGTGTAAAAAAGTTGGCAAACAAACTAAAATAAAACGGCATAATGGTTCTGTAAAAAGTGTAGGGGAAAGCAAGATTCCCATTTGTATAGTTTTGCTATAGTTGCCCATAAAAATGTAGCTTTTGCCAAGAGGTATTCAATAGGTGGGAAGGAACAAAAGAAAGCCAGGAAGGCTCTTTTGTTATTCAGTTTACAGTTCTTTATGGGAAGGTGCAAAGGGCTCGTTATGTAGTGTTTCTGCTATACTCATTTTTGTTTATTTCTGGCGGTAAGCTTCTTTACTGCTGCTGTTTCTGTCTTTCCCCCCTGTTCTGTTACATTTTTGTTCACTTATGCACTACAAAGTGAATAGATGCATTAATTTTGCTCTCCCACATCCTTTTTTCAACATCTAACCCATATGCAAATAAAATATATAGTGTTTGTCTCTTGTATAATTAATTTAGCTGAAAATTAAGTTCTGCAGAATGTTGCACAATGTATTTCTTCTCCCCCTGCTGAATTTTTCTGTCCTCTTGAATGAAAACTAAAATCTTCTGCTTCATCTATTGTGCTTGCAGTAAACAAGTTACAGGAGAATGTTAGATATGCACACACATAAATTATACCTTTATTTATTAACTTTAAGATATGAGTGCATGGCCTCTTCCATGTGCTAATGGAGTTAATTAAAAATTGGCTATTAAATATAAATCATGTCTGCCCATTAGGTATTTTGTAATTTCTTTTCATTTGTACAGTGTCTCTGCAGCATTGTAAACAAGTGAAAAGACAGCAAAATGAAGGAGAACATTATGATAAATAATAATAATGCTCTACATTAATATAGTACCTTTCTCCCCAAAGGATCTCAAATTGCTTTGCAAACACTGAGTCAAATCTCAGGATATGGCCAAAAAGCATTCACTGAGAAAGGGAGTGTAAATATGTCTTTAAGCTACCTCTGCACTCTCCTGATATTGGGGCTGTTCTGGGTCAAGCCAGTTCCCTGGTGGAAGTTAGTGCATCCTTCAAGCTTCTGTAATTTGCAGTGCCTGCTTGTGGTCTCAAACAGCATGCTGGAGCAGAGGCATGCCTGCCCATGAGCCCTTCACTAGTTGCTATGGGATGGAATTGTCAGCATAGGAGCATAGTCACTTTACCCACCCAAGAGGTCCCTATGCAGGGAGAAATCATCTTAAGGGCAGCTTTATATTGGCTTATTGCAAGAGAGTCTGGCCTCTTAGGGTATGTCTACACTGCAATAGAAGACCTGCAGCATGGCCATGGCTGGTCCAGGACTGCTGATTCAGGCCCATGGAGCCTGGGCTATAAAATTGTGACCGTGTAGACAGTCAGGCTCTTCCCTGAGCCCAAACAACTACATTGCTATTTTTAGCCCCACAGCCCAAGTCCTGTGAGCCCGAGTCAGCTGATCCAGGCTCTGAGACTCCGTGCCACAGGTTTTTTATCACAGATGGACATACCGTTACATCTACAGAAATCACTTCACCCATTACTGGTGCCTGGCACTGCAGCTGTTTAACAGTGCACAGCAAAACTGCAAAGTAGTTGAGGACAGGAAGTGAAGAATGCCATATCTAATTGAAGCCAATGGGAGTTTTGCCCACTGAATTAGGCAACCAGGATCAGCACACTGTGATTATCCAAACTGGAACTTGGGCTGTATATAAGGGCTACACTGCTACTTTAGTTAGTGAAAGATGCTATAAGAATTTTGATGGTCACACATGATCAGAACCTCAGTGTTATATCTCATTTAGAATATGGGCCTTGAAGTATCACACCACCACCTATCACCATACTGGGCTGTTGGTTCAGTATTGGTTCAGAAGGATGAGTGCCACCAGCACCTTTCCTGCAGCACTTAGTTAGCGTTCCCATCCAAGTGGTGACCAAGTCTGGTGCTACTCAGCTTGGGGTATTTGACAATAGCATGCCCTAAGGTGGTATGGCTGCAAGTATATTTGTCTTACATGGAAGCCTCCCCATCTGCCCCACATCACCCCCTCCCCATGCTGTATTTCTGATATACATTGCAAACAGTGAACAATAGGTCTGATTAGCCCACATAGACTGTCTCTTCCGAATCTATTGTCTAACCTGGGACTCAGAATAAAAAGAAAGATATTTCCTTGCTTTCTTCCAATAAGTCAATGGACACTTAAGAGGACAGCATTTGCCATGTGTGCAATTCAAAGAGTATGAGCAAGCAGGTGATAAAAGAGATCAAAAGCTTCAAATTGTAGTGAGTGGGGAAAGATGCTGTTGAGCAAGGTAAAAAAAAGCTATGGCAACACAAGTATTCTTTGGGAAGTGAAAACTTAAAAGGAACTTTTAAAATGTGTATAAAACAAAATCTAGTGTGTGTTATCTAGGGACAAAAGAGAAAATACAGGCTGTCTGTCTCTCAGTGAACCGAAAACAAAAATCCTGTTTGAGTTTCTTTTTTTATTTATCACAGTTACACAGGAGAAAGATGTACAGTGGGAGAAGAATCATCTTAGCAGCTGGAAGGACTGTACCCAGAAACACTTCTTATTGTTCAGAGACCTGAGTTCTAAATGATGGGCTGACTCAGTATAAACAGTAGTAGATTTGCAACAACTTACATTTGTTAGAGAATTATATTTTATTTGACCACATTTTTCTCCGTAAATATTCACAACTTTAGTCTGATCAAAATGTAAGTTACATTATGTAACCCTTCTGCCAGGTGGAGTCAGCAGCAACAAGGGCCGGGTTCAGTATTCAGGGGTCCCTCTTAACTATACAATAGAGAACTGGCTTGAGTCCAAACCCAGTAATCTGGGAAAATTAAACACCGCTCCTCGGTGCCTCTAACAGACAATACTTCCCCTCTCACAAACACTGAATCTGTGTATAGCAGATAAAACTTTTAATATAAAGGGGAAAGCGCATTGGTTTGAGAAAACATCACACCCATTATTCAAACAAATCTGATCATGAGCAAAACTCCTGCCCCTGAGTACATTGGGCAGTGTCCTTTGCCTCCATTTCTCACCTTGTCCAACAGACAACTGTCTCTCTAACATGCCACTCCCCTTTCCCTCTGCCACATCCCACTCACAGCTGCTGTCCTTGGTCAGTGAAGACCTACAGTTGAGAGGTGCATTCATGTGAGTTCACCTCCCACCAGGAGGTTGATGGGGGGAAAAATGTCAAGCAATGCCTTCACTGCTGCTGCCGTAACTGGCCTCACCGTTGCCACCGTTCACTCTGCGTCGCTGCCTGCTGCTGCTGCACCATCATTCACTTTGCTGCAGTCATTCATCGTGCCACTGTTCACTCCAACGTGACATTGTCTGCTCTGTCACTGATGGCCCTGTGCTATCACCATCTGCTGCCACCAACCTCTATATCAGGGATCAGCAACCTTTGGCATGCGGCCTGCCAGGGCAAGCACCCTGGCGGGCCGAGCTGCTTTGTTTACCTGCCGTGCCAGCAGGTTCGGCCGATCGCGGCTCCCACTGGACGCGGTTCGCCGCTCCAGGCCAATGGGGGTGGCAGGAAGCGACGACCAGCACATCCCTTGGCCCGTGCCACTTCCGCCACCCCCATTGGCCTAGGACAGCGAACCACGGCCAGTGGGAGCCTGCGGATGCGGCAGGTAAACAAACTGTCCCAGCCCGCAAGGGTGCTTACCCTAGCAGGCTGCATGCCAAAGGTTACCGATCCCTGCGCTATAGTGTGACTCTGCAAGTCGGTCTCTTGAGGTTCCACCCAGCTGTCAGTGATTTCACCTCTCAGTGGGGGAAACTCACTTTTAATGCAGGCTAGTCAGTGTCTTCCACAGAAACGCTGCCCCACAGCAGATCTAAGCAGCACTTAGACCTGATTATTGGTGATTTCAGCTCTAGTGATCGTTTAACAAAACGAAAGCCTCTCAATGGAGCATAATTAGCTCTATATTTAAACAGGGAGGGGGCAAGTTAAATGGTGCCTAGGACTCTTAGGCAGAGCCCACACCTCCAGGCAGGAACACCTACCCCACCCCCTCTCACTCTCCACTGGGATCTCATCTGGCATCTGAACCCCCTGCTTAGTGAGTTCAGTTCAGTTGAGGGTGAGTCCCTCAATCAGGACAGACTAAGTACATTTCTGTTGCCCTTTCCTCATATAATAAGGATAACAACATTTCATTATCCCTGCATTCAATACTAAAGTGATTTGTAACCCAACACCAGCCAAAACTGATCACTTAGGCAACACAACTCTGTTGGATAGCTAGGCACATGTAAATACAGTCTAGTCCTGACACCCAGCTCATCACTAGCTGTCAGGGGAGAGCTCCTTCAGACCTTGCTTACATCAACAACAATTGAAATTGGGGAAAGGCCACTAAATTATCCCTGGTACTAAAGCAGCATTTCAGGTTGTCATTTGAAGTATCTTATATTTTTTATTGTACATAAAAGCTTTTAATGTAGAGGACTTTCAAGATATGTTACACTGATGAATTCACTGAGTTCTGAAAATGATCTGCATAAACAGGTAGAATTAATGATATGTCATCATTTATATTTAGCATGATTATTCACATAGCATTTGTGGGCCCTTATAAACTTATTGCATACCTTTTTCTACAGAATCTGGTCACAGTGGCATATTCACAGGAGATACATCACCATCAGTAGCTTTACTGAAGTCGTCTCATACCACACCCATATGTAGATAAAATATTTGTGACAAAACAATGCATTACAGGATGTATATAATGGTAATATGTTGTTCTAACTATATTTTGGTTACACCCTTGTTTGGAAGAAGGGTGCTGGGACATTTTGTAGCACTGTTGTTGAGGGAAGACTTATGCAAAGAGATCTGTCTTGCATTGGGTCCTAAATATGGCACTGCTCAGGCTTCCCTGCTACTAGAGATCAGGGTATTTCCCCAGCATCCACAAAGAAAAGCCCTGCCTCATCAATTACAACATCCCTCTTTAGTGCAGCTGTTGCAGTGGATCATGGAAAGAGATGCAAAGAACAAGACCTGGTAGCAATGGGAGACTTTAACTACCAGACATCTGTTGGAAAATTAACATGGCAAAACACAAAGTGTCTGGTAAGTTCTTGGAATGTGTTGGGGACAACTTCTTGTTTCAGAAGGTGAAGGAAGTAACTAAGAGGGTAGCTATTTTAGACTTGATTCTGATTAAATTGGAGGAATTAACTGTGAATCTGAAGGTGGAAGGCATCTGGAGTGAAAATGATCATGGAATTACCGGCTTCATAATTCTAAGAAAAGGAAGGAGTGAGAGCAGCAGAATAAGGACAGTGGACTTCCAAAAAGCAGACTTTAACAAACTCAGACAACTGCTAGGTAACGTTTCATGGGATGAAAATCTTAGGGAAAAAAGGAGTTCAGGAGAACTGGTAGTTTTTCAAAGAGACAATATTAAAGGTGCAAGAACAATCTTGATGTGAAGGAAAGATAGGAAGAATAGTAAGAGACCAATATGGCTCCATCAGGAGCTCTTTAATGGCCTGAAAATAATAATAATAAAAAAGGAATCCTGCAAAAAGTGGAAATGTGGATGAATTGCTAAGGATGTGCACAGGCATGTAGGGACAAAATCAGAAAGACTAAGGCACAAAATGAGTTATACCTAGTAAAAGACTTAAAAGACAAAAAGAAGAAGTTTTATAAATACATTTGGAGCAAGAGAAAGATGAAGGAAAATGTAAGTCCTCTACTTAGTGGGGAAGGAGAGCTAATAGATAACAGCAAGAAGGCTGAGATGTTTAATGCCTATTTTGCTTCAGTCTTCACTAAAAATATAAAGTGTGACCAGATACTTCACACAATTAATATTAACAAGAAGATGGAAGGAACAGAATCCAAAATAGGGAAAGAACAGGTTAAAGAATATTTAGATAAGATAGCTATATTCAAGTCAGCAGGGCCTGATGGAGTGTACCCTAAGGGTGAACTCATGTGACCACACATCTGAACTCTGGGTCTTTGCTAACCATGTGAGTGGGGTGCAGCAATGGGAGAAGGGAATGATGTGCTAAAGAGACAATCATTTGTCAGACTTTTACACAGCAAGGTGAAAAACTGAGACAAAGGACATTGCTCAATGTACTGTGGGGTGGGTATTTGCTTATAATTATATGCTTTTGAATTGTGGTTGTGATGTTTTCACAAATTAATGTTGGGTCCCCTTTTTCCCTTTTAATAAAAGTTTTATTTTGTTATACACAGACTCAATGCTTGTGAGTTTGGAAGTATTGCCTCTTAGAGGCAGCCAGGGGTGGTGTTTAGTTTTCCCAGATTACTGGGTGGGGGCTCAAGCCAGTTCTGTTTTGTATTGTTAAGAGGAACCCCTAGATTTTGAATCCGGTCCTTGTTGCTGCTGATGCCACCTAACAGAAGGGTTATGTAAGTAATAGCCAAAATGGATTTGTCAAGAGCAAATCATGACAAACCAACCTAGTTTCCTTCTTTGACAGGGTAACTGGCCTCCTGGATAGAAGGGAAGCTATAGACTTGATATATCTTGATTTTAGTAAGGCTTTGGACACAGTCACACATGACATTCTCATAAACGGACTAGGGAAATGTAGTCTAAATTATTATAAAATGGGTGCAAAATTGGCTGAAAGACCATGCTAAAAGAGTAGTTATCAATGATTCACTGTAAAACTGGGGGGTTCTGCAGGGGTCTGTCCTGGGTCTGGTACTATTCAGTATTTTCATTACTGACTTGGATAATAAAGTGGAGAATATGCTTATGCAAATTGTGGATGATACCAGGCTGGGAGGGGTTGCTAGCACTTTGGAGCACAGGATTAGAATTCAGAATGACCTTGACAAATTGAAAAATTGGTCTGAAATCAACCAGATTAAATTTAATAAAGACAAAAGTGCAAAGTACTTCACTTAGGAAGAAAAAAAATCAAATGCATAACTACAAAATAGGGAATAACTGTGTATGCAGTTGTGCTGAAAAGGATCTGGTGGTTATAATTAGGGCTGTCAAGCAATTAAAAAAATTAATCATGATTAATCACACTGTTAAACAATAATAGAATATAATTTATTTAAATATTTTTGGATGTTTTCTACATTTTCAAATATATTGATTTAACTTACAACACAGAATACAAAGTGTACCATGCTCACTTTATATTATTTTTTATTAGTGCAAATATTTGCACTGTAAAAAACAAAATAAATGGTATTTTTCAATTCACCTAGTACAACTACTGTATTGCAATCTCTTTATCATGAAAGTTGAACTTACAAATGTAGAATTATGTACAAAAAAACCTGCATTCAAAAATAAAACAATGTAAAACTTTAGAGCCTAAAAGTCCAGTCAGTCCTACTTCTTGTTTAGTCAATCGCTCAGAGAAACAAGTTTGTTTATATTTGCAGAAGATAATACTGTCTGCTTCTTGTTTACAATGTCACCTGAAAGTGAGAACAGGTATTTGCATGGCACTGTTGTAGCTGGCTTCGCAAGATATTTACATACCGGATGCGCTAAAGATTTATATGTCCCTTGATGCTTCAACCCCCATTCCAGAGGAGATGCATACATGCTGATGATGGGTTCTGCTCGATAACGATCCAAAGCAGTGCGGACTGACACATGTCCTCTGGAATGATGGCTGAAGCTTGAAGAAGCATATGAATCTTTAAAAAGCAACAGAGGGTCCTGTGGCACCTTTAAGACTAACAGAAGTATTGGGAGCATAAGCTTTCGTGGGTAAGAACCTCACTTCTTCAGATGCAAGAAGTGAGGTTCTTACCCACGAAAGCTTATGCTCCCAATACTTCTGTTAGTCTTAAAGGTGCCACAGGACCCTCTGTTGCTTTTTACAGATTCAGACTAACACGGCTACCCCTCTGATATATGAATCTTTAGTGCATCTGGCACGTAAATATCTTGCGACGCCAGCTACAACAGTACCATGTGAATGCCTGTTCTCACTTTCAGGTGACATTGTAATTAAGAAATGGGCAGCATTATCTCCCGTAAATGTAAACAGACATATTTCTCTTAGCGATTGGCTGAACAAGAAGTAGGACTGAGTGGACTTGTAGGCGCTAAAGTTTTCCATTGTTTTGTTTTTGAGTGCAGTTATGTAACAAAAAAACTACATTTGTAAGTTGCACTTTTATGATAAAGATTGTACTTGTATTTGGTAAATTGAAAAATACTATTTCTTTTGTTTATCATTTTTACAGTGCAAATATTTGTAATAAAAAATAATATAAAGTGAGCACTGTACACTTTGTATTCTCTGTTGTAATTGAAATCGATATATTTGAAAATATCGAAAAACATCCAAAATATTTAATAAATTTCAGTTGATATTCTATTATTTAACAGTGCAATGAATTGTGATTAATTTTTTATTTGTGATTAATTTTTTTTAGATAATCGCATGCCCTAGTTATAATGGATCACAAATTGAATATGAGCCACCAACATGATTCAGTGCCATGTGTAAGACGCGGGAAGTAATTGTCCCACTCTTCTCAGCACTGGTCAGGCCTCATGTGGTGTACTGTGTCCAGTTCTATGTGCCACACTTTAGAAGGCTATGGAGAAATTGGAGAGAGTCCGGAGGAGATCAACAACAACAAAAAGATAAAAGATTTAGAAAACCTGACCTACGAGGAAAGATCTAAAAAACCCGAGCATGTTTAGTTTTGAGAAAAGAAGACGGGGGGAGATGGAACCTGATAACAGTCTTCAAATATGTTAAGGGGTGTTATAAAGACAATGGTGATCAATTGTTCTTTGTTTCTACTGACGGCAGGACAGGAAGTAATGGGCTTAATTTGCAGCAAGGAAGATTTAGGTTGTGTATTAGGAAAACTTTCTAATTATAAGGTTAGAAAGTACTGGCATAGGTTTCCAATGGATGTTGTCGAATCCTTGTTCTTGGGAGGTTTTAACAACAGATTAGACAAACACCTGCCAGGGATCATCTAGATACACGTGACCAGGCCTCAGAGCAGGGGGCTGCACTAGCTGACCTCTCAAGGCCCCTTCTAGCCCAACATTTCTATGATTCTATTTAACCTTATAAATTCAACTTTAGAGTAGTTCTCCCACATGTGTGCTTTTGGGTTCTTATATAGCATATGTGTCCACTTTTAATTTTTGTCCCAGGCCACATTTCTCCAACAGAAAACATTGTTCAGCTGAGTCAAATGTCTTTTTGGTACCCATGGTCCAAATATCTGCAGGTTCATTAATTGCCTGGCTGAACACACTATATGGAACCATTCCATAATGTTGATCAACATGCTTTGTCCTTTATGAATCCTCATTGATCCAAATTAACTGGATTGCAAGCTACATTTATAGATCTTCCTACCAATGTGTTAGAAAAACTGCTGTCATTATCAATGTGTAATATTCATGTACACGAGGGTAGATCTTTAACATTATTCCCTAGGTTTTAGATTGGTTTAATATCAACTGAATAAAATGTATCAGGCAGCCTTCCCACCTTAATGGCATAGGGGGAAGTCTACTCTAATCATGGGTTTAATTGGCTTTAATTTGCCTGAGTTTTCCTCAGGTCCAAGGCTTCTCCCCCCTCTTCCCTCCATCATTTAGTAATGTTACTGCACCATTTGTTTTCTCTGGAGAAAAAATTGTCTTCTTAGCGTATGCGCAACGTGCCTTCGGGGGCACGTGACCAGGATTCATCACCACATTTGGTCTGCTGGTTGGATCATTAGTTTCCCCGCCTCAGGCATAGCCCAGTTCATGTGACATGAACACTGATCCATCCCCCCACTTCCCCTGGAGAAAGAGTAGCTTCTTTCTTTCTACTAGAGAGAGAGACAAAGGTTGTTCTTTAAAATACGTATTTCTGGTAGATTCAATTCCTTATATTTAATCATAGACAGTATTTGGTCCTGCCATGCGGGCAGGGGCTGGACTCGATGACCTCTCGAGGTCCCTTCCAGTCCTAGAATCTATGAATCTATGAATCATGTCAAGGTTTTGGTAGTATTATTATAAGGCTTGGTAATATCTTCATTTTTGAATAACTTCCTATGTTTTGTTTTAAGAGGCAGAATATAACCTATAGCCTATAAATGAAGCTGCATAGTCAGGCTGCTTTAATACCTCAGTGTGTTATAAAATGATGGTATACATACATTGACACAACCCTATACCCCAAAATGTCTTCCTTTGGGACCACACATTCCCTGTTAACTCTCCTCTCTGCTAGGAACTTTCCCCCCAACATGTCTTTCTGGGTCTGTATCTTTAAATTTGGCTAGAGCAAGCAACTGATGTCTTAAAGTGTCCATTTTCAAATTGACTTCTGCTTGCTGCCTCTTCCTTTCTTCCAGATTGTAAGTGTGTTTATGTAAGTGTGTTATGTTTTTATCCAGTTGTTTCTTTCTTACTCCTGAGAGATAGCTCATTCTCATATCCGTTCATGAATCATAGAATCATAGACTATCAGGGTTGGAAGGGACCTCAGGAAGTCATCTAGTCCAACCCCCTGCTCAAAGCAGGACCAATCCCCATGCATTTTAATAGAGCCGGTGATGAGCTGCCAAAAACTTAACAACCGGTTCCCTCCTCACCCCACGAGGGGGTCGCGGCCCACCCCCTGGGACTCCTGCCCCATCCACCCCCCCACATTCCTTGACGCCCCCCCCTGGGACCCCTGCCCCATCCACCCAACCCCTCCTCTCATTCCTGATGGCCCCCCGGGACCCTTGCCCCATCCAACCACCCCTTCTCTCTGTCCCCTGACTGGCCCTGGAACCCCTGTCCCTGACTGCCTCCCACCACCCCATCCAACCCCTGCTCCTTCCTGACTGCCCCCCCAGGACCCTTGCCCCCATTCAATCCCCCTGTTCCCTGCCCTCTGACCTCCCCGACCCCTATCGACCCCCCCGAACTCCTCTGCCCTCTATCCAACACCCCCTGCCTGCTCCCTGCCCCCTTACTGCACTGCCTGGAGGTGGCTGGCAGTGCTACAGCCGCGCCGGTCCGCGTGGCTGGAACCGGGCGCGGCGGGGCGGCTGGAGCCCGGCCGTGCAGCGCCTGGAGCTGGGCCGCGCTTGCTTCTCAGCCCTCCCAGGCTTCCCGCGTGAACAGCTGATTCATGGGAAGCGGGGGGGGAGGAGAAGCAGGGTGGAGCGTTCAGGGGAGGAGGCGGAGGTGGAGCAGAGGTGAGCTGGGGCCGGGGGCAGGGCGGGGAGCTGCCGGAGCTTTACTGGTTGTTAAATTTAAAAGCCCCTCCCACGGGACAACCGGTTCTAAAAGGGATTCTAAATTTAACAACTGGTTCCCGCGAACCAGTGCGAACCGGCTCCAGCTCACCACTGAATAGAGCCATATGCAAGGTTATACATCTAGGAACAAAGAATGTAGGCCACACTTTCAAGATGGAGGACGATATCTTGGAATGCAATGACACAGAAAAAGATTTAGGGGTCCTGGTAAATAATCAATTGAACTTGAGCTTCCAGTACAATGCTGTAGCTAAGAGGGCTAATTTGATGATATTTTAGGGGAATATCAAGCAGGAGCAGAGAGGTGGTATTACTTCTATATATGGCATTAGTAAGACTGTTACTGGAATATTATGTCTAATTGGTGTCCAAAAGGATGTTGAAAAATTATAAACAGTTCAGAACAGAACTACCAGAACAACTCACCGTTTGGAAAAAATGCCTTATTGTGAGACACTTAACTCAGTCTATTCAGTTTGAATAAGAAAAAGTTAAGAGGTGACTTGATGGTGGTCTACAAGTACCTACAGTGGGTAAAAGATTTCTGATCATAAATAATTTTTTAATAGTGCCAAATCCCACAAACAAGATCCAATGGTGGAAAATTGAAGCTAGTCAAATTCAGGATTGCAGTGGTAATGGCTAGGGCATAGGTGGCCAACCCAGTAATATCCACTGGGCTGGGATCAAAAGGCAGGAGTCAGGACAGTTACCAAGCTGAGTCAGGAGATGGATACAAAGGACAAGCCAGGGCCGGGTTCAAAAGTAGCAGTTAGGAACAAGACAGGGCAAAAGACAAGGTCTGTAGCAGTAGCAAACCAGTGTCTGCATCGTTACTCAGATAGCTCCCTGGGGCAACTTCCTGGTTTACATAGTTAGTGTGGACCTGTCACGTGGCTACAGGGTTCTGTTGCTCTGGCTTCTTCAGACGGTACCTCCTAACCCTCCAGTAATTGGATGGTGGTGTTGGTCACCCAGGACCCCACCCAGAGTTCTAGACCTCTGTATTCTTACAGGAATAAGGAACCACGTATCTAGAGAATAGCAAGACTAGATGTCTTTCTAAAAGACATGCTGTATTTCAGACAGAAATTATGTGCTTGATTCAGAGGTTACTAAATGAGAAAGTTTGGCTTGTGTTGTGCAGGAAGTCACACCAAATGATCATTATGGGCCCTTGGAATCCATGAATCTAGGTAGCCTTTAATTATGTTAAATAAAATAGTTTTATTATTCCAGGATTAAATGACATGCATCTGATTGAAGGACCCTGATGTTCCAGAGAAAGACGAATATCAGCCCTACCTTGAATGATCTGTTGACTACTTGAATACAGACATTCTTGGTTTTTCATTTTTGTGTGTGTGCAAAGGTCAGGAATGTTTGTGCTTGAGTGGTCAAAGATCATTCAAGGTAGAGCTGATATTCCTTCTTTGGAAGATCATGGTCCTTCTATTAGATACATTTCTTTTAGTCTTGGAATGGTACAACTATTTTATTGAATTACGTGTAGCTTGTAACACTAATTTTCTGTCCCTAGGGTTATGGAAATGCATTATCATTGGCTTTAGTTTCTCTGCATTTTGCTGCTGGAGGCCTGCAGTCCAGTGGGTGCATTCAATTTTAACTTTGCTATTATTAGAAAGCAAATTATTATTAGATTATGTGGATTCACATCTCAAATAAAGAAACTGGATAATTGTTCTCCATTTCATCCAGTAATCCAATAATGCAGATGTTCTTCCTTTTCTCCCTAGTTGATTAAAAGTCCTCAATACACTATTAAGATTCCTTCCTGGTTTCAACAGCTGTATAGTTCTTTGGGCTTATTATCTGTTCTTATACTCAATAACTGATTATCATTGTTTAACTTTCTTGTACAGTTCCTCAGTTGCTTCTACTTTTGTTACAAAGCTGCTGATCTTATTTTCCAAGCGGGAGAGTTTAGTATCTAGGTGCCGATCCTGCAAAGACTTACACATGTGCTTAAATGTATGCACTGTGAATGGTCCCATGATTTCAGTGGAACTACTCACTGTGTGTAAAGTTAGACACATAAGTGAGTTCCTAAGCAGGACTAGGGCTGAAGTTTGCTATTGCATTCCATCAGAAGTTTCTTCTATTAGACACTGCACCACTGTGGAGCTGTTGACCATATCTTCAGGAGGTTCTCCTTACACTTGTATCCCCATCGTATTCTCAGGGTTACAGGTCATATCAAGGCAGAATGTTATAAACAATGTTCTGAGATAGGACAGAGAGGAAATCTGTAGCTGCATCATGCGAGTAATCTATAGGTGGGCAGGTCAATAAAAACTAGGAAACTTTGTAGCTGTCTTTCTTTCTCTTTCAGATACTAAACTAACTTTGCACAAGGGCTTTCAGTCACGTTATCATGGCTCTCAAGCTTTCATAGCACCAAAGCTGGACATGAGTCAGAGTTTAAGGCCAGAAGGGACCACCAGATCATCTAGTCTGACTTCGGGTATATCAGAACCTGAGGCCGCTGCAATGGCAGGGAATTGATTAAGTGAGATATACCTAGATTATCCTGGCAAATGATCTGCACTCCATGCTGCAGAGGTCACTGCACCACCCCGCAGGTCACTGCCAATCTGACGTGGAGAAATATTTTACCCCCATCCCCTCATATGGACACCAGTTACACACTGAGTATGTAAGCAAGAACCAGCCAGCCATGCACTTGAATATTTGGCACCAAGTATTCTCTCTCTCAGCCACCTCAGAGCCCTGGCTCTCCCCATCCAATGCCCCATGTCCAGCCATGGACATCTCTGACATTTCAGAGGAAGGGGACGCAACTCTTCCCCTTCCCAAGAATACTCTGGGGAAAGGAATCTCTTCCTGACCCCAGCAGGTGACCAGCTGAAGCCCTGAAGCATGAGTTTTAGGAGCACAAGACTTAAACCAGGAGGGACCTTCAGGGCTGCTGAGCCTTGCTCCTCACCACCACAAGCAACCACATCGTACAGTCCCACTCGT
The DNA here is from genome assembly GCF_028017835.1 of Emys orbicularis. Lineage (NCBI taxonomy): Eukaryota > Metazoa > Chordata > Testudines > Emydidae > Emys > Emys orbicularis. The sequence continues at coordinate 262,841,333 of NC_088683.1, read as the reverse complement.
AAATTTATCCAGCTCTCTTAAAACTAAGGAAGTTGTTTGCTCCCACAACTAATGTTGGGAGGCTGTTCCAGAACCTCACTCCTCTGATGGTTAGAAACCTGCTCCTAATTTCTAACCTGGATTTGTTCATGGCCAGTGTATATCCATTTGTTCTTGAGCCAAAATTTCAGTTTAGCTCAAATAGCTCTTCGCTTTCTTTGGTGTTTACCCCCAATGTATTTATAAAGAGTAATCACGTCCCCTATCAACCCTCTTTTTGCTAGACTAACCAAGCCAAGTTTTTCCAGTCTCCTCTCATAAAAGAGGCCCTCGATTCCCCTCATCATCCTAGTAGTTCTTTTCTTCTCTCTTCCAGTCTGAATTAATCTTTCTTGCACATGGATAACTAGAACTGTACACAGTATTCCACTTTAGGTCTTACCAGTACAGTAGCATTAATACTTCTCTATCTCTACTGGAAATGCCTTGTGTGATGTATCCTATATCACATTTGCCTTTTTCGCAACTGTATCATATTGGTGGCTCATAGTCATCCTGTGATCAACCACCACACCCATGTCTCTCTCCTCCTTTATCACTCCCAACTGATGAGCCCCCAGCTTGTAGCAGCAATTATGATTAGATGCTAAGTGTATGGCCTTACACTCTGTGCTATTGATTTTCATCCTATTTCTGTCACACATGGGTGGCAGGTATCACAGGCCAGGGGGAGGTGAAGCCTCCCCAAACAGCCTGGCTTGCCCCTGCCCATGCTCTGCCCCCAGGCTCCCTTCGGCTTCCCACTTTCCCCCTCCCCCCCTCTCCCCCCGACCTGGGGCTAAGGTGGCCTGTGGCTGGGACTTTGGACAGCTGGGGCCAGTGCTTGTGCTGCCCGGCACTCCAGGGCTGGGGTTGCTGGGGCCACGCTACCTGCCTGGATCTCTGGGGATGGGGATGCCAGGGCAGCCCTGCTCACCTGGCGCGCCAGCACTGGGGGCACTGGGGCTGGGGGCGCTGGGGCCGCGCTACCCACCCAGTAGTCTGGCACTGTGGCTGGAGGTGCTGGGGCTGTGCTCTGGGGCTGGGGGAGCTGGGGGCTCTGGGGCTGTGGGGTTCTCGGCTCTGGTGGGGGAGGGGCAGGGCCTCGGGCAGAAGGGGCAGGGCCAGGGGCTAGCCTCCCCCAATGGGTGGTTCATGCACCACCCAGGTTGTCACCCCAGACTTCAAGGTTATCTAGATCTTTCTGTTTAATAATTCAATCCTCCTCTATATTGACGATGCCTCCCAATTCTATATTGTCAGCAAATTTCATTAGCACAGTTCTACTTTTTGTGCCAAAGTCATAAATGGAAATATTGAATAAGAATGATTCTAAAATCTTGAGGAAGTCCTCCTTCCAGTCTGATAGTTCAACTTTCAGCACAGTCTGCTGCCTTCTCCCATTTAGTCAATTCCTTATCCACCTTACAATTCTTGTACTAATTCCACCTTCTCTAATTTAACTAATAATTTTCAGTGTGGTACCATATAAAATGCTCTACTGAAGTCCAAGTATATTATATCTACTGAATTTCTCTTATCTAAATAAATCAGTTATTTTCTCAGAGAAGGAAATCAGGTTAGTCTGGCATGATCTACTTTTGGTAAACCCACGTAGCATTATATCCCCTTTTCTGTTTTACCTCTATGAATTTAATCATTCTTTCCTTCACAGTTTGTTCCAAAGCCTTGCATATACTGAGGTTAGACTAACAGGTCTATAATTGGGCAGATCACTGTTTTTCCCTTTCTTAAATATAGGTATGATATTAGGTATTCTCCAGTCATATGGTAGTATCTGCTAATAGATTTATTAAAAATCCTTGTTACTGGACAAACAATCTCATGTGCCAGTTCTTTCAGTGTTCTGAGATGGAGATTATCTGGTCTTCCTGATTTGAACGCATTAAGCTCTCTGAGTTTTTCTTCCACCTCAGATGCAGTAATTTCCATATCTACACAGCTTCAATGTTCACTAGTGACTGAGTTTTAAACTGAGTCAGCACCACCCCCTCGCTAAGGGCTGTCAGCAAGGACTGGATCAAGCCACACACCTAGAGAAAATCACCCCAAAATCAAGACTGCACCTCCAGAACACAAAATTACCACTCTCCTCTCAGGTGAAACTCCCACAGAAAAATCCACTGTTCGCTGCTAGCTATTCACCACACTTCAAGTTCTTTTTCAGAGTAATATCTATTTTCCAGCAAGAGAATCTTTAAGATCAAGTAGGACAGACTTTTTGTTCTGTAAAACCTGTACGACAGGGTCATTTTATGAAATTTTACCGTAGCCAGTATGCTGCCACTAGACATTCTATAAAGCGTGGGTAAAACATGCTTGAAGACCAGGCAGCATCACAGATTTTTGGATACTTTAAATCGATAGGAAGTACAGAAACCATTTTTTCTTTATGTGGGACACAAGGATTTAGAAGAATTCTTGCATTTGGAAAAGGGAAAAATCAAGTGGTTTTTGATATTCATCTGTTGAGAAAGACTACATTTCCATCCTGGATCAAGATTGTCTTCAGGAACTCCTGGAACTAATTTTTCTAAGGAGAAGACTATTTCACAGTCTTCTTTGGAACTTTCAGAAGAAGATCTAGGACCTAAGAAGTGAGAAATTAGCATTCTCCTATTAGAGTAAAGGCTTTATTAAGTATTATAATAATGCTTGGCTTCAGCCTTTTTTTTTTTTTTTAAAGATTTTTCTCCAAAAAGAGGAAGGCTCTGATTTTGCTGTGCAGCATAAGGGTTTTATTTCATTTGCATCTTGGGTTTTTGCTTAGCTTTGCTAAGCTGCCTTGTCCAGGGGAGAGAGAAATGAAACTGGGGAACTAGCAGCTAGGAGACATGTTCAGGCAAGGCAGAAGAACCCTGCCACTGTTACAGTGTCTGCAGTCATAATCAGGACACTTATTTATTTATACTGCCATAGCACCCATTAGCCACAATCATGGGCCAGGACCCTATTATACTAGGCACTGTATAAACACAGAACAAAAGGACAGTATTCCAAAGATCTTGCAATCTACACCGCTTTCTCCTAGAAGCCTTTGTGTGAGACATTTACCTTGCCACAAACACTGTCTGGCCACCCCTAAGGTGTGAAAGAAGACTGTTCCAGAGGAAAAACTGTGGCACTAAGATTCCAAAGCATCAGTTCAGTTCACCTGCTTGACAACTGACACCAGAGTGCAAGTCCAGGTGTTCGTAATGGGGACTGACTCCATTAAAGGGGAACATTTATTGAAAGAAGTGACTTTCCTGTGTGCTTGAAGTAGGGCTGTGGGTTTTTATTCTTTGTGGAATCACTACCACTCTAGGGTGAAATTAATAAAGCAGTCACTTTATGATGACATGCTGCTTTGCAAGACCACACTAAAGCACCTGCCTCACATCACTGGTTGTGTTCCAGGCAGAAATGCATAATGAGATTACCATTTTTTCCCTAATTTTAGATGTCTTAGCTTTAGGAACACAAAGCTAATTTAACCTTTTACAGCAATGCAGCCTTTACATTTTCTTTTGTTAATTTATCAGCAGAGCTTCCAGTGTTTTTTTTACTAATGATTAATTACACTTTTTTATGAAGTGCAGAGTCTTAGTAATTTCCTTGTTCCAATTCCATTAACTTCCTGGTAGTATTGTCTAAAGCAACCAGACTCTGATGTGTAATCCAACTGTTTCCCTAGTATGTGGGAAGCAGTAAACTTTTTGTTTATCTTGTAAACAGTTCTGGTTGTATGCCTTCTACTGTTTCTTTCCCATGGCATTTCTGGCCACATTAAGATTGAGATTAGCATAGACTCTATTCTCAATGGCACCATGTAATACTTTTGAAAACAGGGATGAAAACATCCCAGACTATACTGTGAACCTAGTTCACAGAAATAATGACCTACTGATTTGTTTTCTCTGAGAGTGTTATGCTATATGTACATATAATATAGGAGTGGGCAACCCTGGAGAACTTTGAATTCTGTAGTTGATCACAAAATTCAACAAATTTGTAGAATTTGACCTAAAAACTCCTTCAATTATGAAATATTAAACATTTAAAACTAACAGAAAAAAGCTGAACAAAACATCCTGGGGAGACATTTCCTTAATTCTCACAAGCCATAATAGCTAATGCCAAGCATGAAATAACCACTTAATCATTTTAAATGATGCTATTAAAAATTACAGCCAGGTTATAAGCATTTTTCACCCATTAAAAGTATTTACAGCCAGAGAAATAGTTCCCCATCTAAGGACTACATTCTCTTTGGATGTGGCAGAAATCGGCTTCAAATCAATAAAATATCATTTTGTTTAAGGTCTAATGGTCTCTGCCCTTGAATCTCTTTCAAAAAAAGTGCCACTATGCTGAACATTGGCTACATAAACTTAGAAAACTCATCTCTCTGGTTAGTCTCAAAAGGGGTGAAAGCCGGAATTATTTCTGATTCTTGGACTAATGCTATAAAGGATGAACGTATTATCCATGTATGATAGTTAGTCCATTGGTTGAACCCAGTGGCTCAATTTCCTTGATTCCCAACAAATACCAGGGTCTGACAAGGAAACAGTCAAAGCTTCAGGCAAAGCTATAAAAGCTTAATTTATTATTAATTATTTTTATTAATTATTACAATATTTGAAGCTGAGTTCTAGCAAAAGCATTTTGTGTACCTGAGCCAATTCACAGTAGCAGAGGAAGATCATAATGCATCTAACTCAAAAAGGGGGTAAGCAAGTGCTACCCAGCCTTCCCCGAGGAGTCTTAAGAGGAACTGGAGCCCTGCGCCCCCCCCCCCCCTCGCTCCTCCGGCCACTTTTGGAAAGGCGGGGGAAGCGGCTGCTTCCCCTGCACCCCGCTAGCTACGCTAGTGCTTCACATACTTAGGATTCTAAGCTGAGGAATCTTGTTTCTAGGTTAGCAGGCAAGGCAGGACAGAATGCCTTCCAGCAACTCTCAACCAGAGGGATCCTTTCCAATTAAGGCAGTGACAGGTGTGTTGCACCAACATGCACTTCAAAGCTAGATGACTAGAACCAGGTTTTTGAGCCAATTCCCAACTTTCTAGGTCTTAAACATAAGTGAAAGGGTTAGTGTCAATAAAGACAGGGCCCAATCCCATTTTTCTTGCTGGATCAGGCCCTAATGCTTCATATATTCCCAGTTCAGTAGTATTTTCATCTGTTTTTAACTGGCAGGAGATAAACCTAAGAAACTTTCAGATATGTACCTTTAGCTTTCTAGCAGGCTGGATTAGGGCTTGAAAACCCCCATTTTTGTATGTTTCCAATGTCAACAGGAACATGAAAAAGTGTTTGTAGGGTGGTGCCTACAGGTAGGCTCCACAATATTTTTTAAACACCCAGTTGGTCTCACAGTATCACATAAATCATTATTTGCATTTGCACCTAGAAGCCTCAACCAAGACCAGGAACTCACAGTGCTAGACACTGTATGTACATGCACCCACACACGCACGCAGAGCAGGGCCCTTGGCCTGGAGAGTTTCTAATCTAACTAAACAAGAGAGAAAGGATGGAACAAAGGAAGCCCTGTCCCCATCTTCCAGAGGCCTTGAGCCAGAAAGATTAAGTCATCTGGTCAAGTTCACACTGCCTTGGTTCTGCCACACAACAGACTGTAGATCTCCCAAGTCCCAGTTCAGTGCTTTACTCCACAACCACTCTTCCTAAAAAACCCATATTGGCTTCTAAAGTTAAGCACAGCAGGTAAAAGAGCTTTTAAAATCCATGCATGTCTCTACATTGCAAGGCTTTAAGCAAGTACCAACACCCGTAGCCAGATATTGCAATAAGGTCGAATTCCATTTTCTACATGTTGTAATGCCTACCTGATTAGAAAAAGACAGTGCATTAACCCTGTATTGGAGATTGTTGAGTAGTGTCAGCATGTTCAAAGCTCAATAGTGGCAACTGTTTGCCTTATCCTCTCTGATACAGCCACTCTCTTTGAAATAGATGCCTGTGATATGTGTCTGGCATTGCAAGTGTGAGCCAGGTCAGTCCTCTGATCAGGCTCCCCGAATGCTATCTGAGCACGGAGCTCTTAAGTGGTTTGTTTTTCTGCTTGATGTATTCAGGGGGCAACTAAGATAAATAGATGTCATAATGTAATGATGGAGGTATTCAAAGGAAAAATGATAAGGGGATACACCAGTAACTCAAAGATATTTTTATCCTATAAGTAACTGTGATGCTACTTGTTCAACTGTTTTTCTGAATGTTCAAATGAGTATATTTTAATTATGTCCTAAAGCTTAGTAACAAAAGGCAAGATATTCAAACAGCAGATCTAATTTAAATAAAGTGCATTTTTTCCCTCATGAACATTAACCACTAAATAACATTAGCCTTTGAACCAAATAAAGGGCTAACAAGAAGTCATACCCTCAGGGACATGGTTGATTTGATAGCACAGTAGCAGTATATGGTAAAAGTTGCATTAAGAATAATTGAGAATCTCTCACACTTTGGACCGGTGACTGGTGAATATGGGGAAGTTGGCAATTAAGAGACAGTTAATGGAGAACCTTTTGGAGAAACCATGGAGTACTGTAGAGTGCAGTGGTGTGTCAATGGCTTGGGTGGGGGGTGAGTGACTTGTATAAGAGGGCTGGATAAGGGAGTCACAGCGGTAGGTTGGAGGGGGAAGAAGGAGAAGCAAGAGTATATGCTTGTGAGGATCCCTGCTGGCATAAATAGAATGAAAAAAGGAAATGGGAGGCACACCAAAAGTTATCTTGATTAAGTTCTAAGTAATGACCTTTGTCACTATGGCTTTCAAAACAACTAGAAGAAACACTTTAAAAAATAAAGAAAAAGCCGTCGTTGTTTGGCATGGAGGCAAATTTGGATTCTGAACTGAACACTGTAATGAGGGACAGATAATAGGTGTGAATTGAAACTAATTGGTGTTTCAGATCATTGAGCTGCTTCAAAAACCATTTGTGATGAGGACTGTAGAAGTTAAGTTTCTTTTCAATGCCTAATTAAACACAGTTCCGTCCTGAATGAGAGAAAAAAATGTATTGTCACTTGCTGCTCAGTACTCAACCAAGTGATTTAAGTGGACAGTCAGTGCAAAGATTTAGGTTTTGTGTAGTAAAGTCTCTTTCTGATTAGTCCAGTGTAGTGGCACTTCTGAATTACACACATATTGGAAAGGGCCCTAAGCAAATGTAATCAAAGTTGTCGGAAAGCATTGTATATTACAAAGGAAAGATGGGGGGGAATAACAGATTTATAGCTGGGTTGTTTTCAAAACTGAATGATCAGTTTGGGTTCCAGTATCCTGCTTCTGGGTGCTTAAATTGGTATGTACCTTTGCTACACTTCTATGCTGAAATGTAAGCATCCACATGTGTGGACAGTATTAGTAGTACACAGTATTAAGATGATTTGAGGATGAGTTCTCCCTGATAGAAATATCCATTCAAAAGTCTGAGAAGCCCCCCCCCAAAAGATTGGCAACTGACTAGAACTCCTATAAAATAAATTGAACAACTTGACATATGAGATCCCTTTTTTACTATGAAGCAAATTCCTGACTTCATTGGCTGCGAACCAACAGAGCTACAACACCACTGCATACAGAATAAACATCGTCTGCAGCAGGTGGAGGTAGTGCCACAGTATATACAAATGCCAATCTGTGCTTTGTAACCCGCGGACAATTTAGTGCTTAGAAAAATTATAGTATATGCAGAAAAAAAGAGAAGCAAGGCTAACGACTTTTTCTGCATTTGAAAATATCATACTAGATTTGAAACATGTCCTACCATATTGTCTCCTCCTTTAAAAAGAGGAGGAAGGAAAAGGGATTATTGTATTTAAATTTAGATCCATCATATTATTTTAAAACAGATATTTTACAAATAAAATCTTATTCTTTCTTCCAAATGTTTACTTTCAAATGCTGGCATGGCAGAACATTGATCCTTTTTGGTACCAGGGACTCCAGTAATCCAAGCACTGGCCTTCACCCACCACCCAGCTAAGGGGAAAACTAATCTTCTGCAGCACTGCCTGAGGAATGAAGCAGGCAAGTCTTCTGGTATTTAAAATGGTGGAGAGAGGGAGAGAGGTTAAAATACTGTGAAACTTTTCAGACTGGTGACATTTTGGTCCAAATCTGCTAATTGTCTTGAAATTCCTACAAACCCAGTGAGGAAAAAATCACCCAGATGCCCAGATATTTTAGATTTGACAGCCATAGCATGCCAGGGAATATAGTAGAATCCAACAGAGTTGATAAAGTCTGGCATGTCACAGATAACATCACCAACATCTGGATCAAACTCAGCGTTTCCTCCCTCACTGAATAAAAGTAGAGACCAGATATAACCACTTTCTACTTAGCCTATCCAATTGAATAATCGGCAGCCACAGCACTTTGTCTTCTAGGTGATTTATAAGCATTGACTAATTAATCTCACAATTGGCACAACAAACTTGTATTGGATTTTTTTTTTTAAAGTATTAACAGACATGGAAACTGAGACATGGGTAGTACGAGAATGGCCGAAGGCCCCAGACAGAGTCAATCTAAAAACAAGATTAGGACTAAGGAATCCTAGCTTCCAGTCCTGCACTCAGATCACTAGACAACACCTCTCAGCCCACCGATCTTCTAGAGTGCTGTCTCAGTTGTCACTAAAACTGCAGTAATACTTCAAAACTATCACCAGTACTAATTCAGATGTTCAGATGAGATCATTTCAACTAGGTTCATGCCTCTATGTTACTTTTTTACAAATATTCTAGCAGCAATATTTTGAGAAAGTGAATTTTGAGGAAGGAATTTTCTCTCAAGTGTGGCCTATGTAAGGGCCATTCAGAATGGCGCACTCAGGGGTGTGCAGGGCTGGTATTGAGTTGCTCCCTTCTGGCAGCAACATTAAAAAGGGAGTGGAGAAAGACAGGGAGTAGGTGGAAATATGGTAGTGGAGGAAATCTTGAACTAGTTTTTGCTTGCTGCACTATTTTGAAATTCCACAAAGTGTTCTGACCACTTCTAAGATGTGAATTATATTTGGAAATAAATCTTTAAACTAAAATGAGCATTTCTTAGCCGTCCATGTTGGCCAACATATTTCTGAAAAGCGATCATCACTTGTGAGGGTAACAGCATGGGGCCTAATGGAATGTATTGCAATCTAAATTTCCATCTTGCTTTAATGCTGGTTTAATAATCAAAAGAACTTTACTCTTTAAACATTTAACATTTTGCTTAAATTCAAACATTAATTATTAGTGAGATTTTAATCTGAAAAAGTATAGCAGTAGCTGTACCTCTAATTCTGCTCTAACCTTGCATTCACCTTGCAACTATCCTATAGAGAAGCTTGAAGTCATTTGTAACAGTCTGATTTCTAAAGAACAGTACGTGCAAGTCCAAAAAATGTGACTTACTATTGTCCATAGGTGAATGCGTCATACCAATTTGTTTAGGTAGGTAGGGTATGGGGATGGCTATTAAATGGCAATGTATTAAGTTTTTTTTAAAAGCAACTAATTTTTTAATGCTTATGGAATTTGTTCAGGACTTTAAAATGGAGGGTGCAATTTAATCAACGATGTGCTAATAAAAAAATATAACTTTTTCTCTTCAAAAATGACAAGTTTCTCTTTAATTATTGACTGAAATCTCCAACATCCGTCACCTATGACACATGGTAGGTTATTGTCAAAAGATGACCAGAATGCAGTGCCACTAAATATTTCATCTTAATCATAATGTGTGCTGCAAAAGGTTTGAACTTTATATCAAGCTTTGAAATGGCTTTTGATAAACCACATATTGGGTTCTCTCTCTCTCTTTTTTCGTGTGGTACATTAGCTTTCACAAGGAGCCAGAGTCAAAGCTAGCATTTAAACTCAGGCTTCTCTTTTTTTGCCATTTGTTGTTGATAATAAGAAGGTACAGATGTTTTTTAAATGAGAGCTGATTAGATGTAAACTCAGTTTAATTTAAGTTTAAAAAAAAAAAACCCAGAGGCCAGGATGTTAAAAAAAAAAATTGAGTTGATTACTTTAATGAGGTGTGGTTCTACTTCCACTAACTTCGAGGGTACATTTACCATGTTGAGCACTCTTGAAAATTTCACCCGGCACATTCAGCAAGTGCACACCTGAAACAGCTGTAGTACCTGAGACAGTTGTATTAGTTGGCAAAACTTGCATTAAGCACCACATACACAAGACTCTTGTAATGACCACTTTAAGCGATCCCTGTCTGATTCTTATTTAAACCCAGTGAGTTTTTGCTAGGCACAGGGGTAGTGGCTCAACTGTATTTCCCCATCTGAAACACACCTGAAGTGTTGAGTCTCTCCTTGTACAGGTTTACTCAATCAGTTACATGGAACAACGAGGCATTTTCTGCATGCTTTTTTTGTTTTGAGGGAAGCCATAAAATAAGAGGATAACAGAGATGAGCATTTCAACAAAAGTGTAATTTAGGCAATGGCATATGCTAAGAATGGTGAGACTGTGGTGGTAGGTACACTGGCATATATAGGTCCTGATCCTATTCCCATTGAAGTTAATGGCAAAACTCTTATTGACTGCAATTATGGTCTGTACGAGTGTGCTCGGGGGTGGGGGTGAAAGGACAGTTTGATGAGGACAGAATGATGCCAAGTTCATAGGCAAATGGGAAGTCTGAGCCATGGAGGGGGAGAAAAGCTGGAAAAACCCAAGGGAATTACAAAGTCTGTCTTTGAGACACTTATCAATGGAGCTGAGAAGCCACATATTTACTTGATCAAGGCAGGGGGGAAAAAAGGTGGAGGGGATTTCAAAATGTACATGAGGCTCAACTAATGTGTGTGCAGCTGCTGTAATCAGGCTTTGTAAACTTGTGTGCCTTTAAATTGTAAACATTTGAAGTTAGGAACTTTGTTTGTCCTGCACACTTTACTCATTGTACTGGGCTGTGAACATCTACTACACTATGTAAACAAATTGAGTTTTCTCTATTTGTCTGGGGGGGCTTCCCTGTTTGTCCCAGTTTCTCAAAGGAGGGCTGTTAGGCCATGCATTCTCCTGATACCAGGTCCACTGGAACTACTGTGTGTACTCTGTCTCTGTCTATTCCCACCAGAACAGCTAGGAAAATCTTCCCTTTGCAGCATGGCCTATCACTTCCAGGATGGGGGGCAGGGATAGCTCAGTGGTTTGAGCATTGGCCTGCTAAACCCAGGGTTGTGAGTGCAATCCTTGAGGGGGCCATTTAGGGATCTGGGGCAAAAATCTGCCTGGAGATTGGTCCTGCTTTGAGCAGGGGGTTGGACTAGATGATCTCCTGAGGTCCCTTCCAACCCTGATATTCTATGATTCTATGATAAAGGGCAGTCCTGCAGGGGGAAGTGTTGTGTAGTGATGCTGGGAGAAGGAAACTGGAGATTGGGAGAAAGTGGGCTTGCTAGGGAGACCCAGAACAGACTGAAGAGGAAAAGGGGAAATCTGGGACTGATGGGATTCTAAGCAGGGCAGAGAGAAAAGAAGTGGAGTCCTCACTCTACTGACCAAAAGCCTTCATAAAATCCGTATGCCAGAGTTTTCAGGTGCACAGAAGAGCGTACAATCTCCTACATCTCTTTAAGGGTTGTAGCTTACTCCCCCTGCATGGCTGGCTGACCAGCTCCATTCCACAGGAGTGTGTAGAGCCATGGCCTCAATTGTTCCCTGCCTGGTATTATGGAGGGAACAGGCCCTGCTCTCCCCATAGCATAGGGGTCGAAGTTTTGCACAGCCCTCACAGCCCTTACATGGGTCACAAAAGGTGGGAGAAGATGTCCTACACCAGTGGTTCTCAAACTAGGGCTGCCACTTGTTCCAGGAAAGCCCCTGGCGGGCTGGGCCAGTTTGTTTACCTGCTGCGTCTGCAGGTTCGGATGATCGCGGCTCCCACTGGCCGCGGTTCGCCGCTCCAGGCCAATGAGGGCTGTGGGAAGCGGCGCGGGCCGTGCTGGCCGCCCTTCCTGCAGCTCCCATTGGCCTGGAGCGGCGAACCGCGGCCAGTGGGAGCCGCGATCGGCCGAACCTGCAGACGCAGCAGGTAAACAAACCGGCCCGGCCCGCCAGGGGCTTTCCCTGAACAAGTGGCGGCCCTAGTTTGAGAACCACTGTCCTACACCCTCTGCTTCCCTGCAACTCACTCTAAAGCCTCTTTAGAGGGGTGTACCTCTGTTTAAAGTGACCTGAACAGTAGTTTTTAGGCACTGATCATGTGCCCTTTTTTGCTTCTTAAGAAAGCTTGAAAGTTAGGTCAGTGCATCCACCTCAGGCCCAGACAGAATCTGGGCTTGTAATAACATTAATCATATTGTATGAATTTGGTACCAGCTCATTTAAATGACTGTAAACTATTATAATGCAGTGTTGTTGTAGCCGTGTTGGTCCCAGGATGAGAGAGACAAGGTGGGTGAGGTAATATCTTTTATTGAACCAACTTCTATTGGTGGAAGATATTACCTCACCCACCTTTTCTCTCTATTTATAATGTAATCTAGTGAATAAGAATACAGTTAAAGTGTGTGTGTATTTCAGTGGGGGGGATTTACCATCTGAGCAACAGCTCCAAAAGAGTAAATCCTAATCTTGAAAACCTTACTCATGTGAGTAACTGTAACTCATGCCAGTAGCTCCATTGCCTTCTTTGGGGATATTTGTGTGTGTAGGAGTAAAAAGATTAGGCCCTAAAGTAACACAATGAAAACGGGGTGAGGGGGGGAACAACATATTTTCTTTTGTATATACAGAACACAGCACAGAAATCTTTCATGAGAACTTAAAGCAAGGAAATGCACCATGTCTGTCACTAAAAGAAAAAAAAATGTCATCACTCCAATGGTATTGATTAAAACAATAAGGACTTCCTGGTGCCAACAGTCAGAACAAATGTGTGAGAAGTGGTGAAGGGGTATTACCATATTGTTGAGGCTTTCACAGGAAAATTCCAAATAAGCTGAAGGAGTCCTGTCAATATTTGTATTAGGAAACATGCTGCTGCCTGATTCTAAGATACTTTAGAAAAAAAAATTCTTGAGAAACTTTATAACAATAAAAAAGATATACTCAGAGTTTGGTGTGCTCATTCTCATGGTAATGTTACAGCACTGATCTCTCATTGTTAGCACTTGGTCTACATTTCTGTCAGCTCTAGTCAACGGAAGGCACAGCTGCTGGAGCCACACATTGTGTAGGCAGCATGCCTTTGTGTTGTGCAGCTGTGGAGTTCTCAGGTCCACAATAGCAAGCCAGCACACATTAAATTAGGAAAGATTATTGTTTCATTTATTGACTATACAATTTTAAAACAGCAAGTATATTATTTGTTTCACATTTTGTTTGTCAAGGTCACTTTTAGCAAAAGCTGGGCACATGGACACAAATAGAGGGCATCTGTACCTCCAGCCATCCCAGTAGGAAGAAAATTACAAACGTTATTGAAATGAAATTGGACTGTGGGTTGCTTTCATGAAGCACAGTCTCCCACCTGCCTTCTCCCAGCCACTCATTTGTGAAGGTCTTGGTGCACTTTTCTTTCAGTCTTGCTAGGTCCAAGTTATTTCCCCAGGAAAGTATTTACCCAGTTGTATAATTTGTTCTGAGAATGTCCACAAAGGATATTTCACAGTAAAAGTGAAAACAAGTGAGTTCAATTTTTGATCTCAGTTTTGTGAATGCTTCTTTCACTAAGTGGCCTATAGATAAGGGAAGACAGCAGTTTCAGTTGGAAGCAAATATCACTTCTGTATACAAAAAGGAGGAAAAGAAAAGGCAAGAAAATCTATTTAACATTTTAGGATATAGTGATATTTGAATAAAACCATTTTTCTTCCATTTATTCAGATGTGAAGGAACTCACTGAATAATAATAGCTGCTGTCAAATATATTTATATTTAAGAAGGTCTTTATGTAAAATCTCTCTCTTTTTTTTTTTTAATGGGGACTGATTTTTCTCCAAGAGAATTCTACCATCTCCTAGCAACCAACATGGCTATCTTTTTGAACAGAGGCTGCATGAGTACCTAATCTTTATGTGGAAGCATTTGCAAATTTAACAGTCAAAACTCTCACAAATTCAAACCCAGTTGTTAGTTGCTCCAAGAGCTACACTAGCTACCACTCTATATCTTACTAACCTATTGAAGTTTTTATAATGGCATCAATTATTGTAATATCTGAACACCTCCTAAGGAGTTAAAAACCAAATCTACAAATGATCCATGGCCTAATTTTTCTCCCTACTTTCCCAGGCAGTGAGAAGAATTATTTTGTTATTTAGTTATAATTTCCTTCTCTCAATTCCGCCATCTCCTTGCTTTGCCTTCATGTCTCCTCATCTTCTTTCTCCTCTTCAATTTCTTCTCCTTTGCTGTTTTAAGTTGTATTAAACCAAGCCAAAGAAGTGTGTGTTTCACTTCATTCTGAAGACCATGATGTTAGTGGTCCTTCTACTCTTCAGGCAATGACTTTCACAAGAAAGCACTATCTTCGGCTCTCCTGAGATTTTCACTTGACGATAACTTTATAGTTCATGAAGGAACATAGCTGCTAAAGGAGGTAGTTATATTTGAGGGTTAATTTCATGTAAGGCCTTATCTTTGACCTTGACCCTATAGTTTATGGCAAACACTGGGCTGATGTGCACTCAGTGGCTGATGCTAGTGAGGAGATAAACTGCTGTATTCTGGACTAAAATAACATTTTAAAAGGACCATATGCTCATACTTGGGTAGAGTAATTTGCAATAATTTGGCTTGGAGGTTATGAAGGCTTCAAATTACTATAGCCAAGCTATTACTTAATAAGAACAGGGAACTGTTTTCTAGCCATTTTCAAGTGGAAAATGTTTTTCTCGGCCGGAGCCGCTTGGGATGCCAGCAGCAACAAGGAGTCCAAATGAACCTCAAGGCTGCTGATTGATTTGAAGATCTGACAGCAGACCCTCTCAGTAGAGGGTGGTATGATGGTGGGAACCTGGTCCTAAAACTTTCTCTCTTCCCATTTACACCACCTTCATTTTGTCCAATTTCCACTTCAGCCAACTGCCCTGCATATAAGTGGTGAAACTGGCCAGATTTTGGGATAGTTGGGGGACAGCGTGCTAGAGGCAAATGAAGTGTAAAGTTTGTGTATCATCTCAATGGCAAAATAGGAAAAATGATGATTTCTTCACAGCTGTGTTTAGTCAATTCCTTCCCAGGACACCCTCACAATAGGTAAGAAAAGATGAACTTCTGAGAAAGAAGAAAATATAGAGAAACAATGGAAATAAAACTTTCCTTCAAAAAGCTCTTACAGCAATTAAAGCATAGCTAAATGTTCAGCTCTAGCAAGCCTTAGTGCGGTTCTATTGTTCTATTTAACGAATCCATAGGGAGAAAAAGGCATGATGACAAATAGTCCCTTTGTGAAGTTACAATGTGTTCCTCTGATTCCCCATTTATTCTCTTCCATTGTATTATTGATCCCTTACAAAAACGATGCCTCAGATTCATAGTCTGAAAATAAGTACATTTTTCATTTGCACTTGACCCAAAATTTAGATAGAAACAACAAAGCTGCTTCTGGACTCTTCTTTTGTGATGCTTTTTTACAGGAATAAGTGCACATTTCTTAGTTGTGTCCCAAATTTGGGAACATGTAGATTCCATCCCCTTTAGAAATGAACTTACCTTTCCTTCTAGATATCATTAATAAAATTCTTCTCTCTCTTTCCCTGCCCCCTCAACCTAATTTTTCACAATCACAGACTGCTTTGTACACTAGTTGCCTTTGGTCCAGTCTTTCAGCAGACTACATGCTGTTTCCATGTACACACATTGGGATATCCTTTGCTAGTGTTTTCTAGAGCCATTTTTCAAAGAAAACAATTGGATCTTCTCTTTGGGCTGAGCAACAATAGGTAGTTTGTGGCTCCTTGTTTGTTTATGTGCTATCTCCAAGCAGTTCCAAAATAGTTCATTTCCCTTTTAGTGTGATAGTTATTATTGTTGCATGATTTAGTGTTTTCCAGGCTGTTAAAATTTGATTCCATTTCTCCCCTCAGCTTCCATTGTTAACTATTAATTTTTTTAATTGTTTGCATTCAGAGTTACTGGGTCACATTTTTGATATTTCCCTGTGACTTTATCATTAATGTTTTGTAACAACAGGGCATCCAATTGAGGGATTGCTGCTTTGTTCGTGGAATACCTTGAGAGTATGTGCCATCGAGTGTCCTGGTTTTGGGCACAGCAAGCTTAGCTCCAAAAACATCTTGATATACTAATTTGTTATAGATTGTGGCATTATGTGTTTCTGCTTGATGGCAAGGCTGTCAGAAACCAAGATGTGGAAGGTCAGGCCTAGTGGTTGGTGCAGTGGCAGCCAGAGCCAGAGGTCAAAGCCAGAGTCAGAAGTCCAGAGAAGGGTTGGCACAAGGCAAAGACAGGGCTGGAAGCTAGGCTGGAGCAAGATCAGGGCTGGAGCAGGCTAAGGCCTCACCACTATGAGGCAGGGGAAAATTCCAAGCCATGAAGTGACAGCTCCTGGCACATGCTCCTGGCACATGGATTGGCTGGAGCCTAGCACAGGAATGACTCATCACAGCATATGGCTTAATCAGGTTCTAGTTCAGGGATGACTCATCATCTCACAACAGGTGTGTCCCCTAAAAAAGGAGAGGTGAAATCTTTACACCAAACAGTAAATGGTAGCAAATCTCATCTCTGAAAACTTGACTGATCACATTTAAGCACGGAACCTAATTTTGCCTTACTAGGATGATTCATTAATAGTATCGGAAGCCTATTCACCATATGAATGATAGAATAATAAATCTGAGAGAATAATTTGCAGTGAATAATTTTACTTGAAAAATGTACTTGATAAATTAAACTTTCCTGCTTGTGGAATATCGATGACAGATCTTTCAAACATATTTGTTTTTTTAATTCACTCAGATGATTTTTTTTAACTCTATGGATTGATAACAGTTTGAAATATTTAGTACTCAACATTTAAAATCAAGAAGTATTGGTTATTTCTGATTGGGCCTAAGTCACATGCTATTGCTTCTGTTCCCTTATTGGTTCAAACCTATCATCTTTCCATTGACTGCAGTGGCCTTTGGATCAGATTCATAATCAGGACAATGGCTTGTGGTAGAAAATGGGGCTTTACTTCTTTTAGGAAAAGGTACAGTACAGAGAGAACTTGCAGATAAATAGGATTAGGCAATTTTAGACCATTTTAGAGATTTCCCTTTATAGGTCACATAAGCCTTAAATGTAATTATAAATAAAATAAAAAGTAATTATCCTAGAAAAAAAATAAGTTATAATACTATAAGACTTATGGGCTGAGTGAAGAAATTAAATTTTACGTATTTACCCTTCTAACACCTATCTGACATACCTTCCTTTTGATTTTTCTGCAAGATCCACTTATAAATTGATAACGGATAAGGCATAGGCCAGTAGGCATGACTGATTTGAATGACATCTCCCATTTGTTTATATATTAGTTCCCCCTACAAATATTTGAAATCTCCTAGCTGTGCATAAAGCTAGGCTATATAACTGTGCATTCCTGTCACTGTTGCACTCATCTTCCTTCCCCAATTCCTCTGTTTGTTACAGCCACTTGTTGCATCAAGTTAGACTGTAAGCTTTTTAGGACAAGGACTGTCTTTTACTACTCTGAGTTTCTACAACACCCAGAACAATGGAACTGACTGGAACATCTGAGTTGTATAGAAATACAAATGATAAATATTTAGATATCACTGTAGTATCTGAATATGATAATATCCGCTCAATGTGCAGCAGCAGTCAAAAAACCTAACAGAATATTAAGAACCATGAGAAAATGGCTAGGTAATAAGACAGAAAATATCAGAATGCCACTATATAAGTCCATGATACGCCCACATCTTGAATACTGAGTGCAGTTCTGGTCACCTCATCTCAAAACAAAAAAATATTAAAATTGGAAAAGGTACAGAGAAGGGCAACAAAAATGATTAAGGGTATGGAAAGGCTTCCATATGAGGAGAGATTGAAGACTGGGACTTAGCTTTGAAAAGAAATAACTAAGAGGGGATACGATAGAGGTCTATAAAATCATGAGTGGTGTGGAGAAAATAAATAAGAAGTGTTATTTACCCCTTCACATCACACAAGAATCAAGGGCTCATTCAATGAAATTAAGAGGCAGCAGATTTAAAACAAACAAAAGGAAGTACTACACAATGCACAGTCAAACTGTGGAACTCCTTGCTCGGGAATGTTATGAAGGCCAGAAGTATAATTGGGTTCCAGAAAGAATGAGAAGTTCCATCACTGGCTGTTAGCCAAGATCGTCAGAGATGCAACCCCATGCTCTGGATGTCTCCGCCTCTGACTGCCAGAAGCTGGGAATGGATGAAAGGTGATGGATCACTTGATGATTGCCTTGTTCTGTTCATTCCCCTTGAAGTACCTGGTGTTGGCCACTGTTGGAAGACAGGACTCTGGGCTAGATGGACCATTGGTCCTACCCAATATGGCCATTCTTATGTTCTTATATTTTCTCTCATAATGTTTGCACAAAACAACTGCATGTGAATGATATGGTGCTAGTGGCAAAGGGAGCAGTGAGATTCTTGTCTAGCTCATTTAAGTTCCCTTTACCAGGGCCCTGATATGGGGTTTCATGAATCCTGCCACTCTTACGTCCAGCAGTATCTCATCCTGTTTTAAAATGTAACATTTCCTGTATAAATACTTGAGTTTGCAAGCTTAATATTCACTTCCTACGAATGCATGTAAAAATTGATCAAATAACTGTGGAAAATGAGCACAAAACCATGAGCAGAACTGAATTCTTCTCTAAATTCAAGCAAATTCCCACAGAAATTTTGGGAGGCATTAATACTTTGCACTGTTATAGTAAAGCTGCCTGAAATCCAAGAATCTCAAGGTACTTTACAAAACATTAATAAACTAATCCTTGTAACAAATCTGTACGGTAGGTAAGTCTTATTATCATCCTTTTGTAGATGGGAGGCAGGGAGTGGGCAGTGAGGCATAGAGAGAACATGCTTCTGGGCAAGGTCGTATAGGAATTCACAGTAGAACTGGGACTAGAAGCCAGATCTCTTTATTCCTGTCCAACATTATAATCTCTCTCTCTCTCTCTTCCTATTAAAATAAACCTCTCTTCTTTCACAACATCAGAAATGTTAAAATGTCAAATATTTCAAAGATTTAACATGTAGGCAAGACCCCACAAGTCCAACTTTAGGGGATGTGGCAATTATTTTATTTGACCTTGCTGTAAAGTATTTTCAGGGACTACTGAATGACCCTTCCCCCACCCCCTGCAACAATTCTTCTCTTGCCATTAGATGTGCATGTTTGAAAAAGTAAATATCCAAGAGTCTGTCTCTAAAGGAGCATCAGAATTCCCTTCTGAGAAAACTTTTCTTGTGGAAGGGAAGTTAACATGCTTTTCCCCACATAACCCAACAAACATTACTGCTGGCCCTCTTATTGACTCAAAGAGCACTTTTAGAGGGATATCTTGCTTTCAAAACCCAGAGCTTAAAATAAAAGGTATTAGGAGAGAAAGGAAGCAGCGCCACTTTCCTCTGCTAAAACCAAAAGCCGAGCTCTCCCTGGCACGAGTAGGCAGTGTGCCCCCACATCTCCCTTGCCTCCTGGGCTGCTATGGTGAGAGCTCCCCCTCCAGTTTCAATTGACTTTATCCATGCAAGCCCTCTATCCTTACATGCTGTAAATCTCCTAGCCAATGCATTTTAGGTATGGCAAATATGCAAATTCCATTAGAAAGAAAGAGATTCTTTGTACCGAGAAGCTAAATTCACACACGTTTAAGCCTCTGAGCAAATATTTAAGGTGAGAGGATGGATGGTGCAATAGTTTGGGCACTAGTCTAGGACTTGAGAGACCAGCATTCAATTCTGTGCTCTGTTGTAGGCTTCCTGTGTGACCTTGGGCAATTCACTTGGACCAGTGGTGGGCAACCTACGGCCCGCAGGCCCTACACGGCCTGTCAGGGTGATCTGCTGGTGGGCTGTGAGACAGTTTGTTTACATTGACTGTCTGCAGGCACGGCTGCCCATACCTCTCAGTGAGTGTGGTTCGCCGTTCCCGGCCACTGGGAGCTGCGGGAAGCCACGGGCTGCAGGGACGTGCTGGCCACTGCTTCCCGCAGCTCTCATTGGCCAGGAATGGTGAATCGTGGCCACCGGGGGCTGCGGACGGTCAATGTAAACAAACTGTCTTGCGGCCCACCAGTGGATTACCCTGACAGGCTGCAGGTTGACCACCACTGACTTAGACTCTCTGTGCCTCAGTTTAACACCTGTAAAGTGAGGCTAATAGTACTGCCCTACCACACAGTGGTGTTGTGAAGATAAATACATTAAAAATTGAGGTGCTCAGATACAAGGGTAATGCGGCCATTTAAGACAGTCAATGTGCCATTAGTGAACTAGTCTTTCTAATCAAATGTATCAAAACATAGGGACATAGAACTGGAAGGGACTTCCTGGGTTTTCAAGTCCAGTCCCCTGCTGGTGCAGGCATCCCTTGCATGTAATTCCATTAATAAACTTATCAAGTGCCATGTTAAAACTCATTAAGTCATTTGCCTCCAATGCTCCTATTAGGAGGTTGTTCCAGAACCTCACTCTGATGGTTCGAAACTGTCTTCTAATTTCCAGCTGGAATTTATTCATGGCCACAGTTTAAGTAGCCTTCAAATTTCAAATTAATGGATGCAACTTAAAATAAGACAAAATTCACAATAATGTAATAATTAAATAAATAAAAATACTGCCCTTCAGAGATTTTTTTTTTTTCAAATGAGACAGGCATGTGGTCTAGTGTATTGATCTTTAGGTCTGGGCCAAATACTACCGGATGACCTTAAGGAAAGACAATAGCATCTATCCTGATCTGTGAAATAGGGATACTTGCTTCCTACACCTCCCTCATGGGATGTTGAGGACTTAGTTTCTACAGCACTTCAAAAATTAGAAAAGGAATCAAGGGTTATTCTTTTCCAAAGTGCATCACTGTCATTGAATTTCAGAGATGTCGAAACACAGGTGTGATGGGGCCATGCAATCAGGACTAGAGCCATTCTGCTAGTGCAGGGCAAGATTGTTCAGTCAGGGTCACCAGATATTATTCATATGATTGGATCTGGTTTAAAAAAATACCCTTTTTTACGCAACTGGAGATTTTAAAAGTTTTGGGGGTTTTGTTTTTAAAATGTCACACATTTTTTTTTTTTGACAAAAACATAAACAACCCTCTGAAAACTATTTTTTTAAATTTTTGTTATCTGGCTTACCCTCCTCCACACCTTTCCAGAAACAAACAATAAGAGGGGGAAAAGATAGACAATGAGAAAAGCAAAATAAAAACTGAAAATATTTTGGTTTCTGTTTTTCCCCTCAAATAGATCTCTCAAAGAAACACTTATTTTGTGAAAAATTTGTTTTGGAAAATAAAAGGCCACTTTCTGTCAAAATGTTTTTTGATGGAAAGTTACTGCATTGTTTAGCGGCCACAACAGAGATCAACGTCCCATTGTTCTAGGCACTATATATGCACTTAGTAAGAGACAGTCCTTGCTCCAAAGAGCTTTCAGTCTAAAACGATTCTAATAAAAAAGGCAGAAAATTGTGAGAGAAAGAAAGTGCAATCCCTATTACAGATGGGGAACCGAGGCACAAGAAAATTAAATCACTTGCCCAATGTCATAGGGAGTGTATGACAAAGCTGGGAATTGAATTCACTGTCTTAACCATAGGCGTCCCAGTCACTCAAATTACTCCACTTGTAGCATGTTGCCCAATTCCCCCATTCAGCTCAATACTGTATGGCAGGCAAATAGGAGTGGCAAACAGTGGAATTTTGGAGGGAAATTTATGGGAGGGAGTGTGGGAGGTTCTCTTTCTAGATGCAGTTTTATACCCAGTACCATGATGGCCAGCAATGGATCTATCAGTGGTTGTGACCTGCAGCAAATATACACATTTTTAAAAAGAAAATAGATTGCATCAAAGTAACTCAATATTTTTTTTTAAGGTTGCAGATTTGGTCCATAAATGTAATAGCAGTGATGTAATATACATAAACTTCTGTAAGGCATTTGACTTGGTACCGCATGGCATTTTGATTAAGAAACCAGAATGATACGAAATCAACATGGCACACATGAAATGGATTACAAACTGGATAACCGATAGGTCTCAAAATGTAACTGTAAACAGGGAATCATCAAGCAAGGGTTTCCAGTGAGGTCCTGCAGGGATCTCTTCTTGGCCCTACGCTATTTAACATTTTTATCAATGAATGGGAAGGAAATAAAGTCATCACTGATAAAGTTTTCAGATGACACAAAGACTGGGGGAGTGGTAAATAGCAAAGAGAACAGGGCACTGATAAAGAGTGATCTGGATGGCTTGGTAAGCTGTGTGCAAACAACTAAAAGATATGCTCTAGTTCAGGGAAGCCCTATGATCTGTATTACATAGCAGGTCAGAGTAGGTGATCACACTGGTCCCTTATGGCTTTAAAATGTCTGCATCTACTGTGCACAAGTAAGTTTTAAATAGGGAGGAACCAGGTTTTCAGTAAACCAGTCCATAATTAATTTATTTATGGTTAGAACAGGGATATTCTCCCTCATTTGAAATGAATTGTCTTATATTCCTTTCCTATCTCTCCCTCCTTACTCCTATGCTCTGTGTTTGAATTCTCCATTTTCCTTACTGTGACTCCCTCATTTTTCCTTTTTTACCCTTTACATTTTCCTTTACTGGGCTCAATCTCCCCCCCACCCTTTTTAAATCTCCCATTTCTTTCCTTCTCCTTCCCTCTTCCTGTGGATTTATCTGCTTAACCATTTTTTTCTGTTGTGTTTGCCACAGTAAAAGTATTTATCCAAGGAAAATGGAGTTGGGGTTGGAGGGAAGAAACCTTGTCTGCTATTAGGAAATCTTGACTGTGTGTAAGACATTGGAGAATGTGTTTAAGGAGAGGATAGCCTGGGAAAAGAATTTCCCAAGTAATTCTGCCAGGATTAGTGATATCTTGGGTTATCTTTTTTTTTTCTTGTGTGGGGGAAGGTCAACACAAATTTTTTAGCTGATGAAGTTCACCCTCTGACCTTCCACTGTGTACATTCCCTCTTGTGTGCTGATTTAACAGCTGAAAATAATTTACAAAAAAGGTGCACCTTGCATAATTTTTCCATGCACGTTTGTGAAAATCAAGCATATGAAAGTACTGTCATTCCTATTCCTTACAGCTGAGGATTTTTGACAGTTGTGTACTTTTTAAAGAACCTTGCACGAACAATGGTGCATCTCATCTGAAGTCCGTAAACAAAGCTATTACACTTCTTATCTCTACTTTAGTGAATTACTGTACAGCAAGGAAGGAGTCAGTATTTTTTTTAACAGCTTTACCTTTCCTGTTTACTCCTGCCCTACTGCTCTTTAGTCTCACTGGCAAGAGATAGAGGGAGCCTTTGGAAAGTCCTTGGAACATGGGGATTGCAAAACAAAGTTTTGGTGACATGAGAACTCAGCAAATGACAGTCTGAGAACTGAGATCAGGAGTCTGAGAAAACACTTGTGCCTGGAAGGAAACAGGGCCTCAGGAAGGATATAGTGAGGCTAGGCCTAGCAAAGTGCATTGTGTCTAAAACTGCACAGCCGATATGACTTAAGTTATGTCTTTGCTTTAAAATGGCTAAGTGTGGTAATGTTTTGTGTGTTGCTTTTGTTTTCAGGAAGCAGGGTTTTTGGGATCTTTTCTGTTCATTTATTATCTATTCCTCCAAGGGTCAGACTTCATGTGAATTTCTGAGTTCCCTCATTTCCAGCTGAAATCAATTGGGTTTGAGGATGCACAGCACCTTATGGATTCAGGACCAGGAAGATGAACTGACACGCTTTAAAAATAATTAAAACAAAAAAAGTTAAGGTGATAATTTTACTAGTAAAATGCACAGGCAGAGTGCTTTCACATCTTCTGAATTATACTGCTTCCAGGCATAGGTCCTGACAAAAGCTGCAGAACAGTAACTGCTACTCCACTGCCATTACACAACTGTACACCTTCTCCCCCAGCTCCAGACACATCCACAAGCACTGCAGGATACCTGTACACACAAATGAGTATATCTGGCCTCCCAGTGCATTACTCCAAATTCCATCTTTCACAGTGGTCCATGTATCTTGTCCTGAGGGTACTTCTGCCTGAGTGCTGCTGCAGAGTACTCAGAGGGAATATGGCTAGATACCAGCAGCAACCAATGACTCACCTGCAGTTGGCTGGTCACTCCAACCAGCAAAATACATTTTCCCTAATCCCTTCCACATTAAACAACTATGTGCTGTCTCTCATGTACTTATGCGGAGGTACCAACTCAAGGGCAGGAGAATGTGAGGGGAGAAGGTGGCCAAATGTGTGCGTCAGTTGACAGGAGCAGGGAGGTAGCTGGGAAGATGATAGCGAAGGAAAGAATTACAGCCCCCTCACCCCAGAGATTAGAGTGTAAGTGGAATCCTTCCTACCAGCCAGGAGGGAGAGTGGAAGGGAAAAATGCCTGCATTTCTTGCATGTGCTTTTTAAGGTTCAGCCTTGCACATATTTGGGACAAGCCGAAACCTAGAAGGCAGACTATAGCACAAGGTCATTTATTTGTTCAAATCTCATGATTTGTTTAAGCCAGATGACTAAAACGTTTGGTCCTGACTTTTGGTTGTTGAGGATGCAGTACTGGCTATGGTACATAAAGTAGAACTAGATTTACTTCCCTGAGTACCTGTAACAACAAACGATGCAGTAATAGTACTCTTGATGCAACAGTACTGAACTGGGTCCTAAAATCCTAAATTGCTAACAGTGATTCCAACTAAGTCATTTCAAATACACTTCAAAGAGAGGTTCTGTTTTGTTTTTTAACTTGCCAAGCTTAATTTTTTTTTTCAAAAATTCACTTCACATTAAGGGCTCCCAAACGTAGTAGGGAAGTCTGTATTTGTTACAAAAGTAACAAAAGAAACTGTCAAGTATCAGGGGGTAGCCGTGTTAGTCTGTATCTACAAAAACAACAAGGAGTCTGGTGGCACCTTAAAGACTAACAGATTTATTTGGGCATAAGCTTTCGTGGGTAAAATCTTCACTTCTTCGGATGCATAGAATGAAAGTTACAGTGAGGTTTTTACCCACGAAAGCTTATGCCCAAAAGAAACTGCTTACCTATGTGAATAGGGAATGATAGTATTTAAGAAGTTTGCGTAATATATGACCACTGAGCATTTGCTCGTGTTGGTTTATCATAATTAGCTTTGTCACACACTGCCATAAATGTGCATAAAAGTGCACATAATGTAAAAAAATAAAAATGTTTTAAAAATTGTCCAACCAAGCATATAAAATACAATCTTGTCAATATCAGGTGATCCTTCTTTGGTATAATCTATTTCTCCCTTTCCACTACACCCCCCGCATTTGAAGGGGAAAAAAATTGAACAACTTTATTCATAAATTTCATGGAATTCCTGCATTACAGGAACAATATATTCTTAAGCACTCCATGCATTTGAGATTTACCTCGATGTGGCCCATTTATTTTAATTTGTGTCTGTCAGCGGAAAAAAAGAAGTAATTAAACTTGTGACTAGCATGGAGAAACATTTTACATTCTAACACTGTAGCTTGATACCCACTAGTTTCTCTCTATTTCTTCTAGTTGTCAGATCAAAGTCTCTCAAGTACTATAACTCAGCCATGCTTTGATTAATTACTTCACACAATGAATTTGAAAATTATAGTTCTAATGTGATTTATGTAATTTCTAACTTCCATCAGGTCTTTTTTTCTCCAAACTCTATCCACTAAGCCAGTCAGCTCACACCTTGGAAAAATATTTTTTGAAAAATAATGGAACTATACTTTGTGCTTAGCAAAGTGGTATAAACAGGGATTTCCAGTAATAGTATCTTATGTGTACAGTGGAACAATAATTGTTTATATTGCATTCACAGCCCTTATGATCCTAGTCAGGGTCTGGGCCCCATTGTGGTAAGTGCTATACAAAATATAGATAGATATGTTCCTTTCCCTGAAGATCTTCCAATTTAAGGCCTTATCTAAACTGGGAGTTTGCACCATTCAGTGTAGCTGTTCTGAGGCAACCATTAATGTTGACAGGCAAAGCTGATCTTTGCACCTATAAAGCTTAGACACTCTAGTAAACTCCACCGTTGCAAACGGTGAAGCCTGCCATCAGGACCCTCTACACCAGGGACTGTAATTAGAGTAAATCCCCTCTGTGGTCAAAGCCTAATATATATGTAACATTGACAGATGCCAGTCATCGGCAGGCGGGATCAAACCTGGGACCTTTGGTGCTAAATGCATGAGCTAAAAGCTGCATGGCTGTTAGCTAAGACTGTAACACACTTATACATTTCTGTGGTGTTGGTACCACTACATAGGACAGTGCACCACATCTAGGAGGTGTGTGGGTTACATATACATTTGTGATTCCACTGTACTCATGTGACATCTTTTTGTTCAGTGTACTTGCAAGACTCATTAAGATCTAACATCTGATTAGAGATATTGTGTTCAGAGAAGCAATGATATAAAGTTAATTTCTCTCAGTACTAAAACCTGACTTCCTTGGCTCTGGCTGTTCAATTAGAGTAGCCATCATGGGTGGCGGGTGGAGCCCCCTTTCGGGAGGTTAGCCCCGGTTCTACCTCTTCTTCCCTCCTTCCCTACAGCTGGAGCCCCGAGACATCTCCCCCCTCGGCCAGAGCCCTGAGACCTCCTCCCCACCCGCCCATGATGGATGTAGTACAAGAAACTGCTACCTGTAGGAATTTGCTACCTGTAGCAGTTACTCATATGTAAGGGATTGTAAAAAACTGCTATCTGATGTAGCAAATTCCTACAGATAGTAGTTTCTTGCACTACACCAGAGGCCCAAGACTTGGGTTGCCAACCCTCCAGGATTGGCCTGGAGTCTCCCGGAATTGGCATCGATCTCCTGGTGACTACTGAAAGCAATCTGGGAGATTTTAATAGGATATTTTAAGAAAATGACATTGTCATGTTGGAAAATAAAATCTCCCGGAATAGCTTCAGTCAGAGTTGGCAATCCAACTTGTCTTCACTTTTTGGAAAGTGTAGGGGACAATTTCCTGGTGCAAGTGCTGGAGGAACCAACTAGGGGCAGAGCTCTTCTTGACCTGCTGCTCACAAACAGGGAAGAATTAGTAGGGGAAGCAAAAGTGGATGGGAACCTGGGAGGCAGTGACCATGAGATAGTCGAGTTCAGGATCCTGACACAAGGAAGAAAGGAGAGCAGCAGAATATGGACCCTGGACTTCAGAAAAGCAGACTTTGACTCCCTCAGGGAACTGATGGGCAGGATCCCCTGGGAGAATAATGTGAGGGGGAAAGGAGTCCAGGAGAGCTGGCTGTATTTTAAAGAATCCTTATTGAGGTTGCAGGAACAAACCATCCCGATGTGTAGAAAGAATAGTAAATATGGCAGGCGACCAGCTTGGCTTAACAGTGAAATCCTTGTTTTAAGATCCAAGGGGTTTCACCAGGGAGTTGGTGAAAGAGTCTCTCAAGGCTACCCAGGGAAGGGAGTTAGCCCATTGGGAGTGGTGGCAGCGGACCAGATCTAAGCTGGTAGTTAAGCTTAGAAGTTTTCATGCAGGCCCCCACATCTGTACCCTAAAGTTCAGAGTGGGGAAGGAGCCTTGACACCTTCTATTTGACATCTGGAGTACTGTGTCCAGTTTTGGGCCCCACACTACAAGAAGGATGTTGAAAAATTAGAAAGAGTCCAGCGGAGGGCAACAAAAATGATTAGGGGGCTGGAGCACATGACTTATGAGGAGAGGCTGAGGGAACTGGGATTGTTTAGTCTGCAGAGGAGAAGAATGAGGGGGGATTTAATAGCTGCTTTCAACTACCTGAAAGGGGTTCCAAAGAGGATGGATCTAGACTGTTCTCCGTGGTAGCAGATGACAGAACAAGGAGTAATGGTCTCAAGTTGCAGTGGGGGAGGTTTAGGTTGGATATTAGGAAAAACTTTTTCACTAGGAGGGTGGTGAAACACTGGAATGGGTTACCTAGGGAGGTGGTGGAATCTCCTTCCTTAGAGGTTTTTAAGGTCAGGCTTGACAAAGCCCTGGCTGGGATGATTTAGTTGGGGATTGGTCCTGCTTTGAGCAGGGGGTTGGACTAGATGACATCCTGAGGTCCCTTCCAACCCTGATATTCTATGATTCTATGATATTCTATGCCTGAGTTTAATAATATAGTATTTTGCACATATATAGTGCTTGGAAAACATTTTTTAGATTTTCAAAGGTATGCTATTCAGTGCTCTGACTGCCACTAAAAGGTAGATAAATATCATGGCCTCTGTTTTTCTGACCCAGCTCTCATACATAGAGTGTCAGTGGTCAGAAAACAGATCCACATGTTCGATGTGAAATGTCTTTCCTTTGCACCTCATCAAGGGCACCAACAAACTCCCATTGAAGTCATTGGATTGTTTCCCATTGGACCAGGCCTCAGGTCAGCAAATGAGAATGCTGGTAAACCATATGCCAGCTTTGCATTAAGTAATAGAGTCATGAGGTGGGGCCCCAATGAGGCATAGGTGGGGTAACTGAAGTAGGGAGGGTTATTCTTAGATGGAGAACACTGGGATCTATTGAATTGGGACTGGAACTTGAGAAAATAAGGCAATACAGGGTGTGCATTAGTAGGATATCGGAGCCTCTGAGGTATTGAGGCTGGGAACCTGAATGTGACGGCCTTCAGCCACCTAACAAGTGCATAATAGACTACTGCCATTGTAGAATACATCAAAATAAAGTGTACAGACCATGGCCATGCTTATTGCTTATTAAAGTGTGACTCATTAATTTTACATTTCATTTTTTTACCTTTTAAAAAAAGCATTTTATGGAGGTCTTTCTCTATGAAAAGCATCCTTGTAAAAGAACAGTAGAAAAGATAATACCTTTTTCTAGACTATTGGGAATATATTTCTTTGTTTCCCCTCTAACTCTATCTCACTCTGTTAACGTTGCCTGCTCTATCTGGACCTATTTTCCCCCCGTCTCATAGTCTCAGTAGCCTGGCTGACTTTTCAGCAGCAGGTTGAGGCCCAGCAGCCAATTTAATTCACTCCCCCCACCACTTCTTTTTATTCATCATTTACTAAGAAATGATGACTTTACTTAAACAAAGACAAAATATTAAAGTAAAATATATAAAAATCAGAATAAAGAATGTATCGCAATGTTTGTTCTAGAAAGAGAAGATCTCCTAATCTTCTGGTGGAAAGAAAAAAATTGGCACAATTCTGTGTTCTAGTATTAACCGCATGAAGGAATAATTGTGGCTCAAATTGGCATAGGAATAATGATTAATGGTTCTGAGAATGCTTACGCATGTGCTTAATTTGATACATTGTGAATAGTCTGAAGTCAATGGGACTACCGACAGTGCATAAAGTTAAGCACGCACATAGGTCTTTGCAGGATTGAGGCTTGTAAGTAGTCCCATGGACTATTTGCAGCACGTAAAGTTAGAGAGAGGCAGAAGTGTTTTCAGGACTGGGGTCTAAGTAGATCCTAAATCAGAGTCAAATGTCTCAGAGATCTAATAAAGTATCTGCTGCATCAGTATCAGAGTGGTCATCCAGGTTGACAAAGCTTTTGCACTTTTAATTTGATAAATAAGAGAAAATTCACCTTCTTTTATTTTAAATAAATCTGGAATGCTGACTGGCTGGCTCCTGGTTTAACTGTTACACTAGAACCTAAGATAAAAGGGTGGGAACCGGTATTTTCTTTCCATCTGGGGGCAGAAGGCAGGCTAAAGTAGTCACTTTTTTCCTTCAGCCTCTCACACTTTATGCTGCCCAAACAGCTTCTCATCACTCAAATAAGATATGCCAGTTTACACCAGCTGAGGATCCTGCCCAGTGTATTTATTTTGAAGCTGTAGTTATGTAGCATGTCGTTGTCTTAACTGGAAAAAAAGCTATTTTAGAAGCATGTGTGTGTGTGTTGTCAAGGATACATTTTCTGAATCAAATCCAAAAGTCCTGGTGAAATGTTTGGTGGCCCTACTCCGTCCTAAGGGCAGATTAGTATCAGCAGAAAGGACACAGGCAGCAGTGAGGAAGCAATGTGCAGGCCCAATCTCTTCTCTAAGGGCTGAGTTAAGGGCAGGGGGAACCCTCAAAACTGCAGGTTTCATTTTAGCCCTGAAGCCCAGAAAAATGGTCTTCCACTTTCTTTCATGGCTTGGGAAAATAGAAGCATATTTTTAAGAAATAGTTTCAAAGTCAGGCATGCTTCTGCCTGGTTTCTTTGTATAGAAGATTGAACAGCACACCGTCTGCATCAAGCTGATCTGCAAATAAATAAATAAATAAATAAATAAATAAATAAAATGTCTAGGGTTTTTTTTTGCAGAAGATTTACCAATCAAACAAGCTGACTCTCCTTATTCCTATGCTTCCTTAAAGCACTTTCTTTTAACATTTAACCCACCATGTAGACTGTATTAGAGATACATATTTAATATCTATTTAAAAGAATGTCCGCACTGACTGAACTTTGGGCTGTCTATGTATACATCTTATCTTTACGTATGATGGGGGGGAGAAGCCTAAGAAGCAACATCATCTCATTTCATCAGATCCCACAGAGAACTCTTGGCATGAGCTGTGCAGCTGGGTTGAAGCTCAGTGGATTTTGAAGTCATTGCTGAGTGTTGTTGGAATGGAACCAGGGGATGGCTCCTATTGAAATATCATCCCCCTCCTAACTCATGGCAATTTTTCACTGAAATTAATACTACGCGGTGCAGCATTTTCTGGCTTTGCACTCCCCCACCCTTGAGTTGGGGAATCCATAGGCCCAACCAGGGCATTAATGGCAAAAAGGCTCCAGGGATCTGTGCTGTGGGGGAGATAGGTGGTATGAAACAGAATATAAAACAGAGGAGCATATACTTCATGAATATTCTCCAATATATATGCAAATCCTGAGACATCAGTGCAACTGGATGGCTACCCCCTGTTATCTACTCTGAGAAGAGATGTATTGAGCACAATATGCTTGCATGTATAGAGTTTACCATGGTAAGAAGGGGTAATCATGGCCTTATCATAGGCGCCGACTCCGGGGGTGCTCTGGGGCTGGAGCACCGATGGGGAAAATATGATGGGTGCTAAGCACCCACTGGTAACTCCCCATCAGCACTTCCCCTTCCCCCCAGCGCCTCCTGCTCCCCAGCAGGCCCCACCAATCAGCGCCTCCCACCTCCCTCCCTGCGCCTCCTGCCCACCGCAATCAGCTGTTTCGCAGCATGCAGGAGGCTGTGGGGGAGGAGTGAGGATGCGGCACGCTTCGGGGAGAGGTGGAACGGGGCAGGAAGAGGTGGGGGTGGGAAGAGGTGTGGCCTTGAGGGAAGGGGTGGAGTGGGGGCAGGGCTTGGGGAAAGTCGGCACCTGTGGGCCTTATAATATAAAATCAGGTCAGAGCCATGTTTGTACCGCTCTGAGCAAGCTGTGGTCACTACATAAATAATTGCAATTATTTTTTCTGTCTCCCTTTAGTTTCATACATAATATTTATTATTGCATTAAAAATGGCGTGACTGAAATTACCTGGGCATGGTTACCAGACACCTGTATCGAGCCCATAAATTCAAATTCTGCCCTTTCCATAAATACTCAACTTGCTATAGTGTTATGTTAAACCAATAAAGAGGAAAATGGTATTCCACACACGTGAGCTAATAACAACTGGCATGCATAACATAAACACCACAGTGGGTCACAGTGAGACAGACTGGCAAACTGCTGTGCTAGCTTAGTTTCCAAATGCCTGAAGATAATTGCCCCAGTATATCCATGCAAAACTGACAATGAAAAAAATAAGATTATCCTAAGCATGAAACTAGCTGGAAAATTACTCAGCAGTGTTATTGAAAACTCATTTTACCTGCTGTGATATTTAGCTAATATGATTAGCAATATTAAGACTGGAACTACTGCTATAGGCTTTTGAAATAGACTTGACATACCTATCATTGTAGGAAATGAATCTTTGTTCTCTGATTATATCTGGATTTCTGGCGCACATGCACCCCCTCCCCACGCACCTCAATTCTCTTATACTAGTGGTGTCAAATTCAAAATGGAAGCGTATGTCTCTTGTATTACAGAATCCTATCATTCAATGAGAGACATGAAAAGCCAGAGAAATAATGACAATTATTAATGATACTAAGTGGAGGAGAAAATCCTTTCTAAATGATTTTTTTATAGATTTGTGTGCACAAATAATATTTTAATACAGAGCTGATTTTTTTTAGTTACTTGCACAGCTGCAGACTGTCCTATTAACAAGGAGCAATCAGCACTATTTCAACTTTTCATAGGAGTAAAAGGTACTCCTCCTCTCTAAACCCTCTTCATTTTCTTTTGTGACTACAATTTTACACCATTAATGATAATAAACTGACCATGCTCCCTCCCTTTCTAGTACTTCTTTCTCCAGAAGTACTTCTTTCATCCTCTGTGATGGCTGGAATCATGTGTCTATGAATTTAAGACTCCAGGGTTAATAAAGTTCTCCTAGAACTTGTTGGAAATGCATAATAGTACAAGTCAAATATTGCACTATTACAGTGCAAGTCAAGAAGGTGATAGATTTGGATCATGGGAGGGCAGAGGTGACCCGTAACTGCTGATAGTGGGGGGGCACAATTTAAAGGTTCTGGTAGTATGCAGCAGGATTCAGAGAAGGTACCCAAGAGACAAAGGAGTTTTGAAGTAGCTAGACTGTTCTAAAAGAGAGCTACACATGAAGAAAACTGGTTGTATGATCCATATATGCATAAAAATCTTAACAAGAAAGTTGTCTTAATATATGGTTAAGCATTAAGGCGAATTCATACGCGAGTGACTCTGACATCACTGGCAAGCGTAATTTGGACATTGTTAAAACAGTTTTAATATTAATATTGGAGCTTATTAACCCATTGCAAACCTTTACTTAACAAACAAACAAACGAACAGACAAACAAAAACCCTCACACCGTGACAACTGCACCACAATATTGTTGAGACGACTAGCTGGTATTCTTAATCAGAAAGAAAACAGAGCAACTACCTGTTTCAGGGTTGTCAGGTGCTAACTTTCCATTCTTAATAAATAGATGGCACCAATATGAAATGCTTTAACAAAAATATGTCCTAATCCTATTGTATCTTTATTTTTGTGAGTGGTGTATCCAAGAAAGGGCCGAAATTTAAACCATAAACAATGTTGTTGTTTTTTAATTATTACTACTAAACAGGACCCAAATCCCGGTATTTTTCACAGCGGATACCATTCTCCTGATTTTCACAATCATACTTTTGTGACAACTAACCATTAAGCAATAACAAATGTAAATGCTTTAAAAAGTACTGACCTTACCTTATCAAAAGAATTGTAGACGTCGGTCCTTTCTGCTTGCGAACCTTGTAATAATGTTCTATATGGTAACAGCTTGCCCTCTTTTGATCTGTAGTATTGCCTGGTTAGAAACACGAGCTTCTGTCACTGTAGTCCTCAGGTACATTTTCAATTGCTGCAAGGAAGAAAAGCTTCTCTCAGCTGATGTTATAGTCACTGGAGTAGTTAAGTAAAACACATGGGAGTTTTGACAGATTTGGAAGGGTGTCACGCGATGCCCTTTCATGAAAGAATTGCAGCCTTTTTTTCAAGCTGGGTAGGCTCCTCTTCATTACTTGTGTCAGCATTGCCATCTTTGAAATCTGGGGGAAGAAACTGATTTCAGAGTTCAGATTGTCTTGATCGATACTGTAAGTGGTGGAGATAGTGCCTACATTTTCATCTGATGGGCTCTCAGAAGAGAGAATGTCTGCAAGGGCCTTGAAAATGAACAGGTCAGTCTCAGAAAAGCGGTCTTCCTTAATAAGGGTATCCAGAGTTCTGTACAATATTTCATGCCTATAATAGTCCTCGGGTTTGTCAAAAGAGGACGTTTCCCCCTTTGCGAGATGCACAAGAGCCAGGATAACTATCTGGCACAGTTCATTAATGTGATTAAAAGTTAGGGATGCACCTCTCATTTCCCTTAGCACAGACACTGAAGTGGATTTAGCCATCACTATTGCTGTCTAATATATTAGTCTTTTCATTGAAGTTTGGACAGGTGGCTTGTTTGCATTAGCACTGTCTGCATAAAAAACATGCCGTACAGAAAGTTGAAGTCTTGAACATTTCTGAGAAGTGCATAAGCTTCAGCTCCAGCTTTCGAACCCCACTGTGTTATTTCGTTCAGAGCTTGAACCATTTCATCAAAAGTTTCCAAAACAGCTCTTATAGCCTTGACTTGACAGTCATTGAGTGATTTAAGAGTTGTTGGCCCCCCAATTTTCTGACATTTTTTCCAAGACAGTATGTCTCTTTGAGCTTATTTCAATGAAAGTTCGTAGAGTGTGGAGAATTCTGAAAACATTTTTGACAACTGGAATGCAGGAAACCATGTCCACTATGCACAGATTTAATATATGAGCACAGCAGTGGACATAATAAGCTGGAGGATTTTCACTAAGTATCCATGTGGCCACACCTTTATAGGATCCTCTCATGCTGGCAGCTCCATCATAGTATTGACCTCTTAGAACTGAAATATCAAGTCCCAAGGCTGGTAATCAGTGTGGCAAGTGAAACACCATCCACCTGCAGTGTCTTGTAGAAGCCAATAAACTGCTCTTGTATTTCAAATGACTGGTTTATGTAATGCACTATGAGAGCAACTTGTTCATGTTTTGACAGATCCATTCTTTCTTCTGCAAAACACTCCTGCTTCTTTGACTTTAGTTATGATTGAATCTAGCACTTGTGAAGCCATAATCTCCATTATTTCATTCTGATATGAGCTGCATAGGTAGGTGAAGTACTTTTGTCAGTTAATCAGAAATTTTTGAATCAGTTCATTGTCTGTATTACACAGTTTCATCAATTCCTGAAAATTGCCTTATTTTGTGGAATCCATTCCCCCACTGTGTTCCCTCAAAGGTATACTCTGGCAAGTGCAAAATAAAGTACTCTATTATAGTTTCTAAATATTCTCAGTTGTCCTCCACTGTTTTTTTTCCTTTTGACTGTCAAGCTGGGACACAACATTCTCTGTTTTACAGGACTGCAGCCTACCCTTCTGTGACGTTCTCCTGGTGTTATCCGGACTGGTGATCTGCTAGGTCACTCCAATCCTTGACTCTGGGAGCCAGCCTTACCCTGCTTTGCTGTGAGAACCCCCACTCCTGGGTTGTTCACGCACAGCTTCTGGCATGTAAGCTGCTCCTTGGATTGTGCAACCGAATGACACTAGCCAATATCTCCGGTTCCAGACACAACCCTAGGAACCTCCATCTTGCAGTGTCCAGTTATGCCCACTGGATGCTACAAGCTTATATGAGTTTGTCAATTTAACAAAGAAATTGATATGTACCAGGCTTGTTATCCCAAGGGGAGTCTCTGACATGCTTCAAACCAAATGCACTGCTTCAGGTAAAATAAACAAACAAATTTATTAACTACAAAGATAGATTTTAAGTGATTATAAATCAAAGCATAACAAGTCAGATTTGGTCAAATGAAATAAAAGCAAAACACATTCTAAGCGGATCTTAACACTTTCAGTGCCCTTACAAACTTAGATGCTTCTCACCACAGGCTGGCTGGTTGCCCTTCAGCCAGGGTCTCCCCTTTGATCAGTGCTTCAGGCGCTTGGTGGTGATGTCCGTAGATGGAGGTGGAAGAGAGAGGAAGAGCATGGCAAATGTCTCTCCCCTCCTCCCCCACTTCAGGGTCAGGTGAGCATTACCTCATCGTAGTCCTAAACTGACCAAAGGAAGGGGGTTGCCTCACTCGATCCTTTGTTGCTGCCTAGGCCAGTGTCCTTTGTTCCTGTGGGGCTGGGCTGGGTTTGTCCCATATGTGCTGTGATGAGGTATGAACTGGCCCTCTGTTCTTGGAGAGTTTTGCCTGGGCCCATTTTAAGCCATGAGGAAACATTTTCAGCCTCATAACTATATACATGAAATGAAAACCTATAACATTACTATAAAATTATTGTAACAACAATTACTATAACATTACTATAACAACAATGCTCAGTGCATCATGAGCCTTCTGAAGACACCCGACATGACAAACTTTGCATTGGATACCACACAATCATTTTATAAGGATGAACATGCGGGTGTGGGGGGTTCCCCCGAGGCACAGAGTGTCACACCTTCTATTTAGCAACAGTTTCTAGATGGGATTCACCCTTTGAATGTTCACAAAATCTTTCATTTGTTTTCTTCCATGTTTTAAAACCAGTAATTTGAAATGCCGGTTCACTGTTTGGCCCATTGCCAAATGCTTGACAATAAAAACAGAAAGCTTTGTCATCACAGACAATGTATTCAATTTATTCTCATTATACTACACTTGCCTGAATTTTATGGTTTTGTTCCCAGAGGCACTGGCTGGAAAATGAATTACTGGCTGATATATTCTAAAACTGCATCCAGTCCAAAGCAAGGGTCTCTTTTACAGTGGGTCCCCTGTATACATCGGGGTTGCATTCTTGAAAAGGGCGATGGATACCAAAATGACATATACCAGGAAATTTCCCCCCATAAGAAATAGTGAAATAAAGGGGTGGGGGGATGCTTTCACAACATCACCACACGTGCCTATGACAATGCTCTTTTTGCCTAAACTGTGTACCTAAACTGTGTACCTTCTTACAATGAGAGGTTTTACACTACACATTTTACACATAAAACATTGAATAAAATAATGTAGAACCTTACTAACACTGTTCAAATACATAGAATATTTTAATACAGTAAATATAGTACAGTAATACAGTATAAAACTGTGTCAATTACTGTACGCTAAACTTAAGTAGGGGTGGCGTCTGAGTTTTCTGTGGCTGGCTTTTTGGTTGCAGAAGTCTTTAAAAAGGATTTTATCGACGTCTTCTCTCCTGCATGAATCTTTGAATGATAGAGCTCCCTGCAGCAAGCCACTGCATTATTGAGAGCCCTGGAAACTTTGGCAGACCATTCACAAAAAGGATCACCACTCTGTATGATTTCCATCATCTCATCCATCAATCCAAAGAAACGGGAGAGATTCTTTGTCATCAGACTCCTGGCTTCCTGCCCTACGTCATCATCATTATTGTCCTTGCTTTCTTCGGATATCCGTTATTGGTCCAGCTCAATCAGTTCCTCATTTGTCAGTTGCTCAGTGTGAGACTCCAACAACTCCTGTACATCATCATCCTCCACCTCCTGGAAACCGACATCATTTGCCAACTTGACAATTTCTTGCTTGGGAGCAGAAATCCCATGAAGCTGTGGACAGCATATGGCCATGCACGGCACCAAATGCTGTTCATACATTGTGAAGGGACCTCTTCTTACAATGCATCGATGTTTTCCACACCATTCAAGATATAGAACTTTGAAAACTCCTTTGTGGGCTTGCCGTCTCCTTAATCAGCATGGAGAACGTCCTCTGTAGGTAATAAGCTTTGATTGTGGCCATTACACCCTGGTCCATAGGCTGCAGCAATGATGTGGTGTTGGGTAGCAAAAATAGGAACTTGATACTTGGGCAGAGGGCTTTGTAGTCCAGTTTGTAGACACTTGTGTTATCCAGCAAAAGGAGAATCTTAAAGGCCAAATTTTTCTTCTGACAGTAAGCCTTAAATTCAGGGACAGCATGGTCTACAAACCACTCACAGAAAATATTGCATGTCATCCAGGCCTTTCTGTTCGACTTCCAAATTACAGGGAGACGAGACTTGATGTAGCCCTCACTGCTCTTAGGTTTTCACTGTGGTAGACAAACAAGGGCTTCAACTTGTAATCACCTTCTGCGTTTCCCCCAAGCAGAAGGGTTAAATGGTCTTTTGAGGTTTTGAATCCATTAGCAGTCTTCTCATCACGAGAAATGTAAGTCCTCATTGGCATCTTCTTCCAGTAAAGGCCCGTCTCATCAACGTTAAAAACTTGTTTTGGAGAGTAGCCACCTTCCGAAACAATTGTGTTTAGCTGTGCAAGAAACATTTCGGCTGCTTCTTCATCTGCACTAGCTGCTTCTTCTATGAGTTTTACATTATGTAGATTGGTACTCTTCTGAAATCTGTGGAACCACCCATGACTAGCATTGAATGTCTCCTTTTCTGCTGTTGAGCTCTCTCCCTCTTTCCTTTAAATTGTTATACAGGCTTTTGGCCTTCTCCTGAATCAAGCTTAAACTCACAGGCGTTTTCTTTTCATAGAGATCATCAATCCAATCAGCCAGCAAACATTCTATCTTCTCCATTGTACTGCTTCTCTGTTTTGTTATCTTCATTGATGACCATTTCGTAGCACTTCTAGCGCTTTCATGAATTTGATCCACACTCTTAAAAATTGAGCGTGCCGTCGAAGCAGGCAAACCGAGAATACAAGCAACGTCGGCTGCAAGCTCACCTCTTTCACTACACTTTATAACATCTAATTTCACTTCTAATTTTACATCCTTACGTTGCCTTTTAGACACAGGCCACTCTTAACACTTTGAATGCGTTTTGCTCTCATGATGGGTACAGAACAGTACTGTACTCAGGGCCGCCCCGCCTCTTCCCACCCCCCTCTCCCCGCGTCTTTTGAATGATGCCTAAAAGCCGATTGCAGCAGGCAGGAGGCACTGGGAGAGAGGAGGAGGAGTTGATCGGCGGCCCGAATGCAAATACAGTACTGCTCGTCAATAGGGGAACGTATTCTAATTCACATTGGCCTCAATCCGTGCAAATGACGGATATGCAAATCAGGACCAACGTGAATCAGAACACGTTCCCCTATTGATGAGCGATGGATATCCGAAACAATGGATAAGGGGGATACCCTGTATTGAAAGATGCACTAACCTCTGTATGAGTGTTTGAATTGGAAACCAGAGTATCATTATAACTTGAGTTGCTGTTAACATAATTCTGAACTCCAGAGGAGTCAGTTTCAGTTCCTGATGTACTTGGCATTGGTGATTTAGCTTTCTTCATGTAGCAAAAGTCCAAACTTAATTGTCTTTTCATCATTGTACAAAGCTAATAACAGGTACATTATTGAATTAACTCAGTTTAAAGGTAGACTGTCCTTGAACGGTGTCACGGAGTGTGGGGGGACACAAGGCCCTGCACCCCCGGCTTCCTGCGATTCACCATGACTCTCAGCCAGCCAGTAAAGCAGAAGGTTTATTCAGACGACAGGAATACAGTCCAAGATGGGTCTCGCAGGCACAGACAACAGGACCCCCCTCAGTTAGGTCCATCTTGGGGTTCCAGGGCGCCCCAGCCCCCTTGCGAGGTCAGAGCCCCGTCTGCCTCCCAGCCAGCTCCCCAGCCAGCTCCTGAAACCCTGCCTTCAGCGACCCCTCCCACAGCCTTTGTTCAGTTTCCCAGGCAAAGGTGTCACCTGGCCTCTAACCCCTTCCTGGGTTCTCATGTTACATGCTCAGGTATTCTCCGTCGGTCAGTCTCCCATCCCCCAATGCAGACTATCCTAGCCACACTCCCCTGTCAGCATTCAAAGACCACAGTAAGAACAGTCCCAGTTCGTCACATCTTTCCCCCCTTTGAGACCGAACTGAGCGGGGTCACTTTAGCCAGTGACCCGGGGAAGTTCAAATCTACCCCCGTTCCCATGGATGCCCCAGCATCCCTCCCATTCCTTGGTGAGAATTACACCAGGCCCCTCCAGTTTCACGCCCCCCCCTTAGGTCAGGTGTGCTCGATGGCACTCGTAGTTCGCAGGTGGGAAGGTTTATGCGGCCTGTGCCCTTTTCCCACCCCAATACCCCTGGGGTTCCAACTGGGCTGTGGCCTTCTCCCAGCGTTCCAGTCTGGAGGTCTGTGATTTGGGCTTTCTTGGTTCAGAGCCCCCCTTTGAACCTTGGCCACCCTCTGGAAAGGCTCCTCTATGCTGGGCAAGGGTCCTAAAGCCGTTTTCCCCTTGTCCCGGGCCTTCCTCCCCCTCTGACAGGGGTCACAGGATCGGCTGTACTGTCGGACAGTAACAAAGACCCCAGGCCAGTAAAAGCTCCGTAGCAGCCTCTGCTGGGTACGTCAGGTTCCCTGGTGCCCTGAGAGGGGGGCGTTATGGGCCCGGCACAGCAGCTGGCGGCGATACTTCTGGGGTACCACCAGCTGCCTCCTGATCCCCCCTGACTCCATTTTCCCTGGGGGAGCCCATTCTCGGTACAGGAACCCTTTCTCCCACAGGAACCTTTTCCGGCCACCTCTTCCCATGGTCTGTACCGCACTGAGGTTGGCCAGGTCCCTTATCTTCCGCAAGGAGGGATCTTTCTGCACCTCGGCCTGGAACTCAGCAGCTGGGACAGGGATGGCCACCTGCTCTTTCTCGCCGGCTGGGTCTGAAGCCGCAGCCTCCCTGAGCCGTGTCCCTGGGTGTTCCCTCCCCACCAGGTTAGGGCCCTGCGCCTCGGGCAAGGCACCCTCCCCAAGGTCAGGGCGCAGTGCCCCTCGCCGGCTCTGACTCCGGGTCACAACCAGGGCACCCTGGGGGTTGCTTGGCCAGTCCTCCAGGTCCCCCCCCATCAACACCTCAGTGGGCAAATACGGGTGTACCCCCACGTCCTTGGGGCCCTCCTTGGCCCCCCACTTCAGGTGTACCCTCGCCACGGGCACTTTGACTGGGGTCCCGCCCACCCCCGTCAGGGTCAGGTAGGTGTTGGGCACCACCTGATCTGGGGCCACCACCTCGGGCCGGGCCAGCGTCACCTCTGCGCCCGTATCCCAGTATCCATTGACCTTCCTCCCATCCACCTCCAGGGGAACAAGGTACTCTCTCCGGAGGGACAGCCCCGCGCCCACCGTATAAACCAAAAACCCTGAGTCTGGAGCATCCGGCCCCCCAGAGGAGCTGGCCTGGAGCTCTCCTCCCTCCTTAGCAGGTGGTACTCTGCCAGCCCCCCTTCCCTGGGAATGCTGCCTCTCGCCCGGCTGGGTCTCTACCCAGTCAACCCTCTGTGGGTTCGGTCTGCTCAGTCTGTCCCTGAGCCTGGGGCACTGGGCCCGTATGTGGCCTCTCTGGCCACAGTGATAGCAGCCCATGTCCCATGGGTTCCCTCGAGTGGGTCGGATGGCCCTGACGCTGGATGTTCCCCTTTGATGGGGTTTTTCCGTATTTTCCTGCTGGGAGGCCCCATGGTGACTCTCGGCGTTGTGGTGGGACTGTTCCTTTGGGACTCCTCCCTGTTATCCCCTGACCGGCTCTTTACAAACTCATCGGCCAGCCGCCCTGCGTGTCGCGGGTTCTCTGGCTTTTTGTCCCTCAACCACAGCCTCAGGTCGGATGGGCACCGCTCATACAGTTGCTCTAGTACCAGCAGTTTAACCAGGTCCTCCTTTGTCTGGGCCCCATCTGCCCACTTGCTGGCGTATCCCTCCATGCGGACGGCTAGTTGCAGATATGAGATCTCAGGGGTTTTATCCTGACTCCGGAACCTTTCCCGGTACATCTCAGGAGTCAGCCCAAACTCACGTAGCAGGGCCTTTTTGAATAGTTTGTAGTCCCCTTTCTCTGCCTCTTCCAGTTGGCAGTACAATGCCACGGCTTTGGGGTCCAGTAAGGGGGTGAGAACCCGGAGTCTGTCCGCAGGATCAACCTGGTGCAGCTCGCAGGCCGTCTCAAAGGCCTCCAGGAAGTCATCCATGTCCTCCCCCTCCTTACGTGGGGCCAGGATGCACTTATCAAAGCTCCGTGCAGTCCTGGGTCCCCCCTCACTCCCCGCAGCCGGGGGCTCGCGGCCCCTCAGCCTCGCCAGCTCCAGTTCATGATGCCTCTGTTTCTCACGATCCTCCAGCTCTCTCAGTTTTAGCTCTTTCTCCCATTCCAGCCACTTCCACTCCACGGATGCTGAGCGTCGCCGGGAGGATCCCCTGTTGGCCGGCGAGCTTCGCCGGGAGGATCCCCTGCTGGCCGGGGGGGTCACGGTGCCCTCGGTATTTGCTGGGCTCCTCCCCACCCTTCCCCTAGGCATAGGAAGGAGGGGTCTCGGGAAGCCCTCAGCAGCTGGCTGACCACTCCCAGCTGGGACAGACACTGGTGCCTGCGCTGCATTTGCCAGGCTGCTTCCCTCAGAGACAGGAATCAGTTCATTCGAGCGATCTCCCTCCTCCAGCTGGGCAATGAGCTGTTATTTGGTGAGCCTCCCACTGCGCAGCCCCCTCTGCTTGCACAGCTCCACCAGGTCGCTCTTAAGCCGCTTGGCATACATCTTCCTGCTGGCCACTCACAGGCCTGGGTGCTCACCGCTCCCCACAGTTTCCAGGGAGACCCCTAGTGTGCCAGCCCTTCTCGAGGTCACCACCTCTCTGCCAGGGTCGAGCTGCAGACTCCTCCGCCCCTGGGACCACTCGCTGCGATCCCCCGGGGGACCCTGTTACTGCAAAAGTCCTTCTTGCTGGTCACACACTCCCAGGGGTGATAACCGTCTCTCTCTGACTCTTCAGCATGCCTGGTCCCCGTCAATCCCCCTTCGTTTTACTGCTCCCCAGTCACTTACTGCAGGAAGTGCCTTCCACGGGGTGCAGTAGATCCCACCTCTGCCACCAGTTGTCACGGAGTGTGGGGGGACACAAGGCCCTGCACCCCCAGCTTCCTGCGATTCACCATGACTCTCAGCCAGCCAGTAAAGCAAAAGGTTTATTCAGACGACAGGAATACAGTCCAAGACGGGTCTTGCAGGCACAGACAACAGGACCCCCCTCAGTTAGGTCCATCTTGGGGTTCCAGGGCGCCCCAGCCCCCTTGCGAGGTCAGAGCCCCGTCTGCCTCCCAGCCAGCTCCTGAAACCCTGCCTTCAGCGACCCCTCCCACAGCCTTTGTTCAGTTTCCCGGGCAAAGGTGTCACCTGGCCTCTAACCCCTTCCTGGGTTCTCATGTTACATGCTCAGGTATTCTCCGTCAGTCAGTCTCCCATCCCCCAATGCAGACTATCCTAGCCACACTCCCCTGTCAGCATTCAAAGACCACAGTA
Source organism: Emys orbicularis (assembly GCF_028017835.1). Lineage (NCBI taxonomy): Eukaryota > Metazoa > Chordata > Testudines > Emydidae > Emys > Emys orbicularis. Next base: position 262,798,081 of record NC_088683.1, on the reverse strand, counting down.
AGAACAGTCCCAGTTCATCACAAACGGCTTTTCAGAAAAATAAGGAACCAGCATAATAAAATTCCAAGGCCTAATTAACACATTTGCGAATGCCACACTGGCTAAAAAGGTGAAAGTCATGCGAGAACAATTATTGAGGTGAAGGGCCAAAGACACCTATTGGTTATGTTACAGTATTAAGGTTTGAAAGTTTTGAAATAAACTTCCCACTCTTCCCACACCCCCTCTAAACTGGCCCCCACTTAGGGCCAGCCTTACAGAAAACAGCACCTTGGGTAAACTTGTGTTTTGGCACCCTTTCTTTGAGTTTAAGTATGTTGCAGTATTAGTGAAAGTTAATTTACAGGCTGCTGGAGATATAAATCATGGGCACCCCCATCTCCACATACATCTCTGTGGATCTGGCCACCCTCTACACCCTCAGGACATTCACATATGAGATCCTCAGACAGCTGGACCTTAGGTTCCAGGTGAGCGACGGGGGATCCCCTCAGCTCTTCAGCAGTACCCTTATCAAGGTGAGGATGGTGGACCAGAATGACCATGCCCTAGTCATCATCCACCCAGTGCCTACCAATGGACCCATGGAGATCAGGGTCTCCAGCAAGGCACCCCCCACTCCAATTCCCTGGTGGCTCAGATCAAAGCCGGAGATGCAGTCAATGCGGAACTCACCTTTTCCTTTGTGGAGGAGCCGCAGCAGCAGCCAGAGCTCTTAGCCATCAACAAGAAGACAGGTGAGATCGTGCTTGGGGGGATTTGTCTGAAGACCTGGGGCAGGTGTTCAAAGTCATCCTCACCATGACTGACAATGGCAGGCCTCCCCTCGCCACCACTGCCACACTCAACTTCCTGGTGACTGCCATGGAATCCTCCAGCAACACCCTCTTGCCCACGGCACCCACAGTGCCATAGGCCATCGCCCACCCTTAAGGTCGGCCCTGCCGCCACTCCCCTCACAGATCCTTCCCCACTTACTTCTCCATCATCTCCTCGCTGCAGGCATGGTGTGAGCCAGAGCAGTCTCCAGATACCTACTGCCAAGCATTGTAACTCTGGCTGTGGGTGAGGAAGGGATGGAACTCAGTGGGCTTCCCTGTGCCCCCTCTGGTGGAGGTGTGCTGCCAGTCCAGTCTCTCTGCCCTGCTCCTGGCATCTCCTACCAGGGCTCAGCAGACACCTACTGTCGAGCGGGTAACTGCAACTGTGGGAGAGGAAGGGACGGGACTCAGCAGGCTTACTGTGCCCCCTCTGGTGGAGTTGTGCTGTCAGCCCAGGCTCTCTTCCCTGCTCTGGGCACCATCTAGTGGGGCTCAGTGGGAGTGCTAGGTGCCGGTGCCTTTCTCAGGCAGGTCCCCCTCAGCCGCACTCTGCCCAACTCCCATTCTGCAGAAATTTGGGGGTCATATGACCCTGCATGCCTTCCCCCTCCCCCCGCCATGCATTGCCTATGTGGGAGGGAGAAATGTTTCAGAATGCTGACATGTTTATACTGCATGGAGAGCTTGAGTCTGGTAGAAAGAGTATCCTAGCTTATTTTAGCCAAGACTATCAATTTTATTAACTGAGCCTTAAAACAATGCAGTTTTAAAATTACATATAATATAGCCTCTTATTAAGATAGAAATTCTATAGAAAAACACTGGAGTAGTATACCTGGAACAGTAATTGATTACTAACTGCACTTTTCTTTAAGTGTTTGGGGAGACTAAAAACAGGGTGGAACTTTTATTGTCCATCTGCTTCAACTACAGCAGGAAAACGCTTCAACAGTAAGTCACGTTTCTCTTGTTTGCTTGGATCAAGACCCTTCTGTTGCGTAGTTCTTTTGTTTTCCTCAGTGTAATCTCTGATGCACATGGAGTTTGGACAATGTAGATGACCCTGTGTTGGACTCATGGAGCTCTCTATCAAGATATTGTTGTCCCTTTCTGGCTTGTATCCAATTTTAATACTAAGTGAAAAAAAGAACAATGGAGACAAATTTAGACACTGTTGGGAAAAGGAATCCAGCACACTGTCCATCCCAGCCCTTTGAAGCTACTCCCACAAGGAAGTTTCCTTTAATTTTCTCAGGGATCCCCAGCTACTCAGGGTAGCTTGTGTAACCAAAGGCAGACACCAGCTGATTAACATTTGGCTAACCCTTTCCATGTTCATTTCCAATGCAAATTATGCCTTGAGTGAAAACAAAGCTTAGTGTGATAATGTTCAGCATTCTGACCCTGCGCTCACTGAAGTCAACTGGGGTTTTGACATTGGCTTCAATGTAAGCACAGTCAGACCCATGTGTTGTAAACTCTTTGAGTAGGGGATTACAGTGCTTTCCAAACACAGATCACAGGCCTGCATTCAAATTTACTAGCACAAGCCCCTGTGCTTGTGCGGAGCCCCCATGAAATCAATGGGCACTTGAGCAGGAATTTGTGCTAATGGATCTGATTTCAGGCTTGGGTCCTATGGTTATAAAACACTGTAAATCAGTGGGTTTATATACGTTATATTTTAATACTAACTTAGCATAATTAACTTGTATAGGCCTCATGGAGATGTTATTAGCTAAACTGTACAGTAGCTCCAGTTCAATATTACCAGTATTTGCATATGGGTGCACGCGTGTGTGTTAGTGTGTACACACACACACACATGTGTAATGTGTGTGATTTCTATATGTAGTGCAGCCTAAATGTCCCGCTGCCTTGTTTGGTCGATTTCTCCTGGCTGGTGCATGAGAAAGGACACTGATTCTCATCACATTTCACGCTTGATTTTTTTCCGTTGAATGAATTGCTGCTTTTCTCTTGTGGGTTCTTTATTTGCTTTCCCTGTATTTTGACAATGCAAATTCACTCACTGATGTGAGATTGCTTTTTTTTGTTTTTTGAAAGCAACAAACAAAATCGATAACTACTTCAGGAAGGACTGGAGCTATGTAATACACCTCTACCCCGATACAACGCGACCCGATATAACACGAATTCTGATATAACGCGGTAAAGCAGTGCTCCGGGGGGGCGGGGCTGCGCACTCCGGCGGATCAAAGCAAGTTCGCTATAACGCGGTTTCACCTATAACGCGGTAAGATTTTTTGACTCCCGAGGACAGCGTTATATCAAGGTAGAGGTGTATTTATTTCTGCGATATATATGTCCACTTCTGTGGCGGAGGGCATGGATCAGCATTCATGTCACGCTTCCCATCAGTACCTGGCCTGGGTGGGGGAAGCTAATGATCCAACCAGCATACCAAATTTAGTGATGAATCCTGGTCACGTGCCACCTGAGGCACGTTGCACATATGCTAAGAAGATTTCTGTGGCTGGAGAGATAATAAAGGTGCCATATGTAATAACAATAGAAATCTCCTTTTTTACTGTGCTGTTAATGAACAGCAAATCCAGACAAATGTAGCTATAAATACATGAAGCTGTACATAAAAATGTCAAGCATTTGACTCACACTGATAAAAACAAAGAAGTGCAGATTTCAGTCTGTCACTTAGATGCTCTATCATTGTGGCAAGGAATTGCAGGGAGTCTTGGAACAGTGCATAATCACATGGCATATCCTAGATAATGGTATAAAGAGTACAGTGATAAAGTTTGTGGCCAATACCAAGCTGGGAGGGGTTGCAAGTGCTTTGGAGGATAGGATTAAAATTCAAAATGATCTGGACAAACTGGAGAAATGGTCTGAAGTAAATAGGATGAAATTCAATAAGGATAAATGCAAAGTACTCCACTTAGGAAGGAACAATCAGTTGCACACATACAAAATGGGAAATGACTGCCTAGGAAGGAGTACTGCAGAAAGGGAGCTGGGACTCATAGTGGATCACAAGCTAAATATGAGTCAACAGTGTAACACTGTTGAAAAAAAAAAAAAAGCAAACATAATTCTTGGATGTATTAGCAGGAGTGTTGTAAGCAAGACATGAGAACGTAATCCTTCCACTCTACTCCATGCTGATTAGGTCCAGTTCTGGGTGCCACATTTCAGGAAAGATGTGGACAGATTAGAGAAAGTCCGGAGAAGAGCAACAAAAATGATTAAAGGTTCTCAATCAGGCACACATATTCATCTATATATTTGTCTAGTTTTACAACAGGCCACATAAAAAGCACTAGCAAAGTCAGTAAAAACTAAAATATCATACAGACCATGACTTGTTTATACTGCTCAATATACTATACACTGAAATGTAAGTATAATATTTGCATTCCAAATGATTTATTTTACAATTATATGGTAAAAATTAGAAAGTAAGCAATTTGTCAGTAATAGTGTGCTGTGACACTTTTGTATTTTTATGTCTGATTTTGTAAGCAAGTAATTTTTGAGAGGTGAAACGTGGGGGTACACAAGACAAATCAGACTCCTGAAAGGGGTACAGTAGTCTGGAAAGGTTGAGAGCCACTGGTCTAGAAAACATGACCTATTAGGGAAATTTGAAAAAATTGGGTTTGTTTACTCTGGAGAAGATTGGGAGAGGACATAACAGTTTTCAAGTACATAAAACGCTGTTACTAGGAGGAGGGAGAAAAATTATTCTCCTTAACCTCAGAGGATAGGACAAGAAGCAATGGGCTTAAACTGCAGCAAGGGAGGTTTAGGTTGGACAGTAGGAAAAACTTCCTAACTGTCAGGGTAGTTAAGCACTGGAACAAATTACCTAGGAATGTTGTGGAACCTCCATCATTGGGGATTTTTAAGAGCAGGTTGGACAAACACCTGTCAGGGATGGTCTAGGTAAGACTTAGTCCTGCCATGAGTGCAGGGGACTGGACTAGAACACTTCTCAAGGTCCCTTCCAGTTAGGGTGACCAGATGTCTCGATTTTATAGGGACAGTCCCGATTTTTGGGTCTTTTTCTTATATAGGCTCCTATTACTCCCCACCCCCTGTCCCGATTTTTCACATTTGCTGTCTGGTCACCCTACTTCCAATCTTATGATTGTATGTGCTGCAGTAGCCTTCAGTACAAAGAATTCAGATACTGTCAAACCATCCACACTAACTCTATTTCTTTACTTTTAATAACAGCATTTTACATTTTTCTGACACTTTTCATACCAAAGGATGTGAAAGCACTTTAGAGTCTGTGTTTGTGTATATTATGGCAGTAGCACACACTGAGGTTGAGTCCCATCTTCCAATTTATCCCCATCTTTCCAATTGCTCAAAACTTTATTAAGCAAATCCCTTTTTGGGATGAAATTTCCATACTACAATTCTGCCTACAGGTGACTTTGGGGGAAGGCAAATAAATAATATTTTTTAGTCTCTTATTTTAATGTCCAGTTGCCTCAGGAAATGTAAGTGCCATCAAATCCTTACAATTCACTGTAAATACATTTGAAGGCTTATTTATGGTGGTAGAGGTGAAATAGATTAATTCAAACTTCTATGGTGAAAACCAAGCATTTTAATAGCAGTTCTTCTGGTGAAATAGAAGGGAGAGCTCACATAACCACTGAATTTTGACTGATAAAAGGTTTTCTCCAAAGTCTGCAAAGCAGCAAGGTATTTCAGCAAATCCTAACTTTAAGCACACCAGGAATCTCATTGAATATATTAGAACTTTACTAGATACATAACTGAGTGAAATTCTATGGTCTAGAGCAGGGGTCTCAAACACACGGCCTGCGGGGCTCTTGCGTGTGGCCCGCCAAGCTCCCTGCGCCCCCCCGCCCCTCTGCCTACCCGCGGAATTGCCCCCTGTGGCGCTGCGAGCCCCGCGCCGCTCTCTGAAGCAGCTGGCAGCACGCCCCTTCGGGCTGGGGTGGAGGGGGAAGGAGGCAGAGGGCTCCTGCATTGCCTCCTTCCAGGCACCGCCTCCCGCAGCTCCCATTGGCTGGGAACAGGGAACCGTGGCCAATGGAAGTTTTGTGGGAGGTACCTAGAGGAGTGGCAAGAGCAGTGCAGACACGGAACCTTGAGCCCCCCACCCCACCCCCCTAGGGGCTGCAAGGACAGGGTTCCAGCTGCTTCCTGGAACAGAGTAGCGCGGGGCCGGGGGCCAGGGCAGGCAGGCAGGGAGCCTGCCCTGGCCCCGGTGCGCACCGCTGCCACCCCGGAGCCGCTCTAGGTAAGCGGCGCCGGGCTGGACCCGCACCCTGCACCCCAACTCCCTGCCCTGAGCCCCCTGCCACATCCCACACCCCTCCTGCACCCCAACCCCCTGCCCTGAGCCCCCTGCCACATCCCACACCCCTTCTGCACCCCAACCCCCTGCCCTGAGCCCCCTGTCACATCCCGCACCCCTCCTGCACTCCCTGCCCTGATCCCCCTGTCGCACCCTGCACGCCTCCTGCACCTCAACAACCTGCCCTGAGCCCCCGTCGCACCCTGCACCCTTTCTGCACCCCCTGGGGGCAACGTTGGGGTGGGGACTTCAGGGAAGGGGTTGGAATGGGGGCAGGGAAGGGGTGGGAAGAGGTGGGGCAGGGGCGGGGACTAATGGAAGGGGTGGAGTGGGGGCGGGGCCAGAGGCAGCGAGGGGGGATGTCAGTGATGCGGCCCTCGGTTCAATGCACTAGTCCTCATGTGGCCCTCCTGGTCATTTGAGTTTGAGACCCCTGGTCTAGAGTGTGCAGAAATCAGATGTTTATAATGATCCCTTCTGGCCTTCATCTGTGTGTGTTCATATATGTATATGCATATACAATATACAATAACTATTTGTAAAATATAATTATCTAGCCATTTACTATAAAAAAGTATTTTAAAAAATACCAACCTTTTAGTCTACTTACAGGCTTAACCACTTGTAAAAATATATTATGCAAATTGTTTTTTTCCCCTACAAAACCCTCACAACAAAAATCTAAAACTCAGAGAAATGTATGCTTTTTTGCTCGTCTCTAAATCACAAGAGGCCAAGCCAATTTAAATAGTGATCAGTGACCAAGAACAGTCTTTGCATGCCAAAGGATTATTTTTTTATATTCTAATTATTGAATTCAAGCTCTGTTACATTAACATTTTCAAGCTCTGCTGGACACTCTGCACTTTGCATTCATTCTACCTTGTTTAATTTGCCTTTCTTCTGCCATTAGACTGTAAGACATTCAGGGCAAGGACCTGCCACTAACCCATCACTCCAGTAACATATACATTTATGGTTGCTATAAGGGCAAAATCCTAGAGCAGGTGAGGTGGTCTAAACCTTTTTCTTTGAGGCCCCCCAACATGCTATTAAAAACTCCATGGCCCACCTGTGCCTCAATAACTGGTTTTCTGCATATAAGAGCCAGTGCCAGCATTAGGGGGTAGCAAGCAGGCAGTTGCCTGGGGACCCATGCCACAGGGCCCCCCATGAATCTATGTTGCTCAGGCTTCAGCTTCAGTCCCGGGTGGCAGGGCTCAGGGACCTGGGCTTCAGCCCCATGTGGTGGGGCTTTGGCTTTCTGCCCTGGGCCCCAGTGAGTCTAATGCTGGCCCTGCTTGGAGGCCCCCCTGAAACCTGCTCGAGATCCCCTGGAGGCCCCGGACCACTGATTGAGAACCACTGGTCTATAGGATATGGCAGTTGTGGTCTCAGGTGTCACTCTAAAATGCGTTATTAATCATTTAGGGCTACTTCCTGCTCCCTTTAAAGCTAATGCCAAAATTATCATTGACATCAGTGGAAATAGGATTGAGCCCAAGGGCCAAAGTTTTACTCTACTTAACCCAATGACAAGATAGAATAACTCTTAACAGTTATATAGCACCTTGTGCTCATAGATCTCAAAGCACTTTGTAAAGGTGGGTGAGCATTATTATCCCAGTATTATAGATTGGTAACTTTAAGCACTACAGCTCCAATTCAGGAAATCAGCAAACACATGATTAGCTATAAACTGGGAGTAAAACCTATGTGTTTTGACACCAGTGGTTGGGGGAAGAACACTCATGGAATATATAACAAAACAACCCACTGAAATGTGATGTTTTCAGCATGTTTTACAAACAGGCTCCCAATGTCTGCCAAGTTGGACAAATAAGGTGAAATTGCCAAGACTTAAACCCCTAAAATAATGTGTATTGCTCTGGAAATGCTGACAGACACTTAGCTCTGGTGTCACTTTTGCTACTACTTATATCTCCCTCAGTGAGAATCAGACTCGAAAGTCATTAAAAGGGTGGGAGGGGGGGGGGGGTGCTACTGGGCAGCTTTTTATTCCTGTGTCATTCATGAGATATGAGATACCGGGACTGTGAAACTACTCTAAATGTGAAGGCTGCACTCTTCATGGCATGGCAGCTCTTCTGCTGGCTCGAAGTGTCCTGATCTCATTACAGCTTTTGACTTGTTCCAGCCTTCCGATTAAAATGATTCAAGTTACATCATTTTAAACTGTTACAGGGTCAAGAGACCATATCATTTCAATGAGGCCACAGTTCATTTGCTCTGTCTCAGAGAAGCCAGCGGATAAAATAAATATTAATAGTCAGTTTGAAAGGAGGTTTGTGTGGTTGGTATAATATCTAAGTGAAACATTTCATAGATGATGCAGCAAAACAGCCACTGGCTTTTTGCCAGTTCAGAGGGAATGACAAAAGGGAAAAGTAAGTAATTTTTGTACCTGCTAATGTTCTTTTGTCATTTTCCATTATGGGAAGAAGCAATATTTGCTTTTTGCTTAGTGGATTTGAAATCAATCCATTCAGGGTGTGGGAGAAAAAAAATTAATAGGTAAATTCAGCTTTCTGGCTGCTTTGTATAGTTGATGTGCTTAATCTTACCTATGTGAGCAGCTGTACTTGGCAATGAGGAGATGTTGAAAGAGAGAGAGAGAGGGGTTAAATGTGTGGTACTGTTAGAGGAACAAAATTAATGAAAACATGTTACAGAATTGTCCCCTCTCCTCCTCCCTCCAAATAATACTGTTCATTTCATTTTGTCCTTGAGACAATTTTATCCGTGGTGTAATTTCATTGATTTGATGGGGTCACACTAGCAATGAATTTGGCTCTTGTATTGGAAGTAAAGTTCTGAAACCATGTGCGCCATTTTCTCCTTTGCTTAGAATGTAGATGAGCTTTGAAGACTATGACAGGTGAAGTTTTTAAGGATGACAGAGACCAGTGTTGGGGAGGGGAGTGCAGAGTAGAATATTGAGCTTGTTAACTTCTGAAGGCCTAGGTTATATCCTTGCTCAGGTCACAATTTATAATTAATTTATTCATTTCCTATCCTCTGTTCATGCATCTCACAAAACACATAATTTATCTAAGGCTATGTCTACACTACCGCGGTAAGTCAACCTAAGTTACACTACTCCAGCTACGTGAATAACTTTGTCTGTGGGATGGTTTTATAAAATCCATATGGAAAAGTTTTCCATGGAATTTTATAGGAATTTTCCACATGGGACATAACCTCCTTGCGTCCCCTTCTCATCCAGCAGACCTACAAAGTATTAGCCAGATTGCTGCTCTCGGTGTACACTCAGCAGCACTTTCTTTTCATTTAAGAAATAATGTTATTTTCTGACAGTCTTAAAAATATACAAGGCAAATAGATTTATTTTTGCTCTCAAAGCCTATCCCTGATTCTTCACGATAGTGATGCATTGCTCAAGATCTTAACTGTCTTCCAATTTAGAAGCAATTTTACTTTGTCTACAAAAAATACAAAATGTAAACACCCACATATTTTTCTTCCCAGTGATATGCTTTAGAGCTTGCTAATACACTGTGTATTCTATGTATAGTTTTGTTTTTCTAATTATTTTGAACATTTTATCCAACACATTATAATTACACAATGCTCTTTTTGGTTCCAGTCTGGTGGCCCTTTGCATTAGCTATTAAAGAGACCGTGTTGCTATTCAGTCCCAGTCTCTCGTTCTCCTGTATTCTGATCCTGCAGAATGTTGAACAGAGCTGGTGGAAACTCAGAATTTCCATTCAGTAGGCAATATCAACATTTCAAAATCTGTTTTCATTCCTAACTGGAACAAACAAACAAAAATTAGAAATTTCCAGCAACACATAATTTTCAATCAAATTTCATTTTGGGTCAATCAGAATGTTCCCTGGGGATAAAACTGAATGTTTCATTCTGATTCCAACTGATTTGAAAATATAATTTATAATAGAACATAAAATAAATTTCAAAACAAAAAGTTGTTTTGAAATGAAAAATTGAAGCATTCTGTTTTTACCTTATCAAAATGCTTTTTTCTATTTTTTCTAAACAAAATGTCAAAATAGACATGTTCCCATAAAATTTTGTTGTGATGAAGTGGCATTTTCTGATGGAAAAATGTTCCACTGAAAGGTTTACAAACTGTCCTAGTGTTGAGAACCTCCTTTGAGATGGAGGTTGCCCTGAACTCCCACTGAAGTCAATGAGAAGCCATTCTTCAACTTTCTGGATGGTACCCCAATCCAGCAGAGTCTAGGAACACTATGAAGATATGGAGAAAGGATAAGGTGTGCCTCATATTGTTCAGGCCACCATATGATTGAATAAGGAATGGGTAGCACTGACTGTGATCCAATGTCAGTCTGATTCACTCCTCCCTGGTGGTAGCAATATATAATTTGAGGTTCTGAAGTTAATAATTGGAGGTGGAAGGGAATTCTTGGGGCTCCATAAGTGATGAGAGGGATATTCTGGGGGGAGGAAGAATCACATTTTTTATCAAAAGTCAATTATACTGTCTTAAACCTGAGAGAATAATATGAGTATCCAACAACAACAAAACAATCAAACAAAACAGAAAAGGCCATTAATAAAGGCTCTGTGCAATGAGTGACTCTTCAAAAAGCACATTTTCCTTTTCCTTGTGACATGGTAGATGACTAGGAGCATGGGAACATTTTATTTTGTGCTCTTTAATTCTTTTGTAGGTCTTATTCAAATGGAACATCAATTATGTTAAGAACTGTCAATAAAAATTCTACAAAACTCCCCATGTAATTAAATGTACTCTCCTGTCATATTGAACATATCATCTTTATTTATTTTTGTCTGATAGTTAAAATTATTAACACCATCATTTTAAATTCAGCTTCATATCATTTATAGAAAGCACCAAAATTAAGGGTAACACAAATTGTGAATTCTATATGCAGTTGTGGGGAAATTGCTGTCATTTTCCCAATGTGCCCATATATGTAAAGTACACAGAAGATCGTGTTAAGGACTATACAACAGTCTAATGATAACTAGATTCTTTAAACAACAAACCTTTCAAGTGCGCCATATATATTCTGTTCTGTTTTCCTCACTTTGTGCTGCTTTAAATCAAAGTCTGTGGTTCAGCTATTGCTAAGAGGTTGGACATGTTGTCTGCAAATGAATAGGCCCTCCGCCAAGTAACTAGATCTTACTCTTGGTAAAGGAAGAACATTGTTCACTAAAATAGTTTGTCTTTTGATGCCAAAGGAAATCAAATTGTAATCAAGGGCTGAGAATGGACTGAAGTCATGAAGGCTGGCTTGCCTCAGAGTTTGGCAGCCTCACATGTTCCCAGGCATATTAAATATAATTTACATTTACAAAGGGGAGAGGCTTTATTGCATTGGAAATTTGTTTTAAATAACATTGAAGTGAATCACTTATGAGGGCAGTCAGAGATGCTGGGCCAGATTCTGCAAATCCAGGATAATTCTATGAGCTTTAATAGAATTATTCTGGATTTACTCCAGCATAAGTAAAAGTAAAAGCAGAATCAGGCCTATGGTCTGTGGGCCCCGGAGAAAATGGCTTGACTAAAAAGAAATCTACCTTTATATTAAAACAGCAAACTTACATAGGCACTTGTCACCCTCTGTAAATAAATTGTGCCAATTAGCAATAAAAGGTGGCTACCAAGCAACCCTTATTCAATTATAGGAAGAGTCCATATCTATTTTGGTCCATTTCATTATCCATGTTAAATCTATATAAATAGATTTCACTAGACTAAAATCATTGGGTTCACAGAAGCAATAGGGTATTTTTTAAATTTAATTTAATGTAACAATCCAGCACATTTAGACTTATGAATAGCCAGGCTAAAGGTGTTAATGCTTTGTGGACTATAGACCAGGATGTTTCTCTTCTAACCTGACATTATAATGAAGTTTATATATATGAAGCTTGTTTTACATACTGGCCCTAAATCATGAGCGATGGAATCAGACAAATAAAAAACAAAACCTCTTGCATTAGAATTCCTTTGCCAAACCATCCTAACCTCTTTATGTGGCAGCTTTGTCCTATTATGGTCAGCATACTTTATAGAATGTAAAGGAAAAATTGACTCTTGGTAAAATCCTCCAGGATAATTAAATTGCCAAAGAAATGTTAGGGTAGGTAGTGGCTATGAACATTAAAACCACTTTTTTGATTCCTAATCCCAGTCTCGCGGTGGGAGTGCTATTGAGACAGCATGCTCTATCCCCGGGATGGATGTGTCAGTGATAGCTTATGCAGTTCAACAGCTCACCTCTGGTCACTTACGGAGCAGCATTTTGAGGCTCTGAAGGAACATCTGCCCTGTTCGTCTCAGCATTGTGGTATACAGGACCTTAAATATACTTTGGTGTACAACTAGGCAAAAACTAGCTGTCAGCAAAGAACTGTGGGGAAGATTCCTTCTCTTTGTTGGCGAGGAAAAGTTAGAAACATTAGCTAGATTCTCCAGGTGGGTAGAATTAGTGGTATAGCAGAAGAAAAGTGTGAATTATGTAGGACAAAAGCTCTGGCAGAGATCAGGTGAAATAAAAGATTTTTATGGCCCAGTAATTATAGAGCTTCAGCAAAGTGGCCTGATTTGTGATGGCAATGGACACTCTGAAGTGAAAATGAAGATGCAAAACATTCTTCAGTGGCAACACAGCAGAGAGGTGCTGAGAACCACTTAAGTACTTTAAAGTTGGCCTTCTCCTCCAGTTGTAATGTATTCTGTGAAGACATTTGGCTGATACAGAGAAGTAGAATACTGCTGAGCCCAAATGCACATTAACAGGACCAACAAGGAGGCAAGAGCAATATTGCCCAGCCATGAACTACACGACCCGATACTTTCTGCCAGTCAAAGGCGCCCACAGGGCTATGCGAAACTGGTGGTAGTTTAAAATTACCTGTGCCAATGAGTAATATCACATGATTGCTGTAGCAGGAGGATCTGGGATGGATAAATGCAGTGCACCTTTAAAGCACAATGGGGCTAGGAGTAAACTACAAACCATGCAAGAGGGATCTCTGAGCATGTGTTCCATTAATGCACATGCTCACAAAGTATAGGTGCACATTAACTTTCCCTATGAACTTGCATCTATGCTTCTGATGGAGAAAATCAGCCTATCGAGGAGAGAGAACCTAGATACTCACTGAATCCTAGGAAATGCTGCAATACATCCTCACTTCACAGACAGCCACTTAAAGACCATTTCATAAAGCAGCTCCATGATCCAAATCTGCCCACCTGCCCTCTTTACAACTGCACTTTCCAGCATCACAGTTCTCAACCATCCTCCACCTTTCTTTTTGCTTCCTCTTCCTCACCTTTCATGTCAAACAATGGGATACAGTGTATTTAGATGTTAATAAGATCACCTAAGTATTGCTTGAAATAAGAACAAACACTCTGGTTTAGAAAGTTTTAAAATATTTTCATGTTTGTCTTCCACTTCTATTGTTTTGTAAACACATTATGGGCTTGATCCTGCACTATTAAAAACAATAGAAGATATGCTGTTCACTTTAGTGGGAGCAGGATCAAGCCCTATGTGAATTTTTCTTAGGTTCATAGATTCCAAGGCCAGAAGGGACCATTGTGATCATCTAGTCTGTCCTCCTGTAACACAGGCCATAGACCTTCCCCAAAATAATTCCTAGAGTGTATCTTTTAGAAAAACATTGTCTTGATCTGAAAATTGTCAGTGATGGAGAATCCACCATGACCCTTGGTAAATTGTTCCAATGGTTAATTACTCTCACTGTTAAAAATGTACACCTTATTTTCAGTCTGAATTTGTCTAGCTTTAACTTGCAGACATTGTATTGTGGTATAATTTCATCTGCTAGACTGGAGTCCATTATTAAATATTTGTTCCCCATGTAGATACTGATAGATTGTAATCAAGTCACCCTTTAGCCTTCTATTTGGTAAGCTAAATAGATTTAGCTCCGTGAGTCTACCATGATAAGGCAAGATATGTAATCCATTAATCATTCTTGTGGCTCTTCTCTGAACTCTACAATTTATCAACATCCTTCTTGAATTCAAAGTCAAGAATTCAAAATTCAATTCAAAAACCAGTCGGAAAACACTTCAACCTCCCTGGACACTCAGTTACAGACCTAAAAGTGGCAATTCTTCAACAAAAAATCTTCAAAAACAAACTCCAACAAGAAATTGCAGAACTGGAATTAATTTGCAAACTGGACACCATCAAATTAGGCCTGAATAAAGACTGGGAGTGGATGGGTCATTACACAAACTAAAAACTATTTCCCCGTGCTAATTTTCCCCCCTACTGTTACTCACATCTTCTTGTCAACTGTTTGAAATGGGCCATCCTGATTACCACTACAAAAGTGATTTCTCCTCCTGCTGATAATAGCCCACTTTAATTGAATTGTCTTGTTAGCGTTGGTAAGGCAACCCCCATCTTTTTATGTTCTCTGTATCTATATATCTTCCTACTGTATTTTCCACTCCATGCATCTGATGAAGTGGGTTTTAGCCCACGAAAGCTTATGTCCAAATAAATTCATTAGTCTCTAAGGTGCCACAACATTTGAATGGATTGTTTAGCATAAGTAGTTAACACATTTCAATGGATCATTCAAGGTGAAGTGGCCCATTAACACCCCTTCAGTCATAGAGAGGAAAGGAAGGGGGGGAAAGAGCTGTTGGGGTTAGGGGATTATTAGAGGGTTACAGATTGTTGTAATAAGCCATAAATCCAGTGTCTCTGTTCAGTCCATGATTTTTAGTGTCTAACAAAGTTAGGAATTTAAGCTCCCATGCTTGTCTTTTGAAAGTGTTGAGCAGGTTTCCTTTGAAGATGAGGACTGATAGGTCAGATATAGAGTGATCACTTTGTGAAAAGTGTTTACCACAGGTGATAGTGGTTTTGTCTTTTATTGTTTCCCTGTGTGAATTCATTCCAGAGTTTCACCCTGTAGCGGGGTGGTCACCTGCTCCGGCCCAGAAAGGGTTAAAGCCAGCCCTGGGAGAGGGCTGAAGCTGGGAAGGAAAGCCTGGGCTGATTGGGGAAGGCAGTAACAGCTGGGGCCATGCCCCAAACAGGCCCAGCTGGTCCCTATAAGAGGCTGCGAGCCAGAAGCCCAAGCAGTCTCTCTCTGCCTTCAGAGAGAGAAGGGCCTGGCTGCTGGGAAGCTCAGGGTGCCTAGAGTGAGGCAGGGCTGGGGAAAGGCCAGAGGGGCTGGGGAGCTCCAGGCTGGCAACTCCCCAGGCCGCAGGGCCTCTCCAAGGCCCCAGAGAGGCACTGGCTTCCAGAGAGGGGCAGCAGGTCCAGACCCAACCTTGCCTATGATGAGTGGCTTATACTGCAGTCTGTCCCAGGGAGTGGGGCTAGATGGTGACTGGCAGTAGCCTTACACTGAGGCGAGGTGGGGTTAGTGGGTGGGGGTTCCCCTGGGAGGGGAGACCCTGAGAGAAAGGGGTTACTGCCAGGGAGCAGCACCCCAGCTAAAAGGGCACCGGAGTCCAGGGAGGGACACGGGGGCCAAGCGGTAGTGGATCACCGGCCTGCAGAGGGCGCTCTGGAGCTGGGATGAGCTAATTCCCATGGATGACCAGCAGGAGGCGCCGCAGGGGTGAGTCCATCTCGCTTACACACACACATAATTGTTTTGGAAGCATTTAGTGCACTGGATGAGGTACACCAACCTGTTGTGATAGGCTTGCGTAACAACCATGGATCTTGAAAGCTGTGTTGTGGGGGGTGTTGCCATTATAGAAGTGGAGATATGTCTGCATGTTTTGCATCTGTTCTGCAGGGTCTGATGATTCTTTTATTTGATGTGTCCTGAGCTGTGGGGTGCTTGTTTTTGGTGATGAGCTTGGAGAGGTTTGAAGGTCAGAAGATGGGTTTCAGGAAAGATTTATTTCAAGATGGGATACCCATTGAGCAGGGGTTGTAGTTGTTTGATACCTCATATGGGTTCAAATGTGGGATGGTAGGTGATAACTCGGAGTGTGTGTTCAGAGGAGAGGTTTGTTTTTGTATTGATGAAGCAGGTTCTCTCAGAGTATTTGGGTGGCCTGTTCCAAGATGCAAGCTACTTCTCTGGTGGAGTGTCCTTGTTTGAAGGTTGTTTTGAGTGTGTTAAAGTATATATCCCAGACTTTTGCCTTGGAGCTTATTCTGTGTGCCTGGCTGTAGATAACAGATTTCTTGGTGTGTTCGGGGTGTTTACTGGATCTATGAAGGCAGGTGTGGTGATCCGTAGGTTTCTTGTGTATATAATTGTCTATAGGGTTCTATTGCTGAAGCTGAATATGGTGTCCAGGAAGTTGATGCTGTTGTTGGGAGTGTTCCAGAGAGAGTTTAATAGACTGCTGGTGGTTGTTGAAATTGTGGTGGAAATCTGAGGGAGTGTAAGCCGTCTGACTCTCTAATATCCTGGGACCAACACAGCTACAACACTGCATACAACATATGTTAATTTCATGTCTTTCTAGTTGTTTAATCAAAATGTCATGGGTACCAAGTATATTACATCAACTGTATTACCCTTATCAACCAAACTTATAATCTAGTAAAAAAAAGTTAAGTTGACCTAATCAGTTTTCCATAAACCCATGTTGATTGGCATAAATTTATATTACCCTCCTTTAATTCTCTATATTAATGGAGTGGCTGATGTTGCATTCCATTATCTTGCCTGGGATCAATGTCAGACTGACAGGCCTATAATTACCCTAGTCATCCTATTTATCCTTTTAAAATATTGACATAATATTAACTTTCTTTTAGTCTTCTGGAACTTCCTCAGTGTTCCAAGACTTATTGAAAATCAACATTAATGGTCTAGTGAGCTCCGCAGACAGCTCTTCTAAAACTCTTGGATGCAAGTTAGACAGACCTGCTGATTTAAAAATGTCTAACTTTTAGTAGCTGCTATTTAACATCCTCCTAGTGGAATGGAAAGAGTGTTATAATATGATGTGACTACATCATTACGCCCCCCCCCATCCCAATATAGAACTTCCGCCTTTTCTGCATTATTATAGATAATTCTACGTTTCCATCTAGTAATGGACCAATACCATTGTTAAGCTTCTTTTTTGTTCCTAATATACTTATAAACTCCTCCTTATTGTCCATAACTCTGCTGGCCATCCATTTCTCATTATGTCCTTTTGCTTCCTTATACCCCATCTTGTGCTTTATCTGTTAGGACATTGATCCATAAGCATTCAAGCTCATTTTGTTCCAAGTTATCAGTGACTCGGAAACAGGTAGTACCATTTTTGGCATAGAGTGACATTTTCCCTCCCCCTTTGTCCTCTTGATCCTTCATAATTAGATTATAAGCATTGCTTTAACTTTCCAATCATGGGAATCATTCCACTAGGTTTCAGTAATACCCACTAGAGCAAGTTTATGCTCGTTTATGAGCCATTCCAAATCATCTTGTTTGTTATGCAGGCTTTTAGAATTGGTGTATCAGTAACTAAATTACTTTTTTTCATGTCCTTTGGTTCCTTGATTAATTTTGTTCTCAACATCCCAATTTTATGCTGAGTGCTTGTAGCTTCTGTCTTATCTTCCACTTTTGTTATTAGTTAAATGCCTTCCTGACTATTCTAGCTAACCTGTCCGAGAACATTGGTTCCCCCTTCCACTGATGTGGAAACCATTCAAACTATACAGCCCCCATTTGCCACAGAAGGTGGCTAATGGTCCACAAAACCTAAACCCTCTACCCTACACCACTTTCCTAACCAGAGGCTCACTTCTAGAATCATCTGCCTTCTGGTATTTCTTTGCTTATGGTGCGGGAAGGATCTCAGAGAAGATCACTCAGACATTCTTCCTCCTTTTCAGCATTCTTTATATTGGCCATCACAGGTGACTGTTTACCTTTTTGAAGCTTTCTTGGAAAATAAAATTAATATTAAAAGAGAAATGGGAGTGGAAAGAATGTTACAAAGCACAAAGCACCTGCTGATATCCCCATCCATCCACACCCCTGGGCTAGAAGGAGCAAGGAGATGGATATTAGGGACTCCCTTTTTGAATGAAGGAAATATACTCCAACAACAACTTCAGAAACATGTGGTGTGCAGGCACTTTTCCTACGCTGGAGTTAATACTAATGAGGATCGGACAGTTTTTCTGTCAGCTTTTCCTTTTTTGTCCTTTTTTTGTTCTTGGGTTAATTGAGGCCAATACATTTAATGTTACTTGCTGTTCAAATGGCATGACCCTTTTAGAAGAGATCTGAAAATGAATCTCTGTACAGACATATTGGCGTTTGGTTGAGATTAAGATGAGTCAAACTCGCCTATTGACAGAACCTCCCCACATCTTACATTAAATATTTATACTATGGGGAAAAAAGTGTAACATGGATAGTTTTCCTAGCATGCCATCCTAACAAAGAGCTTTTGGAAATGTTGTCACATGTTGCATCCTCAGGAAAGAGACTCTGTTGCATGGATATTTTCCCAAACAGCAAATGCATTAATGGATATTCCAGGAACAGGAAAATACATCTAAAATGATATTTTCTCCTTTTAAAATATCCAACATTCAAATTAATCACTCAGCATTGCTGTATCAGAGCTGTTAAGTATAAAAAAAGACAAATATTTACTAGTATATAGGCAATAGGCTGTATTATAAGCAGAGCTGGCAGTGATGCATATAACTAAAGTTGTCTAACACTTGCTATTTTACAGTTGTTATAAATATACATAACTTGTTTTGGTCAGTATTTCTATAACACATAAGGAAAAAATAATGTGGGTGACCTAATTATAAAAAAGGGATAGACGGAGAATATCTTATTGCCCACATCTTGAATACTGCGTACAGATGTGGTCTCCTCATCTCAAAAAAGATATACTGGCATTAGAAAAGGTTCACAGAAGGGCAACTAAAATGACTAGGGGTTTGGAACGGGTCCCATATGAGGAGAGATTAAATAGGCTAGTGCATTTCAGCTTGGAAAAGAGGAGACTAAGGGGGGATATAAAATCATGAGTGGTGTGGAGAAAGTGAATAAGGAAAAGTTATTTACTTGTTCCCATAATATAAGAACTAAGGGCCACCAAATGAAATTAATGGGCAGCAGGTTTAAAACAAATAAAAGGAAGTTCTTCAAACAGCGCACAGTCAACCTGTGGAACTCCTTGCCTGAGGAAGTTGTGAAGGCTAGGACTATAACAGGGTTAAAAGAGAACTAGATAAATTCATGGAGGTTAAGTCCATTAATGGCTATTAGACAGGATGGGTAAGGAATGGTGTCCCTAGCCTCTGTTTGTCAGAGGGTGGAGATGATGGCAGGAGAGAGATCACTTGATCATTTCCTGTTAGGTTCACTCCCTCTGGGACACCTGGCATTGGTCACTGTCGGTAGACAGGATACTGGGCTGGATGGACCTTTGGTCTGACACAGTATGGCCATTCTTATGTTCTTAACCAGGTTTTTGTCACCAGAGATGTCCGTGTCCATGTTAGAGATTACACCCATTGATTAAAGAAACTGATTTTGGAACGATATGACACAAACATTCAAAGTTAGTCCCTAGATATGTATGAATAGGGTGAGTAAAATTAGCTTCTCTGAAATCAGTGTGTATAACATAGTGACATAAAACAGTCAATAAATATTGAAGATATCCTTATTTACTTTAACCTGAATTTACTATTTAGCTCAGTGGTTTGAGCATTGGCCTGCTAAACCCTGGGTTGTGAAGTTAGGGATCTGGGGCAAAATCAGTACTTGGTCCTGCTAGTGAAGGCAGGGGGCTGGACTCGATGACCTTTCGGGGTCCCTTCCAGTTCTATGACATAGGTATATCTCCATATATTATTTATTAACCATTTTTTCTTAAATGAAATATTTTGAATAAATGCTAGAAGAAATAAACCCCAAATGTAAACATCAGAGAGCCTCTGTCTATGCTAGTTGGTTGCTTGGCCTGCATTTGACTTGGTCATGGAAGACTGCGTTCATTTGATCTTTCCTGTAAGGGAGGGTGATACTGATATCCCTAATGAGCTAGCTAGCAAAATATTGACCCAGGGAACATGAGAGAGGGAATATTTGTCAATAAGAATTCCCCAAAAGCAGCAATATCTGTTGACTATGAAATATTCTGTAATACTGGCTATTCAGTAGATGTCTCTGATTTGATGATTCCTAACTGGAAACAATCCATCTGGAAAGAGAAATGAATAGGCTGCCCTGTCCATGTGGTTAAAAATATCCTTCCAAAAGGTATTTTCATTCAAATATTTCCCTCTGTACATTAAAATAATTATATCTGTGGAGATACCAATAAATGGTCTTTATTTTTTACACTATGTTGCAGCTCCAGCTGCCTTAGCAGAGAAATACTGATAGAGGACCTCATTAATTTGAATGCTTGCTGTAAGCTTTCATATCAAGACAGACACTGATTAAGATAGATTTGACTTTTGAATAGAGATTTGAATGCAAAGAGCTATCATATTATAATTCATTGATTTGATTAATATAATCTCTCTTGCTGTTTGTGGAATGCTCACTAACAGAGTAAAGTTTTCTCAGATTAATTCATTATTCAAATTTTCATACATGTAATGTACCGTATGGCTTGGTTAAAATTCAGTAACCAAAATTTAAGCTATATTGTTTACTTACTAAATTTCTTTTGTGTGAGCAGTTATGCTAGTAAATACAGCTGGTCAAGAAATGGGAAAACTTCTGTGACAAAGTTGTTCCCTTTTTCAAAATTAGAATTTTTTTTTTACAATCTATAATAGTAAATTTCAGTTATCCCAGTTTTCATAGAAATGAAACACTAAAAGACTGCTCATACAGCTGAAGCAAGAACACGGAAACTTTTGAACAAATATTAATTGGGATTTTTTTCTGTATTCACCTAGCTTTACATTATGTATTTTTGGTTTAGTGGTGCAGTTTTATAATTTGTATGATTTTATAATTTGTATGATTCATGTCATCCTGAGAGAAAGAAAGAAGATGGAAAGACAGAAAGAAAAGACAGTCAAAGCTTATAAGCTTATACCAGTAAAAAAAAATAAATCTTTTTTTCTCTACTATCAGGAAAGGATGAGTCAGTGTTGCATGTGTAATACACAGAGACATTTTAGTATAACAAGATGATGCTTAACTCCTAGTGTCCTTGTCATTTAATCCATTTAGCTCTGTCCAGGGATCCCATGAATTTATGTGAACCCCCTGCTATCTTCTTTTGTTGACTTGCTCCCCTACGGTGAGATTCCCATCTGCTGGGAAGTGAAACTCTTTGCCAAACTTTATCTAATTTAACAAAATGTAACATGTAAATCCAACTTCTTCATTTATTACTTTGACAGGGCAGATGGCAATGAGTTTTTAAGAGACTGTAATGTTGGTAAAAAAGCTATATTATTTGTAGCATTTAATGGTTTTAGCTGCTTGGGTTTTAGTGCTTGATTTTGGGAAAAGACTCTGACACAGGCAATTAAACCTTTGAGCCATCCGTACTTAGTGATGCATCATAATTCAGCTGTTTTTAGAAAATCATATTGTGACCAAATAATCATTCATTAGGACAGAAAATATGTTTTTAATGGAAATTTGGGAGACATGTTTGGTAGCTGTTATGAATGACTAGTTTTCTAATAGCCCTAATTACTGGAGTATTTCTTTCTTGTTAATTTAAACCCATTAATGAAAACATATGATGCTAAGTTTAATATCTACTAACCCTTGATGACTGTTTTGACTTCCAGCATTGTCCTATAAATAACTATGAAAGATATGCACTTAAAATCAAAGGGTATCTCTTCACTGTAATTAAAGAGAACAGGGTCACCCAGCATCTCCTTAGCATCCAGTAAGAACATAGAAAAATTCATCATTAGCTTGAGTCAAGTACAATGTGTACTGCAACATTGCGTGACTTTAAAGACATTACCCTAAATCCATATTGCAAATTTCAAAATGGACTGACAATCTTAAGAGCAGGATTTGCATTTAGAGAGTACACAATGGGGCAGGGAGAAGATGAGATTGCAAGATGTTCATGTACAGAGAAAAACACAACACCCTAGATTTAATGAGAGCAGATGATATCATTTACCTGCCATTACAGACTCCTCAACTCCCCTTCTCTCCCTTTTTTGGATGTCTGAAAGGCTTTTCTAGATCCGGAGAAGGATTACAAATCTTGGGGCCCATCAATGTCCTTTTAATATAGAATATCAGCTGATTTTATGCTCAGTAACATTTCAAAAGGATATGCTTAACTGATGAAAGCAGGGTAGGACAGTTATTCAACTTGACCATTAACACATCTGAACATGGCTCTGTATTGAACGTAATATAGCCAAAGGACAGTGGGTGATATTGCATCCTCTGGACCTAACTATGCAGTCAGGTTTTCTTGTGTAAAGACTCAGTCTCACCTCATATGAGGTGAACAATCAAAATGTCTCAGGGAGAAAATTAAAGAAAGAACCTCACCCTTTACTCTGAACTTTGTTGGTTTAAGTCAGACACTTGGTGGTACTTCAGTCCTGTGTATGAATAAGTGCCATAAATACATACACTATATTTCATAGTAATTATTTTGCCCTTCTGATGGTGAGTTATATTCTGCCCAGATGTGGGGAGGAATCTGCCTGGGTGTGTTCTGAACTGCCAGGCACCAACTACAACTACAGGGGTCAACATTTTTTAGATATGATGCACCAAATTAACCCCTGATGCCTTGGATGGCATTGCAGCCGAGGAGGAATTTCACCCACCATCTTACGTTTATTTTAAATAAATTTAATTTGTATTTCAAATCTGTGTTTCATTAAACTTTCATCTCAGCTGCATTTCCTGGATTTTTTTCTTGTAGTTTAGACCACAGGCGCTGACTTATTTTTCCTGGTGGGTGCTCCACCCCAAGGCCCCGCCCCACTCCGCTCTTCCCCCAAGGCCCTGCCCTTGCTCCACCTCTTCCTGCCCCCATTCTGCCCCCTCCCCTGAGGCCCCCCACCCGCCACTCACTGCTCTCTGCCCTCCCTCCTGTCAGCTGCTGAACAGCTGATTGGTGGCCCCATTGAACAGCTGTGGCTGGTGGGTGCTGAGCACCTCCTATCTTTTTTCTGTGGGTGCTTGAGCCCCAGAGCACCCATCGAGTTGGCACCTATATTTTGGACTACAAGAAAAAGGGTTAGATATACCCCTCCCACATCAAAAGTTATGGGAAAGGGATCTTACAAAGGTTGGTTCTTGATCCTACTCTAATTAACATTTTTATCAGTGACCTGGAAAAAACATAAAATCATCATTGATAAAGTTTGCAGATGACACAAAAATTGGCAGAGTGGTAAATAATGAAGAGGACAGGTCACTGATTCAGAGTGATCTGGAAAGCTAGATAAACTGAATGTTGTTTGCTTGCACCAATTTTAATATGGTTAAATGTAAATGTACACATCTGGGAACAAAGAAGGTAGGCCATACTTACAGGATGGGGGATTCTATCCTGGGAAGAATTTAATCTGAAAAAGATCTGGGAGTCATCGTGAATAATTAGCTAGATCTCAGTTCCAAGTGTGATACCATGGCCAAAAGAGGTAATGCAATCTTGGGATGCATAAATAGGGGAATCTTGTTAGGGGTAGAAAGGATGTTTTACCTTTCAAGTTGGGGCTAATGCAACTACAGCTGGAATACCATGTTCACTTCTAGTGGCCGCAATTTCAGCAGGATGTTGATAAATTGGAAAGGGTTCAGAGAACAGTCATGAGAATGATTAAAGGATTAGAAAACATGCTTTATAGTGATAGACTCAAGGAGCTGAATCTCTTTGATAAGTTAAAGAGAAGATTAAGGGGTAACTTGATTACAGCTTATTAAATATTTGTTCCCCATCTAGATACTTATAATGTGCTCCTCAGTTTAGCAGAGGAAGGTATACCATGATCCAATGTCTGCAAATTGAAGTTAGACCTATTCAGACTGGAAATAAGTTGTAAATTTTTAACTGAGAGTAATTAATCATTGGAACAATACCCAGGGTTGTGGTGGATTCTCTATCACTGACAATTTTAAAATCAAGATTGGA
The DNA here is from genome assembly GCF_028017835.1 of Emys orbicularis. Classification (NCBI taxonomy): domain Eukaryota; kingdom Metazoa; phylum Chordata; order Testudines; family Emydidae; genus Emys; species Emys orbicularis. Next base: position 262,773,840 of record NC_088683.1, on the reverse strand, counting down.
TGTTTTTCTAAAAGATATGCTCTAGGAATTATTTAGGGGATGATCCATGGCTTGTGTGATACAGGAGGTCAGATTAGATGATCACAGTGGTTCCTTCTGACCTTGGAATCTATGAATTCTTGGTGATGAGTTCCTCACAGGGCCGGCTCCAGGCACCAGCTTGGCAAGCAGGTGCTTGGGGCGGCCACTCCGGAGGGGGGCGGCACGTCTAGCTATTCGGCGGCAATTCGGCGGACGGTCCCTCACTCCCACTCAGAGTGAAGGACCTCCTGCTGAATTGCCGCCGCAGATCGCAATCGCGATCGCGGCTTTTTTTTTTTTTGGCTGCTTGGGGCGGCCAAAACCCTGGAGCCGGCCCTGGTTCCTCACAGATATTTTCCTACTGAATGACATTTGGAGATGTATTTGGTCCCCAGCAACAAAAGCCATGGGGCCTACACCCTACTCTGGTGGATCTCCTTGGATCTTTTGGGAGACTAGGACCATTCTAGAGAAGCCCTCTCTTCTTCTGTGGCTCCAGCAGCCCACCTGGCTCCCTGTAAATGTAGATCAAAAGGAGATGACTCCAAGGACCATCTCTTTCCACAGCTACCCCTTCTGGGCAGAGTGAGGATCAAAGGAGAAATTTAAAAAGTCTGGAGTTGTATTAACTTTTCATGGTAAAACCTTTGGGGGTTTTGGGACTAGAGGGGGAGACAATTTTGCGACTGCATAGTCTGGGGAGCTGCAGAGCATGGTGCTGTGGGGGCATGGTGTTGTAGAGGGACCCCATAGTGCACAGATCTCCCGTGATGTAATCTGGCCAAAATTGTATTTTTAGTTCTTTGAAAATCTAAAAGGATCCTATTCTACCACCCTTATTCCACAAACATCCCTATGGAATAAAATAAAATAAAATAAAATGGGAGTAAGGTATTACTCACTGTAAGAGTAGCAGAATCAGACCCTTAATTTTTTTCTTCACTCTAAATTTATGAGAATTGGAATTTTCGGGTCATTTTTTAATTTCATTTTATAATAAAGAAAAGAAGAAAAAATACAGCAAACTTTACTTTCCCTAAAGAGGGAACTGTGATTTCCAATGAGAGTTGACACAACATGGAAGTTTAAAGCAAAAGGAGGTAAAAGTTGATTTTAAAAAAATCCCCACTATCTTAAGAAAATCAATTCTTTATTTTCACTAGTTGTGTGTAGGTAGTTTATGGTGTTTCGGTAATTCTGACCTTTGTTGGACTACGTTGCTGTGTGTCAATAAAATGAGGAGTCTAAACAAGCAAAGCAATCATTCTATGTGTAGCTAGTTAAAATTCATGGCCAGTAGTGAACAGATTGCCAGAGGAAAACTCTCAGCCTGCTCCTCTACTGGTACACTACCACTGGCAGAGCCCCTTTTATTCAAGCCTATCCTGGTGGTTGCCTCCAATTCTTTTGCAAATCTTTCCCTCCCCTCACAAATTTATGGCCCATTGACTGGTTTCTGTGGGTGGCTTGAAACATCTGGGCTGCAATCCTCCAGTGTATGTCCTGCACCCTCCTTTAAAACAATGGAACACAGACCAAGAACAGCGCAGCAATGTCCAAATGCAAAATCAGTAAAGAATAATGGAGCTGTTTAACATGTATATTCATTATTCACACTCAATTAAGGCCCAAGTGAAGGTAGGGGAGCTCAGGGCCTTACTTTGTCAGCCTCAAAAAAAGTTCTTGTGATTGTTACATCATGTTTCATTAGCCTAATTCAGTTTAGGTAATGCTAATTTTCCCCTGGATGTCAGGCCTATCACCACCAGCTGTCACTTTTACAGGAAGTTTCTGCAGTAGAAGTAGCCAAGTTAATGCTGAGCTTGTAGAACTAGTATGGCTAAAGTTCTTCAGTCCGACAGAAGAAATGCTTTAAAAACAGCACATAAAACTAACGTATAGGGCAAAATCTAGGGAATAAAATAGGAAAGGGGGGGGGGAACCCTTTTCCTGAAGAATTTTTAAAACATATAGCAGAGATAGGATTTTCTATTAAACTCTATAGGATACTTTAAAAAATGTAGAAAAGCTAAAATTCTCTATTAAATGCTATACAATTTTAGATTAATTTTTATAAAAACTTTTTTAGGGTTGCACTCTGTCTAGCCTTTATGTAGGTGCACAATATGAGAGATAGGAGGGCTGCAAGGAGCCTCTGCCTTCCTAATGTGGTCTATATAAGGATCGGGCAGAATGGTTAGTGCAGAGACTATCCCTTCTGCCCCCGGCCCATTGTTTCATGGGCCCCCGAAGTACAGCTGGGCTTTTCAATGGTTTATTGAAAAAAATGGCTGTTCCACGTCAGGATGAAACTGACTCCTTTCAGAACTTTTTGTGAAAGGCCCCTTTATAGACAAAAGCCCAGTAGTTATGGCACTCACATGGGATGCAGGAAATACAGGTATGGGAGAACTGGCTTCAAGTCCCTGTTCTGCCTGATTCAGAGTGACGCCAAATCTCTCACATCCTATGTGAACACCTGCGTAGTCTGGCCTGGGCCTCTCTCAGTCTCTCCTGTTGCAGCTGTTCCACTTTATATAAATAATTAACTATTGATTGGGACAGGGCTTGAACCAGGGTCTCCCACAGCCCAGGCAAATGCCATAACTACTGGGCAATAGGCAGGGGCAGCAAGTTGTATGGGGCCAAGGCTCCATACAATATCCAGTGCCTGTGGGCCCATCTCCACCAATGTTCGGGGCTGGGTCTCTCCCCAGGCCCCACCTGCCGCCCCCATGCACCTCCTTCGGGCCCCGGAGCATCCCTGCCTCAAGCCAGTGGCTGCCCCCTGCTGTGCTCCGCTCTGCTGGCTCCCGGCATCAACTCAGGGTCCTAACGCCCCCATCCACTAGTGGCAGGGCAGGCTGACCCTGACCCTGCCCTTCCGCCTCAGACCCTTACCTTTTCCAGTTGGGCCCTCCACCAGCACAGGGGGCCCCCTTGCCCGCAGTCACCACTCCTGCCCCACGTTGGGCAAGGGGCAGCCCCACCCCCAGTGAGGGGCAGCAGCAGGGGAGGAGGCGCACATGTTATGGCAGCCTCCCTCCCACCCCCGACACCCACCACAGGTGAGGCGAGGGGGGTTCCTGGACCTGAGAGAGCCCCTAGGACAGTCCAGTGACAGAGGTGCGAGGTGAGTGTGCTGCTGGGGGGAGAGGAGGACCCCTCCCCGGAATTTGCTGCTGCTGGCTGGGGGAGTCCTCCTCTCTGGCCCCAGCCCCGGGGCAGCCTGCCCCACCCCAAAGCCCACACCGTAACCCTCTGCCCTAGCTCTGAGCCCCTCCCACACTCCAAACCCCTCATCCCCAGCCAGAGCCCTCATCCCCTCTGTACCCTAACCCTCCGTCCCAGCCCTGAGCCCCGTCCTGCATTGTGAACCCCTCATCCCCGGCCCCACCCCACAGCCCTCACCCCTGCACCTCAACCCTTTGCCTGAGCCCCTCCCACAACCCAAACCCCTCATCACAAGCCCCACCCCAGAGCCCTCACATTTTTACATTATTTTTAAAAATGTATATCGGCTTACAAGGCAGGTGTGTGGGGGGGGCGGGACTTGGACCTGTTCTGGGCACCACCAAAAATTATTCAAACCTGCTGCCCCTGGCAATAGTCACTCTCTGGCTCAATGAATATTTATACAAAGTGTAACAGCTCCAACAGGTGAGCTTGAAAGAGGCCCATCTCAGAATACCTGGTAACTCAGTGATTAGAGCACTGGGCTAGGATATGGGGAGCTGGGTTCAGATCTCTGCTCTGAATCAGGCAGAGCAGGGACTTAAATCTGTTTCTCCTATAACCCACGTGAGTACCATGGCTATAATGGGGTGAGGGTCTCTTTGGCTTTGAACAGAAATTCCACTTTGGACCTGAGAATCCTTGCCAATAGGTGTTTCATCCTTCCACAGAAAAATAACGTTAGCATTTTTCACCAGAAAAATTCCTGACCAGCTCTACCCCAAAGAGGGGAGGGTGGTACAGCAAGGGGGGTAGTAGTGTGCACTTTCCCCCTCTGCATTAATGATCTTTAGGTGATGCACCCCCACTGCAGGGTTGTGCTTGAATAACATCATTTGGTGCTTAATTACTAAAGAGTCACATTGGTTTTATCCTGATTTAATTCTATAGTACATTTCTACTAGGTCATCTGGGTCATAAAGACACTGGGCCTCCGACTGGAAACTGAGCTTTATGCTGTTGTTTCTGTTCTGCTTTCTCACCGATGGAGGTACTTGCCCTCGCAACCTAAAGTTCCTCTTTACCTAAGCCATGCTGCTTCTCACCTTGCTTCTTTCTATGAGTACAGACTTGATTGTAGTTGTGCTTTGTTGTTTCTGAGAGATGAAATATGCACCTGTTTTGAGGTCAGTTCCATGCTTAAGTACCTGTTCATATACCACACAGCTTACATAGGTGGGATCACAGGGGTCATTGAAAAAATATTTCTACATCTACGGCCTTCACCTTTGGTGTTTCCCCGGTACATGTACAATGATTTGCATGTTGCTTGTGTGGAACAGCAGAGACAATAACCTGGCAATTTCCTTCACTTCTGTTCCTCCCTGTGGCCTCTTGTTCCAATAACTACTTCTTTTCTAGCTCCTGGGATGGCATGTCTGTATTCTTTTAGACACTGATGAAGTGAGATGCTAGCAGCGCACTACTGTGAGTTCTACATTCATGTGTGGGTTAGATGTATGCTCCAGAGGGCATTCCACAATGAAACCTGCCTCCTCCATTTTATCCTAAGAATTAATAGGCTCTGTGGCAGCAGCAGTATCTCTCATAATTAACCCAGAAATGCATCATCCCCAGATGAAACCTCCCTTCCAAGTAATATCACACTAATATCTGCATCAGCTTGATGCTCCACATCATCTGCTCCACATCTGCTGGTCTGAAAAGGAGGTTTCTAGACCTAACTGCCTACTTGTCACAGTCAAAGTGAGCAAAACAGAGTGACAACTCTGTGTTACAACGTGTTGTGATCTACAAATAGCACAAATGCCAGGTTGTGGTGATAAAGCCCAATTGATGCTGATGTTATGACTAGTTACTTTAATGTGCCTGGGGCTTGAAATTGTCTGATGAACGGACAAATATCTCTGATTTTTTGCTGACACGGTTTTCTCTTGATTGTATGGTGATGACCAATAATGGTACACCTCTACCCCGATATACCGCTGTCCTCGGGAGCCAAAAAATCTTACTGCGTTATAGGTGAAACCGCGTTATATCGAACTTGCTTTGATCCACCGGAGTGCGCAGCCAGCCCCCCAGGAGCACTGCTTTACCGCATTATATCCGAATTCATGTTATATCGGGTCGCGTTATATCGGGGAAGAGGTGTAGTTAGTATATTTTATATGAGACACTGTTTATCACTGAAATGGGACAGGGTTCTATAATCCTCCCACAAGAATTCTGGTACAAAGAAAATTAACTAAATAATGACAACCAGCTAAGGCTATGAATGCACATGAAATTGTTTGATGTCAAAGACTGTAGTGAAAACAAAAGTAAATACCATGCACTTAGTACATTTCATATCAGATAGGATGGGATGCTGCTTGAATTCTGAAAATCAAGTAGCCAATACTCACAGTAAATTGTTCACAATCAGTCCATAGTGAAGAGGAAAAATTGCAAAAGACTTTCTAATAGAAGAAATAGACCCATTTGCAGACATTCTAAGAGCAGAAAAACAAGCTAAATTTATTGAGCAAATGATTTGCTTATCTCCTTTAAATACGTATATAGACAAATGTTTAGCCCTGCATTGTTTATTGGAGAGAAGGATGGTGCTACTGTTTGAATAAAGTGCATTTAATTCATATTTAAGAACACAATACAAATTCTTATTATTTTCTGAAAGATTCTGTGAAGTAAAGTTTTAAACCGCAATATTGTGGTTCTTTTGTCTAAGCAAAAAATTACCACAAGTATTTAAATTGGACTACTTCGTGTCCATTCTCTTGTAAAAACACATGCAGTTTATTTTTATTGCCAATTGAACAATAAAAAAATCAGAGATAACAAGATCCATTCACTTAGCAGCAGCTATGAATTACATTTGAATAACTTCAGTTTCAAAAAGAAACTAATTCTCATGAAAACCCCTGTAGGATTCATATTTCATCTGTAAATTTTGCATATTATCTAAAAGATAGATTTTAGCATTTCCCTTGGCAAATCTCCAAAGGGCTTGGAAATGTACTTGTTTTATCTATTGTGGCTTTAAAAAAAACCCAGAAAACTCAGGCAACTGCTCCTGAAGAAGTGTCTACTTCTGAAATGAGATCCACTTCACTCTTCCTGTCACATCCCAGCTCTCTGTGAAGAGAAGTCTTTTTAAAGAGGTTCTGCTTATCTTGTTTTACTTTGAAACCTGTTCAAAGGAAAGAAGAAAGTTCCCACTTAGCCTAGTTAGCCCTAGTCTAGATCATTTAGTTTGTTTTTGTAAAAGCCCTCTCTTTAAAGATAAGGGTCTTTACATTGTGTCAGGTAATTTGAGTTAAGCTTTTGTGTTATATGCTTTTCTATCTAGGTACTTAGATGGCTTTCATCGCTGTAGTATCTGAGTGCCTCACCATCACTGGGTTTTATCCTCAGAACACCCCCTGTGAGGTAGGGAAATACTGTCTTAATGTTATAGCTGAGGAACTGAAGTACAGGGAAGATTAAGTGATTTGCCCAAGGTCACACAGCAGGTCTGAGATTGTGCCAGGAACTGAATCCTGATTTCTTGAGTCTCCATGAGACCATCCTTCCTCCCCTTTTCTCAGTGTTGCTGACAATTAAATAAACACCTTCTGTTGAGAGTAACATCAAAGCCACACGCATAACTCCAACATATTGTTAATGGAGCAGAACAGTCATCTCAGGATAACAGCTATGCAGTGCTACTTAAGGGCTGGATTCTGTGAGATGCTGGGTGCTCAATGCTTCTTGGGAAGTGTTCAGCATCTAGCAGGATGGAGATCTAAATACTGATATAAATGTCAAGATATTTATTTCAAGATGAGACAAAGCTCTAACGCAATGCCTGCACTGCTGAAGTGGAGCTGGTTGGTTGGGTCATCAGGAGCAGCGTCCCTTATGCTATGGGTGATTGTGTGAAGACAGGATCACCGGCAAACTAGGATCTGGATTGGTACCCACCTCTTCTGCCTAAAAAGGTGCAACAGCACCTCTACAACTCTGTGTATTCCTACCCATGTATTAGATATGCTGTTTTCTTCAAAGGTCTGTAATATTTTTCAACCTGGTAGGCTTTGAATGGCATTCATGACAACTGCTTTCCAAATTAACAACCAAGGGAAGGTGTATTCAGCAAGCTGTGCATCTACTGTAGTAACCAATATATAGCAAGCCAGGGAATGAACGAATCTGCACTGGGCTATGTACAAGAGGAACAAATTCTGGTGAACAAGCCCATCCCAGCTGCAGTCCTTGCAGCCATTTGTACATTAGGTTAAACCTCCATTGTGATGGGGGTCTATGTTCAGGATACATAGTACTGAATGCAACTATGGGTATGTCTACACTACGAAATTAGGTCGATTTAATAGAAGTCAATTTTTTAGAAATCGATTTGATACAGTCGATTGTGTGTGTCCCCACTAAGCGCATTAAGTTGGCGGTGTGCGTCCACAGTACCGAGGCTAGCGTTGACTTTCGGAGCGTTGCACTGTGGTAGCTATCCCACAGTTCCCACAGTCTCCTCCGCCCATTGGAATTCTGGGTTGAGCTCCCAATGCCTGATGGGGCAAAAACATTGTCGCTGGTGGTTCTGGATACATGTCGTCAGGCCCCCCTCCCTCCCTCCCTCCGTGAAAACAACGGCAAAAAATCGTTTCTTGCCTTTTTTCCTGGGTTACCCGTGCAGATGACATACCACGGCAAGCATGGAGCCCGCTCAGCTCACTGTCACCGTATGTCTCCTGGGTGCTGGCAGACGCAGTACTGCAGTGCTACACAGCAGCATCCCCTTGCCTTGCCTTGCCTTGCGGACGGCAGATGGTGCAATACGACTGCTAGCCGTCATTGTCATCCCATGGGTGCTCCTGGCCGACCTCAGTTAGGTTGGTCGGGAGTGCCTGGGCAGACATGGGTGCTCCTGGCCGGCCTCGGTGAGGTCAGTCGGGGGTGCCTGGACAAAAATGAGAATGACTCCAGGTCATTCTCTTCTTTAAGTTTTATCTAATGGAGATTCAGTCCTGCCTGGAATATCATGCCAGCTGGAGGCTTCTGCCTCAGGCTGCTCTCCCAGTCAGCAGCACCACGTGGTCGCGCCTACCCCTTGCTCCCCTGGCTCATGAAGCTTGGACAGTAGTAAGGAGCAGTTAAACTATAGGCTAAGTAGTAGAATGTGCCTTTGGACGTTTAAAAGCTCGCTGGCGCAGTTTACTGACTCGGTTAGACCTCAGTGAAACCAATATTCCCATTGTTATTACTGCTTGCTGTGTGCTCCACAATATCTGTGAGAGTAAGGGGGAGACGTTTATGGCAGGGTGGGAGGTTGAGGCAAATCACCTGGCCACTGATTACGCACAGCCAGACACCAGGGCGGTCAGAAGAGCACAGCAGGGTGTGCTGTGCATCAGAGAAGCTTTGAAAACCAGTTTCATGACTGGTCAGGCTACAGTGTGAAAGTTCTGTTTGTTTCTCCTTGATGAAAACCTGCCCCCTTGGTTCACTCTACTTCCCAGTAAGCCAATCGCCGTCCCCTCCCCCCTTTGATCTCTGCTTGCAGAGGCAATAAAGTCATTGTTGTTTCAAATTCATGCATTCTTTATTAATTTGTCACACAAATGGAGGGATAACTGCCAAGGAAGCCCGGGAGGGGTGGGGGAGGAGGGAAGCACAGGGGTGGGGTAGTTGTAGGGGCACCCCTTAGAATGGCATGCAGCTCATCATAGAAGCGGCATGTCTGGGGCTCTGACCTGGAGCGGCCATTTGCTTCTCTGGTTCTTTGGTAGGCTTGCCTGAGCGCCTTAAGTGTCACACGGCACTGCTGCGGGTCCCTGTTATAACCTCTGTCCTTCATGCCCTTGGAGATTTTTTCAAATATTCTGGCATTTTGTCTTTTGGAACAGAGTTCGGATAGCACGGATTTGTCTCTCCATACAGCGATCAGATGCAGAACCTCCCGTTGGGCCCATGCTGGAGCTCATTCAAAAGTTCGTGGGGCTTTTCCTGTCTACCTGGCCAGTGCATCTGAGTTGAGAGTGCTGTCCAGAGTGGTCACAATGGAGCACTCTGGGATAGCTCCCGGAGGCCAATACCGTCAAATTGCGTCCACACTACCCTAAATTCAACCCAGCAGGGTCGATTTCAGCGCTAATCCCCTCGTCAGGGAGGAGTACAGAAATTGATTTTAAGAGCCCTTTAAGTCGACAAAAATGGCTTCGTCGTGTGGACGGGTGCAGGGTTAAATCAATCTAACCCTGCTAAATTCGACCTAAACTCGTAGTGTAGACCAGGGCTATGAGTATTCACATGAGCTCACACTTTGCTTACCGTAGTATGCCTAAGTCCCATCGTGACTCAATTTTGAGCTAAAATATTTGTCAGGCTACATATACAAGAGATGACAACTCTCTTAATGAGCTCAAACTGTTTATTGCCTGATTTTCAGAGGTGCTGAGCAGCCGTAGCTTCTCGTGAGGTTAATGGGAGCTGTGGGTGCTCAACATCTCTGACTATCAAACCACCAGTGGCTGGACACAGGTTGGGAGAGACTACAGTTTTTGCTTTCATGTTGGTTTCACACTGTCTATTAAAATAGATAGTGGGTGAGATCCTCAGTCAGTATACATTGGCGTAGCTCAATTGAAATAATCAGCTGAGGATCTGGTTCAGCAAATCAAGAAGAAAGCAAAACCCAAAGGTAATTTTAAATACCAGCTTGTAATGAGATCCTTTTGAATCTGTGTTCCTCTCCTCCTCCCTTTCTCCCACCTTGTCTTGAAGTTCAGAGAAACCAAAAGATGCGAAGAGTTGTAAGTGTGGCATAAGTAGCAAAACACCAGAGTAGAGAGGGGTATGGGAATTCCTTGTGTTCAGCCATTAGACACCAGACTTTGCCATGCAAAAGTAAATGATTTATTGTGGGAAAGAAAGAAAGAGCACATAAATAAATCAATGTGGTAGCTGAGTTGTCTCTCAACTTCAGAGCTCTTTAATTTCTTTCCTTCCACTTTTTTGCACTTTCTAAAGCTTCTTAGCCTAGTGAAAACAGCCTTTGCCCTTTATATGTGTGTTACCCAAGGTCTGTCTTCCTGTAGGCACTTTGAGTACCATAGATTATAGTGGGGACCCCCAACTGTTCCCTTTGACTTTTTACTTCAGATCTTCCATAGCTATCAAAGTCCTGTTCAAGGATGCTCTGCAGTGGGCTGAAAAGCACTGAAATGCTTTTAGAGTGCAATCTTTTCATACTATGAAGCAGTCAAGGGTCATACGCTAGGGTAGCCATTTAAAAGTCAAAAAATACTGTTCAGAAAAAGGGGAAAAAAACACCATTTCTTCATTCAATTTCAATACCCCAGGAGCCACTGACATTTCACTTTTGTTTTTTTCAAATAGACTTGGCAGAATACCTGAAGCTTAATAAATAAAAAGTATCATTAAAAACATATCTGCTCACCTATCTTAATTTAAACAAGTCAGCTACTCATATTAAACAATTCACTTCCTACATACTTGTTTTCGAGTTTATTCCCCTAGATTAACTATCCTTGTCCAGGTTGAATGTTGTTTTGTTATTTTGTGTGCATTTTTGAGTTAATTATAATACTTGACACATATACAATTTGTTACATGTTCCATCCAGCACCAACAATATGTATTAATCAGGTGCCCGACACTGCAAATGCACCCTAAAGTTTTAAAAGTGGCCTCTGATTTTGGTTGCCTCTGCTTGTCTAAAGTTGGGTACCCACAAATAGAAGAAAATGAAATAACTTTTGAAAAATTCGGTTTAAATAACTTCTCTTTGCACAACTCTGTGAGGCAGTATGCTAAGTGTAGACAACCTGTATCTCTAATTTGTTTGCTGCATACTTTGTCTTCACATGCAATGAAATCTGCTCCCTGTTGCAGAGGCAGCTGCCATTTTATGTTCACTCTGTGACAGAGGAGTGCACGTAGTGCTCTGTCATGGACACCTTACTTTTTGTCATTCTTGTTTTGTTCCTCCCCTCCTGTCACACAGTAGAGATAATCCTGAAAGAGAGAATTTGGCTTCTATTTGTATGTGGAAAATCATAACAGTAATTATTAATTCTGACGAAGAAGAGGAAACTGAAGCATAGAGGTGAAGTGACTTGCTCAAAGCCATGTGAAAAGGAGGTGATAGGGCAAGAATTGAACTCAGAAGGTCCCTTTCAACGCTATGTTTGTTTTTTATCACTATTTTAAAAATTTCCATTGAAGTGGAATTCTAATTAAAAGCATTTAAAATAATTTCTGCTGTCTCAAACAGTTGCGCGTGTCCCATTAGATCTGAGTGCCTCTAAGTCCCATTATATTATCTCTCTGCCTTCACTCTGCCCCACTTCTGAGAGTTAAATTCAACACCCAGTTTACTCCCTCTTCCAGATTATTATTTAAGACCTTAAATAACATTGGGTGTAACAACAATCTCTGTGGTAAACCCCTGGCTGAGACTCCACAAACGAACACATTACCATTTATCATTAGCCTTTGTTTACAATACTGGCCTGCCTCTCTCCCCCACCCCCAAGATCTCAGAATTCAGGAGTGCGCTGTCAGTTGAATGAGTTATAAGATTTGGCCAGTTGCTGGCCAGCTGAGTACCATCATCCCCTTCCTGGAAACAGCTGCCAGAACAAGAGGTAAGAAGCACTCTGTCTGAAGGTGATAAGGCATAGACGGAGAACAGCAATACCAGGAGGTGAGAACAACCAGGGGAGCTGGGAGTGCTAAGATACGAAAGGGCTGAAGAAGAGAATAGCATCAGAAAACAGAGGAGGAGGTAAAAGGTTGTGAAGGGAAAGGCAGATGTGATAGTTGGAGGGGAGAAGGCAGCACTGATGGAAGTGGAAAGGGAGTGGGAAACTGTGAATGGCAAGAAACCAGGTCTCAGTCAGTGAAACCTGTATTAATTGCCCACTTAAGACATCCACAAAAAGTGATCTTCTAAAATTGCACAATTTATTATATATGTCTATCATTTGTTTTGTTATTAAAAATACACAGATGAATGCAAAGTGCAGAGTTTCTTGTGCACAGAGTGTAGTAGTGGTGCATGCCTTATGGGCTCTGAAATCAGGAGGTTCAGCTGATCTCTATGGGGTTGTGACACACATGACAATTTCCTGCCATATCTTTAGGAGACCTTATTGAGCGGGGAGGGATAGCTCAGTGGTTTGAGCATTGGCCTGCTAAACCCAGGGTTGTGAGTTCAATCCTTGAGGGGGCCATTTAGGGATCTGGGGCAAAATCAATATTTGGTCTTGCTAGTGAAGGCAGGGGGCTGGACTCGATGACCTTTCAAGGTCCCTTCCAGTTCTATGAGATAGGTATATCTCCATATATTAAAGTTTAAGTATCTTTGGGTCCATTGTATTAAATGAATGGCTTATGTATTATAGTGGGCCAGGATTGAATGTAGCCTCTTGAGGGGGGAGATGTGACAAAGTGAGCCCTGGGGTTTCAACGGATTATACCGAACAATATGCCAGACAAAATGAACTTTTGGAACAAAATGTGTTAAGTGGTTTTCCTGGGGAATATCTAGGGAAAGGTGAATGCAAAAAGCAAGACTTTGGAAACTATGCCCTGAGGAGGGGCCTTTGAGCTGGCCTCATGTGACAGGTGATCAGCTGACAATGGCCCCTCCTCAGGCCATAGTTTCCAAAGTTCTATAAAGGAAAGACTGAGCTATTTGTGGTTGTTCAGGTTCTGAAACTGAGACAGTTATGGACTTGTAACCACAGGGAAAACATAGTTGTGTGTTTTGAAGAACTGACAACTACCAGAGCCCAAAGTTGGAGTTGAGGTGATCTCTGGTAAATTTTTTAGCATGCATGTAGATTCTTTTATTGTTTTTAATGTTTTCTCTCCAATGCTTTCACCTTAAGAATAAATGTGCTTGCTTAACTGTGGGCAATTACTGCTGTTCATAACCTTTAAAGAGAAAGCAAAGTGCAGGCACAGGCCTGTTTAGGCAGTCTGGGAATATCAGAGGAAACTATATAGCCTGGAGAAACCCCAGTCAGGAGGGAGAGAGTCACAGGTCTCTGTTCAAGAGAGGTGATGGCTGAGGAGTTGTGAGCCTAGAGTGGGTGCTCTTGAGGAACGACTGAGGGGAATAAAGGTGCAGATGCCCTGAACTGTGATGCTGGTGTCTGAGTTTTTGGAGACCTGGTCACTTAATACAGGTAATTTTATACTGTGCAGATAATTTTATATTTTTAAGGCTACTCTGGAGTAGCTGCTTAAAGCTGTTGTTTTGCTTACTAAAATTTGTCTTTAACACAGGTTTCACTATATTCTGTGTATTAAAAACCAGACATTTTAAATAATGAAGAAATAATTCCATCTTGGATACATCAGTTGGAGTTGCAGTTCAAATAAATCTCCTTCAATTCAGTTGCTTATATGAATCTTCTCCAAAACTTCTGAGGGCTTCTCACTCCTTCCCCCCCCCTTTTTTTGCTCTATCTTCCTCCCTTACTCCTCCCAATTCAATCTCATTCTTCACTACTCACCAAAATCCAAGCTGATCCTTAACTTCCTTCTCCTCTTTTCCACTAAGTAAACGTCAGTGACCAGTTTGTCCCATTCTTTGTTGTCCTCTCACAATACTTCTTCCTCTTCCCTTTTTCCATGACCACTAACTCACCTCCCATGCCAAATCCAAGGTATTTTCTACCTTCTGAAGCCCCCTGCCTCCCCATCCCCACCTGCTTTAATTTTAGTGACATTCTGACAAACTCCCACTGAATCTTAGCTTGTGAATGGTCAATCTGGAGCAGGGCCTGCTCCAGCTTTTTTGCCGCTCCAAGCAGTGAAAAAAAAAAGAAAGAAAGAAAAAGAAAAACCCGATTGAGCTCCCACCGAAGTGCCGCCAAAGAGGAAGAGATGTAGTGAAGGACTCGCTGCCGAATTGCCGCCGAAGACTACAGCGGAGCGCTTGAGTGGCTGCCGAACGGCCGCCGAAGACCCAGACGTGCCGCCTCAATATCGGACAGAGTGCCGCCCCTTTCTATTGGCCGCCCCAGGCACCTGCTTCCTTCGCTGGTGTCTGGAGCCGGCCCTGATCTGGAGGTTCCATTTGGATGAACATTCAACAGTTCTGATGCTTTCCAGAGGTGTTTCGTCCAGCAATCCAGTTGGAATTGGAAACCTCATGAGACAAGCTTTGTAGCAAGACTTCTTGTTCTTTTTTCACCACTGATCAATAGCTAGGAGAAACCTCAGGATTAGAGCTAGTAGAAATTTTTCACTATGTTTTTAATGAGAAAAATGGTTGGAAAATGTCATTATTTGGGAAATGTTCAGGTTATCAAAAAAAAGAAGTTGAAAACCTAGAGAGAGAGAGACTGAAAAGCAAAAGTGTTTGTGTTCAAAATTTTCCCCTCTTCCTGCTCTTTTTTCCTCTTTGGCACAGTAAACAGAATAAAAGGGGGAAGGGGGCAAAAACTGAAAAAAAAATGTTTTGATTACTGTTTTTTAAAAAAAACATCATTTTTTACACCAGCATTTGCCTGGCTCCAGGCACATGGGAAACTAGATTGATTCTGTCAGGCTCCAGGCTCCCTGAGCTATTGACTGCAGTGGGAACCATGCTGATGCAGCAAAGGGGGCCTGAAGGTCACCTGGTGACCAACCTCTTCTCAGACATCCCTGGCTGAAACTTCCTAATTTTCAAAATTTCAATTATTTTTTTTTCATGAAAAATTTAGATTAAATTTCTCCGGTCTTCATTTTTTGACCAGTTCTACTCCCAGGGAGCAGACAGAAAGAGCTGGCTCTTAGCACAAAGCCTCTGAAAGCTGCCCAGTGCATAGGGACAGTAAAACCACTATTAAACCCCTTAAGGTGGCACAATATGTAGTTGCTTCCCTGGGCAGCCTGGCTGGCTGCTGCCTGAAGGGAGAAGAGGAGCAGGACCCTCCCTTTTTCCCACAGCCCTTTGGGGTAGCTTGATGGAATGGTGAATGCATGGACTGTGATTGTGCCCATCCTCATCACAGGATTGGAAAGGGGGAGGTTTCCCTGGCCTGCCTCTTCCCTGGCACACCTGGACACAGTCTTACCCTATGTTTTCATGCAGTTTTGCGGTGTGTAAGGGGCCCTCCCCCCCCTCCATCTCTTTGATTTAAAAAGCCATCAGACGTTCAAAAATTGTAGGAACTGTATCTTGGTAAGAGGCCTGGCCTCTGAGGTGAAAAATGATCGAATGTAAACAGGTGAAAATAATCAAAAGTGTCAAATCTGCTCTTAACATGGTAAATTCTGCGGGTCAAGTCTGCTTGGCGCTGAAACGGGCAGGCCTGAAATCTCACATTTCCCCAGGGTGTGACTAATGCAGCTCTAAAACAACACACGTAATCCCAGAGTATTAAGGCACTCATAAAAGATCACTTCTCTAAGTATAGATGTATCCCACGGAGTGTGTGCCAGCTATACAATGCTGTTTCACAGTCAGACTGTCTCAGTTTCGAATATGCTGGTGCTAATGCAGATCTCTCTCTGTTTCACAGTGAAACACTAGTCACATTAGTGGAGTCTCCACTGCCATTTCTAGGTGTCTGGGGCCAGTATTTTATTCAGCTGTCCCTTCTTATGCAAGAGTGGAATAGGTCATCAAAAAGCTTACATTTGCTTACATTTCACTGTTCCAATACATGGTAGAAAAGTTTGTGACATGGACTTGCAGTTCTTTTTTGTCTCAGGATTAGGGTGACCAGACAGCAAATGTGAAAAATCAGGACGGGGGTGGGGGGTAATAGGAGCCTATATAAGAAAAAGACCCAAAAATCGGGACTGTCCCTATAAATCAGGACATCTGGTCATCCTACTCAGGATAAATAGGCATGTATACAGTGTTGTAGCCATGTCTTTCCCAGGATATGAGAGAGGGTGGATGAGGTAATATCTTTTATTGGACCAAATTCTGTTGGTGAGAGAGACAAGCTTTCGAGCGACATAGAGCTCTGAGGTCTGGAAAGGTACTTAGTGTCACAGTTAAATACAAATGTACCTTTCCCAGACCTCAGGAAGAGCTCCTTGTAGCTCAAAAGCTTGTCTTTCCTCTTGTCTTGTAGGGGCAGTTCAGTTGCTGTGAGAGTTCATATATATCTGGTACTTAGATTCACTGCTGAGTATTTATCAAGATTTCATACACAAAAAGGGACACATTTTCCTCGGTTACACTGATGCATCCCCATTGAACCAATCAATGTTGAGGGTACATGCATTAGATACGACCAGCAGCCTTTCTTCGATTTGGTAGAGAAATAGTTTGCAGGGAATTTCACATACCAAAAAAATCGAATCCTGGCCCTTTGTGAAATTCTGCAACAAGAAAGCAAACCCATAAATAAAGCAGTTTGTCACAATCAAAGCAGAATAATGGAGATGCTTGAACTTTTCATGGTTTTGTGTCTGATGTCTAGGTAAAGGCTAAGGGCCACATCCATGTAACTCCATGCACAACAGCCTTTGACTGGTCCATATATGAAAAATGATCCTTCATATCCAAAACCCTGATGAAAAGTTTGAGTAAAACTATTTATTGCACATAAATAACATTTTCATTTTATAGTTTTTTTTCTGAATACCATTCCACAAGATTACTGTGGTCTGGCTATTCTCAGCTAGTATACTGCCTTCTAAAGTCAATAGCCTGGCAGCATTCTTTGGAGCATCCCTGAGGCGGATCTAAATTATGCTAAGGCCAGTATAACTCTCATGCCCAAGAATCAAGGAGCCACAACCAGCTTCTTTGCAGCCTCACCCTTCCCAGCTGCACTGAATACTAGGCAGAGTTGAGAATCTAGCAGTTTTTTGTTCACACATCATTGTGCTTACACTGTAGGAGCCATAATAAATTGTGGGCAATAATGCTACTATTTAGATGTCTAAATACTTGATTTGTGGGCACTGTCATGTACTTATATGCCTAAATGTCAGCATTTACAGCTGCAGTTTGCAGGTGCAATTATTTGCCTGGAAAAAATGGAGTCTTGATTCAGGACTTAAAGCACAATGTAAGAATGGCTAATCATGATCTTACTAAAAAACAAACAAAAACCAACTAAAAACTATTTTTTTCAGACATTGAGACCTATGATAAAATCTAGCCAAAGATTTTTTTGTGTGTGGTTAACTTATAGACCACTGAAAATAAAAATACAGCTATAACTATAGAGGTGCCGGGAGCCTGACAATATGATCAAATGTATAAAACGGGGAAGTTCTCCAAACCCTCTCAGCCATTTACATAGACATTTTATTCTGTGTAAGCCAGTTAATTTTTTCCCTTTTTGCCAAGACTGTTCCTGCACAGAGACCACAGAGGAAGGTGGCTTTTAATGAACAATAAGCATTTTGACTGTCTCCATTCATACTCAAAAACTGGATGTAGATATCTGTTAGTGTTATACGGCAAATGGTATTATGGTATTTAAATCATCTTTTCTGCCTGAATTTAAACACATTCTACCGATCTAGCACTCAGCTGACCTCCCAACTGAAAATTCCACTGTACGTTTCAATACCTCTTATTCCCAATATTGTGAACAATTACTTAGCTGTTTCCTACGGTGTTGCTTTCCCCATATTGCTCTACCTTGATTTCCTCCTATTTTTCATCTTGACATATACACACACACACACACAAATGACTGTTAATATCCTTTCTAGAAACTGACTCCTGGTTACATTGCTCTTCAGGTAATAGCTTAGGGTAGGCAGGCATGGGACCATAAAAATACAATCTTTAATCTTAAGGACTTCCTGTGCAGGAAGGAGTAAGTGCAGACCAAATGGCACCAAATGAACAATATGACCTGCAATGACTTTTAACATGAATAAACAAGCCTGATTAAGAGTTACATTCTGCTAGAGAGATTCTCAGCAATTCTGAAAGAAAAATAGTAGCTCTGCTGAAACTGAAATATCAGCTTGTTTCCACTGGAATCAAATAAACCTCGTTCACTGGAGAGTTCAGGAGAGTGTTGGGTTTCCTTTCCTAGGTTAGAGAAACACAATAAGGTTGTCCTATTGCCTAACACTTGCATCTCATGATCACACAATCACCCCTCCTCCCCATGCTTTATTACTCTATTATACATATTATTATTCAACTACTCTATTACTCAGGGGGGAGGGATAGCTCAGTGGTTTGAGCATTGGCCTGCTAAACCCAGGGTTGTGAGTTTAATCTTTGAGGGTGCCATTTAGGGAACGGGTAAAAATCTGTCTGGGGATTGGTCCTGCTTTGAGCAGGGGGTTGGACTAGATGACCTCCTGAGGTCCCTTCCAACCCTGATATTCTATGATTCTACTGCTATTAGATTTACCTGTTCCTCCAAGTGTACTGCAATGATTGCAGCAATTTTACCTTTTACAGTCTCCAAACCTCCTCTCCTTTGTTAAAATTAACGAGTTCAATTCGCAGGCCTTAAGTCAAATATTTATGAACTTTTGTACTTTGTCATGTTTTATATTATTCTGCTTGGAAAGCAGACATCTTAAAAACTCCTTCTGTCCATTTTTCTACAGCTTTCCATTCACCTCCTTCTTTGGCCCATTGGAAAAAACGCACTTTCCTAGGAACACAGGCAGAAAATGGAGTGGGCTTATGACTTAGTCTTCATGGCCTTCTAAAAAAGATTTTGAGATTTCCTAGCACTCAGTTCAACCACCACATGTTCCTCTGATGTAAAAAATGAACACACAGGTCATGTTCTGGACATGCTTCATGCTGCAAATATCTCCACTCACCCTCACTCTTTAACCTTGTCTATCATAACTACTGGGAGTGATTTTATATCAAGCATAATTATATTCATGCAAAAAGATCAAGCCCTCAATGGATAATCTAAAATATTATTCCATGATAGACCCTTTTGGACAGCATAGACTATTTTGGACACATCCGAAGGATAGAAACTGTGCCTATAAGTTGGGGGAAACAACCAAAAGTAGCAACAGAAATGGCATCAAAACATCCAGTGGGAGGCATTTGTTTGCTCACAGATTATGACCCTTTGAACTTGTTGGGTCTAGTAGCAACATTTGCTTCATACTCCAGAAGCAACATTTCATAGAATTCTTCTTTATTGTATGCACTTGGCAAGAAGGCTTCAAGCTGTTCTTTTGACTGCAAATTTAAACTCAGTTATCTGTCCCTTTGTCACATTCAGATTGGGTTACATGGATCTACAGTGGGCTATACCTTCAGCTAGAGGACGGCAATTTTGCTTTGTGGCAGCTTTCAAGGTTTCAACTTTGTTTTCATGCAGCATTGTCATGTAAACAAAACAGTTTGAAATTTTTGCAAAAATGAAAAGTTCAGGACTTAATGCAAAAAGACATTTTGACACCATTTCAATTTGGACCCAGGGTCCTCATACATGTGTGCACTCTCTTTCTCATTAGAAATGACCAGAGAGTCCCAAATCCTTCCCAAGTGTTTGTTGAAACTGATACATATCTGCAACGTTTTTTGGCTTCAGCAAAAAAGGTTAATCAAGAATGTTGGGACGAGCTCTACCTTCAACATATACAGAAATTGCTACTAGTATAGAATCAGATTTCCAGGTGTAGCTGGTTTTAGCCTACAAAGAAAGCCCTAGATGGTCTTGATTACTTGAGAAATTGCTTTCTCTGCTGTTGATTTCTGCCGCAGTTGTGGTGATCTAAAATGCTCAAGATAAAATTCCTTTTAGTTTAATTGGGAGGGAACTAGAAACAGGAAGTGAAGGGGGCCTTGTCTCAGAAATATGCTTCCTGTTTTAGCTCACCAAGTGCTAGATTTAGTGCTCTTCATGCATGACTGAAAGATTTATCTATTTTCCAGACTTTTCCTGATGGCAGAAAGTGAGTGAAGGAACTGAAGGGAAGTTTTGACAGAAGTTGTAATATAGGCCATGCTGATGGCAGGTGAGAATATGTATAAAAGAACACACAAAAATATATTAGTGCATGTCTACATGGAGATCTTAACGTGAATAGCTATTCTAGAATAGCTCTCCATGTGGATACTCTTATTCCAGAATAAGAGAGTCTTTTGTGGATTAAATTAAACCAGAAAAAGGCACTCTTATTCCGGAATAAGGATATGAAGAGCTATTCTGGAATAGTTATTGTGCTTTAAATTCACATCATACCTTTCCCCACACAGATAGCCCTTATTGACTGTTCATCTCAGGAGGTGATTGCCACTAAAATGCAAAATTATTCAATATTTGAAGAGATATGTTTTTATCTGAAGCACATCATCATCCCTCATTTATACTTGTGGATATAATAGAATTCAAGATAGTTCTGGTTTCTAATGTTTCAGGGAGATGGGCATCAGATTTTACGCTGAGGAAAAAATTAGTCCTGATAGTGAGAGGGAAAAACTACATTTTCTCTCTGAACAATTTACAATTTGCATTTACTTTTGAGCTCCTAAAAACATGAATTGCACCTATACTTTTTTTTCATAATGACAGCAGTTTGTGATGTCAGACTTTTCAGTGAAGAAAGGAAGGAGAAGCTCACTCTGTTTTAGTCTTGCCTCACTGTCTTGCCTCACTGTCAATGATTAACAGTGAGATTTGGGTGCTGTGGTCAGAAAAAGCTAAATTTTTTCTTATACTGTCCCTCACAGAGCTGAGAATTTTTTCCAAAGCAATAGGTAACTAGCATGCAGAATTAAATTGTAGCTATTCTATATCAAATCACAGTACTCAGATATCATAATTACCCCCATTTTCCCTGATGTAGGATAAATAAAATGAATTTCTTGTCTTCTTAACTGATGAGTCTGTCCTGATAAGCTGCCAATATTATGAAAAAATGTAAATGTAATTATTATTTCTGGAAACTGTAAAAAAGCAAATTTCACAAAAAATCCCTTGTTTTCTCATTCACAATTAGAATAATTTCCCTCAGCATATGTTATGGTGTTTCACTCCTGAGAACTTTGGAACACATGATTTTTGGATTGTCTATGCCGGGTCTTGGCCTGTTTCATTACCATGTCCTTGTCTGTCTTGTCCTTTCTCAAGCTGTAAAGTAAATAAGTAGGAAATACCATTGGTACTGGTCTTGCTGTCAGCATGGAGTCTCCTCCAAAAAAGATCACTAATTTTTATTTAAAAAGAAAACAGTGAAGAAATCACAAAAATTGTAGTGCTAAAGAAAAAAACCCAAAGATAAGCTATGAAAATGGTGTGAGACACAGAACTTTCAAATGGACTCTTAAAAAGAGAGAGAAACCTTCAGGATTTTAGGGCCCGGTTCTGTACCCAATTCCACTGGCAGTGACAGCTGGGAGTTAGAACTAGGTCCACAAAGCCAAGTGAATTCAAAGTGATGTTTTCTCACTATAAGCCAAATTCTACTTTCAGTGATATGGGTACCTCTGCCATTGAAGAGAGTGGGGTTGCACTTTGTATAACCAACAGCAGACTTGAGCCCTTCACTTGCAATAAGGGGCCAGTTCAGCCCTAGTTTGAACAGATGCAACATATGGACTTCAGTGGATTTTCACTGGCTTACACCAAGGTTGAATTTGGTTCACTGTGTTTAGGTTTTGCAGAGTGCATGAGATGCTTTCAGATCACTTCCCTATCTAAGCAAGGTACAATGATGTTAGGGAAGACAAGAATGAAAGGTGCTTAACTTCACCTTTTAAAATATGGCTCTCAGCATTATTATTTAATCTATTTTTTTTAGTTTAATCTTAGACAAATTCAGCTTCCTACTAAAATAGACTGTCCTTGTTCAAATTTCCCAGTGCACTGAAAGCAGTTTCCTCTCAGTTTGGGAAAGCCAACTGTGCACTTATCTGAAAGGACTTTGGCTGCCTGTTTTCCTGTTTTTACTTTATACAGATTGCATGCTGTAAACAAGAGGTTGATGTGTAATGCTGGTGATTTTGGAGCTGGTATTCATAGGGAGATGGGTTTCTCCAAATTTAACACGATGGCACTCTCGCCTTAGCCTTTTGAAATTGACTACATGGATGAGTTTTATTTCTTGTAATAAGGGGAATCTCTTTGTGCAAACTAGTGTCCTGATACTTTAGAAAAACAGGAAACAACTTTCACAGCTCATTCACATAACCAATGACATGTGAAATAGGTTGCACAGTTAGGTAAGACTGCTGGAGGCTCTCTGTATCACACTACATAAGGCATTCCTATACATCTAGCATTGGTTTAGAGAGATAAACAAGAAGCAATAATATTTCTTCTGATAAATTCTATTTATTTCATATCAAAATAAAAGAGAAAATGAATGACTGCCCATTAGTCTATTTTCCTATTTATTTCCATCCAAGAAGTTCAAATAGTATTATTGAACAGTTACAGAAACTAAGTGCTTTGCTTTGCTCAGGCTTGGGACAAGTAATTCTTAAGTGTAATCTGTGAATACAGTAAAGCAGATTCTCACAGGTATCAATATATGTGTATGTGTGGTTGCCAAAATATTGTAAATCGAAACCCACAATCAGATTGTTGCGTATGTTACTACAAAGTGCAAAAACTGTACTGTGATAACATTTTTTCAGTGTTGCTGACATGAATGCAATAAACTGAATCCTGCAAACTAGAATGATCCCAAGAAGAAAGCTAATTCAATTTTTAAAATAGTTTTTCTTATCTCTTTGATTGACACTTAATAGTTAAGCCAGTCCCTTTGTTTCTTGTGAGCCAAGTTCCCACAGCAAAAAGCCAAAACAAAACCCAAACACAAAAGTTTGTGCCTGGGGCATGTGGATGAGTGCAGTGAGCATGGAGAAGCTCTGATGAGTCTATTGAAAAAGCATCTGTTTCTGTCTTCACATCTGACCCGGTAGAGCACTCCTCCAGTATAGTTTGTGTTCAAACCCCTTTCACTCTTTACTCAGTGCTGCTTGCCAGTCACTGGGATAAAAGCAACAGCTTTGCATTGGTTTTTAACTACTTCAAGATGCAGATGCTGCAATTACACTTAATAGCAATAGCTAGATAGACCCTGAATGGTGGCCTGGCTTTATTATTGCTGTCCATCCAGGGAGCACTTTTATTGCTAGTAATCAGTGTTAGATCTTCAATAGCAGCCTATCATTTTTTACTTCAGGCTTTTGTGGGTGCATATGGCAGTGTGTTCTTCTTTGCATTCAACACACATTTTGTTACACGATTATGCATTCTCTTATGGGTTTTTAATTTTATATTCTTGTCCATTTTGTGAATACCACAAAATGAGGAAGTGAAGTGATTAAATCATAAATGCTAGCCAAACTGAAGGACTGTTTCAATCATATACCATATCTATGGGCTCAGCAGACATAAGGTAATTATGAAAGGGCTGTAGGACTGTTGGCACATACGATGCTTGGGAAATAATATGTACTCAGAAAAGTATTAAATGTTTCCAATAAAGTTACAGGGAAAGTAGTGCAAATCTCTACAAATTACATGTTACACAACTATCAGATGAAGAGTCCCAATGAAAGGTTAGAAAAATGAAGACCGGTGTTGATAAATTCAATACCCCTTCCTTCTTGCAACCTAGCCATTACAGACTTTTAGGCCATAATGTACTCACTGAAGATAGCGCGTGCCCACCTTAACTGACGGCTCATATGTCATTTAGTGTCATATGTCACCTAGTGATCTAGCAAGGAATTCCAAATAATCATTTACAAGTCCCTCAGCCACTCAGACTCATGTGCATTTTTTATGTGATGATAAGCAACTCAAGACAGGAGTAAAGAAGTTAAGAATGACTAATGTTAAATAGACATAAAATTCTACACTGATTTTATACCAGTGTTTTATTGATTTAAGTAGAGTTGTATCAGGTAAAACCCAGTGCTGAGGTGCTGAATGTGCCATGCTATAATTAATGCTGGAGGTCAATACATGTTGTGTGTTAACATTTCATATTTATGATATTAAAATTACATTGCTTGTATGTAAAAAAAATCAGCTTTGAAGTGTTTTATGGTCTTTTAAATTGAAAGATGTGATGTGGTTAAGCAATTTTTAGGCTAATTTGGTTGAGTGATTTATTTTAAATTAGAACTTAGACCAATTTTTAATTTTTATATGATCTCAGGATAAAAAATGATTGTACTTCCTATTGTTGCCAATTAACTGATCTCAGAAATGGTGACTCGTGTCGGAAATATCCATCCCTAAAGAACTAAATCCCGTGACAGTTTATATGGTCTTCTTTATTCTGAATCCTTGAACCATAGCAAAACAGATAGTGTCCTACACTTAAACCTTAGCACCAACTGTATGGATTAGATATTGGGGTAGACTGGGAGAATACCTTATCATTTCAGGAAATGCTGCTTTCTGAAAGTGCTACTTCTGGAGAATGACATGAGACATGGTTCAGGCTACCATGGCGATGTAATTATTTTGTTGGTGCGGGGCAGGGAAAGTGTAGAGGCATTTTGATTCTGGCCTATACTTTTATACCAGCTTTTTCACTAGCATTTCCAATACTAAAACTTTCAAAGTTAAGCTAAAAAAAACCCCACAAGTAAAGGTATATAGAAACACAAAAAGGACCATGTGAGGGCCTCAGTTACATAGCTAGCACCATAGGCAGTCAAATGGCTTCATGCTTACAGATCAGTATCATCCAGATGTTGCTGAGTCCACAGATCCCCAAACACCCCTTATTTCTTCAGTGATTTCAACCCATCTCTAGTTACGTAACTTACTTTTTAAAGACTTTAGTAGCAGGTTGTGACCTTCCCCTGCTTCCTCCCATTGGTGAGCAAATTACTGAATTGGGCTGCTTGTGTGAGCGAAGAGGGTGAAAATCTGGTCCTGGATGAATTTTAAAACCTCATAGTAAAATAATCTAATAATAAAATAAAGTGGGGGAGGGAGGAGAGATAATGTGTGTGGTGGTGTTATATATATATAATATAACCTTTAGTATGTCGCAGACCGGGGTCACAGCTGGTACTTTGACATACCCAGTGATGAGCTGGAGCCGGTTCGCACCGGTTCACACGAACCGGTTGTTAAATTTAGAAGCCGGTTTAGAACCGGTTGTTAAAGGGTTGGGCAAACTCCTGCCTACGGGCCACATCCAGCCTGCGGGACCGTCCTCTCCGGCCCGCCTGAGCTCCCGGCTGGGGAGGCACCCCCTCTCGCAGAGCCCGGCGCCAGCGCTCTTGACCGCTCCTGGGCAGCTCTGCAGCTCCTGCCGCTTTGAGCGGCATGGTAAGGGGATGGGGCTGCGAGCTCCAGCGGGCTGCGCGACATCCATACACGCTGCCCTGAGCAGCATGGTAAGGGGGCCGGGCCGGGGCTGGGAGGAGGGGTTGGATAAGGGGCAGGGAGCGGTTGGAGGGGGTGGAGGTTGTGGGGGGGGCGGTCAGGGGACGGAGAACGGGGGGGGTTGGGTAGGTGTGGGAGTTCCGGGGGTCTGTCGGGGTGGTGGTGGATGGGGTCGGGGCAGTCAGGGGACAGGGAGCGGGGCGAGTTGGGTAGGGAGTGGGGCCCTGAGGGGCAGTTAGGGTGGGGGGTCTCGGGCTTGTACTCACCGGGCGGCGCTTAATAACCATTTCCCTACTGGGTCGTCGTCGGCACTTTGGCAGCGGGTCGTTCACTCGCTCCACTGAAGGACCCACCGCCGAAGTGCTGCCGAAAACCCGGAGCGAGTGAAGGGCCCGCCACCAAAGTGCTGCCGAAGACCCAGTAGGGAACCGGTTATTAACATTCTGGCAGCGCCTCACTGGACATATCTCCATTCAGTGGCGCTATGTTGATTTACACCAGCAAAGATCTGGCCCATAATTATTTGTATTACATTAGTGTCCAGAGGCCCAAGCCACAGCAGGGCCTAGCAGTGTTACCACAGTTCAAACACATGCTTAGACACAGTCCCTGCCTTAAAGACCTTACATTCTATATAGACAGGGAGATAAAGTACAAGTGCCCTGATTTTTACAACTATTTGAATATTGCAGATCAGCCGTGCATTAGCTGAGCAAATGAAGTTCCCAAAATAAGAGATTTTTGAAAGTAATAAAGCAGATTAGTTTTTTCCCTCGGGCTTTTTTCAATGGCACATTAATTTCTTCAAAATATGCATCTCTCAGAGATTGCATGGGCAAGGGGACCCTTTCCTCTCCTGAGGAGTTTGACTGACAGTCCCCTGCCAAAGAGGGAATGCTATTTTCAAAGTCAAACCTAAGAAAAATGTTTTCTCCTTCTCTCACTGGACATTTGTTGCTTCAGGTGTTACAGGAAAAACAAATCTCTCAACTACTCAGGTTCTTAATAAGAGCGGTATTAGGATCCCCCAAGCACAGCTGATTCTATCCTTCCAAACAGACTGGGAAACTCCATTCATATATTGATGCACTCTCCATGAAGGGATTATGTTTCACTTTGTTGGAAGGACCTGAGAGCCCTTATTATTTTTGTTTGCCGAAACACTGTGATGCACATGAGAGCGAGAGAAAAACCCTGGGCTTTCTAGTTGCTGGCTGCTGATTGCCTTTTTTTTTCATTTGAAAAAGCGTCTTGGATGATTGATTTCTGAATTAGATCACCACGTCCTCCCCCTTGTTCCTTGCTCTGTTTACTGAAGTTTTGTGGCTGCCTTGTTCAGGTGACATTCAGGATATTGATAAGGTTAAAGATAATGACTGGGTGGTGTTTGAGGCCAGGTAGGCTTCAGGGACCAGCTTGTTTTTGTAAGATCTTTCCACCCTGATCTCAAGCTAAGATGAGGATCTGTGCAGAACTACAAACAAACAATATCCATTTTAGATTCTCCTTTCTGAAAGCTGCCATAGGGATATAATTTATCTAATAGCTCTTTGAACATGAGTTTAAAACATTGGCAAAGAGTCTCCATTTTCTCTATATTGTGCATGGGGTACACTCCCACCTCCCTGTTCATAAACAGATAAAAGGCAGCCATTAAATTAGATTCTGCTAGCAATATTGATAAAGATATTTTGACTTTGCACACTGAATGCCCATTCCATAGCGCCAATTCAGATACACCACCTTCTAGGCAGCCACTTTGACATCTGAAATACTGGGTGAAATTCATGGAAGGAGCCCAAGGCAGCAGGGAACCACTCCCATTGACTTCAGTGGGAGCCGAGGGTGCTCAGAAATCCTCAGGATAGGGCCCATTAGCTAGTGCTTCCAATGTGTCTAGCTGATTTGGTATGACTGACGAGGATATTCTTTTGTTTGCTCCCTTAAAAGTGCAATGATTTTTAAGAGTTTCCAAATGAAACCCTGTTGCCCAAGGTATAGTTCTGTATTTGAAAGGTGTTATTTCTGTTAATTCGGGCGAATTCATGGACACAATTAAAATGGGACTATAAAAGCAAATTTTTTTATTATAAAGAAAGAAAACATTTTCCATGATGATATAAATTAAGTCCCTGAGTTTGATTATACTGTTTTACACTGTTTTTTCACCGTTATAACTCCACCGACTTCAGTTAACTCCTGACTTGCACCAATGTAAGTCAGATTCAGTTCAGGTTCCATATATTGGGCAGAGCCTCAACTGCAGCTGAGCAGCATTTAGTGCAGTTGGAGAGGCTGGGGATGGGGGGGACAACAAGGATCCCCTTTGAACCCATTCATCTCCTTGGTGCTGGGACTGTTCGAATGCCAGTCCTATATTTGATGCTAAGTAGAGCAGCCTTAAGGTTGCTCTGCTTTATCCTGGATGCCAATGACAGCCAGGGGCCATCAGCAGCTGGGGATTTCTGAGGTGCAGGGGCACCCTGGATATACCCTATCTCCTGTCCATGTCCCCTTCAAAGGCAGCCAGGAGAAAATACCACATACAGATTCTTCTGTGCACTCTTCCAAGGCAGAACAGGGCAGCTTAGGCCTACTTTCTGTTGCCAGAACATGGTCCAAGTACTTGTGCATGCAAAACAACTGGCAAACAAATATGAACGGAGATACACATATACAAGGTATATGTGCTTATTCTTTGGGGAGTGACATTTAGACTGATTTTGTCAACTGTGTAAAGTCCTTTTCAGAAAAGTCTGGTGGTTGGTGTAAAATTCAGGATCTCTATTAAATTATCTATACTACACAAAAATAAAATAAAAAAGATGGGGGGAGTGTTATCTGATCCCTCAAGAGCTTGATTATTACCTGGGATCTTCAAAACACCCACAACATTTTGAAATGTGCAGATAAAAGGCTTTTGACTGTTAATATACTGCTTTATTAATCATTCAAAAACAGATTCACTTAAAAAAAATCAGTACTTATGAATATGCTGGGCCTGATTCTTCTCTCATTTTCGCTGCTTTTATACAATGGTAACTTCTCTGGCTTTGCTCTAATTATCCCTGATTTGCAAGGATGTAATGTAGAGTAGGATCATGCCATTTACTGTAAGAAGCCTATTTTCACTTAGGGGAAGTCTTTAAAAGCTTCCCCAAAGCTAAAACTTACAGGGAAAAAATGCAGCAGCTTCTGCTTTAAGCTATGATTGAACTGTGGCAAAGTGGAAGGGGGCTATTTTTAGGTTCTGAACTATAGGCTTGCTTCCTGTGTCATGATTGCCTTTGCTCAGTTCCTGATGTTTTGGTCCCTCCAGCAAACTTGTTTTTATTCCAGTTTCATCAGTTTTCAGCAGGATAAGTTGAACTTTCTCCTAGTGAGATCTTTTTTTCAAATACACTCTAAATAAATACACCTCTACCCCGATATAATGCTGTCCTCGGGAGCCAAAAAAATCTTACCGCATTATAGGTGAAACCGCGTTATATTGAACTTGCTTTGATCCACCGGAGTGCACAGCCCCACCCCCCCAGAGCACTGCTTTACCGCGTTATATCCAAATTCGCGTTATATCGGGGTAGAGGTGTAAATTAATTAAAAATCTGTGAAGAATGTCAGCATGAAATCCCAAGTGGTCACTTTTATAAGGGTGAACACGCGTAATTCGCAATGCTTGTTATATCAAACTCTGGGTAGCTTTAACCCTAAACATTTGCTGCCACCCCCAGCTTGAAAGGGACAGAGACCATTTCATTGTCACTAGCAGGTAATTAAAGAAAGTTTCATATTAATCAGAAGACAAGGCCTCTGCATTTCAGTTCTGATCCTGGTACGTGCTGAACATCTCTTGTAAGATGCTGAATGTCTCCAATTCCTACTGACTTTCAATGAAGCGGAGGATGCTCAGCCCTTGGTCAGGGACAATCCCCTTAAACCTGCAGTGACAGTTGTGGAGTGCTCAGTCATAGACAGTAGTAAGCAAGTGTGGATATTTTGCTCATTATTACACCCTCTACTCTATATTTTTCTTGGTTTTGTTTGAGATCTCTCTTATCTGCTGTTCCTAAAACTGAGGGGAGAGTTGGTCCAAAAAAATTCAATTTTTTTAGGGAATTTTCATTAAAAAGTTCAATTTTCAGCCAGCTCTAGAGAGCCAGATCACCAGCTGGTGTAAATGAGCCCATCTCCACTGATTTCAAAAGAATGATGCTGATTTACACCAGCTGTTAATCTGTCCTGAGATCTAAAAAATGTAATGTTGAGAATACAGGCTATTTTTTGTCACCCCTGCATAGAACCATGTCAAATACCACATTGCTTAAAGACAGCTCTCTCTCTCTCTCTCTCTCTCTCTGTGTGTGTGTGTGTGTGTATTTCCATCCTGGTTAGAGCTGGCCAAAACTCTGGATTTCTAGTTTGAATATTTCTGAGATTTTGGAAATTTGGTTTTGGTCTGTCCAATAAAAACTGCAAACATTTTTTAAAACTCCTCATGAACCAGAATCCTGCAAAAAATTTGTTTCAGAAACACTGACACATGATTATTTCCAAAATGAAATAGACTGACTACTGCTCATTCAAATTGACATTCTTGTCAGTTTCACGACTGCAGTTAGCAGCTGTGAAACTGACAGAAATGTTTGATTCAGCAGTTGCCTAGGCTCCCAGGATCTGTGGTTCTGGGGCAGCCCTGCCACGTGGATTGTCCTGAGGTTGGAGACCCCAGGGCTTCCAGATTCCAGGACCAGCTGCAACTCCAGAGTGCTTGGATCTGGCAGACTGTTGAGTCAACTGCCTTGAGAGTCAGACAGCCCAGGGAGACAGTTGGGCCAGGAGTCTGGAAGCCCTGGGGTCCCCACCCGGAGGCAGTCCATATAGTGGGGCTACCCCAGAGCTGCGGACGTGGGGGGCTGACCCAGGAATTCCAGGCCCGTGACTCTGTTTCAGGGGAGATCCAAGATACAGTTCTCATGGCTTTTAGGATCCCTTCAGTGGAGCAGGGAGCCTAGACTCTGGGAGTCCTGGCATGGTGGAGCAGCCCCTGAGCTGCAGACTCTGGAAACCTGGGGTCCCCAGGTGGGGCTACCCCAAGACAGTAGACTGGAAACCTGTGGTCTTCAGTCCCAGGGAAGTCCACATGATAGGACTGTTCCAGGTTCATTGGAAGCCTGACTCCCAGCAGCACACACCAGGCAACCTGGTAAGGAATCCTGCAGCTCTAATCTGATCAACTTTAATCCTGGTGAGCCGTTGGGGCATGGGAGGGGAGCTCCCATTATTTCAATATGAACACACCCTTTTTTGAGCTTTTTTTAAAACCTGTTGTGTTCATACATCACTTTTTGAAGCATATTTCATTTGGTTTGCTGGCACACCATATGCAGCATTTAGCGTTATTATATCTTAAACCTGTTATTATATCTTAAATTTTCCATTATGCAAGTTTACTATCTACATGTTCAAATAAATACAACTTTCAATGGATTTATCTTCAACTTCAAATATCAGTCATTGGTTGCAGTGAACTTAACTTCCATCATTTCACTTTTGACATTTCCATTTAGCATCAGGAAAATGAAAGCTCTAAAGGGTTCCCCATGAAATTGCAAAATAGAAACACATAATGAAATGAATAAATTAATAGATTTGAAGACCAAAAGGAAGTGTTACAATCATTTAGGTTTCCTTCCTATATAACACAGGCCATAACTCCTGGTTGAACTAGAGCCAATATTTTAAATAAGCAGAAACGCCTCTTCCATTACTGCAATCATTTAGAAATAGATTGGTATTGCAAAGAATTATCCTACATTAGCAGTACAAACACCTTTGGCTCCCATTAAAGTTGGGCCACTCAGTACTTTGCCTTAGATGATCACTGGTCTTTTCTCTATTATCTATGGTTCCATGAACAAGATCCAATCCAATTGGCTAATGACCTAATTGTGACACTTTGCACTGTCCCAACTTGTGGAAGCAACTATTTATCATCAACATTCTTTTTCACAGTAATTAGTAACCAGTTTCACATATTTAATGCCTCTGCTAAAGGGCCACTGAATACCTAAACATATTTAGAACAATCCCAAAGAGCCACATTTATAGTAATAATTCATCATAATTCTTTTTTGTATGAGCCCTGTGGTAAGGCAGGAGCAGGAGAGACCCAAGTTCAAGAATAAACTCAGGGTCTCAGGCTTTAGGTCATGTTATAACATTTACTGATTTTGTGCTAAGTGCCCCACTTTAGATTGTTGCCAGCCGGAACATTGGAGCTTCATGGAGGGATGTTTTGATCTCTTTAGAACAGACCGGTTGCAGAAAAGCCAAATTGTATGTGCAAAGAGAAGAAAGTCCAGTAACCCTTTACTCCTTACTTAGGGCCAGACTGTGTTTTTAAGACATTACCCTGTACGAGTTGGAAGCTACACTGCTTAAGAGGGAATATGGGGATGAGGCTCATTCCTTTCTTGTGCTTGCATGTGCTCAGGGGGACTGCCAGGTGGTCTGCTTCCCTTAATGCACCATGTTCCATAGGCCAGTGAAGAGGGGTTGGGGCCATGATGCCACTTTTGATCCCATACCCTTTGGGGCAATGTTTGCCCTTTGTGCTTGAAGAAAGCAGTCCTTGTGCTTCCTCAATTAGAAGGAATGCAACTGTGACAGGCCTTTGCACAGGGCATGGCATATGCCAGCCTCTAACTGATGGATGGGAGTTAAGAAGAAACTTTCCCTATAGGCAGGTTATTCCATAACTGCCTACAGCAAGATTTCTTGTATCTGCAGCTATCAATGGTGTCTGTCAGAGATGGAGCATTGGATTAGATGGACTACTGCTTTGATCCAAAATGGCAATTTATTCTGGCCCTTAAACAGTGACTTTGTCACGTTGCTTTGGTAAATACACACATGAATCACAGTGCATAGAGGTTTCATGTCCCTGCAGATTATTGCAATTATCACAATTCATCCACTAAGACTAAAAATTAACTAGCATCATTCATAAGAGAGTAATCAGCTATGTGGCTATGAAATATTTTCCAAGTAAATACCTTGGCCCAAATATTTTGTAGTCCAGTGCTTCTATGGGGAGCAGGAAACCTGGCACATACAGGGTAGAATTCCATGATGAGGGCTTCTGAGATATACTGCTGGGGGAGCATTACTGCTGCTCTTGAAAGGATCAGCCTGAAATCACATACTCACCAGCCCTTTGGTGCATGAGGTGGTGTGGGAGATGGCCTTCTAGCCACGCACTCTTGAGTGCTAGAGGAGATCCTATAGAGCTCAAAAAATTAGATGGATTTTTATGAATATTTTTGTGAAAAATTTGTCCCTCTCATAAAAAATGAAGTCAAATAGAAATTTGATTTTTTTTCACCATCTCTACTGCTTTGTTCTTTAAGTCCTTGTTTCCTTCTTCCTCCTTTCGGTAGGGAACCTAGTCCTCTGTAGGCACAGGAGATTTGCAGTGTAACTAAATGTTCAAGAGTTACCATTAATACATTTAGGTGAAACTTTTGCCTGAAAATGTTAGTGAAGTTTTTTAATTTGTCCCTGTGAGTTTGTTTTGGTGGTGGTGCTGGGAATCTGACTAACTGTGGACAGTGGTACTCCAATCATTCAGACTGACTGCTTATCAGGGAGGAGAGAACAGGACTATGGTTATAAAAGTTTGAACATACACCCCTCTTCCATATCCCATAAGATACAACTTTGATGGGAGGTGTTAAATGATGCCAGCTTAATCCCTGTATAACCTGCCTTTACCGGCCAACATGTGCACAGTGCCCCTCTGTTACCCTTCCAGGGTAATACAAATGTGCTCTGTAAAAACCTTATGGGGAAAATATTGTTGGAGGAAAAAATACCAGCAAAATCCTCTCAAATAAATTGGGTTGGCTGGAACCACAGAAGTGGATGACCCTCTTTAAAGGAGTAAGTACAAGAAATCAATAGTTTTCCAAGTAAGGAAAATTTCACTTCTCTCTCCAAGTGTTTATCTGTTCATTTGCTCATCTCTTCTAAGTGTGCTGTAATTAGAGTTAGTCCTCTTCAAACCCTTGTGCTAATGAGGCTTTGCTCACTTCTATTAGCAACAGCACATTGTATTTTAATAAGGATCCCTTGGTTTGGCACGGCAGGGCCTGCTGATAAGGAGAAGGAGAGCAAAAGGAAATATAAAGAGGTAAGACCAGCAGGGGGTCCCTTCTCAGCACTAGGCTCTACAGGAAGGTGTTGGCTAACTTTGTCTTAGAACTGTCACTTTCATTAACTTCTAACCCATTACACCCCCTAGTAGGCTAGCTTTATGCAGTGAAGCGGGATATATCCTTTGCTTGGCCCCTCTATCCTCTATTTCAGCAAACTGAATGCAACACAAAAAGTTCACAGGGGAAGCAGTTGGGGAGATGGTGTTAGAGGATAGGGTCAGCAAGAGCTTTTAACTCATCTTAACATTACTGTCCTTTCCCATTCTGACTCTTATCTACCCATCAAGGCTTTCTGTTTGCTCATTCAACCATCAATAAAAATAAAAACAGCCCACATGATGTGCAAGGGAATTGTATGAGTGCTGAGGTACCCGCCGCATTGCTGCATTTTGCCCACACACGCACACTTGCTCTTTTCCATCGGTATGTGTTTTTGTTTTGTTTGTTCATTGTTTGTTCAATTCATGGTTGTGCTAGAACCTTTGGACTTGGTTCTGCACTCATTTACATTGATGTAAATCAGGAGTAATTCCACTGCAGTCAGTTGAGTTCCACTAGGGTAAGGAATTAGGCCTTTAGTCTCTCCTATCAAATAGCACCAAACCTCATCCGTAGAGTGCCTTTATAATGAAGTCTTTTAGAGATAAACAACCCACTCTGTGGGAGAATGTCTAAAAAGGTTATTTTTTTTGTGTAGTTCCCATTAATGATACCCCAACAACACTAAGCAAAACATATTTTTTATTAATATATTAAAGGATTTGTTTTTTTCCCGGTCTATAGGGGCCTGATTCTCCACTCCCATGCATCTTGTGTAATCATTGACATTTGTGCAAAGTGGGTGTAAAGTGTTACCATTCTGATCCAGGAGTGTTTGACACCCACTTTGCATTGGTGTAAATAAGTAAACAAAGGAATAAGGTAGTGAAGAATCAGACCCCAGGTCCCTGCCTTTAGGAGCTTACAATCTGTGGGCCAGAGGCAGTTTGTGGTGAAGCAGGCAACTGAACTAGATTTTCCCAAGTCTTAGGCTAGTATCCTCACTGTGGAAGCACCCTTCCTCTCAATTTCATATTGTCCGAATAACCAGTTTAAGACACTGCATTCGTTTAATAAAGTACAATTCATCCACTTTTAATAGAGGGTACCTATATTTTAGTTTTTTAAATCACACATACAGCTTCTTGTTTATCACAGAATTATCTTTGCGGGGTACAATTAAGCAGAGACCAATGGCTTTAGAAAAACTAATCCTCCCATCCTCACAAACATTTGCTTCTCTCTAGGACTGAACTCAAAACATTTGAAGGTTGGGATACATTCAGATAGCTTGTTTTTAAATTAAAATTTCACGTGCAATTGAAGTTGCAAATTCTGGCTAGGACCAGAGACCATCAGAAAGAAATGTTTTGCAGGCTGAACATCCACACTTTGGTATGATGTTCCAAACCGAATCTGAACACTGGACATTCAGAAGTTTGCCTGTCACTAGGCATAGTGCAAAGAAGATTGATACAAGGCCATGGGAAATTCTATTTCCAGAGAAAATGTGTGGTACTTGATGTGACAGGGAGAATACAATTATATAGAAGCACCAAAATTATTAATATTGCTTTCTGTTATTTAGATTGCTTGGCACAGATTAGCTTGTTAACTGTGTAGTAAGGATCCATGTTCTTTTCTGTTGTCTCATTCCCTACGGTGACAGTTCAGTATAAGCAACTTATTCAGCAGTGCTTGGGCTGAGGGAGAAAAATCATCTCTCATTCTGGCCAATATGGAGCATCATTGGAGTCTTCACTGTTTCCTGCCTGTGGCAAGGTGACCAAGGGAACAGAGTTCATTATTCGGGGAGGGGAAATATGTGGGTCCATCACAGAAGTCAATCAAAATATAGACTGCAGGGACTTGATTGTGTGTTGCCCTAAAATGGGCATGCGGGGGAATAGGAAGGAGGACTCCGACCTTTGCTTGTGCAGCTATGTTAGGGATATGCAGTTTATGGTTCTGTGGCTTGAGATTGTGTGACAGATGGTCCTCACACAGGAACAGGCTGGGAGGAGTAGGTGGAACTATGGCTTTTCCTTTCCCATGCCAGCCATTGGAGCAGGCTGCACGCCATAAAGGAAATGTAATTGATGATTATCCCCTCACCCCCACCCCCTCTCTGAGGCATAAAGGCTCCCACTCAGGGCTATCTGAGAGGGCAAAATCCAGCCCTGAGTTTACTCGCCTTTCAGTACATATTTCAATGCTGGTATTTTCATAGAGACTGGCAACCCATGCTCAGATCCATTCTAAGTCTTGATGCTCTTATTGTTTATTTTAAATAATTTTGGAACTAAATATAATTACCAGCATTTTCCTCAGATCTTCAGTTCCTTTTAATCTTGTTTCCTTTTTACTCTCTCTACCCTAGAAGGAAAGACCACAATACATTCAATGTAGTGTCCTCCCATGTTTGTCTGTGCCAAAAGCTGGCCAGGTATGAACATTGCAGGTTACACAACAATATCTTAAAAATTAGCATTATTTACAGCCCTTAGTTTTTATACTGCTGTGAAAAAATGAGAAACAATAGTCTCTTCTTGTCCCATTGAAAACCACAGCTGTGAACATCTTGAAAAGCTTTAGAACAGGGATCTGCAACCTTTGGCACGTGGCCCACCAGGGTAAGCCCCCTGGCGGGTCAGGCTGGTTTGTTTACCTGCCGCAGCCTGCAGATTCGGCCGCTCCAGGTCGATGAGGGCTGCGGGCCGCAGCAGCCAGCACATCCCTTGGCCTGCGCCGCTTCCCGCTAGGGTGACCAGACAGCAAGTGTGAAAAATCAGGGCAGGGAGTGGGGGGTAATAGGAACCTATATAAGAAAAAGACCCCAAAATCGGGACTGTCCCTATAAAATCAGGACATCTGGTCACCCTACTTCCCGCAGTCCTCATTGGTCTGGAGTGGCGAACCGTGGCCAGTGGGAGCCGCAATCAGCCGAACCTGCGGACGCAGCAGGTAAACAAACCAGCCCGGCCCGCCAGGGGGCTTACCCTGGCAGCCGTGTGCCAAAGGTTGCCAATCCCTGCTTTATAAATTGGGGAGAAAGGAAATGTTTCTCTAAAACTTCTTTCTATTCACCCAGTGATTTCATTCTAGCTACATCCTACATGACAGGGAACAAAACAAAACTAGATTTTACAGTTACCAAACATGCATGAAAAATTCAGACTGGATGTCACACACACAACAAGTATTTATATACTCAACAACTATGGCCCAATCTCTACAAATTCCTTACAGCTAAGGCAAAACGTGTTACAGAAATACTGACATTTAAGTGCGTTATGTAGGACTAAACTCTAAGAAATGTAATCTTAATACAATATACCACTTTCTTTTTTGCAGCCTTTTCCCTCTTTTCCACCTTTCATTTCAAAATCTGAGCTCTGTCTCAAAATGTTTGTTTTGAGATTTAGTACAATATAAGGAATCTCAGCTCTTTCCTTTTATGAGTTATGTAATTTAAAGAATGAAAGGTAGCTGGGGGAAAAGGAAATTGTAACTAAAACCAGACACACAGAAATGGGAAAATATTATACCTTATGTAAAGGGCCTTTTTACATTTTATGCATATAGTCATTACAAACTTATCTGAATTTAAAAAGTCACAATTTTATTACTATACTACTGTCTAAGACTCTAATACTACATTCAGACATTACCATATATTCTGACAATGAGGTTTGTGTTGGTATAAAGTATGGGATGGCTTGTGTTTGCATGGTATAATCTCATCTCTAGGTAGTGAGGATTTATGTTCTTTCAGACGATATACATACCACTGAGTTCAAAGTATCATTACTATAGTTGAGCCTAAAATAACATTTCAGGTGAATTTTAATTCTTTCTTTTTTTTTTA
The DNA here is from genome assembly GCF_028017835.1 of Emys orbicularis. Taxonomy (NCBI): domain Eukaryota; kingdom Metazoa; phylum Chordata; order Testudines; family Emydidae; genus Emys; species Emys orbicularis. Next base: position 262,736,209 of record NC_088683.1, on the reverse strand, counting down.
GCCTTTATTTTATAATTTACTCTCTACAGTAGTCAAAGCACTTTGTAATCTAACATACTTGTTCAATGTATTGGTACTTTTTTGAGTGAGACAGTAAAATCGAAAAACTTTTAAGTGACTAATCATCATATGGAAAATGTAGATTTTTTAAATTATCCTTCTCTGGTGGTAAAAATGACTAGGAAACATTTACTGTTCTTGAAAGTAAAATTTTACAGATTGAGTATTCTACAACCTCTACCATCAAAGACTTTGTGCCTTAGGTCAAAGTTGTGTGGTTTCTTAAGTACCGGTACCTTTTTTTGTAATGAGTTCTTTTTAAAAAGAGGGTAAAAAAAGATGACAATGAAGATCTTTGAAAACCATTTATTAGGCTACAACAAGGCCCCTGGTGTGTCAAACAAGAGAGAAATCATGGAGGTAACTTCTGCCCCACTGGTCCCAAATCCAAAATCTTCTTTGCAAACAGAGCCTTTCATTAGGTACAACTGGATCATAAAGTAACAAGTTTTGTCCTAGAATTTAGCCTGAAGCCTATTTTTGCCAGCTTAACTCTGTTGTATTCAGTGATGGGCTTGGATTAACCCCTAAGAATCTCTGTATTGTTTCTCTTCATTACATTTATCCCTGTGTCTCCTATTATCTCCTCTTTTGATCAGACAAAATGGTACAAAGTTTAATCCATGATAAGCTTTTTCAGTTTGAGGTGTCTGTTTGGGCTTTATCATTGACAGTTGTTTCCCCTTTTAATACAAACAGCCCATGTAAATAACCATGTCAAATTGTATTATAACCTGAAGCACGGAGCAGGCAGTGAGCAATATCACAGGAGTCTTATTAGGTTTATACTAACCAGAGACAAAGATGTCAGAGATAGAACTAAATTATTTGCCTCTTTATTATAACTGTGAGCAAATTGAAAACAGATATTAATATATGGGCCTTCTAACAAATCCAGAGGTATACTAGATTTTTGGAGAAAATCTGCCCATTGTATCAGAACTGCCCAATATTTATTATACTATAATCTTGTAGAATGGGATATAAACATGCTATTATCATAAAATCAATTGGTATCACAGCTGATTGCATCAATAACATGACTGTATTCTCTGCTGGGTTACAGTTTCTTTTCAGACGGATATGTCAGACACGTGGTCCCTGATGTAACTGGGTGTTGATTAGACAACATTCTAAACACAGTGAACATTCTAAACACAGTGAACCTAAAAATGGATGCTGCCTCAACCCTGATCCCCCTCCCGCCCTCTGAACCCCTCCGTCCCAGCCTGGAGCAACCTCCTGCACCGTCAAACCCTCATCCTCAGCCCCACCCAGAGCCTGCACCCCCAGCAAGAGTCCTCCTCCTCCCCCCTGCACCCTACCCCCCTGCCTCAGCCTGGAGCCCCCTCCTGCACTCTGAGCTCCTCATTTCTGGTCCCACCCCAGAGCCCACACACCCCAGCCAGAGCCCTCACCCTCTCCCACACCCCAACCCCCAATTTCATGAGCATTCATGGCCTGTCATACAATTTCCATACCCATATATGGCCCTTGGGACAAAAAGTTTGCCCACCCCTGGGCTAAGGGCTAGATTCACAAAAGGACCTAGGCACCTAACTGCCACTTCAGGCACCTAAACCCCAGAATCAGGCCCCACTGGGATTCACAAAGCTCCATGCTCAGCTGCTGCCAAGCCCTGTAGGTGCCTAAACCAAGTGTTTAAATTTTTGCAGTGAAAGTTCCCTAAGCACCTGTTTCTGCCCATGAACATGTGGACTGCAGCTTCACACCAGGCATCTGGACACCTAAGCCCCAGAGATGTACAAACTGGGGGGAAGATAGATGTCCCTCCACCTAACTTGGGTGTGGCCCGATCTGGTAAGCATGCCTCCTGATGAGCTTGAACAAAATGGCTGGGGTGGTGGGGAAGCACCATTTTCCTCTTAACTTTTAGCCTAGTGGTTAATGTACGCACCTGGGATGTAGGAGACCCTTGGTTCAAGTCCCTCCTCCACCTGAAGGGGAGAAGGGATTTGAACAGGGCTCTTCCACATCTTAGGTGAATGCTTTGACCATTACCTATGGAATATTCTGATGAGGTGCTCCCTCAGTCTCTCTTGTTGAAGCTCTTACACTGGGAATAACTAATTTTTAAAAGGCCATTGGAGCAGGGGGACTGGATACTGGGTCTCCTACCTGAGTGCTCCCTTTCTCTGGGCCAATGATTCTTTTCTTATTGATCCACAGCAGAGCAGGTTCAATAGGAGAGCCCGAGGGAGTTGCACATGAGAATATCTTGTCGCCCAATGGTTTGAGCACTTACCTAAGATGTGGTAGATCCCTGTTCTAGGGGTTGGGTGGGGGACTTAAACTAATGGTTTCCCACATCCCAGGTGAGTACCCTAACCACTGGGCTGAAAGTTATGATGGGCCCCTTCCTCCTCCGACCCCCTGCTAAGATGGTGTAGATGCCTAATGCCAAGAGAGGGTTTGCAGCTGATAAACCCAAACAGAGGGAGGTGCCTCCCATGCAGACTGGTTTTGCATCTCTCATTGGCTATTTTAGGTGAGAATGTGCCTAGAATGATGGCTTTTGTGAATCCCATTTTGAGGTGCTTATCTCGCCCCATTCAATGTACGGGAAGCCTAGGGGCCTCACCCAGGCTTTGTGAATCTCACTGATTTTCTAGGCACCTAAAATTTAGGTGTGGTAGTGCTCAGTGTCATTGTGCCCAAATTTCTTTGTGAATCTACTCCTATGTTCACAGCTCTCTAGGAGATGGACTATATTAATTAATGAGTCTTTTTTTCTGAGTAACTTATTATTTCTAGTCTTCTCCATAAAGTGTTAGTCCTCTCCAACATGGTATTATTCCTACTCCCAGGTATCTTACAATCTAAAGGCAAACAGAGCATAGAATGAAGATTGTGCATTAGAGGTACACTTATGTTAACACATATGCATTAAATGTATGTTCTCTTTATATATGTTAGTCCTCCATGTATAAGGTCAGTCAGCAAGTTTCTCATACACATCATGACATAGGTGGGTTTTCAAGAACAACTTAGATGATGATGATGATGATGATGATGATGATGATGATAGGGGCCTTGCAGATGATCTCAGGAAGGATATTTGTAGGAAGCATGGACAGAGGCACAGAGGTGTTTGTTTGCTAAGCAGACAAATGGGCAGATGAGGCTGGCATCATTGGCAGAGGGACATGGAAAGTGATAAAGATGGATCAGTAGGTGTTCAGGGCACACACACAGAGAAGTTGGATAAAAACATAAAATACTTGCTCAACAGTTCCAATATTACATTACTTTATTTCTTAGAATTCAGAAGGATAACCCACTAGAACCCCCAAAACAGAGAGAGACAAAGCAGGCTGCTCTCTAAAACAGAGAGGCACAATTCATTCCATCTTACTGTAGGTTGGCTGACTGCAAAACTCTGGTTGCTAGGCTCAGAACACACACTTCCCTATAGAGCTTCCTAGCCTGCAAGCAGGCCAGGAAACACCCCTGAAATTTCATGTGACAGCCTACAGTTTTAACAGAGTTTTTAATACACGACAGTAGGGAGAAGAACAGTTGTGCAGGGCTTTGAAAGTGAAATCAAGATGCTTGAATTTGATGTGGTGGATGAGGAAAAGTCGTCCTGGAGATTCAAAGAACTGGGTACATGGTCCAAGTGACAGGCAATGAGGATGATCTTAGAAGCAGCATTCTGTATGGACTGGATTTTGTAGGTGTCCGGGAGGACAGAGCAGAGGATGTGGCAGTAGTCAAGGTGGGAGATGAGGGCCTGGATGAGATTGTTCATGGTGGGGATAGAGGATGGATTGTAGAGATGCTAAAGAAGAGCAGCAAGATTTGGTTTGTCATACCTAATCCTGTCAGGTGTGCAATTCTCATAAGAGAAAGTGAAAATCTTCTCCTTGATTGAAACAAATTATTTATTTGGTTACACATTCTCCTGTCTCTTTTGATGTTAGCTACAAAGGAATACACCAAACATGCCACCTTAAGAAGTCATCTCAAAGCAATGTATCTGCTTAAATGCTATGTAATACTGAACTTGCTGTAATGTAAACATTGCAGTACTGCTGTAGTCCGGAGTTTTTCAGGGTTATACTAATCAGCTTGATAGTATAGTTTTTTTGGACCAGTCTGACTTCTGATTTTATTTGAAAATCTGGTTTTTAAAAACCTGTGACCAATATTTCAAATCATAATCCCAATCAACAGCTCAAGAAAAATATTGATTGATGAATTTTATTTTTGGTAGCAGAGTCTTTCCAAAGCCATTGTTCTAATGGTAACGGTAACTTTTTAGGCATTCAGGGCTGTATCCTGCAAGGTGCTGCTGAGCACTTGGACCTTGATCTGGCAAAGCATTTACACATGTGCTTAATTGTAAGTATGCAAATAGTTACACTGACTTCAGTAGGTCTATGCAAGGGCTTGAAATTAAGCCCAGGCTTCAGGGCTTTGCTGGACTGGGGGCAGAGTTCTCCAGAAATAACAGGATCAAGCCCTCATACAATATGATGAAAAACATGGTATAAAAGGTGAGATAGACAGATATGAGACTTCTTTCGCTATAGCCACTACCTAACAGGCCCATTACCTTGCTGTCCATTCCAGGGAAGGTGTTTGTGCATGTTCTGCTGGCATGCTTGGAGCCCCTGCTATATTGGAAGTGTTGCCCCCAACAGTCAAGCTTTACGAGGAACAGGTCCGCGTTAGATGCCATTTTGGCCATCCGGTTGTTATTGGAGATACACCATGAGTTCAGGAAGACCCTGCATGTAGTGTACATCGATCTTAAGTCTGCATTTGTTTCAGTTGAATATGTCATGCTATGGAAGGCCTTAAAGGGCATAGGGGTCCCTATCACTCTGCTGGACTTGATTAGATAACTGCATAATGGAACCACTGCCCATGTACGTCTGGGGGACGTCAGCACCTCTTAAATCAGTATCAGGTGTCAGGCAGGGTTGCGTCTTGGCCCCTGCACTCTTTTGTAGAGCAATGGATTTCATAATGCAGCATTCCGTCAGGTCCATAGGCATTAAGATCGGTGATCTCTTGCTCTCAGACCTTGACTACACTGATGATGTTGTTCTTCTAGTACAAAGCCCTGACAGGTTTCACGAGGCACTCCTTCAAATGGAAGAGGAGTTGGCTAAGATTGGCCTCCATGTTTCGTGGTCAAAGACAAAGCTGCAAAATCTAGGACCAGGTCCATCTGTGACTCCAATCTCTTTGAATAACGAAACTGTCAAAGCAGTCTCCAGCTTTTGCTATTTGGGTTCTATACTCACCGGTTCCTCCAACTCTCACATGGAGGTTCTCCATCTGATTGGCATCGTAGCATCTGCCATGGCTCTTTTACAATGAATATGAAACCAACATCATCTCAGCACGACAACCAAGATCAGGATCTATTCAAGCTGCATCCTCCCCGTACTGTTGTATGGCTGCAAAACATGGACACTGCACCGCTCAGACTGGACAAAGTTGAAGGCTTTCCACACAAAATGCCAATGTCATATATTGGGCATGAAGTGGAATGACTGCATCTGTAATGCAGATTGTGATGGGTTGGATCACAGAAACCGCCTGGGAGCTGCTACCTGATGTGCCAAGACTACCTCTGCTCCTGTTTTCCCTGCCAGCTCAGGACTCCAGCACCCTGTCTTGCTGAGCCAGACACTCCCGAGATCCAGGTCTGAATTACTTGCCCCAAAGCTGCAGGTTTACCTGAAAACAGCTCACAGAAGTGTGCTTGTCTTTAGCACTCAGATGCCCAACTCCCAATGGGGTCTAAACCCAAATAAATCCGTTTTACCCTATATAAAGCTTATGCAGGGTAAACTCATAAATTGTTCGTCCTCTATAACACTGATAGAGAGATATGCACAGTTGTTTGCTCCCCCAGGTATTAATACATACTCTGAGTTAATTAATAAGTAAAAAGTGATTTTATTAAATACAGAAAGTAGGATTTAAGTGGTTCCAAGTAGTAACAGACAGAACAAAGTAAGTCACCAAGCAAAATAAAATAAAATGCGCAAATCTATGTCTAATCAAACTAAATACAGATAAGATCCTCACCAGTTCCAGAATGCTCCCTTTTACAGACTGATCTCCTTTTAGCCTGGGTCTAGCAATCACTCACACCCCCTGTAGTTACTGTCCTTTGTTCCAGTTTCCTTCAAGTATCCTGGGGGGTGGAGAGGCTCCTTCTTTAGCCAGCTGAACACCAAAATGGAGGGGTCTCCCACGGATTTAAATAGACTTTCTCTTGTGGGTGGAGACCCCCCTCCTCACTCCTATGCAAAGTCCAGCTCCAAGATGGAGTTCTGGAGTCACCTGGGCAAGTCACATGTCCATGCATGACTCACAGTCTTTGCAGGCAGAAGCCATTGTCCACATGGTATCTTGTATGTCTCCAGGAAGACTTCTTATGTGGATTGGAGCATTCCAAGATGCATTGTTCCCCAAGTGCTTCCTGATCGGGTACTTAACCTTGTGAATTCCTTCCTAAAGAAGCTGACCAAATGCCTCACAAAGCTTACTTAGAAATCAAGCAAGTATACAACCAATATTCTTAACCTCAAGTACAAAATGATATATGTGTACAAATAGGATGAATAGATATAGTAGACCATAACCTTTACAGAGATATGTTACATGGCACAGGCAGCACAAAACATATTCCAGTTATGTCATATTCCCATAAAGCCTTATGGGAGGTACCATCACACAGATGTTTATGGTTATTCCGGTCTACTGACTACTGGGGTCATTGTCTTCAGATGGTGCCTTACACTTTTCAGACATGTCGCGAGAATGCCACAAGAAATTCCAGTGAATGCCGTTCTTCGGGTGGCTTGTAACATTCGGGATAAAATCCCTCCAACCGAGGGGTGGAGGCGGACCCCCTATTACATGGGTTCATCAAGTCTGGTCTGATGTTGGACTCTCAGGCTCTCAAGCCCTTGAAGCTGTACAGGAACGGACCAAATGGTGAACGATCGCTACAGCCAATGGTTCAGCTAAGCGTTGAAGAAGAAGACTGTCTAACATCACCAAATACTCACACCCTTCTGAATTTAAACGTTGGCATTTACATCTGGGGGAAAAAACACTCATAAATATCCCAAAAGACTAAACCCATCATTTTTTTCTGTGGAACTCTCCAGTCAGTGAGGAGTTCTGCTAAAAATTGCTGACACTCTGTGGCATGTATGTAGGATTTGGCAGAGTGTGACAAAATTTTTGGAAACTTATGTTCAGCCTCCCCCAGAAATTAGGGGTCTAAGATGCTGAATCCTTCCTTTGAGGGTGCTGAGTGTCCTCAACTCCCATTGAAGTTAGTTGCTTAAGAAAGATTAACTTTAACTAAATGATTAATGAAATCTAAAGAGGGTTAAATCAATTTTAAAAGCTGCTAAAATAAAGAGTAATATTGCCTAATGGAGATGGTGATTACTGCATTTTTTAAAATTAATTTTACTAATATTTTCAGAAACTCTTCATCATATTGACACCTACACCTTCATCAGACTATAAAATGGTACAACTAAATAGGTAAGGGAGTATGTCACCAACTTGCTTGTACAGATGAATACCACCAAAAGCTGTACTTTTACAACAAAAGGATGACTATTATTTAATGACTGTTGAATCCATGCAATTTCCAGCTGGTGCACCTGTGGTCAGTGCATCATTCACCTATAAAAAGAAATTTTCTCCCCATGCTGATTGATTTTTGCTTTCAACTGTATTCTTACCTATATATACCTGCTCCAGCCCCTGTGTAAGTTTTCCCAATTATTTACATGTGATAAAGTAGCAGAAAAAATACAACACAGCTTTATCTGTCATTCACTTCCTCCTCCATCAAGAAAACTGACTTAAAGAGCAGGTCTACAGTTGATTTTTTTTATATATAAACTGTACCTACAATCAGAATGAAAAATAATGCCCTCTGAGAACTGCTGTTATTTCCACATGAAAAACATCATTTTCTTGCTCCTGTTAAAATTGAAAAGTATATTAGGCCTGGTCTACACTACCCGCCTGAATCGGCGGGTAGAAATCGATCTCTTGGGGATCGACTTATCACGTCTCGTCAGGACGCGACAATCGATCCCCGAATCGACGCGCTTACTCCACCAGCGGAGGTGGGAGTAAGCGCCGTCGACTGGGAGCCGCGGCAGTCGATTTTGCTGCCGTCCTCACAACAGGGTAAGTCGGATCTGATATGTCGAATTCAGCTACGCTATTCGCGTAGCTGAATTTGCGTATCTTAAATCGACCCCCCCTGTAGTGTAGATGTAGCCTCAGTTTAGCAGCTCATCATTCGACATTTTTATAGACTTTATTAGTGAGATGCTCATGATGCACTTATATCCTTGATGGCTGGATTTGATGCAGACAGAATCCTGTAGGGCATGTTGCTACTTTTGTAGTGAGATAGTGGGTACTTATCACTAGCATGCAGTTCTGACCTTTACTTTAGATAGAGTTTTAGATTTACAATAAGTATAAATAACAGACCATCCAGTAGCAACTTCATGCATGTTAAACATCAGCGATGTTTCATACAGTCCAGTGATGGGCATAGGGATAAAAGAGTTTGTTCTCCATTTGACTTGTAACAAGAGCAGAGAAATGCCAGGATCAGTGAGAGAGCAGTAAATTGTTTGAATTGTAGCTTTATTAAAATTTGCAGCCAGTGGCAATCTCAGGATTACTATTATTTTTAAATAGTTTGGGCTCAAATATGTTGGAAAATGTCTTACTATATATGAACAGAAATAACTCACACAGTGGTGATTACTTATTGAGAAAGTTATTACAGAAACAACTCCAATATCATAAAGTCTGCAGAGACGTGTGACACCCAGGGCCACCTAGAGCGGGTTCGGGCCCCGGTGAATTTTTTTTTTCTGGTCCCCCAGCAAGGGCGGACCAGCTAAACAGGGCTGACGGGGGGGGGGGGGGGGGGGAGCCGGGGAAGCCGGGCCCCTTCCGGACCGCTGGGCCCCGGTAATTTGTACCGGCTTCCCCCCGCTCTCGTCGGCCCTGGTGACACCCTATGAGCACAGGACTATCCTGCTATTAGTTCATACAGAATATAAATCAACCACATATTTACAATGGAGTATTCCTCAGATATTTATACCATTATGAGCTAGATTGGGTTTTGGCTTATGGCAGCCAAGCAGGTCAGGGAAGGGGGTAAGGAACCTCTCATGTCTTGCATGGCCCACTTGAAGAGACCCAGAATCACATTGTCTGTGCCTTATATATATTGCTGCAGTTACATATTTTAAATTTATGCGTACAATACTTAGCTTTAAAAATTACATAAAATGTATACACATGCACAATTTGATTTGACACAAATCACGATCTGATTATTCAGGTAAAACTAATTGCTATGATTTTGCAACTCTTTCCTAGTTATATTTCCTTAGCATGAAAGCCTGAAATGAAAATTGCTTTAATGACATTAAGGCCTGGTTTATACACAGGTTATTCATGTGAGTGTTGATTTGTTCGTGCTTAAGCATAAATCCTAGAAGCACATTTATTTTACTGTGCAGATATCAGTAGTTAAAGGGAATCACCACAGATTTGAGCTATTTTACTATTGACCAACATAAAATAGTGTAGATTTTTGTACAGGGAAAGCTTCTTATATCTAGCATTGCCAAAACCTCTACCTGATATAGAAATGTCCCACAATTAGTACTTTTCTTGTATTCTTACACTCAACTCCCACTTGTCTTTCAGCTACCTCCTTTTCCCAACCTCACTGGCCCACGGCGAACCCCTATTCAGCTGGGTTAAAATTCACATCTGCTCAAAGGGTATTACAAGGCCTAACTACAACGTAAACCTTATTTTGACTGTCAGGGTTAGGATATGCCATCCTGTTCCTGTCTATTCCTGTTCTCACTCCCTTGTGAAACAATTCGGCCAAAATGAGAGCTGAGCGCTAATCATGGAAGCTTTCCTTGCTCCATTTAACACATGACTGTTCCCCTGAGGAGAGGCTCACATCCCCATATGCTTCAGGCTCTGACCATATGTTTCAGAGGCAGCAGAGTGCTGATGACTGGATGGAATGATAGAGGTGAACTGTCAGCTTGCAAGTGTGGAGCACTCAGACTCTACAAATAGGACTGTAGAGGAGTCAGAGATGTGGGAGAGAGGAATTAACCTGTTCAGAGAAGACAAGGAAGAAAGTGAGGGGGATATAAATTGGGAAAAGGGAAAAAAAAGCCAACCTATCTCTACCCAATCTGAACAATCTCCTTCCAGCAGTGTGCAAATCTGCCTGAAGCCTCTGGATGGAATTTGACATCTCTGTATATCTGCCAAGACAGATGGAAAGCATCTGATGCAGAATTCTAAAGAATTTAACAAGCTGATTATTATTTATTAAAAATTATAAATAAAATGTAAGAACAAGCCCAGCTAATTATGAATGCTACTAATTTAGGCTCTGATCCTGCAAAAGGTGGAAGATCCTGGTGAATCCATACTCCCATCACCTGGAAGCAGTTAAAAGTTGATCACTCCAATATTTCAGTAGATAAGAGCCCTCATATCCAGGCTAGACTGTTTGTTTCTGTGGGAACAGCTCTGTCTGGAGGGAACAAGCACCATGTAATCTTTGGCTGAGTTTTGGCCAGTTTTTCTCATTGAGATCCTGATGGATGGGGGAAGCACAGGGCAGCCACCTGTGAGCAACACCCACACCACTCTTGGTGAAGTAAACACCCACACCACTCTTAGTAAAGTCAAGTGGGGAAGTATTGGGTCCATTATTAACAAAGATACCTTGAGGATAGGGTACCAGCTTTCCTCAGATGAATGCTCATAAAGCCAGTTCTCAGGCAACCATATTGCCCTAATTTACTTGGGTAAGATTTAATGAGAAGATTGTAGCGAGGCAAATCTAACAGTACCAGGAGTACTCAGCTTTCTTGGCACCCTATCAGTCAGGGCTGGGAATGGTAGGGAGACAGTGATGGTAAAAAGGCCAGGTATCCATGCTGCTTATTTTAGATTTATTGGCTGCCTTTGGTGCCATTGATCACAAGATTTTGTTCTTGACAACCGAACCTGGTAGGGGTGGATGGGATCACTCCAGTCGCTCTAATCCTTCCTTTCAGAGAGATCTCAGAGGAGAGTTGATGCTTACTTGTCCTAGGTTATCTTATAACAAATACATCAACATATGTCTTTGTGCACCTTTGCCCTTTAATAAACTGAAAAGTTAATTAAAAAGAACAAAAACACTAAAAAAAACTACTTTGTCTTAATAGAGACCCCAAATTGTATCAAATCCCAAATGATTCTCCAGAGATTTCCTTTTATCATTAGCAGATATGACATTAACAATGGCCTCCATGTCCAGAAAGCAACACCCATTTTGTTTAGATTATATTTGATGTATTTTTATAATGCAACATATCTCTTCTCATTATTCTTTAGGGACCACAATCTGGCGCTCGAGCTGCCACCATAGAGCCAGGCACTGTGCCAGCAAGCTGCTCTGCCACTCTTGAATGGGGACAGCCCCTCCAACACAGACACATGAGCCACGTTTTTCAAATGTGGGTGCTCAATTTAGGCAACTAAATCCACATTTAGTCATTGAAATAATTGTTGTGATTTTCAGAGATGCTGAATGTCTGCAACCCCCACTGAATTCATTGGCAGTTGTGGGTGCTCAATCCAAATCCCACTGACTTCAATGGGATCTGGATCAGGCCCTAAATGAGCACTGAACTGTATGTGTATTGCAGACTGAAGACGCTATTTACTATATGAACTTACTTAGGGCATGTTTACATGGCCCAACAGTTCGGACTAAGGGGGTATGAATAGCAGTGTGCACCACAGTGCTGCGCTGTAATTCCCTTGTGCAGACACTGTGGATCTTTAAGTTGGCACCCACAGCATCCACACCCCGGAGTTATAGCACAGCATTTTTGTGCACACTGCTATCTATACCCCCTTAGTCTGAACTGTGAGGCAGTGTAGACATTATATGATGGGGTTTGGACCCCACACTAGCCATGATAGGGCTAACGAGGTTACCTGAAATCACCCAAGAGAGAGACGGCCAGGGTTAATTGACAATGAAACCCATCTGGGGAAGGGTTGGGCCAGCAATATAAAGCCATGGGGCTGAAAGCAGACAGTGGTCCTATTGGACATTGTACGCCCAGAAAGAGTGGACTAACTGGTGACCTGACTGGAGGACCAAGTTACCAGAAGAAAGATTATTGCAGTTAGAGCAATGAGCAGTAAGGGGACACCCAAGGCAATGAGCACTAATTCCCAGTACCAACCCTAAGGGGAGACACGAGGGGTGAGTGGCAACCCCATTACACATGCCCTTAAATTTTTAATTTGAAGAGCTGCTAGAATGAGGATCAAGATTTACAAAAGTTACTAGTGACATTGGTTGCCTCATTTTCAAGTGCCTATCTTGAGATAACTGAAAAGAGCCTGATTTAGGTAAAGCACTGAGCGCCAGCTCTCTGGCCAAGTTGGGGTTTTTGAATTTGTACACAATACAGGAACCTTCTCTCTCTCTTAGCCTCCTGAGTGAAATTTGTTACTTTTTGTCTTTTAAGCCATATTTTCTTAGTTTTTACTTTTTTTCTTTACAGGACTTTTATCTGTTTTGCAGATTAATATTATTTCTTCTTTGTATGCCCATCTGTCCACCCATCTGTTTATTTTAGCTACATTTCCTTTCATCCTGCTGGCACTTGTATATCCTCACCCCACCCCAGGCATGAATCCTTCAAAAAGATTTATAAGGTGGACCATAATGAATATCTTCAGAACAGTCTTAGAAAAGGTTTAGATTCCTGTATTTTTGTGATTCACTTGATATAAAAATATTTGGAATTTTTAAAAGTATAATGCTAACTCTATAACTCTTTTTAGGCTTATGTGTGAGATTTTCAAAAGGAGATTCGAATAGACTTGTACTCCTAAATAACATAGGCACTTATAAGAATTCCACCCTGATATCCTAGGAGAAAAAATCATAACGTTTTATTTAAAGATCTGCCTTACTATTTTTCATTAGATTCTTGGTAAATAAGAAATTAAGTCCTACCTAAAGTGCTACCGACTTATATAATTCAGACACATGCATTGCCAGGCCAACAGCTTCTATGACATCAAGATGTGGTGTCAACATGTATGTAATGTATAGATTCTCAACTTGAGTAGGGTTCTTCATAAAGTGAGGGCCCAATGCTAAACTCCATAATCTGGCAAAACTCCAAGTGAATTCAATTGGAATTTTGATTTGGTAAAGAATACAGAATTCAGCCCACTATTTTTGTACAGTAGTTCACAATGACTAAAAGGTTAATCAGCAATCAACAGTTGCTAACAATATCCAGCCCTTCAAGTTGGTCTGATGATAAAATGCTTCTATTTCATATTTCATTGGGTGAGCGTGTAGTCACAACTCAACAGCCTATTGATTTTTGTGTTTGAAAAGCTTAGAGGCAGACTGTATTTTGATTGGGTCACTCAATTAATTTATTGTAATGGGCCAAATTCTGCTCTCATTTACTGTGAACTGAGTGGGTTTGCCTGAGTGTAACAAAATAGAATTTGGCTCAATAATTGTTGTTCTTCTCTACACTCCTGACTACTATAAATTCAAATGTTAACATTTTGCTAGTACATGGACCACTGTTAAAGCTGTGGTGGAAAAAAGTTTCTTATGTAAAGTGAAACAGGCACATTTTGACTTTTTCACCAAAAGTTGGACAAAAGTGATACTTTCCTGTAAGTATAAAGGGCCAAAATTTCCCTTTAATGCATGGGGATAACTGAGGGCAGAATTTGTCCTCAAAAAAGCTATTTATAAAACTTCCATGTTCACAATGTAAATAATGTTTTCAAAAGCAACTTCCCCCCCACCCCCGTAAGAGAGCACATAACTTTTGCATTACAGTGAAAGGAGGCATGAAGATAAAGAAGTGGGTGTATGGAGCCTAATTTCTTTGCTCCCATTTCAGTAAGTTAATTTTGTCTCTTCTTTTGATAATTATTAGAATAATGGAGTGCAACGGCTACCTTCCTAATTCTTGCCGCTTGCTCATAGTGAAGAGTTGTTATAAACATGGTTGTATTATGCTTCTCGATTTACAACAGTGCTTAGGTTTCTCTAGTTATATTACTTGCTTCCACTTATACTTTTATATTTAAATGAGATTATATTATTTATTAAGAGATGGGACAGAGCCTCAACATTTGGATCCAGATTTTGAACATTCTGAAATCTAATTTGGATTCAGAGTTTTGGTGCAAGATGATGAAGGAAACCATGAAATATAGGTGAGAATCCAAAATTTTAAGATTTGTTTTTTAAGAGCCACTAAAAGTGAAAAAAAAAATCTACATATTTTCTTGAGGATGGATTCAGTATTAAAACTTCACTATTAAACAAAATATTGTACTGGGAAATGTTTGCGAAATTTCATAGCATTTTTTGGTTTCACCATTTAATAAAATGTTTGAAGTAAAATAAGTACTTTTGCTCAACGGCGTATATTTTAATCTGAAATATTCCCAGCACATATAAGAAATGGATATAGGTTTGTGCTATGAATTACTGTAAGTGATTATTTCATTAACTTTTGTATCTCTCATTATTTTGGCAAGTTTTCTAAGCATGGTTACAAATTTTTACTGAAGAAGCTCAATCTATTAAACTCAACAAAGAGACGGTTAAGGGGTGCCTTAATTACAGTCTATAAGTACCTACATGTGAAACAAATATTTAATAATTGGCTCTTCAGTCTAACAAAGAAAGGTATAACTTGATCCAATGTCTGGAAGTTGAAGCTAGATAAATTCAGACTGGAAATAAGGCATTCAGTTTTAAATGGTGACATTAATCAATCATTGGAACAATTTACCAAGGGTCGTAGTAGATTCTCCATTACTGAAAATTTTAAAATCAAGATTAGATATTTTTCTAAAAGATGTGCTTTAGGAATTCTTTTGGGGGAGGCCACATTAGATGACCACAGTGGTCCCTTCTGGCCTTGGAATCTATGAATCTACTACACTATTCATACCCAAGTCAGATCTTTTGCTTCTGGGGACATATCCTAGCATATCCCCGGATTCCTAGCACCCTCACCAGCAGTAGCCACTCTAAACCTTTGTTCAAGGTGTATTGTGAGAAAACTTGCTTGTCCATCCCACAATAATCAAAGTTGTCTTAGCCCATAAACACATGCAGCTGGGACATTTCTGGGGCATATGCTCCCAGCAACTGGACCCAGCAATATGGATACAGCACCAATGGAAGAACTTGTACAGCTTTCACTCCTATTTCAGGAGACAGACCGAGCGTCCCTGAGGTGTTGGTGGGCTTTCTCAGTGGTTTTTATCCTACTGAAGGCGCCTCTTGGAGGGTGGTATAGACTTGGCAGACGCCACCCAGCTGATGTGGCTTATACCTGTTGCCATTACCAGAGATTATCCAGATGTAGACTGGCGCTTTTGGAGGAGGGCCACGAGCACAGACTGGTGGGGATCACATTATCATGCAGACTTGGAACGAGCAGCAGTTGCTCTAGAAATTTTTCATGAAGAAGCTGGCGTCCCTGGAGCTTTGTGAGCAGCTTGCCTTGACCCTTCAGTGTCAAGACACATGTATAAGAAGGTCATGCCAGTCCAGATGTGGGTGCTACAGCCATCTGGAAGCTGGTTACCCTAGACTGCTACAGGTCAGTGGCTAACCAGTTTGGTGTTGGCAAGTCCACTGTTGGCCTGCGGTGGTGGTGGTTTGTGAGGTGATCAGGACTGTGATTTACCCAAAGGTGGTGGGCATAAACAGTGCCTCTGAAATAATTGCTGGTTATGAGAAAATGGGCTTCCCAAACTGCGCTGGGGCCATTGATGGGACTTAGGTTCCCATAGTTTGCCCACTGCAAGGAGTGCAAGAGTACATAAACAACAAAGGGTACCACTCCATTGTTATGCAGGAAGTACAACAGGAGCAGATTCAAAATAATGTGGGATGCCAGGTTTTCTGGAGATCAGGACTTTATCTTCATGGATGAGCAGGGACATTATTTCCACCAAATTGCAGTGTTATAAATTGAGTCACCCACTCTCCCCACTGTTGTTCTAAGGCACCCTGCATACTCTCTACTGCCAGGGCTTATGAAACTGTACCCTGATTTCAGAGGGCCTGACAAAAGAATGTTCAACTACACACTCAGTAGTGGTAGGTTGGTGGTAGAATATTCATTTGGCAGATTGAAATCCCGACGGTGGTGCATAAAGAACTGTTTGGATACCAGTGTCATTGATGCCATCTGCATTATTTGTGCCACGCACAGCAGACATTTCTGCAAGAACATTTTTGCCATTTTGACTCAACGCACTGCTGGACTTCTAGACAGATACACAGCCAGAAAGTGTACCTTTCATTACTGGGGCAGGATCCATACATGCAACAAAAATCAGAGGTACTTTGTGTGCCCATATGAGTTTGCATGGCCATATGGATGAGGGGGAATAAAATAATGTATATGTATATGCACAGTAATATGAACGAATAGGGAATGAAATAGTATTTGTATTATGCACTTTGTGTACTCGGGTCCTGTACCTCATCACACAATTTATCATTCACTGCAATGGTACGTTTGAACATTTTTATTCAGTTTGTAATAACTGGACATGTACTTAAGCTATGTGTTTAAGTGTCTGATGTTTTGAAGTGAATGGGCCTTTTTATGTATGTTATTTAAACTTGTTACGTACTTCAAAGCCCAGTTAATGGATTACTGTGATGAAGTTCCTCCAAAGTAAATGTAAGAAACAGAGGTAATGACACCTTGTGTTCATGTGGAATGCTTTATTTACGAACAATCATGAAATGTTAAAAACCTAAGAGGCCAACCAGCTGCCAGCAAAACTTACAATACAACAAACAAAAACAGTGCAAAATCCAGGGAACAGTGGATCTGAGGAAATGAAATGCACAAGGGTGAAAAACACTGAAACTCTGTGCCATGCAATAACTAACTCTTTCTGGGTGTCTGCTGTATCTGCATTTTCCTTGGCCCTTCTAACACATTTTCTGTGCACAGGCTGCTGCTTTTGTGGAGTGGAGGACTGCAGGGGGTACATTTGGTGATGAAATCACTGTTCATTCCTTCAGACATAGACCACCCTACTCCAATATTACCCAAAGAGTGCATGGTAGCATGAAGGGGACTCAGGGCATAGGGCCAGAGCAGAATGTGAAGCTGGAGCTGGCTCCTGCAGTTTTGTTTAAGTGAGTGCAAGCATCCTTTTAAACAATTCTTTCTGCTGCGCTCTATTTTCCTCTCTCAACTTGCATTCCTGCTCCAAAAAGTGCACTACCAAGCTCTTCATGCTGTCCAGCCTCTCTCTCTCTCTCTCTCTCTCTCACCATCTGTCTTGCACTTCTCTCTCTGGTATTCCAACTGCTGGCTGGCCTTCTGTAGTATCTCACCCATTATTTCATCTTGGCCTCACTTCCTCCTTGACCGCTGCATCACAGTTTATCCTCCATGGCTCCTGGTTGCCTTTGTGTGCCCAGCAGAGGTGAAGGGCCTGCCAAGGCAAAAGAAAGAACACGTTGTCTGAGCATGAGAAAGACATTACATTGCATCTGCTGCACAGGAAGAGGCTGCAGCAACTCAAGGTCAACAGATGCTACCTTTTATCATTGGGTTTTATTTTTTTCCACACCACAAACATTTCTTGCCACAGACAGTCCTGTGAGCTCTAATCATCAGCCATGATGGTAAAATGCACTTTCCAAATTCAATTTAAATTATGTATAAATCCCCCCATTTCCCCCTGTGGTTGTGTGGGGTGGGTTCTACTCACTATGTTCTAGTACCTACGGGTTGATTGTCATTTTAGGCAGGACAATTACTGGAGAACGTTATGGTTTTGGAGATTCTGACTGACAGCAGGACCTTCTGTTCCAAGCCACTGGAAGCCATCCATTAATCTATGTTAAAGAGCTTGTTAGGCATTTGATAGCTGCCAGCACATCTTTGAATGGAGGGGGGCTTGTGAGCTACAGAGGCGGACCTAATAAGTATGCCCTGCCCTGAAATTTAACCAACCGCCTGGACTTCCTACTTGGTGAGAAGTACACAAGTAAAACTAGCCAGGTGTAAATTAAAATCTGTGGGAAAAATCAACATGGTGCTGCTTTGGGTTGGAGACCTATTTCAGCCTTCTTGAAAGCATTTTGCCTTCATTCATTCCCATGGACTACATACAAACCCTGGGGACACTTTCTGCTCATAACATGGGACCTGTGGACAACATATACCCACACACCCCTGTTTGGAATACTCTGACAGGAGGCTTGGGATGGTCCAGCAGGGCCTGTTCATACAGTGTGGCATGCTAGCAGGGAAGCCAATGTAAGGCTCTCATTTTTATTGCCTCAGTGATCTTTGTAATAATCTGGGAGTATCTAGTCAAAATTTCATGGGAACTGCTTGTTTAACTTCCCTGTATCCATTTTGAATTCCATGTGGTTGGGGTGGGGAAAAGGGTGGCAGAGCACTGGTGTTAGTTCTGTCATTAATGGAAAGACACTATAACTGCTGGGTTAAAACAACAATTTCATTGGGTCATAAGCTGGAAATCCCTCCCATTTATATATTAACAACAAATGAGGATGAAGAAACATACCAGGCCGTGGATAAGGCTCTGGTGCTACTTTTGCCTCATCTGCTTCTGCTGACAATTCTTCTGTGGGGTGCTCCCCAGTGCCACTCTCAAATAGCTCTTCTGAGTAGGGTCACAGGATGTGCTGTAGCCTCCTCAGGGACCAGCATAAGTGTCGGGACTAGGGTATGTGCAGTTGGGCAGAATGGTTAGAAACAGGAGCCTGGAACCAGAGTTGGGTCAGAGTCAGGTGCCAAACCAAGGGTTGGAGACAGGGGTAGAGCATAGATATGAGGACCTGGAGTGAGGCAGGAAACGAGGTCTGGGATAAGGAGGGAAACCAGGTCTGGGATAAGGAGGGTAGGAACAGGCATGAAGACAAGGCTCAGGAGTCAGGCAATTAAGCAGGGTCTGTAGAAGCAGCCAGCCAAGGATTCCTCTAACTGCTCAGACCACTTCCTGTGCCTCTTTCTGGTTTAAGTACAGCTTCCCAGCCAGCCGGTGGGGCTGGACATCTCCCACAATCAGGAGCTTCATGGGTGGAGCCCTTTGCGAGCTACAGCTTTACTGGCCCCCTTCTCCAGTTATTCAGGTGAGCTGCTGGGTGGTGGCTGTAGTCTGAGCACAGCCTGAGGACCCATGGGCTTAGGTGCAAGGCCCATGAGCCTTCACAATGAGAACCATTTCATCCAGTGGCTGCTGACTATCCTCCAGAGCTTCTTGTGACTCAGGCTTTATAAGGGGCACCATCTTTCCTTAGCAGGTTCTCATGCGCCTCTTCAGGCTCAGAACTTGGTCAAATTGCTCATAGAAGAGGCAGGTAAAAGGCAAGTTTCCCAGGGATGCTGTTACTATCCCTGACCTTGCGGTGGTTCATTTTAAGCCACTTGACTCGCTCTCTGTGGTGGATCCTCGAGCTTCACTGTGATTTGTTTGTACACACATGATCATTTCTTGCCCTCTTACTGAAGTCCAATGTTTTGTTTGCCTTGCACCAGAGATTTACCAGAATTTGATTGTGTTCCTCTTGCCAGGTAGTGGCAGCTTGGCATAGGGCTTCTTCCTATCGGTGGGCATAGCTAACGAAGGAGACTGTTAAGTGTTTCCAAGTGAGTGGTTTGCTGGAGTTCAGCAGTTTTGTTTTATGGGCAGACTGTTTGCATGGGTCTAAACCATCTTCATCCAGCTGAGCAGCTTCATTTGAATCATGAGGGCTTACTTCCATGTCTTTGGAATTGAGTGGGACGTTTTGGGGTAGAAGGACCAAGAAACACAGGGCTGAGGGATTGTGGGATAATGTTGGTGGACTCTCTGGGGACGCAGGTTTAAGCTACATACACACTGCAAAATGACAGGGCCTGGACCAGAGTCCCACCAGGACGCAGGCTCAGACCCCCAGCCTCCCCCACCCTCAGTTGTGTTCTAGGATCTGGGTCCTGAGGGCTTGCTGACCCAAATCAGAAAAATTTGTGTGAAGATGATAGGGGGTTTGGTCTCAAACTGGAGCCTGAGCCCGGATTTACAATGCAGTTTTGACCTACCCTGAGTGGCCATTTTCTACCCTAAATGGTGCTTTTCCTCATGTGTGAGACTATTGAGAAGCCCTCACAGAACCAATACAGTTCAGACGAGCTCCATAAGAAGAGTGTACAGATTAAATTCAACATGACACCAGAAGTGAGGGGCATACAAAAAAGAGAAGCTGGATAGGGAGACAAGGGACATAAATGACAAGATCACACATCTACTAAGTTTAATAAGGCATGTGGTCAGCCCTTAAGAGGCCATGTATTGGGAGGGAGAGCTACAATAACAGTCCCTCCACTTGGGAGAGTGAGAGCAGGATGGGGTTGGGAGCAGGCAGATATATGGCTCTGCTGCTCACTCGTGCACGGCTGGCTAGCTACATAATGGGGAGTATGTAACACTCTTTAATGGGGTGTAGTGGATTGTGCAAGAATCTTGGGAAGTGTTCTGCCTTTCTGGGCAGAATGTCTCTAGCATTCCCTTGGGGGCTGTATGGCTCCATTTCATCCCCAATGCAGGGCTGTGTCTAAATGCCACAATTTAGACCGTTCTGTTTGTACTGTTTGTTGAGTATTATATGCCAGTGAATATTTACAGCAAGGTCTAGTACTGATGGAAAATGAAATATATAAGCTGTTACACAGTGTAGAGAGATGTGCATTTTTCAGTCTAACCAAGGGAACAGATTTATCTTTTTTGTGTCAGTTATGGATAGATGTAAGTCTTTCATGTACACTTTGTTTCTCCACAATTTTCAATGGACTTTGAATTGTATATATTCAGTGGTAAGCAAATACCATTTGCTTAGAATATCATAGAATATCAGGGTTGGAAGGGACCTCAGGAGGTCATCTAGTCCAACTCCCTGCTTAGGTGTCAGGCCTGGTCTACACTATGACTTTAATTCGGATTTAGCAGCGTTAAATCGAATTAACCCTGCACCCGTCCACACAACGAAGCCATTTATTTCGAAATAAAGGGCTCTTAAAATCGATTTCTGTACT
Organism: Emys orbicularis; assembly: GCF_028017835.1. NCBI lineage: Eukaryota > Metazoa > Chordata > Testudines > Emydidae > Emys > Emys orbicularis. Next base: position 262,714,916 of record NC_088683.1, on the reverse strand, counting down.
CCACCCCGACGAGCGGAGTAGCGCCAAAATCGATATTGTCATTTCGAATTAGGGTTAGTGTGGCCGCAATTCGATGGTATTGGCCTCTGGGAGCTGTCCCATAGTGCACCATTGTGACCGCTCTGGACAGCAATCTGAACTCGGATGCACTGGCCAGGTAGACAGGAAAAGCCCCGCGAACATTTGAATTTCATTTCCTGTTTGCCCAGCGTGGAGAGCACAGGTGACCACAGATAGCTCAGCTCATCAGCACAGGTAACCATGCAGGCCGATAATCGAAAAAGAGCACCAGCATGGACCGTACGGGAGGTACTGGATCTGATCGCTATATGGGGAGAGGATTCAGTGCTAGCAGAACTTCGTTCAAAAAGACGAAATGCCAAAACTTTTGAAAAACTCTCCAAGGGCATGATGGAGAGAGGCCACAATAGGGACTCAGATCAGTGCCGCGTGAAAGTCAAGGAGCTCAGACAAGCCTATCAAAAAACAAAGGAGGCAAACGGTCGCTCCGGGTCAGAGCCGCGGACATGCCGCTTCTACGCCGAGCTGCATGCAGTTCTAGGGGGGGCCGCCACCACTACCCCACCTCTGACCGTGGATTCCGAGGTGGGGATAATCTCATCAGCTACACCTGAGGATTCTGCGGACGGGGAAGAGGAGCAGGAGGAGGAGGAGGACGAGCTTGCGGAGAGCACCCAGCACTCCGTTCTCCCCAACAGCCAGGATCTTTTTCTCAGCCTGACTGAAGTACCCTCCCAACCCTCCCAAGCCAGTATCCAAGACCGTGACCCCATGGAAGGGACCTCAGGTGAGTTTACCTTTTAAAATATAAAACTTGTTTTAAAAGCAAGCGTTTTTTAATGATTACTTTGCCCTGAGGACTTGGGATGCATTCGCGGCCAGTACAGCTACTGGAAAAGTCTGTTAACGTATCTGGGGATGGAGCGGAAATCCTCCAGGGACATCTCCATGAAGCTCTCCTGGAGGTACTCCAAAAGCCTTGCCACAAGGTTTCTGGGCAGTGCAGCCTTATTCTGTCCTCCATGGTAGGACACTTGACCACGCCATGCTTGCAGCAAGTAATCTGGTATCATTGCATGACAAAGCCTGGCAGCGTATGGTCCTGGTGTTTGCTGGCATTCAAGCAACATCCGTTCTTTATCTCGCTGTGTAATCTCAGGAGAGTGATATCGCTCATGGTAACCTGGTTGAAATACGGGAATTTAATTAAGGGGACAGAGGTGGCCGTTCCTACTGGGCTGTTTGTCTGTGGCTGAAAAGAAATCCTTCCCTGCAGTTAGCCAAGTGCAGGGGGGGGGGGAGGAATTGTCCCTGAGCTTTTCGCGTTTGGCTAGCAGGGATCTTCCCTGTTACCAGCCATGCGGTGGGGGGAGGGGTACAGCGATCATCCCAGATAATTCATGGCGGGAGGGGGAGGCGGGGGGGTTAGTTTGGTTTCTGCAGGGATCTTCCCTGATACCAGCCACACGGTGGGGGGAGGGATAAAGCGATCATCCCAGAGAATTGGATGGGGGGGGGGGTTAGTTTGTTTTCTGCTGCTGAAGGTTAACAGGAAAACCGCAGCAGTCAACGGGCTTTGCTTGGTATGTGGGAAAGGAGGGCGCAGAAGCCGAAAGACAATGGCTTACCATGGCCGCATGCAAGCTGAATTCTGTTGCCCAGACCTGCGTCTGTGATCTCTAACACCAAAGCCACAGGCACTCAATATTAAGATGGAAAATGCGACCTTGTACTGAAATCACATGTGCTATGTAATGTGAATAGTGTTGTTCATCATGAAAGAGTATAAGCATTGTTCTGTAAAATGTATCATTTTAAAAACTTCTCTCCTTTTTTTCCACCCTCCCTCCAGCAGCTGCAAATTTTTCAAGCCTCCCTCCTCCGTCCCGAAGGCTATCTCAGATAAGGCGGCGTAGAAAGAGGACGCGAGACGAGATGTTCACGGAAATAATGGAATGCACCCGCAATGAAAGAGCTCATTTGAATGAGTGGAAGGACACGGTATCTAAATTTAGGAAAGATGCCAGTGAACGTGAGGTCATGAGGGACACTCGAGATGAGAGGTGGCAGGCTGCAACTCTGGGGCTGCTGCGTGATCAAACGGACATGCTCCGGCGTCTGGTGGAGCTTCAGGAACGGCAGCAGGATAACACACTGCCGCTGCAGCCGCTGTATAACCTCCCTCCCCCCTCACCATGTTCCATATCCTCCTCACCCAGACGTGTAAGAACGTGGGGGGGGAGGCTCCGTGCACCCTCCCACTCCATCCCAGTGGACAGCCCAACCAAAAGGCTGTCATTATATTGAATTTTTTCAGTGGCCTTTTACTTCCCTCCTATCCTCCTCCCAAACCTCACCCAGATTACCTTGTCGGTTCTATCCCTATGTTTATAATCAATTAATAAAGAATACATGATTTTTAAATGATAGTGACTTTATTTCCTTTGAAAGCAAGCTGGGGGAAGGGGGAGCGTGGGTTCCTTACAGAGAATGAGTCAATAAAGGGGGTGGGTTTTCATGAAGGAGAAACAAACAGAAATTTCACACTGTAGCCTGGCCAGTCATGAAACTGGTTTTCAAAGCTTCTCTGATGCACAGTGCTTCCTGGTGTGCTCTTCTAATCGCCCTGGTGTCTGGCTGCGCGTAATCAGCAGCCAGGCGATTTGCCTCAGCCTCCCACCCCACCATAAAGGTCTCCCCCTTACTTTCACAGAGATTGTGGAGCACACAGCAAGCAGAAATAACAATGGGGATATTGGTTTGGCTGAGGTCTGAGCGAGTCAGTAGCGATCGCCAGCGACCTTTTAAACGGCCAAATGCATATTCTACCACCATTCTGCACTTGCTCAGCCTGTAGTTGAACAGCTCCTGACTCCTGTCCAGGCTGCCTGTGTATGGCTTCATGAGCCATGGCATTAAGGGGTAGGCTGGGTCCCCAAGAATAACTATTGGCATTTCAACATCCCCAACGGTTATTTTCTGGTCCGGGAAGTAAGTCCCTTGCTGCAGCCGTTTAAACAGATTAGTGTTCCTGAACCCTTCCCGGCCAGTGCTTGCAGCACCATTGAAAAGTACCCCTTGCGGTTTATGTACTGGGTACCCTGGTGCTCCGGTGCCAAGATAGGGATATGGGTTCCATCTATCGCCCCACCACAGTTAGGGAATCCCATTGCAGCAAAGCCATCCACTATGACCTGCACATTTCCCAGAGTCACTACCTTTCGTAGCAGCACCTCAGTGGTTGCTTTGGCTACTTGCATCACAGCAGCCCCCACAGTAGATTTGCCCACTCCAAATTGATTCCCAACTGACCGGTAGCTGTCTGGCGTTGCAAGCTTCCACAGGGCTATCGCCACTTGCTTCTCAACTGTGAGGGCTGCTCTCATCTTGGTATTCTGGCGCTTCAGGGCAGGGGAAAGCAAGTCACAAAATTCCAAGAAAGTGCCCTTACGCATGCGAAAGTTTTGCAGCCACTGGGAATTGTCCCACACCTGCAACACTATGCGGTCCCACCAGTCTGTGCTTGTTTCCCGGGCCCAGAATCGGCGTTCCACGGCTATAACCTGCCCCATTAACAGCATGATCTCCAAAGCACCGGGTCCCGCGGTTTGATAGAATTCCATGTCCATATCCTCATCTCTCTCGCCGACGCGCTGCCGTAGCCTACTCCTCGCCGCCTGGTTTTGCAGGTTCTGGTTCAGCATAAACTGCACGATAACGCGCGAGGTGTTTACAATGTTGATGACTGCTGTCTTGAGCTGAGCGGGCTCCATGCTTGCCGTGGTATGGCATCTGCACTGTTCACCCAGGAAAAAGGCGCGAAACGGTTGTCTGCCATTGCTTCCCTGGAGAGGGGGGAGGATATACCCAGAACCACCCGCGACAATGTTTTTGGCCTCATCAGGCATTGGGATCTCAACCCAGAATTCCAATGGGCGGAGGAGACTGCGGGAACTATGGGATAGCTATGGGATAGCTACCCACAGTGCAATGCTCCAGAAATTGACGCTAGCCCCGGTACATGGACGCACACCACCGAATTAATGTGCTTAGTGTGGCCGCATACATTCGACTTTATACAATCTGTTTCCAAAATTCGAATTATATAAATTCGGATTAATCCCGTAGTGTAGACATACCCCTTGTCTGTAGAAGTGATAAGTGATCCCCCCTCCCTCCTTTTTTAAAAGGGGAAAACAAAAAAGCTGGAGTTCAGCAGTTTTTGTTTTATGGGCAGACTGCTTGCATGGATCTAAAACGTAATTCAGTTTCTAACATTGAAAGGCACGATCCAGAAAACGTGAAAGACAGCACATTGTGAAGGACAAAGTGGAAAATTAATCTGAAACAATTGAAATTTCTCCTCAGGATAGACCCTTGAGGACTCTGACAACAACCTTAGATTGGTGTGTATCAGCATGGTGTGTAATTTGCCTCTAGTTTAATAACTACAGTCACATTCACAAAGATGATTTTGTTTCCTCTTTTCAGTTAGAAACTCTGGTATTTAAAATTTTATTGACATCACTCATGTTAAATTATCTACAATCCCTCTTGCCTAAATCATAGTCTCATTTAATAACTGTTAATTGTGGAGTTCTGTTTTCACACAATTAAAAGTGCATAGAATCTATTTTGGAATGGGCTTCAGTCCAGAAATATGCTTTACTTTGTTATTTTCTGTTCCCTCGGGGGATGTCTTCACAAAATGGCAAAGCCCAAAGACTTCCTGAAGGCTAATCCTTTTCTGGGTCATATGATTCTTTTCAGATTCCATCTCAAGAGAGTTTTCTGATAACAATAGGTTCTGCTGTCTGTGAACTGGAGAAAATCTTGTTGCTTCAGTGTTAACAATGAGTGGAATTTTAGTGCAGTAGGGCTGTTTGCTTAATACAATGGAAGTTGGTACAGACTGGACTTACAAGTGTCAAGTAAACAGTGTGGGAAAATCTATGTCATTGCAACTGAGTCAACAAGGTTCTGAATGCATGAATGCTGACTTAACTGTAACTACAATAACTATCTGGTCAACTTCAATAATGCATCAAAGAGAATTGCCTTGAAAAATATCTTACTGAGAAAGGGTTAAACGTAGAAAACAGGCCTCTGACAACTAAGGGATGAACAAAGTAGGCATTCAGTGACACATTAGAAATCCCACACAATGTGCAATCAGAACGGCTTTGTTGCAGACTCAAATACAAGTCTGTTACACAGTAATTGAATAGTGAGCTAATGATCAAAGATGACATTTTAGTCCTTAAAGTAATTACTTAAATTAATCATGAAGTGTAAAACAAACAGTGATTAGATCACAAAAAGATGCCTGGTTTATCGTCATCTATGTATATATTTTTTACATTTGAGTACATTGGGCTAACAGTCCCCAAATCAATATTTTAGTTTAGTTGAATCAAACAAGTTTGAGTCTAACAAGACAGAGGACCTTCAGCTTCCTATTCAGGTTTGGACTGAGGAAATAAATGTGATTTAACCCTTACAGGTGGCATGACTGTAGGTTTACATGAAAGTATTTGTCTTTCAGACAGTGAGTACATAAATATCCATGGAATTATAGATGATAGAAAACACTTATTACATCATCCAGTCCATCTCACATCCAGTGCAGGACTATTCCCTGCAGTACGTTTGCTAGTGCTTTATCTAGTTTAGGTTTTAAAGCTAAAATGTTTGGGCTTTCACTACTTCCCTGGGGACATTGTTCAGAATAATTATATATCTCATTATCAGGAAGTTTTCCTATTATTCAGCCCATAGAGTCCTTTTATTAAAGAAAAGACTTCTCTTTAATCCTAGTTGCACTGTAAGGTAGGGTTGCCAGGTGTCTGGTTTTCGACTGCAACACCCGATCAAAAAGGGACCCTGGCGGGTCCAGTCAGCACCACTGATCAGGCCATCAAAAGTCCGGTCAGTGGCGCAGCGGGGCAAAAGCGGGCTCCCTGCCTGCCGTGGCTCTGTGTGGCTCCCGGAAGCAACGGCATTTCCCCGCTCCGGCTTCTAGGCGTAGGGGCAGCCAGCGGCCTCAGCACTCTGCCACCTCCCCAAGCGCCGGCTCTGCAGCTCCCATTGGCCGGGAACCATGGTCAATGGGAGCTGCGGAGGCGGCGCCTGCGGACAGGGCAGTGGGTAGAGCCTCCTGGCTTCACCTCCGTGTAGGAGACTGCTTCTGGGAGACTGCTTCTGGGAGCTGCCTGAGGTAAGTGCCGCCTGGAGCCTGCACCTCTGACTCCCTCCCGTGCCCCAACCTCCTGCCCCAGCCCTGATTCTCCCTCCTGCCCTCTGAACCCCTTGGTCCCAGCCCAGAACACCCTTCTGCACCTCAAACCACTCATCCCCAGCCCCACCCCGGAGTCTGCACCCCCAGCCAGAACCTTCACATCCCTCGCACCCTAATCCCCTGCTGTAGCCCGGAACCCCCTCCACATTTTGAATCCCTCAGCCCCAGCCCGGAGCCTTCTCCTACACCCCAAATTCCTCATGCCCACACCCCCAGCCAGAGCCTTCACCCCCCACACCCCAGCCCAGAGCCCCCTCTCATACCCTGAACCCCTCATTTATGGCCCCACCCTGGAACCTGCACCCCCAGCACAGAGCCTGTACCTCCTCCCACACTCCAATCTCCTGCCTCAGCTCAGAGCCCCCTGCCATACTCTGAACCCCTCAGCTCCATCCCGGAGCCCCCTCCTGCACCCCAAACCCCTCATCCCTGGCCCCAGCTGGAGCCCTCTCCCCCTCCCGCATCCCAACCCACTGCCTCAGCCCGGAGTCTCCCCCCCCCACCCTGACTCCTCATTTCTGACCCCTCCCCGGAGCCCGCCCCCCAGCCGGAGCCCTCACCCCGCCCCAGCCCAGTGAAAATGAGTGAGTGAGTCAGGGTGGGGAGAGCGAGTGACAGAGGGAGGGGGGTTGGAGTGAATGGGGACAGGGCCTCAGAGAAAGGGCAGGGCTTCGGAGGAGGGGTGGGGCAGGGGGCTGGGCAAGGGTGTTCGGTTTTGTGCGAGTAGGAAGTTGGAAACCCTACTGTAAGGGTAAGTTTATACTGCAATAAAAGACTAGGGTCATAGCTGTGGCTGGTCTGGGTCAGCTGACTCGCGGCTCATAGTGCTTGGGCTGTGCGGCTATAAAATTACAGTGTAGATGTCAGGCTGCAGCCTGGGCTCTGAGATCCCACAAGAGGGGAGAGTCTCAAAGCCTGGGGCTCCAGCCCTAGCCCAAATGTCTATACAGCTACTTTCAGCACCATAGCCTGAGCCCTGCATGCCCAGGTCAGCTGACCCAGGCATGAGACTCAGTGCCACAGATTTTTTTATTGCAGTGTAGACAAACCCTTATTTTTTTTATTTTTTTTTTCAGGTACCAGCTGGAATTTGGGTTCTGTTGGGCTAGGCGCTGTGTAAGATAGTCCTTGTCCCAAAGAGCTTACAATCTAAAAACACGAGACCGATAGGAATTATTATCCCAATTTACAGAAGAGGATCTGAGTCATAGAGAGTCTAAGTGGCATTGGCCCTAGCTACCTGAGATCCCTCCACCCCCATGACTTCCCTCCACTGGAACCACCACACTGTTGACCCACATGGGGAAGCTCATGCGTGCAGGAAACAGAACATTTACAGGAGCTAGACCTAGAATGTGGAATGACCACGGACCTCACTACTTTTGCAACTGAATGAAAAGACTCATGTTTTTGACTCAGCTTTCTCTCAATCATTTATTCACACACATATACAGACAGACACCCAGTATACTGTCTCACACTCACACATCAGTCAACCAAAAACTTTTAAACTACTCAAACCATTTCTCCTACAAGCTAAGATGGAGGAAAAAGAGTGTGGTTTTTTTTTTCCCTGTTCTAAAATATATGGGAGGTGCTCAGGTATTATGGTGATAGGGGCATGTAAGTACCTAGGTAGAAAGATAGAAATAAATAATTTCTTTGTAGCACTAGGGGGAAGGTGGAATGATTTCATAGGGCGATGATTTTTGTGTGTGTTTGTAGGTCAGACTCAGGATTCTTTCACCTTTTGGCATATTGTTTGCTGTGTGTAACTCATAGATTTTTGTGTCTTTTTTAAATAAAGTGGATAAATTTAGGGTCAGATTGTGCTTTTAAGGCACAGACTTGCCCTGGAGCAGTGTGGTGTTGCATCACCCCATAGGGATTTCTGAGAAGCATTGTACCTCAGGAAGCACTATCCCTTTTCAAGCTCCCAGTGTGCATGGCAGTGTGCAAGCTGTTCTCCTCCCCTGTTCTCCTCTCTGCAGCCAGCTAGTTATGTGAGTGCTAAGGCCATGGTCCAGTCTATTCCTTGCCGCTTTTTGCCTCTTTTGAGGTGATTTCCATGGCACAGAGGTAGCCATCCCTGAGTTTCTCCAAGTTTGTAAATAAAGGGTGTGCAAATGAGGAGGCTGTTTGTATCCTGCCTTGTTGTTTGTGCCTCATTACCCATCACCATCTCCCCAGTCACCCAGGGAAGAGTCAGGGATGAAATGGCCCCCTGTAAATTAAGGACCACTATAGGTGGATTTTTTTTTTAAATATAGAAGAGGATTTTGCAGCAAGCCTCATTGTGCATGACATCATAGGCTGTCCCTTGCCCTTTCTGCTTAGCTTGTATTGAAAGCAACTGACTAGCCCTATATTTGACAGAACATGAAACTGGGTAAAAGCACGAGGTTTTTTTGTTTGTTTGTTTGTTTTTTACACTCACCCTAAAGTTCCAATAGCAAGAAATGGAATGAGATTCCTAATATCACCACTGACTTCTGATGCTAAGAGTTAAAAGTGGTTTGGTTACCAACTAAGCCAGCAGCTGCTGTAAGTATTTTACAGTGTTATTGCAGAGTCAGAGTTGAGTCCAAGGTATTCACTGCATGAGACATATCAACATTTCAGCACCTTTACTATGATATATTAACAGTCTTCACTTATCCCTCTAGCACAGGTGAAATATACTGCTGTTGAACTACGCTGGACAGAAGTATCTTAAGAAGAGCTGACTGAGGCAAACCTGTTCTCTTTTCAGTTTATGGTAAGACGAATAGCATCCAAAGAGAGAGAGAGAGAGAGATCCTCTGATGTTAAGGATTATACTTTGTGTGTATAGTGCATACACATATAAATATATTAAAAGCAACCTTAGAGAGGGGAAGGTAGCAATCAGCAATTCAGGGAAGATTAAAGTAAACAACAGCTAATCCTCTGGAGAACCTGACAAACATATATTTTCCTTCTCAGCTGCCTTCTGCCCAACTCCCCCAGAATTGGCCAGGAGAGCATATTTTATTTAAAACATTTTTGTTTGTCTGTTTACTACTGAATCTGCCAGCCAACCAATTGAGAATTAAAAAGCTTATTATATTTTATGTGCATGCCAAAGTCACAAGGCAGACATGGAGAAAGAAATCAAGCTTCTGTGGGCCTGATTCTTCATCCCGTGACAGACACGGGCATAAGTGAATGAAGAATTTAGCCCAATAGACTTTTCCGGTTTCCCTTTTTTCCATTAGAGGAAATCAAATTTTGTTTGCCGTTTCTGTGGAATATTTGTTTGGAATACCCATTTCTACTCACAAAAAATAACAAAGAGCTCCTACTTCAGAATGTTTAAGAATGTTTATTTACAATTATTATTATTATTAATCCTGTAAACTGCTCAGTCTCTTTAGATCTGTGATACAGTATTAAATGCATCCCATTTTCACTAGGTTCTACAGGGGCACATCATACTACATAACGCAGTTCAATCTCATTGAACCACTGAATCATGAGGTACACACTACAGCTAGTACAATGAATTATGGAGTTGCCATAATGGCATGACATACCCTTCCTTTTTGGTGGCAATTGGGTTTAAAATTCCTTTGCCCTGAAGTACAGAATAGCACATTTGAATTTCTGTACCCTTGAGGGGCTTATCTTTGTATTTTGGCTCAATAAAGTGTTCAAGGGTGAAAGTGAAAGCTTGCCCATAGGCCCTCACTCTCCTTAGCTGAAATTTAGACAGGTCAAAACATAGATCATGTAGGCCAATGCTTCTCCAAAAAACATATGAAGAGGCCTTATATCATCATTCCTCCCCTCCCCCACTCCAACCCCTTAGGGTTGACTGGAGCCTAAATTGTTGTCTTGATCTAAAACAAAGTAACATTCCACCAGTCCTATCTAGTTTTTAGAAGATGCCCAAAATTTCCTAGTGAGACCTCCTGTATGAGCTGTATGCTAGTATGTATTTTCAGGGCTGTACTTCAGATCCATAAAGACTCCCTGAGGAAGAAGAGTTTGGATTTTTGTATGATAGTGAAGGTAGTCTAAAATATCCCTAGTCAGACAGAACTTCAGGAAGTTTTCATATCTAGAAGGCCTGCTGCACCTTGCATAGTTTTTTGACTTGGTAGAAGAGAATAAAATTACTTTTTCACTCCGTGTTCTGCTTATACAGTTGTTGCTAAGCCCTTGTCTGAACCCCTCTACACAGAGATGATGTTCATGCCAAGAGAGCAGTGTTTAAAGGCACATAAACACTTGACTAAATGGAAGAAATACGAGTAGGGAATTTGATTTTGTGCATGCATGTGTGTGTGTGTTTGTGTGTGCATGTGCTCCACAGAACTTTTAAAACAATATTTATACATCCATTTTATCTCAATTTTTTTCATATTACACTTTATCGGTCTATTAGGGAGAGATTTTATTCTAAGCTTTTGGCCTATACAGATCCCATATCTAAATATTAAACACACTTTTTCAAATGTAAGACAAAGATTCAGGTGCAGTGCAACTATTTATATATATTTCAAATTATTTTCCTTTTTCAAGCATCTTTGCATTTTCAAGCTATGGTTAGGAAAGGAAACAAAAATATTGAAATGCCCCACGAGAGGTTGTTTATCCAGGTTTTCTGGACTGACCTGAAGCAGAAAATAGAAGAAGTCTGTTCTTGTGGCATTTTTATTTAACAAACTCATGTTCAGATATGTATCCATAGTGTTGGGTATTCATCCAAACTGAATCTTTCCATTGTTGTTATTTATTACTTACATTACTCTTGAACCCAGAGATCCTAATCAGGATTCAGACCCCACTGGGGAAAGCTTACTACAAAGACAACAATTTATCCAGGACTTCCCCAAGATTTACCTACTGCAAAAATAGGCGTGTTTTTACATGGCGATAGCTAACTTGAGATAGCTCTCCTAATGTAAAATCCTAGTGGAGACAAAACACAGGTAATATAATGAATGCCAATCAACATAGGTTTACAGAAAATAGATTCTGTCAAACTAAATTGAGCTGTTCTTGAGGTTACAAGTTTGGTTAATAAAGGTAATTGCTGATGTAATATCAGTGAGCATAATTAACTGCTGTAACAACCTACCAAGGGTTGTGATGAATTCTCCATCACTGACTATTTTTAAATCAAGATTAGATGTTTTTCTAAAAGTTATGCTCTAGGAATTATTTTTGGGAAGTTCTCTGGCTTGTGTTATACGTGATGATCACAATGGTTCCTTCTAGCCTTGGACTATATGAATCTATGAAGGCTATCTTTACCTGAATGTAGGTAGTTGAGATCAGTTCAATTGCCCCCACTTATGGTCTACTTCAACTAGTTACATTGAGGTAAAACTACAGTTTATTTTCTCCACTAGGAATTTACATTGAGAAGATAGCTGTCTTGAGTTAGCTATCTCGATTAAAAAATGCACACTTTTTTTTTTTTGCAATGAAAACATTACCTCAAAAACTGTATCTGTTCCATTGTAAAAAAAAAAAAAAAAAAATTACTGAAAAATAGGTTTCCTTTCAACTGTGGAAACGTTTTTGCTTCTAAATGTAGGCAAAATGGAACAGAAATATTCTCTGGAATGTTATTATGTAAGCTTGGAAGGACACAATATGAATATTCGAAAAGGATGCCCTTTGAGATTTTTAATTTTAATTTTCCCAGTATTATGAAAACTATACTTTCAGATATCTTCCTTTAGTTACACATGGATTCATTCAAGGGAAAAAAATATTGTATTAACTGAATGGAAGAATAACTCTTTTGTTGGGGGAAAATGTGTGCTTGCACGTGATTACAGTGCAGAGAAATTTTCCTTTGTAATTAAACATATAAATGATAGCAGCATAAATAGCTAAGTATGGAGACAAATATGACATATACAGTCAGCCTATCGGGAGAGCCCTGTAGCTGCTTAGTCACTTGTTTTCTCATGAGTTGATGGAATGTGTTCAGTAATGCTAGAAGTGTGTTCAGGAATGCTAGAAGCACATTCACTATGTTATGAGGAAGGTTAGCAGGTAATGAAACACAAAACACATTTAGAAATATGTTTGAGCTCTTAAAAGTACAAAAAGTGCATGGTAAAAATACATAGGGTTTTATAATAATCTTGGAGATTGCAATCTCTTTGGGGCAGAGATTGTCATTTACAATATGCCGTGCCTAACACAAAGGGGACCCAACTTGCTTGAGGTCACTAAGTGCTACCACACTATAAACGGTTAATAATAAATAATAAGCTAAATTATCTTCTTAGTTACATGTGTGTACCCACCTGTAATTATGGGCAAAATTTGGCCCTTTGAGATGTTATATATTTGTTTTTTAACCAGTAAATGTTTGCAGTAGTCTAAAAAGCTTTCCTTAAGAAAATAAATAAATAAAGTAAATGAAATTTAACACAATGTGAGATGTTAGAGAGAGATCTTGCACGGATTTTCAGAATGTCCCACAAGAATTTACACCAAGCTGTATTTTAGAGAGCAAGATATAATTTCAGTCTTACAGTTGTGCAGAGATTAACCCTTCATTACAGACTTCTGCATAGCTTTAGGCCAAGGAAAGTTCAGTTTGATCTTTAGTGACATCCAGCAAAATGGGATCATATTCCTGAAGGCTAGTAGGGGCAGCTACCCTCAGACAGAGTGAGAGAAGACACAAAGAAGCAAGTTAAATTGCAGATCACCATTTGCTTTGAGAATAGAACAGTTACCTCATAGTCCTTCTTCTCAAGTTGTTTTTGTTCTGCTTGCACAATATGGGAGTAAGTACCAGGCAGTTAGTGTTTTGTTTTGTTTTCCTTTCCTAGGGTTTGTCTAAAAGAGATGATGAAGGCTCCCCCTAGTTTTTACTTCCTTATTTTATCTCCTCCATCACCACCTCACCAGGTTGGTGTCATGCTTCTTGTAAAAGAAGACAGATCTTATAAATGCAATAACCTTTTCTCTTTGACATAAACTGGGGTTCTTCCTGTTAATGTATCAAGTAGATAACCTGTACAAACACCCCTTTCCCCCCCTCAGATACAGTCTACACTTTAATTTTGGAGATTTGTAAAGAGAAACACTGTAGCTTGCTTCATTATAAAAGCCACTATATATTTTTGGCCTTCATCATGACTTATAGCATATTTGGCTTTGCAGCCTTTGATTAAGTGGCTGTGTTATTACTCTGAAGGAAAGAACTCCTCAGTTACAATTACAGATAACAGGGTTGTTTTCCAAAACTCAGTGTGATGTGAACATCAAAGTGGTTTGGATTATAATAATCCAAACACATATCCTTCTGTAGACCCATCGGTAAAGAAAGACTAGATGTTTTCATTTACAGGGAAGACAACTCATTCAGTCTTCTGTCTGTTGTCTGTTTCTATGTTGTGAAAAATCTGAAAATTTCCATAAGAAAATAACCACCAAAGAAATGTAAATGATTGAACTAGGATCTCATTACCACAGACCTCTCTTGCTACCTGAAGGGCCTAAATCTGTATACAGTGAATTGAATTTCAAGTACTTTCTTACCTTTTTAAAAACAATTACCTCAGGCATTCCTGTCACTTTAGGGTGGGGGAACACTGCCTGTTTCTTGGCAACAGCTCTTGTATTTTAACTAACCAGTTCTTCACAGTAACAAGTATTTGAATGACTTCTCATAGCTGTTTAATATACAAATATCCATCTGTAAAACTCTCATGTGCTTTCCACTTTGGAAAGGGGTAGGGTGGGAATTTGTTTTGCTGAGAAGCATTTCAAAAAATGCCACTGAAAACAAAGTTTACAATCAGGAAAGACCTCTGTATACAATTGTGAGTTTTGAAATCACTGTAAGTGAAAATTTGAATTTGCCTAGACAGGAGAAAAGAAACTGGATGCTAATTAGCGTAAACTGCAGGAAAGGAATGTCTGGTCCACCATTAGAGAGGTGACAGAGTTTAGCTCTCCTGATGTATATTAGAAAAAAACCAACAGGTCATGATCTTGGTGTAAATTAATGGTGTTCCAGCAGAATCAGTGGAGCTATATTCCAATCTACACCAACTGAAGATGTGGCCCACAGTATCCTCTCTCAGCATGGCACATGCAGGCTGTGTCTTACAAATATGCATCCTCTAGGAGTCAGAATATGCAGAGGATAAACATTTCACCCCCTGGAATGAGTCAGTCAGACCTACTCAGTTTACAAATGGTACAAGTTTAGCTCAGCCAGGTTGATTTCCCCTCCCCCCCCCCCCCCCAAAAAAGTAAGAGGATAACAGAATAAAAGACAAAAGAACAAAAAAAGGAAAGTAAGGCGGGGGTGTGTGTGTGGAGGGGGGGGGGAGGATAGGGAGGGGAAAGAAGACCAAAATTTCCGTTTTAATCTACTAGAGATTAATTCTAGGTCCCTCTTCTCGGAAACATTACCTGCTCTTTAGCTGCTGTGTCAGCATGGTTGCTAAGCCAAACTTCTGTCCCCAGAGGTAGTCTGATCTTCCATCTAACCAATACGAATCATTTGGCTGCAAGCACTAATAGAGATTTTTGATTTTTAAAATAGTCTAAATTTGAATTCCAACTGGCCCACACCAAAATAAACCACCTCAAACAGGTCAGGTGTGTTTAAGGAGAGACTTGCAGAAGAGGCTGGAGTTGTGGTACACTGAGCCGGAGAGAGGATTTCTGTCATGCAAGGGCTGCAGGGTACATGCTAAATGCATGAGTGACTGTTGCTGGATAATTCACAGGGTGAGAGAAGGCACTACTTGGGCCTAGGTACACACCCTGATGGGCCAGAGATAACCTGGTTTTAAATTATGTGAGCCACATTGTGATTGTAAACCTGGCTTGGATTCAATATATTTTTTTAAAATCACATTATATTAATGGGTGAGAAGTCCTTCTGTCTGTATGAGCTTTTGTATAGCTGGGCTGAGCAAAAGGGACTCTAGTTTTTCCTGTACGCAGTTGAATTTACAGAAATAAGCATCAATTTAATCTCTCTCTCTAAACTGATGTGTTTAAATGGTTAGAAAAACAAGCTCTTGATGAAAAAAGCCAAGCATCAGCAGAAAGACTGCACAGCTGCCAGCTAGAAGGGGGCTCTGCAAGTATGTTTGTGGGAAGGAAGTCTGTGAACATATAACATTGGCTGGGCGGCTTCATTGCTAGAAATGTACTTATACAGTGGGGTCTTTTTATGAATCATTATGAACATGCTAGGAGCAAAGTAGAATCTCTGTCACACTCTGTTAATTTCACAATGTGTTTAGTTTCATGTCAACCACAAATGCCCAATCAGACTATTTGCCCATCTGCCTCAATTTTTTTGCTTCTCGCTGACACTCTGTTTATCCTGTCTTTGCATCCCACAGATCTCAGCTGAGTGGAATTCCAGGGAAGGGACTCTGGAGTTGCATGGAGATTAGCTGCAAAATTTTGCTGCAGGGATTTGCGTCACAGGAATAATATCAGAGTACTATATCTCATAATCAAGTGCTTGGGAGATACCAAGTTAGACTGGGTATTTTATTGTTGGCCCAGCTCCATCTGTAATTCCCCATCCTTCACTGAAGTTCTTAGTTGCTGCAGAAATTAGAAATGGGACATGGGAAGATAAAAAGTTATTTTTAAAATTTTATCTTTGTGAAGGAAAGATCACAATATGACAGCTCACAAATAATGTAACTGACAATGGGTATAAGCTGGAACCTTGGACAAAAGCCAGAGGATGTTTAAAGGCAACAAGCACTCTGCTGAGGGGTATTTGTATTAAGTACAGTACACTGATACCTGTCTAATTATTTACAAAAATGTCAGATTCTCTGCAAGGAATTTCTGGCCACACACGATTAGTGTTATGTTGTTTAGTATGCGCCACTGAGGAAAGAGGAAATTATTCATCTACGCAGAAAAAGACAAGGCAGAAGGCAAGGGTGTGTGAAGAAGAGTGCATCAAACTTTGCATTTATAGGTAGGGGTTGCCCAGCTACTGGCCACATCCGAGTGGTGGGTGGTGAGTGTTGAGGGTTGGGGGATGGAGGCGGCAGTAGATCAGAGAGGGATCTACAAAATTAGGATCTAGAAGCAACAGTGAGGAGATGGACATTTTGCATGCCTCACTCAGTAACTGGCCATGAGGTGACATTACTACACTTTGTTTTACTGCTACAATATCATGTAGGACTGTGTTTGCAGAATTTGGACAGGTGGGTTGGGAGGATGTCTTGGTGAGGAAGTCCAAGCACCTTACACGCCAAAAGCAGAGGCCATATTTTGAAAACTTCAGGACTGCCCATATTAGGCTTTGAAAATTCCTCTTCTATATAGAGTGTATAAAATGGAGTGTTCAAATTCCCTGCAGGGTGCTCAGATCTCCCCTTTAAAAATTCCTCTGCCAGATGCTCATGTGAGTCTTTGGCAGAACCAGGAATTGAACCCAGATTTCCTATGTTCCTTAACTAGAACACTGCACTCTCTTCTCCCGACATGTTTTACTTTGGGCAAGCTTGAAAACTGGTGGGACCTCTTTCTGTCCTTTGAGAGTTTATTCTCCATTTGGAAAAGATTGCCTGTTTGCTTCCCCATTCTAGTCCCTCTAAGTTCATCCCTCATCTGTTTAATAGATTCTTAAGAAGTTCACTTAGCTAATTTATACCTATTTAAGAATGGCTATTAGTTTTAATTTACTTTAAATTTCCTCCTTATAAATCTCGTCTGGAGAAACAAAAATATAATTTCACCATGTGGCCTTAAATCCTGTCCAGCTGAAAAAATACAGTTAACCAGCATGGGGTTAATGGGTTGATGTGCAAACTGATGATCCACACCAGTTTTCTCATTTCTAAATAACACTGTATGGCCTGTAGACACAGCAACTGATTTCACCCTGTATGTTCTGTTTTTCTGCATTTCTGTTCTCTTACTATAAACTCTCATTTTGATTCTGCCACTATCAGTTTGTCACCTAATAAAACAGGATCAAATTCCCTTGTCTGTGGGTCAAGTTTTTATTTCTATGTGGCCAATCCTGCTCCCACTGACTCCGTTATAAATTTCAGTTATTTTTCAAATTATTAATTGTTTTTCCTTACTAGTGTGTTTCTCCATGCACATCATTAAAGCTAGACAAATAATCATATGGTGGATAATTGTGTGTGTGTGTGTGTGTGTGTGTGTGTGTGTGTGTGTGTGTGTTTGTGTGTGTGTGTGGACCCATGAAACAAAACCATAGGCCTTCAATTCCAAATACATTTGGAGTTCCTTAGCTCTTATTATTGTAAATTCTTTACACTAGAAATGTTGATCAGAATCAGTTTATAGACAGTTATTTTTACTATAGAAATTAATTTGACATTGTCAAATCTTCCTTTGCTATTGTTCCCTTATGTACTTTTGTTTGTTTTGTTTTTGTTTTTTTCCCTATATTGTTTCTAATATTTGGACCTCAGGAAGTTTGGTTAAAAAGAAAAAAAAATGTTTTGAAAGCAGTAGAAATGCTGAAGTTTTTTTCAGCTTGCTTTTGTGACAATGATAAGATGTGGCCATATTTTCATAGATGGAGGGGCTGAGGAAAGTACATAAAAAAAACAAAGGCATTCCTGGGAATTTAAATACAGTTTTAAGATGAAGTAAATTAATGTTGATTTCTGTGCACATCTTAGGGTGCTGAACATGGAGGATCAGATATTAATCATGTTTCATAACAGTTAAAATGATGAATTTAGCTTCCCCCATAAAAAGGTGGGGAGAGGGGATTTTTTTTTTTTTTTTAAGGCTACAAAATACCAAGGGAGAGAGTAACTCACCCCAGAATAGCCAAGAGCTTAGTGGCTAGGGCATTCATCTGGGATACAGGAGAGCCAGATTCAAACCCCTGTTCTATTATTCTCCTACATTCTAGAGGAGTGCCCTAAACACCTGGCTGTTCTGTGCTCTCTCTTTTTGTGTCATGAAAAACTTTGAAAAGTTTCAATTTTGTCCCAGTGCAGAAGAGGGACATTTTTGAAATACCAAAAAGTTTCACAGATTGGGAAAATCATTTCTCACTCAACTCTAGAGAAGACTCAACCATTTTGAAAAGTACAGGCTTTTAAATTATATTTACAAAATGTGTCAGGTTAAAATTTCACTGATCAACTTTTTGATAGACAGACAATGCTGCTATGAATATTTCAATATGTTATGTTTGTCAGTCAGATGCTAATATATTCACAAGTAGTGGAATTTAAGAATTCTCCTATCTCTGTTCCATCTGTTATTTCCAGCTCCCTATGTTTAAATGCTGTGTAGCCAGTGCTATCATTATTAAGAATGAACCTATTTATGGCATATGTTGAACTAGTAGTGTCCAATGAATATTTTAATTAGGGCTGGTAGGGACTTTTTAACATAACATTTTTATAAGAAAATGCCAGTTCATCGAAACCAGACCCTCACATAAATTTATCCATTTTGACTAAATATTTCTCAGGTCTAGGATAGAATTTTGATTTTCTGGTTAGAAATCTGAGAATTGCCAGCAGCCCAGTGATTAGGTACTCAGAGAGCCAGGTTCAAGACCCTGCTCTGCTTGATTCAGAACAGAAGCTTGTATCGGGGTCCAAGGTGAGTTACTTTTGGGATATTGGCTATTCTGGGGCAGGAGTCTCATGTTTTTTCAAGCAAAATTTAAAAAGGTTTCAATTTCATTCTGATGTGGAACAAAATGCTAATATCTTGAAATTTTTCATGAAATGGAATTCTTGATTTCCAGACAGCCCTAATTTTAAAGTTTTTTTTGCAGAGCTACTGCAACCTTATGTTTTCCTCAGAAAATGTTTAGACCATTTGGTAAACTACTGTTGTTGTTTATTATATAGAACTTCAAAACTCTCATTTATCTGAGATGTCTTTGTGTTTCCTGATGGTAGAAAAATGCAAAAGTTTTGAGTATCCCCCAAGATCCTCATAAAATTGGGGTTCGCATGTACATGCAATTCAGAAACTGTGCTGAGACCTTTATTGATGAATATGAAAACATGTTTCCTTCTCTAATTTTTTTTTAGTCTAAATAGCCAAGTACAGATTAAGGACAGGGGAAGAGTAGCCAGCAGAATAAAGTAGTCTGAACACATAAAACATTTTGCCTGTTCCATGATTTTTGTTGCTGGTTGTTTTCTTTTTCCCTTAATTGACTATTTGGTTTTGATGTCTTTCTCTCTTTCATTGAATATAAGAAGTGTTCTTTCCCTCAAGACAGATACATGAAGTAATTGGAAATTGCAATAGGAAATGTGATGCTAATTTTTGAAAAAAAATGGGACTCTCTCTAATCATTCATGTGAAAGGTTGTTGAAAAGGTGGATGCAGGAAACATCATAGATCTGTAAACATTTACTGTGGATGTTTGTTTGGGTTTCATTTCTTTCTCTCTCTACCAAGACTATCCATATGCTGTCTGTGCTGACTATGTGCAGCAGGGTTATTTCTGTATTTACCTGTTACTGTTGAACCTCTGTGTGGCATTTGACTCTTTTGACCATAAGCTGTAATTGCACTCTTTTCTTATTGTACACAATTTATTGCTTTGAGTTTCTGTGTCTCCCATGTCATCTGGTGTCCCTCAGGGACATATTCTGAGGCCTATACTGTTTCTCTGTTAGATGTAGGTATGTTAGAATTACTTGTGTTCATCATCTAAACTGTCAGACAAATGGCACCGGGCTATATTTATCACTCCATGTAGACCTTGCAGTGGCTACTACTGTGCTGCGTGATTCTTTCCATTATCAAGGTTTAGATTATGCTAATTTTCTTATGTATAATGCTGAAAGAGTGTTGTGCTATTGGAACAGTCTCAGTCAGGAATGAGGACTCTTAAGTCTCTTCCACCCACTCTGGTTTCAAGATTTTTTTCTGTTTTCAGACTTCAGTAATCTTTTTTTCATGAGACACACTCAGCTTTGGGTCAGATTCTCAGCCCCGCTCTGACTGTCTTGCACTGTCCTAGCAGCACAACGGAGGTGAAGAACTTGCTTAATAGCCATCTGGGAAATTCCTCTTTTTATGGGGACTCAGCAGTAGTGTAAAACTGTCTTAGCCAACGCTGCACCATTGACTCCTGTATACCAAACTCCTTTCCATTGTGGGGGCGCATCAACAGTGTTTTGGGGATACAGAGCCAGGGGAACAGCACCTGGAGGGTCGTTACCACCCAACGAAACTCAGAGCAGCCCTAGATTTGGGGAGTAAGGAGGCAGAAAGATCACATAATGCCACCTCTGCACCATTCCTTTGGGTTCAGTGTCAAGTGTAGCTTGGCTACACACAAGGGTCTGTCCCTTTGTTTTGAGACATATTAACTACATTGTGAACCTTTCATACTATCTTCTTAGGAACCTCTCCGGATTATGGAGCCCTGACTATCTCATTCGTGTGGTGACTAATGAATCGGCTAGCTTTGCCTTTACTGGCGGGTCGCCCTCTCTTTTTGATTGGGACCGAATACTTGCTTTTAACGCATGTAAGCCTAAATCCTTCGCCGTTTCACAGTCTGTCTGAGCAGCTGTACTGTGCTCTGGGGAGTTTCTCAGGGGGTGAGGAGCAAGGAATCCAGCCCATCCATGCTGGGAAGTGGAGCTGTTCCATAGTAGTTAGTTCAATGTCAGGATATGAGGTGCCTCTGTGTCACCTGTGCCACTCTCCGTATAGTGGTGGTTCCACATGCTCCCCCTGACCTTCCCCTGGCATGTCCCTACCTGAGTCCCAAATTCCTTCTGCGTGGAGGTAGGCCAGACCTTCCACAGACTTGAGCTCTAAGGCAAGGGGGTGTGCACCTCCAGGCAGGCATCTTGTGAGTTTTCATACATGCAGCAGAAGAGCCCTGCTTCTGTTGGAGGCAGGGCTCTGTGCCACCAAGGAGAAGAGGGCTGGGTTTGCTTCTGTTTTGTATAGCAGAAGTGTAGTAACATTCTGTTTTCAAATGGGCTTTTTTCCCAATATTTATCAATGGATAATATATGGCACGTCCTTGTTTTAAGTTTGGCTACAGGCACTCTCTTGTGTCCATCATCTTGAATTCCCTATTCAAGGAACAAGTACCTACAGCTGCTTTTGAAATGGGGGAAATACTCAAATATGTTTTTGCCAGGGAAAGTTGAAGGTTTCAATGTGCCTGGGGCCTCAGTCCTCAGAAGAAAGAAAAATTCAAGATGGTGGCTATGAGCCATTGAGTTGAAACTATTAAAAGTTATAGTTCTGAATATTTTATATGTGGCTGCTAATTAAGTTCATAAATATGCAAAGGTCTGCTCAGTCAGTGCAGTATAACTAGACTCTTCTTAAGTGTAATTGATTGATACCATAACTATTTGGTACAGTACTACCATATAGATGCCTAGCTGTGCTGCTTGGTAAATGCGTTTCTGTAGTAAAATTTGGTGTTCACCCTTTTCATTTATATACAGATACAATGATGATGGAGGAAAGACAGAAACCTAAACAGAATAAAGTCAGTATTCTTATTTACCAGAGCCAGCAATAGTTCCTTCTATAACTCTCTTCTTTTAGTCATCTCTACAGCAGACTGAATATTCTTATTATAATCATTTTCTTTACAGGGAAGCAGTGTTGTCTAGTGGATAGGAGGAGAAGAGAGCTAATCGTGGAGCTGTTACTAATTTGCTGTGTGATTGGGCTAATCACTGGACATGTCTGGTTTCTCTTCCAGTCTTTGTCTATTTAGGACTTGCCTATCCTTAATACAATACAGTGGCACAGCTGCACCTCTCTCGCGCTTCATTGTAGACACTACCTATGCCAACAGGAGGTATTCTCCTGTCAGCGTAGGTAATCCACCTCCTGGAGAAGTGGTAGCTAGATTGATGGAAGAATTGTTCCTTCGTCCTAGCACTGTCTACACAAAGACTTAAATTGGCTTAACTATGCCACTCAGGGGTGCGGATTTTTCGTACCTCTGACTGATGTGGTTAAACTGACCTAATTTTCTAGTGTAGACTGAACGTTAGATTGCAAGCTGTTCAGGGCAGGGATTGTGTTTTATTATGGTCTTGCACCGTGATCTAATCTTGGTTGGAATCTCAAATAATATTACTCTGTCTGCTCATTCCAATGGTATTTAAACAGCCATATTCACAGAAGCAAACAGGCTGAGACTGGAGCCTTCTCCTTTCCTCATGTAGCCTCAAGAAAAATGTGCCTGTGAAAGCACTTTCTATGTGGGGCCTGTGTGATTGCACATGCATGTATGTAACGTGATCTAATGTAACAAAAAGAACACTTAGCATTGATGCCGTGCTTTACACCCCCTTCAAAGGACTGCAGAGGCATTTTTTTTTCCAGGAAAGTACATGCCTAACATCTTGGTGATTTTATGAAGAAAGAAAAAAAGGAAAGGAAAAATTTTGTAAAGATGGAACAGTAAGAGACCTGAACTGCTAGACAGATGGAATGCGGTGAGACGGGTTGGAGGCCATGGGACAATAGATTTGAGATCTCAGCCAAAAGCAGTAGTGAAAATATGAATTCTACGCTATATTAAAACAAAAGAACGGAGAGAATCAGACCTGGCTGGAGAGAGGCATAAAACAGAAGAGGAGACAGCAAGAGGAGGCAACCACAGCAGGTAGGATCCTAGCCCAGCTCGAGGGGAAGCTTTTCCAGCTCTAATATCTTTAGTCTCTGAACAGATTTGAAGAAATAGAAGAAACAAAGCTGAGAGGATGAAATAGCAACACATCCCTTCACCTGGGAAACGAGATTTTCATTCAATCCCTGTTCATCTGCTTTTCTGCCCCAGTAAATCCAATTTCAGATATTGACACATGGAGTCTAGAAGATGGGATGGAAGGGGGAAGTGAGGGGATAGCATGTGCACCAGTTTCCAGCACAAATACAAGTTGCGAAATCAGGTGAGGTCACCTTGTGAAAGAACATGGGGTCTGGCAGCCATTAGAGAGGCTAGGGATTCTCTTTGAGGAAGGGCAGGTAACAACTTCCTGTGGTTTCATATATTGTGGTGCATCACAGGTAACAAATCTACATGCACTTAAACCTGAAGACCTAAACTCTTACACATTATTTTCTGGAAAAAGTTGTTTCAGAGCTTGTGCTGGTATACGTTGCCCTCTTCTGATCAATTTCACAGCTGCAGTGGTAGCCTTAAAAACCTTTCCAGTTTTGCTTTTGCAATAACAGTACATGGTGTTGGTGTGGTGATTCCTTAATATAGGAAATATTTAGGGATATATAGGAATACTGTGAACACTGAGATAGTATGGCAAAAGGGTGACCACAGAACTAGAAACATATTTCTTCTATCACAAAGGTATGTTTATAGATATTCAAGGACAGGAGTTGATTAGGCTAAATGGAAACATTTCTCAGAACTGTGCAAACAAATTAAAACACCATAAAGTTACTGCCTTTCCAAATAAGAAAAACTACAAAAGAATTTGATTTAATTTAAAATGCAATTTCACTTGAGGAAGTTAGAAAGTCTCGATCAGGTCATCCAGTCTATCCTCCTGGTAGTGCAGAACAACTCCCTAAAATACTTTACTAGTGTTTTGTCTATTCTAATTCTAAACGTGCCAAATGACTGGGATTCTACCCCTTGCCTTAGGAAACTATTCCATCAGCTAATGGATCTTGCCCTGAGAAAGTTTGCCTGAATTTTCTCTTTACTCCCTTTTTGTTGTGTTAAGTAAGTTCTCTCCTTCTTTGGTATTCAAATATTTAGAGGCTGTTATCATGTTACCCACCCTCTGTTGTTGCTTATCCAACCTTATACATATTTAAATTCCTTTATCCTATTTTTGTAGGTCAGTCCCTGCAGCTTCTTAACCGCTTGTGTTGCTTATTTGGAACTCCCTGCAGTTTGTCAGTATCTTTCTGGCAATGAGATGCCTGGAGCTGAACACACCATTTAAAGTGAGGTAGCAAAGTCACAAAGAGAGTGCTGTTATTTTCCTTTCCCATTGCATGAAGCCTCTGTGTATTCAGGCTAACATTTCTTTGTCCCTTTTTGCTGTCATATTTATTGCAACCTCACATCTGATTTGCAATCTGAGATCATCCCAAATCGCTTTCAGCATAACAGGTTTCACTTAATTGATAACAGCATGTCTGATTATTTTCTCTGCCATGCATCAGCCTTTGTTTTCCAAGCTGAGCCTTGTTCCATTGTTTTCTACCATGGTTCTAATATCCCTAGGTCCCATTGTATGATTTCAGTGTCCATGGGCGGCAGGTGAAGCTTCCCCTTGGAGGCTAGCCCTCTACTCACCTCTTCCGTCTGAGGCCCGGCCCCCTGCTCGCTCCTCCCCCTGCTGCCCCAAGGCCTGAAAAGCTCCATATCCCCATCATGGACATGGAACCACGGTGGGGAGCAAGAGCTCCTTCAGCCCTGGAGCTGTGGTGGGGGGAGATTTTTCAGGAGCCTCAAATCTGCCACTGCCCTCCTTCCCCCGCATCTATGTCAGTGTCTATAATGTAATCTCTTCTGAACTTCAACATGGTACTCCCTCTTCCAAATCATCAGTGAAGATGGATGTAACATTGATCCTAGGAGTAGCCCACCAGACACCTCCCCACAGCTCAGCACAGTGCCATTTCTCATTACTTTTTGTTTACAATTCTTTAGCCAGTTTCCAGTCCACATGACTGTGTTCCTAGCCAAGCCAATTTGAATTAATTTTTTTATGTAAGACTTTGAGACACAGCATCAAATACAGTATTCAAATCCAAATATATCATATCTGTTGCATTCACTTCAACCACTAATTCTGAACTTCCAGCAGGAAAGCAGTCCATTTTGTCTGGCAACAAATATTCTTTATAAATGTATGCTGCATATGGCTCACAATTCCACTATCCTCTAGGATAAAAATCTTAGATTACATCCTACAGGCTTTAGAATAGTGTGTCAGGGCCTCATTCCGTTTGAGTAGAGAGAAAAATCCAGTTTTGGATGAGAGCCATTGTGGTTCCCTTCCCTCAGAGTCTGCAGATGCCTCTCCATGACCGTCGAACCCAAATATGGGCCTCATTGGAGGAATGTCAGGCAGCAGGATTGTGGAACCTTTGAGGAGTTATTGAACCCAGCCCATGTTATGGTGTTTTTAGAAGAAATTCAAGTGGGAAATAAATTATGCTGCTCTTGGAAATTAATGCCAATAAAGCCTATGTGGTGCACAACATCATGCATTCTATACAAACCACATGTTTAATAAATTATTTTTATAGATTAGATTAATTGAGATTAAGATGTACACAGGGTATGTTCTATAAATGGTGCTATCTTTCTTCAGTGATGTGTGTGTGTGTGTGTGAGTGTGTAAGTATGTATATATGTATATAATGTTCATGGAGATATAGTTTGTGGACATTCATGAACAGTGAAACTCATCTAATGTCACTAACCCAAAAGGCTAGCAAAGAAACTCAGTCACATGGGAGTGTTGATTACAAATTGAAGGTTGAGTGAAAGTAAACTGCAAGAATAAGGATCTGCTGAAGCTTGAATAAAAAATAATGTATTATAATAGGTTACTATTAAAAAGGCAGCAAAACCAGTTTGGACTTTTTTAAAGCAATTTTCCAAAATGTAAAGTTTAACAATTATGTATAAGTAGAACACCAGAGTTATGAACACCTCATTTGGAACCAGAAGTATTCAATCAGGCATCAGCAGAGACACACACAAAAAAAGCAGCAAATATAGTACAGTACTGTGTTAAATGTAAACTACTAAAAAAAAGGGAAAGTTTAAAAGAAAGTTTTGACAAGGTATAGAAACTGTTTCTGTGCTTGTTTCATTTAAATTAAGATGGTTAAAAGCAGCATTTTTCTTCTCCATTGTAAAGTGTCAAAGCTGTATTAAGTCAATCTTCAGTTGTAAACTTTTGAAAGAACAACCATAACATCCTCGTAACTCTGAGGTTCTATTGTATAAAAAAGCTCTTTATGCGTCTAAAATTTGTTAATATATATTAAATTAGTTCAGGAATTTGTGTGTCTTTTGGAGAGATTCCATGTATTGTTTTTGGCACAATAATTGATTATAATATTACAGTATACAGGGTCTGTTTCTGAGCCTATTCAAATCAATAGCAAAACTCCCATGGGCCCTTCACTGCTGAAGAGAAAACTTCTCCACCATTGGCCAAATCTTGCTTATATAACTCATATAGGTATTCCCAGGTTTGAGAGCTCAATCCTACAAGGTGCTGCATTCTGGCTATGATCCAGCAAGCACTTAAACTGTGCTTCAGTGGGACTACTCACCCAGCTCAGAGTTAAGCACATTCTTATGTGCTTTGCTGAGTTGAGCTAGATAGCAAAGTTACTGTAGCAGGCTTAGTGCTTTCAAATCCCTCCATTCTGCAAGGTGCTAACCATTTTCTGTGAAGTGCTGAGTGCTCTCAAACTCCCACTGATTTCATCACAGTGTTTGCGCCTTTGAATTTGATGACACTGTGCCTGTGCATAAGGCCTTGGCTACACTTGCAGCTGTACAGCGCTGTGAGGTAAAGCTGTCTTCGTGCAGCTGAGTAGGGAAAAGCGCTGCAGTCTGTCCACACTGACAGCTGCCAGCGCAGTGGTGTGGCCACACTTGTAACATTTGCAGCTGTGTTGGGAGCGGTGCATTATGGGCAGCTATCCCACCATTCATGTGGCTGCAACGTGCTTTTCAAAACGGAGGGGTGGGGTGGATTGTGACAGGGAGTGTGGGGGGAGAGAGAGTGCTTTTTGGAGCATGTCATCTCTCTATTTTGCAAGTTCCGAACTCCCGGCCCCCTGCTCATTCATTCACTCACTCAAAGCAAGCTGCAATCTGTTTACTTTTCTCTGTCTTATGAGCTTTGAAACCAGCACTTCCGCATTCCTGCAGCCGGTCACAACAATGGAGAGGATTGGCCACTTGACAAGGTGATTAGTACAGCGCTGCAAGCAGTTTACACTCACACCCGTGAGTCGTAGCCACTCCGCTGCAGCTGTTATTCCTCTCGGGGAGGTGGAATATCTGCAGCGGTGTACCCAGGGAGATACAGTGCTGTAAGTGCCCTGCCAGTGTGGACAGGGAGTGAGTTACAGCACTGGGGGAGGCTTTACAGCGCTGTAACTTGCAAGTGTAGCCAAGGCCTAAGGCCTTGGCTACACTGGCAATTCACAGCGCTGCACTTGCTGCGCTCAGGGGTGTGAAAAAACACCCCCCCGGAGCGCAGCGAGTGCAGCGCTGTAAAGCGCCAGTGTAATCAGCGCCTGCAGCGCTGCACACTCCCTCGCAGCGCTGCAAGCTATTCCCCTCGGAGAGGTGGAGTACTTGCAGCACTGCGAGAGAGCTCTCGCAGCGCTGGCGGCGCGACTACACTCGCGCTTCGAATCCGCGAGTGTAGCCAAGGCCAAAGATGAGTGCTATTTGACCATTAGAGTATTTAATTGCATCTTGGAAGGGCAAGTGGTTGCTGCTAGCAAGTTTCTGTAACCAAAACAAAAACAGCAAAACAGACTAGTTTGAGAGCCTCCACTCCTGTTCAAGATGTGATCAGTTCTTACACACTGAATAGCAATCATGGATGCACAATGCAATGGATTGCTGAAGGTGAGTGTTTACATATAGTGAAATCTGAACATAATGCAAGAAATATAGGTTGAGATTTACAAAGCCAAGTAAGAGATTTAGGCCTTGTCTGCACTGCCATTTACGTTTTGCCAACGTATGTCGCTCAGGGGTGTGAAAAAACACACCTGAGTGACAAGTTTTTCTGGCATAAGCGCTTGTGTGCACAGTGCTATGTCAGCAGGAGAGCTTCTCCTGCCGACATAGCTATTGCTGCTCATGTAGGTGGTTTTATTATGTTGAGAGGAGAGCTCTCTCCCATCGGCACAGAGCTGCTACACGAGGCATCTTACAGTGGTGCAGCTGCCTCGGCACAGCTGTGTGGCTGTAACTTCGCTAGTATAGACATGGCCTTAGACATGGGAATTGTGTTGTTTAAAATCACCTATTCAGCTTTGAAAATCTCAATCTTAGCCATTTAGTGGATCTGATATTTCTATTTTGCACATATTTAGTTACCAGGAGCATTAATTTCAGACTGAAAAGGAGCCTTTCAGTGTAGATAAAATAACCTATTCTTTTAAAAGCCCAATGGTTTTTGTTTTATTTATTCATTTGTCAATGCTGTGAATGCTTCATGAGCTCCAGCCATTGATTTCAGGAGCCAATGCAATTTTTCCTGTTTATCATAATTTATTGTCTCATTGTTGCCTGCAGTTTGCACTTGCTCAAATTTCCCACACAATATACAGGAAACAGCTCTATGGCATCAGGCTTCCTTAGATTGATTCTCACAGGGGCCGGGAGGGTTCAGCCCACTCCTGTGTGCTTTGTGATGTGACTGCAGGAGAGTCATGGTAAATCGACCATTTGGAGACTTCCTTCCTAGCACCTACTGTGACACAGACAGTACCCAAATCACGTCTGCTCCCACTACACACTCTCCCACGTAACCCCTGGGAAAATCTTACCCTTATCAGTGTTTGGAGATGTGTCACTCTCTTTGCATTCATTTACTGTATTTACTCCTGTCTCTGCTGAGGAAGTACTTCCCCAACAGCAGCTATTAGTAACTACAGAACAAAAAATCAGCAATTGTGCAGTTAGGGTGTTCCATTCTTTTCAATGTTTCCTCATAATTTTGGGGGACACTGGAAGAGGGGGAAATGATTAAATGGCTTGAAATGTTCCTGAAGTACTAAGTGATCTTATTAACACCTTGCAGGATAATTTAAGCTATTTTAGCAACCGCACTGACTGAGATTTAAGACTAAACTGGAGAAAGCATTGGGAAATGTACAGCACTATATTATAGGATAAATAATCTTGATTGATCACATCTGTACCATTCCCCTGTCTGTGTGTCTCTATTTCTAAGGCACCAATCATTGTGGCATATAGGTGCTAATAGCACAGGTATTTTCCATCTCTAACTTCTATGATCCTAGTTCTGGCTCAGATTAAAACTTTCCTTGGCTTTTGGCTGACCCGGCAGGATGAACACTTCAGTGGTGTTAACAGCCACCCTCGAAGGCCACAGCTTTAAGGAGAAAATGTGTATCTGATTATGAAATGAATGTGTGCTCCCTGAGCCATGCCCTATGATTCTTAAACTGAAGTGTGTAAATCAGACATGTCACTGTAGTGAGGAGGGGACACTGCTTCCTCTGCTGCCTCCCACACCTTCCCCAGCAGCCCAGGGGGCCGTTCTGTGTGAGCCAGGAGCACTTTGAGCAATTGTTTCCCTTGTGCATTGCTGGGGAGGGAGAAAAGTAGCTCTAGTCCTCCATTGCCTGCAGCTCTATGGGCACTGTGGGGAGAGCAGCACAGGAACTTGAATGGCTCTGCCTGAGTGTAGGAGAGCTGCTAGCAAAAAGCTCCACCTGACCAGTGAAAGGGGACAATAGCCGAGAAACAACCACCATAATGACTCTGATTCTCTGTCCCAGCCTGGGGGCTGCTCTGATTTGCTCCCTATGGTCTCCAAGAAACCATGCCCCCGCTACCTGGGGATAGCCAGAGTGCAATGCACTATCCGTTCCCTCGCTGCATCCTTCATATACCCCCTGTGCCAGGGGCTGCAGATTGGGAGACATAGGATGGAGCTGGCTGAGCTTGTTCTATGCTTTCTGGGGACTCGCAGCTGACACTGTGGGAATCTGCAGAAAGAGACTTGTGGGATGTTTCTTCCACTTTCATGTTGCCTGAATGACACACACGGAATGAAACAGAACAGGAAAAACTTGCCAAAGTAATGATTATGGCCCTTTCATCTTTTTTGAAACACGTTCAGCTATAAGGCTGAAAAGGCTGGACATCACTGACTTATTCATTTCAGGTACAATTTTCAAGAATGATTTTCAATAAGACTTAGTCTCCTAAATCACGGAGGTGCTTTTGAATATTTCATTGTTCAGACTTAATCATGCATTCATTGAAGTCAATGGGAAGTTTTATCACTTTAATTGGAACAGGATAGGGCCTTTTTAACATCCAGAAAAACTTTGTATATATTAGCACAGTGTTTCTTGAACTCTGCCATACTACAGCTCTGTGACAGGGTGCTCCTCTCACTCCAGGATGGCACCTCCTCCTGGCTGTTCTGGGGATTAGCTCTGTGCAACCAATGCCCCTTCCTGCACTTGCATGCCATTTCTTTTCTCCTGTGGCCCTGCCCTCTCTCATTCCCAAAACTGAAGCCCCTTCTTCCTTACTTGGCCCTCCAGTCAGGTCCTACACAAGGTTGTATCAAAGTCCCTCTCAGCAGTGTTCTCAGGCAGTCTTCCGTTTCACTGCCCCGGGGTGCACCATATCCCACTCTCAGTGGCTGGTAAGGGAATCTGGACCCTGCACTCTACTCCAGGTTCCAGCTCGGGGACCCTCTAATCAGCTGTGCAGGTCTGTTCCCCCCTGAACACTGCTGTCTTTCCCTGAGCCCTCTCCTACCTTCTTCTGGGTCTGCCAGCCCAAACTCCCTCCTCCCAGCGACCTTGGCTCTGTAGTCCCCAAACCCTCCTCCCAGGAAATGACTGAAGACTACCTCCCTGCAGCCCCCAGTTACTCTCAGCTACCAGACTTTATACAGGTCCCTCCTGTTCCTTCACAAGTGAGCTTCCTCCCAATTAGCTCCACCCACACAGCATATATATCACCATCATTAGCTGCTTAATTGGCTGATTGGGCCCACATGGCCTAATTCAGCCCTCTCAGAACCATCACAAGCCCCCTTTTCCATATTGGCCTCTTTAGGACTCTTCTCTCATCTTGCCAGGATCAATCTGGGGTCCCCCTCCTAATAAGCAATATTGTAAAGGCAGGGTGGTCACAACTACCCTGGCCATTGTGATACCCAAGCTGAATGAGTACCCATGTTTTGAAATAACAAACATTTATTCCATTTGAATCAAGAAATCGCCAAAGGAAAATCCAACAAGGTGCCCCCTTTTTAAAGCATTCACCAAATGTGAATGTTTTGAGACCTACAGCACTAAAGTGTCTGACACAGGTACTGAAAGAGTTAATTGAAATGGCTAGAAGAGATCAGATGGGGACCATTAACTTCCAAGCTTATAGTTGTTCAATATAAATTCTTTCTAAACTAGTATTATCTGGATTCTTGAATTGTGGTAACAGAACCCAAGCTGTGAAGAAATACAAGCATAAATCTCCATCTATTTCCTTAGGAATTGGGTCATCTTTTGCCATAGATATGACTTTCATGACAAAAACACCATGACCATGATACTTCGGGCTTCCTCAACACGAGGTTGTGTCTTTTGTTAGCCCCTGGTGGGTCTATGCTACTGAGCCTCATCTGAAAGCACAGAGAAATGCCATCTGGCTTCAAACTTGCCAGTGCGCTGCATAGTGCCAGAATTAATTTACTGTAAATAATTAACAAAACATATCAGAGAAAGAAAACTGGCTGGCCAGCTATTTTTTACCTGAGCTTTTAAAAAATCAAACCTGAATCAGTCTCTATTTTTCTGCCAGTCCTTAGGATGGATGTATTTCTGCCTCTGTTGCGAGCCTCAGTGAAAATGCTTATCATGGAGAAGACTATCCACCCAACAAACAATAACCTGGATGAGTTTCTTTCCTCGGGGCCATTTGTGCAAGTTTATAAATACACCTACCAACATGTAACTCCATCATCTCTCTCTCTCGACATCCAAACTGCTCTGTTTAGCCTTATTTTCAGAGGTGCTGCTAAGCACCTTTAAAAATAAAGACATTTCCTCTTTCTTGTCCTCTTTTTATGTCTTCCTCTGCTCCTCTTTCGCTGTCACCTTTTTCTTTTCTTTTTTGCGCCCACTCCTTGTACCTTTTGATACCCAACGGTCGAGTGGATGGGGCACTGGACTGGGAGTCAGGAGACCTGTGTTCTATTCCTGGCTCAGCCACTGACCTGCTATAGTGACCGTCTCTTTGTTTCTGTTTTCTCTCCCACCTTTTACCTTCCTTATATATTTAGGGTATGTCTACACTTTGAACTGGAGTTGTAAATTGCAGTTCGAAAAGAAATACCTGCGCTGGTTCTGATCAAGCTAGTGTGCTATAAATAGAGTGTAGCTGTGGCAGTGCAAACAGTTGGAGGGGTTAGCTGCCCCACGTAAGTACCCCTCCGAGACGCTAGGCATGTACTCAGAATGGCTAGCCCCTCCTGCTGCTCATGCTGCTGTTACTATTTTTAGTGTGCTAGCTCGGTCAGAGCTAGTGCATGTGTCTCTCCTTGAGTGGGGAGTGACACCTCCAGCTCCAAGCATAGACATAGATTCTAAGCTTCTTGGCATAGTTACTGTTTGTGACTATGTGGACAATGCCTATCACAATGGGACAGTGATCTGAACTGGGGTCTCTATGCACTGCTGTAATACAGCTAGTAATAATAATTAGTCCAACAATGACAGTAATGTACTCCTAGATTTCAGTGTTTCATCCACATTTTTTTTCTATTAATTCATTTTATAGAGTTTAGGTTCACATAGTTTAAGGCCAGAAGAAACCATTAGATCAT
This sequence comes from Emys orbicularis, assembly GCF_028017835.1. Lineage (NCBI taxonomy): Eukaryota > Metazoa > Chordata > Testudines > Emydidae > Emys > Emys orbicularis. Next base: position 262,682,027 of record NC_088683.1, on the reverse strand, counting down.
CTAATCTGACTTCATGTATATCACAGGCCATTCAATTTCACCTTTCACTCAGTTATTGGGTTAATGCCAGTAATCTCTTGCTTTTGTACATGGCATTCTTTATGATGAGTTCATTATTTTATCCAATATATTCAGAGTATGGTGTCTGGTTTCAATCTTTTCTTGTTGCGGTATCTGAACCTGTTTTAATTTCTTCTAGGTGCCTGCCCTGAAGAATATACAATCTTAGACTTTGACTGCACTGGGGATTTGTACTGGTTACAGCCACTGATGCAGCTGCATGAGTGCAGCCCTCTAATGTAGACAGTTTCAAGAAGAGGGAAGCTCTACCATCAGTGCAAATGGAGGCTGTTCCTGTCTACACTAGGAATTTGCACCAGTGGCTGGCCACTGATGGCTGAAATCCTTACTGTAGACAAGGCCTAAAACCTGACAATATACAAAGGAGAAGATAAAGGAAGCGACTGTTTTTTTTTTACAGCCCCCTCCCTTTAAAATTCTTAACCTTTTGTTTTATTTTTTATTCATCATTATCTCTTCTCTATCTGTCATTACTTACTATTTTGGCCCTACTCACAATCATTTTTTGTTGTTGCACTTACTTTTTCCCCCTTCCATTCTCACTGCACCCCATTCTTCTCACTACACCCCATCCTGCCTTTTAAAACAGTAAGCCCTGCCTCCTTCCCAGCTTATTTCCTATACCTCTCATCTACCAGATCTCCCCACTTCCAATCCAGCAAAGGAAAGTCCAATAGTTCAGAATACTGGATCTGCTGACTTCAGCACAGCTCTTTGAGCTATGAAGATTCCAAATCCATTCTTTCCCCTCCCCCCGCTCCACTGTTTTGCCTTCTGTTACTTTACACTATCCTTTGGTTAGTCCTACCCTTCAAAGCATCTTGTGAGGAAAGAATGGAGGGGAGACAGGAAAGAAAGATTTCTGCTGCTGTAGAAACAGCAATGGGTCATGGTTGAGGGTAAATTAAACTGGGAGCTCTGGGACACCAGTGTGAGTAGATCTGATAGAATTCAAGATCCTCTGGAAAGGAGGACATGAAAGCAGCAAAACAAGGCCACGGGACTTCAGAAACGCAGATTTCAACCACCTCAGAGAAATAATAGGCAAGGTAGTCCGATGGAAAGATCAGTTAGGAAGTAAAAGGAGTTGAACGGGGCTGGCAATTCCTAAAAGATGTAATATTAGGAGTTCAACATCAAGCTATTTTGATGCAGAGGAAAGATAAGAAGAGCCACAGGTGGCTGATGTGGCTGCACAAGGAGATTTTTTAGCTATCTAAAAATCAAAAGGGACACATACAGGAAATGGAAGGAGGAGCATGTCACCAAGAAAGTATATATGGTAATAGTGCGAGCATGTAGGGACAAAATCAGGAAAGCCAAGGCAAAGAATGATTACAGCTGGCAAAGAATGTTAGAGACAACAAGAAGGGGTTCTTCAAATATGTCAGACAAAAAAGAAAGATCAAGAACGGTGTGCATCTGCTGTTCAACGGAGAAGGTGAGCTGGTATCGGAAGACGATAGGAAGTCAAAGTTGCTCAATGCCTACTTTGCTTCACTCTTCTCACAAAAATAACGTGATGTGACCAGACGACTAGCGAAGTTACCATAGACAATGAAGGGGAAGGGATGCAGATGGGGATAAGTAAAGAACACATCAGAGATCTTCTGACCAATTTGAATCAATTCAAATCAGTGGGGCCTGATGCTATTCCCCAAGGGTACTGAAGGAGTTATCTGAAGAAATCTTGGAGCCACTGGCAATAACATTGTCAAACTCATGGATGACAGGAGAGGTCCTAGAAGACTGGAGAAGGGCTAATGCAGTGTCCATCTTTAAAAAGGGGGGAAAGGAGGAGCCAGGGAACTATAGACCAGTCAGCCTGACCGCAATACCTGTGAAGCTATGAGAGAAATATACAAAACATTCAATTTGCGAATACCTAGAGGATGAAAGGGTAATCACTAGCAGCCAGCATGGATTTACTAAGAACAAATCATGCCAAACCAGCTTGATTTCCTTCTTTGAGAGGGTAACTGGTTTGGTGGATAGGGGGAATGAGGTGTACATAATATGCCTGGACTTCAACAAGGCTTCTGACACAGTTCCACACGACATTCTGACAAGCAAGCTGGAGAAATGTGGGCTTGCGGGAACTACCATTAAGTGGATACATAATTGGCTAAACAACCGCAAACAAAGAGTAATGATTAATGGAATGATGTCAGATTGGAGGGAGGTCTCAAGTGGGATTCCACAGGTATCTGTTCTGGGTCTGGTGTTGTTTAACTTCTTTATTAATGACCTGGATGCAAGAATACAGAGCATACTGATCAAGTTTGAAGATGACACTAAGTTGGGGGGGGGGTTTGTCAATACTTCGGAGGATAAAGCTAAAATTCAGAGGGATCTTGATAAATTGAGAATTGGGGTATAGACAACAAAATGAAATTCAACAAAGACCAATGTAAGGTGCTATACTTAGGGAAGAAAAACCAAATGCGCAAATACAAATGGGGAAAAATTGGCTTGGCAGCAGCACTGGTGAAAAGGATCTGGGAGTTGTGGTGGATCGCCATCTCAGCATGAGTCAGCAATGCGATGCTGTTGCAAAAAAGCAAATGCAATTTTAGGTTACATTAATAGAGGCATAGTATGCAAGTGACGGGAGGTGATAGTACTGCTCTACTTAGCACTGTTTAGGCCTCAGCTGAAGTACTGAGTCCAATTTTGGTCACCAATGTATAGAAAGGATGTGGAGAAACTGGAAAGGATCTAGAGGCAAGTGACAAAGATGATGATCAAAGGGATGGAATGCAAGCCATATGAGCAAAGGTTGAAGAAGCTGGGTATATTTAGTTTGGAAAAGAGGAGATTAAGGGAGGACATGACAATGGTCTTCAAATATTTGAAAGGCTGCTATAAAAAAAAGGTGAAGAAAAGTTATTCTCCTTTGCCATAGAGCAGGGGTTTTCAACCTTTTTCTTTCTGAGCCCCCCACCCTCCCAATATGCTATAAAAATTCCATGGCCCACCTGTGCTACAACAACTGTTTTTCTGCATATAAAAGCCAGGGCCAGCATCAGGGGGTAGCAAGCGGGGCAATTGCCTGGGGCCCCACGCCACATGGGGCCCAGTGAAGCTAAATTGCTCAGGCTTTAGCTTCAGCCCCAGATGGTGGAGCTTGGGGCGGCGGGTCTTTGGCTTTCTGCCCTGGACCCCAGTGAGTCTAATGCTGGCCCTGCTTGGCGGACCCCCTGAAATCTGCTCATGGCCCTCGGACCCCTGGTTGAGAACTGCTGCCATAGAGGACAGGACAAGAGGCTGTAGGTTCAAACTACAGCATAGCAGCTTTAGATTAAAACTCAAGAAAAACTTCCTAACTGTAAGAACAGTAGGACAATGGAACAGGCTGCCTCGGGAGGTTATGGAAGCTCTTTCACTGGAGGTTTTCAAAAGGAGGCTGGATAGCCATCTGTCTTGGATGGTTTAGACCCAACACATCCTGCATCTTGGCAGGGGGTTAGACTAGGTGACCCTTGTGGTCCCTTCTGACTCTATGGTTCTAGGCTCCCTAGGACTGAAGGTCCCAGTGACTTACTTGGAAGTGTGTTGAACAGGAGTCCCAGGGAGCCATAGGGCCTGGGACTCTCCCCTTTCTACCTCCAAGTGTGATGATCAGGGGTTATGCAGGTTAGCCCTCTCCACTGTTGTCTCTACTCTACCTGTTCTGGGCTCTGCTTAATCTTTTTCTCTCAGGACAATTTCTGACAAAAGGCAGAGCAAATACATGAGGTTTGCATTATAAATCACAGCCAGGCTTTCAAATCAATAAACTAAATTTAAAACATCAAGACACAACATTTCCTAAGAGGGCTGGCTCAGGAATAGCTTAGACTGAGGTTTAATGTCACAAGCTTTCATTCGGAATAAATATAAATCATCAACCAGCTCCCTTGGCCAGGGTAGGGTAGCATTGCATATTTATTGATGGGGCCGGCTCTAGGCACCAGCAAACCAAGCAGGTGCTTGGGGTGGCACATTTTCAGGGGCGGCATTCCAGCCATCTTTTTTTTTTTTTTGCTTTGGGCGGCAAAAGCCTAGAGCCGGCCCTGGCAGAGGTAGCGCATTGTGCGCGGGGGGTGCCCTGGGGCCGCTGTGGTTCACGCCGCGGGGGAGCAGCATCCGCACCTTGTGGCTGGGCCGGGCAGGCTCTGAATGGGGGACACTCGGGCTGGGGGCCGCCCTGCGGGGCACACGGAGCTGCCTGCAGGTGCCGCAGGGCGGCCGCCCCCCCAGTGCCTCAGCCAGGGCTGGGCGAAGCGGCCCGAGCTGCCCAGGGACTAAGGCAGGGCGGCCAGAAGCAGCAGCGGGGCCATAGAGGCCGGGGCGCTGTTGTGCGGGGCCCGTGTCCCGCTCTCCGGGGCTCCGCTCCCTCTGGGGCTACTCTGTCCTGGCTCCTCAGCCCCCTGCCGGGGCGGTCCCCCACCTCTGCCCTCCCGGGTCCCAGCTGGTCCTGGAGACGGGAGCCCTGGCTGGAGGGACCCTGGGCTGAGGCGCGGCCCGGGAGCCCCGCTGCTTACCCCGACCCTGCTAGCGTTGGACCGGCTGGAGGCGAAGGGGGAGCGGGTGGAGTCAGCACTGGTGGGGGGGAGCCCGGGCTGGGACAGCAGTGGGTGGAGGTGGGGTGGGGTTGCGTGAGGGGGAGAGCCCAGGGCTGGGGCGGCAGAGGGTGCAGGTGGGGGAGGGCACTGGTGGGGTTGGGGGGTGAGAGCCCAGGGCTGGGGTGGGGGGCAGCCAAAATTTTTTTTGCTTGGGGTGGCAAAAAACCTAGAGCCGGCCCTGTTTATTGATATATATGTATAACTCCAACACTTGTGGAATTTTGGTGACACCCCAGTAACTCTGTTCCTCTGGGAATGTAGTGACTTAGTAAACTATACACACAAGTACACACACACACACAGCCACTTAAATGGTGCAGGACAAACTTAGGCAGAGAGACACTGTTGGAACATCCCTTTGTGACAATCCCCATTGAAACAAAGTGCTGATTGCATTATGGAGCAAAAGCCCATGAAGAATCATTGGAAAGAAGGTCATTGACTTCAGTGGGCTTTGGATATGGTCTTGTAGTTTTCCCATGAATTTAATATTATTCAAAACAGTTTAAAAAATTCAAGTTCAGTGTATTTCCATTGGAAATATAAGGTAATCTTTTTGCATATTAAATAATGTGCAGATACTTAAGTTTTCCCATCCCATGACCCAGACAGAAGTACCATGAGGAAAGGCTTTTGGGTCCTTCTGATTCAGATGCTGGATGAAACCTGGAAATATATCAGCAAGAAAGAAGAATAATGGGGGGGAAAGATAATCACATTAATTTGAGTATCTGAAAAGTTTGGCTGAAGTTTTGAAGCGAAGACTCAGGTTGGTTCTTGTTTTACCAAACTAGCTCTCCAGCTCCTAATCCATAGCAGTTTGTGCCTAATTGTATTTGTGGAGGTAGTGTGGTTAAAGCTGACTGTACAAATATGCATATTACACCAAGCTCCTTGACTTTTGAATTAGGTGTTTTGTTAGATGTGAATCTATAAAAAGCTCCTGAACTGCTAGACCCAATCATTTTCTGGAGGAGATTCTTTTAAGAATTAAAATAGTTTAAGCAGGTGTTTCAAATGCTTCACCTAAATAATTACTTTCTGGAATATGAAAAATATTAATAAAGAAATAAAGACTGTCTTTATTTATAAACCATCTTCGCTTAATTATCTCTGCAGTGCTACACCCATCTGCTTAATGTCATATTAATATACTGCAGTACTTCCGCAGGGCCCAACCCCATGAGTTGCTGACAGCCAAGCAGGTTTTGAATACCCTCCGTTCCCTTTGACTTCCTGGAGTGAAGAGTGCTCAGCACCTCCCAAACTGGGGGCTTTATTTTGCATAGAACCTCTATACAAACTATCCCCAAATACATTAAAGAATGTAATGCATTTACAAAGATAAAACAAGAAACACATGCAGGATGGAGAAATAAACAGATACTCTAAGGCAAGAGAGAACTTTTGTTTTGTTTTTTGAAGTATGGAGAAGGAAATTTGAATCAATGAAGTAGAGGGATACAGAAATTCTATACTGCACCAGCTATCCTGGCCTGATTCTTCAAGGTGGTGATTGTGTATTGGGAGTGTACCTGCAGCAACTTGAAGACAGTGTGAGTTGGAGGTGATCATCAGCTCACAGGACTGAGTCCTACAGTTGCATGGCAGTGTAGTGTTATATTAAACACATTGGTATAAGCACTGAAATAAGATTTAAATAGCGATGAGGTAACTGTTTAAAGTTACTGAAGTGTGTAAGAAAATATTGCCTCTGGGTGTGTGTGTGTAAAATACTTAAAAAATAAATAAATCCTGTTATGTCTTAGTCAATATGTGTACATTTGAGAGAGACCATGGGAAAGGTTAGGCTGAATAACTCTGAAATCTGTTTACTGCTAATTGTTTACTTGATAAAAACATAGGCTACGCCTACACTAAGTGCTAGGGGTGTGATTCCTCTGCTACGGTACACATACGCTAGCTCTCGCTGAGCTAGCATGAGTATAAACAGCTGTGTAGCCGCGGTAGCATGGATAGTGGCAGTAGGGGTGAGGCTTAACCTCCAGGGACTACTGTTACATGCACACAGCACAGCCACAGTTGTAGTTCTGGCTGGAAGATGCATGAGATGTACCAGATAATTCATCAAGATTGATGTGAAATATTTGAAGCATACCAGCTACCTGTTGAAAACTCAGCTCCACGAGGAGCAGATGGTGGTATGACAGAATTTGTATTAGTGCCAGCAGAATCATTGCAAACTCCCACATCCCGAAGGTCACTAACTGCAGAATTAGCACAGACACCCGCATCCTGAATGTTGCCAAGTCCAAGTTGCACCTGGCTGAAGCTGAAACATAATCATCTTGGAGTGAGTCATATTTAGTGCCTGTATCCTGAGGAAACCATCTGGATACTCATAAGACTGAAATAAAAATATAATTGACCAATTAAGTGACTTTAAAAAGTAATTCAAAATCTCTTGACCAATACCTCAACAAAAGAATATATATCAAGTCACTGGTATGGGAGTGTCTGTGCCAAAAAGATGGTACAATGTTAATATGGGAGTGACTGTACTAATAACCATGTTAAGCCTCTGAACACGTCTAGTGTGAAGTAGAAATTTCAAGAAAAATGTTGTGCCTTCTATCCAACCTACCTTCCACCTATGTGCTTGCTGAAAAGTTCATTGGAATGCCCCTTTTTCCTTTGACGAATGATAACCTAACCTTGTTCTTTTGCTATAAGAAGAGACTTTTTTTGCCTTCTGGGGAAAAGAACTAATATTTAATATTTATCTGTCTGGCTCCAGTCTAATGCAAAAGGGAAAAACTTGGGAAGGTGTTCTGGGCAAAAAGCTTATATTCCCTGCCCCAAAGAACTTGTAATCTAAAAATGAGTCTGCCACCACAATATCGACTGTAGTTCCAACTATAGTATCTTGCTGAGTAAATTGCTGTAGTTCTTCCCTTGCAAAACTCTCTGGCAGCAGCCTTGATCTGTCTCTTCATCAGCAGTGCTTACTGGGCTTTTTTCACCTGCTGCTTCTCAGTCTCCTCTCCCCTCCTGATTATTCTCCTCACAGCTCTAGAAATACACCCTGCAGTCCCCCAGTCTGCTCTCACTGGCTCCCAGTATTCCCCTCCTACTCCATACCTGTTCCTCACAAACCTCATTACTTTGTTTCTCCCCATTCCCAAACTATGCCCCCTACTTACCGGTTTCTCTTGTTCCCATTCCTTACTCCATGCTTCTGTACCTACTTGCCCCCACTCCAATTCCCAGCCAATTCAGCTTTTCCCATCCTAGTTGTACCATCAAGTGCAGTTCTCTCACAGGTGTGGGTTGAACCTTGTTCCAGGTTAGGCCTCCCTGGCATTGCCAAAATCATCCAAGTGGGAGGCAGTCACTTTGTGGAGGAGAAAAGCCTACAGAGATAACTCTCCACCTCCTGTCCAAACAGGGTTCTCTTCTGGGCCAGGGGAGCATTTAGTCCTTAATTTAAAGGTAATTCAGAAAATGTGGGGCCCATTTACATGTCCTACAGGAAATGTTAATTTTTTTCTTCTGAATGAGACCAACTGTCACTAACTGATTAACAGCCTGAAAAAAGGGCAGTTAGCTACCTGGCAACCCAGAAAGGATGTTTGCTACCTTCTTAAATTGCTAGCTACTAGTAAACAGCCAGAGAGAATCTGAAGTATTTGTCGTAAGTGGACTAGAAATCATGGCTCCCAAATCCCAGGAATCTGGTGTCCCCTACTTAGGAAGCCATTAAAGAAATACAGAAAGAAACTAAGGTTTAGAGAGTTCCTGAAAGTCATGGCCTCTATAGTCCTCAACAGTAGTGGGAGATATCTATTTTCTAGCATTCTTTCCCACAGCCATTCTGATTCACGGGGCCTTCAGCATGCTGTCCTTATAACTTTGGTTTCATTTTCACCTTCTCTGCTAAAGGATGGCCTGATCCTGCATGGTGCTCTGACCCTCCTGGGTGATGCTGAGTATCCCCAACTCCCATTTGAAGTTAATGGGAGATGAGGGTGCTCAGTGTCCAACATTCGTGAGCCAAATGAACCAGGTTAAATCTCTTCCTGCGTTAGAGCAGCCAAAGGTCTGCAATATTGGTCTTTCAGAGGATTGAATGCCATCCTCATAAAATTGCAATTCAGGCTTTCTTGACTTTGGTCTGATGTTGTTGACCTCATTTAATGTCCTATCTTTTAAAAAAAAGTCAACTCAGACTCTTCAGAGTAGCAGCCGTGTTAGTCTGTATCCGCAAAAATAACAGGAGTACTTGTGGCACCTTAGAGACTAACAAATTCTCTGAAATCAGACTCTTCAGAGTATCATGTCAACCTAAAATAGAGTAAATTGGGGTATGTGAATATACTTGTGCTTTATTTAGCCACATCAAATGTCTTTACTTCAGTGATCATTTTGGAGAGGATTCTAATATATTATCTTTTGCTCAGCTCTCTGAATTGCCAGAGTTAGTTAGTTTCTATTTGAGTGAAAGCCTCAGGCAAGGAAATCCTTGGGGATACGAGGTATGATTGCTACTATCACTAGGTCTCAGTCCTTCCTTGTTTCTTTGAGACTCTTCCATTTATCACAAGGCAGCCTCAATAAAGTTCTTAAAGGCCAGTCATGAGCTAAAGTGAAGAGCAAGGTTTTAAGGTGAAATGTAAAAAGAAAGGAATGCAATGGTTCAATAAAATGGGGAAGAGAGTTTCAGGGACATAGGGCAGCACAGAGCAAAAATAAATAGCCAGAGGTTCCCATAGTCACAAGGAAAAGACAGCAAGGTGTAGAAATGGACTGAGTGGGTGAGAAGGTAAGTGTTTTAAAGAGACAGTAAAAGAAAGGTGTAGTCTCTCCATGGGGAGACTTAAAAGTTAAGAGGACAATTTGAACTGTGTAGGAGGTGGAGAGGAAGGCAAGGAATGTTAGAGGTGGATAGAAATATGGTTTCACTTCCTGGAGTGAAATAATCTGGGTTCAGCATTCTGCAACCCCGATACACAATGGAGAGTATTGAATTGGGAAGACTATGAACAAGGGAATGTCAGTAGATAAAATGGGCGGTAGCTAAGACCTGAATAAAGATCTCAAGAGTACCAGAGTTAGAGTAAAGACAAATCATTGGAGGGGTTTACAGGTCGTACTAAACAGCAGACCTGCAGACAAGAACAATTTGGGGTGGAAGGAAGTGTCTGTGGTCAAAGATGACTCCCAGATTTGGGGCCCTAGCAAAACCTCAGATGAGAGGAGTGATAGTCTGGGATTTAGAGAGGCACTTTACCCAGAAGGAAGGTTTCAAATCTTGAAATATTTAATATTGAGTTTGGCTGGAGCCAACATCCAATAGCACCAAGAAAAGGCAGGCAGATAGTCAGGGGTTGAGGGAACTTGCTGAGGAAGGGGAGTTTGCAGATGGGACAGTAGCTGACAAATGAGGATTTTTCTCAAGAGAGATTAGATTTTGACAGTGAAACCTCCAGTAGAGAGGGAATGTGGCCAAAGGCAACAGCCAAGCATTCAGTGAGGAGGTGTTTTGGGCAATAATTAATATTCAAGATACAGTATAGAACTGAAGTTAGAAAAAAAAATTAATTTCAGAAAGAATAGTTTTAAAATTTGAAATAACAGATCCAGAATGGTGACTGACTAATTGCAGTACAGAGATGCCAAGCTATGAATATTTTTATTTGGCAGAGAAATGTGGCTGTTTGGCTGACTCCAAAGACAGCTGTGCTGGCAACATCGGAGATGTTTCTGGGTCAGTCACATGGGTGTGTATATAGGTTATTTCAGTTTAAACATTCTCTCAACTCCATATTCATCTCCTACATTTCCCCCCCATGACTATTCTTTGATTCTGATAGATATAACAACTTTATATATTTAATGAAACTTCCACACGAATACTTCATGAGAATATTTTGCAAGCCATTTTTTGCGGTTAAAATACAGTCTACCTTAATCCTACTGTGTGTTTCATATAAAAATGCTTTCTGGTTTTTGAGGTATACATTCCCTGTGTCAATTTAATTCACTTGTAGCTAAATTTTGGGGAGGCTTTGCCTAGGAAATGCATCAAAAGAAACATTTCTTTTTTATTATTATTTTATATATTCTTTTCTGTGTTATATGAGCACACCAATATGGTTCAGAAATTATTCTACCCAAGAACACTGTGTTATCTTTAAGGTGACCATATGTCCAGTTTTGGTTGGGACAGTCCCTTTTTTAAGCCTTGTCCTCCTAGCTGTCCTGACTTTTTTGGCAAAAGGGGGCATTTGTCTGATTTACTCTTGCCAACTGATGATCAGTTGGCAAGAACAAACAGGACAAATGCCCACTTTTGCCAAAAATGTGGGGCCTGCACCCCTACCAGGGCATAGAGGAACGTGTGTGTGTGTGTGTGGGGGGGAACAGCAAGGCAAAAAGGGTGTTGAGATGGGATGTGAAGGTGAATAATGCAGTACACAGGCACTGATTTTCCAATGTGCCGGGGGGAGCTTGACCCCCGGCTCTGCCCCAGGCCCCGGCCCCACTCCGCCACTTCCCCCAAGTCCTCACCCCTGCCCTGCCTCTTCCTGACCCATTCTGCCCCCTCCCCCAAGTGTGCTGTGTCCTCGCTCCTCCCCTTCCCCTCCCCAGACCCTCCTGTGTGCCATGAAACAGCTGATTGGGGCGGACAGGGGAAGGCACGGGGAAGGAAGGGGAAGTGCTGATCAGTGGGGCCCACCAGCAGGCAGGAGGCACCAGGGGTAAAGGGGAGGGGGGGCTGATAGGGGACTGCCGGTGGGTGCTCAGCACCCACCATTTTTTCCCTGAGGGTGCTCCAGCCCCGGAGCACCCACGGAGTCGGCACCTATGATGCAGTTGCTTTATAGAAGAGCACCTCCCAAGCATGTAGAGCAGCATGGGAAAAAGCAAAAAGTGTTAGAAAATGTAACAAGTGGGCAGTGAAGGGGCCAATCAAAAGTGAGCATCAACAGCTCTGTAGTGAATGAGGGATGATAGGTAGAGTGGAGAGTGAAAGTGAAGACAAGCAGTTTGTGTTTGATGAAGGTAAGATTGCGGAGCCAGTAGAGAGATGCAAGAAGAGGGAGTCACATGCTCTAAGTGACAAGCTAGGGAAAGGATTTTTGCAGCAGGATTCTGATTGAGAGAGGCAAGGTTGTATTTATCAATGCCAGAGAGAAGAAGGCTACAGTAACTGAGATGCAAGATGACGAAAGCTTGGATGAGAGTTTTAACTGTGGTTGGGTAGGAAAAGTTGTAACTTAGAAATGTTATATAGAAAGAATCAACAAGATTTAGATATTGCCTGTATGTGAGGATTTAGAAAGAGGCCGGAGCTGAAGATGATGCTCAGGTATTGGCCTGAGTGGCAGAAGGATGGTCGTGGTGTCCATAGTGATTGAGAAAGGAAGTAGTGGAGTTCGAGAAGGGAAAAATTAGGACCTCTGTTTAGCTGGAGCTGACAGCTAGATGTCCATTAGGAGATGTCAGAGTGAGAGACGGGCCAAGGAAAGTGTGAACAGGAGACAGGTCTGGAGAAGAGACCTGTTTGTCGTGAGAATAGAGATGGTAGTTGAAGTTGTTTGCAGATGAAATTAGCTAGAGATGAATTGTTGAGGGAGAAGAGAAGAGGACAAAGGACCGAGCCCTGTGGAACCCCCATAGAAAGCTAGAGGGTGGATGAGGAGGATGCTCCAAAGGACGTGCTGAAGGAGTGATTAGAGAGATAGGAAGAGAAACCAGGAGTCCATGGGGAGTGGTGAGTCATGGCTCTGCTGCTCTACATGGTAGGCAGTAGAGCTGACTGACTGCATAGAGGTGGATGTGGAGGGAGATGTTTAGATTTGAAACTTCAGTATTTCAGTCTTGAAGCACTGGTGGATTTGGGGGTTGCCAGTGCATCATTTTAATGAGCATTTTTTAGCAAAAGATTAAGATGTAGATCAGTTTTATTAAGAAAGAAGTGATAGTTCAATCAGTCAGTGTAATGCCAAGAAGCGTGCACTTTTTAGCATAAAGTTGATCTGGGTTATGTCCTTTGAATTTGGGGCACATCCACACATCAAGGGTCTGATTTTTAAAAGCACTTAGCTGTGGCCTAACTCTTTTCCCTTTGAAATCAATGGGGAGGGGTGCCATTGACTTCACTGGGAGCGCATTTAGGTCAATGCTGAGTGCTTTTGAAAAATCCTACTCTAAGTGTCCAAATATCTCTTTCTTTGACTTCTCCAGCATTATGGGGTCTATGTCTGTTTTATTTTACTTGGGGAGCAAGTGATATATATTTTTGATATATATTAATTCCCCATAATTTAGCCAAATTTGCTACCACTGCTTCAGTTGTCTGGCCCATTTATATTTAGATTTGTTTGTAAATTGGTGGTAAAATCCACATTCTAGTAATTATTCTGTGAATCCTGACTTGGGCTCCTATTAGCCTCATTTTTTATTAAATGTGATTAGAACATAGTGTGCATTTCCCCCCAAAATTAAAGACTTAAATATGTTTAAGACCAAAATTTTCAGTTTGAAGTTTATGATGTCAACAGGAGATGTAGCGGCTCTGCATTACTGGAAATCAGGCCATTTGCTCACATGTCTAAATACTGAATTACAGTAGATGCCTAACTGTAGAAAATTGTTAAGGGGCCAATCCAGTTGACGGTGCTTTGCAGCCATTAGCAGTTTATAAGATAAGGCCCTTAAATAAGCACTAAAATAAAAGCCTATTCGTTTATCAGGACCGACAACCATACTTACTGGCACGTAGATGGAAAAGTATAACTTGTAGTACTAAAAAATGTTGTCTGTATAATTGCCAACATATCTTTGCATTTTTTGCGTGCTGACCAATTTCCTTGGTAGAGTTAATGCATCTAACACGTAATAAGTGTATTTTAATTTAAGAATCTTTAGATACAATGAATGTTATAATTATTGACACTATTTTTTATGTACTGCCATCTGGGTGATTTTAAACTCCAGCTAAAAGTTAAAAAGAAACATAACTAATTCTGTATTCATCTACAGCAAAACTGTGTTTGAAAACTGAATATTTGACATAACTTGAACTGAGCGTGACCTGGCAGTGCCAATCTGTAGACAGTATTTAGTTATATAATTTAATGGCCTTCACATTTTTCTATATAGGTGTCTGAAGCAGGTTTCCTCTTTCATACAAATCTTGTGGTAACCTTTGCTCCCTAATGGTTTAAATCACATTCTTAAAGGATTAAACTGTTATGACAAAAGAGGAATGTTTAGATATTATGCTTTGCAGCTAAAAATTTGTCAGATTAGAAATTGTGTATTTTATAATCTTAAGATCAAAGAAGCTTTCCATCAAAGCTTTATGTCCACTATAATATTTTCCCAACCTTTGTTGAACCAGAATTGTTTTGGATTATCTCACATTGGGTTCACTGAGTAAGCCGAGCCAAATGTGGGAAAAAGCTTCCTGCCAAACATTTTAAACATTTCACATGTTTAGGGCACAGGAGGTAAGCTACAGGTATTGGTTGAGTGGACTGGTGAAGCTTGCCTTCAACAATCTTTTTAACTTTAGTTTTATATGGGATACTTTTTGAGATTTGTATGACAGATAAAACCCTACAGGGCAACCATTTATCTTCCATTAAAAATACTGTTCACTTTCTTTAACCTGGTGACCTAAGTGCTCCTGTAAGGAGTCCTTTTTATAAAGATTTTACATTACAATGGATTAAGTATCATTTCTCCGCTGGCGGAAAAAAAAAAAGATTCAATTTGCTCAGAAGAATGGTTTGTCAGAGTAGAATAGTTTTTGTCTTTATCCATCTTTAGATCTAGCAATCATGATCCCCAAACAGTCACAAGGCAGTGATCATTCAAAGTTCAAATTGCCAGTTAATTTAAAATCTGCTTAGTGAGTTATTTTATTATAGTATCACTGTGAATTCAGCAAAGCCTAACAATACCAAGAGAATGGTGGATTGATGGTGGAATCTATTCTCTATCTTCTAAAATTCCTTAGTAGTGGAAGATTGTTTTCTTTGTATATGCTGGTATACTTTTCCCAAAAATTTAGATACAGTTTTACCGTACATATATTTATCTGCTAAAAATATAGAATAACCATAAGAACTAATGAGGAGCACATACACAGAAAATCAAAGGGAATCATGAAATGGCTTTTTGTAAAGTAAAAAATGACACAATTTTTGAAGTGTTGTTGTAGCCATGTTGGTCTCAGGGCATGAGAGACACAAGGTGGGTGAGGTAATATCTTTCACTGGACCAGCTTCTGTCGGTGAAAGAGAGAAGCTGTTGAGCTTGACAGAGCTTTTCTTCAAGTCTGTGGTACACCAAGGCTTGTCTCTTGTGTAACCATTTCTGAAGTGAATTCAGAAAAGTAAATTGGAATATATAATATATAGATAATGACTTAGAATTTAGCTTTGAACCAATATATGTTTGTTAATGGTTGGTAGGTTGATTTTCATTATTCATGACTGAAAATAATATACCTGAACATAATAAGCTAATTTTCAATAGTGCTGGTACACTTTTGCTGTGTTTGATTTATAAATAAGTGCACTCTGGGTTTGATCCTACAAGCTGTTCAGTGCACTCAGCTACCGTTGCATTGAATAGGAGTTAAAGGTATTGAGCACTTTGCAAGAAGTGCTCCACATGTTCAAAGATCAAGCCTCATGTGTTCATACACCATACTTGGAATGTTTAACAATGACTTTCAGGAACTTTTTTTTAGGTACCCTTGA
Source organism: Emys orbicularis (assembly GCF_028017835.1). Lineage (NCBI taxonomy): Eukaryota > Metazoa > Chordata > Testudines > Emydidae > Emys > Emys orbicularis. The sequence continues at coordinate 262,666,600 of NC_088683.1, read as the reverse complement.
AATTAACCCTTTCTTCCCACCCTCCACCTCATGTTAAAATCGTTGGTTTACATTATTTTCCATTGATTGCATCAGCACAATTCTTATCTACCTACTGCACAGAAGTAAAATAGTTTTCTTGATGTTCTTCAGCATGACCTTCTTTGCTCACAGTGATCTGTTTTTTTGCTTGAGGTACTGTGGGTTCCCTTTCTGAGGGAGGTTAGAAATTGGTTTAAATCTACGCCTTCACCCACTCCATCTTAGGCCCTGTCCTTCAAGTTACTTCCCTGTGCAGAGCCCCAATGGCTCCACTGGGTGCACATTATCACATGAAGGATTGGGCCCTAAATCTTTACTCTACCCTTGTTCAGAGTGTGCATCTTCTATTGACTGGATTGGGAGTTCCATAAAAATACTGAGTGTAGCCTATATCCCAAACCAAAGTCTGCAGCTTTTTTACAGTTTTTAATATTTAATAGTTTTCTGTAAGACAGAATCTGACATAAATTCCATAGGGTGCTACTGTATATTATTCATGAGGGAATTCTGTGCCAAACAAATAAAAATTATGCACACAATATTTTAAAATTCTGCAAATTTTATTTGTCAATATATAAATGTGGCTCCAACATGGCAGTGGGGAGCACAGGCCACTGGTTTCATTGAGGTGGGAGATCACCCTGAAGTCCCCACCTCCGCCAGTACAGGGACTCGGCAGTGAGGCTGCACCCGACCTGATACAGTGCAAGGGCCGGGTCTGCCCCAGAAACACCCTGGGGCCCTGCCCATTCTGTGCCAGGTGCACAAGGTGTGGGCAGGCAGGCTCAACAAGGCAGGGTCCAAGTGTGGAGGGGATTAGTGTGGGGGGATCCAGATGTGGGGTCAGAGGCTTCTGTGTGGGGCAATCTGGGTGCGGGCAGCTCAGTGGGAGATCTGGATGCACAGGGGCTCATTGTGGGGTTCTGGGTGAAGGGGCAATGGGGCACTGCAGCGGATCCAGGTGAAAGTGGTTGGGGCTCACAGGGGGAGTCTGGGTGTGGGGAGATGGGGCTCAGCGGGGGTATGGGTGCTTAACAGGGGAGTCCCAGCTGCTGCCAAGGGGATGCCGCTGGGCTCCCGCTTCCCCTTGCGATTCCTCTATCACCTTTTCTTCCCCATCACCCTCCCCTCACTTCCACATTCCCCTCCCTCTGCCCTATTCCACCCTCCTTTCCTTCCTTACTGCCTCTTCCCTCCACCCCCTCACTCCCGTCCCTCATTTTTCCCCGCCGCCCCTTACCAAGCCCCACCACGGGCACTCACAGTTGCACAGAAAACAGGAAGGCTCCCAGCACACAGAAAGCAACCACAACTGACACTAGGACCCAGGGGGTGGTGTTCAGCTGCAGAATCAGTGGAGGCGAGATGCAGCCTCCTTCAGCTGGGCAGCTCTATGCTTGCAGAAATGAGGGGGAAGCAATGGCACATAACCCCATGTGACCCCCTCCCCCATGCCTCACCTCTGTTTGGGGGGGCAATCCCCCACCCCAAACTGTGCCCATGGTGATCCCCTCCACCCCCACATGTGGAGAAAACATTTGTGAAACTACAGAACTTAGGTAAATGCATTTGTTTTTCAAACTATACAGTGGCACCATTTTTTTAAAAGTAATATCAACCGTCCAATGCTATTTGAGTTTACAGTGATACTTCCTAGGTATAAAAGTTGTTGCATATTCTGTGTAAAGACAAAGAGCATAAGTTTCTCCTTTTTTATTTATATTAAATGATGTTTGAAAAGTAAGGTTCTGTTCAAATAGGCATAGTTTTTTGAAGAAAATGCTTTATTTTATCACAACGTGGCAGAATCTCACATTTCCTTTTTTAAAATATCCACATTCTCCCCCCCCCGCATTCCCACAGGATGCTGATTTCCCCTCCTTGTCTGCAGTTCTAATATTAGATGACGCTTACGCTCCTGGAAGTTTGGGGCCCAAATCGAAGAAATTGTGCCTGTAAATCTGAGAGCAAAACTGAGCCCGTCAGCTTTGGATATGACTTTGTATCAGTCCGTATAGCATAGAGCACATACATTACAGCGTGATTTGAAACCACATGATACATATGGACACAACCTACCACCTGACTCTGCTATTCTTTGCTGCCCTTGGCTTGCAGATTCAGAGTGAAGTATTTGGCCCTTTAACAATAACATTTTAGTGCGTGCCTACTCTTCTTACAGGAACACTCTTAATTATGTGACAGAATGGTAACATTAACCAGCTAATTCAGAGGTGGGCAAACTATGGCCCAGGGGCTGCATCCGGCCTTCCAGACATTTTAAGCTGGCCTTCGAGCTCCGCATGGCTCCCACAAGCAGCGGCATGTCCCCCCTCCAGTTCCTACACATAGGGGCAGCCAGAGGGCTCTTCACGCTGCCCCCGCCCCAAGCGCTGCCCCCGCAGCTCCCATTGGCTGGGAACCGTGGCCAATGGGAGCTGCAGGGGCAGTGCCTGCGGACAGGGCAGCATGCAGAGCCATCGGCACCTGCCCGCACCGCCACATAGGAGCCAGAGAGGGGACATGCCCCTGCTTCTGGGAGCTGCTTGAGGTAAGCGCCGCCAGGAGCCTGCACCCCTGACCCCCTCCTGCACCCCAACCCCCTGCCCCAGCCCTGATCCCTCTCCTGCCCACCGAACCCCTTTGTCCCAGCTCAGAGCAACCTCCTACACCCCCAACCCCTCATCCTCAGCCCCACCCCCAGCCGGAGCCCTCCCCCCCTGCACCCCAACCCCCTGCCTCAGCCTGGAGCCCCCTCCTGCACCCTGAATTCCTCATTTTTAGCCCCACCCCAGAGCCCACACCCCCAGCCAGACCCTTCACCCCCTCCCGCACCCTAACCCCCAATTTTGTGAGCATTCATGGCCCATCATACAATTTCCATACCCATATGTGGCACTCAGGCCAAAAAGTTTGCCCACCCCTGAGCTAATTGATTTCAAAGTGTCTGTACCTAGTGATTTTTGTTATAAATGAGTGAACTGGCAACGCTTTTAATGGTAGCTGGGAAGAGTACAGTAAGAGGCTCAACAAGTGCTTATTGCTCTGCAGAAGCATTGGCATTAGTCCGAGAAAGGTACCTTATGCCAAAACACTTCCATTATCATTGCAGAGTTTTATTATGTGTGTTTAACCACAGTAGTTCTGGACGTTTTGATCTGCTATGTGCAGTTGTGGTTTGCACAGAATTAAAGCAGGCATTTTCAGATGTAAGTAATTACATGAATGAATGTCTTGTTGAACTGCTATAATATTAATGGATTTGTGATTTGGTACGCAGATGGAAAATATGAAATCTTGCAGGCATGAAAAAAATTACTTTGCAGAGGCAAACAAAACTTCTGCCTTCTGGGATACTTCATCAAACTCTGTTTTTAGGGGACTGAGAAATGAGATTATAGTCATCCATGCTCAGGGGATTTCTGAGACAGAACAGTAGAGGTTAGTTAGAATAAGGTTTCAAACAATGCTGGGCATTTCATGCTTGAACGACACAAAGACAATTATTTGTTCTGTCTTTGCTGCCTGTGGGCATGATTCAATTATGGAGTTGTATTCCTCAAAAAGATGTGGATTATTACTTTTAACATCTTTCAAACTGAAGTCTTTATAAATAAAGAGAGCTGTAATTTAAAAAGATAAAAACCATGTGCCATATCATTCTCCCCAACAGAAAAACCTGTAGGAGAGGAAAAGTTATGCAGAATCTCTGCAAGCTTCCACTTGTGAGTTCCCCAAGGTACATAATCTCTGGGGAAGGGACTCAGGAACACGCAGAAGGGACCATTGATTCTGACCATATGTTTTTCCATTAATTAATACTTCTAGCAGCTTTGCTTAGAACACACCTTTGAGTATAGACCCACATAAATATTAGGGTTTCCTGGATTTCTGTGGTGGGTATAGAGGTGAACCAATCATTTGTAATTAAATAAAAATAAAAGCAATTTAATAACTAATTTAACTCATTTTGGTGTTGAATTCTCCACCAACAAATCACAATTTTCTCAAATGTATTCATTATTCAGCACTATTTACCCACTAATTTCTATGAATAATTCTTGGTCTCATAGGTGCCAGCTTCCTCATTTCCCTGGTAGTGCTTGATCCCTGCTCCACCTCTTCCCACTCTGTTCTGCCTCCTCCCCTGAGCATGCCCCACCCTTGCTCATCCCACTCCCCCCAGCACCTTCTGCACCTCGCAGAACAGCTGATTGCAGTGGGCAGGAAGGGTTGGGAAGGACGGGGAGGAGCTGATCTGCGGGGCCGCTGGTGGGTGGGAGGCGCTAGGGGGGAGGGGGAGAAGGTGATCTGCGGGGCCGCTGGTGGGTGGGAGGCGCTAGGGGGGAGGGGGAGAAGGTGATCTGCGGGGCCGCTGGTGGGTGGGAGGCGCTAGGGGGGAGGGGGAGAAGGTGACCTGCTGGGCTGCCGGTGGGTGCTGAGCACTCACTATTTTTTTTCCGCGGTTGCTCCAGCCCTGGAGCACCCATGGAGTTGGCGCCTATGCTTGATCTCCAGATTGCTTGAAAGCAATTCATTGTGAATATTGGAATTCAAGCTTTTCTGATGGCATAGACAGGTCCTAGGATGTTTCTGTTACCTGACTGGGTAAGCCTAACTTAGAATCAAATTTCCAGTGTGAAAACATGCAGCTATACTTTCAAAAAAAAAATTTTTTTGTGAATCCTCTATAATATTTGCTAAAAATTCTTATCTCAGTGAACATTCCTGTTGGTAAACTCATCTGCTATAATATTCACCAAAAGCAGGCAGAAAAGAATGCGTGAACAAAACTGAAGCAAATTTGTTAAATTCAAAAGAATGTTTGTGATGTTGTTGTTTTTTATGATAACCTTCACCCAGCTATTAACTGGGCTTAGATAGGCATTTATTTGGAGGCCTATATATCATTGGAACTCACTTCTCACCATTTTAGAAAGCCCTTTTAGGCTATCAGGAAGAGAAGTTTGCTAAAATAATTTAAAACAACTTAATTTTGAATTAATTTAGCTAAAGATTTTTTTTGTTTCTGTAAATGTGACACATCTTACAGCTTCTTCCTATTTTAATGAGGTGATGGAGTTCCCTAATCAAAAAGCATCTTATATATCAGGGATCGGCAACCTTTGGCCCACGGCCCGCCAGGGTAAGCACCCTGGCAGGCCAGGCCGGTTTGTTTACCAGCCAGTGGGAGCCGCGATCGGCTGAACCTGCGGACGCGGCAGGTAAACAAACCGGCCCGGCCCACCCGGGTGCTTACCTTGGCGAGCCGCGTGCCAAAGGTTGACGATCCCTGTTATATACTATTATACCATTATTGCTGCTGTGTTGTAGGTGTATTCAGAACATCAGATGACTCCTGGTGATGGAAATGACTATAGATAATTTCTTTTATCCTGCACTCACAAGGGGCTGTAAGTACCACAGCAGAGGGCAGATCAGATATTAAACTGTTTCTCCATTAGATCATAGTCAAAACTGAAGAAGTAATATGATTCAATTTGGTATTATATTATGGTCTCTTAAGGAGTTTCTAGTTTTTTTTTCTCCTATTCTCCCCTTGAAGGTTTCATATCTTCATCAGTAGGTCGTAACCTCTAATTCAAAGAACATTAACTCTCATTCCATTAGGCAACAGCAAGCTTTGAGACAGCAGTTCCAAAAGTAATACTTCTGGGTCTACTCTACATATTCATCAAGGCAGTCTTAATCATTATCCTGTGACATGTCAAAGCCCTCTTCTTTGTATCACATTGCAGAATTGTCCCATTTGTACAACTATCCAGAGTAAATAAATAATCCTGACAATACGAGGTGTAAATGCAATTGAATTGTTTCACCTCACATGAAGGAGAAAAACATGTCAAAGAACGTGTCCAACAAAACCAAGGTGCCAAAATCCCAAGATCTAGCTCCGGCATATGGTATTGAATAGAAGTACTGGATATGAAAAATCACAGCTGCCAGCCAAGTTGATAGCTACCTAAGAATGAGTCAGTGAAATGCTAATTTGCTATTGCTAGGATAGATAAGATCTATGTGGTATGTCTGTCAGTTACTAAATCTCTGTTTACACTAGGATGATAAGAGTGGATACCATCCAGGGTGTCTCAGGAAGGATGTATGCATTTGTAACTACAGTCTCCATGGCAGCTAATTATTTAAAATTCACTTTACAATTTGTGTATCAGAAATTTCAATATATAAAAGCAGCATAAGTGGTGTCTTCCAAAATTCACTGCATTGTTTTTCCTAGCATAATATTCTCCAGAAATTGAGTTGGGTAAATGACTTTTAAAGTAGGTTAAACCTCTCAATGTTAAGGGACCTCTTACTGTAAATGAAAATCAGGCTCATTGTGTTTAGACACAGTAGGGCAAATTCATCCCTGATGTACCTCCATTGGCTAAATGCTTTCCTCATTTACTTATATGCTTCTTTCAATGAGGTTGCAATTGAAGGTAGAATTTGTCCCATTTACCAAACTACATAAAATATTGTCCCTATATTGAAATGATGCCAGCCGACATACATTTCATTGTGGCCAAAGAATATTCTTCCTGCTTGCACCTTCAAATTAGATTAGTGCTGGCTGAATAGTTGCAAACAAAATCAAATCTGCCAACCTTCAGACCTTACAGTTTGGGTTCAGCAGGGCTGATTTTTCCTCAGTGGCCCTGCTGTAGGCACTGGTAAGGTTTCCATTTCCCCCTTCTATGTACTGCGTATAAATAAAGCAGTATTTCCCAGCTGACTTGCAGAGAGGTAGACAAAGTTAGTCTGTCAAATCCACTGCTTCTTGTTAAAGATATGTTCTCTCTAAAATATGCATTAATTAAATAAATGCACTTTTAATTGAAACACATGAAGCTTTAAAGTCAAACTGAGTTCATGTCTGCAGGCTTCCTATTAATGGAATTTCGGAGTGACAGCGTGTACCAACCAGCTGGGTCAGTGCCATGTTAATGCATCATCAAAAGTTTTTGCTCTGATGGCACAGGCCATCCAGGTTTCATTCTGGGATTTAAAACTCTCAGAGAAAACCCTTCATAGCTCTCAGAGAAATAATATCTGACAAGAAGTCTGGAGCAGATTCTGCATGCAGCTGATAGGATCTGTGAGCCTTTTCAATGGTTTTTTTTTTTCTTTGAAAGGCAACCAAATTTCTACAGCAGTTAATAGCACACACTGATAATCTTTTTTTTTTCCTCTCCAAAAGGCAAAGGGTCCACTCAGATCCCTGAGCACCTCTCTTACATTACAAAAGAGACACATCCCAGCGACCCAGATCTACGTGCAGCAACTTCTGGATCTCCTGATGCTATTTTCAGAGGGCCTGATGGTTCCTTTTTTTTACTCAGGAGAATGAAGAGGATGCAAGCATATTCCTCCTATGGCCTTGAACAGGTGTAAGGTACAAGTGCAGTTACATCTGGATGAGTGCAGAGACTTAATAGAGCTAGAACCATTATCAGCCCTAGGCCTGGTCTACACTACGAGTTTAGGTCGACTTTAGCAGCGTTAAATCGAATTAATCCTGGACACGTTCACACGACGAAGCCCTTTCTTTCGACTTAAAGGGCCCTTTAAACCGGTTTCTTTACTCCACCTCCGACGAGGGGATTAGCGATAAAATCGGCCTTAGCGGGTCGGAATTGGGGTAGTGTGGACGGAATTCGACGTTATTGGCCTCCGGGAGCTATCCCACAGTGCTTCATTGTGACCGCTCCTGGATACGGTGACCAGATGTCCCGATTTTATAGGGACAATCCCGATATTTGGGGCTTTTTCTTATATAGGCTCCTATTACCCCCACCCTATGTCCCGATTTTTCACACTTGCTAGCTGGTCACCCTAGCTCTGGACAGCACTCTCAACTCAGATGCACTGACCAGGTAGACAGGAAAAGCCCCGCGAACGTTTGAATTTCATTTCCTGTTTGCCCAGCGTGGAGAGCACAGGTGACCACGCAGAGCTCATCAGCACAGGTAACCGTGATGGAGTCCCAGGATCGCAAAAGAGCTCCATCATGGACCGAACGGGAGGTACGGGATCTGCTCGCCATATGGGGAGATGAATCAGTGCTGGCTGAACTCCGTAGCAGTAAACGAAATGGCAAAATATTAGAAAAGGTCTCCAAGGCCATGAAGAACAGAGGCCATAACAGGGATGCACAGCAGTGCCGCGTGAAAATTAAGGAGCTAAGGCAAGCCTACCACAAAGCCAGAGAGGCAAACGGAAGGTCCGGGGCAGAGCCGCAAACATGCCGCTTCTACGCGGAGCTGCATGCCATGCTAGGGGGTGCAGCCACCACTACCCCAACCGTGTGCTATGACTCCTTCACTGGAGAAACACACATGGAAGCGGGTTCGGGGTACGAGGAAGATGAGGATGAAGATAATGTAGATAGCTCACAGCAGCAAGGAAGCGGAGAAACCGGTTTCCCCAACAGCCAGGATATGTTTATCACCCTGGACCTGGAACCAGTAACCCCCGAACTCACCCAAGGCGTGCTCCCAGACCCTGAGGGCACACAGGGGACCTCTGGTGAGTGTACCTTTTAAAATATTACACATGGTTTAAAAGCAAGCGTGTTTAATGATTAATGATTAATTTGCCCTGGCAATCGCGGCCAGTACAGCTACTGGAAAAGTCTGTTAACGTGTATGGGGATGGAGCGGAAATCCTCCAGGGACATCTCCAGAAAGCTCTCCTTCATGTACTCCCAAAGCCTTCGCAAAAGGTTTCTGGGGAGGGCTGCCTTATCCCATCCGCCATGGTAGGACACTTTACCACGCCAGGCCAGTAGCACATAGTCTGGAATCATTGCATAACAAAGCATGGCAGCGTATGGTCCCAGTGTTTGCTGGCATGCAGACAACATCCATTCCTTATCGCTCTTTGTTATCCTCAGGAGAGTGATATCATTCACGGTCACCTGGTTGAAATGGAGCATAATTGGGTGTGGGGGGGGGGAGGGGGGTTAGTTGGGTTTGTGCTGCATGTTAACCCGGAAACCGCAGCCCCTCCTTTTACATTGCAAACCCATTTTAAATGGCCAACCCAACGGGTGCTTGGTATGGGAAATGAGGGCGCTACTGTTTGAAACCATTCCCACATGTTAAGAAGGTTAAAAAAGCCAAAAGACTGTGGCTTACCATGGCTGCCTGCAAGCCGAAATCTGTTGCCTGGCACTGCGTGAGTGATCTCTCACACCAAACCGGCAGGCCCTCAATATAAGAGGAAAAATGCGACCTTGTAACGAAAGCACATGTGCTGTGTAATGTGAACAGCAAAATTTAACGTGAAAGAGTGTACCCATTGTTCTCTAAAATGTGTCTTTTTTAAACACCTCTCCCTTCTCCTCCACCAGCTGCAAATGTTTCTCCTTCACAGAGGCTAGTGAAGATTAGAAGGAGAAAACGGTGGACTCGGGATGATATGTTCACGGAGCTCCAGATGTCCTCCCATGCTGAAAGAGCACAGCAGAATGCGTGGAGGCAGTCAGTGTCAGACTACAGAAAAGCACAGTATGAACGAGAGGAGAGGTGGCAGGCTGAGTCGCTGGATGAACAAAGCAAGTGGCAGGCTGAAGATGATCGGTGGCGTCAGCTTGCAGACAGAAGGCAAGAGTCGATGCTTCGGCTGCTGGAGCATCAAACTGATATGCTCCAGCGTATGGTTGAGCTGCAGGAAAGGCAGCAGGAGCAGAGACCGCCGCTACAGCCCCGGTGCAACCAACAGCCCTCCTCCCCAAGTTCCATAGCCTCCTCACCCAGACACCCAAGAACACGGTGGGGGGGATCCGGCCACCAAGTCACTCCACGCCAGATGATTGCCCGAGCATCAGAAGGCTGGCCTTCAATAAGAGTTAAAGTTTTAAACTGCAGTGTGTCCTTTTCCTTCCCTCCTCCCCCACCCATCCCGGGCTACCTTGGCAATTATCCCCCTAGTTGTGTGATGAATTAATAAAGAATGCATGAATGTGAAGTAACAATGACTTTATTGCCTCTGCAAGTGGTGCTCGAAGGGGGGAGGGGAGGGTGGGGTGGTTGGTTTACAGGGAAGTAGAGTGAACCTGGTGGGCGGGGGGCGGAGGGTTCATCAAGGAGAAACAAACAGAAGTTTCACACCGTAGCCTGGCCAGTCACAAAACTCGTTTCCAAAGCTTCTCTGATGCGCACCGCTCCCTGCTGTGCTCTTCTAACCGCCCTGGTGTCTGGCTGTGCGTAATCAGCGGCCAGGCGATTTGCCTCAACTTCCCACCCCGCCATAAATGTCTCCCTCTTACTCTCACAGATATTGTGGAGCGCACAGCAAGCAGCAATAACAATGGGGATATTCTTTTCGCTGAGGTCTGAGCGAGTCAGTAAGCTGCGCCAGCGCGCTTTTAAACGTCCAAATGCACATTCCACCACCATTCGGCACTTGCTCAGCCTGTAATTGAACAGGTCCTGACTCCTGTCCAGGCTGCCTGTGTACGGCTTCATGAGCCATGGCATTAAGGGGTAGGCTGGGTCCCCAAGGATCACGATAGGCATTTCAACATCCCCAACGGTTATTTTCTGGTCCGGGAAGAAAGTCCCTTCCTCCAGATTTCGAAACAGACCAGAGTGCCTGAAGACGCGAGCATCATGTACCTTTCCCAGCCATCCCATGTTGATGTTGGTGAAACATCCCTTGTGATCCACCAGGGCTTGCAGCAGCATTGAAAAGTACCCCTTGCGGTTTATGTACTCGGTGGCTTGGTGCTCCGGTGCCAAGATAGGGATAAGGGTTCCATCTATCGCCCCACCACAGTTTGGGAATCCCATTGCAGCAAAGCCATCCACTATGGCCTGCACGTTTCCCAGAGTCACTACCCTTGATATCACCAGGTCTTTGATTGCCCTGGCAACTTGGATCACAGCAGCCCCCACAGTAGATTTGCCCACTCCAAATTGATTCCCGACTGACCGGTAGCTGTCTGGCGTTGCAAGCTTCCACAGGGCTATCGCCACTCGCTTCTCAACTGTGAGGGCTGCTCTCATCCTGGTATTCTGGCGCTTCAGGGCAGGGGAAAGCAAGTCACAAAGTTCCATGAAAGTGCCCTTACGCATGCGAAAGTTTCGCAGCCACTGGGAATTGTCCCACACCTGCAGCACGATGCGGTCCCACCAGTCTGTGCTTGTTTCCCGGGCCCAGAATCTGCATTCCATGGCATGAACCTGCCCCAGTAACACCATGATTTCCACATTGCTGGGGCCTGTGCCTTGTGAGAGGTCTATGTCCATGTCAATTTCCTCATCACTCTCATCACCGCGCTGCAATCGCCTCCTCGGCTGGTCCTGGTTTTGCTTTGGCATGTCCTGGCTCTGCATATACTCCAGGACAATGCGCTTGGTGTTCATAGTGCTCATAATTGCCGCGGTGATGTGAGCGGGCTCCATGATCCCAGTGCTAGCTATGGCGTCTGGTCTGAAAAAAGGCGCGAAACTAGTATCTGACAGACGGAGGGAGGGAGGGAGGGGCGAGTGACGACATGGCGTACAGGTACAGGGAATTAAAATCAACAAAGGTGGCTGTGCATCAGGGAGAAACACAAACAACTGTCATACAGAATGCCCCCCCCCAAGATTGAACTCAAAACCCTGGGTTTAGCAGGCCGTTGATTTCATGGAGGGAGGGGGAAGCAAATGAATACAGAACAAATCTATTTTTTACATCTTAAGCTGGCAGACGATGGTGCAGCATGACTGATAGCCCTCGGCATCTTCTGGGTGCTTGGCAGAAAATACTGGGCGCTTGGCAGAAAATAGCATACTACGACTGATAGCCATCATCGTCAAGACAGTTCGATAGGACTGAGCATGTCTGCCCAGGTGCCCATGATTGACAGCCACTGCAGTACGATGACGACGGATACCAGTCGTAATATACCATCTTCTACCAAAAGGCAATGGGCTGCTGCTGTGGGCAATGCAGCCCCACGTCTGCCAGCCCCATGTCTGCCAGCACCCAGATCGCCGATGAAGGCTACCAGTCATACTGCACCGTCTACTGCCAAAAGGCAATTAGCTGCTGCTGTGTAGCAATGCAGTACCACGTCTGCCGGCACCCAGAGGACATATGGTGACGGTGAGCTGAGCTGAGCTGAGCGGGCTCCATGCTTGGCGTGGTATGTTGTCTGCACAGGTAACCCAGGTAAAAAGGCGCGAATCAATTGTCTACCGTTGCTCTGATGGAGGGGGAGGTGCCTGATGACATGTACCCAGAACCCCCCGTGACACTGTTTTGCATCATTCAGGCATTGGGATCTCAACCCAGAATTCCAATGGGCGGCGGAGACTGCGGGAACTGTGGGATAGCTACCCACAGTGCAACGCTCCGGAAGTCGACGCTAGCTTCGGTACTGTGGACGCGGTCCGCTGACTTAATGCACTTAGAGCATTTTATGTGGGGACACACACAATCGGCTGTATACAACTGATTTCTATAAAACCGGCTTCTATAAATTCGACCTAATTTCGTAGTGTAGACATACCCCTAGGCATTCCAAAAGGTTGGCCATGATCCTGAATCCTTCTGCTCCAGCCAAGCTACAAGGGGACCTGCACTTCCTCTGTGTGCCAGGTCAGTCTTGGATCATGAATCCCCTTCAGAAGGGCACAATAGATCCCAGGCTATTCTCTGGGATGGCACAGCTCTGCTCAGCCATCAATGCAGTGCAGTTCTTAAAGGCCACAATTCTGCCCTTAATCAGCTACCATAGATGTCATTGTTAGAGAGTGAAATAGAGTAATACTTTACTTCAGGGAGGAGGCCTTGAATCACAAAGATACTTAGATGTGGTGATGCAGAGCATTGCAATGCCTAATTTTCAGGTGTCTAGAACATCACAGGAACACCCTGTGATTCACAAAGCCTGAGTTAGGTGCGTAGGCTCCTATACAATGAATGGGGAGAGACAGGTGCCTTAGAATGCAATTCACAAATGCCAGAACTCTCTACAGGAAGCCACCTAAGCTACCCAATGGGAGATGCCAATGAGAGGTGTGTGTCCTAAGCACCACCCCCTCAGGGAGATAGATACCCAAGTCTGGGCTTCAGGGAGGTGCCTATCTCGGCTAATGATTCATAAATAAGACCCCTCTCCGGGAGTCAGGGGCCTAAACTGGTTCATGTGAAAATGATTTAGGCAGCTGCCTAGCTCCACACATGACAGGATGAGGAAGAGAAAGTGGTGTCCACCTTATAATTTTTAGCCCAGTGGTTAGAGCACTCATCTGGGATGTGGGAAATCCAGGTTCAATTCCACCCATTTCTTGATGGGGAGCATGGGCAGTGGGTATTATAGGCCAGGAGAGGCGGTGTGTGTGTCATACTTCCCACTCTTCCCTAGCCCAGGCTGGCTGGGGCTGGGGTAGGTTGGTATGCTGCCAGGACTCAGGGTGGCTGGCTCTGGGGCTGGGGCCACACCGCCCACCTGGTGCTTGGGGTGCTGGGGTTGGGGGCTCACCCAGAGCTCTGGGGTTGGGCGGCCTGCCTGGAACTCTGGGACTGGGGGCACTGGGGCAGGGGGACGAGGGGCTATGGGGTTTGTGTACTCTGAGCTGGGCTCCTGTGGGGGAGCGGAGGCAGAAGGGGAGGACGGGGGCAGGGCCTCAGGCAGAAGGGGAGGGCCAGGGACTAACCTTCCCCCAATGGCTGGTTCACCAGATGCCCATGATGGGGAGAAAGGATTTGAACAGGGACCTCCCATCTCTCAGGTGAGTGCTCTAGCAACCACTGGGATAAAAGGTAAAAGTGGGCACCACTACCACCTCCTTCTTCTCCTCTAGTGGCCAGATTTTGAATGGGACCCAATCTGATCGGCACACTCTGAGCATACCTCCTGGATCAGGCCCTCTATACAAGTTAGGCAGATGAACACATATTTTCCCTGATTCGTGAATCACTATGGGGCTTAAGCAGGAGATAGGCATCCAGATGCCTAAGAGTGAGGCAACAGTGCATGTGCCCAAAGGCGGAAACTTAGGTGCTTAGGGCAATTTTACCTATAAAATGTAAGCGGTGAGTGAGTTTAGGTGCCTGCAGGATTTGGCAGGAGTTTTAAGAATTGCAGTAGAGCATAAAACTGAGATTTAGGTGCCTAAACCCAGACTTTGTGAATTGGGGCCAAAGTGCCTATCCCACAGTGCTGCCTGGAAATTAAGGAATCAGGCTCAAGAACCCAACCTCTATTACTAATATATTGCACTGCCTGGTTATATACATAAAATTGTCAGAAACAATGTATACAAAGAACGTTGTGTCCTACAGACAAAGAAGCTCTCTATCTTCTCATGGTTTGTTTTCTGCCATTAGAGGATCCGAGCCCAGACCTGAGACATGGAGACAGGCAAGTTTACCCTGTTTGGCATAGACAGCTGCAAGCAACAGTGGCACAGCTGAGATCAGAGCAGCTGCCAGCATCCCTGAGATAAGTGTCCAGTTAGAGCTTTGAGTCTAGCAATCCTGACTGGAGATAAGTCCTTTCTGTATTCGGTGGGGGTGGGTTCCTATGGAAAAGTTCTTGACTAGCTATGGGTGGTAGGGTCTGAGGGAGTTAGCAACTCACAGAATGGGGAAGTTATTATCCAGGGAAGGGTGTAATGTGTCCTCCCCAGAAGAAGGTTGGATCCAGGTGGGTGACTAGAGGAGATCAGCTCCTATCTTCTTTACTCTTGTCCATCGTAAAGTGTTGCCCAGTGCATTCTCTCCTTTTGTGTGATGTAGGTGCCTGGCACAGGTGTGGGAGTCTTAGGATGCACATGTAGGTGTTCTCCTTTGCATGTGAAGGGGAAATCATGTGAGGGACTCAGAGTTCCCATACTGGGGGTAGAAGATCAAATGATCTGTGATTACTGACCCAATTACTTTAGATGGTTTGATCGAGAGCTGACGGAAGAGGTAGGGTGGACTGTGCACCGACTGTGACCTTGACAGTGACTCCTGGGTTATTACTTGTGCTTGAAGAAGAGTTCTCCAGGCCACTGCAGGAACTCAAGTGCCTCAGGAGTCCCAGTTTGTCAAAAAAGCTGGAGGAAAATATGGACATGAGTACTTATAGAGTCCTGCTTGGAGACAACAGTGAAGGAGCAGCAGCTTTCCAGAGGGGTTATCCTCTTCCCCCAGACTGAAATTGAAGGAGGGAAACCTGCTTGAAACTAGAGATTTTCTTTCTCCCTTGTCTGTCCTTCCACATCACTGGGTGAGTCACTGTTCACCATACTGTTGTTCTGGTTTGTATTGGTAAGTACCTTTCAAAAGTGCTTAAGTCCCATTATCAAAAAATTACATAGGCACTTGGTAGCCTAAATCCCATTGACTTTCAATGAGACTTAGGCTCCTAATTGCATAAGTAACTTTTGAAAATTGGACTTGGGCTCTTAAGTCACTTAAGTGTCCAAGAAAATTTTACCCCTTTTACCTATATCCTATATAAAGTTATAAGGCAAAATATTAGGATAGCATGCTGGTTTTAAGAATAATCTCCCAACTCTACAGAGAACATGAAAAATGTTTAACAGGGGCATAGTTTGAAAATATCTCTCCTGCAGGCTAATAAAATGAAGAGTGGCTGACATTTGAAAGTTAGCATTTCCCTCTTCCTCTGTGTAAAAGTTTGTCAACCAGTTAGAGAGCAGAAACAATACCAGGTGACTTAGGTGACCAACCACTCTTCACAAAGCAGAAATAACAAAAAACAGTTGAAAATTTTCAATTTCACGTAACTAAGTAATTCATTATTAAAAAGTTTGTTTTCAAATAATTTGCAAATGGGGGGAAATGGCTAATTGATCAAAAGATTATTTGCTATTACATTTGTTATTACATTTCTGGTTATCCATGCTATTAAAATAGATCACCAATACACAATACCTTATTATATGATTCTGGAAAAGTCTGTATGTGATTTTTGGCCTTTGCACCATGACTAACCAGCATCTTTTCCTAGAAGTTACTGAGACATACTCACAATTAGCAGTCCTAGTCACAATGAATCACTGGGTTTTTACATCCAAAACACATTTATAAAATGAAGTCTCTTAGAGGTGTGCAGAGGCCCTTACCTTTGGTTAACTTTGGTTCCAAATACAGAGGCATTTACTATACTACTAATTTAAAAATCACTTGAGAGTAAAAATGGCTTTCAGAAGTCGGCATGCTTGTTGAGACATCAGCATATGGTGGTCTAAATGAGTTTTCCTGGCTGTTTATTTCTGTAGGCTCAATAAAGGGGGTCTGAGGAGAAACATTACAAAAAGCTGCATCACGTACACCAGGCTTGGATCACTTATTTCATATATTATTCACAACTCGATGTAGTGAGTGATTCCACAAAGTCACCTAACCTTATCCAAACCTAACCTTCACATTAACACATCATTTAAATGAAGGGTTTGTACATTGCTGTCTGGGAAGCTGTTGTTGCCTGTCTTGGGCTCAATCTCTATCTGTAGGTGAGGATTAGTCGACTATATCCCCCGCTCCTCCTCCCGCTGACCTCTTGCTTTGTATGACAGCTGTGGGGAATCAAATCATCCTGCAAACCTGGCTGCTTCTGGCCAGCTGGCAACATAAAGCTGGACCAAGTGTACAAGAGACATGCAGCTGTATGTGTATCATTGCCTATCCATCTGTAGCATATGCCATATGCCAGTCTCTAAAGTATGTTGAGAGGGGGAACCATTTTGAATGAAATTTCTCCAGCAGACTTTAAAAGTTTTTATTTGTGATCTCCTACTGCACTTGTTTGATCTCCTCTCTTCTTACATCACGCTTTTATCCCTTGTTCCATGCTATAGCAGTGATCCAGAGTGTTGATGGAGTGAAATACCTGGTCAATCCAAAGAATCATTTTCAGGTAATTAGTGCAAATGCTTGCCCTTGCCTAGTTTGGTTAGATGATCCATAGATAATTTTGAAGGAAGTATAGGAAGTGTTTAAAGTACAGCTTCCCTCACTTGTAAATATTGCAGATGTATAATTTACTGCTCAGTGAGTTCAGACAAGTTTGTTCAAGCAGTTCACAGCTCATTTGATTTGCCTTGCCTAAGAGGTCAGTGCAGGCCATAAGAGTTGAATATATGGGACACAAGGTTAATTTAACCAGCTCAAAGATGCAGTACAATTTGTTTGATTAAAATCAGTATAGCCATTTAAGTATATATACATTTTACAGTCTAAATTGTTTAAATAGTCACTCACTTGGATTTTTTTTCCCTTAAAAAGAAGAGGCAGATATTTCCCCAGTCCCCAGTGTCTGTGTACAGCTTAAAATAGAGATGGCAAAATGCCAGCAGGCTGGGAAGGTGCAGTGGCATTCAGAAGACAAATATGAACATTAAAAATATACTTTGCCTGATTGGCCGGTCACATATCTGATTGGAATGTGGGGTATATTATTGGCTAAGGCCCAAATCCTCAAAGGTATTTCAGCATTTAACTCCCATTGAAATCCATGGGACGTAGGTGGTGAAATACCTTTGAGGAACTGGGTCTAAACAATGATACAGCTGTCATTCCACATGCACAGCTCTCATCACAGTCAGCAGGAGTTTGTGGACAAAAGGGCTGCAGGACAGATGTTGTACTAAATGCTTCCCTTTTTATTTATGTATTTATTTTAAAAAGCAGCTATATGACAGCTGAGAAGAGGATTTGTCACAGCATACGGTTGGTTTTTTTTAGTAGCCTCTCTTTGTCACTCAGGCCTATATATCCCTTTATTTGTTTATTTAGGGGAAAAAAACAAAATAATAAGATTTTTGAATTCAGAGAAATCCAATTTTTATTAGTCACTACTAGTATAGGTCAACTCTCTAAACAGAAGCAAAGTTACTTTCCAAAACCAATTCCTGCTGGTAGTAATGTATTTATCCCATGCTTTTTCTGGCTATTTGCCTTCACTGGTTCAGCAGTGCCAATGTAAACCATGGTTCAATGGGCAGTTTTATAAATTTATAATTTATAATTCTAGAAATTAAGTTGAAGTTGTAATGCAGACTGAGATCACTCATATCTGGTTACAAATAAATTAAATTTGTGAAGCACAAAAGACTTTTCCTGAGTCGAGAGAATCAAATTTGACCATCCAGTAACACTTCTGGAGATTTCCCCCCCCCACACACATTTCTTTCATATATTTTTATTGATCAAACCAATTTGTGTGCATACCTCACTGAAAAGCTACCATGTGAAAATTTGTTCTATTAATTTATGGCATAGTTTCTGCCAATTTCATGCCTTTGTTTTGAAATCTATGCTGAAAATAGTTCAGTGCTACTTCTATTGACGCCAATGTGAAAACTCCCACTAAATTCAATGGGGGAAGGATCGGACCCTAAGTGTTATGGACAATAAATTTTTAAATTCTCAGAGTATGACTAAAGAATCACACATCTAATTCTATTTGTTACTGCTTTGAAAATTGAAGGGTATGTTTTTGCATATAGCAGCAGAGAGCTTGAGGCCATATGAAACCAATGGAATTAACTACTGTATTTCTCAGCAAGGCCTGCATTTTTCTTAGAATAAATCCCCATGGGAAAATAAAAAAACCTCATTTTAAATAGTGCATAGCGTAACTGAGCCAGGTTTTCTTTGCTGAAAGCTAAATGAACAAGATAAACAACTCAGTAAATAGAGGGTTTCAGAGTAGATTAAATTACAGCATGTGAGATAAAAGACATACCACCTCAGGCTGTGATCCTGTCAGATCTCATAAACTAAAAAAAGGTGGGTTTGATCACTGGGAAAATGTGAAGGAAAAACAAAGGGTGTAATAGACAGTGGGGTTGGTGATTTGCTATGATCTAACTTCTATTTAAAGCAATGGAAAGATTCCCATTGACTTTAATGGGAGCTGGATCAGGTCTTCCTAATGCTCTCCTTTGAGTCAATACTGAACCATTGCCCCACCATGCTGCCATAGATATACTCTGTCTTTCAAATGAGACACAAAGCTGAAGACTAGACCACTCATGCTTATTAAAGATCCCAAGTCACTTTTTTTTTTTTTTTGCAAGTGTACATATATCAGCCCCAATGTTCTGGCCAATTTCCAAGTTAATTGTATTCTGCACCCCTAGAATTTCCCTGTAATTTCAACTATGTATAAATGTGCATTTCATTTCCTCTTCTGTAAACTGTTATGTATTATAAAATGGCTCTGGTATTCCAATCTGAGGTAGCTGCATGTCGTTAGTGAGTAAAGTGATCCTTGCTGAGGTCCCCGAGAATGTAAATAGTTGTTGTTGTTTGTTGTTATTATTACTATAAATGAGATAGCTCTCCATATTCCAAATTGCTATTTTCAGTTCAACCCAGATGATAGGAAAAAGAGGCAAATTCAGAGCAGATGCCAGGAAGAATTTTTGCTACACCACGACAAAATAGATTCATATAGCATCCTAGCACGAAAGTTTACTGAGTCAAAAATCAATAGGGTCTTGTTAATAAATAAAATAAATAAATAAAGGGACGTACTGAGATGAGACACGGGAAAGTAACCTGCCCCAACTTGAACATAAACCTAGAGGAGTAGAGTATGTGTATTTAGGTATGGCCTACATCACCTACACTCTCTGAGTTGCACTGTGACTGCAAACAGCTGAGATGTTTCCTGCTTTGTTCTACTTTTACTATTGGCCTTGCTCTGTATATAGATAATGGATGTGAGCTGACAATGGCTGCACACATGGATATGAGGGAAGGCACTTTAGGAACTACTTTCAGTTACAGCTATGACTCCAAAGCAATTGACAATAGAAGAAAGAAAACTTTAGATGCCAGCCTGAGAAGAGCTGAGTTTTTGAAATGAACAGCTATTAATGATCCACATTAAATTTTAATCATGTTTATCCTTCTCTCCCTCCTTGCCACACATACACAACCAAATTATGTGAGTGTTTATTTAAAAGATTTGTAAAGAGGTATTTTACTCCAGGGTCTGCTCTAAATTAAAAACATAACATTGATGCATCCCTGTAGTGTTGTCTTATGAGTCAAGAGGAGAAAAAGAAAATTAGGCTCGTAGACATCAGATGAGATGACTCTGTACCAGAGTAGGTACTTAGATGGCACTTATTCCTTTATAGATCCTGCCATTTTCTTTGTGTCAATTTAGTATTCTCTGCTGATTTTGTTTTGTTTGTCTTAATCTTTTGTGAAAGAGGAAGTATTCATCCTTAATAGCATTAGCATCCATTATTTACACAATGCTATAAATATGCCTGGTGCTTTCCAGACAAAAAATAATGGGCCTGATTCTGGTCTCACTTAAACTGTTGTAAATCGAATATAATTCCACTGAAATCTGAAAAACCAGTAAAACCAGCAGAAGTGAAAGCAGTTAGTATCCCTGGCCTGAAGAACTTTCATACCAAGGGCCTGTTCTTGTGATGGGTCATAAGTTAAGGCTTGACATGTGGGATAGTTACAGTCAAAACATCATGTCCCCCCAGCAAGAAAATTAAACTCTGTCAGAATTTTCCATTGTGCTGGGAGACCTTTAACCAATGTGGAGTGGATCAAAACTAGAGATGGTCTGAAACCACAAAGTTAGGTTCTGGCTGAAGTTGGAAGTGTTTGGATCTGGGCTTGTAGTTTGTCCCATCTCTTCATAGTATACTTCAAGCTGATTGGAAGCAATGTCATCTATACACTGAACTATTTGTTCCTGCCTTACTCTAACTCTAAAACAATGTAAGTGAAAACTTTCATTTCACAGGGGACTATGAAATCTATACCTTCACTGGGAACCAATACTCAGACTTATTCAAGGGAGACATTGTGCTCCAGTGGTTACAGCAGGGAGATTGAAAGGTCCTGCCCTGGGTTCAAAATCATTCTGTTGGTCATTCATTCATTGTGTGACCTCAGGTGAATCACTTGACCTCAATCTAGCCAGCTGCAAAACTGCAAAGTAGACACTGCATCTAAACTGAGCCTCCTTAGGGAAATAAATACATGATTTTAAACAGTCAGCATTCAAGTGATGTAAAAAAGTGTCAGAAGGTAAATCATTTCTAGTATCTGATTATTAAGTAGTGGCAATATAACCTCCTTCATGGATGATTTCAAAGTACACATGGCGGTATTGGCCAATGTGTCCTTCATGTGTGTGAACTTAAGCTGTCTAAATGATGATGAGTTAGGTAACAAAGATAACACATGTTTAAGGAAGATAAATTCTCTCTTAGCTGAGCTATGCTGGTCAATAAATATATTGCTGACAACATTTCAGTACAGCTTTACTTAAGCCACAAGACGTGACAGACCATGTGCAGTGATGGATCAGCGTGCCTCAGGTGCACAAGGTGAAGTGAACTAAATGCATCCTCCCACCAGAAAAGAGACTAGATTCATCAGAGTGTGTGCTCAAGAGTGTCTTATGGCAATTACAGTCCAAAGTCACCGCTGGCATAAACGGGCATAACTATTTTGAAGCTAATGCTGATGTGCTTGCTTAGTCCAGGGGTTAATTTGGCCAGTCATTTGGTTTTATGTAGTAAAATACTTAGATGTAGTGTTAGGTATCAATATGGATCCATCATTTAATGGTTCCATATTCTTCAGTCCACAGTGCTACATGAGAAAGAAATCTGCACCCGTTTTATAAGCAGCACAACCTGATATTGCAGGGACTAAGAAGTGGGTGAAATATTTCTACTGAATCTCAATTTGATCTGGATGAAGCCTTAGATTAGATACTGTGACAATCCTCTTCTCAGCTGTCCTCTTCAGCTGTCATATAGCATTTTTAGGAAATTATTTAGTACAACATCTGTCCAGCCCTTTCACACACAAACTCCTACTGACTGCAATGGGATGACCACTGGTATAGGGTCAAATATTCCAATTACAGAGGAAAAATGTCATTGCGCGATAACAGCACATTTCTTAGCTCATCCACAATGAGACTAGAGCTTTGAGAGGTTTAGCACTTTCTTTTTTTGTGGGGGAGGTATATGTGCAAGTCTTTATTCTATTTTTTGTTCACACTGGTTTGCTTACTCTGGGCCAGATTCTAATCCAAGTTAATTGACGTTTACTCAGGTGAAACTGAGATCATAATCTGGGTAACTGATTTTCACTTTGAGTTTCTGGTTTGAATGACTCCCAGAAAATCAAATTGAAACCCAGCTGAAACCACCAATTTGGGTTGAATTTACAGGAATGGAATTTATGGGGAAATG
Organism: Emys orbicularis; assembly: GCF_028017835.1. NCBI lineage: Eukaryota > Metazoa > Chordata > Testudines > Emydidae > Emys > Emys orbicularis. The sequence goes on along the minus strand of NC_088683.1, from coordinate 262,644,356 downwards.
TTTTGCCTGATCTATGATATTCTTAAACATTGCCTACTTATGGGCCTGAGATGTGGAGCCCCTCAGCTACTGTTAAGGGAGTTGAGGTATCAGAGGCTTAGAACTGATGCAGGATCAGACCTAGTGGCACAGTGCTGCTGGTATACAATGGACATACATTTATAAACTGGGTTTATTTTAATCCTACCCATTTCTAAGTTTTCATTGTCTATATAATTTCTTCTTTAAAATTAACTGTACAACACAAGCAGGTTGACTTCTCAGATTTTTAGATGAGAAAAATCCACAGCTGATATATTTCCTCCCTTTGGCTGTTAATTTAATTTATTTACTTTGACTGTTTGCCCATTTGATCATTACCTTCTTTATAGAAATAAACTTCAAGCAGTTTTCTTGGCAGCAAAGGACAAGGTGATTGATGGAATTTACCTTCTGTGAAATGAAATGGTGGTATAATCCGGGAGGGAAAACCTAGGATATTTCATTACATGGTTTCATTCTTACCACTTATTTATCAGAAATTTTAAGATTTACAGAATATATATTATATTTTACAAAATAATGCATATTTATCTCAGGATAGTGCAGCTACATAAAAACATCAAGGAATGTGAACTGCAACATCAGTACAGCTTTTGTAGCATCGAGAGTCACTGGAGAAACAGCGTCTGCAGTACTGTACTAAAAGTATTTGATTTAGTAGATTTTAGAGAGTAGTTTATATATTATTTGCTTAAATAACATACATTGGTACCCTTTGGCATAAATCGCAGCCTGTGTTTGAGAGAGTCCCAAGACTAGGACAGCAAGGGTGCTGAAAATCAAAACTGAGGTATACTGTGTGGAAGATTGTACTGCACTTGCCTGAGCTGTCTGGCTCAAGTTAGTTCTCTCAGTCTTTGTCATGGCAGGCACAGATGGAAGAATTCTTCTTTTTCTTGGGTCTTGGGATCAGCTGTTTGGTGAAAGTGGTCTCATACGCACTGGATCTCATACACACTGAATCTCCTTTTTTATGGTTTTGCCCTCTCTAGAACTTATTTAGAAGTGGGGGAAGAGGGATTGTGTTTTTTCATGCACAAAGACCAAACACATGTATTCAGTCTGAATAACTTTTCAGATTAGGGGAAACTAAAAAAAACAGATGGCAAATTGTAACCTCTTTGGTGCAAGGACTGACTCTTGTATGACTTTATACAGCACCTAAAAAAAATGGGGCCCTGATCCTGATTGTGGCCTTTGGATGCTACTGAAGTTCCAATAAGTAATCATAACATAGGAACAGATCCGCAGAAAGTGCAGATAGGTGTAGTTCCAGTGGATCTAGTGCATGCTGTCCATATGAAAGACCCAATGAGTGTCTCTTCTATAGCATATTGTATCAACTTATCCTAAATGAGCAGCTGTCATTTTGTGAGGCAATGTCTACCCGGCAATTAGAGGCACCTGTGCCAGCTGAGCTTGCTGGGCTCAGGATAAGGGGCTGTTTAATTGTGCTGTAGATGTTCGGGCTCAGGCTAGAGCCTGAGCTCTGGGACTCTCCCACCTTGCAGGGTCGTAGAGCCCGGACTCCAGCCCGAGTCAGCTGACATGAGCCAGCCGCAGGTTTTAATTACAGTGTAGACATACCCACAGACTCCTTAGCAATGTGAAGATGCTGGACAGAGGCAAAAATCATAATAGCTTTGTACATGATACCCCTCTCCTAATTTTAATTTTTAAATGTTTACTAGTGTGAAGTCTGCGTTTATGTTGTGTCTGAAGGTTTGTTTGAGGTAGGACAATTGATATTTGCTCGCCTCCAGACCAGTTCCACAGCTGCATATGAGATTTCCCTTGTACAGAAACATTTTCATTTACGTTCTCTTCAGATCAATAAAAAGGAAAATAATTTTCTTTTCTAGTAATTATATGGTCCTCACTGTCCCCTTCTATGTAAATATATCTGAGAGGGGATTCTGGAAAGAAGGGAAAATGTGGAAGGGTCCCATCAAGGAGTTTCCTACTGTCTGTAGAGGATGCATATTCCAAGAGACTCTCACCAGTCCTACCCTCCCATTCCCTGTTCCCAAGCAATGGAGCTTTAATAGAGTTATACGATAGGTACAGTAGGACCAGAATTTGGCCTATGGTCTTCAGTGGCATTGCTTTTTCTTATACCGTGCCTAAATTTGGCCTGTGGAACCAAAGATTAGGAACTGTCAACAAAACAACATTAAAATGTTTTTGCATTATACAGTTTCTTTAATGCTTTTTCTTTGTCCTTAACTTTTTTGTAACTTGTTCTATCCATTAATATGTAATTGTCAATGTGGATCTTTGTATTCTTTTTATTGCATTGATTTTCCATTTGATTAATTTGTTTTAACATAATGGCACAAATTTCCATAAAACAATGCATACTTATTATGTATAGTGTCTCCCACACAAAATGTAGGCCCAAATGCTTAAGGAAAATGATTCAACTAAATAATACAGCTTTCCACAATAAAAAGCAGAGGGACCGAGAAATTAAAAGGCACTGGGAACACAGACATGTTTTCAGATGAGATCTAAAAAGAGATTGTGAGTAAATAAAGCAAAGAAATACAGGAAGGCTGATCCAGATGGCAGGAGCTGCGGAGTTGAAGCCTCTCAAACAGAAATCGGTACATGGATATCAGGGTCAGGTCAGCCCACCTATATTTGCCCTGATTTAAGCTAGAGAATATATATATAATTTGCATCTCCTCAAAGGAAGAAATTCTGAAATATATTTTGCTGCTATAGTGAGAATTACTCTGCTTCTTGAACTGAAAATGTATTGTTGTAGTGTTACATTTTCCCCTGGCTATTTATCAGGTTATGTATTAACATAATTAAATTTACTAATTACTTTCAAACTTAAGTCTAAACTACTGCATTCCCACCTAGGAAGAGAGGTCACTATTCACACACACCACAATTAAAACTGGGTGAAATATGAGTTTTGCTTTGCAAGATATGCTGACAAAACAGAATACATTTTAAAATTTACAGTAAAAAGTCACTAATTTTGACAAATGTTGTGAATTTGCAATTTTTAGCAAATGCAAAACTTCCCAGGAATGGATTACAATTTTTCTAGCAAAAAATGCAATTTGTTTATGGCAAGCCTTATAAAACTGACACAATAAAACTGATTTGATTGTTTGCTTTTTGTGGGGATTGACATAAATGCACAATACATTAAGATCCCAATTCAGCAAAACATTTCAGTATGTGCTTTACTTTAAGCACATAAGGAGTCCTGTAGACTTCAGCTGGACAATTCACATGCTTAAAACTAAGAATTAGAGCTGGTTGAAATATTTCAACCAAATAACTTTACTGCTGAAAAACAGTGTTTTGTCAAAAATGATATTTTTTTGCTAGAAAATATCATTTTCCACAAGATAGTTGGAATTTTTTTAAATGGGAAATTTCATATCAAAACTAAATAAAGATTTTCTTTTAGTTAAAAAATTTCCCATGATTTTTAAAAAAATCTTTTGCATGGAAAATATCCACCAAACTACCAGGTCTGTTAAGAGCTTTGCTGGGATTAAGGCCTAATATTACTTTATATGTACATTTTTGGGATAGTTCTACTTACAGTATAACACATGATGTGTGAAAAAGGATATGAAGGGTCCCCAGCAGTACCTAATCTAAAGTAAATATTGTTTCAGTGCCCACAGGTAGAGAGATCACAATCTTGAAAGCATTCTCAGGGCTGGATAAAGGTCAGCAAAAATAACCGCAAACAAGAAGGAAACCAGATATGGGTATCAGATAATAATCACAGAGATTGTTAAGTAATAATGATCAACCTATGCGGGTAATGTTTTGTAAATAAATGAGCCATAAAAGAATCCAGGTTGAATCCGGGTTTCATAGAAACAGTGTATTGATTAAGTAAGGAAGGAATGTACACACTAAGGAGTTTCAAACACACAGTAAACATCACATGATTAACTGAATGTGTAACCGTTTTTTCTCTAAAGCAAAGATATTGGTGTTTCAATATAGTAAGGACTTTTGAGCAGGCTACATGGTTCATGTCTCTGGTTCAGTGCAATGGACATAGCAGTTATACAAGCCAATAGTCCAGGGGTCAGCAACCTTCGGCACGTGGTCCGTCAGGGTAATCCGCTGGCGGGCCACGAGACATTTTGTTTACATTGACCGTCCGCAGGCACAGCCCCCTGCAGCTCCCAGTGGCTGCGGGTCACCGTTTCCAGCCAATGAGAGTTGCGGGAAGCAGCAATCAACATAAACGAAATGTCTCGTGGCCTGACAGCGGATTACTCTGATGGGCCACGTGCCGAATATTGCCGACCCCTGCAATAGTTAATATCAGCTTAATATTCAATCTGGTTCAGAGGACATGTGTTTATCTCCTACAAAAATGGCTCAGAATTTACAGGCAGCCTCTGCTCATGAGAGACTTCAGACTTAAAACAGCAAATGCATAGAACTCGATTCCTTTCTACTCCTCCTATGGGGATTGTTCCCAGACAAGATTTGGTAAGAAAAGTGAATTGCAAATTGCAGCTGCCTGCTCTCCACCTTGTAGAACATCACATGTGTCATGTCTTTAAAATGAGAACCTTGGTTTTCAGTTCCTTCATTTGATAACAAATGTGAAAATAGTGAAAATAAAAGTACTCATATCTCCAAACGCTATTCTCCTGTGAATAAATCAGCGAGAGGGTAAGCCACATGCCTCAAACTTCATAAGTTAGTACATGCAGTGTTAAAGGCACATCCACTGGATATAATACTGAATCTGTGTAGAACTGCACTTTTTCTAGGCTAGCTGCCCTTTGGAACTAGTGGTTTTGACCCCATGCCTGTGTCCTAACTGTGCCTCAGGGGAAGTACACATGTGGATGACAGTTGCATCAACTGTAACTCCCAAGTGGGTTTAATCTGGAAAAGCTATGCTGCACAAAGAAGCAAGTTGCATACAGCAGCTGTTTGCTGGCTCAACTGCTGGACTATATTTTCTAGGCCCATGAAGCTTCAATCTTACGTGTTTCATATCTAAGGTAGTCTTACATTTCCTTTCTGCCCCAATGTGATGCCCTGCACAATGTGCAGCAGAAGGGAACACATGTAACCCAAAGATCTAGTTTTCACTCTAATAAGATAGTTACTTTATCTAGGTAGTTCACCATCCATGGTATTTTTAAAAGCTACAGCACTAAAGTTTAATTAAATTAATTCTGAAAGAGGTTTTTCAGCATTAGTTTGTTAAAAAATATGGAAATATTTTTGCAAAGAAATTTGAAGTAAGAAATCCCAGTTGATATTCTGTTTTGCATCCCTTACAGTCAGTCCCATGCTACTCTACAGCATTTCTAGCATATTTCATATTTGGAATCCCTGAAAAACTGACTATCAAAAGTCTCTCTCTCTCACTCACACAAACTCAAATTGAAAACTCAGAGGATTTCATTCATCATCCTGATCTTTTTTAACAGTATACTGACTAGTTAGTATTGGTTTAAACTTAAAACCAGAAACCCTAACTATACATCTCAAATCCTCAATAACAATATTTATACACTATTTATATTGAGGAGCAGCTCTTGTAGAAGTTAGGGAAAACACATACATATTTAGGGGTTAGCAGCATAAAGAGAGAGCAGATGCTTTAGATTAGAGTTCAGTGGATCTTTTAGGATAAAATTAGAACCCATTCCAAACCGTCAACCAAAATTTGAACAGAATGATGCCCAGACATTGCTGGAAGTTTGAAGAAGTTTAGGAAGAAACCCTTTCTTTAAAATTTCCATTAGTCTCTGCAGTTCTTTTGGTTTTAGCTGTAAACAGAAATAGCAGGAGAGTCTGTTTTCATGTATTTTCATCTTGACCAAAACCAAAGAGTATTGGAGTTTCTAGAATCTAGACTTAATCAGAGCTGAAATACCAAACTCTTGCCTAAAATTGTGTGAAGGATGATCTTCTCAAATGATGGATTTCTGAGAGTGCTTGCCAACCCATACTGATAAAGTTAGATCTATCAACTGCTTTTACCACTAATGACTAGGAGATAATGCTGACCTGATGGGTAAAATAGGACTCTCCTTGAGTAGTTTGTTTCATTCCTTTCTGGCAAGTTCCAGTCAATGGTTTTGGCTGGCCCCAAGTAAGGAGGGCGGAGGGGGGAATTGGTACACTTTACTAGAGTCCAGTTCAAAGGGCAGGCCAAAAGGTCACAAGCCCATCACCACGAGAAAAAGATTCAGGCTAAATTGTGGACATTTGAGATTAACTAAATGTTATTTATATAATCTCAGTGAGTATGTTTGTACCTATGTATCGATGTGACATCCAGATCTCACAAGATCTCGCAAGATTTACAACTGAGCCAATCAGACGCAGTGTTAGAATAGAAGCAACATTCTGAACAATGTACTAATCCTCCAGGATGCGTAGAAGGGCTGAAACAAAATCCCAAGGACAGGGAACACCTCTGGGGTGTCTAGAGGTGATTAGTGTATCACTAATATATGTGTCATATTGCCATGTCTGGCTAAAAATACTAATTGGGCAGCCAGAACTGGCAGAAGCTGAAAGAAAAGAAGCTAAAGGAAACCAGTCAGTCCTCCCATTTTTCCTGACAGACAATACCTCTCAACTGTCTGGTTCAAGCAATGCACAAACAGGGGAACCGGATGAATGAAAACAGCAAGGTGAAGGTGATTTCAATATAGACACCGTGGCAATTGATGAAGAAAAGCAGCCAGATATATTATGTGATTCCAATCTAATGACTTCCAAAGATAGTCGAATAATACCACCACCAGACTCAAAAGAAGTTTGCAAGAAGCAGGAGAGAGTAGTGCTGCACTACTTACTGAATCATGTTTTTTAAAAGATTCAGGTTTGTGGCCTAACCATATTACCTATTCTATTAATCAAAATATTGTTCTATCTGGTGTACCAAATTTTGAAGAAATATGGAAGCTAGTGAAGTCAAAGCCAAAAGATTTTGATGGCCGTAGTTTTCCTGAATTTCTTCTCAAATGTAGGATTTCCAATAGTAAAGAATAGATTCCAAGAGACTGGCTTGTTTGGAGTGTTACAAACCAAGCACTGTACTTCTTTCCATGTTGGTTACTTTCCAAAAGGGGAAACAACTGTGAACAGTACAGTATACTCCCCAAAAGGGAAGGGTATTTGCCAACTATGAAAAAATGTCACAAACTATAGTACATTTACTGAATATGAAAAGTGCATAGAACATGAAACCTGCAACTGCTGGTGGAAGGAGTTAGAGCAATCGCTTTCAGGTGGAGAGGGAGTAGACAGTGAGATTCAAAAACAAATATTAACAGAAGCTGCAAAATGGAGAGCAATATTGCAAAGAATGTTGGATATTACGTCTTGCTTCGAGGTTTAGCATTCCAAGGAGATAATTTGACTGGTGATTCACACAATGGCAACTTCCTTGGAATTCTTAAGTTATTAGCTCATTATAACATAACTGGTGACCATTTGGCTAAAGTCTTACAAAAGCAGATAGCGAGTAGAACAGTGCAAGGACAGGCACATTATTTCTGATGGGAAAGTCAGAACAATTTTATTGAATTGTGTGGTAAAAGCATGCAGAAGGGCATTTTTGCAGTGAGCGAGAAAAAGCCGTCTTATTCTATTATAATTGATGCTACGCCAGGTGTTCTCACCGTGAACAGAAGTATTGTAATTCAGGTTTGTAGTTCAGGACTATGGTAGTGGTACATTTAATATTCAAGAAAGATTTCTTGTGTTCATCAGTTTAGATAAAAAAAAGTGGAGAACAACATTCCATCTGATGACTGTAGAGATCAAGGATTTGATAATGGATCTAATATGTCAGGAAAACTAAAAGGCGTTCAGGCCTGCATTATGTCCAAATAAATTTGCCGTGTATTCTCTTTGTGCATACTATTCATTTAATCTCATAGAAGTTAATGCTGCAGCTTCATATACTCAAATAGTAATATTTTTTGGTTGTATGCAGTGAATTTTCATGTTTTTCAGTGTCAGTCCTGTGAGGTGATGCTGTTCATCCAATGACAAAGCATCTCCCAGGTATTCTGGAAGCATTGGAATGTGCTCTTGAGTTAAATTTGGCACCCAAAGCTCAGGCAGAAGTGGAAGCAGTGGAACAGCACTTCAGCTCATTTTCATGCATTTTGTTGGCTAGCTTCTGGTATACATTTCTTTTAAGTACTGAGGAGAAAAACAAGATTTTTAAAGCCAAAGGAATTTGTTTTGATTCAGAGTCAACTCTCATTTCTGATATGATTGAAGATCAGTTGCCCAAAAATTCTATTTGAAGCATGCCTTGTGGCAGAAGGAATGGGAATTTTTCCACAAATACTGCAAAAGAGAGGTAGCAAATGGAAAAGATTTCATGATGAGACACCCAATGAATCATGTTTTATAACCTTTGAAGAGAAGACAAAGTCTTTATTCAGAAGTAACATATTCTATTTAACTTTAGGCAATGTTGTCTGAGGCCTGGTCTACACTACGACTTTAGGTCGACTTTAGCCGCGTTAATTCGAATTTAGCCTGGACACGTTCACACGACGAAGCCCTTTCTTTCGACTTAAAGGGCCCTTTAAACCGGTTTCTTTACTCCACCTCCGACGAGGGGATTAGTGATAAAATCGGCCTTAGGGGGTCGGAATTGGGTTAGTGTGGACGGAATTCGACGTTATTGGCCTCCGGGAGCTATCCCACAGTGCTTCATTGTGACCGCTCTGGACAGCACTCTCAACTCAGATGCACTGGCCAGGTAGACAGGAAAAGCCCCGCGAACGTTTGAATTTCATTTCCTGTTTGCTCAGCGTGGAGAGCACAGATGACCACGCAGCTCATCAGCACAGGTAACCGTGATGGAGTCCCAGGATCGCAAAAGAGCTCCAGCATGGACAGAACGGGAGGTACGGGATCTGCTCGCCATATGGGGAGATGAATCAGTGCTGGCCGAACTCCGAAGCAGTAAACGAAATGGCAAAATATTAGAAAAGGTCTCCAAGGACATGAAGGACAGAGGCCATAACAGGGACGCACAGCAGCGCCGCGTGAAAATTAAGGAGCTAAGGCAAGCCTACCACAAAGCCAGAGAAGCAAACGGAAGGTCCGGGGCTGAGCCGCAAACATGCCGCTTCTACGCGGAGCTGCATGCCATTCTAGGGGGTGCAGCCACCACTACCCCAACCGTGTGCTATGAGTCCCTCACTGGAGAAACACACAGGGAAGCGGGTTCAGGGTACGAGGAAGATGAGGATGAAGATAATGTAAATAGCTCACAGCAGCAAGGAAGCGGAGAAACCGGTTTCCCCAACAGCCAGGATATGTTTATCACCCTGGACCTGGAACCAGTAACCCCCGAACTCACCCAAGACCCTGTGGGCACACAGGGGACCTCTGGTGAGTGTACCTTTTTAAATATTACACATGGTTTAAAAGCAAGCGTGTTTAATGATTAATTTGCCCTGGCAATCGCGGCCAGTACAGCTACTGGAAAAGTCTGTTAACGTGTATGGGGATGGAGCGGAAATCCTCCAGGGACATCTCCAGAAAGCTCTCCTTCATGTACTCCCAAAGCCTTTGCAAAAGGTTTCTGGGGAGGGCTGCCTTATCCCGTCCGCCATGGTAGGACACTTTACCACGCCAGGCCAGTAGCACATAGTCTGGAATCATTGCATAACAAAGCACGGCAGCGTATGGTCCCAGTGTTTGCTGGCATGCAGACAACATCCATTCCTTATCGCTCTTTGTTATCCTCAGGAGAGTGATATCATTCATGGTCACCTGGTTGAAATGGGGCAATTTTATTAAGGGGACATACAGAGGTGCCCCTTCCTGCTCTGCTGAACAGAAATATTCCCCGCTGTTAGCCACGCGGTGGGGGGGAGGGGTGAAGTGATCATCCCAGAGAATTGGGTGTGTGGGGGAGGGGAATTAGTTGGGTTTGTGCTGCACGTTAACCCTGAAACCGCAGCCCCTCCTTTTACATTGCAAACCCATTTTAAATGGCCAACCTAATGGGTGCTTGGTATGGTTAATGAGAGCAGTACTGTTTGAAACCATCCCCACATGTTAACAAGGTTAAAAAAGCCAAAAGACTGTGTCTTACCATGGCTGCCTGCAAGCTGAAATCTGTGGCCTGGCACTGCATGAGTGATCTCTCACACCAAACCGGCAGGCCCTCAATATAAGAGGAAAAATGCGACCTGGTAACGAAAGCACATGTGCTGTGTGATGTGAACAGCAAAATTTAACGTGAAAGAGTGTACCCATTGTTCTCTAAAATGTATCTTTTTTAACCACCTCTCCCTTCTCCTCCACCAGCTGCAAATGTTTCTCCTTCACAGAGGCTAGTGAATATTCGGAAGCGAAAGCGAAGGACGCGTGATGAAATGTTTACAGAACTACAGACTGCCTCCCACGCTGACAGAGCACAGCAGAATGCGTGGAGGCAGTCAATTACTGATTTTAGAAAAGCCCAATATGAGCGAGAGGAGAGGTGGCGTGCTGAATCGCGGACTGAAGAGGAGAGGTTGCGTGCTGAATCGCGGGCTGAAGAGGAGAGGTGGCGTCAGCTTGCACACAGAAGGCAAGATTCGATGCTCCGGCTGCTGGAGCATCAAACTGATATGCTCCTGCGTATGGTTGAGCTGCAGGAAAGGCAGCAGGAGCAGAGACCGCCGCTACAGCCCCTGTGTAACCAACAGCCCTCCTCCCCAAGTCCCATTGCCTCCTCACCCAGATGCCCAAGAACACGGTGGGGGGGCCTCTGGCCACCCAGTCACTCCACCCTAGATGATTTCCCGAGCAATAAGTGTTAAAGTTTTAAAGTTTTAAACTGCAGTGTGTCCTTTTCCTTCCCTCCTCCCCCACCCATCCCGGGCTACCTTTGCAATTATCCCCCTAGTTGTGTGATGAATTAATAAAGAATGCATGAATGTGAAGTAACAATGACTTTATTGCCTCTGCAAGCGGTGCTCGAAGGGGGGAGGGAAGGGTGGGGTGGTTGGTTTACAGGGAAGTAGAGTGAACCGGGTGGGGGGGTGGAGGGTTCATCAAGGAGAAACAAACAGAAGTTTCACACCGTAGCCTGGCCAGTCACAAAACTAGTTTTCAAAGCTTCTCTGATGCGCACCGCACCCTGCTGTGCTGCTCTAACCGACCTGGTGTCTGGCTGCGCGTAATCAGCGGCCAGGCGATTTGCCTCTACCTCCCACCCCGCCATAAATGTCTCCCCCTTACTCTCACAGATATTGTGGAGCGCACAGCAAGCAGCAATAACAATGGGGATATTCTTTTCGCTAAGGTCTGAGCGAGTCAGTAAGCTGCGCCAGCGCGCTTTTAAACGCCCAAATGCACATTCCACCACCATTCGGCACTTGCTCAGCCTGTAGTTGAACAGGTCCTGACTCCTGTCCAGGCTGCCTGTGTACGGCTTCATGAGCCATGGCATTAAGGGGTAGGCTGGGTCCCCAAGGATCACGATAGGCATTTCAACATCCCCAACGGTTATTTTCTGGTCCGGGAAGAAAGTCCCTTCCTCCAGCTTTCGAAACAGACCAGAGTGCCTGAAGACGCGAGCATCATGTACCCTTCCCGGCCAGCCCACGTTGATGTCGGTGAAACGTCCCTTGTGATCCACCAGGGCTTGCAGCAGCATTGAAAAGTACCCCTTGCAGTTTATGTACTCGGTGGTTTGGTGCTCCGGTGCCAAGATAGGGATATGGGTTCCGTCTATCGCCCCACCACAGTTTGGGAATCCCATTGCAGCAAAGCCATCCACTATGTCCTGCACGTTTCCCAGAGTCACTACCCTTGATATCACCAGGTCTCTCATTGCCCTGGCAACTTGGATCACAGCAGCCCCCACAGTAGATTTGCCCACTCCAAATTGATTCCCGACTGACCGGTAGCTGTCTGGCGTTGCAAGCTTCCACAGGGCTATCGCCACTCGCTTCTCAACTGTGAGGGCTGCTCTCATCCTGGTATTCTGGCGCTTCAGGGCAGGGGAAAGCAAGTCACAAAGTTCCATGAAAGTGCCCTTACGCATGCGAAAGTTTGGCAGCCACTGGGAATCGTCCCACACCTGCAGCACGATGCGGTCCCACCAGTCTGTGCTTGTTTCTCGGGCCCAGAATCGGCGTTCCACGGCATGAACCTGCCCCAGGAACACCATGATTTCCACATTGCTGGGGCCTGTGCCTTGTCAGAGGTCTAGGTCCATGTCCATTTCCTCATCACTCTCGTCGCCACGCTGCAATCGCCTCCTCCTCGGCTGGTCCTGGTTTTGCTTTGGCATGTCCTGGCTCTGCATATACTCCAGGACAATGCGCGTGGTGTTCATAGTGCTCATAATTGCCGCGGTGATCTGAGTGGGCTCCATGATCCCAGTGCTAGCTATGGCGTCTGGTCTGAAAAAAGGCGCGAAACTAGTATCTGAAGGACCAGGGGAAGGAGAGAGGGAGGGAGGGAGGGGCGAGTGACGACATGGCGTACAGGTACAGGGAATTAAAATCAAGAAAGGTGGCTGTGCATCAGGGAGAAATACAAACAACTGTCACACAGAATGCCTCCCCCCCCTCCGAGATTGAACTCCTAAGCCTGGGTTTAGCGGGCCATTGATTTGACGGAGGGATAGGGGAAGGAAATGAATACAGAACAAATCTATTTTTTACATCTTAAGACGACGGTGCAGCATGACTGATAGCCCTCGGCATTTTCTGGGTGCTTGGCAGCAAATACTGGGCGCTTGGCAGTATGATGATGACGGATACCAGTCATAATATACTATTTACTGCAAAAAGGCAAGGGGTTGCTGCTGTGTAGCAATGTAGCCCCACGTCTGCCAGCCACATGTCTGCCAGCACCCAGATCGCCCTCGGCCTCTTCTGGGTGCTTAGCAGACAATACTTGGCAGAAAATAGTATACTACGACTGATAGCCATCATCGTCAAGACAGTTCGATAGGACAGAGCATGTCTGTCCAGGTGCCAATGATTGATGGCCACGGCTGTACGACGAGGACGGTTACCAGTCGTAATAAACCATCTACTGCCAAAAGGCAAAAGGTAAGGGGCTGGTGCAATGCAGCCCTACGGCTGCCAGCCCCACAGCTACCAGCACCCAGATCGCCGATGAAGGCTACCAGTCATGCTGCACCGTCTACCGCCAAAAGGCAGTTAGCTGCTGCTGCTGTGTAGCAATGCAGTCCCACGTCTGCCGGCACCCAGATGACATATGGTGACGGTGAGCTGAGCTGAGCGGGCTCCATGCTTGCCGTGGTATGTTGTCTGCACAGGTAACCCAGGTAAAAAGGCGCGAATCTATTGTCTGCCGTTGCTGTGACGGAGGGGGAGGGGCCTGACGCAATGTACCCAGAACCCCCCGCAGCACTGTTTTGCATCATTCGGGCATTGCGATCTCAACCCATAATTCCAGTGGGCAGCGGAGACTGCGGGAACTGTGGGATAGCTACCCATAGTGCAATGCGCCGGAAGTCGACGCTAGCCTCGGTACTGTGGACGCGGTCCGCCGACTTCATGAACTTAGAGCATTTTATGTGGGGACACACACAATCGGCTGCATACAACCGATTTCTATAAAACCGGCTTCTATAAATTCGACCTAATTTCGTAGTGTAGACATACCCTGAGAGTTGTAGTGGCGAATCAAAGCAACAAATGACATTTGTTGTACATTCCATTCAATCCTAAAATATGTCACACTGGATCCTAACAAATTGGAAGAAAACATTCAAATGTCAAGGTCTCAACTATTCTCAATGGATCTTTTGGAGAAATTTCCATGTGAAATATTGCATCTGAAAAAATCTTCAAGTCTACTTTTGGAAAAGAATTTAAACTGCCACAACTAATCTTACTTAATGAGATTTACAACAAAAACCTTCAACTAATTTACAGTGAAGTGTGCATAGCCCTATGAAGTTTTTGCACATTGCCAGTGACAGTGGCAGAAGCTGACAGAAATTGCAGCGAGCTGACACTCATTAAAAACTGCAGACAGTGTGCTGTGGCACAGGAACACGTAAGTCATCTTGCTGTATTGGTCTATTGAGTGTGAACTCATGAGAAAAATTGACTTTAGTGAGGTCATTCATGATTTTGCAGTGAAAAAAGCCAGAAAAGAAAGTTGTAAAATGATAAGGCCTATCTATGCCATTTGAGAAATATATATACCGGTATATATATTTTTCTTTCATTAATTACAGTGTGTGGGGGGGATAGGATAGGGGGCCCATGTTATGAGTTTGTCCAGGGCTCAGGGAAATGTTGCTTGGGGCCTGGGTTATGCATAACTACTCATGATAAAGAAGGGCCTCCAAAATAGAGTCCTGTGAAGGGCCTTCCTAAATAGAGTTCAACTTACTGGTATGTTGCTGTTCTACATGTAAGTGAAATCACTTGAAGATATGTCAAAAGTATCATCATTGTGATGAGAATATACAGATCAATGTTACTTTCTTATTTGATCAAGATCATTTCATTTTGCTGCAGCCTTGTTGTCTGATTCAGGCTGTGGACTGTGGAGCCTGCTTGTTATTTTGATGGGGGTTGTCCTGGAAAAGCTCTAAAATACTAAACTTCTACTAGTTATGCTATTTCTCATTGTTGACAAGAGAGGCTGGTAGAATATGAATGGATGACCTTCCTGATAGTGATCTTATAACAATACTGTTATATATCCCACGTGAAACGTGGGATGTGTGTAACAACTATATAGAAATGTAATGTTAGGAAAGCACTTGTGTATTTTTGAGCTATCTCTATCAGTGAAGCTGGTTGGAATTTTTTTGTCAAAACATTTTCAGTAAAAACGGGCTTTTTGATAAAACAGAAATTTTCACACACACACACAAACAAATCTAGTTTTATTCAATATTTCATGGGGAAAAAGTATGTTTCTTGATCAGCACCAGTAATATTTGTTTTAAAGTTTAATCACACTATTTATTTTTTTGTATTGCTGTAACACATAAGAGCCCTAGTCATGGACCATAATCTATGCCAGGCCTGCACAACTTGTAAAGCGGCGAGGGCCATATTACTCCAAAGAAAACAGCTGAGGGCCTAAACCCCCCGAGCGCCACCAACCCCCCCCCCCCCCAGCGCCACCCGCCCCATGGAAACAACCCCCCCCGCGCTGCCGAAACACCCCCCCCCAGGACCACCTGCCCTGCAGAAACAAACCCTCCTTCCCCAGCGCCGCCCCACCGAAACAACAGTATTGAACCTCAGTAATTTGTTATAGCAGGCCCCTAAGGTAGTATAATTAAAGTAAAAGAAAAATGTCTTTTTGCTAGAAGTAGAATAAGATCTTCCCCCCACTTTGTAATCAATTGCCCTGTTGAATGAATGAGGTGTGAATGAGGAAGGCGTGGAAGGCAGGAACCTCCAGACAGCTGCAACCCTTGGAGAGGGCAGGGCCGGCTCTAGGATTTTTGCTGCCCCAAGCAAAAAAATTTTTGGCCGCCCCTCCCTTTTTTTCGTGCCCCTCTGCCCCTGGCCCCGCCCCAACTCCACCCCTTCCTGTGTAACACGTCTGGCCTCCCAGTTTAGGAAACTGCTTGTTTTGCTGGTGCCTGGAGCCGGCCCTGGGAGAGGGGATGGGAGCCAGACCAGATCAGTAGAACAGGCCAGCCACCGATTCGCTGCTCGCCTCCTCAGGCCCCCTCCCCCGGCTCGCCTACTCACCCCCCGCCACTGCCCTCTCGCTTGCCTCCTCAGCCCCCCACCCCTCCCTGGCTCGCCTACTCACCTCCCGCCACTGCCCGCCTGCTCGCCTCCTCAGCCCCCCACCCCTCCGGCTCACCTGCCCCCTCGCCACTGCCCGCCCACCCGCCTCCTCAGCCCCCCACCCCCCCAGCTCGCCTACTCACTCCCCACCACTGCCCGCCCGCTCACCTACTCAGCCCCCCTCCCTCACCCGCCGCTTGCCTACTAACCCCCCCACGGGCCGCACAGTGAGCCCATGCAGGCCACATGGGGCCCCCGGGCCGCATGTTGTGCAGACCTGATCTATGCTATGCAAACTCAGAACAAAAGACAGTCCCTGCCTGAAAAAGGTCACCATTTATGTATAAGGAAAGAGACAACAGATGGATACAGACAGATGCAGTTGTACAAGGAAACAATGAGACAATCTTGGTGACTGGCATTGGTCACTACACACCAGGAGCCCTAACCATTGTCAAGTTTTTTGTCGGCATCACTGTGACATTAAGACCAGCCCAAGGGTAGTGGTCCAGGGTTACCCACATATCTGGTAATTAACTGCAGTTGGCTGAACCAGTTCAAGTATATCCCAATGCTTTAATGTCATGAAATGTATCTGATAAGTGTCATGCAAGGTGTCATTGAAAGCTCATGACTCACTGGGGGCTATTAATATCATCTCATAATGTAGGTGTAAGCAACTGATGCAAAGTTATGGGCATAAAATGGAATTATAATTCTTAAAAGGTGTTTGGCAGCCAAGCAGGAGTTACTCCATACTAGACAAAGGAATGTAGTTTTTCCACCTGGAAGTTACTGCCAAAGTACTTTGAAAGACAATGAGAATGTATTTACATAGCATGTAAACAGACCCATCAAGCTAACAAGAGATGGAGGCAAATCTCACATTATCACAGTGGGGGAGGAGATTGACAATCAGATGTTTAATGTTCATGCAATTAAAGGGGAGGGGGCAGGAACTAAATAATCTGTATTTAGCAGACAACCCCAGCAAGAAACTTCCTTCAACAGGAGACTCCATGTTGCTTTCCTCACAGCTTGAATGAACTTTATCTAGGAGTAACCCTCAGAAGAATCCACTTCAAAGGTTCATTGGACTATAAAAGGGCAAAGAACCCCCAAGTTATCTGTCTTTCACCTAAGAAGTCGAAAGGTACCAGTCCTGGTTCAGGAGTTTGAGCAGCCATCTTGATGGAAATATGTGGTGAGGATTTTACCTTGAACTAAGTCTAGCTTGTTAAGTTTTACTTACCAGAAAGTGTTTTATTTTTATTTCTCTTATAACCATTTCTGACTTTAATCCTTATACTGGTATTCACTTAAAATCTCTCTCTGTGGAATTCAATCAACTTGTTTTATTTTTACTCTAAACCAATCCAGTGCTGTGTTTGAATGAAACTGTTTGGTAACTGCAGTTAAAGTAATAAACTGGTGCAAATTAAATCTTTAAATGAGAAATGAGCCTTAAGATTCCTCTGATTTTTCCAGGGCAGAGCTGGACATTTCAGAACACAAGTTTTTGGGGATATTTGTTCCTTGCAAGACTATGGAATCACCTTGCCAGTT
Source organism: Emys orbicularis (assembly GCF_028017835.1). NCBI lineage: Eukaryota > Metazoa > Chordata > Testudines > Emydidae > Emys > Emys orbicularis. The sequence continues at coordinate 262,627,005 of NC_088683.1, read as the reverse complement.
ATTAACCAAGGCTGATGTAGACCACTGGAAGTCTGCAGTATTGCAAGCAGGCATTGGACCAGGACTGCCCAATACATAGACATAAAGTGCATGCTTGCTGCTGACCGTGGACATCCAGGCAGAGAGCTTCAGTAGCAAAGCTTTAAGGCAGTTAAGAGTTATATGACAAGAGGTGACACAACTCTTTACTAGTTGAACATAACCCAGAACATAAATTATGACAAAGAAGAGTTTGGAGTAGATGGTGGTGTGACTGGGATGGACCACACTGAGAATGCCACACTCAGGGCAGACTGCACAAAACAGACTCAGGGAAGACAATCCCCCAAAACTGGTGGTTTATTCTATAGTTAGATTCACCAAACCAGTAACAAAAGAGATTGTGCAGCACCACCCTGGTTAACCAAAAACAAAACACTGTCCTCTTTAGGCATTCTAGCCCGTGGCTCCCACCAGACAGACAGGTCTAATACACCTCTACCCTGATATAACGCTGTCCTCGGGAGCTAAAAAATCTTACCACGTTATAGGTGAAACCGCATTATATCGAACTTGCTTTGATCCACCGGAATGTACAGCCCTCCCCCCCCCCCCCCCGAGCACTGCTTTACCGCGTTATATCCGAATTGGTGTTATATCGGGTCATGTTATATCGGGGTAGAGGTGTATAATGAGAAATTATTGAAAACCCAATTCACCATATGTAAGGTTCTATTAGTCCCAAAGGATCAGAGACTGACCCCCAGGACAATATCCATCTCAGATCTTACCCAAATATCATATATATATATATATATATATATATATATATATATATATATATATATATATATATATATATATATATAATACACACACATACACAAATGATTGTAAAGTCCTTATATCAGGTTTGTAGCAGTGATAGAATAGACTGCTGGCTTGCAAAAGTCTCTCTGGTGTCTTCCAAAAGCTTGGAGGGTCTTCAGTCCATAATTCAAAATACTTCTTTTAGTTGTAAATCCACAGTTCAGAGAATTTGAGCAGGAAAGAGGCAAAAATGGAGATGTCGCCTCAGAGGTCTGTTATATTCTCTGCCATGTGCATGGAAATTTACTGTCCCGAACAAAGCCCACAGCCCCTGTGTATGGAAAGTTACTGACAAAGATGGAGTCCAAGATCACATGTCCCCATCACATGCCCTTAAATGTTTTGCTGAATCAGAGGGGTGGCCATTGACTCCTGGCTGTCTGAGGCATCCACAGACAAAGCCTACTGTGTGAAATGAGTTTCTCAATGGCCCATTGCCAGAGTGGAGTGTCTATTCCTGATATAAATCTGTCTGGGGTGTCACCCAGGAGTACAAACATGTTTGAGATACAAGTACATAGCTAGTATTCATAACTTCAGATACAAAGATGATACATGCATGTAAACAGGATAATTAAACATGACATATTGTAACTTTTCCATTGACACCTTACATAACATACTTTGTATAACATTTGTTGCAATTGTATGACAGCAGTAGCAAGAATGATATGAATGGTCATCTTCAATCATGCAGCATCACAGGGGGGAAATGAAATAGCTTTGCAGAGGTTTACATCCCATGTATGAGCTGCAGTTTGGGAGAAAGCACGAAGGTGATTGTCTGAAAACTTTATAAGTGAGCAGTAGAGGCTGACATCATGGACTAATCAGAGGTGAATATTGACAGCTGGATAGCAAATAAGACATGATAGGTAGGGTGAGGATAGGCTGTGAAGGGCCTTGAAAGTGAAGACAACAACTTTTGTTTGATGTAGTAGAGAATTGAGAGTCAGTGGAGCTCTTCATTTTATCTTTCTTCCTCCTTACCCCCCCCCCCCATTCTGTTTTTCTCAAATGGAAACGAGAAAGAGAGCCAGCACCATGTGACAAGTCATTCCCCACAGATGAGAATCCATGGACTAAATAGATTTTAAGAGGAAGAAAAATGCTTGGCTTTGCATAACTTTGATCAAACAACACCAAACAAGAAATTGATGTTAGGTCCTGTGAAGACTCCCAGTGTCAAGAGACAAGAATGTTACAGTTCACTGCCAGGCAGAATTTTCTAAAATACATGTTTCTACTGGGTCCATAAAGAATGGAACTTCACATCTAAAATGGGTACATAGTTCCATTTCCATCTTCTGTCAATTTTCACGAAATAAAATCTGACCAAGGAATTGCCATGAAACCACTGTGCATGATAGATCAGAGCTACCTCTGTAAGCTTCAGGGAAATTGTCAGCTACTTAGGTAGACAATTGCATCTCTGACATAATTACTAATTTAATTGTTTGTCCAAATTTAGCTGATCCACTTGCATGCATGATGGTGACACTTTCTTCTCCAGTTCCTACATATCAAATCACTAAGGGACAGATTTGATTTTGAAATCAGTGTGAAAATACTTTCATCATATGCACGGGGGGGAGGGGGGAGAAATGAGAAAAGTGTTTATGTTGTGCAAATAGAACTGGCAAAATCATTTCAGTGGAAGAAGTATTTTAGAGATATAGGTTTGGTAATCAAGCTATTTTCAATAATTAACTAGCTAGATATTAGGTTAACAAGTAATTGAAATGCCTGGCTTACAATCAGTGTAAAAAAAAAGTTCTTTTTTTCATCTACTAATTTTAAACTTGGTTTCAGAGACAGTTTGTTAAACAGGGTAAGAAGATCTTTAGCTAGTCTACATTAGCATAGATGTGTATGAAAGTGTGTAGGAAAGCAAAGTGAACATGAGGAATGTTCCAGTGGCTGAAGCACAGAAGCTGTAATCTTGGCTCTGACATTTAATTTAGTCTGTGATCTTGGGCAAATCACTTCATCTCTTTGCCTCAGTTTCTGCATCTGCAAAACAAGGATAACACTTACCTACCAGTGTGAGCATGAATTAGATAATATTTGTAAAGCACTTTCAGCATGAACAGTGCTGTGCTGTTAACTGTAAGCATCAATGCTATAATTATTGATGGTGTGCATGTGATAGGGCAAAGGGCTTTTGAGTTGTGTGCAAATTTGAGCACAAACTTTCTCTGACATTTGTAATTTTGAAAATCTATTCATTTGAGCTGCTTTCAAATGCTGACAGGGCACAATTGCATTTTCAGTTAGATGTCAACAGTTGGGCAAAGGAACTTTGTGACCAACTGTAGCAAAACTTGCTGAGAGACAAAGAGGAATCAGCATGAGCATATGCTCCCTAAGTACTTGTGCAATAAAGCACTATAAATTAATCTTGCTACAATTTACATTCTGAAGGCTTTCAACCAGGAGGACTGGAAACTTCCTTTTAAATGGAACCTTCAAATCTACTAAAGCACAGGGGGAAATAAATAAATAAATAAATAAATAAATAAATAAATAAATAAATAAAAACAGTATAATCAACAGGAAACTTCTAAATCCTTGAAATGTGGAAATTTTGTAGCTCCATGGATTTCCAGCTGGAAGGCCCCTGCTAATAACTAATACCCCCCTAAAGCAGTGTCTTAATTTCCTTGCTGGGAACTAGGAAGAGTACTAGAAACACCTGCCTCTACTGTTGCACCTGGGATCTCAGAAAAGTCACCTTTTCCTCTCACGATCTCTTTCTCAGAACTGAACAATGGTGAAAGTTTCACTTCCCCTTTATCTACTTTGATTAATGAAATGATGGCAGGTTGGTGTCTAAATGTACTGTACAGTTAATAAAACATTCTATTTACAGGATCTCTTCTCTCTCAACTATTAATATGTGTGTAATATGCTGGTTCCATTCCCAATTGTTTTGTCCCATTTCTGCTACATAACCAGACTCTACGCTTGAATCAGGACTCACTTTAATTATTGAATTAACACAATTTCATGGTTGAAATGTTGCTTTCTCACCTCTGGGCTTTATATTTATAGGTCTGCTGTGCTCATTTTTCTCGATTGGTGTAAAAAGAAATTAATGCACTTGCTTGTTGCTCAAGCATTACTATCCGTAACTATCCAAAATTAAATTATACCTAAAGCAATATTCTTGCAGCAAAACTTTTCCATACAATTCTTCAGTCATTTTAAAATGACTGAAACCTTTATCTTAACAGTTAAAGGCAGACATTTCAGTCAGAGCATGCTCATTGCTATCCAAGCTACATACCATATAGAAGTCGTGCCTCCTGATATGGGGAGAGCACAATCTAAAGGGGAGGACACATAACCGCCCCATGTATCTCCTCTGCCCAGTGACCGCCCCCCAGCTCCAGCCTGGGGCCACTGCACTCTCCCTGCCCCACCAGAGTTACCTGCGGGGGGTGGTGGGGCTCTGTCCTTCTCCCACTGTGCTGCCCCCCCTCCCCAGCATATTTGGACACTTTCCCTGGCAGCTGGGCCTGGGTGGGGAGCAGGACGGAGCCGCTTTTCATGCGGGTAAAACTGGCCACTCTGGGTCGCTGACTGTGCAGTGCAGCAGCTGCCTGAGAGAGCCTGGCTGAGGAGGTAGCAGCACATCACCCCCCACTCCCGGGCCCAGCTGCTGGGGTTAGGGGCCGAGCAAGCCGGAAATGTGCCAGGGGGAAAGAGGGGAGGCCAGCTCACTCGGCCCTTTTCCCTGGAAGCTGGTTCAGGTGGGGACAGTGCGCCACCACCTCCCCAGCCAGGCTCTCTTCATTAGCTGCTGCATTTCACAGAACAGTGACCTGGAGCAGCCAGCATGAGAAGTGGCTGGTCCTGCCCCTTCTGTTCCCCGCCTTGGCCAGGCTGCCAGGGAGAAGGGCCGAGCATGCAGGGGGGCAGGTGCAGGAGAAGGACAGAACCCCTCTCCCTCTCCTTCCGGCAGGCCAAGCAGAAATCTGGAAGGGGAGGCACTTGACCCTGCATGGCTCTCCTACACACTGCCTATGCTACATACTATATAACGCTGTGTTCTTATGCTAGTTTGTTTTAAAACTGAGATTTTCAAAAATACAATGGATCCCTTTCTAAAGAGCTGCATGTAGGAGCTGAAGAGATGGACCAGAACCCCATTGTGCTAGGTGTTGTACCAACACAGTGCATGCCTGAAGTTAGACTCCACATCTTGCGACTGTCTCTACATGGGCAGGCCCTTAAGGAACTCCATTGAATTAAAACTGGGCTACTCTAAAAACTGGACACTTATCACCTGCAGTAGTTAAATTTACCACAATGCATGTAATATCTCACAATCTAACCGAGGTATGCGGAATACTGCAGTGCAGTGAACTATTTGTGATTACATGTCCTTTAAAAAATGCCCACTGTATTTTGACTGTTTCTTTACAGTGTGATACTGTTATGCTTAGTGTATGGCAATTGGTGTTGGATTTGTGATCATCTATCTATATCATGTCTTTTCAGCTCAATGCCAACTGAAAACCGCTTCAACAAATCTCCTGACTATCACATTGATGGGGTTGGCCAGGAAACCAATAAATTGCAGGAAAGATTGTATCATACTTATGGGACACAACAACTGTGTGAATATAAAAGCATACAACTTACTTATAATAGAAAATATAGCACTGGATCAATATATTTTCCTCCCCTGCTTTGCTTTCCTTTTTCCTTCAAGTTCTCTTTCTCTAACCACTTTCTTTTATTAAAATAATTTTTTCCCTCAACAGTGTTTTGTTTTTTTTTTTTTTTTAGCTTCAGGTTCCTACTCACAGTGCTGCTGACAAACACAGCTATTGATATTGTGTAGTGCTATTTTTTAATAAGAATATAATGCAATACTAAGTGAAAAGCCTTAGAAAAGTCTAAGTATATTACATCTGCGCAGTTACCTTTATCAATCAAACATGTAATCGCCTCAAAAGTTGAAATCAGGTTTGCCTAACAAGACCTATTTCCGATAAGACCATGTTGACTGGCATTAACTATATTCCTATCGTTCAGTTTTTTTATCAGTTGAATCCGATATAGGGTTTTCCATTATTTTGCCTGTGATAGAATTCACGCTCATTGGCATATAGTTAGCCAGGTCATCCTGCTTGCTCTTTTTGAATATTAGCACAACACTAACTCTCTTCCAGTCCCCTAGAATTTTCTTGATATTCCAAGATTTATTTAAAATTAACATCTGCGGGTATGCAATCTCATCATTTAATTCTTGGATGCAAGTTATCCAGGCCTGCTGATTGAAAAATGTTTATTACTAGTAGATGTTGTCTTTCATCCTTCTCACTTACTAATGGACCTTCATGTGATACATGCACATGATTGTGCTTCTTTCTGAATATAGAACAGAAATATTTATTGAACACTTGTACCTTTTCTGCGTCTTTCAGAATTTTACCATCTCTTTTAAATAATGGGTCCACACCAGGGGTCGGCAACGTTCGGCATGCGGCTCGCCAGGGTAAGCACCCTGGCGGGCCAGGCCAGTTTATTTACCTGCTGACGCGGCAGGTTCGGCCGATCGCAGCCCCCACTGGCCGCGGTTTGCCGTCCCGGGCCAATGGGGGCGGCGGGAAGCCGCGGCCAGCACATTGCTCGCCCGCGCCGCTTCCCGCCCCCCCCATTGGCCCTGGACGGCGAACCGCGGCCAGTGGGGGCCACGATCGGCCGAACCTGCCACGTCAGCAGGTAAATAAACTGGCCCAGCCCGCCAGGGTGCTTACCCTGGCGAGCCGTGTGCCGAACGTTGCCGACCCCTGGTCTACACCATTGCTAATATACTTAAAATGCCTTTTTATTGTCTTTAGCTCTTGCAGCCATGGATTTTCCCTGATGTCTTTAGCTTCTCTTATCAATTTTCTGCATTTCATAACTTGTAATGTATATGGATTTGCTGTTTGTTTCCCCCATTTTCCTTTGGCTAGTGATCAGGGGAATTAGAAGGGAGTTATCCTTATAGTTGGCATACTGTCTGTGCCTAGCCACTGCATGGTGGGGAAAAAAGAGGCAATGGGATTTCTTCTATCCACACTCACCTCCCCTGGCATTGGCATAAAAGGTAGGCAAAATCTGGCTCTTTATTGACAATAGATAACAAATGCAAACTGCAATGGCAAACCTGATTATTCATCCTTTTATACACCATATATGCTTGGATGTTTTATTAAAATGTAGAAATAAGGAAGTAACACACAAGCAAATCAGTCAGTAGACGCTTCAGGCCAGATCTTCAGCTGTATAAACTGTCATAGGTCCTTTGATGTCAGCAAGTACAACAGAAAGCAAAAATGTTTAGCCTTCCATTTATATTTATCTACACATTTATTTTTAAGCTAGTTACTATCTGTTACAAACTCTTGCAAATCACCATGAACTGAACCAAAAAGAAAGTTTATTTATTACAAGATGGTCTCTTGCTTACAGGTATGTTCATTGTTTTAAAAATCAAAAACTACCCCAAGCAATCCCAACTTCACATAGTTTCTGTTATGATATTGTGACAGTCTGTATTCCTATGTTCACCATTTTTACAAGACAGTGGTAAATTTTGTACAAAGTATGCCGTGTGAGGTATCATTTGAAAACTCATATTCTGCTGAATATTGTTTTCCAGGTAAAATGTGGGGCAACATTGTATGTAAAGTTATAAAATTCTAATCTACAGTATAGTACAAGACAGATTCCAAGTCTGGGGAAACAGCTTCAAACTAGTTTGCCACAGACAAAAGGCTAGCCAACACCTCAGCCAGGTGTCAACAACACCAAATGGACTATCACCTGGTTAAGCGGCCATTCTTTGGCAGGAAAGAGTGTGAGTGAGAAATTTACATCTTGGCTAAGGAAAAGTTACAAGTTCCCATCCCCACAGACATCCTGTCTCCTGAATCCCAGCTGGAGATGATTTTCAAAAGAAAAGGATAACTATAAGAAAAGGGTCAGAGGGGTAGCCGTGTTAGTCTGTATCCACAAAAACAGCGAGGAGTCCGGTGGCACCTTAAAGACTAACAAATGTATTTGGGCATAAGCTTTCGTGGGTAAAAAAACCCACTTCTTCAGATGCATGTGCACAAAAGCTTATGCCCAAATAAATCTGTTAGGCTTTAAGGTGCCACTGGACTCCTCATTGTTTTTATAAGAAAAGGGGAACAGAGGCCCCAAAATCATATCTTCCTCCCTTTCTTTCTGCTCATGGCATCAGCAACACCTGAATAAAAAAGACAGCTTTGAACTGGGGGAAGGGGTCATGCCGGAAATGTATCCAGCCAGTAACACTGCAAAAGCATGTGGTGAGAAAGACATTTTGCTTTGAATTCACTTAGCTTGTTAAATTGTGTATTAGTTTGCATTTTACCTTTTCTTTGTAACTAATTCTGACTTTTATGCCTCAGTACTTGTATTTACTTAAAATCTATCTTTCTTTAGTTAATAAACTTGTTTTATTGTTTTACCGAAACCAGTATGTTTGGACTGAAGTATTTGGGAACTTCCATTTGAGATAACAGGATTTGTGCATATCATTTGCTGTTAATAAAATGATGGACTTTCTATGAGCTTGTATTGCCCAGAAGGAAAGAGCTGGGCAGTACAAGACACACATTTCTGAGGACAAGTCTGGGACTAGGAATTTACTGGCATCACTCTGCAATATAATTCAGGAGTGGCTGGCTAACAGTACTCCGATAACTCAGCTAGGAGTAATTTACATGCTAGAGGCTGTGTGAGGCCTGGTCTACACTACGGGGTTAGATCGAATTTAGCCACGTTAGGTCGATTTAAAAATGACTGCGTCCACACAACCAATCCCGTTCCGTCGACCTAAAGGGCTCTTAAAATTGACTTCTGTACTCCTCCCCGATGAGGGGACTAGTGCTAAAATCGATCTTGCTGGGTCGAATTTGGGATAGTGTGGACGCAAATTGATGGTATTGGTCTCCAGGAGCTATCCCAGAGTGCTCCATTTTGACCGCTCTGGACAGCACTTTGAACTCCGATGCACTAGCCAGGTACACAGGAAAAGCCCCGGTAGCTTTTGAATTTGATTTCCTGTTTGGTCAGCGTGGCAAACTCAGCAGCACAGGTGACCATGCAGTCCCCCCAGAATCGCAAACGAGCTCCAGCATGGAGCGAACGGGAGACACTGGATCTGACTGCTGTATGAGGAGAAGCATCTGTGCAGGCCAAACTGCAAACTATCAAAAAGAAGAAATGCAAATATATTTGCCAAAAACTCACAGGACATGTTGGACAGAGGCCACAACAGGGACACACAGCAGTGCCATGTGAAAGTTAAGGAGCTCAGGCAAGCCTACCAAAAGACAAAGGAGGCAAATGGTTGCTCTGGATCAGAGCCCCATACATGCCGCTTCTATGATCAGCTGCATGGCATTCTAGGTGGGGACCCTACCACTATCCCACCACTGTCCGTGGACACATGCAAGGGGGGAGTCTCACGCAACAGGGAGGAGGATTTTGTGGATGAGGAAGAGGAGGAGAATGCACAACAGGCAAGCGGTAAATCCATTCTCCCCGGCATCCAGGACCTTTTCATCATCCGGGAGCCAATACCCTCCCAAGGCGGGATCCCTAACCCTGAAGCCAGAGAAGGCACCTCTGGTGAGTGCACATTTGTACCTACAGTACAGGACTTAAAAGCAATAGTGTTTAATGTTTGATTTGCCCTGAAGAATTGGGATGCATTCACGGCCAGTACAGCTACTGGAAAAGGCTATTCACATGTCTGGGGATGGAGCGGGAATCCTCCAGGGACATATCCATGAAGCTCTCCTGGAGGTACTCTGAAAGCCTTTGCAGAAGGTTTCTGGGGAGGGCTGCCTTATTTCGTCCTCCACTGTGGGACACTTTACCACGCCAAGCCAGTAGCAAGTAGTCTGGAATCATTGCAGCACAAAGCATGACAGCGAATGGTCCTGGGTTTTGGTCGCATTCAAGCAACATTCGGCCTATATCTTTCTGTGTTAGCCTCAGTAGAGTGATATCATTCATGGTCACCTGGTTGAAATAGGAGAATTTTTGTAAGGGAACAGTAAAAGGATCCCGTTCATGCTGGGCTGTTTGCACTTGGCTAAAAGGGATCATCCCAGAGAATAGCCACGCGGCAGGGGGAGGGGTGAAGGGATCATCCCACAGAATAGCCACGCGGTGGGGCGGGGTAGTTCTGTGCTGCACATCCACCCGAAAACCACAGCACCTTCTTTTAAATGTGAAACCCAACCCATTGCTTGCTGTGGGAAAGGAGGGAGCTGCAGTTTGAAAACATTCCCACATGTTATGAAGGCGTTAGAAGCCAACCCCGTGTATCAAAAGGCTTACCATGGCTGCCTGGAAACCAAATTCTGTTGCCCAGCGTGTGTGATGTGTCACCATACCGGCAGGCGCTCAATATAAAAGGCAAAATGCAACCTTGTACCTAAAGCACATGTGCTGTCTGCTGTGAATTGCTTGATTCACTGTGAAAGAGTCTCCCTTTTGTTCTCAGAAATGTATCATCTTAAATTTTACTCTCCCTTTTTATCTGCCCCCAGGTGCAAATGTTTCTACGCTCCCCCTATCATCTCCATCCCTGAGGTTATCACAGATTAGAAGGTGAAAAAAACACACTCGCGATGACATGTTTTCTGAGCTCACGCAGTCCTCCCGCACTGATAGGGCACAGCTTAATGCATGGAGGCATTCAGTGGTAGAGACCAGGAAAGAATTAAGTGAGCGTGAAGAGCAGAGGCAGGACGCGATGCTGAGGCTAATGGGGGAGCAAACAGACATGATGAAGCGTGTGTTGGAGCTGCAGGAAAGCCAACAAGAGCACAGACCCCCGCTGCATCCACTGTATAACCACATGCCCTCCTCCCCAAGTTCCATATACGCCTCACCCAGATGCCCAAGAACGTGGGGGAGGCTCCAGGCACCAAGTCAATCCACTCCAGAGGATGGCCCAAGCAACAGAAGGCTGTCATTCAGACAGTTTGATTTTTAGTGTGGCTACAATAAACAATGTGGCCTTGTTCTTCCTTCCTCCCCCACCGCACCCGGGCTACCTTGTCCGTTATCTCATTTTTAAAAAAATAATAAAGATAGAATGCATGGTTTCAAAACAATAGTTACTTTATTTCGAAGGGGGGAGGGTGGTTGGCTTCAGGGAATTAAAATCAACAAAGGGGGCAGGTTTGCATCAAGGAGAAACACACACAACTGTCACACCGAAGTCTAGCCAGTCATGAAACTGGTTTTCAAAGCCTCTCTGAAGCGTAGCATGCCTTGCTGTGCTCTTCTAATCGCCCTGGTGTCTGGCTGCTCAAAATCGGATGCCAGGCGATTTGCCTCAGCCTCCCACCCTGCCATAAATGTCTCCCCCTTAGTCTCACAGATATTATGGAACACACAGCAAACAGCAATAACAATGGGAATGTTGGTTGCGCTGAGGTCTGACCTAGTCAGCAAACAGTGCCAGTGAGCTTTTAAAATGTCCAAAGGCACATTCTACCACCATTCTGCACTTGCTCAGCCTATAGTTGAACTGCTCCTTACTACTGTCCAGGCTGCCTGTGTAAGGCTTCATGAGCCATGGGAACAAGGGTTAGGCTGGGTCCCCATGGATAACTATTGGCATTTCAACATCCCCAACGGTAATTTTCTGGTCTGGGAAGTAAGTCCCTTCTTGCAGCTGCTCGAACAGCCCGCAGTTCCTAAATATGCAAGCATCATGCACCTTTCCTGACCATCCCACGTTGATGTCGGTGAAACATCCCTTGTGATCCACCAGTGCTTGCGGCACTGTTGAGAAGTACCCCTTGCGGTTCACATACTGGTTGGCAAGGTGGTCTGGTGCCAAGATAGGGATATGTGTTCCGTCTATCGCCCCACCACAGTTAGGGAACTGCATTGCAGCAAAGCCATCCAGTATGACCTGCACATTTCCCAGAGTCACTACCCTTGATAACAGAACATCAATGATTGCATTGGCTACTTGGATCATAGCAGTCCACACAGTAGATTTGCCCACTCCAAACTGATTCCCAACTGACTGGTAGCAGTCAGGCATTGCAAGCTTCCACAGGGCTATCGCCACTCACTTCTCAACTGTCAGGGCAGCTCTCATCTTGGTATTTCTGTGCTTTAGGGTGGGGAAAGCAACTCACAGAGTTCCAGGAAAGTGGCCTTATGCATGTGAAAGTTTCGCAGCCACTGTGAATCATCCCATACCTGAAACACTATGTGGTCCCATCAGTCTGTGCTTGTTTGCCTGGCCCAGAATCGGCATTCCACTGTATCAACCAGCCCCACTGCCGCCATGATGTCCCAATTGCCACAGCCGGTGCTTTCAGGAATGTCTGTGTCCATATCCTCATCAAAATCCTCCTCGTGCTGGCGTCTCTTAGGCCGGTTCTGCATATACTCCAGGATAATGTTTACAATGCTCACAACAGCAGCGGTGACGGTGAGCTGAGCAGGCTCCATGCTTGCCATGCTATGGCGTCTGCACAGGTAACCCAGGAAAAAAGGCATGAAATGATTGTCTGCCGTTGCTTTCGCAGAAGGAAGGGCAACTGACAACATGTACCCAAAACCACCCACGACAATGTTTTTGCTCCATCAGGCATTGGGAGCTTAATTCAGAATTCCAATGGGCAGCGGAGACTGCAGGAACTGTGGGATAGCTACCCACAGTGCACCGCTCTGTAAGTCAATACTAGCCACGGTAGTGAGGAGGCACTCTGCCGACTTAATGCGCTTAGTGTGGACATACGCAATCGACTGTATAAAATTGAGTTCTAAAAATTGACTTCTATAAAATGGACCTAATTTCGTAGTGTAGACATACCCTGAGAGTAGGCCAGGAGTGGTGGTTCTCACAGTGAAGCAGTGTGAAAGGCACCCCCGGCTGGAGAATTGAGGACATGCAGCTGTTCAACAGTCCAGATTGTAATGCAATAAGTATACTCACTCATTTTACAAAAGCCATCTACTTCTTGTACTATTTTACAGATGAAAATGGTGAGGATTTACATGCCCTATCCTGCAGCCCTTACTCAGGTGAGTATTTCTGACTCTTGAAAATTACCTTATTGATGGTAAATTTCACTGTTCTTACTCATAAGAATAAGGATTACACATATGAGTAAAGGTTGCCAGATTGGGACCTACATCTGACTTGAGGCTGGTGAACTGTAGATAAGGAAGCGCTACATTGTGTCAGTACACCTGAACTTTGGGCTTCTTTGTTTAAGCAGGAAACCCAAACTTTGAAAAAGAGAACATACAAAGTACATATTCAAAATGTATTTTTATAAACTGACATCATTCAATGGGGGCTGCTTTCAGAGCTGCCAAAGACCTTGGGGAAGTTAATGTTTTGCTATTATTAACTCATCAAGAAACTGTACTCCCAACTCATTTTTTCTATGCAGTGAACCATAATTCTTTTGTTGTTGAGTAACCTTTAATTTTTTATGGAACATTAACTGATGGTGAATTAAAAGGAATTTTGATAGGAGATCATACGGCATCTGCATACATAGAACTGTGAGGTATTCATTAAAAAAAAAAATACTTATCGGCTCCTATCCACTGCCTAAAAGCTTTACTTATTATAAAAGAGCATGAATTCTGATGATGGCCAGAAAAATCCCAGTTTTTTTTAACCCTATAATATGACTGCGTGAGTTTTAAAAGTGATTGCATTTTCCACTTTACTGTGAAACAAAGGAGCTACCTGTGTCAACAAGTAGTAAATGAGAACAGGGTTCAGTTCATAGCAAGGGAGTGCTACCTCAGCCCACTCTTTCTTGCTGTCTCTTCTGATGCCCTCAGAGCTGCTCCTTTCACAATCTCTGCTAATGCCTCTTCTCCACACACTTAAGAGAAGGGAGAAAGGTTACACTCAAGGAGTAGATTTTCTGTGCAGTGAATGGAAAAGGCAATGGCCAATAACAGTAATTGGTAGGGAGTATAGTTTCTTGTGCATCATGCTGCAAATTTATTCATGGATCCTCACTTACAAATATGAGGAAAATCAGCCTTATTTCTAAAAAGGCAGAACTACTTGTGCAGAATGTTCTTTTAAAGCCCAAAGTCTAGTTCTGTGGCACTGGCATTTGCAAGTGATCAAAAACTGAACTAAATCAGACATTGACACATATTGGCCCATTGCCATCCTTTAAAGTAAAAGATATTTGTGTCTTTTTCAATAGGTTTCACTCTCTTCCTTCCCCTTTTCAACCTCTGTCCTCCTGTCTGTGCATAGATGAAGCCCTTATCTGGAGCTGCTAAATATATGTTGATGAATACCAATTGATGATTGTTACACAGGAAAGGCACATTACAATGTAAATGTAGCACAAGCCACAAACCAGGAGTTCACCCCAGGAATTTATCAGTGATAGGGTGGTTATGTGGTTGAACATTATGAGATTGTAAATTTTTGATATTTCACATTTTAATTTTTGGGGGGCTTTAAAAAAATCATGATTCCTCATCCCACCCCAAATTTTGATCACTCTAGCATTGGTGTATATATAGTGGTTTCTTTTTCACTTGGTGAACTAATGAGCCTGATCCTGCTAAAGGCATTAGTGCAGATAGAGACTCAGCGCTGGTCTACACTACAAACGTATGTCACTATAACTACATCACTCAGGGGTGTAGAAAATCTCCCAACAACATAGCTGCTGCCTCTTGGGGAGGTGAAGTACTTACGCCAATCAGAAAAGCTCTCCTGTTGGCACAGGCAGTGTCTTCACTAAGCACTACAGCGGTGCAGCTGTACCGCTGCATGTGTAGACAAACCCTTACTCTGGCACAAAATCCCACTGAAGTAAGGCTATAGGACAGCATAGGTATAGCCTCCCTCTTCAGGAATGGGGCCCTAGAGCATAACTGTAGTTAGGTTAATTTAACTTCATTAAGATAGATACTTTTTAAATAGACACCACTATATATAAACTCATTTGAAATCAAATTATTGTAACATCTTTTCAGCCTTTAATAATAATAGGGAACATTGACTTTCTCTGTCTCCTTTTGTTTTTACTCGTCTTTCTACCATATTTTAAGTATCTTTCCCCCCTCAGCTAATGTACTCAATGATTTTTTTGCCTCTGTCTTCACAAACAAGGTCAGCTCCCAGACCGCTGCAATGGGCAGCACAATATGGGGAGAAGGTGACCAGCCCTCTGTGGAGAAACAAGTGGTTCAGGACTATTTAGAAAAACTGGACGTGCACAAGTCCATGCGGCCGGATGCGCTGCATCCGAGGGTGCTAAAGGAGTTGGCGGATGAGATTGCAGAGCCATTAGCCATTATTTTTGAAAACTCATGGCGATCGGGGGAGGTCCCGGATGACTGGAAAAAGGCTAATGTAGTGCCCATCTTTAAAAAAGGGAAGAAGGAGGATCCGGAGAATTACAGGCCAGTCAGCCTCACCTCAGTCCCTGGAAAAATCCTGGAGCAGGTCCTCAAGGAATCAATTATGAAACACTTAGAGGAGAGGAAAGTGATCAGGAACAGTAAGCATGGATTCACCAAGGGGAAGTCATGCCTGACTAACCTAATTGCCTTCTATGATGAGATAACTGGCTCTGTGGATGAGGGGAAAGCAGTGGATGTGTTATTCCTTGACTTTAGCAAAGCTTTTGATACGGTCTCCCACAGTATTCTTGCTGCCAAGTTAAAGAAGTATGGGCTGGATGAATGGACTGTAAGGTGGCTAGAAAGCTGGCTAGATCGTCGGGCTCAACGGGTAGTGATCAATGGCTCCATGTCTAGTTGGCAGCCAGTTTCAAGCGGAGTGCCCCAAGGGTCGGTCCTGGGGCCGGTTTTGTTTAATATCTTTATTAATGATCTGGAGGATGGTGTGGACTGCACTCTCAGCAAGTTTGCCGATGACACTAAACTAGGAGGCGTGGTAGATACACTAGAGGGTAGGGATCGGATACAGAGGGACCTAGACAAATGAGAGGATTGGGCCAAAAGAAACCTGATGAGGTTCAACAAGGACAAGTGCAGAGTCCTGCACTTAGGACGGAAGAATCCCATGCACAGCTACAGACTAGGGACCGAATGGCTAGGTAGCAGTTCTGCAGAAAAGGACCTAGGGGTCACAGTGGACGAGAAGCTGGATGTGAGTCAACAGTGTGCTCTTGTTGCCAAGAAGGCTAACGGCATTTTGGGCTGTATAAGTAGGGGCATTGCCAGCAGATCGAGGGACGTGATCGTTCCCCTTTATTCGACATTGGTGAGGCCTCATCTGGAGTACTGTGTCCAGTTTTGGCCCCACACTACAAGAAGGATGTGGAAAAATTGGAAAGAGTCCAGTGGCGGGCAACAAAAATGATTAGGGGTCTGGAGCGCATGACTTATGAGGAGAGGCTGAGGGAACTGGGATTGTTTAGTCTCCAGAAGAGAAGAATGACGGGGGATTTGATAGCAGCCTTCAACTACCTGAAGGGGGGTTCCAAAGAGGATGGAACTCGGCTGTTCTCAATGGTGGCAGATGACAGAACAAGGAGCAATGGTCTCAAGTTGCAGTGGGGGAGGTCTAGGTTGGATATTAGGAAACACTATTTCACTAGGAGGGTGGTGAAGCACTGGAATGCGTTACCTAGGGAGGTGGTGGAGTCTCCTTCCTTGGAGGTTTTTAAGGCCCGGCTTGACAAAACCCTGGCTGGGATGATTTAGTTGGGAATTGGTCCTGCTTTGAGCAGGGGGTTGGACTAGATGATCTCCTGAGGTCCCTTCCAACCCTGATATTCTATGATTCTATGATTCTCAGTCACTTAGTTTATTTTTTCTATAATATTTTTGATACTTTTAAAATTCAGCTCATTTTTCTGTCTGAACCATTACCCAGATGGACAGAATCCTTATTTTTAATTTGAGAAACAAGAAAAAAGCTTTTTTATCACCACTGTCAAAAAAAAGGTAGACTGATTTTGAAATAGACATTTCCGACGTGTGTAAGTAAGTGACTAAGGAGCACAGTACCCCATCCGAACTCTCAATGAGACTTATACTTCTAAATCACAGAGGTATTTTTGAAAATCATACTGTTGGTGTTTAATTAATCTAGACATAGCAGGAAACAAGACAGAAGTGAAAAAACCTACAACAGCAAATTTCACATTCTAGCAATACAACATAGCTGCTTAATCAGTGGGTGTAGATGCATATCTGGATTTTGTGTTGTTTATATCACTTCTTTTTCTAACTATCTCCAATCCTCTGGTATATTTTTTTTAAAAGGTGTGGTTACCTGAAGACAAGCTGGGTTTCTTTAAGTACTGAGGGGAGGGTCAAATTCTTCCAAGGAATTCAAAAATTACAAAATAAAAGTATTGAGATCTTTCCCCCAGATGTCTTAGGAACAATATGGAGATATTAGATATTTTAGTAAAGCTTTCTAGATTTTCCATTTTTTTGGTACAAAAAGATAGTAGACTTAATTAGGATGCCAGGACAGACATTGATATTTTAATACTTCCACCATTTTGTTTCCAGAGCCAAAAATCTTTCCTTGATATCCTTAAGGATCACTATTTCCATGTGATTATTAATTTGGACAATTTTATTAGTTACAGTATCCAATTTAGAACCATAGGACTCAAGATGCCCCTCAATAGCACAGATAGCTGTAATCTTCATTAATGATCTGGAGGATGGAGTGGACTGCACTCTCAGCAAGTTTGCAGATGACACTAAACTGGGAGGAGTGGTAGATACGCTGGAGGTAGGGATAGGATACAGAGGGACCGAGACAAATTAGAGGATTGGGCCAAAAGAAACCTGATGAGGTTCAACAAGGACAAGTGCAGAGTCCTGCACTTAGGACGGAAGAATCCCATGCACTGCTACAGACTAGGGACTGAATGGCTAGGCAGCCATTCTGCAGAAAAGGACCTAGGGGTTACAGTGGACGAGAAGCTGGATATGCGTCGACAGTGTGCCCTTGTTGCCAAGAAGGCTAACGGCATTTTGGGCTGTATAAGTAGGGGCATTGCCAGCAGATCAAGGGACATGATCGTTTCCCTCTATTCGACATTGGTGAGGCCTCATCTGGAGTACTGTGTCCAGTTTTGGGCCCCACACTACAAGAAGGATGTGGAAAAATTGGAAAGAGTTCAGTGGAGGGCAACAAAAATGATTAGGGGCCTGGAGCACATGACTTATGAGAAGAGGCTGAGGGAACTGGGATTGTTTAATCTGCAGAAGAGAAGAATGAGGGGGGATTTGATAGCTGCTTTCAACTACCTGAAAGGGGGTTCCAAAGAGGATGGATCTAGACTGTTCTCAGTGGTACCAGATGACAGAACAAGAAGTAATAGTCTCAAGTTGCAGTGCGGGAGGTTTAGGTTGGATATTAGGAAAAACTTTTTCACTAGGAGGGTGGTGAAGTACTGTAATGGGTTACCTAGGGAGGTGTGGAATCTCCTTCCTTAGAGGTTTTTAAGGTCAGTCTTGACAAAGCCCTGGCTGGGATGATTTAGTAGGTCCTGCTTTGAGCAGGGGGTTGGACTAGATGACCTCCTGAGGTCCCTTCCAACCCTGATATTCTATGATTCTATGATTCTCTGTGTCCAAGCCTAACTCCCTCTAAATCTGTACTATTCTTGTGCTATAATTTTTCGAAGGGATCTCCATCCCTGTTTTTCCATTTGAGCTTTGATGGTATTGTAACAGCACAGACACACATACAATAATAAACCGAGGACAGAGATATTGTCTCCTTCAGCCATGAACAGCAACAATTGAACATATTAAATAAGAAAGAAAACAGAACACCAAGATGGACTGCCAGCTTTGGGTGGATCAGCTAAAGGAAATATATGGTCAATTAGGCAGCTTCTAAAACCTCTATTTTTCCAGTTTACACATAACTGAAGGAAAAGGATGAAAAGACTGCAGAAAAATCTTTCTTTGCACCCTATTAACCCCTCCCCCCAAAATCCCCATATCTGTAAGAGTCTAAAAGATTGCGACAGAAACTGGAGGGAGTAAAAATTTCACCCTGCTCTTAGAAGTCACTTAAAGTGGCAGGAGGGAGATGAAAGGGATTAATGGAAGGGCTTCGTTTCCCTAGTAGCAACAGAAGCAAAAGGGAGGAGGATTTTTCACTCTGAACTCCTTGTTATCATTGCTGGTGGTAATGTGCAGGAGTGATGATGATGTAGGGTACCTGGCGACCCTAGCAACAACAGGGGCAGAAGGGAGAGGCTTTGAGGATCCGCTATGTTAGTAAATATTTATCTTTATGACTCTTTTCTATATTACACTTTCATGATTTCCCGGCCAAACATCCCCAAATCCTTTCCGTGTTAGCCATAAGTGCTATCTAAACTTAGTTAGAGTGTTTTGCTTTGGGCTAATGAAAGGCTTTAATCATAATAAGCCTGTACTTAATTATCCACTTTGTTTTCCCCTGAACTTTAGCTGACCTTAGTGTGTTATCAATAAGCTGAATTTTAGCTGGACCTTAGCATGTTATTGAGTAATGGATCATGAGCCCTTTTACTCTAATTCTTGACCCTCAGGGAAATGTGTTAGGTGGCCAGAATGGGATCACTTGTAATTGATGAAGCCAGGTGTTTTCCATGATTAGTAAAATAATATATCAAAAGATGCTTTTAACTTATCAGAAACGATTCTAACAGATGTTTGTTGTCATAAGTGTACTATAATTGATATATTAGTCATTGACAAAATGAACTATGGCAACACCTAGATGTTACTTAGATGAGCTGTATTTGAAAACTGTGACCTGTTTGTGCAGGCCGGATATGTTTGTCTATACTCTCTTGTCATGCTGACTAGAGTGGCTCATGACTATGAGTGTCTACCTCAAGGCAGACTGTCAAAAACAGGGAAGCTACCCAAAACTGGTGGTGTGTTCTGTAATTAGATTTCACTAAGTCAGTAACAAATGTGAACTCCTAGATTACTATAACTACTCATGGGGGAATTCTTTGCCACTGCACAAGCGCAGAACTAATGTCCCCCCACAGATTTTACTCTTTCCCCACAGAAAAATTGATTCACACATCCTTCTGGGGCAGCAGATGGCAGCAAGAGGGTGCATCTGGATTGGGTGCCAGGAGCAGCTGGGGTCAAGCCACTGGGAGGGGTCACTGTAGGGGAGCTTCCCCACCTATCTGCCCAACCCCATGCATCAGAACCCCCCCCCCACGAGCTTGACCCCCTGCACCTGGACCACCACCATCCCTCCTGAGCCCCCCACACTTGAACCTCCGCCCTACTAAACCTGCCTCTCCCCCTGCACCTAGACCATCCCACCGAGCCTCCCACACCTGGACAACACCTCACTGAGACCCAACCAGCTGCACCCTTGCAGAACTCTCCTTGTAGAAAGTTGAGGGAAGCTTTGAGGCAACAGACAGTGCAGAGAGGTGGTGGCAGCTTTCAGGCAATGGAGCACAGGGCAGTGGCGGCAGCTAGGAGGCGATGGATGGGGTAGAGCAGTGGACGCTAGGGTAGAGCTGAGGCAGCTTGGGCTAAAGCCACACAGAGGGTGACAGCCTAGCCAAAGTATTTTGGTGTGGGCATCCCTACCCAGTAATTAAAGCTGAAATTTTAGCTTGATCAGGTGGTAGAGTGCTGATAGCAGGCCAGGTAGCACTGGTCTACCAGCATGCTTGGACTTCCCCAACCCAGGACAGCTAACTGACTCATAGACTCATAGACTCATAGACTTTAAGGTCAGAAGGGACCATTATGATCATCTAGTCTGACCTCCCGCATGATGCAGGCCACAAAAGCTGACCCACCCACGCCTGGAATAATTCTCTCCCTTGACTCAGCTGTTGAAGTCCCCAAATCACGATTTAAAGACTTCAAGTCGCAGAGAATCCTCCAGCAAGCGACCCCTGCCCCATGCTGCGGAGGAAGGCGAAAAACCTCCAGGGCCTCTGCCAATCTACCCTGGAGGAAAATTCCTTCCCGACCCCAAATATGGCGATCAGCAGAACCCCGAGCATGCGGGCAAGATTCTCCAGCCAGACCCACATTGACCATTGATACTAATTACCAGCGATGGCACGTTATTGACCTATTGACTAAAATCACGTTATCCCATCAAACCATCCCCTCCATAAACTTATCAAGCTTAATCTTAAAGCCAGAGAGGTCTTTCGCCCCCACTGTTTCCCTCGGAAGGCTGTTCCAGAACTTCACCCCTCTGACGGTTAGAAACCGTCGTCTAATTTCAAGCCTAAACTTCCCGACGGCCAGTTTATATCCATTTGTTCTCGTGTCCACATTAGTACTGAGCTGAAATAATTCCTCTCCCTCCCTGGTATTTATCCCTCTGATAACTGTGCGTGGGGAGCTAGGGAGGAGGGGGAAGTATTTAGAATGCACCAGCCACTCACAATTGCCCAGAGGACTGAGGATGGGACTATGGTTGAGGTACCTTGTGGGGTGAAAATCTTACCTGATGGAATTTAATTAATCAATTTCACAAATTCATTCTGCTCCACTCCTCACCCTCCCACCCCCATTATCACCTAATAAAGTTTGTGTTTTAACCATTGGATGCAGTGACAACAAGTGGGGAACTATTGCTCATCAAGGGCAATTTGAAGATGATAGAAAACTATTCAAAACAGTTAAGTCCAAAGCAGACTACGAAGAGCTACAAAGGGATCTCACAAAACTGGGTGACTGGGCAACAAAATGGCAGATGAAATTCAATGTTGATAAATGCAAAGTAATGCACACTGGAAAACATAATCCCAACTATACATGTAAAATGATGGGTCTAAATTAGCTGTTACCACTCAAGAAAGAGATCTTGTAGTCATGGATAGTTCACTGAAAACATCCACTCAATGTGCAGCGGCAGTCAAAAAAGTGAACAGAATGTTGGGAATCATTAAAGAAGGAATAGATACTAAGACAGAAAATACATTGTCTCTATATAAACCCATGGAACGCTCACATCTTGAATACTGCAGGCAGATGTGGTCGCCTCATCTCAAAAAAGATATACTGGAATTGGAAAAGGTTCAGAAAAGGGCAACAGAAATGATTAGGGGTATGGAATAGCTTTCATATGAGTAGAGATTAATAAGATTGGGACTTTTGAGCTTAGAAAAGAGATGACTAAGGGGGGATACGATAAAGGTCTGTAAAATCATGACTGGTGTTGAGAAAGTAAATACTTAAAGAAATGTTATTTACTCCTTCTTACAACACAAGGACTAGGGGATAACAAAATGAAATGAATAGGCAGGAAGTTTAAAACAAACGAAAGGAAGTATTTCTCCACACAACGTACAGTCAAGCTGTGGAACTCTTTGCCAGAGGATGTTGTGAAGGCCAAGACTATAACAGGGCTCTGTCACGGAGTTTGGGGGAGACAAGGCCCTGCACCCCCGGCTTCCTGTGATTCACCATGACTCTCAGCCAGCCAGTAAAACAGAAGGTTTATTTAGACGACAGGAACACCGTCCAAGACAGGTCTTGCAGGTACAGACAACAGGACCCCCTCAGTTAGGTCCATCTTGGGGGGCCGCAGGGAGGCCAGAGCCCCATCTGGGCTCCCCTCCATTTTCCCAGCCAGCTCCCAACTGAGACCCTCCAGCCCCTCCTCTCTGGCCTTTGTCTCTTTCCCGGGCCAGGAGGTCACCTGATCTCTTTGTTCTCCAACACCTTCAGTTGGCATCTTTGCAGAGGAGGGGCCCAGGCCATTAGTTGCCAGGAGACAGAGTGCCGGCCATTCTCTGTGCAGACAGTATCACAGGGGCCCTCTTGGGCTCTGCAGCAATCATACACCCTGATCCTCCCACCTAGAAACCCAAGAAATGCATAGGGGAAACTGAGGCACTCACACAGTATTCAAAGAAAACATTAAGAACATTCCCACTTCGTCACAGGCTCAATAAAGAACTAGATGGAGGATAGGTCCATCAATGGCTATTATCCAGGATGGGCAGGGATGGTGTTCCTAGCCTCTGTTTGCCAGAAGCTGAGAATGGATGAAAAGGGATGGATCACTTGATGATTACCTGTTCTGTTCATTCCCTCTGAAGCAGCTGGGTTTGGTCACTGTCAGAAGACAGCATACCTGGCTAGATGGACCTTTGATCTGACCCAGAATGGCTGTTCTTATGTAAGGGCACCCGGGGTGGCAAATATAGTTTCCCAGGTTTCTGGGTGGGGGCTTGAGCTGGTGTTCGCTGTTTAAGCAAGCCCCTGGAAAATTGAACCTGGCATCTTTTGCTTCCATCAACTAGCGACAGAAGGGTTACATGTCTGTACAATACCCATCTCATACAATAGAGGCCCAAGCTGTTTGGCATCTAGGCAGTAGCACAATAGAGATATTAAGACACAGGGTGAAAATGGAGCAGAGATGTAGGATAAGTAGTTCTGAGGAGACATTGAGTTAAGTATTCTACTAATCATACTGAGGAGACACTTAGCTACTTGTTCTCATCTGAGACCTTTGCTACACAGCAGAAGTAACTTGGTGGCTACCCAGCTGTTCTTGTCAATGCAGGTTCTAGTTACCTTGAGCTGTCTGTCCTATCACTTTTTAACTTGCACTTAGTATGTATCTCACTCAAGTGAGTGCAGGCACAATTCCTGAATGTGGAAGGCAACGTCATCTTAGTAGTAGTAACCTGTACAATCAATATCTTTTCCAAGGGTAGTTGAACTTTCAGCTGTTCTGATGTTATAGATATCAATTAGGTTTCCTTGAAAAGAGACTGTCTTGACAAAAAGTAATTTTCCTTGCTTGTAAAAGTATTCTTCATTGTGTTTTATACTGCTGAAGATATCTGTGTCTGAATAGGACTGTTCTCCCTCATTACCCAGCATTTCAGATTGATTGTGCAGTGAATTCACAATCCTGTATTTATGACTTCACAGCCTTTGCCATGGAAAGAACTATAATATTACAAATTTAGTGTTATGATTTTACTTCAGGATCACTTTGCAAAGAGGATGGGCAATGAAGGAAAATTATTTCAACACAAATAGCTTTGATGGAGAGAACTGCTCAGGACACACCAAAGGTGAAGAGAATACCCTTTTAAATATGCTCTATTGGATATCTTTTACCTCTAAGACATTCCTTAATTAACTCTGAATTTCTTAGCTTTTGCATGGGATTAAGTCACAACTTGAATGATATTTTATGCTGATGTATTTTTATGATATTTTATGATGTTTAAATAGAAAGGGGGGGGGGGAAGACAACAATTTCATGATCGTATATGAGGCACTGTCATTGGGCCAAATCCTAAAGCCTGGGAACAGCCAAATATGGATGGGTTATCTGCTGAGGAGCTCCACCACAGCTAGGAATAGATACATGATCCTCCTTTTACCTTCACTCCTGACTGTGGAGCAAAGGCGAGTTGCTCTGCAGCTAACATTACAACATTCAGCTTGAGCCAAAATCCACTGCAGGCAATGGACAGCCTTCCATCAATTCTAATGTTTTTTTTAAATCATGACCATAAAGCTGTAGTAGCCCGTGAAGGGCTACAGTGGTGGATCAGCTGAGTCATACAGACCCTGATCCTACCCATCTCTTGATCTGCCCCTAATCTTCCTTGTACATTGGGATGAAGTGAATCCCCTATGACTCAACATAGCCCAGCTTGATGAAGATGCCCTGCATAGGCTCCCACCACTGCCCCCACAATGCTCAGGAAGGGGCTCGATTCTGGTAACGTTATTCATGCTGCTTAGCACATGTTACTCCATGAGTGGCCCTATTAACTCCAGGGAAATCGCTCAGAGATTAAGTTACTATTCAGCATGAGGAAGAATGTCAGAATCTGGTGCCAGGCAAGGAGGGGGAAGAAAGCATTATTTGCCCCTTAAAGCTATATTTGTTCCTTTGGCCTTAGTAGGATTTCAAAATTATATTTCCTCCATGTGTAAATAAAAGTGCATAAGGTACTGCCTGAGGTACATAAACTTTTACTAAGCTTTAGCCAACTTTGCTGCAGCCTTAAAGCACTGCAGCGTGGACAAATGATACTCCTCAAACAACTCCCATTATTCATGGATCAGTGACATGATAGACCCTAATGGCTCCCTCAAACCCATTACAGTGTGCTATATAAATGTGAGCCCTCAATCCATGGATCATTGACATGACAGAATGCAAGGCTCTTTCAAAGCCCTTGCAGACTATCAAATCAGTGCATACCATTAGGGACCCTTAATTTGTGGATTATTGCCACAATTGATCATTATGCTTCCTTTGGGGCTGCTATGGTCTATCACGTTAGAGTATATACAGTGAGCTTTAATCAGTAGATTATTGATACAAGCCTTTATGGTCTATTTTGTCAATGGGACAATGCACATTTAAAGGGCCAATTTTTAAAGGGTCCTCAATCCAGTCGCTCTCTTATTTTCCCAACTGAAATAACTTACATTTCCATTTATCTCTTTAGATGCATTACCAGTTGCACATGCAAAATGGTCACATTTTTATGTGCAAATCCCATTTTATGCTCAATTCCTCCTAGTAGAATGGGCTTTCACCTGTTATTTCTATAACATGGGAGTGCAAATGATTATATGCACAAAATCACACATGCAAAAAAATGTTTTGAAAATTTGGGGCCCAAAGTCACTCACTGTATTAAGCACCTGTTATTATATTTTTGTAGTAAGAATTGGAAAAATGTGTATGAAAAAAACATTGCATTCATTTTATCCTTATGAGCAGTGATTTTTTAAAAATGTATTTTAACTTCCCTAATTTCCTCTATTAAAATTCCTACCGGTGTCCAATCATGGATTCGTAGCCCCCAAATTAGCATTTTAATTTTTAGCTGTAACAAATGCCTATATGCTAGTCCAATGCTTCTCAACCAGTATTGGGACATGACCCACAAAAATGACTGAAAAATCATCCCACGAACCATCATATCCTAAAATCTTTTCTAAGGCTGGTGTGGTCTGTCAGACTGGTAAGTGGCTGGGGCTGGAAGAGGAACCTAATGTTTCTAAGGTTCAGGAGGCCAGTGGAACCAGGGCTTCGTCCTCCTTTTCTTCTCCCCACTCACAGCAGAGCTCAGCTATGAGGATGGAGGAGCATTATTTTAAGGGACTATGCAGACAGATCCTTGAAGTTCTGCTTCCCAGTCTCTCAGAGCCAGGACTCAAAATGGAAAATAAATAGTCGTGTTCATTTCTCCCAAGCTTTGTCCATATGCTGAATTCTGCCCACTCGAGTTGCCAAAATGTGATGCCACTCAGTAGATGGTGTCAATATTCAAAAAATGATCGTACATAACCTCCTGTGCTCATCTATCTAAGATACTTACATGGCCACAATTACTTCAGAATCTTTATAAATATTGTCCCTCATAATACAGCCGTGAGAGGGAAGCCCTATTATTCCCATTTTGGAGATGGGGAACTGAGACAGATACACAAAGGGCCAGATTTGTGAGGTGCCTAAATACCTTTAAAATTCTGGCCCAAAGTCACACAGGAAGTTTGTGACAGAGCTGGGAATTGAACACAGTCCCGGGCTAGGACCATTATTTCCTCATGTTTGGTTCCTGCTCCGTAGGGTTTGGATACAATCTTGGCCAGGACCAGATTATGTCATGGTGCAATCGATCTGTGCCAATAGATCAGAGCCCCAGCTGCCAGAATCATGCAATGACATCTGAATCTCAGCTTTCATTTAAAAAAGTTAATAAAGCCCTTTTGGTTGCTATGGCCATGTCTACACTACAGAGCTATATCGGCATAAGTATGTTGCACAGGGGTGTGAAAAATCCACACCCCTGAGCGACATAGTTATACCGACATAACCCCCAATGTAGACAGCACTAAGTTGGTGGGAGAACTTCTCCTGTCACCATAGCTACCACCTCTCAGGCCTTCCCACAACTCTTAGCAGCAGAGGAGGAAGAGATGCTCTGTGGGATAGCTGCCAAGAGTGCACCACTGCAAATACCGCTGCAAGTGTGAACACGCTATTGTACAGGCATCTGACAGTGTGAACACACAACAGCGGTTTCCCTTCAGTGCTCCCTGAGCGGCGCTGTAACTGCCAGTGCTGTAATTTTGCCAGTGTAGACATACCCTCAGTCTTTACAGTAGTAGAAACAAATATGGAAATAACTTGACATGAAAGGGCAAAATCTGTTTTGAAAATCATTCTTTAAAAGGATTTGAGGCATTTCTGTCAGTGGAAGTATAAACAAAACCTGAATTTTAAAAATATCTAGCAATTTCCCTTTAACTGTGGCAGTGTTGCTGAATTGCTCTTGTGAAGTTGCTTAATGATATCTTGTTAGCAATGCAAGATAATGAGATGATAAGGGCAAGATTCATTGACCTTTCAAAAGCTTTTGATTCACTAAATGACACCGCTAGATAAGCTAATTACATTTTGCTTTTCTGCTGGAATGATGGCTCAGTTCTGATCTTATTTAATTAGGAGGAAGAATCAGTGACTGTTTTAGGTTATTGATCTGATTTATTACTGTTACTATCTGAGGGCGCCTTAGGGCTCAATAACTGATTTACTTCATTTTATTTAGTTCTAAATTATCTCTCTTGATATTTGAGATAAGACCCAAATTCACTTACATGGTATATAGCAATACCATTTTGTATGACACTTCTCTTAATATCTCTGACTTAATATGCTTGCTTTGGAAATGACTATAATAAGAAGATTCTGAAAGATTGGCTTTTATCGTTATCTCAAGTTTAACTTTATAGTCCTTTCCCAAGAGATGTCAAGGGAAAAGAGATATGCAGCTAACAGCAAAGTTGTAACAAATTGTTGGGAAATAACATGATTAGCCAGACATTTTATAAAATGGAATGCATATAAAAATGTATACAGATAGATCTCAATCTAGCAAAGCCCTTAACCATGCAGTTAGCTTTAAGCATTTGAGAAGTCTCTGTGATTTCAGGCTTCTTTTAGCCCTTCATTGGGACTACAATTGGGTTTAATGGGACTACTCATGTGGTTCATGTTAAGCATATACTGTAGTGCTTTGCTGAATCAGAGCCATAGTTTACAAGATGAAAACTGTATGTGGGACAATGGATGGGAGGTGAAGCAGGAGGTGCCTGCCTGGGATTGAGAATGGATGAATATTTGCTGTGTGTCTCAGAAGGGTAGTTGGCTAGGGAGCATAACTAGGGACACTGGGAACTAGGTGAACCAATCATATTAAAAAAGGGTAAATGGGATGACCTGGATTATTATAGGCTTGTCAATCTGACATTGATCCCTGGCAAGATAATTGAGCAACTGATACAGGAATCTCTTAATAAAGAATAAAGGAGGGTAATGTAATTAATGCAAATAAATATGGGTTTATGGAAAATAGAGCCTGTCAAACTAACTTGATATCTTTTTTATGAGATTACAAGTTTGGTTGATGCAGATAATAGTGTTAATATAATATACTTAGACGTCTGTAAGATATTTGAATGGTACCATATGACATTATATTTAAAAAACTAGAATGATATAAAATTAACCTGCCTTACATTAAATGGATTAAAAACTGGCTAACTGATAGGTCTCAAAATGTAATTGTAAATGGGGAATTGTCATTGAGCAGGTGTGTTTCCAGTGCGGTCCCATGACCATCAGTTCTTGGTCCTATGCAATTTAACATTTTTATTAATGACCTGGAAGAAAATATTAAATCACTGATAAAGTTTGTGGAGTGTTCCATCCCACTGTGCTTTTGGAAATCTGGTCACTGGTTGTGAACACCATTAGCAACCTGGTGCTGCCATTCAGAGATTTCTTCCACACCCTTTCATAGATTCATAGATTCATAGTTTAAGGCCAGAAAGGAGTACTAGATCATCTAGTCTGACATCCTGTATATCACCAGCCATTAAATTTCATCCAGTTATGGATGTATTGAGGCCAATAACTTGTGTTTGGCTAAAATCATATCTTCTAAAAAGGCATCCAGTGTTGATTTGAAGATATCAAGTGATGGAATATCTACCACTTCCCTTTGTGGAGTGTTACAAAATATGCCTTATTTCTACTTTGAATTTGTCTGGCTTCAGCATCCAACCACTGGTTCTTGCTATGCCTTTCTCCAGTAGATTAAAGAGTCCTTTAGAACCTAGTATTTTCTACCTATGCACAAACTTTTAGACTGTAATCAAGTCACTTCTCAATCTTCTTTTTAATGCTGAGTTCTTGAAGGCTCTCACTGTAAGGCAATAACTTTATGGCTGTTTTTGGCATCCTCTCCAGTTTTTCAACATCCTTCTTAAAATATTGACACCAGAACTGGATGCACTATTCCAGTACTGATCTCACCAATGACATGTACAAAGTAAAGTCACTGCTCTATTCCTACTCACTACTCCCCTATTTATACATCCAAGGAAAATATTAGCCCTTTTTGCCAACAGCATCGCACTGAGAGCTCAGGGTCAGTTGCTTGTCCACTATGATCCTTACGTCTTTTTCAGAGTGACTGCTTTCCAGGATAGAGTCCCCTATTCTGTAGGTATGGCTTGCATAAATTAAACTCCTATCATTTAATTCTTTATTACCTAAATCCCGTATCAGCTTTTCTAATACTTTGCTAGGGATTGACATCAGACTATGTGACTGTTTGCGGAATCTGGCTGATGTTATGAAGTTGTTATTATGAAATTGCTGGTTAATGGATATTTTATATCTATATCTATAGCCCCTACTTTGAGGTGTGTCTCAGGCTGCCAGCCTAGTGCTTGCTACTTGGAGTGGCTTCTCTCCTCTCTTCACATGGGTTAGGTCCTGAGTTCTTTTTCTGACACATGGTGCCTCCACCTCATGTGACTCCTCACTATACCTTTCCTTGGGGAAATGAACAATACTATTAATGGGCAAGAAGAATAAAACCCAGTACGCAAGTAACAATAAAGTACATCAATACAAACTCTAGCAAAAGAATGAAAAACCCCCCAAATAACAATATAACAAAGGGGGACTTTACTGGGAGCTGGAAAATAGGACTAGTGAAAGGAAAGGTTTAAGGTTAATTAATAAATACTAAAACATCAACAGATTCCCCACCTCCAACCCTCACAACTCTTCCCAACCCCCAGCTCCCTCCCTGGCACCTTCCCAGTCAGCTGGCATTCTGGGATGAATCCAGAGAGGAATGCTCTAGCACTGTGAATGCTGGCCAGCTTACACAAAGGGTCCCCTTACTATGTCTTCACCCCTGGGTGAGGCAAGGTCCTCTCCTGGCTTCCCAGTCTGGAGCTTGTGTTCTGAAACATGGAACCTTCTCTAGCCCTCCTCAGCCAGCTCTTTCCGGACTCTTGGATGCAAGTTCTCCAGTCTGCTGATTTAAATATTTTTATCCATAGTAGATGTTGTTTAACATCCTCCTTGGCTACTAATGGACTGGAAAGTACTTCATCATCTTCGTGTGTGATGAGTACATCATCCTGCTTCTTTGTAAATACAGAACAGAAATATGTATTGAATACTTCTGCCTTTTCTGCACCATGATTAACAATTGTACCATCTCCATCTAGTAATGAGTCTATACCATGTGCCTATTCTTCCTCAGCAACTGCATCCTCTGTCCAATGTACATATCCCCTGAATAAAATCTTGGAAAGGCTAATGCGGGCTGCAGAAGCTTACCTCATCAGACTTAAAGAGACAGTATACCCTTTTATATAAATATTAAGATTGTTATTTTAAGATTATATTTGTTGTTATTAAATAATGTAGTGGTGGAAGGGTGACGTAAGGATGTGCCATGTGATTTTTAGTTCTTTTTATGCACTGAGTGTGATGGCTCTGTTGTGTGTATTAGAGTAACAATTAGTGTTGGAGTGGTTGTTTCAGTATGGTAATGAATTAATGGTTGGAGAATGGTATTGTGTTGGGTGTGCCTCAAATTGTTATTTTATTGGGGTTTGTTTTGTTTGGATGTGGATTCAGGGTTATATTTGTGGTGCTATGTGCAGATATTTGAGCAATCTTAACTCTACATTAGTTAGGTGACTTTTGTGTTTGGGAATTTTAATAGATGCAAATAAACCTGTCTACCAATTAACATGTTATTTGCTACAGTGTATGTACTTGCCATGGACAGAGGAAAGTGTGCTATTTCAGTCAGTGCATGCTGTTTTGTGCTGAAGTTCATGTGATTCATTAAATTATATCAGACAACAAAATCCACACTAAATAACTAGAGTACAAAAGGTTAAAAAAAGAGAGATTACAGTCTTTCTGATGCATACTGTACACAAGTCTATGCGGCACTCTACAAACATTTTAATTCTGCTTTGAAAAGTTGCAGTTAAAATATGGAGTATGTCACAGCCAGCACTTTTAAGAACTTAACAGTTGTGACAGACCCAGACCAGTTGGGTGCAGGAGTCTGGTAGAAGGCAAATATACTGGCCACTGGATGAATAACTTTCTGTTCCCTGAGTGACCAGCGCCAGGGGCTGCCCTAGAGCAATCAGGAACCTGCTAGAACCAATTAAGACAGGCACGCTAATTAAGACACCTGGAGCCAATTAAGAACTTACTAGAATCAATTATGGCAGGCAGGCTAATCAGGACACCTGGTTTAAAAAGAACCTCCCATCAGTTAGTGGGGGTCGCGCAAGGAGCAGGGAGTGAGAAGGCATGCTGCTGGAGGACTGAGGAGTACAAGCGTTATCAGGCTTCAGGAGGAACGTCCTGCAGTGAGGATAAAGAAGGTGCTGGTGGGAGGCCATGGGGAAGTAGCCCAGGGAGTTGTAGCTGTCACGCAGCTGATACAGGAGACATTGTAGACAGCTGCTATCCACAGGGCCCTGGGCTGGAACCCACATAGAGGGCAGGCCTGTGTTCCCTCCATTCCCCCAACTCCCTATCTGACACAGGAGGGGTTGATCTGGTCTGTGAGACACACCAGAGGGGAAGGTCTAATTTGGAAAGGGATCTGGCCTGGATCTGGTTGGCCACTAGGTGGGACAACAGAGACTGCGGAGATTGTTCTCTATCTCCCCCAGGTCAGCCAATGATGAGGTTAGCTGAGTGAACCGCAGGTTTGAGCCTCTAGCAAAAGCGGCCAAACTGAGGGCTGCTGTGAACCTCTTAGGCGAGCAAATCTGCCGGAAAGTGTAGGACCCACCAAGGCAGAGGAGGAACTTTGTCACAGAGTCCAGACTAATTTCTGTTTAACCTTTGAAAACACATAGTTATAAATGTAGTCCTTCACACAGTTTAAGTGAAACTTGTACGAAAATGGATCATATTTCACTGCCAGACAGGGTGACCAGATGTCCCAATTTTATAGGGACAATCCCGATATTTGGGGCTTTTTCTTATATAGGCACCTATTACCCCCCACCCCATCCTGATTTTTCACACTTTCTATCTGGTCACTCTACTGCCAGAGTATATACAAGGAATGAGAAACTGATCTCTAGGCACATGTGATAGCTTATATCATGCAACAAACTATTACCAAGATATTTAGGAAAATAATCATTTTCTTACTGTAGTTTTTAAGGGTATTTATTTTGGATTATGCTTTCTGTAAGTGACTTAGGCCAACATGTTAAAACTTGAGTGCCTAAAGTTAGGCACCTTCATCTATATGTAGCCATCACAATAAATAGGTTCAATTTCAGAAGATGCTCAGCACCCATTTCCACCCCTCCCCCTCCCTGTAGTCAGTTTACCTATGTATTATTTCTGGTTATTTCTACAGCACTCATAAGTGTACATTGCAGGCAGAGAGTTTTGGGACAATACCACATAAATCCAGTGTCCCTACCATATGGGATACAGGGCTGTAATGATAATACCTACTTAACTGTGATCTCATAAAGCTTAATTTAGTGTAATATTTGCAAAGCCCTTTAAGTGTCTTGGATGAAAAATGTTACAGAAGTGGAAGAAGAAGAAAAAAGAGAGATTATTTTGCAATTTACATGATTGCTTAAACAACGAACACTGATTCTGAAGGATTTTTGCAAACTTAGGACCTGATCCTGTAAATATTTCTATACAAAACTCTCCCATTGACTTCAAAGCTCCTTACAGGATTGTGGCAACTGGTAGGAAAATTTGTGAAACGTGCATTTTTGTATAAAGTCATGTCTGCTACTATTCTCTGAACCTTCCTTTCCCCAGTTCCAATTTCATTTCCCAGTCATGCAGAACAATGTGGTGTAACCCAAAAAGGAGTCAGAGTTAAATGGAAAAGGGCAGGCTATACCGTAGCATGCAAAATACAGGATGCCGGTGGTGCTGAATGCTAATGAGCAAATATTTGGTCTAACCCCAATCAGTCATAATCAAATAATTAATTCAGGTACTGACCATCTGACCTGAATTTCTGTAGGCAATGGGCATTTAATTTTTTTCCCCAGTATGAGAACAGTAGTTCACTGAATGCACTCATTTTTTTGCAAAATAAATTCACGTCATCTCAGTTTCCCAAAAGCTTAATAGAGTAATGTGCACTTACAAAAATTCATACAGGGAAGGTTAATAATATTTTGGCTCCCAAACAGACTCTCTTCAAGATCAATGTCCATACAGCAGTCTGTTTCATTAGCCTTTAAGTACAGTGGAAGTACCAAAGGGTTGTTCAGTACCTCCCCTTCATCTTCAGCCCCACCACCAAGCATGTATTTATTAAATAAAATGCTACTCAAACAGGAATTTAGAGTGGCTGCTCACAGTGAATATCTCGCTGCATTTAGACACTTTCTATGTGCAAAATTGTAAACTGGTATTTGAGCCAGCAATGATAGCTCAGTTGTTTCATTCTTCTTGCTTTTTTTTGGTTTCCATGAGACAGCAAGGGGAAGGGTCGATTGTGTCTGTGTCTGGTATGTACTTTGCACGATACCTTCATCCTGCAAATTTAGGATTAGTCCTTGGCATGTATGCATGGGGGCTAATGTTGAATCTATTGGCCATATCCTCCACTGATGGAACTTGGCATAGCTCTGCTGAAATCAGTGGAGCTACATCAATTTACACCAATTGAGTGTTTTTTCGTGTCTGTGTTGCCTTGAAGAATCTGGGATCTGCCAAATGTGATAGGTTGTGTTAGCTATTATAACATGCACTTTCAGAAGCTAAAATCCAGGTTAATTAAATCTGGGTGTGACTGCTTGAGATTTGCCTCAGGAATTTAGTTTTAGCTACTAAAAAGAGAACAAGACAAAGCTGCTAGATAAAGTTAAATGGTAGCAGAAGTTGGCTAGAGTGCTACTTGTGATCTTCAAATTCCTTGGAAATACCCCTTTTCTGTATAATAAAACTGCAACAATATATTCAGGAAATCCAAGTGGATGCTCTGTGAATCTTGGAAACAAAAGAGATGCCCCCTCTAGTTTTATCCTTATTCCTTAGCTGTATTGTTTTGTTATACAGGAGTCATTTTTCTATTTATTTTTCTCCATTTTGTAAATACAACCATTTCTATGAAATGGGGGGAAGGGTGTGACAGGTCATGTCTCAGGAGGAAGGCAGAGGTGGCTGAGTGCAGAGAAGAAGTGGAATGGATCATTCAGTATCTCTCTTCTGTGCTAGCAATGTGCGACTTTATTTCTGGGGATGCTGCTATGCTACTTCACTGCACAGGTAACCAGATAAGTGTAGCAAATAATACAACAGTTTTCATCTCAAAGATGATGATGCCTACAATTGACTTCCTTATAGATGTTGCGATGGCTCTTAGGGTACCCAGTACTGTGAGTCACCTTGTTACCTTCTGCCTCTGTGAGAGGGAATCTTCCTTGTGGTAGCTGCGTGTTAGCTCCCTAACCAGTCTTTCAGCCACTCAAGCATGCTCCTCTGGGCGATACCAGCCCTAACTCCCTCTTGCAAGTTAACAAGAGGTGAACCCCAGTCCCTGAGCCTCTTTGAATCATCCCCCCTGTGATATCCAGCCCCTAACACTAGCTACTCACAGACACTCCTGATCATTTGCAGCCAAAGAAGCAGTGTACCCCAATTTACCAGTTCTACTTTAAACCACCTCTCCTGTAAACCACGCAGCACTTGTGAGCACTCATAATAAAACAAAAGTGGGTTTATTTAAGGAAGAATAAACATTTAACTGGAAGAGAGAGAAAGTGATGGAAACAACTGGTTACAACATAAAACAAAATCCTAAAACATGAACCTGGGTCTACATGTCTTTATAGTTCCTTCTCCTATGTAATAAAGTAGCAATGTTCAGTTTCTTGCAGAGCTGGCTGGCTTCACAAGAACCAAAATCCAAGTGTTCATGAAAGTAGGGTTACCATATATCTGGTTTCCATGGACATTGCCTCTTTTTTGATCCTCCACTCTCTGTTCATCAGGATTTTTCAAATAAGAGGCAATGTCCAGGTTTTTTGTGGAACAGACATTGCAGATCAGAAAGAGCCTTGATTGGTCCGCTTCCCGATTGACCCCTCCCCTTCATTCACATCTGATTGGTACCTCACAGCTCCTGGATTCTGCCCACCCAGGCCCTGGCTCCCAGCCCTGGAGAATGGGGCCTGCAGGGAGGCGCTGTCTGTCTGTATCATGGGTCTGTGCCAGCCTGCCACTGTGACAGGGAGCGACACTGAGTCCCCAGATACCCCCTCCAGCATCCCTCTACAGTACACACCCACACCCCTCCAGTACCTCCCAACTGTATCCCCCTTCCATCTCCCCCCTCCCCTCCTCCAGCTGTGTCTTCTTTTTGGGAATGTGAAACATGTTAGCCTTACATGAAAGCCCCCTTTTGGACTCCAGGAGGGTCTTACCCTGTCTCTTGTGCCCCCTCTCAGCTGTGCTGTGGTGAAACAGGACCTGGGGAAGGGGAGGAGTTACCTGTTGGGGTGCAGGAGAATATGGAGGTGGGTTTCATCCTGTCTCTTGCATGCTCTCTCTGCCATGCTGTGACAGTGCAGGGGGTGGGGGGCAGCGTTTGGGGTGCTGCAGTGGGACGACAGGGAGGAACATCAGTAGGTGGGGAGTGTAGAGAGGTGCAAGGCCCTGGTGGGGGAATCATTGGAAGGGTGGGAGTTTGGTGGGGTTGTAGATGGATGGGTGGGGGTGGGGGTCAGTGGATGGGTAGCAATGTGTGTGTGTGTGGTGGGGATCTGTAGTGAGGCTAATAGGTGGGGAGGACTGTAAGTGGGGCGTGGCACGTTGTGGAGGGTATAGAAGGCATGGAGGTTTTTTAAGGGAGAAACTGACTGCAAAGGCTAAGAGTGACTGGCTCAGTGACAGCAAAGATCGATGTGGTGATACATGACTAGAGCAGCTAGGCTGTGCAGGGCTGAGTTGTGAAGGACCTTAAAGGTAAAGGTCTTAATAATGGTAAAATTTGTGTTTGATGTGACAGGTGAGAGGGTAAAGCCTGTGGAGAGGCTTGATGTGGCCAGAGCATCGAGCCAGATAAGTGGCTTTGGCAGCATTTTGGATGGACGTGAGTAGTTGAGTCCGGTGGGGAAGAGGTTGCAGTAGTCAAGACATGGAATGATGAGAGCTCAGACAAAAGCACTGAAGGTGTGGAGAGAAAGGAAAGGCAGAGGTTTGGCAGGAAGAAGTGGCAAGACTGAAATGTTAGATGTGTGGAACTAAAGAGAGTCAAGTC
This sequence comes from Emys orbicularis, assembly GCF_028017835.1. Lineage (NCBI taxonomy): Eukaryota > Metazoa > Chordata > Testudines > Emydidae > Emys > Emys orbicularis. The sequence goes on along the minus strand of NC_088683.1, from coordinate 262,590,505 downwards.
AAAGATGACACTAAGGGCCTGTGCACACTAGTGCTTACTTTGATATAAATTAAGTCACTCAGAGGTATGGAAAAGCCACCCCCTGCCCTGAGCAACATAAGTGACACCAATCTAAGTGCCAGCGTGGACAGTGATATGTCAGAAGCTCTCCCGCCAACATAGCTACGGCCGCTCGGGGAGGTGGAATAATGACGCTGACGGGAGAGCTGTGTCCTTTCGGCATAGAGCGCCTGCACTAGCTGCGCTACAGTGACATAGCTACATCGGTACAGTGTAGCTAATGTAGACTGGCCCTAATGGAGGTACAGTGTAGTCATTTGGAGACTTGTGAAGTTTGAATTATCACTAGCCACCTGACCGGGAACACCTACTCTCCCAACAATCAGAGGGGTAGCCGTGTTAGTCTGGATCTGTAAAAAGCAACAAAGAGTCCTGTGGCACCTTATAGACTAACAGACGTATTGGAGCATAAGCTTTCGTGGGTGAATACCCACTTCGTCAGATGCATGTTTTTATTCTTCGTTTCAGATTATCACTTTATTAAGTTTTTATTTAAGACTCTTCAGAAAGGACCAATTCATACAAGCTTGTTACCTATATACATATATTTTTAAGGAAATCAGCTTTACAATACCAGCTACTATAAATGGATCTTATTTAACAGTACAATACCTAAGCATTTAATTCAATTTTCTAAATAAAACATACAGGCAAACATTTTAAAGTATCAATGCCTAAATGGAAGCTGGAATGTGCTCAGCACTTTTGAAAGTCGGGCCACTTTGATGCAGGTGTCTAATATGGACATAGGTGCCTCACCTTAGCAATAACACTTGTAAATTCTTGCCATTGAAGCTTTCAAGATGCTTGCCCCCTGTGTATTTCACAGGACTGATAGATTTAGAATACTAGAATTATTTTAAAACACAGCCAGGAATCTAACTATTTACAATCTTTAAATTGTCTCCCTATTACTGGGCTGTATTGAACGTATAAGATTATTTTGCAAAAGATTATTTTTATATAGTAATGTTAACATCTCTTCCAAAATAATTAACATGAAAGCTCCTTTCTTATCCTCAAATTATCAAACCCTCAGAGTTTTTCCAAAATAGCCTGCACAGACCTTCAGCATTTTTTTTTAATTAAAAAAACTAATATGAGCCAAGCTTATTTCCCAGAAATATTAGTAATAAGGATTTTAGCGGGGTAGACTGTCTGGGTCACAGGTCAGGATGGCTGTTCTGCTAGTACAGGATGCATTAGGCATAACAGAATATAATTTGAATAATGTGATTTTAGGTGTGATGACTGATGCACCTCCAAAGCTAGAAAGAAAACATGTAACTGGAAATCTGGAGTCTTGGCTTACATGTCAAACAGTTATTTTATATTTGCAAAGTCATTTGATGGAGTTGTTCAGATATCAATTAAGGGTCAGCAAACAAATAGAGCCTGTTATTTGTATGTTAGGCACATAAAAGGAAAGATCAGAACTAGACAATTTCCACTAGTTCCCCAAAGTCCCATCAATTCAAACCTCCATATTTCATTATGGAAGTGCTGGCTGTGACAGTATAGCTTAGAGAGGGTTCTGAAACTGGCTTAAAATGGGATAAATGCATGCTTTTCTTTATGTATCAATGGTGGGACAGTTTGGGAACCTGTCCATGTGAACTTATGAATTCCAGTTTGATTTTATGAACACTCTGTATCAGGGGCGATGGATTCATCCTAAAAGGGGGGGGGGCATGAGGCCCTGCCCCCTCTGTGTCCCCACCCGCGCCAGAAGCCAGAACTGGGCCGGGAGCCCAGGTCACTCCATCTGCCTGGGGTGGAGGGGACCGAGAGCAGCCCCCAGCCCATATTCCAGCCCCCCTGGGCCCCTCACCCAGGGAAGATGGTGGGTCCACAGCTTCCCACAGCTGCTCATGTGGCTCTTACCCCTGCCTGGCTCTGGCTTCTGACCTGGCCTGGGGGTAGGACCTCAGGGGGCAGAGAAGGGGCAGGGGGCCTGGCCCATGGCAGAAAGTGGAAGGGCCATGGCCCTTTGGCTCCCCTGTTCCGGTGCCCCTGCTCTGTGTGTTTATACCCTTATGGTTGTATTTCACTGTATCCTTGCATTATACCTCCTGTGTTATAGGGGAGGAGACTTAGCACCTGAGAGTCTTCTCCTTAATGGTATGCAGTGTAGTTGTAGTTGTGTCAATCCCAGGGTATTAGAGAGACAAGGTGGGTGAGGTAATATCTTTTATTGAACCAATTTCTGTTGGTGAGAGAGACAAGCTTCTGAGCCACACAAAGATGACCTGAAGAAGAGCTCTGAGTAAGCTTGAAAGCTTGTCTCTCTCACCAACAGAAGTTGGTCCAATAAAAGATATTACCTCACCCACCTCATCTCTCTGCTCCTTAATGGGACAGTCATTAAGGTTCATGAAGGACTGAATAACCCTGCTCTAGCAGAACAATGAGGCAACTAATGCCCAGGGGAAGCCATTCTTCCAAGCAGGCTAGTACAGGATGCATTAGGCTAGGCTATCAACCAAGCAACTGATCACCTGAGGAGGGAATTGAAGTGGTCACCTGGCAAAGGTGACTAAGGCCTTGGCTACACTGGCGCTGTACAGCGCTGCAACTTGCTGCGCTCAGGGGTGTGAAAACGCCCCCTCCCCCCCGAGCGCAGCGAGTGCAGCGCTGTAAAGCGCCAGTGTAATCAGCGCCTGCAGCGCTGCACGCTTGCTTGCAGCGCTGCAAGCTACTCCCCTCGGAGAGGTGGCGCGACTACACTCGCGCTTCACGGCAGCGCTGTGAATTCCCAAGTGTAGCCAAGGCCTGAAACTTTATTAAAAGCACTGGCTTCAGCAAGAGACCAAAGGCTGCAGGCCATGACCAGAAGCAGACAAGGTGTAGTAGGAGAAGATAAGGAATTCTGGACCCCATGAAAAAGACACTTATGGAATGCCAAAGGTCTCATGGAGTGGTGAGAAAACAGGCCAGGATTTGGATGCAGGTTTTGTTTTTCTATAGATTGGTATATCTCACGTGCTGTCTCAGAGCAAACTGCATGTGGGTTTAGAAATTCCTTTGCTGACTCTGTGTGTTACTTGCCTACACTGTCATGTAGTCCCCAAAGAAGGAAACAGTAAGCCAGAGTGTCCACAGCTTAGGTGGAAATCTGAAAGTGTGCAGTAGCTAGTGGGGAGATGGCACCAGGCTTAGGTAATTTGACTATAGCAGAGATCGGCAACCTTTGGCACGTGGCCTGTCAGGGAAATCCGCTGGCGGGCTGGGATGGTTTGTTTACCTGCAGCGTCCGCAGGTTCGGCCAATCACAGCTCCCACTGGTTGCGGATCACTGTTCCAGGCCAATGGGGGCTGTGGGAAGTGGTGTGGGCTGAGATGTGCTGGCTGCTGCTTCCTGCAGCCCCCATTGGCCTGGAACAGCAAACCAAGGCCCGTGAGAACTGCGATAGGCCGAACCTGCAGACGCTGCAGGTAAACAAACCATCCTGGTCCGCCAGCGGATTTCCCTGACGGGCCGCGTGCCAAAGGTTGCCGATCCCTGGACTATAGGGTACCCACTGAGAAAAGGGGTGTCAGACACCGAGTCTGCATCTGAAGTGTAAGCCTAAAAGCCCAGAGTCAGAGAGATGATACCTAAACTCTGTCAGTCCCATCAAGCCAAGAGCAAGTGGAACACAAAAGTTTGGGTCCAGAACAGCAGCCTGGTAAGTGTCCACAAAAGGGAGCTTGTCCAGAGTTGGAAAAGATGGTCTTTCAGTGTGAAACTTCACGTATTGTTGTTATGACTTTTACATGCCATTTTTGATTGGTTTCACGTATCATTTAACGGAAAGTATTTGAAATTGGTCTTTGGCTGAAAGTATTCTGGCGTTCTAATATCTTATTGTCAAGGTATTTCTTTAAAAGAAAAGAAATAGGGTAATTTGTTTCCATCATTCTTTATAACGGAATGGTTTTCTTTTACCAGAAGCTGAAAAATAATCTCCAAAATAACTCACTGAGAATTTCATTATTTCAATATGTCTACCATCACCCATTAGTCTCTTTATGATTAAGGCCACAGGCAGCCTACTTAAAATGGTCACTGTTTCCCTATAAACTCTGCAGGATGAAGTTCCGGCTGCCCTTTGCAAAATGGCCACAGCTTCCCATTTTTCCCAATGAGAGTGAAACCAAGCTACAGTCCGGAGGCAGAAAAGGCAAAAGAGGAATAGGTGGGTGTGTATGCAGGGAAATATGGATGAGGGTGTTCTTGTGAGCCTTGCAGGACAAGAAATAATGGGCTTAATCTGCAAGGGAGATTTAGGTTAGATAGTAGGAATAACTGTCTAATTATAAGGGTAGTTAAGCTCTGCACTAGGCTTCTACGGGAGGTGCTGGAATTCTGTCCCTGGAGGTTTTTAAGAACAGATTGGACGAATACCGGTTGGGGGTGGTCTAGGTTTACTTGGTCCTGCCTCAATGCAGGGGGCTGGATTTGATGACCTCTCAAGGTCCCTTCCAGCCCTACATTTATATGATTCTATAAGCTCACCTGTCTCTTCATATCACAAAACACAATAACAAAAACTTCCACAGAGCAGCCAACTTCCTAGCTGAAAATAGCAGATAGGGGTTTAATGAAAATGAGACAAAATCTATCTAAAGCCTATTGAAGTTCATAGTTTTTAAGACAGGACAGAACCATTCTGATCATCTTGTATAACAGTGGCCATAGAGTTTCACCCAGTGATTCCTGTATAGCCCATGTTTGCTCAGTGTGGTTCTCTGTCCTCCTCTAGTATCTGGACCACATATGGAGATTTGAGTCTGCTACAGACATTTGATGCAGAGGTAGGTCTTACCCCAGGTGTTAGAGGCTCATATGTTTAGGTCCAGAGGTCCCAGGTTTCTATTCCTGTTGCCAACAGCCTATCCAGGGATGATGTGTTACTTCTGCATCAAACTCAATGATGTGAGGTGGACATAGAACATATTTTTCAGAAAGAGATTAGTTTTCATTTAAAGACATCAAGTAATGGAGAATCTATCACATTGCTTGCTAAGTTATCCCAATGGTTAATTACCCTCACTGTTACAATTTGCTCTCTACTTCCAGTTTCAATTTTTCTAGCTTCAGCTTTCTGCCTGTAATTCTTGGAAAGACTCCCATCTACTTCAACATGCTGTAGATCAGGCCATAAATGTGCAAAGTGCAGTACCATCTGTCCTATGTTGTCTCTTTTATGCAAATTGCACAATTACATTTGCTTGTGAAACGCTAATGGAAAGGAATAATGTATCTGATACTATAAACTTCTAAGAGAAGAAAAGCTCTGATCTATTGTTATTAATATAATATTAAAAAAAATACCAGTGCAATTAGTAGTATCAGAGACTTTAGAGATAAAAGCCATACAATGTTTTAACCATTCAAACAGCATACTCCAAAAAGAAGGCTGAACAAACTACTATAGCACATCCTAGATGCATTGAGCTTTTTTGCGTGCTGGAGTCTTTATAGTTTCCCTGACTGAACTGTTTTTAAGATGATGCAAATGTATTTTACAAATATGTTGAGCCTTGTTCAAATTATTTTTAATTTTGATATGTTCCAGCTTCGTTAGCAGCTCTAACAAGTTATTAATCGATCATAAAGTTAAGCACATGGCCTGATCCTGCTCTCCATAAACTGAAATAGTATAGGACCCTACAGATAGTCTAATGAGCAAGTTTAAAAAGCTTAAAAAACACCAAAACAAAACATTGACATCTGTGGTTCTTAAGCATAACTGGCCTTGGGAGGATCATTCCATTGTCAGGGAAATCCTCCAGTGTCATACAGCCACTATAGCATCTGCCATGCCAACCCCACACTTCTGTGCAGAATCAGGGGTATGACCAGTTGAAAGGAGGTGCTGCCAAGGCTTCCTTGTCTCCCCAACTGTCAAACAGCCTTTTTTGGGCCATTGACAGCTGATGAACTATAGAGCAACCCCCAGGCAGTTCTAGCTTACACTAGGTAGTTAGCCAATCTGGGATTGGAGGAGTACAAAAGTGGCTTCAACAAACCTTAGTTTCCTTGGAAAATGCTAATTTGCTGGACCAAAATGTTATGCCAAAGCTATTGCAGATGTGACAAAACTTTCACCAAAATCCAATGGAAATCTGCTGGTGTTTCAGGGTCAACGGACACACAGCAGGGAGTCGGCCAGTACCCTGAATCACAGCTGGAGCTTCCAGGGTCTGTGGCAGATTCACCATGCAATCTGTCCCAGGGCTGGGGACCATGGTAATTCTAGGACCCAGACTGGAGCCAGGGTTCTCAGGGGTTTCAGGCTCAACCACCATGCAGCTGAGAATTTGAAAGCCTTGTGTCACTGGGCAGCAAAATTGCAGATGAAATACAATGTTGATAAATTCAAAGTAATGGATGTTGGAAAACATAATCCCAACTATACATATAAAATGATGGGGTCTAAATTAGCAGTTACTACTCAAGAAAGAGATCTTGGAATCATTATGGCTAGTTCTCTGAAAACATCCACTCAATGTGGAGCGGCAGTCAAAAATGCTAACAGAATGTTGGGAATCATCACGAAAGGGATAGATAATAAGACAGAAAATATCATATTGCTTCTATATAAATCCATGGTGTGCCCACATCTTGAATACTGCATGCAGATGTTGTCGCCCCATCTCAAAAAATATATATTGGAATTGGAAAAGGTTCAGAAAAGGGCAACAAAAATGATTAGGGGTATGAAACAGATTCCATATGAGGATCAATTAATAAGTCTGGGACTTTTTAGCTTGGAAAAAGACACAACTAAGGTGGCATATGATAGAGCAGGGATTGGCAACTTTTGGCACGCGGCCCACCAGGGTAAGCCCACTGGCAGGCTGGGCCGGTTTGTTTACCTGCCGCATCCGCAGGTTCAGCCGATTGCAGCTCCCACTGGCCGCAGTTCGCTGCTCCAGGCCATTGAGGGCTGCGGGAAGCAGCACGGGCCAAGGGATGTGCTGGCTGCTGCTTCCCGCAGCCCCCATTGGCCTGGAACGGCAAACTGCAGCCAGTGGAAGCTGTGATCAGCCGAACCTGCGGACACAGCAGGTAAACAAACCGGCCCGGCCCGCCAGGGCCTTTCCTAGTCGGGCTGTGGGCCAAAGGTTGCCGATCCCTGTGATAGAGGTCTATAAAATCATGTCTGGTGTGGAGAAAGTAAATAAGGTAGTATTTCTTCACACAGCACACAGTCAATCTGTGGAACTCCTTGCAAGAGGATGTTGTGAAGGCCAAGCCTATAACAGGGTTCAAAAAAGAACTGGATAAATTCATGGAGGATAGGTCCATCAATGGCTATTAGCCAGGATGGGCAGGAATGGTGTCCCTAGCCTCTGTTTGCCAGAAGCTGGGAATGGGCAACAGGGGATGGATCACTTTATGATTACCTCTTCTGTTCATTCCCTCTGAAGCACCTGGCATTGGCCACTGTCGGAAGGCAGGATACTGGGCTAGATGGACCTTTGGGCTGACCCTGTATGGCCGTTCTTATGTTCTTATGTTATTTTCTCAGATTCCACTCCCTGCTGTGCAGCCGGGAGCCTGGTAGTCCCGGAAGTCCCAACACTAACTGGGACTTGGCTCCTGGCTCTGCACGAGGGAGACTGGAAACCCTGAGAGCCCCAACTGGAGGTCTTGGAATAGGCTCCCAGGGTCCATGTGGACTACCCTGGGGCCAGGGGCTGCTTCAGAGTCTCAGACCCTGGGAGCCCCTGCAAATTCTGACAGAAATTGACATTCTTCAGTTTCACGACTGCTATTGCATGTCAGTTTCATTCATTACATGCCAGTCATATTTCATGTTTCTGAAACTATTTTTTGGGGGTGGGGAGTTTCTTATTTTGGTGAGAAACCCACAAAAATGTCAGTTTCAGTTCAGTCATAAGCAATTATTATTTTATTATTATTTTTTAATTTTCAATGTGGCCCCCCAAACCAAAAAATCAATTATTCACCCAACTCTGTACACTATTATACTCCTCAGATTAAGCAAAGGATCAACTTGTGATGTGTTTTATTTTGTTTGTTTGGGGCTGTTTGTTTGTTTGTTTTCCTGATTTTCAGAGTTAAATTTAGGGAAATTACAACAGCTCATTGCTTAAGAGCAAAAATAACTTCTCTTGGTTTTTTCCTTTAAATTGTTTCCCTTCAATGTGGGTCACAAACTAAGCTAAAAGAATATTATTTAGGTTGCAAAGTCAAGCATTCAAAAGTTAGGAAATACCAGATTTATGGTTGTTTGTACGAATTCTTTCTCCTTGATGCTCGAAAGGCAAAAAGGCACACATTTTATAAAGCTTTAGCCAGGAAAAGTATCTAAGAAAATACTATGGTATTTTTTGAAACCGTTAAAATGAAATGTACAAACTTTTAAACAATGTCACAAAATCATACCAGAGGGATCGATAAATGTTTTTAGATATGTTTTAGATGTTGGCTGGATGTAGCTAAGAAACTGGCATACTGCCATACAGTATGGAAGTGCCCGTTAATCTAACCAACATGGAAAATGTTGTTTTACTGTTTCTAAAAATGACTGAACCATGTAGGGCAGCTGAACTGGGCCCCTCAATGGTCTGCCAGCAGATCCCTCCTATAAAGGGACTTCAGCTTGAGTACTTGTATATGGTATGGAGATAGGGTGACCAGATGTCCCGATTTTATAGGGACAGTCCCGATTTGGGGGTCTTTTTCTTATATAGACTCCTATTACCCCCCACCCCCTGTCCCGATTTTTCACACTTGCTGTCTGGTCACCCTATATGGAGAGAAAAGCTGCCTCTTAAGTAGGCAGATCCCAAACTATTTAGGGTTTTATAATGCAAAGCCAATAGATGTGAAGAATATGTGTTGAGCTGTATATGTGTGTGTATATAATCATTAGCAAGGAGTGTAGGTATTGGTTGAAGATTTTATTTTTAAATAGCTGCACATCTCTAGTGTGTTGTATATCACAATAAATGTTTGTTGTGGAGACAGCATTGAATCATTTTGACACATTGCATTATGCACCTTAACAATGTGACATGCCTAAATGTCACAATACCAACTCCCTGTTCCAAATGTGAAACATTTGCCATTACTTCTCATTAAGAAAGGACCTATCATTTTAGAGGAGGATTCCTCAAACAGAAATAGCATGATGGAAGCTAAGACAAGTACCTGTGAAGGTCACAGATTGTCAATGTCAAGAAATTCAGACACAATCATTAGAAGTAGGATGGTTTTCTTCAATGTATATTATAGATTGTTCTCAGAAATCTATGTTGTCTAGGTAGAGTCTTGAGGAAACTGTAAAGACTCGTTTGTAGCATTGTAATATGTCACTGAAGTATAATTGTCAGTCACATGATCTGAAACAATTAAAACAGTAAAGTACCAACTGGCAAGCCACAAACTAATGCATCAGCCACCTGGAAAAGAATCCTATGTTTTTCATACATGACTCCACTACTAACTGGACAGTATAAAACTATGGAAAATGTATTTGCAAAAATTTTACATTTACATTTTCCCTGAATTTAATATTTTCATGAAATTTTCACAAAAGTAGTAATTTGGCTGTAAAATCATGTGGAAATCATTATATTTAATTGTTTGCATAATGAAAACAATTTATCTCAAAAAGGGATCTATTTTGTCTGAAATGATTGATGTTTAGCTTTATAATTTATCTAAAAATTTCAAAAAGATTTCACAAACACAATGAAAAGCAGAAGACACACTCTGATTTCATTGAAACTATTTGCACAACTCCATTGGACTAGATTGTATAGCCTTTGCTCATGTTGAGTAATACCATACTTTGCGAACAGTCCCATTTAAATTGATGGCCTAAATCAAGTCCTCCTGGCACAGATTTCTATCCATACTCACAGAAGTGGTCTTGTTTACATTCTCCTCCTCCAAACCATGTGGAGGCCTCTGTGAAGGTCTGGGTATCTGCATGAGATAAGGGGAGGCAGGGTCCATCCCTAGGAGGGTGCGGGGCCCGGGACAAATCAGCCCTCGCTGGCTTGGGGGGCCCTGCTCTGCATCGGCGGCTGGGCCGGCGGGACAGATCCGGCCTGCTGCTGGGCCGCCTGGGGTGGCAGCAGAGCCCTGGGTGCGCAGGGCCGGCAGCTGGGAGCCCGGGTGTGGGGCTGGCAGCTAGGAGCCCAGGGGTGCTGTAGCACCCCCTACCCCTCTAGTTCCCACGCCTATGTCTTCCAGGACTAATGGCACCAGCCAATTGCATCAGCCCACAAGGCCCCACAAAGGACAGGGCCCGGAGTGGTCGCCCTGATTCGCGCTACCCAAGCGATGGCTCTGAGGGGAGCAGACTAGGTGGTCAGGGGGAGAAGTCAGTGGGCCAGGTTCAAGGTTCTGTTTAGTTTGGTCAGAAAAGATAATACAGATGAAGACTATGCTAGTTTTTCCAAGCAGTAACTTGTGAGGATTCCGCAGACATCAATAGCTGGGCGTCAATCCCTGGTAGTACAGTTGCAATTAGGGTGACCACATGTCCTGATTTTATAGGGACAGTCCCGATTTTTGGGGTCTTTTTCTTATATAGGCTCCTATTACCCCCCCACCCCAGGTCCCGATTTTTCACACTTGCTGTCTGGTCACCCTAGTTGCAATGGAGTTGTGCAGCCAAGGAGTTGAAGGTGTGGGGAGTACCAGAGCTCGTGTGAAAGCACCAGACCTCAGAACAGATGTCCTGCACCTCCAGCAGATCATTCAGGCTTTACTACTGCAACTCACATCGCCTGTGAAGATTATAGCAGTTTCTTAAATAGGAAACATGCTAAGAGCACAGGACACAGTTGCTGTGCATGCTCCATTGCCTTTCTATTGATTACCAAATACAATTCAAGATCCTGTTGAGGGAGCTTATCTTCAAAACTTTTAATGGATTAGAACCAGGCTTCGTCTGTGACCCTCCACGACAACTTGCTCATTAGGAATCTAAAGCGGAGAGAAAGTAGGTTCAAATGTTCAAGATCATGGGCCAGGAAGTTCTCTACAATGAGGTCCCAACTGTGGAACTCCTTTCCACAGGTGATCAGATACATTGCTGTTTTCTGAACACAATGCAAAATGTACCTTTTCCAAAAGCCATCCTGTAATAATAAAACATGTAGAACAAAGAAAAGGGGCATAGGGAGCAGAAAAATAATAGGAAAAAAAATACTACGCTTCCAGCCAATCCTTTAGTGTCTAAAAGAAAGATTTATTATAAAGAAAAAAGAAAGAACAAGAAGAGAGATGCTAAATGGTAAAACAGTCACATACATACTGTGACAAAGTTCCTCCTCTATCTTGGTGGGTCCTGCGCTGGCTTGAAAGTCCCTCTGGAACACATCCACCGCTTGGATGGGTTATTCAGTCCTTTGTTCAGAGATTTGTTTGTAGAAAGGTTACTCCAGAGGTAAGAAGCAGGAATGAAGACAAAATGAAGATGCAGCTGCCTTTTATAGTCTTTTGCCATGCGGCCTGTGTTTCCTTTGTTCCCAGCACAAGCTGCTCAGCACATGGCTTGGAAGCCTTTTCTGTCCATAGGCCTTCCCCTGCATGTCTTGCTGAGTTATAAAGTGTATCCCTTGCCTTCTCTCAATGGGTCAGTTGTATAGCTGATGGTCCTTAATGGGCCATCAAGCAGGCTAGGCAGTGCTGATGCCAAACTGTCTGAGGGTGTCACCCAGAAGCATAGCCCAAGTTTGGTAATACAGACATACATACATATCTATAACCCAAAATACAAAGGTGATACAAACACATAAATGAGATTATCATATCTGGCAAATTGTAACATTTTTGCAGATATCTTACATGGCATATCTGGCATAACTCATTGCAATTTTACAATATTGGTATTCATAATATGCTAAAGTATCCCCCAGATTCCATACAGCATCACAGTGGGGTCTTCTTGAATATGCATAATGCCACCTGGATACTAAAGTTATGGGAACATCAGGAATATGATAAAGAGAAAGAGATGAAATTGAGTGTACATTCAACTGGAAAAAGTTAGATGTAGCGTTTAGATGGGCTTTCTGTCCATGCATCCCTTCTACCTAAAAATAGATCTGGGACCTGGCATTTACTAAAGCAATCTTGAATCTGATTTTCTAGTCTGTTTACATTATGCTCCTGACCAAAGGACATTACCTTCGATTAAAGGATCAAATCTCTGCCAGCCTCTCCAACCCATCCTCCCAAATGAGTCATATCATCATGCTATTGTACTTGCCAAAAGAGTATCTAGGAAATAAAGTACTAGCTCCTAATCAGAGTCTTAGAATTCACCTTCAAGGTGACTATGCTAAAGCAGCTTTAAGATCACTGCAAGTGGGAGGAAAAGAACTGATGGATGAGAAATAATAAAGGAGACAATCTTTAGTTTCAAATAACAGAATAACTCAATGTCCACACTTTAATTACTTTAGTCAAAACACATATTTTAGATGCAATTTGTTCACACCAGTATTGTGAAATGTAATGAAAAATTGAAAACACATTTTCCCCCCTAAATGATAGAGCAGCATTACATTTTCCAATACTGTTGGCTGGTTTCTTAAAATTTATGTTTGCATGTGCCCCAGACAAACTTAGCTCTAGTTTGCTTTATTAAATATTTATTTTCTGTCCAGGAAAAAAATTAAGAAAGTGGAATTTAGTAAAAAATTAAATTTGTGAAATGGAACTAAAATGGTAGTGCTAAAAATATCACTAGAATTAAAAAGTTCATCTTCTATATAGCTCAAAAACAATATTAATTTTTTAAATGTAACTACAAAATCACATATTTATTGTGTAATATTTGAAATATTACAAATATCCAATATAGTTTAATTAAATATGAATGAATGTATTGCACACAATCATCTGGGAGATGGGCTAAAATATGACATTAATGAATTAAATAGTCTGTCAATTCAGCACAATGCAGACAAACTGGAAAAAATAAGCATCGGCCAAGAAAACCTTTGAATAAAAATAGCTGTCTAAATGATCACATTGATAATTACTTCTCAACATATTCTCTGGAAAGAGGTATTTCAGAGCTCTCTGAATGGATTCGGTGCTGCTCACAAAATACCACTCTTGGCACTGATTTTAGTTAGATATTACCTCAAAGTTATACCCGGTATTACTAAAAAGGAATGATGTCCCTGTCAATTGACTACATCATTGTTGACTTTTGAAGTGGGCTGTCCGCAAACTCAGTCAGACAGGTAACACCAAACATCTTCCAGGATGCTTGTTGATGCTTCTAGAAGTTATAAAACTCATTCCTCCAAAAAGCTGCCCTAAAACTTAAAACTCCTAAGAAATTTTATAACGGAAACTATTTTAAGAGAAAATAAGGATCCAAGTTAAAGCATACAAAAATCAGGAGATGAAAAAAATAAGGTCCCAATCCAGCTGTGAGATTCACTTGGGTGAATTTCTGTCCCTACCCAAACCCACTGAGCGATTGGGACCCAAGGTCATGTATATGACATCTTAACTACACTGTCCTTGAGTATGTACTTTACATAATCATATTCTACTTTTGAAATGGTTGTGATGGGTTGGATCACAGAAACCCCCTTTGGGACTGCCAACTGATGTGCCAAGACTACCTCTAAGCCCGTTTTCCCTGGCATCTTGGGGCTTCAGTGCCCTGCGGGGTTTGAGCCAGACACACTAGCCTGCAACAAACCCAGACCCAGGTCTGAGCAACATCCCCCAAAAGCTGCAGGCTTAACTGAAAACAGCTTAAGAAGTGCTCCTGTCTCCAGCACTCAGATGCCCAGCTCCCAATGGGATCCAAACCCCAAATAAATCCGTTTTACCCTGTATAAAGCTTATATAGGATAAACTCATAAATTGTTCTCTCTCTATAACACTGATAGAGAGATATGCACAGATGTTTGCCACTCTCCCCCCCCCCCCCCCCCGGTATTAATACATACTCTGGATTAATTAATAAGTAAAAGTGATTTTATTAAATACAAAAGTAGGATTTAAATGGTTCCAAGTAATAACAGAAAGAACAAAGTGAATTACCAAGCAAAATAAAATAAAATACGCAAGTCTAAACCTAATACAGTAAGAAAGTGATTACAGATTAAATCTCTCCCTCAGAGATGTTCCAGTATGCTTCTTTTACAAACTAGCCTCCTCCTAGTCTGAGTCCAGCAATCACTCACCCCCCCCCCCCCCCCTGTGGTTATTGTCCTTTGTTCCAGTTTCTTTCAGGTATGCTTTGGGGGTGGAGAGGCTATCTCTTGAGCCAGCTGAAGACCAAAAATGGAGGTTTTCCCCAGGGGCTTAAATAGACTTTCTCTTGGGGTTGGAGACCCCCTCCTCTCTGCTATGCAGAAAGGTAGCTACAAGATGGAGTTTTGGAGTCACATGGGCAAGTCACGTGTCCATGCATGACTCAGGACTTTACAGGTGGCAGCCATTGTTCACATGCTACCTTGAACGTCCTCAGGTAGACTTCTTATGTGGATTGGAGTCTTCCAGGGTTCCATTGTCAGTTAAGTGTTTCTTGATTGGGCACTTAACTTGCAAATTCCTTTCTTAAAAAGCTGACCAAATGCCTTACTAAGGCTACTTAAAATCAAACAAGTACATAGCCAATATTCATAACTTCGAATACAAAAATGATACATGCATACAAATAGGATGAATATATTCAGTAGATCATAACCTTTGCAGAGGTATGTTACATGGCATATGTAGCACAAAACATATTCCAGTTATGTCTTATATACATTCATAAGCATTTTTCAATAAAGCATTATGGAGTGCAATGTCACAATAGTAATATAGCATCAGCATCCCATAGCACTAGTGCAGTATAAAATCATTAGAAGAAATGGGGTAAAATCCTGACTCCATTGATGTCAGTGGCAAAACGCCCATTAACTTCCGGTATGAAGATTTTCACTATGGCCACTGCCCCTAATTGCTTCCTATTTAAGACTTCAATCCTGCAAGCACTTATGCATATGCACGCAACCACATGTATATGTTGCTTGGCCACTACATAGTAACAATGTTGTATAAGTAAAATTATTTCTTAGTTTAAATAATTAATCAGACCTAGATGAACTATATTTTACTTCTAAAATGTTTTTTTTTTAAATATACGCATCTATATGACCTTCTTGCATTTAGACTAAATTATTTGTTTTTAGTCTGCAGTAACAGTCTCACTTTTCTGGGTAAAGCAAACAGAACATTAACTGGTAAATATATGTCCAGTTTTCCTCTGAGGAGGATGAACAAATGCACATTTGAGACTCAGTTTCAATGAGGTGGCATTTATTAATACGAGCTTTAAATGGATTTAGGGCAGAAAACAAGCAGTAATAACTAATATATTGCAGAACATGTGACAACAGAATATCTGTCCCTTGTAGAAATGAGGTTTTCATTATTTATGTCCCTTTCTGTATATAATGCATATAGTAGATTGCATACATGAATAATTTATTTTCCATCACAGATAATAAGTACTCTAGATTTTGTTTTATTTCAGTTTCAGAAATGAAGTCAAACATTCGAAGATCTGACTTCAGAAAGTTCAAGGACCCATATCATTCCCTATGGAAGAATAACCCATCTAGGGGGCAGGAAATGACATTAGGTTTTCTGAATTACCTCACTGAGAGAGGAAGGGATTTGCCCATTCCCCATTATGGATATGAATGATTAGGAAGCTAAAAGACCATTGTGCTGGGACACTTGAAGAGAAGCTGTGCCTTGGCATAGGAATGTGAGACATCCTCTCTACAATGGCAACAAGGTAAGGATGTAGGAACTATGTGTTGTGTCTTGTCATGGCTGCACAGTAACAGCCTTGGGGATGACCCAGAGAGAAATAATGTTCCTTGGAGCAGAATTAATTCCCACGTTGAAGTCTGCAAGGGAGCATGTTTCCTGAGTCCAACATGAAATCTAAAGAGAGCCCCAACCCCATCAGCTCATGTGAGGAGACTTCCACAGAGATCCAGGGAAGCAGGGAGCATGCTGAAAGGTCTCTTCATCTCCACTCCACACTCCTCAACCCCCTGAGGTCCTCATGAGTTCTTCAATGCTTGGTGGAAGGAAGAATATTCTCTAACACAGTTTTTTTGTTAAATGTTATGCACACAAAGTAGGGTTGTCAACTTTCTAATTGCACAAAATCAAACACCCTTGCCCCGCCACTGCCCTGCCCCCGAGATCCCGCCCCTTCTTTGAGGCCTCACCCCCACTCACTCCAGATCCCCTCCCTTCATCGCTCACTCTCCCCCACCCTCACTCACTTTCACCGGGCTGGAGCAGGCAGTTGGGGTGCGGGAGGGGGTCAGGGAGTGGGGATGGGGAGCGTTCAGGGGAGGGGGTGGTAAGAGGGGGGAAGAGGAGGGGCAGGGGTGAAACAGGGGCAGGAAGAGGTGGGGGTGGGGCAGGGTGGGGTCTTGGGGGAAGAAGGGAGATCCAGGGAACTACAGGTCAAACAGCCTCACCTCAGTCCCTGGAAAAATCATGGAGCAGGTCCTCAAGGAATCAATTTTGAAGCACTTAGAGGAGAGGAAAGTGATCAGGAACAGTCAGCATGGATTCACCAAGGGCAAGTCATGCCTGACTAACCTAATTGCTTTCTATGATGAGATAACTGGCTCTGTGGATGAGGGGAAAGCAGTGGAAGTGTTATTCCTTGACTTTAGCAAAGCTTTTGGTACGGTCTCCCAATACTTGCCAGCAAGTTAAAGAAGTATGGGCTGGATGAATGGACTATAAGGTGGATAGAAAGCTGGCTAGATCATCAGGCTCAACGGGTAGTGATCAATGGCTCCATGTTTAGTTGGCAGCCAGTATCAAGCAGAGTGCCCCAAGGGTCAGTCCTGGGGCTGGTTTTGTTCAATATCTTCATTAATGATCTGGAGAATAGCGTGGATTGCACCCTCAGCAAGTTTGCAGATGATGCTAAACTGGGAGGAGTGGTAGATACGCTAGAGGGTAGGGATAGGATACAGAGTGACCTAGACAAATTAGAGGATTGGGCCAAAAGAAATCTGATGAGGTTCAACAAGGACAAGTGCAGAGTCCTGCACTTAGGACGGAAGAATCCCATGCACTGCTACAGACTTGGGACTGAGTGGCTAGGCAGTAGTTCTGCAGAAAAGGACCTAGGGGTTACAGTGGACAAGAAACTGGATATGAGTCAACAGTGTGCCCTTATTGCCAAGAAGGCTAATGGCATTTTGGGCTGTATAAGTAGGGGCATTGCCAGCAGATCGAGGGATGTGATCATTCTTCTCTATTCGGCATTGGTCAGGCCTCATCTGGAGTACTGTGTCCAGTTTTGGTCCCCACACTACAAGAAGGATGTGGAAAAATTGGAAAGAGTCCAGTGGAGGGCAACAAAAATGATTAGGGGCCTGGAACACATGATTTATGAGGAGAGGCTGAGGGAACTGGGATTATTACATCTGGAGAAGAGAAGAATGGGGAGGGGGGCGGGATATAATAGCTGCTTTCAACTTCCTGAAAGGGAGTTCTAAAGAAGATGGATCTAGACTGTTCTCAGTGGTACCAGATGACAGAACAAGAAGTAATAGTCTCAAGTTGCAGTGGGGGAGGTTTAGGTTGGATATTAGGAAAAACTTTTTCACTAGGAGGGTGGCGAAGTACTGTAATGGGTTACCTAGGGAGGTGTGGAATCTCCTTCCTTAGAGGTTTTTAAGGTCAGTCTTGACAAAACCCTGGCTGGGATGATTTAGTAGGTCCTGCTTTGAGCAGGGGGTTGGACTAGATGACCTCCTGAGGTCCCTTCCAACCCTGATATTCTATGATTCTATGAGGGCTGGGGCCAAGGGGTTTGGAGTGCGGGAGTGGGCTCAGGGCGGGGGCAGCAAGTTGGGGTATGGGAGGGGGTTTGGGCTCTGTCTGGGGGTGTGGGCTCTGGGTTGGGGCCAGGGATGAGGGGCTTGGGGTGCAGGAGGCAGCTCCGGGCTGCCGCTGAAGGGTTTGGAGTGCGGGAGGGGACTCAGGGCTGGAGCAGGGGGTTGGGGTGCAGGAGGGGATGTGGGGGTTCAGGACTGGGGTAGGGGGTTGGGGCGTGGGTGGGGGTGCGGGTCTGAGAAGGAGTTTGGGAGTGGGAGGGGGTTCTGACCTGGGGCGGGGGGTTGGGGTGCAGGTGGGGTGTGGGGTCTGGGAAGGAGTTAGGGTGCAGGAGGAAGTTCTGACTTGGGGTGCAGGCTCTGGTGGCTCCTGGTTGGTGGCACAGTGAGGCTAAGGTAGGCTCTGTGCCTGCCCTTGCTACGCACTGCTCCCGGAAGCAGCCGGCATGTCCAGCTTCTAGGCAGAGGTGTGGCCAGGTGGCTCCACACCTGCAGGCGCCGCCCCCGCAGATCCCATTGGCCACGGTTCTTGGACAATGGGAGCTGTGAAGCCAGCACTTCGGCAGGGGCAGTGCATGGAGCCTCCCTGGCCCCTGGGCCTAGAGGCCGCAGGGACATGCTGTCCGCTTCCAGGAGCTGTTTGGAGCCAGGATAGAACGAAGCCTTCCTGCCAACTGGACTTTTAACAGCCTGGTCAGCGGTGCTGACCGGAGCCACCAGGGCCCCTTTTTGACCGGGCGTTCCGGTTGAAAACTGGACACCTGGCAACCCTAACGCAAAGCAGTGAGGTAAACACATGTGAAACTTCAGTACTTACAATTTATTTGGACTTTCAAAAGCCTTTGACAAAGTTCTTTACAAGATGCTAATAAGGAAACCAAACTCATTTAGTGAGACATAAAGTAATGTCATGCATCAGAAACTGGCTAAGAGATGGAAAACAAAAAGCAGGAATATATGGTTAATATCCAACAGGGTTACAGGTTAACTGTTTAGAGCCATGCTATTTAATAAATATTAACGATCTGCCAAAAGGATGAACATTGAGGCAAAATCATTTAGGAATGGTCTACACTTAAAAGTTTTGGTGGCATAACTATGTCAGTTGGGATGAGATTTGTTGTCGACAAAACTATGCTGGTAAAAGCCCTGGTACAGACAAGTTATGCTTGTGCAAGGCACCTTTATAGTTTATTTTGGTTTCTGAACTGGAATAATCTATACTGTTATAGGTACTGTTATACCTATATAACTGTCTCCACACTAGGTTTTTTTCCCCAGCTTTAACTATGCCAGCATTGTCAAAGCAGCAAAATTTGTTAAATGTAGACAAGCCCTTAGTCTGGTCAAGGGTAGAGAAGACTGTGAGAAAATTCAGAGGGAACTAACAGAGACTCAAATGATGTCCTATATATCTGCGTATGGGAGAAGAGGAGTGGGCATTGTCTCCCACTAGCTCCAGAAAGAATCCCTGGATATGATGACACTGACGGCTTCCCAGAGATTTCTCAGGATCTGTGGAGATCTCCCGGGAAGCAGCTTGGGGATGGTAAGAGAGAGGCTCTGAGGCTATTTGCTGTAGGAGGCCAGAGGACAAACCTACTGCTCCTTCATGTCCTGACGGGATGATATAGGGAGATTAACATCAATGGAAAATTATGGAGATTCCTACCTCTGAAATCCCTTCCTGTGGGCTCTACCATGGAAGGGGAAGATCTGAGCCAAACGTATTAATGGCAGATTAAATTCACTGCTGACAGTGCAAAGAAATTCACATTGGAAGAAATAATTTGAACTGCTCATGCCAATTGCTGATTCAAAATTAACTTAAATTAATTTAGGAAAAGAATCCAGGAGTCATTTTATAAAGCTCAATGGAAACTTCTGTTCAGTGTCAGAACAATGTCAGATGGTCAAAATATTACTATATATAAAGAACGATAGAGAAAATAATGCTAAAAATATTAGAAGGCTGTTCTAAAATTGATGTTATGCCCTCATCCAGAACAGTGTTCCATTCTGGTCAATCTTTCTCAAAAAAGATATAGCAGAAAGAGAAAGGACTCAGACAAGCTATGAGTCTGAAATAAATGATTCAGTCATAAATGATTAGAAACAGAAAAAAAAATTGTATGAAGAGAAATTGAAAAGACGGGTTATTTTGCTTAGAGAGGAGACAAATAAGAGGGCATACTACAGTGGTATACAAATGAAGGAAGGGTAAAGACAAGGCAAATTGGGTGCTGATATTTACCTTTTCTCCTTATACAAGAAGCGGTGGGGACGCATTCAGCAAAACTGAAAACACTGCCTATCACGCTGACCAATATTCTCATTGTTTCCTTGTGGTCTTCTGCTTGTCTGTCTAGCTCCACCTGTTGTCTCTTGTCTTGTACTTAGGTTGTAAGCTCTTTGGGACAGGGACCATCTTTTTTTTCTGTGACTGTACAGTGCCTGCTCCATGACTGGGATAACGAGGCACGACCACAAGAATAATACATTTAAAAACGATTAAAAGGATTTTTTTTCCAAAAGGCACAAGTAATTAGAGTAGTTCATTTAAAAAAAAATTAAACAAAATTTTTCATTGACAAGTAGAATTTCAACCAAAATATATTTGAAACATTTTGAAAAAAATGTTTTGTTTGTTTTATGAACAGGTTTATAGATTGTCTAATTTTATTTATTTTAGAAGCATTTTATTCAAATAGTATAATTTCAAAACACATTTTTGAAAAACCACTTAAACCTCAAAACATTAACTTGTGGAACTCACTGCCACATGATATAATTGAGTCCAATACTTGGTAGCATTAAAAATGATTAGATATTTATATGGATAATGAGAATATCCATATTTACATTGGATGGGAGAAAAAAAATCTACATGTGATATATATATATCCTCTATCTTTAGGAGATAAGCCAATCACTAACTGACAGGATGAAGAAGAAACTTCACCTATGGCTATAATGTTACATTACAGGCTTTCTTGTGCCTTTCGCTGAAGCTTGTGGCACTATCAATCACAAAATACTGTTGTTGATGGACCACTGGTCTGACCTGGTATGGGAGTTCTGATGTCCCCTTCCTTTATGACAATGAAGTATGATGCTTCCAAGTAAAAAAAACAACAACAACAACAAAAATAGGGTTACCATTCGTCCAGATTCCCCCGGACATGTCCGGCTTTTTGAGCTAAAAATAGCGTCCGGGGGGACTTTGTAAATGTCCGGACTTCCCCCCCCCGCCCTGCAGAGCGCGCGCGGCTAACAGGGCAGCCGGCCGGATGGTGCCACTTACATGGGGCTCCGACAGCCAGAGAGAGCCCCTCCTCCGCTTCCCCTGCAGGAGAGATCACTCCCTCCCTCCCTCCCTCCTTGCATTTGCAGATCGCCTCCGGCAGTCTGGAGCTCCTCCCCCGCTCCTCCTCCACTGCTGCCCAGCGTGCCGGGATGAACAGCTCAGGCCATTCCTGAGCAAGTTCACAGAGACGTTAGGCGAAGGCCAACAACAAGGGGGACAGGGGGTCGGAGAAGGGGCAGGGAGGTTTTGGAGGGGGCAGTCAAGAGACAGGGGGGTTGGGAATTCAGGGGGGGCTTTCTGGGGGGTGGATAAGGTTTTGGGCAGTCAGGGTACAGTTAGGGGGTAGGGTCCTGGGGGGCAGTTAGGGGACAAGGAACAGGGAGGCTTAGGTAGGGGGTGGGGTTCTGGAGGGCAGTTAGGAGCAGGGGTCCCAGGAGGGGGCAGCCGGGGGACAAGGAGCGGGGGGGGGGGGATTGGGAGTTCTGGGGGCGGGGCTGTCAGGGGGCAGGAGTGGGGAGAGGGATTGGAGCAGTCAGGGGACAGGGAGCAGAGGGGTTTAGATGGGTCGGGAGTTCTGTGGGGGGCTGTCAGGGGGTGGGGAGTGGTTGGATGGGGCGTGGGAGTCCCAGGGGTCTGTCTGGGGGTGGGGGGGTGGATAAGGGTTGGGGCAGTCAGGGTACAGGTAGGGGGTAGGGTCCTAGGGGGCCAGTTAGGATGGGGGGAGGGTCTCAGGAGGGGGCAGTCAGGGGACAAGAGGCAGGGAGGCGTAGGTAGGGGGTGGAGTCCTGGGGGGCAGTTAGGGGCAGGGGTCCCAGGAGGGGGCAGTCATGGGACAAGGAGCGGGGGGAGGGTTGGGGGTTCTGAGGGGGGCGGGAAGTGGGAGGGGCAGGGGCGGGGCTAGGGCAGGACGGGGGTGGGGCTAGGGCAGGGCTCCTCCCGTCCTCTTTTTTGCTTGCTGAAATATGGTAACCCTAGGTTCATGAATAACCTGTTACTTTACATAGGCCTTAAGCAAAGGTGGTACGGTTCCAGCCTACGTTGGCAGCACTCATATCAAAGTAGCTGATGTAGATTCTGAAAGAGAAGAGAGATGCTGAGAACAGAGCCTGCAAAACTTCTGGATTTCACTTAATGAAACTAACATATTTACAGTGTCAAATATCCCTGTAATCCTGAAGCCTTCTCCAGATTTTACTATCTGACTTACATGCTCCGTAAACTGTCAAGCATCTGCAAAAGCTTAATATAGTCTCCTTATCTTCCTGTCAATTTGTACATATCGTTTCAACTTACCTTAAAATTATTTACTCTTAAATAAAGAGACATTGTCTTGTCTCTTTGGGCCTACATACAGGAAGAGCAACAGAAATGCCGCTTTTCTTTTGTAAAAATTCTGATGGAAACAGGTTTAAAAAAAAAAATTCCTCTGCTGTTTGTTTGCATCCCAGATCCTGCATTGCAAATGCAAGTGCATGAGAACCTGAAAGTGAAATTAATAAGAACTAGCAAGTGATACTGACTAGTACAATGTTGCATTCTGGAAGAGGAGATGTGAAAAGCAAACAGAAGTAGTGGAAAGTTACTTACATTTTTCAAACCTTTATTTTTAAAAAATATGGCTTCTAAACTGACAGGATTTCAACTTTTTCTTCAGTTTCTGTTCTGGTAGCATTAATTTTTGTTCTCTAGTAGTTAGTCAGGTTGTTGTATCTAATCAGTTGGCCATGGTCACATACTAGCTGAACCTGAGATGTTCAGCACCAGAACCTCCTACCATTTGTGCTAAAGGGTTATCCCCTTCCTAGTATAATTGTCAATACAGAGTTTAAATATTTATTTTTTACTGTCTTCAAACAAGTTCAAAAAAGTGTAATGCAAAGAGCTATGTAGTTTGGGGTTAGTAGTTAACAGATATGGAAACCCCAAATCAGGCACACTGTAGTACAGGCTCACCTGTCTGCAGGTATTTTCAGATGTTTGTTCATCAGATCACACAGCAGCTTGGAATAGTCCTTGTTCTCCTGGTCTCCTATCTTGCCAGTGCTGTAGAGAAAGCACATGGCTCAGGGGTCTTTGGAGCCATGGAAGGACAGCAGCTGATCAGTAGAGATCTGTAGCGCTAGATACTGTGAGAAGAAAATTGCTTTTCTTTGTCATTGTTGGGGAGATTTTTTCAAAGGCACAAATTACACTTGGGTGCCTAAATCCCATTAACTGCTAATGGCAGTTTGTACTGCAATACCAGTTTGTGCTTTGGAATTCTCCCTTGTATACAAATTTTTTAACCCTAGCTTGTTGTTACATTCTTGGGTGCATTTAATACTAGTGAGGAGTTGCCACCCCTTGCCCTGTAACCTCAAGTGCGTCACAATGCCTTGCCACTGTGGCTCCTCTGCCTGGGTCACTCACCAACAGCAACAAGCATGTGCTGTCTATATAGTGGGCAACCCTGGTCCAATGCTTTGGATCCCGGAGTCTGCCTGCAATCCCACAGATTTCCACTGGCTTCTACCAGCCTTGGTTAACAACTGTTATGGTGACTCCACACGCTCATAGCCCTGAATTTTCCCAAAAACCAATTTTGATTGTTCCAGGACTGGACATATCGGAGGGATATTAAGGATTGCTGCCCTTTTTAAGGAGTCAATATCCAACAGCTGGCTACTTTAACTGGAGTTACCAAACTGTTCAGTTTAAATACAGCACTAGATTATTTTTTTTTTTAGATTAAAAATAAAACAAGCTTATAACAAATATATGATTTTAAATGATTTCAAATATGAGTTAGAAATGGTTACCTGCAAATAAAAGTGAAACCACCCATCTAAAATTTAATCTAGCAAATTTTGGTTCAAAGCTTTGTTTAAGATGGACTTCCTCACCCCCAGTTTTCCATTAAGAGGGTGACTGACACTTCCTTGATCAGGATCTTGCCCAGATGCCCAAAGGTGTTTAGGTGAAAGAACTTGGGGTTCTCTATATAGTCTAAGGAATCCTCGAAGTGGATTATTCTGAAGGATTTCCTGCTCCTCCCCCTGCAAGTAAAGCTCATTTGAACTGTGAGGTAGGTGGCAGAGCATGGAGCTTCCTTCACCACCAGACTCCTCATTTCCCCACTCGTTGGCAGGAAACAGAATAACTTGAATTTCAGCAATCTCCTCCCTCTGCTGTCTTGAGGACCCTGTTTATTAATTATATGTAAATTGAGGCAAAAACACATTACTTTGGTTAGAATAGGCCAATTTAACAGCTTTTGCCTACCTAAGCAGGGCTGTCTGGTTTTGACCATATGCTAATGACATCATACAGGGGGACTTCATTACTTTACATAAATATTTCTACATCCATTTCACCATGATATTAGTGACAAGTAAATCTAGTTTTCAGATGATTCCTCATAAAATGTACTTTGTACAAAGGTTACAATAGTGTGTAGGTGTGACTACAGGGGGTGCTTGTGACATTGCACTCCATATGTTTATGGATGTGAATGCTTATGAATGTGAATATAATGTAACTGGTATATGCTTTATGAAAAAGGTCTCTTGTAAGGTATCATTACAAAGTTTATAATCTGAGTGTTCATCTATTTGTATCATTCTTGTATCTAAAACCAGAAATATGAAGTATTACTCTGAGGTCTTCTTGTAATAATGTAAAGTGTGGGCCATTAATGGTGGTTTAGAATCTTGATGGCTCCCATCGACTAGGACAATTGGTTGTAAATGGCTCTGTTTACTTGCAAGCCTTCCTGCGTTTGTCTGAGTCAGGCTGGGAAGAATAGAGGCTTGGGGTCTCACTGGACATGTGACCATGTCACCTGGTACTGGAATCCATCTTAAACCTGGTGCTTTTCCATGTAGGAGGAGGGGTGGGGACCCAGAGAGACAAAAGATTCCCACCTTGTGCCAAAGCTATAAAAGAGGGTGGAACAGAACAAAGGGGGCTGCCAGTCATGAGCAATCCCCTAGTTACCACCTGAGCTGGAACTACCAAGGACTGTGCCGGGGAAAGGATTGGGCCCAGACTAGGAAGGAGTCTAGTCTGTGGAAAGAAGCTTATTGGAACATCTGAGGGTGAGATTTACCTGTAATCAGTTTCTTAATGTATTAGGCTTAGATAGGGTTACCATACGTCCGGTTTTTCCAGACATGCCCGGCTTTTTGGTCCTCAAATCCCCGTCCGGGGGGAATTGCCAAAAAGCCAAACATGTAAGCAGGGGACTAGTATTTTCCCGGACCTTAGAGCGGCTCCGGCAGGCTGCGAGCTGCAGGCGGATTCCCCTGTGGCGGCGGCTGCTGCTGCTCCCCCCAGACACCTCAGCTTTGTGTAGCTGAAGAGCCGAGCTGCCCGAGCGCTACCGGCTTCACAGTTTGCCGGGCAGCCTCCAGACCCTGCGCCGCCGGCCGGGCGCTTCCCCTCCCGGGCTCCGGCTGCGCTGGGGAAGCGCCCGGCCAGGGGCGCAGGGTCTGGGGGCTGCCCGGCAAACCGTGAAGCCGGTAGCGCTCGGGCAGCTTTTTCGCGTGGCTGGGAGGGAGGAGGGGGAATGCGGGGCACTCAGGGGAAGGGGCGGAGTTGGGGTGGGGCCAGGCCAGGTGGGAAAGGGGCGGAGTTGGGGCAGGTCCGGGGGTGGAGCCAGGGCCCCATGGAGTGTCCTCTTTTTTTAATTTTTAAATATGGTAACCCTAACAAAAACCAAACACCACCAACAAGAGCAGCAGCTCTAACATAACATAAGGGAAGGAAATATGTCCGATCAGGTCAGAGTTATTCATTAACACCTGAAAGCCATCTTCATGTATATCTGGTAGTAGATTAGAAAGAGAATGAAAGAGAGAACAGAAGGTGTGTGTGTGTGCGGGGGGGGGGGAACAAATGAGTGGAACATTAGGCAAGCAGCTACTGATAGACCACCTACAGTAGATATTGAAGAGGTTGCTTCCAATTATACAGAAAAATTGATTAGCAGATTTGTGTGTGTGTGAGTTTAATAAAAGGAGGCATTATGAAGAACTGAACTGGAAATCTGCTTATACAAATATAAAAGCATAAATCTGTGAGGAGTGAAGAATGGGTTTGCGAGTTCAGACATAATTATACTGTTGAGATGTATGACTATGTTATACTATTGAGCAGGATCCAGCCTTACCCTTGAGAGTAGTGTTAAAAATCCCTTCAAGGACTCATATGTTAGATTTTCACTGTGGCATCCCTGGTAGCATTTTTTCAATATGGGAAATAAATGTAATTTCCATTGTGATAAAATGATAGAAATTTGAAATACTTATTCACATTCAGTTAAAAGCACACAAACATTCTCAATAAAAGTCCTCTTTATAAAATGAAACCATCCACAAATACTGCAGGCTCAAATACTGCATGCTCAAATACTGATGCTTACAGACTGGAATCTATTATTTCATCCCTTCTTCCTTGTCTTTAGCTTTGTTTTCACAGTCTTTTGTAAACATTTTAAAAGTGTTTTATAAAAAGGAGGCTGATCCCAGGGGACATACATACTCATCCTGTCATTGTGATGTACCAAAAGTGTAAAAGAAAGATGGAACTGATTTCTTGCCCCCACTTAAGAGAGAGTTACCTCCACAAACACTTCACCTCAGCCCATTTTAAAAGTATCTAAATGCATAAGTTCTTTTTCTAAACTTGGGTCTTTTTATTTGTGACATTTAATTTTGAAATATTTTTTGAAGAAGGGACAATATTTTAACTTACCGTGGTTGTGAGAAAAAGTCCTCAGAATATATCAGTCTAGTCTCATTTTTCAGAGAGATTTTTTTGAGATATTTGTACTACATCATTTTAATGCTAGCAATCGCTGACAGCTAAACTATTAAATTAAATATGTTGTGGATTCTTATTATTGGAGTGTTAAAATGCAGTTGTACTCTGAAGAGTGACTGTAAAAATGACATTGCGTGGACTCCAAAATTTAGTCTTACTCAGGGACTTCCAGATGAAAGCTCCTAAACTTACTTGTAAAAAGATGTTATTTCTACCTACCAGCCTCAAAAAAGTCAACTTGGGATCTGAAATTCAATCTGTATTAATTTGTGCTATACTGTTTGTGCCTTGACGTGGGGGAGATATCTGTTGAATAAAAAGCTGCCATTTTTAACAGTAATGTGTCAGTGTAGAATTTCCCTTTAAAGGGTTTCTAAACATACTTTTGAACATCCAGTAGATAGTTACACCAATGCAATTTCATAACTGGGAATCATTTGATCTCTTCTGAGTTGCTGAACTATTCTGTTAATTGATTGCATTTGTTAAAATGTCTATAATGAAGAATACTGTATTTCCATCCAATAAACTAGATTCATTAGTGTGTTGTTAAACACTGTGGCTCTGAAGGATGGATAAGAAGCTGAAAGAACAAAGTCCTTTCCCAGTTCTTTGCTTCATTAAACAGTCTGAAGGACTTCTCCAAAGGGCACAGCCTTGAATGGTTAGGTTATCTCAACTAAAACCTCAGCACTGAAGAACCTACTTCAGTGGGAGAGACCCCTCCGTGCCTGTGTGTGAATGATTTAAAAAAAAAAAAAAAGAAGAAGACGAAGAACAAAAGAGTCAGCTCATTCAAATACAAGGCATTCACTGAATGAGGATTCTTTATGTAAGTAGAGTTTCGGATGCTTGAAAAACAACAGAACCGTGAGGAAATGTACTCTAGTGTTAGAAACTTGGAAAGTAAAATCTCTCCTAACTGAGGGAGGCTTGCTTTGAAAATGGATGAATCAAGTTAATTAGTAGTTTATATATCACAGATCATGAAGTAGGCCTACAGGATTTGACAGTATGAACCTTAAAATCTATAAACATACAAAATGTATTTTGTTTCTCCATTAAAGTACTTTCTAATGAAATGAAATGGTAATGTGATCAAATGACAGTGTAATAACCTGTATGAGTAAATCCCCATAGGGAAACATTTTATTTTAATAAGGTATTATTACTAGGGTTTTTCAATATGATGCCATGTTCTCTGTAAGCCACAAAAGCAAGATAAGAAGAAAATTACATGATCAGTCTTTACAAATAAAATAGTTGACAAGTTCATCAGCAGGCCCGGTAATATGGCTCATAGAGGCTTTTGATCTTTCATTATCACTGGAAGAGAGTGAACTGCAAACACTGTTAGATTTTGAAAGCAGTTATGGGTGCTCCAAATGTTATTAGAGCTACAGGCTTTCAAAGGATGAAAATGACATCACAGCAGGGTCTTAGTTATAATTAATGGAAATACGCAGATCTAGTTTTTACTTTTCAGCAGAAAACCAAAATATTTAGGACAAAACCCTAAAATTTTCTGCTGAAAACTGAAAATCATGATTTGGAAATGCTGCCATGGCTGAATTGCTGCCTCATGGAGTTGTAGTTCAAGTGCTTCATGTGTCACTTCTCTTCCATAGGCTGGGTTTCCCAACTGGACTACATCTCTCTCATGAGTCTGTGTTCACTTACACCAGAGAAGAGTTTGTCCTGCTACATCCTCTTTTCAAACAGAAGCTCATGTTTATATTTTTGTGCAATATACATATTATTAGGAATGTCTTTATTTTGAAATATTATTATTATTAACTAACACTAGATCTTACTTCTTATTCTGCCTCCACTGGACATTGTGCCAGAGTAAGGAGTGCAGGAATGGGCCTTTAATCTTTTATGCTATTTCCAGTGGCTGGAATCAAGGTGTGCCAGTTATTAAGATTCTGTCCAAGAATGAACAGTATTCTAAATGAACAGTATTTCAGGGGCATATCCATAGCTGGTGTAAATTATCATAGTTCCACTGTAGTCAGGGGATATATGACAATTTACAGTAGCTGAGGCTCTGCTCCCAAATGGCTGCATTATCATTTTGTGAACAGAATTAAATTCTCTTAGTTTGTCACATTTATAGAATTTTACCCTCTCTCCTTCTGTGGACACATCCACTAAAAAAAGGAAAAGTACTCATGCAATGCAGACCAGACTGTACACATATAAGCAGAAAGATTCAATCAGTTTAAATGTGCATATTTGGTTGACAAAAATGACATTATTTTGGTTAAAGAACTGATTGGGCAGTTATGAATTCATGTCAAGGGTCTGATTGAAAACATTTTGTTCATATAACGAACTAGGGTGTTTGACAAAATTCTTCCCATGATATATGATGTTTAGATTCACCAGTGAACATTTAATCCAGCCCCAAAACATGATTTATGCTGTGCTCTTCATCACTATTTGTTAGAATAACACTTACCATCTCTCTAAGGTCTTTCACCTTCTGAATGATCTTTCACAGGTGAATAAAATCACTAATATAACTTACCGTGTCTAGAAAATAATACTGTAATAAATTATAGACCTTATAGCATGTTCTGTGAGGAAAAGATAAGGTTATAGATGGGTAGGTATTGGAATACTCAACCTGAGGGAGGGAGTCTATCTTGAGATGGATATGGTTCTCTTCCAGTAATTCTGTTTGAATCTGACCCAAGTTAGGAATGACTCAAAGCTGTTTCCCCATAAACAGCCTATGTGAAATGAGCTAGTGGACTCAATACATGTTCTACTGAAGAGTTTCTTCATGACAAAATCATATTATCAAAAGAATCAACACTAACTGGCGCACTTGTTGGGCCAAATTTGTCCCTAAGCTGTTTAAGAGGTAAAAATGACTTCCTAAGGTTTTACAAAATATTTGGCCAAATTCTCTGCTCATGTAAATGTATGCAACTCCATTGATATGAGTGGGTTTCACCCATTCTCACCTCATAAATTCCATGCCATTGCAGGGCTCTCAGGCATTTGTCTTGGTATCTGTTTTCTCCCTGTGGCACAGTCTCCTGAGGATTGAAATGCTTTAGTTTAACTAAAGTCTTTGGGCTTAGTATAGGGGTATCTTAGTGAAAAGTAACGGTGTGTGATATATAGGAGGTCAGATTAGATGCTCTAATGATTCCCCACCGCCACCTTAAATTCTATGAAACTATTTACATCAGCAGAAAATTTGGCCCATTATGTTATCGGTATTCAGTACTCCTGCCAAGGCATGGCCACACGCACATACTTGTGTATACTGAAGGCAATTGTAGTAACAGCAAAATTCCTTCTACATTGGGATTTCTATGGGGCAGGCACTCTGTGTTTGTAGAGTCCCTAGCACAAGGGGGCCTAACAGGGTTTTTAGGTGCTGCTCTTCCAGAAATAATAATATATGATGGAAACAAGAGAGAGCAGTTGGAGGCAGGAAGGAACAATAACTACCATAAACTTTATCTATTTATTTTATCTTCTATCAACCAATAGTCAAACTGATAAATTGTACATGTGGTATTTATTGCAGAGGATTCAACACTGAGGACTGTATTGCAGTTCTTACAGAAGATGTATTGTAGCTTGTGTTTGCCAGCCATCAAACAGGCACATTTTGGGATGAGGGGAGGAGAAATTAAGGTAGATAATAGTAATTAACAACTACATGACAATACAATCCTGGAGCCTTAGGGTATTTCTACATGGAGATAAAAACCCTGAAGCATGGCCATGGCTGTCCTGGGTCATCTGACCTGGGCTTGTGGGGCTTGGGCTGCAGGACTAAAAGTTGCTGTGAAGACATTCGGGCTCAGATTAGAGCCCGAGCTCTGGGACCCTGTGAGGAATCCAGCCCAAACCTGAATGTCTACACTGCAATTTTTCAGCCCTGGAGCCCGAGCCTGAGTCAGCTGACCTGGGCCAGCCACTGTTTTCTTATCCCCATGTAGCCATACCCTTAGACATCCCTCTATCCCACAGAACAGGGATTTCTTTCATTCTGGGAACTCCTCTGAATGGAACCCACCACACCAGGCAAGAAATCCCTTGCAAGACAGGTAGGATTTAAAGGACTATGGGCTTGTCTACACCACGCAGCTTTTAGCGACAAGGCTGTGTCAACATAGCCTTGTTGCTAAAAGTCAGCGTGTGTAAACGCTCTTTGTTGGCACTTTTGCGGACAAAATACTTCCAGCCCTGTGAGCGGCATTAGCTTTGTCAGCAGGAGAGTGCTCCTGCCGACAAAGCTGCGTTCACACTGCCACTTGCATCGGCAAAACTTTTATCTTTCCTGGGGGGGCTTTTTTAAGTACCCATGAAAGACAAAAGTTTTGTCGACAAGTTTGCAGTGTAGACATACCCTGTATGTCGCTTCCTTGCATCCCCACAGCTTTACAAATGTAACAAACTCTTGTACAGATTATCACTCCAGCATTTTAATTATGTTGGTCTCTCATGGACCACACTTCAACATTGCACTGTGACATCAGGGTCAGATGAAGAGTTTACACAATGTCTAGTTTGAAAACATAGCAATACATACATACAAGTACATTAATAAAGAATTCTGTGTAATCTAGGGTTTCTAAGATTTAGCTTTTTAAAATGGAGATATGCAACATTAGCTGTACTTGGTAGACTCCTTCTGACTATAACGTTGCCTATAACATTAATGTTAACCATGGATTCTGAAGTTCTGAGAATGTTGGAGGTAACCATCTCAGGTAAAGAACAATAATCTTTGCTAGATCTGCCCACTGCAGTCCCCAACACACTACAGATATATTTGCTTTGATGATGTAAATCTTCTTCCACTGTCAAAGGAAAAATGCATTTAACTGGATAGCTCTACCCCCAGGCTGGGAAGATGACAAAAGACTCATATTATCCACTGGCTCTCATTCCAGTATGTATCTTTCTAATATCGTATATGTGCTGTTCCAGTGCTTCTCAAGAATTTAAAATGTAGAGATTCAAATAGCTGAATCACCTGCTTGAGATAGAAGAGAACGACCAGGACATGAAAACAAACAACAGAAAATGTTTCTGGAAGGTGATGCTTTCTGTCTTGTATTAAGGACAGAGTTGGAACTAAAAGGTATCACTTTAAGAGTGTGTATAGTCAGAGTGTTTTGGACCTGCTTCCTGGCTAGAAGTCTCTGTGAAGCATAAGAAGATCAGTGTCAGAGTCTGCAGAGAGCCAGTTTAGAATAAGATGGGGTGGGTTGTGCCCCTCTTTTAGGAGCAGCTTGCTTTCTCTGTCTCTTTTTTTGGTTTTGTGTGCTATTTGAATTCTATTAAATAAAGTGGTGTTATATAGCAACCTACCAGGAAGGGTATGTTATGTTTTTATCTAACTTCTCAGTGTGTATGCTGTGAAACAATATTTTCAACCTCATATATGGTGGCCTGTAGTGACCATTTTTAATAGGATGTTTTGTTCTAAAGTGGAACTAGTTCCACCTTTCCTGGGCTGGAGGAGGAGCACTGATGGCAATTGTGTGACTTTGGGATGAACTCTGTGTAAACAAGTCCATCCTTTCCAATAAAGGTCTTGCTGACGAAAGCACTGTGATCTTTGTGAGCATTGCTTTGCTATTTGCTATGTAGGCACATTCTGACCTTGGAAATACATGCACAACTCTCATTGCAAACAATTGGACCGATGCATACCTCAGGGAGAAGAATTCAATCCATAAATTTATGTTAGCTGCCAATATAGCCATAAATCTTCAGCAAGCCAAGTAGTATGAAGTTCAGAAACACCCAAACTTAATCTAAATTAAACTATTTTTTAATTTGTCAGTTTTCATTTTTAGGTCTCTTTCTCACTTGCCTTCTTAAGCCTTTGGAAAGTGAAGCTTTTCTATATACACTTCCTACATACAACACCCCCTCCCCCAAATATATATTTATAGTATTTTTACCCTAATTCATATATATTTTGAAACTTTTTTTAGCTTTTTGTTTTTACTTCTAACTTACTTAATAGACTAGTTGCTTCCTTGTTCATTATCAAGAACAAAATCCTGAAATGGCTGCTGGTAGTGCCAACAAGTTATTGAGAGAGTATATGAGATGTGAAGTAGCTTCTGAATGTTTGGTGTCCTTCTGGAGATGATTCCGTATAGTAATACAAATTGACTGGCTCATCTTAAACTAATATACCCATGTTACTGATATTAGCCCAACACTATATAAGATACTATTTCACTTTAGGAAGCTATATGATGGGCCAGTTGAGAAAATACTATAGAGAACCAGAAATTCTACTTTCATAAAGACATCTGTAAGGGTAATTGCTGCATTTTTACTAGCAGGAGCTATAGCTAGAGTCACTGAAAATCCTGAGCAAGATAAAATAGTAGATTCTATGAATTTCAGATCACTCCTTAATTTTCTGTCACCTGGCAATAATGTTGTCAGTTTAGGAGCCTCTGTGGAGAATGGGCAGCAGCCTGCAAGCACACTAGAATAGGGGAGATATGAGGAGGCACAGATGAGAAAAAGAAAATAAAGGAAGGGTTCACAGGGAAGAAAGAAAAGGGGGAAAATGGAGGCTAAGGAATTTTTAAAATGAGGAGGAAGAAGAAAGAGAAATGAAAAGTGAAAATGGAGACAGCAAATGAGAAGAGCGTGTGTGGGAGGAGGAATGGGAAAGGTAGAATATGGAACTATTCACTGTGGAACAAAAGCATACAATAATCCTTTCTCCCATTGCCCAAGGGGAGGGGAGCACTTTTAAGGAAACTTTCTCCCTAGTGACTAGTGGACCTCTTAAAGTTCAGAAATTCAGTTCAGATAAGTACGCAAAGTTTGGCTGTCTATGGTTATGTGGACTGTTTTGAATCTTTAAGACCTATAAAATTGACCTAAAAATCTCATAAGAACATGCTTCCTTTCAAAATTTTGATACATTCTGGTTGGCCTGAAAATACTCAATTCCAGTGAAAATTTGAGCAAATTTATTTATTTGTTTGTTTTATATATTATTTTGCATTAACAGTATTTAACCAATTTATCCAGTAATCTTAAAGCTGTCTACCAACAGGGTTAAGCCTCAAAACACACTGTGGAGTAAGGTAAGTATTATACCACCCAGTTTACACACTTAGGATGTGTCTGCACAAGGCAATTTGCACGGGAGTAGCTATAATTACATAGCTACATCAGGGCAAACTAGAGCTGATGAAACATATTTAGTCAAAAGTTCAAACATTTTTTACATGTCAAGCAAATTTTTTTGCTGTTTTTCTATCTGTATATAGCAAGATCATTATTTTTTAAACGTCATTGAAAGAAATTATGAACAATTTAAAAAAAGGTTTGCATTTGCCCCACAGCCATCCTGCAAATTTTCAATGTAGACATGCAGCACCACTGTAAAACAGGGTTGGCATTAGTGTGACTCAGGGTAAGCCTATACTACACCAGATTTACACTCTTGTCATTGAAAGCAGTACTTGTTCAATAGATCTTTTAAAAATTAAGAAAATATAGACCATCCATAAATGTTATTTTTGAAACATTTCTAGATTTTTTCCTATGAAAAATCTGAAGCATTTTTTTTTTCATTTTACAGTTTTCCACAGGTCATATAAATTGACTCCATCAAGAGGGCTGGCTTAAGTATTTTACAGTTAGGGCTTGTGTACAAGACGATTTAGTGCTGGGCAAACCAGGATGCCAGTGTACAGTGCACCAGCTTGCTGCACACTAAGGGGCCATGAGTCATACCCCGAGAAACAAAGCCCCCAATCCTACACGCCTTTACACATGTACATAGCTAGTCCTAGGATATGATTAGGGCCAAGGAAAGCGCATGATTTCATGATCAGTAGACAACCGTAAAATGGGAAAGTATCTGCAGATAAAGTATCTACAGGTCACAGATGAACCAACTTCTGCAGCCTTCTATAGAACTGGAAAAAGATGACCTGAGACGGTCATTTTTACATTTACTTTTCTTAACTTCGCCAGATATTGGGAGAATCTGGTTAAATTAATCATTATTCAAAGTTTCCTGGAGACAGGTTTTGTTAGATGTTTCCTTTCTGTGTACGGCAATCCACAATCTGTTACCTGTGCTTTATGCTATAAAAAAAACAACTAACCAAAAAACCTACCACATCATTCAACCCAAAACAAAACAAACTGTTTTCATTTTGATAAAGATAAAAAATAAAATCAACACATCTGCAAAGTGGAAGCAAGAATTGCTAATAAAAGAATTAAAGTGACGCCAACACAATCAAACAAGTTATAAACTGCAAGTCCTACTTCCCCCTAGTCCTAGCAACCCTGGCTTGGAAGAAACTCTCTTCAGAATCTTTAGTGATGAAGATAATTGTGGAGACATAGGACTAAATTCCTAGTAACACTGAATGGTCGCCTTAGCCCTGGTGGGTTGTTTACTTTGGCTACATGGTTAATGATATAAATGGTTAAACAATTGGAGGGGAACTGAACTTCTGTATATTGCAGAGATTCTCTCTGAGACCAAGAAAGTGATCACCCCATTGTGATTTCATTTTCTATCCCCCCAAACATTCTTTTTCTTGAAAGCCACCCACAACCTTAAATGTACAGTCAATTAAAACAGTACATCTTTCCCCCTAATATTTATGGGTTATTTTAATCTCCATATTTTTCTGATTTATGGTATAGTATTTCTTTTTCTATTATCAAAGCTTGTTCCCCAGCTTCTCTTAATATATTAGAGGAAACTTTGTAATGGGAGAAGGATGTCTAAAACAAAAGAAAAGACAAAATCTAAACCTTTAACAGGCTGACAGTCCCCCCTGATTGACTTTTACTCTGGCTTCCTAAATCAACACAGGAATATCAACCTACCCAGTTGTATAGGAAGTGTTTTCAGACTGGGATAATATAAAGAAAAAACAACCTTGAGGATTCACACAAGGTGCTTTCCTCCTTATTGGTACTCCTAATTCCCAGATAGATTTGAGGATATGGTAGACCACACATAGACTTGAGGATATGGTAGACCAGATAAAGGAGGGGGGATTATTACACTATACCCAATTAATCCCAGTGATGACATATTCATTGGCAGGGCCGGCTCCAGCATTTCTGCCGCCCCAAGCAAAAAAAAAAAAAAAAAAAAGCCGCGACCACAATCGCGAGCGGCGGCGGCAATTGGAAAAAAGAAAAAAAAGAAAAGCCGCGATCGGCGGCGGCAGTTCGGTGGCAGGTCCTTCGCTCCTACAGGGAGTGAGGGACCTGCCGCCCCCGAATTGCCGCAGGTGCCGCTCCTCTCCCTTGGCCGCCCCAAGCACCTGCTTGTTAAGCTGGTGCCTGCAGCCGGCCCTGTTCAT
This sequence comes from Emys orbicularis, assembly GCF_028017835.1. Lineage (NCBI taxonomy): Eukaryota > Metazoa > Chordata > Testudines > Emydidae > Emys > Emys orbicularis. The sequence goes on along the minus strand of NC_088683.1, from coordinate 262,554,103 downwards.
TGGTGCCCTCAGGGGAAAATTTGCATGGTTTGGTTTACATTATCCAATATCTATCTATTACTAGATCAGGAGCTTTGCTCTGTATGACCATGTTTCAAAGCACTCCACACCTCCCTTCAAGACTGAGGAGAGGAAAGATTTCAGAAGTGGATTTTAAAAGCATTTTACACTTCTTGTAACAGTCAGGAGTTAAATATCCTTTGTAACTCTGAATCAATGAAAAGGTCTATCAGGTAGACTATAGAAGTTGCTTGGCAACCTAACAAATAGCGCAGACAAGATTCCTGACTAAATGGGAGCAGATAACATGTGGGTGGGAGACTGGGCAGACATATTTCAATATTATTAGAAAAATGAGTGACCACTACCAACCTTGGTGGAACCCAATATAAAATCCTGGATGATTACAACTTGACCTTATTAAAATTTTTAAAAATATCTGATTTAATTCAGGCATGTGCTGGAGGGAATGCAATATGGCAGGGACACTGATCCGCATCCAATGGTTGTGCCCTATAATTAAATCTTCTTAGAAGTAATCAGTCACTATGAAAAGAAGAAATCAAACATTCAGGTCATGTTCACACCAGGACTAGTGACATGGAGTACATAACACAATTGACTCTCAATCTCCAAACTTGCTCTGGATACAACTACTGTCTAGGAAACATGCTATAGTCTGAGGAATATATTCCACCAAAGAATCACAGAGTGGCAGAAAGAAATCTGGTGTAGCTGAATTAGAAAAGTTAACCTTAACATTTCAGAGTAAATACACAATTATTTTTTGAGACACTGTCTCCCTTTTTGCTGTATGATAAAACAGAAATATAAAATTGTACATTCACCCAAGTTTGTAGTCTGAATTATGACAAGCTGTTTTATCTGTGGGTGCTAACTTGAGTGGACTTTCCCCTAGTCAGCCAACCAGTAAATGAGGCAGAAGTTTTCCCTTGATGAGAGGCATGGTTCAATTATTTTGGGGTGGTTTTTGCTTTTCTGTTGTGTTTTTTCTTCATTGATTATCTGTAACTATTTATTGTAGTTCATATTGCTCTGTCCCATTTGATCCAGTGTCATGTGGGTTATATGAACAGTGGATGTTGAGCTTAGTAACATTTCAAACTTCATACTTAAAGACATTTGTCTATTCAGAGGCTGAGATTTTCAAACATCTCTAACAATTTGGGACGCTTTGATAATTGAGTGTCCAACTTGAGACAACTTAAAGAAGCAAGATTTCCAAAGAATGGTGAGCACCCGTTAGCCAAAAAATCAGGCCCCTTTAAGGTTTATTACTTTGGACACCCAGCCAATAGAGGCAGTGGTCGCTTTTGAAAATCTTGGCTTCAGAGGCTATGGGCTCAGTCCTGAAACCTTACTCAGACGAGTAGCCCCATTGAATTTAGTATAACTACTTATATGAGAAAGTGTTGCAAGCTCTGATATTACATGTGTAATTATCAGCTTGCATAAGAAAAACATATATCTGGCTTGTGTATAATGACATCGCTGTTTGTCTTATCTCTGTTTTTTTTAACATAAATGTATACGTGGGCCCAGGGAGGAGCGGTCAGAACAATTTGGAGTGGGTTAGCATCCTCAAAAAGATGACAGCATTCTTGGCACAATAATAAAGTATGGAAGAGATGATCCATGCTGTCATGCCAGGGCCCCACTGCCAAACCTGTCACCCGCCCAAACTACTGCACATGTAATATTATCACACGTCTTTAACAACATTTTTATAAGGAGTAGGAACTTAATTTTGTAAGTGCAGCTGCCTGAATTCTTTGATTCTGAAAATAGTTTTCTGAAGTTTCTCAAAGCTAGCAGACACATAGAAAAGTGGATGCATCACCTTATGCAGGCTGCTTAATGCAGGCAATATTGTAAACAGCACTCTAGGGAAAGCTTTCTGAAGTGCATTTAATTGCATTTTCCACTTCTCGTAACAGCAAGGGATTAAACTGAGACGGAATGTAATGGAACCAGCTCCTTCCTATCTGTTTAAAGAAAGACAAGAAACTAACTGAAAATTGTGTTTATTCACTTTCTAGAAAAAACATGAGCCTATCTAGAATTAATGAATATATAAGCCTATGACTTTTCATGATTAATGGTGAATTCTTAAGCTGAAATCTGAGTGGGTATTATAAGAAGTTAAGAAATGAGAAGTGAGACACACTGTACTTACTTACAAGTGTTAAATTTTCATACCCTGATTGAGCTAACCATGAGTTTTGTGGTATTTGTTTGCACCTATACAAACAACAATTAGATATTGCCCATCAATCAAAGAAGTAACCAGTGGTATATGTTACTTGTACCCATATCCGTCCATAGCTAAACAAGAAATATTTCAATTTCTACTGTGCCCCGATACATTTAAATTAAACAATCTGCTTGGGTATATTGCCCATTCTCTCTGTACTTGCTTGCCTGCACACGTCCTTTTGGAAGTTCCAGTTCTGCAAAATTATAGCACCAGTAAATTGAAATTTCTGATGCTATAATATTTGTCCTGGAAGTACAATTCCCTGGGAATGACAGCAGAGATATAAAATATTTCTCTTCAGGCAAGCAAAAGTGACATGCACCATATTCCTATCCTATTTGTAGGTCAGCAGGTATTCACGTTTGGAGATAATAAAACTTCCTTGCTGGGCACTGACACCTTCCAAAACAGAAGAGAAGGCATGAAAAGGGCTATTTAAGGAGGTCTTTCGACACAGACATGGTAAAATACAAAGAGCCACATAGACATCCTTGGCATAACTCCACTATTGATTTACACTAGGAATGGTTTGGACTTACATGCAGCTCTTTAAGAAAGTGCAAAGCTTATCAGGGTCCTGATCCAGCAAAGCACTTACACATGTGTGTAACATTACGCCCATGAGTAGTCTCACATGTATGAAATTAATGGGACTGTTCTTATGCTGAAAGTTGCATCGGTGCTTAAGAGTTTGGCTTTGGAATATGCTGCAAATTCAACCCTTGCTGCTGGCTCCAGTTTGCATGGGAGTGCAGAGCACATGCAGGCCATGCGTGCCCCCTCTACTGTACAGAGTTCAAAGATAATGGAATGTCTTTGATGGCAATAAGAAGGGATCACGAGCAGGTTGAAGAAGAACATCCCTCTCTCCCACAGGTGGCCATGTAATGGCTGTGGAACCTACTCCAACCATTGAGCAATCTGTCTTGTGTGGGGAAGATTCCTTCTCCCTGGCTTCCCTGCACATCCAAGTAACTGGGCTAAACACTGAGCTCTGTATTTTCCCTTAAGACACAATGGATCATGTGGTAGTGCTAATTAGTGTGCACACCTTCCTGCCCCATGCTTCTACTGCAGTAATCAAAGCCACTATGTAACATGTTAGTGTCTGGGCCTTTATTGTACAGTTCCTAACACAATGGGGCCCAAATACTGACATAAATTAATAACAGAAATGGTGATAATTTAAAAATAATCTTACACCATGAATTCTAGGGAGTTTTGTTCAAACAATGTCTAGAAACAAACAAAACAAAAACAAAACCTCCGCCCCCCCCGGGTATTTTTATATAATATTTTTGTTTTTAGGTCAATTTTTTTCTCGTTTGATTTCCTATCTTCTCTCTTCCCCATTTTACCAATTCTGCCTCTACTGACTCTGTGCCTACTGCATCTTATTCCTCCCACCCTAACATCCTGTCAGTTTCATTTTGTCTTGACAAATACAACCAGGAGCTGCTTAGTGCTTGAAGTGGAAGGGGGGGAAAAGCAGCTTTTAAACTTCTGCATTCTGTTGGCTCTTTGGTCTCTTCCCACAGCCTCTTCAGTGGGTTAGTTTCATTTTGCATTGAACAATACAATCAGGAGCACAAAGCAGCACCCAATTGGATTTTTTCAGTACTAAATTAAATTAACCAGCTGATCAGATGAGAAGAGGAGGACTGTGGAAATTCAGGGCAGTGATTGAAAGAAGATGAAAACCCTGCCTGTTTAAAATGTAATAGTATTGAAGTGAGCTACCCCCATCCAGCTCCCATTTAGTCTCTTATTCTGATTATATATTGAAATAAACATATGGGAGCACAGCAGCACTTAATTATATTGTTTAATATAAATACACTGAATACCTGGGTGGTAGAGAAGAGGGTTTCTTGAAAGTTTCCACTGCAGGAAGAGAAGCGGTCTGGACAAGAAAGGTTGAGTTGTTCCTCAGCATCTGTAGCAGATGGTGGATAGAAACCACAGAAAGAGGAAGGGATATACAGATTTCTAGGAGAAAGGAAGCCCTGAGGCAAGAAGGAGCTCCATATTTATTCACATTTGTTTTGCATATTGATCTATATTTTTCTTCATGATTGTGATAATGTCAGCTAATGCAAAAGAAATTCTAAACAGCAGTGGGATTATGCTTATTAACCACAATCATGTGACTGCTTTGGCCAATCACAATTAAGGGATTGGACATCTCTCATCATAAGGTCATTTCTACTCTGCTTTCTTCCTGGTTTTAAGAAAGCTTCTCTTTCTCTCTATTAATCTCAGACATGTACTTATCAAAATAAATGGTTTTCCCATTCAGTGAAAATTGTCAAGATTTTGAACATATTTGCTCTATCCCCAACAAGTCAAAAATCTTGAAAATTTTTGCAAGCAGAAAAATCTGAAAAAAGCTTCAGGCTAGGTCAATCAAAATGTTTTGTTTTCATTTCCACCATTTTAAAACGTGTTTTACTTTAATTAGCTCAAATTTCAAAACAAAAAGTTGTTTTGAACTAGAAAAGAGGAATTTTTCATTTTGAAAATGTTGAAATGGGACATTTAAAGAATTTTGAAACTTTTGAGTTGAGAAATTAGTAAAAATCAACTCTTTTCCATGAAAAAAGTTCTTCCTTGTAATAGGGTGCTCACCACATCCTGCTGGGTTCAGCCTCTTGGACCCGCTCCCCAATGAGTCAGGACCACTCCAAGCTGGTGCAATACCCTTGCTCTTTATTCCTGTGTCCGGTCCCCAACACCAAGCTCCAACTATGTACAGATTATTTGCAGGTTTGGCCTAGCACAGGCCTCAGTGGCTCCTGGGTCCTTCTGAGCCTACTCTCCCGTTCTGGTCTCCATCTCGTCTCGTTTCGTCTCATCCCCTCACCCCCCCTCTTTGGACTCATGTCCTCCCAAGCTTTTAACCCCTGTTAATGAGGCTGGCAGGTGTGGCCAGTTTCCAGGCCAGTCCTAACCAGTTGCCCAGCCCCAGCCCATTTCCCCTGATTGGGATTGGAGTGGCAAGAGCTGATTAGAGCTTCCCCTGCAGGGCCCTGCCACCGGACATGCCAAACCAGTGAAAAAAATGCAGAAATTGGACTTGTTTTGGGCTTAATTGGCTTGTGAGGTGCTTGTTGGCTAGTTTTTGGCTTGTTGCTTGTTGTAGCTTGATGCTTCTTGTTTTTGATCGGCTCCCAGTGAGCAGGGCCAAGTGGGGGAGAGAGTCAGGGGTGCACAGTGGGCCCACCAGAGTCCCAGACTGCACACCGGGGGGGATCTAGTCACATAGAGTGTTGGGGTTCTCAGGGATTGGCTTCTTTTGGCCTTGTTTTGAAATGGGATTAGCTTGATTTTTGACTTACTGTGAAAGTTGGGGTGCTTATTTATCACGTGAAAGTTGGCAACTGTGCCTGCCACATTCCTGGTTCATGTTTTCCCCTGCTTTTTTCATTAATCTATCTATCTATGGTCTGAGCAACTGCCAAGTGTTTAACAATAGAAATAACAATAACAATCTCACTCTATCCATCTTATGTAAGAAATAACTTGATCCGTTTATGGCTGTTTTAAACTTGTTTATGTGTGGGGGTGAAGGGGCATTTTGTGACTCTATTTTGGATGTGTAAACTTATCAAGAGAAAATGACACTGAAGGAATGAATTTTGCATTTCTAACTAGTTAGTTTTGTGCTCACTCTTGCCCTGTACTGGGATGAAAGCTTTCTTTCATGCTCACAAACCTACTCTTACTGGCTGACAGTTTCAGTAAAATGTAGCTGTGGTCGATATCTCAGGTAACTAGAGCCACTACCATGGAGGGTTTTGAATATCAGGACAGAGAGTTTGAACTGAAGCCTGTTTTTAAGGGAAGACAAGATCAGAGTAGATTACTGGAATGATGTATTCATGGCAACCTGTGTCACAGGTTGTTTCAGAGGAGGCAAGTTGTTCCTACCAGCAATACCTCAGTCTTGCCTGGGTTCAGTGACAGCCAGCTGCTCTTCATCTGTGCTAAGCATTGAAAATGCTGGGAGGTGGTGCTGTCTATGTTTTATGAAAAGGGAAGATAGTGATGGTTATCATCTGCACATTGCTGGCACTTCAGCCTATGTTATGCCTCCAGTTTTCCTAACAGCTTCATGTATGGGGAAGAGGACTGAACAATATAGAGAAGAGGTCTGAGCCTCCGAGACTCCACAGGGGAGGTCCCAGGTATCCAATCCAAAATATGACAGGCAGTGTGTGCATTGGTCCAGTAACTGCTTATGAGAAACTTAAGGTGGAGAACTGAAGAAATATTGGAGATTTGGGGCTATCACGTGCATAGTTGCAGAAGTCTCCCACGAACCTGTCTCCCACCACCATGTTAGATGGCATCTCTATCAGCTTTTCTGGAAAATCTTTGGAATCTGGAAGTGTATCGATTAGCAAGTTTCCGAAGTTTGTCTTGCCTCCGGATTGAAAATAAGTGATTTTGTTTCAAATGAGCTTTTGAGGTATTAAAGCCAAGATGGGAATAGAATGGTTACTCTGCCTTCAGACTTGTTCTACCTCGGTGTGAGTCTATGATGAACAAAGAGAGTGTCCTAGGAGATGAAGTGATCTATCTGTAATGCTGCCTACTCTGACTCAAGAGCGTGAGTACCAACCTCAGGGCAGACTGTGAGGAACCAGCGCACAAACCCCAAGTTGGCTGTGAGGTCCATACTTAGATTCCACCAACCAATTGTCAAGTATAAACTCCTCAGGCACTATAACAGGTTTATCATGGAGTCACAGACAGCCCCCTTGGGCACTCTGGTCTGTCTTGCCACCCAGGTGAGCATACCTCTGTGATAGTTTGATCCTTATGCCAAGAATGATAGCAATAGTCAGGTTACTTCCGTTCCAAAGAACCATTCACTTACCCCAGGCCAGTTGAATCTTAGATCTCAGATCAAAAGACAATGCTTGTAGCCAATCCTATAACAAATTATATAAAGATTCATTAACTAGAAAAGGGAAACCAGAGAGTTATTTACAAGGTTAAAGCAGGTAAACATGGAGACACAAGTGAGTTACAATGTTAAGTTTCAAAAAGTAATAGAAGCTGCTATAATCAACAAGTTCTATATGACCTTTAGGGCTAACCCAGGCTAAGCAGCTGGGGATCGCTTTTTTTATGCCTAGAAACACCTTGCCTCCAAAGTCCAAGCAGCATAGAAATCCAAGTTCCTTTTTTGTGTGTGTTTTTATCTCCCTCCTGCCATGTGCTCTGACCTGCAAACTCAACTGATGGGAAGAGGCCACTTGCTTGACTCATATTCATGGGGAGAAGGGCAGGACAACAAAGGTCTTTTGCCCTCTTATTGATGGTACATAGGGAAATACCAGTTGCAAGTCCCACAATAGTCTGTCTGGTATCGATGAACCTTTCCTTTTGTAACACCTTCTATTGAAGATGAGCCCTTCACATTAATTAATGTCTCTCTCCGGTCTAGTGTTTTACACAGTCACAGAGGTTCACAATACAATGGCTCAAATATTACCTTACAGTATGAGATACAGATGTTATATGTGAGATTCAGGGCCGGATTAACCTTTTGTGGGCCCAGCACCAAATGTATTTGTAGGCCCCCATCGGGGCAATGGAGCATATTGTGGGGAGGTCGGTACCCAGAGCAAAGGGCCGGCCAGGGCAATGGGGCATGGCATGGTGGGGGTGGCCCTGCTCCGCCCAGCCCAGTGTGAGGGCACTGTTTACAAACCAGCAGCTGCCAGACACACACTGTCCCACCCAGCCCTGTGCTGCCAGTGTGCCCCTTCCCCTCAGGGGCAGGCCTGTGCCACGCCACATAGCCCACCCCTGCCAAATAGCCCCCAACTCCCTATGCCCAGCACGCCCTGTCCAGAGACATTGTACAGACCCCTATGCCCAGCTCTCCTCCACCCAGTGACCCCCCACACATCCCAATACCCAGTGCCCCTTGGGCCTGTTATGCCCAGAGCCTCCACACCCTGCGACCCTCCTCAGAGACCCCCCACCACAAATACACAATGCCCTGCACACCTCCATCCCTGCCGAGCTTCAACTACCCACAGCCCCACAATCACAGCTACATAGCGCCCCACACAGATCTCCCCCACTGCCCAGTGTCCCCTCAACAGACCCCCAACTGTCTAGCACCCCAAAACACACAAACCTCTCCCACTGCCCAGCCTCCCACTCCCCCACACCCTGCCCTCCGGCTGCACTCATCGGCCCTGCTGGGAGGTGACTGTCTGCCAGGCTGAGCTGGGTTGGTCCTGGGGCAGGGAATCGTTCCAGTCTGTCCACTTGGGAGTAGCGCAATCAGTCAGGCCAGAGGAGGAGCAGGGCCTGCCTGGGCCAGGCTCCCTCAGGACCTACTTGCCTAGAGGGGCCCAGCTAAGCTCCCCACCCTTTCCCCCTATCCATTGGCTGAGACTGGCCTGGCTTCACCACCGGACCCAGGCGGCTTGGCTTCAGGGAGGCAGGCAGGGCCCCACAGGTGGCAGGTAGCATAGACTGCTCGGAGCTGGAGCTACACTGGGGTCTGGCTAGGGGGTGGAGAGGAGCACTCAGCCGATTCCAGCAGGTGGTCGAGAGGAACGAGTAGTGGGCGTGGAGGGAGGGACCAGGGGGTGGAGAGAAACCAACAGGCAGGCAGGGGCTTCTTCTCCTTCCCTTTTCTTTTAAATTTCCCACCAATGCTGCTGATTGGTTGTCATAGAATCATAGAAGCATAGGAGATTAGGGTTGGAAGAGACCTCAGGAGGTCATCTAGTCCAACCCCCTGCTCAAAGCAGAACCGACCCCAACTAAACCTCAACTTGTCCTGTTTCAGAGTAGCAGCCGTATTAGTCTGTATCCACAAAAAAAGATCAGGAGTACTTGTGGCACCTTAGAGACTAAGAGTACGTCTACACTACCCGCCGGATCAGCGGGTAGTGATCGATCCATTGGGGATCGATTTATCGCATCTCATCGAGACACGATAAATCGATCCCCGAACGCGATCCCCGTCGACTCCAGAACTCCACCACTGCGAGAGGTGGAAGCGGAGTCGACGGGGGAGCAGCGGCCATCGATCCCGCGCCGTGAGGACGCGAAGTACGTCAATCTAATTCGATCTAAGATACGTCGACTTCAGCTACGCTATTCTCGTAGCTGAAGTTGCGTATCTTAGATCGATCCCCCCCCCCCATAGTGTAGACCAGGCCTAACTCACTCTGAGTATGCACAGCGAGGAGGACGCCGGGTACACACACACCTGACCTGCTTAAGGGTATGGACAGCGGAGTCAGAGCACAGCACAAGCGGTGCGGGCCAGGGCCCCTTCTGAACATGGGCCCAACACCATGGTGCAACTGTCACCATTGTAAACCTGGTAATGGTGAGATTAATGGAACAATTCACAAGCATTCAATAAAATGTAAACACTGTCTTATAATTCTAATACCTATTTTACAATATTAACACACAGGTAAGCCAGACTGATTTCACCTATGTATTTCTCAGTGTTCAGCTGAGCTATGGGAACCTTGGCATGAGCTGGCCCCTGGTCTGCCAGCATCACACTATCATTTCTCCTACTGTATTAATCAGCCATATTTCTTGATGCAGATGAGGTTGGGCAGCAGATCAGCAATAAGAACATGGATAGTGAAAAGTCTTATTGCCTATAGATCTTGTACTGATCAACAGAAGGTTGACGTAGTTTTTTGCCTGTTTGGCACATGTGTGAGAGCTTTTTACTGACTGCACCATAGGGAATGGTAGTTATTTGGGGACCTTCTTTGTGAGCAATGGAGGGTATTGTCTTTGCTTATTTCTTCCTGTTATGAGGGTTTTTTTGAGGCGGGGGGCAGGATGCATGTGAAGGTTAACCTAATCAGCAGATCTAGTGATATGCCACATAACTAGACAGAAACAAGATCTGTCAACTCCCTGGGGGACTGAGCTAAGGTAAGATATTGGTGAATATCTGGGGCAGATGGTTGTTGGGTTTTTTTGTTTGTTCCCCCCCTCCCTTTTCTTTTCAGGTTTCCAAGCTGATTTCTTTCCCTACAAAGAAAACCAAAACCATTTTTGTTGTCTGATACAACTAAGAACTACAAGAGAGGCTGAGTGTAAATTTACAGAATTGAAAATAAATCACCTTTCACTCGTTGGGCCAAATTTAGAAGTGTTGCAAATCGTAGTGAAAAGCTCATGTCAGTTATTAGGTGTAAGTGTCTGTTTCTGTAGCTTCTATATGTAGCAGCAGGTGGAAATGGGAGATGGAAGGCAGAGTAACAGGAAGATGTAAGGTGTATGTGGCAAAGGTAAGGGGCTTGCTTTATTGCAGTGGTTCTCAAAGCTGGTCTGCTGCTTGTTCAGGGAAAGCCCCTGGCGAGCCAGGCTGGTTTGTTTACCTGCCGCGTCCGCAGGTTCGGCCGATCGCAGCTCCCACTGGCCACGGTTCGCCGCTCCAGGCCAATGGGGGCTGCGGGAAGCGGCGCGGGCTGAGGGATGTGCTGGCCGCCCTTCCTGCAGCCCCCATTGGCCTGGAGCGGCGAACTGTAGCCAATGGTAGCCATGATCGGCCGAACCTGTGGACGCGGCAGGTAAACAAACCGGCCCGGCCCGCCAGGGGCTTTCCCTGAACAAGCGGTGAACTGTCTTTGAGAACCACTGCTTTACTGTACTACTTACTAACATCCTCCTACCTGTGACTGTGAAACCAATTCTGACATTACAACTCTGACTGCACTTGAAAATTCCATCTGTGGCAAATAGGGGTGTGATTGTTTTACTGATATAATTATACCAGTACAACCCTTAGTGTGGACACAGTTATTCTAGTATAAATGTGCCTTGTTACTGGTATAACAAATTACTGATATAACATATTTCCTTTCCTGTACAGGAATAAGCTACACCAGTGTAGTCACATTTATACCAGTATAACTGTGTCCACACTAAGGTGGTTGTACCTACTTTAACTATATTGCTATAGTTAAGGTAGCACAACTTTATGTGTAGACTAATCAGCATTTTCCTAAGGGCTAGGCATTATATATATTACATATATATTATAATTAATTGCCTTAAATTTATCACTTGAACCTGGGTTGGAAATGAAGAAATATATCTGAAAGCAAATTGAATGTAAAGTAATACTTCTTTATAGATTAATGAAAACACATGACTTAAAATGGGATTGCATTTACTGCTTTCCCCAATTTTTCTTTTCTCCTTTATGAGACATATGTAGAATACTAAAACACAGTAATTGAATTTGAAGAGTATTCAGATTATTGGGCCATAATTCAGAGATTGATTAGTGCCCAGTGTTTATACTACAAAGGAGTTTTATCACTGTGCTTTTTGTTCTATTACTTTATTATCTCTTATATAATGACGCACACGAAACCAAGACAACACCAGCACTGCTGAAATATACAATATGGGTGTCTAATATAATTTGAGGATGATGGCATTGCTCAGGAGAAGGGAAGCATTAGCTGGTAATTATGCTTTGACTTTCTAGTGTTGAATTGAAAGGATGATTTTTGACAAATCCAGAAAGTAAAGAATTGTAGGTTTGAACAATGAAACAGCACTGCCATCTACCTGTTCCACCAGAGAATCACATGCTGTCAGAAGATACAATATGTTATTTCAACAGCAAACCAGGTAAAGAACAATATCTTATATTCATGAAAAAGACATTTGTATTCACGGAGGCCCAGATTCTCAAAGGTATTTAGGTGCTTAACTCTCATTGAAAACAATAGGACTTAGGTGCCCAAATATTTTTGAGAATCTGGGCCTGACCCCCTTTCTTTTTATGATGCACAAGTTGAGCAGAGATGGGTCATGTTTTGTTTTTATCAAAAAACCCTTAACTGTCTGCTTTGGTTTTGCAAGGAGAAACCCCAAAGCACTTCAATTTTCTTTTGAATGTGATTGGAAGCAGTGAACTATGCCAAATTTTTTAAGGGATAAACTATAAGGAAGTGCATTTGACTTAGAAGTCTACAAGGCACTACATATAGGAATACAAAAAAGCATGTTGGATCTAGAGTGTGAATTAACTACAGCCAGAAAAATAAAGTGGGGGAGGGGGCCAGAAGTGAAGAGAAGAACAAAAGGAAACTCTGTGCAAAAGCGCTCACTTTTATTATTTTTCCCTGGGGTTGCTCCACTCCTGCTCCGCCCTGAGGCTCCTCCCCCACTCCACCCCTTCTCCCGAGGCCTCGCCCTCACACCACCTCTTCCCATCCCCACTGTGCCCCCTTCCCCCGAGGCCCCCGCCCACGGCTCGCTGCTTTTTGCCCTCCTCCAACCGCCTCCTGACAGCCGCCAAACAGTTGATTGGCGCCTCCGCCAAACAGCTGTGGCTGGTGAGTGCTGAGCACTCACTATTTTTTTTCCATGGGTGCTTGAGCCCTGGAGCACCCACAAAGTCGGTGTCTAAAGTTCTGTGAACAAGAATGAGGTAAAGACCAGTACAGCTGAGAGCAGTGGAAAAAGCATTAGTATGTGGACAGCTCATCTGCCAAAGCTTTCTGGGACTTGCTGTCTGAAGCTAGGGACCCCGTCTCCTATCTATGAAACATGCAGCCACAGCACTGATCACTTGCATAGCATCTCTTCAATACACTTGACATGTAAGTTCGATGCCCTGTTGTTGTCCCCCTCTCACTCACCCCTGACAGTTCATCCCCCAAGAGACCATAAAGGAATGAATTGCCCTAGCTAAAACGTCCGTGACAGGAAAAAGACAATCTTGAAAGCAGCAGCACAAACCGAGAAAGATCTACAGCCCATCCTGTTCCCCACCAGATTCCCTAAAATCCAGTCTTTAAAATGTGTTTCAATAAGAGGACAGCAATGAGAAGTGGCAGCAGCACAAACAATCTCGGCACGCTTTCTCTAACTGCTACCTGGGCTCCTTGCTGGGGCAAAAAGGTTGAAGCGTCAGTTGCCTGATGCATTTTCCCTCGCTCCCACTGTCCTACCTGCCTGGCCTGGTGGCTGCTTCCTGACACTACAAATGCGGGAGGGATAGCTCAGTTGTTTGAGCATTGACCTGCTAAACCCAGGGTTGTGAGTTTAATCCTTGAGGGGGCAACCTAGGGATCTGGGGCAAAACTGAAGGCAGGGGGCTGAACTCAATGACCTTTAAAAAAAATAAATCCTGCTTTGAGCAGGGGGTTGGACTAGATGACCTCCTGAGGTCCCTTCCAACCCTGATATTCTATGATTCTAGTCTATGTTGAGAATTGCTGAGCATAGAGCAGTGATGCTGAATGCATCTGGACCAGCAGCATTTGCTGATGGCAAAGGAGAACTGAACCTCAAAGGCCATCAACCCATGCTCTCAACAGAAACTTCTCATGGCTCAACAAAAAACCTGAACTGAGAACATCTTCACATTAAAATATTGCAAAATGCTGAGACATATAATATATTCATGAGAATGGACAGGCCTGCATTTGTACCCCACAACATTTACTTTAAGGTTTTGGCAACATACATTCTTTTAACAGCAGCCCAGAATATTTACTGCTATTTAATATTTATCCTACTCTGGTACCCAGCAACTCCAATTAGAATCAGAGGCATTTTACATACAAACACAAAATACAGCCACCAAAGCCCAGATTTTTAAAGGTATTTAGGCATTGATTTGCTCAGCAGTGCAAAGCCTAAGTGACTTATATGGCTAAGTCTCATTTTCAACCTAGGCACTTAAGAGCCTAAATCTCATTGAAAGTCAATAGGACTTAGACTCCTAAGAGCCAAGGGCCCGTTCTACACCTAAAATATAGGTTGACAAAGCTACAGTGCTCAGGGATGTGGATTTACGTCATCGATGGAAAAACCTTTTCTGCCATGTTAGCAAGTGTCTACACCAGGGGTTCCCAAACTTGGCTCGTGGCTTGTCCAGTGTAAGCCCCGGCAAGCCGTGAGACGCTTTGTTTACCTCAGCGTCCGCAGGTATAGCCGCTCGCAGCTCCCAGTGGCCGCGGTTCGCCGTTCCCAGCCAATGGGAGCTGCGGGAAGCGGCCTGGCCTGAGCCACTTCCTGCAGCTCCCATTGGCCAGGAACGGCGAACCGCAGCCACTGGGAGCTGCGAGCGGCTATACCTGCGTGCACTCAGGAAAACAAAGCGTCTCGCAGCCCGCCAGGGGCTTACCCTGAACAAGCCACGAACCAAGTTTGGGAACCCCTGGTCTACACTATAGCGGAATAGCTGCAGTGCTGCAGCTGTATTCCTGTAGCGCTTGTAGTCACCTTTGAAAATGAGACTTAGCCATCCTAGTCAGAGCATCACTTAAATATCTTTAAAAAAATTTGGCCAAGGACTTAAAAATCTTGGGCTTTCCATGCCAGATTGTCTCAAAATTTTGCTCCACCAGAGCAGATCCATGTTCAGAATGCTGATCTTGGCATTATTTATTATTAATTATTATTATTATGATCATTATTTATTTATTTAGTTGTACTGGAGTATCACCTAGGAACCCTAGACATGGAGCAGGACCCATTTATGCTAGATGCTATACAATCAGAACAAAAAGATGCCCCATACCCCGAAGAACTTCAATCTACGTATAAGACAAGAGACGACAAATGGATACAAATAGAGGGGGAGTACGAGGAAACAATGAGACAACACCAGACGTGCTCTTGCAGCTCTCCAAGCTCTGGGAGAATGTTAACACTCCATCAGATGTTTGTTGTGTTCCATCCCTTTCAGAAAAAGACAATAATAAAGGGATTGTGAGGTGGCATCTTCTCTGTTCTCACAACTCATCCTGTGCCCCAAAAGAGGTCAAAGGAAGGAACACTCTTTAGAATTAACACCCAGTAAATTAGAATTAATGCTCAGTAAATCAGATCTTTGACTATAAAAAGTCAAGTTCTAAACCAATATAGACTTTTTGCAGGAGTGTTCACTAGTCTCACTGAGTCCAGAGGGCTGAAAGTACCAAATGGCTAATAAGCTTTCTACAGGCTCTTTGTGAGACTAGCTATATCTTTCAACCAAATACATTTCCCAAGGTTGGCTGTGTGGGGTATAATGAGATGAAGTATGTAATTTTATGAACATAAACATGGTTGCAGCTAGCCAGGGCAGCCCAGAGATTCAGGGGGCCTGGGGCAAAGCAATTTTGGGGGCCCCTTCCATTAAAAAAAAGTTGCAAAATTATAGAATACTATATTCTCGTGGGGGCCCCTGCGGGGCCCAGGGCCTGGGGCAAATTGCCCCACTTGCCCCCCCCCCCCAGGCGGCCCTACAGCTAGCTCATCTATAATAAGCAACACATCACCGTGGAGACACTTTTCTAGTGTATCTGCTGCTTTTAGTATCTTCCTTGTCATAGTTTGGTGTGCAGAAAAGGTTTATGATTGCCACCTAGTGGCTACTCAGGAAATTCGAATTAGCTGTTGGAAAGCATGGTACTGTGGGGTCTGTGAGTGGTGAACATGCTGCACAGACCAGCATTTCATGACGTGTGTAGGTGGCACTTGGGGGAAAGGTTATTACAATTTGGGACTATGTCTGTACTGTTTAGGAATTCTGTGTGAAATTATGCACGCTATATATCTGTGTCAGGCTGCAAACGGCATTTTGAATGTGCAGCCTTTTGCCTTCTCTGTGATATGTTTGCCTTTCTGGTGGGTTGAGATTTCCAAGGCTGGTCCCAAAAAAAATAACAAAAGAGAGCCATGGAAATTAGGTGCTCTACCACTAAAATGTAATTGCATTAGACAATAGAGTAGAAACCAGGAGAACTGGTTTGTCAGGAGAGAGGTTGCCTTGGCAGTGATATAACTTAGCAGGGGTTTGTGGTCATGTGAGGAAGCTGCCAAGGATGTCACCTGACAAAGGCTTGGTCTACACTACAATTAGGTTCATGCAAAGCAGCTTATGTTGACCTAACCATGTAAGTGTCTACTCTACAATGTTGCTCCCACCAATATAACTCACCTGCTACGCCAAATTAATAACTTCACCTCCACGAGTGGCACAGCGCCTAGTTCAATGTAGTTAGGTCGAGGCAGTGTCACTGTGTTACTTACGTTGACTTTAGTGGCCTCCAGGAGCACCTCCAGGTGGTGTCCCCCGTGACTACTCTGGTTACTGTTTTGAACTCCACTGCCCAGTGGCAGTGGCGTAGCCAGCTTCTAAGAGGAGGGGGAGCAATCATAAAAAAGGCACCCCCCTCCTTGGCTCCTCCTCTGGCCATGCCCCCCTTGGCTCCTCCTCCGACTGCTCCGCGCCCCCCCCCCCCTTGGCTGGCTCCTCCGGCCGCACTGCCCCTCTCCCCCCATGGCTCCTCTGGCCCTGCCGTGCCACCCCTGCAGCCCCTCCCCTCGCTCCTCCGGCCGCGGCTGCCAGCCACCATGCTGCGCCCCCCCTCCCCGCTCCCGCCGCCCCCCCATGGCTGCTGGCCGTGCTGCGGCCTGTGGGCGGCCAGCCTGCGACCCCTGGCTGCAGCTGCCTGCGGGCCGCATGCTGCGCGCCCGCCGCCCCCCATGGCTGCTGGCTGTGCTGCAGGTAGCCAGCCTGCGCCCCCCCGCTCCTCCGGCCGCAGCTGCCTGCGGGCCACATGCCGTGCCCCCCCGCTCCTCCGGCCGCGCGCCCGCCACCCCCCCCATGGCTGCCGGCCGTGCTGCGGCCTGCGGGCAGCCAGCCTGCGCGCCCCCCCCCTTCCGGCCACGGCTTTGGGTCGCAGGCCGCACCCCCCGCTCCTCCGGCCGCACGTCTGGCCCACCGCCCCCCCATGGCTGCCGGCCGCGCTGCGGGCAGCCAGCCTGCGCCTCCCCTCGCTCCTCCGGCCGCCTTTGGAAAGGCGCTGCTTTTGGCAAATTTGCTGAGGGGAAGCGGCTGCTTCCCCTGCACCCCGCTAGCTATGCTACTGCCCAGTGGCTAGGTACACAGGAACACGCTCCTCTCCTTTAAAGCCCCGCAAATTTTAAATTCCATTTCCTGTTTGCTCGGCGTGGAGAGATCACATAGCAACTGCCCACCCTGCAAACATCTATGAGCAGATCTCTTGTGATATGGGGGAGAAGGGCTACGACAGGGACATGCAGCAGTGCCAGGTGAAAATCAAGGAGCTGTGACAGGCATACCAGAAGGCTAGGGAAGCAAACAGTTGCTCTGGTGCAGAGCTACAGACATACCACTTCTACAAGGAGCTGCATGCCATCTTCAGCAACAGCCCCACCTCTACCCTCAAGGACCCTGTGGATACTTTGGGGAGCTGGAGTCACAGGCCACCATAGTAAACCCTGAGGATGAGGTGTTGGATGATGATGAGGAGAATGGGGGACAGGTGACCGGGGAATCCAGTGGCACTGCAAGCCAGGACCCCTTTTTAACTCCTGAGCAGTTGAGCCACTCTCAGCAGTCCATCTTGGGTGAGCCTGATGCAGGAGGAGGAACATCTTGTAAGTAGGCAGTTTGCTTTGATATTGCAGGGACACATCTGTTCATTTGCTCTTCTTTAATCATGCTGCAAGAGGTAATGAAATAATCAGTAGAAGTAGAGTTGCTATCTGCTTCTCAATAGTTAGGCAGAGGGATGGCCCGTGAATCTTCCATAAGAGATCTCGAGGAAGCTGCCTTATTTTTTTTTGCTGTGGTAGAACACTTTCCCACGCCACTCAGCAATGACTTCAGCAGGCGTCGTTGCAGCACATAGGATAACAGCATATGGATCCAGTGTGCAGCCAGACGTGTACAAGAGCTGTTCCCTTTCAGCCTCCGTTACCCTCTAGACTAAGATATCAGCTAAAGCAGTGGCTCTCAACCTTTCCAGACTACTGTACCCCTTTCAGGAGTCTGATTTGTCTTGTGTACCTCCAAATTTCACTTCACTTAAAAAGTACTTGCTTACAAAATCAGACATAAAATACAAAAGTGTCACAGCACACTATTACTGAAAAACTGCTTACTTTCTCATTTTTACAATAGAATTATAAAATAAATCAATTGGAATATAAATATTGCCCTTACATTTCAGTGTATAGTATATAGAGCAGTATAAACAAGTCATTGTCTCTATGAAATTTTAGTGTGTACTGATTTTGCTAGTGCTTTTTATATAGCCTGTTGTAAAACTGGGCAGATATCTAGATGAGTTGATGGAAAACCCCTGGAAGACCTCTGTATATCCCCAGGGTACTCATACCCCTGGTTGAGAATCACTGAGCCAAAGTCACCTCTTTCTGTGGAAAACAGTACTAGTATTTAGTTCAATTGCCCTATCCGCATATACTCATGCCTGCCTGTTACCTTCCCCCCACTTATTGCCTGAGCTAGGCCCCCTGCCACTCCCGGGCCATATTCACCACGGCTGGGAAAGCTGCTGTGCTCTATGAATCCCAAGGAGAAGTGAGAAGATAGTGCTTGTAACTTGTGTGGATTAAGGGGAGTGAATGCACTCAAAATATTAACTTTGTCTATTGTTTCTTTTGCATCTACAGATGTTGCCTAGAGGGTATCTCCATCTACACCAGTGAAGTGGCTCAACCCAGGGGCACCATTTCAGATTTTGGAAGGGGAAGCAACTGTAACCATGATTCCGGTTATAAGGCTACTTAGGCACCTGAAAACTCTAGGAATTTTTTGCAGATAATAACTGAGAAGTTAGCGGACAGGAACACTGTATCTAATTCCTATATAAAAAAAGAGAATTAAATAAATATTAGACCCACTCAGATCTAATAGTAACATGTTCTGACATCTTGCATCAAGTCACTTAAGGGACACTGATTAGGTTTAAAATTTTAATGTATATTCTGACTTTTTTACTAACTCTTGAATACAACAATTAAAACAATTGTAGAAAAATCTAGATGACTTGCTATCACTTTTTTGCAGTTCACCAAGGTTGGAATAGATCATTTAACTTTGGGAAACATCCTACTGGGGCAAGGCCCCATAAGTTTATACTGTACCTGCCTGGGGCTGTTGGGGTGTTATCTCACTACAAATAATAGACTAGAAACTGACTTTAAATAGGAGTGAAACTGACAACTTCAAGTCACTTTCACAATATTGCCAACCCCAAAAGTTCAAAAATCATGAATCAGGCTCACCAAAAATCATGAGATTGGCTATAAAATAATGAGATTATGTAAAAATAATAGATTTGGTGTTCTTTTTATTTTGCCTTCTGCTTTTTGAGCCTTTAGGGTGCACTGTGGTCTCATTTCAAAGCTTTCTCCACAGCCATGAGGGCTAGAAACTTCATTTTTTAACAGTGAAGGCTGAAATCATCACATATCCACTTGACTCCAAGAGCTGGGGCTTTAAGGAAAACAATAATTATCACGAGATTCATGACAAAATCATGAGACTTGGCAACACTGCTTTCACTTCTGTTTAAAGGCTAGTTACTTTCAAGAAGTCTCTTAAACACAACACTGGAGTGATTGAGTTGCAGTTCTTATAGGAGAATATTTAAAACCAAACACCAAGAAAATTCCAGATTTTAAAGTTCAGAAAAAAATTGAGACTTCTAAGGTATCTCAGGGCCACTGCAGGCAGGAAAGGAAAATAAACAGGCACAGGAGCTCTGGGTATTTCTTCTTCTTGAAAGAAAGGTGGAGGGTCAAATCTCCAGGTCCTTAATCAAGTAAAACCTCTATTGCAATCAGCGCCTCCACTCATAGATATTAATAAAAATTAATCAATAACTATACACTTCAGACTTAAATATCTGAGCCATCTTATCTAGGGCTACACATATACATTGGCTCAGGGACTACATTGACATATTCGGAATAGTGCTGAGTGCACAGATGGTGCCCAGTGAATAATACAAATCATGACAATAATCGTCGACTTCATGAATTCTGTAGATGACATTTCTGTTCTTTTTTCTGCAATTGGCCGGGATACAACTGAAACCCTAAGAATTTGAGGCATAAACTCATCAGATACTCATACAACACTTCCTCATTCCTTCTGTGACGTTGCACTCCATATGTTTATAGAAATATGTTTATAAGTGTAAATATGATGGAACTGGAATATGCTTTATGCAAAAGGTCTCTTGTAAGGTATCATTACAAAGTGTATAATCTACTGAGTGTGTTAATCCTATTTGTATGAATGTATCATTCTTGTATCTGAAATTAGGAATATGCGTGCCAGCGAGTGGGTAATGAAGGCTCACAGGACGTGAACATGTCACATGACACTGGAATCCACCTTTAACCTGGTGCTTTCCCATTTAGAAGGAGAGGGAGAACCCAGAGAGAGACAAAGGATTCCCGCCTTGTGCCAAAGCTATAAAAGGGGGTGGACCAGAACAAAAGGGGTCAGTCATGAGAAATCCCCTAGTTACCACCTGATCTGTAACTAACAAAGGCTGTACCAGGGGAAAGGATTGGGCCCAGACTAAGAACAAGTCTAGTCTGTGAAAGAAGCTTATTGGAAGATCTCTGAGAGTGAGATTTACCTGTATTCAGTTACTTAAATGTATTAGGCTTAGACTTGCATGTTTTGTTTTATTTTGCTTGGCAATTTGCTTTGTTCTGTCTGTTATTACTTGAAACCACTTAAATCCTACTTTTTATACTTAATAAAATCACTTTTGTTTATTAATTAACACAGTGCAAGTGATTAATACCTGGGGGAGCAAACAGCTGTGCATATCTCTCTATCAGTGTTATAGAGGGTGGACAATTTATGAGTTTACCCTGTATAAGCTTTATACAGAGTAAAACGGATGTATTTGGGGTTTGGATCCCATTAGGAGCTGGGTGTCTGGGTGCTGGAGATAGGAAACCTGCTGAGCAGTTTTTGGTTAAAGTCTGCAGCTTTGGAAGCGTGGTTCAGACCATAGGTCTGTGTTGCAGCAGGCTTGCGTGTCTGGCTCAACAAGACAGGGTTCTGGAGCCCCAAGATGACAGAGAAAACGGGCTCAGAGGTAGTTTCAGCACATCAGGTGACAGCCCCAAGGGAGTCCCTGTGACTGAACCTTCCTTTTCTCAAATTCAGAACAAAATATGACAAAACAAAATGGTTTTCGGTTAAAATATAAAGTTTCACAGCAGGCATTGCTCTACAACCCAGCATGGGGAAGAACCTCCCTTCCCTTGGGAATTAAGTGTTCTCCTCTCATCTGACTCTCATTTTCCATCCGTCCTCACCTCTGTGCTGCTTTTCATGTTGTCAACCATGACATCCTTCCCAAATGCCTGGGAACAAACTGGACTCTCAGAGAACTGGCCGCCTTGGTTTGGCTCCCATCTATCAGTGGTTTTTTTTTTTTTTTTTTTTGAAGAATGTAGCAGAGAGATAGGTTGGTCCAGTGGATAGGAAGCTAGCCATCAGAGACCTGGGTTCTACTCCCCACCATGGACTTCCTGTATGACCTCAGGCTGGTGTCTTAGAGACAGAGTTTCAAAGGCTTTTAGGCACCCAAAGATGGGTATCTAGGGGGGTTTACAACGTACCTAACCTTCTAGGCACTTTTGAAAATCCCACTAGGTGCCTAAATACCTTTGAAAATCTCTTTGCCTCAGTGCCCCATTTACAGTGTCCCATAACAGCACTACTCTACCTCACCGAGGGGCTGTGAGGAGAAATAGGTTAGATATTGTGAGGCACTCAGACACTATGGTTATGGAGCCACATAAGTACCACAGGTAGAATGGAAATCTTGCTATACCACGGCTATCCCTTCCCTGGGTTTTGGCCCCTTCTTTTCACCTACACCCCTCAAATCTCCCTCTTTTCTGAATGTAACCTTGGCTCAGAAAGCTTGGCTGTATTTTTTCTGAGTCCCCTGCATTCTCTTTTCAAACACCCCACACACCATGCAAAGGGATTCCTTTACAGGCAATTATCAGTCCTTTCTTATCTTAATGAACCTGCCCCTAAATGGCACCCTTGGCTCAACCAAATAAGGAGGAGAAAGAAGAGGACAAGGGAAGACATGGTCCAGGAGATCCTGCAAGCTGAGCAGAGGGCTTGGAGAATGACCCTTGTGGAGGGAAAGGACAGGATAGTGAGGACAGGAGAAACAGGCAGCAAGAGATGATAGCATTTCTCAGGGAGCAAATAGACATGCTTGTAATCCCTGATTGACCTTCAGGCTCAAAAGATCCATGCTCGCCTTCCAATGCAGCCCATGGAGAACTGCATTCTGGCACATCTCTACAACCCCCCACTCTCATGGCATGTGGCGTCCGGGGCCAGTGCAATACCTCTAACACTCCATCCCAGGGGAGAGTACAGACAATCACATCTACACATATGCTGACTTGTCAGAGACACAGTTAGTGTATGTGTCTGTGAAATGGAAATGACTGTTCTTTCCCTTTCAAGGGTTCGTTTCCCTGTATTTATAAAGTTTCATTCAGTTATAAATATATCTGTTTGTGTGGGTTTGGGATAAATGTCTATTTATGGAAATGTAATTCATCTTTATTAGTTCACAAGATATGCTGGCTGGGGCTGACAATCATTCACAGATAATAGCAATAGGTGTATTTGCAATGTTATATTACCACACACAGCACTCATTACAAGGTTCATACCGGGATTAAAAAAAACCAATGCCAGGCAAAGCACACTACAGCAACACACATTACTATGGCTCATTGTTAAAATGGTCCTTCAAAGCCTCCCTGTGCCGTACAGTCCCCCATTGAGCTCTTCTTATAGCGCTGGTATCTGGCTGCTCAAAATCAGCAGACACCCTTTTCACCTCCGCCCTCCACCCCTGTGGAAACCATTCCCCCCTTTGCTTCACAGATACTATGACGTGCACAGCAGGCATATATGATTATGGTTATGGCAATATATTTTTCACTGAGGTCTAATCTTGTGAGTAGACAGCACCAGCGGGCTTTCAAATGGCCAAAGGTACATGCAACTGTCATTCCGCACCTGCTGAGCCTGTAGCTGAAGCGCTCCTTGCTGCTGTCGAGGTGGGCGATGTATGACTTCATGAGCCATTGGAGTAAGAAGTAGGCTGAGTTTCCTAAGATCACTATTGGAATTTCAACATTCCCATCTCTGCTTACAGCTGTCTGTAAACACCTGAGTTCTTAAAGATGTGTGCATCATGCACCTTCCCTGACCAGTCCGTGTTGATGTCAGTGAAACAACCCCGGTGATCCACCAGTGCTTGCAATGTCATAGAAAAGTAGCCCTTTCTGTTGATGTACTCTGTGGCAAGGTGGTATGGTACCAAAATAGGCATAATGCATGCTGTCTATCATCCCACCACAGTTAGGGAACCCCATTAGCTGCAAAACCATCCACTATGTCCTGAACATTGCCTAAAGTCACAGTCCTTCGTAGCAGGATGCGATTAATGGCACTGCACACTTGCATCACAATACCCCCATGATGGATTTCCCAACTCCAAATTAATTCGCAACTGATCTGTAGCAATCTGGCAATGCAAGCTTCCACACAGTGACCACCACTGGCTTTGCCACCATGAGTGCAGCTCTCAATTTGGTGTCACTGCGCTGGAGGGTTGGGATCTCCTCACACAGTTCCAGGAATGTGGTCTTGCACATCTGAAAGTTCTGGAGCTGCTGCTTGTCATCCTATACCTGCATAATGATGTGATCCCACCCATCAGTGCTTGTTTCTCGGGCCCAGAACCTGCAGTCCACCATGTAGAGGTGCTCTGTGAATACCAAAACCAACCTTGAATTGTTTCTTTCCATGGCGCACCATAAGGCAGCCTGCAAAGAATCATCATATTCCATCTTGCAGCTCTGGAAATACTGCAGGATCAGGCGCATTGTGTTTGTAATTCTCATCACAATACTGAAGAGCAGTGCAGAATCCATGCTTCTCGCAGAGATGGCGGACGTGCAGGTTTGCAGGGCTTTTGAAAATCGACATGAAATGTAATAAGATGCCCATGGAATGATGAGATGGAGAAAACTGCATCATGTGATTTTGAACCCATGTTCCCAGTCACTCTTGTACAACTCATTTGCCCCATGAAGCATTGCAAATCCTTCTCAAAACACCCTGCGCTAGCTGGTGGCGTGTTGCACAGCTACCCACGGTCCACGGCTCTCTGCATTGAAGCAAGCAGGGAGGATGCACAACACCACCAGCATAAGGAGCATAACGTGGATATGCAAAAGTGATTTAATTACTGGAGGCGGCTGTACGTTAATGTAACTAAGGTAGACTTAATTTTGTAGTAGACATGGCCAAGGGCTTTAAAATGGCAGAAGCTGTTCTGCTCAGGGGCCATTTTCTCCAGTCTATGAGAAATAGGATTGCCAATTTTGGTTGGACATATTCCTGGGGTTTTCATCACATGACATTATCTTTAATGAAACATAAATTGTCCTGGAGACTCCAGGACAATCCTGGAAAGTTGGCAACTCTATATGTAAAGCTTCATGAGGCAGGGGACAACATGCCTTCCTGCCTGCTTTCCTGGACACTGATGGTCCCTAAGGACTCCAAAGAGAAGGGTGAACTGGTGAGGGACTTAGCAGTAGAGACGGTTAGTGTTTTGTATGATCTGCACTCTCCTGTGTTTTACATGATTAAGAAAAAGAGCAAAATGTGTTAGACTCATGGAATCTGGCAAATGGACCAGACAGGATGGGATGCTAGAGAGTGGGTCTGCTCCCTGAGAGTGCATCTAAGAACCTCAAGATTGGGGCAGTGGCTGGACTACATTCAGGCTCTGTAACCAGAGGCCTCTGTAGCTATGGACAAGCTAGGCAGCTGCCTAGGGTGACATATTTGGCCCAGCCACCCCTTCATAGTGACAGAGAGGCATCTGGGCCAAACCTGATCGATGCTGCAACCTGGCATGCCAGGTCACAATACCGCGTGCTCAAATTTGGCCCAGCCACCCCTCCATCATAACAGAGGAAAAGCTGGGCCAAATTAGTGTAATGTGGAAGGGCGATACACTGAAGTGTTGTCTAGAGTGGAAGATTGTCTTGAGCAGCCTCTGTAAGCTTTAAACACCTAAGGGATCTAAGGATACAAAAGCTTGGATTCCACTCACAGCAATCCAGTGGGTGGCTGGAAGGGAGTGCCTGGTTGGATCTGTGACAAAGGGCATGTAGGCTTAACCAAAGGAGTGTGGACAGGACCCTCACTTGTTCTCAGAGTCTCAGCTTTCCTCCCTCTCCTCCCTAAAGTAAGGCTTTAACTGTTATGGTTGTAAAGAAAACCTTGAAAATGTGACCTGAGATCAGAAGTGATGTTTGCCTGAAGGCTGTCTTCATTGCAGAGTTAACTCAGGATCCTACACAGGTGTTGCCCTAATCCAGTTCCTGTCCACACACAGAAACACTTCACTCAAGTGTGGTGGTGCTTTACATCCAAGCTAGCTAGCCTGACCTGGGGTGTAGGTTGAAGCCCAAGTGCTGCTTATGCTTTTAGTCCATCCACTTTGGAATATAGATGTAGGCTAAACCATTTGAGTGCTGATACTCCTTCAATGCCTTCCCACAATTCCCCCTTGTGCCCAGAAGGGCAGACAAGTTATCCCACAATTCAATGGGCAAGAATCATTGGACAGCTGAGCTTACTATAGCACAAAGAACCAGGGGATAGGCCTAGGGTGACCAGACATCCCGATATTTTCAGGACCATCCCAATATTAGGGGCTTTGTCTTAAAGAGACAACTATTATCCCTCCAAGCCCAAAATAGAATGGCCCAATTTTTCACACTTGCTATCAGGTCACCCTAGATGGGCCCCCAGAAGTTCTAGCAAAACACACAGGTTAGTACAACACCAGTGTGAATGAAGTCAAGTGGCCACACTCAGGCATGTTTTTGCAGTGTGGCCATTCACACCCAAGCTAGGCCAACGTGGATGCTCACACCCAAGTGCCAATCACCCAAGTTAACTCTGGAGGGAACCTACATAACTCGAGGTAAAACCTTAGTTGTAGTTTTCACATGAGTTAGCAGGTTGAGTTAAACCCTAATCTCCCCTGTGCTACAAGCAGCCTTGTCTTCACTGGGTTTTTATAGAGTTACCTAACGCAAGTTAAAAACACACTTTTTTTTTCTACTGAAGACAAGGTTTGAGTGACTGCTTAATTTGGTTAGGCCTTTAACAACACATTGTGGGATAAAGGTGGGCAGGATTGATTTTATTTTCCTGAAGTAGGGCTCAGCGTTAACATTTTTTGAAAACACTGATCTAGCTATCTTACTTTGCCGCTAATCACTGCTGTCCATGCTGAGTTTCAGCAACCCCTGAAGATTTCTGACTCAGATGTGACACAAGTTGGTAGTTACCAAAGGTATTGTCTGATGGGGGTGTTTTCAGTTGCTATGAGGTGATCATTTCAATCCCTTTTCTGGTATTCACATCACAAAAATGTGACTACAGCTGGTCAAAACTGAGAAAAACTCCAGGGGAAATCCCAGCATTTCGAAATAAGGTTTTGTTCCAATTCAGAACCAAAGGTAGAAATAGAAAGGACATTCCAAGGTGTCCTGCTGATTTTTTTCAAGATGAAATGGAGCCACTGGCTGTCCAGCTCCCCAGGAGGCTTCATGCTGCCCAAACTCCATGGGTTGCTTTTGAGGAGTCAAGGACATTATGGGGTGTCTCCCAGAGTGGGGGACAGCCTGAGGAGTCCCCTGTCACTAAGCAGAGAGCCTAGAATTCCTGAGATTCCCAGTTCATACTGGGATTCCTAATCTAGAGCTTCCAGGGATGCCATGTTCCCTGCCATGGATGGGAAGCCTAGAATCCCTGAAACCGCCAGGACTGCCAGGCTCTCAGCTGCCTCCAGGTGGGCTGCCAGGGAGCCAGGCAGATTTCTGCCTGGTTTCCACAAAAGTTTCATCAAAGCTGTTCCCTTCCCGTGGAATGTCTCAGTTTCAATGAATCTGCATTTTCCAGTATTCTGGGCATATGGCTGCAGGAAAGTAATGACCTCTGAAGCAAAAATGTGGCATTCCATGGTATCTTAGGACAATGCCAAATTCCACAGCTGCAGCATCATGGGGTTCTGACTGAGATGACTGGGGCAATTCACAATTCTCAGAACTTTTGTTTCAGGCTCCTTGTAGTCTAGAGCTGTCAAAAAAAGATTATTTTTTTTGCGGAAAATATTTGCAATTTGAAATATTTTGACCAGCTGTATTGCAGACTGGTTGTTTATTCCCAGGTCACAAGTTTGAGGTGATCCTTGCAACCATAAGGACTAGAAACTATTTTTTAAAATAAAAACTGAGATTCTAGAGCCTTGGACCTCATGAGAGTTACACAGCCATCCTTAAAGCCCTAAGAGCAGCTGTGAAATTTCCAATAAACCTCCCTCTGAACCGGATGACTTCACTACCATAGCTTGAAACAGGTCATACTTGGAAATAATACATTGTAAAGGCTGCACTTCCAGAAGAAATACAGAACAATGGCAGCTCCCCATCCCTCTAAAACCACAGTTTTGTATACTAGCAAGTTAAACACAATACTGTTCTAGGAAACACCAGGGAGTGGCCAAATCATAGAATCATATGGTTGGAAGAGACCTCAGGAGGTCATCTAGTCCAGTGGTTCTCAAATTAGGGCTGCCGCTTGTTCAGGGAAAGCCCCTGGCAGGCCAGGCCAGTTTGTTTACCTGCTGCGTCCACAGGTTCGGCCGATCACAGCTCCCACTGGTTGCGGTTCACCGCTCCAGGCCAATGGGGGCTGCAGGAAGGGCGGCCAGCATGTCCCTCAGCCCACGCTGCTTCCTGCAGCCCCCATTGGCCTGGAGCGGTGAACCGCGGCCAGTGGGAGCCGTGATCGGCCAAACCTGCAGATGCGGCAGGTAAACAAACCGGCCTGGCCCGCCAGGGGCTTCCCCTGATCAAGCGGCAGCCCTAGTTTGAGAACCACTGGACTAGTCCTCCTCCCCTGCTCAAAGCAGGACCAACCCCAGCTAAATCATCCCAGCCAGGGATTTGTCAAGCTGGGCCTTAAAAACCTTTAAGGATGGAGATTCCACCACCTCCCTAGGTAACCCATTCCAATGCTTCACCACCTT
Organism: Emys orbicularis; assembly: GCF_028017835.1. Classification (NCBI taxonomy): domain Eukaryota; kingdom Metazoa; phylum Chordata; order Testudines; family Emydidae; genus Emys; species Emys orbicularis. The sequence continues at coordinate 262,525,834 of NC_088683.1, read as the reverse complement.
CCTAGTGAAATAGTTTTTCCTAATATCCAAACTAGACCTCCCCCACTGCAACTTGAGACCATTGCTCCTTGTTCTGTCATCTGCCACCACTGAGAACAGTCTAGCTCCATCCCCTTTGGAATCCCCCTTCAGGTAGTTGAAGGCTGCTATCAAATCCCCCCTCATTCTTCTCTTTTGCAGACTAAATAAGCCCAGTTCCCTCAGCCTCTCCTCATAAGTCATGTGCCCCAGCCCCCTGATCATTTTTGTTGCCCTCCGCTGGACTCTCTCCAATTTGTCCACATCCTTTCTGTAGTGGGGGGCCCCAAAACTGGACACAATACTCCAGATGTGGGCTCACCAGTGCTGAATAGAGGGGAATAATCACTTCCCTCGATCTGCTGGCAATGTTCCTATTACTGCAGCCCAATATGCCTGTCAAGGCTGCTTCCCCACTCTGAACTTTAGGGTACAAATGTGGGGGCCTGCATGAAAACTTCTAAGCTTAACTACCAGCTTAGATCTGGTCCGCTGCCACCATTCCCAAAGCTAATTCCCTTCCCTGGGAAGCCTTGAGAAACTTTTCACCAATTCCCTGGTGAATACAGATCCAAACCCCTTGGATCTTAAAACAAGGAGAAATTAACCATCCCCCCTCCTTCCTCCCACCAACTCCTGGTGGATCAAGATCCAACCCCCTTGGATCTAAAAACAAGGAAAAATCAATCAGGTTCTTAAAAAGAAGGCTTTTAATTAAAGAAAAAGGTAAAAATCATCTCTGTAAAATCAGGATGGAAAATAACTTTACAGGGTAATCAAACTTAAAGAGCTCAGAGGACCCCCCTCTAGCCTTAGGTTCAAAGTACAGCAAACAGAGATAAACACTCTAGTAAAAGGTACATTTACAAGTTGAGAAAACAAAGATAAACTAACACGCCTTGCCTGGCTGTTTACTTACAAGTTTGAAATATGAGAGACTTGTTCAGAAAGATGTGGAGAACCTGGATTGATGTCTGGTCCCTCTCAGTCCCAAGAGCGAACAACCCCCAAAACAAAGAGCACAAACAAAAGCCTTCCCCCCCCCCCCAAGATTTGAAAGTATCTTGTCCCCTTATTGGTCCTTTGGGTCAGGGGTCAGGTGTCAGGTTACCTGAGCTTCTTAACCCTTTACAGGTAAAAAGATTTTGGAGTCTCTGGCCAGGAGGGATTTTATAGTACTGTACACAGGAGAGCTGTTACCCTTCCCTTTATAGTTATGACACGCCCCGCAAATGACAGATAGTGTTGGACAGCCGGTTCCACACTGGCTGTGATTTCTTCCTGGAGCTCTAGGAGAAAACAGAGTTAATAAGACACATGCACCTTTAGACATACTACTGATTATATAAAAACTAACAATATGTTCCACATTCCAAGAACGATTTTTAACCAGTTGATTCTGGAAAACTTTCCCGGGAGAGTGCATCAGCCACTTTGTTAGAAGCCCCTGAAATGTGTTGTATTTCAAAATCAAAATCTTGGAGAGCTAAACTCCACCGAAGAAGTTTTTTGTTATTCCCCTTGGCGGTATGAAGCCACTGTAGCGCAGCATGGTCTGTTTGTAGTTGGAAACGCCGTCCCCAAACATATGGGCGTAGCTTTTCCAGTACGTACACAATGGCGTAGCATTCCTTTTCGCTGATTGACCAGTGGCTTTCCCTCTCAGACAACTTCTTGCTGAGAAACACGACAGGATGGAATTCTTGATCCGGTCCTTCCTGCATTAAAACTGCTCCCACGCCCCGCTCGGACGCATCTGTGGTTACTAGGAACGGTTTGTCAAAGTCTGGGGCCCTTAGCACAGGGTCAGACATGAGTGTCGCCTTAAGCTGGTTAAAGGCCTTTTGACACTCGTCAGTCCACTGAACTGCATTTGGCTGTTTCTTTCTGGTTAGGTCTGTCAGCGGGGCGGCGATTTGGCTGTAGTGTGGTACAGATCGCCTATAATATCCGGCCAAGCCTAAGAAGGATTGGACCTGTTTCTTTGACTTTGGAACCGGCCACCTTTGGATAGCATCCACTTTGGCCTGTAGGGGATTTATAGTTCCTTGACCCACCTGGTGCCCCAGGTAAGTCACTCTGTTTTGGCCTATTTGACACTTTTTAGCCTTAACAGTTAGTCCTGCCTGCCGGATGCGCTCGAAGACTTTTCCCAGGTGCTCCAGGTGTTCTGTCCATGAATCAGAAAAAATGGCCACATCATCGATGTAGGCAACTGCAGATTCTCCCAATCCCGCTAGGAGACCATCTACAAGTCTTTGGAAGGTGGCGGGTGCATTTCGCAACCCGAAAGGGAGTACATTGAATTCATACACCCCTGCCTGGGTGACGAAGGCTGACCTTTCCTTAGCGGGTTCATCTAGTGGTACTTGCCAGTACCCTTTGGTTAAGTCTAAAGTAGAGATGAATTGGGCATGTCCCAATTTCTCCAATAGCTCATCTGTGCGTAGCATTGGATAGTTGTCAGGACGAGTTACAGCATTTAGCTTACGGTAGTCCACGCAAAAGCGTATTTCCCCATCTGGTTTGGGAACTAGAACCACTGGAGATGCCCATGCATTGTTAGAGGGGCGGATTATACCCATCTGTAGCATGTCCTGGATCTCCCTTTGTATAGCAGTTTGGGCATGAGGTGACCCCCGGTAGGGTGGGGTTCTAATTGGGTGAGCATTACCTGTGTCAATGGAGTGGTATGCCCGTTCGGTCCGTCCTGGAGTGGCTGAGAAAATTGGTGCAAAGCTTGTGCACAGCTCCTTGATCTGCTGTCGCTGCAGACGTCCAAGGGTCGCGGAGAGGTTCACCTCTTCCACGCCACCATCACTTTTTCCTTCGTAGTAGACACCTTCAGGCCACTCCGCGTCATCTGTTTCCTGGGCTGTAAACTGGCAAACGTTTAATTCTCTGGAATAAAAGGGCTTAAGAGAATTAACATGGTATACCTTAGGCTTTATGTTGGAGGTGGGGGAGGCTATGAGATAGTTAACAGCTCCTAGGCGCTCCTGGACCGTGAATGGTCCTTCCCACGACGCTTCCATTTTATGGGCCTGGAGCGCCTTTAAGACAATGACTTGGTCTCCTACTTTGAAGGACCGTTCTCTGGAATGTTTATCATACCAGGCCTTTTGCTCTTCCTGAGCATCCTTTAGGTTTTCTTTAGCAAGGGCTAAAGAGTGTCGGAGGGTGCTTTGTAGGTTGCTTACAAAGTCTAGAATGTTAGTTCCTGGAGAAGGCATAAACCCCTCCCATTGCTGCTTCACCAACTGTAATGGCCCCTTAACCTCGCGGCCATACACAAGTTCAAATGGTGAAAACCCTAAACTGGGATGTGGTACAGCCCTGTAGGCAAAAAGCAACTGCTGCAACACTAGGTCCCAATCATTGGAGTGTTCATTTATGAATGTATGTATCATGGCCCCCAAAGTTCCATTAAACCTCTCCACCAGGCCATTGGTTTGATGGTGATAAGGGGTGGCAACCAAGTGATTCACTCCATGAGCTTCCCACAGGTTTTTCATGTTCCCTGCCAGGAAATTAGTTCCCGAATCTGTAAGGATGTCGGAGGGCCACCCTACCCTGGCAAAAATGTCTGCTAATGCCTGGCACACACTTTTAGCCCTAGTGTTGCTTAAGGGTACTGCTTCCAGCCATCGGGTAGCAAAATCCATGAAAGTCAGTATGTACTGCTTTCCTCTGGGTGTCTTCTTTGGGAAAGGACCCAGAATATCCACAGCTACTCGCTGAAATGGGACCTCAATTATGGGTAGTGGCTGGAGAGGGGCTTTAACCTGGTCTTGGGGCTTTCCCACTCGTTGGCACACCTCACAAGACCGGACATAATTAGCAACATCCTTGCCCATTCCCTCCCAGTGGAAGGACTTCCCCAACCGGTCTTTGGTTCTGTTCACCCCAGAATGGCCACTGGGATGATCATGGGCTAAGCTCAAGAGCTTTACCCGATACTTAGTGGGAACTACCAACTGTCTTTGAGGATGCCAGTCTTCCTGGTGCCCACCAGAAAGAGTCTCCTTGTATAAAAGTCCTTGTTCTACAACAAACCGGGATCGGTTAGAAGAGCTGAGAGGCGGTGGGGTGCTCCGTGCCGCCGCCCAAGCTTTTTGAAGGCTGTCATCTGCTTCCTGCTCGGCCTGGAACTGTTCCCTTGATGCTGGAGACATCAGTTCCTCCTTGGACTGTGGACTGGGGCTTGGTCCCTCTGGAAGCGATGCAGGTGCTGGGGCTGTTTCCATTGACTGTGAACCGCTGTCCGCTGGTGCACTATGTGGTATCTCAGGCTCTGGCTGAGCCTCTTGGGTAGGGTTATCTGCTGCTTCCGCCAGTTCAGGCTCGCTGGTGCCCTCTGGCGTTGGAGTTGTAGACGGGTTTGCAAGCGCTGGACTCAGTGCTGGCAATGGTTCTGGTGCTGGTTGCGTTGCCAGTTCCGGTTCTGGGACTGGCTTTGGCTGGGTCTCTGGGATTGGATCCACTACGGCTGTTGCAGTCGTTGGCAGGGGATCCGGTTCCACCACCTTTGTTTGGGTCTCTGGTAACACAGACGGGGCCCTGGGGGACGGCTCAGGAACAGGGATGGGGGTGAAAGCTTGCTTAGCCTGGCTGCGGGTGACTATTCCCACCCTCTTGGCTAGCTTCACATGGTTGGCCAAGTCTTCCCCCAGCAGCATGGGGATGGGATAATTGTCATAGACTGCAAAAGTCCACATTCCTGACCAGCCCTTGTACTGGACATGCAACTTGGCTGTAGGCAAGGTTACAGACTGTGACACAAAGGGTTGAATTGTCACTGGAGCCTCCGGGTGGATGAGTTTGGGGTCCACTAGGGATTGGTGGATAGTTGACACTTGTGCCCCAGTGTTCCTCCAAGTGATAACCTTCTTTCCGCCCACTCTCAAGGTTTCCCTTCGCTCCGAGGGTATGAGAGAGGCATCTGGGTCTGGGGATCTTTGGTGTGATTGTGGTGTAATGAACTGTAATCGGTTGGGGTTCTTGGGGCAGTGAGCCTTTATATGTCCCAGTTCATTACATTTAAAACATCGCCCTGCTAAGGTATCACCGGGGCGATGTTGGTTGGTGGAGACTGGTGTGGTGGGGTGAGAAGGCGTCTGGGGTTTCCCTTGGGATGTGGGTGGGGCCTTGGGTTGTCCCCGGTGGTAAGGTTTTGTTTCGGCTTGCCCCTTCTGATATTCGCTCTAACTGCTACTAGTTTTTTTTCTTTTCTGCCACCTCCACCCATTTGGCTCCAATCTCCCCCGCCTCGGTTACAGTTTTGGGCTTCCCATCTAGGATGTACCTTTCTATTTCCTCAGGAACACCTTCTAAAAACTGCTCCATTTTTACTAGGGAAACCAGATCTTCCAGAGATTTAACATTTGCTCCTGATACCCAGGCATCACAATTTTTGTCAATGTGGTAGGCATGTCGGGTAAATGACACGTCTGGTTTCCACCTTAGGGCTCTGAACCACCGATGGGCATGCTCGGGTGTTAGCCCCATTCTGAGTCTGGCCTTGTTTTTAAAAAGTTCATAACTGTTCATGTGTTCCTTAGGCATTTCAGCCGCCACCTCTGCTAAGGGTCCACTGAGCTGCGGCCTCAGCTCTACCATGTACTGGTCTGTAGTGAGGCTGTATCCAAGGCAGGCCCTTTCAAAATTTTCTAAGAAGGCCTCAGTATCATCGCCTGCCTTGTAGGTGGGGAATTTTCTGGGATGGGAAGGCGGTACCTGGAGAGGGGTTGCTAGGATTGGCTGGTGTACCCGGCCTAGCCCGTGCTAATTCCAGTTCATGCTCCATTTCTTTTTCTCTCAGCTCCATAGCTCTCTTGTGGGCCTCCTCTTTGGCTTTTTCTTCTCTTTCATGGGCCTTTCTTTGGCTTTCTCTTCTCTTTCTCTCTGCTCCATAGCTCTCTCATCAGCTTCTTTCTCGAGTTTTTTTAATTGAAGCAGTCTCTGATGTTTCCTTTCATTTTCTTCTGCTTCTACTCTGGCCAGTTCTAGTTTGTTAGCTACATCACTGGTACTCATTTTCCTGTTTCCTTGTGCTGGGTCACATCCCTCTGCAGTTGACTGAAACTGGGATGCACTCAGCTCGGGCTGCTGCTGAGGTAACAGAGACTTTCTAACTGGCTATCCCGGAGTAGAAAGAAAAAAAACAATTCAGCCTGTAAATTCCTTTTACCAGCTGTTTGCTCATTGATTGAACCCTTCTCTTAACAAAGACCCTTGTTAAAAAAAACTTAACACCTCTGCCTTCAGGCAAGGAGAGATAAGATATGCATCTACCTTCAGCTCTGCTTTTCAAGCAGCTAGAAAGGAGGGAAAAAAATCTTACTGGCTTTTGGTTTAAAATGATCCCACCGCTCTGCCACCATGTCAAGGCTGCTTCCCCACTCTGAACTTTAGGGTACAAATGTGGGGGCCTGCATGAAAACTTCTAAGCTTAACTACCAGCTTAGATCTGGTCCGCTGCCACCATTCCCAAAGCTAATTCCCTTCCCTGGGAAGCCTTGAGAAACTTTTCACTAATTCCCCTGGTGAATACAGATCCAAACCCCTTGGATCTTAAAACAAGGAGAAATTAACCATCCCCCCTCCTTCCTCCCACCAACTCCTGGTGGATCAAGATCCAACCCCCTTGGATCTAAAAACAAGGAAAAATCAATCAGGTTCTTAAAAAGAAGGCTTTTAATTAAAGAAAAAGGTAAAAATCATCTCTGTAAAATCAGGATGGAAAATAACTTTACAGGGTAATCAAACTTAAAGAGCTCAGAGGACCCCCCTCTAGCCTTAGGTTCAAAGTATAGCAAACAGAGATAAACACTCTAGTAAAAGGTACATTTACAAGTTGAGAAAACAAAGATAAACTAACACGCCTTGCCTGGCTGTTTACTTACAAGTTTGAAATATGAGAGACTTGTTCAGAAAGATGTGGAGAACCTGGATTGATGTCTGGTCCCTCTCAGTCCCAAGAGCGAACAACCCCCAAAACAAAGAGCACAAACAAAAGCCTTCCCCCCCCCCAAGATTTGAAAGTATCTTGTCCCCTTATTGGTCCTTTGGGTCAGGTGTCAGCCAGGTTACCTGAGCTTCTTAAACCCTTTACAGGTAAAAGGATTTTGGAGTCTGGCCAGGAGGGATTTTATAGTACTGTACACAGGAGAGCTGTTACCCTTCCCTTTATAGTTATGACAATGCCGTTAGCCTTCTTGGCAACAAGGGCACATTGTTGACTCATATCCAGCTTCTTGTCCACTGTAATCCTCAGCTCCTTTTCTGCAGAACTGCCACTTAGCCAGTCGGCTCCCAGCCTGTAGCAGTGCCTTGGAGCTTCTGTCCTAAGTTCAGGAAACTGCGCTTGTCCTTGTTGAACCTCATCTGATTTCTTTTGGCCCAATCCTCCAATTTGTCTAGGTCACTCTGGACCCTATCTCTACCCTCCAGCTTATCTACCTCTCCCCTCAGCTTAGTGTCATTCGTGAACTTGATGAGGGTGCAGTCCATCCCATCATCCAGTTCATTAATGAAGATGTTGAACAAAACCGGTCCCAGGACTGACCCCTGGGGCACTCCGCTTGATACCAGCTGCCAACTAGACATCGAGCCATTGATCACTACCCATTGAGCCTGATGATCTAGCCAGCTTTCTATCCACTTTATAATCCATTCATCCAATCCATATTTTTTTAACTTGCTGGCAAGAATACTGTGGGAGCCTGTATCAAAAGCTTTTCTAAAGGCAAGGTATATCACATTGACCGCTTTCCTCATATCCACAGAGCCAGTTATCTCATCATAGAAGGCAATCAGGTTGGTCAGGCATGACTTGCCCTTGGTGAATCCATGTTGACTGTACCCGATCACCTTCCTCTCCTCCAAGTGCTTCAAAATGGATTCTTTGAGAACCTGCTCTATGATTTTTCCAGGGACTGCGGTGAGGCTGACCGGTCTGTAGTTTCCCGGGTTCCAAATGGATCAGGTATTTCAATCCAGGTCCAACTCTAATCAGTAGTAACAGATCCCCCTTTTCCCTTTGTGGTTTGCATCTGGTCATTTCAAAATTGATGGTTTCAGCCGATATTAGGCTATGTCTACACTAGCACTTTTGTCGGTCAGGGGTGTGAAAAAACAAACCCCTGCCCAACAAAAGTTTCACTGACAAAAGCATTGGTGTGGACAATGCTATGAGGGGGGAGAGCATCTCCTGCTGACATAGCTACTGCCTCTTGTTGGGGATGGTTATTGCTGGCAGGAGAGCTCTAGTCATAGACCATGACCCCAATGTGCAGTCACTATACAAACAGAACAAAAGGATGGTCCCTGCCCCCAAATTTCCCTTTTTCCTCTGTCCTTTCCTCAACAAAATCTAACATCTTGATTGCTGCTATGTCCACTGCTGCAAATTGAACATATGTTTTCATTGAGCAGAGCTGTCCATATAGATAAAATGTTTGCACACACCTGAATTTCAGCTAATTACAACAGTGAAGGAACACAATCAAACAAACAAACAAAAATCTTTCATCTCTAGACTATTTTGGAATCAAATAGAGCACTTTGAAGGACATTTCAGACCTTTTTAAATAGGCAGTAATCAAAACATTAAAAGTATTTTCCACATCTATATTCACCCACTTGTTGTCTCTTCTTGTGCTTCATATACAAGTTGTTACCGTTAGTCTGATGTTTTTCAAAGAAAAATAATTGCCTCATGTTTAAATATTTGATGTAGAGAGTAAGTGCTCAGGAAGTATTAAATTAAAAACACTAAGAGAATGAGGGGGACCAGCTATGCTATGTTTGTTTCTTTCATAGAAGGTGACAAACACACCAGATCTGCATATGCAATGATACGTGTTTGTGTTACTTTTGTTGAATGTAGTCTGTCACTTTCAGCCTATAATATATTAGTGAGAAATGAGGAACTACTGAACCGTAAATTAAGAAAATGTGAAATATGCTTATGTAGAAAAACAGAAAGGTAGTGTTCTTGAAATAACATTATGTAATGGGCTTGATCCAAAATTCACTGAAATTAATGGAAAGGCGTCTACTGGCTTATATGGGCTTTGGATCAGACCTTTAGGCACATGCATGAAATTAAGCACATGCTTAAGTGCCTTGCTAAATGAAGTGCTTAATGAGTTTTACTTTGCTTTATGCATGTTGTTTACCATACATGAATAAAAATCCAGTCACGAAAAACATTCCGTTCTGTGTTCTGATTGCTTTTCTATTTAAGAACATGAACTATATAATTGGCATTCACTAAAATATCTATTGCAGTTTGAATATTTAAGGTGAAATCCTGGCTCCATAGAGATCAATGAGAATTTTGCCTTTGACTTCAATGCTGCCAGGATTTCCCCCCTACAGTTTAAAAACAGGGGCCTGATTATGATTTTACACCACTTTACATTTGTGTAAGTCCACTGACTTCAATGGAATGACTCCTGATTTATGAATGTCAGTGAGGTTCCTTGTCTTACCTATACATGGCATGCAAAACATAGATTCATACTATACTAAACTACAAAATGAGAAAGGTAATAAAACTGTTCTTGAAATAAAGCACTCATATTGTGTTTCATTTTTAAATAATGTGCATATAAATTGCATTTATATGTTTAAGACGAGGAAGCTTAATGATTTTGAAACTATGGATGGGCTCTGCAAATGAAATGTGGGTTCAAGATAACTATAATAGAACTTAATTTTCAGGGATAACATAGACAAAAGTATAGGATAACAATGAACTGTGGATTAAACATGAGAATTTTCTTCTTTCTTCACCCCAGATTTTTCTCCATATGGTCTTGCTGTCATAGCAGCAGCAGTTAAACTTCATTTTCCTGCCCGCTCTTCAACATAATCAAACCGTCAAGGCTATCAGGTTCCAGGATACCTTGCAGAATGCATATTTCTCCATATATCTCATTATTATAAAAGATTGTAGACTTTCATCTGTTGTCTGCAGAAACATCTGATGCTGGCCTACAATTGCAACATGACAGATTTCCCTTTTATAACCTCATTTTGGAACTTTGGCTGCTCTCCCTGGGAGTTTTGTCATTCACTTCAACGGATGCAGGATCAGGATTTTAATATTACCCCCCATAGTTCCTAAAATGTTCCAAGGCCAGAAGGGACCATTGTTATCATCTCATTTGACCTCCTGTATAACACAGGTCATGGATCATCCCCTAAATAATTCCTAGAGCGTATCTTTTAGAAAAACATCCACTCTTGATTTTAAAGTTGTCAGTGACGGAGAATCCACCATGATCTTGGTAAATTGTTCCAGTGGTTAATTACTCTGACCATTAAAAATTTACACTTTATGTCCAGTCTGAATTTGTCTAGCTTCAACTTCCAGTCATTGGATCATGTTATACCTTTCTCTGCTAGATTGAAGTACACATTATTAAATATATGTTCCCCATGCAGGTATTTACAAACTGTAATCCCCGTAACCTGAGCCACTTAACCTTCTCTTTATTTGTTAAAATAAAGAGATTGAGCTCTTTGAGTCTATCAATATAAGGCATGTTTTCTAATCCGTTAATCGTTCTTGTGGCTCTACTCTGAACCCTCTCCAATTTATCAACATGTTCTAAGTTATAAGCATTTAGGTACCTACCTCTGGGAGTAGCTATTTTCTTGTCAACCCCTTTTGAGGAATACAAAGATTAAGAAAACCAGGAGACCACCAGACAGACAAAGAATCAAATGCCACTTATACATTCACTCTTTGTTATGAAATATTGAACGACCAGTATGTAGAAAAATCACTGTATTTTTGTTGTTGTTGGAGATTTCATACAACTTAAATTTTACAGATACATAACCTAAAAATATAAGATTTGTTTTTCTGCATTTGTTCTAGTTTTCTTTCTTTTCTAAACATTTTCAAGTGGTCAGCCACAACAGAGCTCCTGCTATGTCTGCACAATGTAATCCGGGAAGCTAGAAAAACAGGAGGAAATAACCTTAGTCCTTATACTTGTATTATAAGCATTTTACTAAATAGGTAGTTGTTGATCTACAGTCCAGTAAAAAAGGTAAGAGATTTCATATTTATTTGTGGGGGAAAAGAGGGGAGTTGTTTAGGGGTTTTTATGAGTATTTTAAAAAATAATTATCCCCATCTGTTTAAAAAGGAGTTGATGATATTCCCGAATCCCTAGCCTCCAAAAAGTCAGACTCACTGTTTGCATCTTTACATTTATTCTTGATAGAGCATTGCTTTAGTATTTTTTCACAATCTTCAACAATTTCCCCTGTCATTTTGAAAACATGATTTTTTGTGAGTCATTGTAATAAATTATTTCATCAAAGTTCTCTGTAAAAAATTAAAGATAGTATTAGTTGCTTAACTAAACTTGCTATAATAATACAATATTTAATATATTATTACAATTTACATCTTTTTAATATTTTTTTCTGACTGGAACACTTAGCCCTCTTTTCAATGCTAAGAATCATAAGACATTCCATATAGTTAAAACCACGGTTGCCATTTTAGCCCATTTCAAACAAAACCCAGTCCTTAACTTTGACAAAAAAAGAAAAAGAAAGAAAAGAAAAAAGGAAACAAGAATAAACACACTTAGTTATATCTGCTTTTAACATGAGCTTTCAGTTTCACACAATTTGGGAATAACAGAAGAGGAAAATAATTTTAATTGCAAATCCTTTAACATAAACATGTAATTTGTAGCTGCATAGTTCAATATGAAAAAACTAATGGTTTAAAAAAATGGTTCAATATGGTTTAAAAAAAACCCTCTAAAAAACAAAAAGCAGCTTTGCAAAACTACATAAGGGGTGTCCTTAAGGGGTTAAAAAAATTGCAATTAAAAAAAAAATCCTAAATTTTATTTCCACTTCTACCCATGAAAATATTTTAGAATCTTTTCAATATTTTTTCTTTTGTATTTATAATCCTGTGTAAGTTTTTGCATATTCAAACCCTGAATGAAGCTTGTTAGATTTCAGAAAAAAAAGGTGTATCAAATCAAGCTCAAAGCTTTGGCTCAATGTAACCTTTGCATAGAGCTGCAGCTAATTATTAGATCCACCACTTGGACAAACCTTTGGAACATTGTATTCTTTCTGTTGTTCACCTGCTTACTTATCTTCTTATCATGCAAGTGCTCAGAAGGTGTTTGGGCCTGATCCAGAGCTCCTTGAAATCAATGGGAAAATTTACACTGAATTCAGTGGGCTTTGGACAATGCCATTAATCCTGGCCCTATTGAAGTCAAAAGCAAGAGTCCGATTGACTTCAGTGGGACTTGGATTACAGAGGGGGAGGAAAAAATGAAAAAATAAAATCATAAAATTTTCAAAATTCAAAAAGTTCAAAATCTTTTTTGCAAGCACAGCAGCCATCATGGCTGCTGAAATATAAAGTAGAAGAACATTACATCGTAAAATTACTTTATTTTTCAGAGGGCTATTAAGGCTAAAGCATGTTCCAGACCAGGCAGCTGACTCTGTCAGAGACAGAAACAGAAAAGAAAAGAAGACAAGAGAAAGGAAAAAAACAGTCTACTTTAATTATTTTTAACCACCTTCTTCTCCAAAGTATCATTATTTCAGTATGGACCTGCCCCTGTGGGGTGCTATGTACTCTCAACCCTCAATTAAGTAATGATAGTTAAACATAGTCAGCACCACACAGGATTGAGCCCTATTTGCAGTATTCCCAATATAATATATAGAGAATACTGTAATATTGAGATAATGCTATCTAATATGGAACATGTGACCATATTACATGTGGAGAACTCCCTGTTGGAAGAGTTTGGTGTTTGAGGAAAGCAGAAGATTCTTAAGATAGGAACTGTTAGTGAAATTCCCACCCACATGCTGAGGACCTGTACAAGGCCTATGTGCTCCCTAAGTCCCATTTAAGACATATGAGGTCTTAGGTCCCAAATCAGCAAAACACTTAAAATATGTCTAACTTTAAGCATGAGAATCCTAATAATATCTTAAGTGGGGCCTTAAATGAGACTTAAGATGTGCAGAGGTCTAGTACTGGTCCTCTGCACAAGGATAAAGTTCACCCTATGTGAATCATAGAGAGGGGGTAGTTTTGGGAGAGTGAGAGAGACTGGGAACTCAGACTGATGCACAAAACAGCACTTTAAATCCTCTCACTTCTGGTTCTTCATTAACACTCTCTGGGCTGCTGACATTCTACTGAACTGAATGGAATATTAGGCCAATGTTCAGCAAAAGTCAAGGTTTAAAGTGAAAGACTCAAAAGAATTTGAGAGAAGGTAAGAGGAGCGAGGAGCATGGAATGAGCATCAAAATGTTCATTAAGAAAACCCTGCAAACTCACATTTTATTTTCACATTATAAAATAGTTATATGTCCCCAAAATTCTCCTTGGCAATACACATTCCATAGTGTAACTATGAGTCAGAAAGGAGAATGTCATCCTATATGTTACCTTTTTACCCACTGGCTTTTTTTTTTTTTAACACACAGTATGCCTGTATGTTGGACACTCTTGGAAACCTTATATTTATATCTATAAATAGATATTTATATACATACATAGATCCATATCTATATATGCATCTATCTGCCTATTGACATATTGTATATTTTTAAAGAAACCTACTTTGCTTGCCAGATGGGTTTCCCAAGGTTGTCCCAGCTCTATTTTTGTTTTTTATACCATCACACTCTATAGGTTTTTTCACATATACAGACCAGTCTTAATAATCCACAACAATGCTGGAAAATTCAGAAGTGTCTAATTCAAGGTTTTGCTCAGGGATTTTTTTTTTTTAATTCTTGCAAGTAAAAACCCCAAATTGTATTTATTTAGGTTTCATCCCAAGGCTACTAATGTTAACCACCATATCACCATTACCAAATATCCAACTGATACATCCCACTCACATTCACTTTCCAAACTTCCAAAATCTCTTGCTACCTCAGAACTGCTATTTAATTTCCCCTCAGTAACGGAGAAATTTCTGTTACTCTGTGCTCCATGCAGTGGATTTTGTTTTGAGATGAGCTTGCTACCAAACTAATAAAGAATGGAACCATTCACAGTACCATCTATCAATATATAATTAAGCTTTAGCCCATTAGGGACCAATCCTGAAGACTTTACTTAGGCACACTGCTGGAGTAAAGACTACATGGATCACAAATTTAGACCCAGACTCTGCAATGAGCTCTCAGTGGACAGACCCTGTGTCCGCATGGAGTTCCATTGAAGTCAATGGGGCTCCAAGCAGAGCCAGAGTTCCATCTACAAAGAGTTCACTGAAGGGCTGGGGCATTTTTGAAATGTACAGTGAAACCTGCAGTGAGGAACATCTCCAGTGAGAACCTCACCTGGCCATTTCAATTTCTCCCTAAGGTTTCTAGTATAATTTTGTTTGACCTTTAATTAACTACCTCTGCTAGGCAAATTATTTTTGCTTGCGCTTTGGGTAGTCACTTAAGACAGGTTTCACTGTGTACGTGCACGCATGTGTGGTGTCTTCAGTTATAATGATAAGCAGATGTGCTTTCTGCTTCAATGCAATACTTAGGGCAAGGCCATTCACAACAGATAGATACATAGAAAGAAGGAAGACAATGTCCTTGTCCCTCCACTTTGTAATAACAGAATATAATTATATTGGCTAAGTGTTGAGACCAACACCACATACCCAATGAAACCTGCCATCTCCACTATTTGGTATACAGCTCTTTGTTCCCCTGTTTTATTAGATGAAAACTACTGTTTGACCACTCATGATGGAATTTCTTGAAAACCCATTTTTGGTGTGTCTTTATTGTTCCACAGATTCATTGACAGTCAATGGCTCTGTTTCATCAATTATGGAGCTAAACCTTTATTCTACATTTGTTTTTGTCGTTAAGTTATGGCGTTCAGAAGGACAGCCTTCACCTGCTATATTTGCAAAAAATGGATGCTGGCTCTTTAATGAAAGAAAAAAGTCAATATAACATATTACCAAATGTAAATGCAATAAGGAATAACATATAGCTCTGGTTATGTTATATGACATTTGGTTGAGCAGTATTAACATATTGCACAAACTCTGGATTTTCCCTACTGCAGAAAATAAGACAATAAAAGACATGGGGAAAATCTGTTCCATATGACTGCAAAATAAATATTATTCTATTCTTTCTTTCTTCTTTTTTTTGTCACTTGCTTGAAGAAATATTTTAGTATTATCTTTTCTTTTTTAAGCCAGTTCTTTATCATGTATGTAATAGGCATACAGTACAAGGAGAAATGGAACAAGATGGCAGTTACAGCAGTGGCAAGATGCAAATTTATTCTGGCAAAAAAAGTAAGATGTGCACAATATCAAGCATGCTTAAGTTTGTGCCAGGAAAACTATTACGAAGGAGGAGTGGATGAAATGAAATTTTGCATCATACATGATTACGTGTTGCTTAACTTCATAAAAAAGTCTTTGTCTACTTGAGATTTCCTAGTTGTCACCAGGAGAAGCTTCATACCACACTGCTGGAGTAGAAATACCTTGTTGGAATGGTAACAAATATCACAGCAGTAGTCACCCCAAGAACATGATTTTTTTTTAAACAAAAGAAATAGAAAAGAAAAAAAAAAGACAGAGAGAATTCACAGACCATTTAACTGCAGGCACTGACTCGGGGTGGGGATAGGGGGAGTATTTTATTACATTTTATACTTAATGATTAAGACTCTGTAATTGCTTCCTACTCCATTTTACCCAACTTTAATTTGGCTATTTTATGCATGTGATGATGTCGCCACTGTTTTTTCTCAGCTGTCTTTCTCCCCATATTGTATGACATATGTTACTGAGTGTAGCCAAGCAGTGGAGGAGTCATATTTCTTACTGACACCAGTTGAAAACACCTTTAAAGAAAAAATAAAGGGGAGAGAGAGACAGAGAGGGAGGAAATAATATTTCTTAAAGATGATTTGTCACATTAGGTCACCATGAGGAAAAATAGGGTTCAGTGAGTAGAAATGGTAACTCTTCTTTATACGCCAGTTTAATGGGGATGAACAGGACTTGCTACTGTACTGGTGCAGTGTAAAAATAGATGAAAGTGAACTATGGTGTGAACAAAAATATGAAGAACATCACAGAAATAGATGTTGAATGGCCTTTGCACAGCAGAGGTAGATAAAGGTTATAACAAACTGTTTACTGACCATATACACTTAATATAATTAAGAGGTCAGTTGAACAAGAGCTCACCTAGTACGTGCTTTCTCAATAATGTGACTCATAAGCTATCGTACAGTACCACAGCACTGTCCAGTTATTGCTCCACTACTTTTCAGGAATATTCCTATCCTCTTTGTAATCTACATTCTACCATTAGTTAAGGCTTTTTCATTTTCATTTCTACACTTTTTTCCACAGTTTGCATCAGTTCAATGCAATTAACACGTGCCCCTAGCAAAAAAAGCACCATGTTTTATTGAATGGAATATATTGTGTAGGGGGAACAGGTTATGGAAACATAAATGAGCTGAAGAATTTTGCATTTTTTGGTGCTTTTTTGTATTTGCACAGATCATTTTAGGATCCTCAGTCCCAGTAATAGTAAAACACTATCAAAACAAATACTCTTGCAAAATATTTGAGATTTTACATCTTAACAAATGCATTTTAAGCAGCTTAAGCATTAGGGTTTCCTTCTCCCCCCCTCCCCCACAGAATTTCACAAACCATAAAATGTGAATTTAAAAAAATTGCATACCTAAGTAGCAGTGATTAAATGCTCTTATAATGTAAATAATTATCAAGGGATATTTCAAAGCTAGAAAGTAGGTAACTAAACTTTATTTGCTAAGAGAACATTTCTTATAGTTTTCCTTCATTTCCCAGCTACACAGCAAACATCTCTAAAGTGCACTTCCCAAGTGTAGTTAGAGAATAGGAAGGAATGTAAAATGTTTAAAAACAGCCCTTATTAACTTTTCCTTCCATTGATTCTATTGTAAACTCTAAAAAGCCTTTTTATAAAGCAAATACTCATACACTCAGCGGGTAAAATGTTCCCACAAAAAAAAAAAAAAAAAAAAAAAAAAAGCAATGGAAAAGGCAATCAGATTACTCTTCTTTCCCTTGATTACTGATAGCCTGGTATGTTCTTTGCTGTTTTATTGCATACTTATGAAAATGGTTGACCTATTTATTAAAAAACCCATGTTCTTCAGCTGTGCTAATACATCACGATGCATCCTTCATAACTCGAATAACTTTCAACAACATGTAGCTGTTAGAAAAACAATGGATTCAACACTGAACACATCATTTGTACTGTCGGTGCTTAAATGCTTCTACTGTAGCTTTGTCAGAAGAAAAAGGCTTCTTTTTTTCTGAATCTCTTTGCTCCCAGACATTATGAATCTTTGCTGGTTATGTGACTGCAGTGGAACTGAAAACGTAATTCACAATGAATGCCAATCTTTTACCTCCAATAGGAAGGCCTCCCAACTATTCAACTTGCTGAGCTTAACTGGTTTCCCATACTGTATCTAAAAAGGCTGCTCCTGTTCAACTGACCAGCGAGAAAGGACTGGACTTCTTTAAAATGGGAATTGGAGCAACAGTTTGTTATAGATTTCTATACATAAAAATTTGTTAACTGTCCGATCCCACCTTGTAAGGAGAGCACTTGTTTGTTCAGCTAAAAGGAATCCCCTCATGCTCTGGTTGGGTTTGCTCAGTCAGCTGGTTTGTGCAACAGTGGCAGAGGTACACCAGAATTATGTGTACCCATTCATTGTGATTACACAGACAGAAGCAAGTGGATGTTGTCTGCTTAAGGGAGATGGGGGAGGGGGAAGGAAGAGAATGGTTTCCATAGGTAAAAAGGACAGTTAGGTTGGTGGTGGGGGTGTGTGTGTTTTTTTGTAATTTTTTTTGTGTTTTTTGTTGTTTTTTTTTTAAATATGTTTTTGTTGTTTTTTCATTTTTTGTTATGCCATGGAATCATAGCAGTCATTCCTCTAATAGAAACTGACAGGACATAAAAGACAGAACTATCAGATGAACATACACAATGAATAGAAATATATCGACAGTGAAAAGACTTAGTTTAGCTTTGAGAAACGGTCCCAAAAATAAAATCCTGTATTAACAAGTGCAAAAAACAAACAAAAAAAGAAACTCCAAACATTAAAACACAGTGTATAAAATGGTGTGAGAAATTTAAGTCACCATACAGCCTTTTAGTCAATAAAAAGCTGTGTTCATGTGTCCTTGTTTGGATTGTTGCCCATCCTTTTAATTTTACCCAGAAGGCCTTTCAAGAAGTGATTTGAGGGTAAAAGCACCCAGTCTCTGTTATATTTGACTGTAGTACATGGGCCTGTTGTGTGTCTATCATTTGACATGTATCCTTTCTTTTATTCCTCATTAGTTGAATTATCTTCCAAAGTTGTTATGCCTCCAAAGCCCAGTCCTGTTGAGTTCTGTGCTGCTGAGACTGTAAGTACTGTATGTAAGAGAATTAATACAAGAACACACAGTTTAAGTCTGCTGTTACACAGTCTTGATGCTGATGAAACTGTGAGTGATGTCCTGTGACACATTGATGAGTCACTCGTTTTTATAGTCCCTTTGGATTGATTATCTGGTAATAGTCCCCATCTGACATCACAGCATTCTGGTTCTGCATTGGTTGGATAATTTTCATAGAGCCCTGTAGGATAAACACAACAGAAAATTAATTTCATTAACAGACTGAATGGCAGAAGTTGGTAGTTCTCAGATATTAACTTTTCTAGACATAGCTGTTAGTTCCAGGTCTGAGTGTAAGTTTGGGGCTCATGTAGTTCTTGCCTTCCTGGGTCATAAGAGTTGTTGAGGTAATACTTTTAGTCTATCAAAGGGGAGAATCAAGGAACTAGCAGCCAAACAAAATTTTCATAAAAGTATGGAATTGAGTGTCATTGTGGAAAAATGTGGGTTACTATGAAAAAGCAATAACTCAAGTATACCAGTCAGAATAACCTAACATTTAAAGTCCCTTCTTTGGGGTATTGAGAACTCTATTCCTAAGGATGGGTTTGTGTTAATGAGGGAGTTCCCAAACTTTGGACCCCCTTTCCACAAAATATTAATTCTATAAACCATTTTGAAAGGTCTTATTGAACAATGAACATGTCTTAATAATATCACTGTCAGTGAGAAGGTAGACATTAAAGGCCAAATCTTCAGCTGGTGTAAACTGGTGCATAACACTTCACCAGAAAACTTTCTAAACCCATCAGCTTACAATTGTTCCCCATCCACTTTCAGATCCTACCCCAACAAGTTCCTCTGATTCCGTTCTTTTCTCTACACCCCAGAAGTGGAAACAAAAAAAGAATATAGTCACTGGATCTCCTGAGATTTCTTGATAGATAACTAGGTCATTAGGCAATATTCTAACTTCCTTCTCTTTGAACTGGTTTGGATTAATCAGTTTGACATAATTTGTATATTTTGGAACAGTTATTCCTATATTTCTGACAGTTATTGATGGTTATAACTCATGATACTGTCTGTATTATTATAGATTAGATCAGAAATGCCATAGTGTGCGATTTACTTCCCACAAATCTGCTTTACAGAAGAGTCAAGAGAGCACAGTTCAGAGTTGACAAGTCCAAGAATGTCCAAGAATTAATAATCAGAGATCTTTTCTTGATTTAAAGTCATGCTGTAATAAAACATTTCATTCAGCATTATATCAGCAATTCACACACATGACAGCTTTAGCTATTGCTAGAAAATAACGTACCGGTAATGAAGTATTAGGATCAGGCCCTTTTGAAGGGCTAAGCAACTGTTATTGTTTATAGATTGAACTATCATCTAGAAAAATGTTTTGTCTAAAAAATACTGCCAATTACACGATGTCCTTTGGGAACTAGCAGATAAACATGTAGGCGTATCTTAATGTGCTCAGGCCCAAACTTTATACTGTTGGCATTTCATTAACTCCTTGTACAGGGGAAATTAGCAAATCATAACATAAGATAAAACCTAGCCCTTTCATCCAATATTTCTATGGTACAGATCTGCTACTACACAGAAGAGTTTACTCAATGCACTGGTAAATATAAGTTAAATCTGAGATGACATATTTTATATTCACATCCAAGTAAACAGTGCTATAGTGTATTATGTTAAAAAGCATGTCCAATTTTTTTTGCATTCATCTATGTTTTTAAAGTTTCTTTGAACTTTCTTTGAAAACTAGAATAGGCTCTTGGCTTTTCTATAGTGCTCACACTCAGGATTTGCTCCATAAGTGCTCAGCAATCCACTTCTGTAGTTGCCTAAAATGTGGAGTCAGGTGCTTACCTTTGGTTACCCAGATTTGAAAATTTTGCATTCTTACCTTTATCAGCACCACTCAGATTTAATGTTTTCTTAAGATACTCTGCTGTGATTTGGAAACAAGTCAGCATTTTTTCTTGCATATACGATGAAACAGTCTCATTTTTAACTTTAGGTATTCTGAGAATCATTCTATGGCATACACATGTTGATATTTATAAAAAATCCCTGGTAACTGTACTTCTATAAAGGAAATACCTTAAAATGGAGGGAATTATGCAAACAGCTCTGTACCTGCAGTAGCTCAAACTATTAGCTGTAATTGAAGAGACACAGAATATTGTTAGTGCTTTGATCCCACTGCTGCTTGTTTACTGTTCCAACTATATTTCCTGACTTTCTTGTTTTTAGGAAAACACAGACTTCCTTTGAAACCAAAGGCCACTTATACAAGTTAGCCATCAAAAGGCATTTGAATACTTCATGAACACTATAAGTACATTGGTAGAAGCAACTCCATAAGTGCCATTGAGTTTTTTTCCCTAACAATTAAAATTCTTCTCTTCCTCAATTCAGCAATTTAATTTCGTCTCTGCATGTACAGTGACATATGTAATAATTTATTAATTCCAGAATTACTTCTAAATTGAATGACAAATAACTTTTCTCTGCTATTTAGATAATCTAGCCACCAATTTCCCCAGTGAAAACAATGAAACATCACTCCAGATATTTTGACCCTAAGTATCACTTTTGGCTTCGGGTAGCTAAATTACCATAGCCGTAGTCTCTACAAATTCCCGAGTTTATACACATTTGAATCACCATGACACCTGTCAGACTGGCCACATTTGAAATTGTAAAACTGAACAGAAAAAAGGTATTTCCCTTATTCATCACTGCATTGTATATCTGCACCAAGAGAATCCAATATGTGCTTCCATTTTTTGTCACAACCTCCCTGGCTTCCCCTCTCTCTCTTTTTGTTACTTACATACATAGTTCCTTACCCTATCCCTCACCCTCAGTCTGAGGAACCTGCTAAGGTTCATTCATTTTCAACATAAAACTGGCCTCGCCACACCTGCAATTCCTGAAAAGGTACATCCGAAAGCAAACTCTTAGCTATAACCACATAATTTCCCACAAACAAATGACACATGATAGACTTCAAGTATCAGAGGGGTAGCCGTGTTAGTCTGGATCTGTAAAAAGCAACATGGAGTCCTGTGGCACCTTTAAGCCTAACAGATGTATTGGAGCATAAGCTTTCGTGGGTGAATACTCATGTCATGCGTCTGACGAAGTGGGTATTCACCCACGAAAGCTTATGCTCCAATACATCTGTTAGTCTTAAAGGTGCCACAGGACTCTCTATATGATAGACTTCAGCACTGCACATATATCTGTAGGGAATATAACTTACTATAGGTGAGGTCAGTGTTAAGGATGGACATTTTAATGTGATTAGGTTAATGGAGATTTTAGTGCAATTAAATTAAATGTGTTCAGTTTTAACTGAGTCAAGTAAAAAAGGAATTATAAGCTACTACAGTTTACACAAAAGAGCTACTGGGGGACAAACAACAAGAGGCATAAAACGTGTTCAGATACAGAATTGGAAGTTATTTGGGACAATGTTCCCTCAATTCCTTTCAGTAGGAGTTGCGGGTGCACATCATCTCTCGTGATTTAGTCCTCACAATTTTACTTGTAAATATTTTCAAAAGCCAAAGGTTTTGATAATGAGTTTTTTTTCAATAAAGCTTTTTCTCTTTAACCATAAACTATGTTTTCTTCAGGATTTCTAATCCAATCTGAGGGACAGACAAAACCTGCTCTGCCTAAAGAAGGTACACCCAAAAATAAGAGGTAACTGCAGGACCAGATGGAGTAAGCCAGGAATGTTGTCTGATCAATTTTGCTGTGAAGAACAAAGCAAATAATGGCTCCAGGAGTGAAACATCCAAAAATGACGTCACTGCATCATACAATGCCAGCACTTGGAGTAACATTTCCCCTTTCAGAGCAATTAATTCTGGGAAATATAGGTAGGTAAAGTAGAGAACTAGACATACCTCTTCCTTTACAATGCACTTGAGAAAGGTCTGAACTAAAACACCAAAACTTTGTGGCCTTTGGCCCTAATTCCATGTCCTGAGCAAACAAACTAATTATTCTCAGAAAATGAGATGTTTATTGCCTGTAGCTTTATGAAGCACATATAAGGCCGGATTCTTCTACATTTATGCCAGTGAACATCCACTCGTGCAAGTATTCTGACTGCAGAGGGACTACTCACAGAAATGCTCACTGCTGTGAGAAAGGGTTGCACAATCTGAGTTCCTAGTGAAAAAGTAACAGATTCAAGAATATATGGAAAGGATTCAGGAAAACATTAAAAAACAGCACCTAATACACTACAGCAACAAAGAAACAGTTGGACTTTGAGAGTCCCCTGCCACACTGCAACTAAATAAACTTCCACCATACAGTGTCATTGCGGGATGACATATGAATTGGTATTTAAATTAAGCTTCTGTGGATAATATTTGTACTATCAAGAGTGTCCACTGGCCCAAATGGACAGAAATGAATCATCTGCAATCTGTAGCTCAGATAACCCGTCACAATGGGTAGGATTAGATATCTAGAATATACACCTCTATCTTATTGCCTGATGATGGCTATATTAGCATTTTCTTAAAATGGAAGGAGAGAGAATGGAAAAGATTTTAAGTGCTTGCTTAAATTTGGTCTGGAAGTCAGCTTTCCTTGATCTTATCCAGATGGTCTTCTACATTTCCAGATTGCTGGGTCTGCGATACATTAATGCTTCTGTCTGGATATACATTTTATAATATGAACTATACAAAATGTAATAAAATGAAATGTAAACCAAATCTTTTTTTAAAACATACAAGTTAGTCTTCCTTCAGACAGATTGTTTTTAAACCAATGAAGAAGTTGTTTTCCTGTTCTAAGAACTAATTTGCCTTACAAGATTCCATTCAAACTACAAGCTTGATGAAGTTTTGTTTGTTTGTTTTTTAATTTGCCAATACATGGTGGAGCCTGGCAGGCTGTTTCAGGCAGTTGTCCCTGGGGCATTTTTTCTCTGTGTGTGTGTGTGCTGGAAGAAGGGAATGAACACACTGTTATTCTATGCAATATTTACACCATTTTTATACAAAAACATATAGGGCCAGATTCTTTGATGGTGTAAATCAGTGTGGCACCACTGCAGCCAATGGAGCTTCAGTGATTCATAACAGCTAAAGGCCTGTCCCCAAAAGCTATGTAATAAACTAATTTTTACTTCCTTTTTTGATGTGCTTTGTGCTGAGCAAAGAGGAGAAGGAATACGTAGCCTGCTTCTAACCCAAATCAGGCCAGAACACAATTGTTGGTGAAAGGTATTTAGCATTGTTGAGTGTATTATAGAAAGGGTAAATGTGATACGCATTTAAACAACTAATTATATAACAACTTACATACTGTAATATTGCTTTGTGGTTTCTGGAAATCACAGAAGCCCACACCCTAACTTACTATGATTTGAGAAAAGTGAGTTTACAACCAGAAATGATATTCGTAAGAAGGGGAAAATGCCAGATCGATGGTGTAAAAGCTTTACGATACCTATTTTTTAACATAAAGGAAACATTACTCTGTGTGCTAATAATTGTTCAGTTAAGCTGACATCACATTCTATGAAAGTAGGGGAGAAGATTACTGAAAAGTATCTGTGTTGAATGGTTGAAATTTGGAAGTGTCAGTATGGATTCATGACAAGACGAAGCATGAATGATGACATGTTTGCATTATGAATGCTCATGGATAAATTCAGAGAAAGGAGATGGCAACTGGGCATGGTCTGGTACCAAGAGAACTAGTTTGATGGAGTTTGTGACTGAGAGATGTGCCAGAAGGCTATGTCCATCTTACCAGGATATATATGATGGAGTGACTACTTTGCTCAAAACTAAATGGGGCTTGTAGTGGGGCGGACTGCCCCGCTCCCTGAGAGTGTGGGCTGCGGCAGGCCAGTGCGCCTGCACAGACAGGGAGCCAATTAAAGAAGGGATTATTGTGAGCCAATCAGGGCCCAGATTGGAGGCAGCCAATCAGGGCCAGGCTCAGCCCTATAAAAGGCTGCTCAGGGAGAAAGCAGTCACTCTGTCCCAGGCCTTCAACCGGGGAAGGTCAGTCTCTAGAGGTGGGACACTAGCACCGCGGACAGTGCAGTGCTGGCCAGGCTAGGGGAGCAGAAAGGAGCTCTAGCCCAAGGCCTGCCAGGCTGCAGGCCCTGAAGGGAAGGGCCTAGCGGGTGCAAGGGACTGTAGGGGAAGCGGCCCAGGGACGTGGACAGACGGAGGGGAGAGAAGGAGGACAGCGAGGCTGCTGCCAGAGGGTCTCTGGGCCGGGATCCAGAGTAGAGGGCGGGCCTGGGTCCCTCCCTTCCCCCCTTGCAGTACACCCAGCCATCAGCCGTAGGGAGCGGCCATTATAGACTACGCCAGATCCCTGATAAGAGGGATTAGACTTTGGGGTGTGTGGTTGTACATGGTGGTTGGGGCGCAGAGAGACTGCTGATCAACCCCCCACCCGGAAGGGGGTGTGGATGGACTGAGGGGCACTGCCGGAGGGCAGTGGTCCTGAAGAGGACGCCACGAGCTGGTGAGCGACGCGGGCTCAGATGCCAACCAAGGGCGAGACAACGGACGGGACACCACCAGCAGAGGGCGCTCCACTGGACTGAGCTAATTCCCGGAGACAATCAGCAGGAGGCGCCAGGTGGTGAGTCCCAACACGGTCACAGGGCTACAGTACAGAATTTTCAGTACATGTTGCATTAGGGGGTCAGAATTCAGCCCCTTTTAATTTGCAGTTGTTTTGGGTGCGATAAGTGAAAATATGTGAAGGGAGCTGCCTTGGAACATGCTGTTTGCAGATGACTTAGTAATATGCGCAGAAGACTGTGAGACCCTGCAAGCCAGCTTTGAACAATGGCAACACAGTTTTGAGTGGGCTGGACTTAGAGTGAACATTGGTAAGTCTGAGGCTACGATAACGGAGGGAGGAGGACTCACCATAAAGGATATCACGGGCAGAGAACTTAAAAGAGTGAAATAATTTAAATACCTAGGATCAATGGTTGCTGATGATGGTGCCCTCCTGGCATCATACTAAAGCTGTTTGGTGCAAATGGTGTGAGCTGACCCCAGTTCTCTGTGATAAAAAGATGCCAGTAAAGGTAAAAGGTAGAATATATGTATAAAGCTGTAATTTGACCCATCTTACTGTATGGAACAGAGACTTGACCAGTCACAAGAAAGGAAATCAATGTGCTATTCACTATGGCAGTGAAGATGTTAAGATGGTCAAAAGGTTGGACACTCCATGATGGGAAATGACATTAGGTTGTACGGGGCCTAATTTGGGCTGCTTCAGTTGAAGACAAGTTGAGAGAGGCTAGGCTACATGGGTATAGGCCTAGCTATTGGAGACTGGAGAGCTATGTTGGTAAGATGGCTCTTGCAATTACTATGGATGTAAGACAACCAGAGGGGAGGCCAAAGACTTGATACATAGACCAGATATCAGCAGACCTTAGAGCAGTGGTAGGCAACCTGCGGCCCATCAGGGTAATCCGCTGGCAGGCCACGAGACAGTGTTTACATTGACCATCCACAGGCACGACCGCCCACAGCTCCCAGTGGCCGTGGTTTTCCATTCCCGGCCAATGGGAGCTGCGGGAAGCAGCAGCCAGCCCGCCCCACTTCCTGCAGCTCCCATTGGCTGGGAACAGCGAACCGCGGCCACTGGGTGCTGTGGGCGGCCATGCCTACGGATGGTCAATGTAAACACTGTCTCGGGGCCTGCCAGCAGATTACCCTGACGGGCCACAGGTTGCCCAACACTGCCTTAGAGAGACCAATATGCACGACAGCCAGGTATACAATCATGAGTTTTAGAAGAAGGCTATAAAATCACTGACCCTGAATAGCGAAGTGGCAAGAAAGAAGAAGAAGACTGGGAGATGAAGGCAGGGGGCAAACAGTCAATTTTGTGTAACACATTTCTGGGATAAGAAGTTGGACCAAGTATGTCATTTCTCCTGGTATGTGCCAAGAGCATCATAAATCAGATTGAACTCAGATTTATCATTTCATGTATTCTCCCCCAAAGGTTGCTAATTTTGCTTTGTCACAAATATGTGGTGGTGCTAACCTAAGTCAGACCAACATTTTCTGAGTAGAGCACAGTTAGATTGCTATTCATATCAAACTGAAATAGGGGAGTGTACATTCAAACACACATGCACACAAACCCTGGCTAAAACTTTCCAGCGAACTTCTCTACAATTGGATGAGGCTGCCTATGATGGGGTGCACTCAGGATGGGGAAGGGTTAACTCCTCACTGTGGGCTGAGGACACCACGCCCCCATGTCCCTTCTGGGCATGCTCAAGATGTAGCACCAGTATAAGTGGGAGCAGCTCAGCTCAGTTGGGGCTAGTTGCTGGAGAGGAAGGATGCATGCTGCAGGCTCCAGCTCGGGAGCTGGAGATACTGAGACTCAAGCAAGTGCCCAGGTACCTGAGGACGCCACTCGGAGGTCACCACTATCAGGGTCCTGAGCTGGGAACCGGTGGAGCAGGGAAGGCCCAAGTCTCCCTACCATGGCTGCCCCCCTCTGGGAGGCGGCCCAACCCTATTGATTCAAGCCCCTAAGCCTAACTGACCTGCAGACAAGAGTGAACCTATTGATTCTGGCCGCTTGGCCTTACTGCCCTGTGAGGCAGGGTGTTACTATTGACTCTGGCCTCTAGGCCTTACTGCCCTGTGAGGCAGGGTGTTGGTATTGGATCTGGCCATTAGACCTCACTGCCCTGGGAGTCTGGGTATTGTTATTGACTTTGGCCGCTAGGCCCCATTGCCCTGGGAGTCAGGGTATTGCTAGTGCTAGGCCTTACCGCCTGCAGAGCCAGACTACTGTACCGCTTTCAGGAGTCTGATTTGTCTTGTGTACCCCAAGTTTCACCTCACGTAAAAAGTACTTGCTTACAAAAATCAGACATAAAAATACAAAAGTGTCACAGCCACACTATTACTGAAAAATTGCTTACTTTCTCATTTTGTCTGTATAAAATTTTAGTTTTATACAGACTGACTTTGCTAGTGCTTTTTATGTACCTGTTGTAAAATTAGGCAAATAGCTAGATGAGTTGATGTACCCCCTGGAAAACCTCTGTTTACCCCCAGAGGTACATGTACCCCTGGTTGAGAACCACTGCTTTGGGGGACACAGAGGTATATGTCATTGGCAGTCCATGTAATTTAGAGAAACCTTTAAATTGCTCTAAATGATGCTGGAGGACTAGCCCAATATTCAACCAGGGTAGGGCCGGAAGAGTACAAAGAGTGTCTGGCACCTCCACTGCTGAACTTTTCTGTATGATTCTCAGTCACAAGTGAGGATCTAACCCATTAGATTTTATAACCCAAAATGCAACCACTTTTTTAAGAACAGAGAGAAGCAGTTTATATACATACAGCCAGATGTCCTAGCAATAGAATGATTTGGAAAGTGTTATGGGTAAGAATTGCTAGTGCCTCTTTTCTTCCCATCTGACCCTTCCAAGGAAATACCTGTTCTTAATTCCCCCCAGTGCTTTGCTCACTGGAACATCATGCTCTGGAAAAGTAAGGGGAATCCCTATATTATAGATAATACACACCGTTTCTTTTCAGGCAGGTTTAGATAAATAATATTTATTCCTTCCTGTTTCAAACCAGTAAGCCACCTGGCTTTTCTTAAGATGTTGAGATGTCACCTTTTCCCCACTAGGAGTCTCCCCTACTCTATCAAAAGTCACAGTCTATGGATACAAAAGGATACTAATAGTTAAAAGTCTTGTATAGCAACCACAGTTCACAGTATTTTGAGTGAAAAAGCCCTCTCTATCCTCTTATCTAGGCACAGTTAGAAAGCAGCATGTGACATTAATATTTTCATCTTGGGCTATGTGCTGCATTCAATATCAAATAAAAACAGTAACTACCAATACACCTTTTCAGCTTTCTTGGCTTCTGCAATAATACAATGAAACATCTTCCTGCAGGAGTCAATCAGTCCATCTTTCCATTTGCCCTAAATCTCTAGTGGAACCTGGAGAAAACAGCCTGTTACTATGGAGAGGAAGAAGAGAAACCTCGATTGTGAAACTATTGCTCCTGAAACCTCATTAAAGAAAAGCAGGGGCTCTGGAGGGCTGCAATTTCTCATAGAGAAGGTCACCCCATAAACACAGGGATTCCTTTCTTTTCCAGACAAGCTTTGGTGTAATGCAATCAGCTCCATAGCCAGTCAAAGTCCTGCCCCTCCCGGGGGCAAGCAAATCTCCAGAAATCTCCCACTAGTAAAATCAGATTCAGTTCCTGCTGGATCTCTATAAAAGTAAAAGTCAAAATCTTGTAGGAGAACCTGCCGACTTTCTCCCTGAAGGATATTGTCACAGTTAGGCACAGCAGAGTTGCCCAAGCTAACGGTGCCTTGGTTTGAAAGAGCAAAGGCTTGTTGCAGAACACTGTCCTTAAGAAATTCTTGATCATGAAACTTGCTCCCTTCCTTACTTTAGTGTGTCAGAGCCCATTTGCCTTGACCTTAAGAAAGCTTTGTAATGGCCAGGCATTTTGGGCTGGCTTGGGAAGGGGTCAGACATCAAT
This sequence comes from Emys orbicularis, assembly GCF_028017835.1. Classification (NCBI taxonomy): domain Eukaryota; kingdom Metazoa; phylum Chordata; order Testudines; family Emydidae; genus Emys; species Emys orbicularis. Next base: position 262,496,742 of record NC_088683.1, on the reverse strand, counting down.
ATTTGAGGACCCAATGTTAGACACCTAGAACCTGATATTTATAGGTCATGACCACCTGCATCTTCCACTGACTTTAACTTACAATTTGGGTGCTCAGTGCCATTGGCAATCAGGCTGTGGGCCTCTAAAGTTAGCAGCCAATGAAGTGAGGTACCAGAAGAGAAGTGGCTTTGAAAATTTGAGCCATTATGTTTTTAAAATTCATCTGCCATGATGGAAATCCAAATACAACAGCATTTTGCCATTGTCCTAGCACATTACAGTATGAAATTAAGTCTACAGCGCACAGAACTGTTTTAAGTAACTGAATCCCAGGTGTCCAAAACATCTGGTTAATCAAACATTGTTTAATTTAACCCAAAGATTGGATGTGTCTTCCCCAAGGCCAAATGGGACATTTTCATTGCAATCCAGGTTCCCCAAACCTGGGATGAAGCCACTGATGTTGCATCAATTGGATTCCCAAGGGTACAACAACAGATATTCACAGTGCTAAGCTTGGAGGATCCAGAGCACGTACTATTCCCACAGAACTGACTGGCATGGGGAAAGCTGTCTGGTGGAATATTTTAAACTATGATCCAAACCTGGAGAACCCAGAGTACAGTCTTTGAGTGGCAGCCGACGTGGCACCAACCTGGCTAACAATCAAGAATGGAGGGGAGCAACTCTGAGGTCTGCACTCTGGGACTGAAGAACCTAGCTTCCTTTGATGTTTCAACCCACTGATTATCTGAAGGTTTGGGACATTCCATGTCAGTAATTGAGTTTCATTGTAAAAAAATGAGTGAAGAGCAAAAACAATCAAGGTGCATACCTAAAGAAATAGTGACGTGGATAATATTTTATCATTAAAAATATTGGGGGAACAGTGCTTGCTAAAGTCACAGAAGTCTAGGAGAACCAGACTGGGGAGATCTGCATAGGGAGCAGCAGCTCTGACACTGTCTCCACCAAAGCCCACTGAAGCCACCAATGTTGGGGTTCTGAAGGTGAGACCAGGGTATAGCCAGAGCAGGAGCATCTGTTCTCTGTGGAGTGCTCCTCTCCAGACTCCCTGAACATCCTCGGAGACAGTTAGTGCTGTTCTGAACAACTTTAGTTCCCATAGCTACCCCACTCACCAGATGCCCAAAACATCTGCCTGGAGAGGCAATACATCTGCCAGAGGCAGCTCAGCCAACACTGGGGAAGAAGACCCATAGATCATTGCTGATGATCCTGGATCCATGGGGAGGGAAAAAAGTTCAGCTATGAATCCTAAACTTCTGCAAATTTAGGTCCTCATATCCTCTTTGGAATCCTCCACATTCCTCCACTGTGTAGAGTTTTCTGGGCTCTCTGTCCCATACCCAACAGGAGAATATGAAATTACCCTTGATTTTATCTTGACAGTGTCCATTTAAAATTTAGGAGGAGAATATGACTAGCAAATTAGCTTAGTCATATTACTGTAAATGTGTGATAGACATATGATGTGAGAATGCTGGGAAAGGCAGGTGTGGCAGACACTAGCCTCACAGCTCAAGTCACTATTCTGTCTGCAATGTCTTAGTATTACATAACACAGAAGTTACCTCTTCTCACTTAACTTATTAGAAGAGTTTTCTGTTGGAAATATGCTTTTGTAAAGTTAATTACTCTGGTCATAGGTAAACTATAGAAAATGTGGCATAGAAAGTATTGATTCAATGCCTAAAATCTTTCAGAAACTGTTTGATGAAGCATTCCTTCAGGCTCTCATAGCTAAAACTATTAGGAAACAACATGGCTAGCCACACTCTTCAAAGTTAAGTTTTGAATGAAAACTAGTGAGACATGCTGATCTGCACCGTACCTGTACAGATGAAACTTGATAGTCCTCCATAGATGACATCATCATTGTCTGGTAATATAAATGGACACCTTGTCTGAACCTCCAAACAGTATTGCTTGCAAGGAATTCTGTTGCTGCAGTGAAACTGTGTGACTTCAAAATACTGGGAACAGAGCCAGGCTTTGTAGACAGTCTGGAAAAAGAGAAGAATCAGAAGTATAGATGGATGACAATAGCACTGTCATTATCAGAAGCACATAGTGTACTGCTCACCTACACTGATGCTGGTTCTTAAAGCAAATTTTAAGAGAATATCACCTGAGTAAAATAAACCCATAACATATCACTACTCTCCCACTTCTGTAAAGAAAACCCCAATCAAGCCATCTCAAATGACTGATTTAAAAACATAAAACATTACTCAATCATGATTGGATTAATATTATTCTGTAATCTTATTTGTGCAGAGATGTACCATTCTCTGATGCACCTTTTAATTAAACACGTGTCCTGGACTTTACAGATAAACTGAGGTTCTAAAAAAATTAGAAATAATTTGGAAAAAGGCACAGAACCTAAACACCAGAAGGAATTTCAAAGAGATTTATTTAATACACTCTGGCCTATTTGCTCTTCATAATTTTACCAAATAGGGCAAAGCCTTCAGGTCACAGTAGATGGTGCTGTTTCCTCTCAATTAAACTCCAATGCAGTCTGCAGGATTAAGGAGCACATTAGAGTGCCTGAACATCAACAGCCACAGACTAGGGGATAAAGTCAGGGAGAACATTTACATGTGATCCAGCTCCAACCCATTAAAGAGTCCATCATTTGAAGCAGTAAAGCACTCCAGCCGAATAATTTATTTTAAAGCAAATTGATTTTGTTTGGTTTAGTCTTGTGGAAGGTATTTTCTTAAGACACGCTATCATTCATAATGGTAACTCGAGCCTATTAGCTATACAACTGCTTCATACATGTGACCGTTCAGGAAATGCAAGAGTTGCATTTGCTGACTATCAAGCAGCCATTGTGGGGAAACACCTACTGACGGAGTCCCAAAACAATTTCCTGGTTTCCCAATATATAATTTATTTTTATTTTTAAACACATTATTTACTGGCTAAGATTTTATCTAGTTTGCTGGATAATGAAAATTTCCATTCTGTATTCATTCAAAAATATCTGAAAGATTTAGTAACGACATTTCTTCTATCAGAGGCTGAAAAGCAATATAGTTTAACTGATTATTTCTCCTCTTTCTATGCCTGTTTTTAATTAAAAAAAAAAAAAAAAAGGAAAACTGAGATTAAAAAGTGTAAACACTGAAAATTCAATAGCTGATACTTGAAAGGACTAATTTGGTAGAGGGTTTGGTTCAATGTAGGCATGTTTCATCTTATCAGTTATAGTTTTTATTAGTGTCAGTAAAATTTTAAGTTCTATAATTATCTATGATTATTTCCAAGGTGGTAGTTCAAGAACCACAGAGCTATTATTTTTAGAATATTTGCAATGGCAGCAGATATGGCAAGGTTTTTATGTGACAACTGAAAATAGTGTCACTAATCTGTGGTTTATGTTAACCCCTTTGTAACTGCTTACACAGAGTGTATTCACAAACGATTATCATGGCAGCAGTCTAGATGATATATGTATTCTTTTGTTCTCAAAGTTTGAAATTACAACCGATTTTGTATGCAGTGTTGTTATAGCTGTGTTGGTCCCAGGATATTAGAGAACAAGGTGGGTGAGGTAATATCTTATACTGGACCAACTTCTGTTGGTGAGAGAGACAAGCTTTAGAGTTTATACAGAGCTCTTCAGTCCTGAAGAAGAGCTCTGTGTTAGCTTGAAATGTGTCTCTCTCTTGTCCAATAAAAGATATTACCTCACCCAAATGATTCTCTCCATATTTAATATATACCCCACCATGCTTTCAATAGTTTGATTGATCTAATACCATATATTGACACCTGTTGGTATAATGAAAATAACAAATACATTCTTTGTAATATGTGGTAGATCATAGTCTATTGGTTGGAGAAGGAATCCTGGTTCTGACAAAAGATGAATTTTGACCAGTCAATCACCTCCCTGTGTCTCAGTTTACCTATCTGTAATATACACTGTATTTCACGGAGTCTGACACTTACTATTTATAAAGTGCAAACAATCCTAAAATGAAAGATGCCATGTGAATTATCTTCAAAAACTGATATTGGTTTATGAATGTCAATTATGCAGTATAGAAAAAAACAGATAAACTGGTGTATACATTTAAGTGGGACAGGATGTGATCATTATTCAGGATTAGAGTTGGTTGGGAACATTTTAATGAAATGTTTTTTTCCATTGGAAAAATGTTGATTCATCGAAACTGAAATTTTAAGCGTATTGGTTTCACAGAAAATTTAATTGGGAAGGTTTCTCAGATCCAGAATTGAATTTCTCGTCAAAACCAACTAATCAGAATAGCCAGTAGACTAGTGGGTCTAGGTCACTCACCGAGGGTGTGGAACACCCAAGTTCAATTCGCTACTCTGAATCAGATAGAGCAAGAACATGAACCTGAGTCTCCTATATCCCAGGTGCATGGTTTAACCACTTGGCTTTGGAGCCAGTCTCTCTTTGTCTTTCTCAAGGAACATTTAATTATATGTAAAAAGTGGAACAGCTCTAACAGGAGAGATTGACAGACAGTGTCTCTGTAGCCCAGTATTTATGGCATTCAACTGAGATGTGGGATTTATTTGAAATACTATATTTCTATACTATGTAAACTCTATTAGTAGGTGCTTGCTATCAGTGTGACACCAATTGTCTCTATTTACATATATCACATAATACAGTGTTTCTCAAACTGGGGTCGCCGCTTGTGTAGGGAAAGCCCCTGGCGGGCCGGGCCGGTTTGTTTACCTGCCCCATCCACAGGTCCGGCCGATCGCGGCTCCCACTGGCTGCGGTTCGCCGCTGCAGGCCAATGGGGGCTGCTGGAAGTGGCGTGGGCCGAGGGACTTACTGGCCGCTGCTTCCAGCAGCTCCCATTGGCCTGGAGCAGTGAACCGTGGCTAGTGGGAGCCGCGATCGGCCGGACCTGCGGATGGGGCAGATAAACAAACTGGCCCGGCCTGCCAGAGGCTTTCCCTACATAAGCGGCGACCCCAGTTTGAGAAACACTGACATAATACCAGATACCAGTTTAGATACTATCATGGACTAACTGCCTTTGGTTCTGTAGAACCAGGTTCTATAGACAACCTGCATGAGCCTGCACATGTTCACTAATCATGTTATCTGAATCCAACAACTTTTACCTTAAAATGTATGGACCTTAGCAAACTTGTGAATACTCACAAGAAGTATTCTCTACTTGCATAATCAAAACTTGCTATGTAATATCATTTATTTTGCATAACAGCATTCATAAAAAATCATCACAGGTGACTTCCTCAGCTGATTATAGTCTGTAAACAGGCTACAAATAGAAGTCAACTGCAGAAATTGCCATGATACACCATATATCTTGACTTTAGTAAGTCTTTTGATGTTGTCTCATGTGACCATCTCAAAAGCAAACTAGGGAAGTATCACCAAGATGAACCTACTATAAGGTGAGATCTATCCTGGATCTAGTTCTAGTCAATATATTCATAAATGATTTGGATAAAGGAGTAGATAAATGATTTGGATAATGGATATGGTTTACAGATGATAGAAAGATCGGAGGGGTTTTAAATGCTTTGGAGGATAGGATTAGAATTCAAAATGATCTTGACAAACTAGAGATGTTCTGAAATAAATAGGATGAAATTCAATAAGGACACATGCAAAGTACTACAATTAGGAATGAATAATCAGTTGCACATATACAAAATGGAAAATGACTCCGTAGGAAGGAATACTACAGAAAATGACCTGGGGGTTATAGTGGATCACAAGCTACATATGAGTCAACTATGTAAAACTGTTGCAAAAAAAGTGAACATCATTCTGGGATGTATTAATGGAAGTGTTGTAATCAAGGTATGAGAAGTAATTCTTCCACTTGACTCATCACTGATAAGTCAACTGGAGGAGTGTGTCCAGTTCTGGGCACCACACTTGGGAAAGATGTGGGAAAACCAGAGAAAGTCCAGAGGAGAACAGTAAAAGTGATTAATGGTCTAAAGAAAATATGACCTACAAGGAAAGTTTTAAAATATTGGGTTTGTTTCTTCTGTAGAAGAGAAGACTGAGAGGGGACATGATACCAATCTTCAAGTATGTAAAAGGCTGTTATAAAGAAAAGGGTGATAAATTGCTCTCCTTATCCACTGAGGACAGAACAAAAAGTAATGGGCTTAAATTGCAGCAAAGGAGATTTAGGTTAGACATTAGGAAAAACTTCCTAACTGTAAGAATAGTTAAGCACTGGAACAAATTACCTAGGGAGGTTGTGGAATCTCTGTCACTAGAGGTTTTTAAGAACAGGTTAAACAAACACCTGGTGGGGCTGGTCTAGATAATACTTAGTCCTGCCTTAGTGCAAGGGACTGGACTGATGACCTATTGAGATCCCTTCCAGTCATACATTTCTATGATTCTGTATGATGCAGTAATATGGAAGCTCACTTAAAGATTCAATGGGACAAAATTGGTGATTCTAGTCCTACTGGATGCACACATTTGCTGGATGTTTCTATTATTAAACTCCTAATATAAATGGTTATTTAAACTGGCATTTAAGTGGTCAGAGTGATGCTTCAAAGGCTCAGACTCCATTACACTGAATGGAGATTTTTTTTTTACAGTCTTCTTATGGCTAAAGGGCTTGCAGCTATAGGTAAGTGAACTTGAAACAGACCCTTGAATAGAACACTCTAGATAAGTGCAAAGCGTTATAAATGAACCTAATCCTAAAAGATGGTAAGCATCTGCAATTTCCACTGAAGTCAATGGATATTGCAGGTGTTCCACATCTCTCAGAATTTCAGGTAGGATCCAATGCCCATTGAAGTTAATGGAAGACCTTTAATTGATTTAAAAGGGTGTTGGATTGGACTCCTGATCCATTAGTGTTATCCCAAAGTCCGGAACTTTATTTGATGCTTATTCTGACTGCACTTCTTGTATCTACAAACTGGACATGAAATTACATGTCAAAAGTCTCTCTCGCAGAATTTTGCACTTCTGCTGCTAGCCATGTACTCAACATGGGAAAACACTAGCCTAACACTGCAATGCTCAGAAAGATTATAGGTTCTAAACATGGAGAAAGGTTCATGGAGGAGTGGGGCTCTTTGATCTGAACCACTTCCCAAATCCCTATTAGCAACTTCATTTTTTCCTGATTTCAGTAGGATTTAGGCATATAGGTGTTTTTGAAAATCCCACTGGGCTTCTATGTGCATTTTTTGGCTCGTAAACCTTTACAAATCTGGCCCTTTGGCTGATTCTGAATGAGAAAGCTAATGGAGGAAGAGGGCACAGGAAGCCTTTCTCCTTTCGCTTGCACCTGTATGCAACCTACATAGACTGCTAACACTAGAACTCCCTGAGCACTTGGGCAGATGAGGTAGTTAGCGTTCCTTGTGGTGGTCTATGGCCCAAAGACAGTGCAGGCAGCGGTAGGGTTATGACTAGGGTCCCATCCCTGTGTGTGCCTGTGATCAGGCATTGGAGGAAGAGTATGTTTCTCCTTTCCAAAGTAGGAGTGCCATACAGCAACGCAACCACTCTTCTCGCTGCCCCATACACATACACCCAAACTTGCCTCCCAGTGCTCCCTGAGGCATTCTGCCTGCACTTGTCCTGTGCAAGCAGAACATCCAATAGCTCTTTGTAAGGTATTGGCTCCTTGTATGAGTGAGGGAGTGATGTTGCCCGCTAGGGGGAGAGCCTAAGAAGCCTAACATTAATACTAGTTAAATGAGATCCCCTATAGCTCAAGTGTTAGAACGGAGAGGTTACTCATAATCTGCAGTAACTGGAGTTTCTCAAGATGTGCATCCTTATGGGTGCTCCACTTCAGCAGCAGTGCCCATATGCATAAATCCCATACATCCTTGTGCCCTTCACTGGGGCTATATAAGGCTTCCCAGGAGAACCTCCTTCAGTTACTTCTCCACTGCAAGTCCCCCAGAGAAATTCCAAAGCAGAGGAGAAGGAGGTTGAATAGTGGAGCACCTATAGGGATGCACATCTCAAAAGAACTCCAGTTAATACACAAGGTGAGTAACCTCTCCTTCTTGTTCGAATAATGTCGCTATGGGTGCTCCACTTCAGGTGACTATCAAGCAGTGTCCCCAGCTGGAGCAGGAAGGTTTTGGAGTTGTGTCCAAGACTGTAGACAAGACTGCATTCACAAGGGCAACATCTGATCTGGAAGAATGGACAACTGAATAGTGCTTGGAAAATATGTGTACTGAAGTCCAAGTTTCAGCCTTGCAGATCTCAGCAATAGAAAGAAGAGTCATAGAGGTGGAGAGAAATCTGGTGGAATGGGCCAATGTTCTAGGAGGAGGTTGTATATCTTCAGATTCGTAACAGGAAATGGTACAACTAGAACTCCACCTAGAGAGCCTCTGGGTGGTCATTGTAGACCCTTTATATCTGTCAGAATTGACATGAACAGTTTGGGAGACCTCCTAAATGGCTTGGTCCTATTCAGGTAGAAGGCTAATAACCTCCTGACATCCACAGTTTGCAGCACAGCATCCTCCTGTGTCTTGTGTGGTTTAAGGAAAAACCTGGGAGATGGATGTCCTGGTTAATGTAAAACTCAGAAGAGACTTTTGGTGGGAATTTGGGGTGCAGACATAGTGAAATATTATCTTTGAAAAATACCATAAGGTGTATGGGGTGTCAGCCATTAGTACCCCTATTTCCTCGACTCCTTGGGCCAAGATGAAAACCACCAAGAAGGCCATCTTCCATGGACATTGTAGGGAGGGTACAGGTCTCCACTGGTTCAAAGGAAGGTCTCATAAGACACTTGAGTACTAAATTAAGATCCCAAACCGGAATGGGTTCTTGCCCGTAAGGAAAATGTCCCCTAATCCCTTGATAAATCTCACTGTTGTCGGATGAGTGAACACTGAGAATCCCGCACCCAGGGAATGAAAAGCTTTTATAGCAGCCAAGTGAACTCTGATAAAGTTTGTAGATAATCCGAATTCCAGGAGGTAGTCCAGGATAGCTGAGAGGGGAGAATAAGCAGGTGAAAGATGCTGCTGGTCATACCAATGACTGAATATTTTCCACTTTTGAAGTTAGGTATGTGATGGAATGGGAATTTTCTATAAATATTTTGTATGAATAGTTTGAGTACCTCAGTTTCCCCCATATGCTTAATTGTCACCTCAGGGGTGGAAAAGGGCTGTTTACTCTCAGGCAGGCTACCACACACACGTGTGACTGATGCCTAGCTGTCTGGGGCCTGGCCCTCTGTGATTGGAGAGTTACTACCTAGGACTTATGAAGCATGGAGAGCCCTCCTCCCTCCCCCCCCCCCAGAAAGCCAGCTGTGTTTGACCAGCTGGACAACAAAGGACAAAGGGGACAGAGCAGATGCCAAGGGGGACACACCGTTTGGCTGGGGCTATGGGTTAGCCAGAATGGAGCATGTTATAACTTTCTTTTCTCAGTGCTAACTACGGACTTTCTATGTTGTGTTCCTATTGACTAGGATGTTTGGGGCACATGTGCAGGCCAAATGGATACTGCTTCCAAAAATCTCTGATCAACGGTGCAGGGGTTCATGTGCACCTGAAGTGAAGCACCCCGACAGACACTACTCAAAAAAGAACCTGTGTTTTTGGAGCTGAAGTATGTGTGGTATTTATGCAACACATAAGTTTGTTATAACTTGCCCTCAGCCAGTACAGTTCCACATCCCTGTCAACATGCCTCCAAGAAGTTCACATTCTGTCTGGCTTTCAGATTGTTAGGAATCCTGTCCTATCTGCTGAAATGCCCCAAATCCTTGGAGTTCACAGATTTTTCCCATAAGTTTCTGCTGTTACATAAATTACATGTGAAACCACCAATGATAGTGTATGTTGACTTACATGCTGGGTATGCATGTTGCAACTATGTATTTATAGGCAGCTATTAGTCTTTTTTTTAGCACTTCAGTGGCTAAGCCAAAGATTTATAGTCACAGTAGATGTTCCCCTTACCTTTTATTGTACGCAATAAAACTATTTAAAATAAATGTTATTGCTAAAAAATTTTCACAGAATTTTTGTGAGATATGGGATGAATACTGTATGTGTGGGGCTGTAATTGTGTTATACAAGTATTAGATTGCTGTAGAAAATGCACCAGGCTCATACATTTTCATGTACAGTAAATGAAGCACCAATTTTGTTCATTCATAGCACAAAGATAAATTATTCATGACCATCATTTTGGGGAGGATTTTCTTTTTCATTCTCTCTCACTCTTTCTCTCTGCCCCCCTCCCTCCCAGTGGGCATTGCTTCCACCTTTACATTACCCTGTTTTTTTCATCTTCTAATTTAACATCTATTCAAACTGCCCAGTATTACTTGCTATGGTGAATTGGTCTTCAGCTGTCTGTGAGAAAGTAAAGGGGGGGGGGGGGGGAACTCCATATTTTCCTGGAAAAAAACATATTGCCTTTTTCTATTAAAATACTTCCATTTCTATATTCTCTCTGTTGTTTTCCAAGTCGATACTTTGTTAATTTACTTACAACCGAGCGAATACATACAGAATATGAATGACTCAAGCATCCAACACACACACGTGCACAAACATGCCTGCACATACACACACACACACTCACACTCAATAGACACGTTAAAACAACTAAGCAACCCCAATTGTAAGATAAAAGAGGAGCTTAACTGGAATCTTGGGAGGGTGAGCCCTTACAGTGCCTTCATCAAATTATCACGTCACTGACAAAGGGCATGGGAGTTCTTGTTCATCAGATAAGACAGAAAGCTCTTTCTCAGCATATGCTGGCTCAGTCACTGCCAAAAAAAGGACACTGCTATTTCTTCCCAAGTAGATATTGTTGCTCCAAAGCAAAACAAAGTCAAAAGAAAATGATGGCTCTTTTTACAAGCTGTCCTATAACTACCACTGTTTCTCTGTATGATGCTGGGCAAAACACTAGGAACCCAAACCAGCAAAGCAATTAAGGTGGGATTTTCAAGAGCACCTACAGGAATTACGGTAGATGCATCGCTCCAATTGACATGTTTGTACAGCCCACCTTTAAGCACCCACTTAACAAGTGGTACTACTGTTCAACTATACGTAGGTAGGTAGGTAGGTAGATAGATATATTCATTCCTCTGAACTCAACTTGGGGTAAATAATTTAGCATTATGAATGACAGCTGGTATCTGGAACTCTACACATATATGTAGCTGTCAGAATATAAGAGCCAGTGAAAAAGTTCAGTTCTGTGAAAAACACTTCTTTCAGAATCTCTTCATTCTTCTCTGGCATATTTTCATTTTCTCTCCTCCACCATTCCTCTTCTTTTCTTTATTTAAACAAAATGACACTGCTGTTTTTGGACAGGCTCCAATACATACACATGATTTCTGATTTACTAGTGAGGTAGCCCATTACTAAGGCCCTACTTGAATTGTGGGGTGATTGTCAAAAAACTGCAACTAAGTTGTGGACAAACCATGGAAAATTGCAGAAAAGTAATAATGGACCTTATTATTTGTGGTAACAAAGTCCGTTATTACTCTTCTGAGATTTTCTGCTGTCGGTCTCCCGGGGCTGAGAGTGGGGTCCCAGGGCTGAGAGCGGGGGCTCCCACTCTCAGCTCCTGGGCACCTGGGGCTCCCACTGTTAACCCTGCACATGGGGGAGGGAGGGTTTCCTGCTGTCAAAATTTCAATGGAAGCCTAATATTGAGGAATTTGCAATTTCCACACTATCGCAAGTAGGGCCTTACCCATTACCATACTTCACAATGGCTGCAAGGGCAAATGTACATTCACTCAGATTCTAAACATACTGACACATTCTGGCTTTCCCCCTCTTCATTCCACTCCCTGATCTCTTACCTGATTCTCTTCTGAAATGCCAATGCAAGAAAAGGGTTTGTATGTCAAAGTGTCAGGGGAAGAGAGAATCCTCAAAATTTCACATTGAGTATAGGTCTCTAGTGCAAAACTGTTGGCTCTCCAAAATCTGACATACTCTCTAAGGGTTCAATTCAATAAAACTTGTGTTTCATGGAAACCAAGGTAAGGCTGTGGAAGCTGTAGAAAATCCATTTTTATGGCTTTCACCGTACAGAAGCCTGACTTTTTTTTTTTTAAATGAAGTGGACCTTTAACTAAGGAAAGGATATATAAACTATACTCTATGTTATAAGAACGTGTTAACTATCAAGAGACTCTAGTGAAACCAGGCATGCAAAACTTAGTGATTTGTACATTAAACCAAAACCTCATGAGATAAAAATACAGTGTTTATAATATGTAGTTTGTGTGCATTTTATGAGTTAATCACAGCAATTAAATATAGCCTTTTGGACATTTTTGCTATTATACCATTGCCGTGAATGCTGGTTTTTTGTTTGTTTGGGTTGCGAGTTTTGTAACTTTGGGGTGTGTGTGTGTGTGTGTGTGTATACACACATGTGAGTAATATATATTATGTACACCACAGACACACAGAATATACCAAGATATACAGGCACAAATGGAAATATGTGCTATACAGCCGTATGGAACAGAATCAGTGCATTTGTCAGATTGACTTTATTAAAAATGTTAGTCTACAGGTTCCAATTTAGGTAATTACATTCTTTCTATTGAAAAGTGATCATCATAATAATTATTGCTCCTTGCAAATAATATATTTATACCATAGAAATATTTGTTATCTGTTAGGCAGATGATAAAGCTGTTTAGTTATTCACCATTTGGTATTCATTATATTCCTGTTAAAAAAGGTTCAGTCAGAGGTCAGGAAGTGGAAAAAATACTATGCAACTTTGGTGACTAATCACATGTCACAAGTAGTTAATGATAGTGATTAAAGAAATTATTAATTGACAAACCAGAGGCTGAAATTTGTTTGCTTGTCAAATCATTACAAATAGCAAGTGGATTTGGGGGGGGGGGGGGGAGCCTGTTTGTGAACAATTTGTGAACAGCAAAAAGGAGCTAACTTCTCGACTCATATTATTGACAAGGAATAATTCAACAAGCTATATTCAGGATATAAAACCAGCCCCGCTAAATGAGAGACAGAGAGCTCACAGGCAGCTCCTCTTCCAAGCTGTAGACCTGGGTGGGCACTCATTTCCTTGTCCTTGGGGAGGGTCTGGCCAACTGGCTGACTCCTCTGAGGCAATTCTATGACCTGTGTTGTGCAGGAGGTGCTCATAATGGTTCCCTCTGACCTTGCAATATGTGCATCTAAGAGATATCGGGGATGTTGGCTGGATTATCTACCCAAAGCAAAACACCTGGAAGCTTACTAATTCCTATCCACAGTGGGTGCAAATGAACCAGGTGACTTTTGCAAGTCATCAGGCAGAGGAGGTCACCATGTTGGATGGTCATAGAGCTGCTCTTCACATTGGCTGTCCTTTGGAAGGTGTCCACAGTAAATGTCAGTGATGTTGTCCATTGCTCAACAGCATATGGTATGGTATGACTGGCAGGATAGTGGCACAAAACTAACTTTGCGCCATGTGACCAATATTCAACAAATCAGATTGGCAAAATTATAAGTGGCAAATAGTTAAATTATATATGCATATATACCCATCATATCTCACTGTCTCTCTCTTTCACACACACACACACAAGTTCTAAATAATCTGCCTTCTGTCAAAACAGATTTAGCATGTAGACTGAATCTTCTGAGTCACACTGTATGAAATGCATCAGCAGAGTAGAATGGAAAAGCCCTAGAGTGTCTAATCAGTTTCATTCTCTACTGCTGTCAATTCTTCATCATTTTCAAGATATGAATCTTTTCTTCCTCCTTCCCCCTCCACCATTGCTCACACCACAACACTAGAGATTCTGTGTAATATTTCAAAAGAAAGTGAATAAGTGCTCAAATATTTTGACTTTCTTCATTAACAATATTCTGATGTTAGCAGCTGGATTATCAAAATAACAATCAAAACTCAGTTCCTGAAGCCTTCTAAAGGGTTTATAGTGCAGCTGTGAAGAAAAAAAAAAAAACTCCCTGAAAACCATCACTCATGTCAGCAGACTTTCAGAGCTGACACACTCCTGCACACGGAACTTCCTGCACACTGATTCCTCAGAATGGAGTCTAACTCTCAAACAAAGCACACCATTATAATGTATTTTCATCAACTGATAGAGTGGTGAGAGACCTGTGTTGGCTTTACAGATGCCCTGTCTGTGAACATTATACACCATTTCAGATAAGTATATCCTACTAACTGAGATAAGTACCACTGACAATACTGCTTTGGAGAACAGTGTGTTATGATTCCAGTCTCACCAGTAACAAAGATTGCAATTATTTAGGGTGTGATTCTGCCACCTTAGTTAACATTGAGCAGTACCTTAATTTGTGACTAGTCCCATTGGTTTCACTGAGACTACTGGTGGAACAAGTTACTACTCAGATTGAGTATGGGTGGCAGAATTAGTCCCATAGAAAACACAGGACACAAAAAATACTTAAAAAAATTCCTCTTTATTGCAAGCTGATAGTATCACAGTGCAAATATTGTATGATTGATCTACCTCTTTATTATGGCCCTGATGCAGCAAGATACCTCAGTATCATTCAATGGGTTCATTAATGTACTTAAAATTAGGCACATATTTAATTAAGTACCTTGCTAATTTGCTGGCTGGCCTTTCCTGAATGGGAGGGCCTACATGCATTATTCTGGTACATTAGTGGAGGAAAATACACCATGAGAGTAGACATACTTAATATTAACAAAACCTGTCCATGCTAAATGGATTCTAATGCTCATTTTATACTGTACAAATCTGGTCTATCTTGATATTTGTTTTTAGTACAGCAAATACAAAAACATTCATGAAGGGCAATAGAACACGAGTTGTATTTATCATCTGAAATGTCCAAAATATGGATATTTTTTCTTAGTTTGTAAGTGTTTTATTAGATGATCAGTTGCTCTACCTCTAACTAATAGGCATTTGTTCATGCATGTGTGCCTCAGTTAATAGTATTTGCTGGAGTTTTGACCTAAACTTATATTTAAACCATTTTCTAAATATCTATTTTGGCTGAATTTCCTTTACCTCATTTTTAGCACAGTCTGTGTCAGCTATAATCATTCCAAACATTTGGACTGAGTTACCAGTCCCCTAACTGGTATTTGAGATTGTAGTTCGCCAACATAAGATGTTGCTGAATATGCCAATGATTGACTCAGCCTTGGTGAACACCAGCAAATTACTTTTTGTGAGAGCTTTTTAAGCATTTATTTGCCAGATAAATCCTAAAGCCCAAACCTGAAGTCCTTATTCATGAAAAACACCCATTGATTTCAGGACTGGGCCCAATGTTGGCATCATGAGGATACACAGTTGAAAGAAAATCTATGACCACGTGTGACTGGATCTTAATATAATTATATTGATTTCAAGGCAAAGCTGCAGAAGCTCAAGCATCCTCTTTGTTTAGCAGCTAAAAGTTTGCTCTAAAAGTCACTATTAATGCTTATGTAGGCTCCACAGCAGAGAATATAATAGCACTTGTCACCTACTGACCAATGCTACGTCTGTACAGTAACAGTGCGTCATAAGCATACAGCTAAGAGTAGCATAAAATCGCTCTTTACCCTGTAAGGGGTTAATTCCTCTTTTACCTGTAAAGGGTGAAGAAGCTCAGGTAACCTAGCTGACACCTGACCAAAAGGATCAATGAGGGGACAAGATACTTTCAAAGGGGGGCTGGGGGGGACAGGCTTTGGCTGTCTGTTCTGGGGGCTTTTGCCGGACACAGATCAAGGGAGCAAGCAATCCAGCTCCTATAAAGTTAGTAAGTATTTAGCAAGGAAATGCATTAGTTTACTTTTATTTTGACTTGTGTTTTCCTTTGTGTAAGAGGGAGGTTTATGCCTGGTTTTGTAACTTTAAGGTTTTGCCTAGAGAGGAGATCCTCTGTGTTCTTGAGTCTTTTGTTATTCTGTAAAGTACTTACCATCCTGATTTTACAGAAGTAATTATTTTACCTTTTCTTTAATTACAATTCTTCTTTTAAGAACCTGATTGATTCTTCATTGTTTTAAGATCCAAGGGTTTGGGTCTGTGTTCACCTGTACCAATTGGTGAGGATATTATTCTGAAGCCTCCCCAGGAAAGGGGGTGTAGGGGTTTGGGGGATTATTCTCAAGCCTGCCCAGGAAAAGGGGTGTAGGGGCTTGGGGGGATATTTGGGGAAGGTAGGGCTCCGAGTGGCCCTCCCTAAATGTTTGTTTAAATCACTTGGTGGTGGCAGCGTTACTTAATCCAAGGTATAAAAGAGAAATTGTGCCTTGGGGAGTTTTTAACCTAAGCTGGTAAAAATAAGCTTAGGGGGTCTTTCATGCGGGTCCCCACGTCTGAAACATTACATTAGGATCACCCTAGGATGTGCTCTCTTGAGAAACAGTGGCTTTTTTTTAGGAAATACATGGGTCAACCAAAGACCTGCTTTGTGAATCAAGACCTGAGATATAATATCCTACAACAGAGATGCCTTTTAGATGGCTTACAAATGTACTTTATATAGACTACATGACCAAAATATAGATGACCAACTGATACAAGATCTGATTAAATCTGACAAGGGTTCTGATACAAATATGAACTCCCGCAGGAACTTTGTCAGTTCTGAGCACTGAGAACTGGGGAAGACGCTTAAGGAAGTTGAGGCTCAGATTATCTTCAGTGGGATTCTGCCTGTTCCTAGAGAAGGACAGCAAAGGGCTGACAGAATTGTGAGGATAAATAGCTGGCTAAGGGAGTGGTGCTATAAGGAGGGCTTTGGGATGTATGGCCACTGGGAGGCTTTCGGGGACAGACAGCTGTTATCACGGGATGAACTTCACCTGAGTAGGGAAGGAAATAGACTTCTGGGAGGGAGGCTGGCTCATCTCATCAAAAGAGCTTTAAACTAGGAATTTGGGGGAGACGGTTGGGAGATGTCCAGTTAATCTCCACGCCAGATTCCAACACTGAAAAGGAAGGTGAAGAGATAAGCACAGATATAGGTAGGGGTAGGGGATTGGACATAAGAAGGAGGGGGCGGATGGACACTACGGGGTCCGTACCAAATTGCATAACTAATGGGAGAAAGGATAGACAGCATACAGTAAGATGTTTATACACCAATGCGAGAAGCCTAGGTAACAAAATGGAGGAATTGGAGCTCCTGGTCCAAAAAATGAAACCTGATATCGTAGGAATAACCGAAACATGGTGGAACGGTAGTCATGACTGGAGTACAGGTATGGAAGGGTATGTGCTGTTTAGGAATGACCGGAAAAAAGGTAAAGGTGGGGGAGTGGCATTGTATGTCAATAATGAGGTAAAATGTAAAGAAATAATAAGTGATGGAATGGATAAGACGGAGTCTGTCTGGGCAATAATTACACTGGGTAAAAGAACTACTAGAGCCTCCCCTGAGATAGTGCTTGGGGTATGCTATAGACCGCCAGGATCTAGCCTGGATGCGGACAGAGAACTATTTAATGTTTTTAGGGAAGTAAAAACTAATAAGAACTGTGTAATCATGGGGGACTTTAACTTCCCAGATATAGATTGGGGAACAAATGCTAGTAACAATAATAGGGCTCAGATGTTCCTAGACGTGCTAGCAGATGAATTCCTTCATCAAGTAGTAACTGAACCGACGAGGGGGGATGCAATTTTAGATTTGGTGCTGGTGAGTAGTGAGGACCTCGTTGAGGAAATGGTTGTAGGGGACAACCTTGGCTCGAGTGACCATGAGCTAATTCAGTTTAAACTAAATGGAAGGATTAACAGAAATAAAACTGTGACTAAGGTTTACGATTTCAAAAAGGCCAACTTTAATAAATTAAGGCAACTACTTAGGGAAGTGGATTGGGCTAACATACTTAGGGATCTAAAGGCAGATGACGCCTGGGATTATTTCAAGTTGAAGTTGCACGAGCTGTCCGAGGCCTGTATCCCGAGAAAGGGAAAACAGTTAGTAGGCAGAAGATTTAGACCTAGCTGGATGAGCGGGCGTCTCAAAGGGGCGATTAAGAAAAAACAGAAAGCGTACAAAGAATGGAAGAGGGGAGGGATCAGCAAGGAAACCTACCTTATTGAGGTCAGAGCATGTAGGGATGCAGTGAGAAAGGCCAAAAGCCGTGTAGAGTTGGACCTTGCGAGGGGAATTAAATCCAATAGTAAGAGGTTTTATAGCCATATAAATAGGAAGAAAACAAAGAAAGAGGAAGTGGGACCGCTGAAGAATGTAGATGGAGTGGAGATTAAGGATAATCTAGGCATGGCACAATATCTAAATGAATATTTTGCATCGGTCTTTAATAAGGCTAATGAAGGGCTTAGAAATAGAGGGAGCAGGACAGAGGGGAATAAAGGAGGGGGGATTGACATTACAGCATCAGAGGTGGAAGCCAAACTTGACCAGCTAAACAGGACTAAATCGGGCGGACCGGATGATCTTCATCCTAGAATATTGAAGGAACTGGCACAAGAAATTGCAAGCCCCTTAGCAATAATTTTTAATGAATCTGTAAACTCGGGAGTGGTACCGTTGGACTGGAAAATAGCTAATGTGGTTCCTATTTTCAAGAAGGGGAAAAAAAGTGACCCGGGTAACTACAGGCCTGTTAGTTTAACATCTGTAGTATGCAAGGTCTTGGAAAAATTTTTGAAGGAGAAAGTAGTTAAGGACCTTGAGGTGAATGGCAATTGGGACAAATTACAACATGGGTTTACGAAAGGCAGATCGTGCCAAACCAACCTGATCTCCTTCTTTGAGAAAGTAACAGACCTTCTAGATAAAGGAAATGCGGTGGATCTAATATACCTCGATTTTAGTAAAGCGTTTGATACTGTACCACATGAGGAATTATTGGTTAAATTGGAAAAGATGGGGATCGATATGAAAATCCAGAGGTGGATAAAGAACTGGTTAGAGGGTAGACTGCAGCGGGTAGTACTGAAAGGTGAACTGTCAGGTTGGAGGGAGGTCACCAGTGGGGTTCCTCAAGGTTCGGTTTTGGGTCCAATTTTATTTAATCTATTTATTACTGACCTCGGAACCGAATGTAGGAGTGGGCTGATAAAGTTTGCGGATGACACAAAGTTGGGAGGTATTGCCAATTCAGAGAAGGATTGGGATATTCTGCAAGGAGACTTGGATGACCTTGTAAATTGGAGTAATAATAATAGGATGAGATTTAATAGTGAGAAGTGTAAGGTGATGCATTTAGGGATGACTAACAAGAATTTTAGTTATAAGCTGGGGACGCATCGGTTGGAAGTGACGGAGGAGGAGAAGGACCTCGGAGTCCTGGTTGATCGCAGGATGACTGAGTCGGCAATGTGACGTGGCTGTGAAAAAAGCTAATGCGATCTTGGGATGCATTAGGCGAGGTATTTCTAGTAGGGACAAGGAGGTGCTGCTTCCGTTATACAAGGCACTGGTGAGACCTCATTTGGAGTACTGTGTGCAGTTCTGGTCTCCTATGTTTAAAAAGGATGAACTCAAACTGGAACGGGTACAGAGAAGGGCCACTAGGATGATCCGAGGAATGGAAAACCTTTCCTATGAAAGGAGACTCGAGGAGCTCGGTTTGTTTAGCCTAACCAAAAGAAGGCTGAGGGGGGATATGATTGCTCTCTTTAAATATATCAGAGGGATAAATACCAGGGAGGGAGAGGAATTATTTCAGCTCAGTACTAATGTGGACACGAGAACAAATGGATATAAACTGGCCGTGGGGAAGTTTAGGCTTGAAATTAGACGAAGGTTTCTAACCGTCAGAGGGGTGAAATTTTGGAACAGCCTTCCGAGGGAAACGGTGGGGGCAAAAGACCTCCCTGGCTTCAAGATTAGGCTAGATAAGTTCATGGAGGGAATGGTTTGATGGGATAACGTGATTTTAGTCAATTAGGCAATAACGTGCCATCGCTGGTAAAATGAGGGTCCGGCTGGAGAATCTTGCCTGTATGCTCGGGGTTCTACTGATCGCCATATTTGGGGTCGGGAAGGAATTTTCCTCCAGGGTAGATTGGCAGAGGCCCTGGAGGTTTTTCGCCTTCCTCCGCAGCATAAGGCAGGGGTCACAAGCTGGAGGATTCTCTGCGACTTGAAGTCTTTAAATCACGATCTGGAGACTTCAACAGCTGAGTTAAGGGAAAGTGGGTGGGTCAGCTTTTGTGGCCTGCATCATGCGGGAGGTCAGACTAGATGACCATAATGGTCCCTTCTGACCTTAAAGTCTATGAGTCTATGAAAAAAGGATCCACTGGACTAGTGTCATCATTAGGAGTATCATCATAGTTCGTTAAAAACAGAATTCACTAAGCAGTACAGTACAGATGATATTATAACAGAGCTCTTCTGTATTAGTGCCTATAAACTGTCTTTTAGAAATCATAAATATCCCTTATAGTTAACTTAAGGGATATTTTAAACTAAATAATTAATTACCAGGGCAATTATCTTGATGGAATGAGGAAAAGTGGGGATTAGCATTTGATTCTGTTACCCCACTAATGCTTCATCAAACTAGAATTGGACAATTACTGAAGTTTGATAAAAAATATTTTCACTTGGGCAATAGATGCCAGTGGTTTCCATGAACTTTTAAAGTGAAATCACCATATCAATGTTCAAATGAGACTCTTTTAAAATAAACCAACTGTTCCTAAAAGTCAGCCTTACTATAAACTCTCAGGGCCACCATGTTGGAATCACTTCTTCCATAAGCTTCCATCTATGGTATCTTTTAAAGTTTCACCTTCTATTATACAATTACATTTGAATTCATGAATCTCGATCTCTGACAGGATTGTAAGATATTTTGTAAGATCTCATATTTAACCCTGGGCTCCATCACCTTTGTCAAGTGACTGTGCTCTATATAAATCAACCCACCAAGTCACTTGTCAGAAAACTTAAGCTAGTCACCACCAATGCATGCATGAGTCTAAGGGAGAAAGCCAGGTTGGCTCCTTCCCCATCTCCTCCACTTCCTCCTGGAGGAGCTCAAATTAAGGTTCCCCTCTCTTCTTTCTGCAGAGCTCCTAAGTTCCACAGGAGAGAGGCTGCATGCCCTCTTGAGGCAGAGCTTTTGTGGTGTGTATAAGAACTGCTTTGCCACAGCTATCTATGATTTAAAAACTGCAACTAGGTAAGTGGTGTTGTCAAGGGCTATATAAATGTATATGTTAAGGATGGTGTCTGGTTTCTAGTGCTTTGAGATTCTTGTTTCTTTTGGAACTGTCACTCCTCATCAGAAGAGTTTTTCAACTTGTACTGAATTTTCAGCTTGCTCACTCAGACTTAAGAATTCTCTGTTTAAATCCAAGCAAATGACTGAAAATTCAGTAAATAAGCTGACGGAGACTCAAGATAAAGAGTTGAAGCACTCAGAGGAAATAATATATGGCATTGAAGACAAGTCAAACTCTTCACAACATGAAAATGACTCAGAAGGGGAAAGACTCACAATAATGGCAAGAGCCTGGGATAGTTTACATACTATGCAAGCTGCAAGTTGTGTTACTTGACTGATTTAAAATGCTTTTATTTTAGTCATGGTCACAAACATCTTCTAACCAGAATTTGTCAGTTGTACTGTAAACTGTCCTGACAACTTAGACTAACCTTACTTTTTTATCCTCACTCAAACTTAGACCAGCGAACAAGGCTTGAGGGGCTACTGCACTAAACTACACTAATAATTTATGGAGATATCCCCATCTCCTAGAACTGGAAGGGACCTTGAAAGGTCATTGAGGCCAGCCCTCTGCCTTCACTAGCAGGACCAAGTACTGATTTTGCCCCAGATCCCCAAGTGGCCCCCTCAAGGATTGAACTCACAATCCTGGGTTTAGCAGGCCAATGCTCAAACCACTGAGCTATCCCTCCCCCCACTACCAGCCAACATGTCTCCTGGAGTTATGCTATTTTATATTTTGATACAGTTTCTTCATAAGGGACTTGTGATAGGGTATCAACCCCTCACAAGCCCTGACTGGGTTAATGTGGGACAGAAGGGGCCATTAATCTTAGATGCTGCACCTGGAAGGGAACCAGGCATTGATAGGGCCTAATAGCAGATGAAGCCCAGCTGGGGGAGGAGCTGGGCTAGCATTATAAAGCCAAGAGGTGAGAGCAGGAAGGAGCTGTAGGGAGGAATTCTGCAGTTGTTCCCCAGAGGGAAAGGGAGTTGGCCAGGGATAAGGAGGAGAGTAAGCCCTGGACTCTTGCCCTGAACTGGGAAGTCTGCCAAGAAGGGTGAAGTGGCCATGGGGAGCAGAAGACTCTAAGGAGGTAGAGAGGTGGGGTAGGAAGAAGCCCCAGGAAACTGCAATGGGTCTGGAAACTGAGCAGACCTACATTGCTCATCACAGGGTTTCTGAGTTGGAACCTGGAGTAGTAGGCAGGCCTGGGTTCCTTTACCAGTCTCTGGGAAAGTGGAACTGGACCTAGAATTAGAACAGAAGACTACCTGAGACAACATTTGGACAGCTTGTCCAGAGGGACTTTGTTACCTCAGAAGTTGGAGGGGAGCAGAGGACTATATAGTGACATGCCCAGGGGGCTGAGTCAACAAAAGGGAGCACCCTGAATCACAGGGGGGGGGGGGAAGGCATAGCGTGAGCAACTGGTGGAAGAGGGTAGCAGATGGGGCAAGAGCTAATTCCCTGGAGTGGAACCCTTTTCCAGGCCTGCACATATGTATGTAGCTGCCCCAACTTCACTGGGAGATATGTTTGCACCACCAAGCATAAAATTAGATTCTTAAGCATTAGTCACCATATTTTTTTCATAGACCCAATTAAAAACAATACTTTAATTCTGGTCACTTGTGCAAAATGTCTAGTGCAGTTCTTCTGGGATCACTAGCTTACATATTTCAGGCAGAGCACCATAAAGTCAGATCCCAAGTGCTAGATCAGGGGTCGGCAACCTTTGGCACGTGGCTTGCCAGGGTAAGCACCCTGGTGGGCCGGGCCGGTTTGTTTATCTGCCGCATCCACAGGTTTGGCCGATCGCTGCTCCCACTGGCCACGGTTCGCCGCTCCAGGCCAATGGGGGCTGCGGGAAGCGGCACAGGCCGAGGGATGTGCTGGCCGCGGCTTTCCGCCGCTCCCATCAGCCTGGGATGGCGAACCGCGGCCAGTGGGAGCCGCGATTGGCCGAACCTGCGGACGCGGCAGGTAGACAAACCGGCTCGGCTCACCAGGGGGGCTTACCCTGGTGAACGTGTGCCAAAGGTTGCTGACCCCTGTGCTAGATCATCATCTCAGGTCAAAGGGCTCATTGCACAGCTGAGAAGGAAGCATACAAAGGTGCCCCCTGAGTTCCATTAATCCTGTGGCTGTTCTATGCTGGGCTAGTTTCTCTGAGACAGGCTAGAACATCCTGAAGGAGCTGTGACAGCAGCTGGGGATGACTACCAACCCACAGGGCAGCCCTAGCTATGCCCCTTTCCTGCATCCACACCTTCTAAGCTGGTAGCTACCAGTGTAGAAATTGCTGCAGTAGTATCCCATAGCAGCTTGAGCTGCCAAGTTTAGGGCTGTTTTGCATCAGAGGAGCAGTGCAAAGTGACTGGAGTATGGTCCAGGGAGAGAGACTATATATTTGAAACTGTTCATTATTCAAAAGAGATCAATCTGAGCCCACGACGTACAGTGCAGTATTCACAAAACATCATCCTTCCAGACACTTTAGAAAGTCCATGTTGGGTTTTTTAGTGTTCTGTTTTCTTTATATTAATCTCACCCCAATATCCTGTGAGAAATCCCATGAAAGCTAATGTATTCAATATAACCAGGCATATGAAAAACATTCTGCCTATGAAGCTTATACCTCAGCAGTAAGCTCTTAGTTCTTACGCTATCTTTGAACTTTTTCTTTCATATGTTACCTCCCCAAATCCTTGGTTTTTCTTGGAAAGAATTTAAGATGTATTTGTTTTATCATTTTCATATTGTATTTTGCTCCCGTGTAAGGGTAATAATATAATTTTAGCCATGAGATTTAAAATCCTGTCATATAATTCAAGCAACTAGCAAGAACTATACCATACACTTAGAAAGAGAATTAATGTGAATGTAGAGTACAGACTTCATCAAGTAGATTCTCAAACCAAAAAAGGCCATTTCAGGAGTAGAGAATATTGTCAGGTCTTGTAGTTGATGCCCCAAATTTAGGGTTTATTTTAAGTTTTGCAAAACTTATAGAAATGTTCCAGGCTTTTTGGGTATTTTTAAATTTCCAGTTAAAAACATGTTTTTATTTAAGCATTCCCTTAGTAGTGTTTGCAACCCAAACATAGTGCCAGCTCTTAAGAACCAGAAAGTGCAATAGTCTATAATCAGACCCATCTAATTTCAGTCTGCAAGATGAGGGAAGTGCAAACATAAACAATATAAATAGAGACAAATTAAATGAGATAGCTACACTTCTCAGTTTTAGCTACCTAAGGTCTGATCATGTACTCGCCATGCATCTGAAACTCCTTCTGATCTTTATACTACTAATCTCCTTCTATGGGAGCAATGAACATATGAAGATAAAGGAAAAATCCCATTGATTTAAATGGGACCATAATTTCACCCAAGGAATCAGACCGGTAGACTCAAGATCATTTCTGTAAGGTGTAACCATAACTAAATATTTTTTTTAATGGGATTCCTAAACTGAGAATATCCCATCAAACTAGTTCAGGTAGATTCCATTTTTATCTTTTTGTAATTGGAAGCAGACATCTACATTAATTTCAGATCCAGTATACTGAAGGCTGTTTTTGTAGGAGTGGGCTCTAATTTACTCCCACCCTGTGTTTTCAGTGGGCCTAATTTGATCCTGATGTAATTCCACTGGACTCTGGGGAGTTCCTTCCAGGACAAATTTGGCCCTTGATTTTATTATAGCTACATAACTGTGCAGTTAAGAAAATAGCTACTCAGCAGTTAAATACAGGAAGCCTGCTTCTCCATTTCCCTGCCCCTTGTGTATTCCTCTACCACAATGCAAAGTGTGCAGGAAATTCTACTGTTCTGATTTGGCAGCATTCACACCAACTTCAGACTCCTTTTTCACACAAGTCAATGATTACACAGAGAGCTGGGCAGAAGAGAACCAAACCCCGCCGATTTTAAATGACAAGATCAGCACCAGACCCCAGTTCCGCATCTGAGAGTGTGCAGATGAACTTGAATGGGTTTCTGCACTGGTGAAGCAGTCCATCTGCACGCTCAGAAGGGCAGGATCAGAGCCAAGGTAGTGTGCTGTGCAAACCAACAAACAATTGAAAACATTAACTCTCAGGGTCTCTTTGAAATTAGTTACTTTGGTAATGTAGCTCTGATATGACCTATAAAAGCTTCTCTTTTTTACATAAGTGGGTGTTTGATTTGTCCTTTTCTCTTTGTCTTCACAGTGGTCTAACATGTTTGCATGTCTGGATGCATGGTAATATGGAGAAGGGAAAAAGTAAGTGAGCAAGCCTTTGATCATTTTCATCATTACTGTAGCACTATTGGAGCTGTCATACAGGAGCTAAGCGTCTGACAGAGCCTCCATTTGAATACATGCTTATTTTCGGAGTTACTGAACACATTTTGCAAATGAAATAACTCATTTAAATAATACATTGCATTTATGACACTTTTCATCTTCAAAGTGCTTAACAAATATTGGGGCCAATCCTGCACTCCTCAGTTCAGCAAAACCTCCGCTGATTTTCATGATCCTCTGGAGGCTAGTTGGGGTGGATACTAAAAACAATACAAGGCAGGTGACGTAAGGCACCATTTTCTTCTATTAAAATATTTTCTTTTATTCTGTTCTATGCTTATTCTTGCATTTCTGTGTGAGCAGCCTCATTGGTTGCCATGGGTCTACTCCTGTAGTAAGTCTTTAGCTGATATAAGTATGAAAGCCAGAAGTAGCCCCTGTTTTTCCTTTTGATAGTTACATCACCTATATTAAAATACAAATAATAATATGTTGCTCTATGAAATGGTTTACACTGTTAACTGGGAAATTGACTCTAACTAGAGAATATGAAGATGTAATGTGGGCAAGGATCCTCAAAGGCATTTAGGCACCTAACTCCCCACTTCAATGGCAATAAGGAGCCTAAATACCTTTGAAGCTCAGGGCCGTAATGTACAGTGCTTGCCACTAAAACCCTTCTTATTTTGTTTTATATAACTGTATAACTTTTCCTCATTATCTGCAGTATTCGCTATACTTCCATATACGTATGAAAGTGAAAACAGCAGACACTCAGGTCACCTTATTTAGGGCTAAATCAGGGATTGGCAACCTTTGGCACGTGGCCCATCAGGGAAATCTGCTGGTGGGCTGGGACGGTTTGTTTACCTGCAGCGTCCATAGGTTTGACCGATCGCAGCTCCCACTGGCCGCAGTTCGCTGTTCCAGGCCAATGGGGGCTGTGGGGAGCGGCACGGGCCGAGGGATGTGCTGGCCGCCGCTTCCCGCAGCCCCCATTGGCCTGGAGCGGATTTCCCTGATGGGCTGCATGCCAAAGGTTGCTGATCCCTGATCTAGGTGATTGTACTGCTGAAAAGGATCTGGGGTTCATAGTGGACACAAAATGAATATGAATCATCAGTGTGATGCAGCTGCAAAAAAGGCTAATATAATTCTGGGGTGTATTAACAGGAGTGTTTGTATGTAAGACAAAAGAGATAATTGTCCCATTCTACTCGGCATCAGTGAGGCCCCAGTTACAGTACTGTGTCTAATTCTGGGCACCGTAATTTAGGAAAGATGTGGACAAATCGGAAAGAATCTGGAGGAGAGCAACAAAAAGGGCTTAGAAAACCTGAAATATGAGGAAAGGTTTAAAAATGGACATGTTTAGTCTTGAGAAAAGAAGACTTTTGGGGGACCTGATAACAGTCTTCCAATATGTTAATGGTTGCTATAGAGAGGATGATAATCAGTTTTTCTACAGGTCCACTTAAGATAGGACAAGAAGTTATATGCTTAATCTGCAGCAAGGCTGATCTAAGTTAGCCATTAGGAAAAACTTTCTAACTGTAAGGGGAGTTAAGCTCTGGAATAGGCTTCCAAGGGAGGTTGTGGAGTCCCCATAATTGGAAACTTTTAAAAACAAATTGGACAAACACCTGTCAGGGATAGTCTAGGTTTACTTGTTCCTGTCGCAGCGCAGGGGGCTGGACATGCTGACTTCTCAAGCTCTACATTTCTGTGATTCTATGTGGGAGAATGGTGATTATAACGTGGGCCTTAAAATATAGTTGTAGTTATATTTCAGCGAATATATTTTTTGCTATAGCTAACTTTTAGATGGCTAACTGTCAAGTCTAGCAATGAGCCAGCTACAAGTGTTTCAAACATTTCTTAAGTCATTATAATTATTTATATTGCACCAGTAGCTTGCCAGGCACCTTACAGACAGGACCCTGTTTAAAAATTTTACAAGCTCAGAGCTGGAGTAAAAAAACAAAACTGAAAGCTTTCAATATTTATACTATGAAAGTGAGGCTAATATCTGACCGTCTCCTGACAGAACCAAAGATAGAACATTTCACTGCTTAATTGGGTTTTGTTGACGGAGGTTTCTCAATTAATTTGAATTATGGTCTCTCTATGGACAGTTTGCTTGTCAGGTGGGATATTCCATCCCCTTGCAAATCTTTTTAGCACTACATTAGCAAAACTAAACACACACACACACACACACACACACACACATATTTAGAAATCAATCTTTCCAAATGCTGGAAAGGAGTAATGAATGCCCAATTAATAACATCATGCAATTGTTATAGAAGCATGGCAACATTAGCAAAAATTCATTTCCTTATATGATTTTGTCCTGAAGGACTAAGGTAATTGTGAGTATATTGAATAATTTGTTAGCTGCAGCTGACTGCCTCCAGCTATGTTTCCATACAAAATATAGAAGATTGTAATTAGGGATCAAGAGAAGCTTGGCTTTTAATCTTTTTATAATATGGGATTTTGTATATACATTTTGTGAGTGGCAAATCTTCCCACCACTTCACAGCTATGGAAGGCCTAATAGGCAGTAGAACTGCTGAGGTTCTGGAGGGGGTGGGGCTGATGTGCGCAGATTGAACAATGACGCACAACTCCTGCATGCTGTGAAGCTCTGCTGCATAAAGTCTCTCTACACCTTCCCATGTGTAGTATGGGGTAAGTTTAGAGAAAGATGGATATGGCTTGTGGACCTGCAATAAGTCGACCCATTAGGCATTGCCCAAATACGAGGCTTCATTCAGATTTTATATGAACAGAAAAGTCTTTGGCCGTGATCTAGCAAAAAACTTAAGCACAATGAATTCATTTGGGACTACTCATTTCATATGCTTAAAGTTAAATATGTGTGTTAGTGATGGTTTGTGGACTAGGTGAGAGGTTTTAGGCGTTTCCTCCATCTGCTGCACTAACTTCCAGAGGTTTCCTCCTCCTTTAAAACCAAGTGATTTTTCTAGCATAAACTTGACTCCAACTCCCCTGCACCAATTCCAAACCAATATCCTAATGGAACGAGGGTAGGCTAGGAAGTCATTCATTTCCAGTAAGGATATCCATACTGGTTCACATTTAAAAAAAAAAAAAACCCACCTCATCCAAGTGACCCAAACTTTCACCAAAAATTCAATCTGGACATTTTTGGAACTTCCAAAAAGTTTGGACAACTTAAAAAAGTAATCCTCTTTATGTTCCTCTTTCCTCCGCCACTTTCTGGTTCTGATTGAGAAAGGAGGTGGAAGAATAGAAATATCATAAAAGCCTTTTGTAAAGTTGTCTGGAGTGAAGAAGTAAAAAGTAATAAAACTGCATGAAATAACCTGTTCTCACAAGATTTTCAACCTATGGACCCAATCTAAATCCCACTGACTTTGAAGAGAATTGGAGCACACACTAATTTTGCAGACCCCAGATTGTTAGGTTCAGATTTCTTGGTCAAACTCAGACTTTTAGATTTATATCTTAACCAAACAGAAACTTCAAAGTTTTGAGGTGTAGCCATTGCCAGCGACCAGGACTTTTTTTTTTTTTTTTTTAAGAGGTAATAAAATCTACCCATGCTTAGGTGCATAACAGACCTTTTGACTTAAAAATGGCTGGATACAGAACTCCAGTGCAATGCTGAATTGCTACATTTAAACAATGAGCACATATTAAAATATACATTTATTTTCTCAGGGAAAGAACAATGGTACCTGGGAGCAAACAAGATGATATTTAAACTTTGTATGCACAGTCTGAAAACAGGATACCAAGGAGTAATGCAATTGGTTTATATAATAACTGAAGTGAAATAAACATCATTGGTACATTATACTTGATCTCCTTGCTCTAAAACCCAGCCCCAATGAAAACAAAGCCACTGTGAGCAATTTCCTACACCACACTACAGTAATCCAATTACAGTACTACCTGCTATCTGCTGCAAGCAGTCATCTAAGAAAGGATGTTCAAATCTTGGAGGGGGGGAAGGATTTAAGAATTGTAAGCACTAAAATCATCTGCAATCTGATCATCTGATGTCACTTACAAGTCTCTTACAATTTTATTAGCATTTTGAAACAAATCCTTCATTAGATTTCCATTAAAGACATGGGTCAATATTTTTTTAAATGTGTGCCTATAGCTAAGTTCCATACCCAAGATTTGCAAAAGCAACTAGAGAGTTTGGATGTTCAATTTAAGGCACATCAAAGGGCCCTGATTATTGAATGACTCAGGAAGCCAGTGGTCCAGTTCTGATCCCACTAACGTAGGATCAGGACCAAAAACATCTAGCATAGAAAGATGCTTTATATTGTGGCATACATAAAGAGGGAGGATGAACTCCCATTGTCTTCAGTGGGTCTAGGATTTTCACTCCAGACAGAAAAGACCTTTGCTCTGAATTCTCTATTCTTTCAATATTTCAACATGAGTCCAGGAATAGTTCTAAACCCATCAATATTAATTGCTGTAAGATTAGTCCACTTGGCTGGCAATCTATAGTGTTTAAGGTGGTATTTATGGTTTATAATATGATGGGGAACCTTTAGTAGACTATTTATTTATTGCTTTCAAATATATAACTATAAGGAATATGCAATCTAGGTCCCAATTCAGCAGGAAGAAGTGTGTGACCAGACCCTCCCATCCCCCATATGGAGCCTGACTGACTTGGGTCTGGTTTTGTGTGATTCAGCTTGCAAGATGGAGGCTATAGTGAGCTATAGCAGTTACAGTACCTAAAATGTGGGACTGATACGAAAGAAACTTAATATTATTAGATATTTAAAAAACCCAAAAGAATGCATACAACAAAAGCAAACAAAAACTGGGAGAGCAGACATCACTAAGACACAGACAAGACAGAACATGTGAAAAGTTCTGATTTTGGGGAGGGGGGGGGAAGACATTTTTCATGTGGAAAATTTTGGACCTGCTCTAACTGTAATTAAAACTGACACCATGAGACTGTTTATAATGCCTGCATCTGTAACTTTCACTCTATGCATCTGAAGAAGTGAGGTTTTTACCCACGAAAGCTTATGCCCAAATAAATCTGTTAGTCTTTAAGGTGCCACCAGACTCCTTGTTGTTTTTGTAGATACAGACTAACACGGCTACCCTCAGATACATGACACCATGAGACTGTGTGCAGTAATTTTTCCAAAGCTATACCTGTCTTGTCATTTTCCTTCTTTTATTACTCAGCCATAGAATTTCTTTTTTCCCCCACACATGATCCTTACACAGTGGCCAATCTGCTTGTGAACAAGCAAACCACTATCTTTCTGGGTGAAATTAGAGCATGTGAGGAAAAATCTTATATGGCAGTATACTGCTCATAGAAGTGGCCCAACATATGGAGTTGAGGAACCGGTCAGTCTAACTTCAATATCTGAAAGATACTGGATCAAATTATTAAACAACTGTTTTGTAAGCACCTAGAGGATAATAGAGTAATAAGGAATAGCCAGCATGGATTTGTGAAGAACAAATCATGACAAACCAATCTAACTTCATTCTCTGATTGGGTTACTGACCTACTGGGTAGAGGGGGCAGGGAAGCAGTAGATATGATATATCTTGATTCTGGTAAGGCTTATGACACAGTCCCACATATCAATTGGTCTCCATGTCCACTGAAGGTAAAACAAGAAGTTTGGTTTTCTACTGAACTGTTGCTGAACTAGAAGTAAAAGTAAAAACTAAATTGATGTATAAACAAGGGAAGAAAAAAATCATACTTTTATAGAGAGTACTATAGGAAAATTGATAAACTGTTTCATAATGCAGGTATGAACAACCCATTTAGTAATGTTCCTCACATGAATGCACATGTCCAATGCAATGTTTACAGTAAGTAATAACTAACACTAAATACAGCAGCATTTCATTTCTCTAAAAATGCAGAAAATGTGTGCTGCTCGCATCATCAGCTCACTCCTTTTTTTATTTTAATTTCCTTTCCCGTTAAAAGGAACTAAGGCAGAAAATAAGTTTATCACCATACAATACTGCCCACATAACAGGTAAAGAAGATGGACGTAATTATTATTACTTTTTATTTGTGGTGGCATCAGCTGTATAATAGGTGCTTCCCGATCACTTAAGGAGGACAGTACCTGCTCCAAGGAACTCAAGTATCTAATGATACGCAAGTATACAGAGGTCAGGGGAAGGATAAACAGAACAGGAGAGAGAGAGAGAGAACTTGATTTGCTACGGGCAGCCTGGCTATATATTATTCTTCCATAACAATCCAAATAGGGATAAGATATGTGGAAAGCTAGACTATTAACTGAAACAAGAAGAAAATAATAGATGTGTACACTAGTTAACAATCCTGTATTAAAGAAAAATAAATCAGCTAAGGTAATGCCAGATGCTCTGTTTTGTACTAGAAAATAGAGGGCCAGGTCCTCAGCTGGTGCAAATGGGCACTGAAGTCAGGTGTACGTTTGTTTGTTTGTTTCTATTAGTTGTACAGGAATTATGGGCCAGAACTAAATCTATGCAAGTCTTGCAGGTCTTGTTTTATAAAGGGATACACTAAATTCTGAAATTTTGTTTATATAGTTTGGAAGTGAAGCAACCCTGGCCTGTTTGCTTGGAGATTTGAGTTCAATTAGTCAAACTTCCCAGGGGAATCCTCTAGTAGAGAGACCCTCTTTAGTTAATCCCTTCCTGCAGAAAGGTTCAACCTCCCCAGCTCCCCCTTTCCTCAGCAAGGTCTGGGACATTTTTTATAGTGTTCAGTAATCACCCTTACAATCTTGCTATGTAAGGCCCCAATTCAGTAAAGCATGTAAATACATGCTTAATTTTAAGCACACATTTATAGATCCTGTTGACTTCAGAAGGACAGAAATGGGATTATTCTTGTGCTTATAGTTAAGTGATCTGCTGAACTGTGGCCTATCGCCCCCTCGGGTAAACGACAACCAGCTCACATGGTTTTAAACACGACTGTCTGTCTACACTAGGTGCTAAGTGATGTTTGAAAATGTGTTCATTAACACTTTTTTTTTTTTTATCACCACTCATTTTCCCAGCATAGACAAACCTTAAGGGTAGCTCTAGATGAGGAAAACAGGTTATGTTTTAAAATGTATTAGCTAAAAGGAGTCTAGGGTTCACTGTGGTCAGCTAATTTATTTTAAAATATGATTTATCCTCTATATAATAATGGGTGCATTTTTAAATAGAATTTTGCAACTATGTTTCCTTAACCCTTTTTCATGAAGCAGTTTCCCCCGGGGCACCCAATCTGGGCTCTTCCTACTCAACTTCAAGCCTAATTTAATGGTGTCCATTTTGCAAATTAATTCCAGTTCTGCAGTTTCTTGTTGGAGTCTGTTTTTGAAGTTTTTTTGTTGTTGTTTAATAATTGCGACGTTTAGGTCTGTAATTAAGTGACCAGGGAGGTTGAAGTGTTCGCTGACTGGTTTTTGAATGTTATAATTCTTGACATCTGATTTGTGTCCGTTTATTCTTTTGCATAGAGACTGTCCTGTTTGGCCAATGTACATGGCAGAGGGGCATTGCTGGCACATAATGGCATAATAAATGGACACAAATCACATTATGCTATGTTGACGGGAGACGCTTTCCTGTCGACTCCCCTTACTCTTCTCATTCCGGTGCAGTACTGGAGTTGACGGGAGAGCAGTCTGCAGTCGATTTAGCAGGTCTTCACTAGACTCGCTAAATTGACCCCAGTGGATCGATCGCCACAGCATTTTTAGCCCCGTAGCACAAGCCCCCCAAGCCTGAATCAGTTGACATGGGCTCTGAGACTTGCTGCTGTGGGTTATTATTATTTTTTTTTTTGTAGTACAAATGTATGCTAAAATTTCAGGTGGACCATGAGCAGCAGGAGTGGATACATCTCTTTAGAAATAAAGATTGTGTGTTTTGTGCAAATTCTTAGTAACAAAAAACAGAAATGCAGAAATGCAGAAAAACATATCAAATGAAATCAACATTGTTTAATACTAAAATGCTTTATCTGAGGTATTAGCGGCTCCTTTAAGAGTAGCTTTATTTAGTTAAAATTAGGACAGATTAATTTTGATCTCTAGCCTATGCTACTTAGACTTCCGTGCTGTTAAAGTTTTGAGTAAGCTGCTACTTCTATGCTTCCACTGTACTTTTGTGATCATCTTTGTTTGCTAAGGGAGCTCTGCTTCTTTTGGTTGCATTAAAATGCAGCCGTCTTTTTAAATGCTGTACAAGAAAATGATAACCGCAGATCATTCTTTGCCAATCTGCGACCTAGTTAATTATCTTTTTACAAAGTACTTCTTGTGTTGGCACATATTTTTGTGTTTTTTTTTTTTTTTAAATGGGGATGCCATCTTTATGAACATCAAAGCCAGCATGGAAAGAGAGCTTCAGCACAGCAATAGTCTGTCAACCTGCTCTGTGAAGAGCAGCATATTGTGCTCTGTGAGGGGAAGAAAAAAAGCAGAGCAGAAAGCCAAGTTCCTTTTTTCTAAGATCAGCTGTTCTCCTTCAGTGTCAGAGTCTCACCCTTACTAATAACAATCTTTACAATGGCAAGCCAGTGTGTCTTCTTAAGAAACTCCTCTCTCTAGGTATAAGCAAAGCAGAAAAATAATACATTAAGCCCCTGTGCTCCTTTGCTTTTAAAGTTCTAAATTCCTTCAAACTTGGTTAATCTTGGAACTAGTCTGGAACATCTCTATTTCAGGTGATTACAGTTACGCTGACTGACATACAGAATCCCTTCGTCTAGGCTGCGAACTAACTGTGACATGATAATTCCTTATAATCAGCTCTCATGAATGCTAACGAGTGGCTAAGAAATTCAACAGCTCCCTCCTTCCTAATTTTTACCTCTTATTTATATTAAATCAATTCCCCACTAGTGCTGCTTCAGATTCAAACCCTCTGTTTCTTTTTTTTAAAAACTTTCCTATTTTGCTTTATTTTTTAACTTCCTCGTTATTATAATTTTTATTTGCATTACAATCACTCCTGGAGACAACAACCCCTACCCAACCTACATTTCTGCTGCTGGACATGCACACAGCCACCTAGATTCTGCCACTGCTATCAATCTCATTACTTTTATGAACAATACAGTTCACTTTATAAGTAAATAAAAACTAAACCAACACACAGGATTTCTACTAAATCCTGGATTTTTTTTTTTATGTTGTAAATATGTAGTCAGTATAATACTAAATAGAAATTGTCTTCACATTTGCTTTTACAACAGTTGTCCTGTAAACAATCAAACAATTGCATGAGCTTTAGCCACATAATGTCCAATATTAAAGTTATTTAGGGTATTGTATGGAACTGAAATGGGCATTGATGGCTAAATTTCATGCATCTTTTTGTGGGGGGCAGTAGAATCTTTTCTTAGAAGATTTTTCTTTTGTAGACTGTTGCAGCAAGGACAGTGTCGCTTGCTTGGTATCACTGTTGGCCCCTTTGCTAGGGCTGCATTAACAGAATCTATGCATGGCTCCATGTCTGCAGCCCCATCCCACACCGTGAACTTGTCCCTACATGAAGTGGCAGTGGCAGGGGAGGATCCCTCCCCAGAGAGGCAGTCTATGCCTTAATCCATCCCTCATTAACTGCAACCATGTGTATGGAAAGCAAAGGGCTAGAATAGAAGGGAGCTGGGAGTTGAGACTGAGGATTTAATACACCTCTACCTCAATATAACGCGACCCGATATAACACGAATTCGGCTATAACGTGGTAAAGCAGCGCTCCGGGGGGGCGGGGCTGCGCGCTCTCGTGGATCAAAGCAAGTTCAATATAACGCGGTTTCACCTATAACACGGTAAGATTTTTTGGCTCCCGAAGACAGCATTATATCGGGGTAAAGGTGTACTATGTAGATAGGGGGAGCACAGAGCTGGAGTAGCAGGATGGAGATAGGGTAGGAGGAAGGTCTGGACCAAGATGCGGGAGGAATCAGCAGAGCAGGACTGGAATAGCTGGGGAAGGGTGGGGCTGGGGATTTGGCCAGAAGATGATGGACATGGTTCAGGTTACCGATATAGACTTGGGCTGACACTAAGAGCAGTTCCCAGGTTGCTAGGTGTGCTTTCCTTCACACTAAATCAAAATCTCTAAAAATTATCTCTGGAACAGTAGCTCGGGGTAAGTTAAAGTCCCATGATGCACTTCAAAAAGAATAGTTAACCCCAGTGTTCTGACCAATATTTCCTCTGTCAATAACACAGTCTCTAATGCCATGACTATGTGTGAGCTATTGCAGAGTGAATAATAACTAGGACTTTGCAAGTCCTGCAGGATTTGGTTTATGACAGGGTCTGTGAACTGAATCCTAACATTTAGGTAACAGGGGATAGAGTGAAGCAGCCCCTCTAGGTTTATTTACATGATCACTTGGCAGTGCCTGACAGAAGGCCACCTGATTTGGGCTGAAACTTCCCAGAGAAAGGAGGGAGGATGAGGGGAGCTTGAGCGTAGAAATAAGGCAGAATATGTGACAGGCTCTCTCTCTCTCTATCTCCCTCAGATGCCATGTTCCATACCTCTCCCTTTTACCTCATTTTCAGGGTCACTCATCTTAGTGCCAGTGTTACCTACATTCCACTCAGTTTTGTGTCCCCTCATTTCTTTTTTTGAAAACTTCTTAGGTCAGAAATAAAGAATCGGGTAGTTGGGTTTATACGAAATGTTATTTAGATTAAAGAAGTGACCCCCCCACCCCCCATTTTAGGCTTCCTGCATGAATACTTTTGCTGGCCTACATTTTGGATCCGTAGCTCAGTCCCTACTGCATTAGTATTTTAAGCTTCAAAGGCACTCAATCCTTCCCTCCCCCTCCATTGCCAGGACAGCTAACTAGAATTTAAAGCTCCAGTTACATCAAGCTAGAGATTTTTGTGTGTGCACAGGAGTTTCTTTAAGGGTAACACTTGAGTTATACATCAAGCTAACAATGCTATGAAGACACACTTTTTGTCATACATTGTACCCCACATTTTGGCTTTGGCAGGTTAAAAGACGTCATGCTCTCTTGCAGCACCAGTGTCTACATGAAATCTCAGAGAAAATGGACTTTAATCAGTATATCTGTACCTATCCTTTGTAACGAAGTTTTCTACCTCTATTACCAACACATTACCTTTCAGTCATTTGTTTTCAATCACTTTTATTTTCATGTTTTGCCTAATGCATTTTGGCCTTTCTAAATAAACCAAACTACTGGGCAACCCCATGACTACAAGTGTTGCATCCTCATAACCGAGAACAGAAATTGACTCCCTATGTATAATACTCTTTGACTCCTCTTTGTTTAAAGGGCATTCACTCCTGAAATGCCTCTTGAAGGACTGTTACCAAAGACCATTCATCAGAGTCAGATCTGCTAGTCTTCAGATTAGGTGGGACAGCCTGAGAGAGGAACTGCATGCCTCCTGCTCCTAAGGAATACTCTCATTTTAAGTCCAAACAAAGCTGCACCACTGTGGCATAGCTCAGGCTGTTAATACTTCCAGGACATGAGATAAGGATGAACATTGCAAGGATGAGGCTTTGATACTGCAGCATCATATAGGGAAACTTATAATATATTTATTAAATACAAATCCTATGAGACAGGTGACACACGAGGCAAATAAAAGGAGGTCGATAACATTGTTTTAGCTATGAAACCTTGTCTTATTTCCACAGACCATAGAATGAAATAACAGATAAGCATGAACTGCACTGAGATAAACAAAGCGTACAAATAAATGAAATGAAGAATGAGAAGATAAAGGAATAAGCATAAAGGAAACAGTCCACTCTTATAAGCGTACAAACGTGGTAATCTGTCACATTCTGTCATCTAACATGAATACTGTATGTATGAAAAGGTAATGCAAACTGTCCAATTAGTCATCTTTATGCTAAAAATTATTGATGAAATCACCCAAATATCTGTGCTTATGAAGTAAGGCATTTATTCTTTATATGGCTAAAACAGCTCTCCAAGCAGGTTTACAATTGGAAAAATAACACAAGAAGACTTTGGTTTTACCAAAAATGTCAGAATTCTGATTAGCAATAGGCATCTATAAAAATATATATATATATATATACAGTCCCTTCTGTTATGTTATATATGGTGGATCTAAATTTAGCTCCTTTTATACATAAATTACACAGTAGGCAAAATTGCTCTGGATTATTCAAAACAAAAATAAAATCGGTCAGACTAGTCAGCACAATACCAGGACAATGCTATTGGCAAAAACTGCTGCCACCACAAAAATGTGGATCAACTATTTGGGCACTATAATTTCCTTTGAAATTGACCCAAACCCCATTAAAAGACAGGCCAAGGACTTATCAACAAGCTGTGCAAAGTAATTTCTTGTCAAAATATTGCCATATAATTTCCCCCACCAGGAAGCCCTCTCTGTGTGCTGCAAAAATAATTCCGCTGTCCATATTGCGCAATGAAATGCCTGAGCTAGACCAAAGTGGTAGTTCTTTAAAATTAAAGATTAAATAATTACACTGATTTATTCACAGAAAGACTGCCTGGTGTAATGTGCTCAGGCTGTATCAGCCAATGACACACATCACAGCATACAGTATGCTGTCACATTCAAGTGTTGTATATAAATGTCAACCTTGCTATTTATTTTCAAATTAAAATATTAGCTCTATCATGCTGACAAAGTTCATAATAAAGAGAGTTGATTCATTTCCCCCCCCCCCCCCCCCGAAGGACAGGCAAAGGCAAGCATGAATTTCAATTGCACATGATGAGTAGGTCTTTTCTTTCTACTGGGAGCCTCATTCATTCATCTTAAACTTCCAATTCCCATTCACAGTGCAATGGATATGGTCCATAAGCAAAGCAGTAGGAGATGGGAGCTAATTACATAATACAAATTGCCTAGGCCAATACAGAGAATGCTCTTCTAAGATAATAATAAGAAAAGCTAAAACAATGACTTTGGCATATTTTGAGACCCTCTGATTTATTGATATTAATTTTCACTTGTTGCTCATCTCCATTATGTTTTTTTTTTTTAAATTACACTGATATTTACAAAATATTTAATGACTGCATAAAACTGCAAGAGTTGGCAAGATTGGGACTGACATATGGGTCATTTCAAGCAGTGCTTTTGTTAGGGTCTGTTTGATCCACATAACCCTTCCCAGAAGTAGTTTCTGTCCAATTAACTGGGCAGGGGGGAAAGGTGGGGAAGAGAGGTATATCAATCTTATCAAGTTAGAGAGAGAAAGTAGCAGCAACAATCCAAAGAGGATAGAGGAAGGAACTAACAATAATGAGACCTATTGTGCTGGGTTTTTTTTACACAGACCTCCCCCACTGACATGAATGGGGTGCTCTGTTCAAAAATTGAGGGCACGATATGTCTCATTATATATACTTTACATTTTTGTAACCTCTTCAATCCATGGATCTCAAAGCAGTTTACAGACACTGCTTAAGCCTCACAACATCATTGTGAGGCAAGAAAAATATTTGGCAAATGAGTAAAAGGTCAGAGAGGGCACAAAGTCAAAAACACCATACGTAGATGTCTAAAATTAGGCATCCAAATGATACTTAGGCAACTAAATAAGTGGCCCGATTTTTGAGACGCAGTTTTTCCACAGCTCGTATTGACTTCAATTGGAAATTGTGGATGCTCAGCACTGCAAACCAAGCTAGCTATTATAATGTGTAAATATGGACTGAAGTGCTTAACTTTTGGCCTCAAGTTAAAAAATATTAGCCTAAGGACCGAATGCTCAAAAGGAGATAGGCACCTAACTCCAGTGGTGCTGGAACAATTTTTAGAGCGGGGGTGCTGAAGGCAGAAACCATGTATTTGGGTTGTTATAACTACTTCAAACCAGGAGGTGAGCAGCACCCTTAGTTCCAGCACCTATGCCTAAGTCCCAGTTTTGGCGTCACTGCGATGCACAAAACTCCTGCCAACCCTGTAGGTATTTAAACTCGCTTATCAGCTAAGTTTTTGCAGCAAAAGTTCCTGGCACAATTCACAAACCAGGGGAAGGCAGGCGTTCCTCTGCAGCCTACTTCACATGTGGGGCCTGATCCTGTAGGTATGTTCAGAGCATGCCTACTGGATTGGGCCCCTCAGGCATATTCACATAAAACAGCTGGAGGGGGGGGAAGAAGACAACTTCCCTCATAACTTTTACCTCAGTGGGTAGGGTATCCACCTGAGATGTGGAAGATCCCTGTTCAAGAACCCCTGAGGAGGAGATGGGATTTGACCAGGGGTCTGCCATTGCTCAGCTGACTACTTTAACCATTTGGCTAGGGGATTCTCTGATGTGGGGGCTCCCTCAGTCTTCCCTGTTGAAGCTATTGAACTACTGATAAACGGTTAAGTCATTGGAACAGGGAGGCTGGATCATGGGTCTGCCCCAGGCTATAGAGTTGTGCTAGTGCTCACTCTTTCACTCAAGAGTCATTTGGATAAGAGAGAGCTAGCACGCACAAGCAGGAGAATGACTTTATGGCCTGGTGGTTAGAGCACTTACCTGGGAGATAGGAGACCCAGCATCCAGTCCCCTTGCTCCAATGACTCTGATTATTTACCCAGGGAGCAGCAGCTTCGACAGAGGAGTTTGAGGAAGCCCTACTTCAGAATGTCCCATAGCCCACTGGTTAGGGCACTCCCATGAGAGGTGGCAGAGCCCTGTTTAAATCCTTTCTCTCCCTCAGATGGAGGGGGGACCTGAACCAGGTGTCTCCCACATCCCAGGTGAAATTTAGCCACTGGGCTAAACATTATGAGGGATGGCCTTTTACCTCAGCTTCTTGCTAACAGTGTATATGCCTACTGCCAAGAGAGAGGGTTTGCAGCTGAGAAGCAGAGGGAGGCATCTTGCTTCAGCCCACACGTAGGCACCTATCTCCCAGACCGGGGCACGACTTAGCACTCCCCTCTCATTGGCATCTCTCATTGGCTAGTTTAGGTAGCTCCCTGTTTAGTATGCTGGCTTTTGTGAATCACAGTCTAAGGTGCCTTTCTCTCCCCATTCATTGTATAGGAGCTTAGACACCTAATTCCAGCTTTGTGAATTGCAGTGGTTTTTTTTAGGCACTTAACCCCTTTTGCACATTCAGGACTAAGTGACTTACCCAAGTTCACACAGAAAGACAATAGCAGAGTAAGGAATGGAACCAAAGGGTACGTCTACACTACCCGCTGGATCGGCGGGTAGCGATCGATCTATCGGGGATCGATTTATCGCGTGTAGTGTAGACACGATAAATCGATCCCCGATCACTCTCCCGTCAACTGCTGAACTCCAGCTCGGCGAGAGGCAGAAACAAAGTCGACGGGGGAGCCGCGGCCATCGATCCTGCGCCGCGAGGACGTGAAGTAATTTTAATTCGAACTAAGATACGTCAACTTCAGCTACACTATTCTCGTAGCTGAAGTTGCGTATCTTAGATCAATCCCTCCCCTTAGTGTAGACCAGCCCTTAGACTTTGAGTCCCATTCCTTGCTCCAAACTCTGAATCCCAACTACTAAGCCCCATGAAATGTGACAAGTCACGAGTTCTAATTCTCACAAACTTGCACAACAGCTGCGCATAACAATTATTGTCATAAATGAAGTTAATGAACACAAAGCAAACTTTTAAAGAACAGTCTCTTCTGCTTGCATTCTAATTAGTGAGAAGAGTACTGAGGTCAGAAGAATGTAATTAATTAAATGAGCACAAGGTGATTCACAGCAAATTTAGAGAAATTCACTGCAGTTTAGATCAATAACCTACTGTTGAATTAATGCTTATTTGCAA
This sequence comes from Emys orbicularis, assembly GCF_028017835.1. Lineage (NCBI taxonomy): Eukaryota > Metazoa > Chordata > Testudines > Emydidae > Emys > Emys orbicularis. Next base: position 262,455,401 of record NC_088683.1, on the reverse strand, counting down.
TTTACTCTTGTGGCAGAATATGGTATGCTTTAAAAAAGGAACAAGACTTGCCAAGGCATAAAGCGCATTGTATTGTTTCACTTTCAGGATCATGCAGATTGCTGGCCTCTATCCACGTGTGGAATCTTGCTGCAGATCAAGGACAAGTAGATGATCGATACACTGTTGTTAGGCAGACACAGAGGGCCTGATTCTCATTTACTCTGTGGATCCTTTACACCTCTCAGGCAGTATCTATATGTGTTTATTATATATTATATTCAACCCCACTTCTAGGTCCTTTACACTATCATAGCTGTGTAAAGGAGCCTTAGTGTAAATAAGATTCAGGCCTAGAGATTTTTACAAAGCTTAATCAATACTATTTTCATGTTCAGAGAGAACTTTGGATGTGTTTGGATTAACCTGGAGGATTTGTTTATTTCAAAAGTTATTGCTTTACAAAGTCCTTATGTTTTCTGCCCCTACTCCCAACTCCATGATTCCTTGCTAAGGAGAGGATTCTAGTCAATATTTACCAAGAACCCTGTATCTCCTACAGTTCTATTCTAAAAAGGCAGATCTGTGCCATTTCCATTGTTGGTTAGGAAAAGTTGTACTTTAAATGTTGATGCCTTTAGAGGATCTAATAATTTCTGTCCCTCTTCCTTAACTAACCCTATCTGTCACTCTCCCCCACTGGAAGCCTCTGTCAATCACTCTTTCCTTGTCCTTCTTCTCTCTTCCATGTTCTCCTACCTTTCCTCACAGGACCTCTGCCCACTCCTTCCCCATACGGGGTCTCCTTCCTTGGTGTCTTTTTTTTCCTATCTATTTTCTCTCATAGCAATTTTCTCTCTCCCTTCGAATCCCATCAGTGTCACTCTTTCTTTCCCTCCCAGCATGTGCTTGCTCTCTTTAAAGATGTCCCCACACATTCCACTCACATGTTTTTTCTGAGGTTCTCTCATGCCCCACTCGGTGGTAGTTCAGGTAGGGAATACCGGCAAAGCATGGACTTTCAGAGCCTTCTCTCTGTTATTGAGATACCTCTCCATCCTGAAAGCTTCATTTCCCCCTATAATGCAAATGGTTCAGTCCCTTAATGTTTCTCCTTTTGCCCCCTATCCTATCTTTTATCTGCAGCAGAATATGTTCCCTTTCTCTTTGAGAGAGGGCCTGGACTTTGGCTCTTTGGGATTAAAATGAGCCAATAGTAGGGTAACAACAAGGAGTCTGGTGGCACCTTAAAGACTAACAGATTTATTTGGGCATAAGCTTTCGTGGGTAAAAACCTCACTTCTTCAGATGCATGCATCTGAAGAAGTGAGGTTTTTACCCACGAAAGCTTATGCCCAAATAAATCTGTTAGTCTTTAAGGTGCCACCAGACTCCTTGTTGTTTTTGTAGATACAGACTAACATGGCTACCCCCTGATACTTGACACCATGCAATAGTAAGGTAGGTGATTCAGGCTCCTTGCCCTCTGCAGGACAAAGAGATGAAGTGCTGCAGCACAGCTTCAAATCAAAGAGCCTGCAATGTTCCCGGAGACAAAAGTATGTTGTATCCCATCCCATCCCAAATCAATTTGAGCTCTGGTTTCTACACTGATCTCAATGGAATCCCCCTGAGTTCACACTACTGTTTGATCTCTAGAGTTGATAAAAACACCTGATTCCCCCCACCCCAACACATACACCCACACATTACCGGGTTTTTTTTCATTGGAGATTTTTTTGACTAAACTTTCCAATCAGCTCTAGTGGTCTCTGTTCAGGGGTGATTCAAGCACATCCAAGATACCTGCTGAGCCACTCAACTGGGGTTTCCTCCCACATAGTCTTTGATCTCACTCCCCTGTGCTCACAGTTGAAACTGTATGCTTTCTAATAAAAAATAAAGATAAACACAAGTGGGTACACAGAAACGTCTCTATTGGAGAGAAGCTGAGAGAAGGGCACTTGGGACAGGCACGTGGAGGAGTGAGGAGCATGAACAGATATCGTTTTATATTTATACATTTCCCTTACAGGGGAGGAAAGTGCCCTGCAACCACAGGTTCTGTCAGGTGGATTTTTTTCTGCACTTCAGTATGCAAGGGATCTGCCAATACCCCTTTTGTTAAATCCAGAGTGTTTAGGAACTTTGCCTTGCCTTGCCTAGGTGTCTAACATGTCATCAATTCTGGGCATAGGGTATGCATCAAGGACTGTGACAGCGTTAAGCTTTCTATAATCAACAAAAAAACATTATGGTCCCATCCTCTTTGGGAACCAAAGCAACTGTAGAAGCCCAGGGATTCAGACTCGAATTATTCCCATTTCCAGGATGTTTGCTATCTCCTTACAAATGTACTTCTGCATTTTGTCAGTATTCAAGTATGCTCTGCTGGGTGCAGGCTGTGGTCCTTCAGGGTTAATTGTATGGACCATTCTATGAGTCGAGACTGGCCTGCTGGAAAATACCTGCTGGTGACTTTGCAGCACAGCCATAATCTGTCTTTTCAGTCAGGGTTAACCCTTTATAAAGGTCAGTGCTCTCTAATGGGATGTCACTACAGCATTCAGGCATCAAATCAATCAGAGGGAATGTCTCAGAGTCCTCCTCTGTCTATATCACGTTCACAATGGCTTCACGGTTGTGATACACTTTTAACCTGTTTAAATGCACAGTTTGAAGCGCTGTGCTGTGAGGCCTTTGTGCATTGTAGGTAACACCGTTAACCCTTTCTACCATGTCTAAAGGTCCCTCCCATGAGTTCTGCATTTTGTACTTGTTTTTGCAGGGAGTAACACCAGTACTAAAACCCCCACATGAAGTGATTGAGCGCAGGTATTGTGAGCATATGTGCTTTCTGAACTTCTGGGCTTTTTGTGAGGTTTTGCTGCAGCAGCCCCATCAAGACTTTAAATCCTTCCTAAACCTTGGCACGATTCAGCCACTGGTTCCCCCTCTGCTTTAGTGCCACCTTTCCAGAAGTCTCTAATGAGAGCCAGGGGGACTCTGACCTTTCTCCCATACAGAAGATCAAATGGAGTGAGCCCCATACTCTTTGTGTACTTCCTAATAAAAAAACAACAGATAGGGTAACATTACATCCCAGTGACTTGCTCTCTTGTTTACATACATTTTTCAGCATAGTTGTTAGGCTACCGTTGAACCTCTCAACTAAACTATGTGTCTCTGGGTCATATGGGGCAGATTTCAATTGCTTTACCCCACACATCCTCCACAACTCACCAAATTGGACCCCCCGATATAAGGTCTCAAACCTACCCTGATGAATACAGAGAAGAGTGCCTTAGCAACTGTTTCAGCTTCCACATTTGACAGAACAACTGCTTCTAGATACGTGGTGGTGAAATCCACCACTACTACTAATATAAATCTTTTTTCCTGGCTGGGTCAGTCTGGGTAAGGGCCCTATGATATCCTTGGAAACACTGAAAAATGCTCTCATGATTACTGGCAAAGAAGCCTTGTGGAAACGAACAGGTTTTTCCCTGTTTTGACATAAATCACAAGCCTTGCAGTATTCCTTTGCCTCATTTTGAATATTGGGCCAAAGTATTCTTCAGTCTTTCATATGTCCTCTCCATTCTCAAGTGACGAGCAAAAGGACAATTTGTGGGCTAGTACATTAACTCTGTACCTGCAAAGCATCATATGATCATTACGACTCCCAGGACTTCTATTTTTCCCCAGCCAGGGCTTTCCTGGAAATTCTTCCTTTTTCTATCTTTGTTCTTTTGGGGGCATTACTGAGGATGGCCTTCCTTGTGCTCTCTGGGGAGGTCTGTATTTTGTTCTGCAGCAAACTCCATTTGGCTTTGGCTTCCCGGAGAGCTGTTTCAGGTAAGGACCAACTCCTCCCTCCCCTCCCCTGGAGCAGGGCCGGCTCTGGGCACCAGCGCAGGAAGCAAGTGCTTGGGGTGGCACGTCCGGGTCTTTGGTGGCAATTCAGCAGCAGGTCCCTCAGTCCCTCTCGGAGGGAAGGACCAGCCGCTGAATTGCTGCCGAAGAACAAAGTGGTGCGGTAGAGCAGCCGCTGAAGTGCCACCGGAGGTACCTTGCTTCTGTTTCTGATAAGAGTGCAGAGGGCACCTCTCCCCTCTCAGTCACCTCTTCTTCCTCAGAGCTTACCCCTGGGGACTTAAGGACATATTCCTTCTTGCTACAGGTCACAATGTTAACAGCTTTGAGGAGTGATACTATATCATTTCCCACCAATACAGCTGGTAAGGAGTTTTACCTCCTCCCCTAGGAGCATGTCAACCTCCTTAATCACATCCCTCCAGACTACAGAGAACTGGGCACTAGTTCTCTCCATCCTGGCACACACTTTACCATTTACCTCAGCTTCTTTAATAAACTCTTTGTTTACCTCCAGTAGGATAGACTTGATAAAATGAATTAGTAGTCTCTCTGCCACTACTGAAGTCTCTGACTCGAGAATAGCTACAGTAGCATAGGTATTTTGGCCATGGTGTTTGAACTCCCCAAATGTAGGGCACTGTTTCTTTAAATGTTCAAGGAACCACACAAGAAGCACATGCTTGGAATGTCCCCTTAAGCTGGTGTCTTATAACTAGGGTTACTAGACGGGGACCTGTACCTGAGTGATGTGCACTTAATCCCCTCCCCTTCGTCTTTTTTCCTAGGAACAGACGGGAACCCATTTACACCAGGCTTTTACCTTTCCCTTTGGGACCTGCACTCTATGCATGGTCTCACTTGTATGTATAAGTCAGCTGCTTCAACTGCCTCTTCCACAGTTCTTGGGGATTTTTCCCCACACTTCGGCCCTCACCTCAACAGAGCAGACATCAAAGAACGGCTCCTAAGCAAATACATCTACCATTTATCAGTTTCTGCCCCTTTACTCTTTATCCATTTTCTTAAATAATCCCCCATTTTATGAATGTGTTCCCTGTAATTTATCAAGTTTATGAGGTTTCTAAACTTTGGGCGATTTGCCTCTGGAGTAATTTGAAACCTTTTTAACACAGACCCCTTAAACAGATCTTACAACATAGCATCATTAACATCCGTATCATTAAACACCTGTATAGCTTTACCGGACAATTTCAAGTGTAAGACAGTCGTCCTCTGGTTATCAGGGATTTTGTGTGCCCTCATAGCCTTTTAAAGGTGGTCAAATATACTTCAATGCAATTTGTCTCCCTGTAACTTGGGCAAAGGCTGTACCAGCTATGTGATCCCTGAGGAGGCGAATCTATGGGCTGAGGGTTCTAGCCTTGCATTTCCAGCTTTTTAAGCTCAGACTGCCTTTTCCATCCCCCTTTCTTGGGGTGCTGCTACCTGCTTTCACTTGTCTTCCTCCTGCTATTGCTCCTCTGCTAGCATCTCTCTTTCCTGGGCTTTCTCCTCTGCTTCTCGCTCTTTGGCTCTCCCCACTAGTTCCAGTTTTCTGGCCCTCTCTGCTATTTCCAGTTTTTGGAGCTCTATTTTGGCTAGCTCTAACTGTAGCACTGTCTCACTGGGAATTGTGCCAGGCTGGTTTCCTAAGCCTGCGCCCCCTCCCCCACCATGGCCTCAGGCACTTTCTGTGGCTTAATCAGATCTTCCTGATGCTTAAATTCTATGAGTAGAGATTTCACGCCTTCCATAATTTTGCCTGTGGTATTCAAGCCATGGCCTGTGCACAGTTTTTCCAACTGGGATCTGATATGTTTAGCATAAGTCTCTGGTTTACTTATCCTGTCTTTTCTTTTCTTCTATTTCCCTTAGCCAAAATAAACAAACAGCAATAAACCACAATCTTTTTCTTTACCTGCTTCCGACCTCACTTTTGAATCTCTCAGTGTCTATTTTAATTGGTAAACAAGTACGTGGAGTGTGAACCTTGGTTAACCAGAGGAACTACTGACTGTGCCACTGTGGTGCTTCCTGGGACTACCCAGGATTGTGAGGCACCTCACTACCTGCTCTTAGCATAAGGAAGCCTTGTCTGTGCTTGTCATGGATTAGCTCCCCTACTTCACTGACCATGGGCAAAACAAGCGCTACCTCACGTAACTGCTCTACTTAACACATAGCACTTAGATACGTTTATAGTGAAAACTAGTAAAAGTTTTACTTTTTTTACTAGATTTAACAGTCTAGAGATTGAATTGATAGCAAGCAGGCCGACTGGAAACAAATGGTTCTCTATCAAATACAATCATAACATGCATTCTGGAATCTAGTTTTAATTAACTAGATACTTTCACACCTTATAGAGCAGTGTCCACCCCATGTCCTTCCAGCATTTTTCATCCCAGCTTGGCTAAGACCCCTCTGTTCATAAGACACACTATTAATCTACCTCCTTGGTGAAGGATCCAGTGGGTACTTCAGCACCCCCAGGTATGCCGCAACAATTCATTGTCTTTACTTGTAAACAGGATTCCTTCTTGCTGTTTATTTTTTCCTGTAAATTTCCTCTCTTGAAGATTTCACAATCTCTTGATTAGCCTTTGATTCAGTATGCAAACCGGCAAGCGTTGAGAGACATACCACACATGGCCAGACAGTGAGATACGCATCTGGTATCTCCTGCTTGAGAGGAACTTACCCCAAGACACGTCCCCTCCTGGTTACCTGCCTTAGAACATAATTTTCAGCACAGATACGTAATTACTTAAATATTATCTGTACATACATTTTACAATGGTGATGACCAGTAGCCAGTGGGCTCTCAGTACAGACTTTGCATGCAACCCTTTAGTGAATTATTATGCATATATCTGACCCAGGGGATCCCTGCAAAACTTTATGAAACCCTGGGTCCTCTGCCAGTTAGCACCAAGAGGTTCCTGGGTCACAGGCATCCATATGCCTAGTAAATCCATTTTCATATGTCCTAAAAGGTGCAAAGATATGTTCCTAGGCAACGCTGAGCCTCCCTTGGCTTTAGAGCAGCAACACTTCAGGAACAGCACTGATAGATTCTTTTTTTAAAATATCATAATGCCTGAAGAGAAGTTGCTCTGTTATTTATAACTTACAACGCTTTTCCAGTTCTAGGGATTTGAAATATGATATGTTTGTTTCACTGTAGTGCACAGCAGTACACATGAGAACTCAGCCAGGAGAAACTTAAAAGAAAATATTGAGCTACTCTGCCTCTTTATTTTGAAAAGCACTCTAACCTCTTAATAAGAATTGGCAGGTGCTACCAGGTTTGCTCTGATTTCCTCCTCCTTTTTTAGATAGTATAGTGCTGTGGATCTAGATTCATTTTATGGGTTCGTTGTTTCACCTTCCTTTAAACGGAACTGCAAGTCCTTTGATAAATAGATTAAAAGGTTATCTAATTTCACTGTTGCTCCTATAAGTATCTTTGTTTTCTCTGCTGAAATGTTCTGTCATAACTTCCTAGAGCAATAACCTCCATGAACCACAATACATGTCCCTACTTCTTCCACAGCAAAAATATACCAGGGGGAATCGTTTCCCTCTTTCTCCAACAGATTAATACTGTTAAATCACAGTATTGTCCTTTCTATTCTGATACGAATGGGTCCTGCCATTAAAGTTATAATGCCAAATTAATCCCTAGTTTCTTTACTGGAGTTACATCAGAGATGATCATGGCTGTTATAATAATGATAATGAATAATTTACTTATACAGCTTGAGAGATATGCATGGCATGAAGGAACATAGATATAAAAGGCCCCTGCATCCCTAAAATGTACTCAAACAAGTATATCTGAAGTGAAATCTGGGCAGAAGAGTGTGGGAAAATTCAGTTCCATAATATAGTGGGTTCAAAAATCTTTTTTTAAGTGTTCTATGTGAAAACTGAATGAGCATTTAGAATTGTCCAGTATTCATTGTGAATGATTTTTTAAAAATACAGTATGAATATCTTCTTTTCTACAGTGTTTCTACAGTGATATCAGGAGACTTTTTTAAGATGTGGATACAGGCCCAAATCGAATAAAACATGTAAGCACATGATTAATTTTAAATATTGACTTGAGTGGGACTAAAACATGTGCTTAACTTTAAGTGCTTTGCTGAATCAGGGCCTAAACATATGTTTGTAGAGAGAAAGATGTTGGATACTTCAGATGGACATCTTAATTAATAGGTAATCTTAATTAATTAGCCTCTTAGAGGTGGTATGGCATCTTCTCTGTATATATATATATATATATATATATATACACACACACACACACACACACACACACGTTATATGTTCCATTCTATGCATCCGATGAAGTGGGCTGTAGCCCACGAAAGCTTATGCTCAAATAAATTTGTTAGTCTCTAAGGTGTCACAAGTACTCCTGTTCTTTTTACGGATACAGACTAACATGGCTGCTACTGTGAAACCGTTCAGATGGACTGTACCAACATCCCCACTGAGTTTTGCAGATTGGCTACTCTATCTTTTGCCTCAAAAGACTATCTAAACAGATCTTCCTTTATCTAGAAATCAACCCAAAAGAGAGTAAATGTGGACTTACAGTTTTCATTATCTTAGCAACCATTTATGGCACAGGAGCCATTCGGGGGTAGCTTTCTATGGCATGACCCATTAAGCACTCTAATGTTCATACACAGAAATCTTACTCATGGAGCTGACTGACATGTTAGTCAGTTACACTTTGAATTCAGGCTCCAGGCACAAAGCACATGTTCATGAGTACATATTAGTCCTTGGCTGCTGCACCTACTAGAATAATAATAAAAGACCACAGCAAATGATGAGCGAAAGCAAGGAGACAGAAACACACCATTTGTTGGGATGAACTCTGCAGGCTGCAACAAATCCAAATAGCAGAGCACTTGAAAGGTTAAAAGAAAGCACAAGATTTTTTTCCCCATTTATACATAACTACTTTAACAAATCAAGCCCTTAAAAGAATGATACCACAGTGAGAGGAGAAAACTGTTGATATAAATTCAAGAACATTTCAGAGACCATCACTCAGGGCCGGCTCCAGGCACCAGCCGAGCAAGCTGGTGCTTGGGGTGGCAGCTTGTAGGAGGCGGCATTCTGCCCAATCCTAGGGCGGCATGGCCGCTTTTTTTGTTTGTTTGTTTGTTTGTTGTAGTTCTGCTCCGGCCGCCCTGTAGGGGGCAGCGGCGTGGAGGACGGGAGCGCCCTGCAGCAAGCCCGGCAGGGCAGCCCGCATCCTTGCCTCCCAGCCGACCGGAGCGGTGTGGAGCCCTCCCGGCAGGGGGCACGGCGGGAGGGGCCGCGTGGCAGCGCCTCGCTGAAGCCCTGGCTGCCCCCCTTCTCTCTCTCCCCCCGCTCCCTTCCCCTTCCCCCGCTAGCCGGGACACATCTGCAGGGCAGGGAGTCCCCCTGCACCCTGGCTCCGGCCGCACCACAGGTTTTTTTTTTTTTTTTTTGCGCTTTGCTGTTCTGGCCGCCGTGGTTTTTTTTTTTTGCTTGGGGCGGCCAGAAAGCTAAAGCTGGCCCTGCCATCACTTGCTTAGGTCACGGATCCAATCAAAGCCTAATTATCACATCAACAAAGGATTTGCACAAGAGACTCTTGATCACATTACTGTTTTTTATACAACGCATAAGCAGACCCATGCAAGTTCATAAACTAAGAATAAATCCCCAGGCGCCATGAAGACAAAGACAACGGCAATGGAGGATATTGTTCTGGCTGGGAGTCTTCAGATAATATGATTTCCTGACAGATAAAGCATTGCCTCAACTTTGCTCATTGATTTTGATGTCTCTTAATTCAGTGAGATACAGTGGTTGTACTTAAAACATTTCTTTCATTCCGGAAGATTCTATTGGCTTGATAGAGATTCCTCATTAACAAAATGGGGGATAATGTTGGAATCAGAAGCTGAGTAACTGGCTTTGAGTGCCTCAGTTGTGGTGCTGGTGGCAGAAGCACTCTGTGAGAGGGTGTCTGGGGGAGGCCAAAGGCAGGCATGACACAATGCCTCCAGGGGTACTGAGCAGGCACATACTCACACACAGCCCATGCACCTTCTGTGGAAATGGTATACAGGGGGAACATCAAGAGGGAGAAGGACAAATGCTTTCTTGCATTTGTTAGAAGAAAAAAGAGCAGGTTGACCCAGAGGCAGATTGAGTAGATGGAATCCTTTATTGCGATATTTGTTCCCCTGGACCCAATTGTCCAGTAAGCACTGAATTAGTTACAACACACTCTTTTTGTTTAGGTTAGTATGTACACGTCTACATCCGTTACAACACCCCCAAACCCCTTATTAAGTACTAGAAACACCCACTGTTAGTAAATCCACCCCTATCTTTTACTCATAGCATTACACATGTTATACAGACACTTTTACCTTGAAGATACAATTCTTTGCAACAATTTGTTGCCATAAATCTCCCTCATCAGCAGTTGTCAGGGGAGGGAGGAAGGGGCCGTGAGCATTTCTCAGGGGAGGGAGGAAGGGGCCGTGACCCAGGGCTTGCTTATGTAGCTGGGAAAGGAAGGGAGGAGGAGATAACACTTCTTTACCCAAAAGGTATCCTTTAGATCCCCACATTTCTTATGCAGCTGCTACACTTATCAATTCTTAACAAGGAGAAGGGAGGGGATAGGGGTAACACTTTATCTATTAAGCGAAGGAATAATGTGTGCCTGTGCCTACTCCCTGATACCATGCTAGCACACCAGCAGTTTTCCATGTCTTTACTTAACCTTTACATATCCCAACAGCATTGTGATGGTTATGCCAGCCAAACCAATTGAAACTGGGTTTTTTTTTAAAGTTTTGTAAAAAAATAGAATAATTACTAAGCCAATCAGCATTTTTTTTTCAATGAGAAACTTCTGTTGAATCATTCAGGGAAAAGTAATGGAGTTCTAATGGTCTAAGTTGATTTTAGGGGCTGTAGTTTTGGGGACGTCCACTAACATTTATTTATTTTCAAGAATCACTACTGTCCAACATCAGAGTATGGACCAGATCCTCAGCTGAAGTTGAGGGAGCTACAATGAGTTATACCAGCTGAGGATCCCACCCTATGAGTAGAAATTTTAGAAGTGAGGTTAAGATCACAAGTCTCATTGGGATTCATTGCTTTAGAAAAATCCTACCCTATATCTATATCTAACATGGGGCATAGATGAAGCTTCAGAGCTGACGTCAGAAAGCTTTCATAGACTGGGACCACCAATTATAGCCACGTGTATGGCATTTGTTAGACATAGATGGTGTTGCACAGGTTAGTATATCAAAAATCTAAATGGTTCTTTGTATACAGGAAAAGGACATTTAAAAGACTGTGACCCTAGGCACCCCTGTATTCACATCCTACACACTATTGCAGAGAGGGTGAGTGAACCACTAAGTTATCCCTCACCTGACAAGATCAGGAAAACCAGCTCCTTGGAGTCTGTGGTGCTTCTGACTAAGACCTTGCCAGCCATGCTGGAAGAAGGACTGTGGTGAGTAAATGTCTTTAAACAACAACAACAACAAAACAGTTTAAGTTAGATTTTAGTCTTAAAAGCATATTTTTACTTTTATTTGTTTGTAACTCTTTCTATCTTTATTCCTTTTACTTGGTACCACTTAAACCTACGAGTCTCTTGTTTTAATACACTTATTTTACTTTTACTATAAACCAATTCAGTGCTATGCTTGAAGGAAAAGGTGTATTTACCCCAGTTCAATTAATAAACAGTGATATATTGACTCTTTAACAGAGAAGGAAACACTGTGAATGCCAGTGAGAGAGACTATGAATTGTAGAGAAACATCTCTGAGGAACTCAAGGGCTGGAGTTCACTCATTATACCTATCTCATAGAACTGGAAGGGACCCCGAAAGGTCATCAAGTCCAGCCCCCTGCTTTCACTAGCAGGACCAAGTACTGATTTTGCCCCAGATCTCTAAGTGGCCCCCTTAAGGACTGAACTCACAACCCTGAGTTTAGCAGGCCCATGCTCAAGCCACTGAGCTATCCCTCCCTGCTACGGGAGGTTTGGGCTGGGGAAGCCTTGAGGAGGTCGCTGGGGAGGAATCCAGACTGGTGTGGCAGGGAGCTGATGCAGAGTCCAGTTTCCAGCAAACAGTGGCTCGTAGCTCTGGGTATTCCCAGCAGAGTGTTACAGCTACAAAGCAGGTAGCATGTTGTGTATTTTGAGTTTCTCTCAATATAATGAGACATTCCTGTTTGCGTATTTCTTGACAAACTGTTCGTTTCAAATTTTGCTCTGAGTAAATCAGCAGATTACTGTAAAGAAGCAAGAACCTGAAGAACAAGAATATTTGGAGACTGGAGTTGAGGCACAATTCTCATTTTCATGAGAACCTTAATTTTCATAACACCTTTCTGTCTCCATATAGGACACAAGAGCATTATTGTCTATTTTAAGTAGAGGGCTGAGCCACATTGACACAGTCTTGGTTTGTGAGACCTTGACAGAGGATAGTTGATCTAGTTATTAGCCAAAAAAAAAAAAAAAGATGGATGAGACTTTATAGTAGAGGCTTTGTTCAGCTCAGCTATAGAGCTTCAGTGAGAAGGGGATGTAGGGCCAGATTTTCAAAATTGGATAATTTTGTTTCATGAAAGACCTGTAAGGCATGGAAAAGAGGAGGCAAAGATGGAAGAATATCCTACTTGGGAGGACTTGAGAATCTAAGAGGGGTTCAAAAAGCTCTCAGTCAATATAAAAGCCATGGGAAACTCACATCTGATTCCACACGCTCCCTGTATATAAAACTCATATTGACTTGAATGAGATTTCTATATGCTATTGGGCTTTCAGGTTTGGGAGAGGAAAACTCTGAGGAAGGCAACTCCCAATAATTTCCCAATAGTGTAATACTGTAGTATAGGAAATTCCTTCCTGCACTCTTTAGGCTATGATCTAAAGTATAAAGGTTGCTATATGCTTTGTAAGTTTTAACCTAATTAAATCAGCAATAAGAGAAAAGTCCTCAAATGAAAACAAATCAAGACTTGATGTGCTTTGAAACTTGTCAACTGCAACAACAAAAGCTCTGATCAGCATATAACAACATGTAATTAAAGAAAAACAGAGTAAATAATTTATGCTCTTAAAAAATAAAGAGACACTGATCTGATGCTATACCAAAACTAAGAAGACACAAATTGGATTTAACCAGGAAATTTCAGTAAATTGGTATTGATCAAAATTGTAAGACTTAGACAAACCAATTACATTCATATTAAATGAAAAAAAAATTAAACAAACTGAGCCATGCAACAATTAGTGTACAGAGAAACAGTGAGAGTGAACTCCAACAGAGATTTCCCGCTTGATCCTGCCAGGTGCAATCCTAATGTCCAAAATATCGAAACGGTTTTCAATGTAATAAATTACAAACAAATGTAATATTGAAAGTTGCTCATGTAACATCCTTTTGGTGGTTTTAATAAATAAAAACTGACAACTATTTTAGTACACAGCACTGATTGTCACAGGAATTAATTTGTGTGATTTTTGTTCTGAATAGAATCTCTTTCACAGAAACAGTCTAAAAATCTCTTTTATGATGCACCACTTGAGAAAACCTACAGTACATGATCTGGCAAACAAGTTATTTTTTCTTAAAGATTTTCAAGCTGGAAATATATATATAGCATACTTAAGTAAAATCAATGAGGTGAAATTACCATGATGGGGAAGAAGGTGGGGCAGAGGAGAGAGTACTGAAAGATGTATAGGTCCCAAGTCATCAGTATTTGGTGAATCAGACTAGCTAAGCCTCCAAACACTCCCAGCCTTCTAGAAGTATCTGAAAAGTTCTGGGCTGGATCAAACAAGTTTGGATCCACTGAAGAAACATTTGGCTGGGCACCTGGCTGTGGAGTTTAACAACTTTCTCCTTCCCCCTGGCCCCCAAATCCTGCATCATAGGTGATTTGGAGGCTGGAAATGTCGCTGGGGGTGGAAGGCAGTTCCATGTTTGAGGCTGGGGGAGGATAGGGTTATTAGTGGGTCTGAATCTGCACTATCTTGTACATTCATCTAGGGCTATCTTTATCCTGAGGTCTGTGTACAGAAGAGATTTGTGCACATGAATCTCCCTTCCTGTGTGTTTGTATGTGGAGAGTCAGCGGTCTCCACAAACCTCTGCCCCACTATATACAACATAAGAAGCTCTCTGTGGGTCAGTGTAAGAACTTGTGGGGAAGACTAGGAGTGTGGCAGGTCTGAGAAAGAAATGCAGAATCCTCTGTCCAAAACGCCTTAAAGGAATCCTCCAATTAGCTAACCCAGCCTGAGGGGGGCAGCTGTGAGTTGAAAAGGAGGTTGCTCTAATAGAACGGTGCTTCCAGAATCTGGAAATAGTGGGAAGCATGCCCTGGAGCCATTGGAGAGGTAAAGGGTCCATGCACAGATGGTGCTAGACCTATTTCAGATGGGTTTGTACTTGTCACAGCTCAGCCGTGCCTCCGTGGCTGCTTCTCTTGCTACCACAGGCTATGCTGCTATTTATATTCGTGCTAGCTTGATAAGACCAAGAATGAATATGTGTGCATGAGCAGGGGCAATCTCATTCCCAGCTCATAGTGTAGACATATCCTAATGGATCTTCTTGGTCCCACATATCCTCTGGGTAGAATCCCCTGTTTCTTCTTCAGGAGCTGGTGGGCCACCTTGCAACCTGAAATGCAACAAACTTGGGCAGTTGAGAGAATAACTTCTCTAGGATGATGCACCCCTTCAGCAAATTTTTGCACAGGAATGGCTGTGACCTTCCCTTCTGACCATCTTCATCCTCTCTATTTCACTTCTTAGTAGTACCATACTTTTTGGAGATAGGATCATAGAGAGCTACAGCTCAATAATTAGTTTAGTTTAAAGAGTAAGAGGCATAGAAGTACAACGTCTTCTAAACTAAATGGATTCTTTGCTTCAGTCTTCACGGCTGAGGATGTTCGGGAGATTCCCAAACCTGAGCTGGCTTTTGTAGGTGACAAATCTGAGGAACTGTCACAGATTGAAGTATCACTAGAGGAGGTTTTGGAATTAATTGATAAACTCAACATTAACAAGTCACCGGGACCAGATGGCATTCACCCAAGAGTTCTGAAAGAACTCAAATGTGAAGTTGCGGAACTATTAACTAAGGTTTGTAACCTGTCCTTTAAATCGGCTTCGGTACCCAATGACTGGAAGTTATCTAATGTAACGCCAATATTTAAAAAGGGCTCTAGGGGTGATCCCGGCAATTACAGACCGGTAAGTCTAACGTCGGTACCGGGCAAATTAGTTGAAACAATAGTAAAGAACAAAATTGTCAGACACATAGAAAAACATAAACTCTTGAGCAATAGTCAACATGGTTTCTGTAAAGGGAAATCGTGTCTTACTAATCTATTAGAGTTCTTTGAAGGGGTCAACAAACATGTGGACAAGGGGGATCCGGTGGACATAGTGTACTTAGATTTCCAGAAAGCCTTTGACAAGGTCCCTCACCAAAGGCTCTTACGTAAATTAAGCTGTCATGGGATAAAAGGGAAGGTCCTTTCATGGATTGAGAACTGGTTAAAGGACAGGGAACAAAGGGTAGGAATTAATGGTAAATTCTCAGAATGGAGAGGGGTAACTAGTGGTGTTCCCCAAGGGTCAGTCCTAGGACCAATCCTATTCAATTTATTCATAAATGATCTGGAGAAAGGGGTAAACAGTGAGGTGGCAAAGTTTGCAGATGATACTAAACTACTCAAGATAGTTAAGACCAAAGCAGATTGTGAAGAACTTCAAAAAGATCTCACAAAACTAAGTGATTGGGCAGCAAAATGGCAAATGAAATTTAATGTGGATAAATGTAAAGTAATGCACATTGGAAAAAATAACCCCAACTATACATACAACATGATGGGGGCTAATTTAGCTACAACGAGTCAGGAAAAAGATCTTGGCGTCATCGTGGATAGTTCTCTAAAGATGTCCACACAGTGTGCAGAGGTGGTCAAAAAAGCAAACAGGATGTTAGGAATCATTAAAAAGGGGATAGAGAATAAGACTGAGAATATATTATTGCCCTTATATAAATCCATGGTACGCCCACATCTCGAATACTGTGTACAGATGTGGTCTCCTCACCTCAAAAAAGATATTCTAGCACTAGAAAAGGTTCAGAAAAGAGCAACTAAAATGATTAAGGGTTTAGAGAGGGTCCCATATGAGGAAAGATTAAAGAGGCTAGGACTCTTCAGTTTGGAAAAGAGAAGACTAAGGGGGGACATGATAGAGGTATATAAAATCATGAGTGATGTTGAGAAAGTGGATAAGGAAAAGTTATTTACTTATTCCCATAATAGAAGAACTAGGGGTCACCAAATGAAATTAATAGGCAGCAGTTTTAAAACAAATAAAAGGAAGTTCTTCTTCACGCAGCGCACAGTCAACTTGTGGAACTCCTTACCTGAGGAGGTTGTGAAGGCTAGGACTATAACAATGTTTAAAAGGGGACTGGATAAATTCATGGTGGCTAAGTCCATAAATGGCTATTAGCCAGGATGGGTAAGAATGGTGTCCCTAGCCTCTGTTCGTCAGAGGATGGAGATGGATGGCAGGAGAGAGATCACTTGATCATTGCCTGTTAGGTTCACTCCCTCTGGGGCACCTGGCATTGGCCTCTGTCGGTAGACAGATACTGGGCTAGATGGACCTTTGGTCTGACCCAGTACGGCCTTTCTTATGTTCTTATGTTCTTAACGTACATCAACCTTATTTGAAATCAGCCACTTACAGTAATTGTAAATTATCCTGATACCTTTTTCCTGGGGTGCCCTGCTTGGAGGAGGGTGGGAATGGGAGGTATGATGCCTGAAGGAGAAATGTTGGCTCTAATTTTAACTGTGGATCAATTATGGATAGTCAGAGAAGTTGGACTACTTAGAACACAAAGTGCCATAACTGCTTTGGAGTTAAATAGTATACTCATGTAAAGTGTAATATATACAGATCACTCAGTGTCTCCAGTGCTGTTACACTTATGAATTATGTAATTTTATGTTTCTCTCCTATTAGGTTTTACATTTCTTAAGGTCAAATGTATAATTACAGTTTCTTCAAGCAGAACTTAAGTTACTGTAATGGAGTATGTAAATTCATGGAAATGACATAATAAAGCACTTAGTAATGTTCAGCCAATCAGATAACTTGAATGCCCCCACTTACAACCTCAGTAATTTTGGACACAGGTGACTTACACTGTCATCTCCAGGAGCGTTCAGCCAGCCTGTTACCATTCAGCTGAGGGGAAAACAGATGTTCTATATTAATTCTAAATTCAGTAAAACGGTTTCATTTTATGCTTCATAATGAATTTATATGCTGCCTAAGAGTAACTTTTTGTATGATAGGCCATCTTGTTCACAGTTTGGGCAAGGTAGAACACTTCTGCTTAGTTTTACAGCCTTCATCCAAATGGCTAATCCCCTTCCCCCCGCAAAAAAAATCCTCCAGTACATAAAAAGGTATGGCACTGTATACATTCTTTACTGGAATTATTTCACAGCTTTCTGAAAACAAGTAGGGTCAATATAACTGGGTTTGTTGATGTGTCTACTAATAAAAGTTTTTAATATTTCCATAAAGGCCATTATTTTAAATAGCCTCTAATACTGCACCCACAAATTTTCTGCACATAATTTATGATCACATAAACCCCCACATATATTGTGCAGATATTTTGCCATTTAAAAGTTTCTTGCATAAGCCAATGTCAAAATCCACCTATGTTTCAAATTGTGTAGTAATGTGATTTCCCTAAGGAACCCATAAAGGAATCCAAAGAAACATTATGTTCTATAAAACAAAACGCTCTGCATATTGAAAACATTTCAAAAAGCCTTTTTAGATTCACAAGGAGGACTTAGGCATTGCCATGCCTAGCTTTTAGGTGACATGCTGCCTAGTAGAATTCAGAACTCTGAGTTAGGCACCCAGACTCCCATACAAAGCAGCAGGAGAGTTAGGAACCTAAGAAAGGCATTCACAGAAGCCAGCACTGAGTGGGGAGCTATCTAAGCTAGGAATAGGAAATGAGGCAGAAAGGGGTGGGATGTAGGTCCCTCCTCTCAGAGAAATCTAGGTGCTTAAGTCCTTGCCAGAGGGAGATGCCTATCTCTGCTCAGGATTCACAGCCGTGACCAGGGCCGCCCAGAGGATTCAGGGGGCCTGGGGCAAAGCAATTTCGGGGGCCCCTTCCATACAAAAAAGTTGCAATGCTATAGAATACTATATTCTCGTGGGGGCCCCTGTGGGGCCCGGAGCCTGGGGCAAATTGCCCCACTTGCCCCCCCCTCTGGGCAGCCCTGGCCCTCACCTGAATTTAGGCACCTAAGGCAGGTTAGTCCTTTCTCATGAAATAACGAGGAAGAAGAGATGGCGGAGTTAGGTGCCTAAACCAGGTTAATTCTTTTCAGGTAATGCACCCTTCCCCCCCCACATGAGTACCCTAACCACCAGGCCATAGAGTCATTCTCATGCTCTCTGGCCCAATTAATATTTAATTATTTATTCACAGTGGAGTATCTTCCACAGGAGAGAGCGAGAGACCTCCACTGACCCCAGAATACCAATAGCCCCGGGGATAGGGCACTCACCTAGGCAATGGGAGACTTGGCTTCAAGTCCATGCTCCACCTCAGGCAGTGTGTTCCTAAGTTTCAACCAGCCAATAGAGGACACCATGCTCACACAAATGTATGATGACTACTCCCACCAAAGGCAATTGCAAAACAACCTCTATTAATGAGAACAGGTCTGGTTCTCTTAACTTCCATTGAAATCATTGGAAGCAGGATGAGGCCCTGAACTATCCAGAAAAAAAAATGTTGATAACTTTGTTTAAATATAACCTTATTCATAAATATGTATTTTCTTCAGATACAGCTACTTTGCAAGTTTTAAAGGAGATTTAACTCTATGGAAATTTTGAAGGGACAGAGACAAACTGCTTTTGAAGAAGAGGGAGACAAGGAAATGTTAGACCAAAGACATTTCAAATCACTGTAATCTTTGAAGAGCTGTTATTCAAGATGATAAATATCTTTCAAACGGCAGAAATATTCTCCAGGGCCTATAGACTAAATATGACAATTTTAAGGACAAAACAATTTTTAAAACCAAAGTTATAGAGAGGTTAACATGATGGAAGCTGGTGGCAACTATAAGCACAGGAAGCTCACTGCTTCTATAATACTCTGAGGCAGATTCATTCCTGGTATAACTCCAGTGAAGTCAGTATAAATTAGTTACACCAGGGATAAATAAATCCATTTCTCTTATAAAATTTTATACATATATAAATTGCAACAAATATTGTTCTGTACAGCCAAAACCCAAATGTAAATCAATTAAAATGAATTGAATATTTACAGTACTTTTCTCCTGTTATTTAAAAACACATCTTGTCTTCCTTCAGCTTTCATATTTTCAATTTCTTTCCAAATCCCTCCTGCAAACACACGTTGTTTCTTTGGTTTAAATTAGATTCCCCTCCCTGTTGTTTAGTTGGCTGACCAAGATATTTATTTGGAGCTGGATATTAATTTGTTGTTATTTTACCATTTTGCCATTGCAGAAATGCATTTTGCAGTACAGTGGAATAAAAATTCCATGTAGATGACGTTGACTTGTATTTTTGTTAAGATGTTTTTTTTTCCCCACACAAGGTTAGCTGTTCAGTCAGCTTGGGTATACATCTGAAAGCCATGAGGATATATATATTATCATGGATGCACAAGCTGAGAGAGAAAAACAGATTGAAAATTACTGCATTCAACAATTCTAAACAAAGTCAATAGTATCCTTTTGTTTATGACAGACATGACTTTTAATGTGAACTCTCAAAATGGCCTTTTAAAGTGGAGTGCATTTTATGAATATTCTTGAAATTTCTCATATATATATTCTTTAATGTCAGTTCATGCAGTAATAACTTTCAGCAAGCAGATGTGACAGGAATGTTGGCCTGACATGTTTTATTTTCTATGAGCTGGCTTTTTGATTCTTTCTGTGAGGAGAGAGAAAGAGAAAATGTCTGTCTTTATCAATTCTGACATATTTACTCTAGGTAATTCCTTTTTTTGACAACTTCTAAGAAAATCAATAATCTTCCATGTATACCAAGTACACTATTTTCCACAGATCTTTAGTGAAGTAATTATTTAGTGGACTTTGGAGGGAACATGATTTTTAAACACATTCATGTCATTATTCATTCTGTGTTTTAATTCGCAGACAAGCACAATATGCTCAAGACATATATCATACAAACAGGACTGGACTGCAACTTGGAGTATATTCTTTCCCAGTGGGATACTAGAGGCAAGATACTGAATAAACCATTAACTGCTTTCTCCTCCCTGGAGCAGATGGATGGCGCAAGAGTGGAGTGTTGGCTCCAGCTCCCCAACACACAGCTAAGATGGCACAGGAAGTGTCATAATTTAATGCTGGTGTATGCCAGCAGCAAATTGCCATCACAGCGCAGTGTGTGTGTGGAGTATAGAGAGAACTGTGCCTCAGAGATGTCTCCTGGGGTTACTCCTGGAGTGGTGCAGCTTCAATGCCGCCCACCTATAGATAAAATCTAACCCTGAGTATGAGCGATCCCATACACTGAATGATTCTATTGGCCTGGGCTAAGGTGAATGATGAAATGTAACAGCATAATTGGGGAGAATCACAGACAAATAGGAGTCACAAATGGAAGGCATCTAGATGTCATACCAATGCAGGATGTGTTATTTATGTGACTGCAAGATTATTCACTACCAAAAAAAAAAAAAAAAAATCTAGTTTTTTACTTTAAATTTAAAAGGGTGCTTCTACCACTTCTCTTGGAAAATTATTTTACTGTCCAACAGATCCCTATAATTGTCTTCTGATAATTCATAAGGTAATAAACACTTCTCCATGTGAGTAAAATGAAATGTATCTAGAAATACAGATTCCAATTGCATTTTGCATATTAAAGCAGCCATTTTGAAAAAAAAATCAATATTATTTGTAGTCCTGGGCATATAGAAAAGATTGTAAACAAGTCCCAACCCTGCTTTAATAACAATTAACAAACTTTTAATAATAGTAATTGACAAAAAGAGCACAACATTTGTACTGATCTTGATTCATGGGGTATGTTGAGAATAAGTGAGAAGCAGAGATAGTGTACAACAAAGCTCCTCTATAGCAATTCTTAATTGTCATATAGTCCCTTAAGAGTCTTAATCTAAGCAGTCCATAGGTTGCTTGAATTTACATTTTGGCAGAGTCCAGAGAAGCATCAGAAACAGGGACCTGCATGTGCCTCTCTTCTCGGTATACTCTCTTCTGCATCCAGTTTTGGTGCAAGAGAGAATCTGATCCTATGTTTTGCTTTGTATTTTTAGAGGACATGAGGAGGATACCAGTGGCAAAAGATATCGAATAAACCATTATATATTAGAACTGTGTCATCAGAGGTTGAGGGCCTAATTCCCATTCTGTTACATCCTAATCCCTAACATTGTTTTAAAATACTGTGGGCCAGAGTCTTATTTATAGATTGTTTTTAAACTCCAGAAAAGTATAAAGGGGACTTATAACTTTCACTCCAATTTTGCTCCATCTCCAACACCTCCTCTCCCCCATCCGACCCTGACACACAATATTTGCTTCCTACAATTCAGCTGAGAAGCCTATAAAAGAGAAGAGGAGAAAGGCAATATGTACCAAATTATGCCGTAACTATATGCGTTTCCAATTCATGCAGTTTTTGCCCTAAATAATGTGGCAGCTTCAGCTGGTGTTTCCTGGATTGTTTTAACCACTGGGTGGCCTAGAAGACCTTACCACAGTCAGCTAGACGACGTTTGGTAACCTCAGGCTGTAGGAAGCTGAAAACATATGCATCTTTCAAAGGTGCTCTATAGGAATTTCCATCATAGAATCATAGAATATCAGGGTTGGAAGGGACATCCTGAGGAGGGACATCCTGAGGAGGTCATCTAGTCCAATCCCCTGCTCAAAGCAGGACCAACACCAACTAAATCAGTGGTTCTCAAACTAGGGCCGCTGCTTGTTCAGGGAAAGCCCCTGGCAGGCTGGGCTGGTTTGTTTACCTGCCACGTCCGCAGGTTTGGCCGATCGCGGCTCCCACTGGCCGCGGTTAGCCGCTCCAGGCCAATGGGGGCTGCAGGAAGCAGCGCAGGCCAAGGGACGTGCTGGCTGCCCTTCTTGCAGCCCCCTTTGGCCTGGAGCCGCGATCGGCCAAACCTGTGGATGTGGGAGGTAAACAAACTGGCCCAGCCCACCAGGGGCTTTCCCTGAACAAGCGGCGGCCCTAGTTTGAGAACCACTGAACTAAATCATCCCAGCCAGGGATTTGTCAAGCCTGACTTTAAAAACCTCTTAAAAATCCTTTATAAAAGTTAAATTTTAGGGCCTAGACAACTTGACAGTGTTCTTTGAAATATTAACAAGGACTAAAGAGAACAATAAGAACATCAAAATATTTGTTTTTTCAAAAATATGCCCAACCTAAACTAAGAAAAATCTTAAATGATGATTCAACAGCAGAACATGATCAGTTTTGTGAAGAGAGCACTGGGGTTAATTAATGAAAAAGAGTGTTTGTAATGTATGGCCAAGCTGATCGAAATCATGCCAAAAAAGTCATTATGATAAAATATCCTCATTATTTGTAGTCTTGGGCATGGAAAAGATTGTAAACAAATTCCAACCCTGCTTTAATAATAATTAACAAATTTTAATAATAGTAATTAATAAAAATAACACAGCTTTTGTACTCATCTTGATGCATGGGGTGGGCTGAGGCTAAGTGAGGACCAGAGAGAAAGCAATGGGTTTTCCCCAAAAATGTTTTTTTTTAAATATAATAAGACAGATCACATACTGTGTAGGCATAGTGGCATGAAGGTTAATTGTTGCTAGAAACTATTTCCACATAGTTTAGCTGTAACAAATGCTGGAATTACTTTCCTCACATAAATATAAAAGCATAGTTTATATCAGTAAGTCAGTATTGTGACATTCTGTACCTTGGGGGAGCACCCTGCACCTCCATGTTCATCCTTATAATATGATTGTGTGGTATACAATGCAAAGTTTGTCATGTCGGGTGTCTTCAGAAGGCTCATGATGCACTGAGCATTGTTGTTATAGTAATGTTATAGGTTGTAATTTCATGTATATAGTTATGAAGCTGAAAATGTGTCCTCATGGCTTAAAACAAGCCCAGGCAAAAACTCTCCAGGAGCAGAGGCGCAGGCAAAACTCTCCAGAAGCAGAGGGGCAGTTCACACCTCATCAGGGCATGTATGGGACAAACCCAGCCCAGCCTCACAAGAACAAAGGACACTGGCCTAGGCAGCAACAAAGGATCTGTTGGACTCTCGAGTGAGTCATCCCCCCTTCCCTTGGTCAATTTGGGACTATGATGAGGTAATGCTCACCTGACTCTGAGGGGGGCGGGGCGTCAAAGCCAAGAGGGAAGAAAGAACATGATACAAGGGAGAGACGTTTGCCATACTCTTCCTCTCTCTTCCACCTCCATCTACAGACATCACCAACAAGCGACTGAAGCGCTGATCAAAGGGGAGAGTCTGGCTGAAGAACAACCAGCCAGCCTGTGGTGAGAAGCATTTAAGTTTGTAAGGGCACTGAAAGTATCAAGATCAGCTTAGAATGCATTTTGCTTTTATTTCATTTGACCAAATCTGACTTGTGCTTTCACTTATAATCACTTAAAATCTATCTTTTTTAGTTAATAAATTTGTTTGTTGATTCTACCTGAAGCAGTGCATTTGGTTTGAAGCGTGTCAGAGACTCGCCTTGGGATAAAAGCCTGGTACATACCAATTTCTTTGTTAAACTGACAAACTCATATAAGCTTGCAACATACAGCGGGCATAACTGGACACTGCAAGACGGAGGTTCCTAGGGTTGTGTCTGGGACTGGAGATATTAGCTAATATTGTTCGGTTGCACAATCCAAGCAGCGGCTGGCCAAAAGTGCTCACTCATGTAGCTGGGAGCAGCTTACATGACAGAGGCTGTGCATGAATAACCCAGGAGTGGGGGTTCTCACAGCAGAGCAGGGTGAGGCTGGCTCCCAGCATCGAGGATTGGAGTGACCTAGCAGATCACCACTCCAGATAACACCAGGTTAACTGTTCCTAGAAACTATTTCCACATAGTTAGCTGTAATAAATGCTGGGATTATTTTCCTCACATAAATATAAAAGCACCGTTTATATCAGTAAGGCAGTATATTATATTGAAACATCACAGGGAATAGTTCCCAGAAGGAGGCACAGAAAGGGATCATCAGTGTATAGTTGTTTCTGTAAACATGGAAGATAAGTAAATTCAGATCTGGTGATTAACACTAAGGTTTACTTAGACAAAATTATATGGAATTGTCAAGCTCGGATTTTAAAGCTTGTTCTCTGAATCAAGAAGGAAAAAAAGCTGCCCCTGAAAGTAATCAGATATACGATTTCCTCTTTTAGAAAGATGGTATAATTACAGCAATCTTTCCTAGACCAAAAATTTCCTAGAGCCCTCATTACTATTACAACCTCCAGTAATGAAAACTATATTATTTTTCCCATTACATACAATCTCCAACACTTGGATTTGGGTCATATTGCATTTAACATCGATATGAGAATTTAGAGTCAGCAGCAATTCAAAGAGAAATTATCTTGCACAGAACTCAATAGTGGAAGTCAGCTTTCACAGAATTAATTTGTAAACATATGAACTTCTATCTGTATACTTGTAAATATGTGAGCTAAATGCAAAACTTCTAATGTAATTTCCCAATATTATTGCTCTATACATGGTAAAATGCTTTATGCATAAACATGAAATCTAATGACCTTGCTAAACTAATTACTAATGTAAGAAGTCATTTATGCACAGAATACTTATATTAATGGGAAAATAATTAACCATTTAACACTACATAAGCAACTTTCTCACCCAACTCAGGAAGACAAGATTTATCTCTCCAAAAAATGTTAACTTCTTTAATAACTATTTAAGATAAAGACTCTCTTTAAAAAAACTATTTAATTAAAAAAGAAAAGAACCATTTTAAGATCTAAAAACACATTTACACAAGGAACACAAAAGTTTGGACTTTTTAAAATAAAAGTTTCAAATCCTGTTAACCCAGATGAAATTTTAAAAATACCTCAGAAAATGGACTGACTAAAAAGGAAGAGTTAAAATTAACTTTAAAAGCTATCTGCGGCTTTCCTCACACAAGAAGACAAAGACAATTAGAAGTATGTGGTATATTTATTTGGTAAGCTACATATTTAGGAGCTGAAGGTGTCACCAAACCAAACCCAGAGGCATAGAGCCAGTGAAAGGATGACAGCAGCAAACTTCAAATCTAAACAAGCCTGAAAAAGAGATGAATTTTCCCATAATTTCATGAAAATAGCAAGGAGTTGAGTATTCATATTCTGAAATGGGCCCCCATCATTTTCCCAGCTCAAGCACTCCTCAGTTCATCCCATCCATCTCTACAAGCAAGCTGGCAAAGACAGCTAAGAAAAAGAAGAGAACAACCACACAGCAGCAGCAAAGAAAGGTCTACCTAGATGACAAAATTCATGGTGAGATCGAAGTAGCCACAAGTACTACCAAGGGATTAGATTAAAAAATTCTTGTAATGGTATTATTGGAATACTGGTTGTGATGTTATCTGATTAAACTATGACCATGTAGATCATTGTTGCTACCGCTGTTATATAATTGCAACAAATCTTGTACAAAATGTGGCATGTAAGATGTCTGTGGAAAGGTTATGATTTGCTGAATATGATTATGCTATTTGTATGTGTGTATCAATTTTGTAGCTGAAGTTAGGAATATTAACTATGTACCTGTATTCAAAGGTGTTTGTTTCTGGGTAGCACCAACAAGGTGTTTAGCTAGCACATTGTGAAGGAACTATTCAAGTAGAATGGCCCATTCAAGGACACAACTTACAATGGAAGACACCTATCTACCCTTAATGGACTTTCCTGTTATGACTAAGCGAAGTCATGCATGGACATGTGACTTGCCCATGTGACTCCATACTCCATCTTTTATTTGTAATTTTCCACTAGCTGTGCTGAGGGCTTTGTTTGAAACAATGGATTTTCCCTCCACATGGCAGAGGCTATAAAAGGCGCTGGAAATATCTCCATTTTGCCTCTTTCCTGCTCAAGTTTCTGGACTATGAACTTACACTAATGGGAGCATTCTAACCAAGGGACTGAGGACCTTCCAATGATTTGGAAGCAACCAGAGACTTGATTTAAGCCAGCAGTTTATTCCATCACTGCTACAAGCCTGATCCAAGAACTTTGCAATTAATGTATGTATTTGATTCCTTTAAACAATTTTAACCTTCACATTTCATTCTTTTTATAAATAAACCTTTAGATTTTAGATACTAAAGGACTGGCAACAGGGTGATTTTGGGGTAAGATCTGAGTTATATATTGACCTGGATGTGTGGCTGGTCCTTTGGGGGATCAGAAGAACCTTTTATCTGATTAAATTGGTTTTAAAGAACCACTCATCTTTAAGTCTAGTGGTTTTGGTGGTGATACATACAGCCATTTTTAGCTGTTAATGCCTATCTTTTTGACTGTTTTTATAAAAGAATCGATATTTTTCTTTAGTTATTATCCAAAGCATTTCTAATTTAGTGATTATTGCAAAGTTAAACTGGTTCAGCACTGAATGAAAAGTAGCATGGTATCGTCTCTGCAAAGTAAACTCATTTAGTTGTAACAGATTTGTTATTTAAGTCTCTTCAATACTTAAATCAATTCAGTACATAAAATGAGTCATCTTTTATTCTAAAAAAATGCTTCTAGTTGGGACAAGAAAATATTAGAAAATTCAATACTTCTATTGGGATGTACCATGTTTAGCTACGATTTGTGATTTCAGAATCAAGTCAATGTCATAACAGTAGTATAATGGCTTATAAATCAAGTGTTAGAATAGTAGATGATAGTAAAAAGTTACTTTTTAAAGCTCTCTGCTTCTGGGTTCTTGATATAGATACATTGCAGTCTGGCTCTCAACTCCACTAAAGTCTAGCATGCAGCACACTTCTCCTGCTGTTCCTAGATGCCGCGGGTCAAATAAAGTAAATGGAGTTGCACCTAAACTCTCCTGGGCTTGATTTGGCCCTGTATTTGAAATTCCTACAATACAGCATTAATAGGTTTATGGGTTAGATTCTTGGCAATAAATTTCCTGAATCTGGAACTAACAGAACAAATCTCTGGCTCCTCATATCAGTAACATACAGTAGATATTCATTCAGGACCCAGTTAAGCAATATATTTAAGCAGATGCCTAACTTTAAGCATGTGGGTAGCCCCACTGACCTCAATGGAATTAGTCATGCTCTTAAATTAGGTCCATATTTAGCAAGGTACTTAAGTCAAGGCCATATCCAAAGCCCAGTGAAGTTAATGGATAGATTGATTACCACAGGCTTTTGATCAGGCCACGTATATATCATCTTGTAGGGACTATACAAATTGCTGGCTATGTCTAATAATAAATCAGGGAAACATATCACTCGTGTTTTGCCATGCACCTGGAACACTTCACTTTAACAATGCCAAATAGTTTGATTTGATAGAATTACTTTCACATAAAATATGTATAATTTACAATAAGCTAAAACCTTAAGTAAACTATGTAGACATCCATTCAAAAGTAAGGTATTTCCTTTCTCTCTCAATGGCTGATATGAACTCAAAGAAAAAAAACCATTTAATATGGAGTTAATTAGTTTCTTGACCTCTCAGGTGAGAGCTGTAACTCTGAAAAACTCTGGTAAAAGAAGATGATATGGCTGAGTTGGCTGCAATTTTCTGAGTCTTTTATTGTTTGTCTACCTCTATTCTATATGATTCAGCAACCTTCAGATACTCTAGGAGGAGACAGGAAAGGATTCTCATCAGTAAACTTTATTTTCTTTCTGACTCAAACTTTCTGTCACTCCATCAATCTATTTATACTTCACCCATGAAGGATTTTCAGGAAAGATTTCCCAGTGGCCAGATTTATTGCAAATTAATTTACTAAGACAGGACATATGTTATATGTCAGCTTAATTTCTTGGATGGGGGAGGATAAGGTAACCGTATAACAAACTATTTTGTCCCTATGAAACACAGTAAAATACTGCTCATTCTACTATTCTTTGTATGCAGCTGTGAACATATTGCTCATGCTGCTGTTCTGTTCATGACATGCTGATACAACTATCACCTGTGTTATGTTTTTCTCTACCGTTATAATCTACTAAGAGAAATGAAGAAATTATTGTAGACTTCACAGTAGGGACTTTCTTTACAAAATCAAACAATGGTCATGAAAATAGAACATTGGCTTCAGCTTTTCACATTGTCATTTACATATGCGAAGGGCTAGATAGTGCATTTAGGCACTGTTCTGAATAGAAGGAAGCGACAAAGCCTGCCCAGCTCCAGAGGTTGCATAGAGAAGCACAATACCAGGACTGACTGTGCACGGCTTGTTTCCCACAGGGCACCTAAACACCTTTTGGTGCCATGACTGCACCCTGCTGCCCATCCAACTTCACCTAATTTGGGGTGATTTTAAGGGTACATTGAAGGAGCTCTCTCTGCACTTTCCTGTACCCATCTCTAGCTCGAGTGGGTACAAAATAGGTGCAGAGGCCTTGCCCCCTACCCCCTATAAAGCCACACAAAAATTTGGGATAAACTGGTGCAGAATAATTAAGTTTTCATGCACTATTTATTTTGCATTTCTATTAATCTGGGTACAGTAACCAATATTTTCCAGTTCTACTGTGTTCTTTTAATACAGTTCCACAAATACTCAGTCACTGTGGATGTATTTGTCCTGCAATTCAAGCACGCTGGTAGCACACATCTTTTGTTTGACGTTATGGTTATTATTAATCATTGATATTATGGTAGAAGCCTATGTAAGGTGATGTATCCATTTCTGTAGGTTTGTGCGAGCTTTGAGAAACTTCAGCAAACAGAGGCACCCAGAGGACTTAAGCACTCAGTGCCCCATTGTGATAGGTGCTGTATACAGTAAGTGATAATCCCTGTCCCAAAGAGCTTGCAGTTCAAAAAAACAAAACTTCTGAAGTGGATGAGGCAAACAGTGTAACAAAAATTATACAGTGTTTTGGCACAAATCTTAGCCAATCAGCAGCAATCACAGCTCACAACCTGCCTAACCATTGTCAGCTGGAAGTTTTCTGTATGTAAGAGGTGTTCCATACACCTCTTTGCTCCTGTTTTGTTGGTCTGACCCTGGGGATTAGTGGATCTGAATCAGTTCCAGACATCTATAAAGGAGGATATTGTGCAATAGGCGAATCATCCCACTACTGGTCTGCTGAGATGGTCGGATCAATTGCTGTCTTTGAACCTGATAAAGTAGTTTGTCTCCCAAACAGAGGAAAGGTGGTGAATCTGGGTTGCAATTTCCTGGAAACAAATGAATAGGTGTTGAGATGAGGACTTTTCTAAGTTTTTTTTTTCTTTTGAATCTGAGGTCAAATGGATGTGGACTGAAACAGTTTCTTCCATGGGACAATTGTGTATCTGGAAGGGGAAAACACCACATTGTGTCTGGCTGTCTCAACCAAGTTTCATTTATGAAGGTCCTTCATGTGCTAAGGATGCTTCAAGCTGCTACCTGTAAGCTTGACCTCTTCTCTTTATAGCTACAAAAATCAAGTGTGGGGCGAGGGGTCCATTGACATAGAAACCAACACTTGACATTTATATTATTCTCACTTGATTTTATCCTGGCCCTTTGGGCAAAGCTATTCTTATATCACCTGGAGTCCTCATTTTACCTAGTTCAATCAGATTTGTGGCTCGACTA
Source organism: Emys orbicularis (assembly GCF_028017835.1). Taxonomy (NCBI): domain Eukaryota; kingdom Metazoa; phylum Chordata; order Testudines; family Emydidae; genus Emys; species Emys orbicularis. The sequence continues at coordinate 262,425,524 of NC_088683.1, read as the reverse complement.
TAGTATGGTAACTCCCTTGTTGTCATGATAAATAATCTCTTCCTAGTAGCGGACAAAGGTCAGGGGAGAAATCCTGGCTCCATTGAAATTAATGGAAGTTTTGCTATTGATTTCAGTAGAGCTAGGATTTCAGTCCAGGTTTTATTGCTGACTCTTAAATCAATCAGTAGCATTTCCTACCATCCAACTGTGGGCCCTGGTAGGAGAGTTGGGATAGCAGTTGAACAGGACTGCTCCTGCCTTTCAGAGGGATTTCAGAGTGGTTTGGGCTAATTGCTCATACACGCAGGCCTTGTCTACACTGGCAAGTTTTTGCACAGTAAAGCAGCTTTCTGCGGTGTAACTCCTGAGGTGTACACACTGCCAAGCCATTTAGTGCACAGAAACCGCGCAGTTGCAGCGCTATAAAAAAAACCACCCCGACGAGAGGTGTACAGCTTTCTGCGCCGGGGCTACAGCACTGCGTAAACACCCTGGTCGATTACAGCACTGTGATTCGCTTCCGGGAAGTGTCCCAAAATGCTTGTTCTCACCTTTCTGGTCATCGGTTTGAACTCTACTGCCCTGCCCTCAGGTGACCAACCATGAGCCCCACCCCTTAAATTCCTTGGGAATTTTGAAAGTCCCCTTCCTGTTTGCTTGGTGACATGTTTAGTGGTCTCAGCGCATCATTCCAGGTGACAATGCCTGCTCCACCCACCAGGAGATCCCCCGCTTGGAGCAATGCTGAGCTGCTGGACCTCATCAGCATTTGGGGAGAGGAGGCTGTGCAGTCCCAGCTGCGCTCCAGCAGCAGGAATTATGATATGTACGGACAGATTTCACAATGCAAGACAGAGAGGGGCCGTGACCGGACACACTGCAGTGCAGGGTCAAAGTGAAGGAGCTGTGGAACGCCTACCACAAGGCATGGGAGGCAAACCACTGCTCCGGTGCTGCGCCCACGAGCTGCCAGTTCTACAAAGAGCTGGACGCGATACTTGGTGGTGACCCCCACCTCCACTGCGAAGGCCACTGTGGATACTTTGGTGGCTCGCGTGCCAGTTGAGAGTGGACTGACCCAGGAGGAGGAAATCTTGGATGAGGAGGGGGAGCAGGAGGGGGACCCAGAGACAGAGGACAACTCAGATGTCAGAGATGAATGCAGCCAGGAACTCTTTTCTACCCCGTAGGAGGGTAGCCAGTCACAGTGGTCAGAGCTTGGCGAAGCGCAAACAAGAGAGGAGGCCCTTGGTAAGTGGCTTTGATTTGCGGAATCGTGGAAGCAGGAGGGTTGCAGAAAGCAGGCTTGTGTCTTTATGATGCACGTACCACCATTTGCCTAGTTGATTGACTCCCTCACTTCACGGGAATCTGCCTCAGAGCTCTCCACGAAACTCTCTTGGAGATACTGGGCAATCCAATACTGCAGGTTCTTTTGCTGCTTTGTTTCTTGCCCCATTAAGGGTAACTTTCCCACACCACTCTGCCGGCAATGGGGGGAGGACCATTGCTGCACAGAGGCGAGCCGCATAGGGCCAGGGCGGAAACCTCAGTCTTGGAGAAGACCCTCCCTTGATTCCCTGCTCATCCTCAGCAGCGAGATATCTTCCATAATGAACACAGCCTATGGAAAATATGGGGACAGGAATGATTATAAGCCCTCCCCCAGGGCTGGCTCTTCCCAAGAGAGACCCCAGTGTAGAGTATGGCCCTGGAACACTGATTTCCCCTGCGGTTACTCACCATTTTGGGGGTCTTCTGGCTCATGTGTCCTTGCCTGGGGTCAGTCAGTTAAAGACAGGTATGTGAATAGTGGCTGTGTTTTAAATCACTGAATCAGTGGTCTGTGTGTTGCAAACAATACTGCTTCTGTAAAATGTTGCATTTTGGCTTGACGGATATGACCTTGGGAGCCAAGCCTCCCTCTTTGTTAACGCCGGCTGAATGGCTGCACAGAATTAGAAAGCAGCCACGAAAAACTAAAGAGGACTTTCTGCGTGGTGTCATGATGCAGTCCACAGCCGAAAAACAAGAATTGAAGGCATGGCAGGACAGCGAGAAGAGGGACCGAAAGGAGAACGTGGCATGCCAGAACGAAGCCACGGAACGGCTCTTAAAAGTTATGGAGTGCCAACTGGACACGCTCCAGGTGCTACTAGCACTGCAAACTGAGCAGCTCCATGCCCGACCTCCCCTGCAGCCGCTATCGCAAAACTCTTTCCCATGCGCCCCCCCCCCCCCAGACACCGCCAACACACTCTTATCAACCTCCTGGCTCCAGTCTGTACCCGCTGCATTCCACTCGTGCCCCATCACAGTCCAGCCCTGCGGACTCCCAGTACCCACTGCACTCAACACCCGTCCCTCTGCAGTTTAACCCTGCTTAAGAACAGTACCCACTCCACTGTACTCCAAAGGATAAGGTTGCATATGATACCTGGACATACACAAATCTTAGAATCATAGAACTGGAAGGGACCCCGAGAGGTCATCTAGGCCAGTCCCGTGCACTCAAGGCAGGACTAAGTATTATCTAGACCATCCTTGACAGGTGTTTGTCCAGCCTGCTCTTAAAAATCCCCAATGATGGAGATTCCACAACCTCCCTAGGCAATTTATTCCAGTGCTTAACCATTCTGACAGTTAGGAAGTTTTTCCTAATGTCCAACCTAAACCGCCCTTGCTGCAATTTAAGCCCATTGCTTCTTGTCCTATCCTCGGAGGTTAAGAACAACAATTTTTCTCCCTCTTCCTTGTAACAACCTTTTATGTACTTGAAAACTGTTATGTCCCCTCTCAGTCTTCTCTTCTCCAGACTAAACAAACCCAATTTTTTTCAATCTTCCCTCATAGGTCATGTTTTCTAGACCTTTAATCATTTTTGCTGCTCTTCTCTGGACTTTCTACTATTTGTCCACATCTTTCCTGAAATGTGGCACCCAGAACGGGACACAATACTCCAGTTGAGGCTTAATCAGCATGGAATAGAGCGAAAAAATTACTTCTCATTTCTTGCTTATAACACTCCTGCTAATACATGCCAGAATGATGTTTGCTTTTTTTGCAACAGCATTACACTGTTGACTCATATTTAGCTTGTGATTCACTATGACACCCAAATCCTTTTCCGCAGTACTCCTTTCTAGGCAGGCATTTCCCATTTTGTATGTGTGCAACTGATTGCATTTGTCCTTATTGAATTTCATCCTATTTACTTCAGACCATTTTTCCAGTTTGTCCAGATCATTTTGAATTTTAATCCTATCCCGGAAGCCCACCTCCTCCTGGAACCCTCCCTTCCCCCATCCCCTACAGTGCTGATGTGTTTGTCTCTCTCCTCTGGTTGTTGTTTTTTAATAAAATATTTTTTTTGGTTTGAAAGCAATCTTTATTCCATTAATTGAAAGCAAACATAGCCCTGCAAAGCATCAGGCAATTTTCTTACACCTTCACAGTGCATCATCTGCACCAATCACCCCCTAGCATTACAAGCACTGCACTCCCAAGCATAGCAACAAATATTAGCGGCTTTCAGCTTCAAATTGCTGCCTCAAGGCATCCCTGATCCTTATGGCCCCACACTGTGCCCCTCTAATAGTCCTGGTCTCTGGCTGTTCAAATTCAGCCTCCAGGCACTGAGCCTCAGCGGTTCAGCCCTGAGTGAAGCTTGCACCCTTCCCTTCACAAATATTATGGAGCATACAGCACACAGCTATAAGGATAGGAATATTGTCATCAGCGAGGTCCAGCCTCCCATATAGGCAGCACCAGCGGGCCTTTAAACGGCCAAAAGCACACTCAACAGTCATTCTGCACTTGCTCAGCCTGTTTTTGAACTGTTCCTTGCTGCTGTCAAGGTTCCCCATGTATGGCTTCGTAAGCCACGGCATTAAGGGGTAGGAGGGGGCATTTCGACTTCCCCTACAGTAATCTTCTGGTCTGGGAAGAAAGTCCCTGCTTGTAGCTTCCTGAACAGGCCAGTGTTCTGAAAGATGTGTGCGTCATGTACTTTTCCGGACCAGCCTGCGTTAATGTCAGTGAAAAGCCCACGGAGATCCACAAGCGCCTGGAGAACCACTGAAAAATACCCCTTGCAATTAATATACTTGGTGGCTAGGTGGTCTGGTGCCAGAATTGGAATATGTGTGCCATCTATCGCCCCTCCGCAGTTGGGGAAGCCCATTTGTGCAAAGCCATTCACAATGTCACACACGTTTCCCAGAACCATGGTCTTTTGGAGCAGGATGCAATTAATGGCCCTGCCCACATCCATCAACACGAGTCCAACGGTTGACTTTCCCACTCCCAAATGGTTAGCAACCGATCGGTAGCAGTCTGGAGTAGCCAGCTACCACAGTGCAATCGCCATGCGCTTCTCCAACAACAGGGCAACTCTGATTCTTGTGTCCTTGCGCCGCAGGGCTGGGGTGAGCTCATCACACAGTCCCATGAATGTGGCTTTCCTCATCCGAAAGTTCTGCAGCCACTGCTTGTCATCCCAGACGTGCATGACGATGTGATCCCACCATTCAGTGCTTGTTTCCCAAGCCCAAAAGTGGTATTCTACTGTGGTCAGCACCTCCGTGAATGCCACAAGCAATCTTGTGTTATAGCTACTACGCATGGTAAGATCAATGTCGCACTCCTCTTGCCTTTGTAGTTTAAGGAATAACTCCACTGCCACTCGTGACGTGTTAGTTAGAGTGAGCAGCATATTGGTCAACAGTGCGGGATCCATTCCTGCAGACTGAAGAGGCAGAGCACGCAGTACACAAACTGTTGAAAGATGGCGCCAAATGCGGACGGAAGCACAGGGAGGGCTGGGATGTGAAGCAATGCATCACGGGGCATTGGGATAGGACCCCCACACTCCCGTCCGCCTTCCCACAACTCTTAGCAGCAGAAGAGGAAGAGATGCTCTGTGGGATAGCTGCCCGGAGTGCACTGCTCCAAATACTGCTGCAAGTATCACAGGTGTGAACATGCTATTCCACAGGTACTCGGTATTTTGAAAAGTAGGCCACTTATTTAGGAGCTTAAATATGGATTTAATAGCATAATTTTAAGTACCTATCTTTAAAAACTTGGGCTAAAGACAAATAAGATGTAGTCACCTTTTTCACTGTATTGCAAAAATCTATAACAATCATACATTGGATGCATAATTCCACCAGTCCCCATCTGTTCCAGTATCTAACTCTTACCAGTTTAGCCACTGACAAGGCTTGATTTAATTACAAAAACAACACTCAGCTCTTGCACATCACTTCTTATCCATCAATCTGGGAAAACTGACACACATGTGAAATGTCTTAGCAGAAGTCACTCAGCAGGTGGGAAACAGCTGGAACCAGACCCAGATTTTCTGACACCCAGGTCAATACGCTACCCACTGGACCACACTGCCACCAACTTTAAGTATAATGTACTGGGCCATTTAGACTATTTGTGTGCCAATACAGGTTTGTTCCTTAAATTTTATAGGGTTCTGTCCTAGTTATAAATGCCTGAAGAAATGGGACTTCCAACAGTGTCCTGGGAAGATTATCCCTTACTTTAATACATATCACTGTCAGGAAGATATTCCTGATATGCAGTCCAAAGTTTTGCTTTTAGCCTGTTGCATTCTAATGTTCCCCTCCCTCTTCCCCCACATTGCAAACACAACATCCCCCTAAATAATTTTATCCTTCCTTGGTGTTTACATCCCTCCAACACTTGTAAATGACACACCCAAATGACCTATGACTCTGTCAATAATTATCTAAGATATATCAATATATTTGGTTCTTTTAACCCTTCCTTATAAAATAGCTTTAGTGTTTCTTTTATGTTGCTTATAAATATGTCTATACATTTTTTTGGTTCTGTGGGGCCAAGAGCTTACTCAATATTCAAACTCTAGTGTGTTCACATGAGTAATGCACAGAAAGACTGTCACCCTTCTAATATATGACTTCATGCTTCAGACCATGCAGCCCAAAACTGCCCTTGTCTAATGTGCTTTCTGTCACAAAGTGATTGGCTCTTTAAGTGAGATAGGTCTCAGCCCACCTATGACACAGCTGATTGGCGAGAATGAATTAAAGCACATGGCAGATGGTCATGTGACTTAACCAGGTCTCAGTCTGAGGCGATAGGGGTAGAAAAACAGAGGCCAGTGGACAGCCAAGGAAGTGTGAGGAATGCAGAGTGAAGCTGCAGGAAGAACATCTCTCCTGCAATGGTCCCTGAAGAAGGGAGTCATGACTCAGTGGAAAGCCTGGCTGGAAGTTTTGTTTTACTTTTGTGGAGAAAGTAATCCAGGTCTTGCAATGTATCTTCAGCTGCTTAGACAGCAGGCAGAGATGGCACCTCAAGGAGGAAGGACTGTGCCCAGCTTAAGGTTAGAGTGGAAGTGTGTTTATTTTGGACTTCATGTTAATAAACCAGACCCCAAGAAGGGCTATTGTTTGTGGACTTATGAACCGCTCTTGAGAGTGTCTGAGGCATCCAAAAAGGGAAACTGAGGCAAGGAGCTGCAGAGCCAGCCATAGCAACAATGGGGTGTTTGAGAGGTGATACTTCCATATCACACTGCAGACTTGTATGTTATTTGCTGCTCCCTTTCACCTAATATTTTTATGGGCACTATACTACTTTCCTATTTATCCCTCCCTTTTAATTTATGTGTTTGAGTAAAGCTGGCCAGAAGACAACAATTCCATTTTATGACAAGTTTAGAGGTTTCAAAATTTGTTTTTTCATTCTGCATTGGAACGAAAACAAAAACAAAAACCTTGTTGGTTTTTGTGAAACCGAATTGTGTCGATACATCTATTTTTGAACTTAAGAGGTCTGTCTTTCTGCAGTCCACCCTGGCCCTGACAAACCATCTCATTAAAACCTTTGTCAAAATCTATATGCATTGCAAAACATTTCAGTGTCAATATAACAGAATATTTTGATGAAAAAAGGTTTCAAGCAACTCTAGTTTTGAATGACTCTTTCCATCTAGATGTATTAGTTTACATTTTTCTCAGATGAATCTCATATCCCTGCCTGATTTTTAACTTCTCTAGATCCCTTTCTGTTATATTGCATCCTCACAGATTTTGTGAAACTTCCTAATTTAATATTATCTATGACTACCATTAATGTGCTAGTTATTTTCACTTTCCAGTAATTAAGTAAGATGTTACATAAGATCAAACCTAATACCAACTCCCCTGTGGTACATCATTAGATACCATCCTCCAACTTGACGCATCTAATTTCAGACTAGATCTGGGGAAAATGTAGGGAACATTATTGGCAAACATTTTGATAAATTAGAAATTGAATTTTGCTTCACCAGGTTTGCTCTTTTCATATTTACTTTTTATGAACACGTCAATGAATTTTAAGTCCTTTGCCAAAATTAGTTTTGCAATGAAACAAAATTTAATTTCAGGTGGTAGTAGAAATGCTTTTCATAGTCAGTTTGTTGCTATTTCTTTGCAGCAGTTCACTGTGGTATGATACCAGCAAAAGTGAGAAGTTGTGGTGATAAAGCTATGCTGGCTTCATTTATGATGAGAATGTCCTCTCATGTCTGCACGGGCCCTAAATGTGTTTTTTGGCAGTCTCCATCTTTTCACTGCTAGCATATTTTTATTCTTTCCATGGGCTAATGATAATGAGCAGTGGAGGTGGCAGCACATAAAACAAAGGTTAATTAACATTCCAGATGGACATACCTGTTGAAATGTCCCCCAGCACATGGCCAGAGCCAAGATACAGAGGCTATTAGAGGGATCCAGCCAGAGCCTCAACTAGGACTGAACACATAACACTTATGTCACACCTGGAGATAAGTAAGTTCAATAAACACACTTGGTAGATACAACACATTGCTGTACAGTGCTTAATACGGCAACATGGTGAATAGCAGTCTTTCTCAAACACCAGGTCAGTGACCTTGCACTCACACAGTTAAATGAAGCAGACAAAAGAATGTGACTGCACCCTTCAGTTAGGGCTGTACAGACCATACACTGAAACACTGGCAATTAAATAATCTAAACAAAGATCAGGCTATGCCTGTCATGATTAGGACCACACATTTACCCACCACAAGCAATTACATTGGTATGAATGTGAATAGGTACAATTACATTTTAATTTAACCCCAGTGCATAATATTACAATAGCCTAATTTTTCCAGCACTGGCAATTCAGATAAACCTGTCTTTCCTTCACTGCTCCATTGCAAGGCTTAAAGAGTGGGCCCTCTGCCCATGGATGAATTTCACCCTTAGTAAACTTCATGCAGCTTCAGTAACTGAGTGCAATATAAAAGAGGTGGTGATTAATAGATGTTGGACTTACATTAGGAAGTACAGTGCGGACCAAATTATTTCTGTTACACAGAACTGCAAAATACATTAGAACGGCCATACTGGGTCAGACCAATGTTCCATCTAACCCAGTATCCTGTCTTCTGAAAGTGGCCAATGCCAAGTGCTTTGAGGGGAGTGAAGAGAACAGGCAATCGTGGAGTGATCCATCCCTTGTTGTCCATTCCCAGCTTCTGGCAATCAAAGGCTAGGGATACTCAGAGCATGGGGTTGCATCCCTGACCATCTTGGTTAATAACAATTGGTGGACCTATCCTCCATGAACTTATCTAGATCTTTAGGACTACTACTTTAGAACATCAGCTAAGGCAACTTAACTTGGAAACTGGCACTGACTCGGTGCAATTTGTTACAATCACTTAGACATAACTGCTGCTCCATTTTTAGTTCCAAGGGTTCATGAATGAAGATTTAAGTTTTACTTTCACTACAGATCGGGATTTGAACCCAGGTTTCCAGCAATAAGAGATTAATGACACCAACCTACCTCCTCCTTTTTGAACAGCTCCATTGTGTGGAAATCTTGCTTTGGCTTAAAAGTGGCTCATTTCAGTTTCTCTCAAACTTATTGCTAAATGACTTTAAAAAAGCTGAAATAAACCTGTTTTAAACCAAAAAAGTGTTTGTTTAATGGTTTAATATCACACTTTGAGTGAAACCAGTGCAGCTCTGCATGTAGAGAAGCCCATAGAGTTTACAGTGGTGGCCGTCAGTTCTACTGTATATTCACCAGCCACTAGTGTTTTGAATACCCTTATGGGCACTCTTTAGAGAAGTGTTTTGAGGGATTTTCCATCACTATTTTGTTTTCCTTTGACAGTCCCCTTCATTTAAGGGCAAGAGACAATATATGTGGCTGACAGCTTGCCAAATTATGGTTGAACAGAACTTGAATTATGGTTAGAAAGAATGTTATCAGATGTCTCTTTTGAAAAGGGAATAGTTACCTGGATCAATTTATTGCAGAATTATTTTAAAATCTAGTGCAGATTAAAATTCAGTAAACTCAGCATTTATTGCTTCTTGATTCTGCATAGTCTCTTGCAGTTCTTTTTCTTTTTTCCACCTGATACGTAATTAAATGAGGCACTTAGAGTTTCATACTGAAGTGCTCTCTCTTGTGACTGCTATTAAGTAATTATGGAAAGATATTGGCACTAATGGCTGTAAACGTTTAGAGCTTTCAGGAGCCTTGCTTGAATATTTTCTCTCTGACTAGAGATGGTATCAGATTAGATATATTAAAATGGTTTAAACAGAAATATGATCAATAAATTAGATGTAAATGAAATTAAGCTTGGCTGCTTCCTGGCTATTCTCTATCTTGTCTGACAGAGCTCTTAGTGGCATTGTAATACATACTCAAATTATTTTCTTCTTTCACTGAAGCACATATTGTCTTCAGGACAGAACATCACTGGGAATATGATTTGAAACAGAAATGATGGTGGTTCCTTTCTGCACATACATAAATGGCATTATATCAAAACTCCATAGTGAATGCCTGAAATCTCTTGTACCGCCTTCTGAAAATCAGGCCCCTTTACAGTATTTTAAGTTGGGAAAATTTCAATTTTGCCCAAATGTATTGATTTTCTGTTGGGAAAAACAAAACTAAATATTGAATTTTAGCTTGGGTTGACCTGAATAGAAATATTTTGGCATGTGGAACTGAATCAAAATGTTTGATTAGCCTGCTGTGCACTAACCAGTCATGTGGACTGTGTGACTGCACACTAAAAGTTCCATAGTATGCTCTGACCTACTGCTGTTTCAAATGTTCAGACAAGCCCCAATTTAGGATTTTTTGATTTCTTTAAAAAATCATTTTGGAGCAGTCTTAGTACATAATTTTCAGTGTGATTCTCAAAGAAAAATGTATCCTATGGGAAGCTAAAAATAATAAATTTCAATAGAAATGGTATTCCAAATACCATATTAAAACATTCTCAAACTTTTCATTCAGAGCCTAATTTTTCAGCTACCTCTAATTTTGCATTTTTACTATTCGGTCTTCAGTTTCAGTTATTTTTCAGCATAGATAAGATGCCCATGTATAAAACACAGACAGTTTTAAAGATCTTGAAGTCATCGTGGATAGTTCTCTGAAGACGTCCATGCAGTGTGCAGCAGCGGTCAAAAAAGCAAACAGGATGTTAGGAATCATTGAAAAGGGGATAGAAAATAAGACTGAGAGTATCTTATTGCCCTTGTATAAATCCATGGTATGCCCACATCTTGAATACTGCGTACAGATGTGGTCTCATCTCAAAAAAGATATACTGGCATTAGAAAAGGTTCAGAGAAGGGCAACTAAAATGATTAGGGGTTTGGAACGGGTCCCATATGAGGAGAGATTAAAGAGGTTAGGACTCTTCAGCTTGGAAAAGAGGAGACTAAGGGGGGATATGATAGAGGTATATAAAATCATGAGTGAAGTGGAGAAAGTGGATAAGGAAAAGTTATTTACTTATTCCCATAATACAAGAACTAGGGGTCACCAAATGAAATTAATAGGCAGCAGGTTTAAAACAAATACAAGGAAGTTCTTCTTCACACAGTGCAGTGTCAACTTGTGGAACTCCTTACCTGAGGAGGTTGTGAAGGCTAGGACTATAACTAGGTTTAAAAGAGAACTGGATAAATTCATGGTGTTTAAGTCCATTAATGGCTATTAGCCAGGATGGGTAAGGAATGGTGTCCCTAGCCTCTGTTCGTCAGAGGATGGAGATGGATGGCAGGAGAGAGATCACTTGATCATTGCCTGTTGGGTTCACTCCCTCTGGGGCACCTGGCATTGGCCACTGTCAGTAGACAGGATACTGGGCTAGATGGACCTTTGGTCTGACCCAGTACGGCCATTCTTATGTCCCTCCCCAGCAGGCTCAGAGGGAGGCAACTCTGCTTCACTACGGTACAGCAATCAAAAGTCAATTAGCAGGGGAATTAGCAGCTCCTAGCTACAATCACCAGTCTATAATCCTGGCTCTTTGAGCGGGCCCAAGCAACAAGCTGTCTTTAGCCGAGCCGCCTGGCTAGGGAAGACAGCAAACAGTCTAGTGGTCTAACCCCTTGGGCGGGGCAGAGCAGGGAGCAGTTTTTAGCCCAAAGACTGCTGGCTAGGGCAGACAGGAAATACAGTCGAGTGCTCTGGTCTTCTGTGAAGGGCAGAGCAAACAGCAGTTTTTAGCGGCAGCCTTTAGGCTGGAGCCAGTCACGACTAAACACAGGCCATCTGGCATAAGGTGAGCAGGCCACCCCCCCAGGGGTGCGGTTGGTGGCAAGGGATAGGGGCCCATCCTACTCCACCAGGTGCCACCCAAGGTCCTAACAGTGGCGAATGATCTCGCCACTGGGTCAGCTGGGATCCCCTGAAGCATACTGACACGTCTTCTGGCAACACCATCGGACTAAAATCTGATTTCCCTGGGTAACTTCCTACTGCCCTTTTCTGGTGCAGCTCCATAGTCTGTGGGTCCTCAGTCTCTTTGGTGTACGCAGCAACCAGCAGTCCTGGCAGTACCCCTCCACAGTCAGTCCCCAGACAGCATTCCCAGCAACTTTTCCCTGTGGTCTCCTCTGGAGTCAGGGCAGTGCATGGTTCGGGGTCTGGTCCAGAGGCTTGCAGAGGGCTAGACACATCTGTCTCCTTCCCTGGCTCTGGCCCAACTGAGCTGGGGGCCCCCACTTCTTATCCTTCCGGTCCCTCCATTCTGCTTCCGGCCTGGTGAGCAGGGCTGGGATGGCTCCGCCCACCAGGGGAAGCAGAGTTGGTCCTCCCCATTGGGCTCTGAGGGAGGCCTCTCCACCTCATTACACAGACAGTATTAAACAAAATGAACTCCAGCTCCATTTTGGTTAATATCCCATAATCTCCCTTTGCTATCAACCAAACGTTTCCTGCATGATCCTTTCTTCTCAGGATGCACAAACCCCACCACCTTTCTGTATCATTAAAGAAACTCATAAAAGATCCCCAAGAAATGAGTAAAGGACTATTACCTCTCCACCGACAGTCAATGGCTTGTTTGCTGTTTCATTCAGAAAAGATAATCACAATGATAATCTTCTACCTACACAGCATGGAGAGGGGCACAGAGGGACATTGTGGATGGTGCACAATGGAAGCATCTTAACTGTGGATCATTTTGTCTGCACCTTTGTAAATCTCCTTGTGCTCCAAAACCCTGTGGTTGGTTTAGATGTAGGAGGTGGTTGATTGGTATAAATGAGCCAGCCTGGGCTCATCTGAACTGTGAATTAAAATATAACAGGACTGAGATGAAACCAGCTCGTTTTTTCTTATTTCATGTTATGTAACTTACTAAAATTATCAGTGTTTTTTTTTTTTCCATTTTACAGGAAGAAAACCCTTTAACAGCTTCATCTACACCACCTGTCTGACAGTTTTGCCTGTGAAACTCTATGAGTTTCCAATTAATCTAGACTAGATTAATTTGCTTCTAATATCATCAAAATGTGAAAATCAAATGAAGTATTGTATGTATTTCAGCCTAGTAGCACCGTGTAAGAGCGCATTGATATCAGCATGTTCATTATCTGGAAAATTAAGGCAAATATGTAGGTTACTAGGTGGGATCACTCCCTTCCACTCTTTCTTGTTTCTTTCCTTTGGGATGGCAGATGAATATAACTTTGAAATTGCCCTGAACAATTCCTATTGAAACCAATATACCTAAATGATCTGCCTGCTTGGTGCTAAAGCACAGGACCTGCTGACTGTAGGGAGCTGCAGATTTGAAAGAGGTATTATCAGAATCTATGTCTGGAGTTCTACTGTCAAGTTCTCATTAGCATTACATTGGTAATGGCTGTACAGAGTCAGACTCCTACCGATAAAACAGGCCAGCAAAGTTAGCACCAACAGTTATGATTTTTAGGGCAAATGTTGCTCTTTCTTCATGGTGCTCCACGTGCAGCAACTTTTGTGTGGTTCTACAGCACAGGGTGGGTGGGGAAGCCAGATTTGGAGGGGGGACCTGCAAGTGTTGTTCACCTCAATGCAGTGTGGAGAGCAGCCCCACACAGGAACACCGTACCTCTGCATGGACAGGTAGTTGGGTACATGGTGGGAGCAAGGCTGGGGAAGGGAAAAGCCAGAAATACTACCATGCAGATGTACAGGGCTGTTTGCCTCTCAGGGCAGCAGGATCCAGGGAGTTGAGGGCTACTGCAGCCTCAGGGATGCCTGCAGTACTTGATGCAAGGTGGCACATCAGCCTCTCTGCAGCCTACGGTGGAGGATTTCTCCTCCACAGTCCCTCAAGATGAGGAATAGGGAACAGACTTCTACTCTGCTTGTGTGCCAATTCTCAGGATTTGGGTCATAGCGGTTTCTCATTTTTGGAATGAGAAAGATAAATTCTCTGTTTCTTTTTCTGTTTCCCTACTTGATTTATACTATTTCCTCACTTCCCTGGCAATTCCATTTCCTACTCTCAAGCTCCTTTTGGGTGCTTTATAGTTCTGTTGTGATTCAAATTTAGCCTAATGTGGGGGGAAATGGTGTGTCGGACCAGATTTTCAAAATTAGACATAGTTGACTCCATATATTTATGGATACCTAATTTATATGTTTGCATGATCAATTTGCATGAGCATATTGGGTATTTGCACACTAACTGGCCACATGAACATAGCTAATTTGCATGTTCACTTCAGGTAATTATGTAGTTCAAGCAGGCATGAGCAAATGTATGTGGACAATTGTGTACTCCAGGCTCTGTGTTTTGAGACGATTTAAAAAAAAGAAAAGACACATGCTCAGTAAGTGGATTCAAATTTTCATGGATGAACTACTCATAGAAAACAGACACAAAAATGTAACATGAAAGCACTCAAAGGAAAACCTGACATATAGGGAATAACGTCCCTCATAAGGATAATAAATGCTTCACAGTTGCAAAATAAACTTAGCTTATAACAAATATAAGAGCACTTTTACATAGGCACTTAATACATTTATTCTCTGAAAGTGTTCTGTGGAAAAATAAATTGACAACATTGCTGGATGGCTGAATTGGTTGTCTAAGAAAACTCTAAACATATTCAGTGGCAAAAGAAATTACATACATCTCATAAAAGCAGGCAGCCAAAGAAACCGACAGCTGACACAAGCAGATGCACTTAATGATGTGTCGGTTGTCAACAGGGTACCACAACAACCTCAGTACATAAACACCACAGTAATCTCAGCATCTTTCATTTATATGTGCATGTATGCCTGACTGAATAATTTAACTTAATCTCTAGCACAGAAAGTGTTTTCCCAAAGCCTCAGTGATACATATTAGTGATGCTAAAGTAAGAGCAGGTCAGTTATCTTTTAGGTTAGCTACACTAAGGAGAGAGATCTCTCGGCTGGAATTTACGATTCCCAAAGCCTGATTAAAAGGAGGCACTTTTAAAAAATTCTTACTGAAGAAAGAAGCTGAACCTTGCAAATAGTACGGAGATGTAGAAACATAGCAGGGATTTCACCAAGTGAAATTTTGATCTGGCAAATAGCAATGCACCAAGATAAAGGACTATATACCAGCTTACATCATTAGAACTAAATTGGTTTCCTAAACTAATTCAATTATTTTGGTGCAAGTCTGCATATAGATACCCTTATTTTAGAATAAAAGTAGGTAATGTTGATTTAACTAAAGTTGGTAACAAGTAGAACTGGTTAGGAAATGGATTTTTCATCCCACAAAAAACTTCAAGATTTCAACAGTTTTTCATCCTGAATTGGGATGGAAAGCCAACATTTCTAAATTTAGTGTGAAGTGAAATTCCGCCAAAAGATTTAGTTTTGGGTCAATCAAAACATTTAATTCTGATAAATTCAAAACATTTTATTTTGCTTCTTTTTAATTTTATTTAAAATATTTAGATAAAATATATTTTGAAATGAAAAGGTGATTTGAAACAAAACAAATCAAAACTTTTCATTCCAAAGTTCACAAAATGATACATTTTGAAAATTTTCTTAAAAAAAATAATTGCTGTTTAAAAATTTGTTGAAATCAATACAATTTTATGAAAAAAATTCAGTTTCATTGAAAGAGCATTTTCCAGTGGAAAACTGTTCTGACAATTTTTTTTCCAACAAGCTCTGGTAAGAAGCTAACTAATTACCAGACATTGATTTCAGCCACTTTCATACCAAAATAGTGTCCACATTCAGACTTGCACCAAAATTACTAAATTGGCTTTAACCAGCACCTTTTGTTATTTTGGTGCAAGATTTATGTGTAGACAACACACAGAAGCAAAGATATTAGGGCCTAGTTCTCATTTACACCAATGCTCCTTCATGCTACTCTGGCAAAGTAAAGGACATATAGTATAAATGAGAATCAGCCCATTTATTTTTATGCTAATATAGGTACAAATTTTACAGTAAATATTATGAAGAGTGCCAAAGAAACCCAACCTTTATTTTATGTGAATGTGGGAAGAATTTCTTTTCCCTCTCCTCTACCTCTGGACAACAGAAGTGGAAATTCAAGATTTTAATTCTTCCTTTGTTGATTATACAAGAGTCATATTTCTCTGTTCTCCAATGTCCCAGACTACATTTTTGCTATCCCTTTCATCTCACACTGGATTCTGATTGGCTTTCACCATTGCTTTCTTTCTCACTGTTAGAAAAATGGACCTAAAAATTGACACATTCAATGGGCCAGATTGTGAAATCCTTATTCATACTGGTGAGCATTTACTCATATGAATAGCCTCATTCATTTAATGGGATTACTTACATGAATAACTGACTGTTGACCTACTGAAGTAAATGGGTCAAAATCTAACCCTAAGGATCCAACTATAATTAATTTCCATACCTATTGGCTTATAGAAACATCACAAACCTCCTGGGCTCTGAAGCTGCACAGATCTGGAAAAAAACAAACAAACAAAAAAAAAAAAACCACCTCTCCTTTCCTATAGCTATCTAATGCATCATCAAGGATTCAATCGCTACCACTTTCTGTGTTCAAAACTTGGCTCATCATAACCAGGTCAACTGACTCCATATACAATGCCATCCTAACCTGTCCTGATTTCTAGAGGGGCAGGTTTTGTTCTTGTCTCTCCACTTTCCTGACAGTAGATTAGTGAAAGGCCTTGTTTTGAACAACAAAAAACAATTCCAATTGGAAGATGACTTTTGCTACAACAAAACATTTTGCAGAAAAACTTGATGTTTATGAAATGTTTCATTTTTTCACGACGTTAGTGTCAACATAATAAAAACTTCTCAATATTTGTTCATTGAAAAATGTTTTTAATAAGTAAAAAAAAAATCAATAACTACATGAATAAAATTTTTGATAACAATTCCGTGAACATGGGTCTGTTCTGAACTCTGAAAAACAGAAAAACAAACTCTGTGTGTGTGTGTGAAATTCTTAATCTTTTCAGCAAATTCCAGTCCAAGCTATTCCTGTCCCTGCCACATAACTCTGTTAATGTATTGTAGTTGTGAGAATTGATCCATTTCAGTTCACATCTCACAACTTCTATGTGCACCTGGGGAAGCGTGTCCCATAAAAGAGAATGGTGGCTAGAGGCACTCGTACTACAACCTCCATGATACACTGAGGCATCATTTCTCAATAGAAATGTTGGAAGTTAGGATGAAACTTCAGGCATTGCGTGTTCAGTTATTTGATGAAAAGTCAAAATAATTGATCTTTATATTGAATTTTGTAAAACCGCTTTTTAAAAAACAAAAACAAAATCCTCAAATTTGAGTCTGTTTGACTTGATGATGTCCCTTAAGCATCTATGTAGTTTATATAAGTAACTTCTTTGCAAAATTTACCAAAGGAGAAACTTTAATCTATAGCTGGCCCAAATGATGATAAACACCACTTGAAAATGAAACATCCCCCTCTGTATAAATTGCCAAGATCAAGTGTATAGCAATTGAAGCGTAGGTTAATCTGATGGACACACCATTCTCTATGACTAGAAATAAACAGTATTAATCCTGTTCAGATGTGTGAAAATGTTGAAAGCTACCCCTTTCGTGGAAGCATGGTCAGTGATGAAAGGGAACAGGATATTTGCTTTTTCACCCCTGGTGTAATGCTCACCTTTCTTTTCTCAGGACTGTTCTGTTACTGCACTACAAAGAAAACTTGAAGCACGCTGTTCACCCGTGAGTTGAACTCTGGAATGTCTTCTCTCTAGGATTTATTTTTGAAAATGCCAATTCAAGGTGGTAGCAATGCTTCACTTATAGATAAGACAGTTAAAATACCCAGTTTATGGGCAGTCCAAATAAGCCTCTTTACTAATTAAGGGTGCCCCAAAGTACAGTCTCCTCAACTGTACAACTCATTTAGTTCAATACCAACACAAATTTAAAATGCCTGGCAGATTTAGCTAACATACTGAACCAGGTAATAATTAAAGATTCTGCTTCCCCACCATATTGAAAGATTTTCTGTGTATTACAAGAATGATGCACAGTCCAGGACATTTCCCGTATTTGATTAGTGTAGACTGAATCACTAATTCTTCTATGTCTCTGAGCAAAACTAGGAACACTTAGAGCATATATGATGTTTTAATCTTTATGATTTGGGTGCATTTGGAAGGGATTATTTTAAAATTTCATTTAAATGAAAATGTGAAGATTACATTGTTGGAAAACAACTATTAACCTGTGGTACAATGTCTCATGAAGTCCTCTGTATAGCACTTGAGATTCTAATGCAAATTTCAGAAGACAAAAAAACCTTCTAATTATTCAGTGTTGGCTAATACATATTCACAGTTAACCACAACATACCTCCACTTTTCATGCACATTATCTAGCTTTCCATACTTTGTACTTTGCCTATTTGATTGTGTTTAATAACTAGTTCAATATATAATCAAAGTCACCATCCTAAATTTGTACCTTTCCCCAGAATGACTATTATTTTCCCATTAGTCATATTGTCATAATCAAGAATTTGTCAAATTATGCTCTGATTAGTGGATTTTTTTTTGCTGTTAGACTTAATAAGCACACAACAGCAAACATTATGGAGAGTGACCTCCTCCTCCAATTTTTCTTGAAAAAACTGTGTTTATCAACTGTACAGCATTTTCCCGAGGAATCAAGAGACAGTATAGCCTACATTTTCAGAAAGTATGTTTAATGTCTTTTTTCAAATGTGTCTAATCTGTGTCCACCATTACTGTAATGGAGTATACTACTCTGCTAATAGCATGTGCAAATGAACAATTAGATATATAATTGGTCATTTGTGAATGCAGTTACCTCATCTGTGCATGCAGTCATTTGACTATCCACACAAATTAGGAGTTTGGTTTTCCTCCCATTACAGGCACTGGTGAATTTTCCATATTTCAGTTGGTCCCAGATTATGTAATAAGTGTAAAATTGCACACACATTTTTGCACATACATTTTTTCCAGAAATGGGAGTCTATATGCCAAAAACAATATTAATGCACGATTAAAGTTAAGATTCCAAACCACAGAGCTATTCAGCGCTTAGGCTTCCAGAGACACCTTAAATGTGCTACCTTATGTACAAGTATTGTAAGAAGAGCACTAAGCAATGTCTATAGTTAAGGTTGCCTAATATTTCCCATTGTAACCACTCTATTTCACTTGCGTTCATAGACTCATAGTATACAGCCAGAAGGGACTAATAGATCATCTAGTCTGACCTCCTGTATATCACAGGCCATTACATGTCACACAGTTACCCCTCTGTTAAGTCCAGTAACTTGTGTTTGGCTAAAGCATATTTTCCAGAAAGGCATCCAGTCTTGATGTGAAGACATCAAGAGATGGTGAATCCACCACTTCCCTTGAAAGCTTGTTCAAGTGGTTCAATCAGCCTCACTGTTACAAAGTGGTGCCTATTTTCTCTTTGAAATTTGTCTAGCTTCAGCGTCCAACCATTGGTGGTTCTTATGCCTTTTTCCACTAGATTAAAAAGCCCATTAGTAACCAGTATTTACTCCTTGTAAAGGTACCTATTATACACTTTACTCGTGTCAGCTCTCAATCTTCTTTTTGATAAACTAAAAAGATTAAGCTCTTTAAGTCTCTCACTGTCAGGTATTTTCTCCAGAAACTTGAACCATTTGATGTCTCCGTTATGCATCCTCTCCAATTTTTCAACGTCTTTTTTAAAATGTGGCCACCAGAACTGGATGAAGTATTGCAGTTTTGCTCTTACCGAAGCCATATATAGAAGTAAAATCACCTCCATAATCCTACTCCCCAGTTTTTATATGCAAAAATCACATTCGAATTTTTTGCCACAGCATTACACTGGGAGTTCATATGCAGTTGCTTGTCCACTATGACCCCGATATCCCTTTCAGATACACTGCTTTCCAGGATACAGTCCCCTTTTGTGTAGATATGGGCTGTATTACTTGTTCCTAGATGTATAATTTTGAATTTGACTATTAAAACATTTAGTTGTTTGAATGGGCCCATCTTACCAAGCAATCCAGATCACTTTGTATGATTGCACTGTCCTCCTCATTATTTACCACACCACCAATCTTTATGTCATCTGCAAATTTTATCAGATTTTATATTTACTTCCAGGTTCATTGATGAACTTACAGCCTGCCTCAGAGCCAAGCAGTGTGATCCTACTTCACTGAGAAAAGTCAGCACATTCGGGAAGCATTCTTAATTGCACCAGCCAACAGCCCACCTGCATTCCCAGAGTTCAATACATTCACTCATCAAGAAGTTCTGGACACCCTAAAAGAGTCCCAATCCAAGACAAATTAATCCAACCCATGTCCTTCCTAGCTTGTGAAAGAGAAACATGAACGGCTGATACCACTCTTGATCAAAATAGCCAATGCCTCTCTTAGAGAAGGAAACTTCCCCTTCCTCCCTCAAACATGCAATAATCAGGACAACACTGAAGAAACCCACCCTGGATACGTCAGTCCTAGGCAACTATTACCCAGCGTCAAACCTGGTCATTCCTGAGGAAGCTCATAGAGAAGCTAGCCAAAGGTCACACACAAGCTCATCTAACTGAAGCCAGCATTCTAGACCCATCACAATCTGCATGATCCCCTTCTGTTAATAGATAGAGGGCAGACATCCATTCTCATCCTCCTGGACCTCTCTGTAGCATTTGACACTATTAACCATGAGATATTGCTGTTTTGCCTGAGAGGTGGCAAAAGTCCAGGTAATGCGCTAAAATAGTTTGAGTTCTTCCTGGAGGGACGAGCCCAAAGAGTAGTGATACAAAACTTCATGTCCACCAGTAGACTCCTCACTGGTGGGGTTGAACTGGTCACTCAACATGGACTCAAGTGCCAGGAATATGCAGATGACACACAGCTCTACCTATCCTTCACCACATATGGCCACACCACTAACACCAAGATGGCCCAGTGCTTGGATGAGATCAGCTTATGGATGAAGAACAGATGGCTGAAGCTGAACCTGAGAAAAACAGAGTTGATGCTGGTGGGCAGAGGCAAGTATTTTGAGGAGTTTACACCTCAGTGCAGTTCTCCTTTGACTGAAGGCTCACATCCACAATGGGTCAGTTCAGTTCACAGTCTAGGAATACTCTTGGATTCTTCATTGGTGCTAAGCTCTCACATTGCAATAGCCGCAAGTAATGCTTTCTATCATCTCTGGTTGTCTAGGTGACTGTCCCATCCTTGCAGATGACAGTCTGGGAGCATATGTAATTCCATGGACAACTTAATGATAAAAAGGTAAGGGAGGTGTCATTTGATTTGTAAAATCTACAGAATCTTAATTTCACTGGTGTAACCCTCTGTAGAATGGCAGCAGGGGGAGGGGGAACGACTCACTCCACCCCCCACCTCGAGGTTCTCTGATTAGTGGAAATTTTGATAATAGAATTCTGTTGGAAATGGGTTGAGTTGGGTATCATTTGAAAGCCCTTTCTCCCACAAACACAATGGTACCAAACACGACAAACTTAAAACAATTATGTAGACATATAGTAAAGAAAATATTTAAAAATCAAATTTAAATTATACTTTAACACAGGCACGTCAACCATTCAGCCCTCACAAACTTAAATTGTGGTCCTCAACTGGCATTACTGTGTTATCAATTAATGATCAGAATTTGATACCTGATTAATTTTTTCACCTTACAGATTACTGTAAATAAAAGGACTGGTTCAAGTTGATTTGCCATCATTGGCAAAAAAAGTGGTATTGATTATCAGCTTTGTTAGCCATGCCAAGAGAGTTGTAATGAGGCACTTATTAAGATGTCAGCATCCAGCCAAAAATTATTGGAATCCACCCACAAATGGTATGCACATAGATAAATAACATACATTATATAATCTAATTAATCACAGTCCCAAAGTAATTTATTACAAAATCCTTGCTTTTACTTTGGACATTTTTAGGCATCAATGGGGAGACAAAGAGTACCAACTAGTAGCTGAATCTTTGGAGAATACCATCACAGAGGACCTGGTTAAATGCAATGCTTGGTGGCACCCTATATGCGCAAAGAAGTGCATCAATAAATTGAATTTGGCTAGGTTGGAGAGGAAGTACATTGAGGATCAGGAAAAAGTTGAAGATGCCAGAACAAGTGACAGCTGTTAGCAAGACTTACTTTATATTTGGTGCCATTTTGAGAAGGAAACCTCTCTTCTGTAGTAAGCCAGAAGCCCAAAGGCATCCATTAAGCACAGTTTCAACATGTGACACAAGTGAGGAACTGTATGAAGCAGTCTGTAGCAGGATCGGAGAGAATTCTGTTATACCCCCCTCCTCTAGAACACTGAGTGTAACTGACCTTGCTTCTTGCAGAGCTGAGGCCTTATGTACACTTCACATTTTGGTTGATGCAAGTTATTTTGCCATAAAGCCGCCGCAATTAGTATATTGCTGTGCACAGGCATACTTGGATCCTTGTGTCAGTGCTGCACCTACTCACCGGGAGTGCCTGTGTGAATGTACAGTGTGCTGCGGGACTACCGAGACCCAATCCAAGGTTGTTGGTGGTGTTCATGGAGCAGCTGCAGATTAATAGGCTAAGAAGCACTGCTTCTGGGCCTGATAAACAAGCACTGACTGGTGGGGTCACATTGTAATGCAGGGTTGGGATGATGAGCAATGACTGCTGAGTTTTCTGATCCACAAGGTCACATTTGTGGGTCTGTGTGCCGAGCTCACCCCAGCAATTCAGGGATACCAGAATGAGAGCTGCATTGAAAGCGGAGAAGCAAATGGCAATCCCATTGTGAAAATTTGCAACACATGATTGTTACCAGTCACTGGGAAATCATTTTGGAGATGGAAAATCTACCGTGGGGGCCATTATCATGCAAGTTAGCAGGGCCATTAATCGTCTCCTGCTACACAAGATTGTGACTCTTGGCAATGTGCAGGACATAGTGGATGGATTTGCAGCAATGGGATTCTCAAACTGCAGTGGAGTAAGAGACAGAATGCATATCCCTATTATGGCACCAGACCCGCTTGCCAAAGAGTACAATCAACAGAAAGGGTGGCTTTTCTATGGTTATGTAACCATTGGTGGATCACGGGGGATACTTCACCGACATCAATGTTGGCTGGTTATGGAAGGTGCCTGATACTCGCATCTTTAAGAACACAGGACTGTTCAGAAAGCTAAAAGCAAAGACTTTCTTTCCTGATTAGCAGATTACCATTGGCGATGCTGAAATGCCAGTACTGATCTTGTGGGACCCAGTCTACGGCTCATGAAGCTGTACACTGGCCACCTTAACAGCAGCAAGGAAAGATTCAACTACTGGCTCAGTGAGTGCAGAATGACTGCTGAGTGTGCTTTTGTAGTGTGAAGGGATGCTGGTGCTGTTTACTTACAAGATTGAATGTCAGTGAAAAAAACATCCCAACGGTTATAGCTTCCTGCTGTGTCCTGATTTAATATCTGGGCAAAGGGGAAAGTTGCCACGAGGATGGAGCTGAAACGACTGTCTGCTGAGATTGAACAACCAGACACAAGGGCTACTGGAAGAGCTCAACCTGGCTCAGGGAGGCTTTGAAAGAGCACGTTCACAGTGAACCACAGGAATGTGTAGTAGTTTACCATGCTGTACCTGGCCCTGTGGTTTGGAAGCCTGTTAGGCATTGTGTGGTGCTTGGAGCATACCTAGGAATTTAACAAGGTCAATGCACCTATTAATTTTGCAGTGCTTGCTGTACATTTGATTATTACATGGTGTCACTGACCCCATGATTTGCATCACACTGTGCAGTAATTGTGCTTTCTGAACTGTTAGGCACTCTGCAGCATATGTTGTGAACTACTAAAGATTAATTATTTTCCAAGTAATACAATTTTATTCAGTAACAAAACAAGTGCAAAAAAATCTGTGCAATTTAAGAGCAAATACATTAAAAACTTAATATATTAGTGGAACAGAACCTAACCAGGGGAAAGAACATTCATGTCCATTTTAGCTACACATACAGCAACCATGTCTCTCACAGGGCAGTGTGTGTGAAGTTGTGGTTGTCTTTAATATTCTCAAGGGTGGAGTGGTAGGGGTAGGGATGAGGCCTGTGATGCCACATGGAATGTTGAGGGGTGGGGTAGGGAAGTGCTGTAATGGAGTTCTCCATGTACTGCAAAGGGAGACAAGCCCGTGACTGTTGAACCCGTAGGTCCACAAGAGTCTGCAGCATCTGTGTTTGCTGCCAGAGAAGCCTCACTATGTCCTGGTGCATCTCCCTCTCCTTTTCCTGCTGGCACGCATGGGCATTTCTCCTGTCTGCTCTTTCCTTGTCCAGGCTGTCTGCAATGTTCACCCTGATGTAGCACTGGCTTGCAGAATCTCATTGAACATGTCATCCTGAGTCCTCTTCTTTCTCATCTGGCTCAGACATTCTGCGGGTGTGGAAGGGGAACCCCTCAAGGCTGCAACGGGAGCAGCTGCAGATAAAACACACAGAGGTACCATTGTCAGTATTGTCACAACGGAAAGCGAAAGTTAAGATTCAGAACTCCCTTCCCTTGCCCCCCTAAAGTTTTAAACAAGACACACTTATTGACACTTCTGCTTCAGAGTACTTGCGCATGGCACCACCCACAGCACCAGCCATGGTGAGGATGGCCCACCAGGAGTGAGGAAAATCAGGAGGGAATTGCTCGGTTGCGTGAAACTATGAGTATAGAGCAATGGACTGAATGCTGGCACCATTTTCCACAGGTGTTGGTGATTTTAGCTGATATCTCACTCCTGAGCATAACAAAGGTAGAGAAAGCACAGCTGCTGCTGGCATCACTAGGGCCCTTTTGCTGCTAGCCTGCTAAATGTCTGCTAAAGATGCCTGCTAAAATTTTTGCTGACTGGTGTAGGATAGGAAAGTGTCCTACTGCAGAGGAAGAAAAAAAGCTGCTATTCTCTAGAAAACTTTGGGAGAGGATTGCAGAGTATCTCCATGAAAGTTTCATCGAGTTTTCTCAGGAGGATTCAAGGGAGATCCCTGTGTACATAAACAAACTGCTCTGCATCCCCCACCACCTTGTCTAATTCTCCAGGGGAATGAAAAGCAGATAACAGTGCTAACTCTCTTTGTTGTACCACTACTCTTCTAGTACAAGTAAATTAATGAAAAGTTGATAGTTGTGTTCTGTTAAGTTGTGGGCACCATCGCTGTAATGGAAAATAAATATACACTCTTACCCGAGGTTCCTTCCCCGGCATCAGGCTTGCCTGTGTTCGACTGCCAGGACAGACTGGACTGTGGTGGAGTCTCAAAGAAGTCTGGGTTCACAGCATAGCTGGACTCCCTGGTTGCATATCCCCCATCCTTCTCCTTGTCCTCCTTAACCTTGCTGTTCATGCTAGGGGATTGTGATTTGGGTCTGTTGGAGGTATCCACGGTGGTCTGTGGGATGGTAGTGGGGTTTCTGCCAAGTCTGGCATACAGCTCTTTGTAAAAGCAGCAAGTCTGTGGTTTGGCACTGCTTTGACTGTTTGCCTTCTTGGCCTTCTGATAGGTCTGCTGCAGTTCCTTCGCTTTCATGCAGCACTGCTACTAGTCCCCATTGTACCCTTTCTCCTGCATCCCCTGTGCAATCTGCTCATAGATGTCCATGTTTCTACAGCTGGCCCATAGCTGTGCTTGCACAGTCTCTTCTCCCCACAGGCAGAGGAAATCCAATATCTCCTGTCTACTCCAAGCCCGAGCACATCTGGAGCATGTAGCCAACATGGTCAACAAGGCAATTGCGCACAACAATGGATAGCTGCTAGGACAATCAGGAAAAAACATTTCAAACAGTCATAGGGATTTAAAGAGGAAGGGGGCCTTTCAGTCTACATGACCCCTGGGTAGTGGAGTTCACAATTATGTTGGCAGTGATCCCTTGATTCGAGGATGAGCTCTACCTCAGATTTACATATAGGTCCTGAGATGACTCAGGAGTCCGATTCTGGAACCACTGATCTGCCTGCAGTAGGTACAGACATCTCCTGGCAGGTCAGCTGCCTGCTGGGAGAATGTTCTTTCTTTTTCCTTCCTTTTCTCTCTCTTTTCAGCTTCCAGGGCAAGGTGCTTCTCCTCAAAGCTGGCCACTACCTGATGGAGGATGTGGGGCCATTGAGGTCAGATGGTGGCTTGCTCCTCTACCAGCTTGTGATGTCCACATTCTTGATATACGCTTGCAGTGTGTCCTTGTAGCATTTCCTCTGACCACTACAGGATCTCTGACCATAGGTGAGCTGAGAGTAGAGGGCTTGTTTTGGGAGATGAGAATCTGGCATCCGCACACAATGTTGGTGCATAAGTATCATTGCTTCAATGCTGGTGACATTGGCTTCAGTGAGATGCTGGTGTTAGTGCGGCAATCTTTCCACTTGATGTGAAGGATCTTCCAGAGGCATCGTTGGTGGTACCTCTCCAGACTCTTCTGGTCACAATTATGACCTAAATGGTCAGCATCAGTCATTGTGGGATAGCTGCTGGAGGATTGTAATATAAGTAATGCAGTGTCTACACTTGTGCTGCGTTGACTTCAGTACATCGATCATGGCACAATGCCACTCGGGGAGGTAGTGTTATTGCATCTCTGTAACAGGTTACATTCATTGGTGGGAGACAAATTTAAGAGTAGACACATACCACTAGGTCAACATGAGGGACTTACGTCAAGCTAACGTTGTCGTGTAGATCAGGCCTGAGTGTTACTGCTTGCTTCTTTCAGAGCTGAGTGTTAATTCTGAGTGCATGCAACATCCTCTGCCACTCTGACTGCTGAATTGAGTATTGTGTGTTTTTACCTGCTCTGCCACATTAACTGTAGAACTGAATGTTCTTAATTAGGCTTTCTTTTCTTTATTTTTCTCAAGCAGTTAGATAAGTGGTAAATATTTTATCAGTTGCTTTAGCTGACTTTTGCTAGTTTGAATGTAACATTACAGCTTGGCTCTGGCAGGAAATCTCTCACCAACTGTCATAGAAAGGTTATAAGTAGTTAAGGGGGGAGCTGAGTAAGATGGAAGAAGAAGGATCAGCCTGAAGGAAGGTCCAGACAGTGAATCCATCTCAGACCACTGAGCTCCCCAGTCACTGTAAGGTAAGACTTGCACTAACCATTATGGGAAATGACTGTTTGATTACCCTTTGCTATTAAACAAAGGTTTGAAGGAAGACTTAGATTCTGTGTAGTCAGCCCACACCACCACCAAAGGTTAAGACCCTGGGAGAATCCTGGGTGAGTTGGTAAGAGTCACTCTTACCAAGAAAATTGCCTGGAAAGTAAAGTTAAGTGGGTGCATTGGCAAAAAAGAGGACCACACATATGACATTGAGTATCACATCAAGTGTATACCAAGAATGTATGTAATGTGTTGACAACCCATTTGTGTATGGTGGACCGAAGGTCATTAATATTGTGACAAAAGCAGTCTTCAGTGCTGAGATAGTTAAAGATGTCAGTTGAATGGATACTTTGGGTCTTGACTTGTATGAAGCCTTCAAACCCGAAGGAATTATCCAATGCTACATCAATCTATAGGTTCCAACCAAGAAAAAAAAACCAGGCTAAAGTTGTGCCCAAATGCAAAAAAGAAAGTCAGAGTGAAGGTGGCAGGGACTATTATGGTGCTACCCACAGACAAGTCATTGTCTGCTGGTCTCCTGGTTGTGTCCAGATCTCAGCATGATGTTGATCTATATGAGACCTTGGGAAAGTACAAGTTTTCCAAGGTATTGCGATGGATGTTTGAATGCAATGAAAAAATGTATATGTGCCAGGCAAAAAGCAAGCACATCTTGCATAGTCTTCCTAAGCCAGCACCTACTGACAATGTGACTGGTACCATATGCCAGCAGAGTCCTTTCAACATACCAGTCATAGATAGTATGGTGGAGATACAAGTTCTTGACAAACCAGAAACTTAACACCTGCAAAGATTTGGCTGAATACTTCAGTGTGAGGCTACAGAGAAAATATTTGACCTATGATGAAGTCCACCCGGTGTGTTTGACATGTATGCAGAGGAATCGATTAAAAATATCCAGTAAGAAGAGACTCCATGTATTGCACCTGTCGAATACAAAATCACTGACTCCACGAACACCTCCAATGTCATAATGGAGAAGCTACTATCTGATATTTGCATGAAGAATGAGTTAACTATATACCTTGCAGGAAAAATGCTCCTGCATTTGAAGGATTGCTCAAATAATTTCATTGTTTCATGGTATAATGAAGCTGCTGCCTCACATTGTTCAGTGAAGTTTCCTTGTAGTTCCCATGAGGATATGAAGCTAAAATTATGTTGCATGCCATCAATGCCACAGAGAAAGGTGCTACTAAGTGCTGGATTTTTGCATAAGACAGAGATGTTCTAGTGCTCTCTGTGAGACACTATCCAAGACTTCTGCAAGATTCTGGTTTTGTGCCTGCTGCTGGGGAACAGAAGTGCTGTATATCCCTCAGTTATCACTCAGACCAGTAAAAGTCACTGCACTTCCACATCCTTGCAGAATGCAATATGACTGGAAAGACCAAATTATCTTATTGGAAGGCATTTGATTCAGCCTCCAAAAACACTATCCTCCCTCTGAAGGTGCTCAGAATGGCTGAGACAGTCACTGATGATAAATGTACTGGAGGTGTTCGTATGCCCAGTTTACCATTTGAAGACTAACATTACAACACTAACATTACAACCAGCTACATTAGTGGACGTTTTCCAAGAAGCAGACTAGCAGAGAAAAATTGCCACTAACAAGAGGTGAATTTATACCTGCCATCAGGAGGGTAAATTATCAACCGAAAGAATGGCTCTGGGATTATCAAGTGCATCCAAAACTACCCTCCTGTTGGCATGGATGGGTCTTGGAGGATGGACTGATCACACCAGTTATACCTGAAATACAATGAGCTCTCAAATCAATCCTTCAGCTAATCAAAGCTCGTGTGCAAAGACCAGATGCTCACCACTCTGCAAATGTTTGGCCAGCAGCCTGCCAGGTATGGAGATGTGTGAGTACGGCGCAGACAAGGATCAGTGTGACATGTCTAGTGATAGTGCCCTAGATGGAGATGACACGGATGATGACTTTTATGAATAAATGTTTTCAGTTCTATATGTCAAAGCTAACATCTCTAGGATTACCAAAGATCAATGTCTTTTTTTATGTAACCAATGCATCCCCATGCTATAGTGTAAGAAAGATAACATTCATTTTTAAACATTTTATTGAATTTATATTGACAAAAGTCTTCTAGTTTTGTTATATTTGATATCAGTGCGTTCATGGGAAAAGGGCTTTTGAATGATACCCAACTTGACCTATTTCTGACAACATGATATTATCAAAATTTCCATGAACTGGAGAGCATGGAGCTGGGGGCTGAGGACGGGGGGGTCAGTTAGTCTCCATTGCCACACCACAGAGGGTGATACCTTTGAAATTATGATTCTGTAGATATTTATGACTCAAATGACACCTCCCTTGCCCTTCTATCACTAACTTGCCCATGGAACTTGCTGCTTCCGTTATACAAGGCGCTGGTGAGACCTCATTTGGAGTACTGTGTGCAGTTCTGGTCTCCTATGTTTAAAAAGGATGAACTCAAACTGGAACGGGTACAGAGAAGGGCCACTAGGATGATCCGAGGAATGGAAAACCTTTCCTATGAAAGGAGACTCGAGGAGCTCGGTTTGTTTAGCCTAACCAAAAGAAGGCTGAGGGGGGATATGATTGCTCTCTTTAAATATATCAAAGGGATAAATACCAGGGAGGGAGAGGAATTATTTCAGCTCAGTACTAATGTGGACACGAGAACAAATGGATATAAACTGGCCGTGGGGAAGTTTAGGCTTGAAATTAGACGAAGGTTTCTAACTGTCAGAGGGGTGAAATTTTGGAACAGCCTTCCGAGGGAAACGGTGGGGGCGAAAGACCTCTCTGGCTTCAAGATTAGGCTAGATAAGTTTATGGAGGGAATGGTTTGATGGGATAAGTGATTTTAGTCAATTAGGCAATAACGTGCCATCGCTGGTAAAATGAGGGTCTGGCTGGAGAATCTTGCCTGTATGCTCGGGGTTCTACTGATCGCCATATTTGGGGTCGGGAAGGAATTTTCCTCCAGGGTAGATTGGCAGAGGCCCTGGAGGTTTTTCGCCTTCCTCCGCAGCATAGGGCAGGGGTCGCAAGCTGGAGGATTCTCTGCGACTTGAAGTCTTTAAATCACAATCTGGAGACTTCAACAGTTGAGTTAAGGGAAAGTGGGGGGGTCAGCTTTTGTGGCCTGCATCATGCGGGAGGTCAGACTAGATGACCATAATGGTCCCTTCTGACCTTAAAGTCTATGAGTCTATGAATTAGATTTTACTACATTATGTTCCTTGACTGTGAAGCCCTGACCCGTGCTATTCATGCCTTCATGACCTCTCAGCTGGACTACAACAATGCAGAATACCCGGGCATGAAACCTTCAGCATTTAGGAAACTCCAACTAATGCAAAATGCTGAATCACATCTTCTCAGCCATACAGGCTACTGTGATCACATCACACCTGTCCTCCACTCTATACACGGGCATAGAATTTAAATCAAGTTCAAGGTCTGCTAATCTTCAAGTGTTCCATGGCCCAGGCCCTGAATACTTAAAAACAGTTTCAAATTCCAGGACAAAGATTGTGGTCAACTACATGGCTCCTCTGGTACAGTGGAACTCTCCACAGTAAGAAGAAAGCTCATCTGTGCCTGGGTGGTCCAAGACTGTGAAATTAACTTCCCCAGGAATTAAGGACTATCACAAAGCTCACCACCTTCCACTCCAAGTACAAAGTGCATTTCTTTGACCTTGCCTTCTCTAATATACACACATGGCAATGGGTATATTTAACAAAAACAAACAAACAAACAAAAACAACAAACAAACAAACAAACAAACAAACAACAACAACAAAACCAAAACACTGCAAGAACTACCAAAACAAGACTCTCCATGCCACACACTTCTACCTTTGGGGAGAGAGAGAAGAAACACATGACAGATGAGTAGTCACACTGCTTAATGTACTACTGGAAGAAGATCAGATACTGAGCTCAGTATAAAAACCTATGCAGAATAGAATAGGGGGGGGGGGAAATGTTGAATAGCATTGGGCCAGGCACCTAAAATCCCACCAGAAACATCCCATTCAGTGATTCCCCATAGACAGTTGCTTTTTGAGAGCTGCCAGCCAGTTCTTAATTTATTTAACATGTGTTCTACTGATATTGTATAGTGCCAATTTTTTAATTAGAATGTCATGTAGTACTAAGTACTTACAAAAGTCTAAGAATATTACATCTACACAACTATCCTTATCAATCAAACTGGCAAATTCATCAAAGAATGAAATCAGGTTTATTTGACAAGACTTATTTTCCATAAAATCAGATTGACTGGAATTAATTATGTGCCTGTCCTTTAATTCTTTATCAATTAAATCTCATATCAGCTTTTCCATTATTTTGTAATAATGGATTTCAGACTAATTGACCTTTCATTATTTGGGTCATCCCAGTTGCTCTTTTTGAATAATAGCACAACATTAGCCTCCTTGTCTTCTGGAATTTCCCAGGTATTCCAAAATGTATTAAAATTTTTAATATCAGTGGGCCTGAGAGCTTCTCAGCCAACACTTTTAGGACTTTTGGGTGCAAGATATACAGCCTGCTGATTTACAAATAACTATCCCTTGTAGATATTGTGGAACAACCTCCTCAGTTACCAATGGACTGGAAAGTACTTCATCATCTCTATGTGATAAATTCCTGCTTATTTCCAAGTACGTAACAGAAATATTTACTGAACACTTCTGCCTTTACTGCATCAGTATTACCAATTTTACCATCTCCAGCTAGTAATGGGCCTATACCAGGGGTCTCAAACTCAAATGACCACGAGGGCCACATGAGGACTAGTGCATTGGCCCGAGGGTCGCATCACTGACACCGCCGCCTCACTGCCCCCGGCCCTGCCCCCACTCCACCCCTTCCATGAGGCCCCGCCCCTGCCCTGCCCCTTTCCACCCCCTTCCCCGAAGTCCCCACCCCAACGCTGCCCCTTCCCTGCCACCAGGGGGTTCAGGAGGGGGGCAGGGTGTGGCAGGGGCTCAGAGCAGGGAGTTGGTGTGTGGGGTGCAAGGGGGTGAGGGGTGCGGCAGGGGGTTGGGGTGCAGCAAGTGGCTCAGGGCAGGGAGTGCAGGAGGAGTGTGGGGTGTGGCAGGGGGCTCAGGGCAAGGAGTTGGGGTGCAGGAGGGGTGTGGGATGTGGCAGGGGGCACAGGGCAGGGAGTTGGGATGCAGGAGGGGTTCGGGGTGCAGGATGTGGCAGGGGGCTCAGGGCAGGGAGTTGGGGCGTGGGATGCCGCAGGGGGCTCAGGGCAGGGAGTGCAGGAGGAGTGCAAGGTGTGGCAGGGGGCTCAGGGCAGGCGGTTGGGGTGCAGGAGGGGTGTGGGGTGCGAGTTCCGGCCCAGCGCCGCTTACCTAGAGCGGTGCCGGGGTGGTAGCGGCATGCATCGGGGCCAGGGCAGACTCCTGGACCCGCGCCGCTCAGCTCCAGGAAGCAGCCGGAACCATGGCCCCTGAGGGAGCGGGGGTGGGGCACAGGGCTCCCTGCTGCAGCTCCTCCAGGTACCTCCCACGAAGCTCCCATTGGCCGCGGTTCCCTGTTCCCAGCCAATGGGAGCTGTGGGGGGAGGTACCTTGAAGCGAGGCAACACAGGAGCCCTCTGCCTCCTCCTCCCTCCCACCTGGCCCGAAGGGACATGCTGCAAGCCGCTTCAGGGAGCGGCGCAGGGCTCGCGGCACCACAGGGGGCTTTAGTTTGCCCACCCCTGGCCTGGAGGTAGGCAGAGGGGCGGGGGGGCGCGGGGAGCTTGGCGGGCCGCACAGAAGAGCCCTGCGGGCCACGTGTTTGAGACCCCTGGCCTATACCATTGTTAGGATTTCTTTTGTTCTTAATGTACTAACAAAATACCTTCTTGTCATTAAATCTGCCAGCTTCCCTTAACAATCAATGTAAATTAGAAATTATGAAGTGCAGAAAATTGATATCTATTTGCCCCTTTGTCCATTTGTTATATATTGTTTTTATATAATTTCTAATGGCTGCCTTCACTTTTCCACTGCACCAGAATGGACATTTAGCTAAAGTTGTTCTCTTTCTTGATTCTGGAATTTTAACTTTTTGGTCATCTAATATTCTCATTTTAAAGAGCTCCCAATTTTCATTCATTCTAATTTTTCCTCCCAATCAATTTCACTCATAATCTTAGGGAAAGTAGCCCTCCTGAATCATCATACATACATATTAATACATATTAATGTTTGGTACTCTCCTCTGTTTGCCTATATTGAATGTAATAACAACACATATGTAGTCATATCATGATAACTGATCCCTAAGCAACTACCAACTTCCACTCCACTAATGAATTCATCTAGATCTATCATGATGAGGTCCAAAATAGAGTTATCTTCTATTAGGTGAAATACTTTTTATGCCAGAAAATCATCATCTATAATTCTGAGAAACTTTAATGATGTTTTATTACAGACTTCTTGAGACCTCCATCCAGTGTCTCCCAAACTGAAGGGCCTCCATAACACAGTTTTTCTTTCCACACATTACAGAGAGGTGCTTAAAGAGTAACTCACCCTGTTCTGTGGTTTTGATTTAGTTGTCTGTACTAGACCCCCACCAGTACCCGCTCCTGAGCTTCTTCCACATTGACCGATATGCATTCCAGATTCTACTCTGAGTTATCAAAACTCTAAAATAGGTAATGGAGTTTTTCTTTACTGTAGAGTGTCCATCCACCTCTTTTCAAAAGTCTATCCTTCCTGAACAAGTTATAACCAGTGATTTTAATATTTTAATCATACAAATCATCCTACCAAATTTCATTAATGCTAAATTATATCAAATTTATTCTAATCAATAAGAATGTTCAGTTCTCTCCCATATTACCCAAACTCAGCATTGGTACATAAGCATCTGAAAATATTCTTCTTTTCACATTCCATTTCAGATTTGTTCAATTTTATCACAAGATGTGGAGTTTGAGTTTGTTAATCACTGTCTTAACACCCTCCCCTTGTGTTGTTAGTTTAACGCCTTCCTGGATGTTCCAGCTAATCTCCAACCATGTTCATTACCCCTTCCTACCAGTGAGATACAGGCTATTCCATTTATACAGCCTAGTCTCCCACTGGTATGTGGCCCAATGCTCCACAAAACCAAAACCCTTCGGCTTCACACCTGTCACACAGCCAGTGGTTCAGTATTTTCTGCCTTATCCCTTCTCTTGTTTATGGGACTGGAATGATCACTGAGAATATCACTTGGACTTTCCTCTTCTTTAACTCCCTTCTAACGTCCCTGAAGTCTTTATAATCTGTGTAGTTCCAGTTGATGCCAAGTCATCAGCTCCAATGTGCATCATTACCAATGGAGATTTGCCAGATGACTTAACCAGAATCCTGTATATTCTTGTGTTCTCACTTAGTTTTGCTCCAGGGAGACAGCACACTTTCCTGTTGTCCTTATGTCCCTTGCTGAATTCTCTTTATAATATAATATATGGAAATATACCCAGGGCCGGCTCCAGCTTTTTTGCCACCCCAAAAAGATAAAGCCATGATTGGTGGCACTTTGGCAGCAGCTCTACCGTGCTGCTTCATTCTTCAGCAGCAAGTCCTTCCCTCTGAGAGGGGGTGAGGGACCTGCTGCTAAATTGCTGCTGAAGACCCAGACCCAGCTGCCCCTCTCCATTAACTGCCCCAAGCACCTGCTTCCTTTGCTGGTGCCTGGAGCTGGCCCTGGATATACCTCTCTCATAGAACTGGAAGGGATCCTGAAAGGTCATAGAGTCCAGCCCCCTGCCTTCACTAGCAGGATCAAGTACTGATTTTGCCCCAGATCCCTCAGTGGCCCTCTCAAGGATTGAACTCACAGCCCTGGGTTTAGCAGGCCCATGCTCAAACCACTAAGCTATCCCTCCCCCCTCTTCCTTTTTTTTAAAATGTGGAGTCACCAGTGATGACTCTAACTTTCCCAAACTTCAACACCTCAGGCTTTACTTTTCCATGCTTAATCTCTCCCCCCCCAAAAAATTCTGAACATTTGGACACAAAAGGTTCAGTACTTCTGAGAATGAAATTAATGAACAATAGGCAATGTTATCAATGCAAAATGATTTTTGACCATTTTTTGAACTGTTCAAGCATCTCTGTGTTTGGAACAAGAATTTAGAATTAGGTAGAGAATATAATCCTGAGGTCAAAGAGATGTCTTTTGTTTTCCCCGTAAAAATCTGTCCAGATTTGTCTGATTTGTAAACTACAGGAAATCTTCTACTGCACACATGCAATAAAATGTATTGTGTGCTTGTTTCTTAATTATCGGAATATTCTAGCTGTACCGCACATGCTGCCAAATCTAATGTGCCAGCCAATCCACTTGCTTTCTCTCAACAAAAATACCTTTCAGCCTACCCTAACCTACTATCCTGCAAATAATTGAGTAACCTACTGGCAAATGGGTGTGTAACCCAGTGGTTCTCAATGAGGGGTATGTATACTCCTGGGGATACGCAGTGGTCTTCCAGGGGGTACATCAACTCATCTAGATATTTGCCTAGTTTTACAACAGGCTACAATAAAAGCACTAGTGAAGTCAGTACACACTAAAATTTCACACAATGACTTGTACTGCTCTATATACTATACACTTAAATGTAAGTACAGTATTTATATTCCAATTGCTTTGCTTCCAATTGAAGTAAGCCTTTTTTCAGTTATAGTGTGCTATGACACTTGGGTATTTTTATGTCTGATTTTGTAAGCAAGTAGTTTTTAAATGAGGTGAAACTTGGGGTGCACAAGACAAATCAAACTGCTGAAAGGGGTACAGTAGTCTGGAAAGGTTAAGAGCCACTGGTGTAACTCACTGGCAAACCTCCTTTGTTTTCCTCCACCAACTGGTCCACATGCACGCTAAGTCTACTAGCTCAACTGGGAGAGGTTTTTGCTGTGGATGTGAGGTAAAAGGCCCTGCTGCTCACCCTAGTGGGCATCAGTATGATTCCACAACATGGAATGACTTTTTCAGTTTTCATTTTTTAAATAAATAAATGAACAAAACAGATATGAAATTACATATGAAAAAAAACAACCCACCTGACATTAAAAGAACATTATTATGGTTGCAAAATCAAGGACTCAAAAATTAGGAAATGCCAGAATTGAGATTGTATCACAAGATTGCATGGTCAGTCTTTAATTACATGATCACGCACTGCTTTTTCCATAGGACCCCTGCCTATGGCAATGCCCAGGATGGGCAATACTGAAACTGGCTCACCTTAGGAAATCTCTCGAGAACACAATCCATGGAAGTGTGCCTACTGGGGTATGAATTTATAGTAGTTTCAGGAAATTAGTTAACAAGATAAGAAATCAAATCCAGGTCTCTGTGCACTGTGCCACTAGACACGACATCAAATATATAAATAAGAGAATTCCAAAATAAAATACATTAAAAACTGCAGTTGACATCACAAAGTAGTAACAGACGTGGAACACCAGATATTCTCAGGTGGTAAATGGTCCAACACCTGCTTAGCTGTTATAATCAGATAAGATGAGATCTGTTCAGAGCTAAAAGGCCATCTGTTGTCTGTCCCTTCATTTTCAATTTACCATGACTCCCCTGATTAATTATGCCCAGGACGCACTTATAAATCTGTAATAGTAATTGAGCTTATTATATGCTATTAACTTTAAAATGTTAAACTATTGTGCAGGTGACATAGGTAGGTAGGTATTCAGAGATTTTTATTGTAGGAAAAGGGTATTGTTGGGAAGTGAATAAAAGCTCCAAACAATGTAGAGAGTGGATTTATAAATGTTCAACTTATTGCTACAGTGCCAATTGCTGTACTGCATGAAGCCTCACTTACCTCTCTCCCTTAGCAGAATAAAAGCAATTGTGAATATAAAATAAACATACATATGATTATTCAGAACATTACACCCTACTTCCCCAAGGGGAAGCCCGAGGTTCACACGGGGAAAAAAAATCATATGCAAAACCAATCTGCAGCTGTACAGACAATAACCACATTTGTGAATGAAAATGGTAGTGGGTTCTCTGACAGTAACTAGTGCTTCAAGTGTGCAATGGTGGTATCTGCATATACAAATATAGGCCCTGATCCCTGCAACTAGTTCAGCAACAGAGGATCCCTGAAACTGTGTGCTGCTCCATTGGAGGCAATGGGCCTCTGCATTGGTGCAGGGGTCTGCTGGCATAGATCTAGTTGCAGGACTTGGACCACAGATGTGCCATTGTTCACAATCTTTTCCCCCTGTTTACCCCAGCTCTCCTTTACTATAAATTTAGATGAAAATATCAATAACATCATCATTTCAAAATCAAATTCTTTCATTCATAGGACAGTAGTCTTCATGCAGTAATACCAGTTCTGAAGTTCCAGTTAAAATATATTGGAATTATGATAACTGAGAACACAAAATGCTTCAGAAGACATTCTTAAGTGGTGAGATTTGCATTTTTTACCTTCATGGGGATATCCCCCAAATGGATACATTTATTTTGATGAAAGTTTCTGAAAAGGCTCATTTCTGGGATCAGACTAAGCAGACAAAACGTTAACAAATTTTAATAAAAAAAGATGAAAATCAAATCAAATTAAAAAAAGGAGTTCATGGTTTAAAGAACAGCCCTAGGGTGGGGTAACTTTGCCTTTAGTCAGGAAAGAGTTCCTATTCAGAAAAGCACTTAAGTGCTTTCTTGTGTACAGACAGACTTAAGGATGTACTTAGTATGCTACTGACTCAGTAACAATTCTTCCTGTATTTCTAACGGAATCCATGTTTCAGCAGCAGCTCTTCCACCACTTGAAACAGATGCAAAGTGTGGATTCTCCTGAACCCAGACAATTCTTCTGGCTGGTGAACATAAGAACAGCCATACTGGGTCAGACGAAAGATCCATCTAGCCCAGCATCCTGTCTTCCCTCAGTGGCCAATGCCGGGGGCTTCAGAGGGAATGAACAGAACAGGTAATCATCAAATGATCCACCCCCTGTTGTCCATTTCCAACTTCTGGCAAACAGAGGCTAGGGACACCATCCCTGCCCATTCTGGCTAATAGCCATTGATGGACCCATCCTTCATGAACTTATCTAGTTCTTTATTGAACCCTGTTGGAAATGAAGACAGGGCTAAGGCTTTCCCCTCCACTCCCCACTCTCTTTTGAGAAGCGAGCACAGATGAAGTTGCCATCAGTTTTGCTTTTCATTTTGCAGCTGGTTCCCACGTACCCTTGCAGGACCAATCACAATCTTGCCTGCAGTATGGAAGTGCCTTCTCAATCTTACTGATGGTGTTGCTGATGTGACTCTATAGTATTATAAGTGATAGGGGGATTGGGTTTAGCTGCCTGCCATTATTTTGCACCAGATTATACAGACTGACTTCAGTGGGCTTTGGATCATCCCCTAATTTAATAAAGTGGATTGACTAGAATCTGATGATCAGAAATGTTTTGGGTTTTGAGATCAACATTTTGTTTGTTAGTCACTGGGAGTCTTTGTA
Source organism: Emys orbicularis (assembly GCF_028017835.1). Classification (NCBI taxonomy): domain Eukaryota; kingdom Metazoa; phylum Chordata; order Testudines; family Emydidae; genus Emys; species Emys orbicularis. The sequence goes on along the minus strand of NC_088683.1, from coordinate 262,387,009 downwards.
TTGACTTCAATGGGCTTTGGATCAGGCCCTTAGGTGACATTTTCAAAAGAATCTATATGAGTGAAGAACCTAACTCACATTCAAAGTCAAAGGCTACACTACAAGCTAACGGTGTGATTCCCTAACTCGTGTACGCACATTTGCAGTAGCTCAATGAGAACCAGCGACAGTATAAATAGTCGTGCAGCTGCAGTAGCAGAGGCAGTGGTGCACAGGTTAGTTGTGCCAAGCATAAACCTGCCTGAAACCGGTGGGCATGGACTCGACATGGAGAAGCCATGTGGCTGCTGCCAATGCTTGTGCTACAGTGGCTATCATACTATTTATTCTCATGCTAGCTCTTATTGAGCTCTGCAAGTATGTGTATGCAAGCTGGGGAATCATACCCCTCACTCACCATGTAGACGTAGCCAAAGTCAGTTAAAAATCCCATCTTTAGTGCTTAGTGATACAAGCGCATGCACAAAAGGAGCAGTATTCATTACTCCCACCTATGAATGGATTTGTGCTCCATTTATCCTCCTCTTAAGAAATCTCTTTTTACATCTATATTGGCAGAAGCAGCAGCAAAACACAGCTCAAAAAACAACAATGGCCAGCCCAGTGGGGGGGGGGGGGCAAGTCCATTTGAAGTGTTTAATTTTACTTATTACTCAGTGAGTGTGTGGTTTCAATTGAAAGCCTTCTTCAGGAACTTGACATGCATTCATACCCAAACTGTTCTCATTAACTTAGATGGTATGTGCGGGACAGATGTACCAACAGCTTTAATGAAGTGTTTTACATTCTAATTTACTCTCTGCAGAATAAATGAAGTTGTTTTGAAGCAATCTAACTTAAAGCTCACCATTTTAATAACTTATTATGTACATTAGCCAACACTACGGAGTCCATGTTTACCAAGCTACCACACTACAGCATCTGTGTTACTACAGTATTTCCTACATACGGCTTCCCAGCTAGTTTCCAGAAGTGAATTTCTATAGTCTGATTAGTATTATGTGACCTCCTCACCTCCTTATTGGTTGGGTTAGCACAAGCAGGCAGAGTCCCTGGAACGATGACACAGGCATGACCTCAGTAAACAGAACATGTATGTATTACAAAGAGAGGGTACAAGGCAGCTCCCCTCTTACCACTGGTGCTACTGACCAAAAATAATTTTGCTTTCTCTCCAACGCAGAGTCACCTTGCCCTACCTCCCAAACTTTCTCTTTGAGTTACTTCCTGAAATAAGTCTTTCCCATGTGGGAGAAGCCCAACCCTTTAGGGGCTGAATGCAGATGTGCCACACACTCAGACCCAGACACCACACTAACAATATTAGATTACAGATAGTGCGTATCAATGTCAATGTCTTTTTGTGTTCTGATGCCTTTAAATAATAGTTATCAATATATGTAAGTACTATAGAACACCTTCCTTCAATTAGTATATAAAGCCACTAACTAGTCTATAATTAGCCACTGGAGTCAGTGGATGCTGATCACTACCATGTGACCACTGCTTTTTGTAATCCTGACCCATGCCATATGATTGAATCTAGGAAATAAAAAACAGTCTTCTACCAACACTCTGCATGATACCTTCAAAATACCCTGTCAAAATCCAATTTTGTGGTAACCATCCAACCCATAATAGCAGCGCTGGTGACCAGCAGTGATTGACAAAATCAACAATATCTCGTTTGTTTTTTCAGAATATAAACAAACAAACAAAAAACCCTACAAATTGTGCTCATAGTTAAACAACCTTCCCCTATTCCCTCTGTTTGATGCATCTAGTTGCTGAGTTTTATCTTAATTTACATTGTAAACTCTTCAGGGAGAGGTCTCTTACTACCAGTTTGCATAATACCCAGCAATCTGATTGGTGCAACTCTAATACGAATACATAATAAACATAATAAAGCAAAAATCATATGACAACCACCCCACATTCATGGATCATCGAGACACTGAAAATGCACAAGTTTTATCCAAAGATCATTTCCTTTCTGCAGAAATCCATGGTTAACTGGAACACTCAACTCTGCCTAGAAGGGGCTCTCATATGAAGTCCAACTTAAAAGAGGTATCTGTCAAGGGGACTCTCTCTCACCATTGCTGTTAGTGGTAGTGATGTGGCTATTGATATGGATTCTCATGATGTAACCTCAATTTATCATAGCAACAAAGAGCAGCAGCCAGTTAACCATTTGTTATACAAGGATGATCAGAAACTGTATGAAGGTGACAAAAGGAGTTGCAGAGATTGATGACTCATGAAGAAAAAAATTGGTGAAGCTATAAAGCTACAGATTGGCTTGACTAAATGTGGTCAGCATTTGTAATAAGGGGCCAACTGGTACAATTAGATGGCATACAAGTTAATGACAGTACTATCCAAGATATCTCCCAGCATTTCCCCTATCAATACCTTGGAATCAGGGAACTGTTGGAGTTACATTGTAAGGAAGTCAAAAAAGATGTGAAGAAGGAATATTACAGAGAAATGAGAACTACTCTAAGGAGAAACCTTGAAGAATTTGATCCAAACCATTAATATGTGGCAATATCAGTAAATGCTACACTGCCAAAGCAATCAAGTGGAATCAAAAGGAGAAGAAAAAATTAAAACAAAAAAAGCTCCTGACGCTGCATAAAATAATGAATATCAAATCAAGACGTGAAAAGAATGTACATTTGATGATGTGATGGAGGAAAAAAGTCTACTATTTGTGGAGGAAGCAACTGACAATGAAGAATATAACTTCAAAACATATGGGGAGTTAGAGTAAAAGATCATCTGGCCTTGATAACAAGGGATGGCTGAATGTGCATCCCAGGCCAAGAAAGCATAAAAGAAAGGAGAAAGCAAATCATCAAAGAAAGAATCAAAAGATTTACACAGAAATCAATGCAGAGACAGTTGTGGAGAGAGATTAAACCCATTAGTGATTGAAGATTAACAAACTCATGGCTTGTAGGAGGATACTCAAAAGAGAGACAGACAGCCTCATTATGAGTGCACAAGAGGAGTCCTTAAGGCTTAATTAGGGTTGAAACAAAATTGACTGACAGAACTGCTCCTCAAACTGCAAAATGTATTACAAAAAGGAGGAGACAGTGGAGCATATGTTGAGAACCTGCATGAGCCTGGCTGGGAGAGAATATATGAACAGACACAATGAGGTTGCCAAGTGTCTTCATTGGAGCTTCTGTGGCAAGTATGGATATAAATACACTATGCAGTATTATGACCACTGAACTGAAATTGCTCTAGAGAATGAAGAAGATAAGATTTGATGGGATCTGGCAATTGCCAGAGACCAAACAGTTCAGGCAAACAGGCTGGACAAAGTTGTTGTAAAAAAGACGAAAAATAAGACCATGTTGACTGCTATTGCCATACCAACAGAGAGAAACATACAAAAGAAACAAGAAGAGAAGATAGCGAAGTATGAAGAACTCTGCCACAAAGTGTAAAGATGATAGAAAACTAGAACAATGATGATCCCAGTGATTACTGGAGCACTTGGAGCGATCCCTAAGAGCAGGGATGGCCAACCTGAGCCTGAGAAGGAACCGGAATTTACCAATGTACATTGCCAAAGAGACACAGTAATATGTCAGCAGCTCCCCATCAGCTCCCCTCACACACACACCCCCCGCGCCTCCAGCCCACCGGCAGTCCTGCTGATCAGCGCCTCCCCACACCTCCCAATCAGCTGTTTCCTGGCATGCAGGAGGTTCTCGGGAGGAGGGGAGGAGCGAGGGCATGGCAGGCTCAGGGGAGGGGACGGGGTGGAATGGGGCAGGGCCTGTGGCAGAGCCAGGGGTTGAGCAGTGAGCACCACCCTGCACACTGGAAAGTTGGCACCTGTAGCTCCAGCCCTGGTGTCGGTGCCTATACAAGGAGCCGCATATTAACTTCTGAAGAGCCGCATGTGGCTCCAGAGCCACAGGTTGGCCACCCCTGCCTAAGAGTATGAATCAGCAGCTTAAGAATACATTAGAAGCGCAAAAAAATCACAATCCGTGACCTCCAGAAGACAGTGCTCTTAGGCCCTGTGAGAATGGCAAGGAAAGTCAAAGAAGAATGAGGCATTTGAGCATCTAAAATGCAGGAATTCTGCAGAGAGTTTAACATGGTCAGGATTTATTGGTGACTCATTTCCCCTTTTTATGCTTAAAGATCTTGTACGTTGTGAAGGCTATTTGTTTAAACATATATACCCCCTTTATGTAACACTGAGGGATAATAATGATAGGTCATGTTTATTGTTTCACTCACATTTTCTTGTTTGCACACCCTTCATTTACACTTCTCTAATGGATATATATCTCTGTTCTTTGATAGTTTAAAAAGTCTGTTAATCCTCAAAATTGATTTGTAACTTTGAATATCATTGGATTACTTAGAAAAATTGCAGTTTTGATAAACAATCATAATATTTTGCACTTCTGCAGCACCTTTAATCTGATTATATTTATGTCCAAAATATTAATGAATTTATCCTCACTTCACTGTGGTAAGGTAGGTAGGTATTACTATCCCCATTTTACAGATGCTATAACTTTTACAGGTGTATGATATATATCAAATACCCAGACAATGAAAAGCTAAAGAATTGCTCTGTCTCTTTCAATATACATGTCACTATTAGCACCCCTATATCAATTCATAATTGTGTATATTACTTAGATTGTAATCTTTTGGGGACAGGGTTCATCTTTTTCTTCTATGTTTGTACAGTGCCTTGCACAATGGAGCTCTGTCCATGACTAGGGCTCCTAGGCACTGTGTCTCTCTTATGGTTCTCTAGTCCACGCAGAACATGGCGCCTTCACCACTGGCTTCCATCTTTGCTGGTCTTCTGCTGAGGCTTAGCTTCTTCCCATGTAATTCTGACAGCTTTCAATTCTCCTTCTATTGTGCATTTTCATGTTATCCTTGGTCTACCTTGTCACCTCTTGTCTTAGGGGTGCCAGTCCAACACCTGTCTTCTTATGTTATTCGGGTCTTTTCTTCATATATGTCCTGGCCATCTCCATTTTCATTCTATAATTTCCTGTTCTATCAGTTTCTGTTTTGTCTTCCTCCAGAATTCTTTGATTGTGATTTTTTTTCTGGCCATCTGATACTGAGGATTCGTCTAAGGCATCTGTTTATGAAAACCTGGAATTTAGATAGTTAGGTCTTAAGTCCCCAAGTTGCAGCACCATATAGTAAGATTGACTTTACAATGGTGTTATATATTAGCAATCTTGCCCTCAGAACAAAACTTCTGTTTTTCCATATCGGCTTTAGAGTTACAAAGCTTTCACTATTCTGGCTTTATTGTCTTCATCTGCTTCACCTGTTGTGCTTTCAATGCTGTCAAGATATGTGAAATATCAGACCTCTCCTATGTCAGCCTCAAAAAGTTGTGGTTTTTTTCGTATTGTGTGTTGATTTTCCTGTATTTAGTTTTCTTGTGGTTTATTTTCAGCCCTAGAAATTGTGTATAGGCCTGGAGATCATTTGTTTTGGCTTGCATGTCTCGTTGGGTATGGGCTAGCAAGCTGATCTTATCTGGAAAGTCAAGGTCTAACTTCTGTGTGAAAGTCCATTGTATGCCCCATGGTTGTTCTGTGGTCTCCCTCATTACCTAATCCACTGCTAGTAAAAAGATCATAGTGACATAAGGCATCCTTGTCTTAAACCCATAGTAACCTCATATGTCTTAGTCTGTTTGCTCTTATGTATTACTTGGCATATCTTATTTTCATAGAAACCCTAAATGATATTCTGATACTACAGTAGTACAAATAAATAACTCTAGTGAACAACAGTAACATCATTATTCTGCTAAAGCAGTGGTTTGGTGGCTTGGCCCGCGCCGCTTCCAGCAGCTCCCATTGGCCTGGAGCGGCGAACCACAGCCACTGGGAGCCGCGATCAGCCAAACCTGCGGACGCGGCAGGTACACAAACCGGCCCGGCCCGCCAGGGGCTTTCCCTGCACAAGTGGCGGAACAATTTTGGGAACCACTGTGCTAAAGAACACTTTTCAATCCAAGAGGCAATAGTTTCTCATATCATCTAGTTTAAAGAATATAAAAACTGTGATTTCTGTATTATTTTTCCATAGCGAAAGGGTATTTTTATGCTTGTATGATTTTAAAATGGTGTGCTATTAATGCTCTGGACATTGAAAGAAATGTTGACATTTTACATGAGTAGTCCTTTGAGTGGCCTATTGTTTGCAAGTTACTTGCCAACGTCAACCAGTTGCAAACAGTCCAATAGTCCAGCTAACTATTGACTATTTTAAAATGGTTTTGAAGCATCTTTGTATTAATTAGATAGCTCTCTCAGCCAGCTAAAATTTCTCTCGCAGTCTGTGGCTCTGATCCCAAAAAGATTTAGGCATGTGCTTCAATTGAGTCATTGATTGACTTTAGTTATTCACGGTGCATAACATTAAGAAAGTGTTTATGGATTTGTGACTTATGGATAAATTTGTTAGTCTCTAAGGTGCCACAAGTACTCCTGTTCTTTTTGCGGATACAGACTAACACGGCTGCTACTCTGAAACCTGACTTATGGATGTAAGATTTACACACACACACACACACACACACACACACACACACACACACACACACACACACACACACACACACCCTGTTCCTGCAGTCCTTGGATTATTTCATCCTGTTCAGAAGACCCTCACAGGGCCACTCATTTCTTATTTAAGACCTTACGATAGGTTTTAAGCAAGACTTTTGTCTATGCCCTCTGTACTCCCTTTGTTGAATATCTCCCTTTATGCACAGGTCTTGACAAATGTACTCATCTACTCACCACCAGAAAGTCAGAGAAAGTGAAAGTTTATCCATTTCTGCAGAATTTAAAGTTTCATTTAAAAATAAGAAGTTTTTATCCCTGATGACTGAAGATAATCTTCAGAATGAATCAGAAACAACACTGAGTTTATCTTCCTCATTTAAAATTATTGCTGGGATACCTGAGTAGTTTACATTCATTTCTGTATTATTTTCTAATCTTCTTACAGAAATTACTGGTACTGAATGCTACAAAGATTTTCTCCTTGTATCCCTGCAGGATAAAATAAACTACATAAGACTGTAAATGCTAACAGTTCAATAAGAAATATTACATTATTTTAAAACATTTTTTAATTTTTTTATTGCTCTTCCTTGCGGATGCATCATGTTTCAAAGATCCTACAACTTATGCTGTTTCAGTGCCACAGTGTCACACAGAAAAATTGCTAAAATTACAATTGGTATCTTGATGCAATGCTCATATGCTTGATGACTTACATTCAGTCTGTTCAACAGGCATCTCTGAAATGCATTAGTCAAATTGTGTATTCTCATTAACAGAAAATCTGATTATCCGTTCTTGCAATGTTCATCTCAACAAGTCAAAAATCTAAACTCTTCAGATCTCATAAAGCTAAAGAATAAACATCCAGATCAAAACAAATAAAGAAGAACATTTGAGGAAATAATATGTATTATTGGATTTATATTCCTTGTCTAACAGACAAGAGTTAACAATATACAAATTATACAGAGGTTAACCTCTTACAAATCACAAGTTTGCTATTTATCCAAAATTTATCTGGATATTTTGAACTCTGCCCTTCCCCATTTCATGTTCCAACTTTCTTCAGCCTCAAAGGATAAATGGTTTGGATTGAGTGTCACTCTGAGATCTTGAGTTCTTTCAGACTTGAAACCAAATTACAATTGATGAGTGCAAATGCCTGTGGATCAAAAGCAAACAAGATGTTCCCTCAAATCCTCAGAGAGCAAATCCACTGAATTTCACCAGGCTCTATTTCACAGTTTCTTCGTATAACAATATTTATGTAAGTCTGAAAGTAAACTTTCTTAAATATTAAGAAACCCTGGTTCTACATCTGGAGCAAAACAATATGTATAGTAACACATAATCAAGGGTATTCAGCCAGCGCCCACACAAACAAATGCATACGAATTATCAGAGAGAACGCTTTCTATCACACTGCGCCATGCAGATGAACTATAACCACACAAGTCATACATCAATGACCAGAAAGACCCCACTCCAACAACAAACACTGTGCAATGTTGCAGAATTATAAAGGCAAAGTGTGCTCAGTGCAATATCAGTAGCCAGGAGGAATCTCAGCTCTCACATATTTCACAGGAATGCTGGTGTTTGAGCTCCAGAAGCAATTAACCTAAATATTTGTGTGCCTAGTTCTGTATGAATTCAGGGATATCTAGCAATAGCATCCATACTTTTAGAATAGGTTGCTTCATCCTTTTGGTTTTACTGTACAATTTCCAATGGAAATCATATTACAAATAAACACTATGAATATGTGAATTACAACCGATGTATTTTAATCCAGTTGAGTAGTTGGGGACATTAGCCAGTTTCCATGGAAATTAGGCCTTGGATAAAAATGTCAGAAGTGCCTAAGAGCCAGATTTTAAAAGACATTTAGGTGCCTAAAGATGCAGCTGGGTGCCTAGTGGGATTTTCAAAAGAACCTAAGCAAGTTAAATACCTAACTCCTATTATTTTCCATGTGCCTAATTTGCCTGAGCACTTTTGAAAAGTCAGTTAGGCATCTATCTGTACCTTTAGTCGCCTAAATACCTTTGAAAATCTGGCCCAAGTGACTTTGGAACTTAAGTCCCATTTTCAAAAGTGAAAGTCAATGGGACTTGGGCACCTAAATCACTTTTGTGCTTTTGAAAGGTTTATCATTGGTCTACACAGTGTTTGTATCTGTTTAATCATTTCAGTTAGAAATGTGATTTCTTACCAAAATAGTTAAATTGATACAACTCCTCGCGTGGACACACTTATGCTAGTGTGAACATACCCCTAAATTAACTGGAGTTATCGCTCTCAGTAAAAGCATAACTGCATCCACTCTCAGCAGTTATAATACTTTAACTAGATCAGTTTCAGTTTCAGACTGGCATAGTTAAATCAGTACAAAAACTGTGTTAGATAAGCTCTCACAGAAATTAGTGGAATTAGTGGTGAAGCAGAGGGCACCAGTGTTAAGACTGTTCTCTACACTATACACACACTTAATATTGTACACTAATGCAATTTCCTGGTGATTTTATCATGACACCAGCAATTTTGGAATGGTTTTTTTTTTCAACCTGTCTCATGAAAACATGATGAAATGCCAGCTCACAATTTTTCCCCTTACTCAAAATGGCCATCTTCACCTATGACTGTCAATGGGGCTGAAGCCAGCAGGAGTGCCATCATTTCTCTACAGTATATCTGCATGTGAAAGTGAGTCTGTCCTTAATAAAGTTGGCTGCTACCTCCCAGTGTTTTCTGCAAGACTGAAGCCATGCCTAGGGGCAAAATGTCTGCCACTCCATGGTCCAGGGGGCTAGACAGGGCACAGGAATTTTGAGGAGCAACAGAGACTATAGGTAGGTCTACACTGCATGTTCCTTTTGGTTGCATGCAGAGTACATACACTGCACACCCTTCTAGCGTGAGCATAAATAGTAGCGTAGACAGTGAGGCACTGCTTAGGTGAGGTGAGTAAAGACACATCTGAATCCTGTGAGTACATACCCTACATGGCTCTCTACTTGCCCAAGCAGTGCCTGCCCTAGCTACATTGCTTTTTTTAGCAGGGTAGTGTCATGCCACTCCATGAAAGACTCCAGCAGCGGGGAAAGGTTGTGGCAGTGGGGAGGCAGCACGGAAAGGCTCCAGAAGCTCCCCACTGCCAAGCCTTTGCCTGCTGTCTACCTACTGCCAGAGCCCTTTCTCCGATGCATGTAGCTACACACCACAATGTGGGCACAGCTGGCTTTTCACTGCAGTGTGTAGATACATATACCCATCACACCACTGCCAGTGGTGCGCAATGTAGATGTAGCCTGTGAAAGATACATGGGAAGAATAAGGAAAAGCAGGAGGGAGATTTGGAGGTTGCAGTCAGGAGCGGCGCCAGGGTTTTTGGCGCTCCCGGTCGTCGTCGGCAATTCTGCGGCGGGGGGGGGGGGGGGGTGTCCTTCCGCGCTCCTGGTCTTCGGGGCACTTCGGCGGCGGGTCCCAGAGCGAGTGAAGGACCCCCCGCCTCTGAATTGCCACCAAAGGTGGCAAAATGCTGCCCCCCAAATCCTGGTGCCCTAGGCGACTGCCTAGGTCGCCTAAATGTAAGCACCAGCCCTGGTTGCAGTGGGATATGGGGGGCAGGACAGGGCAGGGCAGGGGAAAGGTGTGGAGGGGTGAGGCCTGAAGCAGCAGGAAGCAGAAGAGGGATGGACGTGCTGCTTCTTGCAAAAGGCTAAACTGATCTCATATTGTTTTTACTGTGACATTCTTGCTTAATATTTAAAGTTCTTTAATATGTATACCTGTAACTCATCAGCCCTCAAAAGTAATATGTGTGTGTGTGAGAATGTGAATGATGCATTAATTAGGAAGTGGTTCTCAAACTTTTTACCATCCAGCCCTTCTTTTATCAAGGAAATAAACTAGGAGGGGAGAGAGTCAAGACAGTAATAGGAAATGGATGGCAGTTCCCCAATCTCAAAGGTAAGGAGATGGTAAAAGTGGAGTCTCCATCTGAGCAGCCAGGGAGAGGTGTGCATTTGTGTGACTAAAGGTTGCTTTTTCACCTGAAATTATCACTCACATATTGGCAGAGGAGTAGAGGGGAATTAAAAACATGATTTGATGTTTTTTTTTTTTTTAAATCTTGTGATTTTGGGGGTCTGACTCTTGGTTTTTGATCTCTTGAGTTGCCAATACTGCTAGTGTTTTGCCCAGTCTAGTTTTTAATCCAGTCTAATTCTATATGTCTGCAAGCTTGCTCTTTTCATAGCGAGGCCCTGTGACTAATGTAATCAATCCTCATGCTCTAATCAATCTGTGGGCCCATTCTGCCACCCTTACTCACACTGAGTACTACTCCTACTGCTCTATCCATTGACTTCAGAGGATGGAACACTGTACTAGTTAATGTGAGTAACAGTGGCAAAATCATGCTCTGTGTAAGCAGGTAATTCGTATTTTCTAAAAATAAATAAACAAACGGATGGGACTGCTCTTCTTCCTCAAATCACAGCTCTCTGTGGCTTATGTTAGATATTACTGGGATCCATAATTGCTGTCTCACAGTTCTGCTACTTACTGTTACGAGTGTACCGCTATATCTGGATCTGCTCATCAGTATAATTGAATGAATGCAATCGCATGGGAGATGTGCTAGGTTTCCAATCCATGGCTGTGTATTTGCAGCTCTATTGTGGACTTTCAGTTGTTATTACTAACTGGAAAAGGGATTTCTCTGTGTGTTGCAAGCCTCTGTCAATTTTCTGCAGTTGCTCTAACAAAAAGGATTACATGAATTGTGGCTATACATAATATAATTCTTTACTCTTTGTAATCTAAATGAACCCGAATGAAGTATGTGCCTTACTGTAATATATTGAGAGAGACTAGCAGAAAAGTCTAATTTTATTTCCTAAGCTGGAAGGTAAGGTAAAGTACAACTCATCTTATTTTAAGATGCACCACTACCTCTGGAAGCAAACTGTTGGAGTTTTTGACAGAAAATGTTTAGCCTGATTGGCAAATGACATACAGGAGAGAAATAGGTCTTAGAAAGCACACTGCATGGTTTATCATTCTGCGCTTCAGAAAGCCAGTTCACACTTGAGCAAATGAAGGAACTCGGTGTTCCTTAATATAAGTGCAACAAATTATTCCAAGAAATAATCACCCAAATACTTAATACCTATAAATCCTTAATACATTCTGATATGAGCAATCAGTATTCATCACCATCCCTCCCCCCCAACATGTGATAGATTGAAATAACACTGCTGTGATTGAGAAATGGTCTGAACAGTTTAACAGTCTGAAGAGGCAGACTGATATGGATAGAAGAATGTATTATAATTGTAATCAAAAAGAAGCAGCAATAACTAGGACAGAGCAAAACCCGCCAGTTGCAATGAATCAATCCCAGCAGATAATTACAATTCCCAAGTTTCGAGATCACTTGAATACTGAATTTCCAAATGAAACAAGAGCAAAACCAGTGTGTTTTCCCTGCTTGTCTCCCAGTGGGTCCAGGAACTCCCCCTGCCTTTCTGGTGTTTTCTAAGGGAAAGGCTGGCATGCTCCTCCCTCTTCATTTTTTCTGAAAGGGATTGGTGCTCAGTTTGGTAGAGCCAATCCTCTTAAATCCACATTGCAACTTTTAGGGTGGGTTCTATTTGTGCTTTTCCTGTCTGTAGCACTAGCACTGGGAAATGCTTACGTAATCCCACTGCTGATGCTTATCAACATGTTTATTTCATCTTGGGGCAGAGATGCTCTAGACTATATCATGTAGTGGGGAACCTCACTGGCTATTACTTATACTGTGGTGCATTCAGGGGTGTCCAAACCCCCAAATGACGTGACGTAAGTAGTGCTACCAGTACTTTCTTGGTTCAGCTGATTCAGAAAGGGAACATGGGAGGGAGTCCGTGCAGAGCAGGGAGCTGTACTCGGGCTCCAGCTGGGAGCTCCGTGGGGAGCCCACAGCCCAGGCTCTCAGTGCCAGGCAGTGAGGCGCCAGCTGTCACCATTGCTAGGACTCACAGTAGGAACACAAACATCTTCTCCCCCAGTTTCAAAACAGGGACTCTACCAACAGTGTAATTGACAGCGCTATACAGACACTGCGTCACCCGAACTACATCAACCTAAGCCTTTCGCCTCTGTCATGGCTGTATCCCTACTTTGAACTTTAGGGTACAAATGTAGGGGCCTGCATGAAAACTGCTAAGCTTATCTACCAGCTTAGCTCTGGTCCCGCTGCCACCATTCTCGATGGATTCCCTCCCTGGGAAGCCTTGAGAAACCTTTCACCAATTCCCTGGTGAATACAGATCCAAACTGCTTGGATCTTAAACAAGGAGAGATTGACCCTTCCCCCCTCCTTCCTTTCACCAACTCCTGGTGAATACAGATCCAAACCCCCTTTGGATCTTAAAACAAGGAGAAATCAATCAGGTTCTTAAAAAGAAGGCTTTTAATTAAAGCAAAAGGTAAAAATTATCTCTGCAAAATCAGTATGGAAAATAACTTTACAGGGTAATCAAACTTAAAGAGCTCAGAGGAATCCCCTCTGTCTTAGGTTCAAAGTATAGCAAACAAGATAAGCACTTTAGTAAAAGGTACATTTACAAGTTGAGAAAACAAAGTAAATCTAAGACGCCTTGCCTGGCTTTTACTTACAATTTTGAAATAAGAGAGACTTGTTTAGAAAGATGGGGAGAACCTGGATTGATGTCTGGTCCCTCTCAGTCCCAAGAGCGAACAACCCCTTAAACAAAGGACACACACAAAAGCCTTTCCCCCCCCAAGATTTGAAAGTATCTTGTCCCCTTATTGGTCCTCTGGGTCAGGTGTCAGCCAGGTTACCCGAGCTTCTTAACCCTTTACAGGTAAAAGGATTTTAGAGTCTCTGACCAGGAGGGACTTTAGTACTGTACACAGGAGAGCTGTCACCCTTCCCTTTATAGTTATGACACGCCCCCCAAATCACAGATAGTGTTGGACGTTCGGTTCCACACTGGCTGTGATTTCTTCCTGGAGTTCTAGGAGAAAACAGAGTTAACAAGACACATGTACCTTTAGACATACTACTGATTATATAAAAACTAACAATATGTTTAATTACAAGAACAATTGTTAACCAGTTAACTCTGGGAAACTTTCCCGGGAGAGTGCATCAGCCACTTTGTTAGAAGCTCCCGAAATGTGTTGTATTTCAAAATCAAAATCTTGGAGGGCTAAACTCCACCGAAGAAGTTTTTTGTTATTTCCCTTGGCGGTATGAAGCCACTGTAGCGCAGCATGGTCTGTTTGTAGTTGGAACCGCCGTCCCCAAACATATGGGCGTAGCTTTTCCAGCGCGTACACAATGGCGTAGCATTCCTTTTCGCTGATTGACCAGTGGCTTTCCCTCTCAGACAGTTTCTTGCTGAGAAACACGACAGGATGGAATTCTTGATCCGGTCCTTCCTGCATTAAAACTGCTCCCACGCCTCGCTCGGACGCATCTGTGGTTACTAGGAATGGTTCGTCAAAGTCTGGGGCCCTTAGCACAGGGTCAGACATGAGTGTTGCCTTAAGCTGGTTAAAGGCCTTTTGACACTTCTCAGTCCACTGAACTGCATTTGGCTGTTTCTTTCTGGTTAGGTCTGTCAGCGGGGCGGCGATTTGGCTGTAGTGTGGTACAAATCACCTATAATATCCGGCCAAGCCTAAGAAGGATTGGACCTGTTTCTTTGACTTTGGAACCGGCCACTTTTGGATAGCATCCACTTTGGCCTGTAGGGGATTTATAGTTCCTTGACCCACCTGGTGCCCCAGGTACGTCACTCTGTTTTGGCCTATTTGACACTTTTTAGCCTTAACAGTTAGTCCTGCCTGCCGGATGCGCTCAAAGACTTTTTTCAGGTGCTCCAGGTGTTCTGTCCATGAATCAGAAAAAATGGCCACATCATCGAGGTAGGCAACTGCAGATTCTCCCAATCCTGCTAGGAGACCATCTACAAGTCTTTGGAAGGTGGCGGGTGCATTTCGCAACCCGAAAGGGAGTACATTGAATTCATACACCCCTGCCTGGGTGACGAAGGCGGACCTTTCCTTAGCGGGTTCATCTAAGGGTATTTGCCAGTACCCCTTGGTTAAGTCTAAAGTAGAGATGAATTGGGCATGTCCCAATTTTTCCAATAGCTCATCTGTGCGTGGCATTGGATAGTTGTCAGGACGAGTTACAGCATTTAGCTTACGGTAGTCCACGCAAAAGCGTATTTCCCCATCTGGTTTGGGAACTAGAACCACTGGAGATGCCCATGCACTGGTAGAGGGGCGGATTATACCCATCTGTAGCATGTCCTGGATCTCCCTTTGTATAGCCGCTTGGGCATGAGGTGACTCACGGTAGGGTGGGGTTCTAATTGGGTGAGCATTACCTGTGTCAATGGAGTGGTATGCCCGTTCGGTCCGTCCTGGAGTGGCTGAGAAAATCGGTGCAAAGCTTGTGCACAGCTCCTTTATCTGCTGTCGCTGCAGACGTCCCAGGGTCGTGGAGAGGTTCACCTCTTCCACGCCACCATTCCTTTTTCCTTCATAGTAGACACCTGCAGGCCACTCCGCGTCATCAGTTTCCTGGGCTGTAAACTGGCAAACGTTTAATTCTCTAGAATAAAAGGGCTTAAGAGAATTAACATGGTATACCTTAGGCTTTATGTTGGAGGTGGGGGAGGCTATGAGATAGTTAACAGCTCCTAGGCGCTCCTGGACCGTGAATGGTCCTTCCCACGACGCTTCCATTTTATGGGCCTGGAGCGCCTTTAAGACCATGACTTGGTCTCCTACTTTGAAGGACCGTTCTCTGGAATGTTTATCATACCAGGCCTTTTGCTCTTCCTGAGCATCCTTTAGGTTTTCTTTAGCAAGGGCTAAAGAGAGTCGGAGGGTGTTTTGCAGGTTGCTTACAAAGTCTAGAATGTTAGTTCCTGGAGAAGGCGTAAACCCCTCCCATTGCTGCTTCACCAACTGTAATGGCCCCTTAACCTCGCGGCCATACACAAGTTCAAATGGTGAAAACCCTAAACTGGGATGTGGTACAGCCCTGTAGGCAAAAAGCAACTGCTGCAACACTAGGTCCCAATCATTGGAGTGTTCATTTACGAATTTACGTATCATGGCCCCCAAAGTTCCATTAAACCTCTCCACCAGACCATTGGTTTGATGGTGATGAGGGGTGGCAACCAAGTGATTCACCCCATGAGCTTTCCACAGGTTTTTCATGTTCCCTGCCAGGAAATTAGTTCCCGAATCTGTAAGGATGTCGGAGGGCCACCCTACCCTGGCAAAAATGTCTGCTAATGCCTGGCACACACTTTTAGCCTTGGTGTTGCTTAAGGGTACAGCTTCCGGCCATCGGGTAGCAAAATCCATGAAAGTCAGTACGTACTGCTTTCCTCTGGGTGTCTTCTTTGGGAAAGGACCCAGAATATCCACAGCTACTCGCTGAAATGGGACCTCAATTATGGGTAGTGGCTGGAGAGGGGCTTTAACCTGATCTTGGGGCTTTCCCACTCGTTGGCACACCTCACAAGACCGGACATAATTAGCAACGTCCTTGCCCATTCCCGCCCAGTGGAAGGACTTCCCCAACCGGTCTTTGGTTCTGTTCACCCCAGAATGGCCACTGGGATGATCATGGGCTAAGCTCAAGAGCTTTACCCGATACTTAGTGGGAACTACCAACTGTCTTTGAGGATGCCAGTCTTCCTGGTGCCCACCAGAAAGAGTCTCCTTGTATAAAAGTCCTTTTTCTACAACAAACCGGGATCGGTTAGAAGAGCTGAGAGGCGGTGGGGTGCTCCGCGCCGCCTCCCAAGCTTTTTGAAGGCTGTCATCTGCTTCCTGCTCGGCCTGGAACTGTTCCCTTGATGCTGGAGACATCAGTTCCTCCTTGGACTGTGGACTGGGGCTTGGTCCCTCTGGAAGCGATGCAGGTGCTGGGGCTTTTTCCATTGACTGTGAACCGCTGTCCGCTGGTGCACTATGTGGTATTTCAGGCTCTGGCTGAGCCTCTTGGGTAGGGTTATCTGCTGCTTCCACCAGTTCAGACTCGCTGGTGCCCTCTGGCATTGGAGTTGTAGACGGGCTTGCAAGCGCTGGACTCAGTGCTGGCAATGGTTCTGGTGCTGGGTGCGTTGCCAGTTCCGGTTCCGGGACGGGCTTTGGCTGGGTCTCTGGGATTGGATCCACTACGGCTGTTGCAGTCGTTGGCAGGGGATCCGGTTCCACCACCTGTGTTTGGGTCTCCGGTAACACAGACGGGGCCCTGGTGGACGGCTCAGGAACAGGGATGGGGGTGAAAGCTTGCTTAGCCTGGCTGCGGGTGACTATTCCCACCCTCTTGGCTAGCTTCACGTGGTTGGCCAAGTCTTCCCCCAGCAGCATGGGAATGGGATAATTGTCATAGACTGCAAAAGTCCACATTCCTGACCAGCCCTTGTACTGGACATGCAACTGGGCTGTAGGCAAGGTTACAGACTGTGACACGAAGGGTTGAATTGTCACTGTAGCCTCAGGGTTGATGAGTTTGGGGTCCACTAGGGATTGGTGGATAGTTGACACTTGTGCCCCAGTGTCCCTCCAAGCGATAACCTTCTTTCCGCCCACTCTCAAGGTTTCCCTTCGCTCCGAGGGTATGAGAGAGGCATCTGGGTCTGGGGTTCTTTGGTGTGATTGGGGTGTAATGAACTGTAATCGGTTGGGGTTCTTGGGGCAGTGAGCCTTTATATGCCCCAGTTCATTACATTTAAAACATCGCCCTGCTAAGGTATCACCGGGGCGATGTTGGTTGATGGAGACTGGTGTGGTGGGGTGAGAAGGCGTCTGGGGTTTCCCTTGGGATGTGGGTGGGGCCTTGGGTTGTCCCCGGTGATAAGGTTTTGTTTCGGCTTGCCCCTTCTGATATTCGCTCCAACTGCTACTAGCTTTTTTCTTTTCTGTCACCTCCACCCATTTGGCTCCAATCTCCCCCGCCTCGGTTACAGTTTTGGGCTTCCCATCTAGGATGTACCTTTCTATTTCCTCAGGAACACCCTCTAAAAACTGCTCCATTTGCAATAGGAAGGGCAACTCTTCCGTAGATTTAACATTTGCTCCTGATATCCAGGCATCCCAATTTTTCCCAATGTGGTAGGCATGTCGGGTAAATGACACATCAGGTTTCCACCTTAGGGCTCTGAACCGCCGACGGGCATGCTCAGGTGTTAGCCCCATTCTGATTCTGGCCTTGTTTTTAAAAAGTTCATAACTGTTCATGTGTTCCTTAGGCATTTCAGCCGCCACCTCTGCTAAGGGTCCACTGAGCTGCGGCCTCAGCTCTACCATGTACTGGGTTGGAGGGATGTCGTATCCAAGGCAGGCCCTTTCAAAATTTTCTAAGAAGGCCTCAGTATCATCGCCTGCCTTGTAGGTGGGGAATTTCCTGGGATGGGAAGTGGTACCTGGAGAGGAGTTGTTAGGATGGTCTGATGCACCCTGCCTAGTCCTTGCTGCTTCCAGTTCCATCTCTTTTTCTTTCAGCTCCATCTCTCTTTTATGGGCCTCCTGTTTGGCTTTTTCTTCTCTTTCTCTCAGCTCCATCTCTCTTTTATGGGCCTCCTGTTTGGCTTTTTCCAGCTCCATTTCTCTCTTGTGGGCCTCCTCTTTGGCTTTCTCTTCTCTGTCTCCCAGCTCCATCTCTCTCTTGTGGGCCCCCTCTTTGGCTTTCTCTTCTCTGTCTCTCAGCTCTATCTCTTTTTCTTTCAGCTCCATAGCCCTCTTGTGGGCCTCCTCTTTAGCTTTTTCTTCTTTGGTAGTCATTTTCCTGGTTTTCTTGTGCTGGGTCACACCCCTCTGCAGTTGACTGAAACTGGGATGTACTTAGCTCAGGCTCCTGCTGAGTGCTGCTGAGTTAACAGAGACTTTCTAACAAGCTACTCCCGAGGATGTAAAAAGAAAAAAAAAACAATTCACCTTGTAAATTACCTTTACTAGATCAAAGTTTGCTCACTGATTGAACCATTCTCTTAACAAAGGACCTTGTTAAAAAAAACTTAACACCTCTGCCTTCAGGCAAGGAGAGATAAGATATGCATCTACCTTCAGCTCTGCTTTCCAAGCAGCTAGAAGGAAAAAAAAATCTTACTGGCTTTTGGGTTTAAAACGATCCCACCGCTGTGCCACCATGTCATGGCTGTATCCCTACTTTGAACTTTAGGGTACAAATGTAGGGGCCTGCATGAAAACTGCTAAGCTTATCTACCAGCTTAGCTCTGGTCCCGCTGCCACCATTCTCGATGGATTCCCTCCCTGGGAAGCCTTGAGAAACCTTTCACCAATTCCCTGGTGAATACAGATCCAAACTGCTTGGATCTTAAACAAGGAGAGATTGACCCTTCCCCCCTCCTTCCTTTCACCAACTCCTGGTGAATACAGATCCAAACCCCCTTTGGATCTTAAAACAAGGAGAAATCAATCAGGTTCTTAAAAAGAAGGCTTTTAATTAAAGCAAAAGGTAAAAATTATCTCTGCAAAATCAGTATGGAAAATAACTTTACAGGGTAATCAAACTTAAAGAGCTCAGAGGAATCCCCTCTGTCTTAGGTTCAAAGTATAGCAAACAAGATAAGCACTTTAGTAAAAGGTACATTTACAAGTTGAGAAAACAAAGTAAATCTAAGACGCCTTGCCTGGCTTTTACTTACAATTTTGAAATAAGAGAGACTTGTTTAGAAAGATGGGGAGAACCTGGATTGATGTCTGGTCCCTCTCAGTCCCAAGAGCGAACAACCCCTTAAACAAAGGACACACACAAAAGCCTTTCCCCCCCCAAGATTTGAAAGTATCTTGTCCCCTTATTGGTCCTCTGGGTCAGGTGTCAGCCAGGTTACCCGAGCTTCTTAACCCTTTACAGGTAAAAGGATTTTAGAGTCTCTGACCAGGAGGGACTTTAGTACTGTACACAGGAGAGCTGTCACCCTTCCCTTTATAGTTATGACAGCCTCTCATCAAGATGGATTTACTAGATCGTAGTAGCGGGTGATTTACAGTGATGGGAGGAACACTGTAGCCCAGTGGTACTCAAACTTGGGTCGACGCTTGTTCAGGGAAAGCCCCTGGCGAGCCGGGCTGGTTTGTTTACCTGCCGCATCCACAGGTTCGGCCAATCACGGCTCCCACTAGCCGCGGTTCGCCGCTCCAGGCCAATGGGGGCTGCAGGAAGGGCGGCCAGCACGTCCCTCAGCCCGCACCGCTTCCTGCAGCCCCCATTGGCCTGGAGCGGCGAACCGAACTTGCGGACACAGTAGGTAAACAAACTGGCCCGGCCCGCCAGGGGCTTTCCCTGAACAAGCGGCAGCCCAAGTTTGAGAACTACTGCTGTAGCGTGTATGCTTACATAGTTAGGTCAACGTAATCTGCCTTATGACTACTTAACTTTGTAATGTAGACATGCCCTAAGTCACAATGACTAATTTTCACTTCTTTGTAGCTCAAGTTAGAACAAAGAGTTAAGAAAATTAAACTAAATACTTATGGAAATCTGGGAGCCAAGATTAAACTTTCTCATTTCCCTTTCTGTTACCAGGCCAGGTAACCCATTGCATATCAATAACCAAACTCCATTTTAAGTAGAGATAAAGTCAAACCTCTATAAATTAAAAATGAAAATTACTCAGTTTCCGTCCCCCCCCCCCCACTTGGGACAGAACAATTAGTGGGAAAAAATGGGTTTTAGAACCAGACCAAGAAGGATAGCCACACAGTATAAAACTCTGGTAACTCAATCACAGATTGTGACGTTCTCCTAGTGTTATCTGGACCGGTGATCTGCTAGGTCACTCCAATCTTTGACTCAGGGAGCCAGTCTTACCCTGCTCTGCTGTGAGAACCCCCACTCCCGTTCTGTTCACGCACAGCCTCTAGCATGTAAGCTGCTCCCAGCTACGTGAGTGAGCACTTTTGTCCAGCTGCTGCTTGGATTGTTCAACCAAATGACACTATCCAATATCTCCAGTCCCAGACACAACTCTAGGAACCTCCGTCTTGCAGTGTCCAGTTATACCCGCTGGACGCTGCAAGGTTATACGAGTTCAGCAATTTAACAAAGAAATTGATATGTACCAGGCTTGTCATCCCAAGGGGAATCTCTGACATGCTTCAAACCACTCGAGAGTCCAACAGATCCTTTGTTGCTGCCTAGGCCAGTGTCCTTTGTTCCTGTGAGGCTGGGCTAGGTTTGTCCCATACATGCCCTGATGAGGTGTGAACTGTCCCTCTGCTCCTGCAGAGTTTTGCCTGGGCTTGTTTTAAGCCATGAGGACACATTTTCAGCCTCAACTATATAAACGAAATTACAATTTATAACATTACTATAACAACAATGCTCAGTGCATCATGAGCCTTCTGAAGACACCCGACATGACAAACTTTGCATTAGATACCACACAATCATATTATAAGGATGAACATGGGGGTGAAGGGTGTTCCCCCGAGGTACAGAGCGTCACACAAACTGAGGTTTAAATGAACAACTCTGGTATTGCACATTGATGCAAATGTCAAAGTGAACCAAATTTTTTTCTCAGATGCATGCACCCTGAAATCTGCATTTCATTTGCGTATTCATGTCTGTGGTGAGTCGGTGTGGCTCCCCTCCTGCCCAGCAGAGGGAGCACCCTTGCAGGCACCCGAGTGGGCGGAGCCACCACCGCCTGTTCCCGCCCCCCGGAAGTCAAGGGGCGGGACAGGAAGTATAAAGGCCGGCCGCCGGAGCTCACTCGGGGCCCAGCCACTGCAGGGAGCGGACGTGCCGCCGGGAGACCGCTGAGACCCGAGACCGTTGCCCTAACTGGCCAAGCTCCCCCGAGCCCACTACGAGGAGGAGCCACCAGAGCCCCCCCGTGCCCGGTATTGGGAGGAGCCGTCGGACCTGCCCCGCGCCAACTATGAAGGCGAGGAGCCCCCAGAGCCCCTCCGCCCCTGTTGTTACCCGGAGGAGCTGCCGGAGCCCCAGTGGCCGGATTTCCCCGAGGAGCTGCCGGACCTGCCCCCAAGCCCCGGACGAGAGGAACCGATGCTGGTGGACTGGCCCGGACCCGGCGGCACCAACGAGGTAGGCCCTGAGGGGGAACCAGGAAGTAGCCCAGGGGTAGCCAACCCCGGTCAGGCTGCAGACGCATGTGAGCCAATGTCAGTGTGTTTCAGTCTGGACACCCCACTGACCAGCAGCGACACGAGCTGCTGCTAGGGCCCCGGACTGGGACGCAGTGGAGTGGGTGGGCCTGCGTCCCCCCCTGCCACCCCACTCTCGGGTGGCAGGTTTCCCCCTCACCCAACGCTCAGGTGTAGGAACCTGAGTCTACCTAACTGATTGTTTGCTCAGCCCCTGCACCAAAGGGCCTGAGCTGTGACTGTTTGTGCCTCGCCCTGATCCAGGGCCTGGGCCTCCTGAACTAACTGTTTGATTGCTCAGCCCCTGCCTGAGGGCCTGAGCCCAGAACTAACTGTTTGTCTGCTCAGCTCCTGCACCAGAGGACCTGAGCCCCTGAACTAACTGGTTGTTATTCCACCAGTGGTGAGCCAGTGTGGCTCTCCTCCTGCCCAGGAGGGTTGAGCCCTGGCACGAACCTCTTACAATGTCCAAAGGCAGAATTTACCTTGATTCTTGTGGAATTTGTTTCTTATTATAAACTATGCCTTCCAACCTGGTGCATAGGAATATGCCTCCTAAACCCACAAAAGATATTAATCCATAGTTCCTGGAAGATCTATAATCTAGTATCGTTAACATCCGTATATATTTAAATATAGACACAGGCTCCATTGTACAAACTAGTATAATGTATATTGCCAGAATATTTCCTAGATTTCTTTGATAAATCTTATTACCCTGCCAGAAAAGTGATTTTTATTTTCTCACTGAGCTTGGTTCAGATGCTGATGAGAGTGCTGACTAAAGGCCTGAGATGACTTTCAATGCCAATTGGATCAGGGCCTAAAGATCACACATTATTAAGGACGGCACCAGGAGCGCCGCCAGCTTTTCTGCCGCCTTAGGTGGCGGAAGGTCCTGCCCCGAAATGCCGCCCCCCACAGAGGCGGCAGAAGATCCCGCAGCCGAAATACCGCTGCGGTCGCCGCCCCCCAAATTGTAGCGCCCTAGGAGACCACCTAGGTCGCCTAATGGGTTGTGCTGGCCCTGGAGGGCACACAAATCCTCTCCTGGGTTACTAATATAAGCTCTTATTCAGGAAAGCATCCCTACACAAGAAAGCACTTATGTGCATGATTCGCTTCAAGCACACGCTTACATTTTATTAAAATCAATTCAATTTAAACACATGCTTAAAGTTAAGCACATGTTTAAGTGCTGTCCTGATATAGGGTGGAATTAAGTTAAGTGCTTAAATGCTTTCCTGAATCAAGACCATAGTTCTTTGTTTAGAGTGTCTTGTGTTAGAATATTTTGTGTTTTGTTTTTTTTAAACCAAAGGGAAAAAAGCAAACTTATATTTCAATGCATTTTTAATTCTGAATCTCCTAAAAACATTCAGAAATATTTTTACACATACAAAACTCAGATGCATTTAAGTGGCTGTCTTCTGCCACCCAGTAACTCTCAGTTTGTTGGCTTATGTATATCCCAAAGGAAACACTTATGAAATAAAGGCTATACCTGTTATAAACAGAGCGGTGGCAAACTCAATAGTTTCAGAACAGTAGGTTCATGAAATCCTTTTAATCAAGGTGTTGCTTATAGCTTATTACAAGTTTTTTCAGCTGTATCTCTGTTGCCCTTTCTATAAAATTCAGGTAATTTGTAATAATTAGTTACCTATCTCACAGTTAATGAATTATCTATAACACAAGTGTTGTGAAGTTTAATTGATATTTGTACAGTGTTTTGAGATCCTTAGGTACAAAATTCTAGAAATATGCAAAAAAAACCAAAACATACAGATACCTATGGTGACGGGCCCATCAAAAATGCATGTAATGTCATAAATAAATAAATACAAATAATAATAGTCATCCATTGAATTAGACTCTTCTGTTTCCTTTTCTCTACCTGTCTAGAGATTTATATGCTCCACCCCAGGAAGCATACACCAGGAATGCATTTGATAATTCCCTTAAAAAAATAGGGCAAACAAAGTCACCTTTGACATAAAAGCTATGTCAAGTTTTTAAGTTTATTTATTCTTATTTTATTTAATACTTGTGAATGCACTAGATTAATAGCCATGGAGACTGAAGTCCTTTTTTTATCCACAAAAAAAGTACAGTTAGCAGCAGCACAGAGTGAGTGTCTGTCATAGTGATCCTAGGACTCCACTTGTACATACTGCAGAAGAGCCTTTTAAAAAATTGAGATCTGTCCTGCAATTAAGCAGGATTATATTGCCTCAGAAAATGTGGAACAATATATTTCCATAAAATGTGGTATCCCCTCCCCCACCCCGTTAATATAAATCCAGTGCTGGTGAAAGATGCGAGACAAAATCTTGGAGAATAAAGTTCTCTCTTTCAATGGTTCTCAAAGTATGATCCATAGAAAATGCTGAGGTTGTTCGCAGAGCTGCTTCTGACCTAATAGTGAATGATCTGTCGGTATACTTGCAGTGACACATTTTGTTACTTGTAGTGCATAGTTTAGGACACTCACCATTTGAGCATTCTTTCTGGGTGTGCGATGCTACTGAACTTAAAAAAAAAAAAAAAACCCAAAACAGAACAAAACCCCAAAACAACATCCCCACTCCCCCCCCTCAAAACAGGCACTCCTCTGTATCCTCAATGGTGGCTTCATTTCTTCCTTTGTGGGATGTTTCTTTGGTGTGAATATGGCAATGACCAAAACTGTGGACTGACCTCAGAACTAGAGGGAGATGTAGCATACAGAAAGATAATACCAAATTGGAATATCAGAGCAGTGGGTACTACAGGAAACCAGAAGAACTGTGTTAACTAACATATACATTACTACTCCTAAGAACAGTAAAAACAAACAACAACCACCACAAAAAAACCAGCATAAATACAAAGCATGTAGCATGGGTTTGGAACAATGAAAGTAACAAAAATGCACCATATCCTGACAGAGCCACCCAGAGGATTCAGGGGGTCTGGGGTCTTCGGCGGCGGGGGTCCTTCCGCTCCGGGTCTTCGGGGCACTTCGGCGGCGGGTCCTGGAGCGAGTGAAGGACCCAATGCCGAACTGCCGCCGAAGACCCGGAGCGGAAGGAGCCCTCGCCGCTGAATTGCTGCCGAAGACCCGGAGCGGAAGAAGCACTGGGTCCTTCACTCGCTCCGGGTGTGTTCGGCGGCACTGAAGGACCTGCCACCGAAGACCCGCCGAAAACTCTTGTGGGGGCCCCTGCAAGGCCTGGGACAAATTGCCTCACTTGCGCCCCCCCCCCCCTCCGGGTGGCCCTGTATCCTGAGACCATTACTTGTTTTCACACTCATTCCTTATTCAGGGAAATTTCCTTTGGCTTCCAAATTCCTGCCTGCCAAATTCTTGCCATCTTTGATCTTATGATACACATTCCACTGATGAGTGCTTAGCTCAGTGTCCATGGCCACTCCAATCTCAGTCAATCAGAAGAGACTGCCACCAAATGAATCAGATTTTTAAAATACTCAAATTTTCAGCCGCAAATATAGTGATATTACAGAGAAAGGGAGGTCCAACTTTTCCAAGAACAGAGACTGCTCTGCAGCTATCTACATCTAAAAACCCTGCCTCTAGCATATTTCTAGCCAACACAAGAAAGGAGGGCATGAGACAGACACTGCTGAAAGAAAGATAATCTAAGTATCCTTCTAAGTTGTTTCTTTTTAAGATAAGCATAAGCTTATCATCCAAGCTTAGATTTCAATTGAAATCATTGTGTCAGTTTTAAAAGAGCTGACCTAAAATTAAATGGATTGACATTATTGCTTTAACTTAACTGTCAGAATTTTAAAGAGTACAACGTTAGATTTTTCAGATTTCTAATTAACATGGCTATTATGGAAGAAAAAATAAAATGATTTCTTGTTCGGAAGTAGAGAGCTGAATATGTAAGGCAAGAAGCAATCAAATAGAAATGAACAATTCTAAATGTTGGTTTAGTTATAGAACTCGGTACAATAAGATTAGCTGTGGACAAGATAAACTAGGAGAAACATACCACAATGTCAATCTACAAAACATTGCCAGATTAAGTACTCAAAATTGTTAGCAAAATATTTGAAATATTTGCATTTAACTGTATTTAAAAAAAAATGAATGAAATGAACAAAAGCATATGACTTAATGATAGTGCAAAAGACAGGTTTAGGAACTAGAGAAAGATCCCAGTAAATATGCACTGGATAACAGTACAGTCTCTCTCATCATGTAATATGCAATAACTGTATTGTTAATGAAAAACAATTCTGAGAATTATAGTAGTCAAGAAAATAGATGCTACATACATTCTTTTTATATTACATATAATACCATTAAATTTCAACATTGAGCAATAAAACTATACTAATTCTTATTATGTGATTAGTCTAGAAAGATTGGCTCGATGGTCTAATATATTTTTCCTTTTTAATGTAATTTTATAAATTTGCATTTCTAGACTAGTGGTTTGAACTATGCCACTTTAACATTGGACTGATATCAATTTCTGTATTTAATTTGATTAAAAAGAGAAAATGAAGAAATTGCTTAATAATATTACCAATTAAATTGTTCCTGTTTCATTCTGAAGTATACATGCCATTGAGGTAAATGGATATAAGAAGTGATTTCCTACCCTAATTGCTGCTGCTGTTTGGTTGGGGACTTTCTTTTCAAAGAGGTTTGATTAGCAGTGCAGTATCATATCTTCCTGTATGTTTGACTATCTTCAGAAATATGTATGTGCATGTCAAATTTGCAGAGTGTTGTAGTATGTAGTTAAAATTGAAGAGACCCTAAAATTGGGGGAACAGGGTTTTTTTTTGCCCACAATTCTCTCCTCTTCAGGGTCACTTTAGAAAATGCTTTCAATCGTGCAGACACAGTGATCACTTCTTTCAGAGACTGGCTGAAATTTACTACTCAGGATCTAGTGCTGTAAGTTACTCCAGGCTGATTGATAGCTCTGAGGGGATGTGTTACTATGTATATGTGTTATTATTAATTATTATTATTTATTATATAAAAAGACATTCCCCAAACTAGACACTCCACTGCACACTCTTCTCCCTCTGGGGACCTAATGAGAGAACACCGGACTGATTTGTAGTCATTTTGCTAATGCCCTACTGGAAAGCACTCAGATACTATGGTGATTAGTGCAGCATAAAAATGGTATAGACTACACTAGACTATACACAAGCAGAGCCTCCTATAACACTAGAAAGGAGAAAAGCAGAAACAGCATGAAGCCCACTAGGAATCTCACCACACAGATCTAGTCTCCCCACCAAGAAACCATAGTGAGGGGCATAATCCAAAATCCTAAAATAGATTGATAAAGTCTGTTGGGGAACCAGGATGCTTCTCTCCATTTTATGAGTCCTACCTGAGGCATGATGCAGGTTACTCCCTCTTCCTCTTTAGCAGGAAGTCTCCATCCATGATTCCCCTAACACTTGTTCCTTGTTACCCTCCAGCGGTCATTAATCTTCTGATTGCTAGTTGCAGACCTGGTTTATGATTTGGGGGAGCATGGTGGAAATTATTTTATATAAATGGGGGTGAGAAATGGAAAACATGACAAGTATGAGCTCTCAGAAAGCTATGCACTCCCCAAATTTCCAAATAGTCCTAACGATCTAGGAACCGAGACCACTTTCAATTTAATTTCCCTTTCAAAGAATGGAATCATTTTGCAGAACTACATCAGCTACTACCAAGGCCTGCTTTCTGGGCTTTTAAGGATGAGGAAACAAATGAAGATTTGTAAAGAGATGTTATATGCAGTTGGGTAAATTCTCCTTTATATCACCTTATGCACTGGGCATTTGGTTCTTGCCACAAGCTACAGATCCTTTTAGCCAGCTGTTTCTCCTGGCCTTGTTTCATTGAAGTGCTGGTTTTTAATCCTTGTACAAGGGCCGCTCCACATCCTGAATAAGAGAGTTAATTTTATGGCATATTATAAGGATCACACTTTCACCTCTGGGCTGACAACTTTGTAACCTGGTTGCACTGGCATGATGTGGTGCTAATGCACAATGTAACTGTAGTCCCCTCCCCAAAGGTGTGGCTCAACCTTCTCCCTGTTGCCTGCTGCTTGGAACAGCTTTGTCTCTCTGACCTCAGAGTCCTGGGTTCTTTATCTTGTGTCTGGTGCCTCCCCAAGGGGGACCCTTCCTAGTGCATGGAACATAAAAGGTGCTGCCCCTTGGGAAAATGTTTATTACCAAATAATATATTAGAAACATAGTCCAATATGCAAGAAATACAATAATTATCACAACCCCCCAATGTAGCAATACAACAACAGGGGAAGCTTTATTAGATACAAGGAACGTAGTACAGGGGATACTGAAAGAATAGGAGTAACTAAAATAATAAACCACCAACAATATCTTTAAAT
This sequence comes from Emys orbicularis, assembly GCF_028017835.1. Lineage (NCBI taxonomy): Eukaryota > Metazoa > Chordata > Testudines > Emydidae > Emys > Emys orbicularis. Next base: position 262,358,835 of record NC_088683.1, on the reverse strand, counting down.
CACCTCAACATTTACAATGGTCCCAACAGCCCCAGCTTCCTTCCAGCATCTGCCTGGGCAAAACAGGAGTAGAGAATCGGTTCTTTGAGGGGTGATGCAGGGCTGTGACTGCTGGCCAATTTAAAACTGATCAGAAAAATAAAGAAACATGAGATTTCTCATAAGGCCTTCAACTCTGAAAGGTAAGAATCGTCTGCACTGGTTTGGAGTCCAATGGAAAGATAGGCTGAATATGAGTAGGCTGACCAGAAATTGCTCCTCCGCCTCCAGGTTGCTGGCCTCTGCTTGGCTGACACTTTTCAATGAGCCAATAACTACCAGCAGAGTTAAAGTTTCCCTTTGGATAAAAATGGGAAGTTTAATGGGGACCTCAGGCTGCTGTGATACTTCTCCCTCTGCTCCCCTCCAACAACAGCTCAAACCAAAAGTAAAACCAAATCCTTTGTCTTTGAGTTCAGGCTGATAATTGGTTCTTGTAGAGGATTCCAGCTTGTTCTACCTCTGCCCTGCACTGTACGGAACCTGGGAAACAGAGTCTTGAGCCTCTACTGCCATTGCTACGATAGACCAGAGGCAAGTCCCCTAGAGGTTTAATGTAGTACATCAGGAACAACCAACTCCAGAGGGAGTTACATAACAATGCAGCATAAATTGATGACATCATATTGGTGTAAATGCCAGGGCACTGTGATAAAAGTCTTCTGTCCTATGGGACCAAGGTAAGAACATGTTGAGCCTGCGCTGCAGCCAGCTCTTTTCAATAGTGCGTAAAATAAATTAGACATTTACTGCACCCAAATTACCCTTATTTTAAGTGTTTACATTTTCAAGGACTACCTCTCTAGGTCTCTCTTATAGTAGTAATAGTGTACTTTGAAGGCAGTCACATTAGATTCTGTTACCTTCTGTTCTTTTATATGGGGATACTTTTTTAAAAATAAAACTGTATCCACAAGATAGAGGTATGGTGGGGTCTTCTCTCTTAAAGAGAGATGGCTCCAAATTGCCCATCCACTTTCTTTAGGTGGAGAAACCTTTTATCATTGGAAAGACATGGATTTACCGCAGAACCATTTTAACAGTTCTATATTCTAACCCTTTTATCAGCCAATTCTGTGGTATCGAGAGAATCGTAGGGCTGGTCTACACTGGAAACTTACATCGGCATACTTATGTCTCTAGGATATGAAAAATCCACACACCTGAGAGATGAAATTAAGCCACCCTCACTCCCAGTGTAGACAGTGCTAGGCCAGTGGAAGAATTCTTCCATTGACCTACCTACCGCTTCTCGGCAAGGTGGATTAACAACAGTGATGGGAGAACCCCTCCCATTGCTTTAGTAAGTGTGTACACTAAAGCAGCTGCACCGCTGTAGGGTTTTAAGTGTTGACATAGTCTTAGTGCCATTAAAAGGAATGGTAAATAACACGTGTGTCATTCGTTCACCACAGCAATTATACATCAGCAATGCAATGTGATCCTCTGCTGGGGTTGTATCTCTGTGCCAGGATGGCTCTGGCTGTGCACCTGGACTCATACCTAGACCAATCTCCCAGCCCTGAGCTCAGGTTTCTGTTTGGGCCTGGTTCCCCTCCTGCAGCATATGCCCTTGCCTGCAGCCCAAGCTGCACAGTCACCTTCCTACCAGTTGATGGGCCCAGAACAAAACGGACGTCCTGTAAACAATCACCTGTCCCCATTTGATCAAGGCTGAGCAACTTCTCCAGAGCAATATTCTAATAGGAGGAGATCTGGCAGCATGAAGCCAGAAATAGGATTTCCTGCCAGATCTCCATCCAACCCCGGCTCTGTGGGCAGAGAGACTTCTCCTTTCCTCTGCCCACTTCTCTCATTAATGAAGGCGCTGTGTGGGAGCTAAGATAGCCCTCTCACATCAGTACTGCTGAGGATGTAAGCCCATAAAAATGTAATCCTAGTAATTGTCCATATATAAATATACAAAAGAAAATTGAACCAGCTTTGAAAGAACAACATAAGAAATTGCCATAAGAACTAACACCTAAGGATGCACAAGACAAATATGTTGACTTGTAGTTGGTAACACTATCCTTAACTCAACTAAAATTATTTTTCCTCCCCTATCTTCCATCTTAATAAATGGAAACCAAACTTCATTCACTGCTCAACAGGCTGCCTTTGAACAAAGAACTTGGTTCTGTCATTCATTCACTAGACTAGATTGAGATTTCACTTCCTCTCCAAGCAAAAACTCTATGCCCAGGCTGCCTTAACTAACAACCTTTCGTCTCAAGAAAATTAAAATGTGCATCCTGTAAATTATGCTGACAGCTAACATGTTGCCAGCATAGCATTGCCTGGCACGTCCCTATTTAGCTTCACAACGCTGGCATGAAGGTGCTATGAAAAATAAAGATATGTAATACTGTTCAAAAAAACCCAACACAACATTCTAAAAACTCTCTGCTTCTGAAATACCACTGAGCTCAATTAAATGCTTTTGAAAAGAAATAAATAACTTGAAAGATTCCCCCCTGCCAAAAAATGTTCAAAATGCATACAAAATAGTTAGCCATCTTTGAATGCCACCACTCACTGAAAATTGCATCGAACTGCTTTCCAACTATCATTGAGAAAATAAAGCTCTCTTTGTAAATCTGTCACTCTGAAGTGAGAGAACAGGTTGAGATGACATCATAAAATTTATGAGCTAACTTGCCCTTCCCTGGAGCTACTGGTGTACTAGCATTTATGATAAAATGACATATATACTTGTGCCACCTTTTGTTATTCAGATACAGAAAAAAACAATTTTAGAAAACAAGTTACCCAGTTTACTGAAATAAAATACTGGAACTCGGATCTTTGTTGTAGATAAGTAACTTCCAATTGTAGAAATGATTTTACACTATGCACAATGTAGGTCACATACTTCATTTAGTAGAGTCAAAGTACATAAACAAAAATAAGGAAGATTTAGTATGCTGTGCATTTTGCACCTCAGAGGCTAACGTGAATTATAAGGCAGGAATATTGCTGGAAATAATTTCCCTCATAAGTTTATTAATATTTAGCACAACTCAGTGACCATACAAGCATTCTTCCATTAGTCCCACAGGCCACTTGGGGTCCATCTACACTAGAATAAAAGACCCATGGCATGGCCACAGCTGGCCAAAGCCAGTTGGCTCAGGCTTGAGGGACTCGGGTAGGAGAATTAAAAATTGCTGTGTAGACATTCAGTCTCAGGCTGGAGCCTGGGTTGTGGGACGCTCCCCAGCACAGGGTCCCAGAGCTCAGACTCGAGCCCAAGTCCGAACATCTACTCAGCAACTGTACAGCCCTACAGTCCAAGCCAGCTGACCCAGGTCAGCCAGGGTTGTTTAGTTGCTGTGTAGGTGTACCCTTGGTGACTACTATATCCAAAACATCAATACACCCATGTACACCCTTATGTTCTATACCCTAGCAACAACACAGTTCTAAGCATTAGTCAAAAATATTCACAACAGGATCAGGCCCAGGAGACACCTTCCCATCATGGCATGACCCCAGAGGGGTAAGGAAAGGCTTTGACAAAGAACCCCTAGAAACCCTTGTGTTCTACAGACTATAATTAACAAGTGATATCATTGCTGGTTATTGGACTTTTGCTACAATGAGTTTAGGGTGGCACTCTGCTCTCTTCATGGTTTTTCCCTTTATCTCACTTTGCTCTGTTTCTCCCCAGCTGCTAGACTGAGCATTTCTAAACAATTACTTACTGCACCTGGTGCCCAATTAACATGTTTTCTTTATTTTTGTTACTTAGCCCAATAACAACAGATATACTGAAGCATGAAGCTGTGCAGATTCGCATTTTAACATCTCAAATAAATAGCTTTGTTGTTGTTATTACTACCTTCTAGAAAAAAATCTCACACATGGGTACATTTAGTTTGCCTTACTCGTATACAATTCCCATATCAGTCATAGCTGTTCATGAGTAAGGCAAGAGGGATTTATCCCATACAAGAGTGACTACTCAATAGTCATAGTTTTCAAACATTTCTAGTGCTATTTGGGAAAAAAAATCACTCATACTATTTTATTGCTGTTGAATTGTTTTATGTAGTCATTAGGAAACTGATTCCACAGATAGAATAGTAATTATAAGAGTTGGGTTCTTTAAATTAACCATATAGATTGGACAGAGGCAAAAAGGAGACACGCATTACCTCTGAAAATCTCAATGAAAAGTGTTGCTTCTCTTATTCACATTCACAAAATCCCCAACTTCTCCCTTATTCACATAATACGATTGGTGTTTTACTAAACTATATGGAAGGAGTAGATTGGGACATAGGGCAGGGATTCAGAAGCAGGTTTTCTAATTCCAGATCTGAGGATAATTTGCTTTGTAGCCTTGGGTCAGTCACCTAACCGCTCTCTGTTTCAATTTCTTCTTTCTAGAATTGACCACTTGCGAAGAATAATATCAGATTTATTCAGATCACCATAAGAGACTTTTTAATTGGTAGATTGATGGAGATATTATTTATTAAGGACTCTCCTACAGTACGTGTAAAAGCACTGGCTTAGTTCTGTTGCTTATTTTCTTTAAATAATCTAAATGGGATGTCTGAAAAATATTTTTTATCTCTGCAGTGGAGACATTTTTTACTCTATCTTGTAGGCTATTAGGCTGTTGATCATCCCCCTTTCCTGTGGAAATATGGCTTTGGTTATTCCTGAACACACTGAATCACGTACCACATCATGCTGACTGGGAACAATTGTATTGCACCAAGGTGTGAATATTCAAACTCCTTGGTATTGCCAATTATTTTCTTAGGGAAGGCAATGTGAAAGCTTATCAATTCCAGATCTGGCACGCTTACAGCGATTGAAGAATATAAAAGTTTGTAGAATACATACTCAATTGCATTCTAATGCTTTAATGATGGTTAAGTGAAAGTGTAGGTTGAGGTGGTATCCTGTGAGTAAGTGTAAGGGAGCTGTAAAAGGCTGTGAAATGGTTCTTAAGCTGTACACCTGTGATATTCTGTATGGGAAGTTGGCTATGTCTAGGAATGTACACCAGGTCCTAGAACTTCCTGGATCTTATAGTGCCAAGGCGCACTGTGCGTATGTGCCATGTGCATACTGAGGTACTGCTCAAAGAGAGTAGAAGGAAGGTGGCAACCTTTTCCTTTTTGTCCTTCAGTAGTGTTAGATGGAATCTTGTAGATGAGAGTGAATGGGTTGTAAAAGGAGGTGAAAAGATTAGATATTTCAGCAACTGCGAGGTTAGCAGAGTAAAGGTATGTGTGTTAATGGGGCATAATGCAGCATTGCTGAAATATGGCTTAGTTAAGGTTGCATGGGTTTTCATAAGTTTGAGTTTTGCTCAACTCAGCATTCTGCAAGGGGACAACATACCACCAAGCAATCTTAACTCTCCGTTATCATAGTATTTTGCCATTGAATTTCCTACCTTTTTGAACAGGAAAAGATATGTTGTTGGTAGGAGTTAATAGTCATACAAATCATGTCCCACAATCTGCATACCAAGTCAGCCCCCCCATACACATTAACAGGGCCCCACCAGCCCTGCTCTGGCACACCTCCTCAGCCATGCCCCTGACTCAGATACTAAGTTTCCCCCTCCAATTTGGTCCCTTCCCCATTACTATACACACACACACACACACACACAAACCCCACACAAGCTGGGAAGACATCTCCCTGAAGTCCTTTCTTCCTGGTATACAACCATTTCAATTGCTGCTACTTCCCCACTCTTATAACCTGACTCACATTCAGTGCCTGGAGTGAAGGACAATTATGGTACAGTCAAATGGTGGTTTGGGTCATTTTTCAGGATGATTGGGGAATGGAGTTTGTGACAGGACCAGTGAAAGAAATCACAGACAGGATGTGTGTTCCAATATACTGACAGTTTTATGTTGAGAGAAAGATCCTCTGGCCCCTGTCTGATGGAGATGTAGTACATCTCCAAGAAACAATGAGATGTGGCAGCTTGCATTGTTCCTGTGTCATACAGTACACATTTTCTGGTCAGCCATGAACCCTCCAATTTCCCGATTAATGTTCTTCCAACACTATCAATAGCTTTCATATTGTCAATGTAGCAATTATGCAGACATGCAGCCAAATCAGAGAAAACTCTTAGCTCCTAGAAACAAATCTCTGCTGTGGTCCAAATCTCCTCTCACACATTTTATGAGGTACACACCATGAATAAGGCCAGATCATTTCTGCTGAACTGAATCACCACAATGTATGGTACTATATCACAACCTCTTAAGTCATTGTTTAGATGCTGCAGAATGGGTAAAACATGATGCCAGTGCATGTCACCTCTCTCCACCCAAATTATCCTGTAGCCATCAATCCCCATGTCAGTGTGTACTCCTTGCTCTCCCACAAACTTTTTCAATCGTGTGATCCAGGAAATACTCAGAATCTACATGCTGGCAACCCTGGCAGCATGCATATTTTTTTTTCCCCCCTCAGTGGTCAAGGTACCTGCACTGTCAATTCCAAAAATCTATGCTATGTGTCTTTGGAAACACCACATTAATCTGCTCTGAGATCAGGGAATAGATGCTTGCTCTTCCAGCAGCTAATAAAATACAGATTTCCCCCAAACAACCAATCCATAGGCTTGCCTATCACCTGTCGTCATTTCGTGACCCCTCCCACAGATGCAGCCAGTCTCCCAGTCCCTGTCCCCCCATCTCCGTTCCTACTCTAAACCTCCACCACACAAAGTCCTTTGTCTCCAGCTCTGCCCCACCCGATAAACCTAAAATTTGGGTTAGACCAGTTGCTGACTATTATGCTGTGTTAACCATAAACCTGACAAAATATAAACATGTTCCATTATAATAGAGAATTTCCAGCAAGCAATATGAGTTACTAAATCTTTATTGCAGACGTATACAGAGGTTCAGACTAGAAACATCAGTGGTGGGGTGTTCCCCAGAGACAATGGACTATAAGGTGGATAGAAAGCTGGCTAGATCATCGGGCTCAACGGGTAGTGATCAACGGCTCGATGTCTAGTTGGCAGCTGGTATCAAGCGGAGTGCCCCGGGGTCGGTCCTGGAGCCAGTTTTGTTCAACATCTTCATTAATGATCTGGATGATGGGATAGATTGCACCCTCATCAAGTCTGCAGATAACACTAAGCTCGGGGAGGGAGAGGGAAGAGAGGAGAAGAATTAGATACTCTGGAGGGTAGGGATAGGGTCCAGAATGACCTAGACAAATTGGAGGATTGGGCCAAAAGAAAGCTGATGAGGTTCAACAAGGACAAGTGCAGAGTCCTTCACTTAGAACGGAGGAATCCCATGCACTGTTACAGGCTGGGGACCGACTGGCTAAGCAGCAGTTCTGCAGAAAAGGACCTGGGGATTACTGTGGATGAGAAGCTGGATATGAGTCAACAGTGTGCCCTTGTTGTCAAAAAGGCTAATTGCATATGGGACTACATTAGTAGGAGCATTGCCAGCAGATCGAGAGAAGTGATTATTCCCCTCTATTCGGCACTGGTGAGGCCATATCTTGAGTATTGCGTCCAGTTTTGGGCCCTCTACTACGGAAAGGATGTGGACAAATAGGAGAGAGTCCAGTGGGGGGCAATGAAAATGATTAGGGGGCTAGGGCACATGATTTATGAGGAGAGGCTGAGGGAACTGGGCTTATTTAATCTACAAAAGAGAAGAGTGAGGGGGGATTTGATAGCAGCCTTCAACTACCTGAAGGGGGGGGTTCCAAAGAGGATGGAGGTAGACTGTTCTCAGTGGTGGCAGAAGACAGAACAAGGAGCAATGGTCTCAAGTTGCAGTGGGGGAGGTTTAGGTTGGATATTAGGAAAAACTATTTCACTAGGAGGGTGGTGAAGCACTGGAATGGGTTACCTAGGGAGATGGTGGAATCTCCATCCTCAGAGGATTTTAAGGCCTGGCTTGACAAAGCCCTGGCTGGGATGATTTAGTTGGGTTTGGTCCTGCTTTGAGCAGGGGGTTGGACTAGATGACCTCCTGAGGTCTCTTCCAACCCTAATCCTCTATGATTCTATGATAATGGTGTCGGCACATTCCCTTGAACTACCCAAGCAAGAATAAAGTGTTTGCATAGAATCCTTCTCACAGCTTTTTCTTTATTGGTGCAGGCACACTGGAATCCTTCCAGCTCCATATCCACACAAGCGAAGAAGTGAACATGTTTTGAAATATGATTCATACCCCCCAAAGACTAGTCATACACTACCTTGGGTAAAAATGGACAGATTGAGACTATTCTGATCCAAATCACATCAATAGTCTGATCTCTAGCTCTGCACAAACAAACCTCGAACATTTTGAAAAGTTCCTATTATTTTCAGGGCTTATATCTCTGGAATCCCTTGCTCAAATGATCCCAAATTTGGATCATTCATCCTAATCTGCATTTCCGTGAAGCATAGCAGACTTCAGGAAAATCCATGCAACTATTTAGATTTCACAGCACTTAAGATCATCATCCTTTAAACAGGAAGGATAGAGGGATGACGGAAGGAAAGGGCTCCTTTACACATCCATCTGCAGCATAGAAAGCTCTGAAAATTGTGATGTGGCCCATTCAGCTCAATGTGATGTTCTCAGCTGAATCAGAACACTTTAGGGAGATTAACATAACCCAAAACAATAGCTTTGAGCCTGTGAACTGCTCCATTCAACACAGTGGATGTCATTCCCCCCCCCCCCCCCCGCCCTGCCCCCGAGTGCTCAGAGGAGGTGGTTATGCCCATTCTCATCTCCCTACCCAAAGGGGCAGGTCTTCCACCGATCCTGGCTCCAATGACACAGAGGCCTGAGACCCTCCCAAAAGGGCACCCCCCCCAGCCAAGATCACACAAGGAAAGAGAGGGAGAGGGTCTAATCCCTGTAGCTGGGTGGGCATGCATCCCTAGATCCTGGCACACACACAGGGGACAGAGAGAGGGGCTCAGACACCCCTAGATCTGGGCACACACGGGAAGGGACAATGTGGCTCTGACAGGTGCCCCTGCCATTATTCTCCTCCAGTTCCCCTGCCACTCACCCTCACAGCCCCCTTCTCAATGTTCCACCCCTCCAATCCCCCAACCTCTTTCCCCTCCCCTATCACCCTCCCCTCGCTGCATCCTCAAACCCCTCTACCCCTATATCCCCACTCTTCTGCTCCCTAATGCACCTCCCAGGAAGAATTCATGTCTAGTTTTTCCCCCCAAATACTTTTTTTACATTCACTGCAAACTAAAATTGCCACCCATGACTCACAAATTGTAGCAAGCTCCAGCCACTCAAAATTTCTTTTGTCTTAGGTGCGGGCTGGCGATTAACTTATCCTTAGTTATGTTAATTGAAGGGTGAGTTCCCATCAATCTCAATGACATCTGTGACTCATTCAGTCATTTGTACCTCTCAGTTTAACAGTACTTGACAGCAGAAGGAAACTTGCTTTTTGGATTTTGGGGGGGGGGGGGGAGAGGGGGATCAGCTGTAACTTGGAAAAACTCTTAGGCAACTGACCCAAAATTTGGATGATTAACTCTACCCTCTGCACAGCAAATTTCAAAGCAATCCAACTGACTGTATTTTATAACAATTACAAGAGTTTAGCTTTAATGCATATAGAATTGTGCCCCCCACCCCGGTTTATATCTCTGCAATCCCTAGCTCAAATTATTTCAAATTTAGGTCACTAACCCTACTCTGCATTCTCCTCAGACATACCACATTTTCAATGAATCGGACTATGCGTGTCAATTTTAGAGGCCTTAGAAAGGAAGACCTTTAAAGAGAAGTTGTGATGCAACCTTAACTACAGTGGTGCGGCAGCACCACTATATTATACCTTATGGGGTGTATACTTTACACTCTTAAGAGTACGGGATTTCCCCTATGCCTGTGTCCTGTTGGTCTTGATGGACTTATAAATTATTCCTTATTTTTGCACTTCATGTCTCAATCACTAATGACACCCCATAAGCTGGTCATTGGGGTGGAACTCCCCCTTATGCAGAGGGCAAGCTCAAGTTCTGTGCACTATTTAAGTCTTAGGCTATGGCTACACTACAGAGCTTACAGCAATGCAGTTGCACTGATGCAGCTATGCTGTTGCTGTTAGTGCAGACACTAAGTCGACGGGAGAGATCTCGCCCATCGATTTCATTACCCCAGCCCCCATGAGAGGCAGTAGCTATGTCGGTGGGAGAAGCTCACCTGCCGACACAGCGCTGTCCACACTAGCGCTTAGGTTGGTATAACTTACGTCCTTCAGGATGGTGGCTTATTTATACTCCAAGCGACATAACTTATACCGACCTAAGCTGTAGTGTGTACATAACCTTAGTCAAACATTCAAAACAGGGAGGGGTGAAAGTAACACAGAAGACTTACTGGTATGGGGGCCCGACTCCGGGCCCCTGGAAGGGGCAGGGCCTCGGGCAGACGGGGAAGGGCTGGGGGTCAGCCTCCCCCAGCCAGCCCTTCCACCTGCCTGGCCCGTGCCGCCCAGGTGGAGATTAAATCGCCAGGCCCCAGGGCAGCTTCTCCTTTTACCACCACCATCCCGCCCATCGGATAGCAAAATGGGCCGTGGCAGTGCTTTAATGTCAGCTGCATATGGACTGGTACCGACGGCCACTTTTTACCCGTATGCCATACTGGCCCATACCAGCCTACTTTCACCCCTGAAAACAGGGCTTACGTGGTTTTTAAGTGAAGCATAGGCACCATGCTGATCCTCTGCAACGGGGTAAATTTCACACTAGGATAGCTTGTTATTATAATGACCTTAACCACTCTCCAACCCCAAATATGTTACATTTGCAATCTCCAACCTTGAGCCCAATCAATTTCCCAGTAAATCAGAGCTTGTCCACTGACTAAAAGGGAAATGGATCGTGCCCATTTTAAGCAAGAAAGATGGGTTTACTCGAACTAGGATTTTCATTGCTGCAACAGGTCATATTGCTTCTAAGCCATCGGGTTAGTCCAAATCAATATCTGTTTAAACAGTTTTGCATGAATACTAGAGAACCACTGTTTTACACTTGCTAAAGAATTCAAGAAATGTTATGTCCATTTTACTAATCTAACAATAATTACATTGGCCACTTTCCCTGAAGTAGTGCTGACACTGTAATGAATTGCATTGCCCCAGTGTGTGATTCAGCAGTTGGAAACACACAAATGATGTTTCAGTTTTTTATTTTTAAAAAAATATAATTTTCTTGAAAAGAAAAGAAAAGAAAAGAAAAGAAAAGAAAAGAAAAGAAAATAAAAGAAAGCACGTTAAGATTTCTGGACTAACTCTGAGCTTAACAGTAAAATTTTGTCTGAAGGAGGAGAGCAGTTCCTGAAATCACTGAATATCACCAAAAGGCAAATGGAAATGATCTTTTCCCCTCAGACAATTTATTTAGATTAAGTTAATATTTGTTTTATGAATACCAATTTTATTTTCTCATAGGATATCTGCAAGGTGTCCCAGCAGATACTGGAATGATTGCAGGCCTTTCTGTTCCCACCACAAGAGCAAAGTCTTCAGGGATAGGCCTCTGGTTCCCTCTGTGTCTACCGGAGTGTAGGGTGGCACAATGTCTTGAATTGGGGGGATAGATCCTGGCTCCTCTCTCCTGTCCTCTTCAGAAATAATTTTTAGGAGGTGGGGCAATAAACTCTCTGATTTTGTCTCAGCCTTTTCTCTTATGCTACTTCCCTATTCCTCTCTCTCTCTCTCTTCATCCTTGCCCTTTCTTTACTGAATATTTGTTGGATAGACACAGTTCTTCATGTTGCCAGTGTAGGTATTTCTAGGCCCATGGCATCTGCCGGCTTGGAACCTTATTCACAGCTCTGTGTCTAACATGTTGGTGTGCTGTTGTATTCTATTGACAAATAATAAAAGACCACTGTGGGCTAGCTTGTGACTTGTATTCTACACCTGGACATGGGAGTGAGGAGGAGGTAAGAACCCCAATTATACAGGGGCTATCCTGAACAGGTGGGCAAGGGGACCGCTAGTGGGGTGAACCTTGGTTTCTCCCCACTGTTGCCATGGTGCTGACCAGCATAGCTGACCGGTAAAGGGTGATCTGCTCCACAGCAAATTACTATCCCACTCCAAAAAGGGAAAGCAAGGAAGGGATTGTGCCGGAGAGGTTTGTCTCTGAATCACAAGGACATTCTTTATTCAAAGGGAGGCGTTTTTACCACAACACATGCATGCACACCAAGGTTTTATCTGTACAAGTTTGGGATGGCCGCATTACTCAAGACTGACATCTACAAGGGAGGCATGTGGAGAAGGAAGAATTACAGTTTTGAATTTGGTTGATGGCAAGGATCCAGTTTTCTTTCAAATACTCTAACACAAATCAGAAGGAAAAACGTAAGGCATTAGCACCAGAAGCTTGATCTGCTGAAGTATGTATTATATTTTACACAAATATCCTACTGTGGAAATTCCTTTTCCTCAGAGTTACCTATAAAAACACCGTAATATGATAGTTTTCCTAACAGTTTGCAATCCCTAATTTAGGAATTGAAATTATAAAGATCTGATCCTTTCTAAAAAATGAAACTGTTTTATCATGCTTTTAGAAAACTACAGCAAACTTGAAAATCTGCTGTTTTCACTTATTGCTGAAATCCCCAATTTGTCCTAAACTTTCCTTTTAAAGTCAACAGAAGTTTGACAGACACTTTAATTTCAATAATATGAATAGACCAGAAAATCTGGAAATCTCACCAAAGCAAGCTCACCCTCCTTTATGCTAGGATTCATCAACTCAGAACTTGTACAGCTGAAATTTTACAGCTTTCAGGCTAGGATGTTATGCACTAAATACATGATCATTTGTCTAATACGTGGGACACACTAATGTCTTTCACTTTGTTGCTTCTCCTTTTATCCAAATGTACTTCTAAGATTATACTGTATATACCTGGAACATTTCTCTTGGCAGTGAAGTGCAGCCACATCTCGGGTAAGATCATTTGATGAAAAGCTATTCGTCTACGTGTGCAATTATAGAAATGTGGTTTTTTTTTTGATTCACAGCACTACAGACAATTTTTAAGAGATGTTATTTGAAGACTAACTTATTCAGCTGAACTACAGTGGAAACTATAGGAGGCAGATTGAATTTACACATATTGGAATTTGGCCAAACAACTGGAGCTAAAATTCTATATCCTTGTGAAAACTAACAGAACCTTTAATATTCAGGGACTCTATTTTACATCTCAGCTAAAAACTGGCACTCCTTGCAGCACAGTTTCCTTTAGTGCCAAACAGGTATTTCTTTTTGTGCCCCCAAATGGTAGATATACATTCACTAACAATAATAAAATAATAATAATAATAATAATAAATGTAGAGCCTTATAAGCTTGTGAAAATCGTACTGTTCTTAGCAAGATCAAGGAAACTTGGGGCTAGATTCAACACTAAGGGCCTGACCCAAAGTCAATTGACTTCAATGGGCTTTGGATCAGGCCCTAGGAGTACTCCATGCTGCTCCAAACATTTTTGGCTCCCTGTCAAGATGAGGATCAGAGTGAGTGAATGTAGAATTGTGTCTTTGAGTCCCCTTTCCTCCCCTCATCTCTACTTGCTCAGAATAGCTCAAAATTAAGTCCTAATTTAAATCTCCTCCCCACCCTAAATATCACAAACAGTACTATATATGCACACTTTAACCTCTACAGAAGCACTGAGAGCCAAATATATATTGTAGTTTGAACCAAACCCCACATAGCTGAGAGATGCAGTGACATTTGTGTATGAGGATTTTAGGATAATCCTACTTTAATCATTCAAAGTAGTAAAACTCATTCACTTTAAAAATGTTTCATATAACAGTGGCAATACAATTACCATGGGAAAATAAGCACATTTGTGAATTCCCTAGAGAGTTGTATTAACAGTTACCAGGCAGGTTGACTGTCTCCTAAGAACTCTCTGTATATAAGGACCAATGGTCCATCTGGCCCAGTATCCTGTCTTCCAATAGTGGCCAATGCCAGGTGCTTCAGAGGGAATGAACAGAACAGGTAATCATCAAGTGATCCATCCTCTTTTCCCCATTCCCAGCTTCTGGCAAACGGAGGCTAGAGAAACTTCAGAGCATGGTTTTCTAACCCTGCCCATCCTGGCTAATAGCCATTGATGGACCTATCCTCTATGAACATATCTAGTTCTTTTTGAACCCTGTTATAGTCTTGGCCTTCAAGTTTTATTCTGTGTCCAAGTAAGTGGATTCTGTTTTTTTAGATTTTGCAGACTGCCAGTATGGTACACATCATAACTTTTGTAGGCCAAAAAGAGTAATTGACTAATGCAATATTGTCACTTGTGCACTTTGTAGAACTAAACACAATTACGCTTTCTGAGTTGGCCAACTCGGTTTCCCTCAGAAATGTTGTTGGTCATAAACTATCTTGAATCGGGGCACCCTTTCACAGAGCTCTAAACCTCACCTTTCACCACTGAGAATCTCTCTGAACTTAAAAAATGGAAACATCAGCTCGGTATGTGTACGCAGCAGCTGGGAGTGAGCCTGCCAGGCTGGGTACACAGACATGCACTAGCTCTGCTTGAGCTAGCATACTAAAAAGAGCAGTGTGGATGTAACAGCTCAGGCAGTGGTACGGGCAACCCAATCAAGTACTGATCCAGGGTGTTGTATTCCGGCAGTTAGCCCATGCTGCCGCTTGTGCTGCAACAGCCGCACAGCTGTTTTTAGCACTCCAGCTGGAGCAGAGCTAGTGTGTGTCTGTCTAGCTGGGCTGGGAGGTACCCTGCCAGCTGCAGCAGAGACATAGTCCTAATGAGCAATGTTCATGACAGTGTGACTAGACACAAAGGATATGACTCAGGAGACAATGCAGAGGGCAGACAGTCTGACTTATTTTGTTTGAAAAAAGGGTAAAAGTCTAATCTAAGAAGGGATCACTTTTTTGAGCAGTCCTATTTCATAGTCATGGTGGCCCTGCAACTGCCCTCCCTGCGGCAAGGTAATTGCTACCAATGTTATATCCCTGATAGGGAGAAAATACAGAACATCAGTCATAATATTGCATGGCTTCCCATTCATTCCCCTCCATTTCCTTCCTTGGCTCAGAGGATATTTCAGACACAGAAAACAGAATTTGAACCTGATTAGGTTTCCTACCAATAAGTTTGTAGAAACACTGCTTGCATCCATCACTGAGATATCTGGACAATTCTAATTCACGGCTGATGGCACATTACTAGGAATGGCCACGTGTGGCTAGGAAATTGCTATTTACTGGTTAGATTTACTCTTAGATGGTTTAACTCTCTTTTCTCCTTGTTTCAGAAAATCTCAGTCATAATACCTCCCCTCCCTCAAATGCCTGAGATCTGCAAATTTGCAGAAACAGTACCAGATCTTTTCACATGCATTTCAAAAGTTAATTTTAAGATTTCTAAAGTGCAGCAGTGTTTCAAAGTGCAAGTACATGTTTAATTAATCCATACACAATACTGGCCATTTTCCCACCCCTCTTTGGAAAACAGTGAATCAGAGAATAATCTAAGGTTAGGGGTTTAGTACCAGTCCTGCAAACACTTAAGCACACAGGTAACTTTCCTTCCATGGACTTCAAATGGGACTATACACATCAATCAAGTTACTCATATGCTTAAGTATTTCTGGGACTAAGGGGATACACTGGAAAAGTAACCATGAGCTTGCAGTGCAATGCTGTTTCTTTTAAAAAGTTAATGGTGTGTAAAGGAGGACCACATGTAAAACTAGAAAGGTATAGCCCTGATGTGACTGCAATTGCAATACTTATACAGTTCTCATCTTAGTGCTCTAGTACTGGCCACGGTCAGAAGACCAGATACTGGGCTAGATGGACTGATCCAGTATGGCCGTTATTATGTCTCCCAGTTTAGGAAAAATATTTGAAAAGACTTGAGAGAAAATATAAAGAAGGGTGAAAAATGATACGAGAATTAGAACATAAAGCATAATAGGACAAACAGGGAGAGCTAAATATAACTCATCGAGGAAAGAGAGGAAACATGATCACAGGCAATAAATACCATCAAGGTAATAATGTAAAAATGTGGGTAAAGAGTTCTGGTAGGACAAGTAGCAAGAGCCTGAAGCTAAGAAATGAAGAGTTAGCCTAGGTAGCAGGAAAAAGTGCTTCAATGGGTTACATTCATACTTTTCAGAGAGGGCCAGCACAAAGCCTACTCATAGTGGGACCACCATAAACTCTATTTTGAGGGCTTTGGTGGGGTTTAAGTAGGCCTTCTAGTCCTCTGTACTGGGGTGACTTTCAGTGTACATCTACTCTGAAAAAAATGGTGAGTTCTTAACTCTAATCCAGGTTAGCTAACTCAGATTAAAATAGCAGCAAAGACATGATAACCTGGCTTTTAACTCAGGTTAGCAGCTTGAATTCAACCCCAGGCTCCTACACTGCAGCTGGGAGAGAGCCTCCCAGCCTGGGCAGACAGACACACTCGTTCAGCTCAAGCTAGCACACTAAAAGTAGCAATGTGGATATCGCGACACCAGTGGCAGTTCAGGCTAGCCATCTGACCTTGGATCCACCTGACCCCCTGGGTCTGAGCCCAGGTGGCCAGCCCAAGGCAGTGCTGCAATATCCATACTGCTATTTTTAGTATGCTAGTTGACCCAAGCTAGCATGAGTCTGTCTACCTGGGATGGGAGGCTTGCTCCCAGCTGCCGGGAAGACATACCTCTATAGGCTTTAACTTGAGCTGGTAACCTGAGTTAAAAGCCAAGTTGCTGGGTCTGCACTGCTACATTACCCAAATTGGCTTATTTTGGATTAGCTAACCCAAGTTAAAAACACAACTTTTTCTGTAGTGCAGTCATACTCTCACACAGTAGAAATAAAGGGGCAACATAACAGACCACCAAGCAAAGTGATAAAGGTGCCATCACAGTAGCTATTAAAAACAGGTTATATATTTGTTGACATTAGGGGTAGGGGTGTGTGTGTGTGGGGGGGCATACTGCAAAATGTAGGGATAATTCAAGTGTTATGTCCTAATGTCATATGTACATGCCCTAATGTAGGCATCTACTATTATTATTATTCTGTGTACAGAATAAGGAGTTAACTAAAATTTCATGCTGAATAAACCTGATGTCTCAAAAACCAACCAGAAAATAGGAAATAAAATAATTTTCCTATTAACTTTCATTTGACCCTTGCTTTAGAAAAAATATTCAAACCCTAAAGAAATATTTATGAATGGTAAGTAGTGTCATGACACAATTGTGTTACATCAAATCAACATCAAGCTGCAACTTGTTAGTAAACAAAGCCCTTTGGAGTTCCTCTTTCCCTCGCTTTATTTTCCATTACAGATCTCTGGCTTCAAAGCACCCCATGTTCTTCATTGAGAGTGCAAGAGGCCTTTACTGTGCATTGGATAGCATCCAGCAAACTGGACTCGATCTTTC
The DNA here is from genome assembly GCF_028017835.1 of Emys orbicularis. NCBI lineage: Eukaryota > Metazoa > Chordata > Testudines > Emydidae > Emys > Emys orbicularis. The sequence continues at coordinate 262,341,333 of NC_088683.1, read as the reverse complement.
TTCCATGGATTTCAGAGTGAGCAGGACTGGGGCCTTAGCAAACATTTTGCACTTTTCCTCCAAAGTCACCCAGGAACTTTTGAACATTCTATTTCTACTGTGTTATTATACTCATTAATACCCATTAATACTCATGTTAGTGGGTCCACTGGACCAAATCCTGAGGGTTTACTCAGTTTATATTCAGGTTTTGCTCAAGCAGCCCCCCTTTGAAGTCCTTGTAAAGTTGTCGAAATAAAGTGTGAATGAAAACAGAGTAAAGACTTACGGATTTGAGCCATTGGCTTCAATGAGAGTGTTATTTAAGGTGAGCAGGAGTTCTGAACTTCTTTCACCATGATACACTTCGCTGTTGAAATATGCTCAGCAGATAGAGCATATTGCTGAGGTTACTTCAGAAAAAAATGTTTTATTGATTTTTTTTTTCAGGTCAACTTCTCTCACTGAGTACTTTCATCAGTAATAACTGACAAATATGACAAAATACAATACTAATATTGTAGTGAATTGAAAACTTATAGTATCCATGGAATCAAATTCCTGTACTGCCAAGAACATAGTTCATAGACACAGAAACTGAAGTGTGAGTACCAAATTATGATGTTTTCTGGCTTCTTGCAAGACTTCTCTTCAGGAACAGACAATTTAAAGACATGCCAAAGGTTTTTGTGTTGAAAATGGGACATTTTGATTTTTTGCCACTTGTATAAAAAGTGGAAGGTAAAAATCACTTATCTAGACACCTGCATTTGCATATTGGAAACTAAAACAAAATATGGAATTTCCGAATTGTCCATAGGAAATTCCAGCTTTTCAATATTTGTTTTTGTCCCAAATTGGGATGAAAAAATAGAAACTGCAAACTATTTTGCAGAACAGAAGTTCAAAAAAAATTAATAACAGGAGTACTTGTGGCACCTTAGAGACTAACAAATTTATTAGAGCATAAGCTTTCGTGGGCTACAACCCACTTCTTCGGATGCAAAGCTTATGCTCTAATAAATTTGTTAGTCTCTAAGGTGCCACAAGTACTCCTGTTATTTTTGCGGATACAGACTAACACGGCTGCTACTCTGAAAAAAAATTAAAATATTTCAGTTTTGAGGTTTTCAATTTAAAGAGAATATTTCAACATTCCCAAAATTGAAATGTTTGTTTTTGTTTATTGTACTGACCCTAAAAGGTTTGTTTTGAGTCAGTTCATTATTAAACTGCATGTTCCAAAGTGGGGCACTGTCTCATGGCAGTTATGGTTCAGGAGCCTGATGCCTCCATTCTCCTCTATAGATCGGGCTACCTGAATGGACTAATAATGCACTCCCATAATGCACTCAGTCATGTGACTCTCATGAAGCCACACAAACCTTGGCCAAAGGGAAATCTGCATTGTGTTATGGGGGATGTAGTCCTCCAGGGAGCCCAACCCATAGACCCAAACTACATAAGAACATAAGAAGGGCCATACTAGATGGACCTTTGGTCTGACCCAAGCCCAGTATCCTGTCTTCCGACAGAGGCCAATTGCCAGGTGTGAACAGGGAATGAACAGAACAGGTAATCATCAACTGATCCATCCCCTGTCACCCATTCCCCAGCTTCTGGCAAACAGAGGCCAGGGACACAATCCCTGCCCATCCTGGCTAATAGCCATTGATGGACCTATTCTCCATGAATTTATCTAGTTCTTTTTTGAACCTTGTTATAGTCTTTGCCTTCACAACATCCTCTGGCAAAGAGTTCCACAGGTTGACTGTGAATTGTGTGAAGAACTACAATTCCTACAAGGCAATGCGCCAATAGGAAAATCTAGTTTAATATTTTATTGAACTGATTTGAAATGAAATGTTTTGGGATTATTTTTTGATTTAGGTCAAACTGACCTGAAATCCCAACAGAAAAATCAAGAATTTTCTTGAATCAAAATTTTGTGTGTGTGGAAACTATGTTTTCAGTTGGACAATTGTTTGTCTGATGGAAAATTCCTTACCAGCTCTAGTGGAATCACATATCAATGAATTAAGTTATCCAGTTTATATTTAATGCCCATTGTCTGTTTGTACATGTCCACAATATGTTCCATTTACTTCAATAGGACTTAGCACAAAAGTAGAGCTCCTTGCATATGGATCTATTTACAGAACCACTTGCAAATATGGGAGTTTGCAGGCGTAACATGTGTTGTACATATTCTGCATTACCCTGCAGTCACGTGGACCTTTGAAAATTTGGCACTGGCAACTGAAGTTAAAAAAAATACTAAGAAAAACAAGGTGTGTATTGGAAGGGAGTTTACATTTGCTCTGTGCTAAAAATGCAAAGTCTTGAGACAGCAAGGAATATCTGGATAACGAGGAAGTCATCAGAAACCTGAAGATGGGGACTCAACCCAATTACTAAGTATAAAATAAATGATAATACCTGTTGCTACTGAAACTGAATACAACTTTCACATAGTCTCAAAAATATTTAACAAACTATGGGATAGTCATAAATCCATAATGACATTGCTTTCTTTTGGCTGTGTGATTCTTTACAGTTCCACTTAAAGCGTTGGGATTATTTGTAACTACTGTATGGTAACACTGACATTCTAGAATGTATTTGGTTTCAGAATAATTGCTGGATATTTGTATACAAACTGCAGAACTGCATCTTTCAATTTGAACATGAGACCATTCAGAATTTGAATCCTGTGACAAGAAGCATGATATAACACCTAAAACAAAAGGAAAAAGTGAAGATTTATGTTAACATAATTTTCCCAAATACACAAAGAGACTTCTACCCACAGCTTACTCTTTTATGCCATCCATTTTTCATTCTGCTTCTTCACAGAATGAGGTTGCAATTGAAATCCTCTTTTTAATTGAAATAAGGACCCTGATTCCATAAACAAACAAAGAGTTATGCTGTGCATAGTTTATGAGGAGAAAAATCCTAAATACATATAAGCATATCAATAATTTAAAAAGACAATGCTTAAACATGGAAGAATGTATTCAGAATACCATGATTATTTACTATTTATTGAGCACTGATAATGTCCAATGTCACATATTTCATATGAAGTAAATGAGAATTTACACTATTGACTTCAAAGGGACTGCAGAGTGATAGAATTGGACAACAAACTAATAAAAAAAATAACCCACTTGCAAGTCTACCTTTCAAATTATGCTGATCATTACTGTATAAAAGTAATAAGGTTTTTAGTCGTAAGTGGTCTTCCCATAACGATTCATTTTATAATCTTTGCTGGGCAGTGGTATGAAAGTAGCAGGGCTTTTGTTTTATTTTAGAGTTCTTCCCACAGACACATCACTATGTACATACGTACATAAGTATGTATGTACATACATGTTACACACACACACACACACACACACACACACCATGATAAAGCAGAAGCTCTGTGAGGCCCCAATCTTGCAATGGGATCCACCCATGTAGATTTTATTGCAAGATCAGAGCCTATATACACCCGTTGCCAATCTATAAACACTATACTTCATAGACTAATAAAACTCTGATAGTATCACATCTCTTTATAGCAAAGATTAAATAGTGAAGTGCTGTGAAGACTCTTACAGAATACACTGCAGTGTGCTTACTAGCATTATAAACAATAAAACTAAAACCACTTGTCCAAATAAATTAAAAAGACCTCTTTTCTAATACTTTGGACTTACTGTAATGCCTTTCTTCTACAGATCTGAAAGCATTAATTATTAAGTAATTAGTATGAAATATTTTCTACATATTATAGAGTGGGAAATTGAGGAACAGAGAGGTTAGGTGACTTACCCAAGTCATACATCAAGTTAATGGCAGAGCTGAGAGCATGGACCCTTTAGAGCATGATAGGCAGGGTTTGAGTTGGGCAAACTCCCTTTCTGTGTGGCTATGGGGAGATATGTTTGTGGGATCGCTGGGTTAGCTTATTGGTGGAGGCTGGTGTAGTTATTGTGGCTGAAGATTACCTTCATTGTTTGCCCTGAGTTCCTTATACAGGTGTCCAGAAGCAGCAACTTCAGTGGTTACCTTATGATGGCTGAAAGGGTACAAAACCCCTGCAGCACACTGGAGTAGGCCAGGTATGGTGAGTGTTTAGGTCCCTTGATTATTAAGTCTATAATAATGTGTAAGACAGAAAATACAGTTTCATACAACTGCAAGCTCTACATAAACTCCTCCCACCCCTCCTCTTACATCTACACCTACACCAATTTCTAATGTGCAAGCATGGGACCCAATCCTGCCAAGAAAACAGTGCAGATGGATTCCTGAGCCCATACAAAGCCCCTCTGACTTCACTGAACTTCCAGACAGCCACAGGAGTCCACTTGCATAGCTCTTCTTGCAGAATCATGTCCATAATCAATACAAATGATACATGACCAGTACAAGACAGTACACACAAACAGCAATACCATTATGCTAATGAAGATATATGAATGCTAGTTTCATGGACAAATGTAGGGCCTGATGATCAGAATCCTAAAGCGGGCAAAACTTGCATTGAGCTCAATGATAATTTTGTTTGAAGGAATACTGTAAGATAGAGTCATAATTATGTTTAAAGCTAAGTAATTAAAGGTCCCAAGAAGGAAAGTGCTGAGTGCCCTCAACTCCTAGTCACTCTGTGCTCAGCAACTCTCAGGATCAGGTCACTAGTCAGTTACCCGGGTCACAAAGAAATGAAGAGTTTTGCAGACAAAAAATGTGTTCGGTGTTTGTATTCCCCAAAGAGAAAAGTCAAAATTTTTCAGAGACAAATTCTAGAGAGGAGCAGCAGGAAAATAAAACATGACCCGAGGGCATCTCTTTTACCTGCTGTGGCAGATGGCATTCCACACAGCTATGGAATTATGAAGAAAGGCCCACTCCATTGCTGCAGGGCATTGGCCTATCTCACTAGAATACAAATATTGATGCTGCCATTCATAGTAATCACACTGGTGACAGAACTAAAGGGTAAACAGTAATGTTTCCAGACAGCCTGCTGCTAGAACTGAAGTTAAAAATATCAAGACAAGGGATTTGTTTTACTTTTCTTCACTGGGACTCAAATTTGGTCTTTTGTTACCATTCAGATGCCTTTAAAAGGTTGAGTGTCACAATGACTGATATCCCACAGAGAAACATGCTAGTGTACAATTGGGCTTAATAGCAACAGAACAAGTGTTAGGGACAATCAAATATCTTCATAGGTTTTGCTGTCTTTCTTTAACTGAACTGGGGCCGACATGGAGCAATCATCACCATACTTAGCTAACATAACCCTCCTTCAATATGCCTCTTAATGAAGTCCTTCTGTTTCTGCTAGCTATGCTTCTTCGCTATCGAGTTTATCTATCTAGGTCAGTGTTTCTCAAACTGGGGCCACCGCTTGTGTAGGGAAAGCCACTGGCGGGCCGGGCTGTTTACCTGCCCCGTATGCAGGTCCGGCCAAACGCGGCTCCCACTGGCTGCGGTTCGCCGCTCCAGGCCAATGGGGGCTGCTGGAAGCCTATCATGTACTGGCCTATCATGCTTCCAGCAGCCCCCATTGGCCTGGAGCGGCGAACCACGGCCAGTGGGAGCCACGATCGGCCGGACCTGCGGACGCGACAGGTAAACAAACTGGCCCGGCCTGCCAGGGGCTTTCCCTTCATAAGCGGTGGCCCCAGTTTGAGAAACACTGATCTAAGTTCTTACATGAGCACCATACATCATAGCATTTGAGCACCTCCCAAGAGTACAACAACAGCAATTATATTTCTCTCTTCCTTCCCTGCAACAGGCAATCTTAGGGATTGTTTTCCAAATATCCTTGAATGTATAAGAGTGTTAGTGTTCATGTGTGTAAGAATACTGAAAGAGCTATTACAGGAAATCTTTGTGTTTCTAATGCCATGAAGAAGAACAATAGTTTCTAGGTCATAAATAGTGTTCACAGCAGTCCCCAGATTGGTAGAAACACAAAAGAGCTGCCATTTTTAACCATTTCCTATCTGCCAAGTTTTTTTTTTTTTTTTTAATAAATAAATGGTACAAAACTTATATGGATTTAAGTCCTGATTCAGCAAAAGACTTGAGCATGTGAATGATTCCAAACCTACTGAGCAAAACACTTAAGCTGATATTTAGCATTAAGCACATTGAGTAGTTTATTGGCTTCAGTGGGACAACTTATATGCTTATGGTTAAGCATATGCATAAATGCTTAACTGATTTAGGCCATAATAATCAAAAACCTTCATAACAATATAAATTACATTTGGTTTATTACAGGGGTGGCCAAACTGCGGCTTGCGAACTACATGTGACCCTTTTACAGTTAAGTGCGGCTCGCGGAGCCCCCCACGCCCCCTCCCCCCCCATTCTCCACTACTAGACTAGGGTGGGGGAGCTTGAGGCTTCTGCCCTGTGGCAGGGTAGTGGGGCTAGGAGCTTTTGCCAGACACAACTGGTGCCTGCTGAGTGTGTGTGTGGAGGCACAATTTAAAGGTTCTGCCTTCCCAGGCACACACCCCCTCTTACCCTCAGTGGCCCCCTCCCTGCAACTCCCAGGTGTTCGCTCCACATGGAGAAGCATCAGCAAACAGCTGGGAGCTGCAGGGGGGGGGCTGCTGCTTTAGCTCCATGGAGAGAGGCAACAACAAAAGCAGCACTCTCCCTGCAGCTCCCAGCTGTTTGTCACTGTTTCTCCCCATGGCTGCAGCTCCCAGCTTGCTGGATCCAGCAGCTGCCACACAGGAAGGGAGCCCAACAGCATCATGTGACCGATTTGGGCCAGAAAACCCTGGCAAAAATCTGGGAGGGGGGCACTCCATGAGTTGCCTTCTAACCAGCAGGGCAGTGGGGTCTTGGGGCTTCAACAGACGCTCCCTGACTCTCAAACTTCTGAAGGTTGTCAAATCAATGGAAAGACTGCCATTGAATTCACAGAGTTGGATTAGAGCCTAATTGGATAGTAGGTAGCATTTAATTAGTATTTAGGGCAAAGAACAATTTGCTTTGGTGCAAGAGAAGGTTCACTTTCACCAGGGCTATTAATGTATGGAGCACAATTAAGTACTGAAGATTGACTTAACATTTTAGTAACTATACATTTTAGGTAGTAAAGGAAGCTACTCTCTCCCTCCCCCCCCTCCCCCCAAAAAAAGAAAAAAGGTTCTTTGCCTAAAAAGGCCAAATACTTTCTGAATGAAGTGCCTGTAATTTGTATCAGGTTAATGGCGAAAGCTGACACAAAAACAATAGATTCTCTTGCATAACAAATCAAAACAAAGTCATATGGAAGGAGGAAAAACTACAATTCTCTCATTACTCATCCTCTGCAATAATGGCACTAGAGATCCAGCTCTTTTTCACAGATTTGCAATTCTGACCCAAATGCATGCTTAGGCTGTGCATTGTTACCAAGGTCAGGAAGGGGAACTGGAGGGCACAACATTGGATCCTGTTCCTTGTTCCAAAAACAAGATCGTGTTACCGTCATGCAACTCCCCGGAAACTGAAGCAGCAAGGGGCACATAGAGGAGAAGGATGGTCCAGTGATTAGGACATGGCTTAGGCTCTGGGAGACCTGGGCTCAAATCCCTGCTCTCCTATGGACTTCCTGGGTGACCTTGGGCAAGTCAATCAGCATCTTTGTGCCTCAGCTCCTCATCTGTAAAATCGATATATAGTATTTCTCTACCTCACAGGGGTAATGTAAGGATAAATACATTAAAAGTACTACATTAGAATTAGGCATTACTATTCAGGTTTTGCTGAGTGCTCACAATCTACATGTTGGTGGATACAGCCAGAACCTGTATGCATTCCCTTTGCTGAGATTGACTGTGCTCTTGGCCTGACTACAAGAGTAGCTAGTACAGGGGAATGTGGTCATTCCTGAGCCCGCAGAGTATGTATACACATTATTGCTGCCCTTGATGTTTTATTTTGCACAATTTTCAGGAGGGTTACGGGAGAAGGAGAAAGGAATGGGACTTGGTGATGGGGCGGGGAAGGTGATGACCAAAAAGAGGATTTGAATTTGGCCTTAAGAGTTCACTTAGGTTATTTTAACTTTCATGTTTGCCTTGCTCATGACAACATAATTATCTCATTTAAAACAACTCCTAGAGATTGCTTTGTAATATTTCTGTTCTGTATGACAGCAGATGCAGTTGTGAGGCTAGGGGTGCAGAACACAACATGAATCTACGGCTACAGAAATATCATAAGAAAACAGAACAAATCAGAGTACAGAGACTTTATTAAACACACTCAGCCATTATTATAATTTATGTAGTTAGAATGGAAACCACTTATTTATTAAAGGAATTCATAAGCCTCAGTTTTGTACTCTAATCAGGAAATCTGAGTTTTATTTGGACAGAAAAAAAAGTTCAATTTGCTTTAAAAGCCTCAGTAGAGGTTTTTTTGAGCTTAGGATGTACCTTTTTCTGTTAATCTCATGTCATCCAGGTGCTTTACTGTGAATGTCAAATATTGCCCAAAGCTACAGTTGATAATTTACTATCCATAAATCAGAGTCTAAGTCTACAGAAGAGGTCTGGGACTCTAGTCACCTGGGATTTATTATAAGTACTGTGGCATGACAATTACTACAAAAGGTCTAGCAAAAAAATGCCAGCACCTTTGATTCCCCCCCCCCCATTGGATGAAGTAGTTTAGAAGCTGTAAACTACCATAAACAATTCAGCCAGTCAGCAAGCAACAGGAAAGTCCTAATATGACAAATAAGTATTAGTTGTATCCAATAACCTGCAGGGTAATAACCTATTCCACTGTTGCACCCACAATAAAATTACTCCTTGTTATACCTTTCTGTCACACAATAAACACTTTTAACTCATCCAGAGGCCTTATTTATTATAAGATACTTTAAGAAACACAACTAATTTCTTCTCTAGCTTCCCTCCCCCGTCCTTTCCTTCCATCCAGAATATTTTAACACGTCTCATAATTCTAGGCACAGATGGTGTAATGTGCATATATCTTTCCCTACAGCTAAAGCCTTATTCATACCCTCATCATCTCCCATCCTGATTACTGCAACTTCCTCCTCAACAATCCCATCCCCCACACTGCTCCTTTTAGCCTGTACAAAATTCTGCCTCCTAAAATCATTTTCTTGGCCCACCAATCTGACCATGTAATCCCTGTCTATGAACCCCTTTACTCATTCTCCCTCCTCCCATGGATCAAGTTTAAGTTTCTTGGTCTTGCTGTAAGCCGTCTACTTGACTTTGTCCCTTCTTACTTATCCTTTCTAGTCTTTTTTCACACACACACCCCAACAAGTCCATTCGGCTTAGTCAGAAATCCCAGCTTCAACACGGTAGGCCATTTTGTATTGCGTACTAAGTACATATGCTTCCATACCTCCGTGCACCGGCTACCCATATGTGACCACAACATATACTATACAGTGTCTGTTTGAACTCTGAAAAACCTTCAGTTATCAACATCACCTCCATGCACAGGACAGGAGTGTTGGATTATGTCTGTATGTAGTTTTCCAAATTGTTGAGTCCTTCTGAGAATTACATAATTCAAGATTAGGTCTCCACAAAAAGAGTCAGTGTAAAAATCATCAACAGTCACATAAGGGGGAGATCCTCAGGTGGGGAGAATTGTCATAGTTCCACTGAAATCATGAAATTTCACAGAGATATGATACTTTAACCCAAACTAGGATCTGCCCATACAATTTTATGATCAAAATTGACCTTAAGTAAAAATAGCTCAATATGTTCCAGGCTATGGATTACGGACTCTTTTCATTAACTGTACTTCCCCTCTATCAGTTGAATTGAGTAGACTTAAATCTCAGAAGTTCTTGATGAAAAAAAAAAAAAGAAGACCTGCACAGAATGAGAATGTCTGTTTTGTTCCTAAACATCACCATTCCGAACGAGTGCTGAAGGGATGCCACTTTTGGTATAATCCAAATCAGAAGCTACTGAATAGGCGGCCAATCTAGATATGAAACTGAACTTCCCTGAACATATTTATCTAAAAATTTTTTATTCCCATGATTCTATTTTACAACAGCAAATGCACAAGAAAAAAATACCTGCCCAACCTGACTATATCTTATCAAACGTATCCAGAATCATAATCCGTAAGGCAGACATTACCATATGGAAACATTTTATTTAGAATGTGAACAGAATCAGATGATAAAACAATACCCACTGCTTTGTAAAATTAGTTATTTTTTCTATTGATGATTACCATGCAATCAGAGTGTTTACAATTAGTCAATTACAGTCTTCAAATGAAACAAACATCTTTCTTCATGTATTGCTGCAATTTAAAACTTGGTTATAACTGGAAGTAATGGGAGTCACTCAACCTAGAAGTCTGCACTGTCAGAGATGCAAACAAAAATAATGTGACTGATAAGCAAGCAATTTAAAATATTAAGCATTGATATAATGGAAAAGTGTGAAATGAAATATGAAGAATTGAATGAGCTTTTATTCTGTGATTTCTGTAAATTGAACAGTTTGGGGACTCACTATATCTGTCCAAAATGTAAATCACTAACATGCATGTATGGTACTGGATAACTAAAATCATAGCTAGATTGCTTTCAAACAGTAACACAAATGTTGCTGTTGTGCTGCAATTCTAATAATGAACTATCCCAAAAGTAACATTGCCTTGATGTGAGCTAGATGCTTCATATTACACAGAGATCTCTTTTCCTTCAAGAGCTTACAATTTAAAGCCCTAACCCTTCAGCAGTATCCACTAGTGCAGATCCCTGTGAGTGAGTATGTGCTTGTGGGATTGAACAGATGTGGGTCCAATTCCTGGCTCTGCCACATACTCCATGTGTAACCTTGGGGAAAGTCATGTTGTTTCTCTGTGACTCAGTTCCCATCCATAAAATTTCCCTCTCTCACAGGTATTACATGATAGCTTTCTGTTCCCTCAGTGGGTGAGCATAACTCTTGGAGCAGGTTTCTGTAACAAGTACTTGAACCCACCAGTTCAAAATTTGCTATTCGTTAACATTCTCTGCTATTGACTCACCAATGCTGTTTCTGTGCACACGTCTATCAGTAAAACTCATTCTCTAGAAAAATGACAGAAAGGGAACACAAAAGGAGCGCACAGACTGTTGAAGCTCATCGGTTTAAAAATTTGAACGACTGTTAACTGAAAATGATTTACAATATCCTGCCCTCACAGCTCCAGTAATAATTATCTTCTTTATAATAATAATGTTCTTCCAAAACAATTCCTCTAACCCCAGCCCGTTTCCTGCAATCAGTACTTGTGCTCAAGAGTCAAGCACAGCTATAATCAAAATGCAGTACACAGCATACATAGCATAGAGGCCATTTCTAAAAGAAAGCAATTATAGACAGACCTGTTTTAGCAGCAACATATCTTCATTTAGACCTTTGTTCATGAGTCTTTTTTTCTTGATCTGCTGCTTTTTCTTTTTTCTTTTTGTGACCTTTCTTGTTCACTGGTGTCCATCTATATTCTTCCTTTACCAGTTATTTTATGTTCTTATTTCTGTACTTTGCTTTCTTTCCTTCCCTTTGTTTTTGGGAAATTTTCTTTTTTTGATCTACTTTTCTTTCTTGAGTTTGCCTTTTCCAGTTTTTTCCCCTCCATCTCACCTTCATTCTCTCTCTTTTTTAGTTCTCATTTGTTTTAGCTTTCTTTTCTACAACATTTTCATCTCCAGATCTTCACCACTCATCAAACTTGATATATCATCTATAATACTTGACTCAGAGGAGTGAGGGAACATTTAATTTATTTTGTTTCCATTTATAATAGGGTAACAAACTTTTCTTATATACAGGCATCAGAATTAGATGTCAAGGTGCCATAACCAGAGGATAGCCTCTGTATGAAGGGCTGGGCACTCTTCCACCACTTCAGTTATTGTCTGTAACGCTGTTCCATGGCCACAGTGTAAGGAGAGAATCAGACCAAAGCAGTGCATGGTTGTAGCAACTCTGGCTGAGCCAGAGAGAGCTTGTTCAACCTGGTCCAGGATCTATGACAAGTGGACAATGAGTCAGGTTCAGCGCTGGACTCCTGAAATAAGCATGTTAGATTCTCTTTCCCACCAATCCTTCCTCTCTGTAAGGGCTCAGTTTTCAGCTCTCTGGCACCATTGATCATCCATGCATAGTAAAGGACCAGTAGAGTTCTTGTCGAAGAATGCATTAACAGCCATAGAAGAGAACAACAATAGTGTCACACCCCAGTCCACAGGTGAGAGGGGGATTCCTCCACAGAATATGAGCAGCCCTTTGAATTGACAGTGTGTTGTTTCTATCTGGGAACAGAGCATCAGTCAGCTGGAGATGTAATAGGCTGGCTTCATCTCTGTCAGCTCTTCGGGCAGACTGAACAGTAATAGCCTCTCGACAAAGGTCTGGTAGAGGTAGGTGTTCTAGCACATACAGTTTGAAGGTTGGTGAATAATTCAAGCAGCCAATAATAATACAAGTGGCTAAATTCAGCTCCATGTCAACAAGTTGAGTGTGATGGCTGTGCCCCCAGAATGCAGAGCAGCATTTCTCTGGAGCAAACACGAGGGCAATTACAGAGGTATGAAAGACCAAAGGGTCTGCTCCCCAGGAGGTTCCTGATAGTTCTCATATCGAGGCGATATGGGAAGGGAATCTTAATTGTCAGATGTTCCAAGTGAGGCCGGTATGTCAAGCTGTCGTTGGGTTTTATTTCCAAGTACATGACATCTAAAAGGAAGGGCAGTAGCCGTCCTTGGACAGGGATCGGGATGAGTTGATCGGCAAGATGACTTTTTAAATGGACAGTAGCTGCTATTGTCTTAGTTTCATTGAGAATTAGTCACTATTGTTGGAAGTATGTGGTCAAAGTATCCCTGTCTTGGCTGGAATTCCTGTGAATGTTGTTTCCAGTGTCAGCAGCATACATATACTTCTTAGCTTGCATTTCAGGGAGGTTGTATGTGTATATATATTGAACAAAAGGGGAGCCTTTGTGGAAGGCCATTGCAGAGACATTTAAGGCAACTCATTTCCCCCCCCAATTTGGGGGATGAAGGTTCAGGTGCTAATCATGTCTTGGATGAACCGCACCATTGGCCAGCAAGGAAAAAACTTGCAGCAGCTTGGCAGTCAGCCGAACACGTCATATAATAGTGTAGGCTGCTGTCAAAGCAATAAGGACTGTTCCAACTTTCTTTCCTTATTCCAGTGAATCTTCTATGTCTTCAGTCAGACACAGTCTCCGATCTTCTAAAATCGGCTTGAATGTGAGGCAGCTGAGGATCCTACCTCATTAATCTGCATTAGGGTTAGTGCCTCCATCAGCTTGTCGATAACACACAGCAGGGGAAATAGCTGGTAGCTCTTTGGGTCCCAACTACAGGGATTTGCAAGACCCCCAAAGAGGCAAAACTTCTATGCTTCTACTGCTCAAGCCACAAAAAGACTGCACAGGGGCATCTACCTTTGTGCCAGGGTACAGATCTCCTGCCTGTCGTGCTCCTGAGCAGCCTGCGGAGGGTAAATACAATGTAGGATAGAAGAATGGTAGGAGCACAGCTAGTTAGGCCTCAGACAAACACCTTGTATGAGGTAGGTACGAGAGAAACATTGTAGCATAGTAGTTGCCTCAGACTAGCAGCTCACACATCCTACTGCTTGGCTGAAAGAGAGGATTCTGTGCCTGTCAATCCCCAGATAGTTTTACCATTGCTTTGTATTAGAGAACAGAATTTGACCTTAAAATCTGTCAGTGTTGGCCCATACCCTTCTAGTGGCTGTGGGGTCCATTGAAGTGTGATGTTGCATTAAATCTCTGCGGTCTTTTCCCTAGAGCCTGTGTGTTGGAACAATATGCATGCTACTCTGGGGGGAAAACAATAAATCCCTCCTGGTAAAAGGCCATATATTGTTCTTTGATTATTGAGTGGCATGATATGTATTAACACACACAGCTAAGTTTTGTAGTATATATTTGAGGGGCATGGCCTTTCCCCGCCCCCCCGCCCCCCACACTATTTTTTTTTTTTTACTAGAAAGCAGACCATGCAATAGTCCTTTGAGATGATCTTCAAATGTGCATGTATTCTGGGTATATTCACCTCCCCACGTGTATAACAAACATTTACTTCACTTTAAATTGCTAAACCCCCCCACTAAAAGGTGAGGCTAGGCTTGCCCAGGAAGAGTTTAGGTTCAGGAATTAAAGTGACCTCTGTATGAGTGAGGAAGAACTGTTTCTTATACATCCCCAAAAGGGGGTTTTCACCTTCCTCTGAAATATCAAGTATTATTCACTAATAGTGGCAGAATATGAACACTAGCTGAGTCAAAGTTCTGCTTGATATGTGGCAATGGGTGTCTTAGGAGCCTGAGCCCCACTTTCTAAATGACCCGAGTACATAGGAGCCTAAGTCTCAGTGAAAGTCACTGAGTTACATTCCTAAGAGCAAGATTTTAAAAGGTATTTAGGCTCCTGAAGATGTAGCTAGGCCCCCGGTGGGATTTTCAAAAGCAACTCAGTGTTTAACTCCCATTTTGAAACTTTTACATAATGTCTAATTTCCTCTTCAAAAGGTTTCCCTTATTTTATTTGCTCTGTCCCATAAACTTGGCAGAGCTTGCTGATGCTATTTTAGTTTGTCATTGAGTGAGGCAGGCACATCAGATCCCTGGACTTCAGACAAAACAAATGTTGGAGCGCTGGTTACCATTTCTTTTCTTTTACAAATGCACATAAAAGGTTTCTCATTAAAGCCTGGATTGAAATTCAGCAAGAGAAAGGAAATAAGTTGAAGATCAGTTCGAATATCAGACCCTGGATAGCCCCATCCCCACTAGGATTCATGGAACTTCTATTGCTTGTATTAGGTGACAGCAGTGGGGCAGCAAGAACAGCAGTGCAGAAGGGCTGGCTTTTGCCAGGGCTGGGCTTCCTTTAGCTGTGGGTCCCAAAGTAGAGGTGGGATAGAAGGTTGGAATGCTGCATCGCCTGCCCACCCAAGGGAGCAATTCACTCACATGAGTTCAACCTAACATCACCATTTTGCCTGCTCTCATAATAAGGGGAGAAGGAAATCTCGGTGAGGATCCCCTCTCTCATGAGAATCCCCCATGTCATTCCATTTAGGATGAGGAAGTTGGGAGTATGTTCACCCACCCACAAAATAGGCTATTGGGCTGTCCCCCAAACCCCATAGTTCTCAGTGGAATCGGTGAATGGACCTATACCTCTCACCCCAGGCAGAATACATCCATTGCAGTCACACTCTCCAGGAAATCTCCCTGGCCATAGCTGACCTGGATGAAGGATCCACATGGTCACAAGAGCTCTTCAGAAATTACACTCCAGCATCAGGCTGCATTATCATTTTCTTGTAAACTTCACTTGATGCTGTGGGAAGGGGAGAATCTACCCTTCCCCCCACCCTCATCTTCACCTCCCACCTTTGTGGGACCTTGGGGTGCTTCAAAGGCTCCTAGAGTACCTCCTTATATATCGAAGGAAAATCTTTGTGCACAGATCTGGGAGCATGATCCTGCTCCTTTCATTTTTGAGGAGTTTATTGACCTCAGGCCCCCTCAGAATTCAGCCCTATACTTATATATCCGTGTCTGGCTTTTCCACAGCCATTTAAAAAAAAAAAGTTTCTATGAATTCCCAGCCAGCAGGATGTAGACCCAAGTTGTACAGACTTCAATGGCTTCCACAACCCAGAAAGCTGCAAGATCCTATTGATAGACTAGAGTCTTCCCTGAAGAAATGCTCTAGAGCAGGGGTCAGCAACCTTTCAGAAGTGATGTGCCGAGTCTTCATTTATTCACTCTAATTTAAGGTTTCGCGTGCCAGTAATACATTTTAACGTTTTTAGAAGGTCTCTTTCTATACGTCTATAATATATAACTAAACTATTGTTGTATGTAAAGTAAATAAGGTTTTTAAAATGTTTAAGAGGCTTCATTTAAAAATTAAATTAAAATGCAGAGCCCCCCCGGACTGGCGGCCAGGACCTGGGCAGTGTGAGTGCCACTGAAAATCAGCTTGCGTGCCGCCTTCGGCACACGTGCCATAGGTTGCCTACCCCTGCTCTAGAGAAAGAGAAACAGATACTCAAATTATTTTTCAGACCCAGAAAGCATGGTCCCTCGAAATCAAGGTCAAGATCAATGGCAGGGAAGTTAAACTGCATTGCAGTTACCCAAAGAATATTCGGATCACAGATAAAGGTTATTTTCAGGTAATGATCCTTTATCTCCCATTATCATATTCACTCTAGGAAAAGAATAATTAAAGTAATTCCAGTCATTTGGTTAAAATGTACATTTGAGTGGGGGAAAAAAAACAACCCACGCATTTACTCATGCCCAGAAATTTATACTGATTTTGTTCCTTCTCGTCTTGGTTAACAGCATATTTCTATAAATTACTAAGGTCCTATCAGCTGATTTTTATATGCATTAAGTGACATTAAGGCTGTGATAATTCAAAGCTAAGGTTCCGGCTATAGTGATCATGCTGACATGGCTCCAATGTGAAGGACTAAAATGAGAGGCATAAGAGGAAAAGAAGCTTAAAGTAATGTGATTTTCATTCAATGTAAATAACAGGCCCTGTAAATTCAGTTTCATGTTTCACCACTTCAGATCAATATAATGCATGGTAAATATAGTGCTACCAGGTAAACGTGTGCCTTTTAAGGAAGAACAGTTGAGGGGTTTGGTCCTCAGTCCTTAAATCACGGTGTGCTACCCAAATATTGCAGACCACATTGCTTCCAAAATTGAGTTAGAACTACCTACAACATCCTGTTGTAATCACATTAGTTAAGAGGCGTACTAGTTTGAATGCTTGCATGGTATATGTTGGAATCAGACAGTATTGCACTTTGATCAAGATATGTATCTTGAACTGCCCTTTAAAAAATATGCGGGATGGAAGGCAATGAGAAAATTCATTAAAAAATCTTGATCAAAGTATGCTGCTGACTGCTTCTCTATCAGAATATCGCTGGTGTATTCTGGCAAGACGCCCAGAAGGAATGAGCAATAGTTGGTAGATTCAATTGCAGTGTGTACACTCTACATGGAAACTGATTGCAATGAAGCTATGGCCTGCATTAGAAAAGGCTATAGCTAAAGTTATCAGGATCTTTAAATATAGAGAACAAAAATCCTGCCCCCCATGTGACCACGGAGGGTGGCAGATGCAGCAAAACTGGTGCTGTATCAATGCAGAGCAATGGAAGAGAAGACTCTCTGGAGGCTGCACTGAGCAGTGACATCACATGCACTTGATAGAACCTAGCCCCACATTTTCACACAGAGTTTGGGAAGAGGCTCCTGGAAAGATGTTACAGGTGGGAACTTCTGCTACACAGATTACTACCCCAATTTCATCTCTGTAACTGATGGTGTGTAGAGCATCTATGAGTCTCCCAGACTACCCAATCGGAGAGGCCATTCTATTGAAAGGTGGCATTTTCCTTTTGAAAGAGGTTGTGTAATGTAATTTCACCTTTAAATGTCTATCTAAGCCTGCCCTCTCCAAGGGGAAAAGTCACTGACACCAACCAATAATGGAAAGACATTCTGATGCAGTGAGTGGGTTCTTCCCTGCCTTTCTATTTAGTAATGGGAACATAATTTACAAGGCTCTGTGGTCCAAATTACTTCTCTCTGGCTAACAACTCAGAGATGGAACTCAGTCCAGGATAAGAGATGCCACAACTCTCCCAAAACAGGGAGAGAGAAGGGCTCCCAAAAATGGGAGGTTGAGCACTACCACGCCATCTGGGCTAGTGATCTGAGGAAGAAGTCTGCCAGCCATCCACTCCCGCATTCATCTGGCTCAGGAGAGCTTACCCCCCACCACTAAAACAAGGAGCTTGCTCATCTGGATTACTCCTGTGGTGAGGCTATAACAAGTCCCCAGGCTATGTAGCCCTTTTAAGACATATGGGAGACAGATAGTTGACTGTTTGGAGCAGCAGGATATTTACATTTCTTAGGACATCCTCACCTCTTAGCAGTTTGGGACCTCACTGGGTGTGATTCCAGTTTGAGCCAACATACCCGAGCTAGCCATAATCTCACTAGCTCAGTTCCCAGAGCAGTGAAGCTGCAGCAACATGTGCTCCTGTGTACGCTATACAAACCCACCCAGAACCCCGGGCAATTACTTGCGGGGCTAACGTACCTAGAAACTCACACTGCCACAGCTTCACTGTTTCAGAACCTGAGCTAGCTAGATTAAAGCTAGCTTGGGTATGTGCAATCATGGGGTGCAGTTGCAGCTCAGATACAGTCTAGACATACCCAGAGATCATGTTCCTGTTCATTCCATATTGCATTTAGAGCTTGCCTATCCCAGGACAGCCATGTCTAATTTTGGTTGGATTTTCTCCTTTAATGGGAGTCTCAGAGCTAAATCTCTGTACCTGGCCTTAAGAGTCTTTAAATCTTTAAGCCTGACATTTCCGTAGTATGTTTTTGCAGCATAAATTATGCAGTACACCTGAGGCACTGATGAGTACTAAATTCAGTACCATACCAGCAAATGCTTTTTACAACTCTCAGCCTAGAAACTGCTTAAAATTATGTTACACTGATTGAGAAACAAACAAACAAACAAACAAACAAAACACACCTAGGTCTGAAGCCCGTTCCTGATATGCGCTATGTTTGAATTGATTGATTTAGCACCCTCATTTTTAGAGTTAGTTTCCATTCATAGCTAAAATAAGTTCTCAATTCAAATAAGAAAGAAGGAAAAAGTAGGTGCCCATGCCATCACTATTGCTCTCAGTTTACTGCTTTAATTTAAGATAAAATTAACCCCTCCTCATGCAAAGCATGAGAAATTGAGCTTTGTGTAGGAGACTAAGAGGTCACTGGGAAGGGATGGAATTTCCTTCCACCCACCTTAGGGTGACCACCATACGTCCCGTTTTGGCCCGGACAGTCCCTTTTTTAAGCCCTGTCCCAGCCGTCCTGACTTTTTGGCAAAAGTGGGCATTTGTCAAAAAAAGTGGGGTGCAGAGGAATGTGCGGGTGAGGGCAGGAGCAACGATGCCAGCCCCATGTGGGGGAAATTGGGGAGAGGCAGGGCTCAGGCAGGGGGCAGGCAGCTCTCGGGCGAGCAGTGATGCCAGACCCATGCAGGGAGGGGAGACAGGGCTTAGGCGAGCAGCTTGGGCCAGCCCCCCGCAGGGAGGGGGAGGGGGCTTGGGCCAACCCTCCCTGCGGCATCCTGTTTTCCCTTTGGGAGATATGGTCACCCTAACCCGCTTATAACCTGTTGGCAGGGCTGCAACATGGCCACTATTTCACTCTACGTACAGGAGTAGCACCTGCGGTCATTCATGCCTCCTGTACGGGTGTTTTGATATGTTTCCACTGTATAAGTGCACATCCCATAGATCCACTCCTGGCCTATATCCAATGGATTTCCTGCATGGTCGCTCTGCCTGCATCCTCCCTCCAAACAGCCTCACTGCAAGTTTTCAGTAGAGTGGGGAGTGTTAAGTAGGATTCCAGCATTAGGCTCCCATCCGACAATCTCTTCCATACATGCAGACCACTGAACACACACTAAGCCTTATTGATTTCAATATGGTGAAGGGATGTGCCCACATGGAACAATTTTCAGGATCTGGGTCTTAAGAATATAAATGTAGTTTTATGGTTTTCACTAAAGAATTGTCCACAGCAGCCAAGTAAAAAACCTAAAAGTATTTAGGTGCTGCTCATATTTCGATAAGTGGCTACAAATATTGTAGTTACATTCAAAACACAAATGTAAAAACACGTTTAAACACTGGCCACTGAAGCTGTTATGCTGATGAAACTTAATTGCCAGTTGTCCATGAAATGTTCCAAGCTCTAGAAAGCCTTCGTTGTTATGACGCAGATGGTATTGCTCATACACTCTCCAAACCAGGAAAGGAAAATGTTACAAAATGTGACTCTGTCCTTGTTTGTAATGCACCACATTAAAAAAAAAAAAAAAAAAAGAAAGAAAGAAAGAAAGAAAAGAAAGAAAGAAAAAAAAAGAAAAGTAAAGAAAAAACATTTTCAACTGCACATTGTCCCAAAGAAAGCGTCAAATATCAGCTGAAATTCCTTTTCAAACATACACTTCAGAAGATGCAGCCTTTGTGTTTAATATCATAGTCTTTGACACATCAGCTTCTAATATTTGCCAGTGAAAACCTCTGATAATTAACATTTAATGCACCGACCTTAAAAAATAGTAAGTAGAGGTTGGACATTTCTCTTGTGCTAATAATGCCCTTTCTTAGAAGAATACGAACAGTGCTTTTAATTATCTCTCTTACAAATACCTTAAGAAATTAGTTTTTGACTCCTATATATTATAAAAGGATTATCTGATCTTTAATTTTTATTCAGGATCTCTTTTGATATTAAAAAGTGAAAACCATTGCTGAATAACCTTGACCTTCAGACAAACATATCCAGAGGTTCTCCTTGACACCAAAAACATAATGATAAAAGCCTTTTATAGTACACTGACCTAGCATGTATGATCCTATACATTTGACTTTCACAGAGCTAAGAGGGAGTTCTTTTTTGCCTTGAAGAGTAGAAGCTTTTTTCTTTCAGTGCTGAAAGTCACACGTTGTCCATGATGGGTTTCTGTGAATGCAGCCATGGTCTGTTACAAAATAGCACCTTAAATGGGACCTTCCACATCAAAACCACAAGTCTACTACTACTACTACTACTAGAGTTAAACTTGACCCCTTTTAGCCCTGAGAAAATAAAAACTGATGAGGACCATTAAGTTAGGATTACATGAAGTATGTCAGCGTATTCTTCTAAGAATAGCTGCTTGGGCTGCTATATTAACTGTCAGTCATCTTTACCATTATATACCCACAGTATCAGAGGTTTATATGTTGGCTGAAAAATGCTGCTGCAATCTGAAAGATTTTCCTGCTATAAAGTGATAGAAGTCCAAAAATAAATAAAATATCTTAGGGTTTTATATTGCCACCAATCACCGCAGTATCTCCGTGCAAAATAGAAATGAAGATCATCATTACTGATTTTTTTTACATTCTTTTTGTATGTTTTTCTTCTAATGGTCCTTTTTGTGTAAATCTTTATTCTGAAGAAATCTTTTTAAAATGGAGGTTTGATTGTACAGTCAGTCAATCAAGGAAGTGGTATTACTGGATGGATATTTGATCTGGTATCTTCCAAAAAACCATGACGGTCCATAGCACAAGGCCATCAATGTGATGGAACACATTGAGAAAAAGATAGCTACTAAATCCTTAACTTCTTACTCAGGACAGATTGCAATGCACACTAAGTGATTAGAGGAGACTGAACATGACGCAGAGGTGAAGCTAACCACCTTTTCAGGACATGATGCCTCTATTGGGGTTTCCGGCTGAGCAGGAGACATGTCTCACAACAATGGCCAAGGCCCCTCCCTCCTGATAGCACCACTCAAATGGGGCCATTGTCTGAGACTCTGGTGCTTGGAAGCCATCACTAATTAATGATGCATCATCTAACAGTAACTTCTTCTATTTTCATGTGAATATTCTGTGGACCGAACAATGGTGAGCAACAGGTACCTAGCTCATCGCCTCTCTCTCCTGACTACCAAACTCTGTGGAATCCCACAGCAGAATTTTTGTTGCGATCTCTTGAGGAGGGAAATGATACTAAGGCTTTCCCCTTTTCACATCTTTCCCCCTAAGACATATGCTGCATATTACTCCTCTTCATTTACAGAAGCAGAGGGGCATTAGTTTCTGTCCAGTCCTTAGTAAGGCAATATTCCCATTAGTGCCCACAGAAATTTTGCCTGTTTGAGGGCTGAGTAGGCCCTGCATAAGAATATCAGGATTTGGTTCATTCACTTACCAGGAGTTTTCCCTTAATAAAAACTGAGTAAGGACTCTATGATTTGGTACTACGTGCAATATCTGACATTAAAATCTCCATATCATGAACTACTGTAACTGCATGCAAAACTGCATTATAGGCCCCTGTGCTTCAACAATACTCATTTTAAAAATTGTATCATATGGATTTATGAAAATAAAACTTACAGCTGCTTCATTTGAGGGGGGAAAAAACCCAAAGAAACAAAAACCTACCCTAGATCTTACATGAAGAATCCGATAAATGAAGTTTTACTTCTTTTCCATACTTTGTTGTTTTTTTCTTACAAAAAATGACAAAACAGAAGGTATCATGAACTCGGTGAACACCTCCATTACTAGGGTGTCATAATTCAGGAACCCGTGGGCTTATTCACTTACTCTGATCAATCCCATCTGAACCTACTGTCAGGAAGGAGTTAAAATTTAGCCAGCAGAAAAAAGACAAACTGCGGAGAAGCAAGGACAATCCATGTCAATACATGATAACTTAGCTCAGCTTATCGATAAGAACGAACAATGCTGATCACCCTCAAGGCCCCCCGGATATCTGTAAGCACTCATCCCTACCCCTCCCGACTCCGCCTACCCTCCACCCTGCCTCTTCGCCCCGAAAGTAGTCACAGATAACTGATGTAATCAGGATGGGTCTATACTTATGTATTGTTCCTACCGTTATCTTTGTTAAGAGTTCTCTTTTTCTTTGTAACAATGTCTGTCTCTGTATGTACAGATAAATGCAAATGAATTGAAAAAAAGAGAATGTATATAACTGGCCACTATGGCACCATATTTTTGAAGCTGCTTGTCAGTCTTCCTGGTAAACAAACTCAGTATTGTCTGTGCTTGCCTGATTCTTGGGGAAAAGTATCTTTTTGCCTAACACTACAAATCTTGAGGCTAATATGAACCCAGAAGCCTCCTGCTACAAGACAAGCCAAAGAAATAAACCATCAGAACTCCACTGGCCATCACCTACAGTCCTCAGCTTAAACCTCTCCAACGCATCATCAGTGATCTACAACCCATCCTGGACAATGATCCCTCTCTTTCACAGACCTTGGGAGGCAGGCCAGTCCTTGCCCACAGACAACCTTAAGCATATTCTCACCAGCAACTACACACCGCACCATAACTCTAACTCAGGAACCAATCCATGCAACAAACCTCGATGCCAACTCTGCCCACATATCTACACCAACACCACCATCACAGGACCTAACCAGATCAGCTACAACATCACCGGTTCATTCACCTGCACGTCCACCAATGTTATATATGCCATCATGTGCCAGCAATGCCCCTCTGCTATGTACATTGGCCAAACTGGACAGTCACTACGTAAAAGGATAAATGGACACAAGTCAGATATCAGGAATGGCAATATACAAAAACCTGTAGGAGAACACTTCAACCTCCCTGGACACACAATAGCAGATGTAAAGGTAGCCATCTTACTGCAAAAAAACTTCAGGACCAGACTCCAAAGAGAAACTGCTGAGCTTCAGTTCATTTGCAAATTTGACACCATCAGATCAGGATTAAATAAAGACTGTGAATGGCTAGACAACTACAGAAGCAGTTTCTCCTCCCTTGGTGTTCACATTTCAACTGCTAGCAGAGGACCTCATCCGCCCTGATTGAACTAACCTCGTTATCTCCAGACTGATTCTTGCCAGCATATTTATACCTGCCCCTGGAAATTTCCATTACATGCATTCTACGAAGTGGGCATTCACCTACGAAAGCTTATGCTCCAATACATCTGTTAGTCTTAAAGGTGCCACAAGACTCTCTGTTGCTTTTTACATGAACGCTGAGGTAGATTTTAGAAGGGTGTATTGAGGAAACAAAACACAATGGAAACTAATTTGGAACTTTTAATTATGAAGTGGCTACTGCTACTCCATAGGAAAAATATACATTTATTTATATAATAACATAAGAGAAAATAAACTGCTTAGTATATTACAAATTTTACTTTTATGATTATGTCCAGCTATAGCGTTTGGTGCAATATTGAAGCTCTTCCCCTGTTTTTTAATAAGATAAACAAAACTTTATGTTATGGTGCTTTAAGCAGATTTCCAGTGAGTTCTGTACTTTATGTATTCATTTCAGCTATATTCATTCCCACAAGATTTTCAGCAAAAGTAAATCAACAAGACCTGGCATGACAGCTTTTTCTTTAACAGGGATTTCCGCCCCCCTTAGTGACATCTGATCCTTAGATGACTGGGAATCAAACATGAGATATGCTGATGCCTCTTCAGTGAGACACTGTAATCACTATTATAATGAAGGCAGACCAGACTGCACTTAAGGATTTGCAAGGCTGTCTTTTTAGTAGAGACTATGTTTTGAATGGACATATGTGTTTTACAGCAAAAGTAGCCGGAACAAACCATCCAACCACCTTAGATTATAATTTGCTCATTTACAGAACTCTGTTTTTCTCCGACACACTTTAATGAATAAATTAGTATGCTGCATCAGTTCTGTTCTGCTGTCATGATAAAACTTGCATTTATATAACCTGTAATCAGATTCACTATGGGCACAAGGGAAAAAATGATTTTAACTTGACGACCACAAATATTTGTTATGTATTGCATAGTCCGGGAATTTACAAATGGCTTGTAGCAACATGCAAAAGACAAGGCACTATTATATGTGTGGCAATAGCAATAATTGCTGTGACAGATAGCCTACATTTCACTTTTTTCCTATCCATCCTACTTCCTGAACATTTGTGCATGATCGATAAATGCAAGTTACAAAATGATTTAATTTCTCCCATAATTTAGTTTGGCTGCTTCACTAATTGTTGGCCCAGAAAGAAAAGGCCAACATTATGTCACTATGTGTCCGCTCAAACTCTGTTCCCTTGGAAAGTCTTTAGGTCCCAGTACTCAGTTCCTTCATAAGAAATACAAAAAAAAAAAAAAAAAAAATCACACCAGTCCTCTCTCACTTTCCCTCTTTATAGAAAAGTTCCGTTGTTTTTTTTTTCTGTTGAAAACTACTGAAGCTGGCCTAAAAGCTTTTGAGTTAATCCCAAAACATGAGAAAAACAAGATCTTCTTCTAGAGCTCAATATTTCTTAGTTTAAAATAATTAAGGAGAACATTTGCTTCCTTTGCTTTTACTTGTTTTTTTCACCAGCCAGAAGAGAGAGGAAAAGGGTCTTTTCATGGATATAAGGAGGTACAGAACTGCCAGGTTTCTCTCTTTAGAAGACAGAATTTGTTATCCTCTCTCACACCTAGAGACTATAGGGCAAAAGTTCCATTCCAATCCAATGGACTGCAAAGAAACATCTCAGAAGCCCAAGAAGATTGCATTGTGATTCAAACAGTTGTGTGGCACTTACTTATTTCTCTCAAATACTTGGGCCTTGTTTTAGATATTGAGATAGTCACTATATACAAGTAAAATATTGAATGTATCATTTATTTGAATAAGAATGGTCTAGTTATTATGTAGTCCTGTCTTGCATGCAGGGGATTGGACTAGATGACCTATTGAGGTCCTTTCCAGTCCTACTCTTCTAGGTTTTCCTTTTATTAGTTGAGTTAAGCTATGTGATAAAGGGGTTTAACATGTTCTCTGTGGTTTACTCAGGGAACCCTCATATGGAAAAGTGAACATAGGTGTTCGGGGGACAGGAAGAAGTCTGGAAATGGAAAGAAGTTTGGGGAACCCAACCCAGGGTACGTCTATACTTACCCGCTGGTTCGGCGGCCAGCAATCGATCTTCTGGGATCGATTTATCGCGTCTTGTCTAGACGCGATAAATCGATCCCGGAAGTGCTCGCCGTCGACGCCGGTAATCCTGCTCTGTGAGAGGAGTAGGCAGAGTCGACGGGGGAGCCTGCCTGCCATATGTGGACCCACGGTAAGTACTTTTAAGTTCAAACTAAGGTACTTCGACTTCAGGTACGTTATTCACGTAGCTGAAGTTGCGTATCTTAGTTCGAACTGGGGCTTAGTGTGGACCAGGCCCCAGATTCCTGTCTTGGCTCTGGGCTACCAAAATGTACAATGGGACTACCAGGAGACTTCCCTTGATATCTCCCCATCCATCCTGTTCTTCCCTCTGCTTTTCTTTCTCTACTGCAACTCCTAATTCCCCCTCCCCCTTGAGGGCTTCACTATGACCCCTTCCCCCATTCCATAGGGGATATTTTAAAGTGATTAGAAATTACACAATTAATGCTTCCATTGGAATGTCATCTCTGGTCTTTAGTGATAATACCACACTGAGATTAATGGTGGGTGGAGGAGCTCACACCTCACATAATTTAAGTGGTCTCAAAACTCAGGAAGAACTATGCTACATTGATTCCATGAGGTTCACATTTTGAAAGTTATTTTCACAACCAGGAGATACTGAAACTTTTCTACAAAATCTAATATGTCTTTTGGGCTACATAAATGTATCAAATGAGCTGGTCATTTGACCTCGCTAACACAATGGCTTTTTCAGTGCCCCCTAATAACAGCTTGCTCCAGTCACATCTTCTGAGCTAGTGATGAACAAAAGTTGGACTGGGACGAGAGAGGAGAATTTCTGGTTCTAGTCAACCTCTTTTTACCCCACTTTCAGTGTAGGAGTTTTGTATTCATCAGTCTTCAATTCCTATCCATCTAATCCAGAATACCTATATAAGTAATTATATCCCACACTCACCATAGCTTCTGAGAGCTATATCCACAAAGGGGACATAGGCCTTGGGACACTGAGCCTAACTGTAGAACCCTGTTACTTAGTGGAATCCTTTGCCCTGAGTCAGGTCACCAGGCTCCCCATGCACTGTGGGTCCCCCACACCTGATTCAAAAGAGGAACATGAACCCCGTCTCCTACCCCTACCTTCCAGGTAAGTGCCCTAACTATGGGGTATTCAGAGATGAGTCTCTCTCAATCTTTCCTATAGAAGCTGTTCCACTTTGCATAAAATACTTAAATATTAATTGAAGCATGGACTTGAACCTAATTCTCCGCCCTGTGGGAGCAGCATAACGACTGAGCTATAGAGACAAACTTATTTGTGTTCCAGCCCAACGAATATTTAATTTCTGAAAGACATTGCATAAGAGGGTATTAAGGGTAATTGTTGTTAGTTACTTCATTATCAGTTCAGAAATAGTAGCCACAGAATAGATTCCCTTCTGATCCATCATCTGGGGATGACACCTCTTCTCCCCAGTGGAAAGACCCAACACCCAATATTAGCTGCTCAAGAAGGATTTGCCTGTAAATGAATACACAGTAGGAGTGAATATAGTATCAGATGCATTGCAACACAGATTCAAAAAGGCAAAGATTTAGAAGCTATTCGCATGATGGCAATTTTTTGTCCTCTACGTAACTTTCTTTATGATAAATATTTTCACAATTACTTGCATTTTTGTGAATCAGATCATAGCAACTGTTTCCACAGTGGCCCTCTTGAGAGGAGAGGGATGTAATAAAGGTTTTCAATTTGTCTGCATTGGCTTAGTAGAGTGGAAATGTCAAGTGCAGCTTTCACATTTATAATGAATATGACTAAAGAATGTATTAGTGGAAGTGCATACTTGAAATATGAAAATAAGATTAGAATCAATGTTACGGTCATTGGACCATGTTTGAGAATGTCCAAGATTCTCATTTTTTTTGCTAAGTTCTGAAAAAAGTCTTACATTTTAGGCCGTGTCTACACTTACCGGAGATCTACACTGCTGTGATTGATGCGGGGGGGGGGAGGGGGGGTCGATTTAGGAGATCTAGTGAAGACCCGCTAAATCAATGGCAGAGCGCTCTTCGGTCGACTCCAGTACTCCAGTGGAACGAGAAGAGTAAGGTAAGTCGATGAGAGAGTGTTTCCCATTGAGGCAGCACGGTGAAGACACCACAGTAAGTTGACCTCAGCTATGTCGACTCCAGCTACGTTATTAGATTGACTTACAGTGGTAGTGTAG
The DNA here is from genome assembly GCF_028017835.1 of Emys orbicularis. NCBI lineage: Eukaryota > Metazoa > Chordata > Testudines > Emydidae > Emys > Emys orbicularis. The sequence goes on along the minus strand of NC_088683.1, from coordinate 262,313,439 downwards.
ACAAGGCCTTCGTTTCTACTAAGTACTTTAACCATTTATTTTTCTTTGTTACATTGATTAACCACTAGCAGGCACATTCCCATTCATTTCCAGATAATGTGTATGGCATCCAATGTTGAAAGGACCTTTTACTCTCTATTTTTGGTTCAGTTGTTGAAAATAATACTTCTTATGGGCCTGAAGAAGAGGGATTGTGGTGCCTGGCTGAATTAAATTGGTTTGAGTATCTGCTAGCAGTACTCTCGGAAAGCTAAAGCAGTAAACATTCAGACAGTCTTGTTCACTCACAGTTTAAGACTGGAAGCTAATTTGTGACAGTCTAAGAAGGCAGTGTCAGAAGTTGTTCCCTCTTTAGTTGTCAGGGCTTCCTTAACAATATCCCAATTTGTGTTCTCATTAAGTAAGCGAGAGTAGTAGTAAAGCGATGGGGAGGATATGATTTTCTATACCACTGAAAACTGGAACATATATGTTTTGCCTATTCTAGAAGCATAGGCAGTATATTCTTTATTTGGAAAGCATGGGCTTATCCCCACTTCCCTTGTTCTTAAAATGCTCCCTTATTTCCTTATCTCATTCAGCATTTCAATTCCAATATAATATGTATAAATATTGAGATTGTAAGTATTAACACTTGATACAGTTAACATTGATAGGTCTAAAAGCATCAGTGACTATAAATTAAAGGAGATGTCCTATCTCCTAGAACGGGAAAGGACCTTGAAAGGTCATCAAGTCCAGCCCCCTGCCTTCACTAGCAGTACCAAGTACTGATTTTGCCCCAGATCCCTAAGCGGCCCCCTCAAGGATTGAACTCACAACCCTGGGTATAGCAGGCCAATGCTCAAACCACTGAGCTATCCCCATAAGCTAAAGTTAAGAGTGGGAAGGGAGTAGCAGAGCACAGGGGGACCAGGATAGGATGGGGAAAGTTGGGGAGGAGCAGAGACAGTATGTGGGAACCATGGAGTTGCAGGGGCCAGGTGGGTCAAGGGGATAGATGCTTTGCATGGCATTCTGCAATTTGCAGTACTACTAACTACAGGTGTCCTGGAACATACTGCATAGCTTCGATTGGCACTTCTTAATTGTGCTTTCCCTATGGTTCAGCATTACTGTGTACTATCTGAAAGTGTTTCATATGAAAGTATACTAACCCTGCAAGAATGTATACAGGAAATATTTAGGAAAGGGTGACAGCTAACTCCAAATTCTATGGTATCCCTTCTGTTGCCTGATCCCATCCCTACTGATAGGCAATTAATAGAGAGAGGAGCAGGCTCTGAATTTCATGGGATGGCGCGTCCTGCACCCTGGGGAGTTCAGGCAGGGACTGAGCCTGACAATTCCCTTACTCGTATGGATTACCTTAATCTTTCTATTAATTTCAAATCCTTTAGTTTCCTATCTATTACCCTCTACATTTTCTCCAGTTTCTTTATATCCTTTATGTAGAATACTACGCAAAACTTGACACTATGAACTAATTTTAATGCACTTTACATAGACCTAGCTTCCTCTCAGTTGCCCTGAGCTTTCATCCTCCATCTGCAGGCACATGATCAACCCTAGCCTTCCCCACATTAGCCTTCAGAGGTTGGAGTCCTGAAACTTTCCTAATGCCAGTTCCTGTGAACACTCCCACAGGGTTTCCTTTTTAACCATGGTATTGTATTGTACTAAGGACCCCTCAGGTTTATAATCAATTGTGGAATTACACTCACTTTTCTTTTGTGTCTTTCTGCATTGCTACTATTTAGCCACTAGTTTCCTATTTTACACCTGTATGAGTGTTCCCTCCCACTTCCCAGTGTGAACAATCTTTCACGCTGATCCTTGGTAAATTGCATTCTATTCTTCTCTTCTCATGCCTCCAATTTAAATAGATTTAAAGACTTGTCTATCTGTCCTTTGATGCCCTAACTATTTTCCTCCATTTTTTTGTTGTCTGTACATTGAATCAGTATTTTCCCTTTCTCCAGATTGCTACTAAATACGTTAAATTAGAGAAGTTTGGAGAATTCTGGTCATTTGGGTCATGCATCATATGCAAGACCTGACTGTTAAATCTAGGGGAAAATGATCTCAGCAATGAATTTAAACTCAGAAGGATGAGTCTGCCCAATCATCTATATATTTTTTATATACATATATTTTCAGAATTATGAAATACAGGCAAAACACAGAACCCTGAGGAGCATTAATGGACAGAGTTACCCAACTTCTTGTAATAATTTGGCTACTCTCCATCTTCTAATGATATTAAAGAATTTAAAAGCAAATGAGATTTCCTGTGTTTCATAACTAAGCATTCAGTTAGGGAGATACAATATTCCATAGGAATGCTACCAATATATGTTACCTTCTATTTATTCCAGTTTTGCTTGCAATGAATAACACTGAATTCAAATAAAAACATATATGGTGTTTAAGTAAAAGATTTTTGCCTATTCATTTCAAAACAGCTTAGCAAATTGAAATGTGTTTTGATTTATCTTATACATAAGTGAAAAATTGAAGCCTTTTTAAAAAAAGGGGGAAAAAAGAAAAAGAAAAAGAAAAATATGTTTATGTCTTTTTTCCTCTGTAGGTGTTTTATACAAAAGGAAGTGGCCTTTAATTTTACATCAGAAAGAAATGAACTGCTATAGAACACAAGAACCAAATAGCTGAGTTTGCTGACCATGTAGTATGTAAGTGTAGACATCAAATATGGGTGGAAGAAAATTATTATTTTCACCTATACACAAGTACTGAAATTCTGGCCCTATTGAAGTCAGTTGACTCCACCTAAGAACTCCTTAATATCATATTTTACGTATATTACCAATACAAATGATCTAAGGGCCAAATTATGCCCACAGACATGTTAAGCTCAGTTCAACAGATATGTGCATGTGTGTCAGAGAGCAGAATTTGACCCCATAAGACTGACTTGCTATTATAGCACATGCCTGCTAATCCAGATGGTCTCTCTTCTTATGTCCCTTCCAGCCCCATATTGCTGCTCGTACATTCTTTATTGACTTCTGCAATAAAGGGGGATTCACTTTGGACCAATAAATAAATAGAAAGCAATTTCTTATGCAAATCTGTCCTAAGAACACTTAAAGTAGATACACTACAAAAGAAAAGGATCTGGACTAAAATCTTGCAATGCCTCTATACCTTTGTCACGTAAGCAAGACTTCCTCTGCATAGATAAATTAAAAACATAAATAAGATTTCCCTGAAATAGCTTATGGTGTGTGTGTGTGTGTGTGTGTGTTTTGTAATCAAACTAACAATTACTAATATATTTCAAAGGTTAGGACAACTTTGTGGAAAGTATTAACTATACCAAAGTTAAAAAAAAAAAAAAAAAATCACACAATACTTCTCCATTCCAGTCTTCTAGTAAATTCAGCAGTAAGAAAGGAAATTGAGGGGGGCAATAATCATTGTTCCCATTCCTCAGACTTGAAAATTTGTATCTGTGAAGAAATATGCACATGGTATTTGTAATTTGAACAAGTAAAAATACAAATAAAATACAGAGCAGATATGGAATGTATTTGATATTTGTCATGTAATTTCTTATTGTCCATTCTAGATTTTATATTCTGTTTTTCCCCCCTTTTTTAAGTTATTTCTGGCAACTCTATACAGTGGTTTTAAAACAAAAGATAAGATAGAAGTGCAAGAATAACAGGAGCTGAATGTGTCTTAGAAATGTGTGATTAGTCTGATTGTATAAATGTGTGGATAGGATGTCAATAAATCTCTCATACACACACACTTAGTATATATGGGTAGAAAATACAGTATTTAGCTATAGAACCTACAGTATCTATATACATATTTGTTGTTCCTCTTAAGAGCACCGCTAGATGCAAGTCTACGATAACTCAAACAGATGATTGTTTGATATAGAGACATTATTGACAAGTTGTGAATATTTTAAATTACTCTTGTAATGTAGGTGTCAATCCTAGAAACACTTTCACATGTGCATAACTTCATGCATTTGAGCAGTCCCACAGAAATCAGTGGGACCCACATGTGATGGTAAGCACTGCTCCTGGCAGTAGATGTTTGGAAGATCAGACTCAGTTGGTAACCCAATCGATTCTGTAATTTATCAATTTTAATTTCATTTTTAAATTGTGTGTTTAAGGGTGAAGTAGCGTCTTTCAAGCTATACATATTTTTACCCAAACAGATCACCTCCTATGTTAAAAGAACAGTTTTTGCCTTGATATTGGGCTTTCAAAAAAAGAGAAAAAAAATCTAGTGAATGAAAGCCCAGAAACAACCATGACAGTAGGGTCTTACTTAATAATGGCATTTGTTATTACCAAGGAAACAGAATTAAAACACATACAATGGCTTAAAATGTCCTAGTATCAAATCAGGAATGTATTTTGTTATTCCATAATAATTTTAAAATTTTCCTCAAAACTACCTAGGTAAATTACAACCAAAAAGCACAAATGGAGCAAAAATGCATGTTTATTCTACACATTATTAGTCTCTTTCTCATTGCACTCCATGGAGTATTATTATAGAACATCTTAAGAAGTTCGCACATCCTGGCTTTCTACCTCATTAGCCATTTTGCTGTTCTCTGTTATAGCCTCCCTGCACTGAGAGAAAGAATGGTGCTCTTAGGCTGATTAATATAGGACAGGAAAAGGAAATAGGGCCTGAAACTGGGGGATCATAGCAAATATGTTTTTAAATCCGAAAACCTATCAAGGGGACCCTCAACTTTCCTTGGAGCTTGATCTGTACTGTAGTGAGTTGAGGGGTGAAAACATTTTCTTAAACTCCATAAAGAGTAAGTTTAAACAAACATTGTGTGATGGATCTTTAAAGCAGGGGACTAGCCCCCTCCCCTTTGTATATACCTTGCTCCTGGCTAAACAGGGACTATGTTTCCCATCAGCCCCATCCCCATTGCACTTCCCCTTCCCTGTACCAGGTCAGGGATAAGGTGCTGAACTGTAAAGTGGCCAGGCTCTGTTTGTGAGTGTGGGAGCTGCATGGCAGCAGGGAACTGGAGAGAAGCCCCAGGAACTGTGGACAGAGCTGCATCTGGAACAGGCTGTGACTGCTGGACATCTTACCTGGGTGCAGGTCTCCGTTGGACTTATGGGGGGAAACAGCAGTGGCTGGGCAGGGAGCCAGTGCAAAGGGCCCCAGTGAGACACACTGAGCTTGGCCTGGAAACCTACAAATGCTTATTTGCTTGAATAGAGACTGGAGAGGACACCCCAGGCACTAGGCTTTGAGAGCCCTGACTTCAATTGGACTGGCCCGGGGACCCAGGATGCACTATAGCTCACTTTGAATTGAGACGGTTTAAGCCTCTGTACTTCTTTCCTGCCCACCTTAGTAAAAACCATTCCTTTAGCCATATGTCTGAGTAGTTCTTGGGACCTACCGGGGCTACTACCTACAAGGCCTAGCTGCTGAAACATCTACAGTGCTTGCCTCTGAGATGTGGTATATCAGGCATGCTGCTTGCACCCTATGGGTTTTGGATACTAAGTAAGTCCAATAATCACAACTGCTTATATAAGGGCCTTGAAGGTTGAAAAAGCCTCATGGATGCTATGATGTGAAGTTCCTATTCTGCCATGGGACCTACAGACCCTGTGATGCTAAGTTAAGAGATGGGAGTGTCACAAGATCTTCTTCCACTCCACTAGTGTTGTAGGTGGTTGTTCAGTTTCCCTCCGATCTGGGTCAAATGGGCAGATGGGAAAATAGGACATGGGGAATGTGAGCTTCTAGACCATTCTTTGAGAGGAAGGAAGACGATCTTGTGGTTGAGGCACTGCACTGAGAATCAAGAGATCAGGTTTCAATCCTTGACTCTGCCACAGTCTGCCTCTGTGACCGTGGGCAAATTCCTTAATCTCTCCAGCTGTATAAATTGGGATAATAAGACACAAAGAGTCGTATAAAGGAAAAACATTGCCTATTTAAATTTTAAACTCTTTAGGGCAGAGAGTGGCTCTTACTATGTTTCTTCACAGCATGTGGCACAATGGGGCCCTAATCTTGTTTGGGGGAACTACTGTAATACATCAGTATTAAATAATACCACTACTAGCTGAACTACACACACCCCACAACAGAATGTATTGTGCTTGCCAGAATTGTGGCCTTTCAGCCAAGTATGGCTAAGTGATTGCACTCCTTATGGTCATAGCAAACAAGGATTCTTCACCAGAGAAGTAGATCACATCATGGAACGAGCCACCCAAATGCCCTGGGAGAACCTGCTTCACTGCAGATTAAAAACAGACAGCACGCCCATAGTTGTCACATACAACCCCTACTAGAACCCATGCAGGTATCAGACAATTACAACTCACACATGGGGATCACATCCTGAAAGTAACATTTTCTGAACCACCTCTTCTGGCTTTTAAAACAGCCCCCCACACCTCACCAAGCTTATCATCAGAAGGTAGCTCCACACAGACCAGGACACACCAATTCAAAGTGGCACCAGACTCTGCCAGAACAACAGGTGCAAAACCTGCAGACATCTCTCTACTGCTACCCACAACACATCTTTTAAGTTCTATGGGTCCTATACATGCCTTACACCACAAGTGGTGTACTTCATCCAGTGTATCAAGTGCCCCAGTAACAAATACGTGGGTGAAACCAATCTCTCTGTTCTCAAATGAACTCCCACAGAAAAATGATAAACGACAAAAAAATGCCTCACTCTTGGGCGAACACTTTTCACAAAAGCAATCACTGCATCACCTCTTAGTCCTCATCCTTAAAAGGAAACCTCCACAACACCTTCAAACTATGAGCCAGGGAACTTACATTCATAACTTCATTGGATACTAAAAACCATGAACTTAAGTGAGTCACTGGTTTTATGGCTTATTGCAATAATTTGTAATACCCCTACTGTCTACTAATCCTCCATCACCCTATGAAATCAGAGGTGTCAACTGCCCACTTCATGTTAAAATCAAGTGAGTATTTTAAGTGGTCTCCAACATATGTGAACACTTTATGCTTAACAATATGTCCTACCTTGCATTTAGCTAGACATTCTGGTTACCTTCCCCAGACCCGAAGAAGAGCTGTGAATCACAAAAGCATGTCTCCTCTACCAACAGAAGCTGGTTCATTAAAAGCTATTACCTCATCTATCTTGTCTCTCTCATATCCTGGGAACAAAATGGCTACAACAGTACTGTATATAAGAGCAGAAGACTGAGGTCAATGGAATGACAACCAGGAAAAATTTGCCCTGAGAGTTTTAATATATAGGTTTACAGGTCTTTGAGTACTGAAAATTATTCCTGTCCCAGCAAGGAAAGATTGTTGCTTTTTGTAAGCTTTTTACAGTATTTGTTTTCTGTGCGGCAGAGGCTGAAAAATGGAAGAGAAAAAAATAAAAGAAGAAATTACTAGAGCACTATGGGTCTGTTTCAGTCCCAAGTACCTGATTTTCTATATGTAAGTGAGTTATTTGATACCCACCTCTAGGAACCCAATTTAGGTGCTCACAGCTGAACGTTAAGCTACTCACATTAATTAATTAGTTACCAGTTCATATACAGTAACCGAATGGTCAGTTGTGGCTGTTTCACTATAGGTGAACTGGAAATGAAAGGGCACCTGGCTCTCATCCCCCGGGCTTCCACACAAGCATGGAGTTATTATACTACAACCAGGGCTTATCAAAAACTACGGGGGTGGTTCTAGCAATTCTACTGTCTGTGCAATGTCATGGGATGGCCATGATTCCACTCTTCCTTCTAGTCACCCACAGTGACAGCAGCCTGCCCAGCAATGTGGGGAGCCTGGGTTGTGTCGTGGACTGCGGGGGAGTATGCTGCACTAGTGCAGAACAATGTGCTTCTCCTACCTACATGGAATATACTGACTCTCACCACTAATGTTAAGGCACTATATCTCCTCCCTCACCTCTAACACAGATCTGGCTGTAGTAGATTTATTGGAGCCAGTGTTAACTTTAAATCTGCATCAGTGCAATACAGGTACTTAACTTTGGGAGTCCAGTGCAGACTCTGCAGCAGTTTATATTTGGGGAACTGAATTCTGGTGTTTGTTCTTAAAAGCCACCTTTTAGCAAAACTCCCATGTTTAAAATGTTGTACATGTTTAAGTGCTTTGTGAAATAGGGTCCAAAAATCACAGGTAGGGGAATTGAAGCACAATGAACACACATCCTTCACAAACGCCAGCTGAGGAAACCATCCTGAGAAAGAGACATCAGTGGAAAAAAAGGGAGAAAGAGTTAAGAACTAAAAAGAAAAGAAAGTGCTATCTCCAGTGTTTTGAGGAAACCCAAAATTAAGAGGAAAAATAAGTAGAGGTGTTATTAGGATTTCCTCAGTGCCAGTCTTTGTGCCTTCTGATTGACAAGGTGACTGAGGATAGAAGCGCTGGGTAACCTGTCTATCCATTTGTTGTACAGCAGGCAGATGATATGAGTGACATGCTGAAGAGAAAAGGCTTGTCCTTCTAAAATGCACCGTTTATTCATATTGCTTACAAGAAACACATTGGAGTTAAATGTGTAATGTTCCCTTTGCCTTTTTTTTTTTTAAATCTATTCTCTCCCATGTGAAAATTAGGAACAACCCAAGAAACTCTAATAATAACAACAATCCACATTACAACTGCTCTCTCAATAGTGTAATTGTTTCTTTTGTATGCACAGTCTAAAATCTGCTTTCAAATAAACACATTCTCACCAATTAATCCAAACATAGTAAACAGACATTTAAAAAGATACAGGGAAGAAAGTACATTCAGGAGCCATTGATGATTCAGGGTGACAAATGAAGTACGTGGTCTTTCAAAGCAATTATGTCTATTCCTTTGAACCTGCAAAACTCTGTGCACAGCAGAGCATGCAAGTTTGTGTGCTCCAATGCAAATGTGACTGGAGGCTAAATGTAGGAGCAAGGTTAAGCAATAGGTATAGTCCTCTACACTGAGAAGCTGTAAATCTTAGGCATCCTGCACTCCCACTCCTCTACCCACTAATGTTCAGGGTAAAAAGAAGGTTGTGGGGGTGAAGAATGTGTATGTGTACAAGGAAACACTGGCTCAAATGGTATCCTCATCATGCTAATGAGGTGCTTAACTATTTGCGTCACTCTTTTTCCTCAACCTTACAAAGAGACAGGAGTAACAGTGACAACTCAGCAGCACTCTCCTTAACACAAGATCAGTTTCCCACCTCTCTCCCTGTCCTGCTCATCACATTTTACCACTTAACACCAACAACACTCCAGAACTGCACTGTTTCATCCTTGTTCTTAAGGATATTAGCATGAATACAGGATCTGTGCTTGCTGCTGTTTGTGCACATGAAGTCAGATTTTTTTGCCACATCATAAATATTTTTAGAGCAACTGATCATCATAAGAAAATAGTTCTTTTTGTGGCATGTGTATCAAGAACAAAAAACTCTTAGGCCCAAATCTCATCTCCCAGAGCCAACCCAAGTAGTTAAACATGTGCAGGTATTTCTGCTAAACCAGTAGGGATGAGAAGGAATCATCCTACCCAGGCTGCTCTTCCGTAGATCCTGGTGGCCTAGGGCTAGAGTAGTCCCTATTGCTCCTGTGCTCCCACAAGGCTTAGCGACTGATTGCTGGTGGATTAATAACATCTGCCAGCCTAGCCTCTGACCTATCCTCCAGTCCCAACTAAACAAAGACATGCTGCTGGGAGCACCTCTGAATGGGCTACCTAATTTTCCCCTTCTCCCTGTGTGGTGAGAACCACACAGATTCTGCTTTTTCTGCAGCCAAGTGTTTCATTGGTTTTTTTTTTTTTTTTTTTTAATGCTCTATCAATGTTACAAATAGCACCTTTAAATACTAAAACAGAAAACTCCAGAAAGAAAAAAAACATATTACATTTTGAACTTGCACTGTATTATTAGAAAATATCCTAAGCATCATTAATTTATTTATCACTGACAATGTGCTGGGAGCTGTACAAAACACAATAGTAATGACACATCCCTTTTCCAAAGATTTTAAATGGACACAGATAATTTGGCCCTATCTGCTAATGTAAACAGGCACAGCACATTTGCTTTAACAAACATTTCACTCATTTTCAAAAGAGAGAATTTGGCCCACAGAATGCAAGATGCATGGGTAAGCCTAGAGAAAGGAATAATTTGGCATGGTTTCATTTTTATTTTCTCCTTTCTTAATTACTACTACTTACTCCTTTCTTGAGAACATCATAAAAGTGGTGAGTTTTTAGAAAGGATCTGAATGTGGAGTATGGGTTGGTTAGGCAAACTGGGATAGATCCCATTCCATGCCTATGGGAGCAGCATGGAAAAAGAAAGGCGATGGAAGTGAAAATGTATTGATTGTAATCCTCTTTTGCCATGTCACAAAAATCACCATAAAAAGGGCATGTTTAGAGGGAGGGCAAATATAACAAGGATGTGTTTGGGGGTAGTTTTTTGTTTCTGGGTTCTCTTTTTTTGTTTTATTTTTTGCCAGCAATGAAGGAGATGTATTGGCAAAGGTATTTAGGGACGCTTGCACCATGTCTGCCAATATTATACTTACCTGAAGCCAGTTCAATTAGACTTTCACTTTGATCAGAACAAAAAATTTACACCCAGCATTATAAAGAAAAGAAAAAGGGTTAATTGCTTCACTACTGGATTTTATGTTTGCTTGCAGGCACTTGTGTCACAGCTCTTGCCACATTGCTTTGAAGTGCTTCAAAGTTTCCTTAGACTTGGATCACCCTGACAGTGACACCTTCAAAGTATAGAGGCATCAGTTTGCAAAAAGATAAGAAATATAATGTGTCATATCTATCAAATCGTGTAAAAGAGAATAGCTAAATATTTGACATAATATATCATAATGGCTCCTTCAGTGCCAAAATAATGATTGGCTGCTACTACAAAGTAATTTCTTAGAAGCACCTCTTCTGAAGAGGCATTGCTTTCAGAAGGGACAATATATCAAAAAGTATAGAATCACTCTCATAAGTAAACAGTCTGCCACCCACTCAGATATTTCTCTACTCACAGAGAGAATAGGTAACTGCGTATTTGGATGTATCTGAATGTTCAAGAGTGCATCTGTGGCATTTTTATAGGTTGTGATATGCAATTTGAAAGCATCAAAGTTGGCTCATTTTCAAAATAACTGCCCAGCAAAATCAGCACTGGCTAATTACTTATATAATATCTCTAAATGTTGAGATATCCATAGATTCTTAAATATTAAAACCAGAAGAGATCATTAAGATTGTCTAGTCTAATCTCCAACATGATACAGACCATACAATTTTACCCAGTAATCCCTACATTCAGCAAACAACTTGTGGTTGAACTGGGGCAAATCTTTCGGGAAGACATCAAGTCTTGATTTAAAGAGGCCAAACAATAAGAATTTACTACATCCATTGGGGATCTATTTCAAATGTTAATAACCTACACCATTAAACATTTACACCTTATTTGCCGATTTAAACTTCCAGCCATTGGATCTTGCTGTACCTTTGTCTTATAAAATTAAAGAACCCTCTAGTATCAGATATCTTCTCCTTGTGTAAATAACAGAGTGTGATAAAGTCACCTCTTAACCTTATTTTCAATAAGTAAAATAGATTGAGTTTCTTTAGTCTCATTGAAAGGCATGTTTTCCATACTTCTTCTCTGAATCTTGCCCAATTTTTCATCAGCCTTTTAAAGTGCAGACGCCTAAACTGGACACAACATTCCAGTAGTGATCTCTCTCCATACCGGGGAAATATCACTGGCTCAATATTGCCCTGCCATTGTGAGCCTCTTTCCTTATGTCAGTCTTGCTACTTCTTTTATTTGGCAGACACTTTCTCTGATAGGTATTTAAACTTGTTCAGTTTTATACAGCTTATTTACCTTCCTTAGATGGTCCTTTTGCATAACGTCATGGCATTATTTCTTTCAGTAGTCATATATGGATTTGGAACATCTATGAGAGGGCCGAATATCCTGATGATTTAACACTGGATTTCAGAGAAAGCAAATACACCAGAATTTTTTTTTTCTAATGCTTTAAACTCTAGTACTGCTCATAAAATATATTATCCAAAGAAGAGGATGTTCAATATCACTAATATTTGGTTATCTTTCTGCATATAATCACAAACTGGTCAATGGTTGAATAAGCATAGTTACATAAGCAGATTTCAGGAAATCCATAGATAATCATAATAATATATGCATTTCTCATCACAGTTCAGCATTGACTACTTGATATGGTACAAAGTGTTCTCTCTTTTTATGTTTTTTTTTTTAAATTACAGAACAGACTCTGTTGCACAACAATATGTTTCAAAAGAAAAAGGCAAAAATGCACTTATAAAATCTGGAAAAAATGTATTCAGAGGTAAGGGCAAGGAATGTATTGCCCACAAGGTGGTTAAAGAGAAATCCATGTGAGTTTCCTCTCATTTATACCTTTTACACTGGTATTACTTCAGAACTTTACAGCTTTGTACATGTGAGGAGAATCAGGCACTAACATTATCATCTGTCTATGGCATATTAACCCCATCAGCACTTGGGCCCTGATCTAGGAAAGCATTTCTATTCAAGTAAGCATTTCAGATGTGCTTAATGTTAAGGACATGCTTAAATCCTATGGGGCAGACCCAGTCCACTAGGGGCCCTAAGCAGGAATATATTTCCCCTCCTCCCCCATGACACATACTAAAAAAGCGAATAACCCCTCCCTGCCCTTGAGCTGGTCAGGGCCCTAAGCAATTGCTTAGTCTGCTTAGGCCTAGCGCCGGCACTGCCTATAGAAGTCATGAACCATTCTCTCTCTGATTAGGACACAGTTGTTTTCAGCAGTTTAGTAGTCAGTTGTATTCTGTAGTCAGTTCCTTTCCATAAGAACATATTTCAGTTGTTATAACTCAGTCCAATGATTTTAAACAAACAAAAAGCAGATTTTAAGGAGAGAGTGGACCATTATGATAATTTAGTCTGATCTCTTGCTTAACGGAGGCCATTGTGTTTCACCAAGTTATTCTTGAATCAAACACAAATTCTGGGCAAACTAGAGCATAACTTTTGAGAAAGACATCCAATATTGATTTAAAGAATTCAAGTGATGGAGAATCCAGTACATCACTTGATAAGTTGTTCCAATGGCTAATCATCACTTTAAAAAAATATATTCCACCTTACATCTAGTCTGAATTTATCTAGTTTCAGCTTCCACCTACTGGAGCTTGTTATGTTCTTTGTCTGCTAGATTAAAGACCTCTCTACTATCAGAAAGTTATTCCCTCATAAGTACTTTTAGGCTGTGATCAACCTCTTAACTGTCTCACAGATAAATTAATTAGATTAAGCTTCTTTAGTTCTCACTTTAAGGAAGGTTTTCCAGACCAGGAATCATTCTTGCAGCTCTCTTCTGAACATTTTTCCAATCTGTCAATGTTCTTTTCAAAGTGTGGACACCAGAACTGGACACAGGATTGTAGCAGTGGACTCACTAATGTTGCATACAGTGGAAATAATACCTCCCATCTTCTACTTGATATTCCCCTGTGTATTCATCCAAGGATCACATTTGCTCTCACAGCCACCACATTGAACTGGAAGCTCATGTTCATTTGACTATCCAGCATGACCCAAAGTCACTGCTTTCCAAAATTCAGTCCCCCAGCCTTTGGGTGACCTACATTCTTGGTTCTGAAATAAATAGCATTGGGTCAAGAACAGATCCCCACAGGAACCCACTAGAAATGTTCCCATTAGATGACAAGCCTTCACTTTCAATTACACCTCTACCCCAATATAACGCAACCCAATAGAACACGAATTCGGATAGAACGTGGTAAAGCAGCGCTCCGGGGAGGAGGGTGCGCACTCTGGCGGATCAAAGCAAATTCGATATAACGCGGTTTCACCTATAACATGGTAAGATTTTTTGGCTCCCGAGGACAGCGTTATATCGGGGTAGAGGTGTACTTTGAGATCTATCAGCCAGTTTTTAATCAATGTAATATGCTATATTGATTTTGTATAGCACTATTTTTTTAAATCAGAATGTTGTGTAGCACTAAGGCAAAGGTCTTAAAGAAGTCTAAAGAAATGGTCAGCACAGTTATTTGTCAAACTTGTAATCTCATTTAAAAAAAAAAAAACTTCACATGAAGTTTTTTGACAAGACCTATAGTCCATGAAGCTATGTTGATTGACATTAATTATTTTACCATCCTTTAAATTATTTTACCAATTTTATCCTATATCAGACTTTCCATAATTTTGCCTGGGACTGTCCATGACTGGCCTATAGTTTCCAAGGTCATCCCCTCTACTCTTTTTTAAATTTTGAGACAATAGCTGTTTACCAGTCCTCTTGAACTTCCCCAGTGTTCCAATATTTCAGTCATTCAGGTAGCTCCTCTGCCAGTTCTATAAAACTTGAATGTAAGTTATCCGGCCGCATCCAATGGTTTGCCTAACCAATCTGAGTTACAAATGTAACATGTACATTTATAGTAAATACCTTTTAAAGGTGTATACTAGAAGTAGTGCCATAATCTATTCTTACTGGGGGCGTTTAATATATAGGCAACTTCAATGGAGGAGTATTAATTTATACCAACTCAGGATCTGGTACTGTTATTTTTACTCTCCAGATATTGGAAAAAGTACAAAATCTTTAGACATTAATAGCAGTTTTGGCAGTGGTGCCACATAAAAACATTTTACAGGATATGTATTTATTTTCAAATGACTTTATAGGACATGGTTTGTCATGATTCAGCTGAGCCTGTGGGCACCGTTTTGCCTTGGGGATGTCACAGAGGTGGGACTCCAGTGGGAACTCCAGATTAAATTACGCTTCCAAGAAGCACAATTATTCCTGGTGCTCCAGACATGCAGAAAGAGTGCATGGCTGTAGCTACACCTTATAGGGATAGGTCACCTAAACCTCCTTGCTGTACTGACTACTGAACAAGGGGCGAATTAACATGTTATCCCATATGGAAAATTCCTATAGAATAAAAAAAAAAATCAGATAAGACCTAATTTTTAAAGAGGGTTCAACCTGCCCACCAACATTGTACATAACAGAGTTTGCAGTTACCCCATTTAGAACCCCAATTATTTGATTTCTGGGTCAATCCAGAAGTTAGACTTCTAAATGGGTACACTTACAAACCAAGCACAAATTACTATTTCCAATTTTTTTAATGCTTAAAATGAAACTGTAATAAAAAGGCTATTTAAAAAAAAATCAACATTCTCTAAATACATTTTTTTTTGGCCAGAGATGTAGAAGTTACAATGACCTGTGGATTTTAATATTTTGCTTCTGAAACAAGTTGCATTTCTAAAAAACACAAATAATGGCTATCAGAGCAGTTGCAGTGTTTTATGGTATCTATTTGTTAAACAAATTACAATTTCTAGAGGCAAAGAGAGCCACTGCCCAACTCTGGAAATATGAGTAATTATTACTGACACACAAAACTGTCAGAAAGCCCTGGAATCCTTTCTTTGGAAAAGGCATGGCCAACTTTGATTGGATACTCATACTTAACCTCTTAACACTGATCAATTTCCTCCAAGATCTTCACTATTTATTCTTCAACAACAAGAAATGAAATATTAACCCTTTAGTTGAAACTTTATTAGCCTCTTTGTTTGTACCCTGAAGGGCCATATAAACACAGTTTATATGTTCACTTCTACAAGATTTTAAATATATGAATTCAATATTCTGGAATAAAAGTTAACATTAAAGTTTTATAAAGTCTTCTGGATAACAAACCAGCTATGTATTTTATACACACAAAACTCTTATAATTATCATAGATTTATGCCATTAGCTCTGTGTAGGCTATGTAAAATAATATTAGATGCAATGTTGTGTGTAGGTGGGTGTGGGTGAGACTGCTTTTGTCATGCAAGAGAAAGGGTTTCTTGTGCTTTCCTGGGATGCCATCCAAGCAGCACTATTTTTTTGTTTACTCCTTTTTAAAGATTTGTACTTTTTTCTTATTACTGTCTTCACTTCGATGCTGATCCGTTTCCTCCAAAAGGAAAAATTTATTCTTCATCAAAGACAAGAATACCAAAAAAAAAAAAAAAAAAAAAAAAAAAAAAAAAAAAAAAATTAAACGGATTTCTAAAGTGTGAGAAATAATTGTGTGGAATACCTTGTAAAAGTATAACTACAGCTGTTAGAATTATTTGTTATGAATGCTTTGACCATTCTTTTGGTTGTCAGATCAATCATTCACAATCTGCTCTTGATTTTCTTCAACTGTATTTGTCATTCTTTGAATGTATTTAGGTAGCTAGATGACATAATTTCCAGAAATAGTTGTTTATGCCTGCAAAATTGAATTTGTAATTGATTGAAGGTACAAAAGTGTGGGTACTAAAGTAAAGACTCGTTGAGGTCATTTTAAAAATTTGGCCCAAAATATCTCAAGATGGTTATAAATGGTAAAGCAGAGAGAACAATTCACAGTAAACTTAATCTCTAATTAAGCACCTCTAATCACAAAGTTTACAGTTGCCACATATCACATAGGACAGCGTGCAGTGTCACACTTCCACACATAGTGACAGGAAAAAAGTTGTAGGGACTGAGACAGAAAAATGCACCCCACTCTAGTTTACAACAGCATCAGTACTGTGCTTACTTTGGAAGTTATTTCTTGTGGTTAAATAGATAATTTAGCCTTAATCATAGAATATCAAGGTTGGAAGATGATCTAGTCCAACCCCCTGCTCAAAGCAGGACCAATCCCCAGACAGATTTTTGCCCCAGATCCCTAAATAGCCTCCTCAAGGATTGAACTCAACCCTGGGTTTAACAGGCCAATGCTCAAATCACTGAGCTATCCCTCCCATCCTGCTTCGGTCCTCTGTGGGTATGTCTACACTGCAATTGGGAGGTGTGATTGCAGGACACAGACATACCCAGATTAGCTTTGTTCTAGATAGCTAAAGTAATAGTAGCAGTAAAGCAACAGCATGGGTGGTTATATGGCTAGTCCTACCCACACCAGATTCTGGATACATATTTGAGTGGCTGCTACCCACTCTGCTGTAGTTACTTGAGTGAACTTTGATCTATCTAGAACAAAGTTAGCTCAGGTATGTCTACACATGCCACACCTCCTGACTGCAGTGTAGACATATGCATTGAAACAGTACAGTAGAGATTAATTTACTCCAGATTTAAATTATTCTTGCCCCAACAGAGTTTGTGGGTGTTCAGGGACAAAGTTTTGGTTAGGGCCCATCTCTGCTTTGCAAAGTTGAGTACAGTGATTCTCAAACAGATAGAAAGTAAAAATTACAAATATAGGCTTACAGTCAAGTACAGACTGAACTGCTTATAAGGTAATATTTGAAGTGAGTATGGAGACAACAAAGGGAGAGAGAAAGTTTCAAATGAAAAGGCACAGTCCAGCAGATTTTACTCATGCAAAACTCCCACTGAAGTCAGTGGTATTTGTGCTTGGGAAAGTTATGTAGAATATGACTCAGAGCATCACAAGTGAAATGACGTTCAGGGAGGAAGCATAGGATGTCAGGATTGGAGAAGCAGAACAATCAGATTAGGAAATCAGTAGATGAAAGGTCAGAATAGTAGTGGGCAGAAGTCCACTTGGATGTTTGACATCTATTAGGGTAACTTGGAATTAAATTCAGAAACATGCAGGAAGCCAATGAAGGTAACAGAATAGTGATACCTAGAGCAAGAGAATAATATGCCTTCAGTATTGTGGAACCATGCAATTTGGAAATTCGTTGCTCTTAACAACTTTGGTGTAAATTAGGGCTGTCAAGTGATTAAAAAAATTAATTGTGATTAATCACAGTTTTAATCACACTATTAGACAATATTAGACTATCATTTATTTAAATCTTGTTGGGGTTTTTTATATGTTCAAATATAGGGCCAGGGTTGGGGTTTCAGCCCCCCTCTAGGCTCCAGGATTCAGCCCCCCTTGGAGTTCGGGATGCAAGGATTCAACCTCGCCTCCCCTCCCCCTGCTGCTGCCTGGGGTTGCTTCAGTGCCTCCACTGCCACTGCTTCTTCAGCCCCACCCCCCGCTGCCCATTTAGCTGTGTGCTGAGGCCCCTCCACCATTGATGGCTCCCACCGCGCCCACAGGTATGTGATTAATGCATTAAAAAATTAACAGGCATTAACTGTGATTAATTGACAGCCCTAGTGTAAATCTATTGAAGTCAGTGAAGTGAAGGTACTCCAGATTAACACCAATCTACAAGAGCAGACCATTTCCTAAAATATTTAAGGGGACTGCAGTAGTTGAGAAACAAAACAGTTCAGATATGAATAAATGTTCTATAGATGTATGTTAAAGCTTTAATATAGATATTCACCAAAGAGCCACCAAGAATAAACAATACCTTGTAATACATACATATAGATACAAACAGTCAGATGGGGAGAGTGAACCTAGTGAGATGCCACAGAGGTCAGTCCTGGGCTCAAAACTGGGAGGGGTTTGCAAGCATTTTGGAAGACAGGATAAGAATTAAAAATAAATTTACAAATTAAAGAACGGATCTGAAATAAACAAGATAAAATTCAATAGACAAGTACAAAGTACTATGCTTAATACATAAAATAAGATGTACAACTACAAAATGGGGAATAACTGGGTAGGTAATAGTACAGCTGAAAAGAATATGTTGGTAATAGTGGATTACAAATTAAATATGAGTCAATGTGATGCAGTTGCAAAAAAGGCTAATATTCTGGGATCTGTTAACAGAAGTGTCATATGGAAGACCTGGGAGGTAGTTGTCTTGCTCTACTCAGCACTGGTCAGTCCTCAGTTGGTGTACTGTATCCAGTTCCGGGTGCCACACTTTAAAAAAAGATGTGGATAAATTGGAGAGATTCCAGAGGAGAACAGGAATGATAAAAGGTTTGGAAAAACTATCCTTCAGAGAAAAGTTAAATAAACTGGGGATGTTGAGTCTTGAGAAAAGACGACTGAAGTGAACCTGTTAGTCTTCAAATATGTTAAGCACTGTTATAAAGAAAAAACTGTGATCAATTGTTCTTCATGTCCATTGAAGTTAGGACAAGTAGTGAAGTGCTTAAACTGCACCAAAAAGATTTAAGCTAGAGCAGGGATCGGCAACCTTTGGAACGCGGCCTGCCGGGGTAAGCACCCTGGTGGCCCGGGCTGGTTTGTTTACCTGCCGCGTCCGCAGGTTCAGCCTATCGCGGCTCCCACTGGCCGCAGTTCGCTGCTCCAGGCCAATGGGGGCGGCAGAAAGCGGCGGCCAGCACATCCCTCGTCCCGCGCTGCTTCCCGCAGCCCCCATTGTCCTAGAGCAGCGAACCGCGGCCAGTGGGAGCATGATCGGCCGAACCTGCAGACGCGGCAAGTAAACAAAGCAGCCCGGCCCACCAGGGTGCATACCCTGGCAGGCTGTGTGCCAAAGGTTGCCGATCCCTGGACTAGATATTATGGGGAAAAAAATCTAACTATAAGGGGGTTAAATTCCGGAATAATCTTCCAAGGGGAGTTTGTTTGAAGGTTTTTAGGAATAGGTTGGACAATGATGGGGATTCCACACCTATCCAGATGATCTTGGTCCTACCTCAGTGCTGGGGGTTGGAATTGGACCTCTCAAGTCCCTTCCAGTCCTATGTTTCTATGATTCAATATACATATACACCCAGAGATTTTCAAAAACATCAGTTCTGGCCTAACTCCATTCCTGCTGAAGTCAGTGGTAAAACTCCTTAAAAATATTTGACATTAATTTAATTAATGAAATTAGCCAATTTTCACACTACAATAAGTTACGCATGTTTCTAAGTGTTAAAAAACACAGAAAAGTGACTATGTAAAAACAGGACCTTCTTATTCAACAGAACCACTCTCATATGTATTTAGAGTTTTATCTTACTGTGACTAAAATAAATGCTATAATACATCTTTGATACTTTTTACTCCTCTTAGCACTGCTTGGGAAAGAGCTGCCAGATAGTACTCAGAAGTATGATACAATGAGCGAGATTCTATTCTGACTTGTCCATCAACAGAATTGTTAGTTAGTTCTGAGAACCAAAATTTTGCATACTGTCTTCAACATTACATTTGCTTTTATATATGATTATGTGAGAATCACATCAGACTCGAGGTTGCTATTCTGTTTGGAAAGTAGTGTCAGCAGTGTTCTTTTCTTACTGTCAAAAAAATAAAATGTCTGCGGAAGGCCTATTTCAAAAGTCAAAGTCTTCGTATTGACAACAGTGGAATGTGGATCATGCCTTATTATATCTGTCACCAAGAGTTAGTAATTGTGCACTAGAAACATATCTGGGCAAATAGTTAAGAGACTTCATCCTGCAAAGAACTGAGAGCTTCCACCTGCATCCACTTCATAGACACAATATTAAATACAGTAGAGAATATACTGCATGACTTAGTTGCATAAAAATATTTTTATCAATAGAAAGCTGTTGCAGAAATGCTATGCTGTCAATAGAAATTATGAAAAAAATGTGAATTTACAGTAATGATGGAGATAAAATGTTAGCGTTTCAGTTTTGCTTTTTACAAACCTATATAAATAGCAGTTTGAGAACTGGTACTTCTGTTTTCTAAAGCAAGGATGCTGAGTGGTTGACAGGTTTTGTTTTTGATATCTGTGTTTGAACATGCTTATACATCCATCCTGCAAAGCCGAGCTCCAACTCCTTTTTTTATTCAACAGAACTGAAGTCTTCAGAATAGGACATGACTTATCTTTAACACCTTTAATAGGCCAATGTCAACCCCAACTGATTGGGTTTCACTTCTTGTCTGTCTACTGCTGTCTTGTTCAATTGAAAAATGTGGTTCAAGATTAAAGGACATTCTCTGGGACAGCAAATAGGATCTGTGCAGTTTAATCGAGACTGAAACCCCCTTGAAAACGATAGTTTTGCAAACTTCACTTTCAATTCAAGATGAAGTTTCTGACAGCACAAGCACTGAGGGCCAAATTTTAAAAATAGAAACGTAGATACCCACTAGATATGCCATGTGACCACATAATTAGATGCTGTTGTGCACATAAAACAACTCTATGTGCAATCTCATGTTTGCAAATACAATTACTTCCATTATTCACACAATCACATATTTGTGCACACAATCATTTGCAAGTGTATTTTGGAAATGCAATTTGTGCACTTTTTTTAAATGCACTCGTTAAAGTCTAGCACTGTTATATGATTTCATGACTGTGGCCCAGAATTTTCTCTGTTTTGTTTATAATCTTCTGCCTTAACCTTGAATATTTGAATCTTAACTTAAAGTTTAATGGGTTTCACAGAAATGATCCTAAACTGACAAATAAGTTTTATTATACTCATTCTACTCAGCAGGGAATAGTGAATGTTTTATTATAAGGTTTGTAGATAAACAACAAACTCTCTTTCACCATTATTTTTTTAAATAATGTATCCTTTAATATTTATTTCATTCATGATAAAATGGGAAGTCTGACTTTGCATAATTTTTTTGCAAACAACTTAGTTTTCTCAAATGTATTTGTTAGAAGTTATGCACAGAATATTTTTTGTGTGAATAGTTCTCAATCTGCAGATAATTTATAAAGAAGAACTTATAGAATAACATACAAGAAGAAATAGAAATGTGAGATGAATTACACAAAGGTCACAGAGTAAGGCCATGTCTATACTACCACCAATGTCAGCAAAACTTATGTCACTCGGGGGTGTGAAGAAAAAAAAAAAACACCACACACCTCCCCCTGAGCTACATAAGTTTTGCCGGCATAGGGGGTAGTGTGCATGGTGCTATGTTGGTGGGAGAGCTTCTCCCGCCAACACAGCTACCACCACTTGTTGGGAGTGGTTTAATTATGTTGACTGGAGAGCTCTCTCCCATCAGCACAGAGTGGCTACATGAGAGATCTTACAGTGGCACAGCTGCATCGGTACATCTGTAAGATCTCTAGTGTAGACAAAGCCACAGTTTATCTTCCAGGACTGAACAAAAATATTCAATGTTTACAAATTCAAAATTTGCTCTCCAATAATATTGTCTATATGTAATTAGTTCACTTTTTCATAAATATTCTTGTCAGTAAACTAATTTGCTAGAATATTTATGGAAAGTATACACTGGAAAGGTGTGATCACAGTCAAAGAGAATTCATTTAATTTTGTAAAGCATAGGCATGATGCTGTCATTATGTTCTGTTTTGCTGTTTGATGGCCTATGAGAAATTATTTCAGTTGCTAGTGGCCTGGTACCCACATCTCATAATCACAATTGGAACCTCTGCTGACAATCTCAGGGGAAATCCCAAGGAGTAACAGACCTAAGGGCTTGTCTTTACTACCTAGGTCGACTTACCCAAATTACACTACTTCAGCTACGTGAATAACAGCTATGATTTTCCACAGCATCTTCACTGCGCTGCATTGATGGGAAACACTCTCCAGTCAATTTCCCTTACTCTTCTCGGGGAGCTGGAATACTAGGGCTGACCAGACAGCGTGCTGCGGTTGATTTAGCTAGACCCACTAAATGTCAATCTCCTCATAGTGAACATCAGCCCTGAGCCACCCTCTCACCATTAGAGCTGGTTCATCCTGAACAACAAAGTTATATTGGTAAGGTTAAGGCATATTGGGAGGGCAATGTGAAGACATCTACTCTGTCACTGGCTATCATCTCCCGCTCTTGTAAATAAACAGAGAACTTTAGGATAAATCAGACAAACTTTTTTTCACTAGCATTAAAAATAATTTAAAAAAAAATCACTCCAAAGTCAAAATAAAGCAGTGAGATATTTCATATCCTATTTTTAATACCATTATTCATGGCAGCTAGCGAAAGGATGAAAATTACATTAATAAACAAAAGGAAGTGAATTTTTCATTTTAGGAAAAAGGTAGAACAGAATAGGAAATGATGGTCAATAATATAATGAAATTTAGAAAGACAAAGAAGGGGAGGAATAATTTAGGATTGTCAGTGGGGTCAATACAAACAGTAAAGGTGTTTAAAAGAAAACTTCCAGTTATTAGGAGAGGACTCCTGTCAGTGGAGGGTAACATGTCCTTAGAAGTCATTGTCACCAGATATATTGAAAAGAAAATTGGATTTAACATTTAGAGTCGTTCGAGAAGAGAACTCTAGGCCTTGTCTACACTGGCAAGTTTCTGCCCAGTAAAGCAGCTTTCTGCATTGTAACTCTCAAAGTGTACACACTGCCAAGCCACTTAGTGTGCAGAAACTGCGCAATTGAGCACTGTAAAAGAACCACTCCAACGAGAGGCGTATAACTTTCTGTGCTGGAGGTACAGCGCCACGGTGCAAGTGTAGACACCCTGGTCAATTATAGCGTTGTGACTGGCCTCCAGGAGGTGTCCCACAATGCCTGTTCTCGCCTCTCTGGTAATCGGTTTGAACTCTACTGCCCTGCCCTCAGGTGATCAACTGTCATCCCGACACCTTAATTTCCTTGGGAATTTTGAAAGTCCCCTTCCTGTTTGCTTGGTGATGCATTCAGTGGACTCAGCGCATCATTCCAGGTGACCACGCCTGCTCTATGCACCAGGCGATTCTCCACTTGGAGCAATCCTGAATGGCTGGACCTCATCAGCATTTGGGGAGAGGAGGCTGTCCAGGCCCAGCTGTGCTCCAGCCATAGGAATTATGATATCTACAGACAGATTTCACAATGCATGACAGAAAGGGGCCATGACTGGGACAGTGCAGGGTCAAAGTGAAGGAGCTGTGGAACTCCTACCACAAGGCATAGGAGACAAACCGCCGCTCCGGTACTGTGCCCACAAGCTGCTGGTTCTACAAAGAGCTGGATGCGATACTCGGTGGCGACCCCACCTCCACTGTGAAGGCCACTGTGGATACTTCGGTGGCTCACGTGCCAGTCAAGAGTGAAGCGTGCCAGGAGGAGGGGACCCAGAGGATGTGGAGGGGGACTCAGAGACAGAGGGCAACTCGGATGTCAGAGATGGATGCAGCCCAGAGCTCTTCTCTACCCCAGAGGAGGCTAGCCAGTCACAGCGATTGGAGCTTGGCGAAGCATAAACAGGAGAGGAGGCCTCTAGTAAGTGGCTTTGATTTTGGGAATGGCTGAAGTGAATTGTTGGGGGCAGGTGGGTTGCAGAAAGCAGGCTTGTGTCTTTTTGATGCATGTACCACCACATGCCTAGTCTGAGTGGCGGAACAGGCTGTTGATTCACTCCCTCACTTCACGGAAATCTGCCTCAGATCTCCACAAAACTCTCATGGAGATACTGGGCAATCGTAGAATCATAGAATATCAGGGTTGGAAGGGACCCCAGGAGGTCATCTAGTCCAACCCCCTGCTCAAAGCAGCACCAATCCCCAACTAAATCATCCCAGCCAGGGCTTTGTCAAGCCTGACCTTAAAAACCTCTAAGGAAGGAAATTCCACCACCTCCCTAGGTAACCTATTCCAGTGCTTCACCACCCTCCTAGTGAAAAAGTTTTTCCTAATATCCAACCTAAACCACCCCCACTGTAACTTGAGACCATTACTCCTTGTTCTGTCATCTGCTACCACTGAGAACAGTCCAGATCCATCCTCTTTGAAACCCCCTTTCAGGTAGTTGAAAGCAGCTATCAAATCCTCCCTCATTCTTCTGTTCTGCAGACTAAATAATCCCAGTTCCCTCAGCCTCTCCTCATAAGTCATGTGCTCCAGCCCCCTAATCATTTTTGTTGCCCTCCGCTGTACTCTTTCCAATTTTTCCACATCCTTCTTGTAGTGTGGGGCCCAAAACTGGACACAGTACTCCAGATGAGCTCTCACCAATGTCAAATAGAGGGGATTGATCACGTCCCTGATCGGCCAGCAATGCCCCTGCTTATACAGCCCAAAATGCCGTTAGCCTTCTTGGCAGCAAGGGCACACTGTTGACTCATATCCAGCTTCTCATCCACTGTAACCCCTAGGTCCTTTTCTGCAGAACTGCTGCCTAACCACTCGGTCCCTCGTCCGTAGCAGTGCATGGGATTCTTCCGTTCTAAGTGCAGGACTCTGCACTTGGCCAAAAGAAATCTGATGAGGTTCAACAAGGACCAGTCCTCTAATTTGTCTAGGTCCCTCTGTATCCTAGCCCTACCCTGCAGCATATCCACTCCTCCCAGTTTAGTGTCATTTGCAAAGTTGCTGAAGGTGCAATCCATGCCATCCTACAGATCATTAATGAAGATACTGAACAAAATCGGCCCCAGGACCAACCCTTGGGGCACTCCGCTTGATACTGGCTGCCAACTAGACATGGAGCCATTGATCACTATCCATTGAGCCCGATGAACTAGCCAGCTTTCTATCCACCTTATAGTCCATTCATCCAGCCCATACTTCTTTAATTTGCTGGCAAGAATACTGTGGGAAACCATATCAAAAGCTGCTAAAGTCAAGGAACAACATGTTCACGGCTTTCCCCTCATCCACAGAGCCAGTTATCTCATCATAGAAGGCAGTTAGGTTAGTCAGGCACGACTTGCCCTTGGTGAATCCAATCTGATGCCACAGGTTCTTTTGCAGAGCTGCTTTGTTTCTTGCCCCATTAAGGGTAACTTTCCCATGCCACTCTGATGATACTGGGGAGAGGGGGAGTTGGGGGACACCATTGCTGCACACAGGCGAGCTGCGTAAGGGCCAGGGTGGAAGCCGCAGTCTTGGAGA
Source organism: Emys orbicularis (assembly GCF_028017835.1). NCBI lineage: Eukaryota > Metazoa > Chordata > Testudines > Emydidae > Emys > Emys orbicularis. Next base: position 262,287,674 of record NC_088683.1, on the reverse strand, counting down.
AGACCCTCCCTGGATTCCCTGCTCATCCTCAGCAGCGAGATATCTTTCATAATGAACACAGCCTATGGAAAATGTGGGGACAGTAATGATTATAAGGGTCCCCCCTCTACAGTGCTGGTTGTCCCCAAGATCCACATGTCCAGTGTACAGTATGGTCCTGGAACACTGATTTCCCCTGCCCCTGCGGTTACTCACCATTTTGGGGGTCTTGTGGCTCATGTATGATTGCTTGGGGTCAGCCAGTTAGTGATAGGTATGTGAACAGTGTCTGTGTTTAAAATCACTGAATCAGTGGTCTCTGTGTTGCAAACACTACTGTTCTGTAAAATATTGCATTTTGGCTTGACAGATATGACCTTGGGAGCCCAGCCTCCCTCTTTGTTATCGCCAGCTGAATGGATGCACAGAATTAGAAAGCGGCCATGGCGAACTAAAGAGAACTTTCTGTGGGAGGTGACGATGAATTCTTGTTTTTCAGATGTGGAATGTAAGGAGTGGCAGGACAGTGAGAAGAGGGACCGAAAGGGGACCGCAGTGCGCCAGAATGAAGCTAGGGAGCGGCTCAAACGTTACACTGCTCTACAGCCAAAATGCTTCTGAAACAAATGTAGTCAAACTTGACTAATTCTGGGTCACTGAGAATGAAAGTGATGCTTAAAATTGTTGATTGGCTCTAGTTTTCAAGATATGCTATTGGGTCAGTATATACGACCCTTGACTTGGGAATGGCAGAGGATAAGTGAATTATAAAGGGAAGGGATCTCAATTTAAACCAAAAATGACTAAAATACATCTTTGACTGGATCTATGAATAAATCTATGACTGGGTTTGGACAGTACTTGCTTTTTAGGCAAAACAATGAATGATGCAATCTGAAGCTGGTATTGCGTCATACATGATATGAATTGCATCATGTTATTCCTAGAAGTCATGGATGATGCGATCATAACGAAGCTTACATCACTCTGCTGAACAAATTGCCCTATATCAGCTCTAGAAATCATACAGTGTCGTGCTCTCTTATTTGTCAGTGTTTGATTTTGCAAAGGGACACATTTCTGTTTAGCCAAAGTGAGCAGAGATGCCTCGTACTTGTGTGAGCAGTGCAGATAACTTCTGCTATGTTTGTGGTGAAGTGACTTTTGCATCACAAAAGCGCAGTATAACCACTATGGTGAAGAAAGCTTATCACCTTTACTTTGGCTGCAAAATTGGAGATCAGGACAAGAGGTGGGCCCCACACATATGCTGCAACACTTGTGCAACAAATCTTCACCAGTGGTTGAACAGGAAATCTATGCCTTTTGCAGTGCCAATGATTTGGAGAGAGCCAACAGATCATACCAGCAATTGTTACTTCTGCATGGTGCCTCCAGTTGGGAAAGGTGTGTCAAAGAAGAAAAAGTGGACTGTGCATTATCCAAACATTCCATCAGCTATACGCCCAGTACCCCACGGAGACGGACTGCCGGTTCCTGATGCACCAGAATCATTCTCACTTGAGTCAGACAAGGAAGAGGAAGAGGATGAAATTTCTGGTCCTGAACCATCAATGTCACAGGACCCACATTTTCTCCCATCCTCCTCCTCTGAACCACACCTCATAACACAAGGTGAACTGAATGACCTTGTCAGGGATTTGGAACTACCCAAGAGTAAGGCAGAGCTGTTGGGCTCCAGACTACAGCAGTGGAATCTCCTGGCAGGTGATGTTAGGGTTTCCATGTTCCGTGACCATCAAAAGGATCTTGTCCCATTCTTCTTCATGGAAGGTGATCTTGTAGCCTGCAACAACATCGATGGTGTGATGGCAGCCCTCAACATCGTTCACGATCCAGATGAGTGGAGACTCTTCATTGATTCATCGAAGACGAGTCTTAAAGCTGTTTTACTGCATAATGGCAATGTTTTGCCATCAATTCCAGTTGGTCATGCAGTCCATATGAAGGAAACCTATGACAACATATCATTTATTAATTATTGAGCACCAGGCAGACATGTTCCAGGCGCTACTAGCACTGCAAACCAAGCAGCTCCGTGACTGCCCTCCCCTGTTGTTTTTTTAAATAAAATAATTGTTTTGGTTTGAAAGCAATCTTTATTTCATTAATTGAAAGCAAACAGAGCCCTGCAAAGCAGCAGGCAATTTTCTTACACATTCAAAGTGTATAATCTGCACCAATCACAATCACCTCCTAGTACTACAAGCACTGCACTCCCGAGCATAGCAACAAATATTAGTGGCTTTCAGCTTCAAATTGCTGTGTCAAGGCATACCTGATCCTTATGGCCCCGAATTGTGCCCCTCTAATAGCCCTGGTCTCTGGCTGTTCAAATTCAGCCTCCAGGCACTGAGCCTTAGCGGTCCAGCCCCAAGTGAAGCTTGCACCCTCCTTTTCACAAATATTATGGAGTGTACAGCTCGCAGCTGTAAGCATAGGGATATTGTCATCGGCCAGGTCCAGCCTCCCATATAGGCAGTGCCAGCAGGCCTTTAAATGGCCAGAAGCACACTCAACAGTCATTCTGCACTTGCACAGCCTGTTGTTGAACCACTCCTTGCTGCTGTCAAGATTCCCCATGTATGGCTTCATAAGACACGGCATTAAGGGGTAGGTGGGGTCTCCCAGGATCAAAATGGGCATTTTAACTTCCCCTACGGTTATCTTCTGGTCCGGGAAGAAAGCGTCTGCTTGCAGCTTCCTGGACAGGCCAGTGTTCTGAAAGATGCATGTGTCATGCACCTTTCCAGACCAGCCTGCGTTAACGTCCGTGAAACGCTCACGGTGATCCACAAGCACCTGGAGAACCATTGAAAAATACCTCTTCTGATTAATGTACTCGGTGGCCTGGTGCCAGAAATGGAATAGGTGTGCCATCTATCGCCACTCTGCAGTTAGGGAAGCCCATTTGTGCAAAGCCATCCAACAGTCAAACTTTCCCACTCTGAACTGGTTAGCAACCGATCGGTAGCAGTCGGGTGTAGCCAGCTTCCACAGTGCAATCTCCACGTGCTTCTCGCACAGTCAACTTGTGGAACTCCTTACCTGAGGAGGTTGTGAAGGCTAGGACTATAACAATGTTTAAAAGGGGACTGGATAAATTCATGGTGGCTAAGTCCATAAATGGCTATTAGCCAGGATGGGTAAGGAATGGTGTCCCTAGCCTCTGTTCGTCAGAGGATGGAGATGGATGGCAGGAGAGAGATCACTTGATCATTGCCTGTTAGGTTCACTCCCTCTGGGGCACCTGGCATTGGCCACCGTCGGTAGACAGATACTGGGCTAGATGGACCTTTGGTCTGACCCAGTACGGCCTTTCTTATGTTCTTATGTAATGGCAGGGCAGTTCTCATTCTTGTGTCCTTGCGCCACAGGGCTGGGCCAAGCTCAAACAGTCCCATTAATGTGGTTTTTTCATCCAAAGTTCTGCAGCCACTTTCGTCATCTCAGACATGCACGACGATGTGATCCCTCCACTCAGTGCTTGTTTCCAGAGCCTAAAAGCGGTGTTCCACTGGGTCAGCACCTCTGTGAATGCCACAAGCAGTCTCCTATCATAGCTACTGCATGTAGCGAGGTGAATGTTGCACTCCTCTTGCCTTTGTAGTTAAAGGAATAACTCCACTGCCACTTGTGACGTGTTTGTCAGAGCGAGCAGCATATTGGTCAACAGTGCGGGATTCATTCCTGCAGACCGAAGAGGCAGAGCACGCAGTACAACCTGATGACGTTCATATGTTGTTCTACACAGAAGGCTCCAAGACTGACAAAGGGGAATGCATGAAGGAGTGTCAACTAAGGGGTCGTTTTTTTTTTTAGTTTTTTTGGGGGGTGGGGGGATGGGAGGGGAGAAGCTATAGCATCAGTTTTGATTGTGACAAGAAAAAAAACAAAACAAAAAAAAGTGTGTGTAGGTGCAGTGATGATTCATGAGGGGATATAGCAAGGATAGGAAGACAAGCTGAGTTTAGAAGGTGTCTAATAATGAAGTATTTTGGATTCTACATGTGCAACGCTGTATGATAAAAATATGATCATTTATATCATTAATATTGCCACAGTTAGACAATTGCAACAAAACTTGTACATACTGTATCACGTAAGGTGTCAATGGAAAAGTTATGATTTGCTAGCGATGATTATCCTGTTTAAATCCATGTATCATCACTGTGTCTGAAGTTATGAACATAAGCTATAGGTCTGTATCCCAAAATGTGTTTGTTCATGGGGTAACACCCACAAGGTAAAATCTACATTCAAGCCAGACAGCTTTGTATTGATGGCCCATCAAAAGCAATTAACTCTCACAATGGGCCATGGAAGAAACTCATTCCACCCAAATGGCTTTTCCTGCAGACGCCTTAGCCAATGACTGCTCCTGTAAGGCAACAAACCACATATGGGCATGTGCCTTGTTCATGAAACCTGGACTCCATCTTGTACCAGTTCTTTTCCACAAACTGTGCTGTGGGCTTTGTTTGGAACAGTAAAATTCCCAACACATGGCAGAGGGTATAGAAAGACATCTGAGACATCTCCATGTTGCCTTTTTCCTGCTCTGATTCTCTGGACTGTGTATTTACAACTAAAAGTAGCATATTTGAACTCTGGACTGAGGACCTTCCAATCTTTTGGAAGTTACCAGAGACTTTACAAGCCAGCAGTCTGCAACATCACTGCTACAAACCGGATATAAGAACATTGCCATTATTGTATGTATATGACCTATTGATCATTTTAACTCTTATTCTTTTCATCTTATAAATGTTACCAGCTTGGTATATACAATGACAGAATAACTACCAGTTTGGGGTGAGTGTGCCCTATTTCTCAGCAGTTTGTCCTGAATCTGGAATTCTCAGCTGTGACCCAATGAGGCATGGTGCCAACATGAGAAGTCAGTGATGCTGTGAACATATGAGATGAACATGCAAAGCTACAGTAGCTGTATTCCATACATATTAGTTCAATTTAGGTGGTAAAATAAGCAGTTGCCAAAACTGACTGCAATTTGTTTCTTCATAGCATTATAATAAATTAAAGTATATTATGGTAAATTAAATGAGTACAGTGAATTTAAGTGAGGAAGACCCCTATTTGCTATATGGAGCTGAAATGGGCTGACAAGGCAATGCTCAAATCCACTTCTGGATTAGGTTTAGGCTGAACTTTGAGGTTCGGGTTCAATGAAAATCAGGAATTTAGATCCTAAAAATTTAACCCAAATGGTTAAAAGCTCATGAACTGGGTAAAACTCATGAGATGTCTGCCTTCTTGAATTGTGGAACTTTCACAAGAACAGTGGCTTGATCAAATTCTCACATCTAAATGGAAATCTCATTAATATAACTGTTTGCACAGATTATGGATACAATCAAATGAAGAAACAGGCCTCTTCCAGGTCAGGATATAAACCAAAACCAAAATTACAAGGGTAAAATCTGGGATATTGAATCAGAACTGCGCCCTGACATTTTAAGGGGTTTGGATATTGCGGTTATGTGTTTGCCAGGATTTGAAGATGGTATTAGAGGTCTTATTAAACCCGTTTCCATTAATAAATGTAATCAGATGCAACATTTTTCAACCAGAATTTAGTTTTACAATGTAAAATAAAATAAGAAAGTAATTTAACTTTAGGTAAGACAAATCTGGACAAAGTAATAGAAAATATGTTGTAGGGAACAGCCAATCTTGGCTGGAAGTTGGGTTAGATGACCTAGCAGATCTTTTACATCAATAACTACTATAATTTTATTACTTCATGTAACAAGCTCATTTTTATTCACTGCAAAAACCAAAATAGTAACTTAACTCAATGGGTGACTATCATGAATACAGTGGAAGTTCACGTTGCAAATGGTTCCCTGTGCTCGGTTATTCTGTAATTGAAAAAAGCAATATCCAGAACAAATTTTAGGAGTGTATCAGTATCTAGCTTAACTAGTATATCTAAATACACTTGTAGTAATATATGGCTCTGCTTATACTGAAGGGAATAATGAGAACGGACAGTAAATAATGAGGTCATAGAAATAATTCTGTCCTCAAATAGAGCTCCTAATTTCTTGCAAAGAGAAGAGATGCAATATCATGATTCAGTTTATACTAAACACAGAAAATACTTTTTACTTCACAAACTGAAAATCTTTTGCATTTTCCTTATTTTTCAAAGCTGCCCAGCATGCTAGCTACTAAAGCTAACATATGTGGTACACAGATTTCTCTGAGTTATCAGACAGCCTCAGGCAAGAAAAAGGTCTCCAGAACCAGAAAGCAAAGGGGGATACTGACACAGAGAGAGGAGGAAGAGGATGCTGGTGCACGTAACAGTTCTGGCAAATCTGTCATCTGTAAAACCTGTTTAAATGAATGAATTAAGCAAGGGGAAATGGCAAGTATTTTCCAATGACGTATCTCAAGAGGACTGCTGAAACTGAATAAAAGCATTTTCAAATCATGGACTATCCCTTTCCCGCCCCACAGCTTTCTCTCAAAAGAGAAATAATAATTTTATCATCCTGGAGCCTCTTACTTTTAATGGTTATATCTCATTGTCACGTTAAAGGACAGAAGAAAAACATTATCAAATTTAAACAGACATTGTAAATTCAGATTTAGGCAAAACACATTGGCCTGTTTTAATTGAAAACAATAGGAGTTTTGCAACTGATTTCAATGGGAATAGGATTAAGATTTAAATTCTGTAAAATTAAGCCTGTACAAAAATTGAGACTGATCCTAATGCCCTTACTAGTGCAAGTAGTTACTGTACTTCAGTGGGATTACTCAGGAGAGTGTCACCTGATTGGGGGAAGGGGGGTCTACAAACAATAAAAACCTTTCCATCATTGTTATTATTACAAACAACAACAAATAAACATTTCCCTCCAGTGTTTACAGGCCAAAATCTGGAACAGTCTGAAAAAGGAATGAAAAATTGAATTTCACTAGAAACTGATTGTAAATAAAAGTGAGACTGACCTCTCTTTATTTCCATTGCCTTAGCTGAGAGAAATGGAGAAATTCTGAAGCACTTGGAGAGGAAAGTGATCAAGAACAGTCAGCATGGATTCACCAAGGGCAAGTCATGCCTGACTAACCTAATTGCCTTCTATGAGGAGATAACTGACTCTGTGGATGAGGGGAAAGCAGTGGATGCATTATTCCTTGACTTTAGCAAAGCTTTTGATACAGTCTCCCACAGTATTCTTGCCAGCAAGTTAAAGAAGTATGGGCTGGATGAATGGACTATAAGGTGGATAGAAAGCTGGCTAGATCGTCAGGCTCAACGGGTAGTGATCAACGGCTCCATGTCTAGTTGGCAGCCGGTTTCAAGTGGAGTGCCCCAGGGGTCGGTCCTGGGGCCGGTTTTGTTCAATATCTTCATTAATGATCTAGAGGATGGCGTGGACTGCACTCTCAGCAAGTTTTCAGATGACACTAAACTGGGAGGAGTGGTAGATACGCAGGAGGGTAGGACTAGGATACAGAGGGACCTAGAAACATTAGATGATTGGGCCAAAAGAAACCTGATGAGGTTCAACAAGGACAAGTGCAGAGTCCTGCACTTAGGACGGAAGAATCCCATGCACTGTTACAGACTAGGGACCGAATGGCTAGGAAGCAGTTCTGCAGAAAAGGACCTAGGGGTTACAGTGGACGAGAAGCTGGATATGAGTTAACAGTGAGCCCTTGTTGCCAAGAAGGCTAACAGCATTTTGGGCTGTATAAGTAGGGGCATTGCCAGCAGATCGAGGGACATCATCGTTCCCCTTTATTCGACATTGGTGAGGCCTCATCTGGAGTACTGTGTCCAGTTTTGGGCCCCACACTACAAGAAGGATGTGGAAAAATTGGAAAGAGTCCAGCGGAGGGCAACAAAAATGATTAGGGGGCTGGAGCACATGACTTATGAGTAAAAATAACAGGAGTACTTGTGGCACTTGTTAGTCTCTAAGGTGCCACAAGTACTCCTGTTATTTTTGCGGATACAGACTAACACGGCTGCTACTCTGAAACATGACTTATGAGGAGAGGCTGAGGGAACTGGGATTGTTTAGTCTGCAGAAGAGAAGAATGAGGGGGGATTTGATAGCTGCTTTCAACTACCTGAAAGGGGGTTTCAAAGAGGATGGATCTAGACTGTTCTCAGTGGTACCTGACAACAGAACAAGGAGTAATGGTCTCAAGTTGCAGTTGGGGAGGTTTAGGTTGGATATTAGGAAAAACTTTTTCACTAGGAGGGTGGTGAAGCACTGGAATGGATTATCTAGGGAAGTGGTGGAAACTCCTTCCTTAGAGGTTTTTAAGGTCAGGCTTGACAAAGCCCTGGCTGGGATGATTTAGTTGGGGATTGGTCCTGCTTTGAGCAGGGGGTTGGACTAGATGACCTCCTGAGGTCCCTTCCAACCCTGATATTCTATGAAATGCAGTGTAAACAAAGAAAACAAATAACTTGCCAGGACTGAACAGGACTTTCCCTGCCGTTGCTCCTTGATGGTACCCACTGTGGCACTGGGCTCTAGAATTGAGAACAGGGAGACAGTCTCTCCCAGTGCTGTCAGTGCCCACTTTTGCTGGCACCCAGTCAATGAGGAGGAGGAAGATTTGAAGGGATGAGAACTGTCCTCTAGGAAGAGATCAGAGTTGTGTAGTGAAGGAGGCTGTTGTCTGTGAGACTCATGCTTCATTTGTTGCAGAAGTTGTGAACTTGTTGCAGACACTGGGATGGGAGGGCATAGGCCCTCCCAAAACTAAAGGGCGACCCCCTCAATTGAGTGGTTGGAACCACAGAGCCCAGACGGCAAATAATTATGGAGGACAAAGAATGAAAAAACAGGGATGGGAGTAAAGTCACAGGCCAAAACGAGGGATGCAGAGAGGAACACCCAGCAGAGAACACTGGAGAGTGTCCACTGCTCTTCAAAGGCATCCGGTGGACACCGCCCAGAGGAACAATGCCAAGAGATGTGAGGATGAGGGAATAGAAATAGGCCCAACAGTCACAGAGCACACTCTCAACCATTGAGCTTTCTCCTTCTGGACTGTTGGAAGGTTTGTAGTGAACAATTTAGGCAATTGAATGCTGCCCTGAAGAACTGCATTCCACCTTCACCTCTGCCACTGAAACTCTGTGTCAAACTGGACAAGTCACTTACACCAAACTTTTCACACATGGCCACTAACTGTGTGTTCCTCATTTTCTGGGGGCCCAACTTGAGATACTTGGGCCCCACCAAGCATTAATACAAAAGAAATATTTCAATTCAACTTCAAAAATGTTTAGTCAGTTTCATAGATAAAAAGTGAATCTAATTAATAACTCCATCAAATAGGTTGATAAGACAGGCTTTGGAACAGGCATACATCTCCATGATTCAACAAATGTGATTTCTGCACATAACAAATCTGGCTAAACTAGTCAGTGGTTATCCCTTTGCCTAATCAATCAGAACTTGATGTTAGTTGTTACATTTGAACTCCTCTCACTCTGACATATGCCTCTTGCTGGTTGCCAGGCAACTGGTCTGGCTGCTAAAACTGAACACGGGCACCAACCTCAATCACAGCAGTGCTTTACAGTACCCCAAACCACATTAGGCAATTCACAAATTAGGGACATCAACTTAACTCAGTGGGAATTTGGATTGCCTCAGAAATGGAGGATCTGATGTTAAGCTGCCATAGCCAGACACAAAGGTGAGCTTGGGATCTGAGGCTCGCTTTTTTAAAATCGGAAAGTAAGCGTTTAATATTAATGGTCCATTATAGTCTCTTCCTTTGAGAAAAGTTGAAGGAGGGAGCACACCTGAAATGATGACTAAGAGGCTTTTACAGCTTTCATAGTCCTGTGGAGGAGAGAGGGTAATAAGTACCAATAGCAGCATGGTTATAGTGCCATTTGGGATTATCTAGATACAGACAACCCCAAATAATTTGTTGGACTTGTTGTGTCAAGGCATCCTGGCTTTCAGATGGAGAAATAAAGACATAAAATACCATTTGTATAATTTTACAAACTCTCAAATTATTTTCTATAATGTATGTGGCAGGTGCAGAATACATGACCAAAATGTGGCATAAGGGTTTTATCAACACTGTTTTGGGATGACCTTCTTTGTGGCTTCACTGTGTGCAAGCAACTACCGGTAGTTATTATTTACTCTTTGTTTCTGATAGCGCCCACAAAATGCTGGATACTTCCCAACACAAAAGTCCCAGCTGCAGTCTAAAAAGGGACAAAGCAAATAGACACAGAAATGAAGAGATGGGGAGAATGACAGTGGCAAACAAGCAAGGAGCAATATTTGGGCACGATGATACATAGCTTTCATTGACAGTGTATTTTAAACAGGTTTTTTTTTAAATTAACAATCAATTTGTAATGTCTAGATCTGGAGAGCAGACATATGGATAAGTTACAGAAAAAAAAATCCACTGTTCATACAGTTGTCAGTGTTTCTGTAATCCCGGTTCTTTCCCATATGAAACTATAATCACAAAATTCAGAGTCCATCCTCATTCTATCAGTGGATACCATTAATAGTTTTATTAGGAGGAAAAAGTAATTCTAAGGCATATTTCATGCTGAAAACTTAAACCTTTATATGTAGTTAGAAATGTTACCTTTATTGCTACATTTACACATTGGCTGGATTTCCACCATTTCCCCCTTTCCTTTCTATACCATAAGAAAAATTACCATAACATTGTTGCAGTTTACACTAAGTCAAGTGGCTGCCTGATTCCTTTTCTGAAATATTGTATAGTAGTCAGGAAGAGTTCATCAGCACAAACCATTTGGTCTTTGGCTCTCTAATATCAACTGTATTTCTATCATACCAACTGCAATACAAGGCTCAAGGATGTGGAGGTTTATTTACTATTCTTCCTTTAAGACACAAACAAGTGAGGATTTCACCTTCACATAGTTCTCATCAGGCCAAAAGATTATTTCAGTCTCTTCAACCTAAATCCAGTTTTATAAAAAAGGAATGGTTTGGGGATTATTGGTGTCAAGCTAACAGGTCACTAATAACTAGCTTTTTAATATCTTGAAAAGAAAAGTGTGTTTCTGTATAAAAATAACAATACTCTAACAGATTAAGGATAAAACTATATTACATGATGGTTACAAACAGACATTTTTCCAGTGCTTTCATAATATTTTATTTTCTTCTCTCCTGTACTTCCTTAACACAGGTGACCTGGGGTGAGTGTGGCAATCTTGCCGTAACATCATGGGCATGAATTTGAGTTATGTTTGTTAATGGTGGGCCCATTCCTGCATTCCCCATGAACCAAAACTACCATTGACTTTGAGAGGAGTTTTGGGTGCATAAAGAATGCTGGATAGGACTCAGAAGCTGTAAATGTAATTGCAGCTAAATCCCTCAATGCAACTGAATCTGACCCTCAAAATCCTACTTAAAATGCTCACATTTCATTATAATGCTGTAACAAATCAGAGCAGTGCTGTTTTGCAGAGGTTGCTAGAGTTTATTTGTGTAGATACAGAATTCATAACACAATTTCCTTTGGCTGACCTGGGTGGAGTAGACGCGACTCTCCCTGTTTTAATTTCACATATTTAATTTTGCAACTAAAATGAAGATTTTCATGACGTTTGCCTCCTGGAAAAAAAAATTACCCACAATGCACACCAGGCATTATGAGTGGCAACAAGGAAGCCTGTACAAGTGCAGTATCAGACAAATAGGAGTTCTCAGTCTACCTAATCATTAAGACTAATTCATTAGCTAACAGTTTTCACCTGTGGCAATCCCTGGGCCCATGGAGACTTCAGTTTCATGCTTCTGACTCACATAGCCTTTTCATGGATGTGTTACCAATGTAGTTAAGGGATTCACATTTGCCTAGGTTTCATATTTGAGCACTAAATATCATTTAAAGAAAAAGCATTTTCCTTAATTATTTTGGGGAAATAAATATTGCTCTCTTGTTGGTATTTGCACCCAAACATACATCAAACATGAATCTAAAACTATTTTTAAGGCTCCAGCAGTGGTAAATTTAAAAGATGATCGGACAGTCCATTTTCTTAAGCAATTTTTTAAAAAATGAATCATCACACCTGTAGAACAGCAGGAAATAAAATTAATAGGTGCCACATTTCACAAATTGATTGTAAGAAGCAGAAAAGATAGACTAGGGTCATCTTCCAGTCTCATTAGCATTAATAGCAAAACTCCCCTTCACTTCACTGGGATCAGGATTTGACCCACTATAGAAAAGGGCCTGGTTGTAGTTTTATTCCCAGCCCTATACAGCACTGCAACAGGAGCTCTAGATGCCATTGTTTCTGAGGGAAACAGACACAATTGCCCCTGCAGTCCCATGGAATACAGCAGCATGACTGCTCTACCCACCCCTTTTACAAGGTATGTCCTTTCCCATATGGGGATCCAGTTCTTCTGGCTGATACAGAGACTGCATCTTTTGCACTTCCCTTTGAAGAGGCTAATACTGCCTTGAGCACCAATCCCTTTGCATACCCCTGAGATCCTTACACTCTTATTATCTTGTGAACCTGCTAGGCACAATCTAGCCCTAATTACTTGTCACCCACTTTACTTCTACACATTTAAAGAGCCATTGTTATGGATGACAGGAGAAGATTTTCTTTTAAATTGAACTTTTTGCTCCTAAATCCCTTGGGTATATGTGAAAATCTCCTATCACACTCAAAATTAGCTTGCTGAATCCAAAAATTAAATCTATTTCCTCAGGTCATCTAGAACACTTTCACTATTCATGTAAATTAACAAATCTTTAAAATAATTAAATACAGAGTTATGGAAATAAGATACCAAATCAGGGTGATATATGTTGTTATAGCCCTGGGCTCCCACAGGCAAATGAAAAAACAGCAGCATAAAATCTCCAGCTAGGTATTACAACAGTGTATTATTATCTTTCATCAGTTAAGCTCACTCACATCCCATTTCAGCCTTGGGGTCCTATCAGCTTCAAGATATAGGAGAGGCCACCATGCACTTCCATAAAGGTAGCCACTCCCCAACTTAAGTCTGATTCTCTATCCCAGAAAAGCACAAGTCTCTAGACTTACCTTTTCTTTCCTGGGGCTTGTCTTTACTTAATAACTCAGAAATATCAACTCCACATCATAAACCTTAGCCTAAGCTTCTAAACTGAGTATGGCTGTCTGGGGCAGAGTGCTGAGAACCAACAGCTGAACCAGCACTGGTCACTGTAAGTCCAATTTAGTTTCCCCTGAGAAGGACCTGATTGCTAGAAGCTGGGACTAATTACTAGATCAGTTTGAGCTGGGTGATCTAAGGAGCTAGTTAACCCATTAACTGGAAAAGTAGAAAGGCACATAGGAAAGAAGAGCAAAGGGAGAATGAGAGAGAAAGAGAGAAAGGCTAGTAGGGTTAAGTAAAGGAAGATCTTTGCGTGAAGAGATCTCTTCTCTCATGTAAAAGGGGATGATGTTTGTATGTCACTGTAAAGAGAGTTGTTGCATGGGCCTATAAAGTGGTGGTGTTTGAGATAATACAAACTCCATGTCAGTGTTTACAAACCACAGGTGTTAGAGCCATTTGTACAAGAAGATAGGAGTGCAGGGCTTCACCCTGTCACACTGTCCCTAGGGCTTTCCTTGAGGACTTCATCTGTCCTAGTTCTCTTTCTAGAGAAAGATTCTGATCTCCCTTATATGCAAGATGGCTTAGCAAGCCACATCTGCCACAATAAATCAGCAGAACTTCAGTTTTATGCAGGGTAGATCAGCAGAAGAGCCCAACCTCCCTGTCATGAGAGTGCTTTGCAGAAAACCATTGGGCTTATTTCTACATGACAACCAAAAATACAGAGGATATGCAGAGCCTTTTCAAGGAAGGGTCTATTGGTGAAGGAAGATCTTAGCTGAGTGGTACACAACATGTCAAACCGGGTTTGTTGTATGAACTTCTGCAAATCTTAGAGTGTCAGATTCATACAAGTAATAAATATTGTGAACAACTAAAGCTTAGCAATTTTCAACACAATATGTAAACACAGAAAAGGAGATTCAGTTTGCAAACAGCTTCAGTTTTAAGATTTGGAGACGGATGTTCATACTCTCTCACAAATAGTCATGAAAGACCCGTAACTTTAATGATTTAAAACAAGACTGAATTAAACACTTGCAAATATACTGTTGAGAAAATTCTGCACTAATCGGGTGATGGGCCTGGATAATTTCATAGGTCTTTTCCATTTTTAATTCTTACAATCAAAGCCAGACCCCACGATTTTTCTACTTTCAGGTCTAGGGACTTTGTTTGAGGAAAAGATCTCAATTTATATTGTAACTAAAGCTGGGCAAAAAAAAAAAAAAAAAAAAAAAAAAAAATCCCATCACTGAGGAAACTGATAAAAATTCCAAAGTAGAACTGGTTGAAATTTTCTGGATTTTAATTTTTTTAATGGTTTCTCATTGTTAACAATTTGATTTGGCAGAAAAAAAATCTCAAAGTTTCACAAACACTTTCTCTGAAAATTTTCAGGCTTTTCAATAAGCTGCTTTATATTCTACTAGTGCTAAGCATGGAACATTATGGTTACCATGAGTCCTTATTTCTGTGTCTCTATTTTTTGTGTCCTCAACCCCGACCTGCTCAAAGATATGGAAGTGAAAAGTGCAAGTCCCTTCCTTCAAGTCCCCACCTCTGTAGAAACCAAATAAAAAATAAACTGAAGCTAGGAGGCTGAAACTGCAAATGTATGTATTCTACTGACAGCAAGTTGGAATGTTTTGTTGTCTGGATACATTTGTCATCCAAGCTGAGTACCCTGTCAGGGAGCATATCAGTGTGATAAAGAACTGAACATACTAAATAGGAATGGAGAAGGAAGGAAACATGCTGCATAGAGCTGTGCAAATTTTTGGTTATCACACCATTCAGTTGAAGTTCATGGGAGCTGTCTTCTGAATCTGTTGTATGAACCTCTAGATACATGTGCTGTCTCAATGAAATCACTATGTGGACCTGCAGCCCTGAGGCCTAGATATCTGAAGTTGGTACACAAACTTAGAAAAAACTTTGGAAATTTGCCTTTACTTTATCTCTGCTATAGTTTCCCCACCTGTAAAATTGAGATAGTACTTCACAGCATTTTGTGAGGTTTAACTAATCATGTGTAAGGCATTTTAAGGTTTTTGGAGGGAAGGCACACATTTTTATGAATATATTTTTAAAAAAGCAGATGTTCTCCTTTGAGGATCAGCAGTAAAGAGTAAAGTAGTGACCTCAAACAAGTGGTGCTGTAATCTCAACAGGAACAGTTATTGAAAACAATTCTAAAGCACTGATGCTCTTCCTGGACCCAGTAAAAACAGCTATAAACTGACAACCAGTAAACATTCCTTTGAAAATGAGCATGACTAAACTATAGAGCTGCCTCTTGCTGTTCCATGAACTCCTTGCTCCAACATGGCTGACAAAAAAATAAAAAAATAAAAAAAAAAAAATATCAAAGAAATTAAACAAATTTACTGCCTTCATTAATTAGCAGCTGAGCTATTTTCAGAAAGATGGAACCAATTGGGAGAACTGGTTAAAAAGAATCAATGATGTAACTTTTATAATAATTATGTATACCTGTCATAACTCATCATCTATGGAAGCCTGACTTCTGTGTTCCCTTGACTGTCCCGTTTTACACTGCTTCTCTAAGGAAACGTTTTGTACTCTTAACAAATGTGTAATTAGCAATTGAAAGTAGCCCAAGTAATAAAATGAAATGAAATATACAAAATAATCCAGAAGAAAGGAAAACATTTGTAAACCTGTAAAAACTGGCATTTAGACAACAGCTATCACAGTAGCAATAGTGAAATAATATACTACATCTATATTTTTAATACATTTGACTGGAGTTGATTGTTCCAGTTGAAGCCTCTTCATCTATAGCAGGGGTCAGCAACCTCTGGCACGCGGCTCGCCAGGGTAAGCAGCCTGGCGGGCCGGGCCAGTTTGTTTACCTGCCACGTCCGCAGGTTCGGCCGATCGCGGCTCCCACTGGCCACGGTTCACTGCTCCAGGCACATCCAGCACATCCCCCAGCCCGCGCCGCTTCCCGCAGCCCCCATTGGCCTAGGACGGCAAACCACGGCCAGTGGGAGCCGCAATCGGCCGAACCTGTGGACGCGGCAGGTAAACAAACTGGCCTGGCCCGCCAGGGTGCTTACCCTGGCGAGCCGTGTGCCAGAGGTTGCCGACCCCTGATCTATAGCTTTATAAAGTGACTAGTGATCTGGGGTATTACACTGAAACTGAAATTAATATTGTTTCTTGTAAGTAAAATAAATAAGGCTTGAGTCTTCATGCTATTATACAAGTTTTTCACTTGGGTAACTACATGGATAGAGTGGAGAATCAGGTCCATAATCTACAGCATATACTATGTATTACACTGTTTACATAATAGAGAAAGCAACTCTGTTTTACTTATTCTGTTAGCCACACCGACTTTCCTTCTTTTTTTCATTCTTTTAATGTTGCTGCTATGGTCCTGATTCAGCAAGGTACTTAACTGTCCAAACAGTAAAAATGGGAGTGCACTGAAGTCAATGGACTATTCCTGTGCTTGCAGTTAGATATGTGCATGCATTCCTTACTGAATAATCACCATAGCATCTTCTCTATATTCCCATTCCCATTTTGCTTTAACACTAAATGGTGTGAAACTGCCCCACCCCTTACTCGCACAGGTCCCGGCAATGGATTTGCTGGAGGGACCTGGATGGAACAAGAGGGGGAGCTAGTAAAAGCCCCCTGGGTAATTACAGAATAAACATGGGGTTACCTGCACTGTACACTGTTATCTGCCGGCGGATGTCCAGTGAAGCTACTCCATAGGAAAGTTCTACAGTGACTGGATAAATGGCTTGGAAAAGGACTTAAAAAAAGAGGTGTTCATTAAAGGAACAAACAGGGGGCGGTTGGGGACTCCTATGATAGGTATGACAGGGAGCCACCCTTCCATTCCTATAGCCCACCTTAACCTTCCTACAAGGGGTGGAGGGCAGGGTGGGTGGATGGTAAGGTTCCGGCAATGGATTTGTTGGAGGGACCTGGAGGGAAAAGAGGGGGAACTGGTGGAAGTCCCCCATCCCGGGTATGGTAAGGTCCCGGCAACAGGAGCGGCGCCAGGGTTTTTGGCGCCCTAGGCGGGGGTCCTTCCATGCTCCCGGTCGTCGTCGTCAATTCTGCGGCAGGGGGGTCCTTCCGCACTCCCGGTCTTCGGGGCACTTTGTTGGTGAGTCGCAGAGCGAGTGAAGGACCCGCTGCAGAATTGCCGCCGAAGACCCAGAGCGTGGAAGGACCCCCCACCGCTGAATCCTGGTGCCCTAGGCGACTGCTTAGGTTGCCTAAATGGAAGCACCGGCCCTGCCCGGCAAAGGATTTGCTGGAGGGACCTGGATGGAAAAAGAGGGGGAGCTGGTAAAAGACCCAGGGTAATTATGGAATAAACATGAGGTTATCTGCACTGTATACTTTTATCTGCCGGGTAGTCCCAGACATCTAATAATAAAATTGTCGCCTGATTAAACCCATATCAAATGTCTCCTGTCCTTCTTTCGGCATAGCCAGACAAATGGCATGAAACTATTCCCCTCACACACCACTTACTCGCACTGACCAGTATCCCCTGAGTTTTTTGTGCTAGCAGCTGTGGTGTTTAAGTCAGCAAAGTTCCCCTGTGGTTTTGATATTCCAGTGTCAGTCACTATGTCAACCTATGGAGCATTAGTTTTTCACATCAATCCTTGGCCTGATTCTGCACTGCCTTGCAACTTCTGTAGTCGTTTATACTTTGGAAAAGTGAGTGCCAAATTGGAGAAAAATGTTACTATTCTGAGCTGATAGAATTGTATAGCCAATCTGTACATGGGTAAATGAATCTACCAGGTGCAGGGCAGTCAAGTACAGCTCTAGTCTGTATTATGGACTGTATCCTCTGCTGATTCTAAGCTGGTGTAGCTCTATTGACTTCAATGGAGCTACATTGATTTACACCAGCTGAGGATCTCGCCCAAAGTTTATAAATATGCAAACGGGTAGAAAATTAAATATATACAATCAGTGTATGCAGAATAAAAACCAGGCAGCTATAAATTCTGAGGCTATAATTTCAAAGGTTCCGAATGGCATCATAAACAATAACAGTGAAGTTCAAGTGGCTTGTGCTGTTGTTACCAAAGCCTTAACATGGAATTGTGCCTCTATAATTCAAAATTGTGTTTGCTTATTTTATCCTTTATATAATGGTATAATTCACCCACATTTGAAGGAAGAGAGAGGTGTGATTTATACCTCTATGTCCTCAGTTTCTTCCTTCTGAGCTCTCAGGAGCTCAACCCTCAAAGGGGGTAAGAGGCAATAATGCCATCTGTTTGTCTGGCTATACTGAAAGAAGGACAGGAGACATTTGATATTGTTTTAATCAGGTCACAACTTTATTATTAGATGTCTGGGACTTCCCACCAGTGTACAGTGCAGGTAACCCCATGTTCATTCAATAACTTCCTGGGAGGCTTCCATGAGCTCCCTCTCTTTTTTTCCATCCAGGTCCCGCAGACAATCCATTGCTGGGACCTTACCATCCACCCCCACTATTTCAACATCTAAAGGGAGGGAGGGTCGGTGCTGCCTCAGCACGCTACTTGTGAAAGGGGGATTTACAACATGGGCGGCCCCTTTTAAACTCTTCTGCCAACTGGATTCCAGGGGATGAGTCAGAGTCAGCACTTGTCCCCTTTTGAAGCAGTTTGACTCCCTTTCCCCTCGCATAAAGCACTGTTCCCTTCATTTGGCCAGCCAGACAAATGATCCAGGGTCAATTCCATGCACAGACAACTCCTCCCCTGCTGTTCCTGCTCTTTCCTGCTGTTGGTATCCTAAACTCTCATGTATGAAATTCTGTATGTATGAGTCAAGCTCTAGCCTGACAACCACTATACTCTAACCACTATGGAAGAGAATTTTCCTTCATCACTAGAGTGCTCTGACAGGCCATTCTTTGCTGTCAGAATGGTTCCTGGGAGAGAAACTGCTGTCGGAATCTCATAATTCATGTGTGCCATGGCACTCATGAGTCTGATGTGTGTGAATCATTAAACCTCCTTCCCACCCATGGATTGCTGTATGGGAAAATCATCGATGGGAAAAAGGGTAAATCATGATGAAGACAGCAAAGAAAAAACACTTTTAGGATGTGGCATAACTTTGACCTTCTGTTTTCCCACAACGCTGTTCACTCTACTTTGAAATCTTCAAAATGGCCCTGTTCCCTTTATTTGTATTAATGTAAATGCAACTTTGAAAGTTTAAACAAATAGTCAGCTGAATCACTGTGAGATCCTGATCCTTCAAACACTTATACATGTGAGTAGCTTTAATTATGTTCGTTTTCCCATTGAAGTCAATCAAGAGTCCAACAAGATCTTTTATTTTGCCTGAACCTGCTCTATGTGCTATATTTGAAAAGCAGTTTGTTAATGTGAGGTCTTATGTCTGTTGTGTCTATTTCTAGTGATATCCACACTTCCCTCACCCAAGATTTGGAAGCGAAAAACATAGTGCAAGTATAGACATGCATTGGTGTGAATAATGTGGAGTCAGTGGGACTGCTCATGTATCTATTAAGTTACCTGTGTGTGCAAGTGTTTGCAGAATCTGGGCCATACCCAGGGCCGGCTCCAGGCACCAACTTAAGAAGCAGGTGCTTGTGGCGGCCAAGGGAGAGGGGCGGCACCTGCGGCAATTCAGGGGCAGCAGGTCCCTCGCTCCCTCTAGGAACCGATCGCAGCTTTTTTTTTTTTTTTTTGCTTGGGGCGGCAGAAATGCTGGAGCCGGCCCTGGCCATACCCTATACAAAAGTTGTATTTTCTGCAATTTGTTGCCACTCAGTTTTTACACAAAGTGTCTGGAAAAGTATAATAAAACTATAACTGCACTGTGTACCCAGAAGGAAAAGTGTTAACTTAATCTCTTTGATAAATCTGTGTCTGAACCTGCAAGGTGCAGAGTGCCACTCTCTCTCTCAGGACTGGCTCCTTTGCTTTCAAAAATAGTGTCAAATTTATTTAATTGACCGTTAGGCAGCTGTGATTTAGGCCAGTGTTTCTCAACCTTTCCAGACTACTGTACCTGTTTCAGGAGTCTGATTTGCTTTCCGTACCCCAATTTTCACCTCACTTAAAAACTACTTGCTTACAAAATCAGACAAAACTATAGAAGTGTGACAGCCACATAATTGCTGAAATATTTCTTATTTTCACCATACAATTATTAAATCAACTGGAATAGAAATATTGTATTTACATTTCAGTGTGTAGTACAGGGGTCGGCAAGCTTTCAGAAGTGGTGTGCCAAGTCTTCATTTATTCACTCTAATTTAAGGTTTCGCATGCCAGTAATACATTTTAACGTTTTTAGAAGGTCTCTTTCTATAAGTCTATATTATATAACTAAACTATTGTATGTAAAGTAAACAAGGTTTTCAAAATGTTTAAGAAGCGTCATTTAAATTTAAATTAAAATGCTGATCTTACGCCACCAGCCTGCTCAGCTCGCTGCCAGCCTGGGGTTCTGTTCACCTAGGCCGGCAGAGGGCTGATCAGGGCCTGCGTCCGGGACCCCAGACCTGGGGGGGTCAGGGATCAGGGCAGAGGGCTGGGGGAGGGGGTTCAGGGCAGAAGGCTGGGGTGTGGGGGGGGGGTTCAGAGATCAGGGCAGAGGGCTGGGGGCTGCGGGGGGTGCAGGGCAGAAAGCTGGGTGTGTGTTGGGGTGTGGGGGGTTCAGGGCAGAGGGCTGGGAGTGTGTTGGGGTGTGGGGGGTTCAGGGCAGAAGACTGAGTGTGTGGGGGGTTCAGGGCAGAGGGATGGGGCTGTGGGGATGCAGGGCAGAAGGCTGGGTGTGTGTTGGGGTGCGGGGGTTCAGGGCAGAGGGCTGGGGTGTGTGGGGGTGCAGGGCAGAAGGCTGAGTGTGGGGGGGTTCAGGGCAGAGGGATGGGGCTGTGGGGGTGCAGGGCAGAAGGCTGAGGTGTGGGGGGGGGTTCAGAGATCAGGGCAGAGGGCTGGGAGGTGTGGGGGGTGCAGGGCAGAAGGCTGGGTGTGTGTTGGGTTCAGGGCAGAAGCCTGGGGGTATGGGGAGTGCAGGGCAGAAGGCTGTGAGTGTGGGGGGGTTCAGGGCAGAGGGATAGGGCTGTGGGGGTGCAGGGCAGAAGGCTGGGTGTGTGTTGGGGTGGGGGGGTTCAGGGCAGAGAGCTGGGGGCATAGGGGGTGCAGGGCAGAATGCTGAGTGTGTGTGGGGGAGTTCAGGGCAGAGGGCTGGGGTGTGTGGGGGTGCAGGGCAGAAGGCTGAGTGTGTGTGGAGCGGCTCATGGCAGGGGGCTGGAAGGGATATGCCCTGTTCCACCCCCTTCCCCCAGGCTCCGTCCTTACCTCTCTCTGCCTCCTCTACGGAGCTGTATGCACGCTGCCGCTCTTCCCCCTCCCCCTCGCTAGGTCCATCAGATGATTGGCCAGGGAGGGAGAGGAGGCGGGGCAGGAAAACACCACGCTGGGGGAAGAAGCGGGGAAGGGGAGAAGCTTGGCTGCCGCAGAACCAAGCTTCTGCCTCCTGCCCCCGCAGGGGAGAGCAGTGAGCGGGGGGGGGCTGAGTGGGGCTGGGGGCTGGGACCACGGCAGGGAGCTGCGTGGCACTGAGAATCTGCTTGTGTGCCATATTTGGCACGTGTACCGTAGGTTGCCGACCCCTGGTGTAGTATATAGAGCATTATAAACAAGTCATTGTCTGTATGAAATTTTAGTTCATACTGACTTCGCTAGTGCTTTTTATGTAGTCTGTTGTAAAACTAGGCAAATATCTAGATGAGCTGATGTATCCCCTGGAAGACCTCTGAATACCCCCAGGAGAACTCATACCCCAGGTTGAGAACCACTGATAAGGCAATATGGACTAACATCAAGAAACATAAAAAATCATTAATGAATAACTGGAAAATGATGGCATAGCTGCTAACACAGGTGATGCAGCAAAACAGCTACCAAGATATGCCTTGACAACCCAATATATTATTTAAATGTTAATATGTATAGACACTGAGGGCCAGATTTTTTTAAAGGTACTTAGATGCCCAGCTGGATTCCCAAAAGAATCAAGGCAACTAAATCTCCTTGAAATCAGGGTCCTAGACGCATTTGAAAATCCTGCTAGATGTCTCTCTGAAACTTTAGGCACCTAAATACCATTCAAAATCTAGACTGTGGTGAAATTGAAAACTGGCTTTTCCTGGAGAACTCTGGAAAGGCTGGAATTTAAACATCTTACTCCTACCCATCCAACCTGCAGTAATGGTCACTGTGCTTCTGAATCCTCTACACACCAGCCACTGATGCTCCTTGGCACATTGGCTTAAGTCAACTTCAGCAAGGGGGCCTCTTCCCCAGAATACAGGCTTCCCTATACCATCCCCCTCTATCAGGTTCCTCATTATTCAAGCCTACACTTGGCCAAAGAGCTTATATTCTCTCCTGTTTGCCTTCTTCATGGTATCCTGCACATAGCAAATTTGTCATCATAGGCACAGTAGAAAACAGGAAGTATTTGGGATTGTTTAAAAGAAAGACTACTCTTTTTTCCCCTCAGCAGGTCATTATCAAAATGGAGGGGGAAAGAGAAGTCATCCTCCTTCCCTCTCTCACCAAGCAAATGAAATGTACAATGCATCTGAGGGAAAAAAAACATATTTTAAAAAGTAACTCTAATTGGCATTGCTGGGCCACTTGCTGGCTTCAGCTGTCTAGCTGAAAAGTTTATAATACTAAACATATGGGAAGCTCATAAAAGAGACAGCAATCCAGTTTCCATCATGAGAAGAACTCCTATAACGTTTAATTATGGAACAAAATATTCAGGGATAAATGTTTTAGCTGACCTCAAACTACCCTCCAAAGCTATGCATGCCAATTTTGTTTATTATTAAATCTTTACAACATATTAGTTTCCAGAACTCTCCGCTGCAATACATTGTACGATACATCCCACATTGCAGCCAGTCAGCCAGCCCCTGTCCTGCTGCAACTTTCTGTGGTGGCATTCCACAAGGTGGAGACTGATGTCTGGTAAGGGCAGGAGGAGATGTTAATGCTGGGGCTGCCAGCCCCTGTCTCTCTCCACCTACTTCAGAGAGATGCCAATGAGGGTAGCAACTGAGTTGACCAAGGGTTCCTGACTTCCCAACCAAGTCTGGGGCCCCATTCTGCTAGGTGCTATACAAACCCATACAAAGGTGCAGTCCTTACCCCCAACAACTTACAATCTTGGGCTCTGATCCTGCAAATACTTATGCACATGCTTAGTTTTACTACTACAAGTAGTCCCATTGATTTCAGTGGGGCTCCTCATGGTTAGAGCAATTTGAAAATATTCTGGCAAAATTGTTTTTTGGTGGAAAATTTGGTTTTTGACAAAATGAACAGATTTGCATAAAAGTTCATGCCCACATGTCAAACATCATGGAGTTTGCCATATAAACCCCCTTTCTCTGGTTTCTCTAGGTGGATGCACAAATAGGTTACTAATAACAATAATTTACTAATATGTGTACAAAAAATAAAACTTTTATGGATTACAACAGAGTTTTGTGAAGCTATTACAATGACTGAACAAAAGATCTCAAATGTTCAAATTAGTTCTAAAATCTACTTTAAAAATATTAATTTTTTCTTGCTAGTTTTAGGGTCACCAGCTCTGTTCACCTTTAGTGAATAATCAGTTGTTTGGTGATTGTAGAAATCTATTGAATGGCTTAATTGGGTAAAAGTTTCTGAAGTAAAAAAAGCCTGGTCTACACTAAAAAGTTAAAATTGGCCCAGCTATGTCACCCTGAGCAATGTAGTTAAGCCAATCTAACCCCTATGTAGGCAGTACTAGATCAACAGAATAATTCCTCTCAGGGAGGTGAATTACCTATGTCAACAGGAGAACCCTTCCCATCAGCATAAGTAGTGTCTACACTGAAGCGCTATAGCGGGCACAGCTACGGCTGTGCCACTGAGCATTTCAAGTGTAAACAAGTCCTCAGTCTTGTTAGCATAGCCCAACCACAGACATTTGGCTCTAGCCTCCTCCCTGGTGCTTACTGCTTGGAGTGGCTTCTCACATGGATTGGGTCCTGGATTTCTTTTTAGTGACACCTGATGCTCCTCACTGTGCCTGATACAGAAGGTGTATAAAACCCAGTAAACATGAAACAATAAAGTACATGGCACAAACCCCCAAAGAAATTACACACCCAAAAATAACAGTATAATAAAAAGGGATTTTTTTGGGACCTGGAAAATAGGCTCTCGGGAAAGAACAGGTTAGGGTTAACTAATAAATAGTAAAATGTCAACAAATTCCCTACCTCTCATACGCACAACTCTTCCCAGTCCCCAAGTCCCTCCCTGGCACCCTTCCAGGCAGATGGCATCCTGGGGATGAGTCTGGAGATGAGTGCTGCAGCTCTGTGAACATTGGCTGGATTAAACATAAAGGGTCTTCACTCTTGCGTGGGGCAGTGTCCTCTCCTAGCTCCCTAGTCGGGAGCCGCGTGCGGGTCTTGGCAGCTGATGCCAGGTTGGATCTCTGCAGGGTGGAACTGCCTGACCCATGCACTAAATCTCTCAGCTGTTCACACATTCCGTTTATGGGGAGAAGAGTTAATCAGAGACTCCCTGAGCAGTGCTGCTTCTCCCTCAGACCAACTCAAAGCTGAAACTAGTCTCTTTCTCAGGCTGTTCTTTCCCACCAGCCTGAGCAGCCCTAGCTTTCATAGCACAGGTCTCAAAACAATGTCCACAGGGTTCCTGGGAGGGAGGGGGATCATCCCGCTTACCGGCATCAGCTAGAATTGGGACTCTTTGAAGCCCAGTTCAGACAGAAGGCTCCACCCCTATGCCCCGACTGGTAGAATACTGGAGCTCCTGATTGGCCAGCTTCCCCTACTTAAAACAAGAAGGTGGGAAAGGAAGTTGTCCCTGTAACTGGGCTCCTGCTCTGCTTTGGATGGCTCACCCACTGTTATCTGCTCCTGTTTCCTGGTAACTTATCTGACTATTGGCTCCTGACCTCAGCTCCTGGGTTCTCAACCCTGCCTGGCATGGGACTGAGTCCCCTGCCCTGTGCTTCCCACTAGACGCATCTGCCTAAATCCCAGCCCTGACACTGGCTCATCATTGGCCCAGTCAATTGCTTGATGCCTCGCTATTAGCCTCAGCAAGAGTTTCTAGTCCATTCTGTCCCCACCCCTGACTCCAGGCATGGGAAACAGCGTCAGAGAGGGCTCAGATAGCCATTACTGTTGTAATCCATAGCATGGGAAACCTAAAGGCTCAGTGCAGACAGTTCCAGGAGCTGGCAAATTCCAAGTCGGGGTTACATTAGGTAGACTACATGATGAAACATTTTTTTTCAGTAGCAAACTTTTAATGTTGTAAATCTCAGGAGGCTCATGCTATCATCTAAAATAACCAACAATGTACCCACCTCCTGACATTTACTAGTTTGTAGAGTCCTTATTAAAGATGGGAGAACTCTATGGGGTATCTGATTTTACAGAACTTCTAGAATTTTATTATTTTATTTTCTGTTTTGTAAAACTTGAATTTCATTATATATTTCCCCATTAATTTAAGACACTCTTCTCAGTCCTAGAGAAATTAACTTCAGTAGTTCTAACTATGTAGAAGTGCTTTATAGATGGACACAATAATGATTGTTGCTTAAAAATAATTCTTATCCTGCTTCTAGGGCTGCTCTGAGATAAAAAAATAAATCCATCCTTTGCTAGTCCCAAACAAAACTCAGACCTCAAATGATTTAAATTACTTTCTAACCTGAGAATCCACAATCTTTGAGTGGGTGCTAAATTCAGCAAAGCAAGTGGGCCCATGCCCATTTCCCATCTCTTAAGGAAGAAAAAGTTTGCAGTAAACAGAAACTAGCCAAATCTATATTACATTGTAAACCAGGGAATAATGTGCTTGTTTTCAGCTGTTCATACTGTGCAATTGAGACTGAAAATGATTTAGTAGTGTTAGGTAGTACTGGCTATTTTTGCTTTACATGAATTTTATTGGGAAAAAAACAGTGCTTCAGGTTTGTCTGTTCTGCAAGTTATGTAGAGACTATATAATAGCAAATAATAACAACAAATACAATAATTAATAAGCCATGCCCATGGCCACTAGCTGCTTTAATTAAAAAAACAACAACTATGGGGTTGCTTCATATTTCCATATTATCTAGTCAGCAATTTAGTTATCTTGCCATTGTCATGGCATCCAGTGGAAGTTGCAGGAGCTCAGCTGACTAACATGGTCCCCCTTAGTCCTCACTACACTGCTATTAGGCTTTAGTTCACAATCACGGATCATGGGACTGCTTGAAGAACATTTTAAAGTTTATACTTTATTCAGTTTCAAAGAGAACTACCCTGTAAATCTGAATGGGGGAAAGGAAATGTTACTCAAGCTTTGGCTATACTAGAGTTTTTAATTGAAGTTAATTGATAGCCGATACATTTGTACATGCTGGTCTGCACACTCTGTGTACACTTGTTCCAGGACACAAACATTTGTGGAATGATTTCCCCTAGAGCTCAGCTGCTACACTGGGCTGCAAGGTCCTTGTGTCCTGAAATAAGCCACAAACATTTGTGGAGTGTCTAGACTAGCACATACAGATGTGTTGGCTAACTCATATCAGTTGGCAATCACCAATTAACTTGAGTTAAACATTCCCTCAGATTGCAGTGAGGTTTGGGGGGTTAGACAGTGTGTGTGTGTGTGTGGGGGGGGGGGTTGGAGGGTTAGACTCCTCTGTGGGTGTGGGGTGAGAGGGCACAGGGAACCTCCCTACACAGCTTGCACCCCTGTGCAGCAGCCAAGCACAATTCCAGGGGAGGAGGTGCCTTGCTGGCAAGCTGACCTGGCACACAGAGGGAGCTATGATACTCACACCAGAAGAGGTATAACCAGCAGTTGTGTTGTCCCAGCAATTTTGATGAATTCTGAACCCACAGGAAGTCTTCCCCGAGTGAACCCTAGGGTGGTGGGATTCTGCATCACTGCTAATGACTGATGGCACCCAAATGAAACAACTCAGCCCTAGGACTGGAAACAACAGCCTTTGTGTACTTCCAGCACAATTAGACACCACAGTAATCAAGGCAAAAATTGTGGGTGCTAAGGAACAACAGAAAAAACACCTAAGATGTATTTATCCCTTTTAATCAAATAATGGTATATGGACTACAATGAGATATTACACCAAAGACCATTTGAGGATCATGGAATTCTCTAAGGAACTCTTTGCAATTATGTATCAAAAGAACATAAGAACATAAGAATGGCCATACTGGGTCAGAGCAAAGGTCCATCTAGCCCAGTATTCTGTCTTCCGGCAGTGGCCAATGCCAGGTGCCCCAGAGGGAATGAACAGAACAGGTAATCATCAAGTGATCCATCAAATAATTAGTGGTATTTAGATGTCAGACATATATGTAGTGAAAATATGGAAGTATCATGATGGATACAAATATTCAAGAATATCATTAGACTCAAGAAGGGTAATTTTGTTTTTAGAAAAGAATAAAATTTACAAGGAGAATAGGAGTCATAAATTATCCTAGCCTTCATTATTTGCAATTACTCCCGTTGGAGTGTTGGACAGAGTATTACATGTCACAACCTCCCTAGCCAAGCACCATCACCTCAAAGGCCTGCATAAAGGATTTTCATGACAGTTCTTCCCTGCCTCCACATATACATGACTCTCTTAGGCTTGTTGATGTCCAAAATGTTCTAACTGCTTCCACTGAAAAGCTTCCCAACATTTTTCAGAGTTATGAGTAAACCATATTTCCCACCCATTAAAAAGCATGATTTGTTCCAGTTGTCCTTCAAAGTTAGGGAGTAGTTCTTTTCCATGACTGTTCCCTATTTCACTGATTATATAGTATTAATACACACTAAATAGAAAAGTGGTTCAAAGGGAAAATATTTCCTTTATCCACTTGCATTAATGAGTGACTCAGCTGGACACAAATCCACACCACCAGTGATCGACAGACAGGAGAATTTGGGTTCAAATGGCAGCATCCCACGTGGTGGATTAACTGCACAAGACCCATTGTTAATAGGAGCTGTACCGCTAATTGACCACACATACCTTTGAAAATGGACCTTAGTACATCCAACGATTAAGATTTCTTCTCTTTTCAGTGTTTTAAGGGAAGAACCCACAGGTATTTAAAAAAAAATCAGAGATCTACTTCTGCACTAGTCAGATCTATTGTATCTGGTGAAGATGGATGGATATGCCCTGCTTGGCAATTTGCTGCCATATTCCTAAAACGCCATCTTCATGAGACACTACCTTATAGCATCCAACAGCAATTTATCTTCATTACATTAATGTCTAATGATATTCACTTCTAATTAAACCAAATGAAATAACAGTTCTCACTCTTGTCCTACTTGGTCACTCTTTTGTGGGAAATTCAGTCTTTTCTTCTGCCTTTGGGGAGCAGAGGTGAGAAAAGGAAGAGTGGGAAGAGAAGTGGAGGACAGAGACAAATTGTGACACTTTGGGAACATGTGTTGTGTGAATTTGTAATTAGCACTAATATCCAGCTGAGAATGATTTGATGCCATAAAAAATCCTCTTTGCTCTTGAGAACTAAGGTTAATTGGTCCCACAGGTGAACTGCCATTTTATCTAGTAAATCATTTTCTCTGAAGTAGTCAATTCTGATTTTATTTATGAAACTACTTTTGTATCTCTGTGTGTAAAGAAAAAATGCTTGTATTGGTAATCAAGTCTGCCTTTTTATTACAAATACAAGAGACAATTTTCTAAATCATTCCTAAAAGAAGCTTATCAGCAAGATCTCAAATTATATGTGCTCTAATTCATTTCCATAGATAAGCCTGAGATATTTATTAGGATGGTACATTGAGGAATTATAGAATAAGTTAAGGCATTTTGAAAAGTGAGCATGCAAACCATGAAAACATATGCTCAGTTATCTTTTTCTTTGTTAATCTTAAATGAAGAATCTCATATTAAAAACATTGCCTGAATACAAAAGGCTAGATTCTGAATTTTACACTCACAGGAATACTGTAGCACTAACCAGAGGCATGCGATGAGTGGGGAGACACAACAGTGGAAGCCCCAGAAGGAATATAGAGGCTCCAGGAGATTACATACTATGATAGAAACAACAGCTACTGCATGTGCTTGTCTTGTTCCTGGATAGCTTTGCCTCCTGGTGCTTAAGGAAGGCTACATCCTGGACACAACCTCCTCCCACCCCCCACATTCCACCTCTTCTCACCCGCTTTCCAGTAATTAGCAGCAGTAGCAGCATGAGTTGAGAGAAGTGCCTGCATTCTGCAATCAGACTGTGGCGGACTTCTGTCAGGGGGCATAAAGGGTGAAATCTTCTTTCTCACTCCAACCTAACAACACCTCGGCTGCTTGAGCAGCCATGAAAGTCTGCCATGGGGAGACCCAAAGTATGACCTGTTTTATTAGGGAAACATGAAGCAAGAATTTAAAACTATAATAGTGCTGATTAGATACAATTTTGAATTCCTAAAGGCTGTGTTAATGTAGGAACTATGGTAGCGAAGTAGGGGAAACTAACTAACCAATCCCATTTCCAACCAAATCCTGAGAAAGGACAATGTTTCCATTGACAGTAGAAGTCTCTCCCCCACTCTTTAATGAACAGAGTACACAAATTGTCATATACAGAGTCATTATAACCAGTGGATCCATCTGAGTGTAACCTACAAAGAGGGTTATTTTTGCTTTGGGGCACAGCTGGGATGAGGGACATGTCAGAGGGGTCTAAAGATGTAAGTCCTGTGTAAAAAAAGAACAACAAAACCACATTCCAGCCTAAAAGTAGAGGTGACAAAGACATAGATAATTATAGCAAGGTCTGCATCTGAAAGAAATGGTCAGAGTCATCTTGCTAGGAACAGAAAGAGGGGAAATGCTCTTGGCCACAGCGACTACCTGAGCATCCAGCAGTAGCCTCAGGTTTAAAAAGATTCCTTCATTGTGAATCTAAGTCACAAGCATCCTCCCTATATCAGGGGTGATGATATGAAGTGTAATTCAGGGGTTAGAATAAGGAGGTCTGGGAGCACGCCTTCCCCCATTTCTCTAGTTTAGGTAAGCAATGTTCCTGCATAACTTCACCTCCTGTAGCTTTTTCAGTCTACATTAACCACTGGCTGGATTCAAACTCTCATTGAATTAAATGAGCTTTGGATCAAGCCCATGAGCCTCACTTTCCCCCATCCTACCAGTATCATCTCAGGCTTCCCTGGATTGAGCCTCAGTCCATTTAGCCTTCAAACAGTCCCCAGTCTCCTGGAGACATTAGGTCGTTCATTCCACTGTGCATCACATGTGATAGTGATGCACAGCTAGATATCATTATCTTACTAAAAAGATAACGAAGCCCAGGTCATCTTACTATCACTCCCAATAGTCTCCCACTGCAAGTATGTTGCGAACAAGAGGCACTCAGAATGGAACAAAAGCATTAACAAGGTCTTCTCAGTGAGATTGCCCTCTCTCAAAGACAGAGAAAGGAAAAACAGATATAGTCCAGTTTCTGGACTCATTAAAAAGCCCTCTTTTCACAAGTTTAGCAAGCTAAGAAAATAGTGACAGGCTGGTTTCTTTTTACCTTTTGTGTGTAATCATAAATAAAGGAGAAGATAGACTATTATCAGATCAGAAGGATGTATCATAAGCAAGGCACAGCACTGAATTTAGGACTAGGTACAAACGAGTTGGATTAAGTGCCTAGAAATAAGATAACCTTTAAGAGCTGACTCCATTTATAGGAAAAAAGACAAGCTCTTTCATCTGGCCCGTGGGTACAACAATTCACTGACTGCTATATTCTTCATGTTTTGTTCATTAAATTATATTGACCACTAGAATTGGAAATCAAAAGCCTGTTTCTCCACTGCCTTGCTCGTGCATCGTCATTTACACCCATGCAAAGTAAATCTAAACCACTACCAGACCAGAAAAGCAGCATGTTATATTCACTTTGCACTGGTG
Organism: Emys orbicularis; assembly: GCF_028017835.1. NCBI lineage: Eukaryota > Metazoa > Chordata > Testudines > Emydidae > Emys > Emys orbicularis. Next base: position 262,256,493 of record NC_088683.1, on the reverse strand, counting down.
TAAGTGACTGCATAAGACCTTGAAATTCTAAGCAGAAAACTATATGGTCACCCTGTTGTAGGATCCCATTCAAAGTTCAGCAAGCAAACTAAAGATTAAAACACACACAAGGTTTCCTCCTTCTTAACTCTTCATTCCAAGAAGTGGATGGTAACTCTGGAGGCCACATAGGGTTCCTTGTATGATTAAACAGGATTAATGTATGTGAAAAGTCAGATTTGCTTAGGGAGCAAGAAAAGATTTAAAGGGGAAAATAAGAAAAACAGCTGGAGGGTTGGGATTAGAGACTAAAAATGGAAACAGTGATGAACAATGTTCTATCTCCAGTTAAACAAAATCCAATCAAGCATTATTTTTAATCATTTATGCTATATGGGTTTTTATAAAAATACTGCTAGAGAAATCTTCATTCTAAATTATTTCTATTCAGGGATGTTCAGATCATCCCAGTGTGATGAAGTACAGTATAATTCTTTTGCCTCTCCATTTCCTGAGTATCAAAACTTCAAGAAGAGACTTTTCTTCACTAGTCATATTTTTTTTTCAAATAAGTGAAAAATCCATATTATTTTCAAATGTGTGTTACTATTATTTTCTTTTTGCCATTCATTATACTTTTGTTTTTAAGGATTAGGTCACAATCCTTGTAGCCTGGCCTATCTACAGTTACCTGTTGACTGGCCTCCTACTCTTATGTCCACTACTTCTAGTGAGAAACAAATAGGGACACCAAAAATTAGATCTTTATGGGTCAAAATAATTACTGACTTACAGCAGATTGTTTCCTTTGATAGCTGGTCCCAATAAAATAAGAGCTTGATATTTACTAATAACCAAGTATTAATTCATCAGTTCAAGTGGTAAGAGCTTGGGTTTGGGGATTTGAAGTTTCTGGGTTTGTTCCCTACCAATAACAAAGGTCCGTGTATGCACATATGTAGCCATCATTCCCCATAGACTGGCTAGCTGCCAGTGCCTCAGAGCCCTTCATAATACTTCAATTCAGTCCCCTTGTGACCATGGTCAGCAAAGGAATTCTTTGACAGGCAATTGGTTCCAGTTTTTTACTTAGTTACTTCCTTACAACTTTTTCTCAAGCCAAAAGGACAAAATCACACAGTACTCTTGGAAGAAAAAATACTCAAAACAAAGTAGCCAAAAAAAGGAGGGGTTGGATTTATAGGCTGCATAGGAGACCTGATCAAAACCTGGTGGTTTGCGTTTTTCTGGGTTTCACAGACCTTAGCTAGTGGTTTCATTCACATGGTTCACTGCAGCTACAGTTTCCTTGGAATTTTAGTTTGACAGAAACTCAAGAAATCCAAGTGAGAATTGGCATGGATCCTGTGGAACTAGGACAATGGGTAAAGTGAAAAGTGTAACTCAGAGAAAATGTTGGAATGAATCCAGGAGGAATCTACATGGTTTACCATTCTCCTATCTCGGAGACCCCTTACATTTGCCTATGTTTAATTTACAGAGGAGACAAATAAGAGGGTGAATGGGCCACAGAAAATAGATTGGTTGCTCCTATTTACACACTCATAATGAACAAGGAGACATTCAATAAAGTTAAAAAATAATAAATGTAAACTGATAAAAGTAAATATTTTCTTACACAACAGATAATTACTCTGTGTAACTCTATACCACACACTATCGTTGAGGCCAATTAGTAGGATTCAAAGAAGGAATTGATGTTTACATGGACAATGAAGCCATCCACAGTTACTAGATAATATAAAACAGGTATAAGGTACACAAACAATCAAATTTCATGGCATAAGGCACCTATTAATTATCTGAGGTTAGGAAGAAATTTCCATTACCAGTAAATTGCCCGTATAATGTAATTCCATTATTATCTATTATGGAGTATCTTACACCTTCTTCTGAAGTATTTGGTACTGGCAATCATAGACTCATAGACTTTAAGGTCAGAAGGGACCATTATGATCATCTAGTCTGACCTCCTGCACAACGCAGGCCACAGAATCTCACCCACCCACTCCTGTAACAAACCCCTAACCTATGTCTGAGTTATTGAAGTCCTCAAATCATGGTTTAAAGACCTCAAGGTGCAGAGAATCCTCCAGCAAGTGACCCGTGCCCCACGCTGCAGAGGAAGGTGAAAAACCTCCAGGGCCTCTGCCACTCTGCCCTGGAGGAAAATTCCTTCCCGACCCCAAATATGGCGATCAGTTAAACCCTGAGCATGTGGGCAAGACTCACCAGCCAGCAACCAGGAAAGAATTCTCTGTAGTAACTCAGATCCCACCCCATCTAACATCCCATCACAGACCATTGGGCATATTTACCTGCTAATAATCAAAGATCAATTAATTGCCAAAATTAGGCTATCCCATCATACCATCCCCTCCATAAACTTCAGAAACAAGATACTGAAGTAGATGAACCACTGGTCTGATGAGTGTGATGGGTTGGGTGACAGAAACCCCCTTGGGACTGCCACCTGATGTTCTGAGACTACCTCTGAGCCCGTTTTCCCTTGCAGCTTGGGACTTCAGTACCCCTTCTTGTTGAACCAGACATGCTAGTCTGCTGCAAACGCAGACCCAGGTCTGAACCACGTTCCCCACAAGCTGCAGGCTTAACTGAAAACAGCTTGAGAACTGCTCCTGTCTCCAACACCCAGATACCCAGTTCCCAATGGGGTCCAAACCACAAATAAATCCGTTTTACTCTGTATAAAGCATATACAGGGTAAACTCATAAATTGTTCGCCCTCTATAACACTGATCGAAAGATATGCACAGCTGTTTGCTCCCCCAGGAATTAATTACTTGCTCTGGGTTAATTAATAAGTAAAAAGTGATTTTATTAAATATAAAAAGTAGGATTTAAGTGGTTCCAAGTGATAACAGACAGAGCAAAGTTAATTATCAAGCAAAATAAAACAAAAACATGCAAGTCTAAGCCTAATACAGTAGAAAACTAAATGCAGACTAGACACCTTCCTAGTCTGGGTCCAGCAATCAGTCACACCCCCGTAGTTACTGTCCTTTGTTCGAGTTCCTTTCAGGCATCTCTTTAGGGTGGAGAGGCTATCTCTTGAGCCAGCTGAAGACAAAATGGATGGGCTTTCAGGGCCTTTTATATTCTCTCTTGCACAACATCACAGCCACAAGATGGGGTCTCTAGCCACCTGGGCAAGTCACATGTCTACGAATGATTCAACTTTTTCAGTCCGCCACCATTGTTTACATGTTTGTTTGAATGTTCCCAAGAAAGCTCAGATGTGGATTGGTGTCTTCCAAAGGCCATTGTTAGTTAAGTACTCCAAATTACTTGAATAACCCCTTCACACTATGTTGACCAAATCTGTTTTATGTGCTTCCTACAGCAAACGCTTTAAATACAAGCACAGAGCCAACGCTCATAACTTCAGATAAAAAAATGATACACGCATACAAATAGGATGAATATATTCAGTAGATCATAACCTTTGCAAAGATATGTTACATGGCATTCTAGCATTAAACATATCCCAGTTACATCATATTTACACTCATAAGCATATTTCTATAAAGTATTATGGGGTGCAACGTCACAATGAGGTATGGTAATTTTTATGTCCATATGGACTGAAATTGTACCACAACCTCTCCATGCCCCTTCTATGAGGGTATATGACCTCAGTTTCTGATTTCCCATCTAGTTCCCGACTCCCACCTCTGTGCTCACCAATTCAGACTTGGTTTTGGCTTGTAAAATTAAAAAGGGGTGGCATTTGTACTGCAATGGATAAAAATATCAAGCTTCATTTCCATGCTGAAGGCTTTTAAGCATGCTCTTGAAACCCAGTTCCCAAGCATATCTTTTCAGTATGATAAGTGCACTTGAGAAGGAGAGACTTTTGTAATGTAAAATATATTCTCTTCATTTTAAGAAAAATCTTGGGTCCTCAACACTTTACTTTAATATGCACAATGGTCATGGGGAGATTAGATACTTCAGAATAGAAATCTGCTTTTCATTCCTTTTGAGATACTAACCTGGTGCCAGTTCCAAAGCTATTTCTCTACAATAAATAGATTTAAAGCGTCTCTATGCTGCTAGATCTGCTTATTTTATATTTGTTTACCAGGGATTTGTACAGTTAGTGTTTACTGAAGGTAATGAAAACAAAATATCTCCCTATGAAAGTATGACATTGTATCTTGGACTCAGAACACAGGAAACTAATAAGTGAAGGACAGTAAAGTCCTGCAAAATACAAATTGATTGATTGATTTATACATTAAAAAGCAATCAACAGACAAAAACAAAGATATTGAAGTACACCCTGTGCAAAATTTCTAGTTTTCATTATTTTGTGGGAAGAAAACAAATTGCTTTTCTTTGCTAGTTGAGGCTGATTTCTTAGAAGAGATACTCATTACCCTTTGATTTCTGATGACCACTCTTGCTCATCCCTTTTAATGTTGGAACATCTTTAATGACTTTTCCCAGAGTTTAGACAGGGGAAAATTGATTTTTGCTGGTCTGTGTATTCCAACAGGTATTCAGAATTGATAAATTGATGTATTTTAATGTTTGTTCTTGTCAAGTACTGTCATTTGGCACAAACATAATCTGGGGGTACTTCCTGTTCGTTATTAAATGAAGGAAACTGAATTTAGTAACTTTGTCCCAGAGTTAGCACAAACAGATGTTTTAAATTGTATCCTGCAAATGTACAGAAATTCAGATTTAGAAATTAACAAACAATTTTTTTGTTCACCGAACCACAGCAAGCGCACACCAGGTGGCGTAAACTGCCTAAACTTAACAAAGTTCTGAAAATTTGAGAATAATGCTATATTTTTTAAAGGAGCATCTTGAAACCCAAATACAGCACTGTATAAACTGTGATATCCTAGTACACTAGCATTAAGCTGTAAATTGCAGTATTTATGTTTACTGAATACCTGAAGGTAGGGAGTTGGCAGAATAGAAAAGAAAATGTGCTCATAGAAAAGGCTGAAAAAAGGAATAGGAAGCAACCAGGGACGGTTGCACTGAGTTGCTTTATTTCACATTGCACAGTGGGGAGAGCTGCACTCTCTGCTTCTCCACACTTCAGATTCTGCTCCCTGCTTATTGTTTTCCTCTCACTCCTGAATGCCTGTTGGAGCATCCTGACCAACGGATGAGGGTATGTCTACACGGGTATAAAAAACCACTGGCTAGCCCAGGTCAGCTGACTCGGGTTTGCAGGGCTTGGGCTTCGGGGCTGAAAAATTGTTGTGTAGATGTTCAGATTTGGGCTCAAGCCCAAATTTTGAGACCCTTCAAGGGTGGAGAGTCACAGAGCTCAGGTTCTAGCCCAAGCCTAAACGTCTATACCACAATTTTTAGCCCTGCAGCCCAAGTCCCAGAAGCATGAGTCAGCTGACCTGGGCCCACTTTGGCCATGCTGTGGGACTCTTATCCCCATGTAGACGTACCCTGAGAGGCCTTCCATCTCCATACTTCTATAGCTCTGTATTTGGCATTGGTGCAGCTGCTGCTGGGATACTGCGTCCACTTCTGGTGCCCACAATTCACGAGAAGGTTAAGGGGTAAATTGATTATAGTCTATAAGTACCGACATGGGGAACAAATATTTAATAATGCACTCTTCAATCTAGCAGAGAAAGGTATAACATGACCCAATAGTTGGTAAATTGTTCCAATGGTTAATTACTCTCATCATTAAGAATGTGCATGTTATTTCCAGTCTGACTTTATCTAGCTTAAAATAAATAAAAATAAAATAAATTAATGGAGATATCCCATCTCCTAGAACTGGAAGGGACCTTGAAAGGTCATCGAGTCCAGCCCCCTGCCTTCACTAGCAGGACCAAGTACTGATTTTGCCCCAGATCCCTAAGTGGCCCCCTCAAGGATTGAACTCACAACCCTGGGTTTAGCAGGCCAACGCTCAAACCACTGAGCTATCCCTCCCCCCCAATCTGAATAGGGTTATAATGTGGTTTCTTACTCAATCTTATTTCACCTCATGGTCATGTTACAATCTAGCATTAAATAGATTGTAACATGACCATGAGGTGAAATAAGATTGAGTAAGAAACCACATTATAACCCTATTCAGATTGGGGGGAGGGATAGCTTCAACTTCCAACCATTGGATCTTATTATACCTTTCTCTGCTAGAAAGAAGAGCCCACTATTAAATATTTGTTTTCCCGGTAGGTATGTATAAACTGTAATCATGTCGCTTTACCCTTCTCTTTGTTCAGCTAAATAGATTGGGCTCCCTAAAGTCTACCAGTACAAGGGATTTTTTACTAATCCTTTAATCATTCTCGTCAGTCTTCTCTGAACCTTTACAATTTATCAACATCCTTCTTGAACTGTGGGTACCAGAAGTGTACACAGTATTCCAGCAGCAGCTGTACCAATGCCAAATACAGAGTTAAAATAACCTCTCTACTTCTTTTCAAGTTTCCCCTGCTTACGCTTCCCAAGATCACATTATCTCTTTTGACCACAGCATCATACTGGGGGCTCATGTTAAGGTGTTATGCCCCACCCCCTGCCAAATCTTTTTCAATCACTGCTTCCCAGGATAGAGTCCTCATCCTGTAATTATGGCCTACATTCTTTGTTCCTAGATATAAACATTTATATTTAGCCATATTAAAACATATATTGTTTGCTTGCACCCAGTTTACCAAGTGATTCAGATCACTCTGAATCAGTGACCTGTCCTCTGGTTACCAGCCCTACAAATACATCCAGTATGAAAGCTCCATTCATCTTCAGTTCTACAGTCTTTTCATATGTGGGAATAGAAAACTTCTATGCAATTCTTCACTAGATAAAACATACTTTCTTCCCTTTTATTTTTATGATAACCTTGAATCTGAGGCAGCATTTTCACTTTTAAATGTATAGTATTTGTTCTTCTCTCCTGAAAGATTTTAAGGTTTAGCCCTGAAACACATGCACAGATGTCTTTAACTAAAGAAAAGCAAGCAAGCTAAGGTTGTTGCACAGGTCAGTATGCTATCTCAATCATTTTTACAGTTCTATGAACATTCATTCTGTCTCTTAACAGATACCCAATGTACTAAAAAACATCACCATAAAACTCTAATTCTAAGACTACATGACTTTTTATACAGTGCCTTTCACTCCTCTCCACAATGTTAGCCATTCACTACATAAACTAAAGCACAGTGAAACATTTAAAAATGCTGCTAAAGTTCTGAACCAGGTACAAAGAGACACACAACTTTATATACGGTAGGGGTGCTGGAACAATTTTTATAGTGGGGGTGTTGATGACAGAAACCATGAAAACTATGTATTTGGTGTTTGTTGTTGCTACTTCAAGCCAGGGGGTACGGCAGCACCCCCAGAACTCCTAGTTCCAGCATTACTGATATACTGTATAAAGTAAGAAACCCAATAGTTTATTTAATGCTAGATTGTAACATGACCATGAGGTGAAATAAGATTGAGTAAGAAACCACATTATAACCCTATTCAGATGTTGTTTTGGGGGAAAGTATCACTAACTTACCCTCTCCCTAAGCAAGTGTTCAGGGATAGGGTGGTTCCACCTTTCTAATTGTTGGCTAGAAAGACTGAGCTACGGAATGTTGTCATTTATTGCTAGTATAGGGAACAAGGAGGAAACAGATAAGGAACCGTGATTCAGAAGTGTGTCTCTGAGGCACAGTGCCTCCTGGGATTATTCCCAGGTTGATGCAGTTTTCATATAACCCCTGTGTGGGAAGAAACAATCTAGACCTTACTTTGTTTTGGCTAAGGAGCAGATTAAATATATGTCATAATATTTAGCTGTGGATTAATCCCTAGTTTCAATTTTATTATAACATGAAGGCCTAGTCTACACCTGGAACTTACATTGGTATAGCTGCATCTCAGGGGTATGAAAAAAACCACACCCCTGAGAGATGTAGCTGTACTGACCTAACCCCTCAGTGTAGACAGCCCAGGTTGATGGAAGAATTCTTCCATTGACCTAGCGACTGCTGGTGGATTACCTACACTGGTGGAAGAACTCCTCCTGTCGGTGTAAGTAGGCTCTACCCTTCAGCTGAGCTGCTATAGCGTTTCAAGTGTAGACATACCAAAGTTCCAATAGTACTTGGTTTTGTGCTAATAGCTAGGGCTTGTAAAGAAGAAAGTATGATAGATCAAACAATAAAGGGCAAATTCTCCTCTCTGATCTCAGTTGGTGTTTTTATCTCCCTAGATGTATCAACTGCCCATGGATCTAGATTTTGAAATTCTGTTTTTCCCATTCATGCTTTGATCTCTAGTCAGTACATGAATCAAATGCCTTGTATATAAGGAGAAAAGAATATCACAGCTCAGATCCGCCAGGTGGATCTGAAAGAGTATTCCCCCTCCCCCCAAAAGGAAAAAAATATATAACTACAGCAAGACATTTTTCTTTGAGTTAGCTAAAAATTCAGAATCATTTACTTACATTGTAGAACTAGATGCCTCTCAATGTAGGGAAAAGGGAAGATCCATTCCCCAAGAAGCTTATAAAGTAATTAGTGACATGACACAACATGAGGAGTAACAAGACATTAGGACGAGGTAGGGAAGGAAGGACAAGGGCTATCAATAAGAGTATACAACTGTTTAGTGAGATAAGTACATAGCATGATGCAGGAAGGACTTTTTTAAATTTTGTCTTCTCTTAGAAATAAAATAGAAGTGATAGTTGGCTATTTTATTGTAGACTTGATAGAGGAAGTAGAATCTAAGGAGGGACTTTAAATAGGAGAGCATAGTCTCTGAAGCCTTTTCCACAGCCTACACTGAGCAAAACACACTTTACCATAGAGACTAATGCTCATGTAGAATCATGGTATTCCTGATTAAAAACAAAGTATTTTTCTGAAATCAGTTAAGATATTTTTCAAATAAAATTTTAAAAAAATACTACACAGTTAGTACTCAGTTATTATCTATTGTGACAAAGTTCCTCCTCTATCTTGGTGGGTCCTGCGCTTATTGGCAGATTTTCTTGCCTCAGAGATTCACCATGTGGGTTGGGGAACAGCCCAGAGACCTTCCCCTCTGGAAGAACCCACAGTCCAGGTCAATTGGGAGGTTTGGGGGGAACCCGGGCCCGCCCTCTACTCCGGGTTCCAGCCCAGGGCCCTGTGGACTGCAGCTGTCTATAGTGCCTCCTGTAACAGCTGCATGACAGCTACAACTCCCTGGGCTACTTCCCCATGGCCTCCTCCAAACACCTTCCTTAGTCTCACCACAGGACCTTCCTCCTGGTGTCTGATAACGCTTGTGCTCCTCAGTCCTCCAGCAGCACACCCTCTCACTCTCAGCTCCTTGCGCCTCTTGCTCCCAGCTCCTCACACTCGCACCACAAACTGAAGTGAGCTCCTTTTTAAAACCCAGGTGCCTTGATTAGCCTGCCTTAATTGATTCTAGAAGCTTCTTCTTAATTGGCTCCAGGTATCCTAATTAGCCTGCCTGCCTTAACTGGTTCTAGCAGGTTCCTGATTACTCTAGTACAGCCCCTGCTCTGGTCACTCAGGGAACAGAAAACTACTCATCCAGTGACCAGTATATTTGCCCTCTACCAGACTCCTGTACCCCACTGGTCTGGGTCTGTCACACTATGTAGGGAAGATGTAATTTATGTGCTGAATTTTTCATTGAACTTTGTTTTAACCAGCCATTAGAAACTTACAGAGCTCAATGAAATGTTGCTTTGAAGTGGTAGATAAGGCTGAAAGATGATCAAGCCTCTTTTGCCACAATACCAGGAGTAAAATATCACTGGCAAGATGATCTGCACAGTCAATCCCCCCAAATTATAGATCTCCAAGATCATTAATGATTAAGCAAAACATGTAAGCAAACATGAATTAGGATGAAAGAAATCGATGACACGTTCACTGCAATGGATGATATTGTTAACCCTTTATCCCCTGGCAATGTGGTAGATCCATGATACAAGGAAAAGAAACACCTAAGGAGCTTGCAAAGTGTGAAAGGAGAAACAACACAAGACCCATCAGTGTCTTGGGTTCTCAGATGTGACAGTGTACTTTGAGAAAATGGCTCACAGAGACATTAATCTTGGAAACCCTTATTGACATGGCCCATCATTATTGAGTTTGAGAACAGTTGAAGTCCCTATCATAATCAGATTTCAACATGACCAGATCAAACAAAGATTATTATGGGCCACCCATCAAAAAAAAGAGAGAACGATTGAACAAAATAAAAGTCACAAAACTCCCTTCTTACTGCATTGTATGATAGGAGTGGTGTCTAAATGAAAACAATATGGTGAGATTTATAAAGAGGTACGTGATCAAGAAGTGAGATTTGCTCTGATGCACTCAGTGATTATCAAGGTCTTTGGAATTGAACAGCATACTCACCATCACTATCATGGAGGCCGCCGAGAGGCATCTACAAGAGAAAGAAGCAGAAAACAATGCAGGATAAGCCACCATCAGGACATGAACATCTTTTTATTTTGTTTGATATGCTGCTGGCAGAGTCCTTGTCTTAAGAGTTGGTCTCAGCATCCAGTGTAATCTTTTCTCAACTCACAGTTTATTCTGGCTAAGGAAAGTTGTCCTCAAAGTATAGTTTTGCCAAGAGAATGTTTTCAAATTTGTGCACATTTTCTTCCTCATCATAGCCATGGCCTTGAATATGAATAAGCTCTAAGTACTCATTTATGTCTGCTTACTGATTATGTTGCCATACGTGATTGTATATTTTGGGGGGAAATAACAGTGCCAGAGATTAGTGTAGCTTTGCATTTATGCAACATGCATCAGCGCTATTCAGAATTTAACAGCCACCTATTTGTTTAATACATCATTGTTGTACCTAATGGCAGAAATTAGATTTAGTTGTTGGCTGGTGAAGGAGTTAACCTTACTATTGAAAAACTGTCATTGCAGAAAAATTACAATGGGGTGTGGTGTATGTGACCTTCTTAAAGAATAAGATTGAACCTCAAATGATGATGCAGAGATGGGTGGATTGGGTATAAGATTCATTTGAGATATAAATAAAATATAGCATACAGTGATCACCATTAAAATGTTAACCACAATAATGACCACACCACTATATATGGAGTATGACAGTTATTTCATATTCTAAATATAGATGAATACTTTGGTATCACAGATACCACTGTGTGGTAACTGTTGACAAATGGTAAGTTTTTAATGGTAACCACTGATAAACAGTGAAAATTCCTCATAGCTTTAAGTGCTAGACAAATTCTAACTGGACCACTAATGCTGCTAGTAGGGGACTTCATAACAATAGATACTGTTAAAGGCTGAAAATATATTTGTGACAAAGAAAAATGGATTTGCTCCAAAACTCTGCCACAGCTGGTAGTGAAATGGGAATTCTGTGATGCTCTATGAAAATCCCACTGAGTTGATATATACCTTGTTCTTCTCAAACATGAATCTATACCAGACTACACATGTACTAATAATAAACTCCTGCAATTCTCCACTCTAGCATCATTAAGGACAGCTAGAGTGTCTGAGCATGCTCTGTTTTTTCTAACAGGAGAATTAGACCAAGGACACAGGGAGATTCCTGGAAGTTCTCCACATTTCTTGTAGGTTCCCCAGAGTTATTGACATTTCAAGCCCAATGCTCGGAGACATACTTGTATGTCTGCAATCCCCATCCTTGGTGATATGTAAGGATGGGAAGGCAGACTTTATATGTAGAGATGGGTGACATTTTTCAACTGAAACTTTTTATTTGTGGTGAAAAAGAGATTTAGTAACACTGAAATGTTTCTCAAATTTGTGTTGGTTTCACCTAATTGTTTAAAACAAAACAAAACTAAAAACTTCGTTTCAATATTTTCAAAATGTAATGTTTCAATTTTATCATTCAGAATGACTGCTCATTTATAATTTGTTTCCATTTTACTTTTTAAAAATTAAAAATGTAAAAAAACTATCAAAATATAAAAGAAATCATTTTATTTAGGTCAAATTTTATTTGGATGTTCAGATACTATAGTAATAAGCATGGCATAAGAGCCTATATAAAATAGAACAGAATCAGTTGTAAAGTCCCCTGACATCTCTAATAAATAGACCTCATGCCAGTACGGTGGTCATCATGAGCAGTCTTTTTTCTGCAATAAGCCAAAATAACTTCTGGCTAGACTGCTCATGATGACCACTGAACGGACATGAAGTCTATTTATTAGAGACGTCAGGGGACTTTACAACTGATTCTGGTCTATTCTATATAGCAGGGATCGGCAACCTTTGGCACGCGGCCCATCAGGGAAGTCCGCTGGCGGGCCGGGAGGGTTTGTTTACTTGCAGTGTCCACAGGTTTGACCGATCGCAGCTCCCACTGGCTGCGGTTGGCCATTCCAGAGTTGATCATACAGTTGATTACATATTTGAGAAATATCCCACACAGCTATTCTTTTCTGTTAGCCTCATCAGGTTTCAATTATTTAAGGCTCCAACTTATCCTCATTATTAAGACAAAAATAAAGTCAGATCAGCCAATAGAATGCCTCCTCTAGATATAACTAAAACAGACCTCTGAAGAAGGAAGAATTTACTTCTACTATCATAGTGCAAGATCATTGACATCAATATGTATGTGCTGTCAACTACACTATATAGTTCGGCGATATAACACTTTTTATTTGCAGATGGCACCATATTTATTTTTTCAAAGAGAAAAAAGATTCACACATGTGGTGTACTTTAGAAGCAAAATGAAAACATCAACAGGATTGGTTAAATTTCCATTAAATCCAGTGTTTGATTTGCAATTTATTCTGAACTATAGCCTGGTTATTCCAGACTGTAACTTGAGTTGGCTTAAGCACTAAGGAAAAGATTGATTGCCTTACTCATTAGTAACTCTCAGCAACCAGTTCAAAAGCAATGGTGGAAGACACAAAAAACAATTGGTTACGCAGTAAATAAAACAACTAGTACTGTGAGAAGTCATATCTCGGGGATATAAGTGTGTCCATATTATAACAATCAGCCCTCCACATCATCTCAGATCTTCCCCTCATGCACAGTGTCAAAATAGGAAGGAATAGCATTGTTTTTGGCTTGGTTAATAGGTTCAGTAACATATATGCACAACTACCATCATTGGCATGTGACAATGGTGAAGACTACAGAAAGCCAATAGAGAAAATCAAAAAGCTAAAGTTCCAGCAGCCTTGCTAAAATAGCCTCATGTTCAGCAGAAAGGGATTAGGCAGTTAGACTGTTGCACTCCCTTTACTGATATGCAGTAGGGAATTCAATAATAGAAAGTAAAACAGTAAGAGTTTGGTATGATGATGATTGATGATGATGCAGAACAGCATAATGTGCAATCACAATTCATATGGTTCAACAGATTATGTATCTCATCTCGCATTTATCCTGGAACTGAAAAACTCTGTGCTGAGCCATTGAAGCAGCGTGCCATGGATGGGCAACACAAATAAATAATAAAACTACAGTAATAAGTGGTACTAGAAAGGAGGTGGAGAGAGGTAGTTGTTAGTGTTGTTCTGCACTTTGCTTGTTGCACTGGTTAATGAGGGGATGTGAGGCGGAGCAAGGTCTACTCACTAGCAGCATGGGTTGACTGTGGTCACAAGCATCAGCAAGCTATGGGAGGCAAATAGAAAACGAGTACTTTACATTTGCTGCTGCCTTTAATGGGTGTTGCTGTTTGCATGCTGCCTAAGCTCATGACTTCATAGAAATACTAGGACAGAATGATAGCCCTCCCAATAAGAGCCATTGTCTTTGAGTTTATCAATCATCTGGCCCCACCTCTGTAATCCACCCCTGCCTTGGCTGGTGCCTATAAACTACCATTCTGTGATTATGAAGTATAATTTTAGCCATGTTGGTCCCAGGATATTAGAGAGACAAGGTGGATGAGGCATTATTTTTTATTGGACCAACTTCTGTTGGTGAGAGAGAAGCTTTAAAGCTTACACAGCACTCTTCTTATTAATTATAGCAGTGTAGCCAGACCCTCTTAATCCATTTCCCAGACACGAAGAAGAGCTCTGTGTGAGCACACAAGCTTGTCTCTCTCACCAACAGAAGTTCGTCCAATAAAAGATATTACCTCACCCACCTTCTCTCTCCAATAATATATTCATGTATTTTACTATGCCTACTCACCAAGCCAACATAAGGACCACTTCATGAAAGGAACAGAAAAAACTCTACATGAGTCACATAATTTTTTTTTAATTAAAGATAAAATATAAATAGCCACAAACAAGACAATATATTTTAATGTTGAAATATGAATGAATGTTTCTCTGTGATAAAGGGCAGCTGTGGCGTATTAGATTCAGCACAAAGCAGGGGGTCTGTTTCCTACTCTGCTACTGACTTCCTGTTTGGTGGTGGAAAAGTAATCTTAATTTGTCTGTGCCTGTTACACCCCCGTGAGTAAAATGTGGATAGTGACATTACCCACCTTTAAAAAGAGACAAGAATGAAAAAAATCCTGCAGAAATGGTAGACAGTGCAATTATTATGAGAATAAACTGAATATTGCAATAAATATATAAAAATCCACAAATATTCACTTGAATTTTGTTCCATCCATAGTCCTGTTTCTTTTGTGTTCACTTTTCATTGATGATCATGGCATGCATTCTTGTGGAATGTAAATTTCAAAGTTGCATACATGAGTATTCATGGCAACCAAATTTACATTTACTAGTGTTGTGTTTTTTTGCTTGAACACTCACCCAGAAGAGTAAACACAAACAATACCATCCATCTTATTTGACTATTGCTAAACATCCCCATTATCTAACTCAACACACTCAGTGAATTTACCCAGCAAAAGCTGAACAGGTGCTATCTTACCTGAGTCACCATAAATCCAGCTACCCTGGGTAACCATAGCAGTGAAGGCAGTGCAGGCAGGCTTCAGTGTTGACTTGCGAGTCAAGCACATACTGTGCTGTCTTCACAGCTATTGTTACCCACTCTAGCTGGATTCAAGTTAAATCAGGTAGGGTCATCCATGCACAGCTTTCGCTGGGTAGATGTACCTTAAAGTTTCCCTACATAAATAAAATAATTAGTTAATAAGTGAAATAAGGAATAAATCCAAGGAAATCTTATTCTGCATGTAGATATTCCATGAGTAGAAAAAGTGGCTAAATTTGTCAGATGAATTATGCATTGTGACTTATTATGAACACTAATTATTATTATTACCACCACTATTTTCATTGTTCCAATGCCACAATTTTAACTGCTAGATGTCACGTCCATATATTTTGTGGCACACTGATTAATAAGATAATTAACTCCCTTTTCCTGAAAGAATCTTCCTTTTTATTCAGTTAAAAATAGTTACTTTAATCAAATCATGTTAGAGGCAGCACTTTGACGACTGATGATATACTGTCAAAAAAGACAGACCAAACAAAAAAATGATTTGCTTGAAGATCTCTTCCTGCATTGTGTAAAATGTTAAATAAAATTCTGAATGCAGTACTGAGTAGAGCTGGGCAACATTTTTTGGACAGAACTTTTTATGGACAAAAAAATGCACATTTGGGTTGACCAAAACATTTTGCGAAGTCAGCGAATTCTTTCAGTTGAAATGAAAACAGAAAATGTTTTGGAACTGTCAAAATGAACCCCTTGGATATTATCAAAATTAATATTTTGATTTCTCAAGACAGAGTCACAAGGGAATTTAAGCACCATTTACAAAATCAGAGGAGCAGATGGTAGTGATCCCCCCTTATACTCAATAGCCCTGTGGTTAGAGTACTCACACAGGGAGAGGGAGAACATAGTTTGAGTCCCTGTTCTAGAGTTTTTCGCATTATGATCTAAGGCCTGGTCCACACTACCCCCCCACTTCGGACTAAGGTACGCAAATTCAGCTACGTTAATAACGTAGCTGAATTCGAAGTACCTTAGTCCGAACTTACCGCGGGTCCAGACGCTGCAGGCAGGCTCCCCCGTCGATGCCGCGTACTCCTCTCGCTGAGCTGGAGTACCGGCGTCGACGGCGAGCACTTCCGGGATCGATCCGGGATCGATTTATCGCGTCTAGACAAGATGCGATAAATCGATCCCAGAAGATCAATCGCTTACATCCGGACCAGGAAGTAAGTATAGACGTACCCTCAGGTATGAATTTAAACGGATATTGTTATACTGGTATAAACCCCCCACCCCATGTGCACAGCAGTTTTATTCTAATATAAGTATGACTGCACTAGGGAATTAGGGGGAAGTTACAGTGGTATCATGATATAACTGGTAAATCTTTCTATGTAGACAAGGCCTGAACCTAGTGCAGGGATCGGCAACCTTTGGCACGCGTCCCGCCAGAGTAAGCCCCCTAATGTGCCAGGCCAATTTGTTTACCTGCCGCGTCCGCAGGTTCGGCCGATCACGGCTCCCACTGGCTTCAGTTCGCCTTCCACAGCCAATGGGGGCTGCGGGAAGCGGCGCAGGCCGAGGGATGTGCTGGCCGCGGCTTCTTGCAGCCCCCATTGGCCTGGAGCGGCGAACCGCGGCCAGTGGGAGCTGCGATCGGCCAAACCTGTGGATGCGGCAGGTAAACAAACTGGCCTAGCCGGCCAGGGGGCTTACCCTGGCGGGCCGCGTGCCAAAGATTGCCAAACCCTGACCTAGTGCATGCTGCAATAGACTGTGAGAATTTAGTGGTAATCAATTAAGTTCATAGCTATGGACTTAATTGTTGTACCTCTGTGCTTTGACGTAAGAAGACCCTGGAAACCTGGAGCACAACAAGAAGCACACATCAGTAAAGGATGATACCAATTGTGGTAGTTTGCAGACAGTCCAGAGATCAGACAGGGAGCTGTGAACATCTTCGCCTCCTCTCTATACTGTGGGTTAAATCCTGACTTCACTGAAGTCAATGGCAAAACTCTCATTTACTTCTACTGACCAGGAATTCACGCTTTGTGTTTCATCTACCATAGGTCTGGCTATCTCTTTTGTTAGTATCAGCAGCCTGCCAACTAATTAAATGGGCCTGAAAATGCTGGCTCTAGAATGGAGTTGGCATCAATCAGACTCATGCAATTGAATTCTTGGAAGGCATCAGACATCTTTTAAAAATCTCCATGTGAGCAGTGTGCATATTCCCTGAAAAGCCACTGCATGATAGTCAAAGTATCATTGCTTGTTCGGGAGGCTTTGTTTGATTAAAAATATTTTTTTAATCCTTGATATAAAGCATGAAACCTTCTCACAGGACTTCTGTCCTTTTCTTAGAAGTTCATCTAATTTAATTGTGGCTTTGGGGGTGGGAGTGGTTTTGATTGTTCACTGTTTTGAGGTTATAGTTATTCAGGCCTGGTCTACATTGGGAATTTACTTTGGTATAGCTGCATCTCTCAGGGAAGTGAAAAATCCATACCCCTTGAAAGATGTAGCTATACCGACCTAACCCCTGGGGTAGACAACACTACGCTGACAGAAGAATTATTCCATCAACCTAGCTGCTACCTCTAAGGGAGGTGAATTATCTATGCCGACAGAGAATCTCTCCTGTTAGTGTAGGTAGTGGCTACAATGAAGCACTACAGTGGCGCAGCTGTGCCGCTGGAGCGTTTTAAGCCTCGGGCTCTTACCAGGAACACAGGATTTGCCATACCAGATCCCACTGTTTATTCATCAAATCCAGTCTCCTCTCTGTGGAAGAGATTAACACTCAATAAATTAGCAAGGGTTCTGTGGAAAAAATAGTATGTGACCACATAATTAAAGATTGTAACATAATGCCTACACGCAAGGGGGCTGAATTAAGCTCGTCCAGGCAACCTTAATTCTGGCATCCGCTGTTATGAATGCTTGACTTTTGTAACCATAACATTCTATTAATGTTGTTTTTTATATGTAATTGTTTTTATAGTGCCAAAAGTGTAATAAATGCTTACTGCACCGTTCCAATTGTCTGGTAACAGAGTTACGGGGGGGGGGGGGCACATCAGAGACCCCTTGTAGCACTAGTGCCACTTACTGTCTCCCGAGCGACCTCTCATGGTGAGGCCTTCCTCTTTGGCATTCCTGCCTCTATTTCTTCTTCATCTGGGCCCCTTTAAGAATTCACTCTGTCTCCAGTGACCTTCTAAGCTCAAATCTTTTAATTCACTCTTCACCCGTTCTCCTCAGGCAGGGAACAGAGTTTGTCAAGAAGCAGAACACAGTTTTTCAGTTCATCTTCCCTTCTTTAACTCCCACTCCCAGGCTTTATCTTGCTTTATCTCCCAGGCTTTAACTTGCTTCCTGTAGCTGCTTCTTCCATCAGCGCCAGTTCCCCCCAGTCTCCTGTTTCCTGAGCTTCTGCTGCTTCCTGCAGGACTTCCAGCCTCTGGCAGTGTCTCTTTACCACAACCCTCCCCTCTTCATCTTCTTCAGTTTTGTGGCACAGCAGACTTGCTTCCTGAGTCCATGACCACCATAGACTGTACTTTGTATCTATTTTGTGACTTAACATCTCATATCTTTCCTGGTATGCTTAAAGAATTGCAGAAGAGATTTTTTTATTGCACTCCAGTTTCCTTGTATTTTTGATAGATGTTGCAAGGAAAACTTCGTTACTTTAAAGCGTCTGAGTTTTCTATATAAACACCTCCTTTAATTGGTACAGTCTTTACAATTCCAAAGGGTATTAGCTATCATTTCATGGACCTTATATTTACGTATAATCCATCTTTGTGCATGTTAATTAGAAATAAATTATTTAATCCACAATACCCTGTTAGAATTCTAAATAAAGCCACTTCACTCTTCCTCTCAGGGGCTTGGATTATGTCAACATTTTCAACTATTGGGCATACATCTTGGAAATTTCCCCCCTTTGATTCATTTACCCACAGTTCTTGCCATTCCTTCCTTAGCTCATTTTTGATTAGGTGTTTACATTCCATTTTGCTTAAGGGGATTCCTAGGTCAACTTGTTCATGATTAATAACACTTTTTGCCTGTTTGACTGCCTCTATGCTCTGGGATCCATGCTATTACTATAATTATATCCAGTTGCAACAGTTCAGTTGTTAGCAGTAATATTTCATTAATAATATCATTTCTGCTGTCAGACATACCACTGTAAATTGCCTGCAGCCCTGATAAGGAGTGAGACAGGATGGCCACGGCAGCTGACCACAGAACTAAGCTCCATTTAATGATAGCATAATCCCTGTTAGCTCAGCCATAAAGATGGATACAAAGTTAGTTAGCCTTATGGCTTTCTTGAGGCCAAGTGAGGGCACGTAGAAAGCTATTCTCACTTTTCCTGTTCCTACCTCTTTGGAGCTGTCTGTATATATTTGGCAATAGAGTCCCCACTTATCACAAGTATATTGGTTTGCTGTATCTTGTATATTTATCAATCAGCTCCTTTTATTTATTTCATTGTATAATTCCATGTCTATATCAGGGGAGAGATGGTTTTCAGTGATGGAGTATTTTCCCACACCTATAGATTTTGGTCTCCTTCAGTAACTTATTTTCATTAAGATCCTTTATCCACTTCTTTACCCTATTTACATGGGGAATTTGGATTTTTTGTTCCATCCAGCCTCCACTTATTTCCCAACAATCATTATATACTAACTTTGTGTTCTCGCCTTCGATATTACCCTTTCAGGGCAAAGTACTAGGTAAGTCAAAGATCTTCATCCTAAGAGTGATAGGTATTTCATCAGCTGCTATTTGTAATACACACAAAGGTGCGGTACTGAAGGCATCACATGTGACACATAATTCCTGTGCTTGAATATAGTCTAGTTTACTCAGATTTGTGTTGTTGCTGACCCAAAGGCCTGGATCCAGACTCAATAGTTGGTCTAATTAGTGCTCTGTATAGCACTACACCAGTCTCTTATCCTTCTTATCCATTCCCCAAGAACTCCCCCGCCCCTCCCCCCAGAGCTTCTTGGTGCCTTTTATACTGGAATCACCTGATTCCTCTCGGGTGGGCACATCTTGTAAACAAGGCTCGCTTAGCTCCAGGCTCTCCAGCTCACAGGCAAGCCACCCTGTTGAGCTGTTCAAAGGGTGTGGCTCACCCTAGATGGGAAGGACCCCATTTCATGAAGTACCCCTCAGAGGAAGTTGAGGGTTGAGTTTATTTCCTGCCTGGGGAAGAAGGTGAAAAAAATGTTGGACTCCTGCAGCACCAGCAGCAGGAGGGGAGCTGCCTCTGTACCATCTTCCAATAACAAATACTTATTCCATTGTTTAATGAGTTCATACCAGTGTTATTCTGGAATCTGCCGGCTTCTGCTAACCTGCCAAAAAGGAGGTGACGAGTAATGAAGGGAGAATTCTTCTTAACCTCTGTGGTAATTATTTTATGACACGAAAACTGAAATGTTATCTTAGCTTGCAGAGCTTTATTATTTAATATTTTTATTATCAGCAGCATGCAGAAGCCCTGATCTAGACTAGAACCTTGCTGTGCTAGGTGCTCTCTTAGCAGAGAGACAGATATGGTCCATGTATGAACAGTCTCCTATCTATAAAAGAGCTAACCACCTCAGTTATTGGTCCTAAACTATTCAACCCCTTTTAAACAATTCAGCTGCTGTATTTGACTACACAGAAGTAGTAAATTTTCCTCCTGGAATGGTAGAAAATTCTAAGGTCTGCCTAGATACTTTGTGAATACAAATGTTTGTTTTTACTGATTTAAAATTTATGTACCATTAATTTCATTAATTGCATCCTCCTTACATTATGAGACAATGTAAAAATGAAGGGTCTGATCATATTTCATTAAGTAATTATCAGTCAGTTCTCGGCTGTTTAGTTTTTCTACTTCCTTAACTTCAAATAATAATGCCAAAAATTTGAAAAAGTCAAAATATATTACTTCTTTTTTTAAAGACAGCAATTCTATTTGATTAAGAATCATATGACACACTGTGCTATTCATTTGTACAGTAATGTGCTACTGGTTTCTGAAAAATGGTAATTAGAAAGAGTAATTTTGCTGTTGCTAATTAGAGATATTAAGGGGAAAATTACAATAGTGAGGTGAATAAAAGGGATTTGTGGTTAACAGTGTGAGCCATCAGCATGATAAACTGTTAAATGGCAAACCTGAACTGGTTTTGAGAGGCATTCCGATTCAAAGGCCACAGGACAGTGGAAGTGACATATCCTTATTCAGGTGAACAGACACAGCTTGCTCTGTACATAAACATCTTGTCAAGTTAGCTAACGAGTTCCATTAGCATTGTCTCAGCTGCAAGATTGCAAAAAGACAGGAAGCAGTAACCACATATAGGAGGTCCAGGAAAAACTAGTTCAAAATGAGAAGATAGATAACCAATTTTCTGTGACAGTGATTTAGCCTGCTTTCTTAAATAAATTGCACAGGCGCAATAAATCATGATTGTTCTATCTGCTTGTCTGTCTTATAAGCACTGAATCTGTTGGAGCTTTGTGAATTTCTCATGTATGATTAACATTAGGACATGAAGTCTGAGTATTGATACACGAAATGAATAATTTTTGTTTTAACTCTCAGAATTACCTTGCAGTTTCAATACAATGATTAACCAAGATATTTACTACACAAAGCAAACTACTTAAACTTGCTCATGCTATAATTATGGCACAAATGTATACAGGTACAAACATATCAGAGTACAGTGAATATGGTGCTGTTTAAACTGGCTTATAATCTGCTGCCTCACCATACCTAGCCCTGAACAGAAAAATGAACTTTCCTCCTAGTTCGGCTTTGCCATAAGCGAAAGGCAGCCTGTTGCAATACTTAAGTTCAATCTGGAAGCTACAGACACCATCACCAACTTCATTATCATCATGAGGAGACTTTGGGAAGGGAGACAAGGAAAAATAATAGATGCAAGGACAGATACATCAGTAGCAGCTGCATCTCTTAGCCTCACTCTGCATCCATATTATTCATCTGGGCATTCTAAATTGAGGAAAGTGATAGGCTTTGAATCTGTGATCTGAAAGAACAATAGTGTTTAATGTCCAATTTCTTAATATACTTTTTCTGAGGGTATTTCACTGTAGTTAATGCTGTGATGGCCACAAAATGCAATGCAATGCCATCACTGGTTCCTTCAAAGACCTTATCAGTGTCACAGAAGCCAAAAGGGAGGTAAATTTGTCTAAAATCGGCCCAATTGTTGCTAATTTACTTTTATGGTATACAAGGATCTTCAACAGACTCCATTAAACAAATGATATATACAGAGCCCTCCTTCATCAGCTTTTTGCAAAGTCAGGAATGACTCTGTGTGCCAAAAAGCCATTAATTAAAGCATAGATTGGATGGAAATTTGCTTGGGTCAATAGGGTGCCTTCTATTAGAGGTTGTATAGGGACAGGTTGTTGGCATGTGCAGCTCTCTCAGAGCACAATGGGATACATGTTTTCTAATTTATTTTTACAGAAACACCATGGTCAAACAGAGGAAGGGTGCAAATTGTGGCTCAACTATACCCCCTATTATTGATAGTATACGCTACATTTGCCGTGTTATCAGAGGCAATACACAAAGGAGAGACTAAGATGGGAAAGGCCACTCAATCTTTACATCTTATGTGTAGGAAATCCCCTTCTCCTAAAATAAAATAAAAACATCCGTTATGACTTAATGGCTGTAAAAAGAAGGGCTCTATAGAAATTGAATAGAGTTACTCCAAAACCCATAGATGGTTTTAATTTTTTCTATGTATCTAGTGTTATTATATTTAAAAAACACAAAACCATTTGGGTCAGACCCTAAGCCACTGTACAAGTTTTCAATTAAGCTATGCTAATTTACACTGGATAAGGATTTGACACTCTGACTCCAAAATGCAGAAGGAAGTTTACATGGAACACTAGAAAAAAAATGATAAGTGGCTGTTTATTTTTGTGCACCAATATGGGGAGCAAGATCAACTTAGCACCTAAGATATGATTCCTGAGCAGAAATCAAAAGAGAATGGGAAAAACACCAATTGCAGTTACATGGGATAAATCAGAAGTAACTCCAGTGAAGTGACATAAATGGAAATATTTCACATTTTTATGGGTGTAACTGGGATTGCAATCTGGTTGATACCAATATTTGCAAATGAAAAACAGATTCTTTGGGTTAAGGCCCATAATTAAAAATTGATCAAATCTTTATGCAGGAGGTTCCAAGAACTGGTTTTATTGAAAACCTTTTCTTGGCACAAAATCTGAGAGAATTCAATTGCTCCACATGGAGCCACAGTGAGGCTAAAGACCATATACATAATTGTCATGACCTCAATTGAAGGAAAGTGAGCCACTGCTTTAAATCAGTAAATAAGACCTACAGAATATATCCGCCAGCAGATTCTCACCAGCCAGCTTTTATTGCTTTAATTTCCAATGGAGGTATTTTACAGATATCATCATTATTATTCATTGTATTGAAAACATATCATTAGCTCTGCCACATCTTGGTCAATGATATTTTAGCATACGCTATACATGATAATTATCTGGAAAAAAAAAAAGGATTAGGTCTCAAAGGGTAAATGCTGCTAATTTTTAACGCTCTGGAACAGCTAAGTAACCCGTCCTAATTTCTGTCCATTTTCTTGATTTGGTTTAAAGAGGAGGGTTTTATGTTTTAACATATTTTGCAAGAGAAAATGAAAATATCAAATCTGCATAACTATTTTAACTATTTAAAAATTTAGGCATATTTTTACAGCAGTAAAGGCATCATCTAGGCCCTGCTGCTGCTGGGACAGGGACGTATGCATTTACCGTTGGAGCCGCAGGCTTCTAGAGCCTTGGTTCAGTGGTGGAAATCTCCATGACCTTCTGCCCCAGGATGCTGCTCACAATGAGGAGACATGCTCAAGGAGGATGCTGGGGATTTCTTAAAGAGCCACTCCTGCTAGGATATTCTATGGAGGGCTCCACAATAATTTGGATGACAGGTAGTGTTACTTCATTCTATAAAGGTCAAAATATTTAAGTTATTAGTTTATATTTGTAAAGACCATTTAACATCCAAATGGTCAATAATTCTATTTTTAATGAAAAATTCAGAGGGAAACAGCCAGTAAATTCCATTTTACCTTTACAGTTTTTACAGCTTTCTCAGAGGGGAGACATATTTATTAATTCTTATGATGTGTTGCAAACGTTATAGGATATTTTGCATACTGATAAAGATGGGAAAACAAATTTAGATAAAGTAAGAAACACCCTTACATTCCACCTAAAAGCCAAACTTGTTCTGTGATTTTAAAATGTTAGTATTCTTTTTTTTTTTTTTTTTTTGGAAGGTAGCCCTCATCGTTTTCTGGTGTCAGTGTAGATTTTAAGCAGAATGAGAGGTGAATAAAATTTTTCAGACTAAACTATTTCTTTCTATGAAAAATGAAGATTCAGGTTGACTGAAACATTTTTCATGTTGAATTCACTCAATTGTTTTGGCAAAAAATAAGTCAAGATGTTTCATTTTGACATTTCGGAAGCAAACTGTTTAGATTTTTTTGATTCAAAATGCCACTCTGTAGGAATTTTTAAATTGTATCTGTAAAAAAGGGCTTTAAAATTCCCAAATGTAACAAAACATTTAGGATCAAAGGAAACATTTCACTCAACCACAAATGATTTTGGTTTTTAATTTTGTGTTTTGTTTGACCCGAAATAAATTGTTTGGTTTTTATTCCCATTTTTTTGGTTCAGCCTGCAAATTGAAAAACCTGTTTGCACAACTCTAATCAGAAGTACTAAGCACTTGAGAATAAGGCCATTTTCATAATGTATATGGGTTCACTCACCATGAGTTATTCTTTAATTTGTAGATGAACCTAAAACCCCAAACCAGAAGAGAAACAATCACCATGTTTTGCTCAGTTTGAGGTTAAATCTATGCAAAGTCACCAGATGTCTCATGATTTCCACCTGAAACTATAAAGTGGTACTGGTTTGTTTGAATGTCATCCCAAGGACTTTCATGGAGGATAGGTCCATCAATGGCTATTAGCCAAGATGCTCAGGGAACCAACCCCATGCTCTGAGTATCTCTAAAACGCCAACTGCCAGAAGCTGGGATTGGACAACAGTATGGATCATTCAAAATTGCCCTGTTCTGTTCATTCCCTCTGAAGGATCTGGCACTGGACACTGTCAAAAGACAGGATACAAAGCTAGATGGATAATTGGTCTGACCAAGTATGACTTTTCTTATGGTCTAAGTTAGCAAAACTTGATGAACCTTAAATAACTGACCTAGTCCAAAATTTGCCTTTGTAACTAAATTCAAAAATAAGTGAGTGTTATTGCCTGTTTTTGGATTTAGGTATGAATGTTTTGCAAAGCACTAAGTGTGAAATCCTTCCTAAATAAAACCTCTTCTGGGAGGCAACATTTTGGAAAATGTCACAATAACTATCCTGCAAACCAGTGTTTGGGGATTAGAACACATTACTTAGTGCTCACACAGGTAGCTATGAACCTGATCAAGTAATATGGTGAGCATCTCCAACTCCCACAGATGTCAATAGGAACTGCCCATGCTCAGCGCTTCTTGGCATGAGGCCCTTAAAGGGACAGATATAAAAATATTTGCCCTTTGAAGTAGGTTCAATATGAAGTTGCATATAGTCCACTAATTTAAAGGTATCGGAACAGCTTTGGAGAGATCCAAATAATCTTTTATGAGAATTATTGTATATTTTAAAGTCACTTTTAGTATATAAACCATCACTGTTCATAATGTATCCAGGCATGTAAAGGAAGAAAAATCCCCACTGACATCCTTTACAGATACATAGCTAGAAGATCTGAGAAAGAATCGGCACAATAATCTATTGTCAGCACTTGCTGTAGCAGACTGAAAAATCAGAGGGGAAAGGAAAACAGAACCCTAGGCAGAAGACAGCAGCATGGAAGTTCAAAAGCATTTCATACTAGCAGCAAAATGAGAGGTAGAGGAAAGAGGGAGGACACTCAAGTGAATTAATTTCACATGGGAACAAGGTGCTAAAAGTGATACGCTGGCTCACAATGGAGGTACACCCACAGAACCAATGATGTTTTAAATTGAAACAGAACAATCTTATAAAGAACACAGTCAATACATTTGCAATCAGTTAGAAAGCAATTTTCTTTCTGGTTGTATACAGTATACCTGGAATTCAGAATCTTTCCTAGCTGCCTTTCTCCACTGAACATGACTGTGATAAATTGCAAATGGCAGGAGGCTAATGAGGATGGAAACAGACATCTGTTGAAAATGTTGGCCAAGTGGCTGCAACTGTATTTACCAAGCAAATGCAAAGAGAATAATCGAGATGTGGTTGGCTCCTGAAAGGTGAATTATCCTGACAGCATGGAAAAGTGGGGGAACGAAGGGTTCACCTGTCCCCTGCCATCTCAGCCCTCTCTTCTTCATAGTGCATGTCTGGAGCCCCTCCTCCTAATTTCCACAACACTTAAGCAACCTACTTACTTAAACCAGGACTCAAGAGAATGACTTTTTTGACTACCTTCACAAGCCCGCAAACATGTACTGGAATAGATTTTCTCACATGATTAATTCCATTGAATTCTATGGCCTTACTCATCTAAATAAAACTACTCCCAAATGTAAGAGTTTCCAGGATTAGATGCCAATTTACTAATGTAAAGGCAACACTGTTGGTTCTTTAGTTCTGGACCTCAGACTAGGCATATGGTTAAGGTTTCCAAGGGAACAACTTGGAAGCTGTGTTGCCAGTCAGTGGACAAATACCCTTGAATAGTGAGCCAAGCAAAAGCATGGATCTTTTCAAGGACTGGATCATCACAACTGTCCAAACATTTATTGTTTAATTAATTGCAATTTAGGGAAAATATATTGAGCTGTTTCAAAGTGATTTGTTCTAGGGCTGTCAAGCGATTAAAAAAATGAATCGTGATTAATTGCTCTGTTAAACAATAGAATACCATTTATTTAAATATTTTTGGGATGTTTTCTACATTTTCAAATATATTGATTTCAATTACAACACAGAATATAAAGTGTACAGTGCTCACTTTATATTTATTTCTGATTACAAATATTTGCACTGTAAAAAACAAAAGAAATAGTATTTTTCAATTCACCTAATACAAGTACTGTAGTGCAATCTCTTTATCATGAAAGTTGAATTTACAAATGTATAATTATGTACAAAAAGCCCCTGCATTAAAAAAGAAAATAATGTAAAACTTTTGAGCCTACAAGTCCAAGCAGTCCTACTTCTTGTTCATCCAATCACTCAGACAAACAAGTTTGTTTACATTTGCAGAAGATTTGCTGCATGCTCTGGTATATTGAAGTTTCAACTGCAACAAACACAGCAGAAGCTTTTATTCTCTGAACTTTACTTATTTCAACTATGGGGATTATAATGTTTCAGCAATGTAAATGGAAAGTGGTATATTTTCTCTTGACTTGTATATTCCCTTTTTCAAAACTCTAATCTTATTGCAACACTATTGCTGACTTAACAAATCAGAGGTTTCTTTACAACTAGAAGTTAAACACCTCAGGCACCAGTCTAATGACTGCTAAGCAATAAAATACTTAAGTGTAATGAAGAGTTTAAATGTTTTCGGATTTCCTAAACAATATTGTTTTCAATATAGCTAATGGTCTGTGCTCCGGGCGAGCAATATTACTGATTCTTTTTGGCTTTCGCTTTACATTACAAACCACTGTGTAAAAATAAAACTGATGCTGGGAGATGCTGAATACCCTCAAGTCCCATTAAGTTCAACAGGAGTCAAGGGCATGAAAGCATCTCACAGTAAGTGCTCAGCACACCGTAGCATCAAGTCCTACTGTAAATGCAAACATCATTTGAGGCTCAGAATTTAGCATCACCTGAATGCTGCACTATACCACTGACTTCACTGTATATCAATTATTTGCATATCGTAAGTGCTACCATATTGAGAAGCTATGTGCAAAAATTCTCATGAGAAGTATCCATATTTGTATAGAAACACTAGCATATGCAAGTACATAATGTGTGTGCAGGTACCTCTTAAGATACGGTAGTTAAGATATGCCAGGATCCAGATCTTACATATACTTGCATATCTTATCAATTATCTTAAGATATGCAAGTATATATTGCTTAATTGTGCATTCCTTACTCAGACAAAATAGACAGACTTTAGTCAATGGCAGCTTGGCCTTAGTAGAACTGTGAGCTGATGGCCGTACATTTTAAGTTCCATCCCTAAATGCTGTATACACTTTGTAGGATTCTAGTCAGTGATTTGTATGTTGTTGTGTTTACATTGCCAAAGATGCACAACACCAATGAATTTAAGCTGGACATGCTTTACTGATCTCTCCCTTCCCTTTAGCAGATCCCCTCCTAACTAAACCCACCAAAATAAATAAATAAAATCGTGGCACTAACATGCCTCATCTCATGGTTCACTCTGCTTCTGCATTCTTTACCTTCCCCCATCCTGTGTCTGTCTGGTCTGTTTAGACTGTAAATTCTTCAGGAAAAGGACCATCTTTTTGTTTTGCTTTTCCTAGCACAACGGGGCCCTGGTCCATGATTGGGGATGCTAGGCATTACAGTAATACAAATAATAATAATGTACGGTTCCCATAAGATCACCGCCTACTCAATCACTGATGCTCACAAAGGTTCAGTGCCAGCTTCCCTCCTCCCATAGTAAAGCTCATTGGAGGGGTCTGAGAAGGAGGAAATCACCAATGTTTCCTTCATGGAGTTTCCCCCCATGGTGTTTCATGGGAAGGGTGGGTGAATAAAAACTAAAAGACAGTATTTCCAAACTGTCAGGACATTTTCTTTCTAACTTAATGTACTCCTTTGTATTGTCCCACTCTTCTAAGTCACTGCATCCTAGTCAATCTTTTGCTATTGCTAGTTAGGTGACGTACAGTAAGCAAGATTATCTTTTCTTGTGATCTAGAAAAGCTTTAGCTATTATTACATTATTTGTAAAACCATGATCTATTTAGTAAAATCAAAGCAGGTAGTAATGGGTCATTGTTATCTAAGTTATCTAGTACCTGTTTAGAGTGGCATAGTTTAGATACAGCATTTTTTCATTTGCTTTGGGATGATGTGTGAAAAAAACATTAGGGGTTTTCCCAATCAGGCATTAGGATATTATCTACTTCATTTATCTACCAGTTCTTGTGTAGTCACTCTGGTTCCAGGTCAGAAAAACACTTATGCATGTGCCCAAGTTATACATGTGTTTATATTTCATTAAAGTCATTAGCACTTAAGCATGTGCTTAATGTTAAAAATGTGTTTGCACTATTCTTAATAGGGACATTTTTGCTCAATTGGGATCTGTCTCCATAAATTGTAGTGTGATTCTATAGAACTTATTTTCACACGATAGGGATGACTTCAGAGCTCAGGAGTGGGTAGATTAAAGCAGACAGCACAGCCCTCATCATTATGTATCATCTTTGTACACAAGTTGCCAAAAGCAGTCAGAAGCACGGGCCAAACAGAAGAAGCTTAGGGAGAAATAAAATATTTTTAAAGGTTTGTCCAGAGGCATTTTGGCTTTGGAATGTTTACAAGGATATTTTATTTTTTGGTTTTTATACTCATGAATTATCCTATGAGAGTAAATCGAGCTGGTTTGTAGTCAAGCTACATGCAAGTTACAGCTTTCAGAACCTAGTGTCAGTAATTCAGGATAAGGCTTGCATACTAATCACAAACTTCACTAGTCACTAGACTGAGCATCTGGATTGATAAAGGTTGCTATATTCAGCAAGAGCAATGATTGTCTGACTTTGTTATAGTATGCATATTACATATATATCACAAATCTGAAACAGCTTGTGACAGGTTCAGACTGAGCCACTGAGTATTTGCCCAGTGGACTGTGCCCTAGGCTTGGCCACTGCCTATGCAGACAGGGCTTCGGTGAAGCAAGTGGTGAGAGCAGCATGCAATGCAGCAGGGAGAAAGCAGGACAGGGGACTGACTGCCCACTTCACCATTACCTTGCAACTCAAGGGAATGGGGTGGGTCTGCAGCATGTCCAGTATAAGCCATGTTCCTGAATCGCCCCTATGCATATCCTTCAAACCCACAGTGCTCCCAAATATATAAATAATATAATAGCTCACTCAAAGTAGCCTCACTGCTCTTCACTCAGCCGGCTGCTCCATTGGCTGAGCTACTGAAGGAGGTAAAGGCTGGATGGGGAGCTGGAGGAACAATCCCCACTCCTAAAAAGCATTAGGGGTACCTGGCCTGGAACAGGAAGAATGAGAAGAGAAGGGAATGAAGAAATATGTGAGGTGACAGGGAGTGTAAACGAATAAGGGAGTCACACTTACAGAGTTCCCCTTTAGCTTGCATGAGCATTTCTTCACCCATCACTTCTGAGCTGAGCCTGGTATTTGGGAGGATGCCAGTGAACAGGCTAATATGAGGCAGTTATTTTATACTATCTGAGTTGGACCAGGTCAATAGTACCTATTGCAAAATAGGGTTAAGCAGATTAAAAGGGACACTAATCAATAAAGACTAATTATATTTTTCCATTTTATTTATTGCAAATGGATGTCAAAGTGTCACTTACTCTCAAGGATTGGGAGGCTGTGTCAGCCTAGGAACTTAAGTTCAGTCCTTCTCCATGGTCATTAGCCATTTCCTGTGCATCTGAAGGGACTACAGCACACTTTGTGGAGGGTGATTCTTTGGTCCTCTTTCCTTTTTGACTTAGCACCCCAAGCTGGGTAGACTGTAGACACCCTTTCTTCACAACCTCATTTCAGAGGCTGAAAGGAGGGTTACAGCATACATGAAGTTGCCAAACAATTGTAAAAACACAGGGGATGTAGTAAAATTTTTATTTTTAAGAGTGGAGAGAGAAAATCAGATTAGAACAAAAATAAAATAGCATGTTTAGGCTTAAGATGCACCTAAGGTGGGTTTAGTATAGGGACCGTGCCAATATTTGGGGCATTGTCTTATATAGGCACATATTACCCCCCACCCCATCCTGATTTTTCACACTTGCTGTCTGGTCACCCTAGCTGGATAGGTACCAGTTACAGAAATAAAACAATGCCTCTCATTTCTAGAGATTATACGCTGTCTCTTCAGCATATCCCTTTCTCCCTGAGCCTTTGTGTAAGCCGAATGTCAGAAATGTGATCTCTACTCTTAGATGTCTCTTGTCATCTTCCCTCCCTCCTGGGATCCTGCTCCTTTGTAGCCTGTGACCCTTTTTGATGTTTAAGTTGTGATATAATTTGGTATCATAATAAGCATCAAATAATGTCAAAGTTACATCCACAGTTCACCAAGGTAGTGTTTGTTCAGATGTGCTCTCTAAGGAGAAGTTGAATAGTCTCTGTCCTTCGTACAATGGCTACAGTCCCACAAATAGTGACAAGATTACAGTAGCTGTTCAGACAATCTGTTCATGATGACAAATGGCTGAAGAAGATGTGGGAACTAGATGGGGAGTTAGTTCTCAAACAGTCATGAGTGGAGAATGTGTGAGAGCTTGTCACAGATTCTTGGTCCATTAAGAGAAGCTATACAGGGAGAGGGTAAAGAGTCATTAGCTGAGGGTAAAGATCTACAGAAGTTTTTCTGGTATGGGAATGATGTGCTATGCCATTATATCGAGGGGCTTCCCTAAAAATATTCTTTCTTAGCCTTTGATAAATCCAGTGCCCAGGGGATGTGTGTGATGTAAGACAGCAGGGCATGAGTCATGAGAAGTTGTGTGTTTTCCCTTTTCAACAGAAAATGCTTCTGAATTTATAAGCAAAGAGATAGGCAGAACCATCAGGCACACAAACATTCAAAGATATATTTTGCTAGTCATGTTTACATGTTGTTCCTGTAAACTGTGTTTAGGGATACTGATATTGATGTACTTACTATGTGTATGTGGAAGGCAGGGTGGAAGAACTGGTGTGAAAGCCCTGTAGGACGCAAGGGATGGGGGTTCTTCCTTAGGAAACTTTGTGAAAATAACTTCCATTGGGTGCAATATGGTTCATTCCTAAAGCAAACATTTGCTCTACAGAAGTAGTACTTCTCTAAGCCCAAGGAGATGATTTTGCAGTTTCCTGGGGAAAATGGTGAGCTACATCAGTGGAAGGGAAATCACCAATCCAGTTTAATGCAGGATTTTAACAATGGGATCTTGAAAGCCTCCAAGAACTCCTTCCAGCTCATCAGGATGATGGGAAGGAAGCTGAAGCTAATTAAGGAGTTGTCTGGGAAGGATGGCAGCAGAGAGGGCAAAGCACAGTTTATCAGTCTCCTTACACATGCCCAAATACTAGTTAGCACATTCATGACATTCTAATATATGTGAGTCATCTGAAATTAATGAGTAGGAGTTGGTTTTCTAGAAGACAAAGTAGCAAGGAATGCCAATGAATACCTCTTCCAAAACAATGCATTTTCCCATTGAATGCAAGACCTTAGGTGATGTTATTTGCTCTGTATAGTAAGCACTAACACAAGGTGTGGGACCTCAAACCCAATCTAGACATCCAATCTGGTTTAAATGAAATCCACTCTTTATAAACACAGAGACGCAGAATGCAATAATTTACCTTAGTTAAAATTTACCTGGATACAATTCAAATCTATACTAAAAAATAAAATCAGAAATCGATGGTAGCTGTTGCAAGATCATTGGTCAGGAAAAAAAAAACGTTGAGATTTATTTTTTCCATTCCAGTTAAAAATGAGATCAGGAGTTTTTTCATAACAAATGATGAGCATTAATTTTTTCTACATCTATTATAGCATTCAATGGTATAAAAATAGTTTGTCTCAATAGTGTGTATATAATCTTTAATGCAGCGACAGCCAAATCTAATGCTCAATGCTGGAGGACTTAAAGATGCAGAACAACAACTTCACTATGTAGGAAAAATCAGGTCATGACTAACTTGTTTTCACAGACTTTGAAATACACAGTTTTCACAGATGCATAGTTTTCACAGACTTTGAAATACGCATAGTTTTTTGTTGTGCTTAATGGAAATGTCTACTGCTTGAAAATGAGCCCAGTGCAATTTATGTATTGCCTTCAATTTTTTGTTCAGATAGGTTCATATTTACAGATAATGATATATCTGCATCCACATAATGTACTTGAATATGCTGCAGTATTTCTATACAAATATGGATACTTCTAATGAGAATTTTCACACAGTTTATCAGTATGGTAGTTCTTAAGAAATTCAAGTAATTGAAATACAGTCAAGTCAGTGAAAAGGTTTTTACTATTGCTTTGAACGGTGGACTAAAAGTTCCTTTTTAATGAAGCAAATGTTTCAGGTTTAATGGCCACGGAGGGTAGGGCAAATTCTCCCTTCAACTATATCACTGCATTTAATCTGGTTAAAGCCTAAGAAGTAAAGGTCCTTCATTTGTTTCATAATGATGTTTTGTGCAGTTGACCAGAGGTAATCAATACATCTTTTGAATAAGCTTCCTTTCATTGTAAGGTATTGATTTACATTGGCAATATCAATGGAGACACTGGTTCTTCCTTTAATTCTTGCCTGACATATATATTTTAATAAATTAAAAGTGTCTTAAAGAAGACCAAATCTGCAGCAAAGATATCTTAAAGGGACCAATCCTACCTTTAGTGTACATCCCTAATGCATCTGAAAGAGTTGCAGGAACAAGGGAGAGGAAAACCTCCCCAGTGGGAGGTCTACGGCAAAGGCCCATTAACTTGAGTGGGCTTTGGAACAAGGCCTGTATCGGTGACTGCTGCATCAGTACTACAGTAGCCTCTGTGGGTGGTGAACTCCCATTCCCACGATGTTTATGGTGATGGATCCATTATTCCCATCTTGCTACTACTACAGGCCCCAACAGTCCTATCCCATCCAACTCTCCATGGTTCTGTGTTGCACAGCATTCAGATGAAGCTCTCCAAATCACACCCCTTGCCAATATTAGGAAGTATATCATATCCATTGTATTGGGAGGAGGAGGATCAGGAGCTGGAGTTAGGTGGATAGGTTGATCTGCATTCAGTACAGCCTCACTGTTTGTTTATGGATTGCACCTGTTGTGTTTATTGTGTTCCAGACTGTAAAAAACAAGAAAGTCAATCATCAGGAGTACCTGGGGTTTTCTGAAGTAGTTCTTCTCTTATCCCAAAAAATGAAGACATATTCTTGGTAGACAGTTATAGCTTTAATAGGGTTTTAAATATGTTTATAGGAGAGCTATAATCTAGGGCAGGGGTGGCCAACCTGTGGCTCTGGAGCCACATGCAGCTCTTCAGAAGTTAATATGCAGCTCCTTGTATAGGCACCAACTCTGGGGCTGGAGCTACAGGCACCAACTTTCCACTGTGCCGGGAGGTGCTCACTGCTCAACCCCTGGCTCTGCCACAGGCCCTGCCCCCACTCCACCTCTTCCCACCGCCTCCCCTGAGCCTGCCATGCCCTCACTCCTCCCGGTTGGTGGGAGGCACTGGGAGCGGGGTGGGGGAGCTAATGGGGGGCTGCTGATGTATTACTGTGGCTCTTTGGCAATGTACATTGGTAAATTCTGGCTCCTTCTCAGGCTCAGATTGGCCACCCCTGATCTAGGGCAACCCCTACCAGTCTAGATAAAAATTCACCACACTCTAGCAGACATTTATATCTATATATCCCATAATAAAAGACACTGTGGTAGGTGGTGCATATATAATTCTTTTCTAGTTTTACCAACTATTTTCAAGAGAAGTTGTTGCTGTATATAAGTGCACTAGAAGAGAAACTTATACAACAGCTTGTACTTCACAACCTGACATTGTGAGTTTGCAGATGTGCACCAGGTTGGTAGGGGAAAAGTATTTTAAAATGTACAACTCTGCAGTATTGACAGAGGGCACCCGGAAACTGCAGCTTCCAAATTAACTAGCTGGGAATGATGGAGTGAAGCTGTTTGAAAACAACTGTCAGTGCGACTAAGTGCCAACTACACCCATAACAGCGGTCACGTTCAACATATTAGCCTCAGCAGCAACATATCTGACTAACTTGTGGCAGAAGATACTGTAGCCCAGTGAGCCAGCTTACCTCTATTATATTCACTGCTTTGTATTATATTCTGCTTTATTATATTCAGCAGTAATGCAAGGAACCTACAGGCTTGTATCCTGTAAATCATTGGCTTCAGCAATTAGCTTGAGGCCTACGAACTTTGGCATAGATAAATTTAGATAACTCATACATTTTGGGGAACTGGAAGTAGAGCGTAGGGGGGAATTTTGTACATAATGACATCAGCCAACAACAGACCATGAACTGACACTGGCTTCTGGAAGGTTTTGGATGGAATATTCAACTGCAAGAGTGCCATTGTAACGAATTGACATATGATAATGGGGTGAAATCATAAATACCCTAACCTATAGAAGAAGGACACCTTAACATTGGTAAGGGAAGGAAATACATATAAGGAAGAGGGAAAAAACTCCTAATGAATATGCATTAGACATGGTAACATCAGCATAACATATTATAAAAGTGGCATCCCAACCTGAGGCAGTAGGACAGCAAGATGTAGCCTTTGGGAAGGGCCAGAATGATGGCCACTGGTGAAGATGAGGAAGGTTATGGTGATGAGGAATATAATGGCTAACATTTCAAGTTCTTCTGCAAGGGATGGTGAGAGTATGGATGTTCAGATGTACTTTCTGAATGATCTCTATCTCCCTCTTATTGAGTTAGAGTGTGTGTGCCTTTGCTAAATGTATTAATAAATAATTTATTTGTAAATATAGAAGAGTTCTTATAGTGTGAGTGTTGCACCTATGCACATCGGAGTTCCCAATTATATAATAATTTTAATACTGGGCCTGATCTTGGGACAAGAACCTGTCATCCCTCAAAGTGATAACTGGGAATATTTATTCATGATCTATAGATCAGGCTACAATACAAGTCTCAGTTTGGACTCTACAGCTACAAAATGACATAAGCCATAAAAGCTAAGGCCATAGTTAGGCTTGAAAATTAGGCTCCTATCTCCATATTAAAGGCATGTAAGTAAACATGGCCTGGTTTTTTCTATTCAGCACCTCTAGCTCCACTACCTTCAGTGGGTAATTCTGTAAATCAGGCAACTGTTACTTATGTGCCTGAATATGGAAATAGGAGCCTATACTAGCCACCCAGGTTTGAAAATATTAGCCTAACACCATTGGTTCTGATGTAACAACTATCATTATATTTTTAAAAAAACACATAGCAGCAGTACACACTTGGAAATGTCACCTTCCCAGTACAGCCTCCAAGAGGTTCATTTGACTGTATATTTTCACATATGATCTGCAAGTCTAGATTTATATCTCTGTTGTTCATGCATATCCTGGATGGAAGAGATTCTGAATAATTCCTTAGGAAATAAGCACTAAACTTCTAAGTATTTTGAGAGTTGTCTTCTTAATAAGAGGTTTATCGTTTCCAGTGTAATTCTCCTTACACACGCACCTTAAAATAAGCTGCTCTTTATCTTGATTTATGGTATTTAAAGTAAATACAAATATAATACATGAGTACTTGATGTCTCCAAATAAATCAT
Organism: Emys orbicularis; assembly: GCF_028017835.1. Taxonomy (NCBI): domain Eukaryota; kingdom Metazoa; phylum Chordata; order Testudines; family Emydidae; genus Emys; species Emys orbicularis. The sequence continues at coordinate 262,219,883 of NC_088683.1, read as the reverse complement.
AAGCCTTTACAGCCTTGTATTTTACAGCCTTATGTCAAGGATTGTAAATATAAAACAGAGTGAAAGCTTTCTTCAGCAGCCACCCAAGAGAGCAGCAAAATCTGTTTCCTAGAAGAGTTGGGTCTTTAACTAAAGGTCAAGTAAAATTGTTTTAGAAACCTTGGGGAAGCCTTGAAGTTGTTGCTTAACAGCAGATTGCTTTCTGGAGATGGCTCTGCATATCTTTACAGGAAGAGATGTCATTAATTGAAATGCTGCCATATATTGTTACGTAAGACAATGTCAAGGGGTGCTCAGGAAAATACCAGTGAGGTGAGTCTTAAGGAGGAGGATCTTGTGGAAATCCTAGAACATCCATATTTTGTTTTTGCCTCTTAATGAGTGTCAGGCAGATGTAAAAGATTTAAAGGGGGACATGAATCAAAGATATTGATGGACACCTCTGTTGTCAGCAAGAGAGGGCAGAAAAGGGAGCTTGGTTCCTGAAGATTAAAAGGAAAATAAAATAAGTGATCAAGAGGGGAGAAAAGGTGACTGAGAGCAGCTCATGGAGATGGAATGGCTTCAGTATAGCACTTTGCAGATTTAAGAAAAAAAATCCAAATCTTATCTAGAAAATATCCCAAAGACTTTTAAATCTCCCACCCATGACTACACTACAGCTGCCTACAGCTGCATGTCTTCCTCATGGTCATAGGGACTGGGAGTAATACAGTGAAAATAATGAGTAGCTCTTTTGTTCTTCTCTCTTAGTTGAAAACTTATGCAATTTATAGCTGGGGGACGGGGGGAGGTTGACTGGCATCCAGGGCAGACTAACTTTTGTAAGCTTTCATTGGGGCAGACACTAGAAGGCACCATCACACACTCATACATACATAGTGAATAAGGAAGGTTGGTTTTTCAGGCCATGCACTGCTGGTCATAAATATTTTGGATCAAATCGTATCCTATGTGGATTATTCCTGTGCAAAGCACTGGAAACATATATTTGCTATGACTGATTGTTCTCTATTGGAAAGGGGAGAGGCAGGATTTGCCCCTTCTAGAATAGGCAGGGGGTTTGGCCCATGGAACTTGTTGCCCTCTTGTATCCACTAAAGTCTAAAGCTTCCTGTAGGAAGCATTTCAGAGATAACAGACCTTCCTGCCTCATGGGAAATCCCAGATTCCATGGCATGGAATGCATGGTTCTGACAGCAGAGTGGGAGAGTGTATAAGAGAACATTGACTGAATGCAATAGAAATCATCTGCCTACAAACCTTGGTTTTCATCCTTCTCACCTGTGGAGCCTGATCTGGGTGAAAGACTTATGAAAGAGGCTCCAGGGGGAGGGAGGGCGAAGAGTGGACAACGATGACAAGGACGAACATGCCATTAAGCCAGTATGCCACATTCTGTGTCTCTCCCCAACTCAGGTTCCAAGAGTTTTATGTCTCCTTTCCATTAATAGTATTGATTTAATATAGTTAGATTTCTTTAAGGCATTGACTTGGTACCACATGACATTTTGATTAAAAAAAAACTAGAAAGATATAAAATTAACATGGCACACATGAAATGGAGTAAAAACTGACTAAGTGATAGGTCTCAACATGTACTTGTAAATGGAGAATCATCAAACAGGTGTGTTTCTAATGGGGTCTCAGTTCTTGGGCTCATGCTATCTAACATTTGCACTAATGATGTGGAAGAAAACAAAATTTGCAAATGACACAAAAATAGGAGGAATAGTAAATAACGAAGAGGACAAGTCACTGATACACAGTGATCTGGATTGCTTTGTAAGCTGAACACAAGTAAACATGCACTTTAACATAGCTAAATGTAAATGTATACATCTAGGAACGTAAGATGTAGACCATATGTACAGGATGGGGGGTTATACTGGGAATCAGTGACTGAAAAAGTTTTGGGTGTCAAGGTGGATAATCAGCTGACCACAAGCTCCCAGAGTGATGCTGTGGCCAAAAGGGTTAATGCAATCCTTGATGCCTAAAGAAGGGAATCTCAAGCAGGTTATTTTACCTCTGTATTTGGAACTGGTGTGACCACTGCTGGAATATTGTGTCCAGTTCTGGTGCTGCAATTCAAGAAGGAGATTGATAAATTGGAAAGGGTTCAGAGCAGACACATGAGAATGACATATAGTGATAAGCTAAATAGACTGGTATCCTTGAATCTAACAAATAAAAGATTAAAGGGTGTCTTGCTTACAGTTTAAGTACCAACATGGGGTACAAATATTTAATAATGAGGTCTTCAAACTTAGCAGAGAAAGGAATAACATGATCCAATGACTGTAAGCTGAAGTGAAGAGGACAAATTCAGACTGGAAATAAGATATACATTTTCAACATTGAGAGTAATTAACCATTGGAGAAACGTATTGGGGGTCATGGTGGATTCTCCATCACTGACAATATTAAATTGAGATTGGATGCTTTTTTTGTAAGAGATCTGCTCTGGGAATTATTTTGGGGATGTTCTAACCTCCTGCATAACACAGGCCAGACTAAAGGATCACAATGGTCCCTTCTTGCCTTGAAATCTAAACATTATTAATAAGGATCACAAATTATAATTCTTTTGTAAGTTGTTCTCAGACAAACTTTAAATTACATAAAATAAATGCAGAGATTCATCTGTTGTTGAAATGTATTTAATTTATTCATCTATGGGTGAAAGCAGAAGAAATATTGTTGGCTTAGAACAGATATAGTACAGGCATGAACAATGCAAGCTCTCTCAGGCCAGACCATGTATGTTAGTCCTGGCACACACACGATCCCTGCTTTTCGAAGTCCTGAACCTCTCTTGAGCAGAGGTTACCAATAATGGACGTCAGTGGTGATTATCTGATGTGTATGAATTGGAGCTTTGAGGACTCTACCAGAATCATCTCCAGTCTGAACTATTTGAATTCATGTCTTAAGTGACTAACTCGAGCATTAACCTGAAGCTACCTACACCACTCCCTTTGCATAGAGTGGTGAAATGGCTAAATATTTATCTTCTGAAAATCTATGATTTTTTTCTCCACATGCAGTACATGGTTGGATTACTGTAAAGTGTACTCCATCCTTACCCACTTAGCAACACTGGAGTCCAGTCATCATCTTCTAAAGTGATGACTAGAGTTATTTTTTTTCCAATTTCCCAAGACAATATGAGAACATTATTGTAGATTAGCATGAATTATCCTGGCTAATGGAATCAGTGACTTCTGATTAACATGACCTGGTTTGAAATGGTAGGTAGGTCACATACTTCCTTCTACCATCTGTGATCATAACTCAAATCAATGTTGCATACTGTAGGTGTAGATTACCTTGCGCATGGTGTAATCATTTACACATACACAAAATGGATGAAATGTCATTACTCATGGGGTCAGACCATGGCCTGCCATGCTTGCCTGTGCAGCGGAAAAATGGTATGCCTCTTACTGTCCTGCACCACAGGTAGAAGCAGGGGTGGGGGGAAAAACTTGCACAAAACAGCCATTTCCCCTCCTGCACTGGTAGGCAGTAAATAGGTGGAGCCTTGCCTGAATACTCTATCCCAAGTGTGCTGGCATAGGATTGGTACAGAGTATGTCCACACATTGAGCAGGCAGGAACCCAATCTGCTTCCCAGGTTGCTTGGACACAGAGAATCATAGAATCATAGAATATCAGGGTTGGAAGGGACCTCAGGAGGTCATCTAGTCCCACCCCCTGCTCAAAGCAGGACCAACACTAACAGATGAGGATACAACTTCTTTGTGCAAGTAGTCCCATTGAACTCAATGGCAGTGTTCTTGCAATTAAGGGTCAATAAGACTGAATGTGCATGCTGAAACATGTTTAGATTAATCTGATGGCTTACGCTGGCAGCGTGGCTAAAAATAACAATTGAATGAATGGCAAGGTTTTTTCTACCAGGATTCTCTAAGCAACTATTTAAAAAGCACCAGTTTTGTGATATTTTGTCAGTTTAACTAAAACCCATCATGCAATAAGAGACTGTCACTGCCCAGTTAGGGAGATTACAATCTAAATCCTTGATCCTGAAATGACTTGTACGGTAGAACCTCAGAGTTACGAACACCTTGGAAATGAAGGTTGTTCGTAAATCTGAAATGTTCATAAGTCTGAAGAAAATGTTATGGTAGTCCTTTCAAAAAGTTTACAACTGAACATTGACTTAATACAGCTTTGAAACTTTACTATGCGGAAGAAAAATGCTGCTTTCCTCTTATTTTTTAGTAGTTTATGTTTAGCACAATACTTCACTGTATTTGCTTGAGGGTGGGGGAAAGAGGTGTCTCTGCTTCTGCTTGATTGCATACTTCCGGTTCCAAATGAGGTGCGTGGTTGACTGGTTAGTTCGTAACTCTGGTGTCTGTAACTCAGTTTCTATTGTACATGTACTTAACTTTATGCACTGTTAATAGTGCCACTGAAATCAACTTCTACTCTAGCCATGCACTTGCATAAATTTTGCACAAACCATGCACTTGCAGGACTGAAGCCTAAAACAGAAAAAAACAGACAGAGCCCTGCAAATCTGAAGACATCCGCTTTATATCTATGTTTGCGGATCAGATGAGAAAACAAATTTTGTATCCGTGCAGGGCTCTACAGACAGATATGGGGCGTAGGATACAACTTATGTACAAAATGAGTATAGTGGTGATCTATATACACCTTAAACCTGTAAATGCCTTAATAAGAAAAAAGTGTGACTCAAAACAAGGGTGAGGAAAACCCAAAATATGTCCAGTGTTTATTCACATTATAAAAATATCCTAATTTTTACACAATCTGTATAACTCCACCAAAACAGGCTTTTCCATTCTCACTGCTTTTGTTTGTGTATTGGCACAATCCACCACTGAGGATGAGAAGCCCAAGAGACAGACTGATTTTGACTGAAACGATATATGAAGCCCCAAGTAGAAAGATAAAGGATAAATAGCTGTGCTGTGCACACTGCAAAGCAGGTTTCTTCCTTCCTCCTGCTCGGGGGTGTGTGTCTACACCACAAATGAACGTGTGATTGCAGTATAGGTAGGCATACCCATGCTAAACTTTAATCTAGTTCAGAGGTGGGCAAACTACGGCCCGCAGGCCACATCTGGCCCGCGGGACCGTCCTGCCCGGCCCCCGAGCTCCTGGCCCGGGAGGCTAGCCCCCGGCCCCTCCCCCGCAGCCTCTGCTCGCTCGCTCCGCCGCTGCGGCAATGCTCTGGGCAGTGGGGCTTTGAGCTCTTGGGGCAGTGCAGCTGCAGAGTCTGGCCTGACCCGTGCTCTATGCTGCGTGGTGGTGGCAGCGTGGCGGCCCTGCTGCAGCCAGGCAGCGCGGCTGTAGCGCTGCCCGCCACCGGTGCTCCAGGCAGCGCGGTAAGGGGGCAGGGAGCAGGGGGGGTTGGATAGAGGGGAGGGGAGTTTGGGGTGGTGGTCAGGGGTTAGGGGTGTAGATGGGGTCGGGGGGGACACAGGAGGTTGAATGGGGGCAGAAGTCCCAGTGGGGCAGTCAGTAAGTACGGGGGGTTGAATGGTGCGGTGGGGGGCAGTCAGGGGCAGGGGTTCTGGTGGCAGTCAGGGGACAGGGAGAAGGGGTGGTTGGATGGGGCAGGGGTCCCGGGGGGGCTGTCAGGAATGAGAGGAGGGGCTGGATGGGGCGGTGGGGATCCGGGGCATTTAGGGGACAGGGAGCGGGGGTGTGTGGATGGGGCAGGGATCCCAGAGGGGCCGTCAGGGAACAGAGGGGGTTGTATGTGGCAGGAGTCCCGGAGGGGGGTCAGATAGGAGGTGGGGGCAGCCCTGGAGCACCCATGGAGTCGGCGCTTATGCTTCCTGCATAAAACTGCATTAAAGGTCGAGGGCAGTGAAATCCCCCAGTATGACAGTCCCTGTGCTGGTCATGACCCAATAGGCAATGGCAACACTTCCTGCACTTCAGCTGCTATATCAGCCCATTGAGACCACTGGTAGTCTGTATAATTTACAATTGACTTCAGGTTGCCCTTTTGCAGGAGGACTGACTTGATGCACATTGGTCAATGATCATGGGCATAACCAGAGTGCCTTAAAGCACCACCCTTTCCATGTTCACTTTTTAGCCACCACCAAGATTCTAGGCCATATGTTTCACTGAGGAAACACCCTGTGACTAAAAGCAACTGTGCTTGAAACTTTTTTGTGGTCAGGGAAGGGGTTTATGGATTATGCCAAACTTTCTGTATCTTGCTTCAAATTTTTGCCAATAATCTGAGTTGTGTTTTGTGCACAGATTGACCTGATCCTCTGTATTATCTGATTTACTTTTCTATTACGAACTCATACTCTTACAGTAATTTGAATATTGTATATAATAAGTATCTGCCTTTCCCAATGTTCATTGTGTATTTATAATACAATGAAATAAATAACAAGAAATTATCTTCTAACCTCTACTTCCTGTATCTCCTGGCCTGCTGCCCAAAAGCTGTTTGAGGAAAAGGATGATATTTGAATGGGAGAGTCTCTCTTTTCTCCAGCCAATAGACCTGCTCTGGAAGCTTGTGATCACACTAATCAGTTTCTACAGCAATCTGCATTATAAACTCAGCCTCTGCTGGGAAGTCTTGGGATAACAACAAAAAAACTCCTATGCTAATATGCAAACAGCATTTTTAGTTTTAAATATCCCCTGCTATCAAATGTACGATGCCAGAACTTCAAACAATCATACATTCACACTGTGCTATGAGAAACTAGTTAATAGATCTTCATGAACCTTTGCAAAACAAAATACTGCTTTTCCAAAAAGGCCATGTACATGGTGATTTTCACTTAAAACATGAAATTTCAAATTTTCATTAATTTGATATATAAACTGATCTAGGTTCAAATGAAATTTCAAGAACTGGCCCTTTAAAAGATAAAACCTTAAAATGTGTGTTTTTTAAAGTCCCATTTTCAAGCAAAATCCCACAATATTCCAGAAGGTTTTTGCTGAAGTTTGACTTCTTATGCAATATCAAAATAAAATGTGAAAACCCACAGCTTAAGGTTTGTGAATTTTGTTATTCATGCTTTGAACCCTAATTCTATAAAATTCTGACCCACAATTAAAGCAACAGTAGTGGGAATCATATGCTTCGGTTAAAAAAAAATACTATTTTTCTAACTTTAGCCTACTATACAAGTTCTTTTCTTCAACTCTTAATATTACACTGATGTCAATAAAATAATATTGTATGGCACTTCTGTCTAACGGGCTGCAAGGGAAAGATGTGTTATATTGAACTCAGATAACTTGCATTTGGTAGAATGTTCTCATAAATGCAGCAAATAAAATAGTACTGAACTATTGCAAAAAGTAACTGTGTGATAACTCTTCATCTGAAGAAAAAAAATATTCTGAGATATAAAGCCTACATTGAAAAGATAAATAACATCTCTGATGGCAGAGTAATAACCCACAATGTTGTTAATTCAAGGTGATCATGTAACAACAACTAAATCAATGACTGTTTCAGGAAACACTGCTTTATAGGTAGGCTTGGAAGAAATAGATTTTTATTGGTAAATGCAGTGAATGTCAATTTCACAGTATACACAAACTGACAAAAATATTTCCATTGATAATAATCAAAGTTTACAGATAGGCAAATTAAAAATGCTGCTTAAAAATTTAGAGTGTAATGTAGGGTTATTTACTTGGATGTTGACAATTTGTGTTTTAACAAACTTTTTGAATCTCAATGTCTACGATCATGAAATGGTTATTGCTTAACACCCCCTTTAATTTCCCACAATTGAAAATAAATAAATAAAAAAACACAATAATCCCCATAATTTTTCACAACTGTGACATAAATTGATACAAATCTTTACCAAATGCTTAAAACAAACATTGATATTATCCATCAAAATGATCAAAAAATGTAAAAAAAGTTCTGCCAAGCCTATTTATAGTGAACAATATTTTCCTACCTCATCAGAGAACACAACCAGGTCATTCAGCTACTGAATGCCAATGCTAAATGCTGTACAGTAATTCCTGGCTCCAGTACACCTAGAAAGGAGGCACTGTGGTGCTGTAATGAGTCAGTCACAGTAATACAATAATATCCTACTCCAATGATATAACACTGAACATATTAAGATGCAGCTATATTGGGCATGTATTTTTAAATTAGAATGGTCAAAAGTTTTCCGACAGAACACTTTTCCATAAGTTGCTGATTTGATAGAGTCAAATGTTCTGTAGGAATATGTCAATTTCATCAAAACTTTCAATGGAAACCAGGCGAGCTGGGCCAGCTTGCCTGCTGGCCAGGGCCTGTCGTCTGCCTTCCTGACTCTCAAGTCTCCAGTTGGCCAATAGGTGGGCTCCTTGCGCCTTAGCTATCTGCTTGGCACACAGAAGGACAGGCTCCCTGGATAGTGGGTGGGTTGGCTCCTCATTTTTTCCCTTTTTATATTACATTAATAGGAAAGTACCAACTACCAAACCAATTAAAATATCAAATATCAGTGACGAATTTGAATACCAATCACCAATGTTATTGTATATTATATTATACTTCAATAATTATTTAAGACAGGTTTACGGTATATAAAATCACTAGGAATCAACATAGATTCTGGAGCCAGAAAGGAACCAGGGCCGGCTCCAGGCACCAGCTTCTCAAGCAGGTGCTTGGGGCGGCCGCTCTGGAGAGGGGCGGCAGGTCCAGGTATTCGGCGGCAATTCGGCGGACGGTCCCTCACTCCGCCTGGGAGTGAAGGACCTCCCGCCGAATTTCCGCCGCAGATCGCGATCGCGGCTTCTTTTAGATCGCGATCGCGGCTTTTTTTTTTTTTTTTTTTTTGGTTTTGGTTGCTTGGGGCGGCCAAAACCCTGGAGCCGGCCCTGAAAGGAACATTGTGATCATCTCACCTGACCTCCTATGTCACAGGACATAGAACTTCCCCAAAATAATTCTTAGAGCATAGTTTTTAGGGGGGATGGGAATCGTAATTTAAAATGGTCAGTGATGGAGATTCCACCATGATCCTTAGTAAATTGTTCCAATGATAAATTTTTAAATGGTGAGAGTAATCAATACCTTATTTCCAGTCTGAGTTGATCTAGCTTCAACTTCCAACCATTGGACCATGTTATGCCTTTCTCTGCTAGACTGAAAAGCCATTAAATATTTGTCCCCTATGTATATATTTATATATTTCATAGATGATACTCTTCCTAAACAGAAGTCAGTAGAGTTGGCCAGAGAAAAGTATTCTGTTTTGCAGAGGATTTGGCTAATTTAAAACTTGGTTTTGTTCCAAGTTGGAACAAATCAACACATTCCAACAAAAAGCGTGCTTCATCATAATTTTTCTAACCAACTCTGTAGTGCTAAAGTATATGATCTTTGATTTTTTTTTAACCTGCTGAAATTGTATCATATATTTATTTATTTATTTGTTTGTTTTCTTTCCAACGGAAGATGAAAAGGCAAATCAATTGTAAGACATTGATATGCTATGTACTCAAAAATTGGACAAATGTAGACTTCTTATATACACACATATTTACTTTTCAATACACCAAAGAAAAAATCCAAAGCCCATTCAATATATTGTATAATAGTTTGTTTCCAGGCACTCAAAGTTCACAAAATATGCAGTCTTTGAGGCTGACAGAAAATGTCAGCTCTATGTTTGAGAAACAATCTTTGGGAAAAAAACCCAAAACACCGGGGAAGGGGGGTGGAGATGATATACAAAATGGTACTATATTCTCCAGAAGTAAAAATAATGCATTTATAACTGAGACTGACAGTGAAACTGAACAGTGGGTGCTTTCCCAGCAAGGAGAACAGCCACCATACTAAACACAGAAATAAAGGAAACAAAAGAAACCACCCTTTCAGACCTTTTGAGTTCTTAGAAAATACCATTGAAAGAGTAGGTAAATATAAATAAGGTCACCTTCCTCACCCACCCATTGTTAAAAGAACAGTTACCATACATCCATTATAGCAGTCAGAGGAGTGCAAACGGAGTTTTCCTAGCTCTGCCACTGAGTCACTAACTCTGGGCAAGTCACATGAACTTAGGGTGACCAGATAGTAACTGTGAAAAAACAGGACGGGGGTAGGGGGTAATAGGCTCCTATACAAGAAAAAGTCCCCAAAAAAACGGGACTGTCCCTTTAAAAACGGGACATCTGGTCACCCTACATGAACTTCCCTGTGCATCATTTTTTCTATCTAACAAAGAAAGTGATACTTAGCCTTCTTGGTCCAGCTCTCTTATATCTATAGATGAAAACTGCTATATAAATGCAAATCATTACTACTACTATTACAAGATATTTTAGTAAGGCCTGGTCTACACTAGGAGTTTATGTCGAATTTAGCACCGTTACATCGAATTAACTCTGCACCCGTCCACACCATGAAGCTATTTAGTTCGACATAGAGGTCTCTTAAATTCGACTTCTGTACTCCTCCCTAACGAGGGGAGTAGCGCTAAATTCGACATGGCCATGTCGAATTAGGCTAGGTGTGGATGGAAATCGACGGTAATAGCTCCGGGAGCTATCCCACAGTGCACCACTCTGTTGACGCTCTGGACAGCAGTCCAAGCTCGGATGCTCTGACCAGCCACACAGGAAAAGCCCCGGGAAAATTTGAATTCCTTTTCCTGTCTGGGCAGTTTGAATCTCATTTCCTGTTTGGACATCGTGGCGAGCTCAGCAGCACTGGCAACGATGCAGAGCTCTCCAGCAGAGATGGCCATGCAATCTCAGAATAGAAAGAGGGCCCCAGCATGGACTGATCGGGAAGTCTTGGATCTGATCGCTGTGTGGGGCGATGAGTCCGTGCTTTCCGAGCTGCCATCGAAAAGACGGAATGCAAAGATCTACGAGAAGATCTCTAAAGCCATGGCAGAGAGAGGATACAGCCGGGATGCAACGCAGTGCCGCGTGAAAATCAAGGAGCTGAGACAAGGCTACCAGAAGACCAAAGAGGCAAACGGACGCTCTGGATCCCAGCCCCAGACATCCCGTTTCTACGAGGCACTGCATTCCATCCTAGGTGCGGCCGCCACCACTACCCCACCACTGACCATGGACTCTGAGGATGGGATATTGTCGACGGCCGGTTCCTCGGACATGTTAGCGGACGGGGAAGATGAGGAAGGAGATGAGGAGGACGAGGCAGTCGACAGCGCTTACAATGCTGATTTCCCCGACAGCCAGGATCTCTTCATCACCCTTACAGAGATCCCCTACCAACCGTCCCCAGGCGTTAACCCAGACACAGAATCAGGGGAAGGATCAGTCAGTAAGTGTTTTAAACATGTAAACATTTATTTTTAACAGAACAGGAATATTAACAATATTAACAATGGCTTTTTCATGATTACTTTGCCCTAGGCGCTTCACGTTTCAGTCCTTGGCAGTGCAACTACTGAAAAAAAATCTAACAATGTCTGGTTTAGCATGATTGTTTTGCCCTAGGCGCTCTACTGTTTAGTCTCTGCCAGTGCAGCTACAGTAAAATCCGGTCTATATGTCCGGGGATAGAGCAGAAATCCTCCTGGGACATCTCCACGAAGCTCTCCTGGAGGTAATTGGAAAGCCTTTGCATCAGGTTCCTGGGGAGAGCGGCTTTATTGGGTCCTCCGTGGTAGGAAACGTTTCCGCGCGAGGAGACAATCAAGTACTCGGGGATTATTGCCTTGCAGAGCATGGCGGCATACGGCCCTGGTCTTTTCAGGCTTTCCCGAAGCATCCGTTCTTTCTCCGTCTCTGAAATCCTCATCAGAGTGATGTCACTCATGGTGACCTGCTTTGAATTAGGTAGGGGAATGTTAGTATTGGGACTGCTTGCCTGTTCCTTTACAGAACTGTAACCGGCGGTTTAGAGCCACGCGGTGGAGGCGGGAGAGGAGCAGCATACAGGGATCTTTCCCTGGGACAGCCGCGAGGGGGTGGGACAGGGCAGAGTTCATGCTTGCCGGATTGCTGGCAGAAGGGACTGGCATTGCTTTGAACGTGAAAGGAGGCCAGTGCTATTATTAAAGTTTTAACTAGCCACAAGTCTACGGCTTACCATGTCAGCCTGTTACCCAAATTCCGCTGTCCTGTCCCGCTTGTCTGATCTGCACTGCAAGACCCCAGGCACTGAATGCGAAGGCCGAAAATTCGACCTTGTCCTGAGTGCGCATGTGATAGGTGCTGTGCATGGTCTTGTTCACAGAGAAAGACTATGTTCTTTGTTCACTCAAAAATTTATCTTTCTGAGGAATTCACTCCCTTTTTCCCATCCCACAGCTGCGACTGTCTCCCGAACTACCCTGGCATCACACTCCCAGAGGCGAGCGCAGATTAGGCGTAGGAAGAAGAGGACACGGGAGGACATGTTCTCGGAACTTATGGGCTGCTCCCGAGCCCAGGCAGCCCAGCAGACCCAGTGGAGGGAGAACTTGTCCCAAATGCACCGATCACACATGGAAAGGGAGGAGAGGTGGCGGCAGGAAGACCAGCAGGCGACTCAAATGCTGCTTGGACTAATGAGGGAGCAAACGGACACGTTCCGGCGCCTTGTGGATGTTCTGCAGGACCAGAGGCAGGAGGACAGAGCCCCGCTGCAGTCTATCTCTAACCGCCCTCCCCCGCCACAAAGTCCCATACCCCCCTCACCCAAAGTCCCAAGAAGGAGGGGCGGCAGAATCCGTGAAAACTCTCACTCCACCCCTGCAGTCTGCTCAAGTACCAGAAGGCTCTCATTCCCCAAAATTTGATAAGTCCTTTCCTTCCCGCCTCACCCAAGCCCCCGTCCCAGTTTCATCCCCCAGTTTCATGTGTAGTTGCTAATAAAAAATACGTTTCTGTTAATTACTGTTTCCATCATGTTCTTTTACAGGAGAGTCTGTTTGAAGGGGGGGAAGGGGGTTGGTAATTGGACAGGAGAGTCACCTTTACCAGGGTACAGACGCGGGGGCAGGTTCAGCAGCAGGGCACACACACATTGCATTCACTAGTTACCCTGGTCAGTCTGGGAGGTGGTTTTCATGTTCTGTGTGTGTGGGGGGGGGGCTATGTGACTTTGTGGCGGGGGAGGGTGGTTAGAGATCTTATGCAGCGGTCCTTATCCTGGATCACAGAGCCACGCAGCAGGGGATCTGTAACCGTCCTCCCCCTGCCACAAAGTCACATAGCCCCCACACACAGATTCCCGAACAGGAGGGGTGGCAGGCTCCGTTGAAACAACCAGTCCACCAGTGCGGAGCCTGTCATTCCTGGAGTTTAGAAGCATCCTTTGCATCACAACACTACACCCGCTCCCCACCACAGTCTGCGTCCCAGGTTCAACACTTTCCCGCGAAAACAGTAATAAAGAAAACGGTGTTCATTAACAAATTTCAAGTGATTTTATTTTTAAACGTGTGTTGGAAGGGGGGGAACGGGGTGAACGGGGTATGTAACTGGAGAGGATAGTGAACATTTACTAGGTAAAGAAACGGGGGCAGGTTCAGCTTCTCTGTAAACAAACTTAATAGTCACAGGTTACCCTGCTCACTCAGGAACCTAGCTTTCAAAGCCTCCCGGATGCACAGCGCGTCCCGCTGGGCTCTTCTAATCGCCCGGCTGTCTGGCTGGGCGTAATCAGCAGCCAGGCTATTTGCCTCAACCTCCCACCCCGCCATAAAGGTGTCCCCCTTGCTCTCACAGAGATTGTGGAGCACACAGCAAGCTGCAATAACAATGGGGATATTGGTTTCGCTGAGATCAGAGCGGGTCAGTAAGGTTCTCCATCTCCCCTTGAGATGTCCAAAAGCACACTCCACCACCATTCTGCACTTGCTCAGCCGGTAGTTGAAGAGTTCTTTTTCAGTGTCCAGGGCGCCTGTATAGGGCTTCATGAGCCAGGGCATTAGCGGGTAGGCTGGGTCCCCGAGGATGACCATAGGCATCTCTACATCCCCAAGAGTTATTTTGTGGTCCGGGAAGTAAATACCTTCCTGCAGCCGTCTAAACAGACCAGAGTTCCTGAAAACACGAGCGTCATGAACCTTGCCCAGCCATCCGACGTTGATGTTTGTAAAACGTCCCCTATGGTCCACCAGTGCTTGCAGCACCATTGAAAAGTATCCCTTTCGGTTAATGTACTGGCTGGCCTGGTGGTCCGGTCCCAGGATAGGGATGTGAGTTCCATCTATAGCCCCACCGCAGTTTGGGAATCCCATCGCGGCGAAGGCATCTATGATGACCTCCACGTTTCCCAGGGTCACTACCTTTGAGAGCAGTAGCTCAACGATTGCGTTGGCTACTTGCATCACAACAACCCCCACGGTAGATTTGCCCACGCCAAAGTGGTTCGCGACTGACCGGTAGCTGTCCAGCATTGCAAGCTTCCAGAGGGCTATGGCCACTCGCTTCTGGACAGTCAGGGCTGCTCGCATCCGGGTGTCCTTGCGCTTCAGGGCAGGGGACAGCAACTCACAAAGTTCAAGGAAAGTTCCCTTCCGCATGCGAAAGTTTCGCAGCCACTGTGATTCATCCCAGACCTGCAGCACTATGCGGTCCCACCAGTCCGTGCTTGTTTTCCGGGCCCAGAATCGCCGTTCCACAACATCAACATGACCCATTGCCACCATGATGTCCTCGGCGCGGGGTCCTGTGCTTTGTGACAGGTCTGTGCCACTCTCAGACTTCAGGTCCTCACCGTGCTGCCGTAGCCTCCTCGCCCGATTTCTCAGCATCTGCCTCTGGGAAAGGTGGACGATAAGGTGCGAGGTGTTGACAACGGCCATAACTGCAGCGATGGTCGCAGCGGGCTCCATGCTCGCAGTGCTGTGGCGTCCGCGCTGTCACTGACCAGAAAAGTGCGCGAACTGATTTCCCGCCGGCGCTTTCAGGGAGGGAGGGCGGGAGTGACTGTTGGATGACGACAGTTACCCAAAACCACCCTCGACACATTTTTTTCCCCAGAAGGCATTGGGGGCTCGACCCAGAATTCCAATGGGCAGCGGGGACTGCGGGAACTGTGGGATAGCTGCCCACAGTGCACCGCTTCCAATGTCGACGCTTGCCCCGTTAGTGTGGACTCACAAAGTCAAATTACTGTCCTTAGTGTGGACACACACGTTCGACTTTGTAATATCGATTCCACATATTCGATTTAAGTAAAATCGAACTACTCTCGTAGTGTAGACATACCCTTAGTTATATATGATTTCAAAACTTTCTTTGCAGTCAATAATTTTTCATTGATTTGTTTTGTGTTCCAATATTTGACTGAGAATGTGTACCACCTTAAAATTGTGATACATCCAACCCTTTTGTCCTTCAAGTAGCTAGTATTAAGTCAGGTTTGGTTCAACAGCCTCAAGTCAGCTGAGGTTTTTCTACCTCATCAGATTGTAAGAGAAGTAATTTTCCTCAGTTGCTCTCTCTCTCTCTCTCTGTGTTAATGCTGTGCACTTGTGATTAAAACAGTCTTTTCCTCATAATTTTCTGTTCCCTAGTTATATGTTGCGGTGTTCCAAATAATGATCTCCTTGAAGGAAGGGATCCAGATATCACCAAAGAGAAGTTGAGTTCTGTTACACCAAAAATGAATCTTGAAAAATATTTTGACATTAAATCCCTAAACCTATACCAATGGGAAATATTAAAACATTTTACCATCTGTAGAATGCTCATAGTGAATATAATGTGAATGATAAGCATAGTTTGTTTGAGCACAGTAGATTAATATATAACTCCAAAGAGAGGTTCTTTACTTCCTTCAATCATTTTCAATCCCTCTTTTTTAAAAGAAAAAAAAATTCAAAACCACTTGGTTTTGCCAATGAAATGAAGAAACAAATAAAGTAAATAGCTTATCACAAAACACTGTGGTATACCAGGAAATAAATTGTCAAAGGTCTACTGAAACAAAATGCATGATCAAATGGAATATTTAAGAGAAAAAAACAGGAATGAAATTCAGAGTTAGAGCTCCAACTCTATCCTTTCCTCACCCAGATGTGTAGCATATGGTATATAACAACAATCAGTTTTCTGTGAAGAACAGGAGTACAAGTCTGTGGATTGATAATTAAGGGCACAGGCCTGCAGGGTGCTGAGGACTTTTAGCAAAGTTTTGAGTACCGTAAGATCCCTCTGAAATAAAAGGGAGATAGATAGCACTGAGAATTAGTGAAACATCACAGTATCTGTTTCAGACTTACCACGTATATGACCTGCTTCTCCCACCATATACATCAGTCAAAGTTTTGACACCAATGTTAATGGGAGCAGGATTGGAGGCTGATGATGAGGCAATGCTCCATCTCTATGCTCCAACATCCCAAAAACTGCTCAGAACCACTTTCTTTTACTGGTCAGCCTGTATTTTATTCCAAACAGTTCTACCAACACCAGTACAGTGCAACATCACTGTGACGGGTTGGATCACAGAAACCCCCTTGGGAGCTGCCACCCGATGTGCGAAGACTACCTCTGCTCCTGTTTTCCCTGCCAGTTCAGGACTTCAGCACCCTGTCTTGCTGAGCCAGACAGTCCCATCTGCTGCAACACAGACCCAGGGTCTGAATCACTTGCCCCAGAGCTGCAAGTTTACCTGAAAACAGCTCACAGAAGTGTGCTTGTCTCTAGCACTCAGATGCTCAACTCCCAATGGGGTCTAAACCCAAATAAATCCGTTTTACCCTGCATAAAGCTTATGCAGAGTAAACTCATAAATTGTTCGCCCTCTATAACACTGATAGAGAGATATGCACAGTTGTTTGCTCCCCCAGGTATTAATACATACTCTGAGTAAATTACTGAATAAAAAGTGATTTTATTAAATACAGACAGTAGGATTTAAGTGGTTCCAAGTAGTAACAGACAGAACAAAGTAAGTCACCAAGTAAAATAAAACAAAATGAGCAAATCTATGTCTAATCAAACTAAATACAGATAATCTCACCCTCAGAGATGCTTCAGTAAGTTTTTCTCAGACTGGACACCTTCCAGGCCTGGGCACAATTCTTTCCCCTGGTACAGCTCTTGTTCCAGCTCAGGTGATAGCTAGGGGATTCTTCATGATGGCTCCTCTCTCCCTCTCTGTTCTCTTCCACCCCTTTATATATCTTCTGCATAAGGCGGGAACCCATTGTCCCTCTGGGTTTCCACTCCCCCCCCCCACTGGAAAAGCACCAGGTTAAAGATGGATTCCAGTTCAGGTGACATGATCACATGTCACTGCAAGACTTCATTGCCCACTTACCAGCACACACATATACAGGAAGACTAACAGGTAAACACAGCCATCTGAGGACAATGGTCCTTGTTAATGGGAGTCATCAAGATTCCAAACCATCATTAATGGCCCACACTTTACATAATTACAATAGTCCCTCAGAGTTATATTTCATATTTCTAGTTTTAGATACAAGAGTGGTACATTTATACAAATGGGATGATCACACTCAGTAGATTATAAGCTCTGTAATGATACCTTACAAGAGACCTTTTGCATGAAGCATATTCCAGTTACATTATATTCACTTCCCTGAGATTACTCATGGTGTCAGGTACTATTCAGCATGAGTAAGGATATCAAAATCATAGAATATCAGGGTTGGAAGGGACCTGAGGAGGTCATCTAATCCAACACCCTGCTCAAAGCAGGACCAATCCCCAGACAGATCTTTACCCCAGTTCCCTAAATGGCCCCCTCAAGGATTGAACTCACAGCCCTGGGTTTAGCAGGCCAATGCTCAAACCACTGAGCTCTATCTGGTCTTGTGTTGTGATAATATTTAATAAGCATGTCTAGTCCACAGGGAAACAAAGAGCATAGATTAAAAACAAAACAAAACGCACACAAACAAAACTCCAAAATCAAAACAACAAAAAAGTGGAAATAAAATGATAGAACTATGAGATAGAAACAAATAAAAAAAAATGCTCGTGTACAACACATGACATTATGTTACCCAGCAAGTTGAACAATTGATTAGACATCAAAAAGGTACACTAGAACTGTACAAGACCAGATGAATGATAAAAGTCCAAATAAAAAAAAAATAGATAATTCTCAGTAACAGTAAACATACATGATGATTGCTAGAAATAGAATATGTGGATGGCAATATTTAATTTGTTTGCAAATATGTTTATTTTATTTGTTTAGGATTATCCTTCAAGTTCTGGTTACATAAATTTTGATCTAAACATTCAGTTGCCATAACAACTTAATATATCACATCTGTAGTGTTATGTGTGATCACACCACTGCATAAGTTGATTTTAGAGCTTTGGTAACTCCAAGTATTCTGTACCTTGTAATTTTACTTAAAAGCAATCTGTGCAGTATTTATTCTGACCAGAGACTACTCATCATTTATATTTTCTTGTAGAAGTGTATAGTATAATAAGACAAGACAAGTTGATAAAGAAATAGTACAGCATAAAGGTCACCAGAAAAAATATTGCACATTCATTGATAAAAGCACATAGAAATACTGTGAAGCACCTTTGGACAAACTGAGTGATTTTCTTCATTCTATCTTTTGTACAATGAGCATTACATTATACCATTAGATTTCTGATTTAGAAAAATACAGAATTAGAGTATATATATTGAAAGCTAACTCACTAGTTATTTCACAAATAATCCAACATGCAATATGTAAAGCAAAACCTGCGATTAAGAGAGAAAAACAAGAAAACTTAGATTCAAATTAGAATGGGTAAGAAGGATATTGGACCCCATCCAATGCCCACTGAAATCAATAGAAAGAATTCAGTTTGCTTTGCAACAGGGACATAAGGAAACTGGGGAAAGTTGTGCTCCTATCTGAGCAATGCAAACCATTAGCAGCTCATTGAATGAGGACATCAGAAAGCATTGCACTTATGACTATTTAATGTAGGTGACACATAGGTGAGGTAATATTTTTATTGGACCAACTTCAGTAAAAGATATTATCCTTCTACCATCACCTTGTCTCTCTCATATCCTGGCACCAACATGGCTACAACAACACTGCAAACAATATTTAATGTGGAACAGTTTGATATCAATAGACCACATACATGCTCTAAGTGCTGCTCATTTTGCATTGACACAAATGGATGTGAATTATAAAAGGTAACATCTCATTTTGTGACACAAACTGTTAACATTTAATCTGCCTCATCATCATTAGCAGCATATAGATATTTAAATACCATAAATAATCATGAGACCACTCAGACCGTTAGTAACGAGCATAATACTTCAAAACCTTCTGGGTGCTGAAGACTACGTTTCAATTCCTGGTTTTGCTATGTCGGTGGGTAACTGCAACCACATAAAATAACACTGACATTCTAGATTATTTTTGTCAGACAGAGGAAGTGGCCCTTTTCAAAGCAGTTGCCCGCAGGTGAAAGGAAAACCCAAAGGAAGGCAATTAAAACAGCTGTGTACCACTGTGCAGGCATTCTTTGTATCGACTGAGAGCTGTGGTATGGCTGTCTGACAGCAAAGCAGTAAGAGCTTTGGTAGAGTCTTGCTACTACCAATGTGACTGAAAGAGTGTTTGTGCTACAATATAAATGCTAACTGTGACGGGGCTGTACAAAAAGCTCTAGGTACACACTGATTTCTGGCAAGCGTCAGTAACAAGTATATCCTCAGGCTATACATGCATCTATTTAATTGTATGATTGGTCAGGTGAATAATGTGGCCTCTTAAACTTCCTCTGAAACTTCAGGTATCAGATTGTGCTGGAGGCAGCACACTAGCCACACTAGCTGGACCAATGAATATACTGATCCTACGTCCATACAAATATACAGGACTAACACATTCATTGAATGACAGGGAATACATCCTGGCTGTGGGACTAGTTTACCTAATTTCCTCTCTTACACGTAATGTCCAAACACAGTTTCTTATTTGGTCCGCATAATTATTGCACAGGAATGTAAAGCACATGCAAATAGGGGCAGCGAGTAAATAAACCAGAAGAGAAGAAACTGGAGACACTTAGGGACTAGAGCCATCAGTGAGATTGGAGTTATCAGTCATAAGCAGAAGAGGAACAGGTAGGAATGAAACAGCAGGGCACCATGTCCAAGAGTGCAAGGAAGGGAAGCAATCCACAGGGAAGCATGTACAATGGGAGAGAAGGAAAAGGAGATCAAACATAGTTTCCTTTTCCTCTTGATTTTTGTCATGTGCCTTCATTTCCCTCTACCATCCCAGTCCGTTACCTTCCCTGATGTTAACTGTTTTGTACTATAAATTCAACGAGACAATGAGCTTGTCTCTTCTTGTTTTGTCTGTAAAGTTCCATACTGATAAATGACATTATGTAGTAGTAATAATGAATAAATAACAAGCTGTTATTACTGGATCGCCCACAATATTAGGTATTTCTTGGTACAAATAAGAAGACATAGTCCAATACTGCAGAATTTACAATCTGACTTCAGGTGTGATGTAATGATGGGGTGAGAACACAATAGGAAAGATTAGGATTAGGATGAGTTTATGGGATTACTCAGCAAAAAATGGCATCGCATGGGGTAGAAAATATATTTTAAAGTAAATTATTTGTGGACTCATTTCTGGTAGCCAACATGTCAAAAATGAAGCCATCATGATTTCATGAATTCCACTGAGGATTTCACTATTATCAATTTTATATGGTAGGCGCTCAGATACTACAGCGATGGACAGATGTATAAAACCCTAAAGCAGATAAAAGAGATGCTCCTGTGTTAAATGAGGAGACAGTAGTGGCCTGGTCTATTAGGTCAGGAAGGCCATTCCATACTTAGTGGGGGTGGCAGGGGAAAAAGTACTGTCAAACTGAACACATGGGTCAGGGGAAAGGGAGAAGGAGTGGGCTGGCAAGCTAGCATCAATTGCTGAGCTGAGTGGAGGTTACTGAGCTGACATCAATGGCTGAGGAGAGGGAATAATGGATATCTCCT
Source organism: Emys orbicularis (assembly GCF_028017835.1). Lineage (NCBI taxonomy): Eukaryota > Metazoa > Chordata > Testudines > Emydidae > Emys > Emys orbicularis. Next base: position 262,198,924 of record NC_088683.1, on the reverse strand, counting down.
TTCTTTCTTAAAAATTATGATGAAATGAGATGTTGAGACTGACAACAAAGAGTTAAATATTTAGCATGTGAACTTAAAATTAATGTATGTCTAGTTGGAGTTCAGGATCACTGCACACTTGGTACTGCTGAAATCATACTGTAATTAAAAAGGTAAGTGAACTAAATCATTTAGAGGGGAAAGTAATGTTAAATAAGGAGAGGCAATTTGATAAATGTGTGTATACGAGAGCCACTGAGGAATGAACACACAGTGATGTGAAACACCATCTCGTTGCTATTTGAGGTATGAAAAGCCTTTTTATTACTTTCATTCACTACAGGGCTTTAGAATTAACCATGAGAAGGCTTCACCCTGAGCACAGAGAATTTCTGCATTCCCGGTGAAATCATAGGAGAGGATTCTCCTCTCTCGGGTGCTGCCTTGCAGAAGAGAAGAATAATGATGCTGCTTTGTGAGAAATGGGAAGGTTAAAGGCATCCAGCATAATGCAGTACAACCACAGATGTACAGAACCTATAATTTGAGCATGCTTTAAGAAATCAGTACCTTCAAGTTCATACTCAAACAAATAGGAAAATCATTGATTGCATTGATTTTGCTCAAGGTTGCTTATTTTACGAGAGCAAATCTTTTAGACGAAGTTATTGTGCTTCTGAGAAAATAGACTCTGTGTATGTTTTGGGCACAGTCCATCAGCTAATTTAAATTCAAAACATTCAGTTGTTTCAAAAACTTTTGAGTTCTTCAAAGCTTACCAATATTCCTTTACAGTAAATGATTCCTATACAGAGATGATGCCTATTTCTTAGGTTTTAATTTTTCATGATTCACAAAAACAAAAAAAGCAAAAGCAGGAAAAATATTTAATGCTATATTCTGCCCACTCTCTTGTGCCAAGGGAGTATCCTATTGTAATAAACTTTCAACAATACAGAGAGAGAAAGGGAATAAACCCTGTATCCAATAAGCTGAAAGCACTTTACAAATATTAATTCATGAAACAAAATACATCTGTGAGGGGCAGAAGGTAGGTATTTACTGATGGGTAAACAAAAGCACAGACAGATGAAGTGATCATAAGAACTCAGTGTGAGAGCTGGGACCAGAATCAGCATTTGCAAATCCTCTTAATGTGATCTGGCAATTAAAATGGTGAGTGTTTCACTGCTTCCTCTAGATCAGTGTTTCCCAAACTTGGGACGCCGCTTGTTTAGGGAAAGCCCCTGGTGGGCCGGGCCAGTTTGTTTACCTGTCGCGGTTCGCTGCTCCAGGCCAATGGGAGCTGCTGGGAGCGGCAGCCAGTACATCCCTCGGCCCACGCCACTTCCAGCAGCCCCCATTGGCCTGGAGCGGCGAACCGCGGCCAGTGGGAGCCGCGATCGGCCGGACCTGTGGGCACAGCAGGTAAACAAACCAGCCTGGCCCACCAGGAGCTTTCCCTACACAAGCAGCGTCCCAAGTTTGGGAAACACTGCTCTAGATAATAAATAAAACTGGTCCTAAAATCAATCCTTGTGCTCCCCAATTCAAGACCAAATCATCCCTCCATGGTAAAAAATACAGGAATTGACTTTTCACTTGGAAATTTCCAAAGGTGTTTTCTCATGGCAATACTCCTACATCCTGCCATAAGGTTTGCCTCTCCCCTTGTAAAAAAGCCACCTTTGAACCGGGTAGATGTGAGCAGGAGCCACTTCCCAGGAGATATGAGCAAACATTCTGTTCTCCTGCTGTAGTTCCATTCCTCAACATCAATGAAGCCACAGTGCTAGGAACTCATCTCAGTAGTGACTTCCCCCAGGTAGGTAGATCAACAAAAAAGATTTTACAGCCTGGGATTGTTGCTTGGAAAACCTTAATTTTGCCATTGCCTAACTTTTGAGCGCTTGACTTGGTAACCTTAATGTTATTTTAATGTAGCTTTGTATGTCATTGTATAAATAATTGTGCAGTATTTTTCTCAAAAGTTTATTTGTGTCATTTTGTGCTTCCTACACTGTTATGATGAATACCAATATTATATTTTTACACATCTTCCTAATATTTGTGGTGTAGAATTTAAGTTACAAAGAAAGCCAGCAAAGCGATAGTGTTGACTACTTTGACCTGGTCCATATACTGTCTTCATACTGGTGTAATCATTCCTGTTAGCTGAAAGACATCCAACAGGGTTTTTGGAGAGGGATGTTTCCACAAGGAAGAAGGGAAGAAAAGTTTTGCAAAGGGACCTCGCTGGGCAACAACAAAAAACTCTCTACTCACAGTACTGCAGTGTGGGAACATTTTTTTTTTTTGCTTTATTCCACTGCATCACAGTGTGTGGAGGGGGGGAAAAACTCCCAGTAACAAAACAGAGAGTAATAGAGGGATGGAATATGACTCCATACCATAATACTCTTGGGAATTCAATTAACCCCATGATGCCTGGCTGGGTGGCTGATTCCCTGAGAAATGACTTTTTTAATGCAGCTTGGATTTTATTATGTATTAATGAAGTCAGAGAGACCAGAGTCTTAGGTAGATGTCTTTTTATAGTTTATAGCATCTGATTTATTTATTTATTTCACTGAAATAGTTATACCTGTCAAACCACTGGCATGGACTCAGTTATATTGGTATAAAGGTACCTTATACCAGTACAACTTATTCCCCATCCTGTATGAGAATAGTTAGACCAGCATTAAGCTCATTTATGTAAATTGTGTTCATTCTAGGGGGCAGGTGTCATAATAAATCATCATCATGATACCGACCTCCTATATAGCACTTTTCATCCATAGATCAGAATGTGTTTTACAAAGGAGGTCAGTATCTTTATCCCAATTTTACAGATGGGGAAACCGAAGCACAAAAAAGGGAAGTGACCTGCCTGAGTTCACCTAGCAGGCCAGTGGCAGAGTTGGGACTAGAACCCAGATCTCCTCAGTACCAGTCCGCTATCCACTGGACCATGCTTGTATAATGAGAATGATACAACTTTTGTGAGTAGACAAGCTCTTCATCAAATTAATAATATGGAGCTATGCTGGGCTTCTTGTGTAGATGTATGTCTTAAACAAGTTTACACTACACCATTCCTCATATCCTTTTGACAGATAATCGTAACTGATTGATGTGCTTAAAATGAATACTGGATTGTAAATTATGCAAATGACAGGTATGTAGATCTTGCTTTTAACAATGTTGTGTCAGCAGTAGAGCATTGTTGACCATTAAGCAGAGCATTCTAGCCACATGGATCAGTTTGGTGGATTGGTCCATCAGTCTCTTGTTTGGTTTGCAAATCACTGCTGATCCAATTCTGAGTTCTACAAACCTACACACTATTCATAAGTATTTACCTAATAATTTCAGCTAATAATTTTCAGCTGACTCATTGTTCACTTCGACTATGCAATACTGGTTATTTATTATTGATCTCATGTGATTGGTCATGTATTAAATATCTTTTTTTCTGCGATCAGATGAATGAATGCTTGTGAACAGTGGAATTAAATTTTATAATACAATTTTGGATGTATATGTATTATACACCCTCCTTATTTTTTAGATAGTCTACAGCAGTGGTGAGTAACCTGCAGCCTGTGGGCTGCAGGCGGCCCATCAGGGTAATCCGCTAGCGGGCCGCCAGACAGTTTATTTACATTTGCACAGCCGCCCGCAGCTCCCAGTGGCCATGGTTCACCATTCCCTGCCAATGGGAAGCAGCGCAGGCTGCAGGGAAGTGCTGGCCGCCGCTTCCCGCAGCTCCCATTGGCCGGGAACGGCGAACCGCAGCCACTGGGAGCTGCGGGTGGCCATGCAAATGTAAACAAACAGTCTAGCAGCCTGCCAGCAGATTACCCTGATGGGCCGCGTGCGGCCCACAGGTTGCCCACCACTGGTCTATAGTATCATAGGTAAGGATAAGTGTTTACCAGTGGCAACCGAAACTAGGTATCCAAGTGCCAGAACTTTAACTAGACTGAGACACTTTATAAAACACAATCTGATTTATCCATTAGCTGAAAGGTCTACATGGATTTACTTTATTTTTATTGTGTATATTACTTGAAGTTGTTTCTCAGTTGCCTGAAGCTGAAATATTAGGCATCTTCTCAGTACATCTCCCTAGCCTTTAATGATTTCTATGCTAGTTTCAATTTCTAATATTTATTTCTGTGCTACTTACTTATCTACTTAAAATGCCTTTCGAGGTAGCCTGAATGTGTTTCATTATTTAAGCCATTAGCATTTTTTTAAACATTGCTCATGGGTGGATTATCCTGTAACTAACAAATTACCTAACAAAATAAATCAGTATTCAAAAAAAGTCCCCATCACTTAGAAGATAATTGTGATCATGACCATCCTTGCTTAAATGAATGTGCCCTGATTAAAACGAAGAAAAGATGCCCTAATTCAGCTTTTACTCAGCATGTAAGGTGAGATCATTTTCTATTGTGGGAAGTGAGAGGACCTAAACAAAACAAATTCAAAGTTAATTGAATTCATGGGAAAACTGTGAAGCTTCAAAATATTTTGAAAATTCAGAAGGGAGGTTACTTTTTCTCTGAAAAATGTATTGCATTTTGTGAAGAAAAAAACCTTAATTAAATACTTTTTATCTTCATTCCTAATCTTAATACCGATGAACTAGTAAAGAATGGGAAGGTGACAAAAGATGACAAGCAACATGGCTAAAGTGTGGATGCCACTTGGGATTGTCAGACTCTGCAGCTAATCCCACACTGCACAGCTATAGATCCCTCAAGCACAGCTCTGCACTTGATGACTTAGCATTTGGTGGCACAGCATCAAGGGTTATCTTGGCTGTCAACTCTTTACATAACCAATTCCCTCCTCACTTCCAATTTAGCATATTCTTCACTGACATAGAGGGAGGCTACAAACCCTGAATGTTAGGAAATAGTCATGACCTTTCCCGTGTGTCACATATTACAGAAAGGTACGCATGACAATGTGTCAGAGCACGTTTTTCTCACTGGTCATACCCTCTCCATTGGAATATCATTTATGATTGCTTAGATTTCCTAGGAAATGAGAATCTAGCTCTTCAGGCATCTTTTTCACAGTTATATAACTGGCAGCAATCACGCTGGAACTTATACCTCATGTATCTCACTGTGTGATTCTGAAAGTGTCAAGTACTTTCTTGCTTAAATAACCACTGACATCGGTTATGTAAGACAGGATATTGTAGTCTAGTCTATTACATGTATTGATATACTACAGTAGTGCAACTTTTTCCTCTAGAATTTTAGCATCAGATTCATTTGGCATTATGCTCAGCACAGTGTATTCTTTAGAGAAGCTAATTTCCCAGTAAGACTTTAGACAGAGTAGAAGGTAAAACCTAACAATGACAATTTACTACAAAAGCATTTATAAAGTGTTATTTCATAATATTCATATCCCTTAGAAGGTGTTAGCTGCAGCTAAAGTCGCTAACTGGAAATTACGTAGTCTGCATTGTCTTTTGCAGTGTAAATAATTAAATGCAATTACAGTGAACTCTGAGAACCACGAATGAAACCTCATCACCTCAACGTGTCTGAGAATTCTCTTCAAAGAAGAACTGGCGATAAGTCTGATATATCCAAGTTTCTACAACATTTCCACAATGCCTTTAGAAAGATGTCAGTATGGCACAACCAACGTACTAAACAAGATGTAATAGGAGTCTTGGAGTGATTCCAGAATCGTCAGAACAGAAGCAGGGCTTTATCCAACGTAAAATACCGATTGAGTTGCCCAGATCCCTAAACAAATATAAATCGTTTTCTTAAAAATTGAGAGGGGTCCAACATACAGCACTAACTAGGAAGCCTTAGCAGCATGACTATACAGGGAGAGACGGGGGCACCTGAGCTAAAGCAGACAACCCTCCGGGTACAGCCACAACTCATTCCACAAGGGGTGATAAGCCACGGAAGGACCTTTGCAGAATTTTCTTCCCCCAAGCTCCTTTCCATTGGTAATTCTTCCATGGATAAGAAGATGAATCTGGCCCAGATTTTCCAAGACACTTGACAGAAACAATTTTTAATTATATTTCGTACTAAAATGGAATAGTTTTAAATGATCAAGCATAGGAGTGCAATACACTGAGACTCAACTGTACTATAGCTCTACAGCAGTGATACTCAGACTGAAGCTCTTTAATGTGTCTCCTGTGGGTCTTTGCCGCACACGATATGAAAACATCGTGTGATTTAATTATTAACCAATCTAAGTTATTAACCAATCACAAGGCTTATATTATGTTATTAACAAATTGTAGCTGATAAAATAATAATACTTAATCAAGTTGCTGTGAGAATTATACATCTATACATACATCATATAAATAAGTCTGAGTAGCACTGCTCTAGAGCTACATATATATATATAGTAAAGGAAATAATGAATTCACACTACTGTGGGTCTTTTGCGTAATGTTGATTGCGAATTTGGCTCCTGAACTACTGAGATCTGAGTATCACTGCTCTACAGCATATAAGTCATTGCATTTTCAATACCGTTATTTAGAAAAAAAATATTGTACAGCAATGGTTCAAATGACTACAATTGTCTGCAATGGTACTGCGGTGTTTTTATTATTATTATTACCTTAGAATGTTGCATTTTTGCTTAGAAGAGTGACCACTAACTGTGCCATTTAATTTTCTGCATAGTGGGTGGACTTGATCCAAAGTCTACTGAAGTCAATGGAAAGACTCTCCACAGTGTGCAAATTCCTGCACTTGGACTTGCTACTACAAAAAACTGCCTCATCTTCTCTTTTCATTTAGTAGACGGACACATAACTTTGAGGGTACTTTTTCTTAAGTTGCTATTAACCAAATCCTGGGCTGCTAAATACCTTGGCCTTTGACCTATTAGTATGGCTGGTCAGAACATAGTAAGTGTATTTCAAAAAAAGAAATTTAAAAGAACCAAAAACAATTTCTTGGAAACTTATTTTCAATGAAAAACTGAAAAAGTTTTAGGGGTTTTGTTGTTTCTGAACCCTTCTTCACCCCCCCCCCCAACTTAACTAATTGGACAACCCAAATTTTTGTTTGAAAGAAATTAAAATTTTCACACACAAAAACCATTATGTTTTGGAGAAAAGGCATTTTTCACTACAAATTTAAAAAAAAAAAAAAAAAATTCAACTAACTTACCTATGAATGTAAATTAACCCAGGATATCATTTTTAATTCACATGAGATTCTTCCACCCACACTCACCTTGAATTGATTTCATTGGGACTATTTGTGCAGTAGTCAACTGAAAGTGAGTAACAGTGGCAGAAACAGGGCATTTATAAATACTAAGCACCTTCAAGGAATAATTTTAAAACTGCTAATTTGGAGCCAGTCCCAGAAACATTTAAGCAGGTGAGCAGTGTTACCCATACAATTAGTCTCATTACCATCAATGAGACTATTTATGTGAACAAACCTACACACATACTACAGAAATGGAGGAAATTTGAAAATAAGACACATGAATGTACATTGAATTAGGGAACATCTATGGTGTCTCAAACTGTCTAATTCAAGCACAAACAATTTTTCTTTTTAATAGCCCAAATTCTATCCCTGATTTTCACATAAAACTGCCCTTCACTTTAATGGTAGGTGAACACATATGCAACAAGGATAGTAAAAAAAAAAAAAAAAAAGCTATATGGGTGTCAGTCTAATGAGTAGAGCGGGGAACTGGAAGTAAGGAGATTTGGATTTTGAGACGGTTTTGTCATAGACCTATGGGCCTGATCCAATGTCTATCCAAGTCAGCAGAAAGTCTCCCATTGACTTCAGTGGGCTTTGGATCAGGCCCAGCATGGCCTTGGGATGTCTTAAATGCCGGTGCCTCCATTAACCCTCTGGAAAGGGTTTAATACTACTTGCCTAGGTCACAAGATGTTGTAATAATTAATGTTTTAAGATGTTTTGAAATCCCTGAATGAAAAGTGCTAAGTGTACCCAAACTACCGTTCCTACGCGGTAGAACAGTCAGCACCACTGAGTAACGATTGCACCAGCGGAATAAGTAGAAATCACTTTATAGAATATTATTAACATTTGGCTTTGAAAGCATGTTTGTCTTTTTCTCCCTGCTTTATACAAGTACTTCATTTATGACATCCTCCATAAAAGATTCTGATAAATATATGGTCATTATAATAGTCAATGCTTTGGAAGTCCTGGGTGTGTGACTCTGCATCAGTTCCTGGAGTTGATGAACTATGATGACAAAGGGAGAAATGAGAGGTAGATCAAAAATAAACAAGTGTAATCTAGCAAGTTTTTAATGGACCAAATTAGGAAATATTGCTCTGAAGTCAGGGAGGGACTAAAGCAGTAAAAATTGTAGATATTAGAGCAGTGTTTCCCAAACTTGGGACGCCGCTTGTGTAGGGAAAGCCCCTGGCAGGCTGGGCCGGTTTGTTTACCTGCCTCGTCCGCAGGTCCGGCCGATCGCGGCTCCCACTGGCCGCGGTTCACTGCTCCAGGCCAATGGGGGCTGTGGGAAGCGGCGCAGGCCAAGGGACGTACTGGCCGCCACTTCCCGCAGCTCCCATTGGCCTGGAGCAGCGAACCGCAGCCAGTGGGAGCCGCGATCGGCTGGACCTGCGGACGCGGCAGGTAAACAAACCGGTCCGGCTTGCCAAGTGCTTTCCCTACACAAGGGGTGTCCCAAGTTTGAGAAACACTGTATTAGAGAATACAATTAATAAGGAACTTTGAGTGACTAGAATCCAGTCCAAATCTCCCTGTATCATAGATTCATAGATTCTAGGACTGGAAGGGACCTCGAGAGGTCATCGAGTCCAGTCCCCTGCCCTCATGGCAGAACCAAATACTGTCTAGACCATCCCTGATAGACATTTATCTAACCTACTCTTAAATATCTCCAGAGATGGAGATTCCACAACTTCCTTAGGCAATTTATTCCAGTGTTTAACCACCCTGACAGTTAGGAACTTTTTCCTAATGTCCAACCTAAACCTCCCTTGCTGCAGTTTAAGCCCATTGCTTCTTGTTCTATCCTTAGAGACTAAGGTGAACAAGTTTTCTCCCTCCTCCTTATGACACCCTTTTAGATACCTGAAAACTGCTATCATGTCCCCTCTCAGTCTTCTCTTTTCCAAACTAAACAAACCCAATTCTTTCAGCCTTCCTTCATAGGTCATGTTCTCAAGACCTTTAATCATTCTTGTTGCTCTTCTCTGGACCCTCTCCAATTTCTCCACATCTTTCTTGAAATGCGGTGCCCAGAACTGGACACAATACTCCAGTTGAGGCCTAACCAGTGCAGAATAGAGCGGAAGAATGACTTCTCGTGTCTTGCTCACAACACACCTGTTAATACATCCCAGAATCATGTTTGCTTTTTTTGCAACAGCATCACACTGTTGACTCATATTTAGCTTGTGGTCCACTATAACCCCTAGATCCCTTTCTGCCGTACTCCTTCCTAGACAGTCTCTTCCCATTCTGTATGTGTGAAACTGATTTTTCCTTCCTAAGTGGAGCACTTTGCATTTGTCTTTGTTAAACTTCATCCTGTTTACCTCAGACCATTTCTCCAATTTGTCCAGATCATTTTGAATTCTGACCCTGTCCTCCAAAGCAGTTGCAATCCCTCCCAGTTTGGTATCATCTGCAAACTTAATAAGCGTACTTTCTATGCCAATATCTAAGTCGTTAATGAAGATATTGAACAGAGCCGGTCCCAAAACAGACCCCTGCGGAACCCCACTTGTTATGCCTTTCCAGCAGGATTGGGAACCATTAATAATAACTCTCTGAGTACGGTTATCCAGCCAGTTATGCACCCACCTTATAGTAGCCCCATCTAAGTTGTATTTGCCTAGTTTATCGATAAGAATATCATGCGAGACCGTATCAAATGCCTTACTAAAGTCTAGGTATACCACATCCACACCTTCTCCCTTATCCACAAGACTCGTTATCCTATTAAAGAAAGCTATCAGATTGGTTTGACACGATTTGTTCTTTACAAATCCATGCTGGCTATTCCCTATCACCTTACCACCTTCCAAGTGTTTGCAGATGATTTCCTTAATTACTTGCTCCATTATCTTCCCTGGCACAGAATTTAAACTAACTGGTCTGTAGTTTCTTGGGTTGTTTTTATTTCCCTTTTTATAGATGGGCACTATATTTGCCCTTTTCCAGTCTTCTGGAATCTCTCCCGTCTCCCATGATTTTCCAAAGTTAATTCTTAGTTCTTTTTTTATTTTATCTGCTAAACCTACCCCCTTCCCATTAGCATTCACTATGTTAGGCATTCCTTCAGACTTTTCAGTGAAGACCGAAACAAAGAAGTCATTAAGCATCTCTGCCATTTCCAAGTTTCCTGTTACTGTTTCTCCCTCTTCACTGAACGACATGATTTCACTGTGCCAAACTTGAGATCCCCAAATGATATCTCCTTCCTGCAACCAGCAACTACACTAGACTGGCACACTTTGCTGCTTCCATAGGCCAAGTGCATTGCACAGAGTAGGGCTCCTTGCATTTTTCCATTTCCCCCCACAAGCTCCTTGTGTACCACCCTTCCATCCGCCTCTATTTCAGGGCCTCCCCACAACCCCTTCCATTTTCTCCATCATGCCAAGGGTCTATGCATTCCCCCATTTTCTTCTCCCTTGTCCCTCCCATGCGAGTGTGACTCTCTGTGTGCCCACCTTCCCGCTTCACTTCCTTCATTCTAATTGCTTTTCTTTCTGTCTGGGAGAGAAGTCTTTCAGGGTGTCAACATTGTAAATTCTATTGGGAGGATGGACAGAGCTGAGATGGAAGTATTGTTATGATGGAAGTTGTTAATGGCCACCATCAACCAATTCTTTGATCTATATACAATTACAGAGGTGGTTGTAGCTGCTGGGTCTGGTAGCCACATGTCATGCTCCACATGTGCGGCATTTCCCCTTTTTTATTTTTCAATTTTCACCAAAATCAATAGAGTTCTGGCCATTGATGACCAGAATGTTCCCAGAAATTTTTTAATTGATTTGGATGCGATATTACAACATTATGTGCCTGTTTGTCTGTTGTATGTAATTTGATAAACAAACAGACAGAGAAATGCATTGAAATGAGTGTCAGACTTTGCTTTGCTTGGACAACTATTAACACTTATCATTGAGTTCAGTTTTGAAAGAATTACATGGACATAGAAATTCCATAGATTGCTAGAATTCCATCTAATCTGAACTTTTCTGGTTTCTCTAAGAAAATGTCATATGCCATTGACACTGACTTAATCAAATTAAAATGTCCAGTACAAATGACATTTATTGATTAAACTTGCTATTCTTCTAAAATGAGAAATTCATTTAATGTGCTATAATTTGTTTCTGATAAAACCATACTGCTCCTACACTAGTTAACACTGTATTTTCCTCTAGTAAATTGGCCTATGTTTGTCCTTTTTTACATTTTTATAGGCTCTCATCTGGCATCTGAGAGTTCTCAAAAATAACTGGAGTGGTTCTGATACTACTTCAGCTAGTTCCTTCAGCGCTCACGAGGAAGAATTTTATCAGCATGAGCTTATTTTAACATGTTCAAGTTATCTAAGATTTCTTTAACCTATTCCTTCTCAGTTCTGCTTGTGACTTCTCTTTTTTTCCTCCTTAACTATTACCTTACACACCACTAAATAGAGAAATACCTATAATCGGGACACTTCCCAGGGAACAGATTTAAATCTAATGATACTTAACAGGAAGAACTGCTGCTTAATTGGGATGGTAATTCGTTTAACTGGGGAGCCTGCAGGTGATTAAATGTAATCAGATAAGGACATCTGATCTTTGCAATGCTGAGGGACCAGTAATGCTTCATCTTCCCTGAGAAGATTGCTGCAATACTGGTCCTCTAGCAAATCTGGTTTGTCCATCTCTTACAGTCCCTTTCAGACCTTATCAGGAGTCATCTGCTTTTGGGGGTGGTGGTATTACAACACTCCTCAAACTTCTTGGCACTGTATATTTCTAGTTCCATTGCATTTCAGCTCAACTTGGCCAAAAAAACCCAGAGTCTTTTGTCAACAGTAGATCTGTGTTACTTTAAACTCGTTAATGCACCAGAAGGTTTGAGGTAGGTAAAACAACTGGAGACCAGTGTTCCCTCTAATTTTTCCCACACATGTGCGGAATGAATTTTGTTAAGTGCACCAATAGGGAGGTGATGTGTCACACATCACCTCCCTATTGGTGCACATAACAAAATTCCTTTGGTGGGGATGGGGCCAAGGGATTCATAGTGTGGGAGGGGGGCTTAGGGCTGGGACAGAGGATTGGAGTTGGGGGGGGGGTTGAGGGCTCCACGGAGGGACTGGGGATGAGATCATAATCAGGCCCACAGTTTATGTCACAGCTGTACATATTCCTTACACCTAACCAATCCGCCAGCACTTTAGACCTCACACTTAAGGTCCATCCCTGATTTTCTTCATCTTGGAATGCACCAGGCCATGTCACTATTTCCAGCAAGTGTTTTGCTGGGCTCAGAGATCAAGAGACTACTATATCTAAACTAGTTACTATAACACAGTGTTGTCCCATACAGTTGCTGAGAATAGAAAGGACAAGTAATGAGCTACTCCGTTAGCACAGGTCACCTGTCCTAGCCTATATACTCACCAGAATCTATGAATGAAAATGTGCAATAGTTAATGCATCTTCCAACCTATTTTCACAGGTCTTGGAGTGCAGTAATATTTTCTTTTTACTATTCATTTCTACCAATTCTCCAAATGGGTATTTTGCTTCATTGCACAGGACTGCACTGAGCATGAGAACTGTTCAATGACTGTGACTGAATTCCTTCATGAGAAAAAAATATTGGATGCTTCCATCAAGCAGAAACCATTACATGTCCCTTTCGCCTCATTTTAACAGCTCCTGATGTGAGGAAAGTAGCTTTGTAAATGCAACCATGGCTAACTCTGAGTGCACACCTGTCTACAGTGCATCAACAACTTCCAGATAAGGGAGAGATATTATCAGCCAAGGGAAGCAATTTGATAGTCATGTTTACACCTTTTAGCCTTTCAGCCACCCAATCCTAACAAATGCTTACAAAGTTGCAATCTCTTCCTTGCAGGCCTTCGCACACACGGACATGCAGAGAGATGCAGAGAAATTTTAAGTTAATTTTTAAGGAATAATATAAGGAATAATATACAAACGCTTGAGTTTCCTAGTGCTACTGACAACTGGTACTTCATGCTTCAATCAGACTCAATAACCCAAAATATTCATAAAGGTACTACTGCTCTGAAATTCCTCTAGTGTTACTTTTTGGCATACATTCCCAGCACTGTACAGGGAAAAGAATGACACCCTTAGGATTATTTTCCCCATTTACTGGGTTAGATCATGCTTTAAAAACACTGCCTCCAGTAGGAGATAAGTGATGGTGTACCAGTTCCAGTGCAGCTCCTGGGGGCACTGTGATGAAGGCAAAACACAATGCCTCTGGAAATCCTCAGATAGTGCACACACAAGCAGCTCTTGCTGTATCTTTTAACAGGGTTCACGGTGTATTTCTTTCTGACCTTGACCTATTGGCACGTGCAGACTGATGACCAGGGCCGTAGCAACAAAGAACGTGGCCCCCTCCGAACGGTGGCCCCCTCCGAACATATGTCCGGGCGGGGCCCCTTACAATGCAGAAACTGGAATGCGGTATTTATTTTGCCACTTTTAGGGGCCCCCTTCCTTGCGGGGCCCCCTCCGGTCGGAGGGTACGGAGGGCGCTCGCTACGCCTCTGCTGATGACAACGACAAGGCTATGATAGAGACAAGGTGGGTGAGGTAATATCTTTTATTGGACCAACTTCTGCTGGTGAGAGAGACAAGTTTTCTTGTCTCTCTCACCAACAGGAGTTGGTTCAATAAAAGATATTACCTCAGCCACTTTACTTCCCTAATATCCTGGGACCAACACGGCTACAGTAATGCTGCATACAAGGCTATGACAGCTCCTTCATTAGTTCCTTCAGGGAGTCTAGCACTGTTGTCAATGTTACAGTCTCTCCTAATTCTTGTGCACTTGTAACATGATTGTGCATATCCCCTGCACACGTGCTATTTAGTATGGGACAAAGGCTCCTTGCTCCCTTTGCTCTACTCTACACACATGCACCAATCTGGGGCTACTACTGCCATAGAAGAGCATGTATGTAGTGGTGAAGCAGCTCACCCCCATTTCAGAACAGTTTTTAGAATACCGTATATACTCGTTCATAAGCCGAATTTTTTTAGTAAAAAAGAGAAGCACCAGAGAAGGGGGTTGGCTTATGAATGGGTATAGAGAGGGAGAGGTGGGACACAGCCCCTCCCCCAAACAGAGGGAGCAAGGAGAGGCAGCAGAGCCAGAAGGGAAGAGGCGGAGCCAGAGTCTCTCCGCTTCTGGCCACGCTGCTCTCCCCCCAGCCTCCGAAGCAGCTGCAGCTCTGGGGCTGGCAGACTGCAGCCGTGCCGCGCAGACCTGCCCCCCAGAGCAGGCTGTGGCCGCGCCGCCCGGGTTCCAGAGCACGCTGGAACATGCTGCAGCCACGCCGCCCGGTCTGGCCTACCAGAGCAGGCTGCAGCCACGCTGCCCAGCCTACCGGAGCAGCTCCAGCCAGGCCAGAGACATCCTCCCCTGATAAGGTGGGAAAGGATGGGATAGGGAGAGTGGGGGGGTCCTAGGCTAGGGGTGGGGTCATGTGGGGGGTGGTCACAGTGGTTACTCCCCTGACCCCCAGCTTCTCCCCCCCCCAAATTTCCCCACTAGTTGCTGTCCTGGCCCGTCAGGGTAAGCAGCTGGTGCGCCGGGACACTTTGTTTACTTAGGTTTACCTCTGTGCCTATGGACGCTCGAGGTAAACAAACCATCTCGGCCCACCAGTGGCTTATCGTGATGGCCCGGGAGCCAAAGTTTGCTGACCCCTGAATTATAGGGTTGGCTTATGAATGGGTCATAAACATTTTCCATTTTTATTTATCCATCTTGCTGGGGTCAGCTTATAAATGAACCGGCTTATGATTGAGTATATACGGTACTTAAGAACATCTTTCTCCTAGGTGTCAGTAGTCCCAGTGGGATCCCTCATCACACAGTTTACAGTGGGGAATACAGGTTGGCTACCCCTTGACCAATCTTATAATCATGCTGCCTGTTTTATTTCCTAATTCAGATATATCTAGTGGTTTATACTTTTTACAAAGGAGGGAAGACCAGATTTGAACAGTGGTTCAAGACCTCCTTAGAGGCTGATCCATCTTCTTCTAATTCCAGTCTATAGTCTTGATTGAACAGCTCTTTTAAACTGTTTTTCGATCGATATAATTGAGGGACCATTATTTCCTGATTTAGGTATGTGCATTTCACCAAGCTGCAAGGTATAATAATGCCCTGAGCACCACAATCTTGTTTAGGTTGTGTTTCAGGGTGACCCTGTGCCACTAAGAAAACATATTTAAAATACTCATCTTTAAATAGTATCGAGCTAATGTCAAAAACCACTGACAAGTGTGTGACTGTGGTATATGGATCCTTCCATAACTCTTCCAAGAGTGCAATCTGGTATTGGAATACCTTATACCAAACACCAAGGGAGAAATTTTGGCTCTCTAAAATGAAGTCAGTAGGAGTTTTAACAATGACTGTTTTGGGGGCCAAACTTTCACCCCAAGTTGCTAAAAGTCAGTCTAAAAAGTATGATTTTGTAATCTCTATCCTGAAGATGTAGAAAAAGCCTTGTTCCAGATGGTGAGAGTTTTCTGGCAATTTGACACTTAAAAAAAAAAAAAAACAGAACAACCAACAACAGGTATTTCATGCCATAATTTCAATATCTACTCCAAATAATTAGTATATTGAGACTAATGATTTTTATTAATAATTTATATTTCTGTAGCACCCAAAGACCTCAGTCAATATCAGGGCTGCATTGTGCTGGGTTCTAACTATATGCAAATAGGTTTTCCCTCCTCTAAGTGAAAACAGACTCTGGGCTATTTGGAAAACAAAAGCAGATGGCAACTTCAACACCATGGTAAAAATGATTTTTCTTTTACTATGTTGCTCTGCAGTGGTTACCATTAAAAAGTTACTTTTCCAATATTAGAGAAATTACTTGCAGTACTTCTGTACCAATGTGGGGCTCCTGGTGTATCTCGAGTACAGCTGACTAGAGGATGGCAATTCCATTTCATAGCAACTTTTGAGATTCCAAAATTTGTTTGCATCCTACATTGGAAGGGAGGTGGTGTGTGTGTGTGTGACTCTACTGTTTGGAACCCTAACCGTAACCCTTTAAAACATTTTCACAAAAATGGGATTGTGCTGAATAGCCCATTTGCAGATTGAAACCTGAGCTTTATGATTCAGGAAGTTTTGTTTCTGTCTATCATGTTACTCTGTAGCCTGGTGGTTAAAATATTGGAGGAGAGTTCTTCAACCCAGATCATTTTGAATCAGGAGAGTGGGGCCTGGAACCTATCTTCTATGCCGCAAGCCAGTGCCCTTGACACCAGGTTAAAGAGCATGCATTTTTGCCCCCTCTCTTCTAATCCTCACCCACAAAAATTCTGTCTAAAGTGATATGTTTGGGAACGAAAATGATCTGACCAGTTCTAATCTCTAGCAAGGAGAGTGGTTTATAACTTCATGTAGTTCAATGAATATGTCCTTAAAATATGTCACAGTTGTTTTTTTTAAAAGAAAGTTTTCAGACATTGAAATCTGACCTACAGTTTCTTGAAGCTGACAACATCTGTTGGGCAAAAACAATACCAGGAGCTAAGGGATACTACATCAATTCCTCAGTCCTTTTGAAAGTGTGGTGTACCAGGAACACTGAGACTAATCCAGTTTATACCAATTCATGTCACAGATGCCACCGTAAAAGTCCCCCAGTTAGGTAAACAAAAATAACTTCGGTCCTTTGCATTTGATATTATTGTCTAATCAAGTATGACTTCCCTCAACCCCTTCTGCTCTGGCTCCAGTCTCTATAAATACGTTATTTCAGGGGGTCGGCAACCTTTGGCATGTGCCTCGCCAGGGTAAGCACCCTGGCGGGCCGGGCCGGTTTGTTTACCTGCTGCATGTGCAGGTTCGACCGATCGCGGCTCCCACTGGCCGCAGTTCGCAGTCCCAGGCTAATGGGGGTGGCGGGAAGTGGCAGGGGGTGAGAGATGTGCTGGCTGCCACTTCCCGCCACCCCCATTGGCCTGGGAGGGCGAACCACGGCCAGTGGGAGTGGCGACTGGCCGAACCTGCGAACACAGCAGGTAAACAAACTGGCCCGGCCCGCCAGGGTGCTTACCCTGGTAAGCCGCGTGCCAAAGGTTGCCGACCACTGCGTTATTTTATATATGTCTGTCATGATCCGTCTTATTAGTTTTCTCTCCAAATAAACTGTCGTAATCTTTTCAGTCTCTCCTCATATCAAAATCTCTCTATGTGTCTAATCAGCTGTGTTACCCGTTCCATTTAGCTATGTATTTTGGGGATAGTGTGGCCAATACTGAACACAGAGGACATACCATTGATTTATAAAGTAGCAGTAGAGTATTTTCAACAGACTCTACCTTATATTTAAGAGGAAGGGGAAAAAGCATAATATACCACCAATTGCGTAATGCTGGATAAAGAGGAAAATATTTTTCCTGACCCATGCGGCAATCCATTTATTCCCTGAAGCATGAGATTATGAAGATGAATGGCACTCTCCTCATTGCAGTTTTTCAGCACGATGTGCCTTCCAGATTATCTGACACTTACAATACCACATCGCCTTAAATATTAGCAAGTACTGTCAGGCCTCACTGCTCTCTGGTTCCTTCGGAAGATTTGAGTCTTAGGGCTTTGTTTTATTTAAAAAATAAAACCTTTTCCCATTCTAGCAGCCCAGCAGCTGGAAAAAATAGCTACACCCCATGTATACATTTGGAAATTTATTTAAAAATAAAATTTTTAATTATAATTGGCATGTAGAAGTTGCATGCTGAAATGATACCCTCTCTATATATTACATTGGCAGTAGAGTAATCGTCTGTAACACAAGTCCAATCTCCTCTAATATTAATTTAAGAATCATTTTGATGTTTTAAATTTAAAGTTTCTTCTTTATAGTAATTTAAATATTGAACAAATCAGGGAAATAATCTACTTGAATGTTTCTGGAATAAGTTAGTTGCTCTGGTAACTAACGTCTATTTATACTAGATAAAAAGCTAAAACCAAAAGTTGTTTGGGTTTTGGCAACCAAAAAATTAAACATTTTGTCCGGTTGGGTGAAAATTTTCAGTTTTGGGGATTTTCAACAAAAATCCAGAATATATCTTCATAAACAGAAATTTCCAGTTCAAATTTAGGTTTTGCATAGCCATTTTCATTCCAAAAAAGAAAAAGTTGATGGAAAATTTTCAGCCATATCTAGGGCTGAGTTACTTCAATGCCATTGGGAACTGAGAATGAATCACTCACAGGGGCCCTTAATAAGTAAAATCAATGATTAAGAACTCTTTTAGACTGCAAGCTCGCTGGGTCAAGGACTGTCATTTATTGAATCTTTACAGTGCCTTATACTATGAGGCCCATCCTGGTTGTGATCTTTAGGCACTAACACAATGCAAATATTAATAAGAATATTAATAAAGAAATTGGATTTAGAGCTGAAATTAAGATTGGTGGGGTTTTTTTGTTTGTTTTGTTTTACTGTTTTAATATTAAAGCACAGCATTTGTCATGTCAAATCAGACAACTGAGACATAAAGTTCAGCAGCCACCAACATACCTCATGGTTCAGATGAAGACCACCTCACCCATAATAAAGTACTTAGCCGATGTTGCAAAGCTGTGTGGCCCCAATTCTGCTTCTCTTGAAAAACCCTTGATTTCCAAGATGTGGGTTCAAACAATTTATGAGGATTCATTCCCACATATAACCTGCTGATGATCACAACCCAAAGTTTGATTTGATTACCTGTAATTTAAATAACTGAAAAGCCATTGCGATAAAATTACCATGTCCTTTTTAAAAAAAAACCCCTCTTTTTATTGATAATATTACATGTATTGACATGTATACAATGCTTTCCCTTTGTTTTCAATAACATATCTAAATATAAGGGAGAATGGCACAATATTTAGATAGTATCAAATGGATGCAACGCCATCTATAGGGGTACTTCTATGCTTTATGCCCCCTCCCTTCTTCTTTATTTTAATAATAATTGATTGTTTTTCTGCATTACCTTTCAAACTGGTCAGAAACCCTGTGCAGCTCTTGCTGAGACTTTACAGATACTTGGTTTCATTATAAAGTTTACTCTGATCAGGTTGACCCATAGTCCTTTGTGATCCTGCTACATTTATCCGTGCAATCACAATTGCTTTTTTGGCCAGTGTTGACAATGGAGTTTTAACATGTGAATAATGTCCAGGATACACAATTATTTATGTGTGATCCTCTGGGAAAATGTCTTAGATCCGAATACTGCAATGCACACTGAGCACGAGACCTCTTTGAAAGTAGTGGGACACTACAGAAGCACAAGTGTCAACCCACAAGCAATCCATTGCAGGATCGAGGCCAAACTCATTTTCCACAACTTCTGAGTTCATACACACGTTTCAGTCTCCCTGTTTTACTGCACTTGCTGAATGAGCTGCCTATTACTCTAGTATCTTTTAGACAATCTTCAGTTTACAATTTAAATTTAAAATTGTTCTGAAGAGTAAAATTCCCAACCTGTTTGAAAGCAAGATATGCATAAATGCATTGCTAACTAATTAAAATGACTTCTTTTTTTTAAAGTACCGCATTGTTAAGTGGTATTAATTGATTTGCTGATTAATTTGATTGTCTTTAAATCAGAGTGAAATAACTGTTAGGCTTGGTCTGCACTAGCAATTTATGTTGGTATAACTATGTCAATCCCGACACACCTGAGCGACTAGTTATACCGTCCTAACTCCTAGCCTCTCAGGGAGGTGGATTACCTACGCTGACAGGAGAAGCCCTCCGGTAGGTTAGGTAGTGTCTTCACTGAAGCGCTAAAGTGGCGCAGATGCACTACTGCTGCCTTTTAAGTGTAGACAAGCCTTCTTAACTGGACATCTTCAGAGAGTCTTATAGAATGAATTACTATTACTCTAGGATGGTGTTTTAAAGCAGTAACGGAAAAGTGAGGAGGAAAATCCATAAACATAACACACTCCTAGATGGAATCCATTTTAATACAGAGTACGCAAAAAAGAAAAAAAAATGCATTAAAATAAAATGTTAGCTTAAAACTGAGTTTTCACCGAAAAGTCTAGTCGGTTTTTACACACAAAGCTACTTACTCATTACAGTATTGTGATTGTGTGTGTGTGTGTGTTGAATTTCAGACTACGGATTTGTCAGACAGAGAGTGTCTTTGATCTTTCTGTACCAAAGTAACACCTTGACATAAGCAACAAAGATCAAGGTCAGAATGTACTATTTCTCATGACCATCTGAAGGGCTTCTGAAGCAGCATCTGGCAATTTGAAGCTGAAGACTGTATCCTTTATTAATTACTTTTAAAGCAATCTGGCAAACATTATCATCTGATTGCCTGATAAGGGCCCGATAAGCACAATTAGATTGCAATTGCATTTTAATGTCTCTGTGATCAAGAAAAGGCCAATCTGAGTAACAAAACATGTCCATTCAATATTTAGATGAATAGATTTCATGACATCATTCCCTTTGTAAGATGTGAAATGTCCATGCCTAAAATTCCTATTAAATAAAATCTTAACTTGAAATGGCTTGTTATTAATAATTCCCCTTTGAATTGGGATATCTAAAATGATTTATTCATATAAGGATTTTTCCTTCTTTCTTTAAAGCTCCGAGAAGAAAGAAAGAAAGAAAGAAAGATAGAAAGAAAGAAAGAAAGAAAGAAAATCTGCACATTACTTTTCCCCATTAAATAAATTAGTTTGTGTAATGATATCAAATAATGTTTAAACTTTGTAGTGGTCTTATATTAAACTATCTTAAATGTTTACTGGGGTTTTCCCACTGCAATTTGGAAAATGCTATGCCTTTCTTCATAAAAGAAAAAGAGAAATTATCTACAGTGACATGGTGCAAACCAAAATTATGAATACCATCAGAAGAAAAAATTAAAGTTAGTGCATATATTGATAATTTAGAAGTTCATGGACATCAAATGTAATACAACTATCTCTACTGAAATGTAGAAAAGTAACAAGTAATGATCGAAGAAAACAAATGCCATAATTCTGTGGAGAAGATGGGTGGCTGAGCGCGGCTCTGCAGCGATACACAATTGAAGAGCTATTATAAAGAGTCATTTTTCCCTCTGATTCAGTAGGTGGGGGCAGCTTAATAGGGCAGTCACCTAAATTTAGGCGGAGTGGATGCCTTAGGGCAGGTCTACACTTACAACGCTGCAGCAGTGCGGTAGCACTTCAGTGAAGACACGACTATGCCCACAGAAGAGCTTCTCCCCTTGGTGCAGTCAAACCCTCTCCATGAAAGGTGGTAGCTATGTCATTGGGAGACGCCCTCCCATAGACATAGCATGGTCTACACCAGGAGTTAGGTCAGTATAACTGCATAGCTCAGGGGTGTGGATTTTTCATATCCCTGAGTGATGTAGTTATACTAATGTAAACTTACAGTGTAGACCGTAGACCTGGCCTGAGTCAAACTCTGAAAGGCAATCTGAGTGACCTCAATGTATGTTGTTCTTATTGATGAGAGAGACCTCAGTCAAACAACAATCTTTAGCGGCCTCACTGTGCATGGCATGGACAATTTCACGGCCTTACAAAGGGGAGTGTGGTCATTTACACCAAATCACGTACAGTTTTACACCCATTTAGGACTCACTTTGCACTGGCATAAATGACCACACAAAGTGCAGGACAACAGAGATTCAGTCTGAAAGCATAACAGAGGCACACCATGCTCAAAGGGCTGCTGCCCTTACAAAACGTTGGTAACTTGTAGAATGGTGAATAAATAAAATATAATATTGAATGATTTTAAATGCAATCAGTTCCCCAGCTGAATAAATCAGGAGAACTAACAAGGTAATAGCCTTGAGGGATTCAGGACACTTATATTTTTCAGCAGTTAGGTTGCCTTGCAAAACTCTAAATACTAAAATCAATGAGGGTTAGATACTCCTCGCTTAACGTTGTAGTTATGTTTCTGAAAAATGCGACTTTAAGCGAAACTATGTTAAGCGAATCCAATTTCCCCATAAGAATTAATGTAAATGAGGGGGTTAGGTTCCAGGGAAATTTTTTCACCAGACAAAAGACTATATATATATATATACACGCACACACAGTATAAGTTTTAAACAAACAATTTAATACTGGTACACAGTGATGATGATTGTGAAGCTTGGTTGAGGTGGAGGAGTCAGAGGGTGGGATATTTCCCAGGGAATGCCTTACTGTTAATGATGAACTAGCAATTGGCTGAGCCCTCAAGGGTTAACTCTCACACTCTACAAGGCAGCCGGAATGGAGGGAGGGGAGACAGCATCGCAGACAGAGACAGAGATACACACCGTGTGTGTGTGAGAGAGAGATGCGCATTTCCCCTTTAAGTACCCTGACTCTACTCTTAAGTACACTGCCTTGTTAATTAGATCAGCTTGCTGAGACTGCAGCTGCTGCCAGCAAGCTCCCTCCATCCTGAGCCTTGTCCTGCTCTATGGAAGACTGGGCAAGCGGGGTGAAGGAGCAGGGGGTAGGGGGACACCCTGACATTAGCCCCCCTCTTCCTTACCTCCCTCCCGCAAGCAGGAGTCTCGGGGAGCAGCTCCAAGGCAGAGGGCAGAAGCAGCACATGGCAGTGGAGGGAGGGACAGCTGAACTGCGGGCAACTGATAGCCTGATGGACAGCAGCTGCACAGGGAACTTAGGGGAGCGGGGAGCTGATAGGGGGGCTGCCGGTCCACCATGGTTCCAAGCCCCCACCAGCTAGCTGCAACGGACTGCTCTTCCTGCAAGCAGTGGACAAAGCAGGCAGCTGCCAAATGACGTTAGAAGGGAGCATTGCACAACTTTTAACGAGCATGTTCCCTAATTGATCAGCAACGTAACAACGTTAATTGGGACGACTTTAAGTGAGGAGTTACTGTTCTCAAAAAAGCAAACAAATCAGTTCCTGGGGTGTTTCATTATTTTTGTTGTATTTGTGTGATGAGGAACACATATAATCACAGTATCGTTAGTGGCAACAACAGAGTTTCTATCTCCACCCCTTCCCCCAGGAAAAGAAAATCTATGGACGACTACCTGCTAGCATGGAGGAGGAGCCACAGGGACTAAAATAAGCAAATCTTTTTTATTTTTTGCCAGAAAACAACTTCTGGATAAAAACAGCTGTGCCCTGGGTGTGCATATTCACATATATAAAAAAATACAGCACCCCCTATTTCATACATAACAATTGTATTATTATGATTTACCAAAGAAGCAAACCAAGCCCCGGACACTGTTTTTATGACTAACTTGCAGAGAGCAACTTAACAACAGCCTCGTCCCAAGAGACAGAGTCAGAATGGATTCTGCTGAGCCTCCTGACAACTTGGGGAAAGCTTTGCTGTCAGAAAGACAGAACCAACAGCTTGGGAATTAAACCCCAGGATCAGTCCCAGTTAAACTAGCTGAAAATGGAAATTGCACCACAGACCGTTACCTTGAAGTTTCCACAGGCATCCATGCACATAGTGCAAACATAAAAATCCACACAAAACATCAATCCACTCAAATATGCTGCATTTTCACAGAAACACCAGGAACACAAGAGGAAAAAATGCAAATGCAGAGTATTTTCAATTTCACTATGAATATTTAGCACAGGGGTCGGCAACCTCTGGCATGCGGCTCGCCAGGGTAAGCACCCTGGTGGGCCGGGCCACTTTGTTTACCTGCCGTGTCGGCAGCTTCAGCCGATTGCGGCTCCCACTGGCCGCGGTTCGCCCTCCCAGGCCAATCGGGGCGGCGGGAAGCCGCGGCCAGCACATCCCGCGCCCGCGCCACTTCCTGCAGCCCCCATTAGCCTGGGACAGTGAACCGCGGCCAGTGGGAGCTGCGATCAGCCGAACCTGCTGATGCGGCAGGTAAACAAACTGACCTGGCCCGCCAGGGTGCTTACCCTGGCGAGCCGCGTGCCAGAGGTTGCCGACCCCTGATTTAGCACAACCTCTCCTGATTCAAAATTCCAGATTCCTCTTCGGTTTACAGGCTACCCAGGGTTATGACTTTCTTAAATAATTGTCAGCTACAACATGGGACTGTAAACATCATGTTTTCTACAACAGTTAACCAAATGTGCAGCTATGATATTAGTAGTTTTAGTAAGTATGGTCTCATGGATAATTGCCATCCTTATGAAATTAAAGCTTCATCAGTTGAACTGTGCCTGGTTGCCTTCCTAGTGGCAATGGAAGTAGTTCATTTCAGCACTTCTCTCAGCAATTGTCAATTAGTAAAAATTAATTAGGCAAGTTAATAGCATCCTATTAGAGCAGCAGCTAGCTTAATAATTGGATCTTATTAGTTCATTTCACTTTTTGGTTGTATGACACAAAGAGAAATGCTAAATCTGGAAATACCTGCAAAGACACAGCTCCTAGGTTAGCCCATTGCTACAGAACAATTCCACAGAGTGGAGAAGACACCTCCTGCTGAATTATACTAATAGACACAATCACTTCAAATTGAAACCTTTGCCAGCTTTCCATTCTATTCTATATAGTTTCTTACACCATGCTTATCACAATAGTATCTAAGCACTTTCCAGTGGTGCAATAAGCAGTGTGACTACACATCTGTCATGTGTTGTCTGTTCTGTCATTCTCTCCCTTGCAGGAGCAGCATGTGCAGTGGAATGTCTTTGTTTGGTAGGTTTTTGTGTAGAATGTTGGGTTTTGTTTTTCTTAAATATACTTATTTTTAACTGTATATGTTGCTATGTATATATGATGAAGAAGCCAAGGTCAAAGAAGTGCATCTTGCACTTGGAGTAGAAAGTGATGAGATTTGTGATAGTCTATAGTCCAGCTTCTGAAACTTTCCCTACATTCACTTTATTTTCAACTTCAGTTAACTTTGTTCTTAAGTTTGCAAAGATTTGTTATAAATGATTTTACAATTCATATATCAATTGGAAATATATGCAAATTAAGGGCCTAATTCTGCAAATATTTACTACCAGGAATAGTGCTTTTTACAGGGTAAAAGTCACCCCTGCAGAGAAGGCCCATACACCACTTAAGCCCTACCTGGAAAAGTAAATACTGCTTAGGGCCTTGTTATGGCCCTCTGCACAGAGGTGAATTCCACTTCCAGCCCTCAAATAAGTAGCCCTATTTACTAGTAAGTGTCCAGAGAATTGCATCCCCATACTTAAAATGAGAGGAGATACCTGAAATTTTCACTTTGAAAAGAAACTACTCTTGGAAATTAAACTGAGTGCCATTGGGATAAAGGGAATGATTTACCTGAGGTGGCATCTATAAAGAAAAAATAAAGATATAGAACAAAAATAGCAAATAAAACAGACTCTATGTCATTTAACTTATTATATATAATTAACATTATAGATATTGGAACCAATCACTTCAAATTGTATCTGTCTATGAATATCTACTTAAATTTTAATATTAGAGAGACATGGTGGGTGAGGTGATATCTTTTATTGGACCAACTTCCATTGGTGAAAGAGACAAGCTTTTGAGCTTACACAGAGCTCTTCAGACCAACATGGCTACAACCACACAGCAAACAACAATGGAATAAATCTTAATATTTCATTATTCGCTAACTCCTTCCACAAAATTTACCCCATATATTATAAATCAGCCAGTGCAGTGCTTTGGGTAATGAACATTATGTACTAAATATTATGACTGATAGAATAAATTAGAACATAATAATACAGTAATTTGCTATCGAGCTAATTCTAACCACTAAAAGGGTCATTCAAAGGTACTCAGTCCAACATATGGGACTGAGATGAAATTTCCAAATAAACAATAATTTACTTTGATTGACTTTGGATCAGGCTCTCTGTAGGTTCAGAGAGTTCTTTTAATAAAACACCTGCCACACTGAAAACCAGAAATGAACCTTAAATAAAAAGCTTACAATTAATTGCTCTGTCACTGGAAGAATTCTCTTGGTTCACCAATCTACAGGAAAGTTTCTGACTGTATCCCAGCTCCAGAGTAACCACTTCAGATCCTTCCTAATTCAGTTCACACAAACCCATTGAGCATTGGTAATCAGCATCAGGACTAAGAGAGTTTATAGAATATCAGGATTAGAAGGGACCCCAGGAGGGCATCTAGTTCAACCCCCTGCTCAAAGCAGGACCAATCCCCAGACAGATTTTTGCCCCAGATCCCTAAATGCCCCCCTCAAAGATTGAACTCACAATGCTGGGTTTAGCAGGCCAATGCTCAAACCACTGAGCTTTCCCTCCCCCCCCCTTATTGTTTTAGAGTGCATATAAACAAATATCACACACACAAAACTATGCTAAGAGAACATTATGCTTACCAGGTCAAGTACCCAGAAGCTAGGCAATGCAAGAATTGTCTGTAGGACCTCAGCCTAATTTGTTGTAGAAGCTGGATGCTGTGCAGTGATTGAGGGAGGTGATTTCAGGAAGAGACGGGATGGTTCAGACAGTTGAAAGACCCCTTGGAGAATGAGATTCTATCCCTGCCTCTGCCATAGAGTTTCAATATATATCTGGGCAAGTCATTTAAACCAAGTATTTCACAGGTGTGCACTAATTTCCCATATAACCCAGGCCATAGAACTTCCCCCCAAATGATTCCGTTTTTCATTGGAAAATGCTGATTCATTGAAACCAAAATGTTTCAAGGAAATGTACGAGTTGTGATGCACTTTCAGTTTTGATTCTTTGTCAGCTCATCTGGTGGGCTGCTGTGGATCCCAAGGCATCCAGATTCCGCTCCTCCAGGGAAGCCCCAATATGTGGACTGCCCCGGGGCCCAGGGCTTTTAGGATCCTCACTCTGAACCTGGGAGCCAAGCCAGGGTCTCAGGGATTCTAGGCTACCCACTCCCCAAAGTCTCAAACTAAGGCTTCTAGGTTCCCTGCTGTGTGGTTGGGAGCCTGGCAGCCTGGAAGCTCTCACTAGAGCTGGGTCTCTCAGGGCTTTTCATAGATAGATTCATAGATTCCAAGGCCAGAAAGGACCTGTATGATTATCTAGCCTGACCCCCTGTATAACACAGTTCATGGAACTCCCCACCCCCACCCCAAGTCAGGGCAGATGGTTACTCCATTTCATTTTGGAAAGGTTGAACATACATGTTTAAATTTTTTTCTAAATTATTTTTTTTCCAGAATTTCCTCACCACCGGAAATGTCTCGTTCTCCTTCTGATTCCAAACTAAAACTTTTTTAAAATGTCAGAATTTCCCTTGGAACAGAAATTCCAAGTTCCAACCAACTCTACTCAAAACAGAGTCTCATAATGGGAAGTGTCAGGCAACCTTAACTATAGGCAGTGCTAGCAGCTCTGCCTGCAATAAGCTGCTTATTTCTACAGTTCTTTCCTTCACCACACCATATTTCTTCCCTTCACCACAACAAGTTCATGGAAGGCCTGACTTCAGAAATGCCAACAGATCACCAATTCCATCACTACAATGTCATGTTCTGAATACACTTAATGACATGACAGCATCAAAAAGATCTGGGGTGACATCTGCAGCTAATGTAAATCAGTCTAGCTCTATCAACTTATACCACCTAAGGATCTTGTCCAGGAATTGTCCTGAATTCTTGAAAAGTACAGAATTCAGCAGACTGCTTTCATGGGGAGGGAGGGTACGAAGATGCAGGGTGCCATTTTAAGTGAAATGAAAAACAATATTTCACTTGGTTTCATATTTTATAGATATGGAGATAGAAATGCATGTTCATAAGTTATGTGTTACTGTTTGTATTCTACACACATTTCACAACACAGTTTTCCATTGGCAATCAATTGGCAAATTGTCACCCTCTTCTTATGTCCCCTCACAACATGATTGTCTGTCCATTTTCTCCTTTGTTCCTTGTTTCCTTATCTTTGTGTGTGTGTGTGTGTGTGTGTGTGTGTGTGAGAGAGAGAGAGAGAGAGAGAGAGATACTAGCGGCTCTGGTCAACACTGCTGACTGTGCCGTTGACTGTCCAGTTGGCGGCGCCGTGCAGAGGAGCTGGTAGGCTCCCTGCTAGCCTTCGCGCCGCGTGGCTCCCAGGAGGCAGCCAGCATGTCTGGCTCCTAGGCTTAGGGGCAACCAGAGGGGTCCGCGTGCTGCCCCGCCTCCTGCCTGCAGGCACAGCTCCCAATGGCCGGTTCAGGGCAGGGGATGAACTAGTGCTGCTGAGGGCTCGTGGCATGTGCCTCTCCCGCTGCTGCCGGCCCTCTTCTCCACCTCACACTCCTGGGCTCAAGCTACGGCGAGTGCTCCTGCAGTGACCACGCAGTTTGTTGCCCCATTGCCAGCACCCAGGAGTTCAAGGTACGTATCCCCATCTCCGAGTGCTGGGAATGGGGCTGCTGGAGGGGAGGGAAGGGGAGGAGAACAAGATGAACCCAATGTCCAGCCCGTCCCAGACACCTCAGTGCCAGGCCCCTTCACTCTGGGACCTAACCTTCACGCGGAGCATGGCTGCGCTGCAGCCCCCAGGGCAAGAGGCCTGCAGGCATGGGAACTGTCCTGCAGCTAGGGTGACCAAGTGACAGAAGGAGGAGGGATGGAGTGAGCAGGGGACAGGGCCTTGGGAAGGGGCAGGGCAGGGGCAGAGCCTCAGGGAAGGGGAAGGGCAGAGGCGGGGCAAGGGGTGGGGCAAGGGTGTTTGGTTTTCTGGAATTAGAAAGTCGGCAACCCTAGTTTTGGCTTGCCAGTGGCATTACAGAGTTACGGATGGAGCAAGAATGGAAAGCAGATATGTACCTAGAGTCACTTGCAGCTTTCCTCATAGCTGCAAGAGCACATTTGCAGCGAGGATTGAGGCAAATCTGGGGTCATGAAGCTTTTTCACCCCTCCCTCCACTGCTCTTCTCCTCTGCACCTCACCACTCCCTCCGGACTAGCCCCCAGACTGGGAAACACTACTATACAAAAGCTGCGTGATGTGCTAAATGCTTTCAACTCACATTTGCTGTAATGTGAGTTGAGGTTGCTCAGCCCTGCACAAGAGCAAGCCCTAAAATAGTTAGGTTCTGCTTACACTGAATAATAAGAGGAAAATGTTATAATGAATAGTCAATCATTATTTAATTAAGTTTTCAGAATACAATGGCTACTAAGCAATTAAGCAAATACTCAGAACTTCAGGGCATAATTAAAGGGGCTTCCTGGACATAACATAATTTTTAAAACCTCACATTTCTCATGATCATTACTACTGGGAAATACCTGTAAGGAAGCAGACAGGCTTTGCCTGTGCACCATTTCTTTGTTTCCCCACAAGCTGTCACACTTTGACAATAGCATCTTCATCATTTACATAGTAATCAGTCACTGGCGGGGTTATACTACTAGTCTAACACATTAAAGCTCAATGCTGCATAACTAAATATCTGTAAATACAAATACAATGGGCTCTTCTTTAGCAGAGTTTGATAATGAACACCAACTCGACCAGATCCTCATACATGCAGTTTAACATTGTAAATTATAAATGCACATTAAAGCAACTCTGACACTTAATTTTCCAGCCAAAGAGGGCTTTTGAATATATCTGGCAGATATTGTATTACTGCATTACACATATGCACAAAACTCCAGAATATTTTCAGCTATACATAGTGAAGATTCATATTTCAGAGCTGTGTGAAATCTGGTGCTATTTCTCAGAATTGTCATTGGTTGGGATACCCTGGAAGTGATGTCATTTTTGATTCAAAGAAATATCAAAATGCAATTCTCTCCAAGCCTCAGAGTTTCACTTGCCCCGGCAAACACGTAGACAAAACAACAACAACAATTATTTCAGTACATAACCATAAACTGGTTCAGGTTCACTCTTTTTGTCTCTGTCTCTCCATCCATCCATCTAGATATTTAAAACATTCTTATCACCATGGTATCACCAAATGCTCATAAGGCCAACAGACCTTAGCAAACCCTGTTCTGAATAGGTCACACAGCTCTAGTCATCATATCCTAATTAACATAATTTAATAAAGTGCCATGGCTGTGGTAAAAACTAGGCAACTATGTATGATATAACCCTTTTATTACATTGGGCTTATTTATAACACTGTTTTTACCCTGCCCCTTTACCAAACTCTTAATAGAGGACAGACCTCTATGGATATTATACAAATGGCGAAAAACTCAACCTTATATTCCATGTCCCTGCACTATGCAAATATGATTTTTTCCCTAAGTTCCACAGTGGTTTGAACACTAATAAATGTAATGTTGCTATGCTCTTTTTTAATGTCATATTTTTTTTAAAAATGTTTAAACTATATTATGTTATGAAACAACTGCCAATAAAGAAACTTTAGAAATAAAAACAACTTTGCTCACTTTGTTAGTTCCTTTGTTCTATTTGTGGCTGGCATGTTGATGCAGTTTTCCTTCTATCTTTTTTGTTCCAGAAGACAAGCAGGCTTCTTTGAGAATCATAGTTATTTTAATGTTATCATAGGAAGTGCCGAAACAAAGAATGAGACTCAAATAAAGTTCTCCAGCATCACCACCCAGGAAACCTGATTGACTGAATCATCTGATTTGTTTGCTGTTGATCACATTGGAAGCATATAATTGGGTGTCAACAAAATCACAGCCCCACCTTAAACTATGCTTTCCTAAAAGTAAGGGGCTGCACAGTTTTTGTCCCCATATTTTATTGTAACAAAAATCTCTGGAACAACATTTTAAACCTGTCAATGCTTTTCTCTGCCTCTCCTTTTCCCTCTTTTGTTGAACAGTCTTGTTATCATTAATGCGTACCATCTCATCCCTTCATGAAGACAGCTGCTGAGATCTAAGCTGCTGAAACAGCAACTGCTTTGTAAAATGAGCCAGTCAAAAAAAGGCGGGTGGGGTGGGCGGAGGAGAGCAGTCTTTGCCAAAATGATCTCCAGGTTCAGACTAGCATAAAGATCAGACACAGGATTATTCATATTCACACAGTCAATTTAGAACTCTATTCCAGCAGAGAGGCACAACAGACAGTTTAAATATGTCCAGCATCAACCATTTTGACATTACATTCAGCCCTGCTCTGGCCGTTCCATGCTCTACATTGGCTTTAGCAGTCTATCACTGGTTTATCTCTGTAGAACACTAAAAGCTAGAGTCACAAAGAAACTTAGGCATGGTGACACAGAGCATTTCCATGACCAACTGTTAGGCACCTAGATAATCGCTGGGATTCACAAAGGCACCTCAGAGAGGGATTCACAAAAAGCCAGCAGGTAGCTAGGTAGCTCCTTGCCCATGCTAGCCAACAGGAAGTACCAAGCTGAGGAGGTATGTGTTAAGCACTGCCCTTCTCTCAGAGGTAGGCACCTAAGTCTGGGCTGTGGGGAGGTGCCTTCAGCTGCTTGGTGTTCTCAGCTGCAAACCCTCTCTTGGCGTTAGGCACCTATGCTGTTGGAGGATGACGAGGAGGAGCGCCCTCATAACTTTTAGCCCAGTGGGTGATTATCCTCATCTGGGATGTGTGGGAGAGCCCCCAGTTCAAGTCCCCCCTCTGACTGAAGTGGGGAAAGGATTTGAAGAGGGCACTGCCACCTCTTAAGCTAGTGCCATAGCCACTGGGCTATAGGATATTCTGATGTGGGGGCGCTCCCTCAATCTCTCCTGTTAAAGCTGTTCCACTGTGGATAAATAATGACAAAATCATTGGGCCAGAGAGAGAGAGAGAGAGAGAGATAACAAGCAAGCACCAGAAGGATTCTGTGGTTAGAGCACTCACCAGGAAGATGGGAGATCCAGGGTCCCTGCTTATATGACTTTTTCAACGGAAGAGAGACTGGGGAACCCACCTAGGGTGACCAGACAGCAAGTGTGAAAAATCGGGAGGGGGGTGGGGGGTAATAGGAGCCTATTTAAGAAAAAGACCCAAAAATCGGGACTGTCCCTATAAAATTGCGACATCTGGTCACCCGAAACCCGCCCCCCATTCTCCTCCCAGTAACAGAATAGTCCATAGCTGAGTGGTTAGGGAACTCACCTTAGAGGTGGAAGAGCCTTTTCTCTGGCAGATGGAGAAGTAGTCGTACTGAGGGTCTCCCACATCCCAAGTGAGTACCCTAGCCCCTGGACTAAAGGTTATGAGGGAGCTCCTCCTCCTTTCCCCACCATTTTGTGTAAGTTTGTCTATAGGATCCCACTCCAGTAGGCTAGGTCTGAGTGTGCTTACCAGATCAGGCCCTATAGGCAAGTTTGCCAAAGGAATGCTGTGCATCGTTCTGGGGTGTAGGCATTTGGACACCTGGTGCGGGGCTGTAGTGCCCATGCTCAGAGGCAGGAACAGGTGACTAAGGAATCTTTACTGCAAAAATGTAGGTGCTGAGCGAGTTGAGGCACCTACAGGGTTCAGCGACATCTGAGTGGGGGTTTTGTGAATCCCAGTGGAGCCTGATTCTGGGATTAAGGTGCCTAAAGTGGCAGTTAGGTATCTAAGTCCTTTTGTGAGTCTAATTCTAATTTGACTGCATACCTACAGTCACTCCTCATTTCTCCAAATGAGAACCCTTAAAATATGCAATACATTATCTCTGCTGTAGCACAGTACAGAGAAACAACAGAGGAGTTCCACCTCAGAAATCGCATTATTAAATTGTAGGGCCAGATCCTCAGCATAGTTCTATTGATTTAAATGGAGCTATATATAATTACACAAGCAGAGAAGCTGATCTTTAGGATCATACATATATTTTAAGTAGCGTGGGTGGAAAATTTTCTGATAAGACTGTTGTTCCATTAGAAGATGTTATTAATTTGTCAAAATCACAACGTTCCACAGAAGCATGTTGATTGCGATGAATTTCCAGTGGAAACCTGCCTGGTTTTCTGCCAGATCACCTGGTCTCCCTGTCAACCCATCTGGTGGGCTTCTATGGAGATGCAGCTCTGAGGATCCCTGGTCAGGGAGCTGCCTTGGCAGCCTGACTCCTGATACAACTGTCCTGGGAATTGGGGAGCCATGGGAGCCCTGGCTCTCAAGCTCCCAGCTCCTCACAGCGCCTCAGGTAGACAGCCACAGAGTTGAGGGTACCATGTTCCAAGAAGCCTGCCTGGAGTAATGAAGCTTCAGAATTATCAGAAACATTTTTTCCCCAGACTTCGGTTCCACAGAGGATTTTGACATTTTTGGGTTTTGTTTCAATTCAGAATAAAAACAATTTCAAAATCCTCCATGAAACGGAATTTATCATTCTCTGTCCAGCTTTAGTTTTAAGTGCTAAGCAATGACATGTTTGTCCCTATTCCACAACCCACAATAAGCAAAGAACTTCTATCTAGAGACACATAGTATAAGAGCCTGGTAAAGTTTACATTTTTTTTGTTCGTTTTTAAACTTTTACAAAGAGAGATGAAAAAAGAGCTATAAGAATGATCCATGTTCTGAAAAACAGGCCTTACAATAAGGAAACCCTATTCAACTTACTGAAGAGAAAGTTAGGAACTGATTTGTTCATACTTTCTAGGTAGGGCTGGCTGGTGAAAACAATTCACATTTCAAAATTTTTCAACAAAAGAAGAGTACTCTTTTCTTTTGAAAATCTTTGATTTTTCAACCATCTCTATGTTCATGCAAAAGGAGAAGATGGGAGCTAGTAGGGGACTCTAGTAGAAGACAGGTATAACAAGATCAAGTGGCTGGAAGTTGAAGTCAGAAAAATTCAAACTGGAAATAAAATACAATTTTTTAACAATGAGAGTAAGTAAATATTGGACCAAAATTACCCAGGGATATATCCTCCATCACTTGATGTCTATCTAAAATACACGCTCAGTTAAACCACAGTTATTACGCTAGTTGCAGAAATAATTGGGTAAAATTCTGTGGTCACTGTTAAGCAGAAAGTCAGACTAAATGAGGATCAGTCTCTTCTGGTCTTAAAATCTATGCATCTGATTCTAAATTTGCCAAATGTATTACTGAAAAACTACATCTGATGGGGTATCTGAGAGTATGTTCATATTAAAAATAATATGAAACAATGTGAGAGAAACTACAAGTAGAGTATATTTTCTTAAAACCAGGTTATAATGCCAGCTACTACTGATGCTAGGGTTCAGTTAGAATACTGCATGCCATAGATTACAGAATTGCAAAAGAGTTGGTTAAAGACTAGAATGATACTTTCATATCTGTTGAGCATTCTTTTGCTGAGTTGTGTCCTCCACTATATTGTTTGGACTCAGCAACTGTTTTTAACTGGAAACTGTGAAGAGATGAACTCATTTTCCTACTTTTTAACTCATGTTAACCAAGATCATAGAAGACTCTGTATGAACCATACACCCAGAATGCTTAGCATTTCCTCCCTGGAAGCTGTATTATGCTTTATAAGTGTGGAATCTGTTCAGAGTAAGATGTATGTTCTGTTACAGAATGTTATATATGAATTGTTGCTAGATACCATTAGTACAAAACAGTTCATGTCATTATGGTTTTATGCTATTTGATTTATGCATTATGGGTTTTTTTTGCTATAGACTCTGTGGTCTATTAACACTTGGAATGTTATTGTGTATGATTGGTGGAGATGTCTTGTAACCTGAAAAATTCATATGGAACTGGATAGTAAAAGGGAGTAAGGTATATTAATTTTTGTCTGTTGTAAACAAGTCCCCAATAAATGTGAGTCAAGTTATCTTTGGAGCACACACAGATGATGTGGGTTGTGATCACTGCGAGATGGCTTCCCACAGATTGGTAATGTATGAGCCTCTCTGTGCTGATTTCTATGTTTAATAAATTGATTGAGCTGTGTTATCTGACATTTCATCTATCAATAATATAAACTGAATCCTAATAGCCTTTTGAACATCATGGGCAAATTCATGAGTTTCATTGGCATAAACCCAGAGAAACACCATTGATTTGCATGGGATTTCTCTGAATTTACACTGGTAAAATTGAACACATAATTTGGCCTCAGGGGTTCAAAATCAGAAACAGGACTCCTAGTGACTATGGATTTTTGGAGGTGTCTTTGACTAATATGCCAATTTCCTGTATTATCCTTGGGACACTTTATTGAATTAAGTTTAAACATGTTTGGGATCCACTGTTTTAAATTCATGGTTTATGTATTATCATGGGCTGTGATTGTATGTAATCTCTCCAGGAAGAAGATGAGATGTCAACCCTGGGAAGTGTTATGAACTTCAATGAATATATGGGACAATGTGCCAGACAAGAATGGACTTTTGGGACAAACAGGAATAAGTGGTTTTCCTGCGGATCTCTAGTGGGAGGCATTTTTGGTTATGCAAAAACCCATCCCTTTAAAACTACACCCTGAGGTGTGGACCAGCATTGTCTAATTACCTTTAAATGAGGCCGAGATCAAAGGCTCAAGCTGTATAAAGGAAAGATTGAACATTCATAGTTGTTCTGTTTCTTAAATTGAGTCAGTTGTGCACTGGTAACCACAGGGAAAACCCAGTTGTGGGTTTTGAAGGATAGACACTCATGAGAGCCAGGGGTTGGAGTTGGGGTGACTTCTAGTAAGCATTTTAGCATGTGTGTAGGTTGTTTTATTGCTTTTAATATTTTCTCTGAAATGCTTTCACCTTAAGAATAAATGTGCTTGCTTATAAAAAACTGTGTGGTAACTTATAACTAAGGGCAATCACCGCTGTTCATAACCTTTGGAAAGAAAGCAAAGTTCAAATATTGGCCTGTTTAGGGACCCTGGCTTATTGGAAATATCAAAGTGTAGGCACGGAACTGGGCAGCCTGGAAAAACCTCTTGTCAACCAGGAGAGAGACGCAGATCTCTGCCCAAGAAAGGTGACTGCCGAGGAGCCAGGCGCCTATAGTGAATGCCACTGGTGGACCATGAGGGGGAATACAGTTGCCCTGAACTGTGACAGTAATCATTCTGTTTGTTTTGAACTGACAAAACATCAGTTCTGTGCTACTGCAAAGAGGTACAGCACACAGCCAGGAGAACATGTGCAAGTCTCTCCACAGTTTTTTGTATAGTATAAATAGGTTACACCTGCTTCATCTGACAATGATTTGCTATTGATGGAAGAAGATAAAATGCCCAGAGAAAAGAGAAAAATATGCTATGTAAAAAGGCAAACATATATAGTATTTAAGATCATGGAGTGAACAGGGAGGGTTTGGGTATAGAGAGATTCCTGAAGGCAAGACACTTCTCCAAAGAAGAAAGCAAACAGTTAATAGTAATTTCATTTACATAGGGAGTTTTCAAGTGGACTGCCAGATGAGCATATTGGGAGTAGTTCCCTTTGTATGGTACAAGTAGAAGCTGAAATGTTACCGGAATCTATAGGAAACTGAGAGGAACTCTTACAGGCAATTGCTGTTCAACTCCTCCTGCCACTGGCTTTCTTGTGTGACTTTCTCAGTAGAGCTCCTGTAACATACTCTCTGCCCCCCATACAAGTATCCCATAGGATACACTGCTAATAGTGCAGCAAGAGGATTCCACAGAAATTTCCCCATATCTTATGATGAACTGTATTGAGACGAGCAAGCAAATTTATTGATTTGCTTTCCCATTTATTCACAAATCCTTTTTCATAACCAATCAGAGAGGCAGCAAACAAAATAGATTAAGCTACACTTGTTTAAAGACCGAAGAGGACTGTACATAGGTACCCCCTGGAGAACTCTATATATTGCTATCTCATTTGCTTTTCACCAAGAAGTCATCTGACCGAGGGCTGATGTAATACTTTCTAGACAGGAAGAGTGAGCTCCATAGAAATAATTTCTGCATAGAAATCCTCCCAAACGTGTGCTCAGTTTTTTGACAAATTTTTAACAAGGGGCTCTCGGGAATTCCCAATACTTTGAAGCCCCCTCTTTGGCACGTCTGTGGTATCTCACCAGCAATGCTTAGTACAAACCTCAACTTAAACTGAAGAAAACAAGATTTCTCTTTCTGCAGCTGACATGCAATGCAGAGCAGTTCAGCTAGCAGGACAAAAAGGTACAGCCAAATCAGAAGCTGAGCCCAAATTAGATTGTGGGAGGGACTGGTATTATGACATAGCAGCACCTCTTTCAAATCACCACTATGTGCTCCAGAATCCAAGCTTTCACTTAAAAACAAAACAAAACAAAAAATAAAAAAAATAAAAAAACCTTACCAGTCTTTGTTGCAATATAAACCTTTGAAAGCTTGATGTGAGTATAACTTGATGCAGGAAAAGCTATCTTTGTGTTCAGAAAGCCTGAAACAATAATTCTAAGAGATGTGGACTGCCCCATTTGAAGAAATATAGATAAATGCAAGATAGCTCTTGGTATAAAATTATAAGGCAATAGGTAGATAATTATCTTTGCTATTGTTATGTAGATTAAGATTGTTTCACAGAGGATGCTTTTGTCAAAACAACAAAAATAGTTTAAGATCGCTGAAAGAGAAAGGCTTGTAACTGCTGCAAGAGTATGTTTCTAAGACAAGTGGAACACTGATTGACACAAATCAGTATAGCTGGCACATGGGTATAGAATAAAAAAGGGGGATATGAGCATCAAATTTTATCCAAGACCATGTGACTCCTCAATGATGTGTTGGGTCCTCCTTCTAGCTCTACTATAAGTAACAGACCATTGCTTATAGTATTAGGGAAACATCATTCTAATTAGAGTTTATAGTTATATTGAGCATAACATACGGGATATATTTCCTTTGGTAAAAGCCTGATCGGCCTTAAGGAAATAAAGGTATTTTTGGTGAATTGTCAGCTTGTAGCCTTATTCTGAAGAATCTTATCCAAAAATGCCAACATATTTGGCAAGCCAGCCAGGAGATAAGGCAGAGTAGACTACTCAGGAATATATCTTGGTTGAGAAGATTATTCATATCACAACTGGATACCTTCCAACCACCCCTTTTCTTGGACCATGGTACTAACAATGCTTGGCACCTGGGTAAAGAAGTATGTAGTGGACCACTGTGGAGAACGATTGAAGGCTACAGAAATATGTGGGACAAGAGATCTCTGCTCAATGGGAATCTGAGCCCTGGAGGTGGACACAAGAAAGGAGTTAAGACAGGTAAAATCTAGGCAGCTGTAATACAAGGACTTTATTTATTAGGGACATCTTTGTGGGACAAGCCGTTGTTCCTAAAAGCTGAGTGTAAAAAAGCTAAGAATCAATTGCAGCACCATTATAATGCATGGGAGATAAAAGAGGAGGAGATGAAAAAAGAGCTACAATAGCTATGTGGACAGTTGGTCCTAGCCTCCAAGTCAGTTAAGACCCTCTCAGAAGAAAATAGTCAGTGGAAACTGAAGTATTGTAACATGTATGAAAGGTGTGTTGAGTTAGAAAGAGAATGTTGTGAAATAAAAGGTGTATTTGTGCAAACTTTGAACCCCCCCCCCAAAAAAATAGATGGATTAGACTGTATCAAAAACAAAGTGGATGTTGGAGGCAGATATAGGGGCGGGGGAGGGGGGAGGGGAGGAGGGAGTGTAGATAAAGAGTAGAACTGTGCTATGATCCAGGTATAGAGGCTTGGTAGTAATCATAGTCACCCTTTTCTGTGGAGCCTACTGTGACAAAAACTGTACAGACACCTGATCCAAATAATCAAGGTCAGTTTCAACAAACCACAAGCACTACAAATACTCCCTTGAGTCCCACTGAATTGACCAGTGTAGCCAAAGACAAAGGTCCCCTTCTACAGACCAGAGGAAGTGTTTAAGTGGCTGAAGAAGTTAGATCAGTCTGTGATGTTAAATGGCCTTACTGGGTAAGATGTGGTAAAACTGTTAAAATTAACCACTCCTGGAATATGGGGAAGGTTCCTAGATGGAACACAGGATGGAACTAACTCAGTGGGGACAAATTTGACCCTTTGTTTTGGCCCTGGTGCTGGAAAGCAATAGTGGCATTAATCTGCTAGCACAAAGAAGGCAGGAGACAAATGAGACTGCTAAGGAATTTAAGGAAAAAATGTAGTTTGTGTATGGGATGGTGGTGCAAGGGACCGATAGAGAAGGAGTAAAGTATAAAAACTATTATTTGGACAGTTTGCACCCCAGCATTAGAGAGAACTAGATACATAAAGAGAACTAGATAAATTCATGCAGGTTAAGTCCATTAATGGCTATTAGCCAGGATGGGTAAGGAATGGTGTCCCTAGCCTCTGTTTGTCTGAAGGTGGAGAAGGATGGCAAGAGAGAGATCACTTGATCATTACCTGTTAGGTTCACTC
The DNA here is from genome assembly GCF_028017835.1 of Emys orbicularis. Classification (NCBI taxonomy): domain Eukaryota; kingdom Metazoa; phylum Chordata; order Testudines; family Emydidae; genus Emys; species Emys orbicularis. The sequence goes on along the minus strand of NC_088683.1, from coordinate 262,159,437 downwards.
CCTCTGGGTCATCTGGCATTGGCCACTGTTGGTAGACAGGATACTGGGGTGGATGGACCTTTGATCTGACCCAGTATGGCCATTCTTATGTTCTTAGAGAAAGTGTGCAGTTGGTGGCAACACACTTAAGGGATATTCTAATGAAGGCAGAATTAGTGGTTAAAAGTAAAAAGAATCTGAACTCAGGTGAATTAAAGGATAAACAGAAAGAAGTGATACATGAAAATGCGGTTCAGGTAGCGGGGAAAGTTGGTCTGGAATAATCCATATAGCCCTCAGTGGAATGGCTCATGGAACCAGTCGGGTGGGTGAGGATGGATTAATAGGCTAGATACTAGAGAAGGGGGAAATTGGAATAATGAATGTGAACATGATTGCTGCAGGGCAGATCCTGGCCTAAGCAGGAACCAGGATAGACTGTGGATGTCTTTCTGTGAGATTCAGCATAAACTTGGTTAAAGTAATAATTGTGCTTATTGTTTCAATTTTGTATTGCAAATTGTAAGCTATGCATAAGTCATTAAGGAAAAAGATAAATGTATGAGTTATTAGAATAAACAAGGCTCCCAAGACATTAGTGCTAAAGGGGCTTAGTGTATATAGACTATGGAAGCTTTAATGCTAAAGCCCTAATGCTTCATTGGCAGAACTGAAGGAATACAGATAACACAAGAAGGCGCTTGATATAAAAGTAATAAGTTAATAGTTGTTAGGCAGATAATTAGCTTTGTTGTTGTTAGGTAAATTAAGATTTTTAAAGGGGTTGTTTTTGTGTTAGCTAAAACCACAAACATAGATTAAGCTAGCTAAAACTACTATAACCAGAAGGATTGTAACTAATGCAAGAGGATATGTCTTAGAGAAGTGAAACATTGCCTGACACAAACCAGTGCAGCTGGCTCATAGGTATAGAATATAAAAGGGGGATTTGAGCATCACAATTTAGCTCAGAAGTCCCCTGAGCAGCCAAGACCACAGGATACCTGTGGTGGGTCCTCCTTCTAGCTCTACTGTAAGTAACGGCCATTGCTAAATATTAGGGACACATTGTTCTAGTAGGCGTGTATAGTTATGTTGAGCACAGTGTACGGGATGTATTTCCTCTGGTAAAAAGCTGATCAGCCTTTGGGAAATTAAGATACTTTCAGTGAATTGTCAACTCATATGCCTTAGGCCTGGTCTACACTACGACTTTAGGTCGACTTTAGCTGCGTTAAGTCGACTTAAGCCTGGACACGTTTACACGACGAAGCCCTTTCTTTCGACTTAAAGGGCCCTTTAAACCGGTTTCTTTACACCACCTCGACGAGGGGATTAGCGATAAAATCGGCCTTATGGGGGTCGGAATTGGGTAGTGAGGACGGAATTCGACATTAGTGGCCTCCGGGAGCTATCCCACAGTGCTTCATTGTGACAGCTCTGGACAGCACTCTCATCTCAGATGCACTGGCCAGGTAGACAGGAAAAGCCCCGTGAACGTTTGAATTTCATTTCCTGTTTGCTCAGCGTGGAGAGCACAGGTGACCATGCAGAGCTCATCAGCACAGGTAACCGTGATGGAGTCCCAGTCCCAGTCCCAGGATCGCAAAAGAGCTCCAGCCTGGACCGAACGGGAGGTACGGGATCTGATCGCCATCTGGGGAGATGAAGCAGTGCTGGCCGAACTCCGAAACAGTAAAAGAAATGGCAAAACATTAGAAAAGATCTCCAAGGCCATGAAGGACAGAGGCCATAACAGGGACGCACAGCAGTGCCGCGTGAAAATTAAGGAGCTAAGGCAAGCCTACCACAAAGCCAGAGACGCAAACGGAAGGTCCGGGGCTGAGCCGCAAACATGCCGCTACTACGAGGAGCTACATGCCATTCTAGGGGGTGCAGCCACCAGTAGCCCAAGCGTGTGCTATCAGTCCCTCTCTGGAGACAGGGAAGCGGGTTCGGCGGACGAGGAAGATGAGGATGGAGAGAACATCATAGATAGCTCACAGCAGCAAGGAAGCGGAGAAACCAGTTTCCCCAACAGCCAGGATATGTTTGTCACCCTGGACCTGGAACCAGTAACCCCCGAACTCACCCAAGACCCTGTGGGCACACAGGGGACCTCTGGTGAGTGTACCTTTGTAAATATTACACATGGTTTAAAAGCAAGCGTGTTTAATGATTAATGATTAATTTGCCCTGGCAATCGCGGCCAGTACAGCTACTGGAAAAGTCTGTTAACGTGTATGGGGATGGAGCGGAAATCCTCCAGGGACATCTCCAGAAAGCTCTCCTTCATGTACTCCCAAAGCCTTTGCAAAAGGTTTCTGGGGAGGGCTGCCTTATCCCGTCCGCCATGGTAGGACACTTTACCACGCCAGGCCAGTAGCACGTACTCTGGAATCATTGCATAACAAAGCATGGCAGCGTATGGTCCCGGTGTTTGCTGGCATGCAGACAACATCCATTCCTTATCGCTCTTTGTTATCCTCAGGAGAGTGATATCATTCACGGTCACCTGGTTGAAATGGGGCGATTTTATTAAGGGGACATTCAGAGGTGCCCCTTCCTGCTCTGCTGAACAGAAATATTCCCCGCTGTTAACCACGCGGTGGGGGGGAGGGGTGAAGTGACCATCCCAGAGAATTGGGTGTGTGGGGGAGGGGAGTTAGTTGGGTTTGTGCTGCATGTTAAACCTGAAACCGCAGCCCCTCCTTTTACATTGCAAACCCATTTTAAATGGCCAACCCAACGGGTGCTTGGTATGGTTAATGAGAGCAGTACTGTTTTAAACCATCCCCACTTGTTAACAAGGTTAAAAAAGCCAAAAGACTGTGTCTTACCATGGCTGCCTACAAGCTGAAATCTGTGGCCTGGCACTGCGTGAGTGATCTCTCACACCAAACCGGCAGGCCCTCTATATAAGAGTAAAAATGCGACCTTGTAACGAAAGCACATGTGCTGTGTGATGTGAACAGCAAAATCTAACGTGAAAGAGTGTACCCATTGTTCTCCAAAATGTATCTTTTTTAAACAACTCTCCCTTCTCCTCCACCAGCTGCAAATGTTTCACCTTCACAGAGGCTAGTGAATATTCGAAGAAGGAAGCGAAGGACGCGTGACGAAATGTTCACTGAACTACAGACTGCCTCCAACGCTGACAGAGCACAGCAGAATGCGTGGAGGCAGTCAATGACTGATTTTAAAAAAGCCCAATATGAGCGAGAGGAGAGGTGGCGTGCTGAATCGCGGGCTGAAGAGGAGAAGTCGCGTGCTCAAGAGGAGAAGTTGCGTGCTGAAACGCGGGCTGAAGAGCAGAAGTGGCGTCAACTTGTACTCATAAAGCAAGAGTCGATGCTCCGGCTGCTGGAGCATCAAAGTGATATGCTTCTGCGTATGGTTGAGCTGCAGGAAAGGCAGCAGGAGAAGAGACCGCCGCTACAGCCCCTCTGTAACCAACAGCAGGAGCAGAGACCGCCGCTACAGCCCCGCTGTAACCAACAGCAGGAGCAGAGACCGCCGCTACAGCCCCTCTGTAACCAACAGCAGGAGCAGAGACCGCCGCTACAGCCCCTCTGTAACCACCAGCCCTCCTCCCCAAGTCCCATTGCCTCCTCACCCAGACGCCCAAGAACACGGTGGGGGGGCCTCCGGCCACCCAATCACTCCACCCTAGATGATTTCCACAGCAATAAGTTTTAAAGTTTTAAAGTGCAGTGTGTCCTTTCCCTTCCCTCCTCCCCCACCCATCCCGGGCTACCTTTGCAATTATCCCCCTAGTTGTGTGCTGCTTCCCTCCTCCCCCACCCATCCCGGGCTACCTTTGCAATTATCCCCCTAGTTGTGTGCTCAATTAATAAAGAATGCATGAATGTGAAGTAACAATGACTTTATTGCCTCTGCAAGTGGTGCTTGAAGAGGGGAGGGTAGGGGAGGTTGGGGTGCTTGGTTTACAGGGTAGTAGAGTTAACCGGGTGCGTGGGGGGGGGCTGCGATTTCATCAAGGAGAAACAAACAGAAGTTTCACACCAAATCCTGCCCAGTCACAAAACTAGTTTTCAAAGCCTCTCTGATGCGCACCGCGCCCTGCTGTGCTGCTCTAACCGACCTGGTGTCTGGCTGCGCGTAATCAGCGGCAAGGCGATTTGCCTCTACCTCCCACCCCGCCATAAATGTCTCCCCCTTACTCTCACAGATATTGTGGAGCGCACAGCAAGTAGCAATAACAATGGGGATATTCTTTTCGCTGAGGTCACAGCGAGTCAGTAAGCTGCGCCAGCGCGCTTTTAAACGCCCAAATGCACATTCCACCACCATTCGGCACTTGCTCAGCCTGTAGTTGAACAGGTCCTGACTCCTGTCCAGGCTGCCTGTGTATGGCTTCATGAGCCATGGCATTAAGGGGTAGGCTGGGTCCCCAAGGATCACGATAGGCATTTCAACATCCCCAATGGTTATTTTCTGGTCCGGGAAGAAAGTCCCTTCCTCCAGCTTTCGAAACAGAAGAGAGTGCCTGAAGACGCGAGCATCATGTACCCTTCCCGGCCAGCCCACGTTGATGTCGGTGAAACGTCCCTTGTGATCCACCAGGGCTTGCAGCAGCATTGAAAAGTACCCCTTGCGGTTTATGTACTCGGTGGCTTGGTGCGCCGGTGCCAAGATAGGGATATGGGTTCCGTCTATCGCCCCACCACAGTTTGGGAATCCCATTGCAGCAAAGCCATCCACTATGTCCTGCACGTTTCCCAGAGTCAATACCCTTGATATCACCAGGCCTCTCATTGCCCTGGCAACTTGGATCACAGCAGCCCCCACAGTAGATTTGCCCACTCCAAATTGATTCCCGACTGACCGGTAGCTGTCTGGCGTTGCAAGCTTCCACAGGGCTATCGCCACTCGCTTCTCAACTGTGAGGGCTGCTCTCATCCTGGTATTCTGGCGCTTCAGGGCAGGGGAAAGCAAGTCACAAAGTTCCATGAAAGTGCCCTTACGCATGCGAAAGTTTCGCAGCCACTGGGAATCGTCCCAGACCTGCAACACGATGCGGTCCCACCAGTCTGTGCTTGTTTCCCGGGCCCAGAATCGGCGTTCCATGGCATGAACCTGCCCCAGTAACACCATGATTTCCACATTGCTGGGGCCTGTGCCTTGTGAGAGGTCCATGTCAATTTCCTCATCACTATCGTCGCCGCGCTGCAATCGCCTCCTCCTCCTCAGCTGGTCCTCCTGGTTTTGCTTTGGCATGTCCAGGCTCTGCATATACTCCAGGACAATGCGCGTGGTGTTCATAGTGCTCATAATTGCCGCGGTGATCTGAGCGGGCTCCATGATCCCAGTGCTAGCTATGGCGTCTGGTCTGAAAAAAGGCGCGAAACTAGTATCTAAAGACCAGGGGAAGAAGGGAGGGAGGGAGGGAGGGAGGGGCGGGCGACTGACGACATGGCGTACAGGTACAGGGAATTAAAATCAAGAAAGGTGGCTGTGCATCAGGGAGAAATACAAACAACTGTCACACAGAATGCCCCCCCCCCCCAGAGATTGAACTCCTAAGCCTGGGTTTAGTGGGCCGTTGATTTGACGGAGGGAGGGGGGAAGGAAATGAATAAAACACAAATCTATTTTTTACATCTTAAGACGACAGTGCAGCATGACTGATAGCCCTCGGCATTTTCTGGGTGCTTGGCAGCCAATACTTGGCAGCAAATAGTATACTACGACTGGTAACCATCATTGTCCAACGAGGACGGTTAAAGGCAAGGGGTTGCTGCTGTGTAGCAATGTAGCCCCACGTGTGCCAGCCACATGTCTGCCAGCACCCAGATCGCCCTCGGCCTTTTCTGGGTGCTTAGCAGACAATACTTGGCAGCAAATAGTATACTACGACTGGTAACCATCATTGTCCAACGAGGACATCTATGAGCATTTCAGGCAACCTGTAAATTTACTTGCTTTCAGACCTGAGGAAAGCTCTTCTTTCAGATCTGCTGAGCACCCAGATCGCCCTCGGCCTCTTCTGGATGCTCAGCAGACAATACTGACAGGACGGTTACCAGTCGTAATAAACCATCTACTGCCAAAAGGCAAGGGGCTGGTGCAGTGCAGCCCTACGGCTGCCAGCCCCACAGCTACCAGCATCCCGAGCGCCGATGAAGGCTACTACTCATGCTGCACCGTCTACCGCCAAAAGGCAGTAAGCTGCTGCTGCTGTTTAGCAATGCAGTCCCACGTTTGCCGGCACCCGGAAGACATATGGTGACGGTGAGCTGAGCTGAGCGGGCTCCATGCTTGGCGTGGTATGTTGTCTGCACAGGTAACCCAGGTAAAAAGGCGCGAATCTATTGTCTGCCGTTGCTGTGACGGCGGGGGAGGGGCGTGACGCAATGTACCCAGAACCCCCCGCGGCACTGCTTTGCATCATTCGGGCATTGCGATCTCAACCCATAATTCCAATGGGCGCCGGAGACTCCGGGAACTGTGGGATAGGTACCCATAGGCACCCATAGTGCAATGCGCCGGAAGTCGACGCTAGCCTCGGTACTGTGGACGCGGTCCGCCGACTTCATGCACTTAGAGCATTTTATGTGGGGACACACACAGTCGGCTGCATAAAACCGGTTTCTATAAAACCGGCTTCTATAAATCCGACCTAATTTTGTAGTGTAGACAAGCCCTTATTCTAAAGAATTAGATATAAAAATTCCAATGCCATTCATCTGAGTGAGGTTAACTCACATGACCAATGAAGATAATTAAAACATCAGAACTGTTAACTATTTCATTGATGATCTAACCATGTAAGAAAGGAGAGAAAAGGTCACATTATGACGATGTATGCAATCTACCCTAAATGATGTCTTAGTTTGGCACCATGAGTGTTTGGCACTTAGTTGAGTATCACCAATTATACTACCTGTTAGAAGAATGTGAAGTAAATAAGTTAGAGACTAAACAATAATAATTTTGCTTTTGGCCTTGCTTTGTTTAAAAGGCTGAATAAGCAAGCAAGAGAATGCAAGTGAAAGCACAAGGCTGCACCCATCTCCTCCACCCCTCCACCCCCAGCTGGTAGCCTTGAAGATAATGGGCTAATTGAGCAAGGGGTATGCTATGGAGGGAAGAGGAGGGTGTAAGGAGGAAACACAAAGTCTGCAATAAAGTAACCATGGCCAAAAGTAACCCCGCTCCTTACCCCTCCCATCAGGTACAAAAGAGGTGGTCTTATTGACCCCAGACTCAAGACCCCCCCCAAAATGGAACATGACCATATATTGGAAGGGGTGGTACCGGGGGGGCACTACAAGTATAATTAAGTTTGCCAAGAAGAGGGGGGCAGAAGAGGGAGCTCCGTCGATGTGCGGAACTAGGTGTAGTAGAAGAAGCAGGTTCTATCGGCGTCTAGAACAGTAGTTGGGGAAGGGGAAGAGGAAAACTCTATCAGTGTATAAAGATAGCCTGACTGATGTGAAGGGCTTCAAAACATGATAAAACTCTATCGGCGTATAAAAATAAGCCCAACTGGTGTAAAGGGCTTCAGAATATGCTTGCTTGTTTAGCCCCAATAAAATTGCCTGGACTCTGGACTGTTATTTTCCAGCAAACTGTGTCTGGGAACTGAGAAGGAGGAGGCAGCTTGACTCCCGCCAATACTACCCACAATCAAGAAGAAACCAAACCCAAGAAGCTTAACAGCTCAGCAGTTTTTTCTGAGCCCCAGAGAGGAAGAACCAAGCCTAAGGAGCCCAGTGACATAACAAAACCACACTAAAGCAAGAAAAAGGAAGAGGAGCCCAGAAGACCATATACATGTATTTGAACCTTGCTGATGGGGAAGCAAGTGCAAAAGATCAAGCAGAGCCCAGATAGCATATATGGTCAAATTTCTGCTTAATTTATTGTGGCATCGCATGTTGGAATCTCAAGAGGAAAATGCTTATTTGATGGGTAGAGCTTGTAAAAGTACCACAACCTTCACCTCCCCCCCTCCCCTCCACAGTTGGCACCCTGCCAAGCAGAATAGCATTCCTGGGAACACAGGCAAGTAGGAGAAAGAAGTACAAGGATGCAGCATTTCTCCCAGAGACTAACAGTGGGATACAGGATACCACCCAGTTAAATGCAGAGCAGATTGAAAGTGTGAGGCAGAGCATCAGAGTAATCAAGCAATGTAACAAAAACTGTAAAAACCTAAAAATGTGGATTGTTCTTAACAATGCAGTTTACTTTGGAGCTCTTCTTATCCCTTTGGCCATGCCACCTTTAACTGCAGTCCTTTTCTGAAATCCCTGGCATTCCCAATGCTTATACTTGGTCTCTTATGGCCCTTTAGAAAGTATGGCTCACTCAGTAGCTCCCATGGTAGTGCTCAGCATTTTTGAAAATCAGCCCATTACTGCATGCTATGACTGCTAGGAATACCAAAAACATTCTCCCATCCTCCAGAGAGGTATTCCCCAATGTCCTTATTGCCATAATCATAGCAAAAGAAACATCTCAACAATAAGTAGCTGAATTATAATAATAATGAAGAGGAAGAGAAAACAGACTTTGTATTTTTTTCCTTTGACTTTGTACATCAGTTTGACACTACATGAATGCTGTGCCCGTGCTTTTGACGAAATAATCTCCTAGTCGGGAAAGTCAAGGCTTTTAAGTGCTGTAACAGAGCCCTGGGATTTGTGTTCAGAGAATTTCATTTGTCTTTGTAGTCTGTAGTCTCCCCTCTTGAAGAGACGTTACATGGAGTCAGAAACTATATCAGTATCAGTAGCAGCAGCAGAATCATGTTCTAAATCAAAATTCTCCATGTTCACCATTAACAAAAAGTCAATTAGATTTGTTTTACCTAGTATCTAATGGTTAAAATCTTCAAATATAATAACTGGTTGCAATATAATTTGGAGTTCTGTTATTATCTCAGACATGCTATGAAAAAAAGTTGGGATATACTTAGAACATAAATATTCTCTGAAATCATTTCCTCTTGACCTATGATTATTCTACGTATAATAAATCTTCCTTCTCCATCTGTTCTTGACTTTTGGAGTCGCACTCTAAGATTTTATTAAATATTGTGATCATGCTGAGGTTTAGAAAAGAGTGAGTTATTTCTAGAAACACCCACCCAATCTTAGTTTATGTTGCCAGCTTCCTGTTCAGATGGACATATATCCTGAAGGAAAGCTATGTTTACTTTATGCCACCTTAAATTCTGACATAAAACAGCTGGGAAGGGTGAGAAATGAGTTGGTTAAGCTATTTCTGTTCTATGAAAATAGAATTTAGATGTGCATTGATCATCTCTCTGATACTAATTCTTCAGCCAAATTAACTCCTAAATCATGTTGACTTGTGCCAGCTAGAGTAAACCTCTGCACAGGGCTCCCTCTACTGGAAAGTCCACCAAAAGGGTGGGGATTATAGCAGCAAAAGATATTGGCAGCCTTTTCTCAACCAGTAGCCTATAGGGGATCAGCGCTGCTAGAAAAGGGTAATCTAATTAATGCCAATCAACCTGGGTTTATGGAAAACTGCTCTTGTCAAACTATCTTGATATTTTGATGACATTATAAATTAAAGGTAATCGTTTTGATATAATATAGACTTCTGTAAGGAATCTCACTTGATACTGAACAACAGTTTGATTAAGAAAGTAGAATAATACAAAACCAACACAGAACACATTAAATGGATTAAACCCTGGCTAATAAATAGGTCCCAAAAGGTAACTGTAAACGGGGGTGGGGGTGTTTCTAGTGGGGTCCCACAGAGCTCAGTTCTTGCCCCTAAAAGCCACCTGACATTTTTATCAACGAATTAGAAGAAAATTAATTCATTAAAACTTGCAGATGACACAGATTTAGGGAGTAAATAATGTTGCATTTTTGAATTTAATGATTTGAGATTGTCAAATAACAGGATCAAATGAAATTTAATCAAAGATGGTTAATCAAAGGTTAATACAGCACTATACAGAGTACAAAAAGAAGCCTTATGTTACCACCCTCTGTGGATGGTGAAGAGAATGTAGTTTGGTCCCTTCGTCTGTACCTGGTGGAATGCTGAAAATGTCCATTCCTAAACTAATTTTCCAACCCTCTTTCTTTTTATAGAGGGTGAGACAAAGAAACCACTTTTTTTTTTTTGAGGGAAAAATTGTTCCCCACAATTAATTTCACCATGTGTGTAATAATAAGTATCCCTTATCAATTACGTCAGTTTGTTTATAATATACTTCTGTAGACACTTTTTATTAATTCAAGAGGCTTTTCCCCTGAATGTCTGGACGAGATGAGTACAGTCAGGGTAAAAAGCAGGGTAACTAACACATTACATACATTCAATTACTGAGTTCATTTTCCTGTCACCCATTTGGTTCAACTGAAGGACAAATAACTTTGTAGTTTTAACAGATATAGAGTACTAAATATATTGATACACAACATTAAAAAGATTTTGGCTAGCATATGAAAGAATTTTGAGAGTTTAACAAACATAAATAATACAAAGAGTGACTTGGATGGCTTAGTAAGTTGGGCACATGCAAACAATATGTGTTTTAATAAAGCAAAATGTAAGAAACAAAGAATGTAAGGCATACTTACAGGATGGGTGCCTATCCTGGGAAGCAGTGACTCTGAAAAAGACCTGGGCATCATGGTGGATAATCTGCTGGACATAAGGTACTAGTACAATGGTCACACACACCGCCCAGTATAATTTGTCAATATATTAATGTTTTTTTTTAAAGTATTAAAATATTTCAAAGTTAAAATCTCCATTTTAAAAAGCAGATTCTCGGAAACACTTGAACTGGTATAGCGTGTGTTTTTTTGTTATGTAAACATGACAGAAAGCTTGTATGTCATCCACCACTGTCCTTAAAACAGTACCCAAACCAAACAGAATGAAAGTTGTCTGTTCCCACAGGAAGCCATCACCTGAACTCATAAAGCATGCATTATTATTTGGCATTAAGCATTTCTAAATACCAGCCTGTTTTGGAAACAAAGCCAAAAGAGAATACATACTTAGTGCACAGACACAGCCATGAGAAAAAATACAAGTGTTTAAATATAACAATCCCATCATAAATTAATGGGAAAAAGGCACTCCATCCATCTCAAATATACCATACACCTGTCGTATATTTCACATTAGGTGTGTTGAATCACTCTTAAAATGTTTAACAGTACCAGGTATAATGTACAAGTTTACATAAAGAGTAATACAGCTCAGGTTTTCTTCTATTGTCATACTTCTCACTGAAAACTGTACATTGATGTGAATATACAGTACTAGCTTCATTTACATGATGAATAATTTTATTTTTCAAAGAAGAAAATCAAAATAATTGAACCAGTGTTATTTAAAAATTTATAACTTAACATTTAAATAATTTAAAACACACTTATTGAACTAGTAGATCTTTTCTGCACCTGTTCCAGTTATATTAATCTTTCTTGAACATGGGCAAACAGTTGACTCAGGTTCATGGGCTCGGACTAAAGGGCTGTTTAATTGTGGTGTAGATGTTTGGGCTTGGGCTGCAGTCTAGGCTCTAGGACCTAGGTGAGGTTGGAGGGTCCCAGAGCTCAGGCTGTAGCCCACACCCGAATGTCTATACCACAATTAACAGCCCCTTAGCATGAGCCCCATGAGCCTGAGTCACCTGGCACAGGCCAGCCACGGGTGTCTAATTGCAGTGTAGACAGACCCTTAGATTTCACCAACCAAGAAACAAGTATGAATTCTTCAAGCACTATAGCAGCCTAACCAAGAAGTCACAGACAGTTTCCTTGGGTCTATCTTCTCACCCAGGCAAACTTGCCTTTGTGATAGATGGTCTCTTACACCAACTATCACAACAATATTCAGGTTACTCCCCATCTCAAAGGACCAGTTGCTTACCCTAGGTCAATTGCACCTTGGACCTCACACCAAAGACAATGCTTGTAGCCAATCCTATAATGAACTAACTAAAGATGTATTAACTAAGAAAAAGAAATAAGAGTTATTTGCAAGGTTAAAGCAGGTAAACATACACACACAAATGGGAGGAAATGATAAAAGGAGGGCATATGATATATGCATAGATATGTAATCAGATGTCCTTTTCCTATATAATATGTACATACAGTTGCTTAGTACTATAATAGATACAATAAATACAACATTGCATTAATTAATGCTTCTTTCCTGTTTGGTGAAATACACAGTTGCAGAGGTTTACATCAGTGTAACTTTATACCATGGGATACAGATGTTATAAATGAGAACAACACATGAAGCATCCTACAAGCATTTCATCAAGTCTAAACACTAAACACATTCTTCTCAACTTAACATCTATTTTAACAACACTAACACACAAGTGAGCCAGACTAGTTTCCAGCTATGCATTTCATAGATTCTAGGACTGGAAGGGACCTCGAGAGGTCATCGAGTCCAGTCCCCTGCCCGCATGGCAGGACCAAATACTGTCTAGACCATCCCTGATAGACATTTATCTAACCTACTCTTAAATATCTGCAGAGATGGAGATTCCACAACCTCCCTAGGCAATTTATTCCAGTGTTTCACCACCCTGACAGTTAGGAACTTTTTCCTAATGTCCAACCTAGACCTCCCTTGCTGCAGTTTAAGCCCATTGCTTCTTGTTCTATCCTCAGAGGCTAAGGTGAACAAGTTTTCTCCCTCCTCCTTATGACACCCTTTTAGATACCTGAAAACTGCTATCATGTCCCCTCTCAGTCTTCTCTTTTCCAAACTAAACAAACCCAATTCTTTCAGCCTTCCTTCATAGGTCATGTTCTCAAGACCTTTAATCATTCTTGTTGCTCTTCTCTGGACCCTTTCCAATTTCTCCACATCTTTCTTGAAATGCCTTGCCCAGAACTGGACACAATACTCCAGCTGAGGCCTAACCAGAGCAGAGTAGAGCGGAAGAATGACTTCTCGTGTCTTGCTCACAACACACCTGTTAATACATCCCAGAATCATGTTTGCTTTTTTTGCAACAGCATCACACTGTTGACTCATATTTAGCATGTGGTCCACTATAACCCCTAGATCCCTTTCTGCCGTACTCCTTCCTAGACAGTCTCTTCCCATTCTGTATGTGTGAAACTGATTTTTTCTTCCTAAGTGGAGCACTTTGCATTTTTCTTTGTTAAACTTCATCCTGTTTAACTCAGACCATTTCTCCAATTTGTCCAGATCATTTTGAATTATGACCCTGTCCTCCAAAGCAGTTGCAATCCCTCCCAGTTTGGTATCATCCGCAAACTTAATAAGCGTACTTTCTATGCCAATATCTAAGTCGTTAATGAAGATATTGAACAGAGCCGATCCCAAAACAGACCCCTGCGGAACCCCACTCGTTATGCCTTTCCAGCAGGATTGGGAACCATTAATAACAACTCTCTGAGTACGGTTGTCCAGCCAGTTATGCACCCACCTTATAGTAGCCCCATCTAAATTGTATTTGCCTAGTTTGTCGATAAGAATATCATGCGAGACCGTATCAAATGCCTTACTAAAGTCTAGGTATACCACATCCACAGCTTCTCCCTTATCCACAAGACTCGTTATCCTATCAAAGAAAGCTATCAGATTGGTTTGACATGATTTGTTCTTTACAAATCCATGCTGGCTGTTCCCTATCACCTTACCACCTTTCAAGTGTTTGCAGATGATTTCCTTAATTACTTGCTCCATTATCTTCCCTGGCACAGAAGTTAAACTAACTGGTCTGTAGTTTCCTGGGTTGTTTTTATTTCCCTTTTTATAGATGGGCACTATATTTGCCCTTTTCCAGTCTTCTGGAATCTCTCCCGTCTCCCATGATTTTCCAAAGATAATAGCTAGAGGCTCAGATACCTCCTCTATTAGCTCCTTGAGTATTCTAGGATGCATTTCATCAGGCCCTGGTGACTTGCAGGCATCTAACTTTTCTAAGTGATTTTTAACTTGTTCTTTTTTTATTTTATCTGCTAAACCTACCCCCTTCCCATTAGCATTCACAATGTTAGGCATTCCTTCAGACTTCTCGGTGAAGACCGAAACAAAGAAGTCATTAAGCATCTCTGCATTTCCAAGTTTCCTGTTACTGTTTCTCCCTCTTCACTAAGCAGTGGGCCTACCCTGTCTTTGGTCTTCCTCTTGCTTCTAATGTATTTGTCAGTATTCAGTGAGATCTAGGAGCCTTGGCATGCGCTGGCTGGGAGCTGCCACCCAATGTACCAAGACTACCCCTGTTCCTGTTTTCCCTGCCAGCTCAGGACTCCAGCACCCTGTCTTGCTGAGCCAGACACTCCCGACTGGCTCAAGACACGGACCCAGGGTCTGAATCACTTGTCCCAAAGCTGCACGTTTACCTGAAAACAGCTCACAGAGGTGTGCTTGTCTTTAGCACTCAGATGCCCAACTCCCAATGGTGTCTAAACCCAGATAAATCCGTTTTACCCTGCATAAAGCTTATGCAGGGCAAACACAGAAATTGTTCGCCCTCTATAACACTGATAGAGAGATATGCACAGTTGTTTGCTCCCCCAGGTATTAATACATACTCTGAGTAAATTACTAAATAAAAAGTGATTTTATTAAATACAGAAAATAGGATTTAAGTGGTTCCAAGTAGTAACAGACAGAACAAAGTAAGTCACCAAGCAAAATAAAATAAAATGCGCAAATCTATGTCTAATCAAACTAAATACAGATAATCTCACCCTCAGAGATGCTTCAGTAAGTTTTTCTCAGACTGGACACCTTCCAGGCCTGGGCACAATTCTTTCCCCTGGTACAGCTCTTGTTCCAGCTCAGGTGATAGCTAGGGGATTCTTCATGATGGATCCTCTCTCCCCTTTGTTCTGTTCCACCTCTTTATATATCTTTTGCATAAGGCGGGAACCCTTTGTCCCTCTGGGTTTCCACCCCCCCTCACTGGAAAAGCACCAGGTTAAAGATGGATTCCAGTTCAGGTGACATGATCACATGTCACTGCAAGACTTCATTGCCCACTTGCCAGCACACACATATACAGGAAGACTAACAGGTAAACACAACCATCTGCAGACAATGGTCCTGGTTAATGGGAGTCATCAAGATTCCAAACCATCATTAATGGCCCACACTTTACATAATTACAATAGGCCCTCAGAGTTAAATTTTATATTTCTAGTTTTAGATACAAGAGTGGTACATTTATACAAATCAGATGATCATACTCAGTAGATTATAAGCTTTGTAATGATACCTTACAAGAGACCTTTTGCATGAAGCATATCCCAGTTACGTTATATTCACTTATTACCATATTTTCTCTAAAACTATCCCAGTTACATTATATTGACTTATTATCAAGTTTTTATAAAACCATATAGACTGCACAATGTCACACCAGCTATGCATTTGTCAGTATTCAGTGAGGCCTAGGAGCCTTGGCATGCGCTGGCATCTGGTCTGACAGCATCACAAACAGTTCTCTCTACAGAATTTTCTAGTGTTTAAGAGGTGGGGGTAGGAGGAGGGTTTTTTTGAGAAAAGATAGATACAAGAACAAATAAAAAGGGAATAACCTCACTCTAAGACATCAAAGCTCTGCTGATGCCAGGCACCATCTCCAGCGTCAGAACTCTTAATATACCGGGGAGCTGGATTCCATCCAAGGCACCTCAGGAGGCCCACAGAAGAGAGAACCCCGCTGCTGTGAAACTTAAGAGCTCTGAAGTTGTGGAAAGTGCACCAGAACTGGGCTTCCAGCTGCACAACTTGCAATGGGCTTAGGAACCCTTCTTCAATCCCTTCTCAATTTTCAATATCTGCAGGAGCCCTTCCTCAGCCGCCTCATAACTGACAGCTTTGCTAAGTTAGCCATGCACACAAGCACAGCAAAGCTTTGAAAAAGAAAAGAAAAACAACAAATGTTCTTGCTTATTATGTGATATTCCAAAGCTAATAACTTACTCTAATCAAAATCTATTTCTTCTAGAAAGACACTGCGCCACACTGAGAGCCCATTTTCCTGTCAAAATTATTTTTATAATAGGGTTATTTCCCCACACTGTCCTTGAACTCAAAAGTCTAATTTTCTCCTCTGGAGATTTAAAAGAAAAGTCACATTTGCTCAGACACCAACCCCAGAAAATAATAGCCCAAAGATGAACATTTTGGGAAGTTATGAATGACCAAAGTCATGGAAACCCATGCAGCTTTATCTGTACTACCCTATTGTCTTTGCTGGTATTTGATGATGAAAACAAATACTGGTGCTGGGAACTGATGCTACATTAATAATACTGCATCCTTGTCTACAGCAACAGCAAAATAGTTCAGTGATAATTTAGTGGTTACTTCTAAAATGTTTCAGGATTGCAGCCCCTATGCTCAGGACATATGGCATCCCAAAGGGAGCCAAGAGAAGCAGAACCATGCCAGGCCTGGAGGCAGTTTGGAAGCTGCCTAGAGGGCAGGAGTTTACTGCACCACTCAAAGGGGTCAAATAGTAGTGCAATTCCAAATCATTTCTTACTATGTGCTGTGCCTTAAGCCTCAGCTGCATAAAAAAAGTTGCACTGATTTAACTTGAAGTGTGATTTTAAACCAATGCAAACCCCTGTACAGACATTCAGAATTCATCTTAAACATTCTCATAAGATCATAAGAACATAAGAAAGGCCGTACCGGGTCAGACCAAAGGTCCATCTAGCCCAGTATCCTGTCTACCGACAGTGGCCAATGCCAGGTGCCCCAGAGGGAGTGAACCTAACAGGCAATGATCAAGTGATCTCTCTCCTGCCATCCATCTCCACCCTCTGACAGACAGAGGCTAGGGACACCATTCCTTACCCGTCCTGGCTAATAGCCATTAATGGACTTAACCACCATGAATTTATCCAGTTCTCTTTTAAACTCTGTTATAGTCCTAGCCTTCACAACCTCCTCAGGTAAGGAGTTCCACAAGTTGACTGTGCGCTGCGTGAAGAAGAACTTCCTTTTATTTGTTTTAAACCTGCTGCCTATTAATTTCATTTGATGACCCCTAGTTCTTGTATTATGGGAATAAGTAAATAACTTTTCCTTATCTACTTTCTCCACATCACTCATGATTTTATATACCTCTATCATATCCCCCCTTAGTCTCCTCTTTTCCAAGCTGAAGAGTCCTAGCCTCTTTAATCTCTACTCATATGGGACCCGTTCCAAACCCTTAATCATTTTAGTTGCCCTTTTCTGAACCTTTTCTAGTGCCAGGATATCTTTTTTGAGATGAGGAGACCACATCTGTACGCAGTATTCGAGATGAGGGCGTACCATCGATTTATATAAGGGCAATAATATATTCTCAGTCTTATTCTCTATCCCCTTTTTAATGATTCCTAACATCCTGTTTGCTTTTTTGACCGCCCCTGCACACTCCTAATTGACTTAAGTTAAACCAAAGGAAGAGTGTCCACACAACTATCTATTCCACTTTAACTAAATCGTTTTAAAACACACACACTTCAGTTAAATCAGTGCAACTTTGTTGTATAGATAAACCCTAAGTGGCACAATCTAAATCCAAATATTAAACTATACAAAATTAACACCTTATTCAGATGAAGGGAGAAAGTTCAAATTTCACAGTACTATTTGGTTCAGTGTGTCAGGAATCAGACTCATCGCAACCATCTATTGGTTTATATTTTGAACGTTACCAAAAGAATATAGAAATGTCATGGTTAACAAAAGTAGATTCTGGAAAATTGCAAAATTCCATAAAATTAAATTTTTTCCCCATTGTTTCTATGGATTTCTAGTATCTTTGTTCATTGCTTAGTAAGAGGTTCTCAAGTTGCACTGAAAATAAACATTGGCAATTCATACAACTTAAAGGTCACTCGCAAAATAAAAAATGAGAATTGGGCTAAGTACAGATTTTACAGCTGAATGTTCCCTCTAATATGGCCGTGGGGGCACTCAGCACAAGAATAAGTTTTAACTAGCCTTTAAAAAATATTTCTACAACATGATGCTCATGGCATTTCCTTGGCCACTGGCAATACCCTATAAAGCATCAAACTCTGACATCCCAAACACTAATAGTCGCATTGCAACCTCTTTTATGTCTAATGTCACATAATGGTATATCTGCAGTGAAGCAGGAAGTACCAAGAGGATACTACAGAGGGAAAATATATTTTTTGAAATCTTGTCTAAAATGTATTTACCTGCTGAAGACACAATACAATTGGGGTAGCAGAGACTTTCAACACTTTTCAGAATTTTAGCCTTAACTGAGTTCATTTTTCCTTTGCAGTTTACCATCAACTGTTTGACAGGTGTCACCATCAAGAGACAGGTTTTATTTGAAAAACCAGTAAGCATAGGTAGGAGTATTTTATTGTCACTTAAGTAGGCTGCTCTGAAACAAAATTCTGAAAGTATTAAAATAGAGAGCCTTTTCCACTCTGATTTTATGAAAACAGCCTTGAAATAGCTGGTAGCATCCAGCTATAGTTTAGACAGAAAGCTTCCTAGAATTAGCTGGGGAAACAACAGGCATAGAAGACGGAGGATTCTGGAGGAGGCATAGTGGTTCTGGCTGATTTCTCTTCATTGTCAGTCAGAGATTTCTAGGGTGTGTTTGAACAGCATTCTGCGCGTGTATTGTTCTTGTTGGCAGTGTGATGCTTGAATCAAGGAGGACAATCACTAGAATGCAAATTTGACACAAATGTAAGACAGTCACTCATTTCATGGCAGAAGTAGCTCTATCCTTTTCAAAAATCTCACCTCAAGGCTTTCAAGTGTGTATGGCTCAGAAGACAAGTGGGAAGGATCATAGAATATCAGGGTTGGAAGGGACCTCAGGAGGTCATCTAGTCCAACCCCCTGCTCAAAGCAGGACCAATCCCCAGACAGATTTTTGCCCCCGATCCCTAAATGGCCCCCTTAAGGATTGAACTCACAACCCTAGGTTTAGCAGGCCAATCCCCCCATCCAGTTTCACAAAAGAAGTTTGTGTGACTTCTTTTGAAAGCAGAAACACCTGACAAACATTGCATACATTTCTACTCCCCAAAAGTTTGAACAAGAACTACTGTGGCTTTTTCATATGTTTCTTGATGGACTGTATTCATAATGTATTTGGTGCTCTGCCAAACTTTCTAGTGTGTAAGAGTCAAGCTTTATTGAACCAGCGCTTCATATTCTAATACACGCATGGCTAGATTTTTGAAGTTTTATTTTAAATGTTGATTTTAATACATTCTTTAGAGTCTAAAGTTTAGACAATCTACATAACATCATATATTAATGACTATATAAAAATGGCACCTTCTCACACAGCACATCCATTCCTTATATGTCCTCAGAGTCATATCTGCTTATTGTAGTGAAAAAAAAATCCTTATTTCTTTTTACTCTTCTTATTGGAACTAAGCCAGAACACTAAGAGATTGATTTGGTGTATGTTCCTTATTACACCTTGCAAAACCAACAATCCCACTGAATATAATTGGGGTTTGTGTACATTAGTATCCCCCCCCTAAAATTTCCCATCAGTTATGCTGCTCCACCAGTAATAGCAATGAGGAAGCACTGATACTTTCACTGAAATGTTGTCTAAACTTGCTCTGAGATAGGTTCAATAACATGGTACCAGCATCATAGCTACACTAATTGTCCCACTGTTACTACTACTGTAGGAATTGCAGCAATGATAGCAATTGCGGGAAATTTTAGGGAAAAAAGGATATTGTAGGCTCAGTTTTAGTTATATTTGCGTAAATCATATGAGTACAAATAAGTTGCACAGATGTAACAGAGTGCAGAATTTGGCCTCTAGAACAGGGATCCACAAACTTTTAACCTCGCGCCCCTCTTTATCCCTGTCTGTGTACTGCCTCCCCCAGAGCTGGGGCCGGGACAGGGGCTGCAGCTCGGTGAGGGGGGCCATGGACAGGCTGTGGACAGGGGCAAGGATGCTGAGGCTGGGGCCACAGATGGGGGCTGGCAGCGGGGCCCCAAGCCCCAAGCGCGGGACTGGAGCCAGGAGCGAAGCTGGATGGCGCCTCCTCCACGTCTCCTGTGGGGGCTAGCCCAGGCCCCAGCCGTGCTCCCTGAATGTTCCTCAGCGCCCTCCTGTTTGCTGTATCTGTCTGTTGTCTCACATCAAATACCTAGATTATAAATTCTTTTGGGCAGGGACTGCCTTTTCATCACATGTAAGCACAATGGGATCCCAATCTCTGTTTAGTGTCCCAGAGCCCTATTGCAATACAAATAAATAACCTAATTAGCATATTCATTCACATACCCGTAGTATAATATCTATTCTTTGAGTGGCTACCTGTCCAGATTTTGAGTCTGTATCTGTATCTGTTTTGTTATCTTTTGCAAATATTTTTAATTAAAGAAATGTACCATTGTCATGCCCCATACAAGCATTAATAAAAAGAGGAGCAGGGTTGATCTGTGCTTATATTAAAACCTAATGTGCCTAGAGCTTTGAATGTTTTCATTTTAAATGAGTCAGTATAATTAAATAAATAATGGTGCTTCACTCAACTGACTTATGAATCTAATACTTTCATAGGGTGTTAATCAATTTAGTGTCTAGATGCACACAAGAGGATTCTTACATTCATTTTTCTTTTCAAATGACAGCTAAAATTCTTGTTTCCTCAAGCCAAAATCCAAGATTTTAAAGAATGGCAAATCTATCCTGTATCTTTGGGGGACATAATGTAAAGAGAAATGTTGGTAATTGCCTTTTTTTTCCTCTCTGTCATCTTAGGCATGTGGTTACTTTGATGTTCGAAATTGCACTTATTAAAGGTCTAATTTTGAGAATTTTTTCTCTTCTTCTTTCCCTTAGACACTGATATAGTGACATCCGATCACCCCTTTCCTGCCTCCTCATTTTCTCCCTAAAAAAATCAACTTCAGGACCAAATCATGGCCAGAGATTGTATTCTAGATTGTACCTCATGTTTCTAGACTTTGATATACCCTAAACTTAAGGAAATTTGAATTATTTGTTGACAAAGCACATGTGCATAGGGTGTTTTAACATGATTTCTTTATTTTCAGCCTGATAGGTACATTCAGACATGAGATGCAAAGTGAGCCTACATGATAAATGCCAGAGCACAAAAACTTGACTGAAGAGCTTCCAGGGGCATATTTGCTAGCACATATGACTGCCCTGCAACTTTAATTTATGGTACTGGGTGAGTAACTGAAAGATGCATTCAGAGGATAAACAAGCCTTTAGGCTACATGGAGTGGAGAAGCTGCCTTCATATGTGTTTATTTTCCATTTCAAATGAAGAGAAAGCTTTTATCCCTTCCCTTCCCCTTGCAGATAGAAAACAGTAGAATCTATCTGAACAAAGCATCTTTTCTCAAAAGGTTTTTAAACAACTATTTCCTACAGTGTGCTTACAGAAAAAGCATTCCCCTCCCGTTTAAAAAGGTTGAGGGGGATCCTTAAACTGCTAATTTCTGAGAGGGACTCTCATTCTTTTATATAACACAGTTTGTAAAAGTTCCTTTCCTTAACTACCCAAACAGGCTACAGGATCTCCCCAAACCTCTCAGCTGATTTTTTCACAGAAAATCACTACCCACACAGACTTTCTTAACTAGCATTTTTGAGGTTCTAATCTATGGTCTTTTTCTCCAGTTCATAGATTTCTGAACTTCCACAGAGGAGGCAAAAGTAATGCCAAAAAGAAGATGGAATGATCTTATTTAGGGCACCATGACGGCTTCATTACATCACTGTGATGGAGGATACAAACACAATGCCTTCGATCCAAACAAGTGGAGGAAAACTGCTCATTATTAGCAGGAGGCAAAGCTGTGCTTTCGATCCCTGCTTCCAAATTCTGCACCTTGATGAGAAATTGTAGCCAAATATCAAATTTACAACTTAGAAACATAGTCAAACAATGTTTCCATCATATGATGTTAGTGAAAAGTATCTCCTAACCCAATTTTTTTAAAAAGCAACATTTGAATCTCTTCAGATCAGGGGTGCAAAAGGAGAGGGCAAAATATAGCCAGTGATAGCAAAAATATAAATCGCCCCTTCTCCTAACAAGAGCGATGGCAACCCTTATAAATTGCAGGTTGTTATTGGTAGCGAAATCAAACAACAAGCAATTTCTATCCACCTATCAAGGAAAATGCTCACATGAGCAATGATTGTGTACATTTGTAGGAGTTAAAAAATTATGTATACACACACACACTTAAAAAAAATAATGCCCACTCATACATTCTAGATATCTGACACCGTTTTATTGACAGTAAGGTTCCAACATAAGTAAACTTCAGGAATGACATTCAATATGATCCATAACTAATAAACCATGTAAAGAAAAAGCGATGTAAATGTGTGTGCAAGTTGGACACTGTTGTCAGGCTCCTGGTGAACTGCTAATATGGTCCTTTGTCACAGAGTGTCATTACCCTGATCTAGATTTTGCAGTTTAATCCAAGATAAAAACAGCGATGCTTTTATGTTCCAGTGCTTTGATACTATATATCCTGGTTGATTATTAGTAGAATTAGATGGACCTAACTCTTGCTACAAGTTCCAGTATTGTAAAGAAGATTGTTTGTGGTGGGTATTCTAAATGATAAACCTCCATCTTAATGACAAATCCTCAGTATTTCATCACTGTCCATCTTTTATTCAGCTGCACACTATCTAACCGGCAATGTAACTTTGTATGCTGCTAAATGGTTCTCCTAATTGTTTGGGTAATACAGTGAAGGTCTATGTCATGAGGTACTGTCAAGGCTGTATCCCCACTTTGAACTTTAGGGTACAAGAGTGGGGGCCTGCATGAGGACTTCTAAGCTTAACTACCAGCTTAGTTCTGGTCCGCTGCCACCATCCCAAAGCTAATTCCCTTTCCTGGGTAGCCTTGAGAGACCTTCACCAATTCCCTGGTGAATACAGATCCAAACTCCTTGGATCTTAAATAAGGAGAAATTGACCCTTCCCCCCTCCTTCCTTTCACCAACTCCTGGTGAATACAGATCCAAACCCCTTTTGGATCTTAAAACAAGGAGAAATCAATCAGGTTCTTAAAAAGAAGGCTTTTAATTAAAGAAAAAAGGTAAAAATCATCTCTGTAAAATCAGTATGGAAAATAACTTTACAGGGTAATCAAACTTAAAGAGCTTAGAGGACCCCCCTCTGTCTTAGGTTCAAAGTATAGCAAACAAAGATAAACACTCTAGTAAAAGGTACATTTACAAGTTGAGAAAACAGTAAATCTAAGACGCCTTGCCTGGCTTTTACTTACAATTTTGAAATAAGAGAGACTTGTTTAGAAAGATGGGGAGAACCTGGATTGATGTCTGGTCCCTCCCAGTCCCAAGAGCGAACAACCCCTCAAAACAAAGAGCACACACAAAAGCCTTCCCCCCCCCCCAAGATTTGAAAGTATCTTGTCCCCTTATTGGTCCTTTGGGTCAGGTGTCAGCCAGGTTACCCGAGCTTCTTAACCCTTTACAGGTAAAAGGATTTTGGAGTCTCTGACCAGGAGGGATTTTAGTACTGTACACAGGAGAGCTGTTACCCTTCCCTTTATAGTTATGACAGGTACTCTTAAAATTACTGCAGATTGTACAGTCCTATTAAGAATTTACCATAAACCAAATATATTTTCCATGAACAGTACATTTCAGAACTGTATTGCACACATTTACAGTACACAGGGACATTACAAAATATGACCTGTAGCATATTTTAAGTAACAGATTTCTATAGGAGAAAGCTTTTAACTCTACATGAGGTAAAAGACATTCTGATTCCTGAATTCAGTGGCTCCAGAGATCTCCCCGGTGACAATGCAAGCAAGTCCAACTGTGAATAATGGTGCAGTAGAGCCTTTGAGCATCGTGGAAGTATTTAATTAAAGACACATTACTGTAGCCAATAATTGTGTAGAATTCCCTTTGACATCAGCCTGACTTTTGCATATGGAGCAACTGCCATCAGTTCTGAAGGCCTAAACTGAAGCAAGTCAAAGCTCTGTGCTGTCACAGCATGGAGCTACACAACTGCCTAATACAAAGATGGATGGGGTCATAGCCCCATATTGTTCACACTCCACATTAGTAGAGCTGGTTAGAATATGGGATTTTCCCTCCAACAGACAATTTAGAAAAAAAATGAAAATGAAATCATTTTCATGAAAATTTTCCATGGAAAGTTTCAATTCCTCAGCGCAAAATTGAAAGCCTCAACGTTTAATCCAAAATCCAAAAATTCGGGGCTGAAAACTGAAAATATTGCTTTGGAAATGTCATAGAATATCAGGGTTGGAAGGGACCTCAGGAGGTCATCTAGTCCAACCCCCATGTCCTTGGGTTCTTCATGGGAATTGTAGTTTAGGTGCGTCATGACCTGATTATCCTTGATGGTCTGGGCTCCATGGATGCTCCTGAATCTGTCTGTTAGCTGAGCTGCTGTGGTGTAGTCTGTACATAAAAGATGTAGTCTATCCTGAGAGCCTGCTTCACAGAGGAGAATGAGAGCAAGAGGCAACCAAACTACAATTCTCACGAGGCAGTGTGCTAACTTTTCCAAATCAAAACTTTGGTTTCTGACAAAAAGTTGAAACTTTATGTGGAAAGCAGACACTTGGACAAAATGATTTTTTTCATGAAAACTCAATATTTTGTGAAAAACCCTTCTGATGGAAAATTTTCCTCCAGCCCTAAACAAGATTTTTTGCATAAGGACTCCAAGTGTATATGGCCCTACAAAGGCGCACAAATGAGGGAATCTCTTTATCTTTTTCCCCAACTTTCATTCATATGCAGGAGATCAAACATAATTTGGTCTTAATGATACAGTCACTGAGTTCAGTCTGAATATTCTACAGCCCAACTTTCCTTTTTAACTGTTATAAGAACAGTACATAACAAGCGAGAATGTGAGCAATAATGTAGAGTTGTTTGAACATTTTCAAATTTCTCAATGGAAAAAAGACTAATGTTCCCAAAAAAGTTTCATGAAAAAAATTATTTTAATTCACCAGCTATATTGCTGGCTGGAAAAAAAATAGAATGTAACATTTTTTGACAAAAAAGGGGAAAATATTTAATGAAAATTGTAGTGAAAATTCTTCCCATTTTCCAATGACAGAAAACAACTTACACAATAGAATGAGGGTGCTATACTTACTCCGATCTGTCAATGCCAAATAATCACAATAATATAATACATTACAACATATTGAATTGAGCTAATAGTGTATCTTAATAAATGCAATTATTCTCCTGAGGCATTTGATCTTCCTAACGTTAACTTTTATCAGCCCATACACTTTCCAGGCAGCAAAAGCATTTGGAGAACTTAACCTTAACAAATGGTAATCTGCCTTTTTGTGCAATATATCACCAGATTTGACAAATGCTGATTATACTACTTGTAAAAATAAGACCAATTAGGTCTTATCTGATGTCTAGCAAGTAGTTCAGGAAATACAGGTGCCTTGAAAATGTAGAAAAGAATTATGAAAGTGAAAATGTCGAGGCTTATCGTATTAAAATCCTTAAAAATAAAAAGCTTCTGGAGGCAAAGAGTTTGAGAAACTTCTTCTAAGTCCACTCCATGCTCATTGCACATTAACCAAATATGTTGTACTTTATTCTTCCACCATTTCTGCTTTAAAGAAATGTATTTAAAAGTATGTCCTCAAGCCCTCCGTTTGCATGTAATCAAAGAGCTCTTTCATGAGACTGTTCCCAAGTGCTTCTGCATAATTCTCTATGTTCAGGTTAAATCTGCATTCAAAACGACCACTTCTGAACAATGTACAATCAAAACAACAATTAGGAATTAGTAATGAATAACTGGTTTGTTAGTGACCAGTAACATTAACATCACAGTGCATGGCCGTTTCACACTGACATTAATTCCATTCTTAAACCATACTGAAGTAAGAGAAACAATCTTGTTTTTACTCTCAAGTTAGCCTCTGAATTTAATAATACATATTTGCTGTTCTTTGAATTCTTGCTTTTACACTCTGTTAGCTGTGCTATGCATCATATTATATGTGATTAACACTGTATGCTGACAAAACAGATGCACCAAACCTGGAGTGCATGCAGTGCTTTACCATGCAAAGATGAAGACACTTATTAACGAATACTCTTTATGTAGACTGGTAGTGAATATGGCTCTGTGTCCCTAAAGTTTACAAATGCAGGAATGAAAGATTGCAAATATGAGAAGTTACTAAAACATGAACAAACTGTCAGAGGTTGATTCTCTTATGGCCTGATCCAACATCTACTAAAGTAAATGGAAGGATTCCCAGTGACTTTATTGAGCATTGGTACAAGCCCAGAGAACTGAGTAAAAGTCATTTCTGTCTTAGCAGCTTTCTCTGAACTTACAATGAATTTTATAGATCTTTGCTAGCCAAACAATGCTAGTCATAGCAACACTTGTTGATCAAATTTTTATCTGCTTTGCAAACACACACTGTGGGGGGAAATTGTTCTGCTTGTGTAACTACTAATAAAACAATTACAAATCATGCTGTTATGAAACACCTTCTACTTGAATTAGACTAAAAATGTAATACAATTATTTCCATTTTTGTTCTCAAACAACAGGAAATGTTCATGATATAGTATTTGATTTTACCCATTTTCAACTGTTTGTGGTTGGTTTTTATGTCAGTTCTCCAAATGTCACCTACATTTTGCTTGGATTTTGAAAATTTTACTCAAAGGTTAGTGTATATTCTGTACTCAGTACATTTGGCAGAGATATTTTTAGGTCTCACAAGTTAAGCAGAGTCAGGCCTTCTCATTCATTAAGTGAGAGACATCCACTGAACCAACAAAGAACAGCAGGATCCAGTAGGGGGCATTCTACCCAGAATTGAGCCAATATTCCAGAATGTGTTGTTGGAAGTGCCATCTCTCAGATTCAACTAAAATGGAGGTCCTGACAAGTCACAGCCAATAATCCCATCGTGCTTTTTATAAGATTAAGAGTCCTCCATTGCTCTACACCCTGTGCAATCATTTGATAGCATTTTGCATGCATTTTGGGAGCAACTGAGAACAACAGCATCTTATCCCCACCTTGCCATGGCTTAAATGATTGCATAAGGTACAGAACAATGGAGAATCATACAAAGAATGCTAGCCCTGGTGTTCCAGACACATTTAATTTGAGAAAATACATGCTAACTATATAAAAAGTCCACCTGCAGTTTTGTTTGTCCTGGATTATGGTTGGCTGTTAAATAGATGCTATGTTCCAGCCCAGAGTAGGGTGAAATTATTATTATATACTTCACATTACTATGTTCTTCAAAAGGACTGGCATGTTCATATATAGCAGGGATCGGCAACCTTTAGCACGCAGCCCATCAGGGGAATCTGCTGGAGGGCCGGGACGATTTGTTTACCTGCAATGTCCTCAGGTTCGACCGATTGCAGCTCCCACTGGCTGCGGTTCACCGTTCCAGGCCAATGGGGGCTGCGGGAAGCGGCGCAGCCGAGGGATGTCCAAAACATGAATCATATGGTATCAGGCAGGTGGCACACTATCCACCCTAGTGATCTTATTTGCTACACAGAGGAAAGACTCAATATGCAAAGGTATTGATAACTTGGAACTTGCATTACTAGCTACTTAGTTAACCTTCTGTTACAGAACAACCTATTTACCAAGGCAATAAAAAATAAATGATATGGGGGATCCACAGCTGCATGGCTGGCTTGGTTTTATTAACCCTTAGTATCCTGAAGACAAATAAACCACAATCAGCATTCTGTGTTGCATTACCGAGGGTGAGAACTTCCTCCACTTACTACCTGATAGCCTCTAAGCACAGAGTCCCTCTATGGACTGTGCCAGCTTCTTTCCACATCTGACCCCTGGTATCTATGTGTGCCTTCTGCCAACTGCTGATTCCTTGGCTGAGGAACCGGTCGGAGAGGGCACTGAGGGAGGCAGGAGACAGTAGGGAGAACATGTTAGAGGAGAATGTGTGGTTCCTAGCAGGGGAAAGGCAGAGCCACTCAAGAATTACTGTAGGGATGGATACTGACTTGACTGTGCCTCCTAGCATCCATGACAACATTTATCTTTTGCAGTCTCCTCAGGTTAACCTAGCAAAAACCAAACACTTAGAATCATAGAATATTAGGGTTGGAAGAGACCTCAGGAGGTCATCTAGTCCAATCCCCTACTCAAAGCAGGACCAACACCAACTAAATCACTTCACCACCAGTCCAAGCAATGATAGAAACTCAGTGTAAACAAAGTGCAGACATTTTGCCATCAGTAGCAATGTGCTAGTGGTGAGTTATGTTTCTAATTTTTTCCAGTATCAATGCAACACTAGGTCACTACAAAAACCCATAGGCAGTTTAACAAACCCCAGGGGGTGTACACTGGGGAATCAATTTATTTCCTAGGGATATTCTATAATGTTTCAGAGATTTAAAATAAAATGCCATCATGGGCAACCATGAACTAGTATTTTCCTCATTACCATGCAAAGCAAACATGCCTGTGTGTAAACTTCAGGTTATCACTTGTCCCCAAATTTTCAAATGTCCCCTTCCCATTGTATTTGCCCTATTTTTTATATTCTATCTGTACCAGTGTATCTTAAAAATAACACTTTACATTAATGTGGAGTTTCTACACTTCCAAGTTCTTTATAAAGTTTAAGTAATTAGTCTTCAATTTGTCTTCTGCTAAAATGACCAAAAGCGGATGGTTGTAAGTGAAGATATTATTTAAAACTTTATAAGGCTTTCATTTCCACTGATACAGCAAAGCACCTACACCACTGCTACATATTTTTAGTTCTGCCTTTTGGCATTTAAAATCATGACCATGCTATGTGCACTTGAGACAGACATGAGCCCACCTGTCTTACCTTACCAGCCTGTACTAGCATGGAGACCCCATCGGGCTAGATTTCCAAAAGAGCTCAGAATCTGGCAGCTCCTACTGACAATGGGTGCAACTTTCAAGAGGGCTTAACTGACTTATGAGTCAAACGCCCATTTTCAAAAGTCAATGGGACTTCGGCTCTTATGTCAATTAGGCACTCTTGAAAATTTTACCCAATGCCTTTAATGGGAGCCACTAGGTGGTGAACCCTATGAAAATCTGGCAAATAACTGTTAGAGCTATCACCATAACTCTTCAGTGGGCAGGACTGATCATTGACTTTACTGGGTGATTTGTGTGTATCTTTAACACAGTCTTACACCAGAATTAGAAAAGTGAGCCAGAAGGTGGCTCAGTGTGACAGGTGGCTACTGGAAAGCATTATTAATGATTAATTATTATTGTGATTACTTATTTGTTTCTAGTGGTACCCACAATGTGCCTAGGAGCTGTACAATCATAAGGCATAGCCCCTTAGAAGCTGAAAAAAATCTACTTGACTCTTGCTTCCGACTTTACTGGGAAGCCTGATGATGGAATGATACAACACTGGCATATCCTGCATTTGCTGCCGAGGAGGTGTTTTGGACAAGGATAGGACATGGTATGAAGCCACTGGCTAGAGGCAATTGACTGACTGTAGTCTGTCAAAATCCTTGTAAAAATGATAGTGGTGCTGCCTGAGAAAAGATGACCACTTAAACCATTTAACAGCCTATTAACCCAACCAATAAAACAAGGCATTGTATATTGAGATAGTTACTCCACTCTCACGGAACTGCAGGCCAAGAATAAGATACCCCAAAAGCATCATTCACTTCCAAGAGGATTCCACATAACATATAGTGAACCCATATTTTCTGAAGGCCGAAACCACTGGATTATGGCACTGATCGTATTATTTTAAAAGATTTTCCACAAACTAGACCTCCTCACACATCTTTATTTGCAGTTATCTTTAAAAACAATTTGTCCACAGATTCTGGCAACCTCTCTCATTTCCTAGGAATATTTCAAGATGATAACACAATCATATGTAGAAGCGTTGCCATCCTGGAACTGCACTATTAATTTAAACAATGGCTTGGGTGGAGGAGTACTACAAATAGCTGTCTGTACTTTATCTTCATGACACATTTTCACTTTTTTGGAGCTATAACATTTCATTAAACCAACCCCAGGGCACGCCAAATCATATATAAATGTGGAATAAAAGAAATTTTTTTTCAATGCCGTGGCAGGCTTTTTTCAATGAATAATCAGTGGAAATGGTCCACGGGGGATGAAATGTCAGATTTATATTACATTGACATCTTGAAAATAGAGATAAAGAAAAATATGTAAGTGACTCGGTAAACTTCTTTTATTCATTGTTTATATCTGAACCGGAGAGCCTAGAGGTTTATTTATAGGTCATTTATATAGAGTATATAAAGTAGTCTGAGAAGAGGGTTGGGATTGCCACCTTAGGAACACTGATTACTAAAATGCTGCACTAAAACACTATTTCTGGTATACCATTAGCACAGGGATCGGCAACCTTTGGCATGCGGCCCGTCAGGGAAATCCGCTGGTGGGATGGGATGGTTTGTTTACCTGCAGCGTTCACAGGTTCGGCCGATCGCAGCCCCATTGGCTCGGAATGGTGAACTGCGGCCAGTGGGAGCTGTGATCAGCTGAACCTGCGGACGCTGCAGGTAAATAAACCGTCCCGGCCCACCAGTGGATTTCCCTGATGGGCCACGTACCAAAAGTTGCCTATCCCTGCATTAGCAGATGTTTGGAACTATAACTTATTCCTACTGTCACTGTCTTTATTTTTGCTCCTACTACAGCAGACAATTTTGAAAAAATCCCACTAATTTAAGTGGTTGCACTAACTTGACCCACTAACCATCCTGAAAAGAGGGACATTCATTGATTTCAAAAAGCAAAATACATACTTGTATGAGGATTAGATGACTACAGTATTTCTTAATGCTGGAACAGCAGAGGAGAATTTATGCACAAGTTACAAGAGTGGTTTAGCAAAACCACTAATTATTTAAGTATTTATTATCTATTCATTTATTTATATCACTCCATATATACACAGGACACTTCACAGAGCAGATAAAGACAGGTTCCTTGTCCAAAAGAATTTACAGTGTAAGGCCTTTTTCCTGAAAACATGCACATTCTTAAAGTACAGCACATCTCAGAGTGTCTGCAAGACCAGGTCTCAGTAAGGACTGACAACAGGAGAGAGAAGACAGGGAAGGGATATGGAAGAGGTGGGACAAAAGCGGTGACAATAAAATTGCTGATCTAATGGAAGGCTAATTACATATTTTGGTGGATACAGCTAAAGTTAGGAATCTAAATCCATATTTAGATACGCACAGTTCCTACTGATTTAAATGGCGTTATTTGCTACTTATTTAAGCTAGTGTGAGATTTGAACCAGCCCCATAGTTCATAGTCAAGTTTGAAGAAAATTGGATTTTGATAAAGTATGTAATTGATGTGAGGGAAGAGGCATCAATGATGGGATCAGGAATTAAGTTTCAGGCATAGATGGGACACAATGAAAAAAGGAACCGAGGTAGGTATAGGAAGACATGAAGGGCCATCCAGATGAGCAATTTGGGCTGAGCGAAGAGTTCATGGAACAGTAAAAAAGGAGATGAGGGAAGTAAGGCAGGAGTAAGCTGAGGTGTGGAAGGTCTTGAAAGCCAAAGCTAAGAAGGTGGAGTTGACGTAGGATAGAATGGAAACATAGCGGAAGGAGTGAACATGGCCAAGGCATGGTAGATGGAACAGTGTTCTGGATTGGAAAGGTTGAAGTAATCTTCAGGAAGCCAGGGAGAAGAAATTGGTTGTACCCAAGGTGTGACGTGGCCACGGCTGGGGTAAGGGATTTGGAGATGGGGAATGTAGAAGATTTTGCATAATAATTATAGATTACAATGTACCAAAATTCCTTCACACAATGTATATACCACTAAGGTAAAGCTGGTTAAATCCCTAAGGATTTTTTTATCATCGGTGTTCAAAAATGAAACTATTTTACCTTAAAAACCAAGAATTTGTAGTTCCAAAAGGCATAGCAGTGTAACATGTTCAAAGAAAGGAATTACTTGTATATCTATGGATGCCCACAGTGTGTTCCATGAGCCAAACACAACCTGCATCCACCATCTTCCTATAATTAAATTATGGAGTGAGAACACAGATGATAAGCTGCACTTTTCTTTCTTTTCTTCTTCTCCTCCTCACCCCTTCTGGTCAGCCAAAACAAACAATTTCTATTTGCTGATCAAAGAAGAACCATGTACAAGGCAAATACTGTTGTGTTCATTGTCTTTTTAACAAAATGCTATGGTTTTGTATATGAAAGTTAACATAGCCCTTATCGGGCCTTGTGAGTTCCCAATGTGGCTCTCACACTAAAAGTTTGCGTTTATATAGGAAGCCCAATGACATTTCTGAACAGTGTACACACACACACACACACACAAAGTCCTCTCTGTAGTATTTACAAGTTATTGATATCAAATGAGTTCCAGTCTCACTGAAGTATTACAGTTGCAGTAATTTTAGACATCTGGTCACAGCATGAGGAAGCTTTTGTAAGTATGAGTCCCCAGAGATAACAGAGATCAAGCCAGGCTCTCCTACTTTATACTAAATGAGCTGAATCGAAGCCTCTATTAGTGATATAGCTATCTAATTTAGAAAATATTGATGACTTATTGTTGAGCTAGAACTTGTCCAGAAATCAAAGGGCCAACACTAGAAGGCCCAGCTGAAAGGGAGTCAGCAACTCTATCATGCTGCAGGATGTCATCATGATTGATATCAGAATTCATAGGATGTACATGGATTTTATGGACAGGGCAAATCCTAGAACATTCTGGATAAATAATGGGAAGTATATCTAAGAAAATCCATTCTAAAAAAAATACTCCCAATGGATAAACAAAGCCGCTTGGAAGATCTTTATTGACTGGTAAATGACAGGACAAAATTACACTGAGAAGAAATGGTGCCTAACCTACTTAAGACCAGAATTGATCCCAAACCTGAGTTCCCCAGAGATTCTTTCTGACAGGTCTCAAAACAGGACAGGACTGATTTGTACAAGCAATAGAAAACTGTCTGCATATTATTCTGAAGTTCTCTTATTAACCCATACAGCAACCATTACTTTTTAATTTTTCTTAATTACTATTATTATTAGTGTTCCTTTACAAAAAGGTTGGTATTTGCTGAAGAGCTTAATGCAGTTTGGACTGGTAGAGAATTTTGAACAAGCAAAACTGGAAGAGGGATTTGGCATTCATATGGATCTGCTCAGTGCTGGAAGTCTAATTTTTTTGTGCTTAGTAAAGTAATTATAGGCGCCCACTATCACTGCTATAGTTACGGGCATGTCAGCATTTCCATTATAAATCCAGTTTTTCAAATATTATAATTCAGCTGTGAAAATTTGCTTCAGCCTCAAACTTGGCACGGAAGTCGCAGGTTGGGAGCACATTTCTGCCACTTCAGATGCTTGTTGTGCCCCGACAGCTCAACACTAGCTTTACATTAAGAGATGAAGTTTTATGCTTAATTAATGAGGTCAAAACAAAATAACCTGGGGCAAATCAAATCCTATTTTATAACTGGATTTATAAAGAATTGAAAGAGGGAAATCTCTGAAATTTTAGAAGAAATTATGCAATGTTACTCTAGCTACACCATTAATCTGTGCAATGATTCATCAGTAAAACATGTAATCCAGGTTTATTTAAATGTTACTATAATTATTATAATATAATACAAATGTACCGTAGTTTAACACAGTTTAACATAGAGCAGGGCATTGCTATTTTTGCTTAACCATGTACAAAATTATCTTACATTTGTCTCCGTGCTATCCTTCCCAAAGGCCGTGAAGTCATTTGATTCCCTACAGACCCAGTGTCCTGCGAGTCCTACTCATCATCTTTGGGCTAGATTCTGATTATACTACCTCTAGTTCTATGCTATTGATTCTCCAGTACAGATACAGTATTGATGATTTACAATGGTGTCAGAGTATATTCAAGCTCCAAGTTAATGGGAACTTTGCTTCAGTAAAGACTGCAGGATTGGGTCCTCTGTAGGTTGAGGTTTGAACTCTCTGAATAAAGCAGGAAAGATTCTGAACTCTGTAGCTCTCCTATTTGATTTTTTAAATATGGTAAACAAACAAATGAACATGACACATTTTAAGAGTGCCGTTACCTTATCCCTAATTTTAGGCATTAGATGTATCATTTACTATGCAACCTTTCAACACTTGTTGCTAATTTAAGGCTCTATCCAGCCATGCTTCACTGTAATGAAATAGAACATCACTGTGAAAAACAAAATAGAACATGTAAACAACTAACAATTCTGTGTAATTTGTATTCTGTGTAATGTGATGCCCTGATTTGAATCCTGATATTAATAGGAAAATCATACCTTGTTTGAGTACTCTTATAAAATATGTTTTGGACAATAGGCTAATTATTTTATTCCTTGCACTTTAAAATATTTCTGTTGCAAAATACTTCCTAATTCCCAATCAATACTAACAAATGATTGGTCCAGAAATGGATAAAATGTCTGCTTTACTATTGCAAAGGTACTACATTCAAATATTGTGGCAGTTTTAAAAGGTTCTCTCCATAACTTGTGTTCTTCCAGTGTCACATAGATCATGAACTTTGTGATATGTAATTCATTTGTTATCCAAAAGTATTCTGCATTCAACAAGAGTATAAGCAATTCTTTTTGTGCAAGTAATCAAACATTATACACATTGTTAAGTCTAAATTTCATGACATTTTGCATATATGTACTATAGTTCTTTTGATGACACAGACTAGGTAACAGCCTTTGTTTTAACTCTTTAGCAGCAAAGCTACATGAAGATGTGATATCTGTAGATAGTGAGTGCCACATTGGAAAAAGGTTAGTTATTTAAATGGTGAAGTAAAAAATCCATCAGGAGTTATTTAGTCTTTGCCTTTTTCATATCTCTCATTTCATTTCATATCTCTATCCATGTGAGCTTTGCATTGGGGAAGAAGGGAAAAACTATCCCTATGTCTCGTTTCACTTCACTTAAAGGATTAACTAGCCCCTTTCTAATATGACTGTATATAAGATACCATGCATGAAATTTTGGTTCCATGGGGAGTTTTGCCACTGATTTCAGTGGCGCCAGCATTTCATTTTACATCTTTACATAGCTTATTCTAATTTAGCTTTCTTTGCATATGAAATGTTCTGGCCCAGATAAATCAGTACTTCACTTTTATTTCTTAACTGTGGAAAAAGGCTGCATACATTTCATGAAGTTTCACACAGGTGTTCAGCATGTGCTTACTGAAGAGTTGAGCTTTAGAAAAGAAATAATTGGAATGATTTCTATTTTCTTTACAAATGAAATATTTATATTACAACTGGAAACTGAACTTCCGTGACATAGTATTTTATTGTCCTCTTAGAACTATTAAGGAAACTTATTTTACTAAGAGTCAGGGTAAATTTCTCACTAAATTACAGGGAGGTTTATGACTTTAAAGTTAATAGGAGATACATTTTTAACATCACCATTATTCACAAGAGAATGTACAGTACAGTGAACTGGACAGTTCCTTCTCATCAGATATTAGCAACAACATTTTTATCCTTATGGATAGTCATCATAAGAGACCATAAGAACTGCCACACTGGGTCAGACCATGGTCCCTCTTGCTCAGTATCCTGTCTCTGACAGTGGCCCATACCAGAGCCTCAGGGGGAGTGTACAGAACAGGGTAATTCTGCAGTGTTCCACCCATGTATTCTACTCCTGACTTCTGGTAGTTCAGAGATTTAAGGTTGCCCTGAGAATGGGGTTGTGTCCCTGACTATCTTAGATAACATACACTGATGGACCTATCCTCCATGAACTTATCCATTTTTTAACCCATTTATAATTCTGGCCATCACAATATCCCATGGCAATGAGTTCCACAGGTTAGTTGTGTGCTGTATGAAACAGTACTTCCTCTTATTTGTATTACACCTGTTGCCTATTAATTTAATCAGATGACCCCCATTTTTTACTGTGGTAAATAATACATATTACTTATCTATTCTCTTTTTCCACACCATTCATTATTTTAATAAACCTCTCTCATATCCCCATGTCAGTCATCTCTTTTCTAAGCTGAACAGCCATTAATATTCTTTTTTGAGATAGGGTGACCAGAACTGGACACAGTATTCAAGGCCTGGGCACATCATGTATTTATATAGTGCATTACAATATTTTCTTTCTTATTTTCTACCCCTTTCCTTATACTTCCTAACATACTGTTAGCTTGATTGACTGTGGCTGTGCATTTCATGGAAGTTTTCAAAGAACTATCCACAGTGATTCCAAGATATCTTTCTTTGCTGGTAATGGCTTAATTTAGAACCCATCACTGTATATGTACAGATGGGATTATTTTTCCAATGTTCATTTCTTTGCACTTATAAATGTTGAATTTTATCTGCCATTTTGTTGCTCAGTCAAACAGTTTTGTGAGATTCCTCTGTACCTCCTTGCATTCAGCTTTGGACTTAACTATCTTGAGTAATTTAGTATCAACTGCAAACTTTGCCACTTCAGTGTTCACACTCTTTTCCAGATCATTTATGAATATGTTGAACACTGCAGGTCCCAGAACAGATCCTTGGGGGATCCTGCTATTCACCTCTCTCCATTGTAAAAATGGACCATTTATTTCTCCTTATGTTTCCATGAGAGGATCCTCCCTCCAATCCCATGGCTACTTAGTTTGCTTAAGACCCTTTGAGGAGGGTCTTGCCAAAGGCTTTTTGAAAATTCAAGTACACTATATTGACTGGATATATAGGTGCCAACTCCATGGGTGCTCCGGGGCTGGAGCACCCACGGAAAAAAAATAGTGGGTGCTCAACACCCACTGGCAGCCCTGTGGATCAGCACGTCCCCCTCCCCCCAGCACCTCCCATCCACCGGTGGCCCCGGCGATCAGCTCCTCCCCTCCCCCTCAGTGCTTCTCGCCCACTGTGGATCAGCTGTTTAGAAGCATGCAGGAGGCACTTGGGGGGACTGGGAGGAGCAAGGGTGGGTGCGCTCGGGGGAGGGGGTGGAATGGGGTGGAGTGGGGGCAGGAAGAGGCAGGGCATGGGGGTGCTTGGGGGAAGGGGTGGACTTGGGGGTGGGGCCTGGGGTGGAGCAGGGGTCGAGCTCATAAAGACAGTGCCTATGACTGGACAACCCTTACCAACCCAGGAAAGAGGGCCTTTAGCAATCTAAGGTTAACATACCTGCCTTCCACGATCCCCTTGCAGCCATCCAGGGCTTTATCACATCTGGAAATTCATATCTGAGTTCCTTCAGAACTATTGGATGAATAACATTTGGTCCTGGTGACTTACTACTGTTTAGTTTAATCAGTTTGTGTTAAAATCTCTTCTATTGATATATCAGTTTGGGACAGTACTTCAGATCTGTCACACAGAAAGAATCTCTCTGATGTGGGTATCTCTCCCACATCTTCTGCAGCAAAGACTGAGGTAAAGAATTCATGTAGCTTCTCCACAATGGCCTTGTCTTCCTTGAGTGCTCCTTTAACACCTTTGTTGTTTAGCAGCCCCTTCCTGCTTCTGATGTACTTGCAAAAACTAAGAGTAATTTTTTAATCTTTAACAAATTGCTTTCTTGGCTTGCCTGACTAAACTTCAGCATTTTACTTGCCAGAGTCTGTGCTGCTTCCTATTTTCCCCATTCGGAAATGTTGATGATAATGTCAAAGTGACAAGTGCTATCATCTGTCTAACTTATATGGCTCTCTGTCACTATCTCTTGGCATGGTCTTTCATGGGGTCTGTGCTTCTCCTATAACCAGCACAAGGAAGCAACTAGTGTGAACTCATTTCCTTGAAAGTAGTACCATAGGCTCTCTATTGCCCGTTTGGCAGCCAAGCGCTCCTTATATCACTGAGTATATTTTCTTGTGGGGGAAGAGTTTCCAGCTGATATGTTCTATCAGGTGTTCTTCTCCATCCAGCTCTTGGAAAGGACCACCCTTACTCCTACCTCCAATGTATCTGTTTGCAGTACAAATTCCTTTTATAAGTTCAGGATATACAACACCGGGTGTCTGCAGAGTATTGCCTTGAGTTTTTGAAAGGCACTTTCACAGGTGGATGTCCATAACACCCATTTTGGTGTAGTGTCCTTAGTTAGGTCAGTTAGAAGGGCTGCTATGGTGGCAAAATGGAGTATGAACAGGCGGTACTAACCAGCCAATCCTAGGAAGGCACTCATGTGCCATTTAGTTGTGGGGGTCTTGTAAGGCTGGCCGCTGCTTCCCGCAGCCCCCATTGGCCTGGAACAGCAAACCGCAGCCAGTGGGAGCTGCAATCGGCCAAACCTATGGACACTGCAGGTAAACAAACCCTCCAGGCCCGCCAGCGGATTTCCCTGACGGGCCGCGTGCCAAAGGTTGCCAATCCCTGCTGTAAGGCATGAACTTTATCCACCAATGGGCAGGCTTGTCCTCCACTGACTGCGTCCAAGGTAACCAACTTCTTCCTTTCCTATTGCACATTTAGCGGGGTTTGCCATTAACCTGGCTTTGCTCAGTGAATTGAGAAAAGTAGCTACTTGTGCAGATGTGAGTCCCAATCCTTGCTATAGATAACTACGTCTTCCCACTATGCAACTGCATATTGACTATGCTGTTGGAGTAGTTGGTCCATCAAATGTTTGAAAGTGGCCACTGCCCCATATAATCCAAAGGGCATGGCCTTAAAATGAAATAGGCTGAGTAGTGTAGAAAAAGTCAACTTCCCCAGGGAATCTGGTGTGAAGGGGATCTGCCAAAATTCTTTTGTGAAATCCAAAGTGGCAGTGATGCTGGAACACTTTTTACAGTGGGGGTTCTGAAAGTCCCTAAAGTTTTTACTTCGCACCCCCTTTAT
Organism: Emys orbicularis; assembly: GCF_028017835.1. Taxonomy (NCBI): domain Eukaryota; kingdom Metazoa; phylum Chordata; order Testudines; family Emydidae; genus Emys; species Emys orbicularis. The sequence goes on along the minus strand of NC_088683.1, from coordinate 262,120,514 downwards.
CCCTGTCCACGTCCCCTCTCCCCAGAGGTGGGGCCAGGAGGGTAAGGAGGCTGAGGTTGCGAACGGTGAACCATGGCCACTGGGAGCTGCGTGGGGCTGTGCCTGTGGACGGTCAATGTAAACAAAATGTCTCATGGCCCACCAGTCAATTACCCTGATGGGCCGCGTGCTGAAGGTTGCCGACCCCTGGTCTAGACCATCCTGCTAAGAGTCTATCCTGCTTTTAAAAACCTCCAATGATAGAGATTCCACAACCTCCCTGAGCAATTTATTCCAGGGCTTAACCACCTTGACTGTTAGGAAGTTTTTCCAAAATGTCCAACCTAAACCTCCCTTGCTGCAATATAAGGCCATTGCTTCTGGTCCTATCTTTAGAGATTAAGGAGAACAATTTTTCTCCCTTCTCCTTTAACAACCTTTAATGTACTTGTAAACTGTTATCATGTCCCCTCTCAGTCTTCTCTTCTCTGATGTTTTCAATCTTCCCTCATCGACCATGTTTTCCAGACCTTTAATCATTTTTGTTGCTGTTCTCTGGACTCTCTCCAATTTGTCCACATCCTTCCTGAAATGTGGAGCCCAGAACTGGATACAATACTCGAGTTGAGGCCTAATCAGAACGGAGTAGAGCGGAACAATTACTTCTTGTGTCTTGCTTACAACACTCCTGCTAATACATCCCAGAATGATCTTTGAGTTTTTTTGCAACAGTGTTACACTGTTGACTCATATTTAGCTTGTGGTCCACTATGACCCCCAGATCCCTTTCCACAGTACTCCTTTCTAGGCTGTCATTTCCCATTTTGTATGTGTGCAACTGATTGTTCCTTCCTAAATGGAGTACTTTGCATTTGTCCTTATTGAAGTTCATCCTATTTACTTCTGACCATTTCTCCAGATTGTCCAGATCATTTTGAATTTTAATCCTATTCTCCAAAGCACTTGCAACCCCTCCCAGCTTGGTACCGTTCACAAACTTTATAAGTGTACTCTCTATGCCATTATCTAAATCATTGATGAAGATATTGAACAGAACCAGACCCAGAACTGATCCCTGTGCAACCCATTTGATATGCCTTTCCAGCTTGACTGTGAACCACTGATAACTACTCTCTGGGAATTGTTTTCCAACCAGTTATTCACCCATCTTATAGTAGCTCCATCTAGGTTGTATTTCCCTAGTTTGTTTATGAGAAGGTCAAGACAGTATCAAAAGCCTTACTAAAGTCAAGATGTACCACATCTACCACTTTTTCCCATCCACAAGGCTTGTTACCCTGTCAAAGAAAACTATTAGGTTCGTTTGACATGATTTGTTCTTGATAAATCCATGGTGACTGTTACTTATCATCTTATTATCTTCTAGTTGTGTGCAAATTTATTGCTTAATTATTTGCTTCATTATCTTTCCAGGTACTGAATATAAGATGACTGATCTGTAATTCCCCGGGTTATCCTTATTTTCTTTGTTATACATGGGCACTATATTTGCCCCTTTCCAGTCCTCTGTAATCAATCTTGTTTTCCATGACTTTTCAAAGATAATTGATAATGGCTCAAATATCTCCTCAGTCAGCTCCTTGAGTATTCTAGGATGTATATCATCAGGCCCTGGTGACTTGAAGACATCTAACTTGTCTAAGTAATTTTTAACTTGTTCTTTCTCTATTTTAGCATCTGATCCTAATTCATTTTCACTGGCATTCACTGTTAGACAGTCAATGGCTACTAACCTTTTTGGTGAAAACTGAAACAAAAAAGTCATTAAGAACTTGAGGGCATGGACCTTCTGTCATGGGGAAGTCTTATGCACGGACCTTGAGGTACTCTCCTGCCCTCTATCCTGTCCATCAACCAGCCAGCCATCTGCATTTTTTTGAGGTGTATCCAAGAGGGGCCACCACTCTTGGATCACTGGCACATTTTCTTCTTCAGTTTATCTGGAGCCATTATTTCCTCTGTAGAGGATCCCCAAAGAGCTTGAGTGGTCATATAGCCCTCCATGAATTGGGTGGCCTTGGCTAAGGTTATAGTTAGTGTCTACAAACCCAGCCTCTGCTAGCGGGTTGAAGAATCTGTATGAACTGTTTCATAACTATGAGTTCGTCTATCTGGGATCCCAACTGAGACTCTGGCTTTAATCAGTGCCAGTAGAAGCCTTTAAGTCTTTGGTCATGCTTTGCATGGGGGTAGCGGGGTAGTGCTTGTGGTGCAAATGCTGCTAGTGGGCCTCTTCGTCTAGGCCTAACCTGTCCAGTATGGCTGCCTGCCTTCACTTGCTTATAGTCCTGAGCTGATGTGTTGTCAAACCCCCAGTATACAGCCTGGGCTTCCCCAATGAGAAGTGGGGTGAGCCAGATTGCCCACTGAGCAGAGGCCAATGGGAAGCTGTGACTACCCTCTAGAAAATCATCATCTGTCATCATCTTGGCGAGCACCAAAGTTGGAGTGTTCCATGAATTACATGGGATGAATTCCCCCTAGGGGCAGAACTCTGATGGGTAGCAGCTGGGAGAAGTTATGCCACCCATCACAACAGCTATAGCTGATGGGCTGCCACCTGTTCGTACAGTTGTTGTTGTGCTTGTGAGCCAGCCAGCCATTGGAGGAGCTGATCTGCCTACATAGTTCTCTTGAAAAATATAGCGGGGGGGAGTCAGGAAGTTTATTTTGCTTTGTTTTGTTTTTTTGTTTTCCCTTTTCTGCAGGGATGGTTAACTGCAACCTCACTTATGGTACCACGTTGTCACTGTCTCTTAATGTGGTCTTTCAAGAGGTCTCTGCTTCTCCTGATTGACCCTCCTTAGTTTGTTCTTAGTCAGGTCAGTTCCTAGACCCTCACCTCCAATTAAATCTATTTACCCTTCAATTTTAGGACTTGTAATCTCCTTCAGTCTCTTGGCTGTTTTCTCAGAGGCAGCCTGGTGCAGGGCTGTCTTCCCTTTGCTACTCCAGGCCTTTCTGTACTCTCCCCTTTATAGGGAGCCTTGTTTTCTGTATTGGTTGCAGCTGTGGGTTCCTGCCCCCAAGATTGGCAGCTCTGGCAGCTGTGTGGGGGGCGTGATTAAGCTGCTTGCCTATAGACAGGAGAGTCTCTCCTCTCCTTTATGGCTATGCTGAGTGTGGGCTTTGTAGAACCCATTACACCTTCATTACCATAGTATCTCAACATCTCATTTTAAAAAATGCATTTATCTTCACACCACTCCTGTAGGGTAGGGAAGTAATACGATCCCCTAGCTGGGGAACTGAGGCAGAGAGCGACTAAATGACACCCCGGAAACCTGTGGTGGAGCAGGGAACTGAACCCAGGTCATCTGAGTCTCATGCTAGCACCTCAACCATTCTTCCAGCCTTCATGGGAGAGGGCAAGTTTAAGTTTCAGTTCCTCTCACTCATTCCAGGGGTGGCAGGAAATAGAAGCAATATAATTAGCCCCTGGACAGAAGGAGCATTTCACTTCATTCTGTAGTGATCCCTTTGGCCAGATCAGTAGCTTTGTTGATAAGCTCCAAAGTGACTTTAATGGGAGATGTGCCTGAGCAGAGACTATAAAATGTGGTCCATTAGGTAGAGGGACAAAGGACTGCATAAACAGAGAGCAAAACATTATAAGTTTTGCAACTTTTTACCACTGTTTCCCCTTTGGTTATCAATGTAATACAGTGTGATAACTGGTGAATTACTCTAAAGAGCACTCTTAGGAATAGTTGAATAATTCCTACCCTTGTTTTCTTTAATATGTGAACTGGGATGCCCTATTGGCCCCCAGGACAAAGTATCCCTGAACAGCCTGAAAAGAACTTTGAATAATATGACCCAGTACAATAAGGGTTTTTTCCATGCTATTTAATTTCTGAAAGTGAATTACTTCCTGAGTTGTAGCTACAGAATTGTCATTGCTACTCAATTTAAATAAACCAGGCTGCAAACAGGGAAGGAACAAGTAGGACAAAGATACCCCATTGCAATCAGTGCTGAGCACCTAGGCTGTGTCTGACACACTGTGCTGCAGTCCCAACAGAACTATTATTGGCTCTGTAAAATAATTGGGATGAGAATAAAGTTCTGTCTCTGTGTGAGACAAAACAAGCTACATGCCCATTTCTGCCTCCCTAAATTCTTGTAGGAGTCCAAAGTCCAGAAACTGTTTCTGAATTACAGTTTGATAAGTAAAACATCCCTGTAAATTATTCAAACAGATTAAGCAATAGTGTACATCAGCAATAGTGTACGTGCCTGGCTCACAGAAACATCCCCAAGTGTTTATTTCTATTCTTATGAAGTGGAGAACCTTGTTTTCCTCCATTGCATTAGCATTCACCCTCCAGGGGATTTCATTACCTACCTATTGCACTTATCACCATTATTCATTGTGTGTAAGTATATCCAGCATGATTTTATCTAGCTCCCAAGAAGCAAAGAAATATTGCACTGTTTGGGAGGGATTACTTCAGGATAGGCTGAGGGGTAGAACTATGAAAAGTGTTTAATCCAAAGAATTTTTTGAAATCCTAAACATAAAACGTTAGTGATACATAAAAGGAACATGATCAGGCAGCAGGTGAACTCCAGGACTATATCTTGAATATTCGGAGTACTCAAAAGACTACCCAGGACTGCTTAAAAGAAGTTCCCCAACTACAACCATGGATGCACCATAGATACAACAATCCACTCCCATTCACCATTCTATTGTAATCATTTGAATCAGTACCCTGTATTATGGGGATGGGGAGCTGGTGGATGGAGAAAACACACAGTTAAAAATTCATGGTCTTTCCACAGACTCTTCTGTAATCTCATGAAGCCAAGCTTTCATATGTACAAAAGTAAGTCTGTTCCTCATTAACATTCTTTCCAAATGTGAGTTATGTGGCAAGCAAACAAGAGAGAACCAAATGCAATCACTGAATCAAGGAAATAAAGATGGAAACGTCTATTAGGTCTGCTAGTCCATTGCCTTGCCAATAAAGTATTGTTCTGGAAATCTTCCAGTTCTTTGTCTAATACAGTTTAAATCTCTCAAACATTGGCGCTTCCAGCACTTCTTTTGAGAATCTATCCCGCATTGTAATAGATCGCAACGTTGGAGATACTTCCTGATATTAGGTCTAGATTTTCTTTAATAGGATTCAGCTCATTCAATCCTTTCTTGGGCCATCCTAAAAATACCTCTTCTTCCTTGTTTACACCCTTCAGTTATTTTTAGACAGTGGTCTTTGACCTGAGTTTTTGCTACAGAACTGGAAAATTTGGCAAGAATAAGCGGAAACAGGCAAAAGTCCTATTCAGAGAAACATTTCAGAGCTATATTACATATAATTAACTTACACAAGTCTGTACATGAACATTTATGGCACTTGGATACACAATTATTGGTAGCCTCTAATAAATTTGAAAAACATAATGCACTACTACATTCCAATGATTACATTGGTATGATGAACTTTAGCAACCTATATAAGCTTCTCTAGCGCATTATTTATACACAAGAGAGAATTTTAATTTCCCATCATTCATCTCATTAGCAAAGAGTGCCAGTCAGAATTTAAAAAGTCTATTTTATTCCTGTTTTGTACCATCTTCTCTAAATTATCACCTAACCATTATATACCACTAGACTTCTCAAAACATGTAATCACCATTAATGGTAAATTGTAACATTGTAAAATACTATAATTCCTCTTATTTAGCAGTTGGAGAGGATATGACTATAGAGAAAGGAAATAACATCTATGCAAACAGTATAAAGTATGCCAGTGGCAGAAAGAAAAGCAAGCATTAGAACTATTCATTTCTATTGTATTGGGTGAATGCGTGTGTAGGGTTAGGGTACTCAAAATTGTTATAGCCATGACTGAACTAAACTGGTCATCCTGAACAAATGCCAATAAAAGCTTCCATACAACAACAAATGATAGTCTATATGTGTCTCATTTCAGAGGGAACATGCATTTCTGAACATGTACAGTTGGACTTAAAGTCAGATGATGACCCTTAAATTCACATTACTGAGCAGTTACTCAGCAATTTGACTATAAGGGTCATAGTCTGACCTTCAGTGGAACTACTCAAATGAGCAGTTGCTCACCTGTGCAATTAAGGAGTTCACAATTTTGCATATAATAACTAAGGCACCTTGTTTTACTAAGATAGAGATACAAAACCACCATTTTTTAAATTCACAAGAATTTAAAAAATGAATGTTCGATGACATAAATGGCACATAGAGAACACATGATTGGTATGGTGTAACTATGATTTTATAAACATGAGTTGGGATGGCTACATCAGTCATGGCTCTGGAATTCATGAGTGAGGTAACCATCACAAAATCGTAATGGTCATATCTTTATACCACACCATCATGCATTCCCTTTCTCTTCCTCTAATATGTGAAAGAACATGTGTATGTGTGTGTGTGTGTGTGTGTGTGTGTGTGTGTGTGTGTGTGTGTGTGTGTGTGTGTGTGTGTGTGTGTGTAGTGTCCACACACACAATACAAGTTGTTTCATCTGTAAGGTTTCTAGTAAAGATTTATTCCTACTTTAGTAAGAGAAGTTCATTTAGGCAACCAATACCTTTGGTCTATTATATGGTCATTCAAGAGCTTTACAGTGATAATATATCTTTGTAATGGGGTGGGGTGAGTATGAGGGCAGAAGGAGAAAGATAGAGGGGAAAAAACAAGGTTATGTGAAGTATTCTGGAATTCTTCAAGATGAAACATGCCATAAAAATGTAAGATAGCTGAGTCAGATTTTTCCACTCTTATTCAAGTTGAATAATATCTTGCTCTGGGTGCAGCCTCATTTACATACTGGGATTACTCCCAACGTAAGGCACTAAGTGTGAGTAAGGGTGGCAGGACTAGGGCTAGGGTCATCCACCCTTGGTCACACATTGGGTAACACCTTACTCTGCTGCTACTCCCATTGAAACCAATGAGCTACTTGTGGAATGGGGTACTACAAAATGTGAGTAAAGGTGGCAGCAGCTGGCCCTGTATCTACTGTTTTGAATAACTGCATCAGGTTTGGAATGGATATAGGAACATACCATCATGGCAGGGGCTTTTCAGTTAGTCACAACTGAAATGTAGGAATTACTGGAGAGGAATGTGGCATCTGTTTAACAGTGCAAAGCAACACTACACGATTGTTTAGGAAAGAAAACGAACCAGAATACCAAACATAATGGAGACTGCAGTGGGAGGTAGAGAATTTTAGGTAAGAAGAACATAATTACATAAACTGGAATTTGACCAGAACATCAGGACTATCATCATTATTCATGGAATTAAATGATCTCAAATGATTAAGTCGTCAAATTTATTTCCAACCTGAACAGAGTGGAAGATGTAACTCTTAGTACTAATACAACCTGCCTTATATATTTCTGCTGAAAACAAAGATACACTTGCACTGAGAATATGGATCATTTAAAGATGAGAGGGTATCTAGTTTCTGAAGATGGTGGTCATTTCTGCATTAATTATTTTCAAATGGTTAAAGTCAATATGTAGTTTACTTTACACTCACAAAGAGGTGAAGCACTCACCATTTTTCTAGGTAGTGTATTGGCCAATGAAAGCTGTTTAAAGTGATGACTTGTTTTTATCTTATATTTCATTAGTTGAGAGTGTCATCACTTGATATGATAAGGGTGCAAAACTTAGAGATCTCATGCTGACTGTATATAATAGTTTGAATTAGGGTCCAATCCTGCAAACACTTGCACCTATGAATAAAGATATTAAGCAATGCAGGATCAGACTCTTTGCACTAAGGACCAGAACCAAAGTCCCCTGAAGTAAGTACACGGTCTCCAATTACTATAACTGGGCTTTGGATTCAGCCTTTACTAAACTTTATGGTGGCTTGTTTTCCTAATTTGCCTCGGTGTAATTGGGAGTAAGTTTTAGAGCTGGATGGGAAACAATTTCCCCATCCAATGAAAATTTTAAAGATTTCAATTCCCCCAGCCCCCGACAACACCCATACCTGATGACAAAAAGTTGAAATCTTCAAAATGTTCAAGAAGTGGGGAAAAAATTGGTTTAGGTCAATCACCACGTTTTTGTTTTGATAATGAAATTAAAGGAAAAACGTGTAGACTATGATTCAGCTTAGTATGTGTTGTGATGTGGGGGGTTCATTTGTCATTAATTCAAAGGACAGTTTTCTATTTAGGTAGACAAAACAAGATTATATCTAGAGCTGGGCAATGTATTGGACAAAACATTCTTTGCTGAAAAATTATTTGGGTTGACCAAAATATTTTGCAAATGTGTGTCAAATTTGATAATTGTTGTGGCTGGGAAAAAAACCTGAAGAAGTCAAAAGGTTTTGCTTTGACATTGTGCTTCAATTTTATTTTATTTTGTTTAAAAATGTTAGACCCTTGAAAATGAAAATAACTGTTTCACTTGAACCCCCTTTTTTGGATGTGTAGGTGTAATTTTCATTTTGCAGGAAAAAAAACAAGCATTTTCATTTTGGGTTGACATAAAACTTTAAATTATGATATTTTTGGTTTTGGCCACTGAACTGAAAATTTGATTATTTGAACAGTCTGGTTAATTCCTCTATGAAAAAACACATGGTTCTAAATTAAATAAATTGGAAATTCAAACACATTTACGACCCCAAAATAAGGTGTGAAAACCCTCAGTTCCTCCCTAGAAATCAGAAGTGATATTTTTACCTAGATCTACTTTTTAGCCATTGGAACACTACTAAAAGTTTTAATTTAAAACTGATGAAAGTAATGCTAAAAGCTTTGGTGAAATCAAGGGCAAGCTTTCTATCTCAGTTGCAAGAGAGAGCATGAAATTCAGTGTAAGAGACAACAAGGAAGCAGGGGGTCCAAATCCAAAATCTGTGAGCACAGTAGAGCTGCTGTTGAAACAAATATCTCCTTGCCTGCCAGGCTATCATTTAAAAGAAGTTTCATTTATAATATAACCATAGACAATCTGCAATACAGCTCCATATAAAAAGTTCCTTAAGGTTTTAAAAATTGAATCCAAAATACAACACAGGGTTCCAATTAACCAATAAATATTTTGTCAGCCCAGGAGAATTATATGAGAGCACAGGGGCTTAGATTATGATAATAAGGAAGAGTGTAAAATCTATGGTTACAAAAACCTTTTACAAGTCTCTTCAGATAATCTCCTTGTGTCCATGCCTAACATAGATTCATTGTTCATATGTTCTGCTAATAGTTTCAGTATAAATAGGATATGGACTAAAAACTGTTTGTATTCCCCTTTACTAGATGGTCAGATTATGGCTTTAAATCACTGGCTGTGTTGGAAAGGGATGAGGATTCCCTAGGGGACACACAGAATTCCTCTGAGGAAGAGGGAGAACATAAGCCTAAGTGAGAGTTCTAGACTACCTTTTAACAAGTGCAGCATGTGCTTGCCCCCACACCAGGTCAGCTATGGCAGATGGGAAGTGTTTAAGGGGGTAGTGGAACTGCCTCCACTTCCACTTCATCCTGCTCCTTTGGGAAGGCTGAGTGCTAGCCATCCTAATTTAGCCTGACCTTGGTTCCCTATAGGTAGGGATAGTTCCTTATTCACTCTATCCCTTGATGCTCTCATAAGGTACCACTTAGCTCAAAGAGTTCACAGATGGAAGATTGAAAAGACAGTTCCATTCCAAACCCTTCTGTTCACTCACCCATAACTCTCTCTCCCCCCCTCTTACACTTGGAAAGGGAACTGGGGCAGGACATGTCCATGTTTGGTCACCAACGAAAACGTCTTTTGTTTAAAAGGTTTCAGCAAAATTGGCTGAGTCATTTTCAGCTTATGTGAGCATGGAAAAAGAAAAACAAACAACTCTCCTGGGGGGGGGGGGGAGATATTGAGACCTATTTTGGATGGCTCAGAATTGGTTGAATCTATAAACTTGGCACAGTTATAGTCCTCCCCGGGGAAAGCAACTCTAGACATTTCTGATTGTTTGCTATTTCAAATAAAAACCATGGGTGAGTATTTTAAAATGGAACTGTTGATTAAACTTCTACACTTGCACATGCTTTAATTAGCTAACATGTCTTAGAAAGTTACCTGCAGATACAATAAACTATTCATGCAAAATCTATGTCAGATTGTGCGCTATTCCAATAGACAAGGTAACTCGGGTAGAAAAGAGCCAGGCAAAGAAAGCATACGGCGTCGAGCAATTCTTAACTACTTCAGTTCTCTTCTCCATAGTGTGGGGAACTGGGAGGGACAGATGACCCTCAGCAGTTCCTTCTCTCTCTCCCCTTTACAACTAGTGAGAGTGTGGGAAAAAGAAGCTAAGAGCCTCTTTCTGCTTCCCTAAGGTAAACAACATAGAATTGCTGTTCCTAGGGACTTAATTTCTCATTTCCTTTGGGAACTGTGGTGGGGGGCTATGGTCATGCCACCCTCTTGTAGGAAAGCATGGGATCAGCTTGCAAGTGGAATATGCTGCACCAAATAGTGGCAACACATTCATTTTCCCTTGGGGCTAGAGAGGAATTCTATCTCCATGATGCAGAATGCCTCCCAGTGCTCTCTGCAGGGCTGTACCAAATCCATAACACTGCTTACACTGAGCTTTGCCTAACAGCCACCATCTTATTATTATTAACAGCTCATTTGTTTATTATTTTCTAGTCCCAAATTCTTAAATGTTGTCAGCAAGGGATTTAGGATTATTGTTCAGATACTTGTTTCAAAGAACTAACTGTGATGATGGCTACCCTCTTATAGACAAAAGCAAACAGAACAAACTATAGCCCTCTAATTATTGGCTGTGTAGGGTTTTCCTTTGGTGTCTCTTATGAGGTTGTACAGTAGACTCTTTTCTAAACCAAAGGAAAATTTCCTTATTTTTATAGTTTGCAGTAGATGGTAAGGAAACCTAACAAACTAGGCTGATATTGTAAATTAATGGGGGAAACCCTTCAACAAGTTCCACCTGTCACCACATCCCACAATATGTCTTCAATGCTAACACTCTGACTTATTTTAGAAATGTTAGTCTGTATTTGCTATGACGCTCAGTATTGATGGGGGAAAACCCCTAGAGCAAGCTCTTCACACTCAGAATTATTGTTTTGATTGAATAGAATAAGCATCTTAAAACATTCAAACCACTGTCATCATTTTGCAGGTAATGTTAATGGAAACATTGTATTTGCACTCCACATTTAGCACAGTATAAGCCAAGTGAGAAGAATAAGCCTATAGATTTCAGCGTGATTTGAATTCATCAACTGTTGTAGACAGTAGAAATGTCTATCAGGAAATCCTAAAAGTCTGTAGCATTCATTTTGCAAAACAATTCCAATAGCACTCTATTAGGATCTCCCCCTATTTAATTAGCATTATAGACTTCTAATGGATTTCTTAATTAGACATTATTATTAAGAATATTAAATGAATCACACACAGACCTGGCATCTCTTTTTAATAAACAAAAAAGGAAATGTAAGATTTATGTCCCCCCAATAGCTATCCAAATGCACTGTAATTAACTATTCACCTGTCAAAAACTAAACAAGGGGAAATCGTTATGCCTGCATAAGGGAGACTCCCGTCAGTGGTTTCAAAGAGGAAATGCTGGCTGCTTGTACTGCTTCTATTCTCTGTTCTGCAGAGGTGACTGCAGTTCTGATGCTGCATAATCATATTTCTCTTCTCTCCTCATTTAACAGTTCTCATTCACTTATTATTTTCAGCATCTTATCAAAGTTAACACCTTAATCCTTCCTTCCTCCTCCCCGCCTCTCCCTTTTCTGGAGGAATTCCTGAATACTAATCAAATATTCTTTTCATTTAAGGACACTTATAGGGAGGAAAGCAAAATAGCTTCGATCAAATCAAAGACTCCAGAACAGCCAGGCAGTCCAGGAATCCCTGGTGGTTATGGAAATCAAATAAACCACTTTCCCAGTACTGTCAATTGTAAAGCTACAAACCCCTCACTCTGGACTATACTGAATGCTATTATAGCAACTGTTTTAATTTCTGTGCTCCATGGTTTCATGGAAAACGTTTACACAGCTAGGAAACAATGAGCAAACTGTGCAGTACAATATGCAGTCAAACAAATACACATGTGACAACCTCAATCTATCAAGGCACTGACACAAAATAAAAACACAGTGTATATTCTGAATGCAACCAGGCACCAGCAGAGGGCTCCACACACCTCATAAAACAAACACAAACAGACAGGCATTAATATGTGAATTCACAGGAAATATTCAGATGGGATTAGAATGCTGGTCTTCAGGAAAATGAGTAGTCCCATTATCATTATTAATATAGCTCCAAATGTGTTGAAGTTCCTAACTGTCAGGGTGGTTAAACACTGGAATAAATTGCCTAGGGAGGTTGTGGAATCTCCATCTCTGGAGATATTTAAGAGTAGGTTAAATAAATGTCTATCAGGGATGGTCTAGACAGTATTTGGTCCTGCCATGTGGGCAGGGGACTGGACTTGATGACCTCTCGAGGTCCCTTCCAGTCCTAGAATCTATGAATCTATAAGTATAAATAAGACAAATGAGAGGAAGAGGTCTTTACCCTCAAAGAACTTACAATTTAAAGCATCAATCTTACACACACACACAAATTAAATGCTTAATTTTACTCACGGGAGTAAGCCTATTGACTTCTGTGGGACCACTCTCACCAGTAAAGTTACACATGTGCTTAAGTTTTTTCAGCATCAATACCTAAGCGGATAATATACAGATGAAGGAAACAGGACGGAATGCAACAAAATGCTAGTGAGACAGTAGTAAGATTTACCTGGAGCCTTGTTAGTGTCACTATATATATATATATATACACACACAGGATTTTTTCCCTATCATCTATAAAAAAAACACCCACAACTCTTCCTTGAGTCAAGACACTTTTGTGTAGTGTCCAGACCAAGCCCTTGGCAGAAGGGGCTGCAGAAAGGCACACATCTAATAATATAAATAGGCACACAACATGGCAGTCAATAAAGCAGCAGGCATAATATGGAAACACAGGTAGGACTAGCACCTGCATTCTCTCAATGACAACCGTGCTAATGGAAAAGCTCTGCACGCTGGAGATTGCAGATTCTCTCCTGTACACAATCTTTAATAGTCAACATTTATCCACAGTTACCACTCTGGTGCCTTAGACAGCCCAAGTGTTTCCGGTTGTAAATAAAGGGAAAACTGATATCTCAGATACCATCATGGGTGAAAGCTGATGTTTTGACAGTGACTGCTGTAGTCCTTATCATTATTTGCAAAGGGTTAGTCATGATCATTTTGACATCAAGAATTATGCCAGAAAACATGTTTTGAAAAATGGCAAAACATCACAATTGAAGTCATACCTCTAATTTTAGAGCATAATCTAATAGATAAATAAGAAGCTTTTCCATATGGTAAAAAATCATTATTATGGCATTTAGCAGTTGCATTCGTGTTGTACTTCAGAATCATTTCAAGAAGATGGTTTCAAATCAGGGCCTTAGGCCTTGTCTACACTACGAGAGTACTTCGATTTTAGTTAATTCGACTATGTGGAATCGATATTACTAAGTCGAACGTGTGTGTCCACACTAAGGACAGTAATTCGACTTTGTGAGACTTTGTGAGTCCACACTAACGGGGCAAGCGTCGACATTGGAAGCGGTGCACTGTGGGCAGCTATCCCACAGTTCCCGCAGTCCCCGCTGCCCATTGGAATTCTGGGTCGAGCCCCAAATGCCTTCTGGGTAAAAAAATGTGTCGAGGGTGCTTTTGGGCGCCTGTCGTCATCCGTCCGTCACTCACGCCCTCCCTCCCTCCCTCCCTGAAAGCGCCGGTGGGAAATCAGTTCGCGCGCTTTTCTGATTACTGACAGCGCGGACGCCACAGCAGTGCGAGCATGGATCCCGCTGCGACCATCGCTGCAGTTGTGGCAGTTCTCAACGCCTCGCAGCTTCTCCTCCACCTGTACCAGAGGCAGCTGCAGATCAATCATGAGAGGAGGCTACGGCACCACCGTGACGGCATGAAGTCGGACACTAGCTCCGACCTCTCTGAGAACATGAGACCCAGCGCCCAGGACATCTCGCTGTCACTGGGTCTTGTTGATACTGTTGAACGGCGATTCTGGGCCCGTGAAACAAGCACAGAATGGTGGGACCACATAGTGCTGCAGGTCTGGGATGAATCCCAGTGGCTGCGCAACTTTCGCATGCGGAAGGGGACTTTCCTCGAACTGTGTGAGTTGCTGTCCCCTGCCCTGAAGCGAAAGGACACCCGGATGCGGGCAGCCCTGACTGTCCAGAAGCGAGTGGCCATAGCCCTCTGGAAGCTCGCAACGCCAGACAGCTACCGGTCCGTCGCTAACCACTTTGGTGTGGGCAAGTCTACCGTGGGGGTTGCTGTTATGCAAGTAGCCAGGGCAATCGTCAAGCTACTGCTATCTAAGGTAGTGACCCTGGGAAACGTGGAGCTCATCAGAGATGGCTTTGCCGAGATGGGATTCCCAAACTGCGGTGGGGCTATAGATGGGACTCACATCCCTATCCTGGCACCGGACCAACAGGCCAGCCAGTACATCAACAGAAAGGGGTACTTTTCCATGGTGCTGCAAGCACTGGTGGACCATCGGGGACGTTTTACCAATATCTACGTTGGATGGCCTGGCAAGGTTCATGACGCTAGGGTGTTCAGGAACTCTGGTCTGTATAGACGGCTGCAGGAAGGTCTTTACTTCCCGGACCACAAAGTAACTGTTGGGGATGTGGAGATGCCTACAGTCATCCTCGGGGACCCTGCATACCCGCTAATGCCCTGGCTCATGAAGCCCTACACTGGCGCACTGGACTCAGGGAAAGAACTATTCAACTACCGGCTCAGCAAGTGCAGAATGGTGGTGGAGTGTGCTTTTGGCCGTCTCAAGGGGAGATGGAGAAGCCTACTCACTCGCTGTGATCTCAGCGAGACCAATATCCCCATTGTGATAGCTGCTTGCTGTGTGCTCCACAATTTGTGTGAGAGCAAGGGGGAGACCTTTATGGCGGGGTGGGAGCTTGAGGCAAATAGCCTGGCTTCTGATTACGTCCAGCCAGACAGCCGGGCGATTAGAAGATCCCAGCGGGACGCGCTGTGCATCAGGGAGGCTTTGAAAGCCAGGTTCCTGACTGAGCAGGGTCTCCAGTGACTGTTCACTTTGTGGACACAGATACTGAACCTGCCCCCGTTTCTTTACCCAGTTACTGTTGACTATCCTTCCAAGTTACATACCCCCTTCCCCACCTTCCCAACAAATAAAATCTGTTCCGTTTTGTTACTGAACAAGGTTCTCTTTCTTACTGTTTTCGCGGGAATGTTTTAAACCGGGGACGCAGACTGTGGCGGGGGGCTGGTTTATTGTTTTGATGCAAATGATGCTTCTAAACTCCGGGAATGACAGGCTCCGCAGTGCTGGATTGGTTGTTTCAACGCAGCCTGCCAGCAGTCCTGGGCGGGACTGCATGTATGTGTCGGCCAAGTGACTTTCTGGCAGGGGGCGGAGGGTAACAGATCCCCTGCTGCGTGGCTCTGTGATCCAGGATAAGGACCGCGGCAGAAGATCTGTAACTGCCCTCCCCCGCCACAAAGTCACAGATCAACCCCCTCGCACCCCAGAACATGAAAACCGCCTCCCAGACTGACCAGGGTAACTGGTGACTGTACTGTGTATGTGTCCTGATGCTGGACCTGCCCCCGCCTCTGTAGCCTGCTACAGGTGACTGTCCTGTCCAAGTAACAAACCCCTTCCCCCCCTTCAGACAGAATCCCCTCTAAAAGACACTCTCGGAAACAGTACTTAACAGAAACAGATGTTTTATTATGAACCGCACATGAAAAGGGGGGGAGGAAACTTGGACGTGGGCTATTGTGAGATGGGTAGGAAAGGGCTTTTCAAACTTTGGAACGAGAGCCTTCCATTGCTGCAGCAGTGTGCAGGGGCCGACTGAAAGTTTTAACGGCCCTTGCCGCCCCTCCTTCTTTGGACTTTTGGTGAGGGGGGTGTGGGACTTGGTGGCGGGGGAGGGCGGTTAGAGATAGACAGCAGCAGGGCTCTGTCCTCCTGCCTCCGGTCTTGCAGAACATCCACTAGGCGCCGGAGCGTCTCCGTTTGCTCCCTCATTAGTCCAAGCAGGGTTCGAGTAGCCTGCTGGTCCTCCTGGCGCCACCTCTCCTCCCGTTCCATGACTGCTCTGTGCATTTGTGACAAGTTCTCCCTCCACTGTGTCGTCTGGGCTGCCTGCTCTCGTGAGCACTCCATAAGTTCATAAAACATGTCTTCACGCGTCTTTCTCTTCCTTCTCCTAATCTGCGCTAGCCTCTGGGAGTGTGATGCCAGGCTGGGTTGGGAGACAGTCGCAGATGTGTCTGTGGGAATGGGAAAAAGGGAGTAAATTCCTGAGACAGATAAATGAAGTTGCTAACAAAGAACATAGTCTTTCTCTGTGAACAACACCATGCACTGGACCTTTCACATGCGCACACAGGACAAGGTCGAATTTTCGGCCCTCGCCTTCAGTGCCTGGGGTCTTGCAGTTGCGATCAGAGAAGCGTGGCAGGACACCTCTACTTTTGTTGCAGGAAAACATGGTAAGCCGTAGACTTGTGGCAGCTTAAAAATGTAATAGTAGCACTGGGCTCCTTTCGCACTGAATGCAAGGCCACTCTCTGCTGGCAGCAATCAGGGAAGCATGAGCTCTGCCCCTGTCCCACCACCTCGCGGCTGTCCCCGGGAAAGATCACTGTTTGCTGCCCCTCTGCCGCCTCCACCGCGTGGCTGTAAAGCAGTCCCAATACTAACATTCCCCTCCCTAATTTAAAGCAGGGCGTCATGTGCGATATAACTCTAATGAGGATCTCGGAGAGCGAGAGGGGAAGAATGCTTCGGGAGACCATGCAGAGGCCAGGGCCGTATGCCGCCATGCTGTGCCGTGCCATGATCCCAGACTACTTACTGGACTCATGGCGTGGGAACGTGTGTTACCACGGTGGACCAGTTATGTTAAAATTACATGTTTAGATGTTTAAAGCACTCACTGCTTGATCCTTCCCCTGATTCGGTGTCCGGGGTAACGGCTGTGGATGGTTGGTAGGGGATCTCGGTAAGGGTGATGAAGAGCTCCTGGCTGTCGGGGAAATCAGTGGTGCAAGCGCTGTCGACTGCCTCGTCCTCCTCATCTCCTTCCTCATCTTCCCCGTCCGCTAACATTTCCGACGAGGAACCGGCCGTGGACAGTATCCCATCCTCTGAGTCCACGGTCACTGGTGGGGTAGTGGTGGCGGCCGCACCTAGGATGGAATGCAGTGCCTCGTAGAAACGTGATGTGTGGGGCTGGGATCCGGAGCGTCGGTTTGCCTCTTTGGTTTTTTGGTAGCCTTGTCTCAGCTCCTTGATTTTCACGCGGCACTGCGTTGCATCCCGGCTGTATCCTCTCTCTGCCATGGCTTTAGAGATCTTCTCGTAGATCTTTGCATTCCTTCTTTTGGAGCGCAGCTCTGAAAGCACGGACTCATCGCCCCACACAGCGATGAGATCCAAGACTTCCCGATCAGTCCATGCTGGGGCCCTCTTTCTATTAGATTGCACGGCCATCTCTGCTGGAGAGCTCTGCATCGTTGCCAGTGCTGCTGAGCTCTCCACGCTGTCCAAACAGAAAATGAGATTCAAACTGCCCAGACAGGAAAAGGAATTCAAATTTTCCCGGGGCTTTTCCTGTGTGGCTGGTCAGAGCATCCGAGCTCGAAGTGCTGTCCAGAGCGTCAACAGAGTGGTGCACTGTGGGATAGCTCCCGGAGCTATTACCGTCGATTTCCATCCACACCTAGCCTAATTCGATATTGCCATTTCGAATTTAGCGCTACTCCTCTCGTTTTCGAGGAGTACAGAAGTCGAATTTAAGACAGCTCTATGTCGAATTAAATAGCTTCGTGGTGTGGACGGGTGCGGGGTTAATTCGATGTAACGGCGCTAAATTCGATATAAACTCCTAGTGTAGACCAGGCCTTAGAGCACAATTCTACTGGAATAAGTGGCTTTCTTCCAAGTTTCCCCTACCTTCTTTTTGTCAGGCAAAGGGATAGGAATATGAAGCAAAGAGAAATGTAACATGAATAGTTCTCTAATTTTTATGTCAATTTGTTCAATGTGCTTTGAAAATTGTTGGAAATATTTAGCATTATCATCATTATTGATAGAAATAATTGCACAGTAACACCATGGCATTAGATTTTCACTAGTTGCCCAAGCAAGGTCATTCCACTGAGTATTAGATGCCAAACTGTTTTATAGTTCTTTACCAGACAGCAAAAGCTTACAAAAGTGGTGGAAGGAGGCAATACTTTTTAATCTTCCCTGCAGCATTTTCATCCTGCTTTAGAGCCTTCCATTAACTACATTATTTTCTATGGTAAAGTAAAGACCATGATTTGATAATTTTTCTTTTTTTTAATCATTGAGCCCTAGCATTAGTGAATTTGGGGACCAAAGACTAGAGTCAGTAGGAAAAATTCCAAGAAGACAGTTTTTCATCAGAATTTACTGATGCCAAAATTGAAACATTCCACAGTAACTGTTCAATTTTGACAAAGTTCCTCCAGAACCGAGGTGGAAACCTGCCTGGTTTCCTGCCAGCTCGTCTGCTCCCACTCCTCAGTAGCTATCTGGTGGGGGCTGCTGGAGAGCTTCTAGGGTCTGCAATTCTGGAACAATTTACCATGCAGTCTGCCCCAGAGCAGGAACCCAGGAATTGCAGGATCAACGATTTTGGGGAATTCAGCCAGGCAGACTGAGTTATGGATTCCTGGTCTTCCAGGGTTCACAATCCTTGGTGGAATGTGAACTAGCCAGGTGGACTGCCCTGTAGTCACAAGCCCGAGGTCTTCCCTTTCACAAAGAATTTCAGTATACCTGGGGTTTGTTCCTAATTGGAATGAAACCAAATTTTGAAATTCAAAATCCTTTGGGAAACAGATTTACCATTCTCTGCATTTCTCTATTAAGGGCCCATCAGTGCAATCTTCTTGGGCCTGCACCCAGTGACTTGCAAGACTGGCGCTTTCACAAGAGCGAGCAGGCATTCTCTCATGCTGTTCTGTTAAAGGGCTTTATCTTGTAACATGCAGAGCTCTGTGGTCGTGATCCAGCAAGGCACTTCAGCACACATGATCAGCTGTAAGAATGTAAGCAGCCCCAACGAAGAAAGGTTTAAAAATTGTACCAAATTATGATGTTAACAATAAAGCTTTGTCAAGTTTATTTTGTAATTGTAAATATATTATGTTTGTTGGGTGATATCAAATCAATATAAGACTGTAAACTTTGTCACTCTATTGTTTTGCTCTTGATTAAATTGAATACAAAACATTTAAGATTTCCCCCCCACTAGAAATACTGAAAGCAACGTCAGCGCCTCTGAAAGACAGGATATGTTTAGTGATGTGTCCATATCTGGTTTTAGGTATCTTGCTTCATGCAGCAAAGTTTGAAAATTTTGGCCTAAAATTCTAGTTCAACAAATCAATTATCGGATACTTTCTAGAGGACAGATTTTTTCTAAGACCCCCCCAGTATTAGTTTGGCAGTTGATAGAAGAGATCCCAAATATCTTATACAAGATAGAAGAAACGGAACTTTTAACCCTCTCATCAGCAATCTATTCATCATTACTGATTGTCACATGTGAGGGAAAACCACAACATGCCATCCAGAGCCATATGCCCTTTGCTATGTCACAGCTACAGGGAAATCTAAAGCCTCATTAACATATCACACATATCCTGAATTTATCACACTATTTCACTCCACTGACATACACAGAATATACCTCCACATGCATCACATTGTTCCTACATTTTTCTTTTAGAACCTAGTCTTTTATGTCTCAAAGGGTCCAGCCCTGGTTTTACACTATCTTTGTCCTATGTGTAATAGGGGTTTTTGGAAAAATAAAACAAAACCAAAACCCATTATGTGAGATGCGCCAATGTCTTTTGGAAGTTATAATCTTCTAAAAATATACTTCAGATAGCATTAGTTCTAGTAAAGAGTTATTCACTGTCCTGCATGTTCAAGTTAGGGGGAACTAGGGAGCAAGTATTGGCCAACCAGAACAAGTGATCTTGAACCGAGAAGGCACATTTTTAAGTCTAGCAACAGCTCTGAGTGGAATTCCCTCTGAAGGTTTTGCCCTAGGTCTGGCACAGGAGTCAATACACAGTATGAGAAGCACAAGTTATATTACACAAATTCATCTGAACATGATCATGGGGAACACTGACACAATCACTGACACATGATGGAGTAACTTCATAGGCCCCACAGCAGTGCAGCCAATTGGTTTTAAAAGGAAACCTTCTTCTTCCTTAGGACTGCTGGTGCTCTGCTCGACCTCCCTGTGGAAATCAAGTTTGTGTTTCCAGTCATGGGCTAAAATCCAAATGACCTGCACTTTAACTTATTTAACTTAACTTATAGATAGCTTCGATGTAACCTCCAATCTTACCATTTTAAAACAGTAATATTAAAAATCACAACACAATGATATTCCCATAATTAAATGCTGGGGAAAATATAGGCACAATTATTTGCACCCACAATTGCACACACTTGGACACTCATTCATCAAATGTGTAGGTTTAATAAGATATTTAGGTTTCTAAAGGTGTTAAATGAGATGAGAAGGTAAGACATGCAAGGTGTCTTGAAAAAGGTAGGCTTTTTTGTCTCTGTCTTTGCTTACACCTCACACAGTCACCAACATTTCTGATTGTTAGAACCCACATGTCATCATTACACTAATGAAAGTTAAATATAAGGGTAATCAAATGTCATGCTCCAAGGTATAAACTGTTCACCTTATAAAATGAGTATGTTTCACAAAAAGTTCTACTCAAGTCAGCAGGACAGCTGAAGGATACAAGAATGTGTTTTGTGGCTTTCCATAGGCATGCATTTACTGAAGGGCTTCTCAACATATCCTCTAGCCCCATTTCAGCCAAGTATTTAAATACATGCTCAAGACCATGTTTCTTCAGCAAAGCAATTAAGTACGTGTAACTTTAAGCAGATGTTCGCATCCCACAGAAGTCAATGAGACTTAAGCACATGCTCAAGGGTTTTTCTGAATAGGGAGCACCTGCATAATTGAGGTCTACAACAATAAGTAATGAGGAAGTGGCTCCAACAACTATTTTGATTTGTTTTTAATCAAAGCCAAAATCCATAAATGCCCACTTATCTCTATTTTACATTCTCATATGTTTTTTCTATATGCAATCCCAGTGGGTCAACACTGTTTTAGTTGCAAGTTCAAGCAGACTCACACTACTACAGTATTAATGTAATATCTCATTTTGCAGTCAAAATGATTTGTTTTTCTTTTTTTTGTTGTTTTGGCTAGTCTCCCCCAGGCCAAATGCCAGCTGGCTTTCCTGTGGCTTCCTCTCAAGAAATGGGACTTCCTCCCAGGAACAAGATCTGGAAAAGAATGTAGGATCTTGCAGCTATTGCAATATATTGGACATAATACAAAAATCATGTAAGCAACATTGAATTAAAACAATTTAAACAAACAAATAAGCATACATTTATGTTTCATTGAGTTGTGCTAACAGCCCCATAGTTAATATTCTGTTTTCTCTAGATATATGGTAAGGCACTGATTAGGCTTAGAAAATGGCAATTTTGATGTCCTCCTAATTATGACTTCCTCACAAGATAAGACCACCTCTTTCTCTCTAGGCAGACATCTGCTGACATTTGATATCTAGGCAGAGGAGAATATTTTGGAAAAATTGAGGTTAATTTGGTAGTACATACTTGTCAAATGAGTTTAAAAAATAAGAGGATTTTTATATTTTGAAAAGTCTTCTAGTTTTCATTTTTTGAAACATAATTTTACAAAGCCAGCTTGCTCTAGAAACTTTGGGTTTGTTTTATTCATTTGTTTTCAAAGACATTTTCTCCTGACCCTGTTTTTACTTGCTCATTACTTTCTGAAAAATTCTCCTTTTCAGACTAAAGCTTTCTACCCCTAGTTTTCATCTCAAAGGCATTTTTAAAATAAAATTAGAAAACTCTGTTCACAATTTTTTTGATATTACTGGTATGAACCAAGGATGAAAAAATATACCTTTTTGTTGGAAAAAATAGATCTAAGATCTCAAGTTTCAAAGGAGTTTAGTTTCCAGTTAGGCATTTCAATAAAATGACCAGATTATCACGAGTGCTCAAGTAAGCTGCTAAATTTGGAAATCTGGATTCTTATTTAGGGGACTGAATGGAAGCCGGGTGTGGAACTCTTTTGATATGCTGGCCTTGAGTCTTCATGCGTGCATAAACCAATAATCACTCAACTTTACAAGCTAACATTCTCCAGGTAACTAACCTCTTGTTTAGATCCAGTCTCCTAAAGCTTTCAAAACTATAAGAACTGAGCAAGAACCGACTGAATAACCAGTTTTCCTGCAAGTGTAGTATGAATTTTAAAGTTTAGAGTTACAATACTGTTGCTCTCTTCCATCTCTTCCCTGAGGAGAGGGAGTACACTGAGAGGAGGTGGGCAAGTATGGCACTTCTCCTCACAGAGCCATAGATGCCACCAGGGATGGTGGGTGACCCAAAGGAAAATGCAGAGGAGTAGCCTTTTCATGAGGTTGAAGCTTCATTTCCCCAGAGTTTGATGGCTGCACCTCATACTTTCTCTGCTTCCTCTTCTGCAACCTTATCTCCATGGATTTGTCGATATTTGAGTTTATTAACTCAAGTTAACTGATTGCCAATAAGCTTGAATTAGCTCACACACAATGGGATCCTGGACCATGACTAGGACTCCAGGGGACTACGGTAAAACAAATAATACATAATAATAATAATCATGTTTTAGTATGGACATTCCTCAAATGTCTGTAATTTCCCTTACATCGCTCTCTTTTTAAAGAAGCACCCTCTCCCCCATTACAAATAACCTCAGTGACAGCTGTCCAGATGCAACTCAGACAACTATACAGGTCCAGATTCTTAGCAGGGGTAAAATAGCACAGCTTCATTTTACATCAGCTACAGATCTGACCCAGTATGTGCCATGTAGACAAAATAAGGTTACCATGAGCACCTTGAGCTTTTGAGTGCTAAGAGTGTAACTTTAACATTAGTCATGTGTTGACTGTGACTCAGATGTAAATAAAGGGGTTATATTTTCCAGAACAGAAACTCATTGATTCAACAGAACTTTAAAAGTATATAAACAGTGTCATTATAAAATTGTAAATGTATATTGAAAATAGTCCCAGGGTATACTATTATTAACCACTCTTCATTACAAATACTCTATCCCCGGCTGTTTTAACTCCTGTTTGCTCCCTTCCCCTTGCAGATCCTAATGATCATGATACTTCCCAGTTTCCCAGAGCGGCAGAATGTACTGATGGCATATTCCTACACCTCCTTAGGCAGCTGTCAGATTAATGACACTTTGCAGAGGTTCTTACAGGGGTGCTTTGGGATCAGGACATCAATTCACATACAGGCTGGACTTCCACAAGATAAAGCAGAGCTGGGGCTACCTTCTTAATCAAACTTCTTCGGCAGCAGGGAGTTCCCAGACTCTAAGGTGTGGGTTCCCAGTTGCCCATCCAGTTCTGATAAGACTGCTGAATCCCATTTGAGGGCTAAATGAATGTGCAAAGGCATCATGCTCACACCATCATTCCAGACACCCTCACCCTCCCTCACACCCTTTCTTGTATTTCTCTACATTTTTTTCTCAGCCACACTTACAGTCCTTGACTGGCAGCCCTAAATGAAGGATACTCAGCTGAGATTAATGCTGCTGCTTGATTTTGTCACTGGAGGAGGATGGAATGGGGAGGAGCACAGGAATGACGTATGCTTTAGCCTCTGTCTAAAGACTGACGGCTCCTCGATGATACTGCTGGCCTGAGGAAATAGAAGCCCCACAGTCACAGTGTATCAGTTGGATATACTACCTGCTGGGCCACATCAACTTGTGCCTTTCAGCACATGCGAGGATGTGTAATTCTGGATCTCATTTCTTAAACACACATCTCTAAGTAAGTAAATGAGGTATAAATAAAGGGCATCATCTGCTATTTATTCTCTTACAATTCATAGTTACAACATAAGGCTTAGGTAAAAGAATCTGTCTTCGACATTTATAGTGTGCCAATTGCTATAGTATCTAGGTTACAAAGAAATCTGTTTATGCATATTTAATATGCATCCCATTGCAAAGTATGATATATCATAAGGCTGAAAATAGGAAACTACTGCCTAGACACAGCATATCTACAGAGGTTTTAAAAATACTTTAGCATTTTAAATCATCTTCTAAGTATGGGGTATGGGCCAGATTTTGCCACTCTGACTCAGATTAGTGCCATAAACCCAATCCAGCACACACTTATACACATGCTTAATTTTAAGGATGGGAGTACTCCAACTGACTCCAGTGAGAACTGTCATTCTTAAACTAAAACACACCGGTAAATGTTTGCAGAATCAAGGCCTTACTCCTCTGGTAGTCTCACTGATTTTAGCGAGGCTACTTGAAAAAAAAAAAAGTTATTGCATAGAATAGCAGAATTGAGCCTGACAATTCAAGGTTAGTAGATCATTTAAACCCCAGGTGATAACCATGAATGTATATGTTGAAGTTTAACAACCATGAAATAAATATACTGTATGTCTTATTTGATATTCAGCTTAAACTGTTTTAAATATTATATTAGAATTCTATGCACAGTGACTGTCTTACTACATTGAAATTAAATCTGCATTTGGTACACATTTAGAGTGACCAAAATATTTGCAAAAACTGTATTCACTGAAGTGTGAAAAATCAATTAGAACTTACCACCACTCTCAGGCATATTTCAAATAAAGTAAAATGTTACCAGAAAACTCATCCTATGATTAGACACTTGAAAAAATGTATCTCATTTTCTATTATTGCAAATTGCAAAGATTTCTTAGCACATGAGACACACTTTGATTCCCACTTTGATATAGTTATAATTAAAATTTTACAAATGATTTTTGTGTACCATAATGAATTAGTGATAAAATGTAAACAACAGTGCCTAGCACAATGGGATCCAGGTCCCTGGCTAGGGCTTCTAGGTCCTGCCGTAATACAAATAATAAATGAAATAAATAGTAATAGTTATTTTACTTTGCAAAGAACATAATTCACCGGGTCTTCAAAAAGATTTTTTTTTTTTAAAAACCAACACCTTCACCTTTGTATTTATAATGATCCTTTACCACCTTTCCTATCCAGTATACATCTGTCCCAATCTCTAGCTGAGACATGTTTTAACTTGGGAAGATATTATTTTAAATAAATACATTAAAAAAAAATCTGCCCTATTGCAATAAATTCTGCCAAGATACAGAAGTGGTCTTATTTACTAAGATAGGACACTGACTACTGAAAAAGCAAATCATTAGAAGTAGGAATTGCCATGGTTGCTTCTTGAAGCAGCTAGTACTGGAACCCACAAGAGGAGAGGCAATTCTTGATGTAGTCCTAAGTGGAGAAATGGAGCACAAGATCTGGTCCAAGAGGTGAATATAGCTGGACCACTTGGTAATAGTGACCATAATATAATTAAGTTTAACATCCCTGTGGCAGGTAAAACACCACAGCAGTCCAACACTGTAGCATTTAATTACAGAAAGGGGGACTACACAAAAATGAGGAAGTTAGTTAAACAGAAATTAAAAGGTACAGTGCCAAAAATGAAATCCCTGCAAGCTGCATGGAAACTTTGAAAGTCACCATAATAGAGGCTCAACTAAAATGTATACCCCAAATTTAAAAGCATAGAAGAGAACCAAAAAAGTGTTACCATGACTAAACAACAAAGTAAAAGAAGCAGTGAGAGACAAAAAGGCTTTAAAAAGTGGAAGTTAAATCCTAGTGAGGAAAATAGAAAGGAGCATAAACTCTGGCAAGTGAAGTGTAAAAATATAATTAGGAAGGCCAAAAAAGAATTTGAAGAACAGCTAGCCAAAGACTCAAAAAACAATGGCAATTTTTTTAAAGTACATCAGAAGCAGGAAGCCTGCTAAACAACCAGTGGGGCCACTGGACAATTGAGATGTTAAAGGAGCACTCAAGGACAATAAGGCCATTGCGGAGAAACTAAGATCATTTGCATTGATCGTCAGGGCTGAGAATGTGAGGGAGATTCCCAAACCTGAGACTTTCCTTTTAGAGGACAAATCTAAGGAACTGTCCCAGATTGAGGTGTCATTAGAGAAGGTTTTGGAACAAATTGATAAACTAAACAGTAATAAGTCACCAGGACCAGATGGTATTCACCCAAGAGTTCTGAAGGAACTCAAATGTGAAATTACAGACCTACTAATTGTAGTCTGTAACCTATCAATTATATCAGCTTCTGTACCACCTGACTGGAATATAGCTAATGTAACGCCAATTTTTAAAAAGGGCTCCAGAGGTGATCTCAGCAATTATAGGCCGGTAAGCCTGACTTCAGTCCTGGGCAAATAGGCTGAAACTATAGTAAAGAACAGAATTGTCAGACACATAGATGAACTTAATTTGTTGGGGAAGAGTCAACATGCTTTTTGTAAAGGGAAATCATGCCTCATCAATCTACTAGAATTCTCTGAGGGGGTCAACAAGCATGTGGATAGGGGATCCAGTGGATATAGTGTATTTAGATTTTCAGAAAGCCTTCGACAAGGTCCCTCACCAAAGGTTATTAAGCAAAGTAAGCAGTCATTGGATAAGAGGGAAGGTCCTCTCACAGATCGGTAACTGGTTACAAGATAGGAAACAAAGGGTCAAAATAAATGGTCAGTTTTCAGAATCGAGAGAGGTAAATAGTGGTGTCCCCCAGGGGCCTTTACTGGGACATATTCAATATATTCATAAATGATCTGGAAAACGGGGTAAACAGTGAGATAAACTACTCAAGATAGTTAAGTCCCAAGCAGACTGCGAAGAGCTACAAAAGGATCCCACAAAACTCGGTGACTGGGCAACAAAATGGCAGATGAAATTCAAGCTTGATAAATGCAAAGTAATGCACATTGGAAAACAATAATCCAACTATACATATAAAATGGTGGGTGTCTAAATTAGCTGTTACCACTCAAGAAAGAGATCTTGGAGCTATTGTGGATAGTTCTCTGAAAATATCCACTCAATGTGCCGCGGCAGTCAAAAAAGCTAACAGAATGTTGGGAATCATTAAGAAAGGGATATATAATAAGACAGCAAATATCATCTTGCTGCTATATAAATCCATTGTACATCCACATCTTGAATACTGCATGCAGATGTGGTCGCCCCATCTCAAAAATATATATATTGGAATTAGAAAAGGTTCATAAAAGGGCAACAAAAAATGATTGGTGTATGGAACAGCTTCCGAGAGATTAATAAGACTGGGACTTTTCAGCTTGGAAAAGGGACGACTAAGGGGGAATATGATAGAGGTCTATAAAATCATGACTGGTGTGGAGAAAGTAAATAAGGAAGTGTTATTTACTCCTTCTCAAAACACAAGAACTAGGGGTCACCAAATGAAATTAATAGGCATCAGGTTTAAAACAAAGAAAAGAAAGTATTTTTTCACACAACACACAATCTGTGGAAATCCTTGCCAGAGGATGTTGTGAAGGCCAAGACTACAACAGGGTTAAAAAAAGAATTAGATAAATTCATGGGGGATAGGTCCATCAATGGCTATTAGCCAGGATGGGCAGGGATGGTATCCCTAGCCTCTGTTTGCCAGAAGCTGGGAATGAGCGACAGGGGATGAATCACTTGATGATTACCTGTTCTGTACATTCCTTCTGGGGCACCTGGCATTGGCCATTGTCCGAAGACAGGATACTGGGCTAGCTGGACCTTTGGTCTGACCCAGTATTGCCATTCTTATGTTCTTATGGTGCTCCGTCTAGTTCAGTATCTTGTCACTACAGTGGCCAATAGAAGATGCTTCACAAAGGTGCAAGAAAACCAGCAGTAGGCAAGAAAGAGATAAACTATCCAGAGGTTAATTTATCTCTGAATCCCGAGTAGTTAAAGGTTGGTTCAGAAGTATGAAGGTCTCGATCCCTTCAAAACTCTTATTTACTATAACAACTTTAGATAGAACTTATTAATTGGCTGTAATAAGTGCACCTAATATTAACTGCTGATGATGAATTTGTAATATGCATGTGTTTAAGATGTTTAGTAAAGCAAAAGGAATTAAATCATGTCATTTCAGCACAGAATAGTGTGGGTTAATGGAGATTTCCCTGCCCTTTGATTATACAAGTGTCTTCCCATAGCCATTAACACCACATTGGTAGTACAAACTCAGAAGGTTTTCCTGGACGTAAATCTGACGTCCCTATGAAGACAAAACTCTTGCTTTCTATAAACATGGAGCAAAATGTACTTTCCAGGATTATTTTAACTGAAGTTCAGGAAAACAGAAGCAATGGAAAAACAAATATAATAGAGTGAGACATATGGCCAGCTTTAGGAAGAGGGCACTTAGGAGGGTATGTAGGGTACTGAATTTTCAACTGCTACCACTGCCATTAGCCAGAAACAGGAAAAGCTGCCACTGCCACCAGGAGTAGAACTTTCAAGGGGTCTGCCACTAAGTTTGCTGCTGCCCCCATATATATATGTTTTCACCAGCAGAAGCAGCCAGAGCTCCAGCTGCCCCCTCTACCAGCCAGGGAAGCTTGCTGTGGACTGAAGGTGTGCCTAAGGGTCTCTCTACACTTGCAGAGTTTTTGCGCTGTAAGTTTCACCCGTGATCGGGAACCAGTAAAAGTAAAGCACTGGTTTGTGTACTCACTTAATTCCTCAGGTGTCAGAGAATGTTTACATTAGCAGCACTTCCATCACCATGAGAGCAGCGCTCTAGGGCAGCTATCCCAGAGTGCAGCTCTCTCCATTTTGACGATAGGTCTTGTGGGAAGGGGGCGTGGGGTGTGATCGCGGGGCATCCTGGCAGGGCTGGCTCCAGCTTTTTTGCCACCCCAAGCGGCAGAAAAAAAAAATGAAAAACCCGATTGAGCTGCCGCCGAAGTGCCGCTGAGGAGGAAGACAGGGAGTGAAGGACCCACTGCCGAATTGCTGCCGAAGACTGAAGCGGGCCCATCGAGCTGCCGCCGAAGTGCCGCAGCCTCCAACCCAGACGTGCCGCCCGAACAACGGACGGAGTGCCGCCCCTTTCTATTGGCCGCCTCAGGCACCTGCTTCCTTCGCAGGTGCCTGGAGCCGGCCCTGCATCCTGGGTCCCTGCACAGCCTCCTCTCCCCAAACACTGATAAGCTCCAGTAGCTCGGCATTGCTGCAAGCAGGGGATCCTTTGCTCCGTGGAGCAGCCATTGTCACCTGGCCAGATAAGTGAACACTTGCCAAGAAAACAGGAAGGGGAGTTTCAAAGTTCCCAGGGCTTTACAGAGGGAGGGGTGGATGTCTGTTTATCTGGCAACAGAGCAGCAGAGCTGCTGGCTACATTGGTCACCTAGGCACTGTGGGATATCTTCAGGAGGCTAAAAGCTGTGTAAACAGGGAGAAAGTGTCCTCCCTTGCATATCACCGCAAAAGCATCACCGGTAAGAACTGTACGCCTCTCAGGGAGATGGTTATCTTTTTGCGGTGAAACTTCTGAGTTTCACTGCAAAAAGTCAGTGGCAAGTGGTTTTTTTGCTAAAAAAGGGACTACTTCTGCTTAAAATAGCAAATGTAGACATGCCCTAAGGCAGCAAAAAATCTAGCATCAGTCCTGTAGAGAGCAGTGTATGTTGATCTTGATTTACACCACAGCCCCACAGGACACAGGTATGGAGACTCCTATCCATTTAAATGTGCAGTTAACAGAAGAAGTAACAGCAACTTCCCTAGATGTATATAACTACATATAACCCACTCCTATTGACTTCACCTGACTGGCAGTTTAACTTACTTGAGAGTTTTGCCTTATTAGTAATTGCAGGATTAGGCTCTTTGGGTCTATTTGATAGAGGAGCTGTTGCAACAGCCAGGAGATTTCGCAGTGCCTGATGCTATCATTTGCTCTTTACTTTCACAAACAGACGTGACAGTGCCTCTTATTTTCAAATTAATAATCATATCCCACACATTACAAATCATTAGAGCTTAGTTGCTAGCAAGCTGTTCCATGTTGCTGACTACCCTTGATATTAGATCATCTGGTAGTTGCTAGGGGACAGTCCTGCAAAGTCTCATTCATGCAGATAGGGGTTATTCACTGCTTCAGTTTCCAAGCTACCTGTCTTCCAGAATAAGAAGATTCACAATGGATTTGATGACCTATAAAAAGCTAGACCCTTGCTCATAGTTTTTCCAACTAATCTTTCTCATTTCAATTCTGAACTTGAACTTTGCACATATGGTGTTCATTGCTGCTTTTCTGCTCTTAACATTTTCACATTAGATTAATTACCTTCCTATCTTGTTAAATAGGTTTTGTTTTTCAAACTGGCTTATCTCTAACTATATGTTAATTTGCAGAATCCACATTTCTCCAGCACATGATACAGTTTATAATTCAGACAGCAATTTGAATAAGAAAAAACTAAACTATTATTTAACAGTGCAATAAGAAACACAATTGCAGGCCTTATTTCATTCATAGTTTGCTGAACTCCAGAATTAAGGAAATATCAGGAACAAGGAAAACAAAAACACTTGTTAGGCTAAGGCTCATCTCTTTTAAATACACCATTTAATCGCATGATCACTTAAACAATACCCACCCTTTCTTTTTTGGAACAATAATGTGCTTGTGCTTTTACACCAGCAAATTCCACTATTCACAAAAATACTAAATAGAGTAGATTTTTAAACAATTATTTAAATATGTCATTAGTATATGAAAACAGACTGATTTTCTATTATTTATTTTTATAATACTATGGCTGTGATTGCTTCTTTATAGACAAGTAAATGAAGACCAGCTCCCCA
This sequence comes from Emys orbicularis, assembly GCF_028017835.1. Taxonomy (NCBI): domain Eukaryota; kingdom Metazoa; phylum Chordata; order Testudines; family Emydidae; genus Emys; species Emys orbicularis. Next base: position 262,089,477 of record NC_088683.1, on the reverse strand, counting down.
AAACTTAAATTCTGCTCAAATAATGTATGAACAAAGGAGTACGGGAGAAGGAGGAAATGTTATTTACTCCTTCATATAACACAAGAACTAGGAGTCACCCAATGAAATTAACAGGCAGCAGGTTTAAAACAAACCAAAGGAAGTACTTCTTCATAGAACACACTGTCAACCTGTTGAACTCATTGCCATGGGATGTTGTGAAGGCCAAAATTATAACAGGGTTTAAGAGAGAATTAGATAAGTTCATGGAGGATAGATCCATCAATGGCTATTAGCAGGACAGTTAGGCATTCAACACCATGCTCTGAATATCCCTTGTCTGTTAGCCAGAAGCTGGGAGTGGATGACACAGGATGGATCACTTGATGATTGCTGTTCTGTTCATTGCCTCTGAGACATCTGACACTGGCCACTGTCTAAAGACAGGATACTGGGCTAGATGGATCATTGGTCTGAGTAAGTATGGCCGTTCTTATGCTCTTAAGAAGTACAGAAAATGTGAATTGCTGTATATAGATTGGCATGTTTACTTTAGTTCCAGATATAACATTAAGAATAAACAGTGTGTGTGTGTGCACACACACAAAGGGGTGGTTATTTGGTCAGCAGGCCTAGTGGTCTGGGCCTCCGACTTCCACCTTTCTATCAGTTCAAGATGTCCCAGCACTGTGGGGGAGATCTTAGCTGGACTGGCCTCAGTGATGGTAGTCTCTAGCTCCTCGGGCTAGGGGTCACAATTGCAAAGTGGGTAGAAGGATTTGGACCCACCCTCCCTATGTTTGGCAGACCTACTTTATCACCTTCCCCTGGACTACTTCCTATCACCGCTGCCTCTCAGTTGTGGGTGTGGTCAGAGTGGATGTAAAGTCTTTACTTCAAAACCCTACAGTCAAGGGTCAATGCTTGCAGCCTTCTTGAGCCCTTGCACATGGTGCACCCTCCTTCTTGAGATGCGTCTATGAGAGGTTGAGGAAGACTCACAGCCAGGTCCCCACAACAGAGGCTTCCTTTTCTGTTGCTGCAGACAGGGCCGGCTCCAGGCACCAGCGCAGCAAGCTGGCGCTTGGGGCGGCCCTTGGAAGGGGGCGGCACATCCAGGTCTTTGGCGGCAGGTCCCTCAGTCCCTCTCGGAGGGAAGGACCAGCTGCCAAATTGCCACCGAAGAATGAAGCGGCACGGTAGAGCAGTCGCCGAAGTGCCGCCGATTGCGGCTTTTTTTTTTTCTCTCTTCGCCGCTTGGGGCGGCAAAAAAACTGGAGCCGGCCCTGGCTGCAGATCATCACTGCTCCAGGAATTGGCCTCATTCTACCTCCCCATGCCTGGGCTGCTGAAGCTCCCTTTATACTATACTGCCCTTCTCCCAGGAGCATGCTCAGAAGTGCCTGAGTGATGGGGCCTTCCTGGCCCCATACTGCACCCCCAAATGGAGGTACCAGACTCAATAGTCACTTTTGAAAATGTCAGCATATGCATATTTATATATTGTCATAAGAACATAAGAATGGCCGTACTGGGTCAGACCAAAGGTCTATCCAGCCCAGTATCTTGTCTACCGACAGTGACCAATGCCAGATGACCCAGAGGGAGTGAACCTAACAGGTAATGATCAAGTGATCTCTCTCCTGCCATCCATCTCCACCCTCTGACAAACAGAGGCTAGGGACACCATTCCTTACCCAGCCTGGCTAATAGCCATTAATGGACTTAACCTTCATGAATTTATCTAGTTCTCTTTTAAACCCATGACAACTTAATTTACATAAGAGCCTTTGGTGAGGGACCTTGTCAAAGGCTTTCTGGAAATCTAAATACACTATGTCCACTGGATCCCCCTTGTCCACATGTTTGTTGGCCCCTTCAAAGAACTCTAATAGATTAGTAAGACATTATTTCCCTTTACAGAAACCATGTTGACTTTTGCCCAACAATTTATGTTCTTCTACGTGTCTGACAATTTTGTTCTTTACTATTGTTTCAACTAATTTACCGGGTACTGACGTTCGACTTACCGGTCTGTAATTGCCGGGATCACCTCTAGTGCCCTTTTTAAATATTGGCGTTACATTGTCATAATACACACACGCACACACAGAGTCTGGCAACACCATATGTAATGGTTGTGTCTTAAAATGGACTTACAATAAGGCATTGTGATGTTGTGCAGTCTATATGGTTTTATAAAAACATGATAATAAGTGAATATAATGTAACTGGGATAGTTTTATAAAGATTTGATAATAAGTGTATATAATGCAACTGGGATATGCTTCGTGCAAAAGGTCTCTTGTAAGGTATCATTACAAAGCTCATAATCTACTGAGTGTGGTCATCCTATTTGTAGAAATGTACCACTCTTGTATCTAAAACTAGAAATATAAAACATAACTCTGAGGGCCTATTGTAATTATGTAAAGTGTGGGCCATTAATGATGGTGTGGAATCTTGATGACTCCCATTAACAAGGACCATTGTCTGCAAATGGCTGTGTTTACCTGTTAGTCTTCCTGTATATGTGTGTGCTGGCAAGTGAGCAATGAAGTCATGCAGTGACATGTGATCATGTCACCTGAACTGGAATCCATCTTTAACCTGGTGATTTTCCAGTGAGGGGGGGTGGAAACCCAGAGGGACAAAGGGTTCCCGCCTTATGCAAAAGATATATAAAGGGGTGGAAGAGAACAAAGGGGGAGAGAAGCCATCATGAAGAATCCCCTAGCTATCACCTAAGCTGGAACAAGAGCTGTACCAGGGGAAAGAATTGTGCCCAGGCCTGGAAGGTGTCCAGTCTGAGAAAAAACTTACTGAAGCATCTCTGAGGGTGAGATTATCTGTATTCAGTTTGATTAGGCATAGATTTGCGTATTTTATTTTATTTTGCTTGGTGACTTACTTTGTTCTGTCTGTTACTACTTGGAACCACTTAAATCCTACTGTCTGTATTTAATAAAATCATTTTTTCCTTATTAATTAACTCAGAGTATGTATTAATACCTGGGGGAGCAAACAACTGTGCATATCTCTCTATCAGTGAGTGTTATAGAGGGCGAACAATTTATGAGTTTGCCCCGCATAAGCTTTATGGTTTTATAAGCTTTATGCAGGGTAAAACGGATTTATCTGGGTTTAGACCCCATTGGGAGTTGGGCATCTGAGTACTAAAGACAAGCACACTTCTGGGAGCTGTTTTCAGGTAAACTTGCAGCTCTGGGACAAGTGATTCAGACCCTGGGTCTGTGTTGGAGCAGACGGGAGTGTCTGGCTCAGCAAGACAGGGTGCTGGAGTCCTGAGCTGGCAGGGAAAACAGGAATAGAAGTAGTCTTGGTACATTAGGTAGCAGCTCCCAAGAGGGTTTCTGTGATCCAACCCGTCACAGTGGCGTAGTCGAGCAGGATCTGTGCACAGCTGATTGTTTTGAGATACTGGTAGTGATTTTAAGTGAGTTTTAAGTGTGGTGGCTGGAGAACAGACAAAGTGGTTACTGGTTTGTTATTTTCTGTTTGCTTATTTCGGGAAAGGGAAGTAGGGACAGAAAAGGAAGCAAAATAAGTAAGAATGAAGATCAAAAGAAGCTAAAACTACACAAGTTGCAAATTGCCCCAAAAGACTGAACACTGGGCGCTGGGAATGTCTTTGTTAACTAAGAAGCCCCTGAGCTGAGTGCATCTCAGTTTCAGTGAACTGCAAATGGGTGTGGCCCAACCTCTGTCTGTGCTGAAGCTGACTGGAGTGTCTAATTTAGCAAGACAGGAGTGGAGAGGTGCCTGTTCTGGCAGGAGGGGGTTCTCTGTGGTATCCCAGCTCATCGAGTGATGGTCTCAAGGGAAGACAAATGGAAATTGATGTACAATTTGCCTGGGAAAAGGCTGACCTGGAAAAAGAAAAGGCTGCCCACTAGCCTGGACTTAAGAGACAAAGCAATTAAGACCCAGAAGCATGACCTGGCTGTAATGGAGTGGAAGAGGCGCACAGAGCCATGTATCCTGGAGCTGGAAGTTGGGGTCCTGGTGACTGCTGCGGTGGGAACAAACCCCAAGGACTCTAGCTGGAAGCAAACCCAACCTGAGTGAAAGGGGGGGATTTTGCTGGCCAGCGAAAGGTCTGTCATAGCTGGTAGCTGTGAGCCTACAGCTGGATCAGGGTCTCTTTCCCTTTTGGGGGACACAGGAGTGTCTGCCCCATAGGGAAGCCCAAAAACGAATTTTAGTTATACTGCCTCGGCCATGGTCAGTGTCCAAGTCTCTGGCAGTAAGTTCAGGAGGAGGGTGTGACGTTGTGCAGTTTATATGGTTTTATAAAAACATGATAATAAGTGAATATAATGTAACTAGGATATGCTTCATGCAAAAGGTCTCTTGTAAGGTACCATTACAAAGCTCATAATCTACTGAGTGTGATCATCCTATTTGTAGAAATGTACCACTCTTGTATCTAAAACTAGAAATATAAAACATAACTGTGATTCTTTCTAAAAGTAAGTGAAATTTCACTTTCAGTTTTTATGCACTTTGATTTCTTTTTTTGTGAAGTAATTTATTTTTTCTGTATGAAATTTCAATAGCAAGTCTCTGAAATTGGGATCTGACTGAAATTTGCCCTTGGCAGTTTGACCTTTCATTGTTGACGGATATCTTTTAGAAAAGATTGTCTAGCTACACAGAATCTGGTAGAGCAGTGTAAACTGAGTGGATCTGATGCAACATTTATATATTGTTTTTTTGGAAAAGAGATAGATTTTAGATAACTTTTCACCATTATTCTTCATAGCTAAAAGTTTGTGTGCCAGGGATTGCTGATGGATGCAATTTTATTGGATAAAATCTTCTGTCATGCAAATGAAAGCTCTGTCATGCAAATAAAATGTTCTACATCAGCATCTACACTTTCTATCACATTTCATAGTACAATACAGAAGGTTTTTGATGGATTGGGCAGCAAGACAGTGTTCATGTGCAGCAGCTGTTCCCCACCAATTTTGCCTAACCTTCCACTCCCTCTTAAACATTAAAACAATAGGAAATTAATTTAAGGACTCTGTTGTGAAACAGTTAGGGTCATAACACAAACCACAGACCTTCCCCAAATCCACCAAAGCAAGGAAAATAAGAGGTAAGCCAGTGTATATCCTCTTCTTCGCCCACAGGTGCACACTTTGCCATTACCACAACTACCATATAGCACAGACTATAAACCAACACAGCCATCCATCATCCATCCCTTCACCAAACTATCTTCTCTTAATATAACATACTACTACACCAATAGTAGTGATAGGAAGGGGTAGTTTGTACAGAAAGAAAGGCAGATTGAAGGGGGTGGAAATTAAGGTCCTGGTGTGTCATTTACAGTATTTGTGGGAATGTTAGTGTGGGTTTTAAGGTGGACAAGTAGATGGTATTTACTGTTAGGTGGCTTAACATTGCCTTTGTGTCAAGCAAGTTTGGTGTGGCACAACCTAAAGTGCTTCACAATGCAGTTTTGAGAGGTCGGGGGTTGTGGATGTTCTGTTTTAATGAAGAAAGAGACAAGAAACCAATGGAGGAATTCTAGCAGAAGAAAATTTAACTGGAGCTTCAGGAAACGAAGGTAATTTTTGAAACCATTAAGTCATTTCTCCACCCCACATCTTTAGTTGCTGGATGATTTTCCCCTTTACTCTACCCATTTCCTCTCCCCTATCTATATCGCTCTAATTGGTATACCTAGAGAAGATTCTTCATACCTAGTGGAAAAGTGTTCTTGAACCATCTGACTTTTACACTATGAAGCCAGAACATTATGCAATTTGTATCTTAGCTGAGATCCAAATGCTTTGCTTTAAGTGGCGTGTCTACAAGCTTACACATCACCCTACCTGTAAATGTCTAAGTTTCTTGCCCTTTCAATTTCCTTGCAAGCCAGCTAACAAGAAAGCCATATCTGGTTGATGCAATTATTAAAACACAGGAAGAAAAGCTTCACTTTAACCTGACATTTTCAGAAGAAAACCAGTTAAATAAAAAATGCTTGACATTCCCTACTTTTTTCTCTGTTGTCACATACTCAACAGTCACTAACTCTTTTGTCTATGGTTTGACAAAATCCAGGACAATTTGTGTACATGTACCTATGTTTTCACGGAATCTGAATGACAGAGGTTTCAGAATCACGTTTAAAGACAAAATTATTTAAAAGGGGAAAAATTAAAACTATTCATTAAACAGACATTGCCTAGACAGTTGAAAAGTCAATTTGGAGTGGGAAGGAAGAGATTTCTGAAAAAATACAAAGATGAGAAATACAATTTTTTAAAAATATATTTATTTCAAAGTTACCATGAAAATTAAGAAAAAATATTGAAAACCAAAAAAGAAATTAGGTTTTCAAAAACAGGTTTTGATTTAATAAAAATGGGGTTTGGTTTCAGGTTTTTCCAATTAAAAAAAGAAAATATTTATTAAAATGAAAAACATTTGGATGAAATATAATCTTTTTGTCAAAAACTGACAAAAAAAGTGGACATGTTCTATTACCTAGTATTGAATGCTGGTGCAGAGCAATGTAGCACTCTGTGGATTTTAATAGTGCTATATAGAGTACATGCTGTTATTTTACGCAGTCAAGATAAATTCTATCTACAAAGGTGTATTTGTGTTGCCTGTTTCTGGAAGTGTATTTTCCCCTGTTCTCTGACTTTAACTTCATGACTTCTCATAATACAGTAACTCCTCACTTAATGTCCTCCCGGTTAATGTTGTTTTGTTGTCACGTCGCTGATCTATTAGAGAACATGCTCGTTTAAAGTTACGCAATGCTCCCTTATAACATTGTTTGGCAGCCGCCTGCTTTGTCCACTGCTTGCAGGAAGAGCAGCCCGTTGGAGCTAGCTGGTGGGGGCTTGGAACAGGGTGGACAGCAGCCCCTCTATCAGCTCCCCTAAATTCCCTGTGAGGCAGCCCAGCAGGCTATCAATTGCTGGACAGTTCAGCTGTCCCTCCCCGCACTGCCATGTGCTGCTCCTTCCCTCTGCCTTGGAGCTGCTCCCCGGAGACTCCTGCTTAATGTGCAGGGGGTGCTGATGTCAGGGTGTCCTCCTCCCCCTGCTCCCGCCTCCCGCTCCCATCTCCACAGACATGACAGGGCTCAGGACGGAGGGAGCTTGCAGGCAGCAGCTGCTGTCTCAGCTTGCTGATCTACTTAAAAAGGCAGTGTACTTAGAGTGTGGTCTGCATACTTGAAGGGGCAATGTGCATCTCTCTCTCTGTCACACACACACCAATTTTGTGTGTGTTAGAGAGACAGAGACACACACCGTGTGTGTCTGTCTATCTGTCTGTCTGTCTGTCTCTCTCTCTCTCTCACACACACACACGGTGTGTATCTGTCTGTCTCTCTCTCACACACACATAGTGTGTGTCTGTCTCACACACACATGCATTACTGGGCACATTGGAAAGTGGAGGGAGTGGTGCACTCCGGTGGGAAAGCGTGGGTTCATCATCACATTCAGTTCCTGCAGGGAACGTTTGCAGCCACTGCCATGCATCTATTGTGTCTCCTCCCTCCATTCGTGCTGCCTTATAGAGTGTGAGGCTACATTAACAACAATGTGTTAACCCTTGAGTGCTCAGCCAAGTGCTAGTTCATCATTTAGCAGTAAGGTATTCCCTGGGAAATATCCCACCCTCTGACTCCACCACCTCAACCAAGCTTCACAATCATCATTTCTGTGTACAGTATTAAATTGTTTGTTTAAAATTTATGCTGTGTGTGTATATATATATATATATATTTATATATATTTCCCTGGAACCTAACCGTCGTCCCCCCCCCATTTACATTAATTCTTATGGGGAATTGGATTCACTTAACATCGTTTCACTTAAAGTAGAATTTTTCAGGAACATGACTAGCATTAAGCGAGGAGTTACTATATCTATTTGTGGTCTGTAAAGTATCAAGGCCAACAGACACACATTTTACTTTGTTTGTAAAATGTGCATGTCATAAACAGCACTGGCACTGTATAAGTGTTGTCTATGAGCAGGGGTGAAAGTAACTGAGGACACTTACTGGTACGGGGCGGGGCGGCTCCGGCCCCCGGAAGGGGCGGGGCCTCGGGCGGAAGGGGTGCGGCTGGGGTCAGCATCTCCCAGCCAGCCCTTCCAGGCCGCCTGTCCTGCGCTGCCCGGGGCTCCCGTGTTGATTTAAAGGGTCCAGAGCCCCGGGCCCTTTTAAATTGCTGGCCTCAGGGCTGCTGCTCCCTTTGCCCCCCCCCCCACCCGTCGGCGGCTGTGGGGGGGAAAGGGGCATGGGTTAAAGTGCTGCAGGGTCCTTTGCTGCGGCAGCGCTTTAACGTTGCTGCGCCCCCTCCCCCCCGTCAGCGGCGGCGCCGGAACGTTAAAGCGCTGCCGCGGTAAAGGACCATCCTTAAAGCGCTGCCCCTTTTGCCTCCCCTGTCGGCAGCTCTGCCGGATCCTTAAAGTGCTGCCGCAGCAAAGGATCATCCTTAAAGCGCTGCCGCGGCAGCGCTTTAACGTTGCTGCCCCTTCCTCTCCCCCCACCCATCGGTGGCCCTGCTGTTACGGACCCTACCAGCAGGGCCGCCGACAGGGGAGGCAAAAGGGGCAGGGACATTAAAGCGCTTTAACGTGGCCTGGGTGTGGGCCAGTGTGGGTTCTTACCGGTACGGAGTACCTGCCTGTACCGGCTCACTTTCACCCCTGTCTATGAGACAAAGAATAAATATTCTAGAACAGTTAAGTTATCCTTTACTATATGTACTCCATTACAAAACTATATCACAAAACACAAAATGTATCCATGGCTGGTGGTAAATAACAAAACCATAACATTGCCACTGCCAACAATACACATTATTTGCTTGAGATTTAATTTTAGACTTTGAAATGGATTTTTGATATCTCATAGTCTTTGATGGTTGCTCCACAGGCATAATTGCTGTCCACTATTTTACAGGGTGGTTCTCTCTTTTTGGCTGCATGCAGTGTTAGGGCATAATGAAAAATATTGCCGTTCGTGAAGTGGAGTGAAGGTCCTTGCTCTTGCAGAATGCAAAATCAGGCTGGCTGAAGAGCCAGAATTTCAATTCACTCATGGAGCTTTGTGTGGAATACCTAAATAGGAAAGTAACTAAAGTATTAAGAGAGAAGGAATGCCAAGTATACCCTTTGGAACACTGTAGACATTGTAGTATGCATTATAAAATGTTCAGATAAGCATGGTTATTCAGAAAATGTTCTGAGCAGACTCTACCTAGCTACAGAATATAATTAACAGGGATTTTCTAATAATATAGGTACACAAAGCTTAGGATGGACTGAAAAACAATCACTTTATTTTGGGTGATTGTTGCTATGCTATAATTATCTCATTTGGCAGTAACTAAATAAATCAATCAATCGTTTAGCTGATTACGTAATTATTTAATGATTCACACCTTCTAAGCACTAGCACAGAGCTAGGGTAAGATGATGATGGTGAATAGTTCTTGGTGGTGAATGCATTTGTTAAATTTTGTTTAGTTACAACATCAATCCACTCAGAAGAAAACAGCCTTGGCAAAGGAGGGTTGGCTCTTTATCTAGAAGGATATATCAAAAATCCATAACAAAGTAGGAAATGGATAGTAAATACCTAAACAGTGATAAAAAAGAAAACCTTCTTGTTCTTTGAAAGTTCAAGTACACGTACAATACAGTACACATATACATACTGATATATGTGTGCGCATGTATAAAATATATAATAAAAACTGCACTGTACAATACCAATAAAGCACATGTTAAATTGACTGACTAATTGAAAGATCTCAAAAAACAGTTTTCAATGGGGAATCATTATTAAATGGGTGCAGTGGGGGAAGGGACAATGGTTCTAATGGGTTTTCGCAGGAATCACTACGAGGCCCAACACTATTCAACACTATCACCAATGATCTGGAAGTAAATATCAAATTGTTGCTGATAAAATCTGTGAATGACACTAAGATTGCAGAATGGTAAATAATGCTGAAGACAGGGCAGAGCAATCTGGATAGCTTGGCAAGCTAGGCCCATTCAAACACAATGCTTTTTAATATACCTAAATGCAAAGTTATCCATCTAGGAACAAGGAATACAAGCTTTCCCTACAGAATAGGGGACTGTGCCCTGGAAAGCAGTGACTCTGAAAATGATTCATGGGTTGTAGCAGGCTTCCGTTAGGGGCCAGTAGGCTTAGAGCGCAACAGTTTCCAACATCTTGAGCGGGGGGGGAGGTGTCAGGCAATCTGGGGGCCTCACAGCCAAGTCGTGGTCTGTCCTTCTTGGATCCTCCCTCTCCATTGGGTCCTGGCCCAGGGCCCAAGGGGGCATTTCCATCCTCTCCAACAGATATCCCAGACTAGCCTCCCTTGAGCCACTTCCTACCCCCACTCTCTCTGGTTTGGGAAGTGGTCACAGTCTTTTGCTTCCTTCCACGTGGAGGGTTGTTCGAACAGTTTCAATTATTCAGATAGTCAATCAGGGTTTTGCAGTGTGCAATGATTTCCTCCTTTCATGAAGAGGAGAGAAAAAGGGGTAAGCCCCTGGCTGCCCAGTTGGGCCTTACCCACAGTCCAGGGGCTTTCCCTGAGGCTTCCTCTGTCCCAGAAGATACTGGCTTCCTTCCTGCAGACAGCCTTTCCTTCTCTCCCCCCACATTTGATTGCCAGAGTCCCATTTTAAGCAGGATCTCCAACTGGTTCTAAAGCTGCTGAGGGGTGGGATTTCTTCGCCCAGTACTGCTCCATCACTCCTTTGGTCCTAGTGAGGGTTCTGTAGAGCCAGAGCCCTTCACAGGGTCCTAGTGTGCAAGCAACTCAATGTGACCTCCAAGTGTGATGCTATAGCTAAAGGGCTAATGTGATTCTTGGATGTATAGAAGAGGTGATTTTACCTCTGAACATGGCTTTGATGAGGCTGATACTAAAATATTACGTACAGCTCTAGTGTACCCATTTTAAAAAGGATATTGCAACATTGGAAAGAGTTCATAAAAGAGCCACACATTGATTTGAGGGCTGGAGAAAATGCCTTAGAGAGAGATACTTAAAGAACTCAGTTCTCTAGCTTACTAAAAAGAAGACTCAGAGGTGACTTGATTACAGGGTATAAATACCTTTGTGGGGAGAAAATACTGGCTACTAACTAAAGGGCTCTTTAATCTACCAGAGAAAGTCATAATAAGCACAAGTGGCTGGAAGCTGAAGCCAGATACATTCAAATTAAGGCACACATTTTTAACAGTGAGAGTGGTTAACCATTGGAAAAACTATCAACAGAAGTGGTGGAATCTCCATCTCTTGATGTCTTCAAATCAAAACTGGATGCCTTTCTGGAAGATGCTTTAGTGAAACTCAAGTTATTGGGCTCAATATAGAGGAAACTGCATGAAATGTAAGTGTCTGTATTACACAGGAGCTCAGAGTAGATGACTGAATGGTCCCTTCTGGCCTTAAACTCTATGAATGTGTGTGCGTCTGTCTATTTCTCTTTTGTCCTCCTCCCCCTCTTTCTGGCCTTAAACTCTAGGAATGTGCTTGTATATGTGTGTCTTGCACTGGGAATTATTATGTTGAAAATAGTATCCTGTCTGTGTGCTATCCTTTGGACCCCCTAAAGATATGCCATGCAAGGACAGTGTGTGATATGAAGGTATGCAGTATAGATTCATGGGGTTTTTTTTAAATGTCTTTCAGATCAAACACAAGCTTATCTGCCAGCATCTGATAGAAATGTGTTCTTGGGTGAGAGTAAAAGCTCAAGTATTTGAACATCACACACTTCTGGTTCTTGCAGCTCGCTAATCCTTGTCCTAATGCTCTTGTACATTCAGATATTTAATGCAAAACAGTTACACATTTGTGCAGGATATGAAACTGCCTAATCACAATTTCAAAACATTTCAGAAATTGAACACATCTGGGTTTAGAGTCTTGGTTGTGTGACCACAAGCCAGATCTGTGAAAAGAATAATGGGCAGATCTCTTCCCTTTGTAGCATTTAAATGAATAAAATTCCTTCCTATTAGCTACTTATCCACTCTACTTCTTTAATGAAAATCCTACACGATTAACTTTATACCTTACCTAAATAAATAACAGCTTTATTTAGCTGTAAAGATGTGTGGCTTTCTGGGATGCATAAGCCCCAGAAGGCCATGTATGCCTGCTAGGTGTTGGGTCAACCTATTCAGCACAAAGGTTAGCCTAGTGCACTGTAGAAACCTTCATGGCACTTGAAGGGAAGAGCCCAGGTTGCAGGAAGGAAGAGCTTGGAGAAGGCATCAGAAAGTCAGTCTGTGTGCGCACATGGCTAGAATGCTAGCTGCAGTTGCAGTATCTCTGCAAATAGCTCTCTTAATAAAGAGCCAGTTTAGTTTTAGAAACATAGAGTGCTTTCATGTTCTTACCCAGCACGCGGTATATGAAACATATTGGCATCAGTCAGTCCAGTGAGAATCACAACAAGGAAGAGAGTGTGTGATTAACAGGAAAACAAAGCAGCACCTAGAAACAGAGAAAACAAGGAGCATGGAGGGATTCAGACTACAAGCAATGCTGCATTTCAAGACAAAAAGACCTTGCACAAGCGTGAAGTATGGAAGCAAGAAATGAGTCTGTATACAGAAATGACCATGGGTGATAAAGATGGGGAAATAACGGTAAAGCTTTTTTACTATCTCATTGGGACAAAAGCATGAGAAGTGAATGAGACACTGTTTCCAGGAATAATGTCCAAAACACTGGAACAGCTGATAAAGGTGTTTGATGAGCACCGTGACACCAGACAAAATAAGACTGTAAAGAGATATTGGTGTTGTGTGTGATTTATTTTTAGCTTGAAACCAAGAAGCAGAAGAGGGAACATTACAGAGCTCAGAACTCGGCATCCACATGCAACTTTGGGGACATTAAAGATTTCATAATTAAAGACAAGTTCATTTATAGGACATGTGATTCCAGTTTACAAGAGAGATTGTGGACAGCCAGCTACAACGTAATCCCTGCACACTGATGAGCAGCAATATTAGACTGCAGAAATGTGACCAAGTAATGGTGATGTACAATAAAACCAATAGGCAAATGTAGGCTGTCAGTAAGAAACCCACAGAACAAGAGACATGATTACTTGGAGTTTAAAGTAGTTGACATGAGTGCCACCCACTGCTGGGCAGCAGGGTAGTACAAGCTGTGGATTTGATCACAGTGCAACACCAGAATATCCTCAATGTGAGAGAGGAGAGAGAACAGTCCTGTGAGCTAAAAAGCAAGCTGAAGTTAGAAATAAGATCCCCATGTACAGCCCACAACATTGCTGGAATATGCATTTCCATTAGTGGGTCAAGACACTGCAGAAGAAACTAGCAAGCCTTCAAAGAAGGGGAACCATTGCACTTGTTGGAAGTAGAAGAGTGAATCAGCAGCTTAGTAATGTGTCACAGCTTGTGTCAGTTAAACTGAGGATCTCCATTAGTCCAAAACCACTGACTAGATCCATGAAAAGAAATCACTTCCTAGTATAATCAATTGAGGACATATTACTTGAACTATCCAAGGCAAAAGAGTTCACTGTTTGTGATGTCAAGAATGGGTTCTGGAATATTGAGCTAGATAAAGCATCCAGCAACCTGGCAACTTTTGCCACACCCTTTGGCAGGTACTGTTGTGTACCAAGGGCTATGTGTATCAGCTCAGCCCCAAAGGTGTTCCAGTGTAAACTGAGCCAGACAGTATGGGGAGTCCCAAGCATCAAGACAGTTGCTGATGTCATTTTTATGGTAAGAGAAAGAGATTAAAAGAAAGAAGCAATCCAGGACCAGGAGAGCAAGCTGTGACAATTCCTAAACAGGTTCTGCAAGCAAAATATTACACTGAATGCCGACAAGCTGAAGCAGAAGAGAGTAGAGATTCCTTACCATGGACATCTGTTGACTTTGGAGGGACTCTGCAGCCTGGGAAACTGAGACCCATTAAAGAAATGCTCAGTTTTAGGTATATAAGGGTGCATCACTGATGAAAAGTCAGCAGTCCAGAGCATTTGCTAGTAGAGCCCTGACAGACACAAAGAGGGAATATACTCATATAGAAAAGGAGCTATTGGCTGTGCTCTTTGGAATGAATGGACTCCATCACTTCACCTTTTGGCACTAGGTGGGCAGGCAATTTATTCACAACCCATTAGAAAGTGTCATGAAGAAGCTATTGCTGATTGCACCCAAGTGACTGTAACACATGTTGCTGAGATTCCTGCATCATGATGTGAAGATACGGTACTGCCCAGGAAACTCACTTCTGGTGGCAGATACACTGCTAATGGTTATACTTTCCAAAGTACAACACAGATGGCTCAATGGAACAGGAAGTAGATACTATCAACATGCTACAATACCTTCATACCTCCAATGGAAGGCTCCAGGCAATCCAACAAAACACTAAACAGTTTGGGGGTGCTACTGTTATTAAAATTACTCCAGGGTTGGCCATCTTTCCTGGAGCAACTGCCACAGGAGGTGTCCCCCTGCTACCAAAGGGAGAGGTGAGCTGGTGTGCAAGATTGAGTTTTATTTAAAAGGGAACAGCCAGTAATCCCATCAAATTTAAGAGCTGACACCATGAGATGGATACACAATTCACATCTTGGGATAGAAGTATGTCTAGATGAGTCAGATTGTGAAAAACTAGCTAGGCATGAATGTCCAAGTGATGGCATATGTGGAACAAACATCAAAAACTATAGTGATGAACAACAGAAAATGACTCCACAACCTTATGAACTCCCACCACAACCCTGTTTGCTTTTAATGACAGGAACTACATGGTCATGAGAGAGCCATGCCTCCATCCCAGAACAGCCAATAGCCCAGTGGTTAGGGGACTCAGCTGGGATGTGGAAGACCTAGGTCAAGCTGCTACTCTTAATCAGACAAAGCAGGGACTTAAATCTGTGTCTCCCAGAGCCCAAGTGAATCCCCTAACCGTTGATCTATAGAGTCAGTCTCTCTCTCTCTGGCCCAGTGAATCTCTCTCTCTATATATATATAAAGTGGAACAGAGATTAGGACAGAGGCAAACTCTATAGTTTCCTGGCTAGGGCACTCGTGGAATATAAGAGATTCAAATCCCTACTTCTAATCAGGCAGTTCCAGGATTTGAACCTGAACCTCCCAGGCTGCCTTAGACCAGATATTCCATCCTGGATCCGACAAAAGTTTAGTCCAAACTGATAGATTTCTTTTAAAAGTTTCAATTTTGACAAATTGGAATGTTCTGGCAAAAAATGTTCAATTGAAAAGTTCCTAACCAGCTCTACTTGGGAATCTGGATGCAATCTATTTCTAACTTTGATTACTGAGGAAGAGTTATTTGCCATCATGTTTTCCCTATTTATATGTGGTGTCTCTCACTATGCTTTAAATAGGTGACCTTGGGGAATGTGTCAGTTTCTCATTTTGTAAATTTTTTTATCAATCATATGAAGTATTTCATTCTTCTGGCATGAAGCTGAGAAATCCAACATGGTAAAATGCAACTGAAAACCAGGGTACATTCTCCCTGGTAAGTTATGTTTGCTTATGTCTAGGCAATCTTTAACAAAACCTCCCTACAGTTTAGAGTGAACCAATGCCTTTTAAAACTGTATTATCCTCTTCTCTTTTGTAGAGCCCTGGTACAACTGTGTGAACTCACAGGAGCTCCCACATCACTGCTCCCAAAAGATCTCTCGGCATCACAGAGAGTTAAATGCACAACGGAGAAAGATGGGACACAATATGAATATTAATAGCGTGGCTGTTGATCTTGGAGCTGGCAGGGCTGTTGTATCTGGGCAGCTGCCAGATCTGATCATTCAGAATATGAATCTAGTTTGAGAGAAAGGGGGGGAAAACCCACCAGAGAATCTAGTAGAAAGCACAACAAGTATGTTTTGTTGCTAGTAAAAGAATTTATTTATCCCCAAGCCTACAATTTAGCAAAGTGAATTTTGAGAAGATTGGAGGAAAAATATGAGTTGCCCAGGAATGTTAGGTCAAGTTGGTTGAATCTATAGGAAGTCGGTTTACAGAAGTAATTGAAGACGAGAAGAGCACAACCTGAAGGAACGCTTTCCTTTGTTCTCTTTCTCTTTGTGGTGTTGAATAAAGAGAGAGATGCTGGAGAAAAAAACAGTGAAATTTCACACTACTTTTGTGTGAATTAATTTGGTGTGTTTTTTGTTTTGTATGAGTGAAGAGAATTGAACTGTGAACCGAAACGTTGTGTAACTTTCATCTGTCCCTTCTTCAATCTGTTGGACTAGAAAGTACTGGAGTCACTCACTGCAGTAAGTGTTTGTGCTAATGCCCTCTTAACTCAATGTGTTGCTGTTGCCATGGTTACAGAACAATGGCAGGCCCAACTAAAGCAGAATAGTGACATCAAAGTGGAGTTTCCTTAGCAGAACTAGGGATGAAAGGTGAGCAGCCAATATAGTCATTGAACATTTAAGTGAGATGAAAAGCAACTAGCTTGCTGGCAAGAGTTGGAGAAGACATAAATGTAAGATGGGACGTATGAATGTAGACATCAGGCATTTAATGGCTGGTCATTCTGCTGAAACTTAAAAAGCCAACAAAATGCAATGCATATTGATGTTACATGAGATCAGCAAATCCAACAATATTTGAATTTTGGGTCAATATTGTTTCTAGAGCTGGATAGGAAACAGTTTTCCTGTTCCACAAAAATTTTCTATATTTCAAAAAAAACTTTCCTTCCCAAATTGGGACAAAGTCAAAAATGTCACCATACAATAATCTGAAAAAAAAAAATCCTTTGCAGAGTTGCACAGTCAAGCTAGTCATTGTTCAAGCAAATTACAAACTTCCAGTACTCAAAGACTGTTGGCTTGCTGGTGACACAGAGAAGGTGAAGCTGTTAGTGGACTCTCCTTTTTCCTCAACTACCAGGACCTAGGAAAGTGCAATGTCTAAGTAAGATGTGAGTCGAATTAGTAAGGGATATTTTAGGGACTATGACTTGAGTTTGTAAGGGGCCCATTGATACAAAGAGCATGGAAGTGACGGACATAAAACAATCTGAAATACTCAAACATATTACATGTGGACAGCCCCCATCCAGGGAATAAATAAAATGCTGTGTAATAGATAGTTTGCTGAACTACTAATGTCAGACACTGGGCTTTCCTGTCTGTTTTCTCCTAATATGACAAAGTACCCTTGTGAGCGGTTTGGCTGATATCAAGTATCATCTGCAGTTGATTGGCACCTGGTTCTTCCTAAAGAGCAAATATAAATATTTTTTAATGACAACATAGCTTCAGGTAGAGGAAGTGTTATAAATATAAGAGCACATACCAATAAATATTTAATTCCCCCATCCTTATTCTAAACTTATCACCTCCTATCGTTTGTCTTTTCTACATCAGAATGTTGAGCATTCCATTGCACCAGATGGAAACTATTTTCAAAGAAAGAGGTGTCAACCAACCAAGCAATCTAATTGGCTGAACAATCTTATGTACTTTATGACTGTTATAATTATAACAATATGTGTCTAATTATTCTTGCCCTTGTTTGAGAGTCCAGCTGCAAATTGGTAGTTACCAAATGCATTTAAACTCAGTTTACCATGGTTCAAAGCCTGCATTGGTTGAAAATTTTAAAGCTGATGCAGCCTCTTTTGAATAATCAGTAAGATAACAGTGATCTAGGAATTACTTAATGAAAAGACTGGCATTCTGATAAAATTCTGAATGGAGTACAGAAGGTACAATAAAGAAAGAAAAAGAAGTTTGTGAAGAAATAATAATTAGAAGAAGAAGAAAAGGAAACTATCAGTCTAAATATAAATATATTGTAATGGCAGGTATCATCAGATGGCATTGTTATATGTCTTCCACGTTTTTCTCAGTGTATAAACAAGCCTTGGGAAGACATGTTCTATTGCTGTTAGTTTGGTTATGCAAAATTCTGGGGGACGGGAGCTGAGAGAGCAGCAGGAGAATTTGCTCTCTGAGTGGATCTCTGATTAAAATCAACTCTTGAGGCAGAGTTGCTCACTGGGAACTGAGCTCTGGGGATGACAGAAATTCCTGAAGGAAAGGATTATCATTCATGATATACATGACCGCCTCTGTTCTAGGACTTGTGTATGTGTGTAAGTAAAATAAGTTACACTTTGAATTTGCCTTGACTCTGCACTTTAACTGCACTTTTTCACTCAGGCCTAGCGATAGGACAGCAAAAAAGGGAAGTTTGTGTAGCAGTTTGTAGGATCGTTGTAGAGCCAGGGGAACAACAACAGAAGCAGCTATTCCTGGTGATTGCTCAGGGTGACTGAGTTGAGCTTTCCAGAGTTGCCTGAGTGCAGTCAGGTTTCTCTTGGTTTAAGAGCAACAAGACCTGTGCACTAAGTATAGCTGAGTATATGTACAAAGAGGAAATAAACAAGTTGAACCAGACCTTACTCCATGACATCAATTTCTATCCAATATCAAAAAAGTTACCTGCTTCAAAACCCTGAACTTGACCCCTGTTTGGAGGAGGGTGTGACATTGCAGTCTATATGGTTTTATAAAAATATGATAATAAGTGAATATAATGTAACTGGGATATGCTTCATGCAAAAGGTCTCTTATAAGGTATCATTACAAAGCTTATAATCTACTGAGTGTGATCATCCTATTTGTATAAATGTACCACTCTTGTATCTAAAACTAGAAATATAAAATATAACTCTGAGGGCCTATTGTAATTATGCAAAGTGTGGGCCATTAATGGTGGTTTGGAATCTTGATGACTCCCATTGTCTGCAGATGGCTGTGTTTACCTGTGAGTCTTCCTGTATATGTGTGTGCTGGCAAGTGGGTAATGAAGTCTTGCAGTGACATGTGATCATGTCACCTGAACTGGAATCCATCTTTAACCTGGTGCTTTTCCAGTGAGGGGGGGTGGAAACCCAGAGGGACAAAGGGCTCCCGCCTTATGCAAAATATATATAAAGGGGTGGAACAGAACAAAAAGAGGAGAGGAGCCATCATGAAGAATCCCCTAGCTACCACCTGAGCTGGAACAAGAGCTGTACCAGGGGAAAGAATTGTGCCCAGGCCTGGAAGGTGTCCAGTCTGAGAAAAAAACTTACTGAAGCATCTCTGAGGGTGAGATTATCAGTATTCAGTTTGATTAGACATAAATTTGTGCATTTTATTTTATTTTGCTTGGTGACTTACTTTGTTCTGTCTGTTACTACTTGGAACCACTTAAATCCTACTTTCTGTATTTAATAAAATCATTTTTTCCTTATTAATTAACTCAGAGTATGTATTAATACCTGGGGGAGCAAACAACTGTGCATATCTCTCTATCAGTGAGTGTTATAGAGGGTGAACAATTTATGAGTTTGCCCTGCATACGCTTTATACAGGTAAAACAGATTTATTTGCGTTTAGACCCCATGGAGAGTTGGGCATCTGAATGCTAAAGACAAGCACACTTCTGTGAGCTGTTTTCCGGTAAACCTGCAGCTTTGGGGCAAGTAATTCAGACTCTGGGTCTTTGTTGAAGCAGACGGGAGTGTCTGGCTCAGCAAGACAGGGTGCTGGAGTCCTGAGCTGGCCGGGAAAACAGGAGCAGAGGTAGTCTTGGCACATCAGGTGGCAGCTCTCAAGGGGGTTTCTGTGATCCAACCCGTCACAGAGGGAAAACACCATATTATATATAAACACACACCAAATATTATATTAAACCCAGCTAATTTTACCTATTAGCTATTTCTAAAATGAATGGTATTAATCTTGACTCTGTAACATCTCACATAGTACTTAATTAGGATTTTAATTTACAGCATTTTCTTACATATCAGTTTGCTGAAATAAGTTTATCTTTTTTCTGCATCACAGTAGTAGCTGCTAGCACTGTTATACATGAAGCACTGTTATACATGAAGGCCTGTGTTCATTTCTATTAACCTTCCCTTTATATCCATGGTTTTATAATTCATTCTTAAAATGTTGTTTAGGGCTGAGAATTGGAATGTCTCAACTTCTGAATACTGAATGATCTTCAATACTCTACCGCAGTAACCAGACAACAAAATAAGTGAGAAATACAGTTTTGCCATAAAATAAATTAATTTTTTTAAAAAAATATGTGCTGAACATATGAAGTCCAGACTCACAAAAGGTCTCTCAGTTCCCACTTGGAGCTACATACCTGGATGCAACTTTCTGGTGATGTCAAACGACCCTGTAATCTCCTGCAAGATGGAACTGATCCCATATGTGTAAGATTATTCCTAATATTTAAAAAACATTACACTGATTTTTTTAAAAAGTTTTACTTTTAAAAATATCTAATATCACTAAAATAAAGGGGGGCTTGGCATTGACTTCAGTGAAGCCAGGAATTCACCCACGAACTGTTAAAAAGTTATCAGGACATTTTACAGCTACGTGATTTTAGTTTCCAAATATACCGCATGCCATCTTTAAATATGATTTTCTGTCTCATGCTTAAGGTAGATGCTTACCTTTAACATTTATGGTTTTAGGAATAATAATTTAATTAAATAGGTTTTATAATTTAGTTTTTAACCTTAATTATACTGTAAAAGAAACATGTCAGGCTAGATTTTCAGGTGCAGAGTACATAGAAATTGTGGCTGAAGTCAATGGGAATTGGTGATCCTTCACATCTCTGAAAAACAGGCCTAAACATTTCGTCTTCACTGTTTTCCAATTTTGTTCATACCTTCAGTGATATTAAGGGTCTGATTCACCACTGCTTTGCACCAGTTGTGCAAGCAATGTCACTGTGCACATTTATTAAATTACTTATGGCTTGTTCCATTAAAAAAAAAGTCTATCTTTTACTCTGTGGACAGAATCTGTATGGTCTTCCGTGGAGCATCCATGCCATTTAAGTGGGACATCTATTTTATTACATTTAGCCTTTAGTGATTGTGACGGTGTAGTCTGCCTCTTAAGGGCAGTACTGCTTACTGGTCAGTCCTTCCCATCACATGACATTTCCCTTTATGACAGGTTTCAGAGTAGCAGCCGTGTTAGTCTGTATCCGCAAAAATAACAGGAGTACTTGTGGCACCTTAGAGACTAACAAATTTATTGGAGCATAAGCTTTCGTGGGCTACAACCCACGAAAGCTTATGCTCCAATAAATTTGTTAGTCTCTAAGGTGCCACAAGTACTCCTGTCTCTATATGCATCCGAAGAAGTGGGTTGTAGCCCACGAAAGCTTATGCTCCAATAAATTTGTTAGTCTCTAAGGTGCCACAAGTACTCCTGTTATTTTTTCCCTTTATGAGTTTGGGGTGGTCTAACACAAAAAGCCTGAGGCCATATGGGAAGAAAGGAAAGGGTAACAGGAAGAAGTAGCTCTAGAAAGAATCCGATACTGTATCTTTAAGGGCCCAGGACCTGGACCCTTGCAGAGAGAATGGGGCAGGACTCCCCTCTCACCCATCTGAGCTGAGAGAATCATAGAAGAATAGAATATGAGGGTTGGAAGGGACCTCAGGAGGTCATCTAGTCCAACCCCCTGCTCAAAGATGAACCAATCCCCAACTAAATCATCCCAGCCAGGGCTTTGTCAAGCCTGACCTTAAAAACCTCTACGGAAGGAGATTCCACCACCTCCCTAGGTAATCAATTCCAGTGCTTCACCACCCTCCTAGTGAAAAAGTTTTTCCTAACATCCAACCTAAACCTCCCCCACTGCAACTTGAGACCATTACTCCTTGTTCTGTAATCTGGCACCACTGAGAACAGTCTAGATCCATCCTCTTTGGAACCCCCTTTCAGGTAGTTGAAAGCAGCTATCAAATCCCCCCTCATTCTTCTCTTCTGCAGACTAAACAATCCCAGTTCCCTCATCCTCTCCTCATAAGTCATGTGCTCCAGCCCCCTAATCATTTTTGTTGCCCTCCGCTGGACTTCTTCCAATTTTTCCACATCCTTCTTGTAGTGTGGGGCCCAAAACTGGACACAGTACTCCAGATGTCGAATAGAGGGGAATGATCACGTCACTCGATCTGCTGGCAATGCCCCTACTTATACAGCCCAAAATGCCGTTAGCCTTCTTGGCAACAAGGGCACACTGTTGATTCATATCCAGCTTCTCATCCACTGTAACCCCTAGGTCCTTTTCTGCAGATCTGCTGCCTAGCCATTCGGTCCCTAGTCTGTAGCTGTGCATGGAATTCTTCCTTCCTAAATGCAGGACTCTGCACTTGTCCTTGTTGAACCTCATCAGGTTTCTTTTGGCCCAATCCTCTAATTTGTCTAGGTCCCTCTGTATGCTATCCCTACCCTCCAGCATATTTACCACTCCTCCCAGTTTAGTGTCATCTGCAAACTTGCTGAGGGTGCAGTCCACACCATCTTCTAGATCATTAATGAAGATATTGAACAAAACCGGCCTCAGGACCGACCCTTGGGGCACTCCGCTTGATACTGGCTGCCAACTAGACATGGAGCCGTTGATCACTACCCGTTGAGCCCGATGATCTAGCCAGCTTTCTATCCACCTTATAGTCCATTCATCCAGCCCATACTTCTTTAACTTGCTTGCAAGGATACTGTGGGAGACTGTATCAAAAGCTTTGCTAAAGTCAAGGAATAACACATCCAGTGCTTTCCCCTCATCCACAGAAGGGGTCAATATAAACAATGCCTTCTCCTGCAGGGCCCTGAGCTAGCAGGGAACAGCCATCAGCAATAGAAAGCTGCCAAACCATCTGAGCCTGAGGAGTAATTGGGGCCAGGTGAAGGATATAAGTTGCAACCCAGCTCCAGAAGGAGAACTGGAAACTCCTGGTAAGGAGAGGGATAATAATTTATTGAATTACACTGGTCTACAATTTTTGAGAAGTCGTCTGCTTCAGAGATAAAATGTGCTATTTATTATGTATTTTGATGTGCTGAAATCAAATATGACAATTAAAACAACTGATTGGCTACTGTTTCTAAGATATTTAAGTTTTTACATTTTATGTCTATGTATATTGTGTAGATAGTAGAGTTTTAATCATAAATTGTAAACCTAGGTCTTTTCATGTGTTTATGGTTGCTTTACATGATAATATTTCACCTGTCCTGTTTATGTAACAATTTAAAAATCAGCAAAAGGGTTATATAAATAAAATTTATTATGAAACAAAAGGCAAAAAACTATTCTGTACATAGTTTAGTCCTATTCAGTGTCTACTCGGCGCTTCTTGGCTTGTCTCTTGTATTCATTAAATGGAGCATCTCTTGTCACTGTCCAGCAATAGTCTGCAAGCATTGATGGGCTCCATTTGCCCTGATAGCATTTCTCCATTGTTGCAATGTCCTGGTGAAATCGCTCACCATGCTCGTCGCTCAGTGCTCCGCAGTTCGGTGGAAAAAAATCTAGATGAGAGTGCAAAAAATGTATCTTTAGTGACATGTTGCAACCAAGGCTTTTGTATGCCTTGAGGAGGTTTTCCACCAACAACCTGTAGTTGTCTGCCTTGTTGTTTCTGAGAAAATTTATTGCCACTAACTGGAAGGCTTTCCATGCCGTCTTTTCCTTGCCACGCAGTGCATGGTCAAATGCATCATCTCGAAGAAGTTCACGAATCTGAGGACCAACAAAGACACCTTCCTTTATCTTAGCTTCACTTAACCTTGGAAATTTTCCACGGAGGTACTTGAAAGCTGCTTGTGTTTTGTCAATGGCATTGACAAAGTTCTTACTCAGACCCAGCTTGATGTGTAAGGGTGGTAACAAAATCTTCCTTGATTCAACAAGTGGTGGATGCTGAACACTTTTCCTCCCAGGCTCCAATGATTATCGGAGTGGCCAATCTTTCTTGATGTAGTGGGAATCTCTTGCACGACTATCCCATTCACAGAGAAAACAGCAGTACTTTGTGTATCCAGTCTGCAGACCAAGCAAGAGAGCAACAACCTTCAAATCGCCACAAAGCTGCCACTGATGTTGGTCATAGTTTATGCACCTCAAAAGTTGTTTCATGTTGTCATAGGTTTCCTTCATATGGACTGCATGACCAACTGGAATTGATGGCAAAACATTGCCATTATGCAGTAAAACAGCTTTAAGACTCGTCTTCGATGAATCAGTGAACAGTCTCCACTCATCTGGATCGTGAACAATGTTGAGGGCTGCCATCACACCATCGATGTTGTTGCAGGCTACAAGATCACCTTCCATGAAGAAGAATGGGACAAGATCCTTTTGACGGTCACGGAACATGGAAACCCTAACATCACCTGCCAGGAGATTCCACTGCTGTAGTCTGGAGCCCAACAGCTCTGCCTTACTCTTGGGTAGTTCCAAATCCCTGACAAGGTCATTCAGTTCACCTTGTGTTATGAGGTGTGGTTCAGAGGAGGAGGATGGGAGAAAATGTAGGTCCTGTGACATTGATGGTTCAGGACCAGAAGTTTCATCCTCTTCCTCTTCCTCGTCTGACTCAAGTGAGAATGATTCTGGTGCATCAGGAACCGGCAGTCCTTCTCCGTGGGGTACTGGGCGTATAGCTGATGGAATGTTTGGATAATGCACAGTCCACTTTTTCTTCTTTGACACACCTTTCCCAACTGGAGGCACCATGCAGAAGTAACAATTGCTGGTATGATCTGTTGGCTCTCTCCAAATCATTGGCACTGCAAAAGGCATAGATTTCCTTTTCCTGTTCAACCACTGGCGAAGATTTGTTGCACAAGTGTTGCAGCATATGTGTGGGACCCACCTCTTGTCCTGATCTCCAATTTTGCAGCCAAAATAAAGGTGATAGGCTTTCTTAACCATAGTGGTTATACTGCGCTTTTGTGATGCAAAAGTCACTTCACCACAAACATAGCAGAAGCTATCTGCACTGTTCACACAAGTACGAGGCACCTCTGCTCACTTTGGCTAAACAGAAATGTGTCCCTTTGCAAAATCAAACACTGACAAATAAGAGAGCACGACACTGTATGATTTCTAGAGCTGATATAGGGCAATTTGTTCAGCAGAGTGATGTAAGCTTCATTATGATTGCATCATCCATGACTTCTAGGAATAACATGATGCAATTCATATCATGTATGACGCAATACCAACTTCAGATTGCATCATTCATTGTTTTGCCTAAAAAGCAAGTACTGTCCAAACCCAGTCATAGATTTATTCATAGATCCAGTCAAAGATGTATTTTAGTCATTTCTGGTTTAAATTGAGATCCCTTCCCTTTATAATTCACTTACCCTCCGCCATTCCCAAGTCAAGGGTCGTATATACTGACCCAATAGCATATCTTGAAAACTAGAGCCAATCAACAATTTTAAGCATCATTTTCGTTCTCAGTGACCCAGAATTAGTAAAGTTTGACTACATTTATTTCAGAAGCATTTTGGCTGTAGAGCAGTGTTATCGATGGCTAAGAAGAGAGCTGGTATTCCTGCCGTGAGAAAAGACTTAAAGACTGAGAGAGAACCATGAGGGGACTGGGCTTAGAGGGCAGGCTTCAGAAGAACCTAAAAGCCAGAAGCACCTTTTGTTGTGGCCCCTTTTGTAGGAAGTTTTGTAATAAACAAGTGCTAAAGAAGGGAATTATGGAATTAAGCCTCAAGTGTGAAGTGGAATTACTGGCCTCCTGAGAAGAGGAATTGAGGAAGGGAGTATGTGCTGTATAACCCTGATTCAGCAGGGGGTGCTACAGGGTAGGTATACCCTATAACAGTAATCAGTTGCTATCACCACAATCAATGATACTAATGGCTCAAGAAAAAAATTACCTGGGCTTTTACAGTGACACTCGTACTCAGATGACATTTCCAGGTCAGAATGAAAGGACACTTCCATACTGTGTTACCAATTACTTTACTTACTAATAGGCAGTAGTTGCATAACCCTTATGTCCCCTAACTCTGCTTTCTTCTCACTGTACAAGTCCTTGAGGAGAGCTCAGTTAAATAACCCTTATTGCTGCACGAGAAGCAGAGAGAAAATGTTATCATGCTGATCACTGGCAATAACAGCTGTTACGTAATTTTGTTATAAAGTTATTTCCTGCTGCTAGAGGGCTTGAAATAGCATTTACTCGTATAATTTTAATTCCATTTATTTTATTCATCCTAGCCTAAATAAAAAGCATAAATTAATCCATACTGAATATTTCATACAGATAATCTCTTTAGAATAAAATGAATTAAATGTTTTATACTAAGATTTGATACCTTGTTACAGAATAACTGTAATCAAATATAGCTATTCCAAACAGCAAACTCTATGCCTACTGCAGATGAGCAATGGGCAAACTGTTATATATTATAAGAAAAACACATTATTATTAATCCTTCACATTGTCCTGCTAAAAGGATGGATTGCCAGCCGCCCACCAATTACCAGCTCTTCCATTTAAAAATAAATTATGAAGAAAAAAATAAGAAATATGGACAGTCTAAAAATATCTGTAGCAAAGTATGGCTGCCTGTAAAAATGGTTTTAAAATGGCCCCATGCAGACACTGATTGTGATCACATGAACAAGATGGTGGTAGCATGCCGGAACTGCCTACCAACCCCCTTGAAAAAAGGCATTGCTTGACATTTATTATCTTGTATGCAGTGTAGTTGTAGCCATTTTTGTCCCAGGAGATTAGAAAGAGAAGGTGGGTGAGACAATATCTTGGTCTGATAAAGTATATAACCTCTCCCTCCTAGTCTCTCAAGTTACCATCTTGTTATTCTCGGTTTATCTGAATAAAGTGGGGAGGGAAGGAGTTGATGAATCCCCATGAACAGTCACTTCTTTCTTCATTACTGCCAGCCTGTATGTCCCTTGTGGAAAAAAAACCCCTATACAATTTAATAATGATGGATCAAGGGGATTCTATAGGGATTTCTCTAAAAACCTATAGAATTTAATAGAGAATTAAGTCCTTTCTTTTAATCTTCCTGAAAAGGATGTAATTCTCCATTTAATTCTACAGCATAGTTAGAAAACTCCAACCAACCTACAGAAAATATACTACCCTTTGTTCAGTACTCTGGAACCTTGCCATAAGGTTACTTTTGTCATGTTTATCGATTTGCTCCCAGGAGCTTTGTTTCACAGTGGTAGCAACTGCCTGGTCACCCTGCATCTGGGCTTGCAAGGGTGACTGATGCTGCCAAGCCAACATCAGGAAGCCAGGGGTACTGCTCTCATCTCCCCTGGATTTCAACTCCTCTCATCTGCCTTCCACACAAGCCCAGCTCCACATTTTCCCCACTGAGCCAGCTGTATTTTATATGAACCAAAAAAGAAAATGAGAGCTTAGATTCAATCACACAGTCACACACAAAATTAAGATTCAAGAAAAGCTCTTATCTCTGCCATTGACTGCAGTGCTTCATCTTGATTTAGATGCATAGACCATATTAAGTGCCATAGTGAGAGACAACAATGAAAACATGAATCTCAGTTTTATCTGTGATTGCGTCTGAATACATTTTGTCTCCCCTCCCCCCCCGCCGCACAATTGTTTTTAATCACTATGTAGAAAGAGCTACCATCGTGCAGCCACTGTGGAAAAAACAGTGAAAGGATGAGAAGACAGAAAAAGCAAAAAGAATGTTAGAAGGAGAACAGAAAGGGTCTCCTATGTGCTACCACAATACAAATAATAAATGCTAATAATACAGTATTTTTCTCACCAGAACACTCTACAAACATTGGGCCATATGCTGCTATTGATCTACATTTGGAACCTCCCTAGAAATCAATGAGATTCTCTGTAGGAAGATCAATGGCTGGTTATGGCCCATTAACCAATTAATGAGAAGGCAGAAAGGATCAGAGATGAGAGAAAGAACAAGTGGGGGACAGGGAGAGAATAAGGGGGAAACAGGTGGATTGAGGAGAGAAAGAAGAGAAGAAAATAGCAAAGAAAAGAGACAGAAAAGGTAGAGCAGAGATACAAATAAGGGAAAGGCAAAAGGGAATATTTTTTACAGTGAGAGAGACAGGCAAAATAAATATATAAGTAAAATGAAACTGGCATCAGAGAAAAATGGATATCAGAGATCACAAGAAAAAGAACCAGGAAAAAACTAAGAGTGAAATCTAAGGAAAAGAATGAGTGAAGAAGAAAATAAAGTTTCTAAAATACAGGAAACACAGATTATAAAACAGAGATAGCAAAGCAGGCAAAGTGGAACTAAGAAAAGAGAAAAACTGAGGAAGTGAAGGGAAGGCTGTACAAAAATGCAAAGAAAAAGAACTCAGCAAAAATAAGTAGGAAAATAAAGGAGCACAAAGCCACATAAAGGTGGAGACCAAATCAACGCCAAAACATGATTTAGATTATAACCCCAGCCCCCCATGATTTAGATTATATCCCCAGCTCCAAAAAGGAGCATTAAAGAGGGAGGAAATTGTTTTGTTTTTTTTAATTTTTGTTTGTTTCCATTCATTATTTTACAGTTTTTTAAATAATCACCTGTCTAGTCTGTATCCATGTCTTGAAATCTTATATGAACCACTTTAAAGTGCAGGATGAATGAAGGTACTAAACCTTATTAGATTGATTAATACATATTAATTACTTTTCTTTAATTGATAAATTGCATTGCTTTACTTTAATCCCTGCGACCACATTTTTTCATGTAACATTTGGCAATTCAAACTGGGATTTATGACTGATAAGAAAGAAATATACTTTCAGTTTTAAAACCTATGTTGCATATAACTTGCAATATGGAACATGAAGATAGTACTTTTCATAACAGTTGTATAACTTTAAAAAATTCTAGAAATAAGAATTTACTTGAAACAAGCCTAATTTACAATTTGTTTGATTCCTAATGATATTCTGGCCAGTATGAGTTGCAGTATCAGTTTATTATTGGATATTACCTCTATGTACTTAAAAATTTCATAAACCCTTTCCATCTATAAAACTATGAACAGTAAGCTCTGAGAATGCATAAGTTAATGAGAGTATAAAGAAATAACTACTAAAAACACAGGACCAGTTCAGCCTTATGCATAAGTGGGCACATTTGCACCCAGTGTTTTATTGATTTTAATGCAATTTAACTGGTTTAAATAGAAGATGGCTTCCCACAATGGTGTGAATTTCACCTTTTTTGTCAAAAATTCCCCACTGTTGCCACCACTGGATCTGACTCACTAGAATAGCAATGGTGGGAGTGTTTGAGCAGGCAGGACTACTGGCAGTTGTCAGTGTTCTAAGCGCTATGTTGTCCAACTTGCTCAGATCCCCCGATGCTGGTCAGGGGCGGCCTGCCGGTCACCGTGAGGGTGGCAGTCAGGCTGCCTTCAGCGGCATGCCTGCGGGAGGTTAGCCGGTCCCGCGGTTTCGTCGGCAATTTGGCGGCGGGTACTCCGAAGGCGCGGGACCTGCGGACTTCCCGCAGGCATGCTGCCGAATCTGCGTTACCAGCGGACCTCCCGCAGGCATGCCGCCGAAGGCTGCCTGACTGCCGTGCTTGGGGTGGCAAAATACATAGAGCCGCCCCTGACCAGTGGACCTGAAATGGAGACAGATAACAGCAGAAAAATTTAGATTATACCTACCACTATCATCCAGTGCCTGTATGAATATCATCCAAGATCAGTTGTGCATGCATACATTTACCTGCACAAGTAAATCCCGGTACTCCATGAGGGTCTCTCTCAAATCTATTCAAATCCTAGGATTAAACATTTGCTACTGGCTCAAGATCCTTATACCCACTGCCAAATATATAGAATTTCGGTTGGTGGGGGCCAAATTATTGCTGAGCCTGCATGAGTGCAAAATAAAGGAGAGCCTTTCCCCACTTCCATGCTTTTTCAAGGGCAGACACTGTATTGGTCTTTCTATTCCCAGTATAATGATTGGGAAATTCAAGTATCAAGACTGGCATTAGAAAACCCAAAAAGGTCAAAATGGTAAAGGGCATACACAGATGACACAACTCTATGTGCACCTGAAAACACTGTGCCAGCCTTAGGCAGCATCTTAAACACGCAATTCAGCCTTTATTCTCTTACATAGAATATCACCCTAAATTGGAACAATATTATCTCCAAAATTTACCATGCAGTTAAGTGATCTTATGCTAGTTTGGGCAATTACCGCCATCATGGAGTACGTCAATCTGAACAAAGATAATCCAAATAATAAATAACATAAAATCATAGAATCATAGAAGATTAGGGTTGGAAGAGACCTCAGGAGGTCATCTAGTCCAACCCCCTGCTCAAAGCAGGACCAACCCCAACTAAATCATCCCAGCCAGGGCTTTGTCAAGCCTGGCCTTAAAAACCTCTAAGGATGGAGATTCCACCATCTCCCTAGGTAACCCATTCCAGTGCTTCACCACCCTCCTACTGAAATAGTGTTTCCAAATATCCAACCTAGATCTCCCCCACCGCAACTTGAGACCATTGCTTCTTGTTCTGTCATCTGCCACACAGCCAAGCTCCTTCCTCTTTGGAACCCCCCCTTCAGGTAGTTGAAGGCAGCTATCAAATCCCCCCTCACTCTTCTCTTCTAAAGACTAAATAAGCCCAGTTCCCTCAGCCTCTCCTCATAAGTCATGTGCCCCAGCCCCCTGATAATTTTTGTTGCCCTCCACTGGACTCTCTCTAATTTGTCCACATCCTTTCTGTAGTGGGGGGCTGAAAACTGGACGCAATACTCCAGATGTGGCCTCACCGGTGCCGAATAAAGGGGAATAATCACTTTCCTGGATCTGCTGGCAATGCTCCTATTAATGCAGCCCAATATGCTGTTAGCCTTCTTGGCAACAAGAGCACACTGCTGACTCATATCCAGCTTCTCATCCACTGTAATCCCCAGGTTCTTTTCTGCAGAACTGCTGCTTAGACAGTCAGTCCCCAGCCTGTTGCGGTGCATGGGATTCTTCCGTTCTAAGTGCAGGACTGCACTTGTCCTTGTTGCACCTCATCCGATTTCTTTTGGCCCAATCCTCCAAATTATCCCTACCCTCCAGTGTATTTACCTCTCCCCCCAAGCTTAGTGTCATCCGCAAATTTGCTGAGGGTGCAATCTATCCCATTGTCCAGATCATTAATAGAGATGTTGAACAAAACCGGGCCCAGGACTGACCCCTGGGGCACTCCGCTTGATACCGGCTGCCAATAGTAATAGAGACAACACTGGAGCAAATAAAGTCATTAACCAGGGAAACTGGTTTCTGTTGGAGTAAATTATACATCTATATATGTTTAGGGGTGGAATAAGTGAACAGTATCTCAAGCTGTATTTAATTCACTTATTACCTGAATACTAACATGGGTCTGAGTCCTCCTGTGTGGCCCACTAGAATGGATCCGTGCATCCAGAGCATCATTACTTTCAATGGGCATGGAGATCTGCACTAGCAAATCACATTGCAGGACAGAGGCCTTAATTTATTGTATTTTACATACAGTACATTATTGGATATTAGTTAAATACTGGCATGGAAAAAAGCCTTTTGAAGTTCAAAGAAAAACTTGCTCAAAGAAAAGGTAGGAACAAAGTAGGGAAAGAACCTTATTCTAATTAAATTTAGTGTTTATTCCCAAATCAATAAATGGAAGGACTAGAGGACAGTGTATTGTCTTCCCTCAGCCATATCTTTCTGAGAGTTTCTACTGTAAAAATCCCTGTCAGAACAATGCAGTTAGGATGTGTGTTACTGGAGACAAAGGGACCTAGATTTTGCCACTTACTGCCAAGCTCATGAACTGAAATAAATAAATATTGATTTTGAAAAATACTTTTTTTGAAAGGGGGGGAGGAGAAGTACATTAGTAGTAGCACTGTTAAGCAGCAGTAGACAGGCTTGTAAAATTCTATAAACTCCACTGGAGGGCCAGACCAAAAGAAATCTCTTACAAGTGGAGCTCTGGAGGTACTCCAGATTACACTAATTTTCATCCTTACTTCTATATTGCAGGTAGCTATTCTTTCCTTCTTTCTGACAACATTATTACTAACCAGGAGATGTCCCCACAGTACTGAAAAGATCTAATAACTATCCCAATACAGCTGCTGCTGCTGCTGAAGACAGAGAGATCTCCAGTGGAATGCAGATGTCTCAGCATCCAAATCCAGTACATGTAATACAGGATATGGGGACTAAAAGCATATAAAAAGTATTAGAACTGGACTTCCTTTCCAAAAGACAATTCACTGAACTTGAAAGACTCAGACTAAAGGGGCACAATCAATAACTCCACCTGTCTTGATCACTGTCGGTGACCTCCTGAAGACAGATAAAAAACATTATGTTATTCCACTGCAAGAGCAGAAGAAGAGCTTCAATTCCCCTTCTCCCCCTCTCACTCCATATTGAACTACATAAGTGATTAGTAAAAGGTGGAGTGAGACAGTAGGAGGAAAAGGAGAACACTGTAGCTGATCTTCTTCTACAAGGGATACCTGCCATGGGTCCTTCTACCCACAGGAGGTTATTGACAATAGTGGCAGTAAGGAGGACAGAAGGGATGGTGGATACACCTAATCCCCAAGACGTTTTGAAGTGAAGTAGGCTACTATTAAGGAGGAGTGGTTCCTTATCTCAAAGGGCTAGAATACACATGCTGTGCCTGAAACAAGTTCTTGAAGGAAGTAGTAGTAAGAAGTTTCTACTCCCTAGGCCCTAAATGAACTTCTTCAGAAAAAAATCTCTTTTAAACTCAGGAAATTTCACCTGGATCCAGTGATGATTCCATCAGCTTCAGGAAAGGGACAACACACCTGCAATAAGCATACAAGATAACCGTTTACGGTAATACTGAAGTTAATTCTGTAAGGAATATCTTTATTTTTCTTTTCTTTTAAAAACATTGATCAGATATCATCCCAATGTGCTCTCATCCCTTTGGATTGGCTCCTCACTGAATACCAGCTGAAATTCAAAGGTTTAGTACTCATCTTCAAGGCTGTCCACAGATTTGGCCCTAGTTATCTCAGGTACCACCTCACTTTGCATGATCATGATGCTCCCATGACAAATATATTCCACAAGAACAACCTCCAGAGTAAAGCATGTGTGCAGAAGATAGATCTTCTCTGTCACTTTGCTGCAAATCTTCAACTCCAAGAGCCTGTCAGGACAACTAGGGCCCCAACATCTTCTAAGCAAAATGAAAAAAAAATCTACTTTTTTTAACCAGCAATAATATGTCACCTACATAAATACTCCACACCACTGATCAGAGGAGCGGGCAAAGAGAGAGATTTTTCTCCATCTCATAATCAAAGGAAGGCATTCAGATACTCCAGTAGTGGGCACAGAATATTAACACAAGTAGATATATCTTAGCCACTAAGTTTGTATATGCCCATAATCAATTTCAGTTGAAATCTACTGTAGGCAGACCTGACTGCATTTAGATGTCAAACTACATTGTTTCAAAAGCAAAGGCCTTTTGTGTCTACAGAACAGGTACACACAGATGTTTTATCACTGGCACTCATGATACATTGTAGGTGCAAAATTGAAGATCATTTTTGTAAATATATAATAAATCCATAAGAGAAGGAATTAATAAATATAGAAGATACTGAAGTTGTAATATTGATCACGAGTTGTTTGCAGCAATGGAAGAAAACATAAAAAGAAACTCTGCCCTGAGATACTGGACAAGGAAGAGTTGTGGGTACATGTTTAAGTCTCATGAGGTAGGTTAGCACACTTGTAAATATAATTCCTCAGGCGTCTAGAGAAGATTGGCTGAGTCACTTCATAAGCACAGGATAATATATGCACAACACACATGGAGGTCACAGATTCTGTGATTTTCCGCAATCTCCATGACTTTTGCAGCGGGCAATGTGGCTGCCCAAAGGGCTGCCCCAGCAGCTGGCCCACTGCTGGAGCGACCCTAGCTCCAGCCACACCAGCCACTCCTTGGCAACCCCCGGCTGCTGGCCCCAGGGGCCGCCTGAGCAGTGGCTGGTGCAGTTGGCCACAGGGACTGTGTGAGCAGCGGTCCCAGGGGTGGCCAGAGCAGCGGCTGGTGGGTGGTCCTGGCGGAGGCTGGAGCAGCAGCCCCCGGCAGTTGGCCCCAGGGAACGCCTGACCAGCGGTCCTGTGAGCGGCCGGAGCAGCAGCCCCGGGGCCAGCCACTCCAGCCGCTGCTTTGCAGCTCCCGCTGCTGGCCTGGGGGACTGCCCAAGCAGCAGCTTGTGCCGCAGACCCCGCGGACAGGCTGAGCAGTGTGGAACTGGCCCCAGGCCGCCCTAGAGCAACAGTGGCCTGTGGGTCTCTAGGTAAGATTTAGTCAGGGGTATTTATAGGGGTATTTATAGTAAAGGTCATGGACAGGTCACAGGCCGTGATTTTTTGTTTATTGCCCATGACTTGTCCATGACTTTTACTAAAAATACCCGCGACTAAACTGTAGCCGTAATAATCACAAAGTGTTTGTCTAATAAAGCCCTGTCTGGATGTCAGTTTCCAGTACAGCCAGCATAGACCTTTATGTAATAGGTAGTATGTAAATAGTTACTATTTGTCAAAAACAGGTGCACAATCAACTTGTTGGCTAGTTAGGATAGGTAAAACCACATTTATTTCCGGGTAAGTTTGGGTTATTTATTTAAATTCACACCTCCTTGGTACAGATAATCTAATGCAAATAAAAATCAGTTAGACTGCTCACTCCTTCTGATTCTCATTCCTGGAGTTTGCATTATGAAGACAGACAATGCAGTCACTGGCTCTCATCCATTTCATAAAAACAGACAATTGCTTTACTGATTGCCTCATATGTTTTTCTATTTATATGATGACCTGTGGGTTGTTTTTAAAGATACAAGCTGAATTCAGAAATATGGAAAAATGAAATAGAAAAGCTTATACCTTTCCCCCCTTAAAAACGCAAGTTTGAAATTGTAACAATTTGCTCAGTAGCAGTGCTTTATCTGTTATACAAGGATCAAACTGTTTAAAGTACCAGGAAACCTTAACTACCCCCAGACTATGCTTATCTAACCGATAAAAGGCTTATGTTGGCCTTATTGCTTAAATATGCTATATACAGTAGTATTTATCTTACTCTGCACTGCAGGGGAAAAAAGAGGTGGCAATCTGCCGTTAAGCAAACATCTATTCACATTGCTAAAAGGTATCCAATCCATAGGATACATTATGAAGTTGTGCAATAACAGATTTGTCCAGTCTAAGGATGTCATAGCAACTCATTAAATCAAGCTAGAAAACACATACTGTGTGTAGACTCTTTTTAAAATTATCACCTCACCATTATTAAGCAAACATGCCCCAGCAAACACATACACAGAAAAAATTCTCTGCTACTAAGTAACCAGCCTTACAAAGGAGGTATTGATTCAAAGAGCCATATTTGTATAAAACCAAAATAAAACAACATAATATAAAATCAGAGTAGTAACAAAATATAACTGTGGGTAACTAAACTTACCTGAATTTCCAGCTGTTCCTTAAAAGAGCAGAAACATTATTTATTTATTTATTTATTTATTTATTTCCCTACAAAAAGCTTGGCTTAGGGTTGTGTTTTCTTTTCTCTGAAAACAATAGATCACATTACTCACTGCAATAAAAGACAGTTCCTTAAATATAGATTTTGGAAAGTTTTTCCATTCACCATTAAAAACTACCCTCAGCTCTGTTTTACGTGCCAGTGACAGAATGTTATTGCAAAGGAAAGACAAGTATCAGGAGATAGCCGTGTAAGTCTGTATCCACAAAAACAACAAGGAGTCCGGTGGCACCTTAAAGACTAACAGATTTATTTGCTCATAAGCTTTTATTGGTAAAAAACCCACTTCTTCAGATGCATGGAGTGAAAATTACAGATGCAGGCATTATATTACTGACACATGAAGAGAAGGGAGTTACCTCACAAGTGGAGAACCAGTGTTGGCAGGGCCAATTCAATCAGGGTGGATGTAGTCCACTCCTAATAATTGATGAGGAGGTGTCAATTCCAGGAGTGGCAAAGTTGCTTTTTAGTGAGCCAGCCACTCCCAGTCCCTATTCAAGCCCATTTTAATACTGTTAAATTTGCAAATGAACTTAGGTTCCACAGTTTCTCTTTGAAGTCTGTTTCTGAAGTTTTTTTGTTCAAGGATGGCTACTTTTAAATCTGTTATAGAATGTCCAGAAAGATTGAAGTGTTCTCCTACTGGCTTTTGTATGTTAGCATTCCTAATCTCGGATTTGTGTCCATTTACTCTTTTACGTAGAGACTGTCCGGTTTGGCCAATGTACATGGCAGAGGGGCATTGCAGGCACATGATGGCATATATAACATTAGTAGATGTGCAGGTGAATGAGCACCTGATGATGTGACTGATGTGGTTGGGTCCTCTGATGGTCTCGCTAGAGTATATATGGAGACAGAGTAGGCAATGAGGTTTGTTACAGGGATTGGTTCCTGAGTTAGTGTTTCTATGGTGTGGTGTGTAGTTGCTGGTGAATGTTTGCTTCAGGTTGGGGGGCTGTCTGTAAGCGAGGACTGGCCTGCCTCCCAAGGTCTGTGAGAGTGAGGGATCATTTTCCAGGATAGGTTTTAGATCGTTGATGATGTGTTGGAGAAGTTTTAGCTGGGGGCTGTATGTGATGGCCAGTGGTGTTCTGTTATTTTCTTTGTTGGGCCTGTCCTGTAGTAGGTAACTTCTAGGTACCCGTCTCGCTCTATCAATCTGTTTCCTCACTTCCCCAGGTGGGTATTGTAGTTTTAAGAATGCTTGATAAAGATCTTAAGAACATAAGAATGGCCATACTGAGTCAGACCAAAGGTCCATCTAGCCCAGTATCCTGTCTACCGACAGTGGCCAATGCCAGGTGCCCCAGAGGGAGTGAACCTAACAGGTAATGATCAAGTGATCTCTTTCCTGCCATCCATCTCCACGCTCTGACAAACAGAGGCTAGGGACACCATTCCTTACCTATCCTGACTAATAGCCATTAATGGACTTAACCTCCATGAATTTATCCAGTTCTCTTCACAACCTACTCAGGCAAGGAGTTCCACAGGTTGACTGTGCGCTGTGTGAAGAAGAACATCCTTTTATTTGTTTTAAACCTGCTGTCCATTAATTTCATTTGGTGGCCCCTAGTTCTTATATTATGGGAATAAGTAAATAACTTTTCCTTATTCACTTGTGTCTGACAATTTTATTCTTTACTATTGTTTCAACTAATTGCCCGGTACTGATGTTAGACTTACCGGTCTGTAATTGCCGGGATCACCTCTAGAGCATTTTTTAAATATTGGTGTTACATTAGCTATCTTCCAGTCATTGGGTACAGAAGATGATTTAAAGGACAGGTTACAAACCATAGTTAATAGTTTCACAATTTCACATTTGAGTTCTTTCAGAACTCTTGGGTGAATGCCATCTGGTCCCGGTGACTTGTTACTGTTAAGTTTATCAATTAATTCCAAAACCTCCTCTAGTGACACTTCAATCTGTGACAATTCCTCAGATTTGTCACCTACAAAAGATGGCTCAGGTTTGGGAATCTCCCTAACATCCTCAGCCGTGAAGACTGAAGCAAAGAATTTATTTAGTTTCTCCGCAATGACTTTATCATCTTTAAGTGCTCCTTTTGTATCTCAATCGTCCAGGGGCCCCACTGGTTGTTTAGCAGGCTTCCTGCTTCTGATGTACTTAAAAAACATTTTGTTATTACCTTTTGAGTTTTTGGCTAGCTGTTCTTCAAACTCCTTTTTGGCTTTTCTTATTACATTTTTACACTTAATTTGGCAGTGTTTATGCTCCTTTCTATTTACCTCACTAGGATTTGTCTTCCACTTTTAAAAGATGCCTTTTTATCTCTCACTGCTTCTTTTACATGGTTGCTAAGCCATGGTGGCTCTTTTTTAGTTCTTTTACTGTGTTTTTTTAATTTGGGGTATATATTTAAGTTGGGCCTCTATTATGGTGACTTTGAAAAGTGTCCATGCAGTTGCAGGGATTTTACTATAGTCACTCAAAAATAACAGGAGTACTTGTGGCACCTTAGAGACTAACAAATTTAAAAAAATTCCACTCCATACGGCTAAATGCAGTGCCTTGCATAATGACAGGTTTCAGAGTAGCAGCCGTGTTAGTCTGTATCCTCAAAAATAACAGGAGTACTTGTGGCACCTTAGTCACTGTACCTTTTAATTTCTGTTTAATTAACCTCCTAATTTTTGAATAGTTCCCCTTTCTGAAATTAAATGCCACTGTGTTGGGCTGCTGAGGTGTTCTTCCCACCACAGGAATGTTAAATGTTCTTATATTATGGTCACTATTTCCAAGTGGTCCTGTTATAGTTTCCTCTTGGACTAGATCCTGCGCTCCACTCAGGACTAAATCGACAATTGCCTCTCCCCTTGTGGGTTCCTGTACCAGCTGCTCCAAGAAGCAGTCATTTAAAGTATCGAGAAATTTTGTCTCTGCATTTCGTCCTGAGGTGACATGTACCCAGTCAATATGGGGATAACTGAAATCCCCCACTACTATTGACTTCTTTATTTTGATAGCCTCTCTAATCTCCCTTAGCATTTCATTGTCACTATCACTGTCCTATTCAGGTGGTCGATAATAGATCCCTACTGTTATATTCTTATTAGAGCATGGAATTACTATCCATAGAGATTCTATGGAACATGTGGATTCATTTAAGATTTTTACTTCATTTGATTCTACATTTTCTTTCACATATAGTGCAAGAAAATGTAGAATCAAATGAAGTAAAAATTGTAGGTGTTTGTCTCTGAGGGATTGGAGCAAATTTGGTTGTATCTTAGGGCTTGGCTGTAGACAATGGATCATGTGATGTGTCCTGGATGGAAGCTGGAGGCATGTAGGTAAGTATAGCGGTCAGTAGGTTTCCGGTATAGGGTGGTGTTTATGTGACCATCACTTATTTGCACTGTCGTGTCCAGGAAGTGGATCTCTTGTGTGCACTGGTCCAGGCTGAGGTTGATTGTGGGGTGGAAATTGTTGAAATCCAGGTGGAATTCTTCAAGGGCCTCCTTCCCGTGGGTCCATATGATGAAGATGTCATCAATGTAGCACAAGTAGAGGAGGGGCGCTAGGGGACGAGAGCTGAGGAAGCGTTGTTCTAAGTCAGCCATAAAAATCTTGGCATACTGTGGGGCCTTGCGGGTACCCATAGCAGTAACACTGACTTGAAGGTATAAGTTGTCCCCAAATCTGAAATGGTTGTGGGTGAGGACAAAGTCACAAAGCTCAGCCTCCGGGTGTGCCGTGGCCTCATCAGGGATACTGTTCTTGACAGCTTGTAGTCCATCCTCATGCGGAATATTGGTGTGAAGAGCTTTTACTTCCATGGTGGCCAGGATGGTGTTTTCAAGAAGATTGCCAATGCAAAAAACAATCCCTCACTCTCACAGACCTTGGGAGGCAGGCCAGTCCTCGCTTACAGACAGCCCCCCAACCTGAAGCAAATACTCACCAGCAACTACACACCACACCACAGAAACACTAACCCAGGAACCAATCCCTGTAACAAACCTCATTGCCTACTCTGTCCCCATATATACTCTAGCGAGACCATCAGAGGACCCAACCACATCAGTCACACCATCAGGGACTCATTCACCTGCACATCTACTAATGTGATATACGCCATCACGTGCCAGTAATGCCCCTCTGCCATGTATATTGGCCAAACCGGACAGTCTCTATGTAAAAGAATAAGTGGACACAAATCCGACATCAGGAATGGTAACATACAAAAGCCAGAAGGAGAACACTTCAATCTTCCTGGACATTCTATAACAGGTTTAAAAGTAGCCATACTTGAACAAAAAAAACCCTTCAGAAACAGACTTCAAAGAGAAACTGTGGAACTAAAATTCATTTGCAAATTTAACAGTATTAAAATGGGCTTGAATAGGGACTGGGAGTGGCTGGCTCATTACAAAAGCAGCTTTGCCTCTCCTGGAATTGACACCTCCTCATCAATTATTAGGAGTGGACTATATCCACCCTGATTGAATTGGCCCTGCCAACACTGGTTCTCTACTTGTTAGGTAACTCCCTTCTCTTCATGTGTCAGTAATATAATGCCTGCATCTGTAATTTTCACTCCATGCACCTGAAGAAGTGGGTTTTTTACTCACGAAAGCTTATGAACAAAAAAATCTGTTAGTCTTTCAGGTGCCAGCGGACTCCTTGTTGTTTTTAAGGGAAAGACAGAACTCTACACACTTGGGAAGCATCAGGGAGTAAAAGGAGGACTAAAGAGAGAGAGAGAGAGAGAGAGAGACTGGTTTTAAATATTTGGCTTGGTTTGTTTATTTTTGGTGAGGACTTTATGTTATTTTAAATGAGATAGGGACAACTGCTATCCATAGATGTGGAGCTTGGAGTAACTGGCAGAGTTCAAGACTCTCATGTATCCTCTCTGTGGCCACACTCTTCTGAACTATCTGGCCATAGCATGCTGGAGGAAGACACAGATTGAGAATGAGGCCCTGATCCTTCAATATTTAAGTCAGTACAGGGAGCTGATGCTAAGCTTTCTTTCCATCCATCTCTTAACTTTGATTAGCTTTGTTTTGGCTTTGCACAACAGGCCAACATAGGTTAGATTAATCAACTGCAGACATAATGCACACTACTTTCCTAGGGCTTGCCTGACCTGGAAGGTCACAGGCATGTTCTGGTTCTCTAACTCTTAATGATTAATGAATATTATCCATCTGGTTGAGGTAATCAATTCACAACTCCATCTCAGTACTTTAGTTAAAAAAACAGGGAGCTCTGATTTAATTAATAAATCATCAAACTATATCTACACTATGCAAGTTGATTTTCATATTCAGTGTACTCTGGAAAACTGTTGTATTCCATGAGGGTGCTGAACACAAATCCATGTTATTTAAAAAAAATCCTAATAATTCTTACAATTTTATATATATTAAAACAAAATGATGTGTAGCCAAAAAGTTGAATATTTAACCCTTCTTTACGCATGAGCTGGAATATATTTACTTCCTACCTGGTTTATAATTAACATTTCAGACTTTCTTATCTTCTCCTTCAATTGAAAATGGGGCACAAGCTCAAAAATACCTGGCTAACCCTTTAACTTATTATAGCAAAGAACTCAAGCACAGGCCATCTCAGATAAGTGGGAAGGAAGATCCATTTGTTCAATCAAGCCTTTGCTGGAAAGAAAAGAAAGAATCCAACCATAACTCTAACTAAAATGCATCTGTTACTTCATCTCACATCATTAGTGAAGGAGACTTTTTTCTTGAGTGATACAGTAAAGTGCTATTGTCTCACAAAAGAAGCTATCACAGAGGCAAAAATCAAGATTGTTACACTTTTTTGCTTTGGAAGAAAGAAAGAAAGAAAGAAAGAAAGAAAGAAAGAAAGAAAGAAAGAAAGAAAGAAAGAAAGAAAGAATCTTCTAAGATTGTTTTAGCTCAGTATCTATTCATTTCAGCACAGCCTTCTGGATAGTCCTTCCACTATGGGAAATTACCAATCATTTATCATCACCTACTCCCCTGCTTACAGGGCCCTATTAACCTCAGTGTCAGGACCTGCCTTCTGTTCTGGGATAACAGTTGAGGACAATGAATGCCTGAAAACAACAAAGCATCACTCTTATTAGTCTCTTACTTATTTCCTCATATTTTCATTAGCCAACATGATTGAAGTTGCACAATATTGTTTCATGTTCACAATTAATTCAGTCCCTTTCTTTGCAAAGTTGTCTGTTTTGTTGAAATAAAACAAAACAAAAAGAATCTATGATTTGGAAATTGCCACAATGAGTTTGTTTCTTTGCTCTTTAATATGGATTATTTATAAACACTGAGATGAACATCTGAAGTAAAAAAGGAAAATGCAAAGCACTAAGGCCGACACTTTGGGAGCCTATTCTGCAGAAGATCTCGAGGGAGAGCTCCTGTTCCTTGCCGCAGCACTTCTGGTTGGTGCTGTTCCACTCAGCCCAATGTATGTGTAGGCACTCCCAGCTCAGGTACAACCTTCCCATATAAAGCCCAGCAGTAAACAATCTTCTGATCAGCACTCTACTTCTGGTTCACAAACAAGTGTTCCAACAGTGATGATC
This sequence comes from Emys orbicularis, assembly GCF_028017835.1. Taxonomy (NCBI): domain Eukaryota; kingdom Metazoa; phylum Chordata; order Testudines; family Emydidae; genus Emys; species Emys orbicularis. The sequence goes on along the minus strand of NC_088683.1, from coordinate 262,047,366 downwards.
AGATGGCAGTTGTAAATGGCCCTGTGCAGTCCATAATGCAGGCATGGTTGTTGGGTGGGAGGAAGTGAGAGGATCCTGGGGAGAAATAGGGAGGAGTCCATTTATGTGGTGTGAAATGCAGGAGGAGTTATGCTTTAAGGATGGAATGGGATGGAGAAAACTATGGAGAGGATGAGGAGACAGAGCAAGAGGAAGACTCGGAAAGAGGGATAGAGAAAGCAAAAGGAAGACAAGGGCAGAGAGCAGAGAAAAAGTCTAGTAAATGAGAAGGGAAAACCAGAAACACTGAAAGCTAGATAGATTCTCTCCCAGTGCTCACGCACAGCAGATCTTCTATACACTAATGGCCTCCTGCCACTCTTTTTCCTATCTGTACTCTATTGCTCACCCCCAATCCACCTTGGTTAGGGAGAGAAGAGAGGCTTTCCTGCTATTGTTCCAACAGATCAGTGGCATCAGAATGTACTAGCTCAAGCTTTCACTCATCTACAGTTTACTCAAACATAAAGGCTACTATCCCACACAATTTTCATTTGAAAATTAAAAATGGTGACACTACAGTAGAACCTCAGAGCTATGAACACCTCGGGAATGGAGGTTGTTCATAACTCTGAAACATTCGTAACTCTGAACAAAACGTTATGATGGTGGTTCTTTCAAGACTTTACACCTGAACATTGATTTAATACAGCTTTGAAACTTTACTATGGAGAAGTAAAATGCTGCTTTTAACTATCAAAATTTAAATGAAGCAAGTACAGAAACCGTTTTCTTACCTTGTCTTTTTGTTTAAACTTTCCCTTTATTTTTCTAGTTGTTTACACAGTACTGTATTTGCTTTTTTTTTTTTTTTTGTCTCTGCTGCTGCCTGATTGCGTACTTCCGGTTCCAAAATGAGGTGTGTGGTTGATTGGTCAGTTCATAACTCTGGTGTGTAACTTTGAGTTTCTACTGTAATTGTAGCTCTGCTCATTATCTGTACTCACCCAGTTCAAAAGCAAATTTCATTCTATGTGGCCATGTTTGTGCATAGGGTGTTATACATACATCTGGTGCACACATGTTTTGAAAATTTAGCTCCGAATGCACTTGAAACTTCCTTACATAAAATTAACCAGTTTCATCCCTAAAACCTAGTGGAGATGCATTTGAAATGGGTCACTCTTGGTTAAGTGGTTAAATTTAAACATGGAGTTATGCACTCTACTCCCATCATTACAGAGACTGGCAACAGTTTAAACGACTGGGACAAATTAATCACATTTGATATACAAGACAATTGAACTGCATTTCCCTCCTGGACAACTGAGCTCAGATCACGGGATATCATTACCCTCTTCCTCCAGCCCCAGGCCTAATCACTAGAGCTGGGCAGAAATTTTCCAACAGAATGTTTTTCCATCTGAAAAGGCTGATTCATAAAAAGTGAAATATTTCACAGCAATGTTTCAATTTTGAAAAAAGAATATGTCAAAAGACAAAAAGAAAAAAGTTAGATTTCCATTTTTAGAATGGAATGTTTCATTTTTGGTTTCAAAATGACTTTTTGTACAAACATTTTCCACTACATATTTTTTTAAATGTCAGACTCAGAACAAAACATTTCAGCTGACGCAAAACATTTTTGTTTTTGTTTTATTTTATTTCATGGGAAATCTCTTTTTTGTTTGTTTGGTTTTGCTTTGTTCCTTTTTGGAATGAAAAAATGTCAAAATCACGGAACTTCCCATGAAACAGAAAATCCGGTTCCCACACAGATTTCCTAATCACTCTTCCTCACAATCCCCCAGTCCCTTGTTTTTATCCATTTGCAAGTGTGGCACTTGTTGTGAGAATAAGGGCTAATGTTCAGATCTGACCAGGAAGAATATATTGAATACAGACCCCTGGTTCATTCACTGGGCAGGTAAATTAGGCATGCGTAAATGTGCTGTATAGTTAATAGTTTAATTTTCTTTGAGTCATGACTCGGTCAAACAAAATTGGTTTTCACCTGAACACTCAAAAGATACTTCCCATGGAGGGCCATTTCCTAGCCCAATGTGTGCTTTCTACCCCCAGCTGTTTTAGTGCTACATCTATTAACAAAATAGTGCAAGGATTTTATGAATAATGAGAAATATTTTTTCTAACTTCTCCATTCTCCTTATATTTAATAATGGACTTATATTTTAGAGGGACAAAAATCTTTTTTGGTCAGAACCAATCCTGGAAAATTTCAGAAAGATATGGGTTACTGGATATACGGCTACAACAGAAATGTCTCTGCAAATTTAACTATATCAGTCTTTGTCATAGGAACACAATATAGTGGAATACAAGGGGAAATTTTTTAGACAGCTTCCATTCACAGAGCCAGAGTAAGCCCTGCTTTTAAACAGGGATTATCCATGATCAATGTGAGGAGCTGGTGTCATTATGCTAATGCATCACCAGTAGGAAACAGGGCAGAGTGGGAGCACATATTGCACCCTTACAAAGGGTGTTGAGCTCTTGCTCCGGTCTGTTCACCCCCACAGCCCCCAAAGTAGAGCTGATTGAAATTTGGGAACTGGGGGAAGGGGATCCCCTCCAGAAAATGTTGATGAAAATTAAAAACTGTTTTCCACAAAAAACATTCCACTGAAAATTTCGACTTTTTGTTGAAAAATTGACAGTTTTCCCTTTTCAGTCAGAAAAGGTTAAGATGAAAACTCAAATTTTATACATGGAAAGCAGAAACTTGTGGCAAAATTTTTTGTGTAGTTGAAAATCCAAATTTTCAGTTGGAATTTTTTTGACCAGTTCTACCTGAAAGGAATTCTAATTGAGACAGTTTTTGTAATATGACTCTCCTCACTCCTGTGTGACCTGTGACTTAAAGCTGCCTCCTCCCCCATTATGTACATCATACTGTACTACTTTACAATACAAACTCTGTATCTAGCCTGATAACATGGTGAATTTGGGGGATGAGAAACTGAATCCTGAAATTTTGCTCCCCATCTTGGGAAAGCATGTTATTAAATATTTATTAGAAATTAGCATACTATTTATTCTCTGCACTCAGTTACCCTACATGTAGAAATTTTGTAATTTCCAAATCAGATATCTTCAAGTTATTTATGACCACTTTCAGGTTTGAAAAATAAACTATTTTTAGTTATTTGAGTGCAAAAAGTTACTGACATATTTCATAGATTCCAGGACTGGAAGGGACCTCGAGAGGTCATCGAGTCCAGTCCCCTGCCCTCATGGCAGGACCAAATACTGTCTAGACCATCCCTGATAGACATTTATCTAACCTACTCTTAAATATTTCCAGAGATGGAGATTCCACAACCTCCCTAGGCAATTTATTCCAGTGTTTAACCACCCTGACAGTTAGGAACTTTTTCCTAATGTCCAACCTAAACCTCCCTCGCTGCAGTTTAAGCCCATTGCTTCTTGATCTATCCTTAGAGGCTAAGATGAACAAGTTTTCTCCCTCCTCCTTATGACACCCTTTTAAATACCTGAAAACTGCAATCATGTCCTCTCTCAGTCTTCTCTTTTCCAAACTAAACAAACCCAATTCTTTCAGCCTTCCTTCATAGGTCATGTTCTCTAGACCTTTAATCATTCTTGTTGCTCTTCTCTGGACCCTCTTCAATTTCTCCACATCTTTCTTGAAATGCGGTGCCCAGAACTGGACACAATATTGCAGTTGAGTCCTAACCAGCACAGAGTAGAGCGGAAGAATGACTTCTCGTGTCTTGCTCACAACCTGGGCCGGCTCCAGGCACCAGCCTGGCAACAGGTGCTTGGGGCGGCCGCTCCGGAGAAGGGCGGCACGTCCAGGTATTCGGCGGCAATTCGGCGGATGGTCCCTCACTCCCGCTCGGAGTGAAGGACCTCCCGCCGAATTGCCGCCGCAGATCACGATCGTGGCTTTTTTTTTTTTTTTTTTTGGCTGCTTGGGGCGGCCAAAACCCTGGAGCCGGCCCTGCTCACAACACACCTGTTAATGCATCCCAGAATCATGTTTTCTTTTTTTGCAACAGCATCACACTGTTGACTCACATTTAGCTTGTGGTCCACTATAAGCCCTAGATCCCTTTCTGCCATACTCCTTCCTAGACAGTCTCTTCCCATTCTGTATGTGTGAAACTGATTGTTCCTTCCTAAGTGGGGCACTTTGCATTTGTCTTTATTAAACTTCATCCTGTTTACCTCAGACCATTTCTCCAATTTGTCCTGATCATTTTGAATTATGACCCTATCTTCCAAAGCAGTTGCAATCCCTCCCAGTTTGGTATCATCTGCAAACTTAATAAGCGTACTTTCTATGCCAATATCTAAGTCGTTGATGAAGATATTGAACAGAGACGGTCCCAAAACAGACCCCTGCGGAACCCCACTTGTTATACCTTTCCAGCAGGATTGGGAACCATTAATAACTTCTCTCTGAGTATGGTTATCCAGCCAGTTATGCACCCACTTTATAGTAGCCCCATCTAAGTTGTATTTGCCTAGTTTATTGATAAGAATATCATGCGAGACTGTATCAAATGCCTTACTAAAGTCTAGGTATACCACATCCACCGCTTCTCCCTTATCCACAAGACTCATTATCCTATCAAAGAAAGCTATCAGATTGGTTTGACATGATTTGTTCTTAACAAATCCATGCTGGCTATTCCCTATCACCTTACCACCTTCCAAGTATTTGCAGATTATTTCCTTAATTACTTGCTCCATTATCTTTCCTGGCACTGAAGTTAAACTAACTGGTCTGTAGTTTCCTGGGTTGTTTTTATTTCCCGTTTTATAGATGGGCACTACATTTGCCCTTTTCCAGTCTTCTGGAATCTCTCCTGTCTCCCATGATTTTCCAAAGATAATAGCTAGAGGCTCAGATACCTCCTCTGTTAGCTCCTTGAGTATTCTAGGATGCATTTCATCAGGCCCTGGTGACTTGCAGGCATCTAACTTTTCTAAGTGATTTTTAACTTGTTCTTTTTTTATTTTATCTTCTAAACCTACCCCCTTCCCATTAGCATTCACTATGTTAAGCATTCCTTCAGACTTCTCAGTGAAGACCGAAACAAAGAAGTCATTAAGCATCTCTGCCATTTCCAAGTTTCCAGTTACTGTTTCTCCCTCTTCACTGAGCAGTGGGCCTACCCTGTCTTTGGTCTTCCTCTTGCTTCTAATGTATTGATAAAAAGTCTTCTTGTTTCCCTTTATTCCTGTAGCTAGTTTGAGCTCATTTTGTGCCTTTGCCTTTCTAATCTTGCCCCTGCATTCCTGTGTTGTTTGCCTACATTCATCCTTTGTAATCTGTCCTAGTTTCCATTTTTTATATGACTCCTTTTTATTTTTTAGATCATGCAAGATCTCGTGGTTAAGCCAAGGTGGTCTTTTGCCACATTTTCTATCTTTCCTAACCAGCGGAATAGCTTGCTTTTGGGCCCTTAATAGTGTCCCTTTGAAAAACTGCCAACTCTCCTCAGTTGTTTTTCCCCTCAGTCTTGATTCCCATGGGACCTTACCTATCAGCTCTCTGAGCTTACCAAAATCTGCCTTCCTGAAATCCATTGTCTCTATTTTGCTGTTCTCCCTTCTACCCTTCCTTAGAATTGTGAACTCTATGATTTCGTGATCACTTTCATCCAAGCTGCCTTCCACTTTCAAATTCTCAATGAGTTCCTCCCTATTTGTTAAAATCAAATGTAGAACAGCTTCACCCCAGTAGCTTTTTCAACCTTCTGAAATAAAAAGTTGTCTGCAATGCAGTCCAAGATGTCTTAACTGAATCAAAAATAACGTTCCCCACACACATATTACCATAACTAAAATATGGCTAACATTTTTGTAAACCTAACTTTGTAATGATGATAATTAGCTACGAAATGTGAATACACATGGGGAAAATATCAAATTATAGGTTTTTTTCCAAAAAATCTGAAAGTGGACAATGATAATGGAAGCACCTTCTTGATTAGCTAGATTATAGAAAGTGCAAGACTGTGGTAAAGCATTTTTCCTGGCTTTACTATTTCTTCTCCCAAGAAATATGCCTCCACAAAGAAAACAAAAAACACTCACACATACACACAGTTTGATAACTGTGCACTTCTATAGCCTCTCTAAACTAAAGTAAAATCTGCCTCCTCTACGTTCAGTCTTCCTCATGATATAGGTCTGCTGAGTGCTGAGTGTAATTTCTTATGGGGTCAACTCAAACCTCATTAAGAAGGTAGTGGAAAAGGATACCTAAAAATAAATAAATACATAATAATTGCACGTACATAGCTCCTTTCATGTGAGAAACTTAACATGTATTATAAACACTAATCAAAGCATACAACACCTATTATACATTCATTTTACACATGGCTAAATTAATTTGCTCTTGGCCACATAGCAAGTCAGGGTCAAGTATAAAACTGAAGAATCCTGACTCCCATTCCATCAGAACAAACAACCACCTCTATTATAATGCATCAGTTTAAAAAAAACAGTCAATCATTTACATTATCTCCTCACAAGTAAAACGTCTGTTTTTAGTGCAAATTGGAATGCATTGCTCATGACTGTACTTCACAAGAAGGAAATAACAGCACAACTGGGAAAAGTTGTTTATTTAATGTTTTGCTGCATGTTCATGGTATGTAACACTCAGTCAGTAATACAGCTTACTGGGTTATTAGCTTTACGAACAAACCTTTGAGGGTGAAAACTGATTTACAGTTTCTCTAACACTAAAAAAAATAGCCTATTATATTTCTCACTATAGAGAGTCTGAGGTACATACAGTCTCATTTCAATACATAGAGAATTAGATACCATTTTACCCACTGTGATGACAATATAACACTACATTAAGTCTCTTTTTAATACATATTGCATATCCTTAAGACATAGCTGAAAATACAGTAAATTACAAAAAAAACATGAAGAGCCATGAAAAATATTACAAGAATAATATATTTTCTGGCCCTTGCCCAGCATCCTATAAAACAGTGAAGCTATCATGTATTGACCAATGTGTCACTTGTGACAGTGTTGAGCAAGGGAAAGTAACATAAAAAGACATTTCTTGAACTATTTCTGGCATGCAGGTTTTGGAATTAAATTAAATGTGGCTACAGAGATATTAGAATCATGGGGATTGCCTGTAGTGTAGAAAGAGATTTCCTTCTGTTTTTCTTGAATGGTGCACATTTGGTACTATTTAGATGGCATTCTGGCTGCGTAATAATTTAATCAATCATGTTTTACAGGAGGAAAAGAGATTTTGCATCTTTACACTAGATAGTTGACAGCACCAAGTGGCTCATAAAGAATCCACAGTATTAATATTCTGCAACTGCGCTAGGGAAAGATGCCAGGTAGGGTTCTATTCAGCAGGCACCCAAACCTGCCAAAGAGTAACAGTGTGATGCAGTCTTGATATAGATTAAACATTTCAACAAGCTGCAAATGATCAGCTTAACCAAAGGTTAGAGCAGGGTTTTGCTAAAATTGGTTTGATTCTAGTCCAGTTTAATTGAAATGCTGGCAAAGAAACCTGTGGCAGTAAATGGCAAACTGGTCACTGCCAAGAAATTTTGGACCTCCCTTTACTACATGAAATTTGCTGTTTGTGTGATTTTTCATGCCCCTCAGAACCTGTATATTATCAACAATGTAAACCAGATAGAGCTGTGGCCAAAATGCCTGCATTTTATGTTTTCACAGCATTTTATGTGGAACCCCCTGTTTTGTGTCCATTTCGAAGCCAGTGGTGAAATCTGAATGAATAGTGACTCTGGAGTTCTCTGCACAACATAATCTTATCCTTAATTCCACCCATTTTCAGTCACACTTTGTTGTCATTTACGGTATTATCTCTTCTTATTGGAACGTCTAGTAAATGAACCAGTCCAAATCCCCTACCCCATATTGTTTTAAGGACTGGCCTTAACAGATGTAGCTTCTGCTACATTGTTAACCACATTGTTATCTACACAATGTCTGTAACAGCGTGATGCAGGGATCCATGCCCACTGCTGAGCCCAGGTCACTTAGTTGGCAGGCCACAAAGCTAATGTTGTACAGTCAAGCCAGCTTTTTATTCTTTTTTGTACAGAACGCAAATATTGCTGAAGCCAAAACCTATTTGTAACAGTTAAAGCAGCCTTTGAAATCAATCAGAGGCATTGAGCTATAAAAGGAATTACATCCCAAGGTATCTCCATGCTCCTCCATTTTAACGCTCAGCATCATTACAAATCTCATAAAAACTGACTCCTGGGAGGGCAAATGAGGGTAGTAAATCCTTGCAGCCATAATTCATCTTTGGAATTGCACAGAAGTCACAAAACAATGGGGGGAGGAGGAAGGGGGCAAAAATCCACAAGATATTTCCTTCATTTCGAGCCCTGCTCATATAATATATACAGATAAAGATAGAGACACATATTTAGGTACCAATCCTTCAAAAACTTCTATGCATGAGTAACTTTATGCACATGAGTAGCCCTGTGCTCCACCAGCAAGAGAATTCAATAGGACTATTCATGTGCATAAGTGTTTGGAGGATCAGGGCATTATTGTATACTATGTCAAATTGGATATAACTTCATTGTTTCATCCTCATTCTAGTTCTGGAAAAATGGAGGATTTCATTGAATTAAATTAGAAAGTGAATAATATAATAAAAATAATCTGGATAATATAATCAAAGACATCCCATTGGACTTTTTAAACTCCAAAGATCTGGCAGAGTTTTACAATTTCACCAAAGGCATATTCGAGCACTTAATCTCCAGCAAATTTGCCTGGGTCAGTGAAGATGAAAAATCCAAAAGACCATTGGGAAAGTTTATCAGCTTTGCTATGTCCTGATGGAGTTCTCAGAAGTCTGTGACAGTTTCTAAGTTTGAAATATCTACTGGTCTAGGAAACTAGTTGGATAGAAGGAGCTTAAAATTTCAGTAGGAGCCATACTAGCAGCCCCTGGCTAAAGAGTGCACTGTATGAGCTCTGAACAGCAAAAATTCTGAAGTTCTAGTTCAAGTATCAGCAGCACATTCCAGCAGAAGAGCACAGCTGGATGGCTTCTGCTGATCCCCATGTCTGCTAGAGAGTGAGGAGGCCTGCTGTTCCTGCTTCCATTCTGTCTTGAGGCTTAATTGTGCAGCTATACTAGGAAAATTAATACCCATATTACAGGAGCAGCCAGCAAGAGCTTAGATGTGCCAGTTCTAAGCCACTACTGGAGACCAGAGTCAGGAATTTGACTAGATTTCCTGAGCATGATAAAGATACGTGATCCCTGTTTACAGGAATATCACCCTTGCTTAGCGCTCGTACAGATAGCAGTTGCTGTAATATATGTGCTAATTTTTCAAATACTGACAAGGTCTAAGGCACAGCCCTACATTGTGGGCAGTGAAGAATTATACCATCCCCAGGGGAGCACCTGGAAGCACTTTGAATAAAAACAAAGCTAATAAGGTATAGCAGAATGCCTCCGAGAGCTCCCTGGCGTTAGGGAGAGAGTGGCTGTCACCACACTTCTCTATGGAGTGCAGGATACTCCCCCACATGTGTTGGTTCCTCTCTATGAGAGGGGGAGAACAGGCTTGGCTCTCCTTATTGCCTGCTCCCTTTAGGGCACTGTGGAGGGAGCAGTATCTGTGTCTCTGAGCACAGGTATTACCAATACATCTGTCTTGTATGTGGGCAACACAATGGAAGAGAAAGGTCCTTGCACCTTTCATTCCATCCCTTCCCATATTAGTCTTATGCAAGGCACAATCTGAGCCCAAGGATGTGAAATGTATCCCAGCTGCTCTTGTTTTACAGACACACTCCTGGTTCTTTTCTTCATCTTATGTCTATAATGTACGGATTCAATTTTCATTTTTTTCTGAAAGATCCTTTTTCATGAAAGTTATTCTTTAAAAATAGTAGCACTGTACATACAAGAAGAGTTAAAAACAACACATTAGAAATTTTAGATGTCTTTAAAAAAAATACTAAGGAAATCCTCAGAGTCAAGGATATAAGAAAACCACTGATTTAAAACATTAGTACCTTCTTTAACTATTAAAAAAATGGAAAATCAGGAAGTTCAGAGTTAAAGAACCAGACATTTAGGGTAAAATCCTGGCCTTCACTGAATTCAATGGCAAAACTCCCAAGTCCAGGATTTCACCTTTAAAGTCAGGAAATTTGAACATCACAGTTGAAAAACACTGAATTTCACAAAGTTTGAAAATGTTCAGTAGAATTTTTAACCTCTAAACTCTATCCCTTTACCACCATTCCTCATCTAAGGGCTGGTCTACACTAACCCCCCCACTTCGGACTAAGGTACGCAAATTCAGCTACGTTAATAACGTAGCTGAATTCGAAGTACCTTAGTCCGAAGTTACCGCGGTCCAGACGCGGCAGGAAGGCTCCCCCGTCGATGCTGCGTACTCCGCTCGCCGAGCTGGAGTACCAGCGTCGACGGCAAGCACTTCCGGGATCGATCCGGGGCACTTCCGGGATCGATCCGGGATCGATTTATCGCGTCTTAACCAGACGCGATAAATCGAACTCAGAAAACCGATTGCTTACATCCGGACCCGGATGTAAGTGAAGACGTACCCTAACTTTTACCTCTAGGCAACAGAGCCCCTATAAACAGAGTTCTATGAACTACAACCCTTAGTCAGCCATTAATTTGGGATGGGAAAACCCTCCCCAGCTATTGTGGTAAGGATCAGAGCCCGAATAGCTTATATCCCCCCTGCATAAAGGACCACACTAGAACTTGACTGTGTACCATTCTAATATGTGTTGGATACCCCACTGTCCCCTGAGACCCAGGGTCCTCTTTGTGCCAACTGCCAGACAGCACAGGGATTTATAGTGCTACAGGGTTCTCCAGGGTCTGGTCTCTACATAATAGTTCATCCAAGAGTGTCACATAAGGTCTCCACTGAAAGCCTGTGTCACTCTAGTCATCATAATCATTGCAAAATGCATATATGGATAATATGTAAGGAGTTAAGTGTCTACAGGGAAAATTATCATCTTATGATCTGTGAGTTGGGTGATAAACAATTTTCTTTCAGGCAGGAGATGCTTATCTACCTGTCTGGCTATATGTAAATTGAGTAGTGTATATTTCACAATCGCCCATTTACAGTGTGAGCAAAATGCTAGACAAGGGATTGCGAAGGGGAGACTCTCAACAAGAAAAAAACAAGCAGCAGTGGGTACCCTGTTTACAAGTGAAGACAATGCATGGTTGAAACGATACCTGGGGGTACAGAGGTACACCCACGTGTGCTTCATTTAGGGGACAAGCTGACAGCTGGCTTCTCTTCTGAACTGAGGATCACAGCAAGTCTGGCTGTTTAATCCTAGGAGTGAAACTTTGGGTGAACTATCCTTTACGAGACAAGAAAATGTGCTGTTAGTTAATTTTAGACTCTAGAAAGCATGTCATGATTTTTTTATTTTTTATTCAGCCATTTGTTTCCATCAATTCTACTTTTTTCTTCTTGAATTTCTGTTCTTTGTTACATAAACTTTTACTTGTTTTCACTATAAACAAATCTAAGCACCGTGAGTTGAGCTGGAGATGAAACCAGCAAACTCCTGTATACAGGGGTAGCAGATCTGTGAATTCTGTGAGTATCCAGTGGAACAAGGGCTGGACACTCCAGGAGGATGGACCTATTGCTAACCTGCATAGGGATAGTGGAGCCTGTGTAGGCTGAGAGGGGAGTGTTTGTGTTGCTAGTGGCTGGTCTAGTCAGGGAGCTGACCCCTAGCGGTCACAAACAAGGCTTCCTCACTTTAAAGGCAGCTGGTAGTGAGGTGCCTCACAACCCCGGGTACCCCCGGGAAGTGTCACATCCCCAATTCACTCTCCCAAGATTAGTCAGATTCCACATTCCAGATATAGACCAAGGATCATCTTTGTCCCTTTTCATCCTGAACATATGGGCCACAGATTTACAATAGCCTGTGTAGCCTGGCAAGGCAGGCTTGAAATCCCTGTGTGTAATATAGGCTGGGAGGATTGGTGCAGGTTAAACAATCATACAAAGATGGCCTTACTAGTATTCATTTGGACTACCGGATTTAGATTTCTTTCATATATTAACCACTGGGGTGTTCCACCAGCAAGAGAAGAACAGGAGAGGTCCAGATGCAAGAAAAGAAAATTGTTGTTGTTGTTGTTGTTGTTGTTAAGTATCTATTTTCAATGTCCGTATACCAGACAACATGGAGCAAACAGTGACCAAAACTAACATCTGCCCAAAAGTAAAAAAAAAGAAGCAAACATTCTGCAAGCATAAAGGCATCAAATAGAAGGCATAATGAATTATTATAACAATATCAAAGGAAATATTAGTGATACTATGGAAATTATTTATATTATTTAATACACTAAAGTAGAATGTGGTGTTTAATTTTCTTCAGATCCCCTTTGTTGGATGAAAAACAGGGTGGTAACCATTCCCCCTAGGCACTCTTAAATCTTTCAGGGCACTTTTAAATAACTACAAGGGGTGACAAAGGCAGGGCCAAAGCAAACTCTACCAAACCCTCAACTGCAGAGGGCCCCTTCATTATTGGGGGACACCAATAATAGCCTGATGTACACTGCTCATGTCCCAGTGTCACATGAGGGTGAGCATGAGGAGCTATGAGCTGTCCCAGAGCTCATTAGTGATAACTTGAGCACCATAACAAAGTATGAGGAAATAACTATGTTCCCTCTCTATCATATTTGTCCCTGTCTGGGACAAATCACAGGCTCCCCTGATCCTCCAGTTTAATAGGAAATCCCCTTACTCCCCCTAGCTCTCTTCTACATACACACCACATGCAGACACACTACCTATTCATCTCTGAGCTATACCATACCCATTACCATAGAGCTAGTCTACACTACCCGCCCGGATCGGTGGGTAGAAATCGATCTCTCGGGGATCGATTTATCGCATCTCATCTAGACGGATAAATCGATCCCCGAATCGACGCGCATACTCCCACCTCGTCAGGAGGAGTAAGTGCTGTCGACGGGGGAGCCGCGGCGGTCGATTTGCCGCCATCCTCACAGCGGGGTAAGTCGAATAGGATACGTCGAATTCAGCTACGCTATTCGCGTAGCTGAATTTGCGTATCTTAAATCGACACACTCCCCCCCCCCCAGTGTAGACCTAGCCATAGTAACTGAGCTTCTCACCTGGAGTGACTGAACCCCACAGGTGACAGGACATAAGACAGGACCTATGGAATGGGAGAGAGGAAATTTGCATGCTGAATTTTGGAAATTGCAGCTGGCTTTGCAGCAGGTGTCACATTTGCTTCAACCAGCTGTAGGGCTTGTTTCTGCATCCTGATACATCGGTTTTATGCTGGTGTAGCTCCATTCACTTCAATGGAATTACACAGGTATATTACCAGTCTAACAGAGTGGAGAATCAGGTCCCCCCCTGTGTACAGTAAAACTGGCTGAGTTAGTTTAGAGGCTTTGATTGCTGTCTGGAAAGGATAGAGGATGCATATCTAAGCCACTATGTTAATTTGCATAAGTGTGATGTATGTCTAAAGGAAAACAATTCAACAGTCAAGCTTCCTGAGGGAGAAGTATTTACTCAGCTGCAGAAAGAGGATTGTTTCGCTGAACTTCAGAAGTGATGGGAGATTTTTTAAAGACACAATATACTGGGAATAACTTAATTAACTCTGAGTCCTGATCAAACAGAAGAGTGACAGAAACCAAAATGATTTGAACTATGTTCCCTCACTAAAAAAGGAATTGAAGACACCTTTCCCCCCCCCCCACCCCAATTTGGATCAAAGCTGTGACTGGGCTTCAAATGCCTGGGTTTTCAGTGATGGGTCAAAACCAGAACTCCAGATCCAAACTGGGGAATTTTAGCTATCTGAATTTTACTGTAAAATTGCAGAAGCAAGGCATGAAGTATTTAGCTGCAGTGAGCAAAATTTTGGAGAACAGAAATAAGATTATCAGCTATTTGAACTATTGTCAGGTATATGCAATATAGGCAAAATATATCTCCATGTACAGTGGTTAATGTGGAGAACAGAAATGGGCTGAATAGTAACTTGGAATTGGAGATGCCTTCCAAGTCTAAACACACTGGGCCACATTCTTCTATCACAATAGTGTCACATCAATATAACTGCATTTACTTCAAAGGGATAACTCCCGATTAACCCCCTGAAAACTGAACTTAGGCCCATAATGGTGCTTTAAAGTATCCACCAAAACATACATTATTCTTTTCATATATTCTACTTTTTTTTCTGAACTAGTGGCTTACTTCTACCTCAAATAACCATTCCCTAAATTACCACTCTTAAAAGTGGTACTTACACAGATATTATTGTTTGAGCAATACTATGCACCCTAGGAAGTATAGGATTTAGGCCACATCTGCACTAAGCATGATTGTGTCCAAAACATGTGATAACTTTGTTTCTTCTTGTCTATGTAGCCAGAAAAAAGCATATTATAATTATATTAAAGGAATCATATTTTAGCCTAGGTATTTACCAGGATTAAAACATACCCTTAACTTGGATAGAACGGGGTGACTACAACCATGTTTCACACTAATGTGCAAAAACAATTATTTTTGTAATGTAAACCTTAGTGGCAATTCTTTCCATGAATGACATGGAAACGGAGCAATATTATGCCATTAACTTTAAACAGTACTCCTTGCTGATTTCACTAGGGAGTTGTGTGTAAAAACTGACACCTGTCTACAAACAGTCCATAGTCCTACCTTGCCCCACATAGTGTATTGGAACAGTATTTGTGCAGATTCTTGTGAATTTGGATATTCAAATACCTATCAATCGTTGTGGAATACCCAAGGTACCAAATAGAAGAAAAGAGCGTTTCTATATTTATGCATGTAAATGTATTTAAATACAATACAATTTTAAGGCATAATTTAGGGTGACTTGGTGGCCTCCTGGCTGTGCTCTGCACTGCAGAGACTCAGTTTTGATCCACAGTGTTGGTTTATCATTCTTCAGGCCACCAAAGCTGGAAGGAAAAACCTTGCTGTTGTTTACAGCATTTTCCTCTAATAACTAAGTTGTGTTACTGCTGGCTCCTAAGAAACTGCAGACTTCTGCTTCTCGGAAAATAGTGGCTGCAACATGGGTCTCTGAGACAAGGGGTACAAATTATGAATGAGCTATGGAAGGAACACACAGGACCTCTGTGAAAAAAAGGGCTAGATAAATATTTGGAAGATCATTCCGATAACAAACAAATCAAACCAGTAAATGGGAAAGATTTGAAAGGAGCAACCTGTGGACAAAAAAAAGTTCACAGACAGAAGTTGTGCTCTTCTGTCATTTTGACTAACACTTTGATAATCTTATAAAGTAGAGGGAAAAACAAACAAACAATACATGTCTCCTTTACATTCTACACCAGTTCATTCAAGCTCAGAGATTTAAAAAGTAATGATTATTTGTAGTCAAGAAAATACCCTTGATTATTCATAAAACAAAGTGTGATACAGAACACCTCAAAATTACCATTGCCACCTTTTACTAAAACTGGGATTAGAAAATCCCTTCTGTGACAGTGTACCCCATAAGGCTTTATGGGGGGGGTGCTTATAAATGTATGTATGACATAACCGGAATATGTTTTGTGCTGCCTGTGCCATGTAATATATCTCCGTAAAGGTTATGGTCTACTATATCTATTCATCCTATTTGTACATATATATCATTTTCTACTTGAGGTTAAGAATATGGGCTGTATGCTTGCTTGGTTTCTAAGTAAGCTTTGGGAGGCATTTGGTCAGCTTCTTTAGGAAGGAATTCGCCAGGTTAAGCACCTGATCAGGAAACCCTTGGAGAACAATGCATCTTGGAATGCTCCAATCCACATAAGTCTTCCTGGAGACATGCAAGATACCATGTGGACAATGGCTTCGGCCTGTAAAGACTGAGTCATGCAGGGACATGTGACTTGCCCAGGTGACTCCAGAACTCCATCTTGGAGCTGGACTTTGCATAGGAGGGAGGAGGGGGGGTCTCCACCCACAAGAGAGAGTCTATTTAAACCCGTGGGAGACCCCTCCATTTTGGTCTTCAGCTGGCTAAAGAAGGAGCCTCTCCACCCCCACCCAGGATACTTGAAGGAACCTGAAACAAACGACAGTAACTACAGGGGGTGTGAGTGATTGCTGGACCCAGGCTAAAAGGAGATTAGCCTGTAAAAGGGAGTGCTCTGGAACTGGTGAGGAACTTATCTGTATTTAGTTTGATTAGACATAGATTTGCGCATTTTATTTTATTTTGCTTGGTGACTTACTTTGTTCTGTCTGTTACTACTTGGAACCACTTAAATCCTACCGTCTGTATTTAATAAAATCACTTTTTATTTAGTAATTTACTCAAAGTATGTATTAATACCTGGGGGAGCAAACAACTGTGCATATCTCTCTATCAGTGTTATAGAGGGCGAACAATTTATGAGTTTACTCTGCATAAGCTTTATGCAGGGTAAAACGGATTTATTTGGGTTTAGACCCCATTGGGAGTTGGGCATCTGAGTGCTAAAGACAAGCACACTTCTGTGAGCTGTTTTCAGGTAAACTTGCAGCTTTGGGACAAGTGATTCAGATCCTGGGTCTGTGCTGGAGCAGACTGGAGTGTCTGGCTCAGCAAGACAGGGCGCTGGAGTCCTGAGCTGGCAGGGAAAACAGGAGCAGAGGTAGTCTTTGCACATCAGGTGGCAGCTCCCAAGGGGGTTTCTGTGATCCAACCCATCACAGTGTGTCACACCTTCTCTTTTAGCTTCCTGGATTCTAATTGACTTCATTTACCTCTTACAAAATGAGTCTTCAATTTACTCATCCTTGAGCAAATCCAAAATGAGTTACTCACTTCATAATTCAAGCAAAATTCCCACTGAGTCAGGACTCAGGAGTAATACGGCACTGTGAATTTAGGCAAGTTTTCTCTTTAACATTTTAATCCTATATTTTACTTTGACTGACCTTATTCATTCTCTCTCTCTCTCTCTCTCTCTCTTTCATACTCTTCCTCCTTCCCCCACCCTGTTTATTTAATTCTACTTTATATGTACAGCCAAACTTAATCCTAAATCACAATAGGTGTTTTGGGGTGGGAGAGTGGAAAGTTCTCCTGACTGACTTATAGAAAAAAATGGAAGAGAATATATAATACAATGCATTTATATAGCCCTTTTCAGTCATGAATCGTATACACGTTGTACAGATGTGTAAACTAAGAGCTCTGAATTCAGCTAAATGCAGCCTGGAGTAAGTGAATGTAACTGTCTTGGGCCAAATTCACTGTCATCAAGGTGGCGGTAAATTAAGTGCTTGGTGTAAACTGGTCAGAAAATGGGCCTAAGTGGAAAACCCGTGAAGCTGGCACTGATTTGGCATTCTGTAGATGTGCAGAATTATTATATGGGGAGAGGGCCAAAAAAGGTAGTAGTAGAAAAAGCAACTAACTGGAAGGTGCTATCCTCCTTGTCATTTACAAGCATTGCACCACCCCCAAAATTCCAGGGCCAAATTCTAGGCTGCTGTAAGTATAATCCATGCCTGCTTGGTATGGCACTCTGTCCCCCTTTAGTGGCAGCTAGACCAGCTAGAGAGTCTGCTACAGCCTTGTCTAAGTGTGCCTTTTAAATCAGGCAGCAGAGGCTCATGCATTAAGCTCCAAAGATCCCGGGTTTGATCCTGGCTGATGATGACCAGGGTCTGTTGGTGTTGCATAAGCATCTACAACTGTTGACTTCAATGCACATTGCAGCTGTTTATACCAGGACTGAATACTGACTCCCAAATACAGTATTTTTCACACCTTATAAATGCCATCTTTGCTACTTTGCCATTTGCACCCATTTTCAGACCAATGCATACCTGATGTGTAATATAGAGCATAATTTGTTGACACTGCTTGTTTTGGCATGGAGAGCTTAAATAACTTGCTGAGGTTGTACAATGAGCTAGTGGCAGCGCCAAGAATAGAATGGTTATTCATAATCCCTTGCTGTCATCACTAGACCTTCCTCCATTCTCTGTAAAATGTAGTCAGGAGTCCTTGGAACTAAAAAAAGAATTCGTCCTTGCAGTATGAAAGGATAGGCTTGATGTGGGTTCAGCAATATTGGCAGAACAGGCCTTAACATTTTGGGCAGACCAGCACAAAAATTGTTTTAGCTACTGACCACACATTATCTGCTAATGCAATCATTTTTTCTCCATCCTTATTGTCCCGCTATGCAGAAGAACATTCTAAATAATTTATGGCGGGTTAGCAAGATCTTTTTGTGGGAAAGACCCCAAACTTAGCTAACTAATTGGTGTGTGTGTTCTTTAGATCCACCCTCAGCCTGTTACAAAAGAGGGACCCTGCTTCCTGTTCTTTTCAACTCTGTAAACAATTTTGCACCAGTGCACATCAATCTATATTCTCAAAGCCACCTTCAAAAGGAAAAGGTCTAGAAATCCACTTTTTAATTTTTGTAATAAACATTGAGATTCTCATTTACAATTCTAGCTCCACTACATCCGGATTCTCTGACCCTGTGGCACAAGGGCTGGTTCTGTTATATTGGTGTAAAATACCAGGGCCTTATTCTTATTTCACTTGCTCCAGTTTTATACTAGCACAACTCCATTAACTTAATGGAGATTTCTCTTGATTTTCATTGGCGTGACTGAGAGCAGAATCAGATTCCCTAACTGCAGTTTCAGGACTGTCAACTACCATTCTCTCTGAATGCCTTAATAGATTTCCCAGAAAAGGGGAAAGCACTGTGTTAATCCATCTTTGGTTTTAATTTAAATCCTTCCTGCTGACACTATTTTCTTCTACCTATGGCTTGAAATAATAAAAATCAATAAGGATGAGAGCTCAGTTGTAACGAATCCTAGGCACTAACACAAAATCGGTTAGCACATAAGGATTTTATGCACCAGTGCAAAATTGTAGTTTACAACTGTGCAATAAAACATTGGTTTTATTTAAAAATAAATGTTGGTATATTTAAACCATAATAGTTATGGACAAAGATCAGTTCAGCTAACAGCACTGCTGTACTGTCACATGGATGTCTTCCATTTATGAGCAACTTTCAGACTCTAGGTTCCTACTCTTGGAAGTTAGAGGGGGCACTCTCCACTTCTGGGGGCAAAGGAACAACTCTGTTGAATTTAATACTTCCAGCTGGGTCTGATCAAGCAGCAGCAGCAGCTTCACTGACAGCAGCCTTTAAAGGAGCTGATTGTCTGCTTTCCCTAACAATGAAGAGAGCACCAGAGGAAGAGAGAAAAAGAGCAAAAGAATGACCAAGAATGGTAGAGTGGGTGAATCCTGATGCAGGGTGGGGGTGGGGGTGGAAGAGTGTCACAAAGCCACATTTCAATACCTCTTGAATCTTCATCTATTAACCAAGTCAAGTGATAGGGAAATAGGAAAATGTAGCAATGTTAAAGAATGCCAAATCTAAAAATTAATTTCAAATGAATTTTACTGGGATTCCATTTGGAAACTGTACATGAATACTTTGCCTCTGAAATTTGTGATTAAATTAGGGTAGGGAAGTTATGAGTATACTAATCTTAGAAGATATTTCAGGTGACTCCACAATTGCCCACAGGAGAGTTTTTTACTCCTTTCCTTGAAAGCATTTCTACTGGTCATTGTCAGATGTAAGATCCTGAATTAGATAGACACTGCTCTGATCCAATTCCTATGCTCCTACTCCATGTTTCTCACAGAGTGCAATGTTCCCTACTTCTCCCACATAGACTCCCTATAAATTATGCAGTCATTTCAGACTTATTGCACTGGTGGGATAAATTATGAAGCAGATTACTTTTAAAAATAAGGCATATCATAGGGCATTTTGTGTGTGCAATTGTATCTCTGATTGAACTCATGGGGAAATAACATGTGCATTTTTGATAACTGCATGGGGAAAAAAAGCCATGCAATGTCACATATGACACTATAGAAAATCTGGCCAACTGCCTATTTCTTATTGTGAGTAGCCTGGTTTGGGATTGAAGCATGAAAAATGCCCATTCCAAAAATTGTGGCTCTCCCCCAGAAAAAAATGATCAATTAACTCAAATATTGCAACTTTGGATAACTAAGAGCTGCATTTTAAAGCACAAGTTTCCCTGCAAATAATCCCCACATGGACTTTTGTGTAACTGTACTAAATTTTTTCCAAGAAACTGAGCCTGCAAAATAGATTTGTTCCATTTTAAATGGATTTACAGCACAGTTTGGAGGTCACTTTTTATTTATATTTGTAAAGAAACTACTTCATCACAGTCTTTTCCTCGTAAAAGGGAAAAAAAAGATTTATTGTGAAGTCGTAGACCAAGCAAGTGGGTCATAAAGGGGCATGACAGGATAGCCTCAATAGCAATTATGATAAGGAGAACATATTTCATTCCTCCTCTTTTTTTATAGCATTTGAAGCCCCCCCCCCCCCGACATGAGGAAAGAGAAACAATATAGGTTCTCTCTTAACAGCAGAGCCACAAGGAGGGAATTAAAAAGAGGTCAGCAGGCTTGGTTGTACTGACAGAGTAGTGAACAGAAATGGGAGACCTCTTTCCACTGTGTGCAGGCCTGGCCTCTGAGCTCCTGACATCAATTCTCCAATCTGTTCCCATCTAACAAGACTGTTCTACACTGTCCTCTTCTCCCCACCTCCCCCAACTCCGGCTTCACAGCAGAGCAACACGGTGGTTAAATCTGCTCAGTAATGAATGGTGGGGAAGAATGGTATATGGTACATGACCAAGAGGTGAAGGAAATGGGAAGACAGGTGTTGCTCATAATCTTTCAGCCTGTCCAGGCCTAAATGTGGGATGTGGGATGTGACAAAGACCCAAATGAACGCCAATAAAAGTATTCATGCAAGAAATTTAAACATGGAGAATTCATTGCTTTAGAGTAAACATCTCTTTCTATAACTTCAGCTTTATATGAGGCATAAATCATTTTCAACAATAAAAGTGAGGGGATATGAAATTTATCCCCTTTGGTATCTTTACTAAAATGAACGATGCCCCTGAAAATGATAGACAGCAGAGTCCTATGGTGGTGCTTACATTCTGTCATTCCTGGTCCCACTCCAAGACCATGTCTGTCTGAAGGGGCTCATCACCCCCATTCTCTGACCTTCCAGTTTCGCTCCCTCACAAGTGTCTCAGACTCATTTTTCTCCTCAACTCCTGTTCTATAAATGCTATATTATCTGCACCATCTTCCTCAGAGGAAACTAGAGCCTACCTTACTGTGATGATGCTGGGTGATATTTTCCAGCCACACTTGCTCTGTTATAACATATTCTAGATTATGAAGCACCTGAGCTTTGCATGAGTGTTAGACAAGACTCACAAAAATCACAGATTTCATTTTCCCCCTGTTTTTCCCTCCATGAAGTGGCAGCTAAGGAACTGTAGATGGGTAATGGTCATCAGTGACACCAGGACTGCTGGGACAATTTAGGAAATTCAGAGCAGCAATTTTCAGGGAATGAGCAGGGTGTTAAATTTGTACAGTAATAGATTCTTATTGACCACATGGTAAAAAATCCTCAGTAAAAAATCCTTAAATTACCTTTTATCATACAGTAGCTGTCTAAACATGATATCATGAGTTTAGATGGTTGGACGCAGAGGAGCTTTTCTAGCTAGCTATCAGAGAAATTCCCATATCCATCAAAGTCAGTAAGGCATGAATCAGTAAGGTGTCTAAGCACATCCTAAGTGTGTGAATACTCCCACTGAAGGGAAAGAGACTACTCAGATGACTAAGTGCTGAATCAGGGTATATATACATAGAAGCCTAGAAATTAGAGAGGGAAAAGAGCTGTTAAATGATCATGACCATTCTCTTCCAATGTAGGGTTATCCCCAATAGGATGTTTTTCAGAACATTTGTCCAGTCTTGTTTATATGTCCTAGAGCTCAATCCTGCTGCCACTAAATTCAATAGAAAACTCCCATCAAATTCAATGGAAGCAGGATCAGGCTCTCAAGTTCCTCAACTTCCTTTTATGAGACTATTCTGCAGTGTAACTGGTATTTTATGAAGTTTCTCTTGAAAGTCAGCATAAATGTTCCTTTCTTAATTTTGCCCATTACTCCTAGTCATACTCCTTTTGTAACATTGATAACTCCTCTCCATCCCTGCTTACACCTTTCAAATACTTATAGATAGTAAGGATTGATCTGACTGCTTTTATTAGTAGTAGTATTAAATAAATTTCATTTCCTAGAACACTGAAAAACTTTTCTGGGATGTGCACTTCTAGGGGACTGTATTTCCTGGGTAGGTAAAGTAATCCTGCCTTTAGCCACAAGCCTTATAAACACATGCCACTTGAGGCACAGTAATAGAAAGGTTCACTGCCAATTATGGCTTATTGCTTAATTAAATCCATATTTGAGAGCCTGATTATATGGCACCTCCTTATTTGGTCTGACGCTACCTCCCACCCAAAGGCCATATTTGTTTCTACTTGTACATTTTCCTTGTAATTAAAGATCCAGAGTCCAGAACGTGTACAGTATGTGATAAAACGTGTATGTGTAGGTTTGCATGGCTGCTCTGAGAATTAAAACACACTACTGCAGTATTTTGTTAATGTTTACAAGATGTAAATGGCACTCTTGGGCAGTAGCTCTCGTGAGCTACATAATATACACCTTTATTTCTTTCACTCTTTCTTGCATGAGAGGCATTTCTAATACATCAGCTGAGATACAACATAAAACTCAACTAATACACTGGATTTTTAAAGGATGGGTTTCCTAACAGTGCAAGTGACATTCAGCTAATAATAATCAAACTAATTAGCACTTGTATAGCGCTCTGCATCTTGGAAGCTTGTACAAATGTTAACTAATTAATTCTCACAACATCCCTGTGAGGTAGGGAAGTAATTATTCTGAGCCCCATTTAACACCCGGGGAAGCTGAAACAGGGAGGTTTAAGTGCTGTTGAACTCTGAACATTTGCACTGTAAAAATGACGTGAAGGGGTTCTATGTTTGTCTTCTCTGAATAGTTCTTGTATCAAATGTGCTCAGTTTACAAGTAATATGATTTTTCTTTAACTGCCAGGCCTGCAAACAGCCTGGGCTCTGACAATCAAATTGAATTCTTTCCTCCTCTTGATGATTCCAGTTTATGAAATAACTCAACTGAAAATCTCTTTCTTTATACTAGATCAAGGCTACACAACATTTCACTCAGCAATTCTGGTTCCCAACTCTGCTCAGTATTCTATGTTATGTCTCGTGCAGCAATCCTATATTCTGGTCATAAAAATACTGTATCATTATTACTTATAGTAGAGTAGTGCACATTGTGCTAGGCACTAGATCAGGGTAGGCCAACCTGAGCCTGAGAAGGAGCCAGAATTTACCAATGTGCAGTGCCGAAGAGCCACAGTAACACATCAGCAGCCCCCCATCAGCTCCCCCTCCCACCCCCAGTGTCTCTCACCCGCCAGCAGCACCGCTGATCAGCACCTAACCCTCCATCCCTGCACCTCCCACCCGCTGCAATCAGCTGTTTTGTGGTGTGCAGGAGGCTTGGGAGGTGGGGGGGGGGGAAGGAGGAGCAAGGGCGCAGCAGAATCAAGGGAAGGGGCAGGGGCCTTGGCGGAAGGAGTGGAGTGGGGCTGGGGCCTGGGGCAGAGCCAGGGGTTGAGCAGTGAGCACCCTGTAGCACACTGGAAAGTTGGCACCTGTAGCTCCAGCCCCGGAGTTGGCGCCTATGCAAGGAGCCGCATATTAACCTCTGAAGAGCCGCATGCGGCTCCGGAGCCACCCCTGCTCTAGATATACCCATCTCCTGACCTGAAGAGCTTACAATCTAAATAGGTAAGAAAAAAAGTGGGAGGGGAAATATAGGCACCAGGAGACCTGCCCAATGTCTTGTAATAGGTCAGTGGCAGAAAAACCCAGATTTCACGAGACTGTGACCTATCAACTGGGCCATAATGCGTCTGGTGTAGCATCATAATAAATATGGCTGAATAAATGAAATATTCTAGTCATCAATGGGGAATGGAGAAGGGAGTCAATATTTACATACACTTTCTCTCCCTCACTCTCATGTGTTTGGGAACTGAGAAGGCTGGAATGTTCCAGCTGGAATGAAAATGATCAGAATGGATAAAATGACAGAAAAACCCAGAAGGATATAATACTTGGATTGTGCCCTTAGGTCCTCAGAATGTCAGTGAAGCACTAGTACAGGGGTTGGCATCCTCTGGCACGCGGCTCGCCAGGGTAAGCACCCTGGCGGGCCGGGCCAGTTTGTTTACCTGCCACATCCACAGGTTCAGCCGATCGCAGCTCCCACTGGCCGCGGTTTGCCACTCCAGGCCAATGGGGGCTGCGGGAAGCTGCGGCCAGCACATCCCTCGGCCCGTGCTGCTTCCCACAGCCCCCATTGGCCTGGAGAGGTGAACCGCGGCCAGTGGGAGCCGCGATCGGCCAAACCTGCGGATGCAGCAGGTAAACAAACTGGCCCGGCCCGCCAGGGTGCTGACTCTGGCGAGCCGCGTGCCAGAGGTTGCCGACCCCTACACTAGTAAGTCTCTAGTGTCAGCCTTTAATTTGGTTCAGAATATAACATGTAAACAATCCACCTAATGAAGTATCACATATGTATGAAATAAAAACTGACTTTGAACTGTTGGTATATCAAGAGAGATACTGTAATTAAACATTTATCATCATCGCCAGGACTTCAGTTGTCAACTACAATTCTGCATAAATTCCTCTCATTAACACAGAATTAATCAGGCTAATCCAAATTTATAGGCTGTGATAGCAGGGGCCGCCAAATGATATCATCCAATAGAAACTTCTTACAAATAAACAATTGAATCAAAATAATCCCCCACAATATGACAAATGAGACAATTCCTGTAGTAAATACGTAATGTGAAACACTTAAGGCTACAGCCTCAGCTCCTTTAAGTCTACTTTGTACCACTTTGGCAGCTATTTTAAGAGGACATTTGAGGAAAGCTGTTGTGTAGGGGATTCATCCATTAGCACAGAGCCATTTCCACACTGTTCCCTGACAGCTATTGATGTGGGGGGTGGGAGGTGGGGGGGGGAGTTGTCTAAGGAAAAGGGGGTATGGCCAGAGCAGTTTCAGATATCCCTGGCTCTCAGAACAGCCCATTAGGATCTGTTGCAGTTTGCAGCAGCCCTGAGAGTGCTCTAAGTTGCTCCTTTGTACTGGAATGATAGCCAGTGTTACAGATACTGGCTAATTGGACCTCTGACCCCTCCTAGTCTCATTGAGGTCCCCCCCCCCCCCCTCAGTTCTCAGGCCTCAAGCTGTCACCCCTCTCTCTCTCTCAGTATGGAATCATACAGGTTCTCCCACTCTCAGACTGGCCCTGAACTGAAGTCTGCCATGCTTACCTCAGCAGGCCTGGGTTGGATTCTGTACCTGCAGTTCATTTCCCTCCAGGAGCTATGATAGCCTCCTTAAAGCAATGTTTTATTTATTTAGAACAAAAGCATTTCAGAGAAAACAGATCTTAAAACAATAAAGAGGCTATACATATGTCTAGCTTACCAAGTGTTTATTCATCTTCCACATGAGGATCCTGAGAGGTCTATCCTTCCTACAGACCCCCCAAGACCCTAGCTTCCAGGTGGCATGCTCTTTCCACATAACTCACAAACCAGTTCACTCCCTCTGCTTCAGGGAAAATGTTCTTTAAAAGCAGTTGATCACCCATCTTTGATCACCCAGCATTTCAGAAACAAAGTCATTGTTTGTGGCCTTTTGATCGGTTAGTTCTCAACCTTGCCAAAACAGCTGTGTCACTTGGGGCTGGAGCTTGGAAGAAGGCCATTATCCTGTAATTGCCCCATCAGTGTTTGTTTGGGGGTTGCTTATCTAGGGCCATTATGTTGCTTTCCTGATTGTTATTTCCACAGGCCCCACTGATTTAAAGCAATAAAGACATATAATTAATTCCATTACCTCAAATATAAGTTAAACCATCTATCTCAATAACACTGGTCTACAATTTTTGAATAAGTCGTCTGCTTCAGAGATAAAATGTACTATTTATTATGTATTTTGATGTGCTGAATTCAAATATGACAATTAAAACAACTGATTGGCTACTGTTTCTAAGATATTTAAGTTTTTACATTTTATGTCTATGTATATTGTGTAGATAGTAGAGTTTTAATCATAAATTGTAAACCTAGGTCTTTTCATGTGTTTATGGTTGTTTTACATGATAATATTTCACCTGTCTTGTTTATGTAACACTTTAAAAATCAGCAAAAGGGTTATATAAATAAAATTTATTATGAAACAAAAGGCAAAAAACTATTCTGTACATAGTTTAGTCCTATTCAGTGTCTACTCGGCACTTCATGGCTTGTCTCTTGTATTCATTAAATGGAGCATCTCTTGTCACTGTCCAGCAATAGTCTGCAAGCATTGATGGGCTCCATTTGCCCTGATAGCGTTTCTCCATTGTTGCAATGTCCTGGTGAAATCGCTCGCCGTGCTTGTCGCTCACTGCTCCGCAGTTCGGTGGAAAAAAATCTAGATGAGAGTGCAAAAAATGTATCTTTAGTGACATGTTGCAACCAAGGCTTTTGTATACCTTGAGGAGGTTTTCCACCAACAACCTGTAGTTGTCTGCCTTGTTATTTCCGAGAAAATTTATTGCCACTAACTGGAAGGCTTTCCATGCCGTCTTTTCCTTGCCATGCAGTGCATGGTCAAATGCATCATCTCGAAAAAGTTCACGAATCTGAGGACCAACAAAGACACCTTCTTTTATCTTAGCTTCACTTAACCTTGGAAATTTTCCACGGAGGTACTTGAAAGCTGCTTGTGTTTTGTCAATGGTCTTGACAAAGTTCTTCATCAGACCCAGCTTGATGTGTAAGGGTGGTAACAAAATCTTCCTTGATTCAACAAGTGGTGGATGCTGAACACGTTTCCTCCCAGGCTCCAATGACTGTCGGAGTGGCCAATCTTTCTTGATGTAGTGGGAATCTCTTGCACGACTATCCCATTCGCAGAGAAAACAGCAGTACTTTGTGTATCCAGTCTGCAGACCAAGCAAGAGAGCAACAACCTTCAAATCGCCACAAAGCTGCCACTGATGTTGGTCATAGTTTATGCACCTCAAAAGTTGTTTCATGTTGTCATAGGTTTCCTTCATATGGACTGCATGACCAACTGGAACTGATGGCAAAACATTGCCATTATGCAGTAAAACAGCTTTAAGACTCGTCTTCGATGAATCAATGAACAGTCTCCACTCATCTGGATCGTAAATGATGTTGAGGGCTGCCATCACACCATCGATGTTGTTGCAGGCTACAAGATCACCTTCCATGAAGAAGAATGGGACAAGATCCTTTTGACGGTCACGGAACATGGAAACCCTAACATCACCTGCCAGGAGATTCCACTGCTGTAGTCTGGAGCTCAACAGCTCTGCCTTACTCTTGGGTAGTTCCAAATCCCTGACAAGGTCATTCAGTTCACCTTGTGTTATGAGGTATGGTTCAGAGGAGGAGGATGGGAGAAAATGTGGGTCCTGTGACATTGATGGTTCAGGACCAGAAGTTTCATCCTCTTCCTCTTCCTCGTCTGACTCAAGTCCTTCTCCGTGGGGTACTGGGCGTATAGCTGATGGAATGTTTGGATAATGCACAGTCCACTTTTTCTTCTTTGACACACCTTTCCCAACTGGAGGCACCATGCAGAAGTAACAATTGCTGGTATGAT
This sequence comes from Emys orbicularis, assembly GCF_028017835.1. Lineage (NCBI taxonomy): Eukaryota > Metazoa > Chordata > Testudines > Emydidae > Emys > Emys orbicularis. Next base: position 262,019,539 of record NC_088683.1, on the reverse strand, counting down.
CTGTTGGCTCTCTCCAAATCATTGGCACTGCAAAAGGCATAGATTTCCTTTTCCTGTTCAATCACTGGCGAAGTTTTGTTGCACAAGTGTTGCAGCATATGTGTGGGGCCCACCTCTTGTCCTGATCTCCAAGTTTGCAGCCAAAATAAAGGTGATAGGCTTTCTTAACCATAGTGGTTATACTGCGCTTTTGTGATGCAAAAGTCACTTCACCACAAACATAGCAGAAGTTATCTGCACTGTTCACACAAGTACGAGGCATCTCTGCTCACTTTGGCTAAACAGAAATCAAACACTGACAAATAAGAGAGCACGACACTGTATGATTTCTAGAGCTGATATAGGGCAATTTGTTCAGCAGAGTGATGTAAGCTTCGTTATGATTGCATCATCCATCACTTCTAGGAATAACATGATGCAATTCATATCATGTATGACGCAATACCAGCTTCAGATTGCATCATTCATTGTTTTGCCTAAAAAGCAAGTACTGTCCAAACCCAGTCATAGATTTATTCATAGATCCAGTCAAAGATGTATTTTAGTCATTTCTGGTTTAAATTGCGATCCCTTCCCTTTATAACTCACTTATCCTCCGCCATTCCCAAGTCAAGGGTCGTATATACTGACCCAATAGCATATCTTGAAAACTAGAGCCAATCAACAATTTTAAGCATCATTTTCGTTCTCAGTGACCCAGAATTAGTAAAGTTTGACTACATTTATTTCAGAAGCATTTTGGCTGTAGAGCAGTGTAATTAGACTACATACAATGTTAATAACTGAAACAGTGGGGGTTTTTTTAGATTATTACATAGTACCTCCTGTTTGCCACAGCCAGCTATCCCACAACAAACATACACAGAGTTGCTCTGGGTACCAAACAGCGAATCCTGAGGATATGGCCCTTACACTGGCAAAAAAAAACCCCAAACACCCTAAATTTGTCCTGCATTATTGTCATGTCCCATATAAATGGGGAAAGCAAAATTGCTTAGTCTTTCAGAAACCTAATTTTAAGGGGAAAATTACTGAAATTCTGTAAGACATGTAAAACTAGCTGAAGAGGATTGGGACAAATTTTAAAATTGCTAAATAATGTCTGGTATAAAGAGTAGGTTCAGGATAAGCAAAATGATTCAAAAGAAAAGTTTAAAAAGTACAAAAAATATGGTAACATCAGACTGTGGAGAATGTCTCACCATAAGATGCACTTCTAATACATAAAACAAGGTAAATACAGAACATTAGTCCACCACCAAATGGAAAGCTAGACAGAGAAAAATTGTTAAACAGTTAAAGAAATGGCAGAAATGTTAAATAGTTATTTTGTTTCCATCTTTACCGAAATAAGAGTGAAATTAGGGGACTGATTAAGACAGGGATGATATTAAAATGAGAGCAGAGAGCTCCTAGTAGGGGAAAGTTATTTAAAGTTCATACATACTGTTTAATAAGGGGCTCTGAATTAACAGGAAATGTTCAGAAAGAACTTGGAATCATCCCAGCTCATAGGATGTTTGTTCATTGTGCTTCAATAATTAACAAGGGAAATTGGATGTTTGGATACATTTTTTATAATGTAGAAAATATTAATAACTTTCTAATGATGTTACACCTACACCGTTTCTTTAGTGTTTTACATTAAGATGACTGATTTCAAAGTAGGCACATTTAGATAAAAAAGTCTAACACAAAATTATACAATAAGAATTTTATTTTGACATAATTAACGTAGAGAGCAAAATGACTAGTTATTTCTCTTTCATAACTGTCTTTGTTTTTATGCAAATCAGTAGTACTTGTTCCACTTCTATATTCTAAGCAGTAGATGGCACTAGCAATTTCTATGAGAGTTGTATACATTTAACAAGTTTTTGGTTGAAAGTTAAGTTCCAGATGACCAGTATCCAAATAGAACAATTCAGTATAGCAAACAGTTATATATCAATCATCTGAGCACTAGGGACATGCTAGAACATTTTGCAGATCTGACGAACAGCTCAAATAAAAAGCATAAACCTGATCAGAGACTGTCAACATGGATTTACAGAAATGAGGGCTTAAGCAACTAATTTGCTGGTATTCATTCAAATTAATATTCCTGTGGATAATATATTCTGTGGACATTATGGGTGGGATCCATGAAGGGTCTTAGGCATTGCAACGCCAAGCATCATGGCATGTAACTTTTAGGCTCCTATAAAATCCAGGAAAGACACTGTGATCCACAAAAGCAAGTTTGGCACCTAGGCTCCCTATCCAATGAATGGGGAGAGACAGGCTCCTAAAAATTTGATCCACAAAAGCCAGCACTCTAGCCAATGGGCGATGACAATGACAAGGGTGTGTACTAAACCCTGCCCCTCTCTTAGAGATAGGTGCCTAAGTCCAGACTAAAGGGAGTCACCTAGCTCTCCTTAAAAGTCCATGAACGGGCACCCATTGCCTTGAGTCAGACAGCTTAGGCATCTAAGGCATTGCTTGAGGAGACTGAGCTAGGAACCTGCCTTGCTCAACACAAAATGGCTGAAAGAGGCAGTGTTGTCCACCTTGTAAAACGTTTAGCCCAGTGGGATGTGGGAGGGGGGAGAAAGGATTGAGAGAGGGATCTCCTACTTCTCATGTGAGTGTTCGAACCCCCGAGCTATGGGATCTTCTGATGTGGTTCTACCTCAGTCTCATCTGTTGAAGCTGTCTACTGTGTGTAAGTAATGAAAGAGTAGTTGGAGCAGAAGGACTAGATCTTGGGTGCCCACTCTCTCTAGCCCAATTACTATTTAAGTATTTATCTGCAGTGGAACTGTCATTGGACCGTGAATACCAGCGGCTTTGATGGATGCTTACAGGCAGGCAGCAGTGCACATGCCCAGAGGCAGAAATATAGTCACCTAGGGAACTTTTACTCTGAAAAACTTAGGTGCCCAGTGACTTTAGGCACCTATAGATTTGGGTGGAGTTTTGTGAACAGCAGAGGAGCCAAAACTGGGATCTAGGCAACTAAAATAGGGACTTAAGTGCCTGTGTATTTTTTGGATCTCTCTCTATAACCTTAGATTTTCACAAGGTTCTACAAGTGAAGATTAAAACAAAGAGTAATAGTATAGATTACAAGTAAAGAAGACCAAGTAATTTTTGTGGTTTAAAGTGTTTTAAAATAAGTAACATAAAAGTGTAGTAATTTCTCTATCTGGAAAGGTATTAGTAGAAGTAAATTACCCAAATGGATAGTTTGAGGACTGTCCTCGTTTACAGATTAGGTAAATGATTTGGATGTGAATATTAAATATATTGGTCAGGATTTCCAAGAATGCCCTACATGAGATGCATTAATTGGCCTTGATTTTCAGGGAATAGAAGCTCATCACTTTCTGAAAATGAGGCACTAGTAAGGTGTCTCAAATTGGTCTCAAAAACTGAGGCACCCAAATTCACTAGTCAACCTTTAACAACATTGGCCAATATGTTAGAATTTGCTGATGATGTCTGACTACAACAAAAAAACACATTCAAACAGAATGGTCATGCAACACTCAGACAGATCAGGAATGCAAAGTTTAGTCCAGAAAAAAATGTTTAAAATATAACATTGATTTGGGTGATGTCTGTAAACAGTAAAAAGCAGAAAGGAAACTGAGTATCCCCAACAGAAGGATAAAATACTAATCAGAATGAGATACCATTAATATAAATAACACTAGCTAGACCTCATCTATAATGGTGCCTTGAACAGGCTACTGTAATGTGATCACAATAAAAAATGGACAAGCCTGTAACTTTTTTTAAAAAATGTTTTCAGAGTATATACAGCCAAATTCATTCCTGATATATTTCCACTGAAATCAATGGAGAAACTGCAAGGATGATTTAGCCTTTTTTCCAAATATTGAGTCCTGGATACAGTGTCATTCTATGAATGACAGAACCACATTTTCACATGAAGATTATTATTTCTTGGAGAGGTTTCAGCATAGGACAACCAAATTAATTACAAAGTTTCAGAAAATGAAGAAATTTTCTTACAGAAAATTTAATAGAATATTATAAGAGATTATTATGAAGGGGTTGAATAAAATGATTTTTTTTTCAAATATCAGGAGACTACCTAAAAATAACAGATTAAATCACAAATAAATAACATAAAATATATAAATGATTCTGACAGACAACAACACAGTTTGAGAGAGAGAGAGAGAGAGAGAGAGAGAGAAAATGAATGTTAGTGGTACAAATGATTGTTTGTCCAACTTCCTTTGTATTTTGTCTCCCCCACCTCTCTTTTAAATAAAATATTTTAAGGCAGATTCCTAGGTTACATAAATGGAGCCATGCTGATTTATATCAGCTGAGAAAATAACTCTTACTTTTCTTTTGAATAAAAACCTTGACATTATATATAGCAGTGCCATCCTTTGAGATAACACTTATCAGCCTTTAGCAAAACGTAAAGTTATTTCATAGATGCTAACGAGAGTGTATTAGGAAAAGTATCAGAAAAACTCAAGACTAGACTAGATATGGCTATGAAAATGGAAAAAAACTATGTAACATTCAATGCTATGGAAAGAGTTCTTCAAAATTCAGACCAATATCTTGGCAGACTAGAAAAAGAGAAAAGCACGAGATAGATGTGCTGATGAGGGGAAAGCCGTGGATGTGTTTTTCCTTGACTTTAGCAAAGCTTTTGATACAGTCTCCCACAGTATTCTTGCCAGCAAGTTAAAGAAGTATGGATGAATGGACTAAAGGATGAATAGAAAGCTGGCTAGTTCGTCGGGCTCAACGGGTAGTGATCAATGGCTCCATGTCTAGTTGCCAGCCAGTATCAAGCGGAGTGCCCCAAGGGTTGATCCTGGGGTCAGTTTTGTTCAATATCTTCATTAATGATCTAGAGGATGGCGTGGACTGCACCCTCAGCAACTTTGCAGATAACACTAAACTGGGAGGAGGAGTAGATACACTGGAGGGTAGGGATAGGATACAGGGGGACCTAGAGAAATTAGAGTATTGGGCCAAAAGAAATCTGATGAGGTTCAACAAGGACAAGTGCAGAGTCCTGCAGTTAGGATGGAAGAATCCCATTCACTGCTGCAGACTAGGGACAGAATGGCTAGGCAGCAGTTCTGCAGAAAAGAACCTAGGGGTTACAGTGGACGAGAAGCTGGATATGAGTCAACAATGTGCCCTTGTTGCCAAGAAGGCTAACGGCATTTTGGGCTGTATAAGTAGGGGCATTGCCAGCAGATCGAGGGACTTGATCATTCCCCTCTATTCGGCATTGGTGAGGCCTCATCTGGAGTACTGTGTCCAGTTTTGGGCCCCACACTACAAGAAGGAAGTTACTAGTGGAGTTCCTCAGGGATCGGTTTTGGGACCAATCTTATTTAATCTTTTTATTACTGACCTTAGTACAAAAAGTGGGAATGTGCCAATAAAGTTTGTGGATGACACGAAGCTGGGAGGTATTGCCAATACAGAGAGGGACCAGGATATCCTACAGGAAGATCTGGATGACCTTGTAAACTGGAGTAATAGTAATAGGATGAAATTTAATAGTGAAAAGTGTGAGGTCATGCATTTAGGGATTAGTAACAATAATTTTTTGTTATAAACTGGAGATACATTACTTGGAAGTAACAGAGGAGGAGAAGGACCTCGGAGTATTGGTTGATCACAGGATGACTATGAGCCGCCAATGTGATATGGCTGTGAAAAAGCTAATGTTGTCTTGGGATACATCAGGCAAGGTATTTCCAGTAGAGATAAGGAGGTGTTAGTACCGTTACACAAGGCACTGGTGAGAACTCATCTGGAATATTGTGTGCAGTTCTGGTCTCCCATGTTTAAGAAGGATGAATTCAAACTGGAACAGGTACAGAGAAGGGCTACTAGGATGATTCGAGGAATGGAAAACTTGTCTTATGAAAGGAAACTCAAAGAGCTTGGCTTGTTTAACTTAAACAAAAGAAGGCTGAGGGGAGATATGATTGCTCTCTATAAATATATCAGAGGGATAAATACCAGGGAGGGAGAGGAATCATTTAAGCTCAGTAACAATGTGGACACAAGAACAAATGGATATAAACTGGCCATCAGGAAGTTTAGACTTGAAATTAGACGAAGCTTTCTAACCATCAGAGGAGTGAAGTTCTGGAATAGCCTTCCAAGGGGAGCAGTGGAGGCAAAAGACATATCTGGCTTCAAGACTAAGCTTGATAAGTTTATGGAAGGGATGGTATGATGGGATGGCCTAATTTTGACAATTAATTGATCTTTGACTATTAGCGGTAAATATGCCCAATGGCCTCTGATGGGACACTAGATAGGGTGGGATCTGAGTTACTACAGAGAATTCTTTCCTGGGTATCTGGCTGGTGAGTCTTGCCCACATGCTTAGGGTTTAGCTGATTGCCATATTTGGGGTCAGGAAGGAATTTTCCTCCAGGGCAGATTGGCAGAGGCCCTGGGGTGTTTTCGCCTTCCTCTGCAGCATGGGGCACGGGTCACTTGCTGGAGGATTCTTTGCACGTTGAAGTCTTTAAACCACAAGTTGAGGACTTCAATAGCTCAGACATAGGTCAGGGGTTTGTTACAGGAGTGGGTGGGTGAGATTCTGTGGCCTGCGTTGTGCTGGAGGTCAGACAAGAAGATCATAATGGTCCCTCTGACATTAAAGTCTATGAGTCTATGAGAAGGATGTGGAAAAATTGGAAAGAGTCCAGCGGATGGCAACAAAAATGATTAGGGGGCTGGGGCACATGACTTATGAGGAGAGGCTGAGAGAACTGGGATTGTTTAGTCTGCAGAAGAGAAGAATGAGGGGGGATTTGATAGCTGCTTTCAACTACCTGAAAGGGGGTTCCAAAGAGGACGGATCTAGACTGTTCTCAGTGGTACCAGATGACAGAACAAGGAGTAATGGTCTCAAGTTGCAGTGGGGAGGTTGAGATTGGATATTAGGAAAAACTTTTTCACTGGGAGGGTGGTGAAGCACGGGAATGGGTTACCTACGGAGGTGGTGGAATCTCCTTCCTTAGAGGTTTTTAAGGTCAGGCTGGGATGATTTAGTTGGGGATTGGTCCTGCTTTGAGCAGGGGGTTGGACTAGATGACCTCCTGAGGTCCCTTCCACCCCTGATATTCTATGATTCTATGATTTCTGTTAACCCCACCATGTTTTGTGAGATGTCTCTGTGCGAACAACTAGAGAACTTACATTCACCAATTATTTGTTGAATGTTTTATATATCTTTCTAACAGGAAGCTGAGAGTCAAATGCAACTAATCATATATCAGAGAATGACGGACAAGGCACTATTGACAGTATTTTCTATTATATTGTTTTATATTAATTAAAACTATGAATAAGTATTAATTAACCGAAAGTCCTCTTACTGTGAAAGGAGTTTGCATACAAAGGAGTGCTCTTTCTTATTAACTTTTCTAACATTATCCATTAACCTACTACCAGACAGAGAAAAAGCTTTGAGAATAACTTTTTTTCCGCCAAAAGTTGAGGAGGTAAATTCTGGAACAAAGAGAGACTTAATTATGGCTCAATATAATGAAGTGAACTGCAGTAAGAGATGAATGGTGAGCTATATTGCAGTGGGGAACTGAAAAGTTCTTTTTGACAACACAGACCACTAAGACTGAGAACTGCTGATGCAGTAATTTAGGAAGAGAGGTATTAAATAGCTTTGAAGACTAAAGGGGGCTGCCCCTGGACTTGCGGGATAATAAATAATGAAACTCCAAAATATGGAAAAGAGGTTGTTTGCAGATTCCTGACAAGAGATGCCGAACCTTATTCTTTTCTGTATAGCAGGGGTCGGAAACCTCAGGCACGCGGCTCGCCAGGGTAAGCACCCTGGTGGGCAGGGCCAGTTTGTTTACCTGCCGCGTCCGCAGGTTCGGCCGATCGCAGCTCCCACTGGCCGCAGTTTGCCGCTCCAGGCCAATGGGGGCGGCGGGAAGCCATGGCCAGCACATCCCTCAGCCCACGTCGCTTCCCGTAGCCCCCATTGGCCTGGGACGGCGAACTGCGCCAGTGGGAGCCGTGATCGGCCGAACCTGCAGATGCGGCAGGTAAACAAACTGGCCCGGCCCGCCAGGGTGCTTACCCTGGTGAGCTGCGTGCCAGAGGTTGCCAACCCCTGCTGTATAGGTTATTACATTGCACTTATCAATGCAATATCTGAGTGCCTTCCTGTAGTACAGTAAGCAACATAGCTACTTTCTGCCCTGTGCTTGGACTCTCATCCTCTCCCAAGGGAGAAAAGTGAGAAGACTCATGAAGGAAGATGACAAGACTTGAAACAAGGTTGATCACTATCACAAACTCTAGAAGAAGGGGACATCTTTCAGCTCCACTGATCACACATCCATATCTATCAAAGAATACTACCTTAGTACAGTAACTCCTCTTTTAAAGTTGTCCCACTTAACGTTGTTTCAATGTTACAGCCCTGCTCAATTAGGGAACATGCTCGTTTAAAGTTGTGCAATGCTCCCTTATAATGTCATTTGGCTGCCTGCTTGTAAGATTCTGTGGAAGAGCAGCGACTTTACAAGGGAGCATTGCACAAGTTCCCCTTCTCCTCCTCTTCCCCTTCCTCCCAGCGCTTCCCCCACCGCCAAATGTTTGGCGGCGCTTAGGACTTTCTGGGAGGGAGGGGCAGGAGCCGGGAAGCGCCGTGTCTCCGCTCCTCCCCGCCACCCAGAAAGTCCTAAGCGCCGCCAAACAGCTCTTTAGAGGTGCTTAGGATTTTCTGGGAGGGAGGGGGAGGAGTGGAGACGTGGGGCTTCTCCGCTCCTGCCCCTCCCTCCCAGCACTTCGTGCTTAGGACTTTCTGGGAGGGAGGGGCAGGAGCGGGGAAGCGCTGCATCTCCACTCCTCCCCCTCCCTCCCAGAAAGTACTAAGTGCCACCAAACAGCTGTTTGGCGGCGCTTAGGACTTTGGGGGGAGGGATGTGGTGCTCCGGAGAGGAGGTGAAGTTGGGGTGCGAAGAGGTGGGCCTGGAGTGGAGCGGAGACAGGAAGAGGTGGGCCTGGAGCATTCCTGGCAAAATCCGAGCCTGTTCTCCGGGGAAGCTGCTGCTGCAAAGGTGCTTCCAAGAGTCCTTGCCTGCAGCGGGCTGTGCCTGTGTGGGGTAAGCCAGAGGAACTTCCCAACCACAGTATAGTACTGTATAGTATACAGTATAATACCTTTTGTCTGCCCCCAAAAAATTTCCTTGGAACCTAACCCCCCGCATTTACATGAAATCTTATGGGACAATTGGATTCGTTTAACATTGCATTTTTCAGGAACATAACTACAACATTAAGTGAGGAGTTACTGTAACCAAACAGAGTACACACATGATCGCCTTGCACCTAAAGCAGAAGGCCATTGTCCAGGCTTTCTGGAGAAAGGCCGTAGTGCTTCATGGCGGGGAGGGCGGGGAACCAGGTCAGAAACTACTGCAAAAAGGTGAATGTTGGTCAGCTTTGCAGCACTGACTCACCCCTTTGGAATGTAAGGGCGAAAGGCTTTAAAGGTGCAAGCCCTGGCATTGGAAACCCCTTTCTCCACGCAGCAGGCAGGCCAAACTTCCACCTCACGAGGGTTTATATAGTTAGTGAGGGAATTTGTGTCACACTGTTTGAGTTTTAACATCTCTTTTCCTTCCAAGTACATGCCCACAGTTGGATGATGGCAAAGCGGATGCCCTGTCTTGTTTGCAGTTCAACAGAGTATGGGGGCCTGCACCAGGTGCTAGCGACTCACTCATGTGCTAGTGACTAGATGCTGCTGGTGCTAGGTAGCCATGGCATAAGAGGATTCAGGATGCTGGTCATCTATATGGCCTGTCAGGAAGGGACGGGTGTTGCAGTACATGGCATTGGCAGCCCAGCTGCGGAAGTCCTTGACGATCCTTGCATAGTGCAAAGGGCAACCAAGTTCATTTGGGAGAAGAGGGGGGTTCACTTATCAAACTTGGGGAGTAACATGTTTTGGGCTGTTACAAAAGGCCATTGGAATATGTCTGGGACCCTGACTAGGTGTGCGGGGGAGGCAGCCGAACTAATTGCTGGTGCCTCCTTGTGGTGGATGTCCAGTGCAGGTATTACATAGGGAAGGCATCCAGTGACCAGTTAAATGGCCCTGTAAAGGACTTAAAAAGGGGGTGCTGGTTAAAGGAACGGAATGGTGTGGGGTTTGTGGCTCCTATGGTTGGAACGGCAGGGAGCCAACCCCCCTTTCTTATAGCCCACCTTATCCCTCCTAGGAGGAGGGGTGGATTTTGAGGTCCTGGTAATGGATTTGCTGGAGGGACCTGGAGGGAAAAGAGGGGGAGCTGGTGGAAGCCCCCCACCCTCCAGGTAATTACAGAATAAATAGGGGTTTCCTGCACTTTTATCTGCCAGGTAGTCCCAGACATCTAATAATAAAGTTGTGGGCTGATTAAATCCATATCAAATGTCTCCTGTCCTTCTTTCGGTATAGCTGGACAATTCAGAGACTAGAAATTGACCTTTTTGGGCACTCATCTCTTATCCATAAACAGACAAACATCTGAAGTACTTGCCTATCTGAAGCGTTTTTCCTACACGGTTCCATAATTTTATTTTTACTGGTGAGAGTAGCCTGCCAGCAAAAACTGAGTTTAACATTAAGATACTTTTAATAGCTAGAGATGCTTATTGCTTAATTTAAACTAAGGTTCATACATTTTCTGATATATAATTGTGTCCTTTAGTACCTTCAACCAAGAATATTGACAATTGATCATTTATGCTGTGCTTCAATTTTAGTGGAACTGTTTATTGTTTGTGTTAAAACCTGTGAAAAAGTGACAAGGCTTTCTATTTTGGAATGCAGAGGTTTGGGTTGGATTTGAACCACTGAACAGTAATGATGGGTTATGACTGCTTTTACTCTTGAGCTGGTAGCAGAGGTGGATTAAGATTTTGTGGGGCCTAGGGCCAGAGCAAGTGGGGGGCCCCTCCCCACCCTATACGTCTATGGCCCTGACCATGGCTCCACCCTGTTTTTCCCCTTCCCCAAGGCCCCACCCCTGTTCCACCCAGAGTCCCACACAATTCTGCCCCCCCTCCCCAAGGCCCCGCAACCCATTTGCTCCTTTCTGCCCTCCCCAAGACTGGAAGAACTGGAGCTGAGTCCCTCTCACAGAGAACAAGTGATGGAACTAAATTTATATTGAACGAGAGCAGGACCAGTTTTAGGAATTATGTTAGAAGAAACAGACTGAGTCTGCAATTGTTGAACAGAAATCACATTTCCACTCCAAACTCTTTATGCTAGAACTGGAGTTTTTCAACCTATTTCTTTCTTCTCTCAGCTCCCAGCTTTTTCCAGTCTTGCATCAACCCTCAGTTGTTCATGCTGAGACCAGTCCTTGATTACTAGAGGATACAGAGTTCCTATTACTGAACAACTGAGAAAAATTCAGCCTTCCATTTATTTTTGCTGCAGTTACCATAGCTTTTTTCGGAAGATAGGGGAAAGTGTTAGGGGGATTGGTCCTTCTCTTATAAAATCATAAAGAATGACTATGAGCCCTCTGGAAGGCGTATTTCATGATTTAATGACATACTTTGCATTGTTTTTCACAAATAAAAATGGCAGTTTCCATCTAAAGAAGATATAGATAAAGAAGAATAACAGGACATGCAGTGGAAGAGCACAAGATTTCAATCATAGATAGCTTCCCCCACCTCCAGGGCCGGCTCCAGGCACCAGGCAACCAAGCTGGTGCTTGGGGTGGCACCTGGAGGGGGGCGGCGCGGCGCTCGGGCCGCCGGGGAGAGCGGGGCCACAGCCGGGGCTCGCCGCCCTCTCGCCGCCCTGCCCCCGGCGCTCTGGCCACGGGGGGGGGGGGGGGGGGGGAGAGCCGAGCCCCCACCGGGGCTCGCCGCCCTCCTCCCAGGGCTCCGGCCGCCCTCCCCTCCGGTGCCCTCCCCCCGGCCGCCGGGGGGAGAGCGGAGCCCCCGCCGGGGCTCACCGCCCCCCCCCCGGGCTCGGCCCCCCCCCCTGGGGCGGCAAAAAAGCCAGAGCCGGCCCTGCCCACCTCCCTCCAACTCCCTTTAACTGTACATTGTTGTAAAATTTTAACAGCTCCTATAAAAACAGCTTCTATATTAATTCAAATTAGAGATAAGTATATGATACAACATTTTATCTAAATATTGATTTCATATCCCCCCCACACACACACACACACTGGGGTCACTAGAATACAGCATTGAAATCTGGATCTCTCTCTGTTTCAAGTGGGTGGAAATTATTGGCAGTCATAGTAGAAGGGAGGTGTTTGGGGTTGAGAAGGGGAACTAAGAGAGTATTCATGGGAGTCAAATGGATTTGTTATTTCTCTGCTTTCTACAGTTTGTATTTGTGGGCTGTGCAGCTAAAAATCTTCACTCAAAATTTTAGATGTGGGAATATAAACTGTTTTCATGCTAATTTCACTGCTGAAATTTGTTCTGAAATTTGGAGTTTATTAGGATTCAAAACTACGGGGGGCTGGCAAACCCACATAGGTCAAACTTGAAGAAAATGTCTTCATGACTCGTTAAGGTTCAAAACACCTGAGTTTCACACAGTTTTAGAAATCCCCAAACCATACAAAACTCACCTAGTTTCAGAATGTCAAGTATCAGAGGGGTAGCCGTGTTAGTCTGAATCTGTAAAAAGCAACAGAGGGTCCTGTGGCACCTTTGAGACTAACAGAAGAATTGGGAGCATAAGCTTTCGTGGGTAAGAACCTCACTTCTTCAAGAAGTTAGTCTGTTAGTCTCAAAGGTGCCACAGGACCCTCTGTTGCTAGTTTCAGAATGTGTTACCAATTCAGAATTACAAAACTTCTGTCTGAATTTTTGGATGAAAAATGGAGGTTTTGACTAACTAGAGATTTTCATGATAAGTGCTTTCTGTGAAAAATTCAAAAAAAAAACCTGAACATTTTCAGTTTTTGACAAAACCATTTCTTTGTGTTAATTAGAATTTTACATGGAAAAAACCACCCATTTTCTAACCAAAACTCAGGCCATATTTTAAGTGAAACACCAACTTCACACCTCCTCCCCCAGACAAAATGAGCCCAGATTCCGTTAAATCTGGATTGATTATGGTTTTGAATAACAAATCGTGCAATATCCATGGTTTCATATGGTCAGGTTCATTTTTTTTAAATACAATATATGTTCATGATGTACTTGCCATCATAAAATTGATTGTTAAACACTTGATATTCCAGACTTCTATTTATTGACATTCTGTCCTTTTTAACAACTGTGCAAATACTGTTTCTGGATGTCTTTATTTTTAATAAGGTAATATTATATACAATTATAAATAAATCCCTGGTACAACTGCACCCTGGAAGTGCTTGAGTCTTGTTCCGAACAAAAACGTTATGGAGATAATTAACTCAAAATGCAGGAATTTTGTTGAAATGTTCTGCAGTTACTGACAATTTCCCTGACTTTAACTGACTATTTTATAATTTAAAATGGTCTATGCCGCAGGCCACTCTATCATTTTCTATTGGCTGCTAATAAATGAAAGCACCGGTGGTTGCTTGCCTCCTTCTCTATAGGCTGTTATAGGCTCCCGTGCTGGTGTCTCAGAGACAAGAAGACTGGAAAGTTAACCCGAGGTGAGTGAAACAGCACAATTATACACATAAAAAACCCCTCCAGGTAAAAAAAAAACAACAACTTGTGAATAATTACAGTTGCTAATGTGCAAATACAATCAATACAATTAGTAAAAAACATAAAAAAAACCCAGTAAAGCCTACCTGCTCTCACATGCCTTAACATGTTTACTAGAACTGGGCAAAAATTTTTGGATAATTTCTTTTGATGAAAAATTCAGATTTTTGCATTTAACAAAATCATTTTGAATGTACTGAGTTCTTTCAGGCAACCTTCCCCCCCACCTCCCACCACCAAAAATTCCCCAACCCCAAAAACATTTCATTTTAGTATTTTTGAAACATTTCTTTTTTTTTTTTTGCAAAATGACTTTTGGGATTTTAATTCAATTTTATTTTAAAAAGTTAAAAATCTCAATACTCAGATGAAATATAGAGTGAAATGATTAGTTTGATCTGTAACTAATGTCTTTTTATTCATTTTTTGTTTCAGTGAACCGAAAAAAAATCAGTTATCCACACAGCTCTAATACTTAGGCACTCCATCCAAAAAAAAAAAAAAAAAAAAAAAAAATCACGTTAAAAACATTGATAAAATGTTCTAAGGCCTTACAGTCACACTCAAGTGCTGAAACTTAATTCCAGCTACAGCTAGATTATGATGTATTCTCTGTAGACATATGTGCATTGGTGAAGTGTATAATGTGTTATTTGAACATGACAAAAAAAAATATGAGGTCAAGTTAAGGTTGTGCTGTGATCATGATTTAGAGGGAATGGGCCATTACTATTTGTATTATTTCTTCATATTCAAATAATTCTCAACAAAGAGCATTTTTACTTATCTGGCAGAGATACAGCACCTTTACCTCAGAAGTTAGACTTTTTTTCCTGAGTGAATGGGGAAAAATATATTACATTCTTGATTACACTCCTATTTTTTTCAGAGGTGCTTTTTGACAGTGGCCTTTTGCATTTGCCAGTTTTCCATATAAATAGCCAGACTTTAATGTATTTGAAATCTTGACATCAGTCCTGATAAATGATGTATATTTGATTCAGCTCAACATTGTATCCATCTCCAAGCAGCATCAAGGGACAGAAACAAAGTTTCAAAGCAAGTATGGTTCTATTACATCAGTAGCAAAACTCCTTTCCAAGTGACCAGGATTTACCCCTTTGAAAGTAAATCAGTACCAAATTTTGTCTCAAAATATAAACAGTCACCAAGGAGCATGTCAGGGAAAAGATGAAACAACAAAAAGCTTCTGAAATACTATGGGTGCCCGATGTACCAATTCATTATCAGGTTTTTATTTTTGAAAAAATACTTTCTAAATCTCTAGTTACAAGTTGCTAGACACAATCAATCAATATAAAAGCATAGCTACACTGAAATAGTTCAGGTAAGCCTCGTACAAACAAATTAAGACCCTGAAGCAATATCAATTGCATCCCTCATAATTAGACAGATTGAATACTAAAATTATGGTCACATTTAATACCTGTGAGCTCCCAGCACTCAGGTAGAGTGCACAAAGTATACACCCCTTTATGGAGTACAGTATACTCCCCTCAGTGGACTACTTTCTCTTTCCCTTCTTTAGGATGCTCTCCCTTTGCTCGGTCTGGAGGAGTACCGAGTGACCAGTCCTTGTACTCCCTTGAGTGCAGGAATGTCTGTTTTTTCTGGCCTTATTCAGGTCTCCATCCCCACAACTGTGCTCCTGTGCAAGGGGAAGACAAAGGCCTGGTCTACACTGTGTGTGTGTGTGTGGGGGGGAGAATCAATCTAAGATACACAACTTCAGCTACGAGAATAGCGTAGCTGAAGTCGACGCATCTTAGATCGACTTAGAATCACTTACTTCGCGTCCTCATGGCGCGGGATCGACAGCCGCCGCTCCCCCGTCGACTCCACTTCCGCCTCTCGCCATGCTGGAGTTCTGGAGTCGACGGCAGAGCGATCAGGGATCGATTTATCGCGTCTACACTAGACGCGATAAATCAATCCCCAATAGATCTAACACTACCTGCCAGATCGGGTAGTGTAGATCCGGCGGGTAGTGTAGACGTACCCAAAGTTTGGCTATAAATTCTGAACTAGTGACCTTTAATTGGGTAGGGGAAGAAAAAGAAAGAGGCTTTCCTCCCTCACAGTTAGTAGTCAATGTTGCTGTTTTCCAAAGGCTCTATATGACAGAAATAAGAAACATGAGAGGTGGGATGGCAAATGGTAGTGAACAGAGTCATTCCTCTATTGGACACCAGTTCAGACATGGCCCAGGGAAGTAACTGTTAAGGATGTGGGGCCAATCTGCAATAATTCATGAATGCTGAATTTTGACCAAGTATTATGGTGGTGTTTACTGTAAGCATACGTCCAGTTAACTCCCTAAGTTTTTCAGAATACAGGGTGGATACTGATAGTCACATCCCCTGGCAAACATGTCAGTGGATAAGAGACAATACAGAGCCAGCCACTTTGAAGTGCACTTCTGACACCCTGCCGGGCTTCTGGAAGTTAAAAAAGTATGGATTGAATGAATGGACTATAAGGTAGATAGAAAGCTGGCTAGATCATCAGGCTCAATGGGTAGTGATCAACAGCTCGATGTCTAGTTGTCAGCTGGTATCAAGCAGAATGCCCCAGGGGTCGGTCCTGGGGCTAGTTTTGTTCAACATCTTCATTAATGATCTGGATGGATTGCACCCTCAGCAAGTTCACGGATGACACGAAGCTGTGGGGAGAGGTAGATATGCTGGAGAATAGGGATAGGGTTCAGAGTGATTTAGACAAATTGGAGGATTGGGCCAAAAAAAATCTGATGAGTTTCAACAAGGACAAGTGCAGAGTCCTGCACTTAGGACAGAAGAATCCCATGCACTGCTACAGGCTGGGGACCGACTGGCTAAGTGGCAGTTCTGTAGAAAAGGACCTGAGGATTACAGTGGACGAGAAGCTGGATATGAGTCAACAGTGTGCCCTTGTTGCCAAGAAGGCAAATGGCATATTGGGCTGCATTAGTAAGAGCATTGCCAGCTGATCAAGGGAAGTGATTATTCCCCTCTATTCAGCACTGATGAGGCCACATCTTGAGTATTGTGTCCAGTTTTGGGCCCCCCACTACAGAAAGGATGTGGACAAATTAGAGAGTCCATCAGAGGGCAATGAAAATGATTAGGGTGCTAGGGCACATGACTTATGAGGAGAGGCTGAGGGAACTGGGCTTATTTAGTCTGTAGAAGAGAAGGATGAGGGGGGATTTTATAGCAGCCTTCATCTACCTGAAGGGGGGTTCCAAAGAAGATGGAGCTAGGCTGTTCTCCGTGGTGGCAGATGACAGAACAAGGAGCAATGGGCTCAAGTTGCGGTGGGGGAGGTCTAGGTTGGATATTAGGAAACGCTATTTCACTAAGAGGGTGGTGAAGCACTGGAATGGGTTACCTAAGGACGTGGTGGAATCTCCATCCTTAGAGGTTTTTAAGGCCCGGCTTGACAAAGCCCTGGCTGGGATGATTTAGTTGGGGTTGGTTCTGCTTTGAGCAGGTGGTTGGACTAGATGACCTCCTGAGGTCTCTTCCAACCCTAACCTTCTATGATTCTATAATTCTATGAACCAGTTTAACGAAGCTCGGGAGACAAAGCAATATGACTGGATTTATGGAGATTAAACTAAAGGGGAGAAACAGAGGTTTTTGAGTTAAAGCAAACCCAGACTCCAGAGGATGGCGTGTCTGGGGTAAGACAGGCCTACCTAGGAAGACGATAGGTCAGACTGATACACATATAGACTGATTATTGTGTTGAAAACCATTTCCCTTATGTTTTGCTGTGTTCCTACTGTTTAAGTTAAAACAATACTAGACACAGTTCCTGAAGGGAAGACTTGTGGGCACTGGCTCCAGTTGTACCTGTTGAGTAATCAGGGTTAGGACACATGGTACTGAGCCTGGGAACCTGGTCTGAGAGTAGTAGTATCGCAGGTTTCCATCTCAGGACTGGTAAAGGCAAGAAACTCTAACACCTCAGACAAATCAGAAATGGGTCAACGGTGCAGCTCTCTCTCTAACCATGACAGTAGTGAGTGACAGTGTTTACTAAAGCTTCTCGGTAATCTATTTGAAATGACTTGGTAGCCTTTGTCCATTTCATGTAGACTGGTAACATATCAAAAATGCAAATATAGAAATATATAAATAAATAAAAATAGAGCGAAGTCTCCCCTCTTGCTGAGCCACCCTGGTGTATCAGGAGAGATGCAGTATGGCCAGGGAACCAAGCAGGAGAATGGGAGCATAAGGCACCTGAACTACAATTCCCAGGAAGCAACATGGCAGCATTTCTCAATCAAAATTATTGGTGTTTAGCTGAAAACTCATTTGTTGTCCTTTTTGTGAGGAAAAAGTAAAAAAAACCATGGAAAGCAACACTTTTGTAGAAGGATTAATTTTGTCTGAAACCCAATTTTCCATTGAAAAACAGATGACACAAAAATTTTGAGCAGCCCTATGGGTATCCTAGGCAAGGAGGCCAGAGACTGAACTGGCAGTAAGGGGGCAACTCTTCTTTTACCCTAAAGAAAGGCCTTTCCCTGATGCTCAATGGATGGGCAGTGAGGGATAAGCTTTTAGTATTGCAGACTGTGATGTGCAAGAAAGAGGACTTGATTCTCAAGCATGACATTCACTTAGACATTTTAAAAATAAGTTTTAAACGCATTGTGAGTTTTCACTGTAGAACTTTACATGTGAAATAAGTGTTAGCCAACACATATATGTTAGGTTAGTATATAGCATATTATATGAATGCCAGGCAGTTATAAGAGTTGACTTTTTCCCAGAGTTCAGTTCACTTATGCTAAGCTACCTCCCACAATACACTGCAATAGTTCAACTCAGCATTGACATAAGCAGCATTTGTCAAAATCAAGATAGATTCATACTATGTCTTAGTACAAGCCAGGGAGGTGCCTTCATGGGCCAGGTAGTGGAATGCTAGTATCCAAAACAAAGATAAAGAAAGGAACAGAAAAACAAGTTAAGGAACTAGGACAAACTAATGGGCTGGGTTTTAGTAATGTGTAAAGAGTTTTGTAACTTGTAACATCATCCTATAAATACTCCTAGCAGAAATGTGTAATTTTGGAAGCACACCTTCTGTGTAAGGTGAATTTAATAACACAGTACAAGACAGTTTCCCAGAGACTGGTATGGCACTGAACACTTTTCCTGTACTATATTATTATTGGTTATTTGGTCTGGACTGTATTTCATACTGAACCAAAGTGTGGTCAAGCAATTGATTATACAATTTATCAACATAAATTCCATTCAATTTTGTGCCCAGGAAAATGAAAAAAAAATCACTGATTATTCAAATGAATAATTTTTTTCAACACTGACAACTCCATGACTATCATCATCAGACTCCAAGGACCCCCATAAATACTGATGTTGACATTTAAAATGTAAAATAAAATGCTAGGTTTTAAATAGTGCCATTTGCCTTTAAATAACAAAGACAACAGCAGTAAATTGCTTTGTTGTATCACGGGAGTATCCAAATCTGATGTGCTAATGTTTTAGATTAACAACAGGAAACAGCAGTCAGAAATGCACATTTCAGGGACTACAGTTTTTTTTTACTCTGTACACTGAATGTTTGTTTCAGAAGATTAATTTTTACTTCTTACAAATGCAGTTGTTTATGGTGCAGTCAAGCTCTAAATTTCACCATCAGTAATATATCCATAAACATGGTTTATATAGTTCTGTAATATAATCAAAGTGCTACTAGCTGATTTGGTAAACAATGGGAAATATCCTACTTTTGCTGAATATCTATATGGATCCAATATCCAGTTACTACCATGAAGCGTAGTGTGAAATCCTGGCTCCACTGAAGTCAATGAAAAACTCCTTACCATCTTCCAGTAAAGACAACAAGGCTGGGGGGAGAACAGGCTTCCAAGGTACTCCCTGTACACAATGGAAATGTGTCCCCAATCTCTCTGAGATAGTAAAGATAGACAAGTAGGCAAAAATTTGTTGAAGGTTGTAGTGGATGGGATATGATGAGTTTTATGGAGCGTGACAATACATTTGGATATGAATACCTTCTAGATCAGGAATCAGCAATCTTTGGCATGCGGCCCGTCAGAGAAAGCCGCTGGCGGGCCAGGACAGTTTGTTTACCTGCAGAGTCTGCAGGTTCGGCCGATCACAGCTCCCACTGGCCGTGGTTCGCAGACATTCAGGCTTGGGCTGGAGAACAGATCTGAGACCCATCCCACTCACCAGGTTTCAGAGCCAGGGCTCCACCCTTAGCCTGAACATCTACACTGATATTTTTAACCCTGTACACTGAGCCCCACAAGCCTGAGTCAGTTGACTCTGCTCAGAGACTCTCTGCCTTTGGCCTTTTCTTGCAGTGTAGTCATACTGACTGATTCAGGCTGGTGGGGCTCACACTAGCACTCTAAAAATTGCTGTTCGGACAACACTTTGAAGTTATGGCTCAAGCTGGAGCTTGGGCTCTGAAGCCCACACCTCTCCTTAGGCGTCAGAGCCTGAGCTCAGCCGCAACTTCAAAGCACTGTCTACACAGCTATTTTTAGAATGCTAGCCTGAGCCCCGCTAGCCAGAGTCTGTCGACCTGGGCAGGGAGGCTCACTGCTATGGACCGTGTAGACATACCCACAACAGTGTCTAGGACCCAGTAAGCTCCAAGCGTTAGAGAATTTTCCCTTGATTTTTTTTTTTTTTTTTTTTAGATTGGCAGTCATGCAATATTATAGAATTGTCCCTCTGATCCCCATATCCTTATTCAACTGTAATTGTGATTTTAAATTTCTTCATAGAGCCTCTTTTGGTTGATTTATTTCCACTTATCTGGGGAAAGAAAAAAACCAAACAACCCTATAGTAGCTGAAACTGACTGCAGTGAAAGCTACTGAGAAAAGAACTGACCTGCTGCTGAACTCAGATAACAAGCAAGTTATGCCTCCAGCAGACAACATGCCCTTTTTTTAAAAAGAAAGAAAGAGAAAAAAAGGAATACATTTTGCACTCGTCACTCTTCCATCTTCCAGTTATGAAATAAACACCCCAAAATAGTTGAGATGCAGCCATAGATAATAGTTTTTAGGAGTCAAGAACAATAGACAAACTTAGACAACTGATTTATCATATCAGCTATCAATTGTAGTAATACATATATACAACCTACTGCACTGCCTTCTCTTCCTACCCAAGCAGCTTATTATGATAAACCTACATTTTCTACACTGCTGGATGGGTCCTAACAAGGGCTTACAACTGGATTAATTGAATGGCTGAATAAACTAAAATAAAATGTCCAGCTAATGTCAATGTATTTTATGATAACCATATGAGAACTCACTAAAGGCACAATGAACAGAATCAGACCTGCCTCTCCTATACATAGGTATGTATTGTGATATTGCCATGAAAATTAACTATTACACTTACAAATGCATACTCCAGTTGACTTTTTATGAGAGACACACATCAACCATCCTGGAGCTCTGACTATACATGCCACGAAAAACAAGATGGTTTAACTAAACTAGAAGAAAAGAGATGTGACCAAGGCACAAAGCTCAGATTTGATCAAAACTTTCACAAAGTTTTAGGGGACTTAGGATACAGGGTGTAGATTCATATCTAGTCGTCACTTAAGGTTAAGATGATGATATTTAAAGCTTGTCAATTGCCTACCCATCACCTCCCTTATTTGAAATCCTTGATGATCAACCTTACTTTCTCTTATGAGAATGACATTTAGCTAATCAAGGTTTATGAAAATAGGTTTCCTCTGTCTTCTTCATACATTGTATATATCTTAAATTCCATCACTATGTGGTTTTGTTTGTTTGTTTTACATATTGCAGGTGAGAATCTGAACAACCGAGAGTTTAAGGGCCTGAACCAAAGCCCCTTGAAGGCAATAGAAAGATGCCCATTGACTTCAAAGGGCTTTGGATCAAGTCTTCAAATTGACTTTTGCCCAAGATCACACAGGAAACCTGAAGGAAAGCAAAGAAGTGAACCCAGGAGTCCTCAGTACCGGTTCTGTGCTTTAGCTACAAGACATTCCTCTTCCAGAATCCTTTGACCATCCTTAATATTTGTGAAAAAATTGGTATCTATCATCCATGAACAAGAACTCTCTTTTTCAGCAATATATGGAGAATTTCCCTGAGGTCACTGACACAAATATGAAGATACAGAAGATAGGATACTGAGGATTAAGTGTCTGTTTATTAAACCAGTATTGACAAACAGATAACTGTATATTGTCCCGTCATTCAAAACACCCTTAACAATTGGATCTCACATTTTTACTCAAAATGGGTTTAATCTTGGGTGTATGATCTTCAGCTTTTTGATTTGAGTATTGAAGGTGAATTGAAAAAGGTGTGTTAAAGTTGTCAATGTATTGCCATGGTTAAGAGTTGTGATGGTAGCGGATTAATGCTTGAAGACTAGTATTATAATGATTGTGAACTGAATGTTGTCTCTACTTAAGACTACCTTGTTTTTGTGTCTGTATGTAATGTGCACGCATGCCTAAGAAGCCTTCACTCTAAATTAAAGGTATTTTGTGTGGGAATTTTACATCCACCCACCCATATCTGTCTTACAGAAGATTACAGCTGCTGTTTAGCATTAGTGAGCATATATTTTCCCAAACAAAACAAGAGCATAGAGCTCCATTTCTACCAACAGCATAATTCTGACGTCTCAGTACAAAGGGGTAAGTTGTGTCTGGTTGCTGTTCAGGTACCCAAGAGTGGAAAAATGGTAGGTGCAGCAGCAAGGAAGTCAAAGTCTCCATGAGGCTAATGCAAAGCTGTCCCAATGCAAGGTGGCTAAGTACACACTGTACTGTATAACAGGATAGCACAGCTCCCATGCTTCCCTTTGCACTGAGAGAGACATCGCTCATGTTTCAGCCGTAAAGCCTCCCATACTTCTCATTAGGACAGCGAGCCTCTGTACTGGCTCCAGCAGAGGGCTGTAAATTAGGAACACAATCAAGGTTAAAGACCTTTAGCATGTTTGGCTGCTGTAAAGACAGTCTCAGACATCAGGTGGATTAGGTGCCTGAGAAGAAACAGACAGAGAGGTCAGAGCACACTACAGACTAATGAAACAGAGGTTATAGAAAATGCAGACTTTGTCAGGAAAATTAATGCCACATCATTTCAAGCTTCCTTTACAAATAATGTGTGTGTCCCATATATTGGTCTTGTTATTGAGAGTTATGGAGTGAGGCCATCTCCAATTTATTTATATTTAATTACGTAGCCTACTAAAGAGGTTAGCAAACAAAGGGGGTTCTATAGTAATGATAAATTTATCATCTTAGTTACAATCTTCTGCATGTCCTGCTATTTACAAAATATACAGCACTTTTCCCCTACAAAACTACAGACCTCATGATTCAAGACAAACCAGCTGGGATTAGACTGGCAACTGTTTCAGGGGAAGATGTTGATTTACATCCAAAATATATGTATCTAGCTAGACATTTATGCCAAGCTCATCACCATCTGAGCACCTTTTAGATGTTTTTTTCCCCCTGATGCCAGGAGAAGGAGAAACCAGGTGCCAAAAGGTAAAAAAAATAGCACAAGTTCATGCAAAGTAAAAGCTCCATACCCAAAATAAAAAGGGATATTTAATATATACTCTGAATATAAAGAAAAAATGGAATAGCTCGTGCAATAAAATGAATAATAAACTAACATAGATAATATGCAGACCTGCATGTGTGTTGGGGAAGGGAGTTAGATTACAGATGGAGAAGTACAAAAGTGTTAAGCACAGACAGTGTGTTCAGTGCTGTACGGACTAGAAAAAGACTTGGTTCCTATCCTAAGTAGCTTACAATCCATACATGACAAATCAAGCAGGGATGCACTGTGAAACCTAGAGTATTTTAACTTACCATGCAATTTTTTTAAAGGTAGTTTTTTTCAATTAGTTTTACCGATGTGGTTGGTATTTGTACATCTCAGAGAAGTGGATTTTGAGGAGGGATTTGAACGAAGGAAAATTGGGTGCCTGGCACACTGACATAGTCCTAAAATGTTAACTAGGACTAAATCTCTCTGACATCCCAAAAGTCAAGATTAAAAAAAGAGGGGGCTATCTGAGAACCCTAATTTCCTAACTGAACCTGAGAGTAGAGGTAGGCAAAATGTTGTGTGTGGGTTGTGAGAATAATAAAAAAATTCACCAACATTTCATTTTCAAGACAACTTTCTGACTAGTTCAGTCTGAGCACCCCAAAGGAACTGCTCCAAAATATAACAGGAGAAATGTGCCCCTGGAGTTTATGAGAAACTGGCTCTGCTAACCTGCAAGAGATTACAGCTACTACACTGCAATGTCTATGAATATAGTTTCTAGTCTATTCTAGAATAGAAATATAAATGCATCTCTTTGCTTTTAACTTTCTTTTTTCTTACACAAATAGTACTTCGTTTAACTATAACAATTTAGTTTTGATGGCTAACCCTGAAAAACAAGTACTGACTATCCACATTGGAAGATCTCTACCTACACCTAAAAGACATATTCTAGGATTTTTTTTCAGGGAAGTTCTGTGGCCTGTGTTATACATGAGGTCAGACTACATGTTCACAATGGTCCCTTCTGGCCATGTAATCCTTGAGTCTGGAGAAAGAAAAAACATGCAGATTACCCATTTCAGTGGTGCCCAAGATGAAAAGAGCAAGCATTGTCCTAATGTAATATATCAGCGGTTCTCAAACTGGGATCCGCGGACCCCTGGGGATCCACAAGGGTACTCCAGGGGGTCCACAAGTCATGTACGGGGCTGCCAGCCCCACTGATCAACTTCTCCTCCTTCCCAGTGCCTCCTGAACACTGCAGAGCAGCTGTTCAGCGGTGTGCAAGAGGCGCTGGGAGGAAGGGGGAGAAGCAGGGACGAGGCACGCTCGAGGGAGGGGGCGGAAGGAGTTGGGTGGAGGGTGGGGCCTTGGGAAAAGGGTTGGAGTGGGGGCAGGGCCTGGGATGAGTGGGGGTTGAACACCCCCAGGGAAAATTAGAAGCCAGCTTGGGGGGTCCACGAAAAAATTTAAATCAAAATGGGGGTCCTTGGGTTCCTAAAGTTTGAGAACCGCTGTAATATATTCCACTTAGCTCACCATCTGAAGGATGTGAGCATCTGTTCCCTAAAACACAAGTAACTTACTACTCAACTTTAGCTTGCAACTGACATTCAGGCTACCTCTCTCAGGCTTATCAGCATCTCTAAACAATTCAATACTGAGGGGGTTTTGGTCTGTCCTACTAAGATTGTAAGGGTTGGGATTGTCTTTGTTCTGTATTTGAACAGCTCTTAGTACAGTGGGGTCCTGCTACATGATCAGGGCTCCTAAATGCTATGATAATACAAATAAAATAAATAATAATAATTAATAAAGTTTAATGAATGTATTTAACCTTACCCAGTCATCTTTGCCAAAGCTGTTACAGAACAATCCATACCTCTGGCTTCTATAACACCCACAGGGAATTACTGACTATCCGATACATTTGAGACCTAAGCCAGAACAACCATCCATTTTATTCTATTCCTGTGAAGTAGAATAAGTGCATTTGCTGTCTAACAATAGACAGACCATGTCTTTTCTACATATACTAACCATTGAGCTATCCATGAATAACTCTCATATTTCAGTGCCAAACAATTAACATTTTTCAAGGTGTGGAAGACCCAGTTATCACATACACAGAAACATTTGATTTTAACCTGCACATCCTACATTAGATATAACTGCATACATAGGAGCAAATCCTAGTCCCATTAAAGCCAATGGCAAAACTCTCAGAGACTTCCACAGTGACTTCAATAGGACCAGCTCGTGGACCATTGACAACATAACTCAAACCTGATGTACTCACTCAATTACTAAATGGACTCCGATTATCTTTAGCTAGGATATAAATGTTCATATCACTAAAAAGGGCTGAAGAGAACCTCATAGTATCTCTAGTTGCTGAGCACATGTGCTGTAGTATATTATTGTCAGAGGTTATGAGGGGACTCCATGGAACAACAAGGCCTGATCTTTGAGATGCTGAACATCTCCTAGGAATTACTGAGTGCCCTCAACTCTCATTGACGTCAGTGGGTGGTGCAGGAAACTCATTCCTCATAGTACTGACCTCAGTCATCTGCAATATTATAAAGGCTGTATTGTTAAAACTTGGAGCTCTTATCTTTTTACCCTATATGTGATAACGTCCATGGAAGTGATGATGAAATCATTTGCATCAGGATATTTCAGACAGCAAGTGCAGATCTGTTGATTAATATAACAGTCCATTTCACATCTCAAGGCTCTAGTATTTTAAGTTTTTTAAAAACACTGCTATCAAAAAGGTGTGTTGACTTTTCCAGGAAAATAAAGACGTAAATAACATGAATGTGACATTACACAATAATTCTGATAACAGGAATTTTGACAGTATCTTGCAGCCATCCTTCAATGTATCACAAGCTTTTTTCTTTCAGACTGCTTAGAGGAGCATTCACTGAAATGAAACATGCTGCAGCTTTTCTTAAACATCGTAATATTTCAACAAAACTGATTCAGGACCAGAAAGAAAGTGATCTGAACAGCATGTGGGGCATGTTCCTTACTCAGTCTATTCCTATTCTTTATACATCCAAACAGTGTCTGGAAAGTTTTAATTACATAGAGGAATATGATTATTTCTTCTGGCATATGGGATTTAACCAATGAGTTTGAAAAGATATGAAAGGAAATGAGCACCTTGAGAGATTAAGTACAATACCAGCTTGATTCCATTACAATAATTTGTCAGCCACTGTCTGATTAAAATGAAACAGAGTACTGATTCTTTTTTTTATTATTATGATATTTTTTAGTAAGGCTTATAATGAAGGTCAAGACTTGGTGCAATGATTTATTCATTTAAAAATATTTATGTTTTTAAAAAAAGCAGTTAGAAATCTGCAGGCCAACAATGAAAGCTGACAGGTGGTCAGGGTAATAGACTTTCTTTTCTTTTATGAAATCTTATGTTTTAAACCCACTCATCGGATTTAGCTAAAGACCCCATTTTTTAAAAGGGACTGAAAAAACAATGCAAGGAAGCCAATATTTATTCAGAATATCAAGACAGTTTTTAATGTTAGCTTTTATATATTTAGTTTATGGTTGCCTTTAACTTGGTAAGCTTGAAAACAAAGTATGTGTGTATGGTTTTGCAGAGCTATCAGCAAATGCAAATACTCTCTCTAGTTCTAAGTAGTACTTTCTAGTAAAAACACCCCTATGCTAATAGTTTATAAAGATATAGTAAACTGCAAACATGCACACATAACAGTGCTGGAACAAACTGTGCCTTGCCCATGGTGAGTGGGATGGGATACACTCATTGCCCTTCAAGCATCCTCAGAGGCAAAAGATGCTCAGAACTCGATTCACAAGGGGAACATAGGCATTACAGTAACAAATTTGTAGGCAGCCTGTCACTTAGTGGAATCCACAGCCCTGAATTAGGCACACACCCTATAATGCATGGGGAGATAGGCTCCTGAAAAAGAGATTCACAAAAACCAGCAATATGAGCAGGGAGCCATCCAAGTTAGCCAGTGGGAAATGTTAGGGAGTCGGGGGTGGCCTATGCCCTCTGCCCTTTGAAGGGAGTTAGATGCCTATCTCCACTCAATTCACAGCCGTTAACCCTCTCCTGGAGTTAGGTGCCTAAGCCAGGTTAACCCTTATCTCATGAAAAATGGAGAGGGTAGTGCAACCACCCCCTTATATCCAAACACCCACGGTTAGAGCACCTAACCAGCAAGCTATTGGGTAGTCTGAGATGAAGTGCTCTCATTTCCTCCCTTTTAAGCTATTCCACTTTGTATAAAATACTTAAATATTCATTGGGCCACACGGCGCCTGAGAATGTTTCCACAGCCCAGTGGTTAGGGGCACTCACCTGGAAGATGGGAGATCTACATGCAAGTGCCTGTGCTGTTTCAGGTAGAGTGGAGATTTGAACCTGTATCTTCTACATCCCAGCGTAATGCTCTAACCAGTAGTTAGAGGGACAGGGCAGCAGCACCCCAACCTCTTGTTTAGTTTATGGCCCAATCTGGTGGGCATGCTCTTAGAGGCCTTTGAGCACACCACATCAGGCCCTGCAGGTGAGATAGGCAGAGGACTGCTTAGTTTGTGAATTCTGCTGGGGCTTACACATGAGGTAGGTGCAAGCTGCACAGCAGTGTCAGGACTTAGGTGGCTGTACGCATGCCCAGCAGCAGAAATTGAGGCACACAGGGAACTTCACCAGTGGAAACGTAGGAGCGTAGGGATTTAAGGCACCTACAGGGTTAAGTAGCACCTATTGAGTTATGGGAGGTGGGCGGGTGCAAGCACACGTGGCCCAAAGGAACTCTGCCTGGATGCATGATATGGGGTAATGGAACAATTTTTATATGTGGGTGTTGAGAGCCATTGAACAAAACTGTAAACCCTGTATATAATGGAAACCACTTCAAGCCAGGGAGTGCGGCAGCACCCCCCCACACCCGTACTTCCAGTACCTATATGCGTGGGAATGGGCGAGAGGGGATAGATCACTTGATGATTACCTGTTCTGTTCATTCCCTCTGGGGCACCTGGCATTGGCCACTGTCGGAAGATAGGATACTGGGCTGGATGGACCCCATATGGCCATTTTTATGTTCTTATGATCGAAGGAAGGAATGGAAATAGGCCCCATGGTTGCAGAACACCTTCTTGTCCATCCTCCTCCTCCTGGTATCATATATGACCACTTTGGCCATCGCCAGGAGGAGGTTGATGAGGAGGTCTCGTGACTTTCTGGGACCACGTACAGGGTGTACTTAGATCAGAAGGTGTAGGGAAACGTGCAGCCAGAACTATAGGAGAAGGTTCTGGAGGAGCCAAAAAAAGGGGCTGGCAACCTGGGGCACTCCAGATAGATGTGCGCCTGTTTCTCCCTCACACAGCAAAAAAAGAGCAGGTGTTGGGGATGGGGGTAAAACGTGCCAGGTACACGTCTGCGCTCCTGGCTCAATGGAGGAGCTGCCATCTGATATCCCCGGCGGGCCATGAGACCAAGGTGGAATATAGGCTGGCCCATCGGGGTTCCTCACCCTTAACAGGTGATAGAAGGTCCCACCACTTGGTCTCAGGGTGGGACACAAGGGTGAGGAAATGGAATGTGTAGAGCACGACCGTGTACAGATGGCACAGTTCAGAAACAAAGTAGCTGCATGTTGCACAGCCAGCTTAGGGTATGCAGAGGGGCAACCAGGGAGGCTTGCATGGCAGGGGCCCGAGGAAAAGGTTCAGATGGCCAGGGTGAGGGGTGGGGATCACCCTCCCACAGGACCTGTTCAAGGAAGGCCCAAGAGATGGGCAGTAAGGCTGCTCTCACTTCCTGGAGTACATTCCGGGGGTGGAGAGCCCCAAGCACCAGC
The DNA here is from genome assembly GCF_028017835.1 of Emys orbicularis. NCBI lineage: Eukaryota > Metazoa > Chordata > Testudines > Emydidae > Emys > Emys orbicularis. The sequence goes on along the minus strand of NC_088683.1, from coordinate 261,990,331 downwards.
CAAGCACTGGTTGTAGTCCAGGAGGTCTCCAATTCTGGTGGTTCCTGCCAGGACCAACCTCTGGAGCACCAAAGGGTATTCCACCACTTGCAAACCAAGTTGGGGGTTGTGTTGCAGGCGCTCTGCAAGGAGATCTGCCTCAGTGGCCTCCATGGACCTAGTTGCCAAAACCAGCTTCCAGGTCCGGAGAAGGTCCTGGTAGAAGACCAGGAGCTCAGAGATGTCTCAAGGAAGACCTCTCAGATGGAGATAAAAATGCTGCCGGTCATATCAGAGCCCTCAGAGGTGGCAGAGGAAGGCGTGCATCAATATGCTCCATGCTGGACTACCTGCACACAAAGGAGTTTCTGCAGAGTCTGGAGTCAGAAGACATGGACTTGACTGTAGTTAGCAATAGGCAGCAGCTGAGCAGTCAGTTTTGTGAATGTCAATGGCCACTAAGTTTTGGACTTAGGCACCTGGTTGGTGATAAGGAACTTAATCTAGCCCTCAGATCCCATGCCTACGGATAAATATTAGATAGAGTAGGTATGATCATAAGTCTTGTGGACTCTCATGTAGTAGAACTGCATGAATCTAGTGCCATTAGACACTCCAAAGCAGGAAATTGGCTGAAGAAGGGGTAAGGAAAGAAAATATATTTGTCCAGACTTAAAAGGAAGAACAACCTACCCACTCCCATCCACCATGTGTGTTAGGAAGTTCCTAGTGCCTGCAATGTGAGTTAAGCACAATGTGTGTGCACATACATTTTCTTATGAATAGGGTTACATGCTCTCATCAATAGGATTCCTCTCACGTTCCTCTTGAGACACTCTTACTATGATTGCCCATTTAAAAATACTTCCTTTGAGAGGAGAGAATGACATAGCCAGAAGGCTACATCTTGCCACACAGTCTACACACTAACTCTGTTATGTATTTACAGCTTCTTCTGACAATGATTCAAAACAATGATGTTGAAAAAAAGACCATCGCTTTTCGCTCAAAACACAGGGTAAAATGAGTAATTTTGTGTCCTACAACTGGTCTCCTATCACAGAATGGGTATTTTTTATATAAAAATTTATGAAAACCTATTAGCCACTTAATAGAAACCTGACACCTCCCAGACACAAGATATCTCATTTTAAAAAAAGCCCTACAGGTTTCATGCACTGGTCACTGTTAATAAATCACCTGACACTTCAAAGTTCTTCATTTGCACTTCTGCTGCTCAGCTTGCAAGATTTAAGGCAGAACTAAGCCATTCCTCCCTAAGCTACATTGTGCCTAGGCTTTTTCTCCTGTTCTCACCCCTTTAGGTACCTCTGTGTGCTTTTCCCCTTCTTTTTTGCCAGCACAGTGTCAAGTGGATAACTAATTGACCTCTTGCTGCTTTGTTAGTCTCAATTAGAAACTTAAGACACTGGTGATTTATTATAGTTTTCATTCCAGGCAGTATGGCCCTTACTCTGACTTCCTTTATAGTAAAGAAAAAAGAGTGTGAAATGCTTAACCATTGTTACATTCCATAAAATATGTTTCACAATATTAAAATGTGTATTGATAAAAATGTGCTTGCAAGAATACAACAAAATGAAGAGATAATTAGCTAAAATAAATTTGCCAAAGTATTTTGCATATCAAAAGGTAATATGGTTTGGGAGTCGTTCGGGGTAATTTGTATGTACTTTTCAACTATATTTTTAAACATCATTTTAATTCTTTCATGCAAGGGCATCTCAGAAAGTATTTTCAGGCAGCTTTATTTAATATCCAGACTATCCCTTCAAGGTACCATATTTAGTGAAATCACCCTTTCTCAATTTGCAAATTTTACTAAACTACACAGTACAAGAAATGATTTTTTTTTTTTTTAAAAGAGAACTTTTTTATATTTTTCAAATGTAAAACTGGAAATGTGTTCCTTAGTATTTTTAATTTAAAAAATAAATTATTTTAAAATGTAGGCTCTTTTCCATGAAATATGCAGTGAAACTTCAAAGAGCTTCACGAATCCACACAATTTAGATGTCAATAAACCTTGGGTTCCCATCTTGATGGTAATTTGTGTTGACAATTATTGTCTTTTCCCCGATCTACCACACCACACAATTATTCCTTTCCCAAGCCTTTCTATTTAACACAGGAAGTCCAGGCCCCTTCAGAATTTCCTCAGATTCATTATGTAGGACACTAGTGTTTCTAACTGAAATTACTGGCTCTGGACTGCTTGTTTGGAAATATATATTTCTTTTACAAGATTGTTAAGACAAGGTTTTATCGCTGCCACATTTCTTCTACTCCTTTTCCAGTGTTTGTAGCCCCAGTGTTCCATTAGTCAAAGATTTTTCTGTTGCTCAGACCTTTGAGAAATCTGCAGGTTAAACAGCCAGCAAGACTCCCTGTAAGCAGGCATTCATGTTTACAAAAGCACACTGTGGATCAACTTCAAGCAGGCGTTGGGAGCGTCTGCCACCTTGCTAGGATAAACATGTTTGAAATGTGCATACAGAAAAAAAAGTCTGTTCCAAGAACTAACATGGTTGAGGGTTTTTTTTTTAAACCAGTGACACTTTGTATTATTGGAGAGTAGCTTCTCTCCAACTTCTCTCCTGGATGCCTTAATGCTGGGTCCATTCAGTGCTCACTAGAACTGAGCAGAGAAAGACAATTCCATCTCACAGAAACTTTCCAGGTTTTGAAATTCATTTTTGTTGGAACCAAAGATAAACCTTTTCCACTAACAGAATTGTGTCAGAGGGGAGAGAGTATGTCTGTGGCCTTGTGTTTGGGGCACTGGTCTGTGGAAGATATTGGTACAAATCCTTGCTCTGTCTCATTCTGAGGGGAGAATTGCTCATCCCAGATCATTAAAAACCAGGCAGTCTAGGGATTTGAATTTAAGTCTCCAATATCCCAGGCCAATATCCCTGGCCAATATCCCAGCTGTAGAATGAGAGTCACCCAGGCTCTCCTCATGCCTTCCTGATGAAAGTGTTGTGGAAATCACTAGGTCTCAGTGAGACATCATATTTTGATAGCAACATTCTGACCAGCACTAATGCTCACCCTTGAGGTAGTCTGCATATACACTCAAGCCTGCACTGTAGTGGTACAAGCTCTATGGCTTCTTATAGAGCGAAACCAATATTTCCCTGGACTCTGGGGCTGTGCTGACAACCTTTCTGCTCTGCTAAAGATGCTTGCTTGATTAAAAAGTCACCAAGATACATATAATGCAGTCAGTAAATAATAATTTGAGCATTGAATATATGTTGTAAAGTCATAAATCATAAATACAGTAAGCATGAACTACTCTGACACTGGTTTTACACTGGTGTGATTTCATTGACTTCAGTACAGCTATTCCTCATTTACAAGGATAGGAGATCCTGCATATTTAGAAAATTGTATTATTAAAACCTATCTAGTATATTTGTTCATGCTGTTGGAAAGCCTTGTTATGGGAAACATTAAGATTAGACTTGAAACTTACAAAAACCCATTGGTAGAAATCAAGGACTCCTTCAAATCCAGGATCTGAACCTCACCAGTCAATTTGCCTGGATGATAGAGGAATACATGGCTCCCATTTGTTTTGAACTTGCACCAAACTTCTTCAGACCCATTCACCTCTCCTCTTTCTGGAGGACCTAAGCTGAGATAAGATTATGTTCCCACTGGCCTCCTCAATACATTGTTTAAAACACCTCTACCATTTAAATATACAAAAATTATTTGAGAAGAAGCAATGTTTCCTCTTATATGCTGTTACATCTGCTTGATGCAAACCTCTCCACCTTGCAGCCAAGAAGACTAGAGAAATTCATTGGGCCTTTGCCCATTTCCAATTTCCTGGGTTCATTGCCAGGATAATTTCCTTTATATGAAGTACATTTTATGCAACTACCCATAAACTCTAATATTTGAAAACTGGTATTATTCAGTTTTAAAGTATATAGTCAGTGAGCTTATCCCAATATTATAGATTCCAAGGTGGAAGGGACCATTGTGATGATCTAGTCTGACCTCCTGTAAAGGCCATAGAATTTCTCCCAAAATAATTCCTAAAGCATATATTGTAGAAAAACATGCAATCTTGGTTTAAAAATTGCTAGTGGTTGAAAATCCACCATGACACTTGGTTCTAATGATTAATTACTCTCAGTGTTTAAAATTTACACCTTTATTTCTGGTCTGAATTTGTCTATATTCAACTTCCAGCCATTGGATCATGTTATATCTTTCTATAACTCCTTCATCCAATTTGTTGGCTTTGCATCACAAAAAGAAAGTGCTTTTTATTGAATGATCCTTCTTCAAGCATTCCTATAGGGATAAATTCTGTCCTCAGATAACCATTGAACAATATTGCAACGTTACAACTGTTCTGATCCTTTGAGAATAAGTTGTGTTAAAGTTCCTTTGACTTTAAGCAAAGTCAGATTCTTATGTGGTTGTAAAAGAAATGTATCTAATGGTCCTTTTGTATGAAGGTGAAGGGACACTTAAAGCTAGATCTCGCATAGGTACAGATTAGATTTGTTAGTGCAATGCTGACCCACTGGTAGGATGTCTGAGTTGAGCTGATTGAAAATTTTCTAATTTTTCCTTCAGAAAATGCAGATTCACCGATTATAAAATAGTTTTGTGGGAACATACCTAGTTTGATCAATGTTCCAACAGAACGTTGACAGGTTTCCATCAGCTCTCTGCCTAGTTTTCTACTGGCCTGTCTCTTCAGCAGCCAACATTCAGATTGCTATGGTCAGGGGTCCCAGGAATTGCAGGCTTCCTGCTACAGAGCCAGAACACTGGAAGTCCTGAGAGCCCTGGATAGAAATCCAAGTTCTGTGGCACAGGAGCCTGAGAGCCCCAGACCCAATATGCATTATTTTGCATTTATCAACATTGAATTTCATCTGCTATTTTGTTGCCCCATCACCCAGTTTTGTGAGATCCCTTTGTAACTCGTTGTAGTAAGATGAGGTCCTGAAACATAAACCCTCGGTATCAGCGGCCCGGTATGAGGCATAAGGCCTGAACCAAAGTAATGGTCAAGACATTGCTAACATAAAGCAAAGTTAGGCTGTGAGCCAGAGGCAGGCCCTGCTCACAGAAGTTGCCAACAGCGTATACACATGTAAGTACTAATAAGATGAACATATGCCAGGACGGCACCCACACAGATAACAAGGAACAGGCAGACCCAGTCTAAAGACAGTATAAAAGGACAATATGATGGATAGACAATATGATGGATAAACAATATGAAAGAACAATGCAATGAATAGACAGTATGATGGATAGACTTATTTGTTCGAACCAATCTGCACCATGACAAAGGCAACACCATAATGCATAGAGGGGCTGGACCTCAGTGCGTTCAATGATGCAAAACATGTTTGTACCTGTGTATAAGAATGCATCCCTGAGTGGACGTCTTTGTCTGGCCTAGGGGGCAGTGGAGAGTCCCGCCACTGACTGAGCCGGTCCATTATCAGGGGGCACATATTCGTAGTATGTCCTGTAGAGTCTGCGGGGAACTATTATTGTGCTTCATTTGACAATAAACCTGGCCAGGTGCCTTCATACCTTATTAGAGTTTATGGTCATTGGGGGTTCTCTCAGGGTCTGCTGTGCCAGCGATCTGCAGAGCCAGGGCAGCACACAGAGGGAACACACGCATGCAGCCGACTGTTATCAACATTGAACTGAGCAAAGCACCACACTGGTAGCGTCTGATGACACTCGTCATAGTCTGCTTTGGACTCAACAGCAGGGCCGGCTCCAGGCACCAGCAAAGGAAGCAGGTGCTTGGGGCGGCTAATGGAAAGGGGCGGCACGTCCGGGTCTTTGGCGGCAATTTGGTGGCGGGTCCCTCGGTCACTCTCAGAGTGAAGTACCCGCCGCTGAATTGCCGGCAAAGAATGAAGCGGCGCGGTAGAGCTGCCGCCAAACTGCCGCCGATCGTGGCTTTATCTTTTTTTTTTTTTTTTTCCCCCACTTCACCACTTGGGGCGGCAAAAAAGCTGGAGCCGGCCCTGCTCAACAGTCTTGAGTAATGAAGTAGTATTACCTAAATAATTTTCTGGAGAGATCCTCTATGATACAGAATTTTGATAAGAACCCCTCTTTAGATGTTTGAGTTCCTGAATGGAGTTGGGAGAATGTTAAAACATGGAACAGCCACTGAAAAAAATCAGTTGGCTGTTTGCACTAATTTTCATATCGCATAGTCTTGCCAAGTTATTAAGCATCAAAGTCATTTCTATGATGGATTCTACTCCCCCACACATCCTTGCTGACAATCAGATTAAGGTAGATCATCATGCTTAGCATGTGTCTGAGACACAACCTATTTCAAAATATTTCACATATAATACCCACCAAGTTAGTAAAGAACAGTACAGGCATATATATGCAATAAACAGAAACATAAGGTCCCAATAATGCAAACACATATGCATGTGATTTAACTTTCTGCATATGAAACATTCCATTGAATTTAATATGATTACTGCAGATAATTAAGTACATGAACATGTGTTTGCAGGATAAGGGACTAACCTACTTTCTTTTTTGTAAATGCTAGATTTTGATTAGTGGAAACATTTGGGCTGAGAATTTCAAAAATCTGAGTTGGCCTATTTCTGCTCCCACTGAAGTCAATGAGGAACACTGAAAGCTTTCAAAAAATCCTACCCTTAACTCCTAGGTAGACAGGAGATGCATGAATAATGGTGACACTATTCTCTTTGTGTGTTTTTTTTAAACTTATTTCCCCCCTATGGATTATAAATGTAGACCTGGAAACTCTGAACTGGGGAGAGGGCAGCCAAGTTAGCTCCAGTGTTTCATTTGACCATTTAACCACTTCATTCTAACTTTCTTCAATAATAGCACATCTTTACTCCTATAGCTAAGCTGTTCTTTAATTGGCTTTTTTAAAAATGCAAATGAACTTTTTTTTAACATTACATTTGAAGCTAGCATTCGCATTTTGCCTGTGCTAAAATTAAAGAAAGAACAGGAGCCAAAAGCATAAAGCAATAGACTTGTATATTTACTTTTCTGCAGCCTAACCTCAGCAAGAATTATTATGGTATTACTTTACACGTTTCTCATTGCATTTTTTTGTTTCTGGATTTTTCTTAAAAAGTTAAATTGTTTGCCATTTTTTTTTTTTTGCTTTAAAAAATGCAACAGTGACTCTGTCTATAGAAATAAAACACATGTAAAATAAAAAGCAGAAGCTTAACCAACTGAGCTATAGAGTCGTCATTCAGGAAACAACAACTAGAATGTCAAGATATTAAGGTCTTTATTTTGGGTACTTAAAAGCTGCCATATTTCTTCATTACTGTCATCACAGAAGGATATAGAGAATGACATCAAACAATATCTTTAAAAAAATTGAATATAAAATTTCAAAGTTAGCTCCTAATTCACAGTAAGGGATGTGTGTTTTCAAAGGGTAAAATCCTTTTTCCAGATCTGGTGCCCACAAGTCAAGGATGTTGATACATTGGAGAGGGTTCAGAGAAGAGTCATGAAAATGATTAAAAGATTAGAAAATCTGCCTTATAGTGCTAGCCTAAGTTAAACTAAATAGACTGAGTTCCTTGAGTCCTTGTCTACGCGACAGACCTTATAGTGGCACAGCTGTACTGCGGCGCCGCTGTAAGGTCTCCTGTGTAGCTGCTCTATGCCGGGGGGACAGAACTCTCCTGCCAGCATAATTAAACCACTCCCAATGAGAGGCGGTAGCTATGTCGGTGGGAGAGCACCTCCCGCCGATATAGCGCTATCCACACTGGCACTTTTGTCAGTGAAACTTATGTTGGTTGGGGGTATTTTTTTACTCCCCTGACCAACAAAAGTTTTACCAACAAAAGTGCTAGTGTAGACAAAGCTGAAGAGAAGGTTAAGGGGTGATTTGATTACAGTATGTAAGTACATACCTGGGTAACATATATTAAAAAAGAATTTCCAAACATTTTGTCTCTAAATTTCTGCATAAATACAAAGTCTAGTAACATTATTTAAAAATAATTTTATACTTGTGATATTACTGATTAGGTTTGTATAAAATCACAAGAATACAGGCAACATACCAGATTTATAATCCCTGTGCAGATATTAATGGTGTGTATCTGTCTAATTTGGCTCAAGCTCCTACCAAGAGTCAGTCAATACCAATACAACAAAAGGAGTTTTCAGATCTGCAATGTGCTAAATCAAAAAATGAAGGATGTAGCTTGATTTTTTTTAAATCCATGTTTACACTAAAAATATTCCAAACTTGCTAATAGATTAATATAATGAATCCCATGTCACAAAAATCTGAATCAAATATCAGTATCAACTTTCTGAGTTTTATTTTACCACCTCTAAGTTATCTTCTAGATCATCGTCAGAAATAAGCAAACAAATCTGATTTGACAGTTTAACCTTTAATGTTTAAAAAGAGCCAACAGCCTCATTCAGCACAGTAGGATATTTCATTATGAAAAATAAGAGAACACCAAAAGGAAGATTAATGACAAGAAAAAGCAGCATTGGGTACAAATCTTCATTTTATGTTAAGCATTTCATGGACGATTGATGGTCCTGTCAGACTCATCAATATGTAACAAGTATCAGTGTCTCCATGTGATCTCCTTCAACCATGTACCGTTAGGGACAATTTCTGCTCACATCAGAACAGTCCAGTTGACTTCATTTAGGCTACTTGGTTTAGTAAAGTTAGCAGCATTTGGCCATAGATTAGCTAGTTCTTTTTGCAGTAGAACAATGATAATTATGAATTTCTACCATGCAGAAACAAAAATACAAGTATGCAGAAGAAATGAGTACTTTACTCATATTCAAATACTATTATATAGTCTCCATTCAGCTTTTTATTATTTCCCATAAAAAGTTGACACTTTTTTGTGTTTATTACTCATACACAGGCCTTATATACATGGGTAACAAGATGAGATGCTGGGGTGTGTATTAAGTGACACTCAAACTACAGCTATTTTTAAAAAAAAGAACAGTAAAAGTTCTCTAATAACAGTATTTTTTTTCTTTTGTTATTGGCTTCAGCTTATGTGGAATAGCCCTTTGGAAATATATGGCTGTGAATATTATAAATGTGCTACTAAAACCAAACCCACATTGAAATGCTAAACTCACAGGGAAATTCAGTGAACTTAAATCTAAAATTGAACCAACTTGTTTGTTGGGATCACACAACCTTTTCAGTTCTGCAGGAGCAGCATAGGACCCACGGACCATGGCACCATCACAATCTCCTTTCTCTCCTAACATCCCACCATGAACCCTGTTGACTAATTTGTATTCTTTAGATGATGAGATGGACAGAGTATATTAGTGGTCTGCAAAGAACTTCTAGGCAGCCAGCTGACCTGCACCCCAAATGTTTTGTCTTTACTGCACAGGCATTGTAAGCCTGCACTTTACCACATCCATAGGATGTATCTTCAGAAGAGCAGGTGGCGAGTTCATTTCCAATGCAACAGAAGTGTGGATAGGAAATGCTTGTCTACTTCTTCTGCATTAAAGATCATCTACTCCTTTATTGGGTGGAGAACCCCAGAATGTACCACATAGTACTAAGTAATCGAGTGACCATAATAACAAGGAACCCAGAAACCCTTTTTACTAATCAGAGCATTCCATGATGAATCAGCCCTAGAATATGATAAGGCCCTATGAAGTGGCAGCAATGTGCTCACTGAAGATATTTTCCTCTGAATATACTAGAAGTGGGACTGGGGAGAAAGACTTGCCTCGCAGGTCCCTTAACACATATGTGGCGAGCAGACTAGTTGGCTGCAGGCAAATATTTCATATAGGTCAAACTTATGTCTTCTACCCCTCCCTCTAATAACCAACTAAAGGTGTGGGTTGTGGAGGAGCTCCTTGGATATGTTGGCAGAGTATGTTTTTGGTGAATGAGAAGAGATGGTCACTGCGCTTTGTGGGAGGGATAAATTGCTAAAATAAATCATAAGACTCATGAGTTTCTCCAGGATTCTCAAGTTTTTCTTGGTTTTCACAACTTCAAGAATTCAAAAACTATAAGCAAAATTTGGGGTCACAGTTCCTGGGTAACATAACTCACTAGTTCAGGGTTTGGGCAAATTATGCAAATTCAATAAAGCTCTACTGAAAACCCATATGTAAAGGGAGCGATGTGGTGGTGTATTTTTAAAAGTGAGATGAAATAGTTACTTACCACCTCACAAAGAATATGGAAATCATGTTCCTTCTCCAGAAATGTGGTCATTTCCCTCAGATGTATTGTCAATACTTGCATGCTTTTCAATAATGTGTTATTAATAAATTATGTTAGGGAAAGAGAACATGAACCAAATGTTTATTTTTAAGTGAATGCCTTTAGCTGAGAATATGCTCAGTGAACTGTAGCTCAAAAATACATTGGGGAATATACAATACTTGTTTATTAGATTACAAGTTGTCTGCAGCTGGTTGCACACAGGTGAAGTGCAATAAATACTGGCACTGATCTGAAAAGACCCATGGAATGGAACGTGGAGTTGCAGGTGTGTTGCTTTGCTGAGAGACTGCAGTTGGTTTAGTGACATTTAGCATACTCTCTCATTTTCACTTAGCAGCAATTCACAAACTGGAATAAGGTCACATCTGTAGTAGGGACAGAAGAATAAGTCTGGTTAAACTAAGAATTAACCCAAACCTTCACCACCACTCAAACCTAATCCAAACCAAATCTTTTTCAACATTGGAACACGTTTGATTAAATACATGGCAACTTTATTTAAAGGAACAGTACTCAGGGCTTCAGATAGGATTTAAAAGTGTAATGGAGAAACACTGTCCTCACACTCCCTTGATGTTTTGCAGTTTGTCTTTCCCGCCCCACTCTTGTGCATCTTTTAGTGTTTTTGCATTTCTATCAGTCTTTCCTCTCGGTCCTCCTATTTTTTCAGCTTGCCCCGCCCCATATATTATTAAACATCTTTTTTCTTGTCTCTCTCCCTCCCTCCTCTTCCCAGCTAAAGCAGCACAGAGTCAGGCATTTCTCTCTCATTTTGTTGCTGTTCCAAATCCATTGTCCTCTACCCTTCTCATGAGTTTTAGCAGTGCACTGCTGGTTCTCTGGTGCTTGGAGCCTCTGTACCATACATGCTGTACTCTGTCTCTATGCAACTACCCAACAGGCACCTATTCTAGGAGAACCTGTCAGTCTTGAGATCCTTCATGAACGAAGGCCTATCCTATTTATCTATCTTAGGAGTTTAGATATAATGTATCATCCTACCCCATGACAACCATCATTACCATCTACTATCCAGCAGTAGCCTTGGCAGGTCCTCATGGAAGGGCAGGCCTCCTTCCCAATCATCCACAGTGAAGTATCCAATCTCCCGAACCCAACAAGCTTTTAAATTTAAAGGTACACTGTGGTTTTCCCTCATCTTATGCCCCAGATTGCAGCTCAATAAAGTACCATTCAAAACATTCACTCCCTACCTCCTTCCCTTACTGACAGGTTAGTGGTTGACATGGAAAGAGTGATCCTTCTAGCTCCAGACTTTTACAGCCCCATAATAAACACTAGTGTGTGTAGATTATGGGGAAACTAGGCAGGTATACTAAACTGCAGAAGGAAGTAGGTTGTCCCCGAGTAACAATTTACAATGGAGATTAAAAAAAAAATACTTTGAACATCTGTATGCAATACAACCTTGAACTGGGGAGGAGTGAGCTAATCCCTTGTAGAGGAAACTCACCAGAGAAGTAGATGACCACAAAATCACTAGTCTTTTGATTAGAAGAATTTGGATAAGCACCCACCATTTAGGATGCTTATCTGAAGTAAATGTTGCAAACTTATCAAGGTTTTGCCCAGCATCCGCATATGTGGTTATGTCTTATGGTGGTCTGATTGTACATTTTAGCATGAGTCAGATAGTATTACTAGGAATTCTATCCTCTCTCATTTTCATGAAATTTGAATTGCACAGTTTCTCTGGCATAACTTTAAATAACAAACCAACAAAAACAGTTCAGGGCCCAGCCAGTTAGGCCTATCTTCTCCTCTATCTAAAAGTTTTGTCATGGGTATGACCTACTGTATATAAAATGATATTAAATCAAATATTAAAATTATGGCTACACTGTTTCTGTTTAATACTTTGTGCAAAAAAAGCTCAAGAAGTGACATTTTTGCTCACGATACCTTCTACTAGATTAGGAAAATGATTATAACACAAATGTTTTAATGTTGCAGGTGAAAACTTAGAATGCTGGATATCATCTAATGACCTCCTTCCTACTTCACAATACAGAATGAAATATACTATAATTCCCAGAAAATTGTGCACCTCTGTTGATATTAAAATAAGATTTAGGTGCCTGCACATTGGCTGCACCATAGTTTATCTCATTTCAATTTCATGTTTGTTATTTGAGGTCTAGCATAGTCTAAAAAAGGGATGTTTTCACATGAGGAGAACTTTAGGAGAAAGGTGGGAACAAGAGGAAGAAGCAGCAAAACCTTAATGGAGGTGTCAAGCAATTAGTAGAATGGGAAGATGTAATATTATCTTGGTATGCCTTTTTCAATAAAAATACATAAAACTTGTAGTTAAAAATGTTTTATTATGTTTTTTGAAAAACAACATAATTACAGAAGAAATATCAGGATAAAATGCTTGAAAATTACATGGATCATGGTGACAAATTCCCCACTACATTCTTTTTGTTAAGGAGTCAGATATAAAGCACGCTTGCTGGAGTCCTCATGGGAGAGGGCAATGGAGAAGAGAATTCCCCCCTGCCTCTCTTGTACCAAGAAGACACTTTCATGTAGTAATTGGCTCAGTTTTCAACTCTAAGACTAGCTAAGAAGATATAAACTTGCCCAAAAATATATAGAGACAAGATTATGAAGTTAACTTGAAAGATCATTCATTGGGTTTGACTGTTCCTTCACTGACCTGAGATGCTCATCCAAGAGTCGCATCTTGTGGTATTCTTGCCAATGTTCTCTTTCAGCATTTCCTTTGGGACATGAGTTTTGATAAGAAGCTTCCGAAATAGGAAGGTGATACCATCCATGGGCCACACCCTGGGACCTGGTTTTTCAGAAAGTCTTTCCATCTCATACTGTGAATTGAATTTTTATGTCCTCCTGCCCCATTGTTAATCCATCATGTCAGATAAGGAGCTTTTTCTTTTGTAATCATCCTCTGGGCCTCTGTGTATGATAACTGCTCATTTCAGACAGCTGCAAGAAACAGGCCTCTCAGTCTGAGATGAAGTAGATGATGGTGGAGAGGGAAAAGTACTTGGGATCAAACAGAGGTTTCTGCTTCACTGCTGTCTCTGCTTTACTGAACTTCACAGAGAGCAGCTGTTGCCTCATGCTCTCTTTCAATCTGCTCAAACATCTTTAATGTCCGGGGACTCTCCAGTGACAGCATGTGGTTCTGTTGTCAAGGGGAAAATCTCTGCTGGTAGATACAGAACGGGCAGATGGAGAAAGTCCTGTAAATTAAAACAAATACACATTTTTTAGCCGATATAACCCAATAGCTTCTATTTTTACAGAGTTACATAAAGATGCCACTTGCTGGAGTGTACAGACTGAACTTACTTCTGAAGCCTGGAGAAGTCTTCACCAGGAAGGAGCAGGATCGTGCACTCTGCTTGGCTATTGCAAAGGACAGGGACAGGGGAAAGCATCTCCAAGGTAGAGGTAAAGCTGATGACTAACACCTGTCCTCATCCAAGCTGACTAAGTAGATGCAGAGTCTCTTTTTGGAGATTGGGGTTATAAGCAACAAGAGGTTTATGGTAGATCATGGTTGTTATGTACATACTCAGATTATGGGGATGGGAAAGGTGACTATCATCGAAGCACCTGGCCACAGGACAAGAACATGATTTAAGCTACAAAGACTTGAATTTTAAAAATGTTAATGATCATGAAACATTTTTTTTCTTTAGTAAACAAGAGGTTTTGCAATTTTGCCTCCTGTAGCAATTAACTTTAAAAAACATTTAGAAATATCAATAAATTTTTAACGCAGAAGTTTAACAGTTCCTTTTCACAATTTTGTTAGCGCAATGTGATGAGCAGCAGAGAGCATATGAATGAGTTGTGAAAATTTAAAAAAAAAAATGCATCTCATTTTGGGTCCTGGAAGAGATGGTGGGTGGAAATTGTAGGAGCTCTGATAGCAGGCATTGTTCACAAATTAGCCCAGGTGGGAACTGCACCACCGAGGAAACTGCAATTTGTATAGAAGAAATAGAAATAAATAGTGATAAAAACAAAAGAAGGATCTCCCTGCTGTGGGTAAGAAGGAAAAAATGGTCATTGGACCAAACTTGTCTTTGAATCAGAAACTTGGTGCTGAACCACAAAGAACAAAATTGGCCATTTTTTACCCATGGGAAATTATAAAATAAAATAAAAATAAACTACTTTGATGTCATGGTTTTAGGTGCAGCCTGGTCTGAGCATGAGATCAGAGTCCAGAATGCCAGAATTCTCACCCCAGTCCTTGCTGGGTGGCACTCAACCACTTGGTCTTCTACCTACTGTTATCAGAGTCCCTTTTAGGTACAGACCAGGACTTTGAGAAACCATTTGTGGTAACAGCAGGCAGCAGACCCTATATTTCATTCATCTGGGAGCCAGAACACCATGGAGAACTAAAGGGACTGTGTGTTTAGTAACCTCAATTTTAAAAATCCTTTTGTATTCTTTACAACCAAGTCCAGTTTCTTCTCTAACTTGAGGCACAGTGCCACTCTCAGTTTTCCTATCAGCAAAATGGAGATAATAATTATTTTTCTATCTTATGGGGTGTTTTAAAGATTAATTTCAGTGGTTAATATCAGTATAATTAGAACTATATAAGGGCTTTGTGTTATTAATCCTGACTATGGAGGCCCTACTAAAAAGAAAACAAAAAATAAACAAAACAACCCTCTCAGCTATCCCTTCCTTGGCTCCTCCCAATAACAAAAACAAACTATTTTTTTCTCCATATGCGGAGAGAAGGAAACTCCCTTCATGGGGTAGGAATCAACATGTTAGAAGAGAACAGGCCAGTGGGAGTTGAATAATGATCAAAATCTTCCACTCATTCTTTTCCTTCTCTGAAGGAAACTAAACTGCACTGTCTTCCTTTCTCCCTTTGTGCATTTCTTTTCCTTTTTCCCCTCCCTTGTCTTTTTTTCAGGGTATGTTCATTTCTGTACGCCTGAAACATTGCTTCTCCCACTCACACCCTCCCACAGATCCCTTTCACTGCATTTCCCCACCCTCCTCAACTCCCTAGTGTCCTCAACTCACCTTCTCCCATAACAAAATAAGAACAAAATGTTACTGGTTTGAGTTTTTACAGCAATTTGCTGTAATCACTTTGTTCAATATTATATAACATGAAGTACAATACACAAGCTTCAAGAACAAGGAGGCCACATTTTACCTATTTTTAACAAATTTCTATTTGTGCTCTTTTCAGCTCCCATGCTGCCTTTCTCACATTCCAAAGTGCCCTTGTTTGACAGTAAGTGTTGCAATTTTGACTCACATGATCTAGATCAAATGAGGCAGCAAATTGAATTTAAACTCTGATCTTCATCGACCCGTCATACCTTGGGATTGAAAAAAAAAAACTACTAAGCAAATTAAAAATGTATTCATCCGGTCATACAACAGGCAATATGGAAAATACTAAAGCCAGATACATTTTATATGGATGTAATTAGAGTCTGAATGAGCTCTTCCCTGACATCTAGAGATGAGCTGTGGAAGAGGACTTCAGGAGCTGATATTGTTTGCATGGGCACACCCACCTGGCCTAGGTGCTCAGCCTGATGGGATTGCCTGCGCAAATGATCACTTTGGCTGTTGTTGGATCCCCAGTCTTCGTTATTGGGGCAGGAGTAATAAAAGGTTGTTATCCTTGTTGTGTGAATCAAGGGTAGCAGAACTGTACTTGACATACTCTGATTGAGGGACTCACCCTCAACTAAACGGCACTTGCTAGGCAGGGGACATGGGTTTCAAAACCTAGTGAGTTGAGAGAGGGTGCGGACAAGTAGTTGTTCCTGGTGGTGTGGGCCCCAAACACCATTCAACCTTTCCTCTCTCCGCTATGTAATAATAGAGCTAATTGAGAGTCTTGTTACACGCTGCATACCTGATACCTTGATCTAAGTGTTAGACCTGCTTTTGGGACAGTGTCTCTGATGCAAGAGACTGCCCAGTGTGCACCAGCAGTGAGGCTCCCCCACAAACAGCTGCAATCACTGAGAGCTGTGTTAAGTGGAGGGACCTGAAGACATCCCAGCAGATTGGTGAGCATTTGGTAGGGCGGCCAACAGAGAGGAGTGGCGATTGGCCAGTGAAGTGACCGGCGGAGAGGTGCAGTAATAGGGCAGCCAGAGGAAAAGCGCAGTGATCAGCCACCAAGGCAGCTGGTGGGAAGGCATGGCGATTGGCTGGTAGAGTAGCCAGCAAAAAGGATCAAAGTGCTGATCTGCCGGCAGGGCGGCCAGCAAAGAGGAGCGGTGAGCGAGTGCCTGGGCAGCAGAGCGAGTAAAGTGCCTTCTTACCCCCCACCTCCACCCAGGGTGGCAGGTGAACTCTGCGGATGCACCTCTAGACTCTAGGTCTGCACTGACCAAGGACAACAGCTGTGAGTGGGGTGCAGAGATGGGATGGGCGCATTAAAGGGACTTTTGGTTGCTGGATTTAACAACCTGACGGAAAAGGACATTACCCAACTTACTTGGGGTTGGGTCTTTTGCTCATAGTTTATGTTTATGAACCTTGTTTGTGGTGTTTTCCCAAATTAATGCTGAGTTATTTCCCTCCTTTTATTAAAAGTTTCTTTTCTACACTCAGACTCTGTGTTTGTGAGAGGAGAAGCATTGCCTCTTAGAGGCACCCAGGGGGTAGTATGTAATTGTCTCAGGTCATTCGGGGGGGGGGGGAGGGGAGGGGGCTCAAGCTGGTTTCGTGTTGTATTGTTGAAGAGAAACCCCTAGAGAACCGCCCCTTGTTGTTGCAAATTCCAATGGGCAGAAGGGTTACATCTGGCAGTGGTTCTCAAACTAGGGCTGCCGCTTGTTCAGGGAAAGTCCCTGGTGGGCCGGGCCGATTTGTTTACCTGCCGCGTCCGCAGGTTCAGCCGATCGCGGCTCCCACTGGCCGTGGTTCACCGCTCCAGGCCAATGGGGGCTGCAGGAAGGGCAGCTGGCACTTCCCTCGGCCCGCGCCGCTTCCCACAGCCCCCATTGGCCTGGAGCGGCGAACCGCTGCCAGTGGGAGCCGCGATCGGCTGAACCTGCGGATGCGGCAGGTAAACAAACAGGCCCAGCCCGCCGGGGCTTTCCCTGAACAAGTGGCGGCCCTCGTTTGGGAACCACTGCCATATAGGATTTTCAGACCACTAGCCATCATATACTTAAGTTGTATTATTTTTAACTGTAGACAGCTGCACTTTTTTTAGCTATATAAAAAGTTGATATTGTCAAAGCGCCCATTTCTACTGATTATCCTGAGGCCTAAAGAAGCAACCGTAGAGGCAAGCCTACACTAACACATATACCACATAGATTTAAAGGTCTTCTCCAGCTATAACATCAGTGATGCCATAATCTAGAGAGACTGAATTATATTAATCGCTCCATATTTAAGAGTACAATGGCTTTGTTCTTTCAAAAGTGTAAAGAACTAAAATGGTAACTGTAACACTGGCTTTGTAATTAGAAAATATACATATTTAATATACATACATATACATTTTTTCTCTTTTTTATTTAGAAATCTTCATTATTTCAAGGAAAAGAAGTAGATGTAAAGAGGTCACTATCAGGGGGACAGATACATTTATCAAGGCTCCAAAGTCTGTTTTCTTCTAATAAATTTATTTTGCCAGAAAATCACAAGCCTCCTTTGATAAATGAGATGCATTGTCTCTTTCTTGCATTCCTACCTCTTGATTCAATAGGTGGGGAGGATGGGGAAAGCAGCTACTCCAATTTTCCCCTTATTGTCCTTTGAGAAAGCAGTATATTTAAAATGGAAACTATTTGTAGGCTGGAAAATGCTACAAAATATGTTTTAGCTGTGTTATACCATCAGTTATGGAACCTTGTTATTTTTTGGATTAAAGTCTTAATTACAAAAATACTATATCCATTAGTATAGCACCACTTATCATTGATATAGCACCAGCGGGTGGATTGCTCTTTCCAGGGTCAGCCACTGGACCCTAAGGAGAAAGAAAATGTAGAATTATCTATTATTTCCCCCCATCTTGGAAGGAGGAGTGGGTTTGTCTCCCTTTCCCCAGAGAAACAAGGTGTTTGGCCCCCACACTTTGTGAGACAACTCCGTGCCTTCACACCAGTTCTGAGACCTCTTACCCTCTTCCCTTCATGCCATTCCTCTCCCTCCCTCCCTCCCTCCCAGGAACTGGATAGAATGGCAGCTCCCACAATCCAGAGGTTAGGGAGATGGTAGGTAGAGTTTTCTCTAAGCAGCCAATAAGGAGGCTCACATTTTGTTTCTGTATTTAAAGCAACATTTTCAACCTGAAATGATCACAGACAAATTGGGGAATTGGGGATTGGCAGCTCTCCCCTAAGGCTCAAAAACCCAACACGAAAGTGCCAAAAATGTGATTTGTTATTTGATTTTAAATCTTATGATGTGGGGAGGTTGTCATGATTTTTTAATGCCTGTGTTTGGCGATAAGACTTCTATTGTCAATTTCCTACTCCCTTTACCTCATTTGTTCCATGTCACAACCTCTAGAAGATACACAGTTTGATGCTGACAGACTAGCTCAGACCAGAGCCATAGGCCAGTTCACTTGTGTGTGAATATCAAAGGAGTTAAATGTATTAGTATATATATTCAGGCTGATTTATTCGGTGTGTTAATAGAGATCAAAGGAGATGTTAATTGTATTATTTTCAACCATCTATATCCTGTTTACTATTACATTGCATTTACATTATGCATGCCCAGTAATTAAATAACACTAGATCAAAGTGTGTGTTCATGAAAATGTGTATTCAGATGTTAGAACTTCATGAAAACTAATGGAATGTTACTTGTATTGTTTTCGCTTATCTATTCCTATTATAATGTAATGGCAGCATTTACATTATGTATATCCCTGTGACTAAATCACTCATTGAATGCAAATGAAGAAGAGTGCTAAATTCAAAGCAATTGGTCTTATCAGATTGTTGTCTGAAGAAGCTATAAGTACTGATTCAAAGGAAGATCCTTTATCTCTGAACTGTCTTGGACTTTTTCAGGGAAGTGTACTAGATGAAAAGCAGAGATTCCCAGAATTATTCTGGGTAACCCTGAAAAGACTTTTAGGAAACTGGCAGATTACTACATCTTTGCTATCATTTTAGGTTTACAAACTGACTCACCTGTTACTATGTTTAATCCGCTTTAACCTCTCAATAACTCTCATTCCTTTTCCCTAGCTAATAAACCTATAGCTAGTTTACCATAGAATTGGCTGTCAGTCTTGTCTTTGGTATATGACCTGGAATACCAGTTGACCTGGGGTAAGTGACTGATCCTTTGGGATTGAGAGAAACTTGATGTGGTGTGATTTTTTATTTACATAACCTTTTATCACAAAGTTCGGTTTGTCTGGGTGGCAAGATAGGTTGGAGAGGCTAAGGGGACTGTCTATGACTCCATGGCAAGCCTGGCGCTGTCAGATTTGTTACTGGGTCTAAAAAAGTTCCCAGGGTTCACTGCAGTTGAACTGTAGGCAGAGATGGGCACCAAGCCTACTTAGTTTCTTGGGGAGCCCAGGTGTGAAGAGAGATGCAAGGCTTGTGTGGACTTGTATGCAAATGATTAACCACTGAAAACAAACACACAACATCTATGTTGTGAAACAGTTGCAAATAACTGACAGGACATAAAGCCACAAAATGAAGGAAACAAAAAGTTAAACAACTCAACAATAAATATGCTACTTCTCGACCTGCAACCACATGTGACCACTACCACAACTATCATACAGCACAGATTATTCACCTTAACTCTGCCCACTTAGAATGCCAACCTTCCAGCTTTTACTAAATTACTTCCTGCTAATACACCAAACCATGACACTAAACATCCACAACTAAGGGTATGTCTATACTGCAACTGAGAGCACACTTCCCAGCTTAAGTAGACAGTTAACGCTCTAAAAATACAACTGTTGCCAAGGGTAGCATATGCGATGGCTTCGGCTAGCCACTTGAGCTGCTGACCATGCTAACCCTGGATACACTGCTATTTTTAATGCGCTAGTTCAAGCAGAGTTAAAACGTCTGTTTACCTGACCTGGGAAGCATGCTTCCTGCAGCAGTGTAGACATCCCCAAAGAGTTTTGGGAGGGAATGATATGGTAAAGGGGTGTGTGTGGAGGGGAAAATTGAGGGGTAGTTTGGTAAAGGAGGATGAAAGCTGGCATCCCTGTGGGGACACAGTTATGGCAGTTGTATGTGGTACATAGGAATCATGATAGTGGTAAGGTGGGTGCCTGTCAGTGCAGAAGTAGAGGGTATGTTAGCTCCTTAGTTTTTCCACTTCCTTGCTTTTGTGCTTATGTGTTATGTATATTATGTGTGTACCAAACTTAGTTCTTTCACAACAAAGTTTATTCATGTATTAAAATATTTTAGGGTTCTGTATCTGGAAAGACCATATCACTTGCGCCTGAAACAGTTTACATGCAATTCCAAGAAAGCCATATTATTTCCTTCTAGAGGCAACAAATATACCTTCAAAATGCACCGATCGCTGTCAGAGTGCCTTGGAAAGTATGATAGTCTACATTTATATTCAAACACAATATGTTTGCAGTTTAAGTATTTTCTCTATTTTATACTCTTAGAAGTACATAAAAAGTAAATTCCAAACTGGCCCAAAACTAATAACAATTGAGCCACCCTACTGAAATGCAATCTAAACTTCTGACCACTCTACTCTATGGTCATACAGTTGTTGCCAAAACTAAAGCTTAGATGCACTAAAGAGACTTAACATACAGCCAAATGGAAGGGGCTCACTGCAAATGTTATGCAAAGTGATTGTTAAACCCAGTGTTTATTTACTATTTACAGAACCTCTCATGCTTTTCACTTATGCATCTTTGAGAAGTATCGCTGAGGTTTAAGAATTTATGACCAAGTGTTGGTGGGATTTCAGGAGGGAATTGGTATAATGTTGGTGAATAATTCATTTCTCTGAGCTAAGTCCCTCTTTTAGGCCTGGTCTACACTACGACTTTAATTCGGATTTAGCTGCCTTAATTCGAATTAACGCTTGACCCGTCCACACAACGAAGCCAGTTAATTCGAATTAAAGGGCCCTTTAATTCGATTTCTGTACTCCTCCTCGACGAGAGGAGTAGCGTCAAAATCGGTATTATTAATCCGAATTAAGGTTAGTGTGGCCGCAATTCGATGTTATTGGCCTCCAGGAGCTATCCCACAGTGCACCATTGTGACCGCTCTGGCCAGCAATCTGAACTCGCATGCACTGGCCAGGTGGACAGGAAAAGCCCCGGGAACATTTGAATTTCATTTCCTGTTTGCACAGCGTGGAGAGCACAGGTGACCACAGAGAGCTCATCAGCACAGGTAACCATGCAGGCTGATAATCGAAAAAGAGCACCAGCATGGACCGTACAGGAGGTACTGGATTTGATCTCTATATGGGGAGAGGATTCAGTGCTAGCAGAACTGCGTTCGAAAAGACGAAATGCCAAAACTTATGAAAAAATTTCCAAGGGCATGATGGAGAGAGGCCACAATAGGGACACAGATCAGTGCCGCGTGAAAGTCAAGGAGCTCAGACAAGCCTATCAAAAAGCAAAGGAGGCAAACGGTCGCTCCGGGTCAGAGCCGCGGACATGCCGCTTCTACGCTGAGCTAAATGCATTTCTAGGGGGGGCCGCCACCACTACCCCACCTCTGACTGTGGATTCCGAGCTGGGGATAATCTCATCAGGTACACCTGATGATTCCGTGGAAGGGGAAGAGGAGGAGGAGGAGGACGAGCTGGCAGAGAGCACCCAGCTCTCCGTTCTCCCCAACAGCCAGGATCTGTTTCTCACCCTGACTGAAGTACCCTCCCAAGCCTCCCAAGCCAGCACCCAAGACCATGACCCCATGGAAGGGACCTCAGGTGAGTTTACCTTTTAAAATATAAAACATGGTTTAAAAGCAAGCATTTTTAATGATTAATTTGCCCTGAGCACTTGGGATGCATTCGCAGCCAGTACAGCTACTGGAAAAGTCTGTTAACATGTCTGGGGATGGAGCGGAAATCCTCCAGGGACATCTCCATGAAGCTCTCCTGGAGGTACTCCAAAAGCCTTGCCACAAGGTTTCTGGGCAGTGCAGCCTTATTCCGTCCTCCATGGTAGGACACTTGACCACGCCATGCTAGTAGCAAGTAATCTGGTATCATTGCCTGACAGAGCCTGGCAGCGTATGGTCCCGGTGTTTGCTGGCATTCAAGCAACATCCGTTCTTTATCTTGCTGTGTAATCCTCAGGAGAGTGATATCGCTTAGGGTAACCTGGTTGAAATAAGGGAATTTAATTAAGGGGACAGAGGTGGCCGTTCCTACTGGGCTGTTTGCCTGTGGCTGAAAAGAAATCCTTCCCTGCATTTAGCCAAGTGCAAAGGGGGGGGGGGAGGATTGGCCCAGAGCTTTTCGCGTTTTGCTAGCAGGGATCTTCCCTGATACCAGCCACGCGGTGGGGGGAGGGAGAAAGCACTCATCCCAGAGAATTCATGGCGGGTGGGGGGGGGGGTGTTAGTTTGGTTCCTGCAGGGATCTTCCCTGATACCAGCCACGCGGTGGGGGGAGGGAGAAAGCACTCATCCCAGAGAATTCATGGCGGGTGGGGGGGGGTGTTGTTAGTTTGGTTCCTGCAGGGATCTTCCCTGATACCAGCCACGCGGTGGGGGGAGGGAGAAAGCACTCATCCCAGAGAATTCATGGCGGGTGGGGGGGGGGGGGTTGTTAGTTTGGTTCCTGCAGGGATCTTCCCTGATACCAGCCACGCGGTGGGGGGAGGGAGAAAGCACTCATCCCAGAGAATTCATGGCGGGTGGTGGCGGGGGGGTGTGTTAGTTTGGTTCCTGCAGGGATCTTCCCTGATACCAGCCACGCGGTGGGGGGAGGGAGAAAGCACTCATCCCAGAGAATTCATGGCGGGGGGGGGGGGTGTTGTTAGTTTGGTTCCTGCATGGATGTTCCCTGATACCAGCCACGCGGTGGGGGGAGGGAGAAAGCACTCATCCCAGAGAATTGGATGGGGGGGGTGTTAACCTTCAGCAGCAGAAAACAAGCTAACAGGAAAACTGCAGCACAACGGGCTTTGCTTGGTATGTGGGAAAGCAGGGCGCAGAAGCCTAAAGACAGTGGCTTACCATGGCAGCATGCAAGGTGAATTCTGTTGCCCGGACCTGCGTCTGTGATCTCTAGCAGCAAAGCCACAGGCACTCAATATTAAGAGGCAAAATGCGACCTTGCACAGAAATCACATGTGCTATGTAATGTGAATAGTATACACCGTGAAAGAGTATAAGCATTGTTCTGAAAAATGTATCTTTAAAAAAAATTCTCTCTTTTTTTCACTCCCTCCAGCAGGTGCAAATGTTTCAAGCCTCCCTCCTCCTTCCCGAAGGCTATCCCAGATAAGGCGTCGTAAAAAAAAGATGAGAGAAGAGATGTTTTCCGAAATCATGCAATCCACCAGGAATGAAAGAGCTCATCTGAATGAGTGGAAGGAGACGGTTTGCAAGTATAGGAAAGAAGCCAGTGACCGTGAGGACAGGAGGGACCAACGTGAGGACATGAGGGACCAACGTGAGGACAGAAGGGACCAACGTGAGGAGAGGAGAGACGCTCGAGATGAGAGGTGGCAGCAGGAAGATCAGAGGAGTCAGGAAGCAACGCTGGGGCTGCTGCGTGAGCAAACAGACATGCTCCGGCGTCTGGTGGAGCTTCAGGAACGGCTGCTGGAGAACAGAGTGCCGCTACAGCCCCTGTATAACCCCCCTACCTCCTCACCATGTTCCATAGCCTCCACACCCAGACGTGTAAGAACACGGGGGGGGAGGCTCCGTACACCCTCCCATTCCACCCCAGTGGACAGCCCAAGCAAAAGGCTGCCATTTTTTTAACCTTTTTTTACTGGGCTTTTCCTTCCCGCAGATCCTCCTCCCAAACCCCACTCAGGTTCTGTGCCGCTACAGCCCCTGTATAACCCCCCTACCTCCTCACCATGTTCCATAGCCTCCTCACCCAGACGTTTAAGAACACGGGGGGGGGGGAGGCTCCGTACACCCTCCCATTCCACCCCAGTGGACAGCCCAAGCAAAAGGCTGCCATTTTCTTAACCTTTTTTTACTGGGCTTTTCCTTCACGCTGATCCTCCTCCCAAACCCCACTCAGGTTCTCTCCCTCTTTTTATAATCAATTAATAAAGAATAAATGATTTTTAAACAATGGTGACTTTATTTCCTTTGAAAGCAAGCTGGGGGAAGGGGGAGGGTGGGTTCCTTACAGAGAATGAGTCAATAAAGGGGGCGGGTTTTCAGGAAGGATAAACAAACATAAATTTCACACTGTAGCCTGGCCAGTCATGAAACTGGTTTTCAAAGCTTCCCTAATGCGCAGCGCTTCATCGTGTGCTCTTCTAATCGCCCTGGTGTCTGGCTGCGAGTAATCAGCAGCCAGGCGATTTGCCTCAGCCTCCCACCCTGCCATAAAGGTCTCCCCCTTGCTCTCACAGAGATTGTGAAGCACACAGCAAGCAGTAATAACAATGGGGATATTGGTTTGGCTGAGGTCTGAGCGAGTCAATAAGGATCGCCAGCGACCTTTTAAACGGCCAAATGCACATTCTACCACCATTCTGCACTTGCTCAGCCTGTAGTTGAACAACTCCTGACTCCTGTCCAGGCTGCCTGTGTATGGCTTCATGAGCCATGGCATTAAGGGGTAGGCTGGGTCCCCAAGAATAACAATTGGCATTTCAACATCCCCCACGGTTATTTTCTGGTCCGGAAAGTAAGTCCCTTGCTGCAGCCGTTTAAACAGATTGGTGTTCCTGAAGACGCGAGCGTCATGAACCCTTCCCGGCCAGCCCACATGGATGTTGGTGAAACGTCCCTTGTGATCCACAAGTGCTTGCAGCACCATTGAGAAGTACCCCTTGCGGTTTATGTACTGGGTACCCTGGTGCTCCGGTGCCAAGATAGGAATATGGGTTCCATCTATTGCCCCACCACAGTTAGGGAATCCCATTGCAGCAAAGCCATCCACTATGACCTGCACATTTCCCAGAGTCACTACCTTTCGTAGCAGCACCTCCGTGATTGCTTTGGCTACTTGCATCACAGCAGCCCCCACAGTAGATTTGCCCACTCCAAATTGATTCCCGACTGACCGGTAGCTGTCTGGCGTTGCAAGCTTCCACAGGGCTATCGCCACTCGCTTCTCAACTGTGAGGGCTGCTCTCATCTTGGTATTCTGGCGCTTCAGGGCAGGGGAAAGCAAGTCACAAAGTTCCATGAAAGTGCCCTTACGCATGCGAAAGTTTCTCAGCCACTGGGAATCGTCCCACACCTGCAACACTATGCGGTCCCACCAGTCTGTGCTTGTTTCCCGGGCCCAGAATCGGCGTTCCAAGCCTATAACCTGGCCCATTAACATCATAATCTCCAAAGCACCGGGGCCCGCGGTCTCAGAGAATTCTGTTTCCGTGTCCATGTCCTCATCACGCTGGTCGCTGCGCTGCAATCGCCGCCTCCTCCTCCTCGCCTATTTTTTCTGGTCCTGTGTAAGCATAAACTCCACGAGAAAGCGCGAGGTGTTTATAATGTTCAAGACTGCGTTCTGGAGCACAACGGGATCCATGCTTGATGCAGAATGGAGTCTGCAGAGTTCACTCAGGAAAAAAGGCGCGAAATGGTTGTCTGCCGTTGCTTTCAGGGAGGGAGGGGGAGGCTGTACCCAGAACTACCTGCGACAATGTTTTTTGCCCCATCATGCACTGGGGTCTCAACCCAGAATTCCAAGGGGGGTGGAGACTGCGGGAACTATGGGATAGCTATGGAAAAGCTACCCACAATGCAACGCTCTGGAAATCGATGCTACTATGGTAGCTTGGACGCACACCACCAAATTAATGGTGCCTAGTGTGGCCGAATACATTCGAATTTATAAAATCGGTTTCCTAAATTCGAATTATATAAATTCGGATTAATCCTGTAGTGTAGACATACCCTTAGAGATTAAATGGAGCATGTAGGGAAAACAAAGGTTTAATGTCATTGCTTTTGGTATATAATAAGATATAAAACCTCAACACTGCTGTATTGGAATGTGTTTATCAGGTATTTGATTTCCGATCACAAATCAAAATAAAGGTATTCACAGAAAAATAAAAGACACAGAGTGTCTCAAACACCACATACATTGATGAGAGTGGATATTCAAACTGCAGGGTAGGGTTGACTCAGTACTCAGCTGTACAACACATTGATACTTTTTTTGTTGCCATTTACCACCAATAGAATGATGTAGTGGGAAATGAGTATTGCCTTTCCAATATATGTCCCACTCTCCCCTGCACAGAGTGGACATAACTGAAAAACAGGTGAATGGACTTTGCTGCTGTGGAAAACTTGAGAAGAAAGTCACCTTTGGACTGAGACCATTCACAGAAAATTTTAGTCACAAGAAAGAGTTTTGAAGAAAGTTATGACTTTTTGAATGGGGGACAGAGACATCAGGGGAAAAGTGAGAAAGTAGCCATGAATAGGTGATAGAAAGGAAGAAACAAGCTGTAAGGGATAGAGAAATGGGGTAGAAAAGCAACCCCTAAAATAGATGGGAAACGGAAACCATCAAAGGGGCAAGATTAGAAAGGCAAAGGCACAAAACAAGCTCAAACTAGCTACAGGAATAAAGGGAAACAAGAAGACTTTTTATCAATACATTAGAAGCAAGAGGAAGACCAAAGACAGGGTAGGCCCACTGCTCAGTGAAGAGGGAGAAACAGTAACTGGAAACTTGGAAATGGCAGAGATGCTTAATGACTTCTTTGTTTCGGTCTTCACCGAGAAGTCTGAAGGAATGCCTAACATAGTGAATGCTAATGGGAAGGGGGTAGGTTTAGAAGATAAAATAAAAAAAGAACAAGTTAAAAATCACTTAGAAAAGTTAGATGCCTGCAAGTCACCAGGGCCTGATGAAATGCATCCTAGAATACTCAAGGAGCTAATAGAGGAGGTATCTGAGCCTCTAGCTATTAGCTTTGGAAAATCATGGGAGACAGGAGAGATTCCAGAAGACTGGAAAAGGGCAAATATAGTGCCCATCTATAAAAAGGGATATAAAAACAACCCTGGAAACTACAGACCAGTTAGTTTAACTTCTGTGCCAGGGAAGATAATGGAGCAAGTAATTAAGGAAATCATCTGCAAATACTTGGAAGGTGGTAAGGTGATAGGGAATAGCCAGCATGGAATTGTAAAGAACAAATCGTGTCAAACCAATCTGATAGCTTTCTTTGATAGGATAACGAGTCTTGCGGATAAGGGAGAAGCTGTGGATGTGGTATACCTAGACTTTAGTAAGGCATTTGATACCGTCTCGCATGATATTCTTATTGATAAACTAGGCAAATACAATTTAGATGGGGCTACTATAAGGTGGGTGCATAACTGGCTGGATAACCATACTCAGAGAGTTGTTATTAATGGTTCCCAATCCTGCTGGAAAGGCATAACAAGTGGGGTTCCGCAGGGGTCTGTTTTGGGACCGGCTCTGTTCAATATCTTCATTAACGACTTAGATATTGGCATAGAAAGTACGCTTATTAACTTTGCAGATGATACCAAACTGGGAGGGATTGCAACTGCTTTGGAGGACAGGGTCAGAATTCAAAATGATCTGGACAAATTGGAGAAATGGTCTGAGGTAAACAGGATGAAGTTTAACAAAGACAAATGCAAAGTGCTCCACTTAGGAAGGAAAAGTCAGTTTCACACATACAGAATGGGAAGAGACTGTCTAGGAAGGAGTACGGCAGAAAGGGATGTAGGGGTTATAGTGGACCACAAGCTAAATATGAGTCAACAGTGTGATGCTGTTGCAAAAAAAGCAAACATGATTCTGGGATGTATTAACAGGTGTGTTATGAGCAAGACACGAGAAGTCATTCTTCCGCTCTACTCTGCGCTGGTTAGGCCTCAACTGGAGTATTGTGTCCAGTTCTGGGCACCGCATTTCAAGAAAGATGTGGAGAAATTGGAGAGGGTCCAGAGAAGAGCAACAAGAATGATTAAAGGTCTTGAGAACATGACCTATGAAGGAAGGCTGAAAGAATTGGGTTTGTTTAGTCTGGAAAAGAGAAGACTGAGAGGGGACATGATAGCAGTTTTCAGGTATCTAAAAGGGTGTCATAAGGAGGAGGGAGAAAACTTGTTCACCTTAGCCTCTAAGGATAGAACAAGAAGCAATGGGCTTAAACTGCAGCAAGGGAGGTTTAGGTTGGACATTAGGAAAAAGTTCCTAATTGTCAGGATGGTTAAACATTGGTATAAATTGCCTAGGGAGGTTGTGGAATCTCCATCTCTGGAGATATTTAAGAGTAGGTTAGATAAATGTCTATCAGGGATGGTCTAGACAGTATTTGGTCCTGCCATGAGGGCAGGGGCCTGGACTCGATGACCTCTCGAGGTCCCTTCCAGTCCTAGAATCTATGAATCTATGAAAGGGCTGGTGATATAGGCCACGAGGAGGCACAGGTGAAGCACAGTGGGAGACATAGCAACAGAGGAGAGCAACCCACATAAACCATGAGCCTGGAGACTGCAGGATGATTTTATGTCCATGTTGCAAATATCTGATTGTATTTCTTTGCATTTCTCTGTCAACTTTCTAAGAAGAAAATGACCTAAAATCCATCAAAAATGTGAAAACAATCCTCCTTGGCCCCCAGAAGCCTAGCTTATTTTAATTGTTATTAATGACCATAAATTAGTAGTCATGTTATACTATAGCTATTGATTTTATGTGGAAGGTGCACAGGTCTAGATTCACAAAGGTACTTATGCACTTAAACCCCAGACAGTCAATGAGACAGAGAGAGAGCACAATCATGGGAATTACTCTATAGCTTTCTGATTTCAGCACTCATCCAAGATCTGGGAGACCCATGATCTAGTTCCCATGCTCCAGTGACTAATTATTTATTTACATTGCATCAGCTTTAATGGGAGAGACTGAGGTTGCCCCACATCATAATATCCAATAGCCCAAAAGTTAGTGCCCTCACTGGAGAGGTGGCAGATCCCTGTTTAAATCCCTTCCTGTCATCAGGTGGATGGGGAACTTGAACCAGGGGTCTCTCACATCCCAAGTGATTACAAGGTCCTTCCCTATTGTGAAAAAATGCCATAGGTGCCTAATGCAAAAAGAGTGTTCACAGCTGAGAATCACTAGAAGAGATAGGTGCCTATCTGCAGTCTAGATTTAGGTACATATCTCTGAGAGAGGGGCAGGGCTTAGTACACACTAACCTCTCTCATTGACATCTCCCATTGGCTAGCTTAGGCAACTTCTCACCTAGTGAGCTAGCTTTTTTGAATTGCAGTTTAAAGTGCCTATATCTCTCTGTTCGTGGTATAGGGATCCCAGGTGCCTAACTCAGGCTTTGTGAAAAACAATTGTTTTTCCTAGGATTTCCTAGGTGCCTAAAATGTAGTCACTGTGGCACTCAGCTTCACCACACCTAAGTACTTTTGTGAAGCTAGGCCCCAGATACTATTGTGATGGGTGACAGTATAAACCCCTCAGATAGATAGATAGATAGATAGATAGACAGATATAAGTGTAAAGAACCATGAAGGAGGCTGGCTTGTACTGTGGTAAATGTCATCCTTTATCCCACTCTCACAAGGAGTCTGTATTGCCTTACATAACAGGCATCTCTAAATTCTAATATTTATTTCTTAGACTCTCTTTCAATGATTATTTTGTTCCATCTGTCAGACTTCCATATCTCAGGGGAACAACTATATTACTCTGGAAATATCTGTGTACAAACTTATAAAAAATGAGTGATGAAAGCACATTGGTCACTGCGGGGGAAGGGAGGGAAATAACATCCATTTGATGTTCTTCTGGTACTATATACAGAAGAATCTTTTTACTTCAACATCACTGTACTCTGCTAACGGCCAGATCTATTTAAACAAAACAAAACAAAACCCCAAGACATTACTTGTTACCAGCAGCTCTTAAATGTGTTGTTAGTTAACAGCTTGATACCAGCATAGCAAAGTGCAGTTCATGGCCTGGTAAATGGGATGTTATACGTGTTGTCAACTAATTGCTGTAAAATTATTGATGTTACACTGGAGTGCTGTGTAAAAAGAGAGAGTGAATATGTATGAAGTGACTTGATTCTGGCATCTACAGTCACTTGATTCTAGTCACTATAAACTGCTGAATATAGATTAGTTTATTTGTTTTTGTTTTATGACCACCAATAAAAATACTAGTTTAAATCCTATGGCAATATAAATGAAAATAGGAAGTGTTTTTGTTCTAAAAAAAACTTTACAAAATAGCCATTTCAAGAAAAAATAAATAAAGCCACTGAATTTCAACCCCTTAATTTGACTCCGATTATTTTTCTTGGTCAAGTTGGAAAAGCAAACATCTCGTCTCCAAGTGTATCTAGATCTTTCATTATGTACACACCATCATTCTGCCAGGTGAGTTCTAATTGAAAATGTTTTCAAATATTTGTAGGGCTTTTTTCATTATAAAATTAAACAAAGAGAGAAATTACACCTGCCCAGGTTACAGAGCAACTTGGTGACAGAGCTAGGAGTAGGACTGAGGTCTCCTATGTCCAGTGCCCTAGACACAGAACAGTTATTAACAATTTAAGTCTCTGATCCTGCAGTCAGAACAATACACCTGCAGGAAGCCCTGTTGAGTTCAATGAGGTTCCATGGAGGTCCCAGGCCCCACCCATACAGATTCAGTTTCAGGACTGGGGCTAATTCTATATGTATTAATAATGTATGAAGATATCCTAATATTCACTTATTCTATTTGTAATTGTTTCAGCACTTTAAAGCTATTACAACGTAGCATTATCTTTAATCCTTATTTCCCACCCCCAAACAAGTTTGGTACAGTGAATTGAACACTTTACGATGCATACACTTTAAATGCTTATATAACAGCCGTGCATGCGACTGCTTGACATCAAGCTGTTTAGAATTCCTGATACAGCGCATCCAATTAAACAGATAAAAACTACTGTTATTTTTACTGCTGCTATTTTGCTGTCACCCTTGCTGTATTTATAATAATTTTATATGATACAAAATGTACTTTCCTTCATAGGGGAAAAAAGTGAGCAGTCTGAGATCAATGTTTCAGAAGAGGTAATGACCAGCATGGGAGGGAGGTAAGAAATTTAACATACAAAAACTATATAAAAGTAAGCTGAAGAGACTGACAAAGTAACAGATGGCAGCAAATTCTGAACTACAGTTGTCAGTCCACATCAATTCACTCTGGTGGGGGTGGCACCTCGGAATTGTGGCAAATACCAGTCCAATTCTGCAAACACTCATGCATACAGTCCTGTTGACTTTAGTGAGACTATTCACATATGTAAGAGCTTTCAGGGTCAGACCCAAGCATTAGAAGATGATATATTATATACAAAGATGTTCGTTCAGGATAGAGTCACAGCTTGCACCAAGAAGGCCCAGTCTGCAGTCCTGATTCAGGCCAAACGTTCACTGACTTCAATGGGAGTCTCATCTGAGTTAAGACTGCAGAATTTGGTCCAACATTCACTTTCTCCTTGTTTCCTTTCCATACTACTGCCTCAACATACTTTCACTGGTCGTCCACCTTGCATATGGAATCAGTAAAGGGACTGATTATAAACATGCATGTTGGTGCAGCTTGTCATAGCTTCACAGATAGAGCTGCAACAACATTTCTGTTTAAAGCTGAGTTTTGCATCCTTTTAAAATCCACAAATAAAATAAATTAAAAAAAAAGATTGTTTTGAAGATGGCTGGGTCAGATCTTTGGCCACAGGGTGAAGGTTGTGTTGCCTGGGAAGCGTCAGGCTAACTCTTCATTACCCCACTTTTCTAACGTTTTGGGTATATTTTTATTGTAACACTTGTACAGAAATGTGAAAGAACTGTAACTCCACATTTCTTAGTTTTCAAATGTCTGAATTTTGGGAATTCAACTCTCCTGTTCAGGTAAGGCACAAGTAGCAGAGAGTACAGTTGAGCACCTGTAACCCTTAATACACATTAAGAGTTTTTTGCATTTAAACACTATAAATGTTGCTCTTTATACACTGAAAAGCAAATCTCCATCTCTCTTTAAACCCATTTGGATCTTAACCTCCCACAATTACTAACATATACTACTTCCTAACAAGGCCTGCAAAATTCAAAAAGCAAGCAACCAATCCCACCCACTCCCCTTCCCCCAATTTGGATAATGTAGGACAAGCAATTTTGGAAATATGGTGAACCAAAATGTCTGAAAAAAAATAATTATAAAATGAACTCAGCTACGTTTTCAAGGTTGATCAATAAAATTGTTTTATTTTTATCAGACTTTCCTGGAAAAAACAAACAAACAAACAAACAAAAAAACCCTGTTCCCTGGGATGAAGTATGACTCGTAAATTATAGCTGGGAGAAAAACAGTTTTCTTGTCCCTTGAGAATTTTTGAGATTTCAAAATGTTTCCCTTCATGAATCAGGACAAAAAGTGGAAGTGTCAATTTTTGTGTTTGTTTGTTCAACAAAATGTCATATGAGGTGAACTGAAACCTTTTGTTTCAATAAATCTTTTTTATTTCACCCTCCCATTTCCCCCCATACACTGTAAGTTAACTTACATTTGAAAACAAAGTCATTTTGAACTGAAAAATAGAACTTTTAATTTTGAAAATGTCAAAGCAATTTCAATTCCCCCCCCCCCCCCCAAAAATCTTTTGAAACAGGAAATTTGCCCAAACCAACCTTTTCCCATGAAAAGTTTTGGTGTTGTTGAACTGCCATTTTGCAACAAAAAAACTCCAACAACAAATATTTGGTCAAAAAATTCCCAACCAGCTCTAATGGAAATATTCAGGAAGGTCACTTTCTTTTGGGAAAATTAAGAAGGTAGATGTTGAAATGAAGATAATAAGGGATGATAGTTCCCACTTGAACTATGGTATGACTAGTACTACGTAATACACTACAAAGCATGCACTATATTCAGATCACTTTTAATGTGGGGATGGAGGGGCAGGAAGGTCATGAAAGGAAAACAGGTTTGAAGTTCCAAATGTGTACACTATGTGTGTAGCCACGAATCAATTGTGAAATGCTCTGGGATCTTGAAAGGGCCAGCTGAGGGAATCATAACTGAAATTCAAAGCTCTAATACTACAATCTGATCTGCACTAGTCGACCTTTGCACCCATATTCAACCTCCTTGAAGAAAATTGGGCCCCACACAGATCTGCCTACTTGAATCAGATTGCAGGACCATTGTCTCAATTTGTAATGCTGATTGCAATTTTGACCTTTTTCATAAAAAAGACTGCAGTTTTAGTAACTTTTTTTTGTTAAATGGAAACTGCTGAACCAGGCACATCTTTATAGTGATAGAAGTGATTGATTTAGGTTTCTGGATTTATCATTTACAAGACTGAGCTTGTGCCATCCATATAATAATATAGCAGTTGCCTAGGATTTTTTGTAGATATTATCTGTATACCAAATCTGCCCATCTCCTCTGCAAGAAAGTCAGAGCAGTTTTACCACCCACATCCTCTTTCCCAGCTCTGTTCCAAGGGTCTCTAAACAAGGTTTGTGTCTTAGTGGTTTCACAACACTATATTCACTTTAAACATTACACAATTGACTATGCAGCATTTATTGCAGCACAAGAACTAGGGAACATTCTAGTCAGGAACAAATCTGACTGGAGATGAGTGGGCAAGAAGAAATGAAATCTCACATCTTACTGCATCAGTACTAGACCTGGCTGAAAAACTGAGATCCATTCCCACACAAAATAAACCATGTTTTTGAAATTGTTTTTATTCTGAATCAGGACAAAAAATCAGAAACTACAAAAGGCTTTTGCAGGAAGCAAGTTTCACTTTGGGAGAACCAAAAAATTAGATTTCAGCTTGCCAACTGCCCACCTCAAAGGTTGTAAACACAATATGTTGGGGAAGAGTCAACATGGCTTTTGTCAAGGGAAATCATGTCTCATCAATCTATTGGAATTCTTTGAGAGGGGCAACAAACATGTGGACAAGGGTGATCCAGTCAATACAGTGTACTTAGACTTTCAGAAAATGTTAAGCAAAGCATGCAGTCATGGGATAATAGGAAAGACCCTCTCATGGATCAGTAACTGGTTAAAAGATAGGAAACAAAGGGTAGGAATAAATGGTCAGTTTTCACAATGGAGAGAGGTAAATAACAGTGTCCTACAGGGATCTGTACTGGGACCAGTGCTGTTCAACATATTCATAAATGATCTGAAAAAGGGGTAAATAGTAAGGTGACAAAGTTTACAGATGATACAAAATTACTCAAGATAGTTAAGTCCAAAGCTGACTACAAAGATTTACAAAAGGATATCACAAAACTAGGTGACTGGGCAACAAAATGGCAGATGACATGTTGATAAATGCAAAGTAATGCACATTACAAAACATAATCCCAACTATACATATAAAATGATGGATTCTAAATTAGCTGCTACCACTCAAGAAAGAGATCTTGGAGTCATTGTGGATAATTCTCTGAAAACATCTGTTCAATCTGCAGCAGCAGTGAGAAAAGGTAACAGGGTGTTAGGAACCATTGGGAAAGGGTAGAAAATAAGACAGAAAAATATCATAATGCCAGATTATAAAACCATGGTACACACACAACTGGAATACCGTGTGCAATTCTGGTTAAAAAAAAAAGATATATTAGAATTGGAAAAGGTACAGTGAAGGACAACAAAAATAATTAGGGGTATGGAACAGCTTCCATATGAGGAGAAACTAAAAAGACTGGGACTGTGCAGCTTAGAAAAGAGAAAATTAAGGAGGGATCGACTAGAAATCTATAAAATCATGATGTGGAGAAAGTAAACAAGAATGTGTTATTTACCCCTTCACATAACACGAGAATCCGGGGTTACTCAATAAAATAAATAGCTGGCAGGTTTAAAACAAACAAAAGGAAGTACTTTTTCACATAATTGCCAACAACCTATGAAACTCGTTGCCAGAGGATGTTGTGAAGGCCAAAATGATAACTGGGTTCAAAATAGAATTAGATAAGTTCATAAAAGATAGATCCATCAATAACTATTAGCCAAGATGGTCAGGAACACAAACCCATTCTCTGGGTGTTCCTAGCCCTCTGACTGACAGAAGCTGAGACTGGACAAATGGGGATGGATCATTCAGTAACTGTCTTGTTCTGTTCATGCTCTCTGAAGCATCTGTCACTGGTCAATGTTGTAAGACAGGATACTGGGCTAGATGATCTGATTGATCATTGATCTGACCCAGCTGGGCCATTCTTATTTTCTTACCTTCTTTTTCTAGAAAGTGAAATTGACAAGAGCTTTCCATGTAAGAAGCTAGGGCACTGTGATTTCAATTTTTCCAACAGAAAAACAATTGTATTTACATTATTCATTTATTTATTTATTTTTCAAAATATTTTTTAAAATTTTCCTATGGAAAATGTAGATTTTGAAAAATGGCATTTTCCACTGAAAAAAATTTACAATGGAAAATTCCCAGCCAGCTCTAGTGAGTAAATCAAACATTATTCATATTGGGTCCAAAAAACTCCTTTATTATTGTATTTTCATAAGATTCTCTTATGTGAGAAAGTTGAGCTTTTAAAGACCAACATCCAAACTAAGAGTATCTCAAAACTATGGACAAAATAGTACTCTTCTCAGAACTGTAACATCAGATACCTGCACTGCAATTATGAAGTAAGCTTAAAATCCTAATTGTAATTGACTACACAGCGGACTTTGAACTGCCCAGCTGTGACCTCTTTCTGTAGGTAATATGACAGCAACAAAACAGTACTCATAATAAAATTCAGAAATTTGGATTTTCAACTAAATTATTGAAATTTCAACAAAGAAAAGGGGGATGACATTTTCTTTTCTTTTTTTTTTTTTTTTGGTGTGTGTGAATATTATATACCTTTTTGTAGCGAGTTCCAATAACCATCTTTATATCATACCTGTTTAAACCAACAGCTTATCAGCCAGAGTGGGTATTGTTCCAGCTTTTATAACAGTAGTACCAATTTTAAATGTATAGTGCAATAGTACAATTTTAAATGTTGTAAGTGCAGCAGAATAGAATTCCACTAAGGTTATATTCCTCGATGCGCACCACTTACAGAAGCAGCCACTCTTACCTGAACTGCATTCAAATGTACTCCATGTCCCCGATTAAATTTAGCTAAACAAGATTCTACTGTATGTTTAAATTAAATAATGTGAATTTGGACATGTACATATTTTTCATTCCCCCTCAGACCTAATCCTCCTCTCCCTCACCTTCTATCTCTTCCTCTCCTATACTATTGATTCTCTCTCCACTATGGCTTTCCTCAGAACTCCCACCTGCCATGATCCAATTAGCTTTCAGCTTCCATTTACATTTTTTAAAAAAAAAAATCAAACTGCTTTAATTTCCCAATTACAGTTTTAATTAAAGCGTGAGCTGTTAAGGTCAAGCAAAGAGTGCCGTGGAAAGCTGCAACTAACAGACATTGAAACCACCATAAAAGTTTAAGAAATCATTTAAAATTCCTTATTTCCCCCTTTCAGTTCTCAAATTAATAATACTATTTTTAATGGGGGAATAGGGGCACTCACCTTTGAATAGTGTTTGACTGTCCACCCCCAAAAAGGCAAACCATAGCACCCATATATAATCTGGCATGTTCTATTGTTTAGTCATTACTAGTGGAACAAAACAGTACCTAAAAGTGGGTCACAAAGGATTTCACAGCCATGCTTTCTGTCTTATTGTCATGGATATGAAATTTTGTGATGCCTCTAAGCCTCATTTCTAAACAAAAATAAGTGAGAAAAAAGCAGACAAAAAAGGCATGTGATTAAAGTGGTATCCGTCATAATTAAGGAGATGACTAAAAATGCAAGGTCATCCTGAGAAAGCAATGACCATTTCATGAAGCCATATGCCTTTGTCTCTCTTTTTCCCAGAGATTAATGATTATGGGGAATCATGAGAGAGTGTTTTGCTTTATGCTTAGAAATGACTCCTTAGCTAGAACAGTCTCAAAGCCTGTACTAAAGGGATCAAGGAACGCTTTTCTTGTGCGGCACATGGGGGAAGCATCATTATCAGAACAAAACACTTTATTCCTTCTTCTTCTGATATTCTAGATGAATTTGCTATTCTGCAATATTTACATTTTGACAAAACCAAGTATGTGATGCCAAAAATATTACAAGGGGCTCTTTCAAAAAAATTCCACCTCAGTCAACAGTACATATGATATTCCTTGGGTAAAACAGCTGTCCTGCCAAAAAATAAAATAGATTTTCCACTCTTCTACAATACCCCCGCCCCCAAGATCCATATCCTTCCATTGCCAAATCCATCAGTCTTTACATCCCCCATCCTAAATCCATCAATCCATACACACTCACCAATCTTGACCTACTATGCTTCCCCCACCCCAATACCGCATGAAGACTCCACTTGATGGACCTACTCTACCTGAAAACTATATTTGGCAGAAGTGGGATGGTTGGTCAGATGGGAAGCAGCTCTCCTTATGTGAACATGAGGTGTACATTTAGGAGATAGGAGAGAGACTACTTGGACCAAATGGGACCTAACTGGTTTACATAGAGAAGCAAAAAGTCATATTTAGTGTGACAATGCACCCTCTCCTCAGCAAGAAGAAAAAAAATGAAGATAAATATAACAGGAAGGAATTATGAAACTTACCAGCTGGGAAAGAGGGAAATGCAGCAAACAACAACTGGTTTCAAAATGGCCACCTAAGTGCTGCACTGACTCACCTCTGTGGAATTTAAAAGGAACTCCAGTCCAAAATGCAAGCTGGGGGGGAAAAAAACCAACCTTCCCGTAAAAGGTCAGCCCCAACTGATTTGAAATAAGACTCTCTCGAGGAAAGGTGGTTTTGGTTTACCAACCCAACAGAATCATGCAGTAGTGGGACTGCATGTAGCAAAAAAGCTCTGTCTTCAATTGTTTTCTCCAGCTACTAGAAGCTAATCTCAGGGCTTCTAAATAGGCAGTCAAGGCTTCTTTTCTTTCCCCTTTTCACTACTGGTTCTTTCCTCTCGGTGCAGTACTTTGGAACAAGAAAGCAGGAGGATTAGAGAGCCAGCACTGCTGGTTCCTGATCTTGGACAGTAGCATGGCATCAGTGGTCTTAGAAAAAAAAAAAACCAAGGAGAGTAAGGACTCCGGATTGTCAACCCCAAGTGTTCAAAAATCATAAAAGATGGGCTAAAAATCAAGATTTTTTTTTAAATGATACATTTGGGTTACTTTTCTTTGTCTTCTAGTTCTGAACTTTTAGGGTACACAGGGTCATGCTTCCAAGCTTTCATCCTCCACCGCAAGGGCTGGAAACTTTATTTGAGAACCTCAGCTTTTGTTGTTGTTGTTTTAATCACATCACTCCAGGAACTGGAGGTTTAAGTAAAACACCACATATTTGCAAAAGCCATTGTCAGATCTAAGCAGCTGGCCATCGCAGGAAGGGGGCCAGTGATAAAAGGGGTGTGGGGGAGTAATAGTCAGGTGACAGACAAAGAAAGAGAGTGAAAAAGAATGGTGAAGCTCAAAAGATGGGAGAGAAATTGGGCTAAGAAAGGAAAAGGAAACACTACAGGGACAAACAGTGGAAGGATGGTTCTGTGGCTAAAGCACAGGACTCGGAGTCAGAACTCCTAGATTCTATTCCCAGCCCTGCCACAGACTTGCTGTGGCAGCATGGGCTGTACAAGCCTGTCCAGGACCCTGGGTATATATTTCATTGACTAGCCCAGAGTGCCACAACTTCACTGCTACTGTTATCTGAGCTAGTTAGATCAAAGCTAGCTTTGGTACGTCTACGTGCACTGCAGTCACACCTCCGATATCGCTGTAGACATACCCAGTGTGAGCTTGGGAAAATCATATTGCTTCCTTGTACCTCAGTTTCCTCGGCTCCACAAGCCTGCCCTCAAATTGCTAAGTACTGGCCTACCTCCCAGGGAGGTGAATGTACCCTTGGATGGAAGGATTATAATTGCTGTTATTATGAGATATAAGGTGAGTAACCTTTTGACTTGCTCTGTGCTAACATCTACAAAAACATCACTTGAGGAGCTACTCAGAACTTGGGAAGGGAACTGGTTGCTTCTGTGTTTTGCATACCAATGTGATGTCATTCATAGGGCTGTATTTCCCCAGACTGATGTGTGTGTACATGTGGGGGGTTAGGGTGAATTTCCCTTGGGTGGTAGTGAAGTTGCAGGAAAGAAAAAAGTTCCCTCCTAGTACCAGATCTACACATAATGGACTGGGCTGGTCAGGTAGGCAATGGGGGTAAAATCTGTTCATTGTCTGTAGGGCTGCAGCTCAGTGCACCTTCATACTTGCTGCATTTCTGTTTATGTTCTGCTGGCCAGGCTGCTAGAAAGGAAGTTGAGGAGACTACATGGCATATCCCCCATACGTTCCCACTCGCACTGGAAGATGCAGGATGAGAGTTCCCCTTGCAGCTGTTATTGTGAAAACGGCAGGTGCATCAGTGGCTCAGCAGCTGTTTGAGGGAAGAGCGGTTGGTTCAGTTTCTGCCTCAGCAATGAAAATTTTAAGAAGCGGAGTCAGACTTAGCAATTTGAGGGCAGGCTTGTGGAGCCATTTGTTAGTTATCTACCACCCCTATTAACAATTTCTGTCCACTAGGAACACCCTGTGTGTGTTAATCCATGGGATTGCCTCATGGGGGGAGGGTCTTTAAGATATACTCCAAGCAAATGCCTCATTTGACATACAAAGTGCCGGGGCGGCTCTATGGTTTTTGCCGCCCCAAGCACGGCAGTTAGGCGGCTTTCGGCGGCATGCCTGTGAGCGGTCCGCCGGTCACGCGGATTCAGCAGCATGCCCGCGGGAGGTCCGCTGGTGCCGCGCCATCGGTGTCCCCGCCGCCGAATTGCCGCTGAAGCCGCGGGACTGGCAGACCTCCCGCAGGCATGCTGCCGAAAGCCACCTGCCTGCCGCCCTCACAGCGACCGGCAGGCCGTCCCCTGCGGCTTGCCGCCCCAGGCACGCGCTTGCTGTGCTGGTGCTGGAGCCACCCCTGCAAAGTGCACGTGCGTGTAGGCGCGCACACACGTACGCATGCTGGAGCTTTAGGACCCTCATTCTCCCCCTCCCACCCTCCTGTCTCCTGCTATAGAAATGAAGCCCTGCTGCTTGTTTCTTTTAAAAACTGATTGCAAGGGTTATAATTCAAGGCTATTGTAAGGAAATGGGTTAGAATCTTATATGTAAAGAAAGCTTATATGAGTCCAAAGTTGTCCAAAGGCTGGCTATGTTAATTAAAAAGGAGCTCACAGGAGCCCTCTCCAGTTCATCAGGGCACAAAACCACACACAGTCTTAATTGTTTTAGAAGTAAAATATAAGGTCATTCCTCACCTACTCCCAAATCACAACAGCAATCACCACTTTCAGTCAAATCCAAACATAATTCAGATTCCTGCTAACCACAGTAGCTGGGAAGTATGTCAAATACAATTCAGGGCCTCATAATGTAATTCAGCAGAAAAGATTTTTGGTCCTTAATACAGGTCAAGATACTTAATACACATTTTACACTCTGAAATTTATAAGGACAATTGAACACGAAGGCATCTGTTCTCCCTCTGATGCACAGGAGATTTATATACCTAGCAACCCTAAAGCATCAATGTGAATTGCAAGTAAATATTCCCTGTTCATTGATGAGGAAATGGATTGCAAAGTCTGGACTGTTATTCACAATTCTCCTCAGTATGTGAACAGGTAATTATAGCTTTGTTTTTGGATTTCATCTTCCCTGTGTATATGGAGGCCTCAGCTAATGTTCTTTTAATTGAAATAGTATTTTCTAGTAGAAATGACTGATGCAGAGATATGACCTATTTAATGATAAATGTTTTTTGTCAGAATTCATTTGTTATTTTTTAATGCTCCACGGGAATCATGTGTTTTCCTTATTTCTTAAACCGTAATCTTTCAGTGTTCCACTCACATGTAGGAAATGGCAACAATGGATTAAAATGTTCATGGCCCCACATAACCTGATGATGAAACTCCAGCAAAATACAGGCCTGATGCTGTGAGGTATAGTTTACCCTCAGGTCCTATAGAAATGTTTGACTTCAGTAGGAGTAGAGGGTGGCAGGAAGAGTTAAGCCATTTGCAGGATTGGCCCCTGTATTTGCAAAAAGCAACGGAGAGTCCTGTGGCACCTTTAAGACTAACAGATGTATTGGAGCATAAGCTTTCGTGGGTGAAAGCATGCGTCTGACGAAGTGGATATTCACCCATGAAAGCTTATGCTCCAATACATCTGTTAGCCTTAAAGGTGCCACAGGACTCTCTGTTGTTTTTTTACAGATCCAGACTAACACGGCTACCCCTCTGTATTTGCAAAGATATTTAGGAACTGTCAATGTCTTTAGATGGCTTGATTAAATCATATAACAACAGGTATTGCGATATTTAAAGGGTAGGAATAGGTACCCTGCAAAGGCATATGGTTCCCACTAGAGAAGAGCTCAAACATCTTAACAGTGTAAAATCTTTGAGGAAGTATCTATAGTTTCACAAGAATGTGTGTCATGATATCTCCAG
This sequence comes from Emys orbicularis, assembly GCF_028017835.1. Lineage (NCBI taxonomy): Eukaryota > Metazoa > Chordata > Testudines > Emydidae > Emys > Emys orbicularis. The sequence continues at coordinate 261,948,270 of NC_088683.1, read as the reverse complement.
GAAATGGATATAATTTAAGTATGCAATCAACTTTTGAAGAAAAAAAGAAATTTTCAGCTTTCCTAAACATATATTTAATAGGAACATAGGAATTGCCATACAGTGGGCAGTACTAAATATTCAGAGAAGGTGCAAAAACTCCACAGTAGGCAGATGTGAGATAATTTGCCCTCTACATTTGGCTTCATCCTGATCTCTAATAGAGATTGGCTTAATCTTTAAGCATGACGTTTAATATCCCTCCCAAAAATTGTATCATGGTTAATTATGACAATTTGGGGCATTTCTAGATATCTTTATGAAGCATGGATTTTATATAATTTTACACACACACACACACACACACACACACACACACTTGTCTATGCATTCATATATTTGAGAGAGATTCTTTCTGCACACGGCATTACGCACACACAAAAGTATGTTAAAAGAACATTATTAAGGTTACAAAGTCAAGCACTCAAAAATTAGGAAATGCCAGATTAAGATAGTCTGTGCAATCTTATTTCAGCCCCCTTGTGTGTATGCACTGTGATCCAGTCCTTAATTACAAGATCACATACTATTTTTTTTCGACAGGACCCCTGCCTCATTCAGTGCACAGAATAGGCAGTTCTCACTTAATGAGTAACTATGCAATATTTGGTTTTCTCCTCATGGCACACTATTGAAACCATGCTCTGAAGGCATCATTATTAGTTTCCTCATAAGCTTTTCTATGGTGCTTGTCACTATAGTATCCGAGTACTTCACAGTCATTAATGAGTTTATTTTCACAATGCCCCTGTGCGGAGACAGGGGGTATACCATTTTCAGATGGGAAACTGAGACACGGAGAATTTAGGCACCTACCCCAGATTAAGGTGTCTAAATCCCATTTTTAGGCTCTGCTGCAATCAACAAATCCTCGGCTTGGCTGCCGCCTAATACTGTAAGCACCTGAACTCACTCAGTACCTAAGAGTTTGCAGTAAAAGTACCCTAGGTGCCTATGTTTCTGCCTCTGAGCATGTACACTGCTATGTTGTTCTATGCGCCCAGGCATCTAAACCCCAAAGAGATACGGGAACTGGGGGAAGATAGCGGTTCTTCTGCCTAAGTCATGTGGGGGGCTCAATCCAGTAGGCATGCTCAGAGTCCTCCTAACTCCACACAAAACAGCTGGGGGGAGACCTCCCTTACAACCTTTAGCCCAGTGGTTAGTATAGTCACCAGGGATGTGAGAGACCTTTGGTTCAAGTGCCCCTCTCTGCCTGATACAGAGAAGAAATTTGAACAGAGGTCTCTAATCTCTGAGGAGTGTGCTCAAACCACTGAGCTATGGGATTCTCTGATGTGGGATTCTCTCCTGTTGAAGCTGTTCCACTGTGTATAACTAATTAAAGGGTCACTGGAGCATCAGGACTGGATCCTGAGTCTCCCCTCGCACAGGTGCATGCTCAAACACCAGACTACAGAGACATCCTCACATTCTCTCTCTGGCCCAATAACTCTTTACTGAAGTGAGAGGCAGACCCTGGTGCATGTCTATAAAGCGCATCAGGCTGCAGCCCTTCTTCCGGCTCCTCCAGAACCTCTTACTGAGGTTCTGGGTGCATTTTCCCCCTCACTTGTTTATCTTAGTACCCCCCCCATGAAGTCATGAGAATGCCTCATCAACCTCTTCCTAGTGCTGGCCGAGATAAATGTCCATCCCTCCAGGAGGAGGAAGCTAGATGGGGGGTAACTCTGACTGTGGGGCCTATTTCCATTCCCTAGTCAAGTCATGTGTCCAGGCAGAGCTCCTCTGGGCAGTGTACACTCACTCCTTAGATACTTTTAAGGAGTAATGGGCACTGTCAGGGGTTTTCTGCTTAGTATTCCCTTCTGGGAATCTTTAACATTTGACCTCCCTAGCATTCTTTTATTCTCTGGGAAAGGAGATTTGTGGCCTGGGCTCAGTGATTCCTCCCCACAGCTGAGGGGAAGGGCCTTTAGTTTTGGGCATTTCTAGGCCTGTCCATTCCCAAATACTCAATAGGTACACAACTTCCAATTGCTACAACAAATGAAGCAGCAGTCTACAGATAACAGTTCCCTTTATTACATAACCTTGATTTCACCTCCAAACAAAGCCACCCGGTGCAATGAATAAGACAGTGACCCCATAGAAAAAAAAAATAGTGTAAAATCATACTAGTATAAGATTAAAGGCAACCTTAATCTGGCATTTACTAATTTATGAGTGCTTGGCTTTGTAACCTTAATAATGTTCTTTGACAATAGTTTGTGTGTGTGTAATTTCCTAAATTCTATAAAAGCAAACATCTGGTCATCGGTTGTAATCTTTAGATACACCACCTGGACCACTGTTACTTGAGCTAATGCAGTAACTGATAGCAGTAGTATGTTGTTATTCTCTATGTGGGCCAGCATTAGAGGGGGATGGGACACTTTGGCAGTGGATTTCACAGATATTTGCTGACAAAGGAATGATGAGTCTTAGAAATTTGGGTTCCCTTTCAGGCTCTGGAGAGCAGTGTGATTGAGTGGGCATTCTAGCCATCCAAGCACTGAGCTGCAGCAGAATGTGTCTGCAGGAATTAATTATTAATTAAGCAGGCAAGAAAAGAGAAAAAATGAGAAAATAAGGTCAACAGCACTGATGTTGTCTATCCCAATTAAAGGCTTATAATGTATCCGTTTCTGGATCCTATTATTCATACACACTCCTCAAGCCACCTATTTTTAGATTTCTCTTTCCTGACTTCTGAGCAAAACTTAGATGAAACGTAAACACATATAAATCAATAATGTTCTCCACCTTCTGAACTAACCTAAAGATATAATGGTTTGCCCTAAAAATAGGAGGCTCTACTCAAAACTCCTAGAACCACTTCAAAACCAAAAATGCCTTTAATAGAGCTAGCCAGAAAAATTCCAATGAAGTGGGTTTCTTTTTTGTCTAAATTTACCAATTTGTCAAAATATAAATGTTTTGCGAGGACAGTTTGATTTTGACAAAGTTCCTTGAGAACCCAGGCAAGCTTTCCAAACCTGCCTACCTTGTTTCTCATGTCTGGTGGGCTGCTGGGGAGGCCCAGGGTTTTAGGATATATAGTCCTGGGCAGCCTGCTATATGGATTGTACCAGGGCTGGGGGTACCAGGGTTCCCAGGGTCCACAGCACTGGGACAGTCAGCCAGGCAGACCACATTGGAATTGGAGATCCCAGGGCTTCTGAGTCCACAGCTCTGGGTCAAGCAGCCAAGAGGACTGTCCCAGATTTGGGGAGCTTAGTGCTTTCTCTTTCATGGAAAATTTTGATTTTTTTCCCCACTTTCATTTCTAATTGGAATGCAACCCAATTTCAAAATATCAAAATCCTCAGCAAAATGGAATTACCTTTCTCTGCCCAGCTTTAGTCAGGAGAGATTGTGAGTATGAGGTTTGTTTTATTTGTATAATGAGTGAAATAAAAATGAAAGAACTGCTTCATAGGAGGAGGAGACTAATGAGCAATTCTTCCTCGGTTGATAGCACTGGCAGTATATGGGTTCTTGCTTGGCTACATCCATTGTGCATCAGTTCTTCTGACCTTGAAAATACAGGAAACTAGCTTCTACATACAGAATGGAAGAGGGGAAAAGAAACACCACTTTTTGTAGTATTTTCTATTTCACATTTCCAAAGAATATCAGCTACATAGATAAAACAAATGTGTGAATATCCATCGCTCTAGTGAATGATACCAGTGCACATCCTGTCTCCAGTGCATCTTTCACTTACACATAAGTTAAATGGTTTGAAAGTCAAATAAAGTATAGACAAACAGAAAACCCTTTTTTCCCAGTCCCATTTTGTACGTATTGAACAAATATAGTACTGACAAACAGGACTAATTTTAAACTAACTACAACAATAACAAAGCCTGTTATTTGTTGTTTCTGATTAGTCAGTGACATGTTTTGGCTCTAAGAAACAACATGTGAAATAATCAGCAGAAGCAAATTGAGTGAAAGCAAATAATTGCTGGTGAAATTCTCCCCTGTACACAGGGCCTACACAAAGACCTGTGACCATAAAATAAGGTCGTAGTGGTCCACAGGCTTTCATAGATTCTAAGGCCAGAAGGATCTACTAGATTATCTAGTGTATAACACAGGCCATAGGTGAATTTCATCCTATAGAAGGAGGAATAAATCTCATTTTTTTATTCTTCACAAGTACTTAAAAAGGACAGGACATTTTTGTTGACACTATATATGTGACATTTGGGGCGGGGGGGGGGGGGAGGGGGAAAGAACATCCACATAGATAGATATTTAGACAGCATCTGACCACACACTTAAGTGCAGAATTCATATATGGGCAGAAGGACTTCATCTTCTGTCCATTCTACAGAGAAATGATGCAAACACCAAGGCAGAATGCACAGTTTACTAAGTAAGTGTCAACAAACAAATTGGTTGGTTTCACAGTATACATTACAGCAAAAATCCTCCATAACAATAAGTCTACTTGTCATTTTTTTCTGATGTAGCATTGCACTACAAGGTTATCTGGAAATTTTAGTGGCAGATCACTTAGGGCTATGTTCTTCCTACAGTCTTTGCAGAGACAATTCTGCTCATTGAAGGGAGACTGAATAATGTTGCTCCATTGGAGCTTGTCACATCAGAAACTCTGGCTGTAATTCTTTTCTTGACCTACATGATTACTTACTTATTATTTATATAATTAATAGAAACAATATGTTTTAGCAGTAAAAGTAGAGGAATAGAAGCTAGGATTTCTGGATGAGCTCCACAAAACTCAACTGTTTCATTTTGTGTCGGCTCAAATGAGTATTTTCTTCTATTTCAATTCATGTGGATTTTCACCCCTCAAGTTTTGCTTTCAATTTTTGGCTTTGAATGAATCCAAAACCTCAAAAGCAGAACTCAAATTGAATCAGCATATTTCATCTGATTTCATGCTGGAACCATGCAGAACAACAAAATTATAATTTTGGCACAGGTTCATTTGGAACTGATTAGCAACAAAGACCAACCCCTCTCCCCCCCCCAAACCTCTCCACATTTGTTTAGAATAGATGATGATTTACTACTGCTGTGAAGCGCTACAAAATAAAATATATGTTCCTGTTTTGGGGAAGATGCGTACAGATACCACAGTGATCAGAGCCTTATAAATACTCGGCATAATAAGAGCAACAATATTCAGGTACAGCCTAATTAAACCAAATACAATCCATTGGCTTAGTCCTGCCAGCTTTCTTTTCTGGTAGTTCTGTGTGCAAAGCTTGCAGATTTGAACCATACATTTGCAAAAACTAAGTAAAAAAATCCTACAGTCCTCACACTGCTCATTTTAGAAACCCAACATTAATCCAGTTGGGCTTGCTCACATTTGCCTGTTAGATACATTATAATTAAGGGATACCAAATGTTGTGCTTTAGACTGATTTGCTGATGATTTACAGCAGAAGACGCCAAACTTTGAGCATTTAAAGAACAGATGGTGCTTCTTCCCTCTTCTTGCTGGTCAAAAATACAGAGAAAATAAGGATGAAGACAGATGTAGATAAAGAGAAGCAACTGAAAAAGAAAAAGTTTGGCAGATCCCATAAGCAACTACAGAAACAAATTATACCAATTTTCCATTGTGGGTGTACAGGTTTGAGGACTCACAGATGGCTTAGAAGAGAGAAACAGTTTCCAAAGGCATTCTGCAACATGGGCTCCCAACTATTGCAAACAAGTTTTTTAAATTGCAAATTCCAGTAGTTGACAAAAAATGTTTATTTTCCATTTAACTGAAAAGAGAATGAAAAAAAAAAATGTGGCACTACCTGCCTGGATCAGAAGGACTCATCTACATGGAGACTTAGTACATAGCATCATAGAAATATAGGACCAGAAGGGATCCCGATAGATCGCCTGAGCAGGCCCCTGCATTGAGGCAGGACTAAGTATTATCTGTAGCAGTGATACTCAGACTGAGGCTTGCGAGCTACAAGTGGCTCTTCAATGTGTCTCCTGCGGCTCTTCACAGCACATGATATTAAAACACTGATTTAATTATTAACCAATCTAAGTTATTAACCAATCAGGATGCTTTTACTATGTTATTAACCAATTGTAGTTGATTAAATAATACTTGGTCAGCCATTTTCCTGTGAGAATAATTATATATATATATTAATACATAAACTAAATAGTTCTCCTCTCATACTGTTTAAATATGAATATATGGTACTACAGTAAATGAAACAATGAATTCACACTACTGTGGCTATTTTGGCTAATGTTGATAGCTTATTTGGCTCCTGAACTACTGAGGTCTGAATATCACTGATCTAGACCATCCCTGATAGGTGTTTGTCTAACCCAGTGGTGGGAAACCTGCGGCCCGCGGGCGGCCCACGGGCCGCATGTGGCCCGTCAGGATAATTCACTGGCAGGCCGTGAGATAGTTTGTTTACATTGACCACCCGCAGGCACGGCCGCCCGCAGCTCCCATTGGTCGGGAACGGCGAACCGTGACCACTGGGAGCTGCGGGCAGCCGTGCCTGCAGACGGTCAATGTAAACAAACTGTCTCGCGACCCGCCAATGGATTACCCTGATGGGCCACCTGCGGCCTGCGGGCTGCAGATTGCCCACCACTAGTCTAACCTGTTCTTAAAAACCTCCAGTGACATAGATTCCACAACCTCCCTAGGCAATTTGTTCCAGTGCTTAACTACCTTTATACTTAGGATATTTTTTCTAATGTCTAATCTAAATCTCCCTTGCTGCAATTTAAGTCCATTACTTCTGGTCCTGTCTTCAGTGGTTAAGGAGAAAAAATTACAACAACCTTTTACCGCCTTGAAGATTTATCGTATCCCCTCTCACTCTTCCAATTTTTTCAATCTTCCCTCATAGATCATGTTTTCTAGAACTTTAATTATTTTTGTTGCTCTTCTCTGGACTTTCTATCCGGAAGTGTGGCGCCTACAACTGAACACAGTATTCCAGTTGAAGCCTTATTAGTGCTGAGTGGAGTGGAAGAATTACCTCTCATGTCTTGCTTACAACACTTCTGCAATGACAATCTGGAGTGGAAATCTACAGTGCACTAACTTGCCAAACACCGACTGGCTGTGTGGACCCTCCTACTGCTTGCTAAAAGTTCCCTAGTGCACTTCGATGTACTGCTGTTTGAAATAGTATGTCAAAGCAAACTAGAGAACTTTCAGAACACAGTAGTAGGATCTGCACAGCAACTTAGTGCACAGCAGGCTAGCCACACACTAAATCTCCACCTAGACAAGCCCAGTAGACCCTATAAACTTTACTCATTGTCAGTTTCCAAAAGAGGACCCTCACAGTGCAGCTGGCACCTATGAATGAAATTGGCCTAGTGCCCTTGTGCCAGAACAGGTGCTCCCAGTTTGGCCAATTAGGAGGGAGAGACAGCATGTTGGGTCTATAAAAGTTCAGGGAGAGACCAAGTGAGGTATAAACCTAGTGAGTTAGGACGGCCAGAGACTGGAGGAGATCTCTGGGGAAAGCTGCAGAGAACAGAAAGCTCTCCGCAGGTCCTCCCTAAAAGAGAGAGGAATTATCAGGAAGCCAGTAAAGGGTCTAACCCAGGGATCGGCAACCTTTGGCATGCGGCTCGCCAGGGTAAGCCCCCTGGCAGGCTGGACTGGTTTGTTTACCTGCCGTGTCCGCAGGTCCGGCCGATTGCGGCTCCCACTGGCCCTCGGCCCGCGCTGCTTCCCGCACCCCCCATTGGCCTGGAGCGGCGAACCGCGGCTAGTGGGAGCTGCAATCGGCCAAACCTGTGGACGCAGCAGGTAAACAAAGTGGCCCGGCCCTCCAGGGGGCTTACCCTGGCGGACCACGTGCCAAAGGTTGCCAATCCCTGGTCTAACTCATTGACTTTCAAAAAACAAAGCCAATGCTGGGAGGCAGAAAAGGGCTGAGGACTAAGAAGCCAGTGTGGGGGCTAGACTGCTGACCTTCCTGAGCCAGAGACCCATGACCAGAGAAGGTGGAAGAGAGTTGAAGGCTACAAGCAATAGAGGGACAACCTGCCTGCTCTTGGAGCCAGGGCATGGTGAGGGATGCACTAGAAAGCTGAGGTGCGGTGAGGGACCCCCTAATTCTTCATTGCTCATTCTTACAATATTTTATTCCTCAGATCATAAGGAACCCTCTGCAGACTAATTATAAGTCACAGAACGAGTTTTAGTCGATCCCTGCTGCTAATGAAGATTCCAAATAAAGGAACTATCAGATATTGAAGTGAGAATAGCTCCTTTCTGACACACTTTAATTGTGATTCAAAAACTCTAATTCTCCATCTACTGGGATTCTAACTGAGCTAAGGAGTTGCATTTAAATTCAGCTTAAACATGGTTGCACTAAATTAGTTTCTAACTCATTAGAACCACACATTATGGACCAAGCCAAATCCCTTCAGGTCATATTTAAAAAAAAAACAACTATGATTCAGTTTAGGTAGGAACCTAGTCAGTCTAACTAGGAACCTGAACACACACAAAAAAGCTTGGGCAAGCACAACTCAAGACAAATTAGGCAGTATTTGTTAAACAATGAGTGAAGGGCAGATCAACTTGAAACAGAAGCTCAAAAGATACCTGGTCTCCTAAATTCACTTGGAGACAAGGGGAAGATCAACAAACAGGCTATTATAAAAAACAATTATTAGTTTTGAGTATTGGAGCCCTATTTGATAAAGAAATAGTTTGCACAGCAGTGACATCTATACACTGTTTATTTCAACTGAACTTGCCTCAAAATGGACTAAAATTATTTTGCTTCAGTTTTGTGAGCTCTGAAAAATTTGAATTGTCACTGTTTTTCTGGGAAGTTTAATGAAATTTTCACTCACCCTGTTTGGAAAATTGATGTGGATTTTGAATCCGAAAGCAAAGCGAAACGTAGATCTGCCATGAAAAAGGCTATTCAAGTCTTAAGTTGCTTCCAGGGCCACAGGCAAAAGCAACCGAAGGATTTCCCCATGGTCTGTTAAGCTTTCAGTGGAGCTCTGTTGGGGCACATTTTAAATACCTTCAATTTTACAGCAATGACTCAGTCATGTTATCACAAATATTTTGAAAATTCAATCACAGAAACAAAGGCTGCTAATTGGAATCTTAATAGTGTCTGTAGGTTAAACCATGAATGAATGAACAAACAGCTATAAGCCTATTAGTTTCATAAACAAACAGCTGGAAACATGACAAATACAAAAGGATATGCAATAAAACTTATATCCTAAAGTCAGAAGAAATGACTATCTATATAATTTTTTTGATCAGAAACACCTGCTCTTTCACAAAACTTTTCCTTCAATATAGTCACCCTGGACATGAAGCAAAACAGACACATTACTTGTGGGTAATGAAGATTATATGAAGTCCTAGGGTAAATTTTTAAAAAAAAGTTTATATATATATATATGTATGTTTTTACTCATTTCAAAATCATACACATTTCTTAAAGTAGAAAAGCAGCTAATTGCCAGATGTATTTGTCAAGCTTAACATCCAATTTAAACCCTCTTTTCTCTTCATTTGCAGAATATACTTTCACATAAATTCATATCATATTTGGTCACACGTTTTCAACGTGATCTGCACAATGCTCTGATTTTTCCTATGAAGGAAAAGCAATTCTATGGTTTGTGTTTACTATACAGGGACATTCTTTGTAGATACGCAAGGTAGACACGTACGATATTGAAAAATATTACAGATACCAGCATCCCAACAACTGCACAGTGAATTTTTCATTATTTACTGCAGATAGGTCACTGGGCCCATGATGTGTTTGCATACTTAGAAGAAAATAGCCAATAAAATAAGTAAACAAGTGTCTTAGTCATAAATAGAAGCAATGGGCATATCAGACCTTAAGATACAGGTCATATATTGTTTAAGTATTAATTCAATTAGCACGACATAAATGCTCTGAAAACAGAATTACCTCCCATCTCACAGTTTGAGATAACATCCTGTCAGTTGTCATAACTCAGAAGAAACATAGGTTCCACAATCCAGTTAACATTTAGTTAACTATATAAGAACCGTTAAGTAGTAAATTTATTCTGCAACACTTTTTTTTCCATTTATTTTTAGACTGATTCTTAAATCTGATAAATCCTCAGAAAAGATGCACTCAGTCTTTCAGTACATCAGGATCAAAATTATATCGTTTATTTATTGTATTTTCCAAACCTTTAAACTGCTTCTCTAATTTATTGACTACCAGTGACACAGTACCTCTCTGGAGTGCTCTTGAAATAACTTAGAGCTTAACAATTCCCACAAGCTGTAAGAAACAAAACAATTATAGAACTGGTAGCTTGCATGATCATTTAATATCATATTTTATTATCGTATAGTCATTGAAATGTTGTTGAAGGGCGAGAAAATCAAATTGGCATTTAGCAACTTTTCGACTAAGTAACTGCTAAGAATTTAGAATACTTCTCTTTTTCAAACATAAATCAAAGCCTTGCATACTAAACCAGAGCCCAGAAATACTGGAATTATCAAAGTTATATGCCAAATTCAGCCCTATGTAACCTCCAATGACTCCAGTGAAATTGTTATACCAGGGATGGATTTGGTCCTATTGTAGAGATATTGAAGGCCATTGAGCTGATCCTCCAGACAGCACAGGATTCTTCACCATCCTGTTTTCTAATGCTTTGACTAAAGATTTTAAATAACTCAAGAAATTGGGTTTCATCCTTTCTGGGGAAAATATCCCCCAGTCCAAAAGATCCCACTTCATTAGCAGAAATCGTAAAAACTCTTAACAGGTTAAATAGGATGAAGAAAAATCGGGTCCACACACTGTAATATGGCCCCAGATACCATTGGGCTCCTTGTTAGGTTCCTAAACTACTAGTGACAATGTGCTATGGACTGTCTAACTGACAAGTGAGTGAAGCTGCTGATAAGCTAATTTTGCCCTTGTATAAGTTTTGGAACAAGGGTTTTGAGAAAATGCCTCAAGAGATATTTATATATGATCCCAAAGGAGGCTAAAACAGTGACTTTGACATGTTTCTTTTATTTTTATGGGCACCTAAAATGCTTGTCATTTTACAAAGAATTCAAACTTTAAAATAGTAGTAGTAGTAGAATAAAGAATGTTCCAGTATTCAGGTGTTAGCACATCACTTTTTGTCTTTTCTAAAATACTGCAAAGATTTTTGAGTCACAAATACTTTGACATTAAGACCCTCAAAAGATGCTCTTGGTGCTTAGTTCTGAAACCCAACTACCCATCACTTGTGTGTGTGACCCAAGGACCTTTTGATACCAGCTGGCAAAGGGCACAGGAATATACAAGAATTACAGGGATCTCCTGGATATGGTATTTACATTCTAGTCCATGAAAGAGGGTCATGTAAGGTTTCTACTGAAAGCCTCTGTCACGCTGGTCATCATAATTTTTGAGAAATGTATGTGTGGATAATATATAAGGATATATGCCTTTAACTACAGGGCCGTGTGTGTGTGTGTGTGTGTGTGTGTGTGTTTATATATATATAAAATTATGTTCCTAAGGTCTTGTAGTTAAAGGCAGGCAGTTAAAGGCACTCAGAGACAGCGTGCCTTAAATCCAGTTCCACCAGACAGGAGACAAAATACACTTATTTTCCTAGCTGACCATTGTTGTCTTACAAGGGAAGTGCATACTGACTCAAATGCTAATGATGAAGAGATTGTGGGGACTTCAAGAGAAATGGTGAGTAGAGCGTGAGGGAATCCTACTGACAAGTAAAAAACGAAGGACTGGTCTAATATATCTAGGGGTGCAAAAAGATACCCTGCCATCTTTCCTCTGGGGAACACAAGTTTTCAGTGGACTTGGTCTCATGAAAGGAGGTCCTTAGCCATCCTGGTTGAAGAACTGTGAGAAGGACTTTGGGTAAGCAGTGCCTTATTAGACAAGAGGGCAACTTGTTAGTTAAGTTTAAGCTCTAGAATGCATGTTATGATTTTATTTTATAGGTAACTCTTTTTTTCCATTAGTCCAACCTGATATCATTTGAATTTCTGTTCTTTGTTAAATACATTTTTTCTTGTTTTCACTATAAACATGTACAAGTACTGTGTGTTAAGCAGATCTGGGGTCTAAGGTATAACTCGTTAGCTGGGGTGTACTGTTGCTTTGGGAACATAGCGCCTGGTAATTCTGTGAGTGTCCAGTAGATAATGCACTGAACACTAAAGGTGGATGCCCAGAAGCCTTGGGGTGGGTGGGGTTAGAGTGTGTCTATCACTAGCTTGCATGAGCGCACATGATCTGAGTGCAGAATGCTTGGGTTGCATATGGCTGGGAGCGTCAGGGAGTTGGCAAGTAGACAAGGCTTCCACACTCCAAGGCCAGGTGGTAGCAAGGTGCCTCACAATCTTGGGTACCTCTAAGAAGCATGACAGTGTTCATTAAACATTCTCTATTCTGACCACGTCACATTTTTTTTTTCCAATTTAGAGTAATTCTGTGAGGAGAAAATGAGGTTCTCATCTCCATTTATGTTTGTTTAGATACAGTATGAAACTATTCAACTATTCCCTTAGATAGTCTTCATCCTGTTCCCATTTTTCGGACTTCTTATCCCTTAGAGCTTACCAATATGTGTTCTCTATCTTTACTCACTTACTTCTTCAGCACAGAGCATCATAATTAATCACATGAACCATTTTAAGAACGATTTCAAACCATGTATTTTAGAGACAAATGGAAATAAGAATAGAATCTTCTACAGAAAATATGTGCTTTTTGAAGGAGTCATGTTCAGACATATGGTAAAAATATAGAAAAATAATTGCAAAGTTAACTATCAGCACTTGGATACCTGTAGCAATAAACAATAAGACAATTGGCTAATTCATTGTTGAATGGCATTATATGTAAAAAGGTCAAACACTTTTCATCTTTAGAAATACAAGATATACTTAGTGTAGAATGTTTTACTGCTGCTAGGAAAGAATTCATAAATAAGGAAAAGGCAACTCAGTTAATTTGGGCCCTGACCTTGCCAACTTTTTTTGTGTGCTTAATTTTAAGCCTGTGAACAGCCCATTCAATTGGCAGGATCAGGGCTTCACTGGGCATGGACACGATGTTAGTGTCAGTCAAACAGTGATATATAGGTAGGGTGAACAGACGTCCTGATAAAATCGGGACCGTCCCGATATTGTTGTTGTTTTTTTGCTCCGCCAGTGGACCTCCCCTCCCCCCCCCATGTGTCCCGATATTTTCTTCCTCTCATCTGGTCACCCTATATATAGGTATGTAAAGTGCTAAAGAAATTTTCTTATACTGTCATTTTGGTTTTCTTTTGGGTTTAGAACCAAACTTTCCTCTCAGTCAGACAAGATAATCTGATCCTTAATTTTACATATCAAAATATTTTCTGTATAAAATTATTATTTTATTATGTATTGTAGTAGTGCCTATGAGCTCCAGTCATGGACCAGGAACCCAATGTGCTAGGGACTGTACAAACAGACCAAAACAGTTCCTGCCCCAACACCGATTGACTAAGCTGCAAAGAAATGAATCCATCTCCTCCTTCCTCAGCACATTATCCTTATTAATGAAGCAACACAAAGAGAGAGCTTATAGAACGTTTTCATTTCTTATTTTAGTGGCAAAGGCCCATGCCAACTTTTTCCATATACTTTATCCTGTTTATTAACTTAAGAACCAGAGTTGGCATCTATTTTAGCATTCTGTGGGGCTTGTTTCAGCTTAGTAGAACAAAAGTCAATACCCCTGTGAGTTACTACTCCTTCTATAGTCCTGTTACGGGGGGGGGGGAAGCAAAGAGCATTAAAACAAAGGTCTTAGTTACTGGAATAAGTAATAATTTATAACTATTTTTTATTTGGCTACTGCCTTTGAACTCCTTGGGAATTTGAGTCTAGAATACTAATTTCCCTTCCATACTAAGAATATATCATGCAGTAAGCATGTAGAATAGCTTTATAGCCAGGGCTGAAGCAGGAAAATGCCACTTCTTTTTTCCAGCATAATTTTCCAGCAAAAATCTTTAGCGGGGAACAGGCATATATGCAGTAGGCTGGATAGCAAAAGAAGGCAGACTAGGTAGAAACAAATCAAAAGCACAAATAGCTCAGCATACAGCTGAGCCAGGGACAGAATATTTAGATCAGGCTAACAGAATTCAAACCATCTAAGCACTCTTCTGAGTTATTACCAACTAAAACTGCCACTGGCCCAAGTTCCAGCTAGATTTTTAACCTTTTTTTCCACCCTCGTTCTTTTCCTATTCAATCTCAATTTTTCAAGTGCTCAGTCACCTCCACTGCTTGACATTGCAAGCTGCCAATCTTCGCTCTCATAAGCCCTTAACAACCTTTGCAGATCTTCATACTTGAAGCGAAACACAAAAGGTAGTAGAAGCCAGGCAATTAGATTTTGAAAGTGCAGTGTTCTGAACAGTAACCCAGTATCATACATGCGCTTCCACACCAAATGTTCAGTCTTAGTGCTGAAGAATCAGAAAGAACAAACAGTATGCAGCACTTGCATAGCCCTTTTTTAGTTTCAGAGTGTTGTACAAATATTAACCAATCTCTGCAACCCCCCGATACATGTTTATTTATTTTATTTGGGTCTAACAGGGTATATTTATTTTAAAAACCCATACTAAAGCTCTGAAGGCTAGATCCACAAAGGCACTTAGACTCAGCATTGAAATACCTAATGGTTAGGTGCCCTGCTGCTTGTTTTGGATGTATGTGCCTAAACCGGTGGATCTAGCCCTGAGTGAGCAGAAATAGGCAAGTATTATCATCCCTGTTTGGCAAGTGAAGCAGCCGAGACACAAAGAGAAAAGTAGTGAAGGTCAAAATTTCAAATTAAGGGTGCCTAAAGTAAGATTCTTAAACACATACTTACAATCTAAATGACCTGATTTTCAGGGATAGTGAATATGCAACTCCCATGAGCCTGTTAATCAGGCAAATAATCTGGTACAATAAGCAACCCAGAGCAAAAGTGAATAATCCAAGTGGCTTGGTTCTTTATTCGAAAAGTAATATTGAGGTGGTGACCGAGCACTTTAAAAACTGTGACCCATTTTTTAAAGAATATAATAAATTAGCTAATCTAGCAGTGTCATTAATTATGCCATTTCTTTTTCATAATGTATCTAAATTCTGCCTCTCTCTAAAACCTTGTCTATCCTAGTCAGCTCCTGCTTTATATTTTATAATAGCCCTCTTTTCTGGGTCTTCCCTAGTTCTCACATTGCACCCATCAAGAATGCTGTTACCTTTCTCACTTGTTCTAACCATTTTCCCTTCTCCTTGAGTCCCTGTTCTGGCTTCTGATTAGAGCTGACTGAATGGGGGGCTGTGGTGCCTAAAATCTCTGATTTAGGTCCCTGACTATGCAATTTTAATGTTCTTTTACTTAGACGTTATAAGATAATGATATAATGGAATGCCTCACACTTGAATCATGTAGCCTTGCGTTAAAACCTAACCAAGGTCTGACTTTAGGACACATTACCTACAATTGAGCTCTGGGATGCTTTAAATGGTTTTATTATATTTTCCCCTGCATCCTTAGATAACAGACATGTTCTAACTATATGAATGTTAGCCTGTGATCAAGGGGACTATATGGTTGTAAGGGAAGGAATAAACAGAGTCCTCCACACACTCCAGACCCTAAAAGAGAGACCTGTCCTCCCCCAAGCCCTTCATCTAGATTTCTGTTTAACTTTGAATAAACCTCAATTAAATTAAAAATACTAATAAACTCAGAAATAAGATGTCACATTCCAAAGGTCTCAAAATACAACTAGTGTCAAAACAGATGTTTCAATTAATCTAATAAATGACACAAACCTGCTAACGGGATGCTACAATCAGTTTTCTCTGTCTATACTCAGGCAATACCTCCTTGCTAATGAGTCAAGGTACCAACATAGTGGGACCATAAACCTGAGCGCCCCTAAAAATCAACATCTCCAAAACTGTTTTCAAGATGTTTATTTCTTAGCTTTGAGCAAACTACATGGTGTCATCACTACCATTAATACATCTCTTAGCAATGTGCAAAGAAATAAATTGACTTAGTAGGTAATCTCATAACATTCTCTAATTCATAAAATGAAGAAATGTAAACAACCAATGTTTTAGATATGGGTAAACAATAAAACTGTAAAGCCAAATAATATTTTATGAACTTTCTGTTAAAGCATGAAGTGTTCAAACCAACCAATTTTGTAATAAAATTGGTTCTTGTATACTTTAATAAGTTTATACATATATGATAAGATTCTTTTTACTAGCAATTAAATATTTCAGTGTATAAAATCATATATCCTCATATATTAGTAAATCTAGGAATGCTATAAAAAGATTAAGTGTAACAATTGTGAAATTATATTAGAGGATATTATTAGTAGGAATTAGCACTTGTTGTGTCACTAATGTTTTGAAATATCTAGGACAATGCTTAAAATAAGCTATAATATTTTAACCATTTGGAGTTAAGATATTTTCTTTTTTAATGAACCTGTAAGTTGTTTAAAATTAGTATAAACATAGGGATAATTTCTTCATACATTTGGAATTGGGATGGAACAAAACTTTGCCTTGCCTTAAGAGAAAGAGGAGATAAACACACCTCAGATTAAAGTTGAGTCAGAAGAAGAAAGCTTCCAGAAGATAATTACCTAGTTACAACAATATGAGAAAATGTTATCTTGTTAAATGGTTCAAGAAATAGCAACTGAAAGTTGAGCCAAAAAACTCTTTAATTAAAATATACGCTAACAGAATTGTTTAACTAAGTTAAAGGAGAAACTAAGAATTCCCAGGAGAGGCTGAAAACCCTTGTAAAGGAACTTTTTGTAAAGCTTGAATGCAACCTAGTGGATGGGCAAGACACTTACTATGACACTTTGACCTGTCCAGTTATTGAATATCCACCTGTAATGAAAGGAAATAACGCCCCGGAATAGTAATGGGCCAATGGAAAATTGCCAGATATGTACTTTTGACATAGACTAAACCTTCCAAAGCAACCAAATGGGAAGTTAATACATAAAAAGGATTGGCAAGCCCAAAAATCTTTGTCCAGCAAAACATAAGTCCAGCAGATCATGTTCAACAGATCAACACCTGATCCACAGAAAGCTAGTAAAGAAGAGAATTACCAGACACTTAGATGAATACAATTTGTTGGGGAAGAGTCAACTTGGCTTTTTTAAAGGGAAACCATGCTTCACCAATCTATGAGAATTCTTTGAGGGCTTCACCAAAATATGGACAAAGGTGATCCAGTGGAAACAGCACATTTGACTTTCAGAAAGCCTTTGACTAGGTCCCTGACCAAAGACTCTTAAGCAAACTAAGCAGTCATGGGATAAGAGGGAAGGTCCTCTCATGGATCAGTAACTGGTTAAAAGATAGGAAACAAACGGTAGGAATGAATGGTCAGTTTTCACAGTGGAGAGAAGTAAATAGTGGGTTCCCCAAGGATCTGTACTGGGATCACTGCTGTTCAACATATTCATAAATCACCTGAGAAAAGGGGTAAACAGTGAGGTGGCAAAGTTTACAGACAATACAAAATTCCTCAAGATAGTTAAGTCCAAAGTCAACTGTGAAGTGTTACAAAGGGATCTCACAAAACTGGGTGACAGGGCAACAAAATGGCAGATGAAATTCAATGTTGATAAATGCAAAGTAATGCACAGTGGAAAACAATTCCAATTATAAATTGCTGAGATTTAAATAGAGTCATTGTGTTCTCTGAAAACATCTGCTCAATCTGAAGCAGCAGTGAGAAAAGGTAACGGAATGTTAGGAACCATTATAGAAAATAAGAGACAAAATATCATGATGCCACTATATAAAGCCATGGTACACCCACACCTTGAATAGAGCATGCTGTTCTGGTCACTCCATCTCAAAAAAGATATATTTGAATTTGAAAAAGTACTTAGAAAAGCAACAAAAATGATTAGGGGTATGGAACTGCTTCCATATGAGGAGAGATTAAAAAGACTGGCACTATTTAGCTTGGAAAAGAGATGACTAACATGGGATCTGCTAGAGGTCTATAAAATCATGAATGGTGTGGAGACAGTGAATATGAAAGTGTTATTTATCCCTTCACAGAACACAAGAGCCAGGGGTCACCCAATAAAATTAACAGGCAGCAAGTTTAACACAAACATAAGGAAGTACTTCTTCACATAACACATAGTCAACCTGTGGAACTCATTGCCAGAGGATGTTGTGAAGGCCAAATCTGTAAATGGGTTCCGAAAAGAATTAGGTAAGTTCATCGAGCATAGGTCTATCAATGGATATTAGCCAAGATGCTCAAGTATGCAACCCCATGCTTTGGGTACCCCTAAGCCTCTGACTGCCAGATGCTAGGACTGGAAAACAGGGAATGGATCAATTGCTATTTGCCCTGTTTTGTTCATTCCCTATGAAGTATCTGGGATTGGCTGTCATCAGAAGACAGAATACTGGGCTACATGGACCATTGGTCTCACCCAGAATGGCCGTTCTTATATTCTTATGGTCCATTCCATGTAAGAAATGTTTGTTTAACTCTCCTTATGCCTATGTTTATGCTTACAGTGGCATGCAGAGTACAGGCACTACATGCATAGCTACGTGCTGCAGTGAAAGGCAGGCTGCATCCACACTGGTCACTGTGGTGCGTAGCTGCACACAAAAGTGAAAGGTTTAGGCAGTGGTGAAAGGCTCCTGCAGTGGGACTACACTACAGTGGGAGGCACTGCTTGGGAGTGTAGAGAGTTGTATAGGATATATACCCTTGTGGTTCAGGCGTGTAAGGCACTTACTCGCCTAAGCTGAGCCTCACCATCTACTCTGCTATTTATGCCCTTGCTAGCTTAAGAAAGACGGATTTTCTTTAACTAAGAGTCCTTTGTAGACAAGAATCTTGGATGCCCAAGTCTAGAATGCCCAGTTATAAGCCACTTGGGGAAAAAGACATTTCCCTGAAGACAAAGAATTCTGAGTCCCACCATGAACAAGACTGCATAATGAACAAAATGAGGAAGGGTGAGAAATTCCACTTACTTATAAGTGCAAAAAAGATTTAGGAAAGCAATGCTTACAGCTCAAATTCCACCAGGAAGTTCTGTGCTTTGAAGGAAGGAAGAATTTAGCCTTGCAGAACACAATTATTGTTTTCCTAGAACACTGAACCTCTTGGACTTCAGATCTATTCCATGAAACTGGACTCTTGGGCTGGTAGGAATCCTTAACTGGAAAATACCAAAGCTAGAAACTAACAACTTCCATCCAACTATTAAAATATCCTAACTTCAAACAGGACAAAGGAAATGAATTACACTAGAAGTAAGAAAAAGGCAGAGTCTTAAGTAGCTAAGACTGGGGAAAATTCTCGTAAGAGCAAAACTGAACTAAGTTATAGAACTTGAATCTGACAACATTGTAACTAAAACTGATTTGGTGCTGATTTAAACTGCATGCATCCACAATTATTGTTCACACCTTATGTGTAGTGCTAAGCTCACTTGGCTCACTAAATTATTTGGCTTACTGCTTAAAAGAGCTACTCTGCAAATCTTTGGTTTGATCAGTACATAAGTAATCTTGCACTTCTTGTGTCATCATAGCTTTGTGGAAATTCATTGCTTGATGGTTAATTTTTCTTTTTTATTTTGTTTCAACCCCGCTCCTATTTAAGAGTACTTGGAACTAGCAATTTGGTTAAATCACTGTTCTGCTCTTCTGTGTGTCTTTCACACCCAAATCCCTGCAGCTGCGATGTCTTTGTATGTGTGAGTGAAAATTACATGCAAGAAGTATCGGTAGATCTCTCTCCCTTGTAATATTACAGTCACAGTGTGTGTGTAAGTGAGAAAAGCCATCTTCTAACTTCAAAACCTCTATTTGGTTTTTATTGGTGTGTGTTATAAGCTTTACAATACTTTTATGCTAACTTTATTTTAATTGTGTGTTTCTAACTACAGTGTAACCTAACGTGTTTATACCTTACACTCCAACCTACCCTCATTTCATTTTTGTGCATGGTAACTTAAATTGTTATTGTTTACTTTTGTTTATTCCAGTTACTACAAACATGGTGCTCCTTTAATAACTTTGCTTCAAATCAATCATGCTAGTGTTTATTCCTTAGATGTGAGTGTACTTTGTCTGTGATCAACTGTATCTAGTCTGTCTTAAGGTTAATGCAAATTAACTTTAAGACAGAAAGCATCTCCTTTACATCTAACAACTTTTCTAAACTGTCCATCTTGCCTAGAATTTAAACTGCAACCTTATACGGTACTTGCTTAAACTGCATTGCTTTCTTTCAACATTTCCAAACTTTAGCCTAACTCCACCAAATCAGAGCTAATCCAATCTGCTTTGCACTGCTATATAATAATCACATTGGGTGATCTGGTACCTCAAGCTTTTTTTGTGAAATCGTTTCCAGCTAAGTATGTGTATCTAAACACCACTTACTTTCAAGCTGTGACTATGACTATGAATTTGCTTTAAAAATCTTGCTTAGCCATGGAATATTATTTTGTTAGGACAGAAGTAAAAAATAGTAGTAATAGTTTTGTTAGCTTTTGTTTAAGTTGATACTTTTTTCCCAATTATATTGTCCTATCCGTCCTATTTGTTTTTAGTTTAAAATTGTCCATATCAAGTTGAATTATGTTGTTGTAATCTAGTTACTTCACTGAGTTTATACTTGGTTATCTGATACTGTCTTTAAATTTAGCCTGTGGAACTATGTTAATAAAACATAGCTACTAGTTAATCTTAGCTAGGGTAAACAGTCTGTTAAAGCTGTTAGCATCCTAAGCAATCTAGTAAACACCATTGTCTGGCCAGACAGGGAGCAATGAATTTGCTTTAACTACAGTATTATGCAACTTTATTGACTTAAAGTATCTGGGAGTACCCAGCAATAAACTGTACAGTGCTGGTCATCATCATTCCTACATAATCCCCAGCCTGATCCCAGCCATCTTGTTGCTGGGACCCTGCTGCCACCCTCCCTTCATATGAGATAAAAGGGGGCTATAAAAAAGGAAGGCATGTAGCCCCCCCCCCACCAGACATAGGAGCTCTGACCCCCCTTTCCTCAGCTCCTTTAAAGGGGGCTAGGAAAAGGGTTGGCTCCCTGCTATACCACATGTGGGGCCCCAAATCCCCCTTATCTAGTTACTTCATTGCATGGAGGGATGGAACTTCCCGGGGGGTGGGGGGGGAGGGATAGGAGAGGGAGCGAGGGGAGCTACTAAGATGGGAGGAGTAGAAATACGCTTCCTGGGCAGCTGATGCCTAGTGCCGTATTGCTCCCCCCATCCTTCCTTGGTGGCTGGTGCCCTGTGCACCAACACCTCTCTGCCCCCTACCCAGGTACTGGTGCCCTGTCCTGTCCCCCAACCCACCCTAGTGGCTGATGCACATGTTCCTATACCTCCTCTGGTCTGGGTGTCCCTGTCAGGACCTGTGGGGCTGAGCTAGGGAGTTCTACCTGCTCCCTGGAGGCTGACCCAATCTTGTGAGCCACAGCGGATGCTCTAGCCCCTCCTACAGGTCCTGCTCTTGCTTCTGTGAGAACTGTGACGGTGGAAAACATTGGGAGGGCAGAAATAGATCTGCCCCCCCATATCTCCATTGCAGAGGTGCTAGCTCCCCTTTCTCCAAACCACCACCCCATCTCAGTTCCACCGCCCCGATTCATTGAGTTTATACATGGTTATCAGATACTATGTCTTTAAATTTAGTTGTTGAACTATATTAATAATGTGTAGGTACTAATTAATCTTAGACTAAATCTATTAATGCTATTAGTATCCTACTAATGAACACCGTTGTGGTTAATGCTCTCATCGATTTTTGAATTTTATACTCAGTTTTATCAAACTAGTTCATTCAATATAGTTAACCAACCTTGTTTTATTTACTTTATAGTTTAGAATTCCATGTTCAGTTAAGAGAATTTCATGTTCATGTTTTAAGAGTTGCTAGATTGTATCATACATTTTCTTGACCTTTTTATAATCTAATGTTTATCATTTGCATGATTCTTTCTCATTTCATTGTTGAGTGGTTTCTTTCAACATTTTTGATTACTTACATAAACATTTTCTTTATTTCAAAGTCAAATTCAATTGTTTATTTTTGGCATCCATTAGCGTATAGGAAAAAGAATCCTTGGAAATTTTTATGTGGTCACCGCAAGGTGCAGTATCATTAATAACCATAATCAATAATGCCATCTTTTGACTTGGTTTGCCAGAAGTAGTCAAATGAAATCTTTTATAAAACCCAGAGCAAATTTTTTCACTAACATTTTGTTTTGGGTCATTTTCAGATGTTTTTCAACCTCCTTTAAAAAAAAAAAGTTATCTTTCTAAACAAAATGTCATTTCAAAATAAAAGCTAAAATGTTTCATTTCAAAATTGCTGAAACTAACTGTTTCTACTCTTTTAAATGTTTTTCAGCCAAAACTATTTGATGAATTCCACTCAAATTTGCCTGTAGTTTGGGTGCTCCTGTGACACCCTGGCACCCCCTTATTCACCATTATCATGTAATTAGGATATGTACAAAGTATGCCTTGTGAGGTATCATTCTAAAAGTCTTGGTCTACTAGACATTAATATCTCATTGGATTGTATGTGCTATCATCGTATGTGAAGTTTGACTATGTATGTGTTACAGAAACAAGTTGTGAGGTTAAAAACACCCACAAGCAGCCTTTCAGATACAACAGTAAAAAGGCCAAATAATGTTAATGGCTTATTGAGAAAATGCACACAAGCACAAGGATTACCCCAAGAACTGTGTACAGTAGAAATCTCTCAGAGATAGCACTACACAATGGGAACTGCTTGACCCAGGTCACAGCAAAAGAGCTTTCCAGCATGTGGGAAGAAGATATAAAAGGAGGAAATGACATCATGATGGTACCTCACTCTCCCTACAACAACAGACCTGGAAACACCAGAGAAACAAAGACTGAACTGGGGGAAGTGATGGTCCCTGGCTAAAGAGATTTCTAGTCCATGTGTGAAAACCTGGGAAACCCAAGCTACAAAGCAAAGGCAGTTTGTGCTTTAAGAACCTGCCACCCTGTTTATCACTCAGGGTAAGAATTTGCTATTTCATATCCTACTTATCTAGTGTGTTAAGCTCAGTTTGCATTTTTGTTTATTTACTAGGTAATCTGCTTTCATCTGCTTACTATCATTTAAAATCTATCTTTTTATAGTTAATAAACTAATTTTATATTTTAATCCAAACCAGTGTGCGTTTGACTAAGGTGTCTGGGGAAAATCTCAGCTCAGTTACCACAAGTGTGCATGGTCCTCTTCACATTGAGGGAGAGACGGACTGGGTGTTAAACCCAGATACTGGCCAGATTTGACCAGGGTAGGATTGTACTGCTCTGGGGTCCTAGGCTTGGAGGCTGGTGGTTAGAGAGCCTGCATGTAACTGCAGCTGGGTGTGTCCATACCTGTGTGAATGTTGGTGAAAGTGCAAGCTTGGAGGGCTTTGCAACTTGTCACAGCAGCACAGTGCGAGAGTGATCAAGGCTGGTGGGTCAGAGGGCTCAGTGGTACCTGTCACACCCCAAAATTTCATGTTTTGCTCAGCTCTACTTCAGATCTGCTTCTGTATCAAATGCAAACTCCTTCTCGTTGCCTCAACAGTATTTTCAAATTCTGCTACTGCCTCCATCTTTACATCCATCCTTTCACCTTCTCCTATGCCCCTATACTCCTAACAGTTTAGGGTATGCTTACACTGAAATTAGAGGTGTGATTGCAACATGTATAGACATACCTCAGCGAGCTCAGGTACTAACAACAATGAAGCTGCAGCAGCACAGGCTTCAGCGCTGGTGTACAATCCTGCCCAGAACCCTTTGTACTTACTGGGGCAGCTAGATCATGCTGACGTCCATGTTGCTGCGGCTTCACTACTATTGGTAATTGCGCTAGGTAGGCTCAAGTATGCCTACATGTGCTGCAGACACACCTAGAGCAGTGGTGACAAGCCCTCTATGAGCCTTGTCACTCCTGGGTGTCCTCCACAAGTGACTCCCTACTAGAGGAGCCTGTGTTTGAAAACTCCACCCTGATCCCATGCGTTATGCAATCCATCCTCATTTTCATCCTTCAAACCTTTCCTCAAGGCTCATTTCTTCCAGTTAGCCTCCCAACACCAACCTCCACTCACAACTTCTTCCTTGATTTCATTCACTCAAATTATATTTTCTCACAAATTTTATATCTATCTAAGGATGTGTAAGTAATTATATCTCAAGCTCTTAATATCCTACCCATACTTCCCAAGACTGTCATTTCTTGCTGCCTTATAATGTTACGTCTAATTTAGATGAGAAGCTCTTTGGTTCGGGGACCTATTTTGTCTGCACACCTAAGATGATACATACAGAGTACATATAAATTGTTAGCATTAGTATTTACAAGAGATGCCACTGACTAGAACACTTCACCTTTCTGCAATCATATGGACAAACCAACAAATATATCAACCCCCAAGTCTTGCCCAATAATTTTCTCTAGGACCTAGTTATGTAGCCTAGAGACTAGACACAGTAGCCACATTCAGGCCTTGATCTTGCAAATAAAAATGTAGTGATGCAGACCCTTATAGCTCATAGATTTTAATGGGGCATGCGGGGGCATAAGAATTTGTACTGGAGGGTCTGGTTTTCAGGATCTGAGCCATATTATTAATTATAGTACTAAATATTTGTATTGCAGCAGTGCCTAGCATCTCCAAATAGAGATTGAAGCCCTATTGTGGAAGGCACATTATGAGCAGGTTTGTCAGGCAATGAGCCAGTTTTCATACCAACTGCTTAAAGCTACCCACAGATGACCTGTTAGTTATCTAGGAAGCCAGAGGCATCAGTCGTGAGCTAAACAACCTTGAGACTGGTGAGTAGCCAGACAAGAAAAGAACCACCAGATGGAGGAATGTGATCTGCCAACTGACCGTTACAAGCTATCAGAAAATAAATCATGATTGGAATTCCCCATTTCTAGAAGCATAAACAAGCAGGTTAAAATGAGTGATAAAATAAAACACAAAGTATGTAAGCATCCAAGTGTTATACTACATTAGGACCTCTACAAATGAGAGAGATTTTTCTAAAAATAGACTTATTTAGCCCGCAGATATTTAAAAGCATTCCCTGTTTTAAAAATTATCAGAAAACCTAATTGAGCTGTTAACCATATTTTGCAGTTTTGTTGTAGCCATGTTGGTCCAGGATATTAGAGGGACAAGGTGAGTGAGGTAACATCTATTATTGGACCAACTTCTGTTGAAGAAAGAGACAAGCTTTCAAGCAAGACTGACCAGACCTGAAGAAGTGCTCTGTGTAGCTCAAACGCTTGTCTCTTTCACCAACGAAAGTTGGCCCTATAAAAGATATTACCTCACCCACCTTGTCTCTCTGTTAATTGCATTGTTGTTAACTGGTTGTACTGATTGGTAATATGAATTCTCGCAATTACTCAATGATTTAAATATGCCTGTTAATGGAATTTCTAGGAAAGATTATGTGGAGACCAACTGTCATCATGAGCTAAACTAATGATATTAAGTCAAATGTTTAACAAGTATTAACACTGAAACTCTCTTTCAGTATATTAACACATTATTTTACTAGTTGCTAGTCTCACCTCAATAGTAAATTAATGCTAGTTGGGATCAATAACCTTTGGACCAATTTCATCCCTCATGTAACTCCATTGAAATCATTGGAAAGACACCAATGATGGATATGGTTCATTATTTTTAACTTGCTGCCTTATTAGTTTATTTACTTTTTATGTATAACCTTTAATGGGCATTAGGACACTTTAAATTAAAAACACCTTGCATTTGCAAACAGTTTCCATTTTGTCTTATTTCTGACTGAAAAAGGTGTGGACCACGTATGCCAAATGTTAGGTTCAGAACAAAGTTATCAGTAATTTTCTAGTGTGAACTTAAAATAGATGTTATCTTACCAAATTCCCAAACAGCTTTTCATGAGATACAACTAAAAATGATAGTAACATTTGTCTAAACCAGTGGTCCCCTAACATATGTCATACAGCAGATCACATCTTAATAATATTTTATGTAACATTTCTTCTCACAGTCATGACCATTCAACACCTTTATAACAATGAAGTAACTGCTTAAGATGGAAGAGTATCATTAGAAAAGTATTTTGTGGTTTTTAAACTGTCTTTAAAGTGTTTTCTGCTTTTTATTAAGATTAACTGCACTCAACTGTTGCTCTCCATTTAATCTTTTCCTCCATGCTTCCCTCAACATTCTTTTCTGCAAACTTCCCCCTCCCCTTTCTCTTCTTGCCCATACTTCCCTGATGATTGGTCTTCCCCTCTGCTGCATATGCTGCCTGTTCCTTTCTTCCACTAGCATCTCTATTCTATTTGTATAGGATCTTATACCACCCTGACTGTAATATCTGAGCACCTTCCAGTACTGAAATGCGGTGGACAGGTGTTAATTATTTTTTGTTTTGGCCAACTGCACAGGCAGCTCCTGGGTCCTCCAGGACCATTGGTGGTTCAAAGTCCCAAAGGGGAGCATCCATTTCATCTTCATCTCTCTGTAGCGACGGTCTTTAGTGCAAGCATTTAGGCTAACTTGTCTCCATTTCCAGCTGTAAACAGAGGAAGAGGAGCCAGCACCATGTGATTATTTTTTGAAAAAATACCAGCAAACACTCCATGAACAATCATGTCCCGGAGTTTGGGAACTATGGCTTTAAAATAGTAAGATTCCTACAAATGTATATTTTCACTGGGACTTCTGGGATCCCTTTTTTGAAATTTGCCTCTGTGTGGTCTGATGTAACACAAAGCTTGACTACAGTGGGGTGTCAGTGAAGATGAGAGTTTAAATTCTATGATTACCTGAATAGATAGATGTTTATTTTAATAAATACTTCCATTTTTCTGTGTTTAGTCCTAGAGCCCGAGCTCCAGCCGGAGCCCAGAAGTCTACACAGCAATGAAACAGCCTTGCAGCCCGAGCCACTTGAGCCCGAGTCGGCTGGCACTGGCCAGCCGCGGGTGTCTAGTTGCTGTGTAGACATATTCTGAGTGTTGCAACACCTAACTTTTAGGCACCAAGAAGATCACTGGAATTACCCTGCAATCCACAAAGCATGAGTTAGGCATCTAGGCTCCGTATACAATTCATGGGGAGATATAGACACCTAAATATGATGCACAAAAGCCAACACATTAGACAGGGAACCACCTATGTTAGCCAATGGGAGATGCCAATGATGAAGTGTGTCCAAAGTCCTACCTCTCTCATGGAGATATGCACCTGAATCTGGGCTGCATGGAGGCACCCAACTCTGCTAATTATTCAAAACCAGCACCCTCAGTTTCTCCTGTTGAAGCTGTTACATTGTGGATAAATATTTAAAACAAGTCACTGGAGCAGGGAGACTGACACAGAGGTCTCCCACATCTACTAGTGACCTATAGCCTAGTGACCCAACCACTAGACTATACAATCTCTCTCTCTCTCTCTATTTGGCCCAATGGCTATTTAAGTATTTACACACAGAGGAACAGAATCAACAAGGAAAGACTGAGGGCGCCCCACATCAGCATATTTTATAGCTCAATGGTTAGAGCACTTTCCTGTTAGCTGTGGGGGCCCTCTTCAAATCCTTTCCCATCCCCCTTGGGCAAAGCAGGGGAATAGAATCTGGATCTCCCACATTCCAGATAAGTGCTCTAATTACTACAGGAATGGTATTATGGTTGGTACTGCCACTGCTGCCATCACTACCACCACCTTCTCCTCCTCCTCCTGCCAGACTTTGAAAGGTACCCAATCTGATAGGCAGCCTCTGAACACACAGATTGGGCCCTGCACACGAAATAAGCAGGTGAATGCTTATCTTCCCCTGGTTTGTGGATCACTCTAGGGCTTAGGCAGCCAGACACCTAGAGTGGGGTGCAATGCACATGCTCAGAGGCAGAAGCTTAGGCACCCACAGGATTATAAGGGAGTTTTGTGGATCACGGTGGAGCCTAAAACAGGGACTTAGGCACCTGAGTACCTTTGTGGAGGTACCTCAATTTCCTCACCTGCAAACTATGGATAATAATTACTTATCTCACAGGCACGTTGAGAAGGTAAATCAATATTTACATAGTACTTTGAGATCCTCCGATGGGAGATATGATACAAGTCCTAATCATTATGTTTGATTTTATTTAATACATACACAGATGCACATACACGGATGCCCAGATCCAAATTTTCTGACTTGGACATCTAAGTCTCTGACTGAAAATTTTGCATACCCGTTTCTCACAGAACCCGCATTTGGCCTGAAAACATACATTTGTGCATGCATCATACACTAATGCATGCATAAGTACCCAACCACATCTGCAAATGCCGCTTTTTACATGCAAATGAGTTTTCATTTACAAATTTTGCAGGTGTAACTAGGTGTCCATGTCTAAATCCCCTCCCCCCCGCCCAAGAGTTAAGGGTGATCTATGAGCCAGCATTCAAAGCCAAATTCAAAACTAGTGTAAGTAGTAAATGGAGTTACATCTGTTGCAATAGCTCTGAATTGGACCCTCTTATGTTTAATATTTGCCTAGCAATTGTGGTTCAAATGAAATCAACAATCTTTTTCTTGAGAATTCTGTAAATCTAGCTCTTCAGCTACTTCTCATCGCTCTTCATTCAGAGCATCCAACTGTATCCAAATATCTCCCACTGAGACAGCATAACTACACCTGTCACAGTCCACTGGGTCTTCTATCAATATCTCTGCCATTGTTGCTTCTTACACAGATTGCTATTTGCCTCATATCATTCTCCAGGTCTCCTTCCTCCTCCTGCACTTGATTCATTCTGGCTCATCTGAAACTTCATTAGAAAAATAATTTTGTATTCAACTGTATCTTTTTAATATATGTGATCCTGGATTGCAGTAATACACAATAGAATTACCAAAGTCATTCTTCACGTGTAACCAATGTTATAGTGCTGACGTGAAAATTTTGAAACTAAATCAGAAAACTCCAAACTCACCAAGGTTTTCACATTTTGCTTCCAGTTATTAAAAGTGGTCTAATTTCATGAATGACCTGTGAAAAATGTTGCTTGTTTTTTCCTTGAGAATAAGACTGATTTAATGAAAAAGATGTATTTTCAAGAGGAAAAAACCCTGAAATTTGCAACTTTTTGAAATGTCAAAATATCTTTCAGATGATATTCACCTAAAAACACATTACATTTTAATTGTACATGTTTATAATGTGAAAATGTCACTTTTGTGGAAATTTTGCATGCTCACACACAAAACAAAAGGGAGGGTCAGAAAGGGTCACAAAAATTCAATGATATTGGCATGAAATTTCAGTAAAACATTTGCCACTTTCACATATCAATACCATATACATTATAATATTATATATACACCTCTACCTCGAGGTAACGCTGTCCTCGGGAGCCAAAAAAATCTTACCACGTTATAGGTGAAACCACGTTATATCGAACTTGCTTTGATCCACCGGAATGTGCAGCCCCCCCCCCCCCCCCCCCCGAGTGCTGCTTTACCGTGTTATATCCGAATTTGTGTTATATCAGGGTAGAGGTGTAGATCTATATCATTAATATTGTTTTGATTGTCTTCAGTGCAATATGATTTATGAATTATACATATGATATTTATCTCATAATATGAGAATATGCAATTTGTTCTTTTCTGTAATGTAATCTTAGTGTACTCAGCGATTACTGTGTTACAACTGATACTAACACAGACCACTATACAGCACTGAAGGCTGGATTTGTATATGCATTGCCATCTTTGTTATCCTATTAAGTACATTATCCCAACAGGGTTTTAGCCAGATTCAGTGGCATCAATTTTTAAAAGACAATTTAATTAAACCCAAAGTAGCTGTGTCTACTATATGTGCTAATTTTCCTCTGCTTAGGTATACTGGATGAGATTTTGCAATGCACAGCTAATAGGTACAGCACAGAACTTGCAGCCCAGGGTCAAAGGGGAAGCTGAAGTAGCTATAAAGTACCGTTTTACCCTCCTGATCCAGGGTTGCTCAAGGGACCCTGACACAATTTAGACAGTCCTGAGAGACTAAGTTAAGACAGCCTCCCTAGGCTGCCCTATGGGCCACAGTGCTGTGTGGCATCTCCATAGAGCTGTATGCTGCTGCTGGTCATGGAAGTGTTTAGTAATTTATTATGTTTCAGTTTTTGAACCATAAGCTGATGAAATGGATTGTGAGACATGTTGTAGTGGGCCAAATTCATCTGCAGTGTTACTCTGACTTCAATGAAGCTGCACCAGAGATGTGTACAAATTCTAGCTCAATTTTGCAGGATTTATCACTTCTGGGTTTATCCCTAACTGGAAAACACAAATCCCTCTAGTTTTCTGTCATTCATTAGAAGTGGAACACATGAGTCACAAACAAGTGCCATATCTTCTTGTGTTCCTCTACTGTTTCTCACTGACATGGCTTTATCTCTCATGTCTCATTTTGGATTATGTCATCTTGTTTCCTACTCCTCTCTCCCCCCCCCCCCCCAAGTACTATCTCAACAGTTTTCAGCAGTATGTCATTATGAAACTAGATAAATTCACCTACTGTTTCTCAGTAGTGCAAAACACTGATCTGATGGGCCTCTTAATGGAATCAGCCTTGCTCAAGAGGCATGCTACAGTGCAAGTTAGAGGTAGACTCAAAGCTATTTTTCTCCTATTTTCCACTGGAAAGGGAGGAAAAAAGAAAAAAAGAAAGACCAACATTGGAAATGAAACTTTATCTTTTTTTTTTTCCATTTTGGTAAAAAGGCCGTTTTTCATTAAAAAAAAAAAAAAGTGAAAAAACGTTTGACCAGTTCTTCTAAAATATCCTGGTTACAGTCACAGCATAAGAACCTGAAAATCACAGACTATAATATGATACCACTCTTCTGTTATCAGGCTCAAAGGAGTGTTGTGCCTCTATATCCTATCTGCATTGATGGCCACATTTAGCTCCTGCATTTCAGGGTATGGCTACATTTCAAACTTCAGGTGCAAATTCCAGCTTGAGGAGACAGAGCCATGCTATCTCTGATTGAGCTAGAGCACTAAAAATAGAGTGTAGCCAGGGCAATGTGAGTAGCTGGAGGGCTAGCTGTCCCCAGTATGCGCCTAGCATCTTGGGTGGGTAAGTGCTCAGGGTGGCGAGCCTTCCTGCTGCTTGCACTGCTGTATCTACACTATTTTTAGCATGCTAGCTCAATCAGAACTAGCTTGAATATGTCTCCTTGTGCCAGGAATCACATCTCTAGCTCAAAACGCAGACATATCTTCAGTGCTCAGCAAGATCCTCAGATGAATGACAACTGCTGACAAGCCAACCAAACCCTGAAACATGCTATATCATAGGTGCTGTCATGAAGGGTGCTGGGGGTGCTGCTGCATTCCCTGGCAGGAAGTGGTTTCCATCATATACAGGGTTTACAGTTTGGTTCAATGGCTCTCAGCACCCCCAGTATACAAACTGTTCCAGCACCTCTGTACTACCTTGTTGAAAAATGCTGTCTTCCTTCACATGTAAATAGTCTTGGTGAGAAGTAGTTCCCTTTTAGGTTTATTCCAGGAAAATATTCTGCATTCTAGGATGGACAATGTAAAATGCATTTGAATCCAGACACCAGCACACCCTGTATCTGCTCTGTATTTTAAGGCGGTGTCTGGAAACTGAAGAAAGACATCAATAAAGACACGTTTTTTTCAGACAACCTGAAGTTTTAAATACTGTGCAAATGCAGGCGTGTAAACTCTAAAAGATTTTCAGCATAATGGGCAACATTTAACCCAAAATGGCAGTTTCCTAAACAGCATTAAAATGAACAAAAAAAGTTGGAACTCAGCATACAGCTAAGATTTTAGTAAAGAAAAGTTCCACCAGTGGCAGCAGCATGGATTCAAGATATTAAAAGTCAACAATGCAGCAATGGAGAAAAAAAAAACCTAATAACTGACTTAGACTGTAATGAAGTAAGACTCTTCAAAATCGTATTTAAGACACAAGCAATAATGCTGCAGTTTGATCTTTGCATGCCCAGACTAATAATACTGTAATTAGATAATTATCTAACTGAGAAATAGGCAAGTTTCAAATGTCCAGATGGTTCCACCACCCACCTCATTTAGCAAAACTTCCTTTATTCACACTGCTCTAACATGCTGTCCGTTTCCTTAATTTGTACCCATTAGCTGACAAATAAAAAGGGCTCAGCTCAAAAATCAGCAGGCTCAGACAGGAAACCAAATCTCAAAGGCCTTCTTAGGAGAAGTAGATTTTAAACACTGTTGCTCAGGAGACAACAGAAGTCACCAAATTCCCATCTCAAACAATATTACTTAGTCAAAGAGGTGAAAGGAGGAGACCTACCGTAGAGAAACCTCTATCACTCTGGGTAAACTGCATGGAATCTTCTGTCTGCAGTCAGAGAAGCATTTAGGTTCAGTATGAGAAACACTGAATTCATTTTTCTGTCTATTTACAAAAAACCCTTTTTTACATCATTAACTGGTCCAGCCATAAAATATGGTTTACGCACTGGGGCAGATAACTTGGACAGTTCACAAAATGGAGTGTAAAATAAGGTAATGTTTGACTAAATTTAATAGAAAAATGGAATTTAATGTTCTTCTAACCTGACTGACATTTCAGAACCAGTGAAGCTCTCCAAGTCTTGAGATATGGGTATTAGGCTACCCTAGCCAGGGTATTCATCCTTGGTTCTGATATGAGGAAGGACAAGCTTTGATAAAGGCCGCATTTCTAAAATATATAGCCATCTGATACACAAGGCTCACAAAGCCACAATGGGAAGAGGGACGGGAACAACACACTCAGACACAGACTATGTATATGCGCATTTAAAGCAGCAAGAGATACTAATTTATCATTAACTCTATATATTTATGAACAGATTATAATCAGACACAGTCTGAGTTTCAGGGAATCTAGTGTATGTTGTTACCAAGCCAGTGATCCTAAGAACGTGTTCTATGCAAATAACCGAGTTTTGGTTTTAATTGATTGCATCCTAGCAATGGACACTCCTGTTATACCAGAAGTGTGTCTCCTACATGATCTCTTTAGTTAGATGACTTTTTAGTGATATTTTAGATGGCTCTTTACTGATGACAAGATCATTTTTTTTGTTTGTTTTTTTACAATGGAAAATGATCGACAGGGAATAGAACAAGTAATAGAAACTGTCTCAGATAAGAAAGTAATTCACTCGATGCAGAACAACAAAATTGATAATATCTGACAACTGCATCTGTTAAGTAATATGGAAAACTGATTAGATAAGTAGCTATAGATATCTATTGATTCCAAGAAAAAAAATCTACGTTAAAATGCAGTTAAGATTAAAAGCATAGATCACTAATTTAGGTTAAACTACATTAAAAGCATGTTGTAATTATCCCAAAATCATGCATTATAATCCCATAAAATTCAGATTTAAGGTTCAATATAAAAGAAATCCAAGCATGATAAGGTAAGGAAATGTGGTTAGGGCACCCAGACAACCTTAACTGTGATCTATCACAGACTTTTCAAAGGTGTCATGTCAAAAACTCATCGGAATCTTGTGTATAGGCAACACACGCTTAGGCTGAGATTTTCCAAACAACTTCAGTCTGAATCAGACACCTGGCATGGAAAATTTCAGGACAAACAGTTAAAGTTTGGTAAAGTTTTAAGCAACTGAAAATAGGGTCTTATGGGAAGACTTGGGCAGCTTTAATAGGAAGCACTATCAACACCACTTATGATTTTATATATAAATAATAAATCTCAGTAGTAACTCAGATAATGAAATTTTACCACTCACAAATTACTGTCCTCTTTCAAATTGGCCTCCAGCTCCAATTCTTCTCAATGGGACTAGAGCCACAGTAACCATAAGGGAAGATGGTGACTCCCTTTGCTTTGAGGAGATAGAAACTTTCAGTCCCATTGAAAACAATGTGTGTGAGAGAGAGAGAAAGAGAGAGAAAGAGAGACCCTTCTCAAAATGGCCACCAATAGGAGTCAGCTGCAACTTTTCTATTAAGTGCTGAAAGCCAATGTCCTATCATGCATTTTATTTTGATATCGGAGCCCTCCCCCTATAACATAGACACAATACAAACTTTGCAGCAGGTCCCTCATTTTATAATGAACTGGACCAAAACCTCAGATCAGGACACCCCCAAACTTTTGGGAATCTTAGATCAGATTGATTCTGACTTTAGCAGCTGATAACCTTTGTTAAAGTTTAACATCCCCCTCCCCCTGCACACACACACAAAATAAAAGAGAGAGAGAATGGGTTCTATGGCCCGTTTTAAACAGGAGATCAGACTAGATGAGTATTCTAATGGTACCTTCTGGCCTTAAAATCTCTGAATCCAGCTGTAATAATCATTGATCACATGAGAGAACATAAAACAAAGTAAGTTAACTCAAGGGTAGGAAATATAACACTGCAATAAAATTCTCTCATTTTTTTCAAGCAAACCAGTGAAGGTTCTTTGTAACTTTATAGTGATTTCTCTTTTTTAATATTTACTGTCCCTTTGGTCTCTTATTCCATGCAGAACCTGAGGACTGGAAAATGACAAACGTAACAGGAAATTTAAAAAGCAATTATAAAGCAGTCAGTTTAACATCATTTGAGGGGAAAATACTATAAAGAATGTGGTAAGAAATCATAATGCCATATGATCAGAGATAGCTGGAATGGGGTAAGGTGGGCAAGGTCTTGCCTAAGTACTGGAGCTTATTCCCTGTGCTGCAGTTTGTCTTAAGTTTAACTGCTGTAGTTCTAAATCAAATAGCTGGCCAAGGAAAAGACTTATAACATGATGGGAAGTGAGGAAAATGATGACTGAGAAGTAGAAAGTTCTCAGGTAAGAGGTTATTTCCGATGATGGGAGGTTCAGTTTAGTTCACACACAAGTATCTAAAACGTCAGCCAAACATCAGTCCCAGGGTAAGATCCCTTTCATCACAAGCATGCAATTCCCCCAGACATAGCAGCCTGACTCCTGAACGAGTCCTTGATCCACTTGTGCAATATTCATCCGACCCCAGGAGATTCCCAGCCACCACCCAGTGTGCAAATGAATCCTATTCTAACCTCTGACTCCCTTTCTCACAGACTCCCTCATGTTGCATTCCAGGATACATCCCAGGATGCCCTTTTTCTCCTTCTCCCTACCGTTGAAGGCATGTGCTCCCCAGCTTTGGGGTTTTTTTACAGAATGAAGGTGATGTTCTAGGCATCAGTAAACAGAAAACCTCTGAGTAGGGATTAGGACCCCAGAACCCAGCAACAGATCTGCTGGACTTTCCCTTAAAAAGCATGGGGAGTCAGCAGCAGCAGGAGGAGGCAGAACTGGTTTAGGGATTGGAATGCAGAGGGTGGGTGCTATGCAGGGGCGGCCTCAGACACCAGCGCAGCAAGCGCGTGCCTGGGGCGGCAAGCCGCGGGGGGCGCTGTGAGGGCAGCAGTCAGGCGGCCTTCGGCGGCATGCCTGCGGGAGGTCCGCTGGTCCCGCGGTTTCGGCGGCAATTCGGCGGGGGGTACGCTGAAGCCGCGGGACTGGCAGATCACCCGCAGAAACGCCGAATGCCGCCTGACGGCCGTGCTTGGGACAGCAAAAAACATAGAGCTGCCCCTGGTGCTATGGAAGGCGCTAAGATAAATTCTATAGCTAGAATTGGTTCAGAAGCATAGAAGTATGGGTGGGGAGAGGGAGGCTGGTTTGTGGGAGGTCCATAAGAATGGAAGTACAAAAAATTTATCCAAACCAATCTGAACTATGGAAAAGTTCACATCTGCTTTCAGAGAAGAGGTGAAGCTTCAGCCTAGCTCTCATTAAGAGTCAGAAAATGCAGATGATTTGAAATGACTAGCTGAGTAAAATGGACAATCATGGTATAGTACAGGGGTCGGCAACCTCTGGCACGCGGCTCGCCAGGGTAAGCACCCTGGCGGGCTGGGCCAGTTTGTTTACCTGCCGCGTTGGCAGGTTTGGCTGATTGCAGCGCCCACTGGCCGCGGTTTGCCGTCCCAGACCAATGGGGGCGGCGGGAAGCGGCGTGGGCAAAGAATGTGCTTACCCTGGCAAGCTGCGTGTCAGAGGTTGCCGACACCTGGTATAGTACAAGTGAATGTGAACACAATACCCATGCTAGCATGACCTGATTATCATAGCACTCCTCCTCAAACAGGCCTGTAAAACCGCAGTTGCACAGCCCAGATTCTCTTCTGGAACAGCATGAATTTCTTAACATCAGTGAGAGCCAAATGAAGTCATGCAGTTAATATTACTTTTGGGAGCATCATAGAATTTAACCTCCACGGGAGTTTATTTCTGTCGCAGTACAGGGTTAAGAAGCTGTTGTTCACAAGCCACAGTATCATTTGTTTTCCAGTAGCATCTATCAGACCAATCTGCAGGTCAGACTAGATCAGGGGTCGGCAACCTACGGCACGCGTGCCAAACACGGCACGTGAGCCGATTCTGAGTGGCACGCAGCTCCCTGCCGCGGTCCCGGCCCCCAGCCCCACTCAGCCCCCGACCCAACCCCCCGCCCACCCCTCTCCCCTGCGGGGGCAGGAGGCAGAAGCTTGGTTCTGCAGTAGCCAAACTTCCCCCCTCCCCCGCTTCTTCCCCCAGCGTGGTGCTTTCCGGCCCCTCCTCCTCTCCATCCCTGCGCCAATCAGCCCGATGGCCC
This sequence comes from Emys orbicularis, assembly GCF_028017835.1. Taxonomy (NCBI): domain Eukaryota; kingdom Metazoa; phylum Chordata; order Testudines; family Emydidae; genus Emys; species Emys orbicularis. Next base: position 261,911,354 of record NC_088683.1, on the reverse strand, counting down.
TAGCGAGGGGGAAGAGCGGCAGCGTGCACACAGCTCCGCAGAGGATGCAGAGAGAGGTAAGGATGGAGCCTGGGGGAAGGGGATGGAACAGGGCATATCCCTTCCAGCCCCCTGCCATAAGCCGCCCAGAGCAGGGGACTGGGAGCACCCCCACGAGCCGAGCACCCCAGCCTTCTGCCCTGCACCCCCCATCCCTCTGCCCTGCACCCCCACAGCCCCATCCCTCTGTCCTGAACCCCCCCACACACTCAGCCTTCTGCCCTGCACCCCCCACACCCCAACACACACCCAGCCTTCTGCCCTGCATCCCCCACACCCCCCAGCCCTCTGCCCTGAACCCCCCCACCCCAACACACACCCATCCCTCTGCCCTGCACCCCTACAGCCCCATCCCTCTGTCCTGAATCCCCCACACACTCAGCCTTCTGCCCTGCACCCCCACCCCCCCAGCCCTCTGCCCTGAACCCCCCCACCCCAACACACACCCAGCCTTCTGCCCTGCACCCCCACAGCCCCATCCCTCTGCCCTGAACCCCCTCCACACACTCAGCCTTCTGCCCTGCACCCCCCATACCCCCAGCCCTCTGCCCTGAACCCCCCCACCCCAATACACACCCAGCCTTCTGCCCTGCACCCCCCCAGCCCCACCCCTCTGCCCTGAACCCCCCCACACACTCAGCCTTCTGCCCTGAACCCCCCTTACCCCAACACACAGCCTTCTGCCCTGCACCCCCACACATCCCCAGCCCTGTGCCCTGAACCCCCCACAACCCAACACACACCCAGCCTTCTGCCCTGCACCCCCCACAGCCCACAGCCCTCTGACCTGACCCTTGAACCCCCCACACACCCAGCCTTCTGCCCTGCACCCCCCCAGCCCTCTGCCCTGACCCCTGAAACACACACCCCCCAGGTCTGGGGTCCTGGCCGCAGGCCCTGATCAGCCCGCTGCTGGCCTAGGTGAACAGAACCCCAGGCTGGCAGCGAGCTGAGCAGGTTAGTGGCATAAGATCAGCATTTTAATTTAATTTTAAATGACGCTTCTTAAACATTTTGAAAACCTTGTTTACTTTACATACAACAATAGTTTAGTTATATAATGTAGACTTATAGAAAGAGACCTTCTAAAAAACGTTAACTTGTATTACTGGCACGCGAAACCTTAAATCAGAGTGAATAAATGACGACTTGGCACACCACTTCTGAAAGGTTGCCGACCCCTGGACTAGATGATCACAATGGTCCCTTCTGACTTCAAAGTCAATGAGTCTATGAATCCAACACAGCCTCAGGGTTTGTGAGCCACACAGAGTGGTGTAGGGACACACCACCCCCTTGGGAACACTGAAAGATATTGTATTTGCAGGGAGGTACAATATCTCCCAAGACATAAGGGAACACAAAGGATGTGTGGCAGCTGCCTTATGAGTGTCTGAGCAAGTAATTCTGCTGGCTGCTATGGAAGGGAGGCCTGATGGCCCCACAACTACCCTCTTTAGAGAGTTTTGCATCCTGGGGCCACTAGCAGAGTACATGCAAGATGCACTCACTGCCACACTCTGAACAGGGGATTCTTTGCAAACTCCTGCTCAACAGACAAGCATGACTTGGCCCTATGTCTGCCGTATATAATGGGTAAACTGAGCTGCAGCAACAGAGGGAAAGCATGCAAATCAGGGTCCAGACGAAACTGAGAATCTAAGCGTGTGCTTAGTTTTAAATAGGTGAGTATTTCCATTGACTTAGTAGAACTACTCACATGCTTAAAGCTGAGCACTTGCTTATATGCTTTCCTGAATCATAGCTCAAAATAATGATATAGTCAATGCTCAAGTGCAAACACTGGTAAAAACACATGTAGAACACTGTTCTAAGGAAAATGATTTTATTGCAGGGGAAAAGGGGGGCAGCCAGCATGATATAAGAACATAAGAACAGCCATACTGGGTCAGACCAAAGGTCCATCTAGCCCAGTATCCTGTCTTCTGACAGTGGCCAGTGCCAGGTGCTTCAGAGGGAATGAACAGAACAGGTAATCATTAAGTGATCCATCCCCTGTTGCCCATTCTCAGATTCTGGCAAACAAATGTTCGGGGCACCATCCCTGCCCATCCTGACTAATAGCCATTGATGGATCTATCCTCCATGAATTTATCTAGTTATTTTTTGAACCCTGTTATAATCTTGCCAGAGGATGCTTTGACAGCCAAGGAGTTCCACAGGTTGACTGCGTTGTGTGAAAAAATACTTCCTTTTGTTTGTTTTAAGCTGCCCATTAATTTCATTTGGTGGCCCCTAATTCTTGTGTTATGAGGAGTAAATAAAACTTCCGTATTTATTTTCTCCACACCAGTCATGATTTTATAGACCTCTATCATATCCCTCCTTAGTCGTCTCTTTTCCAAGCTGAAAAGTCCCAGACTTATTAATCTCTCATCATACGGCAGTCGTTCCATACCCCTAATCATTTTTGTTGCCCTTTTCTGAACCTTTTCCAAATCCAATATATCTTTTTTGAGATGGGGTGACCACATCTGCACGCAGTATTCAAGATGTGGGCATACCATGAATTTATATAGAGGCAATATGATATTTTCTGTCTTATTATCTACCCCTTTCTTAATGATTCCCAACATTCTGTTAGCTTTTTTGACTGCTGCTGCACACTGAGTGGATGTTTTCTGAGAACTATCCACAATGACTCCAAGATCTCTTTCTTGAGTGGTAACAGCTAATTTAGACCCCATCATTTTATATGTATAGTAGGGATTATGTTTTCTAATGTGCATTACTTTGCATTTATTAACATTGAATTTCATCTGCCATTTTGTTGCCCAGTCACCCAGTTTTGAGAGATCCTTTTGAAGCTCTTCACAGTCTGCCTGGGACTTAACTATCTTTAGTAGTTTTGTATCATCTGCAAATTTTGCCACCTCATTGTTTACCCCTTTTTCCAGCTCATTTATCAATATGTTAAATAGGACTGGGCCCAGTACAGACCCTTGGGGGACATCACTATTTACCTCTCTCCATTCTGAAAACTGACCATTTATTCCTACCCTTTGTTTCCTATCTTTTAACCAGTTACTAATCCATCAGAGGACCTTCCCTCTTATCCCATGACTGCTTACTCTGCTTAAAACCTTTGGTGAGGTGTCAGAGGCTTTCTGAAAATCTAAATATACTACATTCATTGGATCCCCCTTGTCCACATGCTTGTTGACCCCCTCAAATAATTCTAGTAGATTGGTGACGCATGATTTCCCTTTACAAAAACCATGTTGACTATTCCCCCAACAAATTATGTTCATCTGTGTGTTTGACAACTTTGTTCTTTACTATAGTTTCAACCAGTTTTCCCGGTACTAAAGTCTGCTTACCAGCCTGTAATTGCATCACATTAGCTATCCTCCAGTCATTTGGTACAAAAGCTGATTTAAATGATAGGTTACAGACAACAGTTAGTAGTCCTGCAATTTCACATTTGAGTTCCTTCAGAACTCTTGGGTGAATACCATCTGGTCCTGGCGACTTATTACTGTTTAGTTGATCAATTTGTTCCAAAACCTCCTCTAATGCCACCTCAATCTGGGACAGTTCCTCAGATTTGTCACCTAAAAAGAATGGCTCAGGTTTGGGAATCTCCCTCACATTCTCAACTGTGAAGATCGTTGCAAAGAAAGTTTCTCCGCAATGTCCTTATCATCCTTGAGTGCTACTTAATCATCTCAATCGTCCAGTGACCCCACTGGTTGTTTAGCAGGCTTCCTGCTTCTGATGTACTTAAATTGTTTTTTGCTATTTTAGTCTTTGGCTACCTGTTCTTCAAATTCTTTTTTAGCCTTCCTAATTATATTTTTACACTTCATTTGCCAGAGTTTATTCTCCTTCCTATTTTCCTCATTAGGATTTAGCTTTCACTTTATAAAGGATGCCTTTGTGTCTCACTGCTTTTCCTTTCTTATTTAGCCACGGTGGCTCTTTTTTGGTTCTCTTACTATGTTTTTTTAATTTGGGGTATACATTTAAGTTGAGCCTCTATTATGGTGTCTAAATAGTTTCCATGCAGCTTGCAGGGATATTACTTTTGGTGCTGTACCTTTTAATTTATATTTAACTAACCCCCCCATTTTTGTGTAGTTCCCTTTTCTGAAATTAAATGCTACAGTGTTGGGCCACTGTGATGTTTTTCCCGCCACAGGGATGTTAAATGTAATTATATTATGGTCACTATTACCAAGCAGTCCAACTATATTTGCCTCTTATCCTGTGCTCCACTTAGGACTAAATCAAGAATTGCCTCTCCTCTTGTGGATTCCAGGACTAGCTGCTCCAAGAAGCAGTCATTTAAGGTGTCAAGAAACTTTATCTTTGCATCTCTTCCTGAGGTGATATGTACCCAGTTAATATGGAGATAGTTGAAATCCCCCATTATTATTGAGTTTTTTATTTTTATAGCCTCTCTAATCTCCCTGAGCATTTCACAGTCACTATCACCATCCTGGTCAGGTGGACTGTAATATGTCCCTACTGCTATATTCTTATTATTCAAGCATGGAATTACTATCCATAGAGATTCTATGGTATAGTTTTGTTCATTTAAGATTTATACTTCATTTGATTCTACGCTTTCTTTCACAAATAGTGCACTCCCCCACCAGCACAACCTGTTCTGTCCTTCTGATATATTTTGTACCCTGGTATTACTGTGTCCCATGTTTAATAATTTTTGTTCTGTGAAAAGGCTAAAGAGGTTTTGGTTTTTTTCTTATCTGTGGAAAAGGAAACTGATGTAAGCTGTTAAACATATTCAAAATTATGGGTGGGTTTTGATAAGGTAGAACAGATAAATTCACACTGGTGAAGTTCAAAAAAGAATCTCTAAAGAGTATACACATGAAATAATATTTTAAGTGCAGTCACCAGTACAAATATTTTGATTATCACCATCCTGCACTTCAAGCGGGCGGGGACGGGGGGTGTCTGGCTGGCTGGGAGAAAAGGGCAATGCTTTCTGGCTTGGTTGGAGGAGGGGAGACGTAAGACTGCTAGAAGAGCAGTCGGCGTGGTGGATCACTGCTTTCTGCCTTGGGCAGGAAGGGAGGATGTAAGATTGCTGAAAAAGCAGTCAGCGTGGTGGATGACTCACCACATAGGAATAAGGAGTTTTAAAAGATCAACATATGGCTTGGCCCCTCCCTCATTCACTTGGAGCAAGCTGGGAAGCACCCACCCTCCCTCCCTAATTAGGTCACTAATATGCTGGGTGTTTAGCTATATCTGCTGTGGGCATTACGCTAGCCACCCCACTAAGGGGGGCTGGGAAGGAATTTTTCCCTTACCGCCATATTGGCCAGGTGCAGTGGGGGGTTTTTTGCCTTCCTCGCAGTAGGTTCAGTAGGCTCTGTTCATGCACAGCATGATGGGCGGTAGGCCATATGTCGCAACTATTTATTTAACTGTATAGCGGATGTTCAGTGCAGGTACTCCATAAATGAAGGCACAAAAGAATAGAAGAATGGCCCGGAAAAGGAATTAAGGAGAGGTGCTTGGTAATTAAGCAAGTCGGGGGACAGTTGGGGACTCCTATGATTGGTACAGCATGGAATCAACCCCCCCCCCCATCATCATAGTCCACCTTAACCCCTCCTGCGAGGGGGGTGGTCGTGGATGGACCTGGTTGAAAGGGGGGGGGGGAGGGGACCTGATGGAAGCTTCCCCTTTCCTCCCCCCCCCCCCCCGGAATTGGATGGAATTGGTAAGGTCCTGGCAAGTAAGGTGCCGGCAAGGGAATTGCTGGAGGGACACAAATTTTGCACCTGCACTGTACATTTTTTATCCGCCAGACATCTATCTAATAATAAATTTGCGGCCTGATTAAACCCCTGTCTAATGTCTCCTGTCATTCTTTCGGCCTAACCAGACAAAGATTTTCGGGACAACAGCTATTAGCCAGGATGGGCAGGGATGGTGTCCCTAGCCTCTGTTTGCCAGAAGCTGCGAATGGGCAACTGGGGATGAATCACTTGATGATTACCTGTTCTGTTCATTCCCTCTGGGGCACCTGGCATTGACCACTGTCAGAAGACAGGAAACTGGACTAAATGGACCTTTGGTCTGACCCAGTATGGCTGTTCTTATGTTCTTATGGGACAAAGAATTTTATGATGAGAAAGAGAAGATTGAACAATACAGTCAAGATGAGAATGAAAATATGAAGAACAGAGAAACATAATGGGGATGGAGTTAGCAGGCCAAATCTCCTTTTTGCTACCTACACATTCATTAGATATAGTTGGATAAATCTGCAAGCCATTAAACACAATATTTAGGAAAAAATTCCACCCCCAAACAATTTGAATCATGCACAAACTTCTGTGATGTTGAGAAACAATGTTTTGTGATTTGTCAATTGGAGTTTATATTATTTTGGGAGGCTGACTGTCAAAAGAGTCACAACAAAAAAACTACAAAGTTCTCTCACAATCCACATTTCAAGCTTTGCAATGAGAAAAAAAAATGCTGTCTACAATTTCAGAGATGTCTTTGTCATTTTGCTTATTTTATTGATTGTGATTGTTTCCAAGGGTGTAGAATTTTAATCGCTCTTTTGTTTTTTGCCAATAAAAACAGATTTTACTGACATGTTACATGCCAAAACTATCAGATACATAAAGGAAAAACTAAAAGCAGCAAAGTGAGTGTGTGAAAGTATTTCATTTCTAAAATAATTTTGAATTACAAAATAAAGAAAAAATATGTTTTGGATCCTACTATGCAATCTAGCATGTTATGGACTACTATCACAATGGTAACAAATATGGCAAGTTACATTCATTTAAATATAATAGCTCCAAAGATGTCATCAGTGCTATAGACACCCTCACACCATAGAAGATCAATTAGTACACAAGAGAGTATAGGACCTGAGTGTCCACTCTATTATATCTATTTCACTGTGATGCAATTCACCAAAGTCAGTGGAGGAATACTGGAATAAAACAGGTAAAAAAAAAATGAAAATCACATCCTAAACATTTGATATATTTTTCTAATATCCACAAAAACTCCCATTGAAATACACAAGACTGATATATTTGAGAAACTTGTTAAAGCTGAATAAGTTTTAAGATCTTTTTATATACAGTACTATATCCAGCAGTTTCACTCTCATTAACTAGTATTATTCACAATAATGCCACCATAAAGCACCTTGTTAATGTTTCCCCTTTAGAATTGTTAAGTGGAAAAGATGGGACATGCTTAAATATATAAAAATTATTATATACAATATTTACGCCTCAAAAGAGAGAAAGGGACCAAGAGGAGAGGTCTTTGCATCAGAAAGAAGGGAAGAAAAGACATACAGAAGGCTCTATTTACCTCAAGACACAAGAGCATCAGAGATTGATGATCTGATTCAGGATAAAGCAGGTATCATAGAGCAATATGTCTGAGAGATGTTAACGTTTCTTCATTTTGTACTCCAATATGTAACATACTCTTAATTTGTGGCACTTTATCTGTCAGAAGCAGATATCATTCTGTATTGTGTAGTTCCCCATGAAAGGAAAAAGAAAATGGGACAAGTCCGTTGGGGGTTGGTCTACCGAAAGAGGCTGAGGTACTCTTTGGTTATCTATAGGAATTATGGTTTACCCTGGATCTGTGTCTACCACCTCAATTAAACAAAATTTTATGAAATAGAAATTCAGCTTGAAGATATTCACCACAGTGTTGGTTTTTTTAAACTAGAGTCTATTAAATGATTGCTTTATAAAAACATTTACAAATAAGAGACATTTTCTGATCTTTAGTACATATATTGGGACAGTGTCAAGTTGAAATAACACAACTGAAGTAAATCACACACATTTAGATTGGGTGTTTTTTTCCCCCTCAGGGTTAAAAAGAAATAAGGGACAGATCAAAACAACCCACATTTTCTTTAACTCACTATTTTGTCATGAGTTTTTGGTGGGGGTCTGACTCATGATTTTGAATTTGAGGGTTGGTGATACTGTAATTTCCACAGGGATTACAACAGCTTCAGTTTTCATTATTTCACCCTGATGTTTTGCCTTAAACATTGACAATTTAATCATGGAAGTGAAACTTAAAACTTATTTTGCTGACAAATAACTGAGAAGCAACAATCTGATTCAACTTGCTGACTTCTCACAACCACTAAATCCAGTCACAGTTTATCTTTTTGCTGCTGAGAAAGCAACTACATTTTCACTCTAACTGTGAAACACTGGGGAGAAGGAAACACAGATCAAATTATGATATCATTCCCAAGGTAACTTATTCTTTAGAATTGGAGTATTCCCACCAGAAGCCTGATGAATTGTGCATTTTGGTAAGACGCTGGAATTAGTTTTAATTTGTATGGTTTGCCTGTTCTCCTTGACTCAGTAACATTGATAGTAAAGAGCCAGAACTCAGCAGAAAGCTTCCTTGCCATAAATAATACAAATTGCTCACTGCTGTTCAATGACATTCTCTCACTCAGCCATGCTGAGGAAATTCCCCCTTTTGCCTTTTCCTTTCATTTCAAACCTCACCACCTCAAAAAAATCAGCTGCTAACGCAGTTGTACCCTGACAGCTAATCTGGAAGTTACTTTTGAAAATAAGTCTATGCAGCAGATTGTGTGGTGATATTCCCGCCCCCTCCTCACCACACACACACACACACACACACACACACACACACACACACACACACAAGCACTTTTGCTGGTAAAACTTTTGTTGGTCAGGGGTGTGAAAAAAATAAGTTTCACTGACCAAAATACCAGAGTGGAAAAAGCTAAAACGGCTGCAGACACTCTCCCACCGACATAGCTACCGCCACTCGTTGTGGGGATAATTATGCCAACGGGAGAGCTTTCTCCTGCCGGCACAGAGTGGCTACGTGGGTGACCTTACAGCAATGATATAGCTGTGCTGCGTTAAGACCTATAGTGTAGATATAGCCAGATATACAAAACACAAAGATATTGGGGGGGAGGGGGAAATCAGAAAAAACCTCAAATTCCATCCTTATTCACAAAAAAGGACACCTCAGGAAAATCTTGTAACAGCAGCAGAAATAGGATAAATAGTTATTCTGCTCAAGAATATGGTAACAAATCATTTCCAAAGTTTCTATCATATTCAGAAATTGCAAGTAAAAGTCTGATCAAGAGCATTGCTGAAAATATTTTGACACTATAATTGCAGGAACTTTTAGTTAATAATCTTGAAATAGTGCTTTTTTTCTCCTCAATTGGAATAGATACTGTTAAGGCTGTATCCCTACTTTGAACTTTAGGGTACAAATGTAGGGGCCTGCATGAAAACTTCTAAGCTTATCTACCAGCTTAGCTCTGGTCCGCTGCCACCATCTTAAGAATTCCCTCCCTGGGAAGCCTTGAGAAACCTTTCACCAATTCCCTGGTGAATACAGATCCAAACTCCTTGGATTTTAAACAAGGAGAAATTGACCCTTCCCTCCTCCTTCCTTTCACCAACTCCTGGTGAATACAGATCCAAACCCCCTTTGGATCTTAAAACAAGGAGAAATCAATCAGGTTCTTAAAAAGAAGGCTTTTAATTAAAGCAAAAGGTAAAAATCATCTCTGCAAAATTAGTATGGAAAATAACTTTACAGGGTAATTAAACTTAAAGAGCTCAGAGGAATCCCCTCTGTCTTAGGTTCAAAGTATAGCAAACAAGATAAGCACTTTAGTAAAAGGTACATTTACAAGTTGAGAAAACAAAGTAAATTTAAGACGCCTTGCCTGGCTTTTACTTACAATTTTGAAATAAAAGAGACTTGTTTAGAAAGATGGGGAGAACCTGGATTGATGTCTGGTCCCTCTCAGTCCCAAGAGCGAACAACCCCTTAAACAAAGGACACACACAAAAGCCTTTCCCCCCCCAAGATTTGAAAGTATCTTTGTCCCCTTATTGGTCCTTGGGGTCAGGTGTCAGCCAGGTTACCCGAGCTTCTTAACCCTTTACAGGTAAAAGGATTTGGAGTCTCTGGCTAGGAGGGATTCCATAGCACTGTACACAGGAGAGCTGTCACCCTTCCCTTTATAGTTATGACACGCCCCCCAAATCACAGATAGTGTTGGACGTCCGGTTCCACACTGGCTGTGATTTCTTCCTGGAGCTCTAGGAGAAAACAGAGTTAATAAAACACATGTACCTTTAGACATACTACTGATTATATAAAAACTAACAATATGTTTTATTTTAAGAACAATTGTTAACCAGTTAACTCTGGGAAACTTTCCCGGGAGAGTGCATCAGCCACTTTGTTAGAAGCTCCCGAAATGTGTTGTATTTTAAAATTAAAATCTTGGAGAGCTAAACTCCACCGAAGAAGTTTTTTGTTATTTCCCTTGGCGGTATGAAGCCACTGTAGCGCAGCATGGTCTGTTTGTAGTTGGAAACGCCGTCCCCAAACATATGGGCGTAACTTTTCCAGCGCGTACACAATGGCGTAGCATTTCTTTTTGCTGATTGACCAGTGGCTTTTCCTCTTAGACAGTTTTTTGCTGAGAAACACGACAGGATGGAATTTTTGATTTGGTCCTTTCTGCATTAAAACTGCTTCCACGCCTCGCTCGGAAGCATCTGTGGTTACTAGGAACGGTTTGTCAAAGTTTGGGGCCCTTAGCACAGGGTCAGACATGAGTGTTGCCTTAAGCTGGTTAAAGGCCTTTTGACACTTATCAGTCCACTGAACTGCATTTGGCTGTTTTTTTCTGGTTAGGTCTGTCAGCGGGGCGGCGATTTGGCTGTAGTGTGGTACAAATCGCCTATAATATCCGGCCAAGCCTAAGAAGGATTGGACCTGTTTCTTTGACTTTGGAACCAGCCACTTTTGGATAGCATCCACTTTGGCCTGTAGGGGATTTATAGTTTCTTGACCCACCTGGTGCCCCAGGTATGTCACTTTGTTTTGGCCTATTTGACACTTTTTAGCCTTAACAGTTAGTCCTGCCTGCCGGATGCGCTCGAAGACTTTTTTTAGGTGCTCCAGGTGTTTTGTCCATGAATTAGAAAAAATGGCCACATCATCGAGATAGGCAACTGCAGATTCTTCCAATCCCGCCAAGAGACCATCTACAAGTTTTTGGAAGGTGGCGGGTGCATTTTGCAACCCGAAAGGGAGTACATTGAATTCATACACCCCTGCCTGGGTGACGAAGGCTGACCTTTCCTTAGCGGGTTCATCTAGTGGTACTTGCCAGTACCCTTTGGTTAAGTTTAAAGTAGAGATGAATTGGGCATGTCCCAATTTCTTCAATAGCTCATTTGTGCGTGGCATTGGATAGTTGTCAGGACGAGTTACAGCATTTAGCTTACGGTAGTTCACGCAAAAGCGTATTTTCCCATCTGGTTTGGGAACTAGAACCACTGGAGATGCCCATGCACTGCTAGAGGGGCGGATTATACCCATTTGTAGCATGTCCTGGATCTCCCTTTGTATAGCCGCTTGGGCATGAGGTGACTCCCGGTAGGGTGGGGTTCTAATTGGGTGAGCATTACCTGTGTTAATGGAGTGGTATGCCCGTTCGGTCCGTCCTGGAGTGGCTGAGAAAATCGGTGCAAAGCTTGTGCACAGCTCCTTGATTTGCTGTTGCTGCAGACGTCCCAGGGTCGTGGAGAGGTTTACCTCTTTCACGCCACCATTCCTTTTTCCTTCATAGTAGACACCTGCAGGCCACTCCGCGTCATCAGTTTCCTGGGCTGTAAACTGGCAAACGTTTAATTCTCTAGAATAAAAGGGCTTAAGAGAATTAACATGGTATACCTTAGGCTTTATGTTGGAGGTGGGGGAGGCTATGAGATAGTTAACAGCTCCTAGGCGCTCCTGGACCGTGAATGGTCCTTCCCACGACGCTTCCATTTTATGGGCCTGGAGCGCCTTTAAGACCATGACTTGGTCTCCTACTTTGAAGGACCGTTCTCTGGAATGTTTATCATACCAGGCCTTTTGCTTTTCCTGAGCATCCTTTAGGTTTTCTTTAGCAAGGGCTAAAGAGTGTCGGAGGGTGTTTTGTAGGTTGCTTACAAAGTCTAGAATGTTAGTTTCTGGAGAAGGCGTAAACCCCTCCCATTGCTGCTTCACCAACTGTAATGGCCCCTTAACCTCGCGGCCATACACAAGTTCAAATGGTGAAAACCCTAAACTGGGATGTGCTACAGCCCTGTAGGCAAAAAGCAACTGCTGCAACACTAGGTCCCAATCATTGGAGTGTTCATTTACGAATTTACGTATCATGGCCCCCAAAGTTCCATTAAACCTCTTCACCAGACCATTGGTTTGATGGTGATGAGGGGTGGCAACCAAGTGATTCACCCCATGAGCTTCCCACAGGTTTTTCATGTTCCCTGCCAGGAAATTAGTTTCCGAATCTGTAAGGATGTCGGAGGGCCAACCTACCCTGGCAAAAATGTCTGCTAATGCCTGGCACACACTTTTAGCCTTGGTGTTGCTTAAGGGTACAGCTTCCGGCCATTGGGTAGCAAAATCCATGAAAGTCAGTACGTACTGCTTTCCTCTGGGTGTCTTTTTTGGGAAAGGACCCAGAATATCCACAGCTACTCGCTGAAATGGGACCTCAATTATGGGTAGTGGCTGGAGAGGGGCTTTAACCTGGTCTTGGGGCTTTCCCACTTGTTGGCACACCTCACAAGACCGGACATAATTAGCAACGTCCTTGCCCATTCCCTCCCAGTGGAAGGACTTCCCCAACCGGTCTTTGGTTCTGTTCACCCCAGAATGGCCACTGGGATGATCATGGGCTAAGCTCAAGAGCTTTACCCGATACTTAGTGGGAACTACCAACTGTCTTTGAGGATGCCAGTCTTCCTGGTGCCCACCAGAAAGAGTCTCCTTGTATAAAAGTCCTTTTTCTACAACAAACCGGGATCGGTTAGAAGAGCTGAGAGGCGGTGGGGTGCTCCGTGCCGCTGCCCAAGCTTTTTGAAGGCTGTCATCTGCTTTCTGCTCGGCCTGGAACTGTTCCCTTGATGCTGGAGACATCAGTTCCTCCTTGGACTGTGGACTGGGGCTTGGTCCCTCTGGAAGCGATGCAGGTGCTGGGGCTTTTTCCATTGACTGTGAACCGCTGTCCGCTGGTGCACTATGTGGTATTTCAGGCTCCGGCTGAGCCTTTTGGGTAGGGTTATCTGCTGCTTCCGCCAGTTTAGGCTCGCTGGTGCCCTCTGGCATTGGAGTTGTAGACGGGGTTGCAAGCGCTGGACTCAGTGCTGGCAATGGTTCTGGTGCTGGTTGCGTTGCCAGTTCCGGTTCTGGGACTGGCTTTGGCTGGGTCTCTGGGATTGGATCCACTACGGCTGTTGCAGTCGTTGGCAGGGGATCCGGTTCCACCACCTGTGTTTGGGTCTCCGGTAACAGAGACGGGGCCCTGGTGGACGGCCCAGGAACAGGGATGGGGGTGAAAGCTTGCTTAGCCTGGCTGCGGGTGACTATTTCCACCCTCTTGGCTAGCTTCACGTGGTTGGCCAAGTCTTCCCCCAGCAGCATGGGAATGGGATAATTGTCATAGACTGCAAAAGTCCACATTCCTGACCAGCCCTTGTACTGGACATGCAACTGGGCTGTAGGCAAGGTTACAGACTGTGACACGAAGGGTTGAATTGTCACTGTAGCCTCAGGGTTGATGAGTTTGGGGTCCACTAGGGATTGGTGGATAGTTGACACTTGTGCCCCAGTGTCCCTCCAAGCGATAACCTTCTTTCCGCCCACTCTCAAGGTTTCCCTTCGCTCCGAGGGTATGAGAGAGGCATCTGGGTCTGGGGTTCTTTGGTGTGATTGGGGTGTAATGAACTGTAATCGGTTGGGGTTCTTGGGGCAGTGAGCCTTTATATGCCCCAGTTCATTACATTTAAAACATCGCCCTGCTAAGGTATCACCGAGGCGATGTTGGTTGATGGAGACTGGTGTGGTGGGGTGAGAAGGCGTCTGGAGTTTCCCTTGGGATGTGGGTGAGGCCTTGGGTTGTCCCCGGTGATAAGGTTTTGTTTCGGTTTGCCCCTTCTGATATTCGCTCCAACTGCTACTAGCTTTTTTCTTTTCTGTCACCTCCACCCATTTGGCTCCAATCTCCCCCGCCTCGGTTACAGTTTTGGGCTTCCCATCTAGGATGTACCTTTCTATTTCCTCAGGAACACCCTCTAAACTGCTCCATTTGCAATAGGAAGGGCAACTCTTCCGTAGATTTAACATTTGCTCCTGATATCCAGGCAACCCAATTTTTCCCAATGTGGTAGGCATGTCGGGTAAATGACACATCAGGTTTCCACCTTAGGGCTCTGAACCGCCGACGGGCATGCTCAGGTGTTAGCCCCATTCTGATTCTGGCCTTGTTTTTAAAAAGTTCATAACTGTTCATGTGTTCCTTAGGCATTTCAGCCGCCACCTCTGCTAAGGGTCCACTGAGCTGCGGCCTCAGCTCTACCATGTACTGGGTTGGAGGGATGTCGTATCCAAGGCAGGCCCTTTCAAAATTTTTTAAGAAGGCCTCAGTATCATCGCCTGCCTTGTAAGTGGGGAATTTCCTGGGATGGGAAGTGGTACCTGGAGAGGAGTTGTTAGGATGGTCTGATGCACCCTGCCTAGTCCTTGCTGCTTCCAGTTCCATCTCTTTTTTTTTCAGCTCCATCTCTCTTTTATGGGCCTCCTGTTTGGCTTTTTCTTCTCTTTCATGGGCCTCCTGTTTGGCTTTCTCTTCTCTGTCATGTTTGGCTTTTTCCAGCTCCATCTTTCTCTTGTGAGCCTCCTCTTTGGCTTTTTCTTTGGCTTTTTCCTCTCTTTCATGGGCCTCCTCTTCAAGTTTTTTAATTTGAAGCAGTCTTTGATTTTTTTTTCATTTTCTTCTGCTTCTAGTTTGGCCAGTTCTATTTTGTTAGCTGCTTCTTTGGTAGTCATTTTCCTGTTTTCTTGTGCTGGGTCACACCCTCTGCAGTTGACTGAAACTGGGATGTATTTAGCTCAGGCTCCTGCTGAGTGCTGCTGAGTTAACAGAGACTTTCTAACTAGCTACTTCCGAGGATGTAAAAAGAAAAAAAACAATTCAGATTGTAAATTACCTTTACCAGATCAAAGTTTGCTCACTTATTGAACCGTTCTCTTAACAAAGGACCTTGTTAAAAAAACTTAACACCTCTGCCTTCAGGCAAGGAGAGATAAGATATGCATCTACCTTCAGCTCTGCTTTCCAAGCAGCTAGAAGGAAAAAAAAATCTCTTACTGGCTTTTGGGTTTAAAACGATCCCACCGCTACCACCATGTCAAGGCTGTATCCCTACTTGAACTTTAGGGTACAAATGTAGGGGCCTGCATGAAAACTTCTAAGCTTATCTACCAGCTTAGCTCTGGTCCGCTGCCACCATCTTAAGAATTCCCTCCCTGGGAAGCCTTGAGAAACCTTTCACCAATTCCCTGGTGAATACAGATCCAAACTCCTTGGATTCTAAACAAGGAGAAATTGACCCTTCCCCCCTCCTTCCTTTCACCAACTCCTGGTGAATACAGATCCAAACCCCCTTTGGATCTTAAAACAAGGAGAAATCAATCAGGTTCTTAAAAAGAAGGCTTTTAATTAAAGCAAAAGGTAAAAATCATCTCTGCAAAATCAGTATGGAAAATAACTTTACAGGGTAATTAAACTTAAAGAGCTCAGAGGAATCCCCTCTGTCTTAGGTTCAAAGTATAGCAAACAAGATAAGCACTTTAGTAAAAGGTACATTTACAAGTTGAGAAAACAAAGTAAATTTAAGACGCCTTGCCTGGCTTTTACTTACAATTTTGAAATAAAAGAGACTTGTTTAGAAAGATGGGGAGAACCTGGATTGATGTCTGGTCCCTCTCAGTCCCAAGAGCGAACAACCCCTTAAACAAAGGACACACACAAAAGCCTTTCCCCCCCCAAGATTTGAAAGTATCTTTGTCCCCTTATTGGTCCTTGGGGTCAGGTGTCAGCCAGGTTACCCGAGCTTCTTAACCCTTTACAGGTAAAAGGATTTGGAGTCTCTGGCTAGGAGGGATTCCATAGCACTGTACACAGGAGAGCTGTCACCCTTCCCTTTATAGTTATGACAGATACCTCAAATAAGGAAAATAAGAATATTTTCTCTGTAACTTTTTTTTCCCTCCAAAGATGGAAAGGATTAAAATTGGCTTACTTGTTTTTTCCCATATCAGCAAGACAAGTACAACATGCATTTCAAACATTATAGACAAAAACAGCCTTCATATAAACAACATCATCCTACATAGCTGATAAAAGCTGTGCTAATTTTGGGAAACATAGGTCAGTTCAACAGAAGCTCAAACAACTTCATGGAAGAATGATTCAGTTTGGATGCAAATGCCATGTAAATCATAACTGTTAAAAATGACATGAAATCTTTGAATTTTTAGGTTGAATGTCTTATTCTGAAAGTGTATGGTGAGATCTCTGCCTCCACTAAAAAGACAAAATCCCTCAGTTCATTTTTCAACTTTGTAGAAATTGAGTATAAAGAACTTCTGTGCCACAAGCCAACAAAGTGGCTGTCCCTTCTGCCTCTGATAGAATGAGTCCTACAGTGGTGGCCTGCATTAAAGGAATATTTCATTTCACAGTGGGCAGAGGAATGTGCCAAGATTATGTATGACACATTCAGTAAGAATGATCAGAAGTTTTGTTCTGGTTGTTATATTTACTTCCTACATAACCTGATGGGATTATTTAATAAAGCAATGATGCCAACTGTAGAGAACTAGACTGCATCATGGAAGGACTTTTTCCTAATCTAAAGAGAAGGAAAGAGGACAAGTTCTATGGATGTTCAGTGAAGGCTATTTTGTGCTATCTCTCTCTATGGAATAGGAGAAAATTTGAGGAGGAAACCGATAAGGCATTCTGAAGATAATTTCTCAAGGAGTGGAATGTATCTGATTTCAAGACATCTATCTGTTTTCAAACAAACGAGTCCTCTCCTTGGACAATGAAATGCAATTTTTTGATATTGAAAAGTTGGCTGAAGTTCTTCACTTTGAGATTGATTTTGACAGGCAATATTATGATCATTGATTTTATAGGAAATAAGAGGAGAAATAATTTCAAAGGAGAAAAAAAAATGTTAAAGATGAGTGGAAGTTTTCAAACAAATACCACAAAGTGAAAACAACCAAATTTTAAACTCATATCTTTCACACTTTCAATTACAGTTTGCATCTTAATGATTCAATTTTGGAACAAAAAAAAAAAAGGAATCTATTAGGTGAAAGTGTTGTGAAAGCAGATTTACAGGTGCAGATGAACGACAGTAGGTCTTGTGCTGACTTTTATGAACTGGTCAAAAAGTCTCCAGAGTTGCTGAAAGCAGTAAGAAGCCAACTAAAGTACAGGATTAAGAAGATAGCAACTGTGAGCAAGGACACTCAACTACAGGAAACCCAACTTTTATAAGGTACATGTAATTACATATATTTATTTATTTTGAATCTATTGAATGAGTTTTTTTCTGCAGCAGTCATTAGGTGATGGTATATCATTTTCTTTCCATTATTTTTAAATAATGGAATTGACACAAACATAGCCCCCATCACTCTTTTAAAAATAAACATTACTGGTGATTTTTCAATATTGTTTATTTATGTAACATGCTTAGAGTTGCCAATTTTGGTTGGCCATATTCCTGGAGGTTTCATCACACCACATAATCTTTAAAGATTAATCTTCAATTTTCTGGAAACCCTAATTACATTCTTGAACTTTGTATGCACATGAAAAATCTGATACACACACACACATACACACATTATTTTCCACTGAAGGCAAGCAGCTCGCTCCAGAGTAAATAAGTTTTGGAGTATCTCAGTCCTCAAAGCCATTATGTCATGCGATGAAACCTCCCTTAATACATCTAGCCAGAGTTGGCAACCCTAGCATCTTCACTCTTACAGAGACTTAGTAGGCTACCGAGCTGGCAGGAAATCCAGCCCCTACTTCCTGCTGCCACCTCTTCGACATTAGGAGAAGGAACTCGGTGGACTGCCAGAACAGGCTCAGGCAGAGGCTGCTGCGACTACAGGGACACAGCAGGGCAAGAGTCAGAGCTCTGGGCTGCAGGACAGGCTCAGCGGCAGCCTGAGCATGTGCCCTCTAAAAGCCTGCATGTGACAATCAACCAGAGCCCAAAAGGAAAGAAACCTCTGATCAATGACTATGGGGCTGATGGTGGGGGCACTGGGACTTTTTCCCCCCCATTCACCTAGGTGATTGTTGCTGATAATGCTGATTGTTTGTTACTGAGACAGGTGCTGGAGTCTTTTCTGGTTGAATCCTGCCTCCTTCCCCTCACCCCCATCAGTGGTTTCTCCACCACAAGGCAAAGGATAGGAGTTTGGAACAACCAGCAAAAGAAGTCCCCATCATAATTATCTTTCATGTTCCCTTTCTCTTAAAGAACTGTGGAAACACACAACTTCTGAACTTGTTTATAAGATTGCATTAAAGATTTTTGGCTTTTGAATTTAGCAGAGATTAAAATTTTGGAGATATCACGGCTCGGGAAGCTTCATTCGAAGGGGAATGTACAAGTACAAGGATATAATATATTGTAATATGGATATGATGAAAGGCAGTTACATGTAAATGTGGTGGTACCACATAAACAACAACAAAAGCATCAAAATCACCACACGTACCTATTTTTTAGGCATCTTTTAAAAAGGAAAATAGTCTTTTTCTATCTTTAGCATCCTCTTAGTATGCCTACAGTATGCAAAAGGACACATTTCAAAATACTGTATGTACAAATTTAAGCTGTCCAATTCACATTGGCTTTAATTATTATAAATCATTTGTATTACAGTAGCAGAAGTTGAGTTGTGCCACCTAGTTAAAGCACTGCTCATGGGTTTAGTTTACAGGCATTGTGAACATATTCCTTTTCACATACAGTAGGCAAAAATATTCGGTCTTTAGGCAATTTACTGCCTACAGCTTTATTATTAAGCCAGGTTAACACTGTGCTTGTTTTTTAAGTCTCAAACAATACTGGACTGCAGTTAAAGGGCTACACCTCAACGGAAGAAGATTGATCATTTGTAATCATAGGTGTTGGAACTAGGGGTACTCGGGGTGCTGCCGCTCCCCCTGGCTTGAAGTGGTTTCCATTATATAAAGGGTTTTCAGTTTGGTTCAATGACTCTCAGCACCCTCACTATAAAAATAGTTCCAGCACCCCTATTTGTAATGGTGGTCACAGTACTTAAAATCATCATAGCTAACCAGAAAAAGGCAGGTTGTGTGTATGTTTTTTAAACACTGCATCAGAAGGAAGATAGTGAAGAAATAGAGTGCATAAAAAAAATCTATTTAGGAACAAGTTCTATAATGTGACAAATGGGAGAATTAACTGTCAACTACAGCAGGGAGCAGCAGCAGCAGCAGCCACACAATTGTATATTCCTGAATATGAAAAGGCCAAATGCAGAAAACAAACAGATGCCTCAGATGCAAAACTGTTGCTGAAAACTGGTCAGGATTTTTTTTTGTTCTTCACAGCAAAAGGTTATATTTGGGTAGCGGATTTGCAGCAGTGGGGAGAGGAGCTGGCTAGTTATTGTTCCAGCTGATACACACTGCAGATCTTTGCAACAACAAAAAAAGCCTATGTAGTGGTGCAGTGGCTCAACATGCTGAAGGAGCTGTCAGTTCTTAGCAGTACACCCAGACAGTTTTAACCCACAAAATACCACTCACTCAGAGCTTGCTTTTGTGGACATGGCAGTGCTCTAATTGCATGGACTATATTCCTTATACCTTGCTGCAGGGGAGATGGAAATACAAAATATACAACATGTGAACCTATAGGTCAGGATGCTATTTTCCCCAGCAATAAAAATGCACAAATTACTTTATATATCACATAAGATGAGAGAACTCAGGGGGTTTAACATTTGACATTTTTTTCCTGGGGCAGACCTACTACAGTTTGTATGACCCAGGAGCTTAGCAAGACAAGCAGACTTGCCAGATTTTTTTCCTATGGATTCGCTCAGCCTGATTTGCTTTGAGCATAGATACAAGCTGAACAGCCCAGAAACTCTTTCTTAGCTATCTCTTGACAAAGCATGCCCTTCACATATTGTTTCATCTGTTTAGTAAAGAACAATTCACATTAAATGTAAAAATAACAGGATTAAATGTAAACTATCACACATGTGAAATTGACAGCAAAGAACTGACATAAGAAACCACAGTAGGGTCTAACACATACCCAATACCTTTCTTAGTGTGTCATCAATATGTTGGCTGTTTCAAAGGAATAGACAAGACAGCATGAAGCGCGCAAACACAATCCAGCACTCAAGTCAAGAAGTTCACATTATTATGAATTGAGCATCATCAGCTCAGTTCCACTGATTGGGAACACTGATTATCCTTTTCTCTCACTTGTTTTTAAACCTCTCTCTTCTCCGGGAAAATGATTTGCAAAGTTGAACATTAGCTTTTAATACTTTAAAATAAATATACAAGATGTTCTGATTTAATTAAGATGGACTCAGTATCTCTGTTCTTTAACAAAAGGAGGAAAACATCAGCTTTTATTGGAAAGTATGTTTCAGTTTTCATTTTCAGCATACCATGCTTGAATGATTTATACATATAAGTACCAGGAGGTAGCCCTGTTAGTCTGTATCCACAAAAACAAGGAGTCCAGTGGCACTTTAAAGACTAACAGATTTATTTGGGCATAAGCTTTCGTGGGTAAAAAACCTCACTTCTTCAGATGCATGGAGTGAGCATCTGAAGAAGTGAGGTTTTTTACCCACGAAAGCTTATGCCCAAATAAATCTATTAGTCTTTAAGGTGCCATCACACTCCTTATTGTTTTTATACATATAAGGGCCAGATTGTCAACTGGTATAATCTGGCATTATTTCACTGAAGTCATCCATTAGTTTTAGTGGAGCTATGCCACATTACGTCAGCTGAGGTTCTAGTCTTTTTGTTAGGATGAGGTACTGTTCTTTTAAAGATTGCTTAGAAGTTCTGTATTAGGCACTGCCACAGCTGAGAGAGAGTCCAGGTGCTCACAATGACCCCAACGAGGTGTGAAAAGAGGTGGAGCAAAGTGTGATGTGTCTGCTCCTTCCCACCTACCACCCTCCAGGCTTGGAAGCTCATGAAGGGACATAATCAAAATCCTTCCCTGAACTCACCCTGGGACATTGCAACTCCCCATTGACCTTTACTTGGAATTGCATCATAAAAACACAATATGGCCCATAATGCATGAAGTTCTGTAGTGGATTCAGAATCAGAACAAATTCAACACTGTAGTAATTATAATTAAAGCTACGATTTAGTCATGGATATTTTAAATAAAACTCAGATAGGTTAAGGGCAATAAACAAAAATTCATGGCCCGTGACCTAACTATGACCTTTACTATAAATACCCCTGACTAAATCTTAGGGGTGCCGCTGCTCGGGGAGGGAGGGGAGGCAGCCGCTCCGGTCACCCCCGGGGCCAGCCGCACCGGCTGCTGCTTGAGCGATCCCCTGGGGTCAGCCACGCTGGCCACTGCAGCTGTGGAAGTCACGGAGGTCACAAAGTCATAGAAGGTGATCAAGGTCAGTGACAGACATGCAGCTTTAATTATCATTGTTAATAAAAATAAAACCAAGTGGTACCAGTAAAGATTAAGTTTTAGGTACTCAACATACCCATACAATAGACAGTCCCAACCCCCCAAAAAAGCTTACAATCTAACTAGAGATGACAAAGGAAAAACTGTCACCTCATTTTACAGATTAAGAACTGGGGCACAAAGATGAAGGCCCTAATTCATCAAAGCACTTCAGTAGATGCTTAATTTTAAACATTTGTGTGGTCCAAGTGAATCTGGGCCTAAAGTCACACAGAAAGGAACAGAATCCTAAAGTCTATCAGTCATTTGCAATTACCTATAAGTGAGCTATAATTTAATTCACTTGTACAGTACCCCATTTATAATCAATAACATCTCAAAAAGAATCCCGTGCAGTTAGGAAAATAAATGTATCCAAATAAAATGTATTCATTTCAATCCTATCTATTCCCGCAAGGACAGATCAAGACAAGTCTCACACTTAAATGTCGAAAAGTTCAAGACAGAATGATGAATCTGCTTCTAAATTAAGCTGTCACCACAGATCAAAGATCTGCATCATAAGATACACAAAGTTCCATGTTACAGGTACACATCACTATAATATAGAGTAAAGCAAGGCACTGTGCTTGTGACAAAGTGTAGAAATTGTAAAGTAAAAAAAAACAGCAAAGCACTTCAATTTAAGTTATGTATCCTGGATTGTGGGGAAAATTGCCTTGCCAGATGGTGAACTGCTACACTTGTGAGGAAAGTATTGAAAATGTCATGGAGTGTGAAAGTCTTGTATGAGCTACCTTTCTGCTGACAGCCTACAAAAGCTTTCCAATGCACTACCTCACACAAATGTAATAGATTCCTTAAATACAAGAGACAATCTCTTGCATAATATCAGAGACAGTGAAAGACCTTTGGTAGCAAGCAAGGAGGAGGACGGAGGGAACAGGCTCTACTGCCCCTCCTACAAATGGCAGGAAATTGATCATGTCAGATATGCCCCTCTGATCAGAACAAGCTTTTTTATTATTTTATTTTTAGGGAAAAGGTCCCCGCTGATAGTTCAGGGGGAAATAAAACCTTGATCAAGCTGGAAAGGTGGTTGGGGGGAGCTGCCTGGAGGGAAAAGGCAGCTGCATGGAATGTTCCCTCTTCTCTGTACCCTGCTTGCCAACAGGCCAGCTCCACCACAGTAATTCCACGTGACAGAGAGGCTCTGCAAAAAGAAAACATATGGGCTGATCACAGGAGTCAGGAACCAGCATTCCTAGACTGTACATTTCCCCTTCCAGTCTGGATCAGATACCACATAGACAAAAAGATCAATTAATGCTACACAGAGCTATAACAGCTCCTGTAATTTTTCGGTATATCATTGTAGGTGGTCGTGGCAAGGCCTCACCTGGAGTACAGCATCCCAATATGGGAATTTTGCCTCACATACTAATTCTGGAGATGGATCAGAGACGAGCTAATAAATTGGTCAGAGGTTCATAATTTTAGCTACCCATAAAAGGAGGCTGAATTCAATTGACCTCTGCAAGAGCACATGGGTCATTACAGTGGATCCTGATGAAGGAACAAGGCCATAATTTCTAAGCTCTTCAGTCTGGGACCTTGTCTACATCTTGCACAGGTCCTAGCACAATGGAGTCAAGTTAAGGTCAATAGGTTAAGGTCAATAGGTGCTACTGTAACAACTATTAAACACGTCCAATTTTTACACACCAAATGTATAAAATACCATTTTCTAAATGCCTGTGCCTTTCAACCTAAGAGAATTCTTCCTTAAATAATCTAGAATTGCTAAATGTTAATATTAGATTTTACATTTTAAATAATGTTTTAGTAGTAGTATAAGCTGAGTGAAACCTTGTTATGGTATTAAGATTGATAGTTGTGAACTCACCCTTCAATTAACATAACTGGAAGCATAAGCCCCACCTAAGACAATAGGACTGTGTGAACTGGCCCAGCAGACTTTGCTGAGCATTGTTTTGAGTAGGGGTGAGTGGGGCAAGGCAGAATACACACACACACACACACACACACACACAAGAAGTGAGAAGAGACAAGAAAGATGGAGAGTGACAGTATGTCGACACTTAAAATGCTACAGTGGCACAACTGAAATGGTGCAGCTGCACTGCTGTGGCGCTTCAGTGTAGACACTACATTAGCCAATAGGAAGGGTTGTCCCATCAGCGTAGGTAATCCACCTCCCTCAGAGGTGGTAGCTAGGTTGATGAAAATTCTTCCATTGAGTTAGTGCTGTCTATACTGGGACTTAAACTAACCTAACAATATCGCTCAGGGGTGAGAATTTTTTACACGCCTGACTGATGTAGTTAAACCAACTTAATTTTCTAGTGTAGACCAGGTCAGACACACAGGCAGAAGAAAAAGCTGAGAGCATGGTGGCTGACCCTGGAAGAAACATGGGGAGAAGTTTTGGGGCCAGTGGAGCAGACTGAATAGAGAGCTCTTGGTGCTGTGAGCAAAAGAAGCTATTTCCTGCATTCAGAGACATGGGACTTTGTACATTCGTTGTACATACGCAAAACTACATCAAAGAAATATCTATTTAATCAATTTCTGCTCCTAGTTAGAACACCAACAGGGCTCCAGACTTTGACTAGCCACTCAGTTCAAAAGGGGCAACAGTAGCCCTACAGCCTTGTACTCTTCTTTGTAATATCTGAATGACTCACACGCAATACAAAACTGTATTGCACTTTGAAAAAAATTAACGCAGAATACCCTACTAAAAAACATTCTCTTCGTAGTTTACGTCACAGTTTCCTGATTTGATGAAGATTTGTAGACCGTCACCTGGGACCTTCATGAAATCAAGGTGTTATTCTAATAATCTCCCTTCTCTTGTTCATAATTCCCATGAAATCTAGTACATTATTGGCTTCCATAGTGGCAAATGAACAATGCATGATCATTTTTATGATTGCTGTAATTGCTAAGGCTTGTACAGACAGTTATATGACTACGGAAGTACATGATTAGAGTTATGCATCTGCATAAGTGTTTGAAAGATCAGGAACTAAAACTTGGAATCAGCAAGGTACTTAAAGTAAGGCACATTTTTAAGTAACTCACTGAATCAGGGCCTTAATCACCTTTACTGTCAGTATCTTCCAGTTCATCACCCAGAAAAGCAAGAGGTACAATGTTTAGCTATTAAATGTGTTATTTTATCTGTTCATATTAAAACCTGTCAGCAATTTCAGTGACTACTCTACTGATGGGCTTACATCCCAAAAAAAGATATTACAATTAGAAAAAGTACAGAGAAGGGCAACAAAAATGATTAGGGGTATGGAACAGCTTTCATACGAGGAGAGTTTAAAAAGACTGGATTGTGCAGCTTAGAAAAGAGATGTTAAGGGGGAGGGGATATGATGGAGGTCTATAAAACCCTGATTGGTATGGGAAAAGTGAATAAGTGTTATTTATCCCTTCACATAACACAAGAGCCAGGAGTCATCCAATGAAATTAATAGGCAGCAAGTTTAAAACAAACCTAAGGAAGCACTTCTTCACACAACACAGAGTCAACCTGTGGAACTCATTGCTAGGTGATGTTGTGAAAGCCAAAAGTATAACTGTGTTCCAAAAAGAATTAGCTAAATTCATGGAGGATAGGTCTATCAATGGCTTTTAGCCAAGACAATCAGTGTGATGGGGTGCACTCACCTCTCATGAGTGCCTCCTGTCAGCTGGGTGCAAACCTGCACTCTTTCTCTCTCTGCTTGTGGTGCTCCCTGTTGGTCGTTGCTCTCATCAGGCAGGTCTTCACTGGCTCAAACCTCTATGTAAGTCACACATAGTCTAAAATGAATGCACACCTTCCAGGGTAACAAAGGGCCAACAAGGACTATCACTATGCCCTTGTTGGTATCTGCAGTCCTGTCTCTGGTCTCAGTTCTCAGTTCTCAGCCCTTTCTGGGCTAGCTTTAAGTCTGTCCCTGCCCTGTTATAAGCCAGTGCTCCCAGGGTTTTCTCCATGGAGACTCTTTGCCTTTAGCGGTTCTCTAGAGTCCCAGCTCTCCAGACAGGTTACTCCTTAACTTCAGTCCACTTCTGGGGATAACAAAGTTCAACAAATGATTGGCCCTTTTCAGGGTCTTCAGCTCCATCCCTGGGCCTGTTTAAACTCCTAGCCCCTTTCTTGGGCTTTTATTGCAGAGTCTTATCCCCTCCTTGGGTCTCAGGCCACTTCTCCAGTGGCCGGTGGGGGGACCTGGACCCACCCACTACTCCGGGCCCCAACCCAGGGACCCTATAGACAGCAGCCACATACTGCTTCCTCTACTTGGTTGGTGCTACTATTCCCTGGGCCGCTTCTCACTTGATCCCATCACCTTCACCTGTTACATTAGGTTACAGTCCTTGTGTCCTATTTGTCATGTCCCCTGTTTGCACAGGGTCTCCCCAAGCCCTCCCTACCTGGAAAGTCTCTCTGACTTGTCCTGTCCAGTCCCAGCCAGGAACTGATCTGCTCAGGCCCTGCAACTCCTTTTAACTGAGCCTGCTGGGCTCTGATTGGCTGCTTCCCTACAGTCTTTCTAGGCAGGCCTGGAGGACCCACCTTTATTGCTCCTTTTCTGGGGCAGGGAGCCGTAGGACCACAATGCCTCTATCAGGGAGCCTCAAAGAGCCAAGTATACGCTGTCAGAGTCAGGCATGCAACCCCATACTCTGGATGGTTCTAAACCACTGAGTGCCAGAAGCTGGGACTGGACAACCGGGATGGATCACTTGATAAATTACCCTATTCTGTTCATTCCAGCTGAAGCATCTGGCACAAGCCACTATCAGAAGACAGGATACTGGGCTAGATGGATCATTGGTCTGACCCAGCATGAACATTCTTATGTTCATATCTGTTTGAAGATTACCTGTGTCACTAAGGTGTTAACCATAGTTCCAATTTTGGTGACATCAGCATATGTTACTACTCTGCAGGCCTGCTGCTGGTCAATAATAAGCTAGTTAAAAAGCCATGCCCGTCCTGCTTTTCCTGCTGTCCTCCCAAGCTAATAATTATATCCTGTTACATATATGTTTGTAATATTTTTAAATTAAAAGCAGGAAACGTCACTGGAAAGATTTTAGAAAAGACATCCATTTTTAAAATGTTAATTTGAGTTATAAAAGAAAAGCTGAATATTTTCCATTGATCCAGATACTTAATTATTAACTATAAGAGCAAAATATAATTAAGTTTGAATAAATGCTACATGTTAAATGATATGATTTGTTTGCCTTACCTTCCTTATGCATGTAAACTTGAAAATGTTCTCAACTTAAACTATGTGACATACTTCTCGCCATGGTACATGAGCCCCCAGTCCAGCAAAAATACAGATTTTTAAATTTAAGAATGTGCGTAGTCACGTTGACTTCATTGAGACTACTCACAGGAGTAAAGTGCAAAACTGAGGTCTAATGTACTAAAATGGAAATGGAAATGTCATTCCTTACATTCGTAAGCGGTAGTGGGTTTGATTCTCAACTCTGGGTGTATACGTTTTACAACCATATAACTCTACAGAAGTCCATAATGTTATCCTGGGGTAAAACAAAAGTACCAAAGTGGAGAATCAGGCTCAATATAACCAGGTCTGTTCCATGGATAAACAGAAGCCTTCCAGGCTTGTCAAACTAGTACCTGTCAGAGTAATACATCTGCTAAGTATTTTTCATTTAAAATACTAATTTGTTCTTCCTAATATTCTCAACTAACCTGCTCTCTTCTTGCAATCTGACTGCAGCAATTAATTTTTCATATTCCCTAGATAATTCACTGAGCGTAGTCTTTGCTTCTTACTACCCTTCCAGTATTTAAAAATGCTGTTTTGCTGAAGTTTAAACATTTTGCAGAGACATCCATTTTGACTATGTTTTCAACAGGAAGCTTTCCGAGGTCCCAGGTAAGCTCTCCGGTCACTTCAAGAAGTGAGGCAGAGAGAGAGAAAAAAACCTCCAAAAACCGGAACCTTTTCAGTTAAAAAAAATTGAATATTTCAACACAATTTCATTTTTGAAAATGTTCCAAAAAGGTTTTGTTTTCATTCCAAAGTGGAATAGAAGCCAATTCTGAAAGCTGTCACAAAACTGAGTTGTCATCCTCTGGCCAGCTCTAGTTTTAATCTCTCTGGAAATACAGGATGGTTGCTTTTGAACTACTTGCTTTCTTTAAAACCAGAATAAATCTGGTTTGAGTTATAAGTAAAATAAACTTGAAAATACTGCTGAATGTTCATCAACATTAAGAGCCTTTTGGCTTTAAAACAGTAGAGTCGGTTAATTCTTTTCAAAACACACAATTGTGGAGTTTTGAAAAAAAATTACTTGCCCTAAATTCCATAAATTATTTGTTTACTTTCAAATCCACTTAATGGAAGAAATATGAGCACTGCTACATGCAGTTCTTCAACCCTGATAGCCCTAATAACCACTGGAAAATAGATCTGTTATCACTTCTCTTCCATGGTATTCCAACTGCAGTCTAACCAAAATTCTCTCCTAATAACCCAGTAAAGCCTGTCACTACTGCCAGTTGATTCCTGATTTGTTAGGCTCTCATATCCCAAAATATGGCTGGAGTGAGATTAAAATAATGCATTAGCCTTTGCACAAGGGTGATTTGCTCCCCCCAGTATTTAGAACTGGCTGAGATTCTCCAGAAACAAAAAAGTTCTGCTCTCTGAAGGCAATTTTGCCTTTATACTTCAGCTTTCTACGTCTACCCTGCCCTCTTCCCCTCCAGGCATTTCTTTTTCAGATGTTATTGTGGTTGCTGCATTAAAAGAGGCAACCATAATAATCTAATTTTCCCTAATGCATTGCAGTATCCGGAGGTAGCTTTTAAATCCCAAACCTGACCCTTTGATTGCTCAAGCTTGTATCATGGGGGTATGCTGAGGAATGCTTAAATAAAGAATACAAACATCATTGCACAGAACAACTCGCTCCAGCTATCCAGTAGCAAAACTTCAATCTCCTCAATTCAGTCTACTCCCAAAGGGGCCCCTACGTACCCCTAAAGTCGAGTTTTTAATTGTCAGTTTTAAAGAAGAACTAACATATTCAGTATTATTTCTAGACTAGAATGATGAAGTGACTACCAAGCTAAATACGATTAACAGAGATCACATACTCTAAACCTCAGTGGCCTCTTTTGCTTGTGATAAAACAAACATGAAGCAACTTTCTTACAAGTGATAAATGCTTTAACACCTGTAAGGAAGACCTCTGAGGTTTGAACAACTGAGAACTAACTATGGAGAGTATTGTTGCTCAGAAGCATTTATGTCAAGGATCAGATCTTTGGAAAAATCAAAGATTCAAATAATGTTTTATAATAATTTTACTACAAAAATCTTAGAACTCCATTCACTTAATCAAAAGAGCCCTCCAGAATCATTGACAATGGGTTTGCCATTATTGTTTCTCTTGCACCACATTTGCTCCTTCAACACCTGTAAGATTTCTAAGAGCATTTTGTATATCCAGATTCTTTGGAATAGCAATATGATGCATGCCTGATAAATGTTGTAATATACCAGCAGCCTAAAAATGCTGCTTTCAGGAAGATATATCTCCCACTGAATCTGTATTTTCTGATTAGCATTTTCTGGCCTAGCCTGTCTTTTTTTCTTTATTTTGCCAATATATTTTCATGCAATACCTACAGACACATATAGGCTATCCATAGACACACATGGAGATGGATTGCATAAATGCAGTTGGTCAGTAGTTATGAAAAACTAATGAGGTATTGAGGTAGTCTGATACATATTTCAGCAGCAGCTCATCCAAAATGTGGCAATTAGCCAATATAACAGTATTTAAAATAATAAAATAGTCACCTTAACATTCATGACTTCACAATTTTCTCTCACCCCATATATTATGGAGGCACTTGTGTCTATGTGTTTGGACTATTCCTTATGCATTGCTGTTAATAATCCCATCTGTGAACTATTCAAAGTTAAATAAAATTACATTGTGATTTAGCCTCACAGCCCCCATTGACTTGAACAGAAAGTATGTGGTTATCTAAGCGCTCACATTTAAAGACTGAAAATGTATGTGAGGGCCACATGTTAGTCTGATGTCAAAAGGCAAACAAGAGTTTGCTCTTATCCCCACCTCGTTCCCTTGTTATACATTTAGCGGCATTCACTGAGAGATTTCCATTACTGTGTTCAATAAAGTCAGAGCCTAGGTTTAGCTCCTCTCACCCATCACCTTGTTTTGTCCTTGCTTGACGGTTACTCTGGTTTAGTAGCATCTTACTCCCAAGTAGTCCTATTGACTTCTCCTATCGGGAAGGAATTTTCCTCCAGGGTAGATTGGCAGAGGCCCTGGAGGTTTCTCGCCTTCCTCCGCAGCATAGGGCAGGGGTCGCAAGCTGGAGGATTCTCTGCGACTTGAAGTCTTTAAATCACGATCTGGAGACTTCAACAGCTGAGTTAAAGGAAAGTGGGGGGGGTCAGCTTTTGTGGCCCGCATCATGCGGGAGGTCAGACTAGATGACCATAATGGTCCCTTCTGACCTTAAAGTCTATGAGTCTATGAGTCTATGACTTCAAAGGGAGAGTGTGAGTAAGGCTATCCTAATCCAGCTCTTCAGTTGGAAACTCTTTAGGGCTGTGTCCTATTTCCTAATTGTCTGTTCAGTACCACAAGCCAAAGGCATTGAATGAATCAGCCAGCTTCTTTGAGCTGCCCAACGACTCATATGATAACTTAATTAGCCTTTCATCCTTAAATACATTTTCATCTTTTACACTTTACTATAACCTACCTGGTAACAAGTTACCCTTTCACCTCATCTAATAGATCATTGCAAATGTCTGCCTAAATCCTAACCTTCATTACCTCAAAAGCTCATCTCTCCAATGCTTCTCCAGAATTGCACTGCAAACATGAAGCAGGAAGCACTTGGCAGGCTAAATGAATCCCGTGCTTTTCAGTGATCATTGTGTGGAAGCTGAGCTGAAAAATCACACCAGAACAGGCTCATGAGGTTTCCATTTTTTTAAAGTACAAAATCCTTTTTGAACATCAAATTTCACACTGTTTTTTTAGTTCAAGGTATAAAGTACGGATTGGTTATTGCCTCCAGACTGGTCTGATCACTCTACTCATTACACCATATGCATAGTGGCATGAAAGGAGTGGTTCTCAACCTTTCCAGACTACTGTACTCCTTTCAGGAGTCTGATTTGTCGTGCGTACCCCCAAGCTTCACCTCACTTAAAAACTACAAAATCAGACACAAAAATACAAAAAAGTGTCACAGCACACTACTGAAAAACTGCTTACTTTCTCATTGTATCTGTATGAAATTTTAGTTTGTATTGACTTCACTAGTGCTTTTTATGTAGCCTTATGTAAAACTAGGGAAATATCTAGATGAGTTGATGTACACCCTGCAAGACCTCTGTGTACCCCCAGGGGTATGTATGCATACCCCTGCTTGAAAACCACTGCATTAGGGAATCTCTCTTCATCACCTAGCTGCAGTTCCTGTGGATGAGATGCACAGAACACATGCCAGGTAACAGGAATATTGAATGTATCCTTTACTATCAGAATTAATGCACAGAATACAAATGAATCAGTAATAACAAACACACCATCAGCCTCACCCTGCTAGGCCTCCACACACAGATTTCCTTTTGGCCCTGGGTCAAGTGTTCCTCACATTTCTAATGTCAGCCTTTGGAGTTAGAACATGCAGTAAATATTTTGGAATACACATTTTGTTTAGGAATCTGCATAACACCATCACTCACCACCATGTGGTACAACACCTGCTTTCACTCAACAAGGTATCAATTGCTGCATGGTGGTGGGGAGAGTTATGTGCAATTCCTCTCAGCAGGCAGAAACTCATATCTCCCTTTGAAGGGATTTCCCTTTTCACAGGTCTCCTCTCCTCTATATGTTATGCTTCTCCTAGAGAATTCAAATATCTATCCCTCTGAACACCTGCTGCATGTTGCTAAAATGTGTTCTGTCACTGAATTTTATATCTGATTACAATAATCCTGCTGACTGGCTGTATGTAAGCAGAAGTGCTGAAACATCTCTAATTTTTTTTTCCTGTTAGGAGGACATTGCAGTACTGTATGGTGATTCTACATTTGCAAGTGTGATCTCTGCACACACCACTCACATGAAGTGTCTGATTCTTTCAATTATGTGATTATTTAGAGATTTCCCAGAACCAGATATACTGCAAGGCAAGAATCTGAGCATTGCAGCAGATGGATACATGAAAGACTGAATACTAAGGAAATAATATTAGAGAGCTCTATTCATCACGTAAAAAATCCACAAGCTTCAATGGCACACAATCCAAGGACCGCCCAGCTGTACTCAGAGTCTGTTCAGAATATTGTGTCCTCTGTTGTGACAATTGTCAATAAAAGGAGACAAACAGGTGAGA
The DNA here is from genome assembly GCF_028017835.1 of Emys orbicularis. Taxonomy (NCBI): domain Eukaryota; kingdom Metazoa; phylum Chordata; order Testudines; family Emydidae; genus Emys; species Emys orbicularis. The sequence goes on along the minus strand of NC_088683.1, from coordinate 261,879,197 downwards.
TACATGCTTTCAAAAGCTCTAAACCAGGGGTAGTCAAAAGGTGGATCGCAGGCCAAACCCAGACCACTAGATACTTTTGAATGGACCCCAAATCTTTTAAATTAATTATTATTATTATTTATAATGTATCATTATTGTTGCTGGGTTTTTTATGATTTTCTCTGGAGTCTGGACCTTCACTATACCTTGACCAAGAAATTTGGACCTTGGCAAAAAATAATTGACTATTCCTGCTCTAAATAATATTTAGTTAGGGATATATATCATCCAATATATAATACATATACAATTCTGAGCAAAATTATATATGCATATACGGTATACATGTATGGTTCTGAGTTGGGTTAATTGACACAGACTGATTGACAGGTGACTACTTTCGTTTTATCAGAAGGGAGAGGATTACTTAGCCTTCTATTTCAGCAAGAGGTAAGTGGCATTCAGGTGATGAGCTCTATGGTGAGATGATTAGATTTAGGTATATGAGGCCACATTCTCTGCTACATTAGGGGACTTTGCATCATTGTGCTGGCACGAAGCTCTCCCAAAGCAGGTGGATCTAGTCATTGGAAATTTCCCCAGCTTAGGCAAAACCTTGTATGGCACAGTTTCCATATTAGCACCTACTTCACCCCTCTGCCTGTGATTAGAGGAACAAGTGTGTGTCTGAGACTCACATCTGACTGATCCCCAACTGTCAGAATTAATCCTCGATGCTGTTGGCAGTCAGCACATGTTGGAGCACCCTGAAGCTGCTCTAAGTTATACTGAGGACTGACCAGCTACCTAGGTGGCCTTCTGCACCCCCATCTACTTCCTGAGCTGCATCACACAGTTTCTGGCCATGAATTTGTGCAATACTTTGGAAGACTGTGGAGTTCCTGTGGACAGTACCTTGGAAGTAGATATTCTGTGAACAGAGCACAGAGATGAGAAAATCCTACCTACTCATTTCCAGTGTTCTGTCAAAAAATTTGAAACATCATCACTTTGGGAATAAAAGGATTAGTTCACCTGTGTCAAGAAGGAGTCAAGTTTAATCAACCATAATACTGCCTGGGTTCAACAGAGCAATAAGCCAGTTTTAAAATATTGTAACTGTGATTTAAATGTTTTATGTCATCCCAGAAATACTCAAACAAAACCATCTTTTATTGAAGTTCCTTTTAAATGACTTGCATTGTGTTATTTATGTGTAGCTATATCCTAATACATGGTGTAATGGCTAGCTTGCCAAAAAGATAAACGTGAATCAAATTTTACATTCAAGCTTGCAGTACTATCTATTACCATCATTTTATTTATCCAATAAGATGTGTATACATGTCCATGCATGAATGAAAATTAAATTTCTTTACCCCCCTGTGAACCACAGTACCAGTTACTGCAGAATGAGTAAACTTTAAACTGGCACCCCACATATGGAAATGGGATAGTCAACAGTTTGAAAACTTAGAAGGAAAGCAGAACATTCAGGAACTGTATGTGAGAGTGTTAACCACTGACAATTATATACAGGAAAGATCACGAGTTAAAAGTTAACCAGGAGAAATGACAACATGGAGAAGTCATGTCTGACAGGCTAAAGATTCATTGCTGGGGAGCTATTAATGCTGTTTGAAAATGCCTGACAATTTTAAATCCTGGGAAATAGCCTGACTTAAAGCCATTTTTTTTCTCAAGTATAGCCACAAAGCATACTATTAGAGCACATAGGTATTATCTTGAAGCTCAAATGTTTATCTTCTGTCTTTCCTTTGCCTTTTTCTGGTCTCATTTTCTCTTTACACATCATGGGCCTGAACTAAAAGTCAATGAAGTCTATGGGAGTCTTTCCACTGACTTCAGCTGACATTGGTCCAGGCCCAGTGCCAGCAGTCACAGGTTCTTGAGCAATATGATCTCATTAGAAATAAGCCCAGGGTCAGGTTTGGTCAGTATTTGGACGGGAGCCCTCAAAGAAAAATGCAAGGTTCTGAGGTGAATGTATTTAATGATTTAATAGGTAGCACTAAGTCTGTGCTGAATCAATGCCCAAGTATTATATTAGGGTCACTGAGTGCCAGTGATTTATTTGCAAACTAATCCCAAATAATTTCCCCTCTCTAAATGATACATTTCATGTCTCTAACTGTTCAATAACTTTATATCCAGAAAACATATTTTCTCCTCCTTGGTCTGTTTTTGTAGTTTACTTTGCCTTTTGCTAAATAAATTATGATATGCTACTGCATTTACCGTACCTCTCCTCTCCTCTGTTAGGCATTACACAAATACATCTCTGCTAGGCTGTTGAAAGTACCATCCTAAAAGAAATGTCATCAATTTTTGCACTCATAAAACACTGCATGGAAACTTTTGTAAAAGCCATGGTTTTATTCATGGTGACCTGGGTCAAATTCCAATGTAGATAATTACACGCACCCAACTCAGTTACTGTGGTTTCAATTGTAACCTACTGGAACCTGCTAGAAACTGTGTAAGGTATTATATAATGTTTGCCATATTTGTTAACACAATCATTGAACTACCAATATCTAACCCATTAATGCAGGATGCAATATGTTCAGTTTGAAAGCTACTATTAAAAGCAAAATTCTGATTTATTTTGTAGTCATAATTGTGACTATTATTCCAGGTACTATAGTGATGGGTGCTATTATTAAAAACACAGTAATGATAAATTAATAATGTTTCCACTGTTTCAAGTAACTCCAAAGTCCAGAAACAGCATAGTTCAGTATAGTTACTAAATGAGGTTAAATTTCATTAAATTTCATCAATGATTCTTTAAAATAAAGTTAAAAGCTAATTGTCCCCTCATTCCTTATTCTACAATAGTAGAACTTTTATTAAACATCTCTGTGATGGAAATTGCTATTGTTCCTAGTGTTAAGAAGAGTCAAAAAACTGTAGCAGTGAAAAGTGCATTAATTCCTCTTCTCTGGAAAAACCAGGAAAAAATAAATAAATTGGTACATTTGATTTATTCTCTGAACCTGCTACAATATTTCTACAACTCAGACTCTTCTGGGACAGCTAATATTTTCTAACTATTAGTTTCATACTAATAAAATATTTGAATTCCCCACTTTGTCTTTCACAAATATTCTACCTTTGGATATCTGCTACTTCAATCTAACATGCATGCTGTTAAAGAGAGGACTGAATCCTGAATTTCTCCATTTACTATAAAGTTGCTTGGTAAGCTAGAGATCCCAAAAAATTTTAATTGAGAGAGAAAAAAAAATGTTTCCCAGATAGGGTTTCTCCAACTCGGTAACAAGGAAATTCAGAAATTATGGGTTCAGTGGCCTGCAAACTAGGAATAGGAGATTGCTGGGAAGATATCACTGAAGGCTTATATGGTTTACTTTATGAAATCATTATGAATTGACAACGAATGGGTAGCTTCTTTAATAGCTCTTTTACAGCTTTTTTGCATCTGGATGAAAATCAGCTCCAAAGGGAATTCAAATTTCTTTATCACTATTTTGGCTTTGTTTAACAGCTTTTTTTGGGGGGGGGGGGCCAGGGGGAGTTGGTTCCATGGTAACCTGTTTAATTTATTTCTGTATAATGTGACTCACACTTAAGAAATTGATTTGTTAGTTCTTTAATTGTTTTTTCAGTAGTTTTTAGTATATACGATTAATTCCAAGATCAAGGTCATTATCAATACTGGCTTTGCTGGAGGATATATAAGTTGTCCAAGTGCAGGTGTAATGCGGGACTCTCAATTACATGTAGGTATAAACATATACATGTACACATATACACAGTACGTGTGTGTCTTTTCTGTCTTTTGTCTTAAGATATCTCTTAGTTTCTGCTACCAACTGTATGACACTTTGCACTTCTATAATGTGTATGTGTATATAAGCCTTCCAGGCATCTAGCTGGGGTGTCATCATTTTCATATCTCATGGAAAATTTTGAATTTACAAAAAGGACATTGTCCACCAGAAAATTATTCTGATGAAAAATCCTTGACCAACTCTATCCATGAGGGTGTGTATAAAGGTTTTAGCAGCATGAATTTGGGATCATTGCAAGGGGTGAAGAATGTCATCGCAAATGACTGCATCGTTCATCATCATGATATCTAAATTTTATACCCCATCACATCATCATATATTTTGTCACATGCCACATATGATAGAAAAGATATTTTAGACAGCTTTAAGAATTTTAGTAAGAATATTTCTTGTGTCAGTCCACCTGTAAAGTCAGGTGGTTCACTTACTATGATCCAACTCTGTGGGGCTCAAAAAGGAGAGAAAAATCAAAATTAATGCATGTAAAAACACCCCCCTTAAAATAGCTTGACTAAATAAACATGTCACACCTCTAAGTGCAACATCTCAAGTCTTTCTAGGGCTATAAGAGAAAGATGGGTCCAAGGGAACACTGAGACATTTCCCTTTTCTGATAATATGTTCCTATTTCTAAATTTGGAAAGTCCCTTGGTATCAGACTTTAAAGCCATGACCACTTTTACCTCCAGAAAAGCTGTTATGCTCATCAGAACTGAATTTTGTCCATTCTGGAATGGTAGGTAATATAAAGGATAAAAATGAAATGCAATTAATTAAAAATACTATATATAGTTCAGTGAAGTCTTATCTTCAGTTTTACAAGCTGGACCTAAAGCAAGCAGCGATAGAAACAGTCCCGTGTGACATCTGCGACAGTTAATAACAGGATTCCATACTGAGAAACCAGGTTTGAAGAGTGCAAACATGCTGGTAAATATAAAAGGACACAGGAAAGGTCATTTAAAGATTTTATTCTCTCAGAAGTCTAGCTTACTCATCAAATGTCTGTTGTATAGTATGCTATTATTTGAGTAGCTTATTCATTTTTATTTTGCTTGTTTCTACATTTATGTTGATTGCAATCCTGCTGTTGCTGTTCATACCTCTCAAGCATACATGATTTCAAGGGATGACATTCATTTAATCCTAAAGTGACCTACAGTCCAATTTGGGGGAAATTATTTACATCAGAAATATAGAATATATTTCTATGTATTATATCAGAATAAAGAATCATTAAACTGTAGTTATAGAAAGAGCTATTCAAGGTAGAGAAATCAGTTCCAGAGCATTTAAACTTCCTTGTATAAATCATTTTGTTTGCTACTCCATTTAGCTGTCTCTCATAGATTGCATCCCATATTTGGGCCTTTGCAGGTTGGGAAATATGCTGCTGTCAACAAATTGCTTTGAAAAAGGAGATGTTGCATTTCAGAACAAACTTAATAAACAACTCCACTCAATCTGACATAGAATATAACCAGAGTTACAATCTAAAATGCTTTCCCATTCTGTTTTAATAAATGTTTCTTATTTTCCCATTTATGTGTGAACTAACTTGGATCCAAGAAGTATGATCATTTTGCAAATCTCGTAGTTAATCATCCACACATCATTTAAATCAAGAGTTACAACAGCCACTAAAATTTTGTGTTTATGAACGGTTTCTTCTGCTAGATTCAATTACACACAATGGAGATTGACACATACATAAGTTTTAGCTGCTGATTTTAACTCATTTAGAAGTTATGAATGGGATCTACATGAGATACACCATCCAGGACATTAATAGTGTGTTACATTTTAATCTGTTGGTAATATAGGAATACTGACAGATTTATTGTGAAAAATGTCAGTGGGCCAGGAACCAAGAGCAACAAAGAAGAAACAAGCCTCATTTCCAAAGCTCCAGAAAAATAACCTGCTTTACAGCAAAGCTTCCTTCCAACGGGTTAAATCAGCAGGAAAGTTCCATGCTGTGGAAACACTCCCAGTTTCCTGCCAATAGCTGAGACAGGCCTGCAGTGCTGATTAAGGGGATTTTAGTCACTAATGGTACAGAGCTGATTCTGATCTGGTCTATTAATGTGACACCCAACTGGCAGCCATCAGAATAATCACCTCACAAAAGCAGCAACATTAAGTTTATATAACCCTGCAACCCTGGCCAGTGTCTCACAAATCAAGATGACATTAACCATTAGTGTTTAATGTTCTCAACTGGCAAAATACAGCCTGCTCTTTCTTTTGCTCAGGTAATTGTCATTTGAAGGAGTGGGAGGAGGAGGACAGTACTAGACTATGGAACAGAATCCTGTTTACTTGGTCAAGTCTTGCACAACACGTTTCCAGCACTTCCTTTCTAAGTTTTGACCAGCTACAGTCACCTGAGGCAGGGTCATTCCCACTGAAAATGAAGTTCATCCGTGCCTGAATATTTCTGATTAGTGATCCAGCTGTGTTTCAAACATCCATTGTTTGTGACACAGTGCTGTTGAAGGTCATGATAACCTACCTTTTTAAAATGTCTTTCTTCTCTTGCAATATCTAGCTTACATAACTGTTTCTCTATTAACCAGTAATGAATTCACTCAATATTTGTTACTGACATGAATTAAAGATACAAGCGATGAGTTTTGCGCTATCACGTAGACCTCAGAACACATCATGAAGACACATTAACCAACTCTATCACTCTGATGTAACACAATTAAAATATAACGTTTTAAAAATAAGTCATTTAAACACATGAACCACAGTCCATCACCATATTTCCATCATTCTTTTGAAACACACAAAGAAAATCGGATCCAAGCATTTAGTTAAACAAAATAAGTCAGAAATTATTTTCTGTCTGCTTAAGAAGGTGCTCTGAAAATCAGAGGCTACAAAGCATTTTAATATGTGAGAGAACAGTAATGTGTTAAGAGTCTATGCCATGAACATTAGGATAATCCCTATCAATTTAGGTTAGTAGCAATAAATTTATAGACCTTTCTTCTCAAGCAATACTGGTAATTATATACACATTTTATTAAGTCATTTACCTAGAGCTGGGCAAACACTGAAAGATATTTTTTGGTAAAAGTTTTCAAACATTTTGAAGCCATTCTCATTCCACAGGGTTAAAAAATGAGCATATTTTTTATTTATTTAAAAAGTTTCCCAAAAAATGTTATTGAAAGTTTGTTTCAAAATTTTTCAATTTTTGATTTTCCTTTTTACCTCTTTCCAACCCCTTTTCTTCTTTTCCCTTTCTCCTCTGCTTTCCTTTTTCCAAGTTGCCACCGAGAAAGGGAAAGGGGAGAGGAGGAAACTGGAAGGAAAATGTGGAGAAGGAAGGGAAACAGAGAAGAACAACCACAAAATGAAGAACTGGCTATGTTTTCCATTTTTGTGAATGAAAAAAAAAAAACCAGAAAATTTCAAAACAGAGGAAAATTTTTCACAAGAAGTTTCAACTTTGAAAAAAAGACCTTTTTGCAATTAAATACACTTTGATAAAAAAAAAAAAAAAGGTAACCAATCCTAATTTTGATTCTTTAGGGCAGTAACTGGCTTTTATCACATGTCTGTCCAGGATATAGGAATGCAGATACTGGATCAGACCAATGGCCCTTTTAATCCAATATCCTGTCACTGATAGTGGTCAGAATCAGATGCTTTAGAGGAAGATACAAGAAACCATGCAGCAGGCTGTTATGGGATAACCTTCTGCTAACACAATAGTGCCTTAATCCTTGATTAGTGTATCGAGCTACATACAAATACAATACAAATAATAATCAATATAAACAATAACAACTGAAGAAATGTACATATGATGTAAAGAAAAAATAATCTATCCTTCTGAGATCAAGACAATGGATGAATAAAATTCTGATTTCCATGGCACTTATTCAATTATGCTACTTAAAAGGCACAGAGAATAAGAAAAACAGAATTTGACCCAAGGTTGGTCTCTCTCTTTCACACTATCCATAGCTTCTGAGTAGAAAATCAGTTTAAGATTTACAGTAGAATGCCCGATCCTACGGAGATTTACGTAGATGTCTAACTTCACACATTGCGAGTCATTCCATTGAAGTCAATGGGACTATTCACAGTGTATTCAGTTAATCACCTGCATAAGTCTCTATAGGATTGCAGGCTTGGTTGTTTCCTTTGCACAGTGCAGTACATTTTGGCACTAAGCAAAAGAACTGATAGTTCTTTAATAAAAACTACATCACAATATTTCTTTCAATATTGGGACTAGATCTTTATTTCAATACCAGAGACAACTTTTAATTTGTGAACACGTGACAAAATGAATCGATTGGGGTATTCCTCCTGGAAAGTTCATGATATTCAGCAAAATCAAATGTTCCAGAAATTCCCTTATCGAATCCTCTAAACCAGTAGTTCCCAAACTGTATTGTTTCACATACCACCTTCTTACAAAAATTAAGTACTACATGCAAATTTCTCCTTGTACACACTTGTTTAGGCCTTAATAGGCTTAAGTACTTCTGGATTCTATAGCAAAATAAATGCCTAAGGATGCCAATTAAATGTCATAAATGATGTCTTGATATATTTTGGTATGCTGCTGTACTACATCAACAGCTTGACTTTTAACATGTCTAATTTCAATCAAAGTCCCTGCTAATTTTTATCTGAATTATTGATGAACATGAGCCAAAGTTCACTTTGCTTCCCCTTTTACATAATTTAAATCAAGAAAAATATCAAACATTTTGAGCAGCTCTTGGAAAAAATGAAAAAGTGGAGAAAGGGATGCTCGCCTCACAGAACGTTGTGGGCTTCATGTAAGGTGAGATATTGGTGAGCTTCAACCAAAGGTCTGGCTGTGCATTGAAGTTCATCCTGTATTTGTTTTTTCTTCCCTGATTGCCATTAAAAACAATCTTGCAGAGATAGGTAGTTCTGAGGGGCACAAACATTTCAAGGCTTTTTTCTGATATCAGGCTAAACTCCTCTTTCCTTCTCATCTGAAAGTCACTGAGCAGGCACTTTGCTGAATTCGAGCTTGAGTCCACTATCCCGTGACAGCTCAATCAACTCTTGGTTTTCCTTTGCCAAGACATCTGGCAGGGTGTCTTCTATTTCATGGAAGTATTTATTAAACTTAGTGACCAAATTCAGGCATTTTATGACATTTTATGTCAGCAGGGAGGTGAGGATGAACTTGCAATTCATTTTCAAAGAGGAATTTTTTCAAGGTCGGGGGTGTTTGCCAATTTCCCTTTTCTCTTTCTCATGCTATACATTGCAGTTTCTTTATTACTGCCCTTATTTTGTCATCAACATTAAAAGTATAGTTTTCAGTCTCAGTAAACTGGCGTTCAGTTCATTGAGACACATGAGCAACTCAGCTAAATAGGCCAGTCTTGACAGCCATTACTCATTGGCAAAGCAACCAGCACATTTAAAACTAAAATCACTGAGGAAAACTTGTACTTCGGACCAAGTTCAAAGAGATGTGTCAACACCTTCCAAGGAGATAGCCATCTCATGTCAGCATGGATAAGTTTTTGATGATCACTTTTCTGGTTTGTACAATGAAATTGGAACAAGCATAAATTCATCCCACATCACAGACTTGGCATGTAGCAGTGTGGGTTTTTCCACCTTCCTCAGAGCTCAAGGGAGATTTGCTAGATCTAGGAAGACAGTTTTGATAGTTATTTATTACAACTATATTGCTGATGTCCTGTGCAGGCTAAATAAAATAGAAGAGGGGCCAAAGTTGCCAATGCAGTCCTGGGCTTCAACCATGTAGCATCTGGCTGGGCACTTGCTATGAAAGGAGACAAAAGGGCTTGCACAAGGAAAAGATGTGGCCTACTTGCTCCTATGTCCTTTTGGCTCCTGATCCCTTGGTGAATTTTGCAAGGGGATGGGAAGGAGTTAGTGGTAGTTTCCTCATGAGGATTATTCCCGTTTTATGACAGTTTGCATGGGAACTGCACTGGATTTATCCTGCTGGGTAGTTTATATTGGAATTAGCTGCCTGGCTGTTCCGCCTCTGGTTCTGTTATTGAACAAAATAATAAAAGTTGTGGTCTCCACTTGCACCCCAGTCTCTGTGCATGAAGTCTCATTCATTGTGGCATCTGGATCTGGTAAACGATGTTGGCTTTTAATCCTCAGTGTTCTTGCTTTGTTATAAACTGTAATATTTATGAATTTCTCTCACTCTCCCATGTCCATCACAATTGTATGTATGTATGTATCATAAAAGATTACTTTTGTATTTGACCAATCCATTTCTTTTTAGGAAGTATTTAAATAATCATATTTGACTTAACATTGCATTGCTCCATTGTATGTCTGCACTGCAGCTGGGAACATACTTCCCAGTGCAGGTAGACAGATATATGCAGCTCTTGCTCAAGCCAATACACTAAATAGAACAGTGTACATGAAGTAGCACAGGTTGCAACTTGGGCTAGCTGCCTGCATAAATATATGTTTGGCCCCCTGGGTACGTACTCAGGTGGCTAGCCCAAGCTGCCGCTGCCTGTGCTACGACAGCTATGCGGCTATTTTTAGCACAGTAGCTCAAGCAGACCTAGTGTGTGTCTACCTGCACTGGGAAGCACGCTCCCAGCTGCAGTGCAGACATCCCATAATAAGAGTCATTACAGAATGTTTGCTGAACCATCAGTGTCTTCACTGTCTTGACTACAGCTGGAATAGACAAGTTAGTTGGTCTAAGAAAGTAGGACTCCCCCCCTCCTCTCGTACGCAGACATCAGAGGTTTTGTAGCCAGAGGATGGTCTCTGTATCAATGGAGGCTAGGCATTGTAAACTGCCTCCCAGATGTCAGGCTGGGCACTCTTCCACCACATGAGTTATTGTCTGGCAAAGTGCCCCACAGTCACAGCGTGGGGAGAAAACCAGGGGAAACCAGGGCATGGTTATAGCAACTCTAGTCAAACTAGATTGTAGCCTGTTGAGCCTGGTGCAGCATCTACAATCAAGCGGACAAAAATGCAGGAGCAGTGACAGAATCCTGAATGTACTTAGTATATTAGACTCTCTCTCTCTCTCTCTCTCTGATGCTTCCACTCTGTAAGGACATAATTTTTGACTCCCTGACAGGGCCAATTGTCCGTGCATGGTAAAGGGCCAGTAGCGCTTTGGTCCAAGAGTGTGTGAGCTGCTGTAGCAAAGGGGGTCTGAGAGATCAGCCATGGTGTTGCACCCTAGACCAGGAGTGGGTTTCCCCCCCCCCCCGAATATGAGCAGACCTTCGAGTTGGCACTGTGTGTTTCCTGTCTGGGAATGGAGCATCAGTCAACCGGAGATGTAATAGGTTGGTTTCATCTGAAAGTAAGGTCTTGTTACTTCATTTCTGTGTTTGGTTTTCCTTTGATGGCATCTTGGTGACTAAGTTGTGCTTCATTAAGGTACTTAGGCACATGCCTAGTTTCCTATATGTGAGTAGTCACATTGGTGTCAGTGTACCTTGCTGAAATGGAACTGAGCCCCTATGATTTCAAAATCATTTACAGGGCTTTAGCTGTGAGAGTTCTATTGAGGTAGCTAGTCATCTCCAGGCAAAATAACATCACTAATAGTTTTGAAAGTTGAAGGGGAAACATCACAGTTAACTGATATTTTGCTAGGGTAGCATGTATTTATGTGGTGGATTTGATTTGTTGTGGATATCCTTGTGATCTTCCAGGTAGTTCTGAAATCATAACATTTCATCGAATATAATGATGTCTATCTGTTCAGTTAAGCCTTCGGCTGTCACTTAGAGTCAAAATTCTAAAAGTATCTTTTTTGCAAATATACCTCGTATAATCTGTAAGTAATGGATAATAAGCCTGGGATTGGCTGGTTCTGTATTACTGTAATCATGATGACTGGAAAGCTTTTTTTAAAATTGTTTTTTAATGAACCACAAATGAGGGTAAAATTAGTTTGGAGTACACTACCACTCTGATCTTGTCAATGGCCTTTAGACTGTATAGCGGTTCCCAAACTGTGGTACACGAGCTTGTTGGGAAAAAATCCCAACTTGGAAGAAAGGATTAGAATTCAAAATGACCCTGACAAACTGGAGAATTGTTCTGAAATCAACAGAATGAAATTCAATAAAGACAAGTCCAGTGTATTACACTTAGGAAGGGAAAATCACATGCATAGCTAGAAAATGAGGAATAACTGGCTAGGCAGTCATATTGCTGAAAAGGCTCTGGGAGTTACAGTGGATCACAACTAGAATTTGAGCCAACAGTATACTACAGTTGCTAAAAAGGCTGCTGTTATTCTGCGGTGTATTATCAGGACTGTCAGACGTAAGACGTGGGAAGTAATTGTTCTATTTTTCTTGGAACTGGTGAGGGCTCAGCTGGAGTGCTATGTCCAGTTTTGGGTGCTACACTTTAAATAAAGATATGGAATAATTGGAGACAGTCTAGAGAAGAGCAACAAAAATGATAAAACATTTAGAATACCTGAGCGACGAGGAAAGGCTAAAAAAAGCTAGGCATGTTTAGGCTTCAGAAAAGAAGAGCGAACGGCAACCTGGTAACAGTCTTCAAATATGTTAAGGGCTGTTATAAAGAGGACAGTGATCAATTGTTCTCCATGCAGGGCCGGCTCCAGGCACCAGCTTGCCAAGCCGGCCCTGTCTCCATGTCCACTGAAGGTAGAACAAAAATTAATTAGCTTAATCTGCAGCAAAGGAGATTAAGATTAGATATTATTTTTTTCTATCTATAAGCATATTTAAGTACTGGAACAGGCTTCCATTGGAGGTTGTGGAATCCTTGTCATTGGAGGTTTTTAAGAATAGATTGGACAAACACCTGTCAGGAATTGTCTAGGTATCCTTGGTCCTGCCTCAGCACTGGGGGCCAGACTAGATGCTCTCTTAAGGTCCCATCCAGACTTCATTTCTATGCTTCTATGAAGCTGCCTTATGCCCAGGTAAAGCGCCCACTCACGGTTAAGACTCTCCTACCTCTCTACCCTCCTTGCTGAGCCCCATGTCCTTTTTAACACCCCCCCCCCCACACACACACACAAACACTAACTAAAGCCCCCTGCATTCTAGCCATTATCCCTTCCCACTGACCTCATATCCTCTAACCCTCCTACCCAGATTGCCGTAACCAAGGTCCTTTTTCTTATTTCTCCCAGGCACATTCCCACCAGCCAGACCACTTTTAACCTGCGTGCATATATTCCAGGGAAATGACCTGATCTTGGCTCAGCAAAAAGAGTTAGTGCATATTCATACTGATCCACCTTCATCTCACTTGTCTGAATGCTTTGGCATCACTTGTTTGAGTTTGCATGTGGTGCGAACTTCATGTAGTAACTTCAAAGAGAAATACACAGAAACACAACAAATGTCTGTTGCTGAAATAGGCAGTGTTGTTGTAGCTGTGTTGGTCCCAGGAGATTAGAGAGACAAGGTGGGTGGGGTAATATTTTTTATTGGACTAACTTCTGTTGGTGAAAGAAACAAGCTTTTGAGCTTACAGAGCTCTTTTTCTTCTGAAATAGGCAGTCAGATAAATCAATACCTGAGGGGGAAAATTGAAGGGATTTGAGAAACCGCTGGTAGGATTTCTGCTACAAGTAGTGAACAGTGCAAGATTGTTAGAAGGTATGATCCCAACTACTTATTTGGATGGTAAAGAAAGTGAACCCGTATCAGCTTGTCACCTGCAGTGAATTATTATCTAGTCATTCAGTGAAATCTTCTTACTTCAATGTAACCTCTATACAAAGCATAGCTCTTAAATAAATAAAAAAAAAACCCTCTCAATTTAAGAGAAATTTAAGTGAATTTGAAAAACAGCCAAAAAATACCATCTGTCAGTCACATGAAGGCCCTTGACCATGTGAGCTTGAGGATTGCTCAAACTTGGAAGCCTATACAGTTGGTGAGACCCATGTTAGTTACGGTAAAAATCGTTTTGCCATCAATTATTGGAGATAGAGCTGCAAAACAGCTTGACATTGTTCCTTTATCTAACAAAAGTGTGTGTGTGGAGAAAGCCCTTGTACCCCTTTAAAAAGGTTCTGGCAAAACCCTGAGCAAAGTGGGAAAACTAGCAGTAATTAAATGGGGGCAGAGGGGGCAGAACCAGGGAAAGGTGCTGGGGCAATGAGAAACAGGTGTGAACAGTGGCCTAAACCTAGGATGAGCCATGCTGGACAAAGCATTGGGTCTATGAGGCACCCTCATGGATGGGCCGGTCAGGCTTTGAAGGTGGGAACTAAGTGTCCAGCCTTCACTCTATGTAGAGTTTCATTGCTCCTCATCACATCAGCCAAGACGCTGGTGTGACTTTACACTTCCAGTCCAGCCAAACCAACAAGTAACGGCTGCATTATCTTAAACTGAAAATCAGGAAACTACATTTGGTGTTTTCATCCTTTGACTCTGGAGATATAGGTTTAAAAAACATTTCAAACTGTTTAATGTCGTTGGCAATCTCTGCTCAAGAAGGCCCAGACTAGGCACAACAAGGGTGTGACAGGCTAAGCTTGAGGTTCATTGGCCATAATTCAGTGCATGAACAACATCCCTTTTCTTTATTCTTTTCTGGTTCCCTTGTAAAACAGATGAGGAAAAACAAACAGTAACAATCCATCGCTGGGCATTGTTTCAGTTTCCCAGTCTTTAAACAGAGATCATTCCATGGACCCATCTGCCTCAGAGAGAGTTGGGAGGATTAGTTAGTTATTGTGAACATATAAAAATTAAGTACTATTTATTATTCATACCAAATGGCTCACAGGCCAAAGGGATGGTAACACTAAGGGTATGTCTACACTACGAGAGTAGTTCGATTTTACTTAAATCGAATATGTGGAATCGATATTACAAAGTCAAACGTGTGTGTCCACACTAAGGACAGTAATTCGACTTTGTGAGTCCACACTAACGGGGCAAGCGTCGACATTGGAAGCGGTGCACTGTGGGCAGCTATCCCACAGTTCCCGCAGTCCCCGCTGCCCATTGGAATTCTGGGTCGAGCCCCCAATGCCTTCTGGGGAAAAAAATGTGTCGAGGGTGCTTTTGGGTAACTGTCGTCATCCAACCGTCACTCCCACCCTCCCTCCCTGAAAGCGCCGGCGGGAAATCAGTTCGCGCACTTTTCTGGTCAGTGACAGCGCAGACGCCACAGCACTGCGAGCATGGAGCCTGCTGCGACCATCACTGCAGTTATGGCCGTTGTCAACACCTCGCACCTTATCATACACCTTTCCCAGAGGCAGATGCTGAGAAATCGGGCGAGGAGGCTACGGCAGCGCGGTGAGGACCTGAAGTCTGAGAGTGGCACAGACCTGTCACAAAGCACGGGACACCGCGCCGAGGACATCATGGTGGCAATGTGTCATGTTGATGTTGTGGAACGGCGATTCTGGGCCCGGGAAACAAGCACGGACTGGTGGGACCGCATAGTGCTGCAGGTCTGGGATTAATCACAGTGGCTGCGAAACTTTCGCATGCGGAAGGGGACTTTCATGGAACTTTGTGAGATGCTGTCCCCTGCCCTGAAGCGCAATGACACCTGGATGCGAGCAGCCCTGAGTGTCCAGAAGCGAGTGGCCATAGCCCTCTGGAAGCTTGCAACGCCAGACAGCTACCGGTCAGTCGCGAACCACTTTGGCGTGGGCAAATCTACCGTGGGGGTTGTTGTCATGCAAGTAGCCAACGCAATCATTGAGCTATTGCTCTCAAAGGTAGTGACCCTGGGAAACGCGCAGGTCATCATAGATGGCTTCGCCGCGATGGGATTCCCAAACTGCGGTGGGGCTATAGATGGAACTCACATCCCTATCCTGGGACCGGATCACCAGGCCAGCCAGTACATTAACCGAAAGGGCTACTTTTCAATGGTGCTGCAAGCACTGGTGGACCATAGGGGACGTTTTACAAACATCAATGTCGGATGGCCGGGCAAGGTTCATGACGCTCGTGTTTTCAGGAACTCAGGTCTGTTTAGACGGCTCCAGGAAGGTATTTACTTCCCGGACCACAAAATAACTCTTGGGGATGTGGAGATGCCTATAGTCATCCTCAGGGACCCAGCCTACCCGCTAATGCCCTGGCTCATGAAGCCCTATACTGGCGCCCTGGACACTGAAAAAGAACTCTTCAACTACCGGCTGAGCAAGTGCAGAATGGTGGTGGAGTGTGCTTTTGGACGTCTCAAGGGGAGATGGAGAACCTTACTGACTCGCTGTGATCTCAGCGAAACCAATATCCCCATTGTTATTGCAGCTTGCTGTGTGCTCCACAATCTGTGTGAGAGCAAGGGGGAGACCTTTATGGCGGGGTGGGAGGTTGAGGCAAATAGCCTGGCTGCTGATTACGCCCAGCCAGACAGCCGGGCAATTAGAAGAGCCCAGCGGGACACGCTGTGCATCCAGGAGGCTTTGAAAGCTAGGTTCCTGAGTGAGCAGGGTAACCTGTGACTATTAAGTTTGTTTACAGAGAAGCTGAACCTGCCCCCGTTTCTTTACCCAGTAAATGTTCACTATCCTCTCCAGTTACATACCCCGTTCACCCTGTTCCCCCCTTCCAACACACGTTTAAAAATAAAATCACTTGAATTTTGTTAATGAACATCGTTTTCTTTATTACTGTTTTCTCGGTAAAGTGTTGAACCTGGGACGCAGACTGTGGTGGGGAGCGGGTGTAGTGTAGTGATGCAAAGGACGCTTCTAAACTCCAGGAATGACAGGCTCCGCACTGGTTGTTTCAACGGAGCCTGCCACCCCTCCTGTTCGGGACTCTGTGTGTGGGGGCTATGTGAATTTGTGGCAGGGGAAGGACGGTTACAGATCCCCTGCTGCGTGGCTCTGTGATCCAGGATAAGGACCGCTGCATAAGATCTCTAACTGCCCTCCCCCCCCCCTCCCCCCACACACACAGAACATGAAAACCACCTCCCAGACTGACCAGGGTAACTAGTGACTGCAATGTGTGTGTGCCCTGCTGCTGAACCTGCCCCCGCCTCTGTACCCTGGTAAAGGTGACTGTCCTGTCCAATTACCATCCCCCTTCCCCCCCTTCAGACAGACTCTCCTCTAAAAGAACATGATGGAAACAGTAATTAACAGAAACGTATTTTTTATTAGCAACTACACATGAAACTGGGGGATAAAACTGGGACGGGGGCTTGGGTGAGGCGGGAAGGAAAGGACTTATCAAATTTTGGGGAATGAGAGCCTTCTGGTACTTGAGCAGTCTGCAGGGGTGGAGTGAGAGTTTTCATGGACTCTGCCGCCCCTCCTTCTTGGGACTTTGGGTGAGGGGGGTATGGGACTTGGTGGTGGGGGAGGGCGGTTAGAGATAGACTGCAGCGGGGCTCTGTCCTCCTGCCTCCGGTCCTGCAGAACATCCACAAGGCGCCGGAGCGTGTCCGTTTGCTCCCTCATTAGTCCAAGCAGCGTTTGAGTCGCCTGCTGGTCTTCCTGCCGCCACCTCTCCTCCCGTTCCATGTGTGATCGGTGCATTTGGGACAAGTTCTCCCTCCACTGGGTCTGCTGGGCTGCCTGGGCTCGGGAGCAGCCCATAAGTTCCGAGAACATGTCCTCCCGTGTCCTCTTCTTCCTACGCCTAATCTGCGCTAGCCTCTGGGAGTGTGATGCCAGGCTAGGTCAGGAGACAGTCGCAGCTGTGGGATGGGAAAAAGGGAGTGAATTCCTCAGAAAGATAAATGTAGTTGTGAACAAAGAACATAGTCTTTCTCTGTGAACAAGACCATGCACAGCACCTATCACATGCGCACTCAGGACAAGGTCGAATTTTCGGCCTTCGCATTCAGTGCCTGGGGTCTTGCAGTGCAGATCAGAGAAGCGGGGCAGGACACCGGAATTTGTGTAGCAGGCCGACATGGTAAGCCGTAGACTTGTGGCTGCTTAAAACTTTAATAATAGCACTGGCCTCCTTTCACGTTCAAAGCAATGCCAGTCCCTGCTGTCAGCAATCCGGCAAGCATGAACTCTGCCCCTGTCCCACCCCCTCGCGGCTGTCCCAGGGAAAGATCCCTGTATGCTGCCCCTCTCCCGCCTCCACCGCGTGGCTGTAAACCGCCGGTTACAGTTCTGTAAAGGAACAGGCAAGCAGTCCCAATACTAACATTCCCCTACCTAATTCAAAGCAGGTCACCATGAGCGACATCACTCTGATGAGGATTTCAGAGACGGAGAGAGAAAGGATGCTTCGGGAAAGCCTGCAAAGACCAGGGCCGTATGCCGCCATGCTCTGCAAGGCAATGATACCCGAGTACTTGATTGTCTCCTAGCGCGGAAACGTTTCCTACTACGGAGGACCCAATAAAGCCGCTCTCCCCAGGAACCTGATGCAAAGGCTTTCCAATTACCTCCAGGAGAGCTTCGTGGAGATGTCCCAGGAGGATTTCTGCTCTATCCCCGGACATATAGACCGGATTTTACTGTAGCTGCACTGGCAGGGACTAAACAGTAGAGCGCCTAGGGCAAAACAATCATGCTAAACCGGACATTGTTAGATTTTTTTTCAGTAGTTGCACTGCCAAGGACTGAAACGTGAAGCGCCTAGGGCAAAGTAATCATGCAAAACCCATTGTTAATATTGTTAATATTCCTGTTCTGTTAAAAATAAATGTTTACATGTTTAAAACACTTACCGACTGATCCTTCCCCTGATTCTGTGTCCGGGTTAACGCCTGGGGACCGTTGGTAGGGGATCTCTGTAAGGGTGATGAAGAGATCCTGGCTGTCGGGGAAATCAGCGTTGTAAGCACTGTCGACTGCCTCGTCCTCCTCATCTCCTTCCTCATCTTCCCCGTCCGCTAACATGTCTGAGGAAGTGGCCGTCGACAATATCCCATCCTCAGAGTCCACGGTCAGTGGGGTAGTGGTGGCGGCCGCACCTAGGATGGAATGCAGTGCCTCGTAGAAACGGGATGTCTGGGGCTGGGATCCGGAGCGTCCGTTTGCCTCTTTGGTCTTCTGGTAGCCTTGTCTCAGCTCCTTGATTTTCACGCGGCACTGCGTTGCATCCCGGCTGTATCCTCTCTCTGCCATGGCTTTAGAGATCTTCTCGTAGATCTTTGCATTCCGTCTTTTCGATCGCAGCTCGGAAAGCACGGACTCATCGCCCCACACAGCGATCAGATCCAAGACTTCCCGATCAGTCCATGCTGGGGCCCTCTTTCTATTCTGAGATTGCATGGCCATCTCCGCTGGAGAGCTCTGCATCGTTGCCAGTGCTGCTGAGCTCGCCACGATGTCCAAACAGGAAATGAGATTCAAACTGCCCAGACATGAAAAGGAATTCAAATTTTCCCGGGGCTTTTCCTATGTGGCTGGTCAGAGCATCCGAGCTCAGACTGCTGTCCAGAGCGTCAACAGAGTGGTGCACTGTGGGATAGCTCCCGGAGCTATTACTGTGGATTTCCATCCACACCTAGCCTAATTCGACATGGCCATGTCGAATTTAGCGCTACTCCCCTCGTTGGGGAGGAGTACAGAAGTCGAATTTAAGAGACCTCTATGTCGAACTAAATAGCTTCGTGGTGTGGACGGGTGCAGAGTAACGGTGCTAAATTCGACATAAACTCCTAGTGTAGACCAGGCCTAAGTGTTAATGAATTTATAATAGAGGGTTATAAGAAACTTTTGAGTATAAAAAGGCCAGATCTTTAAAGGTATTTAGGCACTGAAAGATGCAGATTGGTACCTAGAGGGATTTTGAAAAATGTCTAACCAGTTTTGAAACTACCTTTAAGAATCTATCTGCATCTTTAGGTGCCTAAATCCTTTCAATAACTGGCCAAAAGTCCCTTAACTGCTGCACTACTAGCAGGTGCTACTATAATAGAAAAGGGAGTAATGTTCTTTTAGTTATATGGTATTATTTTTTTCTTCTGTTTCTTAGTTTTTACTGAATATTACGTTCCAAACTGTATATCAGAGGTCGGCAACCTCTGGCATGCGGCTTGCCAGGGTAAGCGGTTCGCCGTTCCAGGCCAATGGGGGCAGTGGGAAGCCGCAGCCAGCACATCCCTCGGCCCACGCCGCTTCCCACAGCCCCCATTGGCCTGGGACGGTGAACTGCGGCCAGTGGGAGCCACGATCGGCCGAACCTGTGGATGCGGCAGGTAAACAAACTGGTCCGGCCCTCCAGGGTGCTTAACCTGGCGAGCCGCGTGCCAAAGGTTGCCGACCCCTGCTGTATATTATTGAATACCGTAAACTAGTAAAACTAAGAAAGATTTTTTTTTTAAACCGTAAAATTTTTAACAACAAAACCCTGCTATTTTAAAAATAGAACAAACCACAGGCTTCATATTCCTGATCATTTGGTTCAGGCAAATTGACAATTGAGAAAATAGGTATAGAGTTCTTGTAGCATAATTGGTGGCCATTCTGCCAGGCCAACCTAATATAATACATTAACATGAAATCATATCAGGATCTGCAGATGATTAACTTGGTCTTAAAAGTATGTATGTATATATATAAATATATTCTTCTAATGGAGGTGGTAAAAATGGTCCACAAAAATCAATTTGACCAGTAATAGTCACGAGTGATTTGAGCCTGCAAATAACCAGCTCTGTATCATACAAAGATCCTAGGGATATGCAAATACATTTGGATAAGAATAAGAAATGTGGAGAGATACATAAATATGTTGGCAAGGGATATGTAATTAACTTCACTTTGAAATATAAACAAATACATTAAAAATATCTTCAAGGTTCTAAATCACAGTTGCCCATAAATAGGCCTGATTCGCCATTGCATCTTGAGTCATCATTACACCAGTGCATCATTTACACATGAGTACACATTCGACCTGGGTAGTGTTTAACACCCACTTTGTACTAGTGTAAATATTGTCTATGCATTGTGAAGGGCAAGAATCAGACCCATTAATTCAGCATATTAGACAATGGAGATGATGAAACACTGGACAAGTTTGTTTGTTACAAAAGGCAAAATGAAGACTAGCATTGGCCTATCAGTTGCCAGAATACAAAACCTGCTGACCTTGAAACACTGCACTGTAATCTGACTCTTGGTACCTGTTCAGAACTCTTATTGCATCCTGTATCATGAATGGGAAGGACTATACATGTAATTTTTTTTTAATTATTAAATCAGGGCATTGGATTCATGTTTTGATCTTTTTAGCTATTAGCTATTAATTAGCTATTTTTATTTTCTGTCAGTAAACATGACTTATCCAAGTTATTTCTAGGGCATCTATTGTTGCAGGATTGGAGCACTAAGGGTTTGATCCTGCACCATTAAAGTTAATGAGAGTTTTTCCATTGGCTTGCATGGGAAAGAATCAAGCTCTAAATTCAGGAATTAAAATTTCCTTTGATTTGTCCAGAGCGTTCTCTGCTCTTCACCTCTCCTTGGTTTGACTAGTTTTTTTTTTTACTGAGATTATTTTTTTAAGGTCATAATTAATTTCTCAGCCTTTGTTATTTTGTATTGCATTATGGAAATGATACAAGATAGTTTGCCATAAACAATTAATTGCAATGTTTTTTTCTAAGAAAATACCTATGCCTCATAATCACTGATATATGGGGCAATTAGGATTGGAGGAAACCCACTGAAGAGAATAGAATTAATAAGCTATCATTAGTAGTAGTATACTTTACAATTTATGTATCATATTTCATGTGAGGGTTTTGAAGTGATTTAGAAGTGTTAAAGCTTTATCTCTGCACCTTATAAGGTACTAGTAGGTCTGTATTTTCCCTATTTTACAGGTGAGTAAACTGAGACACAGAGTGGTCAAGTGACTTGCCCTGTATCTTGGGCCCCACACAGAGCTGGGAGAAATTTGGCTATAAATCCCCATTATAATCACAGAACACCTCCTAAAAACAGTTTATACTATTTTTAAATAAATGAAGCAATATAAATCCTTTATTTAAACTGTCAGCTTACCAGTAGCTTGAGAGTCATCTATACAGTCCAGTTTTGTTTTTTTTTAAATGTAGCTTAATAACAGGACTTAAGCCTTTGGGAATTGCCAGAGGGGCAAGAGAATACAAATTTGAAGGCGCTTTTATTGTTTGTCGATTAATTATGGGACCACTGAATAAATATTTCGACTGCATTTCTAGTAGAGTGCAATAAGAGCTCTTTGGTGGCAAAATAATTGTCATCACATTTAATCTAGTTGTTCTACATGAAGTAAACAAGCTTCGAACTGCATTTTTATTTTCCTATTCACTTCCTACTAAACAAATTTTATTTAAAGATAAGAAACAAAATACCACTAACACATTTGCTGTTGTAGAGAATAAATAACAGGAGGGAGGGAAGTTTTCAATAAAACTGCAGAGCTATAGGTGAGTAAAAGAAGTGTTTGATTTGCAGAATTGATTATATAAAAACAGTAATTTTGCTATCCATTGTTTCTTGAACATGCTTTCTTGATCTATATCTGCAATTACATGGATATATAATAGTAATCTGGATACGTGCTTCCTTTTGCAGGTTGTGAATAAGCAACCTAGAAATGAGGGAAATGTTATTTTAAACAGTTATGTTAATTTTACACACATTCGTTTGCATGGTACAATATTACACAAATTCGGTACGATTTCCTAAGAGAGTCACTAACAGACCGTGGTACCGTCTTTCAAATAATTCTACTCTGTCGTCAATTGCAATTCGCTACTTTGAGTCTGTCAGTCAGGTATAATGGGCCAAATCCTGGGCTCCTGTGAATAGTTCCATGGCCTTCCATGGGTCTAGACCATTTTACATCAGCTGAGGATCTGGCCCCAAATCTGGTGTTTTTGTTTAGGTGGCTGGAAAAGGTGCTTTGCTATCTAAACTGTATTGAAATATCTCAGATCTCAAAGGTCTTCACTCATTATATATAGTGTAGGGGACAATTTCCTGGTGCAAGTGCTGGAGGAACCAACTAGGGGCAGAGCTCTTCTAGACCTGCTGCTCACAAACCAGGAAGAATTAGTAGGGGAAGCAAAAGTGGATGGGAACCTGGGAGGCAGTGACCAAGAGATGGTCGAGTTCAGGATCCTGACACAAGGAAGAAAGGAGAGCAGCAGAATACAGACCCTGGACTTCAGAAAAGCAGACTTTGACTCCCTCAGGGAACTGATGGGCAGGATCCCCGGGGAGAATAACATGTGGGGGAAAGGAGTCCAAGAGAGCTGGCTGTATTTGAAAGAATCCTTATTGAGGTTGCAGGAAAAAACCATCCCGATGTGTAGAAAGAATAGTAAATATGGCAGGCGACCAGCTTGGCTTAACAGTGAAACCCTTGCTGATCTTAAATGCAAAAAAGAAGCTTACAAGAAGTGGAAGATTGGACAAATGACCAGGGAGGAATATAAAAATATTGCTCAGGCATGGAGGAGTGAAATCAGGAAGGCCAAATCACACTTGGAGTTGCAGCTAGCAAGAGATGTTAAGAGTAACAAGAAAGGTTTCTTCAGGTATGTTAACAACAAGAAGAAAGTCAAGGAAAGTTTGGGCCCCTTACTGAATGAGGGAGGCAACCTAGTGACAGAGGATGTGGAAAAAGCTAATGTACTCAATGCTTTTTTTGCCTCTGTCTTCACAAACAAGGTCAGCTCCCAGACTGCTGCACTGGGCAGCACAGTATGGGGAGAAGGTGACCAGCCCTCTGTGGAGAAAGAAGTGGTTCGGGACTATTTAGAAAAACTGGACGTGCACAAGTCCATGGGGCCGGATGCGCTGCATCCGAGGGTGCTAAAGGAGTTGGCGGATGAGATTGCAGAGCCATTAGCCATTATTTTTGAAAACTCATGGCGATCGGGGGAGGTCCCGGATGACTGGAAAAAGGCTAATGTAGTGCCCATCTTTAAAAAAGGGAAGAAGGAGGATCCGGGGAACTACAGGCCAGTCAGCCTCACCTCAGTCCCTGGAAAAATCATGGAGCAGGTCCTCAAGGAATCAATTCTGAAGCACTTAGAGGAGAGGAAAGTGATCAGGAACAGTCAGCATGGATTCACCAAGGGCAAGTCATGCCTGACTAACCTAATTGCCTTCTATGAGGAGATAACTGGGTCTGTGGATGAGGGGAAAGCAGTGGATGTGTTATTCCTTGACTTTAGCAAAGCTTTTGATACTGTCTCCCACAATATTCTTGCCAGCAAGTTAAAGAAGTATGGGCTGGATGAATGGCCTATAAGGTGGATAGAAAGCTGGCTAGATCGTCGGGCTCAACGGGTAGTGATCAATGGCTCCATGTCTAGTTGGCAGCCGGTTTCAAGCGGAGTGCCCCCAGGGTCGGTCCTGGGGCCGGTTTTGTTCAATATCTTCATTAATGATCTGGAGGATGGCGTGGACTGCACTCTCAGCAAGTTTGCAGATGACACTAAACTGGGAGGAGTGGTAGATACGCTGGAGGTAGGGATAGGATACAGAGGGACCGAGACAAATTAGAGGATTGGGCCAAAAGAAACCTGATGAGGTTCAACAAGGACAAGTGCAGAGTCCTGCACTTAGGATGGAAGAATCCAATTCACTGTTACAGACTAGGGACCGAATGGCTAGGAAGCAGTTCTGCAGAAAAGGACCTAGGGGTTACAGTGGATGAGAAGCTGGATATGAGTCAACAGTGTGCCCTTGTTGCCAAGAAGGCTAACGGCATTTTGGGCTGTATAAGTAGGGGCATTGCCAGCAGATCGAGGACGTGATCGTTCCCCTCTATTTGACATTTGTGAGGCCTCATCTGGAGTACTGTGTCCAGTTTTGGGCCCCACACTACAAGAACGATGTGGAAAAATTGGAGGGAGTCCAGCGGAGGGCAACTAAAATGATTAGGGGGCTGGAGCACATGACTTATGAGGAGAGGCTGAGGGAACTGGGATTGTTTAATCTGCAGAAGAGAAGAATGAAGGGGGATTTGATAGCTGCTTTCAACTACCTGAAAGGGGGTTCCAAAGAAGATGGAACTAGACTGTTCTCAGTGGTACCAGATGACAGAACAAGGAGTAATGGTCTCAAGTTGCAGTGGGGGAGTGTAGCGGGGTGGATACCCGCTCCTGCCCTGAGGGGTTTAAAAAGTGGCCTGGGAGGGCTTGAAAGCTGTAGCTCTAAAAGCTGGGCTAATTGGGGAAGTGGCTGCAGCTGGGCCACGCCCCAATCAGAGCCCAGCTGGCCTGTATAAAGAGGCTGGGAGCCAGGAGCTCAGAAGTCTCTCTCTGCACTCAAAGAGAGATGGGCCTGGCTGCAGGGAGCAGAGACAGGGTACCTGAGTGGAGCAGGGCTGAGGAAAGTCAGAGGAGCTGGGGAGCTCCAGCCTGGAAAGCCCCAGGCTGCGGCCTAGTATTAGGCTAAGGGGTACTGGGGGTTGCAGAGGGCAACCCAGATGTAGGCCAAGGCAGCAGGTCCAAACCCTCCTTGCCAGTGATGTGTAGGCTGATACTGCAGTCTGCCTCAGGAGTGGGGCTAGATGGTGACTGGCAGTAGCCTTATACTGAGGCGAGGTGGGGTTAGTGGGTGGGGGTTCCCCTGGGAGGGGGGACCCAGAGTGTGGGGGTACTGCCAGGGGGCAGCACCCAGAGCAAGGGGCACCGGGGTCCTGGGAGGGACACGGGAGCCAGTAGGAGGACAAGGCGGATCACTGGCCTGCAGAGGGCGCTCTGGGCTGGATTGAGCTAACTCCCTGGACAACCAGCAGGAGGTGCCGCAGGGGTGAGTCCGGCCCCTTACAGGGAGGTTTAGGTTGGATATTAGGAAAAACTTTTTCACTAGGAAGGTGGTGAAGGGTTACCTAGGGAGGTGGTGGAATCTCCTTCCTTAGAGGTTTTTCAGGTCAGGCTTGACAAAGCCCTGGCTGGGATGATTTAGTTGGGAATTGGTCCTGCTTTGAGCAGGGGGTTGGACTAGATGACCTCCTGAGGTCCCTTCCAACCCTGATATTCTATGATCCTGTCTTCTCTCTTATTCTGTGGTTGTGGAATTTGTAGCAGAATCCACCATTGATCTCTGAATTATGTTTTTACATTTTTTCATGTAAAATATTAACTTTCTAGGACTTATAGTAATAAAGAGAACTTTTTATACATGTACTGAGTTCAGAGTGAAACAGTGCTATGTTCCTGAGTCTGCATACCTCCTGAAACAATAATTTGGAGACGTGCGAACTGTCTCAATCCTCTTACTGGGGTGTTAACTGAACCTCTAATAATGACAACTGAAATATTAACATTATCAACTGATGATTTCAGCACAAACATCCAATTAATATGCCTATCACACAACCCCAAGCTATTTTCCACATCTTTATTGGTGTCAAAATCTCCAATTTTCCCTTACCTAGCTGACAAAAGTCCAGCTTCTACCTGACAATTTCCACAATGCAATTTTGTTTTTAATACAAAATTCTATAGCACTCTGAAAACTAGAACATGTGGGATAACATAAAAACATTTAGTTTCAAATTAACAAACAGAAGGAATACTGTACTTATTGAACTATTCATTTATATAGGTCAGGGGTAGGCACTGATTTTCAGTGGCACTCACACTGCCGGGGTCCTGGCCACCGAACCAGGGGGCTATGCATTTTAATTTAATTTTAAATGAAGCTTCTTAAACATTTTAAAAACCTTATTTACTTTATATACAATAGTTTAGTTATATATTATAGACTTATAAAAAGAGACCTTCTAAAAACATTAAAATGTATTACTGGCACGTGAAACCTTAAATTAGAGTGAATAAATGAAGACTCGGCACACCATTTCTGAAAGGTTGCTGACCCCTGATATAGGTAGTTCAACATAAAAAACTCTGTTGTTGTCGTTTTAATTTATCATTTGGTGGCTGGAGGTGACAGACTATCCTGTATGTGCACTACTGTCACATAAACCAGACAGGTGCAATCTCAGACTCATACATGTAATAAACTTAAACTCCAGACCTAAATATACCTCAGGTATGTTTCCTCAGCACCTGGATAAGTGAACATATCTCACCAACAGTACTACCATGAGGTCTTACTTAAACTAAGATCCAGTAGTCCCCCATCCAGACAACCCTGCAGTACCTGCTTAAAGGCCATCTCTTTATATCCCCAAGGGTGCACTCTTGAAACACCCCTAGGACAATAGTGGTAAAGGGTAGGCTTATTGGGGTGTTGGTGCTGGTATAGTGCCAGGAAATAACAAATTTACCATCTGGTTTTCAGAATACACTGTACATTGTGGAGCCTTGTCCATGTAATGAATATGAATCAGTTCCTGAGTTTCACTAGCAGAAGCTAATGGAACACAAGCTGTAGCCCATGGTGGCAGAAAGTCTGCCTGGAAGGTATGCCAGTTGTGCAATCTGTTATGTTCACAGCATACACACAGAGCAATTAGATAAAAACAAATACACTTGCTGGACGATTGTAACTTAACACTACTTTATTTCTAAGACTTCAGAACCATCAGACACAAAAAACAGAGAGAGAGAAAAGCAGGCTGCTCTCTAAAACAAAGAGGCACAACTCACCCCACCTTGCTCTGAGGCTGTGTGCAGACTGACTGCTCACACCGCTTTGCTGGTATAGAGCCCCCTAGCCTGCAAGCAGGACTTGGATGCCCACTATCACCACTCTTAAAGTGATCGCTTGCAATTCCAACACAGTCTTCTGTATACCACACAATCCACCACAGCTCACTGCTCCCTCAGGTGACTTGAAGCTGGCTGATTCAGCAAAGGAAGTGGGCTGGGCCCACATGGAAAGGAGTCTGGCCTGTACTAAACTAGTGCATCCCTTAGGCTGCCTCTGGCAGCTGGATTCCAAAGTATGGTGCCCTGGATGGATCTAAAAATTGGTTTCCCCTAACAGAACCTTCGGCATTTTGCACTTCCCCATGTTAACGGTCGTGAAATCAGCTCAATAAATGTTAGACTCAACTAACAGACTTATAAACTGCAATGCTTTTTTATACTAAATACTTTCCCACTGAAGCCCTATAAATATTCCTTGGTAAAATTTGTGCAACGACTGAAGCAGGAGCTATACAACTGCTTCATTTCTCAGACTTCAGTAATGTGCGAATGGCTCACTGGACAAAGGCAGCAGCTTTGTGCCTACAGCACTGAAAACTTATATCTGCTGGCCAAATTGCTTGCCTGCAAAGTACGGTCACCTCAAGATTGGATTCCTGTACTATGCTCTATATTGACACACACTTGAAGACCATGTGAAAACTTGAGTGATGCAGAATCCTGCTGACTAGTCTCCTTCGGGGAACACATTCCCCGTATACTCTCTTAGCTTCACTAACTGCAGTTATAAAGTGCTACATGATTTTGATCTTGCCTACCCCAAAGATTACATCTCTGGTTGTGTTTTTTTCCCTTACCTGAAGTAAAAGCAAAAACTTTTTTGCCCTCTTAAGAGGTAACTGAGGGGGAAATATCCAAATTTTATTAAATGAAACACAAAACACATACTGTGTGTCTTCATGACTTTAGTCCATTTAGTCACTTATTTCCTACCAATTCCTTCAACTTTAACCATCGTGAATTAAATAAGAAATTCATACACGGCTGTTTGGTAATTGTACAACACTAACTCTCCATTTGCAAAACTGAACAGCAGTTTTTACACCCGCCATCATTAGAATGACAAAAAACCACCTAGTGAATTCAACACTGTGCAAGTGAAACAAAAGAAGAATTAGCCAGCTTTCAGGGCCGGCTCTGGCTTTTTTGCCGCCCCAGGCAAAAAAGCCTCCGCTGCCCCCCCCCCCCCGTGGGTTCACAATTTTACTCGCACCCTGTCTTCAACATCCATTCACAATAGCATTTAATTCCACTTACTAATCACACCTCTCCCCCCAGGGATTCCATCCATTCTCCTTATTATTGCTACCACTATTATTATTTGTATTGTGGTAGCACCTATTAGCACCAGACATGGGCCAAGACCCCATTGTGCTAAGTGTTGTACAAACACAGAGCAAAAAGATGGTCCCAAGCAGTTTAGAATCTAGAGTATAAGAAAAGAGACAACTCTGCAGTATAACGTTTGAACGGATTCCTAATATTCTGAATAGGTGTAACATTAACCTTGATCATCTCATCACTTCCATTGTATCATGTTTGAATAGTTCAAGCTTTCATTCACAATTAAGTTACAGGCCAACGTTTCTCGTATCATATAAACCTTTCAAATATGTTAAGTTTATGCTGATAATTCTGAGTATTATATAAATTCAAGCACTGAAAAAAAATTGCTAGCACACACTGTTCATGGTTTTTTCCTGAAAAATCCCATCTAGGTTTTCCGACCCACTGAACATGTCTCTTTGGCACAGTGATGTGTATCCCATTGCAGTTAAGATCAGCTGAGATGTGCAAGTGACATCTTCCTCCTTGGTTTAACTATGAGTAAGCTGCAGGCAAGGCACTTTCAGTGGCGCACACTCAACTTTGGAACTTGCTTCCCTAATATAACCTGACAGAACTTGAATTCAGGCCTTGCTTCAAGGCCTCTCTCCATCTCAATTTTGGGAAGAAGGCAAGTTTACGGGAATAGTATCTGTCTCTAATGATAGGCTGTTGGGGTGAAAGAGAGTTCATAATTCATTACAGGAATATATTTCTCAGTTCATAGTAATCTAACAGGCCTCTCTGCATGGACCTGAGTCCTATTGAGCCTCCATACGGGCATTCAGAAGTGGGAGGAAAGGAGAGAGTGTAGCTTAGGCAGTATAAACCCTATGCGCTGACACTGACTCCATGTCATGCACAGATATAGTTAGAATCCTTAGAATAGATATTTTTCTGTTAATGCTGTTTTCTACTCATTCATCTGGAAAACATCAACAAGCTAAAATTGTTCTTTTCCCATTGAATAGTGTTGATGCATACTAACAAATAACAGAGTCTGAAATGAGGTAGTACTGGTAAAAGCCCAAATTGTGAAGACTGGATTTGGAATTACACTGAAAACAAACTTTCCAAAGACTGGAGTTGTTGCAATCTAGGGTCCATTTCCATAATGTACAAGAGGTTCAGCTAAACACCCATCCAACTAGCATCCATCACATATAGCAGACCCTATTAATCACTTCAAAGGCACTTAAAATAGATATAAAGATATTGTAACGGATATAGTTACCTTTATTTGATAATATTACTTTAAATATAAACAAATATTTTACCTCTAACACAGTTTTTGTTTTCAAAGGATTTAAAAATGTGTATGTGACTCCCCACTGAGATTTTAAGGAACCTTAACATAAAATATTTAATTATTGCTGATTTGTTTTTCTATATACAATCAGCAGCACATTTCTTAAAATGATTTTGTGTCTCATGATATACTATTCATGTTCTGAATATTAATGTGGAATGAAGAGAGTTAGTCAAAGGCAGTGGCTCAGCATGTTATTCATGAATCTAATATTTCTTAGGCTAGTAAAGCCTTGCAAAGCAGTCAAACTGGAGTAAGTTTGGACTAAGCTAGTGGTCCTGAGAGAGAAAAAAAAGGCGATGAAATCATCATGAATATGGGGCATGAAGAAAAATGGTGAAGACCTCTTGGGTGAGAACTCTGAGTATTAAGGGATGGGGGAAACCTCATTGAAGCTGGTAGGGCATACCCATTGCCTTCCATTTAAGATAGTAATAAGAAGCTATTCAGTTCTTTTATGGAACCAGATAGATTAAATAAAAGGAGCCTCCACCCAGAACACATATAATACATGTCACTGTCCAAAATAAAGACACATGCAACACCACAGAAATGGAGCTATATGGGTAGAGGGGTTTTGTTAATATAAGTGAGAGTGAGGGGGTGGGGGGAAGAGAGAGAGAGAGAGAAAGAAACAGAGAGAAGCAGGAGAAAAACCAGAGAAGCAGCAGAAAGCCAAGGACACAGTCACAACAAATACTGGAAATGTGGCTGGGGGGGGATGGGAAGCGGGAAGCTATGAGAGAGAGAGAGAGAGAGAGAGAGAGAGAGATTTTAGGCTAAGTGCTGGCTGGGAAGGGACTTGGAACTATGAGCAAAGAAATTGTCTTCTGCTGTTTGATTCCTGCTGTGTTCAGAGAAACAGGACTTACTGTAAAGAATCAATGAATGTGAAGTCCAATTAGTCATGTGATTAGTCATGTGAAAGCTACTCAGTCTCACTATCTAGTACTGAGAGTTAAGGTAGTTAAGTCAAAGCCATGTTGCAGGAGGGAGAAAGAATAAAATCAGCATGCCTCAGAAAGGCTGCATCTCCAATGCTAACACATCTCCAATGCCAAACGCACTTCCTGGCTCCTCCACCTGCACCTAGGCCCAGACAGAGAACCTGACCATGGATGCCTCTGCCATGTCCTAGCGTTGAGTTACAGAGACGGTGGTCTGCATTTCCCCATCACAGAAAGCCAGGCAGAGGAGACTATCCAGTGTGAGAGCTGTGTCTCAGGAAGCAGGTGGGAGAGCTACAGGAGAAGGTGGCTAGGCTTAGAAGCATCCGTGCACACAAGGAATTAATTGAAAACATGCATATGGAGACCTCCAAGGTTGAGGAATCTATCTATATGGAGAGGAATCCAGTAGCACCAACAGGGGAGGAGGAGACAGCTTCTTCACAGGAGCTGCCGATTACTAGAAGCTGCTGGTTACTTCTAGCAGCAGGTAGTGCTCCACCCCTGCTCCCATCCCCACCATGCAAAGAGATAAAAAAATTGGTATGCTGCCCTGGAAATGAGGAATCTCCCCAAAAGGTGAAAGAGGAGAAGCCATGTACCCCCAAAGCTAGGAGTATCACAGTCAATGCTCCCAAGAGGAAACAAAGGGCAGTGGTGATCAGTGACTCCCTTCTAAGAGGGATGAAGACATCTATCTACCAGCACGGCATCCCAGGAGGTGTGCTGTCTGCCAGGGACCCATATCTGAAACATTATGGAAGGATTGCGGAGGATCATCTGGCCCTTTGACTATTACCCCAAGCATCTCACACATTAGGACTCTAATAATACTGCAAGGTACATCCCTGAGTAGATCAAAAATGACTACAGGGCTCTGGGAGTGAGGGTGAAGGAATGGGGTGTACAGGTGGTGTTCGCACTGATACTTCCAGTCCAGGGTAGGAGCCCAAGCAGAGACAGACACAGGCACATCCTGGAAGAGAATGCATGGCCTGGTGTTGCCAAGCGGGTTCCTCGAACCACAGGATGCTGTTCCAAGAAGGACTGCTGAGCAGAGATGGGGCCCACCTATCAAGGAAAAGAAAAGGGATCTTCGGATAGATTGACTAATCTAGTGAGGCGGGCTTTAAACATAGTTTGACAGGGCAGGAGACAAAAGCCCACAGGTAAGTCCAAAACTTGGAGACCGGGGTTAAGGCTCGGAATCGGGGGGGGGGGGGGGAGGGAGGGGGAGCTTCATAGGCAATCATAGCAGTGACAGAGGAGAGATGAGGGAATATAGAGGGGAAAATCTAATGAACATCTTAGATGTCTGTATTCTAATGCAAGAAGTATGGGCAATAAACAGGAAGAACTAGAAATCCTAGTGAATAATCACAAATGCAACACATTGCATTACAGAAACTTGGTGGGATAATTCACATGACTGGGCCTGTTCTACACTACAGAGTTAGGTGAACGTAATGCTGCCTACATTGACCTAACTCTGTAAGCATCTACAAAAATGTAGCAACCACCGATGTAACATTATAACTTGCTCACTATACTGACTTAATAACTCCAGGTGTGCGAGAAGCATGGCACTTCAGTCGATGTAGTTAGGTTGATGCAGTGTCAGTGTAGAGTCTAGACTTGGGTTGCTTACATTGACTGTTGCTACCTTTCAGAAGCCATCCCTCAATGCCGCACACTGACAGTTAAATGGGTGCAAGTGCTCCTGGTGAGGACATGCGCCGCTGACACAAGGAACATAGTGTAGACCCGCAAAAGTGATTTAATTACTAAAGTGTCAATGTATCTTTCACCGACTTAATTTTGTAGTGTAGACTTGCCCTTTGACAAGTTAGAGGTCTTCAAGTTGGCAGGGCCTGATAAAATACATCCTAGAATACTTAAGGAACTGGCTGAAGAAATCTGAGTCATTAGTGATTATCTTTGAGAACTCATGGAAGACTGGAGAGATCTCAGAGGACTGGAAAAGGGCAAACATCTGTAAAAAAGGGGAATAAGGACAACTCAGGGAATTATATACAAGTCCGGCTAACTTCAATACCGAGAAAGATAATGAAGCAAATAATCAAACAAGCAATTTGTAAGCACCTAGAAGAAAATAAGGTAATAAGTAACAGTCAACATGGATTTGTGAAGAGCTAATCATGTCAAACCAACCTAATATCCTTCTTTGACAGGGTAACAAGCCTGGTGGATGTGAGGAAGCAGTAGTTGTGACATAGCTCAACTGTAGTAAGGCTTTTGATACTGTTTCCCATGATATTCTCATTAAAAAACTAGAGCAAAATAGCCTAGATGAACCTACTATAAGGCGGGTGCACAACTGGTTGGAAAACTGTATTCAAGGAGTAGTTATCAATGGTTCACAATCAAGCTGGAAGGGATATCAAATGGGATCCCAATGCAATCTGTCCTGGGTCTGGTTCTTCTCACATAATTTGGATAATGGATAGAGAGTACACTTATAAAGTTGCTGACAATACCCAGCTGGGAGGGCTTGCGAGTGCTTCAGAGGACAAGATTAAAACTCAAAATGATCATGAAAAACTGGTCTGAATTAAATAGGATGATATTCAATATGGACAAATACAAAATATTACACTTAGGAAGCAATAGTAAATTGCACAAATACAAAATGAGAAATGACTGTTTAGGAAGGAGTACTGAAGAAAAGGATCTGGGGGTTACAGTAGAGCACAAACTAAATATGAGTCAACAATATAATACTGTTAAAAAAAAAAGCAAACATTTTTCTGGGATGTATTAGCCGGAGAGTTATAAGCAAGACGTGAGATGCAATTCATCCACTCTAGTCAGCACTGATAATGACTTAACTGGAGTATTATGTCCAGTTCTGGGCACCACACTTCAGGAAAGATGTGGACAAATTGGAGAAAGTCCAGAGGAGAGCAACAAAAATAATTACAGATCTAGAAAACATGACCTACAAGGAAAGATTGAAAAATAATTAGGTTTACCTAGTGTGGAGAAGAGCAGACTGAGGGGGGGAATGAAAACAGTCTTCAGGTACGTAAAAGGTTATTATAAAAAGGAGGGTGATAAATTGTTATCCTTATCCAGTGAGGACAGGACAAGCAGTAATGGGCTTAAATTGCAGCGAGGGAGTTTTAGATTAGAAATTAGGAAAAAAGTTTCCTAACTGTGAAGGTAGTTAAGCACTGGAACAAATTACCTAGGGAGGTTGTGGAATCTCTATCATTGGAGGTTTGTAAAAACAGGATAGATAAACACCTGTCAGGGATGGTCTCGATCAGTGATACTATGACCTCAGTGGTTCAGGAGCCAAATTAGCTCTCACCATTACCCAAAAAGAGCCACAGTAGTGTGAATTAATTGGTTCATTTAATATTTAAGTGTATCTCAAGAAAACTGATGTGGACATCACAAGCTGGGAGGAGCAAGCCACCAACAGACCTAAATGGAGCCACATCGTCCATCAGGCAGTGGCCCGCTTTGACGAGAAGCATCTTGCCCTCAAAGCAGAAAAGAGAGAAGGAGAAGGAAGGGAAAAAGAAAGAACTATCTCCCAGCAGGCAGCTGACCCACCAGGAAATGTTTGTACCTACTGCGGGCAGATCTGTGGTTCCAGGATCGAACGCTTGAGTCATCTCAGGACCCATATGTAAATCTGTGATAGAGATCATCCTCGAATTGAGGGATCGCCGGTGATGATTATTATATAATACTTCCAGCAAAATCACTTACCAAGTGTTCTACAATTGGTTAATAACATAGTAAAAGCATCCTGATTGGTTAATAATTAGATCACACAGTGTTTTAATAGCATGTGCTGCAAAGAGCCGCAGGAGACACATTAAAGAGCCACTTGCGGCTCACGAGCCTCAGTCTGAGTATCACTGCTCTAGATCAGGGATCGGCAACCTTTGGCACGCGGCCCGTCAGGGAAATCCACTGGCAGGCCAGGACAGGAGGGATGTGCTGGCTGCCACTTCCCGCAGCCCCCATTGGCCTGGAACGGCGAACAGCGGCCAGTGGGAGCTGCAATTGGCCGAACCTGCGGATGCTGCAAGTAAACAAACCGTCCTGGCCTGCCAGCGGATTTCCCTGACAGGCCGCATGCCAAAGGTTGCCGATCCCTGCTCTAGATAATACTTAGTCCTGCCCCAGTGCAGGGGCCTGAATTGGATGACTTATTGAGGTCCTTATAGTCCTACATCTATATGATTTTATGTACTTTAAAAAAGCATTACCATTACTATCGCAGTTTTCCCAACCCCAAGTGTGCAAAAATCATGAGTAGGGCCTCAAATATAGTTAGATTGGTTTAAAAATAAGATGTTAAAATAATATATTTGGGGTTATTTTTATTTGCTTTCTGGTGTCGGATCCTTTAGGAGTCATATTTTCTAGCTTTTCTTCATAACCACGAGGACTAGAAATTTACTTTTTAAATAAAATGAAATCTAGATTCTCACACTATGGGTTTGAACATCTCATGGCAGAAAACCAAGATCTCAGAGTTGGGCCATCAGAACTCCTGGTGCAGGTAGTGTCGAGTACCATGGAGAGCATTGATGAGTTTATCTACCTTGGCTGCAAGCAAAGTTCAAACGGTCACAGCAAACCAGACATTTGACATATGCATGAAATTCATGCTCAGTTATGGACACAAAAATGCCTTTGCACTGAGACAAAGTTCAGGATCTATCAGACCTGTCCACTACATATATTGCTATATGACTCAGAAACCTGGACCATCTTACAGGAAGACTTGGAGCAGCTGGAGGCACTCCATATGCTCTGTCAGTGCCAAATCCTGAGCACAAAGTGGTTTGACTTTGTGTGAAATGTCACAATTTTGCAGAGATTATATTCAAAAGCAGTGTTGCACACTCTTTGGCCACATAATCAGGATGAGCAAAAACACCCCAACACACCAAACTCTCCATTGACTCATGAAAGGGTGCATGCACTGGCACCACTTGCAGGGCCACCCCAGAGACTGTGGATTCTCAGGATAGAGCCAGATCTGGGAACTTCACTACATAAA
Source organism: Emys orbicularis (assembly GCF_028017835.1). Classification (NCBI taxonomy): domain Eukaryota; kingdom Metazoa; phylum Chordata; order Testudines; family Emydidae; genus Emys; species Emys orbicularis. The sequence goes on along the minus strand of NC_088683.1, from coordinate 261,843,185 downwards.
TGCCTGGTGTGATATCAACCATGGTGGTCACTCTACCTGGCACAAGCATGCTCAATAGACTATGCGTGTTTGATGATAAAGTATTGACTTTACTTCTTAAAGGTATTGAGTTCAATCCTATAATAGGTATATTATTTATTTTAAAATCTCAATTTCTAAAAAATCTGTCATATGTGTCACTACATTTTCTACACTTAATTATCTTAATTTTCTAAAATTGTTCTGCTCTTAAAGATATTTCAACAAGTAGAAATATTATAGCACTCGCACTCTAACATTTTTCATTTGGCCAATTAAGTGAATGCTTAGGAGTTTATCCACTCAAAAGATTTTCTCTTTGTCATGAAATTTGTCATAAAGGATACTTTGAGCATAGAAGCATATTACCAACACACATATATTAACAATTTGAACTCTTGCAACATCACCTTGCATCTCTTTGATGCATAGTCTGCAGTGCAGAGAGTTAACGGGTATTTACTGCTTATTAGGGCTGTCAATTAATCGCAGTTAACTCATGCGATTAACTCAAAAAAATGAATCACGATTAAAAAATAATCACAATTAATCACAGTTTTAATTGCACTGTTAAACAATAGAATACCAATTGAAATTAAATATTGGATGTTTTTCTACATTTTCATATATATTGTATTCTGTGTTGTAATTGAAATAAAAATTGTACAAAAATAAAACAATGTAAAACTTCAGAGCCTACAAGTCTGCTCAGTCCTCCTTCTTGTTCAGCCAATCGCTAAGACAAACAAGTTTGTTTACATTTACAGGAGATAATGCTGCCCTCTTCTTAGAATCATAGAAGATTAGGGTTGGAAGAGACCTCAGGAGGTCATCTAGTCCAACCTCCTGCTCAAAGCGGGACCAACCACAACTAAATCATCCCAGCCAGGGCTTTGTCAAGCCGGCCCTTTAAAACCTCTAAGGATTGAGATTGCATCCACCTCCCTAGGTAACCTATTCCAGTGCTTCACCACCCTCCTCGTGAAATAGTTTTTCCTAATATCCAACCTAGAACTCCCCCACTGCAGCTTGAGACCATTGCTCCTTGTTCTGTCATCTGCCACCACTGAGAAAAGCTGAGCTCCATCCTCTTTGGAACCCCCGTTCAGGAAGTTGAAGGCTGTTATCAAATCCTCCCGCCCCCACTCTTCTCTTCTGCAAACTAAATAAACCCAGTTCCCTCAGCCTCTCCTCATAAGTCATGTGCCCTAGCCCCCTAATCATTTCCGTTGCCCTCCGCTGGACTCTCTCCAATTTGTCCACATCCTTTCTGTAGTGGGGGGCCCAAAACTGGACGCAATACTCCAGATGTGGCCTCACCAGTGCCAAATAAAGGGGAGTAATCACTTCCCTCAATCTGCTGGCAACACGCCTACTTTTGTAGCCAGCATTGCAAGGTATTTACGTGCCAGATATGCTAAACATTTGTTTGCCCCTTTGTGCTTTGGCCACCATGCCAGAGGACATGCTTCCATGCTGATGACATTGGTTAAAAAAATAATGTGTTAATTAAATTTGTGACTGAAGTCCTTGGGGGAGAATTGTATGTCCCCTGCTCTGTTTTACCTGCATTCTGCCATATATTTCACATTACAGCAGTCTCAGATGATGACCCAGCACATATTGTTCATTTTAAGAACACTTTCACTGCAGATTTGACAAAACGCAAAGAAGGTACCAATGTGAGATTTCTATAGATAGCTACAGCACTCAAACCAAGGTTTAAGAATCTGAAGTTCCTTCCAAAATGTGATCGGGACGGGGTGGGGAACACGCTTTCAGAAATCTTAAAAGAGCAACACTCCGATGCGGAAACTACATTTATAGGCACCCCAACAAAGCATCACAAGTACTTAATGAGACCATCTTCGAATTGTTAGCAATTATCTTCAAGAAGTCATGGAGAATGGGTGAGGTCCCAGGGGATAGAGAAGGGGAAACACAGTAAGTATCTTTAAATGGGTGATGGTGGGAAAGGATCTGGGGAATTATAGACCTGTTAGCCTAAGTTTGATAACTGGAAAGATACTGGAACCAATTATTAAACAATTTGTAATCACCTAGAGAATAATAGGGTTATAAGTGATAGCTAATGTGGATTTGTCAAGAACAAATCATGCCACACCAACCTAACTTCCTTCTTTGATAGGGATACTGGTCTAGTCGATGGCAGAAAAACTGTACATGTCATATATCTTGATTTTAGCATGGATTTTAACACAGTCACACATGACATCCCCATAAGCAAACTAGACAAAATGTGGTGTAAATGAAATTACTATAAATTGGGCATAAAACTAGTTGAAAAACCATCTTAAAGAGTAGTTATTAGTGGTTTACTGTCAAACTGGGGTGGGGGAGCAGCTCTAGTTGGGTCTCAGAAGGGTATGCCCTGGGTCTGGTACTATTCATTAATTTTATTAATGACTTGGTAATGGCGTGGAGAGTATGCTTATAAAGATTGTGGGTGACAACAAGCTGGGAGGGGTTCCTAGCACTTCGGAGGACAGGATTATAATTCAAATTAATCCTGACAAACTGGAGAATTGGCCTGAAATCAACAAGATGAAATTCAGTCAAGGTAAGTGCAAAATACTACACTTAGGAAGAAAAAAAAGCAAATGCAAGTGCTACAACTTGGCACTGGTGAGGCTTCAGCTGGGGTCTTATGTCCATTTCAGTGCACCACACCTTAGGAAGGATGTGGACAAATTGGAGGTAGTCTAGAGGAGAGCAACAAAGAGGATACAAGGTTTAGAAAACCTGACCTATGAGGAAAGTTTAAAAAACTGGGCATGTTTATTCTTGAGAAGAGAAGACTGAGTTGGAACCTGATAAATCTTCAAATATGCTAAGGGCTGTGTGATGCAGTTTAAAGACCCCACACTAAGGCTAAGGGAGCTGTGGAGTAGTATCAGGCCAATAATCTCCCCATCCCCAGCAGCTTCAGATCGTGTTCCATATGGAAGGCATCTGGGACAGACGGATCTACAGGGGAAGGGTCTGGAATGTGAGTAAGACCCAAGGGCCTGACCCCTCTGTTCTCCCCAGACTTCTCCCTTACAAGGGGGAGCAAGTGGACACTGAAAAGCTGGAAAGACGCAACTGACTGAATTATTATTATTTGGGGAGCAATCCATTGCTAAGAAGGAAGCAGAGTGCCATGATCATGCCCCAAACTGAAGAGAGAACAGAAGGGGGTAGGAAGTGGCCCAGGGGATGCAGGTCTATTGTACCAGCTAGAGAGGACTGAAACTTTCCTCACCCCTTCCTCCTTGGGCCAGGACCTAGTGAAGAGAAGGGGCCTGGGTCCCCCTACTTCTTCCTCCTCCTCTACCCAACTGAGGGAATCTGGGGGAGCACCAGGGGATGGTGGACTAATTTGATTGCCAGGCCTTCAGATTGCTTGGCAAGGCCATCCCAAGTCTCTGTTGAGCCACAGCCTGCCCATTAGGCCTGTTGGTCCCAAGTGAACCCCATTAGAGCCTGTTATAAAGAAGGTGGTGATCAATTGTTCTCCATGTCTACTGAAGGTAGGACAAGTAGCATTGGGCTTAATCTGCAGCAAGGGAGATTTAGGTTAAATATTAGGAAAAACTTTCTAACTATAAGGATTTTTAAGTACTGGAATAGGATTTCAAGGGAGGTTGTGGAATTTCTGTCTTTGGAGGTTTTTAAGAACAGATTAGACAAACCATGTCAGGGATTGTCTAGGTATCCTTGGTCCTGCCTCAGCATGGGGAGTGGAGAGGACTGAACTAGATGACCTTCAGGTCCCTTCCAGTCCTACATTTCTATGATTATGTAAGGACATTCAAGTTAAAACCATAAACAAAACATTAGAAACACAGACTACAGACTAAACTTTCAAGAAATCAAAACCTTTGAAAATGGAATTTTACAATTAAGGTACCTGTATTACCTTAACTCTGTCCCCATTACAGAGCCCTGAGAAAAATCAGACAACTTTATCCATCATAATAGTTAATTGTATATTGCTTGAGCCACTTTACAGCCTCAAATGTGAACCCTGAACCTTAACCCAAACCTAATCTGCATCTAGATCCTAGATAGCCATCTCTAAATAGAGATTTTATTTTGCATTTTTTTAATCTTGTAAATATGCCTCTTCTTTAAAACATTACCAAAATTAAATCGCATCACACTAATCACACCAAGCTTATTAGTTTAGGTCTATTTTTTCAAGAATACATCAGGTAAGTGTAGGTACCCTTTATTAGAGGGGGACAGAGCATCACTCCAAGCTAGCAAGGGGTTACATAAGTGTATGCATACATCAGGCACATGCACACACATAGTTAGTGCACACTTCATAATAGAGAGTTGATGCTCACCCACAATGCCCATACAGTACACCAAGCTAATTCATATGTACAGCTGCTCACAACAAACAGCAGATACAAATGTGTCCACACAGCTTATTGTTAAATTTGTGTGGGAGAGGGCAGCAGGGGTATCATCAATTATTTGTATTGCAGTAGCTCCTGTGAGCCCCAGTCATGGACCAGGACCCCACTGTCCTAGGTGCTGTACAAACATGGAACAGACAGCTTACAATCTAAATAGATTTAGAATCTTTTGCTGTAAGTTCTAAATCAAAAAGACTTCTAAGACTAAAAGATCCAGAAATAATCACGTGTCATGGATACAAAAAGATAAGCTTATGGTGAGTTGAAAAAATTGTCTTTTTAACTTTTCCCCCCATGCTGGTCTTAATTTTTAAGCTCTAACCCAACTTACAAGCTCTGTAAAAGGACTCGACAAATGGCTTTTTCAAGTTTCACCATAAATTTCCAAAGATTTAGGGAAGGATTGAATTTCCCACCCACAAAACCGACCATCAGCCTTGTGGGATATATGTATCATCATATATAGATGTTCACTTGGTAGCCTGTGTGGAATAGTATTCACAACAGATCAGCCTCGCTACAGTGGAACATTAAAGAGCTAATACATTGCTCTATTTTGAACCTTCCCATGCCTTCTCCAGTAATGTGACCAACTTCATTATCTTTAAAAAATATTGAGAGAACTGAAAATGAACTCCTTGAAAAACAAAGAACTGAGGAAAAAAAGGAGAAGGCTAAAAACAAAATCCTAAAAATAGTAAGATGTAAAAATGGTGCAGCAGCAGTATGGTATGTGGATGTTCAAAACCTGGATTTATTTTACAGTTAATAAAAATAAAATAATATAAAACTTGACAAATGCAGTCTTCAACCTCACACCAGACACAGCATTAAAAAAACCTGACATAGTATCCGGGTGAAAGCCTGAGAGGTGGCAGGCCTAATTTAGGAAGTAAGTTGGCTAGGTGATAAAACATACTCGAAATAGATTAATCTATGTGAACCACTCTGCTCCGCTGAATACGCCCTTAAACATTCTAAAGTGATAACTCTATTTTCTATCATCAAAAATTTCACTGCCTGGTATCATCCGAAGGTTTGGGATTTTTTTTTTAATCGTGAAATAATGTGCTTGCTGGATTTAAGGGCATGATGGGCTTTGTTGGGAGGGAAATGACAATTTAAGGACATCCTGGCAGTGCCTTTTTGCTTTATGATGCCTCTTATTCATGTATAATCTATTTCAAGTGGTTAATACAAATGTAGATATCCACATGAAGTGTGCAAAACTATATTAAATATTGCATTAGTATTTCTATAAGCTATGCACGTTTTTATAAATTGAGGAAGTCAATTTCCCTTTCTTGCCATGTTTAGCAATGCATTCTTCCACTGTATATATTTCTACACAGAACTTCTAAACTATTTATAGAAAAATGTACTTCATAAAAGCACCAGCTTCAGAGATGTATTAATACTCACCTCAGTGATATAGGTCCTGATTATGGACAGATCATGGGCCATCTTATGTGCCAGCAAAAGAGAGTAAGAAGGTGTAACACACTCTTTCTTCTCTTGTACTGGTGCACCATACCACTGCTTCCTGCATATGCAGAGGAAAGCAGATCCACTGTATACACAAGAGAGGATGGGAAGTTGGTGGAACCTTGACCCTGCCCCCCCCAGTATGCTTGGAAGTGTAGTTATGATGGCAGGGAGCACATGCTGTGACAGATAAAAACCTGTGGCAGTTTACTCTATCCCTGAAGCAGCTGGAAGACCAGGATTGTGGTTCCCCCCAGGGCTGCTCCAGAGGCAATGCAATTCCTCCTTGCAACGGGCTAGATCACAAACTGATGGTTAAGTCCCACATTTCGTGTTGTAGATCCGTGTTTCTCAACCTTTTTGTGTTGGTGACCTACTTTGGACTAAAAAAAATTGTGACACTGCCTCCCCCCTCCTTTAAATATCATTAAGTAAATTATGAATAATACTTAGGGCTGGCCTTAGGGGGTGGGAAGCAGAGCATTGCCTGGGGCCCGGGCAGAGACAGATGCATCATGGAGGTGAATGCCTGGCTGCGAAGTTGGTGTCGCCAGGAGGGCTTTGGCTTCCTAGACCACGGGATTCTATTCGAGGAAGGACTGCTAGGCAGAGATGGCGTTCACCTTTCGAGGAGGGGAAAGACCCTATTTGGACACAGACTGGCTAACCTAGTGAGGAGGGCTTTAAACTAGGTTCGACGGGGACAGGTGAGCAAAGCCCACAGGTAAGTGGGGAACATGGAGACCTGGGAGATGGGTCGGAAACGAGAGGGAGTGTGGGCTATATTGGCAGAGAGAAAGGAGGGTCAGGACAAAACTGGGAGGAAAGATCAAACCAGTATCTTAGATGCCTATATACAAATGCGAGAAGTATGGTAATAAGCAGGAAGAACTGGAAGTGCTAATAAATAAATATAACTATGACATTGTTGGCATCACTGAAACTTGGTGGGATAATACACATGATTGGAATGTTGGTGTGGATGGGTACAGCTTGCTCAGGAAGGATAGACAGGGGGAAAAGGGAGGAGGTGTTGCCTTATATATTAAAAATGTACACACTTGGACTGAGGTAGAGATGGACATAGGAGATGGAAGTGTTGAGAGTCTCTGGGTTAGGCTAAAAGGGGTAAAAAACAAGGGAGATGTCATGCTAGGAGTCTACTACAGGCCACCTAACCAGGTGGAAGAGGTGGATGAGGCTTTTTTTAAGCAACTAACAAAATCATCCAAAGCCCAAGATTTGGTGGTGATGGGGGACTTCAACTATCCGGATATATGTTGGGGAAATAACACAGCGGGGCACAGACTATCCAACAAATTCTTGGACTGCATTGCAGACAACTTTTTATTTCAGAAGGTTGAAAAAGCTACTAGGGGGGAAGCTGTTCTAGACTTGATTTTAACAAATAGGGAGGAACTCGTTGAGAATTTGAAAGTAGAAGGCAGCTTGGGTGAAAGTGATCATGAAATCATAGAGTTTGCAATTCTAAGGAAGGGTAGAAGGGAGAACAGCAAAATAGAGACAATGGATTTCAGGAAGGCAGATTTTGGTAAGCTCAGAGAGCTGATAGGTAAGGTCCCATGGGAATCAAGACTGAGGGGAAAAACAACTGAGGAGAGTTGGCAGTTTTTCAAAGGGACACTATTAAGGGCCCAAAAGCAAGCTATTCCGCTGGTTAGGAAAGATAGAAAATGTGGCAAAACACCACCTTGGCTTAACCACGAGATCTTGCATGATCTAAAAAATAAAAAGGAGTCATATAAAAAATGGAAACTAGGACAGATTACAAAGGATGAATATAGGCAAACAACACAGGAATGCAGGGGCAAGATTAGTAAGGCAAAGGCACAAAATGAGCTCAAACTAGCTACAGGAATAAAGGGAAACAAGAAGACTTTTTATCAATACATTAGAAGCAAGAGGAAGACCAGAGACAGGGTAGGCCCACTGCTTAGTGAAGAGGGAGAAACAGTAACAGGAAACTTGGAAATGGCAGAGATGCTTAATGACTTCTTTGTTTCGGTCTTCACCGAGAAGTCTGAAGGAATGCCTAACATAGTGAATGCTAATGGGAAGGGGGTAGGTTTAGCAGATAAAATAAAAAAAGAACAAGTTAAAAATCACTTCGAAAAGTTAGATGCCTGCAAGTCACCAGGGCCTGATGAAATGCATCCTAGAATACTCAAGGAGCTAATAGAGGAGGTATCTGAGCCTCTAGCTATTATCTTTGGAAAATCATGGGAGACGGGAGAGATTCCAGAAGACTGGAAAAGGGCAAATATAGTGCCCATCTATAAAAAGGGAAATAAAAACAACCCAGGAAACTACAGACCAGTTAGTTTAACTTCTGTGCCAGGGAAGATAATGGAGCAAGTAATTAAGGAAATCATCTGCAAACACTTGGAAGGTGGTAAGGTGATAGGGAACAGCCAGCATGGATTTGTAAAGAACAAATCATGTCAAACCAATCTGATAGCTTTCTTTGATAGGATAACGAGCCTTGTGGATAAGGGTGAAGCTGTGGATGTGGTATACCTAGACTTTAGTAAGGCATTTGATACGGTCTTGCATGATATTCTTATCGATAAATTAGGCAAATACAATTTAGATGGGGCTACTATAAGGTGGGTGCATAACTGGCTGGATAACCGTACTCAGAGAGTTGTTATTAATGGTTCCCAATCCTGCTGGAAAGGCATAACGAGTGGGGTACCGCAGGGGTCTGTTTTGGGACCGGCTCTGTTCAATATCTTCATCAACGACTTAGATATTGGCATAGAAAGTACGCTTATTAAGTTTGTGGATGATACCAAACTGGGAGGGACTGCAACTGCTTTGGAGGACAGGGTCATAATTCAAAATGATCTGGACAAATTGGAGAAATGGTCTGAGTTAAACAGGATGAAGTTTAACAAAGACAAATGCAAAGTGCTCCACTTAGGAAGAAAAAATCAGTTTCACACATACAGAATGGGAAGAGACTGTCTAGGAAGGAGTACGGCAGAAAGGGATCTAGGGGTTATAGTGGACCACAAGCTAAATATGAGTCAACAGTGTGATGCTGTTGCAAAAAAAGCAAACATGATTCTGGAATGTATTAACAGGTGTGTTGTGAGCAAGACACGAGAAGTCATTCTTCCGCTCCACTCTGCTCTGGTTAGGCCTCAGCTGGAGTATTGTGTCCAGTTCTGGGCACCGCATTTCAAAAAAGATGTGGAGAAATTGGAAAGGGTCCAGAGAAGAGCAACAAGAATGATTAAAGGTCTTGAGAACATGACCTATGAAGGAAGGCTGAAAGAATTGGGTTTGTTTAGTTTGGAAAAGAGAAGACTGAGAGGGGACATGATAGCAGTTTTCAGGTATTTAAAAGGGTGTCATAAGGAGGAGGGAGAAAACTTGTTCACCTTTGCCTCTAAGGATAGAACAAGAAGCAATGGGCTTAAACTGCAGCGAGGGAGGTTTAGGTTGGACATTAGGAAAAAGTTCCTAACTGTCAGGGTGGTTAAACACTGGAATAGATTGCCTAGGGAGGTTGTGGAATCTCCATCTCTGGAGATATTTAAGCGTAGGTTAGATAAATGTTTATCAGGGATGGTCTAGACAGTATTTGGTCCTGCCATGCAGGCAGGGGACTGGACTCGATGACCTCTCGAGGTCCCTTCCAGTCCTAGAATCTATGAATCTATGAATCACAGAGGGCCCCACAAAGCTAAGTTAAATGTGTCAGCCCCAGGCAGCAGGGTTGAAGCCTGAGTCCCGCTACCCAGAGCCAGGGCTGGGGCTGAAGAATGTAACTTAGTTTCACAGGGCCCTCTGTGGCATGGGGCCCTGGGCAATTGCCTTTCTTGCCACCCCCTAACGCCGGACCTGCACGTGCAATCCCAGTAAACCCATCCCACGACCCCCACAGATTGAGAAATACTACTGTAGATGATTATCTCAATTCTCACAGAAGTTTTGAAGTCACCATATGTTTTCTTCTGTGGGTATGTCTGCACTGCACACTCCTTACAGCAGCGTGTGAGCACATACACTAAATGCCCGCTAACCATGGGTAGAAAGAGCAGTGTAGATGGTGAGGCCCTGTTTAGGCGAGTATCATAGAATCATAGAATATCTGGGTTGGAAGGAACCTCAGGAGGTTATCTAGTCCAATCCCCTGCTCAAAGCAGGGCCAACACCAACTAAATCATCCCAGCCAGGGCTTTGTCAAGCCTGACCTTAAAAACCTCTAAGGAAGGAGATTCCACCACCTCCCTAGGTAACCCATTCCAGTGCTTCACCACCCTCCTAGTGAAAAAGATTTTCCTACTATTCAACCTAAACCTCCCCCACTGCAACATTGCTCCTTGTTCTGTCATCTGCCACCACTGAGAACAGCCGAGCTCCATCCTCTTTGGAACCCCCCTTCAGGTAGTTGAAGGCTGCTATCAAATCCCCCCTCATTCTTCTCTTCTGCAGACTAAACAACCCCAGTTCCCTCATCCTCTCCTCATAAGTCATGTGCTCCAGCCCCCTAATCATTTTTGTTGCCCTCCACTGGACTCTTTCCAATTTTTCCACATCCAAATACACACCTGAACCCTATGAGTACTTACACAGACCTCTACATGCCCAACCAGTGCCTCCCATATACACTATTTTTAACAGTGTAGGGTCCCTCAGTTGGAATCTTTTCCTGCTGCAGGAAAAGGCTCTGGAAGTGGGGAGGTAGCTGGGAAAGACTATAGCAGCACCACAATGCCGGAGCCTTTCCCCATTGCCTCCCCCCGCCAGAGCCTTTTACTGCTACATGTAAATAAAAATAAGTCAATGGAGGTATCCTATCTCCTAGAACTGGAAGGGACCTTGAAAGGTCATTGAGTCCAGCCCCCTGCCTTCACTGGCAGGACCAAGTACTGATTTTTACCCCAGATCCCTAAGTGGCCCCCTCAAGGATTGAGCTCAAAACCCTAGGTTTAGCAGGCCAATGCTCAAACCACTGAGCTATCCCTCCCCCTAGCTATGCATTGCGATATGGATGCAGCTTGCTTTTCATTGTGGCAGGTAGCTACACTTACTCTATACACCATCATCGGTGGTGTGCAGTTTAGACATAGCCCATGAGCATGTACCCATTGCAGAGATAAAAGACAGCTTATCTTTAAACAGTGAACCTTTTTATAATAGCACCCTCCAAGCACCATATACTGGCAAAGTGAAATAAAACTTCTAGCTAGTTACAAATTTCATCAGCTTTGCTAAGAGTGGTTTAACCCTAATGACATCTGGGCACTTACTTCTAGGGATTTCTTTGTTGCAGTTGAGGTGTGTGTGTGTGTGTGTGTGTGTGTGTGTTTTATTTATGATCATTATTGACATGCTTCTGGCATACTTCAAAAGCCACATAAATTTTGCATATCCTCCTACAAAAGATATTAAAATGATGCAGTCCCACAGCATGACTACAGTAGCAGGTTAGTTTTGTTCCACAAGTCTAATAGTTATTCAAATGAAAATGAAGTCTTGGGTAGCATTTTTGATTGTGTCTAATGGGTCCTAGAAAATGTCTTTTGATGGACAATTCCAAATTTCCACTGGGGCTAATTCACAAAAATGTGTTCTTTGCACGAGGAGAATTTTTTTACCATGATGGTCAGAAAAAGGATTATCTCACGATGGGTCCAATTCACAGATAGTTGTGTAAATATCAGTATTTCACATGTGAATTCTTGTGAAGCACTATAATCTTGGTGAAAATCCTAGGTGTGGTGGTCAGTACATAAAAAAGGGATCAGCACTGGAGATGCTGGAGGCCCAGAATGAAACTTTGTTGACTGGGAGCAACTGTAAGAGTCTTTCAAATAAGAGAGGTCACAAACTCTTCCAGGATGGGAACAGCTAAGGAGGATCCAACATTTCCACGGCCAACTTCTACATTTACTTTTCATATAATTACTACAGATGGGTGAAAGATGTATAATGAACAAGATTTTCAATGGAAAATAGCTTTTTCCTCTGAACAAAAGTTTCCAAGGAACATTTTCCTTTCCAACAAAATGTGTCAGGTTTTCCTGGCAAAAATGAAACCCTAAACTCAAAACCTGAAAGATTTCCAAGTGAAATTTGGATTAAAATGATTTTTGTTTATGTTTTTCACTAATTTTTTTCCTCCCCAACCAGTTCTGATAACCATTTAGCCTGGGAGCCTTAGAGTACATCCACTTGTCCATGCAGTCTCCTTCCATCTACTGATGAAGACAATGCAATGACTTGTGATCAAGTACCTTACAGAGCTAGCTGACATTATAATGATCACTGGCACTACATCACTGTATGGGCCCAGCCTAATATCCAGAAAACCTGGCTTCTGTTTTCTGCTTGGCCACTGGCCAGCTTTGTGACTGAGCAAGTAACTTAACCTCTTGGTATCTCATTTGCTCCCATTTGTGAAGTGGAGAGAGATACACTCACCCAGCTTTATAAAGTGCTTTGAGATCTACGGATTAAAAACATTATGTAAGCACAAAGTATTATCATCATCTAAAGGCAAATCTTGCAGTGTGATGAGTGCTGTTAATTTCAAATGAAGTGAATGGGAATTGAGAGTACTCCACACCGTGTGGGATAAGGCTCTTGGAGCATTAATATTAGCTTGGCATTTTACACATTAGCACTCTTCTTTCCCCGGGCAGCTAGCTGGTGGGCTTGAACCTCTGCTATTCATTTTATAAAACTGCCCTGGAGATGTACAAAGGCATAAATGGAGATCATGAGGCGAAAGATCATTACTGCATAGTTGTGCCTCATGGTCCCTTCAATATTTCTATGTGGGACATCCGTTCAATGGCAATAATTTTATGGGGAATGGAAGATTTTTTTTACAGGAAGACATAGCTGGATCTCGTTTGAGGACAGTTAGTCAGGAAACTTGGAGACCTGGAGAGTAGGGGTTAATGAATTGGATTGGCTGCTTTGAGTGGAACGGCTTTTGAACTGGAGGAATTCCACATGGAGTGAGTCTTTTGAATATATTTCAGAACAGGTAAACACCAAAATAGTCAACAAATACTTGGAAATGCAGGTAGACTGCATGGGGTCCCCTGTTTCTCAGTTGCAAACTGTTTTTATAGATAACACATTTGATAATATAGGCTGAGTCCTCTGAAATGAGTCTACTAACCATCATGGGGCTCAGGTTCAGAAGAATTCACCTTCCCTTGCAATCGGAAATCACCCAGGGAATGGTGTGGCTAACAGCAAGAACTAACAACAACACTTGGTGCGTCAGAGGCCAAGAGAGATGCCACTTGAGTCAAGAAGATCCAGCTGGCTCCTCATCTTGCGGGCAGGGAGAGTCTAATTAGTGTAGTTTAGCCAGCCAGGCACTCTGATAAAATATTGGACTGGCCAGGGCTTTTTGTGGGTCGGGATAGGCTACCATTCCCCCCTCGAATTAGTCTTTAGTCTGCTGAGAAGCTGCAAGAGCTGGCTGCCTGTGTGCTTCTTTGCTGTGAGTTACTAAGAAATCGGCTTATTATGACACTCAGATCTTCCATCACATCTGACCTATAGCGGCTGCCCTGTCTCTTTCAATCTACTCTAAAATTCAAAGATGACTCCAGAGCACAGCATTTAATGTACAAGCTACAGCAGTGAGGTTCTTGATCAAAAGTAATAGAAAATGAAAGGATTCAGGGTCAAGTATGTTACACAGGACAAAGACTATAGTAAGGTCAAGGCTGCCAGTTGTTAAAAAAAATACAAGTACGAAGTTTTAGTGGTTGAAAATACTCTTTAGAAAGCTTACTACCCTTGCCTTTTAGGAACTAATACTCTTAAACACTTGGAATTTTCACAAGGCCATGGGCTTTGGACCAAACAAACAGCATCTGCATTATAAACTGCCAGCTAGAGCTTCCTCAGGGAATCTTATATAAACAAATAGTGGCAGAGTGATTTTAATGAAAATCAACACATAAAACAGGACTCAGGGGACTGGTAATGGGATATAGAGCCTTTGAGCTCCAGGTTGCCAGCTTGATTCCAGTCAGGCTCTAAACCACCATCACAACATGCAGCCTGGGCAAGGAAAAAGGACTAATCTCTCATTACCATAGAGAACTACATCACAAGGAACTATCCTGACCAACCTATGGTTACTTGCTGCAAAGTATGCACATTACTATATCCTGGCTAAAACTTTTAAATAAACTCATGATGTTTGCTGTCATTTCTATTATGCATACAATCAGGAACCAGGCAATTTTTCTTCTCAACATTAATGTTTCAACCTTCAATCTCAGATTACCAATTTGGGAACCAGATTATTGTTTTAACAAAGCATCACAATCCTGTTCCCACTTAATTATACTACAAATGAACCCTCTCCATCAATCTGAACGCATGCTTTCAGTCCAATTATTTCCTGATAAGATTGCTCTGTGAATTACACCCTGTGTTGACATTATGCATTTTATACTCCTGCTTTCGCCTCACTTTAAAACAGTTGATAATTAGTTACTCCACAAAAAGGAGGAAAACACTGTTCTAGAGGTGATCACCAAAAAGTGAAATCTTCCTGCTGTAACTCTGTTGTGAGATCGCATGACCATTCAGAGTTCAATGTGGTCTACAATAAGGTCTGGTAGTAAATTGATTGTGGGATGATTATACTTTTGGGTGACATCGTTTAAAGCTAGTTTGATGTTAGGATTGGGAACCACTTCAGATAAAATGAGAGCTAGGCTAAACCTCTGAGCAAAACAAACTGAATTAACAAACTGTAACAGACACACATGCAAAAACAAATCACTTACTTTGCATCCCCTGGTTCACTTCCTGACCAAAAGTGGAAATATCAAAATGCTGTAGAGAATGGAAATACAGTAAAAATAGCCTATGTCATGAGCGAGACTTTTCAAGCACTGAAGCTCTGAACTTTTGGATGTTTGCCCACCACTTGTAAAGAGTCTTGCACTGCATTGTTGTCTACCTTTACATAGATTCACCAAAGGGAGGAAAGAGGCTGGTTAAGGTGAAGTGTTCCATCTAGAATCAATTCTCAACTGTGCCACAATTTCCTGTGTGACATTAAGTAAGTCACGCCATTCCTTTCCACTTAATCTATATCTATAAAATGAGGATAATGGTAATTCCTTACCTCAAAACAATGTTCTGAGGAGAAACTCATTAATGGAAGTGAGGCATTCTTATGCTGAGATGATGGGGGCCATATAAACAGATAGAATTGGGATACAGATTGCAAAGAGTATTCTTCTCTTGCACAAGAGGCAGCTACAATCTTGGTTCCTGAACTCCTGGCACTTTTAGGCTATGTCCACACTACAGTGTATACATGCATGCAGGCACGAGCTAGCCAAGTGCGTCTCCAAGAGTCCACACAGAAAAGCAACACACGAGCATGCCATACCCAGTATACCTGCAGCCACACACAACACATGTTTAGTGCTAGGATTTCGAGGGCAGGGAGGGAGGCAAATCCCATGGTTCTTATTACCTCATCATCATTTACAGCTGCTCTAGACATTTGTTTATGGTGTATTTTAGGAGAACTTGTCTGCCCTTCCAGGATCCCTGCGCAGAAGTGTTTTTAGCCTGCCACATTAAGGTGAGCTACTTTCAGTTCTGCATGCTCCTCACTTCTGCTAACTGCCCTGCTCCTGGGACAGCACAGAAACACACTGACACCTATGCGGTGTGGATTATAAGATTACAATTCGGCCCAATATGTTTTGAAGAAAAAGAACATTATGCTAAATCTTTGCGGCTGACCAGTGGTACCACTATATACAGAGAGTTGTCATTATTAACCTTATTTGTGTATTGCCGGATATGCATTAGTTGTAAATACTCATTTGAATGCCTTTGGTTCCTTTTACAGTTTTAAACATGTTGTTTCCTCTCTTTATTCCAAATGCATGCCTTAACAGTGTTCCCCATCTCTGCGGAGTTTACACTGCTCTAATGTATTCCTTGTGGCCTGTATACTGTGACTATCAATTTTCACAAGTGTGTCATGGGTCAGCAGCAGTCCTAAAGAAGTACAGGGAAGAGTATATGTCATCAATGGAAGGGAAAAAAAGAACCCTTAGTAACAAACAACTTCCCCCCCCCCCCATACTTCTTTGTGACAACATACGCTCTGGATTGCTGTAAAATTAATTGTTCAATATTTTAAATGCTCAGTTTCAAGTTTTTAATTGAGCTTAAATTAGATTGCAGCAAGTGCATACAGCCTTTAAGACAAATCTCTAAAATTATGTCAGTATAGTCTGAGCTATGCTACTGCTGGCAGTCTTAATTTTACAGGGATGTCCCGATTGTCAGATCCTTTATTCATGTTTTCTAAGCATCGCTGGAGAAGAGCATCTACAATTCTTTCTTGCTCATCACTTTCAGTGGATGCAAGGAAAAAAATTCAAAGAAAATTGATGCACAAAAGAAACAAACAGCTGAGAATAAACCAATGATGCATAATTCTAAAGGAACTCCTAATTCACCACATATGTATGCACTCTCTAAATGTACTATATAAAGCCCAGATTCAGGAAAATATTGATGCTTGAGCATAAAACTTTAGACATGTGAGTAGCAGGGCCGGCTCCAAGTTTTTTGCCGCCCCAAGCAAAAAGAATTTCCCGCGCCCCCCCCGGCCCCGCCCCAACTCCGCCCCTTCCCCGCCCCATTCCAACCCCTTCCCCAAATCCCCGGCCCCACCTCTTCCCCCGGGCGTGCCGCATTTCCCCTCCTACCCCTCCCTCCAAGGCTTGGGAGGGGGGAGAAGCGGAGCGGCGGCGCTCGGGGGAGGAGGCGGAGGTTAGCTGGGGGGGGGGAGCGGTTCCTCTGCCCCCCCCCCAGGGTTACTTCCTGCGGCCCTCCCTGCACCCCCCACCGCCCCAGCTCACCTCCGCTCCACCTGCTCCCCTGAGCACGCCGCCGCCGCTAAGCTTCTCCCCTCTCCCTCCCAGGCTTGCTGCAAAACAGCTGATTCACACGGCAAGCTTGGGAGGGAGGGGGGAGAAGCGGAGCAGCAGCGCACTCGGGGGAGCAGGCGACAGTGGAGCGGAGGTGAGCTGGGGGGGGAAGCGGTTCCTCTGCCCCCCCGCCACAGTTACTTCCTGCAGCCCTCCCCACGCCCCCCACCGCCGCAGCTCACCTCCGCTCAGGGCCGGCTCCCAGCTTTTTGCACCCCTAAAAAAAAAAAAAGGAGCCAGAGTGCCACCCCTTGGAAAGTGCCGCCCCAAGCACATGCTTGGAGCGCTGGTGCCTAGAGCCGGCCCTGGTGAGTAGTCCCATTAGGAGGCATTGTACAATGGCTAGCACAATCTCTGACTAATGCCTCTAGGTGCAGCTTCAATGTAGACAATAAAATAAAATAATAAATATAAACTAATAGAAGTGATACAATGACCAAGGGCAGATCTACACTTCAAACGACGCAGTAGCACTGCTGTAGTGCTTCAGTGGAGACGCTACTACACTGACGGGAGAGCTTCTCCTATCAAGGTATTTAATCCACCTCTGTGGGAGGCTGTAGCTATGTCAAGGAGAGAAGCCCTCCCTTCCACGTAGTGCTGTCTACACCAGGGGTTAGGCCAGTATAATTGCGTCACTCAGGGATGTGGATTTTTCACACCCCTGAGTGACGTAGTTATGCCAGTCTACATTTATAGTATAGATTTGGCCTGAGATGCAAAACAAAAGGCCATAGAAAAAAAAAGAAAAGTTGCAGACCCCCACAATGCTCAATGATAACCAGTACTATTATTATTTACTGTCAGCCCCTGACTAAAGCCAGGTCTACACTACAAACGTACATCAGTATAACTACATTGCTCTGGGGTGTGAAAAATACAGGTCCCTGAGTAACGCGGTTATGCTGACCTATCCCCCAGCATAGACAGCACTATGTCAGTGGGAGGGCTTCTCCTGTCAACATAGCTACTGCCTCTCACAGAGGTGGATTAACTACACCGACAGGAGAAGCTCTCCCGTTGGCATAGTAGCATCTTCACTGAAATGCTACAGCAGCACAGCGCATAGCATTTTTAAAAAAAGATGTTCTCTCTCTAAAGTTCACCTCATCTACTGGCATATTGTCAGGGAAGAGCTCTGTCATAATGGCAGGATAATAAAGTTTTTGTATGACAGTTTAGCAATAGTAAAATCTACCAACTACATCATTTAATATACATATATAACTAGGCCTGAGCACAAAAATGGTACTGCTATCTGTAAAGTCTAGGGGAAATCCTCTGTAGGTTCCTGACCAGGACCTTAGAATTACCAACACAACTATTCCTAGGTGTAAATTTGGCCCAGTGCATAGTGACAGGACCTCAGAGTCTCAGTAAGGGAGGGCAGAAGATGGTGTCACTTGGAGTTCCATTAACATGAAACACTATACTAGCAAAATAACAAATATATATCTGCTTTTTTCTAGTCAAACATTGTAAATTTGTCTCAAATATACCACTATTTTTCACAAAAACTGAAAGATGATTTTTTTTATTTTATTTTATTTTATTTTTTTGGCATGCAACTGGAAAAAGTGTACTTGTTTACCAGGAAAGGAGCATTTTTTTGAACTTGCAAGAAAAAAGTATAACTCATTTGGAACTTCATAAATTGGGACATATGCTGCAATTTCATTATCATGGGGGAGGAAGAAAATAAGTCTATTTTCCAGTGGCAGTCTATGACATCAGTTTATTTCCCAACTAAGAACATATGCCAATGTGAAAAAAACTTTGTTTTTTTCCTGCAGATCAGTGGAATAAAATTATTTATTTCCACAAAAAGCTAAGTCAGCAACACACCACTGATATGACTTCATTACAATGACAAAATGCAAGAAAAACAGATCTTTGATGACTTCACTTTTAAAAAATACAAAATGAAAGACAGAAACAAGAAATCATAACTTTATTTCTATAAAATCAGCTCTAAAACATTCAGATCATAAACAGGAGCATTTGCTCATTGGTGCAGAGATTTGGTTAATTTTGAATTTTTAGATAATTTTCCATTTCAAAATTTTGTTGAATTCAGCTCCACCCTTATTCGTAGTATCATTTATATTTCCACTTTACACTTTAAGTTTAGAGTCACAAGTTAATGTAAATAATAATATAACTTGATTTAAATTGGCTTTCAGTGGGACTTCGGCTCATAAGACAATTAGGTGCTTCTGGGAATTTTACCCAATAGGTATGATTCTGCTTTCACAGCAGTTTTATATCAGTGTAAATTCTTGACATCTATGCTTCTGCTGCTCCTAATGTGACCATTCCTGATTCACAATGGCGTGATCAAGAGTAGAATCAGATCCAGATTTCTTCACTAAAACCCTGAACTAATGGATTGCAGTGTCAGAATTACCAGCTTGCTTGTTTGGTTTCCTGTTTTGTTCTAAGTGTTTCATTACTAAATCCTCTTTCAGACACTGAACAACCTAAGGTCAGGTAACAATTGATTTTAATTTTTATCAGGCTACCCAGAAGACTAGTTCAATCAGATCACCAGAAACTGCCAATCATTTACAATGGAAATGACACTCATCGCTGAAATACTGGTGCAATATTGCCCCTAGGTAGTGACTATTCCTTCTGTGATGGCAAAATGAAACAACTGCACTTGCAAATAATTCATCACCAGCAAGTCATTCTCAAACAAAATCATTTATTAGGCAACATGCATCTTCAGCTGACAGATGCAACTGTCACTCCACAGAAAGGCAAACAAAATGTTTCTTTATACTTTGGAGAATAACAGGAATACCAGGCTTTAAATGGAGCAATTATTTCTTTTCATTTAATATTCCATGAATCTATAAATCTGGTTCTATGGTGATTTAACTTGTATGCTTCCACCTTGCTTCATGAGACTTAGATTTCTATTATATTTTTAGAAATATAGCACCTAGTGCTCCGTTCCTTGCTCACATGAGTTGTCCCAGTGACGTCTAAACCACTACTCACATAAAATGGGGGCTGCATGATTAGGCATCAGTTCTACACTAGTCTATTCTATATAAGTCCTCATACCATCCTCAGCACCATAGCGCCTGAGCCTCTTCCAGAAGTGCATTAAGTGACATTACCATCATCTGTCACCCATTCCATTATTAAGTCATTATGAATTCAAAAATCACTTTTCTTCTAGGCCTCCTTTTGCCCATGCACTCTTCTCTCTGCCTAACCAGCCTAATGTGTATCTTTTTTCTTTTGTTAAAGAATCCTCTTTTCTTTAATCTGAAACCAATCTTTCCTTGTAAACCTGAGAAAGATGTATTCACTACTGTAAGGCTTGCAGTTTCCTGATTCTGCATGACTAAATACCACTGGAGGGTTCTAAGACTCCTACCAAGGACTAAGGTATTCATGCTTTGGAAGTGTTTTCAAAAGGCAAATGCTTTAGGACAAGGGTTTTTTTAGGGGGGAAAAATGGTATTTTGGTATTGGTGTGCTCATCATTGCTAAGTCCTAATCGATTTAGATGGCTATGGACTTGTCTACATGGCTCCACAATACAGACAACAGGGGGTATGAATTGCAGCATGAACCAAAGCACTGTGCCGTATCTGCCCCATGTATACTCTGCTAGCATGAACTAAAAAAGTATCTAAATGTTAACTAGGTACCTTTAAGTTTGCACTAGCAGGGTCTACACAGGGCAGTTACAACACAACACTTCAGTATGTGCTGCAGCTAACTCCCCCTCCCCACTTAGCACTGCAGGGTCATGCAGACAAGCCCAAAAGTGCCTTAGACATTTAGGGCAGAATGCTCACAAGGAGTTAGGATCCAAACTTCCATTTCAATGGAAGTTAAGGGCTGAATGCTCAAAAGCCCTTTGAGCATTCAGCCCTTAGGCACTTAACTGTCTCTTTAAGCTCCTAAGCCCAACATTTATGCACCACTGACATTCATCAAACCACTGCTCAGCAGCCATATAGTCCTATAGGTGCCTACATCCTCAGAGGCCTCTCCGTGTACACCAGTAGGCATGCACAAATCTGCTTAAGACCTGACACAGCCAGTGTGTTTCTCAGAGGCCTTGCTCATGCCTAAGCCCCAGCAGGAGCCTCAGGCTAGGAGGGAGGGATGCATGTATGAGTCTGTTCATCCCTAAATCCCCAGTAGCTTTGTGGTTAGGGCACTTACCTGCAATGAGGAAGACCTCAGTTCAAGTTCTTAGTTCAAATCAGACAAAGTGAGGATTTGAGAATAAGTCTTTCATTTTCCCAGGTGAGCACCTTCACCACTGGGCTAATGGGGTCAGATGGGATGTCTTTGGTCTTTCCTAAGAAAGAGCTGGCTTAGGCACTCAACTCCAGGAGAGGGCTCATAACTAAGATTTGTACCCACTGCAACCTGTCAGTCTAGCACCTTGGGTTCAATTCAATAGGAGTTAGCTACGTATGTGGATCTGGACCCTAAGCCCCGGCCCTTTCCTCTACTTTTCTCTCCTGACTAGCTTAGGTGGCTCCCCGCTCAGTGTGCTGGCTTCCAAGAATCCCTTTCTTAGCATCTGTCTCCATGCAATGCATGGTGAGCCTGGGCACTTAACTCAAGGCAGTGAATTCCACTGGGCATCAAGAAGTTAGGCACTGCAATGCCTAAATCCTCTGTGTGAATCTAGCCCTAAGTACCTAAGGGCTGTAAGTCACTTCTGAAAATAGCACTTTGCTGTCTAAATCAGTGTCACTCAACCTTTCCAGACGACTGTATTCCTTTCAGGAGTCTGATTTGTCTTGCCTACCCCCAAGTTACACCTCACTTAAAAACTACTTACAAAATCCGACATCAAAATACACAAGTGTCACAGCACACTATTACTGAAAAACTGCGGACTTTCTCATTTTTACCATATAATTATAAAATAAACTGATTGGGATATAAATATTGCACTTATATTGCAGTGTATAGTATAGAGAGCAGTATAAACACGTCATAGTCTGTACGAAATTTTAGTTTGTACTGACTGCTCTAGTGCTTTTTATGTAGCCTAGGCAAATATCTAGGTGAGCTGATGTACCTCCTGGAAGGCCAATGCATATCCCCAGGGGTACACATACCCCTGGTTGAGAACCACTGGTCTAAATAACTTAGGCTTTGCAATGCTGATCAGAAAAACACCTATCTTTACAAATCTAGGTCTTAATACTTACAGCTCATGGCAGGTAGTACTATAGCACCTGAGACAGAGCATGAAACTGGTGCTAAAACCAAAGAACATAAGAGTATTTTTTTCCTTTAAGTCACACTTCATCCACTCCCCCTCAAAAACTATCAAAATATATTCACAAAAGCTTTCACCACTCTCTGTCAGAAGTTTAAGGGCTGTAAATTAGTGCTTCAATTTGCATTTCCTCCTTCTGGGTTATAGCTGTGACTACCAAGCATCAGTACTATAAGCAGAAACATTTAAGCAGATTGCTGTAGAGATTGCAGAAAAAAAGTCTCCAATGGATGTGAACATTAATAGCAGGTCTAGCTAAATAACAGAATCACTGAAGACAACACACAGATGCTTACTTCCCTACAAGCCCTGAAATCTCACTGCTTTGAGATGCTCCATCTTAATACTAATGGAGAATACTAGTCATAAAAACCTTGCAATGTAAACAATGTATAAAAGTACTTGCCACTAAAATGCCACCTCAAGTCTATTTTCTGTGTTTCCCTGCTTAAATTGCTGCATGACTGTTAAACTCACAAGAAATAAAACATAGCTGAGAATACAATAATTTTGTTGGATTTAAAGCATTCACAGAATTGTATTCACTCAAACGCTTTGAAGAGGATTTTGGAACCACCATCCCAGATGCTATTCTCATTAAAGTCAATGACAAAAGTACCACCAATGGGAACAGAATCAGGTCCTCCAAGACTACTGTCAATTTAATATAAGTCCAAAAAGATAAATACAACTTCACAATGTGCTGTGATCTAGATTTAGGTGGCAGGAATGTTTGGGAAAGCCCATTTTTTGCAGGCTTCTTTGTACAAATTGAATTAAATGCTCTGGGGAATTTGAATCTTGGACTTTTTATCTTATCTTACAGTATGATATGAACAATCAATACACACAGCCAGCTGTCTCAAACAACTTACATTGTTATACAGATTTGTCTGTTTCAATCACATCGTAACAGACATGTTCCTGAATTGCTTTTATTTACTTCCCTTTTAGGAATGAGCTCTGTTTACTTCAAGGAAATACTGAGCAAGGTGTAAATGATCATCTTTTCTCTCGATAATTAGGTAACTTTCCCCAGACATATCATGCTGGTGTTCGGGCTTTTATTCAATGGTTACCAGTAGACATCAAGTACTTAGATTGAATATGACACAAATTAACCTTGTGGGAATATACTTAAATGGTTATGAAATTAACATATGTACCCAACCAAATTTGAAAGTGGGAATTGACTGGCCTGCTGAAACATGTCTTAAGAGACACAGATCACATTTTTGACTACTGTGTAAGCAATATGGTACAAAGGCAAAGAACAATTAGGGTATGTCTACACTATGGTTATGACAGTACACATGTTTTTACACATGACTGTGCCATAATTCCCCCAATTGTCCACATCTGAACCCCAGAAGCACATGTCTGAGCAAAGGGTAAGTACACACCTCCAGCTGTGGGAGAGCTTTGTACCGATTCAAGTTTGCAGTGTGGACACAGTTTTAGAAAAGACAGGTGGATCATTCAGCTCTTTATAGAATCATAGAAATGTAGGGCTAAAAGGGACCTCAAGAAGTCATCAAGTCAAGCCCCCAGGATGAAATATACCTACCTAGACCACTGCTGACAGGTATTTGTCCACCTGCTCTTAAAAATTATGAGGATTCTAAAACCTCCATTGGAAGCCTCTTCTAGCCCTTCACTAGGAAGTTTTTCCTAATATGGAACCTAAATCACTCTTGCTGCAAATTAAGCCCATTTCTTCTTGTCCGATCTTCAATGGACATGTAGAACAGTTGACCACAGTCCTCTTTATCACAACCCTTAACATAATTGAAGACTTATCAGGTCATGCCTCAGTCTTCTTTTCTCAAAACTAAATTTGTAGTTTTTTAACCTTCCCTCATAGGCCTCACCTGTTCTGAGTAGAGTGGGACAATTACTTCCCTTGTCTTTCATACAATGCTTATGTTAATGAATCCCAGAATGATTTTTAGCAACTGCATCACATTGTTGACTCATTCAATTTGTGATCCAGTAAAACTCCCATATCCTTTTTAGCAGTTACTACTAATGAGTTACTGCTCATTTTGTATTTGTGCATTTGATTTTTCCTTCTTAAGTGAAGTACTTTGGACTTATCCTTATTGATTTTTATCTTGTTGATTTCAGACCAATTCTCCAATTTGTTATGGTCATTTTGAATTCTAATCCTGTCCTACAAATAGCTTGCAATTCCTCCCAGGTTGGCATCACCTGAAAATTTTATAAGCACACTCTCCACTTCATTATCCAAGTCATTAATGAAAATATTGAATAGTACCAGACCCAGAACTAACCAATGTGGGGGGATACACCCTCCTAGTTTGACAGCAAACCACTGATAACTATTTTTTGACTACCATCTTTCAACTGGTTGTGCACCCACCCCTCATTGCCCTAGTTTGATAATGAGAATGTCATGTGGGACAGTGTCTAAAGACTTAGTAAAAATCAAGATATACCATGTCTACTGCTTCCCCCATCCCCTAGTCTAGAAACCCTGTCAAAGAAGGAAATTAGGTTGCTGCAGCATGATTTGTTCTTGACAAATCCAGGGTGGCTATTTCTCATAAACCTATTATTCTCTAGGTTTTTACAATTGATTGTTTTAATAATTTGTTTCAGTATCTTTCCAGGTATTGAAGTTAGACTGACTGGTTTATAATTCTCCTTAATTATCTTCTATAATTTCCCTTAATTATCTTCCTTATTTTTCCCCTCTTTTGCTAGTGAGGACAGATGGCTCTGTGGGTAAAGTAAAGCCATACAAGCCAGAGGTAGGGCCCAGTGCAGATACCAAATTTATATCCACGGATATAAAGTGGATATCTAAGGAGCTGCAGGGATCTACGGGGAACGGCAGCAGTGAAAGCACCAGCCTCAGTGGCAGTTGTCCTTGGTCACGCTAGTCCAGGAGTTTGCAAGGCAGGGCTGAGGGTACAGCCATGCCAGAAGAGCTGCCCGCGTGGTGCAGCGGCTCCTGCGAGCAGCTGTCCAATGTGTGGCTGCTTTCGCCGCTGCCATTCCCGGTAGATCCTGCTTTATATCCTCAAATATAAATTTGGTATCTACACAGGGCTCAAGCCAGAGGACCTCTGTTCTCATCCTGGGTATGCCACAGATATCTTGTCTAACCATCCACAAATCATATACTCAATTCCCTCAGGTGTGTACTTTAATTCTTAACCTAGTTCACAAGGATTTTTTAGTTTAATTCAGAAAGTTTGTAAAGGGATGTGAGATTCTCTGATAGAAAGCACTATCAACCTAAGAATATTCATACCATATTGGAAGAAATGTATTTATTTAAAAAATATTAAATATAGATGCTATTTATTTGTAACTAAACATATATGCTGGACTTGATATAGCCCCCAAAAGGAGGTGAATAAATTCTGTAAAATCATATAAAAATGAAAATGTTAAGCATCAACCAATATATTCAAAATAACTAACAAAGCCATATTACAAAGTAAAGAGCTAGATATTGGAATTTTTAGGAAAAGAGAGATGTCAGTATGAGCGAGCCAATAACTTACTTTCTAATGGACATTAAAATGAAAAAGGTAATTTTGGTCAGGACATTAATTTTATCCCTCCGTGTTGTTGAGAACTTTGATTTCTCCCAGTAGAGAAAAAGGCAGAAGGGACACTGGTTTAATATCTCTCACAGAATTCCCCTTTGCACTACACAACAGTATCAGTGATGGAAACAAGTCCAAAACAGCGGATAGTACCTAGCACAATGCACCCTGTAGCAGGGTGATCACCCCGCTCCGGCCCTGGAAGGGTGAAAGCAGCCCTGGAGAGGGCTGCAGCAGGGTAAGAGGGATTAAGAATGGCTGGGGAAGCTGAGCGGGTAGCTGACCACAGCTGTGGCTGGCTAAATGAGGGCCTAGCTGGGCCTTATAAGAGGGCTGTGGGCCAGAAGCCAAGAGACAGTCTCTCTCTGGCTGTTGAGAGGGATGGGCCTGGCTTCTGGGAGCTGAGCAGGGTACTAGACTGGAGCAGGGATGGGGAAAGGCCAGAGGAGCTGGGAAGCTCTGGCCTGGAAAACCCCCAAGCTACAGGCCTTGCTAAAGGCTGGAAAAGGTACTGGGATTGTAGAGGGCAGCCCAGATATAGGCAGAGGCAGCAGGTCCAAACCCCCTTGCCAATGATGAGTGGCAATTATACTGCAGTCCGCCCCAGTGAGCGGGGGCTAGATGGTGACTGGCAGTAGCCAAAGACTGAGGTGAGGTGGGGAGACAAAGGTGCCTCACATTATGTCTGAGAACTTTATGTATCTTGTATTACCTATCCCTACCTGTATTACAATCCACCCTATCTGGCCCAAAAATTTGTTGAGATTTGCTTATAATGAAGATCTGTGGGGCTGGTAATAAAAGTAGCTAATGAATATTTCAGAACTTGTCCTGATCTAAAGCGAGTCGGCAAATCAATGATGTAGGAAGCTCAGAAGCTCCGAAGTGCTTTAGAAAAGCAATAATAGTTGATTGATTGTTTGTTTTTTTAAAAGTGGTCATGAAATATTACAACAAACCAATACAATGGCCAGAAACAGGGATGATGTGTTGTTTGTGATCATTTAGAATAACACAACAGTAGTAAGACATTTTGATGCTGAGCATCACAGGCCGGAATGCCCAAATAGAAGTTAGGAGCCTAATTCCTTTTGAGCATTCAGTCCTAAGTGCCTAACTTTTAGGCACCTAGAAAATCATTGCAATTCACAAAACCTGAGTTAGGCACGTAGGCTCCTATACAGTGAATGGGGAGAGACAGTGATTCACAGAGGCCACTATGTTAGGTAGAGAGCCACCTAAGCTAGCAAATGGGGAGATACCAACCAGAGGGGTGTATGCAAAGCCCCACCCCTTTCTCAGAAATAGGCACCTATCTCTGCTAGTAATTCTCAGTTGTGAATCCTCTCCTGGAGTTAGACACCTATGCCATTTTATTGAGAAGGTGATGGAGTCCCTCATATATTTGAGGCCAGTGAATAGGGTACTCAGCTGAGATGTGGGAGACGCTGAGTTCAAATCCCCCCTTCCAGCTGAGGGGGAGATGTCATTTGAACAGGGATCTGCCTCTCTCAGTTGAGTGCTCCAACCATTGGATTATGGGATATTATCATGTGTATATGGGGGGGGGGCGGTCCCTCAGTCTCTCCATTGAAGCTGTTGCACGCTCAATAAATACTTCAAAAATCACACGGACCAGAGAGAGCACAAGCATGAGAATGACTCTGTAGTCCGGGCATTACAGCACTCACCCAGGAGCCAGTCCTCCTGCTCCAATGACACTTTAGTTATCCAGAGTGCAACAGTTTCAATGGGAACATTAAGGGAACTCGCTACAATAGAGTAACCCATAACCCAGTGGTTAGAGTACCACCCTGAGAAGGGGCTGATCCTTGTTCAAATACCCTCTCCCTCTTAGGGGGAGAGGTGACTTGAACTGGGCGGGGGGGGGCTCCCACATCCCAGATGAGTACCCTCAGGTAAAAGGTAAGGCCTTCCTTTCCTCTCCCTCCCACATCTGTTTTGTGTGAACTTGTCTGAGGGGCCCAATCCAGTAGGCATGCTCAGAGGGCCCCCAGTTTGTGAATTGCTCTGGGTTTTAGGCAATAAGAGACCAGATGACTAGAGACAGGCAGCACTGCATATGCCCAAAAGCAGAAACATTGGTGCCTAGGGAACTTTTACTGCAAAAAATTCAGTGTTTAGTGATTGTAAGCGCCTACAGG
Organism: Emys orbicularis; assembly: GCF_028017835.1. Taxonomy (NCBI): domain Eukaryota; kingdom Metazoa; phylum Chordata; order Testudines; family Emydidae; genus Emys; species Emys orbicularis. The sequence continues at coordinate 261,815,258 of NC_088683.1, read as the reverse complement.
GTTTGGCAGAAGTTTTGTGCATCACTGCGGTGCCAATGCTGGGATTTAGGCCCCTAAATCCCTGTTTTAGGAACTTAAATCCATTTGTGCATTCAGGACTATATGTAACAGAAATTGAATGAACTACAGATCTAGACCCAAGCATCTCTAAACAGAGGAGTTCTGAGGTAGGCGATTTTGAATATCTAGCTTCTCTACACAGCTACCTCAGAGAGTAATACCCTCAGATCTAGACCCAAGCATCTCTAAACAGAGGAGTTCTGAGGTAGGCGATTTTGAATATCTAGCTTCTCTACACAGCTACCTCAGAGAGTAATACCCTCAACTCCCTTTATTTATATGTAGTGCTTCTACTGATGTAACAACTTGGGCGTTACTCAAGTAAACCTGATTTTGGCACCCATGTGCAGTAAAGCAAATGGGTACTTTAATAACTACCCATTTCTAATACATACATACTCATGTTGGAATCTTTTTAAGAAACTGAAGCATATGAATATCAGACCAACTGATTTATCATGGAATCCAATAGAAATGTAATAGATAATTGTGAAGTGATAAAGTATGGGCTTACCCAAATCTGACCATAATTCTGGTGATATTCTTTAGGCAATAGAAGCAGTTTCAATACCAGCGAGACTATACCTATGAGCATAATTCAAATCTTATGCAGAGAGGAAGGATGATCGATTGGTTAGTGTTAATTTGGGACTTGCAAAAATGGGTTCATTTCCATGCTCTACTACTGACTTCCTGTGTGCCCTTTAGCAAGCCACCTACTCTGCCTATGCCTCAGTCCCCATCTGCTAAATGTGGATAATCACACTTCTTTACTTCACAGGGGTCTTTGGAAGACATATAAATGAAAAGTTGTGAGATGCTCAGATACTATAGAGTCAGGGCCGGCTCCAGGCACCAGCTTACCAAGCAGGTGCTTGGGGCGGCCACTCCGGAGAGGGGCGGCACGTCCAGCTGTTCGGGGGCAATTCGGTGGATGGTCCCTCACTCCTGCTCGGAGCGAAGGACCTCCCGCCGAATTGCCGCCGCAGAGCGCGATCGCGGCTTTTGTTTGTTTGTTTGTTTGTTTGGCTGCTTGGGGCGGCCAAAACCCTGGAGCCGGCCCTGTATGGAGTGGGAGCTTCAGATAGATGTGACTATCCAGCTTGAGGCTTTCCAAAGAGTTTAAAAAAGCTTGTTTTATTGATAGTGAAATATTCCTGCAAATAGGTTCATATAGTTAACAATTATATGTTATCTGTAACACCATAACTTTGCACAGCACTCTACAGAGAATAAAAAGACATAGTCCCGTCCCTGAAGAGTTTTCAACCTAAATTAGTCAAACACAGAAACTGAAAATAAGAGGCAAAGGAAGGGGAAGGGAAAGGAGTGAAACAGATAAAGATGATGTAAATGATATGTGTAAGCAAATCTGATAAATTCTGCTATTTACCAAACAAGCCTGTGTTGTGTCAGGAGGAGAGTAGCAAGCGCAGGACCGACAGAATGTGCCAGAAATTAGAGTGAAACTGGATTTTGAGGAGGAGTGATGATGCTGATGCTTGGCACACTCTCAGGGGGTTATTTTTTCTTGACATAGTGAGGAGTGTGAAGAAATGCCATGAAGGCAAGTGACTGAGAGCCACAGGACAACAAAGAGAGAGAAGACAGAGGCCAGGGTAGGCATGTTCCTTAAGAGGTAAATCAAGGAATTTGAACTTTATGAGGAAGATGAATTTTAGTCAATTTAAGGGGAGTAAAATGGAGAGAGTAAAGAGTCAGGTAGGCCAGAGAAGATTAAAGCAGCTCAGGTCAAAGATTATCATAGACTGAGCTAGGCTTTTGGCAGTGAGGATGGTGAGGAAGAGGACAATTTTCAAATTGCTAGAGAGGGAGAAGTGACAAAACTTGGCAAGAGCCTGGATGTGAGCAAAGAATGACAGGGAGAAGTCAAAGATAAACTCCTTATCTTCCCCTTGGGGATTAACTTTTCCCCTAGGTTAGTTTAAAGTAATGGCAAGATTATCCCAAGAATATATATTAGAAAGACAAAAAGAGATGTTAGCTTGTAGAGAGTGTGAGAAGTCATTGTTACTGTTATGGAGTTTATACAACCTATTCATCCGATAAGTAAAGAAGGGGTTGATGCTGGCACTAGGGAGAAAGATTCACTGTAGCTGGAACTAATTACAGCTGTCCCAAAGGCTGTTAACCCAGAAGGGTACCTCAGAATACCCACTGGCTGAAGGGAAATATGTTCATCTTGGAGAAAAGACTGATCTGAGCAGCCATGCTATCCTTTGGGCTACTTTGAACACTTTCCATCTGCCCAGGGAAAGGAGTTCCCAGGCATGAAATAGTCCTGGGACGGGCTTTGCTAAAGCTAGCCAATCTATGATATTACTACAAACTATTAGTTTGGGTGGTACCATGTTGTTTATAAGTTTCTTTTTTGGCTAAAATGGGTCCCTGATTTAGCTTTCCAACAGCTGGACAAGTGATCACCCCAGTCTGAATTCCACAGTGATTGAATAAAAATTGTTAGAATAAACAAATCAAACAAACAGTATTCAGAAACAGATACAACTTTTGTTGAAAACGACTTATTTCTACTGGGACACCTGCTAGAGAGAAAAGAAGTGATATAGGATGTTTAAACCTTTCTCATGGGCAGCTGCTCTAACAGTGCACACTCGTCATTTTGTACACAGCAATGTCAGGAATGTGTATCTGACCAAGTCCAGAAGATAGACATAAAGCCTTAACTTTCTGGTCCAGAGGCAAGAATGCTACTATCTATGCACGGGTGGCCAAACTTACTGACACTCTGAGCCACATACGATAACCTTCAGACGTTCAAGAGCCACAAGACACAGACAACATTTACAAATGCATTTTCAAAAATATTAACATCCTACTTACTGTATCATGGCTAATTTCTGCTAGAGCTAGAGGCCTTGTGGGTCTCCATCCTGGTCGAAAATCTTTGGCAATCTGGTTGATACATTGTCAAGGCTGTAGAGAGGAGCTCGGTCAGATGTTAATTTGTAAGGGCCGCACAGTGTTTTGATTTTATGAACTTCATCACACAGTACAGAGATTCACAGCAGTATGTTGTGCAATAAATTGAAATGAGTCGTATGTTAGTCTTCTTGAGTTGAGGATACTTCGTTCCTGGAACTTGCTTCCAGAACTCAATTGTAGACTGTGATTTATGCATTATCTTTAGAGCCCAGTCTTCCTGGAGTTCCAATAGTTCTATTTCTACATTAGATGTTTCTGTAACCATGGTTTTGGGACTCGGACAGCTGTCATTTATCAGATTAACCATGAATAGGTTTACAAGAAAGGGGAGCAGGATCCCAGCTTCTGCATGTCTTCAAACCTGGCCTGAAAGTCATCAAGCAGTCCTTGTAATTTACTTCTTTATTCCTCGAGTTTTTGATTTCAGGGAATGTGTTTACCCTACTCTTGAGATGGGGGAAGTGGTTGAAGCTTCTTGACACTATGTCTCTTTGCAGACACTTTAACTTGTTCTGGAAGCTGGAGACTATCTAAGTAAATTCAGAAATAATCTTATCCTTCCTTTGGAGTACCAAGTTGAGAGTTTGCAGATGTTGCATAACATCAGTGCAAAACATCAGATCCTGCATCCATTGCTTATCTTTCAGTTGTGGATAGGACTTTTCCTTTTCTTCAAGGAAAGCGCTGATAGGTTTGTGGAACTGTTGGAGCCTATTTAAGACCTTGCTGATTGATAACCACCTCACAATACAGTAGAAAGAGACGTTGTTAGGTTTGTCTTCAAGATCCAGCTCTTCAATGAAATTTTTGAACTGTTGATGAGTCTTCCCATTCAGGTGGATGAAAATGACAATTTCTCGGACTATTTTTGTAACATTTTCATACTTGAAGTATCTGCCTGTGAGATGTTCATGACAGATGATGCAATGAACAGGGAGAAACTCTGGAAATTTGGGAATAATTTTCAAGAGTTTGGTAAGGCCTAAATTTTTTCTCCACCATGGCAGGTGCTCCATCTGTTGCAACACTGATAAGTTTATCCAGTGGTACATTGGCATTTGTCAATGCTTTGTCAAGTGTGTTCTTTAAGTCAATACTAAACAACAACAACAGAGCTATACCTATTCCATAGAACTGGAAGGGACCCTGAAAGGTCATTGAGTCCAGCCCCCTGCCTTCATTAGCAGGACCAAGTACTGATTTTGCCCCAGATGGCCCCCTTGAAGATTGAACTCACAACGCTGGGTTTAACAGGCCAATGCTCAAACCACAGAGCTATCCCTCCCCCTGCCACTGAGTGGGTTGTTTCTTTTAGAACCATTAAGTCCAACATTTCTTCTTTCACAATTACATCTGCAGAAACAGCGAACAAATATTCCTAGTTGTGGTTTATCTTGAATATCTGTAGATTCATCGACAGCTGAATGATAGAGAATTCTTTAGATCATTTTGCTTGTTGCTTGCAACATTAGCACTGATCTGGGAGATCCGCCTCTGCATAGTGTGGCACAAAATTGGAATTTGCTTTATTAGTCATTGAAGTTTTGTATTACTTCGATCTAAAATTGAAACCACTTCTGCAATATTCTTCTTAAATTCTCCATCAAAATATGGATGTTTAGCATGAGCAATATTACATACCATAACAAAATTAGCTTCAGTCATTGTGTCAGCCTCCTTATGAATGTGGAAAGTAGTGTCTGTTGACTGTTGAGGCATAATTTTAATGTGGTTAGCTTGTTTTTCCTTAATTCTGATCCAGAAGGGTACTTAGACGAAAAGTTATTGTGAGTTGTTTCATAGTGACATTTCAAGTTGCTTGCTTTGTAGCAATGCATTGCAGATTAGGCACAGAGGTTTGCCTCGTTTACTAGTAAATTCAAAATCTTCCTCCCATTCTGGCTGAAAACTTCGGTTTTCTTCTTCATACTTGCATGTCTTACAGTTTGAAGATGTCATTGTCATCCACAAAATTAACGTAGGGTTAACACTTAATCTAAAACTATTCAAATGTGATTTATGAACAGTAAACACAGCCGGTAGCATGCAGCATGCAGGGAAATCACAGCACACGAGGTCTCCACAGCACTACAGTGATGCCATTTCCTGTTATAATGAGCATATGCAGCTGAAGCCAAAGCCTAGGCACCACCTGCAGGGCTGAAGCCCCCAGCACCAGCTCGCCTCCTCCTGCACGGCTAAAGCCCTGAGAACTCCCTCGCTGCTTCCTGTGGGGATAAAGCGTCAAGCATCAGCGCCCCCACCTCTGCAGGGCTGAAGCCTAGAACTCTGACTCACCCCACTGCAGGGTGAAACCCTGAGCCTCTGCGCTCTCCTCCCTAGCACTGTGGGGCTGAAGCCAACAGCTCCTACTCACCCCGCTATGGGGTGAAACCCCGAGCCCCTGTCCCCCGGACTGGAACCTTGAGCACCAGCTGATCCTGCTGCAGGGGGGAGCCCCAAGCCTCTGCGCCCCGCCACAGGGCTGGAGCCACAAGCACCGGCTTGCCCCACTGCAGGGGGAAGTCCCGAGCCTCGGTGCATCCCACCTGCGGGGCTGAAGCTGAGGCGCAGCTGTCCTGTCAAAGAGCCGCAGGCAGCTTGCAAGCTGCCATTTGGCCACGCCCGATAGGCCTTTTCAATTAAAAGATTCCCATTGACTTAAATGGCCATTAGATCAGACCCTAAAGCCGACTACTTAAGTAAAAAGTGTATCAAGCTGACTTAGCTATTCTGACCAGCTATATTTGAGTCAATGGGTAGCATATTTTATGAAGACTGTGTGAGAAGACAGAGGCCAGGGCCAATATTTTATAAAATGGGTGCTTAACATTAGGCTCCTAAACCCAAATGTACACACCAAAATAAACAAACAGATTTTCAGACCTGCTGAGTGGTTGCTGGGACCTGCAGTATGTGCTCAGCACTTTTGAAAGTCAGGCCACTTATTTAGGTGCCTAAATATTGTTTAAGGAGCCTATTTTTGAAAACCTTGTCCAAGACCAACAATTGTTCACTTGAAATGCTCTTCTTCTCTCATCCCTGGAGGCTGCCAATAATCAGAATGGAGTGTACCTATCTTATGGCAGTTCAGAGGTAGGTCTTGTGCTCTTCTATAAACCTTATTTTTTACTTGCTGTGTTCATTCGGTTAGGTCAAAAATGATTCTGTTAGTACCCAAAAAGTGAAGCACAAAAATGGGATTAGTCAATGAAATTAAAAACAAAGAAGATTAGGAAATTTGTTGGTTGGCTTATTTTTTAAGTTTCCTACAGCATGTGTAGGCCTCAAGAAATCATGATTTCATCCAATTCTGGCTCACTTCTTATTAACCTTGCCTGACATTCACAGCACTTGGGTATGGGCAAGGAGAGTCGGAAAAGCACAATAAAAACAGGATCTGAAACTGCACGTAAGTTCCTAAAGAACATCTTCAACATATAGTATTGCGAAGAACGTCAACGTCTGCCTTAGTAGAGAAACTGTCATTTCTGCCAGAGTAGCCTTTGCCATAAAGATATGTAAGCTAAAATCCAAACAGCAGATTCATGTTATGTATTTACTTACACATCCTTTAACACTGAATAATATTCCAGCATACTAGACTTTTGCAGATAATATTACCAGTGTTGCCTAAAAATAGTCTAAAGTCCTTATTAAGATCAGTTGAACAGCCAGCAAACCAACACTATTTTACAGGAAACTCACTAACTGAGAAGAAGTTAAAATAAGAGTTCTTTTCTCAAATCCTTCAGCTTCCTCCCCACCCCCAATTTGCAGTTTTTCACCACACCACGACTGTTAGCTACTGCATTAATATCACTGACTGCAGACCCACATTTCATGCATGTATCAATATGGCACTTTATTTAACATGTTTGTAGTTTTCCCACAGCAAGTCATCTTTGGAATCCTAGTACCAGACTGAAGTGGAATGAGCTTGACATATTTTAGTTATGTAGAGAATGTGCACTGAACAACACACAATGGCAAAAGCACCTTGCATGAACAAATGCGGTGCAGCAGTAAAATCAGCTTGTCATTCCAGCTAAGCAGTGGAACGTAATGAGCCAATTCGAACACATTTCTGCTAATTTAGTTTCTGATTGTATGTGTTTAAAAAGGAGCCACATTTTAAGGAGAACAGAATTAAATAGGAATTGGAACTCTCAGTTGTTCTACTAATGTAAGTTAATAGGGAGGAATGTTTTCCTTTTTGTTTTGTAGTAGAGGTAACAAAATAGAAAATAATGTCTTGGCTACATTATTGAAAAGGCCCAGTCAGACTGAACAAGTTCAGAAATATTGCTTTGGTTTGTTTAAGCCTATTAGCCTAATAAATAGCACAGAAAATAATATAGAGATATTTGTAAGAGGCTGGAGTATTTGGAAAGTGCTTAGAATGAAACCTGCACAAGTATTCTTGGAGGATATTGGGCATAAACAAATTATTTGCATTAGCACCTAGTCAACCCAGTGCCTTAAATTCCCTTTTTTATGGATCAGTGCAGACCTATTAGAAGGACAGTTTAGGAAGGGAAATTTACTCAACATTTCGGAACAGAGAGGAATTATGACTTAGCACTTTTGCTGATCTCCTTGGATTTTCCATTCTCCATGTTTTAAATATTTTGGACTGGCACAGAATTAGCTTGGCAGCATTAGAGGAACTTTAGTGACAACCCTGAATCTGACTCTTGACAATGCAGTTTTACTCTATCTTTGTGGATAAATTTGAGTTAACTGCAAGGGTTTTTTTTATGCTACACATGTCTCGAGGGGGGGTTCCTCTGCTGTGACTCTTTGGTTCAATTCAACTCTGATTGTAAAGGGCATGACTAAAATGCCAGGCCCAGTGTGCTAGCTAGAGGATGAGATTTCTTATGAATCCTGAAATGCAGAAGTTTATAGTGGAGCAAGGAAGCCAAAGTTAAAGGACTGGGAAAGAATACAAACTGAGGCTGGAATTTTCGTGTCAGCAGTTTCCTAAAGAACATCTTGAAAATAATAGCAAGAATTGCCTGCCCCAGTGAAGAATGAGCTTTGGTTGGCCTATAAGGAAAAGGAACAGAGCAACTGTATTCCTCCCTCACTCTGCAGTTAGTTGTAGGTGACCTCTGATCAAAAGCTAGTGGCCACTTTCTTCCCTCTCAAATTACTTGTCAGATTTGATTAAAGCTGGCTCTCCACTAACTGTCCCCATTATCCAGAGCGTGTTTATATTCCTAAGCAAGGAGGCAATCTGTTCCTATTCTGTCAGTCTTTAGGATTCCTTACAGTTAGAACTGACTGAAAAATCAGAATTTCTGTCCCACAAGAAATTCCAATATTTTTACATTTATTTTCCTCCTGAATTGGGACAAAGTGTCAAAATGTCAAAAAATTATATTCAGAAATATCAAAATATTGACTTTGACACTTTTGATCTAAATGAACGGTTGTGACATTCCTGCATCAAAATGATCCATTTCCAGTTGGTTCAACATTAAACTGCATCTCCCTGAGCCACTGCAGTGGCTCATGGGAGATGCAGTTTGGGTGCCTCATGCCCCCATTCTCCCCTGTGGGTCAGGCTCTCAGGCCAAACTACACCTCCCATGATTCAACATGGTCACGGGACTCCCATGATGTGATAAGGTAGCTCAGCCAGAAGGGAGACCCAGGTTCATCATGAGATAGATAGCCTGGCCAGGGAGTCATGCCCATAGGGAACAATGGGGCTATGAGGAACCAGAACTACAACTCCCACTAGCCACTGCAGCAGATCAAGTGGGTATAGATTAACGTCAACTCAACTGAAGCAAAACTATTTTGTTTTTTTCCAATGGAAAAATGATTTTTTTCCCCTGCAAAATCTAATTTTCTTCTGGAAAAATTTCAATTTTGCAGAAACCACATTTTCCCAGAAAATTTCTGACAAGTGCTACGTAGAGTGCACCAGAGAGAGAGAATTATGGTGCTTGTTAGGGGCGTTGCCCAGGGAATTCATGCAGCTCTGCTGGGCCAGCCAGTAGACAGTGCTATCGGGATAGTTCGGAAAACAGGATAAACAAGATTTTATATTCCAGATATTTCTAAATGTAAGAAACAGGCAGGAAAATAAAAGCTTTTCTCTTTGTTTGGTTTACTTGGAAATGAAAGATTGGGCCCTAGGAACATTTATCATGAAAAAATACAAAATAAGGCTAGATTGAGCTTTGTGTATGCCCTGTAAATAGCTGCTGCACTGGGGAAAAAATTCTGACTCAATCGTATTTAGAGTCATGGAGTTTAAGGCTTGAAGGGACCACCGGATCATCTAGTCTGACCTCTGTATCCCATAGGGCTAGCCTGCTTGCTTGATTTATTACATCCTTTCTAAGGGTTTGTTGTTTATTTTATTATAATAGATAACAGCTTTATAGTTTTGCAATAGAGTATTTTTGGCAGTAATGCAAGGAACCTATAGACCACATCCTGTATGATGAGCTAAAGCAAGTTAGTATACCTATGTTTGTAACCTTTGGCATAGAAAAGTTTATGAAGGCAATCGGTAGACCACTTAACAGGTACATCATGAAGAACATGGAAATAACCACCAAACCTATTCAGGCCAGAAATAACAGAAGTGAGAATGAGCTAATGGTCATTAACACATATGACTATGCCAGCCTATGGAGTAAGCACTGCCCGATATTATGTGGGTGAGGGCATTAAGTTTGGACATGGCAGGTTGGGCACATCCTGCTGAGGCTCTATAAGACGGGCAACCCACCATGTTTAGCTAGTTAGTTTTAGGTCAGTTTTTCTTGGGTTTTCCTTGGCTTTGTTTTCTGGCTTTCTAGCTCCTCCTGAATTTTCCATCTTCCACTCGGGCATTGAAGAACCTGGACCACTGGACTCTTCTGGCATGCCAGAGATGAGGCTGGTCCTATGTCCCTTACCACCAGGTTCTCAAGGAAGGGTGCGAGTGATGTTAATTGAGAAAGTTTTATAGTAATTGATACCACATGTGCCTCTAGAACAGTACTATTGCTGTTTTTAATTCTGGTTGATGGCTTTTCCATTTTATTACTTTTCCATTTATGTCAATCAAAGTCTTGAAGGCTGCATTATGTTCTTAGTGTGAATGTCTTTGTCATACATCCCAATGGATCCTTGCAAGACTCTATGTAGCCTGATTCTGGGACAAAAACCATATTATCCTCTGATCAGATCAGTTGGTGAGCCTATAACCTATATTATATAAACAATAATATTCATTTCTTAAAATCAGGCAACACCTTCTGTATATCACAAACTACTAATGCTAACCAGCACCTGCACACTAAACCCAAAATCCCAAGTTAGACCAAAGTATTACTGCCACCAGAGTCGAGACTATTGTTTGCAACTGTGAGAGAACAGGAGGGACCGAGGTGCACCACTTCCCAAGGCTCCTGCAATTGCAGGGAAATGATTGAGAGATACCCAGACAATCCTGGCAAACATGCTGCGGAGGAAGCTGAAACGCCACCAAGGTCTCTGCCAATCGCATGTGAGCAAGAACCAGCCAGCCAAGAACCTGAGAGAGAGAATGCTCAGAGCCACCACAGAGCACTGGCCAACCCTATCCAGTGTCCCGTCTCCAGCCATGGTCATCTTCTTCAGAGGAAGGAGACCAAAACACCCACAGAACACACTGGGGTTGGCATGCAATCTCCTCTTGACCCCTGCAGGTGGCCCAATGAAGCCTGAAGCATGAACTTTTGTTTTCTTCCCAGCTTCCTACTTGTTCCAAGGTGGAAATAATTTACTACAGCCCTTTACACTATGCAGTAATTCCCTACTCTTGCACAGCTCTGCTGGCCTGCATGCTGACGGCAGAGTCAAAGCTCTGTCCATTCCCCATCCTTCTCTACCCTCACACTCTAAGAGTGAGTACGACCATGTAGAGCCTTCCCACACGGTCATGCCCAAACTCATGAACCAGGTGAACCTTTGGGCAGAGAGGTAAAGGGAGAACTTATGTTCCTTTTCTATACCCCACCCCCAATATTCTCCGATGCAGGGCTCAGGGTATGTCTTCACTACCCACCGTATTGGCGGGTAGCAATCGATTTATCCGGGATCAATATATCGCGTCTCGTTAAGACGTGATATATCGATCCCCGAACGCGCTCACCGTCGACTCCGGAACTCCACCAGAGCGAGCGGCGGTAGCGCAGTCGATGGGGGAGCCGCGGCCGTCGATCCCACGCCGTGTGGACCCAGGTAATTCATTCCAAGATACTTCGACTTCAGCTACGCTATTCGCGTAGCTGAATTTGCGTATCTTGGATCAATCCCCCCCCTAGTGTAGACCAGCCCTCAGTTACAAAGATAACCTATTTGGTCAATAGCCACATTTTAAACAACATTCAATATACGAATATCTGTTCTCTCTTTGTCTGGGATTACTATTCAATTAAATATTTCATAACTTAAACTTTCATTCTCTTCTCTTAATATTTTGTTCCTTTTTGGGGTTTATTAACTTTCTCCTTTCCACAATCTCATTGTCTTTGACATTTATTCTTTTATTTCCTCTTTGTGATTTTCTTGATTTCAATATCAATTTTCTTTGACCTTTAGCAGACCTCATGAGTCACTTGTCTTTGTCTGCAGGGCTTTTGGAGCTTTGCCTGTTATATATTCAAAAACAATTAAACTAATCATGTTTTTAAAAAAGCTAGTTATATAGATTTACTGAAGTACAGCCGATAAAATGTTTAAAGCCTCCATTTAATGTACGATTGGCTTTCCACCATAAATTCCATTCTTACCATTCCTACAGAAGTGTCTCCTAGTAATACAGCTATGGTGTAATTAAGGGGGAGTCACGATTTACAGGTTTTTGTCTATTTCAGTTTACTGCAATACATGTTCAGGTCTGGACTCTGGCTTTAAGCCAGTGCATACATTGGAAAATGGTGAGGAGCTCCTGTGAACCTGAGGGCAGGCCAGTGCCTCCGGGAGCGCACCGTGGGAGTGCACACAGAGGCAGACATTTTAATAGTGTGTAGTAGGCACCTAGCCCTCTCCCCTCCACACACACACAAATAGTTTAGTTCTTCTGGCTGGTGAAGAGAGGAGACAGGACCCTGCACAAGAATATACAAAGAATTTCTAGCACCCTCTTATTCCCCTTCCCACTTTCACACCTAAGCAGAGGTAGGTCTGACAAAGCCCTCAATCTGGATAATTAGTATGTGAGGTCACAGGCCAAGGATTCATTGAACTCGATTTGGTCATTTTTCAGGTTTACAAAGCCAAAAAAAAGCTCTCTCACAACACAAAACTCATTTCTGGCTTCTAATGCTTGTTGCTGAACTCTGCCAAAGAACTAAGGCCTGGATGTACAAAAGGAGTTAGGAGCCTTAGGGTAGGTCTACACTTACCCGGTAGTTCGGCGGCGAGCGATCGAACTTCTGGGTTCGACTTATTGCGTCTTGTCTGGACGCGATAAGTCGAACCCGGAAGTGCTCGCCGTCAACTGCGGTACTCCTGCTTGGCGAGAGGAGTACCGCGGAGTCGATGGGGGAGCCTGCCTGCCGCGTGTGGACCGAGGTAAGTTCGAACTAAGGTACTTCGAACTTCAGCTACGTTATTCATGTAGCTGAAGTTGCGTACCTTAGTTCGACTTGGGGGGTTAGTGTAGACCTGTCCTTAGTCCCTGTTTTAGGCACCTAAGTCCCAGTTTGGGGACCATTGTGATGCACAAGGCACTAATTGAACGTTGTAGGTGCCTAAAATAGCTCAACACCTAAGTTTTTGCAGTAAAAGTTCCCTAGGCACCTATGTTTCTGCCTCTAAGCATGCACAACACTGCCCTACTCTAGACACGCAGATGTCTGTCTCCCACCTATACCCCAGTGCGATTCACAAACCAGGGGAAGATAGGTGGTCAAACATCTAACTTGCATGTAGGGTCCCATCCAGTTGGCATGCGCAGAGGGTGCCTAATTAATCCGGCTGCTCAGATGAGTTCACACAAATCTGCAGAGGAAGCAGGGGGACAGTTACTGGAGCAGGGGGAGTGGATCCTGAGTCCCCTGCATCCTAGGTGAGTGTACTAACAACCAGGCTACAGTCACTCTCATGCGTGTTCTGTCTCTTGTTCTTGTTCTCACTCCCTCTCCCTCCCTCCCAAGTAACACTTCATGTGTTTATACAGAGTGCAACAGTTTCAACAGGAGAGACTGAGGGAGCCCCCACATCAAAATTACCCATTGCCACATGGTTAGAGCACTCACCTGAGAGGTGGCAGATCCCTGTTCAAATCCCTTCTCCGCCTCAAGCAGAGGGAGAACTTGAACCAGGGATCCCCCACATCCCAGGTGAATACTCTAACCACTGGGCTAAAAGCCATGACGGAGCTCCTCCAATCAACTTCTTGCTAAAATAGAGTAGGTGCCTAATTCCAGGAGAGGGTTCACAGCTGAGAACTGCTAGCAGACTTAGGCACCTCCTTGTGGCCTGTATTTAGGCATCTACATCCACGAGAGGGGAGGGGTTTAGCACATACCCCTCTCATCAGCATCTCCCACTGGCTAACTTAGGTTGCTCTCTTCCCACAGTGCTGGCTTTTGTGAACTGCAGTCTAACGTTGCCATCTTTTCCCCATTTAGGCATGTAACTTGGGCTTTGTGAATCACAGGGATTTTCTAGCCCCCTAAAAGTTACGCATTGTGATACTCAGCTTCACAATGCCAAACTCCTTTTGTGCATCCAGGCCTAAGTGCGTTTTGCTTTGTTTGGATTGCTAGTCACAATGGCTGAGTAATATAAACAGATGGCAATGCCAAAGGCATATGCACAGTAATCTTTTCAATACAGAATCAGATTCCAGGAGTGAAATCCTGGCTAGGGTGACCAGACGTCCCATTTTTAAACGGACAGTCCAATATTTAAGCCATCCTGCAGGTGTCCCGACTTTTTCTTAAAAACGGGCAAATTGTCCCATATTTTCTGTCTCCCCCCAATCAGTACTGGTGGGTCCTGCTGCTGGCTGGATCTCTGCTGGCCAGCCGCCCGCCCACCAGTGGTGAGTTGGGGGTGGGGAGGGGAGTCCAGTGGCAGACGATGGGGGTGAGTGTGCAAAGCTGGTGGTCAGGCAAAGCTGCCACTCATGGGGTTGGCTGCTCCTCCTGCTGGTCCATCAGTGCAGCCCCCGCTGCATGCCGGCTCTTGGCCAGCAGGGCTCCGTCCCCCCCCCCATCCCGTTTCCAGCCGGCACTGGCTGCGAGCTGTGGTGGCTGGGGAGTGAGGGCGGGTGCCAGGCAGTGGCTGGTTACGTGTCACTTCTCCTGCCCACCCATCAGCCCTTTACATGCTCCCCCCTCACGGTCCTCTCCCTGCTTTGCCCCTTCATCTCCCCTACTCCCTGCCCCGCTGCTCCTCCATATCTCCCCCGACGGAGCACATCCTGCTACCAGCGCTGTGCAGAGAACCAGCCCCTGGTCGGAGCACTCCGCTCACCAACAGCCTGGCCAGCAGGCTCCTTCCTTCCTCCACTGTCTCTGGCTGGGCCAGCGCTCTGGGAAAGCCCAAGACCCTCCGGCCCAGAGCGCTGGCCAGGAGGAGCCAAGCCCTGTGTGTGCCAAAGCCCCACACAGCACTGGCATGGGAAGCCTCTCCACCCCGCAGTTAAGCTCTAGCGAGGGGAGGGAGCAATTTTCGCGCCCCAACCCTGCAGGTTTCACAGCAGCCCCCAGTGGAGGGGCTTAGCACCCTCTTCACCTGCACCCTGGCACCTTTGGTCCTGCCCCCAGGGAGTGTGGGGCTACTCCATCCCCAAGGCACCCTCTGCTGCTGAGCCACCTCTCTGGCTGGGTTTGCTGAAGCTCCTGCAGTCAGGTTCCCTGGGCCCTGATGCACAATGCATCCTTAGGGCTTAACCCCTTCCTGCCCACGCTGTAATCGGGGGACAGGAGGCGGCTGGGTTATGTCGGTGGCCAGCAGCAGCCTGGAGGTGTTTGTTGCCATTCGACACTGTGCGGGCAGGAAGGGACAAGCTGCTTCCAGCCACAGGGGAGTGGGAGTGGGGGGGTGGAAAGAGATGAGCTCTGCAATGACATGGGCCAGGTCATTACTACCCCTCTCCCCTCTGGCTGGAAGCAGCTCCCGTCCCTTCCCTCCCACAGAGTGCCAAAAGGCTGCTGCTGGCCACAATCTGGGGAGGGGGGGGCATATGACCCTGTGTGCCCCCCCTCCATGTGTTGCTACGAAGTGTCCTGGGGGCCCAGGCAGGCATGGAGGGTGGAGAGTGCTGGGCAGGGAGGGTTGGGTCAGTCGGTCACCCCCCTGGGTGAGAGAGGGGTACGGGAGTGTGTGTGTGTGACCTTTCCCCGTGGGGGGGGGCGGAGGGGTATGGGTGTGTATGTCACCCCTTCCCATGTGAACTCTAAAGCATTGGTAAAAGATACCAAGATAAGGTAAAAGATACTTAAAGATAAGGTAAATAAAAAGAATCCAACTACACAGTATTTCTTCTTAACAGGGGCTCAGTCAGTCAACTTGATGTTAATTTGAACATTTGTACTGCACAGCTCTGATTGATTGCCGTTGAACTCGCTTGAATATGAGTAATTTTACCGTGTCCTGTATTCAGCATAGGGAAATATGGTCACCCTAATCCTGACCCCATTGATGTAAATGGGTATGGCAGAACCTCCCATTGATTCTAATGGGCCCAGGATGTCTCCTATACACTATGCTGTGGGTCACATTCTGTCCTCATATATATGCATAGAACCCCTACTGCAGATGGTGCTGCATTCAGATAACTGAGGACAGAATCTGAATCTATAGTTGTGCTTATTTAGGGTCTCCTATTACAGGTTTACATACCTTCTATATTTTAATATCTCTAAGACCCCTTCTTTCTCATATATACATAAGGATCCTGTCCACCTCTCAAGCTAGAAGCTAACATCACTCACTTTCTCTCTGTATGCTGTCAGAATATACGTGTATGTCTTTCTCACTACTCTCTCTCTTTTAGATTCTTTTCCTCTAGACCTCTTGCCCACCACATCTCAAATTCACTAGCTCCTGGTTCCTGAGTACTCTTTAGCTGACACTACCACTTCTTGATCACATCATCTAGGATACCACAACTGCAGAATTAACATTATCCTTAAACATCTGAACACTGCATTTCCACTAATCCAAGGGATAAATAAAGAAAAAACTCATCTTAATTTCAGCAATACATTAACTCTTGACAGTTTGTATCATATATCCAATGAATTGCTCAATTTCTTCGAGGTTCAGTACCAATCAATTTATATTCTCCATAGTAGCTATACTTCTGTATTCCTCTTCTACATCCTGTTACATCTTCAGACAATGTACTTCACTCTCTTATACTGCAAACTAGGATTTTCCCCCCATTATTTATGACCCACCCTCCAAGTTCTGCATATAGAAATACTAGTAAAGTTGCTGGAATGTCACTTCCTCCTCAACTTCAGTCCATGACCTCTTGTTTTCAAATGAGGTATGTCTAAGCTATGCAATCTAAAAGCTTCACCTAAAGCTCTCTTATTTCCTCCATCACTTCCTTTCAGATTCTGGTCTGTAACTCATCTGTGTCTGGTGCTCTGCCAACCTGAATATTCAAATAGACTAATTACGCACTTTAGAAAAATGATAAATTAGAGTTCTAGTCGCCCCCTCCCCACCCCCTCCAGAAATGTAGCTATCATTTGCTTTGAAGTTTCAGGGAAATAATTTGTGTGGACTTCAGGTAACATTATTTCATCTGTTACTAGTTTTCCATTGTATCCATTCATGTGCCTAGTTACACCTGCTGATAATCTGTTTTCTTGCTGTGGACAAAATCTGCATCCCTTACTCACACTTAGTAGCATTTACTCATGTGAGTAGTCCCATGAAACTCAGTAGAACTACTCACAATATAATGTAATGCTCAATGTGAGTAGAGATTGAAGAAGCAAATCCTCTGTTCTTTTTCATTTCACTTCCTCCATTGCCCTTCTGAATCTGGACCATAGAACTGAGTTAAAGACAGATATACAAACCCACTCCCCAGAGCCTTATTGTGCCACTCATATCTAGTAGTATTTTGTCCCACGAGCAGCAACATAGATTTCAATGGAACTATCTGAGTAGTAAGTTATACCCCATGTAAGGAAAGTTGGCAGAATCTGGCTCACTTTTTTTTTTCAAAGTTACTCTGCTGTATTTTATATGTGAGTAGTGAAGATGTCCTTAAATATACCATACTTTTAAAAATAAAATTATTGTTAATTTCACAGAAAACCCTATAATATTCTCCTTAAAACTCCTAAAGGAACTTCGTTTGTTTGTTTTCTTTTTAGACACCAGAAATCCACTGGGAGCCACACTTTCCTCAGATTTCTTTTCAGTAAGTTTGCATCTTAATGGATCAAAGATGACAAAATTTAGGCAAAGTGAAGCTTCAGATTACTGTATAAAAAAAAAGGGCTTTCAATTTGAATAAGAGCTTGAAAAATACAACATTACAATGTATACGTCCAAATTACAATATTTATGTTGCAATCACTGTAGTTTTCTGTTTAATTGTTTTAAGTTAAACTGTTATGAACATTTGGGTTAATATTGAACAGTACATTTTCCAAAAGGTGGTCCCTCTTTTGTGAGTGCTATTTGCACCCATAAAATTAGCACCTGAAATTCAATCATAGGTGCAAATTTGAGTATTTGCACCTTTAACCATTTCAAGTTAGGCATAAATCATGTGGTTGAAGGTGAGATTACTCAAATTTACAATGGCAGTTCAGTTTACAGGCTTTACATTGAGAAACAATGCCTGGTTGAAAACACAAACCAAATATTTAGAGCATTGTTTTGAAAATTAAATTTTATTAATTGTATTATAGCCATGAAAAGTTATGACCATTGACTGCGATAGGAGCAGGATTAGGTCTTATAAAATTAATGGACTACAAATAGATTGTAAAAGCCTATGCATTTTTAATGTTCTAAAAGAACATATGATACACTCACGACCCATTTTTCTGTACATTTTTCTGACAGGTGCTTCAGTTTTTAAATATACCTACCATGATCTACACAAGACATAACATTTTCAGTGTTTTCAGAAATATCATCAATGTGTTAAAAAAAAATTAAATACATTAGACACAAATCCATATGACCTGACTGAACCTTAATTAAAATGTAGCTGTACTGCTAACAGGTATTGATGTAGGCAAAATAAGAGTAGAATTTATAGTGAGATTCTGTTTGTCATATCTGAAGTGGGCAAATCTCTAAACAAGAAATCACATTAATATTGCCATGTATGGACACAAAGCTTTTTATGCTGGAAGGTGTCAATGGAAAATATTAACTAATGTGATGCAATGGGGGTAGAGAAACCTAAGTTGTGTGTTATGCTAAATTTCAGCATAGTGAGGTTTAAAGTTGAAGTTTTTCTCATATTTTCATTCACGAAGGTTATCACTTAAAAATCTCACTGCCAATACAATCAGATATTTTCAAAGATTTTCTTAAAGCTCTGATTCCTTGGAAAAACTGAGGAATTCCCACACACTCTCCTTTTTCTAATCCAACCCTAACTAAACAAACCATAAAAGAAAATACTTTTAGATTGCCATGGTTACACTGACCTTTCGTTATAGCCAACTTGGTCTGTGCATGTTTTTTATTTGCTCATTCCTTTCCCAGTCCAGTCCAATTTTGGCAAATCCCCTTTATCACACATGAATCCTTCTTCACAGATCAGGCTACATCTCAGCTGCAAATGATAGCCCAGAAAAATTAAATCTGTTTTTCTACAGAACATGTACAGCGTGGGCAGTAGCAGTGCCATCTTCCTGATACCACAACAGCAATATGCCTCTGAACTATTCTGGAGGATCGACATCTTAGGGGTGAGACCGTGACCCATTGCCTATTCACTCTTTGGCCTCTGTGCAAATAGTATGGCTATATCTGATCCCAGCCAAATCTATTTGGCTTACCAAATAGGGTCAATCTTGGCACTACTCGTAGCTTAACACTTCATTCTGAAGTTATAACCACTGACTAGCCAGAAAGAATTGTGGGTAGAGCTGATTAGAAATTCTCAAAACAGAACATTTTTCCATCAGAAAATGTCAATTCATAAAAATGCTCTGGAGATACTTTGGTTTCACTCAACTTTTGATGGAACACAAGCAGGGGCCTGACAGAACTCTGCCTGCCAGCTTGCCCATCCGGCTCCTCACCAGCCTTCCAGGTGGGATGATGGGGAGCCGGGAACCTGGAAGCCATAGCCATCAAGCTCTCAAACCTGTGGCTTCTTGGCAGTAGGGCCGCCCACCAGATGGTGTGCCTCAGGGATGGGACTCCATTCCCTTATGCAAAGAATTCCAAAAGTTTTGGATTTTTCCCCCAAATTGGAATGAAACTAATTTTAAAGTATCAAAATCCTCCGTGAAATAGAATTATCTTTCTCTGCACAGCTCTAATTGTGGGTAAAACTTTCAAAAGCAATTTTCATTGAGATGTAGGCTCCTAAGGTCCTAAAGTCACTTCTGAAAATGAGATTTAGTAACCTAAGTCACTTAGGCGCTTTTAGGAATTTTACCCTCCCTCACCAATTTCCCTGAGCCATCCACTATCTATATGTAAGTGTTAGAGTGTCCATGTGTTGTTGAGCTTACTTCTTTCTATAATTCCTATAAATACCACTTTCCAGGTTTTTAAAAACTCATTTTCATTGCAAAAATACTGAAACCTTCCTTCTCTCTTTTCAACAATACCCAATACACCCTCCTTTCTCACCACCATTCTCTGTGTAGTCCCTCTTCCCCTCTGTGCTCCTCTTCACTTTCAAATTCTTTATATTCTTGCTGTAAGAAACCTTTGTAAAAGGATAGCTACCAGGGTATTAGTGTTCGTGAATATTCAATTTTAATACATATTACATCCCCAAAACTATGTTAAAAACATTATGGTTACACAGAGAAGCACTCAAAAATTAGAGAATGCTACATTCTAAATTGCTCCCCTCCTTGTGTGTATGCATCATGATACAGTCTTTAGTTACAGGATCACAATATTTTTTTCCACAAGACCCTTGCCTCAATCAGATGATTATAAAATTGTACTAATAAAGTCCTTGGAGTATATAAACCAGAAAAACTTCCAAGAATTCTTTTAGCATCGTTTTAACACTGTTTTAATAGATTTTAGTATGCCTTCCTTATGTAAGACTAGATTAATCAAAAGTAAAATCTGTCAGAATATACTAAATGTAAACTTTCAAGTGATCTACCAACATAGGAGAAGTACAGCTAGTACTCCCTTACTTTCAGTGAACAAAATATTCTACAGTAGTCGAGTAGGTATTTTTTGTGGCAAGTTTAAATTGAATGGTGTGACAGAAAAGGCCCGCTAAGTAAACATAATTTGTCTTTCACAGACCCAACCCACTACTAACAGCTGACTTCCATTACTTTTGTTAACGATTAAACTGGGGACTTAGTTTATCAACAGTAATATTTAGACCATGTGCCAACTGAAGTCACCAGAAGTTTCTCCAGTGTAACAGAAGAGAATTTGGCTCCATTTCAACTAAAAAGCCTTTAAATCCTCTCAGCTTCTCACATCCCATTCCTAAAAAGAAAGGATGACCTAAAAAGATACAGTCCATGCTTTCCAGTGCAATTATTTTGTTTGTACAATATATGCCCTTCAACTACCATGAGAAAAAAAGTTGAAAACATTCTTCCTTAGTGACCAAACTGAAGATTACAGGCAAATCAGACCTAGAGTAAGAGGGAGCAACCAAACTGACTTCACTAGCATTCCATCAGCGCTGGATTAGGCCCTACAGCTCTCTAGGGGCTGAGTTAATCTCTTACATTAAAGTAAATACAGACTTTACAGTGCTCAACTAATACAGTTCTACCCATTTGAGAGATTATCAAGTCTGCAGATAAACCCTGTTTGTGTGGGAAATCTCTCTCAAACCAGTAAAAAACATTTTAAGTATGAGCACTGTGCACACAAGGATTCCCTGAAATTAAGACTACACAGTGAAACATTAATGGTCCAGCTTTCTATGTATTCATGTTGTGTTGTAGTTTTTAGGTTGTTGGTTTTTTTAATGTTGATTTGTATAACATACAATGGTCACTATTAAAAATCCATTCCCCCTCACCTGTTACTATACAGTGGCATCTGATAATGCCATTATTATTTCCTGTTGAAGGAGAGGTCACCATTTTCTGGCATAACAACAATTAGGTATGTACATTAGCAAAGTGGGAATCAGTAAGATTCCTGTATTTTAAGTGGTGAGTTAGGTAAATAAGTGCTAAAACAAATTATGTTGGATGGAAGCTCTTAGTCTACCTTGTCAAGGCTTTGGCAGAACATTTGTTAGGAACACCATAGGAAGAATCATAAAAGGATAGGTCAGTTCCTTGATAGAATACTAGGTAATGTCCTATATCAGTAGAGCTGGCATGATAAAGAAAAAACAACATACAGTAGAACCTCAGAGTTATGAACACCAGAGTTACGAACTGACCAGTCAACCACACACCTCATTTGGAACCAGAAGTACACAATCAGGCAGCAGCAGAGACCAAAAAAAAAAAAAAATACAGTACAGTACTGTGCTAAATGTAAACGACTAAAAATAAAAAAAGGGAAAGCAGCATTTTTATTCTGCATAGTAAAGTTTCAAAGCTGTATTAAGTCAATGTTCAGTTGTAAACTTTTAAAAGAACATCCATAACCTTTTTCTTCAGAGATACAAACATTTCAGAATTACGAACAACCTCCATTCCCAAGGTGTTCATAACTCTGAGATTCTATTGTATTTATGAAGTTCATTAGCCAACTGATAGAAAGAATTTGGATAAACTAGTCATGAATATTTTATTCAAGCCACTCAAATTATGAAAAGTCCAACTCTCTTCATATAAACTGGGCCAAATTCTGGTTTACAATTCTATATCTTTGTTTTGATTAGATGGCACAAAGGGGCCATACTCTAACTGTAGATGGCAAGCTGAAGTCCTCTGAGCAGCTCCTGAGCCAAATATCCATCCCATTCTCCAACCTACTTGGATTGGAAGGGATATGGTAGAGTTCTGTTTTGTGATGCTAATGCTCCATTGGTGTATGGTCCCTCAGGACTAAATTTGTGGTCCACCTTGTTCCAGAGGACAAGCTTCAATTCTGTTGATGGGTTCTGCTCAATAACAATCCAAAGTAGTGCGGGCTGATGCACGTTTATTTTCATTATCTGACTCGAATAACACCAACAAAGATTTATTTTCTTTTTTGGTGTTTCAGATTCTGTAGTTTCTGCATTGGAGTGTTGCTCTTTTAAGACTTTTGAAAGCATGCTCCACATCTCATCTTTTTCAGATTTTGGAAGGCACTTCAGATTCTTAAACTTTGATTCAAATACTGAAGCTCTCTTTAGAAATCTCACATTGGTACCTTCTTTGCATGTTGTCAAATCTGAATTGAAAGTGTTCTTAAAATGAACAACATGCTGGTTCATCCAAGGCTGCTATAACATAAAATATATGGCAAAATGAGGGTAAAACTAAAGAACAGGAGACATACAATTCTCCCTCAAGGAGGTCAGTCACAAATTTAATTAACACTTTTTTTTTAAATTAGTGTCATTAGCATGGAAGCATTTCCTCTGGTGTTTATCTTTTTTACCGTGCAAATATTTGTAATCAAAAACAGTAATATAAAGTGAGCACAGTACACTTTGTATTCTGTGTTGTAATTGAAATCAATATATTTGAAAATGTAGAAAAACATCCAAAATATGAAATTTCTATTAACAGTCTAATTCAAACTGTGATTAATTGCAATTATTTTTAATTGATTTAATTGTTTTGAGTTAATCGCTTGAGTTAACTGTGATTAATTGACAGCACTACAAATTATTAACTAACCAGGGTAGCTAATTTCAAGGCAATAGTAATTGTACTTATAGTTGAAATGTTTTAGAGAAGCATAGCACAGAGGCATCACCAAAATCAGGACTGTATAGTAAGATATTCATTTTGCACTAATCCTTACACAGAGTACACTATAAATCCATATTTTCTAACACTGAAATATGGCAAGAAGCTTCTCCTACAACCCTTTCCACTGTGTGGAATGAAATATTGGTTTCTAACAAGAACTTGCCATGGTAAGAGGGTGAGGAGTAAGAGCCTGCACTGAGGTCTAGCAAACATGCTTAGATTGAGCTAACAAATCCAAATAAAAACATTTTGCCTTTTTATTTACAATATTGCTAGCGTAGAAGTGGAATCCTGAGTCACTTCAATCAATCCTAATTATTCAACTGCGGTAAAGTTAAATTAGTTGTCGCTAGTCAGTACTCATGCAGGAGTCTGCTTTTAGGTCTTAATTATTGTATCTACTTTCACAACAACAATTAAAGTTTCAATGCTGTAATGTAGGATTGTCTTCTCTTTTCCCCCTCCCCGGATTTAAGTTTTTCTCATTAGCAATACATCTGTGAGTCAGACTTCATTAATCTCAATCAATTTCTATTGGGACTTCAGATTATCAAGTCACTCACTCCTACACAGTATATTATAAATTCAGGTATCCAGACTTGGATAAAGCAAACAGATTAGCCAGCTATGAGTGTATTTTTTTAAAATTTATCACAGCTACAAAGTTTCATTTGAAAGGGTTTTGCAGTCATTGCAAATTCTTTAAAATTAATACAACTTTTCAAGAAACCTCATATTAGTTTACAATCCTGCTCAGTGAAAAAAAATGTAACAGTCACCAGCCCAAAATGGGCCTCCTTTCATAAGAAGAATCATCATAGAAACTACAGGGAATAGAAAAAGAAAAATCCGAAGTAGATACGTCCTGTTTCAATTTAATCTGTCAACACTAAAAACAGAGACCTAGGTTCAAGGCCCTGCTCTGCCACAGACTTCCTGTGTGACTCTGGGCAAATCACATAGGGCCAGATGTACAAAGGTATTTAGGTGCCTAAGTGGGATTTACAAAGCAATTAAGTAAACAGGAGTGTAGGCATCTAACCTGCTTAGATACTTCGCAAACCCCAGTAGGAACCTATCTGAATTTTTAGGTGGCTAAAGACCTTTGTAAATCTGGCCTTTAGCCTCTCTCTGTGAATCTGCTCCTACTGTAAAATAGGTATAATAGAGCTTCCCTATCGCAGATGTGTACAAAAGAGAATCATATACTTAAATCCATAGGACTCAATTTTAAAAAGAAAAAAATGCTGGCCACAAGGAGCAAAACCTAGAAAACTGTTTGTGCAAGTAGAAGTCCAGACACCGACACAGAATTAGTCATCCATGTTACTTTCAAACCATGTGCAATTTTCCACATGCATAAATGCAGGAGCAGTATTGCCCATCATAAAAACTGGATGGAGGACAAGATATAGACCAGGGTCAAAACGTTCACATGAGAACATGAGGAAAATTATTTAAATTCATAGGCATTTCTGGGCAAATGCAGATCACTAGGGCCAGGTCTACACTTAAAATTTAGGATGAAAAAACTATAACACTCAGGGGTGTGAAAAATACACATTCCTGAGTGCCAGTGTAGATCTAGCTAGGTCAACAGAAGAATGCTTCCATCAACCTAGCTACCGTCATCTGGGAGGTCGAGTTCCAGGGATGGAAAAAACCCTTTTGTCACTGTAGGCCAATGATTGGCAACCTTCGGCACGCGGCCCACCAGGGTAAGCCCCATGGCGGGCCGGGCCGGTTTGTTTACCTGCCGCATCCACAGGTTCGGCCGATCGCGGCTCCCACTGGCTGCGGTTCGCCATTCCAGGCCAATGAGGGCTGCGAGAAGCTGCGGCCAGTACATCCCTCGGCCCGCGCCGCTTTCCGCAGCCCCCATTGGCCTGGAGCGGCGAACTGCAGCCAGTGGGAGCCGCAATCAGCCGAACCTGTGGACGCGGCAGGTAAACAAACTGGCCCGGCCAGCCAGGGTGCTTATCCTGGCAAGCCGCATGCCAATGGTTGCCGATCCCTGCTGTGTCTATACTACAGGGCTATGGAACACAGCTATGGAACGAAAGCTATGTTGCTATAGTATCTTTAATGTAGACATGGCCTAAGCAATAACTAGATTGATTTGATTGTTCAATGTAAAGATTAAAAAGGTAGAGCACATTTTGAGACACTGGGGGGGAAATTCTGCTGTAGCAGTTGAGAGAAAATGACAATTTAGAATGGTTTCTCCTTAAACCGGGATTTAAGAACTGGCTAGGCTGTTTTGGATACATGGTTGTAGAATCATAAGAGTTAAAGATGGAAAAGACCTTTTAGATAATCTGACATATCTCTTTCCCAGGATGGGCTGTTCTTTACAGTGTATTTACTAATGTGTTCATTCAGTCTTGTTTTAAGTGTGAAGAGATGGGAAGGATGATCTTTGGGGTAAAGGAAATAGGCTAGAACTCAAGAGAAAAGCTAGGCAAAAGTTTTCATGCAAATAGATTTTTCACTGAAAAATGCAGATTCAGGTCAACAAACTATTTGTGAATTTGTGGTTACAAAAAAAAAATCAGAAGTGTCAAAACACTAGTTTATTTTGGCATTGCTGAAATGAAACATTTCAACTAGTCATTTAGGAAAGATGTTTTATTTCAGAATTTCCCTATATCTTATTTTGAAACATTTTAAAAGCATTTTAAAGGCCCCAGAAGGAAACAAACCAGGCATTTTTTTTAACTTTTTCATTTCACTGAGAATTTTTTTAAGTTTTGTTTGATCGTGATTTTTTTTTTTGCTCGTTTGGCCACCAAAGCCATACTCAAGAGGTCTGGATTCAGTTCCTGATTCAACCACAGAGTTTCCTTGTGATCTTACATGTCATTTAATTTCTCTGTGCTTAAATTCTCCACCTGTAAAACAAGCATACTACTACTACTAATTTTCTTCTACC
Organism: Emys orbicularis; assembly: GCF_028017835.1. Lineage (NCBI taxonomy): Eukaryota > Metazoa > Chordata > Testudines > Emydidae > Emys > Emys orbicularis. The sequence goes on along the minus strand of NC_088683.1, from coordinate 261,789,278 downwards.
CTTATCTGTCCTGTATATTTAGATAAGTTTCCTGGGGCAGGGAATGGCCACCTGCCACTTCATGCTTGTACAGTGCTTATTATGATGGGTTTTCAGTCTGGTTGCAGTCTGTGTCAATAAATATGTCTTCTACCTTTAAAGACTACTGTAGACAGAGCCGACTCCAGGCACCAGCTTAACAAGCAGGTGCTTGGGGCGGCCAAGGGAGGGGACGGCACCTGTGGCAATTCGGGGGCGGCAGGTCCCTCATTCCCTCTAGGAGCGAAGGACCTGCCGCTGAACTGCCGCCGCCGATCGCGGCTTTTTTTTTTTTTCCCCAATTGCCGCCGCCGATCGCTTGGGGCGGCAGAAATGCTGGAGCCGGCCCTGACTGTAGAATCTAACTTACCTCACTCTTAATGTTTTTCCTGATATTCATACATAGGAACAGAGGACTTAGCATATCAGATGAGACCAGTAGACTTTCTATTCCAGTATCCTGTCTCTGACAGTTGTTTTTGTACAGCGCCTAGAACAGTGGGATCCTGGTCCATGACTAGGGCCCCTAGGCACTATGGTAATACAAACAACAACAGGAGATGTTTCAAAAGAAGGTGCAAAAAAAAAATGGGGAATTATGGAACAAACCATCCCATTATGGAATACCCATTGTAATCTTTCCTCTCTGATCCAGGCTACATTACTACACTGAGTTCTACTAAAGGAGGTCTACTCTGAAGACCAATCTAAAGCTTCCTCTGACAACAACAACACAGAATGCAGAGGTTTGCCTTCTAAGGAACCAATTCAGGAAAGCACTTAAACCTAAATTTGAGTCCATCCTTACTGAGGAACTCACTTAAACATGAGCTTAACCTTAGTCCCATGCGTAAGTGCATTCGTGAGTAGGGATGCTCTCCTGAATCAGGGCCTATGTGAGGTGAAGCAGCTATTGATGGGGATGAAAAATATACGACACCTAACAACAAGAGGATTAAACCTAGTAGTTTAAGGCTTATATGAAAGACAGAGTGGAATCGTGTTGGAGGAACATTGCTTTGTTTGAGCTGACAGCAAGTTTAAAGAAAAAGTTTGCAAAAGTTTATAAATCCAATATTTTTGTTTAATCATTAGACAATATAAATAATAAATAAAAATGAATCATAAAATAAATAATAAAAACATAGGGTTTTTTCAGAAAAATAGGAAACTATCAAAACAAACAAAAACAAGCCTGGATTTTACCAGGATTTTTTTTAAACTTCTTTTTCACTCTGAAGCATTGATATTAACATAGCACATATTTGAATTTTTTTGGATGCCAGAAATGTGCGATTCTTTTTTGAATCTGTGAATGAAAACTTGAGCTCATCACTTCCCTCTTAACATTTTAGAAGAATTATTCAAGGTTCTTGTTAAGCCAATGCAAGGAACCAGGAGAGGAAGGGGAATGGATTAGTGGTGATGGGTTGAGCAAGCATGGCTAGTGTGGTAGTATGAGCTGGCATTAAACGGATATTGCAGAGATGGTCGTGAATGGAGTTGTGAACTGACAGGACTTTGCTAGAATATAGAAACTTTTGGCAGCTGTGCAGGACATCTGATACCACGATTTTATATGAAGCTAGCTAGTTCATCTTATATTCCGGTCTTACCAGTGCCTAATTTACTAGGAGGTTGTTTCTCATTCAAACTATAGCAAATGATTAATATTACAAATGACTTAGTGTTTCATGATTACCAGCAATCACTAAAAGAATTTATCGGACTCAGCATGCCTAGAGCTGAAGGTAATTTTAGGCAACTAAAGTAGGGATAATGGATCATTTTTAAGCTAAATGTAAACAGGAGTTAACATGATAAAAAAATTTGCTCATGTCAGGCAATGCAAAAAAAATTGGATCCTTCAAGATTAAATTGAATGAAACATTGACTATTCAGTGGAAGTACACTGAGCAGTGATGATTCTACAAGTAAGACTTCTGATGACTCATCAAAACAGCCACACTGACAATTTGAGTCTGCCTTCCAGAAAATCTTCAGCATCAGAGACATTCAGGAACCATTTCTGCTCATCTTCAACACCAAACAATGGCAAAAGCCAACCAATGATTATACCATAACAATTGAAATAAAATGACTTGAACATGCATCCTTCTTTTATACTAACACGAACACTTTCGCATAATGAACAGTTTAAAGAAATAATTGCCCTGGATATATATAATATATATAATTAAAAGAATCAACATTTATATTAATCCAAAATGGGTTTTGATCAGGAAAAGGGACACATAATTGCTAAGAGTGTCCATGCAGGGGGGGGGGGGGGGGAATCTGTTCCTACTTATTCTTTCATATGTCTTGGGTAGGTAGCAACAACTACACATTTATATCTAAGTTTGATAGCCAGTACATTTCTGCAGCAGCGAGCTGGTGAATGTCCCTCAGGCTCCCAGCAAAAGAATGAAGGGGATATTCAGATATGATGTGCTTTATCATTTGTGCCTGGTGACCACCGTCGCATATAGGTGTTTGCTTCATTTTCCATTTAAAGAGGGCTTGTTCATATTTCCCATGAAATGTTCTGATGCAATTCAATCTGCACCAGTCTTTCCGACATAAATCAAAACCCGGTGGTTCCTCCAGAGCAGTGTTTCCCAAACTTGAGACGCCGCTTGTGTAGGGAAAGCTCCTGGCGGGCTGGGCCGGTTTGTTTACCTGCCCGTCCACAGGTTCCACCGATCGCGGCTCCCACTGGCCACGGTTCGCTGTTCCGGGCCAATGGGGGCTGCTTCCTACTTATATAGCTGAAAAGCAAAACTGCAGAAGACTGCATCCTAGTTGAGAAGATGTCATCCAAGAACGCAGAGAAAAGCATGACAGGAAAGGCTTTGCCATTTGCTTCAACCACAAAAATTAAATGTAAAATAGGAGAGACGGAGTACAGGCTGCTAACAGTACTGTCAAAGTCGCAGTGCTAATCTGACAGTTGAATTCAATTTGTTAATTTTTAAGAGTCCTGCACTCCAGATCAACCATGGCAGCATTGGTTAAGTGTATTGCCCTCACATTTGCATTGATCTGGTTAAAACTTTGTAATGGGTTAAGTGCTGGCAAACAGGTAGTAACAACATATCTGTATCTAAGTGCAGACAAAAAAAACTGTCTGGGCCTAATTACCAGGAACTATTGCTGTGTTCTACTTACAGAGTAGCAAGATTTTTATTTATTATGATGTGTGTTCCTTTTATGTGTGAGAAAAAATATGCTCATCTAGTGATTTGACTAGTATTTGATTTTTGTTTCATTTAATAAAGAACTTAATGGGTTTGCTTGAGTTTTCCTGTGTTTTGGTCTTCGAGGAGAGAAGTAGGTTTTGGGGTTTAGGGAAAAATCACAACAACTCTGACTCACACTTCATCCCTCATTCTGCTCAAATAGCATGCTTTGTCCCCGTGAGAACAAAGCTCATGAACATACATGCCCTGTTTGCTCACAAAACCAAAGAAGGCTGGAGCAGCACAGGAATGCTGCAAAATGTTTGTGCCTGTCTGCAAACCAAAACAAATTTGGCAAGTGTAATTTTTACTCTGCTAGCCTTGACAGCATTCTATTACATTAAGTCAAAACTACAAAGAGACTCTTACTGCACTTAGACCATCAAGGCATGCAGCAGAACCAGGAAGGATCTAATGTTCAAGCCTTCACTTTAAAATGACTATTTGGTACAAAATGCTTTTCAAATGCTTTTCTTTATCTGTCAAAATGCTACATATTTATGCTGTCTGGCAAAATTATCATTTGTATTCATTTGTCAGTATTTATCCCACTGTTTACATCCTGGCAAAGAGTCAAATGCTATAATTCAAGTCAAAGTCATTTACTGCTCCTAAATAATAAAATGAAGGAAAACCTTTACTACCTCTTGATATTGTTTGCCATCCCTTGTAGCATAACTTTCAAACTACCTTTTTTTACATTCTGTGGGAGTCTTATATTTTGAAAAATGCCCTGCTATGAAGGGGACATTATGTATCCTTCTACCTTTAAAATCTAGCAATACACAACATTTCCCTGACATGCAATGCATTAAAGAAAGCTAGCCTACACAAACCTGATCATCACATTTCAAAGAAATTGATTTGCACAATGTATCACTATTAGTGTTTCCATAGAAGCTGTCAGTCTGCCTGTTAAAGGTCTTTAAGCATTTCTATCATTTCCATATAATAGACTTTCAGAGCTTTAATGTACACTAATGACAAAAGTGTACAACATGTAATGAAATATTAAGACATTCATAATCCCAACATTAAAGAAAAAATATTCTAAAACAGGGCTACTTGGTATCAACTGAAATCTAAAAATTACAGTCTGTTAGGTATAATGATTTCATTACAATATTCAAACACTGCCTCCAAAGCTAATTTTCTTTCCGAAGTACCCATGCATAGAAAGCACAGCAATAAGACATCCCCTGCTATGCCTTCCTGAATAGTAGATTAACTGCAGTACTAGAATGATGTCAATTTGTTTCAAAATATTGCAGCTAAGCTTTTTGAATGGATGAGCAATTACTAACAGAGGGTGCAATTATAACGGAGTCGCAGGGAATGCTTTGATATGTTTTTTCTCTTATATACAAGGAACAACAAGAAAATGCAATGAAAAGGTAATAAGACAGATGGGTTTGGCGGCACCTTGGCAGCTGTCGCTAAGAAATTAAGTGCATTAGTTCAGTAGAGTCCATTCTTCAAGAGATTTTCCTAGAGATGGAAGGTTGACAATTAACATCCTGTCAGAGAGTAACTAAAAGTGTACCCTATGTTGCCAGCATAACACTCACTTGAGTCAGAATGGATTTTAATTTGAGATCTTTGTAACACTGAAAGACAGTCATTTCTGTATGTTTTGACTTAAAGATTTACCAAATTTTCTGTCTGCTTACTCTGGTTCCTAACCTTGGCTGTAGATGTGTGCAATGAAAACATAAGCATATTCATTTGCAACCTTCCCCCCTCCGCCTCAACTTCCCAACTCACTCTTTTCTCTGAATGAAATTTCTGCAAAGTGCTTTTTGCCATTTGTCACATTAAGTTGGTTTAATGCTATTACTACACTTAAACAGGAGCTGCCTGGAGCCAGCTGGGCTGCCTAGATAGTTTTGGGAAGAAGAAAATTAAGTTTTAAGAGCAATGGGCCAAATTTGCCTTTCAATTATACTGGTGCAACCTTATTACATGCAAAATCGATGACACAATATAGTCCCGTGTTTTTATAATAATAATAATAATAATAAAAAGAAAAGAAAAGTCCCTGGAATAGTGTCAAAAGTCTCACTCTGATCAATGTAGTTTTTAAGTTATCAAAGACTGCATCAAACACATCCATCAGATCAAATACTCATAGACTTCTTTATAAAATGTGTGTTTTTTTATAAAGCATCGTGAATCAAACGTCTCAGACAGTTTCTTCACCATATGCCTGGAGAGTTAAGAATATTCTATTGAACCCATCAGTATAAATCTCCTGAAAACAAGAGAAAAAAGCTACCACCTTGCCTCCTATGACTGTGCAATTTTTTTTTAAATAAAAAACAAGATTACATTGATTTACAGTTACTTTTAGATTACAATTTTCACAGCTTTATCAAGATGGAAAAGTTACAAAGTTCCTAATCAAATGGCCACTCCATCATTAACTGTACAAGGAAGCAGATAAGCACTTTTTTGGATTTTTTTTTTTTTTAAAGCACTGGAATTTCTATTCAATTCTTGAACAATATGGTCACTCCTCACATTCTAATCTCACTCAATGTATCTTCATAAACAGTGCCCATCACCACAGTGTCAGAGCTCTGCTATTACAGCTAGAATATAATTTTCAAGGGATCACCATTATATATGCCATTACACTGAAGTCAAGCAGTTGCCTTCAATAATTAAGATTTATTTGCAGGATTAAGCCTTAGGTGCTGATTTTCTGGAATGCAATGGAGTTTTCTCTACTTGTGTTACTATTAATTTATTTGTATTGGATGTTACGTAGGAGCTCCAGTCATGGACCAGGACCCTGTTCTACAAAGTACTGAACAAACACAGAACAAAAAGACATCCCTGTCCCTAAAAGTTTACAATCTTTGTTTCGCTTTCCAATGCTATGTTAGAATTTAGAGTCCGGTTGTTTATTTTGGAGAAGTGAACAACTGATTTGATACCATGATGTTTGGGGGGTGGAATATAGGGCATCATAGCTGGGCTTTTTTAAATTCCATTCCATTGTTCAGGCCCAAATCTTCATTCTGTCACACCAGTTTTATATCAGCGTAACAGAGTGAGAAGTTACATCCTGTCTTTCCTGCCCATCTTTCAAATACGTACGCACAAGAAGATAATGAAGTCTAGAAAATAGGCCATCACATCAGAATAATATTTTCATAGCAAAAAGCAGTACACTTACTTATATATAGTGTCCAATGGTAACTGTATACCAGACACATCACTTTGCAGGTGGTAAAAGACCACTAAACACAAACACACAAAGTTATAATACTGAGCACTTAAACAATGCTTTACAGCTTCAAAGTGCTTTGCAAACATTACATCATTCATTAATCTCACACCACCAGCTTTGCAAAGTAGGCTGGTATTGCACTCATTTTAGAGATGGGAAAACCAAGGCCGAAAGACTGAGGCAAAATCTTGCAGTTCTTATTCAGGCAAAACTTCTTTGCATAGGATTTTTCCTAAATAATAATTATGGGATTTGATTCTAAGAACAAAGGGGGAAATTTTCAAAAGAAGAAATGGCAGTTAGGTGCTAACACCCATTAACTTTCACTGGCAGTTGGTTTACCTAACTGCCATGTGAGCCTTTGAAAATCTCCTCCCAAATGCCTGTACAAACCCTGAGTAAATGAACTTTGTGCAGAGGACTTCTGTATGATTTGGAGGGGTCACACTCCTCCCGCCACAGCCAGGAAACAGTTCATAGAGCGGTCAGACAGCCACTCCACATCTTTTATTATGGCTTATAGGCTTCAGTGTCAGTGAAAGCCTCAATGAATTCCCTACAGGTGAGGGGTTGGCCAATAGATTCAAGTAGCACATGGAATCATTGGCCACACTTTGACCCTTCCCTCAGCCCATGCCTAGGGACCCCTCTGCATGATGATGGTGCAGTGTGGTATCCCCCTCTCTGAGGCCTCCTTGTCACCCGCACATACACACACTTAGACTGTGTTGGTTCTTCTGCTTTTGGGACCATGTGCACCTATCCAAAGTGAGCAGCATTTTCTCGAAGAGGACGTGTCCAAGGTTACAAAAGTAGTAAGTGCTAGAGCCAAGATTAGTACTCACGAGTTCCTGACTATAATTTTACCTGACCCATGAAACGATGAGTGAACTCAAAATAAATCTTTAAAGAGATGAACTCATTCAGACATATGTCTTGCATCACTTCTTTTCTTACTCTTATTTTACAACAGTCTAACTCATGCATATGCACTACCTTTCAAAGTGGAGGGCTATGTACATACATTATGAATGATTTTGCCCTTTGCTTTGTGTACATCCCGTGAAAGATTCTGTACTAACCTGTAGGTCCAAAGAAGTAGAGCAAAGAGAGTAACTCCTGCCAGAGATGAATTATATACATTTGAGTACTCATAAACAATGCCTGGTTGTCACTGAACAGGTATGTAATTCATTGACTGGAGCATGTTCAGAGACTGGAGATATTTCATGTTTTATGCAACTCTAAGAATATAAAGCACAATTTACATTTGAAACACATGAGGGAAAGCTGATTGTTATCCTAGGAGTTCTGATTTGCTTACCTCTTTAACCACGTTTTTTCCCCCTCATGCTGAATATACCACTGACAATATTCTCCATTAAAATAAACAAGACACACCACCCACTTATTTTGTATTCTAAGTAAAAAGGAACAACTGTGATCGCTCATATACCATAATGTGGTAACTGGGAAAATATGAGCCTATGAATGGCGACCACTGTAATCAGCAGTATACAGACATTAATATTTAAATCATTCATTTCCAGGCTTTAAAATAGATTATGGTACTATACAAAAGCTGTGTGTCTGGTGAGGCCACCCGAGCCTGAGGGGGTTGTCTCAGGCAAGCAAAAGGTGGCTGGGATGATAGGTAGGTACAGTTACGGAGGGAGATGAATGAGAAACACATCTAAGTTCATATAGGACTTTGCTAAACTGAGAGCCAGCCTGGGCTGTTTACTCATTCCAATTATAGGGCCTTGAAAAAGTCCAGTATTATTATTATTTTTCATCACTACCTCCCATGGCCGGGAGTGGGTAATTTGTGTGCCTGCTGCTTTCCTTTGGTGTGGAAGCCATTTCTCAGGCCCCCTCTCTGGAATCGAAACCAGATTCCCCATTACCCGTGATCACCATGGTAGGCACAGGAAGTACCATCAAAAGTTGATAGGGTAGACCTTTGAATGCAGACATTTGAATGCATTGACACCACCACGGGGGCATGCCTTACTCACCTTTATTACCTGTAAACAATGGTTATAACCCTGAACAAATATTTGTTATATTTCAATGCTACAGAAGAGTAGGTGTCAGTACAGTACAGGACTTTTTACACAAACATCATTTTGACCTCTAGGCTGCTGGTGTTTTATACACATAAGACTATGCATGTTGATCATTGCCATACATGCTTCACTTTTTGTACTGTAAGACATCACTTGATCATTTCTCCAAATATTTGCATTGGCCAACTGGGGATTAGTTGTGCCCTAGGTTACTAAAACTGTGCTAGGTCAAAGGCTCTTGAGGGCCCCAATCCAGAGCAGAACAAGTTGATCCAGGAAGGTCTGGGGCAAAGCACTCTTCAGCTGTCCTTACTGCTGCTAGTTATCTTAGCCCCCTCCGTTGCACTGCTGGGACTATTTGCTTATGAATCCTACCTAGTGCCTGTGGATATCAGGATTATGTGTGTATATATATATATATATGATTAAAATCCTTGACTGACTCCTGCCTAGCACCTCTGCATATCAAGATTATGTGCATTTACATATGGTTGAAGCATTTGAAGGTTCCTGGCCAGCTGACAATGCAACCTTTAGTGCTGAAGAGATTGTGCATTATTGCTCCCCACCATTTTTAGTGATGCCTGAACTTTGCTGGAAGTTGTCTGCCTTAAAAGTGCTGCTTCACCTAGGGAACTAGATCATCATCACATAGTAGGCATAAAACAACCATTTCTCTTTGTTTCCTTCAGTCAGATCACACCTTGTGTTGTTTTTGGCTCATTTTCTCCTGATCATTGAGTGCAGCTGTGTTTAATGAGCTCAGTCATAAATAAATAAATCAAATATACCATATAAGTATGTCAGTTGCAGTTTAAAGGCTTAAAGTTTGGTTCTGATCAGGGGAAAAAAAAAAAGACTCTTAAAATGGCACCCTGACACTGCAAATATCTGCTGCCTTTGGCTGACACCACTCATTGGTTCCTGAGCCAAGTAAAGCCCAGAAGGAGACACAGATCCTGACTCAACAACAGGCCAAATGCATTCAGAGGAAAAAACAAAAAACAACCAGGTCTGTGCTGAAAGCTCCGAAGCAACAGTGTCATAAATACAGCTATATTGTTGCAAGTTGCAGAACCACACAGGAATCAGAAGCCATTGACATTATTAGTGACAATCATTCCCAGCTCCCAAGAGCATAACCTGGTGGTATGGAATCAAAGAGTAGAATCCTGGTCTGACTGGAACAAACTGGAGTTTTGCTATTCACTTGAGCGGGACCAGGATTTCACCCAAGGAATCTGGGCCTGATTCTCTTCTGACTTACACCACTATCAGTCAGGGGAAACTCCACTGAAGTGAACAATCCCAATTCTCTGTGGCTTAACAGCACTTTTGTGCCTCTCTCTGGCACTTCAAAAAGGCCATATAGTCATCTGCTGCTACAGCTTGGGAATTTCCCTCTATTCCAACACCCCCACCCCCCCCCCCCCTTCACAGCACCTGCTGCTGAGCTCTGGTTATACTCATACTACTAGAATGGCCCTGTGTCAGTCTAAGAAAGGGCAGCATAGCTCAGCTGGAACAGAGAATAAAGCCAGTAGAGATAAAAACTAGTGGCTGTGAGATCAGAATCAGGCCTATTGCTCACAGAAAGGAAGTACCTTACAAATATACAATGTTTTAGGAATTCCATCACAACTGGAGAGCAGAAAAGCCTCTCCATGCAGTTGTTTTGATTGTATTAGTCAACTCCAAACACTTGGGGAGGTGGGCCTTCATATATCTGTATTTCTAATACTACCACCAGAGTAATCTAGGCAAGTTTTATTAAATTAGTCCAGTGATCTTTTAACACCTGAAAATATTCTTACTACCATAGAGTTAAAACAGCTGCAGAAGGGCAAGCTGCATTTGATTTTGTATAATGTGCCATCAACAACAATGCCAGCAAAGTTCTGATTCTGGAATTTTTATTGCCATTAATAAGGTAAAAAAAGCAGAAAGAAAATAGTAGAGTTTGGAAAATCAACAACACCACTTTGTCAAGTTGATTATGTGTTAATTTGAATTTTAATTGCTAGCAATTAGAAAAATCTTGTTTGGATCTGTAAACACATTTCATGATTAAAGGAGAATCAGTATAGATTACCACAATGCCATTTTAATAGTCAGTCACTTTTTTGACCTAACTTTAATGTTCTTTATTGATAATAGTTCTGAGGTAAGCCAGGAAAATTTAGTGTGAATTATATCAAGATGTTACTATATATTATTATGAGCTCATTGAGACCTTGTTATGGGTTGAGTTAAAACCTCACTGAGGTTAACAGGTGTGAACACACTCTTCAATTAACATGCTGATAAATTTAAGCCCACACCTAAAACAAAAGGAATATGTGAGCCCACCCAGGAGCTTTTGCTGAGTATTGTTTTCAGTAAGTTTATGTGGGTGGCTGTTACGGAAAACAGAAAATACAGAAACCGAGAGAGACTGAGAACCAGGAAGAAAGCCAAGCAGCAACCTGTGAGCATGGTGCAAACCTGAAGAAGCCTAGAGAGAGGTCTGGGTTGATATCCTGGATGAATGCAGTTTGGGCCTTTATGCTAACAAACTGCCTTTTTGGGGGTGGGGGGTGGTCCCTCTTGAGTTCAGAGAAGCAGGAGTTCATCCATTTCTTGTCAATAAACAAGATTCAATCAAAGAAAATACCAGACTCTTTCATCTATTTCTACTCTAGCTGGAACATTTCCAGGGTCCCAAACATTAATTAGCTGTCAGAGCCAAAAAGGGGGCAAAAATATAGTAAAAGCACTCTCGGATAGTAAAATCCACATTTTTTGTAATTTTTCCTTGTGTGGAGGGAGAGAAGATTTACAGCTTTATATGAGTAGTAACATTTTCATGATGTTTTACAAAGGAAATCAATTCTTCAGGAATTCTATTGGCAATTCAAACAGACTGGTTCTGAGCTAATAGATGCAAGCTATAAGATGACACTGACTAAAATGTATTACTGGCACGCAAAACCTTAAATTAGAGTGAATAAATGAAGACTTGGCACACCACTTCTGAAAGGTTGCTGACCCCTGGTCTAGAGACACACAACTGAGAATGAGGCTACCTGGATGTACTATTTCTTCTACTCCCACAAACTTCCTGTGAGAATTTAAGCTAATTCTCAATCTCTGTGCCTAAATATCCCTTTTTGTAAAATGGGTATAATAATGATGCCTCCCTATCATATTGGGACTTCATGAGGATTAATTCAGTAATACCTGCAAACCACAGGCACATTCAGGTCATTATATTTTCAGAATTTCCTCAAAGTAGCTTAATATTTCAGCTTCATTTTGACTCTTAAATTATGTCTTGATGGGAATACAAAGCAATATTTATGTTCACACTGGAACAAAAGGAAATTCCAAAAATCAAATTCTGAAAGCCAAAATAGCAATTTTATTATGCTATTACCTTGATTATCCAAACATTGGCCCATAATAACCTTTTATCAAAATCATGAGTATGCTTTATTAGACTGGGCAAAATTCTGAATTTCTTTACCAGTCAGACCTTAGGTCAAGTTCTCACTGACTTCAACAGGAGTCTTGCCTGATTAAGGCGCCTACAAATGGATCTACTGAATATTCCCTGGTTCATCTGAAACTTCAGTTATACTATGCAGTCAATATCCCTGTGCTATTTAGGTAATCAAGGTTGTATTGTTATTATACAGAGAAAGGACATTATATCACTTTCACACAGAAAGGTTGCTATTTTCAATATTTTGGAAATAAATAAATACCAACACTAGTATTACTCTCACCAATGTTTGGGGATTTTTCCATATCAAATGTGCTACTTTAACGCCAACCTTATGAATTTAAAAGCAGTTTGCTCGGTAGAATTACTCTATTTTCCTTATTCTCTCTCATCAGTCTCCCACATTATACTGCTTTTAACATTTTATCTGGATTTCTTCTTTTTCATGGAATAATCTTTACAATGGTTATCTTATTATTCTGTACCGCACATTCACACTGCAGCACTCAAAACTCCACCCATAATTTTGGGTGTATAGCCACTCAAAGTCAAGTCTCCATTTGTTTCCAAGGTAACACAGAGGCACTCACTTAAGCCAATTGCTGGAATCAAAAGCAAAATCAATATAAACGGGTATGCGTCTGCTTTGCCACCAGTGAATATTTGTTGAAAATTAACACAGATACTGAATACAATGATAGTATTGAAATAATAATGGACAATAAACACAATACCTTATAATAAACAGCATGAATAATGGTTGGAAGTGCTAAGATACTACATTTATATTCACTGGCCTACTCCTGTAGAAAGTACATAATTTACCTTGTAATGAATCAGATTGTGAAATATGTTGCCTCCCCTAACATTATCAATTTAGGATAAAAGTGAGTCCTACTTTCATCAACTTGCATGCACTGACATTATATCACATATGTTTAGTATATTCTACATATCATATATTATTTTAAACATTTTTTCATCTATTTATGGCCACGTCCAGGAAATGCATCCCCCCATCCCCTTCCACTCTCAGTCACTGACTAATATTAAACAGCACAAAAAATAGGTAGGAAAAGATAAAAGTCTTGAGCCTAAATTTGATCATGTCACATGTAAGTGGAAAATGTGGGTTGCTGGGTAGTTATTCCATATTAAAGAAAGCCTTCCCTAAAAGATGACATATTGAAGCAGCATACTCATGGAAAATTTGTGAAGAGAAACAATATGTTATTTGGGACTCTAAGGAAGGCCGGAATCTATTCATAACCACTGGGACAGAAAGACCTATTCTGAGAAACTAACTACTGCATATTTCAGACTAAGAAAACTGCTCTGTACCAGAAATGTGGTGGTTGTCTAGTGCAAATTTCACTGTCTATTGGAGAAAATATGATATTTGTGCATCTTTGATGTTCATCTATATCCTTCCACATCTACAACTACATACCACTTCCCCAAAAAGACTTCACTTTGACTATTTTGCCAACAACTCAAGCTCCCCATCTCACTCAGTACACTGTAAAATCTGTCCAATCTCTCTGATATTAACTTCAATAGTGGGAATATGTCTTCCACATTATAGGTTGTAGGGACGCACATACTCAATCCAGTTCAGTGTCCATCTCTCATCACACAATGACAATACTGAAATATAATAAACATAAATAAGGACTTTAAAATAAATAATATGACTAATAGTTTGAATTGCTAAATCACCCTGGCAAGATTTACACATTCCATATACACAGAAAGCTGTACAGACATAGGCAATACAATAAATACCAGGTTAGTCTGATTAGTGAAACAAGAGCTGTCTCCTGCCAGATGGCCTGGCATCTGTAATTTTTTGTTTGTTTTAAGAACATGAGGAATTTACAGCCTGAATGACACTGTCAACTCCCTCCACCTTTCTCTGTATCCCACATTCACCACTTTTATATGGGCAGGATATATTTTGTAGAAAGTCTGCCTCGTGAGGGATCATTTGAAAAGTCACAATCTACTGAATCTCATATATGCCACAGACTGATTGCCTTCATCCCAGGAGAGGTGTAATCCTCAAAGAGAGGAGGAGGGTATAAAATAAAAAACAACGGCTTCCTCATTACCTCTCCCTGCTCAGAACATCAATGGACAATGGACTAAGGAGAGTGGTCCCAGACTGAAAGGAAATCCAGCCTGGGAACTAAAAACTGAACTGCATGCAGCAGCTTCTGAGGTGAGAAAGCTGTTTACTTCAAATCTTATTTAGCTTGGTAAAGTTCAGGAATTAGATTGCAGTTTTAGCTTTTATTTCTTTTGGTACGAATTTTGACTTTTATTCCTTAAACACTTAAAATCTATCCTTAGTTAAAGAACTTGTTTAATTGTTTATCTAATCCAGTGTGGTTTTGGTTGAAGTGTCTGGGGAATCTCAGGTTAACAAAGGCTGTTGCATGTTTATTACCCTTTGATTGAATGACAAACTTTTAATGAGTTTACCTTCTTTGGGGCAGGAAGAAGACTCGAACTGTGCACAATAAAATGCACATTTCTCAGGTGCAAGGCTGGGACTAAGGGATATGAACAGATACAGTGGCAACACCTGTACCAGTGTCTGGGACAGCATTCATGTAACTTCGCTGGGTGTGCCTTTACGTGCTAGTGGCTCTGAGCAGAACCTGGAGAGACTGCTTTTCACTAGCAGAGTAGCTTAAGAGACACCCAGGGCTGGAGAATTAAGGGGACACTGCTGCTCAAAAGTCCAGTTTGCACTTTGGGGTATGTCAAACTCATAATCTCAGAAAAAACCGTCAAGCTATTTCTCTGCGTAGACTCATTGCTTCCCATAATAATAAATAATTAATGGAGATATCCCATCTCCTAGAACTGGAAGGGACCTTGAAAGGTCATCGAGTCCAGCCCCCTGCCTTCACTAGCAGGACCAAGTACTGATTTTTGCCCCAGATCCCTAAGTGGCCCCCTCAAGGATTGAACTCACAACCCTGGGTTTAGCAGGCCAATGCTCAAACCACTGAGCTATCCCTCCCCCCATCAAGAATGTATTTTTTTCTCTTAACTGACGGTTAACTTGTCTAATCTATAATACTGTGATGCATGGCCAGAAATAAATATCCTGCAAAATAAATTACTCAAATTCAACCCATAAAGACATATGGGGAGATAATCTTTGTGTTTTTGTGTATTTACATATATATATATATGGGTACTGGTCAACAATATAATCAACAGTCCCCATCTATGCTGTATTCTGATCATTCAAAGATCAAAAGAACATTCTAGCATTTAAATGAATTGTAAACTCAGGATACCGCTGTATTCATCTTTCTTTGAAATGTCTAGCAAATCATCGGTGAATGGTGGAGAAACAGGCAATTGTCTTATGTTAATTCGTACAGCTAAGTTCCGGTGATGGACCCACTTCAAAGACGCACTGATTACCTGTTGTTCCCCGAGGGACTCCAACTTGTCAAAGAAGACCTGAAATTGTATAAAAGATCCTTGGGTCCCAATCCTGTTTATCTCAGATCTGCCTGAGGTTTCATGCAGGGGAAACCTAAGCCACAAGGACTGAGATCCCAGTTCTGACTGGACCACCCTGAAATAGGATATGGGACTATAACCTATGAACTAAATTCTAAAGGAACTCTTTTCAACTACAAAGCTCACCATCTCTGCTATGTATCTGAGCCTCAAGAATTGAACTTATGCCTGTATGTATATTGATCTTCTAACCATACTCTCTCCCTTTTCTTTTTTAATAAATTTTAGTTTAGTTAATAAGAATTGGCTGCAGCGTGTATTTGGGTAAGATCCTGATTATTCATTAACCTGGAAGGTAATGTGTCCGATCCTTTGGGATTGGTAGACCCTTTTCTTTTCTATGATGAAATAGAAATAGGCTATATTACTTTAAGGAAACTGTGCTGTTGGTTTCTGGACAACCAGTGAGGTAATAAAGAAGCTGTTTTATGCTACCTTGGTAAATCTAACTATTGAAAATATCCACCAGCATTGGAGATTATCTGCCCCATTCTTTGCAATTCACCCTAACTGAGTTACCTCAGCAGGCCCCCACTGGGACCCCGGTCACAAATACAAACATAGAAATGGAAAGCCACCAGAAAAAATAAGAGTAATGTTAGCTAGTCAGGAAAATCTAAATTCTATTCCCAGCTTTGTCATTGACCTGATGTGTCATTTTTGGGCAAACAGTGTAAGAACATAAGAACAGCTGTACTGGGTCAGACCAAAAGTCCATCTAGCCCAGTATCCTGTCTTCCAACCGTGGCCAATGCCAGATGCCCCAGAGGGAATGAACAGAACAGGTAATCATCAAGTGATCCATCCCCTGTCACCCATTCCCAGCATCTAGCCATCCTTCATAATCCTTCTTTTCCTGTCTCTGCATGTGAGTGTGTGGGATTTTATTTTGGCCAGACAAATCCAGTGCCACCTAAAAATATCCAGGAAACACTGGGTGAAGGATGTGGGCAGGTTACTGATTGCTGAAAGAATGGTAAGTAGGGAGAGTCACCAGCTCTCGGACAAAGGACAGCTGAACATCTGGCAGAGCCAGTACTAAAAAACAGGCAAAACTAGGGCAGTAGAAAAGGTAGTTCCAGTGCAAATCACAGTGCTGAACACCAAACATATTTGAAAGAATACTGAAATTTTTCCAAAAGAGTCAATTTTTGCCAATTTTTCCTCCTTTTCTAATCAGCTATAGAGTTTGGCCCCTGACAAGTGAGGAAGGCTGGCTCTAGATGGTGACAGACTGTGGCAGGTTTAAAGCAGAGTTGGCTCCCAGCAGAACGTTAAGTAAATGTACAGCAATACGCATAGTACAGTTCCCCCTTAGTCTTCATTCCCTTTGCTGGTCTTCAGATTCCCTGTTGAGCTCCTCTTCCCACTTTGTGGGGAAGCAGAAGAATATTAGAGTCAAGACTGTCTGTCTATTCATCCACCCCTTAGGTGGAGAACCTGATCTAGGGAATTTACGTGGGTAGCTCCCCACAGAAGAATAAGGCTCCAGCAGAAAGAGTTAAACTGGCAACTCCTCCCAGAAACTTCCACCTGCAGCAAGGAGAATCCAGTGGTGCCTACCTTCTGATCCTGCTGTATCCTGAATGGCATGTCCCCTGAGAAAAAACTTGGCTTAACTAAATAGGCTTCCCCAGCAAAATTCTTTGCTACCAGCCCATTTGTCTCCAAAAGAGATGGTGTAGTTGCAAACATTTGGTGTCAAAGGACCTCCTTACAGAAAAGATTAAGTTTCCGGTAAGGAGCAAGAATAGGTTCTTTTGGTGGGCCAGAGACTGTGCAATGAAAAAGGGGACAGTATATAGATTTGGGGTGTGTGGGGAAGGACTTGAGCAGTACATGTGGATGCTTGGAAGACAACAAAAGGTACGGCACCAGTGGGTGGTGGATGGAATTCAAGATTCAGATGGATTAGTTGGTTCATGGAGGATGCATCGGGAATGTTAGGAGAAATAGGTGGACACGTACATGATATGGGAAGAGTCGGGGTTGCTGGGTCTTCTGATGTGAACTTGAGGGAAACTAGAATATGTGAGAAATTACTGGGAATATAAAGTACAAGCAGGCAGTATGATCGGGAGATATTAAGCTATGTAATGTCCCTCAGGAAAGTTGGAGAGGAGTGTGTGAACATATTACATAGAATTTGCATAGAGGGCCAGCATTGGGATAAGTTGTGCTCTTAGGTCAGGAGGCAGGTATTCATGGTCCCATTGGAATCTCAAACTCACCTTGATCTCAGAGGGATCTGGGATTCTAATTGACCCACTGCATAGCCATGCAAGCCTTCCCTTTCCTCATTTTATAAAAAGCTATGCAATGTCCAGACAGGATTTTGCAGATGTTGCAAGGCGAAGCTGAAAAAAACCCTAGCTGGGCATTGAACGTTGTTCATGAGACATCAAATTCTTCAAGGGAGTCATAATTCAGATCTGTCCTGTGAAGAAAATCAGCCAGAGGATGCTATGAGATGCTCCACTAAGTTCACAAAGGATCTGGGAGCTTCTGAAATGGCAAAGCAGATCTAGATAACCAAAGCCCACTAGAAGTGCAAGCTTTGCACAATTTCCTCCAGGCCTTGGCATAATAAGCCAAGATGTATGCAGTCATCTGGGGTGGCAAATATAGAGGCAGAACATACTTGGGGGCAGGGAGGAGAGCAATTCTTTCACTATGGAAAGTGGCTTCTGGGTTGGAACTAGTGGACTTTTTCAACTGCAAAATTTCATTCTCATGAGAATATCTGAGTTTTTGCATGTGAATGATTGCAAATTGGAAGTCACTGCTTTCACATAGATGTAATAGAAACCCATAAGTACTGGCAGGCTCATCTACTTTCATTCATACACTGATCAAGGCATGCTAGATGGTCATATGCCTAAAGTGCAGACAAATAGCTAAAAATTCCTCACCTGTAAGTGGTATTTTTTAAAAGTTATTTGTTTATGAAGACTACACCTGGCTGTCTCATTCATTATATTAATTCCTCCTCTTCACACCTTTAGTTGAACAGTAGTCAAGTGAAAACATGAGGGAAAATACTTGGTGGTCTATTGATCAAAAAAAAAAGTCACTCTCTGCTGGTATTGGGCACTCACTGTTATTGTTTAGTTTTGCTATGGAATAAAACAATTATTTTACTTTTTAGGATTTCATATTTTTGCTGCCTGAGATTAGGAAGATAAACAATGTCATATTCTAATTTGTACCTTCCAGGGTACTGCAGCTCCACTTTCCACTTTGCTTCCAGGAAAAAAGACTCATTAAATGAACTGTGCAAGTCTATTTAAAATACAGTTTCTGATTAGGAAAATAAACATAGCCAAACTTCATTAGGTTAATTTTCCAAACACTTCCAGTTAAACTACTGACTGGACAGCACATAAAAGCAGTATATCCAGAATAAATGAAAATAAAGAATTTATGTAGGTGCTGGTTACAGTTTCATATTCAGGGCTGAATTAAGTTTTGCAATTTAAAGTGGGGATTTAATCGCTGTTTCTGAGGCTTTACACATGAATTCATTAATTAAATGATGGATGTAATTAGTTCAAAATGTGTCCATAAGAAATTTAGCAGGGTGCATCAAACCTTTTTTTTTTTTTTTTTTTGTCATGAGCAACCTCAATTCAGGTATTATTCCTCCGTCTATGCAAAAGTTGGAAGAGAGATCACAAGTAGTTTGTGTGGTTTCTAAAATAATATTTAGAATTAATGGTCATAGTATATTATGTAAATGCTATGCCCTCACACATTAAAAATTAAGGTAAAAGGAAACAAACATTATGTAGCTACACAAAAATTACCTGTGTCAGAACGTTTCTACTGAACATTCTCCATTGTGGAAATCCTCTAATGTAATAGCAAATACCAAAGACATTTAATCAAGGGACAGCAAAATGTCATTAGGACTTTATGAACCATCATTTTCTATCTGGTGGATATGGACTGAATGGAAACCAAAACAGACAAGCTATCCTTTGTGGTTTGTAAAAACATACCATATTTTTTGTAAGATATAACCTCTGTAGCAATTGACAATCTTCTTCTGCAAAATGGTACCATATAAAGAATTGATGAGGAGTTCACTGTTCCTTACATACTATATTCCCAGTGCCAAATATAACTGCAAATTAGAAATTAAATCTGACCTCACATCAATGTAAATCTGGACTAATTACATAGACGTCAATGGAGTTAAGTTAGCATAAAGCTGGCGTGCGATTAGCATTAGGCCCAAAGGCTTTCTAAATACAGGTAGCTGGCTAAACTATGTTATGCTGGAGCAAATATCAAATCAGCTTTGGGCTGTACCAGGTACTCCATCTTACATCAAGTCTTCAGATTTCCATAGTTTGTCTTAAAAACACAACT
The DNA here is from genome assembly GCF_028017835.1 of Emys orbicularis. Classification (NCBI taxonomy): domain Eukaryota; kingdom Metazoa; phylum Chordata; order Testudines; family Emydidae; genus Emys; species Emys orbicularis. Next base: position 261,769,310 of record NC_088683.1, on the reverse strand, counting down.
CTGGCTGTGAAAGCACAAGTAGTAATATCAATTAGACCCAGTTCCTTCAAACACTTATGCAGATGCATAATGCACTGAAGTGAATGGGATTTCTCAGGTGTTAAACTTAAGCATGTGCATGTTTGTCAGATTGGAGCTTAGTTAGCATGGATTGTTTTAAGTTTTTATGTCCTGTGTCTTGTGTAATACAGAGTGTAATACCAGTTTAATATCCAATACTTCATCAATATTGGGGACCACTGTCCTAAATCAGCAAAACATTTAATCATGTGATTAACTTTAAGCACCTGGTGAAGTCCATCCCTCTCATGTTTAATAGCTTTGCTGGATGTGGGTGGCATGGGTTTATGGAAATATTTACATTCTTTGCTTGGTAGGGATGGACTTAAACACATGATTAAATGTTTTACTGAATTGAGACCGATCTCCTGTTGACCCAGTAATCTAGACAGGGCTCTCCCATCTCTGACTTTTATGACTTAAATATATTCTTCCCATTAAAAAGAAAGTTCATGTGTGGAAGGTGCTGCTTGGCAACACTGAACATCCATCAATTTAAGGTACTTTACTCATAAAACAGCTGCATTATCCAGCATACCAAAGCTTTTTTCTTGTCTTCCTTGTCAAAGTTGCCTGAATATATGTGTGTGTGTGTGTGTGTGTGTATATGAGTGAGTGTGTGTATGTATTCCTGCAGAGCTCTGAAGCATATTATATAAACAACACCCTAGAAGTTTATTTCCACGTAAATATTGTAACAATTTATGTTGCTCAAATCCACCTCAGAGGTAGTTCTCTTAGTTTTTAAATATCTACACAAATTTAGTAAAAAAGAATTGTTTGTTAGCACAACATTGATATTTCTGTCACAGCATCAGAAGCTTATAGTCTATTGCAATTTCTAGCCTACAGCTTAGTAACAGCAGGAAAGAAGTCACTGGTTGGTAAAATATTGTACAAGCCTAGAAAGCCTTTCTTAAATCAAAATCCAAAAGCTGGCAACAAAATGTCTGCAGAGTGTTTGCTATGTAGTCTGATGGGGGGAAAAGTCCTGCATTGTTAATATTCCAAAATGAATATTTTTGTAGACTTCCTCTCAATAATTAATTAGTTCACACTTTTTAATTAAAAAATGAAATACACATTTCTAGTCACACAATAACAAACATTCTACATGGCTCAAGAAAAAAAATCACTTTACTGTCAACATTGATCTGACATGCTCGGACACAAAAGAGTGATGACACAAAATGTCAGGAAAAAGGAAAGGAAAAAGAAAGCTAGGTGCTTTCATTTAGGCTGCAAGAGTTCAGAATATTCACACAACACATTTAAATTCTTATTTTTAACTTGGTTCTGCTCTCTTTCCCTGTAGCTGTCTTGGTCTGTGATATCTGTTTACATTTCTTACCTGAGACTATTATAATAGTTTCTATTATCAGAATGTTCCTCTGGCGAGGACATTAACATGTCTACTTATCTATCTTGGGTTTCTAAACTTCATCCATCTCCATGGTATCTCTGCATCTACCATACTATGTGAGCGACTGTGACAGGGCAGGGTTCCCCTCATGCTGGATTCCTTGCTACAAACAGTCCTTACACATTCCCATGGCAAGATCAACACCATGTGCTTTATTTACATTGTGCTATACAAATGCTTGTTCTCCACAGCATAAGGATTTTACCTCCTCCTCCCCGCCAGACCCAGGAAAGCTACCTCAACACCCCCGAAATCCTGTGCTTTTCTAGCCTTTCCTCTCCCTAGCTCTTCCTGTTCCTCTTTTAACTGTCCTCAGCCAATGAGCTGAATTACCTTGATAACTGGTTTAATCACCTGGTGCTTAATTATCTCATCAGTCTGGCCCATCCCATGCGGGGATGCTTACAAAGTGCACAGAGGGGTGAGTCACCCTTAGGCAACTCACACTGTGACAGTGACCCGGAGCTAGAGGAGTGTGTGGGAGAAAGGCAGAGTCTTTTCCCAAATGTTTCTCTTGCTGGTGCTCCTGCAAAAATAGTGAGCTGCCAAATATGAGCAAGGCTCCACCCACAGCTCCGGTGAAATCCTGGCCCCGCTGAAGTCAATTGGAAAACTCCCATTGACTTCAACGGGGCCAAGATTTGGGTGATTGAGAAGGACAAGAGTAGCTGCTGAAGGGAGGAAGGGACCAGACAATGAGAAGAAAAGCACTGAATAGGGAATCAAGTCTGGAGAAAGCTGACATGAGAATAGTAGTATTTGTCTGTGAGTATGGAGAAAACAGAAGTGCAGTAGCTAGGAAGGAAATCAGGTAGGGATGAGATGACTCATGTCTTCAATCCTACTTTTTATGTAATACATAGGAAGACTAATAATATGTAAACAAACAGCTAAAAATAGTAATCACCCACTGTAAGCAAAATAAAACATTCACTGTCTTATTTCTCTTGCCTGTTTTATTCACAGATATAAACACACATTGATCTAAACACCCAAACTGCACACACTTCTAACCTGAGTAATTGTATAATCTTATCATTCTAACCCTTGTCTTTCCACATGCCGGTTCCTGTCTACTGAATGTCACACCTAAAATTTAGAATATTAGATTTATTTTTAGAAAGAGAATGTTTCTTTCTTTATCCTCTAGGAAGCACCTGTAACACTTTTGGGAGACATAAAATAATAAAAATAATATTAGTGTATTACCATACTTATCTTCACTGTTTCTACATGTATCCCTTGCCAATGACCTGTCTTGCGAGTTAGCTGCATAATATGTTTGTTTTGGGCTGTGGTACTCTCTTGACCTGTCTGGTTCTTTAAACCCCCAGATTGCCCATTTGTTCAGTTCCACAGTCCTTCCATGGCTTGATTCCACTTCAGTCCCTACCTGTTCATCTCCTTAGAAATTTGTCTACCATGTGTGGCATCTCTAGACATTTTGATGTCCCTTGATTGTTCAATTTGCTCTGGGTTGTGGCACTGTGTCTTGATTTGAGCTGTTCATTCATCACTTTGGGATGTTTTGCATACTCCCATTATTGCCACTGACTCTAGTGATCAAAAAACCTTAAAGAATGGGGACTCACCCTGGGAATACGAGAGTCAAGCATGAGAGTGCTGTATTGATAGTATTTTTAAAGCAATACACTCTCACTGTCCCAGTTTAAAAAATGTAGCATGTTCACAATTGAAAACATGCACCAACATTCTCTGTCTTTATGTTTTAATCCTTATACTTAAATTCCTACCTCCCCCACTCCCAGATTGCTCCATTCCAGCAAGTAAGTTAGAGCGGCACAGTAAATACTTTCCATAATATCCATTGGCTATGAATGAAATTTGATGAAATTTGATTTTTGTACAGGAGCTCTGAGAGTTGATTCAATAGTTTGCTCTCTTCTTCCACGAAAGGACCATTTTAAACATCACCTTTCCATAAAACCGTTAAACATTTCTAATCTCCAAAAGCTTTTATGGCACATGCTGATTCAGTGAGGCACAATTTTGTACATTATAAATACATGAACTTCCTTCTCTTTAGTTTCTGCTTTCATTTACATTATATTTGATCATAAAAATGCTTTAAAAATAAAGCTGCAGTAGAAGCTGTAGCTTATTCAATATTTCAGCCCCAGCATATCACGGTTATTTCAGAGACACTAGCCATAAAAACAAATCAGAGGAAAAATTATCTCAATTCTGCTGCTACAATTCAATGAAACCATTCACTTAATACTACGGCTGCTGTAGTTTTCTAAAGTAACCCTTCTCACAAGATCTGTGTGTTGAAATGTATCCGCTCTTCAAACAAGAAGATTTATTTCAATAAAATTATATGTCAGATTTTGAAATCGTTTTCTCATCCAGAGAGAATTTTTGAAATTTCAATTTTTTTTCACTTCTTGAATTAGGACAAAAAGTCAATCTCAAAAATTTTAAATAATGGAAAATCCAGTGTGGGGGGGGGGGGGGGAATGGATCAGGTGAAAACATTTTTTTACTATAAAATGATGTAAGTTACAAAACAAAATCATTTTGACCTAAAAAAAGGACACTTCCCTTTTAGAAATGGTCAAAATGAGACAGACAATTTTTCAATTTTTTCTAAATGGGAAATTAGTCAAAAACGACTCTTTTCAGCAGGTAGTTTCAATTTTCACCAAGTGGGATATTCTATGAAAAAAGATTTAATGAAAAAAATTCCAACCATTTCTGGTACATAACCCACTATTGTTTGGATCCCCTGAGCGTGTACAGCAAAAGAAGAGAGGAAGGGTGGAAATGATAGGAAGAGAGACTATGACATGCTTAAAAGAAATTTTATTCCATTGCTGCTGTGACAGGTTAATAACTCTAAGTAACACAGGTCAATTCATTTAAAGCTATTTTCTGGCACTCTTTCCTTTGTCATGTACGAGTGTTTACATTTTAGATGAATTAACGTTTGACTGATAGACAAGACTGCTAATGGAATTCATCTTTATTAATGTAAAAGCTCAACACCACTTAAGACCATGAAATGAGGTACCATCATTTCCTCTGATGAAAAAGGAGGCCAGTAGAGTGGTAGGAACAATACACTTTAAGTGAGTTTACTGGAAGCTAATGTCATCTCACTGCTAGGAGAGAGGCAAGACTCACAGAGATAAGCCTTCTTCATCAGCACAAAATTGCAGACAGAGAATTAAGTTGTGCAAACAAGTGCACTGGAACAGAGGCCTGTAAGTTACGTATGACTCTAACAGGCATGTAACCCAGCTAGTGCACATCTAGAAAGAAGATGCACCTATCGTCACAGCAGTCCTTAGAATCAGTGGACTGTGAGAACTACTGAGGTTTCATGGCTGAATCCTTTGTTGTACTGAGTAAGTGCTGGTGCAGGGGGAAGGAGAAAAATTTTCAGCTCCCCAATCCTCCCACTGATCTTCACATTTCCTATCCCCAGAATAATTTTAGAGCAGCCTCATTGCTTCTCTAAGCTATGCCCCAGGGGCAATCTATTTACACCCCCACCCTAGTATTCCCCTTACACCAAGAGGGTATGGAGCACAGCCAGCTGTGTCAGCTAAGTATTCTCCCAGACTGGCAGAATCTCTCAGACGGCCAGAGCAGGACAGAGGGCACTTAGTTTAAAAATTCCTCTTCAATCTTTTTTCTTTCATGGTCCAGTGATTAGAGCTGCCTAGAGCTTGGGAGAGCTAGGTTCAATTCCAGGTTCTACCATAAACTTTCACCTTAATCTCTAACTCTCGATGAATGTGGGATACTCAGATACTTTGGTATTAGGGGCCATTTAGATAGCATGGGTCAGGATCTGTCATCATTCCTTGGTGTCTCATCCTTATTACAGAGATCAGCTGTTGGTAGAAATCTGTAAAAGTATCTGCTCAGAAACCCTACCACCACTGCAAGGAACAATCGCGTACCCAGTAATCAACAGTAGTGGGAGGCATTTCAGCAGCCACTACTGTCCTTGAATTAAAAAGGAAGCATGAAAGTGCAGGTCACACAAGTACTGAACAGATGACTATGTAAATATATGAAAAGGCCTTGGGGAATAATAAGCCCTGGGCAAGGGCCAAGAGATAGCTGGTAAGGTGATATGCTCACGGTCTGCTAAAAGGCAGTAGAGATTAAAAAAGACAGCAGAGATTTTGGGGAAGGGACTAGACCTGGTTGAAAATCTTCTGATAGAACACTTTTCTGTCAGAAAATGCTGATATGACAGAAATGTGTCGATTCTAGCAAAAGTTTGGATGGAAACCAGGCAGGCAGGCTGTCTGCCTCCCTGGGATCTCCAATGCCCCCACAACCTGCCTGGCTGGCTGCCTTGCTCTCCAGCTAGTGGACAACCTGGGTACCTGGGAATCCCCACAGCCCAAGTGGCAGGCTGCCCATGATACAGGGCTCTAAGGCTCCCTAAACTGCTTCAATTTCCAGATTCCAGGCTGGCTAGCTCCATGGCTTCCCGGGGGGAGAATTTTTAATCAATTGTTCAGCTTCAGAATGAATCTCCCCACCAAAAATGTTTTTTTTCCACAGGACTGAAATTCAGTTTCCTGGCCTGCTCTAGTGGGGACCTTCCCACATGGACAGCACTATGCGGCAGGGAGTCATGCAAGGAGCAGAGGGAGAAAACAAAAGCACAGAAGATCAGAACACATAAAAGACATGATAAGGAGTAAGCAAGCAGTAATATAAGCCATGGAGTGGGTCAGGAGGATTAAAAATAGGAGCAGGGCCTTCAAGTGACATGGTGGAAAATAAGTTGAGACTGAGTGTAAATAGAGAAGAAGAAGGGGTAGGGGAGGAAGAAATAGTATATGCTATCTGTCCTTTAGTGTGATGAATCCCAGTTCTGAGCTGAAAGGGGAAGTATAGATGCTTGTGTGATGTCCTGTCCATTTAAATGTTTTGGGAGCTCTGTACTCTCCTCCTCCTCAGTGCAAAATCTCACTTTCCTACTAGTTTCAGTTTTGCAGCCAGAACATTAAAGCCATGACAGGAGATAGCTGTCTTTCCATAAGCTTCCTCTGGATCTATCTCCTTCTCTGTTGGCAGGGCTGCCAAGAGCGGGATCGGGCCACGGTGAAAAAAAATTTTCGGGTCCCCCAGCAAAGGAGGACTGGCTAAACAGGGCGGATGAGAGGGGGGGGGAAGCCAGGGAAGCCGGGCCCCGGGCCCCATTCTGGACCGCCGGGCCCTGGTAAGGCAACGATGGGGGGGGAAGCCGGGCCCTGGGACCCCTTAATTTGTACCGGTTCCCCCCCCCCCTCGTCGGCCCTGTCTGTTGGCTCCGGTAATATAACAATGGGCAACACACACACATCCAGCAAAATTCCAACATGCTCATCTCCTTTCCACAGATCACCAAAGAGGGTGCTACCATTTCCTGCTTTTAAAAAGTTTAAAGGTGTTCCAGTGTCTTGCCAGGGGCATGTGTGATCTGAGCAGCTGAGGCAGCTTGCAGTGGTCAGGACCACCCTTGTGCCCATGTAATTTGTAACTTGCACCATTTTTTCAAGTCCACTGTGTAAGTTTAATGTTTGGCCACTAGCCTGGGACGGTCAGTCCGAACAATAGGATCTATTCCTGGCCTTGCTACTAAGTCACTCTGACAACTTGGTCAAGCACTTTACTCTCTCTGTGCCTCAGTTTACCAATCCGCAAAATAGTTATAGTTCCCTTCCCTACTGGGTGGAATTCAGGGAGTGGTTGCTTGTAAAGTGCTTTTATATTTTCAAATGAAAGGTATTATAGAAGTGCAAAGTATTCTCTTTTCTCTAGTCTTTCAATTACAGTATTTTAGCTGTTTACTTGTAACAACAGTAGTGAGCATCTAACTGTCAGACAAAAATATTGTTGCTGTTGTTTTTTTTAAAGGAACTTCTGCTGCGCAATCATCTTGCCACTCTACCTGAAAAAGTCTGAATGTTCCTTTTTCAGAAACTCACTAATGCTCTTCAGGCAGGACATTAGAGTGATGGGAAGCCATCATGCTACAATCAGAAGCTATATATACTGCTTTAATAAAAAGCTCCCAAGCCCAACTGGGCCAGAATCAAAGAACTCATTTCAACTCCTAAACTCTTATTTCCCAAACTTAATGTGCCATGACACCATAAGAATACCAGGCTGGCCCAATTATAAATGGCTTTTGCAGAAGATGCATTAATCACCTCCTTATTACTCTTATACTTGTCCCCACCACCCAGTATATTACTAACTTTTTCCAATGAACTCACTCTAGAGAGGCAATTCTGCATAAAAAGGATGTGTGCTATTTTTCACAGATGTAAATCCATGTGTGTTTTCTCTTTAAGTGATTAGACTCCTAAATTGCATTCTTTTCTTCAGGGCATTGGTTGGTGTAATACGGTTTTAATTTTTGCCTTGTGAAGAAACCTATCACTTTCAGGAAAGATAGGTAAACAATTACATTTCTTCTAAGAACCACCAACTAAAGATATGAACTTTTTTCTAGAAATTTTAAACCTGCATGTTTTTTTATTTTCATTTGAACAATAGAGCAGATAGATAGTAATGGGAAGTGTTTTGTCCTCTAGTCAGAATCTACTTAATGCTATGTAGCCTGCCACTCCAATGTTTATTCATTGTGCCAGGCACTCAGCAGGTGATAAAGATCTTAAAGTGTCCAAGGAAACAAAAGGGGCATTTGAATTACCATTTCATATTATTTCTCATTTGGGCAATTTTCTGCTTAGTCTTAAAAAGCAGATAGTACTTTTAATAAAACAGAGTCTTATCTGTCTTTTTTGAAAAGATTCCTTAAAAGTATCCGAAGAAGTGGGCTGTAGCCCACGAAAGCTTATGCTCTAATAAATTTGTTAGTCTCTAAGGTGCCACAAGTACTCCTGTTCTTTTTGCGGATACAGACTAACACGGCTGCTACTCTGAAACCTTACAAGTAATTAAAATTAAAGTCCTCCTCTTTCACCATTTGTACTCTAAGTTGTAGCTACTAGTCTATAGGTCTTGCTAATAACAGTGAGCTGTAACTGTAGATAAGTCCACTGCACCACAAAATATAAACATGACATCTCCATATGACATGTTTCTGATCCTTTTCATGCTTAGTAACTGATATTCAGAATCAGACCTTTTCATTTGATTAACTAAACAAGACAGAGCACAAAATGCTGACAAGAGTTTAGCAGCCATAATACACATCACAAGAAAGGTGAGCTGAGCTTTTTCAAACTCCATCCCAATATTTTTTTGCTCCTTTGCACAGAAAAATTGTTCTCATGCTTTTGTTTTTATAAGCATTTATTTCCACCTATTGGAGGAAAGAAACATGGTGACTGGATAGCTCAGGGGGTTTGTAATGGAATAAAAACCATTTGTAATGGATCACTTTTCATCTCCAGTGACTGGGAGCGGATGTCATTGGATGGCTATCCAGGCCCAATGAGACAGCTTTCTAGATCCACAGCAACTCCCATGGAGAGAAAGAAGTAATGACGAATTGAGCAATCACAATCTAACCAATTCCAAACTATTCTGTACTTTTTTTTCTTTTCTTTTTTTTTGGCATCTCTTTGCAGAGCTCTGTTCTAGGCAAAGCAGGACTCCAACTACATGCTGCTGATTGAAGTCCAGCCTAGTAGACCAAATGTCCATTTCACAAAAAAGAGTTTGAAAAAGGACAATAATTGATTGCCTTTATGTAGGTCCATTGCAGTTTTATTTTAGTTCAGTACCTCAAGTGTATGAAGATGAGCTAAACTGAAGTTCATGTGCGCTGCTGAGCTCCTATCAATGACTGGAAGCAGTAAAATGTGCTAGATTGTTGCAACTAATAGTCGAGTCTGCAGCTGTGAGTAGCTGGGATCTGAAGCCAGAACTGTGCAATGAAATACTGAGAGCTGTGCAGAGAATCTTGACTAGACTGTTGCCTTTGATTGTTCCACTCTGGAACTTTTCCGTACTTCAATAAAAGTTATGCATTTACTGAGGTACTTCAGAGGGGTTCTTTGTAACTTTTCAAAACAACAGTCTCACAAGAGAGATTGAGGAAGAACAATGTGCTGCTCCCATATCCTTGCAGAAGAAGGTTAAGGCAGCAGTTCCCAAACTTTCAAGTAAGGGGGCCCATTAAGTACATTTGTGTCTTTTGGGGGGGATGTACTCTTACCACTGCTCTCCCCTCCCCTCACCCTCAGCCCAAGCCTTCTGCTCAGCCCCTCCTCCCAGGCCCCTTGCTGTTATTCTCTCAGCCCCGCCCGCTCCTGCAGCCTCAGTCAGCCCCTCTCCCCCTGCAGCCAGGCCATGATCACTACCAGGCTACTGACTGGTCACTTGCTGATTCCAGCCACTTCTTCTGTGCTGCTGCTGCTACCCAGCTCCTGCTCCCTTCTGCCCAGGGGAAGTGAGAGTGTAGAAGGTGAGGGGAAGAGTAGGGAAGTGCCTCTGTCTGGGGCACACACAACTCACCCAGAACTTTCCCACAACCATAGGTGCCGACTCTGTGGGTGCTCCAGGGCTGGAGCGCCCATGGGGGGAAATTAGCGGGTGCTCCGCACTCACCGGCAGCCAAGCACCCTCTGCCTTGCCTCCTCCGCCCCTCCCAAGCGCACTGCATCCCTGCTACTCCCCCTCCCTCCCTCCCAGCACTTCACCCCCCCCCCCCGCTGCCTAACAGCTGTTTGGCAGTGCTTAAGACTTTACAGGAGGGAGGGGGAGGAACGGGGACACGGCGCACTCAGGGGAGGAGGCGGGGCAGGGGCAGGGACTTTGGGGAAGGAGTGGAATGGGGTCGGGCGAGGGCAGTGCAGGGGAGGGGCCAGGGGCGGGGAGGGGGTCCAGCACTGACTGGGCAGGGGGGAAGTCGGTGCCTTTGCCCACAACCAAGTGGGAAACATTGTGCTAGGGCAGTGGCTGTCAACCTTTCCAGACTGCTGTACACCTTTCAGGAGTCTGATTTGTCTTGTGTACCCCCAAGTTTCACCTCACTTTAAAAACTACAGTAACACCTTGCTTAATGTTGTAGTTATGTTCTTGAAAAAATGCTACTTTAAGTGAAACGATGTTAAGTGAATCCAATTTCCCCATAAGAATTACCGTAAATGTGGGGGGGGAGGGTTAGGATTTTTTTTCGCCAGACAAAAGACATATATATATATATATACACACATACACACACACACATACACAGTATAAGTTTTAAACAAACAGTTTAATACTATACACAGCAATGATGATTGTGAGGTGAGATTGCTGAGGTGGTAAAGTCAGAGGGTGGAAGAGGGTGGGATATTTCCCAGGGAATGCCTTGCTGCTAAATGATGAACTAGTACTCGGCTGAGCCCTCAAGGGTTAACACATTGTTGTTAATGTAGCCTCACACTCCACAAGGCAGCACGAATGGAGGGAGGGGAGACAGCATGGCAGAGAGAGACAGAGACAGACACCGTGTGTGTGAGAGAGAGACGTGTATTGCCCCTTTAAGTACGCTGACCCCATTCTAAGTACACTGCCCTTTTAAGTAGATCAGCAAGTTGAGACAGCAGCTGCTGCCAGCAAGCTCCCTCCATCCTGAGCCCTATCATGTCCCCTTTTCCCCGCTCCTGCCTCCCGCTGCTCTGTGGAGATGAGGTATAGGAGCTGGGGGGCAGGAGCGGGGGGGGGGGGGATACCCTGACATAGCACCCCTGTTCCCCCTACCTCTGCACAGCAAGCAGGAGGCTCCCGGGAGCAGCTCCAAGGCAGAGGGCAGGAGCAGCACATGGCAGTGGGGGGAGGGACAGCTGAACTGCCCGGCAATTGATAGCCTGCTGGGTGGCTGCCACACAGGGAACTTAGGGGAGCTAATAGGGAGGCTGCTGTCCCACGCTGGTTCCAAGCCCCCACCAGCTAGCTCCAATGGGCTGCTCTTCCTGCAAGCAGTGGACAAAGCAGGATGCTGCCAAATGATGTTAGAAGGGAGCATTGCTCAACTTTAAACAAGCATGTTCTCTAATTGATCAGCAATGTAACAATGAAACAACGTTAACCCGGACAACTTTAAGTGAGGAGTTACTGTACTTGCTTACAAAAATCAGACATAAAAATACAAATGTCACAGCACTATTACTGAAAAATTGCTTACTTTCTCATTTTGTCTGTATAAAATTTTAGTTTGTACTGACTTCGCTAGTAGAAAAGAGGAGACTAAGGGGGGATATGATAGAGGTATATAAAATCATGAGTGGTGTGGAGAAAGTGAATAAGGAAAAGGTATTTACTTGTTCCCATAATATAAGAACTCGGGGCCACCAAATGAAATTAATGGGCAGCAGGTTTAAAACAAATAAAAGGAAGTTCTTCACACAGTGCACAGTCAACCTGTGGAACTCCTTGCCTGAGGAGGTTGTGGAGGCTAGGACTATAACAGGGGTTTAAAAGAGAACTAGATAAATTCATGGAGATTAAGTCCATTAATGGCTATTAGCCAGGATGGGTAAGGAATGGTGTCCCTAGCCTCTGTTTGTCAGAGGGTGGAGATGGATGGCAGGAGAGAGATCACTTGATCATTACCTGTTAGGTTCACTCCCTCTGGGGCACCTGGCATTGACCATGGTCAGTAGACAGGATACTGGGCTGGATGGACCTTTGGTCTGACCCAATACGGCCGTTCTTATGTTCTTAGTGCTTTTTATGTAACCTGTTGTAAAACTAGGCAAATATCTAAATGAATTGATGTACTCCATGGAAGACTTTTGAGTACCCCCAGGGGTACACGTACCCCTGATTGAGAACCACTGCATTAGACAACAGAATGGGGAGGATCATGCTATTATTTACCCTGAGGATTTCTTTGGATAACCCAAAGACTTCAGTCTCTGTAGCTGACTTTCCCGCATCTTTCACAAGTCATTTCAATAATAAATGCATTTCTATAGTGTCTTCAGCACATACACTCTTGTCTCTAAAGCAGCAGTCCCCAATTTGGGGGGAAACCCACCTAGGAGGGGGCGGATGAACTTTTTTTTGGGGGGGGGGGATGTGTGGCTGGGCCGAGGCCAGCCCCAATGCGGGGGCAGGGAGGAAGTGCCCTGCTCCACTCCCAGACGCAGATCCATTCCACTCCCTGCTCTGGCCCCAGACCAGCTCTGCCCTCATTCCCTCTCCACCCTGAGACCAGCTGTGACCCCAGCCACAGCTCCACTCTGCCCCCTTATCTGCCCCCAGCCTGGCTCCGCCCCCATTCCTTCTCCCCCCAGACCAGCTCCGACCCCAGCCACAGCTCAACTCTGCCCCCAGTCTGGCTCTGCCATCATTCACTCTCCAACTCTAGCCAGCTCTGCCGCTAGCCCCAGCTCCTCTCCCATCCCCAGCTCTGCCTTCAGCCCAAGCTCCGCTGCTGAGGAAGCCTTGGCTGTGCAGTATTGGAGGAAGGAGGTAAGGACAGATTGTGTTACTGGTAAGAGGGTGCGCAACTGAAAAAGTTTGAGCACCACTGCTCTAAAGTATCCTAAAACCAGTATTATTTAAAGAGTAAAACTCAAAAGGTTAATTTCTGGGGAATCATTAATCCTCATAAGTTTGTGAAGTAGGTAATTAGTCGAGGTTCATTAAACCACATAAAATACAACAACATCCCAGAAAGAGACTAGTTGGAATATTTTACAATTTTATGGAAATGATTAACAATGAGGGGAAACTTGTCTGTTTATTGTGGATTACTGACATGGATATGAAAACATTGGTCATCAGCAAAAAAAGGTATGTTTTCCCAATTCAAAGGTCTTTTCATAATACAGCATTAAGATTAAACAGGGTTTGTTTAATTAATGGTATTGTACTTACAGACATCCCTGACAAACCTCATTTACCATTTAGAGTACAAGCAATTTGGGGCACTGTGTGTCTGTACATTGCTCAACACAATGAACAGCTAGTGCCAATTACAGCTGGAACCTCTAGAGGCTAGAGGTCTCCAAACTTTTTTGATCGCGCACCCCTATCAGTAAAAAAATTTTGAGCACGCACTCCCTGCCGCGCCGAAACAAAAAACAAAACAAAACAAAAAAAGGCGCTCGGACTCCCGCCCAAACTGCCGAAGCAAAAAAAAAAAAAAAATTGCTCAGACTCCCACCTGACGAAGCAAAAAAACCCCCAAAAAAACAAAAACCGTTCCTCCTGCCGTGCACCCCCAAGGATCCTCTTGTGCACCCCACTTTGGAGACTACTGCTGTAGACACTACTGTAATACAACTCCACCCCCAATATATACACAAACACATATGTTGTGGTGTGATATGTAAAATATAGCTTTCAGCAAGCAGCCTGCTTTTAGGGTATCCACATTATTCGTGAGTAGAGCTGGGCAATATTTTTCAAATGCAAATCACAACATTTCACAAATTCATGTCAAATTCACCAATTGTTTTAGTTAGAAAAAAAAATCCAAGAAAGTCAAAACGAAACATTTTGACATTTTCTAAGTGAGAGGTTTTAATTTTTCGATTTAAAATGCCTTTTGAATTATGTTTTATTTGATATTTGTTTTCAGTTTTTTCATTTCACCAAATGATTTTAAAATTTGTTTCGGGTCAACCCAATTTTTTTTTTCCATTTTGGCCACCAACCAAAAAAGAAAAATCAGTTAATTGCACAGCTCCACTCATGAGTGGCAAAGGCATGAGTAAATTATGTAGTCAGCCCCTACAGAGTGCTGGTAAAAACCTTTTACCCTCACTCCACAATAATGTTTTCTCTACATGCCATTCAATGTTACATTAAAGTATTTAGATAAATGTTGAGTCTTAACTTTTTATTGGAACTTTACTTCATATCCATCTCTCTCTAAAGCAGGTTGGCTTAATTACCAATGTATGTAACTATGCAAGGGTCACAGGGAGAAAAATTTTCACACACCTCTAATAATGCACTCAAAAATTTTTTTTTTTTTTTTAATACTCATAAAAATGTCACTATAAATGTACTACCTCAGAAATCTATAGGGCTAGGATTAATTGTTGGGCCCCATTGGGAAGCTGGGAATGTCAAAAATTCTCATTTCTAGATCTGCAGAGCCATCTCATATCAGAGGTGTCATTGTTATATACAAAAGAGCTATTACAGCTCCAGGACTAAATTATACCTGTTGTGAGGCTCAGGGCAGAAAGGTTTAATTTGGGTGGAAATTCCATGTTTTGCAGAAGAAGTATGAGGCAACATTTACCTGGCACTGACTTTTACAAACAATGGTGGTTGTTTCAAGCTTTTTCAGGTGTTTGGAATGTAAAAATAATTCCCAGGGAGATGGATCAGTCCCTTTTGACCACCTCACTTGCCCTGTGCCCATTAATTCAGGTAACTAGCCCTATGGGTAATTCATTTTTGTATACCACTGCACTGGAGATTTTACATTATACATATATAATAGTTAAGTACAGTATTAGAGAAGCTCTCAGCCAGCAGATTAAATACTCTTCCCCCGACGTTCATGTTTTCTTTTTCTAAAACACTGATTTACCTTCAAAATTTTACTGTCAATACCAATGAAGTCATCATGTAAGTTTAATTTCCCAGTAGGTCTGAATTACAACAAGAATGTTATAGTTTTATTATGTTCAAACAAACCCAAAATTGATGACTAACCATATGACCTCACGACCTTGAAAGTCCTCAATGTTACACAAATGAATGGCTAATGACTTTCATCCACAAAGGAACAACACCCACAAAGCTATGTATCCCCGTAAGTCTGCATCAGAGTTGTTACCTCATGTGCATTTCCAGCAGCTTCATAGGATATGAAGGTGTCCCTCGGCACAAGCAGATGTCATCCTCTGCTGTGCCAAGATGTGTGCACATATGGTGTCCCTGATATCCTTTGCCCACTGGGAACCAGAATCAGGGTGCAAGTGGGTAGGATCCAGCTGCCTGAACAGACTTGTCTTGATCCCACTCAGGATAGAAGCATGCTCCTTTACCTTCACAAATGTTACGTAGTATGCAGTAGTCAACAATTATACAAACAGCATTTGCCACATTGGCATCCAGATGGATGTACAGGCAGTGCCAATGAGCTTTAAGCTTACCAAACATGCAATCCATGATCATTCTGCAGCTACTTAGCTTGTAATTGAATTCCCTTTGTCCAGGGTCATTGATGTCAGGGTACGGTTTTCTGACCCATAGCTGGAGCAGGGTCTCTAAAATAATAGTTGGCATACACATGCCATACAGAACCATATCATTTTGAGGGAATAAAGTCACTTCTTCCCCCTTTAAATACAACCCTGATCCCCTCAGCACCCTGACATCATGAACCATTCTAATATTTCCCACATTTGTATTCAGAAATCTGCCTCTGTGGTCCGCTAAGCCTTGAAGAACAAGTGGAAAGAAAGCTATTCAGTTCACATACTCACTTGCCCATTGTGGTGGGCAAAGTTTTGGGACATGAGTGCCATTGATAGCCCTTGCACAGAAACACCATCTTTTGAATCCAGCTATTATTTCTGGACCTTTTCTTATAGCAGCTACCTGTAGATAAATCACTGTGTTAATTGCCTCACAAACCTGCGTCATGATGAACCAAGTGTGGGCTTTCCAACCCCAAAATGGTTTGCATTGGACCTACAGCTGCCTGGTGTAGTCAGCTTCCACAAGACTATAGCAACTTGCTTCTGAACTAGTATTGCTTCCCTGAATCAAGTGTTCTGGCACTGAAGGGTTCGTGCAAGCTCTTCACACAGCTCCATGAAGGTCAGTTTCTTTATTTGGAAGTTCTGACTTCACTGCTGGTCCTCCCAGGTTTCCAAAATAATGCGATTTCACCACACCATGCTTGTTTCCCTGCACCAGAAGGGATGGTCAACTGAAGGGCATAACATGACAATCCCGGAATTCACCATATCTGTACAATGTGAGCTAAATCAATGGTCATTGACCAACATCTTCAAAGTGTCAGAAAATGCTGCCCAAATTCCACCCAGCAGGTCACTAAGCACCCACTCCACTGCAGAACCATGTATCCCACAATAAGGAGCAGGACCAGATCATCATCCAAGCGCTCCATCTCTTCCACACAGGTTTGCAGGGGATAACAGTGAAGGGTGACATGATCAGGCACTGCCATCAGCAAACAGATGAAGACAGGGGACAGTACCAAACATTCAGCAAATAGAGTGTCTCCTGGTGATGCACAGATCCTTGGGATACTGCCACAGAAATGGTAGCGCTAATGATGCGGGTATACGTGTGTGTACTATGTTAAACCTATGTCCAGCACAGCTTATGTGGACTCTTGGGCACTGCTATGGGGAACATTCATGAGCATTGCATGATCCACTACTCAGGTATGTGCACAAGTGTAGCCATATACAGAGTAAAAATAAGAGAAGATGTATTACAAAACTATAAGTCTAGCAATGATTTCTGATTCCATCTTAAGCCAACTAAATTCAGCACACTTAACTTGCCACAGAAAATCCTCCCTCCCCCCCCCCCCCCACCCCCCAAAAAAAGTCTTTCTTGCTTTTGATATACCAGATTTCTACAGTAGGGTTGCATTTGACTTCAACAGCTGGAGGAGAGTCTGTTATTTCCAAAAGATTCACAACGGCTGCATCACTCTGAGTAAATAATTCACACTCGTGCAAACTTGCAGTGAGATGCATTAATTTTATCAAATCAGCCCCTAACAACAGTGCCATTTGTGCATCACCCCAGTACTTTTTCCATTTGATTTACATTTTAATAATACAAAAAAAATTACCAACGATGTGGCACCATGGTGCCAGTAATATGATTGTATGAGGAATATATGTTTTTCTGTACATACAAATACAAAAAGTAATCACCATGAGCAGTACAAGTCAATCTGTTACAGATTCTCCCAAAGCTAGATAAAACAAATGGATTCCCTCTGCATGTTTGAGCACCTAGCAAGAGCCACAGGATTTTAGAACCCAATCCTGCAATCGAATCTGTGTGGGTGGACTCAGGGATTACAGGATGAGGGCCTTAAAATCCCAATCCAACTGTTAGTACTGGAGTTGAACTCTGATAAAATATAACAAATCCTGGTGCATTGTACTACTAATAAACAGGCTTTGCAGCAAACGTTACAAAATTATGATAACATTTTCTGATTCTAATGCAAATATTGTCTCAAACTGCCTGGGTTCCCATTTAGAGCCTCTAAAACAACCACATTTTCAAAAGTGAAATTACTATATATAATGCTTCTTTCCCCAGGTTAGCCTTGACCTTTTTTCACTTGATGACTTTTTAAAGATGATGGACATTGGTCTGCAGCTCAGAATGGAGGAGAAAGCATTTAGGAATCAAAAATATACATTAGGTTAATTTAGATGTGATGCTATCGTAAAGTGTGCAATTTAATTTTGATAATTCTGTCAAAACATTATTCAGTTGTAACTGTACCTTCCTAAATGTGGGATGATAATTTCCTTTACAGGAAATCACTCAGAAAGGTTTCTAAGGAAACAAGGCAAGCACACCAAACTAATATCAGGTTTTATATGACAGCAAATGCCACGCAAGGAGAGAGGGAAGAGAATTTTCAAGAGAAAGGTGCTGTAAATGTGAATGTAGAAAATCCGGCTTTAAACACACACTCTTAAAGGATTTGGCTGCTTCTTATTTCAAGTGTCTCACTGGAATAAGCAAAAGTGCAGCAACATATCCTAACAATATTATTCAAGGTGTGTAAATACTATGAGGACTTGTTTAAGGTAAACATAGTAATGGGAGGAAATTAAGCAAAGGAAAACATAAGCTAAATTTTGTAAAAAAAAAAATGATCTTGTTTAGGATGTGAAATAGTTCCCCAAGGGAAGTTGTGGGAGTTCCATTATTCATTGGTATTTTTATAAGTATTTGTGATTTGACCTTAGATAAATTCAGATTGGAAATAAGGCACACATTTTTCACAGTAATGGAAATTAACCCTTGAAACTATTTACCAAAGGCAATTTTTAAATCAAGATTGGATTTCTTTTCCTAAAATACATATATTCTCTAGTTCAAACAAGAATTAATTCAGTGACGTCCTATGGCCTGTGTTATAGACTAAACTAGGTCAGGCTAGTCAATCACAATGACCCCATCTGCCTTTACACTTTAGTGATCTATTAATTTATCTATGAAATCATCATCATTTGTGCAATGGAACTTAGAAAATGGGGATAAAAATGGTGAAATAGTTTCCCTTTGGAAAAACCATGGTAATTAATTTATTTAAGCACGTTTCTCTGAGGCACACATTCACCATTCCCTCCCCCCCCCCCAAAAAAACCCTTAATATTTTCGTAACAAGAAAGGGTGTCTTTAAATGGGACTCTCTCTTTCAGGTCAAAAATGGTTTTTTGCTTTTCACAAAAGTCTGATGAAAATATTAAAAGTGTAACTTTTCCCACAAATTCATAGAGCCTGATTCTGCATCAGCAATGATTGTTTTACACTCTTGAAACTCCACTGACTTCCAGTGGTGTTACTCATGTCCATACCTGTAACCGAGAACACAATCAGGTGTGAAATATTTTGCCAGTTTCAGTGGTGGAGACAATTATTCACCTAATTTTTGCTGCAGGTTCTACTTCCAAGATGTCAGGTCTGTGTACTATTCACTAGGGAAGTACTAGCCATTATACTCCATAGTGTTCATTATGTGATCTTTTATTTCTTATCTGTTATGAACTTTGTTAATGCAAGTGTAAATATTGGCTATGTCCCCAAAAGGGATTAAACTAGAAGACCAGAGCACTCACAGCTTTGGTGGCTCTGTGGGAACATGTTTATGTGACTGGGATAGCTTAGGAGGTCTAAGGCACTGGTTTTAGGATCTAGGGTGGCTAGACTGTCAAGTCCCATGTCCCAAGGAGGAGGTGGTGTCAGCCATGTAATCTGAGTCTGGGACTATGACCCTATAAACCCAGGGCTAGAAACAGTGACTAGACTCTGTCCAGATCCAGTTTGCTTAGGAGCATGTGGGACCCAGTGATCAGGTCCATCCATAAGACTGGTGACTGTACAGAAAGGTAATGGCCAAGTTTGTAACAGTGACTAACGGACAGTCCATAGCCTTCAAGAAGGATGTTGAAAAATTGGAGAGGGTTCAGAGAAGAGCCATGAAAACGATTAAAGGATTAGAAAACATGCCTTATAGTGATAGACTAAAGGAGCTCAATCTATTTAGTGTAACAAAGAGAAAGTTATGGGGTGACTTGATTACAGTCTATAAGTATCTACATGGGGAAGAAATATTTAATAATGGGCTCTTCAGTTTAGCTAAAAAAGATAGGACACAATCCTATGGCTGGAAGCTAGATAAATTCAGACTGTAAATAAGGTGCACATTTTTAACAGTTAGAGTATTAACCCTTGGAACAATTTACCAAGGGTCCTGGTGGTTTGTCCATCACTGATAATTTTTACATCAAGATGAGATGTTTTTTCTAAAAGATATGCTTGGTGGATTTTGAGAAAGTTTTCTGTCCTGTGCTATACAGGAGGTTAAACTAGATGATCACAATGTTCCCTTCTGGCCTTGGAATCCATGAACCCAAAACATGTCTCCTACAATCTCTATGAATTAAGCAACCAGACACCTTGCCAACCTCATTTCAAGCTTCAAACCAACATGTATCAGCCACAACGTACCCTTCTAGACTCCAATTAGTACTGGATTCCTGTAATGCTTTTTAGGTGCTTGGCAGATTCAAGTAATACTGTACCTGACAAAACACTTCTCTCAAAATCTTAAACAGCCTATGGTGCATGAATCCTGAAGCTGCCACACAAGCAAGATCCTCCCTCGTGACAGATTATATACTTCCTTTTATTTTCCACCATTTGTGTATCACTATTACACTGTAAATCACTGGGATGTAAAATGTTATTTGCAGCTTCAGGTTGTTCTCAAATGGATTACTATATTATATACCGAAAAGATAAATACAAGTATATTGACTGTATATTGAAAGACTTGCTTCATTTATGAAACCGGTTATCACATACCAAGGATTTGAACATCACAAAACAGTGAGGTTTCGTTATACTGCTTGGACACATTCCCTCATAAATCATGGATAGAGGAAGAAATGGGAGGTGGACTAGTAGGTGTTTTATCAGCAGCCTGCTATTTTGGGATTCATGGTCCGAGAAACCGGAGCTTACTCAGAAGTAGAATCTCTTTATAACATAGATATTGGGGTGTATTTAATTACTCTCAAATACACCAATAGACTCTCTCCAGGAATTCATCTACACAGTGAGCAAAGGCCTTAAGTGCTCTGGAGCCAAGGAACTGGGACCTGTGATCTTGGGTATGTCTACACTGCAGCAGGGATCCTCCCAGCTCAAGTAGACGGAGTCGCATTAGCTCGATAGTAGCAGGGGTCAGGTAGGCTTGGACAGCCAGCCCAAAGTACTGGCCATGCTTGCTACGACATCCACACTGCTATTTTTAGCATGCTTTCTCAAGATGGGCTAGCGCAAGTCTTTCTATCTGGGCTGCGAGGCTTGCTCCCAGCTGCAGTGTAGACATACCATTAAATACCCCAGTACTGCCAAGGAGAACATGAACTTTTCGCTGGAACCTTGCTAAGACAGGATATTTTGTATGTACTTATCCCTTCTTGCTGGAAACAAAATCTGTTTCCCTTTCATAAAGGAAGACCTGAACTGAGAAGGAAACTTTGTTTGTTTCCTGTGCCACAAAAAAAGAAAGAACTTCCCCCTTTGAACTTGCCAAAAGGGAATCTCTCAGTTTATCAGCCCACCTGTAAGAAAGAGCAAGGACTGTTTATTTGAACCCTGCTGAGGAAGGAAATGAATTGCTTACTTCCCTCCAAGAAACAATGCCCTAAATAATTGTTTCTAATCCTAAAGTAAAATCGAGATCTTCATATAAAGACATTTAATTTTTTCCCCTCTTTCAAGAGGGAATGGGATTCTCTGTCTGACACACACACACACACACACACACACACACACACACACTATTTATTGTGGCATTTGCAATGAAGAGGAGGACCTGGCTTATATCACAAACATAATACTATACATAACCAAGCCAGGGCATAAAGAATATAGAAAGAGGCAGGGAAGACAACAGACAACCCATCAGCAGTTTAACTACAAGGCAGAGGTCCAGGAGTCATCTATTGTCCAATTATCTATTATTGCCAAAATAGTTGTCTAAGGAGCTTGCCACTGAGCCAGATCCTGCTGCTGGAGAAATATGTTTCACAGCCAGGTAATCTGTTTCCTCAGATTGGTATATTAAAAGGAGTAGGAACAGAAAATAGAAGATGAAACTGACCGTGTAATGCAGTAGATGACATCAAGAGGATTCTGCCAGAAAGAGTTTTTGTGAGTAGCAGGTTGGAGGGGTTTCAGTGATCAATAGAACTACATATTGTTTGAAATAAAAGAGTTAACTTTACAAAATAGAAATCCAATAACGTTAAACTATAAATAAGGTTGTAGATCAATAATGCTATCTACTGATGTTCTATTTATTCATAAGAAACTGCAGGCTTAATTTATATTAATTTTCGTGTGTACTTGTTAGGGGGTTTTACACTTCACATTCCTGGCAAATACTTGGATTACAGCAGGGAAACAAGAATGTTGTCAGGATTCTTTCATATTTTAATTCTTGGGAAACTTAGAGCAGAGCTGTGGGAATAATGGATTTTTTTGGTTTGCTGCCAATTCTGTATAAAAGTTTTTTTAAATTGTGGCTGGTCAAACCAAAAATGAATTTATTCCAAAATTTTGGTGAATCAAAAAAGTAAAAGATTAATTTGATTTAAAATGAAATGAAATAAATGTTTGTTTGATTTTTTATTTTTAAAGTAAAATTAAAGAATTTTGAAACAACTTTGTTTCAAATGGGAAAAATAAACATTTTGTTTCAAAAATGTCTAAATGAAATTTTGATTTTTTTTTTTTAGAATTTTTTTTTTAAAACAAAAATGACATTCACACAATGTTTTGGTGTCAGCAAAGCTGCATTTTTCTTTGAAAACATTTTCAATCAAAAATTTTTGTCCCGCTCTAAGGCATGAGAACAGATATTAAAAAGGTGCAAACAAAGTATCCAACTACCCCCACCCCCAAAAAAACCCACTACTTTCACCTCTCCTAAAGTTTCGCATAAAATGGATGTGGATGTCAACCTGTTTCACCAGCAGTCATGTAGGAATTACTCAGCTCTCACTCACCTTGCTAAGCTACAGAGGTCATACCTTCCCAGAAATGAACAATTTATCTATGACATTAGATAACTTTTCTTTAACATTAGACATGCATGTTAAATCTATTTATTCTCCAAAAATACATTGGCCAAATTCTGCACTCCTTATGCAACTCAAACTCCCATCAATAGAAGTCTGAGGAGACTGAGGATGCAGCATCATGCTCACAGCTCCTATGGGGGACGCATGCAAGGGCTCTTCTATCACTCACAGTAGTACATGATTTCCCTGTCCAAATAAAATTAAACTGACCAGACTGACATACCACTAATATCTAAGTTCAAACATTGTTGCATTTGAATTACTTTTACAATCATGTATCTCTAGGAAAGAGTGGATCATCAAAACCACTGTAGCACATCAGCAAAAAATCTAAAAGTACCTAGTATTAATGAATCCCTTGATTGCTGGGCCTTTCTGCAGTTTCTCAGCTGCAGTCAAACATGATGGTGTCTGGGGAACTCCACCCAGCTAGCTACATCACATTTATTGGTGATCTAATGGCTTGCTTTAAGTATTGTGTCTAATAACTTTCCAGAAAAGGAGGTAAAAATGAAAATGTTAGGAAAAAGTCAGTGACACTATATGAATAGAAGAGTTGGGAAGGGGTGGGAGAGAGAGTTGGCTTAAATTAATTAAAGGATTTTTTTTTTTTTTTTTTGCTGGCCAACAGATTTACAGGGGCGGGGGGAAGAAAGAGATTCTTAAGAAATCCTGACACTTGCATGTCTTTTTCCCGGGACTAAGAGTATACTGGGTAAAAAAAGATGTTTGAGTCTGTGACGGGTTGGATCACAGAAACCCCCTTGGGAACTGCCAACCAATGTGCCAAGACTACTTCTGCCCCTGCTTTTCCTGCCATCTTGGGAGAATATGGGCACCCTGTCTTGCTGAGCCAGATATGCCTGTCTGCTCCAACAAAGACCCAGGGTCTGAATTACTTGCCCCAAAGCTGCAGACTTAACTGAAAGCAGCTTACAGAAGTGTTCCTGTCTTTAACACTCAGATGCCCTACTCCCAGTGGGGTCTAAACCCAAATAAATCTGTTTTACCCTGTATAAAGCTTATACAGGGTAAACTCATAAATTGTTCACCCTCTATAACACTGATAGAGAGATATGCACCGTTGTTTGCTCCCCCAGGTATTAATACATACTCTGGGTTGATTAATAAGTAAAAAGTGATTTTATTAAATACAGAAAGTAGTATTTAAGTGGTTCCAAATAGTAACAGACAGAACCTAGTAAAATAAAATAGAACACGCAAATCTAAACCTAATACATTAATACAACTGAATACAGGTAAAATCTCACCCTTATAGATGTTTCAATAAGTTTCTTTTCTCAGACTGGACACCATCCTAGTCTGGGCACAATCCTTTCCCCTGGTACAGCTCTTGTTCCAGCTCAGGTGGTAGCTAGGGGATTCCTCATGATGGCTTTTTGTTTGTTCTGTTCCATCCACTTATATATTTTTTGCATAAGGCAGGAATCCTTTTTCCCTCTGGGTTCCCATCCCTCCTCACTGGAAAAGCACCAGGTTAAAGATGGATTCCAGTTCAGGTGACATGATCACATGTCACTGTAAGACCCCAAGTCTTCATTCCTCCCAGCCTGACTCACAGGAAGGCTTGCCTGCAAACAGAGCCATCCACAGTCAATTGTCCTGGTTGATGGGAGCCATCAAGATTCCAAACCACCATTAATTGCCCACACTTTGGATACTTACAATAGGCCCTCAGAGTTATATTTCATATTTCTAGTTTTAGATACAAGAGTGATACATTTATAGAAATAGGATGAACACACTCAGTAGATTATAAGCTTTGTAATGATACCTTACAAGAGACGTTTTGCATAAAGCATATTCCAGTTACATTATATTCACTCATTAGCATATTTTTATAAAATCATATAGATTGCAACGTCACAGAGTCACTCTAAGATTTTTTTTAAAAAATAAAGTGTTTAGAAGGAATTATATGTTTTCTGGGGAAAAGTAAATAAATAAAAGGTTATGTAAAATTTAAGGTTACAATCATGCAACCCAGAGAGAATTGGAGTCTAACAATGATTTATGTATATTTAAAGCTACTGTATTGTGCTGATTGCTGCATTTAAACTGTATTTGCTTATGCAACAATACGGCATAACAAGAAGCTACTACTTACTGTGATATCCTCACTGCAATACACAACTTTCTATGCAGCGGGTATGTGTGTGTGTTAGAAATCAGGCTTCTTATATCAGAGAGAACAGGAGTACTTGTGGCACCTTAGAGACTAACAAATTTATTAGAGCATAAGCTTTCGTGGGCTACAACCCACTTCTTCGGATGCATATAGAGTGAAACATATATTGAGGAGATATATATACACACACATACAGAGAGCATGAACAGGTGGGAGTTGTCTTACCAACTCTGAGAGGCCAATTAAGTAAGAGAAAAAAAAACTTTTGAAGTGATAATCAAGATGGCTCAGTACAGACAGTTTGATAAGAAGCAAGTGTGAAAATACTTACAAGGGGAGATAGATTCAATGTTTGTAATGGCTCAGCCATTCCCAGTCTTTATTTAATCCTGTGTTGATTGTGTCTAGTTTGCATATCAATTCCAGCTCAGCAGTCTCTCGTTGGAGTCTGTTTATGAAGTTTTTCTGTTTTAAGATAGCCACCCGCAGGTCTGTCATAGAATGGCCAGACAGGTTAAAGTGTTCTCCCACTGGTTTTTGAATATTATGATTCCTGATGTCAGATTTGTGTCCATTAATTAAGAATATTCAAAAACCAGTGGGAGAACACTTTAACCTGTCTGGCCATTCTATGACAGACCTGCGGGTGGCTATCTTAAAACAGAAAAACTTCATAAACAGACTCCAACGAGAGACTGCTGAGCTGGAATTGATATGCAAACTAGACACAATCAACACAGGATTAAATAAAGACTGGGAATGGCTGAGCCATTACAAACATTGAATCTATCTCCCCTTGTAAGTATTTTCACACTTGCTTCTTATCAAACTGTCTGTACTGAGCCATCTTGATTATCACTTCAAAAGTTTTTTTTTCTCTTACTTAATTGGCCTCTCAGAGTTGGTAAGACAACTCCCACCTGTTCATGCTCTCTGTATGTGTGTGTATATATATCTCCTCAATATATGTTTCACTCTATATGCATCCGAAGAAGTGGGTTGTAGCCCACGAAAGCTTATGCTCTAATAAATTTGTTAGTCTCTAAGGTGCCACAAGTACTCCTGTTCTTTTTGCGGATACAGACTAACACGGCTGCTACTCTGAAATATATCAGAGAGGGTAGTGTGAACTTTGACCTTGGGCAACTGACCTATTGGGAAGCTTAATTTGGTGAATGGGTAGCCACACTGTTGCAAGTATTGGCATTTGTGATTAGTTACATTAAAGAATGTGGTTTTATTATGCAGTTTTGTCTTAAAGGGTGGCATTGAGTTACTTGGCTGTTTATAGCACTTGTCAGATAACTTGGGCCTTGACCTTGCAATGAGATGTGCCTAAGTAGACACCTGTGCCCATGCACATTTTTACTGACTTTAGTGGATGTAGATGAGTATCTCATTGCAGCACTTGGGGCTCTGTTTTTGTTTTCCTCCAAATAGAGAAGAAAATATTAAATCTTTGGATGGGAGATGCTCCTCCTATAAAAAGATGAGGTAAACAACTGCTGGGGGGGGTGGGGTGCAGCCGCACAGCTGGGGTAGCATTTAGACATTGCAAGTGGTAATACAGGCCCAAAGAGAAACTTGACTACAGGAGTAAGCTCTAACTCCAGCTCAGGAGTTTTTAGGCCTTGATCCTGCCACTGACTCTATGCAGGCAGACCCAGCTGCCTCCAAGGAGTCTCATTGAAGTTAGCAGTGTAAGGGTCCTCTCATGAATAGGCAAGAGTAGAATTGGGGCCTAAATTCCTTTTTTGGATGCACATATGCACATAGCACTCATGAACAGGTGGTATTTGTTTTTGTATTTTGGCTCTTAATTCACTTTAATTGTTAAAATAAATAAGTGCTTTAGTGCATCTCACAGAGCACATATGTGATATGCATCTTTCTTAACTAGCTTCCATTGCCAAATGGCCTCAACAGGTATCTCTATTGCATTTAGGGTCCGATCGTGTGAGGTGGTGAGCATTCTGGCCTAATCCTGCAAAGTGTTTAAGCATTGGTCCAGAGTGCTCAGCAACTTCCAAGGATGGAGCTTATAAGGTTTTCAAAAATTATTGATGGGAGTGGCCTGTGATCAGCACTTCTGAAAATCAGAAGTCTTGTTTAGGGGCCTCCATAGGGATTTAGGAGCATAACTGTAGAATCTCACTTCTGAATATCTTAGCTATATAATCTGCCTGTTATACTGTGATGGGTCAGTACATGTACACATTTAAAATCCCTAATAAAGAGCGGGGGGTGGTGGGAGGGGGAGGGACACAATGAGGGAGGGATGGGGGGGAAGGAAAAGATACACAGAAAAAAAGAGAAAAGGTGGGGATGGGGGAGGAAATATCTAATACATTGCAGACTGCAAAATTCCCTGTTTTTGGTACCAAGATAAACAACATACAGAGCATAGGCCAAAGTCTCTACTGGTGTCAAAACTGCTAATTTACTTCAGTGGAACTGTAACTGTTTACAGAAACAGAATTTGGCTCATTATATATAAAGATAGGAACAAAATATTTTTGTCCTCCAATTTAAACAGGGCTGAACCATTTAAACCAAACTTATTTAAAAAAAAAAAAAAAGACTCCCAGATGAGAGTCTCTCTAAGAATTTTGTTGTTATAAAGCCTTAGAAAAAAATCAGAACTTACAATGGAAACTGTGATAGACCATTAACTATAGCAGATGTGCTATAAAATAGCAGGAGAGCTGTCAGCAGGAATACAACTTTCTGAGGGTTTTACTTTTGCAGTTCTAGAACACTATTAAATAAAGATAATATAATACAGAGGACACACTACTACATTAATTTTATTTGACAGATTTCACTGTCACCTGGTTTCTTTCTATGCACCTTTTCTCATTTCTTCATCACTGTTTCTCTCAACGGGTAAAAGTTCAAATGATTTGACAGATTGAACCAAGAGATCAGGTTTAGAACAATCAAAAAGAGATCCTTGTCAACTTTCTATGTTTTTGAGTGTCCTTCCTGTCTTGGGCCAGGAGGGTGGAGGTGAAAGAGAAGAGGGTGTTTGATCAGACCAGCAGTGTTAGACAGCTACTGGGTATTAGAAAGAGTGAGGAGGGAGGGAGAACAGAAGAAGAGGCATGGTCAGTTAAATGCAGCATAGTCTTTCCTTCCTCCACCATTCCCAGAATGCATGTGAGGAACACTGTAAACATGAGGAGCCCCTGTTCAGGCAAGTGGGGCGGGGAGAAGGAGAGATTTCTCTGCCTCCATGTTGGCCATTCTATAGAAGGAACGGAGCCCTGACTGCCTCTCACGCCCTCCCCTATCCACTTGCTGTACGTGAAGCCCTACTAGGTGAACAGCAATTAGTCTTGGTGCCCAACCCTCCCTGTTCTATAGGAAGGAAAAGTGTAAACTAAGGCCTTGGCTACACTGGCGAGTTACAGCGCAATAAAGCAGCCTCGGGCGCCCTAGCTCACTCCCGGTCCACACTGGCAAGGCACGTAGAGCGCTCTGACTCCGCAGTTACAGCGCTGCTGGTACTCTACCTCGGCAAGTGGAATAACGTTTGCTGCGCCCCCGCTGGAGCACCACAGCGCCAGTGTGAACGAGGTGTTGAGTTACTGCGCTGTGATCAGCCTCCGGAAATGTCCCATAATCCCCTTAAGTCAAGTGGCCACTCTTGTCATTGTTGTGAAATCGGCTGCAGGAATGCGGAAGTGCCCTTTGAAAGCTCCGTTTCGGAGAAGCCGGCTGCTTATCAGCTCCGAGAAAAAAGCAAACATTTACTGTTTATTTATTTGCTTTGAGTGAGTGAGAGAGAGATGGGGGAGGGAGGGGGGTCTGAACTTACAAGACTGCATGCTGACACACTCTCAGCACCCCAAAAACCCACTCTCTCTCCTCCCACATACACACTACACACTCCCTGTCACACTCCACCCCCCCCATTTGAAAAGCACATTGCAGTCACTTGCATGCTGGGATAGCTGCCCATAATGCACCGCTCCCAATGCCGCTGCAAGTGCCGCAAATGTGGCCACGCCAGTGCGCTTGAAGCTGTTAGTGTGGACAGACTGCAGCACTTTCCTTACTGCGCTCTACGAAGGCGGGTTTCACTCACAGAGCTCTACATCTGCAAATGTAGCAATGCCCAAAATGCTCAGTTTCCAAATCGCTGTGAGCCTCACCAGACCACTGGAATCATGAAGGAAATTTTTCCCCCTCTGGGCAAAGTTGACAAGGTGTCTAGGGTTCCCCAGCTTTCCAACAGCAGCTTAGCAGCCTGGATTTAGGCTACTAAGGAGTAAGGACAGGATTTTAAAACTATACATTTAATAAGGGGAGTTTGTAATTTTGTCTGAGAAAATGGTTGGGAACCTGTTGACCTATAGCATGGATCGGCAACCTTTGGCACGCAGACCACCGGGGTAAGCCCCCTAGCGGGCCAGGTCGGGCCAGTTTGTTTACCTGCTGCGTCCGCAGGTTCATCCGATCGCGGCTCCCACTGGCTGCAGTTTGCCAGTTCAGGCCAATGGGGGCTGAGGGAAGCAGCGCAGGCTGAGGGATGTGCTGGCTGCCGCTTCCCGCCGTCCCCACTGGCCTGGAGCAGCGAACCGCGGCCAGTGGGAGCCGCGATTGGCCGAACCTGCGGATGTGGCCGGTAAACAAACTGGCCCAGCCCGCCAGGGGGCTTACCCTGGCAAGCTGCGTGCCAAAGGTTGCTGATCCCTGACCTATAGGAAGGCAAGACCTTAAGTTTTCACAGACCGAGATAACCAATATGCATACCCTTATTCATCCGTGTGGGATGAGGGCACAGGAGTTGGAGGTGGGCTCAGTTCTTGGTGTTAGATTGAAGGGGGCCCATTCTGAATGTTGGTTATCTGGCATGAGGCCATCTATCATCATCCTGGACCCAAGTTAATGCCTGGTACTTTGTGGGGGAGCGAGTTTTCCCACGTATTAGAGCAAGCCCGCACAACATGCGGCCTGGGGGCCGCATGCGGCCCGCAGGGGCTCACTGTGCGGCCCGCGGGGGTTGAGTAGATAGGCTCACTGTGCGGCCCGTGGGGGGGTGAGTAGGCAAGCGGTGGGTGAGGGAGGGGGGCTGAGTAGGTGAGCGGGCGGGCAGTGGCGGGGAATGAGTAGGCGAGCCGGGCGGGTGGAGGGCTGAGGAGGCGAGTGGGCGGGCAGTGGCAGGGGGGGCAGGTGAGCCGGTGGCGGGGGAGGAGGGGCTGAGTAGGCGAGTGGGCGGGCAGTGGCGGGGGGGCAGGTGAGCCGGCGAGCCGGAGGGGTGGGGGGCTGAGGAGGCGAGTGAGCAGGCAGTGGCGGAGGGTGAGTAAGCGAGCCGGGGCAGGGGGGCTGAGGAGGCGAGTGAGCAGGCAGTGGCGGAGGGTGAGTAAGCGAGCCGGGGCAGGGGGGCTGAGGAGGCCAGTGGTGAGTCGGTGGCTGACCTGTTCTACTGATCTGGTCTGGCTCCCATCCCCTCTCCCAGGGCCGGCTCCAGGCACCAGCAAAACAAGCAGGTGCTTGGGGCGGCACATTTCTAGTTGCAGCATTCTGGCGCTGGCCATCATAGGTGCCGACTCCGGGGCATGGGGAAAAAGTGCCCTCGCCACCCCAGCTCGCCTCCGCTCTGCTTCCGCCTGCTCCCCTGAGCGCACCGCCGCCGCTCCGCTTCTCCCCCCTCCCTCCCAGGCTTGCCGCGCGCGAAAGAGCTGTTTCGCGCAGCAAGGCTGGGAGGGAGGAGAAGCCAAGCGGTGGGGCGCTCGGGGGAGGTGGCGGAGGTGAGCTGGAGCGGGGAGTGGTTCCTCTACCCCCCCGTTACTTCCTGTGCCCCCCCACCCTAGCTCACCTCCGCTCCGCCTGCTCCCCTGAATGCGCCGCCACTCCGCTTCTCCCCCCTCCCTCCCAGGCTTGCCACCACCGCTGTTTCGCGCAGCAAGGCTGGGAGGGAGGAGAAGCCGAGCGGCGGGCACTCGGGGGAGGCGGTGGTGGTGGAGCGGAGCTTAGCTGGACCGGGGAGCGGTTCCTTTACCCTCCCGTTACTTCCTGCTCCCCCTCACCCTAGCTCACCTCTCCTCCACCTGCTCCCCTGAACACGCCGCTGCTCCACTTCTCCGCCCTCCCTCGCCTGAGAGGGAGGGGGGAGAAGTGGAGCGGTGGCGCGCCTGGGGGAGGAGGCGGAGCGGAGGTGAGCTAGGGCGGGAGGTCACGGGGGCCCGCAGGAAGCAATGGGGGGGGAGAAATGCGGCACGCCGGGGGAGGAGGCGGTGCTGGGGATTTGGGGAAGGGGTTTGGAAGGGTGGAGTTGGGGTGGGGCTGGGGGCAGAGGGGCACGAAAAAGAAAGGGGAGGCGGCCAAAAATTTTTTTGCTTGGGGCGGCAAAAATCCTAGAGCCGGCCCTGCCCTCTCCAAGGGTTGCAGCTGTCTGGAGGTGCCTACCTTCCACGCCTTCCTCATTCACACCTCATTCATTCAACAGGGCAATTAATTACAAAGTGGGGGGAAGATCTTATTCTACTTCTAGCAAAAAGACATTTTTCTTTTACCTTAATTATACTACCTTAGGGGCCCGCTATAACATATTACCGAGGTTCAATACTGCTGTTTCGGTGGGGCGGCGCTGGGGAAGGAGGGTTTGTTTCCGTGGGGCGGGTGGCGCTGGTGGGGGGGTTTGGCAGCGCTCAGGGGGTTACGGCCCTCAGCTGTTTTCTTTGGAGTAATATGGCCCTCGCCGCTTTATGAGTTGTGCAGGCCTGTATTAGAGGGAAAGCTGTAGCCTGCCACTTAAAGTCATCTCTGTGTTTGTGTTTGATTCTCCTTCATTTCCTAATCAATGACATTCTATCATATAAAATGCCTGCAAAGATAAAATTTCAAAGTGCTCTTTTTGTTAAACTGATCTACTATTACATGCACTTCTGATACTTATAAACCCAATTCTAATGGAAATCAATCTTCAACAAACAAACCTTGGACAAATTCTCTCTCCTCTTACTCCTTTCCTATAACTGATGTCATTTTACTTGATACAGATTGGCCTCAGATCTGAGAATTGTTCCATGCAGGCAAATCAAACATCAGCACCAAGGTCCACCTTCATAGAACCATTAGCAGTAGTGGGGCTTATACCATTTCATAGCAACTGGTAATACATATCCTTCACAAAGTCCATGTTCTTTACAAAGTGATCTCAACTAGTCCTTTTCCTGCACCACTGAAATCAATAGGTGTTTTCCTAGTGATTTCAATAGGAGCAGGCCCTTTCTGATTAAGCATCATTTAAACCATACTTTTTTCTCATTTCTATTCAGAGTAACCATAGAAGTTTGCATTGCTAATGTAGTCAGCAATGCTACTTTAGACAGTAGGTTATTTCTAGAGATTGCGAAAAAAAAGGTCAACCATTTCAATGAACAATCAGCAAAAAAAGTTGAATTTGGACTTTTCTACATGAACATTTAGTTTGTGGTAAGCATGTAATATGCTTTCATCTAGTCCTGTTTTTAAAAGGGCCAGATCAAAGCAGATTAACAAAAACTGTTAATACATGTAAGCAGGCTTCACAGGGATAGTTAATCCCCGGCAGGCTAGTGTGGGTAGACTCACACCCCAGCTTGCCGCAAGTATTCACGTAGACAAATGTGAAATTTTGATAGATGTTTTTGCGTGGTGTTTGACCACAATACAAAGATGACACAGCACACTATTACTGAAAAATTGCTTACTTTCTCATTTTACCATCTAATTATAAAATAACTGGATTGGTATATAAATGTTGTACTCAGATTTCAGTGTATAGTATATAGAGCAGTATAAACAAGTCATTGTCTGTATGAAATTTTAGTTTGTATTGACTTTGCTAGTGCATTTTATGTAACCAGTTGTAAAACTAGGCAAATATCTAGATGAATTTACATACCCCCGGAAGACCTCTGCGTACCCCCAGGGATATGTGTACCCCTGGTTGAGAACTACTGCCTTAGAAGACAAGTACTATCTAAGAGCCTGATCCAAAGCCTAACGAGGTCAGCTGAAAGACTCCTATTGATTTCAATAGGTTTTCTTCATACCTGTAAGAATGAAGAAAGGAATATTTGGAATCCAAGTCAAAAAAATTTTCTAGATAAATTGTAATGCTATTTATTTCTGAGCATTACAAAATTAGAAGTGAGAGCATGCAATTTTGCTTCTGTTTTCAAAGCAAGAGCATGTCTTAAGACCTGCCATAATGCCTACAGCATAATTTATGATAGAAAATGCAGCTTCCTTTGAGTAACTGGCATATGTGCCATGTCTCTAATCCACATAATTTCTGTGAGAACCAAAGACTAATTAGGGGGAGCTGGTCTGGCTTTTAGATTTTCCAGTTAATAGCCACCCAGGTCCTCAGCTTCTGGACCCACACTGCTTATTGAAAGAGATGTGACAATGTCTTTTTATCAATTTTATTAAAACACTAAAAACCAAATAAAACCAAGAAAACATATCACCAAAGCAAAGCTATTATTAATATTAAACTAAACAAAGCATTACATCTATTAAATCAAAATCAAATGAAACAAGTGAGACCCAATATTGGATTGAAGTTAAAATAATTAAATTACTCAAATCAAATATAAAAAATAATCAATCCTTATGCAAATGCTAAGGAGGTAGTTGTCTGTGTGACTATACATACCAATTTAAGAATTTGATCAAAGTCAATCAAATTGGTAATTTGAATTGTTAAATAGTTTAATATTGGAACCAAATTATCTAATATCTGGACCACAACCTCAGAGCCAATTATAAAGCTTCCTTTAATTCCTACATGGTGGTTAACCCTTTCCTCCCCTCTCCAAAAGATTTTGACAGAAGTTTGACAACTTTTATTTGCCAGAGGTTACAGATGACAATTTCAAACTTCCTAGGCCTTTTAAACATAGGAAACAGAGAAGATTTTAATGAGTAATTTTATAAGACAATATTTAGGGCTATTCAAACATTGGGAACATTTCTTTCAGGAGCCTTCTCTTTTATGGGTGTTCACAGAGATATGATGGACACATTCACTCTATCACTGCCACATCCTAAAAATAAAAAATTAACGTCTCCCAGTTAATAAAAGCAAGAGCAAAAAAATTGACAAAGGGAAAAATAAGATACTTAAGATAACAGGAGGGTTGTAAGCTCTTCTACTTTCACAGTCTTCTGAATTCTCATGGATTAGGAGGTGGAAGTGCAGTCAAGGAGCCAGACAGTGATGTCCTGCTGGCACTGTGCTTCTTGCTAGTGGGCCTCCTCTGGGCACTGGGAGAGGCTGGTAAGAGGTCGGAGTGGACTGTAGGTCATTGTTAGCAAACATCAATTTGTAAAAGTCTCACTTAAATAGGCAATTTAAAAATTTTGCATAACAGAGACTTACATCTGTGACACCCCTCCCCCACAATACCAAAACTCTGGATTCATAAGATCATTTTTAAGGAAGCTGGCATGGTTTTATCTGGATGAAAGGTCTTAAGGTGACATTGTGTCACCAATGTATTGAAAGTTAAACATGAAAATCCTACAAAAGTAGCTAACTGGAAAAATCATAGGGATGCAACCAGTCACTCAACATTCATTCATCAGAAACATTGAAAATAAGTGAACTTATTAGTTCCTTCCTTCCTTCTTCCACCTCTCGATTCTAGAATGAGGCTACAGCAAACTGCTTATCTTCTGAAAACTCCATCTTGATAGAGAAAAGTTGTTTTAAAGTCAATCAAGTTGAAATCAACTTCACATAAAAATGTTTACAAAAAGAGTATGTATCGCCATATATTCCTCTCACACTTAATAATGTTCTTAAATTACATATTATCATTCCCAGATTTAGGGACAGAACCTGCCAGTTTTACTTCCACTGGGTAATACCTTATTTTGCAAATAGTCTGGATAAATTTCAACTGGTCTACTTGCTGAGTAACATGCTACTCTAGGGTGCAGACTCTGGTCCTCAGATAAATAGATAAGATGAGACAAAGAGGAAATATAGTTAGAACTTGAATACTTCTAGTAATATTTAGTATTATGGTTCACTGACCATTTCTCTTGAGAAATGTTAGCATTTGGTATTAGAGATGCAGCAGAGTTCAAAACTATTTATAAATGTGATATTCTCCATTCATTATTCTAAGTATCACTATTCCTGTTTCTTATTTCTCTGCACAATTAGTCACAATATGAATTACCTGTACGAAAGTAATGCATACCTAATGATATGAGTCTCACGATCAGACTTTAAAAAAAAAATTAAAAAGATACTTTTGTTCTGTTCAATTTCTTTTGGAGACCTGAGCCTCCTTCATATACATATATCATACTACAGTTTATTGGAATTGGTTTTTAGTGTTACATTACCTTGCCTAGCATGAATACGTGGGAAAATTGCTAATTCATTTTTCAGTAGAGCAGAACAAGGCACATGGCAGCTACATGTTTCCAAAAATTAACAAAAGTGTAAGTTCTCAGATATGTTTTCAGCCCATAACCCAAGGGGGTGGGGAAAGAGAGGCAAAAACCAAAACCAAACCTGAAAACTGATCTCTTAATAGCTAAAATAATTTGAATTGTAAAATATATACACCCATAAGACTCTAAATAGAAGGCAAAAAATTAATCTGTAATACAGGTTAGGTTTACAAAAGTGCTTCAGTTGAGCTGAAGGAAGTCAGAGTACAATAACCTCCCATTCAGAAGTAATCTTGAGAGAAAGAGATTGGATGCCCAACAATGACTATATTAATTTAAATACTGAATGTAGAACTTCTGCCTATTTCTTCACATTTAGTTTCCCTTTCATTTGTCAAACCTTTAGAATATGTTCAGTCCTTTAATAAAGCTAATCAGAATACAGTAATTATATGAATCATGCTTTGATTCAAAGAAATCCAACAACTACTCATAGTTTGACAATGAAATGAATATACTTTAAAATGAGTGGTTTAACTTTTCTCTTCACTATTAGTTTACTTCAAGCCAGTTTCAATACAGTGATGCTGCAAGCTGTCTTGACAAAAAGCCAAAATGTCTTATGGTGGGCTGGTTCTCCCATATGTATGTGGGATAAGGCTTTCATAGAGTCCAAGATGAAAAGGGACCATTGTGACCATCTAGTCCAGGGATCGGCAACCTTTGGCACACGGCCCGCCAGGGTAAGCCCCCTGGCAGACCGGGCCGGTTTGTTTACCTGCCGCGTCCGCAGGTTTGGCCGATCACAGCTCCCACTGGCTGCGGTTCGCCGCTCCAGGCCAATGGGGACTGTGGGAAGCAGCGGCCAGCACATCCCTCGGCCCGTGCCTCTTCCCACAGCCCCCATTGGCCTGGGATTGCGAACCGGGCCGCATGCCAAAGGTTGCTGATCCCTGATCTAGTCTGACTTCTTGTATCACACAGGCCATAGAACTTCCCCAAAATAATAATAATAAAAAAAAGTCCATTTAGACCAGAAACTTGAACCTAGGTTTCCTACAAACCAGGTGAGGACCCTTACCACTTAGCTAATCTTGTACCTGAGAGCTAAGAATGTCTCAACCAGGTACTGTGGAGCCTGAAGAGGTGTCTCCATGGCATCTCTTTGACAACACATGGATACACATCCATGCTTCATTCATCTGTGACTAATTGCTCCCCACTTCAGTTTGGCACTGGAAGACGACACTAAAGGAGTGTTTGGTATTTTGAGTCAAGGGTTTTGGAAAGAGTGAACAGGGAAAAGCTGAGACATCCTGAGTAGTTTGAGGCTGGAGTCTTAAATTAAACCTCCACTTCCTGAGAGTGCTTGAAAAATAAAGAGAATGTTACAAATTCCCCAGAGTCTGAAAAGACAGGCAGATAATTTCTTCAGGGTGATCTGAGAGGTGGTTGGTAAGACCCTTGTAGAAAAGCTTTAGATAATGACATTCTGGTTAACAAAATACAACTAAAATTTTGAAGTATTTCTACTACACCGTATACATAAATTGCCAAATCCCTTCTGCTACACACATACAGCCACTTTTACTCCAGTGGCTTCCACAAATCTGAACAAAATAGGGTGACAAGATCACCCAGGTCAAATATCGGGACGTGGGGGGGAGGGGACTTGGCGAGGGGGGGGGGGCAAAAAAAAAAAAAAGGTGGCAGAGAAAAAAACAAAACAAAAAAAAACACTCCTCCTCCACAAGTGCTGGAGGGAGGCCCCGGAGACGCAGGGGGAGCGTGGTGCCGTGATTGAGAGTCCGGCCTGGCCCCGAGCCAGCCTGGCCCCGAGCAGGCAGGACTCAGTCGGGCGGTAGGGAGAGGAGGGGGGCGGCCCGCGGGACCAGGCGGCGGCTGTTCTCCCCCCCCGGGCAGCGGGACTCGGGAGCAGCCGCTGCTGCAGCTCCCACTGCCGCGGGGGGAGGATGCGGCCGATGGCCAAACTTGGTGGCTGCGGCTCTGGCGCTCGCGAACCCCCCGAGCCTGGGCCTGCTGTGGCGACCCAGCGCGCACGCTGTGCCCAGCCCCTGGCCAGTCGCATCTGGGCTGCTGCCCAGCTGGTGCAATCCCACGGCGGCCCCGGAGTGGGGGCAGCAGGCCCCAGCCCCCCCCGTCCTGCTCGAGTCCCTCAGGGGAATGAACGGGGCTGGGCTGCTGATGCCTCCGCCCCGGGCCACCGCGGGATTGCACCAGCTGGGCAGCCAGCCCAGACGCAACTAACATCGGTCGGGACGCGGGACAAACAAGCAAATATCGGGACAGTCCAGATAAAATTGGGACGTCTGGTCACCCTAGAACAAAATATTGTTCATAGTGTCAGGAAGCCACTTTTATGATTTCAGTTATATTGGTACAAATCTGGAACAACAACACAGAAGCCAGAGCATGTTGCACCAAAGCATGAAATTGTGTCCACTTTGGGAGATACGAGACTCTGTGTAGAAGACTCCATTTTGAATCTAGTGGATGGTGTCACCCAACCTTTAAAAATCAGGCCTCTCTAAAGTGTCTCCACTTGGGTACCCAGAAATGGAGGCATCCAAGATCACTCACTTTTTAAATGTAGGCTGATATTTACAGCAGTTCAACAGATCAGAACTTGACCTTAATATGACATTTTGGGATTCAGCCTGGACTAGTCAGGGGGGTTAGTCATCACCTGCCCTGTAACCCTGGGTGTCTCTGCTGTGCAGCTTTGGTTCAGGGTCCTGACACCAATAGCATGCTCACAGCACAGTAGCCTCACCCTGGCTTTCACCAGCCTGGTTATGCCTTGCAGGGTGACCCCAACACCCTCCCAGTCCAGACTTCTCCCCAAAGATATATTCCTCCAGTGCTCAGCCCCTCTGACTGTAGCACCCACAAAACCTTACCGAGTTCTTTTAAAGTACACAGCAACTTATTAACTGAACTGGGGCTGAAAAACCCTCCACCTCAATCAAAGCACTGAGTTGGTTTATGGGAAAAGTAAAACAAGTTTATTAACAAAGGACATAGGTTTAAGTGATACCAAATATAAAAAATAAGGATAGAAATGGTTACAAACAAGCAACCATAAAATATGCTTCTAAGACTAAAACTCAACTTAAACTAGAATCTTTTGTTCAAAAGAAGTTTGTCTCACCACTATCATTCTTCCAGCATGGCTGGCCCACCTTTAGCTGGGACCCAAAACATGGAGCTCAAAGCAACTTTTTAAATGAAGTAAAAACCCAAGTGACTTCTACCCCCTCAGATAACTTTACATACCCACCCACTCATCATACCCCTGTAAGTGACAGCCTAAGGGTGTGTCTACACTGCACAGTTAACTCAGTTGATTGGTACCTGTATCTAACTACTCAGGTTAGCCTAGCACAAGTATGAGCATTATCACAGCAAAGCCCTACCCGTGTTTCTTTTCCTCACTGCTTCTGCACTTGCTAGTGTCTCTGGGGGGATATCTCATGGCTCTCTGTACTGAGATGCTATAGGATTCTTTTCTAGAGAATTCTCCTGCAATTAACAGAACTTGTCTGTCCCTCAGGAGGGAACTGCGAGAAGGTATATGGGCAGGGCCACTCTACATGGCCAGGTGGGGCACTACAAGTAAGCCCACCTTACTTTCCCTCAACTGGGTATCAATCAACTAGTATAGATCAGGGCAATGAGAAGCCAAACCAAACTAATCAAAATAAATATGCCTCCTCTAATGATGCCCCATCAAAGGAGCAGTGAGATAGCAGATCAAAAGCCCTAACCTCAGGACCCTGGTTCAGAACTCCCAAAATCAAAATCCAAAGCAAAGTCTCTGGGCCTTTCAGAACAATCACTACCTCTTACAAACTAGATAACATCTAGTTCTCATTCTTCTACTCAGCTTCCGGTTCCTGTTTAAATAGGTCAGTCATAGGGCAGAACAGGGAGTCTCCTTGATTACACCCAGGCTGTACTAATTGTGAGTTACTGGCTGATCCTTAAAAGGGTAGCACACTTTTTCACAGAAGGGCATAGGAGGATTATCAGTACTTGAGTCCTGCATCCTCACTGCAAAGTGGGCAGGTTAAAAGTCTGAATTAAAGCACAGCTTGGGCTTTAACCTGTATCCACAGCCATGCTAGGAAGCAGGGGGTTCAAAGAACAAACAAACGTGCTTGAAGGTTTTGTGTATGAATGGTGGGGGAGTTGTAACACCTCAATGGCCCCCTTCCCTTAGGGAGTTTTCCGGGAAGGTAAATTAGCACTGTATATTGCTAATGCTGTTGCAAGCATCGCAAAGCATTTTGGGGAGGGTTAAAGATGTGTGAGTGGAAAGTGAAAGGTTTTTTTGCAGGTACTAGAGGCCGAGAGGGGAGGAATGAGAAAAGCAGAGAACGGGTTAATTCAACACTGCAGCTAGCAAGCTCAGTCCGAAGATAAGAAGCTAACTCCAGCCAGCTTAAGGCCAGCTGCTACCTGCCAAGACAGAAGGGGGGAAGTCCAACCTCCCCCACCCCCGACAAGCTGTGAAAAAAAGAAGAACTAAGTAAAACACAGAGCTGCAAAGTTAACA
Organism: Emys orbicularis; assembly: GCF_028017835.1. NCBI lineage: Eukaryota > Metazoa > Chordata > Testudines > Emydidae > Emys > Emys orbicularis. The sequence continues at coordinate 261,729,399 of NC_088683.1, read as the reverse complement.
GCGAGACCAGTGAAGGCCAAGATAGAAAAGAAAACGGTCTCCGGAGCTGGGATGTTTTGGGAAAGGGAAAGAGACCACAGAAAGCGCTTTGGACTGGCACAAGGAGCACCAGGAACAGAGGTCGCGAAATGGAACACCCCCAAAGGACCCCAGAACTTAAAACCCTCCGGAGAGCTGAAGCAATTCGGAGATTACAGCAGATTCCCCGAACGACTTGGGCCCAGGGCAAGAACTCCTGTCCACCCCTTCCCCTCTTCTTCTTACATTACACCCAGGCCTGGCCAGCTTTGTGTAGTGCGTGTGTAAGTATGAAAGTGGGTTAAGGCTTGGGGCTCTAATGCTTTCTTTCTTCCCCTAAGTGACATGGGAGCATTTTCAGCACTCTCTGCTGTATTTTATTAATAAAGCTTTAAAATTTAAAAACTTGGTGTGTTACGTCATCTCCTCCCCAAACGATCCTGCGGCGTCAGCCTGATCACCTGACGCTCCAGGCAGATTGGTAACAAAAATCTGTCACAGAGTGGGACAAACCAGGCTAAAACTACAGCCTAGATATACTCTTAAGAGAGATGGACATCGTGTCATTCTGTAAAAGTCAGTCAGCTTCAGACAGATCTCCAGAGTACTGACTCCATCCCTGAGAACAGTTCTTAATACTATTCCCACTGTTAGCTCAAGCACTCTAGCTGGACTTGACTACTGCTGTGGTACCCGGAAAGAGGTGTGATCTTCCAAAGAGCTAGTACCTAAGCCAGCATTTCTCAAATGCAGCCACCGTGGCCTCATGTGGCCACTAGGGACTTTTCTTGCAGCCACAGCCTCCTGGGCTGGTGGAGAGGGGGAAAAATCAGTGGCCCCTCCCACTCCTTTGTGCTCCTGGATGCCCCACCCTGGTGTTGGTTGCTGGGACCACCAGCAGGGGTTGGGCCCTGCCCCCCCTCTGGAGACACCTGGAGCACAATGCTGGAGGAGCAGGTACCCAGTGAGTTCCCCACTTTCCCTGGGGTGGTGGGGCTCAGGCTTTGGGCTTCAGCCCTGGTCTGGCAGGCCTCGGGCTTCAGTCCCAGGCTCCAGCTGCACGGCAGCAGGCCCCAGCGGCAGGGCTTCAGGCTCTAGCCCCCTGTTGCCTCCCCTGGCCCTCCATCCAGGGCTTAATTTGTCCCCAGGCTTTCCAGGGCTGAGTAAGTCTGCTGTGAAAAGTGATACTTGTATGTTTGTTAATATCACTTTTCACAACAGACTTACTAGCTAGCAATAAATAAATTACAATGATTTGGACATGTATATGTGCATATTTATTTGTTTTTCCTAAAGCTAATTAAGTATTTTAGGAAAAAGCATGAGAGTGGCCACCAGCAAGAGTTGGTGGCCTCAGAGACCAAAAATTTGTCCTAAGAACCCCATATACAGCTTTCCAGATCAAAGCCAACACCCTGAATTGCTCCTGGTCTCAAATACAGATTCAGTGTGGTTGGTGAAGAAGTTGTATAGTGTGCTTCATTTAGCTACTTCCATCAAGCAGATGGACAGCTGCACCAGCTGAAGCATCTACGTGCCAAGTTTCCAATTATCAGCTTGGTTAAAAAAAAATTAAAAAAAAAAAAAAAGCCAGTCCTATTTAGTGCATAATGATAACAATGTGCCACTCCTGGCTTGTTAGTGGGAAAGCTACACAGATGAAAGTCTCAGTAGCTTGCATGGACACAATTCCATGCTTAGAAGTTTTCCTAAACTATTCAGATGGAATGGTATCAAACCCACCAGGGCTTCACTGCTCAAGTCAGTCAGTTATCTCAAGCATATAGTGTCAATGTGGAAGAGTGTGAGTGGATGGTGGGTGTGGGAGTTAGCTGATAGCACCTTTGGGCAGAAGTGGCTGTCATAATCTATGGCAGTTTTGTTGGCTAAAATCTGATAAATAGAAGTAGTGAACCCAGATGAACATCACCTTTACAAAAAGAGAAGCCTCATTCCCATCATGAGCACCTGACCCATGAAAATGTGTAAATTGTAACGAGGGTGACATTAAAGGGCATTTGAACAGAGTGAAATCCAATAAAAATGACTCCTGGCATTTTGCCAACATCTGCTGAAAAGGTATATGTTCAAATCTGGATTATTTCTGTAGTCATTAGCTAATGAATGAATGTACCAAATTTCAAGATTCATAATATAGCTCAACAGCAACATATAAATAAAGGCCCCAATCCTTCTAAAACTTATCCAACTCCTTAACTTAACTTCAGTGGGACTGCTCACAATGCATAAAGTTAAAAACATAGTCATTTCAAGGTCTTTGGAAGTCAGTAAGTGACCTGTAAAAGGATTCTTTATATATTAGGTGTGCATACCTATACATATCTGCATACACACACACACACGCATACAGCTGTACGTGATTGAAAACTGAACCTAAATTCTTTGGCAAGACCTCCTAGTTCATGTTGCATTCTGATACTGAAGTCTGTGGCAAACTGCAATTTTTGCAGTAGCTTCAAATAAATGTTGAATGGGGGGTTGTTTTACTGAAGATGAATAATATACTCTGTACCACATTTTATATTTATATTTTATGTGTTGTCCTGACTTACAAGTAGCAAAAGCAGAGTATGGGACTTCTAGAGTGTTGATTTCTTGATCATGGGTGACAGTGACTCTGGATGTTCTTTTCTAGTCTATTCATAAAATGTACACAGCTCCTGGTCATTGTCACACGGGGCAGCAAAGTTAAGCATACGTAATTCCACCTTCCAAACTCACTCCATTGGAATCAATGGAGCAACACCAACGTAAAACTGGAGTAGTGCTGGGGGATATCACACCCACATTTCTAATCATGTTTAGCAAGCAGCATAACTAATCTGTCTGATTTTATGATTGAGACAAGGTGGGTGAAGTAATCTCTTATTGGGCCTATCTATGAATGTTAATCTGCGCCTCATACATTATACCTCTCCTTTAGCTTTTTTCTACACTAGGGGGAAAAAAAATCCCATCATTGCAAAAACAGGTTCAGTTAGAACAGTATTTGAAATGTTGGGAAACCTAAAGTTTCAGCATTATGGCATCTAACCACCCTGGGAACAAATCTAATCAACAAGATGCTGCAAATGGTGTCAGCAGCTGGTAGGTTGACTGCACAAAGACTTCCAACTTTGCTAACAGTAGGACATTTAAGTGCTATTCAAAGCAGATGCTGGTATTTCTAACTTAAACTCCTGTCTAGTTGGAGATACAGTCTTCAGGATTCTCTATCCAGACAAAAGATGCTCACACTTGACCACCTATGAAAAGAATCACGGTCTGTAACACTAAAAGATTTCACAGGACAGCCAGATCCTTGTGTGGAGTACTTTTAATGATTGCACTCGGTATGTCTAAAATAGTTAGCCCACTACGATTCCTGTCATTTCATTACTGGAATAAAATAGGAGCTTCATTTTGGACCAAGTCATGGCCTGGCTTCTGAGGCCAAGCAAGGGCATAAGGGGGCTTAAGGGTGTCAGCACCGGAGGAGAAGCAGGCTCTTTAGAGTAAATAAGGGTGCGTCTACACTGTGATAAAAAAAAAACCATGGCACCAAGTCTCAGAGCCTGGATCAGCTGACTCTGGCTCACGGGATTTGGGCTGCAGGGCTACAGAATTGCAGTATAGATGTTCAGGCTCAGGCTGGAGCCTGGGCTCTGAGACCCTGCACCCTGGCGGGGCCTCAGAGCCTGGGCTCCAGCCACAGCTTGAACATCTACACTGCAATTTTATAGCCCTACAGCCCCAGCCCAAGTCAACTGAGCTGGGCCAGTTGTGGGTCATTAATTGCAGTGCAGACATACCTTATGTGAAGATTTACTACTATTGTTGCACTACTGATTTTTGCTGACTGCAGAATACTGAAGAATAGCCAGGTGGAGTTTGGTCACCTGATAATGCTTGGGAGGTAGGCTTGGATTTTGTCACCCAGAATGTGGATAAAACTGTTAATCCCCTCACATACGCATAATTGCATCCAACAAAGAGAAATAAATGTTAGTTGAATATTTGTGCATTGAACAATGTACCTAGTGATCATTTTAACAATGTTAGGTTTGAGAGTTAACATCACACTGCAAATATAAAGGAGCCATATGCACTATTGTTTACTAGAGCATATTGTTTCATGCAGTCAGTTCACAGACTTTCAAAAGAAAACATTTTATGCTTGGTTCACATTTTGAGATTTATCTTCAAAACCATAAGGGCTAGAAACTTCTTGTTTGTTTGCTTTTTTCAATGAAAGCTTAGATTCTGGAGTACAGTGTTTCTGGGTGCATTCTGCAGTAATTCGTCAGGCACAGAAAATACCGTGGGTGAAATCCCAGCCCCTATGAAGTTAATGGCAAAGCTCCCTTTGACTTCAGTAGATCCAGGATTTCTGTGGCTGGGGTTCTGTGTATAAATAATGGCACAAGAACATTTATGTATAACGGTGTATATCTTAAATTTTCACATCTTATTTATTCAGTCAGTTCATATAACTCTGACCTTTTTATGAATCTGAAGATCATTCCAGCTTCTCTTTACAACTAATAAAGATATATTCATAAGACTCTGGTTATATTGGATCAACTTCTGTTGGAGAGAGAGAAAAGCTTTCGATCTTACACAGAGCTCTGCTTCAGGTCTAACAAACAGAAGTTGGTCCAATAAAAAACAGATATCACCTCATCCACCTTTTCTCTCTATTAATAATAAAGCAGTTTGCATTGTTGTTGCAGCCCTGCTTAGAACAGGAATAATACCCAGAGTCTTATGAGTATATCTGTATCAGTCAAGACCTGAAGAAGAGGTCTGTGTAAGCTTGAAAGCTTGTGTCTCTCACCAACAGAAGGTGGCCCAGTAAAAGATATTACCTCCTTCACTGTCTCTCTAATATCCTGGGATCAACTCGGCTACAGCAACACCTATTATTAATATTCCTTTGTATACTTGTCTTGTACTGTTATACAGTTTCAAACTATAAAGCAGTATTTTCCAGCTATCTTTACATTTGAACCTTATTTTTTAAGAAGGAATGAATGACAACATTCTGTTTTCTTCAAGATGTTTCAGTTTTCTTAACTCTGCCACAGACACGTGCTCTCCCAGTTTCTTGTGAAATCTGCCTAAACCAGCCACAACTTTACTAAAAGAACCCCATAGTCTTTACAAATCACCTTTAGAGATGTGAGGGCTGACCTAAAGTTCTTCCCCTTGAATAACAGAAGATCTTATGATCCTGACACATTGCCGCAGTCCAGGGCATAGATCTACCTGTAGTGACACAGCAAAAAGACTAGGAAAAAATAAATATGCATGAAACTTGTATTAAAGACACCCCAAAACAGCTAAGCTCAGTGCAATGCCAGCCCCATTCCAGTGTAGTCAACTCTCCTAATATCTGGTGGTTTTCTGAAAGCCCCAACTCCTGGAGTCATGTTATTAGGAGCAAATCTCAGTTTCTCTTTTTTAAAAAAAGTACATTTCTACATAGGTGCCAACTTTCCCTGGCACTGGTGGGTGCTCGCTCACCCCCCACCCCGACTCCATTCTTTCCCCATCCCTGCCCTGCCCCCATTCCAATCACTTCCCCAAAGTCCCTGCCCCAACTCCGCCCCCTCCCTGCCCCTATTGAACCCCTTCCCCAAATCCCTGCCCCAGCCCCGCCTCTTCTCTGAGCACGCTGTGTTCCCTCTCCTCCCCGCTCCCTCCCAGCCGTGTGAAACAGCTGTTTTGCGACGCAAGTGCTGGGAGCCAAGGGGAAAAAGCGGGCACGCAGCATGCTCAAGGGAGGAGGCGGAGCGGAGGCGAGCTGGGCGGGGAGCTGCTGGTGGCTCCAGCCCTGGAGCACCTACGGAGTCGGCGCCTATGCATTTCTAGTCCTTGTATTTGCTAAGAAATGCTGGAAAATTTGAAGCCTGAAACCTCAAAAACCAGAAAGCAAATAGGAAAAAAAAAAGAATTATTTTTAAATCTCATTATTTTGGGAGCCTAACTCACGGTTTTTGAACACCAAGAGTTGGCAATAGAATCATAGGACTGGAAGGGACCTTGAGAGGTCATCTAGTCCAGTCCTCTACACTCATGGCAGAATATTATCTAGACCATTCCTGATAGGTGTTTGTCTAACCTGCTCTTAAGAAATCTCCAATGATGGAGATTCCACAACCTCCCTAGGTAATTTATTCCAGTGCTTAACCACCCTGACAGTTAGAAAGTTTTTCCTAATGTCCAACCTAAACCTCCCTTGCTGCAATTTAAACCCATTGCTTCTTGTCCTATCCTCAGAAGTTAAGAAAAACAATTTATCTCCCTCCTTCTTGTAACTTTAACGTCAGCTGCGTACAGAACGCCGGTACCGGCAGCCACTTCTTACCAGTACGCCATACCGGCCCATACCGGCTCACTTTCACCCCTGACAATACTGCAGTTGAGGCCTAATCAGAGAGAGTAGAGTGGAAGAATTACTTCTTGTCTTGCTTACAACACTCCTGCTAATACATCTCAAACTGATGTTTGCCTTTTTTGCAACAGCATTACACTGTTGACTCATATTTAGCTTGTGGTCCACTAAGACCCCCAGATCCCTGTCCGCAGTAGGCACTTTCTAGGCACTCATTTGCCATTTTGTATGTGTGCAACTGATTGCTCCTTCTTAAATGGAGTACTTTGCATTTGTCCTTATTGAATTTCATCCTATTTACTTCAGACCATTTCTCCAGTGTGTCCAGCTCATTTTGAATTTTAATCCTATCCTCCAAAGCACTTGCAACCCCTCCGAGCTTGGTATCGTCTGCAAACTTTATAAGTGTACTCTCTATGCCATTATCTAAATCATTGTGGAAGATATTGAACAGAACCGGACCCAGAACTGATCCCAGCGGGAACCCACTCGTTATGTCCTTCCAGCATGACTGTGACCCACTGATCCATTCCCAGAGAGAAGTTTTTTCCAACCAGTTTTGCACCCACCTTATAGTAGCTCCATCTAGGTTGCATTTCTCTAGTTTGTTTATGAGAAGGTCATGTGAGACAGTATCAAAAGCTTTACTAAAGTCAAAATATACCACATCTACCACTTCCCCCATCCACAAGGCTTGTTACCCTGTCAAAGAAAGCTATCAGGTTGGTTTGACATGATTTATTCTTGACAAATCCATGCTGACAGTTACTTATCACCTTATTATCTTCTAGATGTTTGCAAATTGATTATTTGCTCCATTATCTTTCCAGGTACAGAAGTTAAGATGACTGGTCTGTAATTCCCTGGGTTGTCCTTATTTCCCTTTTATTCCCCATATTATAGATGGGCACTATATTTGCCCTTTTCCAGTCTTCTGGAACCTCTCCTGCCATTCTGTTCTCCTCCACCTATTTTTGGAAAGCAAATACAACCCCAGTATCTCCAATGCTACATCCATGACACGAGGTAGACGGACAGGAAAATTCCTCAAGCTCAGAGCTGGAGCAAGAGGACAGACTCCCAACCTGTGTTTATATGGCTACCAGGACAAGCTAATAGGAATAACCTACTTCCTTCAGTTGCCATTGTGATGAACAATAACTAGATAGAAAACCTCAAACTCACTGTTTCAGCCTGGTCCCCTTCTTTATTAGCTCCTCCTTCATCCACAGAAAATATATATTTGGGTTTCCCTGTTGTAATGATGGTTTATGACTGGGACTCCCCCTCCTTCATGAGCCATTGGGACACAGGGGATCAAAGAAGCTTCTGCTTCCTTTATTTCCCTCCTTCCTTCCCTCCCTAAGCCCCAGGCAATCCCCGATGAAGATTTGGCCTAGTCTTTCATCTACCAAGTACAATAAAAGTATCTCTTAACATCTCCCACTATCTCTGAATTGTGTGAATAGTAAAAATGATGATGATTTTGGAGCCAAAACTGTACTCAATGCTGTAATGCTTAGAAATAATTTTGAAATTACACCAGGCTACATTGTCTCAGTGATGTAGAAAGTTCCACTGAAATACAGACCACTGTTAAAGATAAATTTGTTAAATGCAGCCTCCAAGCTAATCCATGGACAATGCATTGGAACAAAACTATTTGTTACCATTTGCTAAAGAGAAGCAGCACATATATCTAGCGCGATTCAGCTCATTAGATCCTCTGATCCTTGTTTCTGCATGGAAAGTAATTTGAAGCTGCATCACTTTTGTTTTTCAGTAAATCCAATGGCTTGGGATGTCCCCTCCATTGTAATATTTTTCTGGTTTTTACATCAGGGGGGAAAAAAGAATGCAGCCCCTTCTCCCTTCAAGTTCAGTCCAGCCAGGTTGAAGGAGGGCTGTGTAAGGCCTCCAGGGGAGCAAAACTAATGAAGTTCTACTGCACAGAACACCTCAGAGAACCTGTGCAGAGAAACTCCCATTCTCCATATTTATCCTTCCTGAAGGGCCATCTTTTTCTCCACAGTGCACAAGGATTTGGGGAAATCAAGCAACAGGGAGGTGGCCAGGGCATCTGTGACACGAAAGACCTACAGACCAAATTCCCCCATGGATGCAGAACAGAAGGGCTGCGGTTGCTACTGCTGTCCTGAGGTCTAAGCCGTGGTAAAGGAGTGTCTCTCCTAGTGTTCTGCAGCCTGGGAGGGAAACTTTCAATCTCTTCAAATCCAGAGAATCCCTGAATAAAACTCATTTATTCAGATACGTAAATCAGTTGCAGACTAACAGCCTGTAAACATGTTGGCTGCCCCCATGCACCTTCGCATAGCTGGAGTGCCTCTGCACTGCTCTTCTCTTTGTTCTCCTTGACACAGACTCCACACACTTGCTCATCCTGTCACCACCCTGTGACACAGGGACTTATTTGTGGTTCACTACTCCGTATCAGCATCTCTTGCCAGGCCTGACATCCTTACTACACCTAACACACTGTTGTCACCATTTATATGCCAACTTTGGGGTATATCATCGTTGGAAAACTGATAACTCACTGATCATTAATATTCTTGCATGATGCATGTATGGCGTGTATATGAAGGATTATGGATATATGATAAAATTATGTCTTAAAATGTGTTTTGCAAACAATGCAGACGCCCAGTGTGTCCTAGACAAAGGAACATGTTTGTTTGTCTGACCAGCCTGGTCGTCAGGCAGAGACAATGAAGGCACATTTACATAACAGGTAAACAAAGACATCAACCTAGTGAGAGGCACATATAGCCTCTTCTGGCGGTCTGCACTTCAATAGATAAGTAATTGAATCAATAGATTGTATACACTATTACTATATTGTAAAAGTATATTGAGTATAGTATGAAAGCCTGTGACACAATGGTGATTAACATCATTTTGAAATGTAAGTACTAAGAGTACATAAGGAAGTATGGCTACTTAATGATATTATGCTTTAAAATCTGTTACCAAACAGAGAAGAGAAAGGTTTTCTCCCAAACAGGAGGGAAGGTAGCATTGTGTGGAATCGGAATAATAGAAGCTACATTTACATATGAATCAGCAGGGGAATGGGAAATCCCCAGGACAGGAAAAACAGTACCAGGTCATCCTGCATCTTGAGAAAGGGTCAATGAACTCTGAGAAGAATAAGGGGACACAAAGACTTTAGGTTATCTTTTACATAAATGTACCTTCATTGTCTCTGCCTGACAACCAGGCTGGCCAGAGACACAAATACACATTCCTTTGTCTGGGGCAAACTGTACCTATGCCAAACAAACATAATTCTAGCACATATCCATAACTTTTTGTACACACCCCATATATACACATCACACACAAATTTTATTAATCAGTGAGTTATTAGTTTTCCAATGATATCTTACATGTTACCTTCTGAGTATATATATCATGACAACAGTGAGTATAGTGTGTTAGATACAGTGAATATGTCAGGCCTGACACAAGCTGCTGATACACAGTAGTGGTGAACCAGAAATGGGCCTGTGTGTCACACACACTTACTGGAGTCTGGGTTTATTCAGACAAAACAAACTCAGAAGTAAAACTCAAGGTCCCAAAATCTGGCTCCAGGCATGGTTCTTACCTCAGAGTCTGGGTGAGCAAAAGGATTTCTTCACAGAGACTTTGTTAAGTTCCAAGGAAGTAACCCATTCCAGTTTGAGCAGCTACTCTGCTCAAAGCTGATTTCCTCACAGATTTCCCAGAGTCAGCTCCCTCTTAAAGACCTGCTTCAGTTCTCTTATGAGGAACCAGCTGCTTGCGGTTCCCTCCAGGTGTCTCTAGTTGGCTCATTTAGCAAACCTGCTCCAGACTGCAGGCTGCTCCTTCACTTCCTCTGCTCTCTCACAGGGCCCAATATTTTTTGACCCACTTTCACTGAGCGGGACTAGTGACTTCAATTACAGTTGCAAGTGTTCAGTATCTCTCACGGTGAAGTCCTAATTGCATAATTATTTTGTGGAACACTGTGATGCTTCCCAGGGGTATCCAGAGTTGGGAGGCATCATGCTACTACCTGGCCTTAGCCTCTGGCATGGCAACCACTTCTTCCAGGCCTCCATAGTCCTTGCTCTCTCTGTACAGCTTAGCGATAGGCACACATCAACCACTGAGTCCTCCAAGTGCAGGGGCGGCTCCAGGCACCAGCACACCAAGCGCGTGCCTGGGGTGGAAAGCCGCAGGGGGCGGCCTGCCGGTCGCCATGAGGGCGGCAGTCAGGCAGCCTTCGGTGGCGTGCCTGCGGGAGGTCCGCCGGTCCCATGGTTTCGGCGGCAATTCGGCGGTGGGTACGCCGAAGGCGTGGGACCGGCAGACTTCCCGCAGGCATGCCGCCGAAAGCCGCCTGGGCGGCAAAATACATAGACCCCCCCCTGTCCAAGTGTCCCTCTGGAGTGACCAGCCCCTGTTCCATGTGAACACTCACAGAACTCTCATATTTGCTACTCCCAAAGGAGTAGTACACACCAGCTTACAAGGTTCAACATAAGCAGTATACAGAGTCTCCCATTTTCAGCTACAGTGATGCTTTTAAATATGACAGAATGTAAAGTCATATCATGTTCTGTTAACTGACTGGTTGCCCCATACTAGCCCAGCATAACAGAGTCATGCATATTAGGGACCAGTTCTGTCATCCATACCCAACTAAAACTCCTACTGATGTCAAAGGGTGTTTTGTCCGAGCATGGGTTGTGGGATTTGGCCCTAGAGATGGAAATGGCCTGTCAACAATCCTTGCCTGAAAAAAATAAACAAGACTACAGTAGATGGCTGTACTTACTAAGCAAGCTTTTCTTCCTTTTAGAGATGATAGGTCTAAGAAACAAATTCCAAAGAGATAAAGCAAAACCTAACATTTTAATAGATCCATATTACGTCTCTTAGAGATTGAAATAAACGTATCTGATCCCCAATAGCTGTGACACTACTAGAAGTCTATGGCATATTTGATTCCCAAAGTTAACAGGCAACTGTAGTTCGTAATATGCCCTCTACATAATACCTTTTTATTTAGCTTCATTAAAGCTACCTAGGTTTTTAACTTAAGATTTTGTGTAGATTTGCTCCCTAAGAGATGTCAAGAGCTCAATTCCGTGGATAGAATATTACAGGTATTAGACACAAGAAGCCTCATGCTGTAGAAGGCCTATATTTACTGTAACGGCCTGTCAAATTTTCTATTTAAGAATGTTTTGAGAGCTTTATAACCTTTCTATTTTAATGTGAATTGGTTGTTCTCAGTGCAAAACAGTTTATCCACTTCTCAAGCAGAAACACATGGAAATGTAACCATATTCAGGATTAAAAAACTAGTAAAAATAGGTGGGTTTTGAAAGTGACAGGTTTTCAAAAATAGCTAATTCTCAGGGAGGTGATTAATTTGCCCTCATGCACACATTCGGCTCATCTTATTTTTAATGGTAATTGTGTATGCATACTGGAAAAATAATTTTGAAAAGTAGCTTTTGTGTATCAAGTTTTGAATAACTTAATGGGTGAGATTTAACTCTCTTCCCCCATTTTCCCATAAAACCTGCGTAATCTAAGTTTGTGAAAGACACTCCACAGAGTAAGCAGTGAGGGGAACATGGAAGCCGGCTCCATCATGAGTAAGATATTTTGAATGAGGCCCTCTGGCCCAAAATATGTAGATAAAGATCAGGAGCTATGAAGAAGCTGAGTTCAGCACAGCTCAGGGACAAGACTGCAAAAATGCTATCTTTGCAGCCCCTGATCTTGCAACACTAGCAAAACTGAGAATATTGTAAGGACTGCTATATCTTACTCTGTCTTCCCAGAGCCCCAATGGACCATTTCAGTGGCCAGGAATTGCCAGTCAGGTTAGACAGGAGCAATTTGTGGGAAATGCTGGAATTTCAAAAATATTTGAAACCATTTTGTAAAAATTTCTTATAAAACAAGATTCCAAAATAAATTTGGTTCTGATTTTGACCTTTTAAAACTTATACATACGTGTATATTTCAGAATTTTGTTTTGATAAGTCATTTTGAAATGAAAATCAAAATATTCCATTCCAAATTTGTCAAAAAAGGACTTTCTGACATTAGCAAAATGCTTCGTTTAGGGTTTTTGCTAAACAAAATTTAGTTAAAATCAACATACAGAGTGTGCTGAGACCCTGAAATGGATGGTCCTTTGATGGTGTGGATTATGAGGTAAAAGTTACTTTGCTGATGTATTTTAAAACACAGACTTCTGTATGCTAAAATACAACATCAAAGCATTGGTGCCCGGTGCCGTGCATCATCCAAATATGACAGTATTTTGGAAGTTGTTTAGTAATAGTAGTTGCTGGGGTTTTATAATACAGCATATCCAGTAGAGATAGATGGTAAGTGATAGGCTGTCTCACTCAGGAAAAAGAAGAAAAACACATGAATAAAGCCCTGCAAATCCAAGGGTATCTGCTTTATATCTGCAGACCATTTTTGTGGATCGGATGTGGATACAAATGTTGTATCCGCGCAGGACTCTACACATTAACTGATTTTGTGGGAAGAGATGGAAAATTATTTCAGAAATACAGACATTTTACTGTTAGGTGGCTGAGTTGGCCTTCCAAAAGTAGTACTTTAGGAAGAAGAATGAGTTTAATTTAATCCAAACAGTTATCAACTATCACTATACATAGCAGTGGGCACAAGCACGCCCTATCATGCCAGTCATCAAGCCATATCAAACCTTTTACCAGCACTTCTGCCAATCTGCCTATCTTACTAAAAAGATAGCAGATGCACTGTGTAACATACTGGCTAAGTATCTATCTATGTACTACCAACCTCAATTAGACAGAATATTATATAAGACAAGTTAAAGTGTGTGTGTGATGTCAGTTTCTAGTGACTGGTTTACAAGCCTTAATACCACTGACAGCTGATGAAGATTTAGCTCAAGTATCTTGGGCTTGTGCTTTTGGAGTAGAACCCACACTGCCTGCTGTGACATGTAGCTGGAAGTTGTGCTGTCTATATGCGTGTGTCTCTGGATGTTGCACCTCTTGTCAGTCAGTGAAAGGAAGAACTGTGTAAACCCAGAGTGCTTCTTCTCACAGATTGACAGGGGTGCTGCACTCAACAAAGATAGTAGATCAGTGACAGAGTATAGACTATTGGTATTAGGGGCAATGACATGACCTCAGGCTATCTTCATAATTTAAGATGTTGTATTTGAAAATATATGGAGGTTAGTATGGATTTCTGGACTGTTCAGCTTGGTGGTTGGTAGCTGTTGTAAAAATATCTAAAATTATTATTTGAGACTTTTAAAAACATCATTCAAAACTTTCAAATTTCTGCTCCTAACATTAGCCACCTAATCCATATTTAGGTTTCTCAATAAATGTGGCCTGATTTTCAGAAGTGAGCACATTCAGTTCTCATTAACTACATGGGTTTGAATACATTAAAAAAGTTATTTTTTCCCTTAGCATAAGAACTCTGCCCTTAGATAGACACATGAGGCTTCATACAAGTCAACATGAGCCATTCATATGTGCCCAAGAGCAGAATTTGGCCCTTAAGCTTTAATCAACATTATACCCTAGGGCCAGATCCTCAGCTTGGTATAAACTGACATAAATCCATTGATGTCAATGGTGGCTGCAGGTGCTCACCACCTCTGACTTCCGCAGAGCTACACTGGTTTAAAATCAAGCTGAGGATCTGCCCCTCAGTATTTTTGCTGGAAATGTGCTTTTCGGAAGTAGCATGGGCCAAATCTAGCTCTGAATGAAGCAGGAGCAGCTCCTCTGCAATCCATGGAGCTGCACTTGCTTACACCAGGGCAAGAGCTTCCCCTATAAAATTATCTTTAGAACATTTGTCAACTTGAGGACAGTGACTTAGAAAACTATTGTTTTATCTGCTATGGAATCTGAGAACTTTTTAGACTGAAAAGGGCAGTTTTATTACCATCATACTCTATTCTTTTACATGTCTAGAAATGTTATTGGAATGGGAACACCTGGATTTAAAGTGGTTTGTTTCATTCTGTTTCCTTCAGGATATGGACAGTATAGTTTAAGAAGAGGGGACAGTTTTATTATTAAGGCTATTACTGGAGGGTAGATCTCCAGAGAAAGAGCTTGATTGTGCCCTTTGAGGCCACACAAGGAGGAGATTGTATGCTAGAAACCCCTCGTCCACTTTACTTTCTTACATTCTCCTCCCCACTTACCTCTGTTCAATCAAATTGGGGAGCACAAGCATTGCTCCATGACAGGTGCACATGACTTGGATGGGGGCTGAGAATGGAAGAGAAAGGAGACAATAATCTCGCTCCCTCTGCAACACCACTATTAGTAAGTGGAGTGTACATTGTACCCCTCTAACATGTGTCATAGCTGCAACAGACACATTCGTTACTGAAAGCCCCAGGAGACAGTATTACAGAGCACGGTAAAATTTTCCATAGATCTCTTGCTTCGGTGTACATACATACATTTTATAAGTTTCAAACTTTTTCATCTTTAGTGGTTTAAAGCATTCTGCACAGTGCACACACTGAGATCAGGCACTGAAATGAGAATTAACTAAAGACAAACTAATCTGTGCTGCTGTGATGCTTCATGGGAGTTATATTTTATGTGCCTCATGCCCTATTATCCTTTATGGTCTAGACTACCTGGCTATCCTGCATCTCTTATGATTCATTATAGTATCCCCTCTAGATGAACTGATGCAATGCAACATGGGAGTTACATAGCCATGAAGCATCATGGGAAATGTACTCATGGCTCATAAAGGAGAATAGGGTATGAGGCACATAAAATACAACTCTCATCAAGCATCACAGATTACAGACACAACCCGGTAGCTCAGGGAGACACAGATTATTTCAGTTCATATAATATTTTGATTCAGGAATGTTGAAATGTCCCATTCCAATCAAAAATTCAAAACAAAATGTTTTAGCATTTCCCAATGGAAACATTTTGGTCTTTCCGTTCTGTGAAAAATGTCAGTATTTTGACATTTTGTCCCAATTTGTTATGAAAAATATTTTTGAAATACTGGAAAATCCCCCCTCCCCTCCCCCGACAGAATTTTTGTGCTACAGTAATTTTACATCACAAAATCTCAAGCAGAGAGAAAACCCAGACAGAGTAAAGCACTGATAGAGTAAACACAAAGGAGTTTGGCCTGAGTGGGTGTTCAGCACTGATGATGAGTAGGCTGCTTGATTACTTGTCAGCGTAAAGTAAAGAAAACCCATTAAATAAACTACAAATATCTTAGGGCTGGTCTTCACTACGGGCAGATTGCCACTGCTGCAATCGATGCAGCAGGGATCGATTTAGCAGATCTAATGAAGACCCACTAAATCGATGGCAGAGAGTTCTCCGGTTGACCCCCATACTCCAGCTCTCTGAGAAGAGTAAGGGAACTCGACTGGAGAGCGTCTCCCATCTACACAGTGCAGTGAAGACACCGGGGTTAGTCGACTTAAATTATGTCTACTCCACCTACGTAATTCACATAGCTAGAGTAGCATAATTTAGGTCGACTTACCCCCGTAGTGAAGACCAGCCCTTAGCCTCTAAGTTAAAACCTAGTAGACCCTGGCCACCAGTCACAGAGTAAAAAGTCCTATTTAAGTATGGAGGTAGAATACCAAAAGCAGGTTCATCTGAGTGGAAAGCTGCCCAGTTTATTTCCCTAATGGCCAAGTGGTGAATATATGCACTTGGCACTGGTAACTTAAGGCCATCCTCAAGGATAAACTATGGCAGGTAACATATAAAAAGGGGATTAAGAGGGCTAAAAGGAATATGATGAGTGAATAGCCAAAGCTATAAAAAACTTCTAAAATATATCAGAAATATGAACCTGCAAGAGAATTGGTGGCTCCCTTAGAGTAACTCCAGGGAGTAAAAGGAACATAAGGATATTGAGCAGAATCAAAATGATTTATTTACATTGCTCTTCACCACAGAGAATGCTGGAGAGATACCTGTTCTTTTCACGTAATAAATTTAAGGTACATTCAAAGATTCAAGTGTCAGAAGAGGAACGTATTGATAAATTAAAGATCAACACATCCCTAAGACAGGATGCCATTTATCCAAGAATTCTAAAGCAATTTAAGAACAAGAATAAAACAAAACCATTTAGTTTCTCATTAAAATCAGTTACCATCCTGAGGCCTGAAAGAGAACAACTGTTGTATTTATCTTTTAAACAAGTGCTGTGTTCGGGAAGGTGGGATCCTGACTTGCAAACCAGTAAGCTATATATCAGTACCAGATAAACTGGTTGAAGCAATAATTGAAAATAGAATTCTGAAACACCTAGATGAACATGATAAGACAGAAACAAAGCAGTATGGCTTGTGTCCCTCACTAACATATTTGAATTCTTTGAACATATCATAGAATCATAGGACTGGAAGGGACATAGAGAGGTCATCTAGTCTAGTGCTCTGCACTCATGGCAGGTCTAAGTTTTATCTAGACCATCCCTGACACGTGTTTGTCTAACCTGCTCTTAAAAATCTCCAATGATGGAGATTCCGCCATGTCCCTAGGCAATTTATTCCAGTGCGAAACTACCCTGACAGTTAGGAAGTTTTTCCTAATCTCCAACCCAAACCGCACTTGTTGCAATTTAAGCCCATTGCTTCTTGTCCTATCCTCAGAGGTTAAGGGGAACATTTTTTCTCCCTCCTTTTAATAGCCTTTTATGTACTTGGAAACTGTTATAATTTTCCCTTTCAGTCTTCTCTTCTGCAGGCTAAACAAAACCCAATTTTTCTCATAGGTCATGTTTTCTAGACCTTTAATCATTTTTGTTTCTCTTCTCTGGACTTTCTCCAATTTGTCTACATCTATCCTGAAATGTGGTGCCTGGAGTTGAGGCCTAATTAACGCGGAGTAGAATGGAAGAATTACTTTTTGTGTCTTGCTTACAACACTCCTGCTAATACATCCAAGAATGATGTTTTTGCTTTTTTTGCAGCAGTGGGAATGGGATGGAAAAGAATACTGATGATATTACAGTCTCGTTATATAAATCAATAATATGTCCTCACCTGTAATACAGTATTTAGCTGTAGGCAAACTATCTTAAGAAACAGAGGAGGTTCAGAAATCAGTGACAGACCACATGCCACAACCTTATCTCTGCCCCCCAGAGATGATTATCTTCAATCAACCCTTATATCAATCTATCCTCACCTAGAACAACACACTACTGCCCTGACATCCATAACTAATAGTGATAGGAGAGGGTTAAAGGGTTGTGGGGAGAAGGGAAGGTTGAGGTTGTTGGAGAACTCTGTAATGAACAGTGTTAGTCAAATATATATACTAAATGTTAGAGAAGTGAATATTATGTATGGTATTATATGAAAATATAAAATAATTTTTGCTTTTTGTAGGTCTCTGCAGATGCAGCATTTCAGAATTTAGATGAAACAGCTTCAGGGTTGTGTAAACCATGAAACTGGTTTGTGCATCTTATATGTAAAACTTTTGATCTGTGCAAATAGCATGGTGAAGCAGAGTGTCAAGAGGGACCTGTTAGCTCCAGGTGCAGCCCCCCATCTCCAACAAGACAAGCTAACAAGCAAAAACTCAAGGACAAAACAACAGACCAGCAAGAAGAATACCAACTATTGTAAGATAACAACTGGATGGAGTCAAGGGGCGTAACAGAAGTAGACAGATAAAAATACGTTTTAGCAGTGTAAGCAAAAATGTATTTGTTCAGGTTAGTTATTGTGATTTAATCATGTGATTGTTTTATTTAGGGGTTTAGAATAGATAGGTACACAGATGAGGTAACCTGTAAGCTGAGACTGTGCAAAGTTATGGAACAGGATAAAAGATAGGTGATTGACACTAGGAGAGAGTGGAGAAGACACAGGGGCAAACCTAACAGAGACCAGAGATTTGAAAAGAGTTCCTTGTCCCCTAGGAAAGCAACTTGATCATTTACTTTTCTCATCTTTGTTTTTGCATGTATATGCAATTCATAAATGATAACAGCATTGTCTTAAAATGTGCACGATAAAGGCTAAAAGAAACTGTTTAAGCCTAAATTGAAGTGGATCTCTTTTTTCATCCAACAAGGTGAATGGTAGTTTTAATAATGGGAAGTAGTTTTGCGTATGGGTGAAGGAGAAGAGGGTGTGTACTGTGAAGTCATTTAACTGGCCATTTCCTTGCTTTTGCTGGTTTGTGTCAAGTACTTCATATGAGGAGCAACGCTAATAGCTTCACAACAAAGATTTTTGTACATTAATTTCCTAGTGTTTTAGAGTTCCTAAGCCAGGGGCTGGTGTCGTGCAACTGCTAAGTATATGTCTACACTGCAATAAAATGTGTGATTTGCAGCTTGGGTAGACAGACATGTGCTAGCTTCAATCTAGTTAGGACGCTTAAAATAGCAATGAAGATACAGCTATTCAGAGTGGGCTGTACAAGCACGCCAGGGACCCAGGGTACATACATTGTTAGCCCACGCCGAAGCCTATGATGCCACATCTTCCCTTCTATTTTTAGCGTGCTAGTTAAATTAAATGTAGCACAGGTAAGCCCACCCAAGCTGCAAAACACACCTTCAATTGCATTGCAAACATAAGGTAAGTGTAGCTGCTAATAGAGAAGGCTTTATGCACCAGCAGCTGCTGCACATGAACCCTATGTGACAGGAGCTGAAGCTGCCCATAAACTCTTGTGGCAGCAGCTGCCTATAAGACCCTTTTCAGATATGCACAGAAGCCACAAATAAATTCTTCTCCATTATGCATAGAAGCTGCACACAAATCCGTTTGCGTCAACAGCTGTCCATGAGTGGCACCAAGTGTGTGTGCAGTGACACAAACAGCAAAGAAGGTTTATGCACAGCTGCACATAAACTTTCTCTAACAGCTGGTGCATAAACTTTTGCTTATGGTGTATAATGGACAAAAATAACCCAAAATCCAACGTTTTTTAAATTACCATAAAGGATACACCTCTCTACCAAATTTTGTGTAGGTTACAATAGGTTTTTTTCAGATACCCATCAACAATGTATTATAAGGCTACCAAAGAACAATTCCAGCCAGAACCACATTAAGAATTACAAAGAGAAACAAAACCAAAACTTCAAAGGGCCTACAAACCAGCTCTGTGTGAATTTTCTCATTGAAAGACAACGGGCTTTTAGAGAAAAACAGGGATTTATATTCCATTTTAAGTTCATTTTCAAATGTTACCCTAACAATAGAGTCCCTACCACAGCTCCTCCATAATGAGCACACTCACAGTTATAAAATAATATAGAGAGAAAAGATATGTCCCCGAGCATGAATGTTTATACACCAACCACTTCCTAGTGTGAGTTAGGAAGAAACATTCTCCATCAGCAAAGTGTTTCACAACTGTCTGGTACACAGTTTATTTCACCTCCATCCATCCACTGCCAGAGACAAGATACTGAACTGGATGGCTCACTGGGCTGGTCCGGTATGTCAATTCCTATATTTCTGCATATGGAAAATACATAAGTTAATACATCAGAGGTCTCTACTGTTCAGCTTGCTAATCAGAGGAGTGGGATCTCAGCATATACCATTTTAATGATTACCTGAGAGAGATCAAACAAATGCATTAGTCATTTTCCTATATACTCTTAATGAGTCACAGGTATTTATTCTATCATTGTATTTATGAAAATTATATATCTGCATTTTTGTTTATATGCTGCTCCAATTGCTTTTTCCAACTGGCAAAATGATCTTGGGCCTCTGATATCCTCAGCAGCAATTCCTGACAGCTTACTAGCATCTGTTAGTGAGGTAAATGCTGATCACCTGCAGGTCTCCCCCTGATGTTTCAATCAATCAAACATGCTGATATCACTTCAACAAATGATTTGTTTCTCTCTTTTTACTAAGCCAATGGATCACTTTTCCTGTCTCATTTTGTCCCTAATTCAAGTCACTGGTGTGGCTAAGGTAAGAAAACTTTTCAGCCACTCTAAGGATTAAAAAGATTAACCCACTAGATACTCTGGAATGTCTATACAATTGAGAGGTTTTTGTCTTAATTTCTAGGAAGAGGAAGGAGTACAAATAACCCATTATTCTTCCAAAAAGTGTGGTAAGCTTTGTGATGGGTTTGGTCACAGAGAGCCCCTTTGGACTGTCACCTGACGTGCTGAAGTTACCTCTGAGCCCATTTTCCCTGCCAGCTTGGGACTCCAGAACCCTGCCTTGTTGAGCCAGACACGCTAGCCTGCTGCAACAGACCTAGGTCTGGTCCACGCCCCCAAAGTTGCAGACTTTAACCAAAAACTGCTCAGCAGGTCACCTTTCTCCAGCACCCAGACACCCAGTTTCCAATAGGATCCAAACCCCAAATAAATCCATTGTACTCTGTATAAATCTTATACATGGTAAACTCATAAATTGTCCATCCTCTATAACACTGATAGAGAGATATGCACAGCTGTTTGCTCCCCCAGATATTAATCACTTACTCTGGGTTAATCAATAAACAAAAGTGATTTTATTTAGTATAAAAAGTAGGATGTAAGTGGTTTCAAGTAATAACAGACAGAACAAAGTAAGTTACCAAGCAAAATGAAATAAAACATGCAAGTCTAAGCCTAATACATTAAGAAACTGTTTACAGGTAAATCTTACCCTCAGAGATGTTCCAATAAGCTTCTTTCACAGACTAGACTCCTTCCTAGTCTGGGCCCAATCCTTTCCCCGGTACAGTCCTTGTTAGTTCCAGCAGGCATCTTAGGTGAAAAGCTGGGGCTTTCTCATGACTGGGACCTCCTTTGTTCTCTTCCACCCCCTTTTATAGCTTTGGCACAAGGTGGGAATCTTTTGTCTCTCTGGATCCCCACCCCTCCTTCTAAATGGAAAAGCAACAGGTTTAAGATGGATTCCACCATTCTTCCTGGGCCAACTTACACAAACACAGGAAGGCTTGCAAGTAAACAGAGCCATTTACAACCAATTGTCCTAGTCAATGGGAGCCATCAAGATTCTAAACCATCATCAATGGCCCACACTTTGCATAATTACAATAGGACCTCAGAGTTATACTTTATATTTCTAGCTTCAGATACAAGAATGATACATACATACAAATAGGATGAACACATTCAGTAGATTATAAGCTTTGTAATGATACCTTACAAGAGACCTTTTGCATAAAGCATATTCCAGTTACATCATATTTACACTCATATGCATATTTCCATAAAACATTATGGAGTGCAACATCACAAGCTTATTTAAGACTATCTCTAGACATGGTATATTTCACTGATGTTTATTTTTTTGAACCCTGCAACTGCCAAAGATAATTAATATAAGTTCTCAATGTTCAAATGAAGCAGCATTTTAAGTTTCCATTATTAAAAAATTCAATATGCAATAGTATACAAGAATTATTCAAAATACTGCAGCTTGCAGTAACAATGCTTCAGTGTTTTAGACCCTTCCCAAGTTATAAAACAGTATTTCTTTAATCCCTGAAGTCCTCTGAGAAAGCAGCTTTAATATGTGAAGAAACAGGACTTAATCTATAGCCATAGCTACAGTGTTGTCCTGTCTGCTGAAAATCTAAGTAAACTGAAATCTTTACAGATAAATTGAAAATGGTATCATTTTAAAAAGAAAATAAATCACTTAGGTTTTCCTTAGTATCTGGTTATCAGCTCCTTGGCCATCTAGAATCCAGATTGAGCAGTGCCCTATAATCCTTTCTCTTAGTAGGAAGACAAGAAAATAAGTAGGAAGGTATGGGAGTATTTTATGAAAGAAAGTCAGAGATCTTATATTCTTGCTCACTTATTTTTCTCAATATAAGTTCTGTTTCCACTGTTGCTTTGATATTTTCTGTAGTTCTAAAATTCAGAGCAGCGACTTCCTAAACTTCATTTATCTATAGATTGAAAACTCTATTCGCTGACGTTCAAATACTGGGAAAGTATGACTATACGTTGTGCTCTCTGCAGGTGAAATTCACACAAGAGTACAGGCACCGCAGAAGGCCCTCAGTGCAGCATAACTGCTGTGGTTCTTCTGCATGGAGGATTGGGAGCTGCCAAGAAGATATGGACTCCACACCTCTGCTGTGTTCTACCTCCATATAGGCCCAGCAGAAGGAGACTTGGAGCAGACTGAAAGAACTGCAGCATAGGCACTGGGTCCATGACTGCATGGATGCAGGCATCACAAATCCCATACCCTGCAGTTTACAACCCCTTCTCCAGCCCAGGGGTTGTAGCAGTCCTAAAGAAGCTGCTGAGCTGATTTGGATATTGCGTGAAGGTTGGGAGTAGATTTCATTCTCTTCAGTATTGAGTAATTCCCCACATAAAGCCCATGCACTCAGGTTTTGTGTGGCATGTGAACCTCTGTGTATGGATTACACTCTGTGCGGAGTGAAATTGTGACATTTTAACTGTATAGTTTACATTAAGGCTTGTGTGGGGAGGAGATTAGGGGTCCCAACAAGCCTCCTGACACTTGCAAGCAATGTATAGTGGTGGGGTCTGAAAGGCTCTTGTATTTGTGAGGTGAAGGGAACTGGGCCCCCTCGTGGTGAGCTAATAAGGTTCACAGGGAGTTCTAGATGTCTCCTAGGAACTTCAAGAGGCATGAATATCCTCTACAGACTTCAAGAATTCTAAAGGAAAGAGAGAATGCCACATCTTTCCTCTCCCACTCTCCACCCTTCTCCAGCCCAAAGCTCCATTCTTTGCTCAGTATCATGTTAGGACTCTATGGAAAACTAAGAAATTTTAGACCAAAAAAGTCATTAATGTGAGGTTAAGAGTCACAGGATACATTCAGCAATTTAAGGCTTAAAATTCTTATAAGAAATTTTTAATGATTAAAAAAGAACCTGAGGAAGCAGGAAAATTCCAAATTCAGTTTAAGCCCAAACATCTGAAAGTATGAAAATTCACACTTAAGGTATCCAAACTAACTTAACTCCTCCCATTTAAAGCTGCCCTGAGAAAATTAAAAAAACTCAGCCTATCCATCCCTAATAAAGAACTTCACTTTCCTTGGGTACCACAACAACTAGAAGGTCTTGTTCTTAATCACACTTGTTGTGACAATTCCAGGCTTCTTTACATCCTACACACTCTATAGGGGAAAAAAAATCTTATTTACAAATTCCTGGTTAGGTAAATAGCATATTGAGAGTAATTGTTCCTGAGTCCCCACTAATGGACCCTATCCTGTTAGGTACTAAAGGTACGCAGCACTTTATATGATCTGGCCTTATAATTTCATGTGCCAACCAATGATCCAAGCCTCATTTATAAACCAGTGATCTGTACTGCGTATTTTTATTACTCCACTTGCAAGCTGTATAAGTAAAATAGCTGGAGACTTCTTAAAGTCTTTAGAAAAAGTCGTTGGTCCAAATAAAATTGCATCATACAAAGTAGCTATAAAAGGAATAAAGAAGGGAACTGAAATAGTCAAGGGGGCAGAGATAAGGTTGTTTTGATTCCTTAGCTGCAATTTTTATACTTGCAAAGTTTGTGTTTTGTGTAAGAATCCTCTGAACTTTGACTTTTCCTGGCTCCTCTCCTCATAAAGATTTTGCTAACTGAAACTTCCTTGTAAGGATTTTACCTTTAGGTTACTGACATATCCTCCATTTTAACTCCACCACAACTCATTTATTTATCAGGGAATTAATGTTTAAAATGTTGCCTTTCTATTGTGTACACAAGCTCTGCTTAAACTAGCCAGTAAGACAGAATCAGCCCTCAATGACAGACAGTCTTACTTTTTTTTTATCATAACTTGAGCCATCTACCTAAAAAACAGATTAAAATGTACCAGAAAAATGTCATCTGACCTTTTATTAGGAAAAAGTGTTCATAAGTTAACCCATTAAAGAAATTCTTTAAGATACATCATCTATTGCAATTGGATCAGTTAACATATAATGACTTTATTCTGTTTTGCCTGCATAAGAAAACACTTCCCAAATCATTCATTATCTGAAATATTGACAACCCTGTAAGTCTGATCTGCCAATCATATTCCAATACTATTTATTAGAGCTGGTGACATTTTGAACCATTTTCCATCTGAAAATGCAGTTTTGATAAAATCAATACATTTTACAGCAACATTATGAATTTTTTTATGAGAAAAAGTTTAAATGAATCATTTCATATTCTAATGATTTTGAAACATTTCATTTCAATAAGTTAAAAATGTTTTGTTTTGACATAATTGTGATTATTTTTGTTTTTATATTATATCAATTGTAATAGTGCATATTAAATTTAAAATAATATAGTTTGTTTAATTTATATTACATTATAATGTTTTACCATTATCAGAATAAAACTTTTTGATGATATTGAAACAAAATGTTTTGACTTTACATATTTCAATGTTTCTGAATCAAAAAATTTCAGAATTTCCCTTCTGTGTGTAATATCAAACTTTGCCTTTTCATTCCCATTCAGCATGAAAACAAATTTTGAAATGTTGCAATTTCCCATGGAACAGAAATTCCGTTTTTCAGCCAGCTCTATTAGATTCTGAACTCAGATGCACCAGTGTAAATCTAGAAGTTGATGGAGTTACTCTGTATTAACTAGTATCAGCCCTTACAACACTGGTGAATGACCTATACTGTTGTTTGGAAGAGGCAAATTAATTCTGCTGAGCTGTCTCTCAGTAATTTTTCCCTTCATAGTTTTAACAAATTAGGTGCATCGTATTTTGCCATGGTATGTCTGAAAAATCAATAGAATAGAAGAATGGGATCAAGACCAAACACAGCAACAAAGAATAGAAACAGCACTAGTCTGACATCAACAGCAAATTAATATAATCAGTCTAGTACAGGAAACTGGGCATTTTAAATATCATTTGGTGTTTCCCCTTTTCTAGCAAGGTTCATAGAGCAAATTCAGTAATCTGAATCAAATTTAACCTCTGCATTTCACATTTTAGAGTTTTAATTCACATGGGCCTAATTCTGCTCTCTCACCACATGTATTCTGGAATAATGCCATTGATTTCAATGGACTCACTCCTGATTTACCTTAGAGGAGAATCAGACCGTATATATTTGGGTGAAAAGAAAGCAATATTTCAAATTCCTGTCTTTCATAGATAGATTTGTATGCAATACACTTACCCGGTCACACAAATGGGATTGGGAGAATAGTTTGGCCCAATATTTTCAAATGTGTTTTATTCATAAATTTCTACATCTTCATAATACTATTTGCCAAATTCTGGCAGGTACTATGCAGCGACACCTGCAAGAAAACTTTCATCTAGAACCAGAGGTTGGCCCTTCTGTTCTGTCTGAATGCACTACAAAGCTTCTCCAGAGGACTATGGTAAAAGACCTGGGATTTTACTGATAGGCATTATGCTCATGGGATAGGGGAAGACCTTACGGCCTTTGCAGGCCAAAGTCCCCCCCTCCCCTTTTAGTACCCTCTGTCCCCTTTGCAGAGGTGGAGATGGTAGGACTCAGAAGAGTGAGCTGAGTTCTAGGGATAGACTGAGGAAAGTCTACCCTGTGTTATGGGTTTTATGGTACGAACCTGTGTAGCCCCTACACTAGAACCACTTAAAAGGCCTGGTAGTTGAGAGTATGGACAACGGGCAGGATGGACGATGGGCAGGATGCATGATGGGGAAGTAGCACCTCTCCTCAGTGTTAACTTTACTAAAGTTGCAGCCTGCAGCTTAAAATCATCCTGGGGCTTGTCCTCATTCACTGGCATGTCTACATCAAACAAGAAAAAAAAACAGGTATTTTTGCTCTTATGCAGATGTTTGACCAGCATTAGCCTCGAGATGATCTAGTTGCTGTATTTTGAATATTTGTCTCTACTAAGGAAATGAAATGTAAATTCTGATGAAACAAAATGTATTGGATAAACTTGATGATTTGTTTTAATAACAAAATGCAGAGGGAGATTTATATGATTTTTTTTTTACTTTCCAACTTCTAATATCGGGGAGACAATGTTAACTTTTCATCTTTGACATTAAACCAAACCAGTATTCTAATCAATATCAAAGACAGTGAGGATAAATTAATACATGTCTGTTGGCTAATTGCAATATTAGAGGGAATATCATTAGTAATAAAATGAGTTTAAGGTAGACAAAATAACAATTAGAATCCCTGATATGACACTAAAAACATTAGATGTCTATATCTAAGATTAAAGTATATTATGTTAAGGATCTCACTTAAATAGACAAAAGCATTAAATATAGTTGGAACTTGCTCATAATATGGCCCTCTCTAAGTAGTCTCAGAATAATGGATCTCTCCTTGTAGCAACAATTCCACCCAATGAAGCCTTCTTTACTTCATTGGAAGTTCTTCATGTGGACAAGCTACAGGAGCAAACCCACAACCTTTATAGGATGAGTTATGGACTGATCATGGCCAGAGGCTCGGTCCTGCTTCCTTGGAAGTCCATGGCAAATCTTCAGCTCAGAGTACTTTGGACTATAACATTCCCTTTTTTTCTTTTTTTTTTAACACAAATGGGGCCCAAACCTGCATCCAATTTAGGTACACAAAGAATATAGCCTTGAACACTAATATCGTAACAGACTCTATCCAGATAATTTGACAAAACAAAGTTACTCTGTATTCAGAAGAGTCATTTCCTCTGAAAATCACCAAAGGTTTTAGTCCACATCAAAACCTCGTTTTCTGCACATTTCCAACTGTAATGCAAAAAGCTGTTTAAATTGCAGGAGCTCAAAAAAGTGATTGGCACAGACAATTTTTGTGTTTCTTTTTCTGCTCTGGTATCTTGAACATGAAAGAGCTATTTTAATGTATATATTGTAAAGAATTCTACTCCTAGACTGAGTGCTTCTACACCAAGTTTCAGACTGGAGTGATTTCCTTTTACAGCTCAGTTATAAGTCTCTCAATATAGAAGCACTTTTATTGCAGCTGTGACTAAATAAGGTGTTCCTATTATTCACAACACATTTCTGTATAAAAGCCTATTCTGAACAAACATCATATGTGATAAAAACTTTAAGGGTACTCAAGTGTGATTTCCATTCACTTTTTGTTGAGTACATTTTCAGGATTCATGTACGTGCGGTATCTATTCTACAATAATACAGTGTGAATAAAAGCCGGAATGTGACATTTGAAAATAATCCTCCATTTACTTTGTTTTTTCTTTTGTTTTTGTTGTTACAAACTAAACTTTCCTTTAAAGCAAAACCCAGTAAAATCTTGCTAATTTCTAATCTGTCACTTGTATAAATATATTGATATGCCCCGGAAGGGTTCTCACCTAATGAAGATAATTTGTAATAACACATTTAGAAATGTTGGTTGTTTATGATTTTGTATTTAGAACTCAATTACTGTAGCATGTTAAGCTGAGAGATAATATAATTAACTTTTCTAATTTGCTTTAATACATATTAGAGTTGTTCAAAATCTTCCTTATATAATAAAACCTTAAATCAAAACTATATTCCTAAGTGGATGCATAATGATACAAATTTAAATGTGATTTAAAGGGCTAGTATCTCCCATAAGTGTAACTCTTGACAAATGAAAAGCATATTAACCAAAGTAGAAAAATGATCAGAAATGCACAATAAATTCTAAAACATGTCTGGTTTTTTCCTAAAAGAATGACTGACAAAGTGAGAAACATTATCAGCTACTTATCACAGACTATCTATTTTTTTCTTTACTTTCATGAGAAATTTCCTTATGGTTTTGATTGCTAATATGTTGAACATGTAATGAAAGGTCTCACTGCAATGACAATACTCCACAAAGATGAAGTAGCTTGACATGCTCTAGATTCCATCTGCATGTTGTCACTTTGTCACCTCGATCAATAGTTCCATCAGCCCTGACAGAGAGCGCACCGATCACAACACGTCATTTGTGTTACTCTAGCCAGGGGGAGGGAGAGCTCAGTGGTTTGAGCATTGTCCTGCTAAATCCAGGGTTGTGAGTTCAATCCTTGAGGGGGCCACTTAGGGATCTGGGGCAAAATCAGTACTTGGTCCTGCTAGTGAAGGCAGGGGGCTGGATTCCATGACCTTTCAAGGTCTCTTCCAGGTCTATGAGATAGGTATATCTCCATTTATTTATTTTATTTTTTATTTTTATTTCCTTCAGCCACCCACTGGCCAGGCTGTCAGTGTCATCTGCATGTTGTACTCAGGCAAATAAAATCAACTTATGATCAACTGTGCAGAAGTAAGGACCACCCAGAATTAAATACACGTTCAAGACTCATTCAAGATATTTTTATAACTACTGGAATTACACACATTCCCTGAGAAAATGCTTCTGATTTGCCTGAAGACCATAGAACATCTTGTATTCAAGCAATACTAAAATAACCCATTTTAAAATTGCTGCTTCTTTAAATTTTGCACTAGATACATCTGAAAAAATCATTACTTCATTCAAAAGTGGCCCTTTGCCCTAGCTATGATCCCATTAATGACAATGGAAAACCTCTCGTTGACTTAAAAAAGAGCACAGCACTTTTGGAAATCTCATCCCATGTATATTGCCTGTTAATAAGTTCAGTTCAGATCATCCCGTCTCCTAGGTGTTACCATCACAGAGAAGAAATCCCCATAAGAATCTCTTTCTGCATCATCCTACCAGGGATGGGGGGAGATTTGCCCCCATCCTGCGGCATCCTGAAAAAAGACAGATCCTCAAGGACGTTCAGGAGGCCATGACATTCATGTGAAGTTCTTGAACTGTCTCATTGGCACCTGCCTGCCCCCATCTCTGGCTCCTTGGCAGTGTAGTTTCTTTGGACCCAGGCTACCAAGGTTCCTTCCAGCTGCAGCTGTGCCTGAAACTTCTGCAGATGGAGCTTAGCACAAATGATAATGCTAATGATATATTTTCTTTTCCAAAACATCTCTGTGAGACTGTAAGGGCAGATAATGTGCATTCTTCCCCCCTACAGCTTCACTCCTGGCCTGCCCACATCTTCTCTTGCCCACCCAGACTTCACCCTTCCCACAGTCCAGACACCGACAGAGAGCTGAACCCAAATTTGGGCATGAGCTGGGAAACATACTTGGGGAGACCCTTCCAAGTGCAGATCTCACAGGAATGATCCAGGACTTCCACATATCACATACTGCGCTTACAAGTAACTCAACCAGAATTCCAAAAGTCAAGCTGCATTTTTCAATCTCACACATCTTCATCATGAAAAAACAGGGTTTTTGCAAGCTAAAACATGCCCTCCGTGACAGCAGTGCAACTCCATTGCCTTTACCTGCTTTCAAGCAGTCAACCTGACCCTATAATTGGAATTTAACAAGCTAAAGCTCACTTGCTTTCTTGGCTATGATGGCTCTACAGTGTTTACAAGAATAAAATGTAGTGAAACCATATGTTATTCACTAAAACAAGCAGTTGTGTCTCTGAGTATACACAGGGAGCAGAGCTGTGTATACTGAGTGAAGAGGGTTGTAGGGGATTATAGCTGGGCTTGGAGTTCCCCTCTTGCATGGTCTGAGAGAAGAAGATGAAAGCTGTTGGAATCCATCCACCTCCCTCCCCAACACACACACACACACACACACCACCCCTCAGAATATCTTATAAGGAGGGAAACAACCAGACCACCATTCTTTTACACCCTGTTCTCACAAGATTTGCTTTTGTGAGAGTCAGACACAAATACTATTGCAGGGTCCCTCAAAAA
The DNA here is from genome assembly GCF_028017835.1 of Emys orbicularis. Lineage (NCBI taxonomy): Eukaryota > Metazoa > Chordata > Testudines > Emydidae > Emys > Emys orbicularis. The sequence goes on along the minus strand of NC_088683.1, from coordinate 261,699,215 downwards.
AGAAAAAGAAAAAAAAGCTAGACCACCCTCATCCCATTTAACACTGATATAATCACATAATCTAATACATTTACTCCCATTCACATCTCTAAAACACAGATTGCTCTCCTCGCACATTTTCCCATGAGACTGTGTTCAGGTCCCATGAACCTGGTGATATCACCATGCTGGTGCAAGACAGCACCAAATACCAGCATGCATAACCAAACCTGCTCAATCTGCATTAGAATTAGCATTTCAGCACAACATTCCACAAATCTAATTTTAATACTACTGTCACTTTTTGTTTTCTGAGGTGTATTAGTGATACTAAAGAATACAATTTGTGTGTTGTCTTTACCCTTTTAGGCAATCCTTACCCAGGCCAGCATGGAGCAAAATATGCACCAATCTCAGTGTGAGTTTCTTGTGACAAAGGACTGAGTAAAGACCAAGTGATCTTCAGGCATTATAAACGACAGAACTGTATTTAACTTTCTGATGACTTTTTCCTAATAGGAAAAGGGGATGAAGGAAAGAGTCTTCTGCATCATCTGCAAACTGTACAAGGTATATCCAAATGAACCAGTGTGTAATGGAGGCTTGAAGGCAGAGCAATGAGAACTACCACTAGGCGTATGTCTACACTGCATTTTAAAACCTAGTCTCAGAACTTGGACCTACAGACTGGGGCTCATGCTATGGGGCTAAAAACAGCTCTGTAGACATTTGGGCTCAGGCTGGAGTCCAGGCTCTGAAGCCCAGGGAGGAGTGAGGGTTTCAGATTCCAAGCTCCAGTCTGGGCCCAAACAGTTACACTGTTGTTTTTAGTACCATAACACAAGCCCCTGTGAGCCCAAGTCTTTAGGCCCAGGTTCTGAGACTTATTGCCACAAGTTTTTAAACACAGCGTGAACATACCCTATATGGCTCTAACATCCCCACATGTGCAATGGCAGCTGACACTAATCCAGTCTTTAGGATAGATTTATGGTCATGGGAAATTTGATCTTTAAGGGGTTGATCCTACAAGCTACTGAGCACTCTGGCCCTGGAACAGCAAAGCACTTGAGTAAATACTTAAGTTTAAGCATGTGAATAATCTTATTGACCTGATTGGCACTAGTTATGTACTTAAGATTGGGCATGTACTTAAGTAGTTTGCTGAATCGAGACATTAGGGATCAGTCCAAAACTCATTGATGCAAATGGGAGTGTTGTCATTGACTTAAATGGAGGCAGGATCAGGCCCTTAATTACAATAAAGCCGTAATGCACTATAATAGAGGTACTGACTTCTGCCACATGTCAAATCCACAAACTAATTTCCAGGGGGGGAAATTACACTTTTGGTTTAACTTCTTACATTCAGTTCAGCAAAGAAAAATGCACAAACATCAATTTGTGCAGTTATCCAAATTACATGATGTATTTTAAACTGTACACATGAAAATAATTTTACTTCAGAACAAACAAACTGATCATAATTTCCTACAATATAATATATGTTATTCATGTTTAAAGAAGTTTTAAAAATAAATACTACATTTCCAGAGGTTTTTTTTAAATATCAACTTTGTAATTCAATTTTTACCATTCTACTAGACACTGTCCCCCAGTGCCAAATCATAAGACTTCACTCTTAGTGATTAATTTTAAGAATCACTCCCCGATGTATTAAATTTTAAATATTGCTGTGTGACCGAAACTCCTAAGTAGCTTTGTGTTAAATACTGGTCTATTTGACCTTTGCAATAGAAAGGTTCTCATCACCTGAAATTTGGTTTCAAATTTCTCATCTGTTCTTCTCTGCCTACTTAACTAAGAGCTTAAACCAAAATCCAATTACAGTGCATCTTCTGTTTAGAAAAAAAAAACTACTACAGTAAACTCATGGTTCATACAAACCATGATATTTCCAATGAAATGAGAAATAATATAAATTTAATTATTTTAAAATGCTCTAAAATTACTTAATAAGAGTTGAACACAGTGATCAAATATAAACCAGGCGTAGAAGCATACCAGCTATATTCACTGAATATCAACTGAATACTTATGATAATAATAATACTCAGGAACCCATATTTTTAACTAAGTAGCATTAGAATTCAACTATTTTTACAAATTTGCTAGCAGCGTGGACTTAAAATTGCAAATCTGAACTGATTAAATATTATTTAATCTTTATCATGTATTTGTTTTATGTATCATCCTATAGGATATCTAGGGCCTGATCCAAAGCCCATTATAGTAATGGAAGTACTCCCACTGATCTGGACTTTGGATAAGGCCCAGACTGAAGAAATATATTGAAGCTATCATGCCAATTTTCTTAAACCAATTTCAATGGGGAGCTTAGCAATGAAGGATTGTAATGCACAAAATAGTTTTAGAGCTGTGGGCCCAAGCCTGATGCCCTTGCTCAGTCATCTCATTGATGTTAGTGACAGATTTTCCAGCAAGATTTGACCCATTTTCTTTAACAAAGAAAGTACAAATATTGGCATATCTTCTAATTTTTCTCCTCTGCTATCCTAGCATTAAAAGAGAATAATAGGATCTTATTATGATAATCCATGAAAATACACGAATAACACATTACAGTATTTAAACTAGTATTGACAAAGTACAGTAAGTTCTTATTTCAAACACTTTCGTTTCTTACAGTGAAATAATTGTCCCTGAGATGCTAACTGTTTTGTTCAGCAACTACAAGCATTAATAAATGTGTCTGCAAAGAATATTCTCCAGCTTAAATGCTTTCTATACAGAAAATATTCTATGTCTCCAAAACCAGCATTTAAAAAACCTTTACATGTGTATGGCCTACTTAGTGCTTTGACCCAGTTCAGACTCAGAAGCAGCCAGAATCTTCCTCTATTCCAGAAAAGCAATAGACTTCTGACTTAAGAATAAGAACTTGAGTATTTCCCCTGACGGAAAGCTCACAACTCATTATTAGGAACTGCTTCTGCTAACATCAACCCAAAACCCATTTATATACAGTATCAGTTATTCCTGGTTAGCAAGAATATATGGATATTATCAATCACAATTACCATAATTTCACCAGATGTAAACATTACTTCAAAATGTTTCTTAATTTTTACAAAACAAAAGCAATTTTTTTGTAAAAATCAAAGTTTAAAATAGATAATGGTCCAGATTCTCAACCGTTGTAACTCAGCATAACTCTATTAAAGTCAGTGGAGCTACACTAATTTGCATCAATTAAGAATCTGGCCCAATATTTAAATGCATTAAAATAAATGTTTTTTTCTTTGTTGTACTTCTTGTTTTGTACATTCCTAGTATGTGTGATTATCAAAGCAAACAAAAAATGTTCGAAGACACCAGATTTATGCAAGTTGATCAATAATTTTTGAAACCAGAATAGAATTACAGACAACAATAATAACTAGTGCCTGTAAAACAGAAACAAGTCGACAGAGAAGCTCAACCTAAACCCCAACCAGTATACATTGTGTATGCAGTTTATGTGGCATTGTCAAACATAAGTATCTGAACCTTGAGAATGTAAAGCAACTACTCTAATCTGCATCAAATTTAAATGCACAGATATGTGTAACATTTAAAAGCAAGATCTACTGATGTTAGAGAAAGCAATTTCTTTCTACTTAATTAATATGCTTTTATTTTGATGATCTGGGAGCCTAAATATGAAATTCAGCTTCACATAATATCTAAAAGTGAATTTATACTAACCCAAACAATTTCTGACTACAAAGGTATTGCCATAATACAAAACATGACTAAAACAAACCCCAGAAACTACTAGGCATTCAATGAACCTTAGATCATTTAGAGAAGAAAGTCCAATAACTCATAAAAATCTTACTTTTAGGTAAAAAGATGAAAATATAAAGTCAGTATTTCAGAATGATACAGTAAAAAAATATGCAATATTTGCTAATTGTGATTTACATTATAATTACTGAAAGGTAAAATAATTTGCATGAGAGAACGAGTAATGTCATAATTGCCACTTATTAACCTCTGAATCAATTGTTCCTTAAGGTTGCTGGGGTAAGGAAGAGTAGATGGTCCAGCAGAATATAAATGTTACAGTGAGTGGTATTCATAGTAACTTTTCTTGATTTTGTAATCAACTAAACATTGTTAACTGGATGAAATACTCTCTTCTCCTCCAGAATACAGCTACTCTCCCAGAATACTAAAACTTTCTTAAATGCAAATAGATTTCTTTAATAGGTTTTCTTATTTCACTTCTGACCTGTCTTTATATACATGACTATTGAGTAAATTCATTATTTTTCATATTGTCTTTTAATACACAGTAAAAAGCAGCACACCACATTAACCAGTCAAATGAGGTTAAACAAATATATATGATTAGATGTCAAATTTCTGTTTGCTCATCAGATGTTAGATGTTGATCCTTTAACATAATTCTTAAATATCATCTAGACATTATCACAGATTTGAGTACATTAGCAAAGCTGTTTCCTATTTTAGTTTAATAAATCAAGTATTTATAAAGAACAAAACAAGATAGTAAAGTGGAATTTTCAATTTATTTTGTTTTTAAATGGGTCATTTCCCCAAGATAGAGCATTTAAAAAACAACAACAACAACAACAAACTGTAGGACTTTATAGTTGCATGTACATACAATTGAGTATACAGTACAGAAAATCACCTTACTATACATCATATGCAGTGCTAGACTGCTTAAGACTGCTAAATGATTGGATTTCACACAGTGAAATATAAGATTTGAAAATGCCCTAAAAGATATGGACACATAAATTCAGGGAGAGAACATGTAACATAGTTATATATCTCCAGTGTATTCAGACTATGTGAGCAGTAAGCATTGTGCTTTGTCTTTCAGCACCTTGGACAGCAACTCTTTTAGAACAGAGCCAGTGTTAACAGGAGTAGGGCTTTGCATCTGATCATTAATTATCACACATAAAAACCATAGTTGACCAGATCACTTCTTTGTCATATCTTCCAAAAGGAACAATACTACTAGCATTTTTTTCTTGTTTTGCCTTCACTTTGTCACATAGATTGGTTGGACAAATTCTCAATACACAGTAGGATAGCACTGGCAGGCAGGTCTGGTTCATGCAACCCCAACCCAAGAACTATTAGTAATTTGTTCTGTATTTCTTTTTGCCCCTTTTCTTGCTGAAAGGTACAAGTAGGAATATTTTCTATATTTAAAAAAAATGTAACTGGTTTAATTTTTTTTCTCTTACGAAGACTCATTCAGAACAGTTATTCACATCAACCCCCACTGGGGGAAAAAGAAATAATATACAGTATTGTATAATTAGTATTCTATGCAATTTCCCCTTTCTCACATGATATGATATCTGGTAAAGCAACTGTTAATGCAGTGGTGAAAAAGTCCAGTCAAACCAGCCTATGATTTAAAACATCATGTTAAGAATGTAAATATCGAACGTTTGGCAGGACAAGGCAGGAGATCAATTTCCAGGTGAAGGAGTTACTGAAATGGCAATGATGCCCTCACACTTTTGGCCCTTAGAGAGATAACTTTTGAACAGAATTTTCTATTGCCTCCAAATCAGCCAATATCGAGATAAAAGATATTTATACTGTAGTCTAAGTATAAAATGCATGTGGTGTGTGTTTACATATACACATACGGTTAAATGATCCAGGAAATGCAGGTCCAAAATTGCTCCTATTGAACTTAATGATAAAAACTCTACGGACATATTTTTCTTGCTGATAACATCAGGTTTTATTTACATAATGAGATAACGTTATTGGACGGTTGGACATGCATATGTTTGCCCTTTGAGACAGTATACATAAGCTACATTTATTAGTACTGCCCATATTCAACATGATGGGATTCTGTAAGGCATATACCGTAATCATCAAACGATACCAGAAGGCCCTGTTAAAGTTAAAAGGCACTAACGGGTGTGGGATCAGGTTCTCTTGTTAAATATGATCACCAGAAAAGCCTGCTGTTCAGATAGGTAATTTGTTTGTGCTGCTGTGCTCAGCTGATTCAGATTTCTAAAGCAGGATTTGGTTTGTATTTGTTAAGGTACCAATGCAGTAGATAATCAAGAAAATTCAGGCAAGCCAGTTCAGAGCAGAAGCCATGTAGATTGGTTGTTCAAAAAAAATATTTTTAAAAACAGACTTTGTATTTTAAGCACCAAGCACGGCCCCTTTCACTGCGCTTTCCCGCCTTGAGAGCTGAGCCAACTAGTCTTGTACAAAGTGGAGAGACAGCTACCGAAGAGCCAACGTGGGACACTGTTTGCTTATGAAGAAAAATAATCTTTCTTTGGATCGCTCTGAATGAGCATGGGGGATACATAAAGAATAACGATGAGGTTTATTGAAATTCTGTCATCATTACTTCCCTAGTAAAGGTCACTGCAGTATCTGTTTACAGCCACTCTAGTCCTTGAGCTCTTCCTCACTCCACAGACTGTGTAGAGCAGACTTCAGACAGACATATACGCACACATAGATGGTCACCTGGAACGTCTTCCTTTTTACACATGATCGCATTGACACACTCTCTATTCGTACATTAGGAAATGCCCATTCTTGATTCCTCCAGAATCCCACCACGATTGCACATGTTAAAGAGAACAACACATCAGTATTCAAAATGCTATGCCAAATCACCGAAACATTTGTCCTTCAGAGATTCTGGAGAGCATCCTGCTTCTGGAAGCTCTAAGACAAGACGACTTGCAAGTCAGCTAACACTGGACATAAGTCATCAATTGACTTCACTGAGATTCAACACAAAAGCCCAAGACAACCAGTAACTTGTTGGAAGTTAAGACAGAGTCACGTCGCTTGCACATCAATCAGAAAGTTCCCCCGGTGCGCATCGAAACAGACACTTTTTGCCACCGAGTGCCTACACAAACGCCAAGCAACCACGCCGCTGATCCTGCGGAACAACCAACTTCCCACGTCCACTCCAGACCGCCAACAACCAGGGACAGCCCATTCACACCCCATTGCCGTACTAGGTCCTGCTAATTGGCATGCAGCCCCTACCCCTGCCTCTCTGTCAAGCCGCATCCAAGCCCTGTGGAAGCAGGCAGCCGAGTTTGAGCCAATCGCATATTCATGAGTTGGGGAAATCCAGCTCTGCACTCCCAGAGGACCAAGGATCACTCTTCTTTTCCTTGCAAGCAATGCGTAAATAAGGACCCCTTGTCAGTTTCCACTAGAAGAGTCAATTCCTCCCAAATAATTAAAGCCATCAGCACCCGAATTAAAAACACCACCGGAAGAAAAAAAAAAGGAAAGCAACCAGCCGGCCCATCAATGAAAGAGAGCATAACACACAGCAGGGCTCCTACCTTACAATCCTCAGGACACGATTTCACCGAGTATTCATCCGATTGTAAATATTTCTGGAGCATAACCTCAAACTCTTCGTATTTCTCCTGAGCATGCTGGTCGTAGCGCTGGTAAGCCTGGACGCACTGGCTGCAGGAGCCTTCCCCCTCCAGCACCACATCCAGACTGCAGTTCAAAGTGTCCGGATTGGACAACCCGGCGAACAACTCCCAAAGGGTGTAGGAATTACAAAAGGAAAGGTAAAAATCCGTCAAGTTCCAGCCCGGAGTCGGATGATTCCCTGTCACCTGCTGCTCCCGGCTCCATCTCCTCCGGCACACAGAGTCCGCATCCTCCACGCTGAAACACTGGCCAGATGCGGAGCTCTGCGGGTAACACGTCTCCAGGCGCCAAAAAGGTTTGGTAGAGTTCCCTAGAAAAATAGCCTTGTTGTTGTTATTGTTATTATTGTTGCTGTTGCCGCCTCTGCTGCTGCTGCTGGGGGAGGGAGGCAGGGTGGGTAATGAGGAGGAGAGGAGTCTATGGGCCGCCTGTGCTGCAGGCGAGGGCTCCCCCATGCTAGAGAGTAGCTCCCGCTCCGGATGCTCGGGCTGCTGCTGCTGCTCCTTGTCTCTGGTCCTGGTGAGTTTGGCTTCGGCACAGAACCACAAGTGATCAGAGAGCAGGACTGTGAAAAACAAGAGCGATGCCAGGGACAGTCGCCATTTCTGAGCCCTCTCTGAATCAGTGAAGGGTTTCTCGTTCTCCCGGGGTGCAAACCAGATTTTTAGGCCGTCATCGTACTGCCGACTGCACATCCAAGCACCCCTGGTCATATTTTGGGAACGCACAGCCCTGGCCGACTCCACCGTGAGGGCTCCGTTGCCAGTGTCACCACAATATGCATTGACTTAAAAGATTGGGGGGGATTTTCTTGCCTTCCTTTCTCTCTCTCTCCCGCTTTCGCTCGTCCACTCTCCCTCCCTCCCTCCCTCTCTCTTCTTCCTCTTCTTTCTTCTTCTTCTTTTTCTTCTTCGTCCTCTCCCTATTGAAATGTTGTTGGGTTTTGCAGGTGGATCCGGCTGGGTCTCACCACAGATCCATCCAATACAGAGTACGGTGGAGCAGATGAGAGCAACAATGCAGAGAGAGGAGGAGGAGGAGGAGGTGGTGGTGGTGCTGGTGGTGACAGTGGTGGTGGCGGCTGGTGGTGGGGTTGGCTGGCTGCTTCTTTTCCTCCCCTCCTCTCACCCAGGCATTGTCAGATAGCAGATCTCCATCGCTCTCCTGAGAAAAGCCGGCTGCCCCCTGCCAGCTGCATGCCGCTTCCCCCGCTGCCGACGGACGGCTTGAGGAGAGCAGCTCCCCTGCCTGCCTTGCCTCCCTCCTTCCTAACGCTGCCGGGGCTGCTTCTCCTCCTCCTGAGCCCAGAGCCCTGGCACAGATGCCTGCACCCCGGTCTCCGTCTTCCCCGCTCCCTCCCCCCCCGCGCTCTAGCCGGAGCGGCGCTGCTGCAGGGCTCCCGGAGCGCGGCTGAGGATGCTGAAGAGGAGGAGGAGGCGGCGGCTGCTGCCGCGGCGGCTGGTGACAGTGAGCTGCTGCGGCTGCTGCTGCCGCCGGGCGCGTTCTCCCCCGGCACGCGGGGCGGGCTTGCCTGGGTTTTGCCTCCCGATGGCCACAGTCATCTTTGGTCCCTGGGCTAAGTTGCCGCCATCTTCGTCCTGGAGAAGCACTTTTTTGGGGGGAGCTCTGTCTTTTGCGTCATCTCCTCCCGCGCCGAGCTCGCTCTATCCTGGCGCATTGGCAGCCGCTCTTCCTCCGCCTGCCCACGGAGGTGGGGAAAGGCACCGGGGACCACATGGCCCCACCAGAGGGCTTCCGGAGCGCAACTCCTCAGCCCGCGCCACTCGCCTCGCTTCGCCACATCCTAAGCTCCAGCATCCACGTCTCTTGCCTTTGCTCCCATCAGTGGCTCCTTCTTCCTTCCCTCTGTGGCCCCCGAACCACCCCCTCCCAGCAGGGTGATGGCTGGAGGGATCTGTCTCTGTGTGAGTCCTTTGTGTGTGTCGTGTCATCTCAACCAGCAAATGGCTCGTGTCAGATACAATGTCAGGGTCCGGGTGAGAGCTGGATCGTGCCAGGGTTTTTTTTGGCCCCCTTACACAATATTCCACTGCCCACATGAAAACTAAGTCTATCAGTCCATATGTCACTTGACATAACTCCTAGACCTCCAAAGCATCACAGTGCAATGGCACTGCAACACCCCAACTGCCATCTGGAACCTCAAATTCCACTGCCTAAATGAAGAACCCGTTTAGCCTCGTGTATCTTCAAAATCCTGACCCCGATACACCTCAGTGTAACAGTGACACAAAAACTTGGATCCAGCATCTGGATCCTGCTACATTTCCCCCCCAAACCCTGAAATTGTACCATCAAAACAGAGAACAATTTTTGCCTCTATTATTCAAGAAAACCACACCAAAAATAAAATCTAAAAACAAAATAAAAAACCACTGGACACCAAAACATCCCAGCCCAAGAACTTTACAACTCTAATTTGGCACTTATATCTTGCTCGTTCGGCTGCATATCCTTCAGAATACCATTTAGATGCAGTACATATGCAGCATCTAATAGTCCACTAGAATAATCAGAATACTAACATATTGTGGTGCAACAGTACCACAAAATATGTCTGCCAAAGGGTTTTGGCACTGAACAACCAACTCATACAATTAAAGTGGAGTCTTCATTTACAAGAATTCATCTCAATGTTTTGGTCATGTGATACAAATATCAGTAGTGTTATTTATCTTTCCTTTTACAGTGGATGCTCTTAAAAATGAATTTCAGTTTTAGAGGTGGTCATCTTCATTTTAAAGATAGAGAATATTGGTGAGACTTGTAATATCTCTAAACGCAGGATGAATCTTTTTAAGTGTACCCATTGTACTTCATAAAATGTAATCCCTCCCCATTATTTAGTCAGTCATGTATTTATTCCTTAGCAAATAAGAGCTACACTATAATATACTAGATATACTTTTCTTGCCTGAGAGTGGGGAGTGGGGACAAGGGGGACCTTTTGAGGTCTCTTTCAGCCCTATATGTCTATAATTCTATTATCACAATCTACAAGTACCCACGGAGGGAAGAGATTCATGATAGTAGGTGGCTCTTTAATTCAGTATCCAAGAGAATAAAAAGATCCAATGGTTGGAAGCGGAAACTAGACAAATGCAAGCTAGAAATAAAGTGCACATTTTTAACAGTGACAATAATTAACCAGGGGGACAACTTACCTAGGGAGGTGGTGGATTTTCTATCACTTGAAGTCTTAAATCAAGACTGGATATTTTTCTAAAACATATTCTATAGCTCAACCAGAAGTTATGGGTTTCATGGAGAAATTCTTTGGCCTGTGTTAAGCAAGGGGCCCAGAATAGATAATCATAATGGCCCCAGTGGGCCTTAAAATCTGAGTGAAGTTCATTTAAAACTACTGAACATTAATATTAAAAGAAAAACTATACAGCAGTCAATCAGACCACATCACAGTTCCTAGTCAATCAGAACACATAATCTGCCAACCCTTAACATATTTCAGTTTGGTACTTTAATTCTAATGATTTGGAGGTTTGGGGCAAAAAACTTTCAGGATCCATCAGAATGCAGGTGCCAGCTCTGCATTTTTGCATTGGGATATGTTGATGTCTCGATTTTTTGTATCTTTTTTTTTATTATTTTGGTACAAGAGTAACTAAACTTGCTATTTGTGCTGGGGGGGGGGGGAGGGAGCAGGTTAGTGTAAGAAAAAACAGGCAGGATCCAACAGGTTCCAGATATCATGATTTTGTGGTTCTATTCCACCAGGATGCATTGGCATTTGGATTTCCATTTTCCTGGAGTTGGAACAGCTAAACTTGTTTAAGCAGTGGAATTTATGGGATGGGCCCCAAAAATGGCTGCATCCACCAGGATGCAGGTGCTGGATCTGGGTTTTTGTGATACTGTTGCTCTGGTATATGTTGGGGTCAGGTAGTTCTTTTTGTTGTTTATTTGGTTTGTTTTTTTTCCCTCTGACCCATACAATAGGAGTGGCTAAACTAGTTCTCTGTTTAGGTAGTGGAATATGGAGGGCTGGGGTCAAAAAGTGGCAGGATTTTGCAGGATCAACATTTTACTCAGACCCCCATGCAAAAGAGAGTGAACTGATAAAGATATTAGTGGCTCTGGCTCCTCTGTGTGTGTGTGTGTGTGTAAATTACTTCTCTACTGACACTTCCCCAAGGTTTAGCTAAATTCACAATCATTTTGATAGGAATTATACATATATGGTGTTATGTAACATTTTATTCGGCGTTCTCCACATTTGTTTGGAAAATATATGATCACTAAACTGACATTTAGTAATAAAATATAATGGTGAAATCACAGAGTAGTTCTTGCAATTTGTATTCCTTTGCTTTCATCTCAGATCTGATTTTCTATACTAGGGAATGTATCAAACTGATGTGTTGTTTCCTCTTCTGTATCTCTTCCAAATCCCGATTTCTCCCCGCCAACAAATAAGTTATGATGCTGGTTTGATGCAGACGTCTGCAGCAGCTGGTTCCTGCTGGATCTGAACTGCTACAGTTCAGTTCTCTGGTGCCCCTTAGTGTTAGGTCTTGGAGCTCAGGTGGATGGGGGGAAAGAGAGTAATGCTACAGAATGGGAAAATCAGCAATTTCATTACATGTGGGAGAAAATTCATCAGATATATAAAGTGACTGATTGATCATCCATTAGATTTCCACTTTTTCTATGATAGTTTTGATGTGAATAGCTAGAATTTGATTTAACTATGAGTTAATTATTGGTTATTTGGATATAAAAGTCAGAGGTAACTTTTGTCCACAAATATTATAAAAGTATGCCCTCACTCTCAGCATTCTTACTAAGGACTCTGTTTTTGTTTTTGTTTTAATAACAACCCTGGTGGTTTGTAGTACTGACTTCTTATTGGAAATACTTATTACTTCTTGCCTGCCAAAGCTTGGCAAGCATGAAGAACTCATGCAAGTCTGCTTCCCTAGTAAGCAAGAGTCAACAGATGTTCTCCAGATTGATCCCTTGAATGATGCTTAGTTCAGTGTCAATTAACTTTACCATGTAGTGATTCTAGCAGTGGAATTAAAGAGCTTATGTTCTTTTAATTCTTTGCCTCATAGTCCACAATACAACTAATTTATTTACTACTTTATCTCAGTGCAAAATCTATTGGAATAAGATATGCACAACATTTAAGAGTCTGAAAACAATTTCTTAAGCGATTATCTATGAGTTTTCTTATTCCGCATATTTTAGGAAACCTTAACAAGGAACAAGAATGGGCTACAGGTAATTTTAGTGGGTAAAAAGTTAGTCTCATATAAAAGACAACAAATGTTTTAAAACAGTCATCTTTAAACTCTACCTTATAATATACATGTAATAATCTACAACAGTCTATGTTACCTTCTTCTCCTGCTCTGAAATTTGTGTTCAATATATAGTGAGCACCAAAAGAAACAGTTCCATCAGACTTACAAGCTATGACAGTATGTATGTCTTTCAGAAGATTTATAACATAAACCATATAAAATAGCTTTGTGATTATTAGCTTGGCTTTGTTGTGTGTGTGTTTTTATAGCTGCGTTTTAGACTAAGAAGAGTATTCTGTACATTTGTTGAGTACCAGCTTTTGTAAAGTCCTGCAGCAGGTTAATTTTTTAATATAGTAAATCTTGTTTTGCTAACTGAGTTAGCTGAGTTAATTGGCTTTACTGACACTGTTAGTGTTGTGGCAATTACAACTGGACATATTCACTTTATAGGAAGAATACCTTACTTTTCTCTGAACTTAGAATCTGATCCTTCATTCCTTCTATAAAAAAGCAAGATTGGGCACTTTAATAGTTTTTCTTACATATACTGTTTGGTTTTAGATGTAGTGATTTGGATAGATTTTAATGGGAACATCTATAGATCATGCTTCTGCTGCTATGTCCTCAACAGACTTATTCATCAGTTACTTATTTCAGTATATTCAAGGTATTCTATAATTTGTTTTTACTTTATTCAACTTATCAGGCCCATATGCATTTTAATATACATATTGTAGAGAGATTCAGAGGTTTTATTTTCTGAATCTTGTCCATAACAAGGATAATATGATTGTGATTGTGAGACGAGAACCAACATAGAACATCTAAGTGTTTCTTTCCCTGCCTCCCTTGTAGACATTTTCCTTTGATGTTAAATATATTTTTCTTAAGCTCACAAAAGCAGGTGTTTTTTTAAAAGGGGTTGGGGGGCAGTTCTGCTTACTGGGTACGACTCCAAAGACCTAAAATAAATGGAGGTGTTTACATTGACTTCAGTGAGCTTTGAATCAGCTCCCAGGCTGATGAGTTCACTCTCATATTGATCTATTTCTTTTTCTTTTATTTTTTTCCATGTACCTCCATTACACAACACTCAGTAGACACCACGCACACACACCAGGCAGGTGTGCAAGAACATAGATAACAAGTTAATTGAAATATCTCTATGCTCTCCTGTTTTCATTCTCCTTTACAGGAACTATATCCAGAACCATCCCATGATACTCAATTTTTGTATGTGTGCCCTGATGATTAGACATGATGTAGAGAACTAGACTGAGGTAAGAATATACATTATGGAACCAGAATACTGAAGCTGACTGATTCCAACAATTTTATTTGGACAGATGTCATAAATGGGCTGTGCAAACTGCTGTCTCCACAGTTTGCCACTCAACACCCATCTCATCTCCTGCCTTTAAAATATAATGCTAATTCTTTGTGTTCTGGCTACAGGTTCTTCAAAAAGTTTAGCTGGTGAGGTGTCTGAAATTGTACTAGTCTTTGTGTCCAAATGTATTGGACATTGCATAGCTCCCCTGTTCTTGTATGTCAATAACACGATAATATTCCTAAGAAGTACAGTGAAGTATGAGCAGTACACTGAGAATGATTGGGACTTTCCTCAGAGTTCACCTTTGTCCAAGGAAATGGAATGCATTGACTGCACTTATGTCGCTACAGTGCCATGTGCCAATGAGGGAGAAAGATTTTTTTTTTTAACAGAAAGCTCTTTCACAGCATTACTGTGCAGATGGTGTCTGACTCAAGTTGTGTGCTGACTCAAGTACTTGTTGTCTGCCCAGGATCCTCCTACAACTCATTTGATGTGTTTGACCTGAATGTAAACATCACATTGTGGCTTCAGGTTAATGAGATAGCTACTAGGTGAGTAATAAGCACATGGATGACTTTCTATATTCCTGTATACAATTTTCACATTTATATGGAATTCTAATGTACTGTATCTAGGCCATTGATTGCTGGTGTCAGTTTTCAGTTGCATATATATTGTGAGGTATCCTTTGACTTGGATGTCTCTACAGGAAGTTCAAACTCCTGGCAGCATAACTATCAGGATCTTTGCAACACACAAGCTTTCCCCTACCTCAAGGTGCAGTCCTGAAGAAAGTTTTTTTTTTCTGGTAAATAATTGTTACTTTGATATACAAGTGGAGATGATAGCCATGTATTTTCTTTACTATGTATGTCAATGAAAATGCAGAAAATTCTAATTTTATACTCTTGTTATAAAAGAGAAAGAAAATGTAATTCTGTTAATTACCTAAATTACCTTCTCCTTCTTACTATTTATATTTTATAGCTGCACGTAGGAGTGCTAATCAGTGTGCAGCGACCTATTGGGGAAGAAGGCTCCAGAAAGCTCATAATGTAGGATTTTGAAAAGATACTATAGGTAGATAAACAGACAAACTGCAGTCAGGACAGATCAGAAACAGGTAGTAGTAAATGCATATGTAAATAGTAGCCAATGAACTGGTGATAGATCACATTGATGTCAAGGGGAGTTAAAAGGTGATCATTAGGGCTGGCCAAAAAATTAGATAACTTTTTTGTGATTTTTTTTTTAATTGGTTTTAAAAAATATTTTTAAATCAATAAGAGTTAGGCACCTAACCTGGTGGCATGCTTTTATAAATCCCACTAGGGGCCTATCTGCATCTCTGGGTACTTAAGTAATTTTGAAAATCTAGATCATTGGTACTTAACCAAAATACATACCATATATACTCGATCATAAGCTGGTTCATTTATAAGCCGATCCCGCCAATATGGATAAGTAAAAATAGAAAATTTTTATAACCCGTTCATAAGCCAACCCTATAATTCAGGGGTCAGCAAACTTTGGCACCTAGGCCATCAGGATAAGCCGCTGGCAGGCTGAGATGGTTTGTTTACCTCGAGCGTCCGAAGGCACGGAGGTAAACCTAAGTAAACAAAGTGTCCCGGCGAGCCAGCTGCTTACCCTGACAGGCCGGGACAGCAACTGGTGGGAAATTTTTTTGGGGGGAGAAGCTGGGAGTCAGGGGAGTAACCCCTGTGACTACCTCCCACATGACCCCACCCCTCGCCCGGGACTCTCACACTCTCCCCATCCCATCCCTTCCCACCTTATCTGGGGAGGGCCAGGGGAGGATGTCTCTGACCTGGCTGGAGCTGCTCCGGCCGGCTGGGCGGCACGGCGGCAGCATGTTCCAGCGGGCTGGGCCGGGCTGCACGGCCGCAGCATGCTCTGGCACCCGGGTGGCGCGGCCACAGCCTGCTCTGGGGGGCGGGGCCGAGCGGCACGGCTGCAGCCTGCCAGCCCCAGAGCTGCAGCTGCTTCGGAGGCTGGGGGGAGAACAGCGTGGCCAGAAGTGGAGAGACTCTGGCCCAGCCTCTTCCCTTCTGGCTGTGCTGCCTCTCCTTGCTCCCTCTGTTGGGGGGAGGGGCTGTGTCCCACCTCTCCCTCTCTATACCCGTTCTATAAGCCGACCCCCGTCTCTGGTGTTTCCCTTTTTTACTAAAAAAAAATCAGCTTATGAATGAGTATATATGGTACATCATTTTTGAAATTGGAAATTTTATTCCAAGTTTAATATACAAATCTGTGAGCCAACATCTTTTTCCCAGAACAACACTTAGGAATCTGGAATCTAAAGGGAAGAGTTATTTGTCATTAATTCTTAAAGAATGTTTCACATTCAGACTTCCAGCAGGGGTCCAGCATACCTTGGAAACAATAAAAAACAACCTTCTCCTGGAAACTGGCAGCCTCAGGTACTCTCTGAAAGCTCCTGCTACTTGCTTCTCTGCAGTTTTGGACACAGTCAGTCACAAGATGCTACTGACCCACATACATGATGTGGCGGGAAGAGAAGATGCAGTTCTAAAATGGATCCAAACATTTTTCTCTCCAACAAAACACTTAGTAATGATGGGTTCCACTTCTTCAAACGGTGGAGGTGGGGTCCCTCAGGTAAACACCCTAGCTCTTCTCCACAACAATAATTTACAAAGGGCTTTGTGGGACATAATTCTCAACAGTATGCCAATGACAATAACGTGTTATTGATTTCCACAGGCAGCTAGATTCATCCAGAATCTTACTGCATTCAGGACATTTTAGAAGATAGTCCCCATCTCTTTGACAAAGTATTTCAACCAAAAAACAAATGTGTTCCCCAAACAGACTCTAATTTAGCCAACAAGAGGAGAGGAAGGGCAAACAATTCCATAAGGTTAACTAGTGACCTCGCCATACAGATTTAATTTACCTAGGAACTGCTGAGATACTATGTTGATGGGACGGATGGATGGATAGATAAATGTAAGTGTGACTGGGTGCCTGGAAGGGCAACACAGAGAATGCGACACTCAGGACAAAGTGCAAGAAATAGGGCAGACAATCCCCCAAAACTGGTGGTTTATCCTATAATTAGATTCACCAACCCATTAAGAAAAGAGCTTCTGCAGTACCATACTGGTTAACCAGAAGCCAAACACAGTTCCCTTTCGGCATTTCAGGCCTTAGCTCCCATCCAAATAAATAGGTCTAATATAGAGAGGGGTTACTGAAAACCTAATTCACCATATGTGAGGTTTATACTAATCCCAAAGTATCAGATACTTACTCCAGGTCAATACGAATCTCTGATCTTACCCAAACATCACGCTGTCGGCCAATCCTTAGTAAACTAACTAAAGATTTATTAATAAAAGAAAAGAAGAGATTTATAAATGTTTAATAGATCACATACATACAAATTATTGCAAAGTCCTTATATCAGGTTTGTAGCTGTGATGGAATAGACTACTGGCTTGCAAAAGTCTCTCTTGTAACTTCCAAAAGATTGGAAGGTCTTCAGTCCAGAGTTCAAGATGCTCCTTTTAGTTGTAAATCCACAGTCCAGAGAATTAAAACAGAAAAGAGGCAAAATGGAGATATCTCAGGAGTCTTTTTATAACCTCTGCCAGGTGCCTGGATATTTACTGTACCAAACAAAGCCCACAGGCCAGGTGCTTGGAAAGTTACTGGCCCAAGATGAAGTCCAAGGTCACATGAGCATATCACATGTTCTTACATGATTTGCTGAATCAATGGGGATGGTCATTGGCTCTTTGCTGTCTGAGGCATCCTCAGGAAAAGCTATTTGGGTGGGATGAGTTTCTTCCATGGCCCATTGTGAGAGTGGAGTGTCCTTGATGGGCTATCAACACCTAGATCTATATCAGGGCTAGACAGCTATCTGGAGGGTGTCACTCAGGAATACAACACAGATTTAAGATGCAAGCACATAGCCAAAATTCATAACTTCAGATACAAAGATCATACCTGCATAAAGCAGGAAAATCATATTTAGCAAATCATAACTTTTCCATTGGCACCTTACATGAGACAGTTTGTATAAAATTTATGGAAATTGTGTAACAGTGGTAAGAACAGTGATATAAATGGTCTTACACAGCATCACAGTAACTGTATGAACAACTCTCAAATAGAAAAGGATGCCAGGGACCTGCATGGGTATGCTATACATGCTGCAAAACCCAGCTGCTCCGTGGTCCTAGTGTGGCAATGTGCAAAGGCTCTTTTATGATAGGTGAGCAGGTGAAGGAGGAAGGAGTGTGAGGCTGGAGAATCTGCTACTATGTGGATCCTCTCTTTCTACCAATTAGGAAGCCACTGTGGCTGTGTGGCCTTTTAGTAGCCTCTATAGAGCATCTTTGTTCTCAAGTTGATCACAAATAAATTATTCTGACTGAAGAGGGAACAGAGGATTTGGGTCTCTCTTAATAAAGCAAAACACTGTATTCTGTAATTTTTAACTTGAACTATATTTTTCTTAATTACAAAATAAACAAAATTGAAGTTAATTACTGAAAGATTCCATAGTTCTTTATAATATTTATTCACAAATATCTCAATGAGACATCTGCCCAGGTAAATATTTCTTAAAGGTTTCCCTTAAATCCAAACTAGCAAGCAGACAACATGTAGGATTTGATAGTAATTAAAACTATCATCTGCATAAATGTACAAAACATTATTTCTTCTGCCTACTTTAAAGCTTGTAATTCATGTTATGTTTTTATTTCCTTTAATAGACTCAACTAAATTTCCTTTCCTTTCCATTTTAGTACTATGTTCTCCTAGAAGGTATATATGTAGTAAGACTAATCACAAATACAGTGCGCGCACACAGACCCCACACCTACATACAGCCAGATCCTCAGTCTATATTGAAATCAATAGAGATCCACAGATTTCACCAGCTAACGGTCAGGCTCATAGTTTAAACACTGATTGATATTATAAAGAAACTTACAATAGATAGGCAAATTATGGAATGGCTACAGTCACTCCATAGTTAAGGTTACAGCTGACTTTCCATTATAAACACAATTGGTCTCCCTAATCCCTCACATCCATAAACAAATAAATATTGGCTGCAAAATTGATAAGTTAGATCTAGGGCTAAAGTATTTTTTAAATCAAATTAAAAGTGGAGTAGGTAAACAGTTGCTAAAATACATCCTAAAAATAAGGGTGTTCACCAGAGTACAAAACAATATTGAACATATTTTTTGCCACTTAGCAGGAGCGGCAAGAAAGAAGAAAACAGTGTGATGCAAACAGTGCTTATTGGGAGAATAGCTTACACATATTCTTGTGATGGGTCCATGGAGAACCTTGAGAGAGAGAGAGAGAGAAAGAGAGAGAGAGTTTCCCCAGGAAACCCAGAACATGGATTTGTTTCCCATATTTCTTGTTAGCAATGCTTAAATAATTTTAAATTTTTAAAACTAACTTGTAATTAAAATAGGTGTCCTTGGTAGATCATTTTGGAAAGACTTTCAAGAAGAACTTTGTTTTAAATGGGGGTATGAGGAGAGGATAGTTGACAGGTGCCCAAGAAGTGGAAAACTATTCCAAATGACAGCACTGATGAGAATTAAAAATAATGTGGAAAGCTAAATCCTCCATTTTTGACTGCCTGAGAGATTTTTGAACTAGATTTTGGGCTTCTTTCCCTGCTCCCACATAAAATTTTGAAGCAACTTGTTTATTTTGATTTATACTGGCAGCAAATTGACTGATTCACTGCAGCAGAATCTGCTAGCAGGTTCCCCACCACCACCCCCTTCCCTTTTTTATTAAATATGCAACATTCCATTATATCTAGAACTAGATGTATAGATTCAAAGATTCCAAGGCCAGAAGGGAATACTTTGATCATCTACTCTGAATTCCTGTGTAACACAAACCAGAAAATTTCCCCAAAATAATTCCTAGAGCATATCTTTTAGAAAAACATCCAATATTGATTTAAAAGTTGACAATGATGGAGAATTACCCTGATCCTTGATAAATTGTTGCAATGATTAATTACTCTCACTGTTAAAAATTTACACCTTATTTGCAATCTGAATTTGTCTAGATTCAACTGCCAGTGATTGAATCATGTTATACCTTTTTCTATTAGACTGGAGCACCCATTATCAAATATTTGCTCCCCGTGTAGCTACTTATAGATTGTGATCAAGCCACCCCTTTCATCTTCTTTTTGTTAAACTATATGGATTGATCTCCTTGAGTACATCACTATAAGGCATGTTTTCTACTCCTTTAGTCATTCTCATGGCTCTTCTCTGAACCCTCTCCAATTTATCAATATTCTTGTTGAATAGTTGACACAAGAACTGGGCACAATATTCCAGCAGTGGTCGCATCAGTGCCAAATACAGAGGTAAAATAACTTCTCTACTCGTAATCAAGATTCCCCCATTTAGAATCCAAGGATTGTATTAGCCCTTTTGGCCACAGCACCGCAGTGGAAGCTCGTATGCAGCTGATTACCCACCATGACCTCTTCATCTTTTTCAGGGTCACTGCTTTCCAGGATAGAGACCCCATCTGTATGACTGACATTTTCTGTCCTTAACTGTATGCCTTCACATTTAGCCGTGTAAAAAGAATATTGTTTTCTTGCGTCTAGTTTACCAAGCGATCTAGGTTGTTCTGTATTAGTGACCTGTCCTCTTTATTATTTATCACTCCCCCGATTTGTATGTCCTGTCTCTGTAAACTTTACCAGAGATGATTTACTATTTTCTTCCAGACCATTGATAAAAATATTAAATAGCTTAGGGCCAAGAGCCACTTCCTGTGGGACCCCCTTAAAAATCACCCACTCGATGATGATTCCCTATTTACAGTTACATTTTGAGACCAACTAGTTAGTCAGTTTTTAATCTATTTAATCTGTGCCACATTAATTTTGTAGCATTTTAGTTTTTTAATCAAAATGTCATGCAGTACCAAGTCAAACACTTTAGAGAAGTATACGTATATTACATCAACACTATTACCTTTATCAATCAAACTTGTAATCATAAAAAAAGACATCAAGTTAGTTTGACTGGATCTATGTCCCACAAACACATGTTGACTGGCATTAATTATATTACCCTTCTTTAATTCTTCATTAATCAAGACCCATATCAGCCCCTCCGTTATCCAGGATTGATGTCAGACTGACAGGCCTATAATTACCCAGATCATCCCATTTACCACTTTTATATATTGACACAACATTAGCTTTCTTCTATTCATCTGGAAATTCCCCAGTGTTCCAAGACTTATTAAAAATCAGCATTAACAATCCATTGAGCACATCACTCAGCTCTTAAATCTCCTGGATGCAAGTTATCTGGACCTACTGGTTTAAAAGTGTTTAAATTTAGTAGCTGCTGTTTAACATGCTCTCAGATACCAGATACATCTTCTGTTTTTCCCCAAATACAGAACAGAAATATTTATTGAACACTTCTGTCTTTTCCACATTATTGATAATTCTACTATTTCTGTATAGTAATGAACCAATACCATTTTGTTATTAATATACTTTAAGAACTCCTTCTTATTGTTCTTAACTCTGCTGGCCATAAATTTCTCCTTGTGTCCCTTTACTTCCCTTATCAATTTTCTACCATTCCTGTACAATGTATAATGCAAAATAAAAAAGAGTTTGTGAATACTCATTTGAATTTTCAAATGATTTTAACTGGGCCATATTCACACTCCTTTTCTGCAAACTCGTAAATGATTCCGTTTGCTAGCACAAACATTCACAGAAAATGAATTACCAAGTGAAACAATATTGACACAGGAAGTGCTTTCAGGCTTATCTAGTCAAGGAAAAGAAACAATATCATGTGTTTTATCTGAACAATCACAATTTAGCAACACGAATATTGATGAACAAACCAACACATTTTAAAGGTATTTGTTCCATAAATCTGAATAACACATATGTTTAAGGATATCATGATCAGCTCACAGATATTATCTGAACTGAAAAATTAATCAAATAGTTTGTGGTGAATTATTCACACCGACCTAATTATAGTATTAGCACTTCATTAGGGACATGTCCCTTGTATGTTTATTTTATTTATTTATGAACTTATATCTACACCCATTGCAGAGGTAAATCTATGCCTTACATCAGTAAAAATAGAGAGACAATGTGGGTGAGGTAACATCTTTTATTGGACCAATTTCTGTTGGTGAGAGAGACAAGTTTTCAAGCTCACCTGAAGAAGAGCTCTGTGTAAGCTTGAAAGCTTCCTTCTCACTAACAGAAGTTGGTTCCATAAAAGATGTTACCTCACCCACATTGTCTCTCTCAGATCCTGGGACTGACACGGATATAACACTACTGCATATATCGGTAAAAAATAGTCAGTTACATATAAGCAGAATATAACAGAATCCTTGGATAGATATCAGCGCACTGGCGTTATGTGCTCATAATGGCTTGCCTGAACCTAAAGCTTTTAAGTATTCTTTAGCCCTGGGGTACAGTATACTGTGGTAATCTAGTTTGAAGCTGTAGAGGCATAGACCACTAGGGCAAGGTCCACATCAGAGAGAGAATGGTTGAAGCCTCTGAGTCAATCATAGCACCTTTTTCCACCTATGTGTCATAGCTGTTATCTGAGACTCAGGAACTATTGTGGACTGTGGACTGAAAATGACTCTTAGCAGTGAACTGTACTGGCAATAGCCAGAAAACATCTCTGATGATACGTGCATTCATAATCTCCACCCATTTCTTTAGATACTTCCCTATATCTGTCAGTATAATTTCCTTTTTATAGAAATTGAGCCCTAGCTGGTACAGTCTCATAGGAATTACTATGCTGGACCAGACCGAGGTCCATCAGTATCCTGTCTCTGAGATTGATCAGAACCAAATGCTCCACAGGAAGGTGCAAGATCCTCACAATAGGCATGTGCTGGGTAATGTGCCTCCCCCACACTCTCCATACACATTAGGTCATATCTTGATCTCTAACATTTAAAGACTAGCTTCATCCCTGAAGCACAAGGTTTAATATCCCTTTGACAACATTATTGTTATAAGTAATTGTTATAACTCTGAATAATCTTGAAATCCATATAAATGTGCAACCCCTTTTGAATCTTGTTAAATTCTTGACCTCAAAAACTTTCTGTGGAAATGAGGTCCATAGTCTAATTACACATTGAGTGAAATACTATTTCTTTTTATTATGTTTAAATTTCCCACCTTTTAATTTCATTCAGTCTCCCCTTACTCGTGTTATGAGAACAGAAGTTCCCAATCTACCTTCTCTAGGCCATTCATTATTG
Organism: Emys orbicularis; assembly: GCF_028017835.1. Lineage (NCBI taxonomy): Eukaryota > Metazoa > Chordata > Testudines > Emydidae > Emys > Emys orbicularis. Next base: position 261,675,794 of record NC_088683.1, on the reverse strand, counting down.
TATGTACTTTTATCATGTTCCCTCTTTTATTCATCTGCTTTCTAAGGTAAACAATCCCAATTTTTTCCCATCTGCCTTTATATGACAAAATTGTCATGCTCTTTATTATTATTCTCACTCTTCTCTGAACTCCCTCTACTTCTGCAATAGCCTTTTTGACTAGAATGGCACACAGTATTGCAGATGACACTGTACCATTAATTTATATAAAGACACTATAATAGTCTTTGTATAATTCACCATTTCATTCCTTATGCATCCTAACATCTTGTTTGCTTTTTGGCTGCAGCTGCACATTGAGCTGTCTACAGCGATGCCCAGCTCCCTTTCTTGAACTGATGTAATTAATTTAGAAACCTGTAAGTTGTACAAGTAATTCCTTTTATCCTTCCAATGTTCATTACTTTTCATTTATTTATATTGAATTTCATTTGCATCATGTTGTCCATTCACCTAAGTTGTTTATGTCTTTCTGAAGCACCTCACAGCTCTCTCTGGTCCTTACTAAACTAAATAACTTTTTACTCCATTACTTCTGTCAGACATGGGGAGAACACAAAAACCATCACCAAGGTCTGATGAACACAGATAAATCTGAATGGTATTTATGTATTAGTGAGAACAAAGGCCAATATGTCTTGTTAAAACACTCAGTGTACATGAAAAGAAGTGATCACAAGATAGAACTTTGTGGAACTCTGCATGTGATAACGTTAGAGTAAACAAGCAAGTATACACAACATGTCCACCCTTTGAGCCCTCTCACAGAGGAAGGAATAAAGCTACAGAATAGCCATCAATACACATCCTCATGGTTCCCAGGGCCGGCTCCAGCTTTTCTGCCGCCCCAAGCGGCCAAAAAAAAAAAAAAAAAAAAGAGACGAGCAGCAGCATTTCGGCGGCAGCTCAATCGTGCCGCTTCTTTGGCGGCAATTCGGCGGCGGGTCCTTCACTCCCTCTCCTCCTCTTCAGCGGCACTTCGGTGGCAGCTCAAAGAGGAAGAGAGGGAATGAGGGACCCGCTACCGAATTCCCGCCGAAGACCTGGACGTGCCGCCCCGATACCGGACAAAGTGCCACCCCTTTCTATTGGCCGCCCCAAGCACCTGCTTCCTGATGGCTCCACATACTAGAACAGAACTTTGTACCCATTTCTTTTAAAGTTTTGACAACAGAGGAAACCAAATCAGCATAGAGACTTTAATTGTTTCCACTGCCAGGACCTGGATGTTCTGGGAACAAAATATTGGGCAGGATTAAGCAGTTAAGAATATATAAAAATCATAAGGAGGGAATCCCAGAAGGACTCTGATCATAGAGGAAGCCTCTCAGGGACATAAAAAACACCATGGTAAATGACATCCCTCTGACTCTTGTGCAATATTTTATAAAACCTTCCTTATCACAGCCCATAAATTTACACCAAAGCCAGTAGTCCACCCACCTCTGAATATGCAGGAGAGTTACTACTAATGTGAAACTCTAATAATTCCTGTGAGTTATATAACTGGAGGTGACAGAACTTACATGTGATTATGAAGCACAGAAGGAAGGGAGGTCACCTACACGAATAGTCCTACTTCTGAGCTGCTGTTTACCTCTTGGCTAAAGAACATATATTTTTTTTCTTTTTCAGTCTTCCATTGTGTTCTGTCAATAGATTGTCCTATGCAGTGTTGTGGTAGCTATGTTGGTCCCAGGATATTAGAGAGACAAGGTGGGTGAGGTAATACCTTTTATTGGACCAACATCTGTTGGTGAGAAAGACAAGCTTTCGAGCTTACACAGAGCTCTTCTTCAGGCTGTCAGTTGTTATGCTGTCTAGAGTGGCTGACAACCACGGCAGACTGTCAAAAAGCAGGCAGACATCCCTATTGGTGGTATGTTCTATAATTAGATTTCACCAACCTAGTACCAAATCTGAACTCCTAAGTACTACAATAGTCTTATAATGGAGTCACAGTCAGTCCCCTTAGACACTCCAGTCTATCTTGCCACCCAGGCAAGCTGGACTATGTAATAAATGGTCACTTATACCAAAAATCACAAACTATTCAGGTTATACCCACTCCCAAGAAACCAGACACTCATCTAGGTCCATTTACATCCCAGATATCACACCAAAGACAATGCTAATAGCCAATTCTATAGTAAATGAACTAAAGTTTCATTAGCTAAGAAAAAGGAATGAGAGTTATTGAGAGGTTAAAGCAGGTAAAATATATGTACAAGTAAGTCACAGTCTATAATTTCAAAAGATAGCAGAGATGTAGTAATTTGCCAGTTTCCCAAAAGTCTTTTGGGGCTACTCTGAGTAACTCTGGGAAACTCCATCTTCTTGTTCAGTTATTCTGTCCTTTTAGAATCCAGTCCAGAGACAGTCCTGTCATGCTTCCCAACCCTGGGGATGAAACATCGATTGCACAGCTTGGAGAGCTGCAAACATTTTGGCTAAACCCTGCCCTAGACAGTGCTGCAAGGAACAGCCAGAACACTGGCAGACATGTCCTCTATTGGTCCGGCCATGATTCCACATTATGAGCTTTGGTGTGTGTGATTGGCTGCTGCTCTAAAAAGGAGCAGTGTGTAACCCCTGCTAATGTGTGCTGCTAAGTACTGGCCATCAGCCCATGCTTTTTTTTTTGACACATGGTACTTGGTCCACATTTTAGATGGCCCTCTTAAGATTGTCTAAAAAGGAACAGTGTGCATCACCTGCTAACATGTGCTGCTAGTTGGCCATCAGTCCGTGCCTCCTTGAGCCCACCTCTTGGATGGCCCTTCTAGTCCTTACTTGAACACATAGGAGAGATCGTGTCCTGCAGCTACCTCAGGGGGTTAGGGAGGGAAGATGTGACGGGGGGAAAAGGGGAAAGATAAGGGAGAAGGAGGCTGTCTAAACTTTCTTCCCACCACTAGTGCCTAGCTGAGAGCAGGACTCCACTCTTCATGTAGAATCAAGCCCTTACTTCTCTCTGAAATCTTCCCCGTCCTCATTAGAGAAGGTTGGCAAATATAATGCCCTCAAGAATTGTTCCATATCTTTTTTTAATTGATTTGTTCCAGTCATGGTCAGCTATCTCACTGGGAATAAAATTCTTTAAAAGAACCATTAACATCATCATTATCTGAAACACACAATCCCTCTATATTATAAACTTCTCAAAAACATTTTGTAGCTTTCTTATATTTTCCCTAACCAGACCATTAGCTTGACTGATTTATCTCCTTTTCTGCACACCTAATTCTGTTGAGTACGTACAGCTTCTCTGCCTGTCAAGCAATAGCCAATTTATGCTTGCATTTTGGTTTCATTTAACTTCTGTAATACCTCTAAATGGAATACCTTCAAACAGTTTCTTCAGTCACTTTCAAGATCTATTTCTTCTGAGTCTTTCTATGAAATTAAATTTTTGCATAGGTAAAAGAGTTCCGCAATTTTAACAGGTGAATGATTTTTTGTTAAAGAGAGAGAGTACCAAAGAAAATTGGCACCCGTGACTGTTCAGTATTATGTCACGTGCCAGAGCACAAAAGCAGCTACCGTTTTCAATCTGATTAAAACCTGAAGAGCTAAAGAATTATTATAGCACAGATATTGTATTGCTTTTGTGAGGCAAAAGTGAAACGTAGTTTTAAAAAAAACACAAGAAAAAAGACTGTTTATTATTTTAATATGTGAGCAACATGATTTAAAACATTGACTATTTTATCCAGAAAAGGATTCCAGCAATTTTAAAAATAATTCAAAAGACCATAAAGGGACACGTGAGCTGGTGTCATATTACTAACAACTTGGCTACATTTGTTTGTGTTGGTTGAAGTTGTCTGGTGAGGTGTTTGTTTATGAATTGGATGGTTGATGCACATGTGTTGAATGAGGCTGGATGAAGACTGTGCTTTCCAAAAACTAATGTCAGTTGGTTGCTAACTAATACATTTGACATAATTTCAATGATTCCCTAGATTTTTATTGTTTGGATTGGTGGTTATTATTTTTAAGCAACCTTAACTAATATACAACTTAATATTTTTATGTGGGAATTTCCTTGTTTTGTGGAAGTACTATGTTCTATATGGTATATTTGGATAAGGATGTCTGTTTTTTGTTTTTGTTTTTAACTCTTTATTGCATATATTGCAAGAATATACATGTACATAATTATTTCCTTTTATTTTTCATACCTTAACCTAAGCAAGGGTGACACGGTAAGTACCTAATAATATCAAACGGACTCAAAATCACATGGTAGAGATAAGATGCTGAGACCTGCTCCATTGTAAGGCTTACTCCAATAAGGTTGATTCAGAGAGTCCTTTGTGGTACTCCAGGGCTCATCCATGCCATCTGGATTGCTTCTTTTAGTCATTGTTCTCAACAGTAGCAGAACACTTATATGCATAGCACCCTATCTGTGATCCCTAATAGAGCAAAACTTCTTTTGAAGTCAATGTGCGTTTTGTTTAATTAAGGACTGTATAATTTACCTATTAGAATTTGTGGATAGTAGAAGAAGTAAGAATATAAAGATTCTGGTAATAATGAACGAAGATGGAAGAATGCTTCATTTTTAGCAAACCAGTAGTTGAAAAAATATGTACTGCAGAAGTTATTGCTGACTGCCATGAGAAAGTGTCCTACCATGGAGGAAGAAATAAGGAAGCCTATCACCATCCTTAAGAAACAATTAGTTTTTCTTTTTGCAGTTTTAAGGGGAGCTTGTGGCCAGAGGTAACCATGAAACAATCACCCAAGATCCACAGGTTAATTAGCACTCCTTTGTGTAAAGAAATAGGTTGCTAATGTATTATCTAAAGGAAATGTCGGAAAAGACAAGTTGATGAAAAGCAGTATTATTAAACTATGTTACTTTTCTGCTGCATATTTTGTAAACTCATCAAGTAGTCAGTATATCAACATGAATTAAATATCAACATGAAAATCTTAACTAAAAATGTGAGCATCTGAAGAGGAATACAATTTACAAGAATAACTTTAACAAAAAACACTGGTGTGTCTTTAAATGAATAAAAAAGCTAGTGAAGTTTGTGCATATAATTTCTGATATGCCTGTTTAAACAGTGTTTTCTTAAAAACTTGAAAGGCCATGAGGTTATTTCCACAAGATACAGGAGTCTGATCCAAAGCCCATTGAAGTCAATGCTAGTCTTAATCATCAATTCTGCTTAACTAGAATTACATGAGACTAATGTAGACTAAGACCTACAAAGTTAGGTTGACGTAAGCTGTCTTGCGTTGACCTAGTTGTGCATCCATGTACACTTAAATCTGCCTCCCACCAATGTACGCTTTCCATTATACCAACATAGTAACACCACCTCCCCAAGCAGGGTTAAGCCATGTACTGAAGTCGATACAGCACTGCATTACCTATGTCAACCCTAACAGTCCTCCAGTAGCTGTCCTGCAATGCCTTGCTCTGGCAGCGCTTAATTTGTGCCAGAGTTTGCCAGGCTGAGCTCCGGCACCTCTAGGCTTGGCAGTCCATAGCCCCAGCACTCAAGCCTAGCTGCGTCTGTTATTAAAGTCAAAATTTGCTTGAGCCCCGGCACCTAATTGCTTGAGCCCTGGCACTTCTTTCATTACAAATTAAGCACTGCGCTCTGGTCACAATTGTGAAGACTGCCCAGGAGTCACAGATACCAGTAGCCCCCCAGCCACCCTTTAAAACCATGCACATTTTTTAAGTGTCTTCTCCTGATTGTCCATCTTGACGAGCACACCTAGCAGCTCTCTGGTTTTGTGTACCCAGTTGACCATGCCAGCTACATGCTCTGGATGTGCTCCAACTTAAAGTAGACAGGAGACATTGCCTCTCCTTGGCCTGTGGGAAGAAGAGGCTGTGCAGGCCATAGAAACATGGACATCTGTGAGCAGATTACACGGGGGATGCAAGAGAAGGGGTATGACAAGGATCAGCAGCTGTGCTGCATGAGAGCAAAGGAACTGCATCAGGCATATTAGAAGGCCAGGGAGGACAACAATTGATCTGGTGCTAAGCCACAGACCTGCCACTTTTAGAAAGACTGATATGCCATAGTTGGCAGAGAATCTATCTCCATCCCACACACCACTGTGGATACCTCTGAGCACCCCAAGTCACAGGCCCCTGTCAAACAGCAAGGATGAGAAGGAGGTGGAGGTGAAAAAGGAAGAGGATGAGAGATATGTGACCGGGGTGGGGGGTCCAGCTATGCTGTGAGCCAAGGCCTGTTTGAGACTCCACCACAGTCTATTCAGTCCCAGCTGCCGAGCACGGGTGAGCCTGTTGCAGGAAAAGGACCCTTAGGTAAGTGAGTAAATTCATTTCCCATTACAGTGATGGCATCCCCAACTTGGCAGGACACAGCTAGCAACTTTTCATTAATTTACTCTTACTAGAAGAGGTAGTGGTACAACAAAGAGAGGTAGCAGCACTGTTATCCGCTTTTCATTCCCCTGTAGAGTTAGGCAGGAGGTGCGGGGGAGGAGCATGCAGAACAGTTTGTTTATGTACACAGAGATGTTCCTTGAATCCTCCTGAGAGATCACAATGAAACTTTCATGGAGGTACTCTGCAATCCTCTCCCAAAGGTTTCTAAGGAGGGCTTCCTTATTTCTTCCTCCACGGTACGACACTTCCTCATGGCAGTCGGCAATAACTTCTTCAGGCAACACTGCAGTACACAGGCTGGTAGCATGCGGCCCAGGCAGCTTTTGGGACACCAGCAGCAGCTGTGCTCTTTCTGCCTTTGTTGTACTCAGGAGTGAGATATCAGCTAAAATCCCCACAGCTTGTGGAAAATGGTGCCAGCATTCAGTCCATTGCCCTATAGTCATAGTTTCATGCAACTGAGCAATTCCCTCCTGATTTCCCTCACCCCTGGTGGGCCATCCTCACCATGGCTGGTGCTGTGAGTGGAACCGTGCACACGCATGCTGAAGCAGAAGTGTCAATAAGCTTGTCTTGTTGAAAACTCTTGGGAGGGAGGTCTGAATCTTAACTTTCACTTTCCATTGTGACTATACTGTGTGTTTTATCTGCAGCTGCTGACATTGAGGCCTTAAGAAATTTTCCATTCATACCTGCAGAACACCTGACCCAGATAAGCAGGGGAAAGAAGAGGACTTGGGAGGACATGTTCCGCGAGATCCTGCAAACCAGTGCTACCATCATCCCATGAGCACAGAGCCTTGCGGGCGAACATTGCAGACAGCCTGGAAAAGGAAAGAGCGGACAGGAGAAAAGCCCAGGAATTCCATCAGGAAAAGGAGAGGAAAAAGAACAGGACATAATGGGGCTACTCTGGCAGCAAACTGATGATGCAGGCTCTTGTGCGCCTACTGGTTCAATAATCCCAGGCTTGCCTCCCTTTGTAGTCCATGGAGAACTCCAGTATAGCACCTTCCTACACCCCCCACCCCAACAATGCATGTGGCATCAGGGCCCCAAACCTACCCCTACCACTCCACCATGGGGGATAGTAAGGACAACTACAACTTCACACACACTGACCTGCAAAAGTCATGGTTGATGTATGGGTAGTTAAAATGGACATGAATGTTCTTTCCCCTTCTTTAAACTCTGTTCCATAAATTTATTATGGTTTTAATGTTTTTGCTTTTTACTTGCAGAGAATTTTTGAAGTGTTTTCGTTACCCAATAAAGCTCTATTGTTTGACAAATAATTCATATTTATTAAAAGCAGCAAAGAGTCCTGTGGCACCTTATAGACTAACAGACATATTTATTAGTTCCCAACATATGCTGCAGAATGCCTGGCAGTAGTGAAAGCACCCACTTACTTGTTGTTGCACACTGTGACACAACTCATAGGATCAGTGAAAAAAGTGTAATAATTATAAATGTACAGGAAGCACCACAAAATTAGTAGGTGCATTGTCAGTGTTATATGCATAGATGTGCACCAACCACCACACAATTCCTAACAAGCCCCCAGACTGCAGGGCCAGCTGGCGCACATAAACCACTGCACTATTACTGTGGCTGGCTGTTAAAGTGCTCTTTCAAAGCCTCCCTGAGCCATATAACTCTGCATTGAGCTCTTTTTATAGCCCTTGTGCCTGGCTATTAAAACTCAGCAGAGAGTCGCTCCACCTCTGCCCTCCACCCCAGTAGCAACTTTCCTCCCTTCGCTTCACAGATATTATGCAGGACATAGCAGGCAGTTATAACCATTGGGATATTTTTCTCACTGATCCAGTCTTGTGATTAAACAAGGCCAGTGTCCCTTCAATCTCCCCAAAACACATTCTACTGTTATTCAACACCTGCTGAGCCAGTAGCTGAATCTTTTCTTGGTGCTGTGGAGGTGGCCAGTGTATGGCTTCATGAGCTAGGGGCTTAAGGGGTATGCTGGGTCCCCCAGGTTCACTACACCCATTTCAACATCCCCAATGGCAATCCACCAGTCTGGAAAGAATGTCCCTGCACACAGATTTCTGAACAGTTCTATGTTCTTAAAGACGCAAGTGTCATGCTCCTTGCCTGACCAGCCAACAATGATGTTGGTGAAGCATCCCTGGTAAGCCACCAACACTTGCATAACCATAGATAAGTCACCCTTTGTGTTGATGTACTCTGGCAAGTTGGTCTGGGTGCCAAAATAAGGATATGTATACTTTCTATCGCTCTACCACAATTCGGGAACCCTATTGCTGTAAATCCATCCATTACGTCCTGCACATTGCAGAGTCACAGTCCTGCATAGCAAGAGACAATTAATGGCCCTGAACACTTGCATGACAATGGCCCCCACAGGGGATTTTCCAATTCCAAAATGATTTCCTATAGACTGGTAGCAATCCAGCATTGCAAGTTTCCACAGTGCACTCACCACTCTCTTATCCCATCAGTGCAGCTCTCATTCTGGAGTCCCTGTGCTGGAAGCCTGGGAGAGCTCGGCACACAGATCCAAGAACATGGCCTTGTGCTTCCAAAAGTTCTGCAGCCACTGTTCATCATCCAAAGCCTGCATTATAATGCGATCCCACCAGTCAATGATCATTTCTCAAGTCCAGAAGTGATGCTTCACCATTTGCAGCCGCTCCGTGAACACCGCCAACAATCTTGAATTGTTTTTGCTATGTCTCACAGCAATCTGTCCTCCAGGAGATTGTCATCTTCCCTCTGACTCTTCCTGTGGCTCTACAAATACTGGAGGATCGTGTGTCCTGTGCTTGCAATGCTCATGACCATAGTGCAAATCTGTGAAGGCTCCATGCTTTTGTCAGAGATGGTGGACAGGGACAAGACTCATGCAGGTTCATGGGCTTTTCAAAATAGGTCCAAAAATTATGGGATAGAGATGTCATTATGGGATGGAGAAAGACACATGATGGGAACTTGACCCCTTGTTCCCAGTCACCCTTGCATGATTTGTTTTTGCCTGACCCTGCATTGCTAAAACTTCCCCAAAGACAGTGAGCTGGATGGTGGCAAGTTGCGCACTGGGATACCTATCCATGGTGCACCACACTGTGCATCAAAACAAGCAAACCAAACAACAATGACACATGGAGCCAAGTATGCACGTGCACAAGCAATATACTAACTGCGGCAGCTTTATGCTGAAATGACTGCCGTAGACCAAAGTTTGTAGAGTAGATGCCCTCAACCTATGTCTACACTGCACTATGGGAGTGAGAAATGCCATGTGCACCAAAATGCTGCACTGTAACTCCTACATGTAGACACTACTGGCATCTTCAAACAGCACTATATTGAGGTGAACTGAGTACCTTTAGTTTAAGTTAACAAAATCTATGTGGGGCAATTACAGTGCAGCACTTTGGTGTGTGCTGTAGACCGAAATGTGGGATGATGTACACAAGCCCTAACTCAGGATCCACTGAACTCCAAAGATATGGATGGGTACTAAAGAGTGGACTGTCCCAAATATCAGAGCTATTGGTGGCCCAACCTGTTTTTGCCTTAATGGTATATACCACTGAAACTGCAAACTGATTACCTTTTCACAGTAATGTGGGAATTGTCATAGGGGATCACACACCACTTGTCCATTCAAGGATAACATTTTCAAAAGCACCTTAGTGACTTAGAAGTCTAAGTCCCATTTGCAAATGTCACTTGCGGTTAAATGCACAATGGGGGAAGGATGGGGTGGAGCCGGGGCGAGCGCCAGAGCGGAGGGCAAAATTTCTTTTTTGTCCAGTGTCCCGACCAAACATTGGTCGGGACGCGGGACAAAGAAGCAAATATCAGGACAGTCCCGATAAAATCGGGACGTCTGGTCACCCTAAGGGTTAGGTGGCAGCTGAGCAGGGGTTTATGAATCCCAGTGGTGACTTCTGGTGGGATTTAGGTGCCTAACATGCAGGTCCAGCTCCAGGCACCAGCTTAACAAGCAAGTGCTTGGGGCGGCCAAGGGAGAGGGGCGGCACCTCTGGCAATTGGGGGGTGGCAGGTCCCTCACTCCCTCTAGGAGTGAGGGACCTGCCGCTGAACTGCCGCCGCCGATCGCGGCTTTTTTTTTTTTTTCCAATTGCCGCCGCCGATCGCGATCGCGGCTTTTTTGTTTTTGTTTTTGCTTGGGGCGGCAGAAATGCTGGAGCCGGCCCTGCTAACATGGCAGTCTTTTTGTGAATCCTGCCCTTAGGAGCCTACACAGCCTTGTATTTCAGAGCACGGGGGTGTAAATTGCAGTGTGCACTAGCATATTGTGCTGTAACTCCCGCATGTGGACACTACAAGAATGAACTAAAAGGTATCTAGTTCATGTTAACTTAGTTCTGTTTAAAGAACTCTATATTAACTCACGCTAGGTACCTTCTAGTTCATGCCTGCAGTGCACACAGGGGCATTAAAGTACAGCACACTAGTGTGCACTGCAATTCATACCCCCCAGTAGACATAGTTGAAGTGACATTTGAAAATAGGACTTAGGCATTTTTAAATATTTTCCACTTAGTCTAATACCCTTTCTCTAACTGGTACTTGCAATGGCTTTAGGTTTTCAAGTTCTTCATCAAAAAATGAACTTTAGAATTTAGGAGTTCCCTTTACACCATTTCACAGATTCCCCTCCTCCCGCCCCCGCATCCAAATTGAATGAACTTTATTGTTCTTTAGAAGGTTATTATATTCACTAAACAGCCCCCATCCTTCCCTTCCACATATCATCCACATAGTTGTCCAAGACAGAAAAAAGAGAATGTGATAGAGCTGGTCAAAAATGGGATGCAATTTTCTCAAGAATTTGCATTAACACTTTTATTAACACTTTTATTTTTTCTTTGGGTCAAACTTCTGAATTTTTGTGAACATTGAATGGTATATACCGCTGAAACGGCAAACTGATTTGATAAAACTTTCCCCTGTTCTATCAAAATTTCAATTAAGAACATCATCAAAATTGTGGATTTCTAAAAAATTTTACTATCCCGAGAATGAAAGCTTTGAAAGAGTTGCTGCTCTACTCAGAAAAGTGCACCGAAAACTAAATGGCATTGTGGGGGCATCATGTTTAATGTCTCTAAATAATCTTCATGTCAAACATGCTTGGTTTCAATGAGACTATGTGAGAAGTAAGGTACATACTCAGGATGGGTAACATCAGGCCCACCTACCATTAAACTATGTATTTTCTAACTTCCAGCCCTGCAAAACTAATTTTGGGATCAGAATGTCAAGCTGGATCCTTTCCTTCATACACATCATCACCAATAATAATGGATCGCAGGGCAAAATAGTTAGTGGGCCTGTAAAGATGTATGCACATGCTTTAACTGGACTAATCTCCGAATGTGAAGTTAAGCATATCTTTATAGGATCAGCACCTCAGTCCTCAGTGACCTCTTTGCCATATGATTGCCTTCAGCAGTAAATTCTCATTCCCTCACACAAACATTCAGGGAATAACTCTCAGTGTCTTCATGTCAAGTGGAATTCTTCATTGTAAGAAGGGGCTGTTAGCTTTATTTGTAGAGGTGCTGGGCCCTGAGGGAGTTATTTAAAGGTTCCTAACTGCCATTTGTGTCTAATTCTCAAGGAAAGTTAATGGGAGCTATGTGTCTGTCATTTGTACCTTTGACAAATCTCTCCCCGTGTTTCATTGTCATGTACTGTGATGAACATAACATAGGTATTTAATAAGTATAGTAAAATTAATAATGTACACCATAAAATTAATAACATTAATGGTAGTAAAAATAATTATTCCTCGGTTCTTATTAAAATTTGTGAAGATGCTTTGAGAAGAAAGAATTATTTTCAGTCCTTAGTGGGAATCCAAAATGTAGTTTCAAATCCCAATGGAAATGAACTAATTTCCTTCATTCTTACATTCTTCTAGGCTTGACATTTTCATCAAGACACCTCTTCTCCTCAGGGTTTAGGTTTCCATTTCATCTTCACCAGGAAAATCTTTCACCATGAACTCACAAGTCACTAGCGTCTAGTCAGCTGTTGTGATAAGCTTGCTGCCCCTTTGTGAGGAAAGTCCATCCCTGAAGAACCGAGGCTTTCTTACCTTTAAGGGTATGTCTACACTACGAGAGTAGTTCGATTTTACTTAAATCGAATATGTGGAATCAATATTACAAAGTCGAACGTGTGTGTCCACACTAAGGACAGTAATTCGACTTTGTGAGTCCACACTAACGGGGCAAGCGTCGACATTGGAAGCGGTGCACTGTGGGCAGCTATCCCACAGTTCCCGCAGTTCCCGCTGCCCATTGGAATTCTGGGTCGAGCCCCCAATGCCTTCTGGGGAAAAAAATGTGTCGAGGGTGCTTTTGGGTAACTGTCGTCATCCAACCGTCACTCCCGCCCTCCCTCCCTGAGAGCGCCGGCGGGAAATCAGTTCACGCACTTTTCTGGTCAGTGACAGCGCGGATGCCACAGCACTGCGAGCATGGAGCCCGCTGTGACCATCGCTGCAGTTATGGCCGTTGTCAACACCTCGCACCTTATCATCCACCTTTCCCAGAGGCAGATGCTGAGAAATCGGGCGAGGAGGCTACGGCAGCGCGGTGAGGACCTGAAGTCTGAGAGTGGCACAGACCTGTCACAAAGCACGGGACCCCGCGCCGAGGACATCATGGTGGCAATGGGTCATGTTGATGTTGTGGAACGGCGATTCTGGGCCCGGGAAACAAGCACGGACTGGTGGGACCACATAGTGCTGCAGGTCTGGGATGAATCACAGTGGCTGCGAAACTTTCGCATGCGGAAGGGGACTTTCCTTGAACTTTGTGAGTTGCTGTCCCCTGCCCTGAAGCGCAATGACACCCGGATGCGAGCAGCCCTGACTGTCCAGAAGCGAGTGGCCATAGCCCTCTGGAAGCTTGCAACGCCGGACAGCTACCGGTCAGTCGCGAACCACTTTGGCGTGGGCAAATCTACCGTGGGGGTTGTTGTCATGCAAGTAGCCAACGCAATCGTTGAGCTACTGCTCTCAAAGGTAGTGACCCTGGGAAACGTGCAGGTCATCATAGATGGCTTCGCCGCGATGGGATTCCCAAACTGCGGTGGGGCTATAGATGGAACTCACATCCCTATCCTGGGACCGGACCACCAGGCCAGCCAGTACATTAACCGAAAGGGCTACTTTTCAATGGTGCTGCAAGCACTGGTGGACCATAGGGGACGTTTTACAAACATCAACGTCGGATGGCCGAGCAAGGTTCATGACGCTCGTGTTTTCAGGAACTCTGGTCTGTTTAGATGGCTGCAGGAAGGTATTTACTTCCCGGACCACAAAATAACTCTTGGGGATGTGGAGATGCCTATAGTCATCCTCGGGGACCCAGCCTACCCGCTAATGCCCTGGCTCATGAAGCCCTATACTGGCGCCCTGGACACTGAAAAAGAACTCTTCAACTACCGGCTGAGCAAGTGCAGAATGGTGGTGGAGTGTGCTTTTGGACATCTCAAGGGGAGATGGAGAACCTTACTGACTCGCTGTGATCTCAGCGAAACCAATATCCCCATTGTTATTGCAGCTTGCTGTGTGCTCCACAATCTGTGTGAGAGCAAGGGGGAGACCTTTATGGCAGGGTGGGAGGTTGAGGCAAATAGCCTGGCTGCTGATTACACGCAGCCAGACAGCCGGGCGATTAGAAGAGCCCAGCGGGACGCGCTGTGCATCCGGGAGGCTTTGAAAGCTAGGTTCCTGAGTGAGCAGGGTAACCTGTGACTATTAAGTTTGTTTACAGAGAAGCTGAACCTGCCCCCGTTTCTTTACCCAGTAAATGTTCACTATCCTCTCCAGTTACATACCCCGTTCACCCCGTTCCCCCCCTTCCAACACACGTTTAAAAATAAAATCATTTGAATTTTGTTAATGAACACCGTTTTCTTTATTACTGTTTTCGCGGGAAAGTGTTGAACCTGGGACGCAGACTGTGGTGGGGAGCGGATGTAGTGTAGTGATGCAAAGGACGCTTCTAAACTCCAGGAATGACAGGCTCCGCAGTGGTGGACTGGTTGTTTCAACGGAGCCTGCCACCCCTCCTGTTCGGGACTCTGTGTGTGGGGGCTATGTGACTTTGTGGCAGGGGGAGGACGGTTACAGATCCCCTGCTGCGTGGCTCTGTGATCCAGGATAAGGACCGCGGAATTTGTGTAGCAGGCCGACATGGTAAGCCGTAGACTTGTGGCTGCTTAAAACTTTAATAATAGCACTGGCCTCCTTTCACGTTCAAAGCAATGCCAGTCCCTGCTGCCAGCAATCCGGCAAGCATGAACTCTGCCCCTGTCCCACCCCCTCGCAGCTGTCCCAGGGAAAGATCCCTGTATGCTGCCCCTCTCCCGCCTCCACCGCATGGCTGTAAACCGCCGGTTACAGTTCTGTAAAGGAACAGGCAAGCAGTCCCAATACTAACATTCCCCTACCTAATTCAAAGCAGGTCACCATGAGCGACATCACTCTGATGAGGATTTCAGAGACGGAGAAAGAAAGGATGCTTCGGGAAAGCATGCAAAGACCAGGGCCGTATGCCGCCATGCTCTGCAAGGCAATGATCCCCGAGTACTTGCTTGTCTCCTGGTGCGGAAACGTTTCCTACCACGGAGGACCCAATAAGGCCGCTCTCCCCAGGAACCTGATGCAAAGGCTTTCCAATTACCTCCAGGAGAGCTTCGTGGAGATGTCCCAGGAGGATTTCTGCTCTATCCCCGGACATATAGACCGGATTTTACTGTAGCTGCACTGGCAGGGACTAAACAGTAGAGCGCGTAGGGCAAAACAATCATGCTAAACCGGACATTGTTAGATTTTTTTTCAGTAGGTGCACTGCCAAGGACTGAAACATTAAGCGCCTAGGGCAAAGTAATCATGAAAAAGCCATTGTTAATATTGTTAATATTCCTGTTCTGTTAAAAATAAATGTTTACACGTTTAAAACACTTACTGACTGATCCTTCCCCTGATTCTGTGTCCGGGTTAACGCCTGGGGACGGTTGGTAGGGGATCTCTGTAAGGGTGATGAAGAGATCCTGGCTGTCGGGGAAATCAGCGTTGTAAGCGCTGTCGACTGCCTCGTCCTCCTCATCTCCTTCCTCATCTTCCCCGTCTGCTAACATGTCCGAGGAAGTGGCCGTCGACAATATCCCATCCTCAGAGTCCACGGTCAGTGGTGGGGTAGTGGTGGTGGCGGCCGCACCTAGGATGGAATGCAGTGCCTCGTAGAAACGGGATGTCTGGGGCTGGGATCCGGAGCGTCTGTTTGCCTCTTTGGTCTTCTGGTAGCCTTGTCTCAGCTCCTTGATTTTCACGCGGCACTGCGTTGCATCCCGACTTCCCGATCAGTCCATGCTGGGGCCCTCTTTCTATTCTGAGATTGCATGGCCATCTCTGCTGGAGAGCTCTGCATCGTTGCCAGTGCTGCTGAGCTCGCCACGCTGTCCAAACAGGAAATGAGATTCAAACTGCCCAGACAGGAAAAGGAATTCAAATTTTCCCGGGGCTTTTCCTGTGTGGCTGGTCAGAGCATCCGAGCTCGGACTGCTGTCCAGAGCGTCAACAGAGTGGTGCACTGTGGGATAGCTCCGGGAGCTATTACCGTTGATTTCCATCCACACCTAGCCTAATTCGACATGGCCATGTCGAATTTAGCGCTACTCCCCTCGTTGGGGAGGAGTACAGAAGTCGAATTTAAGAGACCTCTATGTCGAACTAAATAGCTTCGTGGTGTGGACGGGTGCAGAGTTAATTCGATGTAACGGTGCTAAATTCAACATAAACTCCTAGTGTAGACCAGGCCTTAGTGGTGGTTATAATCCAAGTACCTTCACACAATGACCCTCAAGTAGCTGTGTTAGAAAGTCTAACATCAAGACCTCACACAGAAGTCTGACAACTTATGCTTCTCTTTTAGAACAACCTTAGTCACATTATTTCTGTCACTTGCAGCTTCTGTACAATACAAACAACTTACATGAGCTGTCAAACCTTGCCATTCCAATAATTCCTAAATATTTCACCGCATGGAACGTAAACACACTTATTAATTCTCTAACATCTGTTTCCCATGGTCACACACCTCTCAACTGCCTGCTAGCTAAAGTGGCATCATATTTAGCACTAGCTCTGCAGTCAGATGTGTCAAGCTTTTGTATATCTATTTACAGGAATTTTAGCTGATTCAACTCCCCTGAGGCTTTCACATTACTCAAAGAAAAAAACTAAACATCAAAGATCCTCACTCTTAGTAGAACATAGAATCTCCTTTCACAGCACACAGAGTTATGTCTCACTTTGCGCTTTGTCCTATCTGGCTAAAGGCCCAGTACCTCAGCCTTTACTCCTGAGAACAGTTCAGTGGAACTGTTTCTGTGAGACTAGTAAGGGCTGCAGGATCATGCCTAAAGACAGCACTCAACACAAGGAATTTTGTTCTTGTGTATCGTGAGTAGGCTTTATATTTTACACAGGTTGCAGTTTCTATTGTGGACCTACAGGGTTAGGCATCAGCCAAGGGTTGTGGATTTCATTGAAACCCAAAACTGGGGCAGAGGAGCCTAATTTGGGGGTTTAGGTGCCCGTACCCCTTTGTGAATCTGGGCTAAATTAACTGAATAGTCATTTTTGTTTGATCTAATGAAAACCACTTCTTTTCTTTTACAATTCTTTTTCAAGAAACAGGAGGTGACCAACCACAATGGGGAATGATAGCAAGGTGTGCGCTGGAAACGCTGCCAGAGAGGATTTCCACACTTGGTAAAATATGCAATTTGAAGGAATGTGTGATATCAAATACCTCTATATCATGATCAGATACTTTTAACAAGTATTTTTTAGAGTTAAGGTTGCAGGTTCTGAGCCTGATTCTTTATGCTTGAACTTTTGCATGTGTTATGCTTTTTCAGGGGGGAGATTTTATAGAATTTTGTATCAAACAAGCACTTTCTTTTATGTGAAACAAACAAAAAAAAGTGTTATTCACTTCACGAAAATTCTTCTAACACTTGTTTGTCATGTCATACAGCTAATGAGACAAACTCTGCCAGTGTAAATTGGTGTAGCTCAGATAATTTGGCACAATATTTCCAGATAATTAATAAATGAGCTAGGGTAAAATTTTCAAAAGTGCTCAAGAGCCAGATTAATAAAGTTTCTATGTTGTCGAAAGGTGAAGAGAGGTGCCTAATGGAATTTACTACACCCCACCCCTCAAAGGGAGTTAGGTGTCTATCTCTGCTCTGGATTCATAGCTGTGAACCCTCTCCTGGCAGTAAGTTTCCTCAGGCAGGTCAGTCCTTTAAAAAAAAAAAAAAAATGAGGAGGAGGTGAAGGGGGTGCTGCTACTGCTCCACCATCACCACACCCATCCACCCAATAGCCCTGTTGTTAGGACACTCACATAAAACATGGGAGACCTGAGGTTAGGCTCTCCTTCTGCCGACAGTAAATTAATCAAAATGTGCATTTCAGGGGCACTGAAACTATTCACAAATTTGGGTTGAATTTGGCTAATGGTTTTAGCCAAAAAAAAATTATAAATAGAAATTGTTCATTTTGATCATTTAAAAATGAAACATTCTGCCTTTCAAAATACAATCCCTCCCCTCCCCCCAAGTAAAAACAAAGGCAAAAATCCAAAACTATTGTTTTGTTTTGGGTTTTTTTCATTTTTGTTTCAGGTGGGTTTTCATCTGAAGCTTTTTTTGCAGAGGGAGGCAGTTTCATTTTAGTTAGAAAACTGAAAAAAAAATCAATTTTGGTTAACATTGAAATGAACATTTTTTGTTTACTTTTATGTTCAGCCACTGAAGCAATAAATCAGTTATTAACTCAACTCTACTACTAAGTGATTTAGGGGCTTTTGAAAATGTTACCTTCAGTATTGATCCTTGTGATACTCCATTATTAACCTCTACTATTTGCTTCCTACTTTACCCATTTTAATCAACTTGGCTGCTCACCTTGTGGCTATCAAATTTTCTTAAATTGCCTATCATAAGAAACTTCAACAGAAGCCATTTGAAAAGCTGTACAAGTTACGTCTACCAGTTCCCCTGTAGTTAGCTCTTTCAGAGAATTCCAAAAAAAAAGGGGGGGGGGGGAAGCATGATATACCTTTACAGAAACCATTTTGGTTTTTACCTCTCCAGTTATACTCTTCTAGGTGCTTTGTAACCATGTTTAATGATTTTCTTATGCACAGGTCCTGGTATTGCAGTGGAGTTCATGAGTCATTAATCTATAATTCTTAAGATCACTCTTAGCTCTTTTTGAAATATTGGCAAAATATTGACTGCCTTACAGTCCCCCATGACAGTGACTGCTTCTAATGTTAAACTCCATATATTGGATAGGAGCTCCAATACTTCTTTCTACTACTCCCTTAATAAATTACTTTGAATAAATAGCATTTGGTGTTTGGTTTTATTGAGATTTTTCTCCCTTACCTTTCAATATATTTATTTCTGATAAAGCTTCGCTTTAGCTGCATAATAAGTGCAATCACAGGATAAGCATCTGCCCATCATAATTTTTAATGGAGACTAATGCAAAAGAAATCCTGTAGCTTTCCTGCAATCTCTGTATCCACTTTCATTGTCTTTTCTGATCATCCCCCTTTGGAAGTCTAGAGGATTTACTGGATCTCAGATGACTCTAGGCTTCTTACTACTGATTTACTTGAACAGTTTATTATCCTGTTCCCTGTCTATTTGGTCTTCACTTTTATTTTAGAACCTTTTCTTGACCTGCCAAAATCACTCTAACAGCTTTACTTGCTCTTGATTTCAATATTTTAAAGAAAAATTGTCTTTAGACATAACATTATGTTCTAGGATCTGGTCAGATTTCACAAGCTAGCTCAGGTCAGTGTGGAAAAGTACTTGGCATAGATATCACAAAGGAATACCTAGATCCTTCTGAACCTCTGATTCTGTGCTGAATCAATGTCCCAGCATGGTACTAGAGGATAATGTGCTACTGGAGGTGTCATTTTTAAAATCTGACATAAAACTGATGTCCTGACCATTTGTAAAGCCTTATGACAATTTCCAGAAGATTTGTTTTATTAATTCTAATGTCCTAACCAAAATACCACCAGAGGTGATTATATTCTGCCTACCAACTGCACATTCCTCCTGAAGTTTCAATTGGATATAATATTGTTTTCCATTTTTACCATGCTGTGTAGCATTTTTTGTGTTCAGTTAAACAGCTGCCACGTTTAACCCAAGGGTGGCTGCATTTTAGTAGTAAGAGAAATGACCCAGTATGTAGCCTGATTATCAATTTGTTAAGTATGTAAACTGCTTTCAGGTCCTTCACAAGGAGAGATGAACTCCTGTCCTTACCTCTTGTATAAGAGATTTTCAAACATGTAGATGGGCTCAATTCATGCAAATGGGCAGAGTCTGGATCTAATCTTTGGGTTTGGAAGTAGGGCTATAATAATTGTATCTTTGCTGTAATAAGATCAGTACTTAGGCTGAGATAAAGACCTAACCATACTCCCATCTGGGTGGTCCATCCACGGATGTTAATGGACTCTGCTGAATTCTCACTGAGACATAAGGCTGAATAATGCTGATATTTCCCCCCAGACCTTACCACCTCCACTTAGCCCTCACAGATCACTTTGGAATACAAATTACTTGTATGAAATGAAGTCTCAGGGAAGGAAAGAACCCTGATAACAGACAATGTGCTTCTGATAAGTTAAGGCGACAGAGTAAAAATCCATTGGGTGATACCCACACAGGTTTGAATCCTGCCAACTACTGGTCTTTCCCTTTCCAAGCTTGCCTTTTGCCAATCCTGAGCTTTCCAAAAGTAGTGGATGGAATTCGAGATGTCAGAGGCCTTCTCAAGGACCCTTTGCTGCTCCTGCAGCTCATTGCAGGGCTGTCTGCTTTCCATCTGGCACCTGTGACTGGCCAGGCTTCCTGAAGTAGAAGAGGGTGGTGGTCGCAGTTTCTTCTTCCTCCTAGCCCTACCTCCCAAAGGGCCTGATGTCTTTTCCTCCTCCTTGTCCTACCTTCCTTGATGTCTCAAGAGAGCCAGACAGCCCACCTTGTCTGCAGCCCATGGGGATGGGAGAGCAAGAAAAGAAGAAAGCCTGCAGAGAGAGCACAGCCTTGCCTGCAAGAGTCTCTGAGGGCCTGACACAGGCTACCACTTTGCGAGGTGATGTCTGATGCTTGCCAAGCCATACCAGGAACAAGGGCTTAGCAACTGTCTTGTCTTCTTGAGGGAATCACAGTAAACAAAAGGGAAAGGCTCAGATAAGAGCCCCAAGGTGGGACTCAAACTCACAAACTCTGGATTAAAAGGCTAATGTTTTAGCCATTAGGCTGCTATGTCTGAACTAAAACAGCCTCACTCATTGGTGAAAGATCACCACTGATAGCTTCACTCAACTGGGGAGGGAAGAAGCAAGCCTTTCTGGTCTTGACTAAGGACAGCTGCAGGACACTGCTATCTTCACCTTCAGTTGTCTGACAACCTGCTTTGAGTCCTATGACAATGTGTACAAACCCTGCACCAGGCAAGACATGGTAGGAGTTAAGGAGCAGGTTTGGGCTCAGGTAGCCCCACCTTGCTGTGCCTGTGAGGCAAGACAATCTTGGAGAAGGAGCCTTGAAACGAAGAAGCCCAGTTTAGAATGGCCAGAGCAGTGAAAAATGCCTTTAAAATGAGGCGGTGGATATAAAGATCACTCTGAGTAAACAGGAATTCAAAAGTTTGGTTAAAAGAGAATTTAAGAAGGAATGGCAAGAACTATGGACCAAAGAGAAAAAAGGATGATGAGGTCTACAAAATATGTCCTAAACTTCAGGACAATGTTATACTTCTTAGTTTTGATATAAGAAGTGAAGTATCTATATTTAGAGTGCAAACAGGTCACTGTGACCTGAGTGTAATTTATGTCTACCAAACAGGCAGAAAGATGGGTTGTGAGAAATATGCAAAGTTAAAGAAACAGTTGGGCATCTGCTATGGCAATGCAGGGACAATTTTACAGAAAGACAGGTTCTTTATGAAGAACTGAGATGCCTCAAGGTGAAAGAATATATTCTGAAAGGATTGATGAGAGTACCAGGAATGGGGGTAGCATCTAAAAAGCATTACTGTGCTTTTTTAAGGATACAGGACAGAGTGAGAGGATATAGATTTTGATTAAGTGAAAACTGCAGTTGGTGGAGAAAGAAAGAAAACAAACCCTGTGAGGTGGACAGACCTCTCCCCATTAGCTACCAGGTGGGAGACACCAGTAAGAGGAGACTGGCTTGATGAAGCTCCTGAACATGGGGACTATTTTGGGGGAAAGGAGCCAGTTGAAGAAAAGGTGAACTGAGGCCCTACAGCTGGCCCAAGTTACAAGGCCAGCTCCTGGGAGGAGAGCTGGGGGACCCCTTGAGGAGAGTAACAGAGGGACTGCCTGACCCATAACCCCAGCTCCAGGGACAGTACTGTAGGGGCAACAGAAAGACTATCTGAAACACAAGAGAGGCTGGGAGCAGTTTTGCAGAAGCTCCTCAGTTACCAGCTGGGAAGAACCTCTGAGGAGCCATAAACCCACAGCTGGAATAGTGGTGTTCACCCTGCCTCAGCCACCTGAAACAGAGTCCCTGGGCTGGAAACCAGAGGAGATGGTGGACCTGGGTTCCCTTACTGCTCTCCCAGACCAAGGGGGAAAAGGTATGCTTCCAGACTGAAGAGGTCAAGAACAATGAAAACCAGATGGGGGCCAAGAGCCTGGCATAGAGGCTACTAGATTTGGGGGGGTTGTGTCTTTTTGGACTAGACTCTGAATTACCCTAAAAGAGGCAAGAGTCAAAAGTGATCTGGCCAGCAGGCCAAGGCAAAAGGCAAAGGGGAGCACTAGAGGGCCTGGACAGACCATCAACAGAAATATAATGGGGAAAAATCCTGCAATGCCACACCTAACCTTGAAGAGGCTCCCTGGCTGAGGAGTCACTTTGTCACAAGTCGAATACATTGAATCTTACGTTTCTCTGTCTATGCAGGTGAACACTGTTTCATAATGGGAAGGGGAAAATTCATGCTGTTCTTTGGTTGAGATTCACCAAATCTGTCTGATGGAACTTCTGTCTGCTCTGGATAAACTTTTCTTGACTACTTATGAAATGGTTACTTCTTATAATTAGTGACTATTTGTGAAATAGTTAATAAAATCCCATGGCTACATTATTGCAGGTAATTTGTAAAACTTGCTTGTATTAAATTTAATTGCCTACACTACCCAAAAGGAAGCAGTAATAACACCTTGACTCAAAAAAACTGTCTTCTACTGAAGGGCCAAGATTTTCAAAAGTGGGTAGTGATTTTGTATGCCTCAGTTTTGGGGTACTGAACTTGACACTCCTTTAAAATGATCAGAGATAGGTGTCAGCACTCTGAAAATTAGGCCCCTTTAAGTGTCTCAAGTTGAGCATGCAACAGTTGAGGCACCCAAAATCACTAATCACTTTTGAAAATCTTGGCCGAACTTATTGTGAACCATTTCATTTGGGGGAAGGTTTTGGAGTTACTTTCAGGTACATTTAGATTTCTCCTGGATCCCATAATTTTGGCTGTAGGCCTCGGATAGAATAGAAAATGTTTTTTGGCTGATGATCTCCTTCTGGCAATGGAGAATAATCGGGAAGTTCATTGGGTTTTCCTGTCAATATTTGGAGCATACATATTCATGAAATGATTGTAGATCTTATTGCAAATGTCCATAGAAAGTAGAAACTGGCCCAATTTGTGAAATTTTGATCCAGCTTCTCTAAGTCTGTCTCTAATTGGAAAAAAAAAAAAAAAAGAAGGAAAAAGCAAAAAGCAAAAGAAACATCTCACTGATTTTAAGCTTGAAGATTCTAAAGCTTACTGAGAAGTTCAAAGTGCCAAAGATCCTTAAACAGATAGCGTTTCTTAAAGATTCAGCTTTATGAGGATAACTTCACTACAATATCATCACAAACGAAGAAAATTTTTCTAAAAAAATTATACAAGCCATAAAAACACTAATGGCTGTTAATGTGGGATTTAGGTATATTGGTTAGCGGTAGGGTGACCAGACGTCCTGTTTTTAAAGGGACAGTCCCATATTTAAGCCCTCTTGCATGTGTCCCGACTTTTTCTTAAAACGGGCAAATTGTCCTGTATTTTCTGTCTCCCCCACATCAGTACTACCAGGTTCTGCTGCTGGCTGGATCCCTGCTCACCAGCAACCCACCCACCACCAGTGAGTGGGGGGATCCAGAGGCCAACAATGGGGGTGGGTGTACAAAGCTGGGGGTGGGGCAAAGCTGCAGCTCATGGGGCTGGCCGCTCCCCTTGCTGGTCCGTCAGTGCAGCCCCCGCTGCGTGCTGGCACTCGGCCAGCAGGGCCCCGCCCCCCATCCCATTTCCAGACGTCACTGTATGCACGCTGCGAACTCTGGTGGCTGGGGAGTGAGGGCAGGTGCCAGGCAGTGGCCGATTACATGTCCCTTCTCCTGCCCACCCAGCGGCCCTTTACATGCTCCCCCTCTCACTGTCCTCTCCCTGCTTTGCTCTGTCACCTCCCCTACCCAGCCCCGCTACTCCTCCATATCTCCCCCAACAGGGCACGTCCCACTCCTAGTGTTGTGCAGAGAACCAGCCCCTGGTCAGAGCGCTCAGCTCACCAACAGCCTGGCCAGCAGGCTCCTTCCTTCCCCCACTGCCTCGGGCTGCGCTGGTGCCCTGGGAAAGCCCAAGATTCTCTGGCCCAGGGCGCTGGCCAGGAGGAGCCGAGCCCTGTGTGTGCCAAAGCCCCACAAAGAGCTGGCACAGGGAAACCTCTCCGACCCTCAGCTAAGCTCTGGAGTCCGGGTGAAGCAATTTCCAGCCTGTTCGTTCCCCAACCCTGCAGACTCCACAGCAGCCCCCCAGGCAGAGGCTTAGCACCCTCTTCACCTGCCCCCCACCCGGTCCTGCCCCCAGGGAGCGCAGGGCTGCTCCATCCCCTAGGCACCCTCCCCTGCTGAGCCACCTCTCTGGCCGGCTTCGCTGAAGCCCCTGCAGTCAGGTTCCCTGGGCCCTGGTGCACAATGCATCCTTAGGGCTTAACCCCTTCCTGCCCATGCTGTAGCCAGGGGGACAGGAGGAGGCTGGGTTATGGCGGTGGCCAGCAGCAGCCTGGAGGTGTTAGCTGCCTTTCCTTTTGACACTGTGCGGGCAGGAAGGGACAAGCTGCTTCCAGCCACAGGGGAGCGGGGGTGAGGGACGGGGGAAGAGATAAGCTGTGCAAAGACATGGGCCAGGTCATCCCTCCTGCATCTCCCCTATGGCTGGAAGCAGCTCCCGTCCCTTCCCTCCCACAGAGTGCCAAAAGGCTGCTGCTGGCCACAATTTGGGGAGGGGGGGGCATATGACCCTGCATGCCCCCCCCCTCCATGTGTTGCTTCGGGAAGCATTCCGCGGGCCCAGCCAGGCATGGAGGGTGGAGAGAGCCAGGCAGGGAGGGTCGGGTCAGTCGGTCGGTCACCCCCAAGTGAGAGGGGTATGGGAGTGTGCGCGTGTCACCTTCTCCCCCCCCCCGTGTGTGGGGGGGGGTAGGGGTGTGTGTGTCACCCCTCCCTGTGTGAACCCTAAAGCCTTAAAGATAAGGTAAATAAAAATAATCCAACTACACAGTATTTCTTTTTAACGGGCTCAGTCAACTTGATGTTAATTTGAACCTTTGTACTGTATAGTTCTCATTGATTGCCATTGAACTCGCTTGAATATGGGAAATTTTACCATGTGTCCCGTATTCAGCATAGGGAAATATGGTCACTCTAGTGAGAGGACATCCTGGAGGGACCATTATTTTCTCTCAACATACTCACAAAATATTGACATCAATGGGACTTAAGCACATGCTTAAAGTTAATCACATGTTTAGGTGTTTGGATGAATAGGGATGAAATTACTCATGTGTTTATATTTAGCTCAGTGCTTTGCTGAACTGGGGTCAACATACTCAGCATCTTACAGAGCGTTACATATTCTAAGGGCTGTACAAACTTTGATGTATTTCATACATACTGGGCCAAATTCAGCACTGATTTACTCTCTGCAACCTAACAGAAATCAATGGGATTGTTAGATGCCTAAACTGCTTAAGTGCCTAAAATACAACCCTAGGTCCATTAGGCTCATTTGTCATGGAAGCTGCAGTAACGTGTCATTATCTTCTGTCACACCCCAAACACTACTTACTCTTCCTTATGACACTGTGAATATTTGCAATATAAATACCCTAGTCACTGTTTTATTTAATTCTTTTTTTAATTGTTTATGCACCCATAGCTTGTGAACAGTTACAGACAAAAGCAACGGGGCAGGTCATCAATTTCTGGATACAGTGAATCACTGTTTACAGTATCAGTAGAAATGCCTGGAAGACATGTAGTTTGACTTGAACATTTGCTGTGCTCTATAGCGTGTGAAGCATTATTAGTCATCTTTTTATTTAGGAAACATTACTGGAGCACACTATTGTTAGGGATACAACAGTGACATCTGAAACACCTATTTCAATATTAACCTCATCCCAGCTGCAGGAAATTCCAAAGAATTTCTGTTCAAATCCATAGATTGCCAGGAAGAGCCCTCCCAGACATTGTATATCTAGCTGCGCTGGAGGACCATGATCCCTGTGTCATTCAGCAGTAAGGAGGTTAATCCTATACAATTTTTTTTATGATAAAGTAGATATGAACTAACTATTTTCTTGGCATAATTATCTAACAAATGCAAAGCTTGACATTTATATACAGCCTTACAGCAGAGGATCTCAAGGCACTTTACAGACGCTAATTATGCTTCACAATTTAACCCTATGACAAGTGGGAACAATATTTACTAACAAGAACTCAGTCACTACCAACAGTTATCACATTGTGGTACCTGAGATATTGCAGAACTAATCTCCTTTTCTTGATTGTTGTGGTGTGGGAACAGTTTGCAAAGTTGGCTATTATAATGAGGGCCATGATACATAAAGCACTGTGACCTGTACCGCAGAGACCTGGGAGTCCTGGCTCTGCACTACCAATGTAAGCAGGCATAGCTTCCTTGACCTTAATAATACTTAAGTTACACAATAAAGGCCAGATCATGGCCAGCCTGAGGAGCCCACGCAGGAAAGTAAGAGGGTTTAAGTGATGCCTTATTCTCCTGGGCCTATCACCCTTAAGGCAGGTAGCAGTGCAGCAGAAAAGTAAACTCAAAAGAGCCTCTACTCTCCCTCCAGTGCAGCCGAACAGGTGTGTGGGGTCAGAGACTGGGTGGAGTTTTGTCTCCATACAACCCGCAATGCAATATGCTGAACAAGCTGGGGACGTACACTGCACCGGGTAGAGGGCTGACACAGGGTATGTGTCCCCCTTGACCAGATGGGAGAGAAATGGGAGGCAGTTTGTGTCTCTCTGAATCACAATCTGATACTCCATCTGCTCCTGGGGCAGCACCACCACACACTGCCCCATATTCAGGGCTTGTGGCAAAGCCACAGTTCAGGCCTACGTTAATTTGGCCACTCAGCAGTGACATGCTGCAAATCACACTTATTCATAATTAGCCACCGATTTTGAGAGCTCAACTTGAGACACCATTAGCCTGATTTTTGAGGTGCTGAGCTTCCTCTGCTCCCTTTTAATTCAACTGCAATTGTGGGTGCTCGGTACATCTGGAACCCTAAATGTCAAGTGCAGCATTCAGAACTTAAAGTACAGAAAATCAATCACTACTTTGGAAAATATTGGCCTTAATCTCTCTGTCTTTGTTCTGTCAGCTGTGAAATGAAATACTGACATACCTGACGGGTATAGGTGGTCAAAATTATTTGAACAAACTTTTTTTCATCAAATTGACTTTTCTAAAAAAAACACACCAGATTTTATGTGAGAAGTTTTATTTTATTTCCCCCCCAAAAAATCATCCCTTTATTATGAAACTCAAGAGAAAAAAAGTATCTTGGTTTTCATTTTTTCCATCCCTTTCTTTTTCCTTTGCCTTGTCCAGTGGCAAAATGGAAAAAAAGGGCAGCGGACTGGAAGGGAGAGAAAAGAGGAAAATCCAGAGCCATAAAACACCAAAATTTTCTATAATTTTTTTTCAAATAAATGAAAAATTGTTACATTTCAAAACCTGCAGAACGTTATTTTGAAATTTTCAAACATTTTCACAGAACCTCTACCACTTGGCAACTGGAATTGATAGTGGGAAAGTTGTGAAGTGAAACTAATTCAGGTCTGTAAAACATTATGCGATCCTCAGCTGGAACTCACTTTATAAAGTAAGTGCAAATTATTGTCACTGTGACGTGGTGTATAAACTCTGTACTAGAAATGTAGGGGTTAAAGATGGAAATGGAGCTTAAAAGGAAGCCAGGAAGCTCAGAAGAGGGCTGACAAGGCAGGGAGAAGGACCTGCCCTGGGAGCTCCTGAGAAGGGATTCCAGGCAGTTCCTCTGGGAAAAGAGGAGCCTACCTGCTAGGTCCACACAGACTAAATGAGCAGTCGATACCTTTTCTTCAGTACCTTTTGCTACAGCCTGCAAAGTCTGGCCTATAGAATTGGGGGAGGGGGAGGAAGTGGCTAAGGGAGGGCAGCCGTAGGGCCCTGTGCTGGAGTCCAGTGGAGTGGAAGGCCTGGGTCCCCTACCACTGAGGTTGCCTCTCCGGGGGAGGGAACTCCAGTTTCTAGGAAAAGGCAGGTGTTAGTAATGGGAGATTCGATTATTAGAAATGTAGATAGCTGGGTCTGTGATGACCGGGAGAACCGTATGGTGACTTGCCTGCCTGGTGCGAAGGTTGCGGATCTCTCAAGGCATCTAGATAGACTTATGTGTAGTGCTGGGGAGGAGCCGGTGGTCGTGGTACATGTAGGTACCAATGACATAGGGAAGGGTAGGAGAGATGTCCTGGAAGCCAAATTTAGGCTGCTAGGGAAGAGACTGAAATCCAGGACCTCTATGGTGGCATTTTCAGAAATGCTCCCAGTTCCACGCGCAGGGCCAGGTAGGCAGGCAGAGCTTCAGAGTCTCAATGCGTGGATGAGATGATGGTGTAGAGAGGAGGGGTTCACGTTCATTAGGAACTGGAGAAACTTCTGGGATGGGAGGAGCCTATACAGGAGAGATGGGCTCCACCTAAACCAAAGTGGAACCAGACTGCTGGCACTAAACATTAAAAAGGTTGTAGAGCAGTTTTTAAACTAGGAGATGGGGGAAAGCCGACTGCTGCAGAGGAGCGTGTGGATCGGACACAGACTTCTCTTAGGGGAGAGTCTGATGATAGAGAATCTCCAGGTTATAGTCAGGAGCAGAGGACTGAAAAGTATAATGTAAGGGCCGGATCAGATGATAAACAGTCACATAAAAAAGAATCTGGCACATCAGAAAAAGGCAGGCTAATAAACAGGGACAAGTTTTTAAAGTGCTTGTACACAAATGCCAGAAGTCTAAATAATAAGATGGGTGAACTAGAGTGCCTTGTGATAAAGGAGGATATAGATATAATAGGCATCACAGAAACCTGGTGGACTGAGAGCAATCAATGGGACACAATCATTCCGGGGTACAAAATATATCGGAAGGACAGAACAGGCCGTGCAGGGGGAGGAGTGGCACTATATGTTAAAGAAAGTGTAGATTCAAATGAAGTAAAAATCTTAAGCGAATCCACAGGTTCCATAGAGTCTCTATGGATAGAAATTTCATGCTCTAGTAAAAATATAACATTAGGGATCTATTATCGACCACCTGACCAGGACAGTAATAGTGATGATGAAATGCTAAGGGAAATTAGAGAGGCTATCAAAATTAAGAACCCAATAATAGTGGGGGATTTCAATTATCCCCATATTGACTGGGAACATTTCACTTCAGGACGAAATGCAGAGATAAAATTTCTCGATACTTTAAATGACTGCTTCATGGAGCAGCTGGTACGGGAACCCACAAGGGGAGAGGCGACTCTAGATTTAATCCTGAGTGGAGCGCAGGAGCTGGTCCAAGAGGTAACTATAGCGGGACCGCTTGGAAATAGTGACCATAATACAATAGCATTCAACATCCCTGTGGTGGGAAGAACACCTCAACTGCCCAACACTGTGGCCTTTAATTTCAAAAGGGGGAACTATACAAAAATGAGGGGGTTAGTTAGACAAAAGTTAAAAGGTACAGTGACTAAAGTGAAATCCCTGCAAGTTGCGTGGGCCCTTTTTAAAGACACCATAATAGAGGCTCAACTTCAATGTATACCCCAAATTAAGAAAAACAGTAAAAGAACTAAAAAAGAGCCACCGTGGCTTAACAACCATGTAAAAGAAGCAGTGAGAGATAAAAAGACTTCCTTTAAAAAGTGGAAGTCAAATCCTAGTAAGGCAAATAGAAAGGAGCACAAACACTGCCAACTTAAGTGCAAGAGTGTAATAAGAAAAGCCAAAGAGGAGTTTGAAGAACGGCTAGCCAAAAACTCCAAAGGTAATAACAAAATGTTTTTTAAGTACATCAGAAGCAGGAAGCCTGCTAAACAACCAGTGGGGCCCCTTGACGATGAAAATACAAAAGGAGCGCTTAAAGATGATAAAGTCATTGCGGAGAAACTAAATGGATTCTTTGCTTCAGTCTTCATGGCTGAGGATGTTAGGGAGATTCCCAAACCTGAGCTGGCTTTTGTAGGTGACAAATCTGAGGAACTGTCACAGATTGAAGTATCACTAGAGGAGGTTTTGGAATTAATTGATAAACTCAACATTAACAAGTCACCGGGACCAGATGGCATTCACCCAAGAGTTCTGAAAGAACTCAAATGTGAAGTTGCGGAACTATTAACTAAGGTTTGTAACCTGTCCTTTAAATCGGCTTCGGTACCCAATGACTGGAAGTTAGCTAATGTAACGCCAATATTTAAAAAGGGCTCTAGGGGTGATCCCGGCAATTACAGACCGGTAAGTCTAACGTCGGTACCGGGCAAATTAGTTGAAACAATAGTAAAGAACAAAATTGTCAGACACATAGAAAAACAAACTCTTGAGCAATAGTCAACATGGTTTCTGTAAAGGGAAATCGTGTCTTACTAATCTATTAGAGCTCTTTGAAGGGGTCAACAAACATGTGGACAAGGGGGATCCGGTGGACATAGTGTACTTAGATTTCCAGAAAGCCTTTGACAAGGTCCCTCACCAAAGGCTCTTACGTAAATTAAGCTGTCATGGGATAAAAGGGAAGGTCCTTTCATGGATTGAGAACTGGTTAAAGGACAGGGAACAAAGGGTAGGAATTAATGGTAAATTCTCAGAATGGAGAGGGGTAACTAGTGGTGTTCCCCAAGGGTCAGTCCTAGGACCAATCCCATTCAATTTATTCATAAATGATCTGGAGAAAGGGGTAAACAGTGAGGTGGCAAAGTTTGCAGATGATACTAAACTACTCAAGATAGTTAAGACCAAAGCAGATTGTGAAGAACTTCAAAAAGATCTCACAAAACTAAGTGATTGGGCAGCAAAATGGCAAATGAAATTTAATGTGGATAAATGTAAAGTAATGCACATTGGAAAAAATAACCCCAACTATACATACAACATGATGGGGGCTAATTTAGCTACAACGAGTCAGGAAAAAGATCTTGGTGTCATCGTGGATAGTTCTCTAAAGATGTCCACGCAGTGTGCAGAGGCGGTCAAAAAAGCAAACAGGATGTTAGGAATCATTAAAAAGGGGATAGAGAATAAGACTGAGAATATATTATTGCCCTTATATAAATCCATGGTACGCCCACATCTCGAATACTGTGTACAGATGTGGTCTCCTCACCTCAAAAAAGATATTCTAGCACTAGAAAAGGTTCAGAAAAGAGCAACTAAAATGATTAAGGGTTTAGAGAGGGTCCCATATGAGGAAAGATTAAAGAGACTAGGACTCTTCAGTTTGGAAAAGAGAAGACTAAGGGGGGACATGATAGAGGTATATAAAATCATGAGTGATGTTGAGAAAGTGGATAAGGAAAAGTTATTTACTTATTCCCATAATACAAGAACTAGGGGTCACCAAATGAAATTAATAGGCAGCAGGTTTAAAACAAATAAAAGGAAGTTCTTCTTCACGCAGCGCACAGTCAACTTGTGGAACTCCTTACCTGAAGAGGTTGTGAAGGCTAGGACTATAACAGTGTTTAAAAGGGGACTGGATAAATTCATGGTGGCTAAGTCCATAAATGGCTATTAGCCAGGATGGGTAAGAATGGTGTCCCTAGCCTCTGTTCGTCAGAGGATGGAGATGGATGGCAGGAGAGAGATCACTTGATCATTGCCTGTTAGGTTCACTCCCTCTGGGGTACCTGGCATTGGCCACTGTCGGTAGACAGATACTGGGCTAGATGGACCTTTGGTCTGACCCAGTACGGCCTTTCTTATGTTCTTATGTTCTTATGTACCAACTCCTCTTTTCATTAAGGAGGAACTGAGCCCCTAACCACTAGTGACGTATCTATCAAGTGCCAACCATCACAATCACTAGTTTACGGACAACAAAGGTAGGGCGCAGTGAAGCCAGAAGCCAGCTTGTGCTTGAAACCTGCATAAGTGCCTAACAGATTGCGGGGAATACAAACCTTGTTTCTCACCATCTTGTTTCTCTTATGCAAGGGTCTGGCACAAAGGGATTCCTTGCACCAGGAGAAGGGATTCATGCTTCTGTGGAGGCCCAGCATAAGGCATTTACACCACTTAAGTCCCATTTAAACCTTCAAAATAGGTCTTAAAATGGTGCATAGACCTTGTGCTGGTCTCTGCGCAAGTGCAAATCCCACCTCCTGAGTGCAAGGACACCACAGTGTGAGGGTTACCCCAGGCATCACTCAGTGGTCCCATCCCCCTCTGCACTGGCCAGAAGAGCTGG
This sequence comes from Emys orbicularis, assembly GCF_028017835.1. NCBI lineage: Eukaryota > Metazoa > Chordata > Testudines > Emydidae > Emys > Emys orbicularis. Next base: position 261,643,430 of record NC_088683.1, on the reverse strand, counting down.
CTACCCATAAAGAAGACAGCTTCTCTCTCAGGGTGGCATAGTGATTGAACTCCTGGGAGCTCCAAAGGGATCACCACATCCCAGAGTTTTTGCTGGTGCACTGAAGCGTCCTACCACCTGTTATTGCAATACTTCCTACCACTGCCATAATCTAGCCCTAAGTGTGTTGCTTATAACCACCCAGCAAGTCAGTGGTGGAGCCAGAAACAAAATCCAGGCCTCTATTTCCAGTTCCTTCCTGTAACCACTAGACTACTCTTCTCTTCCTTGTATTTCTGGGTTTTTTTAATCATACAACAAGTAAGGTGTTTATTTCAAGGTGTGCATAATTTTTATAACCTTTTTCTTTGTTGCCCTGCTAATGCCTGAGGAGGAATAACCTTCATTTACAAACCAGTATTGGCTTAAAAAACAGGGTATTGCCAGTTTTCCTCAAATTAGCATTCACTTCATGTATTTTTCCCCCCTCACTGAAGGAATTGCCTACACCCCTGCTCACCATGGCAACTGAAGAATCTAGCAGCAGACCCAGGATGGGCGGGGAAGCTTGAAAATATCCCCAATGCTAAAATTGGTTTTGTTTTCACAGCAACACACTGTGCAATTGAAGGAGAAAGGGAGAGAGAGCTACCTATACTTCAATTGGAATCACCCAGCAAGGGAGGAGGAGAAAGAAGGACGCATGTGTGTTTGTGTATATGTTATACTGGAGCATGTTGAGATTGGAGGGCATTTACTTTCAAAGTATGTTTTTGTGCATGTGAGGAATGAAGGGTTGACCATGTGTTAGTGCATGTCTGCCTGGGGGCTGTAATTGGGAGTGCGTTAGTGCATGTCAGTGTCTGACTATCTTTATATGGGGAAGATGAATCTGACTATGTGAGTGTATTTGGGTGAAAGCATATTGTTGTGTATACTGCTTCATGCAATTGAACATAACTGTGCTGACAGTATTTATGAGCACGTCTACGCATGGGGAGGGAAGTGGATAAAAAATCTGGGTTGCAACTAGTGTGAGGACAAGAAAAGGTTCTGACTTTGCAGATTAACCACATATCAGGGACATCAGCCCAATGAGCTACACCCAATTACATCAGCAGAAAATGTGGTCCTCTTAATATTGTGTTATACAGATCATTAAACAAAAGGGATATTGGAATATTACTCATTACTTTGCCCTAACATTTTAAATTAATCATAAAATAAAATAATCATGAAGTATTAAAAAACCCAAGCAAGTGATAAGTATGTGTATTAGCAGACTAAACCACAACAAAAATATACACCCCAAATCAGAGGGAGCTCAGTGGCAAAACTCACTGGTCCCAAAGAAGTTAGGCTATGGCAAATCTCCCTTAGCTTCAGTGGGACCAGTGTTTCTTCTATACAGGGTCGGTGCAACCATTTAGGCGACCTAGGCGGTTGCCTAGGGCATTAGGATTTGGGGGGCGGCGTTTTCTTCGGCAGCGACCGCGGCGGCCAGATCTTCGGCCGCCCCAGTTGCCGCCTGCATTTCGGTGGAGGGAGCTGGGACAGGGGAGCGCGGGAAGGGCTGCCTGCAGCAAGTAAGGGGGGCAGGGGGGTGGCACGCAGGGGAACTCCCCGCCCCAGCTCACCCCTGCCCTGCCTCCTCCCCAAGCACGCCGTGGCTGCTTCATGTCTCCCGCCTCCCAGGCTTGCGGTGCCTAAGCTGATTGGCTCCGCAAGCCTGGGAGGCGGGAGAAGTGAAGCAGCGACGGCGTGCTCGGAGTGGAGGTGGAGGAGGGGTGAGCTGGGGTGGGGGGGGGTGCCTCAGAGGGGAGGGGGGAGCTGCCGTGGGGGAGGCACCTCAGGGCGGGGGCTCGGGGATGGGGGGGGGCGCAAGGTGGAAGTTTCACCTAGGGCGCGAAAGATCCTTGCACTGGCCCTGCTTCTATATGAATAAGGAAGTCAGTCTGACCTACATTAACCTAATCACAACAGACAAGCTCATTGCAAACTTTTCTTTTCTCTGTAAAACTCATTAAATAATCTATCATTCTTATTGAAAGTACATTGTTTGAAATAACCTTCCTTGTTTGCAGGGCCGGCTCCAGGCACCAGCTTGCCAAGCAGGTGCTTGGGGCGGCCACTCCGGAGAGGGGCGGCACGTCCAGCTATTCGGCGGCAATTCGACGGACGGTCCCTCACTCCCGCTCGGAGCGAAGGACCTCCCGCCAAATTGCCGCCGCAGATCACGATCGCGGCTTTTTTATTTTATTTTATTTTTTTTTTGCGCCGCTTGGGGCGGCAAAAACCCTGGAGCCAGCCCTGCTTGTTTGCCAGGGATGAGTTGCAACTGATCACATGAAAACATGGAATAAAGTTCTAAAATGATTTTCCTCCATGTTTTATAGGTGTTATGCTCATGGCATACACATAGAGAAATTAGATAAAAACATAAATAATCTAGATGGAAGGTGGCAACGTAACACTACTTTATTCTTCAGAATTCAGAACGATCACACACAAGAACCCCAAAACTGACAGAGACAAAGCAGGCTGCTCCCTGAAACAGAGACACAACTCATCCCACCTTATTCCAGGCTGGCAGGCTGCAGAATTGACTTCTCCTAGGCCCAGACTGTATGCTTTCCTACAAAGCTTCATTGCCTGCAAGCAGGGCCAGGAAAACCCCTGAAATTTAAAGTGGCATCTCAAAAAAACAACTAAAGCGGGCATTTTTAATAGAAAGTAAAGGAAGAAGAAATGATTTTAAAAATCTCATAAATATTATATAATAATTTAAATGATCAGCAATGCGTTAAGTTGTAATGAATACTCATCACTGTTACTCCTGCTGGTAATATTCGCTCCTACACAACTACTTAACCCAAGGCTACATTGCTCTGAACTTCAAAAACAGGTTTCTGAGCATTAGACAGTGCATTTATTATCATAAACAGCTTTAGCATGTGAGCATGCATATGTACTAAATTAAGCAAGGTGCTATCGCCTAGGTTTCTTATTTATAGGTACACTTTGAGGGAAGTTATTTATTTAAATTGTTTTAAGTGAATGATATTGAGGAGGGCAGCTTCAGTTCAACTAAACAAACAGTATAAGCCAAAACCTCAGCTCACATAAATCAGCATAGCTCCACAGAAGTCAATGGAGCTACACACCCCAGCTGAGGAGCTGGCCAGAAAACATTACAGCCTTTGTACAGAGTGAGCTAATATCCCAAGAGAATTAAACTCTTAGCATTCACCTTTTGAATATTATTATCCCCATCTTATCATCAAATCACATCTGATTAAGAGGCTTCAGTATGATATCGTACTTTTTTTGTAGAAAAGAAAAAAACACATTAACACGATCTGAGGTTCTGAGACAACCAAAACAGCTGAATATTTTCTCAAAACAAAGCTCAGGCAGTTAACCTATATGTTCAGTTCTCATGACATTTCAGAGTTTTATGAGAGATTGGGGGTGGGGGATTGTTGTGGTTTGGTTGGTTGTTTTTTGCCCATAAAAATGCATAGTCATAGCCATTATATTGCCAGCTAGTTCTGCTCCATTTTTATTTGCTGATTTAAAAAGTGAAATTTCTCCTGAAAGTCTTTGGATTTTTTCTCGGAGTCTGTGCCAAATAACAAAGGCTATGTCTACACTACGGGGGGGGTCGATTTCAGATACGCAAATTCAGCTACGGGAATAGCGTAGCTGAATTCAACGTATCTGATCCCACTTAGCCCGCTGTGAGGACGGCGGCAAATGGACTGCCGCAGCTCCCCCGTCGACGGCGCTTACTCTGGGCTGGTGGAGTACGCGCGTCGATTCGGGGATCGATTATCGCGTCCCGACGAGACGCGATAAATCGATCCCCGAGAGATAGATTTTCTACCGCCGATCCGGGCGGGTAGTGAAGACCAGCCCTCATTTCAGAGAGCTACAGGAAAAGCTCCATTATTATGGTTTGGGAAGGGCCACCACACTATTATAGTGTTATGTTTTATGGCATATAAACAGAGAAGTTAAATACTCTTGCTGGAAGGTTGTAATGTAACACTACTTTATTTCTTAGAATTCAGAAGGATAACACATAAGAACTCCAAAACCGAGAGAGACGAAGCAGGCTTCTCCCTAAAACAGAGAGGTCCAACTCACCACACCTTATTCTAGGCTGTCTATCTGCTGACTGACAGCTGCTAGACAAAGACCACATACCCCCCCAATAGTGCCCCATAGCCTGCAAGCAGGATGAGGTAAAAGCCTGAAATGTAAAATAGTAGCATACAATTTGAATACAGTTTTAAATATACAACTTATAGTGAAATCCAATTTTTGTTTGTTCTGTGCTGCATGAGGCTATTGTTACGTGGAAGGAGGGAGGCATAGGTATGGTGAGCTGAACTTAGCTGTACAGGTCCAACAATAACATGCAATCTGTTTCTTACCAGATAACAGAACTGTCAGAAACAGATACTCTCCGCAAGCATCTACCATCATTAACTGTAATGCCTTGCCTGGCACTTGGAAGATACTTTTCAACAGAGTTAATGGGCGCCCTGCAAAGTTTGCCCAAGAAGATAAGTGCTGATATTGGCAGATGAGCTGTGTCTTATGAGATCACTTCCAGGAAACCTGGTGGCTATTCTGGAATCCTGGAAAATATGCCATGTAAATACCAGCTAAGTGGGAAAAGGCCTTTTTTGAATAAAACTGCCATCTGTCTGTTTCTCCCTGTAGCTGAATCATGTCTGACTTTCTCCCTTCTCTCTTTCATTCACCTTCCTCCAGGATTTGGTGGCCATGAATTGCACCAGCTCAATCAGGGTAATTTACTCAGACTACCTACAGATACATATGTGGGTACTATATGTGTGGTGGGAAGCACTGACAAATGTACCTGAACTTATTTAAGGGATCTAGGTGCTTTTAACCTTCAGGGGTTTTTTTAGTTTGCCTGTACTGGGTGGAATGTGAAATTAGAGGCATTTTGGGTTGAGGTCTAGAGGCAGGGGAAATCTCCAAGATGTGCCAGAGATTGATCCCTTCCCCTTTTACCCAGGGGGAGATCGTGATGGGTGGGGGGATACTGATGGCTTCCTCTTTATCTCCTTTGAGTTTGGGTGTCATGGAAAAGAGGCACATGCCAAAGGAGCTGAGATAAGGGAAGAAGACAACTACTTTATGTTCATTTCAGTGGTCTCTCTGTCCCACTGCTGATACAAACCATGGAATGGCTGCTGAGTCATTTCAGGTGCAATGCCCATTCCTTATTAGAGTTTGTAATTACAGTTTTTGAAGAACCAAAGAACCCAGAGGAAAACTTATTTCCAAACCACATGTTCCTTTGAACAGCACAAAATGAGTAGGCCAAGCTGGCCTACCTCAGAAAAGGAAGAAGGCAGGGAAGTGTGGCTGTCTGAGAAAGGAGCATGCTGAGCAAGGAGGCTTGTCTTGGGGGTTTTCGATCCTAAACAGCAAAGAACCAAGGGAGAGGCTGAGGATAAAATGGCTGGATGCTGTGACGACGTAGGAGGCCACAGGAGGGATCTGCAGGGCATACAGAGAGTGGAGGAGAATGCTGCCTCTATATAAACAAGAGCAAGCCAAGAAGAGGGAAACATTTCTGCAAAGATATCACACAAAAAAATCACAAAAATCTGTGATATCTTAAAAAAAATCAATTTTTTTCAGCCAGACCTACTATAAGGTCAAAGGCAGCTTATCAGGCAGTGGTCAGAGAGCCCTGCCTGAGCCAGGAGTAACAGGTTCTCTCCTGTGAGGAAGTTGTCCATTCAGCCCAAAGCTATCCAAGGGATAGAGGGATTGGCCACCATTCAAATGAGCCAGATGACAAAAGATGAGAATTCAGGACGTGTTTGATACTTACTGTATTTTTACACCGTAGACAAAATCTGAAATGTGTATCCTCTTCCCATTGCTTTCCCTCCTGCATCCTACACCTCAGGCTAACACCTTCCAGAGCATTACTTCAGTTTTGTCCCTTATAACCAGGGCCGGCTTCAGGCACCAGCTTAACAAGCAGGTGCTTGGGGCGGCCAAGGGAGAGGGGCGGCACCTGCGGCAATTCGGGGGCGGCAGGTCCCTCACTCCCTCTAGGAGCGAAGGACATGCCGCTGAACTGCCGCCGCCAATCGCGGCTTTTTTTTCCAATTGCCGCCGCTGATCGCGATTGCGATCACGGCTTTTTTTTTTTTTTTTTTTTTGCTTGGGGCGGCAGAAATGCTGGAGCCGGCCCTGCTTCTAACTAAACAAGAGTCCATTACATAAGTGCTTCCCATTGTCAGCTGGCAGCCTCATGGCGTCTCACTTTCTTCTTGAACAGAAGCCGCAGTCACTTCAGTGAGAGGGGAGACAGTCAGATGGTTAGCTCTGTTAGCAATGTCCTTGCAGCATGTAACTATTTTCCTTCTGCCAGATGAGAGGAGATTTCTGACATTATCCTCTTTTTCCTTTACAGTCAGGGCCATCTGATCAGGGGTAGTCACAAGAGTCAGCGTTAGCCAGGAACTCTGGTAGTCAGTGTTATCCAATCTTGGAAGGTGTGAACCAAAGACAGAAGAGCAATGAATGGTCAATCTGGTGAGTATTGACTAAAAAGTGTAGCTGATTGTTTGACTACACCCGCGGTTCATTCTTAAAAATATTCAAGAGACCAAATAACCAAACTTAGCTAAATTTATCATCTAACAACAAAACAGTACAACATGAAAAGGAGATTTTATATATATATCTCCTCCTTCTGGGAAGCAAATTATTGAAGTGTGTTCACCTTACACAGAAGGTGTGCTTTGGAAATATACATTTAAACTAGCTGTACTTATAGTATGGTTTTAGAAGTTACAAACCTCTCTATATGTCACTAAAATACAACCCATCAGTTAATAACAGTTCCTTAACTTGTTTGGTTCTGTACTTTCCTTATATCTGTTTTGGATACTTCATGCCAAACCAGTTCGGTGTAGAAATACATCCCAACCTGTGCTAGGACACACTATTCATGTATCTTGGCTTTGGCAGGCCTCCTATTTTCTAATGCCAAAGTTGACTTCAGCTTTGCAGAGTGCTGTGGGATACTTGACATGGGTGACCAGAATAGTGGGGAGAGCATAATACATTCAGTAAACATAACTTCCCAAAACACACACACACACACATACTAATAGCCGGCACATAATACTTGTTAATATGGTGTATACTATGCCTAACATATATGTATTGGCTAACATGAGGGAGGTTAGATCAGAACCATCCCCCATCCCTCGACAATTTACAGGTATTATGATATTCAGATTTGGTTCTGGCCAGCTGCCATCTCATAGTGATCAGGAAATCTAATGTAATCTAAATCTACTTTCTGCCTTTTGTTTACTTCTTAATGAAGTTAAAAAAGAAATCTAGCTTCAAGGTTCTGAGTTTTCTTCAAAGTGTTTCATTTTCCACTTTTCTTTATATAAAAAAGAAAATATCAGTTCTGACTTCTTTTTTGGTAGAGGTTTTTCCCAAGATCCTTGAAAGACCTGGATGATGATATCACTGCTTGAAGTTGAAACTTGACTAACAACTTTCCTAGCTCCAAGTAGAAGTGTGATAAAGGCAATATTGAATCTCAGCATCTCAAGTTTAAATCTTGCTAAGATGTCACCATTCAGCTTTTTCAAAGAACTTGCCACAGTCCTTCAGCAAAATGATGGAAGTCAGAACCTTGTATTTATAAATGTAAAAAACAAATAGTAAATAGTAATAAACAAAAACAAATAAGAAATTATTTTCTGAAAACAAAAGCCCATCTTTAGAAATCATAAATGAGAATCAAGGGACAAACACCATTTTGTATGCTTTTTTTGCAATACACATTTGTAACAAAGTCATCTTCAAGGGATATAACTAACTAAAAACATCTGTCTATATATGTTTTATAGGGAATAGCAATGTCTCTTGGGTTGAGAAATGTGACCTCCAGTGGGCAATAATGTCCTTGCAGTGAAGTTTTGGCCGTTATACTCACTTCTGAGAGTCCCTTTTGCTTTTTTCAAGCCTTGGGAACTAGTTATTCCCAATACTCTGAGCCTCCATCTGCATCTCTATGTACAGTACATATTCTCTTTATTCTGATAAACGTTCTCTATATAAATAACTATTTCTCTCTTGTATACATGTATATAATGTGTACACACACATATAATCACCACTGCAGATTATATATCATAATAGAGCAGGTGAAGTATTAGGTTGCTCTATATGTACTATAGTTTTCTTATTTTCATTTCTCTCTACAGATCCTATATTTACAAACATGTTCACCGAGTGCCATATGGACAAAACAGTTCCTGGTAAAATTTTGGACAACAATTAACATAAGCACTGCAGGCGATCCCAACTGTTAACCTCTAAACAGAAGTTAATCAAGAGCATATGTGTTTATTTATCTCAACATGCCCTTTTAATTAACAGTTCTGAAAGGTGTACTTGGTTATGACTATTTTGTTCTAATAAAACAGGGAAATTCTAAATAGGTTCAGTGAAGTTTCAGCTCAAAACATATTAAATAAGATATTTGTAGGGAAAAAAATCTGCTAAGGAGTCAGTTCATCATGAATAACATTTATTCTGGCCTCAATTAATAGCAGAGATTAGACAGAGTAGTGAAGTTTATATTCAGATCTGGAATCAGATTTGAGTACAACGTTCCCTGAAATGCAGAGTGCTTGGGTTTGGTGCTCCAGCTTGGTCCATTTTAGAAATGTTTGATTGTAAAGTTTGTATCTGTAGTCCAGAATTTCAAGAAGGGAAAGGAGTGAGATGTCAAATTCTGTGTTCTGGTTTGAGCCCATCAGTGACAGAACATACGTCTGTGTTCACAGCCTACACACTATTGTCATCGTTTTGGTACAAGGCAAGCCTTGTGAGGTATCACTTAAAAACTCATAATTTGCTGATCAATAATATCATGGCAAAATGCATGTAGTAGAGTTATATGTGAAGTTATAAACATAAACTGAGACCATGACTAAAAGTATGTTTTCTAGAGAAGTCTGTGAAGTGGCCAAACCAGTTTCTCAAGACAAAGAGTAAGCTGTCTCAGCCAGGTATAAACAAGACTGATGGACCATTACCTGCTAAGTGGCCATTCTTTGTCAGGAAAGGGGGTGAAAAATCTATGTTTTAGCAAAGAGCTTCCTTCCACACAAACTGCCTGTCGCCTTCCTTCCAGCTGGAAATGCTTCTCAAACGGGGGACAGGAATATAAAAAGGAGTGACAAACACCCCAAGGCACCCCCCTCTCTCTCTCCCTGCCCATCGCATTCATTGCATCTGAAGCAACAACAGAAGCCTTCATTGGACTCTGGGAGAAGGGGTCATTAAGATTGCTGAGAGCATGTGGTGAGAGAACTTTGCTTTGAATTTACCATAGTTTGTTGAGTTAGGCACCAGTAGCATTTTATTTTTATTTTTCTTGTATTTCTGATTTTTATGCCTCATTACTTGTACTCACTTAAAATCTGTTTCTTGGTATTTAATAAACTTGTTTGATTGTTTTATTTCATCCAGTGTATTTAAATTGAAGTGTCTGGGCAACTCCATTTGCAGTGACAAGTTATTCTTTTAAAGAAATAATGGGCTTAATATAACTTGTATTGTCCAGGAGAGGGCTGGGCAGTATAGCACATACATTTCTGGAGGGAAATCTAAGACTGGAGGTGTCTTGGGGTCACCCTGAAGTATAACCAAAGTTGGTCAGAGCCAGAGTGTAACTCAAGGTATAGCTTGCATGCTGGAAGGCTGTTTGTGAATGGCCCAGGTGGGAGCTACTTCAGCAAAGCATTGTAAGACACTCAAGGTTGCAGGGTAGGGCTGACACAGCTGATCAGTAGTCTAGACTGTACCCTGGTATGTCACACCATCTCTGAAAAATAACATGAAATTTGCTTTGAAAGCTGGAGTAAATAGCTGTGGTAGTTATCTGTCTGATGGGGAGGACTGAAAGGACAGTGACCCGGGGGAGGGGCGAGAGACAAGCTACTCAGGAGCCCAACACTTAAAAGGTGAACCAAATCAATGACAATGAGTATATGTAGTGTATATGCATAATATACAAATGTATCCAGAGATGTGCATTATGAATACACAAAATAACATAAAATGGCTCCTTGCTATTGGCTTTTTTTAAAATTCTAGCAAACATATTTTCAGTTGGTGTAAATCAAGGTAGCTTATTAATTTCAGTAAAGCAACATGGATTTACATAAGTTTATGATCTGGCCCTCTAAATTTAAAAAAAAAAAAAAAAAAGACCAAAAAAATAGGAGTCTTAGTGTTATTGCATTAGGTTGTGGAACTTCCTAGGCATCATGGAAATATTTTCCTCAAAGATGAATGTAATGTGAGTACTAAAGGATACATCCACCTCTCAGACACATGGTTTGTTCCTTTATATGAATTCAGACACCCATGCACATAAAAAAACCCCCAGACCTTGGAAGACTATTAAAGGAATTGTGTTAATTTTTAAGGCCATGTAAAGGTGGCAGGGTAAGGATGATACAAGTAAATGGTAAAGGCCCAGCAAATATGCAAAGCTTTTGGTACACATTTACAGCATAACGTATCAGTCTATTAGTAAAAGAAGACATTTTAACAGAAAAGTAACAACAACAACAACAACAACAATGCAGGTGTAGGCGCACAGGGTATTATTGAGTCTACTTGGCTGAGATCCTCTATTGCCTTACCTCAAGTGGATTGTTACACCAGAATGCACATTTGAAATGCAGTGAATATCAGGGCACTGCCAAGATGTAGTGAAGAGATACAACTTGCTGAAAATACTTACCAGAGGGGTCTTATGCCCTGGTTCTGTGTTCAGCATTTACATACGTGGAAAACAGAAAAATGGAATTCTAATGTATCTCTGGCTTTACTGTAATACAGAAAAGGAGAAAATAAAACATATAATTAAAATATTTGTAAACTACAGCAGCATCAGAGTGACATGATACCTTAATGATTATTACATCGCATTTCCATGTGAGGGACTGAGGTATGAGACCCTGGGTTTTTTTGTGTTTTTTTTTTTTTTTTGCCTTCCTCTGCAGAATGGGCACGGTTCACTTTCAGGTTTAAACAAGTGTAAGTGGTGGATTCTCTGTAATGTGAAGTCTTTAAATCATGATTTGAGGACTTCAGGAACTCAGCCAGAGGTTAGGGGTCTATTACAGGAGTGTGTGGGTGAGGTTCTGTGGCCTGTAATGTGCAGGAGATCAGACTAGATGATCATGATGGTTCCTGGTGGCCTTAAAATCTATGAGTGGAGACCCCTGGATGTATTAGAAGTGACACTCATTCTCTAGGAGAGGGAATGAGCATTGGTAAATACAGCATAGTTGTGTTTTGAGCACCAGTTAAGATCAGCCCATGGCAGCATTTTCCTCAAAACATTAGCCCTTTTGGTTCTGCAAGGGAAATTAAAGCAGTGTTTCTCAAACTGGGGTCACTGCTTGTGTAGGGAAAGCCCCTGGCGGGCCAGGCCAGTTTGTTTACCTGCCCCGTCCACAGGTCCGGCCGATCGCAGCTCCCACTGGCTGCGGTTCGCTGCCCCAGGCCAATGGGAGCTGCTGGAAGCGGCGCGGGCCGAGGGACTTACTGGCCGCTACTTCCAGCAGCTCCCATTGACCTGGAGCAGCGAACCGCGGCCAGTGGGAGCTGCGATCGGCCGGACCTGAGGACGGGGCAGGTAAACAAACTGGCCCGGCCCGCCAGGGGCTTTCCCTACACAAGCGGCGGCCCCAGTTTGAGAAACACTGGATTAAAGGGATTTAAAGGAAAAAAAGTGGCCACTGATGAAGCATCCATGAAGCCTCTAATACTATTTAAGAGATGACTGAAGAGACTTTATGTTAGCCATAAATGCATACTGTTTTCTTAGGCATCCACACCACTTAGTTGGATCATGCATGGAATTCAGTGGGATTACTCACTTCAATAAGGACTAGCCAAGTGAATAAGGATTTGGCCGATATACAGCAATTATAATAATAACAGCTACCATGTAATTTATAATTTTATCTGAAATACAGAAGATTATTTCTTAAGCTATATCTGGAATTCTAGGAGTCTGGATTGAAATGGCTGGGTAAAGAAAAACCTGCATGTGAATATCTGGAGTATATGTGGAAACATTATTTGTAAACACTGAATATGTTTAACATGTGTCACATTGTCTGTTCATTTCTGCATCACCAGTGAAAGTATTTGAATTTACAGAAGCTGAGGAAGGAGGAAAAGAGAAATAAAACATTTACTGTTGTTTAAAGTATCTATGCTGCCAACCTCCTGGTTGTGGGAGCCTTATTCAAATTAAAAACTGCAGAAAGAAAAGAAGTGAAATAGGAGGGAAAGTCATCCTGATTGGGCAACTAATTCCATAGAGACAATATCCTATATGAACATACAGCAAAATGAAATTCTTTGTGACTACTAAGCTAAATGATTCGTGCAGAGCTGAAGATCTGATTTACAAAAGAAGATCAATGATTAGGTAAATATTCAATCTTGTGTTTGCTTTCTGTCATTGTTGGTGGCAGGTTTTCATCTGAAAAATATATATTTTTATAATTACTGGAAGATATTTCTGTTTATATTTCTCATAATACCATCCAGTGGAAACAGAATAGATGTTAAAAGAACTATACCCATTTTGTTGATTCTTTAATTTTGAGACAAACACTTTTTGCCATGAATAAACTGAAATATATATATTATATTTTGGCTTATATAGCGAGAGACATCTTGGTAAAATGTTATGAGCTAGATCCTCAGCTTGTGTGAATCATCTACTTACTTTAAACCTGCTTTATCCAATGTGCAGAGCCAGAATTTGTTTCAAAGCCTATCTGTTCTTTCAGGATATTTCTGAGAAAGTGGAGAGAGTGTTCTGATTTAGACAAGTTGGAAGTGATATTAGACCTTGACATTGGTTCCAATTTGTGCAAATTGATTACTTATTTTAAATTCACACATAGCTATATATGACCATGTTAAATTAAGGACTGATTCAGAAGTCAGAACCAGTGAATTCATTGCGAATTTTGCAGAATCCTTTAATGGGAATAGGACTGGGCCTGAACTTGCACCACTCATATAAATGGGACTATTTAGAATTGTACTTTATGATTTCTCCGGCACTCAGACATATCCGTAGGAAGCTTTTCATTTGAACTGATTATATGAAATAAGTAGCCAAATCTAATCAGTTTTATATCCTTGATAAAATCTCAGCACTATGTAAAGTTTTTTTTTTTTAAACAAAAGTAAATAAATAGGCCTTGCAGTCTAAGTATGCAATAATACAATTATTGTAATTATTGGTCCTATTGAACAATATATACTTTATGGACCATAAATCAAATTCATTCTTGAGTTGATTTCAGTTCAGTCGTGAGGGATAAATTTGGCCCCTCAGGCAAAAACTAAGGTTCTAGGAAGCATATATTATACACTCCAGTCCTGCAAACACTTATTCATATGTTAACTTTACATTTTTGTGTAGTCCCAGTGATGTCGATGAGACTGCTATACTAAGGACCCAATCCAATTCCCAATAAAGTCTGTGGGACCAACCCAAATGACTTTAATGGGTTTTGTCAGATCCTAGTTCTCACTAATGCTTAGGAACCTCTCTATGGATAACCATCACAAAATGTTTATGCAATTTCTATTTTAATAAATGGATACCAATTTAGCTGTAGTGGGCACAACACCGCTGAATTCTGTGAAGTTACTGGGACAACTGACAATATCCTGTAATGTACTGAACAAATTTTATGGAATTAAAATAAGCTTTACTGAGCTGAGATAAACCTTATCAAATTTGTGTTAACACCTTTGGGGTACGTTGTATTAAAAATGCAATTGTGTACATGTTGTTGTGGCATGGCATGTATCTTCTCTAGTAGGGACGGGGATGCTAATGAACTTCCTCTGCTATCAGCCTCCTGGGAGATATGCATAACTAGTTCACACTGGATTCTCCAGAGACCCACAGACAAAGAAAAAGATTTTTGGATAATCTGCATTTTGGCTGACTCAGGACTTTCTTCCTGATCTAGCAAATACCAGGACTCCTGGTCCACAGAGGGCCCCAATCCTTAGGGGAGGATTGGAAGGACTTGGTCTACTAAGGCCTCGTAAGACTGGGTGCTATTCTGAACTGAAGCTCTGATGAACTGACTCCAACTGGGCTTTGACCATCAGCCTGCACCTAGACTCTAATCCTGATTTGGCTTCTCTATGGACTCTGACCTCTGTTCTGACCCAAAGCCTGTCCCCCAGGCCATGGTTTCAGCGCTGCCCTGGGCCCACTCCTTATTCTGTGGTTAGCTCTGACCACCAGGCATAACTGCCTAGAACCCAGAGCCTGACAGGTGATGCCTCCTAGGCTTATTGGCATGTGTGTCTTTTAGTGTTTTAATATGTTTTCTTTGTAATGCTTTTTATCCTAAGAATAAAGTAGGCTTGCTTAGAAAGAACTCTGTGGTAACTTAGATTACAGCGTAATTGCTTCTGTGAAGAGAAAAGAAGCAGGTTTGTTTAGGCTGGGGAATGACTAAGTGAAGGCAGGTAACTGTACAGCTTGGGAATACCCTGGTCACAAGGGACAGAAACATGTGTCTCCACCCAAGAAAGGCAACAGCTGGGGAGATGGAAGCTGAGAGAAGGTAACCCTGTGGAACTACTGCGGGGGAATCTAGGTGTGGTTACCCTGAACTGTGACAATTACATAGAGTGAATATGGCCCATGCAATAAGGGTTTAATTTATCACAAAACTAAGGTATACCTGTCAACATACCATAATGCAGGCACTGTATATTTTATTTAACTAGGAAAGTCTTATTAATATGAGACCTTACAACAGCTCACGCTCTTAAATCTTTGCTGGGGGGGAGCAGAGATTTCCCAAGAATCATGCGTTTTGTGAACTAGCCAAGAGAAAATTAGTGAGCTCCCACCGTATCTAATTGAAGTTAGACATCATGATCATTAAAGTCTCATCAACGTCTCATTTTGTTTATTTCCAAATGTATGTTTCAGGCAGTACAGATGTGGTGGTCCCAGGGCCAGCTCCAGCTTTTTTGCCGCCCCAAGAGGCGAAGGGAAAAAAAACCAAAAACGATTGAGCCGCCTCCGAAGTGCCGCCAAAGAAGAAGAAGGGGAGTGAAGGACCCGCTGCCGAATTGCCACCAAAGACCCGGATGTGCCGCCCCAATCACGGACGGAGTGCCGCCCCTTTCTATTGGCCACCCCAGGCACCCGTTTCCTTCGCTGGTGTCTGGAGCCAGCCCTGGGTGGTCCGCTCTCTGAGAGGGCATATCAACTGGTTCAGTTGCTAAGTTATGCCTTTCTGGTATTGAATTACAGATCACATTCTCTAGCAAGGCTTTATGGATGCCATACAGTAACTTTCATGATGCAGTTATTATTCATCTCACCTTTTCAGTGGCCAAAGCTTGAATAAAATCTGAGTTTTAGTCCTCCAGAAAAGAGCAATTCAT
Organism: Emys orbicularis; assembly: GCF_028017835.1. Classification (NCBI taxonomy): domain Eukaryota; kingdom Metazoa; phylum Chordata; order Testudines; family Emydidae; genus Emys; species Emys orbicularis. The sequence continues at coordinate 261,627,887 of NC_088683.1, read as the reverse complement.
AGCCTTCTGGATTTTCCTTTAGGCAAGCACATCATAAAATCAGCAGACATACTAATTTTGCATATAAGTCATGGATGCTGCAGAAGAAACTGCCAATTATACGTAAATATTTCAACCAAACATTGATATCACCAAAGGATTTATATTTTGGGGTAATAGTTAACTAGAAGGAATACTGATGAGCATGCCAAATTCCCTGGTCTCTGGTTACCCCAGGGGAAATCGATATTAAAGAGAAGCATCTGTCTTAATAGTGGTGGACACTTTACTGCCTAACTTTCTGTTCAGATAGTCAGTGGTTAGGGTCCTAACTACAGCGCGGAACAAAGAAGTAACATTTCCTGACACTGTTGTATTTGTTGCTTTTTACTATCTTAAAAGCAGAGGTTTAATGTCGTTTGAAATCCTGCATTTGGAAAGGATTCCTGGACTGCAAACATGCAATCAGAGTCCTTCACAACAGAGCTGCTCCTCCACTCACAGTGTACATAGCTAATCTTGCCAGGCTTCCCCAGGATCATCAAGAAATCTGTCAGGCATTGTAAGCTAGAGTGTATGCACAGACAAGCTGCCAGCGGAGGAGGAACAGCAGGTATCTCTCTGCCTGCCTATTATTTTTCCACAAGTGGAAAGGAGGGAAGCAGGAACTGGGAGCATGAGCAGAAGGTTGAGAATTCATCCTTCCCTGCTGCTTTTCTGCATGGAAACCTCGAGACAAATAGTGACTTTTTTTTTTAAATCTGCCAAATGAATCCAGCTGTGGAGTTCCCCCCTAATAGCACAGTTTGATCAAAGGAAGCATCTGTCTCTGTTTCTAGAGTTGGCAAACCTACCAATGAAGAGGGTGCTGTTACTGAATGGTTCCTCTTTATCTCAATAAATCAAGATAGGCACACACTTGCTTCTCAAGCAAATATGTTTTTCCCATCATCCAGAAACCGCCTCTGTATGCCTCTATGAGAGATGTGGCCATACAAACTCTGTATGCATATGGCAAAGAAACTGATGAAGAGGGGAAAAATTACTGAGGGGTGCAGCAGCAGAGACTATGAATGAAGAACATATCACAAGAACATAATGAGTTAGACCAAAGATCCATCTAGCCCAGTATCCTGTCTTCTGACAGTGGCCAATGCCAGGTGCCACAGAGGGAATGAACAAAACAGGTAATCATCAAGTGATCCATCCCCCGTCGCCCATTCCCAGCTTCTGGCAAACAAAAGTTAGGGACACCATCCCTGCACATCCTGGCTAATAGCCATTGATGAATCCATCCTCCATGAATTTATCTAGTTCTTTTTTGAACACTGTTATAGCCTTGGCCTTCACAACATCCTCTGGCAAAGAGTTCCACAGGTTGACTGTGCGTTGTGTGAAGAAAAACTTCCTTTTGTTTGTTTTAAACCTGTTGCCTATTAATTTCATTTGGAGAACCCTAGTTCTTGTGTTATGAGAAGGAGTAAATAACACTTCCTTATTTACTTTCTCCACACCAGTCATGATTTTATAGACCTCTATCATATTCCTTCTTAGTCATCTGTTTTCCAAGATGAACAATCCCAATCTTATTAATCACTCCTCATACAGAAGCTGTTCCATACCCCTAATCATTTTTGTTACACTTTTCTGAACTTTTTCCAATTCCAATATAACTTTTTGAGATGGGGCAACCATATCTGCATGCAGTATTCCTTTCTTAATGATTCCCACATTCTGTTAGCTTTTTTGACTGCCACTGCACATTGAGTGGATATTTCAGAGAACTATCCACAATGACTCCAAGATCACTCTCTTGAGTGGTAACAGCTAATTTAGACCCCATAATTTAGGGATTATGTTTTCCAGTGTGCATTACTTTGTATTTATCAACATTGAATTTCATGTGCCATTTTATTGCCCTTTCACCCAGTTTTGTGAGATCCCTTTGTAGCTCTTTGCAGTCTGCTTTAGACTTAACTATCTTGAGTAGTTTTGTATCATCTACAAATTTTGCCACCTCACTGTTTACCCCCTTTTTCAGATCATTTATGAATATGTTGAATAGGACTGGTCCCAGTACAGACGCCTGGGGGATACCACTATTTACCTCTCTCCATTCTGAAAACTGACCATTTTTATTCCGACCCTTTGTTTCCTATCTTTTTAACCAGTTACCGATCTATGAGAGGACCTACCCTCTTATCCCATGACAGCTTACGAGCCTTTGGTGAGGGATCTTGTCAAAGGCTTTCTGAAAATCTAAATACATTATATCCACTGGATGCCCCTTGTCCACATGCTTGTTGCCCCCTCAAAGAATTCTAGTAGATTGGTGAGGCATGATTTCCCTTTACAAAAAACATGTTGACTCTTCCCCAACAAATTATGTTCATCTATGTGTCTGACAAGTCTGCTCTTTACTATAGTTTCAACCAGTTTGCCCAGTACTGTACTTGCCAGGATCACCTCTGGAGTCCTTTTAAAGAAAATGGTGTCACATTAACTATCTTCCAGTCATTTGGTACAGAAGCTGATTTAATTGATAGGTTACAAACCACAGTTAGTAGTTCTGCAATTTCACATTTGAGTTCCTTCAGAACTCTTGGGTGTATACCATCTGGTCCTGGTGACTTATTACTGTTTAATTTATCAATTTGTTCCCAAACCTCCACTAATGTTAACTAAAAAGAATGGTGAAGGTCTGGGAATCTCCCTCACATCCTCAGCCATCAGATGCAAAGATTGATGCAAATAATTCATTTAGTTTCTCCACAATGGCCTTATCATCCTTGAGTGCTCCTTTAGCATCTCAATCATCCAGTGGTCCCACTGGTTGTTTAGCTTCACTTGCCAGAGTTTATGCTCCTTTCTATTTTCCTCAATAGGATTTAACTTCCACTTTTTAAAGGATGCCTTTTTGCCTCTCACTGCTTCTTTTACATGGGTGGTTAGCCACGGTGGCACTTTTTGGTTCCCTTACTATGTTTTTTAATTTGGGGTATACATTTAAGCTGAGTCTCTATTATGGTGTCTTTAGAAAGTTTCCATGCAGCTTGCAGGGATTTCACTTTTGGCAGTGTACTAACCACTACATCTAACTGCCAAGAAGAGCATCTTACTAAAATATTTTTTAAAGTCCTATTAGAGAGAGTGTATATTTATGTTGGTAGGAATAGAAAAGACAGTTATATATGCGCAGTCCTATCAGTGACAGATTGAATGCAGTGGAGTATTCAATTATAATGAGTTAACAAGTTTTTTATGGATGGTAATTTTGCTTTCCTGTCTTCACCTAGTTCCTAAACAATAGGAACCTAGTTTTTCCCTATGAGTAAACATGCAGGAAGACAGAATTAGGACTTTAAGCCCCAGATCCTATTGATTTGAGGATCTGGACCTAGGTCTTTTGTCCATTAAATTAAAATAATGTGTATACCTCTATGATCATATTTCTTTACACCCCCTATAGTTTGTTGTTTATGTTTTAAAATCTTTTAAAAAAAATAGAACACACAAACCAATTATGTAGGAAATCGCCATCTTGACTATTTCATCGAAATTAAAGTTCCGGTGGCCTGATTCCCCTCTCACTTACTACTGTCTTCATTAGAGTCACTCCTGATTTCTTCCTGTGTAAATCAGAGGAGAATCCAGATGATGGAATTCAGGGTTAACCTCAAAAGAGTCTAAATCACCTTAGAACAACGTGCAAAGTCTGCTTATTTTTGTCCTGCATGCATATGGCTCTGCCTTCCCTAAATCCTAATATAAATCATCAGACTGGACCTCCTGCTGGCAATAGCAGCCAACTGGCAGCTTCTGCTGAGAAACATTCACAGCTACAGAGACACTGAAACAGTGACGAATATTTCTAACAAGTGTTTTTGGGGAAAAAAACGTTTTAAAAATGAACTTTCTTATTTAATAAAAATGTCACTAAGGAATTAGGACTAATTATTGCCATTCTCCTTAAAGTGAAATGTTTCAATGCAACTTCTCAATAATACAAGCTGAGAGATGTTTATCTCCCTGGAATGCATGCATGCTCAGATACAGCTATTGCTATGATAAACCACAAGCTCTTTCATTATAATTACATTATGCATTCTCTTAGCAAAGGTAGCAAAATATTACATTAAAACACTTCAAAATAACTTCAGACATACTGCAGTTGTGCAAACAAACTAATAGTTAATCACAGCCAGATCCACAATGTTACATAGGTGCTTAAACACCAGACTCGAGTCTCTAAGACCCAGTTTTTACACACTACTGCGATTGAACACACACACACACACCCCGCAGCTGCTGCCTAACACTGTAGATGCCTAAACGTTCACTGTAAAAGTCCCTTTGGCATCGAAGTTTCTGCCTCAGATCACTCCTGCCTCTCTCTAGAAACCTATCTCTCTCCTACGTCCCAGCACGATAAACTGGGGAAAGACAGATGTTCTTCTGCCTATCATACCTACCTCATTTGTTAGGTATGCTCTAAGTACACCTGCTAAATCACACCTCATTCAAAATCCAGCCAGAGGAGGTGCGGCTGCCTCTCTTGTAACTTTTAGCCAAGTGATTAGGATACTCCCCCAGCATCAGGGAGATCCCCACCCAGTTCAAGTCCCCTTCTGCAGTAATAATTTACCTGCTCAGTAAAGTGCCCCTAACCGCTGAGCTATGAGATGCTGATAATAGTGTTAGGGTTCATTATGATATGCTCTTGGATCCTATGTTTTCTTCAGTAGAGGGCAGGGGTACACATCAGTCAGTACATTACAAAATTCATATTTAAAAGTGACACTATTGCTTGTATGACCTTGTTGCAAATAATTTATTTAATAATCCTGGTTGTTTCTAGTTATTGGAGGACCACATAGTATATTTCATAAGTCACATTACTGTCACAGTAGCAATATTTCTGATGAATTAATTGCTTCCCACTCCCCTAACCTTTTAAGCCTACATGTTATATTTAGGACATAAATTAAAATGTATTGCTTAGGCTAAAACCCATCTGGCTTTATTAAAACCTAGTTCCAGGTCTAAAATATGGCAATAAATCAGTTATCTGACTTCAGTGTAATCAGCAGGATAATAATACAGCCAGATGTAAGCTGAACATGTCAGAAACTTCTTAGCAATTAAAAATTACCATGCATGGACAGTAACTCATCAATTATTTACCATGGTTTGTTTTTAATTTAAAAAAAGATAGGTCACATGTAAATACGTCCAGCGATATTTTGTTTTCTAGTGGAAGAACAAGCTTGATTTATGGGTACAATTATACGTTCCAAGGCCGATAAAAATGTGTGTCAAATTTTTTAAACAATATCACTGTTTTCAACGCAAAGCCTCTGCTCTGATTAAGGCTCCGGTCCTGAAAAATGTAAATAGTTATCCACAGAAGCAGTCCCACTGAGAGCTATGGCAACACACATGCTTAAAAGTATCCCTGTGCTTCAGCGTTTTCATGATCAGGTCTTAATTATGTAGACATTATGTCCCCCATGTCCCAAACTGGAGGTGACAGTAAGGAGCCTGAAAATTTTTAGAAAAATTCATTAATCTTTGATAAGTTACACACACACACACACACCCACACACAGACACACAACCAGCATGAAGATGTAATTACCAAAAAAATTAAATCAGAGATTATTAGAGCTGGCCGGGAATTTTGGCGCTTCTCACAAAATCAAAATGTTCATATGGAAAATATCAATTTTTCAGAAAAAAATTGTTAGTTTTTTTCCCAAATGGGTAAATCAAAATGATGGCTCTGTGGCTGCCCACCTGTCAGGCTGCTGGCAATTTCACTTTCTTCCAGTCAGGCAAACATGGAGCTGCAGCCGAGCTGGGGCAGGCTGGCAGCTTGAGAACCCTAGCTCTCCACTTCCGCCTCAGATTGGCTGCCTCTCTGGCAGCTGGAAAGGTAGAGGCAGTGAGGTAGAGAGCCTGGGAGTTTGGCTGCCAGCAGGCCAGCTAGAGGGCTCTTCTCAGGCAGAAATTGAAACTGATGAGAGCCTTCCAGGCAGGCAGCCTGCAAGCCAAACTTTTGGCTTTCACAAAATAGATTTTTTCTGTAAATTTCTGCCCCCCAAAATGTTTGCAATTTTAACTTTTCATCCTGATTTGACACAAAAGAAATTCAAAGATATTTAAGTGTTTTGTGTGAAGGGATTTCCATTTTCCAACCAGCTCTATAGAGGATAGCCTAGGAACTTTCTTCCTATCTTTTTATGGCAGTTGAGAAGATCACAGATACATACATTTTATAACTCTGTATACAAGACATAAAAACATATTTTACTCAAAATTTAGTTGTTTATAAACAGCCTATGAACTCAGCTGTGCTGCTGTTTTTTTCATTAATCAGAGACTAAAACTTTAGGAAATATGTTATGTTTGTTACAAAAATATGCCATCATCAGGCCAGATCCAAATCTTTCCACTGACTTCAGTGGGCTTTGGAGTAGACCCACAGAACTCAGAGTAGTTATCAGTGGTTCACTGTCAAACTAGGAGTACATATCAAGTGGAGGCTGTCCTGGTCCTGGTACTAGTCAATATTTTTATAAATGACATGAATGATGGAGTGGAGAGTATGGTTTTAAAAATTGTGGGTCACACCAAGATGGGAAGGGTTGAAAGCATTTTGGACAGGATTAAATTTTAAAATGACCTTGATAAATTGGAGTATGGTCTGAAATTGAATAAAGACAAGTACAAAGTACTACACTTAGGAAATTTTAAATCAAATGCATATATACAGAATGGGGGAATATCTGGCTAGGCAAAAGTACAGCAGAAAAGCAACAGAGGCTTATAGTGCATTATAAACTGAGTGAATCAACAAGGTGATGCTGTTGCAAAAAAGATAAATGTCATTCTGGGATGTATTAACAGGAATGTTAAGTATCAGAGGGGTAGCCATGTTAGTCTGGATCTGTAAAAAGCGACAAAGAGTCCTGTGGCACCTTATAGACTAACAGATGTGTTGGAGCATAAGCTTTCATGGGTGAATACTCACTTCGTCAGAGGCATGTAGTGGAAATTTCCAGAGGCAGGTAAAATATGCAGGCAAGAATCAGTCTAGAGATAACGAGGTTAGTTCAATCAGGGAGGATGAGGCCCTCTTCTAGCCGTTGAGGTATGAACACCAGGGGAGGAGAAACTGCTTTTGTAGTTGGCTAGCCATTCACAGTCTTTGTTTAATCCTGAGCTGATGGTGTCAAATTTGCAAATGAACTGAAGCTCAGCAGTTTCTCTTTGAAGTCTGGTCCTGAAGTTTTTTTGCTGCAGGATGGCTACCGTTAATTCTGCTATTGGGTGTCCAGGGAGATTGAAGTGTTCTCCTACAGGTTTTTGTATATTGCCATTCCTAATATCAGACTTGTGTCCATTTATCCTTTTACGTAGAGACTGTCCAGTCTGGCCGATGTACATAGCAGAGGGGAATTGTTGGCACATGATGGCGTATATTACATTGGTGGATGTGCAGGTGAATGAACCTGTGATGTTGTGGCTGATCTGGTTAGGTCCTGTGATGGTGTCGCTGGTATAGATATGTAGGCAGAGTTGGCATCGAGGTTTGTTGCATGGATTGGTTCCTGAGTTAGAGTTACTATGGTGCGGTGTGTGGTTGCTGGTGAGAATATGCTTAAGGTTGGTGGGTTGTCTGTGGGCGAGGACTGGCCAGCCTCCCAAGGCCTGTGAAAGTGAGGGATCATTGTCCAGGATGGGTTGTAGATCACTGATGATGCGTTGGAGAGGTTTTAGCTGAGGACTGTAGGTGATGGCCAGTGGGGTTCTGTTGGTTTTTTTCTTGGGCTCGTCTTGCAGCAGGAGGCTTCTGGGTACACTTCTGGCTCTGTTGATTTGTTTCCTTATTTCCTCGTGCAGGTATCGTAGTTTTGAGAATACTTGGGGAGGTATATATTGTCACCAAATTTGAAATAATTGTGCTTGAGGATAAAGTCACAGAGCTCAGCAACCAGTTGTGCTGTGGCATCATCAGGGATACTTTTCCTGACAGCTTGTATTCCATCTGTGTGTGGGATGTTTGTGTAAGGAGCCTCCGCATCCATGGTGGCTAGGATGGTGTTTTCTGGGAGGTCACCAATGCATTGTAGTTTTCTCAGGAAATCGGTGGTGTCACGGACATAGCTGGGAGTGCTGGTGGCGTAGGGTCTGAGTAGGGAGTCCACATATCCAGACAGTCCTTCAGTGAGAGTGCCAATTCCAGAGATGATGGGGCGTCCACGATTTCCAGGTTTGTGGATCTTGGGTAGTAGATAGAATAACCCCGGTTGGGGCTCTAAGGGTATGTTGATTTGTTCCTGTGTTAGTGTAGGGAGTGTCCTGAGTAGATGGTGGAGTTTCTTAGTGTATTTCTCAGTGGGATCTGAGGAGAGTGGCCTGTAGAATTTGGTATTGGAGAGTTGTCTGGCAGCCTCCTTTTGGTAGTCAGAGTCATGATGACAACAGCACCTCTTTTATCAGCCTCTTTGATTATAATGTCAGGGTTGTTTCTGAGGCTGTGGATGGCATTGTGTTCTGCACAACTTAGGTTATGAGGCAAGCAATGATGTTTCTCCATAATTTCTGCCTGTGCACGTCGGTGGAAGCATTCTATGTATAAGTCCAGACTGTCATTTTGGCCCTCAGGAGGAGTCCATGTGGAGTTCTTCTTCTTGTGCTATTGGTGGGAGGGTATCTGTGTATCAGTGCGCTGTTCAGTGTTATCTTGAAAGTATTCTTTGAGTCGGAGACGGAGAAAGTAGGCTTCCAGATCACCGCAGAACTGTATCATGTTCGTGGGGGTGGTGGGGCAAAAAGAGAGTCCCCGAGATAGGACAGACTCTTCTGCTGGGTTGAGTGTGTAACTGGATAAATTGACGATATTGCTGGGTGAGTTAGGGGTACTACTGTTGTGGCCCCATGTGGCAGGTAGGATTTTAGACAGCTTGCGGTCCTTTTTCCTTTGTAGAGAGGTGAAGTGTGTAATGTAGATCTCCTGTCTTATTTTAGTGAAGTCCGTTGGTGTGGAAGGTTGGTTACTTATGAAAGTCTCCAGGTTGGAGAGCTCTTTTTTGATGTTTTCCTGTTTGCTGTATAGGATGCTGATCAGGTGGTTCCTCAGTTTCTTTGATAGTGTTTGGCATAATCTCTCACTGTGGTCTGTGCAGTATGTAGATAGCAATGGATTTTTCACCTTCAGTCCCAAGGTCCCAAGCATTCTCAAAACTGTGATACCCGCACGAGGAAATAAGGAAACAAATCAACAGAGCCAGAAGTGTACCCAGAAGCCTCCTGCTGCAAGACAAGCCCAAGAAAAAAACCAACAGAACCCCACTGGCCATCACCTACAGTCCTCAGCTAAAACCTCTCCAACGCATCATCAGTGATCTACAACCCATCCTGGACAACGATCCCTCACTTTCACAGGCCTTGGGAGGCAGACCAGTCCTCGCCCACAGACAACCCACCAACCTTAAGCATATTCTCACCAGCAATCACACGGCTGCTACTCTGAAACACTGCACCATAGTAACTCTAACTCAGGAACCAATCCATGCAACAAACCTCGATGCCAACTCTGCCCACATATCTATACCAGCGACACCATCACAGGACCTAACCAGATCAGCCACAACATCACAGGTTCATTCACCTGCACATCCACCAATGTAATATACGCCATCATGTGCCAACAATTCCCCTCTGCTATGTACATCGGCTAAACTGGACAGTCCCTACGTAAAAGGATAAATGGACACAAATCAGATATTAGGAATGGCAATATACAAAAACCTGTAGGAGAACACTTCAATCTCCCTGGACACACAATAGCAGAATTAACGGTAGCCATCCTGCAGCAAAAAAACTTCAGGACCAGACTTCAAAGAGAAACTGCTGAGCTTCAGTTCATTTGCAAATTTGACACCATCAGCTCAGGATTAAACAAAGACTGTGAATGGCTAGCCAACTACAAAAGCAGTTTCTCCTCCCCTGGTGTTCATACCTCAACGGCTAGAAGAGGGCCTCATCCTCCCTGATTGAACTAACCTCGTTATCTCTAGACTGATTCTTGCCTGCATATTTATACCTGCCTCTGGAAATTTCCACTACATGCATCTGACAAAGTGAGTATTCACCCATGAAAGCTTATGCTCCAACACGTCTGTTAGTGTATAAGGTGCCACAGGACTCTTTGTCGCTATTAACAGGAGTATTGTACGTAAGACACAAGAAGTAATTCTGTCCATTGGCTTTTATTGTAAAAAAGGCCAGACTTCAAGCAACTCATTTTACAGCACCATATGCTCTTATCATTCTAACTTTGTAACAAATCTGTGGCTACAAAACAGCAGATACTATCTTTGTCAATAGAGCTGGCTGGGAACTTTTCCCTCAGAAAATGGTGTTTCACCTAAACCAAAATTGTTCATGAGGGAAGGGTTAGTTTTGATTAATTCCCCATTTTGATTTTTTTTCATCCTGTGTTGACAGTTTTTAAATAAAGATTTGTTTTCTGAGTTGAAATGACTGTTTCAAATTTGTTAATTTATAGTAAAAATGTAAAAACAAATTTAAAAAGGACAAAAGCAAAATGAAACACTTCCATTGACTTGATCTGAAATATTTTTTTTGGAATTCGTTCCGACTCAGAGCATGAAACACTTCCTGAAATCTCGAAAATGTTCACAGGATGGGAATGCCGTTTCCAGCCCAGTTCTAGTTGTCAGCTAAATTCTATGCCTGCAAAATCAGGAACATCAAGAAGCAGTCAGATTTTTTACTCTAAATATCAGAACTTTACTGCTTGGGCTGAAGGCTTAGTTATTATTTTTTCTTAGTATTACGGCTTATAACATCTGTAGGCTGGGCACCACCCAGTCACATACAATCAATCAGGTGTAATAGTCCATCTACAGGAGAACAATGTTACACATACATACTGGGGGCCCAATATAGATTATACAAACTGAGATACTGCCAGCCAGTCCTGTGGTCCATTCACTTATCTTTTGGGCAAGTTACAGTTTCTTGAAATAGCACAGCAACAAATGGCAGCTAGCCAGTCTGCTTAAAGTGGAGATTTTTCCTTGGTAGGTAGCTTATTAAAGCCCTCAGCAGGATTGCTGATTCGTCACAACATCAAATGAATAGCTCCAGACTTTACTCAGAAATAAGATAGCCATAGTCTAACTAGAATATGCCAAACATCAGAAGCATGCTTTTTGTAGTTTCCAAAGTTTTTTGTTCTATCTTAGGTATTTCCAAGGTGCCTATCATAAGGCAAACTTTTCATAACAAGTACTATTATTCCAGTGTAGTCACACTACCATCTCCTGATGACACCAGCTTACTTTCACAAGGATATTTAATATAGTATGAGTTGGTATTTGATTTTGGAATAACTGTTCCCTTATTTTCTTGTGCAATTTTCATTCATTTTTAGGGTGTAGTTAGAATAACCTAAGTGATCAAACTTTGTGACATTCCTACTTGTTCACCCACCTGTCCTTCTGAACATCTTATATCTGCTCTAGAGCTAGCAGAAAGTGTTGTTACTATATCAGTGCTGATGGCTGTACCAGATGTAATTCTGAGTGCCACTTTCCAAATTCTGATTAAAAATTCTCTCAATGGGAGCATAATACAGCACTCTGACAGAAAACAGTGGATGGTCTCTGAATGAAATCTGTAAGACTGAAACTTTCTTTGGAACTAATGTACAGAGAAATTTAAAGTTTCATATATTTGTATTCAGTACACCCATGTCAAAAATGAACTTGTCCTTTGACGCATTCCCTTCCTTTCATTGGGGTAAGATGCTTTAGTGGTTAGAGCACTAGCTGTGGACTTGGGAAACCTAGATTCAATTTCCTGCTCTGCCACAAACTTCTTGGGTGACCTTAAGCAGGTTACCTAAAATCTGTATCACATTTCTCTGTCTGCAGAATGGGGATAATAGCACTTCCATATCTCACAAGGATGTTGATAGGATATATTAGGAACTGTAAGATGCTCAAGAACTAATCTAATAGGGGCCATGCAAATATCTTCTAACATTCTTTGGTCTGTCATTTTCTATTCCACATATATGATTTCTTATCCATTTCCCAATGACCCCGACACCTGTGAGAAAAAATGACAGTCCTTGTACCAGATGCTTCCATTTGCTACTTCTGACCCTGATTTAGCAAAGCAGATGTTTAACTTCAAGCATGTGCTTAAGCTCCACTGAAGTCAATGGGACTTAGGCATATGCTTAACAGTTTTGTTGAATCAGAGCCCCTGGGTCCTTATAACACAGAGATCCCACACTCCATATTACTTCTCCAGGCTAAACTATACATTGTGTGCCAAAGAGAAGCACTATGGAGCATGAGAGCTGCATAGAGAAGACCATCAGCTGAATTTATATTTTTTCCAGCAAGGGGTGTTCTTAGGAAGGAAGAAGATGGGCTGTTGCATTGGAGCTTTTCATAGAACTTTTAAAAAGTTATTTTTCGCTTCAGTTTATAAGGAATGGTGAGAGTTTGGGGCTGATTTAGATACCTAAAAAATTATCTCATCTAGCCAAATGTAACAAGGATAGCTCTGTGTAGAGTAGGGTTATGTTTTGGATTTTTCTATGATTTCCCCTTTCTCCATCCTCCCATCAACTATTTTTTAAGAAAACCCAGAGGGGAATTAAATGTAAAAAGCAAATGCAGCACATGTTCAATATCATAGGGTACATTGATCAACAGGGAAAAATCTAGCTTCTCACCTGATTGGGAACGTTTAGCCACATTGGTGAGAATTTATTCACATGACCAGTCCCACTGCAGTAGGACCTCCCACATGAGTAAGTGCTCATTGCCAGGAGTAAAAGCTCCATAATTGGGCCCTACCACTTTGCTTCTGGGAAGGCCATAGGTGCTGTCCAATGATTGTTTCCATCTTTAAAAAATCAGGCTTGTCAATCCCACCTATGTTTGCACCAAAAGCAAGCAGTGCAACATCATTGATTTCTTATTTCATTAGTTTCTAATGATCAAAAATCATTAAAAGCCAAGTTCACTCCTTTACGGCACCAATTCATCTTTTGCAATGTTTAAAATGGGCGAAGACTTCTGCAGAAGCAAAATCAGTGTGACCTGGCACTGGTCATGGTCCCTCAGATAAGTAAGTCAGTCACTCTTTTATAGGTATGGAAGGGGAACAGTTAGAAGCTCATACTAAGTTTCAGTAAACTGCCTCACACAGCTCCCTATCCATACTGTATCTCCCATAATATATTACACAGCTTAAAATCCATACCACAATGCGTCCCATATAATCCTCCAAATGGATCATTATTCCTTCATAAGAAAAGGTGGTCTGAAAAACTGTGGTGGAACCATTTTCAGTCAGAGAATGTAGTTCCACTGAAGTCTAAATGCTTTGGGAAACAGTATTCATTTTGCTGAGATTTCATTTAGGAGAAAAGAGTAGTGGTGATGACAATATCCTATTTCAACATTTTGATTATTCTGACTTTCCATTTCAATTTTTAAAAATTTTCCATTATAATGAGAGCTGGGCAGAAAACAATAATTCTGTTTTACACACTTTTGTAAAAGCGACTTTTATATTTTCTCACTAAGTGTGAGGCCACCATCAACACTGGAAGCTGCTACACAATGAAAATATTGGTGTGTTGGTTTCTAACTTATAGCTGCTCATAGTTTTCCTGACTACCAAAAAGAAACTCTAATGATGTTATACTGGATACATGTAATATTGAAATATTACTCAAATAATAGCATCTTTGCAGCCATCCACACTTAGAATCCTAATTCAGGACTCTCAGCTGTATTTTTTTAAGATAAACAGGAAATCATGATTCTAACAATTTTTAGTGGTTTTCCTTTATCTTATTGGACAAATTACTCCTTTTGCTTAAGTTCTACAAAGTCATTGAGTTTTGGGAAATTCCTGACTGTTGGTTTTGCAAACTTTTGACTCCAATAAAGTTATGAAATGTTAAGTTGCAAAGCCAAATCCCATTTTCCCTCTCCTTGTTTGTACAAACTCTTGTCACCCTGTTGCAACTGCACGGAATATCTTTGTCCATTTTAAATCACTACAATTATAATAAACCCTCATTGAAAATTGACAGTACTGAGTAAAAATAATTAGCATCTTCAAAGTCAGTTCGTGCAGCTACCCTCTAATTTGTAACACTTCTTCAAAGCTTGTATAGCCTGGAATTTAATTCACTCTGTACTTTAAACAAGGGATTGTTCCAGCCCTGTGGTATAACTAGTAGCCAGTGAGGTCATTAGGAGTTTAAGACTCCTCCTGAAGGCCTTATTTTAGAGGCTAGTGGGAGACAAATTGCTCAAACAATCAATTTCTCTTCTTTTAAATTAAATTCCTTTCATAACAGAACAGTTTAAATTACAGCAAGAGGGAACCATAGAATGATTGCAAAGTCTTGGGAAGAACTATTTTTAAAGTAATGATGGGAATCAGTGTCTGGTCTGCAGCGGCCGACCCCCAAATCATCTGTTCAGTCTTGTACTTCTAATACTGCATACTTGGGGAAGAATTTAACCCATAGGGTATTACCCAAATAATTAGCTTTCCTTAGTCATTGACCTAGATGTGTTTCTCCTATTTCAGATCAAGATGCACTTTCAAAGGACTTGAAAGCAGAATGTGAAGAATATTAGTGTCATACTTTCTTCTCTTTTTGACTTTGAGCTCTATGCAGCATCCAACTCTTTCCACTGACTTCAAGGTTCCAGGCCTTTGTTAACATTTTTGTTCTCCCATAAAGTCAGTAATATCTCCCTAACTTGATTCAGGGATTGGTGTGTATTAGCTGCAAATATCCTTTGAGATTCAGGACCTGTGAGTCTTCTGGCTTTTAAAGCCTCTTCCAGGTCTAAGGAATGCAAAGATTTATTTTGATTTCCCCATTGTCCTGTTCAAATGCACTTTTGTTCTAAATGAGTTAATTTCTTAGGCACCACAGCCAATGGAGGACACATCAGTGGAGGTTTAAAAATCTAATCTCAGTTTAAGCCTAAAGCCATATTCTCTTCAGGGTGACAGTCAGAATAGAATTCGGTCAATTAAATGAATGAAACTGTTTAGAAAAGCAGAGTACCATTGTGTAAGAGTTTATTACAGGAAATGAAGAATACCATATACAATTGTAATGGGGTTGAAAGAGAGGGGCGGGAGGAAGATAGGTCATTATTTTGCAGGGAAATAGGTAAGTGGTAACATGATAAAGTGAAGTAAAACAGTTAATGGTTTAGGGAAGTAGGCTTTTACTTGTTCTAGCATTTTTAGAAGGAATAAGGGGACACCCAATGAAATTAAAAACAGCAAATTTCAAACTGAAAAGGATTTTCTTTCAAAGAAAGTACAATCTGTGGAACTCACTTCCACTAGATATTGAATCCAATATCTTAACAGGATTTAAAGTAATATTAGACATTCATATTAATAATGAGAACATCCACCATTAAATTAGGTAGGATAAACAAAAGGCTGTAAACCCTATGGATGTTTGACGTATGCTAAACACTGACTGCCTGGGGTTAAAAAGAAATCTCACCATAGGCAGATTTTTCCAAAATTGTCTGTTCTGAGGTTTCTTGCTCTTTGAGGCATCTGGTACTACTCACTGTCATAGACAGGATACGTAGATAATTCATCTTGGAGAAAAATCAAATACATCCCTATAGTTACACACTGTAATAATTACAGAAAGGCATGGAACAATCCATTAATACATTCAAATATGAAACTTTACGTGATTTTAACTGTGGAGAAATGTAGACGATTTGCTTCCAAGTTAAGAAAAATGAACACTTTTTTTTAATTTTTGCAATCTTTTCTATCAATGTCGGCAGCAAATAGAAGAGTATTAACCTCTTTGGCTGTCTTTAATGTGTAACATATGGCTGCTGCTGGGCTTGCTGAAGGAGTGGGACTGAGTGTTTTGGGGGAAGCAATAGAGCTGAGTGGTTTTGGTGAGTGTTTGCTGTTTGTACTCTTATCACTGCAGAACCTGTGGGTGTTTACAAGGGGGAAGAAAATTCAGCACTGTGGAAAGCTTAGCTCTAGCAAACTGGAGGTGGTAGAAGAAGGGGATTTCTCTACTGAAAAAGAAACTATTCCCAGTGTGAAAAACACTTCTTTTCAGGATGGCTAGGTACCTGACTGGGGATCCGCTGCTTGATGACAGGAAGGAGGAGGGCAGTGAGGGGCGGGGGGGCTTGTTAGAATTTCTCCCAGACAGCGGGGTTGTGGAGGTGGACTAGATGTGGCTGGAGATTAAGTAACATCGGGAGATGCATTTGTTCAGATTGCACTGGCATTTTCAAGCTGAAGAATTTGTTTCTGAAAGAAAGGTTAAAAACTGTTCTATGACTTGGATTAAATTAATTTCCTTGGCAGAAAAGAAGCCACAGACTCTTACTCATGTGTGGTTGGTCCCTACATCACAGCAGTTGGATTTTTTTTTTCTTGTTCATGTTATCAGTTCACTGTCATTGTTAGGATTTTTCCTGCTTGTGCCAGATTCTACTGTTACTAAGAATCCTGATTTTTTTAATGTGCATTTTGTCCCTCACTGGCCCTTATATTCTATCGCTGTGTTTCATTGCATTTGATGAAATCTTGCATTGTTTAGACTGTACAGGGCCCGATCCAATTCCCATTAAAATCAATGGGAAGAGCATTGGTGTAACACAGGGGTTCTCAACCTTTTATTTTGAATCAAGCCCTACCTTAGCATTATTTTATTTATGTTTTTACTTGGACCTTCCCCACTTCCCTTACCATAACAAGAACGCTATTGCCACCTAACATTGCTAACGTATCTGTTCAAAAGACAAGTCAAAGGTATTTATAAGAACACCCCTTATCTTCATTAGCGTTGCCAATGTCACTCTGAGTGATTTGGGCTTGTTTGGTACTGGAAAGCAGTTGTTTGCTCAGATGATGGGAACCAGAAGAACCGCAAAAGAGGAAGGGCCAAATCTGGTGCATGGGGTCACAATGCCACTCAACGTGGCTCAGCTGCCCAGCCAAATTTGAGTGAGTGGCATTATGAACGGATGCTTAGCCCCCCCTCAATCCCCACACACATTTATTATTAGTTACTGACTTATTTGTCTCACCACACACTCCTAGAAAGTCTGAAGCACCCCCTCCATCCTTAGTGTTGAGAATTTCTGATGTAAGCGTAGGAAGTAGAGGTCAGTAAAGCTCCTCTCATCACACAGAATTGTTTATGGTTCCATTTTAAAATGTCTCATTACCTGGGTTACATTCAGTTCTTTGGGAGAGGAACAAAAACCTAAGCCTGGACTACTAGAACAGGCTTAGAAAAGTTCCCCTCAGCCCAAGTCACAGATTCATTGGATGCTCAAATGGAGTCTAATATAAGTAATTCCCTTATTTTGTACATGTTCTAGTAGCTTCCCTAGAGGTCTCTTTGCTGGTCACACTTAGAAATATCCAACAGCCATATACCTGTAAGTAAGTTTGCAATGTAATTGTGAGAGGATGAATTGTCTTGAGTCTGAATCTCAAAACTGAGTCAGCTGATCTGGGATCTGGTCCTGACAATCATAAATGTCTTATGTGATGTTTAACAATCACTTAACCATCAGTACCTCAGCCTCTTCAGTTGAAAAGTAGGGACTCTGATACTGCTTACATGACTCATGGGACTGCTGTAAGGTTTGCTTCATTAACGTTTGTGAAAAACTTTGAGATCCTCATATAGAGTGCTATGGAAATGCAAAGTATTATTATCAAGTTCCATTGTTTTTTGGCTGTTTAGCTCGATGCAGCCTTAATGCCCAAGAACCAGGCTTTAATGTATTCAGAATCCTTCAACCTCTTCTGAATATACTGGGAGAGAATTCTAGGAATGTTTGAAATCATGACTCAAAAGACCGCATGGAAACATGTGACTCAGGACTAGTCATCACCACCTGGAAAGCTGGCATCAGAAAATCACTGTAGAAGCAAATACAAAGTTCTGAATCTTGAGACGCTGCTGCAAGGCAAATATATAAACAACACCAGGTAGCTTAGTTAGAGGCTAAAATGGCGTATAGAACTTCAAAGCTGAAAGAATATCTTTGCTAAAAACAGAGGCTTATCAATCTTTGAAAGCCTTACTTGGGTCTGGCAAAGCTCTGGTCAGTGCAGGACCCCATGAGAGGCACTCCCTCTATTCCTTAGGGCAGCTAGGGACCTGTCTGGTCCCCAGTATAAACTGGAGATGCTTCAGACCTGTTCAAATGATGCTGACTTGTACAATGCCCTTAGGGGCTGTTATTCCAAGGATTGTCTGAGGATTGTCAGAACACAGCACACTCCTACTTCACCCAGTGTGCTCGTATGTTGATGGGACAAGAGGGAGGAGTGTAGAGTTAGCAATGGTCACTCTACATTATCTGGGATTGCCCCACTTGAGGGAATTCTCAGCTGCCCCGTTAGTATCATTTTAAGGCTACTTTGTGCCATTATGACAACGGTGGACAGCCTTACTGGAGACCAGGGACTGGGCTGAAGTGTTCAATTGTAGAACCTTACTGTATAATCAAGAGAGATTTCGCACAGTTCACAGCACTTCTGCTCTTTGCTTTTGTCTACATTGAATCATGCTCTACTATTTTAATTTATGTTGGTTTTAAGACAAATATTTTGAGGTCTATTTTACTTCAGAACTTTTTACATTCTTACTGCTATTCTCAGTTGATCTCAATAAGGTTTTCTATAGCTCTCATCAGTATAGTGCCTAAGCACTGTATAGAATGGATTAAGAGAATTTACATTTATTTTATTTCTTCCCCCACATGAAACATCCTGACTACCAGCTTGATCCTGCATGCAGAGTTCCCTCAGAAATCAAAAGATATGTCACATGGAGGATTTGCAGAATCTGACCATATTTGGTTATAGCATTAAGACACAAGAGAGACTTTTGTATAACACCAAACACATCAGAAGTATTGAAGCATAAAAAGCTACAAACTTTGGCCTGGTTTCCTTCTAAATCCTGTAGAATTTAATGTAGTACTTTGGAAAAAAATCATTAAAACTAGGATTGAGGAAGCTAAATTGGAGGCTATTTTTACGATGGTTTCCCTTATTTCTTTTTTCTTTCTTTCTCATTTGCATAATGAGTGTATGGACACTCATTATGCAAATTAGATGAGCCAGTGATGAGGATGTCAGTGTCTCCATGATGAGGCACTTAACTAAGGTATGAAATCACCAAGAGACTGGCTGTGATGGGAGTAAAGGATGCTCAACACCAACCAGGAAGTGTTCAGTCCCTCACAGAATCAGATCTCACTGTTCAATTCCCCTTCCAGTTTAGCTCCACGCTCATTTAAAATCATTCTCTTCCCCCACAGTACTTTATATATCATGCAGGCTTTCACAGCAGAGTCAATGCAGTCATTTTAGGAGCTGAGGGCACTTATCTAAGATACTTCTATGACCCCCGGCACTAAAATGTCTAACAATCTTTAGCGTATCTTTCCTCACAAGATGTGCTCAGCACCTTGTATGATCTTGAACCAAAGTGTTCAAAGACATGTATATCATTCATTTTGTGAGGCATCAAATTTGCAATGACCTGGTTTGAGAGATACAGTGTACAGCGATATTGGAATATTTCATTATTAATTTATATATGTGAAGCCTAACAAGAAAAAGATTTTGAACTTGAATCCATAATATTATTCTGCAATTTATTTTGGTTGATTCCCTTTGCCCATCAATTAGTACTTTCTAACTGTAATATTATACAACTTTTGGGACAAATCCAGTCTCACCTTAACCATGCAAATAATTCTGATTTCTAAACAATATTAAACTATCTGAAATATGCTAACTCAGTGAATTAATCCTCTTTATCACCATCAACTGACCATCACTGACACTGAAGTGTCCCTAGCCTCTGTTTGCCAGATGCTGGGAATGGGTGATGGGGATGGATCACTTGATGATTACTTGTTCTGTTCATTCCCGCTGAAACATCTGGTATTGGCCACTGTCAGAAGACAGGATGCTCGGCTAGATGGACCATTGGTCTGACCCAGTATGGCCATTCTTATTTTCTTATGTATTGTTTATTAGATTGGTATATGTAGAGCAGCAGGAAAGATACATATAAGGTCTGATTCAAAGACCATGGAAGCCTATGGATAAAGTTCCCTTGACTTCACTGGGCTATGGATCTGGCCCTAAATATGCAATGACATGGCCAACATTGCTAACACAAACAGCAACAATTTAGCATTATGATGAGTATGGAAGCGACTGCTTTATCCTCCTTCTGAATCTAATCTTTAACACACCATATGACAAGAAGAACTGAAATAAACATGTGGTCCTCCACCAATGGCAAAAAAACTAACAACCACAGGAGACATAGCACAGACAGTCTTCTTTGTTTTTCCCCTCTGAATTTAATGCTTATGAATGGTTCCAGATTCACAGCACTGAAGACGTAAGTCCTTTGTTTATTTGTAGAAGCGGCCCAACACGGCATCCAACAGCTCAGGCTTTCTTGCACTGTTCTGCCAATGTACCTCAATCCTGATCTAGACGGACCACCTCTAGTGATCATAAGGTAGTTCAATTCATAAACTGAGTTTCCCTCTCTACTGGGAAAACTAAACCAGTGGTCATGGTTTGTGAAGTAGTCCCCTGCCCACTAGACAGTAGACTAAGATCACCTATTCATTTCACATGCCACAAACAGCATTAGAGATAATGGACTTTTATTGACTAAGAATCTGGATCGGGTTCAAATTGGTGACCTAGTGTACAGTCCTTGTCGTCAAAAAGTCAACATCTACTAACATTTATCTAGGAGTGCTACCTGAAACACTGCAGTCACAATTTCTGTTCTAACTAGAAGGAAACTGTTGGTGAATATTGACTTTTTAAATGGTGAGCCCTTGAGCTCTGAAAGCCATCATATCTTGTTGTCAATCCCGAGTCACATAATACACACACTCAGAGACAGAGCCTTGACCTCATTCAAACTATGCAAAGCAATGAGAAAGCCAGTGTAACCAGCCACCAAAGGAGTTCTAGTGGGAATCCCTAGGCAACATACAGCTGATGCAGATGGACCTATGTTAACTCCTCCCTAATAACCCTTGAAAGAGAGAACCCTGTATGATACCCAGGCTCTCCCAAATTCTATGTCAACAAAGAGAAAGTTATAAGGATTCTCATCTTGCACAAATCTGACGTACACCAACTTGCTCAGCTATTGACCTATCAGCAAGCACAATGATAAAACTAACTTTCTGTATTCATTTCCAAGACCATTACCTAAGAGACTTTGTAACTGCCTGTTTAAAAAGTTTCAGTATGTGGCTTTTAATCTTGGATTGAAGTATGCCAAGGACAATTTGTCTGCAAGTTGCAGAGTATTTTAAAATCTCTAAAATTAAAAACGTACTTGGCATAAACCATACTAAGCAAGGTGGCAAACTACTAAGAACCTTTTGGAGACAAAGTGACACATTTCCTTGTTCCATTAATTTCACATGAGCATCACAGCAGTCTTGTGCATGTAGGGAAACACTTCCAAAGGTCTTATCTCCACATACAAATTTCTTTTCTGATAGATAATCCACGAATACTTAGCTTTTAATGAATTTTGGAAAACCTTTTTACAGTTAAGAGTATGGTAAGAAATTCAAAAAAATTCTGTGCCATGTGTTTTAAACTTACATGGTCCAGGACCTTCAACATCAACCTTTACTGATTCAGGCTGATATTATATTTTTTAACCAAAAAACCCAAGTAGGGGGTTTGGTGAATCCCAGACATTTTGATGTTAAAAGACATGTACATAATTTTTATACAAATGTATTTATTATAGTTAATTGTGATGGGGGTGTGTGTATGATCCCTGCACTGGTCAGGCAGGGGTTAACCAACTACATTGGGCCCAAGAGGCCATACCACCTTGTCCTTGCTGGGCAGCCTCCTGGTGGAGGAAGTATATAAAAGGAAGCAGCTCAGCTCAATCTAGGCTGGCTGAGGAGGAGAGCAGATGTGTGCTCCAGGCTCCTGTGGAAGAACCGCAGAGATTCCAGACTGCCGAGGCTGGGGACCCTGACTGCATCATGGAGAACCGTTGACCGCGGGGAATGAAGGGGACACTGAGACGCTGCCAGCTGAGGAGATACCTGAGGTAGGCTTAGGGTAGCAAGTGACCCAGGAGACACATTGGGAGACGTAGAGACCTGAACCCTCCTCTAGGGGGTGATTGGTTTCATAGGGCCCTGGCTCGGAACCTAGTGGAGAAGGATGGGCCCAGGTTCGCCACCCTGTACCTACGCCTAGACTCTACAGCCTGCGACTACCAGTACTACGCACTACAGCCTCGGACTATCGGTACTACACACTACAGTCATTAACTATTAACGTTAGGCACTACTGCCTGGGACACTTGCCACTAGGCCTTGCTGCCCTGAAGGAAACGGCGGCTCTGGGAACCCTTACCACTATAGGTCATGACCTCAGCAGAGGAGGTGACCCCTATATGAACCCCATTGTCCGCCTTGACATTAGTGTATAAGTCAAAGATTGATTAGCTAATTAAATTGATAAGCTCTGGGCAGTAGCAGTTAGCACTTTCTATTACTTTATAAAAATCAGACAAATGTATCTTCCCCCTAAAATCAAATTGTATTTTGCATTAGCAAGTAACTGCATTTTATTGTGCTACAAAGCCCCGGTGGCTTGGGCACCAAATTAAACTTTTGTTTGCCTTTCGGGCACACACAACTGCCCTTGAATGACCAGACTGTAGTTGAAAATCCCCAATCCAATCTCTCCCCTACCCATGCATTACATATCTCTTTGCAAAGGTAACATGTTTTACATGTTGCTCAGCCTGAGTAACATGCAGCAGTGACCTTCTCTAATGTTCCATACCCTTGATTCAAGGCATTGTTTGTATCACGGACAGCAGCTAAGCTCAAGTCCCCCTCACTGAATCGCAGCTCAATTCTATTGCTCTGTCCAGCCGCTCTCTTCCCCTCCACTAGTCCTGAGGCAACTCGGTTTTCTTTGCTCTAATCCCACTCAGCCCCTTCCCTTGACTGGCAGCTCAGTGCTGTTGTGACTTCTTTCGCTCAGCCCTCCCCTAACCTCCCTTGTTGTTGCTATGCAGCAGGCAGGAAGCCTGACCCTTAGACTTGCTCAGATAATACTTCTATCTGTCCTAGGCAATAACACTTTTCTGGTCTGATTTAATATAGTGCAATAGAGAGTAGAAATTATTAAAATAACCTGGGAGAAGGTCAACAACAGTAGCAACACTAGAACTTATGTGGCCAAGTCACGGCAATTCCAGAGGCCATTAAGGCAAGCCACTTCTGAAATGTGTATTGTCCTTTTCAAACTTTCTTCCAGAGAAGCAGAGAGAAGACCTGATGGAAACATCACTGTCAGAGGAAAAAGAAAATTTAAAACAGCAACACCACAATAGAGGAAGGACTAGGACTTCAAGCAAATGTAGATTTATTTTTTATACTGAAACAGTTTTGCGTTGATTCTGTGTGTGTTGGTTTTGAAGTCCCCTCCCCCCCTTTACATAGCATACATAATATGCACACAAGCATGGTAGGGTACAAATAAGTGTTCACCAAATATCTACAACATGCAAGGCCTACCTGTATCTATGTGCTGCTGCTCTAGATGGGATCTGGTGTCTTCTAATACACTGAAAGGGTGAACACCACTAGAAGGCTTCCAAACTAGTTAAAGGGATACCATCCCATTCCTATATACTACAGTATGATCTTTTCAGATACTACTTTCAGAAAATAGAGTTTAAAAATAGGTGCAGTGTCATCTGGGCTTTATAGGATTTAGAAATGTAATCCAATCTTCCTGGGAAAACCAACAGCTGGAAGAAAACACCCCATCAGGAATCTAAAAACTGGCAAGCTGGGCTCTGAAGGCAGAGTAGAATGCCAACCCTTCTATTAGAAGGGATTTGTTTAAAGAATGACTTCAACTTAAATATTTTACAGGTCTGCTTTTACATTTATTACAAATATTCTGCTGCCATGATGGTTCCAAAAAATAAAAATATGGGGCCAAACTTTCAGCAATTGCCAAAGAGTTCACAGAGCAGGTCAGGAGGGCAGGTACAAAAGTGGCATAAAGCTACATTTTAGCACTCCCTGAGGCTGCAGCGTGGTCTTCCAGAATCAATGAGAACAGCCTGAAGACTGTTCCAAGTCACAGTGGCTGCCAATGGCCTTTGGGACCATAATGGAAATCAGGGAACAGCAGGGCACAGAGAAGTTTTGGAAATGCCAGCTTTGCTCCAGCTATGCCTCCTGCAGATAGAAATGACATAGGAGCTACTCTGAGGGTTCTACACTACTAGGCAATCTCCATGTGGCAGGGTGATCCTCCGATGGCCATTTACACCAGCTCTGAGATTTAGCCTCTGATGCAGCACAAAATGGGCACAGCCCGCCTCAAGATCTGGCCCAGTGCTTTACTCAGTTCTAACAAAAGTGTGACTTACACAACACCATCCACTTATGAAAGTATAAACAAAGCAATTAAACAAAGAGAGACAAAGGAACAAAGCTGATGGTCCGCACCCACTTACCAATGCATAACCGTAAACCAAACAGCAACAAAACAAGCTGGCATCTGGCACTCTAGATGATACAGTGTAAGCTGCCAGCCACGGGGGCTTCACAAAATGAAACCTTAAAAAAACTGTTTTTGTAATTATATTTTTAAAATGTTTACAAGCACTGGATAATGACACAGGATATTGGCAGCACAGTGAGTACAGCATTGGTGACACAAGCGACTTTGTATTTTATGTTGTTTCCAGTGGCATTATGTAAATGTATTTCCCATGCTGTTTTTCATGTTAACTCACTAAAAGCTGTAAGTCACCACTGACATAGAGTGAGTTGAGCTTTGCTCAGTGTGTAGCCCTAACAGAAGAATGATTTGAAAACCAAGATGAAGCTAGTGGCCATATACTTAGTAAGTGCTGTAGGCACAAGCCCTTCTCATACATAGCAAGAAGCAACGTTACTAGTACTTCTTCCCGCTGCCAATTCTCCCCCCACAACCCTCAGGGGCCAAACGTCTGATCTGGGAGAAAAGTACATTTTATTTTCTGTCCATTACACTCCCTGCCCTGATCTACGTACTCACTACCACTGGTTCAAACACTATATACCTAAGCTTCCATAAGGTCACCCATCATCATGTTACCAGAACTCTTTACTTGAAAACAAACACAAAGATATTTCTTCCTGGTGGCAGGAACACACTTACAGTTATCATTTGGGTTTTTTAAAAACATGTATACAAGACATAAAGCCATTGACACACATTTGAGAGTGTTATTGCAGGAAAGCTAACTCAAAGAGATGGGTTTTGCCTTTCCTTCAAAATATGGTGAAGTGCTTGGCCATTCTGACAGTGAGTTGAATTGTCTTGCTCTGGCTCCTGCGAAAGGTCTGTCTCCTGCAGATTCATTTCTTCCCTCGTTTGTCAACAGCTTTATTTTTTCCACTGGCGCAAAGCTGTCATACAAAAGCATCGTTGCAGAAAGATAAGTAAGTTCTCAGATAACTAGGGCCAATGCCATGCACATAACAGCTTCTCTTTTGCAACCCCATGTCAGCGTTTCTGAATCCTATTGTCACATTTGCTCTCTTCAGTTCCTATCTCGAAACACATATTTTCTATTTTGGCTATGCCTCTCCACTTCTTTCTCCTGTTGTGGCTCTGTAGCTTTGTATTATAACATCCTGGCTTTCGAAGTCAAAGCAGAGTTTGGGCTCTTTAGAGTGGGGCAGGTTCTCCTTTATAG
Organism: Emys orbicularis; assembly: GCF_028017835.1. Taxonomy (NCBI): domain Eukaryota; kingdom Metazoa; phylum Chordata; order Testudines; family Emydidae; genus Emys; species Emys orbicularis. The sequence goes on along the minus strand of NC_088683.1, from coordinate 261,601,993 downwards.
AGGAATGAGTGAGGCAGCATCTCTGGATGTACTTTTCTTGTCTATTTTATCCAAAATGCGTGCACTGTTCCTGCTCACCTTGAACAAGAAGGCAAAAGATAGCCATGAATAAGAATGAAAAGGTCTCATGAAGGCTACAGAATCAGGACAACAGATGATCCAGTTCTCCCTGGAAATAAATAATAGAAGCCTGTGTGTGGGCTCTCTGTTACTCAGGGTTTTTTGTTTGTTTGTTCCCCCAAGTCCATCTCTCTTTTCACTTCAAGCTCTGTTTCTGACAGTAAATTAAACCTCCTCTGATTTTTCCTGTCATAGTGTTCCACTGGTGCTCATTTACCCCAAATTACTTGGCTGGGCCAAGAGCCAACATAGAGCATTTGTTATATATTCCCTCCACCTGCTCTCAAGGCTTCTGAAGTTCATTTCAGGCATGGATATTCCCCAAGTCGGCACTGCCCAATTTATAATATTCCTCCTCTGCAGCATGTCGACAGGTGGAATCCCACGGTTCCACTGTGGTTTTAATAAATGGAAGTGTCACTGGGAAAGCACCAGCCCAGTTGAGCAGTTGACTGGTGTCTACAAATGTTAATATGTGCTACTTGTTTATTTTCACAATTTCCAAGCACCCTACCTTCATCCCTGCTGCTGCTCCATTTAACTTGACATATTTCTGCTTATGCAAACAGGTTGCAACTTATTGACTCTGTTTAGGAGCAGCTGTTGTATAACACACCCTGCCTCTCAGTCTCCTTTATTTCACAGCTCTCCAATACCAGCTGTGGGCAATGTGCCCTCACTCCATTGCCATCCTCACCAGAACAGGTCATGGAAATGTAAAGAAAATATGGTGTTTCAGTGTTATAAACCCAATGCACCTTGCTGCCATCTGATCAGCTAGTGCAGAGTTTTTTCAAACTGGGGGATGTGAAATGTATTCTGGGGGACGAGGATGAGAAGCTTTAGGAAAAAAACGTACCGCGCACATTTAACAGTCCATGCCACCCTTACTTCTGTGCTGCTGCTAGCAGCAGTGCTGCCTTCAAAACTGGCACCCGGCCAGCAGCTGCCACTCGCTGCTGTGCCTTCACACCAGCCCCCTGTGCACAGAGCTTCCCCATCACCACTGAGAGCTCCACCGCTTCTCACCCTACACCCTGCTCTCCTCACCTCCTGTCTCACAGCTGCCCAGGCTGCTCTCACAGACAACCACATTTAAAAAAAAAAAAGGGAGTGGAAATATCTGTTTTCTTTCAATTCTGAATCAATGCCTTACTGTTTTTAATATTTAGGGAATATTGTTGATTTTTTTAATCAGTATATGTACTTGTGTGTTGGAGGGGGCTTAAACTACTATAGACACAAAGAAGGGGGGGCGTGATCAAATAAATTTGAGAACGGCTGAGCTAGTGTGTTCCTTCACAGCTGTTTAATGTACCTAGTTTTACACTACAGAAAATGAATAATGAAGGATATTAGTCAGAAAAACTTGATGTTTCCTCTGGAAAGATCAGATATCTGGAATTTTTTTTAAATATTCAAAGCATTAGATATATTTTTTGTTTATAGTATGCTAGTCTTAATGTATGACTATGCCTGTATCTCTATTCCAACCTGTAGCTCTCACTGGTTTTGAAAATTAAGATTTATAGATCGAATATTTTCTATTTGACTGAGAATGTCAGTGCATACCAAACAATTTATTGTAGAGTGCTCATTTTGTTGCATGTTTTTTTTCTGCTTGCAACTCATATTAAAGTTTAATAGGAGATTTGTGCATCATGAACATTAAGATGAGACTATAATTGCCCTCCCTGCTTCTCAAATCAGTAAAATTAATCTTCTGGTTTTGTTACAAAAACCTCAGACTGGCTGTAGTTGCAAGTATTTCAAGAGCAGGCCCTTACAAAATATTTTAGCTATATGAATAATTATACTACACTGCGAAATTCTTTATTGAAGATTGAGAATTTATTCTCCCTTTAATATATTACAATAAATCTGAAATAGACAAAGATTTACAGCATTTAAATACCATGGTAATTTACTGGGTGATCACATTCTTTTTAAAAGACTTTTTAAAATAGATTCCTAGATTCCATAGCCAAAAAGGAATACTGTTATCATCTAGTCTGATCTCATGTGTAACACTGGCCAGAGAACTTCCTCACAATAATTGCTAGAGCCAGGGGAGAAAGTAACTTAAAGGACTTACCAGTACGCCGGAGTCCTGAGCGGGGGCGTGGCCTCAACCGGAAGAGGCGTGACCTCAACCGGAAGAGGCGGGGCCTTTCAAGATTTAAAGGCCCTGGGGCGCCGGCTGTGGCTAGGAGCCCCAGCGCCTTTAAATCACCCGGAGCTACCAGCTGTAGAGGCGGCTGGGAGCCCTGGGACTCAGGGGCGAATTAAAGGGCCCGGGGCTCCAGCCACTGCGGGGAGCTCCGGGCCCTTTAAATCCCCTCCCGAGCCCGGCTGCCGGAACTCGGGTGGGGATTTAAAGGGCCCCGTGCTCCCCGCAGTGGCTGGAGCCCTGGGCCTTTTAAATCCCCGCCGCGGAAGCCGGTCCAGTCCAGCACGGCGTACTGGCTCTTGCCGGTACACTGTACCTGACCGTACCGGCTTACTTTCACCTCTGGCTAGAGCACATTTCTTTTTAGAAAATTATCCAATCTTGATTTAAAAATTCAGTGATTGAAAATCAACCATGACCTTTGATAAATTGTTCCAGTGGCTAATTACTCACAGTTAAAAAAGTACACCTTATATCCAGTCTGAATTTGTCTAGCTTCAACTGCCAGCCATAAAATCGTGTTATACCTTTCTCTTCTAGTAGAGTGAAGAGCCTATTATTATATATTTGTTCCTCATGCAGATACTTATAGACTGTAATCAAGTCACCCCTTAACCTTCTCTTTGTTAAGCTAAATAGATTGACTCAAGGAGCTGAGTCACTATAAAGCATGTGTTCTAATCCTTCAATCATTCTTGTGTCTCTTCTCTGAACCCTCTCCAATTTATCAACAGCCTTCTCATACCAGTGAAAAAGCCAAGCAGCCTTTGAGCTCCTGTTACAATACAATATTATAATAAGGGAGAAAGGGTATGTCAATATTTCCATTGAAATCCAATTTGGTTTATTTTTTGTCGTCCTTTACAAAACATACACAGAGAATATTTAGTGACAACTGCACTAAACACTATGTGGCTTCAGAAAAAAAAGTTTCTTTTTCTTTACTTATAACACACAGTATATATATATATATATATATATATCAATGTGTTATTCTGGGGAAGATGGATGGCTTTTGCCCATTGCTACAAAGGGATAGTGGGAGAAAACTGAGCAAATGGGAGGAGGTTCCTTGCACTGAGGAGTAAGATCCTGATCCTGCAGCATCAAAATCAGTGGGAGGTTTGCCGTTGACTTCAATAACCATAGCACCAAGCCCAGCTATATGCACGGTGTGTGCATTGGCAGGGGCAGAGCTGGCCCCACAACAGTGGTGAGGAGCAGCAGCTGTGGCCACTCCACTGCTCACTCAGGTTTGGCCCCATGGCCCTCTGTCATGACAGAGGGGTGGGGCAGTGGGGCCAACCTTGAGTGAGTGGCATTGTGACCTGGCAGACAAGGGTCACAGCTCCTTTCACGTCATGATGGAGGGGTCTCAGGGCCAAATCTGTGTGGCGCTGCAACCCCCATGCACCAGGTCGGAACACCACTTACTCAGTTTTAACCGTGCCAGGCTGCCCTACCCCTCATCAAGATGGAGGGGCCACTGGACCAAACCTGAGTGGGCACTGTGGTGGCCAGTGCTGCTGCTCCTTACTGCTGCCACAGGGCCAGCTCCTATACCAAAGCTTTCCCCCTCCCCTACCACAGGGGTTCTCCTCAGTTTTGTCCCACTTCCAGCAGCCCATGTCCTCTCTGCTCTGCCCACAGGACTCACTCATAAACATCCTCAAGACCTGACTCAAGTATGGGGAGGTGAGGTAAGTGCCTGCATGGGGGAGCCAGAGGGGCAGCAGAGAGCCCTGGAGGGAAGTGGGCATGAGGAGGTTTTGCCTAGGGCCCAGAGATGGACATCAGTGGGTTACTCCATTTTGTTTCTTGCTTTGGGTGGGAGGTTGATGGAGAAGAAGCTTTGGACTGGAACCCAACCAGTGCTGTATGTTATATGTACCATGTAAACGTAAAGAGATTTCTGGGAGTGCCCCTGATCAAGCCTATGTGAAGGGAATTGGCCTAATGGAATAGACCATGAGGGAAATATCTGGAACCAGGAAGAATCCTGGGTTCACTGATGTAACCCGCTGAAAATAAACTCTGAGGCTTGCGTCCAGAGTACACTGAGCTTCTGAAACTTAGGATGGTGTCCTCTCAACCATAAATATCAGGGGAAATCCCAAAGTGAAGTCAGTGGAGCTTAATTATAGTGAATAGCTGCTACCATGTGTCAAAGACGCACAATGTCTGATCTATGCCCCAGACTGTGACCAATTGCTTGGGAGTGACCCCTTTAGTGGTCTGCTGCACATGTTCAGCCTGGAGGCAGGGTATAAAAGGAAGCAACCCAACTCAGTCTGGACAGGCTGCTGAAGGGGGAGGATGCAGATTGCAGGCTCTGTCCAGGGAGCTGATACAGGCTCTGATTACAGACCCATGGCACGCAGAGTTCCAGATGGACTCCAGGCTGCCTGATGAGCCCGGAGAAGAGAATGCACCGGCAGGAACTATGCCACCCGAGGACCCCAGAGACCCGGGGGAACAGTGGAGCATCACCAAGGGAGAAAGGGTAGGAAGCAGCCCAAGGGACTTAGACTATTCTCTGGTTAGTGAACCAGGGAACCAGTCAACGTGTTTTGGGAGGATCCCTGCTGACTCAGTGGTGAGCCCCCGCTGGGCTGGGACTCGGAGGAGAAGGGAGGGCCCAAGTACCCCTACCCTGGGCACCACACACCCCTAAGTGGCACCCCACTTCCCCAAAGGGCCAATCGGTCACACAATCCTATAGGGGTGGGCTACTCTATTGACTCCAGCCATTGTGCCAGGCCGCCCGGAGTGGAAGGGCTGCTTATTAAAAGCAACCATTGGGCCCATGCTGCTTTTGGAGGAAGGGCCGCTTTATTGACACTGGCCACTAGACTGTACTACCACACAAGGTAACAATTTATTAGTCATCTGGCATACAGACTCTGAAGTCCTTAGGTTAGTGTAGAGAGGCATAGCCCATCCTGGCAAAACTAGTGCAAAAAGACAGCCAAGCTGTGACAAATTCTGTTTCAATCTTTGTCCCTATCCCTTTGTTCTTGGACCCTAGTGAGATCAGAAGCCTCTTCCAGAAGCCAACCCTTTATCTCCTGCCTGTCACGTCTCAGTCCTTTGTTCTCTGCTCAGCTTTCCTGCTGAGAGGTGGGGGAAAATCTCCTTCTTCTGGTCACTGTTTCCTAGGTGTCGATGTTCTGGTCATTGGGGCTTCACGTTGTCTCATTCGAATTTGGCATTAATATGTGTCTCTTTCAGCAGGTTCCAGCCAGTTCCTTACCAACCCATTTACTGCAGCACTGACACCAAGGTGATATCCACACTTCAAGTCCTGAGCTGCCTCCAAGAGCAGACTTAACCCTTATTCCTCCATGAGCAATGCACAGTACAGAGGGAAACTTATGCACACATAGGACTCATAAAAATATTACAGAAAATTCCCACTTTGTCACACCATGTGAGGTCAGTGATTTTGCTATTCACCATTAATAACACTTTCTTCAGCAGTATTGAAATAACTGTGCATTTATTTCACACATTGTCATCAGCCATTTACACTGGTCCTTATTGTAGGACAAATCAGTTTCACTCTACATTTCCTAAAGCCTAGTCTTGACTCTGCCATGAATACTAAGGCACCATGAGATTCACACCTTCAAAAATATGTATTTATTTTAAAATGAGACAAAAAAAAGAGCTGCCCTTTTCTCTTTCTTCGAAACAATCTGCAGATTGTCTACTTTTGGCTGAATCAACTCAGAGGGAAAACTAGCATATAATATTTCATTTGATTTTCCATAAGTATTTTACCTCTAACAGAAATCTTAATTACCATTGACTCTTCATGTCTTAGCAATAGAGTCTGGTGCATAATACAACAACAAAATACAAATATAAATAGACACAATACTTCATAAATATAAGATGGTCATAAGATCTTCGTAAATATATACATCGAGAAAAAGTGTGTGAGGCTCAGGAAAGGAGTCGAGGTAAAAGCCTGAATAACTCTACTTTAGAGTGCTAGAGTGCCTTCTGCCCAAGGCACTCAAATCAATTTACAAACATTTATTAGTTGTATTACTGTGAAGCCAGGGTTTTAAAAGAAATTAAGGTCCTAAACAGGCAGATAGGTGCCTATGTTCACCATATAGGTGTGACTGCCACGTTCAGAGCCGCCATTCAGGTGCCACCTAACCCCCATAGGCACTTTAGTCTCTATGTTTTCAAAGTGGCATAAGCACTGCTATCACCCACAGCTAATGAGCCGCTCAGAGCCCAAGCTGAATACCCAAGTGGGATTTTTAAAGTAGATGAGGGAAACATTTATCTTGCTGGTGGGGCCCGCTCTTGCGGGCATGCTCTGAGCATGATTGAGACCTGAGACCTGCCATACCCCACATCAGGAGGCTCAGAGGCAGGCCACCAATAGGCAGAGGGACAGCATTAGCACAAAAGATAGTGAGCGCACCATGAAATGCATGCAGAGTGTGAGTGAGCTATCAAGTGTGAGCAGAAGACAGAGACAGCTTCAGCTCCTGGAGCATGGACTACCTAAGTGGCTGACTTGGCTTAGGTGCCTACTGTATAATGCAGACAGTGGAATGTCCCTGAATTAATTCCCATTTTAGAAAAACATCTAATCTTGATTTCAAAATTGCCTGTGATGGAGAATCCACCACCACACTTGGTAAATTTTGCCAGTGGTTAATTACCCTCACTGTTAACAATCAATGCCTTATTTCCAGTCAGAATTTGTCTATCTTCAACTTCCAGACATTGGACCTTGCTATACCGTTGTCTGCTAGACTGAAGAGCCCTTTATCAAATTTCTGTTCCCCAGTGTAGGTAATTATAGACTGTAATCAGTTAAATCTATCACTCAAGGCATGTTTTCTAATCTTTTCATCATTCTTGCAGCTCTTCTCTGAATCTTGTCTAATTTATTAACACCCTTCTTGAATTGTGGACACCAGAACTGGATGCAGTATTTTAGCAGCGGTCACACCAGTGCCAAATTCAGAGATAATATTGTCAAGCTGTCTGGAGTGGCTCAAGCTCCTGAGTACCAGCTGCAGGGCAGACTGTTACAAACCAGGGCACAAACCCCAAATTGACTATGAGTTCTATCCTTAGATTTCACCAATTACGTATCAAGGGTGAACTCCTCAAGCACTATAACAGCCTAACCATAGAGGCACAGACAGTCACGCTGGGTACTCTGGTTCTATCTTGCTCCCAGGTTATCTTGCCAAAAATCACAATAATATTCAGGTTACTCCCTGTTCCAAAGGGCCAGTCTCTTACCTCAGGTCAGTTGCATCTTAGATCCTACTCCAAAGACAATGCTTGTAGCCAAGCCTATAATAAACTAATTATTAACTAGGAAAAGGTAATAAGAGTTATTTACAAGGTTAAAGCAGGTAAACATATACACACAAATGAGTTAGTCTTAGGTTTCAAAAGGTAATAGAAGCTCCTGTAATATATAAGCTCTATATGCCTTCTAGGGCTAACTCAGACTAAGCAGCAGGGAATCCCTTGCTTATGCTTAGAAATCTTGCCCTCTCCAAGTCCAAGCAGAATAGAGATGCAGTTTCTTCCTGTCGGAGATTCTTATACCCATCCCCCAGAGTTCAAGCTGATGGGACGAGTCCTGATGCTCATCTCTTCGTGGCCTTGGTGGGTGGGTGGCAATCAACAAAGTCTTTTGTCCTCTGATGTTCCACAATGGTTTGTCTGGTGTCTATGGGCCTTCTTTTGTTGGGCAGGAGATAACACCTCCTGTGGTAAACAAGTATTTCACACTTGGTAAGGCTTCGCTCCTGACTGTGGGGGTTTATGGTTTCAGCGTGAATGCTTTTATAATTATAGAGTAAACACTTACATATTACCTTTTAACATAGGATAGAGATATTATAAGTGAGATTAATGCATTCAGCAACTTACAAGCATTTCATGAAGTCTAAACACTAAATACATTTTCATTAACCTAATACCTATTTTAACAACACTAACACACAAGTGAGCCAGACTGCTTTCCAGCTATGAATTTGTCAGTGTACAGTTGATGCCTAGGGGCCTTGGCATGAGCTGGCACCTGATCTGCCAGCCTAACAAATATAACCTCCTTACTGCTGTTCATACATCCAAGGATCATGTTAGCCCCTTTGGCCACAGCATCACATTGGGAGCTGATGTTCAGCTGGTTATTCTGGGCAGTGACTCTCAAAAAAAGACTAGGGGGTCATGGTGGATGGAGTCCCTCATCCTGTAAATATGGCCTGGATTCTTTGTTCCTAGATGTATAACTTTACATCAGGACATACTAAAATGCATATTGTTTGCTTGCACTCAGCTTACCAAGTGATCCAAATCACTCTGTATCAGTGACCTGTCCTCTTCATTATTTACTCCTCCTCCAATCTTTGAGTCATCTGCTAACATTATCAGAGATGTATGTAGTGTAGTTGTAGACATGTCAGTCCTAGGATTTTAGAGAGACAAGGTGGGTGAGCTAATATGTTTTAATGGGACAACTTCTGTTTGTGAGAGAGACACCGACAGAATTTGGTCCAATAAAACATATTAGCTTACCCACCTTGTCTCTCTAACATTATAAGTGATGATTTTATGTTTTCCTTCAGGTCATTGATAAAAATGTTAAATCATAGGGACTTGTTTAAAGGATGCCAAACAGGAACTCTCTTTGACTACAAAGTGATGAATTCAAGAGATGGATGTTCTCTGTGCCTTTGTGACCCTCAGGAGTGAGAAATCAGCTAAAATTGCCACCACCTGTGGAAAATAGTTCCAATATTCAGTGTCACTGCCCTATCACTGTACTCATGGATAAGGGACAAAGATTTTATAGCTTCATGCAACAGAAAAGCCTTCCCCGCTTTGTCTCTGGCAGGCCATATTAACCGTTGCTGGAGCTAGAGAACAATGGTGTGCTGAGGTGCTCCAAACCTGAAGTGCCAATAAGCAATTCTTATTAAAACTGTGTTTGGTAATAAGTTTCAAAACTCCCTTCCTTCATCTTTCCTTTTCCCTTGTGATAGTAAATCCAGTGGTATATCAGACTGTATTTATCAGCAGCTTCTGGTACAGCAGGCATAGGGGTGTCCTCTCCATGGCTTCTGAATGCCTTCTTATGGGTCTTCTCAGGGAGCAAACCCAAATGCTACAGATGCTGGTGTAACTACAAGTCCAAAAATCCTGGAGTCTCCACCCTTTGCATTCTCCACCCTTTGCATTCTCCACCCTTTGCAGTCCTTGGAAAACTCAGCTTCAGTGCTCCCTAAACTCCACCCATCCACATCCCACTTGACATCACAAGATGCATCATTACCCCTACCACTCCACACCAGGAGACAGCAAGGAAAACCATAACTTCACATACACCAGTTGTGGTTCTCACTGGTTAGTGAATGTGCAGCCACAGCAAACTATATTTGTTTACTCAAGTGGACTAAATATTTACTTCCTTTCTAATTTTAAATTCTCACCCCATTAAGCTATGTTAAAATGTGTATTCCATAGTATGTGGTTTTTTGCACATTCATTTTCTGCACTGTTTTTCCATTCAATTAAGTTCTATTTTTGGAGACTCAAATTATCTTTATTAGTTCACAACAAATATTGCAGAATGTGTCGCTGTACTCAAAGCAAACAGGGAATGCACACCACGCACCACAGAATTCATAGCTTGAAGAAAGCACCCAGTCATGTTTCTAAATGTACACTAAGCTCTGCACAATTCTTAGCAGCGCCCAAAGCTCCAGGCCCAGAGAACAAGTTGGCACAGAACACTCCTGTGGCTGACTGTTAAAATGGTCTTTCAAAGCCTCCCTTCACTGCATAGCTCCACACTGGGCTCTCGTAACAGCCCTTGTGTTTCGCTGTTCAAAGTCAGCAGACAGCTGCTCCACCTCTGCCCTGGTGGAGTCCTTTGCCTCACAGATATTATGCAGGACACAATAAGCAGCCATAACCATTGGGATATTTTTCTCACTGAGATCCAGTCTAATGAGTAAACACTGACAGTGTCCCTTTAATCTACCAAACATAGGTGCCGACTCCATGGGTGATCTGGGGCTGGAGCACCCACGGGGAAAAAATATTGGGTACTCAGCACCCACCAGCAGCCCCCCATCAGCTCCCCACAGTCCCCGCAGTGCCTCCCTCCCACTGGCAGGCCCCATGAATCAGCGCCTCCCCCTCCTTCCCCATGCCTCGTATCTGCTGCGATCAGCTGTTTTGCGGCATGCGGGAGGCTGGGAGTGAGGGGAGGAGTGAGGACCCAGTGCGCTCGGGGGAGGGAGCGGAACTGGGCGGGAAGAGGCAGGGCGGGGATGGAGCGAGGGCAGGAAGATGCAGAGCAGGGATGGAGTGGGCGTGGGAAGAGGCAGGGTGTGGGTAGGGCCTTGGGGGAAGTGAGTGGGGGTGGGGCCTGGGGCAGAGACGGGGAACAAGCACCCCCCATCACTTTGGAAAGTCGGCGCCTGTGCTACCAAAAGCACATTCAATTGCCATTTTGCACCTGCTGAGCCAGTAGCTAAATCTTTCCTTGGTGCTGTTAAGGTGGCCAGTGTATGGCTTCATGAGCTTGGGGAGCAAGAGGTAGGCTGGGACCCCCAGAATAACAACTATTGGCAAATCAATATCACCAATGATCACCTGCCAGTTGGGAAAGCATGTCCCTGCCTGCAGCTTTCTGCACAGTCCTGTGTTCTTAAAGATGTGTGCATCATGCACCTTCCCTGACCAGCCCACACTGATATCAGTGAAGAGTCTCTGGTGATCCACCAATGCCTGCATAACTATAGTAAAGTAGCCCTTTCTAATGATGTACTCTGTAGCCACATGACTGATGCCAAAATAGGGATGGGTGCTGTCTATCATCCCTCTGCAGTTAGGGAACCCCATTGCTGCAGATCCATCCATTATTTCTTGCACATTGCTGAGAGTCACAGTCCTGTGTAGCAGGAGACAATTGATGACCCTACATGCTTGCATGACAATGGCCCCTGTGTTTTTTCCAACTCCAAAATGATTGCCCACTGACCAATAGCAATCCATCACTGCAAGCTTCCAGAGTGCAATTACGACTGTCAATGCACCTCTCATTCTGGTGTCCATGGGCTGGAGACCTGGCGCAAGCTTGGAACAAAGACCCAGGATGTTCACATCTGAACATTCAGCAGCCACTGCTTGTCATCCCAAATCTGCATTGTAATGCCTGCAATCCCTCCAGTCAGTGCTCATTTCTCAGAAGTGGTGCTCCATCTGCAGCTGGTTGTGAATGCCATGAACAACCTTGAATTGTTTTTCACTATGTCCCTCACCAAACTGCCCTTGAAGAAATCTTCATCTCCCCAGTTGGTGCAGTACTTCCTGAAGATCTGCAAATACAGGACAATTGTGTATTCTGTATTTGCAACATTAATGAGAATAGTGAATAGTGCAGACTCCGTGCTTCTCTCAGAGATGGCAGAGGATAAAAAGTGCCGGCTGAGTATGTGGGATATTTTTTTAAACGGGGGTGAAAATTATGGGCTATGGATGGCATAATGGGGTGGAGAAAGTTGTATGCTACAAACGTGACCCCTAGTTCCCAGAAAATCCCGGGCAAGTCATTACTATTCCACAAAACACTGCAAAAACATCAAAAGGCATTGTGCTGGGTGATGGCATGTAGCACAGTGGGATACTGATGTGTAATACACCATACTTTAAATCAACACAAGCACTCCTGGTGAGTATGTGCAACTCCCACTCAAGCAGCTACGTATGCACATGCCCGAGTGATATACAAACTTCAGCAGCTGTACACCAACGTAAGTTGCATTGACCAAAGTCTGTAGTGTAGACATGCCCTCACTCAAATTTTCAGTGAGTGCAAGCATGGCATGCACTTTTGTACACATTATGCTTACATTCACACAGCTTCTGATATACATGTCAGTGAATTGCACGTACATTAATGTGCATATCAGTTGGAGGAGGTACCTCGGCAAGTGAGATGCATGTCCTTGCAAATATGTACTTCTGAAAATTTGAAAAATGATATTATTTGTGTAGCCCATCAGCTGGTCCCAACATGTAGATCAGAGTATGGCTCATAGTCCTGGGGCCTAATTCAGCTCCATAGGAATTTTGCCATTGATATCAGTGAGAGTAGGAGAAGGACCTTGAGCCCTAGCTCCCAGACCTGTCTGGGGCTGAGAACATTGCAAGATCTGAGCCTCTAAAAGTCACAGTGAGAAATACAATAGCCGGTCTTGTGCTGCTGAACACCTCACCACTCCAACATTTCCTCCTCCTCCAGCTCCCCTTGCTGACCAGTCAACTTCAGGGAAGTCATTCATCTCTTGGATAATGAGGAGTGCTGGTTCTGCAGACCCTGAGTTCAGACTTCAAAATCTGCAGATCTGAATGGATTCAAAATCTGATTGTCCAAACCTTCAGTTAACTAATGGCTTCAGGTGTCTTCTGCGACTTTCATATATTCTCTCTTGTATTGTATACCTTTCAAAAGTCAGATTTCCCAACTCTCAGTTGTCAAAGAATTGGTTTCTAGCTAAAATATTTCTCATGTTATCAGCTGCTAAAATCATGCCACAAGCAGAGGGCGGTGGATATAGGCTATTAGAACGTTGCCATTTCAGATAAAATTAATTTTATCTCATTCAAAGTGCTCTAAAATATGACCATAATTACTATCATTCTCATTAACAATTGGACTTTTTAAAATGCAATTGAGAAACTGATTTCAGTTAAATTACTGAATGCCAGTTCAAGGTCTAATTTGTGCATTATGTAATTTAATTTCTCAGATAAAAGAGAGTATTTGTACTTTTGAGAACTACAGTTTTGCTGCAAGTATAACCTGTTAAATAGTTACTTTCCATCTGAATAAAAAGAACACCATCAGATATAATTTACAAGTGGTCATTCAAACATTTATAAAATAGATTACAGTAACTTCTCTTAGTGGCCCTGTACCTATCAGCAGGAACAGCTAAGGAGACATTCAGAAATTCTGTTAGAAGTACCTCCAAAAACTTACTTGTAGGGTGCATACGCTCTCTCTCTCTCTCTCTCTCTCTCTCTCTCTCACACACACACACACACACAAAACTTTCCTGTGATGTCATTTCATCATCCCAAATCCTTTAGACAAATGCAAAGCATTCTTCCCAAAAGTGCATTTGCTGAAGCTGAGGAAGTACCTCTTAGGGGAAAATACTACAAATAAAAACACATCTCATTACCTTAACAACCGTTCACATTCATCACTTCATATAAATCTCTGAGGACAAGACAGATTAAATTGATCCTCTTTGGAACCTTTCACAAAAGTATTGCCTCTTCTTTTAAAACAAAAAAATGCCATTTATTTACTGTACATTCACTTTAGCATGAGGCACTCTTCATGAACGTCCTTGTCCAGTGCAAAATGAGTAAAAGAAAGATTGCATAATGCTTAGCGGGGAGATCTAGAGTAAACTCCATAAGATCTATAAATTGATGAATGAAAAGGATCTGTGAGCTAGGAAAGCAGAGAATGATTGGCTACAGAGGCTGCCCGTGCCCTTAGCTTGAGACACTTACTACTGCTGTGGTGCCCATAATAAGTGAGTTAATAATATTATTACTAATTTCTAGTCAGTCTATCCTTTGGGCTACCTCAGGGAAATACTATCATTTGTTAATAATCATGGAATAGTGACACTGGATTTATGGCTTATTACAGCCATAACCCTCTAACGACCCCTCCCAGCAGGGGTGCTGGAACAATTTGCATAGTGGGGGTGCTGAGAGCTGTAAACCCTGTATATGATGGAAACCACTTCATGCCAGGGGTGTGGCAGCCCCCCCAACCCCCTAGTTCCAGCACCTATGCTCCCCAGCTGCCTTTAGGCCCCCCCTCCTTTCCCCACTATGACTGGAGGGATGTTAATAGGCCATTTCACCTTGAATGGTCCCTTGAAATATGCGTTAACTACTTATGCTAAACAATCTGTTCCACCCTTAGCTGTGACACTCTATGTAAGGGTATGTCTACACTACGAAATTAGGTCGAATTTATAGACGCCGGTTTTATAGAAATCGGTTGTATACAGCCGATTGTGTGTGTCCCCACATAAAATGCTCTAAGTGCATGAAGTCGGCGGACCGCGTCCACAGTACCGAGGCTAGCGTCGACTTCCGGAGCGTTGCACTATGGGTAGCTATCCCACAGTTCCCGCAGTCTCCGCTGCCCATTGGAATTCTGGGTTGAGATCCCAATGCCTGAATGATGCAAAACAGTGTCACGGGGGGGTTCTGGGTACATGTCGTCAGGCACCTCCCCCTCCGTCAGAGCAACGGCAGACAATCGATTTGCGCCTTTTTACCTGGGTTACCTGTGCAGACAACATACCACACCAAGCATGGAGCCCGCTCAGCTCAGCTCAGCTCACCGTCACCATATGTCCTCTGGGTGCCGGCAGACGTGGTACTGCATTGCTACACAGCAGCAGCTAATTGCCTTTTGGCAGTAGACGGTGCAGTATGACTGGTAGCCTTCATCGGCGATCTGGGTGCTGGCAGACGTGGGGCTGGCAGACGTGGGGCTGCATTGCACACAGCAGCAGCCCCTTGCCTTTTGGTAGAAGATGGTATATTACGACTGGTATCCGTCGTCATCGTACTGCAGTGGCTGTCAATCATGGGCACCTGGGCAGACATGCTCAGTCCTATCGAACTGTCTTGACGATGATGGCTATCAGTCGTAGTATGCTATTTTCTGCCAAGCGCCCAGTATTTTCTGCCAAGCACCCAGAAGATGCCGAGGGCTATCAGTCATGCTGCACCATCGTCTGCCAGCTTAAGATGTAAAACATAGATTTGTTCTGTATTCATTTGCTTCCCCCTCCCTCCGTGAAATCAACAACCTGCTAAACCCAGGGTTTTGAGTTCAATCTTTGGGGGGGGCCATTCTGTGTGACAGTTGTTTGTGTTTCTCCCTGATGCACAGCCACCTTTGTTGATTTTAATTCCCTGTACATGTACGCCATGTCGTCACTCGCCCCTCCCTCCCTCCCTCCGTCAGATACTAGTTTCGCGCCTTTTTTCAGACCAGAAGCCATAGCACTGGGATCATGGAGCCCGCTCAGATCACCGCGGCAATTATGAGCACTATGAACACCACGCGCATTGTCCTGGAGTATATGCAGAGCCAGGACATGCCAAAGCAAAACCAGGACCAGCCGAGGAGGCGATTGCAGCGCGGCGACGAGAGTGATGAGGAAATTGACATGGACATAGACCTCTCACAAGGCACAGGCCCCAGCAATGTGGAAATCATGGTGTTACTGGGGCACGTTCATGCCGTGGAACGCCGATCCTGGGCCCGGGAAACAAGCACAGACTGGTGGGACCGCATCGTGCTGCAGGTGTGGGACGATTCCCAGTGGCTGCGAAACTTTCGCATGCGTAAGGGCACTTTCATGGAACTTTGTGACTTGCTTTCCCCTGCCCTGAAGCGCCAGAATACCAGGATGAGAGCAGCCCTCACAGTTGAGAAGCGAGTGGCGATAGCCCTGTGGAAGCTTGCAACGCCAGACAGCTACCGGTCAGTCGGGAATCAATTTGGAGTGGGCAAATCTACTGTGGGGGCTGCTGTGATCCAAGTTGCCAGGGCAATGAAAGACCTGGTGATATCAAGGGTAGTGACTCTGGGAAACGTGCAGGCCATAGTGGATGGCTTTGCTGCAATGGGATTCCCAAACTGTGGTGGGGCGATAGATGGAACCCTTATCCCTATCTTGGCACCGGAGCACCAAGCCACCGAGTACATAAACTGCAAGGGGTACTTTTCAATGCTGCTGCAAGCCCTGGTGGATCACAAGGGACGTTTCACCAACATCAACATGGGATGGCCGGGAAAGGTACTCGCGTCTTCAGGCACTCTGTTCTGTTTCGAAAGCTGGAGGAAGGGACTTTCTTCCCGGACCAGAAAATAACCGTTGGGGATGTTGAAATGCCTGTCGTGATCCTTGGGGACCCAGCCTACCCCTTAATGCCATGGCTCATGAAGCCGTACACAGGCAGCCTGGACAGTAGTCAGGACCTGTTCAACTACAGGCTGAGCAAGTGCCGAATGGTGGTGGAATGTGCATTTGGACGTTTAAAAGCGCGCTGGCGCAGCTTACTGACTCGCTCGGACCTCAGCGAAAAGAATATCACCATTGTTATTGCTGCTTGCTGTGCGCTCCACAATATCTGTGAGAGTAAGGGGGAGACATTTATGGCGGGGTGGGAGGTTGAGGCAAATCGCCTGTCCGCTGATTACGCGCAGCCAGACACCAGGGCGGTTAGAAGAGCACAGCAGGGCACGGTGCGCATCAGAGAAGCTTTGAAAACGAGTTTTGTGACTGGCCAGGCTACGGTGTGAAACTTCTGTTTGTTTCTCCTTGATGAACCCTCCACCCCCCCCCCCACCCGGTTCACTCTACTTCCCTGTAAACCAACCACCCCACCCTCCCCTCCCCCCTTCGAGCACCACTTGCAGAGGCAATAAAGTCATTGTTACTTCACATTCATGCATTCTTTATTAATTCATCACACAACTAGGGGGATAATTGCCAAGGTAGCCCGGGATGGGTGGGGGAGGAGGGAAGGAAAAGGACACACTGCAGTTTAAAACTTTAACTCTTATTGAAGGCCAGCCTTCTGATGCTCGGGCAATCATCTGGGGTGGAGTGACTGGGTGGCCGGAGGCCCCCCCACCGTGTTCTTGGGCATCTGGGTGAGGAGGCTATGGAACTTGGGGAGGAGGGCTGTTGGTTACACAGGGGCTGTAGCGGCGGTCTCTGCTCCTGCTGCCTTTCCTGCAGTTCAACCATACGCAGGAGCATATCAGTTTGATGTTCCAGCAGCCGGAGCATCGACTCTTGCCTTCTGTCTGCAAGCTGATGCCACCTATCATCTTCAGCCTGCCACTTGCTCTGTTCATTCCGCTATTCAGCCCGCCACCTCTCCTCTCGTTCATACTGTGCTTTTCTGTAGTCTGACATTGACTGCCTCCACGCATTCTGCTGTGCTCTTTCAGCGTGGGAGGACATCTGGAGCTCCGTGAACATATCATCCCGAGTCTGCCGTTTTCTCCTTCTAATCTTCACTAGCCTCTGTGAAGGAGAAACATTTGCAGATGGTGGAGGAGAAGGGAGAGGTGGTTAAAAAAGACACATTTTAGAGAACAATGGGTACACTCTTTCACGTTAAATTTTGCTGTTCACATTACACAGCACATGTGCTTTCATTACAAGGTCGCATTTTTCCTCTTATATTGAGGGCCTGCCGGTTTGGTGTGAGAGATCACTCACGCAGTGCAAGGCAACAGATTTCGGCTAGCAGGCAGCCATGGTAAGACACAGTCTTTTGGCTTTTTTAACCTTCTTAACATGTAGGAATGGTTTCAAACAGTAGCGCCCTCATTTCCCATACCAAGCACCCGTTGGGTTGGCCATTTAAAATGGGTTTGCAATGTAAAAGGAGGGGCTGCGGTGTCAGGGTTAACATGCAGCACAAACCCAACTAACCCCCCTCCCCCACCCACACCCAATTATCAGGAAAGATCACTTCACCCCTCCCCCCCACCGCGTGGCTAACAGCGGGGAACATTTCTGTTCAGCAGAGCAGGAAGGGGCACCTCTGAATGTCCCCTTAATAAAATCACCCCATTTCAACCAGGTGACCGTGAATGATATCACTCTCCTGAGGATAACAAAGAGCGATAAGGAATGGATGTTGTCTGCATGCCAGCAAACACCGGGACCATACGCTGCCATGCTTTGTTATGCAATGATTCCAGACTACGTGTGTCAAGGCTGCTTCCCCACTTTGAACTTTAGGGTACAAATGTGGGGGCCTGCATGAAAACTTCTAAGCTTAACTACCAGCTTAGATCTGGTCCGCTGCCACCATCCCAAAGCTAATTCCCTTCCCTGGGTAGCCTTGAGAGACATTCACCAATTCCCTGGTGAATACAGATCCAAACCCCTTGGATCTTAAAACAAGGAGAAATTAACCATCCCCCCTTCTTCCTTCCACCAACTCCTGGTGAATACAGATCCAACCCCCTTGGATCTTAAAACAAGGAGAAATTAACCATCCCCCCTTCTTCCTTCCACCAACTCCTGGTGAATACAGATCCAACCCTCTTGGATCTAAAAACAAGGAAAATCAATCAGGTTCTTAAAAAGAAGGCTTTTAATTAAAGAAAAAGGTAAAAATCATCTCTGTAAAATCAGGATGGGAAATAACTTTACAGGGTAATCAAACTTAAAGAGCTCAGAGGACCCCCCTCTAGTCTTAGGTTCAAAGTACAGCAAACAAAGATAAACACTCTAGTAAAAGGTACATTTACAAGTTGAGAAAACAAAGGAAAACTAACACGCCTTGCCTGGCTGTTTACTTACAAGTTTGAAATATGAGAGACTTGTTTAGAAAGATGTGGAGAACCTGGATTGATGTCTGGTCCCTCTCAGTCCCAAGAGCGAACAACAACCAAAACAAAGAGCACAAACAAAAGCCTTTCCCCCCCCCCCAAGATTTGAAAGTATCTTGTCCCCTTATTGGTCCTTTGGGTCAGGTGTCAGCCAGGTTACCCGAGCTTCTTAACCCTTTACAGGTAAAAGGATTTTGGAGTCTCTGGCCAGGAGGGATTTTATAGTACTGTACACAGGAGAGCTGTTACCCTTCCCTTTATAGTTATGACAACGTGCTACTGGCCTGGCGTGGTAAAGTGTCCTACCATGGCGGACGGGATAAGGCAGCCCTCCCCAGAAACCTTTTGCAAAGGCTTTGAGAGTACATGAAGGAGAGCTTTCTGGAGATGTCCCTGGAGGATTTCCGCTCCATCCCCATACACGTTAACAGACTTTTCCAGTAGCTGTACTGGCCGTGATTGCCAGGGCAAATTAATCATTAATCATTAAACACGCTTGCTTTTAAACCATGTGTAATATTTACAAAGGTACACTCACCAGAGGTCCCCTGTGTGCCCTCAGGGTCTGGGAGCACGCCTTCGGTGAGTTCGGGGGTTACTGGTTCCAGGTCCAGGGTGATAAACATATCCTGGCTGTTGGGGAAACCGGTTTCTCCGCTTCCTTGCTGCTGTGAGCTATCTACATTGTCTTCATCCTCATCTTCCTCGTACCCCGAACCCGCTTCCCTGTGTGTTTCTCCAGTGAGGGAGTCATAGCACACGGTTGGGGTAGTGGTGGCTGCGCCCCCTAGCATGGCATGCAGCTCCGCGTAGAAGCGGCATGTTTGCGGCTCTGCCCCGGACCTTCCGTTTGCCTCTCTGGCTTTGTGGTAGGCTTGCCTTAGCTCCTTAATTTTCACGCGGCACTGCTGTGCGTCCCTGTTCTGGCCTCTGTCCTTCATGGCCTTGGAGACCTTTTCTAATATTTTGCCATTTCGTTTACTGCTACGGAGTTCAGCTAGCACTGATTCATCTCCCCATATGGCGAGCAGATCCCGTACCTCCCGTTCGGTCCAGGCTGGAGCTCTTTTGCGATCCTGGGACTCCATCATGGTTACCTGTGCTGATGAGCTCTGCGTGGTCACCTGTGCTCTCCACGCTGAGCAAACAGGAAATGAAATTCAAACGTTCGCGGGGCTTTTCCTGTCTACCTGGTCAGTGCATCTGAGTTGAGAATGCTGTCCAGAGCGGTCACAATGAAGCACTGTGGGATAGCTCCCGGAGGCCAATAACGTCGAATTCCGTCCACACTACCCCAATTCCGACCCGCTAAGGCCGATTTTATCGCTAATCCCCTCGTCGGAGGTGGAGTAAAGAAACCGGTTTAAAGGGCCCTTTAAGTCGAAAGAAAGGGCTTCGTCGTGTGAACGTGTCCAGGCTTAATTCAATTTAACGCTGCTAAAGTCGACCTAAACTCGTAGTGTAGACCAGGTCTAAGTTTTCTAGAGCTGAAGAAGAGCTCTGTGTAAGCTTGAAAGCTTGTCTCTCTCGCCAACAGAAGTTGGCTCAATAAAAGATGTTACCTCACCCACCTTGTCAATCATTTGCTAAAGGCAGACAGTGTGCCCAGCATTGTACAAAATATAAGATACCACAAAGTTTATGCCCAGCAGAGCTTACATTTTAAATAAGATAGACCTCCCCACAATTAGACAGGAGATACTAGGAAACCCAAAGGAGGGAATAACTGGTACTTAGTATAATTGACTCACTTATTGTGGGCAATGCATAAGCAACAAACTACTTCTGCAGTACAGCATTTATGCAAGTGACATCACACCATCAAAACACTGGTTGAACAACATGGTATGATCATTTCAAGAATTAGCCTCTTAGAGTTGGTAGGGCAACTTCCACCTTTTCATGTTCTCTGTAGTATGTGTGTATATATATCTATGTTCCATTCTATGCATCCGATGAAGTGGGCTGTAGCCCACAAAAGCTTATGCTCAAATTAATTTGTTAGTCTCTAAGGTGCCACAAGTACTCCTGTTCTTTTTTGTGGATACAGACTAACACGGCTGCTACTCTGAAACCTGTCAGGAAACACTATTTCAGATCTGATGCTATTGGTCAAGAATTAATACCACGTGCCATCCTAAAGTCTTTACTCATTTGCTACCGAGGCAAGAGTACCACTGAAGCTAATGGGAAGTTTTCTAGAATAACAACTGAATAAGGATTGCATATGAATTTCTCTTTACTAGTCTTTTTCACAGATTAGCCTTTCTGCTGCATACATTGCAGCAAAACTCAAGCTGTTCTAACAAGCATATAATTGCCTCTGATATATATAGGATAATGTCCATCTTAATCTGGGACTAGGCCTCATTGGAATGGCCATACTGGATCAGATCACATTCATTTTGTTCAATATCCTGTCTCTTATCATGGCCAGTACCAAATGCTTCTGAGGAAGGAGCAAGACACTCCAAAGCTGACAATTATGGAACAACCAGCCTGCAAGGAAGGTTTTTCCTAATGCCCATCATTTAGGGCTTGTCTACATGGCAAGTTACTGTGCAGCAAGCCAGGGTGTAGCTCTCCAGCACACCAGCTACTGTGCAGTGAAAGTCCCAACGTGCCATTTGACTTATTACACTTTCAATTAGTAATAGGCCAAATAGCACCCCAGGGTCTTTCACTGCACTGTAGCAGTATGCACACGGGATGTTACTGCGCGGCAAGCTGATGTGTTGCTGGCTTGCCGCACAGTAACTTGCCATGTAGACAAACTCTTAGCAGTTGATTGACCGGTCATGGAAGGAAGGGTGTGCTACATCCACTCAAGGACTGTAGCAGTGGCCACTCCCCAGTTCTATGTCAGGAAGATCCAGGTGAGTGTGCCTTCCTGAGCCAAAATGCGGTTCGTGTTGTACCCCAGGCAGGACTAACCATATAATGTACAATCACACCTGAATATCAGCTGCCAGACAATGAAAATTAAGGATAAAAATCCCTCCAATCTCTTAGTCACAGTGCAGATCTCCACTATATATTCCCCCCAAAACCCTTGTGGCTCCCAGTGTCTCATCAATAGACTCAGAAGTTTCAAGATGACTCAGTGGAACTAAGAGAGAAACAACAGAGTCCAGCCTCATTGGATTTAAGTCTTCTGGGGCAACACATGACTATGTAAAAAATGTGACATGAAGATTAGTGACTTGAAAAAAAGCAGGAAAAAAATCAAAGAAAAGAACTTCCTTTAATAGAAGGCTGATAAAGAAAAGACCTTGAGGGGACTAGTAAATCAAAAAGTACTACTCCAACGATGAATAGGTAAAGAAACAGTGTGAAATTAAAAGAATCCAATAATTCCTGACATTTGAAAAAATTTGCCTGTCACTTCAACATGTTCATTAAAGTTACCCTTTATTAAGCATCATATAAAGTTGCTAAATCTAACAAACTCTGAAAACCCTGTCATGTAATCACAGGCAAGTATAAACCTCCAGGGGCTTGTACAAGTCTCTTACCAGTGGTTCTTTCTATGTTAATGGGAGTTCCTACCTACCTTGTGTAATGCTGACAGACCCCACTCATCAGCAGGCAGGATTGAACCAAGGCCCTCTGGAGCTTAGAGCATTAGCTTCTATTGCATGAGCTAAGAGACAATTGGCTGTTAGCTAAGGTTGTAGAGCAGACTCATTTTATCTCTCTCTCGAAGTGGTCTCGGTGCCACTAGATGGGACAGAACACCACACCCAGGAGGTGTGTGGGTACACTTGCACCTAGCAACTCTAGTCTTGGACTCAGAAGAAAGGCATAGGTTCTGGAACTAGGGGTACCACGGGTGTTGCCCAATCACTAGCTTGAAGTGGTTTCCATCATACACAGGGTTTACAGTTTCGTTCAATGGCTCTCAGCACCCCCCATATACATATACTGAGGAAAGGCAGCAGTCAGGAGTTGTTCTGCAAAGTGTCCCCTACTGCTTTCACAAGACCACTGCCTCCCTGTATACCTGTGGGCTCCCTGTCCATTTAAGAATGGACCTGAGTCAGCAAAGTTTCTGGGTCCAGTCCTTGGGATGGAAATTAAAATTTTTAACAGGCTAATAAAATTAAATGGAGGGAAAACTGCAAATCCCTTGACCTGTATGGGAGCACAAAATGTGGGGTCTCCCTTGTCCTCAGATGAGACATCCCAAACAGTGTTAAAAAACAAAGGATTTTAGATTTCATCTTTCCACAGAAGAGAGAGCACTAAAACAAACACCCCCAGAATTCAGTGCAGCTTCCTTTCCTCTATTCGGCTATCTAGTCATTTCCAGCAGAGCCAGAAAGCTGACTTCCTCTCTTCTTTGTGTGTTCCAGTCTAGTTACATGAGAGCCTAATAATCCTCCCCCTCCCCGCCCCCACTGTTTCTATGCTCTGGTAATTAACTCTTCATGCATATAAAGTTAGAAGAAAGTCTGGTGTTCAGGCTGTCTTGGGTATTCCCTATTCCTCCCATGTACCAAACAGGTAATATAATCCATTAAAGAGCTAGGCTGAAGGTCCTATAAATCACCACTATAATAAACTAAACAGATGCTGCATAAGTAAAATCAAGCCCTTAATATTTGAACTTTAATGAGACAATGACCACCCATGTGAATTCTGATACTATCAGGCCTAGTGAAATCTATAATGCTACTAGAGCGCTGGATTGTGAGGACCTTAACTCAGGCTTGGTCCACACTGGGGTGGGGGATCGATCTAGGAAACGCAACTTCAGCTACGAGAATAGCGTAGCTGAAGTCGACGTTTCCTAGATCGAACTAAGTTTACTTACTGCGGGTCCACGCGGCGCAGGCAAGCTCCCCCATCGACAGCGCTTCCTCCTCTCGGTGAGCAGGAGTTCCGCAGTCGACGGGGGAGCGCTTCTGGGATCGATTTATCGCGTCCAGATGAGACGCGATAAATCGATCCCAGAAGATCGATCTCTACCCGCCGAATCAGGCGGGTAGTGTGGACCTAGCCTCAGAGTGAGTAGCACTTTACGTCACATGGAGTCTGATTGATTTCAGTGGGAATATTTTGGAAGTAAGGGCCAGATTTTCAAAGGTACTTAAGCACCTAAAGAGGCAGATGAACACTTAAATAAATTAGGGAGTTAGACACCTAACCTGTTTAGGTGCTTTTGAAAATCCGACAAAGTGCCCATCTGCATCTTTAATTGATTACATACCTTTAAAAATCTGATCCTAAATAACTATTCAATTTTCCCTCTCTTGGTATTGACACTTCCTCATCAATTATTGGGAGTGGACCACATCCACCCTGATTGAATTGGCCTTGTCAACACTGGTTCTCCACTTGTAAGGTAACTCCCTTCTCTTTATCTGTCAGTATACTTATGCCTACAACTGTAATTTTCACTCCGTGCATCTGAAGAAGTGGGTTTTTTTACCCATGACAGCTTATGCCCAAATAAATCTGTTAGTCTTTAAGGTGCCACCGGATTCCTTGTTGTTTTTATTCAATAGGAGTAAAAGATGTTACAATAGCCCTGTGCGAGTAATATTAATTCTCAGTCCCAAGCATTACAGGAATGGGCCTCATAAAATCAACTGAATTAAGATTCCCTAGTGTCTATTTACAATAAGGATTCTAGTCTGGACTTTGTTGTTTCTGTTAGCAGCAACAACAATAATGCTATTACTAAGGAGCTAGAAAATATTAATGTTCCCATATTTTGAGTATAATCAAAGAAATGAATACAACTGGTCTAAAATGGGACAATTTTCACAATAATCGTCAGAAATATGTCACTTTTTTGGTGGAAAATTTAGTATTTTTTTAACCAATGGTACACCTCTACTCCAATATAACGCGACCCGATATAACACGAATTCGGATATAACGCGGTAAAGCAGCGCTCCGAGGGGGCGGGGCTGCGCACTCCGGCTGATCAAAGCAAGTTCGATATAACGCGGTTTCACCTATAACGCGGTAAGATTTTTTGGCTCCCGAGGACAGCGTTATATCAGGGTAGAGGTGTAATAACGAACATTAATAGCAAATGATCATTTACCACACACATCTGCGGTTACATCCCTTGTTAAGAATGCCAGCATGTTAAAAAGTAAATTAATTATAATGTATTCATGATCAGAACATCAGTATACCAAAACATTAGCAAACAACTGCTATCAGACCTCTGCTTTAGAAGTTTTAGGTTGTTTCAGGCATTCACCCAAAGAAGTAATTAGTTTAATAATATTTGCCCATCAAAAATGCTGTTATTCAAGACATACTGGTTTATTCAAAGATACCAAGTATTTTTGATTAAATCAGTACATTCAAGGTCACAGGAATATAAGGTAAGCCACAAATAACTTGGAATATTAACGTTGTAAGATTTTCAGTTAAAAAAACAAATACAAATTTTGCTTTTTAAGAGTTCAAATGTGTAAAGTTGTTTTAAATCTCTTAAGTATTTAAACCACATTTTTTGAAAACTATCATTATGCATTTCCTGGACAAACTTGATGATTTTAATCATGCATCATGTCTTGTTAAGTCAGTTGTTTGGTATCTAATAATTTAACTGATGTACTGTAGCTGGACATGTAAAGTCCCAGCAATAGTAATGCAATAGCAACCCAAAATATAGCAAGTTCCCAATTTTGAGAAGCAAATCAAGTAATTCATACTTTAAGCCATTTTAATGTTTTTTTCCCCTGATCTATTGTCAAATGTAATTAATCTAGTCATTCCTCAATACTAGAGGGAACATAAACATAAAACCTATTAAGTTATTAAGAGTAATGGAAATCCACATGCTTAGAATAACCTGTACATTTCTTGGATTATCCTGCACAATTTTGGATCATCTTGTAAACTTGTATTTACTAAATAAGTGGAAATTCTAACCTGCTATACAACACTGCATATATATAAATTTATATTTCTAAATATAATTCCCATTTTGCCAGGTTGTTGATGTCAGGGCAGAGTTTCATTCGTCAGGGTAGGAGCAGGTATATGGGGTTCTCCCAGGGTGTGGAGATGTTGTACAGAACCATATCATTTTCAGGATATGAAGTCTCTTCCTCCCTCTTCAAGTACAGTCCCGATCTTCTCAGCATCCTCGTGCCATGAATATTTTCTGTGAATCTGACATTAATGTTAATGAACCTGCCTTTGTAGTCCACTAGGCTTTGAAGAACAAGTGAATAGTACCCTTTCTGTTTGACATATCCACTCACAACTTTCAGGGGGGCAAAGTATGGGGATGTGGGTGCCCTCGATGCTACCTATGCAGTTGGAAACCCCATTCTCTGGAACCCAGCTATCATTTTTGGAACTTTAATGATGACGACCACCCATAGTAGATGAGAGTGTGGATAGCTTCAAAAAGCTGCACCACCACAACTCCTACAGTGGACTTCCCCACCCCAAAATGGTTTGTGACTGACAGGAAGCTGTCTGGCATTGCCAGCTTCCAGAGAGCAATAGCCACCCACTTCAGTGCTGGTATGGGTCTATGGAACTGAGTGTTCTGCTGCTGTAGGTTTGGGGCCAGCTCCATACAGAACTCCAGGACCATCTGCTTCCTCATTCAGAAATTCAGCAGTCAATGGTTATTATCCCAGGCTTCCAAAATGATGCGGTCCCACCACAGCATGCTGGTTCTCCTCATTCAGAAGCAGTGGTCCACCAACGGACATACAGATGAAACACCGGCAGCCTCCTGTGACTGTGTCATAGGACATCAGTCACTGTCCATGTCACCCATCTTTGGCTTGTGAGAAAGGTCCAAGTCCATTTACCCAAGGTTCTCACTGGTTGCACACACACACACACACACACACACACACACACACACACACACACACACACACACACACACACACACACACACACACACACACACACCAGGAAGGAGCAGGAGCAGAACCACATTGTTGTTCACTGCTCCAGGTCTTCCACCAAGTTGGGCAAGAGAGATGGATGAGCAGGAGCTGCCATAGCCAAATGTGTGAAGTCATCTGCAGTACCACCAACACAACAAGACATATACTAGAGTGTGTTCAGTGCTGCACAGAACTCTGGGATACTGCCCCTGAAATGCTAGGGCTAACTTCACGTACCGAAAAAGTACAATGTGGATGAGGGTATACCCGGGTACAGATTGTATACTCATCTCCAGCACAGCATAGTTGGATACTTACATGGGTGTGGGATACATGGATGAGAATACACATGGCTAGAGTTGCCAATTTTGGTTGGACATATTCCTGATGGTTTCATCACATGACATAATTTTAAATTAAAATTAATCTTTAATTCCTGGAGACTCCAGGACAATCCTGGAGGATTGGCAACCCTACATATGGCCCAGTACCCATGGCCAATCACCAGTGTAGATGTAGCTTTAAACTTGAGCTATATTTGCTAACATTCATGAACATTTCAATGAATTTGTCCAAGACATGGGTTAAGTGGAAACACTCAGTGGCTTCATGTGGTTTTGACCCATAAACAGGCAAAGGTTTTATGGATGAGTCTCACTTTGAGTTGTGTGGTGCATTCCCTCCGCTTTAGAACCCCAGCTGCCCCACTGAGCTCAATGGAGTTACATGGACTGTAAGCAAGGGCAAAATTTTCCCTGCCGATTTTGTTCAAACCTAAAACTGAAAGGGCCTGATTCTCCTTGTACAATACAGCTTGTTTAAAATGAGCACAAAATTGTAAATCACTATCAAATCAAAATGCTAGTGTTCCATACCCACTTTGTCCAAGGTTAAATGATTTCACGAGATATAAGGCAGTGGATGCTCTAAGGGCTTGTCTACATGGCAAAATTGCACAGGTTTAATTTGAGACGTGATTTTAAACCAATTTCATTATGCCAGTGCTGTGTTCATTCTTGCTTCTTTAAACCAGGTTTTTTTCAGTTTATCTAAAGTCAATTCGGAATCAATTTAAGCTATCCTAAAATAAGCCACACAAACAGAAATAAGAGTATATATATATAGGGAGTTCACACTGGCTTAGCTAAACCAGTTTAAAAATTAATTTAAATCAAGCCCCTGCAACTTCTGTATATAAACAAGGTGTAAGGGTTGAAAAAAACACACGAGCTAAGAGAAGAGTTTTGCACCACTGCTGTATGAAACAAGACTGCCAAGCATGACACACCTGTAGTCTGTATTACAACAGTGTATATTGTATGCACTTAGCTCAGTTCCCCCATTCAAAATAGGATTTGTCAGTCTGAATTTTTTAATAATCCATTTTATTTGTAAGGCAAAAGCAATGTGGAAAGTGCACAATAATATTTAATTCTGATCTCATTGACATTGATTAATTAGCTCTGTAATGTGAACTAGACATTGTTAATGACATATAAAACTTGGCACTTTGTTTCTTCCTGTCATCATATATAAGAGACATCAGTTGGGATTGCTGAGTTCTTTAAAAATGGTCAGTTATTGAGTGTAGCTACTTGGTATCAGCCCTAGGCTAATTTTATTCTGTGCACCTGAAGTTTTAGAACATGTATGTGTGAAAAAGTGAGACAGACATACAGACAGGTAAAATTCAGGGCCAAATCCTGATGTCTTTATTTAGGGGCTGCTCCTGCAAAATGCTTACTCACACAGATATGATAGTCTTTACACATATGAAAAGTCTTTACACATTAGAAAAGTCTTATGGCCAGTTCTATGCAACCCCCATAAAGTCCAATGGGAGTTGTGTGTACACATGAAAAGGCAACTGGGTTCTTAATGGTAAATCTCTCTCCTCTCCCCCCCCCCCCCCCTTCTTCTGAAACAAAAGAAAAGAAAAGAAAAGAAAAGAAAAAAGCTTGCTACTGTCCAAAATTAGCTAGTTTCAAAACATTCCTACCTCGCATAATACTCATGATGAGTGCAAAAGTTATTGGATAAAAGAAAAGAGAATGGGATGAGACACAGTTAATCAAAAACACTAAAAGCTTAATTCTGACATTCTTCCTTACACTGAACAGTGCCTTACTCCACTGAATTCCATGAAAGTACTCACAGAGACGAGTAAGGATGGTGACTGTTCTTAAAGTTGGACAGTTTATTTCTCAAATATCAGATACCTTCCAAGTTAAACTAACTGTATATATTTGATACTACCCTCTTGTGCATTAAGATCCAATCTTAATTATACTATTACATGCTATTTCCAGTGTTTCCAACTCACAATTTTATCACAGGTCTTCTGATATTTGTATTTTTCTTTGATGTCCCAGCACTTGGAGTCCTGTGAATGTGAGAAACTCATCTTTCATTTAAATAATTTAATTTTAAGCCCCCACGGTTGTGGAGAAATTCTTGAAAACCACCAACAAAATATATCCTAAAGGTTCAAAAACCAGAAAGCAAATTTAAAGAACCCAAATTATATTATTTTTAAGCCAATCTCATGATTTTGGGGCTCTGACTCATGATTTTTGAATGCTTGGGTGGCAATACAGCAATTTCATACATTTCTCCCCCCTACAATATTAGATAACCATGCACAGCACCTTGAATAAAATGTGTTTTCATTCTAGCATACATGCTCTATTTTTATTGTAACAATGGTCTAGTATGTCTGTATTAATTTAGTCATTTTATAGATAAGTTCTCTCTAAAATATGTATCTACTGACACCTGCATTTTAGTTTCTTGCAGTTACACGGTCTATATTGGCCAGTAAATTTTCACTGTGGGTTTTATTATGCTTATTATTTTAATATGCTTTGTAAGAATGGTTCACTCTTTACTTTTCATATAAATGACTTTCTGAACTCCACATATACAGTACTACAAGATGTGTGTGTACAATATTGTATGATAAATTGTATTTGAAAAATAGTATATGGTCCTGTAATTAAAGGCTGTATCATAATATATACAGGTACATCCAAAGGAGCAGAGTTAAGACTGTGCAACCTTAATGTTGTAATTCCTTGACTTTTGAGCTTGTAGTCCTCTTATCATTTAGGTTTTTTGTTACAAGCTTTTGGAAAGAAAAGGAAAATCCATAATGTGAGACCATTTCACTAGACAAATGGCCTGTACACTTTGACATCTGAAGGCATTAGAGTCTTGGAACCTTCGGAACTGTGCAGTTTTTGCTTTCCAAGATGTGTTGTAAGCAGCACCAACATGACTCCAGCCTGGCTGCTTCATCCCCATCCCACACAGATTGATTAGGAGAAGGGGTACATCTATTTAAGGGAGCTAACCCCCCACCCCACTCTGCTAACAGGTCTCTGCCCGCTGTTGCCAGACAGCTTTTAGGCCATGGCTGGTAGTGATGAGTCCTCAGTCTTGGTCAAATGTGTAGCACCGGCCCTCTGCCCACAATGAATTTGTGGCAAACTTGACAGAGAATTTCCCCCCCATAAAGGTGCAATGTGCCATGGAAGATTTATTTTAAAGTAATATACCCAGTATTGTATTCACAATGGAGGTAAATTTACTGAAAGCATTTGGACACTGAAACACAAATAGCAATTTAAAAATGAATATTTATAGAGGAGCTTTGTAATGTGGTGATCAATAGTTAAACAGCATTTCCAAATGAGAGTCAGATTAGCTCACTTGACCAGTTCCAGCAAAGCTTCTGAAGAATGCTATTTTGCCATTATGGTGCTACGACCTATATGTTAGATGTTTTAACATTAGTAGTGAGCACTTGTGTGCACATTGCACAATCCTTTTTTGACCCTTCTCCTTTCTAAAGAAACTCCCACACTTAACAAAAGTAGCTTCATCACGGAGCCTCAAAATTGCCGAAGTTAATACAATGATTTAAAGTGATCAGTGGCTTGGGCCACTGAGCATTGAGTCACTGATCAAACTGAATTGCTTCCTTCATTTCTAATGTGCCATCACATCCATCTGCCCATTTTCTATTGCTGCTAGGTATTGCTTATCTCCAATGACAGCATAATATAACCCTGCCAGGAGACAGTGTCTTCTTTCATTGTTTTATTTCATGAGACCCACATGGGTTAACTTCACATACACAAACCAGACTGAAGACATAAAATATGGCAGAAAGGTGGCTATCACCATTCCTTCAAATTTCACTGTGAAGCATAAGTATTGGGGATTGAATCACGCCTGTGGGTGTAGCAAGTATACTTCTCACCCCCACACACCCAGCCTGCTGCCTTGGGATTCTGTGAGGGTAAAACAGTTTAAGATTCCAGGTGGGGCTCCAGACAAGCCCTGATTCTTGGAAGAACTTTCACCAATGTGTCTTCCAAATGCCCTGCTCCTGCCCCTGTGTCAACTGGTCTTGCAACAGCCACCTCCAGGCCCCCTGGGGAGTGAGGGTTGCATCACTATATGCTCCCCTTTTAGAGGCAGCCTTTCTGATGCACCCTCCAAATTGCAGGCTTACTCTTATGGAACCCAGCAGGGAAAAAGGAAACTGGTCCCATTATAATTGAGTCAAAGATATTCTTCAGGTTCAATCTAATACACCTCTACCCTGATATAACGCTGTCCTCGGGAGCCAAAAAATCTTACCGCGTTATAGGTGAAACCGCGTTATATCGAACTTGCTTTGATCCGCCGGAGTGCGCAGCCCCCCCACTGGAGCACTGCTTTACCGCGTTATATCCGAATTCGTGTTATATCAGGTCGCGTTATATCGGGGTAGAGGTGTACCACTGAAATTGATACAGAAGACACATGTATCAATTACAGTCTTTGTGGCCCAGATAATCCTCCTGTGTGGGATAAACTTGCATAGGGAAGGACACTGTGGAATTCACCTTGCAAAGTTTCCTCTAGCTCATTCCCTTTGGGAGAAAAACTGACTTAAGCCCCAACATCCTTTGAATCTCCTGATATACACATGAATCAATCTCCACAGATTTGATGGACAGGATAGAACTAAATTCACTTAAAAATCTGAGAGATGGGAGATGTTTTCTTTTCATTCCTGTTCTGGAAACATGTGACTCTATTAGGGGTGCTAAACTATTTGCTTTGAAGATGTTGTGCTGGAGTTATTTTATTTCTGAAAAAATTTCCATTCTATTATTAAACTGATAATGATTTTCATGTAGAGATGTAATCTACTAACAACAGAAAAGAAGGACAAGGACGTTACCCTCCATTTGCAGTATTTCTCTGCAATACTACTTGTTTTTAAAAGAATCAGGACAGAATAGCTAGGTGTGCATTTGATTTCTGCATTTGTCTGAGCTCTACACCCTGCTGTTCTTCTGCAGTGCTTATTGAAGGAGACACAATGTGAAGAAGGTGTGTTCAAGGTAATTTCTCAAGGAAGCATTGTTCTTTCTCAACTTTTATTTAAAAAAAAAAGTAAAAATACAGCCAACAGGTCTGTACTCTACAGAGGATCCAAACTTGTAGTACCTGCAATTATCTCACAGAATTATGTGCTTTCTTATCCCAAAGGACTGCTTCCAGGAAGAGGTATTTAAAGAGACAACATTGTCACCTTAGATACCATTGTCCTAGGGTTTCCATAAATAGTAATTTAACTGTATATGTACGTCATGAAAGGTTGCTAGAGAAAAACACAGTTTAGGAACTTAACTCATTGGCATCTGGACTGTGCTGAATTGCTTATTCTGTCAGTACTATATCCAAAGGTAGTAATTCTAAAAATGATTATTCAATGCTAATCTTACTCTTTAATAAGTAAGTGAAATTTCTGGAAATGGAGATTTGGCAGGAGAGGTTTGCACAGGTTGTCATGGTTCAGAAGCATCTAGATCTCATTGAAAGTTGGCTTCACTAAACCTGAAAACGTATTTTATCATTTTGCCTACTTTAAGTAGAATGTATTGAACATTTATCCATCTCAAAAAACCATTGTAAGAGATTGCCAGTGCTTTTAGCCTCCTTGTTATACTTGACACTGTGATTTAGAAGCAGCCTAGACTTCGATTAGCAGTTGTGTTGTAGGTCAGACTGGCAAAGCTATGTGTGGATGCTTAAGGCCTGATCCTCAGAGGCACTGAGCAATCATAAATGTCAGTATCACATGTTTAAACAGTATCTTTCTGCACTTAGCTCAGAATTAGGAAATACTATCCCTTATAAAAATGCTACAGTATGAACCTTTTTAGTTTTCCATCTTTTCCACACCATTTTAGAGGATGACTGTCTCAGTTTCAGGGTTAATTGCACCTTTGACTCCTTCCCCCCTCTCCGGTCTTCCTTGAGGGCACCCACTTAAGGTTTTAGGCTTCCCAGCTGTCACTGCTCTTGAGGTGGAGACCTACATCTCTCTCCCTTCAGACCGGGGTTTTAGGCTGGTAGTCCTTCTGCACCCCACTGTGATTTCTCAGCAATTCTGACCAGTGTCTAGCACTTGTGGCTAACTCTTTCTCCAGGGACCATAACAGTTTATACGAGATATCAGCCAGACTTCACAAAGCAAACTGCATTTATTCTTAGAGTAAAAGCAGTGCAGAGAAAATATATGAAAAGCAATATAAGAACCTACATTCATGCTAAAAACTTAAAAGAGATCAGCCCAACTTCACAATAGACTCCTAGTAGATGTCAGTCTTTCAGACCCGCCAACTGGGGTTTTTCCCCTTGGTTACAAGTTCATGTCAGTTTTTAGATCAGGAACCAGACAACAACTGGACAATTCAGCTGCTTCTTTATACAGCTTGGGCCTTTGATCTCCCGTCTCTGGGAACTGGTAATCACCAGTCAATGGCTCTCTCAGCAGGGCATAGCACAGTGGTGGGCAACCTCTGGCCTGCAGCTGCACACGGACCATCAGGGTAATCCACTGGAGGGCCACCAGACAGTTTGTTTACATTTGCACGGCCGCCCGCAGCTCTCAGTGACTGCGGTTCGGCGTTTCCAGCCAATGGGAGCTGCGGGAAGTGGCACAGGCCACAGGGACGTGCTGGCCGCCGCTTCCCGCAGCTCCCATTGGCCAGGAATGGCAAACCGCAGCCACTGGGAGCTGCGGATGGCCGTGCAAATGTAAACAAACTGTCTGGCAGCCCACCAGCAGATTACCCTGATGTGCCACGTGTGGCCCGCGAGCCGCAGGTTGCCCACCACTAGCATAGCATCAAAAGGTTGGAATTTGCCTTATCTGGTTCCCCAGGAAACCCACTTAACACTTGTCCCAAAAGTCTATGCCTGTCTGGCACCTTTCAATATAGTTATTTGAACTCCTTATACTTCCCAGGTCTCACATCTGTCACAACAACATTCTAGAGTGTACCTCAACAGCCGCTAAGAAAAATGGTGGGTGACCCTGGGGCTGGGAACCAAGAGAACTGGTGTCTAGAGCCTTGACATCACGGGTAGCTGTGGAACTCTACAGAATGGGCCAAATAAGCTGGTGAAGACCTGACACAAGAGTTACTGGGATGGGCCAGGGGAAGCCCTGTTGTAAGGATAAGGAATGGAACACATTTTTGCTATATTTCACTAAACTGCCCCCAGGAAGAGGAATATGAGTTCACTGGTGAGTTGGAGGGGAAATTGAGGCTGTGGTGATCATGGTGCTGTGCTGTGGACAGGCTTGTGCTGGACCATTGCAAAAGTGCCATTTAAGAGGAATCAGAACCCTTAGGAGGATGATCATGGGCGTTTAGAATGTTCTGTGAGTGGAACTCAAACAGTACAGCAATGTCCATGAATCAGCGTGATTTTATTGTTGTAGTGAATATTGCAGCATCTCTGAATAGAAGCATCAGCAGATGTGGTGAGATAAAGAATGCGTAAATACTGTATTTCATTTTGACTACTTCAGGGCTCGATATTATTATTATTATTGTTATTTTAGTGATTGTGAAAAGTTCCAGGTTGACAGAGACAGAAGCCCTCTACTTTATAGCATGGGCAGTCTGCAGGGCTGTCAATTTGGCAATAGCAGCTGTGGTGAGACCAAGTGATTTATCCCTCCAGGCAACTTCTTGGATTTCAGCGTAGCTCCAGTAAATGTTTGTTGAAGGAAAAAAAATAAAGTGGGAAGAAAAGACATGCATGGCTGATATCAAAGAAAACAAAAAGCCTCGTTGTTCCAAATAGATTGGAAAAGCAGATTAAAAAAAACCTAGTTCATCCATGTGAAAAAAAAAACTGACCCTTGAAATGCTACTAGTGATCTGCTATGAAAATGCTGATTATGCCCATTACTCTGATACCCGAGAGATGCTTTCACTTCAACTTCCAATTCTACCACAATTTTAAAGAAAAATTGAAAATAAACAGGTTTGATCCTCAGTTACTTAACATTTATATTGCAGGTGTGCCTAAAGGCTACAACAACGTTGGGCCCCATTGTGCTAGGTGCTGTACAAAATATATTATAAATGTCAGTTCCTGACAAACTCATGCGTGGTGCAGCTGGGGAAGGGAGAGTCATCCCTTTATCTTTCAGCCACCTGTATCTTTCAGCCATCAAATCTGAGACTATATGCCACATGACCAAAATATGGAAGACCTGTTTTGTTGCATGCCATGCCATAATAATGTTTTTAAGTAAAAAAATAGTTTTTAAAGGATGTTTTCTCACTGTGTGAATTAAATTAGCCAATTTATTTTCTTCTCAAAAAGAAAATTGGGAAAACAAACTCATCCTTTGTGTGCAACCATAAATATTCCCCACATGGGTTGTCAGCAGCCCCTTAACTTTCAGATCCCCAGCACAGACCTCGGTAGAAGTTATTGGGTGAGGTTCTTTGGCCTATGTTATGCAAAAGGCCAGACTAGATGATCATAATGATGTCTTCTGGCCTTCTAATAAACAAAATACTAATAATAATCTATGAAACCTCTTAAGCTAAAGTAGCAAGTTATTTGTGGACCCCCCCCATTCAAGGGATCTCAACATACACTGCACCAGAGGGTAACAAAATGGTTGCACAGCAGTAGAGAGTTGGAGATAAGGATTTATAGGGTCTATTGTTTGCTCTGGAAGAGGACTGTGGTCTAATAATTAGAGACACAATAGCCAAGCACATCGATTTTGGACATGCTTTCTAAAAGGCAATGGGGATGAGTGGATGAGAGTTACCTCTGCTATATTGGACACTTGGCTTCTGTTCCTAGTTCTGCTAGAGTGACCCTGTACAACCTCTTAGTTAACTTATATTTTAAAAAAGGTGGTGGGGGGAGTGATACCTACAGGGATTTAGGGCCTTGTTCATTAATAAGGGCTGTGGTTTATACAGAAATATTAACAGCAGTCAACAGAGGTGAAACTAGAACTCATTGCCTCCTGACCCGTGCCCCCTCCCTTAGGCTAATGGGTATGTTGTCATTTCTATCTCAGAACATCACATGCCTATCCAGTGCAGAAGACCAAAGAGCCTTATTCAAACACAACACAGAACATCCTGCAAAATGCAGTGTGCTTGCAATCTTTTAAGCCTCCTTCCCACTGACTTCAATACTGGAGCTGGCTGTGGGTCAGACTGACCACCAGCATAAATTATAGCAGTCATATGGCTGCTGCAATTTAGACCATCAGGAGCTGTCCCCAAAGTGGGAATTCCCTGACAGCAGAAGTAGCCCTAACTGCCCCCTTTAGATACACTTTGTGCTACTACAGCAGCAAAAGGGATTTAACCTGGTCAAGAATCTGGCCCACTGCCTGCAAGTTTCTAATTTCTTATGTCTTCTTATTTCATTCAGTCTTCCTCCTGTTTTTCATGTATCTACCTTATTTTGAAAATGCAGTGCTAACATTACAGTGAGTTCTGTACATAGATCAATGGGAACACAAGACTCTTTTGTGTTCTGCAAACATTTTACATGGAGATTCACACTTGGTGTCATTATCAGCTTTGAAAATGTATGTATATCTTCCATCCCCTCTTTGCCCTCCCATCTCCAAAATTGCTAAAGGAACATTAAGATTGCAAAGTCAAGCATTCAAAAGTTAGAGGTGCTAGAATTAAGGTTTCCCATGCAACTTTAATTTGGTCCCTTCATGCATATGCATTATCCTAGTCTTTAATTATGTGATCACATTCTATTTTTGACACAGGACTCTGGCCTCATTCAATGCAAGTGATAGACGGTGCACAGTGAAGGCCTGATTCAACACACATTGATATCACTGAGGGTCTTTCCAAGTCTTCAGTGGGCTTTGGATCAGGTCTTAAATCAGGCAGCTGTTTATTATGTCTTTTTAGCTTTCTCACTCATTATGTGTTCCCATGTTTTATTTACTGGGATACATATAGGTAGAGCCCTGCCTGGATACAAATTTATATCCCCGGATGCAGATATCCATGGATATAAATCAGTATCCACAGAATCACAGGGCTCTCCCAGTGGCGAAAGGAGCAGAACATGGGGCTGCTGCTCGCAGAAGCCAGCGCCCCGCACCGGCAGCTCCTCCAGTGTGGCTGTACTTCCCCCAGCCTCACCCCCAGCTCTGCCCCCATCCCTTCCACGCACGCAGGGCCGACGCTTCCACTAGGCGACCCTAGGCGGTCGCCTAGGGCGGCAGGATGTGGGGGGTGGCATTTCGCCGCCCTCTGCGGAATTTCAGTGGCGGGGGCTTCTTCCGCTCTGGGTCTTCGGCGGAAATTCAGCAGCGGGTCCTTCACTCGCTCCGGGACCCGCCACTGAAGTGCCCCGAAGACCCGGAGCGGAAGGACCCCCGCCGCCGAGAACGCAGCTTCAGAGGAGGAGCTGCCGCCGATTACTGTGGAGGAGCGCTGCTGCCGAGGGTGGCAAAAACCCTGGCGCTGCTCCTGCATGCATGGGGGTGTGCTGCTTGAACACAAGAGCGTGACCAGGGACAGCTGCGAGTGAGCCGGGTGCCCACTTGTGTGGCCAGGGCTGGGGATGATACAGCCATGCTGGAGGAGCTGCTGGCTTCTGGGGGTGGCACAGAATCATAGACTATCAGGGTGGGAAGGGACCTCAGGAGGTCATCTAGTCCCACCCCCTGCTCAAAGCAGGACCAATCCTCAGACAGATTTTTGCCCCCCATCCCTAAATGGCCCCTCAAGGATTAAACTCACAACCCTGGGTTTAGCAGGCCAGTGCTCAAACCACTGAGCTATCCCAGCCCCACATTCTGCTCCTTTTACCGCTGCAGTTCCTGGGAGAGCCTTGTGGTTCCGCGGATACCAATTTATATCCACGGATATCCGCATCTATAGGTACAAACTTGTATCTGAGCAGGGCTCTACATACAGGAAATGAAAGTAGGGGCATGTCACCAAGGAAGTATACATGGGAATAGCATGACCACGTAGAGATATAATCAGGAAAGCCAAGGCAAAGAATGAGTTACAACTGGCAAGAAATAACAGAGACAACAAGAATGGGTTCTACAAATATGTCAGACAAAAAAGATCAAGGACGGTGTGGGTCTGCTGCTCAATGGACAAGGTGAGCTGGTAATGGAAAATGATAGGAAGGCAGACCTGCTCAATGCCTATTTTGTTTCAGTCTGCTAACAAAAAATAACATGTGACCAGATGACTAGTGAAGTTACCATAGACAACAAAGGGGAAGGGATGCAGATCAGGATTAGTAAAGAACATGTCAGATCTTCTGACCAATTTGAATGAATTCAAGTCAGCAGGGCCCAACGCTATTCACCCCAGGGTACTGAAGGAGTTAGTTGAAGAAATCTCAGATCCACTGGCAATAGTATTTGCAAACTCGTGGATGACAGGAAAGGTCCCGGAAGACTGGAGAAGGGCTAATGTAGTGCCTATCTTTAAAAGGGGCACATCCCTCAATACCTTGGAAACTACTAGAGCAGTGTATGAAACATTCCATTTTCAAGTACCTGGAGGATGAAGGGGTAATCACTAGCATCCAGGATGGATTTACTATGAACAAATCATGCCAAACCAGCTTCATTTCCTTCTTTGACAGGGTAACTAATTTGGTGGATAGGGGGAATGCGGTGGACATAATATACCTGGACTTCAGCAAGGCTTTTGACACAGTCCTACATGATATTCTGATAAGTAAGCTGGAGAAATGCAGGCTCGGCGGAACTACCATTAAGTGGATACATAATTGGTCAAACAACCACAAACAAAGAGTAACTATTAATGGAAAGATGTCTGGTTGGAAGGAGGTCTCAAGTGGGGTTCCACAGAGATCTGTTTTGGGTTCAGTGTTGTGTAACATCTTTATTAATGACCTGAATGTAGGTATAGAGAGCATACTGATCAAATTTGCAAATGACACAGAGCTAGGGGGGTTGCCAACACTTTGGAGAATAGAGCTAAAATTCAAAGGGATCAAATTGGAGAACTGGGTGATAGACAACAAAATGAAATTCAACAAAGATAAATGTAAGGTGCTACACTTAGGGAAGAAAAACCAAATGGACAAATACAGAATGAGGGATAACTGACTTGGCAGCAGCACTGCTGAGAAGGATTTGGGAATTGTGGTGATCACAACCTCAGCATGAGTCAACAATGTGATGCTGATGCAAAAAAAGCAAATGCAATTTTAGCTTGCATTAACAGAGGCATAGCATGCAAGTCACGGCAGGTGATAGTACTGCTCTACTTGGTTCTGGTTAGGCCTCAGCTGGTGTACTGTGTCCAGTTTTGGTCACCAACGTATAGAAAGGATGTAGAGAAAATGGAAAAGATCCAGAGGCGAGTGACAAAGGTGATCAAAGGGATGGAATGAAAGCCATACAAGCAAAGGCTGAAGAAACTGGATGTGTTTAGTTTGGAAAAGAGGAAAGTAAGGGGGGACATGATACTGATCTTCAGATACTTGAAAGGCTGCCATAGAAAAGATGGAGAAAAGTTGTTCTTTCTTGCCACAGAGGGCAGGACAACAGGCAATGGATTCAAACTACAGCATAGTAGATTTAGATTAAATCTCAGGTAAAACTTCCTAACTGTAAGGACAATGGAACAGGTTGCCTAGGGAGGTTGTGGAAGTTCTTTCACTGGAATTTTTCAAAAGGAGGCAGGATAGCCATCTGTCTTGGATGGTTTAGACCTAACAAATCCTGCATCTTGGCGGGGGTTAGACTAGATGACCCTTGCGGACCCTTCTAACCCTATGGTTCTATGATTCCATGATACTGCACTCCACTCAAACCTGGTACCAACCACAGAATGATTAATTTTCTCATGGGCTTTTTTGTGGTGCTTGCCACTGTAGTACCTGAACACCTCACAATCATATTTATCTTAACAGCTTTCTTGAGAGGGAGGGAAGTACTGTTAGTCCCATTTTATTAATGGAGGCATAGTTTTGGGGAGAGAAGAGAATACCAAGGGTGATTTAAAAAGAAACCACAATATGTTTCTGTGGATAGAGAATAGCCTGAGCTATGTACTCTTCCAAAACCTAGAATGACACAAGAGAGTGCTTTATCTACTATACACACTGTGAGAGGTGCTTGAAGTTGAAACAGAAGTTAGATTTATGGTAAATGGTTGTTACATTTAAATAAACTGTCTAATATTTCTTTCCTTTTTTGAAGGCTGGTACTATGTTTGATTTTCTCTAATCCTCTGGTATCTTCCCACAAACCCAGAACATTTCAAAAGTTGCCAGTGTGCAAGAAATTTATTTGTCAATTTCTTTCATACACATCATCCAGAGATACTGATCTGTATAAGTCTGTTTCCCAAATATTCCATTACCTATTTGTATACCGATAGCTATTTTCACATTTTCCTTTCAAATTGAAAAGAACTCTTTATTTAATGCAAAACTGGATGGATGAAAACAGTAGGAGACAGAGAGTGATGTAAAAGGAGTTATCACCTGGAGTGACCAGGAATTTATTTCTTCTTGGAACTTAAGATTTTTATATGTATTGAATGAATAGGAAAGAATAAGTAGAACTGTGTCCACTGAACTCTGATATA
This sequence comes from Emys orbicularis, assembly GCF_028017835.1. NCBI lineage: Eukaryota > Metazoa > Chordata > Testudines > Emydidae > Emys > Emys orbicularis. Next base: position 261,561,388 of record NC_088683.1, on the reverse strand, counting down.
TCATGAGAGAAAGGGCTAGTATGGAACTGTTTATGGGTTTGCTGGTAGCTGACATCTTCTGCTGAGCTTTCTTCTGAATGGAAAAACTGCAGATTCAACCCCTGGTATGAAGTATTTTAATTTCAGCATTGTGCAATCATTTTGACCTGCAGGAGGTGAATCATTCAGCCATTTATCTGTTAATCAATTCTGACATCCTCCAAGAACAGGAATAATTAATCACACCTTCCCTGGGTTTTGTGTTTTCATAAACAACATTGTTTTGATGTCATGTTCCCTTGGTTTGATATAGTTGGGATCTTGCCACCTGTGATCCAAGACTTCTTTCTTCCATGACTACACATCATGTTGCTAAAATAACCCTTTTATTATAATTTAATTATACTATAGCTTTGTTTAAGATAATGATTATTTTGGCTTCCATTTAAGAGTCAGAAAATGTACTAATTCAGTCTGAGGAAAAATTGCCACAAAGCACTAATTCATTCCACTATACAGGCATAATTCTTAAAAACCTTGTGTCCTTTCATGTGAGTCAAGTTAGATTTTTAGGCTAAGAGTCTCTGGTATCTCTCAAAATATGTTTATTCCTAATTAGACATAATCATTGAAACCTCAGTTTTGTTATGGAATTACATAATTTCAACTCTTCTCCTTAGGGATATGTCTGTTAAAAACAGAGGGAGACATTCCATCCTCCAACCGTGAATTACACTTCTTCAAAGAGAAACAATTTTCCCACAGAAAGATTATTTCTAGTATAAAGAGGAATAGAGTTTGCCATACTATTTCAACTTAAATATTACAGAGTGGTCTGAAAACTTTTATCTTCTGTGGTTACAAGTCACATCTGTTTTTAGTAACTGGTGGAATGACCAATCAAAGGTGATCTTCCTAACTGATCCTCATGGGCAGCTCATAGTTTCAGCTAATGCTGGTCAAATACTGTGAAGAGTGTTCAGGCACATTTGTTCAAATTATGAACAGCCAGTGGGTTTGACTATGTTCACCCCGTTTATTATTGTTCACACAAAACGTCTGAGGAATGGCAGCTCATCAGAAAACTTGTTCACGTGTGACTGAGGGTATCTGTGTAAGCACAATCATACTGCAGTCAGAGTGATTCATTCCCCTCTCGTGCTGCCAGCCATCAATTGGTACAAAATGTCAAATGCCCACTTAGGTAAGCTTTTATTCTTACTGAAATAGATACTACACTAACCAGCACCTTATAGGTACATAGATAGGCTTAGAAACTGTGAAGGTGTTCACTCGCCACAGGAACACTCGTGGTCAGGTGTGACACCTCTCGCCCCATATGACTCTCTCTGTTAACACTCCATCACTGTGGTGATCTCTTTTCCCGTAACTCAGCCCTCCAGCCAGGACACAATATGTAGTCTAACCCTTCTGAGGTAACAAAAGTCCCTCACAAGATTGTCTATGGCCCCAACTAAGGGCCCTTGGTCCTCACATCCTGGCCTCAGGACTTTCTAATGTCCTTTTCCAGACTCACACCATCTTGCCAGTGTCTCTCCCACTACACCAGGTTCCAGCCCAGGGATCTTATAACCAGCAGTCCAGGTTTACACATTCCCACTTCTTGCTGCTGTTTTTCGAGTCTTCATACCCATCCTTTCTCAGGGCTTCTTTCTTGCAACCTCTCTAGGTTGACCCTTCTTTCAGGGCCCTCCTTTGGAATCTCCTAACAAAATTCCAGCATAAAAATATAAACTTTAATCAACTTCCATCCTCCTCAGGCTTTTCCTTTTAAGGCTCTTTAGTTTTCTTTTCTCTGTTCCTCCACAGAACACCTCCCAGGGCTTTCTATCCATGGCAATCCAAATCCTACCCCTCTTTCAGGGTGCACCACCAGAGCCTGCTCCATCCCAGGGGTTGCTTTATGCCTCCACAGCTGTTTGTCAGCCTTCTTAACTCAAGTTAGAATCCCAGGGCTTATTCTCCCCCCAGCTTTCTCCTCACCACCTCTCTATTTCCCAGAGAATGACTGTAGGCTCTCTCCCTACAGCCTGTCTTTGTCCTGGTCTTTGTTTCTGGTGCAGCAGTTTCATCCTTTGCACTCTGTCTAGTGTCCTTAAGGTAACAGCAAAGCTTTCTTTGCCCTGTTCCATTTCCCTAACGTTCTCACTTGTCTCTTTAGGATAAAATGTTTGATTCCATGCCGACTCAATTTTCCTTATAGAAACTGTCTTTCCATAGAATATTGCCCACAATGCCACAGAACATGATCAAGTTTCTTTGGTTTTGCCCACATTACACAGCCAGTCTTTATATCTTTTTAATCAGTTTCACTTATCATTTAAGGCACAATGACCTGTTGGGCACTCTAAAAATGACTACTTCATTTTTTCCATCATGACTGTGGAGTATAGTATGATTTTTGATTTTTGAGACTAAATAATGGAATCTTCATTCTTTGGTTTCCTTAGTCCATAGTTCTTGTCATTCCTTTGCAATCTCTTTTATGACCACACTTTTAAAGACTTGTCTACTTTGAGGTATCATAATATCCACCTCCTAATTTTTTAGAGCATGTTTTGCTGCTTTGTCAGCCATCTCATTTCCAATACGCACTGGAATCCATGTTATTGCTACATAAATACCTGCTTGCATTATTTCCATAGTTAGGAACATTATTTCACATACTGTATTATGTTATTTCTGCTTTCTGAAATTCCTGTTCTATTGTCGTTATTCCTGACAAGGAATCAGATACAATTACAGCTGCAGCTGGTCACCCTTATCCAGATTAGTACCAACAGTCTTGCCATTACTTCAGCTGTCAGAATGGTCACATAATTCGATAGCCTTTTAGATTTCTGGATTCCACAACAAGGAACACAGAAGGCTGATCCCACTCTATCCATGCTCTCATCTTTTGATCTGTTTGTATAGACTTGGCAAAGCTGGTCATAAATAAATTCAGAAATTTCATTGGTCTTAATATGCGGTTTTTAACTTCCCTCCGTTTTTTCATACAATTCCAAATCCACAAATGGGAATAACTGCCCAGCTGTAATTTGATTTCCCATGACTTAAAATTTTCAGTTCTCTCAAGTTTTCTTTTTTACATATCTCTTATCCATGTTTTTTTACCCTGATAGTATGAGGAAGTCTGTGGCAATCATTTTGTCTACTAAGCTCCCAGCAATCCTCATAAATATGTTGTGTACTTCTATTTTCATGATTCCCTTTACCTTTGCCCAGAAGATTAGATCTAATAGTTTCAGCTTTAGATTTGTAGGTGCTTCCCCAGTGGCTATTTGCAGCACACACACTGGTGATGTTATCATTGTGCCACATGCCAATTGCAAAGCTTGGGTCTGGAGCAGTTCCAATTTTCTGAGAGTTGTTTTAGAGGCTGGACCAAAAGCTTGGCATCTGAAGTCTGAAATTGATCTTATCAATGCTCTCTACATCATCATCAGTATGTTCTTATCTGCACCCCATTTGTTTCCAGCTACACTTTTAAGTAAGTTCATCCTACTTTTACACTTTTGTATGATATTATCTATATGACTTTTTCCAAGTTAACTTCCTATCAAGCACCACTTCTAGGAACATAAAGTTTTGAACTATCTGAATTTTTTCACCATAAAGAAATAAAACCCATTCTCTATTTTTCTTCCTGATTAAAAGCATTCCCCTTTGTTTCTGCAAGTCAGATTTTAAATCACCAGTCATTTCCACACTTGGAAAGTCTTTGGACTGCCTCATTTGTCTTTCCCATAGCTACTTCTGCTCTCAACTTCCTGCCTTTATAATAATCACCATTCCCCTCCCCATCTGAGCTTCATCAATTGGCCTCTGAGATGGGGCAGCTGCCCCTCACTGGCAGAAAAGGGATTAAAAGCAGCCCTAGGGAGGCTGTGCCAGAGCCAGCAAATTAGACAGGGGCTGAGAGGCGCAGCCAATCATAGCCCAGCAGGCTTATATAAGAAGGGCTGCAAGGCAAAGCAGAGTTTAGTAGCTGACTGGAGCTTGGGGGAAGGGGGTGGTAACAAGGCTTCTAGCAGCAGGAAGGAGCACCAGCAACAAATCAGTGCTGCAAGCAGGGACTGAGGAAGCTAGAGAGCTCCTGGCTGGCTGCTAGGGCCTGCAGGCTGAGGCCCTGAGGTAAGGGCAGTAAAAGGTGCTGGAGCTGCATGGGAAGCGGCCCTGGGACAATGGACTGAAGTTGCCACTGAGGGAAGTGGCTGGACAGAGATTGCAGGTCCCCCAGACAGAGGGAACACAAAGTGTGGCACAGCCGGAGGGCAGTGTCACTGAAGAGGACTCCGCAGTCCTGGGAGTGGTGTGGGTCCTGGAACGAAAGTGATGGCGGCGAGGCACCACCAGAGGAGGGTGCACTGGTGAACAGAGCTAATCCCCAAGACAGCCATCGGGAAATGCTGCAGTAGTGAGTGAACCCCGTCACAGTCTCTCAGGTCCACATTAACCCATTCAGTACTTAATGGGGTACAAACCCCATCACATACACCTATATCAGCACAATGGAAAGTATTGTCAGAGAGGGACTGAGCTTAGATATGGGATACTGAAATGTTACCATAACCTAAAGAATAATTTGCTTTTTCCCCCCCATTCACATAGCTACAATTTGCATTAGTATGGCCATAAATTCTCTCTCACCAGTACAAGTCACAGATTAGTGAGTATTCAGACTAGTGAATGTTTATCTAAATCTAAAATTATTAAATTTCATCCAAATCTGATTTAATTTGAAATTTGCCTATTTGGCTTCATGGTATTGGAATCGCAGGATTTTGGTTAAAGGTTTGTCAATCTGATAGTGAATTAATCAAACATCATAAACCATAGTGTAATCATCTTGGTTGATGCTGAAGTAACAGCATGTGTGAGTTTCTTAGGTAAAAAGAGAATGCTTTAATTCAATAACATTACAGTTCAGTAATGTCTACAATGGTGCATGTATTCTGTTAGTTGACCATGTACAACAGGGATTGGCAACCTTTGGCCCGCGGCCGCCAGGGTAAGCCCGCTGGAATGCCGGGCTGGTTTATTTACCTGCTGCATCCACAGGTTCGGCCGATCGCAGCTCTCACTGGCCGCAGTTCGCCGCTCCAGGCCAATGGCGCCTGCGGGAAGCGGCGCGGGCTGAGGGATGTGCTGACCACTGCTTCCCGCAGCCCCCATTGGCCTGGAACGGTGAACTGTGGCCAGTGGGAGCTGCAATCAGACGAACCTGCGGACGTGGCAGGTAAACAAACCAACCCGGCTTACCCTGGCAGGCTGCGTGCCAAAGGTTGCCGATCCCTGATGTACATGATCAAGCATGTACCCTGCACCCATGCTGATTGTCTACATATCATAGAATCATAGGTCTGGCAGGGACCTTGAGAGGTCATCTAGTCCAGTCCCCTGCACTCATGGCAGGACTAAGTTTTATCTAGACCATCCCTGACAGGTGTTTGTCTAACCCGCTCTTAAAAATCTCCAGTGATGGAGATTCCCCAACCTCCCTAGGAAATTTATTCCAGTGTTTAACCACCCTGACAGTTAGGAATTTTTTCCTAATGTCCAACTTAAACCTCCCTTGCTCCAATTTAAGCCCATTGCTTCTTGTCCTATCCTCAGAGGTTAAGAAGAACAATTTTTCTCCTTCCTCCTTGTAACAACCTTTTATGTACTTGAAAACTGTTATTGTATCCCCTCTGTCTTCTCTTTACCAGATTAAACAAACCCAATTTTTTCAATCTTCCTTCACAAGTCATGTTTTCTGGACTTTTAATCATTTTTGTTGCTCTTCTCTGGACTTTCTCTAATTTGTCCACATCTTTTCTGAAATGTGACATCCAGAATTGGACACAATACTCCAGTTGAGGCCTAATCAGCACGGAGTAGAGTGGAAGCGTGTTGTTCTGGAGACAGATAAAACACTCTATACAAGCATATATCCCCGTCCACACTTCTTATTTTATTACATGACATTAGCGCTACCATTTCAGGGTGGTATCCCAGGTAGGGTGGCAAACTTTCTGAAAACTGGACCCTCCTTCTCTGCCTCTTCCCTGAGGCCCTGCCTCTGCGCTACCTCTTCCCTTAAGGCCCTGCCCCTTGTTCACTCCTCTCCCCCTGAGTTGTTCACTGCTCAATCTTCTCCACCTCCCCTCCATCTGGGCTCTCTCTGCTCCAGGGCTTTGACGAGAGCTTCAGCCTGATGCAGAGCTTGCTGCCTGCCTGTGAGATGCAAGTAGGAAGTGGCCCTGGCTGAGCAGGGGCTAGTGCAGGTTGATGACCTGGTGTTTCCCCCACCCACCTACAATAACCGGACTTTTGGTGTCCAGTCAGTACAGCTGACTGGACACTGCCATGTCCCTTTTTCAACCAAACTTTCCGGTTGAAAACCGGACACCCGACAACCCTAATACCAGGGTTCCATGCATCACAGGAGACAATCTAGGAACCTCCTTGTAGTGTGTAGTTGATACTGACCCCTGCCTTCACACATTTGCCTACAGCAGTTCCTGCTCCACCTCTCCCTCCTGCCAAACTGGATGGAAGACATGGAGCAAGTGAATGATATGGTTCTGCTCTTGTTTCTTCTTTCAGAACAAATGTTTATGCAGGACAGTACACAATTGTTGAGATCCTGGATGGAATCAGGACAGAACTTTTTAACATGGCAAATATGGCTGACCTTGAGGGTGAATGACAATCCACTCTGGTCCCATAGAATAGACATAGTGACTGCTGGTATGGCCATGCTATGCCCATGGGTCGACTGCCACTTCTGGCCCAGGAGAACCAGCACGGTGTGGTGGGATCATATCATTTTGGAAACCTAGGATAATGAGCAGTGGCTTCAGAACTTCTGAATGAGGAACATACCTTCATGGAGCTGTGTGAGTCACTTGCACCACACCTCCTGTGCCAACCATTAGATTTAGGAAAGCTATACTGGTGCAGTAGTGGGTGGCTATTGTCCTGTGAAAGCTGGCAACACCAGACAGTGACAGGTCATCTGCAAACCCACTTTGGGGTTAGAAAGTCCACTGTTGGAGTTGTGGTTGTACAGGTTTGTGAGACAATTAACACTCTCATCTATGCATGGGTGGTTGCCATAAGCAAAGTACCAGAAATGACAGCTGGCTTTGAGAGGATGGGATTTCCAAACTGTGCAAGGGCTATCGACATCATCCACATCTCAATACTTTTCTCACCAAAAGGAGTAAGTATGTGAACTGAAAAGGTTACTATTCACTTGTTCTGCAAGATTTAGTGGTCCCCAGAGGCAGGTTAATAGACATCAATGTGGAAAATACTGGAAAGGTTCATAGTGAGAGGATGCTGAGGAGATTGGGATTGTACTTGGGGGTGGGAGGGAGGAATTTATTCCCTGGCAATTACATGGTTCTCTACAATGTGTCTGTGCCAACAGTTATCCACTCCTAACTTGATTTGTTAAACCATACACAGATATCAGTGACCCTGGAAACAGTGAATTCAGTTACAAACTGTGTAGCTGCAGAATGGTCCTGGAGTGCACAATTGGGAGGCTGAAAGCTCAATGGAGGCCAATGTGCATAATGACAGGTTTCAGAGTGGTAGCCGTGTTAGTCTGTATCAGCAAAAAGAATGAGGAGTACTTGTGGCACCTTAGAGACTAACAAATTTATTTGGGCATAAGCTTTTGTGGGCTAGCTTATGCCCAAATAAATTTGTTAGTCTCTAAGGTGCCACAAGTACTCCTTGTTCAATGTGCATAATGTTTGTGAGGGTAAAAGAGTACTTCTGTACAGAGTGGGCATTGGACAAGTCTGATTTGCAAACTCTGTACAGCCAGCCAGATTCCACATGCACACTGCTCCTGGTTCCTGGCAGGCAAGAGAAATCCAGAGTGCCATATGTGTGCACATCCTTGAACAGCCAGGAGGCAAAAGTTTAACATCCATCTGTGCTGAGGAAGACCCTCATACCCTATGCAACCACTAGAAAAGCACAAGAGGGAACATTAGCACATATTTGTTTGCCAACATACCTTTGTGCGGGTTTTGTTCCCCTGTAGCCAATGGTCATTAGCACTTCATAGATTCATAGATTCTAGGACTGGAAGGGACCTCGAGAGGTCATCGAGTCCAGTCCCCTGCCCGCATGGCAGGACCAAATACTGTCTAGACCATCCCTGATAGACACTTATCTAACCTACTCTTAAATATCTCCAGAGATGGAGATTCCACAACCTCCCTAGGCAATCTATTCCAGTGTTTAACCACCCTGACAGTTAGGAACTTTTTCCTAATGTCCAACCTAGACCTCCCTTGCTGCAGTTTAAACCCATTGCTTCTTGTTCTATCCTTAGAGGCTAAAGTGAACAAGTTTTCTCCCTCCTCCTTATGACACCCTTTTAAATACCTAAAAACTGCTATCATGTCCCCTCTCAGTCTTCTCTTTTCCAAACTAAACAAACCCAATTCTTTCAGCCTTCCTTCATAGGTCATATTCTCAAGACCTTTAATCATTCTTGTTGCTCTTCTCTGGACCCTTTCCAATTTCTCCACATCTTTTTTGAAATGCGGTGCCCAGAACTGGACACAATACTCCAGCTGAGGCCTAACCAGAGCAGAGTAGAGCGGAAGAATGACTTCTCGTGTCTTGCTCACAACACACCTGTTAATACATCCCAGAATCATGTTTGCTTTTTTTGCAACAGCATCACACTGTTGACTCATATTTAGCTTGTGGTCCACTATAACCCCTAGATCCCTTTCTGCCGTACTCCTTCCTAGACAGTCTCTTCCCATTCTGTATGTGTGAAACTGATTTTTTCTTCCTAAGTGGAGCACTTTGCATTTGTCTTTGTTAAACTTCATCCTGTTTAACTCAGACCATTTCTCCAATTTGTCCAGATCATTTTGAATTATGACCCTGTCCTCCAAAGCAGTTGCAATCCCTCCCATGTCTGTGTAATTAATGACTCATTACAGATAATTGTTGCAGGGTTCTTCTACAGTGTTAACTTCTTAGGGGTTGGGTTTCTGCTGTGGAGGATGTGGACCCAGTTGTATTGTGATCAATGTGCAATGCTTTTGTGTTACCGTTAACACATGCTTATTAAACTATATTATCAGGAGCACTCACTCTGTAAGTATGATCTACATTCTTTGTTCCTAAGTGTATATATTTGCATTTAGCTGCATTAAGATGGCTAAAAGCACCATGACTCAGCCCAAGGCACCTAATTCCCCACACCTTTCAGGCTTTCTAGCTTACTTGGCCTTTACTCGCCTTCAGCCATGCTTTTGGACAGTAGGGGGAGTTATGGCACAACCACATGTATCGACATGTGAACAGTTGCTAGTGTAGATGTACTCTAAATTCCCTGATAGTATCCCTGATAATGTCCTGGCAAACCTGGTGGCTGATCTTTGTGACTTTGTCCTCACCCACAAATATTTCAGATTTGGGGACGATTTATACCTTCAAGTCAGCGACACTGCTATGGGTACCCGCACGGCCCCACAGTATGCCAACATTTTTATGGCTGACTTACAAAAATGCTTACTCAGCTCTCATCCCCTAGCGCCCCTACTCTACTTGCGCTTCATTGATGACATCTTCATCATCTGGACCCATGGGAAGGAGGCCCTTGAGAAATTCCAGCAGGATTTCAACAATTTCCACCCTTCCATCAACCTCAGCCTGGACCAGTCCACACATGAGATCCACTTCCTGGACACTACAGTGCAAATAAGCGATAGTCATATAAACACCACCCCATATTGGAAACCTACTGACCGCTATACTTACCTACATGCCTCCAGCTTTCATCCAGACCACATCACACAATCCATTGTCTACAGCCAAGTCCTAAGATACAATCCCTCAGTCAGAGACAAACACCTACAGGATCTCTATCAAGCGTTCTTAAAACTACAATACCCACCTGGGGAAGTGAAGAAACAGATTGACAGAACCAGAAGGGTACCCAGAAGGGTCACCTACTACAGGACAGGCCCAATAAAGAAAATAACAGAACACCACTAGCCATCACCTACAGCCCCCAACTAATACCTCTCCAGTGCATCATCAAGGATCTACAACATATCCTGAAAGATGATCCCTCACTCTCACAGACCTTGGGAGACAGGCCAGTCCTCACTTACAGACAGCCCCCCAACCTGAAGCAATTACTCACCAGCAACTACACAACACAACAGAAACACTAACCCAGGAACCAATCCCTGCAACAACCCCCGTTGCCAGCTCTGTCTGCATATCTATTCAAGGGACACCATCATAGGACCTAACCACATCAGCCACACCATCAGGGGCTCGTTCACCTGTACATCTACCAATGTGATATATGCCATCATGTGCCAGCAATGCCCCTCTGCCATGTACATTGGCCAAACCGGACAGTCTCTACGCAAAAGAATAAATGGACACAAATCAGACATCAAGAATTATAACATTCAAAAACCAGTAGGAGAGCACTTCAGTCTCCCTGGACACTCAATAACAGACTTAAAAGTAGCAATTCTTCAGCAAAAAAAAATCAAAAACAGACTTCAATGAGAAACTGCATAACTGGAATTAATTTGCAAACTTGACACCATCAAATTAGGCCTGAATAAAGACTGGGAGTGGCTGGGTCACTACAAAAAATAATTTTCCCTCTGTTCATATTCACCCCTTCTTGTCAACTGTTGGGAATGGGCCACATCCACCCTAATTGAATTGGCCTCATTGGCACTGACCCCCCACTTGGTAAGGCAACTCCCATCTTTTCATGTGCTGCATACTTATACCTGCTTACTGTATTTTTCACTCCATGCATCTGATGAAGTGGGTTATAGCCCACAAAAGCTTATGCCCAAATAAATTTGTTAGTCTCTAAGGACTCCTTGTTGTTTTTACTGATACAGAATAACAAGGCTACCCCTCTGAAATCTACATTCTATGGAGTTCTTCCAGATTTATACCACTGTCATTGAAAGCAGAATTTAGCCCGTACATTTTGCATACATTAAAAATTTTGACATTCCAGAAATTCAAACTGATGAAAGTAGGATAAAAGAAAAAACAGGAGAAACAAAGTATAGAATTTTTCATGAACTCTTATCTAAATTGAAAATCCATTCTGTCGTTCACCATTAATATGAATTTCCCAAACCACTTGTCTGACACAGTTCTCATTGGTGTCAATGGGGACTTTCCCTTGGCTACAGTGAGAATTGAATCCGGCCCTGCCATAGATTCATCATCCTAGAGCACCCCCTTTATAGTGTCCTAGCATTACAACAACTGTGCTTCACTCTCTTCCGCAAGACTTGAGTTGTCTGCTATGATGATGGCTTGGCCTTCTGGCCAGGTCATAGATTCATAGATTCATAGATTCTAGGACTGGAAGGGACCTCGAGAGGTCATCGAGTCCAGTCCCCTGCCCGCATGGCAGGACCAAATACTGTCTAGACCATCCCTGATAGACACTTATCTAACCTACTCTTAAATATCTCCAGAGATGGAGATTCCACAACCTCCCTAGGCAATCTATTCCAGTGTTTAATCACCCTGACAGTTAGGAACTTTTTCCTAATGTCCAACTTAGACCTCCCTTGCTGCAGTTTAAAGCCATTGCTTCTTGTTCTATCCTTAGAGGCTAAGGTGAACAAGTTTTCTCCCTCCTCCTTATGACACCCTTTTAAATACCTAAAAACTGCTATCATGTCCCCTCTCAGTCTTCTCTTTTCCAAACTAAACAAACCCAATTCTTTCAGCCTTCCTTCATAGGTCATGTTCTCAAGACCTTTAATCATTCTTGTTGCTCTTCTCTGGACCCGTTCCAATTTCTCCACATCTTTTTTGAAATGCGGTGCCCAGAACTGGACACAATACTCCAGCTGAGGCCTAACCAGAGCAGAGTAGAGCGGAAGAATGACTTCTCGTGTCTTGCTCACAACACACCTGTTAATACATCCCAGAATCATGTTTGCTTTTTTTGCAACAGCATCACACTGTTGACTCATATTTAGCTTGTGGTCCACTATAACCCCTAGATCCCTTTCTGCCGTACTCCTTCCTAGACAGTCTCTTCCCATTCTGTATGTGTGAAACTGATTTTTTCTTCCTAAGTGGAGCACTTTGCATTTGTCTTTGTTAAACTTCATCCTGTTCATCATATTCACATGTACATTCATCAATGATATGCTTCCCTCTCTTAGTTTCTCCAAGTCTTTCTCCCAGTATCATGCTATATTTCCACACCTCCAAGTATCCTAAACAATGTCCAACAAAATAATGGTCTTCAATACATCTTTTGCCTCGCCTGGGCTCCTCTTCAGTCTCCTTGTTTCTTCCAAAGTAATAGCTCCCTGGAGTCTTGCTCATTTTCCAAGGTCCACCACAGGAGTTTACTCCACTCCTGTAGCATTTCCACAGTTCTCTCTCTGCCTGGCTCTTGTCAGGAACTTCCCACAGAGCAGATACTCCACAAAATCTCTCTCCTGGGTGTCATCCTGCCTAACTACTAAAAAGCTCCTTTTTTAACTCGACACTGGGCCTGACACATGCTTCACGTGTAACAAGGTGGGGCTAATAGAGCTCTCAGGCTCCAGTTAACCTCTTCTTAGTCAGTGTGGGGTTTATATACCGCATCACAGACTCCATGTACATAAATGGGCTTTTACTCTGAAATCTTCCCTCAAAATCCAATTATAGATCTCATCAAGTCTTGGAGTCTTGCCAATCTTTAAATACAATTCCATAATTAATTTATTCCATATAGTATTTTTCCTACAAATGATATTAAAAATTGCCTGCCATGTTAAATAAAACATGACAGTGATCACTATACGAGTGTGGTATAAATTACAGATTACTATATGAGTGTCATATAAATTAATCACTATTGTATGTTGAAAAGTTTAAGAAATAGGCAAAGGGAAAATAATTTCATATGAGAATTGAAGAGATTTGACCAAACTTTGTCCCTATTCTAGCAGAATTCCTGGTTTCTGCCAGGACTGAATTGTGTCAGGGCTGGATAAGGAGGGAAAATATAGGAAACCTCTTCCACATGGCAGGCATTACAATGAAGACCATCAGACAAAGGCTGATATGATCATGAACAGAGAGGTTGCAGTTGTAATTTCTTGGTAACCTGTTCTGAAGAGATCCTGATTTCTGTCAGTGTTTCTTCCTCACTAGGCGATATGTAGAAGTATGTCTCTTATCTCTGGCAACTTCTGCGCCCCTGGATTTCTTTGTGAACACTGCAATATAGGATTCGTCTATTTCTTTCTAGCACTGTCTATGTTTTGCCAATAAATTACCCTTATCTCTTATCGTTCCTGTTGTCTCTTTTGATGACCTTTTGTTCCTTGTGTACTTGAAACATTTCTTATCTTTGTCTTAACCTCTTGTGCAATCATCCTGTCATTCTCTGCCTTTGCTTTCCTTACCTTTATTTCACAGTGGCTTAACTTCATTTTGTAATATTTCTGTTTTAGATCTTTCAAATGTCTCTTTTGTATTGTTTATTTAATACACTTCCCTCTACATTCACCTTCCTGGCCTTTTTATTTTCATCTTCTTTATTTAAAGACACAAAAAGTGTATTTAGTACTAGGTAGCTAACATATTTTGGTGTAAGAGTAGCAGCCGTGTTAGTCTGTATCCGCAAAAAGAACAGGGAGTACTTGTGGCACCTTAAAGACTAACAAATTTATTTGAGCATAAGCTTTCATGGGCTACATTCCACTTCATCAGATGCATAGAATGGAACATATAGTTAGAATATATATATATATGTGTATATATATATATATATATATATATATACATATACAGAGAACATGCTGTAGCCCACAAAAGCTTATGCTCAAATAAATTTTAGTCTCTAAGGTGCCACAAGTACTCCTGTTTATTTTGGTGTAGTAAGCAAAACCTTCAGTTTTCAAAATATGACTTGGCTACATTTTTCCCTTGAATCTTACATCTTAAATATCAGTACAGCTTGTTCAAGCCACATCAGATTGGGAATGTGGGGCCGCAGCAGGAGGGAATTCTCTGCCGGTCACAGACCACACATGCAAAATTCAAAGTGCAAATGACTTTTCTTGAGGCTTAGGTGTGAAGAGTTAGAGGTTCAATTTAGATGATTGATCAATGAGACATCAGATAGCTCAGTTCAGTTGGTGTTCATTAGTTAAAGATAGATCAGCACAGCGTGGTAAATATATACCAATCCCTGAGAGAGAGCCCTGCAGCTCAAAGTTATGAACTCATTTCTGCTCATATTTATATCCTAGTTGTTTCTAACAAAATAGGAGATTCCATACATCACCAAAGATTTTACACACTGGTTCTTATCAGTTTCTTATCTTGTTTTTAACATAGTATTCTAGAGATCAGAAAAACTTAGAGCCACCTGTACGAGCTATGCATTGGTAAATTGTGCACAGTGGTTAAGCATGTATGTTGGTTAAGCATTAACAAGATCATATCTTATCCTGTCTTTCTGGTATGTTTCTGCATCTAGCACTTCACCTTTCCCTTTGGTTCAAAAACTTTGCATAAGTGAAAAGCATTCTCCGAAAAGCTTAACATGGATACAATTCATAGTTATAAAAACATATGTAATGTTATATATAATATTGATATTGTGTAGGACACTGACAAACACTGTATTACCCACAGATCTTACAGACTTTCTCTTATCTAGCTCCATATATGTTTTGCAAAATACAGAGGCATCTTGTACCAACCAGAGCCCAGTACAGATAATTATCTGGACCTGGAAGACTGCTTTTGCAAGTCTCAACAAGGCATCCATCTTATTCTCTGACAGATTCCACCAGACTGTGCATGTGCAATGAACAGAGGTTACACAATTTGACTTAGTAAGTTTCCACAGTGAAACTTAAGATAAATACAAAGGATTTTATATAATATACCTTATTTACTATTAGCTACTTTCTTATTTTAATTGTACAGCATACTTTATTCAAGCACAGTTGTAGTTACAGCATTAAAGCAATTTACATATTTTGATGAATACATTTGTTTGTGAGAGCCAGTTTCACAGTCTTTCATTCCATTCCTTATATGGTGAAAATACCATTGCTATGTTGGCACTATAGCTTCTCAGCAGGGTTTTGCACTCCACCTTTGGCCTAGCCATAAAGCATTATGGGACTCTGGTTTAGTTTGGTCAACAGAAGCCAAAGTCAGGCTCATAATGGAAAGAAAGGGCCAGACTGAGAAGTGCATTGGTTGCTGTAAGTTAGATTCTTAAATCAGGTCTCCACTACAAAGTTTTGCTGGAGAGTGCTTCTGTTGACCTAGCTAATGTCATTTGGGAGCAGAGGGGATGGTGTCACTCTGCCAGCAGAAAAACTCATTCTGTTGGCATATGTTACAGTAGGGCGATCTGCTGGCATAGCTATATCAGCACCTTTAGAGCTTCTTTAATGATACTTTGCTGATGTGTAAGAGAGTCTAAGTTAGTGCATCACATATGCTGAAGTGATGGAAAGAGGTATAGCATACAGAAGCCTCCAGCCCTACTTTAATGTCAGGTGACTAGCATCCACTTCACCCAACTTATACTTACACTTTCTATGGCGCCTCAGCAGGTAAGTTATACCAAATTGGATTCCTTTCATGGGTGTATGTCTGTCTAAGGAAGTGAATGTATGAGAATTTAACCTACAACTGATTACACACAGTGCTGCCAACTCTCACATTGCTATTGAGTGTCTTGTGATATTTATTGTTTTTCTTAAGGTTCCAGCTCCTAGAGTCATAAAAATACATCAAAATCCCAGGTTTAATATTTAAAAAAAAATGTTTCTAGCCCTCATCATTACAGGGATGCCTGAAATTGTGACCCTTTGGCCTGGTCTACACTATGACTTTAATTCGGATTTAGCAGCGTTAAATTGAATTAACCCTGCACCCGTCCACACAACGAAGCCATTTATTTCGAAATAAAGGGCGCTTAAAATCGATTTCTGTACTCCACCCCGACGAGCGGAGTAGCGCCAAAATCGATATTGTCATTTCGTATTAGGGTTAGTGTGGCCGCAATTCGATGGTATTGGCCTCCGGAAGCTGTCCCACAGTGCACCATTGTGACCGCTCTGGACAGCAATCTGAACTCGGATGCACTGGCCAGGTAGACAGGAAAAGCCCCGCGAACATTTGAATTTCATTTCCTGTTTGCCCAGCGTGGAGAGCACAGGTGACCACAGATAGCTCAGCTCATGAGCACAGGTAACCATGCAGGCCGATAATTGAAAAAGAGCACCAGCATGGACCGTACGGGAGGTGCTGGATCTGATCGCTATATGGGGAGAGGATTCAGTGCTAGCAGAACTTCGTTCGAAAAGACGAAATGCCAAAACTTTTGAAAAAATCTCCAAGGGCATGATGGAGAGAGGCCACAATAGGGACTCAGATCAGTGCCGCGTGAAAGTCAAGGAGCTCAGACAAGCCTATAAAAAACAAAGGAGGCAAACGGTCGCTCCGGGTCAGAGCCGCGGACATGCCGCTTCTACGCCAAGCTGCATGCAGTTCTAGGGGGGGCCGCCACCACTACCCCACCTCTGACCGTGGATTCCGAGGCGGGAATAATCTCATCAGCTACACCTGAGGATTCTGCGGACGGGGAAGAGGAGGAGGAGGAGGACGAGCTTGCAGAGAGCACACAGCACTCCATTCTCCCCAACAGCCAGGATCTTTTTCTCAGCCTGACTGAAGTACCCTCCCAACCCAGTATCCAAGACCATGACCCCATGGAAGGGACCTCAGGTGAGTTTACCTTTTAAAATATAAAACTCGTTTTAAAAGCAAGCATTTTTTAATGATTACTTTGCCCTGAGGACTTGGGATGCATTCGCGGCCAGTACAGCTACTGGAAAAGTCTGTTAACATGTCTGGGGATGGAGCGGAAATCCTCCAGGGACATCTCCATGAAGCTCTCCTGGAGGTACTCCAAAAGCCTTGCCACAAGGTTTCTGGGCAGTGCAGCCTTATTCCGTCCTCCATGGTAGGACACTTGACCACGCCATGCTTGCAGCAAGTAATCTGGTATCATTGCATGACAAAGCCTGGCAGCGTATGGTCCCGATGTTTGCTGGCATTCAAGCAACATCCATTCTTTATCTTGCTGTGTAATCCTCAGGAGAGTGATATCGCTCATGGTAACCTGGTTGAAATACGGGAATTTAATTAAGGGGACAGAGGTGGCCATTCCTACTGGGCTGTTTGCCTGTGGCTGAAAAGAAATCCTTTCCTGCAGTTAGCCAAGCGTGTGTGTGTGGGGGGGGAATTGGCCCTGAGCTTTTTGCGTTTGGCTAGCAGGGATCTTCCCTGTTACCAGCCACGTGGTGGGGGGAGGGGTACAGCGATCATCCCAGATAATTCATGGCGGGAGGGGGGGGCAGGGGGGTTAGTTTGGTTTCTGCAGGGATCTTCCCTGATACCAGCCACGCGGTGGGGGGAGGGATAAAGCGATCATCCCAGAGAATTGGATGGGGGGGGGGGGTTAGTTTGTTTTCTGCTGCTGAAGGTTAACAGGAAAACCGCAGCAGTCAATGGGCTTTGCTTGGTATGTGGGAAAGGAGGGCGCAGAAGCCGAAAGACAATGGCTTACCATGGCCGCATGCAAGCTGAATTCTGTTGCCCGGACCTGCGTCTGTGATCTCTAACACCAAAGCCACAGGCACTCAATATTAAGATGGAAAATGCAACCTTGTACTGAAATCACATGTGCTATGTAATGTGAATAGTGTTGTTCATCATGAAAGAGTATAAGCATTGTTCTGTAAAATGTATCATTTAAAAAACTTCTCTCCTTCTTTTCAACCCTCCCTCCAGCAGCTGCAAATTTTTCAAGCCTCCCTCCTCCGTCCCGAAGGCTATCTCAGATAAGGCGGCGGAGAAAGAGGATGCGAGACGAGATGTTCACAGAAATAATGGAATGCACCCTCAATGAAAGAGCTCCTTTGAATGAGTGGAAGGACACGGTATCTAAGTTTAGGAAAGATGCCAGTGAACGTGAGGTCATGAGGGACGCTCGAGATGAGAGGTGGCAGGCTGCAACGCTGGGGCTGCTGCATGATCAAACGGACATGCTCCGGCGTCTGGTGGAGCTTCAGGAATGGCAGCAGGATAACAGACTGCCACTGCAGTCGCTGTATAACCTCCCTCCTCCCTCACCATGTTCCATATCCTCCTCACCCAGACGTGTAAGAACGCGGGGGGAGGCTCCGTGCACCCTCCCACTCCACCCCAATGGACAGCCCAACCAAAAGGCTGTCATTATATTGAATTTTTTCAGTGGCCTTTTACTTCCCTCCTATCCTCCTCCCAAACCTCACCCAGATTACCTTGTCGGTTCTCTCCCTATGTTTATAATCAATTAATAAAGAATACATGATTTTTAAACGATAGTGACTTTATTTCCTTTGAAAGCAAGCTGGGGGAAGGGGGAGGGTGGGTTCCTTACAGAGAATGAGTCAATAAAGGGGGCGGGTTTTCATGAAGGAGAAACAAACAGAAATTTCACACTGTAGCCTGGCCAGTCATGAAACTGGTTTTCAAAGCTTCTCTGATGCACAGCGCTTCCTGGTGTGCTCTTCTAATCGCCCTGGTGTCTGGCTGCGCGTAATCAGCAGCCAGGCGATTTGCCTCAGCCTCCCACCCCGCCATAAAGGTCTCCCCCTTACTTTCACAGAGATTGTGGAGCACACAGCAAGCAGAAATAACAATGGGGATATTGGTTTGGCTGAGGTCTGAGCGAGTCAGTAACGATCGCCAGCGACCTTTTAAACGGCCAAATGCACATTCTACCACCATTCTGCACTTGCTCAGCCTGTAGTTGAACAGCTCCTGACTCCTGTCCAGGCTGCCTGTGTATGGCTTCATGAGCCATGGCATTAAGGGGTAGGCTGGGTCCCCAAGAATAACTATTGGCATTTCAACATCCCCAATGGTTATTTTCTGGTCCGGGAAGTAAGTCCCTTGCTGCAGCCATTTAAACAGATGAGTGTTCCTGAAGACGCAAGCGTCATGAACCCTTCCCGGCCAGCCCACGTTGATGTTGGTGAAACGTCCCTTGTGATTCACAAGTGCTTGCAGCACCATTGAAAAGTACCCCTTGCGGTTTATGTACTGGGTACCCTGGTGCTCCGGTGCCAAGATAGGGATATGGGTTCCATCTATCACCCCACCATAGTTAGGGAATCCCATTGCAGCAAAGCTATCCACTATGACCTGCACCTTTCCCAGAGTCACTACCTTTCGTAGCAGCACCTCAGTGATTGCTTTGGCTACTTGCATCACAGCAGCCCCTACAGTAGATTTTCCCACTCCAAATTGATTCCCGACTGACCGGTAGCTGTCTGGCATTGCAAGCTTCCACAGGGCTATCGCCACTCGCTTCTCAACTGTGAGGGCTGCTCTCATCTTGGTATTCTGGCGCTTCAGGGCAGGGGAAAGCAAGTCACAAAGTTCCAAGAAAGTGCCCTTACGCATGCGAAAGTTTCGCAGCCACTGGGAATCGTCCCACACCTGCAACACTATGCGGTCCCACCAGTCTGTGCTTGTTTCCCGGGCCCAGAATCGGCGTTCCACGGCTATAGCCTGCCCCATTAACAGCATGATCTCCAAAACACCGGGTCCCGCGGTTTGATAGAATTCCATGTCCATATCCTCATCACTCTCGCCGCCGCGCTGCCGTAGCCTACTCCTCGCCGCCTGGTTTTGCAGGTTCTGGTTCAGCATAAACTGCACGATAACGTGCAAGGTGTTTACAATGTTCATGACTGCTGTCTTGAGCTGAGCGGGCTCCATGCTTGCCCGTGAACAGTGCAGACGTGGTATGGCGTCTGCACTGTTCACCCAGGAAAAAGGCGCAAAACGGTTGTCTGCCATTGCTTCCCTGGAGAGGGGGGAGGACATACCCAGAACCACCCGCGACAATGTTTTTGGCCCCATCAGGCATTGGGATCTCAACCCAGAATTCCAATGGGCGGAGGAGACTGCGGGAACTATGGGATAGCTACCCACAGTGCAATGCTCCAGAAATCGACGCTAGCCCCGGTACATGGACGCACATCACCGAATTAATGTGCTTAGTGTGGCCGCATACATTCGACTTTGTACAATCTGTTTCCAAAATTCTAATTATATAAATTCGGATTAATTCCGTAGTGTAGACATACCCTTTGTCACAGGTCCACAGGATCAGTGCTGCACCTCGGCTTTGGAACAGTCATGTGGAGGAATCCTTTCAGTGTGCCAGACCCCCAGGGAGTCCCAGTCGTCCTTCAGAGTAGGCCACATGGCTTCACTGCCTCCTAGACTCGCACCTTTGGTCTCCAGCACTCCTGTTTCACACCATGAGACTCCTGGCAGAGACCTGTATACTCTTCAGGGACTGACACACTTCAGCAAGTATTTGGAGTGATATCCAAGCAGGGCCAGCGGTTCCATTAGGCGACCCTAGGCGGTCGCCTAGGGCGGCAGGATTTGGGGGGCAGCATTTTGCCGTCCTCAGCGGAAATTCGGCGGCGGGGGTCCTTCCGCTCCACGTCTTCAGGGCACTTTGGCGGTGGGTCCCGGAGCGAGTGAAGGACCCGCCGCCAAAGTGCCCTGAAGACGCGGAGCGGAAGGACCCCTGCTACCGAATGCTCAGAGGAGGAGCGCCGCCGCCTAGGGTGGCAAAAACCCTGGCGTCGCTCCTGTATCCAAGCAGCATTTTCAAAACAGAAGGATTTATCAGTCAACTGGAACACAGCATTGGAAGTTCTGAGGTTGACATAGAGAAATAAAGGTTAAAGCATAGTCCATTCTGGTCAAGCCAGAGCAACTTACTGTGCAAGCTGTAGTGAACTCCATTTTCGGGCTCTGTCTCTCTTTGACTTCCTTAGTCAGAACCAGGTGACAGGAGTCAGCCTCTTCCAGAAAATAACTCTTTATTATCTGACAGTCACCTTCCAGTCCTTTGTTCTCCAGGCAGGGCCATGTTTTCACAACCACTGCTGAGAGGCAGGGAAAGGTCCCTCCTCTGGGACGATTGCTAGGTGTCAATATTCTCGTGATTGGGGCTTTCCATTATGTTTTCAGCTTTTCTACTGATATGGGCCAGGTTCGGCTAGTCCCTTAACTGAATGGGTCATTAGCTCAGATAAGAGTGTATGTGTATCACCTAGCTATGTTTCTTAGTCTGCCCTAAGAGCATACTTAATCCATCTTCCCCCACTGGAATAGCAATGCCAAGTATACAGGGAAGCTGGGGGACACATAGGATTCATAAAAATACTACAGAAAAATTGCACTTTGTCACACCTCTAAAGGTTTGAAAATCCAAAAGCAAATAACAAGAAACCAACATTTACTACCATTAAAATCACAGTATTTTGGGGAACATAATGTCTGAGCACTCAAGGGTTGGCAAAAAGTGTACACAGCACTTCTGAATTTAATCCAAAGTCTCAAACTTAGCAATGTAGGAGTTATTTGCTCTCAATAATAAGCTGTGGTGGAGCAATAGTGATTCCATAATGAAGGCTGCAGGAAAGTTTTTTTCCCTTTGACAGGAGTTTCAAACTTATTTTTGTTCAGAAATATAGTAACAGTAGCAAAAAACAAAGCACAAGAAATTAAAATTCACATAATAGTTGATTTTTTCAAGTTGGCTGGGTAGATACTAGAGATGTTTGGAAAATGGGGGTCTTTTCTGCAAAAAAAAGTTTGACTACTCAGGAAAAAAAATCAAAACCCAAAATATTTCTACCAAAAATGGAAATATTCAGATTCTGGTATGCCAATGCATGCCTCATGCAAGAAGTTTAGTTTTGGTGCCTCAAGATCCCATTCTCCGAGGCTGGGTTTCCTAAAACTACATCCACCCTGGTCTCCTTTCTTGGTGAAGGGAACTGGTATATCATGGAAAATGAAAACAAGCTGGGGAGCCCAGCCCACAGAAGAGAACGGGAGCATCAGAAATACCACTGGAAACAATTCAGTATGGAAATATTTTGGGGTTTGGTCAAAATATCATGGTTTTCATCTGAAAAAAAAATTTCTACAGAAATCAGACACTTGTGAACAATTTTGTTACTCTGAAAACCCAATTTTCTTTTGGAAAATAATTATGACAGAAGATTTTTGACCAACTCTAGGAGATGGACATAGAATAATGATACATCAAAATGCCAATTTAAAAAACTGTTCAGGCACTGGTGCCCAAACTAGGACTACTAGGGATGGTAAAAAAATCACAACTTTACAGGTTTCTCTCCCTCCTCCTTGAATCTCTGTTTTCCATTATTTTACTTATGTCATTGCTTGCATCTTTCCAAACTGAATATCATTTTTCCTAACCATATCTATGGCTACATCTACACTACAGCACTTAGTGTAGATGACATAGTGCTGTCTAGATGGGCGCTTAGGTCGGTATAACTTACGCCGCTCGAGGGTGCAGATTTTTCACACTCCTGAGTGACATAACTTATACCAAAGTAACCTGTAACATAGACAAGGTCTAGGTCTTATATCTGTCTTCAGTTGTTCTTGTGAACTTCCTAGTTTTTAGTATTTTCGGTGAAGTTCATTGGCATACTGTAAACTCCCTTTTCCAGCAGCTGGTTACATGGAAAAATAATAATAGGGAAGTGTTTAGTGCATTAAAAAAATAAGCTAAAAATTCACTTTTGCACCTGGAAACAAGGAGACCCAACAGAATCTGACCACATTGCGCTCTCTGTGGACCACTAACAGGTACACTGTGGACCACAGTTTGGTTGTATCAGAGCACAGCATTATAAGAATATTAGCTATTTGTGTTTGACTAAACAATCTTCTGCTAACAAAATGATGTGCTAATAAGTGTACATAGCCAAGTTATCTGTACAAAATGGTCAGCTCTTTGTAGATGATGATGTTACTGATGTTGAGCATACTAAAAGGATCTTTTGCCAGCACTAGTTTGTCATATGCCACAGAATTGATGGAGAATTCTTAGAACTCAGAACACATCAAATTGGTTTGTTAAAGGACAAATCAGTTTAGTGTATTAAAGAGCATAATGTTTTCATGGCAAATCACTTTTCTTGGAAATATTTTTGAAGAATAGTGTCTAATTTTGCAATTTATCTGGACAGGATAATTTCTGAGCAGAGTCTGTGGTGGAATCCAATTCAATGTATGCATTTTTTATGCTAAACATTGAAAACAGCTATAAAGATTATTGTCCCCAGTGTAATGGTTCACTGAGTTTACTGTCAATAATAATCTTCTTCAGCATTTTATTTGAATAGTGATAGCAACTTTGTAGCAATAAAAACTGAAACTCAGTGTAATAATGAACACCATCTGGGCACTGTGTTGAGAAGAAGGATCTCTGTATTGTGTCTCCAGTTATTGTTCACATAAGAGAAAAAAAATATCATTTGCTAGGAACAAAATACTGTTTGCTAGCCCTAGGTACTCAA
Source organism: Emys orbicularis (assembly GCF_028017835.1). Classification (NCBI taxonomy): domain Eukaryota; kingdom Metazoa; phylum Chordata; order Testudines; family Emydidae; genus Emys; species Emys orbicularis. The sequence continues at coordinate 261,537,899 of NC_088683.1, read as the reverse complement.
CTCAAAAATATGAATGACCATCTTGAAGATGCATCATTCACTTTACCTAGAAAAACATTTTATTCACATGTGTAATCACCCAACAGTACTTAGCATTTATATAGTACTCGTATCTTCAGTTTTCTGTGCAAACATTAACTAAAAACTAATTTTGCAGAACGAAGTAGGTGATAAGGTCAGAACCTTGGTCTACAGGGTAATGGTTTCAGGTTGTTCTCTCATAACACACACTGTTACCGTTTTATTTGGTATTTTCCAAATGAGCCTGATAAAGTTAGGTGCACAACTTCTTTTCCATTCTAGTGGAGTCCTTTGAAAATCTCAGCCAATATGTCTGCTATGGAATAAGTCCTTTAGGAAGTATAGAGATACCATACTTCCTGCACACTCTTTATGCAATCTATTGGTTTTCCTGTGAAATGCTGCATGCTGGGACCGAAAAAACAAAGGAGACCAGGACTGGGCAGTTGCCGGCTGCAGCTAGAAAGCAGAAAGAAATTTTGTTAGCTTATTCCTTCACATAGTTTCTGTTCTTAATACAGGGTTTATCTTTAAACCAGTCTTGCCCATCAATAATATACTACAAAGTGCACTTCAAATGCTTTAAAGTTTAAAAATATATGATAGTATATGGCCTAAGCTACAAATAGCACTTATTTAAAATAGCATACTGTGGGTAAATTATAGCAGTCAGAAGGCAAACAGCAGAGGCAGAAATTAAAAGAAATAAATATGTATGTTTCAGTTGTGTGCTGAAAAAAGAGTCAGGTAGGCAAAGGTATGGAGGAAAGTTGTTCCATAAAGCGAAGCTGCAGAAAAGGAGGCTCTTGCATCAACAGAGGGAAGATTATATGAAGGGGCACAGTATTGTCTAATGCTAGACAAGCAAAAGCAAATGTGGTAAGACAGTAGAGAGAACCAGGTCTTTCAGGTAGGCTCCAGAAAGTTTGTGGAGCATTTTGTTTTAAGGATAATGTGGCAAAATGTTGATTTAATTGTTTGTAATGTTTTAATATTGTATTCCTTCATGAGGTCCTTTAAAATAGACGTTGGGTGGGGGATCAAAATGGTGTAGATGGGTGAACTGGAAGGAGTAAGCTTTAGCATCATGGCTGCTACATTCACCATCTCCTGAGACCCCAAGATCCACCGTGACACCATTGGTGTCTCCTGATCCTGAAATATGTTCAGACCAGGCTGGGCCAGAGACTGGGACTCGGATGACAGCACTACCTATAGTGGCTCCAGCTAAATGCTATCACCACCCAGGATGTGAGACTTGAGTGCCTGCTGTCACCACCTCCCTGGTGTGTCATTTTCCTTTTTTCACCTTATTTTGTCTCTTGCCTATCTCTCTCCTTTTGCCTTCTGAGTCTGGCTTAGCCTGCCAAGACTGGCTCTTTTGCAACACTACTATGAGCCCATGCCCAGTGAAACAGCTAAAAGATGTTTTAAACAGTTCAATGGCTAGTACAAATTTGCCAAGTCTCTGAGTGGCTGATGAAACTGTGCTGGACCTATGCTCCCCCAGCGGTAAGGTTGCAAGTGAGAGTCAGTACCAGAGACAGAAGCTGCATTTTCTCTTTGCTGTTCTTTTCTCTCCTTTTTTGTGTGTTTATCTTGTTTTGTCTTAAAGGAAGCAGAATCAAACATTAACAGCAGATGACCATCTCAACTAACTTTTTTCTCTTTTCCCCAAAAAGGAAAGATATTACCATATTTAACATCATCTAAAAGACTGTCAGACAAGGAAGTTTTCTTATAAAAATTCTCTACAGCTAAAGAGAGAGGGACTAAGGATATTGCTAAAATAAAAGCTTTACTTAATGCTTTTCAAATGCCTTAACTGTGTTTCCTTTTTCTGTATCTTTAATAAAAGGTTAAAAAAATTAATGGTTTGTTTGCCATGGGATTAAGAAGGCCCAAGGTCTCTATACTCCAAATGCCAAACCAAGTTTAACTCTTTGCTGTTGTACAGTGACAAGGTCATGTTAACACCTTTGACTCTCTGGGTTCATTTATTTCATTGAAATTAACATATAATAATTATTAACACAACAGTAATCATCACCTGACATTGTCACCTGGCCCCAGTATTCAGTCAATCCTGCATAGAGTACCTAACTTTAAAGGAGCCATGCCTTGGAATATGGCTGGCTAACCCCATGCCCATGGTCCATAACGGGGACAGACAGGCCTGTTACAGTTAACAAATTGGAATGTTAGCATTTTACACCCATCTTGCACAGATGTAAATGAGTGCACAAGATTCAAGGCTGCAAAGAAACAGGTCCACTGACTTAAAGAGGCTTAAGCATCCAATCTAGGTTTTTGTTACACTCATCCGTGTAGTTTCAGAACCCATTCAAAACTACCAAGCTGGATTCTATCTAGAGCATCCACAGAGCTCAACAGTGTCTATGGAGAAATCATTTTACACAAACTTGAAAATAGCTTTGTGGCTCCAATAAAGAGTGGTTGAAATCAATCAGCCTGTAAAGAGACATTTAGACAGTAGAAATTGGAGGGAAGGAATTTTGAATAGCTTGGGAAGAAATGAGACGGAATGTGAAGAAAATAGCGCCCTATTCACTTTGTATTGTCTCTGATGAGGCTTAGTGTAGTCAGTTTTGAAAAAGATTTAATATATATATATTTTAATAACAGCAGAACCTGAGACATTTCCATTTATTTATTCTCAGACACCTACAAAGCAGAAGTGAGCTATATTTGGCCCAGGCTCTGAGAAGATGAGCATTCCATTTCCTCAAGGGGAGTGAGTGAGTATGTCACTCCACTATGCAGTTCTGGCAGGAGGCAGGCTAACATAAGTCAAACAGACTGGAACATGTCACATTTTAGATGCTAGCTTTGTAGCTAAGTGGTCTTTAAGGATTCCACTAGCATGCATTAAGCTTTCCATAGAACCCAGGCAGTCAATTTAAACTACTAATCTCTTTTGCTATTTATCTCACTTTGCTATACCTTAAGATAAATGCAGCTTTTTGTCTGAGCTAATCTGGATTGAATCTGACTGTTTTGCTTGAGGAAATGCTGTTAACATCCGTGTGTGTGTGTTATTTATTTATTTTAACCAGCCTTTGCTCTGAAAAAATTAATAAGGCAGAAAAGGGAATTAATTGTTTAGTTGGTGCTCAACTACTTCAGCTTGGGGCACCAAATGAAAACTTAGCCACTGGTCTCAGAAAAGAGTGCACCTATCTGAGTTAACGAAATTGTCCTCACACACAGACTAGGGGCCAGCAGGAAACACAAAGGAGTACACAAGATGAAGGCTAGAACAGCTGATCCTTCGCAGGAGGGCAGTCTAAAACTAAGCCGTGCAATTAAGGGGGAGTGAATGGATCTGTTTGAACTGGGATCTAAAGTGCTTATGCTTTGTGCATGTGAGAAAGTAGGCAACATTAGTCTGTGTGGGCTGGAGTATGGCGAGTGGGCACTCGTGGGCGTTAGAGGGGGTAGTTGCGATATCAGAGGAGCTGATGGCATGGAGGGGGATTCCACTACCAGAGGCAGAGCTGGACAAGTGAGAGCAGTATCAATACAGAGAATTAGGGGAATGGTCTGCAAAAGTAGTGTCAAAAGCAAATCAAGGTGGAAAGTCTAATGAGAACTAGTTCATGTTAAAATAATAGGACAAAGTAGCTTTCTGAGGGATGAAGCAGTGAAGAGAGTGCTCAGACATAACTAGAGGTCATACTATTTAGAATGCAGAGGAGCAGATCTCTTAAGACATCATTTGCATATCACCAGTCGAGTCTGTTCATTGCTAAAGTCCCTATGACTGGAATAATTTCTTAGTTCTAGAACTGCTGTCTATAAGATGTCCACAGAAGGGGAAAAAACCCTGTGATGTCAAACGCATTAGAGACTGAGAGAGGCACATGAGATCAGCCGCTAAACAAGAGTTTGGAATGGTTTATTCATTCTTTGAAAATATAAGGCAACACCTAAGAATGATATATTTTTGTTATTCAAACACCATTCATAAATCTCTATCCAAAGCAAATAAATCTTTATTGAACAAGACTGGTGACTACATAGTAGTGTAGTTCCAACCAACTTCCAGACAGGGACCAGGGCTGCTGTGAAAAAGCTTTGAGCTGGAAGTGTATTCTGGCTGTTGCCATGCAAACAAGCACACCACTTCTTGGGTGCCCTCCGATACAGATTAAACTTTGATTATAATGTAAACAGTTTTCTCCATCTGTTTATTTAGACCAAATTGCTTTTTGGGTGTGCTTGGAATATTAAAACTCTTTCACCCTCTCTCTTCTTTCCTCATTGTATATAAGAATGAAGGTGTTTCCCTCGCAACTCCCTCGAGGAGTTAATCTGCTGTCTCAGGATTGCTTGGACCATTGCTCTGCACATGGAATGTATTTAAAGGACTTTAAAGGAAAAAAAGAAAAAAGTGTTCCCTGTTAACATCAGCTTTATCACTACATAGGAAAGAGTCAATGTTTTCCAAATGGAAAAAGAAAAATTGGTAGGAGATAGTAAATATTTTTTAACACTTAAATGGAATGGCAAACAATGAAGAGTTATGAATAAAAGGAAGCAAAAAATATATTCTCCTGACAGACTTCCTTCAAAACAGAAATAAGACAAAACTAATACCATATCAACAGGATATGTTATTTAAGCAATAGTCAAAAGTCATCTAGTTGTCATATTACTTCCTATATCGGAGTGGAGAATTTACTATGCAGTTAATAAAAAATTAGACTACAACATTAGAATGTTAAGTTCTAATAAGGATGCTCCTCTGGTCTAAGCATTTCCACAGTATATTTATTAAATTATTATAACTGGTTAATATTACAGTGTTTCATTTTGATTTTACAGCTATGGAACAATTAGACAAAATGGTGCAGTAAAATTGAATTGCAATGAAATATCTTTTATGGGAATTCTTTGAATGCATTTTAATATGTAGTATAAATCATAGCTGTAAACACCCGTCTTTAGGCTGTGGGATGTCACAGGAGATTCGCTGTTAAGAACATAAAGAAGCTTCTCAAGCATATGTGCAAATTAAGGTGAGACATTCTGTAAAGGACTCAATGGGCAGCAATTTTCCGTACACTAATATCCCAGAAAAGCATGCTTGTGGGCATGATTTTGAATTGTGACCAAGGACAAAACCAGAGGAAGGGTTAGGAATGAGATAAAACATGCATACAATGGCCCTGCTTCTGTAAACACACGTCATTGGGACTACTCACATTCTCAACGTTAAGCAAATGTGTAAATGTTTGTAGGATCATGACAAAGCACCGAGACGAGAGAGGGCTGAGTCCAGGGTGGCAGAGGATAGACTGGATGGGCCGGGGTAGCAGGAGGTTGTGTATTGTTCCTTCAAGATAATACATCCTGAAAATGTTTTTTAAATATTTTTGAGCCCTTTTTGGGGACCCCAGTGGCCACCACAGCCATGAGTAGCCTCTTGTAGTGAAGTTGTAATGGAGCTGAGCTGCCAGGGTACCAAGGGTAGCTACTAGGGCAAGAGATGGTGCAAAGGCACAGTGCCTTCATGAGAATGGCCCTGTTCTCCTGTAGATCCTCCAAGATGCACAGAAATCCCTGGAGATCCATCAGTTGAGAAAGCAGGCCCTGGAACCTTTTCTTCAGGAGAGGTCAAACCTTCCCCCTGAGGGGTAGATATGAGAAGGTCTCCATAAAATTGTCGTTGCTCAGATTTCCTCCTACACGGTTCCCTCCTGTGAATTTTCTCACAAGAGGAGATGATATGACCCAATGGCAGGTTTTCACCTACTGTATAAGTCATGTCTAGCATAATCACATCAAATAAGTCGTAGAGGAATAACAGAATTACAACTATTTTCTGCAGAACCAAAAGGCAAACATGAAAAATCAGTAAACAATATGCTAGATGCAAATGTTCTTGAAGGTATGTGGAGAGTGTTCAGCAGCCAGTATTAAGACCTGCTATTTCCTTACTATTTACTATTTTGAGCTTTAAAAAACCTGGGTATTTCTCGGGACATTTAGTGCACTATTTCCTGCTAATAATTGAAGTCAGTAAAATAAGGGCCTGCTCAGACTCAGCAGCTGACAGCATTGCTTCCAGAGGAAAATGTCTTTTTATAAAATTTCAAAAAAATTGGTGTTATTCCATTACTCAGAAGTACAACTACATCTCTTAAATATCCTCTCACTACAGTTTTGGATTTGTTACGTTTGTTTTCTCTGCTGAAGATCCGATTACAGTTTGAGTTATAATAAATAGGCACAGTATCAGTGTCACCTCCAGGCTTGTTTATATGAGGGCCTACTGGAAATGCATGGAACATCTCCAGAATTCTTGATCCATATATTTATAAAGTGTTTCCACAAAGTTCTCTAATACAAAAATTAAGGTCTGATCCCCCCTCCCTGTTCCAAACACACACACGCTATTGAGCTTTCCTTGCAATGCACAGCTCAGAATGCAGATGTAAGAGTCTATTCTTCTACCACATCGTTAAAATAAAGTATAACGTTACTGAAAGGTCTTCCTTTCCCTGTAAGACAGTAGGTAATGTAGACAAATGCATATTCTCACATTCAGTGTGGTCTTTAATAACTGCATATAGTGCCAATTTCATCTTGTTTCCATTTGCTGTAAGGACCCAAGAAATCACTCAAAAAAAAAAGTTATCTTCATAGTATGAAAGGGTTAAGTAATTTCAGACAACATTTTGCTTATACTTGCGCTAAGCCCTACTTCTGCCTGGATTCACACAATAGCTGGCTAGTTGCTTTCAGCGTGAATTATCTGGTGATGGTGCATGAAGTATGAAGCAATTATATTGTGCATATGCACATGCTGATATCAATTAAGAGTTTATGATGATTATAGAATCTAGTGTAGTCCTAAGAGAATTATTACAGAATGATCTAGAATTAGGAAACTGCATTTTGTTCTTAATATAAACATTTGTACTTCCAAAACAAAACAAAAGACACTCCCAATACTTTAATGTAACTGTACAGAAACAGTAGTTCTCCTATGGCTAGGCTCCCTGTTGGGTGTATCCAAGTTGTTATACCATGCCCATCACTGTAGCATCTCAGTCCTCAAAGAAATTCATATTTTAAAAACAAACAAACCTGAGCCAGAAAAAAGCATATTTAGATTCCACCAGTGATATCTGCCACACACATGCAAAAAAAAAAATCCACTGTAAATGTTAAATCAAAACCTTTTGTACCAAAAGCAATTCTGTTAAAAGGTCTATTCCTTTAATACCACATGCAGTCATTTAAGAAGTCTCTTTACATGTATAAAATGTTTTGGTTTGATTCACATCCTTTTATTTACATCAAAAAGGCATTCATTTAAAAGACTCAATCAGCGTTATATCACATTGAGAGCCTGCGATATATTGTATAAACAAGTTCATGCACACTAATTCAAATTCCAAATGGCCTTTTCTTTCAGCAATGTCCATGCCCCTTGTTATTTGTTATGCGTATGTAAAAAAAATCTCTGTTCTAGTCAGGTGAGTTACATATCAATAAACTCCATCATAAGAAGCATTGCTTCCTGGCACTCAATAGATTTATTTGGGTCAAACCTAAATGTGCGGGTTTTGGTTTGCAAGACTGATCTGGAAACATCTATATAGTGCCAGGTTATTTGGGGTGGCCTCTCACTCCATTCCCTATACAGCAGTTATAACTAGGATCACTGGAGCTGCTGAAATTTAGAATGAAAATTGCACATTGTTAATAGAAGGCTCTTGACTTCAGGATCCCATATTTCCAGAGATCAGACTGAATCACAATCTTGCCAGCTTTACGTCACATTAGAAGTTCTCTCTCTGTTGGCAAGAGTTCTCATAAGAACTCAAATGCAAAGTAAACTTGCCAGATTTCATTCCAGCGGAGAAAAAAGCTTAATCGGTGGGGAAGGCAATGGAAGCTTTGTTCTTCCTTGAGGGTACTGATGTATTTCTAAATGTATGTAATTGGCATTCACATAGTACAGGATGTCACTACACAAATACTTATTTTATTAAGATAATCATAACAAACAAATAATATGCAGGATATCTAGGTTACTTCTAATGGCTCCATCATGTGGCTTAAGTGCAGTATTACATCCAAGTTGAACTGATGTGTGAAGAAAATCTGTTTTAGGCCTTGTCTACACTACACAGTTTTGTCGACAAAAGTCAGCTTTCATCGACAAAACAGTGGAGGGTTACACACTACAATGCTCCTCACACCTATTTAACTCTCCTCCCATGCCAACATAATAAAGCCACCTAAACAAGAGGCACAGAGCTTTTTGCGAAGAAGTTAGAGCAATACATTGTCAGTGCAGACACTATGTTTGCTTATGTTGTGCTAATTGGCCTCCAGGAGGTGTCCCACAATGCCCATCATGACCGCTGTGGTCAGCAGTTTCAGCTCCGTTGCCCTGCAGCTAGGTACACAGGCATGCACCCCTCCCCCTTTAAAGCCCCAGGAATTTTTGAAATTCCACTTCCTGTTTCCTTGGTCTGGAGAGTTCACATCGCTTCTTCCCAGCTGACCATGCTGGCTTTCTACAACAAACGCGCTCCCTCCAGGAGTACACCAGAGTTGTTGGATCTGCTGGGTCTGTGGGGAGAGGAGGTTGTGCAGTCACAGCTTCTATCCAGCCATAGGAACTTTGATACTTACGAGCAGATTGCTCATGGCATAGCGGAGAAGGGGCATGAAAGGGACATGCAGCAGTGCAGTGCTAAGGTCAAGCAGCTGAGGCAGGCATACCAGAAGGCAAGGAAGGCAAACCGCCGCTCTGGTGAGGTGCTGACATGACGCTTCTACAAGGAGCTGCATGCCATCCTCAATGGTGGCCCCACCTCCACTGCCAAGAGCCCAGTGGATAAGTCGGGGGGACTGGAGGCAGTGGCAGGTGGAGTCTGTAGTGGCTTGGAGTGGCTCCTCCCTGTCAGCATCAGAGGGAGGTGACTCCACCTCATGACGCCACCTTGTGGCTGAAAACCAGTCAACAGGGAATTAGCACGGTCAGGCTCAGCCCTCTGGGCTGGGCAGAGTGCAAACAGTCTGTGGCCCAGCTCCCTGTTTAGGCAGACCGCAGTCTATGGCCCAGCTACCTGGCTGGGGCAGACAGCGAACAAACACAAGCCATCCGGCCTAAGAGTGGTAGGCTGCTACCCCAGAAGTGGGGTTGGCAGCAGGGGCAAGGAGGACCCGGGCCCACCCTACTTCACTGGGTCCCAGGTCAGGGCCCTAACAGTGGCGGGGAATCCTGCCACTGGATCAGCAGGGATCCTGATGAAATACACTGATCGTGGCTTCAGCAAACACAACTGGACAAATGTCTGGTTTCCCTGGCTACTCCCACTCCTACCTGTTCATAGGGCTTCATTACTCGCAGGCCCTCAGGCTCTCCAAGGTACTTGGCATCCAGCAGTTCCAGCAGCTCTTCGGGGCATTTGCTGGGCAGCAGCTCCTCTGGATACTCCTCCTGAGACAAGGGTTGATACAGCTTGGTCCCTGGTTCAGGGGCCAGCAGCAGGGTAGCAGTGTCCGACTCCTTCCCTGGCTCTCCCTCAACTGAGCTGGAGGCCTTGCCTGTCATACTTCTTGTTCTGCCCCTACCCTTCTGGCACAAAGATGAAGAATGAATAAGGAAGTGGAGCTGAAGGAGAATGAGGGACAGGCAACATGGTCGTCCAGTGGCATTGCAAGCCAGGACCTCTTTTTGACTCTGGAGGGGTCTAGCCAGTCCCAGGACTCCAGCTTTGGCATGCCTGAAGCAGGAAAGGGGAGCTCCAGTAAGTACTCATTTTGCTTTGATACTGCATGGTGACATGAGGTGGAGGTCTTCTTTACTTTGTTACATGGTACAAGTAGGAGAAGGGTTAGAAATTAACAACACTAGATACTGTTTGCATCTGCTTCTCCTTCCCCTGTGCAGCTACACAGTGGGAGACCTGAGGAAATGTTTATTAATGCAAAATGGGATCGCCCAGGAATCCTCCATAGAGATCTCTAGGAAACTTTCGTGGAGGTACTCTGCAATCCTCTGCCGAAGGTTCCTTGGCAGAGCTGTTTTGTTTCTTCTCCTGCTGTAGGAAACTTTGCTGCACCAATTGGCAATTACTTCTTCAGGAACAAAAACAGCACACAGGTGAGAAGCATATGGACCTGGTCTCAAGCCACATGCATGCAGGAGATCTGCCCTTGCATCCTTGGTTACCCTTAGGAGTATCGGCTTTGATCATTCCCGCCTGTGGAAAATGGTGCCAGTATTTGGAATAGTGTCCCTTGCACTTTTATTAATCCCCTTCTGAAACCACTCAGGCCCTTTGTGCCCTCTTGCCCCTTCTCCACTGGGCTGAACTCACCATGTTTAGGGCTCTTACCATGCTGTGTGCTTGCCAAGGGAAAATGAAACAGAGGTGTATGTCACTTTTGTGACTCAAGGCTGTGAGTGCACTCTCAATACCGACTCCGTTCATTGTTTCATTTGCTTCTGCAGATGTGCCCTTGAGGGCCAGGTCCTATACACAGGCAGAACGCCTCCGTCAGATAAGGAGGCAAACAAGGAGGAGTAAGGAGGACATGTTTAGAGAAGTGCTGCAATCATCTGATGCTGCAGATAGAAAGCACAGAGTGTGGAGAGAGACAATCAACAAAAAACTCAGACTGGATAGCCAGGAGAGGAAACAGGGCAGGAGTGGATGATAAAGCTGATGGAGAACCAAACAGAGATGCTGAGGTCCCTGATTGTGCTGCAGTCAGAACACATCCATGCTTGACTCCTCCCACAGACCATACAGAACTGTGTTCCATGCCCTTCCCGAACTTCCCACACACATTCCTCGCATGTTCCTGGCCCATCACAGTGCCCCTTGCATTCCACATCAGGGGATATGGTTCATAATGGCAGCTGGACTTACACACACAGCAGTGAGAGCCTCATTTGAGAAAGTGCTCCTCAGTTTCATGTCCCTTGTCAGATATGTAACCCCCATATTCCTCATCTGTATATAATTGTGATATTGCATACAAAGCATTCCATCTGAGGTACCAGGAAAAAGCTTATGATCGGCTGAAACTCACTGTTCTATCTGAATATGTATATCTTTAGTGCATATGAAGTTATGAGATTGTGTTGTATGCTTGTCACTAAAACATGCTTTACATTGGAGAATCAGCCAGATAGCTCCCCAGAGAAAACTGCAAGGAAAGTAACCAACACCCGGCGGGGTGTCAAACAACCATCAACAGCCATTGTCCAGCAAGGGAGCTACAATGACTCACCTGCCTTAGGCTACACCAGGGGAATTGCTCAACCTTGCCTGGGGACTCAGGAATGCCCACCAAACATGCCTGGACTTGTGTTCTCCAAGCACCTGGGACTGAGGGTATAAAGCAGAACACAGGGGGCCCAGGCTTGGCCTTTCTCCTGCCCCCACCTATGCTGCAAGCAACAAAGATACTCAGAAGATTGAAGACTCCAACAGAGGAGACTGGCCCAGGTTTAAGGGACAAACCTGTACATTAAGGACTGCAATATCCAGCGGGGTGAAAAAAACTGCTTTATCTAGATGTTGTCTAGTCTTAGAGGGTTGAGAGTTTAGACTGCGTGCTTATATTTTGTTTTATTTTGGTAACCACTCTGACTTTTTGCCTATGACTTATAATCACTTAAAATCTATCTTTTGTAGTCAATAAATTTGTTTTACTGTTTATCTTTACCAGTGAGTTTGCCTGAAGTGTGTGGTAAATCTGCTCAGGTATGCAAAGGCTGGTGTATATTCACTTTCCATTGATGAAGTGGTGAACCAATTAATAATTTTGTACTGCTCGTCTTGAGCAGTGCAAGATGGTATATTCCTGAGGTACAGTGCTGGGGGGATTTGGCTGGTGCCTTTCTCTTTGTGATTCATGAGTGGCTCTGGGAGCATTCATGCAATCTAGCTGGGTGTGGGGCACCACATGCTGTTGTGCTGAGTGATAAGAGGGCCTGGAGGGGTTTGCTGCTTGTCATTAGCAACGCATTGGAGAGACAGCCCAGGCTGGAGAGTTAAGGGGGCACAGCAGTCCCACAGTCCCAGGCTACACCCTGGGGATCCCATCACACTGTATATTGCTGTTTAATAAAAATTTAGTCTTAGAAATATGATTCTTTATTTGTGACATACACAGAGTGGTTGCTGCAGAAATTCATATATAGTGCCAATCAGCACATTTTCAGACTGCAATTAATGTTCAGGCAGAAATCATTATAAGGGTCATTCAATGCATCAAGTAAACAATGCCTGGCTGAATGAATTACAGAAAGACACATTTGTTGTCAAAATGCTGTTTCAAAGCCTCCCTGATTCAAATAGCCCCTGTTGAGCCCCTTTAATAGCCCTGGTATCTGGCTCTAAAAATCAGCTGCCAGGCGATCCACTTCAGAGCTCCACCCCTGGGGAAACTTTTCCCCCTTAGCTTCACAAATGTAATGCAAAACACAGCAGGCTGCTATGACTATGGGAATATTTTCCTCACTGAGAACTAAACTGCCAAAAAGGCAGCACCAACAACTCTTTAATCTACCAAACGCACATTCTGCAGTCATTCTGCACCTGCTGAGCCTGTTGTTGAAATGCTCCTTCGTGCTGTCAAGGTTTCAGGTGCAAGACTTCATGAGCCAAGGGAGCAAGGGGTAGGCTGGGTCTCCCAGGATCACTATGGGCATTTCCACATCCCCTATTGGAATCTTCTGGTCTGAAAAGAAATCTCTGCTTTCTGGACAGACCAGTTGTCCTGAAGATGCGTGCATCAAGCACCTTCTCAGACCACCCCGTGTTGATGTCAGTGAAACATCCCTCGTGATCCACCAGTACCTGTAATACCATAGAAAAGTAGCCATTTCTGTTGATGTACTCCATCACAAGATGGCTGGGGCCAAAATTGGGATATACATAACATCTATCACCCTGCTGCAGTTAGGGAATCCCATTGCTGCAAAGCCATCCACTATTTCCCGCACATTGCCAAGAGTCACAGTCCCTCATAGCAGATGATTAATGGCCCTGCACACTTGCATCATCGCAACCCTCATGGTGGACTTCCCAACTCCAAGCTGATTCGCAACTGACAGGTAGCAGTCTGGAGTTGCCAACTTCCACACAGCAATTGCCACTCACTTTTCCACTGTGAAGGCTGCTATAATTCTTGTATCCTTGCAGGGGTGAGATCTGCATATAGTTCCAGGAAGGAGGCTTTGCACATCCGAAAGTTATGCAGCCACTGCTCGTCATCCCATGCCTGCATCACGATCCAATCCCACCACTCAGTGTTTGTTTCATGAGCCCAATAGTGATGGTCCACTGTGTGCAGCTGCTCTGTGAATGCCAACATTAATCTTGAATTGTTTCTTTCCATGGCACACAGCAGGGCAGGCACCACAGATTCATTTTCAGATTTGCAGCTCATGAAATACTGCAGGATCAGCGGTGTTGTATTCATAATACTCATCACAAGACTGGAGAGCAGTGCAGGACCTATGCTTTCAGCTAGAGATGGTGGGCACACAGATTACAGGGGCAGTTGAAAAGTTGGAAGCCCATGGAATGATGGGATGGAGAAAACTACATCATGGGACTGTGAGCCCACCCCCTGATGCACTGTGATCCAGTCCCAGAATTACTAGCAGCAGAAGGTGGCAATTTGCAGTGGGATAGCTAATCATAATGCACTGCTCTCTCTGTTCATGCTAGAGCACAAACTGTGGACTTGCTCTGTCAACACAAGAAGCATTGTGTTAAAATGCACAAGTGATGTAATTACAGCGGTTTATTATCATCGACATAACTTAAGTCGACTTAACTCTGTAGTGTAGACATAGCCTGAGTCAGGTGAGTTACTGATAAGGTGTACTTACCACTTGCGCACCTCCTAGTGGCAGGGTGCAGTACTACAGTCTTTTTCTTACCCCAGTGCCCCTGGCAGGCTGCCAGCCAACCTCTCATCAGTTCTTCAGTGGCTTGGCTAGAGTCCACAGTTGGTGCTCTAGCATCAACAGAGAGAGCAGTGCACCATGGGTAGCTATCCCACTGCAAAGCGCCACCTTCTGCCACTAGTAGTTCTGGGACAGGATTGCAGTGCATCATGGGGGCGGGCTCACCATCCCATGATACAGTTTTTGATGTCCCACAAAATCCAAACGACCCCCTTCTGGGCTATTAGAATCCAATAAATAAACAGTCTCTTTGCCCTCATTAGCATTGTAAGCCCCTAGTCTGGGCTCTAGAAATTCAGCCTTTTGTTCTGGCTTCCAAATAAGCACTGTCCCCTTCTCGGGGTTTGAGTGACCTGTGGCCAGTAGATGAAACCAGGCCTGCCAACAACTCTGGGTTGCAGTCAAGGGACCCTACACACAGCAGCCACTCACTGCTCACTCCAATTCTCTGCTGCTGTTTCCCTGGATCTCTTCCTACTGGGCCCGTTTATCTCCAGCCCTATCTCAAGGCCAGCATCATCAGGTCCTTCTCTGTCTGCAACCCCAGTTATGTAAGTTCAGCCAGTGATAAGCTCTGTCTGATTGTCAGAATCCTTTGGCCAGAGAGCAGCATCCTTTTTTCACTCCTTGGGTACCAGCCTTGAACTGAACTGCTAAGGCCCTACAGCTCTTTTTATCTGGACCAGCAGGGACCTGATTGGCTGTTGCAAGCCCTTCAAGTCCTTGTGGAACCAGGTCTCTATGGTTTCCAGAATGGCTACTCCAGAGATTCCTCTCTAAGTAAGCTTGGAGGACCCACCTTTGCTGCTCATTTCCCCGCATCTTGCTGCTTCTTGGGGTGGAGTGTGGTAGAACCACAAGGCCCCCAGAAGGGAGCTGCAAAGACTGAATATGGCCCATCACAATTACATATCAATAAAGTTCATCATATAAAGCATTGCTCCCTGGCACTTGGTGGATTTATTCAGGTAAAATCAAAATGATTTTGCAAAATTCTACATTTTAATACACATTATAATGTACATCTTTTGCAGGGCAAAATCCACTAGAAAGACACAATTTGTTTCAAGAGCTCTTTTAGTCCCATCTATTTTCAGAATCCAAAGAGAAGATAGTAGGTAGTCTTTCCTTTTCTCTACTCAGAGGTGATTTTCATAGAATCATAGAAATGTAGAGCTGGGAGGGTCATTGAGAGGTCATGTAGTCCAATCTCCACCCCCCATGCTAGGGCAAGATTAAGTACACCTAGACCATATCTGACAGGTGTTTGTCCAATCTGTTCTTTAAAACCTCCAACGACAGGGATTCCACAGCTTTCCTTGCTAATCTGTTCCACTGCTTAAATATCCTCATAGTTAGAACTTTTTTCCTAATATCTAACGTAAATCTTCCTGCTTGCAATTTAAGCAAATTACTTCTGGCACTACCTTAAGTGGACATGGAGAACAATTGATCACAGTCCTCCACAGAACAGTTATCAGGTTCCACCTCAGTGTTCTTTTCTCAAGAATAAATATACCCAGTTTTTTAACCTTTCCTCCTAGGTCAGGTTTTCTAAACCTTTTATCACTTTTGTTCCTCTCCTCTGGACTCTCCAATTTGTCCAGAGCTTTTTTAAAATGCAGTGCCCAGAAGCGGACACAGCACTCCAGGTGAGGCCTCATCAGTGCCACGTAGAGCAGAACAATTACTTCCCATATCATAGATACAACACTCCTGTTAATACATCCCAGAATGATATTAGCCTTTTTTGCAACTGCCTCACATTGTTGGCTCATATTCTATTTGCAATCAACTATAACCCCCAGATCATTTTCAGTGGTACTATTCCCTAGCCAGTTATTCCCCAATTTGTATTTACACATTTGATTGTTCCTTTCTAAGTGCAGCACTTTGTATTTGTCTTTATTGAATTTCATTTTATTGCTTTCAGACCAATTCTCCAATGTATCAAGGTCACTTTGAATTCTAATCCTACCCTACTAAGTGTTTGCAAACCTTCAGATTTTATAAGCATACTCTCCACTCCAGTAATTAATGAAAATATTGAATAGTATTGGACCAAGGATAGACCCCTGTAGAACCCCACTGGATATGCTCTCCCAGTTTGACAATGAACCATTGATAACTGCTATTTGAGTATGGTTTTTCAACTAGTTTTACACCCATCTTACAGTAATTTAATTGAGGATACATTTCCCTAGTTTGCTTATGAGAATGTCTTGTGGGACTGTGTCAGAAGCCTTCCTAAAAATCAAGATACATCACTGTGATACTTTGGGGTTCAACCCAGACCAGTAAGGGGTTGTGTCACCATCTGTCCTGCAACTCTGGGTGCCCTAAATGCTATGCTGCTGGGACACACAGCCCTGACACCAACAGCCAGCATACAAGCATGTGGGTCACATCTTGGCTTACACTGCCCAGTTGCTTTTAGCAGAGTGACCCCCCAACACCTCCTCAATCTTGAATTTCCCCAAAACCTTCTGCCTCTGTAGCATCCAGCCCTCTCCTGGAATGCTCACAGAAGTTTTTAAGTTTGTTGCTCCTTTAAAGAGACAAGGCACTGCAGCTCATTAATTTAACTGGGGCTTTGACAACACTCTTATTTCAATCAGAACACTGAATTGATTTATAGTAACAGTAAAATAAGTTTATTAAAGAAAAAGTTTGGGGTTTAAGTGATACCAAGTACAATGATAGGATAGAAATGGTTACAAACAAACAAAAGTAAAAAATAAAAACATTTTAAAGACTAAAACTTAACTTCAGCAAAGTTACTATCTTTGCCTAAGTAGGTTTCTAACCTATATTCAATTCTCAGAGACTTCAACCCCCATGGCTGAAGGATCCATTATTTTCAGATGTACAAGAGCCCTGGCCTCTTCTATCTGTCCAGTAATGGATAACTATGGGGTTCTGAAATGAAGCCTCTGAAATGAAGCTCCTTTTCCCTGCTGGGTGTGGATGCCATGTCATGTGGTATAGTCTCCATGCTGACTTCTCCCCTTATAGTGATTTTTACAATACAAATGATCACATCCTGCAACCTCCAATACAAATGAATAGCCCATTGAATTTGACAACACCTGGTTTGAGGTGTTGGCCTCTTTCCTTTCTCTGGAGAAATCAGCTCCCCCGACATACCTGATTTAAATACATTTTAGTCACATATTTCCAGCATATATTTATAGAGTCCTTTGTGGGTTTACCATATGTACATCACTCAAGAATATTCATGATCAGTGTGTTATTAGTTTTCCAGTGATATATTACGTGTCACCTTTTGGGTAAATATCATGAGAACAGTGTGTGAGGTATAGTGAGTATGTCAGGTCTGACAAGAGTTGCTGACACACAGTAGTGAACCACCAATGGGTCTGTGTATCACAATCACATCTACTACTTCACTCTAATCTACTAGGCCTGTAAACCTGTCAAATAAAATTAGGTTCGTTTTGCATAATTTGTTCTTGACAAATCCATACTGACTATTCCTTATAATCTCATTATCCTATAGGTGCTTACAAACTGATTGCTTAGTAATTTGTTCCAGTATCTTTCCAGATATCAAAATTAGGATGACTGGTCTATAATTTCCTGGGTCCTCATTGTTCCTCCTTTTAACTATAGGAACTACATTTGCCCTTATTCAGTCTTCTGGGACCTCACTTGTCCTCCGCAAGTTCTCAAAGATAATAGCTAATAGTCCAATGACTGCTTCAGCTAGTTTGTGAAATACTCTAGGATGAATTTTGTGAGGCCCTACCAACCTGAATACATTTAACATATCTAAATATTCCTTAACCAGTTCTTTCTCTACTCTTGTTTGTGTTCCTTCCACTTGTTGTTAATATTGTGTTACACATCTGGTCACAATTAACTTTGTCATGAAGACAAGCAAATTAAGTATTAAACACCTCAGTCTTCTTGGTGTTGTCCATTATTAATCCTCTTTCCTTGCTAACCAATGAGCCTACATTTGCCTTTTTCATTCCCTTGCCCTTGTTTTGGAGGGTATTGAATGAAACAAGATTAATACAAATGATTGCTGCACCTTCTGACCACCTTTGGGCTTGGGCACCGAGAATATGAAACTATATACATCTCCCTGAAACATTCCTAGTTGGTATTCTGAGGCTTCACTCTGTGCCTTCCCAGATCTCCTGCTAGGGTGACCAGACGTCCCGACAGTCCCGATTTTAAGACATTTGTCCCGCGTCCCGACCGCACATCGGTCGGGACACCCTTTGTCCCGATATTGGGGACTGCTCACCGCATGCACCTGAAGTCCTGGGGCTGGCGGTGCTTCCTGGTGGGGCAGCTCCTGGTGCCCGCCCGCTGGCAGGAGCCTGCAGTGTGGCCCCAGGCACAAAGGTGGAGGGGATCTCCGCGTGATGCACTGGCTCCCTCCTGCCTAATCAGAGCTGCGGGGATGGGGCTTGCAGGTGCTGGCAGTGGGCAGAGAGCCCTCTGTCCCCCCGCCCCCCGACCCGACCCTATCCTAGGAGCCAGAGGGACCTGCAGGATGCTTCCCGGGAACCGCCCCAGGTAAGCACCACCGGGACTCCCCACCTCGCCCCCCCCGGCAGGTCCGTCTGGCTCTTAGGGTTGGGGCGGGGGGGGGGAACAGGAGGCTCTCTGCGTGCTGCCAGCACCTGCCAGCCCTGCTCCCTGGCTCCGGCAGCTCCCATTGGCGCTTTTCCCAGCCAATGGAAGCCACGGAGCTCACGCTTGTGGCGGGCGCAGCACGTGGAGACCCCTCAGCCGCCCTTGATCCTAGGAGCCAGAGGGACCTGCCAGCAGGGCCGGCTCCAGGCACCAGCCCACCAAGCATGTGCTTGGGGCGGCGCCTGGAGGGGGGCGGCGGGGCGGGGCGCTCCGGCCCGAGAGTGGGGCCACGACTGGGCTCGCCGCCCTCCCCCGGTGCTCCAGCCGGTCGGGGAGAGCGGGGCCCCGGCCGGGCTCGCCGCCCTCCCCCCGGCGCTCCGGCCGGTCGGGGAGAGCGGGGCCCCGGCCGGGCTCACCGCCCTCCCCCCGGCGCTCCGGCCGGTCGGGGAGAGCGGGGCCCCGGCCGGGCTCACCGCCCTCCCCCCGGTGCTCCGGCCGGTCGGGGGAGGGCACTTTTCCCGGCCAATGGGAGCCACGGAGCTCATGCTTGTGGTGGGCACAGCATGTGGAGAGTCCAGAGACCCCCCTCGCTGCTCTCACCCTAGGAGCCAGAGACCTCCCAGCAGGGCTGGTGAGTGCGGCCAGGGAAGGGGGCAGGGTGTGATGGAGTGAGTGTCTGGGAGGTGTGAGGAGGGCGCTGTGCTGTGGGGGAGGTTTGTGTGTTTTGGGGTGCTGGGCAGTGGGGGAGATCTGTGTGTGTCAGGGCACTGGGCAGTGGGGGTCTGCGTGGGGAAGGGCACTGGGAGGGAGGGAGGGACGGAGGAGAAATCTGTGTGTATTGGGAAACTAGTGAGTGTGGGGTTCTGTGTGGGGTGCTGGGCAGCTATGGCTCTCTTCCTCCCCCTCCCACCCCCACTCGCCCAATGTGTCCTGATATTTCACTCTTGTGATCTGGTCACCCTATCTCCTGCACTAAAACTGGAGGTGATAACTACAGTATATTTATTTATTAAAGTGGGACCATTTTTAACACCTTTGAAACCCACCTTAGAACAGGCAGTGAGGGATTTAATCTGGTTTGGTGGACATAGGCTCAGTTATAAGTAACTATTAAGGAGCTGCCATTAAATATCAGTGAATATTAAATGTTAAAATTGTAAACCAGTAATTTAAAACTCCTTACTGCAACCACTACTCTGTACTCCAGGTACAATATGTAAGTTGGTCCAGGAGTTGTGACCTTTTGTTCTTCAATAGGCTTGGGGGTAAACAATGATTTTTGAGATGTCATCGGATTTTCTTAACCTTCTCAATGTATGTTTGTTCAAGGAACAAGAGTTGTCAAAGTTTATCAAATTTTGGAGCTCAAGGGAGGATTTGTCAACCCCAGCTATTTTGAAGTACCTGTCCTACTGTGGCTGCTGTAACCAGCAATATGTTTGACTCACTCTTGGGACTGATATTTGCACTCACTATGAAAGATATTATTCTTCCCATGATCTGGGAATCATTAAAATTTTACTATTTTTTTAACTGGAGGCTAAACCATACAATATCCACAAAAGAAGCTCCCTTTTGTCCACCCCTTGGCATTAAACTGTGCTCAACACATGATTCTGCCCCTTCAGTTTTGAAGCTGTCTCCTTTTTACTAGGTATAATTCTGGGCATAGGAACTGAACAAATCCTTCAAAGCTGAACATACTGAGCACATCCAAATTTCAGTTGCCAATTAGCCTCTGCAGTTTTTAATCATGGTGCACCAACATCACATTATGGAAAACCCTGGATAGAACCCTGAAGACTTCACTGACTGGTTCCCCTCATTTGTGGCTAGCCAGCATTTACGTAGTGGGTGATGGATCTCTAATTGTATTTTTTATTTGAGGCGAGTAAGAGCAACTCCATACAGCCACATGTCAATGGAATCAGATAAAACAAGTTAGGGACAGGTTTTTAAGGGTATCATTGTGGTTTAGGCAAAATGTCATTGAAACTGGTGACTGTAATCCTGTAAGAAATAGGTAAGGTCCTTTATAAAACAATAGCAGCCTTAACCCCAAACATAGGCACTACCCAAAACAAAAGTGCATGAGAGGCCACTCAGGAATTTTAATGATGTGGGAGAGGGAGTTGGTGGGGCACTGTTTTGAGTAGAGGGGTGTGAGAGAGTGGAGGGAGGGAGAAAAACACCAGAGAACCAGGAAACAAGACAACAAGAAAGCCTGTAGCACTGAGCAAAGCTAGAGAGAGCGCTTTTGGGCTGAGTGCTGGCTGAAAGGCTGTGAGCAAAGAAACTATCTCCTGTTTGCCTTATGCTGTGTTCAGGGGAACAGGACTTTGTAAATAAATAGAATGGAAATGTCTCTACATCATCAATTTCTCCTCCTAATGGAAACAGCCTGCAAGGGTCCAACCACTTTTGCTGTTTGTATGTGCTTTGCTATATTTTCAAAAGTTAGTAAGTGCTATTTTAAAAACACACACCAAAAAAATTAAAGGTGAAGCTTCAGGCTACATCTACACTTGGAGTTAAGAGTGTAATTCCCAGCTCACATAGGCATACTCATGCTAGTTCTCATTGAGCTAGCATGCTAAAAATAGTAGTATAGTCACAGTATTGTGTACCAGCAGACAGACACAACATGGGATAGCCACCCTGAGTACAAATCCATCTGGACTCCCTGGGTATGAATTTGGGGAGGCTAGCCCATTCTTCGGAAGCTACACCACTAATTTTAGCATGCTAGCTAGATGAAAGCTAGTGCAAATATGTCTAGATGAGCCTAGTTTCAAATCTAGATGTAGCCTTAGAGTTAAATGTTAATAAAATGTTCTTTAACTGAAATAATTGTTGTTAAATTCATTAATTGCTACAGTACTATTATCAGCTAAGCTGTTCTTAACTTCTAAAGCTCTGTCTTGCTGAGGACTTTAAGTTTAATGAACCCTTTGTTCAGTGTTTTATTTCTGTCCATTTCATGCTTTTATTGCCAGCTGAAATATAAATATTAGAAGACAAATTAATTCTGGTGTAAATCCGTTACACCAGGTGTGAATTTGTCTCAAATTTAAAATCAAATTTGGCTTAAAAAATTAGTAACATATGAATTGATACTAGCCTAGCAATACTTCATCAACAAAATACTTGTCAACATTTATTCTAGTATGGATTTGGGGGATCCATTCAAGGAAAAGAGGAAATGGATCTTCTAGATATGTGGTAAAGCCTTAAGAGTGGATCACAGCATCCCAACTCCATTAAGTTTGGAGGGCACATTTTATACCAGCACAGGCTGCTATCTACTAGCTGTTGTCTGTGGGATCTCTTCGGACAAAGACCACAACCCCCTGTCAACTTTTATATGATCTTTGGCACCACTTGACCGGTAAACTTCAAAAAATTTCTTTCTTCCTGGAAGAGAGAGATCTCCCATTACAGAGATTCTGCACTTGTTTCTCAGGAGTCCAACAGAGTAATCCAAATTATGGTTACATAATGAGAGGCCACAATTATTAAGCAACATAAGCAATGATTATTAAGAGAGAGGAAAAATATAAGGAAAAAGTATAGGGTGAAATTCTGGCTCTACTGAATTTAATGCCAAAACTCCCATTGACTTCAGTGCAGTCAGGATTTCACCCATAACCTCTACATGTTCTCATCCAGTTGAAGACTTTGCAAAGCCTCACTACAGCAGGGTAGGACAGTTATGAAGAGTATAGGTTGGTAGCATTTAGGTATTATATGTCAGAGTTTGTTCTTTCTGAATGCCAGTTCCAACGCTGGGAAGAAAAACACAAAGTTACTGCATGTGCTGCACCATATTGAAGAATTTACTCTTATCTTACATTATAAAACCTTTTGGTGCCAGAGACTACTCTTTTGTTATATATTCACACAGTGCCTAGCACAGTGGAGTTCAGATCCCTGACTAGGACCCCATAATACAAACATTTTGTAACAATAATCTTGACTGCTATTTCTAATTACTTTTGAAATACATAGTTGACCGTGAAATCCAGATCAAGCAAAAAAGTTTCAAATACTGGAGACATTTTCCTAATGTAATTAAAACAGAGTAATTTGCTGATTGATTATTATACTTAGAAATGTTACAATGCATGAAACACACTGTTATATTCACATTTTTCATGAAAAAAATCAAGCATTTAATTATATATGACAGGACAGAAATAATCCATTCTCAAGGTTTCTCTTCTCTTTCTAGCTGACAGAGTACCTGTCTTGTATAAACATAGAATACTCAATACAATGGCCAGTGCATCTAGTAGTATGTAAATAATGAGTGGGGGATATCTTGGGCTAGATTGTCAGCTGGCATATGTATGGTGGCATAGCTCGTTAACTTTCAACTTTACTTCAGCTGAGAATCTATTTATCTTCAGCTGATGTGTCTATTACCAACTAAGTACCAGTTGAGAAGCTGTTTATCTTCAGAAGCTCTTGGTGATCTTTTCTATTATATGGAACTTTACTAACTTACCACTGATGATGTTTGAAGGTATCATTCAGTTTCCATTTCAGAAAAGACTTTCTTATGCTTTTCATATACTTTACGCTATCTAAGGCAGTGGTTCTCAACCAGGGGTATACATACCCCCTGGGGGTACACAGAGGTTTTCCAGGGGGTACAGGAACTCATCTAGATATTTGCCTAGTTTTACAACAGGCTACATAAAAAGCATGAGTGAAGTCAGTACAAATTAAAATTTCTGACTTCTTTATACTGCTCTATATACTACACACTGAAATGTAGGTACAATATTTATATTCCATTAGATTAATTTTATTATTATATGGTAAAAATGAGAAAGTATGCAATTTCAATAACAGCGTGCTGTGACACTTTTACATTTTTGTCTGATTTTTGAAAGCAAGTAATTTTTAAGTGAGATGTAACTTGGGGTATGCAAGACAAATCAGACTCCTGAAAGGGGTACAGTAGTCAGGAAAGGTTGAGAACCACTGATCTAAGGCCCCTCCACATAGGTAAAATATTTTAAGAAGAAAATGAGGGACAGACAAACCAGTTAAGATAAAATAAAGATCATAAATTAATCTAAAGTTTAAACCTTTCTGAAGTTTGAAAAGGTTTGATTGAAATTAATCGGATTACCTGTTTGCATGCCTCTGCATTGCCTGGTTTGTTAGAGCCAGAATATGAAAGTACAATAAAAGAACCTTAACCACAGGGCATTTCTGAATTGGAAATTACAAGAACATAGACTCATGGACTTTAAGGCCAGAAGGGACCATCATGATAATCTAGTCCGACCTCCTGCACATTGTAGGCCACAGAACCTCATCCACCCACTCCTGTAGTACATGTTCTCTTGCTGGATTTCCAGTGAGTTTTCCATCCTCATTTTTAGTTCAAAGTGGTTCAGTCACATAGACAAGTTTCAGATAAGCACAAAGCTTTTGGATACCTATCTAACCAAACCTTTTGAAACTCAACTATCATTATCCAGAACCCGCTCCAATGACTGCAACAGGGAGTGGGCAGTGACTATTAGATCCCCATTAACCATCACAGGCCAGTTCAAAGGAAGTCAGCCAGCTTGTCAATCTAATATATAGTAAATGTAATTAGCAATTTCTGCATTACCAAATGCCAGAAAGGGGATATTCCTTAGAGCAGAAAATATTTGTGGGGAAGAATACTGAAGTAGAGTAATTTGATCATTGAATCATGAAGTAATAAGACATTTCCTGGCTCCTGGGCAGCAGTGAGAAAACTATGCTGAAGTGCAGTTTCGTACACAGTGGAAACTTGTTGATTTTAGATTAAAACCCAGCAGAGTAGATCTACATGCCAGCAAAATGGTTTCTGCCAGCTGTCCAGGAAATTACAATGGCATGAAGAAAGTCCAGCTGAGAAAGAGATGGGGCAAATCTTGCTCCATTAACAGAGGGAGAATAAGAAAAGGGAAGAGATGCTGTCCATCTCTAGTGCTAATCTCAGCATCTTTTATTGCTCTCCCTTGTTCACTGGAAGATCAATAGAGCAATATTGGTATCACCTTTGGAAGCACTCATTCTACTCTACAGTCTGAGGCTGGCGATAAAGAAAGAGTGAATATAAAATAAAAGAGACAAGGAGAGATGAAATACTAAGAGAAATATGATAAAAACACAAACATGTAAAGGTTACCAACTTAACACTATAAACTGATTTAAAAATCACACTGCCAGCCTGTTGACATTTCTGAATATCTTTATTCAATTATCTAATAAAATAAATATCATGTGAGCACCAGCACATGATAGCAGTTAGGGCACAATTATCAACCTCATTTAATTATTACTAATGTGTGTATCAGAAGGTTTTTGTAGTCCCAAAAGCTATTTGAAAAAACCTTACATTATTATATACTCAGGACAGAAAGCAATCAGACTCATTCTTTTATATCAAATGTAAAATTAATTATACGCTCAGTCCTTTATCTCCCAGAGACTCCCTTGACGAAGCAGTTTTAAAGGTGGCAATAGGGCAAGGAAAATTTTACTAACTACCATGGTTATATAAGCATCTCTAGGAAAATCCATTTCTATGTCAATGAAAACAAAAACATTCTGGAAGCCATATGTCAAATAAGCTGCAATCATCTACTTAATGCAGAACTGGGTTTTAAGGAAACAAATATTAACAAATACAGCAAATGAAACCTCAGTGTCCCAGATTTAATTATGTAGTCACCTAAGTAACATTGCTTAGCTAATTAATTAATATTGGTATACACATATTTTTCCTCTCTCCTTTCACTTTGTAGGAGCTATTATTTGTATTTGAATGGGCTGTTAATTACGAGTCATTTGTTTGAGTCCTTATCAAGGATACATAAGTTATTGGTATAATATGTACTTCAAAATCCGTTCTTTTTTTAAATGAAGATTTATCAAACTTCCCCATAGTTACGGTTTGTCTATTTTCTAAAGCTATAATCTCCTGTTCAGAATAATTTATAGAAGAGGGTAGGGGTAGGAGGGAAAGAGAGGGAGTCCTACAACCCAGTGGGCCTTTTGTCCGGGATCAATTTGATGAGTTAAACTTACAAGACTTCCCACCCAGTTTTTCCATAAAGGGTGAAGAGTTTTCAGATGCATAGACCCTATTTGTTCCAGGAAACTATTAGTGTAAAGTAATAGCTATCTGGAATAGGTCCCTCTAAACTGGAATTGAAAATCGTTTAACTGCTTGTCACAGTTAAGAAGAAGCAGGGCCAGTCCACCTGCAGCTGGTCTGCTGACCTCAGTTGAGCTTTAAAAGGGTATGTGGAGGGAGGGGGAGGATTTGAGCTTAGAGAGAGACCTGGCAAGGGGGAACCTGGGCGAGTCAGACAGGAAAGAGGTAGAGAGAGTGGACATAGGGTTCTTACTATGCATCCTAGAATACTCAAGGAGCTAATAGAGGAGGTATCTGAGCCTCTAGCTATTATCTTTGGAAAATCATGGGAGATGGGAGAGATTCCAGAAGACTGGAAAAGGGCAAATATAGTGCCCATCTATAAAAAGGGAAATAAAAACAACCCAGGAAACCACAGACCAGTTAGTTTAACTTCTGTGCCAGGGAAGATAATGGAGCAAGTAATTAAGGAAATCATCTGCAAACACTTGGAAGGTGGTAAGGTGATAGGGAACAGCCAGCATGGATTTGTAAAGAACAAATCATGTCAAACCAATCTGATAGCTTTCTTCGATAGGATAACGAGTCTTGTGAATAAGGGAGAAGCTGTGGATGTGGTATACCTAGACTTTAGTAACGCGTTTGATACGGTCTCGCATGATATTCTTATCGATAAACTAGGCAAATACAATTTAGATGGGGCTACTATAAGGTGGGTGCATAACTGGCTGGATAACCGTACTCAGAGAGTAGTTATTAATGGTTCCCAATCCTGCTGGAAAGGCATAACGAGTGGGGTTCCGCAGGGGTCTGTTTTGGGACCGGCTCTGTTCAATATCTTCATTAACGACTTAGATATTGGCATAGAAAGTACGCTTATTAAGTTTGCGGATGATACCAAACTGGGAGGGATTGCAACTGCTTTGGAGGACAGGGTCATAATTCAAAATGATCTGGACAAATTGGAGAAATGGTCTGAGTTAAACAGGATGAAGTTTAACAAAGACAAATGCAAAGTGCTCCACTTAGGAAGGAAAAATCAGTTTCACACATACAGAATGGGAAGAGACTGTCTAGGAAGGAGTATGGCAGAAAGGGATCTAGGGGTTATAGTGGACCACAAGCTAAATATGAATCAACAGTGTGATGCTGTTGCAAAAAAAGCAAACATGATTCTGGGATGTATTAACAGGTGTGTTGTGAGCAAGACACGAGAAGTCATTCTTCCGCTCTACTCTGCTCTGGTTAGGCCTCAGCTGGAGTATTGTGTCCAGTTCTGGGCACCGCATTTCAAGAAAGTTGTGGAGAAATTGGAAAGGGTCCAGAGAAGAGCAACAAGAATGATTAAAGGTCTTGAGAACATGACCTATGAAGGAAGGCTGAAAGAATTGGGTTTGTTTAGTTTGGAAAAGAGAAGACTGAGAGGGGACATGATAGCAGTTTTCAGGTATCTAAAAGGGTGTCATAAGGAGGAGGGAGAAAACTTGTTCACCTTAGCCTCTAAGGATAGAACAAGAAGCAATGGGCTTAAACTGCAGCAAGGGAGGTCTAGGTTGGACATTAGGAAAAAGTTCCTAACTGTCGGGGTGGTTAAACACTGGAATAAACTGCCTAGGGAGGTTGTGGAATCTCCATCTCTGGAGATATTTAAGAGTAGGTTAGATAAATGTCTATCAGGGATGGTCTAGACAGTATTTGGTCCTGCCATGCGGGCAGGGGACTGGACTCGATGACCTCTCGAGGTCCCTTCCAGTCCTAGAATCTATGAATCTATGAATCTACTGCCTGCTCCCTGGGAATAGGGAGCCCTGGAGAACTAGGACTGCCTGAGTCCCCTGTGAGGTTAAGACAGGGAAGCAGGAGCAGAAGGACTGTCAGAGTCCCGTGCATGGGGAGGCAGAAGGAAACTGAGAACTAACGGGGCCAAAATCCATAGTTTGAGGAACTGAATATTTGTTGATTTAACCTAAGTTTGGACAGTAAAACTGCCTGAAAGACAGTGTGGGCATGGTAGTGAGTCTTTGGCAAGCTGGGGAGAAGCCCTGCCTTGTGATGCAGCTGTTAGAGATGGGGCAGAACTCTCTTCAGCGCAATTACAGAAAGTGGAGTTAAAACTGGCTACGTTGTTTTAACCATTTGAGTGTAGCCCTTTGTGCATAAAAGAAATGAAGATCACATGGTTTGTGATTTGGATCAGTGTTGGAAATCAGATGCCACAATGATGTGGCTCGTTTGGTCAGACTTTCCAGCAAGCTAGGCCTCCTTCTTGAACTACTAGTGCTCAGCCATTGAGGCCTAGACAGAATGCCAGCACCTCATAGGCCGCACAGATACTTAGGAGTGTCTAAATAAATAAGCAGTGAGCAAGATTGTGAGGAACATTTGCAAAGAAATTCAAACCTAGTCAAATTAAGCCTTTGATTTCATATTCACTACTTCTGTGAACCTCTGCCCCTACTTGTAAAAGTTTGCAAAACATAGACTATGGTTGTTTGTTGAGAAGCTGATAAACTTCCTTTCCTTCAGCAGACTTCACTCACTCCCCTCCTATCAGTCATTTTGTTTCCCCAAGAAGGCAGTGCAGCTGGAGAATGCAGTGTCTTCTGCATTCAAATAGCAATTAATTGTTGTGGTGGAATACTGGGAGAGTATGATAGGTGCCAGGAGGGCCAGTAGTCTTTTACAGCATCATCACCAAATAAGATTAGGGGAGAGCTAGTGAAAAAAAGTTGAACTGGCCTTAGGAACAGCTCTGCTGCCCAGGCCAGGGGTCAAAGGTCTTTATTTTTCCTTGCCGTCCATCAGTTTATTGGCTGCCCAATATTTTCAGCCACTGATGCACTAGCCAGAGGTTTTCTCTTCAAGAGTATATGAAGAGCTCCCTTCGGTGTAACAGGACTTTGCTGAGGATTTCATTTGTCATAAATTTGTCATGCAACCCCAGAGTTCACAGCAGCATTTGTACTCTCCCAGGCAGAAGAGTCCCACCCTTGAATGGGTGACTGCTGCTTTTATAGAGTAGGGGGCATCATCTCTTTACCTAGCCAAGTGAGGCTTTGAAAGAAGGAAACAGCTTCATAATTGGGGGAATTAGGGAAATTCTGGAGAGTTCCCCCATTAACACACAAGTCTACTTACGCATCATGAGTAAATTGCATAGCATGAGCCCAGCATATAAAGTGCACTCTGTTCACCTGCTAGCCTAGGTAATTCACTCAGTAACTGAAACATCAGGTACTGTCACTCACAAAAGAAACAGCTTGACTTCTTACCCCTATCCAGTTGTCTTCGATGCTGTACAGAGAATATTGGTACGATTCATTCATAACTGCTTTATTTTGTTAGTTTTCAACCTCTCTTCCTTTTGGGATAAAAATAACACCCATGATAAACTATTATAGTTAATCAGGACTCAAATCTTAGGTTGTTTGGTACACTGATACTGGCACTTCATTGTTCCAAACTTCCCCCAAGATCAACTCCTCCTGGGACACCAACTGACATTTCCTCTGCTACTTGTCACAAACCAAAAAGTAAGCTAAGAGGATTTTTTATGTGTTTAACTAGAAAACATATACACCTTTACCTCGATATAACGCGACCCAATATAACACGAATTCGGATATAACGCGGTAAAGCAGCGCTCCAAGGGGGCAGGGCTGCGCACTCCAGTGTGGGTGTATCAAAGCAAGTTTGATATAACGCGGTTTCACCTATAACGCGGTAAGATTTTTTGGCTCCAAAGGACAGCGTTATATCGTGGTAGAGGTATATAATTTAACTAAGGCAGTGCTGATGTTGAGCACAAGAAAACTTAGTATGGCTACTCTAGCAAAATAGGAATCCCACCCAACATAAAAACAGGCTTCTCCTCTGAACAGTGTACTATAGTTCTTCACTGATCATGACTTTCAGGGAATTCCATGATTATGTCAAAACCTTACCCACTCTCTCATTTGACTTGCCATAATAATAATAATTTTTAGAACTTAAATGGTGTTTTACATCTTCAAAGCACTGTACAAGCATTAGCTAATTTCCCATATTTAAATCTGAGACTGCTGCGTGATTATAAAATGACAAATACTGTACTCTTGAGAATACATCCCAGATAAACCTTTTCAAATTTATAGTTTTATACCCTAGTTTGATGTTGTTAGATTTTAGCCCTTTATTGGTTGTATGCTGTCAGGTAATAAGGAGGTACGGTGTTTATCAAACTTCTCTACCAGTTCTTTAATCTCTTTCCTTTTTTTTTAGGCGGACTCACATTTGTGCTCCCAGCCATGTGTGCTGTTTATGAGTACCAGGAGAAAATTAAAGCAGCTGCAGCTCTTTCAACTATTTTTGCGGATACAGACTAACATGGCTGCTACTCTGAAATCTTTCAACTACAGTTATCTGGCTTTGTACCTTTTTCTTAGTCACCTTTTCTGAACCTGTAGTTTGTGTTTTGTTGTTCCCTTGAGATATAGCAAAATGCGAACTCTTTTCTCTGTACCAGATGTAGTACATATTCTGAAGTGGGTATCTCTAAGAGGCCTCCGGAGCAAGGAACGGTGAAATGCTTTTTGCATGGTTAATAGAAAATAAGCCACAGACACAGTAGAGTTCAGATAAACATTCTAATATTTCTTTATTACATTCAATAGTTTCTTTATTACTGTTCTTTGCAGGGGAAGTTGAAGGCAATTCTATGTGGCCTCTGTTCTGACCTTTGTATTGAGAAAACATTGTGAGAATTATTTGATGCACACACACACACAAAAGCAAGAAACAGAATTTGCTTATTTCCCAAAGCATGTTTTTTTTTTTCTTGAATGTGTAGTTTTGGGTGGAAAATGTTTACATCAGTGAAAACTTGGGCTCCAAGGTTTTTGCACTGTATGATATCTCTGAAAATTTTGAGGCCACTTCAAAGTGTATCCTACATGTTGAGCACTGAGCTGGGTTGGACTATTGTAGGAAGCCACACAATATTCCTTTTTGTTTTCTGAATCGTTGAGCCTACCTCCTGTACTCAGGAAGGGTCTACATTTCCCCAGCCTATATGGGGGCAAGTGAGCCACAGAGATGGGGGACAATCCCAAAAAATTCCAGGAGAGGAGTGGAACTCCCCTTTGCCAAAGGCATCTGATAAAGAACGATAGGCCAGTAGGCCTACTTCTGTTGCCCTCCCCCAACTCCCAAGAAAACAACATAAGTTAATGGCAGAGGGAGGGTCTAGTCAAAAGCCTGATGTGGGAAGGGGGATTGTGAGAGAATAAAAGACTCACAGGCCAACCTAGACAACTATGAAGGTTCAGATAAAGTATCCAGACCCTTGAAGTTGCCCTATTGTTGTCTTTACATGCATTTTTTCCAAAATTGAGGCTATTCTACTCTGTGCTTTAACATAGACCTCTGCAATAAGTAGAGAACAAATAGAAGAAGTGATATGTCTATTTGGGCCAAGAAATTAACATGCGCCACGACCAGGAAGGCAAATTCTCACAAAGAAAGAAAGCTAGTTGGTGCACATTCAATTCCATCAAGGATGTCCTCCAAGGAAAAATCAACAATGCAACACATGCAAACCTTTTCAACTCAACAGTACTGCCAGAAGTGTTGTACGGCAGCAAAACATGGGCACTGACAAAGATAGAAGAGCAATAATTATCTCTCATGGAGGGGGTGATAGGAAGAAGAATTCTGGGGATTTCAATCTGCGACCTAGTCCTCAATGAAGTGATCACACAGCAGAGTGGAGTGCAGGATGTTGTTGTTGAAAGCAGGTACAGTAATATGTTATGGGCCGGGTATATAGCTAGGTTCACTGACAATTAATGGACTTCAGCTGTTGCCAAGTGGTACCCATGGGAACTGAAATGACCACTTGTCCGACCTCCAATAAGATGGGAAGATTTTATTGTGAAAAGGCATGGCTGCATATGGCGAAGGAAGGCCAGGATAACAGAAGAATGGAAGACATGTTGTGATCAGCGCAATCTATATGATGGCTGAAGGACCTATCAGTCAAGGTGATCAAGGTGATGAGCTCTTCAGGGCAAGCTCTGTTTCTTTGTTTTTGTACAATGCTTAGCACAATAGGGATGTGATCCATGAGTGGGGCTCTGTAGTGAGGCAGAGTGGCCTCCCTCCAGACCTGAGAGGGAAGTACCATTACATTCCCCATAGTGGGTGGAGCCAAACTGGCCCTGCCCTCCTCACAGGAAGTGCAGGAGTGGGACAGGAAGTACAAAAGGAGGGCCCTATAAGTCAGTCAAGGCTGGACCAGGGAAGGAGGTGGATATTTCTTTTAGAGAGCTGAGCCCTCTACAGGAACCTGGACTAGCAGCCAAGCCAACCAGTGCCCTACAAACTCAGGAGACAGAGGGCCCCGAGGAGTTGCTGGAGGGGATGCCGCCTGACTGTGAAGCAGTGAGACAGAGACAGGTGCTGATGGGGCAATGCCAGCAAAGCCCAGGGGAACCAGACTTCAGTCTGGCTTTTCTGCTGGAACGTGAGGCAGTGAGCTTGTGTTTCCCCTTTAACAAGACTGCCCACCACTACCAGGGACCTAGGCTGGGACCCACTGAAGTAGGGTGGGCCCGGGTCCCCCTGCCACCACCTCACAGTTGGGGCTGGCCGCTGTTACACCTTTGGCCAGACAGCCTGCATCAGACTGTTGCTAAGGCTCTATCCAGGAGGCTGAGAGCTATTGGCTGCTTTGTCTGCTCTGTTCCACCCAGAAGGCCAGAGGCCCAACGATTGTTGTCTGTGGAAGTTAGGCAGAGTGGCCTCCCTCCAGACCCAAGAGAGAGGGACCATTACAGGCTCCTAGGCAATATAAATATTAACCATAGTAAAATACCAGATTATTTTGATTTAGATGAGCTAAGATAATGTAAAATATTCTGTTTCTACAGGCTATGAATCCAAAGCTGAAAACAAATCCCAGAATTGTGCATTGTGTTGCCTAAGGCTTGAAAAACCAAAACATAAGTGGGGTTTTGCCAAAATCAAAATTGGACTTTGCCTTATCTAACTACTAGCATATATAGCTAAATAGATGTATTATACTGCTTTTCTATACACCAATGGCATTGTTACTCATCTGTATAGGACTGTCCCTATTTTTCTTTTTGGCTGATACTACTTTAGTTTTATGCATGCATCGTCTGTCATTGAAACTCACTTTGAATACTGGTGAAGTATGGCACATTTTGCTATAGTTGGCTGTTCACCTTCATCTTTAAAATGGCAGAAGGGGAGCCATATGATGAGGTTTTTACATCAAACATTTGAATTACTTGTCCTCTATACTTGAGTCCTGTCTCTGGCAATTTTGTCAGTCTAAATTTCAAGTATCATCTCTGTGCTGAAAACTCATAAATCTCTCTCTCTCTCTCCTCAAGTGAACAATCTCCTTCCATCTAATCCCACATCTAAATGTATCTCTCTGTCATATCCTCTTAGAAAGAAATCTTTGAGCAAATGTTCTTCATTTTTTCCATAGATTATAATGTCAACATACAGTCAACCTGTGGAACTCGTTGCCAGGGGATGTTGTGAAGGCCAAAACTATAACTGGGTTCAAAAAATAATTAGATAAATTCATGGAGGATAGGTCCATCAATGGCTATTAGTAAAGATGCTCTGGATGTCCCGAAGCCTCTGACTGCCAGAAGCTGGGACTGGATGACAGGGGATGGATTATGCAATAAATTGTCCTGTTTTGTTCATTCCCACTGAAGCATCTTGCATTGGCCACTGTGAGAAGACAGAATTACTGGGCTAAATGGACCATTGTTCTGATGCAGTATGGCCATTCATATGTTCTTAAGGTCAGAAGACACCATTATGAACAACTAGTCATAACTCATGTATACCACAGGCCAGAGGACTTCCCTGAACTAATTTTTCTGTGAACTAGAGCATACTTAGAAAAACATCCAGTCTTGATTTAAAAATTTCCGGTAGTGAAGAGTCCCACAACCCTGGGTAAGTTGTTATAATGGTGTCACGGATCCACAGGATCAGTTCTATGGTCCCAACTTTGGAACAGTCTTTGGGAGGAACCCTTCAGTATGCCAGACCCTCTAGGGGTCTCACTCTTCCTCCAGGGTAAACAACGTGGCTTCACCACCACCTTAGGCTGGACCTCTGATCCTACAGCACCCTTCAGTAAGCTCTGTTCAGCAAATGCCACTGAGAAAGACCCCTGAGTGAGATTTGTACAATCTCAGGGAGCAATGCACCTCCTCTGCATTTGAAGTGACACTCAGCCAGCACTGTAAAACAGAAGTTTATTAGTTTACTGGAACACAGCATAAAAAGTCCTTGATTAGTACTGAGAAAAGATAGTTACAGCACAGTCCATTCTGGGTAGCCAGAGCCCAGCCCAGCTGTAGTAAACACCCTTTGTGCAAGCTCTGTCTCCCCATCTGTCTGATGTCCTTTGTCCCACTTCAGGTGAACCCTCAGAAGCTCTCAGCAGCCAATTCTTACAACCCTAGCGCCTTCCCAGTCCTTTGTTCCCCAGCTGGGCAACACTGCTTGGCTTCCTAACGAGAGCTGGGATAGCCATGGTCATTGGTTGCTAAATATCAAAGTCGCAGTGATTGGGCTTGTCATCTTCTCAGATGCTCCACTGATTTGGGAGCTAAGATCTAGACAGCTAGAAACCATTCACACCTGTGTCTCTGAGCTTCTGCAAAGAGCACAGAACCGTAGGTAACCCTGCAGCACAAAGGGGAAACTGAGGCACACATAGGCTTCATAAAATATTACAGAAAATTCATACTTTGTCACAAATGGTTAATTACTCATTGTTAAAAATATACATTTTAGTTTGTCTGAATTTGTCTAGCTTCAATTCCCAACCATTGGATCTTATTATATATTTGTCTGCTAGACTGAAGAGCTCCTATCAAAGTTTGTTCCAATAGCAGAGCAATAGCTATTGTGTCAAATGTTTAAAGACATCTAAACACTGAATAAAATTTTGAAACATGTTTATAGAGGACAGTGAAATGGGGGCAATTAAATATCAAACTACTGAGCCAGTAAACACCTTTGTGAATGCTCAAATAGAAAGAATGGCATTTCTAAAAAAATGAGATTCTATTTTAATAATTATGTGGCACTCCAGCTCCACAGAGATGTATATGAGATATTGTTCCCTCTTTTCTCTGTGGCTGTCTTTCTCCCTGATTTTCTGTTAGACTGTTCAGCTGTATTTGTGCCTACAGATCAGTGTAAAACTGATAGTGATAGGACTCCAGACAATGGAACCTTGAACAACAGAGATTTCTCCTGTGGATTATCTGCATCTGAGCTGTACGCAGAGCAAGGAAAATGTTGATTCTGCAAAAGCTAAGGTCTGAATAATTCAGCGCATTGGAGTATGCAACATGTGGCTTTTAAAAAAATTAATAGGAGGCATGTGCACACATAATGCTAAGTACTCAGAATTCCAGTATGGCATGTGAGAGAGGGGAATTCCGGAGACAGTTTAGAAACCAGGATTTATGTTAAATGCAAAAATCAAATAACATCCACCTTCCCATAATATATCAGGCACCAGTAACTGTTCTGACAGCTAGGATAGAATGAATACAAGGACTCGTCCAGGCCCTAGCCACACCCTCACCCCGATGTTGGAGTAATTTGTGGCATTGGCACTGCTACAGAGGTTTGGAGTATTTTGGCTTTGTTGTTTTGCCAGAGGATTTCCTTATGAAAGGACTCTCTGCAACTTACACAGTTCTGTCAAAGCAACCACTCTCTATCTGACCTCTCAGTCCTCAAAAGAAACTTGTACAACACTTTCAAAAGACCAGCCTGGGAGCTTAAATTCATGACTTTGCTAGACCCTGAAAATCATAGATTGAATACAGACAATTAAACCATTCCCCCAGCTTCCTTACCTTCCCCCAGCCGCTCCCCCTATGGCTGTAGAGGTGTTAACAGGCCACTTCACCTTGAATGGTCCCTTGAAATATGAATTAACAACTTGTGCTAAACAATCTGTTCCACCTTGTACTCCAAGTACAGTTAAACTCGTTTCCCATACCTGAAGAAGAGCTCTGTGAAAGCTTGTCTCTCTCACCCACAGAAGTTGGCCTAGTAAAAAATATGACCTCACCCACCTAGTCTCTCTCCATTCCTGGATCCTTTACCAGGATCTCTTCTTCCTCTTCCTCACCCTTCACAATGCTTCCTTACTCCACATATATCAGGTGGGGAGATGATCCAATGCTGCCTCACTTGGCTTAGCACTAGCGCCTTCCTTCTGTCTCCTCTCTGCTACTGGACGCTGAGAATGCAGGGGGAGAAAGCGATGACCTGTCTTGCAGCACTGACAGCAGGGGAAGGAGACCAGAAGAACTGTTGGTGCTCAGGAGTGGTGTAACTGCACTGCTGGTGATAGCTGTAGCCCTTGCATTGTTGGGCCACCCAGAAGTGCAGGGATCAGATGTACGTCCCTTACTCTTTGAAGTGTAGTGCTTGGTATGGATTAGATCGGGGTGGGCAAACTTTTTGGCCCAAGGGACACATTGGGGCTGCAAAACTGTATGGAGGGCCGGGTAGGGAAGGTTGTGCCTCCCCAAACAGCCTGGCCCCTGCCCCCTGCCCCCTATCTGCCCCCTCCCACTTCCCGCCCCCTGACTGCCCCCCTCAGAACCGCCGACCCATCCAACCTCCCCTTCTCCTTGTCCCCTGACTGCCCCCCCAACCCCTATCCACACCACTGTCCCCTGACAGGCCCCCCCAGGAGCTCACCCCCTATCCAACCGCCACCTGCTCCCTGTCCACAGACTGCCCCGACCCCTATCCACACCCCCGCCCCCTGATAGGCTCCCCAGGACCCCACCCAACCCCCCCTACCTGTCCCCTGACTGCCCCGACCCCATCCACACCTCCGACGCCTGACAAGCCCTCCGGGACTCCCACGCCTATCCACCCACCCTGTTCCCCGTCCCCTGAGTGCCCCCAGCCAAGAACCTCCACCCCATCCAACTGCCCCCTGCTCCCTGTCCCCTGACTGTCCCCTGGGACTCCCCGCTCCCCCACCCTGGGGAGGATGGTCCCACGGGCCGTAGTTTGCCCACATCTGGATTAGATGTTGTTAGAGTAAAGAATACAGTTTAGCTGTATCATGCTGTTGCTCTATTCTAATTACATTCTCAAACAATCTTCCTCCTGATTGCTCTTTTCCTTCTCCCTGCTTGTACACTAGTGCTCCAGTCTCCTTGTATGTGACAGGACATCCAGGTTTCCTGCAGGATCACACAAATACCACCAGCAACAGCAAGTTTACCTGGCACCATTTGCAAAAGGACCAAATTGGCCTCTAGTAAATCAAAATGCAGAACATTATGAACATGTTCTCAGAAGAAATATGAGAAAAGTTTGCATTTAATAAATGATTAGGAAATACTTGGTCTCCTCCTCCTCCCCAAATGATTTATTCAACCCTATTAACATTTTGAAATAAAATATTTGTTACTGTTATGATCTCAGACCAAAGAGTGTAGAATGGGGGCCCTGAGCAGATATTGTACTATGAGGTGGTAAAACACTAACACAGTGGTAATCTCTGCCTCACCAGGTTTTTCCACACTTCTGTGAATACATATCCAATGTATCCAATACTTAGATCTAAAAAAATTTGTTATCTTCTCAAAGAAGGAGATTACTTTGGTCTGGCTTAATCTACATTTTGTAAAACCATGATGTATTTTATCACCTCTAAGTGCTTAACTACTTTTTCTTTCAAAAGTTGTTCCATGACCTTGCATACAACTGAGGTCGAACTCACTGGCGTGTAGTTTCCTGGGTCACTTTTCCCCCATTTCTTAAAAATAAGAACTGTATTAGCAATTTTCCAGTTACAGGGTACAACCCCCAAGTTTACAGATTCATTTTGTACTCCTCCTCGCTGATTTCTTCATGTTTCCACTTTTTGTAGGATTCCTTTTTAATTTTCAGGTCATTAAAGAGCCATAATGGAGCCATATTGTCCTCTTACTATTCTTCCTATCTTTCCTTCTTATCAGAATAGGCTGCAGTTGTGCCTTTAATATTGTCTCTTTGAGAAACTGCCAGCTCTCCTGAACTCCCTTTTCCCTTAGAAACCTCCTTAGGAACCATATCTACCAGTTCTCTGAGTTTATTAAAGTCTGTTTGTTTTTTGAAGAAATGATCCACTAGCAGAGTAATATTAGAATTAGTAGTACAGCAGCGCCTAAGGGCCTCAACCAAACTCAGGGCACCATTTTGCTAGGCACTACACAAGTGTAGGGTAAGAGATAATTCCTTCCTCCCATAGTATAGAATCTAAATAGATAAGACAGAGAATGGGTTGAGGGAAGGGATATGACACACAAGCAGAGTGAACAATATGAGGGACTGCAATTGTAATGCTGACAGACCCTGGTTGTCAGTGGGCATGATCGAACCAGCGACCTCGGGACCTTAGAGTATGAGTCTCTACTGCAGGGGTCGGCAACTTCTGGCACACGGCTCACCATGGTAAGCACCCTGGCAGGCTGGGCCGGTTTGTTTACCTGCCACGTCCACAGGTTCGGCCGATCACGGCTCCCACTGGCCACGGTTTGCCACTCCAGGCCAATGAGGGCAGTGGGAAGCCGCGGCCAGCACATCCCTCGGCCCGTGCCACTTCCCGCAGCCCCCATTGGCCTGGAGTGGCAAACCGCGGCCAGTGGGAGCCGTGATCGCCAAACCTGTGGACGCGTGCCAGAGGTTGCCGACCCCTGCTCTACCACATGAGCTAAAAGCCAACTGGCCTTTAGCTAAGGCTCCAGAGCAGACTCATTTTATTCTCTCTAAGTGGTCTCAGTGCCACTAGATGGGACAGAAAACCACACCCAGGAGGTGTGTGGGTTACATACTTCCCCTAGCTGAGGAAGCATGTCTCGAGCTTCAGAGACTTCCCAGTTGAAATCCCAGATGAGCCCACACTTGTAACACCTACAAACCCTAGTCCTTGGCGAGCAGGATCGAACCAGGGACCTTGAGAGCTTAGTGCATGAGCCGCTACCACATGAGCTAAAAGCCAACTGGCTGTTAGCTAAGCCTGTAGAGCAGACTCATTTTATTCTCTCTAAGTGGTCTCGGTGCCACTAGATGGGACAGAACACCACACCCAGGAGGTGTGTGGGTTACACAATCATCATGTATGTTTCTTCTTTTAGGGATTTTGTTGGGACGAGTCTATGATCTGGCCACTTTGTACCTGAGGGGCCCAATGAACATACACAATAGTATCTAATACCAAGTGCTGGATAATAAGCACAGTTACAAATTGTTACACAACAAATGTGAAGATTCATTTTTTGCCATTAAAAATCTGTTTAGTAGATCATATGCAGTATGTAAAAGCTAATTTAATATCTGTAAAGGCTGAATCCAGGCTAGCAGTGAGTGCATAATCAATAGTGTGGTTTGGTTAGCGCGTTGTTTTGTTTACACTGGAGAAACAAAGCATGCTTGCTACAACCATGTTCAAAAGTGTCCTTACAATCAAATCCTATAGATTTTAATGGAGTGATAAAACTCCTTTAGAATTGTTTAAATATCTTATAGAATGAAATAGGGAATTATGTCCCTGCTATGGGATCACAAAGTCTGTTTTAAAAATCCTAGCAAAATGATCTCATTAAGATCTATGGATTTTAAGTGATTTCTAGACAAGCCTATTTGGAACTCTATTATGGTTATGAACCCAGTTTGTGGCGTTTTCCCAAATTAATGCTGAGTTACTTCCCTCCTTTTATTAAAAGTTTATTTTCTACACTCAGACTCTGTGCTTGCGAGTGGGGAATTATTGCCTCTCAGAGGCGCCCAGGGGTGTGTGTAATTTTCCCAGGTTACTGGGTGGTGGCTCGAGCCGGTTCTGTGTTGTATCGATGGAAAGGAACCCCTAGATATTGAACCTGGCCCTGGTTGCTGCTGGCTTCGCCTGGCAGAAGGATTACACAAGCAAGGCACATTATCTTTCATATGGCCCAGCCATGAACCAGTCCCCCATTGTGCTAGGGGCTGCACAATTTCACAAACTTACTCTAGCAGAATACTAATGAGACTCTTCCCACATACACTCACAAGAGAGCGAAGCAGCTTTCACTACTGCAAGAGATTTCAAACATTTACTTATTGGTAAGCCATGTAGGAGTGTGAGAGAGGTCAGAGTTGGTTATTCTATCATTTGTGATGAACACAACTGAATTGAAATGTCACAGCAGTTGCACCTGGTAATTTTAAAGCTTCAGAGTCTTGGTAGCCTGTGGTTTCACCTGCCAAGCAAATAAAAACTGACTCCCTGACTGACTGTACACATTTAAATTATTATAGACCAATATATTTTACAGTGTGCTTGAAAACATGCTGAGCACTTGTGGAGCGTAGGCTGTGTTTGGATTTGATTTGGAGTTTAGCAGCTTACACTGTGCAGCTCCAAAACATTTAATAGAATACCAGTGCAGCCACCAGTGATTCTAATCCCTTGTGTGGGGCTGACTGATGTTAACCTTTTTCGAGTCTGTAATGACCTTCTCGGACATTAGAGAACCTCTGCAGAAAGACACAGAAGATGTCATAGTGTAATAAAAAGGACATAAAGACCTCCCCTGAAAAGAGACAATATCTTTGTCAAACCCCTTACATTAGTTGTTTCAGCAATTTCCTTGCTGAGAATGAACAATTAGAATGCATTGGGGGGAGGGTTGCTGGCTCCCGAGGGAGGAATCTTTGAGCAGGATTTGTGATGGCCCCTTCCTTCTGCAGGAGTTACAGCTAGAAGATTGGTTAGAAGGTGAGATTGGCAGGGTTCATCTCGCCAATATGGTATTGAGTTGGGTGGCACTTAAAAAAAATCAAGAAACTGCTCCCACTTTTTTTGGACGCACAGGAGAGAACAGGCAACTTGAGACCCTCCTTTAAGAGCAGAACAGAGAGACTGAGATTAGTTTATTCATTATTCAGAGTGATGCCAACTCATAAAAAAAAACAGGTCTACATAGGCTTACACACCCTACTTGCTACATTTATGTTCCTCTTGAACAGTCCTGAAGATTTTAATAGGGATGAAAGCAACAGAGTTCCAAATAGGCTTGTCTAGAAATCACTTAAAATCCATAGATCTTAATGAGATCATTTTGCTAGGATTTTTAAAACAGACTTTGTGATCCCATAGCAGGGACATAATTCCCTATTTCATTCTATAAGATATTTAAACAATTCTAAAGGAGTTTTATCACTCCATTAAAATCTATAGGATTTGATTGTAAGGACACTTTTGAACATGGTTGTAGCAAGCATGCTTTGTTTCTCCAGTGTAAACAAAACAACGCGCTAACCAAACCACACTATTGATTATGCACTCACTGCTAGCCTGGATTCAGCCTTTACAGATATTAAATTAGCTTTTACATACTGCATATGATCTACTAAACAGATTTTTAATGGCAAAAAATGAATCTTCACATTTGTTGTGTAACAATTTGTAACTGTGCT
The DNA here is from genome assembly GCF_028017835.1 of Emys orbicularis. Classification (NCBI taxonomy): domain Eukaryota; kingdom Metazoa; phylum Chordata; order Testudines; family Emydidae; genus Emys; species Emys orbicularis. Next base: position 261,496,614 of record NC_088683.1, on the reverse strand, counting down.
TATTATCCAGCACTTGGTATTAGATACTATTGTGTATGTATAAACCATGAGCAAAAGACCCACCCCCCAAGTAAATTGGGCAGTGTCCTTTTCCCCTCAGGTTCTTAAGTCCAGCAACCCAAAAGTCTCTTTAGCCTGCCCGTCCCTTCTGTGCACCCCACTCACAGTTGTTGTCCTTGGGCTGTGCAGACCCAGGCTTCAAAGGTGCCTCTGCAGAGTTCACCTCCCACCCTGTGTAGAGGTAAGGAGGCACTTTACTCGCTCCGCTGCTCATCTGCCACCCACTGCACCTTTCCACCAGCCGCCCTGCTGGCTGCTCGCTCTGCTCACTGCCTCACCAGCCACTTGTTCGTCAGCCAACTGTCAGTCACCTTCTGCTGCCACCTGCCTCTCTCTGCTGTGACCTCTGCACATCAGTCTCTTAGTGATTTTCAGATCTTTGTAGACTGGGCAGAAACACTGCCCCATCTCAAGTGATTTCAGCTCTGGGCAGAAACACAGTCCCACCACGACTGTTTTTTAGCTCTGATTGAGCATTTAAAATAACAAAGAGGCTCTTAATGAAGCCTACTTGGCTCTATTATTTGAACAGGGGGGAGGAACAGGTCAAACCAGTCTGGGACAGGTCAAACCAGTCAAACTCCTAGGGAGAGTCCACACCTCCTGGATGGGACATCTGTCCCCACCCTTCTTACTTTCACAGGGCTCTGACATTCGAGCCCCTGGCTTAACAAGGTCCTTTCAGCTGAAGGTGACCCCCCCTCATTTGGGACAGGTTAAGCACAGTCCTGCTTCCCTGTATTCCTACAATAATTACATTTTGTTAACAGCATTTCACTATCCCTGTATTCAGTGCTAAAGTGATTTGTACCAAACACCAGCCAAAACTGATTACTTTGACACCGCTTTATGTGCTGAATATCTAAGCAGAGCAGGAGCAAACTGTATTTACATAAACGCACCCAAAATCTCTCCCCCTCCCATCTAGCTATCAGCGGAGCATTCATTCAGACCTAGCTTATATCTGCACATCAAAACTAAATAGAAAAATAAACCTGTTTTGGGGGATATGCCACCTACAAAGATAAATCTTCACCTCCAGGACGAGCTACCTGACAAGCCATGGAGAGGCCTTTGGAATGCTGTTTAACTTTACATACCGATTAGGTGACAAACATGTTTATTGTCTATTATGCCAGCTAATGTTTATAAGATTCAGCCCAGTGCCAGGTTAATCCCACTTTCCCTACTCAGCCCTGAGGCCCAAAGAGAGCCATCACTTTCCCAGAAGTAGGTAGTGCTGTTTGTCAAAGTAGTATATGATGAGGAGATGGGATGATTTAGGGCATTTCCTGGGCAGCCTCCTCCAGTATAGCATGAAGCACTGTCTACAATTTAAAGCTGTCTTTCCCCTGCAAAAGATGGCAGTGAATCTGCTGCCTGCCATTTTGCTCAGCTGAATCTCCCTGGGAGACAGTGACCCCGACTTCTGCAAGTGTCTGTAATATCTAATACATTATACATTTTTCATTACACTAGCCAACAATGATAGAAGCAGGGTAATATTTTTACAGTAATGTGGATAGTTAATGATATTATATTTGTATTACTATATAAATGTTACCAAAAGCCTCTGCATTCTCTCATGCTGCCCCCTACACCAGGAATGTCCTCTCATCCTGTAGGCCACACATACTTCCTATCCCCCTTCAGATGCCTCCTCTCCAGCAACGGCCCACATTCCCACACCAATCTTATACAATATAAATTGATAAATAAGGGAATAAAACAATGGGAAAGAGCGGGATGCATACCCTTCAGAAACAAGTAGCCTCATCACCTTATTTGTTGAAAACATCCCTCTTCCCTTTGCCTCATGTAATCGTTCCTTGCATCATGTGGCATAGCTAAGCTGAGTCTCGATCCTCCAGCTCACTGGGTGTGTTGGACCTCTGCACTAATGCAGAATCAGTTCCAGAATGAGGACCCTAAACAATAAGATCCTGGAAGCATGAAAAAAGGCTAAATTGATGCATATGTCCAGTTCTAATGAACACATCTTAATAAGTTTATAATGCCCCATCCTCTCCCAAAATATCCAGGCCAATCTACAAAAGAATAAAAGTAGACACAGTACATTGAAACACAACACAGCATCACCTTAACATACAAAAACAAATGGAAGGGGGTGAGTCTAGTTTAAAAAAGGAAATGAAGGGCAGCGAAGAGGCGGTAATAGACTAGTTATTGCAAATGATTGATTGTAACAAAGATGCATGGCCTCCCTTGGAGATTAACAGCGAGGGAGGGCCATACACCCCCTGGTGGGCAGAACCAGGAAAGCCATGCCCACCACCCTGGAAGCAGAGGGGCAGGACAGGAACAGGAATTATAAAAGGCAGGCCCTGTAGCTCAGTTGGGTGGAAGCCACTGAAGGAGGCAGATGCTTTCCCCTTGCTGAGGACTTCTGCTGCCCTGAGGACTCGTCTGAACTGCCCAAGCTACCAGACACGCCTGATGCTGAGGAGCGACTGAGATTACTGCTTGCAGTGTACCCAGGGGAGATGGAGGACAATCCTGAGATCCAGGTACACCCCCAGGGAAGGGTGGGAAATGACCCAGGGACAACCAGCTACGGTCTGGCTCAGTTGCTGCCTGTGTCTGGTTCAGCGTGTTGCAGCTAGATCCTCGCTGATCCAGTGGTGGACCACTCTGACACTGTTCGGGCCCTGGGCTGGGATGCAGTGCAGTCAAGTGGGTCTGTGTCTCCCTACCCCCTGCTGGAAGCGGCGCAGGCCGAGGGATGTACTGGCCGCTGCTTCCAGCAGCTCCCATTGGCCTGGAGCAGTGAACTGCGGCCACTGGGAGCCGTGATAGGCTGAACCTGCGGACGCGGCAGGTAAACAAACCGGCCCAGCCCACCAGGGGCTTTCCCTGAACAAGTGGCGGAACAAGTTTGGGAACCACTGTCCTAAGGCTACCATATAGTCATGTAACAGACTGTAGAAATGGATCTAATCTAGTCATGAGTGCTTTTATTCTACCTTAATTGATGCATCTCTATATATAGGAGGATATAAATTAAGATAGAATAAGACTGTGTGCGCACACACACAAATATTATATAACTCAGTCACCTATTATAGTTGTTTGGTCAATATCTAAGTAACTGTTATAATGAATTTTATGTTCATAACCTGAATTTTTATTTGAAAGAGAAGTATTCTCTATCTCCAATGTTCAATTTTCACCCAAAAGGACACATTTGTCATGGCAGCTAGTTTATTACATATACATATTAAGCTGATCCAGTGAAAGAAAGCCTCTGTATTAAAAGAAAGAAAATAGGCACAGAAACCTGTCATATGTTCATGGGCCCCAATCTGCAACCTTCAGTCATGAGTAATTCTCATTCATACAGATATTCCCACTGAAGTATTAGTCTCTTGAATGACGCTAACTTGATTTATGTACTTCTAAAATTGTGTCAGTAAAGTAGTGAGTGTTCTGAAGCTGATGTAAGTGGGATCAAATTCTACAACTTTGCTGGCCCTGATTCCTACTGATTATTCACACATGACTAATTGCCAGTCAAAGTGAATAAAGGTCGCAGGATAAGGCCATGCAAGACTAGCACAACAGCTCACCCTATAGCACTAGCTTTGTCTTAGGCCTGGTCTACACTAACCCCCAAATTCGAACTAAGGTACGCAACTTCAGCTACGTGAATAACGTAGCTGAAGTCGACATACCTTAGTTCGAACTTACCGCGGTTCAGACGCGGTCCACACGCGGCAGGCAGGCTCCCCGTCGACTCCGCAGTACTCCTCTCGCCGAGCTGGAGTACCGCAGTCGACGGCGAGCGCTTCCGGGATCGATTTATCGCGTCCAGACCAGACGCGATAAATCGAACCCGGAACTTCGATTGCCAGCCGTCGAACTACCGCGGTAGTGTAGACCTGGCCTTAGAGTCAGATGAGATAGCTATATCAGTCTTTCTAGTATCCTTGATGACCTTATAAACAACTTCTTCACAATTGTCATTGCACCCAAAGGTGAAAACCGAAAGGCATGGAAGAAACTGTGGCAGGACTTTTAAAGTGATGTTATGAATATTCTTCCACTGACTGGAAATGATTGAGTGATTGTTTGGCTGATTTAAACTGACTTCCTGTGTTGCATCTTATTTAGAGGATGTTTTGTTACAGCCACAAGACCAACATTGAAAGAATATTGACTACAGGCATTTCAATAGATTAAAAAAGCCTGTTCAATATATCTCATTTACTTCTTGGCAAGAATACAATCTTGCCAGAGTTTGATTAGTGTACACTCCACCTCTCACACAATAATATACAGAGCATAAAATGCTAGAGACATTGCAATTCAGCATAGACTTTAAAAGGTAGATGCAGTGGTCAAGGACAATTATCTCTTACTGGCGGTCAGTGATGATACAGCAGCCTCTTTCATTTCATGTCTGACCTTTTGATCTCTGTAAAATGCCTGTAACCATCTTAGCAGAGCTGCTTTACTACACATGCTTTGTATAGCTGGAGGACATATATGCACACCCATTTCTAGCATAGAGAAACTATGGCAGGATTTAGGAGGACAGGTTAAAAGACTGGGTATGTTTAGTTTTGAGAAAAGATTGTGGGGGGCAATTATAAGTCTTCAAATATGTTAAGGGTTGTTATAAAGAAGACCGATCAATTGTTCTCCATGTCCACTGAAGGTAGGACAAGTAGTGATAGGCTTAATCTTCAGGAAGGCAGATTTAGGTTAGACATTAAAAAAAAAATTCTAACTATGAGGGTATTTAAGCTTGGGAATAAGCTTCCAAGGGAGGTTGTGGAATCCCCCATCACTGGAGGTTTTTAAGAACAGGTTGGACAAACAGCTGTCAGGGATGGTCTAGGTTTACTTGGACCTACCTCAGCACAGGGGCTGGACTTGATGACTTTGAGATCCCTTCCAGCTCTACATTTGTATAATTCATGACACTGTTGTAGCTTTTCCCACCCTGTAAGAGTATATGGAGGACTTAGGGGGCAATATGAAGAAAGCAGGCCTTGTTCCTCAGACGTTATCTGTGTGGATCATACAGTTTCATTAGAGGGCATTCACACAGAACCCCTGCAAGGTGTCAGCAATACAATATTTCCTACAACCTAGGCTGGTCTTGAGGTACCCAGCATTTCGTAGTCTAAGTGGTTATTCAGGCCATGACCTTAGTTGAAACTATTCAAGAAGACAAAGGACGAATCAATGTCTGTGAAAATGCTAGTCCATGACTGGGGCTCCTGGGAACTATGATAATACAAATAAATAATAATTTAAGTGGCTCTTCTCTTCTGTACCAGTGCATACTCTGCCACACTTCATCCATTGCACTCTACACAGAGAGGCTTCATTTGGTTCCTGCCCTAACATGATCGGAGCAGCCACTGGCTTTCCTAAGTAGGAATAGCTTCAAAGTGGAAAGGAAATATTTTATCATGGAACAAAAATATTTGGCTCTGGTCTGACACACTCAGATATTTCTGCTCGTACCACGTCTTATATTTCTCACTCAACCCCACAATGGGAATCCCCCTAACATACCTCATGGCCTTACTAGGGGTGAGAGTCTGGCTCCTCACATCTCCCCTGCAACCAAAGCTGGCACAGAAGAAAGCAACCCTCTTACTGAGCAATGAATCCCACAGGGAGTGCTCCAGGATCTGTACTGGCTGCTTATCGGTTTCCAGGTGGAGCTTAAGACGTTAGTTTTGACTTATAAACTATTATGGATTGGGGGCACGTATTTGAAAGCCCTCCTCACCCTATGCGGTGCCAAGCAGCTGCAGTCAGTAAAGGCACTGAGCTGGAGTCCTCTCTGTGAAAGAAGGAGGAGGATAGAGAAGGTCTCAAGCAGGGTGTTTTTCAAGAGATGACTTCAACTTTGGCACTCCCCCAAGCTCTCTGACCTCCAGAACAGGCTGCAGTTTGCATCTACTTATCCAGGCTTTTGGGGAGGAAGAAGGTTAATAAAGGTAGGTAGTGATAGGTTCAATGGGGAAATTTGGGGGTCTGCCTAGTTGCTTTAGGGTGAGGACAGGGCCGGCTCTGGCTTTTTTGCCGCCCTAGGCAAAAAAGCCACCCGCCGCCCCCCCCCCCCCCCACCAGCGCAGCAGGGGAGGGCGCTGAGCCCGGCCGCGGGCCCGCAATCCCCGACCGGCCGGATCGCCGGGGGGAGGGCAGCGAGCCCAGCCGGGGCTCTCCACTCTCCCCAGCGGCCAGAGCGCCGGGGGGAGGGCGGCGAGCCCCCGGCGGCCAGAGCGCTGGGAGGAGGGCGGAGAGCCCGGCCACGGACCCGCAATCCCCGACCGGCCGGAGTGCCGGGGGGAGGGCGGCGAGCCCGTCTGGGGCCCCGCTCTCCCCGACCGGCTGGAGCGCCGGGGGAGGGCGGCGAGCCCAGTCGCGGCCCCGCTCCCGGGCCGGAGCGCCCCGCCGCGCCGCCCCCCTCCAGGCGCCGCCCCAAGCACATGCTTGGTGGGCTGGTGCCTGGAGCCGGCCCTGGGTGAGGAGTTGCTATTGTATTTGTTATGACAATATGTAATCTCATGTGTGGCAACGGCATCTAAAGCTTGGGACAGGCACTCTAAATTTGTTACCAATTGAAAACACATAAAAGCAAAGGAGGTTAAACCTGTTCTGTGTATAGAGGACTATTTTGCCTTACGTTAAATCTAGAGGTTTGACACAAAATAGCAACAACAACAAAATAATTTTACAGACTCTGATAAGAAAGCACGACCCCAACCCTGCAAACTCCTTTACAAAGGTAAAAGGATCCACGCTCACAGAGCTATTTGCAGGACCGGGACCTATTAAGGGCAGAAACTAGACCTGTGCAGAGAAAGGTAGTTCTGTTTAGGGGAGGATTTCCACATTTCAAAGTTTGGTTTTATTCCAGTTTGTAACAACCTCCACACATTTTGAAATTCTCCATGAAAGGGTCACCCTGGAGCTATGGACTTTGGAAGACCTGAGACTGGCTAGTGGGCTGCCCTGAGACCTGGAAAACATAGACGCCCAGGCTGCTGAGAAGCCAAAATCTTTTATCCTAACCACACCTCTGTGGAGTAGGGAAATATTATCCCCATTTTACATATGAAGAACTGAGAGACTAAGGCCCAGATCTCCAAAAGGTATTTAGGCATCTAATTCCCATTGATTTCTAACTCCTGCCTAAATACCTTTGAGGATCTGAGCCTACCGGACTGACACAGCCCTGTGAATTGCCTCACAATCAAATGTTAGCTGAAGTGTTAGAGGCAGAAGCATTTTATTTTGAAGAGACGTTGTTAAAGGATCACCACTTCCTAGAAATAGAGAACCCCTCCATTGGTCTAGATTGTTTTGTCTCTTTTAGATTGATAAAGGGAGGCCTCATTTCACACAACAGGTGAATTGTTTACTGAAGAATAAAAATGCAAACCGGTTTTTAAAATACATTAAAAAACCACGCTGTTTTAAGAGTTGGAAGAACCTCTGTTAACAGTCCAGCATAAAAAGCATCTATCAAAGTGAATCTATCCAGGTGAAGAGCATTCACACAAGGCTTTCCACACCACTTAAGAGTGGCATCCTTTCTCCCCTGGCATGGGGAAAGTGTGTGAAGATTGATAAGCCCACACAGAGTGGGGCCTCCGCACACCATGGATAGTGTCCCCTTATTGTGCCTTAACAGAGATTTTTAGATCTTGTCTTATCCTGGTCCAGGAGCCAGATAACCCTGCACTGTGGAAGGCCAGTGGTCACTCAAAGTCTGTAGACTTGAATAGCAGCCACAGAGGGCTGCATTACACCTCTATAGCCTGTCCATGCACTGAACTGTATTCCATCACCCATACCACCGCTGTATGGTTTTCTGCACAAAGCCCAGGTAATTATGTTCAGTGTGGGTGCTGCCGAATGGCTGAATTTCAGTGGTTGTCCACACAGACAAGTTTTACCAGTATAACTATACCAGTAGAGTTAAACCATTATAATTATACCAGAATAGCACCCCCTCATGATCACTCATTCCACTAAAAAAGTGGCTTTTTTTTTGTATAGTAGACCCCTTCCCAAGAGGCACGATTGGAAAAAGGTGCTCTTACATCAGAATAAGGGTAGCCACATGGGGAACTGTTCTGGTATAACTAGAGCAGTTTAAATTCACACCTTTGTCTGTCTGTAGGGGAAACTGGTACAGGCTTTCACCCTCCATGTGGATTCAGCTTCCACTGTGTGGTTCAGAGAACTGTTCCCTCATTCCTGTTCATAAAATGTATAATTTTGTAGCTTATTGTTTAGAAACTGGTTTCCACGTTCACAGTGTAAGGGGACATGGATAAAAAAAATGTATGCTAGTGACAGGGAATCAAGACTCATGTTCCACAATCAATTATGGCATTAAGCAAGCTTCATGTTTCAGACTAACAAAACACCCAACATGTTTCCCCACTATTTTTTTCTAAAGACATTGGTGCTTTTGACTGGATGGTGTGTCAAGAGAATTGGCCTGTGCTGAGTTATACCTACAGAATTTCAGCAACTGCTCTGTGATGAGTGACAGGGGGTTTTGAACAAGAATCTGTTTGTGCTGTGTGCCACAACACTGAAATCTGACATTTGAGTGTAGCTGGGACTAAAAATAGGCCTACCTGATCTGAAGAGATGCAGATAGCCCCTGAACATGAACACTATGGCACCCCTAGATGCATTGCAAATATAATTTCCACGTACAATATAATACATTGTCTATATATATATATTTTAACCTGGGGGAGTCCAGTTTGTGTGCACGAGGTATGGCTCTTTGTCCTCAGACTGCAACTAGCTGATCATTTGGGATAAAAATAATTAAGAAAAAAATAGGGAAAGGCAGACAAGAATAAAACACAGGAAAACTGCAAATATTGAAGATTATCTAGCCAGTTAAAAAGGTAGAAGAATTTCTTACTGACTTCAGCAGAAGGAACAGAGGGAACACAGACACAGACTCTGGTACACAGACTGTTACGGAGGAGGGCTATTATTGTAATCAGAGGGAGCATTAGGTTTGATTATTCTGCCTGTTGTCGTAGTTCAATATTTTAGTGTCTGGACTGTTAAGCTCTGGCAGCCCTGATTCTAATTTCACTAGAAAGGTGACTATCACCACTCCGGCAGTGTAAAGGGCCCTTAAAGAAGACACAAATTACAGTTACACCCACTAAGCATATGTCTACACAGCAAAGAAAAACCCATGGCTGGCCCACACCAGCTGACTCAGGTTTGCAGGGCTTGAGCTGTGGGGCTGTTTCATTGCTGTGTAGACTTCTGGGCTCAGTCTGGAGCATGGATTCTAGGACCCTGTAAATACAAATCAAGTTCTCTGTATAGGTGTTGAACCTTTCCATCACATTAGAAGCTCTTGATGAGAGTTGCTATGGGTGGTGATGGTGTCTGTGAGAACAACATTTTCCTACAAAAAGGAAATTGAGAGAATTCTCAGAAAAGTCTATCTGCTAAATACCATTTACTGCCAACTCTGACTTTCATTCATGCATGGGTGAACTGGATTAAGTAAACTACCTTCTTTGTAAGAAGTCCACATTAGCTATTAGTCACATCAATCGGAAAATGAAAGGCACTTTGAGACACATGTCTAGGCCTGTAGATTCCCAGTTGCCCTGCACCTATAGCATAGTCATTGGTACCAATATAGAGTGTGTGTAAAATGCAACTAAATTAGAATAATGATTTTTATCCATTCTGCATTCTGTTTGCGCTGGTGTAAATGACCGCATGAAGTGCATGGCAGTGGAGAATCTCACCTAGAGTTTTGGGATTTTTTTTTATTGGTGTATTATCTGTCCAGTTTAATTCTCTACCGACTTAAAACTTCCCTTCCAACCATCCTTCACATTCACATTTCTGGCTCAGTCTGTGTTGTCTTCACTATCCTCGATTATTCTTGCAGTTTCTCTGTCTCCCTACAGTTTCTCTCTCCTCTGCTTATCTTGACTGCAGTTTCTCTAGCAGAGACGTAATATCTTTGATTGGACCAACTTCTAGTGGTGAGAAAGACAAGCTTTCAAGCTACATAGAGCTCTTCTTCAGGTCTGGGAAAGGTACCAAGAGTGTCACAGCAAAATACAAGATAGAAATGTGCTATCTGTTCAAACTACTTATGCTAAAGTAAGGAACCATTCAAGGTGAACTGACCCGTTAACACACTTGTAGTCATAGGACAAAAAGGGGGAAGGGTGTTAGTGGGATGCAGATTATTGGAATAAACCATAAATCCAGTGTCTTTAGCAGGGCCGGCTCTGGCTCCAGCCGGTCGGAGAGAGCGGGGCCCCGGCCGGGCTCGCCGCCCTCCCCCCGGCGCTCCGGCCGGTCGGGGAGAGCGGGGCCCCGGCTGGGCTTGCCGCCCTCCTCCCGGCGCTCTGGCCGCCGGGGAGAGCGGAGAGCCCCGGCCGGGCTCGCCGCCCTCCCCCCAGCGCTCCGGCCGGTCGGGGATTGCGGGCCCACGGCCGGGCTCGCCGCCCTCCCCTGCCGCGCTGGGGGGGGTGCGGCGGGTGGCTTTTTTGCCTAGGGCAAATCCAGTGTCTTTAGCAGGGCCGGCTCTGGCTTTTTTGCCGCCCTAGGCAAAAAAGCCACCCGCCGCACCCCCCCCCAGCGCGGCAGGGGAGGGCGGCGAGCCCGGCCGCGGGCCCGCAATCCCCGACCGGCTGGAGCGCTGGGGGGAGGGCGGCGAGCCCGGCCGGGGCTCTCCGCTCTCCCCGGTGGCCAGAGCGCCGGGAGGAGGGCGGAGAGCCGGCCGGGGCTCTCCGCTCTCCCCGGCGGCCAGAGCGCTGGGGGGAGGGCAGCGAGCCCGCCGCGGCTCTCCGCTCTCCCCAACCAGCCGGAGCGCCGGGGGGAGGGCGGCAAGCCCAGCCGGGGCCCCGCTCTCCCCGACCGGCCGGAGCGCCGGGGGGAGGGCGGCGAGCCCGGCCGGGGCCGCGCTCTCTCCGACCGGCTGGAGCGCCGGGGGAGGGCGGCGAGCCCGGCCGGGGCCCCGCTCTTGGGCCGGAGCGCCCCGCCGCGCCGCCCCCCTCCAGGCGCCGCCCCAAGCACATGCTTGGTGGGCTGGTGCCTGGAGCCGGCCCTCGTCTTTAGTAAGATCGTGATTTTTAGTATCTAGCGAAGTTATGAATTCAAACTCCCAGGCTCATCTTTAGAAAGTGTTGTGCAGGTTCTTCTGAGGAGGAGGACTGATAGGTCAGATATAGAATGATTTTTTTGTGAAAAATGTTCACCCACAGCTGATAGGATGTTTTTGTCTTTTATCATTTTCTTGTGTGAGTTCATTTGAAAGCTTAGTGATTGTCTGGTTTCACCCACATAGCACTGGATGAGGTACACCACATGTTGTGAAAGGCATAGGTCAGACCTATAGATCTTGAAAGATGTTATGGGGGGGCATTTATCATTGTAGCAGTGGAGATATATCTGCACATTTTGCATCTGTTGATCTGGCAGGGTCTGATACCACTTTGAGTTGGTATGTCCTAGGCTGTGGGAAGCTTGCATGTAATGATGAGCTTGGGGGGTTGTTTGAAGCCCAGAGGAGGTGGTTCAGGAAAGATTTCTTTCAGGATGCAGTCCCCATCAAGTATGTGTTGCAATTGTTTGATGATACCCCATATGAGTTCCAGTATGGGGTGGTAGATGACAGCTACAAGTGTACAATCAGAGGGGGTTTCATTTCTGTATTAAAACAGGTTCTCTCTGGGTATTTGGGTGGCCTGTTTCATCATATGATCTACTTCTCCAGTGGAGTGTCTCAGTGTATTTCCACTGAAATCTTTGGAGTGTGATTTGCTCTGTAACTGAACTGTCTTTGGATTTGTGTAATCATTGGCAAACACATAAAACAGCAACTGGATGAAGGTTCCCTCCCTCTTCCTCCCCCTTTCCCCCAACTGTGTTTTCTTCTTAATTTGAAGTTTTCATAAGATCTTAGATTATTCTCAACATTTTTGGTTGCTAATTCAAATGTGCATTAGCTATGATCAACAGGACCTTTGACTGATTTAATGTCAGGGTGCCCAGTGATCTGAATTGTAGAAACACCCAAGAGTAAAGCAATTATTCCCCTCAGAGGCCTTCTTGATCTTTAAATGCCATACGTTTTGTACAGCTGAATTTTCCCTTGTAGTGGGAAAATGTGCTTCCTTTGCAGCTAACATTGTGGGTGCTTAATTTCAAAGCAGAGAGGAGTTTCACTCTATCACGTCGGGGGCTTGTTCTTCACAAAAATAGCAACTGGCAATTCTGGTTTTTGTTTGTTTGTTTTTAAAAAAAAGAATTTATATTCTCTCAACCTCTTCTTAAATTTTGATTGAATTTCAGTGCTTGTGAAGTCAGAAGCTGATAGCCTTGGCTAAAGCTGGAGCGTCACTATGGTAGCTTTCTGTTTTGCTCTTCCAATCCTGACCTATAATAACCCTGCCATTCCAACACTTTTAAACAAGAGCTAACATTTGTGCCAAGTAATGTAGTGGCTTCATGGTGGCAAACATTCACCAGAGTTTCAGCTAAGACCACTACTGTTGTAAAGCTAAGACCTTTAATGTATATTAAGTAGAATTTCAACCCAGATACCATATGACTGAACTACTCTATTGGGCTGCCTCATCATTTTATATTTCCAAATTTAACACGGTTCCCATTTAGGGAAACGATGAATCCAGTTGGCTTTTCTATTTGAGTGAACAAAAAAAAAAGTACCATTGTTAAATGACTATACCATGAGTTACAAATACATATAGCCGGTGATTTTACAATCTTGTGAAACCATGTAGAAGCAGCAAGGTGCTGTCTGTGTTATACAGAAGATCAGACTAAATTATTAGAATGGTCCTTTCTAGCTTTAAAATCTGTGAATGTGTCTAAGCTAACATGGTAATTCCATTAATACTATCTGGAGGGTAGATTCTGAGTGTCGCAGAGATCCATGGCCTCATAAGCCTTCAGTGTTCCAATCTTTGTGTAAACCTGTGATTCCCATCTCACTCTGCTTCCTCATGACTGTTCGCCATGAAAAAATAGTTGGGTGAAAGGGTTGCTATAGTCTCATTTCCCCTTCAAAACATTATGATGGAGAAGGAAGGTGGCAGCTACAAATGGCGGAGACATTGCCAGATGGCTATAACTCTGTATGCTACAGATTTATGCTTTAACACCAAGTTCTTCACAAAAAGCAGGGCGTGTAAAAAGTGCTAGAGAAATCTGTTATCTACAGCCAGGCATTCAAATACTACAGCATATGCTCTGAGAAGAAAGTCCAGGATAGACACCCTAACACACTCAAAACCACCTTCAACACAAACCACAACACTCCACTGGAGAAGTAGCTCACATTATGGAACAGGCCATGCAAATACCCTGAGAGAATCTGCTTCAATACAGAAATAAAACCCTGTCTGACTGCACACCCTTAGTTGTCACCTACCACCCCAAACTGGAATCCATACCAGGTATCAACAAACTACAACCCATGATCAAATGGGACCCCATCCTGAAAGAAGTCTTTGCCAAACCCCTGCTTCTGGCCTTCAAACAATCCCCCAACCTCCTCAAGCTCAGCAGCAGCAGCAGTAAGCTCCCCATAGACCAAGACACCCAACTCAAAGGAGCACCAGACCAGGCCATAACAAATACAAAGCTTTAATGTTATTGACACAAACTGGGGCCGTATAGATCATTGTTGCAACCAAGATCCTGTAGTGGCACCAAATCTTGTATGAAGGGGGTCAAATAAGGTGTCTAAGACAAGGTTATGGTTTGCTGGTTATGATTATGCTATCTGTATGCATGTATCATTTTGTATTTAAAGTTATAAGTATTGGCTCTATACTGTCTGTATTTCAAACTTGTGCTATGCTTCTGGGTGACACCCCAGACAATTTGGCGTCAGCACTGCCTAGCCAGCTTGATGGCCCATTAAGGACCATCAGCTATACAACTGACCCATTGAGAGAAGGCAGATACACCTTGTAACTCAGCAAGGCATGCAGGGACATGCCTATGGACAGAACGCTAAGGTTTTTCCATGCCATGTGCTGGATAGCTTGTCTTTGAAACAAAGAAAGCAGAGGCCACATGGGAAGAGACTATAAAAGGCTGCTGCATCTCCTCCATCTTGTCTTCAATCCTGCTTCTGACCTCTGGAGGAACCTTGCTACAAACTGAAGCTCTGAACAAAGGACTGAATGACCCATCCCAGCTGTGGATGTACTCCAGAGATTTGATTTGAGCCTGCAAATCACAGCACCTCTCTGTGCTTAGCTCCACATCTGTAAGATGGGGGAAATGATACAAACCCCTTTTGTCAAGTATTTGAGATACATAATGATTTTCATTATACAAGAGTTGTGTTATCAAGGTTAATCCTAATAATAAGCTAACTATGGCTCGTAATAAGTGTCCTCAAAACGGTGAGGACTGAATGCACAGAACTCAGGTTCTAGTAATTGACTAATTGGCTATAAAGAAAAAATGTAATTTTTTCAACCCACAAGCTTTCATTCATTGTATCTACTCTTTTTAACTAAGCGGCAGTCTATTGAGAAGATATTATATGTTAATGTCTCATACTGCCACCTACTGAAAGCAGCAAAAATTGTTTTCACAAATTTTGACCTTCAGGCCTGCCACAGTCCGGCCATCAAATCTTTGACATTTAAAATACTGATAATGTCAAGGATAGATGTCATGAATTTAATTTAATTATCTATTCAGCCAAGTGGTTTTTTTTTTTCTGTTGAGCTCTATTGGTCATCTGTACACATCATCCACAGTTCGTTTGTTTCTTGGATTAAAATTCTAGTTCAGGAATTAACTTCCTTTTACACATGAAATTGACTAGGCATTGGTTTAAACATGTACAAGCCATTACTAAATATAGACAAATTCAGATAAATAAATAAGATTTGCTTTAAAATGAGTTGCTATTTTTAACAAGCCAAGCCCTCCCAGTAACAGTTTCAGAGTGTTTTCTATGTAAATATTTAGCTGTTAACATAAAAAAATACCCAATCACTTCACAGGAGACTTAGTCTGCTTTTGTTCAGGAAATCTAGATATCACTTCACTACTTATTGCTTGCTTTTCCCCTATAAACATACCATGGTGGACTAGAAAAGATTCCACAGTTGTGTCTAACTATGAAATACAGTAGCTATGAACAAAGAAACTCTTTGATCAATACAAGCATGTGACTCACTAGCTGGCTTCCCACCTTGTGGCCGGATCTGGTGTAGAAAGCTTACCTTCTTTGGCACCTGCTAACAGCTGCTTTGGCCCTGTCACGGTTTGCTTCTTCATACAACTCGGCCATCCAACCAGGTCACACATAGTCCGCACCCTTCCAGGTGGAATCAATAATACAAACAATCACCCATCAGCATCACATTAGGCCTTTAGTCTGACAACTGACTCAGTAGTCTTTACCCCTGGGCCAGGGAGTTTCAAAATCCTTACCTCTCATTGGGAGGTTTGGCTCTACTTCCTCAGTAGAACCCAGGGGAACCCAGGCCATCCTTCTCCACTGGGTTCTGGTCCGGGACCATTTAACAAGCCTGACTACACAGACCCTTTGCTGCTTCCCTGGTCCACTGCCTACCTTGCCCTGTCATGGACATTTGTCACAACCTCTTCCCAGGCTCATAGCATACCAGCTGCTCTCAGCCTCCTCCCCAGGGTCACTGCAGAGCTTCTTAGCACTTTCTGCGACCCAGCTGGCTCTGCTGCAGAAGAGGTTTCCCTGTTCGCCTGGCAGGGCAGTCCCTGACTCAGCAGGAGTCCTGGGTCCTGCTACCTGCAGGTCCTTTCAGCAGCATGGAAAACCTTTAGCAGACTCACTTCCTCCAACTCTCCTTCCCAACTGCCTTGGGCTCCCCATTGCAGGCCTGTTTTCCTTTAGGGAAGCACTGTCTGCCAGCAGTCCCACTCAGCATCCTGACTCCAGGCTTCTCTCACTGAGTGGGAGCCACCAATCCACTCTTCTTCCTGGTCAGTCCCCATCTGAACTCTGCTTTTTTTAATTCCTCTGTCCTGGTGTAGTGGAGAGGAGGCTGTTTGAACCCACATGCTCTCATTAACCCCGTCTGGCCCAGTATGAGGTTGGTACACACCTTCACAACTAGCTCCTCAGCTGGCATACATTGGCCTAGCTCCAATGGAATCACTGGAACTAGTCTGTTTTACACTAGCTGAGAATATGCTCCTTAAGTCTGCTTAGAGTCAGAGAAAGGGATGGGGGGGGGGGAAATAAGGAAGAGGAGGAGTGTGTGTGTGTGTGTGTGTGTGTGTGTGTGTGTGTGAGAGAGAGAGAGAGAGAGAGAGAGAGAGAGAGAGAGAGAGAGAGAGAGAGAATTGAAAACATAAGTTAGGAAATATGGATGCAAAAGAAGTGAGAGAAAATGATTGAGCTCTATTAAGTGTAAGGAATTGCTTCTCTCTCACCTATATTGTTCAGCTCACATCTAGAAACAAGTACACCTTACTAATAGTATAACACAATCTCTATGTGCCTGTTGAAAATACGTCCAGCTTTGTGGCTGACGTGGGATTTGCTGTCTCTTTGGCTCTTTCTACACTAGGAGACTGACACATGACCAGCAACAATTGTCAGCAAGAGGCTGTCCTATGATGGTTCAGAGAACAGTTCCAGTGCTAGAAGAGATGGGACAAAACCATTTCCCCTGGCCTTTCTGCCCCCTTCCCTTACACACATGTTCTAAAGTCAGGAACAATCAGACCCTATGCAATTTCTAAGTGTTGCTTATAATAGCTTCTCCCCCCTTCTATTTTTCCCCAAAGCTATCTATCTGTCCCATTACATTCTCTTTCCCCCTGCAGCTTCATCTGTCTATGGTTTCAGCTACCTATTCCATGCTGATGATGGCCAAAATCTACCTCTTTTCTCCTATCCTCTTTCCCCTGCATCCCATCCCACATCTCAAGCAGCAATCTAGCTGTCTTTTCAAACTGGGCCTCCCCAAAATTTAATCTCTTCTCATTCTTCTTTCTCTCACGCCTCCCTTTTCTCTCCATTTACATCTCCACTATCCTTACGATCTCTTAGGCCCCAACATTGGAGAGCTCTTTCATTATTCTCTATATGCATTTTATGCTAAACCCTATTCTCTAACCTCTTATAAGCTTCCAAGCACATGGATTCCACAATCTCCCATGGTAACTTGTTCTAGTGCTTAATTATCCTTATAATTAGAAAGTTTTCTTAATATCCAACCTAAATCTCCCATGCTGCCAACTAAGCTGATTATTTCTTGTCCTACCCTCAGTGGACATGAACAATTGATCACTGTCCTTGTCATGACAACTTTTTACATATTTGAAGACGTATGTTCCCCATTCAGCCTTCTCTTCTCTTGAAGAAACGGGCCCAACCTTTCCAGATAGGTCATGTTTTCTGAAACTTTTATCATTTTTGTTATCCTCCTCTGGACCCTCTCCCTACTTTGTTCACATCTTTCTTAAAGTGTGGTGCCCAAAGCTGGACACCATATCCAGCTGAGGCCTCATCTGTGCCAAGCAGAGCGGAACAGTTACTTCCACATCTTACATATGAGACTTTTAATACATGCCACAATTACATTTGCTTTTTCTATAACAGCACCCTCATTCAATTTGTGATCCGCTATAAACCCCACATCCTTTTCTGTAGTACCACTCTCTACCCATAAATAGTTAATCATTGCCAAATCATGTCACAGTGGCCTTGCAGTGCAAGTACAGGCACTGAGACAATTATCTGCAAAATAGTTGATGATTTGTCCAACTTACAAATTTAAGTAGACCACTCATGGTTGCAGGGCTAGCTACACCTCTGTCCTCTTTCTGGTCTCTGAGTGTACCCTGCACTCTCTGCCCCCCCCAGGTGTTAAGCCTTATGCCTCTACCTTTCTTACAGTACAATCCCATGATATTTGCCACCAGGTCTTGGGCTACAGTACCCTCTGTATCCACCATGCTTACCCAGTAGGTCCAACTGAGTTCATCCACCTGTCGTTTGTTTCTTCAGGAGATCTGACCAGTGGGCTGCAATGATCAGACAGCCTTATTAAAACAAAATATTTTAGCAGCAGGAACAAAACTCTTGGAGAAAAAGGATTTTAAAACAACTATCTACATGTATGATATTCTGGGGTGCAATCTAGACCAGTGAGGGGCTGTGTCATTACCAGTCCTGCAACCTGGGATTCCTCAGAATACATTGTTGCTATAGCTCCTAACCTGGACTCCTCACAAACAGCATGCAGGTCACACCCTGAGTTTCTGGGTATAGCTTCTGCCTGCCAGCAAGACTGACCTCAGCAGCCTTGGTTACTACCTGCAGAGTGACCCCAACCCTACCTATTCTGAATCTTCCCTAAAACCTGTGTCCAGCCTTCTCCTGGTCAGTTCAGATATTTTAGGTCTGTTGCCCCCTAAGGGAATGATATCCAAATAGTTTGCTACTGTTAATGGAGTTATCACCTACGGAGGTGGTGGAATCTCCTTCCTTAGAGGTTTTTAAGGTCAGGCTCGACAAAGCCCTGGCTGGGATGATTTAGTTGGGGATTGGTCCTGCTTTGAGCGGGGGGGGACTAGATGACCTTCTGAGGTCCCTTCCAACCCTGATATTCTATGATTCTATGATCAGACAGTCCAGTTGAACCACAAACACTGGATTAGTTTTGATTAAAGAATAAAACATGTTTATTTAACTACAAAGAGAGACTTTAAGTGATTACAAGTACCAGGCATTAAAGATAACATGCTTTCTAGTGCTAAAACTTAATCTAGACTTGGTTCAAGATAAAATTCTTACCACTTGCTCCCAGCAACAGGGCTGACGAAATTTCAGGTCAGAATCTCTCCCAAAGTCAAAATGGCTGTTTCTTTTGTCTTCTTAGGTGAAAGAGTGAGAGAAACCTTGGGTGTTTTTGCCCCTCACTTTATAGTCCTGTCCCCCTTTGAAATGCATTTTCCTGAGGGTGAGCATGGAGTCATGGAATCTCACCTCATAGTGAAAGAAGTTCCATGCTATTGTTTGTTAAAATGCAGATCAATTGGTTCCTGCCCCAATTCCTTGGGAAAGAATGACCACTTGACAGCTGATTGCCCATCATCAACTTTGATGACATCTGACTAGAGGTATGAGCTTGTCCTTTCTCCAAGACAAACAGGTTTATCCCCTCCTCAGACTTGTCCAATAGCCACATTTCAGTCGTGATTGCAACTTATTTTCATAAGTTCACATACAATGTTGCTACATACATTTCACCATGATGTTATTGACCAGTGAGTTATTAGTTTTCCAGTGATACCTCACAAGGCGTATTTTGTACAAAGATTATTACAGTGGTGCACAGGGTATGAATACAGGGCTGCATTCTGTCACAACATATATATCTTGCTAAGCAACAGGTTACCATTCCCAGATGGTAACCTATGCAGGCCTAATTTCTGCAGACACCCCATCAGTTTCCTGCATCTGAGTCAGGTTCCCCCTGAACAACTACCTAAACTCAAGAGATAGGAGGACCCCTTTTTAAACTGGGATAGTCCTTTTGATCTTTGGGTTCCTAGCCCTTTTCCAGTCCTTGGCTCTTAAAAACTTAAGTGGTTGCTAAGAAGTAGCTTGTCTTGAGCCATTCTTCTTCTTTCCCTCCTTGTTGTTCCATACAGTCACCTTCCCCCAATAAACTAGATCCTTATGTACATCCCAATAACCAGGTCAACATACGGTGTGCATAAGTTACCACGGAGCAGCTCCAATTGTCACACCTTCCTTTAACACAACTTCTTATTGTTACCCAGATTTCCTGACGTGAGACTAGTCAGAAGAGAGCCTGCAGTTATCAGAAAACCAGAAAAAGGTGATGTTAGGATATAGATATTCAGGCCTGTCTGCAAAGGCCTATATTTTAAGAATTTAGGTGTATTCTTATCACTTAGCTAGTTATAGAGGTATAAAAGAGAGAATCAAAATCACTGTTCCCCCCACTGTCTGTCTGTGTAAGGGCCTTCTCTTAATGTGATAGTCTGAGGCCTTATTCTTAGGCTAAGGCCTTTGGCTAAACAGCAGAGGCCAGCCATAAGCTGGGAAGTGAACGGTCACATCCTCACATTCCAAACTAGTCACATGGAAATAAGGTGCTATTGGGCTGTTAGGAATACAATCCTGTCCTGATATTCCTATCACCTCCAGAGACAGGGAAGAGCCTAGAAGATGTAAAAGGAAACTTAGTTTGATGGCATCCTGCCTGGCAAGAACTCACTTATCAATAGCTGGGATGTGAAATCCTCATTTCTGTATTGTTCTATCACTGTAGTCTCCACTTCCCTATTGTTTGTCTGGTTCTGTGATTGTTTCTGTCTGCTGCATAATTAATTTTGTTGGGTGTAAACCAATTAAGGTGGTGGGATATAATTGGTTAAATAATCATGTTACAATATGTTAGGATTGGTTAGCTACATTTCAGTAAAATAATTGGTTAATGTATAGCTAAACAGAACTCAAGTTTTACTATATAGTCTGCAGTCAATCAGGAAGTAAGGGGGGAAATGGGAACAGGGAATGGGGGTGGAGGAATTGGAATAATGTTTCGCTAAGGGGGGGAATGGGAACAGGGACACAGGCAAGGCTCTGTGGTGTCAGAGCTGGGAAGGGGGACACTGAGGAAGGAAACTGGAATCATGCTTGCTGGAAGTTCACCCCAATAAACATTGAATTGTTTGCACCTTTGGACTTCAGGTATTGTTGCTCTCTGTTCATGCGAGAAGGACCAGGGAAGTGAGAGGGTGAAGGAATAAGCCCCCTAACAGGTGATATGATTTCTATTCTCGCTCTATTTGAATTGATTATTGGATATTTTTTTCTTTTCATTTCGCTGTTAGCTAGTCACACTGGATTGCAGATATCCCTCGATTGCCTGGCCTGTGGCATCCTCTAGCTGCTGCCATTTGTGTTCTGCTGAACTCTATGTGGTATCTCCAAAAATACTATCTGAAAGAATGTTGTTTTGTGCTTTAACCTGCAAGAACCTGCCATCCACTTCCCCCACAAAATTGACTTCTAGTCTAGCCTAAACTAAACAGCTTGGCCCTCAGCTGGTGTAAGTCAGCATAGCTCCATTGAAATCAATTTTTCTGTCTGAAAACTATTGTGTGGCATAGAGAATTAAAATCTTTATAATAATCCCTGTGTGACGTACCCAGGGTAAAATATCGACTAATGAGTGGTTGTGTCCCCCTGCCTCTCATCTGGGGTGCCTTTTTCACCACTTTGCTCCTGTAGCCACCACTCCTGGTCTGCTCACAAGCAGCCTCCAGCATGTAAATTACTCCCAGCTATGTCTGTGTGAGTTGCAGCCTGCCAGATGCACATTGGATTTGTTTATTGCAGGGTGACCCCAACATACTTCCAGTCCCAGACTTTTCCTCCCAGAAGTGTATATCTTGTACTGCCCAACCTTCTCCTGGACAATACAAGGTCATATAAAGTCCATCATTTTATTAATGGAAACAATATGCACAAATCTTGTTATCCCAAATGGATTTTCCCAAACACTTCAATTTAAACCCACTGGACTAGATAAAATAAAACAAGTCTATTAACTATAGAGAGATTTTAAGTGAATACAAGTAATGAGGCATAAAAGTCAGAAATGGTTAAGAGAAAAATAAAAGTTAAATGCAATTAATTCCTAATTTAACAAACTGGAGTTAATCCAAAGCAAAGCCTCTCTCACTACGTTTCAGCAGTTCTACTGGCTGAACTTCTTTCAATCCGGATCCTGCCTGGCCAACACTGCCACTTTTGTTCTTCAGGTGTCATGAATGTCATAGGCAGAGAGAAAAGGAGAGATCCATTGGGGTGTCTGCCCCTCCTTTTTATAGTCCTCTCTCTCCTTTGAGAAGCATCTTCAGCTGGGAACATGGCAACAGGCAGACTGTATGGATGGGGACCCCATGCTGTTTTTTGCTAAAATGCAAATTTTTCACCCATGTCCCTTTTCCTGACAGTGAATAGCCACTTAGCTGGTGATTGCCCATTTGACCTTGTTTATACCTGGCTGAGGCATCAGCCTTCCCTTTGTCTCTGAAAAACTGGGTTGACCACTCCCCGGACTTGGGACATGTTTTAGTAACACCATACAGTGGAATCTTATAATTTTACATACAATATTTCCACACATATATTACCAGGACAATAATAATCAGCAAATTATGAGTTTTCAAATACCTCACAAGGCATGCTCTGTAGAAGGATTATTACAATAGTGTGCAAGAATTGAATACAGGGGCACAGACCATCACACTGTCATTTATACAATTTAAGTTAAGTTTATTTTTTCAAAGTTCAATATTAGGTCCCAATCCTACAGATGCTTAAGCACATGCTCATCTTTAAACATCTGATTAGTCCCACTGTTTCAAAGAGACTACTTACATGCTTACATTTTAAACACATGTTAAATGCTTTGCAGGATTTGGGCCCTAGGAAGGAATTGGCTAAAGAATTGCCTCTTTCTCTTTGTCTGATTTCTATATAATAAAGATGGCACTAGAAGAGTTATTCAGAGAAGCTGCTCTCAGCAAACTAACAGGAAGATTTTGATTATTTTCTGAGTGTATCTGATTTAGCATAAAGAATGTACGATTTTTAATAAAGAATGAATAGAAAGAACAATACACAACTTCAGATTATTTGAAGTAAAGAAAAAAACAGAGAAGGTCAATTATGACTATAATGCTGCTTTATTGGTGATGCCTTCATTACTAAGGAAATACCCTTTTCTCAAATGCAAGAACAGCAGAACCCGGTTTATCTTATCTAATTGGCACTGGGCCCAGATGGGATAATTAAACATTTGGATAAGTTGGAGAATGGGAAAGCGCAAGGCTGTAGCACCATCTGGTGGCCACAGGAGAGACCGCCCGCCTCTGGACCCAGGTGTGCTGGTTGTTTGGTTAATACAGACAGACGGATGATGGAGGGTCAGATAATCGGGGTTCTACTGTACTTTAATACTCAATCTTTCTGTTGCAATAATCAAACATGTTAAAATAGACATTGTGGATGCAGATGTACAAAACCACAAGCAAAAAAGACTTTTTGGATACACGCATCTGACCCTTTTTATCTTTCCCTGTACTGAATTGTCATTTCTATAAACTCCATCCCTTAGTATGGTGTATTGCAGTAGAATGGAAGATTTAAGTCAGTTTGATCTTAATCTTAGTTTTATTGCACCTAACATTTTGCAGTTTTTCTGATGTTGTTTTACTGTGGTAAAAAGGACTAAGAGGAAACAGGATGAAGACAACCTTACAAAAATCTTTTTTAGTATTGACTGCATACACAAGCAAAAGGAAGGGGGGGGAGAAATCAACCTGCCACTTAAGAAAATAATATTAAAAATCCCTTTGTCTAAGAAGAGTGGTAAATCCCCTTTAAAAGTGACCTTCACAACAACAATTCCTTGCTGGAAGTAGTTAAATATGGTGCACATCCTTTATACATATAAACTAAAACTGACTGTCCCAGCTTAATTCTGCTCTTCTTCAGAGACTTACACAGGAATAAAAGGAACACACATACACAAATGTTAATAGACAAATGTAGAAAAGAAAAGGAAACCTGCTGGTTCTGTTTAGGCTTTGGGCACTAAGGGCATGTCTACACTGCAAATCCGCAGCTGGCCTATACCAGCTGACTCAGGCTCGTGGGGCTCAGACTTCGGGGCTGTTTAATTGCAGTGTAGATTTCCAGGCTCAGGTTGCAGTCTCAGCTCTGGAACCCTCCCACCTGACAGGCTCCTAAGGCTGGGCTCCAGCCCGAGCCCAAAGGTCTGTTCTTCAATTAAACAGCCCCGCAGCCCGAGCCCAAGTCAGCCATCATGAGCCAGTTGCGGGTGTCTAATTGCAGTGTAGACATCCCTAAGGAGGGATGATGCAGTGGTCAGGAAGAAAGCTGGATACCTGGGCTCAAGTCCCTGCTGTGAGCAGATTTATTGTGTGTCCAAAAAAGAACTAGATAAGTTCATGGAGGATAGGTCCATCAATGGCTATTATCCAGGGTGGGCAGGAATGGGGTATCTAGCCTCTGTTTGCCAGAAGCTGGGAATGGATGACAGGGGATGGATCACTTGATGATTACCTGTTCTGTTCATTCCCTCTGGGGCACCTGGCATTGGCCACTGTCGGAAGACAGGATGCTGGGCTAGATGGACCTTTGGTCTTATCCAGTATGACTGTTCTTATGTGACCTAGAATAAGTTAGAGTCAGATTTTTAAATGAATTTAGGCACCTAAAGAGGTAGATAGGCACCTACTGGGATTTTCAAAAACACATAGGCACCTAACTCCCATTAATCTAGCCCCTCTGTGCCTCACCTGTAAAATGGGGATAATAGTGCTTCCCTACCTCACGGGGGTGTTGTGAGGATACATTAATCAAACATAATCAGGTGCTCAGATACTATGGGGGCCTATCTAGATTAAGGGGCACGTCCTCAGCTATGACAATTTACACCAGCTGAGGCTCTGTCCCTAAAGCTGGTTGAAATTTTCCAGGTTTTGATTTTTCAACAAAATGTGTCATTTGTGTAAATGTGTAGCTCACATTTCAGGCTGGGTCATTGAGGCCCTGAATGCTGGTTGATGACTCAGAGACTGTGGATTCAATCCTTCATTCCCTTAACATCCGTGAGTTCCATTTTATCATTAAGTTTCCCAAAAGATGAAGAGCTGTGGCTTGGCATTATTTTTGTGCGTTTGAGGTTTAGTTATGTTGCTCCACTGGGTATTGCTAAGGGATTAACTACTGGCAGTGATATTTGAATTGGGTTTTCACTTGAAATTGTATTCCCTGAGCTGATTTATTGTGAGACTTAAAATGTCAACTGGGTATTCATGGGAAGCCTTTTGTCTGCATTAAGAGCTAGCTGCTGTCACTGATACTGGGTTACAGTGTATCAGAACTGCCATCCAACAAAACCAAAGCCACTGCTTAATTTCACTGTTATTCATTTTTAAGGACTGCCATTCAGCTCTATTTGCTATATCAGTTTTATGAGTGTGTTTGAAAAGGACATAGTAACATCTTAAGTGTTTCTTCACTACCACAGTCCTGATGAACACTGACTCGCTTTTGTTTAACTCATTTATAGTATGAGGACATTTCTTTTTCTCTTGGGCTTACTCTTTTTTTTAGTGAAATTAGTTTTTCTATTAACAGCCACAGATGTTTCATAGACTCATAGACTTTAAGGTCAGAAGGGACCATTATGATCATCTAGTCTGACCTCCCACATGATGCAGGCCACAAAAGCTGACCCACCCACTCCTGGAATAATTCTCTCCCTTGACTCAGCTGTTGAAGTCCCCAAATCATGATTTAAAGACTTCAAGTCGCAGAGAATCCTCCAGCAAGCGACCCCTGCCCCATGCTGCGGAGGAAGGCGACAAACCTCCAAGGCCTCTGCCAATCTACCCTGGAGGAAAATTCCTTCCCGACCCCAAATATGGCGATCAGCAGAACCCCGAGCATGCGGGCAAGATTCTCCAGCCAGACCCACATTGACCATTGATACTAATTACCAGCGATGGCATGTTATTGACCTATTGACTAAAATCATGTTATCCCATCAAACCATCCCCTCCATAAACTTATCAAGCTTAATCTTAAAGCCAGAGAGGTCTTTCGCCCCCACTGTTTCCCTCGGAAGGCTGTTCCAGAACTTCACCCCTCTGACGGTTAGAAACCGTCGTCTAATTTCAAGCCTAAACTTCCCGACGGCCAGTTTATATCCATTTGTTCTCGTGTCCACATTAGTACTGAGCTGAAATAATTCCTCTCCCTCCCTGGTATTTATCCCTCTGATATATTTAAAGAGAGCAATCATATCCCCCCTCAGCCTTCTTTTGGTTAGGGTAAACAAACCGAGCTCCTCGAGTCTCCTTTCATACGACAGGTTTTCCATTCCTCGGATCATCCTAGTGGCCCTTCTCTGTACCCGTTCCAGTTTGAGTTCATCCTTTTTAAACATGGGAGACCAGAACTGCACACAGTACTCCAAATGAGGTCTCACCAGTGCCTTGTATAACAGAAGCAGCACCTCCTTATCCCTACTAGAAATACCTCGCCTAATGCATCCCAAGACCGCATTAGCTTTTTTCACGGCCATGTCACATTGCCGACTCATAGTCATCCTGCGATCAACCAGGACTCCGAGGTCCTTCTCCTCCTCTGTTACTTCCAACCGATGCGTCCCCAGCTTATAACTAAAATTCTTGTTAGTCATCCCTAAATGCATCACCTTACACGTCTCACTATTAAATTTCACCCTATTACTATTACTCCAGTTTACAAGGTCATCCAAGTCTCCCTACAGGATATCCCGATCCTTCTCCGAATTGGCAATACCTCCCAACTTTGTGTCATCCGCAAACTTTATCAGCCCACTTCTACATTCGGTTCCGAGGTCAGTAATAAATAGATTAAATAAAATCGGACCCAAAACCGAACCTTGAGGAACTCCACTGGTAACCTCCCTCCAACCTGACAGTTCACCTTTCAGTACTACCCGCTGCAGTCTACCCTCTAACCAGTTCTTTATCCACCTCTGGATTTTCATATCGATCCCCATCTGTTCCAATTTAACCAATAATTCCTCATGCGGTACCGTATCAAACGCTTTACTGAAATCGAGGTATATTAGATCCACCGCATTTCCTTTATCTAAAAAATCTGTTACTTTCTCAAAGAAGGAGATCAGGTTGGTTTGGCACGATCTGCCTTTCGTAAAACCATGTTGTAATTTTTCCCAATTGCCATTGACCTCAAGGTCCTTAACTACTTTCTCCTTCAAAAATTTTTCCAAGACCTTGCATATTACAGATGTTAAACTAACAGGCCTGTAGTTACCCGGGTCACTTTTTTTCCCCTTCTTGAAAATAGGAACCACATTAGCTATTCTCCAGTCCAACGGTACCACCCCCGAGTTTACAGATTCATTAAAAATTATCGCTAACGGGCTTGCAATTTCTCGCGCCAGTTCCTTTAATATTCTCGGATGAAGATCATCCGGTCCGCCCGATTTAGTCCCGTTAAGCTGTTCGAGTTTGGCTTCTACCTCGGATACGGTAATGTCAACCCCCCCTCCTTTATTCCCCTCTGTCACGCTGCCTCTATTCCTAAACCCTTCATTAGCCTCATTAAAGACCGATGCAAAATATTTGTTTAGATATTGTGCCATGTCTAGATTATCCTTAATCTCCACTCCATCTACAGTCTTCAGCGGTCCCACTTCTTCTTTCTTTGTTTTCTTCCTATTTATATGGCTATAAAACCTCTTACTATTGGTTTTAATTTCCCTCGCAAGGTCCAACTCTACACGGCTTTTGGCCTTTCTCACTCCATCTCTACATGCTCTGGCCTCAATAAGGTAGGTTTCTTTGCTGATCCCTCCCCTCTTCCACTCTTTGTACGCTTTCTGTTTTTTCTTAATCACCCCTCTGAGACGCTCGCTCATCCAGCTCGGTCTAAATCTCCTGACTACGAACCGTTTTCCCTTTCTCGGGATACAGGCCTGTGACAGCTCCTGCAACTTCAACTTGAAATAATCCCAGGCGCCTTCTGCCTTTAGATCCATAAATATGTTAGTCCAATCCACTTCCCTAATTATTTATTAAAGTTAGCCCTTTTGAAATCGTAAACCCTAGTCTCCGATTTAATTCTGTTAATCCTTCAATTTAGTTTAAACCGAATTAGCTCATGATCACTCGAGCCAAGGTTGTCCCCTATAACCATTTCCTCAACGAGGTCCTCACTGCTCACCAAAACCAAATCTAAAATGGCATCCCCCCTCGTTGGTTCAGCAACTACTTGATGAAGGAATTCATCAGCTAGCACGTCTAGGAAAATCTGAGCCCTATTATTGTTACTAGCATTTGTTCCCCAATCTATATCCGGGAAGTTAAAGTCTCCCATGATTACACAGTTCCTATTAGTATTTACATCCCTAAAAACATTAAATAGTTCTCTGTCCATATCCAGGGTAGATCCCAGAAGTCTATAGCACACCCCAAGCACTATCCCAGGGGAGGCTCTAGTAGTTTTTTTACCCAATGTGAGTATTGCCCAGACAGACTCCATCTTATCCATTCCATCACTTATTATTTCTTTACAGTTTACCTCATTATTGACATACAGTGCTACTCCCCCACCTTTACCTTTGTTCCGGTCGTTCCTAAACAGCACATACCCTTCCATACCTGTACTCCAGTCATGACTACCGTTCCACCACGTTTCGGTTATTCCTACGATATCCGGTTTCATTTCTCGGACCAGGAGCTCCAATTCCTCCATTTTGTTACCTAGGCTTCTCGCATTGGTGTATAAACATCTTAATTTATGCCGTTTAGCCTCTCTCACATTAGTTATCCAATTTGGTACGGACACCGTACCGCCAGTATGACCTATTAGTCTAGTATCCATCCCCCCCATCTTCCTTATGTCCAATCTCTTCCCCCTGGCTATATCAGTTCTTATCTCGTCACCCTCCTTCTCAATGTTGTAATCTGGCGTGGAGATTAACTGGACATCTCCCAACCGTCTCCCCCAAATTCCTAGTTTAAAGCTCTTTTGATGAGATGAGCCAGCCTCCCTCCCAGAAGTCTATTTCCTTCCCTACTTAGGTGAAGTCCATCCCATGAGAACAGTTGTCTGTCCCTGAAAGCCTCCCAGTGGCCATACATCCCAAAGCCCTCCTTATAGCACCACTCCCTTAGCCAACTATTTATCATCACAATCCTGTCAGCCCTTTGCTGCCCTTCTCTAGGAACAGGCAGAATCCCACCGAAGATGATCTGAGCCTCGATTTCCTTAAGCGTCTTCCCCAGCCTGGCATAATCTCCCTTGATTCTCTCTAGCGAGAACCTAGCAGTGTCATTCGTTCCTACGTGAAGGATGATCAAGGGGTTCTTACCTGCTCATTTTAGGATCCTTTTCAACCGCAGGTCCACATCCCGTATCTTAGCGCCCGGTAGACAGCACACCCTTCTGTTCTCTGGGTCTGCCCTGGTCACAGGCCTGTCTAACCTCCTCAGTAAGAAGTCCCCAATCACATAAACCTGCCTTTGCCTGGTGACAGTGCGATCTACTAATCTATCCCCTGTTCCCTCTAGTCGCAACCCCTGTCCGTTCCTATTTTCCCTTATAATCCCCCTTATGCCATCCTGTATCCTCCCGGGGCCCAGATTTGGTGCTGTCTCCATCAACTCCTCCCCTCTTTCTATGGGACTAGCCGCTCTTCTCTTCTTCCTCACCCTCCCACCTTCAGTTACCACCTGCTGCACCCCTTCCTCGTTATCCAAACACCCAAACCTGTTCCTGAGCTCTATTTCTCCTTCGCTGGCCCTCCTTTTCCTTGGCCTGCTTCTCACGGTCACATGCTTCCACTGCCCTTGTTCTCCCCCCGACATTCCCCCCTCACAGACCTTAGCCCCTGCTTCCACCTGTACCCCTGAGCATTCCCCTTCAGCCACTCCTTGCCTTTGCTCCATTAGCTGCTCGAACCCCCTTCTAAACTCTACCATGGTATCTACCTGCATCTCCAAACCTCGGATCTTTTCTTCCAGCAGCTCTATTAGGCGGCATTTCATGCAGACATACCTCTGGTCAGGCACCCCCGCTAGGACCATGTACATACCGCAGCTGCCACATGCAATCATCTGCATTGTGTCCCCTGCTGCTTGGCTCATGGCTGCTGTTGTCTCTGCCTGCCTGATCACCTGTGCTCTCTGCACCTGGGGGAACAGATCACACGGGACACCCCGCCCTCCTGCCTCCCCTTCCACCTCCCCCTGTAAACTCCCACTCAAACTCCCCTGTTTGCCGGCTCCTGTGCCGCTGCTCGCAGCTGTGCCACTGCCTGGCTGGGTGGCCGCTTTTATAGGCCCCCTAATCAGCCAAGCTCCGCCCCCTACTCAGGGCTCAGGGCTCAGCTGCCCTTCCAGCACACTGCCCCTACAGGCCTCTACACACACAAGCACTACAAAGACAGATGCAAATACAGATACTTTCTCCTCCAATGAGACTCCCACTCAAACTTTCCAACTGCTGCCCATGATTTCTAGTTTATTCTTTGAACCACAATATTTGCTTACCCAATGGTCTTTTTGTATTGTTTAAGAGGACATTTTCGAAGGCACAAAGGGCTAGAATGTCTAGAAATACAGTTATTTGTACTTCCTAAAACCCTTGAGCTGTAGCACTTTTAACAACTTTTGTTGCATTTGCAGCTGTTATATATAATTAAACTAACTAGTATTTTATAGCACTCAAACTGTGCTGCAACTTTTACAGAAGAGATAGAAAGACCTAGCCCTGCACTGAAGAGTGTATTAGCATCTATATGTTAGACATGGAACAATAGTGATGGCAGCAAATAGTAAAGCAGAGCCGAGGAAAGGAAAGACAAAGATTACAGCAATATGATTATTTAAATCCTTCATTTAATCTTGTGCACTTCAGAGCAATTCAAATAATTGTTTTAAAAAGCAGTAATTTAAGAGAAAGTTATTGTCATAGTTCCCATGTGAACTGCACCTCTAATCCCTTCTGGTCATTGTGAGTGCACCTCCCATCAGGTCTCATGCCATCACCTCCTTTGGGATGGAATCATGCAATTCTCCCACACTCAGACCAAGCCTTGGGCACTAATCATGATTATCTCAGCAGGCCTGATTTATGTTCAGCACCTGCAGTTCTTTTCCTTCTGTGAGCTGTAATCAGTGATACCCAGTGACCAGTCTTTCCAAAAGCAAAGTATTTCTTCGAATAAAAACATTTCAGAGAAGAGACACCTTAAAAGCCTATAACGATGTATGTCTAGCTTGCCAGATGTCTTATTATGTTCCACATGAAGAGCCTGGCAGGTCTAAGCTTCCTTCAGGCACCCCAAGACCTCTAGGATCCGGATGAGAGTCTTTTCCCCTAACTCACAAACCAGTTCACTCTGTCTCATTCAGGAGCTGCTCAGTTTTTTTTTTAATCACCTCTCGTCTCAGAGAACAAGTCCCTTTAACTGTTTGCAACCCTTTCATCTGTTAACTCCCGGCACTTACAAAACAAGGCTTGTAACTTGTAACAGGATAGAGGAGCCTTGAAGTGAGTAGCTTTTCCCATTGACTTTCAAGTATATGCTGGAATGTTCCTATCTACGAATCATTATGTTCCTTTCCTGCTTGTTTATCCAGCAGCCCCCTATTAAGCTACATCAATACAGTCATCGGGAGCAAGGCAACAACCTTCATGTGGTGCTGCTGTTAAGTGCTGGTGTTTTTTTGTGCTCTGTGTTTTGTGCAAATCCACCACATACCAATGTCATCAATTGGCCACTGGATGTCATTTTACTGACCTCCCAGTGAACGTACCAATGATTATACTTCCTCAAACCACCCTTTCAGGACCAAAAAAGAACAGTTGGGCCAGTCCTCTGAATATACCAACTTAATGTAGAAGGGATGTCCAGGGAAAAAGCGGATTACCTCTCGAGGACCCGCAACAACCATCACATTGACATTGTGGCCCTCTAAGAAACTCACGTGAAAGAAGATAAACCTGCCAGACATAAAATCTATGGCTATATCAAAATCATTGCTGTCAACCACCCAAAACATGGGTTAGCAGTGTACATGCAAAATGGATTAGAGGATGTGAAAGTTTGGAAGAATCATCGATCAGTGGAAGAGAGATCAACGTACTGTATATACTCATTCATAAGCTGAATTTTTTTAGTAAAAAAGGGAAGCACCAGAGAAGGGGGTCGGCTTATGAACGGGTATAGAGGGGCAGAGGTGGGACACAGCCCCTCCCCCCAACACAGGGAGCAAGGAGAGGCAGCACAGCCAGCAGAGCCAGAAGGGAAGAGGCGGGGCCAGAGTCTCTCCGCTTCTGGCCACGCTGCTCTCCTCCAGCCTCCGAAGCAGCTGCAGCTCCAGGGCTGGCAGGCTGCAGCCGTGCCGCTCGGCCTCGCCCCCCAGAGCAGGCTGTGGCCACAACGCCGGAGCACGCTGCGGCCGTGCCGCCTGGCCCAGCCCGCTGGAACATGCTCCGGCCACGCTGCCCAGCCTGCCGGAGCAGCTCCAGCCAGGCCAGAGGCATCCTCCCCTGGCCCTCCCCAGATAAGGTGGGAAGGGGATGGGGAGAGTGTGGGGGTCACGGGCTAGGGGTGGGATCATTTGGGGGGTGGTCACAGCTTCTGACTCCCAGCTTCTCCCCCCCAAAAAAATTTTCCCCACCAGTTGCTGTCCCGGCCCGTCAGGGTAAGCAGCTGGCGCACCGGGACACTTTGTTTACTTAGGTTTACCTCTGTGCCTGCGGACACTCGAGGTAAACAAACCATCTTGGCCCACCAGCGTCTTATCCTGATGGCCCGGGAGCCAAAGTTTGCTGACCCCTGAATTATAGGGTCGGCTTATGAACGGGTTCTAAACATTTTCCATTTTTACTTATCCATCTTGGTGTTGGGGGTCGGCTTATAAATGAACCGGCTTATGATCGAGGATATACGGTAGAATTAGGGACATCATTATAGTAAATATATACAAGCCACCTAGCATCATGGGGCCTGATCCCATCTTCCCTTCCCTTCCTCATCCGGCCATCTACATAGATGACCTTAACGGCCATCATCAAGACTGGGGATACTGCTCAAATGACACAGCCGGGGAGCAGATCACAGAATGGGCTCCCCTCGAAGACCTCCACCTGCTCTATGATTTGAAGCAATCTGGATCTTTTCGGTCTGCGAGGTGGACAACGGATCACAACCCTGACCTGTGTTTTGTGACCCATAATAGTCCCACTGGCCATAACAAGAACCATCCCAAGTCACTTTCCGCATAGCCAACATTGCCCAATCATCCTCCAGATTGGCCTGGAAGTGCCTCTTCTGCAGTCTGTGCCAAAGGGAATTTCTGCAAGGCTGACTGGCCTGCCTACACTTCAGAAACAGAATCTCGGATCCTACGGCTAGAACAGATACCTAGAAACTTTGATCATTTTACAAACAATCGACCGCTAAGAAGTACATCCCGCGTGGTCACCGCAAGGCTTTTACCCCCTGCTGGACAAAAGAATCTGAGTCTCTCCTGAGGGAATCTGAAAAGAGCGGCTACCCAAATAACGCCACTGCACTGCGTGAGTCCTTGAATTTGGCGCACCTGGAAAGGTGGAAAGAGATCGTTGAAAGCCCTGATTCAAAGCCGTAAGGCCAGGACTGGCTCTAGGCACTAGCAAAGCAAGCACGTGCTTGGGGCGACACATTTCCAGGGGCGGCATTCCGGTTGTCGGCTGGGCTGGGCTGTGTGTCACACAGCAGCAGGGCGGGCAGGGCCAGCAGGCTGGCCAGCAGCCAGATCACGGTCAGCGAGAGCAGCGCGGAGGCACACGTGCTGGGAGCGCGGCAGCGAGTGCACGATGGCCAGGTAGCGCTCGAAGTTGAGGCAGCCCAGGCAGAAGGCGGAGGCGAACACGTTGAGCAGCACCAGGTAGCTGCTGAGTTTGCACAGTGCCGAGCCAAAGGGCCAGTGGAAGCACAGCACCATGTAGGCGGCCCACAGCAGCAGGGTCACCACGAAGGCCAGGTCGGCCAGTGCCAGGTTGCCCATGTAGGTGTCGGCGGAGCGGCGCTTGGCCCGCGGGCCCCACCACACGGTGAAGATCACCAGCCCGTTGCCCGACAGCCCCAGCACAAAGACCAGCATGTAGAGCACGGGCAGCAGTGAGAACACCTCCCAGTCCACCGGCCACTCGCACTGTGCGCCCGGCCCGCTCTCATTCGCCTCCCCGTAGTAATAGTAGGGCTCACCGCCCAGCGGGTCTGCGGCCACATCCTCCATGGCCCCACACTGCACCCCGCCACTGCCACCCGCCGCCTATAAAGAGGGCTCCCGCCACTGCCCCCCCGTCGCACACCCGAAGACCCACCCCTGGCTGCCGCTCTGCCACACACACACACATACACATACACACACACACACATACACACTCACACACACAGATCTTAACACACACATTCATCTCCCAACACAAACAAACAAATCCACCCTTCACAGCTCACCCACTCATTCCCTCACACACATTTATGAAAAACTGGGCGCACTGGAAGACACTAACGTTTTGAACCCAAATGGTTTGTAATTGTGATTTTGTTAAAATTAAATTAGTACACTAGTAGGAAATTGTTTTATTTCACTAACTACAAATTCTCTGTTTTCATTTTTTTAAAATTTTTAAATAAAAAAATAAACAAACAAACAAACAACATTGCAAAGTGCAAACATGTGTAAAAGTCAAAAAAAAAAAAGGGGGCGGGGGGGGGACGGCCAAAAATTTTTTTGCTTGGGGTGGCAAAAAAACCTAGAGCCGGCCCTGCATAAGGCATGGGCTCTTTTGCGGCAACTTGGAGGATCCCAGCCAGTAACGGAACTGTCATAACTATAAAGGGAAGGGTAACAGCTCTCCTGTGTACAGTACTATAAAATCCCTCCTGGCCAGAGACTCCAAAATCCTTTTACCTGTAAAGGGTTAAGAAGCTCAGGTAACCTGGCTGACACCTGACCCAAAGGACCAATAAGGGGACAAGATACTTTCAAATCTTGGGGGGGGAAAGGCTTTTGTTTGTGCTCTTTGTTTAAGGGGTTGTTCGCTCTTGGGACTGAGAGGGACCAGACATCAATCCAGGTTCTCCCCATCTTTCTAAACAAGTCTCTCATATTTCAAACTTGTAAAGTAAAAAGCCAGGCAAGGTGTCTTAGTATTACTGTGTTTTCTCAACTTGTAAATGTACCTTTTACTAGAGTGTTTATCTTTGTTTGCTGTACTTTGAACCTGAGACTAGAGGGGGGTCCTCTGAGCTCTTTAAGTTTGATTACCCTGTAAAGTTATTTTCCATACTGATTTTACAGAGATGATTTTTACCTTTTTCTTTAATTAAAAGCCTTCTTTTTAAGAACCTGATTGATTTTTCCTTGTTTTTAGATCCAAGGGAGTTGGATCTGTATTCACCAGGAGTTGGTGAAAGGAAGGAGGGGGGAAGGGTCAATTTCTTCTTGTTTTAAGATCCAAGGGGTTTGGATCTGTATTCACCAGGGAATTGGTGAAAGGTTTCTCAAAACTTCCCAGGGAAGGGAATTAGCTTGTGGGAAATGGTGGCAGCGGACCAGATCTAAGCTGGTAGTTAAGCTTAGAAGTCTTCATGCAGGCCCCCACACTTGTACCCTAAAGTTCAATGTGGGGATACAGCCTTGACAGGAACACTCAGCAAAGGTGACAGCAATTGTTGTTGCCTCTCATCTTCTTTCTAACAGCAAGACGCCAACAGACAAGATTACACGGCAGGAGGTCCAGCGAGAACGCTGCAGAAACCTTCAACAATGCCCGGAGGAATCCCCACTCTTCTCTCCATATTCTGTTGAGGAGATCAATGTTGCGCTGTTGGAAGCAAAAACCCGGAAAGCTGCAGAGGTTGATGGCATTCCTCCAGAGTTTCTCAATAATCTGGGGAGACGGGCACGGGAATGGCTGGTGGCGCTTTTTACTGCCATGCACAGAACCGGAGAAGTGCCAACAAGCTGGCAACAGACAACAGTGGTTGCCCTTCTGAAGCCTGGGAAACTTCCAGAGGACTCAGTCAGCTACCGCCCCATCTCTCTCCTCTCAACCACCAGCAAGCTTATGGAACAGGTGCTGCTTCACCGGCTGTCTGATATCATCGAAGACATCCTCCCAGTGGAGCAGGCAGGATTTCACCTGAAGAGGAACTGCTGTGACCAAGTAGCTTCACTTACCGGCCACACTGAGGCAGGATTCCAACATAAGTTGAAGACAGGAATTGCCCTTGTTGATCTGTCCTTGGCATACAACACTGTCTGGAGACTGGGCCTCCTCCTCAAGGTCTCCCACATCATTCACTGCCAGCGAACGATCCGCCTCCTGGCAGCAATGACTGAGGACCGCCGCCTTAAGGCACACCTTAATGGCCAGATTAGTAGACCAAGTACTCTTAATTTGGGCATATCTCAGGGCTCGGTCCTGGCCCCAATACTTTTTAATCTATACACCAGGGATATACCAGTGACGGAGTCAAGAAAATTCATGTATGAGGATGATATTGCCCTAGGTATTCACCATACAAGCCTCCATACCATCAGCTGCACCCTAACCCGAGATATTAGCACAATGGCTGATTATTTCCAATACTGGAAATTTAGGCCTAATCCAAAAATAAATTAAATAAATAAATAAATAAATAAAATAAAAACCATGGTAACTGCTTTCCATCTGAACAATAAAATGGCTAATACCAAACTTGATGTGCAGTTCTGCGGTGACAGCAGCAGCCATGACGCTAATCCAAAGTATCTTGGCATTACACTGGACTGGAGTTTGAGCTTTCGACAACACCTCGAGAACACCTGCAATAAGGTCAGGTCTCATGTTGCGCTTATCAGAAAATTGTCTGGAACATCATGGGGCTCCAGTCCATGGACCTTATGAACTGCAACCATTGCCTTGGTATATTCTGCAGCTGAATATTGTGCTCCAGTGTGGTCTCAGAGCAGTCACACTAAACTCCTTGACACTCAACTCAATAATGCTATGCGCATAGTATTGAGGACGCTCAAATCTACTCCAGTAGACTGGCTCCCAGTCCTATTGCACATCCAGCCTCCACAGATTAGAATAGCTGCTCAACGTCTCGTTTTCTTAATCATGTCAGTGCAGATATGAGGATCCCACTGCACCATGACCTGCAGAACCCGCCAAAGACAAGATTAAAATCCTGCAACCCTCTATGGAACTGTATCAATATCCTTACATCCAACTTTGATGCTGAGGCTCAATGGAGAGTCACATGGAGCACTTTGATCGCTCAGAACAAACAGCTCGTTGTTGATCCTGTTGAGGAACCACTGGGTTTTGATTTATGTCGGAAAGACTGGTGTAGATTGAATCGCATTGGGACATCTCATGGGAGATGTGGACAAACCCTCTTTAAATGGAAAACGAGGCAAACACCTGCATGCGATTGTGGTCACCAGGCACAAAGCATAGAGACCAGCATATCTGAATGTCCCCTTAGTTCTTTTGCTGGGGGCCTGAAGGATATTCACCAGCTCACTGCTGCAGCAATGTGCTGGCTATCAAACTTAAATATAAATTTGTAGTTGTTGCTACCTACCAATACATACGAAGGAAGAATACAGTCATCCAGGAAAGTCTAACTCACTGACCAGATCACATACAGTATTCATAAAACAATTATAGATCAGTATTCTTAGATTACATACAGGGCCGGCTCTAACTTTTTTGCCGCCCCAGGCAAAAAAGAAGAGCGCCGCTGGGCCGCCCAACCCCCCTCCCCCCCGAGCGCCACACCGGGCCAGGCTGCCCAACCCCCCCCCGAGCGCCGCACCGCGCCGGGCCGCCCAACCCCCCGCCCCCCCAAGCGCCGCACCAGACCAGGCTACCCCCCCCCGAGTGCCGCGCCAGGCCGGGACGCCGAAACACTCCCCGCGCTGCTAGGCCGAAACAAAAAACAACAACCTCTCGAGCGCTGCCCCACTGAACACACACACACACACACACACAAAACATCGCACGCACCCCCCGCCACTCCAACATTGGCCGCCCCTTCTAAGGTGCCGCCCCAAGCACGTGCTTGGTCAGCTAGTGCCTGGAGCCAGCCCTGATTACATAAGAGCCCCATACCCACCACTGTCATAAAATGAGTATTGGTGGTACTTCTTGTGGGTTAATAATAATAATTCCTAAAGTGGCACAATAGGGCCAGAGCATGTATCAGGATCTGGCTCTGAAGTCTCTAAGGAAGAGACTAGAGAGCATCTTGAGAAAAATGAGTGCATTAAATCTCCAGAACAAAAGAATTCCAAAGGAACTAAAATGTGAAATGAAATAACTGATATGTAGTGATAAGGCAGCACAGTACGGGCCCATCCTACATGATGCCTAATTCCTCCTGCAAAGTGCTTAGGCTCCTTACTACCAAAACGACCGAAATGCCATTTGATCTCAGTGGCGATCTTGTGCTATGGGCCTTTGTCACAGTTCCCAGACTGCACCTCCTACTGTAGAGACACCAAAAAATCCTTAAACTGTCCCCATTTGCCTAAGTAGGGGGTCTCTGATACAAACTGAGTTAAATAGTCCACTTGTGTTTGGAGGGGGTGGGGCTCTTAGCTCCCACTCCTCAGTCCCTTTAGTGTAGTCTCAGATTCCCTAATCCCAGCAGGGGTACAGGGTAGTGGGACCAAGTGCCTAACAGCTCACCCTGGAGCTTGCCAAACCTATCCCACCCAGCTGGTATACCAGGGTCCATGTCTCCTTGTAGGGACAGGGTGGGTCATGTAAATGGCCTTCCTCAGGCTGTTCCCCTGAAGACTCCCAGGAGTTTCCTTTGGGAGCTGCAGAGCCACCATCTGCTCTCTCCCAGAGCTGCCCAGGAACAGCTGGGAACTTCCTGCTTTTAAACCCTAATTCCAAACCTGACATGACTAAGGGTATGTCTACACTACGAAATTAGGTCGAATTTATAGAAGCTGGTTTTATAGAAATCGGTTGTAAACAGCCGATTGTGTGTGTCCCCACATAAAATGCTCTAAGTGCATTAAGTCGGCGGACCGCGTCCACAGTACCGAGGCTAGCGTCGACTTCCGGAGCATTGCACTGTGGGTAGCTATCCCACAGTTCCCGCAGTCTCCGCCGCCCATTGGTCCCATTGGAATTCTGGGTTGAGATCCCAATGCCTGAATGATGCAAAACAGTGTCACGGGGGGTTCTGGGTACATGTCGTCAGGCACCTCCGCCTCCGTCAGAGCAACGGCAGACAATCGATTCGCGCCTTTTTACCTGGGTTACCTGTGCAGACAACATACCACGGCAAGCATGGAGCCCGCTCAGCTCAGCTCACCGTCACCATATGTCCTCTGGGTGCTGGCAGACGTGGTACTGCATTGCTACACAGCAGCAGCTAATTGCCTTTTGGCAGTAGACGGTGCAGTATGACTGGTAGCCTTCATCGGCGATCTGGGTGCTGGCAGACGTGGGGCTGGCAGACATGGGGCTGCATTGCACACAGCAGCAGCCCCTTGCCTTTTGGTAGAAGATGGTATATTACGACTGGTATCCGTCGTCATCGTACTGCAGTGGCTGTCAATCATGGGCACCTGGGCAGACATGCTCAGTCCTATCGAACTGTCTTGATGATGATGGCTATCAGTCGTAGTATGCTATTTTCTGCCAAGCGCCCAGTATTTTCTGCCAAGCACCCAGAAGATGCTGAGGGCTATCAGTCATGCTGCACCATCCTCTGCCAGCTTAAGATGTAAAAAATAGATTTGTTCTGTATTCATTTGCTTCCCCCTCCCTCCGTGAAATCAACGGCCTGCTAAACCCAGGGTTTTGAGTTCAATCTTCGGGGGGGGGGGCATTCTGTGTGACAGTTGTTTGTGTTTCTCCCTGATGCACAGCCACCTTTGTTGATTTTAATTCCCTGTACCTGTATGCCATGTCGTCACTCGCCCCTCCCTCCCTCCCTCCCCCGGTCCGTCAGATACTAGTTTTGCGCCTTTTTTCAGACCAGACGCCATAGCTAGCACTGGGATCATGGAGCCCGCTCAGATCACCGCGGCAATTATGAGCACTATGAATACCACGCGCATTGTCCTGGAGTATATGCAGAGCCAGGACATGCCAAAGCAAAACCAGGACCAGCCGAGGAGGCGATTGCAGCGCGGCGACGAGAGTGATGAGGAAATTGACATGGACATAGACCTCTCACAAGGCACAGGCCCCAGCAATGTGGAAATCATGGTGTTAGTGGGGCAGGTTCATGCCGTAGAACACCGATTCTGGGCCCGGGAAACAAGCACAGACTGGTGGGACCGCATCGTGCTGCAGGTGTGGGACGATTCCCAGTGGTTGCGAAACTTTCGCATGCGTAAGGGCACTTTCATGGAACTTTGTGACTTGCTTTCCCCTGCCCTGAAGCGCCAGAATACCAGGATGAGAGCAGCCCTCACAGTTGAGAAGCGAGTGGCGATAGCCCTGTGGAAGCTTGCAACGCCAGACAGCTACCGGTCAGTCGGGAATCAATTTGGAGTGGGCAAATCTACTGTGGGGGCTGCTGTGATCCAAGTTGCCAGGGCAATGAAAGACCTGGTGTTATCAAGGGTAGTGACTCTGGGAAACGTGCAGGCCATAGTGGATGGCTTTGCTGCAATGGGATTCCCAAACTGTGGTGGGGCGATAGACGGAACCATATCCCTATCTTGTCACCGGAGCCCCAAGCCACCGAGTACATAAACCGCAAGGGGTACTTTTCAATGCTGCTGCAAGCCCTGGTGGATCACAAGGGACGTTTCACCAACATCAACGTGGGATGGCCGGGAAAGGTACATGATGCTCGCGTCTTCAGGCACTCTGGTCTGTTTTGAAAGCTGGAGGAAGGGACTTTCTTCCCGGACCAGAAAATAACCATTGGGGATGTTGAAATGCCTATCGTGATCCTTGGGGACCCAGCCTACCCCTTAATGCCATGGCTCATGAAGCCGTACACAGGCAGCCTGGACAGGAGTCAGGACCTGTTCAACTACAGGCTGAGCAAGTGCCGAATGGTGGTGGAATGTGCATTTGGACGTTTAAAAGCGCGCTGGCGCAGCTTACTGACTCACTCGGACCTCAGCGAAAATAATATCCCCATTGTTATTGCTGCTTGCTGTGCGCTCCACAATATCTGTGAGAGTAAGGGGGAGACATTTATGGCGGGGTGGGAGGTTGACGCAAATCGCCTGGCCGCTGATTACGCGCAGCCAGACACCAGAGCGGTTAGAAGAGGACAGCAGGGCGCGGTGCGCATCAGAGAAGCTTTGAAAACGAGTTTTGTGACTGGCCAGGCCACGGTGTGAAACTTCTGTTTGTTTCTCCCTGATGAACCCTCCGCCCCCCCCCCCCCCCACCACCCGGTTCACTCTACTTCCCTGTAAACCAACCACCCCACCCTCCCCTCCCCCCTTCTAGCACCGCTTGCAGAGGCAATAAAGTCATTGTTACTTCACGGTCATGCATTCTTTATTAATTCATCACACAACTAGGGGGATAATTGCCAAGGTAGCCCGGGATGGGTGGGGGAGGAGGGAAGGAAAAGGACACACTGCAGTTTAAAACTTTAACTCCTTTTGAAGGCCAGCCTTCTGATGCTCGGGCAATCATCTGGGGTGGAGTGGCTGGGTGGCCGGAGGCCCCCCCACCGTGTTCTTGGGCGTCTGGGTGAGGAGGCTATGGAACTTGGGGAGGAGGGCTGTTGGTTACACAGGGGCTGTAGCGGCGGTCTCTGCTCCTGCTGCCTTTCCTGCAGCTCAACCATACGCTGGAGCATATCAGTTTGATGCTCCAGCAGCCGGAGCATCGACTCTTGCCTTCTGTCTGCAAGCTGATGCCACCTATCCTCTTCAGCCCGCCACTTGCTCTGTTCATCCCGCGATTCAGCCCACCACCTCTCCTCTCGTTCATACTGTGCTTTTCTGTAGTCTGACATTGACTGCCTCCACGCATTCTGCTGTGCTCTGTCAGCGTGGGAGGACATCTGGAGCTCCGTGAACATATCATCCTGCGTCCGCCGTTTTCTCCTTCTAATCTTCACTAGCCTCTGTGAAGGAGAAACATTTGCAGCTGGTGGAGGAGAAGGGAGAGGTGGTTAAAAAAGACACATTTTAGAGAACAATGGGTACACTCTTTCACATTAAATTTTGCTGTTCACATTACACAGCACATGTGCTTTCGTTACAAGGTCACATTTTTTCCTCTTATATTGAGGGCCTGCCAGTTTGGTGTGAGAGATCACTCACGTAGTGCCAGGCAACAGATTTCGGCTTGCAGGCAGCCATGGTAAGCCACAGTCTTTTGGCTTTTTTAACCTTCTTAACATGTGGGAATGGTTTCAAACAGCAGCGCCCTCATTTCCCATATCAAGCACCCGTTGGGTTGGCCATTTAAAATGGGTTTGCAATGTAAAAGGAGGGGCTGCGGTTTCCGGGTTAACATGTAGCACAAACCCAACTAACCCCCCTCCCCCCCCGCACCCAATTCTCGGGGATGATCACTTCACCCCTCCCCCCCACCGCGTGGCTAACAGCGGGGAACATTTCTGTTCAGCAGAGCAGGAAGGGGCACCTCTGAATAAAATGTCCCCTTAATAAAATCACCCCATTTCAACCAGGTGACCGTGAATGATATCACTCTCCTGAGGATAACAAAGAGCGATAAGGAATGGATGTTGTCTGCATGCCAGCAAACACCGGGACCATACGCTGCCATGCTTTGTTATGCAATGATTCCAGACTACGTGCTACTGGCCTGGCGTAGTAAAGTGTCCTACCATGGCGGACGGGATAAGGCAGCCCTCCCCAGAAACCTTTTGCAAAGGCTTTGGGAGTACATGAAGGAGAGCTTTCTGGAGATGTCCCTGGAGGATTTCCGCTCCATCCCCATACACGTTAACAGACTTTTCCAGTAGCTGTACTGGCCGTGACTGCCAGGGCAAATTAATGATTAATCATTAAACACGCTTGCTTTTAAACCATGTGTAATATTTACAAAGGTACACTCACCAGAGGTCCCCTGTGTGCCCTCAGGGTCTGGGAGCACGCCTTGGGTGAGTTCGGGGGTTACTGGTTCCAGGTCCAGGGTGATAAACATATCCTGGCTGTTGGGGAAACCGGTTTCTCCGCTTCCTTGCTGCTGTGAGCTATCTACATTATCTTCATCCTCATCTTCCTCGTACCCCAAACCCGCTTCCCTGTGTGTTTCTCCAGTGAGGGAGTCATAGCACACGGTTGGGGTAGTGGTGGCTGCACCCCCTAGCATGCAATGCAGCTCCGCATAGAAGTGGCATGTTTGCGGCTCTGCCCCGGACCTTCCGTTTGCCT
The DNA here is from genome assembly GCF_028017835.1 of Emys orbicularis. NCBI lineage: Eukaryota > Metazoa > Chordata > Testudines > Emydidae > Emys > Emys orbicularis. Next base: position 261,453,519 of record NC_088683.1, on the reverse strand, counting down.
CTCTGGCTTTGTGGTAGGCTTGCCTTAGCTCCTTAATTTTCACGCGGCACTGCTGTGCGTCCCTGTTATGGCCTCTGTCCTTCATGGCCTTGGAGACCTTTTCTAATATTTTGCCATTTCGTTTACTGCTACGGAGTTCAGCTAGCACTGATTCATCTCCCCATATGGCGAGCAGATCCCGTACCTCCCGTTCGGTCCATGATGGAGCTCTTTTGCGATCCTGGGACTCCATCACGGTTACCTGTGCTGATGAGCTCTGCGTGGTCACCTGTGCTCTCCACGCTGAGCAAACAGGCAATGAAATTCAAATGTTCGCGGGGCTTTTCCTGTCTACCTGGTCAGTGCATCTGAGTTGAGAGTGCTGTCCAGAGCGGTCACAATGAAGCACTGTGGGATAGCTCCCGGAGGCCAATAACGTCTAATTCCGTCCACACTACCCCAATTCCGACCCGCTAAGGCTGATTTTATCGGTAATCCCCTCATTGGAGGTGGAGTAAAGAAACCGGTTTAAAGGGCCCTTTAAGTCGAAAGAAAGGGCTTCGTCGTGTGAACGTGTCCAGGCTTAATTCGATTTAACGCTGCTAAAGTCGACCTAAATTCGTAGTGTAGACCAGGCCTGATGGAGCAGGGCCAGCCTTGCCCACAGCAGCTTTTTAATCCCTTCATCATTGGTGCAGGGTTTATACATCTTGTCACAGCCCTACGGTATACAATCAGATATGGTGTGCTGTATAGATGTGACAAATACTTGAGTTAGATTCAGTCTATACATGATTATTGGGCCTGTTGCAAGGGGTTGATGTTTGTGCAACTAAAGGGTACAAATACTTAAAATAGATACCACCTCACCGATCTCTCTCATACCAACCTTATCTCCCTCTTCTACCTAACCAATTCCAGAGAAACTCTCTCCTGATAGAAGCAGTCTATCACTTCCATGGAATTTGGAATTTGGAAGGTGAAGTATTTGGCATCCATTGGATACAAAAAAGTGGATTCCTTTTACCTTTAGTCTGTTGTACAAACACTCCTCCAAATACCACTTTCAGTGCATTTCTTATTATATAATCACCAGTCAACTCTCATTGCAGCAAGTTATAGAATAGTTATATACTGTTAAATTCTGATATTTTATGTATGAATAGGGCCCTACCAAATTCACAGCCATGGAAAATAACTTCCCTGTAAGAGTCCAAATAGTCAGAGATAAATGATCTTTCCATGAATCCAATTTATATCTTCTCACAAAAAAAATGGCTGACAGGGTTAACGTTGACAGGGTCTCTCCCCACATGGGCTTTGTCTTTTGATGGGAGTGAGGAATGTGTTTTGAGTCTCTTACCTGAGGTCCTCACCACACAGGCCATTTGTTTTGGAATTAGCACCTTTTCTGATGAAGTCCTTCATTAGCATTTCACAAGGTTTCTTTGATGGGCAATTTAGTTGCAAGGCTATTTAACATGTAAATGTTTGCAATTATATTATGACCGGAACAGATAAGCAAAAACAATACAAGCACATTCCACTAGTTTTCATGAAGTTTAAACATCTGAATACACACTTATACAACTAACCATTACTTTGATCTACACCAGTGAATTGACCTGAATACACTCTAGCATGACCTGCTCATCCAGCAGGACACACACTGCTCAGCATTTGTAGCTCTTCTCTGTGGTTGTTCCAAGAGATGTGGCTGTGGTAGTTGCCTTTCAAGTTTCAACGAAGATAGAGAAAATACCCCCTGGGATAGCGTGGCCAGGCATTCTTCTAAGATTCAATGTTTTTTTACTTTGTCCAAAGCAGGTCAGAAACTTCAGGCTGCAGAACCTGAGTGGGTACAGACCTTTGATGGATACAGTGCTATGCAGAGACAACTACTGAAAGGAAAAGGATAAGATTTTGAACTGTCTGAATTACCCTCTGCAGGACTCAAACTTTAAGTCATGCTGTATATTTTTCCTTATTGAAAATGCTGCTGCACACTTATCTATAAACATTCCACATTCAGAAGGCGGACAGCTGACGGACAGATGTACATCACTAACCAAAAGTTCTTGATGACAATTAGGGAACTAACATGGTGATTAATCTTGCAGTGGCTCCTTATTATGAAGCCTATCTCCTCTGTACTTCAGAATTTCCACTGGTAATATACTATTGCCTGCTTAAGGGCCACCTATTTCCCACAATTTGCATGCACATCTTCCACTGATATCAATGTCACAGTTCTGGGGTAATTGCCTCTCTCCATGGTCTGCTCAAGTGATGCACTCTTAAATTTCAGGCCTGTAGTCATGACCACTCTCTGGGCAGGGATCTCTGTCCCTCTCCCTCCTGACTGGGAGACCCCTTTACAATTTACTGTGATTATCCCAGCAGGTCCAGGACCTGCCATTCACTCTATGAAGGGCAATGACACTGAATCTCAGAAAAGCAAAGGACATTTATTTAAGGACAAAAGCCTCAAAGGAACAACATAGCAATAAACGTTCTAAACACATTAAACTTACCAGAGGTCCCCCATCAGGCCTATGGAGACCCTGGTAGGTTCCAATCCTTCAGCAGCATTTGACCTCTTGGTTAAAATGTCATGTCAGTTTGTTGAATCAAAAATCAGGCTTGTCCAGTCAGTTTAAGCTGTCCCTTTATACACGGAGCTCTTTCTTTGTCTTCTTGGTCTGTTGAACATGGTCTGAACCACTATATGCAATTCACTCCTGGGGGTGGTACTTTTCTAGAGTTGTTTTCCAGACCGAAGGTCTACAGTAATTCTCCCCCACTGGTTTTAGTTCCGGGACAGTGCTCAGTAACCCTCCCTGGCCAGTCAGCATACAATTCCTGCTCACAAACTTTATAAAGTTGAAACAATAGTCTCAAAGATATGCTAATGTTCATGATATCTGTGATGATATGTTGTTGCCTGCATAAGGACCATATTTTTCCCGCAATATGCGTGCACAGCTGACATCAATGATAGGCGCTGTGAAAAACTTTGCCAATATTATTATTCCATGAGCAAAACTAAGTCCCATTTTCAAAAATGACTTAGGCACACATGAGCCTTAGTTTCAGTGAAAGTCAATGGGATTTAGGCTCCTAATGCTTGAATCACTTTTGAAAATGGGAGAGACTATTCCTGGTCATGCACATGAATATGGGGATAATTTTCAGAAGTGCCCATCAATGGATGTAACACAAACAATACTTTTTGGCACCATGATATTGAGAAGAGAAACTAAGAGTCCTAACATATCTTTCACACAAATCATTTATGCTGGCATTTAATCAGAGGGTGAAAGGTTATTAATACACATGTGTGCACACACACCACAGTTCTGGTCAATCTCCCCCTGCTGGGCATTCACCAGACTGCTGTATTTGGTCCCACACACTGGATCCATGGGCTTTTAAGTTCATCTGGGTAGGCTCCAGGGCCCACATCCACAAAGGTGCTTGAGCACCTAAACCCCAGCTCTAAACATCATTCCAATCTACAAAACCCCCACTCGGCTCCCACCTAACATGGTACATGGCTAAATTCATTCTGCACCTATATTTCTGCTGAAAAGAGTTCCCTAGGCATCTAAGTTTCTGCCTCTGGGCACGCACGTTGCTGCCTCACTCTAGGCAGCCAGACACCTATCTACCAGTGTGACCTACAAACCAGGGGGAAGATAGGCAGAGGAGCACCTATCTTACTGCAGGGCATGCTCTGAGTGCACCTACTGGATTGGGCCCCATTCAAAATCCAGCCAGACATGGTAATGGTGGTGGTGCTTCCCTTATAATGTTTAGCCCAGTAGCTAGATAACAGCTGGCTGAAGCTGAACATGAGAAAAACAGAGATGATGCTGGTGGGCAGAGAAAAGGATTCTGAGGAGTTTGCAACCTCCTTGCTGATTGAAAATTCACATCCACACTTGGTCAGTTCAGTCCGTAGCTTAAGAATACTCCTGGAGTTCTCACTAATGCTGAGCTTTCACCTTGCAGTGGCTGCAAGTAACACTTTTTCTATCTTCTCCAGTTGGCTAGGAGCCTCCATCACACCCTGGTGGACAAAGACCTGGCCTCAGTCATTCATGCCTTCATCAACTCTACAACAGTGCAGAATAGCTGGGCATGAAACCTTCAATGCTTATGAAATTCCAGCTACTACAAAACACTTCAGCACATCTTCTCAGCAACACAGGCTACCGCGCACACATCATGCCCGTCCTCCACACTCTACACTGGCTCCCCATAGAATATCAAATAAAGTTCAAGATTTTGATCTTATCTTCAATGTATTCCATGGCCTGGGCCCTGTTACCTAAAAGATTATCTAAAGCTCTAGGACAAAGACTGTTGTTGACAACTTCCCTCCTCTGGCACAATGGAACGCTCAGCAATAAGAGTAAGGCTCATTGTGCAGGTGACAACACTTTCTCTGGGAACTGATCCAAGACTGTGGAATGAACTCCCCCAGGAACTAAGGGCCATCACAAACCTCACCACTTTCTGCTCCAAGGGCAAGGCACATTTCTTTGATCTTGTTTTCTCCAATAGAAACACATAGCAACATGTTTAAAAAATAAAAATAAAAACCCTACCAAAACAAGAAACTCCACTACACATGCTTCTCCCTCTGGGGAGAGGTTGAGAGAAGAAACACATGACAGATGTTTAGTCACATTGCTTAATGCACTACTGCAAGGCACCAAGTGCTGGGGTTCCCCAAGACCTTTTCCACTTGATTCCCCAAGAACTTAGTTTGACTCCCATCTCATCACTCAGATTCCTTTATTTGGCATCCAGCAAAGCTATGCTGAGTTGATTAGACTAAAGCATAGGGCATATCACGCTCCAAGTACAATATCATTAATCATCTTATATACACATTCTAAAACAACTTGCCACATGCGCCCTTTATTCTTGGTCATGCACCCTATGACTGGTTCATTATTTTCTGGGAACCGGTCTCCATACAGACCATGAGCTATTCAAACACCACACATGTTGTCTGTTGCACGTTGCTAACTTCCCTACTTTCTTTTTTCTAATAGCTACATATTTTGCATATTTACAGAGCTCTGTGAATTCATGCTTTGTTTAGTGTTTCATGTCCTTGCTCAGAGGCTCTGGTGCTGAGAGTGGTGTAGAAACATACATAGAATAGAGCACTCACTTGGGACGTGGGAGACCCAAATTCAATGCCCGTCTCAGCCTTAGAAGGGATTGGAACAGGGAGTCTCCCACTCTTTAGAAGAATGGCCATACCACTGCGCTATGGGATGTTCAGATGTGGGTCTCCCTCAATCTCTCCTGTTGAAGCTGTTCACTTTGTAAAGTATTTAAATAGTCATTGGGCCAGAGAGAGAAAGTGAGAATGACTTTATAGCCTGCTGGTTAGGGCCCCTACCGGGGAAATAGGAAAACCATCACCCAATCCCCCTGCTCCAATGATTCTTTATTTATATACAATGGAATAGTTTCAATTTGAGAGAAAAAGAGAGAGAGAGATTTTGCCAGTCTCCACTGACCACTTGTTAAATTTGCAAACAAACACCTTCATGTTTTCTCCCATGCTGCCCCATATGCTTAGGAGGCTCTCCCTGTAAATATCCACAAAGCTACCTGATTATCACTGTGACAGACTGACAATATCCTGTACAAGCCTTTTGGAATTAAGACCAGCTTTATTGAGTTAAATTAATCCTTACTAAATTAGGGACTACAGTGTTGGGAAACATTGTACTAAAAAGGTAATTGTGTATATGTTGTATGTACTGCCTTTGAAGCAACTTCCATCCTCCATGGGGAGATGTGCATGTACTCGTTCACACTGGATTCTCCAGAGACAAACAAAAAGGTTTTTGGATAAAAGCATGGGTTTTAAACTATCACAGGTACCCTCACTGAACCACTGAGGGGAAATACATGTGCATTTGCTCTAAATAGTGACAATCACCTTCAAATTCCTCCTTAAAATGCTCATTTTTCATGATGCCTACAATAACTTGAGAACATTTAGGCTGCAGAAGTACAGAGACCACTGCCTATCATGCTGATCAGTATTGTCTCACTCTTCCTGTACTACCATGTCTGTCTGTATCACCTGTTGTCTCTTAAATTATAAGCCCCTTTAGGGCAGGGACCATCTTTTTCATAGAATCATAGGACTGGAAGGGACTATGAGAAGACTTCTAGTCCAGTTCCCTGCACTCATGGCAGGACTAAGTATTATCTAGACCAGCTGACTGGTTCACCATTCCTGGCCAATGGGAGCTGCGAGAAGTGGTACGGGCCGGACCACTGCTTCCTGCAGCTCTCATTGGCCAGGACCGGCGAACCACGGCCACTGGGAGCTGCGAGCGGCCTTACCTGCGGATGCTCAGGTAAACAAAGCCCACCAGGGGCTTATCCTGAACAGGCCCCGAACCAAGTTTGGGAACCCCTAATCTAGAACATCCCTGACAGGTGTTTGTCTAACCTGCACTTAAAAATCTCCAATGATGGAGATTCCACAACCTCCCTAAGCAATTTATTCCAGTGCTTAACTATCCTGACAGTTAAGAAGTTTTTCCTAATGTCCAACCTAAACTGTCCTGGCTGCAATTTAAGCCCACTGCTTCTTGTCCTATCCTCAGAGGTTAAGGAGAACAATTTTTCTCTCTCCTCATTCCTTTTATGTACTTATAAGCTATTATCATGCCCCCCTCAGTCTTCTCTTGTCTAGACTAAACAAACCCAATTTTCTCAATCTTCCCTTATGGGTCATGTTTTCTAGACCTTTAATCATTTTTGTTGCTCTCCTCTGGACTTTCTCCAATTTATCCACATCTTTCCTGAAATGTGGTGCCCAGAACTGGACACAATACTCCAGTTGAGGACTAATCAGCACGTAGTAGAGCAGAAGAATTACTTCTCGGGTCTTGCTTGCAACACTCCTGCTAATGCCTCCCAGAATGATGTTTGCTTTTTTTGCAGCAGTGTTAGACTGTTGATTCATACTGCGCTTGTGATCCACTATGACCCCCAGATCCCTTTTTGCAGTGCTCCTTCCTAGGCAGTCATTGCTCATTTTGTATGTGTCCAACTGATTGTGCCTTCCTAAGTGGAGTATTTTGCATTTGTCCTTATTGAATTTCATCCTTCATTATTTCAGACCATTTCGAATTTTAACCCTAGCCTCCAAAGCATTTGCAACCCCTCCCAACTTGGTATTGTCCACAAACTTTATAAGTGTACTCTCTATGCCATTATCTAAGTCATTGATAAAGACATTGAACAGAACCAGAATTGATCCCTGAGGAACCCCACATTATATGCCCCTCCAGCATGACTGAGAACCACTGATAACTACTCCCTGGGAACAGTTTTCCAACCAGTTATGCACCCATCTTATAATAGCTCCATCTAGGTTGTATTTCCCTAGTTTGTTTATGAGAAAGTCATGTGAGACAGTATCAAAAGCCTTACTAAAGTCAAGATATGCCACATCTGCCACTTCCCCTCTATCCGTAAGGCTTGTTACCCTGTCAAAGAAAGCTATTAGGTTGGTGTGACATTCCCCTGGTGTTATCTGGACTGGTGATCTGCTAGGTCACTCCAATCCTTGACTCTGGGAGCCAGCCGTATCCAGCTCTGCTGTAAGAACCCCCACTCCAGGGCTGTTCACGCACAGCCTCTGGCATGTAAGCTGCTGCTTGGATTGTGCAGCCGAATGACACTAGCCAATATCTCCAGTCCCAGACACAACCCTAGGAACCTCCATCTTGCCGTGTCCAGTTATGTCTGCTGGACGCTGCAAGCTTATATGAGTTCGTCAATTTAGCAAAGAAATTGATATGCACCAGGCTTGTTATCCCAAGGGGATTCTCTGACACGCTTCAAACCAAATTCCCTGCTTCATGTAGAATAGACAAACAAATTTATAAACTACAAAGATAGATTTTAAGTGATTCTAAGTCGAAGCACAACAAGTCAGATTTGGTCAAATGAAATTAAAGCAAAACGCATTCTAAGATGATCTTAACACTTTCAATGCACATACAAACTTAGATGCTTCTCACCACAGGCTGGCTGGTTGCCCTTCAGCCAGGCTCTCCCCTTTGATCAGTGTTTCAGTCGCTTGGTGGTGATGTCTGTAGATGGAGGTGGAAAAGAGAGGAAGAGCATGGCAAACATCTCTCCCTTTTATCATGTCCTTTCTTCCCTCTTGGCTTTGCCCCCCTCCCCCATTCAGAGTCAGGTGAGCACTCATCATAGTCCCAAACTGACCAAAGGAAGGGGGGGTGACTCACTCGAGAGTCCAACAGATCCTTTGTTGCTACCTAGGCCAGTGTCCTTTGTTCCTGTGAGGCTGGGCTGGGTTTGTCCCATACATGCCCTGATGAGGTGTGAACTGCCCCTCTGCTCTTGGAGAGTTTTGCCTGGGCCTATTTTAAGTCATGAGGACACATTTTCAGCCTCATAACTATATACATGAAATTACAACCTATAACATTACTGTAACAACAATTACTATAACATCACTATAACAACAATACTCAGTACATCATGAGCCTTCCGAAGACACCCAACATGACAAACTTTGCATTAGATACCACACAATCATTTTATAAGGATGAACATGGGGGTGCTGGGTGTTCCCCCAAAGTACAGAATGTCACAGTTGGTTTGACATAATTTGTTCTTGACAAACCCATGCTGACTTTTATTTATCACCTTATTATCTTCTAGGTGTTTACAAATTAATTGCTTAATTATCTGCTCTATTATCTTTCTGGATACGGAAGTTAAGCTGATTGTCTGTAATTCCCCGGGTTGTCCTTATTGCCCTTTTTATAGATTTCCACTATATTTGCCTTTTCCCAGTCCTCTGGAATCTTTCCCATCTTCCATGACTTTTCGAAGATAATCACTAGTGGCTCAGATATCTCCTCAGCATCTTGAGTATTCAAGGATGTATTTTATCAGGCCCTGGTGACTTGAATAAATCTAACTTGTCTAAGTAATTTTTAACTTGTTCTTTCCCTGTTTTAGCCTCTGATCCTACATCATTTTCACTGTCATTCATTAAGTTGGCTGTCCAATTGCTATTAAATTTTTTGATTAAAACTGAAACTAAAAGGTCATTTAGCACTTCTGTCATTTCCACATTTTCTATTATTGTTTTTCCATCCTCATTGAGTAACGGGCCTACCCTGTCCTTGGTTTCTTCTAATGTATTTTTAGAATCTTTTCTTGTTACCCTTTATGTCTCCAGCTAGTTTAACCTCGTTTTGTACCTTGACCTTTCTAATTTTGTCCCTACATGTGTGTGCTGTTTCTTTATGTTAATCTTTTGTAATTTGACCTAGTTTCCACTTTTTGTTGGAGTCTTTTCTGAGTTTCAGATCACTGAAGATCCTTTGGTAAGCCAGAGTCACCTCTTGCCATACTTCCTATATTTCCTGCACAGTGGGATAGTTTGCTCTTGTGCCCTTAATAAAGTCTCTTTGAAAAAATGCCAACTCTCTTGAACAGTTTTTCCCCTTAGACTTGCTTTCCATGGGAATCTTACCTACCAACTCCCTGAGTTTGCTAAAGTCTGCCTTCTTGAAATCCATTTTTATTGTGCTGTTTTCCCTCTTACCATTCCTTAGAATCAGTCCTTTCATGATCACTTTCACCCAAGCTGCCTTCCACTTTCAACTTCTCAACCAGTTCCTCCCTATTTGTCAAAATCGAATCTTTGTTCTGTGTTTGTACAGCGCCTAACACAATGGGGTCCTGGTCTACGACTAGGACTCCTAGGTACTACGTTAATACAAATTAGTAATAAAAATCACTGTAGTGTTAACCGGAGTAAGAAGGAGTAAAATTTATTTTGTCACTAAAACCATTATAACTGGGGATATGCATAGGAACTGATCAGCTGAATTATTTTTTAAAGAAAAATTCTATACTAAGTTAACATGCTGAATCATCATTCTTTTTGTTATTCTTTATATGAAAAACTTTTGAAATTAGTGCAAAAGAGATTACAATCTTTTTTAAAAACTATACGGCCAAAAGCACATTTTAAGGAAGTAGAAACTAATTGCAATTCAAACTTAAAATTAAAAGTGCTCTCCCACCTAGTCTTTCTACCTTATATTACAAAATGAAATTATATAGAATGGACAGATGAAAAGTTACACTTCATGACAGTTTCTCAGCTTAGTTGCAAAATAAATTGTATCTAAAAGGAAACACTTTCAGCAGTACATGTCTTTTCATTTCTATATTATTTTCAAATTTGAGGTTAATTTTAATTATGCACACAAACTCCACCTCTCCTATCAGGCTTCTGTGATAACTGATAATTATAGACTGCGCCTTAAGTGCAGTCATTTTCACTCATTAGCAAAGCCAAATGAGGGTGAAATTTTATGGTCCTGTTCAGTGGTAGTACAACAGCTGTTACCTCCAACGCAGATGTTTTGTGCTTGGTTGATCCAACAAAATGTCTCTAAAGTGACTTTATTGATTACCTTCTAGTGAACATACTTTTTTCTTCACAGTGCAATTTTCAACTGACCTTTAAGTTCTTCTTTTGAAAGCATTCATATTGAAGTTACACACAAGATTTGTAAGATAATCGCATAGTTCTTATCTAGACTGAGGTTGAACATCACAATGGACAGCGTGTCAACCACATTAACACTGGAACTGAAAAGCTGTCCAGATCATTATACTGGAGTTCCATGAAAACAACAACACATCTTATCCAATTTTTTGAGTGTTGACAGAAATCAAACTTTTGATTCTTTTTCTCCCATTAATTTATTTTCCTTCTGCTCTTTAATTCCATGTCACAAAATTAATTCTCAAAAATATGTTCTGATTCTTTGTGCACATAACTGAAGATTTGACAAGGATCTAAAGATATTTAAGCATGTGATTAATAAATGTGTTATGGTGCAAACTTATAAAGTGTTCACTGTGGTTGAAACTGAAGCCCCAATCCTGAAAGTTGATTTGTACATATGGGTGCTTGCATGTGTAACGCCAACAGACACCAGTCGTCAGCAAGCGGGATCGAACCTGGAGCTTCTGCAGCTTAGTGCATGAGCCTCTACCATGTGAGCTAAAAGCCAACTGCCTGTTAGCTAAGGTTGTAGAGCACACTCATTTTTCTCTCTCTCTCTCTCTCTCTAAGTTGTCTCGGTGCCAGAAAACCACACCGAGAAGGTGTGTGGGTTACATATGCACAATAGGGACCAGGTTAGGAAAAAACCCATGGTAGTATACTTCCAAGCTCTGACCACAAAAATAAACTTCATCCATGTGAGTCACCACTCACTAGAGATTATACAGGAGCATAGGCACCGACTCCGGGGATGCTCCAGGGCTGGAGCACCCATGGGGAAAAATTTGTGGGTGCTCTGCATCCACCGGCAGCCAAGCTCTCCTCCCCACCCCCACCCCCGCCTAACCTCCTCCTCCGCCTCCTCCCCTGAGCGTGCTCGGTTTCCGCTTTTCCCTTGCTCCCTCCCAGCGCTTGCTGCCGCCAAACAGCTGTAGCAAGCTCTGGGAGGGAGGGGAAAGAGCAGGAATGTGGCGCGCTCAGGGGAGGAGGCAGGGAAGAGGAGGAGTTGGGGCGGGGACTTTGGGGAAGGGGTTGGAATGGGGGCAGGAGGGGCGGGGCAGGGGTGGAGTCAGGGTGGGGCCAGGGGCAGAGTGGGGGTTGAGCACCCACCGGCACCAGAAGAAGTCAGCACCTGTGTACAGGAGTTCAAAATATGATTGTGCATGCACTTTGGGCTCCTGGAACTTGATTCTTCTCAGCATAGTTCTGGCAAAGGAAATAGCTTAGCCTCATCTGTGTTATAGGTGTTCTTTTCACCACCCCATGAAAATTTCAAAGTATTAAAACAAATACAGCAAGTATATCATTTTTCTAATCAGGATATATACATGAATCATTTTTGTTCTGTAGACTTGATCAAAGCAAAAATAAACCCTCAAAAAACTAGTTCAGTAACTAAAATGGAATGGAATTTTACTAATATCATTAATTAAATCATTAATTGACCCTATGCAAAAGGATAATTCAATCTACCTGGTTGATTAATATTTTTATTTAAATAGCTGATCATTTTTCATGTAACGTGGATACAGAACACTATGTGAGAAAACAGATGGTATCCTGTGTTGAGTCACTGTTTCTTTAGAAAGAATATCTTTCTAAAGGGTTGGGTTAAAAACAGTTTTTATTATCACTACACTGACATTAAATTACAGTTATATAAACACATCAAAACCTACTAAAATGCTATTGATAAAGTATGTTGTTGTCACTAAATACAACAAAGACCAGCACATAGCAATTTATCAATGAGGTTGAATTTGTCCAACATTACACAAACTCATGTAACATGTATATGCACAGCAGGCTGCAACCTACTGTATTTTCATAATCATACTCAGAGGGCTGGTCTACACTACACAGTTAGGTTGATGTAAGGCAGCTTACATCGACCTAATTATGTGAGTGTCTTTACTACATCCTTGCTCCCGCCAATGTAAGAGCCCTACTACAGCGACATAATAACTCTACCTCCATGAGAGGCATAGGGCTTATGTCAGTGTAGTTAGGGTGACGCAGTGTCTACACATCAGGGAGCCGAGGCAAGAAGCCCAGGTTGCTTCCCCACCTTTCCCCCACTCCCAGATGGGAGCTGGGACCTGTCTTCTCAATTTCCTGGCTCAGAGCCAAGAAATTGACAAGGCTGCCCGGCTTCCAGTGAGGAGCAGGGAGGGGGGATGGAACCAAAATGCCAAGGCAAGTGGACCCTGCTCCCTGGGGTGAGAAGCCCCAGACAACTTCCTCCTAGCTCCCCATGGGGAACAGGGAGTGGGAAGTGGGGCATCCCACTGGGAGCCTGTTGTCTAGCTGGGCTCCCGACAGGAAGCTGCCAGCTGAGCTGTGAGACTGGGCTCTCAGCTCCCCACACTGCCCCTCTTAGGTCAGTGGGGGCACTCCTGGTGAAGACGCACACCACTGACCCAAGGAGGGTAGTGTGGACATGCACCAGTGCAGTAATTACTGCAATGGCTGTAAGTTGACCTAATAGCGGCTCTAGTAGTGAAGACAAGGGGAGGGGGCTAATTTCTGGAGAAGGTTCTAGAAATCACAACTGCATTAAAAAGGCAAAAAGAAAAACAAGAGGGCAGTCTGCAAAATATCTTTGATGCCTGTATACAAATACAAGGAGTATAGGGAACAAGCAGGATGAACTGGAAGTCACGGTATATGAAGAAAATTATGACTTAATTGGCATCACAGAGAGTTGGTGAAACAATTCCCATGATTGGAGTACCAGCATTGAGGGATATAGCTTGTTCTATGGGGAAAAAAGAGGAGGTGTTGCACTGTACATCAAGAATTTGTACACTTGGTATACATGGGAATAGAGCAAGCGTATAGGGAGAAAATCAGGAAAGCCAAGGCAAAGAATGAGTTACAGCTGACAAGGAATGTTAGAGACAACAGGAAGGCGTTCTACAAATATGTCAGACACAGTGCCGTATTATTGCCTAGGCCGACAAGGCCTAGGCCTACGGCGGCAAATTTGCAGGGGCGGAAGCTCCCCTCCGCGCCCCGCCCCCCTGCTCCAGCTCACCTCCGCCTCCTCTGCAAGCGCGCCGCCGCGTCCTGTTTCTCTCCCCTCCCAGCGCTTGCGCCACGAAACAGCTGTTTCGCAGGGCAGGGAGGGAGGGGGGAGGAGGGGAACGCTGCGCGCTGGGGGAAGAGGCGAGGCCGGGGCTTTGGGGAAGGGATCCAATAGGGGAAGGGAGGGGGCAAAGTTGGGGTGGGGACTTTGGGGAGGGGGTTGGAATGGGGGCGGGAAAAGGGCGGAGTCGGGGCAGGGCCAGGGTGGCAATTATTTCCCGGCCTAGGGGCAGCAAAATTATTAATCCGCCACTGGTCAGACAAACAAGAAAGATCAAGGACAATGTGGGTCCACTGCTCAATGGAGAAGGTGAGCTGGTAACGGAAGATGATAGGAAGGCAAAGCTTCTCAATGCCTACTTTGCTTCAGTCTTCCCACAAAAATAACATGATGTGATCGAATGACAAGCGAAGTTACCATAGACAATAAAGGGGAAGGACATGTCAGAGATCTTCTAAACAAAGTGAATGAATTTAAATCAGTGGGGCCAGATGCTATTAACCCGAGGGTACTGAAGGAATTAGCTAAAGAAATCTCAGAGCCACTGGCAAGAATATTTGCAAACTCCTGGATGACAGGAGAAGTCCCAGAAGACTGGAGAAGGGCTATCGTAATGTCCATCTTTCAAAAGGGGAAAAAATGAGGAGCCAGGAAACTACAGACCAGCCAGCCTGACTTGCATACCTGGGAAGCCACTAGAGCAATGTATAAAACATTCAATTTGCGAAATACCTGGAAGATGAAGGGGTAATCACTAACAGCCAGCATGGATTTACTAAGAACAATCATGCCAAACCAGCTTGATTTCCTTCTTTGACATGGTGACTGGTTTGGTGGATAGGGAGAATGCAGTGCACATAATATACCTGGACTTCAGCAAGGCTTTTGACCCAGTCACACATGACATTCTGATAAGTAAGCTGGAGAAATGTGGGCTTGACAGAACTACCATTAAGTGGACATGTAATTGGTTAAACAACTGCAAAAAAAGAATAACTATTAATGGAATGATGTCAGATTGGAGGGAGGTCTCAAGTGGGATTCCACAGGGATCTGTTCTAGGTCTGGTCTTTATTAATAACCTGGATGTGGGTATAGTGAGCATAGTGATCAAGTTTGCAGATGACACAAAGTTGAGGAGGGGGGTGGCCAATACTTTGGAGGATAGAGCTAAAAAAGTAGAAACTTATGTTATTTATTTGAAAACAAACCATTAGTCACAGAATTTTGCCTTTCCCACAATCCTTAGTCAAATGCCTCTAGTTGTTGCAGACGACAAGTGACATTACGCCTGATTATCTGCTGCCCACTACTTGTGTAGTCATTTACATGAGTGCAGAGCAGGCGTAAAATATTTTTGACACCCACTTTGCACATGTGTAAATGAATACACTAGTCACAGGACAGTGAAAAAAGCATACCCTTTCATTTTATAAATATCCGAGATCTAGATATTGTGACAAAGTTCCTTCTCTCTCTTGGTGGGTCCTGCACTTATTGGCGGATTTTCTTGCCTCAGAGATTCACCATGTGGGTTGGGGAACAGCCCAGAGACCTTCCCCTCTGGAAGAACCACAGTCCAGGTCAATTGGGAGGTTTGGGGGGAACCCGAGCCCGCCCTCTACTCTGGGTTCCAGCCCAGGGCCCTGTGGACTGCAGCTATCTATAGTGCCTCCTGTAACAGCTGCATGACAGCTACAACTCCCTGGGCTACTTCCCCATGGCTTCCTCCAAACACCTTCCTTATTCTCACCACAGGTCCTTCCTCCTGGTGTCTGATAACACTTGTGCTCCTCCGTCCTCCAGCAGCACACCCTCTCACTCTCAGCTCCTTGCGCCTCTTGCTCCCAGCTCCTCACACTTGCACCACAAACTAAAGTGAGCTCCTTTTTAAAACCCAAGTGCCCTGATTAGCCTGCCTTAATTGATTCTAGCAGCTTCTTCTTAATTGGCTCCAGGTGTCCTAATTAGCCTGCCTTCCTTAACTGGTTCTAGCAGGTTCCTGATTACTCTAGTGCAGCCCCTGCTCTGGTCACTCAGGAAACAGAAAACTACTTATCCAGTGACCAGTATATTTGCCCTCTACCAGACTCCTGTACCCCACTGGTCTGGGTCTGTCACATATCCCCCCCCCCCCTGCTCAACGCCAAGGGGTTGGGCAGCTTGGGACGCCAGACAGTGCACACGTGACAGCCATTGGCATTGCCATGACGGCTCCCTGCTCTGTGTTGCACACGGAACTGGAAAAGTTGGAGGGATAAGAACCATCTAGTCAACCTTGTGTTCTTCTCCTTGTTCCGCTGCATCCATTGAAGAGGGGCATGGTCGGTAACGAGGACAAATCTGTGCCCGAGCAGGTAGTAGCGCAATGTTTCCATGGCCCATTTTACAGCGAGGCATTCTCTCTCCACCACTGCATATTTTTGTTCCCTTGGAAGGAGTTTCCGACTGAGGTATAGAATTGGGTGTTCCTCCTCCCTGACCATCTGTGATAGAACGGCCCCCAATCCTACTTCCGATGCATCCATCTGCAGGATAAACTCCTTGGTGAAATCAGGGGCTATCAGTACAGGGTTATTGCAGAGGGCAGTCCATAGGTCTGTGAATGCTTCCTCTGCAGCGTCAAACCATCTCACCAGATCAGGTCCACGGGCTTTCACTAGGTCTGTCAGGGGGCTTGCCCTTGTGGCAAAGTGGGGGATAAATCGTCGGTAATACCCCACCACACCTAGGATTGCCCGGACTTGTTTCTTGCGACTTGGTCGGGGCCAAGTTTGGATGGCCTCTAACTTGTTCACTTGGGGTTTTACCAGACCTTTTCCCACAATGTAGCCAAGATATTTGGCCTCTGTAAACCCTACAGTGCACTTGGCAGGGTTTGCTGTAAGGCCAGCTCGCCTGAAGGTATTGAGGACTGCCTCCACTTTCTCCAGGTGGGTTTCCCAGTCTGGGGTATGAATGACCACATCGTCCAAGTAGGCAGCAGCATAACTGTTATGCAGGCATAATAGCTTGTCCATGAGGCGCTGGAAGGTAGCTGGGGCCCCATGTAGTCCAAAAGGGAGGACAGTATATTGAAAAAGACCCTCTGGTGTCGAGAACGCAGTCTTTTCCTTTGCGTCTTCTGCAAGGGGAATCTGCCAGTACCCCTTTGTCAAGTCTAGGGTAGTCAAGTACCGGGCATTACCCAGATGGTCCACTAGCTCATCTATGCGAGGTATGGGGTACGCGTCGAACTGGGATACTTCGTTTAGTCACCAGAAGTCATAGCAAAATTTTGTGGTGCCATCAGGTTTGGGCACCAGCACGACTGGGCTGGACCACTGACTGTGGGATTCTTCGATGGTCACCAACTCCAGAATTTTTTTTACTTCTGCTTTTATTTCCTCCCTTTTTGCCGCTGGCACCCGATAGGGCCTCATTGTTACTCTGGCCCCAGGGTTTGTGACGATGTGGTGATATGTCTCGGTTGTTCGACCCCGTTTTGTTGAGAAAACATCTTGGTTCTGGAAGATCATCTCAGACACCTCATTCTTCTGGTCTGGTGTTAAATCGGGAGACACTCTCACCTGTTTGGAAGGCTTGTTTTCCTGGGTTAGGTCTTTTTGGACCGTTGTGCATGCCTCTTGTGCATGCCAGGGTTTCAGAAGGTTAACGGGATAAATCTGTTCTTGTTTTCTGCGTCCTGGCTGCCACACCTTGTAGGTTACTTCCCCCACGGGTTCAACCACCTCATAGGGCCCCTGCCATTGGGCCAGAAGCTTGCTTTCTGCCGTGGGTACCAATACCATAACCCGATCCCCTGGTTGGAACTATCACAGTTTTGCCTGGTGATTGTAATGGGTTCGCTGGGCCTCCTGGGCCTTCTCCAAATGTTCCCGTACAATAGGGGTAACCAGGGCTATCCGGTCTCACATCTGCATTACATGCTCTATTATATTTCTCCCCTCATTGGGTTCCTCTTCCCAGATCTCTTTGGCGATATCTAGTATGCCACGGGGGTGACGCCCATATAATAACTCGAAGGGGGAAAACCCAGTTGAGGCCTGTGGTACCTCCCGGATAGCGAACATAAGGTAGGGTAGTAGGGTGTCCCAATCCTTCCCGTCCCGACTTACCACCTTCCTTATCATAGCCTTGAGGGTTCGGTTAAACCTTTCTACCAACCCATCAGTCTGCGGATGGTAGACCGAAGTTCTCAGGGTATGTATATGGAGCAGCATACAGAGGTCCTTCATTAGCTTCGACATAAATGGGGTTCCTTGGTCGGTTAATATCTCCTTCGGTAGCCCCATTCGGGCAAAGATCCCCACCAGCTCTTTGGCTATAGTTTTAGAGGCCGTGTTCCGCAGGGGGATGGCTTCTGGGTAGCGAGTAGCATAGTCCAAAACAACAAGTATATATTGGTGGCCCCGAGCCGTCTTCTTCAGGGGTCCCACTAGGTCCATGGCTATTCGCTTGAAGGGGACCTCTATGATGGGAAGGGGTACTAAAGGTGCCCTCAAGTGGGGATGGGGACTATGCAGCTGACACTCCGGGCAGGAGGCACAGTACCTCCGCACTTCTTCATGTACTCCGGGCCAGAAGAACCGTCGTAGGACTCATGCCAGGGTATTCTCTACCCCCAAATGCCCCCCCAAAAGATGACTATGAGCAAGACTTAATACAGCATTCTGGTGTTTTTGAGGTACTAGGATCTGCTGTACCTTCTGCCCCTGTACTGATGCGACCCGGTAGAAGAGATCCTTCTTCATTATGAAGTAGGGTCCTGGTCCCTGGGTTTTCCCTTCCATGGGGACCCCATCTATTTCAGTCACCTCCTTCCTAATGTTGTCATACCTTGGGTCTTCTGCCTGGTCCCGTCCAAAATTTCCTCTCCCGGGGCTAATCTGCCCAAGATCTAGGGGCCCAGTCTCTGTTGCCTCTACTGGTTCAGAAGCATTAGGGTGGGGGTCAGACTCAGGTGCTTCTCCCTCCTGCGTGGCCTCCTTTTCAGCTGCGCGGGTCCCCCTACCTACAAGAGCGACCCTCTGTCTTTGGGTCAGTATTTGGGTTCCCAAGGCCTTAGCTGCCCTTCTTTCCCTTTTTGTCTTTCTACCCTGTCTGGGAGTGGAGAACAAATCTGGGGATATTTCAGAGAAGATTGGGGGTTGACAGTCTGCTGTGGATGCCTCATCAATTTTAGGGTCCCCATCTTTCTCCAACCCCCCTTCTGGGAGTAAGTTTCCAAACCCTGGGAAGTCCCTCCCTGTGAGCACCGGGTATGGGAGTTTAGGGACTACACCTGCTGCTACCTCAGTAGTGTTCCCTTGGATCTCGATTTTTACTGGGATGGTGGGGTAGTAACTAACTGTCCCATGGACACATGTTATCCCCATACGTTTAGCCTGCAGCAGTTGACTACGCGTCACGAGCTTCCCTGAGATAAGCGTGATAGCACTCCCCGAATCAACCAGTGCCGTGGTCCCTACCCCATTTAGTTTCACTGGTCTGGTATATATATGTGGGGTTAGTGAGACCCCCACAAGGTGGATTAGGGAGCATGGATCTGCCCAGTTCCCCAGGTTACACTGCATAGGCTCCTCAGCATTGGGACACTGTGCAGCTATGTGTCCCCACTCCCCGCAGGCATAACATCTGTATGGAGCCCTAGGCGTTCCCCGGTCTCTTGGTTTGGGCAGTCTAACATCACAATCCTCTTCTCCCTCAGTGCTCCGACTCTTTGTGGCCTCTGATGGGCCTTCAGCCTCTCTCTTTTTCCACCTGGGCCCTCCTGGTGGCCCAGTCACCCGAACTTTAGGGCTTGGTGCTGCTAGTTTAACCCGGGGTGCCGCTTCCTTAACCGGTCGGGTCAGCTCCCTCGCTGTCCTTCGCCTCTCTACCAGGGCGACAACTTCGTCATAGATGGAGGGTTCGTTCTGGCTTACCCAGGCACGAAGGTCTGGTGTTAGTCCCCTCATGTATCGGTCGATGACCAGAACCGCTAGTATCTCTTCCGGACTCCGGGACTCTGTTTGCAACCACTTTCGTGCGAGATGGATGAGGTCATACAATTGGGACTGCAGGGTTTTGTCTTCCTGGTACCTCCAACCGTGATACTGCTGGGCCCGCACTGCTGTCGTTACCCCAGATCTGTCCAGGATCTCTGCTTTCAGCTGGGGGTAGTCTGCCGCAGCCTCTTCAGGCAGATCATGGTAGACCTTCTGGGCCGCCCCACACAGGAATGGGGCAAGGATGCCAGACCACTGATCTCGAGGCCAGGCCTCCCGTAGGGCTGTCCTCTCAAAGGCCAGAAGGTATGCCTCTACATCATCCTCCCGTGTCATTTTCTGCAGACAATGACTGGCCCGTATGAGCCGCGTCCCATCATGGCCGCGATTCAGCTCTGTAAGGGACTTTACCTGGTTTACCAGTTCCCGCAACATAGCTCGGTCTTGAGCAGCCTGGTCCATCAGCAGGCGATTAGTCTCTTGCTGCAGCCGCACTGCCTCCTGTTGGGCGGCAGCCTGGACACGGGTAGCCTCCTGCTGGGCCGCCGTAGCTTGTATCAGTGCCCGCACTACGTCATCCATTGTGGTGAAAAAAAATAAACCCTCTCCCTTTTTTTCTGTTTTTTGTTGTTGTTGTTGTTGTAAATCACCCTCCTTCCGCCGCGCTGTGCACCCCAAGATCCCACTGCTGACACCAGTGTGACAAAGTTCCTCCTCGATCTTGGTGGGTCCTGCGCTTATTGGCGGATTTTCTTGCCTCAGAGATTCACCATGTGGGTTGGGGAACAGCCCAGAGACCTTCCCCTCTGGAAGAACCCACAGTCCAGGTCAATTGGGAGGTTTGGGGGGAACCCGGGCCCGCCCTCTACTCCGGGTTCCAGCCCAGGGCCCTGTGGACTGCAGCTGTCTATAGTGCCTCCTGTAACAGCTGCATGACAGCTACAACTCCCTGGGCTACTTCCCCATGGCCTCCTCCAAACACCTTCCTTATTCTCACCACAGGTCCTTCCTCCTGGTGTCTGATAACACTTGTGCTCCTCAGTCCTCCAGCAGCACACCCTCTCACTCTCAGCTCCTTGCGCCTCTTGCTCCCAGCTCCTCACACTCGCACACAAACTAAAGTGAGCTCCTTTTTAAAACCCAAGTGCCCTGATTAGCCTGCCTTAATTGATTCTAGCAGCTTCTTCTTAATTGGCTCCAGGTGTCCTAATTAGCCTGCCTGCCTTAACTGGTTCTAGCAGGTTCCTGATTACTCTAGTGCAGCCCCTGCTCTGGTCACTCAGGAAACAGAAAACTACTCATCCAGTGACCAGTATATTTGCCCTCTACCAGACTCCTGTACCCCACTGGTCTGGGTCTGTCACTATATTTACACATATTTCAAGATAGTTGGCCAACAGCTAAATAGCAAGGTCTACTGTTGATTTCTGACAGAACAGTGTTAGATGTGTATGCACAACTCTGATTTAATCAATTCCATGTTGTGAAGTGGCTGCTGTTTCCAACTCCCTGAAAGGAATCGAACTGATAAAGCTTCTATAAAATACTGACCCAAAGCACATAAGGACATCTGTACCCCTTCCATGGGTTCACCTCAGCCTATTCTCCTTGCTCAGTAGGCCTGCACTGGATAAGTTGCCTTTTGGATTGTATGATCCTGGGAAGGGAAAATCCTGGATCTGAGCCTATTAGGAGGGTATGTGTGTGTGTGGAGTAGACGAGGGGCTGTTTTGGTGTGGTTTTCTTTATTAAATTGTTTTAAATATTTTCTTATCAAAAGCAACTTAAAACATACCTGATATGTTGTGCAGTTAGTTATTTGTGCAACAGAAATGGCTTTGTAGCTGACCAAGAAACTACACCACCATAGATTTTACATTCAATTGCTTTAGTCCATCTGTATGTCAGGTGTTCCATTACAACAAATCCTGCAAGCTTCACTGTTCCCCTTTCTTTTTCTCCACTGACAGGCTATCTGGAAAATGCTTGTCACAAGCCAGTGAACAGGAAAAAAGTTTCCCCAACAGCATCTTCTATGATGTTTTTTTCTTCTTTTTTTCTCTCTCCTTAAGAAACAGCATGGCCAGATATCACAGCATTAAAATCATCTTAAGATAAACAGAAAACCATTGCATTACAGCGATCTGTTAGGAGGTTTGCTTTCAAGCACAATATTTGTTGAAAACCCAGATATAAAATTGATGCCAAATATAAAAAGTCTAGGGAAATAAAAGTAAAGGTAATCTCCCCCTACAAATTTCCTCTATACCCAAAAGACAATCCAGAAACGAGTCAAAATGTAACAAAAAATGGCTTTACTTATTTTGACAAGAAGCACAACAGCAGCAGATAGGCTAAAGTTTCAGTACTAAAGTAAGATCCTTTGATATTGAAACATCAGATTAATACTTTAACACTGAAACACTAGACTGCTGCCAGCTATTTCTGAAATTTATTTCTGAAATAAAGCAAGACCCTTTTTATGATTACTGTGACATAGCAGGGTACAATTTAGACTAAGGAGCAGTTGTGCCACCCTTGCCCTGTAACCTTGGGTGCCTTGCAATGCCTTGCTGAAGTAGCTCCCACATGGCTCATAAACAGCCTTTGAGCATGCAAGCCACACCCTGAGTTTGTGTGCAACTGCAGCCTGCCAGCCACACTTGGGTTACACTCTGGCTCTCACCAGCCTTGATTATACCACAGGGTGACCCCAACACACCACCAGTCTTACATTTTCTCCCAGAAATGTATGTCTCCGGGACAGTACAAGTTTATATCGAGTCTGTTATTTCTTTAATAGAAATAATATGAGCACAACTTGCCACCGCAAATGGAGTTTCCCAGACACTTCAATTTAAACACACTGGATTAGATAAAACTCGAAAACAAGTTTATTAACTACAAAGACAGATTTTAAGTGAGTACAAGTAATGAGGCATAAAAGTCAGAAATGATTACAAGAAAAAATGAAGCTAAAACGCAATTGGTACCTAACATAACAAATTATGTTCAGTTCATTACCACAGGCTTTCAGCAGTCTTACTGACCAAACTTCTTAGGTCAGAACCCCTTCTCCAGTCCAATGGCTACTTACTTTGTCACTTCAGGTGCAGTGAATCAATGGGTGGTGGTGTTGGGGGGGTGTGGGTGGTTTGGGCTGTTTGTTCCTCCTCTTTACAGTTTCAATCCCGCTCTTGAAAAACATTTCTAGCTGGGTACCAGGACATCAAAAGTCTATGAAGAAGGATGTTCCCTGCTGCTTTTTCCTCAAGTGTTTGAGCTTCTTTTGTTTCCCTTCCTGCTTGATGATTCTGTTTACTGCTTAAATGCAAATTAAGCAGAGCACACATCCCTTTGTTTGAGACACACTTGTTTGCCAACTTCTGTTTGTAACCTGTGTTAATAATACCATTCAGTAGACTCTAACTTCACATACAATGTTGCCACACATAGTTTATCAGGATGATACTCATGAGTAAATTATGAGTTTTTAAATGATACCTTAAAAAGGCATACTTTGTACAAAGATTGTTGTAATAGTGTGTAGCGTGTGAACATGGGTGCATTCTGTCACAATTACACTTTGACTTTGTTTTTTAATCAACTTGACTTATTACTTTTCTATCTGGATGTGGCAATAGTATTTTCAGTGGGTTGAATGATATTCACAGTTTCTAGGCCTTGCTTGTAGATTATAAAAATACTTTGTCCTTTAGACTTTTTTGTTTTGGAGTTCTGCAGTTCCTCACTTCTGAATATTGAAAACCACCAAATGTAAGCATTTTGTCAGTTCCACATAAACATAAAAAATGTTCAGCAAAATGTGGCTAACTTTTATAAACAATCTCCTTAACACCACCCACAGTAGGAGGCTAACTACAATCCAGTTATGCTACATCACAAAAAGAAATAGAAATTTATTTTAATACAGTGTTTCTTAGAAGCCTCCATTGAAAGATTTGTAGCAGTGGTAGATAGATCTTAAAAATAAAAGCACATTAATAAAAGTTTGCATTAAAGGTTAAATCAAGCTTTAACAACCACCTTACAAAAGCGGAACGTCAATGTCAGTCTTACCAGTCAGGCCAGAGAATCTGGCCTGCCTCAAGGGTGGTGGATTCCCGACATTTGGAGTCTAAATCAAGACTAGGTGTCTTTCTAAAAGATATGCATTATCACAATTAAAAGTTATGGGTTTGATGCAGGAATTACTGGGTGAAACTCCATGGCCTGAGCTATGGAATCATAGAAATATAGGGTTGGAAGGGACCTCAACAGGTCATCCAGTCCATCTCCGCCATGCTGAGGCAGGACCATGTATACCTAGACCATCCCTGACAGGTGATTGTCTGTTTTTAAAAACCTCCAGTGACCGGGATTCCACAACCTTCCTTGCTAGCCTATCCCAATATTCTTATAGCTAGAAAGATTTTCCTAAAGTCTAGCCTAAATCTCCCTTGCTACAGCTTAAGCCCATTACTTATTGTTCTACCTTCAGTGGATATGGAGAACAGTTGGTCACCATCCTTTTTATAACAGCCCTTAATGAAGCTGAAGACTTATCAGTCTTTTCTTAAGCCTAAACATATCCAGGTTTTTTAAGCCCTTCCTCATAAATCAGTTTTCTAAGCCTATCATCATTTTTGTTGCCCTTCTGTGGACTCTCTCCAGTTTGCCCTCATCTTTCTTAAAATGTGGCACCCAAAAATGGACACAGTACTCCAGCTGAGGCCTCACCAGCACTGAGGAGAGTGGGACAGTTACTTCCCATGTCTCAATCAGGGTCCAAACTTCCTAAGGGCAGAACGGGGGTCTGAACCGCAAAGAATAAGCAATTAAATCAATGTGTTATATACAATGTTATTGTGTATAAATATGTCAAATAAGATCTTTTATGAAAGTGTGTAATGTTCTGAACTTGATGGTCATTAGGAGATACATATGCAGGTTATGGTATTGAATTTATGCACGTATAGCTGTGTAGAACATTATAATTGTTACAAGGGTGCAACTACATTACCTCACAGCAACCAGACAGGGAGGGACACCTCTCAGGCTAGTTATTTGCACAAAATTAATTCCAAGCACCCAGCACAGTAAGACCCATAGAAAGGCAATGGTGGACTATTAAAAAGACCAGAAGTACTTGTGGCACCTTAGAGACTAACAAATTTATCAGAGCATAAGCTTTCATGGGCTACAGCCCACTTCTTCGGATGCATATAGAATGGAACATATATTGAGGAGATATATATACACACATACAGAGAGCATGAACAGGTGGGAGCTGTCTTACCAACTCTGAGAGGCCAATTAAGTAAGAGAAAAAAAAACTTTTGAAGTGATAATCAAGATAGCCCAGTACAGACAGTTTGATAAGAAGTGTGAGAATACGTACAAGGGGAGATAGATTCAATGTTTGTAATGGCTCAGCCATTCCCAGTCCTTATTCAAGCCTAAGTTGATTGTATCTAGTTTGCATATCAATTCCAGCTCAGCAGTCTCTTGTTGGAGTCTGTTTTTGAAGTTTTTCTGTTGTAAAATAGCCACCCGCAGGTCTGTCATTGAATGACCGGACAGGTTAAAGTGTTCTCCCACTGGTTTTTGAGTATTATGATTCCTGATGTCAGATTTGTGTCCATTAATTCTTTTGCGTAGAGACTGTCCGGTTTGGCCAATGTACATGGCAGAGGGGCATTGCTGGCACATGATGGCATATATCACATTGGTAGATGTGCAGGTGAACGAGCCCCTGATGGTATGGCCGATGTGATTAGGCCCTATGATGATGTCACTTGAATAGATATGTGGACAGAGTTGGCATCGGGCTTTGTTACAAGGATAGGTTCCTGGGTCAGTGTTTTTGTTCAGTGATGTGTGGTTGCTGGTGAGTATTTGCTTTAGGTTGTGGGGGTTTCTGTAAGCGAGGACAGGTCTGTCTCCCAATGGAAGGACACTGTAACTGAAAAGAAAACCCCAAACTTGGAAAACTAAGGAAGGATTAACTCTAGCCATGAAAGAAAAGAAAAAAAAGGAAAAGAAAAGAAAACTCGCTTACTAGGGAAGGATTTTGAAACTAAGGCTATCCAAAAATGGAGGGCATGCATCTAAACTGGGTGTGGTCCATGAAATACTGTATTCCCTCTGTAACGGTGCCAAACTCAGGTCAGATTTTCAGAAATCAGGGCAGACACCCCAGACTGGTGGTATATTCTATCATTACATTTCACCAAGCCAGGAACAGGTGTTCTCCTGGATCACAATATTGGTTTTACCATGGAGCCACAGACAGTCCCTTTATGCTCTCTAACTTCTCTTTACCACCCACACAAACTGGAATTTATGATGAAAGGTTATTAAAACCAAAATTAGGTTACTTCCAACCCCAAAGGGCCAGTCAGTTACCCCAGGTCAAAATATACTCCAGGTCTCACCAAAGACAACACTGTAGCCAATCCTATAGTAAACTAAAACTGAAGATTTATTAATTAGGAAAAAGTAATGCGAGTTATAGCAAGGTTAAAGCAAATAAAATACATTACAGGTGAATTAGCATTTGTAGGTTCAAAATAAAAGCAGAGATGTAGCAATCTGCCAGACTCAGAGTCTTTTCAAAAATTCTCTCAGAGCTTCCCCAAAATGGCTTTTTTGGACTCCTATCTGACCTCTTTTTAAGTGATAAATCTGAGGAACTGTCCCAGATTGAGGTGTCATTAGAGGTGGTTTTGGAAGAAATTGATCAACTAAACAGTCATAAGTCACCAGGACCAGATGGTATTCACCCAAGAGTTCTGAAGGAACTCAAATGTGAAATTGCAGGACTACTAACTGTAGTCTGTAACCTCTCATTTAAATCAACTTCTGTACCAAATGACTGGAGGATAGCGAATGTGATGCCAATTTTTAAAAAGGGCTCCAGAGGTGACCCCAGCAATTACAGGCCAGTAAGCCTGACTTCAGTACCCGGCAAACTGGTTGAAACTATAATAAAGAACAAAATTGTCAGACACATAGATGAACATAATTTGTGGGGGAAGAGTCAATGTGATTTTTGTAAAGGGAAATCATGCCTCACCAATCTAATGGAATTCTTTGAGGGGGTCAGCAAGCATGTGGAAAAGGGGGATCCAGTGGATATAATGTATTTAGATTTTCAGAAAGCCTTTGACAAGGTCCCTCACCAAAGGCTCTAAAGCAAAGTAAGCAGTCATGGGATAAGAGGGAAGGCCCACTCATGGATTGGTAACTGGTTAAAAGTTAGGAAACAAAGGGTAGGAATAAATGGTCAGTTTTCAGAATGGATAGCGATAAATAGTGGTGTCCCACAGGGGTCTGTACTGGGCCCAGTCCTATTCAACATATTCATAAATGATCTGGAAAAAGGGGTAAACAGTGAGGTGGCAAAATTTGCAGATGATACAAAACTATTAAAGGTAGTTAAGTCCCAGGCAGACTGTGAAGAGCTACAAAAGGATCTCTCAAAACTGGGTGACTGGGCAACAAAATGGCAGATGAAATTCAATGTTAATAAATGCAAAATAATACATATAAAATGATATGGTCTAAATTAGCTGTTAGCACTCAAGAAAGAGTTCTCTGAAAACATCCACTCAATGTGTAGTGGCTGTCAAAAAAGCAAACAGAATGTTGGGAATCATTAAGAAAGGGATAGATACGATCTGGGTGAGCGGCCTCAAGTGGACAGATAACTGGGAACAGGTTTCACATCATAGGGGGTGACAAAGCAGAAGGGAATGTCAGAGTGTCTGGTAGTTAAGAATTTGGGGGATGGATCTGGGGAGACTCAGGACCAGAAGGGCTGTTGGAGTCACTTTGCAAGGAGTAACTAGACAGGTGGAAGCGTGTTAGACTTTTTTGCTTGAAAGCTTGCTACTATTATCAGAGCTCTAAGCTATAGTAGCATAGCATAAGGGTACCCAAAATTACAAGGCTAGCAGTGACTGAATGTCTTACTGATCTGGGTGACCCCCAAACATCATAACACTCCTGTTAAAACACCCAGGATTTGCTCTGGTACCATACTTGAGCCTAAGCAACATCAAAATCCTCTCTACCAGGTCTCCCTCTGAAAGTACCACTTTGCAATGAGTGATAAACCATTCCTGCGGGCTTGATGGCCCTCATATATTTTTAGTTCAGAAGGTGGATAAAGCTACCAGGGAAGAAGCTGTTCTAGATTTGATTTTGACAAATAGGGAGGAACTGCTTGAGAATTTGAAAGTGGAAGGCAGCTTGGGTGAAAGTGAACTACAATTAGGATTAAACTGATTTTATTGCATTTTGTATTTCATTGTACAATGAGTATGAAATGAATATAGAGATAAACCCTTAATAGGGTCAAGAAACCTACAAACAAGTGATTCAATCTGGAATATCTGTATGCATTATGATGTTTCCAGTAGCAACTCCATGGAAGAGGTGCCAGCAGATTGTTCCAAGTTTTATTTTTGACCTTCAAAACCACACTCCTCCCTTTTTTGTTTGTAGTATATCATACTTGGGATTAAGGCAAAAGATTTTTCTTGAAAGACAGGTTAAAAATGGCTTAGTAATAGAGAAGGTGGAGAGAAAAAAATTCAAATACAATCAGATTTTACAAAAATTGAGAAAAAACATTTTGGTGTTGGAAATTCTCATGTATTAAATCTGCTATGATACTTTATTAGCTTATATTAATGATAATATGTAATGAAAAGCAAGCTGTATTGCATTGTAAGGAACCTTTTAAAATGTTTGTGTTAGGAGTGTCTTATGTACCATGTAAACTCGTTCATTAGCCCATTTGTTTATAAGCTGACCCCCCAAAACGGATAGGTAAAAATAGCAAAAAACTGTATGACCCTTTCATAAGCCGACCCTATATTTCAGGAGTTGGAAAACTTGGGCTCCCAGCCCGTCAGGGTAAGCCGCTGGAGAGTTGGGACGTTTTGTTTACTTAAGAGCGTCTGCAGGCATGGAGCCCCTCAGCTCCCTGTGGAGCCCCTCAGCTCCCTGTGGAGCCCCATGTAAGCAAAATGACAATGTATTAGATATTCAATTCAATGATTCCATAGAGTTTAGAATTATCAAATTTTGGTGTGGATCCCTTTATAAGCCGACCCCCGCTCTTTGATGCGTCACTTTTTTACCAAAAATATTTGGCTCATGAACGAGTATCTATTTTCTGCTAGTATACAATTTTTCCATTTTAATAAATCCATTGTCTTTTAGTATTTTTAGTGCACAAAAAACAATGGATTCATGTATTCTACAGTTTAATGATTCATCTGGTAAACTACATTATAAGAAAAAAATAGGTGTTTATAATGTTTATTTTAAAAAACTAAATTAGCTAAAGAATAATTTGTAAAGTTAGCCCTTCATGTTTACACTAATAAAAAGGAAGCAAAAAATGAGAAACGTACTTTCTTCCCATTTGGCCTTTGATATAAGGTTCATAATTATTTATGTAACTCTTCTTGAAAAAAATCCATATGGTCAAATACTGTTATGTGGCACCTGATAATGATTGCATCGAAGTTAATGGCTAAAGTCTTATTTACGTTAATAGGGCAGGATCAGCCACTAAAGGTTCACGTATTTCCCCCCCACATTAGAGAAGTATTTTCCCATTAAAATAACATTCCAGACTGGAATAAAAAAAAATATAGATCTTTATTTCAATCATTCAATACAAAGTCTTGATTAAAACTGAAGTGTATTTGGAAATAAAATGCTATACATTACTGAATACCTTAAAGTAACCCATATATCATCACTTATAGAAAGGTAAGCTGAAATCTGGGGAGAAATCCTGACTTCACTGAGGTCAATAGGCGATTTGCCATTGACTTCTATGGGGCCAGGATGTCACCCAAGTTTTTAAATATGTGCATATTTTCAATATACAAGTCACTTTGATATTTTATTCACCCTTCAACTAAATCTTTGGATCCGGGCCTACAATGTCTACTCACACAGTAGCACTTACACAAGTAGTCTTATTGAAATTGAAGTGTTACTTAAAGGACCCAGTTTGCAACCCCTATTCATGTTAAGTACAAAAATAACTACAAGATGTGATACAATGAAGGGATGGCAAATTTCACAGCTTTTAGAGTATATACAAATATTTTTTAGAAACTGTAGCTATGACTATACAATTATGATGTTATGTTTAACACTTAATGAAAGTTCTACAGATCTGTTTTAAACTACTGAAAAAAATATCCTTAAAATACATGAAACTCACTTTCTCTAAATTTACACGCAGCATAGATTCTGAAAGTTTTCCAACATATGTTGAATATCTACTTCAGAATGTTAAAATTCATATAGTACTATCGTTATTCAATGATTAATGTAGAACTGTATAAAAATATTTAACTGTGTTAATGCTTTGGTTTAAGAGGCTTTTTGTAATTTCATTATTCAATAGCATATTCTCTTTAAATATTATTGATTTAAAAGTTCAATCTCACACCTCAGAAAGATCAAACGGTATAAAATAGCCAGTATTTACATAAAGGCAAGTTTTGTCAGTGGTACAAGATTATCTTCATAGCTATAAGTAAAACAATCTCCTATGGAAGATCTTTGTAAAACACAAAGCATGTAATTATTTCTTTAGCACTGGACATTTCCTCCCACAGTGTAATGTAGTCTGAAGTCTTTCCCTCCTTCCCCAGCACAGGAGATGCTACCTTTCCTTTTCCAATATATAAAAATTAGAGCTACTCTTTAACCATAGGCTAGGTATACACCTGGAAACATGCAGAAGGACCTCAGCAAATCTTAAATCCACCAAGTTAATCAGAATGCCTTTACTTCTAGTTAAAACCTGCTTTAAATTAGGTATGGATTTTCATTCTGTAACTTCCCCTCCTTTATTGAATCTGTTACCCACAGCTCAGATAGGATTTTAAATTTTTTCTCAAATGTTCTCCTAAGTGCTTTTATCTCTTTCACATGGGTATGATCTTCTCCCATAATTACATGGGACACACCCTCCTTTAGCTGTGAGACTATTTTTGCTCCATGAAAACGGAGCTCCAAAGCTCTAATTGATAGCATTGTTCCATGGGTCTTGGTACTGGGGTCATTAACAACAGCATAAAGGTCAAGATAAATGGTATTTTGCCTGAACATACAGAGTGGAGAGCTATTCCACAAATAACGTTCTTCTAAGTCAGCAATCATGTCCAGAGGCATCTTCTTATCATTTTTATTATTAATTCTTGAGAATACTTCCTTTAGTTGGGTCACATCTGTATCTGCTGTGTAGCTGTCACCATAACAATCGTATTCACATGCAAAATGTTGTTTTGTATCTGGAGACATGTGAATCATGAAGGCAGGCTGCCATGGTACAAATATTTTCATTTCAAAACACTGTAAAAGCCACTCTGCTCTCACAACATCATGCTTGTTGGAAGATATAATATTCTTTACTCTGACATTCTCAATTCCTGCAATAACACAGTAAGTGTCTGGTCCAGGGTTTTGTACCACATTACCACCACTTTCTGCTACTTTACTTTCCAGTTCAGATTTTGAATGGTTTTCTGTTCCAGTCATAACACAAAACTCAACGTCTTCAAATATATTAGAAATCTTATTTACATTGGAAAGATCAGGGGCTTTAAAATTATCCATGATTCCAATTATTTTCTTAACCTTTGGTACAGTTTTCCGTTTCTTTTCTTGTGGTTCATCATCACCCATATCAAGGTGCTTAGATGCTAGCTTCCCTGATGCTTTACCTCTGAGCTGTTCTAAGAAATCCAAAGTCATACATTCATGCCACTCTTTGTCCTCTCTTATTTTCTCAATTCGAGGGAATCGCAAAGTGCAATCAGTTTTGTACATATCACTAGTAACAATCTCCGCTGCCTTAATCTGAACTATGACTGAGTTACAAGGCTCGATGTAGACTTCAGGCTTCTCAGTTCCACATAAAATATTACAAGGAGGATCTCTTTTACGGTAAGGCTTCCAGTGTTTGGCCAATTTCAAACCAAGATCATATAGCTCCTTCATAGTGTAACCAGAACCAACACGACAAATAGAATGAAAGACAGATGGTTTTTCACCAGGAGGGGAAGTCTCAGCAACAGCACACAAAAAATGAGACATCATGCCACCACGCAAACCTTTTCCCCAGTAACCACCAATAATTAATAGGTCTAGTTCATCCATGAGCCCATTGACATACTCTGGTTTGATTTTTAACCAGCCTTCCCCACGTTTGTCTGGCTTGTAAATGGACATAGGATCTTTTATCATGATTCCTTCTTCTCTGTTATCTATTGCTTCATTTAGAGCATCAACTACTTCTTTCCTGGTGCTAGCCTGTGTTTTATTCACTATGTGTATTCTGCCTGTTATTGGTGTAAACAGCTCATTTAGAATCTCATATCTTTTGCTTAGTATCTCATGACCCAACTTCTGATCATTAACCATTAAAACATCAAACACACAAAAGCATGTCTGCAGATCAGAATCATCTACCATTCTTTTTATGTCAAATTTGCTTCCCTTCTGCATAAAAGTTTGTGTATTGGGATTGTAGGCCATCATTTCACCATCAAGAATGCAGTTTTGTATACTATTTTTAAACACATTATGAATAAATGGAGTTAATGAACCTTCGAGGGGAGAAGCACCAAACTGCTGAGTATAATCAAACCCATTACGGGAGAAATACTTGTATACATCTCCATCTTTGTGCATCTGCATACGTTCACCATCTAGTTTAGTTTCTATGTAAAAACTTTGGTGGTTCATTTGTTTCTCAATTTGCTGGACATTAGCAATGGCAGCAAGCATAGGTTTAAAGGCAGAAAACAACATGATGGAAACATCACTGAGTGATACAGAAGGGTCATGCAGTTGTCTGCAAACTTTCTCCAGGTCAGTTGTGACATTGTGTAACTCAGAAGCATCAGGATGGAAAAGGGAAAATATGGTTTGCTGACTAACACCAAGTTTTAGATCCTTTATAATCATCCGGATCAGCCACTTCTGTTCAAGTGCTGAGCTCTGAGTTATTAACTGAAGAAGACTTTTCTTTACTAGGTCCTTCCTTTTGGCAGCATTATTACTAGCAACTGAATCCAGCAGCTCATTCACCTGTTGTATGGTCAGTCTGCCTTGTTTTGGGCACCTCGGTTTCAATACAAAATAGGCAATCATTGCAAAGTCTCCAGCATCTCCATGTGAGCCAGTAGGTGTTCTATAATTTAAAAGTTTTAGGGCATCTTTTCCTTCTTTGGGTAAATTGAGCAGTTCAATATAGAGCTTAGCAAGCATGGTTTCTTTAATTCCATAAGCCATTCTCTCTCTTTCCAGTTGTGGAAGAATAAGTCGCATTGCTGGATAAAAAGAGTCTGTGACATCTTTCTCTTTTTTATGAAGAGCATCATGAAATTTCCTCCATGAATCTAAAAATTCCTTAAAATACTTGGTTTTCTCTGGCCGGGATTTACATTTCTGTATTCGTTCTAAAATTGAACACAGATCTGCAAAAGGAACTACTGATGCCACAGTTCGTTTAGGGGACGATTGTGAAGTAGGTGTGGAAGACATCAGGATTCACTTTTTCACTATTAAAAAAACCAAAAATATTTCAAGTGAAAGAAAACATACCACCAAATTGCCCTATTTCTCAAAAGAATTAGGTAGGTTTTTAAAAATTACTTTTGCATAGAACCATCAGTAGATATTTCTACACTTAGTTTAACTACCATTATCATCATCATCTATATTACAATACCACCCCACAACCCCAACTGAAATCAGGGCCCCCTTGTGATAGGCTCTGTAAAAAAAAAAAAGGCTGTAAATCCCTGAAGAGAATAAATTTTACATTGACAAGACAGTTAAAAGGATGGAAAAAGGAAATATTATCTAATTTGTACTGATGGGGAACGGAGAGATACCATGAGATTACAGGTAAAATGTTTGAAAGTGCTTAAGTGATTTAGGAGCATAAGGGCCGTTATCAAAAGTTACTAAGGCTTGGTCTATACCTAAAACATAGGTCAACATAGCTACATCGCTCAGGGTTATGAAAAATTTCATGATCTGTTCAACATAGTTAGGATGACCTACCACCTCTTGAGGGGAAGATTTTCCTACAGCAATAGAAAAACCTCTTGTGTCACTAAAGTGAGTGTCAACACTACAGCGGCATAACTGCAGCATTTACAGCTGTGCTGCCATTGCACTTATAGTGTAGACATATCCTGAGGCACTTAGGAACATAAGTCCCATTAACCCAAGGACACATAAAAGTCTGTGGCAGACCTTCAAATTGATCAAAGATCTCCTGCCACCTAGCCTTAGCCTCAAACCATCCTCTCCCTTCTATTCAGACTCCCATACTTGAGAGAAAATCTTGCATCATATAATAGGACTGTCTATGATATTTAATCTTTTCTTATTTTCAATTAAACTGAGGTATCAGATGGTTCAAGGGACAGTAATGAATTACAGTCTTGCATCTCTGTGACAGATTTAAATATAGTGCAGGTTAGTAGTACATGATTAGATGGTTCTTAGGTAGTTACTATCGATCAAGTTGAGGCATGGCTAAAAGCCACAGCCCAACAGAAAATGATGCATCCTGCCAAGTTTGGCACCCAAGGCCCCTAATTCCATCACCTAAAACCCAACTTTGAAGAAGGAGACACAGAAATCTGCATGTCCACTCCCTGCTCTGTATTTTTCCAGTGCCAAGTTATTTTTGGGGACACTAATAGCGATTAAAGATGTTCTTTATTTGGGGAGTGGAATTTTGACTCCGGCACAAAAAACAGTAGGATTCAACTTTTACTCTTTACTAGTGGACAAGTGGTTAGGGAGTTGGAGCACTACAATCATGCATTATTACAACTACACACATATACACCTCCCCCCCGTCTGTTGGATGTATATGCCTATTATCTCTGGTCTTACACTGTGGCTACATCTACACAGCAATGTAAGCCTAGTGTTAGTGGGACTTGAGTCAGCTGACCCGTGTCATGGAACCTGGGGCTTGAGCATCTACATTGCATTTTAACCGCAGATTAATAATTTTCTGACTCATGCTCCAACCTAGGGCTCTGGCATCCACACTGCAGTGTGCAATCCCAAGTCATAGTATCCAGAGCCCCCACTCCCCAGTATCGACACTCTAGCCCTAGGAACACGTGCATTGTGGGAAAACTCTACTGCCCATTGTGTTTCCTAACTGCAGTGGTGCTATTGATGGGACTCATGGCCACAAGGAGCACGAGTACACAAACCACATAATTAGCTCCTTTGGTGGCTGTGTCAGTAGACTGACTGCAGTTTGAGAAGGCTTTATACTGAACTATCATCTAATCTGAGAATTGGGCTCTATAGCTCTAGGCTGAGTCATATTGGCATGAAAATCCCCACGTGCACCTGTTCTGAGTATAATTAGGACATCCGTCTCCAGGCCTGTCAACTATTAAACTTAAACTTTGCAATTCTTAATTTTTAAAACTGGATGTTCAATGAAGGTGTGTTTATTTGTTCATTAATTCCTGTTTGTTTTGAAGTCTGACATAAAATGAAGGTATCAGAGGAAAAAGACACCCCTCTCCCCACCGAGCCTGGCTGCTGCTGACTGCAGAACAGTTAAGTACATCCCCAGGGCTTGGGGTGCAGTGTTCTCCAGCACTCTGTGGGGATCCCTTATCCCTGCCCCCTCTGTACCCCAGGAGGTTGCAGGGAAGTTTTGGGGCTGTTTCCCACTCACCACCCTGACAGTGCATACAGCCTGGGTGTCCCTACACACACAGCCCCAGGGAGAGCAAGAGAAGCCCGGGAGCAAGGGCCAACGAGCAGAACGGGGATCAAGTACTGCCCTGTAGGGAGGGGGAGCAGTAAACCTCCTGGCTCAGTGCAGCTCAGAGTGGGATGATCCCCAACATTCCAGCAGTTAAGAGCCACTCCACTTTGTCAATTTTACTCCCTGCTTCAGGAAAGCTCCATGCTTCAGCGAGGAGCCGGAGCTGCAGGCACCGCTGCGGGCAAGTTTTGGGGCTCCACTCATAGTCCTGAAAGTGCACACAACCTGGGCACCCCCCCCGCCCCTACAGCCCCAGGGAAGGCTGGGGGAGCACTGGAGCAAGGGCCAGAGAGTAGAGCAGGGACCAACCACTGCCCTGCAAGGGAGGGAAAGCAGTAGAGCTCCCAGCTCAGCCTAGCCCGGGAATGAGCCCCAACATCCTGGAAGCTGACTCCCACTTTGAAACTTTGCTCCCTGCTCTGGGCAAGTTCCACACAGCAGCGAATAGGAGATGGAGGGAAGAGGAGGAAGGGAGAGCGGACTCGGCCAGGCAGTAATAGTGCTTCTGGCCCGCTGCGCTGGCTATCTGCAGCGCAGTCACTCTGCTGCCAGGAACCACAAGATACATCTGTAGGACTTCCAAGTTGTTAGTCAAGCCAGGGCCACATGTACATAGGAAACCAATAGGGACCCTAGGTCCTGGCTTAACATGGGCTCGGACCCTCCTACCCTGCAGGGTCCTGGGTCTGAGCTCTAGTTTAGCACAACTGCAGTGTGGACACACAGAAGGTTTTTCTTGAGCCCAGGCTCAGACCCAGGCTTAATCTGTTGTGTGGACATACCCTGAGAATCTTTGGACAAGAACGACCTTCTGTGTTGTGTGTCCAGCACTCGGCACCTTGGGGCCCAATCCACCGCAACACAAATTAATAATAATTAGCCAAGCTTGCAAGGTCTTACATTCCGCTTGATGTTGTTATAGCTGTGTTGGTACCAGAATATTAGAGAGACAAAGTGGGTGAGATAACATCATTTACTGGACCAGCTTCTGTTGGTGAAAGACAAACTTTTGAGCTTACACAGACTTGAAGAAGAGCGCTGAGTAAACAGCTCTCTCTCTCACACCAACAGAAGTTGGTCCCATAAAGATATTACACACAGACAGGCAGAAATGCGGTCAAGCTGAGTGGGTGAGGCAATGTTGCATCCGATCAATTTCAAAACTACTGAGAATGTTCTAGGCATAAGTGACCAAAAGCCTCTTGATCTAGGGAGAAATCAGGGACACACAGCACCCACTGCCCTCTTGTTTTTAGCACAGCCAGGGCTTCAATCACCTTCAAAAGTTGTCTGCCCAGCGAACAACCAGATGATGGCACCATGAACACTTCCCAGCATAACAATCGCCCATCCCACCCCTGCTCATGCTCCCAACACACTGACCCCCTGCATTATTTACAAATAATAATAATACGATAACAACAGTGGGGTGAGGGGAGAGACGGGTGCACACAGAGCCCCTGCCCAGGGGGAGGGGCGTGATGGCGGACCTGGCATGGGGGGGGGGGGGTCATGAGGACACCCCTCCCCCAGCTGTGGGGTTCTTGGTAGGGGAGGAATCACAGGGTCCCTGCCAAAGGGGCGACTCGGACTGGGGGTGGGGGGGAGCAGCGGGGGATCCCTGCCCTGGCGGGGGATGGGGGGGGCTTCAACCTACACACCCAGCAGCCAGTACGGGTAACGCGGCTGCGTCACAACGGCCCCAGCGCAGACCCTGACCCCGCCCCCCCCTTCAGCCCAACTCACCCACCACCGGCAACGAGCCCAGCTCCTGCCCCACTACAGGTCACTGGGGGCCACACACCGACCCGGAAACTCGTTCATCGGACCCGCCCATTCGGAAGATGTGGGGGGGAGGGAAGGAGTTTCCCGACGACGCCAGGTCGCGGACCCCTCCCCGCCCGCAGTGGTTTAGTCCTGGCGGGAATAGCTCTTACACCCTCCTCTGCCCCCGTGGGTTGGTTCATCCCAGGAAGAAAGGGATGGTGGTCCCGTTCCACTTCCCTCCCCCCGTCCTACGCAATAGTTCGTTGTCCTAGTATCAGGTCGGGGGAGGCACCACAATGATGCCCTTGATCCCGGAAGCGGAAGTGGCCGCGGTGGTGGTTTCGTTCCCGGAAGCGGCGGTGGTTGAAGTTGGAAGTCCCGGCTTTGGCCCGAGCGAGCGCGGCGGGGGAGAATGAGGCGCGGGGGCCCCGCCGAGCCCGATTTCAGCCTGGGAGCGGTCCCGGCAGCGCGGCGCGTCTGAGTGAGTGAGAGACACGCGGGGAGGCGCGAGGGCAGCGTGGCGCTGCCGGGGGGGCGTCTTCCTGCTGCTGGGAGCCACCTCAGGGCTGCCCCGGCCCCTCCCCCCGCCTGTCACTGGAGGAGGGAGCCCTCCCCCCCCCCCCCCCCCCCCCCGGCTTTCGGTGCCTGGTGCTGGGCGGGCTCCTGCCGAGACCCGCAGATCGGAGCCCAGCGAGCCTCCCCCGGGCGGACCCTGCACCGTCCCCGGGCTCTGCTGGTGACTGGGTCGGGGCTGCCGTGGCTGAGCCACGCTGGGTCGGTAGCGGAGGCTTCGCAGCCCCCGTGCGGCGGGGCCGGGCCAGTGTCTCGGCCGTAGGGCAGTTCGGTGCCTGTTCTGCGCCCGCCCACGTGAGGCTCGGTCGGGATTTTTTTTCCTGGGCCAGAATGATGCGGAGTCGCCAGATAACTCCGCTCTCCCTGTCTGTGTGCGCGGACTGGAGCGTCACTCCGGGAAACCCGCAACGAACATGAGTGACCGGGAGGAAGTGTGTAGACAAAGCGTCTGTGTGTGAGGAGGGCACGGCAGGAAAGAGGAGGAAAAGCAGCGGGACACAAGATGCTTTTTCCGGATGTATTAAATCTATCTAATAATAATAAATTAATAATGCAAGCTTGATAAATTAAGTAATCAAAGGTCAGATGTGTAGCTCAGTTTAGTTAATTACCTATTTTACTAAACAGTTGGATAGTCATTCGTGCTGCATTTATG
The DNA here is from genome assembly GCF_028017835.1 of Emys orbicularis. NCBI lineage: Eukaryota > Metazoa > Chordata > Testudines > Emydidae > Emys > Emys orbicularis. The sequence goes on along the minus strand of NC_088683.1, from coordinate 261,414,984 downwards.
CTTAAATATTCTTAAAAGTTATTTCTTTTCACTTATGCATTAAGGTAGCTGATTTCCACAAGATCCTCACATTTATTGTACAGCTTAAATTTAATAAACTGTCCAACACATACACTACTTACTAGAAACTATATACATTTTACGGTATGTGATTTGTTAAAAGTTTCAGATGTCTTGGGATTTTCTCCCCCTCAGTGAAACCAAATAGTATTTTGTAAGTTTGAGAACTTTCTGGCATACAATAATTGAGGTTGATGGGCAGAGCAAGAGTGTTAAGAAAGTAACTTGCAGCAGCAAAGTAAGTAGGTCTAATTTTTAGGACCACCAGCGTTTACTGTGTGCCTCTTAAAATCTTCCCAAATAATTTGAGAGAGAAATGGTCTTTTTTTAAATTACTCAAAATTACAAAGCTTGCAAAACTCAATGATTTCAAAAATAAATGTTTAAGTTTAGAACCCTAATACCTGGTGAGCCAGATCTTGGGTTCAGTGTCCAGTGCAGCTTGTGGGGTATGGGACTGCAAACGTGGCTATGAGCAATGTATGTGACTGTCAGGTACCAGTCTAGGTCTGAGAAGCAATGGAGAGTGGTCTCAAACTGCTCTAAATTGTGCAGGCTGTAGTGGCTCCCACGGGTCTATAATAGCAAAAAGGGGTCAAGTTCTCTTTCAGCCAGCCTCATCCCCAGGCTGGCATTGGGATGGAGGTAGCATAGAACTGACACTATGCCATCTTGGTATTCCCCTGTGCCAGGAGTATATCCAACCAGCCAATTAAATTGCCTTTGTGACTGTCTTGCAGGTACCCAATATCTCATACATATTTTCTGTTTGCATTACTAAACTCTTAGATATTACTACTTAACTGCTAGTCAAGAACAGTTGGCTTCAAGAAACTACTAACATATTCACAAAGATATTGTTTTGAAGGCTCATTAAGGATTACTGATTTTGAGGTCTGCATGTCAGTCAGAGCTGAGATTTCCATAACAAAAAAGTGAATTTTAGATATTTGTTTCATTGTTCCTGTTACCCCAGACTCTGTTTTGGCCAATGTAATAGAATGTGTGCGTAGTGTAAAAATTTCAAATATTAAATTGTTTTAAGAATTTTTTGATAAAGTAAGACATTTGTCTCTTGGTCATAGTTTTCCAAGAGAAACAATGTACTATTACCTGAAACATTGTGGGCCATGACTTCTCTCTTTAACTAAAATCATTTGGATTTTTTTTTGGCCATGACAAGCAACCACTTTTAGTATGGTTATAAAGGGCTAATATTTATCCGGGAGTGGGAAGGAGGCACGTGTAGACAATAGAATTCAGTTTCTTATCCACTGGCCCAGGAGACTGAAGTTGTCTTCTTAGCTCTTCCAGTAACCCATTCGGTCACCCTTAGACAAGTCACCTTATTCCTCTGTTTCCTAGTTTTCACGTCTGTAAAATGAGGACAATACTTACCTTCCTTCATAGGGCACTCACATTTACAGATGGAAAATAATATAAATGGATAATGTCTTAAAGGTAGTTGTACTTAAAGATAATATTGACCTATTTGTCATATTTGGGGAAAGGAGGAAATATTGGTGAGCTGAAATTCAGTATTTGAAAGGGAATGTTGTTAGAGTCTGTAAGACACTGAAGGAAATAACTGTTTGGCTCCATGATTTACTCCTAGGGGAATTCTGTGCCAAAAAATTAAAAATTCTACATACAATATTTTAAAATTCTGCATATTTAAATTATCAAAATAACACAGTATAATCACACCAGTTTCAATTATTCTTGGTCATTTATTTCAAAATACCTGCCAGCAAGTATGTCTGTAACCATACAGAAGATAAAAAAATATTGAGGAAATGTTTTTTGACAGATTCCTTACTCAGCATATAAGTATAGAACTTTGCATAATTCATTTAAACTACAATACAGAACCGTATTTTGTGCCCCCTGAGAAACAGTGCAAAGTCACTGTTGGGGAAGTCGGGGTAACGGAGGGGCTGAGGGAGAGGGAAGGAGCCTGGAGGGTTGTTGAATGTGGGTGGGAGAAATATGGAACAGATTTTTTGGAGGGCAGGGAGGGGTTGTTAGGGAGCCTCCCCCATGCAGACCCTGGTGTACCCCTAGCCTTTCCCATTCAGTCAGGCACATCTGCCACTGTTCCCATGTGTCTCTGCACCCCTATGTGTTCTTGCACCCCCATCTCCCCTGTGTCCCTCAACCCCTACTCAGACACCAACTCCCCCACCCCCATGTGTCCCTGCACCCCGTCCCCATTCTCATGTGTCCTTGTGCCCCCTCCCCACTCTCGCCATGTGTCCCTGCATCCCCTCAGCCAGCTCCCTCCCAATCCCCATGTATCTCTGCACCCCCTTCCCTGTCCCCATTGTGACACTGCACCCCATATTTTTCATAGAGATATTATTATGATATGATTATGGCATAATTCTATCTTGAATAAAATACATCAGGTCATGTGAGAGGTTATGATTTATGGAATATAATTATCCTATTTGTATGCATGTATCATTTTTGTATCCAATTTTAGTAATATTGACTATATATCTGTATTACAAATGTGTTTACATTTGGGGAACGCCCACTAGGCAAAAAATTGTCAGTCTAGATGGCTGGCTGGGAAGGGCCCATTCAGGTTAATAAGCCATTAGGAGACAACAATAGGCCTTAAAATAAGCTTATCTCCCACCTGAGGGCCTTCCTGAGGACCCTACAAACAGCATCCAAGTTATGGCTGCTGTGACCCTACAGGGACATGCGATCAGGTCACCTGGTGCTGGACTCCATCTTGGGATACCAGTGTTTTTCCACTGACTGACGTGGGAACCAAGCTTTGAGACAAAGGGTTCCCACCATATGCAAAAGCTATTTAAGGCAAAGGAGTGACATCATCATGGTTCTTGACTGACTCCCCACCCAAAGAGACTCTTGGAAACACCTGTAGAACAGAGACACTATACTGGGGGAAGTGCTGGATCCCAGCTAAAGGGATTTTTAGCCTGTGAATGGAACACCTGGGGATTTTAAACTGTAAATTAATGCAGCTTGCCCCTTAAGAATCTGCAGCCTGCTGGTATCATCGCTTAGGATGAGGATCTGCTATTCATATTCAATCTCTTTAGTATATTAAGCTTAGTTTGCATGTTTTGTTTATTTGCTGGGTAATCTGCTTTGATCTGTTTGCTATCCCTTATAATCACTTAAAATCTACCTTTTATAGTTAATAAACTTGTTTTTGCTTTGTCTAAAAGCCAATGTGTGGGAGTCATAACTCAGGGCAGAAAGCTGTTGCATATTTCCTCTCCACATTGAGGGAGGGGGTGAATTTCATGAGCTTATGCTGTACAGTTCTCTGTGCAGCAGAAGATGGTATAATTTTGGGTTTACATGCCAGAGGGGGAGGGTGCGTGCTTGAGTAGCTGAGAAGTTCCTTAGCTAGAGCCTTCCCATGCAGAGCTGATCACAGCGTCTGCATGTAACTGCAGCTGTGTGTGTGTCCCTACCTGTATGTGTGTTGGTGAAAGTGCAGGCTGGAGCCTGGGAGAAGGCTTGGCAGGCAGGTCACAGCAGTACAGTGTAAAGTGAGTCCAGGTTGGTGGGTGAGGGGGGCTTAGTGGTACCCCAGTTCCAGGTGGCACCCCAAGGGAGAACCCATCACACCCATGTCTCCCTGTCCCCTCACTCAGCCACCCCCATCCGGTCCTGCACTCCCTCTCCCCATCCCCATGTGGCCCTGCACCTCCATTCCCATTCAGCCCCTTCCCCAGTCTGTCCTCCCCGACTAACCCTTATTAACTCCAGGCTGTGACCCCCCCAGCATCCCCATGTGCCTCACGCTGTCTGTTTTCCCCCCTCTCACCCTATATACCCTGTCTCCTGACTTGGCCCCACTGGCAGGGTGCTGCGCTGCCAGGAAGGCAGCCTCTTCTCCTTCTTATCGCAGCTGGCTAGGGCCCCGGAGCGGCTGCTGTGTTCTAGTGCCACAGCAACCCCTGGTGGGCAAAAGGCGTAATTGCAGCAACTTTTCGGCAGAAGTTATTTTCTGCAGGGGGATACAAATTGTGTGTGGCACATGAATTATGCACATGCGCTGTGGCGCAGAATTCCCCTATGAGTATCCATGATATAAATACAAACACTAAGGGAGGCTTTTGACATGTTGACTGAAAAAATTGAACAGCTGTACAATAGGATGATTACTTTTCGGTAAAGTATATTTTGCTTTTACTTGCAAAGACTGTAGCTGTTAGAATTTTTTTTGTAAATTTCCCCATGCAGATAGCCTCATCATTAAAATAATTATCTTCAGAAAATGAGATGGTATAAAGCGTAATTTTCAAGGTTTATTTTGTTTTCATAAACCTTGCTTTGTCCTCTCCACTATCACCCAAGCCTCTTTTAAAGTATTTTTGTGGGATCCCTGAGTATGATGGAACAGAAATTGAGACTTGAAATCTAAATTGGGCTTTATATCTTCAAGGGTTATATATAATGTAAAGCTAACAAGATAATTATTGCATGGTGTTTTTATTCTACATGTCACTGGAGTTAAGGTGTGATAGTCTCCCCTCTCTCTCAAAATGTAAATAAATGTAAGAATAGTAGAGGGTTTTTAGGACATGTTTTTGCAGTGGGGTGGAATTACTGAGCTTTTTGGAGTGTAATTTAATAGCTGTTCTTTGAATCTTTCAAGGATTCACACTGAATTAATGAGGTTTAGCTGTAATACTAGTGCACTTGCTATAATTACTTAACAGCTCATAATGTATTTAAAATATGCACTCCACCCAGCCTTCCCATGCTCTGAATGTAGGCCAGGCAAAATTGTGATATTTGGCAGAGAGAACATAAAGGCCTGGATGCAGAAAAGTCACAGGCCTGAGGAGGAATTCATATGTGGCATTCAGTTACTTTAAAAACTCTCAGGAAAACTGCAGCAAGTGTGCTCTTGTTCAACATTGAATTATCTTGGGTCTTAAGACACTTTACTGTAAACTGATTTAAAAACCAGTCTCAGTAAATGTTAATTATGTTTTAAGGAATTTTTTTAAGACTTAATGTACTTCATCTTAATGTTAATATAGTACTATTTGAAAAATCATTAAAATATAAATCTGAAAAGAGAGAGAAAAATGGTCTCAATCCTGCGAGATGAGATTTGCAGGTGTTCAGCATGAATTTCATTGGGCTCTCTCATATGGCAACAGGAAAAGCAACATTAAACTTGTCGGATCAGGCCCATGGACATAGCAGATTAGTTCAACTCTTAGCTAAAACACTAGCAATTAAAGAAGGCCAACACTAAAGCACTACTTTTAAAAAAAAAAATCTTAAAATTTAGAGTTGCTTTTACCCTCCAAAAAATTGGAATTTGAGGCCAAATTCTGCTTTTCAGAAGGGTAGCCTCCTTGGCTTCAAAGGGTCTATTAGCATAAGAAAAGTGGGATGTATTTGGCTTCTTTTATATAATATTGTTTGAATGTTTAAATTTCTTTGAACAAGAAACTTTTAAACTGACTTTAAATGACTCTTTAAAAGCTACATTGTGGAAGGTAGAGAAGCTCTAAGCCTTCTTTGCTTTTTCTATAACTAGCAGCTCTAGTTGTATTCTGGGCTATGTTGTATTTCTATGAGAGAAACTTTTGATACAAGTGTTTCTCATATTGAAGTTGGTTTTAAACATCTTGAGAACTCAGTGTTGGATGTCCATAAGGTTTTGCTCTACTCCCAGCTAGCAGTTGTTTAACGGTGCAAAAATTATTTTCTATTTCTAGCTGAATTTAATTTCCAGGGTGGACATTTTTGTTGCTGTGATTTTTAAATCATAGTTTAGTTATCCAATTTTGAGTATGTATATCTACCAAAAATAAGTGTACTTTTAGTCTTCAAATATCAACAATACAATATAAGTAAATTGTGACTAAGGTTTTATATCTCATGGTTCTGTGTGAAATTCCTTGCTTTCAAACGATACCTTTCTAAGTGTTGACAGCATGACCGTTATCTTACAAAAACAAAATTAACATGGGTTTCAAAATGTGTGGCTTTCCCAGAGATGCATTTGCCATTTTATTCTAAGAGCGCAATGATTTGTAGCAGGGGCGCCACTTCAGAGGGTAGGCAAAGTTGTGTCAGCAAATAGAACATTTTGTGTTCCAAATATTTTCAAATGAAAAAAAGCTAGGCAATTATTGCTTAACTGTGTCCAAAGTCAGCAGGGTGCGGGTAACTGCCTGCTTTGCGCCATAGCAAATTATACTCCTGATTTCTAGGTTTCTCTCTCTGAAATCCAGCTTTGCCTGTTTCTTCTTCCATTGTGCAGATCAGATTAGAGTTTGTGTGTGTGTGTATTGTAGTATGGCGTTTTACAGCTTGATGGCAGTACTGCTCTCTGAAGAAGATGTTATTTGTAGCTTTCTTTAAAATGATTTTACGTTCATATTAGCTTACAGGGTCTCTTCCAGGGGTTTAATTTCAATTTTGCTCAGAAAAGGAATCTTCATTACCGCATATGTGTACACGCTTTCAAATGGTTTTGGGGAGAGAAGGAAAATTAAAAATCCTACGGGACACTTTTATTTGGACTCTTTGGGTATCAATTTAATGACATCTCTTCCACCTTTACTCTTGTGGTGTTAATATTATGGAGGGTCTGAAACTGCTCTTCTGTCCAATCTCCTTCGGCTTCTGAGATAACTGGCTCTGTGGATATGGGGAAAGCGGTAGGCGTGATATACTTTGACTTTAGCAAAGCTTTTGATACAGTCTCCCACAGTATTCTTGCCAGCAAGTTAAAGAAGTATGGATTGGATGAATGGATTATAAGGGGGATAGAAAGCTGGCTAGATCGTCGGGCTCAACAGGTAGTGATCAACGGCTCGATGTCCAGTTGACAGCCGGTATCAAGCGGAGTGCCCCTGGGGTCGGTTTTGTTCAACATCTTCATTAATGATCTGGATGATGGGATGGATTGCATCATCAGCAATTTCACGGATGACCGTAGGCTGTGGGGAGAGGTAGATATGCTGGAGGATAGGGATAGGGTCCAGAGTGACCTAGACAAATTGGAGGATTGGGCCAAAACAAATCTGATGAGGTTCAACAAGGACAAGTGCTGAGTCCTGCACTTAGGACGGAAGAATCCCATGCACTGCTACAGACTAGGGACCAAGTGGCTAGGCAGCAGTTCTGCAGAAAAGGACTTAGGGATTACAGTGGGCGAGAAGCTGGATATGCGTCAACAGTGTGCCCTTGTTGCCAAGAAGGCTAACGGCATTTTGGGCTGTATAAGTTGGGACATTGCCAGCAGATCGAGGGACGTGATCATTCCCCTCTATTTGGCATTGGTGAGGCCTCATCTGGAGTACTGTGTCCAGTTTTGTGTCCACACTACAAGGATGTGGAAAAATTGGAGAGTCCAGCGGAGGGCAATAAAAATGATTAGGGGGCTGGAGCACATGACTTATGAGGAGAGGCTGAGGGAACTGGGATTATTTAGTCTGCAGAAGAGAAAAATGGGGTGGGGGGATTTGATAGCTGCTTTCAACTACCTGAAAGAGGATTCCAAAGAGGATGGAGCTCGGCTGTTCTCAGTGGTGGCAGATGATATAACAAGGAGCAATGATCTCAAGTTGCAGTGGGGAAGGTCTAGGTTGGATATTAAGAAAATACTTTTTCACTAGGAGGGTGGTGAAGCATTGAAATGGGTTACCTAGGGAGGTGGTGGAATCTCCATCCTTAGAGGTTTTTAAGGCCCAGCTTGACAAAGCCATGGCTGGGATGATTTAGTTGTTGTTGGTCCTGCTTTGAGCAGGGGGTTGGACTAGATGACCTCCTGAGGTCTCTTCCAACCCTAATCTTCTATGATTCTGACTGGCTGTAATGCTGAGCACCAATAATAGGACATGTGATGGAACCAGTTAAGTTTCAGATAACTCTGGGGAAGAATCCTCTGCTGCCAACTGACCACAATGTTGATGACCAGATACTCAAGGACCCAGATGGGTTTAATATCCTATCAAGTAGCTGATTGTGAAAAGAGATGGCTTTATGGTTGTACTGTCTTCCCCCCCCCTCCTTATTGTCAGATTAAACAAAAGTACTGTTTGTTTAAAGTACTGTTTTTCCAGGTCTGTAAAACTTTAGCCACATGACAAACCTGATTTAATTAAATTAAATTCTTAAAGTATTCTTTCTTGACTTTTAGTTGGAGGAGTAGATTGGCTTGGCTTTGCAACTGCAATTATAAACTTTGGTACAAAGGTTTTATGCAATTTAAATAACAGCATACAGAAGAAGCTCCCAGACTGGTATACGCAGCACTTTGGATGGCCCACAAAGCTGCTTCCATCACAATAAGAAGGCACGCACAATTGAAACAAGAAGGATGCCTGCCATCCTGTAAAGTTTCACTTGTGAATGTCAGACGTCAGGTAGTGAAGTATGATGTCTGATGTAGTTTATTCAACCGTTCTTATGACTTCCGGAGGTTCTTGAGATTTGCTCTATGCTGTGACTGTTTCTCTTTGTGTTTTTTCTGATGATGATGATGATGATGATGATGATGATGATGATGATAATAATGGTAGCCTCATGCACTGGATCACAGGTATTTCCCTCACCAGTGAATGGCTTATATCAAAAAAGGCTTTGGGGTCCCTTTCCTTCTTATTTCAAGGGCAATCATTTATGTCTTCTTCCTCGCAGAATAAAAGCACAGCTTTTCTGCCATACCATGGTCACCTGCTTTGTCATTATCCCTGCAGTTCTTGGCACTTGAAGACCAAACCATGGGTATTTTCAATCAGGTCCTTCAGTCAGCGTGCTTAACATTTTTCTGTGCCTACTCTTGTGGTTCTGTTTTCTTGTATTGTGATTCAGTGGCTGCACGGAAATTGAAATCTGTTAACTCTTTTCCAGTGAGTGTTTAGTGTGAATTCCATTAGCAAATTTGCAGATGAACTCAGGCTAGAAATAAGAATAAACACACATGGGGAAAAAAGAATAAAACTAGAGAGAAATTCAGCGAATGCAGTGATCTCTAAGGACGATATCCTGTCCAAAAGCCAAGATTGTTTAGTGCATGAACCTCAGGTTGGAGCTAGCATGTTTTGTTGCTGATGTCTGATCACCCTTGCAGCATAACAGGGTCCCATCTGGAGCCGACAGTCACTCAGACTGACTTTCTTAGATGTCTTTAGTAATTAGATAAGGACTCTTTAGGGGTTAATTCCACTTCTCATTATTACTATAACTCTTCTAGTTCGCATCAGTCTCAATGCATATAGTGGGCTATGTTCTGGATCTGGTTTATATATTGGGATAAGTAGTTGGAGGGATAGAGTTTACTCCCATGTCATGGACTGACCACTGTCCCTCATTTTGATCTCTGGGTGTACTTTTCTCATTGGGGCCTGAACTTGCTTTGGCATCCTGACCTTCTCCTGAACCAGTATTGTTTCTGCTGATCACAAGGAGGTACAAACAACTGACCTCTCAGTAGCCTGGTAGGATATTAAAACCACCTGAGGTCATCACCGTGGATGATGATACAAATACTGCTAAATACCTTTCCCACTTGATGGCCTGTAACAAATGAATCAGGAGGAAATATGGCTAGAAAGCTGGTAGCAGAAATCTTAAACCGAATCTGAACAACTGTGGCATTAAGCAGCATAGGTACAAAATGGGGGTGGGGACAAGTAGTAGGCATCCATCACAATTTCACCATTTCATCTGGTCATCTTAATCCAGCTATAATACTTTTTTCAGGTAACTAAGGGCTATAGTTGCAGCAAGGCATTTGCAAGGTATTGGGGAAGTTGGTCTATTAGACTATTTCTGTATAAATTGTCAAAGACTGAAGACACTTGTCACGGGTATGGAAGTAAGAGTGATATCGTTTTTATTTCTGGATCCTAGAGCTAATGCCCAGGAAGCAATTTTACAAACTGATCAAATCACCATGTGTGCCCATGCTTTGTTCTGCAATTTGGGTGGGAATAATGTTGCTGTCAGCCACTGTATTTGAGGGGATTATTAGTACTAAGTAGTATTCAAATGAAAACAAAAGAGAATTCTCCTAGGAGTTGCAAAGCCTATTTTACTCTTCTCACTGATTATCAGAGATCCTAGTTTTCCATGATGATAAAACCAAAATTCTCTGACTTAAAACCCCCCACAAAAATCCGCATTTTTCTGCAATTAAAATGAAATGCTGAACTTTAGTTTTCCTAGCCACAATATATATAGGTATCTGTTGAACACAGTCTTTTATTGATATACATTGGAACTCTGTTTAGCTGAGCTAATTGGCACCGGGCCAGATGAGATAATCAAAAACTTGGATAATCTGGCAAATGGGCAAAGAGCTTCAGCCCCAGGCAGCGGAGCTCCCACTGTCAGTTGAAGCCTGATCCCTGCTGCCTGGGGCTCACAGCCCTGGTTCGGTTAAGACGGATAATGGAGGCTCAGATAAACAGGGTTCCACTGTAGCTAATGTATGTTTTTTTCACAAAACTAAAGATTCTGTATAAAAACACGAATTCCGTGGTTTTCCATGACAAATGAATTTCTAGGAGCCCTGCTGATTACTACAGTTAAACTTTGGGAAGTGATTAAAGTGATCCAGTTACATAAAAGATGAAATAAACAGTAGTTTGTTGTTACCTTTTGTTTATGCAATGGTTTACTAATAATCTTCAGGAATATGAATGCTTGCTTGACTGTTTTCCATGTTTGATATTTATGTATGTATATTTGGGTTTTTTTGCAGGATACATATGGACTAAAAGATCACTCACTACTGCAATGGAAAAGTCATGGATGCTTTGGACCTTTGTTGAAAGGTGGCTACTGGCTTTGGCATCATGGTCTTGGGGTCTCTGCCGTATTTCTCTTCTACCTTTGATAGTAACTTTTCATTTGTATGGCGGCATTACTTTACTTATGTTAATATTTGTATCGATAGCAGGTATACTATATAAATTCCAGGATGTACTGCTTTACTTCCCAGAACAGCCCTCTTCTTCACGCCTTTATGTTCCTATGCCTACCGGTATACCACATGAAAACATCTTCATCAAAACCAAAGATGGAGTTCTTCTCAATCTTATTCTGTTGAGATACACTGGGGACAATGCAGCGTATTCTCCTACTATCATTTATTTTCACGGGAATGCAGGCAACATTGGTCACAGGTTACCGAATGCTTTGCTGATGCTGGTAAACTTGAAAGTAAATTTGCTGCTGGTTGATTATAGAGGTTATGGAAAAAGTGAAGGAGAAGCAAGTGAAGAAGGTTTATACTTAGATTCTGAGGCTGTGCTAGACTACGTGATGACTAGGTCTGACCTTGATAAAACAAAAATCTTTCTCTTTGGCCGTTCCTTGGGGGGAGCAGTGGCGGTTCATTTAGCTTCTGAAAATTCCCATAGGATTTCTGCCATAATGGTGGAGAACACATTTCTTAGCATTCCACATATGGCCAGCACTTTGTTTTCTTTCTTCCCAATGAGATATCTTCCTTTGTGGTGCTACAAAAATCAATACCTATCCTACAGAAAAATCTCTCAGTGCAGAATGCCTTCTCTCTTCATCTCTGGGCTATCTGACCAGTTAATTCCGCCAGTTATGATGAAGCAGCTTTATGAATTATCCCCGTCTCGGACAAAGAGATTGGCAATATTTCCAGATGGAACTCACAATGACACTTGGCAGTGTCAAGGTTATTTCACTGCACTTGAACAGTTCATCAAAGAAGTAATAAAGAGTCACTCCCCTGAAGAAATGGCAAAAACATCATCTAATGTAACAATAATATAATTGATATTCCCTTTTTTCTGATAAAACTGCACTGTACCTTGATTTGTGAAAAATTGTAAAAGAATGTCAATTTTTAAATGTGTATTATGTCTGTACTTGCCTAAAGAGTGAAATTAAACTTGGAAAGGTCTATTATGATCATCCATATAGTTTTTATATTTGCAACATTGTAAATGAGTGAACAGTTCTACAGGTCTTTCCCATACACTTTTTGGATTTGTTTATTCTTCCACTTGTTCGATATATACAATGAAGGCTGTTAAAAACTTCTTGTGACTACATTATTACAATTTACATTAGTTTAAGATGACAGAAGGCTCTTCAGTATTCTCTGCTGTATGTATCAGCTATTTGGCCAATCATGATTAGCAAAATATGTTCCATAACAATATTTCTCTTCTAGGATTTAGTTTAAGTATACCATGCATGATAGTGTTTTATTCTTTGAATTTCTGTGTTATGCAAGATATGCTAAGTAATGTAAATAGCATTAATGTCTGCGTATACCTAAGGGTGTACAATCCTGATTATTTTTATGGTTACATATGTTATATTACAAATTGAAGGTTAAGAGGAAAAGCCAATTTTCTATATTAATTTCATTATTTTTACTGTAGGAGTGCTCACAAATTTGAGTGTCCATGCCTAAAGGCCAAGAGATGTTTTTTCCTTGTACAGCCTGCTATCTGCGAAGAGAATTAACCGATGAAGAGAGGGGAAAAAATGTACCATCCAAATATAACTCTTTCTTTCAAAACAATTGTTTGTCCACAGCTCTTCAACTTAGCCATTATTAGTTGGCATCACAACAGAATCATCAGTTTAGGCAGGGTGTCCCATGTCTGTAGGTCAGGATAGCAGAAAGAGCAACACTGATGGCAGGTGGGGTGCTACATATAAACTTACATTTGATTTTAAATTTGATGAACTTAAACATGTCTGTACTCCCTCTACATACACTTCTAAAACAAGTAGTCTGTTAAAACATTAGAGTTTGATTTGTACGGTTTCTATGATAGGGATAAGAAAGCCACATAAACATTTAGACTCAGCAGATTTATGATTTGTTAAATTCTAGTGAATATAGATCATTTTATATTAACTCTTTTAGCCTTTTGTTTGCGGATTTTTTATTTAAATTTTATTGTATAGTGTGCAGACAGATTGTAAGTACCGTCAACAAAAATGTGAATTTCTTCCAGTCACATTAAGAGTTATTGGTGACCACTTTAGTGTCAACAGTGTTGAATAATAAGATAAGAGCCTGATTGTGACTGTCCTTCTAGAATGAGGATCCTTGCTTGAACAACTATACCAAAGCTGTCTGGCATCTGCTCAGTTAACATGTACAAATATATAAAATACCGTGTCTAGGTTTAATTACTCATTTGCTGCAGATGATATGCAGTTTGCCTATTCAACAAATAGCTTTTTTTTTTTAACCAGACTAAGTATATCTGTGAAAAAGATTTTCCGTTCAAAAATCTGTACCATTGCTGTTTCAGACTGAATTCTCTTAAGCCCTAATTCAGGAAAGCACTTCAGCACATGCTTAAATCCATTCCTGTTTAGGAGTGGCACTTAAGCATGTGCTCAAGGTCCGTTAGCTTCAGTGAACAAAGCTGCATTCCTGAACTGGTGCCTTAATGACTACTTTATTATATGGAAGTACAGGTATTGCACATGGATATGTAGTTATCAACAAATTAAATATGGACATGAGGGGTGAAATTTCTCAACTAGAGAAAATAGTTTTCAACGGTGGTTACTCGTTTTTCTTAATAAAGACATATCCTATATTGCTGCCATCTCAGTGACAAGTATATTTTTAATACTGCAGCCAGAAGTCCTTTAAAATGACTGGAGTCAACATTAGAACTGCCTAATGTTATAAACTCTCCTTGTCTCCTCTAATTATTTCAGTGTTGTGCGGTATATTTCTTTTCCTGTGTGATGTAGAAGTGGCAACCTTAACGGCTAAAAGAATTTAATGGATCATAATGTTCGTTTACTTGGTATATTCCTATCAGACCGTGTATATTTTTCACAAATTTTGTTCTTGTGTTATACTATTTCAGCTACATCACAGATTTGGAACTGACTAAATTCCTACAGAAAATACTCAGATATAATTTATTTATTCTAAGTGGGACAAATATTGGTGTTCTGAAAGAAAAAGCTTTTAATTGTAGCAGCCACTCATGCAGATTATTTGTTGAAGGTTGTAAATTCAGCTCTGTAAATAGCTGCTTCAAAAGTTGTCATATCTGGCTATTATTAAATTATGCCCAATATAAAATATGGCTTTCCAAAGCAAAAGCTGAACATAAATGTGTATTTTTAGTGTAAACTCTGACTCCATAAAGGGCTCTTTATACACTTGTATCATCTGAGTAGGGAATGTTGAATTGGGCCCATAGTTGCAAAAGCAACTGGTGTGGGGAGGGAAGGGGCAGGAAATCATGACAAACTAGAACTGTTTAGCAATGCACTCTTGATCACCAAACCATATCACCATAGTGACTGTGGGTTTTCAAGTCATATATCTGAAAACCTGCACATTGTGATAAATATTTATCCCAGGTATGAGGTGTCTATATTCATAGGATTTATTAAACTGAATACTGACCCTCCCCTTTTTACTCCTTCAACTACATACACATGTTCAGACTCCTTTCCTGTGCCATATAGGGATAGGGTCATGTTAAGCAGTGTGAATGAGAAACTGAATCTCTAAAAGGAGTTTACCCTTTCGCTTTGAAATCCATCTGGGGCAGGTGAGGGAATTCTTAAACCAATTTTGTTAAGTTCTGTTTTCTGTAAATGCTACACTGTTGTCAATGTGATTATTTATTGGTAACAAAAGTGGAGAAATATTCCCCCCCCCCCCACCCCCCTCCGTGAGGGAATCCTTCCCAGTTGGAACATCTGACAAGTCAAGATTTTTGTCTACAGCAATGCACTCATTCTGGCTCCAAATTGTACAGTGACAAACCAGTGTTTTGCTGTTGAATTTTCAGTTTGAGAAGCAGCTGTTATGGTTGGGTATTGAGAAGAATCTTTGCCGTTTGGCTAAAGTATTACTGCTGTTATATCATTTGTGTTTAACTGAAAAATAAATTGAAGGGTAATTAAGTCAATTGCACCTTTGCCAGTGCTCCTCTATGTAGAATATTCCCTCTTGCAAAAAATAACAGTAAGATAAAGTGTTTAACTGCGAACAGTATATATTCTTATTTTGTACGATTACCAATCATAGACTTGTTTGGGGAGAAGGGACTAAGTAGTCTGGATCCAGGGTTTACAGAGGGGTCACTCTTAGGTTTAAAGATATGGTAGTATACGCTTGAGTAGGAACTGTCTGTCTGTCTCTGTGTGTGTGTGTGTGTGTGTGTGTGTCTCTCTCTCTCTCTCTCTCTCTGTGTGTGTGTGTGTGTGTGTGTATATATATATATATGTATATATATATATATATATAATAGAAGTCAAAAGAATTGGGAGTCGAAATAGAGTAGCTGTGCCACTAGTGTCCTTGTGATAAATCCCCCCCAGGCAAGAGTACTTTATTTCTTGATGTAATTAGTGGAAACAATGCTTCCTATTGGCCCATGTTTACATTCCCAATATTTAGTTCTGAAACTGTGAAATGCAAAGATATAAGCTGTGCTTTCAAAGCGGAGGGAAATGACTAATATAGGTGCCCTCATGTCCATTCTCAGGTAAAAGAATACAGCACAAACATATTTGGCAGACTTGATATTTGTGGACAATCTCCCAGTTGTAAGGGTAGATGCACTCACTCATTCTCACTCTCTCTCCTGACTAATTAGTAGTGTCACCTTGGATGTTCTTATGGTGACAAATGTAAAAGTGAATAGTTCTCTGACCCTAAAATCCTAAGATTTGACAAGTTTACATGATTTGACACTTTCAGTTAGCAAAGAGATGCAGATATACCTTCAGTTATATTTCATAAATCACTTTCTTCAAGTGCATTTTAAAAAAATGATGTGCCAATTTGCAAGAGACACTTTGCCAAAAATAAAACTAATGCCTCCTGCACAGGACGGGTTTAAACTACGATTGGTGTGTCCCGTTTAGAGCAACTTATAATGCTGTCCTGTCTGTATAGTTTACAGTAGAATCATGCAGAAGAGAGAAGCCTATATAGCTAAAGCATATTCAATAGCTAAATAAAGCTGGTGTTCTGAATTTAAAGTCAGTCATTGAATGTTCAAGGAATGAATTTTCTTTAATTTTTTAGTATTCAGTTTAAGTATCCTACGAAGTAGTACTTCTAGTTCTATATTTTGTCCACTAAGCATAAATGTGTCAGTATATGTGCTAACCATTGCAGTTTTTACAAACACTTTCGTTCTAATCTGGTTTTTACAATAAAATTGATTTTACAAAACACATTCTATTTTTATGTACTGACGTGCAATAAATTGATACATTAAAAGTGCCATTAATGTCTTGTTCCAGTTTGTGATATGTCTTCAGAATGAATTTAGGCTTTTTTGGATTGCCTGGTAACTGCTGCTGTTTAACAGGTAAAATATTTACAATTTATTTACAAAACAAATGAATGTAAATGGAATACAGATTGCCCATATTAGATGTTCTGTTACTGCACAGAAATATAATTGACAAGGTGGTTAGTAGATTAATTTCAAGCATCCATTTCTAGGACCTCTAACCTGTTTTCAGCTTTTCAGAGTACAGCTCATAATCGGTGACCTTCTGCTACCCTTTTTCACCTTTACATTTTTCAGGTTTCCTCTTCTCCCCGCCCCCTTATATTTCCTCTTTCAGACTGAAAGATTGTCTGAATATTTAGTTTCTTAATCTGGATTAAAAGCAAGGTGAAAACATTCTGAAATCTGTACAAGATGTCTTCCATCCTCCCAAAAAACTTTCACTAGCTCCACTACCTAATCATCCTGAGATACAAATTTAAAATGTCAGTGGCATACTTGATCTTATGCAGGCTTATGTAATCATACTTGGCTTTTAACCTGTGCTTGCAAAACTATATTATGTCATAGGCAAATCCCTACTTACTGCAGAAGACTGTGAAAACTACTGTTGGGGTTTTGTTCATCACCATTACTCAGTGACTGAGGGATTTCTTGCCCTTTTATATTACCTCAATATTGCCCTCAATATTACCCCTCCAGGATATAAAAGGGTTATGGTATGTCTTTCACCTTCTTTTGAAAGACCTAGAGGACAGAATTTAAAATTCACCATTTGAACTTCCAGGCAAAAAGAATTTTAACTTGTTTAGTTCTCAGAAAGGAAATTTAAAAGGGAAAATTGCAAGGAAAAGTCATGTCGTATTTTTTGTTTGTTTTGTTTTTTAAAAAACCCTACACAATGCACAGTAGTTCCCTGAATGTTAAGCATATTCCACATGCAAGTAATTCCACATGCATGGAAGAGCTCGGCATTAATTTTTGAAAGGTTAATGGTTTACCTACACTTGTCTTAACTATGAAAAATGAATAAACATGTAACTTAAGAAATGCAGTGTAATAGAAGTGGCTGGATTGCATGGTACAGGAACCTGAGTAGAATGAGATGTTACATGCCAGCCTGTAACAGCTTCATAAAGTTTTCTGCGCTCCACTTGAGACATCTTTAAAGGGGTTTTATTTTTCAAAGCATTTTTCCTGAAAAAAGACTCCTTTAAAAATCTCTCAAATTGGTGACCTAAAACCACTAAAGGAAAATCTCGGGCATTAGCTTGATTTTTCCCCCCCCCCCCTTTCCCCTGCTAATCTAAACAGTTGTGAAATAACCATGTTGATCTTTAACTTGTCATTAGAGTTGAGGTTCCCCCTCCCCCTCCCAAAATGTTGATTAATGGGAGCAGTTCATCTTTCTCTGAGCTATTTTGTCATGCTGTGTGCAAGCTCTGCATATGATGCAGCATGAGTTTATTTTTGGTGCACAGTTTGAAGATTATCTTTTCACTCATAAGATTTAGGCTTAGCTTTTAAATAAAAGCTTAGGTGCTGGAGCACAATAATAAAGAAACTTTAAAATGGAAAAATATGCAGCCGGTTGCGTAGACACCCGCAACTGCATTATACACAGAGCCATGGATGTATATTGCCTCTAATCTAAGAAAAGTGCTGACTCCACCTGCTTTCTCAAGGAGGCAGAGACTTCAGGTTTTGTAACTCACAATGCAGTGTGCCAACTGGTTGTAAAATTTGAAAATGAAAGGCCGTGCCAAGGGCGTAGTATTCCGTGTTCCGTGAAGACTGTAGCAGCTCAGTGGGAGAGCTGGCTGTGTGTAAATGAGACTATGACTTGACACTACTAAGATCCTTAGCCCTGTGCTCCCCTTGTTACTGGGTCTGCAGGGACCCTAACTGCTACTGTAGCCCATGAACTCAGACTCCAAGGCCATAAGGTACTGTTGTGATCTTCTAGTCTGACCTGTATAACACAGGCCCTAGAACTTGCCCCAAAATAATTCCTAGAGGATATCTAGAGTACCCACTTCCAGCTGAGGAGGGGTGGTTTCCTTTTAACTTCATCACCACGACTCATTTTAGCTCAGATGTACAAAGCTTGTTTCGTTGTGTTTTACATAAGGGCGTGGGTAAAGGCAGTAGCGTTATGTTGCTAGGTAACCAAACTTCAGAATTCTGTACAAGGTAAGCTTTGTTTTTTCTCATGCTTCCCCAGCTCAAGCAGTGTGACCCTTTTCTAAATTCCTTTTCCAGCATGCAACCAGACAGAAGAAATGATTGCTGATGGTGGCTCCAAAATATAAATCCCATTTATTTCTATTTGATCCTGTTTTACTTTCTGTATGGGACTTTATCTTTTCTTGTTCTACAGTTTGCTTCATAAAATAATCCTCTGCTTATCATTTTTCTTTCCTGTAGTATTCCAGTTCTCTTTAAAAGGCACTCTAAAATAACCATGTTTACAGAGCATTCAATGGAACTGTAGATGTAAATTGCCCATCTATGTAGTTTACATGACTTTTGTGCACTGTGGAGTGAAGGCCTGAACTTGCAGTTCTTGCACAGACAAAATTGCTACTGACATCAGTGTGAATTTTGTGTGAGTGGAAATGTAGACGGTAACTATATGAAAAAGATAAACCGTGGGGGGGAAAGAGTGGAGTCTGTGGTGGATCACAGAAGAAGAAAAATAACATTACTCAAAATGCAACATATAAGCCAAGCAGCTGTGTTATACTTCCCAAAAAGAAATACATACCCTGAAGAGACCGTTTTGAATTTGGTGACTTGTATACTAAGGTGTATGCTGCCTTTCAAATGGGTTTTGTTCAGGCTGTATTTTAATACGTAATTTAAGTAGGATCATAAGGAGATATTTTCTCTAAAGCTGGCTAGAGAGGAAGCCTCTGTATTTCACTCATTCTTCCCCTGTCCAAAATGTGTACAGTACTGCTAAATTATTTCAAGCTTTTAAAAAAAAATTGTGTTATGTGATTATACTTAAATTACCTGGGCAGCCCCCCAGACACTGCATACATAGCCAAGATAACAGTGAAGGAACAGCTATAGCCATGCTGTGCCCTGTGTGAGACAGGGACTTCCTTCTTATTTCCTGATTCTTAAGGGCTGGCCTTCACTACTGGGAGATTGACGCTGCTGCAATCGATGCAGCAGGGATCAATTTAGCGGGTCTTCACTAGACCTGCTAAACCGGTGGCAGAGTACTCTCCAGTCGACCCTGGTACTCCAGCTTTCTGAGAAGAGTAAGGGAAGTCAGCTGGAGAGCGTCTCCTGTTGACTCAGTGCAGTGAAAACACCGGGGTAAGTTGACCCTAGCTGCGTCAACTCCAGCTACGTTATTCATGTAGCTGGAGTAGTGTAACTTAGGTCGACTTAGCCCCGTAGTGAAAACAATCCCACTATCGTGTGGTCCAGATGCTGGTACTTGAAGGTGCTCAGGGGAAATTTGCACTTCATCTCAGAGGACTGAGTCTAAGCATGCTGCTGCTTAAGTAGGGGCAAGGTGAGTGTGACCTCTTTTCATCGGGAGCTGTTGTATAAGATTGAAGTCAGACAGAGTCTGACTGGCCACTTTGGAAAGGGAGGGGGTTAGAGAAAGGACTTTGAATAATATTTGTTAGTCTCTAAGGTGCCACAAGTACTCCTGTTATTTTTGCGGATACAGACTAACACGGCTGCTACTCTGAAACCTTTGAATAATATGTTTCTGAAAATGGAAGCTCTGCTCACTCTGTTCTTTGCTCTAACCTCTATGTGCTCCATGCTGTCTTGTATACTGGGGCATGCCAGCCTGTTTTGTTTTGGGGGGTTTTAAGCAGTTATAGGAAACGGTGCCATTTTCACGCTAATTTCGAAGTATCCAATGTTGACCCATCGGTCGGTTAGCCATTCTGCACTTTGCATCTGAACATACACCTATAGCATAGACCACAGTCTTCGGTGGACAGAGATTCTGCATAGTGGCATCCAAGGATTTGCCCTAACTCTTTTTAAAACCATGAGATTTTGTTTTAAATTATTTGAATTTATCCCTTGGCCATCTCTTAAATATTTATTCCTCTGACCTTATTCATGAGACTTGTAGTCTTATGTGCTTTTTAAAAACTTCTTTGTGAGAAATAATTTTCATTCCTTAAAGAGGAAGGATGCTTTTGTGGTTAGGGCACTGGACTGGAACTCAAGAAATCAAGGGTTCAGTTCCTGACTCAACCACAGACTTCCTGTCGGACCTTGGGCATGTAAATCTCTCTGTGCCTTGGTTCCCCATTTGTTTAATGGATATAATAATACTTAGTAGATTTTTAGGTTAGAAGGGCCATTATGGTCATCTAGTCTGACCTTTTGCATGATGCAGGCCAAAATACCCTCACCCTGTAATTTTGTCATCAAGCCTGCAACTTCTGTTTGAACTACAGCATATCTCTTAGAAAGAGATCAAGTGATGGAGAATTCATCGCATCCCTAGGTGAGTTGTTCCCATAACTAGTTACCCACACTGTTTAAAAATATGTGCCTTTTTTCTAGTCTGAGTTTGTCTAACTTATGCTTCCAACCATTGAATCTCATGCTTTTTTCAGTCTATCAGAAATCTCTTCCTAATTAAGGCATTTATAGATCATGATCAAGTCACCTCTTAACCTTCTTTTATCTAAACTAAATAGATTGAGCTATATTAGCATCTCACTATAAGGCATGTTTTCCAGGTCTTGAATCGTTCTTTTAGCTGTTTTCTGGACCATTTCCAATTTTTCAGTATTTTTTTTTTTTTTAAATGTGGAACCAGCACTTGGCACATCATTCCAGTAATGGTCTTGCTAATGTTATATACAGCAAGAATACTACCTCCCTACTATTACTTGATATGCACCGCATATACATTCAAGGATTAATTTGCTCTTTCAGCTACAGCATCACATTGGGAGCTCTCAAGTTCAGTTGGTTATTTGTAAGGCTGCAATTCTTTCATGGAGGTTGCGGAAGTCACAGATTCCATGACCTCTGTGACTTCTGCAGCAGTCGGTGCTGGCTGGTTCTGGGGACTGCCCATGCAGCGGTCCCGCTTGGCTGGCCTTAGGAGCTGCCCCGGGGCCAGCCACACCAGCCACTGCTCAGGCAGTCCCAGGCAGCTGACTCTGGGGACCGCTGGAACAGTGGCCAGTGTGGCTGGTCTGGGGAGTGCCCAAGCAGCAGTCATGGGGGTGCCCTGGGGACCTCCCAAGCAGTAGCAGTCCCAGGGTGGCTGGAGCAGTGGCCCAAGGAGTGCCTGGAGGCCATCCGGAGAGCAGTCCCCGGGAGCAGCGGCTGGGGGGCAGTCAACCCCCAGCACTAGAGCAGGCGTACCCCGGAGCAGCGGGGCCCCAGAAGTAGAGATTTAGTCACAGGTATTTTTGGTAAAAGTCATGGACAGGTCATGGGCTGTGAATTTTTATTTATTGCCCTTGTCCTGTCTATGACTTTTACCAAAAATACCCGTGACTAAATCTTAGCCTTAATTATTTGCCATGACCCCTCCTTTTCATAGTTACTGCTTTCCAGGAGATAGCCCCCATCTGACCTACATTCTTTGTTCCTACATATCCTTGCATTTATTTGTGTTTTAAAATACACGTTCAGATGAGCCCACCTTACCAAGTGATCCAGATTAGTCTGTGTAAATGACCTGTGCCCATCTTAATTTATCACGCTACCAATTTTGGTGTAATTTGGAAATTTTACCAGCAATTATTTTGTTTTCTTCCACATCATTTATAAAAATTGATTATTAGTGAGTCAAGCAGATTGCTTTTAAGACTCTGCTAGACACAACCCCATTGGATGACAATTTCCCATTTACAATTACTTTTTGGGATCTATGTTAACCAACTTTTAGTCCATTAATATGATTTTGTATAGTGCTAACTTTATCAGAATGTCATGCAGGGTTACATCAAATGCTTTACAGAAGTCATCAGTTACTTTTAGCATCTAAACTTGTGATCTCACCAAAAAATGTTTGTGTGACAAGATCTATTTTGCATAAACCTGTTAATGTAATTGATTATGCTATTGTCATTTTAATTCATCACCAATAGCTTCCCATATTTGGCCTTTTCATGAATTTGCATGGCATCGATGTCAGCCTAAAGCAGGGGTCGGCAACGTTTGGCACGCGGCTCACCAGGGTAAGCACCCTGGCGGGCCGGGACAGTTTATTTACCTGCTGACATGGCAGGTTCGGCCGATAGCGGCCCCCATTGGCCGCGGTTCACCGTCCCGGGCCAATGGGGGCGGCGAGAAGCGGTGCAGGCGAGGGTTGTGCTGGCCGCGGCTTCCCGCCGCCTCCATTGGCCCGGGACGGCAAACCGCGGTCAGTGGGGGCCGCAATCAGCCGAACCTGCCGCGTCAGTAGGTAAATAAACTGGCCCGGCCCGCCAGGGTGCTTACCCTGGCGAGCTGCGTGCCAAACGTTGCCGACCCTTGGCCTAAAGTTTCACAGGTTATCCCATTTACCTTTTTAAAATATTGGCACATTACCTTTTTTTCCAGTCCTCTGGAATTTCCTCTGTGTTTTGCAAATTTGTTAACAATAAACATTAGTAATTCAGAGAGCTCTTTGATCATTTTTTTTTTTTTTTTTTTTTTTTTTTAATCTTGGGTTACTACTTACTACTCTTCCATTGTCCTCCCTGTGGCTGTCCTGTTTATTTAGATTGCAAACACTTCAAAGCAGGGACTGTCTCTTATATGTACATGCAGTAGCTAGAACAATGGGACCCTACACAACTGAGGCCTCTAGATACTATGTAATACAAATTATAATTCCTGTTTATGTGCCAAATAAATACACTTCTCAGATAATATATAATCATTAAAGTACACAACCCATAAAATATATAGCAACTAAAATTACCCTGAATTTCATTGGAGGGGAGATCATGGGATTCTGTTCTACATAGGTTCTCAAACTGCCCTAATCACCATAATATCTGAGCACCTTCCAGTAATACAGTAAGTGAGATGGATGACATCTTTCATGTGTGGTTCTTTCTCATTCTCTCCCCAGGGGGAGAATTTGTGTGTGCAGTGTAGTGCTTGTGGTATATGCTGTTACATATTTGTTAGAAAAGGCAAGGTTGAAAAAGTATACATTGCACTTAGAGTGAGAAGGTGTGAGGTTTATGATGGTCCTTTATTCCTGAAAGAGTTCATTCCACAGTCTGAGACCATCCCCAAGATCCTGTTTCTTACACAGACGAGTTTTACCCTTGTAGTAAAAAGTTCCATTATTCCTGTTTACCACAGTCCTCATCCTGGAGCATCAGATGATCTCTTAGATGTCATGGGCCCAGACTGTTGTGTGCTTTGAAGATGAGGACTGAGGCCTTGAACTTAGCTTTTATGGGAAGTCAATGCAGAGTGTGGTGGACACGTCTGACATTTTCATGGTCGTCTGTGTTGCTTAAAGGGATGTACTACAACATTCTGTTCTAGCTGAATTAAGCAAGGGATGGCAAGAGTGTAAATTACAATAGAACTTCCGTTACCTCACCTCAGGAATGGAGGTTGTTCATAATTCTGAAATATTCGTAACTCTGAACACAATGTTATGGATTTTTTTTCAAAAGTTTACAACTGAACATTGACTTAATACAGCTTTGAAACTTTATTATGCAGAAGAAAAATGCTGCTTTCCCTTTATGCTTTAGTAGTTTGTTTAATACAGTACTGTACTGTATTTGCTTTTTGGGGGGCGGGGGTGAAGGGGAAGCTCTGCTAATGCCCAGTTATATACTTCTGGTTCCAAATGAGGTGTGTGGTTGACTGGTCAGTTTGTAATTCTGGAGTTCGTAACTCTGAGGTTCTGCTGTAGTTAGATTCCCCTCACCCCGTTTTAGGATTCTGTCAAAAAGTTCAGAGGGATGCAGGGATTAATAGGACCATAGGAAGAGATGAGCCCAAAGCCAAGCACAGAGGTTTACAAAGTAAAATTAAGCAGACAGGTTTAAATTCCATGAATTATCTTTGCCTTCTAAAGTGCATGCATGGTGGAACAAGTTCTTCCTCTTTTTGGAATTCTCCATACACTTCCTTTCTACCATCCCCTTTGTATCAATCCTTGGTTAATCCCACATCCAAATGCTTGAACTCTGCAGCAGAATCAGCAAATTTATTAAACAAATTGTAATTAAAAGTTGTTCTCAAATTCTGGGGGAACATCTGGCCCTCCCTTGAGCCTGCAACTTCACACAGTCAAAGAAATGAAATACGCTGCTCCCTGTACTCTGCTACCTGTACTTGGGGAAACTTTTTTCTGTGTTTAGGATACAGGTTAATGATAGAAATTCTGTCAGTCCATGCACTGACATACATTCCGTTTTCTTGAGAACGACTGTATATTTCTATTTTTAGAGACCGCATTATGTGTTAGGTTGCGACAGGATACAGTACTTTGGCAGGGAGTCTTACATCTCTTCTGCACTATTTCCGAAGATTCAGGATACAAATAGTATCCGATGTTTTAATCTTGTCTGGGTACAAAGATAACAGGAGATGGTAATGGGCAAGTTGCCATAAAGAGTAAATAGCTGAAAGTGAAATGAGGAAGGTAGATTGAGCAAGCAGCTGAAGAGAGAATAATAATTTGCCAAGATGCAGAGCAGTAAGAAGAAAGCTAAGGGAGCCTGCATCTTAGACACTTACCCTGTACATTAAACTTAATGTTTGTATCAACAGCTCCATATGACAGGAAGTGATCTGGGCGTTTTGGTCAGATATTTTGACTGCCCTTAGTTTCAGCCAGCAACTGGCAAAATGGATTACACCCCAGA
Source organism: Emys orbicularis (assembly GCF_028017835.1). Lineage (NCBI taxonomy): Eukaryota > Metazoa > Chordata > Testudines > Emydidae > Emys > Emys orbicularis. The sequence goes on along the minus strand of NC_088683.1, from coordinate 261,389,831 downwards.
AGGAGACAGAGCTGAATGTTCCCTCTGCCTTTAGTAAGGAAAGAGCAGAGATGAAATCCGTGGACTGTGTGCACGTCATCCAACAGAAGGGTATCTTCTCCTCTCCTCCTGCTCTCCCTGGTGCTGGTTTGGGCAGGAAAGGACTCCTCTCGGTCACATTCCTGTGGCTTGCAATGCTCCTGTCCTCTTCTCTTGCAGCAGTGTGTCTTTACCACGTTCTCACACTTAAAGCAGAACTAGCAACTCTCCGCAGCGAGCTGATCTACAGAGTCCAGGCAAGAGCTCCGCTACCCCAGTCCCAGGATGAGAGTAAAGAGGGTACTGTATCCTCTTCTTCCTTGCAGTTATCAGCAGCTGCTGCCAGGCAGGTGAGTTACAGTGCCCTCTGAGACCTGCTCTTGTTGCTAGGATGAGGAGGGGATGAGTATTTGGAGCTGCTTTCCCTGCTCTAACCTTGTCTGTCATTGTCAGGAAATCAGGCTGCCTGATTCTGAGGCAGGTGAAGGTGATGAAGAGAGAGGCTGGAATGCAGGCAGAAGCAGAGGGAGAAGGTCTGCTCTGCCCACAGAAGAAATAAGTAAGTGACAAGACGGGTTGAACTGCTTGGAGGAAGATGTATAGATACTGGAGAGACAGGGGATGGGGTTGGGAGGTGAGGAAAACAGCAGAGCTTGACTCACGTTCTCAACTGGAAGAAACAGCAGCACAATGTCCCCCCTTGCTTTACACTGTTGTTGTAGAATGAATGGTGTTAACTCTAAACATAACAGCCCAAATGGAATATTGATCCCCTGCCCAGTTTTTGATCCCCTTCTGGCAAGTTTTTGGATATGGATCCCAACCTGCTTCTCATCACTCAAACATCTCTCTCTAGTGAACCAAACCAGAGCAGTAAATTCACACAACTCTGAGTTCAGATTTTTTTTCTTTTTAAATCATAATAAAGTCACTTTTCTGGTAATACTTACCAGTTTCCTCATGAAAGAGAGAAGTGGCGGGACAGCTTCATAGCTTTGTTTGGGGAAGTCTTAAGTTTTCACAGAGAACAGCTAATTTGTACCTGTCAAGAGGCAGAACAAAAAGAATCCAACAGATTAGTCACTCTTGCTCAAAATGTTTCTCTTTAAAAAAGGGGGGAAGTCCGGGGGGTGCCGTAGGTGCTGGGGGAGGATGGCTGGGCCGCAGTGCGTGGCCTGGGATTCCCGCTTGTGTTCGGGAGGGGGGGAGAAGCGAGGGGAGGTTTGGCAGGGCTGGCAGGGGCTTCCTACCTGGCTCCACATCTCTGCAGCTCCTAGGTGGTGGAGGGGCACAAGCGCCAGCTGTCGCAGCTCCCATTGGCCGAGAACCGCAGCCAAGGGGAGCTGTGGGGACGGGGCCTGCAGGCGCAGGCAGCACACGGTGCAGTCTCCCCCAGCCCCTCCGCCGCCACCTAGCTGCAAGGCCATGCCAGTGGGAGCCCCCCATCCTGAGATTAGCTCTTCCCCCACTCCCCAATCTCCTGCCCCTAGCTCTGAGCCCATTCCCACACACCCAAACTGCTGCTGCTGGCCCAGGGGCTGCCCGGCTCGGGCATCCCCTGAACCAGCACCAGCTGCTGCAGAAATCAGAGGTCACGGAAAGTCACGGAATCTGTGACCTCCGTGATAAACTCACAGCCTTACTCATGACCCATAAAATTTAATAGGCATATAAGTGCATGAAGAGCGCTAAAGTTGTCCCTATAGTTCCCAAAGAGTCAATGTACTTTTTATTATAATAAAGACCCAGTTTACCTCCTCATATTACACTGATTTAACTAAAGGGGGTTTGTAAATTGATAAAAATCAGGGCAGTCCTCATGTGGTCACTCTCTTAAATTAGTTTGACTGGATGTTGATTTAGTTTAATTCAGTAATTGATTTAGTTAAATCAGCAATTTGTGTGTACATCAACCCTAAATCAGACTTTAAACTATCAGCCAAAGACACGTTTTAAGTAAAGTGAGATGTTTATTTAACTGAAACTTCACTTAGTAGGCTAAAGCCCAAGTTACTGTATAGTCACTTACTTTCCCCTGAGTACCCAAAAAGAAAATACCGTATTCACTGAGGACCTAATCCAAAGCCTATTGAATTCAATGGGGTTATTACAGTTGACTCAATAGACTTTGGATCAGGCCCTTAGTTTAATAAAACTCTCAATACAGTACAGAATCAAACGATCATTATTTTTTCTTTGTATTACCATGGTCCCTAGGAGCCCCAGTCATAGACCAGGATCCCACTGTGCTAGGCGCTGTACAGAACAAAAGGACAGTCCCTGCCCCAAAGATCTTACAATCTAAGTATAAGACACGAGACAATAGATGGAGACAGACTGATAGGGAGCACAAGGAAATAATGAGACCGTATTGGTCAGCATGATAGGCAGTGTTCTTAGCACACCAGCAGCCTAACCCTTGTCAAGTTCTTGGTAGGCATCATCACAAAGGAAAGTTTTAGGAAAAATGTGGAGGATATTGAGGTCTCTTTGTGGATGTTTATGGGGAGAATCTCCCAAGCGTGAGGGGCAGTGTGGGAGAAAAGCATGAAGGTGCTTGAGCTTGGAGGTTGGCATTTCTGGCTGATCAGAGGTGGGAGTTGATATCTTGATAACAAATGCAAAATAAGGGTAGAGTGGAGGTAGGCTGTGAAGGGCCTTTAAAATGAAGTCAAGTCACTTATGTTTGACGCGATAGAGAAAAGGCATCAGTGGAGAGACTTGGTCAAAGCAACAGGCTAGAAAAATGATCTTTGCAGCAGCATTGTGAACGGATATGAGCAGGGCAAGATTGCATTTGTCAAGTAATCAAGACACAAGATGAGATGAATTTTCGCAGTGTGGATGGCTAGGAAAGGCTGTCTTAGAGATGTTATGCAGAAAAAATCTGCAGTTTGAGAAAACTTAGTGCTCTTTGTGCAGCCCCATCGACTTCTTATGGCATTTCACCAGAGCCACTGAGCTAACATCCTTGGTTTTGCTTAAACTTTTAGTATTCTTCTATGCCTAACACTTAAATACAAGCAAAAACACCTACTGGGGTTAGATACCAGCTTTGATAAATGTAATTGGATTTAGCACGTTGCAAGCTTATTTGGCTTTCTCAGCCACAGGTCTCTGGTGGCTTTTATCAGTCCCTCTTCAAATGTTATTTGGAGAGAGCAATTGTATTATCCTACTCTTACTTACTCAGCCTCCTCTGAAGTCAAAATTCAGATTTATTCTCTTCAAGGTGTCTACCAACAAGTATCTCCAATTTACCAGTCTTCACATCCGGTTTCTGTTAGCTTAAATAAAGACAACTTTTGATTGTCATAGTATAGAAAATAGAAAGAATCACAAAGTGAAAATGGACTTAAAAGAAAAATTATACTAAGTCAGTTATCGCTACAAAAGTGTCACTAATGAGGCCCCACAATTTAGGTTACAGAGTACTGGTGAAGTGAGTTGAAAACCTTGTATATTAAAGTCTCTTTGTGGCTCACAGGAACGTCACTATGTCCATTTTTTTCAGTCCCAAAGGTCTGCATAGTCTCCAGCAGGAACTTCTTTAAAACAAATAACTTTTAGAGAGACATGTCAAAATGAGGCAGATGCCAAAATGAGAGAGAGATCTTCATAATAGGATTGTCCCTCTTCTCTCTTGCATACAATGTTGCAGTGACATCAGCTTTCCAGTGTTCACTAAGAAACTGTATGTCCCTGGATCAAACTTTCTGGCCCAGTGAGGTTCACAAACACCATAGTTTGTGAACTATGCAGATAGTCTTACAGCAGAGGGGCCGAAGTAACCAGGAAGGATGGTGGTGTTCATGGTGCTGAATCCTCTCACATTTAGTCATGGAAATGGTTGTCACTGCAGATTCAGTCTTCAAGTCCTCACACATTTTGGTGCCACCCCAATCCTTCTAGGCGCTGAATGATCCTACGTATTCTGTTTCATTCATTTTGAAGTCATGAGCTTAAAGTTAAGCGTGTGCTTAAGTGCTTTGCTAATTCAAGGCCTTAGAGAGCAACTTATCGGTAAAGTATTTTTATGAATATATTAGTTTCTGATAGTCTCACATTTTACTTTAACTCTTATGAGATCATTGACCATAGTTCACTGATAATTTCATTGGTTTAATAAAAAGTTAATAGAAAATGTCATCTCAAATATTATTGTTGACATCTCTCTTCATTAGGCAGTAGGTAAAGACAGTATTTTAAGTTAATTAAATATGAAGAAGCTAGTTTTGATAATGTTAAATATTTTATTCAAACTTTTTTTTTATTAATGTTAATATATATTTCAGGCATTAGTTTTCTTTTATATGTACCATCATTCATCCCATATACCCAATCCAGCAGCTGTTGCCTGCATAGAACTCCTGCTTAATACTCTTCTTTTCATTTGCTGGGAGTTCTGCATGTAAAAATGACCACACAGTAGGGTTTTGATTACTATGAAGAGTGAAACACAAATGAACACATCACAATTATGGTCTTTTTAAAGTTTATTTTGGAGGACACTATTATATTTTTATAATATATAATCAGCAGTGCTAGTACAATATGTACCCTTGAAAGTTAAAGCCCAAGTAGATGGAAAAGAGGTGGTTTTGATCAACATTCCTAATATAGCGGTATGCTTATCACTCAAAGTCAGAACTCTTGCTGCACTGAGTGGGAGTTAATAGACTATTGCCAGGAGTGCATATAATTAACACCCAGGCAGAGAAATCATCAAACCATTTATGACAGGACTTTTTTTTTTTTTTTTTTTTTCAAGAGCAATGAGTATCTTTCTTTCTGACAGGGGAAAATATAGGGTCTTCAGCACAACTGAAACTAGCCCCATATTAAACACTATGGTTACATTTGTTCATTTTGTGCCAACATGTTTTATGCCAGAGATCCATGCACCGTGATGTCCAGGAACAAGAAGGTGGTTTTTGGTTATCTGAGCCAAATTATTAGTCCCTGTGTGTGCCAAAGTTTCATTCACAAGTACTGTGTGGGCCTGATTCTGATCTAATTTCCACCAGTGCGACTCCAGAATAACTTTGATGCCAGAAGAAAATAAGGGATATTAAAATTAAGCCCTTTGTCAGTTTAAGCTTTGGTAAAGTTTTTTTGTGGTTATTCCATGAATTAACAGCAAATATTTACTGTGGTGTACTGAGAAGTCACAAAGCACCTGCTCCAATTTCCCTAATAAAAGGCTTGGGCTCCATTTAGCCACAGAAAATTTCCACATTGTTCAAACATCAGTGCAATAGCCTAATCTGGCATACAAGCCAGCAAATTCACACCCGCAACTGTCAAGATCCTCTTCGGCAGATGCCCATGTCCAGGCTAAATAATTAACAGCGTGCAAACTTCAATGTTAGCTTGTTATAGCTATCACCTTTTGTCTGTTTCCTCTAGCTATTCCAGGCTTGCCAGAAGAGAGAGAGGTGGCAATGGATATGATTTAATTAGGCCACAACTGTATTCTCATAAAATATTTGGGTGTACTTGGCAATAAATTCAGGTGGTCATCATTGCTTAATCATTTCCACGTAATCCTCATCCTGGTCCCAGCCATCCCATAGCTGGGACCTTGCCACCCTTTGCTTGTAGGAGGTAAAAGGGAGCTATGAAACGAGGGGGTTGGCTCCCCACTCTACCATACACAGGAGCCCTAACCCCACTTTCTCAGGTCTCTTTAGGAATGCCTTTTTCCAGTGCTTTTTCAATCCATGGTGTTTGACAATCGTATCCCTTCTATAACGAGACCCTGCACTGGACATCTGCTAAGAGTCTTGTATGCTAAGTTGTGATGTTATAACTAAGGCTACAATTTAGTCATGGGTATTTTTAATACAAGTCATGGACAGGTCATGGGCAATAAACAAAAAGTCATGACCTGTGACCTGTCCATGACTTGTACTATAAATACCCCTGACTAAATCTTAGCTGTGGGGCCGCTGGTCTTGGGGGTGGGGGGATGACCCGGGTCCAGTGGCACCAGCTGCTGGGGGTCACCCCATTCCCACCCCTGCTCCAGCCGCCCCCAGGACCGCAGCCAGGGAGCAGCGGCTGGCTCTGGGGCAGCTTCAGCAGCAGCTGGTGTGGCTGGCTGCAGAACCACTCCAGCAGCAGCAGGTGTGTCTGTCCCTGGGGCAGCTGGGGCCAGCCACACTGACCGCTGCAGAAGTCATGGAGGTCAAGGGAAGTCACGGAATTCATGACTTCCGCAACCTCCAGGACAGACACGGAGCCCTAATTATAACCTAACCCTCATGCCCTTCCCCACTGGTTTCCAGACCTGTTGTGGGGAAGATGAAAAAACCCACCCTGCCTTGGCCAATCTTTGCCTGCCATCCCCCAAGGGGGAAAAAAGGGTGACTAGCATAATGCCCCCAGCAAGTCATGAGGATACCCAGTATTTTTGCAAATGTTATGGAAAGGTGGGTGCAGTTCTCAAGTTCTACTTCTGGTCTGGAAAAGAAAAAAAATGATTTTTGTTTTTGTTTTTTTGTTTCTGCTGACAGCAATGTAAGTCAAAGAGGAAGCAACCACTCCTTGACCACATGGCATGAAGAGATTTAATCCAGGACATGCAGTTTAGCATGAAAGATCCAATTTGCTGCCTGGATGAATCAATACTATGCATATTATGTGAAATATTGGGCACTCAAAAATAGTTACACAAAAGTAAACTCTCCCTTTTAAAAGACAAATAAATTCCATTATGTGCAATTAATATGTACATAAAATATTTGGGGTGAATTACATAGCAAATCACTTATTATGTGGAACATAACACAGTAATTGTCAATCTATTAAGATCAATATACTGCAACAAATATTTTGGGGATATATGTTAGATCTGAGTCACATCCCCTAAATACGGCTAACCTGCCCTTACACTGGGATTAGGCTGTCTTTACTAGTTTATGTATCTGAAGTATTTATAGTACTGAGTGTCAGATTAACCAGTTTTAAAAATGCACAATTGAATCATATAGGGATATTTCATCATTCCCGTCTATGGATGAAAAATAAAGCAAGCAGCCCCTAGAAGAAAAATGGGATAGAAACAAACAAAATCCCACTTCATGTAGAATAATACAGTACTCAAGCATGTTCCAGAAAGTCCACGGAGAATATATGAGGGCCATGAAAGAAAGAAGGGATGTGTGGAAATCCTTTTAGCAAGCGTCTCTCTAAAGATACTTACGGGGCTAATGCCAATGTGTTCAAACTCGGGCGTACCCTAAGGCATGCCTAAATTGTGTGCCTAAAGCCATGTTTAGGCACCTACATAAGTAGTTTGTTTTTTTCAAAGTTACTGAACTCTGCCGACTCTATTTGGCATCAATGGGAATTGTTAGTGTTTGGCACCTCAGGCCACTTTTAATTAGCACCATAATCCATACGTATGTACTTAACTTTAGGCACCCACATTTGAAAATTTCTTCAAGAATTAATATACTGGAAGGTTAGGTCCCAACTTATTAGGACATGGGTAACTATGCAAATAAAGATTTTATAAAACCAGCATGGGAGGGGATATGATAATATTGATACGAAGTCTCTGATCATGCATAGATGTATACATAAGCGCAGTCTGCAGTCTCATGTGTAAGAAACGTTGCTAGAGCAACAGCTTCACTAGACTCACAGGACAGTCCTTCCTAGTGTTTTGGAAAATAAGCATGCGTTGCTCAGATAGGCCACATCCCTTTAAGTTCTGTCTGTGGTTTGTTAATGCACCTGAAGTCTCTAACTTCAGAAGTATCCGTTTAGCTCAGGGAAGAGACATTACATTCTGAAACTTGGTTTCTATATATTTTTTTTCCCCTGGAGGTATACAAGTTAGAAAAAAGTTTGTCTTACAAGAAGAGCAGTTCTTTTCTGTATGAGGTCCCAAGAGATTATGCAAGTTTTGAATACTCCAGATGCAATGTATACTGTCATCATGATGTTGTAATCTGTTTTCTTCAGTTGTTATAATATGTTTTTAGATGATCTTAAACAATTTTATACACATTGTGACATTATTAATTATTATTATATTAATCATTTATTATTAGGGAAGGACTTAGCCCACAAAGTTAGAACTCAGATCTGAATTTACACAGAGTTTAGGGTGTTCAGATAAGGGGGTTTTTTTATTCATTCCAATCTATTATTATTAACTTACTATTTGTTAATTCCGTATTTGTGTGTGTATGTGTTTGGCGTTGTAGTCTGAGTAAGTCATCGTTACTTCTTGAAATAAATTGACTATCAGAACTCATGTGTTGCTGAGGAACCATACTGATTCCCCAGAGAAAATTGTTTTCTTCCTTATTTCCTATTTAACAAGCAGTAATGTTACTCCCTATGGTCCTGATTCAGCAAAGTACTTAAACATGTGAATAGTCCCATTGAAGATAACAAAGCAAAGTATTTTGCTGGATCGGGGCCTGTTGCTCCTGAATTTTGAACAATTTTTTAAAAAGCTGTTGCTGTTGGTAGTTCTGAACTAGACTTTGGTTTCTTGGACACTGGTGTGGTTTAATTTGTGGTTTTAAATAAGAGGTTTAATTTGTCAGTTAGCATTTGCTCTAGCACCAGTGAACAAAACTACATCATCTTTTGTCCCCGCCTTATAAAAAGTAAAGGTTTATATTCCAAGGAATATAGATGCACAAAAAGATTAGACAAACAGATGGTTTTCTTTAGGTTACAATTAGGAATAAGTTATGTGTGATAATAGACGTGGTACTTGTATTTGTTATGAAAAAGTTTCTCAGATGTTATCAGACCTTTAGGATATTACTGCTTTAATAATTAAAGAGCAGTGTCCTGGAATGATGAGTAGTTTTGTGACGTGGTAGTAATAAAAATACAAGGCCAAATCTTCAGCAGGTGCAAATAAGCATAGTTTAATTGAAGTCAATGGTGTTAGGCTGATTCATGCCAGCTGAGTGTCTGGCCCAGTGTATTTTAGTAAAAAAGCAATGCTATAAAAATCACCAGAAATAGCAGTGAGAGAAGCAGGACCACACATCTGACACCAGATCTCTTCTCGTTCTTTTAAAAGAGAGTTACATATGCAAAAGTGGAGCAGTCTGAGTAAGGGTGGCAGAATTTGCCCACAGAGTTTATCTGCTTCAGGAAGTGAGATTCAACAAATTAGGATTTTCTTCTCTTCGTTTCTGATAAATTACTAGATTAGCACATTCATCCACTTTCTGGACAGTACTGTAGACATTTTTTATTTAACACTTTCATCCTTTGAAGTAACAGTAAAACATAAGGCTTAACTGAGATCTGTGCTTAGTGAATGCAACTTTATAGTCTTCTTTATTATGATTCCTGGCACTTATCTGTGGCAGATTTTTTTAAAGTGCCTTAAATTGTATTTAGCTGCGATCCAACACTTTAAAATACCACAATATTTCTTATTTTTCTATAACTAAATTTGTATCCTGTATTTCTATCCAATGCATGCAATATCAAAGCTTTAAAGCAATGGATGAGTTTTGGCAAGTACTAAAAGTTTTTTATAGCTGTAAATGCAACAATTTCTCTTACAAACATTGTATCAGCACTTTCTAGATTAGGCAATTTCACTAAAGGCCTATTGTTTTGGAACATGGGGAAGTCTTATTAGGAATGTAATATGAAATGAATTCGTATTCACTCTTGGCATTTTTTTTTTAATATTATGTGAAACTAAAAAGCTCCTGCAAATACTACAAAAAAAAAAATCTTTTGAAAGCCTAACATCCATCACAACTGAGAATTGTCTGGTGGGGTTTCAGTTAGAGATGTAACCAAAGTAATGGAGCCAATAGCATCTAACTCATTTGACTTAACACTGCATTGTTAAAGTATACAAGAAACCGAGATGAAAGACCAGTGTTTTATCATAGTATTCAAGGTTGGCTGCATGATCTCTGAATTTCTCCAGGACCCTTTAATGTGAAAATCTGGTGGCTGTTCTGCACATCTGGCAAGTATCTGCCACAAGAAGAAATGGGAGATCCTGCTTTCACATAGTGAGAATAAGAGTGTTTCCCTCATGAGTATGCTTTGTCACTTTTTTACCCTCCCAAGATCTTAAACCATTCTCTTAATTACTTCCTCTCATTTGTTTTCTTTAATTACAAAAGGAATCTTTTTTTCTTTTTAGTGCTACAGGCCTGTCTGCAATTGATTGCTGATAGCAAAAGTAACATCCAACAAAAAGGTAACAGTGCCTTCCACATATTCACATATTTTTCTACTCAAGCTCCAGGCTAACTAACAAGCAGTATTCTGATTAATATAATGCCAGTTACAAAAAATAATGAAAATTTTGGATCTGGATAAGTCTTGCAAATCTCCTCCCGATTTAAATTGGAAAATCCCCCTCTCTAAACTTTGCTATTGTTCAAGAGGTCAGCATTGCTGATTTTTGACCAAAGGAAACTAGAAGGAACTAATTTTGATTTTTTTCTTACCAGAAATTATTCTCATTCTCTCTCTCTCTCTCTCTCTCTCTCTTTTAGATGACTCAAGCATTGTTCCATGGCTTCTTAGCTTTAAAAGAGGAACAGCTCTGGAAGAGCAAGGAAATAAAATATTGGTCAAAGAAGCAGGTTACTTTTTCATATATGGTCAGGTAGGAATATTCATTTCACTTTAATATTGGACTTAGGGTGCTTAACAGCTTCACAGTGTATGTCTGAAGTTTGTTTCTTTTTTATTCTTCAGGTTTTATATACAGATACAACATTTGCTATGGGACATCTAATACAAAGGAAAAAGGCTCATGTATTTGGTGATGATCTCAGTTTGGTGACATTATTTCGTTGTATCCAAAACATGCCTCATTCTTATCCTAATAATTCTTGCTATACCGCTGGTAAATATCTGAGTTTTTACCCTTCTTATTTATAGTAAAGCTGTGCCAAATATAATTTGTGGTGATACATGATTACATATAGTGAAAATGTAATGGATTCAGAAATTACCTTGCCAGTAAAAGTATGGCATACTTTGGTGTGTGCTCAATTAACATCTATTTTTCTTATGATTGAAATTCCATAGAGAGTCGAATTTTCATACTTAGATGCCCAAATCTGTATTTACTGTAGATACTACAATAGCCATTTTAGACATCTGTGTTCTGCTTTAGTCAATCAAATATGGATTTAAGCATCTTGAGGATGAAGCAGTCAGTATCAGCCTAACTCTCTGCTCCTAATAAAGATGACTGGAGTCTCATCATTGACTTAAGTGCAAACAGAGTTAGGCCAATGCAGTGTGTGTTTGACAGTCCCATCAGAAACATTGCATGCAAGTAAATAAAGATATGCACACCAATACAAAAATAATACTTTTATATTAGCAGAGTTCCAGCAGTCTGCAGTAAACATGTGTGTTCTACTAACCCTTGTGCAAGTTTTAAAGAACCATTGTTGCAACCCGTCAGACTATATTTTACCAAACCTCTTCTAATTGCCTTTACTTCTCTAGACTTCTTTTCCCATCATTGTTGTTTAGCAAGCTCTCTCTATGAATGTTTTCTTCTGTGTATTTACCTTGTACCCAAGTGCCTGATATATTCATTGATGCCAGAGTTCATCGTATATGGCATCACAACTCACCACAATAAAAGCTGTTCTTAGACACGGACACCAGATTGTGCCATCGCCAAATGATGCATGTAGCAGGGAGCTAATTAGAAAGGAAAAATTCTTTGTATATAATATCGTCGTAATCACCAATTAGAGGACAAGAAATACAAGGCAATTTATTATGCTTATGGTAACTTTGCTGAAGTGTGGCAGTAGTTCTTTAAGAACAGAATGTAATCATTAGGTAATGATATTCAAATGTAAGGTCAAAATCATAGGTGAATTTAAATGTGACCTTTGCCTGAGTAAAGATTGCAAGATGGGCCTAATGATAAATTTTTTATTGCAAATAACGTATGTTTAGGTAATATAAAATACACTCTCTGAATGCAATCTATTAGAATGCTACCATATGTAAAATACCTATTTAAAGATATTCCAAATTCTTTTCCAGGCATTGCAAAATTAGAAGAAGGGGATGAACTTCAACTTACAATACCACGGAGAAGGGCCAAAATATCATTGGATGGAGATGGCACTTTTTTTGGTGCAGTTCGACTCCTGTGATACTCTATAGTTTTGCATCATGCTTATCTCTGTTCTCTTTTTTTGTTTTTATGTAATTGAAAAAAAATGGAGATACAGTTAAGCGGCCAATTCAGTCTTTTTTTTTTAACCCCCTTTCTTCGGTTTGATGAGCCAGCCCAAAACAGGAAACCCAGCAGACATAGTTCTGATGTGACTGTCATGTGAATTACCAGAAATATAGGTTATTTTAGGCAATAGAGGAATAAAAATACCAATGGCTATACAGACATGTCTTTGAAACAACTTCTTGTCCATGAGGCATTACTAAGGGCCTTGATACTGCAGAGTTTGACCCCAAATATCTCAAATGTAATGAGCACCATTTTGATTAGTAAATCATGATCCAGGAGGTACTGAAGTAACATAAACAAGTCAATGTAAACACTGCTCAGATTCATATTAAATTTCACAAATGTTTTATTGTTAAAGCAGTAAAGAATAAGAGAGAATCACCAAAGAGTAGAACCCTCAACATACATATTAATGTACAGTATATGAGAAATTGGTAAATAATCTGCGGGCAAAGATTAAACTGAAAAATGTACGACAATTGTCAGCCCAATTTTTAGCATTGACTGTGAACTTTTGGAGGAAACTGAAATCAGATGAGGAAATAGGGGTTGGGGGGAAGGACATGGGATTGGGATAGGAAGTCCAGAGGGGGTGAGACTAGGACTTGCTGAGGAAGGAGACTGGGACTGGGATAAGAAGCCTGAGTGGATACTAGGACTGCTTAGAAGAAGAAAATGGGACTAGGTCAGGATGACAAGTGGGGGGAAAAAGATAGGACAGAGACAGCCTGGAGGGGAGCAGGGATAGTGGAAATGGAATTAAGCGTGAGGGAAAACGGGCAGAATTGTCTTTCCTCCAGACCCCCAAATAGAACCCAAGGTACCTGAATTTCACCATTCCTCTGCTGTCTATGAAACCCTGGTCACAGAATCTCAGGTCAGACTGTCAAAAAACAGGGCAGACACATCCAAACTGGTGGTATATTCTATAATTAGATTTCACCAAACCAGCAACAAATGTGTGCTCCTCGATCACTGTACTAGCTTACCATGGAGCCACAGCCAGTCGCCTTAGACATTCCAGCCTATATTACCACCCAGACAAACTGCACTTAATGATGAAAGGTTATTAAAACCAAAAATTGTCACGCTTTCGGTTACTCCCAGCCACAAAGGGCCAGCCACTTACCCGAGGTCAGGGTATACTTCAGATCTCACCAAAGACAATGCTGAAGCCAATTTCTTTAGTAAACTAAACTAAAGATTGATTAGCTAAGAAATGAAAGATATTGAGAGGTTAAAGCAGGTAATATACTGTGACAGACCCAGACCAGTGGGGTACAGGAGTCTGGTAGAGGGCAAATATACTGGTCAGTGGATGAGTAGTTTTCTGTTCCCTGAGTGACCAGAGAAGGGGCTGCACTAGAGTAATCAGGAACCTGCTAGAACCAGTTAAGGCAGGCAGGCTAATTAGGACACCTGGAGCTAATTAAGAAGAAGCTGCTAGAATCAAGGCAGGCTAATCAGGGCACCTGGGTTTTAAAAGGAGCTCACTTCAGTTTGTGGTGTGAGTGTGAGGAGCTGGGAGCAAGAGGTGTAAGGAGCTGAGAGTGAGAGGGTGTGCTGCTGGAGGACTGAGGAGCACAAGCGTTATCAGACACCAGGAGGAAGGTCCTGTGGTGAGAATAAGGAAGGGGTTGGAAGGAGGCCATAGGGAAGTAGCCCAGGGAGTTGTAGCTGTCATGCAGTTGTTACAGGAGGCACTATAGACAGCTGCAGTCCACAGGGCCCTGGGCTGGAACCTGGAGTAGAGGGCGGGCCCGGGTTCCCCCCAAACCTCCCAATTGACCGGGACTTTGGGTTCTTCCAGAGTGGAAGGTCTCTGGGCTGTTCCTCAACCCACATGGTGAATCTCTGAGGCAAGAAAATCCGCCAATAAGCGCAGGACCCACCAAGATAGAGGAGGAACTTTGTCACAATACATAACAGGTGAGTCAAAGTTTGTAAGTCCAAAATGATAGCAGTGATGTCTGCTAGCTTCCATAAGTCTCTCAGGGTTTCCCAAAATGTCTTTGGTGACCTCTGTCTTGTATCTGGAATGCCCCCTGACAGCATCCAAATAGATCAGTCCAAGGGCACACTTTTAGAGCGGAAAAGCAGCCAAGCAAATGCTTGTACTCACAGCATAGGCTCTCCCTTTGATGAAGAGTGCATTTTGAGTTTTTCACCTCAGGTCACCACATCAAGGACCACTTGTTTTGAAATTAACATTTTTACTTCCTATGCATACACAAGTAATCCAGTGAGATATACATATGCAGTTGTCTGCCATTACATTCTAATAGGGATAGATAAGTGAAAACAATACAGATAACATTCACTAGCTTTCAGGAAGTTTACACATCAAGCAAATTCTCATCTTACTACTGACACAAACCTCTTATCTAGGATTAATTAAGCATAGGGTATACATATAATGCAAATCAAGTTACAGATATGTACACAATAGCACTAACATTTATTTGAACTAGTCTAACAGACAGGTGAATTGGCTTGATCCCATTATAATGCCTCTTGACATTCTCTTGATTCCTATCAGCACAAGTGAATGGGCCTATGTCTACTAGCCCATTTAACATCTCTTTGGTAACCAGGCACAAGTGAATTAGTACACCTAATACTTCTTTGAGCTGGCTAACTGTCAGCGCCACAATGCTCTAGCAAAGTGTGTGTATCATTGCCATCTAGTGCTGGTCCACATAGAAGATGACAACCTCCTGCTATCTTTTACTGCATTAGCTCAAGTGGCAGATGACTGTGATGGATCTAAATGTTCCAACTTTGCAGATGACCCATTTGAGTGTCAATCTGATGCCACTCATTGTTCCTTTACACACTTGCTATATCACATTGTGACTATATATCATGCTTAACATTTTCATGCTCTGGTGTCAAATACCTGGTCCATTTGGTATATTTCCATGGACTGCATGCTATGGTCAGATTCTACAGAATCTCAGCTTTCATTTAATAACAAGAAGTAAGTTTCTAAGCTTTGTTGTTGTGAAGAAAACCTCCCAGATACGAACAGGCTGGGAACTGATAGTGATTGATTTCCTGTGCTTGACAGCAGCCTGAACCAATCTCTGAAAGGTGTGAGCTCCTCCATCTCTAAGTTAGTCCAATTTGGAGGGAAGCTAACTCTAACTCTTAATGATAACTCTTCTAATGGCAGCACTGCCTCATTCATGAGGGCATGAAGCCCACAGAGTGGAGAGGAATGAGGAATAGCTGCAGGGAAAGAAATGATAGAAGGATAGTAACAGTAAAAGGAGGTTGAATTAAAAAGAGGAAAGTGGTGGTCTAAAGAGTAGACTATTCTTCCACTGAGTGTTGGTGAATGTGTCAATAAAGTCATGTATAAATACTAATTAAAAGTTGTATTACTACTGAAAGCCATACTCTACTCTTGATCTTTGTACAAACCTGCCATTGGACTGAGGGTAGGGGATAGTCCTAAATGTATATCACAATTCCATTACTATAAATTACATTTGGCCCAGCGGGATGAAAATCAAATGCATTAGGGTGAAATTCACCCCCAAACTTGCACAAAGGTTGAGAAAATACATTTTGTGCAGAAAAATATGGAGGGGCTGGAGTCTCTTTCTAGCACATCAGGTCCACAGCCCCTATTCTAGTTCCTGCTCTGAAAGAGAGGCTGCAACTCCATAAACAGGGCTTTGTGGCCACTGGGTCTGTACAACTGCAGACCCAGTTGCTATAGTTTTATCCCCCCTTGGGCTGTCTCCCTGCTCCATTCAGGGCTATATCCAGAAAATTCAGCGTTCCCATGTACTCAGTTTGCAGCTGCCCTCACCATGTGTAGTGGAACCATAGCAATTATACAGCTGCAGGGGTCTTAGATAGCCGCTATGCTGCTGGATACTTCTCACCCACAGGGAGTATGGCAGCAGGTGCCTTCTGGGATACAACTAGATTAGGTCTTATTAAATATTTTAATTCCATATCTGGGTGAGAAGTTAGCATATTAATGGAGAATGTAGCCCATGGGTGGTCAATTATTTTTTGTCGAGGTCCAGATTTCTTGGTCAAGGTATAGTCAAGGTCCAGACTCCAAAGAAACATTTTTCACACCACAATAATGCTAATAAGCCAATAAAAAGATTTTGCTGTCATTGAGAATGTTATGGCTGAGATAGGTTATGGCTACACTGCAATTAAAAATCTACAATTAAAAACCTGTGGTACTCATGCAGCTCAGGCTAAGGGGCAGTTTGATTGCCATGTAGATGTTCCGGCTTGGGCTGCAGCCTGAGCTCTGGGTCCCTCCCCCCTAGCAGGCTGAGCCTGAACTTCTACATGGCAATTAAACAGTCCCTTACCCTGAGCTCCAGGAGCTCAAGTCAGCTGGCACAGGCCAGCTGCAGTGTAGACATACTTGTAGAGAAGTTAGAAATGTGGACAGGAAATAAACTGAGGTTTGACTTTGGAAACAATGCAAACTCGTACATCTTAGAGAGGAAGAAGCTGCAATGCAGGGTAAGCATTAATACCAATAGACCTACAGAGTCTACAAGAATTAGAAACAAGTTTGTGGTAAAATATGCAAAAAAAAAAAAAAAAACCCCACATGATTTGGGGCTTTGTATTCAGATTCTTCACATCTCTAACCTAGAAGATAGGTGAGAGCTGCTCTTTCTGGGTCTGATGAGACTGTACCTAGGATAGTGCATTCCTTTCTGTGCACATCAGTACCAGAAAAATGTAGACAAACTGGCACAATTTCAGAGAAGAGCAGCAAATAGGATTTGGGAGCTGAAGGGACTGACTTATAAAGAGAGAATAAAAGAGCAAAGTATTTATAACTTGGGCAAGAAACAGCTTGAGAAGGGCATGACCATCACCTGCGGGTACTAGAAAGATGTAAACCAGGCATGTGTACCACACAGCATTCGGATGGTACTTGGATTCAGTGGAACTCACTGATATTTGAGGTAATTACCTAGTTAGAACTAAGGACTGGGAGCCAGGAGTTCTGGGTTCATTTTCCAGCTCTGCTATAGACTTACCCTGTGATATTGGGCAAGTCAACTTATTTATGTTTCCAAGTTGCTCATCTGTAAAATGGTGAGAAGAATACCAACCTGTTCTCTCCTGCTCCCCAACAAGAGTGTGACTACACCCTGCCCACTTCCTCTCCCATCAGATGAAGCACTAGCAGGACATTTTCCCTCGAATCCTAACCCTAGAAGAAGAGCAGCAGTGGTCAACAGAAGCAGGGTGGGGGGGGGGCGTATGCAGGACCCTGTTGGCCCCTTGTCCCCAGCACCAATTCATCAGCATCTCTTCACATTTCTATCACCACCTTGAAAACATCATTTGAATCCATCACTCTCTGCCATCACCTGCTGTTCTCACACCAATCTGCAGTGGCTCACTGTCAGGTACGATTGTCAGGTATGACTGTCATTGCCAGCTGACTGTTCCGGCTGCACTGCCAGTCCCATTTAGTTGCTCTTCGGTACTGTGATTTTAATCATGCAGCCTCCATTTATGTTTCTGTTGTTTCACCACCTGTCTCAGACTTATCCTGTCTCTGTTCTTTCCAAGCTTCTCTCCAGCTGGCTTCCTCCATGGTCATGTTTCCATTTGCCTCCTTTACCCCGTCTCCACCAATTTTCACATAAGTGAAAGGATAGGGGAGAGAGAGGGAGAGAGAGAGAGATTTTTAAACAGAACTGTAGTTACATTAGCTCATCTACCTTATTTATCTTGGGAACCACATCACAGGTCATAGTTATGGGCTTCTTGGTGAACTACCCAATGTGGTGGTTTTAACTGTACAGTACACATGCCACATGGCCACTAGAGGGCAGCTGTGTCACACGTCAAACCCATGGCTGCTCTTTTGCATACCAACCATTGCACAATACAACCTTGATTTGAATGGATAGGTGAGTGCCTCTCTGACTGCACTGGAAGTCAACACAACAAGGAAATTCACATTTCTGGAATACCCAGGATAAGGAAGCCTATTAAGAAATACTCTTGTGCCTAGGAACTGGAAGGCTCCCTAAACTGTCTAGTCTTTGTTTTCTAACAGAGGATGATTTTTCCACCCCCTTTTTAGGCAAGAGACAGAAATTGGCTTGTATAATTAGTCTGTTTTATTTTTTCATTAAATAGTAACTTAGGGAAAGAAGTCTAAGATGAGCAGAACTGCTTATCTTTGCACTGTGCACTCAAGGGCCTGAGTAAACTAGTGGCCTGCTTAAATGCTGCAGAACTTCAGCCTTTCCTCCATGCTCCCAGACCTGAATAAAAGCAGCCTGTGTCCTTAGGGTTGCCAACTTTCTAATTGCACAAAACCGAACTCCCTTGCTCTGCCCCCTGCCCTACCCCTTCCCTTAGGCCCAGCCACTGCCCTGCGGCCCTGCCCTCCCACTCACTCCATCACCCCTCCCTCTATTGCTCGCAGTCCAGTCCTGTCCCAACCCCCACTCACTAGCTCATTTTCACTGAGCTGAGGCAGGAGGTTGGGGTGCAGGAGGGGGCTCCGGGCTGGAGGGTGAAGCTGAAGGGTTCGGAGTGGGAGACGGCTCTGGGCTGAGGCAGGGGGTTGGGATGCGGGCTCCGGGAGGGAGTTTGGGTGCGAAAGGGGGCTCAGGAGGGGGTGCAGGGTGCAGGCTCTGGGAGACAGTTTGGGTTCAGGAGAGAGCTCAGGAGGGGATATGGGGTGCAGGCTCTGGTAGGGAGTTTGGGTACAGGAGGGGGCTCTGGGTTGGGGTGTGGGAGGGGGTGCGAGCTCCAGGAGGGAGTTTGGGTGCGGGAGGGGGCTCAGGTCTGGTGGTTGAGTTGCGGGAGGTTGTGAGGGGTGTGGGCTCCGGGTGGGGCTTACCTCGGGGGGCTCCCCAGAAGCTGTGACATGTCCCTCAGCTCCTAGGCGGAGGCACGGCCAGGGGGCTCTGTGTACTGCCTCCACCCACAGGCACCACCCCCCAGCTCCCATTGGCTATGGTTCCTCGCCAATGGGAGCTGCAGAGCTGGAGCTCAGGGTGGGGGCAGCGTGCAGAGCCCCCCCTGGCCACGTCTCTGCCTAGGAGCCGAGGGACAAGTCACCACTTTCGGGGAGCCGCGCGGAGGCAGGTAGGCAGCCTGCCAGCCCCACCAACCCGACTTTTAACAGCCCGGTCAGTGGTGCTAACCAGAGCCGTCATGGTCCTTTTTTAATCAGAGATTCCGGTCGAAAAATGGACTGGAAAAATGGCATCCCTAGGTGGGCTGTGACCCCTGCCTGTCATGCTGACCAGCATCATCGCCTTGTTACTTTGTGCTACCCTCATCTGACTTGGTGCCTCATGACATTTTGATTAAAAAACTAGAATGAGGTTAAAATTATAACATGGCCCATGTTAAATGGGTTTAAAACTGGCTAACTGATGTCTCAAAATGTAATTGTAAATAGGGAATCATCATCATCAAAGGGGTGTGTTTCTAATGGGGTCCTGCAGGGATTGGTTCTTGGCCCTATGCTAGATAACATTTTTATCAATGACCTGGAAGAAAACAAAATCATCACTGATGAAGTTTGCCAATGACACAAAAACTGGGGGAGAGGTAAATAATGAAGCAGACAGGTCGCTGATACAGAGCAATCTAGATCATTTGGTAAGCAGGGTGCAACCAAATAATTTGTGTTTTAATACAGCTAACTGTAAATGTATACATCTAGGAACAAAGAATGTAGGCCATTCATTCAGGATGGGGACTCTCTCTTAGGAAGCAGTGACTCTGAAGAAGACTTGGCAAGGGCGGAGTGCCACAGTTCTCAAGCAGCTGACGGTTGCTTCCTACTGTATGGACAAGGAAAAATCCTTAAGGCCTCCTCATCTGCATAAGTAGGTGTCTCTGGTACAAACTGAGTTAAATAGTCTGCTTGTGTTTGAAGGGGGTGGGGCTCTTGACTCCCAGTCCCTTTAGTGTGGTCCCAGATTCCCTAATCCCAAAAGGGGTACAGGTTAGTGGGACCGATCCTAATGGCTCACCTTGGGGCTTGCTGAACCTATCCTACCTAGCAGAATACCAGAGTCATTGTGTTCTTGCAGCCACGGGGCTGGAGGCTGGTAGCCTTCCTGAGGCCAGATGCCCTCAAGGCTTCCAGGAGTCTCCTTTGGGAGCTGCAGAGCGACCATCTGCTCTCTCCCAGAGCTGCCCAGCAACTCGGGGGAACTTCCTGCTTTTAAGCCCTTATACTACCCCTTACATGACTGACAGGATCAGAAGGTGGGGCCAGCCTTGCCCACAGCAGCTCTTTAAACTCTCCATTACTGATGTGGGGTTTACCCGTCCAGTCACAGGGGCAGGGGATAATCAGCTGAACATGTGTTCCCAGTGTGACACTGGCCAAAAAAGCTAATGCCATCCTTGATGGATAAACAGGGGAATCTTAAGTAGGAGAAGCGAGGTTATTTTACTTATGTATTTAGCACTGGTGCAACTGCTGCTGGAATATTGTGTCCTGTTCTGGTGTCCACAGTTCAAGAATGATGTTGATAAATTGAAGAGGGTTCAGAGAAGAGCCATGAGAATCATTAAAGGATTAGAAAACCTGCCTTATAGTGATAGACTCAAGGAGCTCAATCTGTTTATTTTAACAGAGAAGATTAAAGGGTGACTTGATTACAGTCTATAAGTATGTCCATGGGGAACAAATTTTGATAATGGGCTCTTCAATTTAGCAGAGAAAGGTGTAACATGATACAATGGGTGGAAGTTAGGCATAAATACATTTTAACAGTGAGAGTAATTAACCATTGGAACAATTTACCAAGGATTGTAGTGGCTTCTTTATCACTGACAAATTTTAAATCAAGATAGGATGTTTTTTCTAAAAGATACACTCTATGAATTATTTTAGGGAAGTTCTAAGACTGTGTTATACTGGAGGACAGACTAGATGATCACAATGATTCCTTTCTGGCCTTGGAATCTATTAATCTGTCCATCTGTGTCCACCTGTAATCTAATACTTAGACTGTAAATTCTTAGAAGCAGGAGCTGTCTTTTTTCTGTGTTTCTACAGTACCTGGCTGTCATAACTATAAAGGGAAGGGTAACAGCCCTCCTGTGTACAATACTATAAAATCCCTCCTGGCCAGAGACTCCAAAATCCTTTTACCTGTAAAGGGTTAAGAAGCTCAGGTAACCTGGCGGATACCTGACCCAAAGGACCAATAAGGGGACAAGATACTTTCAAATCTTGGTGGGGGGAAGGCTTTTGTTTGTGCTCTTTGTTTTGGGGGAGTTCGCTCTTGGGACTAAGAGGGACCAGACATCAATCCAGGCTCTTCAAATCTTTCTGAACAAGTCTCTCATATTTCAAACTTGTAAGTAAACAGCCAGGCAAGGCATGTTAGTTTTATCTTTGTTTTCTCAACTTGTAAATGTACCTTTTACTAGGGTGTTTACCTCTGTTTGCTGTAACTTTGAACCTAAGGCTAGAGGGGGGTCCTCTGGGCTCTTTAAGTTTGATTACCCTGTAAAGTTATTTCCCATCCTGATTTTACAGAGATGATTTTTACCTTTTTCTTTAATTAAAAGCCTTCTTTTAAAGAACCTGATTGATTTTTCCTTGTTTTTAGATCCAAGGGGGTTGGATCTTGATCCACCAGGAGTTGGTGGGAGAAAGGAGGGGGAATGGTTAATTTCTCCTTGTTTTAAGATCCAAGGGGTTTGGATCTGTATTCACCAGGGAATTGGTGAAGAGTCTCTCAAGGCTACCCAGGGAAGGGAATTAGCACATTGGGAGTGGTGGCAGCGGACCAGATCTAAGCTGGTAGTTAAGCTTAGAAGTTTTCATGCAGGCCCCCACATTTGTACCCTAAAGTTCAGAGTGGGGAAGCAGCCTTGACACTGGCACAATGGGGTTCTGGTCCTCAGGCTCCACTGCATAGGGTAACCAGGTGTTCGGTTTTCGACTGGAACACCCAGTCGAAAAGGGACTCTGGCAGCTCCAATCAGCACCGCCGACTGAACCATTAAAAGTCTGCTCAGCAGTGCTGCAGAGCTAAGGCAGGCTAGTCCCTACCTGTCCTGGCTGACACCACGCTGCACCCCGGAAGCGACCAGCAGGTCTGGCTCCTGGGGGGGTGGCATGGGGCTCTGCACGCTGCCCCCACCCCAACCACCGGCTCCACACTCACATTGGCCAGGAACTGGCCAATGGGAGCTGGGGGGCAGTGCCTGCTGGTGAGAGCAGCATGTGGAGTCTCCTGCCCCCCCGCCTAGGACCCAGACCTGCTGGCTGCTTCTGGGGTGCGTGCACCACAGTGCCAGGACAAGCAGGCAGCCTGCCATAGCCCTCCCACTGCCCCACTGACTGGGAGCTACCCAAGGTAAGCCCACGCCCCAACCTTGAGCCCCAACCCCCTGCCCCAGCCCTGAACCCCACCCACACACGGAGCACCCTCATGCACCTCAAACCCCATACCCAGCCCCACCCCAGAGCCCACACCCCCAGCCAGAGCCCTCACCCCCTCCCACACCCCAACTCCCTGCCCCAGCCCGAGCCCCCTCCCACACTCTCAACCCCACCCCAGAGCCTGCACCCACAGTTAGAGTCCTCATCCCCCTCCCACACCCCAACCCCCGCCCCAGCACACTGAAAGTGAGTGTGGGTGGGGGAATGTAGTGAGTGGGGGGCGGGGTCTTGGGGAACGGGCAGGGTAGGGTTGGGGCCTCAGGAAGAGGCGGGGCTAGGGTGTTCGGTTTTGTGCGACTAGAAAGTTGGCAAGCCTACTACTGCAATACAAATCATTGTAATTATAACTGACCTTGCACAAGGAGTCTAACTGGGGTTGGGAAGTAAGAAATCTACCCCCTGCCCCACCAAAAATTAACAGCTCAGAGGTGAGAGAGAAATCAACTGTCCATGCTTGTTTAGTCTTTGGTCTCTCTATGCAGATTGCCAGTCAGTGCCAAATATGTGATGTGGCCACATGTCCACAAAGAACCATTCTGAGCCCACCATTTCATTTGACACAAAAACAGGAAGCAGCAAGTAAGTGGGCTTGGGCCAAAAGTGAAAGTATCTGCATCTTCTTATCAGTCCTCTGAGCCTTCCTTTCCCTGGTTTCCCCCATTTTTTTTTTTTTAATTATAGGAGAACAGAAAGCAGATTCCTCACCTATTGAATGTTATAAGGGGTATTATTTGCATATCTACAACTAACACATTTCTTTGGGGTTTTCCAGGCTGCCAATTACTTTCTGTCATGAATTTTCACACTAGAGTTACAAAGCCTTCAAACAGGCTCTTACGGCCAAATGAGTGCAATGCAAGCCACATCCCTACAATACTACTGTCAAATTCTCCAATGCTATAGCCCAACACATAATGGTTTAGTCTCCTCACATATTTGTCTTTTCAGAGAAGATGACTATTGTCTATATTTTGATTATTTATTTATAGAACAATTAGATTAAAACTAGACCACTGGGATATACTGCTGGTGACACAGAGAGGTGCAGAATGGCATTTGTCTTCGTGCTCCAGTTCTTCTCACCCTCCGCGCCCCTCCCGATAATGCAGGAAGCAGAGCATATTAACCCCCTGCAGATACTCAGTGACTACTGCGGCAGCAAGTAAGTAACAGAAAAGGCACAGTGTTGTGGTTTTTTTTCTTTTTTGAGGAGCTTCCCAGACATGAAGCTAGTTTTATTACTGCCAAATGTTTTATTACTACCAGTTGCTTCATGAGGAAAGGAAGGGGAGGTGGCAAGTACCAGAGGGGTGGGTGGGGAGGCAGAGAAACCCAAAAAGGGAAATGAAAGGCTATTGTGTTATACACAATTGCCAGGCATACAAGTAACACAATTATTTAATTAAACACAAGTGTGGAAGGAGAAGTGTGATATAATTGGAATAAATTGCTTAAATCAAGACATTGGCTGGGAGATTAAATGAGTTGAGGCAAATCTGCAAGAGGAGTGAAATGGATATAACAGTGAATAAAAATACGTATTAACTGATGCAGTTAAGTCTATTTGGTTTCAAGTAAAAATAACAGGGTGATCTTTGATTGTCCATTATTACAGACCATCCAAGACAGAAGGGGGTGTATTCAGAAATATTTGTGCCAATAAAGAGGGCTAGCAGAGCAGTTACGGAAATTCTAAGTGCCCGGAGATTGAGTAGGAAAACATTAGTGGCAGCATTAAGAAAGCTTCCTTATACTGATACTCAAGGTTGATACTGAATAGGAAACAAGGGACAATTACTAACATGAACTGGACACAAATCAGATGTAATGCATAAGGTTGGAGCAGGAAAGCACCTAAGATCTAGGTTTGAAATGATGATGAGAATCTGACATTTGTTTCTCACTCGTGATCATGAGGCTTTTCCTGGCACCCATAGACTCACAGCCATTTTAGGATAGAGAAATATCTTACATATCTATATAATGCATCTACTCTCTTCCAGCATATCCCTTCCCGTCTTTGATGCTTTGGCAGGTAGCATGTCAGAAACACAGCCTGTGGCTTCAGGTGTCTTGTGTCATCTTGCCTCCCTAGGGTCTTCACATACCTTTCAGATCTGCCTTCATGTTTACCCTGCTGTGCCCCCTCAGGAAGAGATGACAGTCTCTCATGATAGGTCATATTCCAAATTCATTCTAAATAATAATTGTTGGGTTGGATAAACGATTTCAGTTCCTGTTTTTTTCTGCACTATTTTAAGAGCTGAAAAAAATCTTTGGATGGCTATAGACTCATAATATTTGTCACCTTTGTATCTTATTTCCATATAATCACTTGCTGTTTGTTCTAGCCTAATTATGGTGCTTTCATATGATCATTATCCTGACTGGAGGTGTCAGCCTGAGTACAGCTTGTTGGTGGTGTTACATTAGGATCTAGAGGCCCCAGCTGACCGTGCTAGGCACTGTACATACACACAGTGAGGCACAGTCCTGCCCCTGAGACCTTACAATCCACATGAACAATTCAGACAATGGATGGGAGAGAGGATGTGTTATTTCCCCCATATTACCGATGGGGAACTGAAGCACAAAACAATAATGAATTGTCCAAGGAAGTCTGTAGCAGTGGTAGGAACTGAACCCTGGTCTTCAGGGTTCCAGTACATTGCCCTAACTACAAAACCATACTTCATCTATCCCGCTGTGCTTCACCCTGCTTCTCAGGTAAAGAGACTGGCATCATAATTCTCTCAATGTGAATTCTACTTTATAGCCAATAGGAATGATTGACATATTAACCCAATTTTTCACAGGCATTATAAGAAGGCCAGTGAAATATTGGACATGAGGCATTTAGGCAATGCAACATAAGCTAAAGAAAAGTGACTAGAACTGAAGGTACAGGGAAAATAAAGAGTGGAAAGAGGATACATTTAATCCCTTTGTAAACACTTCTGCTTGTGTCTATATTTAGTGCTCAGAGTATAAAAATGTATTAATTAACATAGCCAACATATTTGCTGAACATCTCATTGTCCTAGTCTAGCTGGTGCTATGGTATGCTTTTTACATCAGTGCTCCGCACATTGTGGCCCAGGGCTCTGAGATTGCTGGTGGTGTGTTGCAGAGAAGTATCTGGTTACATAGTGCTGGCTGTATCGCGTTTCCAGCTGAAATTAGGAGAAAAACAGAGTGTGTGATATTTTTTCCCCCAAATAGGTTAGAACATCTAAGCAATTGTAGTTACCATAGGTGTGCTCTGATTTCAAGTTGGAAGGAAAGTAGTCCAGGCAGTTGTCAATGGAATGGAGGATATCACACAAGATAATTTCTCTTGAACTGTGGTCCACACTATGCAATGTTTGAGATCCCTTATTCTGTGGGTGAGCCACACTTTTCCTCAGAGTCAGCAATGTCCATTGATGTTTCCTGAAACACAGCTAACTTCCTTACATTAACATCTGAATCCAGGCACCATTTATAGAATGCTAATGTTTTGTTAATTGATGGGTTTCCTCTAAATCCATACACTGTCCCTATCTATTGCATCGTACTGTGACTTCCTCAGTTTATGCATCCTAGGATGCCCTGGTATAGGTCCTGAATCGGACTATGATCTCTTAAGGCATCCTGGGATGAATACATTTTGGGAGTCACAGTAACATACACTTGGTAGGGTCAGTTGCTAGATTTAAAGCAACTCCATCAATTGTACTAAGAGCAATACCCTCCTTTTCGTGTAGCTGAATGGCCCTTGCAGACTGCTTTTATGCATGCTTTCCCAACAGAAAGGAGGAAACATTTATGAGCACAGCAATTTACACAAGGAAATCAATTTCTGTAGCTCTCTCAATTACTGTAAATTACTAGGCAAGCTTTCAAGGCACAACAGGGTCTCTATTTTCCCTCAGCGTACCATACCATTAATTTTTTCTCTACATTTCTCTTTATTTGTACTCCTTGAGCAGTATGAGTCCCACTCTTCTTAGGTGCAAAGGAAATAAGAGCATCACAAATCTCAGCCAATCAAACATACAGCAAGTGCTAAAATGAGAGGAGTAGGACCAAACCAGAAGCAGCATCGTTTCCTTACCTGAACCATGCAGATGTCCATGCCCTTGTATTTTACCCAGTGTGATTAAGGAGCTGCACATTTTGGGTAGGAGTTGGCCTCTGGAAAAGGCAGCCTGAGCTATTGACAGCTTCTCTTAAGCACCTAGTTCATACTGGAAGTTCCAGTAAGAGCGAATGCTGAAACCTTCAGCATTATTTCATGTTCGTTGCCTTCAACCCTCCTCCCCCAAGAGAGTGGATCATAAGCAAAGCCCAAAGGGTTATGATTTCTAAGGAGGCTGGGTATTTTGGAAGCGATATGGAGCTTTGGGCCTTCCATGTGGAGATGACAATGAGATCAGTGGGAGCTCACCATGGATCTCCAGATCGCTGCACAGTTAGAGGGCCTATGCCCCTTTTATGGGCTCACAGCATTCTGCCACCAGCACAGCAGTGAAAGGTGCACAGTTTGCCCTCCTGTAGGCTCTTTCATACAAAAGGACATCATAGGCATTGGGTAAAATTTTCAAAATCTTATACATTACTTAGGATCCTAAGTCCTATTCAAAGTCAATTGGACTTAGGCTCTAAAGGACCAGATCCTCAAAGGTACTTAAGCATTGCAATGCCTAATGCCTAGGCACCCTGCCACCCAATGAAATCTTCAGCCCGAAGTTAGGCACCCAGGCTCCCTGCTCATTGTATAGGGAGAGAGGCATCTACAGAAGGGATCCTCAGAACCCAGCACACTGAGCAGGGAGTGCCTGTGCTATCCAGTAAGAAATGGTTAGGAGAGGGGTGGGGCTTCAGCCCAGCTTCTTAAAGGTATTTAGGCACTGAGCTCCTATGGATCTGGGCTTGAGGCACTTGGTCTGATGGGCCCGAGATAGGTGATTCTCAGCTGTGAACCCTCTTCTGGAGTTAGACCACATCAGCCAACTAAGTAACCCATGCCCTGGCAGCCAAAACCCAGACCTTTCTCATGAAAAATCAGAGTGAGAAAAAGACACACCCTAGTATAGTGAGTAACCTGATGGTACTCACCTGGGATGTGAGCAACCTGGGTTCAAGTCCCTACTCCAAATGAGGCAGAGTAGGGACTTGAACTTAAGTTTCCTACATGCTAGGTGAGTATTTTAACCACTAGGAGAGACTCGCATGAATTTCCAGCCTGCTTATCCCTGGGTCTTTTTTGCAGATATCAGGTGTTAGGTGTATGCAGAGCCTGCCTAGAGGATGCGGGCTGCTGGCAAGAGTGGTGTCCCTCAACTAACTTGAGAATCCTGTTCCAGAGCACCTGGGGTTTCAGCTTGAGTGAGCTCTGACTCTGAGCATCTCATTATCGTCAGCACTTAGGTGGCTTTGTGAGTGCTGACAGGCGGAAACTTAAGTGCTTCAGGGATTTAAGATCTTGTGAGGCAAAGTGGCAGCTGAGCGGTTGTTTTGAGAATATCAGTGGTGCCTAAATGGTGGATTTAAGCAAGTAAAGAGGCACTTAGGTGCTTTAATATCTTTGTGGATCTGGTCCTAAGTGCCCAAGGCATTTATGAAAATAGGACTTAGGCTGCTAAGTCACCTCAGCACTTTTGAAAATTTACCTTTGACTTTGAATATTTGGAACCAAAATATGCCCTTAAATTTATTGTCCCAGCAAGAGTTAATATTTAGGGAAGCCAAACTTGGTAAGAGAGGTTAATTTCAGAGTTTTTGCTTTAGTCTAGAGGAATTCACAGACCTTTAGGCCTCTCTCTATTTGAGATTGGTGAAGACTTCTTTAGTTAGCAGCTACAGCAGTGAGAACCCCCCCCCCCCCCCCCGAGACATTCCAAATAGCAGTTTGATTTCACTACATCCAGCTGCACAGGGATTTTGGCTGCCTCTGTGATTCCTTTCCTATAAGATATCAATGACCTCCGATGGTGGAGCTCTGTCAGAAAGCCCTCCAAAAACAAGTGTCTCAGTAGAAAAATTGCAACAAGGTCCAGAAACATAATGTATTTTGTTGTCATTTAATCTTCAAGGTAACAATTTGCAATGTGCAACAATTTGGATTTCTCACCAAAGGCTAAAGTAATTTCCTTCCACCTACAACCTTGAGAAAGCTGCCTTTGTCAGGCAGCAAAGAGAGAGAAAATACTGATCTAAGTAATCTGCCAAATTCAAGATTTATTATTGGAACTTTTAAAAGGCCTTGGTTATTTAAACATCTGAGGTAAAATTTAATCTAGTAGAACGCATCTCATAGAAACTTGTAAACAGAGTTTTATTTTAGCTAGTGCAAACAATCTACAGTAACACAACAGACCTTTTTATTAATGAACTAGAACATTATTTCCATGGCAGTAATCTGAGACGATTTCTGAAAAAGAGATCTCTAAATAAAAGAAACTGTATTATCATTTCTATTTTGTTTTCTTTTCAATGGGTATGACCCTCAGATTGGGCTGTCCTCAGGAGCCACATCTTGTCTTCTCCAGGTTGACACATTACTGACTTTGTTTCCATTAAAAACTGAGTTGCATTTCTTTTGCCAGTATGTTATCAGGGGAAAAGAAGTTCCTAGCAAAACCTGTTTAATTTTTATTGTAGAATTCATCTTCACTGTAGTTGCCTTTTCATTGTATATTAGCTTTGGAGTTTAATAATGAAGGGGATTACTTTTGTAAAGCATAGGACTTAATATTCTCCTGTATCAACTTACATTTTCTGATAACTTGCCTTTTCTTCAAATAAACTAGATTAAGCTTGGGTCCCTACAGAGAATATTGTCTTTCAAGTTAATTTGTGTTAGAAAAATATTTTTTTACCATTTTAATGACTCCAGTACAAAGTTTCTTTTCTTCAGTCTTTTGTAAATACATTGTTATTGGACATATCACCGCTCAAAAGACAGTGCAATATTCTCTAGTTCGTTTTAATGTTTCAAGGTTCTTATTGTCCCCAGTACATTCCTCACTCTTTTACAAATTCATCACATTCCATAACAGTTATTACAGAATTTATCATCTTGCTCAAGAACAAAACAAATGCTTTGCACTGGCTTTCCTCTCACAAGCCTGTGGCAATAAAGCAAACCGAAGAGACTTCTCCCAAGCAGCACAATTATGTGGTTATTTCTTTTAAATGAAAATAGCTGAGTGGCATATTCATCATATAATCAGTTAACTCCTGTTGAGGCTGCACACCGACCTTGGAAGATAGACACTTATGTCAAATTTAATTGTCTAGATCAGAGATTCAGATTATGCAGCTCGCAGCGTACCTTCTTTGTCAATTTGTGGACTGGGTCATCTCTTTTAGATATTCAAAAAGAAGGAACATTTGGCTGTTAAAATGAGGGGCATTTCCTCTAATGAGAAAAAATTGAGTTACCTGCCAATCTTGTGAGTTTTCACCTAGTTTAGTTACCCTTGAAGCACATAGCTGTTTGTGAATACCTTCCAATTCCTATATATAGCAGTAGAATAGGTCTTTTTAAGTAGACAATGGTAGGATGTGCAGAACAGTATTTTGTCACCTGCTGCTGTGGACTGTAGCAGACCTTTTCAGAGGGACTCGAGTAACTTCACTTATAAACTAGCCCCACTTAGGTCAATGGCAAACTCCCATTGGTTTCACCCACTGGTTTTATTCAAGGCTCCTATTTTGCTACTTGTCATTCATCATCCATCTTTAACTTATGTAGTCATTGCTCATATATCATGTCTTCACTCTCATACCCCCTAATTTTATTTTTAGTTCTCCCTTTCAAATTGTCCAGCATCTATCCCAAGCCCTAGCTAATAAATACAAACATGTGAGTGGTTTAAAATCAATAAATGTCTCAGCACTCCCCCCAAACATAGTTCTTCCCCACCAAGATCCACAAAAAACATTCCCATCTCTTATACAGAAAGTCATTCTTCCTGTTTTCCAACTTCCCCGTGCCCCAATCAAGCAATTTCCCCAGAACAGCTTGGGAAGATAGATTAAAGTGTGTCCTGAAGATCAACAAAACTAGGTTGTGTTGGTCGGGTGGAGGAGTGTAATTTTTGACCTACAACATATTTGCACTCTTGAGCATAAGGAGAGACACATGTTGTGTTCACTATTTTTTTTTTTTGAGGGATGACACCCATAGCACTGATTTTTATGTTGACTCCTAAGTATCAGAAAGTGTCCTGTTAATATGGACAGCTACCCAAAAAGGAAGGTTATTAAAGTTTAAGAAAACAAACGTTAAGAAATTAAAAAATCTAGTGAAATCCATACATTTAGGATGAGGGTATGCCTGTTTGCTTCTCCACCCATAGCTCCTCCTATATCACCTGCTTACTGTCTGGGCATATTTCTTGGGTGACCAGATGTCCCAATATTTGGGGCTTTTTCTTACATAGGCCCTTATTACCCCCCCATCCCCTGTCCTGATTTTTCACACTTTGATCTGGTCACCCATCATATTTCCTATGATCCCCGAATACAGGGACTTGCTCTCTCCTAATCTAGGGGCATGAGACATGCCAAAGGTGGCATTTCCCTGTCTCCATCATATCATGCACTAGAACTGTTGGATATACAGGAGAGAGTATAATCTTAGGGTTGTATCAGTAGGCGTACACCCACAGCATTCCAGGGAGCTCTGGGATGCACTATGCTACTCCAAGGCACAAACCCTGTGGATGCTCTTGCTCAGGGTGGTATAATGAATCCTTAGTGTGTATGGGGCAAGTATTTACATAGAGAAAGAAATGTTGTTGTTTTTTTAATCCCTTAATGAAGAAAGCTGGAGCATCCAAAGGCCCACAATCAACACTCAGCACACTGAAAAAGAGAATGCTAAGAAGACCTGGCCAATGTCTCATCATACAATACTGCTCAGAGAGTTGAGGGTTTAAAAAATGGACTGGAAATGTGGAAGCTGGGGTAAACAAAATAAGAATCTGTGGAACTGGTTGAAACTCTGAATGAACAGAATATAAGGTGAATGGGGCTTTTCTAGGAGTGGAATGTCTTCTGTTATCACATACTAGAAAAGTAGTTAAGGTATCAGAAATATTGACAAACTGAGAGACAGCGTGGATTAGCTAAACAATATTTCATGCTGTTGAATGATCTAATTCTGTGGGGTAATGAGGTCACCCTAGGCCAGTGGTTCTCAACCAGGGGTATGTGTACTCCTGAGGGTATGCAGAAGTCTTCCAGGGGGTACCCCAACTCACCTAGATATTTGCTAGTTTTACAACAGGATGCATAAAAAGCACTAGCGAAGTCAGTACAAACTAAAATTTCATACAGACAATAACTTGTTTATACTGCTATCTATACTACAACAGTGTTTCTCAACATGGGGTGTCAACCCCCAGGAGGATCATGGGATGGGGTTAGAAGGGTTGCAACTGAAGGGCTGGCATTAGGGGGTGCAAACAGGGGCCCCATGAAGCTAAGATGCATGCTGAAGCCCAAGCCCAAGCCCCGCCACCTGGGGCTCAAGCGGAAGCATGAGCCCCGCTGCCTGGGGCTGAAATCAGACTCCTGAAAGGGGTACAGTAGTCTGGAAAGGTTGAGAATCACTGCCCTATGTCTTACACTGGCATTCCTCCAGCCAATGGACGTTTTGGCACCATGGTTTTTTTTCTAATAACATTTTTTCAGTATTTGAAACATTTAAATATTCTTTGTGGTAGTAAAAATTGTGGCCCATTTTCCCTCTCCTCCAGGGCAAGTGAAGCAATAGTTAATTTTACAAAGTAATATTTTTAAGAAACAACCCACTTGAAGAATATTCCTTCAGTTTTCTACCAAGAATTTCAACAAGAATCAAAACCTATTTATACTACTTTTTTATTTCAAATAGTACTTTAATTTATATGATCGTGCTGGGACCGTGATGTAATTAGCCATATTGTGAATTGCAAGTAATACAGATTAAAAATTAGTGACAGTAGGGCTCATTCTCATTTAATTGGAAGGGCTACCTTCACTTCAGAATTTGATACCTGGTGTGTAATATTTGAATTGACTTCTCTCTCGAGTCTCAAGATACTAGGAATTTTACAAAGCTTTTGAGAAAAGGAAAACAGCTGTCATTATTATTATTATTATTTATTTGTTTTATGGTAGCACCTAGAAGCTAGGACCCCATTGGTCTAGGCCCTGTAAAAATATATAACAATATATAACAGTTCATAAACTAAAGAACTTACAATCTAAGTAATTATTGCTCTATTTAAAAACTGAGGACTAATAACATTTAAATGTTTTTAATTTGTATTTAAACTACATTAGAGGCTGAAAACAATTTTTATATTCATGCAACAGCAAAAGATTCTTTTAAAAATGGAAAGGTCAGGGCACAAAGGGCACAAATACAAGAAGATTTAATAATTCCCTTAGGAGACTCATAGCGTACTTTCTGAATTGTTCTTTGTAGTTATACACCTCTATCCTGATATAACGCGACCCGATATAACATGAATTCGGATATAATGCGGTAAAGCAGTGCTCCGGGGAGGGGGGTGGGTGGGGGCTGCGTGCTCCGGCGGATCAAAGCAAGTTCAATATAACGTGGTTTCACCTATAACGCGGTAAGATTTTTTGGCTCCAGAGGACAGCATTATATCGGGGTAGAGGTGTATATAGGTTACAATACTTTGAGGGGTGTAAAGAAGAAGGGAATGCTTGATTAGACAGAGAAATCCACATTGTCCAACGTAAAAAATAAATGATGGATGCCTAACCAAACTATCTTCACACAACAGTGGCATTCAACTGTGGGAAAGTGTGGTAAATACTAGGTGTGGACAAATATATCCCAAAAAAGAGTTCTCTTTTTCTCCCTCTCAGTTCTAGGAGAGGGCTTAGCAGAAAAAGCAGAATTATTATCAACAGGGGGAAATTGGAAAATAGAGTCATAGCAGAGAGGAAGGAGACTAGGCCCTGGAAGCAGGGAAACATCCAACAACAGGGGCTGGGAGTTTGACACTTTTTTCCATGCCTCACTATGTAAACAAATCCTATTTTGGCATGTTTTAACACTTGGTTGCCATTGTCACTGGAAATGACAGCTTTGAATTACTGCAGGAGTAGTGACATAAGAACATAAGAACGGCCATACTGGGTCAGACCAAAGGTCCATCTAGCCCAGTATCCTGTCTTCCAACAGTGACCAATGCCAGGTGCCCCAGAGGGAATGAACAGAACAGGTAATCATCAAGCAATCCATTCCCTCTCTCCCATTCTCAGCTTCTGGCAAACAGAGGCTCGGGACACCATCCCTGCCCATCGTGGCTAATAACCAATGAAGGACCTATCCTCCAGGAATTTATCTAGTTCTTTTCTGAACCATGTTATTATCTTGGCCTTCTCAACATCCTCTGGCAAAAAGTTCCACAGACTGACTGTACGTTGTGTGAAGAAATACTTCCTTTTGTTTGTTTTAAACCTGCTGCCTATTAACTTCCTTTGGTGACCCCCAGTTCTTGAGTTATGAGAAGCAGTAAATAACACTTCCTTATTTACTTTCTCCACACCAGTCATGATTTTTTAAACCTATATCATATCCCCCCTTAGTCATCTCTTTTCCAAGCTGAAAAATCCCAGTCTTATTCATCTCTCCTCATATGGAAGCTGCTCCATACCCCTAATCATTTTTGTTGCCCTTTTCTATACCTTTTCCAATTCCAATATATCTTTTTTTCAGATGGGGCGACCAGATCTGCACACAGTATTCAAGATGTGGGCGTACCATGGATTTATATATCGGCAATATGATATTTTCTGTCTTACTATCTATCCCTTTCCTAGTGATTCCCAACATTCTATTAGCTTTCTTTTGACTGCTGCTGCATATTGAGTGGATGTTTTCAGAGAACTATCCACAATGATTCCAAGATCCCTTTCTTGAATGGTAACAAGTAATTTAAACCTCCTCATTTTATATGTGTAGTTGAGATTATGTTTCTAATGTGCATTACTTTGCATTTAGTGCAAAAATAAATACCCATGGTTTGTCAGCACAGAATACAGAGCTAGTTAGCAATGTGTTTTGGTAGAAAAAATATGTTTTTGTTTCATCCTGAATATTTTTTTATGGAAAAATACTTCATATTTTAGAATAATTTCAGAAAAGTTCTTATATAGTGAAAAATATCAAGATGTACTTCTGAGTTTTGAAGTAACTGACAACCAAAAACTCTTTTTAAGATCATTAAAGATAAAAGTATGTGCTGGATGGCCACTAGATGGCAAACTTTTACTCCATGTTGTCGATGAAGTTGTAGGAATTGAGTATGCTACATGAATACAAAAACTAATGTAGATAAAATAGTTATGATAACAAAATAACGTATGTGAGAGGGAGAGAGAGAAAGAAAGAGAGAAAGTTAATGAGTGATTCTGTACTTTAATACTGCATCTATTTTCAGAGTTACCATTCCATTTGGTGATGCATTCATAAATATAGCCAAATAATCCAAAATAATCCTATAAAATAACTCTTTGATTTTTTTAAAAAATTACATATTTCTTATTTTTTTCTAAAGAGAATTTTAGTTTTTAAAATGGGTAAAATGAACACTTGTCAAAGTTTTAGACTCACAATTGTCCCTCAAAAATTGGTATAACATTATAACATATTTTAGGTGCTAAATATCTCTTCTCTATAATAGGGCTGGTTTTTCATTGTGTGATGGGGTGAACAAACCCCCTGCTGAAATTGAAGGGGTTAAGGAGCAGTTCTGGGCCCAAGTGGCTCCATCCCACCTCACCTTCTCCAGCTGCAGGAAGATCCAGACAGGATACATCTATCTTGGGAGCTGCTGAGTAAGGGTAAAGCAGGAGTTCTAGCTGAGGGGGAAAAGGTCTGCAAGTGGCAGCAACCTCAGGATCTAGAGGAAGGACAGGTCTTTCCCTAGGAGTAGGGAACCCTTTACTCTAACTTCTGGGGGATCATTTGCAAGTCTTTTGGCCATTCCCTGGACTGGGAAAGTAAATGGTAAGAAGTGGGCCAGGTTGGCAGCCTCAAAGCACTCCTGGGGTGTTTGCTACTGGTGTCTTCTGTAGGGCCCTAGGTTGAAGTCCCATGGAGTGGGAAGGCCCAGGCTCCCCTTACAACAACCCTCTGGTGAAGGAGGCACAAACCCCTTCTTCAAGCCCCCCACCTGCATTGATAAGGGGGAATGGAGACATTGTGAGCCCTGAGGAAAGGTGTGGAACCACAGGGATGTGGAGGTGGGCTGAAGATTTTTGTGGGGGTGTTGGACTATATATATGTTTTGTTGGACTCTGTTACTTCATAAGGGAGTGGACTCGATTGGTGACCTGGCTGGAGGACTGAGTCACTACCTACCAAAAGGTCAGGGTGATTGTGGGCAAAGGATGCCAGAGACGGGGGACAGCTGGGACATAATGACCTAACCACTAGGCAGCACCACTTTTAGGCCCAGCATCATCACACACTGACCACTCCTTTTTGACTAAATGAAATTTTGCATACAAAGTGACTGCTGTCAGCAGAAAATTTTGACATTTCATTGAAAAAACAAAAACCTAAAACTTTTGTTTTGTTTTGTTTTTTTGACAGAAAGTCAAAACTTTATAAAGGAAAAATTCCCACTTTCCAACCAGTTTTAATCTGTACCATCATGCTGCCATGGCAGATGAGTGGTTTTAATTACTGAGGTTTTTTGTTTTTGGTTTTTGTTTGTTTGTGGCCAATTGTGTGGCTGGGAAGGGAGAAGAAGGTAAACAAGGTTTTTGCTTCCCTCTAGTGGTTTTTCAAAAGCAGTCAATGCATACTATTCCCACAGCTGCACTGAGATAATCAACTATTCCAGTGTATTAAAATAAAGAAAAGCTTTGAGAGGAGAAGTGGAGTGTAGAAGGCAGTAAGAGGCATATTCTTTTTGATATCGAGTGGCTGATTCATAGGGTGAGGTACGGCTCATTATTTATTGATAAGTTTTGTAATAGTTTTTCTTGTGTTCATGTACCTAGCATGATAAATCAGCAGAATAAATAAAATTGTTTCCATGGTTCCTACTCACTGGAAACTCCATGTATTCCTGTGGCATAGTGGCCACAGAAACTGCTCCTTACTGTAAATGCATGCTTTGTCCTCCGTGGCAGTTGGATAAAACTGGTATTGGCCTTTCACAGCTACCTAGTCCTGCTCCCTTATGACTTAGTCTTTTGGAGATGATGTCATGAGATGCCTTGGGCATGTACACTGAGTAAGTTATCACAGAGCACACCTGCCCCACAAGACCACATAGCTCTCTAGCTGAATAGGCTCCAAAGAGTTAAAGGAAAGGTAAAAGAAAGTATACAGTTGGCTTGAATGGCTAAAAATAAAATCTGTATTAATTTGAGCTTCTTTTCAAAATATAGGGAAACAACTAGCAAATTTTCAATATATGGTTTTTGTTTGCTTGTTTGTTGGCTTTTAATTAAGGGGGAGGCCAGGACTCCAAAGCTGCAATCCAACTTGGTCTGGAGGCAAACACCTTTGAGGATGGGCGAAGCTGTGATGACAGCAACCTGTTAAAGGACAAAATGGATTTCATTCCAACCTTGCTCCCATGGCTCATGAAGCCATACACAGGCAGCCTGGACGGTAGTAAGGAGCAGTTCAACTATTCAAGTGCAGAATGGTGGTAGAATGTGCCTTTAGATATTTAAAAGCTCGCTGGTGCTGTTTGCTGACTAGGTTAGACCTCAGCGCAACCAATATTACCTTAGTTATTGCTGCTTGCTGTGTGCTCCATAATATCTGTGAGAGTAAGGGGGAGACGTTTATGGTGGGGTGGGAGGCTAAGGCAAATCGCCTGGCTGCCAATTTTGAACAGCCAGACACCACGGCGATTAGAAGAGCACAGGTTGCCGCACTGCGCATCAGAGAGGCTTTGAAAATCAGTTGCATGACAGGCCAGGCCTCAGTGTGATAGTTGTGTGTGTTTCTCCTTGATGCAAACCCGCCCCCTTTGTTGATTTTAACTCCCTGTAAGCCAACCACCCTCCCCCCTTCGATCACAGCTGGCAAAGGAAATAAAGTCACTATTGTTTTGAAACCATGCATTCTTTCTTTATTAATTAAAAAAAAGGGGGGATAATTGATAAGGTATCCCGGGTGGGGTGGGGGAGGAGGGAAGGACAAGGCCACATTGTTTATTGTAGCTACACTACAAATCAAAACTGTTTGAATGACAGCCTTCTGTTGCTTGGGCCATCTTCTGGAGTGCAGTGGCTGGGTGTCCGGAGCCTCCCCCCCCCACATTCTTGGGCATCTAGGTGAGGAGGATATGGAACTTGGGGAGGAGGGCAGGCAGTTTTACAGTGGATGCAGGGCTGTCTGTGCTCTTGTTGGCTTTCCTGCAGCTCCACCAGATGCCTGAGTATGTCCGTTTGCTCCCCCATTAGCCTCAGCATTGCATCCTGCCTCTTCTCATTGTGCTCACTTAATGCTTTCCTGGACTCTGCCACTGAATGCCTCCATGCATTCAGCTGTGCCTTATCAGTGCGGGAGGACTGCATGAGCTCAGAAAACATGTCATTGCGAGTGCGGTTTTTTTGCCTTCTAATCTGCGATAACCTCAGGGACGGAGATGATAGGGGGAGCGTAGAAACATTTGCACCTGAGGGGGGATAAAAAGGGAGAGTAAAATTTAAGATGATACATTTCTGAGCACAAAAGGGAAACTCGCAGTGAATCAAGCAATTCACAGCAGACACCACATGTGCTTTAGGTACAAGGTCGCATTTTGCCTTTTATATTGAGCGTCTGCCGGTATGGTGACACATCACACACGGCTGGGCAACAGAATTCGGTTTCCAGGCAGCCATGGTAAGCAAAAGGGTACGCGGGTTTGGCTTCTAACGCCTTCATAACATGTGGGAATGTTTGCAAACTGCAGCACCCTCCTTTCCCATAGCAAGCAATGCCGGTTGGGTTTGCCATTTAAAAGGAGGGGCTGCGGTTTTTGGGTGGATGTGCAGCACACACTTGCCCCCACCCCTCCCCGTAGCTATTTGGGATGATCCCTTCACCCCTTCCCCCGCCGCATGGCTATTTCCGGGATTGTCCCTTTTAGCAGCGTGCAAACAGCCCAGAATGAA
This sequence comes from Emys orbicularis, assembly GCF_028017835.1. Classification (NCBI taxonomy): domain Eukaryota; kingdom Metazoa; phylum Chordata; order Testudines; family Emydidae; genus Emys; species Emys orbicularis. Next base: position 261,350,982 of record NC_088683.1, on the reverse strand, counting down.
CGGGGTCCTTTTACTGTTCCCTTACAAAAATTCTCCTATTTCAACCAGGTGACCAAGAATATCACATTACTCTCCTGAGGCTAACACAGAAAGATATAGACTGAATGTTGCTTGAATGCAACCAAAACCCAGGACCATTCGCTGCCATGCTTTGTGCTGCAATGATTCTAGATTACTTGCTACTGGCTTGGTGTGGTAAAGTGTCCTACAGTGGAGGACGAAATAAGGCAGCCCTTCCCAGAAACCTTCTGCAAAGGCTTTCAGAGTACCTCCAGGAGAGCTTCACGGAGATGTCCCTGGAGGATTCCCGCTCCATCTCCAGACACGTTAACAGACTTTTCCAGTAGCTGTACTGGCCGTGAATGCATCCCAGTACTTCAGGGCAAATCAAACACTAAACACTATTGCTTTTAAACCCTGTACTGTAGTTACAAATGTGCACTCACCAGAGGTGCCTTCTCTGCCTTCAGGGTTGGGGATCCCGCCATGGGAGGGTATTGGCTCCAGGGTGATGAAAAGGTCCTGGCTGCCCAGGAGAATGGATTCACCGCTTGCCTGCTGCACATTCTCCTCCTTTTCCTCCTCCTCTTCCTCATCCACAAAATCCTCCTCCGTGTTGCGTGAGACTCCCTCCTTGCAGGTGTCCACGGACAGTGGTGGGGTAGTGGTAGGGTCCCCCCCTAGAATGCCATGCAGCTGATCATAGAAGTGGCATGTATGGGGCTCTGACCCAGAGCGACCATTTGCCTCCTTTGTCTTTTGGAAGGCTTACTTGAGCTCCTTAACTTTCACACAGCACTGCTGTGTGTCCCTGTTGTAGCCTCTGTCCATCATGCCCTGTGCGATTTTGGCATATATATTAGCATTTCTTCTTTTTGATCAAGTATCAGAAGAAGTGAGGTTCTTACCCACGAAAGCTTATGCTCCCAATACTTCTTTTTGATCAGAGTTCTGCCTGCACAGATTCTTCTCCCCATACAGCAATCAGAGCCAGTGTTTCCCGTTCGCTCCATGCTGGAGCTCGTTTGCAATTCTGGGGGGACTGCATGGTCACCTGTGCTGCTGAGTTCGCCACGCTGACCAAACAGGAAATGAAATTCAAAAGTTCCTGGGGCTTTTCCTGTGTACCTGGCTAGTGCATCAGAATTGAAAGTGCTGTCCAGAGCGGTCACATTGGAGCACTGTGAGATAGCTCCCGGAGGCCAATAACGTCGATTTGCGTCTGCACTACCCCAAATTCGACTCAGCAAGGTCGATTTTAGCGCTACTCCTCTCGCCGGGGAGGAGTACAGAAGTCGATTTTAAGAGCTCTTTAGGTCGACGGAATGGGGTTGGTTGTGTAGACGCATTCATTATAAAATCGACCTAACGTGGCTAAATTCAACCTAACCCCGTAGTGTAGACCAGGGCTCAGTGACTCAGCCTAGAAGGCTATGGGGGAGGAAGTAACTGAACCCAGGTCTCTCATATGCCAGGCAAGCTTCCTACTCAACCCTGCTTTTACTGCTTAGACTGAGAACAATACAATAAAAACTATCTTTGTTAAAGCATTCTTTTTTCCTCAGCCAATGTTTTGCAAAGCATTAAGGTTTGAAATAGCACTTATGTCCAAATAGATACATACAAGTACCCAGAACCAAGTATGGTTAGGAGAGACAGACAATAGCAAATATATGCCAGATGCATGTCCAGGAAAGAGGGCAATAGTCATCTTCTCAAATGGAGAAGTAACTGAAAAATCACTGGGCTGAAAACAGGGCACAATGAAAGCTCTGACAAATTAAGCTTTTATCTTTATCAGTACTGTAGTGACTGAACTACAATGTATTTCTAAGGAAAAAATAAAGGTTCTACTGAACATAGTTGCTCAGCACTTTGAAGAAGCAAAGCGTGGTTCCTCAGCCCAAAGGGAGGGTTCATCTTTCCGCACCATACCAAGTGAGGATTCCTTTTACTTACCATAACTAAATACATAGTATTGCTCAGTACCCCAAATTTGGGATGGGGAAAGAAGCTGGGTAGTTATGTGTCCTCTTAACCAAGAAAAGAATTTGGTTCGCATCCCTTTGTCCTAAACTAGTTAAGCTACTGTCCAATTCCTAAGGGACATGCTCAGCTATAGGACATAGCCATTTTGCAGAGCACAGGTAACAATAAACCTTCATAAGGAAAGTCATGCATAGGACTCATTCCAACCCTTAGCTATTGCAAAGTACTTTAAACCTACCCAGCTGCTCGCTAGGCCCCACTATTATTTCTATGTTTAAATATGTATGTTTGAAGTTTCAAACAGAAGCTCAGCCTCAGCCACAAAAATGCAAACGTTATGTAAGAGGCAACGTGCCAGCGCAAGGCATTCTGTATTCATTCACAATAAAGTGTTCCATTCTGCTGGCACTAGATACTGCAATACGTATCACAGAACAGAAATGGGATTAGCAGAGCTAACAAACCTGTCATATCACAAACCCATGGCCTCGTAGTTCTGAAAAATTAAACAGCCTTCATTGACTGCCACAGTCTGCAAATCTTACATCCTTCCTCAACTCTTCCTTAGAGATAAGGAATGCATTCCTTCTCGGAAACCAGCCAAAAAGGTAAATATCATTACTTAAACATCATACAGATGTCAGGGGAAGAAAGACAAATCTCCAAGAATCAGCTTTGAGTCCCGCACCCCTTTTAGAAAATACAGAGCAGTTATCTGTATGCCTTAGAATCACAGAATCATAGAATATCAGGGTTGGAAGGGACCTCAGGAGGTCATCTAGCCCAACCCCCTGCTCAAAGCAGGACCAATTACCAACTAAATCATCCCAGCCAGAGCTTTGTCAAGCCTGACCTTAAAAACCTCTAAGGAAGGAGATTCCACCACCTCCCTAGGTAACCCATTCCAGTGCTTCACCACCCTCCTAGTGAAAAAGTTTTTCCTAATATCCAACCTAAGCCTCCCCCACTGCAACTTGAGACAATTACTCCTTGTTCTGTCTTCTGGTACCACTGAGAACAGTCTAGATCCATCCTCTTTGGAACCCACTTTCAGGTAGTTGAAAGCAGCTATCAAATCCCCCCTCATTCTTCTCTTCTGCAGAGTAAATAATCCCAGTTCCCTCAGCCTCTTCTCATAAATCATGTGCTCCAGCCCTCTAATCATTTTTGTTGTCCTCTGCTGGACTCTTTCCAATTTTTCCACATCCTTCTTGTAGTGTGGGGCCCAAAACTGGACACAGTACTCCAGATGAGGCCTCACCAATGTTGAATAGAGGGGAATGATCATGTCCCTCGATCTGCTGGCAATGCCCCTACTTATACAGCCCAAAATGCCGTTAGCCTTCGTGGCAACAAGGGCACACTGTTGACTCATATCCAGCTTCTCGTCCACTGTAACCCCTAGGTCCTTTTCTGCAGAACTGCTGCCTACCCATTCGGTCCCTAGTCTGTAGCAGTACGTGGGATTCTTCCGGCCTTCAGTGTACCTTCATCAACTTCTGCATCCTTGCTATTAATCTGACAAACCAGTGTGATAACTGTAAAGTCCTCTGCACTGGCCACTGAAGAGTTCCTGTACCCTTTACGGCTCAGTGAAGCTGTGCTTATGTTCACTAATCACAGGAACTAATTCTCACAGAATTATTTAAGCTTAAAAGGTAGGCAGGCCAGCCCAGATCTGCAAAAGGGACTTAGGCATTGCAATGCTCAGCATCACAACACCTAACTTTTAGGCAACTAGAAAATCATTGGAATCCACAAAGCTTGAGTTAAGGATCCAAGCTCCCTATATGATGAACAGTGAGAGTTACCTAAGAATGGGAGCCATAAAAACCAGTGTGCTAGTGGCTCCTGCCTAAACTAGCCAATAGCAGATGTTGATAAGAGGGGTGTAGCCTAAGCCCTGCCCATCTTCCAGAGTGAGGGACCTCCCTCTTCTTGAGGTCCACAGCTTGGAGTTAGGTCCCTTAGGTGTCTCTTACAAGAAATAATAGAGAAGAAGGTGAGAGTACTGTAGCTCTTGTAACTTTTAGCCCAGTGGTTAGAGCACTCAGCCAGGATGTGGGAGACGCAGGTTCAGTTCCCCTCTCTGCATGATGGGGAGAAAGGAAGTGAAAAGGGTTTTACTGCCTCTTAGCAAAGTGCCCTAACTAATGGGCTATAGCAGGGGTCGGCAACCTCTGGCACGCGGCTCACCAGGGTAAGCACCCTGGTGGGCCGGACCAGTTTGTTTACCTGCCGCCTCCGCAGGTTCGGCCGATCGCGGCTCCCACTGGCCGCGGTTCGCTGCTCCAGGCCAATGGGGGCTGCGGGAAGTGGCGCTTATACCAGACCCAGGCTTATGAAAGTGGTTGCTGGGTTTGACTTTGATGATCCTTGTTTCTGATCTTGTCCTGCTGCTTGAGATGTCTCAGTTTCCTCAGTGAAACAACAGTATGGGAGGACCACAAAGAAAAACAGCAAGTCAACCAAAGTAGGGAAGTTGAGGCAGACACAGGACTTGAAGTCAAGGGAGGTTAGAGCATCTTGTCAAACTCAAATGGTAGTGTGATATAAGCAGCTTCCAGAAATGCAGATTCCCTCTGGCAGAGAAACCCAGGACTAGAGAGAAGAAACTGACCTTGATCCTGTTTTAACTGACTCTGAGTAGCTTTGCAGCATGTGCAAATGAGATCATCAATATTTCTTCTTAATCAGGTCAAGCACTTAATCAGGATGATGGGATATCTAACAGGGTCTCCCAGTTAAAAGTTTTTTTTTAATTATATCAGGAAATTAATTAGTGGGATAAAAATAAGCTAGAGTTCATTAGGGCTTGACTACACTGGCAAGTTTCTGTGCAGTAAAGCAGGTTTCTGCACTCAAACTGCAGACGTGTACACACTGCCAAGCCACTTTGTGCACAGAAACTCCTCAGTTGCAGCGCTGCAAAAAAACCACCTCGACGAGAGTCGTAAGGCTATTTCCGCAGAGGCTCGAGCGCTCTTTTGCCAGTGTAGACACTTGAATGCTTTCTGCGCTGTAATTGGCCTCCGGAGCTGTCCCATAATGCCTCAAGTGACCGCTCTGCTCATTGTTTTGAACTCGGCTGCTCTGGAGACATGCGCCCCTCCCCTTTCAAAGCATCGTTTCTGACAGCCCTTGCGTGCTGTGCTGATCTGCTCCGGGACACAAAGCAAACCATTGATGTGGAATGCGCGTGCTGTTGAACACAGAGGCAGGTGTCTATGTGTGTGTGTGTGAGAGAGAGATTGCTGTGCAGAGAGCCCAGGGAGGGAGGTGGGGGCTGATGTCGGGGTTTCCCCCTCCCCCTGCCCCAGGACTGGTTGAACTGCCGCTGTCTGAACTTACAAGACAGCATGCTAACACACTCTCTGTTCCTCATAACACTCTCTCTCCCCCCCCATACACACACACACACTCCCTGTCACACAGTCCCCCCCACCCCTTCAGCTGAAAAGCAGCTGGCAATGCAGTAGGATGCCCATGGAACAATGGGATTTGGAAACCTGCAGCATGTGACGCTCTGCCTGCCCCATGAGGCATTGCAAACCCTTCCCAAAGCACCCTGTGGCCAGTTGCACAGTGGGATAGCTACCACAATGCACTGCTCTCTTTGCCATTGCAAGAGCTGCTAATGTGGATGCGCTCCAGCATCACAAGGAGCACAGTGTGGACACGCAGTGTTTTTATTCCAGTGTTTTAATAAAAGTGATATAACTTGTGGTGCAGAAACTTGCCAGTGTAGACCTGCCCTTAGACACTCCACGGTCTTTATTAATCTACTGCATTCTATTATACATTACTCTCTGTAAATACAAGATAATCCTTCCCTGTCAGAAACTGACTTTGCACTCCATTTTGGATAGGACATTGCCCAGAACTGATTCAAAATACCCATGTTCATTCACAGGTATACATAGCCCAACGGGGCTTTTTTGAAATGGAAGATAAGTGATTGGGAGTAGAAGCTCATAATGTAGGGACACTTTTTCCTCTTTCAGATGATTCAGTGATACGATGGGTGAAATTATGGTGCTGAATTAATTGGCTTGTCCCACTTAGACTAGCTTGTCCTGAAGAATCTTTGGTTCAGGGCAAGTGCCTTTCTTTTGCTGCTGGTGTGTGAAGAACACCCATCATATTGGATGCCACTACAACAGGAATAATAAAAAGTTGAATGTATCAGAGTGGGAATATATCCAAAATTCAAGCAATTTCTATAAGAAGGAGTTTGACTGCTGTGCTGTGGTATCATTCCCGGATGTGATCTATGTACTTGTCTTCCCATAATGCTATTGACATTCTGTTAAGCAGTCCACGTTCCACAATTTTCCAACTTCAGTATCGTCCCTTCCCATAATTGCACCATTTCAGAGACATCATAGGATAATAAAATGCATAGTATAATTCCAGCTACATTATACAGGCAGGCCTTAAAAAAAAGAGGTTTTGGTTATGGCTATTGGTTTACATATCTCTAAGCTTCAAAAGCTAAATTAAATGATACAGAAACACAACAATGCTTTCTTCTTGCTGCACAGACATTCCTTTTCTTTAAAGGGGAGGAAAATTCAACCACTTTCTTGCATTGCTGTCATAACATTAAACTCTAGCTTTGGCATATAGCTCACTTTATTTATTTGGAAAATGCACTGCTAAAAGTGTCATTGACAGCTGAATTGTGGGCTGCCGTACAGCTGTTCTCCAGTGAACTATCTGTATGCTCAGCTAGACAGCAGCAGCTGACCCCTGAATGTAGCAAATGGGTGTGTGTGTGCGGGCATTTAGTTGGTGGTTTTGGTTATCAGTCATGTTCTGGCTTGTCCCCATAAGGAAAATGGAAGTCAGTCATAACCATGCAATTAATACTCCCCTTCAAAGCATTCAGCCAAGTACTTCTTTAAGCCCCATTGAAGTCAATAGGACTTAACAATGTGCTTTACTTTACACACATACTTAAGTGCTTTGAATCAAGGCCTATACCTGTAATAGCTTCAACAACTGGGTAATCTGGTGAGCATAGATGGTTTGAAGAATCGGTATCAACTGTCACTGAAAATAAATAATTTGTTAGGACCTAAGGATGTTGACATTAAGGTGTAAAACTTTAAACTTCTCGGCTCCACTTGTGCCTTGTTTCATGTACAGTGCTCTGCATAATAAAATGAGCACTCCATGCTTGTAAAAGACCCATTTTACAGAGGTACTACTGTAACCCACACACTTCCTGGGTGTGGTGTTCTGTCTCATCTAGTGGCACCGAGACCACTGAGAGAGAGAGAGAGAGAGAGAGAGAAAATGAGTCTGCTCTACAGCCTGACCTAACAGCCAGTTGGCTTTTAGCTCATGCTAAAAGTTTTACACCTTAATAAAGTAGAGGCTCATGCACTAAGCTCTAGAGGTCCCAGGTTCAAACCCCCCCCCGACAACCCGGGTCTGTCGGCATTACACTGCAGCTAGCATCCTAGTCATGTCACACAGAACTCCTCTGAACTCTTCCCTCCTGCTACCTGTGCTCTTCCATCCAAGTTCCATGTAGGTTACTGCATGCATCTGTAAAGTTGTACATGCATAGATCCATATTTTGCTGATGGAAACACTTGTGTGCACACTTAGCAAATGCTAATGCACTTGCAAAGCCCTCTAGGACAAATAGGTCTGGCAGGAAAAAAAATTGATAATTACTCCTACTGCTGATCTTAAAATTTTCAAAGTGAGTGCTGGTATTTACAAGTGTTATCACAGGTATGTGAATGTTAACCATTTTACATGCTCACCAGTGGAGGCATAGGTGAAAGTTTGACCCTAAATGCCCTGTCTTCCTTGCTGAACTGCAAATCCATGCAGTATGCATCCTATGGACAGCATGAAGGATTTGGATGTTGCTATTATCTTTTGCTTCTGTAGTATTGGAGCTATTGATTCAGTTTGGAGTCCCAAGGGCTAATTATTACTATTGGTGCACTGTTAATAAAGTACCAAATAGTATGTTGAGAGTACAAATGTCTTTACCTTCAGATAATTGTATTTAATGGTATCTTATTGAAATGTTACTGCATTTAGAGTAAAGAGGTATGATGAGGTATCACATTGATTAAGTTTTGTGATCCACTGTTAATTCAGCTCACATGCTGATTACTCACACTAAAATATTGGTACATTAAAGATTAACAAAAGCAAAAAGTTAGAGCATATGGACTGCCATTCTAGGCAAGAACAATGGTCCAGTTAATTTAGTGTCCTCTCTATTTTTTTTTTTTAAATCTCAGTAGCGCTAGTGATGTACTAAGTACTCTATGCATAGGAAGATGAGTAATCATTCTAGTTATTTGACTAAAATTACTATTTAATGGCAGGTCAAGAAGCCCTGTAGCTAGTGCAGGGGTCGGCAACCTACGGCACACATGCCAAACACGGCACGCAAGCCGATTTTGAGTGGCACGCTGCTGCCTGCCGCGGTCCCGTCCCTCAGCCCCACTCAGCCCCCCCCGCCAATCGCTCTCCCCTGCGGGGGCAGGAGGCAGAAGCTTGGTCCTGCGGCAGCCAAGCTTCCCACCTCCCCCGCTTCTTCCCCCTCTTCCCCCAGCGTCGTGCTTTCCTGGCCCTCCTCCTCCCCCCCCTCTCCCTGCTGCCGATCAGCTGATGGCCCTTGCGAGGGGGAGGGGGACAAGTGGCAGTGTGCTCGCTGCTCCGTAGAGGAGGCAGAGAAGAGGTAGGGACAGGACCTTGGGGAAGGGGGTGGAACAGGGCATATCCCTTCCAGCCCCCTGCCGTGGGGCAGGGGGCTGGGAGCACCCCCACGAGCCGAGCACCCCAGCCGTCTGCCGTGATCCCTGAACCCCCACACACACACCCAGCTTTCTGCCCTGCACCCCCCATTCCCCCCAGCCCTCTGCCCTGACCCCTGAATCCCCCCACACCCAGCCTTCTGCCCTACACCCCCCCACACCCCCAGCCCTCTGCCCTGACCCCTGAACTCCCCCCACACCCAGCCTTCTGCCCTGCACCCCCACACACCCCCAGTCCTCTGCCCTGACCCCTGAACCCCCCACACACCCAGCCTTCTGCCCTGCACCCCCACACCCCCAGCCCTCTGCCCTGACCCCTGAACCCCCCCCACACCCAGCCTTCTGCCCTACACCCCCAGCCCTCTGCCCTGAATTCCCCCACACCCAGACTTCTGCCCTGCACCCCCCCACCCCCCCCAGCCCTCTGCCCTGACCCCTGAACTCCCCCCACACCCAGCCTTCTGCCCTACACCCCCAGCCCTCTGCCCTGAACCCCCCCACATACCCAGCCTTCTGCCCTGCACCCCCACAGCCCCCAGCCCTCTGCCCTGACCCCTGAACCCCCCACATGCAGCCCTCTGCCCTGCAACCCCACACCCCCCAGCCCTTTGCCCTGACCCCTGAACTCTCCCACACCCCCACTGCCCTCTGTCCTGACCCCTGAACCCCCCCACACCCCGATCCTTCTGCCCTGCACCCCCCCACACACACCCCCAGCCCTCTGCCCTGACCCCTGAACCTCCCCCACACCCTCAGCCCTCTGCCCTGACCCCTGAACACCCCCCAGGTCTGGGGTCCCGGCTGCCGGGCCCTTGCAAGCCGGCATCCCTGCCGCAGGCCCCTCTCAGCCCGCTGCCGGCCTAGGTGAACAGAACCCCAGACTGGCAGTGGGCTGAGCAGGCTGACGGCGTAAGATCAGCATTTTAATTTAATTTTAAATGAAGCTTCTTAAACATTTTGAAAACCTTGTTTACTTTACATACAACAATAGTTTAGTTATATAATATAGACTTATACAAAGAGACCTTCTAAAAAACGTTAAAATGTATTACCAGCACGCGAAACCTTAAATTAAAGTGAATAAATGAAGACTCGGCACACCACTTCTGAAAGGTTGCCTACCCCTGAGCTAGTGCATTGCACAGTTACATGAAACCTGGAATTGATTTGTAAGCCCTGCTAGCTTGTTTGTGAGCTCAGGAAGGGATGAGTGTACTGCAGGAGCAGAAACACAAGTCTCACTGAAGAAGTATTTCCTTTTGTCACTGAAATCACCTCTGTCTATTCAAGGTGTGGATTGTCTTCAGATATCTCTGGTAGCCCTCACGGGAAATAAATTTCCTAAACCCAATGTTCCCATCACTTTTGTTGTCTGTCTAGGCCTCTTCTATTTCTACTGTTCTTTTTTTTTTTAAGATAAAGTTGGTTAAAGTGAGCAAGGTGGTAAAGAAAAGAAGAAAATGCTATGTCATTTTTTATAATATAACTCTTCCTGCATCACAATCTGTTCTGTGTACTTGAATTGCAATTTATCATAAAGGCATCTTCCTTGAGTTGCTCCCAAAGATGCTAAGCTCTCCATCAGAGGTTACAATTAATTGTGAACCTGTCAGCATGTACAAGTAGCCTAAGATTTTTCTTCTAATATGAATTTCTCTGCATTTTTATCTGCTTTTGTATTGCCCAGTTACCCAGCTTCATTAGCTCCTGCTGGAGTTACTCGCAATCTTGACTAATATATTAGTTAAAATGTTGTCAGAATATTTTGTCCACTTCATTCATTACTTACGGAGTCTTGAGGTCACTCTTCATAATTAAGTTATTGAAGAAATCCAGACTTAGTACTGATCATGGGGGCAAACTACTATTAACCTTTTTCTACAGTGATAATTGCCCATTAATTCCTAGTCTTTACTACCTATCTCTTTACCAGTTTTTAATCTATTATGGGCCATTGCTTCTTACCCAGTTGTTTTCTGTACAACTGCTCAAGGGACTTCATGAAAAGTCTTTGAAAAGTCTGTCATTCAACTACTGTTTCATTAACTCTTTCCAGAAATTCTAACTAATTACAATATATCTTTACTAAAGCTGTTCCTCCCCCACACCTGCCCCCTTGCTGTGGTATAACTTACAGAAATGAAAATACAAAATGCTCACTGAGATACATAACCAGTCACCTAGGTATTGCAAAGTGCGAACAAAGGACAGGATATTTTTGTTGTGGTCTAGGATGAAGTCAGTAACAGACATGACCGTTCATTGTAATACTGCACAGCTACTGAAATACAAAGAAAATAGCTCATTTAGGAACATTAATATCAGAGATGCCATGGCAAAGGCTAGGAGGGTACTTATGTGGACAAAAAACTACTTACTAATCTAAGTTAATGAAGACTTCAGCGCTAATGAAGGAACTGAATTATGATTATTCATATTAAAACACAATATGCAAGACATGCATGGTATACTAGTAACAGAAGTTCTGATAATTAAAAAGGGACTTCAAACACATTGCCCTGGCTGCTAAATCAAAGCACCACCTGGCCAAAGCCAGAACATAATCAGCATGAAACGCGTCATGTTATCAGCTGTCCTAAGAAACCAGCCAGATAAGTTAGAGATTGAAACAAAGTATCGTCGACAAATAAAATGATTCTGAAAAAATATTTTGATTCTGTTTTATATCTAAAGTTAGAGGAATTGAAGTAGGTAAAAAAAGGTGGATGGTATCAAATTACTAGTACAGGAGACAAAATGCAAATAAGAGAATGTAATACACTGGGGTGTCTGATGCCAGGTAAGGTTCTGAGTATGCCTAACAAGATGTTCTTGGAAGCCCTGACTGTGGATTAGCCACTGGAGAGGCACATTGAGAGCTGGCCCTAAGGCTACGTTAACCTGCATTAGGGACTGAACCAGCCCTTAGGATTGGAGGAGCACAAAGGTGGCATAACCAGAGCTGGACAAAATTTTTTGCTGAAATTTTGCCAAAAAAATGCAGATTTGGGTCAGTCAAGACGTCTTGCGAAATTGTATCATATTTGCCAGGTTGTTTTGGTCGGGGCAGGGGGAAGGAGAAATAATACCAGAAAAGTCAATTAAATGTTTTCATCTTTTGATTTGAAATTAATTTGTTTCAAATTTAACTTTCCTTTTATTTAAAAAAAAAAGTGTGGGGGGGGGGGGAGGGGACGGAAGCGGGGACGGAAGTGGGGAGACAAAAACCTGAAGCCAAACAATTTGTTTCAGGTCAAACAATGTTTCTTCAGACTGAAATGATTTCCCCCCCTCTTGTTTCAGCCAAACAAACAGAAAATTCAGTTATTCTCACAGCTCTAGGAATAACTCCTCCTTTGCCTCCACCCCTTGCACCCGACACTGACCTCAGCTTGACGGGGCCTGAGGATTGATTGGCCTTGAACGGCTTTATACTTATGACTGCTAAGCATTTGCTTTCCCCCACATCAAATACTTCTGGGAGCTTCTGGTCTTGTTTATCTCCCTTTTAGTTGTCATACAGTTTTTGAGGATCTATTATAATATTTTAGTGGGTTTTTCAGAATGAGGGAACACAGTTAAATAAGAACTAGTGGAAAGTAGCCTCTGTCAGTTTACGTTCAGTAGTGGCACTATATGTGAGAAAAGCATTTGGCACAAAATCTTACTTGAAAAATTAAATTGGCTACATTAGTAATACTATCTAGGGGACTAAGACGGTAAACTAAGATTAATGGTAAATATCAGTGTATTATAGTTGGAGGGAAAGTATCCAGTGGAGTAGCAGAGGAATCTGTTAGTACTGGTCTTATTTAACATATTCATTAATGAACTGGAAACATATGCAGCATGTTAATAAGACTAATAGATGTTACTACATTGGCAGGAGCTGAATACACAATGAGAACAGATAAAAACAGAGGAACCTAGAGAGAGAATAAAAAACCAAAGGGACTCAACCTGGAAAAACAAAAGCAAGAAAGGGGAACTACACAAAAATGAGGAGGTTACTGAAATGGAAATTAAAAAGTACAGTACCAAAAGTAAAATCCCTGCAAGCTGTGTGGAAACTTTTTTAAAGACACCATAATAGACGCTCAACTTAAATGTATACCCCAATTTAAAAAATATAATAAGATAACCAAAAAAGAGCCATTGTGGTTAAACAACTAAGTAAAAGAAGCAGTGAGAGGCAAAAAGGCATCCTTTAAAAAGCGGAAGATAAATCCGAATGAGGAAAATAGAAAAGAGCATAAACTCTGGTAAATGAAGTGTAAAAATATAATTAGAAAGACCAAAAAAGAATTTGAAGAACAACTAGCCAAAGACTCCAAAAGTAATAGCAATTTTTTTTAAAAAATACATCAGAAGCAGAAAGCCTGCTAAACAACCAGTGGGGCAACTGGACGATCGAGATGCTAAAGGAGCAGCCAAAGACGATAAGGCCATTGTGGAGAAACTAAATGAATTATTTGTATTGGTCTTCACTGTTGAGGATGTGAGGGAGATTCCCAAACCTGAGCCATTCTTTTTGGGTGATGGATCTGAGGAACTGCCCCAAATTGAGGTATCATTAGAGGAGGTTATGGAACAAATTGATAAACTAAACAGTAATAAGTCTCCGGGACCTGATGGTATTCACCCAAGAGTTCGGAAGGAACTCAAATGTGAAATTGCAGGACTACTAACTGTCATCTGTAACCTATCATTTGAATCAGCTTCTGTACCAAATGACTGGAGGATAGCTAATGTAATGCCAATTTTTAAAAAGGGCTCCAGAGGCCCTGGCAACTACAGGCCAGTAAGTCTCACTTCAGTACCGGGCAAATTGGTTGAAACTATCGTAAAGAACAAAATTGTCAGACACACAGATGAACATAAATTGTTGGGAAATAATCAACATGGTTTTTGTAAAGGGAAATCATGCCTCACCAATCTACTAGAATTCTTTGAGGGGGTCAACAAGCATGCAGACAAAGGAGATCCAGTGGATTTAGATTTTCAGAAAGCCTTTGGCAAGGTCCCTCACCAAAGGCTCTTAAGCAAAATAAGCAGTCATGGGATAAGAGGGAAGGTTCTCTCAGGATTGGTAACTGGTTAAAAGATAGGAAACAAAGGGTAGGAATAAAGGGTCAGTTTTCAGAATGGAGAGAGTTAAATAGTGGTCTCCCCCAGGGATCTGTACTGGGCCTGGTCCTATTTAACATATTCATAAACGATCTGGAAAAAGGGGAAAACAGTGAGGTGGCAAAATTTGCAGATGATACAAAACTACTCAAGATAGTTAAGTCCCAGGCAGACTGCAAAGAGCTACAAAAGGATCTCTCAAAACTGAGTGACTAGGCAACAAAATGGCAGATGAAATTGAATGTTGATAAATGCAAAGTAATGCACATTGGAAAACATAATCCTAACTATACAGATACAATGATGGGGTCTAAATTAGCTGTTACCACTCAAGAAAGAGATCTTGGAGTCATTGTGGATAGTTCTCTGAAATCATCCACCCAATGTTCAGCGGCAGTCAAAAAAGCGAACAGAATGTTGGGAATCATCAAGAAAGGGATAGATAAGACAGAAAATATATTGCCTCTATATAAATCCATGGTACGCCCACACCTTGAATACTGCATGAAGATGTGGTTGCTCCATCTCAAAAAAGATATATTGGAATTGGAAAAGGTTCAGAAAAGGGCAACAAAAATGATTAGGGATATAGAACGGCTTCTGTATGAGGAGAGATTAATAAGACTGGGACTTTTCAGCTTGGAAAAGAGGCGACTAACAGGGGATATGATAGCGGTCTATAAAATGAGAGTGGTATAGAGAAAGTAAATAAGGAAGTGTTATTTACTCCTTGTCATAATACAAGAACAAGGAGCCACCAAATGAAATTAATAGGTAGCAGGTTTAAACATACAAAAGAAAGTATTTTTTCAAGCCACGCACTGTCAACCTCTGGAACTCCTTGCCTGAGGGTGTTGTGAAGGCAAATACTATAACAGGGTTGAAAAGGGAGCTAGATAGATTTATAGAAGATAGGTCCATCAATGGCTATTAGCCAGGATGGGCAGGAACTGTGTCCCTAGCCTCTGTTTGCCAGAAGCTGGGATTGGGTGACAGGGCATGGATCACTGGATGATAACCTGTCTGTTCAGCCCCTTTGGGGCACCTGCCATTGGCCACTGTCAGAGGACAGGATACTGGGCTTGATGGACCTTTGGTCTGACCCAGTATGGCCGTTCTTATGTTCTTAAGTAGTTTCTGGATTTCAGTGGTGGGGGCTGGGAAAACATGTATCACTGGGTCTGATAAACCTGGAAAGCAGTATTGAGACCTAGAGATAATAGACCGCAAACATGTATGGATTTTCAAGATGCTTTGGTGGCAAAAAAGGCCAATGCAATTTTGGGCATATTATGCTGATTTAACCATCTACAGAGTGGAGGTGGTGTAGCAAAGATGGTAATAGTCCCTTTTCTAAGCAACTCTTGTGCAGCTGAAATATTCCACTCAGTTCTATGGACAATGATACCAGAAAGAGACTGACATTATAAAGAGTCTAGAGAAAAATAACAAATTATCAAGGGACTGGTAACTTGATTTGAGGAAAGATTGAGATGAACGATTCACTTGCTTTGTGACAAAGGGAGAGAGATCTTGACAAACTACAGATAATAAAAGGGTGTAATACCAAGGATTTACAGCAATAATTGAGAGCAGAATATGAAGGTATAACTAGAAGTAACAGGGCAGAATGTAAGCTATTGGGAAAACTTATTGACAGGAAAGACGCATTAGAATGTGGAAAATTCTCCCAAAGGAAGTTTGTGTGGAACACACAACTAGACTGGACAGAACATACTGTAGGAAAGAATCCTTCATTTACTAGCAGATGAGACTGGATAATCTAGCAAGTCCCTTCCATCTTTAACTTTAGTATTCCATAGCATAGCCAGCAGGTAATGGTCCGTAATCTGTCTCTGGAATAACTCCAGCTATATTGTTGAGTTAATTTCTGGATACCTGTCACCAGCCAAGCTTCTCCCCAGCACCAAAGAAGGTGCTGCCATGCCCAGTCTCTTTCAAGGAGGATGATTTTCTTAATAAAAGCAAGTCACCAAACAGAAAACCAGTCTTAACTCAGTCCTTATCCTCAGGTTCCAGCCTCTCAGGGGCTTCTGTTAGCATGGGCAGGGCCAGCTCTAGCGTTTTTGCTGCCCCAAGCACCAAAAAATAATAATAAATAAATAAATATATTTTTTAAAAAACGCCGCGATCGCGATCGGCCGCAGCTCTACCGCCGCTTCATTCTACGGCGGCAATTCGGTGCCAGGTCCTTCGCTGCAAGAGGGAGTGACGGCCCTGCCGTTGAATTGCCGCCGAGCGGCCGGATGTGCCGCCCCCCTCTTCATTGGCCGCCCGAGGCACCTGCTTGCTATGCTGATGCCTGGAGCCGGCCCTGAGCATGGGTGGTGCATATAAAAGGCTTGGGGGAGCTAAGCCTTCCCAAAATAAAACAGACCAGTGATACAGGGGGCAAATGCTGGCTGCAGGTCATCTCCCTTTGGAGGCACGCCAACCTGTCACTTTTGTGCTCTGGAAGCAGGAGCACTGGAAGCTCCCCAGAAGTGTGTGTGGGGGGGCCCACTGGCACCTGGACCATAGCCCTGCCCCCCCATTATGCCCCTCCCTTCTCCTCCCCTTAAAGGCAAGCAACGAGGGGGTGGAGGTGGAGAGGAGTGAGCATCAGGGAGGGCCTTGGGGGAAGAGGCAGAGAGGGGACAGGGCCTTGGGGTGAAGTGGGGGGAGGAGTGCTCCTGGGAGTAGCCTCTCCAAATGAAAGACTCACGTGTCACCTATGTCTGGCAGGTTCCCAGCTTTGGCCAGTTCTGCTTCCTCTCTGGGTCAGCAGCCTCAGGGCTGTCTCCCTGAGCACCTGGCATCTTTGTGCCAGGGAACCCACCTCAGGAGTTAGCTCCAGTCCAGTGCAGCTTTCCCTCCCTCGTGCACTGCCTGTCTCAATCAATGCCGCCTCCTTCTCCAACTGCCCACTAGCAGCCCTTTATAAGCCCAGGTGTAGCCCAGCCTACTTACTTGGCTGATTGAACTGATGTGTTCTGGTCCAGGGGCGTGGGCTTAGTGTATCCACAGGGACCAACTACCCTGTGACCATACCACATTGTTAGAAAGATTTTTGCAAGCTGGAGGAAAATCTCTGAAAAGTAATAAAACCTTCCAGGAAGATAGAAGAAGCAGAAAGATCATAGATGCCTTTTGCCTTTTGGGGATGGGCCTATGAAAGAGTTTGAGTCTTTCCTATGCTCTCCTCCCACACAATTATGAAACATAATCAACTCCTGATGATTATATATAGGGCCAACTATACGCTGGAGTTTTTGCGTGCAGTCTGTGAAATTTCACATTACTACTTTGTAGGTGGGGAGGGAGATTGATCCTTGTAATTGTGTCTGAAATGGTCAGAATGCTTCCCTGTACTCCAGGGTGCACAAAGGGTGTGGCTGCTGTTCCTCCCTTGAAGAGGATGTAGTACCCTTCACCTCTCTGTGCCAGATACTCCTGCCTCCTTTAGAGTGGCTAGCAGTAGCAGTGGAACTATCCCTGAGTAGCACCAGGGCTGCTAATATGCCTGGCCTCCGTACAGTAGAAATATGAGGTACATTTTTACAGAAACTTAAACACAGGGATTGTCCAAGGTGGCATAAATATATAGGACAAGTTTTTGAGATGAGATTGGCTTGAGAAAACTGAGGTTGAATGTGAACACAATGCTCTCACGGTGAGTGATTCTGTGGTAGCCTCAGAAGGAGTGGGGGGAAGATTTGCCATGGGCCTCATCCAAGGCTATAGGAATCAAATCGAAAGACTCTGGTGAGCTTTGGATCAGATCCATAGTGTATAGGAACAGGGTAGGATCCCTCTAAATAGTTTGTGAGCCCTTTAGTGGCACTCAGTTTTGTTTTTAGAAACTGCCAGTAACCAGTCAGAGCAAATGTGTGTATCTAGGCACTGTATGTTTTAGTAACAACTGCTATGTGGAATCCAATTGTGTGCATGTGGTGGGTTATGTGTAAAGAAGAGCAAAAGATACAACAGGCCTCATAATCAAAAAGCTGGAAAATATATTGCAGAGAACAAATCTGCTCTGACAAGGGGGGTAGACTAGGACGTGATCCAAAGTTCAGTGAAATCCACGGGGGTGGGGGTATTGTCTCTGTATTGACTTCAATGGGCTGTGGATCAGTCCCTAGATGAGCTGATAGCTTTCTTTCTGTTTCTAGCTTCACTGATTCTGAGATAATGCTTTGTAGTTGTCCTTTTAATATTAGTTCAGGCAGAAAAATCAGCATTTTTCAGAAGGATTCTGTTTCCTTTTTATTTCTCAGAATAGGGTCTAATGTAAATTGAATATTCTGTTTGATGTATACAACACAAAAACTATGACCTGATAATTAAAGAAGTTCAATATAAATAAGGCATTATACAAGCCTTATTAAGTATGAACAGGGATAGCTGTTTGTTGTTGTTAAACTAGCTTTTAATGTATTTTATGTTCCACAATTTTAAGAGCTCATAGAAATAATTCAGCTTCTTAATCCTTGAGGCCTTTAAAAAGTAGTTAAATTGACCCATTTATTTTTGAGAAGTCAGCAAAAGACTGCTTATTTTTCCCTTGGTAAATTAAAATTTACCAGTCAAATTGTGTGTCATTCTAGCTCCAATACAAATTTCATAGTAAATCGAAGTCATCAGGAAAAGCAATTTCAACTCTGACTTTGCTTCTCCTGTTGCCATGGTTCATTAGTTACAGTAACAATATTCACAGAAAGTGCATATGTAGCAGAAATGGATTGAAGAATAAAACTTAATTTTTAGCCGTGCAACAAAAGCTTGTTTTCCAAAAATAAATGTTAAAAAAATGCAGAAAAGGGGGATGGCAATAACCTTTTGAGCTGTCACTTGACAGTGGTTCACATCCAGGTATGTCCTGTACCACAGAGATCCGACCTAGTCCCATCAGTTATATTTGGGTCCAAGTGCTCTAAATGATGCGATAAGGAATGGAAGACTGGGTCCAAATATGCATTACAAAGAAAACAATGTACACTAAATAGATGACATTATACAGGGCCCTCAGAAAATTTCCTTGGGACAAGAGAACACTAATATTTTTCCCTTTAACTTTTTCTAAGCCCTGTGTGCTTGCCTTTTTAATCTACTACTGACTAGACATTTTAACTAAATCTCTGTTAAAATTGATTTCCATTTGGTACAGAAAAAATAAACATTCCTTCTATATTTGCCAGTTCTGGTGCGCATTGCAGAGCTGCTCCTGCACTTCTTGTTTACCCAAAATTCACCACTAACTCAAGACTCTAGATACCACGTTTGGTCATTGAAACATGTCATACCTGTAAATATGGCTCTGTTTTTCTTGGCTTTTTTTCTTATAAGCAATAACCAAGATTTTTGTTTAGGGGACAAAACACTAAGCACACACTAATCAAGCTAGGTTGGATAAATGAGTCCTAATACAAAACTTAGAAAACCTCAAGCTCAAATAACAGATCTGAACTCCCATGAACTTTAGGGAAATTTGGATTCAGAACTTCACCATTTTTATGACTAGTTGGAATGGAAGTTAAAACACAGTGGGTCAGTCCAGACTTGGTCTGAATGGATCCAACTCTGTTGATTTTAGAACAGTGCTATTGCTTTTAATAGATTTAATTCTAATTCAGTGTACCTATTCCTCTCTGTCCTCCAGCTTGTGAGGAGATCACTTCCATAGACCTCCAGGGTGGGCGCTCACTGTTGAGATCTTGGACCAGGAACTCTCACATGGTACGTATCATTATTCATTAGGTCATGGAGGCAGCCACTTTAAACAACTCTACTAGTACCTAACCCATCAGAAATAGGTTACTCCCTCTCCCAAAAAAATATTTTAAAAGGTCAATGGCCTCTTTAAGAAAGTCTCATAGGCTACAGCAATATGATTCTATGATTCTACAGCAATTTGGCTCTATATCAAATGGAGTAAATGCCTTCCACCTACATGGTAGTACAGACCATTCATGTTTTCGAAAAGGCAAAGCAGGTTAACAGACAGAACAATAGAACATTCAAAGACAATTCCAGAGCCATAAAAACAGCCAGCAGTAAAGGCCTTGATCTGACTCCCATTGACTTTAGTGGAGCTGGATAGTTAAGTCCAAAGCAGACTGTGAAGAGTTACAATAGGATCTCACAAAATTAGGTGACTGGGCAACAAAATGGCAGATGAAATTCAGTGTTGATAAATGGAAAGTAATGCATATTGGAAAACATAATCCCAACTATACATGCAAAATGATGGGGTTTAAATTAGATGTTACCACTCAGAAAAGAGATCTTTCTACTAGTTCTCTGAAAACATCTGCTCAGTGTGCAGCAGCAGTCAAACAAGCTAACACTATGTTAGGAACCATTAGGAATGGGAGAACTAATAAAATAGAAAATAACATAATGCCACTATATAAGTCTATGGTATGGCCACACCTTGAATACTATGTGCAGTTCTGGATGCCCCATCCAGCAGAAAATCTTCAAAAATGTAAAACATTTAACCTGGGGTAGACTAGTACTTCAAACTTCAGGATAGGTCAAGGGCTCTAGGAAACTTTAATCCGGATCTGTAGTCACTCTTCACTCTTAAGAGGCTTCAAAAGTTTACTTTGGAAATATTATTGAGAGTCAATCAATGGAGTAGTTGCTTCTGAGGAAAGTAGCATATGGACTTGTTTGAATAAATATATATCTAGCTTACATGTCACAAGACCGTGAGAACCACTATAACAGTGGGTCTCAAACTTTTTTACTGGAAACCCCTTTCACACAGCAAGCCTTTGAGTGTGACCCCCCCCCCCAATAAATTAAACACACTTTTAAATATATTTAACACCATTATAAATGCTGGAGGAAAAGTGGGGTTTGGGGTGGAGGTTGACAGCTCACGACCCCCCATGTAATAACCTCATGACCCCCTGACGGATCCCGACCCCCAGTTTGAGAACTCCTGCACTATAATAAGGCTTTCATGGCATTCTACTGCATCCAAAACCATACGTGTTCTTTGATGAATCAAACGCTTGTGTTGTAGTTAATGCTCATATTTTTAGACAGCTATTGGCGCAAGAGGATTAATAATTTCCTGAAACAATGTATTATCTCTCAGATTAATGATTTATCAGGAGATTAGAAGGCATATAAAGGTATAAAATAAATCCCTTTGAAGAAAAGTGTGGAGGGGTTGAGAAAATCATTTGATATTCCAACATGTATCTGTATATACATACACACATCAAACATGCATCTTTGTTTAATATCTGATAGCGCAGATGTCACCTTGTCAAATGAGAATGCTAGTAGCTGGAGGCAAGCTGAAATATTACCAGGTAATTATTCTTATGAATTGCAGGATGTTATCAAACGAAGGGGAAATGCTTTGGAACAAATGTAGCTTATTTAGAGGAACAAACATTAACATTTTTTGGGGGGGAGTTTGGGGGGGGAGAGTGTTGGGGGGAACTTGATGGAATGAGAATTCTTAATATCTCTGCTCAGATGTGAAATGCAGCAATGCATAGTTTCAGGATAATAATTTCTTCATGATAACATTTAATGCATTTCTTACCTGAAGCAGGCAGACTCAGTAGAGACAATAAGCATGGTCAAAAGTTGTCTAACTGTAAATAAGGAACAGATCATTAATGTGACACTTTTCTTTAGATTATCATCTAAAATGGCATCTGCAACATTAAATAAATGTGCAGTTTTAAAGAGCATATGCAAACCTTTCCTAGCTCTGTAGACTGTATTAAATGTCTTCACAGTAGACACAAGCTTTGATACATTTGTGTTTTTGACAGTTTATGCTGGATTTGAAGCCCAGAAGTGGTGTGAAGGGGCCTGTTTCAGGTAAGGACTGAGATGCATTGGTAGAACTGAGGTTACACAGGGCTTGCTTGAAAAGCCCTGCCTAGTATCTGGAAATGATACGTTAACCTTCCAAGACTGGTGTTAGTATTTCATCTGGCAGAAGCCAGCAGGCAGTCCGGCAACAGCTTGATGATAAAAGGTGTAGGGTAAGGAAGAATCAGGCCCAGTATGTAACACCACTCAGAGGAAGTCAAGTAAAACTATGATTCCTTAACACCAATGTCTATCTAATGAGAAATAAAAAGAAAAGATAAAAAATATGGTCTAGATGATATTACTATAAAGTGGGTGCACAACTGGCTGAAAGACTATACTCAAAGAGTAGTTACTGTCATACTGGGAGGCTGTATCAAGTGGGCTCTGTGACACTACACCCCATATTCTTCATAGAGATATTGTTATGATGTGAATATGGCATAACTAAGATCTACTTTATGCAATATGGGTCAAGTGGGAAAGGTTATAATGTACTGATTACGATTGTCCTATTTGTATGCATGTATCATGCCTGTATCTGAAGTTAGGAACATGGACTATGTATCAATTACAAAAGTGTTTGTACCTGGGGAATGCCCATCAGACAGTAGGCAATCAGCCTGGATGGACCATTAGGAACAAGAAGAGGACTTTAAAGATACTAATTTCCCACCTTCCTCAGAAGCTTTTTGGGATGCTGCTTTGACACTGCAGGGTCAGGTGATCATGTCACCGGGTACTGGACCCCATCTTGGCCTCCTAGTATTTTTCCACAAAAGGGGTGGAGATCAAATTGGGAAACAAAGGATTCTCACCATATGTAAATCCTATTTAAGGCTGGGGATTGTGTTAATCAGGGTCAGTTCTTCACTGAATTCCCACCTGAGATGACTGCTAGAAACACCTAAGACTGAACTGGGGAAGAACTGGACCCAGGCTAGAAGGTGTTTGGCCTGTGAAAGGAGTATCTGGAACTCTAAGTTGCAAGCAAAAAGAAGTTTGTCTTCAAGAATCTCTGCAACCTGCTTAAAACAACATTTAGGGTGAGAAATTACTATTTGTAGCTGGTTTCTTTGCTCAGTAATCTACTTTGATCTGTTTGCTATCCCTTATAATCACTTAAAATCTGTCCGTTGTAGTTAATAAACTTGTTTTGTTTTCTAAAACTCAGTTTGTGCAATTCATAATGGGGGGGGGGGGCAAAAAGCTTTGCATATCTTCCTCTACATTGAAGGAGGTAGCGAATTTAATGAGCTTACGCTATATAGTTTTCTGTGCAGCGCAAGACAATACAATTTTGGGTTTACACTCCAGAGGGGGTATGCACTTGAGTACTGGGCAGTCTCTGAGCTGAGTCTTCCCACACAGAGCTGATCTCAGTGTCTGTTTTTTTGCAGCTGGGCGTGTCCCTACCTGTTTGTGTGTGCTGGAGGTTGCTTGAGGGCCTTGCACTGCAGGACAGGGTGAGGGAGACCAGGCTGGTGGGACGGGCGGGCTCAGTCAGGCCTCAGTATATCAGGTGGCATCCCGGAGTGTGGTGGTAACCCGTCACAGGCTCCCACAGGGGTCTGTCCTGTGTTGGTACTATCCAATATTTTTATTAACTCCTTTGAGGCTGGACTGGAGAGTATGCTTATAAAATTTTCAGATCAAACCAACTGGTGAATAACTGGCCTGGCAGCAGTAAAAGTATGTGGAGGTTAAATTGGATCCCAAATTGAATATGTCTCAGCAGGGTAATGCTGCAGAAAAAGGGCAAATGTCATTCTGGGATCTATTTATGGATGTGTCATGTGTAAGAATGGGAGATAATTGTTCCACTCCACTTGGCACTGGTGAAGCCTTAGCTGCAGTATTGTGTCTAGTTTTGGTTACCACACTTGAAGAAAGATGTGGGCAAATTGGAGAGAGTCCAGAGGAGAGCAACAAAAATAAGTGGTTTAGAAAACATGACCTATGAGGAAAGATTGAAAGAATGTTTCTTCTAGAGAAAAGAAGACAGATGGGGAGGAGGGAATGATAATAATCTTCAAATATGTTAAGGATGTTATAAAGCGGGTGGTGATTAATTGTTTTCTGTGCCCACTGAGGGTAGGACAAGAAGTAACTAGATATTAATTTGCAGCAAGGGTGATCAGGGTTACATATTAGGCAAAACTTTAACCACAAGTTACTTAGGAAAGCTGTGGATTCCCTGTCAGTGGAGGTTTTTAATAACAAGCTGGACAAACACCTGTCAGGTATAGTCTAGCTGTACTTAATCCTATCTCAGCACTGCTGGATGGACTAGATGACCCCTTGAGGTCCCTTCCAGACCCACATTTCTATGATTATATGGAAGAATACACAGCATGAGATGTAGGAAGGATTCCAAACAAGTTTTGAGACACATGAAGGCGGCCTCAAGGTTCCATTGGTACTGACTCAGGACTTGTCTAAGGGTATGTCTACACTACGAGAGTAGTTCGATTTCACTTAAATTGAATATGTGGAATCGATATTGCAAAGTCGAACGTGTGTGTCCACACTAAGGACAGTAATTCGACTTTGTGAGTCCACACTAACGGGGAAAGCGTCGACATTGGAAGCAGTGCACTGTGGGCAGCTATCCCACAGTTCCCGCAGTCCCCGCTGCCCATTGGAATTCTGGGTCGAGCCGCCAATGCCTTCTGGGTAAAAAAATGTGTCGAGGGTGCTTTTGGGTAACTGTCGTCATCCGTCCGTCACTACCGCCCTCCCTCCCTCCCTGAAAGCGCCGGCGGGAAATCAGTTCGCGCACTTTTCTGGTCAGTGACAGCGCGGACGCCACAGCACTGCGAGCATGGAGCCCGCTGCTACCATCGCTGCAGTTGTGGCCGTTGTCAACGCCTCGCAGCTTATCATCCACCTTTCCCAGGCTACGGCACCGCGGTGAGGGCCTGAAGTCTGAGAGTAGCACAGGCCTGTCAGAAAGCACGGGACCCAGCGCCGAGGACATCATGGTGACAATGGGTCATGTGGATGTTGTGGAACGGCGATTCTGGGCCCGGGAAACAAGCACGGACTGGTGGGACCGCATAGTGCTGCAGGTCTGGGATGAATCCCAGTGGCTGCGAAACTTTCGCATGCGGAAGGGGACTTTCCTTGAACTTTGTGAGTTGCTGTCCCCTGCCCTGAAGCGCAATGACACCCGGATGTGAGCAGCCCTCACTGTCCAGAAGCGAGTGGCCATAGCCCTCTGGAAGCTTGCAACGCCGGACAGCTACCGGTCAGTCGCGAACCACTTTGGCGTGGGCAAATCTACCGTGGGGGTTGTTGTGATGCAAGTAGCCAACGCAATTGTTGAGGTACTGCTCTCAAAGGTAGTGACCCTGGGAAACGCGCAGGCCATCATAGATGGCTTCGCCGCGATGGGATTCCCAAACTGCGGTGGGGCTATAGATGGAACTCACATCCCTATCCTGGGACCGGACCACCAGGCCAGCCAGTACATTAACAGAAAGGGCTAATTTTCAATAGTGCTGCAAGCACTGGTGGACCATCGGGGACGTTTTACAAATATCAACGTTGGATGGCCTGGCAAGGTTCATGACGCTCGCGTTTTCAGAAACTCTGGTCTGTTTAGATGGCTGCAGGAAGGTATTTACTTCCCGGACCACAAAATAACTGTTGGGGATGTGGAGATGCCTACAGTGATCCTCAGGGACCCAGCCTACCCGCTAATGCCCTGGCTCATGAAGCCCTATACTGGCGCCCTGGACACTGAAAAAGAACTCTTCAACTACCGGCTGAGCAAGTGCAGAATGGTGGTGGAGTGTGCTTTTGGCCGTCTCAAGGGGAGATGGAGAAGCTTACTGACTCGCTGTGATCTCAGCGAAACCAATATCCCCATTGTTATAGCAGCTTGCTGTGTGCTCCACAATCTCTGTGAGAGCAAGGGGGAGACCTTTATGGCGGGGTGGGAGGTTGAGGCAAATAGCCTGGCTGCTGATTACGCCCAGCCAGACAGCCGGGCGATTAGAAGAGCCCAGCGGGACGCGCTGTGCATCCGGGAGGCTTTGAAAGCTAGGTTCCAGAGTGACCAGTGTAACCAGTGACTTTTACGTTTCTGTACAGGGAAGCTGAACCTGCCCCCGTTTCTTTACCCAGTTAATGTTGACTATCCTCTCCAGTTACATACCCCCTTCACCCCCTTCCAAAAAAATAAAATCAGTTCTATTTTGTTAATGAACACCGTTGTCTTTATTACTGTTTTCGCGGGAATGTTTTAAACCTGGGACGCAGACTGTGGTGGGGAGCGGGTGTAGTGTACTGATGCAAATGACGCTTCTAAACTCCAGGAATGACAGGCTCCGCAGTGGTGGACTGGTTGTTTCAACGGAGCCTGCCAGCCCTCCTGATCGGGACTGCGTGTATGTGGGGGCTATGTGACTTTGTGGCAGGGGGAGGAGGGTTACAGATCCCCTGCTGCGTGGCTCTGTGATCCAGGATAAGGACCGCTGCATAAGATCTGTAACTGCCCTCCCCCGCCACAAAGTCACAGAGCAACCCCCCCCCCCACAGAACATGAAAACCACCTCCCAGACTGACCAGGGTAACTAGTCACTGCACTGTGTATGTGCCCTGCTGCTGGACCTGCCCCCGCCTCTGTACCCTGCTAAAGGTGACTGTCCTGTCCAATTACCAACCCCCTTCCCCCCTTCAGACAGACTCTCCTCCAAAAGAACATGATGGAAACAGTAATTAACAGAAACGTATATTTTATTAGCAACTACACATGAAACGGGGGGTTGAAACTTGGACGGGGGCTTGTGTGAGGCGAGAAGGAAAGGACTTGTCAAATTTTGGGGAATGAGAGCCTTCTAGTAGTAGAGCAGTCTGCAGGGGTGGAGTGACAGTTTTCATGGACTCTGCCGCCCCTCCTTCTTTGGACTTTGGGTGAGGGGGGTATGGGACTTGGTGGCGGGGGAGGGCGGTTAGAGATAGACTGCAGCGGGGCTCTGTCCTCCTGCCTCCGTTCCTGCAGAACATCCACAAGGCGCTGGAGCGTGTCCGTTTGCTCCCTCATTAGTCCAAGCAGCGTTTGAGTCGCCTGCTGGTCTTCCTGCCGCCACCTCTCCTCCCGTTCCATGTGTGATCGGTGGATTTGGGACAAGTTCTCCCTCCACTGGGTCTGCTGGGCTGCCTGGGCTCGGGAGCAGCCCATGAGTTCCGAGAACATGTCTTCCCGTGTCCTCTTCTTCCTCCGCCTAATGTGCGCTAGCCTCTGGGAGTGTGATGCCAGGCTGGGTTGGGAGACAGTCGCAGATGTGGCTGTGGGAATGGGAAAAAGGGAGTGAATTCCTCAGAAAGATAAATGTAGTTGTGAACAAAGAACATAGTCTTTCTCTGTGAACAAGACCATGCACAGCACCTATCACATGCGCACTCAGGACAAGGTCGAATTTTCGGCCCTCCCATTCAGTGCCTGGGGTCTTGCACTGCCGATCTGAGAAGCGGGGCAGGACACCGGAATTTGTGTAGCAGGCAGACATGGTAAGCCGTAGACTTGTGGCTGCTTAAAACTTTAATAGTAGCACTGGCCTCCTTTCACATTGAAAGCAATGCCAGTCTCTGCTGCCAGCAATCCGGCAAGCATGAATTCTGCCACTGTCCCACCCCCTCGCGGCTGTCCCAGGGAAAGATCCCTGTATGCTGCCCCTCTCCCGCCTCCACCGCGTGGCTGTAAACCGGCGGTTACAGTTCTGTAAAGGAACGGGCAAGCAGTCCCAATACTAACATTCCCCTACCTAATTCAAAGCAGGTCACCATGAGCGACATCACCCTGATGAGGAGCTCAGACAGTGATAAAGAAAGAATGCTTCGGGAAAGCCTGCAAAGACCAGGGCTGTATGCCGCCATGCTCTGCAGGGCAATGATCCCAGAGTACTTGATTGTCTCCTGTCGCGGAAACGTTTCCTACCACGGAGGACCCAATAAGGCCGCTCTCCCCAGGAACCTGATGCAAAGGCTTTCCAATTACCTCCAGGAGAGCTTCGTGGAGATGTCCATGGAGGATTACTGCTCTATCCCCGGACATGTAGACCGCATTTTACTGTAGCTGCACTGGCAGGGACTAAACAGTAGAGCGGCTTGGGCAGAACAATCATGCAAAACTGGACATTGTTAGATTTTTTTTCAATAGTTGCACTGCCCAGGACTGAAACGTTAAGTGCCTAGGGCAAACTAATCATGAAAAACCCATTGTTGTTATTGTTAATATTCCAGTTCTGTTAAAAATAAATGTTTAGATGTTTAAAACACTTACTGCTTGATCCTTCCCCTGATTCTGTGTCCGGGTTAATGGCTGGGGACGGTTGGTAGGGGATCTCTGTAAGGGTGATGAAGAGATCCTGGCTGTCGGGGAAATCAGCGTTGTAAGCGCTGTCGACTGCCTCGTCCTCCTCATCTCCTTCCTCATCTTCCCCGTCCGCTAACATGTCCGAGGAACCGGCCGTGGACAATATCCCATCCTCAGAGTCCACGGTCAGTGGTGGGGTGGTGGTGGCAGCCGCACCTAGGATGGAATGCAGTGCCTCGTAGAAACGGGATGTGTGGGGCTGGGATCCGGAGCGTCCGTTTGCCTCTTTGGTCTTCTGGTAGCCTTGTCTCAGCTCCTTGATTTTCACGCGGCACTGCATTGCATCCTGGCTGTATCCTCTCTCTGCCATAGCTTTAGAGATCTTCTCGTAGATCTTTGCATTCCATCTTTTGGAGAGCAGCTCGGAAAGCACGGACTCATCGCCCCACACAGCGATCAGATCCAAGACTTCCCGATCAGTCCATGCTGGGGCCCTCTTTCTATTAGATTGCACGGCCATCTCTGCTGGAGAGCTCTGCATCGATGTCCAAACAGGAAATGAGATTCAAACTGTCCAGACAGGAAAAGGAATTCAAATTTTCCCGGGGCTTTTCCTGTGTGGCTGGTCAGAGCATCCGAGCTCGGACTGCTGTCCAGAGCGTCAACAGAGTGGTGCACTGTGGGATAGCTCCCGGAGCTATTAGCGTCGATTTCCATCCACACCTAGCCTAATTCGATATGGCCATTTCGAATTTATCGCTACTCCCCTCGTTGGGGAGGAGTACAGAAGTCGAATTTAAGAGACCTCTATGTCGAACTAAATAGCTTCGTGGTGTGGACGGGTGCAGGGTTAATTCGATGTAACGGCGCTAAATTCGACATAAACGCCTAGTGTAGACCAGGCCTAAACGAATACTAGTTTGCAGGAAGCTGGGGTATAAATCTACCCCATACTAACTTACTGTGCACTATCTGTCCATGTGGACCCGGTTGCCATGCATTAAAAGTTCCCTACTGCACTTTAATCTACTCCAGTTTCAAAGTGGGGGTAGATCACCATGCACTAAGGAACATTCAGTGGGCAATAGCAGCATCCACGTGGACACTTAGTGAGTGGTAGGCTAATGTGAGGTTGATTTACACCCCCAGTTTGCCATGAATTAGTGTTTGTTTAGACATGCCCTGAGTTACTACACCTAGATACCAGGCATGATTTCAGGTTTTGCTATTAAACTTTCATGAAACCCTGCAGATTTGTTCGAACTGGTTGGAAAATGCTAAAAAATTGTTTGCAAAAAAGCTTTTGAAGATTTTAACAATTTCCACCAATATTTCAAAAAGTCCACTAGCTCTAATACTGGATTAATTCATGAATCAGTTAGCACGTTATGTTTGCACATTAAAGATAATGGATGTTTCAATCTTTGTGAGATGTAGCACCATGGAAGTCACTTTCACACAATTATTTCCACCCAGTGCATAAGTCATTCTTAAACTACATTAACAATTTTAGATGCTGAGTGTGAGGAAGCTCTCCAGGTAGCTAGTCTATAGTACTGGTGGGGCATTACCCATTCCGATGACTCTGATGTCATCCTTTTAATGGCAAGCACTTCATTATTTTTAATATTAGACCATCAAAATCTTGTAACAAAGGCTTTCAGACTCATTCATTATGTAGGGATATTAAAGAAGGTACTAACAGTGATTCCCCCAAGTGACAGTGACCCCCCCCCCCATAATTTGTCCCCCACACTTTAAAATCCAACAGTTTCACAAAGTACAAAAATCTCTTGGGTCTTCTGTTAAAACTTGTAAGCTACTGTCTGTAGAAACCATTGATTGTATCTGTCCTGTGAAAGATACTTTATTACTATGTAAAACTTACAAACAAGTTAATTGACTTTGTTCTTGAAGTAATTGAAACAATGTAAACAAACGCTATAAGCCGGTTAAGTGACTTTCACTTCATTGTAACAGCAAAGGCTCCTACGAACAGACCCCCACCCTCTGTGATTAAAGGGCCGGGAGTCTCAAATGAATTAGCACACATCCCGAAAGTGGTGGAGACAGTAAATTAAAATATGGTTAAGATATGGAATGTATGTTGATGAATGCTTGATGTACATGAATGGTTAGGGAGATGCCAGCCTAGAAAGGGAGTATCCATCGGCCGAAGAATGTGTCAAGTGGACTACCAGACAACCCCCGGAGGGTAAACTGGGGTCCACCCCATCACCTGGAAGGATGAGAAACACAAACTTTGGACAGTGTGGAGCCACCAGGAATGTGCCATCTGCTGATTGTCAGCAACAGCAGGATGAAACAGTTCCCATAGACTAACATAGGAATTAATTCCTATAAGAATGGACTCTAAAGACTGAGGACTTTGAGTCTCTGGTTCTGCTGCCAACCTCCAGGAGCATCAGGTGCACCTGACACAGACTCGGGTCCATCCTCATGACCAAGATACCTGGCCAGTAACTTGGCATGAGCAACTTCTAGGCTGGTAACTATAACACCTATACAGAACTTGAATGAATGATTGTGTGAATGAATATATATATATATGTGTGTGTGTGTGTGTGTGTGTGTGTATAAGGAATAAGTAGTGATAGGAATAAGTAGTCAAACAACGTTGTTTACTTTTATCTTTTGCTTTATCGTTATATTTACAATAAATGTGGCATCTTTGCCTTATCCCTCTTAATAAGATCCTGCTGGTTTTTATTCTATTGGTATAACAATATTAGTACATCTTCCAGGAAGTTTAAGCCGCAAGATGATCAAAATTGCCACTAAAGGACATATCCCATTTCTGAAGTGAGGATCATATAAGAGAAGCTCATGGAAAACCTTCAAGAAGGCTACTATCAAAAAACAGATGTCTCTGGATTTGAGTTATGAAGTAATTTCCCCCCCTCCTTGGTGCTGGGATAAGAAGTAAGACTATGAGAAGTAAGTGATTGAGTCCAAAAATGCTCTCACACTATGCCCATGTATGGTATCAGTAAGAACTATTTGCCATCTCCTTGTCTGTCTCAAAATGAAAGCAAGAGCATATAGACTAGGAAACTAAGCCCATCAGAAGAAAGAGAAGCTTAGTTTCTTGAGACCATGAAATTTCTTGCCTGGCCATCAAATCCAAAGATCAGTTTGTCAATCTTAAAGGTACTACGATTTAAGTTCATATCTTGCATAAGCTCCAGTAATTGACCCACTTACACCAAGTCTAACATTTTTGGTCCAATCATCAAATATCACCGGTGACAATACATTAAGCAAATTGTTAGTATAAAAATTAACACCATGCCAAAGTGCCACAAAGAGATACTGTGTCTGCTGCTATCTGTCCATCCTTCAGGGAAGGATGTTATCAGTGATATTTTTTCCAGTCACCTGTAAGGCATAGCTCAGTAAGCTTGCATAGATAAAAATATGATAATTAAACACACATCAATAAGTTGCTTGTGGAATTACAAGAAAAAAGTGTATCCGCAGGTAGAAAGCATTAGTCGTGAGAGCTATCGATGATTTTAATTGTCAACATGTTAGATATGCTGTATTAAATAATTAGTAAAAATATAGGGTGACATATCTAAATTCTTACAGTAACAAAAGTGCATATACTGAAACAGTAATTAATGACCAGGATTAGACTCCTCCAGGTGGAAATACTGTGAAATACTGTGCCCTCCAAGCATGCTACAAGATAAGGTGACATAACTGATTCCTATATTAACTATGGTTTATTCAGTCTGTTGGTGATTTGAAGCATTCTGAAGTAGCACTGACTCTTAATTATTTAGATAAGTTTCAACTTTAAGCACGATGAAGAAATATTTCCAATCTTTGCCGTATTTTACTTGTTCTATCTGCTTCTCTATTGTGCTTTCTGAATCTTACACTTAACCAGTTCACTAGCCCTTAAGCTTATGTAAAATTGGCCAGAAAAGTATTTTTTTCTCCTCTGTGATTATAGCACATGGAAAAAGTAACTGAGGGGAAGAGGAAACAAAGCTGCTCAAAATAGACGTTTAGCCTCTCATTTCTGTATTGATGCAATAATAATCTTCATAACTAAGCTACCTGTACCAAATTACGAATGGCTGTTTTACTCCCATTTGCTTTGTGGTTCAGAAAGGAGCAAAAGTGTTAATTGCACATAATTCTAGCCACGGAGTCTGCACAGCAGGGAAAGGCAACTCCTCCCACTGCATAACTGCCATTATAGCTTTCCACATTAAATCTTGTGAGTCGGGAAATAGCTGCTCTGCATTGTATGCTCTCATGGGAACAGGCCTTAATTTACACTGCAAATTGCTGTGTAAGTTAATGCTGAAAGCATTAACTCTATCTCTGAGAAAGATTCTACACACCAGTGGGTGATTCAGTTGCGAATAACCATGATAGGAGAGGCTGTAGAGCATTGCTTGTGGGACAGCCTCATTATAGAGGCACATGTAATGTATTATGTCCTGAGACTTATTGTGGTTAGTTTGGATATTCCAACGAATTGCCTGATTCCACACAATTAACAGGCCACACCCAATATTAGAGCTGGCCAGAAAATGGAATTTCTGTGGCGCAAAAAATTGAGACTGTGAACATTTGTTTAGCCCTGAATTGGGGTGAACAGTTAAAATTTTCACAGTATTGAAAGTCTGAAATACCGTTTTTAATCACCTCTTTTAGAAAGTGTTGAAATGAAACTTTGACCTTTTTAAACCCAGAACACGAAGGCCAGTAGTGACCATTTTGATTTAAACTTTCAGTGCATCAGTTAGTTGGGGAAGAGTGAGAGGAGGGTTGGTTTAAATAGTGAGGAAAGGACTCAGAAACATACAGAAGTTAAAATACGTCAGACGCAAGTGGGTATTCACCCACAAAAGCTTATGCTCCAATACGTCTGTTAGTCTATAAGGTGCCACAGGACTCTTTGTTGCTTTTTACAGATCCAGACTAACATGGCTACCCCTCTGATACTGTTAATATAGTGGCAGCAGCCTCCCCTGTTCCAAACAATGTGAAAACAAAGTTAGAGGGAGGGAGAGTGTTTCCTTCAGCTCCTTCACCACCTCCAATGGTGTGTACAAACCCCTCACTGGACAGCAAGGGGTTAAGAAGCAACTCTGAGCTCAGGAAACCACGCCCCTCTGCCCGAGTTTAAAAGGCATTTAGATACCTCAGTTAGGGGCTGGCAAAGCAGGGAAAAGGATGTACTCTGGGAGCTCCAGAGCAGCATGAGACCTGAACCCACACCAAGCTGGGGCCAGACAAACCGCAGCTCTCGGGGACCAGGACCAGAGCCGCGGTCCTAGTAGGCAGCACCCCACAGGGACAGCCAGCTGGGATGCAGCAGGAGATAGGAAGTGACCCAGGGAAGCTGACTTGAGGCTGAGGCAAGGCCCTACAGGGTAAGTGACACTGAACCAGCCTTCCAGGGCCCTGAATGACAACCCGGTGGAGTAGGTGGGCCCAGGTTCCCCTACACCACATGAGGACTGCACCCGTTAGGTGGAGTTGCTGCCTTGGGTGCTAACCACTAGGCAGGAGACCCTGCCTCCTGACCACAGGGACCTAAAGCACAAAAATCCCTTCAGCAGTGTCGTCATCCTCCTCTCCCTTTCAAGCTATGGCCTCAGCATCTTCCACCCACTTGCTGCTACTGTCCTCTGATACACTTGTGATGTGCTCCTGAGGAAACAAGGGTAAATCTGGATGAATGAAAAGCCTCTCCTTGCAGAGACATATGCACCTGCTGCATTAAAGAGGCTCTCAGAGTGCCTGTTTGATGGCAGGTGACAGGCAGCCGATGCAATGCTGGCCACATATCCTTCCTCAGCTGCCAATAGTGAAGAGGTTCTGACTCAACAGGCACCAGTGTTAAGTTTCCACCATCCTCTCCACTGCAGCAGCAGCAGCACTCTCCTCCTCCAGATGAGAAGAGGCAATGTGGATCGGTTCAAAGTCCTCCAAGATGTGCCAGAAGGACCTTTTTACTCTCTCCTGAAGCACTTATGTTGCCTCCTGCTGGTAATGGTGTCTTGACTGTCCATGGACAATGAGTTCAGACAGTGTGTCTCTGTCTGTTTTTTCAACTGGAGTATGCCTCCCTGTTCCCTTGGGAGAGGAAAGAACCCCTGGGTTGTTTGAATCAGGGAGATGGGGTCTAGATGTGTTGCTATCCAATAACATTCCTTCTGCCAGGACTGCGTCTTAGAAAATGGATAAAAAACACGCTAAATGTTTCCACCCCTTCCTCTGAAGACTATTCTGTCTAGAGGGTCTTGTCATTAAGTAGCTTTTCCTAATGGGCAGGTATGATAGGCAAGAATTCAATTTTACGTTATTCTAAATCAGGTCAGTGCACGTGATCAGAGCATCCCTTGTGGTAAAAGGATCACACAAAGTCTCATTTTCCTCCACCACAATCAGATTTGACCTTTCTTGTCCCAGTCTTCAAGGGAGTGTTGCAAAATGCTTTTACATTATTAGGGAATATAAACTATCTTTGTACTCTTCCTAGAGACCCACAAATTCAGGACCATTGTTAGACAACCTTCTCTGATGCTTGGTGTATTTAAATACTGTTACACTTTACACTGTTTGGTTTTGTATTCTGAATGCTGCTTAGGTGTTAGTTTATTATTAGAAAGCATCTGTATCTCCATGACTACTAATTTACAGTTAAATTGGTTTAATTAGTTATTTGTGTCACACATAGTGTTTGTGCTTACCTGGTTTCTGTTTGAGGGAAACTACCAGTTCCAGAATTTCTCTAATTTCTTTAATATCTAGCAACAGAGGGTCCTGTGGCACCTTTTAAGACTAACAGAAGTATTGGGAGCATAAGCTTTCGTGGGTAAGAACCTCACTTCTTCAGATGCAAGTAATGGAAATCTCCAGAGGCAGGTATAAATCAGTGTGGAGATAACGAGGTTAGTTCAATCAGGGAGGGTGAGGTGCTCTGCTAGCAGTAGAGGTGTGAACACTAAGGGAGGAGAAACTGCTTCTGTAGTTGGATAGCCATTCACAGTCTTTGTTTAATCCTGATCTGATGGTGTCAAATTTGCAAATGAACTGGAGCTCAGCAGTTTCTCTTTGGAGTCTGGTCCTGAAGTTTTTTTGCTGTAAGATGGCTACCTTAACATCTGCTATTGTGTGGCCAGGGAGGTTAAAGTGTTCTCCTACAGGTTTTTGTATATTGCCATTCCTGATATCTGACTTGTGTCCATTTATCCTCTTGCGTAGTGACTGTCCAGTTTGGCCAATGTACATAGCAGAGGGGCATTGCTGGCACATGATGGCATATATAACATTGGTGGACGTGCAGGTGAATGAGCCGGTGATGTTGTAGCTGATCTGGTTAGGTCCTGTGATAGTGCTGCTGGTGTAGATATGTGGGCAGAGTTGGCATCGAGGTTTGTTGCATGGGTTGGTTCCTGAGTTAGAGTTGTTATGGTGCGGTGCGTGGTTGCTGGTGAGAATATGCTTAAGGTTGGCAGGTTGTCTGTGGGCGAGGACAGGCCTGCCTCCCAAGGTCTGTGAAAGTGAGGGGTCATTGTCCAGGATGGGTGGATGATCTACAACCCATCCTGGACAATGACCCCTCACTTTCACAGACCTTGGGAGGCAGGCCTGTCCTCGCCCACAGACAACCTGCCAACCTTAAGCATATTCTCACCAGCAACCACGCACCGCACCATAACAACTCTAACTCAGGAACCAACCCATGCAACAAACCTCGATGCCAACTCTGCCCACATATCTACACCAGCAGCACTATCACAGGACCTAACCAGATCAGCTACAACATCACCGGCTCATTCACCTGCACGTCCACCAATGTTATATATGCCATCATGTGCCAGCAATGCCCCTCTGCTATGTACATTGGCCAAACTGGACAGTCACTACGCAAGAGGATAAATGGACACAAGTCAGATATCAGGAATGGCAATATACAAAAACCTGTAGGAGAACACTTTAACCTCCCTGGCCACACAATAGCAGATGTTAAGGTAGCCATCTTACAGCAAAAAAACTTCAGGACCAGACTCCAAAGAGAAACTGCTGAGCTCCAGTTCATTTGCAAATTTGACACCATCAGATCAGGATTAAACAAAGACTGTGAATGGCTATCCAACTACAGAAGCAGTTTCTCCTCCCTTAGTGTTCACACCTCTACTGCTAGCAGAGCACCTCACCCTCCCTGATTGAACTAACCTCGTTATCTCCACACTGATTTATACCTGCCTCTGGAGATTTCCATTACTTGCATCTGAAGAAGTGAGGTTCTTACCCACGAAAGCTTATGCTCCCAATACTTCTGTTAGTCTTAAAAGGTGCCACAGGACCCTCTGTTGCTTTTTACAGATTCAGACTAACACGGCTACCCCTCTGATACTTTAATATCTAGTAGATTCTTCTGTGTAGAAATATTCTAAGGAGTCTTCACAACATACTGGAACAGTAGGAGCAAACACTGAGCTCCCTGCTTTGTGTGTCCACAATATGTAGATCTAAGTTGTGGTTGCAGCCTATCCAATCAAATGTTTAAACAACTGATTTGATGCCAAATTGTGAACTAAGACATTCAAATGTCCTAATTAGTGGTTGGAAACAGACACAAAACTGAGCCTGCAATTATTTGCACTCTCAATTTTGAAGGTACAAGTTAAAAAGCAGGGGAAAGACCAAGCTTAAGGGTTAAGAACTCCAGTCTTGCAGTTGACTCCACATGGATGGACTGATTCAGTTTTAGGATTGGGATCTAACACCTTCTTTCCTGCACATTCAATGCTTGTTTTGCATGCACATATGAAATAGCCTTTTATTGAACAATATGTCGATTTTGCTTTTACAAAAATTCAAGAAAAAATGGGATCTTGTTCTGAATCTAAACTGATTTGCTTTTCAATTTCACAGAACAAAAACCCAGCTGAATTCATATATAACCAACATTACCTCCAGGGCCAGCTCCAGGCACCAGCTTAACAAGCAGGTGCTTGGGGCGGCCAAGGGAGAGGGGCTGCACCTGCGGCAATTCGGGGGCGATCGCAGCCTTTTTTTTTTTTTTTTTGCTTGGGGCGGCAGAAATGGTGGAGCCAGCCCTGATTACCTCTAATTTTTTCCATCTCCAATGAAAATTTCACATGCTGAGCTGGCCAATATGTAACAAAGATTTGCAGTGGTAAGAGATGCCCAATATACATTGGCAAGGGGAATTTTGCTCTAAGCTTTTCCTGCAAAATAACAACAATCACTTGCATAAATGACTCACGCACTTGTCAAAACTGATTTGAAACCGCTTCTTGTTGCTGTTCTCAACTTCCCTCTTCATTGGTCATTTGGATGCCATTTGCTACCACACACGTCAGGGGCCATGAAAGCACAATATAGACCTGATTGGGAATATTTTCTGATTTTATTTCGTTTAAAAAGAAAATCCAGTTTCTGCAAAACTAAATTTTCTGCAGGAGAATTTAGATTCCCTACCCCCTTCTCCTCCTCCTCCTCCCCAATTTTTCCTGGTTTCTTGGTTGGGGAAAATCTAAATGAATATTTCACTTCATGTAATTTGGGCCTGAACGGCAACATTCTGGTTTGCTGAAGCAAATCAAGATGTTGATTCAGTTCAGTTTGACTTTAAACTGCATCTGCCTAAGGTGCTGCAATCCTTCCTGGGCATTGTAGTTTGGGTGCTTTCATGACCCTGATCTCTTATGGGCTGGGCTCCCTGGCTAGACTGCATCTCCCATGGTGTAATGCAATCATGTGACTCCCATGATTCACTACATGTCTTGGGCAGAGGGGAGACAAGGGTCATTGTGAGAGACGTAGTCCAGCCAAGGATCATGGCCCATAGCACCTGAACTGCAACTCCCGTGGCACATTAGGTAGATGCAGCTTAATGTCAAACTGAATCAAAACATTTTTTGGAACTTTTCATTCAGTGAAAAATTATGCTATTTTGACTTTGTCCTGACATGGGACAAAAACAAACGTTGAAATATCAGAATTCCCTGCAGGACAGAAGCTCCAATTTTCTTTTTTACTCGGGTCTAGTGCAAAACCTACTTGTCTATGAAGAAAAGTGTATAATTACTAGTATTATGGCAAGTATTAATACTACTTTTGTATTTGTCCTGTAAAAACCCACAATTGTCATCTGGACCATCAATTAATTCTAAATACCCCTAGAGAATGTATGTACTGGAACTCTTTCATAACAATATAAACTCTTTACTAAATTCTCCAAAGAAAAATCTTATGTTGGAATTAAATGACCCTGGTAAAATTTACCACACCAATTGAATATTAGATACCATTTGTCATCAAGTTAAAATAAATAAACTTAATGACATTCTGTTTAAAATAGCTTGATATTGAGAGAGATGTAGACAAAATGATCAGTTCTTTCACAGTGCAAAACTCCTACCATAGATCTTCTGGGAAGTGACTGTTAAGCCCAGAGAGAAATTAAGAAAGGATGCTTTATGTTGTGTCCACAAAATAAAGTTTATGGAGAGAAGGAAGGGAATTTTGCCAAACAAATTCTAATATAAGTTAGGTTGTTCTTGCTTTTGCTGCTTTCTCTCCAGTATTTAATAGCAATTACTATAGCACACCACTTCCACAGACCACCCTATAGAAAAGGGGGAAATCTGTGCAGGTCTGTTAGCTGCAAATACACTCCCCTACGTGATAGCAGTGGTGCAAAAAGAAAAAGGTGGTGGCATCTGCTGTGTGCAAGTAAGTAGACGAAAGATCCATGGGAAGAATTAGCGAGAACCCCTCAAAGTCTCATTCAGATTGGCAGTCAGTGTACTTTCATATGCCTCTCTGCCACCCTTGCCCTAAGCACTGGAGGCAAAACTAGCAAATATACCAAGCTGCCATTGACTTCCTTGTCATGTAGAGCACACACCCTCTCCACTGGTGCATGCAAAACACAAAGAGTGGGATCTTGCCCCTATTGAAGTCCATTGCAAAACTCCCATTGACTTCAATGGGGCCAGGATTATACTCAGAATTTGCAAAATCATTCAACATTAACCAACATAGCAATTTGCTGCATATCTTAAGCCTTGTTTCAATGGGAGCATGTTGTTTATAACACCTGCTTTGACAACTTCATCTATCTTTCAGGCTGCTACCCTGTTAACCACATGCTTCCCCAAACATGTGGATTCATTGAGGATGGACTGCAGATGGAAAGGGAGTAGTATGCCTCATAGCTATGTTACCCTCTGTGCAGCCCTTCCCCAGTCTCATTTCTGTGTGCCTGTCATGTATTTCCTCTACACCAAGCAGCACAGGGGGAGCATATGGCACTGTGATGGATTTTGCCCAGCAAAATCAAATCATTCTTCATCTGAAGCCTGGCAATAAAATGTATGCAGGGTTCTGGATGTTGGATACTGTGGAAGTAATAATGGTATAATATAATCTCCCAACCCTTTTCTCCCTGAAATTTAAAAAGGACATTAAACGGGCATCCAGTTCTAACAATACAGCAAGTACCGAGAAGCCTAACAAATAGCTTATCAGCTTCCTGGTGAAAAGATGTCCTTGTTACATAGATATTAGAGCAAGAGAAGACACAGTCCTGGAGAATTCTTACTGAAATACATTTTAATCAGAGCTTTTAAATATGTAAATAAATAGTCTTTGGCCAATATCTGCCTTTAGTTTTATGTAATATAATTCCGGTTGAAATCCATGGGAGTTGCACCCACGAAACCAAAAACAAAATTTAGTCTGTAAATTGACATAGGTCATTCATGTTATGTGTTTTGCAATTACACTCTTTTGCATAGGCTGCTACAGATCCAGCAGGTAAGCAATATCTATAAATAGAAATGAGCATCAGGTATCTTCTACTCAGCATGTCTCCCAATCTGAAGTGTGGTACGGCAGTTGAACATAAACATTTGCTGCACAAATTTGCTAGAAATTGCATAGTTCCTAAATTGTCTTATAACAGTACCATTTTAATCCACAATAATCCACTTTCCTGGGTTGATCTGAATTGTATGTTTATGGAAGTCTGAAAATCCAGGTATTTGCCTGAAACTGGACTGTTTGTGTCGTGCTTTGTGTTTGCTGATTTGTATGTATCTTGTTAAAATATCACAGTGCATGCTCAGCTATGTAGGAGAAAGAAAATAAGACTTACTTCCTGCCCTGAGTCATAAGGGAAAACAAGAATAATGCATTGGAAGACGTAGCCTCTTGCTAACAGAACATTTATTAATAAAGTTTTGAGTTGGCATTTACTGATACAAATTAGCATTTGAGGACCTCAAAGAAGTGAGGGTTTTTTTGTTTTGCTTTGTTTTTTTTCAGGAAGGATTTGAAGGGAGAAAGAAAGGGAATCTTTGGACTGCTGGGGTTCAGAGGATATTCCAAGTGTAAGAAACTGCAATGAAGAAGGCAGAGGGAGAAGGAGACAAAGGATGTGATGAAGTAGGCTACACAAACTAGGAGGCTTAATGCTGCATCAGTGATCAGCTCACTGACTAGTATAAGTGTGACAATGGTATTCTTCCAAGTACTTCAAGATACAACAGCTACTTACAAATACCTTTGAAAATATTTTACTTTCCTTGTTACAAGTAAGAATTTAAGACCCAGTCCTGCAATGAGCACCATGCAGATGGATAGGATGCCATCACAGAGCCTCACTGAGGTGTGTTCTGCTAATATGAACTCTGTCCTAATAACCAGTATGGGTGAATAAAGCCCTTCCAGTTGCATAACATTCATTTTTAAGCAATCTCATTCCCCCCCCCCACGCCCCCCCACGCACACAGACAAATTATGTTTGTGACACTGGTAAGCCAAGTGCCAGCTCTGGCCAACACTGAGGCATCAGCTGAGAATTGACAAACAGCTGGAAGCCAGGCCAAATCACTTGTGTATTAGTATGATTAAAGTGAATGTTAAATGTATAAGAAAGTATTTGGTGTTTATGTTTAATGAAAACTAATGGGAGGTTACATGCATTGTTTTCACTCATCTGTATCCTGTTATAATGTAATAGCAAACATTTACAGTCTGTATACCCCTGTAACTAAATAACCCAACAAAAGAGAAGGAAGCCTTGTATAATGCAAATGAAGAACTTTAACAGGAAAGTGCTACTTCTTGCACATTTAAAGGCAAGTGGTCATTGTGTGTAGAGATCAGAGTTCAAAGACACTAAATGCATTCCCTCTCTCTCTCTGCCCTCAAAGATCCCACATGGGTAGTGACCCTGTTAGCTTGTTTTCTGTGAGAAGAAGTTATAAGTATGGACACAAGGAAAAATTCTTCATCTCTGGACTGTTTG
Organism: Emys orbicularis; assembly: GCF_028017835.1. Lineage (NCBI taxonomy): Eukaryota > Metazoa > Chordata > Testudines > Emydidae > Emys > Emys orbicularis. The sequence goes on along the minus strand of NC_088683.1, from coordinate 261,309,566 downwards.
GGTTCTAACAGGACAGAATAACTGAACGAGAAGACTGAGAGCCCAGAATTATTCTGGGTAGCCCTAAAAGACTTTTGGAAAACTGGCAGATTACTACATCTCTGCTACCATTTGGAATTATAGACTGTGACTCATATATATAATTACCAGTAGCGTAGCTGGGGGGGGAGCAGGGGGAGCAGCCACTCCCCCACTGAGCACATGGCGCCTTAGTAGGAAAGGTCCTGGATTTTTCCCCCCCTCCTCTCCCTTCCCCCCCCCATGCAGAGTGAGGCACTGCTGATTGGCTGCCTGGGCCGAGTTGAGCTGCTCCCATTGATCCTCCAGCAGCCAGACCCCCCCTCGCCCCTCCCCCGCCTCAGCACGCTGCGGGGGAGGGCTGGGCGCTGGCAGCATGTTTAACTTTGGCTCCAGGGGCAGCCAGCGGCTCGATCTGCATGGTGGTAAGGGGAGTCCGGGGGGGCAGTCAGGGAGCAGGGGGATGGTTGGGGGGGGACTTTCTGGGGGCAGGGGTGTGGAGAGGGGCTGGAATATGCATTCCGAGTGACTAAAGGCCCCAAACACTGCTGAAAGAGCTGGGAAAGTTGCAAGCTTTCTCTGCTGGGCTTTTCATCTGGGTAATACAATGCAAACCTGCTTGAGGCACCGCACAAGATATATTTATTGAGGAAGTTCATGCATCTCACAGCTTAAGGTCTTCTAAGCTTGCAGCCATGGCACAAAAGGATTTGGGAGCAGTTAACAATTCTGTGTGGTTAAGAGATTTTAATTTCCTGGGCCCTGCTACCCAATGCCACAGGGCCCCACAGGGGAGACTGAGTGAGTAGCCCCGCTTGTGTCCTCTGCCCAGACACAATCCCTTCCCTGCTTCTTTCCCTTGTGTTTGCAAGGTCTCATTAACATGCTGCAGCTGAACACCCCCCTTCCCCAGGCCTTCCTTCCAGAGACACAGCCTCCTAGCTTCTCCTTCTTCCTCACTTTCTCCGTCTCTGCGGTTTTTCTCCATGCCCCGTCCCTTTGTCTGTACTCCCTCCCCACCCCATGCACTGTATTAAGCATGGCTCTGCCTCTCTTGTTTATGGGCTCTGAGCTGGGATGGCAGGGGCAGCGCTACTGTCAGGGCCTCCCAGAGGATTCAGGGGGCCTGGGGCAAAGCAGGGGAGCTGCGGCTCTTGTACTCACCCGGCGGCGGTCTGGGTGTTCGGCGGCATTTCGGCAGCAGGGGGCCCTTCAGTCGCTCCGCGTCTTCGGCAGCACTGAAGGGCCCCCGCCGCCGAAGACCCAGACCGCAGCCGGGCCAGGGCTCGCGGGGCCCCTGCAGGGCCCCAGGCAAATTGCCTCACTTGCTACCCCCTCTGGGGCCCTGGCTATTGTTGTGTTCTCTGCTAGGTCTGTTTGTGCCAGACTCTAGCAGTAACTCTCTGCCTGCTCACAAAGGCTTCTGGCTTAACACTAAAGCCAGGTGCTAGGGCAGAAGCAGCTGCCCATGTACCCTCAATGGCAGGAGCTGTGCGTGGTCCCTTGCCCCCCCCCCACTTTGGATTACGGGGTGTGTCTCGGTGTATATTGGGGGTCCTGTCAGGGGGCAGGGAGTGGTTGGATAGGCGTGGGAGTCCTGGGGGTCTGTCTGGGGGCGGGGGTGTGGCTAAGGGTCGGGGCAGTCAGGGGACAGGTAGAAGCTAGGGTCCTAGGGGGGCAGGTAGGGTGGGGGGGTCTCAGGAGGAGGCAGTCAGGGGACAAGGAGCAGGGAGGCTTAGGTAGGGTGTGGGGTCCTGGGGGGCAGTTAGGGGACAAGGAGTGGGGGGGTGTTGGGGGTTCTGAGGGGGGCAGTCAGGGGGCAGGAAGTGGGAGGGAATGGATGTAATTAGTAATTTGATATGTCGGGTGGTGCTTTTTTTTATGTGTTCGCTCCCCCTGATGTTAGAACCTGGCTACGCCACTGTATATTACCTGCTTTAACCTCTCAATAACTCTTGTTCCTTTTTCTTACCTAATAAATCTTTGGTTAGTTTAGTACAGAATTGCCTATCATCACTGTTTTTGGTGTGAGATCTAGGATGCAAATTGACCTGGGTGAGTGACTGGTCTCTTCGGACTGGGTGTAACCCAAAATATTTTGTATGTTTTTTGGTGTAAGTGACTATTTTTTACATAGTCCAGTTTGCCTGGATGGCAAGATAGACTGGAGTGTCTAAAGGGACTGTCTGTGACTCCATTATAAAAGTCAAGGAAAGTGTGGGCCCCTTACTGAATGAGGGAGGCAACCTAGTGACAGAGGATGTGGAAAAAGCTAATGTACTCAATGCTTTTTTTGCCTCTGTCTTCACAAACAAGGTCAGCTCCCAGACTGCTGGACTGGGCAGCACAGTATGGGGAGGAGGTGACCAGCCCTCCGTGGAGAAAAAAGTGGTTCAGGACTATTTAGAAAAACTGGATGAGCACAAATACATGGGGCCGGATGCGCTGCATCCGAGGGTGCTAAAGGAGTTGGCGGATGTGATTGCGGAGCCATTGGCCATCATCTTTGAAAACTCATGGTGATCGGGGGAGGTCCCGGATGACTGGAAAAAGGCTAATGTAGTGCCCATCTTTAAAAAAGGGAAGAAGGAGGATCCGGAGAATTACAGGCCAGTCAGCCTCACATCAGTCCCTGGAAAAATCATGGAGCAGGTCCTCAAGGAATCAATTATGAAACACTTAGAGGAGAGGAAAGTGATCAGGAATAGTCAGCATGGATTCACCAAGGGGAAGTCGTGCCTGACTAACCTAATTGCCTTCTATGATGAGATAACTGGCTCTGTGGATGAGGGGAAAGCAGTGGATGTATTATTCCTTGACTTTAGCAAAGCTTTTGATACAGTCTCCCACAGTATTCTTGCCAGCAAGTTAAAGAACTATGGGCTGGATGAATGGACTCTAAGGTGGATAGAAAGCTGGCTAGATCGTCGGGCTCAACGGGTAGTGATCAATAGCTCCATGTCTAGTTGGCAGCCGGTATCAAGCGGAGTGCCCCAAGGGTCGGTCCTGGGGCCGGTTTTGTTTAATATCTTTATTAATGATCTGGAGGATGGTGTGGACTGCACTCTCAGCAAGTTTGCAGATGACACTAAACTGGGAGGCGTGGTAGATACGCTGGAAGGTAGGGATCAGATACAGAGGGACCTAGACAAATTAGAGGATTGGGCCAAAAAAAACCTGATGAGGTTCAACAAGGACAAGTGCAGAGTCCTGCACTTAGGACGGAAGAATCCTATGCACTGCTACAGACTAGGGACCGAATGGCTAGGTAGCAGTTCTGCAGAAAAGGACCTAGGGGTTACAGTGGACGAGAAGCTGGATATGAGTCAACAGTGTGCTCTTGTTGCCAGGAAGGCTAACGGCATTTTGGGCTGTATAAGTAGGGGCATTGCCAGCAGATCGAGGAACATGATCATTCCCCTTTATTCGACATTGGTGAGGCCTCATCTGGAGTACTGTGTCCAGTTTTGGGCCCCACACTACAAGAAGGATGTGGAAATATTGGAAAGAGTCCAGCGGAGGACAACAAAAATGGTTAGAGGTCTGGAGCACATGAGTTATGAGGAGAGGCTGAGGGAACTGGGATTGTTTAGTCTCCAGAAGAGAAGAATGAGGGGGGATTTGATAGCTGCTTTCAACTACCTGAAGGGGGGTTCCAAAGAGGATGGAGCTCGGCTGTTCTCAGTGGTGGCAGATGACAGAACAAGGAGCAATGGTCTCAAGTTGCAGTGTGGGAGGTCTAGGTTGGATATTAGGAAACACTATTTCACTAGGAGGGTGGTGAAGCACTGGAATGCGTTACCTAGGGAGGTGGTGGAATCTCCTTCCTTGGAGGTTTTTAAGGCCCGGCTTGACAAAGCCCTGGCTGGGATGATTTAGTTGGGAATTGGTCCTGCTTTGAGCAGGGGGTTGGACTAGATGACCTCCTGAGGTCCCTTCCAACCCTGATATTCTATGATTCTATGACTATTGTAGAACTTTGGGAGTTCACCCTTGGTACTGGGTTGGTGAAATCACCAGTTTGGGGGGTCTGCTCTGTTTTTGATAGTCTACCGTCAGGTAGGCACTCATGGTCCTGAGCCACTCCAGACAGCATGATAATGCTATCAAGAATTTCCCAACTGAACTGGCACTTGTCCCCACACGTATTCTACTGAAGATTTTATTTGCAGCACAGGAACAGTAGTTCTTCCTACACACTTTGAGATGCTGGACTAATCACACAGTGCTGCTCGTGGGGTTTATGCACTCTTTAAAGATCCCATTGCATTAAAATTCTGGCTCAAGAGCTGAAAAACAGATTTACCAAGTGGGCTTTATTTACAATATTAACAATATTTTTGTATACCTAGTCAGTATCTCCCTCCTGCAGCTTCAATGGAAAAATCTATGATGGCAGAAATACCTTCTTGGCTCAGTCCACTCGTGTAATTAGATGAAGAGTGGGTAGTGCCTAGAGGTGCCTCCCCCATCCAAAAAAAAAAAAAAAAATCACAAAAGTGAATTTATTTCCATTTCACAGGGCTTGCCATGGGGCTATTTTTTTTATCAATTTTTCATCCAAGTTATCAGAACAGCTTATTGAAAGGGCTATCAAAATGATTTGCAGTCTTTCACTTTTCAAAACTTGGTTTTTGATAACAGGAAAAAATTGATGGCTTTTTTTGACATTTTTCACTGAAATAGCTAACAGTTCCATAAAAAAAACCCATTTTCAACTGAACATTTTTTTCACTCGCGAGATGTTGGCCAGACTTATTATTGCTTCTTTGTTTCTCACTAAATGAAATTTCAAGTACAAATTTTGGGAACTTGACAAGTGTGTGTACTGAAGTGAGCAGACTGATATTAGTATTGTTTATTACCTTTGGTCAGCAATATGCACTGTGCATACCATATGCAGAGAAAAATATCTGCCCTCAGACTTGCATACAAAAGAAATCTAAATATATATTTGCAAATTGGAGGCTTTTCTAAAATTGATTTTATAATGCATCTTTCAGATTTCTGCTTACCTGATTTATTTTTTCAAACAGACACTTAACATAGTGCTTTCAATGCTAAATTTTTCATTTGTAAATCTCAAATCACTTTACAAAGGAAAATAAATAGCATGATATCTATATTAGTGAAAATTAATAAAAGGTCTTCTTTGCCCCATATTGGTTGTTCAGAGGCCTAAAGATTTAGATTAGCAGGAGGACAACTTGATTAGCAGGAGACTTGAAGGTCTGGGAAGATGCCACCAGTTAAGCTGATCTACAAGAATGCAGTTGATAGTCTTATCCCATCAAGTAAAGAAACTGAGGCACAGAAGAGAAAGGATTTAACCTAAGTCATAAAGCACATCAATGGCAGAGCTGTAAATAGCAGAAACTATTGGTGAAATCCTGGCCCCATTGAAGTTAATGGGCGATCTGCCATTCCCTTCAACGGGACTAGGTTTTCGACCTAAGTCTCCTGTTCATGTTGCACGATGCTGCCTGTTGTAGCTAGAAGGGGAGGGGTAGATGGTTCATCAGTATCAAAACACCTCACCTGTCTGACCTCACTTGACTGGCTACTGAATGTCACCTTTTCAAGAATCTCATCTCTTTTCTCTTCATTAGAAAGAAAAATATTTGTCTATAGATGAATATTTATCTGTGGACAAGAGTGACAAATGAAAAATGAATCAATATTCCTTCAGAGCTAATGTTGCCATATGTTTGACTGAAAATTACAGCAGAAATAGCTTTTGCTAATCCTAGACAAACGGGTTTGTGTTTAACAGTTTTCTAAACGAATCTTGGTCCTGAACAACATGAGCATCCTCCACATTTCACTAATTATACGCTGGAACTGGAAAACATGTAGTATATGTCTCCCAGCTGAAGGGGAGTAGGAGGGTGCCAGATTTACAAGAAAGTCTTTTATTTAAGACTGCCACATTTAGATGGGGTGGATTCATTTTGTTTAATGGTGAGAAGCAAGTTAAGTCCTCTAATTAAAATCATGAACAAAGCAGATATTGCAGACAAACACATTGCAAAGGTTTGTAAATTTGCTTAATTGGACGCTTCTTTGAATTTCCACTTGTTACCTGCTAAATTCAGCAAGGTACGTTGTTAAAGAGCATTCTCCTGTGTATGCTCGCAACATGGGGTTCTATTCCAAAGGTTATATTATTGTATAAGCAACAATCCCTATAGTTTGCTCATCCACAGGCCAGTTTTTAATCTGAAAACCTATAGAAACACAATGGAATTTTTTTTTTTTTTTTTTTAGTATGGATGACTGATGTTTAAAAAAAATCAGTCAAGGTAAAGCTACAGCTGCAGATCAAAGAGAATTTATTTCCTGCAAGCAACTAAGGTGTAATCACAGAGGGAATCCCAGACAGAGTGGTTATATGGTATGAAGGGTTATATGATATGATGAGTTAGTTGGAGTCTTTGATGGCCACGGTTAGGAAAGCCCAAGAATCTCTTTTGAAATTCCTGAAAGAGGTATTTACAAGAGTCCATAAAACCCTGCTAGAGTATGACCAACTGCTTAGAATAAAACACAGGTACTGAAGAGAGAAGAAATGTGAATACAATCTTTTTACAAATCTTTCAAGCCAAAATACGTCATAGGCCCACCAATGTTACTCTCTCTGGAACTGAATAACAAAGCAATCTTGTTTTATTAGTGCTCTTTTTCTCCCTCCTCCCCACCGACTGAAAATCCTGCTATAGATAAAGGAAGTCAGAGGCACACAATACCCTTCACTTCAATTTCATTACAGGCTTTTCATTATACAGCATAAGTAGATGATGCATATTGTCCTTGTTTTGCAACTGAACAGGAGATTTTTAGGGAAACTAAATTGAACATGTGGGGTGCAGGGGGAATAAAGATAAGAATGAAATGCAAAGCTACCCAGAAGGAGACATATTAGCAATTAGGGAATATAGATTCCTGTTACATTTGTCACATCTTCCTTTGTGTGCTCTCTGTAGGGATTTCTGCATCATTGAAAGACAGTTCTCATCAATAAGGCCAGCTAATCTCTTTGAAGGCATAACTAGATGTCAGGATATCTATCCCCTGCTCCTTGGAGTCACTATTGGCTTGAAGGTCTATCTAAAAAAAAAAAAGAGGAAGATAACTTAGTATGCACATAATTTGCCATTGATTTCATTGGAAAATGTAAGTAAGCATAGGAGGGTGCGGCGGGGACGGAGGCAGAGGGGAGGAGAAGATGCTTTGAAGGACAATATTTTTAATGTTGAACCCTTTCTTTCCTGATTGAGAAGTAAGGGTCAGTTTAAATTACAGCAGTTGGTCCCTATAAAATATATTGTGATTGATTTACCACTCTGTCTTACACTGGTTGTAGCTCCAGTGAACTCAGTAGGTTTACACTGGCCTAAAGCTGGAGTAATATCCTTGTGACTTGGGTCCAATAATTGTAGTTGGTTTGGAGACAACTCCCAAGGCACCCACCCCTTTAGCAGAGAGACAACCCATCCCCCTGTGGAGGCACTTACCTGCAGCAGCAGGGACTAAAGCAAGCAACCAGCCTAGAGACCATAGGCTACTGCTTGAAATATCTGCCTCAGGTGCACAACAGAAGAGGGGGCAAAGAGCAGCTGTGTCTCTACCCCTAAACTGGAGAAAAAGCTAGGGACATTTGTTGCTCCTCCTCCAAAAAAGTGCTGGGGCAATGGGGGAGTGCTTCTCCTCTTCTGTTCAGTTTCTTATACTGCACCATCTCTGTGGTATCTGAACACCTGCTTTGGAGAAGCTCAGCATTGACACTGTCCACCTATTTGACCTCCTAATTCAATGACTTGTGCCTCTTGCCAGTCTTTGATCAGGAGGAAAGAGAGAGGAAATAGGGTCTCTGTTTCTTTCCATCCCCCAGCTCAGCCAGGAAATAAATCTCCCTCCACTCTGAGAATGGATACACTAAAAACAAGATTCCCAGGGTAAACTGATCCACAGGAAAAAAAACTGCTAGTCCCTTTCTGAGCAAGGAGAGAAACTGGGCCACAGAGATGTGACTTAACCAGAGTCACATGGTAGGTAAATTGTAGAGCTGTGAATAGTTAAAACTAGGGGCAGGGCCGGAAATCAAGGCAGGCAACCCAGGCAACTGCAAGGGGTGCCAGGCTTGGAGGGCTCTGGGCTTGGGGTGCTGTTTTTGTTGTGAGACAAAAGTTTCCATAAGATTAGAGGAAACGTTTTTTATTTGCTTATATATGACATGAATAAATACAGATGTACAGATCCTAGTGTGCAAATTTATCATATATGACAGGGATAAATCATGCATGCAAATCATGCATCCAAATCATGAAATGGGCTACAAATGCAATATAAAATAAGGTATTCAAAATTTTAACAAATGGAGGGGGGCGCTGAAGATGCTCCTTGTTTGGGGCAACATTTGGTCTAGGGCCAGCCTAGGGGTAAAATCCTGGACTCATTGAAGTCCAATGTGAGAGCTGCTGTTCCCTTCAGTGGGGCCAGAATTTCAGGCCAGTTCTCCTGACTCCTACTTTACTGTTCCATGCTGCCTCCTAACGTTAATTTTATTGTGTCTATTTGAGGAAAAGTAGGTGTGTTGTCACTATCAAAATATCTCACCTATCTGACTTCCCTCAACTGGCTGCCTGTTAGTCCCCCTTTCAAGAATAACTTTCTTTTTATTGGACAAAATATTGAAATACTATACTTCTTTATATCTACTTATATTTGGCTGGACTCTTGCTCTTTACTCTTTTCCCCACTTTACAAAACACTTGGAAAGTGTGTGTGGGGGGGAGTGAGGGGAAGCAATTTTACTGAATTCATGTATAGGCAAAAATGAAAGACTGAAAAAAATGGAAAACTGCTTCCCTTTAAAAAAAGTTGGATTTACAAAATGTAAAACATTGTCAACGAGTGCTCTTTGTAGTATCTCCAGCATTTGAATAGCATGTTATCTCTACCCATTGTTAATACTTGAAAGATTTGTTGTAGATTGGAAGACATAGATTCTGTTTGCAAGCTGACAAAGTCTGCTCTACATTCTACTCCCAACTACGTGATCAGGTAATTTAAGAGAATTCTGATGCACTTGGCAGCTGTACTATGTTTACAAATAAGGGCCCAGTGGAACTTATCTACTTTATTCAGGATCTTTTCCTTTGACAGCTGAAGGCTTGATGCTAGAGAGATTGTTTGAATGGTTATAAATGCTCTTAATGTAAAAATCTAATATGCAATCCAAAAATGCATATTAATATAGCTGTTGGGGATATTTTTTTATAAATTCTGTCTGCTATTTGAACTCTTGTAGGAATTTCATTTTAAGATTAAAGCACTTATTGATTGGGAAAAACATGAATTTGCATTTTTTGGCTTTACAACAAATAATAATCTGTAAGAATTTGGAAATTATGCTAACTATGGATGTATCGTGTTGGAATGAACTGGATTAGTGACAGTAGTTCAAGTAATCTAAGTAGATATTCAGGTTAAAAATGAATGTTCAGTACATGCTGTGGTTTTAGCTAGGGCTGTCAATTAATCACAGTTAACTCACACAATTAACTCAAAAAAATTAATCACAATTAAAAAAATGAATCGCGATTCATTGCAGTTTTAATCGCACTGTTAAACAATAGAATACCAGTTGAAATTTATTAGCTATTTTTGGATGTTTTTTCTACATTTTCATATATATTGATTTAAATTACAACACAGTGCTCACTTTATATTATTATTTTATTACAAATATTTGCACTGTAAACACGATAAAAGAAATAGTATTTTTCAATTCACCTCATACAAGTACTGTACTGCAATCTCTTTATCATGAAAGTGCATCTTACAAATGTAGATTTTTTTTGTTACATAACTGACCTCAAAAACAAAACAATGTAAAACTTTTGAGCCGGGGTCGGCAACCTTCGGCACATGGCCCTTCAGTGTAATCTGCGTGGGCCGCGAGACATTTTGTTTACATTGACCGTCCGCAGGCACGGCTCCCTGCAGCTCCCAGTGGCCGCGGTTCGCCATTCCTGGCCAATGGGAGTTGCGGGGGGCCGTGCCTGCAGACGGTCAATGTAAACAAAACATCTCATGGCCCGCCAGCAGATTACCCTGATGGGCTGTGTGCCAAAGGTTGCCGACCCCTGCTTTAGAGCCTACAAGTCCACTCAGTTCTACTTCTTATAAAGCCAATTGCTAAGACAAACAAGTTTGTTTACATTTATGGGAGATAATGCTGCCAGCTTCTTATTTACAATGTCACCTGAAAGTGAGAACAGGTGTTCGCATGGCACTTTTGTAGTCAGCATTGCAAGGCATTTACGTGTCAGATATGCTAAACATTTGTATGCCCCTTCATGCTTCAGCTACCATTCCAGAGGGCATGCTTCCATGATGCTCGTTAAAAAATTAATGTGTTAATTAAATTTTGACTGCACTCCTTGGGGGAGAATAGTATGTCTCCTGCTCTGTTTTACCTGCATTCTGCCATGTATTTCATATTATAGCAATCTCGGATGATGACCCAGCACATGTTGTTCGTTTTAAGAACACTTTCACTGCAGATTTGACAAAATGCAAAAGAAGGTACCAATGTGAGATTTCTAAAGTTAGCTACATCACTCAATCCAAGGTTTAAGAATCTGAAGTGCCTTCCAAAATCTGAGAGAGACAAGGTGTGGGGCATGCTTTCAGAAGTCTTAAAAGAGCAACACTCGGATGTGGAAACTACAGAACCCCAACCACCAAAAAAGAAAATCAACATTCTGCTGGTGGCATCTGACTCAGATGATGAAAATGAACATGCATCGGTCTGCACTGCTTTGGTTCATTATCGAGCAGAACCCATCATCAGTATGGATGCATGTCCTCTGGAAGGGTGGTTGAAGCATGAAGGCATATATGAATCTTTAGCGCATCTGGCATGTAAATATCTTGCAATGCCGGCTACAACAGTGCCATACTAATGTCTGTTCTCACTTTCAGGTGACATTGTAAACAAGAAGCGGGCAGCATTATCTCCTGCAAATGTAAACAAACTTGTTTGTCTGAACAACTGGCTGAACAAGAAGTAGGACTGAGTGGATTTATAGCCTCTAAAATTTTACAGTGTTTTATTTTTGAATGCAGGTTTTTTTTGTACATAATTCTACATTTGTAAGTTCAACTTTCATGATAAAAAGATTACACTACAGTATTTGTATGAGGTGAATTGAAAAATACTATTTTGTTTTGGTTTTTTCAGCACAAATATTTGTAATAAAAAATAAATATAAAGTGAGCACTGTACACGTTGTATTCTGTGTTGTAACTGAAATCAATATATTTGAAAATGTAGAAAACATCCAAAAATATTTAAATAAATGGTATTATATTATTGTTTAACAATGTGATTAATTATGATTAAGTTTTTTAATCGCTTGACAGCCCTAGTTTTAACCTTTTAATGGGGAAATTGTGCCTCTATACTATCTCTTAATTTCTGTAGGACTTCAAAAGGGGAATGTTCTTTCTTTCTTTCTTGTTGGCCCTCTGTCATGCTAGCTGTCTAGATGGGTTACAAATTTAACCTAAACCTCTAATATCTATATGTATCATTTTGTTATTTTTAATATGACTCTCAAAGCTAGGTGCATGTATTCTATCTACTCCATTTTCTGGTTAGAAGGATTCACAAGGATGCCAAGAAGGTGATTATTTCAGAGTATGCAGTGTGTGAAAGGTCAGATGTGAGGGAAGAGTACAACTTCCTAACATCTCCTTTCTGTCTAAATGTTGAGGGGGCGGGGGTCATCCTTTAGGAAAACATTGGGAGATATCCTTTTACTATTTTTGTTTTTCCCTTAAGGTAAAATAAACACATAATATTTAAAAATATTGAGATTAGACTTTGCCTGTGTATAGAAAAAGTAAATACTAAAGTTTTAAAACACATTAAAATATACTCATTTCTGTCTAGTCTTGATGAATCATTTTATTACTAACTCAATAAACTAAAATGATGCAACTACTAGAAAAAATATCTTCCACAGACATCATCAGAAAATGATGTCAAAGCAGAGAGGAACTGTTTTTCAATCCTTAGTAGCAAAGTAGCAAAATTTTTCTTTGTCTTAGCTTTGGCTGTTACTCCCATGTTCCAAAATAACCAAATCCAGTGTCAAATCAGCTTCTTATCCTGGAGGGTTCGAGTTTTTTATGATTATCTATATCATGCTTGAGAGGTTTGGGTTTGAATTTCTCAGAACGGATCCTTTGTATAGTTCAGCAAAGATATTATTGGTTATTTACTTAACCCACTTCCAGACTGTTATGTATTATTATGTAATATCATGGAGCAGGTCCTCAAGGAATCAATTTTGAAGCACTTAGAGGAGAGGAAAGTGATCAGGAACAGTCAGCATGGATTCACCAAGGGCAAGTCATGCCTGACTAACCTAATTGCCTTCTATGATGAGATAACTGGCTCTGTGGATGAGGGGAAAGCAGTGGATGTGTTATTCCTTGACTTTAGCAAAGCTTTTGATACGGCCTCCCACAGTATTCTTGCTAGCAAGTTAAAGAGGTATGGGCTGGATGAATGGACTCTAAGATGGATAGAAAGCTGGCTAGATCGTCAGGCTCAACTGGTAATGATCAATGGCTCCATGTCTAGTTGGCAGCCAGTATCAAGCGGAGTGCCTCAAGGGTTGGTCCTGGGGCCGGTTTTGTTCAATATCTTTATTAATGATCTGGAAGATGGCGTGGATTGCACCCTCAGCAAGTTTGCAGACGACACTAAACTGGGAGGAGTGGTAGATATGCTGGAGGGTAGGGATAGGATATAGAGGGACCTAGACAAATTAGAGGATTGGGCCAAAAGAAATCTGATGAGGTTCAACAAGGACAAATGCAGAGTCCTGCACTTAGGAAGGAAGAATCCCATGCACTGCTACAGCCTAGGGACTGAGTGGCTAGGCAGCAGTTCTGCAGAAAATGACCTAGGGGTTACAGTGGACGAGAAGCTGGATATGAGTCAATAGTGTGCCCTTGTGGCCAAGAAGGCTAACGGCATTTTGGGCTGTATAAGTAGGAGCATTGCCAGCAGATCGAGGGACGTGCTCATTCCCCTCTATTCAACATTGGTGAGGCCTCATCTGGAGTACTGTGTCCAGTTTTGAGCCCCACACTACAAGAAGGATGTGGAAAAATTGGAAAGAGTACAGCGGAGGGCAACAAAAATGATTAGGGGGCTGGAGCACATGACTTATGAAGAGAGACCGAGGGAACTGGGATTATTTAGTCTGAAGAAGAGAAGAATGAGGGGGGATTTGATAGCTGCTTTCAACTACCTGAAAGTGGGTTCCGAAGAGGATGGATCTAGACTGTTCTCAGTGGTACCAGATGATAGAACAAGGAGTAATGGTTTCAAGTTGCAGTGGGGTAGGTTTAGGTTGGATATTAGGAAAAACTTTTTCACTAGTTGGATGGTGAAGCACTGGAATGGGTTACCTAGGGAGGTGGTGGAATCTCCTTCCTTAGAGGTTTTTAAGGTCAGGCTTGACAAAGCCCTGGCTGGGATGACTTAGTTGGGGATTAGGTCCTGCTTTGAGCAGGGGGTTGGACTAGATGACCTCCTGAAGTCCCTTCCAACCCTATGATTTTATGATTACTCCAAATGTTGCACATGTGTTTTGAATCACTGTTTTTGGAAGACACAGAAAGAGATATCATGAGAGTCTCAGTATTTATTTATGAAATGATTTGGGACTTGAGACCCTGATTCAGATAAGTAGTTCATCACATGGTTGACTTTGGGACTATTAATAGTTTCAAGTTAAGCATGTGCTTATGTGATGCAGTGGATCAAAGGCTAAATGACTTGGCACTGTCTACATTTTTAACCACTGCAAGGAATTCTCCAAATCAAATAAAAATTAGCCTGTGTCCTAAATATATCTGGCATGTTTGGCAAAAATGTAAGAAATCATACTTACACATTTGAAGATACCTGTGGAGGTACACAGAGGAAAGCCAGAAGATAACACCAAAGCTATGTAAAAAGACTTGATGCTGTAGCCATCTTCACAGAAACCAAGAAACTGCAGAAAAAGTCTATGAAATTCAGAAGATACAATGAAATTACTACAACTGTGTTTTGTTGAGGGAGAAGGGGGCAAGTAATGTTAGTATTCTGAGACAGATGGCTTAGGAAACTGCAGTTTAGGCACAGAACAGGCATAAGGGCACTCGGCTTCCACAAAAAGAACAGGAGTACTTGTGGCACCTTAGAGACTAACAAATTTATTTGTGCATTGTTCTCCATTTCTGAGAGTGAAAATACAATTGAATCCAGTGGTTTTCTTCTCCAACAGGCTCCTCTTGTCAAGATGTGGTCTGGTAAGAAGCTGATGTCGTATGGACAGTAGTCCCCTAGGACTAGATTTAGACTTACCAAACACCCATCAGATGGCAACGGTTTTTAATCACTACCAGCCTGGGCTGGATTTGAACTAGGGACACAGATGAAAAGTCCCATGTATATAACTGTGTGAAGCTCTCTAAGCTTGTTTCACACAAGTTTCAGCAAGGATTTCTAGTGAGTTTATTTCACACCCGTGTCAGAGTTTCAGATGAGGGTCCTTCACTGTATTTTTGTGTCTCTATCCTCTCTCTCAACTCTCTAAATATTAGCAGCTGTTTTCTAATCCTTTCCTTATCTTATTTTATCCATCTGTACTATTCCTGTTTATCTTCTGAAATAAAGTTCTTTCCCTACTGTAAGTTAATTCACTTTCTATTTATCTATACATTTGGGTCGCAGCTTTTCATCTCCATTCTAGTACTTCCACTTCCCCTCTACTTTACATCAGTGCATTCAGTCCCACCTATTTTCAAATACATCCCCATGACAAAAATACATGCTAACCAGAAAAAAATACTTCAGTGGAAAGAAATAGAAATACTGGCAGATATTAGATTATTTCACTGCAAGCAGTCTGTATTTTTGCTGTCACCACTTTGCTGGAAATGTCTTCACTCTGTCTCCCACTTTGATAGTTAAGAAGATAAAAGGTCAGTTCATGATTACAAAGAGATTTCAGCAAATAAAAAGAAAATGCTTGTTGCTTGATCTTGCCAGATACTAAATTAGGCAGGAGGAATGCACAGGAACAAAGCACATGCACTGCACATATGAAATTGTGCTGAACACTTATTTTCAAGTCCTTTTTTGTCACAGACATTTGTGACTTGTAATTCTACATTAGGTTTTGTTTTTTCTTATTTGTTAATGAGGCTGGATAAAAGCATCTAAGCACTAACTGTCCCAAACCCGCACAATCTAATAACTGATTTTTAAAAGAAATTAAATTTAGTTGACTCTCAAATGAGAAAATAAATAGTCACTCAACATTTGAGATGGAGCTTAATGCAAATCTCAGATCTGAATGCCTTGTGAGAATGGATCAGAATCTGACCCATGATTTAGAGATGAATTTTGTGTCTAGGCCCTGTCCAAGCCAAAACTAGACTTGTGTACCCCCAAAATTTGAATGCCTCCAAAATCCAGCTTTGGAGATAGGCCCACACTCCATAAATTATGTCTAGTCAAAATAATTTCCCACCAACCTAAGAGGCCATTTAAATCTTCTGCCTTATCCGACTCTTCATTGGAATATGCCATTACATGTGCTCTGATTCTTTAGAAAGGCTTTAAAAGGAATGTTTTTGTTCCCATTTATGATGCTAATGCTGCCAGCTCCCATGGACGGTGGAGGACTGATGGAAGCAGTTGCATCACCTCTAACATGGGACTTAGTAAATCACTGCTATTCTTTCTATCAGTGTGGCAAGAAGAAAGCCATCATGCTAACAAAGAGGCAAGTGGATTCAAAAAACCACTGGATTCAAATGGATCTTCTCTTTTGGCTCACAGTAGGTCTACTGAGGCATACTGATGATAGAGGATTGAATCTTCAGTGGTCCCTTTGTCACATCATCAGAGAGAATACATGGAAAACAGAAAAATACTCAACTTAAAATGTTCTTAAATAAGCTCCACCATTGCCAACACTTCATTTTCTTGAAAATGGCCTTATAACACCAGAATTTTGTCACTGACTTTAGGCAAGACCACATAAAGTAATTTCCCTTGTAAAATATAAAAGCAGGTCTTAAATGAAGTTTTCATCATGTCTTAGCCAATGTGAAAAGTACCAGTGCTGCCATGTCCCCTGCAATGTAAATGAATAAAACCAGGCATGTATTGCATTTAACTGGAACACTGACAATCATTTCAACATATCTAAAAACTGTAGCTTACTACATTTCCTGCTTTTGTCATACCTTCTTTCCCTTCCTGGCTTCACTCCATAAAAGATAAATGGTGTGCTTCCCCACCCTCCCCCTGTTTTGTCTTCAGTGTCTCTTTCCTTCCCTCTCCATTCCACCAGTCTATTTCTTTCCTTCTTTCTTTCTTTCTTAGTTCCAATCCTGGAAGACTTTCTTTAGGAGACTCAGAATTCGGAGGCCCACACTACCCAGAGGAAATCTTCAGGTGAGAACTCCACCTCTCTCCAGTTGCTGGGACAGGGGAGAGTTCTGTTATTCCTGCCACGGCGCTGTGATGTGCTCAAAGGTTCCCTCTTCTGTAAAATTTCAAGCCTCACTCCAAACTCCTTTGGTTGCTGGAAGGAAGAAGAAGCAGTCTCTCTCTCTCTCTCTCTCTCTCTCCCTCCCTCCTGTTGTGAAAGTAGCTGGTGGGTCTCTGCTCCTTTATCTCTCAGCCAGTCTTCTGACTCCCCCCAGGAGTAGGAAGTTCTGGTGATATCTCTGTTATATTCTCTCTCTTTTCCCTATCCCAATCTTTCATTTTTGGACCTCCCTCCCTAGTGAATAACTCCAATGTCTTTCTCTGCTGCTTTGCCAGTCAGTGGAAGAACGAAATTAACCAGCTTGTTTTCTGTTTCACTGCTGCCTGCAGGGTTCTGAAAAGCTGCAGTTTTCACGCTGTTGCAGCTCAGTTGTGTGTCAGCAGACTTAGGAAGGTAACATCATTAAACCTCCCAGACTTATCATTAATGATCTGGAGGATGGCGTGCACTGCACCCTCAGCAAGTTTGCAGATGACACTAAACTGGGAGGAGTGGTAGATACGCTGGAGGTAGGGATAGCATACAGAGGGACCTAGACAAATTAGAGGATTGGGCCAAAAGAAATCTGATGAGGTTCAACAAGGACAAGTGCAGAGTCCTGCATTTAGGAAGGAAGAATTCCATGCACAGCTACAGACTAGGGACCAAGTGGCTAGGCAGCAGTTGTGCAGAAAATGACCTAGGGGTTACAGTGGACAAGAAGCTGGATATGAGTCAACAGTGTGCCCTTGTTGCCAAGAAAGCTAACGGCAATTTTGGGCTGTATAAGTAAGGGCATTGCCAGCAGATCGAGGGACGTGATCATTCCCCTCTATATGGCATTGGTGAGGCCTCATCTGGAGTACTGTGTCCAGTTTTGGGCCCCACACTACAAGAAGGATGTGGAAAAATTGGAAAGAGTCCAGTGGAGGGCAACAAAAATGATTAGGCGGCTGGAGCACATGACTTATGAGGAGAAGATGAGGGAACTGGGATTATTTAGTCTGCAGAAGAGAAGAATGAAGGGGGATTTGATAGCTGCTTTCAACTACCTGAAAGGGGGTTCCAGAGAGGATGGATCTAGACTGTTCTCAGTGGTACCAGATGACAGAACAAGGAGTAATGGTCTCAAGTTGCAGTGGGGTAGGTTTAGATTGGATATTAGGAAAAACTTTTTCACTAGTTGGATGGTGAAGCACTGGAATGGGTTACCTAGGGAGGTGGTGGAATCTCCTTCCTTAGAGGTTTTTAAGGTCAGGCTTGACAAAGTCCTGGCTGGGATGATTTACCATATTTACTCATTCATAAGCCGAATATTTGGTAAAAAAGTGACACATCAAAGAGTGTCTACAGCAAAATTTGATGATTTTAAAGTCTATGGAATCATTGAATTGAATATCTAATACATTGTCGTTTTGTTTACCTGGAGCGTCTGCAGGCATGGAGCCCCTCAGCAACCTGTGGCCGCAGTTCACCGTTCCCAGCCAATGGGAGCTGTGGAAAGTGGCGCCACTTCCTGCACCGGACCACTTTGCGACAGAGTACATCAATTGGAAGTGGTACTTCTCCATGGTTTTGCAGGCCTTTGTGGATCACCGTGGGTGTTTCACTGACATTAACGCGGGGTGGTCCGGGAAGGTGTATGACGCACGTATCTTTAGGAACACCGGGGACTTTCTTTCTTTCCAGACCAGAAGATTACCATAGGGGAAGTTGAAATGCCAATAGTGATCCTGGAAGAAACGGCATACTCCTTAATGCAATGGCTCATGAAGCCATACATGGGAAACCTAAATAGCAGTAAGGAGCAGTTCAACAACAGGCTGAGTAGGTGCAGAATGATCACAGTGCCTGGCTGCTGATTTTGAGCAGC
This sequence comes from Emys orbicularis, assembly GCF_028017835.1. Taxonomy (NCBI): domain Eukaryota; kingdom Metazoa; phylum Chordata; order Testudines; family Emydidae; genus Emys; species Emys orbicularis. The sequence continues at coordinate 261,291,059 of NC_088683.1, read as the reverse complement.
CAGATACCAGGGCTATTAGAGAGGCGTAAGGTGAGACAATAAGAATCAGGGATGCCTTGAGGCAATGCTTCGAAGATGAAAACCAGTAATGTTTGTTGCTATGCTTGGGACTACAATGGTTAATTACATTTGGTAGGCTAGGAAGCAATTGTGATTGTTAAGGCCTAGGATTCAATGTAAGGAACTAATTAAAGTGCCTGTTGATTTGCAGGTGCTATCATACCTTGCATAGAAAGAAATAAAGAGTGATTATAATTCAAAAATCTTTGCTTTTATTGCCAAATAAACCACAACACCACATGGACTTACACACACATATACTCACTGTTGGTTGGTGAGAAGGTACTGGGGGAGGGGGCTGATTTTCTTAGCTGAGTATAGGTCCAGCTTTCATTGGAACAGCTGTCTGTAAGGGTGGAGTGTAGAGGAAAGGGTGAAATGCCAGAAGGTGGAAAGGAATGCGCAAGGGGAGTTTGGGGAGTTCATGGGAAAGAGTTTGAATGTGCTGAATGGGAGGGCGGGCATGCATCAGTCTGCTCAGTTTGCAGTGTTACGAGAGTCTGGAACATGTCGATTCGACACTCCAGAACTTTAATCAGCTGCTCTGTGGCATCCCTGTTGTAAGAATCCTTCTCTTCTCTTTCCTGCTTGTCACTTTCCCTCAACTTCTTGCGTTCAGTGTTTTCTACCTCTGACTGCTGCAGCATCACCTGGAACATATCTTCCTTGGTCCGTCTCAGCCATTTTCTTATCTTGCGCAGATGCTCTGCTGCTGTTGGAGGGTTGGTTCTCAAGGTGAAGTCTGGAGAAGCATAATTCACAATAAACAGAAGTGCTGTTATGAACTACACACAGAGCATTGAAACAGTAACATTAATACACTGCTGGTAACATACCTATCACTTTCTCGGTGACCCTAGGCAAGCACACAAGAGGCAGAAGACCCCAAGAATTGTGAATTAAACCAGGGGCAGGGGCCTTGTGTATTGCAAAAAAGCAATCTGAAAAGATGATGGGGCACTTATGGGGGGCAACACTCTAAACTTTCCCACCCTTTTCCACAGGCGGCAGTCACTATGGAAGATATCTCACTCCTGAGGGTAAACAGGGAAACAAGGGTGCATCTATGTGCTTGCAGCTTCCGCCCCAGTCCGTATGTTGCTTGCCTGTGTGCAGCTTTGGTCCCTGCCCAAGTAATTGCAGAGTGGCGTGGGAAAGTGTCTCTCAATGGAGGAAGGAACAAAGCAGCTCTTCCAAGGAACCTCCAGCAGAGGATTGCTGAGTACCTCCAGGAAAGTTTCCTAGAGATCTCTGTGGAGGATTTCCGTGAAATCTCGGAGTGCATCAACTCCCTGTTCCACTGTACTGCCTAGCCATGCGGGGAAATGCCCAGCACACAGAAACCAAGCCAACTTTCTACATTCTCTGTCATTAACTCGCTTCAGAACTATACAAAGCAAAAGCACTTACCTGGCGTCTCCTCTCCTGCTTCTGGCTCGCCAGAGGGCAATTGCAGACACTGGCTAGACACCTCTGAAGTGGAGAACATCTCCTGACTAGCCGCATCATAGGGATCCACATCTTCAGCCTCTACCTCTTCATCAATGACTTCCTCCTCTGGGTCAGGTCAACTTTCCACTGGCTCCAGACCCGCCAAAGTATCCATGGGGCTCTTTGCGGTGGAGGTGGGGTCACTACCTAGGATAGCGTCCAATTCCTTATAAAAGCGGCAGGTCTGGGGTGCAGCACCGGAGCGACAGTTTGCCTCCCTTGCCTTCTGGCATGCGTTCCTCAGCTCCTTCACCTTTGCTTTGCACAGCAGCATGTCCCAGGCATATGCCTTTTTGTGCAAGCTGCATGCAATCTGGCCGTAGGTATCAAAATTTCTACGGTTCAAGCACAGCTGTGACTGCACAGCCTCCTCTCCCCAAACACTTATCACATCCAGTAGCTCTGCAGTGGTCTAAGTGGAAGATTGTTTGCTGCGTGGAGCCACCATGGTCAACTGGGAAGATGTGATGTGAGCTCTGCACTCCGAGAAAACAAGAAGGGGAATTTCAAAATTCCTGGGGCTTTAAAAGGGGAGGATCAGAATGTTGCTTACCTGGCTTCAGGGCAGTGGAGTTAGACTCATAGACTCATAGACTTTAAGGTCAGAAGGGACCATTATGATCATCTAGTCTGACCTCCCGCATGATGCAGGCCACAAAAGCTGACCCACCCACTCCTGGAATAATTCTCTCTCTTGGTTGAAACTGCTGACCAGAGTGGTCAGGATGGGCATTGTGGGACACCATCTGGAGGCTAATAACAGCCCTAAAATCAAGCACAGTGTCTACACTGGCACTACAGCACTAAAGCCTCGGTTCAAAAAAGCTTATGACTCTCGTTGGGGTGCTTTTATTACAGCACTGCAACTGAGGAGTTTTGGCAAAAAAAAGTGGCTTTGCAGTATGTACACCTCTGCTATTTCAGCACCAAAAGCTGCCTTCTGGTGAAAAAACTTGCCAGAGTAGACCAAGCCTTTGATTCCTCAGCGGCTAATGGCACTTTCCCCAGGAAAACTTCCTACCCATTATGGAGGAGGGGCTGATTGAATTTTTCAAACACAGATTTAAAAATTTTATTAAAGTTAATGTTTAAAATTAAATATACACAAATTAAGAGGGAAGGTACTGGACATCTGGAGTCAGCAGTATTCATTAGCAGGTTTGGTCAGGAATTTCCCACTCTTTTGTCAAATAATACAGATTCATTGAAACTGAAACATTGAAATTGTCAAAATGGGATGTTCTGACTTTTTAAAAAGAGTTCCATTTTTTGGTTTAAAATATTTTTGTTGTGAAATTTTAATTTATGCTAAAAGCTAACTAAAATATTTCAAATTAGAGAAACAAAATATTTTGAGTGACCTGATCTGAATTTTTTTCAGATTATCAGTTTATGAAAATTTTTGAGCTTGTTGATTTTTTTATCCTGATCTGGGACCGGTAAAGCACTTAAAATCTAAAACCCCCATGCCCAGCTCTGTTAATTAGCCATGGTCCAAAACACAATTGTAAGATAGTAGGCTTTTTTTGTTTTGTTTTGTTTTGTTTTATTTTTTAATCTTGGTGTAGTAAACTGGTATTATTCTTTACAAGAATAAAATGTTCAGTTTGGCTTTATTTACAAGAATAAAATGATCAGTTTGACTTTATTTAAATAGAGATTTTAATGGTCTGTCTTATTTTCTGAATAACTTTCTTCAGACTAAAATCATTATTCAACCCATGCATTATTGCCATTAAAATACCTCTTCATTTTTAAAAGCTACTAGATCTTTAGGTTGTGAACATAATCTTTTCTTACACTATTTTAAAGTACAAGATGCTTTCTTTGGTTAATTAGCTCTACCTGGCTACCCACAAGAGTATAACTCTGTAATAGCATCCAAATAAAAAGATTTAATTGATTTTTCCATGCCCTATTAAAAATTCATCAAGAGCCTAAAAGATTAAAATAAAAATAGAAAAATTCCCAGACTGGCCTCCATCTGAGAATGAGAACATCTCTTAAAAGTCTCACTTAATGGGATGGCTTTGCATTCTTTAGTCTTCAATTGCTCTGAAGTAATGATACAGCAGCTAGAATGAGAAATTGCTGTTTAATGCCCAGTATAGTCCTTTGTTTTGTGATTTTAACCAAATGCAAGATGAGGTGACTACGCTGAATACAGCCTTATACATTATTCATAAGGCTTGAGTTAACATGATCATTCTTTTTAGTTAAAGCTGCTGCAAATAGCATTACTATTCATTTTAGCAATGGTAATACTATGAAGACATGTTAATAGGGAATGTCAGAATCTTCAATCTCCAGGGCTATTTTCACAAATGTATATACATATGTAAAACTATTTTCATTTAGCAAGTTTCTATTTTTTCAACCCTGCTAGTCTCAACTTAATTATTTAATGACAGAGAGTAAATTCAAATGAAGTACAAAGTGAAATAGCTTATGTACATTTATACAATATACTCATTAGACCCTGTCAATTACATTTTGTTTCTTGCCTCCTCTTGTATTGAAAGAAAGTAATTAATGGTGAAATCCTTTTTAATGGGTGGCCTGCTGACAGGTCTCCTAAATTCATGCCACTCTCTGCTTGCTTGTGTAACCCACATGCTTAGGGTGACCAGACAGAAAATGTGAAAAATCGGGACAGGGGTGGGGGGTAATAGGAGCCTATATAAGAAAAAGACCCAAAAATCGGGACTGTCCCTATAAAATCGCGACATCTGGTCACCCTACTGACATGCTTAATGGGGAGGTATATTTTTAAGATAGCTATAGAGAAGTGGGGGAGGAATGAGTTGTGCCTGGGTCATTTCATTGTTGCTAGGCTGATGCATAATTAGCACTCCACACCCACAGGGTTCTGGAATTGGGTGTGGTAGTTTGGGTTCCCTGTAGCTGGACTCATACTCCCTCAGAGGAAAGTAGCTAACTGCGGGCAGATCTACACTATGGGTCTAACTCGACCTACGTTACGCAACTCCAGCTATGTGAATAATATAACTGGAGTCAATGTACCTTAGGTCGACTTATTGTGGTGTCTATACAATCTGAACAGATAAGACTGATAAAGGAAGTGTGGTTATCCTCATGTTACACAAGGGGTGTTGATGGACTGAGAAATTAAAATGATTTACCCAGTGTCATGCAGAGAGTCTGGCAAAGATGGGAATTGAATCTGGTGATCCAGAGCCTTAACTGCAAGACAATACTTCCTTGGGAAGGATTTGGTAATGGGCTGTGAAAGGACTCTAGGAATCTGCACATGGTCAGTTTTAACCTGTTGGATCCTGAGTTCCATTTGCATGTTCACAGAACAGCAATGGTCATGAATGATCATTTTTGTCATCCACACCTGGCTAGGTTGTTGTAACTTAATTTTTCAGATGCAGACCTTTGCAGACTGACTGCAGGCTTGGCAACTCCCCATTTGAATGCAATATTCTGTATCTGGGCTACACCTGAAGTCTGCTCAGGAAGTTCAGCTATGGCAAAGTGCAGCACTGTGCTTATGAGCAGTGCTTCCCACAGGAAACATGTTGCACCTGTGCTGTCTTCCAGTTAATTTCCAGGTACTATTCAAGGTATCTGTATCTCTCTGAACAGTTTGGGGTTTATATACCTTAAGGACTGCCTCTCTCTGCTTGCGTCCTAGCCTAACAGTTAAGATCCACAGTGACACTCATGAAAATAGTCTCTAAATGTATTTTGTCTGGAAGTTGGGGCAGGGCATTCTGAATGGAGGATCCTTCTCTCTGCCACTTGGTCAGTTTTGCTCCAGGAACACTGTAATGCTTATTTCTCCTCTCTGGGTTTTCCTGAGAGAGAATGAGGGCATGGAGGAGGAAGAGGCTGATCTTCAGTGTTGGTAGTCTAGGAGTTTTTATAGGCTGACATGGCTGTCAATTTGGATAGCTTTGTGGATGTATTTTTATAATGAATGTATGCCTAGAACGTAGAAGCCTTTTACCCTGTATTTATTTTGATTTATACCACACCCATACTAAGTCACTTAGGTGTATTTGAAAATTTTACCTCTAGCCTCATATCTGGGGTACACTTGTTCTTGATTAAAGGACCTTGTTCTGACTGGGTAACACCTTAGACCCCTCTTTCCCTGAATGTACACAACCTATCGTTCTCACTGGTACAGACGTGGCAATGATTAGTTATATGGTGGATTAAATTACAGATTCATGAAGGATCAGGTGATCCATAGTATCATGATAAATCATCTTTTGAAATGGAAGACCGACCTTAACCCCCTTCATCCCTCACTCTAATTGTCAAGACTGGGGACAATCATCAACAGCTGAGAGGCAAGACAACTGGGTTATGGGAAGCGTGGGGAATAGTAGGGATAGAGTTCCATCCTGAGCAAGGGGGGTAAAGAATGCTGTATGGATCAAAGAAATCCAGAGTGGCAAGGGACCTGGAGTGAGGGGCACAGGAGCAATAGCTGCGAGCTACAGGGCAGGGGAAACAATCAGAGGCATATTGGGGGAAGAAGGGTAAGGGTAAGCAAGTGGGGATTAAGCTAGCACACAGGTAAGAAGCTACGGTTGCATGACCAATGGAGTGTCAATTCCAACAATACAGACAGACCGTGCAGCTTATTTTAAATCTTCCTTAGCTTTTGATATTTTTATATGCAATGCACTGACCCACATTAGACTATAGGTGTTATCTAGGGGATTCTCCATGATGGCTCCTCTCTCCCCCTCTTCTCTTCCACCCCTTTATATATCTTTTGCATAAGGCGGGAACCCTTTGTTCCTCTGGGTTTCCACCCCCCCTCACTGGAAAAGCACCAGGTTAAAGATGGATTCCAGTTCAGGTGACATGATCACATGTCACTGCAAGACTTCATTACTCACTTGCCAGCACACACATATACAGGGAGACTCAGAGGTAAACAGCCATCTGCAGACAATGGGAGTCATCAAGATTCCAAACCATCATTAATGGCCCACACTTTACATAATTACAATAGGCCCTCAGAGTTACATTTTATATTTCTAGTTTTAGATACAAGAGTGGTACATTTCTACAAATAGGATGATCACACTCAGTAGATTATGAGCTTTGTAATGATACCTTACAAGAGACCTTTTGCACAAAGCATATCCCATTTGCATTATAGTCACTTATTATTAATTTTTTTTATAAAACTATCCCAGTTACATTATATTCACTTATTATCATGTTTTTATAAAACCATGTAGACTGCACAACGTCACACCCTCCTCCTGAACTTACTGCCAGAGACTTGGACACTGACCATGGCGGAGGCAGTATACCTAAAATTCGTTTTGGGGCTCCCCTATGGGGCAGAGACTCCTGTGTCCCCCAAAAGGGAAAGAGACCCTGATCCAGCTGTAGGCTCACAGCTACCAGCTATGAGGGACCTTTCGCTGGCCAGCAAAATCCCCCCCCTTTCACTCAGGTTGGGTTTGCTTCCAGCTAGAGTCCTTGGGGTTTGTTCCCACCGCAGCAGTCACCAGGACCCCAACTTCCAGCTCCAGGATACATGTCTCTGTGCGCCTCTTCCACTCCATTACAGCCAGGTCATGCTTCTGGGTCTTAATTGCTTTGTCTCTTAAGTCCAGGTTGGTGGGCAGCCTTTTCTTTTTCCAGGTCAGCCTTTTTCCAGGCAAATTGTATATCAATTTCCATTTGTCTTCCCTTGAGACCATCACTTGATGAGCTGGGATACCACAGAGAACACCCTCCTGCCAGAACAGGCACCCCTCCCCTCCTGTCTTGCTAGGTTAGACACTCCAGTTAGCTTCAGCACAGACAGAGGTTGGGCCACACCCATCTGCAGTTCACTGAAACTGAGATGCACTTAGCTTAGGGGCTTCTTAGTTAACAGAGACATTCCCAGCGCCCATTGTTCAGTCTTTCTGGGCAATTTCCACCTTGTGTAGTTTTAGCTTCTTTTGATCTTCATTCTTACTTATTTTGCTTCCTTTTCTGTCCCTACTTCCCTTTCCCGAAATAAGCAAACAGAAAATAACAAACCAGTAACCACTTTGTCTGTTCTCCAGCCACCACACTTAAAACTCACTTAAAATCACTACCAGTATCTCAAAGCAATTAGCTGTGCACAGATCCTGCCGACTACGCCACTGTGACGGGTTGGATCACAGAAACCCCCTTGGGAGCTGCCACCCAATGTGCAAAGACTACCCCTGCTTTTGTTTTCCCTGCCAGCTCAGGACTCCAGCACCCCGTCTCGCTGAGTCAGACACTCCTGTCTGGCTCCAACACAGAACAAGGGTCCGAATCAGTTGTCCTAAAGCTGCAAGTTTACCCAAAACAGCTCACAGGAGTATTGAGAAACTCAAACTAGGACAAAGTATCAGTCTAGCGCTGGAGTTCCAAAGCATGGCACGCACTGAAGCATGTGAAATGTGGCTTGCCAGTTCTCTGTTATTTGCTCACTAAACTTGTTTTTTAATCTTAACTGAAAAATCTGCAGTTCTTCCAGATCTACAGTAAAAGTGCTTAAAAACCTCAACATTGCACTGCTCGTCATTGAGCTGTGAGCCAGACACATTACTACCAGCCAAAATATTTTAAAATGCAAGAGAGACTTTTTTTTGGTGAGAATTTTCATTAAAAATTGTTCCCATTTTCCAGCCAGCTCTAACTCCACATGTGCTAAAGCTGTACGGTAATATCAGGGTTTCAGATTCAAATCAAAAACCCATTCTCATAGGAAGGACAAGATTTGCTTTCTGATCTTTCATGAAAATTGCCAGTCTCCCACACTCCTTTTCTCCAGAGCCATTTCCATTTTCAAGCTCCAGTTCTGTTCTCCAGTTCGCAAGCTCTCATTGGATCTTTCCTCTTCCCACCTGAGAGTTTTTTCCCCACATCCTCTTCTCTACCTCTCCTCCAAGCTCTCCTCTGCCTGTTTCCCAGTCTTCAGCCTTGTAGGAATAAGCCCTTCCCACTCTGAAGTGCATTCTATCCTCTGCTTTCTGCTTAGCTGCTGTTGAGTGAATTCTTCTAGCCCAAGTGCATTGCATCCATGATAAACACAGGCTGCAGTGACAAATACATGTTTTGTCTTGACATGACATTTCCCACAACACTTAAATATCACCTGCCCCCAATTCTTTGGTTTGTTGTGCTGTGCATTGCTTGGCTGTCACTCCTGACCAACGAGGTTCTCAATGCATGTAGTTTGTTAGGCACTTTGGGATGGAAGAAGTCAGCATTATTAGTGTTCAGAAATGAGATTGCCTCATTTGAGGCATGTGTGTGTGTCCTAAGACCCAGTCACATCATAAGGACTGAATGGAAAGAGGAAGGACCTGAGAGCAGAATGAAAGGGAAAAATAATAATAATAATAATAATAATAATATATCCAGGAAACCTGGATAACATAATGGAATGTTGTGAGAATGAGTTAATGTTTGTGAGGCCCTCAGTATAGGGACTGGTCATATACAGAACATAGCACATCTAAGTCTTTTCCTGGAGATAGTTGCTAGATCCTCAGCTGCAGGTTACAGACAATAGGAGGAAAGGGAGGTCAAAGGTGGTTCTAAGTTACCTTTGAATGGCCCTAGGATTGGGGCAATTTAGTCTGGTCCCCTGACTGGTTTAGAGCAGTCTCAATGCAACTGTAAATTATGCCCTACGTCATTTGTTGTCAAGGGGCCATTCCAGTAGCTGGGAATCATGAGGTAAACCCTGCTGTGTGTCTCTCTCCAGGAGATATCCTTTATGCCAGAGGCTAGGAAGGAAATGGTGGTATAGAGTGTCTGCACTTTACACCACCCAGGAATTCCCCTTAACCAAGAGGCATAAGTAAACCAGGTTTCTGGCTGCTTTGTGCTGTTGGATTGGGCCAAATCAGCTGCAGCAGACCCCAAAATTGGGCCCATAATATTCAGCATGTGGACACTGAGAACAGATAGAAGAGAGAGACATTAGGTAAAGTGAAAGCAAAATCAGCATTACTGATATATTTTCTTCAGTCAATTGTGAGTGGGACTGATTCTGTTCTCACACTGTTGTAAATCTGCTGTAGCGATAATACAGGCACAAGAATAAATTTTTTATACTTGTTTTCACCTGTTCTCTTAAAAAATAAAATAGCATTTTTGGTGCTGTTCTACTACTAGTTTTGGAGCTTACTCTGTTTTTAAATTTACATTCTGTTGCATTAGAAGTGGGACCAGTCTGCTTTGAACTTTCCTTGAAGACTAAAATGTAGAGTTTTGTAGCTCTTGGTGGTATGTTTAATGGACTTGATATTAAACTGCATTCTCCCATACTTGTACTGAAATAAAATAATCTTTAACAATGGAAGGAAAAAGAGATTTGCTGTAGAGGTCATGAGCTGTGGAATATGGAAAATCTAAACATCCCTCAGTTTTGCAAAAGAAAAAACCACGGTCAGTCTAAAATATAAATATCTGCATTATTCTTAGTTTTAAAAAGTGGGGGGGGGGAGGGGGAATGGGGGAATGTCTGATTTTGAGCCAGAAACCAGCAGCTGCAGCTGAGCTTCTAATAGTAACAATAACAGCACAGGTGGGAAGAATGCTGTGAAACTCTTCCTTTGTATTCGTCTTTGAAACATTAATTAATCTTAAATTATTACTTGCTGCTCTATGGAACTACTGACAATGAAATTATTACCACTAAATGCAACTAAAACTGTTGCCAAATACATTCTTCATCTCCCAGTACTGGAGGGAGAGCTCAGTGGTTTGAGCATTGGCCTACTAAACCCAGGGTTATGAGTTCAATCCTTGAGGGGGACACTTAAGGATCTGGGGCAAAAATCTGTCTGGGGATTGGTCCTGCTTTGAGCAGGGGGTTGGACTAGATGACCTCATGAGGTCCCTTCCAACCTTGATATTCTATGATTCTATAAATGCTTATTACCAGCTTACCATAAACTTCTTGTGCTTTTGCCATAAATTATCATGAGTATCATCAATAGTACCAATTCCTGGTTACTCTTCACTTCCCTATACAGTCCAGAAGATATATTCCAGTTTCCTCTATAGCTATAATCAGTAAAATAAATCCTGTATTACATTAGTGTATTTTTGACCCCTGATGTTCTATTGAAGACCCAATGAACTAAGTGTACATGCTCACTGATAATAAATAGTTCTCCTCAGCTGGTGATTTGTCTAACTTGGATTATGTAGAAGTAACTTTAACTCTATTCTGAAGCCATTAGTCTAAATACCGAGCATGAATTGGCCCAATGATGGCTCAGGTGCATGTGATTCTGTTATTGTTAGCATGTGTCCATAGGGGAGGGGGGATATTTCATTGATTTAATTGACTCCAAATGAATCAAAGGATGTAGATGAATAGCAGTGAGCCCCATTCTCCTACAGTAGAAGAAGACAAACTGTATCTTCTTTGCTTGAATTTCAGCCACTGCTGCTCTGAGGTACTATAGGTGAGGTAAGCATCTTAGTACATGTCTTGAGGACCCAGGCCCTTCCTGGCTGCTAAAGTCTTGTGGGGAAGAATTGAGTCTTTAAATTGGTGGAATCTGTCAATGCCTCCTTAAGGGAGTGCAGACTGACAGCTTCTCTTTACGAATCCTCAGTATAACCTTTGTTTAAAAAAAAATCACTTAATTTTGACAATCTGACCAACAATTGCCCTTTATTTCATTTGCTATTATGGGAAAAGTTGGTGGAGCAACACTCAGAGAAACTGGTGGCCTCAGTTGTCATTGGACCTTTGGCAGTCTAGGTACCAACCAAGGTATGTACTGACATCTCTCTGCATTGGCACAGGGATTCCTCCAGGCAGCGGATAAAGATTATGTGTGCATTCTAATATTAGATCTGTCAGCTGCTTGAGATTGTTGAGCATGAGATTGTTATTTGCAGAGGAGTCAACGCTGGATTGGGATGCTCCTCTAACCAAGCATTCTCAGAGGGAAGAGGTGGGCAATTGCTGCTTGTCCCCGAGGGACCTCTTGTGGGATTTCACAAGGTTGCATCTTATTTCTAATTCCCCATTTACATGGAGCCATTGGGGGCATTAGAGAGGAGATGGAGATTCCAGTACCTTTAGTATGTTGGTTACCAAAGCTGGTTGAGCAATCCAAAAAGTTAGAATTTTTGATTAAGTCTTTCATCTAAATTTCAAATTTAACAGGAAAAAAGCCATTTTGGTGAAAACTTTCATGAAAATTCCATCCTGTTTGATCAACTCCACTCAGTTCTAGATCTCCATATCACCTGATACAGCCCAAGCTGTCAGTAGCCTACCCTGGTGTTTTGATGTGATTGGGCTATGGGGGAGAGTGAGCTGGCTGGCTAGCTCTCATTCATGACTCAGCCCACCGAGATATTAATTGAAGGAAACAACCAGAAGAGATGGCAGACCTGATATTGCACCACTGAGCTTGCCTGCTAGCTGTGGGGCAAGTGCACAATCTAGGACTCTGGACTCCAAGCTGCTGTCAAGAGCAGGTAGCAGCTACAGCTGGATCTACCTTTTTATCTAGTTATGGACAGAAGGTTTCACTCACTTCTTTCAGATGCGGACCTAGCAATGTTCAGTCTTTGTATATCAACCTATAATCTGTCTAAAAAATTCTCCCACTGATGTTCATATATTGGACAATAGGGTTGCCTGAACTATTTTGAAATCTCAGATACAAACAAGTGACTGAGAGCTAGATCCCTAATTTGTATGGATTGTCCCACCTGCTTGCAGGACTTTAATACAAAGATACAGTATGTAGTGCATATGAGTGGTTGCCATTACAAAGTTGTCTTTGACCAACAGTTGCCACGGAGTGGTCTGAGACATTAGTTACTTTCCATCTGAAGTATAGGGAGAAACTCTGCTAACTTGGTGCCTGATGGACAGCCCACTGAAGTCTATGAAAAGACTCTAATTGACTTCATTGCAGGGCTGGATCAGGCACTGAGATACCATTGTTTGGTGAAAGCGTTGTCAAAATGTTGAGGTTTTGTACCATTATTTTTTATTGCTGCATTTAGAGTAGGAAATCAAATTTTCTCCATATATTAAAAATCTGTTTAAGTTCCTCCTGCCTGAAACATATGATAGCTGACAAGAGGGTCGGATAATTTACAAATCAGGATTAAAATGATTGTCTAAACTATGTTGGGAAGTCTATACAGTGCTTCCCATATTATCATTGATGTATTGCAATAGCACCTAGAGGCCCCAGCTCTGAGTGCTAGGCATAACACAAACATAAGACCATCCCTGCTCTGAAGAGTAGACTAAATTCTGCTCTGATATCTGTGTAAGTCAATTGAAGCCAATTGGTTTGCACATGTGTAGGAGCATAATATAGCCCAATACACATGCCTCCAATCAGTGCTTCTATGGCCTTCATTTTCATGAAGTGCTGTGTACATTATACAGGACCATATAGTTTTATCTAGTTGGTTTTAGAATTCTTTACATAAATCATCAAAATGCTGGACAGTCAATCCTAAACTACCAGTGAAAAAGTAATTCCTCCATACTCCATTTGTGAGTGACTACAGTAAGTGAGTGAGAGAAATACAGCTGGTTGATACGAGGTCAGAAAGATTCAATGCAGTTGCTACAGTATTCTGATGAACAAAGAGGAGACACTGGGATTTTTACTTTCTCAGGGCCCTATCACCTTGTGACTGCATTTTTGTATTCCACATCCCTGTACCTATTTTTGAAGTGGTAAAAGTTCTGTATTTTCAGAATGCCTCTGAAATGAGAGCATGCCTTTCAAATGTAGAAGTAGACCTGGGGGGAAAATAGTGATAAGATTTCCATTTTTTTTAGTCCCTCCACGCCCCCACAATCAAAACTCAAAATGTAAAATCTCATTGAAATTTGAAAACTTCAACCAGCTCCATAACAGGTCATATAATGGGGGAGGAGTAAAACTGTGAAAGTGTCATTTGCAAACACCATCAATTTGCAAATTTTGTTGGCAAAATTCAACCAGATCAAAGATGATTTATCTTTAAAACCAGCCTTCAAAACTCTCCTGAGATAAAAAATATCCAATATGATGATGAGTGTCTGCGTGGGATTTGAACAGTCTTCACTAACTTCGTAGTGATGGGACTGTGGGCTGGAGCAAGACTTTGGAGAGGTCTGAAACCCAGGAGAGTCAGTTAGATTTGCATACAGAAAGCTAGAAAGTTAAAGGATATTTGGCCAGATTCTCTGCTGAGTTTATAGCCCCTTTGCCCCACCCACGTGGCATAAAGGGGTTGTAATCTGGGTCCAGGTGCCCTATTCTTCTGGTGTACTGAGACTCTCTGCTGCTTCCAAGTGTGCTGCTGACTCCCTCTCAATCCCTCAGCCCTGGTACAGGGTTCATAATGGAGAAGGAAGGGGAAATGCCTGTGGAGGAATGTGGTAGAGCTTTGCTCAGCTATGTTTATCCTTCACTGGCATAGGGTCCATTAAGGCCATGTCTGTGGCAAAACGTAGAGCTGCTTATCAGGAGCTCTAAGATGTGTTGGTGCCAGACCCTCAGAATCATGGATCTGTGACTGGATCCCTGATTCAGCTTCCCCTCTGCTCCCACACTGCATCTTCCTCAGTGAGCTGAGCACCTGCGCAGAAGAGAATATTGTTCAAGCACCAGTTACCCAAGGTGATAGGTGCCTTCTCTTGCAGATTAGAGAGAGAGCTGAATAAGCACCTATCCCAGAACAAGCGAGTATTCTTGTGATTCTGGCATTATTCACTCTACTTTTGAAAAAGAAATAGGAAAACAATAGTTTCTTACTTATGTTTCACAAATGCTTTGTGTTCAACTTTAAGTCATGGTGAGCAGTAGTGTATTCTAGGGTAACAGTGTTTTGATGGCGTAAAAGTAATTAATGTCAGACATGACATAACAAATGAGTACCTCATTCTATCACACTGGTAGAATTCAAAGTCCTAGTTCCCAGTTCTTGCACTGTACAAAATATGATATATTGTTTTTGTTTCTGTGAATTAAACGCTAATGGAAAAGGTGCTGAGCAACTAAATATAAGGAGTCTGCAAACTGATTTTCAGCAACTAATAAAAAAAATCATCTATTTTGAGACACTTGCATGGTTTAGGCCTCCTGCTCTCTGTATAGATAGTGCAGTTGAGCTCATCACAGAGGCCTCCCTTGTTGGCATTAAGTTTAAAAACTCTGTGAATATGCTGAAGACATGGACTCCAAAAGGGAAAAACTAGGTTCTGAAAAAAAAATGTTAACACTTTTGTAAATCTGCCAAGTTTTTCAATGTAACTGCCAAAGGTCTGATGTTCAGAAGAACACAACAGAACTGCTAACATGCATGCTGCATAAATGACTATTCATTAGAAAGCTGCTATAGTTAATGTGACTGCTTTCTTTGCCTGACTAATATATGAAGAATGGTACTTTTTTTGTACTGTGAAAAACTTTCTCCATTACCATAGTAACCTCTTGCATATTGGTGGAAGCTGATGTCATTCATGGTATTATTCATTCTTAGTGAATTGGTACTCAGAGTGCTAACAAGTCCCAGGGAGATAAAAAGGACTAAGTATACATTCTGGTTAAACATGACTTAACCCTTTCACTTCACCAAGTCCCTGGTTGCGTGTTTTTGTTAGTTTGTTTCTGTAGTATTGCTAAGGCAAAGGTTAAAATGTCATGTTTACTTATCATGATTTTATTGTAAAGAACATGCTAAAAGGCAAGGTTCCCCTGTCTGTCACTTCTTATCTTTCACACTGATAACTATGCATTATACCTAAACTCGCTTTTTTAAGGAAAATTGTTTTTAAAATAAATTTCTTATATGTATTTGCCCAGCTGAAGTACATCCTTTCTGTAACAATAGTAGGTAAAAGTTACAGTGCATGTCCCTCTTTGTCTTTAAAGAACCTTTATAACTACCGTTAAATGAATCTAAAACTTGAGTAATTTTTTCCATTGACTGTTTTCTATAAATGTGTCAGGTACCAGACTATCTATTATTAAACACTACAGTGTGTTTGACACACAACAGGGCATCCTGACTGTACCACTGAAATCAATGCAGGGTTTCTCTTTGACTTCAATAGGAGCAGGAACAAGTCCATGGAAGGAGACAATCCTTGCCTCAAGGTGCTTATAATTTAGATTCCTTTCTATATGTTTACAATTCCTTCATGTTAAGAGCAGCATATGTCACATATAGTACTGGAAGAAGCAAGAAAAGTTGACCTTAAACCTGTCTCTTTCTCAGATCAGTTTAATGATTTCTTTATGGAATCTCTCAAATTATTTTGATAATATTAAACTTCAATTGGATTTAAAAGAGGCAGGTTTTTTCACATTAGACAATATTCTGACTAACATAATCAAAGCCTCATAGTAGGGTTCCTTAATGGATCCAGTTTTGAAACACAGGTATCCTAATTCATCCCCATTGAAAATCTGATATATGTGTTTAAATACAAATTGAAGAGTCTAAGGGCGTTAGATACCCTACTCCTATTGAAAGTTGTAAATCCAACTCCTTTTGGCCCCTTAGAACAGAATATCCCAGCACTAAAGATCCAGGCTTTTATGCATCTAGCTCAGCACTTGGTACCTAAAAACAAGTATTCAAGTAGTTATATGCACAATTATGCATTGAGGTGTCTAAATTTAGGTACCCAAATTCATCTCTGTGAAGAAGCCTGGGTAATATGAGAGAACCATTGCTTTTATTATCATTAAGGTCTAGGATAAAATGCAATGGAAATGCTGCCCTGGAGGCTGAAGAGCACTGAGCCAATACAGGGCCTCCACAACAATGTGCAGGCAGTGGAGAAGACTTCTGCAATGGCTTTCCAAAATGCAGTGTGCAGTAGGGGAAGTGAGCATTTTGACGTTATAGCTAAAGGCTTCATGCAAAGCATACAACTGCAATGTGAGAGGAAAGCAGACGGCCATGTTCTCCCTATATTTGACAGGACTAGGCTGCAGCTCATTGTCATAGGTGACATAGTCCTATGAATAGGTCTAGTTGAAAATTTCCATTGAAACTAACTTTTAATAGAAAACTGGGTGTTTTGACTAAACCAGGGGTCGGCAACCTCTGGCATGCAGCTAGCCAGGGTAAGCGCCCTGGCGGCCGGACCAGTTTGTTTACCTGCCACCTCCACAGGTTCGGCCGATTGCGGCTCCCAATGGGGGCAGCGAGAAGACGCCCAGCACATCCCTCGGCCCGTGCCACTTCCCGCAGCCCCCATTGCCCTGGAGCGGTGAACCGCGGCCAGTGGGAGCCGCAATCGGCCGAACCTGCGAAGGTGGCAGGTAAACAAAGTGGTCCAGCCCGCCAGGGTGCTTACCCTGGTGAGCCGCGTGCCAGAGGTTGTCGACCCCCGGACTAAACTAAACTTTTTTTTTAGTGAAGTATCTCTTTTCCATTGAAAGCTGACTTTTTTATTGAAAAACCCAACACCAAAACAACTGAAAATTAGGCATCTGAAATGCTGCTGCAGTGCCTCATGGGAGCTGTAGATTGGTTGTCTCATGCCCACATCCTTCTCCTTGTCCCCCATCTTTCTCCTGTGGGATGGGGTCTCCAGCCACACTACATCTCCCATAGATGTACCCACACTACAGGCATGTGACTCCCATGATGCACTGTAGTAGCTCAGCAAGAGGGGAGACCATGGTGTGGGAGATATAGTCTGGCCAAGGAAGGAAGGAAGACTGGAGGAAGAATGGGGGCATGAGGAAGTTTAAGGACAATACCCCTGAAGCACTGGGACAGCGTTTCCAAATCAAAGTTTTCAGTTTTCAACCCTAAGTTCATGGTGGGTAGGGCGGTTTGTGTGTGTGTGTGTGTGTGTGTGTTTCCCTGAAAAGTCACTAAAATGTCCATTTCTCTGTGTTTGAGGAGAAAAACCTTTTCTGATCAGATCTATCTGTGATAAAATGTTAAAGCTGGCAATTCCTTTCTTCAGATGCCACATGGAGCAGTATGTTTATCAGAACAAGGTCCTTTTCACTCATTCTTTCCTCAGTTTTACTGGATTTGGCCCTAAAATCTTGGAGAGACACTTTGAAAAGCAGCTAAGATAGGGGTGCAATCAACCCTATTGTAAACGAGAGAGGTGCTCTTACATTCCTTAATTGGTTTTGAAAATATCCCTCATAATTCTTAGGAAACTGACTGCATATTAGATTTTCAGGTCTAGCCAACTGCAATATCTTAATAAGGGCAGAAAATCATAGAATCATAGATTCATAGAATATCAGGGTTGGAAGGGACCTCAGGAGGTCATCTAGTCCAACCACCTGCTCAAAGCAGGACCAATCCCCAACTAAAGCATCCCAGCCAGGGCTTTGTAAAGCCGGGCCTTAAAAACCTCTAAGGAAGGAGATTCCACCACCTTCCTAGGTAACCCATTCCAGTGCTTCACCACCCTCCTAGTGAAAAAGTTTTTCCTAATATCCAACCTAAACCTCCCCCCACTGCAACTTGAGACCATTACTCCTTGTCCTGTCATCTGGTACCACTGAGAACAGTCTAGATCCATCCTCTTTGGAACCCCCTTTCAGGTAGTTGAAAGCAGCTATCAAATCCCCCCTCATTCTTCTCTTCTACAGATGTAATAATCCCAGTCCCTCAGCGTCTCCTCATAAATCATGTGCCCCAGCCGCCTAATCATTTTCATTGCTCTCCGCTGGACGCTCTCCAATTTGTCCACATCCCTTCTGTAGTGGGGGGGGACCAAAACTGGACACAGTACTCCAGGTGTGGACTCACCAATGCCAAATAGAGGGGAATGATCACGTCCCTCGATCTGCTGGCAATGCCCCTACTTATATAGCCCAAAATGCCGCTAGCCTTCTTGGCAACAAGGGCACACTATTGACTCATATCCAGCTTCTTGTCCACTGTAACCCCTAGGTCCTTTTCTGCAGAACTGCTGCCTAGCCACTCGCTCCCTAGTCTGTAGCAGTGCATGGGATTCTTCCTTCCTAAGTGCAGGACTCTGCACTTGTCCTTGTTGAACCTCATCAGATTTCTTTTGGCCCAATCCTCTAATTTGTCTAGGTCCCTCTGTATCCTAGCCCTACCCTCCAGCGTATCTACCACTCCTCCTAGTTTAGTGTCATCTTCAAACTTGCTGAGGGTGCAATCCACGTTATCCTCCAGATCATTAATGAAGATATTGAACAAAACCAGACCCCAGGACCAACCCTTGGGGCACTCCGCTTGATACCGGCTGCCAACTAGACATGGAGCCATTGATCACTACCCGTTGAGCCCTATGATCTAGCCAGCTTTCTATCCACCTTATAGTCCATTCATCCAGCCCATACTTCTTTAAATTTGTGGACTCAGGTCGACATCTAGTGCTCTGTATAAAGCTGAGCACAATTGGTCCCCATTCTTGTTTGGTCCCTGGGCACTCCCATGATAAACATAACTAATAACATCTCTGCATCGTTATGCTCCATGGCTTCAAGGCTTTCTTTGGAACCATAGCAGCCAGAGAAGTTTTAGTGAAACAAAAATTCTGGAGAACAAGAAGGTGAGCTTGGAAGAAGTGCTGGCGTGCTGGCTTAATTGGAGCCCGGGATTTGCTGCTTGCTGATAAACAGGGCCCTTTTCTCACATTCATAGCAAGAAGGGATGAAAAATAACATGGAGAAGAATATAAGTGACAGGAAAAGATTTTACATGATTCCCCTACCTTAAAATAATAAGGATGTAGACTAGTCTGTAAAAGCTAAAAACGCTGGTCATGGTGTCTTCATAATTTTTCCACTAGCATTTTACTTACTATTTACAGTAGTCCCTTCTAAATATTTAATTAAAATAATTTCCTCATCTGTCTTGTGAATTATCCAAAGTCCAGGACACTGCTTTGTTGGTTCAGGCTTCCTCATACTGCTACAGCATTGGTTAATGTTTTTTATTATAAAAACAGTAGGGGTTTTTTTTTTTTTTTTTAATAATGTGTACTATTGGATTTTGTGCATGGATAAAGAAAAAAGTAATGGACCTTCCAATCTTGACAATGTCCCTTTAATTCCACCACCACCACGTCTCACAGAGATTATTTTGTTGGCTGCAGAGCCAGTGAGCCGGTTCAGCTAATGGAAAGGTCATGTTTTATTATACCTAACTGCTTGGATAAATTGACTGAGGAATTTGTCAGTGCTGTGTATTGTTAAACTCCCTTGTACATAAAGGTTAATTTAACCTAGAGTATGCGTGATTTTTTTCACTACAATAACAGTACATTGCCCATTTTTTTGTATTTTTTAATTGAAAGCACTAGCTTTCACATATGCCTCATAATAGATTAAACTATCAGCATTGCTAATGCTAAGTGTAAAATATATTTAATTCCTGAAGAGAGAGTTTGTCATAATGTGCACAGTACATATGCGCCTATATTGTGATTTCTGAATTCTAGAGCTGATCAGAAAATGGGTTTCTTTTCCATGGAAAACTTCAGTGAAAATGAAGGGTTTTTTTACCCCCTGTGCAAAATTAAGACAAATTTTGACTTTTAACTGAAAGAAAAAAGTTAATTGAAAACCCGATTTTCAAAGAAACAGACCCAGTAAAAAATGATCTGTTGAAATTAATTAAATCACACTATCGGAAGTTCATTATGGCCCTTATCCTGCAACTGACTCTGTGGAGGGCCCTGGCTTAGTGTAAGTGGAGCCAGTGATTTTAATGAAATGCCCTCCCAGAGTCTGTTGCAGGATGGGGGGTTATGTTTGTAATGCAATATTATGCAATCCTTTTAAATCCATTAAATGTTCTAGTTTAGTGGACCTACTGTTACAATTACTAATAAGTATCATTGTAATAGTAATATGTAGTAGTTATATGCAAAACATAGAGACTAGAGGCCATAACCAAAATCAGTGCCCCAATATACAAGGCAATCTGCAAACATATCCTAAGAGACAGTGCTTATAATGAAAGTGCATATAAATAGTAAGACAAAGGGTGGGAGGAAAGTATCATTTCAGTTTTAGATGGGAAACTGATGCACAATGAGACTAAATAATATGACTAAGATCACGCAGGAAGTCTGTGGCACAGCCAAAATGGAATGTAGATATCCTGACCCACAGGTCAGTGCTTTAGCCACAAAACATACATATTTTTCTTCTTACTTAATTTTGTTCAGCTTAGGTTGTGATTTTTTTTATGACAATTGCCCAGAGGTTCTCAGACACAGTACACAACCAGTTTTCTTATAAACTTTAAGAATCGTAGAAACATAGGACTAGAAGGGACCTTGATAGGTCATCTAGTCCAGGCGCCTGCACTGAGGCAAGTATTGAGGTAAGTATACTGGGGTAAGTATTGACTCTAGACAACCCCTGACAGGTGTTTATCTAACATGTACTTGGAAACCTCCAATGACGGAGATTCCACAACCTCCCTAGGTAGCTTGTTCTAGTGCTTAACTACCCTGACAGTTAGAAAGTTTTGCCTAACGTCTAACCTAAATCTCCCTTGCTGCAATTTAAGCCCATTGCGTCTTGTCCTGTCTTCAGTAGTTAAGGAGAACAATTTATCACTCTCCTCTTTATAACAACCTTTTACATACTTGAAGACTGTTATCATGTCCCCCCTCAGTCTTCTCTTCTCCAGACTAAACAAACCCAATTTTTTCAATCTTTCCTCATAGGTCATATTTTCTTGTCGTTATTGAATTTCATCCTATTTATTTTGGACCATTTTTCTAGTTTGTCAAGATCATTTTGAATTCTAATCCTGTGCTCCAAAACAATTGCAATCCTTCCCAGTTTGGTATCATCCACAGACTGTGTAAGTGTACACTCTATGCCATTATCCAAATCACTTATGAAGATACTGAAGAGAACCAGACCCAGGACAAATTCCAGCAGGACTCCACTCTATATGCCCTTCCAGTTTGACTGTGAACCACTGACAACTACTCTGTGTACACGTTTCCAACCAGTTGTGCACCCAAGTTATAGTAGGTTTGTCTAGGCTATATTTCCCTTATTTGTTTATGAGAAACTTTTGTGTAAGACAGCATCAAAAGCCTTACTAAAGTAAAGTCATTATCACATCTACTGCTTTCTCCCTGTCCACAAGGCTTTCTACCCTGTCAAAGAAGGATATTAGGTTGGTTTGACATGATTTGTTCTTGACAAATCCATGTTGACTGTTACTTATCACCTTATTATCTTTTAGGTACTTACAAATTGATTATTTGCTCTCTTATCATTCTGGGTACAGAAGTTAAGCTGTCTGGTCTGTAATTCCCCAGGTTATCTTTATTATCCTTTTGTATCGATAGGTACTATATTTTCCCTTTTCCAGTTCTCTGGCATCTTTTCCATCCTCCACCAGTTCTCAGAGATAATTGGTAATGGCTCAGAGATCTCTTCAGCTAATTCCTTGAACATTATAGGATGCATTTCATCAGGCCCTGCTGACTTGAAGACATCTAACTTCTCCACGTAATTCGTAACTTGTTCTTTTCCTATTTTAGCCTCAGACGCTACCCCATTTACACTGATGTTCACTATCTTCTGATAGTCACCTGTTTGGTGAAAACTGAAACAAAGAAGGCATTTGACACTTCAACCTTTGATGCTTTTTCTGTTATTGTCTTTCCCTCCTCATTGAGTAATGGGTCTGCCCTGTCCTCAGTCTTCCTTTTGCTTCTAGTGTACTTTGTAAAATGTTTTCTTGTTATCTTTTATATCCATAGCTATTTTAATCTTGTTTTGTGCCGTGGCTTTTCTAATGTTATCCCTATGTGCTTGTTATATATGTGTGTGTATATATATAATTATTCATCCTTTGTAATTTTACCTAGTTTTTACTTTTTGTATGACTTCAGGTTGTTCAAGATTCTTGGTTAACCAGGGTCTTCTCTTACCATGCTTCCTATCTTTCCTATGCATTGGGATAGTTTGCTTTTGTGCCTTTAATAATGTCTCTTTAAAAAAACTGCCAACTTCCTGAACTTTTTTCCCTTAGACTTGCTTCCCAGGGGATCTTACCTACCAATTATCTGAATTTGCTGAAGTCTGCCTTCTTGAAGTCCATTGCCTTTATTCTGCTGCTTCCCTGTGACCATTCCTTAGAATCACGAACTGTACCATTTCATGATCACTTTCACCCAAGCTGCCTTCCACCTTTAAATTCTCAACTAGTTCCTCCCTGTTTGTCAGAATCAAATCTATAATAGCTTCTTTTCTAGTCATTTTCTCCACCTTATGTCTCCAGTGCTGTGACAGAATATATCCATGTGTCCACTTTGTAATAGTCTTTATACAAAGTATGTCTATTGAGATTTCATTTGAAAACTCATAATTTGCTGATCATTATTGTCCTGGTAAAATTTATGGCAACATTTTCCTTACTCAGAAACTGTTGAAAGTCTCTATCTCCCACTTCTATCTCAACCTCAGTGCAAGTGTATACATCTTTGATTTACAAAGCAACACCTCCTCCTTTTTTCCCTTGCCTGTCCTTCCTGCAACAAACTGTACCATTCTATACCAGTATTCCAGTCATGTGAACTATCCCGCCAAGTCTCTGTGATGCCAACTATATTGTAATTGATTATTCACTAGTATTTCTAGTTATTCAACTTTATTACCCATACTTCTTGCATTAGTATACAGATATCTCAGCTATTCATTAGATTTCCCCTCTATATTCCCTCTCCTTTTGTCCCAGCTGTGATTGCCGATGTCCCCCGTTCTCCCCCCTCCCCCCGATTTTGACCTTTCATCCGGGTATCCATGTTTTGGACTTATGTGTGGGCTTTTGTCTTGTCTCCTGCCCCGTCAAACCTAGTTTAAAGCCTGCCTCACTAAATTAGCCAGTCTGCATCTGAAGATACTCTTCCTTTTCCTTGATAAGTGGACCCAGTTCTGCTCAGCAGTCCTTCTTGGAACAGCATCCCATGATCAAGGAAACCAAAGCCCTTCTGGTGACACCATCCATGCAGCCATGCATTCACCTCCAGGATTTGTGTCTGTCTCTGCTTTGGCTCCTACCTTTGACTGGAATACCACCTGTGACCCTACCCCATTCAGCCCTGTAGTTATGTCCCTGAGCCTACCAGAAATACCTTGCGATATCACTAGTCCTCATATGGATGAGCAGCATGGGGTAGTCAGAGGGCTGGATGATGCTCAGCAATCCTTCCATAATGTCTTGGATACAGGCTGCTGGCAGAGAGGCCACCTCCTGTGATATCATGTCAGGCTGGCAGCTGAATGCCCCTGTCTCTCTTAGAAGGGAGTCACTGACCACCCCACCCCACTTTGTTTCCTCTTGGGAGTGGTCGCCATCGTCCTCCCAAGCTTGGGGGTACATGGCTTCTCCTCCTCCACCTTTTGGGGGAGATTCCTCAGTGCCAGGGCAGCAAATTGTTTTTTTATCTCTATGGAAAGTGGTTGGGAGTAGGGGTGGAGCATTGCCTGCTGCCATAAGCAACCAGCAGCCAAGTTCCTCCCTGTGAAGGAGCAGTTTCCTCCTTCCCTGGTGCTGCTACTGCAGTCCTCTCCAGTTGGATTGCTTCCTTAAACTTGGAGATCTCCATATGCATATTTTGAATGAATTCCTTATGTGCATAGATGCTCTTAAGCCTAGCCACCTCCTGTAGCTCTCTCACCTGCTTCCTGAGAAATTCTACAAGTAGGCACCTCTCACACTGGATCGTCTCCCCTGCCTGGCTTTCTGTAATAGGGAAATTCAGTCTCTGCAAATCCACACCAGGACCTGGGTAGAGGCATCCATAGTCAGGTTCTTTGTCTGAACGCAGGTAGAGGAGCCCTGAGCAGCAGTGGCATTGCTGATGTGGCTTTTCCAAACCATGCTGATTTTATTCTTTTGCCCCCCTAAAAACACCCTCTCAAGCTCCCCTTGGTTGCTTAATGTTTGGTTTTTAAGCCCTTCTCTCCTAGATCAGCCCTGTCCCCTCAACACACAGGGGAAGGATGATCACAAGGATGATCAACGGTGATCAAAGATCAAAGGACAAAAAGGTTAGGGTTAAGGGAAGGATGATCACAAGGGTGATCAAGGATCAAAGGACACTCAGTGCACTCACCCCAAGAATTCATGCTCGCTCCTTCTTCAGCCAGGGGATCTCCCTCTCAAACTCCCGTTTTGAGAACTAAGGTACATTGGGCCAGATCCTCAGTTGGTATAAATTAGTGAATTGAATACAATGGATCTGTGTTGATTTATACCAGCTAAGCATCTGACTAACTGCCTTTACTATGTAGAAATATTGCTTTGTTGAGTAGAGGGTGGTGAGAGAGCAAACCTCTGAATATAACATAACGATTTAAATATTGACACCTACTCTTAAATTTGCTATGCTCTGTATTAAAATGTCTATTCCTGATGTTAAAATCAATTCACTAGCTATATCTGAGCCTGTTTTAGCTCGGAGGCATCACTTGTGTCTCTAGATACCATACGTCCCTGAGCTAATCATTTATAGAGTGGGATTTATTTTAATTAGGGAGACTGAAAACATATTTGGGAAATGCACAAAGGACAGTCTTTAGCTGATTGCCGTCTTGCTTCAGATCTATCATAGCAGGATGATGTCTAATTTGAAAAACAAATCTGATCACGGTAATTTGAATTGACAGTTGCAAAGATACTGTGAGTGTCATCCATATTTAAATGAAAACAAACTTTTTCTCCTTGACTTTCATAATGTTTCATTAAGTATCCTTGGTTAGAAACTCATGTCACTGGTTCATTAGAGCCAGCTAGGTCAGGCTGCTGCTATGTGAGGTATATGTAAATAAAGATATATGTATTTTTTCTCTCTCTGAAAGGGCAGTAGCCATCTGTGTCCTTCTTTCCCATTGCTTGAACTTCTTGCAGTGTTGCATGATCTCTCCAAAATAATGGAGTTTCCTTGTATTGCATCTTTCAGATGAATATTGTACAGCAAGCAGTGGTGATCCTGTGATGTGTATATTCTGAGTCTCCTCACCCTTTTTTCCTTTACCTTGCCCCCCACACTTCATGTGTTTACAGTATGTACCCTATGTGCCCTAATCATCATATAAGGAAAATGTTTCTTTACCCATCAATATATCTTCTTCAAGACAGCCTGTTTACTGCTCCAGTTGTGTCTAGATGGGCAAACTGGCTTGGAAGCAAGGTTTGAGAATCAGAGATGCCATAGTCCATCTGCTGTGATTTAAAATCATGCACTTTGCCTTTCCTGAAATACTGTTCCCCTAGCCCTGCCTTTCTTTATTTTCTTGCCAGCCCCAGCTCTCTACTTCTCTCCTTAGGCCTGCTTCTATACTCTCTGTGGCCACCCATCACCTTTTCACTTCCCTCCCTGGCTCTTAACTCCCTTCCATCCAATCCACCCGAAACTGCCCACCCCCCAGCCTCCAAATGTTACCCTAGCCTCCAAGCACTGCTTCCCACCTGACCCTATCCTGCAAGTTGTCAAACTTTTCACAGATGATTGCTGTATTAGGAGATGATCCATACACACAGTACAAAACACGTTGGAAACCCCTGATAGAATAGGTCTCCATCATCTCTAATTTCTAGGATTCTATGATAATGGGGCTCCATAGGGAGTGAGATAAGCCCTGAGAAACAGAGTGCAGTAGTCACTCCACTGCAAATAGTCCCCCTGGGGCACCAGGGAAGAGCATCAAACACACAAGCTAGGATGTTATAACCAAAGAAACTGTGACATTTAAGAATAACATACCAGCTGAATAGACCTTGGAGTAGTCTGGTGTTAGTCTGACTTGATTTCAATGAAAAGATACATTAAAGAAAACATGCAAGTGATGGAAGCAGGTGAAAAGTTGTATAGAAATATCAAAATGCTGTCTGTAGAAGAACATCCAGCTGAAGAGTACAAAGTAGCCAGGAGAGCCCAACGGGCTGAGAGCAGAAAAATGAGCTAATTCATACCAAATATGGCAACAGGGAGGGTCACAAAAATGGCCTGAAATAGTGTAGCCATGGTAACATTGGGGGCCATCCAGCCACCTTGCATTCTCAGTGGGCACCGGCAGCCAAAGTTTCACATGTAGGAATTGGCACACCATTGCACTGGAGGCCTGCCCACTGCTGCTGGGAAGAATGAGCTTTGTGCATTAGCATTTTGGAAACAAGCTTCCAGTAGCCACATGTATCACGTAACAACAGCCTGAAATGACTCCCAGTAAGGAGAGGGGCCATTCTCTAGGTAGCAAGACAGGCACTTATTTGGTAATAGAGATTAGGCTAGATTAGCTAGATAAGGACTAATGACCTTTAGGAAAAGTGGTAATCATTTGGACCTGTGAGTAGAGATTGGCAGTAGAGGTTGAAGGAAAAATTCCTCTTTTGCTTCAAAGCACATGCTGTGAGCCTCAGCTGCAGCATGGGATACAGTTTAGACAAGCTCCATGCAAGCTCAAACTGCATTCCTCCTGCAAAATGCAAGCGGCCTGGGGACTGGTCATGCCAATCTCTGCTCATCTCCTGCCTTATCCTATATTTGTATAAATCCTTCCCCAAATCCCTGTTACCAACCTCAGAGTGCACACATAAGAACATAAGAACATAAGAAAGGCCGTACTGGGTCAGACCAAAGGTCCATCTAGCCCAGTATCTGTCTACCGACAGTGGCCAATGCCAGGTGCCCCAGAGGGAGTGAACCTAACAGGCAATGATCAAGTGATCTCTCTCCTGCCATCCATCTCCATCCTCTGACGAACAGAGGCTAGGGACACCATTCTTACCCATCCTGGCTAATAGCCATTTATGGACTTAGCCACCATGAATTTATCCAGTCCCCTTTTAAACATTGTTATAGTCCTAGCCTTCACAACCTCCTCAGGTAAGGAGTTCCACAAGTTGACTGTGCGCTGCGTGAAGAAGAACTTCCTTTTATTTGTTTTAAACCTGCTGCCTATTAATTTCTTTTGGTGAGCCCTAGTTCTTGTATTATGGGAATAAGTAAATAACTTTTCCTTATCCACTTTCTCAACATCACTCATGATTTTATATACCTCTATCATGTCCCCCCTTAGTCTTCTCTTTTCCAAACTGAAGAGTCCTAGCCTCTTTAATCTTTCCTCATATGGGACCCTCTCTAAACCCTTAATCATTTTAGTTGCTCTTTTCTGAACCTTTTCTAGTGCTAGAATATCTTTTTTGAGGTGAGGAGACCACATCTGTACACAGTATTCGAGATGTGGGCAAACCATGGATTTATATAAGGGCAATAATATATTTTCAGTCTTATTCTCTATCCCCTTTTTAATGATTCCTAACATCCTGTTTGCTTTTTTGACCGCCTCTGCACACTGCGTGGACATCTTTAGAGAACTATCCACGATGACGCCAAGATCTTTTTCCTGACTCGTTGTAGCTAAATTAGCCCCCATCATGTTGTATGTATAGTTGGGGTTATTTTTTCCAATGTGCATTACTTTACATTTATCCACATTAAATTTCATTTGCCATTTTGTTGCCCAATCACTTAGTTTTGTGAGATCTTTTTGAAGTTCTTCACAATCTGCTTTGGTCTTAACTATCTTGAGTAGTTTAGTATCATCTGCAAACTTTGCCACCTCACTGTTTACCCCTTTCTCCAGATCATTTATGAATAAATTGAATAGGATAGGTCCTAGGACTGACCCTTGGGGAACACCACTAGTTACCCCTCTCCATTCTGAGAATTTACCATTAATTCCTACCCTTTGTTCCCTGTCCTTTAACCAGTTCTCAATCCATGAAAGGACCTTCCCTTTTATCCCATGACAGCTTAATTTACGTAAGAGCCTTTGGTGAGGGACCTTGTCAAAGGCTTTCTGGAAATCTAAGTACACTATGTCCACCGGATCCCCCTTGTCCACATGTTTGTTGACCCCTTCAAAGAACTCTAATAGATTAGTAAGACACGATTTCCCTTTACAGAAACCATGTTGACTATTGCTCAAGAGTTTATGTTTTTCTATGTGTCTGACAATTTTGTTCTTTACTATTGTTTCAACTAATTTGCCCGGTACCGACGTTAGACTTACCGGTCTGTAATTGCCGGGATCACCCCTAGAGCCCTTTTTAAATATTGGCGTTACATTAGCTAACTTCCAGTCATTGGGTACCGAAGCCGATTTAAAGGACAGGTTACAAACCTTAGTTAATAGTTCCGCAACTTCACATTTGAGTTCTTTCAGAACTCTTGGGTGAATGCCATCTGGTCCCGGTGACTTGTTAATGTTGAGTTTATCAATTAATTCCAAAACCTCCTCTAGTGATACTTCAAACTGTGACAGTTCCTCAGATTTGTCACCTACAAAAGCCAGCTCAGGTTTGGGAATCTCCCTAACATCCTCAGCCGTGAAGACTGAAGCAAAGAATCCATTTAGTTTCTCCGCAATGACTTTATCATCTTTAAGCGCTCCTTTTGTATTTTCATCGTCAAGGGGCCCCACTGGTTGTTTAGCAGGCTTCCTGCTTCTGATGTACTTAAAAAACATTTTGTTATTACCTTTGGAGTTTTTGGCTAGCCGTTCTTCAAACTCCTCTTTGGCTTTTCTTATTACACTCTTGCACTTAAGTTGGCAGTGCTGTCTCAGCGAACAGGGGCTGCTAACAGGGAGTTTCGCAAGGGAGTTCTCCAGGTGAAGGAGGAGCTAATACAGCATCTTTTTATCTCATTTCCCACAACCAGATAGGGCTTTTAGTACAATGAGAAAAGATAAGGGATGGAGCTAAAGTGTTACGGGGTATGGTGGGAATGTAATATATGAGTATACACTGGAAGGCTGCCTGCCTCTTTTCTCGAGCCAAGGTCAAGCAACCAGTTGGGAGGGGCAAAGGGGGATTGGGTGGGGAAGGTATAAAACACTAAAAGACCAAAGAAATGCCTATCCCTGACCATAGCACAACATCATTCCTCACTCCTCCCATGGGATACAAAAGAGATGGGACGAAGACCCTAGACTCACGACCCTCCAAAATGGAACATGACCAGAAATTGTAAGGGGTGGGACTGTGGGCGTGCCCTGCAGGTATATTTGGGCCTGCTAAGAAGGAGGAGGTGGGAATAGGGAAAGTCAGTGGGACAACTTGCATGAGTAAATTTAAGCACAGAAGAAAGTCTTTGCAAGATAGGGGCAAAAAAGGATCAAGTCGCAAGTATTAAAACAAAAGCAGAATGATGGTGTCTAAAACAAATATTTCATTCAGCTGATATTTCTGCTTTTTGGAAGCAGAGAAACAAGACAAAGCTTTGGTCTGAGAGAAGTTGCCCATCTCCATAGAATTGTTTAACATTACCTCTGCTTTTTGTGGTCATACATTGCTGCGGGGACTTACAAGTTTTACTGTCATTTGAAGTCCATCATAGTTCTAGTATAATAATATTTTGCACCATCAGCAAGGATCTCAAAGTGCTTTACAAACATTACTGAGCTAAGTCTCACTATACCTCTGTGAAGTCAATTAGTAGTATCCCCTTTTTATAAATGAGGAAAGAAAAGACAAAGAGATTAAGTGACCTGGCCAAAGTTACACAGGAAGCTTGTGGCACAGTCAAAAAGAGTACCCAAATGTCTTCTAGTCTACATTTTAATCTCAGAGCCATTAAATAAAAATGTGAAAAATATTAACAGTAGGCAACATTAACTAACCACATTGCAAAAATTGAATAAAATGAAAACAAAAACCATGTCTTTGTATGTATTGTGAACTTTTAGTTTACTTCCAACAGGCGGCCAACACTGAAATAATATCCTAACAAATAACAAATTAATCAGAACTGTTAAAGTAAGTGGACAATATTTCATTAAAAAGTCAATATTGTTTCTGTTCCCAAAGCTGATACTTTCACTTGCAGCAAGATATAAAAGGCCAATTTCCCACTGGCCATAACCTCCAGTATATACGAAGAGATCCAATTTTGTAGTATTAATCATTTTGCTAACATGAAAACATGTACTAATCATCTTTTGCAACCCCACGAGATAGGAGGCAGTAAAAAAAAAAAAAAATAGATTACTTCAAATATAAATCTGAGGTTGGTAATGTTCACTGTAGAAATACATTTCTGTTATACGACTTCAGTACAATCAATTTTGGATAAAGTTGTTATAGTTAGCTGGCATCACTTGGTGATGTTAACGGGATGCATTTTTTTCTTATCGGATTCCAATATAATCTAACCACAATTTGGATTAATTCCTATTCAACCTACAGTCTACCAAGGGATGTTACTGAAAATACATACTCTTTCTTTATTGATAGCTGTGAATCTATGTTACTATCCTGCTTAGGACCTAACCTACAGGATAACACCTTGCTTATCCCCTGGAGCATGCCATTTGTACAGCTGCTCAGCGGATAGAGTTGTGAAATGGAAGAAATTTGTGATCTAGAGAATGGCAGTCTAAGTAACATCCCCTTGGGAGCTGTGGTGTCTTTGTTCATTGTTCTTCACACATATTAGTATAAGATATAAGAGTATCAAAAAGTCAAACCCAAAATTCGATCTCGGGCTGACAAACAAGCTTATATGCTAACAGGGTGGTTTAATTATGTTGATAGGAGAGCTCTCTCCCTTCAGCACAGAGCGACTACACGGGAGATCTTACAGCAGAGCAGCTGCTTCAGTATAGTTGTGCTGTTTTAAACTTTCTAGTGTAGACATGGCCCAACACATAGCTCAGAACTTCTCCTAGTGTATCTGAGGCCTTGTCTACACTACAGAGTTTTGTCTACAAAAGTTATGTCGATGCTCAAAAAGTGCTATAACAAAAATCGGTATTGCATGTTCACACTCACTCCCTCTGTCAGCAGAGCACATCCACAGTTGGGGCACTAACTTCGATAGTGCGAGCAGTGCATTGTAGGTAGCTATCCCACAGTCCAGCTCAACACCTGCTGCTGCTAGGTCTTGAGGGAAGGTGGAGCAGATCACAGCACATCTTGGGACTGGGCTCAATGTCCCATGATGCATTGTTTTGTGTCCCAGCATTCCATGGGCTTCTGGCTTTCTTTAGCAGTATTTTTCAAAGGCCCTTGTTTGCTGTGCACCCCGGCACCTTTGTGTGAAGGGATGGATCCCACACTACTCTGCTGTGCTCTGATTACTGTCATGAAGACATTGCAGATGACAGTGCAGTTAATCGCGAAGTTCCTAACTGAAGAAGACTCCTAGTTGCCTGATATGCTGTGTGTTATGGATAGGAGCAACTTTAGATTGCTTTTGGCATTCACAGAACAGCTGCAGAGGGTGGACCATTGCTTTTAGGCTCGGGAAACAAGCACTGAATGGGGGGATGATATCATCATGCAGATGTGGGATGACGAGCAGTGGCTAGAGAACTTTTGGATGCGGAAAGCCACCTTCCTGGAACTGTGTGCGGAGCTCACCCCAGCACTGCGACACAAGGACACCACAGCTGCCCTATCGGTGCAGAAGCATGTGGCAATTGCTGTGTGGAAACTGGTGACTCCAGACTGTTACCAGTTGGTCGCAAATCAATTTGGAGTCAGGAAGTCGACCATTGGAGCTGTGTTAATGCAAGTGTGCAGGGCAATTAATCACATCCTGTTACAAAGGACCGTGACTCTGGGAAATGAGTGTGAAATATTGGACAACTTTGCAGAAATGGGTTTCCCTAACTGTGGAGGGGTGACTGATGGTACACATATTCCAATTTTGGCACCAGAGCACCTTGTGACGGAGTACATCAATAGGAAGGGGTACTTCTCCATGGTGTTGCAGGTGTTTGTGCATCACCATGGGCGTCTCACTGACATCAACGTGGGGTGGTCTGGGAAGGTGCATGACGCATGCATCTTTAGGAACACTGGCCTATATAGAAAGCTGCAAGCAGGGACTTTCTTTCCAGACCACAAGATTACAGTGGGGGATGTTGAAATGCCCATAATGATCCTGGAAGACCCAGTGTACCACTTACAGTCGTGGGTCATGAAACCTTACACAGGAAACCTGAACAGCAGTAAGGAGCAGTTCAACAACAGGCTGAGTAGGTGCCAGATGACAGTGGAATGTGCCTTTGGCAGATTAAAGGCACGCTGGCGATGCCTTTATGGCAGGTTAGACCTCAATGAGGATAATATTCCCATGGTCATAGCCACATGTTGTACGTTGCATAATCTTTGTGAAGGTAAGGGTGAAAGGTTTGCTATGGGGTGGAATGTTGAAGCAGACTGGTTGGCTGCTGAGTTTGAGCAGCCAGATCCCATGGCTATCAGAGGGGCCCAGAGGGGAGCAATTCGAATCGGGGAGACTTTGAGGCAACACTTTGAAAATGAGAACCAGTAATGTATATCTCCATGATTGGTGCTGCAATGTTACATTACATGTAGTTTTCCTAGGTAGCAATGGTGACATTTGGGGCCTTACATAGTGGGAAAGGAGGTACCAGGGAAGGGCAGACTTTCAGAGCTGTGTGTAGGTCAAGCTATCATTTTGAAAGTTGTCCGAGGGGTTTGAGTGAAGGGGAAACCAAGAAGTCCCGGAAAGGAGTGCATGGGGGGAGTTTGGGGGGGCATGGAAAAGAGTTCTGAATGTGCTGCAGGGGAAGGCGGGCACACATCTGGTCAGTCTGCAGCATTATTAAGGACTTCAGCATCTGCGTTTGCTCCTCCATGACTTTAATCATCCTCTCAGTAGCGTCCTTAACAAACTCCTGATTTTCTTTTCTGTCCTGTCTTTCAGCTTCCCTCCAATCTTTGTGTTCCCTTTTCTCTGCATTGGAGAAGTGCGGTACCTCCTGGAACATGTCTTCTTTGCTTTGTATTGGGCGCTTGCTTATCTGGCAGAGACGCTCGGCCAGTGTGTGTGGGGTGTTCCTGAAGGTCACATCTGCTGAAGCAGAAGGAACAATGCACAGAAGTATAATTGTTAAGTTCATGCACAGCATTGAAATATTTCAGTAAAATACACCTTTTGTAACATAACAATCACTTTCTCACTGACCTTGGCAAGCGCAAGGGTCAGTGAACACCCAAAACATGGTGAGTGTTGGCTGCGGGGGAGCGCTCCACCTGGGGGAAAGAGCATTTACTCTGCAAGGGTTGCGGTGCAGCTGACTAGGGAAAAAATTCTAAAGTTCTCCCACACTTTTCCACAGGTGGGGGTCATTATAGCAGATATCTCACTGCTGAGGGTAAGCAGGGAAGTGAGGGTACATCTACTACATGCTTGTGGCTTCCTCCCTGGTCCCTATGCTGCTCGCCTGTGTGCTGCTTCTGTCCCTGCACAAGTGATTGCCGAATGGCATGGGAAAGTTTCCTACAATGGGGGAAGGAAGGAACAAAGTAGCTCTGCCAAGGAATTTTCAGCAGAGGATTACTAAGTACCTCCAGGAAATTTTCCTAGAGATTTCTCTGGAGGATTCCTGTGAGATCTCGGCATGCATCAACACCCTGTTCTGCCATACTAATTGGCTACACAGGGAAATGTCCAGCATACAGAAACACAGCCAGCCTTATACATTTCTATACCCTGAACCCACCTCCGCACTACACAAACCACAGCCACTTACCAGGCGCCTCCTCAACTTCTTCTTGCTTGCCAGAGTTCAACTGCTGAGACTGGCTAGACACCTCTGGAGTGGTGAACAGTTCCTGGCTGCCTGCCCTACCTGGCGACCATGACAGGAGCTCCACATCATCGTCTAACTCCATCTCTTCATCAATGAGTTCGTTCTCCGACTTAGGTCCTCTTTCTGCCGTCTCCAGGCCCGCCGAAGAATCCATGGGGCGCTTGGTATTGGAGGTGGGGTCACCACTGAGGACAGCATCCAGCTCCTTATAGAACCGGCAGGTCTTAGGTGCAGCACCGGAGTGACAGTTTGCCTCCCTCGCCTTATGGTACGCCTGCCTCAGCTCCTTTATCTTCACTCTGCACTGCAGCATGTTCCAATCATAGCCCTTTTTGCACAAGCCTCAAGAAATCTGCCTGTAGGTAAAAAATTCCTACACACGGCCTCCTCTCCCCATATACTGAGCAGCTCCAGCAGCTCCATAGTGGTCCAAACGGGAGAGTGTTTGCTGCGATAACCTGCCATGGTCACCTGGGAAGATGTGATGAGACCTCTCCACACCGAGCAAACAGGAAATGGAATTTCAAAAATTCCTGGGGCTTCTAAGGGGGAGGGGCGGATGGTTGTTTACCTGGCTGCAGGTCAGTGGAGTTCAAATTGCTGACCAGACCAGATGGGCATTGTGCGACACCTCCTGGAGGCCAATTAAAGCAATAAAATCAAGTGTGGTGTCTACATTGGCACTTCATTGACAAAAATTTTGCACAAAAAGCCTTATGTCTCTTTTCAGGGTGGTTTTATTTCAGAGGTGCCGACTCTGTGGGTGCTCCGGGGCTGGAGCATGGGAAAAAAATAGTGGGTGCTGAACACCCACCAGCAGCCCCCCTACCAGAACCTCCCCTTCCCCCCAGCACCTCCTGCCCACCGGTGGGCCCCGACGATCAGCGCCTCCCCCTCCCTCCCAGCACCTACCACCTGCTGTGGATCAGCTGTTTCAGGGTGTCAGGAGGTGCTGGAGGGGAGGAGGGAGGAGCGAGGGTGAGAGTGCTTGAGGGGAGGGGGTGGAACTGGGTGGGGAAGGGGCAGAGTGGGGATGGGAAGAAACAGGGCGGGGGTGGGGCCTTGGAGGAGGGGGTGGAGTGGGGGTGGGGCCTGGGCAGAGCCAGGGGGAGCACCCCTAAGCAGATTACAAACTCGGCTCCTATGTTTTATTTTTTTCCACCAAAACAGGGCGTTTTTGCTGCCAGAAGTTGCATCGCAGTGTGTACCCATCCACTGTTTTGTCGACAAAAGCTGCCTTTTGTCAACAAAACTTTGTAGTGTAGCCAAGGCCTAAGTAACAATGGCAATTAG
This sequence comes from Emys orbicularis, assembly GCF_028017835.1. NCBI lineage: Eukaryota > Metazoa > Chordata > Testudines > Emydidae > Emys > Emys orbicularis. The sequence goes on along the minus strand of NC_088683.1, from coordinate 261,255,627 downwards.
TATAAATCCATTATTTCAATTGGCCCAGTAGAAAAAGGTGACAAGAGCACAATAAAAATAAGAGTGAGAACATTACTGTAACACTTTGGAAAAAGCAAGTGAAGTGCAAAGAGATACCATCAATATCTTCAAAGAGCCATTCTAAGGCTATGTCTAAACTACACAGCTTTTAGCAACTGGGCTGTGTTGCTACAGCTGTGTCACTAAAAGGCGCGCAGTGTAGCCGCTGTTTGTCAGCTTTCCTGCAGACAAAAAACGTCCACCCCCAACGAGCGGTGTTACCGTTGTTGGCAGGAGAGTGCTCCTGCCGGCAAAGAGCTGTTCACACTGGCGCTTGTCGTGGGCAAAACTTTTGTCTTTTGGGGGTGTGGTTTTTTTTTTTTTTACACCTCTGAAAGACAAAAGTTTAGTCATTCAGTTGCCAGTGTAGACATAGGATAACTGTTTGACATACTCAAAAATAGACTCCTGATAATAAGGACTTTTTTTTTTGCTAGATTTCTGTACATTCTGCTAGGAAAGATGCCACTAGAACAGTGGCTCTCAACCTTCCCAGATTACTGTACTCCTTTCAGGAGTTTGATTTGTCTTGCGTAACCAAAGTTCCACATCACTTAAAAACTATTTGCTTACAAAATCAGACATAAAAATACAAAAATGTCACAGCCACACTATTACTGAAAAAATGCTTACTTTCTCATTTTTACCATATAATTATAAAATAAATTGATTGGAATAGAAATATTGTACTTACATTTCAGTGTATAGCATATAGAACAGTATAAAAAAGTCACTGTCTGTATGAAATTTTAGTTTGTACTGACTTCACTAGTGCTTTTTATGTAGTCTGTTGTCAAAGTAGGCAAATATCTAGATGAGTTAATGTACCCCCGGAAGACCTCTGCGTATCCCTAGAGTTACGCTTACCCCAGTTGAGCACCTCTGCACTAGAGCATGAGAAAGCTGCTTACAGCATGTGGATGAAGAAATGTACCCTTAGTGGCATTTTTTTCATAACTGTATATCTTTTAAGAAGTACCATCTCACTGGGCAACAACTGTGATGTTCCCAGTGTTTCCCTTTTGTTTGGCATTGTCAATTTGGCAGGATATCAACCGGTTCTTTGTTGTGCTGAACAGCAAACAGATTGTTCGAATCTGAATGGGTATTTTTCTCCCCTTCCTTCAAGCAGTTGATGCAAAGGGGAAAAACAGACAAGGAAGTTTGAAAAGACTTGCATCTTTATAATTTCTATAATACATTTGGATAAATCTAAAGGGGAGAAGGGTGTGTGTGGATGTAGGAGTGTGTATGCTGTAAGCAACATTCTCATGCTTTAGTGGCATATTCCTAGCAGAATGTACAAAAGTCTTGCAAAAAAAAAAAAGTCCCTGATTATGTGGAGTCTATTTGCTCATCACTTGCTTTTTCCAAAGTGTTAAGTACATTAACTTTCTGTCTCTTGTTTTTATTGTGCAATGGTCTTGTCACCATATTGTATTGAGTCAATTGAAATAATGGCTTTATCCTAATTGCCATTGTTACTCAGAGTGAAGTAAAAGAGGTTGGGGTAGGGGGGTCGAGACCTGAGGAAATAAGTATGTCTGCACTGCTGCCAGGGCTATAAATCCATGGATGGTGGCAACGGTGTGAACACTAGTGTAGACAGGCTGTGCTGTTGAAAGGCCCATGCAGTCTAACCCTGTTCAGAGCAAGTATAGTGATTAAACTGCGGTCAGCCGTCTCTATTCAAGCTTCTACCATTGCTGCTTTTGCCCCGTGGCAGGGACAGTCGGAAACTGTAAGGCAAGGAAGCCGAGTGTGTGTACACAAGCTGTGTGTGTGTCAGGCTGAGAGGAACACACAACAGTGTGTGTGTGTGTGAGAGAGAGAGAGGGAGGGAGAACTAACAGCCAGTATGTGAATGTGACAGAGAAGTAACTGGGGGGATGCGGCGAGAGATGTGTGTGTTTGAGAGAGACACTGACAGAAAGCGAAAGTGTGTGTCAAGAGATCAACACAAGCGGAGCCTCCAGCGCTCACACCTTGTGGGAACGAAGTGCTGCGCGGCTGGGAGGAGAGAAAGCAAAGCAGCTGTTAGCTTTGACTAAGCAGCTGTAATTAGTGTGTGTGTGTCTCCCTCCCGCTCTGGTCTCCTCCCACCCCCTCTCGGTGCTGGGCAGAGTCTCAGACAGGGGATCGATCTGCTCTGAAGTGCCTGACTGGCGGAGCCTGGGACTACACTGGCCAAACCCGGGGCAATCGAGAGCGTCTCCCAGCCGGAGGCTGCGGGCTGGTGAGAGCCCCCTGGTCCGAGCGGTGAGTGTGAGGCGTGCGGGCGGGGAGAGAGACCGACCGCAGCGGAGCTGCAGGCACACGCTGGGCGGCTTTGTTGCCCAGCTGAAGTTCGAGCGCTCGTTGCCTTGCAGAGCCGCGGGCTGCTGAAGCGCCTCTTGAGCTGCCGCGGGGGGCTGCCAGGGCGGGGCCCCGGTTTCTCACGGGCCGGGTTTGCTGCTCCGCGAGTTTGCTAGCGCCTGAACCCTGGGAAGCGGCCGGTGCTGTAACACGCGTCGCGCTTTGTGTCCTGAGCGAGCCTTTAAGCGGAGGGTAAGAGACCTCCATTGCCACAACCCACGCGGAGAGCGGGCTGGTCGGCGGGAGCCCGCCCGGAGAAGGGTGAAAGCGGCTAGTTGCTAAGGTTACTAGGGGAGCGATGGAGAGGGTCACACATGTAGCCCCTCGGGGAAGAGGCTGGCTCCCGTGTTGTGTGGGGAGCGAGCCTCCAGTTTAGAGCAGTGTTCGGGGGCTGGAACAATTTGCATAGTGGGGGTGCTCAGAGCCATTGAACCAAACTGCCAGCCCTGTATGTGATGGAAACCACTTCAAGTCAGGGAGTGTGGCAGCACCCCCTGCACCCGTAGGTCCAGCACCTATGAAATTAATAGGCAGAAGGTTTAAAACAAAGGGAAGTATTTTTTCACACAATGCACGTCAGACTGTAGAACTCCTTGCCAGAGGATGTTGTGAAGGCCAAGACTATAACTGGGTTCAAAAAAGAACTAGATAAATTCACGGAGAATAGGTCCATCAATGGTTATTAGCCAGGATGGGCAGGGATGGTGTCCCTAGCCTCCATTTGGCAGAAGCTGGGAATGGGTGACAGGGAATGGATCACTTGATGATTACCTGTTCTGTTCATTCCCTCTAGGGCACCTGGCATTCACCACTGTTGGTAGACAGGATACTGGGCTAGATGGACCTTTGGTCTGACCCAGTATGGCCATTCTTATGTTCTTACATTATGTTCTTATGGACGTGTTTCTCAACCACCCGTCCATGGACTGGTACCGGTCCCTGAAATCTCCCTGACACAGTTTAGGAAGGCAATAACTGGTCCGTGGTATCAGAAAGGTTGAGAAAGACTGCTTTAGGCTATGTCTACATTGAGTACCTTACAGCGGCACAGCTGTGCCACTATAGGTCTGCTGCTGTAAGGTACGCAGTGTAGCCGCTCTTTGCCAGCAGGAGGGAGCTTTCCTGATGGCAAAATCACCCCCACGCGGGGCGGTAGCTTTGTTGGCGGGAAAGTGTCTCCTGCCGACAAAACACTGTCCATAGGGACACTTTGTCATTAAAAGTTTTGTCAGTCAGGGGTGTGCTTTTTCACACCCCTAACTGACAAAAGTTTTAACGACAAAAGTATAGACATAGCCTTAGAGGAAGAGTGGAGGTGAGAAAATTAGTCTAGGATCTGCCCCAGATGCCCTTCCTCAAATAATCTGCTCTAGTTTAATGACATTGCACTGAGCATCCTCCTCCCCTTGGGTGGAGTAAACAGATAAGAGCACAGCTTGAAGCAAGCCTGCCATCACAACAGTGTAAATAAATGACTGCATTACTCCCACACCAGCCTATCAGCTACAAAAGATTATTTTTGTTTTTCTGCCCAGCCCCTGTAGGAAAGGTGCAGTCCAGTGGTGTGAGCATGGCACTCAGAGCTAGGAGCTCCTCTGTTCTTGTCCCAGCTCTAACACCGATTTTCAGCTAAAAGCCTGGGCAAGTTTTCACTGTCTGTCTCAGTTTCTCCCTGTTTAAAATAGGAGTGATACCAACCTCACGTGGCCATTGCTAATATTAATTAATTGGATAACGTACATAAGAATGGCCATATTGAGTAAGACCAATGATCCATCTAGCCCAGTATCCTGTCTTCTGACAATGCCTGATGCGCAGAACAGGACAATTTATGAGTGATCCACCATCTGTTGGCCAGTCCCAACTTCTGACAGTCAGAGGTTTAGGGACACCAGAGCATGGCTTGAGTCCCTGACTATCTTGGTTAATAGCCATTGATGGACCTATCCTCCGTGAACTTATCTAATTCTTTTTTGACCCTAGTTATACTTTTGGTCTTCACAACATCCTCTGGCAATGAGTTCCATAGATTGACTGTACACTGTGTGAAAAAGTATTTCCGATTGTTCGTTTTAAACCTGCTGCCTATTCATTTCATTCGGTGACCCTTGGTTTGTGTGTTATGTGAAGGGATAAATAACACTTCCCTATTCACTTTCTCCACATCATTCATAATTTTATAGACCTCTATCATAACCCCCCTCAGTCATCTCTTTTCTATACTGAACAGTCACAGGCTTTTTCATCTCTCCTCATATGGAAGCTGTTCCATACCCCTAATTACTTCTGTTACCCTTCTCTGTACCTTTCCCAATTCTAATATATCTTTTTTTGAGATGGGTTGACCAGACCTACATGCAATATTCAAGGTGTAAGCGTACCGTGTATTTACGTAGTGGTATTATGGTATTTTTTGTCTTATTACATGTTAGCTTTTTTGACTACTGCTGCACATTGAGTGGATGTTTTCAGAGGACTATCTGTGGTGACTCCAAGATCTCTTTCTTGTAGTAACAGCGAATTTAGACCCCTATCATTTTGTTCGTGTAGTTGGGATTATGTTGTCCAATGTGCATTACTTTGCATTTATAGACAATGAATTTCATCTGCCATTTTATTGCCCAGAGACAAGGTGGGTGAGGTAATAGTTTTTATTGGACCAACTTGTTTTGGTGAGAGAGACAAGCTTTGGGGCCACACAGAGCTTTTCTTCAGGTCAGAGCTCTATGTGGCTTGAAAGCTTGACTTTTTCTCACCAACAGAAGTTGGTCCAGTAAAAGGTATTACCTACCCTCTTGTCTCTCTAATAGACTGACATGGCTACAACTACACTGCATACAACATTTTGTTGCCCAGTCACCCAATTTTGTGTGATTCCTTTGTAACTCTTCACTGTCTATTTTGGACTTTATCATGAGTAATTTAGTGTCATCTACAAGTTTGTATTTACTTCTTTTCTAGACCATTTATGAATATGTTCAACAGCACTGGTACCAGGACAGATTCCTGAGGGGCCCTACTATTTACGTCTCTCCATTGTGAAAACTGACCATTCATTCCTACCCTTTGTTTCCTATCTTTTAACCAGTTACTGATCCATGAGAGGACCTTCCCTCTTATCCCATGACTGCTTACTGTGCTTAAGAGCCTTTGGCGAGGGACCTTGTCAAAGGCTTTCTGAAAATCCAAGTACACTACATCCACCGGATCACCCTTGTCCACATGTTTGTTGACCTTCTTTACCTGTTTGTAAAGCACTTTGAACATGAGAAGTGCCAAGTATTATCTCCTCAGAGAATATAAATTATTTGGTTTAATTTGGGGATTTACCCCTCCCCCCCCTTGTTTTTTATTCCTCGCTTGCTAGGGTGACCAGATTTCACTATGCTGAATATGGGACACCTGGTAAAATTACTTGTATTCAAGCGAGTTCAATGTCAATCAATCAGAACTATGCAGTACAAATGTTCAAATTAACATCATGTTGACTGAGCCCCTGTTAAAAATAAATACTGTGTAGTTGGATTCTCTTTATTTACCTTCTTATCTTTAAGGCTTTAGGGTTCACACAGGAAGAGGTGACGCACATACATTCCCGTATATTTCTCTCACACAGGGGCGGTGACTGACCAACCCGACCTCCCTGCCCGGTGCTCTCCACTCTCCATGCCTGTCTGGGCCCCCGGGATGAACCTGCCTCTCCTGGTACCTGGCACTGCATCTTCCTGAGGCAATACGTGGGGGAGCACACAGGGTCACATGCCCCCCTCCCCAGATTTCTGCCAGGGTTCACACCACAATGTGGCCAGCAGCAGCCTTTCGGCACTGGAAGGGATGGGAGCTGCTTCCAGCCACAGGAGAGGAGGAGCAGGGGAAGGGATGACCTGGCCCATGTCTTTGCAGAGCTCATCTCTTCCCTCCCACGCACATACACACACACACACATACTCCCCTGTGGTTGGAAGCAGCTTGTCCCTTCCTGCCCGCCCAATGTCGAGAGGCAGCTAACGCCTCCAGGCTGCTGCTGGCCACCTACATAACCCAGCCGCCTCCTGTCCCCCGGCTACAGCATGGGCAGAAAGTGGTTAAGCCCTAAGGATGCATTGTGCACAAGGGCCCAGGGAACCTGACTGAAGAGGCTTCAGTAAACCGAGCCAGAGAGGTGGCTCAACAGGGGAGGGTGCATAGGAGATGGCGAAGCCCTGCACTCCTTGGGGGCAGGACCCAGGGCGGGGGCGGGGTGAAGAGGGTGCTAAGCCTGCAGGGTCCAGGCACGAACAGGCTGGAAATCTCTTCCTTCCCCCCCCACCCCCGCCACTCCAGAGCTTAGCTGAGGGGAGGAATGGCTGCTCTGTGCCAGTGCTTTGTGGGGCTTTGGCACCTGCAGGGCTCGGCTCGGCTCCCCCTGGTCAGTGCTCTGAGCTGTTTTCAGGGCACCGGCCCAGCCAGAGGCAGTGGGGGAGGAAGGAGCCTGCCAGCAGGCTGTTCATGAGCTGAGTGCTCCAACCAGGGGCTGGTTCTCTGTACAGCACTGGGAATGGGAGGCGCCCCTCTGGGGGGGATATGGAGGAGCAGTAGGACTGGAGGGGGTGTGAAGGGGAAAAGTAGGGAGAGAACAGCGAGTGGGGGAGCATATAAAGGGCTAATGGGTGGGTAACAGAGGCGACATGTAACCAGCCGCTGCTTGGCGCCTGCCCGCACTCACCAGCCACTGCAGCGTGCAGCCAGTGCCGGCTGGGAACGGGACGGAGTCTGGCATGCAGTAGGGGCTGCGCTGATGGACCAGCAGGGGGAGCGGCTGGCCCTGCGTGCTGCAGCTTTGCCCCCCTACCAGCCTTGCACACCCACCCCCATCATCAGCCATTGGACCCCCCTCCCCACTCACTGCTGGTGGTGCGCGGCTGGCGAGCAGGGATCCGGCCAGCAGCAGGACCCACAAGTACTGATTGGGGGGAAACAAAAAATACAGGACAATTTACCCATTTTAAAGAAAAAGTTGGGACACCAGCAGGAGGGCTTAAATATGAGACTGTCCCTTTAAAAATGGGATGTCTGGTCACCCTACCTTTCTCCCTCCCTCCTGGCTGACCTGGACCCAGGGTGACTTTCCTTTGCTAAGGAGGGCTGAATAGGACTCCTTTCAAAGCCTATCATTGCTGTCTTGAATTTGGCCTGGGAGGGAGGGCGGTGGGGTCACTGGAGAGGCTCCTCCCTTGGGCTAAGTAGTCTGACTCCTCTGTATTCCTATCCATGCTGGCACAGGGAGCAGGAGCCCAGCTCAGAGAACCGAACTTGTATGGTAGGATGTGCAGAGCTCTTAACTCTGTACCATGGTAGTGCAGTTATTTGTACTACAATAGCACCTAGAAGCCCCAGCTGAGATTGGAGCATTAGGCTCTGTACAAACACATAGAAAGAGACAGTCCCTGCCCCAAAGAGCACAAGTTTAAATAATCAAAGCAGGTAAATTGGTGGATGGGGAAACAAGCATAGAGAAGTGACTTGCCTAAGGTGATATAGAAGGTTAGTGGCAGAGCTGGGGCACAGAACCGTGTCTCCTGACTCCCAGTCCCATGCTTTATCCCATAGGCCACACTGCCTCCCCATTGTAATAGCTCTTCATTGCAAAAGTGAAATTTGTCTGTTTGTGGTGGAACTGAAAAAGTGTGTAAATCCTGTCAATAATGTTTGAAATAGAATTTGTGGGATTATACTTAATGTTGAACATGAATGAGTATAATCACCCATCTGGTCAACAAGTGGATAGACTGACTCAGTTATATAGTATATATTGTGTGTAATCAAATATAGCTTGAGCTTTCTTGAAATTTGGATATTTTATACTTGTTTGAGGCAACTGCATGACCAACACATGGCAATGCCTCACTGTGCTTGGAAACCACTGTTCTATTTCAGTCAAGCATGATGTTCCTCAAAATAGCTCCCTGATTTCAAAGCAGCACAGTGAAGTGAGGAGTGTGTGGTACATGCTTCTGGGAAACATATAGCATCTTGAAGTGAAGATCAGAAGGCAGAGTAGGAATCCCTGCGTAACATGGTGTGCAGACAAGATAAACCTACTTAGTATGATGCTATACCAAGAAACAAACATTGTGTCAAAACAAAGATTATACCAAATGCTCGTCTTGGTACCAAAAAAGAGGTGTGTGGTCCAAAGGCAATTTGAAGGAGTCAGACTCCAAACAGGGCAGCACAAGTTAAAATTGCCCCTAAGAGCTTGTGATCCGCTGTCAGCTCATAGTGTAGTAGATCTCAATTGCACTTACTAAATGCAGTGGCATAGCTGCAGTGATCCAAGGGGCACACAGTCAATAGGTAATGAGATTATGGGGGCCCAATTAGAGGGACTTCTGGGGGAGAGTGAGGCCTATTATCTCATTGGGGCAGGAGGGCGGCTGGGATATGGGGGTCGGGGGGGGGAGGGGTTTCAGCTGGGGTGACCGCAGGTGTGAACAGCTGGCAAGGACATGTGGAAAAGATGAGGGTGGGGGAGATTGCAGCGCTAGGGGATACACAGGGGCATGGAGATACGGGGAAGCAGAGACGGGAGATGTGCTCCCCTTCCCCCCGACTCCTCCTGAGATGAAAGGTAAAAAGCTTTGGTTGCTTTCCACAGGGGCATAGTGAGGGAAGTCAGGGACTAGATCAGAGCTGAAGGAGACTGAATGGGAGAACTGAAAGAGGGTTTGGGGGGGCCTGAAATGTGGCTAGCATAGGCACCGACTCCGTGGGTGCTCTGGGGCTGAAGCATCCATGGGGAAAAACTGGTGGGTGCTGAGCACTCACCGTTAACCCCCCCCCGATCATTGCCTCCCCCTCCATCCCAGCGCCTCCCACCCGCCGTGATCAGGGTGGGAGGAGTGAGGGTGGGGTGTCCTTGGGGGAGGAGGTCGGAAGAAGCAGGGCAGGGGCGGGGCTTGGTGCAGAGCCGGGGTCAAGCACCCCCCAGCACATTGGAAAATAGGCGCCTCTCATGGCTGGGAGGGTGGATCAGGGAAGTGGGGACAGGAGAGGACTTGGAGAGCTAATTTAACCAGAGCTGTGGGAGCAGAGGACTAGATTGAAGGAGGCTGTGACGGCTGGATCAGAACTGGAGGGGAGGAGGGGCATGGAGAAGCTGGGGATCTGTAGGGGAGCCATGAGGGAGCTGGAGGGAAGCTAGGCAGGAATTTGGGGACAGGAGGGCTGATTGGGGTTATGGGGTAGCTGAGCAGGAGCTGGGGGATATGGGGGCTGGATTGGGGCGGCGAGGGAGATGGAGGGAGGCAGGGGGCTGGACTGGTGCTGGAGAGGGTCGGATTTTGGAATCAGGAAAGAGGCCCCTAGCCTATAGTTGCACCAAGCCCTTTTGGGGGTCTTGCTACATGATTGTCTCTACAAGTTTTTCTAATTTGTCTTCTGTCTACTGTTAACTCAGAGATGGTCACAGCTAATGACTACAGAACAATGTTGTAACCTCTCATGAAATTAGCAATAATTAGGGATGCACTCAGTGATGTTTGGCAGCATCATATCCTCACGTGTTGCCAGCAGTAACAACCATTTGAGATGTTTAACATTGGGTGGTCTAGGCCTGCTAGTTAAGAATCAGTCAATTTAATATTGGAACTACAGGTCATTGCACCTTTCTGAATGAAATATCAAATGATAAAATATTTTCAGATCAGTAAGATGAAAGGATCTTCCTATAGTCTATTGCCAAATAGTCAGCTCTGCATGTAGAGAATCCAGCTTCTTCAATTTGTGAATTCTTACTAAGAATGAAGTACTGTAGTACCCTACATTTATACCTATTTCATTTTACTTCGCACAGAAGCTTCATAGAAATCACATGAGAATCTGTGTGTACAGACAAATATTTTATGGTGATGGTCACATAGTTAGTCTATTTGTTGAGTATTTATTGATATAGCTTTGGTGATGATACCAAAACACAGGATCAAAGGGGATTCTAGACCTTCAAGATGCTGGCCTCAGAAAGGAAGAGGGGCGAGTGGGTGGTCATCAGGCTGAGGCTGACATCCAAATTGACTGAGACACAAAGGGCAGATCTACACTTAAAATGCTGCATTGACACAGCTGCACCGATGTAGCTGCGCCACTGTAGTGCTTACGTGAAGACGCTCCTATGCTGGCAGGAGAGCTTCTCCTGTCGGTGTAATTAATCTACCTCTCCGAGAGGCAGAGACGCTATCTCGTCAACATAGCACGGTCTACACAGGGAATTAGGTTAGTATAACTACATTGCTCAGGGGTGGGGATTTTTCACACCCCTGAACAACATAGTTATACCGATATAGGTCTGTAGTGTAGACCTGGCCAAAGAGAGAAAGGAACTGCCGTAACTAGGTTGGCTCTCCCAACCTAGAAATGGGAATATGATGGAGTTACTTGAACTATGACGTTATGCTTGGGTAACAAAATATGAGTATAGTATTCTTTTTTTGTTTTGTTAACATGATTTCCTAAATGTTTATCCCCTTTCGCAATAAAAAGCTGTTTTGTTTTGAGGATGCTGTTTTTGAGTCACTTTAATCAGCTGCTGTCACAGGCTCCTGGAGAAGGGCTTACAGGTCCCCAGTGCTGCTGGGCCTGTTGAGTTACCAGGGTTGCCTTGGGGGGGATGCTACTCAGAGATCCAATCTAAGAGAGGCCAGACCCTGTGGTTTCTCCCAGAGTGAGGTGCAGGAAGCCAGGCCTCTCATCTAAGGGACTGACGGGCTGTAAGGCTCAATTTGCCCAGTAACCACGACACAAATAAATAGCTACATGTTGGATACCCAAATTCCAGATGATAGAAGGGTAATATTCCTGAAGGAGGTGGAAATAAATAGCTTTTGTGGGTAGGTAAAGGTCAAAGCAGAAAGTGAACCATTCAATAACTGCAGAAGCCATTGATACACTGACTATCACTGTCTATGACAAGACAAAAAAAAATCCAACAAAATACAACTCTTTTTTATGTCTTGAAGGTGTGGCAGTCTGTGCAGTTGCTCTCTTGAACTCTCCATAATGTAACTTTGGGGCTTGAGTTGAAAATCTTGGGAGAGAGTAGCTGCTGCAAAACAAAATAATTTCATTGGATGCATATAGCATCAATATGGATTCAACTGGTATTGAGAGGAATAATATTTAAAGTGAACAGTAAAAGGATTATAACTATTACTATTTGTATTGCAGTAGCACTTTGTGGTTTGATCCCTGATTGAGGTCTCTTTGTGCTAGGTGCTGTACACACATATAATAAAAGAAAGTCACTGCCCCACAGAGCTTACTCTCTAAGTGTCTGAGGTAAGTGGAGAAGGACTGGAAGAGGAAGGACATGGTAGCAGTGATATATACTGTGTTTGGTGATGAGCAGTAGTTTCAGCCCACTCACTCCATGTCCATTGTCAAGAGTTTTGTGGACATCACAGCCCAAGTGAGTTTTTAGGAGGGTTTTGAAGGAGGATAGTATAGTGGCATGTTTATAGGGAGCTCCTCCCAACCATAAGAGGCAGCATGAATTCCTTCTTTGTTCATATCATTTCCTGTTGTGCTGGAAATGGAGTCTGAGAAGCAGCGCCATGATCGACTTAACTAAAAATATGGATGGCTCCAAGGAAACATAGATGACAAGATATTTGGGAACAGGAAAAGAGAAGCAGTGTGGGCTAGTGCTCTGAGCACAGGACTGAGTACCACCAACTCCTGACTTCTCATCCAGATTTTGACATTGATTTGTTCTGTGACCTTCCACGTCACTTAACTTCTCTGTATTTATTTCCACCTGTAAAACAGGAATAAAAAAACCACACTTATCATAGAGGTGTTGTGAGGATTGATGTTTGTAAAGCTCTTTGAAGATGTTAACCCAGCTGCTGAAGTTACTCTATCTCCGGGGTTCCCAAACTTCATTCATGGCTTGTTCAGGATAAGCCCCTGGTGGACTGGTGACACTTTGTTTACCCGAGCGTCCACAGATATGGCCGCTCACAGCTCCCAGTGGCCACAGTTCACCCACGCCGCTTCCCGCAGCTCCTATTGGCCAGGAACGGCGAACCGCAGCCACTGGGAGCTGCGGGCGGCCGTAGCTGCGGACGCTGAGGAAAACAAAGCGTCTCCTGTCCGCCAGGGGCTTACCTGAACAAGCCATGAACCAAGTTTGGGATCCCCTGCTCTATCTTATGCCTTGCTGCCTATGGCGTAGAGGTCAATGCCAGCAGCTGGAAATCAGGCAGTTGCAACGGTATCCTGGCCATGTCCCCTTTCTCCTGGCTATGCCCATTTTGTTGTGGGTGAGGATGGATATGGCATGGGGATCACTATGGTAGGCCCACACCACCTGAAAGCTCTCCCATGAATGAACTATTCTCAGAGTGTAAGATATTCTAGCACAAAGCAGGTGGAAAGCTGGTGTAAGGATAACTTAGGGTATGTATGCTGTAAACTAAGCATGGGTCCTGACTCAGGTTTAAATCCAAGCCCCCCTGCTGTCCACACACAAATCAGTCTGAACTGCTCCCCCTTCTACTCTGGTCCAATCCCTGTCATTTTGCAGTGTAGATAAAGGTCAAGCCACAGACCCCAGTTGGAAGGTCTGCATAGTACAGATTTGTTAGTACAGCTGTGAGACCCAGGTCCAGCACTTGTAAGACCAGGTTTACAATGCAGTGTGGACACTCAAGCCTGGGCTTGGAAATACCGAGTACACAAGCCTGGGACCCCACAGACCTGAACTTAGAGTGCAGTGTAGACATACCTTGAGATGTCAAATAGCAAGGGAAAGTTTGAGGAGTTCGTTATATTTGGCTTATGGATGAATGTGCTGTGTGCAATAATTCGGAGCTTTATATAAAGAGCATTAGTGACTTAACATACCAATCTAATTATTCTTAAGGTTCTTATTCATTTTATAATAGCTTTGAGCAAGGCATGTTATAGAAAAAGCACCCTCAAAGAAATCAAAGCCACTGACTTCCAACTTTTTAATAGACAACTTTATTTCTATGACAATATACAGTAGACATAAGTGATTAGTAACACATATGGATGTTAATTTTGTTCTCTCTTTTATGATCGCAAAGATAGATGTCTTTGGTATGCATGTTGTGTGTGTGTGTGTGTATACACATGTGTAATGTCACACACACACACACACACACACACACACACACACACACACACACACACACACACACACACACACACACAATCACCAGAACTAACTGAACATGGAGAAGTTGTCTACATGTCTTTCAGAAGCTGGCAATGTAGGACCAAATTCTCTTGGTGATTACCTAGTGCAGAGGACATTCCCAGGTAATTTTTTCATCACACTCTTCCCAGCCTCTATCCCTATAGCCTAACGTGTGTGTCACAGTTCAGGGCAACTGCATGTTTATTCCCCTTCTGTGGCCCAGCAACCATTCTAGGCTTACAGCTCCCCAGCTGTTGCTTCTTTTGGGTGGAAACATGTCTCTTTCCCTTCTGACTGGGATATTTCGAGGCTGCACTGTTTTCTGACTACACTGTGAAATCCCCAGGAAAAGATGGGCTGCCTAAGCAGTTTTTTTGCCTTCTCCTCAGAGATGGTACACAGTGTAATTGCCACAAGTATAAGTTACCACACAGCTCTTTTTAAGCAAGCACATTTTATCCTTAAGATGAAAACATATTAAAAATAAAAACCTACACACATGCTAATAAACTTACCAGAGATAACCCCAACTCCAACATGGACTCTGGCAGGAGAGTAGTCTGTGAAAACCCTGCACAAGGGTATTCCTGCGGTTTCGAGTTCATAACTCCCTTTTGCAGAGAACAAGAATGCTCATCAGTTTGAGGCACTTGTATCCAATTTGGGCCTCTGAAGAGACCGTGAATAGGTATTGAGACAGACATTGGCTTTCTGCTCAGGCACAGCTTCAAAAGGATGGACTCAGAGATGGGCCATTTGCATTCCTCTCTCCCCATGTATTTCCTGGGAAATCCACTTCACACTTATTGTCCCCCAAAGTTCCTTGAAGTTACTAATTCTTCCCAGAGATTGCTTTAGTCATGTCTCCTAGGCCTGGTCTACATTAAAAAGTTAGGTTGACTCAGCTACATTGCTCAGGGGTGTGAAAAATCCACCCCCCCCCCCAAGTACCGTGGTTAAACCAACCTAACCCCCAGTGCAGATAGAACTCGGTTGACAGAAGAATTCTTCCACTTCCCGGAGAGGAGGTAGCTAGGTTGATGGATTGCCTACGCTGATGGGAGAACCCCTCCCTTCGGCATAGGTAGCATCTACACTGAAGTGCTACAGCAGTGCAGCTGCAGCTGTGCCACTGTAGCATTTCAAGTGTAGCTAAGCCCCTAGAGAGATTACATACAATTCATAACACCACATTTACATTTTTAATACAATAAACCCCAAAGGCACTAAACTTAATTCAATAAGGTTTAACTTAATAAGCTTTGGGATATTGCAGTATATTGTTATTTCTGTGTCAGTGGGCTGGTCTACACCAGGGGTCGGCAACGTTTGGCACGCGGCTCGCCAGGGTAAGTACCGGGCCAGTTTATTTACCTGCTGACGCAGCAGGTTCGGCTGATCGTGGCCCCCACTCGCCGCGGTTCGCCGTCCCGGGCCAATGGGGGTGGCGAGAAGCGGCGTGGGCGAGGGATGTGCTGGCCGCGGCTTCCCGCCGCCCCCATTGGCCCGGGACGGCGAACCGCGGCCAGTGGGGGCTGCGATCAGCCGAACCTGCTGCATCAGCAGGTAAATAAACTGCCCGGCCCGCCAGGGTGCTTACCCTGGCGAGCCGCGTGCCAAACGTTGCCGACCCCTGGTCTACACTATGGGGGGATCGATTTAAGTTACGCAACTTCAGCTACGTGAATAACATAGCTGAAGTTGACGTACTTAGATCTACTTACTGCGGTGTGTCGATGTGATCCCCCTTGCGCTTCTCATTAAGGTGGAGTACCAGAGTCGATGCTAGAGCGATTGGCAGTCGATTTATCACATCTATACTAGACATGATAAATTGACCCCCGCTGGATCGATCACTGCCTGTTGATCCGGCCGATAGTGTAGCCAAGCCCACTGTGGTGAAGGAAAGGGGGAGTAGTCATAGTTCCTTGGTGCTCCTGCAATCTTTGGCTGCCATAATAACCAGGTGTAGGTAGCCAGGAACAATTCAAATCAGTGATGAAGCTGCTTTAAATTGTTCTAGGCACCATAAACCTATTTTTACACTTAATCTTCACCAGGCCTGCTTCAAATGAAACTTAGTTGGCCCAGAGAATCTGGGCCATGATATTTATTATTATTAGGTAATTGGCATACAGTTTCTCTGAGGGAACCTTACCGATAACTGAAGAGTAATATTTGAAGCTGTATTATAATGCTGCCTCTAGCACCAGAAAAGGTCTCTCAGGGTTCTCCTTAATTTTTTTAGAAGCAGAATTCTTATTTTCAGAGATTTGTAACTTGACTTCAGGCTGTGAGAGTTAATTCAATCTGAACTAAAACTCAGCAGTCAAAGCCTTAATTCAGGAATGCAGTTCTGTTTTACAAATTAAAAAAAAAAGTTTGGCCTTTTTAAGTTATAAGAATCACTTAATGGCTGTAGTCAGTTTGGGATTTTGTTTTTTGCTTTTCTCTAACTCAAAACCATGTAAACTTGTAGACAGATATTGCACATTAATGAGCTATAATGTGGACTTGTTTAATTTAACATATTGGAATAAACACATTGAAAGTCGCTGAAAAAGTCCCAGTAGAACAGTAATGTAGGAATCATTTTCAAGTGTGGGATTGTATGCTGGGCCCACAGCCTTGTCACATCCCTCCTGTTCACTGTGAGACAGGCTGACAACACTAGTACCACCATGTAATGGAAGGGTAGCAAAAACTGAAACTGCTCTGCTCTTTGGTTCCACTCCCTACCCAGACATTGATTTCCTATCCTGGACTGGTCCCAACATGTCCCCAAACCCTCTAGCTGCTTCTCTTTCTTTCATTGCTGGCCTTTCCCTTTCAATTGTGAGAGTAGATGCGGGACAGGGACTCAGCTCCCATGATTAATAACACTGTGCTAAATTGCCTATTACAGAGACCCTCAATGTTCCATCCTTCCCATATGTCATTCCAACCAAGAACCTTCCTCTGGGTCCTGTTCCCTCAAGAGACGCTCTTATATCACATAACCCTAGTAGGCCCCCTAAATTAGTCTTCAAGAGAGACTTCTCTTATCCAGTTATACCCAAAAACCTCCTCTCCAATATATTTAATCTTTCCTTGAGTGGCAGGAAGAAGTCCAGGGAAAAGAGAAGTAAATGTGAAAACACACTAAATATTTTCATTAGCATTCCAGCACAGGGCAGCTAAGTATTAATTGATTTAGGAGTCCCTACATGGCACCAG
Organism: Emys orbicularis; assembly: GCF_028017835.1. NCBI lineage: Eukaryota > Metazoa > Chordata > Testudines > Emydidae > Emys > Emys orbicularis. Next base: position 261,238,796 of record NC_088683.1, on the reverse strand, counting down.
TCTAGAAGCTCCAAAATCTTCTTTTAAAATGTCACTACATAAGATTTTCAAGATAGATAAGGGCAGTTATAGGAAACTGAAAAATAATTAGTGTGTTTTGAGATAGATGGTATTAACATAATATACCATAATTATTTCTTGAATAATGTATTCGGTTTATTTTTGTTATCCTTGAAAAATCTATTAGTTGACAATGAATGCAAGAAAATGTGGTGATCAGAAATGATCACAAAGACAAATGTAAGCTTTTTGTAAAATAATTGGGTTTAAGTTTAAGGGGTTGGTAACAGTTATTAATTTGTATTACAGAAAGCCCAATCAGAACACAACCCCATTGTGTTGGATACTGTACAAATGCATATGGATAATATATAACAAAAAATGAACAAATCTTCAGAGATTTGTGGATGTGACATACTTGAAATAATTAAATATTTTTCATGTGAATATTGCAAAGAATTGTCTCTACATTTTTGTATACAACTAATTTTCATATAATCTTCATAAAAGCACAGCACAAGATTTTGTAGGGTTGCTAGTATTCAGCAATGGTCTCATGTTACCTCTTCGAAGCCCTGCTTAGTGCTCAGAATTGATCCTATGGAAACAGTGTCACCACCTCTTTCCCCCTTAGTGATAGGCCTGATTAGGAGACTCCCAGGTCCTTATAATTTGGGAATGAAAAGATGGGCATAATACCTGGCCTCAGTAGGAATGCAAGGTGTGTGGGAAGGCTGCCTATGTTTTACCATCGTTCAGGCCTAACTACTGGACCTAATTTAGTAATATTACAACAGAAGAAAACAATTAGTATTTGAGATACAGTTGACACTGATTTGTGAGTGGTGACTTCAGGCCCAGGAAGCTGATATTTCTAGGTGTTAATGTATTCTTCTGAAGATCTGTCCTGCTAGCTTTTTTTATGTAATGCAATGAATTGCTTAAATAGAGTAGGAAATACTAAATAAAAATGCAACATGGAGTTGTAGGGAGATGCCATTTTTACTGGATTAACCGGAAAATATGACAGGCCAGACTGTGAGCCTGTTACATTGCTGAGCAGTTACTCATTCTAGTGGGACTATTATGTAAGTAACTGTTCACCAATGTGTGTGTGTGTGTGTGTGTGTGTGTGTGTGAGAGTGTGAGAGAGAGAGAGAGTGAGTGAGACTCAAAAGTTACTTTGAACCAGTTTGTGTATGTGACTCACTCCCTTCATCTAGTCATAGCACACTTCACTGTACACTGAAAGAGATGGTATTGTTATGGTAGGAGTCAGTCACCAGGTGACACTGTTACATACAAATTCTTTTTCTTAGTTTACAACCACTCTTCAGTCTTTGAGGGAATGCTTGTATTGTTAATTCTGTGATGTAGTTTCTATGGGGGGAGCTATGGCAAGTACCAAGGGAGATTGCTCTTTGCATAATAGGAGTCAATTCTTCAGGTGGCACTGATCCTTGTGCATATGGCATTAGTGTTTCAGCTAAGAACGCTGAAAAAGGGGGATTGCCTGGAAGCCATGTGTAACCACTTTTGTCCCAAGGCTGATTTATATTTGTAAATCAAGTTACTTAAGGAATATATGCAGATTTCTTTGTTTTTCTAATATTTTCTCCAATGGGAAACTAACCTGCAAGGTTCCATCATCTGTTACCACTTGATCGTGGGATGGCAGAATACAAAGACTAACCTTCAGCAAGAATTGCGGGAGAATATTCTTTTCTTGATGTGGGGAAGTTAAACACATTAATTCTTCCTTGTGTCATGAGTAAAATAACCCATCTAGCATCTTACCATTATATCTTCTGATCTGCTCTCACACTACATCAGTGAAGAACTAGTGCAGTGTGCGCCAATGCTGCCACTTTGTGATGTCTTTCTATTTGGTAGATTCTAGGCTTTCTGCCCAGTTCCAGTTATTTGCACTGCTACAATAGATGAAACAAAAGATGTTTAAACACTTGACACTCACCCATAATTTTATACTTCAGCATTTGAAAAGCAAGCCTGAGACATGGGAGGAGATTAACATCAAGTAGCTGTTAATATAAATATAGATGAATACACTATTGATAATAGCAGTGTTCACAAACTGACTTTAGACATTCTCAGCAATGTGTGAATGAAACTAAAACTTAAACATTTTGCAGAAACAAAATTTCTCACTCTGTTCATCAGCCCCTCCCCCCCAATTTAGGCTTAATTCTGTTGATTCCAAACAGCCTGGCATTTAGGGATTGAGTGTGGGGCTGGAAGGGTCACTGGATCCATGCTTAAGAATTGTCTGGTTACCTCATTAATGAGGTGCAGAAAAGTTGCTATTCTGCCTCTGTTTCAGCATATGGGCTAATGGAGAGGCATCACTGTCTCTCACTCGCGCACTTATACACACACACACACACACACACACACACACACACACAAGGTCCAGTTAACCCAATAAAGAGCCAGTCAGTTGGTTCTGGACATGGAAAACAGAACTAAACTGGAGATACTCTGTCAGTGCATTGTTCTACTGCTTTTTATAGCTGCTTTGTGATGTTTTTGCATTCTTCATCTTGTATGCTCTAAGACACTAACAAATCAACATATTGGGCAACAAAAGAACATGTAAAAATGGTCTAAAAGACTGAAATTAACTACTATTAATTAGCAATTTTATCTATATTATTCACTTCCATAAAATCATAACTACCGTATAGAAAATAAGTCAAAAAACTGTTCACGAAAAGCAGCTAATATATATTACATTCTGTATTACATTTTTGGTAACTTAACATGAATGGCATGTGAAGATGTACAATGGTCTTGTGCCTTCCATCACCAGAAGCTAGTAAAATTGCACAACTTAAATGTATAAGCAGCTTTTTAAAATATTTTTATATTAAAGATGTAAATATTTTTTTAAAACCTCTAATTGTAAGAGCATTTAAAATTGCTTTAGAAACAAGATATGTCTTCAGTTTCATTTATTTATTCTTTCTAATTGGAAAAGCTCTTAAGCTTTTTTTTTAATTTTTTTTTATTTAAACTGGCACTTGTAAATTTCAGCTGCTGGATATTGGCTAAAAATTAACAGGTACCAGTTTGCACTCCCAGCTGCTGCTGTTGACACTGACTGCTGGCTACTGGTAACTTTCCCTTCTCCATTTTCACAGAAATGAGGGCTGGTGGGTGAAAATAAGGTAGGACACATTAAAGATTTTTTTTTAAAGCACTAACCTAATTTTTGTGCTTCCACCATCCATTTCCATGGAAATAGAACCAGAATCAGCCACTGCTCATAGTATTTCAAACTTGATTTTAATTTCTTCAGAGAAAAATGTGACCATGGTCACTGAAGGGGCTATGCTGGAATGCTAAAAAAAAACCCTGCAGAGTATAGGGCAGACAATTCTCAAAACTGGTGATTTATTCTATAATTAGATTTCACCAAGCCAGTAACCAAACAGCTTGACTATAAAACCCTGACTATAAAACATGGCAGTACAGTCTAGTGACTGGAGTCAATAAAGCAGCCCTTCCTCTCAAGGCAGCATGGCCTAATGGCCAGAGTCAGTAAAGTAACCCACCGCTGTGGGATTGCATGGCCAATTGGCCCACTGAAGAAGTGGGACACCACTTGGGGGGCGGGGGGGGAGAGGAGCGGTAGGGTGGCACCCACGAAAGTGGGACTCAGGCCCTCCCGGCTTCTCTGAGTCGCAGCCCAGGCAGTGGTGGGGGTGCCCACCAGAGTCAGCAGAGATCCTCTCAAAACATGCTGACTGGTTCCCCAGTTCACTCACCAGAGAAATATCTAAGTCCCCTGGGCTGCTTTCTACTCTCTCTCCCTCAGCAAGGCTCCACAGTTCCTGCGGGTCTCTGGGGTCCTCAAGTGGCATAGCTTCTGCCAGCACTGTCCCTTCTCTGGGCTCAGCAGGTAGCCTGGAATCCATCTGGAGCTCTGTGTGCCATGGTTCTGCAATCAGGACCTGTAGCCAGCGGCAGCTCCAGGCACCAGCGCTCCAAGCGCGTGCCTGGGGCAGCAAGCCGCACGGGGCGGCCTGCCGGTCCCTGCGAGGGCGGCAGTCAGGGAGCCTTCGGCGGCATGCCTGCGGGAGGTCCACCGGTCCTGCGGATTCGGCGGCAGGTACGTCGAAGCCGTGGGACCGGCGGACCTCCCGCAGGCAAGCCGCCAAATCCGCGGGACCGGAGACTTCCCACAGGCAAGCTGCCAAAGGCAGCCTGCCTGCCGTGCTTGGGGGGGCAAAAAAGCTAGAGCCGCCACTGCCTGTAGCAAATCCCTGGACAGAGTCTGCATCCTACCCCTTCAGCAGCCTGCCCAGACTGAGTTGGGCTGCTTCCTTTTATACTCTGCCTCCAGGCTGAGCATGTGCAGCAGAGTCAGAGGGGTGGGGCTTCCTCAGCCTGCAAAGCACAGTTAACTCTTTCGGGGCTGGTGCATGGTAGGTACACCCCATCACAGTTACTAAAACACTTATTCAACATATAAAGTTCTACCAATCCCAAAAGCTTGAACACATTACCCACCAGGTCAATATTTCAGATCTTACCCAAATACACTCTTACAGCCCATTCTTATTAACTAAATCTAAGATAGTTGCTATGGGGTAAAGATCATTATACATACAGATATTAATAAAGTTCTTAGGTCAGTTTCATGGCAGAGATGGTGAGGTTGCTTATTTGTAAAATTCCTTCTAGAATCAATTTAAAAGGTTATAGTCCAATAGGCAGTCCATGTGCAGAGTTTATTCAAATTCTTCCATGAGAAATTGCAGGGATAATCCAGAGTAGACCTGGAGACATAGGTGCTGACTTCTACTGCTTGACCGCCCTCTGCTCTTGGCCCAGCCCCAACTCCACCCTTGCCCCACCCCCTCTCATCCCCATTCTAACCCCTTCCCCAAAGTCCCTGCCCCAACTCCGCCCCCTCCCTGCCCCTATTCCAACTCCTTCCCCAAATCCCCGGCCCGGCCCCGCCTCCTCCCCTGAACGCGCCATGTTCCTGCTCCTCCCCCGTCACTCCTGGAACTTGCTACAGCTGTTTGGCGGTGGCAAGCGCTGGGAGGTAGGCAGAGGAGCGGAGACGTGGTGTGCTTAGGGGAGGAGGTGAGGTGGGGTGGGGTGGGGCGGGGAGCTTGGCTGCTGGTGAATGCAGAGCACCCACTAATTTTTCCCTATGTGTGCTCCAGCCCCGGAGCACCCACGGAGTCGGCACCTATGCCTGGAGACCTCAGTTTGCAACTTAGACTTTCCCTGACAAAGTTTAAGCAGATCTGAGATAAAACAGAATCAGGTCCGACTTCCTTTATAGCTGAAGTTCAGCAGATAAGCCTCTTGTCATCAAATGACCCCAACAGGCCTTCTTTGGATGAAGAATAGATAATGCACATTGTTGCTTTGAAGCTAATCTGTTTCCTAGGCAAAACACCAGTAACTAGTTGTATTCATTAGCAAAAGGCAATTAACCATTCAAACAATTCATGGGTAGTTTACTACAACTTTCAAAGAGAAATGAAGACAATAACATTATTACACCACAAATTCTAACTAAATGTTAATAACCCCTTTTGATCTCTGAATCACTAGAATATATATAGACAGGAATAGAATTTTAGCATTTACAAGCTAATTAGATCACATTGTTAAACTTTTAACAAGATATAGGTAAACACAGACAAATACTATTAGTATTTATTCTTAATTCTCTAACAATTCAGGCCTACATTTCCAGAACTCTCATCTATTTAACATGACTTTGCTAAGTATCTACAAGGAATAGTCCTGTTTACCATTTCAATACTCTACTCAGGGATCGGCAACCTTTGGCACGCGGCCCATCAGGGAAATCTGCTGGCGGGCCGGGATGGTTTGTTTACCTGCAGCATCCGCAGGTTCGGCCAATCGCAGCTCCCACTGGCCGCGGTTCGGTGTTCCAGGACAATGGGGGCTGTGGGAAGTGGCGCAGGCCGAGGGGCATGCTGGCCGCTGCTTCCTGCAGCCCCCATTGGCCTGGAACGCCGAACCGCGGCCAGTGGGAGCTGCTGTCAGCCGAACCTGCGGACGCTGCAGGTAAACAAACCGTCCCAGCCTGCCAGCGGATTTCCCTGATGGGCTGCGTGCCAAAGGTTGCCGATCCCTGTTCTACTAATATGTCCTTAAAGGTTGCCTTTGGGGCACTCAGCCTGCTGGTTGCTTAACCTCGCTGGCTCAGCATCACAAAAGTTTTCACTTAAGTAGCTTCAGGTGACTGTTGTAATGATCAGTGAAAACTGGGACATATATTAAGATAAAGCATATATGATAAATCAATAATAATGTTGAGTGTTGTAAATGGTTAAATTTTATTAAATATATTGTTTGCTAAATGTGCTCTACAATGTCCTCCAATACTGGCACAGGAAGTGAGCTTATGACCTGGGACTTTGTTTTGATGAAGAGTTTGGGACCCCTTTTTTTAAAAGATGTACCTGTCATCTCAGCCATGAGGGTTTTAGAATATTTGTTATATAGACTAGTCCTTAATAGTACTGATCAGAGTTTGACCTTCCTCCTTAAGGATCTGTCTATGCTGCAAATAAGATAGTGTCAAGGGCCTGTTTGCATATGGCTGTACCTTGACCTGGCTAAAACACATTTTGATCTTGAAATGTAGATGAGACCTAACTATGTTTTTATCACATCTACAAAGCATGCAAAAGCCACAGAGCCAAATAAATTGAAAATGTCCAAACTCTTTAGCCTGGATGAGGGACACAATTGTATTTGCAGTTTGAATGGGCCCTGAGAATGCTTTGAGAATTTAATATTACAAAAACTGGATCAATCAAAAGATGAGGCTCTTTTTGTACTACCCAGGAGTCTGGGATTGACTGGACAGTAGACAGTTTATCTTTGATGGAAAAACTGCTTTAGGAAATCTACTCTTTTGGATCTTGCCTCCTCTCCTTAGAGGTCTTCCTATGAAATCTGTGTTATTTTGGCTTCTGGAGTCAATGTTGCTGCCATAATAATGCAGAGCAGCTTCATGTGTATCTGATCTTTAGGTGCCATAAATGGAGTGTGATGGCATTCTCTGATGCTGCTTTGGTAGCTGAGTTGTTCAAGATCCTGTTTCAAAATAGTCCCACCCAGTGTATTTTATGAAGTTTGAGCTCTGTTGTTGAGATCCTGCTTGTTCAGGCTAGTATACACTGGAGGATGTTGGAGAATAATTTTCTGAAAACTATGACATCAACAGAGGTTTCTCACCTGATTCTCAAGGCATCAGTAATGGTGTGGTTCTGCTTTTCTTGTCATTAGATTACATTAAATTTCCTTCCCTGGGATGTTCAAAAGGAATGGAATACTTTAAAAGGGGTATAGGCTCATCCAAGATTATATTTTCCCTCATTGTTTATATCTGCTACTAAGGTATAAACTTCCTTTTTAAAATTGGTTTTAAAGGAATTGGAGAAATCAAATTAACTGGTCAGAAATTACCCTTCAAATTCATATGCTCAGCTCATTACATGGTTAAACAATTCGTTCAATAGAGTTTTACTTTTCAATAAAATATTTAAAACAATGGATGGTAATTTATTTGTGAACTGTAGATCAGCTACATTGCTGGAAGATTGTGATTAAGGTATATTGCTAAATTCACTTAACCATGCATAGTTTAATGCACTGCAACTGCATCATAATTAAAACTAAATGCAGACTATTTTTGGCCTTCACATTGCAATAGCAATATTTATAACATTTCCATGAAGAATGTGTTCCCGTGAACAACACACCCTTCTCTTCTCAAATGGAGATCTGGGGATAGATTGTGGCATGAAGGAGAGAGGAGATAGAGAGCACAATGTGCCCTATACAGAGATCAGCAGTAATCTTTGTGCTCCATAAGAGCAAGCACAAAGTCCAGTGGTGACACTTGACAAATGGGGCCATTATCCCACCCTTCCCACTAATCAGTAGATCTGAGCCAATACAGGGAATGCACATTGCATCCTCTGAAAGGCTGAAGCATTTACTTGGGCTGCATGTGCTCCCCCAGTTCTCCTGGGCCTACAAAGACTCTAGCAGCTACAACTGTGATAATATAGATACATATCCATCAATCCCTGATTGGGAATTAAAGCCACAGTAGATGCCATAATAGATCATCAAGTCAGGTAACCTGTCTCTGACATCGATCAGTACTGGGTGCTTTAGAGGAAGCTGGGAGCCCCCCTGTAATGTTCAATTAGGCACTAATATGCGCTGGGGAGAAGTTTCTTCCTTGTCCTATGCAATGGGTGGTTCTTGAATCTCAATTGCAGAGTACTTCCTTGACAAACTGGAGACTCTTATGCTTATCCAATTAACACCTTTTCCCCATAGGTTCTTCCCTACTTGTTAGTGCACTCCAGACGCATAAGAGGTCACTTCACATACACTATATTAGCCCATACATATATTCAAAGCAATTCACTGGGTATATTGTCGAGCACACAACTCTCCAAATACAACAAAATCTGCCCATACATGCACTTAAACAATTTGTCATTGCTTGTCAAGCTTATTAACTCATTAAATAGCATTTAATGAGAGTACCCACAATCTAATTAATTTATACAGTGAATTTATGACTTGTCTAATGAATATATGCATTAAAACTATTAGGAGCTCCTCAGTGAATGTAGCCCATTTTACACCTTTCCTATATATTTTGTTTGATTAAATAATGTTTCTTCAGGCTGTGCACATTCATTTCCATTGGCTGCAGTGAGTCACCTTTTGCTTAAAGCATGCCTAGCTAAATGTAGGTTTCCCTTACCATGGAGTTCATCATCTAATATCACACAGTTTCTGTGCCTGTTTCTGCTTTTTAAGGTGGAACTTGGAACTGGGCACATTGGAGAAAATGTATCCGTAGTGTAACTCCATTGGCTTCCTTGGTTTCACTCCAAGGATGAACTGGTTTATTGTTTTCTCTAGTGACTTGTAGTTGGTTGCCACTATGTTGCTGCTACAAGTGAACTGGAAGCTCTAGAAACTGAATAGAACAGTGTGATGTTTACTGGCAAATATATTGATGAAGAAATATTTCCTAATGTATAGATAGACTAGTGAAAGCAGACACAGCTCTATTAAATATTGTTGTGAATTTTCCTCACGATCTACATTATTTAGGAAAACACAAAATTAAAGTGAATGGCTTTTTCTTTTGCTGGCTTTCAAAGGCGTAATGCTAAAAGCACTGAAACCATACCAGAGGCCAAGAATTAATTACAGCTGATTATTTAAAAGAAAAGCTTCAATATTTCTTCTTATGTAAACAGAACTGACACACTGCATTCAAAAGGAAAATAGGTTTATTTCAAGAATTTGGAGAAAAGCAACGTTAAATGCATTTCATGTATGTGATGCCTTAGCAAAAATGATTTCAGACAAATCTATTGATTGGCAAAATGAGCTGCCTAATTGCTACATTCTGAGCTGAGATTTACATGAACATACTCTAAATTGGAACCATGTATGGGTAAGAAGAAGTAGCTGTAGTCTCTGGTTATAAAGATATCTGAACTGGAATACTTTTATATCTTCCAGGGCATGCAAGTTTAATACATCTGTACTCAAATATCCCCAAAAGGGGCACATTTCTCCTGCATATTAATTATTTACATATTCTCCTGAAAATTGTTAGTTTGTTATATTTCATTAGTTGCAAAATATTTCATGTACTTTTTTGAATAAACAACACACAGGAGCTTCCTCAGCTATATAGTCAATGCAGAAATCTCTGCCAGTTTACGTTCTTCAACTATCTTTAGGATCGAAAAGTAATATCCAGCCTTTGAGAGACAGCTTGTGGATTTTGACGCCCTCTAAAATGTTGTCCATGAATGAATACATAAATTAAATTACACTAATCAATATATGATGTTTTTAGATGCACTCTTATATACTTAATATTATTTTAAGTATCTTCCTAACAAAATAAAATGTTATTTATTTAGTGTCATCCATACATAAGGAAGTGGCTGTTAGAAAGTGAACATTTACTCTCCTTTACCACTCAGGATATTAGAGACACATTGGTTCTTTCCTATTCTAAATACAGAGAAGAAAACTGCAGTATCTTGATTAACACTGTCTGTGGTAATTGTGGGTAAATGTTGCCTTCTTAATGACAACCACTGCTACGAATGCTTTTACTATACATTTTAAAAGTGTTGAATTAACCTTTGGATAATTCAGTACACACGACTGACTCAGTACAATCAAAACACAACTAAGTGGAAGTTGCTTCCAAAAATTTAAAAGTGGGCTGCAGCATTTCATTGTGTATAGCAAGCCTCTCCAATAAAGTGAAAAATGTAGCATATGCTGGTGCCTGGATTGAACGATTTCAGAATGCAGACATTCACTACTTGACAAATGACATGTTTTAGCCAGAAAACCACCTTGTAATATGTAATACATTTCATAGCAGAGAAAATGTCACTTCTGTGACTGATTCTACTAACCCACAAATCCAACCAACCTTCAGCCTGTTTCCCGCTATCTCTTTACAGCTCCCAACATACTTCTTTTTGCTGAACCTTTCAGCGAATGCAGTCTTTAAGAGATGGAACAGCACACTAGTGCAGGGATTTAACCCATTCATTCTCAGGCTGGTTGCCAGATAAACACAGCTTGTAACAGCCTTCCAGAATCGGAGTAAAATAGCCAGATTATCAGCTGATTACCCTATTTTAGTTCTACTGAAATTAATGTGGCTACATCTTTCTATGCCACCTGGAACATGCCTAGGAAGTATACTTACCATAATGGTATTTATTTTGAATCCCAGTTTCTCTCAAGTTCTTCAACCAAAAATGAAAAAAAGTCAACTTTAAAGAAATATACAGAATTTAGGAAAATGTGTTCTTGTGGTTGGTTTCCAACATCTGCTTGGACTGTAACCATGAGTCCTGTAAATCCCCATGTGTATGCAGAATGGCTGCATTCCACAGGTGCAGGTTTTGGACAGTTAAAATGATTCATCTTTTTTCCTAAATCTCCCCTGTGCCCACAGAGAATCCAGAGCCAATGTACTGAATGAGGAAGGTGTTGATGACACTCTTGAGATGCACCCACCCCAGTGACATTTTGAGAGAGTAAAAGAGGACAGCAACCTTAACGACTTATGAAAATAGATTGTCAAAGGACAAAATATTCTTTGAAAAGAAGCAGATGAGGAGGAGGGAGTTCTGCAGCTGACATGTTTGACTGCATCAGAAAATCATATACACCTCTGCCCCGATATAACGCGACCCAATATAACACAAATTCGGATATAACGCCGTAAAGCAGCGCTCCGAGGGCGTGGGGCTGCTCACTCCGGCGGATCAAAGCAAGTTCGATATAACGCAGTTTCACCTATAACGCGGTAAGATTTTTTGGCTCCCGAGGACAGCGTTATATCGGGGTAGAGGTGTAGCTGGAGGTATAAGAGGTAGCATTTGGGCCTGTGGTGACTGTGGGCACAAAACTGCTCCCTCAAAAATGGAGGCAGAGTGAGGCCTCATTAAATATCAGCACCTCAATGTAGACATACTGGGCCCAATTCTCTTCTTATTCATGAGCGTGCCAATCAGGAGTAACTCCACTGAAGTCAACTGAATCACATCTGTCTAAAAATGGAATAAGGAAGTGAAGAATCATGCCAGCTCTCCATTTGCCCTCTGTTTTTAACTGTTCAATACTTTTTTCATTTCTTCCTATATATATATATATATATATATATATATAAGACAGCACAATTCTCATTAAGGATCCATGATCCTGATAAATATATTTGAGAGCGGTGCTTTTGATATTTCTTACCTCTCATAGATTCACTCCTGATTAGTATCTATCTGCTTAGATAGCCTCCATCACCATAGTATGTGAGCTGCTCACAATCTTTTACTGTATTTCTTACTATTATTTATAATTACGAGTGGAATATTTCAGGTCTGATCCAGCAGTTCTGAGAAAGACAAAACTCCCATGGAAGTGGATGGGAGTTTAACCTGTATAATGAAAGCAGGGTTGGACCTCAATTTCATAATCATTTAGTGTGTTTTTTTTAAAATCAGGATTACTACTTGTCCAGTTCTGAACAAAAGTGAATTGGTTTTCATCTGCACATCCTAGGCCTCTGAATTTGTGTTCCTAAATCATTAGGATGTGCTTACATATAAAACACTGTGGCTGTTACCTCAATTGCATCGCATGTATTGCTGGAAATCTCCAAAAGGGAAATTCATTCTCTACATGCCAAATATTGTCAGGGTCTTCTCTGGGGGAAGTGTTCTTCCCAGTGGTACTTGCTCTCTGGTTCTTGAAAGAACAAGTGATTACCTTGGATCCCATACTTGAAAGAAAATAGGACTATACTGTCACAACATTATTGAGGTATTGTGACACATCACAGATAGGGGACCCACAGTAGTAATACAAAACAAATGCTGGTATGCAACATGAAAAAATTAGGAGCACATTCTGTACTAGATTTGTTAGGTTGCCTCACTGAAATTTCTTAGACAAACATGCTTTCCTATATTGTAAATGCTGCAAGAGCCTGAAAGAAATGGAGATCACTGGAAAGGAAGAAGATTAGAATGGCTAAAGAAACACCCCTGCTTTTCCTTAGCCTCTGATTATGTTGTGTAGCTCTATATATAACGGTGAATCAGAGAGCCTATCCTTATTGTCTTGTTTTCTCCTGCATCAATTCCTTTGTGAAAATGATGGATGGAAGATTGAAAGCAGACATTGTGCATTTGTAGCTCCTACATGAAACCAGAGCAACCATTTGCAAATTGATAATATATATTCTTGTAGATGGCATAAGTGATGTGGTCTGTCAAAATAATGAATGAAATACTGTAGATCGAAAGGAATATTAGAGTGGTTACTGTGTATGTAAATGATTATTCTTAAATTGAAAGACAGGTTTATGAATGGTGTGCTTACGAAGAAAGCACTAATCTGGGATTCTGTTACCATATTTAATAAGTCAACCATTAACGATCCATGTAGCTCAGCTCTCAAAATAAGTGACTATCAATTTTTTTGTTGTGCTATGTTCACAGCTAGGGAAAGGTGATTGCAGACCTCAGAATGCTAATTCAGAAACATAAATCAATAGTTCATTTTATCTTTTTGCCACTGTTAATTTTAGTAGATAGAAATGTTTACATGTTCCTGGCCTTGGTAATGATTTAAGTCCCCTATATATTTATTTCTTTAAAAAATATTATTTGCCAGGGAAACAGCCCATAAAGTATACAGTAATTTAACAAGACAGTTTCTCCAAGGAAATAGAATGCTCAGAATAGGACATGTTGACTCACAAGTAATGAAATATGTGATATATACATTATACAATAAAAGCCTGGTGATGGGTGAACTGATGGACTAGCAGCAAAATTTCCTGAGGAGAAGGGCTTATGTAGTAGTGGGAGATCAGCTGGCTGCCTCCAATTTATGTGAATGAAAGCCATCCCTGCAGACATACATTGAAAGCAGAAGTACTGGACTGTGACAATCACAACAGAAGGCACAAGTGTCTGGAATATGCTGTGACCTGCATGGTATTGTGTTCAGACATATGTAGTAACATAGTGGCCAATGCAGATGGCAGAAATATAGAAGGGAAACCCAATGGGAAGTTTGAATGATTTATCTATGATTGCCTCTCTTTTGTCATGTCATTAATAGTGTTCTGAGGAAACTGAACAATAAAGGCTCACTTTGGATTAACATAATGGTTCAGTAGTGCAAAATGTTGATGACATGCTGGAGTTTTGGGGTGCAGGAAGACTTTGCATATCAATATACTGCTTTACTTGTATGGATGAAGTTACTAATGTTAATGTAGATAGTAGTGACTTAGTGTAAAAGCTGCTGTCATGCGGTCATACAGAACTAATCACAAGTTCTGCAGGAGAACAGGCAAAATGCTGCATTGTAAAAGCGTTTTTAAAAATGCAATCCTTCATATTTTAGATGCAATTGGTACATTTTTAAGGACTGCCACTATAATGGGTAATAGGAAGTGCATATAAACTGATTGCAGGTTGGCTCTAGGGCATTCACTATGTTGTTTGAAGCCCTGTGCAGGAACCCCTACATCTACCCAGTTCACCAAGCAAGTATGGAGGCCTAAAGTTCATCATGGCATTGTCCAAACCCTGGGGCTGCTGTGTGTAGGGCTGGTTCCTTAGAGCAGTCTGAGGGCAGCTCTGAAGGTCTTCAGGTTAAATGTGACTGGGGATCAGCATAATGTGGGGGGTTCCAGCCATATCCCCATTCCCTCTGGCCATGATCCCTATATCTGTAAGTGGGAAGAGAGTAGCATAGAAACCTGTAAGCAGGCTCAATGACAATGGAGGATCCCCAATGCCCAGAAGTGATCACTCTGGGCCAGAAACCCTTGCCCTGTGGTCAGAACCACTTAGCACAGTGGTGCAAAGTGGCTACTGCATGTTAAGATCTGGTCCTGGGTGTTCTACAACTTACTCAGATGTCATCTCTGTTTTGTGCTGTGACATCAATGCAAATATTTAAAGGCATTTGTTTTAATATATGTAGACTCCTTTTTGTATGTGTTAGGTTACCCTGTAGACTATGCACTTTTCTTTGCTGTTCTTCTTGATATTACCAGGGATCACACATGGTAATGAGCACCTTAGAAATATTTATAATCATCATCACTATGGCAAACAGTGCTTGGGAAAGGATAATCAGTCACCTTGCTTATTCAGCTTTCCATTGTATTAAAGAATTCACACCCTTAGGGCTATAGCCTTATCTTCCTATGCAGGACTGTGTATCTGCAAATATCCATGCCTGGAGATGAGACTATACCCTTGGGTATAACACTTAAAACTTAGCACATGTGCCAGTCACATCCATGCTCATGATGCATAAAAGTATCCAATTCAAAACTCAGGTAGTAGTCTGAGCAAGTAGGCTGTGCATTATTTATTTTACAATATAACAGATTGTAACAGCGAATGGGGAAATACTTGGGACGTGATATTTTCAAACATAATTTTTTCCATACTGTTATTCTGAGTGTTGGCTACCTCAGCTGAGCATACTGAATTTTCAATGCATTGCCACCCAAAATAGCTTATAAATATTTGATGGTGCCTGGGCTGGTAAGGTGGAAGAAATTATTAAAGCACTACATGATGTCATGTTGTGCCTCCTGTGTTAATACAACACCTGTGCTGCTGTCAGATGAAAATTGCTGTGTGTAGCAGCATCAGTTCAAATCCTTATTGTAGTGATGCTGCACCAGTGTGAACCACGACTGGTTCAGGGGAAGTTGCACCAAGACAAGGCAGTGTTTACATTAGTGCAATGTGTCTATATTAGGGCCCTGTCAACACTGGGAAAATAGGTTGTGTTAGAAAATGGCTTAATACAGTTTTACCATGACTTTCCAGCTAGTGTAACATAACTTAAAACCTATTACCAAGTCATGGTTGACCCCTAATTTTAAATATGATCTATTTCCTAGTGTAGGCTTGCACTAGGGGTTTGTGCGAGTGCAGCTCACATCAGTGGAACTGTGCTGGTGGCTAAAAATCCCAATGTAGACAAGGCCTTAGTAAGCAGATTAGTAGGTCCTGGCAGGGAGTCAGACTTTGGCCATCCTGTGGCCAGAGCAAGGGAGTAAAGGGTGCATGATGCCTCCTGACTCTCTCTTGCACAGTGTGCCATACACAACCTCTAGAAGACAGGGGGAGCAGGTATCTCAGAGCTGCTCCATCCCCTCTCATGCATGAGAAGTGAGAGGGGACAGGGAGGAGGTGGAGTTTGGACTTAATGCCCCTCAAACACACCCAGCAGTGTAGTTACGCCAGTGAGCGGAGTGTATAAACTGCATGGTATAGACATCTGGCAGTGTATTATCTTAATTAACACCAGGATGACAGCTCCAGGGGTAGCTCAACAATGTTTCCTCTTGCTGTGGGCTAGATCACAAACTGATGATCTTACCCTGTGTTGGAATTTGGTACAGTGTTAAAGAACCCAAATATCTGATTTCACTTGGAAGTATCCCATGTCACTTGGAAGATAGTTTGTGTTTTACCATGCAATGCTGTGCCTGGGTGTCCTTAATTATTATTTGAATTCCCCAAACCGTTTCCCCCCCAAAATAAGTATTCGTAGTGGAGTGAACACCAGCCATGGGGATAGTTAGATTTGTGAAGGCATTTGCATTCCAAGATTTGTGGCATGGCCAGAAGTGTGGTATTTTTTCGCTCAAATTTTCAAAAAAAATTTGAGAGTGAGGAGAGTGAAAATATCTCTTGCATTTTCTTAATAGCTCCAGCAGCCCCAAAACATCTGGGCTTGGAAAGCTGGAATTTGGGGAGGAAAACAGCCCTTAGGAAGAAAATGCAGTAAGGAACATTGCCTCAGTCTCTGCACAGAACCTGCGTCCAACAGTATGCAAGCAGCCTTGCTTCATATAGCACTGGATCCTGAAAGGTACTGAGCACTTTCAGCTCCTGTTACTAGGAAGTGAATCTGGTCCATAACTAGATGCTACAGTAATATAACTAATAATGGTATTCAGCACCTTGCATGTTTGGGCCCTCACTTTGCACTTTACATGTATATGTTTGTAGTCAGTGAGGTAGGACTACTTACTATTTTCTGGCTTGATGCTGCTTTGCAGTAACTGTACACACTTGCCACACTGGAAAAATATGGAAAACAATTAAGTTTGCCACATCCATTCTGGGTTCACCTTGGATCTTTGTGTTAAATACTACAGTAGAATATGATCTCTGGAAGAAACCTAGTTTGATTTTTGTCCTATTAACTTAAAAAAATATATTTCTCTTTCACAGATCCTAGAATAATAGGCTGTGGGTAGAGCTTCTTTAGAAACAGACCTTTTGTTAGCAGGAGCAGAGAAACTTATTCATAGATTCATAGATTCTAGGACTGGAAGGGACCTCGAGAGGTCATCGAGTCCAGTCCCCTGCCCGCATGGCAGGACCAAATACTGTCTAGACCATCCCTGATAGACATTTATCTAACCTACTCTTAAATATCTCCAGAGACGGAGATTCCACAACCTCCCTAGGCAATTTATTCCAGTGTTTAACCACCCTGACAGTTAGGAACTTTTTCCTAATGTCCAACCTAGACCTCCCTTGCTGCAGTTTAAACCCATTGCTTCTTGTTCTATCCTTAGAGGCTAAGGTGAACAAGTTTTCTCCCTCCTCCTTATGACACCCTTTTAGATACCTGAAAACTGCTATCATGTCCCCTCTCAGTCTTCTCTTTTCCAAACTAAACAAACCCAATTCTTTCAGCCTTCCTTCATAGGTCATGTTCTCAAGACCTTTAATCGTTCTTGTTGCTCTTCTCTGGACCCTTTCCAATTTCTCCACATCTTTTTTGAAATGCGGTGCCCAGAACTGGACACAGTACTCCAGCTGAGGCCTAACCAGAGCAGAGTAGAGCGGAAGAATGACTTCTCGTGTCTTGCTCACAACACACCTGTTAATACATCCCAGAATCATGTTTGCTTTTTTTGCAACAGCATCACACTGTTGACTCATATTTAGCTTGTGGTCCACTATAACCCCTAGATCCCTTTCTGCCGTACTCCTTCCTAGACAGTCTCTTCCCATTCTGTATGTGTGAAACTGATTTTTTCTTCCTAAGTGGAGCAGTTTGCATTTGTCTTTGTTAAACTTCATCCTGTTTAACTCAGACCATTTCTCCAATTTGTCCAGATCATTTTGAATTATGACCCTGTCCTCCAAAGCAGTTGCAATCCCTCCCAGTTTGGTATCATCCGCAAACTTAATAAGCGTACTTTCTATGCCAATATCTACGTCGTTGATGAAGATATTGAACAAAGAAACTTACTTTGACCTCTGACTGAATTAGAAGAAAACATCAATGGGTAGAGCTGTTACTATGCTTTCACATATAATATCTTTTATAGAGCATCTTGGTAGATCTCAATTCATAGTTTTAACCTGGAAAAAGAAGTTGAGGAAAATATTGGCCTCATTGAAGTCAACGGTAAAACTCCCATTAATTTCAGCAGCACCGGAATTTCACCTATTGTCTCTAATCTCTGAAGATTGTTGGAATACAATTCATAAAATATTTGTTTGATAATCTTACATAATAACCTGATATCAAAACTTCTTCAGAGCAGATCTTTCCCCAAAACCTGATATAGCATAGGTAATTTATGCTAGTGGGGATATAGAATGACTGGAAATTTTAATCGCATGTTTTAACATTGTCCTTTTAAGTTTTTCCAGGAACAAGTGTCTTTCATTGTTTCAGTATGCTCTGTTTAAGTAATTCTGTACTTGCACAATTTAAAATTTATGGCAATTCCAACTGGATTCAGAATCAGTATTTTCTTCAGTTACTGCTTGTTGCCTAACATATTTCTATCACATTACAGTGGGAGTCTTGCACATCACTGTATATAGACAATGGCCTATAAAGGCTATGTAGAATTTCTCCACAAGGGGGAAAAAAACTCAACTATCTACCCAACATATTTGTCTATGTACTTACCTTTGTAAACTGTATTGAAATAACAGAATGTTTTCCTGCAAACCCAAAGTTCTTCAGTTTCCCCACATTAACATTTCTTATTTGATTTCTAATATTTCTGTTATAATGGAAATACACATATAAAATTGTAACATATATTCATTCCCTGGAGCCTGTGGACAGAGTTTATTTGTAAATTTTCATGGTATTTTATTTGGTTTCCTGAATCAACAAAATAAAGATTTGGCATGTTGAGTTTGGAAAATAATATAAAAATCAGGGTATGGGCTGAACGGGTAAGTTTAGCCAATGAAAAATCATCCACAGTCCAGTGTCTGATAACGAGGTTTTGATAATGACCTGCTGAGAGAGTTGCCTTGGTAACCCCCTGCCTTCAAATCAAAAATCTTGAGGATAGCTTTGAAAATGAAAAATAAAAGAAGTTGGATAAACGTTTAGTGTGTAAATTAACACCACCAGAATTAAGCAGCGAATAGTAATTGCAGATAAATCAGTTCCCTACTCATCAAATTCCAGCACAAGTTCTTTTGATGCATCAAGTGGCCAGTAAACAACTGCTACCCTGAAGCTTGTTTCTGCTCCCATTAAAGTCAATGAGAATTTTGTCACTTCACTGGAAGTAGTACTTAGCTCTAATGAAAGAAAAGGTAGAAGCCATATGGGACTGTTAAATAAGAAGCTAGATCATCCCCTTGTCTTCTGTAAACTGAGTGAACCGAGACCTAGTTGATCTGATCCAGAGGCTGGATGCAGAAGGGAGAATTTTCCTTTTCTTTTCTCATATCCTGAAGGAGCCTCCTGTGGTTGCACCATTAGGATCAGCCACTGATGGGGCCTAGCTCAAAGCCATCTTTTGTAGCATATTTATTTCTTCCACTCATGTCTTTGAACACCTGTGGGAATCCTGCATAAGACCATACTTAGTACAACATTACATCAGTGTCCCCCATCACATGCCAAAAGCTCTTCTAAAGGGGAGTTTCAGAGGCAGCTACCATTAGGGAGGCATTGGAAGTTGTAGCAATCTACGTGGAACTTGGAGGGAGGAACACAGGGTGCAGGTACATGAAACAGCTGCATGACTCCTGGAAAATCCAATCTACTAGTCTGTAGGATGGTGCAACAAGAAGCAGTGCAGATATGGGGCTTCCATATGGATGTCTCTGACTTCCATAGAAGTCCAGCAACTCAGGCCTTGTCTACATGTGCAATGATATCTAGGATATGTGTAGCTACACCCAGTAGTGAAAGGCTCTGGCAGGGAGGAGGCTCTGGCAACTCCCTGCTGCTGAAGCCTTTCCCTGTGGTGGGGAAAGGTTCTGGCAGCTCACTGCAGCAGGGAAAGGCGTCAGCAGGGGGGAACTGCCCCCACTTCTCTGTGTCTGTAGTTATGTATCCTCCCCTCCCCCCAGTACTGCCACCACCCAGTACATATACCACCACCCAGCTCTGAAGGCAGAGCAGAGAGCAGCAGCTGCTGGCTGGGCGGCCAGCTCTGAAGGCAGAGCAGCCACCAGCAGCAGAGCAGAAGTAAGTATGGCATGGTATGGCATTGCCACCCTTACTTCTCCACTGCTGCTGGTGGCGGCGACACTGCCTTGAGAGCTGGGCGCTCAGCCAGCAGCCACCGCTCTCCTAAAGCTTCTCACAGTCCCTGCCCTCCCCCGTCCCCCAGAATACATGCCCCACAGTTTGAGAACCTCTGGTGTGGGGTATATAGCCTAATGTCATGTGTGTACTCTACTGACCAAAGTGGTGCCTCACCGCCTGCACTACTATTTAACCTGCGCTAGGGGGGCGTGCAGTGTAGGTACTCTACACTCTGCTATAAGTGTCGAGGTAGCTTCAGAAGCTTAGAGGACTGACTTTTTCACAGGAAAGACACTTCTCCACGCCCTTGCATTGCCTAATTCAGAAGAAACTTCTACACTGGGAACTGCTGTTGTTGTGTAAGGATGTGGAGGGTGGCCTCAGAGATCAAAAAGGTCATCCTCCTTATTGGAAGGTGCGGCAATGGGTTACAGGGACGAACGGGGTATGGTGGTCTGTGGCTAACAGCAGGGTCTGGTTTCTGCTGTTGGAGGTATGTCAAATATAAATAAAGGAATGTAATAAATAAGGGTTTTGGTTTTTTTGCCTTAATATAAAAGGCACCATAATTTTCTGAGTGGGAACTCTTGGGAATTTCTGTTCCCCTATCAGAGCTCTTTTGTTAGTTAGAAGGACAGAGATAAGTTACAATTCAAGGTCAACAATAGGTAACAAATACCTCCACTGCATCAGAAAATCTAGGGGAGAAAAAGGAAAAGAATAATCCCTCTGTATTAACACCACAGAAATAAGATATGTCAGCTGACAAGCAAGTCTCAATCACTACACAATGATAGATGTATTGTGTTTCTTGGTCATACACATGTATTGGCTTATCTTTTTGGAGCCTGAAGTTTCAGTCAAAATGAATAGTCTGATTCTGTAGCTGCTCAGCATGAAGAACTTGCATTTATCAATCTAATCAATTTTAGGTATTTATATGCACCCGGCTGAGGCATGGATCAATGAGATTCCACACATTGTGCAGCTACAGAGAATCAGGCCCATTAAGTCTGCGTTGTTATGTTGGTCTCTGTGTCCTGTAAAGAAATAGTTTGGAATTCTGTTCTGGACTGGGCTGCTATAGTTGGACACAAGTTAGACCAAAAATGCATATTGTAAATAAAGACACAGCTAGGGTTTGCGTAAAATGCTGACTATGTTTGCCAAGTGCAGATATGGAAACTGCTTACAGCCAGACCCCAATATACATGACTGTCATAACAAAAATTGTGCTGTGCGATTAAAGTTGTGCTGCCATTATAGCACACAGAGATGCAACCAGAGTATTATGAGGGTTTTGTTTGTTTTTTAACATAAGGATGGATCAAACCTTAAGATATGACAGAGAATAAATGAGGGTGTTGTTTACAGTAGAAATAAATTAGCTGAACAAAGTGTGAATTAATAAACAATTCATACGTTGTCTCCGTTCTGAATAATATTTATGTATATTCACTTTGTGGTGAGGGTGATAAGTTTTGAAGCAGGGAATTACATTGCATTAATTTGACTGCTTGAGACATTTATCAGCTCCTCAGATCACTCAATTTCTCCTACATGTTTTATTATTAATTCCTAGACAGTGTTCATTATTCACTTTGTGTAGTTTGACAGAATTTTGGTTGCTCAGTCTTTCAGCTTTGGCTGCCTAACTATATAAGCTATAAGTAGGAATTGTATAATAGAAGTAACATTTTTTTACATTTCCTGAAAGTGATTTTAAAGAAAATTATGCTATCAAAATACATTTAAAATAACATGTAAAGCATTTTCAAAACACAAACAATAAACACATTTTTCTTTCATACATGACTAAATGTGTTTTCTGGGATAAAACTGAATGAATTGATAGGAAAACAAAAAGGTCTGGATTCTTCCACCCTTACTCGTATTTGGTATTTCATTTACAAGTAAACCCATTGCCTTCAGTGGGAGTACTCACAGAGTAAGGTGCAATTCATGTGACAGAGGCTGGTAGATGAGTGTGTGCGCGTGGGGGGGTTGCTTGCTCTCA
Organism: Emys orbicularis; assembly: GCF_028017835.1. Taxonomy (NCBI): domain Eukaryota; kingdom Metazoa; phylum Chordata; order Testudines; family Emydidae; genus Emys; species Emys orbicularis. Next base: position 261,216,607 of record NC_088683.1, on the reverse strand, counting down.
ATTGCACACTCTGACCATAGAGTTCAAATGAAACCACTGTCAGTAAGTAGTCTTTTCATTCTAGTAAAATATAAATTGTTGTGCAACAGAGTAGACAGATAAAATTATTCTGATATAATGTTGTAGTATCTGATCCTGGAAGTTGCTGCGTGTCTACTTAGAGATGCTGAAAACCTCTCCACCCATTGGGGTTAATGGCAGCTGAGATGCTATGTATCTCCAAGAGGGAAATCAAACCCCTGCAGGATAGGACCCATAATCCCCTATTTTTCAAATCACATGACTTCAGCAAGTTGTACTATAGCAAAGTTAACATTGACATTTTGGACTTAGCAAGGTAATAGTTCTGTCAAATCCAAAGCACAAATCAAAATGGGTATTGTTGTATTTGATAATTGACAGTATTAAGTAGGCCTCTTTGCTAGATTTACAAAGAATGAAGCTGTAGGGAAACCAGTGATAATACACTCCAAAGATCCTATTTCTTTTATGTTTCATTGTGTTTTTGAATCCTCTGTACAAATGCTTTTAGAGAAAATTATGCCTGATGATGGTAGTTATTCTATATGGATGTTTTCATAGTTGTTATAGTAACTGATAATTCTTCTGTGTTTATTTAGGCTGTGGTAGATTCTAAATATACTCAGCTAATCATTCATGTCAAATTTAAACAGTTTAGGACATACACTTCTCAGAATTACTTTGCATTTGTTATTTCCAGATATACACAGCTATGAAATTGTTTTATTTAGCTAAAATACTCACTCTTCTTTTCAAAATATATTTTACTTTCTCAGTTGCTAAACATAAATGTAACTACTTAAAGGGCTTTGGGGAAAAAAGTGTTTTCTCTTTGAGTTTTGTTAACAGCATTAACATCTAAATACAAACAAAACTGTAAAAACAAATTAAGTGGGGCCTGATCCTGAAAACCCTTAACTTTACATGTGTCAATTTCCAGAACATGATTACAGTTATTTGAAATATAAGAATAAACATTATGCAACAGACCTGAAATCAGCAAATATACTTGCATGAATAACATTAAACATATGTGTCATAGTTTGCAGGATTGGGCCCCCAAAAGTATTTATTTTTAAAATCATATCCTAACACATGTATGGTTAAAACATGCATTAAAACTAGTTACGTGATGGATATTTTGATCCTTCTAATCTTAGAGAGTTGAGGATGCTGCACTCCAGACAGATGTTCAACATTTTGCTGGATTGAGCCCCTAGGAAGATATGCTCAAAAATAATAAATCTGTGTTGCATTCCCTAATACTCTTATTTTATATGTTGATATTTCATTACAGAGGGTCAATTCTGATTTACATTGTTTATTTTTGCGCTTCAATATGTCTGAAATTTCAGCAAATTTCTTGCCCAGAGAGACTGCAATTTTCCAAAACCCATTTTTGTTAGGAACTAAAAAGGACCAAATTGTGCAGTAATACTCAAGGGCAAATAATCACAAACAAATACCTGTTTGCCATCAGAGATGGTCACATTGGTTGATCTCAATGAACACAGAGTGCAATCAATCAAAATAACAGCTACAACATATTAATACATTCCAAGCCTAAAGTAGCATCTCTATGGAAATCAGAGCCTTTCTGATTGCCTTTGTTGGCTAAGAACTGGCTTGGAGTTCCCACTCTTTCTTCTTTCAGAGATTTCCTGATATGACCTGATTACTTACATTATCATCAGTTTACTTACTGTCAGACTATTTTGTCCAGCTGAATTATTCATCCTTCTCACACTAATTTCCTGTTCTTGCAATAGCACCAGCTAGTGAGAGCATAGCTCATAAAATAGAGGCTGATTTTTGGCTGGCATATTCTTGTCAACTCTAGTATGTGTTTTAGAAGTTGTGGTGAGAAGTTGGAAAGTACTAGCACGGAGTCAAAACTCAGCATATACAAAACAGACCTGAGACTTATGTCTATATCTTGAAAAATGATCCATAAGCAAAGCTGCATTTCTGCTGGGAGGATACATGCCTGAGAAAGTTACTTATTTTAGTGGTTTGAAAGGTAATCTATCTACTACTGCCAGCTTTAGATAAAATCAGAGTTCTCATTCTATCCCAGTGGTATAAACTATCAAATAAAAAACATTAAAGCCAGGCATGTTATTTTGCCTAGTCTATTTTAATTAATATTTGTTTGGGCTCTTGAAACTTTAAATTAATGGAGTAGTCTGATAAATAACTCTGAAAACTGGCTTTTTTCCAGGAATAATACAACCACTTTATGGAACCGTTTTTAAAGACTGGCATAAAATAAAGTCTGTGTGTGTTTGGGGGGGGGAGGGGGAAATGTTAAGTTGCAAAGACAAGTTATCAAAAGTTTGAAAAATAAGAGCTTGTCTGCACAGTCTTAGTGCACATAAGCCGCAGTGTAAATCTACAGTCCTCTAGCCTGCCATGCACAAATTGGGGGCCCTGCTTCTGATATATAGTGTGTCAGAGTGCGCGGTGGAACTCTGTGAGCATGGAAGTTGGGTCCACATGGATAGTTAGTGTGCAGCAGGCTAGTGCATTGCTGATTTACACCTGGCTTGCCGTGCACTATCAGACCATGTAGACAAGTCCTAAGGAAAATCATTGGGGCTCTGCACAAGCTCAAGGACTATACTAGCAGATCCGATTACAAGATTGAAGCTTTGAAGTATAGCGACAGTATTCCTCCTTCTGGAGTCCACATTGCTGAAGTAGATCTGTGTCATCCCTGGACAGGATGAGACCCTTAAAGAGAGTGTTGAATCACACTCACACCCATTTCCTTTGCTTAATCTTCCTTATTAGCATTTTGCCTTCTAATTAGTTCTTCTTGAATTGATTCAATAAGCATTTTAGCTGTCATCCACACTGAAGACCTTAGGCACGGAATGGGAGGTGAAGGGTAGAGTTTCAGTGTTATTTCTGAATCTTCATCAGACTAAGACCTCTGTTGTCATCTGGATTCCGTTCCTCTTGCTTTTTGCATGTTCTTTATCTCTTTCACAGGATTATTTAACAGTATTCATGAACAACTCAAATTTCTCTTTGTTCTCAGAACGTTAAAAATAAATTGCTGTATATGGAGATTTCAAGTGTTGGAATCCTTTTTTTCCATTTCCTTTCCTCCTACCACCATATAACTATAAAATCCAAAAATCACTGACTATTTGGCTATGGGCCTGATGTGGCACATGGAGATCTTGTCTGCGCCCCCTTGGCAGAAGATAGAGGATTGCAGTCTCCATTAGCCACACTTCCATGCCAATGATAAGGACAAGTGCAATCTCCTGACAAGTTATTAATGACACCCTTCTGCTTTTCTCTGCTTGTGTGTTCCTACATTACAATGGTTCTTAGAGGTTGAACAGGATCTGTCGTCATGAACATTCATTTTAAATTAGGTGCATTCCCATCAGCTATCATCAGTTTAGGTAGGGCCGTCAGATTAGGCAAAATATGATCATTTAGGCAACATTTTTAAAGTTGTTAATTTTGGAAGGAGAAAAAAATTAATATAAATTGAAAATGAAATTTGTTCTGTGAGAGATTTAATATATTGTGAACTGTATGGCAGGTTGCCTTCATTGTAACTTTAGCTGAAAGGAAACTGAAATCACTTCACTGCTTGCAGTGTCATTGTGCTTAATAGTGCAGATTCATTAGGGTTTCTGTTTTTTGTTTTTAAGGACTATTTATTTAGAAGTTTTAACAAGTTTACAAATCCTTTCCATGTAAGTATCAGAAACAAAACACTCATTACAACAGTTACCTTTTGTTTAAGGAGATATTATACAGGAATGTAGTCATCATTTCTTTCTATTTAACAGGGTATTACCATGTTCCACAGTGAGCATCATTACAACATCTGTCATTTCTAATGATTTTATTAAATTGAGTGAAATCTCTACATGCACATATTTAACAGAAGAGGTATGTCTTTCATATTTTAATATTAAAAATATAATTGGACGGGTGTGCTGGTTTTTGTACAGGTGAATATACTTTATCCGAGTACTGAATAAAGGGTAACCAAATATCTAAGTATCTATCTGTCTTCTATTTTGCTGAGTACGTATTTGGTGTGTTACTTTTTCCATAACCACAGCCTCCCATATTTTTCAAACCATTCCTCAATGGTTGGGCTATTTCTCTTTTTCCAGTGAGAGGCTACCAATAGCAGATGAGAGATTAATTCGTAATTTTCTTGTGCGACCATTTCCAATAGAAAGCCCCAGGAGGACTAGCAAAGGACCATTTGGTAATAAATATACAACAATTTGTGATGTTTGGTTACAAATTGCATCAAAATATTGGAATGACTGAGCATGTTCACCATATATGCATGAAAACTCCTTTTTCACCACAAGTGCTCCAACATTTATAGTCAGTCAGTCTCTCTCACCCCCCCCCCTTCCTCCCTCCTTCCATAAAAGGGGTGCCAAATCCAAAGAAAGAAACAGCACTAGAACGCAGCCGTAAAACTGAGTGAAGAATTTATTTTTCAGTTCAGTGACCAAACTGAAAAGATCTGGAATTAAAAAAAAAACATTTTGGATTAACACAAACCAGAATTTTGTCAGTATTTCTCATTGAAATGAAAACACAAAACATTTCACTCAGGGTCAAATTAAATGTTTTATTTGACCTGATGTGAAATTTCAGTTTTTTAATTTCATTTTGGATTTTCCCCCAGTTTTTTTTTTTTAACTAAATCAAGCTACATTTTGGAATGAAACATAATTTCAAAATGAAAAGTCAAAACATTTCAATTCAAAAATTTCAGAACCAAATGTTTCAAGTTTTTTCTGTTGGCCAAAACTATTATCTGAATTTGACCCAATTTTGTGAATAGTGTTGATCTGCCCAAAAGTGCATTTTTGGGCAAATAAAGTATTTGTCCAAACATTTTGCTCAGCTTTATTGATGAATTTGTGCCCAAGTACTTAGTCAACACAAGAATTCAGGAGTCCCTGGTTCCCAAGGTCAGGTACAGACCACATGAATGCATTGTGCCGCTTGCCTAGTGGGAGCAAACATAGGATAACTAGTGCACACAGTGCACTGGTAGTTGCTGGCATTTTTGACACCCTATTGTCTAGAATTGATCCAAGCAGGGTTTGAGGAAGTGGTTATAGAAACGGCCTGCCGGCAAACTGCGGCCACTGGGAGCTGCGGAGGGCCATGCCTGCGGATGGTCAGCCTCAGCAAAATGTCTCACGGCCTGCAATCAGATTACCCTGATGGACCGCATGCGGACTGTGGACCACAGGTTGCCCACCACTGCTCTAGTGTCCTTTCTACACTAAATGTTTCTGTTATTGCTATCATCAGTGAGGCTGCACTGGAGGGAAACAGGGACATCCTAAAGGCAGTAGATATAGTTTTTGTGTGTGTCTGGTGGGCAGCGGATTCATCAGCTGAAGCAGCTTTTACTGAGATTTGGGTGTGCGGGATGGGTGGGAAAGCTATAGTTTAGATAAACTACAAAGAGAAATGCAGTTTTCTGCTCCACTGGTAAAGCACATTCAAGCTTTTTGTTTCCAGTCTCTGTGGTAATGTTTTGATGGTACATCTTAGAACACAGAAACCTCATCACTTAGGGTTGCCAACAGTCTCTTATTACAAGGGACGTCCTTTATTTTTTCATCTCTGTACAACAAGATTGGGAGTTGCTGAGTGCTGCAAAAAGCAGCAAGAAATACCTTTGGCGAATGTAGGTGGGTACTTATTACTACTAGTACTACTAATAAATAATATCTAGAGAAGGGGTGAGTCAGGGGTGTTAAGAAAACAGTCCCTTATGAAATACAATGTTGGCAACCCTAATTTCTGTGACCGTAACTTGAATTTCAATTGAGACAATATTGTTATCCCACAGATGCAATCCTACACTTAGCCTGAGGCAAACAATAGTATTTAACAAACTGTGTTTAAGCATAGGGTGACCAGATAGCAAGTGTAAAAAATCAGGACGGGGTGGAGGGTAATAGGTGCCTATATAAGAAAAAGCCCCCAAAATCAGGACTGTCCCTCTAAAATCGGGACATCTGGTCACCCTATTTAAGCAGGGCTTAAACATGGTTGAGACTGCAGAAGTTGTAAGTTGAGTGGGCAGTATAGACTGTTACTGGAATTAAAGATGTATTTTTAGCCCCCAGGAGGCATTGGCCTCTGTTTTTCACTTATATATTTACACATGGCTTCCATTCACTTCAGTGGGAATTGTACAGGTGGCTCTGAAGGCAAAACTGGGCCTTTAGGTCTTTTAGAAACAAAGTAGCTGGCCAAATTCTCTTATGTAACCTATTTCAAACACAATCATGTTTAAACTGTATGTAAATGTATTTGTGTAATGTTAGCTTGGCTTGTGCAGATAGGTGCTCTGTCAGTGAGATGTTTTCAACACCCACTCAAGCTAGTGCGCTGGATGATTGCCTAGTCTTTTTACCATAATCTGGATCTGAATTTGGGGATGCCCTGATTTGCATATTAATGATGTGATAGACTTTGTGGTAGCTTTAAGGTCTCATGTGTGTGCTGCAGCAAAGAGTGTTTTGGTCCAGATGTTTTATTTAGGGCTGGATTCAGCAAATTGCACACAGCTCATAAGTAGGGGTGGTGAAGTGTCACATTGCTCTTGTGTAGCCAGGAAGACAGAATCCTCTCTGATCATCCCCTGCCCCCACCACCCCATAACACAGGAATAGCTCACTCCTGCTACTCCCCTTCAGGGGATGTAGCATATCACCCCTTCATCATGACAGGCCAGTCATTTTCTGGCCAGTCTACAGGAGGGCACAAAGGGAGCAGTCTCTGCACTCCTTTGAGCACAGGGACTACAAATATGTCTGGCCCTTGTGCAGGCCACACAAAGTTGGGTGGGATGGCTCCTTAATTCACACACACCCAAGCAAACAAGTTCCAGCCACAATCTGACCCTTATTTATTTGTTTTCATGGGACAGCAATATAAAAAATATAGAAGCCATGAAATTTGCAAGGGGGCAGAGTTGAGAGATGGAGTAGTTGTGTGTGTTTTATTTTTTTCCAGTTATTTGAAAATGGTCAAATGAATTAGTTTCAAATTCACACACAATGTACCCTGGCTTTAAATCTCCTATGGTAAATTTGATGTAGGTGCTGATGTTTCTAATTGAGCTATAACTAGTGGGAAATTGACTGCTCTAATAGTCATAATGAAAGACCCTTAACTACAGAGTTACAAATGGTGATGCTAAAATAGTGGGTTAATAGCAGGAAACAGAAATCAATCTATATAAAAATATTATGCTGCATGTACACCAGACAGCTGTTCACCATACACTTGGAGGTGAATAGCATAGCTTGGCTAACACGTTACCATGTTGCGGAGTTGCTATGGCAATATCAAACCAATGAATAAACCACATCACAGAGACAGGGAGGTGAGTAAGTGTGAAATTGATTCAGTTGAACACAGGACTATGTGGGAGCCAAATTTGTCAGGATAATATTTCTGGTAGGAAATTGTATTTCTTTGTGCATTGTTTCTTACTTTCAAGATCTTACTAGAAAGATTTCTTAAAATTAAATGCATTTGAGTTAAATAGCACTGGTGATAATTTTTTCCCCCTCAATATAAACACTATATATTCTTCAACTGTCACTGATTGTATATTTCAACATATGTAAGGCATTTAAGAAATGTAAATATACAGTAATGAACATATTAAAATATATCATTTCAAGGCAATACTTTCTATGTAGGTCTTTGAAAGAAATCTAGTTTACTATGATTTGATAATAATATAAAATCTATGTGGAATAAAGTAACTAGACAATAAGTTGTGAAATAGGAGCCTTATTCTGCCATCAATTGCAAGATAATATTTGCAAAAGTTGTATCTGAAGAAATGTTTTTCTATACCAGTCTTAAACTTGATGATTACTACTAAATTTGAATGAGCAGTGACATCACAGAGATTTCCCAAGTACAGGTCCTGTTTTTAAAAACAGGTTTATATTTAGAACACACTGATGTAAGGAAAGGTAAATCTCTCTTTATACATTGATCATCTTGAGGTTGAATGTGCTTCAGTGCACTATGCTGTGATCTTTGTGTGAGTGATAGTATCTGGCACATTTCAGGACAGGATCTTTCTCTTTTTAAATTATTTTTAAAATATCCTGTGAAAAGAATGATTAAAATATTACACAAAAGATATGCTGCCAGCAGGACATTTCTGTTAAGTATGGAAAAGGAAATAAATAGCACACAAGCAGCCTTTTGATTAGGATTTCTTTTTTCTAATTTATCTTAATTCAGTTGGAACATCAAATGGTGATAAAGACTGTTAGTCTTGGGGAAAGTGCTGTTGCAAATCAACTGCAAGGACAGCATTTCTGTTTGAAGAGGACTCTTTATTATTTTCAAGTTGAATATTATTTGCTTGTATAAAGGACAATGGAATCTGTTTTAGAACATATTTATTTGACTGTCAGTGCTAGTTGTGGGTGGGAAGGGTGTTTATAAATGGTTCAGTGCTTTAATTTGCCATCTTGCTTGGAATAAGCTGATACTGTGGATGTGCTTTGCTGTCTTTTCTTTTTCATTGCCAGTGTGTATTTTGTGTACCCAATGGTTTTACTGAACATGTTAGCATGAAGAAAATAAATTTGGAGAATACTAAAACTAAATGAGGCAACATTGAATTACATTTAAAAAAATGATTTAAAATTTGGTATTGTCTTATCAGGTACAACCAATAAGCTGAGGACTAAATCAGTTTGTCTAAAGTACTAGCATGTTAAATACCCAGCTTATATAGAAGCCAGCTGTGCTAGTGGTCTCAGAGATGTTGGAACAATTTTTATAGTAGGGGTGCTGACAGCCATTGAACCAAACTGTAAACCCTGTATATGATGGAAACCACTTCAAGTCAGGGGGTGCTGCAGCACCCCCTACACCCCTAGTTCCAGGACTCATGAGTGGTATGGTTCCCTACTTAGTTCAATTCACAGAACAGAATAGCACAATTTGTGTTTAGAACAGAAACCAATATTTGCTTGCTTTTACTCCCCTAGGATAGGTTTTAGAGAGCAACATTTGCCAGACTATTGTCAAATAACTTTCTGACTGAGCATGTTTTATAGTGGGATGATACCATGAGTCTAACTAACAGAAACAGAGTGTAGACTTTATCTTTACTATTATTTTAAATGATGTTGTTTTGTGGGTTTCTTTGGGGCAAGGATTTGAATAAGTGTAAAACCTTCCTACAACTTTTGTCAAAATAACATTCTTAAAAATCTTCTAATCAGAAATTTTCCTAAGCCCCTTTGCAAGAGTGGAGCTCAGATATAGGGAAATATTTCCAAACTGGATTGATGTTGAAAAGCAGCTGCCTTTCTGGAGATTGATTGTTTGTTTTAAATTTGAACAGAGTCCAAAAAAAATGAATGAATTCACCTTGACAAATCAAGGTTAAACAGGTATGAAAAGAAATATTGTAAGCCAGAATGTAGTTTGTGCTACACTCTATACACCATGCATGTATGAAAGTTTGGCTCTCTTTATTTGTCAGTGTGGTAATTTCAACCCTAGACAACACTTATTAATCACAATATTGAGGAGTCAATCCTAAACCCACCTGGGCATCCCGAATCACCGAATCCTACCTGGGGAAGGGAGACAGAGCAGCTGCAACCAGGCTGCTACTTCCCCACTCACATGAGTAGGCTTGGAGTGGGTAGAGGAGTCAGGAGAGACTTTGCTCAAGCACCACCAGGCTGGCCCCCACAACAGTAAAAGGGCTGGCATAGATTAATTTTCCCCTGGAGCAAGGGAGAAGCAGGAACCAGATCAGGTATGTCTACACTGGAGCTGGGAGTGATCCTCTCAGTCCACGTAGACAGACGCGTGCTAGCATGTTATAAATAACTAGCCATTAGAAGAAAAAAATCTTCTTCCTGTAAATTGGGCAAATTTGATACGGAATTAATGATACACAACAAACATGGAACTTCACTTTGTGATTTGTGCAGAGCCATTTTTCAAAATAGAATATTACTTTAAAGCAGAAGTCATATCTGGTTGGGGGGAATGGTGCTCTCCCAAGGTCCATCCCACTACTCAAACATTCCATCCACTCCTGATCCCAAAATGAGATGGCACTCACACCAGATTTCTGGCACCAAGAAGGCATTTGAGGTGTTTAGAACTGGCAAAAGAGGTGGTATCTCTTCTCTCCTTCCCCACTTTGGGCATGCAGAAGGGGATTGACTTAATTACACCCCAGCCACCCTTAAAAACATCTGCTCACCAGCACCCTACCCCAATATCTGCCACTTTATCCAAATAATTAGCAGTGGAATAGATATCACTGTTTACATTATCATTATGAGTCAGAATTAACATCCAGTTGAGCTGAATGGGAACCTTTCACACTTCTTTTGGTGCAATTTTTCCGACTCAGACAGACGTGTACATCAGTGTGTTTGGTTCACATTATGAAGATTTTCTTTACTATTATTGTTTATTCTGGCAGTGCCTAGAAATACTGCACAAGATTAGGGTGCAATTGATTAGGAACCATAGACATACATACTCAGAGACAGTCCCTCCACCGAAGAGTTTATAATCTAACTAGACAAGACAGACAAAGGGTAGGTGCGGGGCAGTTGTTGGCTGGTTAATTACTTTGGATCAGACTATGCCAGTTGATCATTCAACCAGCATCTTTGTTTTTGTTGCCTAGCAACTGCTGAATGTGAACACAAAACAAAATTATAATGTGAGAGTGTCCTGGGGTACCTCTACTCACTGCTAGGTGGCATCTTCTCCTCGCTCCATCTGGGGATTAGCTCTGCCAGCCCGACACTCTCTTGGTTTACGGCCCCTTTCTTGCTCCTCGGGAGCTGCTGTGCCTCGTCGTCATGGCTTAGCTCTCCAACCAAATCATAAGAGTCCTCTCCTTCTGGATATGATCAAAGTCCTCCACAGCATCCCAGGCTGTCCTTAAATCCACTGCCGTGGACAAGTCATTCCCCTCTGTGACTGGGACAAACAGTGGTGGACAATCTTGAAGATCACTGACCAGTTTGTGGCACTCATTCGTTGGCTCCAAGGGGAACCCAGACCACCCTCTACTCTGGGTTCCACTCCAGGGCCTTATCTCTAGCAGCGAAGGTCTGGGTAAACACAAACCTTCCTGCCACTCCCTGGGACTACTTCCTACCTTGCCTATCTTAGGCTGTCTTTCTCCACCCTTCTAGCCAAACCCCTTTCCTCTGGGCCTGCTTAACAAACCTTCCTCTTGGGTCAAATCTCCTTCTCTCCCTACAGCCCCTTTTCTGCTACCAGCTCCCTGGCTTTATAACAGCCCTGCCTGTTCCTGCACAGGTGAGCTTGCCTTAATTAGGGTTCTTCTCTCAGCCTAAATATCCCACAGCTTGCAGTCTATGTTAACCCCTTCCGAGTGAGTGTTGGGAGCACACCCCATCACAAATACACAATGCTAAAAGAAAAGTGTATGACAACAGTGGTGACAACTCTCGATTATATCACAAGTCCCCCAGCTCACAGCTGCTTCCCGTTCCCCCCAGCTGTCAGGCAGGGGCCAGCCAAGCTGTCAACTGGCAGTGGGCTCACAGCTGTGAGCCCCCTCTGCCCTCGGTACTAACAGCCCAGCTGTGAGCTGGGGTGGGGATAAATTTCACAGCAGGGAGCCTACCAGCAGTGAAATGGATATTCTTGTCAGTTTCATGGCTGATATTATTTCACATTTCAGCTCCGGCTCCAGCTGTCAGCTCACGGGGGGCTCATAGCTGGAGCCCCCAGCTCCAGGTGAAGCAGAATTGTAGTATAGACACTGACAAGATTAAGTCAACTTAAGCTGCCATACATTGACTTAACTCTGTAGAGTAGACCAGTGTTTCTCAAACTTCCAGCAGCTCCCATTGGCCTGGAGCAGCGAACCGCGGCCAGTGAGAGCGGCAATTGGCTGGACCTGTGGACGCGGCAGGTAAACAAACCGGCCTGGCCCGCCAGGGGCTTTCCCTACACAAGCGGCGTCCCAAGTTTGGGAAACACTGGTGTAGACCAAGCCTCTGAGTCACGTCCACTCTTTCAAAGCAATTTAGAGCCTGAGCTTGCAGCATTCAAGTCAATCGGAGTTTTGCCAATGACTTCAGTGCAGGATCAAGACCTTACAACAGATGTAATGTATTAGCACTGTATACTGTGGTCCTTCCTGATCTTGTAAATCAGGATTAGCAGTGCCAGCACTCCCAAAGAACCTCTAGGTATGGCAGGAACTGGTGTTGATCCTTCTGCAGGTTGCAGTCTAACCTTTTAGAGCAGGGATCAGCAACTTTTGGCACACGGCCCATCAGGGAAAGCCACTGGTGAACCTGGATGGTTTGTTTACCTGCAGCGTCTGTAGGTTTGGCTGATCGCAGCTCCCACTGGCCATGGTTTGCCATCTCAGGCCAACGTGGGCTGTGGGAAGTGGCGGCCAGCACATCTCTCAGCCCGCACTGCTTCCCGCAGCCCCCATTGGCCTGGGATGGTGAACCACGGCCAGTGGGAGCTGCGATTGGCCAAACCTGCGGACACTGCAGGTAAACAAACTGTCCCTTCCCACCAGCGGCTTACCCTGAAGGGCCGTGTGCCAAAGGTTGCCGAACCCTGTTTTAGAGTTTGCTCTAAATCAGTGGCCCAGCATGGTATTAGAGGACCTTTTGTTCCCTTTTGAATCATACATAAAAGAAAGATCTTGACAGTTTGTTTTAGTTAAAATTATGATGGTGCTTTTTGTAACAGTAGGAGTTTTAACCATGCTGTCCTGGGCAAATCTCAACTCATGTAATTACATTCTTCCTAATTGCTTTCCCTGTACTTTTTTCAATTAGATACTACAGATTGCACTTGTGTTCTACTGTTATGTAGTGTTGTTCTGTGGTATTAAGCACCTTTTATGTTCTACTTCATTGGTTGGGTGAAGTGATTAAACTTCCTCTCAGGGAGTTGCAGGATTTAAATACTTGTAGCCAAATTTTATGGCCCTAGATTGAACAAAATGCTCATTGGGAGCACCACATAATTCAGGGCCACGGATAATTTACAAAGCATTTTGAGCTCATGGGATGAAAGATGCCATAGAACTGTATTATATTTATTTATTGATATTGGAACTCAGTCTAGACAAATTAGCAGGGATGGGATAAAATCCTATTTTAACTCTTAGGGGAAACAAGGGAAATGTTTAGCTACAGAAGGCTAAAGTCAATTTGTGTACCCGGGGTTTGAAGAAGTATTTACTCTTCATTTGTAAAAAATGTCAGGCATATTTTAAGAAGAATTGATTTGAAGTACAGTAAATGTCTTCCTCTGTGTTAGTAGAGCACAGAGCATGCAGATAGTGGTCAAAAATTGTCCACAGATATGTATATATGTGAGTGGGTGGATGTGCATTTGCTTAAATGTAGCTTTATTTTGCTGGCAGTGAGCAAAAGCCTTAATTTTGCTCTCAAACAAAACTTCATCTATTCTGACAGCTTTATATCAAATGTTATTTCTGGGTCAGATTCATATACAAAGTTTTAACCAAACAGGAATGTTTTAAGTGAGCTATAAATCTCTGGCAAATAAAGGTTTACAATGAAATCCTTGAGACAAATTTCGCTGCTGTGCTGTGAGCCCACTACTATAATTAAACCTCAGGTTGCCATGGGTATCTATAGATGTTCACTGTCACGTTCACTTGGCTGCTATAATGAAATAGTGATGGCAACTTTGAGTGTTGAATTAATTCTATTCTGTCTTGTGAACCAGAGAACTGTAATTCCTCCATTTTTTCAAATAACTCTGGACACAATACTGCATTCCTTGTGCACCTACAAGTGATTATTGGGTGCCTGAAGAATGCACAATTGGCCACTTATTCATTTAATAAAAATAGATTAATGAGCAAATTATGGATTTTTCCATTTGCTGGCATTTTACATATTTTTAAACATTTTGTTTGACCCAAATTAAATGTTACATTTAATTTTTTTAACTTTTTTCATTTTAAAAACCAAAAAGATGGCTGAAAATTTCTAAAGAAAAATCCGTTTTGAACCACACAATATCTACATGCTTCATTTAAAAAATGTCAGAATGAAACCTTTTGATTTTTTTTTTCAGAATTGTTAAGTTTTTTCCCCATCCAAACAAATTCATTGACTTTGACGCCAATTCCCACCATATTTCAGTTTTGCTGTGATGGGGTGGACAAACCCCACACTAGGGAGATAGGGGGACAGGAACAATTCTGTGCCTGGAAAGCCTCATTTGGGGAGGCCTAATGGCATGCTCAAGTTGGAGTAGGGGCTTAAAAGGAAGGCTTATGGTGGAGAGAGAAAGTCTTGTATTTGCAGTTATGGAATGACTACCCCAGGACGCTGCATCATAGCTGCAAAAAGCTGGGATCAATGTCCTTGGGTTGGATTGCAAGGAACAACCACAGGCCATCAGGGCCGGCGCAACCCATTAGGCGACCTAGGCGGTTGCCTGGGGTAGTGACTGCAGTGGCCGAACATCCGGCCGCTGCGGTTGTCGGTGGTATTTCGGGGGCGGGACCTTCCACCGCCTCTGTCGGGGGCGCCATTTTGGGGGTGGAACCTTCCGCCGCCTAGGGTGCCAAAAAGGCTGCCGGTGCTCCTGCAGGCCATCACATACCATGAAGAGCACCAGAGTAGTAGGAAGAGACCTGGGGAGCAGGGTGTTCCTGTTCACTACCTGCAATCTGACTGTCCTTATGGTGCTCATGAGGGCCCGTGGGTCAGAACCTGGTGAAGTGGGAGAGTATGACCCCAAGAGCATCCCAATGCTGAGGCCAAAGGGGCTCCCTAGTGTCTGGCAGTAAATTTTAGCTGACCAGATCAGTTCAGTGTACCCTAACTCACTAATGTCATAATCTATATCTAATAGGTGTCATGTAAAATACCCTTGGAAAATGAATAACACACTGATTATTAATATTTTTACATAGTGTATGTACGATAAACCCACAGAGGACTCTACAGTTGTGCTGAAAATATGGAATTGAAATGTGTTCAAACCAGAGAAGTCTGGGGAGCTGGTAAAACAGTTTTTAACCAGACAAAGGAAAGGCTGACGCCTCCATCCAGGTGCAATCACAGTCTATTGGTTATTCATTTGCATATTGGAGGTTGCAGAAACAGATCATTGTAGCAATCACCAACAGGGGAGGAACCAGCATGGAGCCTTATAACGCAGACCTCATTGCTCCTTTACTCAGTATGAACTGGAGGTGCCCTTCAGAATAATACATTTCAAATATTCAGTGGTCTATAAAGAAAAGGGGCAAAGAACCCCTGGATTATCCTTCAGTTTAGGAGACAAAGGAACCAAGCGATTTGATCTCCAAGGTGGATCCTGGCCAGAAAAAGCTGGAAAGGAGACTGTGGGTGAGAGAAACAACCTTGAACAATGACTGTATCCTGCCAGATTAATTTTTTTCATCTGTTAGATGTATGTATTCACTTTTATTTGCTTGTAATCATCTCTATCTTTATCCTTATACTTGGTATCATTTAACCTATGTCCTTTTGTTGTTATACTTGTTTTATTTTCACTATAAACCAACTCAATGCTGCGTGTGTTTACCCCAGTGAAGTTAATAAGCTGTGATGAACTGACTCTATAAAAGAGGAGTGAACTGAATATCTTCTGTAAATATACAGTGAAAGAGGCTGTGCATTGCAGAGAAACATATCTGAGGAACTCGGGGGCTGAAGTTCACTGATTGTTACCTGTTAGGTGAGATTTGTGCTGGGGAAGCCTTGAGGAGTTTGCTGGTGAGGAAGACAGACTGGTACAAGTAGCTGACACTCTAATATCCAGCAAAGCTCACTCTTGCAAAGGCAGAGAGCTCACAGATTTGGGTGTCCCCAACCGCCTATTACAGAGGGCCTAGGTTCCCCTACTCATTACCTCTGGGCGGGGCTGCTTCCATAGACTGTAACCACTAAGCAGTACTCTCCTGTTTCATTGCAGAATCTACGTTTTTCAGTGAAAAAAGTTTTGGCCAAAAAAATTCACTCAGCTCTATTAATGAGAACTATCGCTGTTGTTTGTAGTTTTTAAAAATATGTAACCTTGTTTGTCCTACCAGTGTCTTCACCCCTTAGTTTAGATCAGGGATGGAAGCGTGAATCTATGGCAACAAATGCTGTGAAAAAAACTTTGGTTGGCAGTCCAGTGATTCAGACAGCTGGTGTGCCCAAGTATATGAGTCATTCAGTATGTCCCAAGTGAACATCTGGTTCTGGGGACAGCAATGGGGTGGGGTGAGGAGCGGAGGATAGTAAGGCCAGCAGCAGTGCAGCTGAAGAGAACAAGTACCCAATGTGTTATGTCACAAGGTGAATTTGACAATAGTCTGGAGTTATCATGGGATAAAGTTACACTCTGAGATTCTTTGCTGTTGGGTAAGAACATTGTTTTATTACATAAACCATGTTAAAGGGCATTCTTTCAACTCTTTCCCTCACACTCTTGTTTTTGAGATTTAATCTCCCATGCATAGAATTATGAATTCTCTCTGGATGTTTTGAAGAACCAAAGGGGAAGTGGGGACAGTCTGAGGAAAAGTGGGGACAGATTGAAATAAAAGAAGTCTTTTAGTTGAGACATTGGGAGTGGACATAGTATCAGTTCTCAGCTTTGCTGCTCTCTTCTTGTGTGACCTGAGCAGGTCACTTCCCTCTCAGTGCCTCTTTCCCCATCTATAAAATAGGGATAATGATACCAACCCCCTTTATACAGCATTTTGAGATCCAAAAATGAAATGTGCTATTGAAGAGCTAGATATTGTTATTTATTATTATAAAGTCGCTTAATCTTTTTGTGTCTTAGTTTCCATCTTTAAAATAGGAATAACAATACTTCCCTACCTCACATGGATGTTGTGAAGATAAATTCATTACTGACTATGAGATGGTCAGATACTGTGGTGATGAGAGTCATATAAACACCAGAGACCAGATTTTGAAAAAGCCTTCCGCATCCAGCAGGCTGTATTGTGACATATATGTTCAGATCTTCAAAAGAGTTCAATGTATTGAGTGCTTATAGTGGGTCAGTCTGATAGCCAGCTGGCCTAGTGGTCAGGCAATGGCTTCACACTTCTTTTCAATCTGCAACTCTGGATGGGGTTCTACTGGGTCATATATGGCGGGTCTCAGTCTCTCCTGTGTGTCCCCTTTTCCTCCCTTGGGATTCTGTCACAAAAGAGGGGAGGAAACCTGGGCCCTGCCACTCCAATGAATGCCGACCAACGGCTCTAAAGGGGTGTTGCAGTGTCTGGACCATTCATCGGTCCACCCCAAGTTACATTCCCACAGGTCACTTCCTACTGGGCTGTCTCCCCTCCATTTGGGGCATGGTTACAGTCTTAGTAGTATCTGCTTCATCTGCCAAGGGAGAACATCCCATTCTTTGGGGAATATCGTCGTTTTCAGCACCAAAGAGGGGGGGGGGGGTGGGATGGGACAAATATGGATCTTGGTCCCAGAGTGGCCTTATCAATGCTACAGTTGTTCTGCCTGCAGATCCAGGCACCAGACTCTAACTCATTCTCCCTACTGGGCTACCAGTGCCCTTTTAAAATTGTCCCTTCACTTGGAGCATTCCCTGCAGCTGTTATGGGGCAGAGCATCCCTGTCCCAATATTGCTCCATGCCTTGCTCTGGTTTGGTATGTGTTCCATAAACCCCATCACAGTGCTGCTGAACTCTTTTGAGAAACTGATCACTTATATTGATGCCTAAGTGGGAACTGAGCTCTTTTGAAAATTCTGGCCCTAGATACAAAGGAGGAGAATGAGGGTCAGACTGACAAGGAAGGAAGGGAGAATAGAGTCCTCTTTAAATTTGGAATCTGACAATAATCCAAAGTGAATACACACAGGAAACTGCCTGACAATTAGAACAAGCACAGCTTATAAAATAAAACAAAACAAAAATGGAAGGAGTTATGTGTAGTTAGAAGCTTTTACTATCTTGAAAGTTTCAACTGTTTTTAGCGATATTCCCATTATATGTACAGGGGATATCTTTCAAACTAGTAAAAAATGTATGTGTGTTCAGTATAATTATAAGAGGAGAGAGTTTCTACTCGATTATGCAGGAGACATCAGGTATAAAACCAAAAAAGAAATAGAGTCCTGTGGCACCTTTTTGTTTGTTTGTTTTGTTGCAAAGGAACCTTTCAGGCTACAAGAAACATGCTCTACTTACAGTATTGCAGGCTGGCAATGTGCTGCTTTAGTTGGCTACATAAGAGTTGGGAAAAACACACACTAACTAAACAGGAAGTGTGTTTGGGGAGGAAAGGACAGAGGATGGCCCCAATACATAATACTCTGAGTAAACTGTTAACCTTTTGATGACCACTTGGCTATAGTTTTCTACAAGTGCTGTCAAAAAATTTCCATCAAAGCTGATTTTTGATGAAAAAAATGTTTTTTAACTAAACAAAAATTTTCATGGAAACTCGTAAAGTATTTACTGTGAGAAATGTCAGGGAGCTGTAGAAAAACCTAACACCAGAAAACTGAAATGTTTCAAATTTTCATCCAAAACCCCAAAATGTTTAGTTTTTGGCAGAAAACTTTTGGTTTTCAGATTAACAAAAATACAAAATTTTCTATGGAGAAGAAAAGAGATTTTCCAACCAGCTCTATAGTGTCCACAACTCCAACAGACAAAATTTGTATCTTGGAAAACAGCCATCTCTTCCTCCTCCCCCTCTTAAAAAAAGCAGAGACTACTGAGTCTGTGTGTTATTGTTTTGTTTATTTTAGTAGGACAATTTATTTATTGCATCTTCCTTTTATATTCTTCTTGCACACATGGTGCATGTTTCTGCTATATGACATTATGGTGATGTGTAATATGTGCATATTTGTCGAGGGTGGTCACTGTAACTCTATTGAGACTTGACTTTCATAAAACTTGGAAGGAGAAGCCACTAAATTTCCTCTAAAAACCTAAATAAATACTAATTTCACTTGTGGGACACAGTTATAATTATATCCCACACAATTTCAGTTTTACGTGCTCTTTTGGGACACATTTAGGGACATCACAATGCACATGGGTTGCATGCACAGTGAAAGAATAAAATTCCTAACATGCTTTCAGTGCCACCTGGAACTGAGTTATAACTGAGTCCCCTGACCCACCAGACTGGGCTCCCTCTCACACTGTACTGCTGTGACAAGCTACAAAGTTCTCCAGCCTGCACTTTCACCAGCATACATACAGGTAGGGGCACACCCAGCTGCAGTTACAAGCAGGCTCTCTGACCAGCCCCTGCATGGGAAGGCTATTCCCAGCTCCTCAGGCACGCACCTTCTCTGGAGTACAACCCCAAAATTATACAGTTATGCACTGCACAGGGAACTGTACAGCGTAAGCTCATAAAATTCGCCCCCTCCCTTAGTGTGGAGAGGAATATACAACAGTCTTTTGCCCTTGAGTTATGATTCCCACACACTTCACTCCAACTCACTGGCTTAGATAAAGCAAAAACAAGTCTATTAAGTACAAAAGATAGATTTTAAGTGATTATAAGTGACAGCAAACAGATCAAAGCAGATTACCTAACAAATAAACAAAAAATGCAAACTAAACTTAATATACTAAATAGACTGGATATGAATAGCAGATTCTCACCCTAAGAGATGATACAAGCTGCACTTGCTTTACAGCTTGGAATCCCCAGGTGTTTCATTCACAGGCTAAAAATCCCTTTAGCCTGGGTCCCTCACTTCCCCCAGTTGTCTTTGTTCCTCAGGTGTTTCCAGGAGTCTTCTTGTGTGGGGTGTGAAGAACACCAGATTATGTCACTCCCTGCCTTATATAGCTTTTGCATATGACAGGAACCCTTTCCTCCCAAAGTTTGGTTCCCAGACCTGTCTGTGGAAAAATATTGACATCCCAAGATAGAGTCTAGAGACATGTGGTCTCATCACATGTCCTTGTAGAGTCATACAAGCCATTACTCAGAAGTTGTCTGTAGCATTCTCAGGAACGCTCCCCAGGTGGGAGATAAGCTTCTCCTAAGGCCTATTATTATTTCCTAATGGCCCATTGCCCCAAATAGGCCCTTCCCCACCCACTATCTAGACTGAAAGCATCTTGTCTAGTGGGCATTACCCAGGTGTAACTACATTTGAAATACTGATACATATGTCAATTTTCATAACTTCAGATACAAAAATGATACATGCATACAGACAGGATAATCATATTCAGCAAATCATAACTTTTCCAATGACATTTCACATGACCAATCTTGCATAAAATGCATCAAAATTATGCTATAATCATATCATAATAATATCACTGTGAAGAATATGGGGTGCAGTGTCACACACACAATATATATTCTCTTCTATTACCTTTTATTAGAAAATGTTTAAAAATAGATGATACAGAGTGTTGAAACTTCAGTTATTAGTCATCGGGGGTAACATACAGCGTATAGGGGGATGTTAGTATTTTGATATTGGATAGCGCATAACACATACAGTCTGCAATATCCCCAATGGGGGGGGGGGTATAAGGTGGATGAATCAAGGTACAGTCAGCAAGCAGTGAGGGTACATCACTCATACAGGAATTACAGGCAATCATAGGTATAAATAAGCGGGCTGGGTAATGAGGCTAGGATGACCCTCATATGGTGGAGTTCAGTTCAGTTCGGTGGGTTCAGGGGATAAGGTCCAACAGAGGAAGTCTTCAGGTCTCTTCCTCATTGTGGGTGCGCGAAGTCACGCCGGCTCACTCTCGGTATTGGCGGTGGCCGGTGATGTGCTCTGTATAAATGTCTCGGGACCATCGGATAGTGTCCGAGACCATTAGACGTTGCATGAGCCGCGCGTAGCGACGGCCTACCCCGCAGGTCCTCAGTACGCACTCGTTACAGGGGTCCCAGGCACCCAGGGCCCCAACGATCAGCGCGTCGGTGTACACCTCATAGCCCTTTGCCCACAGGGTGTCAGCCAGGGGGGCGTACTTTTTGAGTTTGTGGGCTTGGGCTTTGCAGAAGGCCGGGGTCCTATTCTCGAACGGGATTGTCATGTCGACGAGGATTATTACATCTTAGTCTACCAACTTGAAACCATCCACATAACAAGGGTAAGTTTGACTATGACACTAAACATGTATCACATTATCTAGCTAATGAATCCCATTACAGAAACACTTGTGATGTAACTTTTTGTCAATTTTTTGGTGAACATTTGTACAGTATGATAATTCTCCAGCTTTTTCATTGCTTATTTCTGGTATATTAGGCTGATATAGAAAATAGGTAGACACACTAATTCCTGATGTCAAAAGGGAGATTTCTTAACAACTAATAATGTGTATATTTCTTCTTTTATTTATACATATATAATATACACATTATTAGTTGTTAAGAAATCTCCCTTTTGACATCAGGTATATATATATATATATATATATATATATATATTTCTGGTTTAAATATAATACACATAAAGATTACATGAAATAGGGTTTGAATTATGCCAGGACAAAACTTAAACCCCAAAATAACCATGTAAAGAGTATGGAAACAAAACCAAAATGTTACTTGAAAAAAACAAATATAAGACTGTACTTGAACTTTAGTGTTTCCCATGGCAAAACGAAGTGCACTGTTAGCCTATCATATGGGTATTTGTGTATTTATTTTCAAAATTCTATAGTGAGCTATCACCATAACAT
Source organism: Emys orbicularis (assembly GCF_028017835.1). Lineage (NCBI taxonomy): Eukaryota > Metazoa > Chordata > Testudines > Emydidae > Emys > Emys orbicularis. The sequence goes on along the minus strand of NC_088683.1, from coordinate 261,194,813 downwards.
CTAATTGTAGAATTGTGAAGATTGGAATAGAAAATACAGATGCTATCCATAAAAACAGTGAACTGCTGACTTCAGTGGGGTTTGCACAACTATAACGGAGGGCAGAATTGGGCCCAGTTAGTCATATATTCTTATTGAATACTGACCACCTAATTCTGCCCCCAGTTACACTTACATAGTATACCCATAAGAGTCCCAAGCTCCTGTCCTTCTGGGGAAAGAAGGAGATTTAATAGGGGTCTTGCCCTGCGAAGTTGAAGGGGGTAGACTGAGTTAGGAGTAGGTGGGAAAGGGAATCAGTAAAGCTTCTTTAGATTCTCATTCTCTATACAAATCTGGTGGGGGAGGGAGTTAATATTGTCAGAGTCTGCATCTATTCAAGGCCGGTGCAAGGATATTTTGTGCCCTAGGTGAAACTTCCACCTTGTGCCCCCCACCCGATATCCAGCCCCCACCTTCCTATGGCCAAGTTCCCCCCAGGGGCCCAGATGTTCACAAAGTGCAAGGGGCACGGGGGGGGGGGGGCTTCAAAGAGGAGGGTCATATGGGGGCTGTTCCAGGGGGTGAAGGTGGCAGAGAGGGGGGTGCACGGGATTGTTGCAGGGGGTGGAGGTGGCCAAGAGGTGGAGGGGGCGGGGGTGTAGTGGCAGGGAAGAGATTGCACAGAGGCAAAAGGGGCTCGTTGCAGGGGGTGCAGTGGCAGGGAGGGAGTGGCACAAGGGAGGAGTGGGCAGGAGGAGGTTGTTGCAAGGGGCTGGCAGGCGGGGGTGTGTCTGTGCCTGGGGTTGTTGCAGGGGGGTGAAGGTGGCACGGAAGGGTTTGCACAAGGGAGGAGTGGGCAGAAGGGAGATGACAGGTGGGGGGGGGTCCCGAGGTTGATGCAGGGGTGAAGGTGACCGTGGGTGGCTGGGGGGGTGTTGCTGGGTGGAGGTTGCCCAGAGGCAAAAGTGGCAGGACAGGTGGGTTGTTGGGGCGGGGGGTGCACAGGGGAGAAGGTAGCCGGTCGGTGGGTGTTGGAGGGGGTGGGTCTGGCTGGGGGAGGGGTGCCTGGGTTGCTCCCACATACACCATTCCCCAGGCCAGGGACTGGACCTGCCCACCTCCCGGTGCTCTGCGGGCCCGTGTGGCTCCCTGCAGCCCGGCTAGGTACCTTGCAGGCGGAGTAGACACCCAGCTTCCCCGCCCGAAAAGCAGAGCGCAGCTGCGCCTTCTTCCCCGTGCCATGGGTTGAGCCGGGCTCTCCGCTGCCCCCGGGGCTCTCAGCGGTGGCACAGGCAGCCAGCCCCCCCGCGCCCGAGCCTGCTGCCGCCACCGCCACTGAGAGCCCCGAGGGTGGCGAGGAGCCTGGCTTGGCCCGTGGCGTGGGGAAGAAGGCGCAGTTGCTAGCGCTAGACCCTCCCCTTCCCCGCTCCACCGCCAGCTGCTCCCCCTGGGGGAGGGACTAGCCGTGCCGCTGGCGGCCCCTCTGGAACTGGGAGGCAGGGAGCAGCGGCAGCCTGGTGCTCCGCTGTTTCAAAAAAATTTTTGGGACACTGCTTTCTGGCGCCCCCAATCACTTGACGCCCTAGGCGGCCGCCTAGTCTGCCTAGTGGTTGCACCGGCCCTGCATCTATTGGTGTTAACTGCAATTGTAGCATATGACAGAAAGATTCTCCATTCTGGTTCCAAGCAAGTAGAGAGGGCTGCATTAGAGCTAGGCCAGTGCATGTGCTGAAGAATCCACTGACTCAACACTCAGTGCAAGCAGAGGCCTTCTGCCCATAGATTGGAATATCAACTATATATGGGCTTCAGTGAAGCCAGGTGCCATGTTCCCAGGCGGGGAGAGGCTTGGATTCCTCCTCCCTTCCCCCTCTTGCCTTTCATCTGCATAAAACCTATTTACATACGCTGTGGGCAGGTGACTTTCACTCAAGGGAATAACATTCCAGTGCATAACTAGTGCAAATTCCCGAGTTCCAAACACATTTGGTCCAGTGTACATAGTAATCATGGTTCTTATCAATTGAGTTACAACCACTACTCTCAGTGCTGATATTTTTAAGGGAATAAAAAGTCAGCAATTCCTTGTGCACAATCCTGTGTAAATCTGTAGTGCTATGCAAATAATAAAAGTTATAATCATCTTGCTCCCAACCCAGTATGTGAGCTGCACTCTTTCATGTAAGCTGTTGTGAAAATGATATGCTGGAAATATATATGTATATATATTTTTTGAAAACTTAAACATTCTGAAAAGCATCAAATCTTATTTTATGATGATCTCTTTAAAATTTCAGTTGAGCCTAATGGGATTTTGCAAGTTGAAAAAAATTAAAATTATGTTTCCTAAAGAAGGGCAGTAAACACATTTTTAGTATGAAGGCAAAGAGGGATTTTCCAAAGTAACTAAGGCTCCTCAAAGGTATTTAGGTACCTAACGCCCACGGGAGGATCTGGGCCTTTGAGGATCTGATCCTAAGTTACATAGGAGCACAAGCCCCATTAACTTCCTTGGCACTTGTGCTTCTAAGTGTCTTAGATGCCTTTGAAAATCCCACCCCAAATGCATAAACTGCTTTTATCTCTAGTGTTCTTTATCCACCTCTGATGGATTGAGTGCCTTTAAATGGAGCATTAAATTACCACAGCCATATTATCTTTTTAAATAAAAAATAGGGTTACCTTCTGTCCAGGTTTTTCAATGATAGTCCTTTTTTTGAAGTAGTTGCCCTGGGAAATCTGAAAGGGTGCGCAGTATACATGATCAACTGTCTAGTTTTATTGGCTATCCTGTTTTTTCATACCTCAGAGGCGGCAACCCTCGTAAATGATGTTTTGTCTTTCTAGGGTTTGATCACGCACACATTGAAGTCAATGGGAGCTTTGTCATTGATTTCAATGAGTGCAGAATCAGATCCTTTCATTGTAAAATAGCATAAATAATTAGAATGTACCATTTAAAATATGCATTCTTAGCATCACATAGGTAGTTAGACATCCAAATACCATTGTAAGTCAAGTGAGATGTGTGCTTTAACTTCCCTATGCCCCTTTGAAAATCCCACCTATGAATTCAAGGTATTTTACAAGTATTAACTAATCCTTATTGCAGATCTGTGGAGCAAGAAATGTTAACCTCATTTTGCAGATCAGGAAAAAGAGTCACAGAGAGGTCATGTCATTTGCCTAAAGTCACACAGCAGTTTGCTGGCAAAGGCAGGATTAGTATTCCAGAGTCACTGGCTCCCACTGGATTTCCCTGCCTCTAATACTGCTGTGTGGGAATCGCTTAAATGAGAATTTTTTAAAAACAAAATCTTGACTCAGTTTTTGGAGCTTCCCTCCTATCAAAGTCAGATGGAAGTTTGGAGGTGAACATGCCTAAAAACAGGATAGAAATAGAGCAAGCACTTTAAGAAAATGATCACCCTGACCCAGACACCTGAAGTATTGCAAGGAAATATTCTGATTTTGAGAGGCACAGCATGCAAACAATGTTAAACTGGGCACACTAAACAATTGGGGTTGGAAGTCATAGGGTAAATATCTGTTCAGCCACTTCTTTAAGTTTCATATATTTAGTGAGATAAGAATCTCAGTGGATAACAGTTCTGTTGAGAACTTATAAAACCTTTCTGGCAAATATGTGGCATACAATTTTATTAAGTTATTCTGGAATTCCGAAGGTTGCTGGACTAGGATGAGTATGATTTTATGCTGCTTAGTTTTCTGGTGTGCTATGAATTTCCTGGTTTTTTGTTTGTTTTGTTTTGCTTTTTATTGGTCTAAGTTAACTTTGATTGTGTGGTGAATCTGAGAGTGTGCCTGAGCGAAGAAAATACTGATTTAATACTTTAATTTTTGTCGTGACATTCTCTCTCTTTCTCTCTCTCTGTACACACACACACACTTCTAATAAAATGTACACCCTTATTTCTATCTACATATACATTTTCAAGCTAAAATGTAATTAAAATAAATTATTTAAATTGAAATACAGAATGCTAAGTACCAAGGGATATTATGAAATAGAGGAGTATGAGGGGGCTTACTTGAGTCACCTGTTAGATAAGAGGTTATGAGTCAATTAATTCACCTGTGGTTGGTTGGTTTGTTTGATTGATTGATTGACTCTTGGCCAGAGCTAGGTAAGGGTCATTAGGCATCTGGCCTTTATAAAGAAGCTGAGGGAAATCACTAGAGGGGAGACTGGAGCAAAAATAGGACTCTTCTGAGAAGAGATATCCACAGAGAGCAGATCATCTCAAAAGTGGTGGAAGATGTTAGTTCATCAAAGAAAGGAGAAGCTGGGATGCTTAAAAGAGAAACTAGAAGCCTAAGAACCAAAGGGTGGCTGTGTGAAGCAGAAGCTGTGGGGAAGCAGCACATCTGAAGAAGCAGACACAACTGCTTACTATGGGGTTCTGTGCTGGAATCCAGATTAGAGGGTGGTCCTGGGTTCCCCTACCAGCCGCTGTGGAAAGGGAGTGCAAGCCCAATGAAAGGAACATAGAGCACATTGTGGGGCTGAAGAATGACCCTAAAAGATGGGCTGAAGAATAGCCAAATGGTGGTTTGGCAGGAGGTTTTTTAGTGTTGGGATGTTTTATGAACTTTTAGACCTTTATGTTACCCCAGAGAAGGACTGAACTTCATGTGACTTGGCTGAAGGGCCAAGCCATGGAATAACCAGTGAGAGGCAGATAGCCTACAGCAGGTGCTGGAGACCAGGATCCCTTGCAGCATCACATAGAATCATAGAAGATGAGGGTTGGAAGAGACCTCAGGTGGTCATCTAGTCCAACCCCCTGCTTAAAGCAGGACCAACACCAACTAAATCATCCCAGCCAGGGCTTTGTCAAGCCTGGCCTTAAAAACCTCTAAGGATGGAGATTCCACAACCTCCCTAGGTAACCCATTCCAGTGCTTCACCACCTTCCTAGTGAAATAGTGTTTCCTAATATCCAACCTAGACCTCCCCCACTGCAGTTTGAGACCATTGCTTCTTGTTCTGTCATCTGCCACCACTAAGAACAGCCTAGCTCCATCCTCTTTGGAACCCCACTTCAGGTAGTTGAAGGCTGCTATCAATTGCCCCCTCACTCTTCTCTTCTGCTTACTAAATAACCCCAGTTCCCTCAGCCTCTCCTCATAAGTCATGTGCCCCAGCCCCCTAATCATTTTCATTGCTCTCCGCTGGACGCTCTCCAATTTGTCCACATCCCTTCTGTAGGGGAGGGGGACGGGACCAAAACTGGACACAGTACTCCAGGTGTGGACTCACCAGTGCCGAATAGAGGGGAATAATCACTTCCCTCAATCTGCTGGCAATGCTCCTACTAATGCAGCCCAATATGCCGTTGGCCTTCTTGGCAACGAGGGCACATTGCTGACTCATATCCAGTTTCTCGTCCACTGTAATCCCCAGGTCCTTTTCTGCAGAACTGCTGCTTAGCCAGTCGGTCCCCAGCCTGTAGCGGTGCTTGGGATTCTTCCTTCCTAAGTGCTCTGCACTTGTCCTTGTTGAACCTCATCAGATTTCTTTTGGCCCAATCCTCCAATTTGTCTAGGTCACTCTGGACCCTATCCCTACCCTCCAGCATATCTACCTCTCCCCCCGGCTTAGTGTCATCTACAAACTTGATGAGGGTGCAATTAATTCCATCATCCAGATCATTAATAAACATTTAAACAAAACTGGCCCCAGGACCGATCCCCGGGGCACTCCGCTTGATACCAGCTGCAAAGTAGACATCGAGCCGTTGATAACTACCCGTTGAGCCTGATGATCTAGCCAGCTTTCTATCCACCTTATAGTCCATTCATCCAGTCCATAGTTCTTTAACTTGCTGGCAAGAATACAGACCGTATCTTGCTAAAGTCAAGATATATCACATCCACCACTTACCCCATATTCACAGAGCCAGTTATCTCATCATAGAAGGCAATCAGGTTGGTCAGGCCTGAGTTGCCCTTGGTGAATCCATGTTGACTGTTCCTGATCACCTTCCTCTCCTTCAAGTGCTTAAACATGGATTCCTTGAGGACCTGCTCCACGATTTTGTCGGGGACTGAAGTGAGCTGACCGGTCTGTAGTTCCCCGGGTTTCTTTCTTCCCTTTTTTAAAGATGGGCACTATATTTGCCTTTTCCCAATCATCCGGGACCTCCACCAGTCACCACAAATTTTCAAAGATAATGGCCAATGGCTGTGCAATCACATCAGCCAACTCCCTCAGTACCCTTGGATGCATTAGATCTGGATCCATGGACTTGTGCATGTCCAGTTTTTTTAAATAGTCCTTAACCTGTTCCTTCACCACTGAGAGCTGCTCACCTCCTCCCCATACTGTGTTGCCCAGTGCAGCAGTCTGGGAGCTGACCTTGTCTGTGAAGACTGAGGCAAAAAAAGCATTGACCACTTCAGCTTTTTCCACATCATCTGTCACTATGTTGCCTCCCACATTCAGTAAGGGTCCCTCACTTTCCCTGACCTTCTTCTTGATGCTAACATACCTGTAGAAACCCTTCTTGTTTCCCTTCACATTCCTTGCTAGCTGCAACTCCAATTGTGCCTTGGCCTTCCTGATTACACCCCTGCATGCTCGAGCAATATTTTTATACTCCTCTATAGTCATCTGTCCACATCTCCACTTCTTGTAAGCTTCCTTTTTGAGTTTAAGCTCACCAAAGATTTCACTGTTAAGCCAAGCTGGTTGCCTGCCATATTTGCTATTCTTTCTGCACATCCGGATGGTTTGTTCCTGCGCCTTCAATAAGGCTTCTTTAAAATACAGCCAGCTCTCTGGGACTCCTTTCCCCCTCATATTAGCCTCACAGGGGATCCTGCCCATCAGTTCCCTAAGGGAGTCTAAGTCTGCTTTTCTGAAGTCCAGGGTCCGTATTTTGCTACTCTCCTTTCTTCCTTTTGTCAGGATCCTGAACTCAACCATCTCATGGTCACTGCTGCCTAGGTTGCCACCCACTTCTACTTCCCCTACCAATTCTTCCCTGTTTGTAAGCAGCAGGTCAAGAGGAGCATGGCCCCTAGTTGGTTCCTCCAGAACTTGTACCAGGAAGTTGTCCCCAACACGCTCCGAAGACTTCCTAGATTGTCTGTGCACTGCTGTATTGCTCTCCCAGCAGATGTCAGCATGATTGAAGTCCGCCATTAGAACCAGGGCCTGTGATCTGGAAACTTCAGTTAGTTGTCCAAAGAAATCCTCATCCACCTCATCCTTCTGATCCGGTGGGCACACGCCCACCACGATATCACCCTTGTCATGGACATCATCCTGACACAAGGGGGTGTTATGGGTGATGCGTACCTTACAAAGGGCTTATGTACAGAAGATCTTGGAGCATAAATAAGGCCTCAGTCCTGCACTCATATTCACATAACCTGTATGTAGGGTCCCACTGAAATCTGTGGGGTTCTCTACAGGTGAACGGGTCTACCAAAGCAGATGTGATTGCAGGATAGGGGCTGGCAATTGATGATATGGGCCTAAGTCATGAAGTTTGGGTTCAGAATTAGATCTAAATCCCAACTTCCAAAGTTGTGGAGGGTGTTGGTTCTGTTGTTCCAATCTGCATTATTATTGCAACAATTGTATAAGTAATAATATATTTATTTAAGCATTCAGGTGCAGAATACGCTTGTGCTGGCAACTCAGTTTTTGAAGCAATTAAGCCCCTCTTGTGGGTTTTGCCGAAGAAACATAATGTAGCCACAAGTGGCTAGACAGGTGGAGAGTGTGATCCCAGCTGCTGACCAGCTAAGAACTATGCACCTAGAATAGTTAGGGCTGCTCAAAAATTGTCCATTGAAAAATTTTTCAATAGAAAATTGGGTTTTCAATTAAATGAATATTTTTGAGAAAACTGTTTGCTCTGTGGAAAACTTCATTTTTTTTTTAATTGCAAAAGCTGATCATCTGAAAACTGAAAGTTTGTCTGAAAACAAAAAACCAAAAAATGTCAATTCAGAAATGCTTCCCCACAGTCTTCTGGGATTTGTTGTTCAGGTTCCTCCCATTCTTCTCTGTGGGTCAGGTTCTCCACCTAGACTGTATGGCTATGGTACATTGTGGGAGACAAACTCCCACAATGTACCCATGATATACTGCAGTTGCTGACCAAGAGGAAAGACCATGGAGCAACATGGGAGATAGTCTGATTATTTTTTTGGTTAAAAACTTGAGATTTTTCCCTGTGGAAAAAACCTATCTTCTGACCATCTGTCTCCTTCATCCCCTGTACATTTTTGCTAATTTTGTGTATTATGCCCATCAACACATTGCCTTGTTCACTTCCCAGGATTCTCACCCATTCCCAGCACAGCTGTGGTATAGAACTATCAGCACAGAAATGCAGAATTGCCTTATCTTTCCTTCAGAAGCATTTGTTTTCCCAGCACTCCACTCATGACCAGCTAGCAAGTTTCAGTTTGTATTACAAACTTCCTGGAAGCTGTTTCAGTTGAATTCAGGAGTTCCAGAATCCTTCATCTTACCTGACAAGTAAAGAAGTTCTTGTTTCAACAAATGGTGCTTATATGTCATTGCTGAAGTTGATGGAATGATGAAATGGTTTGCCTTTTTTTCTCTTTGCTTTTATTCTGTGTTCTTTTTTTCTTAATATTTCTGTAGGACTTGAGGCCTCACGTAAATGAGGCGTGCATATTTTTCTTATCTTTCAGATCCAGGAAAGTGCTCAAAATATACTATTTTTTATTGAGCATATTTGTAAATCATTCTCAAGTTGGAAGGAGAGTTCATATATCAAACTGACAATGCAGATGGGAATATTCTGCGGAAATTCCTGTCTCAAGTCATCTTGAGTTTTGGCAAGAATCAGAGATAAAGGACATTAATGATATTTGATGATTGTACACTATCCTAGCAAAACATTTCTCCCAAAGGTTGAAAGGTTTGGTATACCAACATGATTAGAATCTACTGACCCATTACATTTCATCAGCCTTAGATAAAGATGATTGTAACCTTCATCTTTGTACTTACATGTAAGATCCTATTGTTAAAGCATCTGTTCTCTGAAACTTATGTGATGGTGGATTCCTCTGACCAGTCAGAGCTTTGAGTGTATGCGATTAGCTTTTATCACAGTTTTAAGACACCCATCCACCCGCAACCCCAATAACACGAGCAGAACAAATTCTACCAGGGAACTATGTGAAAACACATTTTGAATGCTTTGGCAAACAATGGACAATATACTGATAGAAAGAACAATCAGAACATAATATTAGATATTTGGCATATTCTTTAGATAAAACATATCACCTTATTTATATAGCTTGTTTCTAATAATTCTTTATCAATTTTTATACTGAGGCCTGGTCTACACTGGGGGGGAGGGTGGGATCAATCTAAGTTACACAACTTCAGCTACGTGAATAACGTAGCTGAAGTCGATGTACTTAGATTTACTTACCACGGTGTCTTCACTATGGTGAGTTAACTGCTGCCGCTCCCCTGTCAACTCTGCCTGCGTCTCTCGCTGAGCTGGAGTACAGAAGTCGACGGGAGAGCGCTCGGGGATTGATTTATCGTGTCTAGACTAGATGCGATAAATCGATCCCCGATGGATCAATCACTGCCCGTCGATCCGGCCGGTAGTGAAGACATACCCTTACTCTGTTTACATTTATTCCAGCTTTGCATGTTTAGTAATGTGAGCATTCTTCCATCAACTTCTCACTTAAATCCATGATGTAGTATTGGAATAACTTGAGACTTATTCAGAAGGTTTTATTTTTCATGTACAGGACTGGCTGAATTGTGGTCTTGTACCTCTCTGGAGCATTGTAGGCAAGAGTCTAGAGCTGTAGCAGCTAAATGGAAATGCTCAGAGGCATTCTGCCTGAGCAGAGCACATCTTAGCATGATGCATCAGGAAACACTGTGGGGGAATTTTCTGAGAGAAGCAGCATGCATTTTCCTAGTACCTTCTTCCAGATATTGTCAGGCTCACAGGGATACTGATGCCTAGGCCTTGTTCCCATCTCATGTGGGACTGTGGAGTGTTGCAGGGTGTATTAACTACTTTAAAGCTCAAGAGACCATTAGATCTGTGCCGGGCCTGACCTCTACATGGGTGTGCTGAGCATGAGGGGAAGAGCTTCCCAGAATCTTCAGCCCAGCTATGCAAGGCCAGTCAGAATATTTTTGATCTTTATAAGTATATGCTTCACCATGTCTTAGCCATCAATTTAAAAATAAAACAAAAAAGACATGAATAAAACTAAAAAATAGTTCAGTTTTGACAGTGAGAAAAGTTCATAGGTTTACTATATGAAGGTGCAAATTCTGTTCCACCTCTGCAGGTGTGGAAGGCCTGACCCATGGGGGAAGTGGGGTATGTGGAATGCACATGGAGCAGGATTGGGGGAGGCTACAGCAGGACCCCTCTTTTGCACCCAATACAGGGCCAACAACAAACACCATTTCTATGGTGTGGGGAGCACAGGGACTACTGGTTCTTTGCACACTCAAGGGCAGACATTGCCCTAAAAGGGATGGGGAGGGGACAATGGACATATCTCAAATCCCCCATCACAAAGTGGGGCCATTATCCTAAAGGATGGCACAGTCTGCATATTGGGAAGCATGGGAAGGGGAAGGGACTGTGTTCCTTTGAGCTCCTTTTGGCTTCATGCAACCCCAAACTCAGGCTTAGTCTAGCCCTAGAGTAAATCTGTCACAAATGCCTAAATCCATTTCAGAAGTGATTTAGGACCCTAAACAGTCATTGAGTCACTTCTCACAATTTTACCCCTTAATCTTGTAGGATGTGGAATGATCCTATCTAATAATGAAGTTTCAGGTTGATGACAGGTGTAGTTGGATGCACTGCCAATGTTGCTCACACATTTTCCACTATCATAGAGGGTCTGTCTACACTGCAATAAAACACCAATGGTTGGCCCATGTCAGCTGACTTGGGCTACCGATGTAGGACTATAAAATTGCAGTGTAGCTGTTCGGCCAGTTCAGGCTCTGGGACCCTCCCTCCTCACAGGGTCCCAGAGTCTGGGCTTCAGAATGAGCCTGGATGTCTACACTGCGATTTTATAGCCCTGCAGCCTGAGCCCAAGACAGTTGATACGGGCCATCCTCTGGAGGGGCGGGGGGCGGGGAGGGGTTACTGGAGTGCAGACATACCATTAATGCACACCTGAATTAAAGCTAAGACACTGGTGGTATTACAGGACACCAGTCTTGCAAATTATTTCTGCATTTCCATTATTAACTCTGGATGAGGGAGCTTTATGTTCACATTCTCTCTCCCCCTCCCTCCAGGTATGAGCATTAATGCAATACATTACATTTGCTAAATGATGAGGGGGCTCATCAGGATCCTGATTTTTTTTTTTTTTTTTTTAAACCAAATGCCAGTTGGGACACTTTGCAGTCTGTAAATCCAGATAGTTGTATGGTCTTTATTAGCACAATATCTGAACATTTTAGAAACCGAGCTGGTCAGAAAGTGGGTTATTTTAATCCACAGAAAACTGATAGAAAAAATTGTTTTCATCAACATTTTCCAGAGAAAAGTTTGACTTTATGGTATAAAACCAAAAATTGAAATATTTTGGCCCAATAGTGAAATACTATGATTTGGAAACACTGTGGTAACTTATGGAGTTGTAGTTTTAGGTGTGTTAGTCTCCCATTCTCCTCTATAGGCCAGGCTCACTGGTGGTATTGCATCTCCCATGATGCACCATAGTCTCCCCTAATAGTGAGGGGAGGCAGTTGCATCATGGGAGTCCATGGTCATGGTGCATTATGGAAGATGCAGTCCAGCTGTGGAGCCCTGCTCATGTAGGTGAATGGGGATATGAGAAAATTGAACTACAACTCCCATATGATACCACAGAGGGATTTTGATTTTCTGGCTTAACAAATGCCTGAAAACCAATTTTTTTTTAATGAAAAAATTAAATTTTCCAGAGAACACGTTGGAGGAAAAGTTTTTTGTTCAAAATTCCATTTTCAGTCAAAAAGAGTTTCAATGGAAAATTTTCAATCATCTCTACACAGAAACATTGAACTACTTCTTCACAATTCCCCACCCCACATGAGGTAAGGTAGTATAGTTGTCTCTCTTTTGTAGAAGGAGAATTGAAGCACAGGGAAATGACTTGCTCTGTGTCACAGGAAGTCTTGTAGCGCAGCTGGGAATTAAACTGAGATCGCCTGGGTCCCAGTCCAGTGATTTAGTTACCAGACCACCTCCCTGTTGCCATTGCCATCCCTATGAATAATTCTAGAGTACAGATGAAGGGAAGACATCATCAACCTTATCAGCATATCATTTTTAGTTAAGTAGTAGATAATCCAGTCATCTGGATATGTATTGTGTAATTGACCTGTGTAGAAAAATGGTGGGAAAAATGTGGTTTTTTTTCTTTTGCTCTTAAGATTTTTTCAAGTGCACATGACAGATTTTATGGAACACAGCCTAAAACCTGTTGTGTTTTCATACCTCTCAGTATGTTTTCAACTGCAATATATCTAACTTCATGCATTGAGAGCCCCTGTCAAATTCCTAGGGGGCTTTCAAAGCTGTATTAGGATTCTTTTAATGCTTCCCTTTTAGATTTTCTTAACACATGCAAAAGCTTGAAAAGGGCTCAAAATTCCAAGTATTGCGTTACTGATTATATAATTTTGGTGCTGTCCAGTTTTTAACCAGCCTGACTGGTTTTTGTGCTGCATTGCTGGTTGCTTGTGGAGGGGAAAAATGGCACATTAAATCTCTTCACACTTGAGACCAATGTTCCCTGTAACTGTGTGTGTGTATAACCATGCAGCAATCTTGTAACTACTGTCAAGGGCCTGGAAGAACAGCTAGCAACTGGGTTGCACTCTGCATGTCAGGTCCTCAACCTGCTGAAACCATGGTGACTCCAGGGACCAGGAAGTGGGACAGACCTGAGGCCTACCAGCAGAGAGGGGTAAAGATCAAGGTGGGAAAGAAGGGATTCTCGCTATAGTCAGCACTAAAACTGGGCAAAAAAGGACTTTACGCATCTCTGAGCATGCACCCTACTTGATGCACACTTCAAAAGAAGGTGTGTGTGCGGGGGACACCCAGATTCAAAGGTGCTTCCTATCATTGGTGCTTTCAGCAGAACTCCATTGGCTATTAGGAAAATTTAAATAGGCCCTTTGGGACTATTACTCTGACAGCTTTAGGCTGAAATTTTGTATTTCAAAGTGCTACACAATGCAAAATATCTGGTATTTTTAAAGGTCTTTAGTTTTTTAGTTTTCACTCTCTCTATCTGTGACACCCTCTTAGCAGATTGAAAAAATAAGACATTACTTTCCTATGTTTCTGCATTTGGCAAATGCTTTCTTCCCCTCCTCTTTGTAGAGTTTCTTATAGACAACAAGCCAACATACTTTCTTTTTCACTTTTGTTATGCATGCTAATTGCAGCAATATTATTTCACTATTATAGAAGAAGGGACTTTGTCTGCTTTTACATCTGTCTGTCTAGATACTTATATTGTACTCATAAGTATCTTAACTGTTTTTATGCAGCAGTGGTATGGTACAGTATAATAAGTTACAATATTTTGTATTAATATTATTAGCACATCTGTGGAATAAGGGTTGTTCTTAAATTGGCCAAAAAAGACTTTTTGTGGGGTAGAGGGATAGTTATTTTAAATCAGTGCTGCAACTTTTTGACCAATTCAATTAGTTCATTTACCTTTTGTGCTGCTCTTCTTTCTCAAAATGTCAGCTTGTTTTCACTATAATGAGGTTAAAATACCACCACATCTGCTAGTTCAGTGTGGTTTCTCCAAACACTTATACTACACTAGCAGCATTCTTTGTCTAGGATTTGGTCTAGGAGTCACAACGATGTTTTCAAAAGCCAGAACAGTCTTACTTTCTCTTTATCTGGCATGACATTATAGGAATAGTAACTTCTTGTTAATCACATAGTACAGTTGGAAATATGCCATAAAGAGTTTGTGGAGTGCTATGAAATTGCCACTTGGGCAGTCTTTGGGTCAAGTTGGGCTTTTTAAAAAAAAAAAATCCCATTTCCTTTGATTTTGGCCCCATCATTTTTTTAAAACAAGATCCAGGCTCAAGGCCCTTTTAAGCCAAGCCAGAAAAGTGGTTCCCAAAGAGTATATTTGTAGTCTGTTTAAACCTACTCACCCAGAACATGGTAAGTGGGTCACTTGTAGTACAATCTTTTCTTTTCAGGATAATGAGAAGATTGCAATAGACTCATACAAATTATTCCACATTGCCTATAAAAATGTTTTTTAAAGTCTGGCGGGAAGAAAGTGGGGGAGGAAAGTATGAAGTCTGCCTGTCTTCAAACAGCTCCATTCTTATTAGAGTCTTATTCTGATGCTGAATGTCTATTTAAGAAGAGATTAATCAAATGTCCTCGTGATTACCAGCTCCTTTTCTGGCACTGTTATAATACAGACTTGTTGATATATAATATCTCAGTTGAGTAGACTTTGATAGAGGGGAAAACATTCCCTCACTTTCCCAGTAGGAGTGCGCCACAATAAGAAGACAGTACTAGGCCAAAACATATTGGACAGACAAGCCCATAGTGATCTGGCCACTAGAGAATTCCCCAGATGGAGGGAAATTCCTCAGATGAGATAAAGCTGAAGTAAAATCTCTCTGCCACCCGCTCACTTGCAGCCCCAGGGGTAAGAAGAGTGAGTGGGAGAAAGGCATGCCAGAAGTTTTCAGCACTCTGCTTGTTTTTGTTTTTTGTTTTCCAGTTGCCAGAATCCACCTTCATGACCATAGGTAATCAAATAGGTAAGAGTAGCTGTGAGGCTACTTTAATTTACACTGGTGTCTGGGTAGGTTTCTGATCAAACCAGAATAGGGGAGGCATAGGCATATACCTTTGCCACTGTTGCTGGCACAGAGTGCCCGAGGAAAGCAACAGCGGGGTTCGTTGCCCGGTGTGCTTCGCGCCAATGAACACACCAGTTTGGAGAAGCAATCAAAGTTTATTTGAGATCTCAAAGCGGTGCAAGGAGACTGGCACATCTCAGATCAAGCACACCATCATAAGCAGCTTTTCTCTTTTTATACATTTTGCAGCTAAGCTTTTTCCTTCTCCCCCCCTTCCTCTCCCCCTCCCCCCCCGTAATAGTTTACATTAAGCAAGTAGCAAGCAATTACATTTAAGCAGTTAAATCATCTTGGCGGCTATAAGTCCAGCTTGTTAGTAACTTCTCTTTGAATTAGTATCTTGTCCCTTTCCTTTGATTTGTTATTTTGCCTTTCAGCCAGAAGTATGCAGGCCTCATTATTACCGCTTGGTACCGGTATGAGCGGCGCTGCACCTGATAACTGGCTGTTACACATTCCAATTTCTGCATCTGGCTTTTGAGGTTGATTAGAGTTTAAACATGGAAGGACTTTGGTTCATTTAGGCCTAGTGCAGGAAGGCTTCATCGACACTCGTGGTCTTCCACCCTCCCGAGTTACCTAGGGTTATGCCTAATGACACCAACAACTCCCTCCTTTGAGAATACTCAACAAGCCTTTGGCTGAGTTTTCTCATATTCTGTGGACAAGATACGATTGAGTGCCATGGAGCTGGGGTTATAAATGAGAGGGCATGTCGGGACTTTTGGGGAACGGGGGGCACAAAGCTTACGGAGGAGCATTTTAAAACAAGCGATCAGGAGGAGGGTGACCAGGCACAGTACCACACCTTTGAGGAGGAGACGCACAAGGCCACCCCCTAGTCCTCCCAGGTTGGGCAACCAACTCCAAAGGGAATCGAAAACCGTGGGTTCCCTTTCCTGGGCCTTCCACTGCTCGAAAGCCTGTTCAGCCGACAGGACGTGCTTGTTAATGTCCTGTGAGTTTTTTGGGACATAAGTGCAACATTTACTCCCAATAAGGGCACACACCCCGCCCTGGGAGGCTAAAACATAATCTAAGGCCTGTCTGTTTTGCAGGGACAGCAACCGGAGCTGGTAAAGCTCTGAGTTAAGGCTTTTCTCTATGGCCAAGGTTTCATTGGCGAACTTGGTGAGAAACATAGAGAGCCTTCGATAAAATTGAGCCAGCCGTCCCACCCCATAGGATGGGAGGAGGATCATACCCAACCTGTCTCCTTCCGTAATGGGCTCTGGGGTGGCATACAAAGATCTACGCTGTCTGGGGCGGCCAGGAGGCAGTTTAGGGAAGACACGAAGGGGAGGGGCAAGATATCCTAGATAGCAGCTTCCATACCACCGATGCGGTAGCCACTTATAGGCAGAGGTACCGCAAATGTAAAAGGAGTGGCCATTCCCTACCAAGCCATTATAACCGCTATTCCACCTACTTGTTTGGGTGTCACTAAACGCTCCGAACCAGGCGGTAGAGTCGGATCTGCCGTTAACATAGACAGGGATGGAAGCGTCACTGTCAGGGGATAAATAATACTGACAGGTGCTATTCCCAGCAAACCAGGTGTGATTGCTGGACTTAAACTGTCGATAGCACACCAAACCAGGGGCCACTGGCTGCAACCTAATAGGGGAAGGGAGATGTGTTGAGTTGGCCTGTGGCTTCCAGGGGTCATCCCTTAATGCATACTGGGATTCAATGGTACAGTTTTGCGACAAGGGGGTACCCGAGGTATTTTTTCCCCTACTGAACCATCCCCAGCAGATATCTGACCAATTCTGGGGGACCACCCTCCAAGGTAACCCTGCCGCGTGGTGCGGGATTTGGGAGCATACCCAGCAGTTAGAGAGGTTAAACTCTTGGGCAAAGCAAACCTTCAGGGCCTCATACGTATTTGTTTCTAAGTTGATAGGGATTTTTCTCCATCCCACATGTGCCTGGGCGGAAACGGGAGTCAATGAGAGGAGTGCCCCTATGGCAAAGAGTAACACAGTGGCAGACCCTGGACCTGTTTCCATTTTGGGCAGGTGACCCTGGGGTCTAACAATTACAATTCCCCAAATACCCACAAAATAACAATTACCAATAGCAGGCAGACTAAAAACAAAAGGGACCAGGCCACCAGGTTAGGCCGGCCCTGTGAAAATAAATACAACCAATGCTCAGAGTTTTCGCGGGGAGTGTGCTGCGACTGTCCAAAGAGGTCCCAGGGCATTCCCAGCAGACCTTATTGTCTTTTGAATAACAGTTTAAGTCCCAGGTCGTCGCTGGCAGTCTTTTCCGTAGGCTGGACGGTCCACCGTTCAGGAGCAGGCACTGCTTTTAGACGAGAGTGATGGATCCAGTTTTTGTGTCCCTCAACCTTTGCTGCTGTGTGCGAGACCAGCAGGACGGTGTGGGGTCCCTTCCACTTCTCTTGGAGAGGCTCGTCCTTCCAGGTACGAACGAGAACGGAGTCACCTGGTTGCAGGGAGTGGACAGGGGCATCCAGCGGGAGAGGCTGCAAATCTTTGGTATACCTGTGGAGAGAACAGAGAACAGCAGACAGAGAGCACATGTACTGAGATAAGAAGCCACAGTCTACCTCCCACTCCCCTAACAGAACCGGTGTACCGTTCATAGGCCATGCCCTTCCAAACATAACCTCGAAGGGACTAAGCCCTAATCTGCCCTTTGGGAGTGCGCGAACTCGGAGCAAAACAAGGGGTAAAGCATCAGGCCACTGTAGGGAAGCCTCCTGGCAGACCTTTGAGAGATGTCGCTTGAGTGTCTGATTTGTACGCTCCACTACCCCACTGGCCTGCGGTCGCCATGGAGTGTGGAGCTTCCAGGGGATTTGCAGGGCATCCAATATCTTCTGAATGACTTGAGATGTGAAGTGTGTTCCGTTGTCAGATTCCATCCACTGGGGGAGTCCGAAGCGGGGAATGATTTCCTTGACAAATTTAAGAGCCACCGTTTTGGCAGTGTTGTTTCAGCATGGGAAGGCTTCAGGCCATCCGCTGAATCGATCCACCAAGACGAGGAGCTATCTGAACCCTTGGGTTCGGGGGAACTCAGTAAAATCTATTTGCCAAACCAGTCCCGGGCCTGGGGTAGGTTCCAGAGTGGCTGGTGGCACTGACACTCCCGATCGAGGGTTATTCTTTTGGCAGATCAGACATTCAGCCTGTACCTGGGAGGCCAGGGGTCTAAGTCCAGAGGTTAGAAAATATTTATTCATAAGCTGGGTAAGAGCCTCTCTGCCGGCGTGGGTGGTCTGATGTAGTTTCTGTAGCACTAGCCGTATTAGATTCTTTGGTAGGAGGATTTTTCCTTCCGTGGAGTGGAGCCATCCCTCCTTTTCCTGGAGCCCAAGTGTGTCGGCCAGGTTCCTCTCTTCGTGAGAGTACTGAGGGGCCGGGAGCTCCCCCACTGATGGGATGAGGGCATGCATATGGGCATCCTCAGCTTCCCGTGGTTCCAGGGTAGCAGCTCGCTTGGCCTCCCTGTCCGCCCTGGCATTACCCCTAGCCACATCTTGATCTTCCCTTTGATGAGCTTTGCAGTGTACCACTGCTACCGCTGAGGGGAGCTGTACCGCTTCTAAAAGCTGGAGAATTTGAAGCCCATGCTTGACCAGAGAGCCTTGGGCTGTTAGCATTCCTCTCTGCTTCCACAGACCTGCATGAGCGTGTAGCACTCCAAAAGCATATCTGGAATCAGTAAAAATGTTAACTCTTTTTCCTTTTGACCGTTCAAGTGCACGGGTTAAGGCTATCAATTCAGCCAGTGGTGCTGATGTCCCAGCAGGTAAACCCTCTGCTTCCACGGTTTCGTGGAGAGTTACAACAGCATTGCCCGCCCTCCTTTGTCCGTTTGTAACAGTACTACTGCCGTCGGTGTACCACTCATTCTGCATTAGGGAGCGGTTGATCTTTTAAGTCCGGGCGGCTGGAGTATTGGGCATCTATGACCTCCAAACAGTCGTGTTCCTGCTCCTCTGTTTCTGGCAGCATGGTGGCTGGGTTAAGGGAGGGGCAGGTCTGTAGGGTAACTTCAGGATTTTCTAAAAGTTTAGCCTGATACTGAGCTACCCGAGCCTGTGTAAGCCAGAGACCACCCTTAGTATCCAGCAGGGCTTGGACCATGTGGGGAGTATACACTTGCACAATTCCCCCCAGTGTCAGTTTCTCGGCTTCCCCAAGCACTAGGGCAGTTGCTGCGACCGCCCGTAAACATGCCGGCCATCCCTTAGCAACTTGATCCAGTTGTTTAGAGAAATATGCCACGGGACGTTTCCAGGTGCCTAATAACTGAGTAAGCACTCCCAGGGCCACCCCTTTCCTTTCATGCACATACAGTTGGAACGGCTTAGTGAGGTCTGGCAGACCCAGGGCTGGGACTTCCATCAGTTTCCTTTTTAAAACCTTAAATGCCTTGTCGGCTTCTGAGGACCAGTGAAAGGGGTCATGATCCGCTCCCTTAATGCATTCGTACAAGGGTTTAGCCCACAGTCCAAACTCTGGGATCCATATTCTGCAGAAGCCTGCCATGCCCAGAAACGCCCTGAGCCATTTACGATTGCTTGGGATAGGAATTTGACAGATAGCTTCCTTCCTTTCATTTGAAAGCTGACGCTCCCCCTGCCCTATGTGAAACCCTAAGTACTGTACTTCTGGGAGGGCAATCTGAGCTTTACTCTGTGCTACCCGATATCCTCGGAGTCCAACAAAGTTCAGGAGGCTCACAGTGGCTTTAAGGCAAGGGGTTAGACCCACAGCGGCAATTAACAAGTCATCTACATATTGCAGGAGGAGGACCTTGTCCTCATTGTCCCACTCCTCCAAGTCTCTGGCCAGGGCCTGGCCGAAAAGGGTGGGGGGATTTTTAAATCCCTGGGCCAACACTGTCCAGCAAAGCTGCTTTTTAACCCTTCTCTTGTCCTCCCACTCGAAGGAGAAAATCTCCTGAGATTGGGTGTCGACCGGAATCATGAAGAAAGCATCCTTTAAAGCTAGGATCGAAAAATGGTGTACTGCCCCCCTATAGAGGCCAACAGTGTATACGGGTTTGGAACAAGGGGATGCAGAGTCTTAAGCCGCTCATTAACCGCCCTCAGGTCCTGGACCAGCCGATATGTGCCATTGGGCTTTTGTACAGGCAAGACGGGAGTGTTCAAAGCTGACTGGCATTCTCGAAGTACCCCGTACTTTAGGAACTGGTCTATAGTCTCCTGCAGTCCCTCTCTGGCTTCTCTTTTGATCGGATACTGCTTAATTCGCACCGGACCTTTTCCTGGCAAGAGCTGAACATTAACGGGGGTTTGATGGGCTGCTTTTCCTGGGACCCTGGACGCCCATACCAGTGGATATACCTGCTTCTCCCACTGGCTCCATTCTGGGGCTTGCATGGCTGAGGGCTCAATTGCAAGGGTCATTATCCACGCATTCTCGGGGGGTAAGGTGAGGGTTATTTCATCTTGGGTGAAATGCAGGGTGGCACCTAAGCGACAAAGCAGGTCCCGTCCCAGTAGAGGCGTTGGACAATCGGGGAGGTAAACCAGTTTGTGAGATAGAGTTCTGTTTCCCAAAGCACATTCCGCTGGGGCATACACTGGGCACTTGGTTCCTTTTCCTGTGGCGCCCACCACAGTGAGGGAGTCTGCCATGGGCAGCTGAAGGGGTTGGTTTACGGCGGTTCGTGCCAGAGTCTATTAAAAAGTCTATGTCCGAATCTCCCACCCGCATTTTTACTCGGGGTTCCGGGGGCAGGATAGTCCGTCTCCCCTGACACCCCTATTCCTGATCCTCCGCTGCCATCATAGGGGTACCTTCCCGTTCGGGGCACTCATTTTTCCAATGTCTCTCCTTTCGGAATATGGCACACTGGTTGCGACCCAGATGCCTTTCCTGTGAGCCAGGGTGCCCACGTCCACGGCCTCTCATTCCCCGGCCCCTTCCAGCTTCCTGAAACTTTCCCTTGCCATTGGCCTGTACTGCTGCGACCATCATTTTCACTTGCCTCTTTTCCTTTTCTCCCTCCCTAAGGCTGTAAACCCTGTTTGCAGTTTCCAGAATTTGTGCCATGGTCATGCCCATCAAATCCTCCTTTTTCTGTAGTTTCCTTTTAATATCAGGGACGGCACGGCTGGTAAAGATACCCTTTATAATTGCCTCGGTGGCCAGATCATCGGGATTGGCATTAGTAGTTTGCCTGATGGTATCCCGAATACGCTGCAGAAAAGCAACCGGACTTTCTTTTGGCTCCTGTACTAGCTCATACGGCTTTGCCCAATTGCTATGTCGGACAGCTGAGTGTTGGAGACCATGTAAAAGCAATTCTTTATACGTATTGAGGCGGGTCTGATCCTGAGGCTCATTAGGATCCCACCTTGGATCCGCTATGGGGACCATATTGGCAGGAATGGGGACATTCTGGATATCCAGGTCATGTCTCCGCTGTGTCTCCTCCCTCGCCTTAGATATAAGCTGATTCCGCTCCACCTCAGACAACAGGGTCCGCATAAGGACATTACAATCATCCCAGTCAGGTTTATGGCTAGCCAGGTACCCCTCAAAGACCGAGATAAACTTGCTTGGGTTCGTTGAAAATTCCCCTGCCTGTGCCTTAAAGGCTGCTAGGTCCACCGGGTTAAAAGGCACATGCGTATAGACCTGCATAGTAGTGGCCGGGCGATTGTTTGCTTCAGGACGGGCTATCCGAGTCTCAATAATCAATGGACAGAATCCCACCGAGGGGGCGATCTCTGGGACCTGTGGCACCTTGTCTTTATATGGTGGGGGTGTTGGAGCCAAAGAGGACACCGGCTCCGCCATCACAACCGGGGAGGGGTTCGAGGGACTAACATTAGCCACTGCCGATCCTGTCGGGGTTAAATTACACCTCTGCAAAAGATCTGACCTATCTCTTAGCAACATAAACAACTGTACATACATATGTTCATTCCATTTACCCGTTCGCTGACAAAACAGATGTAATTGAAGGATCGTATTATAATTAAGTGATCCTTCCGGTAGCCACCTTTCCTGGTCCTCTAGCTGATATTGAGGCCAGTCTACTGTACAGAACCTTTTCAGTTTACTTTTAGTCAATGGATCCGATTCAAACACTTTCCAGTTCACCAGAATGCATTCTAAGGGTGTACACCTTGCCCTGCCTGTAGTACTCTGTCCCTGCCCCATACTCTAGGGAGACACTGGGCGTCCCCAGGTCAAAACAGGTAAAGTCCCCACTGGACTGTTCCTACCTCATCCAAGGGTCCGGTTTCGCACCGTCGCCCTGTCCACGGGACCGGTTCCCCACCGTCGCCCGCAGCCGCTTCTCCACTGTACGAGCGCGTTGCACCGTTGTGCCCTCTGGGGTCGACCAAACCGCGTCTCCGCCGAGGCCCCCGATGAAGTCACCGGTGCGCGCTGGGCATCGGTCGTCGCCGCAATCCGTCGACCTCTGAGACGGGTCCGGGCAAGGCTAAATTTCAACCTCGAGCCCACCCAGGGACGCCAAGACTGTTGCCGGCACAGAGTGCCCGAGGAAAGCAACAGCGGGGTTCGTTGCCCAGTGTGCTTCGCGCCAATGAACACACCAGGGTGGAGAAGCAATCAAAGTTTATTTGAGATCTCAAAGCAGTGCAAGGAGACTGGCACGTCTCAGATCAAGCACACCATCATAAGCAGCTTTTCTCTTTTTATTCATTTTGCAGCTAAGCTTTTTCCTTCTCCCCCCTTCCCCCTTTCCCCCCCCCCCCCCCGTAATAGTTTACATTAAGCAAGTAGCAAGCAATTACATTTAAGCAGTTAAATCATCTTGGCGGCTATAAGTCCAGCTTGTTAGTAACTTCTCTTTGAATTAGTATCTTGTCCCTTTCCTTTGATTTGTTATTTTGCCTTTCAGCCAGAAGTATGCAGGCCTCATTATTACCGCTTGGTACCGCTTTGTACCGGTATTACCGCTGCACGTGATAACTGGCTGTTACACATTCCAATTTCTGCATCTGGCTTTTGAGGTCGATTAGAGTTTAAACATGGAAGGACTTTGGTTCATTTAGGCCTAGTGCAGGAAGGCTTCATCGACACTCGTGGTCTTCCACCCTCCCGAGTTACCTAGGGTTATGCCTAATGACACCAACACCACCTTCACTTTTTCTGCCTGTAAGCACAACTTGACCAGAACAGAGAATTGGACCTATTGTGCTTAGGTTATATAGAATAAAAGCAGTGGGTCAAATTCTGCCTACGTTTACAACAGTACAAATCGAGAGTATGTGAGGTTACTAGTAGTCAGTGATATTAATCAAATTTACACTGATACAACTTGACCTTTGGTGGTAAGACAATTAGAGGATTTTCCCCATGAGCTAGTGGTCTTCATGATATTAAGCACATTCATAAGGTAACCCTGGCATGCTTTTTTTTGTGGTGGGGAGGGCTGTGGGAAGCATATTTGGAGGCCGTCATTTTGTGTGGGGCCTTTACACCCCCTACATTGCTGCTGAGTGTTCTAGATATGTTCAGCATAGTTCATCTTCTCTGAAGCTGAATATACTAGATATGCTGTAACATTCTTCTGATTTGAATGAAATATTAATATAATATTGATATCCGCACAGCAGGTAACCCACAGGACCAGCAGTAAAGGTTTCATCATGATTAACTCATTTGTCATTAATGTTGGACTAGAATAATGTGGATGGGAGTTACATTGTAATTTAGCAAAAAAGTATGGTGGAAAACAGTCAGTAAGCCACCTGACAACCTAAGATCTATCATCACATAGGAATTAAGACAGGAAAAACTAATGACACAACTTGACGTAACTGCCAATCTAAGGTTCCTTCAAGTATCTGAGAAGCAAGATAATCCCAATGCTAATGCAAGCCTTTAAGATCGTGTGCATGCATTATGCATGCTTTAGGTCTCCCCTCCCACATTTTAAAAATGCTTGTAATTGTTAGTTTCCTGAACATTATACTGCAACAGCTGCCTGGAGACCAGCTGTGTCATAGGGAGGAAACAGCAGATCTCTGGCTGGTTGGCAGCAGATCCTGGTGCCTAAAATTAAATTCTTACAAATGAGAATGACTGATTGTGTCGGAATCAGAAAATCCCACACGTTCTTCTGCTCCCACTAGTTAGCATTTGGCATTGCATTATTCACTAGCTGACGAGTGGTGGAAAAAGTGTTTGGCAAAAGCCCATACTTGAATGAGTTTAGGCATGGCAGTTGTAGGCAGGTGGTGTGCTCTGACTGCAGTTTACTATACTCAACATGATTGTTTCACCTAGGGTGACCAGATGTCCCGATTTTATAGGGACAGTCCTGATTTTTGGGTCTTTTTCTTATATAGGCTCCTATTACCCCCCACTCCCTGTCCCGATTTTTCACACTTGCTGTCTGGTCACCCTAGTTTCACCACTACCTTGTTTGACATATCCATCCCTTTATCTTTCATCGTATACTTAGATAGTCTTTTGCTCCAAAGAGCTAACAATCTTATTATGTATGTTTACAGAACTACTGAAGTAAAGCTTTTGTTTCTGATTGGGGATAATATGCTTCAGACTTACCATGAGTACTGAAATATATTTTTGCATTTTAGTGTGTTTCTGTAAATGAAGAATATTCTCATTTTAAACAATATTAAAATCAATGGGATCTATGAAATTAAGATCGTATGCTTTGAGATCTCTGGGCCCAAACAACCCTCCCCCCCCCTTTTTTTTTTCTTCCATTGCTCTGAGATAAATATAGGTTTAAGCTGAATATTATCCACAATTTGCTACCTTTGAATGACTGTGAAATTCACAAGATTCCAGATGTGCAGCAGATGTCTGTCCCACTGACCAGATTGAATACCTCTCTAGCTTTTGCAGTCAATGAGATGGGGGCAGATGAGGCTTTGAAATATGTAAAATATAAGGATACATGTTGAAGCAATTTAAAGTTACCTCTGAAACTTACAGGTTAAAATTTAGAAATTTTAAGATGTCTAATGATTATTATATGGAGTGTGCTCATAAACTATTGGGTTTTGTTAAGAAGTGGGTTACTGGGGAAAAAGCTTATGGTTATTTCGAAAAACAGTTGCAATTAATTACACCAGAACAGTTATTAAGATTAGTTCAGATGAAACCTGGGCTACCATATGAAAAAAAAAAGCCAATTCTGTTTTGCAAGCTGCAGAAATTGCAGACAAATATGTACAAAATCAGAATCATGAAAGGAATAAGCCCCTGAGAAAAAACAATCACTCTGCACCACAATTTAAAAAGGATGAAGGGTTTAAGGGTAAATCTAATCCGAACTTTGTTAAAAAAAAGAGTTTAAAACCTGTTATCCTGAAGGAAAGCTGGTTTTCTGTGGAATGCCAGGCCATATAAAGCCAAATTATCCAAAGATTCAATCTGCACCCACTATAAGTGACAATGTTGTAGCTGTGAGTGCGGATGCTAACTCTGTAAGCACTAACACTACCACATTAGCCCCAAGAGAAGTTTTGGAGGGAGGACACGGTCTCATAAATTACATTAGAACTGAGTCTTGGGAAGGTAGTGAAGAATTTATTAAGAAAGCAAAAGTGAATGGTTGGGAATGCTGCGGTTGGCGTGACACAGCATCTGACATTACTTTGGTTAAAGGATGTTGGAGGACAAACTGGCTGGCAGAAGCATAACCCTTCTGGCCCTAGCCAAGTTTCCAACTGTCTCTTTGACTAAGATCCACCTGGAGTGGGGGGATTTTAGTGATGAAATGGTGGTAGGCATTAGGAATTGACTTCCTGCAGATATTCTAATTGGTAATGACATTATAACTAGGTTTAATCTGGTTAATGTAATAACTAGGTCCCATGGGAAGTACACCTCTACCCCGATATAATGCGACCCGATATAACACGAATTCAGATATAACGTGGTAAAGCAGCGCTCCGGGGGGGGCGGGGCTGCACACTCCGGTGGATCAAAGCAAGTTCGATATAACGTGGTTTCACCTATCATGCAGTAAGATTTTTTGGCTCCCGAGGACAGTGTTATATCGGGTTAGAGGTGTACTGTTCTCATAGAATCATAGAATTCTGATGCATCTATCTTGCCTGTTGCCAGTGAGAAGAGCTGTGAAGGGGAGGAGAACTTTTGCTGTCATTAATACTACTTGTAAAACTTCATGCTAGAAGTGGAGTTTTATACGGTGGTATGGGGGGGGAAATCTCTTAATCTCACATTTTACCAAATTTCTAGGCTGCCAAAAAATAGAATTGAATTGGCAACACTTTAAAAGTAAGTTTCACCAAGGTCAAATAAAAAATAATAAATATTTCTCAAAAGTATAAACGTGAGATGGTTTAAGTGTGGGGCACTAAGGTACTTTTATTTCTGCTAAAAGGGCTGGTTTGCATTAAAAGATGACCACTCAAATCCATTATAACTATAGTTTGTTATAGTAATTATTATGAATTGTGGTTTTTTTTGTTTTTCTTCCTGTGTCATTAGTACAAGCACCCTTTGCCTGTGATGAACCTATCAGAATGTTAAGTGTTGTGGCTTTTTGGTAGGTTGTATTGTAGGGTGTTTGTGGGGTTTTTTTGGGGGGAGGGTGTGTTATCTTGTTTCGAGGATGTGAGAGGCTATATAAACACAGATCTTGTTTTGTGCTTGACTGATTTTATATTTCCTTGACCTCAGTTCTCATTGTTCTTTGAACCACATAAAAGTCTTATCAAGAGTGAAGATGGCTTTTTTTGCCAGGATGGCCAGTGATAATTGTGGATGTGCAATTTCATTTCACGTGCCCTCCTCTGTGGAGGTTTATAAACTATGTTGAAATCCATGGATCATGGTAGCTAAATTTTTTAATCATTGCATCTTTTTTTTTAAAATCTTTCTTTGATGTTTTTTTTGGCTATGTTCTTAAAATTTGGAAGTCAGTTTTCAAAGCTTCTTAAACCAATGCTAAATAGAGGCCATTCCTCCTGGACCTCTTCTTTATTCTGCATTATCTGTTAGAGTAGCATAGCAACATAAAACCGTTAGACGGCAGCTGCCTGTCAAGCTTAAGGTAGCAGGTACCTTTGCTATTACTGGGGTAACTGGTTCTGTTGATGTAGACATGATGGTGAATGAGGACAAACAAAGGAATGGATTTTTAACAGCAGCCTGTAGTGTAATTTATTAAACTCAATACAGGAAGGAGTGCTACTGCTCTGTCACCCATCCTCTGTGTTCTCTCACCTATCAGGCATTTTAACTGGTTCCATTGTAGATGGGTTACAAGGCTCCTCCTATATAACCCTTAACTCAGTAGACTCTCCTCAGCCTACCCATTGGACTCAGCTTGCTCTTCTGAATACTATCAGCCACACCCTTGCAAGGGGGACAGATGGTACTAAAAGGCCAGCTGTGATCCACCTGCCAACAGTGTTTCCTCTAATTTTTCCTGCACATGTGCAGAAACAAAATTCATGTGGTGGGGGTGGGGCTGAGGCAGGGCCGGCTCCAGGCACCAGCCGACCAAGCACGTGCTTGGGGTGGCACCTGGTAAGGGGCGGCCAATCTTGGGGTGGTGGGGGGCACTCAGGGTTTTTTGTTTTTTTGGGGGGGGTTCGGTCGGGCGGCGCTGGGGGTGGGGTGGGTTGTTTTTGTTTTGGTGGCTGGGGGGGGGGATTCGGCAGCGGCGCTCCACGGTGGGGGGGGGTGTTCGGCAGCGCGGCTCGGCGGTGAGGGTGTTTAGTGGCACTCGGCGGGAGGTGTGTGTGGCGGCAGGAGGGTTCGGTGGCGCGGCGCTCTGCGGTGGGGGGGGTGTTCAGCGGCACTCCGCGGCGCTCTGCGGGGGGCTGGGGGGTTCGGCGGCGCTCCGCGGGAGGTGTGTGTGGCGGTGGGAGGGTTCGGCGGCGCAGTGCTCCGCGGGGGGGGGTGTTCGGCAGTGCTCCGCGGGGGGCTGGGGGGTTCGGCGGCGCTCCGCGGGAGGTGTGTGTGGCGGTGGGAGGGTTCGGCGGCGCAGTGCTCCGCGGGGGGGGGTGTTCGGCAGTGCTCCGCGGGGGGCTGTGGGGTTCGGCAGGGGGGTTCGGCGGCGCTCCGCGGGGGGCTGGCGTGTTCAGCGGCGCGGCGCTCCGCGGGGGGCTGGGGGGGGTTGGCGGCACGGCGCTCCGCAGGGGGCTGGGGGAGGGTTCGGCGGGGGGGTTCGGCGACGCTCCGTGGGGGGCTGGCATGTTCGGCGGTGCGGCGCTCCGCAGGGGGCTGGGGGGAGTTGGCGGCAAGGCGCTGGGGGGGTTCGGCGGTTCGGCGGTGCGGCGCGGCAGCGCGGTGCTGAGGGTGTGTGTTATGGCGGCGCTATGGAGGGCGGCACTCTTTTTTTTTTTTTGCTTGGGGCGGCAAAAAAGTTAGAGCCGGCCCTGGGCCGAGGGGTTCAGAGTGTGGGAGGGGGCTCAGGGCTGGGGCAGGGGGTTGGGGTGCAGGGGGGTGAGGACTCTGACTGGGGGTGTGGGCTCTGGGGTGGGGCCAGGGATGAGGGGTTTGGGGTGCAGGCTGCCCTGGGGCTATGGCAAGGAGAGATGACTCTCCCCAGCTCTCTCTCCCCACAGCAGCACCTGGGCTCGGGGGAGAGGTGCCTCTCCCCACCACGGCAGCTCCAGGGCTGGGATTACGGGATAGTCACCCCTCCCCCAGCCGCTGCAGGTCTGGGCCAGGGCTAGGTTTGGGTCAGGGGAGGGGCACCCCTCCCCTGCCCATGGCAGGTTGGGGGCTGGGCTAGGTTGGGGGAGGGGCACCCCTCCCCCAGCCACAGCAGGTGGATTCCCTGAGTGCCTGTGTGGCGCTTAATAAGCTGCTGCATGGTCACACAGCTCACAGGGAACTTAGCCTGCCAACCTGGCCTCCTCCATGTGACTCCAATGTATTATAGTGTGCCTGTAAATCCAACATCAACTATGTTTTGGATATCTCCTGGAATCAGAATCAGACAAGATTAGTTACTTATTGCCATTTCCAGTACCCTCTCCCCTGGGGTGGGCATAAGTCCTGTAACAATTAGATTTCCAGCACTCCAGAAGGGGCTGTTGACGGCAACAAAATGCCCTACTAGGGGCAACCAGCTGGCATGTGAAGCTTAAATGCAACATGACCATCTTTACTCTTTCAGTGTATCTTCTGGGTCCCTTTGATTGCCCTTATCAATGCCCTAACAATATCTAACTTCTCTCTGGATAGCAGAGACACACTCTGAACTGTGTCCAGTTTATTTCCCAAGTATACGTTAGCTTTTGTAGGGCCTTCAGTTTTTTCAAGAGGGACCCCAAGGCACTCAGCCAAATCATGGAACACCCTCAGTAAGTAGGTGCAATTGCCTGACCCTAACTTTTCTGCAAATAGGAGGTAATCAAGAGAGTGCACAGCATTATGCAGGGCTGTCTGTCTCTCATTGACCCCCTGCAGCTTGGAACTGCTACACAAGACACTGAGCACCCCATGGGCATGGCCTTATCAAAATAGTAATGTTTCTCAAACTGAAAACCCAGCGAGTTAAAATCTCTGGGCTGCATGGGAAGTAACTTGCATGCAGACTTGAGGTCACATTTTGCTAACATAGGATCAGGGCCACACTTTCTAACCATGGCCACAGTGGCATCAAACAAGGAAATCAAACTGAACATTATTGAGGGTTGATACAGTCATTTACAGAGGAGCCCCAGCTCTAAGACAAGTGATGGGTAATCCTGTTTTCTCTCTTGGCCTTTTTGGTACCATCCAAGGAAGATATACCAAATCTGCCATTGGAAGGCTCAAGTATGGTCCCACTACTCTCTTCACTGCCACCTCTTCCAAAATTTTGTCCTGCACTTTAGGCTCAAATCCTTTAATAAAGTTCAAGTTCTCAGCCCAAACATAGCACCTCACTCCCTTGTATGGGATTTGGAAACCAGCCAAAAATCCATTCCATAAATAAGCTGTGTCTGTCCTTTCAGAATATTCCATACAAAGTCCATAACACTTGTAAGTTAATTGGGGAAGGGGCCTTCTTCATAGTGCTACGTCCCTCACCCCCAGCTCTGCTGAAGTACTGGGCTCTTGTTGATCTGCCTTTCCTATCACATGGTTAGGCCTTTTCCTTTGCCCCCATAGCAAACAAGGGCACCATACACTTCCTACAGTGGTGTTTGTACTTGCAGTGGGAACAAAAACACTCCCTGTCATTAAATGCAAAACAAACATTGGATCTTATACCAACAGCTGGTGCCTGTGGTTTTGGCACTAGCAACCACTGTCTGTGAAAGCCAACTGGTCAGGATGATATGCAGACATACATTCCACCCAAAGTCCTGTCTTGTTTTACCCAGTGGTAAATTCTAGCTCCTCTGACTGAATTCCGTAATCTGTCTTAACCATGCTATGCCTCCATATGTAGCATGAGTCCTTGCTATTAAGTCCTCATATTTGAATAAGGCAACACTTCTCTCATGGGTTCTCTCAGAAATTATACGTGCGTATATGCAAAATGCCAAAGCCCAGTTCTCAAGGGACTTGGTTACCGTAGGGGTTCGTCATCATCTTTATTTTCCCTTTTACCTGTGTCCTCCACCTGAGCCTCACAAAAAAATAAAAAGTAGGGTGAATGAATACACAAATTCCCCTTTCCATATTTTTTACTTTACCTCTTTCGATAAATGCACCCCCTGAGGCCTATCGGTTCCCATATAAGATCCCAGAATTTTGGCACCCCTGCCCCCACTTCTTGTGGCAGAGATTGGGTATGGCATGTGAGTCCCCAGGGGTAGTGCTGGAGATGGGGGGTCTACTGCCCTGATTATTCCATGGCCTTCTGTGAGATGCTGCCATCACCCCAATCCTGTGACAGTGTTGCCCCTCTGACTGAACAGGAGTAACCCTTCTTTGGCAGGCTGCCTAGCCTTTGGGCAACCAGGGCTAATGATTTAGCCAATTTGTCCCATATCCCTTGTGTGGGTGTGGTGGGGCAGGGGGAGGATTCATAGCTGAAGGGGGAAGGACCTGGGCAGCTACTCTTGGCACAGTGCACTGAGACTTGCAGCCCACCCCTTCTCCTACTAGTGGGTTCCAGCTAGGGTTTAGACTGGACCACCATCATGCCAAGGGGAAGAGGGAGTGTCCATGGGCCTGCACATCCTCTAGTTCAACCTCAATTAGGCTGTGACCTTTGCTGTCCCCAGACTCAGACTCTCAGTCTGACCCATGTATTTCCTCTATAAGGGGATTTGGGGTCTCACCTGGAGTAGATGTACCACTCTGACTCAATATCAACCACAAAGGGAATGGCGCCAGCTGGGGTCCTGGTTCCTTTCCACTGCAATCTCCTTGTCCTAGTCTGCTCCTCAGTTTGGGATGGGGGAATGGCCCCTCTGCCTCCCTTCCTCCTGCAGCTCTTCATCTGCATAGGAGCTTTGCCTGTGGTCCTTATCTGCTCCAAAGGCCTGAGGAAATTCAGAATCTCATGTCCAATGGGGTAGCTGCAATATCCTGGTAAAGATGTATAAAGGAATCCTCACCGTCATCAAAGGCAACAACTCTTAATGCATCCAGGAAGGCTGGACCGGGTCCCTCCAGGGCATGAGAGAGAAGACACCGCACTGATCCCAACTGTAACTGCAGAGGGAGAGGTAGCTGCCCCATTTCAGCAGCTGAGGACTGCCTCGCCTTCCCACCTCACCCCACCCCCTTCAGCTCAGCAAGGGAGGGAGCCAGTCCCCACAGTTGCTCCTTGAGCACATTGTTCCTAGCGCCCCTTGCCATGAGCTGAAGAGTTGGGGGAAGAGGACCCAGCATCTTGCCAGAACTTAGCTGAATGTCTCCAGGGACAGGCAGGCCACCCACCACATTGCTGGTAACAGAAGGTCCCCTACGTGTCCCTTGCTGCCTCCTCCCATGAGCAAGGACAGGAGGGAAGCCTGGTGACATTATAGCTGGTCCTGGCCACAGAACCCAAGGAGTCAGACATCCCAACAGCTGTGTCAGGAGCCCCACATGTTTCTCATCCCCACCCCCACCTCCATGAGCAAAGAGATTTTTTTGGGGGGGAAACAGTGACATCACAGCTGGTCCAGGCAACAGGACTGAGGGAGGCAGACCATAGCAGCATCCCCAAATGTACCTATCCCTGTGAGCAGGAATGGGTGTGGGGGAGGACAAACCACATTCAACCTTCTCCCAGTAGGGCTCCTGATGCTGGAGCAGGCTATGCTGCCCAGGTTGGGGAAAGGGGTATGACCCATGGCTGGAGTGCACCACACACACATGAGAAGTGGTGGGTCACAGAGCTTCTATCTACCCACTGGGTATCGCTTCTTCTAGGTGCAGAGCCCACCTCAATTCCTCTTTGTCCTGTCATTCTGGATCTGGGAACCTGAAAAGAATCCAACCCAAAAGCAAATTGTGGTGCTGCTGGAACAATGAAAAAAAGGCTCCACATAGCCCAGGCTAGGGTTTAAATTAATGAAAGGAAGGGTGAGGGACAAATCAGCTCCCTTCCTCCCCAAGTTAGCCAATGAGGGGCTAGAGACTCTGAAGTGGAGGTGCACTCCTCCATCCCCTCAGTGTGTGTTTTCCCTCCCCGTGCAACTGGAGATGTCCTAATTGCTGCTGGCCCCGTCAAGTTTCCCACCCATTGAGGTGGGTGGATGGCAGGCATTCTACAACCCCTCACATGAGTATTTCTTATTCATGTAAGTATTGTCACAGTCCTGGTTTGTCCAAGGCAGTCTGGGTTTTCAACAACTGTCCCAGGCATTTGGTGTACCAGCCAGTGCCCCAGAATGTAGACAATTCTGAGAATTTCCCCATTACCTCCAGCAAAATTGTGTCTCAGGCCTAGCAAGGGAGCTGTTTTCCTGGAGGGAAGGGGGCTGTTACAAAATGGCTGCTCCTTCTGCTAGGTCCAGCCCAGGACCAGGATTGGCAGGCCTCCACTCCTATCTCTCCCCAAACCCTGTGACCATCTGCACATGTGTGCCTCCCAAAAAACTAGCAACATCACTCTGACATCCCCTCAAGTTCAGCAGCCTCCCCAATCCAGCAACTTCTCTCCTGCCTCTAACCCCTCTAATCTAATGAACTCCCTTCCTCCATTAACCCATCGAGCCCCCTTGCCCCGATCCTCAGGTAGTCCCCCAAACCCTAGCTTCTTAACAAAACTTTTACAAAAAATTTGTTGAAGTGCCTGCAACTAAATGTGAATAACAACAGATCACGTAAGTAAGTAGCTGGAGGATTAGGCCCAATATTGGTAATAAACCACTGGAATAATTTGGGGCCTGAGCCAAGATCCACTGCAGTCAATGGAAACATTCCCTGCTCCTGACTTCAGTGAGCTTTGGATCAGGTCCTTTAGGAATAATACGTTAAAAATAAAATCCCTCTTTGAAAATTCAGATTCCCTTTTAGTTTATTGTGTTAAAACATGCTTTTCATTTTAAGGATTAAAATTGAATTAATATTTAGTGAAGATAGCTAATGTGCTGAGTGCGGTCCCAGCCCAAAGAATGTTATCTCAGGATTGAGCCTGCTGTTTTCATTCACGCACAATTCCCATTGATGTTAGTGGGGAATTTGCCTTGATAGACTTCACTAAATGAGTGAATTTTTTACTGTATGTTCCATTATGACACTTTTAAAAAAATCAAACTCATCTTAAAGACAATGCATGAATATTTTTTTTAAATGGAAAGCAAAACATTTAGGGTTACAGCCATTCTCCTGCCCCCAAAGAAATGTGCAAGGCCTTATGTGTCATTTAAACTGCACCTAATCCTGTCTGGAGTGGATGCTGCCACTCTTGCCTTACATTCACTGCTATGACTTATTGGATTTAATATTATCCAAACTCTACCCTACTGTACATAATGCTTCCAGGCATGCTTCTCAAATATATGGTGACTTAATGAAATCACTACTGATACTTTGTCATTGCATGCCAGAATACATTTTTTTTTGTTACTACTATTATCTCCTGATCTAGCAGCAAAATAGTCCAGCACAGGATGATCCAAATATAGCTTTTGAATCAACAAAGGCAGTATTTTAAACAGTCTGAGTCTTACTGATAGAAAAAACAAAATCCCTTTCCAGCTCTGAAGGTCATTATTTGAACCAACAAGGGATAGGATTACTCCAAAGGCTTTTGCATCCTGAAGGTCTCCTTACATGTGCCTTCAGCATTTCCTATCAGCTGAACACTTTCTAATGGTCTGATCCTGCAGTCCTGATGCAATTCACTGAAGAGTGGCTCAGGTGTGTATGCTTTTCCTTCACTCTTAAATCTATGGGACAACATCTTTTGGGGATGTAAGGCACTACTAGCTCCTGCTGAAACTCTGATTAATCTCCAGCCTGGCAGGGTTCTTGTTGACATCTGCTCCTTTGTGTTGCCTTGTGGAACTTTCCTTTTCTACACATAGTAGCAATTTTTTTGGACCTTCCAGATCAAGCACTATTCCTTAGTGCTATACACCACAGATATGAGCTTCCTGGTACTCCGCTCACTTACACCAGTTGGCGTAACACAGCCGACTCCTATCAAGTTACACTAGTGTAAAGATTCAGGAATAAGTGAAAGGAGAATCAATCCCCAAATGAAAGCAAATGAAAAAATAAGTGTAATCCTGAATCTAAAAATAAAATTTACAGACTAGGGCCTATGTGTTTCTTTCAATCCTTGTGAATCGAAAGGAACCAAGTACAGCTGAAACTAGGCAGGGGATGGTGAATGAAGGAGCAGTGCCAATGGCTCCTCCTTCTTTTACAACTGAAGAAGCTCCTCTGCCTCCACTCTATAGGCTGGGATTCCATGGGTGCAGAAGGAGTATGCTGGGGGCAATTGAAGGACGGAGCTATGGAGCAGGGATGAAATCCTGGCTCCATTGAAGTCAATGGAAAAACTGTTGTTGACTTCAGTAGGGCAAGGATATCCCCCAGGTACTTACTGTGGTATATTCTTCCCTAAAATAATATGAATATATATAATCAATCAACATACTCTATATTTTTTGTGTTAAAATGCCCTAGTGTTTTAATTCTGCCAGTTATAGAAAAATATAGCTAGTAAATCTGCTACAGGTAGCATATTTACAACTGTAGCAGTACATTTTGGAAGTATACAATTTCAGAGATGTGTACATTATTCATTGTGGTAGTACATGTATTTTGAATCATTAATTGACCTTGGGAACAAATCTATTTTTTATTTCCAAAATGGGAAAGAGAGAAATAGAGCAAAAATCTCAAGTCCTATATTTTATTTTGACTATCCATTTTACATTTAGATTTTTTTCTTCTTCTCTTGACTATACGTTAAGTATTCATGTTGCTTCAGAGCCCTTGGCTTGGTAAAACAATCTTTATATTTATTGGAAATGAAAGCTGCCATAAATATATTAGTTACCCAGCAATTTTAAACAATCTTTGAAGCTGCTTGACACCCCATATTTTGTCAAATGTACAATTAACTTTGTCATGATTAATATGTGTGCTCATATTCTTATTCCACAGTCACTTAAAGTCATGACTTATATCCTCACTGGATATAATACTGATTTTTCAGTCATTATTTTATGGCTACAAAAAGAAGGGTTGTAAGCACAATTCACAATAGCTTTTTCTTTGTAGAAACTTGCAAAAATTTAACTTTTGCTTTTTTAGGGCCATATAATTTCCTCCTCTAGGTGCTGGTCAACGGAACAACAAGAGTAGAAATCACATTCTTATGACCCTACGGGTGTGACAGGGTAACAGCATAGCATCTTCTCCCATACCCTGGAGCCTGTGGATGCTTTTTTATGAGAACAGCATACAATCAAGATTAAGGGCGGGATGTGGCCAGGTAGAAGGGTTATGGATGGGATAATGCTGTTCTCTATGAGCATCGTCCCCTAGCAAACTTCCAGGAAAATTCCCACATACGTTTATGCTGAGTTTTAATCTACAGAACCTTTCACAGAAGAATGGACAGGGCATGAGGGCAAGTAGTGAGGCTATAACAGCATGCCCTGGAGGAGCTGTGCTCTCAGTGAGTGTGGTGCAGAGAGCAGAATAGAAAAACTGTCTATTACAAATGCTTCAAGACCTGTTTTGTTTTGCTTTTTTATACTTATGGATTACAGGACATCCATACAGGTGAAGAGACACAGCACTCTAGAGAAATCAAATAAGAGTTACTTTCTGTAAAAGCTGGAATTATTAAAATCAACCAACAGTAATAGATCAACTTCTATAAAACTTGCCTTTTTAGAAGAGAAGTTTCAGGTAGGACAACAGTATATCACAGTGCTCACATACCAGGGAGGATAGAGGGGCACATTCTACAAATTGTGGGTATGTGTATATATTTTATGACCTTGTCTACACTAAAGCATAGTAAGGTGATAGGTCCTATCTACACTAGATCATCGGTGGAGTGACATTTGGTCTCCAGTGCACTCCTTGATGTCTCTTCATTTGGTATGTAGTGCATTTATCTCCATACCACTTCTGCTCAAACCTTCTAGTAATCATTAGTTATGCAGTTAGGGTGCTATAGACTCTTAGTATGGAAATCTCTTTTTAAGTTTCTGTCCTTCATCTCTGACGTCCATAGTTAAGGTAAGAAGCATAGATCAGCTGAAAGACATAAGCCTTTTTTGACTAGTTTGCCAACAATAGCTATCTTACCATAAATTGTAGTTTAGCTATCTAAGCTAATCTTTAGAGAGATAAGGTAGATGAGTCTCTCTAATATCCTAATATAAACACGGCTACAACACTGTAATCTAGTCTTTGTTGCTTATGTGCTGCCTTTCAGAATCTCAATATTCACATAAACTCTCTTGATTGATTATTATTACTTTTCTCACTCACATGGTGGTCTGAACAGGAGTTAGAAGGTACATAGTCTTGGTCATATGCGTGCTGATTTTCTTCTCGACTACATCATACATGTAGATGAGAACACTGCAGCTCTTTGTGGGCTTTCCTGCAAGGGGATAAATACAATTAGGTCATCCAAGAGTAGTAGGTGGACCATGACATTACCTATTCAAATCATGGTCTGTGAATGTATGCCAGAAAATCCAGTCTATGCAAAACAGATCTACAGTAGAAAGTTACAAAAGAGATTTTGTCCCCAGACTTTGTTTAAAAGTCTCCTTTGGGAGATTTATTTATTTATCTATTTATATGAATATTGATAAAAAGGTCTTAGGAGATGCAGCAACTCAGCCACAGATATGCCCATTATTAGATAAAGGGTTGTGTTCATTTAACATAGTAATCACAACAACAGGACAGGACAGGAACCTCTCTTTGCCCAGTACCATGCAAAGCAGAGATCTAAACAAAACAAATGCATGGAAGGGTTAAAAAAGGTTTCTGATTAAATTACATAGCTACAGATCACAAGCTCTCTGCTTTCCTTGTTTGCGAGTGTGGAGAGGAATGAATAAGAGTGAAATTAGCAGGCCCCAAAGCAGCAGAAGGCAGTAGTGGGGAGCCATCGTAGATCCCTGGAGTCCAAAAAGGCCATTCCGCCTCCTAATATGGTTGGTGGTTCTGCATGATTTCAGGGGGCATTTTGGAATGGAAAGCTGAGGAACCAGGTAGCAGCTGCCATACTGTACATATAGAATAATATAGCATAAATAGTCAAGTGGATATTTATGACCAGGTTAATGCAGCTCATAGTAGCATTAACTGTACCTCATGGCCAGGAACCCCCTGGCAATGTCTATGACACTATGTCTTCACTGATGGAAAAGTGTTTTTTATATGGAGATAGCTAATTCAAGATCCCCACGTGTAGCTCCAAGCTTCTTATCCCCAAGAGCTCTAACCCTCACCCCTTCTGCTCAGTTCTGCCCCCTCCAACTCTGCCTATCCCACCCATCCCCTCCTCAATGATTCACACACCCTGCCCTTCCATGCCTACTGGTTTGACAGGTACTGGAGTGTTGGTAGTTCATAGACTGTAATGCTAGAGGGGACCATTGGGATCATCTAGTCTGATCTCCTCCATAGCTGACGAGCTGTGACCAGTTTGCTGTAGGCATAAAATGGCACATGTTAAATGGATTCAAAACTGGCTAACTAGTAGGTATCAAAATGTAACTGTAAAAAGAGAATCATCAGGGGTTGGTTCTTAGCCCTATGCTATTTAACATTTGTATTAATGACGTGGAAGAAAACATAAAATCATCACTGATAAAGTTTGCAGCTGAAATACAAATTGAGGGAGGGGTAAATAATGAATAAAACAGGTCAGTGATCTGGATTGCTTGGTAAACTAGGTTCAAGCAAACAATATATATTTTAATATGGCTAAATGTAAATGTATATATCTAGGAACAAAGAATGTAGACCATACACAATGGGGGACTCTATCCTGCGAGCAGTGACTCTGAACAAGATTTGGGGATGGTGGTGGTTAATCAGCTGAATATAAGCTCCCAAAGTGACATTGTGGCCAAAGAGCTAATCTGATCCTGGAATACATAAACCGGGGAATCTTGAGTAGGATTAGAGAGGTTAATTTACCTCTGTATTAGGTACTGATGCAACTATTCCTGGAATATGGTGTCATCTTCTGGTGCCCACAGTTCAAAGAAGGATGTTGAGAAATTGGAGAGGGTTCAGAGAGGAGCAGCAAGAATGCTTGAAGTATTAGAAAACATACCCTATAGTGATAGACTCAAGGAGCTCAGTCTATTTAGTTTAACAAAAGGAGGGTAAGGCGTGACTTGATTACAATCTATAAATACCAACATTGGGACCAAATATTTAATAATGGGCTCTTCAATTTAGCAGAGAAAGGTATAACATGATCTAATGCCTGGAAGTTGAAGCTAGACAAATTCAGACTGGAAATAAGGCATATATTTTTAACAGTGAGAGTAATTTACCATTGGAACAATTTACCAAGAGTTGTGGTGGGTTCTCCATCACTGACAACTTTTGAATCAAGATTGGATGTTTTTTTAAAAGCTATTCTCTAGGAATTATTCTGTGGAAGTTCTCTGGCCTGTGTTATACAGGAGAGTAGATTAGACCACAATAGTCAATACTGGCCTTGGAATCTACGAATCTAGAGGAATGGGGCTGGGAGCTGAGAGCCCTGTAACTCTCTTCTCTGCCCCTGTATCTGACCTCTTCATGCCCCTGATATGTTTGGGAGCTTGGCAAAGGAGCAGAGATGACAGCTGAAGACTCTCAGGAGCGAAGTTCCCAGTGTGGCTCTGCCTTCAGCTGCCCCACCCTGTGAGCCACAGGGAGTTTGTTAGCTGGGCAGCAGCAATTGGAGTAGGGCTGACAGCTGCACCTCTGAGAGCCCTGCAGCTGTCATCTCTTCCCCCTCTCTACCTCCTGGTCTGTTTGGGGGAGCAGTAAAGGAGGGCAGCAGAGCTCTTGGAAGCAAAGCTTCCAGGTCCCTTTCTCCTGCATCCTGATTAGGTCAGGCAGCAGCAAGCAAAGCAGGGTTGGGAGGTGTGTACCTTACAGCCCTGCACCTACCAGCTCCCCACTAATCATCAGTATTGCCAACTCATGTGATTTTTTGTGTGTGTTTTTTTTTCTTGAAGCCCCAGCTCCTGGAGTCATGTGAATGTGAGACTCTCAGCTTTCATTTTTTTTAAAGGTAAAAAGTAAGTTTCTAGCCATCATTATTAAGGAGAAAAGCTTGAAAATGGGACCAGAGCGCACCTAATGGCTATCAAACTAAAGGCAAATAAAAATAATCTTTCATTTATTATTATCTTTTTAATCTCATGATTTTTAAGCAAAAAAATTGGGGCCTGACTCATGCTTTTGAATGCTTGACATTGGCGATAGTGTTTCTTCTTGGACCATGTGTTCCTTTGATAGGTTTGGGAGGTGAGGGAATCCAAGCAGAGAGGAAGGGAAGCTGGTGGCTGAATGGCTTTGATGAAAGCATCTCCTAGCCCTATTTCTCCTGCTGTAAGCTGGGTTCTGTGTGTCATAGGAAACATGGAACCTAGTAACTTCCCTTAGATCCCTGCAGGTCTCATCTCTACCTCCATGACACTTGTTCACAGGAGCGCAGCTCTCTGTCCCACTCAAATTGCTGCTGCCTCAGCTAATGAACTCCCTGTGGTTCACAGGCTAGGGCAGGTGTGGTTGAGGGGCTGGGAACTTGACTCCTGAGGCCTATAGCTGTCAACTCTGCCCCTTTGCCTGTCCCTCAAACATACCAGGCAGTAGATCTGAGAGCTGCAGGGCTCAGGCTTTTGAGGTGGAAAGGAGAAGAAGAGAGCTGGCAGTGACCAGCTCAGCTGAGGAGTTTGCCCAGTGTGGCTCTGAGCGAGGGGTGGCTTGCAGTCATATGAAGGTTCACGCCACAGAGCCAAAAACAAGCCCTGATATTTTCTTTTCAAATTTTAGAGCTTGCCATGTTTCGGTTTCATATCTCTCCAAATTCCTTTTTTTCCCCTACCTTTGTGCACAAAGGCATTCTAGGGCTTGACTTTTAAAATCAGGTCATTTTGGACAGCCTGCATATTAGAAAACCCTTGACCAAATGACCACAAATTTGTACCACAAATTTTACCAGATGCCTTGGCCTGATATGTTAATTTTCAAGCCACTGTAACGGTGCACGTGTGTTTTAAAGAGATTTGAAAATTCAGCTTTACACAGAAACCCGGCTGCAACCTTAATTATGGAATCATTACCGCTCCAGAACCAGAAAGAGGAGAAATTATCGACACACACCCATATCCCATGGTTTTAGTATCTCTCCATAATTTTGCCTGCTTTCTGCATAGTTCAAGCTTCCATGAGTTCTTTTGTTTAAAATAAGTTTATCAGTTCAGTTTGAAATGTACTGTTGACTTTTGAATTCAGCCTAGCATGAAACTGTCTCTGGGCAAAGAAACCATTCCCAAAGAAGAACTGTTAATGAATTGTTAGTTTCAAAGCTTATAATTAGGATAATCAAGTGCTGACATTACTTAGTTTCGGTGATTTTTCCCCTTTAAAAGTAACCTAGGGAAATAAATACAAGACTTGTGTTAATGCAGTGTTAAATGTGCATAGTTAAAATCACAAAAGGACCAATCCAAGAAGGTGCTCAGCACTCCCAACTCTCATTGACTTCATTCCAGGCCACTCAGTATCTTCCAGGATT
Source organism: Emys orbicularis (assembly GCF_028017835.1). Lineage (NCBI taxonomy): Eukaryota > Metazoa > Chordata > Testudines > Emydidae > Emys > Emys orbicularis. The sequence goes on along the minus strand of NC_088683.1, from coordinate 261,153,772 downwards.
AGACCTAAAGTCAGGAAATGGAAAAATTAAGGCTCCCTTGAATTTATACATTCAAATGTGTCAAATCAGCATTACAAGATCCTATATTGTCTCTGCATGTGACAGAAATATATTGATAGTGACAGGGAAAATTGTTTTTAGGACAAAGAAGTTCTGTAGCAGTTGATCAGTGCAGTCCCGAAGTTCACACCCAAGTTCCACACATATGAAAAATGTCATGCAAATTACTCTTGGTGTACTGTGTGATTTTTGCTTCTTTTTAAACTATAGCTTCAGTCATTTCCCATTCACTTTAAAGGTCTGGTCTTGCTCCCACTGAATATTGTGGTGCAAATCTAAAAACAGTTGTTTACAATTTGATGTTCAGTGTCTAGTAAATTCCAAGCTGTGTTGTGTGGCATCCTCCTCATTTGAGGATTTTCAGCATCCCGTGACAATCTTTGAGGATCTCAGCTTTGTGTATTTTGGTTGGGAGGAGGGGGAATAATTTATGAGCTCTCTGGCCTGACTGGAAGGTATTCTGTCACATTAAGCTCCTCAAATACTTGGACCACCTTCTTGAGGGAAAACACCCATGTAAGGGAAGGCAAATGAAGCCTCCAAAGCTAGTCAAGATGAAACCTTTCATACCCAATCATATTTTTCTCTTTTGTCACATTTACTGTATTTTGTGGGTGTATGTGTGGACATGCACATTTTCTTTTTCACTTTATTTTCAGATGTCTATTGATATTTTAAAAGAAAGCACAGTTATTAATATACTATCAAGAAAATGATAGTAGAAGGTACCCCTCTAATAACCATTTGAATGAAAGAAGCAAATGATCATTGAAACAGAAGAATTAAAACCGGGCCATCATTCACTATGGGGAAGGGGGGCAGTGCCCCTCAACGTTTGCTTGCTCCCAGGCTTTTCATAGGTCTATATGCTAAAGTATGTCTTCCACTCTCTCTCTCCCCCTTGGCACCCAGCCCCAACTTCGCAGGAAATAATATAATTACATGTAATGTTCTATATGCTGACACCACTTTGCCCTCCCCAGAGTTTTTCTGAAATAATGCCTCTGAAGCAAACACTTTGCTTATTACTTGAAAAGGGACTGGAACTATTCTTGTAAGAAGCAAAATAAGTTTATTTTGTAATAAGAGATTCCACAAGTTTTCAAAATGATTGGTGAATGCAATGTTCTACCATACAGTACATTTTATAATGTATATAAAAATCAGTTTCCATCTCTGCTCCATTTTTACTGAATGTAGGTAGGTTGCTGGTGTTTATTACAGTTCTAATGGAGTGTGCAGTAACAGCCTTACTCCTTCCTTGTTCGTGTGTAAATCAGCTTTTTGCTACGTTGAGGAATTTGCTCTTTATTTGTATGTCTAAACAAAAACTGGCCAAACACAGAGAATTGACCTGACTATCTCTATTGCTGTTTGCAGGAGCTGATTAGCCCACCTTCCTATACTTTTCTCTTATCCCTGATTTCAACAATCACTTCAGCTTTACTGAAACTTTCTCTATTATGTTTGAAATAACTACTGTCAATCTACTTTTCAAAAGTACTTACTTGTCTGTTCTTCAGTCACTATGATCTCAGCTCTGACCCCTCTATTCTTTAAAAAATTCTAGGAAAGGTATTCCGCCCCCCTCACTTTTCTGATCACCCCTCTCAGCATAGCTTCTTTGGCTGCTTTTAATCTATCCGTGAATCCTTTCATAGTACTACTGCCCTTCTCTGGGTGGTTAATCAGATTCTTTTATCTTTCTACTTGGTCTTGGTGGTATTTTATGTTTATTGCTCACTCTCTATTGCTTGAGTGTCCCCAAAAGCTGGTATCCATAGTCCTCTTTTTGTTTGTCTTACCTCATTACTGCTCCTTTATTTCTGATAGACACATCACATTTCCCCCTCTTTCTTTCCACTATCAAGTACCCATTTCTCATCAGCTTCTGAGATATCTCATGCTATTTTCAACATCAGATATTGATTCTATTACTTCCATGCTGATTACAGTCAACTCTACATCTCTCTCAACTTACTCTTAGACAAGGCAAGTAGATAAAGGGATCAATGTGTCTGCTTCTGGCTATACTGTATCACAATATCCTCCTTGTGGGTAAAAGCTCTTCCTTATCATATGCATTTGACTTGATTATCATTCTTCTTAACAATGTCTTTGACCTGATTCTGGGCTGCAAACTGAGTTTGTTGAAGCCCTGAAAGGTTGTGGTGGGGGAAAATGGGGGAGAGAGAAAAAGAGATGGGGAAAAAAGGTGGTTGTGCCACCTTCCTTGTCACCCCTCAGACTCTGGAGGTGGCTAAGTGCCAAAACAATCCCCTGCCTCAGGGTGCACTAATGTACTGCTACCTGCAATCACTCATTATGGGCTGTTGCAGCAGTCCAGACTAGTTAGAGGCTACCTTTTCTTCCCCACTCCCTTCCCTTCCATAGCCATGCTTCCAGCATGCTGCTATTTCAGGGTCCATGAGGAGGCAGAATAGTTTAGGGACATTCTATTGGCTCTATGCCAACCGAGGAAGCCCTTTGTGTCAGGAGGATTCCCAAGGAACTGTTTCTGTTTTGCTGATTATCCTTGTATGAAAGTTAAGGGGTTATGGGGGAAGCCAGAGTCAGGGCCATTGTCTTTGTTCCCAAAGTTGATATCTTTAAGTAGCCAATTACAATGAATGCTTTTTCCTCACACATGTAACTTTTGTAAATCTGCTTATCTCCACTAAAAGAATAATGCTAGAATTCATACTGACTATGAGTCAACCTCTGCTGGATAATAGAAGTTAGAGTTGGAAACAAGTTATTAGGATATCCAGTTCATATTCCTGTCAGTGAAGGAAAGTTCTGCGGTATATTTGCTAGCCTTTTGTCCAGTCCAGTTATAAATGGACAAAAGCAAAAAAGGAATTCCATAACTATCTTTTGGGAGACTCTTTGTCACAGGGTGACTATCCCCTGTAAGCGGGAGCTGGGTCCACTGCCACCTGTGACTCATCAGCTGTGTCCCAGATGAGCTAAAGGACAGCACCTGGCAGGACCGGCTCCAGGCACCAGCTGAGCAAGCTGGTGCTTGGGGTGGCAGATTGTTGGAGGCGGCATTCTGCCCAATCCTAGGGCCGCTTTTTTTGTTGTTGTTGTTCTTGTTCCGCTCCGGCCGCCCTGTAGGGGGCGGCGGCGCGGAGAACCAGAGCGCCCTGCAGGGCAGTCCTCTTCCTTCCCTCCCCGCCGACCGGAGCGGAGCCCTCGCGGCAGGCGGCAGGAGGCGGCGCAGCGGGAGGGGCCGCGTGGCAGCGCCCCTGCTGTAGCCCTGGCCGCCCCCTTCTCTCTCTCTCTCCCGCCCGCTCCCTCCCCCTCCCCCGCCCCCTCCAGCCGGTCCCCCGGCACCCGCGCTCCAGCCGCGCCGCAGGTTTTTTTTTTTTTTTTTTCCTTTGCCGTTCTGGCCGCCCCGTTTTTTTTTTTTTTTTTTGCTTGGGGCGGCCAAAAAGCCAGAGCCAACCCTGGCACCTGGGCAATGTAAATGGGGAGAGACTGACAGTGGGAGAGTCATACAGGAATCGGGCAGGTGAGAGCTGCCTGTGAGACACACAGAGGACAGTGAGAACTGCCTGAGAAAGAAAGGAGAGACTGAAGGAGAAAAAGGAGCACAGGAAGAGAGCTGATGCAGAGAGCCATGGGGAAAAAATAAAAGGTGAAGCATGTTGTTGGTATGGACTGACTAGAGCTGTGGAATCCCTGCTGATTAACAGGGGAGGGGGAGGAGGGTCCCAAGCAGTATGGAAAGAGGAAACTGAGTTCAAAATAAGAGGGTTGATGCTAGGGGGTGAATCCCAGGAACAGGGAGGGATAGAACTCACAGGCAGGAAAGCCTGGATGAGTGGAACAGTGTGGGAAGACCCTTTGCAGCAGGCCTGAGTGGAGGGTGCAGAAGCTGAGCAAAGGGTTGGTCCTAAACTGATGTTCCCTGAGCAGGGGTGGGACTTAGGGATGCATGTCTGAGTGGAACACTGTAGGGAATTCCCTTGTGGGAGGCCTGACTTGGGACTACCAAGGAAGAGTAGCAGGAAATAAGCAAATCTGGGAGCTCTCAGGCGAATGGTCTGGAGAGTGGAGCCCTGGAACAAGGGCAGAGAGAGTCTGAGAATGGACTGGAGATGGACTTTTGGAAGGATGAACTGGAAATGATGTCCCAGGAGGAGGCATGGAAAACTGCTGTAAATCTGTTGTATTTTGGGGAGAATGGCTTTATCGTGAGGGACTATTGAACATATATAGAAATCAGTTAAGCGCAGAGATGGGCTTTTGAATTGGACACAGAGAGAATATGTTCTTTTTATAGCCGGATCAAGGGGAAATTGAGGTAGGCACCTCTGTCATGCTGTGGCCTGCCATAGGAGGGTCTCCAGAAGGAGCTGCCTTATCATCACACGTTTCCACAGTCATTCCAGGAAGTTTTGCCTGATATTCAGCCTAAATCATCCTTTTAATTTAATTTAATCACTCCTATAGCCACACTGACCATCCCAAATACTTCTTTTCCATCATTGGTCATTTCACCCTTCAAGTATTTATAGTGTTATCAGGCCCCAGTTCAGGGTGTTGCTTCATAATATGTTGTTATTTAAGTGCTGACAGGTTGCTTATGTCTGTAAGACACACAGAAAACTTGGGTTCTGCCCCAAGGCAATTACAGTCTCAGTAGACAGACAATAACAAAAGTGCCATATAAGACTCAGAAAGTGCTAGCTTAGTCTGATTTTGTTAAGAATAATATTTTAGTAAAGGATTGTGAGAGCTATTTGGCACAGCATTTTACCACTGGGAGAGATATTGAGAAAGAAATGAGTTTGAGGAGAGATTTGAAGGAAAAGAGGGGTGAGCACAGGTACATGGGGAGAGGTACAGCATGCAAAAAAGAATGTCTAAAGGAGAGAATAAAGGAAGGAGGAAGAAGGAATGATGAAGATGGTGTATTAATAGAGCAAAGGTGATGAAAGGGAATGTGGTAACAAATGGAGTTGACGTGTAAGCAGGGTCTTGAATGAGAGGCTGAGATGTTTGCATTTGATACAGAGATCTAAAGGAATCCATTAGAACATCAGTCTCCAAACTTTGAAGGTCATACCCCTCTTACCCCTGTCCGTGCCCCCCCCCCCCCGACTCTACCAGGGACAGGAGCGGGGGCGGGGGGAGGGGGCGGACAGAAGTAAGAGGGCCGAGGCTGGTGACGCAGCTGGGGGTGGGTCTGGGGCCAGGAGCGGGGCCGCAGCCTGGGACCGAGGCTGGGGGCGAGAGCACAGCTACAGCCGGGCTATGCTGGGGGAAGGCAGCCAGGCCTGCGGCCAGGTGCAGCTCCCCTCCCGGCCTTGCCCCCAGCCTTGGCCCCAGGCCAGGAATGGAGCCGTGGCCAGTGGCCAAGGCTGGGGGTTGATGTGGGGCCAGGAGTGGAGCCATGCGGAGGCTGGGGATAGTGCCAGGCACAGGGCCGGGAGCCAGGAACATGGTTGGGAGAAGGACTGGAGCAGAGCTGAGGGCAGGGAGGGGTTGGGTGGTGTTCCCTCCCTCCCTTCCTCCCTCCCTGCCCTTTGGGAGTCGGAGGGGGCTGGCTCAGGCCCCGCTGCACCCCCCCGGACGTTCCACCACACCCTCCTAAGGGGGCGCGTGGAGACCTCTGCACTAGAAGGATTCAGAAAGTAAGAACAAAACAGATCTAGGTTACGTTATTACCTAGTTCTAGTCCTTGCTTTTTAGATCATAAATTTATGTTCAACATAATTTAAGAATAACCTCTCTTGAGATTTTATATATATGTAACCCACACATATTTGGGTTATATTTATTATAATATAATATACTAGTAGCTGAAAGCCCATGCTGTTGCACAGGTATAATTTGTAAAGGTAGGTGTGTGTGTGTGTAAGCCTAAATGTGGGCTCTTGTTTCCATGCTCTGTGTTGTATTGAGCAGTATTGCTGTTTGTACATGTTCCCCAAAGTTTGTGCACAGAGCTGGCTCCTGGCTGGAGACACAACCACCTCTTTGTTACCCCACATAGTTGTTATTCCCACCTTCTCTGCTCAGCTGTTGAATTCCAACTGCCACAGAATCTTTGGACTCCAACATTCCATCTGGTTCTCACTGGCCCAGTGATGACTGAACTGGTGATATTCTGAACAAAAAGAGCTCTCAGCCTTGACTGTTTTCATTACTTCATGCTGATTCGACAGATATTCTAGGCTTCATAGTGACACATAGATGGGGTGACAATCAGCATCTTATTTCTATAGATAATATAATTTTAACCCATAGATATGCAGATAGTTAAAGTTCTCCATGAAAATGGTATCTCATGATGCTGATTACCCCAAGAATCGACAAGGAATTTTTCATTCTTGAACTGTACCAGATGTGCACAGACATATCCTCTTCTTTTCAGTCCTTGCAATCTAAATGAAAATATTTTCATCTCTACAGTTTTCATTGTTAAAAAAGTAGCTCCCTGGAGCTGTAAATATTTTTGACATATAACACTACCCCTCCATCTTCTCTTCTGTTTCTGCTCTATACAGACTATTTTCATCTGTATTGACATTCCAGGTATGTGAATTATCCCACAAGGGTGACTAAATGCCAGTCACCATCCATTCAGTAGCATTTCTAGTTTCTTCTTGGGAGTTTCTCATGTTTTTTGTTTTTGTGTACAGGCCTTAAGAATGTGAATTATCTTCTTTGTTTCAGCACAACTCCCTCTACTGTCTTACTTTGTATGTTGAAAGTACTCACTGGATTATTTGAGTTAATGCAAAATTATTTTTCTCCACTTTTCTTAGTTACTTTAAAGCCTGCCTAACAGGCCCCGCTATTTTTGAATCTAGGTGTTGGAACCTCTTCTGCTAAAGTGATTTCTGTCAGATTCAAACAGGATGTCATCATAAAACGTTTAAATGTTCTGTCAATCCCAAACTCTCTCTGCACCATTAGTATTTCCAGTATCAATCTTTCCCTTTCGTTGTTCGTGCTTAGCACAAGAAGTATCTCTGAAATTACCCCAGGTCCCTGAAGAGACTGATGATCATATCAAATCCTTCTTCACTTACTAAAACCTTTGCTGGGTTTTGAAATAATTGTTCCTGCTTTAATCACTTCCCATCTTAACAACTGCTAAAGTTTTTCCAAATCTCTACTCCCTATATTTCAGACTGCAGTGGTAATGCTCTTCAGTAGCTCAGAGCAGGACAATATCATCCCTGTCTTCCATCACCATCACTGGCTTTCTGTCCATCTCCTAATCCAATTCATAACTTTTCTCCTGGCTTTCAAGACTTTCTAATAAAGCATAGAGAAAATAATAAATTGTTACAATCAGGCAGACATCACTGTGGGTCATGAAAATTAAGTTACAAAGTTTACAGGACAATGATGATAACATTCCATACCAAAATGCATGTCTGCACCTTTCTTCTGTCCCCCCCATACTGTATTTCATAAAGGAAGAACAGCATCATATAGACTCCGAGATGTCAGGTATCTTTTCTTGGCATAGGCAGCCATCTACATGGAAGATTTTGTTCTTTTCCCCCAATGCCCAGTAGTGTTGATGCCTGGTGTTTTGTTTCCAATAGGAGTTATTGAGGTATATCTGAACTCATTACTTTCAATGTCCATCATCATAGACTCTTCCTGTACAAAAACCCTGCAAATGTTCTTGTTGGTGTCCTTACAGTTAATATCACAAGGAAAGTTGTATACATTCACTGATAACTAATTTCTTCAGGTAGAAGCAACATTTGTGGGCTGTGCCAAAGGCATGGCTAGAATCCTGGATCCATGCTACAGAGCTGGGGAAATGAGGTTTGTACAGCGGTGGCACTCACCTCCTTTCAGCCCCCAGGTCATGGGATCTCCTGCTTCCATTTGGTGTCTTCAGGTACTGTTGGCCTGGCTTTCCATGGCTTCCTCCTGTGCTCTTGTCTATTTGAGGACCTACCAGAGAGTGTCCCTGTGTCTCCACTTCCCTTCCCCTTTAATCTAATAATTGTCATTGGAGATGTAGGAGGAATGTGACAGGGTAGTTTCCCCTATTAAGGGTGGTGGCATCTAGGGGTCAGATCACACATCCCTGTCATGTTGCATGGCCCTTTCAGATTTTGGGAAGATTTCATGCATGCAAAGACCTAAGAAACAAGAGATATTGGTGGAGGGGAAGCGGTCTGGGAATAAGTAATGTATGGGAGAACATCAGTTAGTGTTTCCTTAAGGGTTCAGGACCAGGAACCCTGCAAAATGGGTGGTGCAGGGCTCCCTGCTCACCCAGTCAACTGGAAATGAGCTAGGAGAAGGGGACAAGCACATATGCCTCCTGCTTCATAACAAGGCAGACAGCAGCAGGAGAAGGCTGCCTGGTGAACTTCTGAGCCTGAGGAGTATTATGGGGTGTGGAAAGGGCCAGGTGAAGGAGAATCTGGCTAAAGTTCTGCAGCTGGCCTAAGTTACAACCCAGCTCCAAAGAGGGAAATTGGGGCACCTAGCTGAAGAGAGAGTGACTGTTTAAAGTGCAACCCCAGCTCCAGGAAGGGGATTGGGAGGACCTCCTGAACAGGAGCAAGAGAGCAGACTGGGACTCTTATATGGACCCAGAGTGGCTTTGAACTGGGGTGACTAACAAAGTGAGTTAAACTTTGTAGAAAGACTTAATAACTCAGACCCCAGGAAGGGGGTACATGTTTCAAACCAATCTAGTCTGGGTACTTGATTGAAAAGACCTGAGGGAGTGATGGGCATAATGCACTTGCACAGCCATGAGGGGCCACAACAGAGTATGCTGGAAGGCAGCACCTATCTCCCCCAAAAGGCAGAAAGGAGAGACACTTCTGCTGCTGCTGCTGCTATCATTGCAAGGCCAAGGACCAAAAGGAGACAATGCCCCATAAGCACTACACACTTGAATATTCTAGCTATTACACCAAGTCTTACCAGATCCTGTCTGCTTCTCTACCTAAGATTAGCAGCACTGGGAGCAGAAGCAAAAGCATTTCCCCACTTCTGTTTTCCTTTGGGGCCTCAGCCTTGGGAGAGAGGAGTGGAAGGAAGATCACCACGTCACTGAATAAAGCAGTGTTATTGGTAATACAGGAAGGGAGAGGAGTGGGTGAAGGGAGGCAGAGGAGAAGAAGAGAATTCCTCTTGGAAGTCTGGGTTTAGTAGAATCCAAACCTTCTGCTGGGCCATAGTAGCTAGCTTGTTTCCAATGCTTTCCAAGGGGTCCTGTTGAGTCAGTTTCATGTAACTCACATAAACCAAATCCTCAAGGATTTGGTAAGACCTAGTTGAAAAACATTGCATAAAATATCATATGTGGTTTGTTTCTTCATCAGGTAGGCCGTGCAATTAGAGACTGTTTGTGGAGTAATTCCTGGCAAGCGTCTATAGGTGGTGTGGCTCATCCACACCACTGGGGAGCTTAGTCCTGTTAAAGATTATCTGTGGTGTGGTCATCAATGGATAGATAGTGTGGCAAAGGACTGATTTGCCTAGTGTCATTTGTCAAAACACATAAGCAATTTTCATTTTGTTGCCAGGTGAAGCAATGCAGCCTTATACAAATAAGTACAGTAACTCCCACTTAAAGTTGTCCTGGTTAACGTTGTTTCATTATTATGTTGCTGATCAATTAGGGAATATGCTCGTTTAAAGTTGCGCAATGCTCCCTTACAACGTTGTTTGGTAGCTGCCTGCTTTGTCCACTGCTTGCAGAAAGAGCAGCCTGTTGGAGCTAGCTGGTGAGGGCTTGAATACCAGTGTGGATCACCAGCCCCCCTATCAGCTCCCCACTCAGCTCCCCACTCCCCTAGGTTTCCGTACGGCAGCCGCCCAGCAGGCTATCAATTTCTGGGCAGTTCAGCTGTCCCGCCCCCCATTGCCATGTGCTGCTCCTGCCCTCTGCCTTGGAGCTGCTCCCAGGAGCCTCCTGCTTGCTGTGCAAGGGAGTGAGGGGGGAAGAGGGGTGCTAATGTCACGGTGTCCCCCTCCCACCGCTCCTTTACCCCATCAGAGCAGAGGTGGGACATGACAGGGCTCAGGAGGGGGGAGCTTGCTTGCAGCAGTTTCTGTCTCAACTTGCTGATCTACTTAAAAAGGCAATGTACTTAGAGTGGGGTCAGTGTACTTAGAGGGGCAATAAGCGTCTCTTTCTCTCACACACACTGTGTATATCTGTTTCTTTCTGCCATGCTGTCTCCCCTCCCTCCATTCCCGCTGCGTTGTAGAGTGTGAGGCTACATTAACAACAAGATGTTAACCCTTGAGAGCTCAGCCGAGTGCTAGTTCATCATTTAGCAGTAAGGCATTCCCTGGGAAATATCCCACCCTCTTCTACCCTCTGACTTCACCACCTCAACCAAGCTTCACAATCATCATTGCTGTGTACAGTATTAAATTGTTTAAAACTTATACTGTGTATGTGGGTGTATATATATAAAATCTAGTCTTTTGTCTGGCGAAAAAATGTTCCCTGGAACCTAACCCCTATTTACATTAATTCTTATGGGGAAATTGGATTCGCTTAACATTGTTTCACTTAAAGTAGCATTTTTTCAGGAACTTAACTACAACGTTAAGCGAGGAGTTACTGTAATGCAATGCGATTGTAACATGTAAAGGAAAATATCAAGCTTTGTTGTGCTGATTGGAAATGGCGCAAACAGTAAACTTTGTTATGTTTCTAAAACAGCAGCTATGGTGTTTTCTCATTATTCAAACTGCTTTCAAATAGGTCTGCATATATCCATCAATTTTTACAATCCTACACAATGTATAAAATACTCTAATGCTAAGAATATTGTAAGGTCAATTTTTTGTGACACTAGAAAACACTAAAAGAATAACAAAATATTTATACAGTACACTATATCAATGTTTTAGCACAACAATAGGTAACAAAACATCATTTTGGCCAATATTTTTGTTTATTACAGTATTGTATGAAATATTTCAAAGGTATTTTTTATAAGACAAGGAAGCTGTGACCCTGCAACTCCTCTCATGAAAGGGAGGAGATAAGAATTGTGCAAATCTGATACAACGTCTGATTTTGCTGTAAAAGAGTTTATATCATAAGTCAAATGTCTGTGCTAGTTATGGCCAGTCATAACACATTTAAAAGATAAAGATAAAAGATTAAAAAAAAATCTTCAGTGCCATTATCAAAGTTTCACATGACATAGAATTTGCTCTCAACTAAGCAATCTTTTTTTCAGGAAGGTTAAACACAGTGAATAGGTTCTTAACATGAATCTTGTTTTCTACATTTGAGGTAGTTTTTCATCGTTATAAGACATTATCTTTGAAAACTCGTGGCAATCAGGGGAGGTCCCGGATGATTGGAAAAAGGCAAATATAGTGCCCATCTTTTAAAAAAGGAAGAAGGAGAGTCCGGGGAACTACAGACCGGTCAGCCTCACCTCAGTCCCTGGAAAAATCATGGAGCAGGTCCTCAAGGAATCCATTTTGAAGTACTTGGAGGAGAGGAAAGTGATCAGGAACAGTCAGCATGGATTCACCAAGTGCAAGTCATGCCTGACCAACCTGATTGCCTTCTATGATGAGATAACTGGCTCTGTGGATATGGGGAAAGCGATGGATGTGATAAACCTTGATTTTAGCAAAGCTTTTGATACAGTCTCCCACAGTAATCTTGCGAGCAAGTTAAAAAAGTATGGATTGGATGAATGGACTATAAAGTGGATAGAAAGCTGGCTAGATTGTCGGGCTCAACGGGTAGTGATCAACGGCTCGATGTCTAGCTGGCAGCTGGTATCAAGCGGAGTGCCCCAGGGGTCTGTCCTGGGGCTGATTTTGTTCAACATCCTTCATTAATTATCTGGATGATGGGATGGTTTGCACCCTCAGCAAGTTTGTGGATTACACTAAAATGGGGGATGTGCGGGGGGGGGGGGGAGGCGGAGAGATAGATATGCTGGAGGGTAGAGATAGGGTCCAGAGTGACCTAGACCAATTGGAGGATTTGGCCAAAAGAAATTTGGTGAGGTTAAACAAGGAGAAGTGCAGAGTCCTGTACTTAGGACGGAGGAATCCCATGCACTACTACAGGCTGGGGACCGACTGGCTAAGCGGCAGTTCTGCAGAAAAGGACCTGGGGATTACGGTGGACGAGAAGCTGGATATGAGTCAACAGTGTGCCCTTGTTGCCAAGAAGGCAAATGGCATATTGGGCTGCATTAGTAGGAGCATTGCCAGCCGATCGAGGAAAGTGATTATTTCCCTCTATTCAGCACTGGTGAGGCCACATCTGGAGTATTGCATCCAGTTTTGGATCCCCCACTACAGAAAGGCTGTGGACAAATTGGAGAGAGTCCAGCGGAGGGCAACGAAAATTATTAGGGGGCTGAGGCACATGACTTATGAGGAGAGGCTGAGTAACTGGGGTTATTTAGTCTGCAGAAGAGAAGAATGCGGGGGGATTTTATAGCAGCCTTCAACTACCTGAAGGGGGGTTCCAAAGAGGATGGAGCTAGGCTGTTCTCAGTGGTGGCAGATGACAGAACAAGGAATAATGGTCTCAAGTTGCAGTGGGGGAAATCTAGGTTGGATATTAGGAAAAACTATTTCACTAGGAGAGTTGTGAAACACTGGAATGGGTTACCTAGGGAGGTGGTGGAATCTCCATCCTTAGAGGTTTTTAAGGCCCGGCTTGACAAAGCCCTGGCTTGAATGATTTACCTGGGGTTGATCCTGCATTCAGCTGGGAGTTGGACTAGATGACCTCCTGAGGTCTCTTCCATCCCTAATATTCTATGATTCTGTGATTCTATGATTTTCATGAAACTGTCCAAAACAGCCCATTTGAACCTCCAAAACACTTGAATCGGGTTTGATTTCAGTTCAGTATATGGTCCCAATCCAGTAAAGCATATAAACATGTGCTCAGCTTCAAGCATGTGACTAGTCCTGTTGAAATCAACATGTTCTTTAGGACTCTGCTGGATCAGGGCCTGTGTTTAGACACACTGTGTCAATATCCTTGAAAATTCAGACACTGTAGTGTGCCAGTGCATTTAGGTTTGATCCATGTTTGCTGTGGTCATTCACATGGTAGATCTCTAACTGTTGTTCATGTTTTTCTCCCTGTATCCAGAATTCCTTTTTTTTCACTGCCTAACTTCAGTCTAGAAAAGAAAAACATCCAAGATGACCAATACACCACTTCCTTTGTTGACCAAATGAATAGTTTTGCAAACTCATTAGAATTATCACCTGAAATTTGCCAAGTTTCAAATGCCTGCAAAAATCCCATTGGTTCTTTCTTCACTGCGTCTGAAAAAATCCTAATTTTTCCTCTTTGTTTTAATATTTTAAATCCTTGTTTATGCCTGGGTCATTTTCCACCATGAGTACTGAAACGTCCTCTCTCCAGCTGCTCCATTCTGCCTCTCTCCAATAGGGCTAACAGGAAAAAAAGAATTCTGTTTTGAGAAAATTTTTGAGACTTTGAAACATGTTTTCATTCTTCATCAGAACAAGACTTTTTGGAATATCTCAAAGAGAGAGAAGCCACATAATAGGCTATAGCCCAGTAGTGAGGGCACTTGCCTGGGATGTCAAAGACCCAAAGGCATATGCTTGCTCTGCCTAATTCAGAACAAGGTCTTGAAACTGGGTCTGCCACATCCCAGACAAATCCAGAAATTCCATCCTGGACCTGAAAAACTTTTGTGATGAAAGTTCCCTCAGAAATGACATGCTTCTGTGAAAATGTTTGGTTTTGAAGAATCGGCATGTTCTGACTACACATATTTTGTTGAAAAATGACCCAGCAGCTTTACTCTCCTTTCTATCCAAAGTGATACAGCTAAAGTCATGTTTCATACTCTCCAACTGGACCATGTCACTTCCGTTTTAAAAAGTCCTTCACTGGGTTCCTTTGACCTTCTATCTCAATTTTAGCTTCCACTTCTCATCCTCAAGGCTCTTCACATCTCTACAGAGGTCTATAGCTCTGTTCTCATTTATCCCCATTTCCCACCTCATTCCCTTCACTAGGCCATTGTGACTCCCACCTAACCACTCCTTTGGGATCCTTCTTTCTTGGTCCTGCCAGGAATGCAGGGGACTGGACTACAAAACCTCTCAAGGTCCCTTCCAGTCCTACGATTCTATGATTCTTTCACTCTCATTTTTGTGCTGTCTTCCAGACTGCCCTCACATTTATGCCAAAACTCCTCCTCGCCAGCAATGTGGAAGGAATCAACCTCTCAATTTAAATTCTTCCTTATAACCCACTTCTTTCATAAAGCCAGTGATAACCATTCAGTAAGCACCTAATACACTAAAAGCAAAACATATGTATGTACTAAAATGGAAATATCATTTGTGGAGGGTAGTGCATGTTGTCTCTCTCTGTAAAAGGCAAGATTCTGCTTCCAGTTACTTTGATGTAAATCTGGAGTCTTTCAGTTGTTTGCAGTGTGACTGAGTTCAGAATCTGCCCTGTACATTGTATTCTTTTTTAGGCAGGGACTGTACCTCCTTTTTTTTATTACAGCACCAAGTACACTGTCTATCCTTAGCAGTGCCCTTCCTATTTTTCTGGCTTGGCAAACACAATCTTTATGTAAACATGTTGGATTCACAAATGAACAAGATCCAACTAATATTTTTGCCACATTTGGGTCAAGCCATAATCTGATGTATTTTCAGAGCTGTAATTCTTCTGTGTCTCAAGACAAAGGCCTTTTTTTGGCATTGCTCCCATCCATCTTGCTGAAGGGTTTACACAGAATCTTACTGCTTTTAGTCAGTGTGGATTGGTAGAGGCATGATGCTATTATAAAAGACAATCTTTCTATTTGACCATAATACCATGGTTGAACCTATCAGGAATGTCACCACCAAAATCATTGCTGAAAGGGTTCTTTTGTCAGATTTGTTGCCATTTGCTCATGGACTATGACTAGAACTGACTCTTAGATAAGATAGATATTTATTTTATAAACAGATATGGACCAAAAATGTCCAGGTACTGATTGAGAGTGATACTGGAGAATGAATTAATTTGATTCTTTTGGTCTACTGTTGAGTTTTAGGAGGAAAGATTGCACGATAATTCAATTTCTTTGTTGCTTTTGATTGGACTTATTTCCTTTGGTTATTCCTGTTATTATTTTTATTTTATTTTAAAGAAACGTATTTTGGAAGCAAAGAAAGAACAGTAACTCATGGAAAGCAATTGTTATGCTGATCACACCTCGAAGCTGAGGTGCAATAGTTAGTCAGGAACTGAGTTTTCACCTAAGGGGCTTGCTAATTGATCACTGGATGTCTGAATATATATCAGTCCACCTCGTTAGGACTTTACAGGACAGCTAATAAAATCTGAATTAGTAATCATTGCTGATGAAGTGGACCTGCTCCCTACTCCACTTATATGTTAAAAATGGCATGTGTGCATAAGACCAAGTAACAATATTTCAGACAAACAGTAATTCTATTTGTGACTAGCCAATCAGATTGACTTTGCAAGATGCTTGCTCAGTGAAATAATAATAATGGTGTATTGCACAGAGGAAGCAAAACCATTGTCATCATCTTCAAGTACCTTGATATTTTCCAAGCATAATTTTCTTAAAATTGCTATTCAACTAGTTGACATTTTAGTATAGGTTCTGCTGCTATATTAGTATTTGCCAAGTAGTAGTAGCCAGATCTCCATGTTTTGCTTTTAAAAGCAATGATGGAGTCTGAGTGTTTGTTTAAAATACAATGCAGGTCTGCCTTTTGTATGCCCTTAAACAACCCAGAACACGCAGGGCAATACATCAATATGCATCAACATGTTATTCAGAGGTCAGATAACCAAATATATAGACATTAATTTGCACTTAATTAAGTTTATTGTATATTTATAGCTGATTGTATTTTATTAGACATTTTTCTTATAATTAGAATTTGAATGGTTAAAATATGATTAGAAAAACATATATTTGTTATGAGTTCAATATGTAAACCTTACAGTTCCTTTCTTCTGAATTCCAGTTCAGTCAGAAATAGTCCAATTATAAATACTGATGCAATTCACTACAGTCTTCAAAGAAGTGGCAAAATAAGAGCATGTTACAGAATACAAACACAAACATTTTTAATTTAAAACAAGCCCACAGACAAACTGGAGCGTCTGGAGGTGGCTGTGAGCTATGTCCTCATTTTCACCTTAGAACAAACTGACAAAAACGATCTGTGTTGCTAAAAGGTTATTTTTGGTAACCTGTATCAATTTCCTATTCACATAGCAACTGGTGGCAACTAAAAATAATCCCATTTGAACACCAGCTAAGAATCTGGTCACATTTGGCTCACAGACAACATGCATAAATAAGGTTTAAGATCCCTTGTTCTGCTACTTCACTCGAGCTCACTCATCAAGCTTAGTTTCATCAAGCTGCCATTTGAAAGCTATTGAAAAGCCATTAACTGACAGGACTGTGAGAGCCGCAGTGCAGCAGCACACCTCAGTGCTGGAAGAATGTGGCTGCAAGTGCACGCCAATTAAATCTTACTATTCCTGGGGATGTGGGATTAGGAGCAGTGTCAATCAAGTGTGTTACAATAGCACGTGCAATAGTCATGGTTCAAGACACACAGAGGTTTATCTTAACTCCAGCAGCTGGGTGAGAATGACTTGGAAGCCTCTACAAGATCTTGGAACAGAAGCTACATTAAATAATGTATTCTGAGGTAAACTGGATACCTGAGGAAAGGCTCTAAATAATGTATTTTGTAGGCATGACAGTTGTAGCAGAAGAGAATGCTGAAACCTGTAGGAAGACTACGGTCTGAGATGAAAGAATGTCTCATTACCATTTTATCAAGTGCTGTAAGTAACAAAATGGTTATTTTGATTTTATAATTGTCTCTATTTTGTTTTCTGAGGTGTCTGTATTTACTGTCTTTGCAAAAAGTATCAAGGCAGATACTGCATGATGCCAATTTGATAGTCATGGAAGGGAGTTGTTACGTTGCATGTGAATATATGCAGGCAGTGTATAATGTTTCTTCCTTCTCTTGTGTACTGAGAACTTCACTGTGTGACTCAGCTCTGATTTTAGAGCCCATATTATTAGCTTTCCAAACTTCTTTTATTTATATATTTAAACAGCCATTGAACAAAACACCCAAAGACAGGAAACATCTCAGACATAGGTCTGTGTCCTGGGTACCTTCAAGGACAGCCCAGGACCTGTCTCTGGTCCCCAACAGGATTAATAAAAATGAAAATAAAACCATAATTAAAACACTCACATCATCTACTATACATCAATCCTTTGTGTCCCCCACTAGTATTTAAATCTGCAAAATGCAACCATTCTGTGGGACAGACTCAAAAAATAAACTTTTACCCTTGAATCATGCATGCTGCAGCTCTAAAAGACTCTGATTAGGATCTAAGTGTATTGGTTCAGTGCAGAGCAATTTCTTATCATCTCTTTTTGGTATCTTTAAAAAGGGTGTGCTTTTTCATAGTTGCATGTTTGATAGTATTTTCTGAGCTAATTAATTTCTTTAAAAAAATCCAATGAGTGAATGGAAATAATAGATGTCACAGCAGACTAAGAAATTATCGTTTTACGTTTTGTTCCAAGCAACCATAATTGCTTTGCTGGCTGTGGATATTTTCCACTGAAGGACTTTGAAAACTTCAGACTTCTTCTAGTATTAATGTCACTGTCTTGTAATGACAAATGGGACATTGCTGAAAGAGGTTTTCTCCCTGGATTATGGTCTTTGTTGACACAAGTGCACTGAAGGCCATTCCTGGAACTATTTTTAAAATAGTGTATTATTGTTAAGAAATGAAGAATGTGATTCTTCAGTGTCCTTGTCATGGAATTAAGGTACCTTGAAACTATCTTTTGTATCTCAAGGAGAAATTAAATATTAGGTCTCCTCTCATGTGGATTCAGTGGCATTTATGTATAAGGCCCCCTATTACTAATGGGACTTACAAACTTAAATTCCCTTACCATACACATGAGCACAGATCACTTACTCTTTCTGTATAACTCTAATAAAGATTTCTAATAATCAGTTTGTGGGTTTTGACATGGGGGCTTAATAATGAGACTTTTGCAGCAAAACAAAGCATTTGTAAGATGTCAGATCTATATTTTAGATCTGCCTTTATTCACTGTGATATTTCTTTACTAATAGTATAGCTGTGGCTTTAATCTGCCATGAAATTATAACCTATAATGACATGTATGGACTATATCACTATAGAAGAGTTCTGAAAGTAGACTTCTAGGTTCTGTAACCAATAGAAGTCAAAGAAGACAATAGGGTTTTATAGTGGTAAGGAGGCAAATGATGGATTCTTGGAAGCTTAGGTGTACTAGGGAGACAGCAATGAAGGACTAGAAAATACGGGGGGGGGGGGGGGAGATGTATAACAGTAGTGTTTATTTTCTATTATTTTGCTGCATTAATCAACTCTCTCTTACTAAATCCGTATTTTACCACATAAAATGTTTTTAATTTTCCTTTTAAATGTTTGACTTTTGAAAGTGATGGGTGCTGCCTGGAGCCAGTCACGATGCCTTTTACTGCATCAGCTTCTCCACATAGCTTTAGCAATGCACTTTCATCTCTGCCTGCAACTGGGGAGGAGGAGACAAATGTAATGACTGTTCACTCTGCAGCCTAATACCTCAAATTGTATTGCTGGGGGGGGGGCATTTGGGGAGGGGAGTTTTTGGGGGGGCTAGGAGACAATTGGGATCAGAGCACAGGTATGGGCTTGGGGTAGAGGAGAGGACAGGGTGGCAGTACTGACGATGCAATCATTCTCAGGTCCTGGGAAAGCATCCTAACCAATCAGTGGTTAGAATTTGACTTTGTCCTCTGTGACTTATGTGTTTTATCCATCATGCTGCTGGTTTCTGTGTGTGAGAGAGAACTAGACAGAATGTGTTTGTACAGAGCTCATTCTGAGTTTCTGTAGGGATTGGGGAAAGGGGAAATGTTTAAAAAAATGAAAATTACAGATACAGATAAGCCAACACATTAGCAACTGCTCGTGCTGTTTGTTTGGCTTTGGCATTTTTGTAGTTTATATTTCTGAACTAAATGCCATGAGCCACTGCAAACTGAGAGGTAGAAGGAAGAGAGGAGGAGGGCAAATGCTGTTCTGTTCTTACTGGACAGATGCAGTACCATTAGTGGTTTTTACTGGCTATTCCTACATTCATTAAATGCACTGTTGTCAGTGGGAGACTGAAAATGAGAGGTAATCCATGATTTCATCCAAACATACACTACATGGGCCATTCACTCCACCACTTTGTCTCTGCATTCTGCCCAGATTGTGCCCAGGGCTGCCAATGCTGATGCCTGCCATTGCAGTTCCTGGTGCTTAATTCCTGTCTGCCATCATGCTGTTTTCAGATAAACTATCATGAGCCCCCACTTCCATAGGGTAGGGAGCACATAGCCAATATGTTAAATAAAATTCACACAAGCACCAACAAAAGCAAAATGAAAAAAAAAAGACACCCTAAGTCCCAAACCCATTATTCCTTTCTGCCTGCTTGAACAGCTCATGCTGCCACTACTATTGGCTTCTGATTTTGTAGCCAAATACCTTTGCTGCTTAGAGCTGTCACTGTTCGTGCTGACAGTTGCTATACCATCTTCTGCTTGGCTATCTGCTATTATGAGCCACATTCCATCGCTGGTAGAGAGAACAGTGTTAGAGAGGAAATACTACATGCCTTCTGCTGGGTGCCATTCTTCTCTCATGCTGAATAGTATGACCTACAACTGTATGAATTAATGTAATTTTGCAAATTATGCAGCATCTTGCTTCTACACTCTCTCAAATATCATAGTTCTGACACAAATCTCATAATATACATTGAACTTTGTTTCCTAAATACCAATGAAGTCAATGGAGCTATGTTGATTTACACCAGCTAAGGGTCTGGCTCAAATCAATATATGCAAATATTACGTCCAGCAGATATGAATATCAGAACCCAGTCACACCCTAACTGCAACATCACTGTTGTTCTAATAGTTCATCTTACTTAAGTATGCGTGTGCAAGAGAGAGAGGCTTTCATTCATGCAGAATCATGTCAGGAACTAGGAAGAGAACACGTAATTCATTTTTACTGGTGACAAGTCAGGGTTTGAACCCAGCTTTCCAAAGGTGCAAAGTTAGTGCAGTAACTGCCTCTGATATAGCCCCCAATTACTACAGACTATCTGAAAAGGTGGAAAGAAGCTTCAGCTGGAGAAAAGTAATTACAGGAATTTACATGTTATAAGAGATTTTGTCTTTAAATTTGTAAAAAAAAAACCTCATAATTTGGTGTTTCCCTTCTCAGATAAAATAAGTATTAGCTTTGACTCCAGTGTACACTGCTGGGAACCTTAACTGTATATTTTTATGTGTTAAAAAGTTAAGTGTGACAGGTTATGTCTACACTACATCATTTACAGAGATGCAGCTGGAGTGCTTCTGGTGAAGCTGCTCTCAGCTGATGGGAGAGAGCTCTCCTGTTGGTTTAATAACTCCTGCTTCTGTGAGAGGTGGTAGCTATGTCAGCGGGAGAAGCCATGTGGGAAGGCTGTGGAAGGTGAGATGGTCTCTGAAATAGTCCTCAGTCCAAGAAATTCTTTGTGGATTAAGATCAGGACCTTGAATTCGGTTCTATAGTGAATGGGGAGCCAGTGCAGTTTGTGAAGCACAGGTGTGAGATGTTCCTGCAGGGCTGGCTCCAGGCACCAGCCGAGCAAGCTGGTGCTTGGGGCGGCAGCTTGTAGGAGGTGGCATTCCGCCCAATCCTAGGGCGGCATGGGCGCTTTTTTGTGTGTGTGTGTTGTTACGCTCCGGCCGCCCTGTAGGGGGCGGCGGCGTGGAGGACGGGAGCGCCCTGCAGTAAGCCCGGCAGGGCAGCCCACGTCCTTCCCTCCCAGCTGACCGGAGCGGCGCAGAGCCCTCCCGGCAGGTGGCGGGGCGGGAGGGGCCGTGTGGCAGCGCCCCGCTGAAGCCCTGGCCGCCCTCCTTCTCTCTCTCTCCCTCCCCCTGCACCCTGGCTCCGGCTGCCCCGGGTTTTTTTTTTCTTTTTTTTCTTGGGGCGGCCAAAAAGCCAGAGCCGGCCCTGGTTCCTGTCAGCTGTTGTTGCTTAGCAGGTGTGCTGCTACATGTGGCAACAACTTCAGCCTTTTTTGTGGGGTTCCATTCAGTAGAGCGAGTTGTAATCTCTTAATTTGAGTAAGTACAAAGTGTGACTCTCGATAGATTGATTTGAAAAGGAAGCGTGTGGCTTCCCGGTTAGTCTAAAATGGAAGAAGGAATTCCTAACCACCAATCTGTGTGTCCAGGAGCAGCGATGACCAAAGGCTTCACTCTGTGCTGACAATCTGTGGTCTAATGCCCTTGATCACCTGTGAGGTTAAATAAGTGGCAAATTCTTCAGTGTTTTTTTTCCTGTTCCTATTATTGTGATTTCTCTCTTTCCAGGGTTGAGCCAGAGCTAATTTTCATGGGGGGAGGGATAGCTCAGTGGTTTGAGCATTGGCCTGCTAAACTCAGGGTTGTGAGTTCAATCCTTGAGGGGCCACTTAGGGGTCGGGGCAAAATCAGTACTTGGTCCTGCTAGTGAAGGCAGGGGGCTGGACTTGATGACCTTTCAGGGTCCCTTCTGGTTCTATGAGATAGGTATATCTCCATATATTATTCATTTACTCCATTATATCTGATGTGCCACAAAAATGACATGTTCTACATTTTACACACCACTGATAGGGAAACAGAGGACATGGAAATAAAATGACTTGTCCAAAGTCATGCTGCTGGTCAAAGGCAGATCTGTGAATAGAAGCAAGGTCTCCTGGCTATTAGACTAGGGCTTTACCCACTAGACCACTCTTCACTGTAGCTTACAATATCATTATGGTGCCAGCTAACTATAGTGTCACAGTTTATTCCACAATAAAAGAGCTAAGTCATGTATACAGTATGGATGTAGGGAAAATGTATTTTTCCTGGTACATGCTTGTGACAGAGTGACCTTTGGAATAAGGTTATGAGTATTATTGAAATTAGATGGTTAGCAAAACTAAGAGAAACTGTAAGCTGCTGCTGAGATTAGGAGAGGTGGAAGGGGATTCCTCTCTGGAGGGCGTCCAATAAGAAAATTGAGACAGATTCACTGTGCGTAGGTTACCACCGTGTGTGTGTGTGCACTCTTGTAAAGGCACTGGAAAAGAAAGAAAAGACTCAGGGTATGTCTACACTACGAGAGTACTTCGATTTTAGTTAATTCGACTATGTGGAATCGATATTACAAAGTCGAACGTGTGTGTCCACACTAAGGACAGTAATTCGACTTTGTGAGACTTTGTGAGTCCACACTAACGGGGCAAGCGTCGACATTGGAAGCGGTGCACTGTGGGCAGCTATCCCACAGTTCCCGCAGTCCCCGCTGCCCATTGGAATTCTGGGTCGAGCCCCAAATGCCTTCTGGGTAAAAAAATGTGTCGAGGGTGCTTTTGGGCGCCTGTCGTCATCCGTCCGTCACTCCCGCCCTCCCTCCCTGAAAGCGCCGGCGGGAAATCAGTTCGCGCGCTTTTCTGATTACTGACAGCGCTGACGCCACAGCAGTGCGAGCATGGATCCCGCTGCGACCATCGCTGCAGTTGTGGCAGTTCTCAACGCCTCGCAGCTTCTCATCCACCTGTACCACAGGCAGCTGCAGATAAATCATGAGAGGAGGCTACGGCACCACCGTGACGGCATGAAGTCGGACACTAGCTCCGACCTCTCAGAGAACATGAGACCCAGCGCCCAGGACATCTCGCTGTCACTGGGTCTTGTGGATACTGTTGAACGGCGATTCTGGGCCCGTGAAACAAGCACGGACTGGTGGGACCGCATAGTGCTGCAGGTCTGGGATGAATCCCAGTGGCTGCGCAACTTTCGCATGCGGAAGGGGACTTTCCTCGAACTGTGTGAGTTGCTGTCCCCTGCCCTGAAGCGAAAGGACACCCGGATGCAGGCAGCCTGACTGTCCAGAAGCGAGTGGCCATAGCCCTCTGGAAGCTCGCAACGCCAGACAGCTACCGGTCCGTCGCTAACCACTTTGGTGTGGGCAAGTCTACCGTGGGGGTTGCTGTCATGCAAGTAGCCAAGGCAATCGTCAAGCTACTGCTATCAAAGGTAGTGACCCGGGGAAACGTGGAGCTCATCATAGATGGCTTTGCCGAGATGGGATTCCCAAACTGCGGTGGGGCTATAGATGGGACTCACATCCCTATCCTGGCACCGGACCACCAGGCCAGCCAGTACATCAACCGAAAGGGATACTTTTCCATGGTGCTGCAAGCACTGGTGGACCATCGGGGACGTTTTACTAATATCAACGTGGGATGGCCTGGCAAGGTTCATGATGCTCGGGTTTTCAGGAACTCTGGTCTGTTTAGACGGCTGCAGGAAGGTCTTTACTTCCCGGACCACAAAGTAACTGTTGGGGATGTGGAGATGCCTACAGTCATCCTCGGGGACCCTGCATACCCGCTACTGCCCTGGCTCATGAAGCCCTACACTGGCGCACTGGACTCAGGGAAAGAACTATTCAACTACCGGCTCAGCAAGTGCAGAATGGTGGTGGAGTGTGCTTTTGGCCGTCTCAAGGGGAGATGGAGAAGCCTACTCACTCGCTGTGATCTCAGCGAGACCAATATCCCCATTGTGATAGCTGCTTGCTGTGTGCTCCACAATTTGTGTGAGAGCAAGGGGGAGACCTTTATGGCGGGGTGGGAGGTTGAGGCAAATAGCCTGGCTTCTGATTACGCCCAGCCAGACAGCCGGGCGATTAGAAGATCCCAGCGGGACGCGCTGTGCATCAGGGAGGCTTTGAAAGCCAGGTTCCTGACTGAGCAGGGTCTCCAGTGACTGTTTACTTTGTGGACACAGATGCTGAACCTGCCCCCGTTTCTTTACCCAGTTACTGTTCACTATCCTTCCAAGATACATACCCCCTTCACCACCTTCCCAACAAATAAAATCTGTTCCGTTTTGTTAATGAACAAGGTTCTCTTTCTTACTATTTTCGCGGGAATGTTTTAAACCGGGGACGCAGACTGTGGCGGGGGGCGGGTTTAGTGTTGTGATGCAAATGATGCTTCTAAACTCCGGGAATGACAGGCTCCGCAGTGCTGGATTGGTTGTTTCAACGCAGCCTGCCAGCAGTCCTGGGCGGGACTGCGTGTATGTGTCGGCCAAGTGACTTTCTGGCAGGGGGCGGAGGGTAACAGACCCCCTGCTGCGTGGCTCTGTGATCCAGGATAAGGAACGCGGCATAAGATCTCTAACTGCCCTCCCCCGCCACGAAGTCACAGATCAACCCCCTCGCACCCCAGAACATGAAAACCGCCTCCCAGACTGACCAGGGTAACTGGTGACTGCACTGTGTATGTGTCCTGATGCTGGACCTGCCCTCGCCTCTGTAGCCTGCTACAGGTGACTGTCCTGTCCAAGTAACAAACCCCTTCCCCCCCTTCAGACAGAATCTCCTCTAAAAGACACTCTCGGAAACAGTACTTAACAGAAACAGATGTTTTAATATGAACCGCACATGAAAAGGGGGGGGAGGAAACTTGGACGTGGGCTAGTGTGAGATGGGTAGGAAAGGACTTTTCAAACTTTGTGGAACGAGAGCCTTCCATTGCTGCAGCAGTGTGCAGGGGCCGACTGAAAGTTTTAACGGCCCTTGCCGCCCCTCCTTCTTTGGACTTTTGGTGAGGGGGGTGTGGGACTTGGTGGCGGGGGAGGGCGGTTAGAGATAGACAGCAGCAGGGCTCTGTCCTCCTGCCTCCGGTCTTGCAGAACATCCACTAGGCACCGGAGCGTCTCCGTTTGCTCCCTCATTAGTCCAAGCAGGGTTTGAGTAGCCTGCTGGTCCTCCTGGCGCCACCTCTCCTCCCGTTCCATGACTGCTCTGTGCATTTGTGACAAGTTCTCCCTCCACTGTGTCGTCTGGGCTGCCTGCTCTCGTGAGCAGTCCATAAGTTCATAAAACATGTCCTCACGCGTCTTCTTCTTCCTTCTCCTAATCTGCGCTAGCCTCTGGGAGTGTGATGCCAGGCTGGGTTGGGAGACAGTCGCAGTTGTGTCTGTGGGAATGGGAAAAAGGGAGTGAATTCCTGAGACAGATAAATGAAGTTGCTAACAAAGAACATAGTCTTTCTCTGTGAACAACACCATGCACTGGACCTTTCACATGCGCACTCAGGACAAGGTCGAATTTTCGGCCCTCGCCTTCAGTGCCTGGGGTCCTGCAGTTGCGATCAGAGAAGCGTGGCAGGACACCTCTACTTCTGTTGCAGGAAAACATGGTAAGCCGTAGACTTGTGGCAGCTTAAAAATGTAATAGTAGCACTGGGCTCCTTTCGCACTGAATGCAAGGCCACTCTCTGCTGGCAGCAATCAGGGAAGCATGAGCTCTGCCCCTGTCCCACCACCTCGCGGCTGTCCCCGGGAAAGATCCCTGTATGCTGCCCCTCTGCCGCCTCCACCGCGTGGCTGTAAAGCAGTCCCAATACTAACATTCCCCTCCCTAATTTAAAGCAGGGCGTCATGTGTGATATAACTCTGATGAGGATCTCGGAGACCGAGAGGGGAAGGATGCTTCGGGAGACCATGCAGAGGCCAGGGCCGTATGCCGCCATGCTGTGCCGTGCCATGATCCCGGATTACTTAATGGACTCATGGCGTGGGAACGTGTGTTACCACGGTGGACCAAACAAGATCGCCCTGCCGCGGAACCTGATGCGCATGCTTGAGCGGTACCTCCAGGAGAGCTATGCCGAGCTATCCCAGGAGGACTCTCTGTCCATTCCCGGGCATATTGACCGTCTTTTCCTTTAAGTGCAGTATAAGGGACTACAGAGTGGAGCGTCCTGTGGTGGACTAATCATGAATATCCGGACATTATTTGATTTTTTATACATAGTTAGGACTAAATAGTTGACTAAGCCAACTAAATCATGAACACCAAATTGCTAATATAGTTAATATTCCTGTTTTGTTATAAATAAAAGTTTCTATGTTTAAATGAGTGACTGAAAAGCCCATTCTTAACAATATAAATATTCCAGTTATGTTAAAATGAAATGTTTAGATGTTTAAAGCACTCACTGCTTGATCCTACCCCTGATTCGGTGTCCGGGGTAACGGCTGTGGACGGTTGGTAGGGGATCTCGGTAAGGGTGATGAAGAGCTCCTGGCTGTCGGGCAAATCAGCGGTGCAAGCGCTGTCGACTGCCTCGTCCTCCTCATCTCCTTCCTCATCTTCCCCGTCAGCTAACATTTCCGACGAGGAACCGGCCGTGGACAATATCCCATCCTCGGAGTCCACGGTCACTGGTGGGGTAGTGGTGGCGGCCGCACCTAGGATGGAATGCAGTGCCTCGTAGAAACGTGATGTGTGGGGCTGCGATCCGGAGCGTCGGTTTGCCTCTTTGGTTTTTTGGTAGCCTTGTCTCAGCTCCTTGATTTTCACGCGGCACTGCGTTGCATCCCGGCTGTATCCTCTCTCTGCCATGGCTTTAGAGATCTTCTCGTAGATCTTTGCATTCCTTCTTTTGGAGCGCAGCTCTGAAAGCACGGACTCATCGCCCCACACAGCGATGAGATCCAAGACTTCCCGATCAGTCCATGCTGGGGCCCTCTTTCTATTAGATTGCACGGCCATCTCTGCTGGAGAGCTCTGCATCGTTGCCAGTGCTGCTGAGCTCTCCACGCTGTCCAAACAGAAAATGAGATTCAAACTGCCCAGACAGGAAAAGGAATTCAAATTTTCCCGGGGCTTTTCCTGTGTGGCTGGTCAGAGCATCCGAGCTCGAAGTGCTGTCCAGAGCGTCAACAGAGTGGTGCACTGTGGGATAGCTCCCGGAGCTATTACCGTCGATTTCCATCCACACCTAACCTAATTCGATATTGCCATTTCGAATTTAGCGCTACTCCTCTCGTTTTCGAGGAGTACAGAAGTCGAATTTAAAAGAGCTCTATGTCGAACTAAATAGCTTCGTGGTGTGGACGGGTGCAGGGTTAATTCGATGTAACGGCGCTAAATTCGATATAAACTCCTAGTGTAGACCAGGCCTCAGCTTCCATTTAAAAATAAGGCAAATTTCTAGACCTTACGGATGGAGAGGAAAGTTTGAAGGTATGAACTGAGCACACCCTAAAGGATCAGAAACCAGATGACCAATAAAATGAACCCCAAAGTTCTTGTTTAAAAACAATCATGATTTTGGGGGATCTGACTCACAATGTTTGAATCTTCATCTTCACAATACAGGAATAAGCTATTAATTGCAAATTATTTGTTCACATTGACCACCAATTATGGTGAGGGTAGGAAGGCTGAGGAAATACTGGCTGTTTCATATTTATAAAAAAAAAAACCTCTGGGTGTCGAGCTAATGCTCTGGGCATTTCATAAATGAAAAACATTGAAAAGAGATAACAATACAACACAGAGGACTTCTCATCCCACCTTGACAACTAAAGTTTATAAGAAGTGAAAACAGTGGTTTAAAAGAGGGGAAAGCTTTAGCCAGTACTAGCATTATGGTAGCATTGTGGGTATCTGATTGATTGAAGCAAGACCATGTTGTTTTAAATTCAACAGAGTCAAACACAAAAGTTCCTCTATTCCCTAGCCCTGGCTACAGGCAGAACTACACCCACTAACCGCTTTCTCTCTCTAATCCCAGCACTTCTGCAACCCAACTAGGTGTAGGTATACAAGGGAAATTAATTGCAGTGCTGCCCATTCTCACAATTTTATCATGACTCTCACAAAGTTGGGTGATTTTTCCAGCTCTTGAATTTATATGACTATGAGAGAATCTCAGCTTTCCCTTTTTTTCAGAAAGGAAATTTCTAGCCTTCATGATTGGGGTCATATTTTTTACCTTTTTTCCCCATCAGAAATAAAAAGAATCTCAAATTTAATACTTTGAAGAGGGTGCTTACTCAGGATTTTTTTAATGCTTTGGGTTGGCAATACTACCATTATGATACTTGCACTTCTGCAAATCTTCAGATGAAAAGTTTTATAGAAGTGTGGAGCACCCAGCAGCTACCACTGGCTTCCATGGGAGCTGCTGGGTGCTCAGTGCTTTTGAAAATGTGAATGCTTATTGAGATGAATAAATATGAATTAGGCACACATTTTTGAAAGTGTCTGTGTGTGTGTGTGTGTGTGTGTGTGTGTGTGTGAGAGAGAGAGAGAGACAGAGACACAGAGAGAATATGAGTGTATGTATAACACTTTCTGCCTACAATTGCAATTCATTGCTTAGAAAAGCATTTGCAGATTTTAAAGAGAAGATATTTATTACATTTTTATTAGGCTAAATACAGCATGGAATAAAAAGTAAGGGAAGCAATTTCCACTAGTTGGACATTTGAGGATCACAGGATTTCAAACTTCATACTGAAATAAGAATAGGTTCTATGTGTAACATTTGTCATGCAAACTACAATCATGCCCAGAATAGATTTATATTCTATCATTGTCATTTTGTATTCCCATTGTAAATTCTAAAATGTGCATGAGACATCAGCGTTTTTTGTAAAAGATTATACCAGGTACTTTTAATATGCTTAAAATCCCATAAACCTCACATTTCTTGGTATTCAGGCTACTTATATCTTCCTTGCAGGGTAGTGATTCTGTAGACAGCAAAGAGATATGACTATCCAGAAGATAAAATGAAAGACAATTGTAAAGGTCAAAGTAACATACTTTCTCACCATATTGCACAGCATGCATGAAACATTAAGATTCTGATATCACATTTTTGAGGCAAAGATTATGGCAAGAACAGAAAATGGCATAGCGTATCTCCATGCTTCTGGATGTGAAATGGTACAAACGTAACCCATTTTTATTACAATGTTAAATCAAGTTTCAGGGTTTATTTTTTGCATAAGGCACTGATCAATCCTGTTTTTCCCAAATCTGTCAACTGAAATCTGTAACTGGGACCTGCCATTACACAGTAGATCTGCTTTAAAATCAGAGGAGAATTAGCTATACATTTAGAAAGTAAACAATAGTATAAAAAACAAGTCATGTGGTATGACCCCAGATATGTAAGACAACTCATACAGTGAAAAAGATAATCTAGTTTGATTCCAAAGAAAATAGCATTTGTGTCTATACTGAACAAGGTGGGTTTAGTTTGGTCAGAAACAAAATAAATGGCCACCCTGATTGATGTTTTATGATTACACACATACCTATAAAAGACCACTGTCAAAGTTGATAGCTTCCATATTTGGTCATCCCACAAAACTGATTTTCCAAATATTAAAATAAGCCCCTCCAAAGAAAATCTGTTACTGTATTAAAATTCCAGCTGCTTGGCATGACAATGGAAAAGACAGACTGTTTGGTCTGTTGTGATTTGCAGATGTGCAAGTTTGGCCATCACATCCCTGCTGTCTGCCAGTTCCATTCTTGCATGGTGGCAGGGGTCTACATCTGACAAGATTCCTGCTCTGTAATGTGATCCAGTGAGATGGGAATTTGTCAGTTTTAATCTCTTCCTGTCTTACAAGAATGGAACTGGCAGGAAATGTGGACAGGATGGCACAACACACAAGATAGGGTTTATTGTTGGGTTCCTCAGTCGAGGGGCTGGGATGTGAAGATTTCTGCCATCCTAGAATGTGTGAGTTTTCTACCATCAGAGAACACTTTAAAACAGAAACTTTGTTTTAGACAGATGCTAAATGTTGGGCTTGATAATCTTGCCAGAGATCCTATTAACCTGTCTTTTTGTGCAGTGTTACTTTGCATAAGATCTAAGGTTCAGGTTATGTTAATTTATTTGGCTGTAGACAGATAATGAATTTGAGGCAACATCTGATATTGTGAGCAGGATCAATTTTCTCTGCTATTGTTTTTTTGGTAGCTTTGAGGAATCATCTGTACATTGGCTATTTACTTGCACAATGAAGGAAATAGGAGTTTCTTGTAGATCAGCACTGATCCTGTTGCTTGGCTGCGTGCCTTTTTTCAATATACCTTGTTCAATGAGGAACTTCAGTTTTTTGGCTTCTTCTCTTTTTCTCAGCTAGTTCACATGGCTGTTGCTGTTACGTCCTGAATACCTTGTGTATTGTTATATATCACTATGAACTGTTATATAGAGATCATCTGTGTCCACTGTAAAGAGGCTCATTTCCTCTCATGCTAGAGAATCATATGCCCATTGGCACAAACACAAGTTTGGGAAGGAGGATTGGGGAGATGGTTT
Organism: Emys orbicularis; assembly: GCF_028017835.1. Taxonomy (NCBI): domain Eukaryota; kingdom Metazoa; phylum Chordata; order Testudines; family Emydidae; genus Emys; species Emys orbicularis. Next base: position 261,123,407 of record NC_088683.1, on the reverse strand, counting down.
TAAGCCATTTTTGTATCCTCTATTATCAGGGTATCTGGAAGCCTGCCCAACCTCGTGATTTAAGTTAGAGCAGCTTAAAGGTTACTATAACCTACAATCATTCATAAAAACCCAAGGGGCAGCTGAGAATAGCCAGACCACTTCGCACTCCAGCCAAATCCCAAACATCCTCTAATCTTTACACCTAATATGTACCCCTACAATGCGAGCAAGTATTGAGGAGAGAGTAGAACTCTTCCTCCTATTGAGTGACAAGTGGAGAATTTCCTTATGCCAGGGGTATTCCCCAGGGGCCAGCTCCATCTGCTGTATGGTGGCATTAAAGAGCCACAGCAGATGAGAACCAGGTTCAGAGAATCTAGACTCTGAAAATGAGGAGGTCATTTTGCCCTTTAACCCACCAGCCCATCATTTCCTAGTGTACCTTTATTAATATTTTTATCCAATCTGCTTTTAAATGTGCCAAGCAAAGATGCTTTCACCCCTTCCCATGAGAGATTATTCAACAGGCTAAGAAATCTCACTCTGTGGAGTTCTTTTTCTTGACTCAGCTTAAAATTTTGCTCCATTAAATTCCACCCATTATGCCTAACTCTATTCATTTTCATTATGGTAAATTACTTCTCTCCCTCTTCGCTGTTCACACTCTTCAAATGTCTGTTATCTTGACCCTCCTTAGCTAATACTTACTGAAACTATACATATTTAATTCTTTTAATCTTTTCTTCATAAATCAGTTCTGCAGGCCATATAACCCTTTGTGCTGTTCTCTTTGAACTGCCTCCAGTTTAATACTGCTACCTAGAACTGAACACTATATCAAAGATAAGTCTTAGGCCTTGTCTACACTACCGGGGTAAGTTGACCTAAATAATGTAGCTGGAGTCGACAAAGCTTAGGTTGACTTACTGCAGTATCTTTACTGCGCTGCGTTGATGGGAGACGCTCTCCCGTTGACTTACCTTACTCTTCTTGTTCCAGTGGAGTACCGGAGTCGACCAGAGAGTGCTCTGTAGTTGATTTAGTGGGTCTTCACTAGACCCATTAAATCGAACCCCGCTGCATCAATCACAGCAGTGTCAATCCCCGATAAGAGTAGACATGGCCTTAGACTCATATGCATGTAGCTGGAGTTGAATAACTTAGGTCATCTTACCCCTGTAGTGTAGACAAGGCCTAGATGACTGCAATTGTCCCTTCTGATCTTAAAGTGTATGAGTCTAAGGCCATAGTCATCTTGTGATCACCAGTGCACCCATGTGTCACGATGTTGGTTCTGGCGGGACCCAATTGAGAGAGTCAATTCAGGACAAATTGCTTAAAGCAGGGCAGTTACTGCCCAAGGCTGGGGTTTCTATGCACAGCAAGGCAAACCAAGCCAGCCAAACAGAAAAGACTTTGGTTTTACCCCACTGGCTAACCATAAGTCACACAAGCAATTCCCTTAGACACTCCAGTTTCCCAGTATCACCACCAGTGCCACTCATTATGGGGACAAATGGTTATGAAAACCAATACCCCAGGAAAAGAAAAGAGGTTCTCTCAGTCCCAAAGGACTGAGCCCCAGACCCAGGTCAATATACATATCAGATCTTACCCACAAATCATGCTGTTGCCAATCCTTTAGAATCTAAAGGTTTATTCATAAAAGGAAAAAGATATAGATGAGAGCAAGAATTAGTTAAATGGAATCAATTACATACAGTAAAGCAAAGTTCTTGGTTCAGGCTTGTAGCAGTAATAGAATAAACTGCAGGTTCAAATCAAGTCTCTGGAGTACATCCACAGCTGGGATGGGTCATCAGTCCTTTGTGTAGAGCTTCCGTTTGTAGTAAAGTCCCTCCAGAGGTATGAAGCAGGATTGAAGACAAGATGGAGATGAGGAATCAGCCTTTTATAGTCTTTTCCAGGTGTAAGAACACCTCTTTGTTTTTACTGTGGAAAATTACAGCAAAATGGAGTCTGGAGTCACATGGGCAAGTCCCTGCATACTTTGCTGAGTCACAAGGCATATCTGCCTTTTCTCAATGGGTCAGTTGTATAGCTGATGGTCCTTAATGGGCCATCAAGCAGGCTAGGCAGAGCTGACACCAACTTTTCTGGGGTGTCACCCAGAAGCATAGCATAAGTTTGAAATACAGTCAGTATAGAGCCAATATTCATAACTTCAACTACAAAAATGATACACACATATAGACAGCATAATCATAACCAGCAAACCATAACCTTGTCTTAGACACCTTATCTGACCCCCTTTATACAAGATCTGGTACCACTACAGGACCTTGGTTGTAACCATGTTCTATATGGTCCCAGTTCAAGTCAATAACGTGACACCATGTCTTTCTCCTCTTCTGTCACTCCCAACTGATAAATCCCCAGCTTATAGCAAAAATTCTTGTTGTTGGTCCCTAAATGCATAACCTTACACTTTGCACTATTAAATTTCATCCCATTTTTAATACTCCAGTTTACAAGGTCATCCAGATCTTCTTGTATGATATTCCGGTCCTCCTCTGTATTGGCAATACCTGCCAACTTTTTGTCATCTGCAAATTTTATTGGCATACTCTCACTTTTTGTGCCAAGGTCAGTAATATAAATGTTAAATAAGATTGGTCCTAAGGACAATCCCTGAGGATCTCCACTAATAGCCTCCCTCCAGCCTGACAGTTCACCTTTCAGTATGACCCATTGTAGTCTCCCTTTTAATTGGTTCCTTATCCAGCTTTCAATTCTCATATTAATCCCCATCTTCTTCAATTTAACTGATAATGGGAAATTATGCCAAATGCCTTACTGAAATCCAGGTAGATTAGATCTACTGCATTTCCTTTGTCTAAAAAAATCAGTTACCTTCTCAAACAAGGAAATTAGGTTGGTCTGGCTCAAACTACCATATAAAAACATGTTGTATTTTATCCCATATTGCCATTCACCTCTATGTCCTTAACTACTTTCTCTTTCAAAAGTTGTTCCAAGACCTTACATACAACTGAGGTCAAACTAACCGGCCTGTAGTTTCCTGGATCACTGTTTTCCCTGTTCTTAAAAATAGGAACTGTATTAGCAATTCTCCAGTCATAGGGTACAACCCCAAGTTTACAGATTCATTAAAAATCTTCGATACTGGACTTGCAATTTCATGTGCCAATTCTTTTAATATTCTTGGATGAAGATTATCCAGACCCCCAGTTTAGTCCCATTAAGTTGTTTGAGTTTGACTTCCACCTCTGATGTGGTAATTTCTACCTCCATATCCTCATTGCCATTAGCCACCCTGCCACTCCCCCTAACCTTTTTGTTATCCTCATTAAAAACTGAGGCAAAGTATTTATTTAGGTGTTTGGACATACCTACATTATCTTTAATCTCAACCCCATTCTCAGTGCTTAGCAGTCCCACTTCTTCTTTGTTTGTTTTCTTCTTATTGTAACCCTTCTGCCAGGTGGAGCCAGCAGCAACCAGGGCCTGGTTCAATATCTAGGGATTCCTTTCCATCAATACAACACAAAACTGGCTTGAGCCCCCACCCAAAAACCTGGGAAAATTACACAGCACCCCAGGATGCCTCTGAGAGGCAATACTTCCCCACTTGCAAGCACAGAGTCTGTGTAGAAAAGAAACTTTTAATAAAAGGAAGGAAGTAACTTGGCGTTAATTTGGGAAAACACCGCAAACAGGGTTCATAAACATAAACTGTGAGCAAAAGACCCACCCCCAAGTATGTTGGCCAGTGTACTTTTCCCCTCAGGTTTTTAAGTCCAGCAACCCAAAAGTCCCTTTAGCGTGCCCGTCCCTTCTCTGCACCCCACTCATAGTTACTGTCCTTGGTCAGTGCAGACCCAGAGTTCAGAGGTGCATCTGCAGAGTTTACCTCCCACCCTGGGTGGAGGGAGGAGGGGGAAAGAGGCACCTTACTCGCTCCACTGCTCGGGCACTCGCTCGCCACCCCTCTCTGCCAGCCATTTGCTAGCCGATCACTGCACTTCTCTGCGGGGCTCTGCTCTGGCCCTCTCTGCCAGCTATCCTGCTGGCCGCTTGCCACCAGTTGACTGTCAGTCACTTTCTGCTGCCACCTGCCTCTCTCTTGTGACCCTTGCACATCAGTCTTAGTAATTTTCAGCTCTTAGCAGGCAGGGCAAGAAACATAGTCCTACTACAACTGATTTCCGCTCAGATTGAGCATTTAAAATAGTAAAGAGGCTCCTAATGAAGCCTATTTAGCTCTTTCTTTGAACAGTGTGTGTGGGGGGGAAGGGACAGGTTAAACCAGTCCAGGGAGGACCCTTTGGGGAGAGTCCACAGCTCCTGGCTGGGACATCTGTCCCCACCCCTCTTACTTTCACAGGGCTCTGGCATTCGAGCCCCTGGCTTAACGAGGTCCTTTCAGCTGAGGGTGATGCCCTCATTAGGGACAGGTTAAGCACAGTTCCGTTTCCCTGTATTCATACAATAATGAAAACAACATTGAAACAGCACTTCACTACCCCTGCATTCAGTACTAAAGTGATTTGTAACCCAGCACCAGCCAAGGTTGATCACTTTGAGCAACACTGCTCTATTTGCTAGATATCTAGACCGAGCAGGTGTGTTCATGTAAATACAGTTTGCTCCTAAAGCCTCCCAGCTAACTGTCAGGGGAATTCATTCAGACCCTGCTTACATCATTTATATGGCTATCAAACTTTTTACTATAGGTTTTAATTCTCTTTGCAAGGTCCAACTCTGCTTGGCTTTTGGCAGTTTTCACTTCATCCCTACACTTTCTGACCTCCAAGAGGTAGCTGTCTTTGCTGATCCCTCCCATTTTCCATTCCTTGTAGGCTTTCTTCTTTCTCTTAATGATCTGTTTGAGATGCTTGCTCATCCAGCTTGGTCTGCAACCCTTCCCTATGAATTTTTTCCCCTTACTTGGGATGCAGACTTCAGATAGCTTCTGAAACTTTGACTTAAAGTAATTCCAAGCCACCTCCACATTCAGATCCTGGAGTTCTTTGGTCCAGTCCACTTCCCTAACTAATTCTCTTAATTTTTTTAAAGTTAGCTCTTTTGAAATCAAGGACCCTAATTGCAGATCTATTTTTGTTTATCCTTCCATTTAATTTAAACTGAATTAGCTCATGGTCACTCAAACCAAGGTTGTCCTCTACAACCAGTTCTCCTATGAGGTCCTCACTACTCATCAATACCAAATCTAAAATGGCATCACCTCTTGTTGGATCAGTAACTAGTTGGTGAAGAAATTTGTCAACTATCACATTCAGGAAAATATGGGCCCTACTATTATTAGTAGCACTTGTCCTCTAATCTGGGAAGTTAACGTATCCCATAATCACAGAATTCCCATTAGTATTTATTTAATTAAAAACATTAAAGAGATCTCTATCCATATCCTGATATCCCAGTGGAGGTAGCACACCCCAAGTACTATGTCAGGGGAATCTCTAGTACCGTATCTTTCTTCCCTAAAGTGATTTTGGCCCAAACAGACTCTATCTTATCCATTCTGTGCATCAGACTTGCGTATTAGAACTGTCATAGAATTTTTGCCTATGTCTACTGTACTGTTAACTAGATTTTTGCATTTATACTGGTCTTACTTTGCAACAATCTCTCTAAAAGATTAGATTGCATATAGAACCATAATCCATTTGCCACAGGGTTTCCTTCCTGGGTGCTTGCCAGTCCTCATGTTCAGAATTAGAAACCACAGTTTTCCTTTTGGTTTTCTTTGCTCTTATGTGATGTGTGATACTGAAAATCTTCTTTGTCTTCAACCATATGTGCCTTATTTTGTGGCTTGCGGGCTTTTGTAAAAAAAAAAAAAAAAAAAAAAGTTTATTTTTTTCGTCCTCCTTACATTTTCTGCAGCTCTTTCCATGTGCTGGACACTTCCCTTGATCCCTACCATGCTTGCTGTCTTAGTGGCATCTGAGAAGCTCTATGATGAAATGCCTCTGTGCTCGTTTTGATCTCGCCTGTGTGTTTTTGTTTGCTACGTTGTTTCTTTACTAGGAAACAGGTACTGTTTCTGCCTCTTGCTGGCCAGCATTTTCCCTTCTTGATTCAACTTTTGCAATTTCCTTACTTTAGTGTGGGTTCACTCAGCATCTTAGCCAGGCAACATTATTTTTGGTTCCCATCACTGTGCACTTGTATATTAATTCATCCTTCAAAGTTACAAATTCACCCTGGCAGCCACCTATCTCCGTGTTTTAGCCTGGTTACATATGTGAGTTCTGATGTCTTCAGCCTGTGTTACAAACCATTCATATGTAACATTCTGAAATGCCTGGGAATATTTCTGCAGTGCATGAGGGAATCTGTATTTCTGCATCTGACAGTGTGCATTACGAATTAATGTGTTAAGTCTTTTCCATTTACTGAATGTTAGGAATATTCCATATATTCAGTTTAGTTGCAACTTCATATTTTCCCAGTGTGACCAACATGAAAAAAAAGACCAGAGAGCTAGCTGATAACTCTGTAGGTTAAAAGTAGAAACTTCCTAGCAGTCACTTTCCCCCCTTTTTTCTTATCCTTTAAGATTTCTTACTGCAAGCTCAGACCCTCTGTGCTTCCACTGGAACTTCAGGCTTCAAGCTTCTTAATTTTTATTTGCTGTTGATCTAATTATTTTTAGAGGTTTTAAAAACATTAAAATCCAGCCAGAGCTTCCAAAACCACATTTCAGCAGAGGCTTTGAAAGTCATAGCAAACGTTAATGTGCTAATCTAACAAATTATGCATGTAATGTCCACTAGTTACCTCCTAGAATCCAGTTTACTCTTGTGACATGGTGCACTTGCCCAAGAGTAACTGAAGAAAGCTGTAAAAGGTGAAAACCTACCTCAAAGATGTCAGCTCACTTTCTTTCTTCTAACCATTTTTTTTAAACCAACATTTTGAAAAAAGTGAGAAAAATTAAAACTGCCTGGTAGCACGGTTAATGCAGTTCACCTGACCGTTATTTTCTGATCAAATAACTTGAAGTCGTCATACCCTGAACATTCTGACAGCATTAATGTTTAATTATGAATGTACTGTTCTTTTTAAAATTCTGTATCTCCTTTAGGCACAAACATCTTTTCCTTTTGAGATCACCTAGATTTTTCTTCTTTATTAGTTTTTCTCTGCCTGCCTGTTTGTCTGTTAGGGTGACCAGATAGCAAATGTGAAAAATCGGAAAGGGGGGGGGGGCAGTAATAGGTTGCCTACATAAGACAAAGCCCCTAATATCAGGACATCTGGTCACTGTATTGTCTATTGATATGCCATGCTTACCACTGGTATCTGAGCACTGTAAATACAGATATAAATCCAGCAAGAAGGGATGGTGGTGGGTTGTTTTTTTTTGTCATTTAGATACCTGTCCAATGGGAATTAGATTAATGCCCATTAAACTCTCCTCATGTACTTTAGCCAATAATTACTCCTAAAAATTCCCTCTTCTCTGGGTGAAATTTATTGACCTTCAGTACAGTACACTACACCACTTTAATCTCATTGATGGGGGAGAGGGGCAGGCACAGAGGTGGTACGGCTGTGTTGCAGGGCCCTCACTGCTTTTGCTTGTTGTATAGGGCTATGTCTATTCTGCACCCTCCACCTGTTAAGGTTTGAGCCCAAGCCTCCCTTCCATCCACATACGCATCATTCTGACTTGGGTCAGGAAGTCCACAGGATCCCAGTCCTAGGAGCCTGCTGGGGGATAGGTTAGAGCCTGAGTCCTCCTGTGACTTGGGTCCAAGCCCTATCATTTTGCAGGGTGGATGGAGGTCAAGCTGCAGACCTGAGTCAAAAGGTCTGTGTAGTGAAGTATGGACACGTTAGCATGGCTGTGATTCCCAGGTCCATTAGCTGGTCCATTAGTGCCAGTGTAGAGATACCTTAAGAGGCTTCTGCCCTTGTCCCAAATAGACTAATTAGATTTGGGCTGTTGGAGATGTGCTTGGGATACTACAGAATCCCTAATTTCACCAATCCAGTCACCCAACACCCCCTGCATATCGCACCAGAAGGGCAGAAGTTATAGTCTGGAGAGGGGGCTACATTATAATTTTGCAGGTTGCTGGTGGACTGGGGGCTGAATTCCATCCAGCTTTGCCCCTTACACAAAGCCCAGTTACACTGGTTAGGTGCAGGGTGAGAGACAAATGGTCTAGTACCACTTTATGCTGTCACTGGGCAACTATGGACTAGCTTTCTATCAGAAACTCCAGTGCCATCAAACAATCCACGGGGCTTGTTTCCCTTTTGTAGTGGTTTTTGTATTTGGGGGGACGGAGCGCTTGAGATTGATTATGCTTATTCTGAGAATCCAGAGTGTGCCCTTGTCTCATCTTCTAAGAGACTGTGCAAGGATAACAGCAGCAGAGAGCATGTGGAGACAGCAGCTTTTCAGTCACCGGATCAAGCAGCATCAGCACGAGCAGATTGTGCCCATTCGTTTCCCATGCATTCATGCAGTTCTGAGCACTGCCCACTGTGATAGGGCTTCCTATTTTAGGAAATGCACCATGTGAAACAAACAATTTGAATTTAGACCTCCTCCTGTTTCCATATTGTATGTGTGTATATCTGCACATGCATATAGATTTTAAAATATATATGCACATGTGTATACACACATTCCCATAGAGAATCCCTTTGCACATATTTGAAATCCATATTTCATTACATTTAAGGCCAGTGCATGAGTATATTGTTGCATTGTGTTTGTTGGATTGGCTAGTAGGCAGTTAATGATTCTTACCTAATACACACAAGATCCATATGTTCCAGAGTGTTACGTGACATAACTCATAAATGAGAGAATAGAGCCCACCATTAAATTGGGTTCTTTATTATTCAGATTTCCTTCTAGCCCTACAAAGGTAGAACCCAAATGGTGGACTTGGTGATTTAAAAGTAATAAATTGTTATAAAATGTTGCAGTAGCATCACTGAATCACTGATAGATAGATAATAGAGTCTATTAGAGAGCCTGTAGAGTTGATTAATAGTGTCCGATAAGTACTATTTTCCTTGGTATCAAGCTGGAAATTGATTGCAGCTCCTGCTTACCAGTCTAGTCACATCAAAGGGCTTCTGAAGAAAAGCATACAGGAGTAAGGTTTTATAAGGGGACGGTCACTTGACGATGCTCAGTATTCCTCTTCAGCAAAGGCAGAGAAATGTGTTCCGCAGAAAATCAGGAAGCTTTGTATAGTAAGTCATTGAAGGGGCCTAACTTTGTAATTGCATCTACAAGAGCTCTGTGGAACCAAGGACAGGAGAGCCAGATCAACTTCTTTGCTGAGACGCAATTTATTGCTCCGAAGACATGGCATTAATTGAATTCTTTACATGGAGGTAAATAACACTTATATTTATAACTCCTTGTTCATCTGCTTTGAAAAAGGAATAAAGGCATCTCACTAAACTGAACACAATGCTGGTGACCTAACCAAAATACTTCAGCTGTTGAAGTGAGGTGAGTGGTTAAGAGCAGTGTGCTTCAGCAAAAGCCTAACAGATGTAACAGAATTGCTCTTGAACTCGTAAGTAATTTTCTCTAGATTGACCAAAAGATTTTTAAATACAAGTATTTTGATACTGACTTTAACAGTGCAATTTGAGATGGATTTACACTAATCTTGCTGCTTCTGTTGCTAAGAAGCACTTTTTTTCAAAACTGAAAGGACATGAAGATGATGTATGATAACTTTTGATTTATAAAGAGGGTACCTATAATTACAGGAATTACTTTTACAGGCAGGCACTGCAACTTCAGTTGGGCTGTTGCATACATATTACTGATTTCTCCTGCAGCAGCTAAACTCACTTCAGCTGCAGCAACAATGATAAATGAACTTTTAATCATTTCTTTTTGGTAGCAGCAAATCACTGCTGCAGCAAATGTATGCAGTGAAGTAACCATGTGTAGCAATTATGTGCATTGCTGAAAAAGGTGAGTTCATTAATCTTATGATCAGAATCTGTTCTCTAACAAGGATCATCACCAACCTATATTAATTACCAAGGGGCCAGTTGCTGTGAATTAGCACAGTTCCATTGAACTTGAAGGAGCCACACTGATTTACACCAGTTGCAGACCTGATCCAGTACTTACAATGTTATTTATTGATTAACCCAGGATTTTCTCACATCCGTCTTAAGCGTTTAGCTAGCCACATTTTGGGTATAGATTGGTAATATTATATTCTGCAAAAATTATTGCAATATAGAAGTCTAGGTTTTATTAGTTATTTTTTTTTAAATGAATGATAAACTATTGTTGACAGAACATTGAAGTCAATGGGAGTTGCAGGGGCTTGACCCCTCTGAAAATCAGGCCATTTTCATTTAGTTGCCGAGATATGGATTTAGGTGCTTAATTTTAGGCTCCCAAAATTGAAAATTCTGACCCATGTATTTTGGGTTAACATGATAGGGCCCCTATATTTAAGTAGTCCAACACTTACCATTATATAGATTCTTGTGACCTTTTCTTTTTGAAGCTTTCCCACCTCCATTGTTAGCAGCACACCTGGGAATCTGGCAAAGGGATAGCCCTCAGGCTGTGAAAGTGTCTTGTCTTTGTTCAATTAAATCCATCCAGCTTTTGCTAAGATATAAACTGTCAACATCACAATTTTTCTTCTCTCACTTGCATTTCTGAGGGAAAATTTGGCAACCTGCCAAAATAATAACAACAAAAGCATTCTGAAGCTGGGCTAGCAGCACTGCCAAATCATCATCAGCACACACTGTACTGGGACACCTGGGAGTTTCCTGAGCAGCTGTAGCAATGGCAGGAGGACCTAGCATATAGCCCCAGTGATCCATGCCCTATCTCTCTGTCCACCACATGGGGCAGGAAGAGAGAGCTGAACAGGGCACCCCTTCTGCCTCATATGTAACCCCATTGGTACAACTTCCACCCCAAGCAGATACTACGTGGGGCAAGAAAGATGGGGGAATTCCCCCCCAACCACCGCATAGACACAACACACAGTCCCAGTGGCTCATGACATTCTCTGGAGACATCATGTGGAATAGGAGCTCCCCTAACTCCCAGGAATGGGGAGGGAACCCCTTATGCTTAACAATGCTTAACAATCTATCCCTTAACTGCCCACTTAATTTTAAGTGGTCTCCTACAGCATGTGTGAGCCCCTCCCGCTTAACAATCTGTTCCAATTTGTATTTAGCTTAGACACTCTGGTTACCTTCCCAGACATGAAGAAAAGTTCTGAGAAGCTTGGAAGCTAGTCCTTTACAGCAACTGATGTTGGGCCACTAAAAGACATTACCTCACCTATGTTGTCACCCTTGTCTAATCAACAGCTGCACTTCTCTTCTCATTTCAAAGCCACTGCCAGAGTGGGTAGATTTATTAAGAGGAACCATCTATTGCTGATTGGCTATGATTTGGGAATTTCAAAATGTGCAGCTATAACAGAGGATAACAAAGCAATGCATACAACAAAAACCAATCAGAGATAAAGCAAGGCTTTGTAAATTATACCTTTCTGACCTGTGCTGTACTGGAGAACTTGCAAGTCAACACAACAGTATTAAGCTTAAGGTCTACAGTCTTTAAGGAATAATTGCACCTATAAATCCTTATTTAATAATTCTTGTATTATCCTTATACAATCTACACTTTTCCCTGTGTACATTTTACATTATACAAAGGATGATTCAGTCTTCAAAGTTAAAATGATCATTTCCCCCCCCTTTTCTTGAATCTACCACTGGGTGTATGTTTCACGAGTAATTGGCTTTTTCCCAAAGTCTGCTTAGAAAAATTAAGTTTAGATTCATTCCAAATAACACTGGTCAACAATTTTTGAGAAGTCGTCTGCTTCAGAGATAAAATGTGCTATTTATTATGTATTTTGATGTGCTGAATTCAAATATGACAATTAAAACAACTGATTGGCTACTGTTTCTAAGATATTTAAGTTTTTACATTTTATGTCTATGTATATTGTGTAGATAGTAGAGTTTTAAATTGTAAACCTAGGTCTTTTCATGTGTTTATGGTTGCTTTACATGATAATATTTCACCTGTCCTGTTTATGTAACACTTTAAAAATCAGCAAAAGGGTTATATAAATAAAATGTATTATGAAACAAAAGGCAAAAAACTATTCTGTACATAGTTTAGTCCTATTCAGTGTCTACTCGGCGCTTCTTGGCTTGTCTCTTGTATTCATTAAATGGAGCATCTCTTGTCACTGTCCAGCAATAGTCTGCAAGCATTGATGGGCTCCATTTGCCCTGATAGCCTTTCTCCATTGTTGCAATGTCCTGGTGAAATCGCTCGCTGTGCTCGTCGCTCACTGCTCCGCAGTTTGGTGGAAAAAAATCTAGATGAGAGTGCAAAAAATGTATCTTTAGTGACATGTTGCAACCAAGGCTTTTGTATGCCTTGAGGAGGTTTTCCACCAACAACCTGTAGTTGTCTGCCTTGTTGTTTCCGAGAAAATTTATTGCCACTAACTGGAAGGCTTTCCAGGCCGTCTTTTCCTTGCCACGCAGTGCATGGTCAAATGCATCATCTCGAAGAAGTTCACGAATCTGAGGACCAACAAAGACACCTTCCTTTATCTTAGCTTCACTTAACCTTGGAAATTTTCCACGGAGGTACTTGAAAGCTGCTTGTGTTTTGTCAATGGCCTTGACAAAGTTCTTCATCAGACCCAGCTTGATGTGTAAGGGTGGTAACAAAATCTTCCTTGATTCAACAAGTGGTGGATGCTGAACACTTTTCCTCCCAGGCTCCAATGACTGTCGGAGTGGCCAATCTTTCTTGATGTAGTGGGAATCTCTTGCACGACTATCCCATTCGCAGAGAAAACGGCAGTACTTTGTGTATCCAGTCTGCAGACCAAGCAAGAGAGCAACAACCTTCAAATCGCCACAAAGCTGCCACTGATGTTGGTCATAGTTTATGCACCTCAAAAGTTGTTTCATGTTGTCATAGGTTTCCTTCATATGGACTGCATGACCAACTGGAATTGATGGCAAAACATTGCTATTATGCAGTAAAACAGCTTTAAGACTCGTCTTCGATGAATCAGTGAACAGTCTCCACTCATCTGGATCGTGAACGATGTTGAGGGCTGCCATCACACCATTGATGTTGTTGCAGGCTACAAGATCACCTTCCATGAAGAAGAATGGGACAAGATCCTTTTGACGGTCACGGAACATGGAAACCCTAACATCACCTGCCAGGAGATTCCACTGCTGTAGTCTGGAGCCCAACAGCTCTGCCTTACTCTTGGGTAGTTCCAAATCCCTGACAAGGTCATTCAGTTCACCTTGTGTTATGAGCTGTGATTCAGAGGAGGAGGATGGGAGAAAATGTGGGTCCTGTGACATTGATGGTTCAGGACCAGAAGTTTCATCCTCTTCCTCGTCTGAATCAAGTGAGAATGATTCTGGTGCATCAGGAACCGGCAGTCCTTCTCCGTGGGGTACTGGGCTTATAGCTGATGGAATGTTTGGATAATGCACAGTCCACTTTTTCTTCTTTGACACACCTTTCCCAACTGGAGGCACCATGCAGAAGTCACAATTGCTGGTATGATCTGTTGGCTCTCTCCAAATCATTGGCACTGCAAAAGGCATAGATTTCCTTTTCCTGTTCAACCACTGGCGAAGATTTGTTGCACAAGTGTTGCAGCATATGTGTGGGGCCCACCTCTTGTCCTGATCTCCAATTTTGCAGCCAAAATAAAGGTGATAGGCTTTCTTAACCATAGTGGTTATACTGCGCTTTTGTGATGCAAAAGTCACTTCACCACAAACATAGCAGAAGTTAAGTGCACTGTTCACACAAGTACAAGGCATCTCTGCTCACTTTGGCTAAACAGAAATGTGTCCCTTTGCAAAATCAAACACTGACAAATGTCTCACATGTTTAAAAAAGATGAACTCAAACTGGAACGGGTGCAGAGAAGGGTCACTAGGATGATCCGAGGAATGGAAAACCTGTCGTATGAAAGGAGACTCGAGGAGCTTGATTTGTTTACCCTAACCAAAAGGAGTCTGAGGGGGGATATGATTGCTCTCTTTAAATATATTAGAGGGATAAATACCAGGGAGGGAGAGGAATTATTTCAGCTCAGTACTAATGTGGACACGAGAACAAATGGATATAAACTGGCCATCGGGAAGTTTAGGTTTGAAATTAGACGACGGTTTCTAACCGTCAGAGGGGTGAAGTTCTGGAACAGCCTTCCGAGGGAAACAGTGGGGGCGAAAGACCTCTCTGGCTTTAAGATTAAGCTTGATAAGTTTATGGAGGGGATGGTTTGATGGGATAACGTGATTTTAGTCAATAGGTCAATAACGTGCCATCGCTGGTAATTACTATCAATGGTCAATGTGGGTCTGGCTGGAGAATCTTGCCCGCATGCTCGGGGTTCTGCTGATCGCCATATTTGGGGTCGGGAAGGAATTTTCCTCCAGGGTAGATTGGCAGAGGCCCTGGGGGTTTTTCGCCTTCCTCTGCAGCATGGGGCAGGGGTCGCTTGCTGGAGGATTCTCTGCGACTTGAAATCTTTAAATCATGATTTGGGGACTTCAACAGCTGAGTCAAGGGAGAGAATTATTCCAGGAGTGGGTGGGTCAGCTTTTGTGGCCTGCATCATGCGGGAGGTCAGACTAGATGATCATAATGGTCCCTTCTGACCTTAAAGTCTATGAGTCTATGAGTCTAAATAAGAGAGCACGACACTGTATGATTTCTAGAGCTGATATAGGGCAATTTGTTCAGCAGAGTGATGTAAGCTTCGTTATGATTGCATCATCCATGACTTCTAGGAATAACATGATGCAATTCATATCATGTATGACGCAATACCAGCTTCAGATTGCATCATTCATTGTTTTGCCTAAAAAGCAAGTACTGTCCAAACCCAGTCATAGATTTATTCATAGATCCAGTCAAAGATGTATTTTAGTCATTTCTGGTTTAAATTGAGATCCCTTCCCTTTATAACTCACTTATCCTCCGCCATTCCCAAGTCAAGGGTCGTATATACTGACCCAATAGCATATCTTGAAAACTAGAGCCAATCAACAATTTTAAGCATCATTTTCGTTCTCAGTGACCCAGAATTAGTAAAGTTTAACTACATTTATTTCAGAAGCATTTTGGCTGTAGAGCAGTGTAACAGGCACTCCTGGTATGTTACTGACTGTATATACTTTTTTTCTGACTTATGGTGTATGTTTAAAAGACAATCTTTCTTAAAATATTGTAATATTTTCCAATATGAACACAGACCATTGTCAATTTATATCTTAAGCCTCCAGTCCTGCCAGCATTTACCAACATGCTTAACTTTTCTCCCATTAAGGCGACTAGTCCCCCTGACTTTAATAGTAGAGTAAAGATAAACATGTCAGTGTTTGCAAGTTAAAGACTAATGTTTTCAATTGCTTTTGTAGCTTTCAACATATTGCATTCTTATCTTGTGTCACAACAAAATTCAGATTCTTGTTACTGTAAGCAGAAATTCATTCCAAAGGTTTTTATTTGGGGGGGGAAGGAAGGAATGGGGAGGCAACTTTGCTATCTTAAGTAAAAAGCATTATTTCCATATCGGGACAGCATTTGTTTCTGTGGATCACAATAGCAAATTTGTGAAATGAAGTGAAAATCTGGATATAGAAGGTACAAACACCAGTGGGAAACTGTGTTCTGTTGTGTTTGAGGACAAATCTGCAATGATCCTCCAGACAGGGAGATTCTCCACACCATTTCAAGCTACAAAAGTGTCTTCTGCAGCTTGTTCCCCACAGAGGAACAGAAGCATAGAAGGGGAAATGTGTGCATATCATTCACAAAGAGAGGTATGGGCAATGGTTTTATGCAAAGCATGGAATTGTGCAGAGCATGGCCCATGTATGATAAAGAAATCTAACTAGCTTGCTCACTCTTTTCACTGCACCCTCCATACCCTATGTTAGTCATTTGTGAGCTAGCCCTAGCCCTGCAACACCTATTGGGACTAAGAATTCCTTCCCTTAGCCTCAAAATGAGGTTATAGCACAATTTGAAGTGAGCAAATCCTATTTACTCAGGAATTTCTTGTTTGTACATGATCGTGCC
Source organism: Emys orbicularis (assembly GCF_028017835.1). Taxonomy (NCBI): domain Eukaryota; kingdom Metazoa; phylum Chordata; order Testudines; family Emydidae; genus Emys; species Emys orbicularis. The sequence goes on along the minus strand of NC_088683.1, from coordinate 261,107,287 downwards.
AGTAATTTGTGTTTAAAATTGGTACTCAGGCTTTTGTGAGCAAATTGCTACAATTATATCAACAGCTTATTTTGTAGTCATAATTACACTCTTCATAATGGTTTTATTTGGTCCCATGTCTGGTGAAGTAGTTCTATAATAGTGAATACCACTTACATTGCTTTAGAATAACTGTGACTTTCCTTTGTCCTATTCTAGTTTCTAACAAACAAGAAATAATATATTTTTACCTTTTGTTGGCCTTTCATATTTCCAGGTGGTTTTTCAAACTTATAGATTCATAAGGGACATATAGTACTTACATGATGGGTACACACTGAAAGACATCCTGCACTGTTGTGACTTTGGCAGAGTGCATCGGAGTAAATAAATCATACCTAATACGCTTTTCTAAAAGGATTTGATAGCAGGCAATATTGTCAGCACGTTATTAATGTACAATCGTCTAGTGACAGTCATGATGACCTTATCAAACCACTGCACCAAACTGTAGCTTATCTTTATTTCAGATATTTTCTTGTCTGATTATGTTGATAGGCAACAAATTACATAATTTATGTGAAGTGATCCATAAGACCACTATACTCCCCTGCTTCAAATCCCTTCTGAAAGCCCCTCTCTGCTGTGATGCTTAAATGACATCAGTCAGTTCATGATGGGTAGGTAGAGGAACAGGTGGGAGTAGTTGTCTTACTTTGTCTAGTTAAAATAACTGTGTGTGTGTGTGTGTGTGTGTGTGTGTGTGTGTGTGTGTGTGTGTGTGTGTGTGTGTGTGTGTGTGTGTGTGTTGTGACAGACTCAGACCAGTGGGGTACAGGAGTCTGGTAGAGGGCAAATATACTGGTCACTGGATGAGTAGTTTTCTGTTCCCTGAGTGACCAGAGAAGGGGCTGCACTAGAGTAATCAGGAACCTGCTAGAACCAGTTAAGGCAGGCAGGCTAATTAGGACACCTGGAGTCAATTAAGAAGAAGCTGCTAGAATCAATTAAGGCAGGCTAATCAGGGCACCTGGGTTTTAAAAGGAGCTCACTTCAGTTTGTGGGGCGAGTGTGAGGAGCTGGGAGCAAGAGGCGTAAGGAGCTGAGGGTGAGCTGCTGGAGGACTGAGGAACACAAGCGTTATCAGACACCAGGAGGAAGGTCCTGTGGTGAGAATAAGGAAGGTGTTGGGAGGAGGCCATGGGGAAGTAGCCCAGGGAGTTGTAGCTGTCATGCAGCTGTTACAGGAGGCACTATAGACAGCTGCAGTCCACAGGGCCCTGGGCTGGAACCCGGAGTAGAGGGCGGGCCCGGGTTCCCCCCAAACCTCCCAATTGACCTGGACTGTGGATTCTTCCAGAGGGGAAGGTCTCTGGGCTGTTCCCCAACCCACATGGTGAATCTCTGAAGCAAGAAAATCTGCCAATAAGCGCAGGACCCACCAAGATAGAGGAGGAACTTTGTCACAGTGTGTATATGAAATGAAAATTGTATATATTTGAGTGTTTTCCTCTCTCCCCGCCCTTCATATGTCACTTGTCTTCTTGGAGTATGTCTACACTACAAGCTAGGGGTGTGATTCCCAGTTCACATACAGTTACTCATGGTAGTTCTCATCTTCCTGGCACTTCCAATTATAAGGTCCTGTGTTTGGTTGCTTTGCACCCTCCTGCTTTGGTGTGGGGACTCAAAATGTGGCAAGAGAGTGGCTTTTTGTGTGAGGTATGTGCTTTTGTGAAAATGTGCTCAAATTTGGCTAGGTTATCACAGTTAGCACAGGCTGAGTAGAGACTTCTTAAATCTTCCCTTAAATTCCCTGAAGATTCCCAAATACTATTTTGTTAGTGTGTGTTGACTTCTGCTTGCCCCAGGCAGGTAAAGTGAACCTATTGCTGCCCCAGACCGGAGAAATTAATATGGGGCACTCTTGCAGTGTCACACCTAGCTGCAAAAGGGCACTTGCGAATGGCCCATGCTTTTACACCCCATTGTACTGGAGTAATCTAGTCTGGAAATGACAAGGACATTGCAATTATCCATCCAGTTATCAATCTCTTTGCTAAATGGAGATGGAGTGGAGGAGGCCACTCTAGTTTACCCTTGTCACTTTGCTATCTAAAAACAATAGTGGATCAAAGGGAACTTCTAGATTTACTTACTTTATTTCAAAAGATTAAACAAGACTCATCTGCCAGTTTTTCCCTGAGCCAACCAACATAGCTTTTATCTCGGACTGAGATGACTATCTCTGCCACTTGCGAACCCAGATGGGTAGATCCTCAGTTGGTGCAAATTGTCATAGTTCAAGTGATGCAATGAAGCTATGATAGTTTATACCAGCGGAAGTCTTCCTCGGAATCTTGCTGCTAGATTTAATCAACAAAGAGGGGCACAGATCTAAATCATAGGTTATATTCCATAGTTTCCCAGAGGCCTCTGGAACCCCTCTCAGCAAAACGATTTGAAACTCAATGAGAAAAGATACTGCACTTGTCCCATTTTGGTGAAGATATGTCTCTCATGCTAGCAACCATCTGGTCCAAATTAGATAGATTCTTTACATGAAGAACACAACAAGAAAATCTTAAACTTATATTCAGTCAGAGCTAATCATAATCTCTGGGATATCAACCAACTGGAATAGTTCTGATGTTCAGTGTCTGTGGTGAAGGCATAATACTTCTTTGTCTCATTTGACTAGCGTTGGAGCATGATTTTCAGCACTGGTTCTTTTCCCTCCTGTACCTTATTTCTCTTCTATTGCAGGCCAAGTTGAAGTTTTAGCACAAGGAGTCTGAAGTTAGGCAAGTGAAAAACCAAGGCAAACAAGAGTAGTAATGGTTTTGAAAATTTTGATGCCTGCGTCCCACTTTGTTTCCAGTTTCCTTCCGTCCTAAACATTAAATAAATATTTCAAATGTTCATGAAGATTTCAGTTTGCCAACTGGTGTTCACTCCCAACTGTCTCGTCGTGGAGCTATATTTTATTCTTTGTGCTTTCTGATATTTGGCAGCTCAAATGCCAAGCACTGTTATACCATTCCATTTCAGCTGAAATGACTGCTAATATGAGTGAGCAAACACTTATCAATAAGAGTGCTAAAAAGTACTTTTTTAAGCTTGATGTTACTGTAATGGTATGTATCTGGGCTGGTTGTCAGGAGTAGGGACTGAACTCTGGACTTAAAACAGAGGTCCCCAAACTGTGGGGCATGCCCCCCCATGGGGGCACAGAGGAACATTCAGGAGAGTGCAGCTGAGGTCTAGTCCAGCCCTCATAGGGAGTGGGGAGGGAGTGCCACCCAGCTCCGCTCCCAGCCCTGGCCCTGGCTCTGGCCCCAGCCTTAGGCCCCTTGCCCCTGTCCACATCCCCCCCCCTCCTGGAGCCACAGCCCTGCTTCTAGCCCTGGGGGAGAGGAGGTACAGACAGGAGTAAGGCACAGACAGGGGGCGCAAGGTAAAAAGTTTGGGGATCACTGACTTAAAACTGCAAGTCTTTGCTGCCAGAGCTAAACAAGCCCTGTTAGTCCAAAGGCACTAGCAGACATACAAACTTCTATGAGGGCCAGCCACTACAGTGGGACAGAAAGCTGCATTGGGCAAGCATGGGTTACTTTACCATCCCTCCCATCTTTACCATCTGGTAAAAATGGCAAATTTAACACTGGCGTGGGGGGGAAGGAATCCTACTTCAGGGTGCATAGAGAATGACTGACTGAAACATAGTTACATTTTCAGTTTGTTTCTTCTTCAGTTCCTGATATCTAACTTTATCAGAAGATTCCACTTGGAGAGCTAAATACAATGCAAAAAACCTTGTTCACATAGTTACTAATCAATAATGATTTTTCTGGTTTTAATAGCTAGACATTTGCCTGAGTACCCATATCATGCTAATGAAATCATTATAGTTGTGATATTTTGTTTTTTCTTCTCACTGAGTAACAGGAATTTGCTAACCCAAAGCAAAATGAAAATGCAAAAATGGAGGCACAAACATTAGACTGGCATTTCCCTGTATAATATTGTCTTGTTTGTAGGCAAATGGTAACCACTCATATTACATTGAATTATTTATGTCTCATCCGTCTCACATATTTGAACTCTCAGACCTCTTTCTATTATTTTTTGTGTTTATGCATTTTAAAGCATGCATTAAAAGTGAAAATATTTTTAACATGGAATTAATTATGTGTTTCCATAAAGCAGATGATAGCAAAACAGGTGCTTCCCAAATAGCATTAGTCAACTAGGTGAAGCTTACTTCTAAAGAGTTAAATAGAAACCCCTAGAAGTTTGGTGGGAATTTCATTAAACATTGAAAACTCAGTGTTATCTGACCTTAATTCGTTTATCTTTCATTTCTTGTAGGCTGTTTCCAGCTATGTAATGTTTTTCGAACACATGACATGGAAATTGACCAGTGCTTGCTGGAGTCCCTCCCTTTAGGCCAGCGTCAGCGGTTGGTGAAGCGTATGCGCTGTGATCAAATAAAGGCATATTATGAAAGAGAAAAAGCTTTTCAGAAACAGGAAGGACATGTGAAAAGATTGAAACATGGAAAGAATCACCGAGTTCATTTCAACCTCGCTGATATGATACAGGATGCAATCATACATCATGATGACAAAGAAGGTACCACACGCATTTAGCAGTCGTCTCATGGTTTATTCCTTTGTGTGGCTAAAAGTTTCAGAGTAGCAACTACCTTGTGTCTTGGGGCATTATTTTAGACTTAATTTCAAATAACAGTAGTTATTTGTAGCTAGTATGTACTATGAACTTTGCAATTAACATGCAATAGAATAAATGTGTATTATATAATATAAAACATTATGGCATATATTTTATGTCCTTGATGAAAGCACATAGTGTTTTGGAGGCCTTAGGATGTCACTGTAGGATAAAGGTGTTTACAGAGTCATAGATTTTAAGGCCAGAAGGGACCATTTTGATCATGTTGTCTGACTTCCTGCATACCACAGCCATGGAATTGCACCCAGTTGTTTAGTGATGCTTTGAAAAATGTTTTCCCTGTATTTAAACAAAGCTCTGAAATAAATAAGCTTCATTCGGAGATGTGGCTCTGGCTGGGGGCAATTAAATGGTTATTAGGAATTGGTGATTCTTAAGAGGATGGGCTTTAGCCATAGTGCTTGATGAACCCTGACCCCAAAGTGATGGTGGTGATTGTTGTGATGTGACAGCATTTATGTACAGTGACTTGGCTTTATGAAACATTGACATTAAAACACTGGCTCTGTCTGCTTCTGGATCCACTGAGCTGGTGATGTGATGTAACCTCCTGACAGCATAATTGCCCAGATTCTGAGCTGTGTTGTATGCTCTGCACAGCTGGAGTGTGTGCGTGCCTGTGCGTAGGCGCACATGTGTAATTAAAAAGCATGGAGACCTGGGAGAAGAGTCAGAATATGGGGGGTGCATGGGCATTGCAGGGACAAAGGAGAGACAAGAGGGGATAACAAATCAGTATCATAGACATTTATAAACTAATGCAAATATGGGGAATAAGCAGGAAGAACTAGAAATCCTAGTGAGTGATTACAACTATGGCATAGTTGGCATCACAGAGGCTGGGTGGGATAGTTCACATGACTGGAATATTAGTATAGAAGAGTATAGCTTGCTCGGGAAGGATAGGCAGGGGAAAAAAGGGAGGAAGTGTTGCCTTGTATATCAAAGATGTATACCCTTGGACCAAGGTTGAGGATGGCAATAGTAAGCAGATTTGTTGAAAGTCGCTGGGTAACGATAAAAGGCATAAAAAACAAGGGTGATGTCATGGTAGAGGTCTACTACAGATCACCTACCCAGGAAGAAGTTGATGAGGCTTTTTTTTTTTAAACATGTAACAAAATCATCCCAAGCACAGGAGTGTTTGATGGTCATGGGGGACTTCAACTACCCAGACCCGTGTTGGGAAAATAATACAACAGGGCACAGGTTATACAACAAGTTCTTGGAATGCATTGGAGACAATTTTTTTAATTCAGAAGGTGGAGAAAGCAATAAGGGAGAGGCTGAACTAGATTTGATTTAGACCAGGGATCGGCAACCTTTGGCACGTAGCCCGCCAGGGTAAGCCCCCTGGTGGGCCGGGCTGGTTTGTTTACCTACAGCGTCCACAGTTTCAGCCAATTGCAGCTCCCACTGGCTGCGGTTCGCCACTCCAGGCCAATGGGGGCTGTGGGAAGCAGCGGCCAGCACATCCCTCGGCCCGGGCTGCTTCCCGCTGCCCTCGTTGGCCTGGAGCGGCAAACCGCAGCCAGTGGGAGCTGTGATCGGCCGAACCTGCAAATGTGGCAGGTAAACAAACCATCCCAGCCCATCAGGGGGCTTACCAGGTTGCCGATCCCTGATTTAGACAAATAGGGGAGAATGAGAATTTGAAAGTGGAAGGCAGCTTGGGTGAAAATCATCATTAAATGATAGAGTTCATGATTCTAAGGAATCGTAGGAAGGAAAACAGCACAATAAAGAAAATGGATTTCAAGAAGGCAGACTTTATAAACTCAAGGGGTTGGTAGGTAAGATCCCATGGGAAGCAAGTCTTAGGGGGAAAACTGTTTGAGAGAGTTGGAAAGGTTTCAAAGAGACATTATTAAGGGCACAAGACCAAACTATCCGACTGCATAGGAAAGATAGAAAGTATGGCAAGAGACCACCCTGGTTTAACCAGGAGATCTTCAATGATCTGAAACTCTAAAAAGAGTCCTACAAAAAGTGGAAACTAGATCAAATTACAAAGGATGAATAGGAAAGATAGAAAATGTGGCAAAAGACCACCTTGGCTTAACCACGAGATCTTGCATGATCTAAAAAATAAAAAGGAGTAATATAAAAAATGGAAACTAGGACAGATTACAAAGAATTAATATAGGCAAACAACACAGGAATGCAGGGGCAAGATTAGAAAGGCAAAGGCACAAAATGAGCTCAAACTAGCTACGGGAATAAAGGGAAACAAGAAGACTTTTTATCAATACATTAGAAGCAAGAGGAAGACCAAAGACAGGGTAGGCCCATTGCTCAGTGAAGGGGGAGAAACAGTAACAGGAAACTTGGAAATGGCAGAGATGCTTAATGACTTCTTTGTTTCGGTCTTCACCGAGAAGTCTGAAGGAATGCCTAACCTAGTGAATGCTAATGGGAAGGGGGTAGGTTTAGCAGATAAAATAAAGAACAAGTTAAAAATCACTTAGAAAAGTTAGATGCCTGCAAGTCACCAGGGCCTGATGAAATGCATCCTAGAATACTCAAGGAGCTAATAGAGGAGGTATCTGAGCCTCTAGCTATTATCTTTGGAAAATCATGGGAGACAGGAGAGATTCCAGAAGACTGGAAAAGGGCAAATATAGTGCCCATCTATAAAAAGGGAAATAAAAACAACCCAGGAAACTACAGACCAGTTAGTTTAACTTCTGTGCCAGGGAAGATAATGGAGCAAGTAATTAAGGAAATCATCTGCAAACACTTGGAAGGTGGTAAGGTAAGTGAATAGCCAGCATGGATTTGTAAAGAACAAATCATGTCAAACCAATCTGATAGCTTTCTTTGATAGGATAATGAGCCTTGTGGATAAGGGAGAAGCTGTGGATGTGGTATACCTAGACTTTAGTAAGGCATTTGATACGGTCTCGCATGATATTCTTATCGATAAACTAGGCAAATACAATTTAGATGGGGCTACTATAAGGTGGGTGCATAACTGGCTGGATAACCGTACTCAGAGAGTTGTTGTTAATGGTTCCCAATCCTGCTGGAAAGGTATAACAAGTGGGGTTCCGCAGGGGTCTGTTTTGGGACCGGCTCTGTTCAATACCTTCATTAACGACTTAGATATTGGCATAGAAAGTACGCTTATCAAGTTTGCGGATGATACCAAACTGGGAGGGATTGCAACTGCTTTGGAGGACAGGGTCATAATTCAAAATGATCTGGACAAATTGGAGAAATGGTCTGAGGTAAACAGGATGAAGTTTAACAAAGACAAATGCAAAGTGCTCCACTTAGGAAGGAACAATCAGTTTCACACATACAGAATGGGAAGAGACTGTCTAGGAAGGAGTACGGCAGAAAGGGATCTAGGGGTTATAGTTGACCACAAGCTAAATATGAGTCAACAGTGTGATGCTGTTGCAAAAAAAGCAAACGTGATTCTGGGATGTATTAACAGGTGTGTTGTGAGCAAGACACAAGAAGTCATTCTTCCACTCTACTCTGTGCTGGTTAGGCCTCAGCTGGAGTATTGTGTCCAGTTCTGGGCACCGCATTTCAAGAAAGATGTGGAGAAATTGGAGAGGGTCCAGAGAAGAGCAACAAGAACGATTAAAGGTCTTGAGAACATGACCTATGAAGGAAGGCTGAAAGAATTGGGTTTGTTTAGTTTGGAAAAGAGAAGACTGAGAGGGGACATGATAGCAGTTTTCAGGTATCTAAAAGGGTGTCATAAGGAGGAGGGAGAAAACTTGTTCACCTTAGCCTCTAAGGATAGAACAAGAAGCAATGGGCTTAAACTGCAGCAAGGGAGGTTTAGGTTGGACGTTAGGAAAAAGTTCCTAACTGTAAGGGTGGTTAAACACTGGAATAAACTGCCTAGGGAGGTTGTGGAATCTCCATCTCTGGAGATATTTAAGAGTAAGTTAGATAAATGTCTATCAGGGATGGTCTAGATGGTATTTGGTCCTGCCATGAGGGCAGGGGACTGGACTCGATGACCTCTCGAGGTCCCTTCCAGTCCTAGGATCTATGAAAGAAGCAACACAAGCATAGAGGGACAAAATTATAAAGGCAAAGGCACGAAACAAGATTAAATTAGACAGAGACATAAAGGGTCACAAGAAAACTTTCTACAAATACATTAGAAGTAAGAGGAAGACCAAGGCCCATTGCTCACTTTTTTGTTTCAGTTTTCACCAAATTTTACTAGTGATGGACATCTAACATAGTGAATGCCAGTGAAAATGAGGTAGGATTTGAGGCTAAAATAAGGACAGAACAAGTTAAAAATTACTTAGACAAGTTAGATGTCTTCACGTCATCAGGACCTGATGAAATACATCCTGGAATACTCAAGGAGTTGAGAAGGTATCTGAGCCATTAGTGATTATCTTCGAAAACTCATAGAAGATGGGAGAGATTCCAGGGGATTGCAAGAGGACAAATATAGTGCCAATCTATAAAATGGGGAATAAGGATAACCTGGGGAATTACAGACCAATCACCTTAACTTCAGTACCTGGAAAAATAATGGAGCAAATAATCAAGCAATCAATTTGCAAACAACTCGAAGATAGTAAGGCAATAAGTAACAGTCAGCATGGATTTGTCAAGAACAAATAGCTAATAGCTTTCTTTGACAAGCTTTGTGGTTAGGGGGAAGCAGTAGATGTGGTATAGCTTGACTTTAGTAAGGCTTTTGATATTGTCTCACATGACCTTCCCATAAATAAACTAGGGAAATTCAGATACGGTGGGTGCATAACTGGGGAAAACTGTTCCCAGGGAGTAGTTATCAGTGGTTCACAGTCAAACTGGAAGGGTATATCAAGTGGGGCTCCTCAGGGATCAGTTCTGGGTCTGGTTCTATTCAATATCTTCATCAATGGTTTAGATAATGTATAGAGTACACTTATATAAAGTTTGCGGACGATACCAAGCTGGCAGAAGTTGCAAGTGCTTTGGAGGGTAGGATTAAAATTCAAAATGATCTGGACAAACTGGAGAAATGGTCTGAAGTTAATAGGATGAATTCAAAAAGGACAAATGCAATGTACTACACTTAAGAAGGAACAATCAGTTGCACACATACAAAGTGGTAAATGACTACCTAGGAAGGAGTACTGCAGAAAGGGATCTGGGGGTCATAGAGGATCACAAGCTAAATGAGTCAACAGTGTGACACTGTTGCAAAAAAAGCAAACATTCTGGCATGTATTAGAAAGAGTGTTGTAAGCAAGATACAAGAAGTAATTCTTCTGCTCTATTCCATGCTGATAAGGCCTCAACTGGAATATTGTGTCCAGTTCTGAACACCACATTTCAGAAAAGATGCACACAAATCGGATAAAGTCCAGAGGAGAGCAACAAAATGATTAAAGGTCTAGAAAACAGGACCTATGAGGAAATATTGAAAACACTGGGTTTGTTTAGCCTGGAGAAGAGAAGATGGAGGGGGGATGTGATAACAGTTTTCGAGTACATATAATAATGTTACAAGGAGGAGGGAGAAAAATTGTTCTTGTTAACCTTTGAGGACAGGACAAGAAGCAATGGGCTTAAATTGCAGCAAAGGAGATTTAGGTTGGACATTAGGAAAACTTCCTAACTGTCAGGGTGATTAAGCACTGGAACAAATTGCCTAGGGAGATTGTGGAATCTCCATCATTGGAGGTTTTTAAGATCGGGTTAGACAAACACCTGTCAGGAATGGTCTAGCTATTCTGTAGTCCTGTCTTGAGTGCAGGGGACCGGACTAGATGACCTGTCTTCCAGTCCTGAACTTCTATGATTCTATATGCGCAAACAGACACTGGTGGCTTTAAGCCACTTTTGTGCTACCTAGTACTGGGACTCTGTTGGCACTTGTCCAGTCCCTGGTGCAACTGACAGCATTATGAGGGCTGTTCTAAATTGTTCTTGAATCCAAATGCAAAAAGGGGGACATTTCTGGCAGATAAGGATGGTTTAAGGACCTGAGCAGTCCCCTGAATTGTTGGTTGGAAGTGGTTGTAACAGAGTCCTTGCTGTTGTGACTTTCATAGCTCCAATGCAACATACACAGGGGGGACCCTCCATTTTGTGGGAAATCTGTCTTTGGGTAACTAGGCATTGCCACAGTGGCATAAAACTGCTCTAAAGCAGGATCTTGGCCAATGGAACATCACTACTTTTTGTATTAGCCAACTCCACCCTGCCAGGTTTGGCCTTCCTTTACATTTCAGTGTGGTGGGTTGGACAAATTTGAATTCTCTCCTCCCACTCTTTCCTGAACCTTTCACTCAACGCTAGTGGCTATGTATATTTGCTATTGTATGAGCGCATCAGATTATGTATTTTGATTTATAAACAGAAACAGATAGAGCTAAGGATAGGCACTCTTGTAAGTGCTCTTCACAGCATTTAGAAATGCAATTGTTTTAATATACAATTCCCTCATTCAGTCCCGTAAACAGTGATGCCTGTGGTTTAAAAATCAACATCCTCACCACTCCCCATCTTCTCACAGCTTCCTTCTCACCAAAAGCCAGGCAGAATAGTAGATATGCTTTGCAGCACAGCCTAAAGGTCAGACCCTTCAGACTATTTAACACTTACACTGAATGTATGAGCATACACAGTTCACTCAGTGAGAAAAAACAAATTAATACTGGCCCCTGAAAAAGCTGAATCCAGAGCAGAACAGAAAATCCAGCAGCCACTGAAAGTGAACAGCAGCAACATACTAAAAACCACAAGGCAGGGGGGAGCATGGGATAGGTTTAAAATAGGCACCGGTATGGTATCCTGCCCTTAAGAGGAGCTGTATAAATCTCTAGAAGCAAGGAGCCCTCATAGCCTGCAAACAGACCCATTAGACCTCAGAGGAAGGGCTAGGGCAGGGATAGTCAACAGGCGGATCGCGGTCCAAATCCAGACTGCCAGATGCTTTTGAACGGATCCCCAAATCATTTTATTTACTCATGATTGTTATTGGGTTTTGTTATTGTTTTCTGTGACATCTGGGCCTTGACTATACCTTGACCAAGAAGTTTGGACCTTGACAAAAAATAATTGACTACCCCTCACTCCTCCTAGTCTCAATACTTCACCCACACATGAGGTGGCCAAGAGGTAAGAAAAGGGATGATGCCTCTCCCTGAGCCAGCCCATTACCCAGGAGTGTGTATTGTCAGTAAATCCAGGCAAATACTTTGCTTCCTCCCCCCACTCATACCTGAATCACTGTAACTGGGGAGGGGGAGTGGAATGTCTTCACAATGATCTATGGAAACATGCAGGTTCATGATGCTTGTTGTGCACTCTGGCAGTGATACAATGTTAGAATGTGTTACAGGAGACTTATCTGAGTTTATTGAAGTAGTGACATTGTAAACATCTCCCCTTCTCACCCGGAGAGGGCTGATTATTGATTGTGTTATTTGATTATTGTGTTTAGGTAGTAAATCTTCTTTTATTGTCACTAATATGTCATTTTAATGTATGTTAACACTTGAATTTCATTTGTTCTTGAACTACTTTTATATTGTGAAAAACCAAAGGCTATCTCTCCAACTTTAATACTCTTTTATTAACACTAATAAAAGGTGTACATGCGTGACTTAGTGCAAAATCTCCTCATTTGTATGGGTTTAAATATGACACAGCATTACTTTTGTAGTATATATAATAGAGAATATCTGCCATACCGAAGAGTAAAAGCATCCTGTTGTGTCTTGTGTGAGCGGGTCTCAGAGTCTGGGATCCATCTCAAGCCTCAACGGCTGCACTGCTATTTTTAGAGAAGCGGCGCGGGCAAGGGATGTGCTGGCCGCGGCTTCCCACCGCCCCCATTGGCCCTGGATGGCGAACCGCGGCCAGTGGGGGCCGCGATCGGCCGAACCTGCCCCGTCAGCAGATAAATAAAACTGGCCCGGCCCGCCAGGGTATGAAGGGATTTTCACAGTATTTGTTTATTTTTTTCAATGCAAAATTGAATGTTACCAGAGCCCATGTTGTGCAGAAAATTTATATATTAAAGGCTCACTAAATGCACCAGATTCAGCTGAGGAGTTAGTAGAAATCTTCTTATTTTTTTCCCCCCAATGTGTGTGCCCTGGAATCCATCAAACTACCTTTTTTTTTTTTTTTTTTTTTAATGAACCAGAAAAACTCAGAGCAAAACTGCTGAGTTTCGTATATTTTTTTCATCAAGCCAATAATTCAGGAGACACTGTCCCTCTTCCCAAGGACACCTTTACCCTCAACAGGCCAAGTATTCTCTCTCCATTTTGCTTCTATCTCAGGGAGCTGGCCCGTGATTTGCAAATGCCCACCACACAAAAACACACTTTTCTGAAGTGAGGTGGTGGTTGGCTGTTCTTGTCTACGCTCATGCTCTTCAAAGTGATAATCTGTTTCCCCATCTCCCAGCACTGGAGTTGGAGGGGGACACCTATATAGATCTTGCCCATTAATCCACTGAATCCTGCTGCTGTAACAATGGCTGTTTCCCTAATTTTGAGACATGGTGTACCCCAGAATGCACTGAACTTTTTGGGAATCATCTGAACAATTGTGGCACCCAAAAGTCTCCACAACAACTGTGGCAATGGCTGCTTGCTTCACTCTCTGATTTAAAACAGTACCCAGAGTCATCAAAACTTGTATGAACTTCTGTGAACCCTTTAAAGCAAATGAGGGCTGGGTTTCATGTTGGTAAGGAAACCCAAGACCAGCTTTTTGTGTTTGGGTTTCATTATGAAAAGTTCACACAGCTTTAATATTTATAAATTGAGCAGAGGTGGATAAAATTAATTGAATTCATGGAAGAGCAACAAAAACAATTAGGGGGCTAGAGGGACTGATTTAATAGGATAAGTGCTAGATGTGATCATCTTCTTCAACACTTAGCTGAACAGTCGACCGCAGCAGTTGTTTGCCATTTGGTCCATTCCTGTGCGGCTGCAATCTGAATGCAGTTACTGGCTTTCTGCTGATTGGGCTTGAACAGGTCATTGGCCATTATCATGTGGAGGAACAGTGCACACTAACGATTCCAATTGATAGTAGAAATCATTTTTGACTAAATCAGCTGATTCCTCTCTTGGCACATAGACTACTATAACAGCAAGGTGACTTTGTCAATGTTTCAGATGTGCAATAAGTAGTTGAGAAGACACGGGCATCCCAAGTTATCAAGGCGGACATGGCCTCGCCTTACAGTAGTAATGCTCCCCGATATAAGTGGTTGGGACCGCTGGAATACAGAAATAAATAATCTTCCATCTCATGGCACCTTGCTTCCATTAGGCCGGCAATTGATATGCCAAGACGGTCCATTTTGTGAGAGGCAGCGAGCTGATGACCACGCCTGTAAATAGTTGCAACATTCCAGGTTGCAATTTTGGTGGATTGGTGGAGATAATATCTACGATTGAATACATTGTCATGATATACTGCAGACGCACCTGCCGACATCAGAGGACGCATGTCCCCAGAGGGGCTTTGATGTGAACCAATCACATTTACGTCAGGGGAAGACAGCACCAGCAGGGCATCTGCAGCTGAGAGTAGGGCGGGAGCTTTCTTAGCGCTAAATTATTCATGTTGATAGAAGCAAGAGCGAATGATTGTCCCAAAGAATACCTTGTCCCACCGGGATGAAATGGAAGCGCAGTATTGCGAACCTTTTCCTGGTCTACCAGTACTGGTTTTGTCCTGTGTGATCCAAGCCATTGAGTCTTTCTTGGCGACTTCCTTCATCTCAGGTAGCTAGGCACAGCTGCTGCCCTGCATCTTTGCCACCTGTGCTAGCCATCATTTTCAGGGTTCACATTGGATCTGTCCACCTCGCATAATCCCCAAGGCAATATTTCAGACCAGCCTTCATCGCTGATGGCATAGCTCCAATGAGCAATCCCCTCGTTCAGATGGTACACCTCTCGACCACGATGAGGTACAGGTCGGCCTCTTGGGGGAGATGTGATATTGACCAAGTGTTGTTAATTTACATATATTTGAACTTAAATTCCCATAACACTAAGAATATGGACATAAACACCAAAGATAGAGAGGATTTTTATAGTGGTATAAGGATTGTGTAGTTTGGAAAAGTTGATGAAAGAACGAAAATGTAGGCTTAATATCAGGTAAAGCTTTCTGACAATGAAACCTGTTAGATTGTAAACCAGTCTACTAATGGAAATCTGAAGCTCCTTATCTAGGGGCATTTGTACTGCACATTAGGAATCATGCAGAATAACCCTGCCCTGTTAGGGATGATGGGTTAGATTACATGAATGTTTTGGGGTTTTCCCCCCATCTCTAACCTATATGATTCTGTGGACATTGAGGAAACTATGCTCTTAGTGATATACTTAAGGCTGAGATGAGCTTTGCACTTGAAGTAGGGATTCAACCACTTTATTATCTAGAGAGAATAGAGCGTATCCTCCCCAAAATTACAGCACTTGATTTTTGGGTACAGGATTAATTACCTGAGAATTTATACAAATAACTCTTCATTAGTTTGAGCTAAAAAAATTTTTTTTAAATGGATCATTTAAGAAATTTAGCACCCAGCATCAGACCATTTTTGTCTCAAGTGATCTTAATAATGAAACACAGGCATCAAATTAATGTTAAAACTTAAGTATTTCTTGTTGGCTCCAGTTGAAGACATTTTTAAAGGAATAATGGTCACTTTTTCCCAATATTGTTCAAGAATGAAAGTTTTCCTTCAGCAGGGGCTGAGGAACAATGTTCTATTACAGAGAATTCCACAAAAAACCTTCTCTCCTCCAAAATAACTGCCATCTCCTGAGGTTCTCAATGGACTAAAGCCACCCTCAGCAGCCTTCTCTTGATGAGCATTTTGAAAATGGCAACTGTTCTCCCACTGTTCTCAGTACTTCTGAATATTTCTACCTTCTGACAGCATAGGGGTATCCATCTTCCTTGAGGGAAAGCTGGCTTCACTGTCTCTTGTTCTCACTGACAACATGGGGAAATGGTGGACATTTTGAAAAAGGGAAATTTTTTTTAAGTTTCTCTGCGGGAGATGATTTTATACACCAGCCTCTGCTGACAGATAAACTTGCAGTTATGAAAAATAATGACAAAGTGAACAATAATCTAAAATATCTCTTTTCATATGTTGCACCATCTCTTCTCAAAGACATAGGTGGGTGGTATAGGAAGTGTGTGTGTGTGTGGGGGGGGGAACAAGAGGGAAAGGTATTTTGGGATATGCATGCTGGGAATGTAGGGAGTGTTAGAGAGCTTATTCCTTCACTCTCCCACTTCCCTGGTCCTTCTCGCATGAACAGAGAGCAACAATACCCGAAGTCCGAAGGTGCAAACAATTTGATGTTTATTGGGGTGAACTTCCAGCAAGCTTAAATCCAAGTTCCTTTTTCCTTATTTTCGAATCCCAACTTACTTCCTGTTTGCCCTTAATTTATATAGTAATATTCACAGCTATACCTTAACCAATCATTCTACTGAAATTTACCTAAACAATCCAAACGTATTGTAACATGATTAGCTAACCAATGATATCCCACCACCTTAATTAGTTTACACCCAGCAAAATTAATTATACAGCAGACAGAAACAATCACAGAACCAGACAGAGACCATGCAAGTAAACATACAAAACAATACAGAAGTGAGGATTTCACAACTACATCTATAAAGACATAAGGGTTTCCCAGCTGTGTCTATTGATAAGTGAGTTCTTACCAGACAGAAAACTATCAAACTAAATTTCCTTTTATGTCTTCTAGGCTTTTCCCTTTCTCTGGAGGTGATAGATTGGATCACCTTCCTAACAGCCCCAGATTGCCTTATTTCAGTATGATTAAACAGGGCCTCAGATTGAGAGAAGGCCTTTACACAGATTCTTTCTTTTATACCTTTATAACTAGCTAAATAATAAACATACCTAAATTCTTAAAGTATAGGCCTTTACAGACAGGCTTGAATATCTATATCCTAACAGGGAGGTGCAAGAGGTAGGGAGAAATTTGGAGGACAGGAGGCTGGGGGAAACTGGGATATATACTTCCAGTCTATTTTGTGCTGCAGTGTTGAAACAAAGCTGAAATAATAAACCCAGTTGAACTGGCCAATACGCTCTGAATGCTTTGCACTGCTTTAGAGTAATATGAAACAGTCCGAGCATACCAGTGAAGTGTGAGACTTTTGGTTAATGTGCATGTATAAACTTTTAATTTAAAAGAAAAGGAAATTCCCAGACAAAAACTGCATTAAAATGGAACTGAATTTTAGAGACCTGTTAGTAAATTATTCTGTAGTGATACCATATAAGGAAAGAAAATACAAAAAAATCAAATGGGTCTTTAAGAATCAGTTTAATATAATTTTGGACCAAAAACGCTAAAAGATATTGATCAGAATCATATGTTCTTTACATTGTGTCACTACAGGGCAGATTTAAGTTTATCTGGGTGCCCTAAATGTGCATTTTCATACCTTAGCATGTTTGGATTTCTCTAAGTTCACTTTAACACTAAATTTTCTGGGTTTATAATGCTTTGTTTTGGAATAATTACAATATCCCTGTATAATGTATTTACCTTAATTTACTATTATGTATTATCAACAGTAACTCCATTTTAACACAGTTTTTGTCTGGGAATATAAATGGAATTAACTGTATGCATGCAGTAGTGGCCACTGAAATGCCAGTGTTTGCCATTTGGGCAAACCACAGTTAGTTTCTTTTCTAATTAGAGGAGAAAAATGTGTGTTAGACACCATTATTTAGTAACCACTGGCAAATGTTGATTTTAAGAGGAACCGTTGTAAAAGCAAATGTGATTGATATATATGCATATACACATACAATGTGACATACATGACCCTAATCCTTCAAAAAAATGAATACATGCTACAGTTCACACACTGTGAGTAGTGAAGTTTATGGGATTTCTCATGGTGTGTAAAGTTATGGATGTGCATAAATCTTTGCAGAATTGAGGTCATAAAAAGGAAAAAAAAATAGTTATACTGTAATTGAATAAATCCAAGGCTGTTGAAACAAATGCATTCTGCATTAGGAAATCATACGTATGTGTAAGTCAGCTGTTTTAGCCTGTCAACCAGACAAGATCTTAGTAACTCAATCCTTTCTGCGTATGGAAAAATGAAGCATCTCATCAACCAGCTTTTCCACCCATTGACAAAGGGGCTGTTTGAAAGGCCCAGAAGGCAGAGGCACCTTTCAAGCCAGAGCAATCCTTCAATCTTGTAGGTCCAGCATGGTTGTTAAACTTGTTTGGCATAGTGTGTGATGAATTCAGTAACACAGGGCATCCTTTTGTTAGAACACCGAGAAACATAAAGCCTTTGGTTATTGGGCAACAGATGTTAAGTAATCAAAGTAACCCATTTCAAAGCAATCATAAAATCACAGGGAGATAAAATTTGAATACATTTGAATTTCTACAGGATTCCATATGTGCTTTTTGTCTTCAGTGCATGGTTTGTGTTCTATAAATACACTAAAAATGTACAAGATGCACACTATACAATAAGGTACTTTCTTGTTTTGCAAAAAAGTATAATTAAAATGTAAAATATGATTTAATTGTAATATGGAAGATATATATATTTATGAAGTTGAATGTATATGAAATGCATACATTTTAGAAGAAAATAGCTAGAAGTATATAAGTCTGGTTTACAAAACTGATTAATTAACATTTTGTTTAACCCAAAATTGCTATGTTCCTGAGGGCTGAACTGTACTCTTCATTGTGCTGTAGGCCTATGAACACTAGAGCTTAGAGCCTGCACTGTAGCCCATCGGAGTCAGAGGCAGACTTTCCATCGATTTCATTGGCCTTTGGATCAAGTCCTTAATGAACATTACGACTGGCTTTGTGGACTGCCCAGCTTTAAAAATTCCATTCTAGTTGTAGCACATGGGCGGTGGGTATAATAGGTCAGGGTAGGCTGAGCCTTCCCTGGCACAGCTGCGACTGCCGGACACCAGCTGTGGGTTTGGTGGCGGAAGTTTTTGCTTATTATTATGCCCCAGGCAGGTTCCGGGATGGCCAAAGAGGTGGTATCTGCTATTCAGCTTCCTGGGTTCATCAGTAATCTCCCTGTACTCCAGGGAGATTACTGATGAACCTGGGAAGCAGAATAACACATACTGCCCCAGAACCTGCTTGGGGCATATCAAAAGGTCAGGTTCTTCTCCCAGAAGAGAAGAAACAAGAGCTTTTCCTGTGGGGCACCTTGGGGTCTGGGGAGGCGCAGTGGAGCTGGGAAGGCTCCAGCTGGCCCAGGGCTCCTCTGGCCATGGGGACGACGATGAGGGGCTCAGGGCTCCAGATAGCCCTGGGATTCCTCTGGTCAAGGGGGGGCTCATGGCTCCAGCCGTAGGGGGCCAGGGGTATTGGGGCTCTGGCTTGGGGGGTGCATGGGTAGAAGGGGCAAATCCAGGGGCTAGCCTCCCTGAAGGGGGGGGCTCCAGAATGTAGCATGGCTTTTTATTAAAGCCATCTAGCTTTTAGATTCATAGACTTTAAGGCCAGAAAGGACCATCATGATCATCTAGTCTGACCTCCTGCACATTGCAGTCACAGAACCTCACCCACCCACTCCTGTAATAGACCCATAACTTCTGGCTGAGTTACTGAAGTCCTCAAATCATGTTTTAAAGACTCCAAGTTACAGAGAGTCCACCATTTACACTAGTTTAAAACTGCAAATGATCCATGCTGCAGAGGAATAATAAATGATATAGGATAAAATCCTTGTCTCATAAAAGTCAATGGGAGTTTTGCCCTGGATTTCAGTTGGGCCAGGATTTCACCCAGATTTTTTAAAGACTGCCGACTGATCCCCAGATTTGAAGATTATCTAATTTTCTGAATTGTTTAGATATTCCCTATCACTTTCATCAGCAATTAAGCATGGAACCGAATGTGTTTAAAGAAACTTAGAACAAGAATTCAAATCATTTTAAGAATGTTTTCATTTAGTTTTCCTAAATGAAATTATTAGGATTGAGCCTATATACTTTCAATTGCAGACTTTTTTCATAGGTGGACTATGATATAATATTTACTTCAATGGGACTACTCAATATGTGTAAAGTTAATCGTGTGAGTAAGTTTTTATAGGATAGGGCCTGAATCAGGAGTTTGTGACATAAAGGGTACATCTAATTTGGAGTTGGGAGGTGCAATTCCCAGCGCATGTAGACAGAAATGTACTAGCTCAGTTTGCACTAATCTGCTAAAAATAGCAGCATAGACATTGGGGCACTGGTGGAAGCTTGGACTAGCTGCCTGAGTGCAAGCCAATCCCTGGTCCGAGGTTGGGCAGTGAACTGGAGATGCTGCCAGTGCCACAATGCTATGTTTTATTAGGCTATGCTATCTCAAGTTGAGCTAGCACAAGTCTGTCCACCCAAACTGGGAATCCCACTTCCCAGGTGCAGTTAGACATACCCATACTTTTTAAAAATACTTTTTAACTTCCCTTTAAAAGTTTATTAGTTCTAATTACAAAAATACAGGCACCATCCATTAAGATCATTATTGCCTCTCCAGGGATCCAGTTTTGCTAGAGGTGTAGAGTGACCTGAACTGATATGAAGTCTAATGCTGAAGTCCAGCTTCATAGGCCTTTGTCTCCAACTTCCTTGACGTCAGCCAATCAGTCCCCTCCATCATTCTATTCTGGTCTCTTTCACTATAATTTTTTGTTTGTTTTGCGTGTGCTTTGTTACTATAATTATAAACAATTTTCTACCTTAGCTTGGTGTAGCAAGGAGAAAGGGGCCACCTGTGATCACACAAAGATGATAATGTGGAGTTAGAACAAACCAAATAAAAATCAATACCTCATATTTGGCAATTTGCCTCTTAACTTTAATGGGAACCTCCAATTCTGCCTTCCTGCCACCATATAATGTGGTATGATGCTATAAACCAGCTGTATTCACAAGTCCACTCATAGATTTCATAGATTCCAAGCCATGAAGGGATCTTTGTGATCTAATCTGACTACCTGTGTAACACAAGCCAAAGAACTTCCCCAAAATTTCCTAGATCATAGCTTTTAGAAAAAAACATCCAGTCTTGATTTAAAGATTGTCAGAGATGAACAATCTCCCATGACCCCTGGTAAGTTGTTCCAATGGTTAATTACTCTCACTGTTAAATTTACACCCTATTTCCAGTCTGAATTTGTTTCCCTTCAACTTGCATATTATTGGATCATATACTTTTCTGTGCTGGACTGAAGAGCCCATTATTGAATATTTGTTCCCCATAGAGATACTTATAGTGTGTAATCAAGTCACCCCTTAACCTTCTCCTTATTAAACTAAATAAATTGAGTTCCTTGAGTCTTTCACTATAAAGCATATTTTCTAAGCCTTGAATCAGTCTCATGACTCTTCTCTAAACCCTCTCCAATGTATCAAGATACTTCTTGAATTCTGTATACCAGAACTGGACACAATATTCCAGCAGTGGTCACACCAGTGCCAAATACAGAGATAAAATAACCTATCTAGTCCTACTTGAAATTCTCCTGTTCTTGCATCCAAAGATTGCATTAACTCCTTTGGCCAAAAGTGTTGCACTGGAAGCTCATGTTCAGCTGATTATCCATTTGACCCCCAATTTTTTTCAGTCTCACTGCTTCCCAGGCTTGAGCCCCAGACCCTGTAAATATATTAATATTCTTTGTTCTTACATTTACTTTTAGCCATTTTAAAATGCATATCGTTTGCTTTCACCTAATTTACAAAGTTGATAGAAGATGGCATTGATTGTCCCCTGCATCCCGAGAAAAGTGAGAATTGTTTTAAAAAAAGACCCTGAAAGCAGAGTGCCCACATCTGTACTTTTGTAATAGAAGAGTATGCAAAAGAAGGAAACCAGCTCTTCATGCACCTTGCCATTGGATTCTTCTGCAATATTTTTCCCTTTGGGACTTCATACTGGTTTCCAATAAAGTGTTTTAATGTAATGGAGATACTTGTCTGTATTTGTCCTTTAATAGCTCTCCCCATGAGGTTTCTCCACATCAGTGGTGGATTGCTCCATCATAGTTGTGTTTAAATGACTCTGGAAAACCATAGAAATTACAATTTTTTTTTACCATAGACTTTTAAAGGTTTTGCCATAGTCTTTAAAACACTATAGAACTATTTTTAAAACACTTTTGAAAAGTTTCAATTTTTCAATTAGATTTTATAGGGCATGCATTGTCACTTGGGTGAATGACAGTTAAATGGAATGGTTAAGCAGAAATGGTATGGGAAGAACTGGAGTCTCTGATCCTGGAATGGGCTCTGTGTGGACACAGGGGTCCACCAGCATGGACATCATGACAAAATACAGATCAGAATTTGCTTGGAGTCCACTGGGGATGGGAAGTCTTCCCCTGGAAGCTATGGAATTAAAACCAAATGGACACAATTTGGAACCAATGGAATGCAATAAATTAATTTAAAAAATAATGTTAGCCCATTCCTCTCAGGGCTTTTGCTGTTCTGCTTCTTCCCTAAGCCTGAATTGCAGTACTTCCTCCAGGGATGGCCAGGAAGCACTTGTGTGTCCGAGGAAAAGACCTAGGACTATGTGTTCAGTGTTTTGAGAGGTTTCTTTAGATCCTTCTTTAGCTCATCTTGTCTACATTTTGTTCCCCAATAACAATTCCAAACACAAAAAATACAAGGCAGAACTAATATGTCACTTCAGCTGAAAGAATATTTTCTTCATAACACACTGAGATGTGTCCTTAACTTTGTGTAAAAAACTGTAGCCATTAAAGACCTTTGTACATCAAGTTGACAATGTACAACAACTATAGCTATGAGCTTGAGCTGAATACAGTACATAGGTTATATGGCATAATAAATAGAAAACTGATTTTTCTTGATTATTGCTATTCGCAGCCTTTGCAGGTTTTTACAGTGGAGGAACTGATGCTGGTAAAAACTCAATTAATGAATCGAAAAGAATGGATAATTTAGCTTGATTGTTAACATGAATTGCATTTGGGGTATGAGCTGGAGAGGTCAGTAGTTAGGATGACATTGACAATTATTCTAAATCTACCCATTTAAGCATATAAGTCTCATGTACACAATTCAAGGAAGATTTCAGGCAGACAGCCTGAGACTGCATATCACTTTTTTACATTGTTTCCTTTTGCTGACTATAATATTACAGTATAGGATATGTGACCTGAAATAGTAGATACTGTGATTTTACCTGAGAAACAATGAAATGGTTGCAGGAGGTAATTTCTCATGCTGTGCACTGTTTGGAGTTTTGATTAAATTCAGACTCAAAAGGCAAACACAACAGCTTAGTGACTTAATACTGCAGCTAAGGTCTGTGCTTCACATTTCACAAACACAGATACTGCTGGTATGTAGTGATAGGTTTTCAGATCTCAACATTTGCTCATAAAGAGTAGGAAAAATATGACTTGCAATTTCCCTAAAATCTGTTGGAGACGTGAGCTGCTGCTCTGTGCCTGAATTCATGAGTAAGGTGACACAAAGGAGGGGTACATCTGGTGCCTTTACCATACTGCAATGTATTTTAGCACAATAAGCCAGATTCATCCTTGGCTTAAATCCATTGACTTCAGTATATTTACACATGGGATGGAATTGCACAATTTGTTTAAAGAAACATAGATATATATGAATAGAATTGTAGAGCGCCGGGGCCAAATTCAAAGCAAGTAGAAGCATGTATAGTTCCAATGAGGCTTCCACTAAGCCTGCCTGTCTGTGTGGTTCTAATTATATATCTACTTTGAAAAAGCAAATACATTTTAGATTTTAAAACTTACCACTTACTTTTAAATTCTGTTAATAACCCTGCTAAACCAGTGAAAGTGGACAGAGGGCCAGTTAGCTTGCAGAGATTCTGACAAATGCCCCTTTGAAAGGGTTGGAGTTGGAGGAAGTAGGGGCTACAGCCTCTAAACCCTGCAAATCCCAGAGATCTGGATGGACAGGAAGCATCTACCATATGGATGTTGACCCTTTATGGTGTCACTTTGTTGTCTTTTCCCAAATGGTAGCATAACTGAGTGAAATATTGTGCTGCTAATAGCTTTTCGCATCTAAGCTGGAAATAAAATGCATCGAAGTGGAAGTAAAATACTCCTAGAAACAACATTAAGTTCCATGCAGAACATGCCTTGAAGATCAGCTGTTCCCAAAATCACTCTTCAGCCTTTGACGTGCCTCCACCTCTGAGCCATGGAACAGTGGCACAAGTTGTCTACAGCTGCATGGAAATGGGCAAGAGGTGGAAGCATCCTTTCAAGGAGCTGCTCCCTATGCCATGACCATGCTCTCTTCCACCTCTGTTGGGGGGGGGGGAGCATTTAACCCACCGTTACTTTTTATCAGTAGGTAGGAACTGATTGAAACAGAGAGAAATCAGAGAGAAATAGGGAAGGTTGGGACCAGTAAACATGATCTGCTTGAATTGTTTAACACTCACCTGAAAAAAGGAATATATTCTAGGAAATACAGTAGTACAATTATATTACATTTTAGGAGAACAAATTAATGGGAATAAAGAAGTCTAGTGAGCGAAGTGCACAGGCGGAAAGTGTCGAAATCTACCAGGTTAGAAAAATGCTGGGAAATCCTAAAGAGAGTCTATAATTAAGGTGCACTAGACTTTCAGTTCTTTCAAGAAGGAAGAAGGCAAGGAATGATCACTATGACATAGGGACCAATTCTATACCCATACTCATATTGAATAGCACCTTACTCCATGATACTTCCATTAACCTCAGTGGAATGACTAATGGAACAGTGAGTAAGGGTCTCAAATTCTAGCCAGTTAATGAGGGATTTCTTGTACCCTGATGTGTTAAAATATAAAATCCTATATTGATAATAATAAATGGCAGGGAACAACCAAACAAAAATACTATGAAGGCTTGCTGGGAAGAACTATGGGTAGTTCTTACAAAGCTTAGGGGGATCTTACAAATAATATCCGGAGGCAAATAATATTAGAAATAAAGAATACCTGTTAACTTCTGATGAAAGGAATGAAGTGAAAGATGACTTAAAATGGCTGAGGTACTGAATGTTTTAGTTCTGTCTTTAGTGAGAAAAACAAAGAAAAAAAGTTTTAACATGACTAGCTGGTTAAAACAGAAATTTGTTGAGAATATAGATGTAAGAAAATATTTAGACAACATAATATAAAGCAAATGATCCAAGTGATATGCATTCCCAAGTATGAAAGTGATTACTTGAGCCATGTCTGCACTAGGAGCTTTACTGGGATAGGTATACTGGTGTACTATACCAGAAAAAAACACTTCTATTGTGGCTGCAGCTTATGCTGGCAAAGCTGTGCTTCTACCAGTATAGCTTATTTTGCCACCCCATGTTTAGACAATGAAAACAAATAGCAATAGCAACAATATAAAAGGCACAAACACAACAAAGTGGCAGTAAATGGCCTACTGCTTTGAACAAATGGAGCAAATAGATGACATATATTTTGAATATACAAAGATTTTACACTCGGCACACTTCTTTTCTTCATCAACAGTGAGTCTTTGCCCCAGCAACAGCATTTGTTAAGTATGGGCTCACCAGAAAATGTATATGACAATTGTGGCTTCCCCAGAAACTCTTCCTTGAGAGAGTTCTCAAGTGGGGTTCCAAAGAGATTTATTCTGGGTCCAGTTTTGTTTAACATCTTTATTAATGACCTGGATGTAGATATAGAGAGCATATTGATCAAGTTGCCAATACCTGCAAATACTTTGGAGTTGCCAGATCTTTGGAGTTGCCAATACTGTGGAGAATAGAGCTAAAATTCAGAGGGATCTTGATAAATTGGAGAACTGGGCTATAGACAACAAAATGAAATTCAACAAAAACCAGTGTAAAATGCTACACTTAGGGAAGAAAAACCAAAGGCACAAATACAGAATGGGGGATAACTGACTTGGCATCAGCACTGCTGAGAAGGATCTAGGAGTTGTGGTGGACCACAGCCTCAACACAAGCCATCAACGCAATGCTGTTGCAAAATAAATAAATAAATAAAAAATGCAATTTTTAGGTTGTATTAACAGAGGCACAGCATTCAAGTCACGCTGGTTAGGCCTCAGTTGCAGTACTGTGTCCAATATTGGTAACCAATGTATAGAAAGGATGTGGAGAAACTGGAAAGCATCCAGAGGCAAGTGACAAAGATGATCAAAGGGATGGAATGCAATTGATATGAGCAAAGGTTGAAGGAACTGGGTACGTTTAGTTTGGAAAAGAGGAGATAAAGGGGGGATGTGATAGTGGTCTTCAAATACATGAAAGGCTGCAGACAAAACCAACACTAACAGGTTGTGTTCATCATAGTTTGAGAATACTTAAAGAAAGGAGAGGCAATGGTTTGCCTATCATGTTTTATTAAAATTTTTGTATGTGTTTGGTGTCCAAGAGACCCCCAAAGACCTTGGAAATGTAGTACTTTCATTTTCCCCATTGACTGACATTGCAGGGTCTAACTGACCCCATTCCCATTTAGTGACTTTTTTTTGCTACACATAACCACAGCGGGTAGGATGATAAAACCAATGTGGAAAGATTGATCTCCACCTAGTTTGTGAACTATCTATGAAGAGGCACAGGGTTGGCATGAAAATTCATAATTTACATTTTTGTGCACATTGGGATAAAACAGACCAAAACATAAAAACTTAAGATACAACTTCCAGTTGCTTTTGAGAAATCATGGAGAACTGGGAAGAAATGGAAAGATACCATATATGTGATAGCAATCTTTGAAAACCAAATGAAGAATGAGCCTGACAGTTATTCCTAAATCCAATTTTGATCTCTTGTAAAATAATTCTACAAATACTGAGAGAAAAATGGCAAAACAGCCAGAGGATAAGGAATCTTGATAAGACTAACTTGATTACCTGTGTATTGTGTGTGTGCATGGATTTAAGGCACAATTCTGCTCCATTTGAAATCATTGGAAGTTTTGATGTCGATTGCAATGGGTGTATGGTTGGAATCCAAACATGTAGATGAAGAGATTGTGATAGATGTAATATATTTAGATTTTAGTCAAATATTTGATAGTTGGATGAAATCCAACTCTCAAAATTGTCCAAATTGGATCTGAGCACTCTTGCAGAGACTGAGTTGTCTGAAAGTGTATAAATGAAGGATAGCAATGAATGGCATTATATTGAATCTCGGGAAGGTGGCTATTCAACCTATTAGTGGCAGGGATTAACATTAGGCCTAGGTTTAGTAAACATCTTCATTAATGGGCACATCATTACTGGAAATAAATTGAAACATTGGATGATGTTTGGACAAGAAAAACAAAGATGATCAGTGGATTGGATGGAATGGCTTGTGAGTGCAAATTTAAGAGCTATAATAAGAATTCTAAGTGACAAGGGCAGATGTTTATAAGAGTAAGAGGTGACTTGATGGGTTCTTTCCTACTCCCATTGAATTGTCAAATCAAAAGCTTCCACTGATGTTAGTGGAAGTAGGCTGTAGTCCAATAAATCTACAAAATATTTGAAGTGTGTAAATATCAAGAGTGTGAAGGAATTATTCAGAGTCGAACAAGTAAGTATAATAAGACATAAATAAGTGCAATATAAGGGAACATTTATGTTGGATGTCAAAAAGGAAAGAAACTCTTGGACAATGAGATATTATATTGTTGTGTTCCCATGAGAAATGTTGGTAGTCTTAATATTTGGGACATTTAAAATTCCAAAAACCTATGTATTTTGCAAACCTAAAGATGCAAAAACAATAGGTGTTATTGTCTGATATGTTGCAATGTGGGGAGATAGTGCTATATTAGTTATGTTCTACCAAAGTCCAATATGTTGGAGTAAGGATTTCTCTACATGTAAAAGTACCACTTTAACTATACCGATATGCAGTTATACCAGTATCAAAATGCCCATACTACTATTCCTGTATGGGGAATAATCTATACCAGTGTAAGGAATATTGATACTGGTATAATTGCGTCCACAGTAGGGGTTGTACCAATATAACTGTTTCAGTAAAAAAACATATCCCTTAGCAAAATAGTTATGCCAATACGAAATCTGTGTGTAGACCAGGCCTAAGTCTGGGACAATCACAATACACTCCCTGAATCTCCCTAAAACCCTCTCAAAGAGAAGATATTTACAGTATCAACATGACTATTGCAGTGAAAGAAATAAACTGGTTAGGAGAAAAGATAGTGTCTGAGCTAGATGTGTTAAGGGGTCAAGGTCTTACTAATGTTCCCCTCACCAACAATTTTCTTCATGGCCTTGCTCACAGATTTACAAATCTGATTGTTTTGGATTAATACATACATGCGCAAACTTCCAAATGTGCTCCATACCATCCAATATAGTTTTGTTTCCTTTGATACAGTCTGTCAGTCCTATTCGTATGCATAAAATCCACACAGCTTGATGGTCTGTGCTGACAATTAGCACCCAGCTGTTAGATAGGGAAATAGCTTGTTATCGTTGAAAATCTTTAATACAAACACTAATGGATTGCTTGCACTGTTTGTAAACCAATTGGTGTAAACTTTACATATGCTTTGTATGATATTGGAGCAAAAAAAAAAGGACTCCACTCACGTTGGTGTAAATCAGGAGTAATTCTATGGAAGCTACAGGAGTTATATTGGTGGAGAACTTGTGTAAATCATAGTCGAATCAGACAGTGTATAATCCTTTCAGCTGAAAACTTGAATGGAATGAACAATTATTTTAACTTCAGCTGTTATAGAAAGAGCTGGCAAAGGAATCCAGTCATGATAGCTGAGTTTGTTAACTTGGAAAGTCATGAAAAACCGTCAATGGGTGGCAAAGGAGACGTCTGTAGATTGGAATTTAAGCTGGAACAGGGTGGGAAAATGCTACTACAGAGAATGGGTTGTTCTGGTATCTTATTGTTGTCTAAGATAGAAATGTGTTATTGCCCATCATTTAATGAACACGAAAAAGAGAGCTTATTAAATTTAAAGTAAATTGAACAAACATGGTAAAATTCTGTGAATATCAGAAGCTTTACATTAAGTTCTATTTGAATTTATAATAGTATATATATGATTGTGACAGAAATGCTTGTCTAGCCATTATAGAGTTGGAGATGGGAATACATGATAGCAGAAAAAGGAAGATCCATTAATTCAATCAATGCACAAAGACAAAATACTGGTAGGTGTATGGGATGAGATATCTAATATAACAGTTTCCCGCACTGTCTCCTCATAATCGTTCTGGTCAGAGTTTTGTCAGTGGAGCAGCTAATCCAAAAAGAGAGACACAAGTGAGTGATCACACCCTTTACAAAGAGAACAGTGTGTGTACATACACATGCAGTAATGTTGCCTGAGATAAATGTAATGTATATCTCTTTCTCTCTACCTCAATCAGGATGTAGTCGAGGTAATTTTAAATCTAGGGTCCATGTATATAGACACACAGTCTCTAATTATTTTTTGAAAACCAGCTATAATACAGAATACAATAAACTCCCAGAAAGGGGCTAATATGACATATGGAAAATATCCAGACTAACCATTTAGAGTATATGTCTGATGTAAGTTTCAAATGCAAATTGTTTGAGTCTATTTAGATAGTAAATCAATATGCATCAGCTTGTTTTTAAATCCTGTTTCTCACAGACTTATCCAGAATCCATATTTGAAATTGCCAGCTTCCTTTGCTGTATGCACACCTCTTCTACATTCTGAGAAGTGGGGGAGGAGGGGAGGGGGGACTTTGGCCACCATAACGGAACTCAACTTTGCCAAGTAAAGCAAAACCCAACCTTGTTATCTCTTTGTAAGGAGATCAGGTAATTTATCTCTTCTCCCCCCGTTCTCCAGGCGTTATGGAGTGCATTGCACTAATCACAGGGGCTCAGGGGAAAGACTGTCAGTTGGTTATAAAATGGGGTTGGAGCCCAAGTCAGTGAAATTATTCTTTTTTAAAATAGTTTATTTTATTGTTATAAAAGAACAAGGGAAACATCATGCAGCCATTATTTCTCCTGATTCAGTCCAACAGTTTACATCACAATTTTAAATTCAGGAAAATCAATGTCTCAGTTACACTGAGGCCATCCGCATCTGACTCTTGGCTGCATGGGATTTACAAGCTATAAGCATAGTCCTAGGAAGAATGGGGCAGCAGTTTTGTTTTATTTCCAAGACAGTATCCTAACAGAGATCAATGTTACTTCTACCTCCCACGATAAAATTTCTCAAAGTCAGTAAACACTGGAAAACCTCTTTCCCCCCCCCCCCCCTTTCACATCCACCATTCTCCAGGAGGTTCATAATTTGTATAATCTTGTTTCATGTGGGTTCTTTTAATTGATCGTTTTCTTTCATTTCTAAATGCATTTGATAAAGGAAGAGGGTTTTTTGTTTGTATTATTCAAAAATTTTAAAAAGTTGCTTGGCTTGAGAAAATTTGACAGACATTGCCATAGATCGCTGTAAAAATCACATCTCAGTCCCAGGATTTCTATAACAAGAGATTAAGAATGAGTTTCTCAAAAAGGGTGTTCATTGTGTTAATGCTTGCTGTGAATAAATAATAGAAACATATAGGTAGAGCTTTGAAAGAAACCATCAGCAATAAGCAATATCACTAGTGGCAATCTGCTGCTATAGAATATATGTTAGATTAATAAGACAAATGGGAGGGATGATTTAGATGATTACATCTACTGATAACACTGCCTGAATCTTAAAATTTCTCTAAAACCAATCACAACAAATGTGCAAAGGTAAAAAAAAAAAATCAATTCATTGTAGCTTTAGGGCTATGTTCATTAAAGATTTATGACAATTCTGGCTTGATTTCCTTGGCTTTTCAGGGCCTAAGAATAACATATGAAATCAGTATTCATCTGCACCACAGGCTCATCTTCATATAATTGGTACAACATGAAAATGGATTGGTGCTGGGGCATAGAAGTAATGCTGAGGTGGCATGAATGGGCACCTCAATTTGCCCCAGGCCCCGCAAGCCCTGGCCGAGAATCCCTTTCCTCACTCGGCGGCGGTCCGGGTCTTCGGCGGCATTTCGGCGGCAGGGGGGCCCTTCAGTTGCTCTGGGTCTTCGGCGGCATTTCGGCGGCGGGGGGGCCCTCAAAGCTGCCAAAGACGCGGAGCGACTGAAGGGCCCCCTGCTGCCGAAATGCTGCCGCCGCCACCACAGACTCAGAGCACCGCCCGGTGAGTACAAGCTCCCCCACTTTGCCCCAGGCCCCCTGAATCCTCTGGGCAGCCCTGGTCTCCATTAGAAAGCCCAGTGTGTGTGTTTCCTCTGTACTGTCTGCAGCAACTTTGGCAACAAAATGGCTTCTGTCTTTTCCCATGGGAATTGTTCGTAGAAAGCTCTATAGCTGTTGTACATTCAGCATACCAAATGGATCTTACAGTGTAAACATAATTAGTCAGACCTTCTGGTGCCCAAGAGATCAGAGATGCTATCTTCTTACAGATTTGCATGAGAAAAAGGGAATATTCCAGTGCCACATTAACACTTTCTCCTTGACACATTTGTGTGCAGAATCTCTATTTTAATTGTTGAGAAGAGAAAATTATGTTGGAAGATTGGAGGGTCAGAAGACTGCCTATCAGCTGTTTAAAATTTGAAAAGAGTCTTATGGAAAACGAGACCACAGAAACCATGTATTCTCAAGTGCTCCTTCTGCCTTGCTGTCTCTTGTGACTGGTTCAGGTGTCCCTAAGGCCAATTTTGAGGATGGTGCATGTATTAACAAATGTTACATTATTTAACAGAAATCACAATGAAACTCACATAGGCATGTGGGAAAATGAATCACTATAGAAGGAAAGAACAGATTGCTTTTGATCTTGAAGATATTTGGAAGGTTTTGAGGGGAAATCATGTTTTACAAAAATTTTCCTTATAAAAATTATAACATTCTCAGGAAAATAAAAGTGTCTTGCAATATTTTTAAAAAATGTATTATTGAAGTTAGCAAGCAAAATATCCCTCTAAATAAGCAGTGAAATTCTCCTCTGTGCTGTGGGCTGAAAGAGTGCATAAAATCTGGGCTGACCCTGTGTACTCGAATGAATTTCATCCAGAATGAGTGCATGTGGATTGTGGTTATTACAAAAAATGAAAGGGACATTATTTATATCCAGGAAAATTACATTTTCCAGTGAGAACTAAGATTAGCATCAGCTGAGGCAAGAAACATACAATAATATTATCAGTAAAGTTCAATGGACTCAAACCCTGAGGTCTAGATGCATAAGAGTTAGATTGTTTATATGAAATGAATGTTGCCTGACATTGTAAAGTTGTCATCATTTACTTCTGTGTGTTTCTCCACAACAAAACAAAACAACAAACAAAAAAATCTGATCTTTGAGCCAGGTACTCAGGGAGGAAATGGGAGATTCACATGGCTGAATACCTCTGGAAAGATCCTTTTTAATCAAGTGAAAGTGAGGGAGATTCATTTTATTACCTTGATCAGCATTGTCAGATGCCTCTTGGAAAGGTGATGGACATGTTGAGTTGTATAGGGAAATGCCAACATCAAATTACTTTATTTAAATGTTTTTCAGAACGTATGTACTCTTTCTCCTGCATCTGTTATAATGAGGTTTTAAATTGTTTGGTATGTTCAGGCACTACTATAAGACAAATAATAAACATAGAATCAAATTATCTCTTGGGGGAAACTCCCTTGAAGTCAATTGAACTGTGCTCACTTACATGCACCAAGCAATTAGACAAAATGTGAGGTCTCGTGGATTATTTCTGCTAGGAGAAGTAATTGATGGTGGAATCAGGAATTTCTTTCATGCAATCCTGTTGATTTACACTGAATGTACAAAGTCCTGTTTCCCTGAACACAGTAGGAATAAAACAGAAGACCCTCTCTTTTCTCACAGTTCCGAACCCCTTTACAGTCACTACTGAGCTCAAAAGCTCTCTCTACAAAAAACACACCCCTGACCGACAAAAGTTTCACTGACAAAAGTGTTGGTGTGGACAGTGCTATTTTGGTGGGAGTGCATCACCACTCATTGGGGTGGTTTAATTATGCCAGCAGGAGAGATCTCCTCCACCAGCATAGAGCGGCTACACAGGAGACCCTACAGCGGCATGGCTGTAGCGGCAAAGCTGTGCCGTTGCAAGGTCCATAGTGTAGACATAGCCTGGCACACATATCTCTACTAATACAATACCAAACAAAACCCTTTTGTCCAGTGAGGTTTCATCCAGTTAAAACAATAGTCTTCAGTCCTACTACATATGTTTAAAGAATTCTATGCAGGATTGTCTCATAAAAATTGGTGGCTCATATTACAGATAGGAACACCACCTATAGTTAAGGTTGCCTAACACTTTCCATTATAAGACCCTGTTTTCAGTTCCTTGTAACTGTGCCAAACTTTAAATTTTTCAGGTTGAAATTTTCCAGGACAGGTGTCTGTCTCAAACTGATTTATTTTTTTTTGTTTTGTTTTTAAGTTTCAACTACAGTTCTTCAGCCATTTCCAAGAATGAGATTAGGGGAAAGTACATTATTGCACCCACGTTGAATAAAAAACCCACAATCTTATAATCCTGTAATTGAAAAGCTCCAGCACCTCCATGCTTTAGAACAGAGGGAGGGCAGGGGGTCACCTTGGTGTCAGGGATGGGCCTTTTGCTGTTCCCATGAAAATCCACCCAAATTTGTCTCAGTTATAAACTAAATGAAAAATCTCAGTTCACACATCCTTAGTAGAGACTTGTTAGTTTGGCGGCTAAATTCTCCAAAGATACCATCTACACTAAGCATGACCCAGGGGCTGAGCAGGACTTTCTTATAAAGGATAAGGCATCAGAACTGAGAACAGGAAGACTGTCTCTCCTGTGCTCTCAATGCTCCCCTTGCTGGTATCCAGCCAGTGTGAAGGAGAAGGAGGAAACAGCCTGACTGGAATGCAAAGAGTGAGAAGTGTGTGTATGGGGGGGAAATAGGCACAGAAAGGGAGGGGGCACAGAGCCAGTCTAGGGGGAGTGGATAGAAACAGAAGGGGAGCGGGGCCAAAGCTAGGAGATGTGGGGGCAGGGAGCAGTGTGGGGAGGTATGGATAGAAGCAGAGGTAGAAGTGGGCAGAAGTCATGGGAAAAGGGTATGGATAGGAGATGATAATAATAGTGATTGTGTGTTCATATGTGTAATATATTTTAATAATATAGTGCACCATATCTTAATTACATCTATGGAGAACAGGATAGACTTGTTGGGACAAATAAGAAATGATCTCAGCATTTACTTAAAATCCTAATCAAATCTTGATTCTCTTTCAAATATGATTGGTTGACTATATATCTATATATTTCTTTTCAAGTAACTTTTAAATTCCTGCTTTAGGGCCTGTTCATCTCATCCTTAGCTAATATTCCCAGTAGCTTCAATAGGATTTCCATCATGAGGATCGGTTAGGTTGGCATAGTGCACCCACACAGTATATGAGAGTCAGAAATCTGTGCACCACTTATTCCTGCATTACTAGGGCCCTACCAAATTCATGGCCATGAAAAATGCATCAGGGACCATGAAATCATGACCCACAGTCAGCAGCCGCCTCTCTCTGGCCACCCAGCTCTGAAGGCAGTAGCTCAGAAGTAAGGGTGGCATGGTATGGTATTGTCACTCTTACTTCTGCACTGCTGCTGGCGGGGCACTGCCTTCAGAGCTGGGCGCCCGGCCAACAGCTGCTGCTCTCTGGCCACCTAGCTCTGAAGACAGTGCAGAAGTAAAGGTGTCAATACTGCAATCCCCCTAAAATAACCTTGTGACCCCCCCCCGCAACTCCCTTTTGGGACAGGACTCCCAATTTGAGAAACGCTGGTCTCCCCTGTGAAATATGTATAGTATAGGGTAAAAGCACACAAAATACCAGATTTCATTGGGGGGGGGGAGACCAGGGCAGAATATCACTAGAGAATGTTGAGTAGGGATCTAATTGAATTGCACTGGGATGTTTATTCTTCTTTACAGTGAGGTAAATCCTATTTCCTTTTCAAGAAAAGTAGAGGCTTGTCAGTTGCTTTTGTGTGTTGTGGAATGTGACAACTGATCCTATTTCAGGACAAAGAATATTGACCCAAACTACATGAGAGTTCACATCCACTGCCCTCACAGTCTTTGTGATGTGAGATCTCTGTAGTACTGCTGACTCTACAGAGCAATAATGAAGAAAAAGAAAGCAATCTAGATGGATAAAAACGTGAAGTGATTATTTTCTTTAATCTCATTTTTGTACATGAATCATCCACATATTTATGAACATGATCTGCTTAATGTGTATTTTTGTACTGGGTTTATGTCTGCAACAGCTATATACGTTGTTTGTGGAGTAATCTCTGTAGTTGGTTTCTGCTGAAAAAGCAATGATGGCCATTGTCATTATCTCTGCAGAGATTTCAACTCACTTTGTGGTCACAAGAATCACAGATGTTTCAAAGTGTTCCTGTATTTTGACTCACTGGCAGGAGGGAGAATCATGCATTAGAAGAGGCTGCCATTTTTGCCTTCAACCATGAGTCATTGATAAATGGAGCTGAGAAGTCATTACCTTGTTTCACTCAATTTTTCCACACAGTTAATTGCTTGGGCTGCTGAAGGTTGTTGTGGAGAGGGAGTGCCTTGAGAACCCAGCTTCACTTCTAATAATAAGAAATCACAGGGAGAGTTTGTCACTGGGATATGCTTTGTCTCTGTGACATACTTCCTGTGTCATATTGGAATATCACTTAGCATGTGTGTCACGCTGTCTGGAGTAGCTCACGACCATGAATGCCAACCTCAGGGCAGACTGTCAAAAAGCAGGGCAGACACCCCAAACTCGTGGTATGTTATATAATTAGATTTCACCAACCTACTAACAAATGTGAACTCCTGAAGCACTATAACAGTCTTACCATGGAGTCACAGACATTGGGCATTGGGCATTCTACTCTGTCTTACCACCCAGGCAAGCTGGACTATGTGATAGATCAGTGATCGGCAACCTTTGGCACGTGGCCCATAAGGAAAATCTGCTGGCGGACCGGGACGGTTTTTTACCTGCAGCGTCCTCAGGTTCGGCCGATCGCGGCTCCCACTGGCCAGGGTTCGCCATTCCGTTGGCCTGAAATGGCAAACTGCGGCCAGTGGGAACTGCAATTGGCTGAACCTGCGGACGCTGCAGGTAAACAAATCATATCGGCCCACCAGCAGATTTCCCTGACGGGCCACGTTCCAAAGGTTGCCGATCCCTGTGATAGATGGTCACTTTACACCAAAAATCACAGCAATATTCAGGTTACTCCCAGTTCCAAAGGGTCGGTTGCTTACCCTAAGACATTTGTACCCAGATTGCAAACCAAAGACAATATCTGTAACCAGTCCTGTAATTAACTAAAGATTTATTAACTAAGAAAAGAAATGAGAGTTATTTACAAGGTTAAAACAGGAAACATACACAGACAAATGAGTTACAGTCGTAGATTTAAAAAGGTAATAAAAGTTTCTATAATAAGCAGCTTTGTATATTCTTTGAGGCTGACCCATGCCAACAGCATGAGGATCTCTTGCTTATGTTTAGGAATCTTTGCCCTTCAGAGTCCAGACAGCATAAAGAGACCAAGTTTCTCCTTGTCATGGATTTTTATCCCCCCTCAACCCGGAATCCAAGCTGACGGTATGAGTTCATGCACAGGCCTCCCTTTCCAGGATGGAGTTAGGAGTGCAATCAACAAGGTCTCTGTCCTTTGGTGCTACATAATGCCTCATTTGCCTTCAATGGGCCATATTGTGTACCGGATGAACACTTTACCTTAATTACTGCTTCTTTTTCCTGTTGGGTGAGTTACACAGTAACAAAGATTTACAATGAAAACACTCAGTATAACTTTATACCACAGATACAGATATTATAAGTAAGGCCAGGTCTACACTACCACGGTAGTTCGACAGCTGGCAATCGAACTTCCGGGTTCGATTTATCACGTCTGGTCTGGACGCGATAAATCGATCCCGGAAGCGCTCGCCGTCAACTGCGGTACTCCAGCTCGGCGAGAGGAGTACCGCGGAGTCGACGGGGAGCCTGCCTGCTGCGTGTGGACCGCGTCTGAACCGCGGTAAGTTCGAACTAAGGTATGTCGACTTCAGCTACGTTATTCACGTAGCTGAAGTTGCGTACCTTAGTTCGAATTTGGGGGTTAGTGTAGACCAGGCCTAAGATTAATACATGCAGCATCCTACAAGCATTCCATAAAGTCTAAACACACTCTTATAACACGAATATCTATTTTAAGTACAGTAACCCACAGGTAAGCCAGACCAGTTTCCAGCTATGCATTTGTCAGTGTTCAGCCATGGGGCCTTGGCATGACCTGGCACCTGGTCTGTCAGAGTCACAATGTGATTTCCAAAAAGTGCTCAGCACTGGCCTAGGCCTGCTCCCTTTGAAGTCAGCACTGAAACGCCCCTTGACATCAGTGAGAGCAGAGTTAGGCCAACACTGAACACTTTGGGGAAAATCCCACTTTTAAGGACTATGTACATCAATTTCCTCATTTGCAGATGAGGATTATACCTATATTGGAGGGCTGTAGCCTGTCTTAGTTCATTTTTGTAAAGTTCCTCAGATAGAAATTGCAACATAAAGGCAACTATTAGGTGGCTTAGACACTGAAGAGGTGAAGCAAGAAACTATGCAGAGCATAGGAGCGGGGCGAGTGCCAGGAAGTTTTGGTGGTCTAGCTATTACAAGGCTTCTGAACAAACTATACCAAGTGTGTGTGTGTGTGTGTGTGTGTGTGTGTGTGTGTGTGTGTTGGGGAGTCTAGGACTCTAGCAGCAGTAACGTAAGGGGAACAGTATGTCCCCATCCCCTTTGAGGGCACTCTGTAATGTTCGTTAGTACTGATAGGGACAAAAAGTCCAGCTTTTGAGCTTTAGCCCATAATGGGATGTGTTGTGTGGGGGAGGACGAGTGATCTTTAATCACTGGGCTCCTATAAATGAGAGGAGGAAGAAATAATTTGTGGGGTTTTTTCCCTTCATTCTTCCACTTTTGCCAAGTTTATGGCAAGTATAAATATGCTCCCTTATATTCTCCATTTTGCTTGGCAATTGTAACACAGTCCATTTAATCCACATTACTCAGTGTCCTGCTTCCCAGTTCAGTGGCAGTGCCAAGAACAACAGTAGAGTCTAAGAGTATTTGGTTTACAAAATTGTGTTTGCCAGAAAGCAAAGCCCATTTGCAATTAACTAAATTAAATGAAGCAAAAAAAAGTAAAAAAGCAAAAGAGGACTTACGATGGTTTTATACTCCAGGTTTGAATTTATAGGAGGGTTTAGATTGTCTGTTGATTTTCAAAGCCTGAAATGAAATACAGAGCGGAATCTGTGGTTGTAACTGTCATTTTTTGATTCTTCCAAAATATATTCCTGGATGTATCATTATAGGTGGAGTATGTAACTGCTCGTATATTTAAGGTTGCCTATCCCTTCCCATTATAAATCCCTATTTTCATTATAACGTTACTGAACTTTAACTGTTTTAGCTGAAATTTTCTGTTTGGTGTCTGACTCAGAAAGATTTTTTTTTTCTGGAAAATTTGATCAAGAATGGCTCAGCCATTTCAGAAAACAAAGCTAGTGAAAATTGCCAGTGTTTAAAAAAATCTACTGAGCAAACAAAAAAACACATCTGACCATTATTGAAAACCTCTAGTGCTTCTGTGGTTTGTAACAGGAACTTTTACAAATTGCCAAATTACATAGCGGGAGAGCCAAATTGTAAGTGTCCAATGGAAATCCACCAAGATCTGGCTAAATTATAAACCTCTTGTCAAGGCTGACTCTGTCACTTTGAGTGCAGAAGGTGGGGGCCCTCGAGGATTCTAAAAATTAATACTGGCCACTCTGGGCTGGTATTAAACTCCCAAGGTCACAGCTTCTCTCTGACCTTGGATGGGTAGATGCTGCCACCACCCAAGTGCAAAAAAACAAAACCAAAAAACCCTTTTCCCTTTTGAGAACTCAGGAAGGAGCACTTGGGAATTCCTTCCTGTGGGGTATCCTCAAGCCATTTCACACCCCCTCCAGGGAACAGTTGAGAAAGAAAACAAAGGAAATTAGCTGTTGCTACAGCTAATTAAACAACGTATGCACAAACCTATTAGGACACCAAAAATCCAATCCTGTTCTTAAAAAAGGTAAATTTTATTAAAAACAAAAAGAAAGAAAATACATCTGGAACTTAGCTTTTGCTAGATTTAAAAATCCCACTTACAAAAATTAAACATCAAGAATAACCTTCTTGAGGTCCAGCTTAAAGGTTACAAGAAAAACAAAAGCATTTAGGGTTAGCACAGAGGAGTCCACAAGCCAATAAGAAATAAACAGAGATAAACCTAATCGCATCTTGCTAGACATTTTATGATCTACTTACATATCTGGGGTTCAAATGAGGAGTTTTAGGTATGATCTGATGATTTCCATACCTGACAAAAAGCTTTATTACAGAATAGTCTCAGCCCTGTCTCTGCTCTGTCCTCTCTCTCTGGAGAAGAACAACAGCCAGACAAAGGGAACGTTTTTCCCCAATTTTAAAAAGTTCTAGCCCTCCCGTTGGCTCTTTTGGTCAGGCGCCCACTCCCTTCCTTTTACCTGTGGACTTGTTAACCCTTTACAGGTAAAGCAAGTAGAGAACAACTACCAAGAGGGATTCTATAGCTAACTGGCTGGCTTGGTGTTCACAAAAGGGACACCCCCTCTCATTTATCACACCTCTAAAAAATACCATTTGCTCATATGCTGTAGAACAGATTCATCACTGTCCTGCTAGTTTTGTGAATGCTCCAATACACTTTGCATGCTCCCAGGTCTTGCTTGCCTGTCCATATAAGCATCTCTTGCATTGTGGGAAGTACACTGAACTGGAGGCCAAGAGACCATGAGTTCACATCTTGCCTCTGTGACAGATGGCAATTTCCTGCAATGTATTTGGGAGAACTCACTGTGTTAAGTTTATGTATCATTGTGCGCCAGGCATTGTATGCATTTCCATGGGGAACGGTGACTATAGCTTTCTAGGAACTAGGAACAGTGGAGGCTGATTAGGCAAATTGACTGAGGTTATAACACCTCCAAAGAGGTACCGCCACTTGCAGAGGCTCAAATATACTGGTTCAAATTGGAGTCTCCAGAGACTACTGACAAATAAAGGACTTTCAGATAAATAGTCTGATTTTAAACTGACTTAGAGCCTTCTTTCTGATACAACAAATGGACAGAACCTTCTGCCCAAGGGTGGGGGAAAGGAAAGATGGGATGCATCACTTGATTATTACCTGTTCTGTTCATTCCCTCTGGGGCACCTGGCATTGGCCACTGTTGGAAGACAGGATACTGGGCTAGATGGGCCTTTGGTCTGACCCAGTATGGCCATTCTTATGTGGCAACCTTTGGCAGATATCAGTCCTTCCAACCCTTCCCTAGTCCAAGGTTGGAGTTGAGGTGGCCTCTGTTAAGTTTTTTGGCATGTGCGTAGGTTATTTTATTTTTAATATCTTTTTTTTGCATTGCTTTCACCTTAAGAATAAATGTGTATGCTTAGAAAGAGCTGTGTGGTAACTCATAACTGCTGGCAATTATGTTATTCATAGCCTTCAAAGAGTTAGCAGTACACAGACCTTGGCCTGGTTAGGCAATGTGGCTTGCTGAGAATAACACAGTGTATGCAGGGAACTGTGCAGCCTGGAAAAACCTCAGTCAGGAGGGAGAGAGATGCAAGTCTCCACCCAAAAGAGGTGACTGCTGGGGAGCTGGGAACCTAGAGTGGGTGCCCTTACTGGACCACAGAGAGTTCACTGTGGAACTGTGACAGCCTCTTTCAGTGACTGCTTTTAATATTTCTATGCATTTCACAACTCTTGTATTGAGTGATGCACAAGCTCCAATGCAGAGCAAAAGGGGGAGATGGTTTGCAACTCCCCTGTTCAGGGGCTGAGAGCCATAAGAGCTGTCTTAACTTGTGCACTCCTCTACTATGGGCCCATCGTTCCCCTGACCCATCATATAACTTCTCTTGGACCAGGGCCTCCTGATGAGAATGTGGAACCAGCTGTGCTTCTATAGAGGACCTCTGTGCTGAGGGTATTTCTCAGGGGTGAAATCATTGTGGACTTCTTATGCCAGTTAGCCAGCACAAACAGGGTGAAATCCCCTGATGATGTCTTGGCCTTTTCATTATTCAGTCCTGCCCTGGAATGAACAATAATAGAGTGAATTAGTCAATTCCTGAATTCCAAGTGAAAAGGTTATAAAAGCCATAGAGACCAAGGAAAAAGAATAAAGAATTATCAATCCTGACTGAGCACCAATATGCAGGGCTATCTTCTGTTCTGAGTTAAATGCCTGGGTTCATTTCAAAGGAGTTTGTTACATGTAACTGTGAGCAGAATGTGGCCCCAAGTATTTTTTCAGGAATTATGCAAAGTCAGTGATCAGACAATGTGCTGTAGAGGTTGAATGGAGTGCACTTCACTAAGCTGTGGCATGGAGATTAATTTCAGGCAATATAAGTTATGAACACCAATCTCAATCATTTAGCAAAAAAGCCTCCAGGTCTCGGGGAACTCTGCAAAATACAATAAAATCAGTTAACTGTGTTCTGCACTCACATGAACATGGTCTAATCAGGTGACTTTAACCTTGCTATGGAATATCCTGTGTTCAGAACTACAGAAACACAACCACACTCTAAAGCAAGGGGTTCTCAACCTTTTTCATTCTGAGGCCCCCTCAACATACTGTAAAAAACTTCACGGCCTACTTGTGCCACAACAACTCTTTTTCTGCATATAAAAAACAGGGCTAGCATTAGGGAGTATCAAGCAGGGCAATTGCCCGGGGCCCAGTCACATGCCACAGGAGGCCCTGCGAAGCTAAGTTGCTCAGGCTTCGGCTTCAACCCCGGGTGGGGGGGCTCAGGGCCCCAGGCTTCAGCCGCATGTGATGGGGATTTGGCTTTCTGCCCTGGGCCCCAGCATGTCTAATGCTGATCCTGCTTTGCAGATTCCCCGAAACCTGCTTGTGGCCCCCCAGTGGGCCCCGGATCCCTGGTTGAGAACTACTGCTCTAGAGAAGTCCTTGATATTGCTCATAGTTAGGATAGTTATCAAAGGTCCTGAACTGCCAGACCTAGCCATTAAAATAAATGAGACAGGAAATGCTGACATGATAGTTTTACATATGTTATCTCAGAGGTTTGCATATATTATTAAATCTGTTAATGAAGATGATGAAAAATCAGGCTATTAAGATCTCAGTTCTGGGTGCATTGGTGCATTAATTCTTTCTCTTTCTCTTTTCTTTGATATTTCAGTGCTACGGCTACTAAAGGATGGTGCAGACCCTCACACTCTTATTTCCTCAGGAGGCTCCTTGCTCCATCTGGTAAGAGTGATTGAAGATTAATGTTAGTGACAGTGGATAAATATGGCAAGATTCTGAGTAGCATATTGGGCATATTAACAACAAGAAAGGTTTATCAGTAATTTTTTATCTACACTGAGCACCACAGTGATTATAATTGCATCCAGCTGTGCACGTGAAATACATGGTGGCGTTCAAAAGGCTTATGTAGGGATGCATCATGTAGTAAGGATGCATCACTAGCAAAATCCAGTTAGATGTTTTCGGCATAAATTATCTGCACAGTAAGTAAGAGCAAAGGAAAAATTGCCTGCTTCGTAGGATGGAGAAATGCAATATTTTAAAACCTTCACAGACTAGAAAAAAGACAATTTAACCTTCAGTTTAACTGATGTCATTCCTTCCTTTTGATTTTTTTCAGTGTTGATTTCCTACAAATGGAAATCTAACACAGTATCTGCATTTAGATCACCATAGTTATTTATATTTCAGATTAAGCGATTAAAAGAAAAGGGAGCAGGTTTGTGTTTACCATGTAATTAAGGGAGAGAGAGAGAAATACAGCAAATACACTGGTGTTGGGTCACTTTTAGTTACTGTGAAGTACAGGATGGCAATTGGGGACTCACAGCAGAGTTGTAAGAAGCTCTATTATTTTATTTTGCTGGGCCCCGTCATACATACCATGTTTTCTATTTTGACCCACATGGGTTTGCAGGGCACCTGTGTTTTGCTTTGAGGGGTGGGTCAAATGTCCCAATGCTCAGGAGAATATGACAAGTTTTGCCTGTTTTGAACACAAAATGGTTAATTTGCCCAGATTCTTTCAGAAGGTTCACAAATATTAATGAAACGTTCATGTAAGCCTGCCTGGTTTTCTAGTGTGTTTAAAAAAGCCAATAAAAAACACGCCCCCAAATTAAGGGCAGTATACTTGAAAATCAGAATTTGATCACACATTTCTACTGCTAGCAAACCAAATAAATCCAGTGGAAGCAATCCCATGATTACTGCTGCTACTACTTTATATTCAGACAAGGAAGTTAGTAATTTGTGTCTCTAATACCAAAATAAATCGTATTCATCTTAATCTACTTTACAGAATGTACTTGATCCACCCCTGCAGATGTAGTGCCTTTAAACTACATGGGGGTTCTGCCTGTGGGATGCAGCTGTAGGTTATATCTCTGACTGTTCAGAACCCTGATGCCTCCAGCTGAGTGAAAATCAGAATATCTGTCCAGTGGGCAATTCCAATACTGCAACATTTGTTTTCATCCCAAACCTGCACAAAAAGTTGAGTTTGTCAAAAATTTTCAAGGAATGGAATATTTAGAAAAATTTCGATTTGGAAACAGTGAAATGTTTCATTTTGAGTCAGTTCAACATGAATCTATGCAAAGGGGAATCTGCATTGCATCATGGCAGATATAATCTGGCCAGAGAGCCTAGTCCATAGGAGAAAATGGAGGCCTTAATGACAATGACAATGACAATGAGGCCATTAGCCACTATACGAAATGCAGCTTAATGATGAATTGACTAAAAATTAAATATTTTGGGTCAGCTCAACAAACTGAAATATTCCAATTCGTATTGAACCAATCCGAAACAAAATATTTTGTTTAGATTTTCCCAACAGAAATTTGAAAAATTTCAGCAAAATTGAAACTTTCCCACAGAAAAGTTTGATTTTTGTGGAAACTACTTTTTCTGTCAAAAACACATTTTGACAGA
Source organism: Emys orbicularis (assembly GCF_028017835.1). NCBI lineage: Eukaryota > Metazoa > Chordata > Testudines > Emydidae > Emys > Emys orbicularis. Next base: position 261,063,318 of record NC_088683.1, on the reverse strand, counting down.
AAATTCCCAACCAGCTCTAGTGATGTATAGCACACACTCCTTTGCTTCCCTGGCCAGCATCATTCACTTTGGTGCTGGCTGGAAGCAGGGCCTGTGGTGGAGCATGGGCTGAAGGTGACATATGCTACAAAACCCCATTGTCTTATGATATTTCTGCTTGAGAGAGCTCTGCAAAACCTAAGTGGCATTAAATGATTCAAATTTATGCTGGATTTGAAAATATTTTTGTATTTATTTGAGCATTGACAATTTTTGCTTTGTCGACATAGAGGACCACCTGCCTCTGTGTGCCACACGAAGTTCATAGTTTAAAGGCCAAATCGTGTGTGTGCAAATAATGCCTTTAAAATGCATAGGGTTCTACTTGTGTGAGTAAGAGAGCAGGATCCTTTCTTAGGCTTTGTCTTCACTACCCGCCGATCCGGCGGGTAGCAATCGGTTTATCGGGGATCGACTTACCGCGTCTAGTGAAGACGCGGTAAAATCGATCCCTGATCGCTCTGCCGTCGACTCCGGAAATCCACCTCGGCAGGAGGCGGCAGCGGAGTCGGCGGCAGCGCGGCAGCGGTCGACTTTCCCGCGTCCTCACCGCTAGGTAAGCCGACCTAAAATACGCAACTTCAGCTACGGTATTCACGTAGCTGAAGTTGCGTATCTTAGGTCGGACCCCCGCTGTAGTGTAGACCTAGCCTTATACACAAATAACACAGTCCAAACATGATGTGCAGGACAAAGGGACAACTTTAAGCTTTGGATTTGTTTTTTAGGAGTGTTCTGTATAAATGATGGGTTATCACTAAAAGGCCTTACAGAAGAAGAATGCTTTAAGGGGAGAGATGAGTGTAAACAGACAATATGACTCCTTAATCTTTTCAATTTTCAAATGTAAGGTCCATGAAGTAAGAACCAAAATTTCAGCCAACATGTACCTTGCCAAAAACATCATTTGGAGAATAAGAAAACGATTATTGAAAAACAAGTTTTCCCACAGTTAATTGGTAATCTCTGTGATAAATCAAGAGAGTTCAGTAAATATTGTACAGCACTTCTTTCTAGAGAAAAAGATCCTACCTTCTTTGAAGTCAGTTGCAAAATTTCCATTGACTTCAGTGAGGTCAGGATCTCACCATAGGTATCCAGCCTTCATGTTCCCTTATTCTTGAAGGCTGTGAGTAGCTCCGGGTCAGCTGCCATAGCTGTTGGCCATTAGGCTTAGTTCTAACACATCTAATTTAGATACTTGGGCCCAAGTTTGTTACACAAACGTAACCTTGATTAATTCAGTATGGCTTCACGAGTACAATAGAGGGCAGATTTGGCCTCCGAAAAGTATACTACTATTTCAGTTTGGTTTGGAGAGACATATGTTTCCCATTTTACATATATGGACCACAGCAGCATTATCACACTGGCATTTTACAGGTACAGTGTAACCTTACTAGACTCAAGTCTCTGACTCTGTGATGGAATTCCAACTCCCTTCCCAACATAATTTTACAATTTTTAGCCATTCCTGTATGCTGTTGCCTTGTATCCTAAACCCATGTTGCCTATCAACCAATGCAGTGCTGCCCATCTTCACCCCATTCATATTGGTTGTTCTTGTGTCTTATATCTCAGAAGACCAGAAGAAAAAGGAGAAGAAAAAAAATTAATTCTCTTCTCTGGCCTTGTGATACTGTTGTTGTCCGTATTGTTTATGTGCCCCTCTGCGATTTAGGAGTCACCAACAAAAGTTCTAGGCCAAGATTTTCAGAAGTGATGAGTGTTTTGGAGTTTCCGACTTGAGGCATCTTAAAGGAGCCTGAAATTTGAAAAGCGTTGAGCAACTGCCCTCTTAAAATGACACCCCTTTAAGGTGTATGAAGTTGGGCACCCAAAAATATGAGTACCTCGAAATTGCTAATCAGATCTGAAAATCTTGGCCCTAGTTAACAGCCACAAAGCGGTGTGCCTTGTAAGCAAGCTGTCCCACTCACATTTTAAAACCAAAAGAGAACCTTCTCTAAGGATTTTAAGTTACTCTACGTGGCAACTGGAACATTCTTTTTAACTGCAGAGCTCAGTGAACTGTCTTTTAGGATTTTTTAGCTTAATGCATCATGCCTCATTACATTCAGTAGGTCTCGTGGGGCCTGTCACTACCTAAGTTAACACACAATTCCAAGAGAAGTGAAAACTTCATGCAGGGAGAAACATGATCTATTGTAGAGTATGTAAGCTACTGACTTGGTTTCGTGAGTATTGTTAATTCATTTACCGCCAAATCCTGATCCCATTAGAGACAATGGCAAAATGTGCATTGATTTCAGTGTGACCCAGATTTGACCCTCTTTTAAACACAGTGCCAATACATCTGGGGATCAGTCATGCTACAAATAGAGCAGCCAGCTTTATTTCAAGATTTTTTTAAAAATAGTAACTTGGCATTTATTTAAAGATTTGCTCACTCAGGCCTGGTCTACACTGAGGGGGGGGGGGGGGGGGATCGATCTAAGATATGCAACTTCAGCTATGAGAATAGCGTAGCTGAAGTCGACGTATCTTAGATCGACTTAGAATCACTTACTTTGTGTCCTCGCGGCGCGGGATTGACGGCCGCCGCTCCCCCGTCGACTTTGCTTCTGCTTCTCGCCGAGCTGGAGTTCAGCAGTCGACGGGAGAGCGATCGAGGATCGATTTATCATGTCGATACTACACGCAATAAATCGATCCCCGATAGATCGATCGCTACCCGCTGATCCGGCGGGTAGTGTAGACGTATCCTCAGATTGTTTATGTAGCAGTTTTTAAAATTTAACTGGATATAATCTGATTTATGTAAGGGAAAAGGATGATCCTTGTGGATTCTTTGCCGTTAGCATGAGGAATCTGCTCACTCAAGAACTGAACTAAAAATATATTTACCATAAAATGTCATTCAAAAATGACTTACAATATAAAACTGTTTTATTTCCTTTTTTCTCCGTGTCTTCTCCCCACTATTCCAAAAAGTGATCTATTTCTTTAATAAAGGCTGTAGAGGATGCTGAATTAAGAGCATTATTCACATTTTTCCAGGCTGCCATATTAATGTGCTTTAAACCAGCAATTGAGAGTGGGACTTTCAGAAGTACTAAGTTTTGACCTAACTCCCATTGACATCAATGGTAGCAGAGTTCAGGCCCTAAGCTTTTTTGAAATTACCACCTGGAGTGTCCATTCTTTTGGGAAGCACTGAATTGTTTATTTGGCATGCCCAGTCAGTCAACCACCCTCTCTAACAAGGAAGCTAATTACAATTGCTGATTTTTGTTGTGTGAAGTGGACTAAGATTGCCAATTCATTTCACAAAGGCCACTGAACAAACATCAGAGTGCAGTGATTATTTTATTTTTGTCACTACACATCTGGGCTGTTTTCAAACCCTGATGAACTAGAGGCAAAAGATGTTGTAGCCCATTGTTTATGCCTGGAGCTGTGCAGTCCCATCTGTAATTTGTTCTGTATGAAAATTCTTAGGAAAGATCAGAGCCCTGGTAACGATGTAATTTAATCAAGGGTAAACCCTGTTCTCTGTGTAGCTGTGGAAAGCCAAGCCTTCTGTAAATTTGGTGTAGTTCTGTTCTCTGGGCAATAGGGAACCTTGTGGATCCTACACTAAGAGTATGTACCCCCTGCATGTCACAGAGTTTATTTCCATGGATCCATCAGCTCCCTGCAGAAATGGAAGCTTAATCTTCAATACATTATCTGATCACTTTCTATGTTATATAGAGAATAAACACAAACTGAAAAAAGTTCGTTGATAAATTCAGTTGTACCTTGAGCTAAGCTCTGTGTCTAATCTTCTCTTCTCTCTTTCAGTGTGCTCGTTATGACAATGCCTTTGCTGCAGAAATTCTGATTGACAGAGGAGTAAATGTAAATCATCAGGATGAGGATTTTTGGACATCAGTGCATGTAGCCTGTGCATGTGATAATCCTGATATTGTCCTGCTACTGTTAGTAGTAAGTAAAAAAATTCAGTGCATCGTGTTCTTGAAGATGAGACATAGTATGCAAAAGTATGAGATCTGAAATGGTTGTGTGAATGCAACATATAATATAACTAATCAGATCAGTGAGAAGAATATATCCATATGTCATGGCTTTCTTTTTCTTTCTTTCTTTCTTTCTTTCTTTCTTTCTTTCTTTCTTTCTTTCTTTCTTTCTTTCTTTGTGAGGCCAGGTCTATGGTAAGAAATTTTTCAGGTCTGTAAAGTGACTACAGTGTAAATGTCATGTCAAGGTTTTTTTTTGTTTTTGTTTTGTTTTGGTTAGGAGATGATGTATCTGGATAATAGGTAAGTCCCAAATGGGACAAGCAGATGATTTCCTTTCTCTTCTCCCCATTGCTTGCTATTAAAGGCCAAGCTGGCAGATAGTCCTATCAAAATTGTTTCTCAAAAGCAAGAAGTATTCTTAGGATTCAGTTACACTCAGTATTCATGAAGAGATGTCTGTGAATTTGATGAAAGTAAGAGCAATTTAATATTGATCTAACCAACTTTGAATCTATGAAAGAAAGAATGTTATGTATAATAAGTATAATAGACACTACATTCAGCCTATGATAGATGACCACTTTATTCTTGTTAAGCCTTTTCTATTTCTAAGGTCTGATCTGAGTCTCACCATATCATTTCTTAGAATCTTGGTGAGTCTTAGCCTTTTGTAATTTCTGAATTCATTTATGATTGCTGTTTTCCTCAAGTTATCAATGACATCTGACATCTGTTTATGATTGGTCCCATTAGGTGCAACATGTATTATGTATACTATTTTCTGGTTTTGTGTGTTGACTATATTATTATGTTCTTAAATCACAGCTGTCAGATATGATAGAGTGGGAGTTAGCCACTATAAACATTGTCATTACTTTTGCCAAATACTGAGAAAGCTCTGGCAGACGGTATTTGCATATTTTGGACCAACTTCACACCACCTTAACCAGTATAGGATAGAACTGTTTGTTGTGTATTCCTCCTTGAGCATCCTTTAGTTTGAGAAGACCACTACATTGGCTAAAATTGAGAAGTTCATGTTGCAGAAGCAATGAGCTGGTTCATGATCTTCAACCATTTATTAGCAAAAACTTTGATTGTATCTAATGCTTACCCTTTCTCCATAGCCTGTTGTGTTGGTCTCTTCAAGTTGAGGGATCATGGCCTAAGACATTGTGAGCACATTGTACTGCCATACAAATAGATATGTATTTTCTTTTCTTTATGACTAATTTACAATATAAGTAAGGAAATCTGAGTCACAAACAGTCAAGAGCATCTATTCCCTGATGAAATGGGTTAAATATCCTATTCTCAATCTGTTTCATTAGAGAAATTATGTCTTTTTGAAGCAGGGCAATATTTTCCTTATTCAAGCCTGTCATTGCTCCCTAGGTAGGATTTTCAAAAATGCTCAGTATTATATACTCCTAATGACTTCAGTGGAAGCAGAGTTAGGGCAGTCTTCAGCACTTTTGAAAATCTCACCTCTGCACCCTAGGATTTTGCCTAGAACTGCAGTAGAATACAACCCCATTATTTCAAATCCAGTCTATAACCAAAGTACTTTTGCATCCCACATCATCCGTATGCTTTGACCCCTATTTATTACAAACCTTGTTTTTCAAAAGGTTTTGCACATCTTCTGAAACATTGCAGCATATAAGGCTGTCCTATGTGTACTATAGTTGCACAAAACAAGAGTATTTCTGTAATTATATATACACATATATTGGCAAATTCTGACCCCTTCCTATATACTCAGCACTCCTCAGGGCAGAATTTGGCCCACACTACATAAATCACTTACTTTTTCTCCCAGGGTTGGAAATAATAAATATAATCTTGTAGAAGGAAATTGTTAGATGAGCAATAGTTTCTGAACTGTGACATAAATAATATGTTTAGTAACATTTCATCCAAGTGAAAATGGAACTAGAAATTGTAGGGAAGCTTTTATTTCACATCCCCAAACCATGTTTGTGTGAGCTTCTGATATTAATAATTGCTTTGCCTTGAGGTTAGAGTGTTTCATGGTCTGTAGCGTGGGACTGGATAATGTCCATATCAGTTGCAGGCAACTTCTGTTATGCCACAAATTTACAATGCTGTTAAAAGAGTAAACAACACTTCGTAAAACCTCATAAATTCCTTCATTTTGTTTTATTTTTTTAAAATTCCCTTTTGATTTATTTGACTAAGAAAACAATTGCAACATTTTCTCTCTTAAAGATTGAATATGCAGGATATCTACAAGTGATAAATTCAAAGAGAATAGCCCAATCCCTCCCCACGATGGGCGAAATCCTGAAATTGTATCTTGTGCAAAAATGTAATAGAGGTCAATGGGAAACTTGAAGTAAGGACTTCAAAACTGGGTCCTAAATAGAAAACAGAGGGAAAGAGGGCCAACAATTTTCATCATTGTGATTAAGTTTCTCAAATCCCCTATCTTGTACACTACTATTATACACAGCCTTGTGGGCCATATAAGTTCCAAAAGTAGATCAGGCCACAAAATGGTTTTCCCATCCCATGGGATTTTGATACTTTGAAATTTTTTCCCATCCTGAATCAGGACCAAGTTGAAATCTTGAAATTTTTTGTGAACAGATAATGTGAACAAAATAGTTTCCTCAGAAAATTCCTGGACTGTGTACCAGGCTGTCCTATTCTGGACCTAGGTCAGACAATGTCGAGAGGGAGGGGGGGGGGCCATGTTCTGACATTAGAAATTGCAGACCTGTGGGTGACTGGGTATGTATGAAAACTCCATTCCCCCCCCCCCCCCAGCGACATGTAACTACATGTCCAAAAGACTTTTCTATTTTTACTGCAGTCCTTCCTAAATTTTGTGAATTGTCTTCCAATAAAAAAAAAAAAAATGTAGATTGCCCCAGACACAGTGCTTGGGTCTTGCTTGTGTTTTCTTAGATGCAGAAAAGTGTCCAGTGTATTCTGTATTATTTTAAATCACTGATACTCAGACTTCAGTGGTTCAGGAGCCAAACAGTGATCAACATTACCCAGAAGAGCCACAGTAGTGTGAATTCATTGTTTCATTTACTATAGTAGTATATATTCATATTTAAGCTGTATGATGGGAAATGTTTTGTGTGTGTGTGTGTATGTATATGTGCATGTGTATATATATATATATACACACACATTAAAATACTATTTATTTTGTTTGTCATTTTTACAGTGCAAATATTTATAATAAAATAATATAAAGTGAACACTGTACATTTTGTGTTCTGTGTTGTAATTGAAATCAATATATTTGAAAATTTATTTGAAAATGTAGAACAAAAACCAAAATATTTAATAAATTTCAGTTGGTATTCTATTGTTTAACAGTGCGATTAAAACTGTGATTAATCATGATTTTTTAAATTGCAATTACTTTTTTTAGTTAATCGCATGAGTTAACTGCGATTAATCAACTGTCCTGATTTATAGATATATAATTCTCACAGCAAAATGACTGACCAAGGATTATTATTTTATCAACTACAATTGGTTAATAACATAGTTTAAGCACACTGATTGCCAGTTTAAGTTTAAGCACACTGATTAATAACTTAGATTGGTTAATAATTAAATCTCACAGTGGTTTAATATCATGTGCTGCAAAGAGCCACAGGAGACACATTAAAGAGCCACTTGTGTCTCTGAAGCCTCAGTCTGAGTATCACTGCCTTAATGGTTGTAACTTTAAATTTGTGTCCTTCACTGCAGCATACTTTTTTCTCCATAACCTAACCCATTTTAGCTCCAAGTATTTTTCCCTTTATATATCTGATTCCCTCAACCATCATTTTGCTTAAGTACTGTTCAATGTGTCATATACAATAATAGTAGTAACACTACTGGAATTCAGTGAATTTATCTGGCATCTTTGTACAATAGGAGAAGTAAGCAGAGAGCTTTTTGTGGATCTTTGCTTCTGCCCTCTGTTCATTTTTCTTCATTCCGATGTCCTTTTTTACCCTAACACCTACTGTTGAAATAAGGATCAGTGATGGTTTATTTGAAAGTCAAAGATGTTCAAAAACAATGTATCTATAAAGGAGCTGGGAAAACACAAAGGAACAAATTCTTACCAGGTGCGAGTGCAACTCCATAATGCCAGGAGTCTGAATCAGGCTCAGTGTCTTGTCTTTCTTTTTAAGGCTCTAATAATTATTACATACTTATGAAGGGAACAGACGTGTTTCATCATTATGGATTCATCATTATTTTTCTACAACTATCATTATTTCCATACAACTCAACACAGATTGCCTTATGGACTATGAATGTCTTTAGGGCTCACAGTTCCTCCTTGTTTCCGAGTGTTACTGATAACTCATCATTCAGCTTCATTATAGCGAACCCCAAAAGCGCACTACACTCACTACTTTTTTTTTTTTTTTTTAGTACATTTGCAATCTGTGTTTCAGGCCATTTTTTTTTTAAAGCAAGTTAATCACAGGATGTTTAATCAGCCAGTTGCATGAAAAGAGGAGTGCAGCAGAAGAGAAATCAATTGCCATAGGGACGGTGATGTTATTCAGTTCATTATATTGCCACCCAGAGACAGTATTGAGGATCTGCTTGTGTTACACAATTTCCTTTCCTCTGCACCTGACTTGTCTATTTAGATCATAAGCTCTTCAGGGCAGGGACTGTGTACCACTGTGCTTGTACAGTGCCTAGCACAATGGGGCTTCATTCTTGATTGGGTCCTATGGTCCATAATAAACATGATTAATAACTAATTAGAATGATATACAGCAGCAGTCGGTTATGCAGGGGGTTTTTTTTGTTTGTTTATAGGCACAGCAGCAGATCTGCAATGTTAGACAAGTTGTCTGAGTTGTGTAACACCAAACAACACTGCAATTCATTTGGGCATTTTTGAAGTGCCCCCTGAATGAATAGGCAGACTTCCAACGTTGCTGACCTCCTGCTCTGCAGATTTCTTGTTTCTGCCATGTGAACAGACCATTTCACTTATGAGTAATGCAGTGTTGAAAAGCAAATGGAAGGAATGGTGTAAAGAGAATATCAAGTTCTTTTTAGGCTTCAGTGAGACTGGAAAATGATTTATCCTCCAAAGAGAAGATTTTGATATATTACTACTTGCTGCACGGTCTCTCAGTTTAAAGGATATTTTTTATAGAACTCTGATACTACATGTATGTAGAAATGAACCAAAAAAATTGGGCATGACATTTGTGTTTGCGTAAGAATAAAGCCAGCCCATGACCAGATTTGGCATTTTCTCTTATAAAATAGTTTTACAGACAGTTGGCCAAATCAATCCTTGGCATGAGTGAGTGCAACTCTGACTGATTACATTGAGAACAATCTGACATTCATAAAACATTTCCTCTCCAAATGGATCAAAAGCTTTTTACAAAATCTACCAAGCAATTGTACAGGATCTGATTTTTCACTTAAAGGCTGGTCCACACTAGGATGTTTTGACACTTTAACTATACTGGTATACTTAAAGTGAGGGGAAAAAATCCCCCCTCTCAACAACATAGTTATACTGGCAAAACTTTTACATTTTAAATCTTTACATTGAGGCTCACCATTTTTTCACCACTCTGGTATGGTAAAGGGGCCATAAAGTGTTAATTTGAAATTACATTTACACCCATTGTTAGATCTTCTTAAAAGCTGGAGTGATGAAAAGGAGCATTAGTTGTAAATGAGAATAAGGCCCACAGACTATAAATATTGGAATCACGTAGCCCATTATTAGAACCCAGCTAACTTCTGCAGTGAAACTCTACAACTTCACAACAGGAACATTACACAACTGGTTAAAATAGTAAGTAAATTATACCATATCTAATTGAAACTACAGAAGAAATTTAGTTAGGCAGAATGTGATTATTCAAGTTCAATTTGGTGAGCACTTTGAGCTTACGCGTCCCATTCTTACAAAAAGTATTATGGGATATTTAATGACCATAAATGGTCCTGTTGTATATCTCATCTAAAGTACAGCATCTCCAGAAGCACTGTGCTGGAATAGTGATGCAGTGCTGATTAAGAAGGGAGAATGTTGTCTCCTGAATCACAGTACCATTTCCTTCATCCTCTAAGTGTGTCATGGATATCTCTTACCAACCTGCTCTGATTTTGCTTAGCTTGTGAGATCTGATAGGTTTATACTCCTGTTTAGGTAAGGAAAGCTGAAAATATTTTTTTTAAACCACTGCCACATTGGCAAACATCATAATAATGTATTGTATTTAACTGGTCAGATTTGGCTGCAGTGATAATATTGGTTGAACATTTTAAACCTGGCTATATGTTTCATTTGTGGTATTTTGTTCCCATGTTGCTCGTTAATGAGCACTTCCCTGTCAATTCCCCATCTACTTGGAAATAGCATTTTATATTACATAAAGTAGGCCAAATTCTGCAACCCACATATGCAACTCTTTTGACTTCAGTGTGACTGAGAGCACTGTTTGGACAGTTGCATTATAATGGATCTGACTAAAAGCACCAAAATAGGATGAATCCTGGCAAACAATGATCAATGATCACAATATTATTTGCTTTAGGATTAAATGAAAGATAAAATGGAAGTAAGAAGAAAACACTGAGTTCTTCAGCACGTACTTTGTACTTTCATGGGCTACAAAACTTGCTGCAGTATAAAAGTTATATGAAAAGCTGCAGGACATATGATGTGATCATGGGGATGTGTGGATTTAATTATTCTACATGTGTTTCATAATTATACAGAAGTAATGTATTGCAGGAGTTAAGAATTCTCATTATTTGTGTAATATATTGAATGAAATCACATGGAATACCAGCTAGATATACAATGATTGTGTGCAAGTGTCCATATTATAGTATCAGGGATTAAAAAGTGCGTGGGAAAAGGTGATTATAAAAAATGAGGAGCTTGTTAGAAATATCAACCCTAAGAAAAATATTAGCAAATAATATTTTAAAAAATAACCTCATAACAAGCAGTAGTATGAAATCAAGAGAAAAGAATATAATTAAGAAATAAACATTTTTCAGACATAGAGAAAGTTAAAGGACAGGAGACAGTAGGACCATTGAAGGTCAAGAATAGGCAATAATTGATGGTAACCTGAGAGTGATATTTAGAGGTTGAGTTAATTCTTTGCCTCAGCAGTATTTGTGAGAGAAACTGGTGATTGTGGTTCATTAACTGGATAGGGAGTCTTCTCATAATAGGTATGAGAAGGGAGACATAAGTGTGAAATGCTAAACGTTGTTCAGTTGTGCCAGTGGAGAAAGTGGTGTAATTAATCACTGACAAAATGGACAACAATTACAAAGGAAAATTGGGGGACACCAATCTATCTTTTGGTAAAATTTGCTTTTAATTCTGTTTTATGAAAAGCATAACTTTAGTTATTGTATACTGCTCCTGGTGGCATTCACATTGTGCCAGAGATTAGACTACCAAGTGATATGAATATTAGGTGATCCAGTAGTTAGGGCACTAGCCTGTGACTTAAGAGCTGTTGGTTCAGTTCCCTGCTCTGCCATGAACTTCCTATATGCGGGATTGTTCAACTCATTTAGTATCCCTTAGCTCTACATCAGTAAAACAGGAGTGTAATAGTATGTCTTACTTCTCAAGGGTGTTCTAAGGAAAAATACATTAAATATTGTGATGTACTCAGATGTTAAGGTAATGGCATATATAAGGTTTGTCTTATATAGACAAACATGTGAAGACTTTTAAGGCTTGAAGACGTCTAAACACATTCCCCTTTGTACCTACCAATTTCTCTCTCACCAAGCTCAGAATACCAAAAATATGGCACTAAACATTTCATTTGGATAGAAGAATATTGTGTCTTGACAGTTTAAGATATATTACCATTAAGTAGGTAATATATGTGGAAAGATCCTCAGGCAAAGTATAAAGTTCCTGGGAACTGAATTTCACCACTGATGTCAGAAAGGGGAAATCTTTGTTATGAAGGAATGCTATGCCCTTACTTTTTGTATTGGAGAATTCTCACAAGAACCTAGCCAACCTTTCTTCTGTTAGCTTCTCATAGATCTTATTTGCAAGATGAGTCTCTTGCAGCAATTTGTGAATCCATCTAGTTTTGAAGAGATCTAGAGGCCCTGGTTTTTATTATTTATGTTTTTACTGAATAAAACACCTTTTTAAAACCACCTTTGCAACTAAACTATTCAAGGAATTTTCAATTTTGATGAAAAACTGAACTGTTGTTTTTGTTTTTCAACCAGCTCTCTATATAGGCATTCCTTTATCCCTCCATCAACAAAATGCTGCCACCTCAGAGAAGAATGCAACAGTCATTTTAAAACTACTACAAACACTGTATACAATAGTATAAGAACAGGAAAGGAAGAAGAATATTTCTTTAGTTAAGTCAAACGGCATTTTATGTTGGTGGAATGTATATATTACTCATATTGGAATTATGCCAGAACACAAGGGTAAAGGCCCATACTTAAGGGGACAATGCCAAAGAATTCTTTGCGAGCACAAGTTGTCAGTGTAGTGTATTGTGACACTGCAGTTAAGTGCTGTGAATCTATGTTACTACCTTACTCTTATGACTCAGAGGCAAACCTGTAGCCCAGCAGGTTGTGCTTTTGGAGGTACATATTAAACCTGTGACTCAAAGTAAATAATACTCTGTGTGCATTGTATAGTTCCTAACATATTGTATTTTTGACAAGAGTGGTTTAATTGCTGGGTTCACCTGCTAATGGACTTTTTTAAACTTTAGAAACCATACCAGTTTTACATAAAAATGAAGAAGATGGGTGAATGTTTTCAAATTTCAGGTAATAGCAATAGGAGTGTCAGGGTTCCCTCCCCATTTTGAACTCTGGGGTACAGATGTGGGGACCCGCATGAAAGCCCCCCTAAGCTTATATTCCACCAACTTTGGTTAAAAACTTCCCCAAGGCACAAATTCCTTGCCCTGGGATGATATCGCTGCCACCACCAAGTGAGTTAGACAAAGATTCAGGAAAAGGACCACTTGGAGTTCCTGTTTCCCCAAAATATCCCCCCAAGCCCCTTTCCTGGGGAGGCTTGAGAATAATATGCCAACCAAATAGGTAACCAAGGTGAGCACAGACCAGACCCTTGGGTTTTTAGGACACTAAAAACCCAATCAGATTATTAAAAACAGAACTTTATTATAAAGAAAAAAGTAAAAGAAGCACCTCTGTAAAATCAGGATGAAAGGTAATTTTTCAGGGTAATAAGATTTAAAACACAGAGGATTACCCTCTAGGCAAAACTTTAAAGTTACAAAAAAACAGGAATAAACCTCCCTCTTAGCATAGGGAAAATTCACAAGCTAAAACAAAAGATAATATAATGCATTTCCTTGCTATTACTTACTATTTCTGTAACATTAGATGTATCATTTCAGTAGGAGCTGAATTACTTGCTTGGTCTCTCTCTTTGTCTCAGAGAGAACAACACACAGCACAAAGCAAAAATCTTCCCCCCAAAGATTTGAAAGTATCTTCTCCCCTTTTGGTCAGGTGCCAACCAGGTTATTTGAGCTTCTTAACCCTTTATAGGTAAAGGAGGGATTTTATGCTACCCTTAGCTGCATGTTCATGACAAGGAGTAATGCACCAAGAACCAAAAGTGGGATGTTCTGTTACATTTGGTTGGTTTTAACATTGTTGATACCCTTGAAAACATAAAAGAATGGTGTGGGTATGGTAAAATTATGGCTAAATAGTAAGAGTTCTTTTAGTCATAAAAGTATGTTGTATTTGAAAGGCAAATATTTAGACAAATAACACTGCTCTACAGCCAAAATGCTTCTGAAATAAATGTAGTCAAACTTTACTAATTCTGGGTCACTGAGAACGAAAATGATGCTTAAAATTGTTGATTGGCTCTAGTTTTCAAGATATGCTATTGGGTCAGTATATACAACCCTTGACTTGGGAATGGCGGAGGATAAGTGAGTTATAAAGGGAAGGGATCTCAATTTAAACCAGAAATGACTAAAATACATCTTTGACTGGATCTATGAATAAATCTATGACTGGGTTTGGACAGTACTTGCTTTTTAGGCAAAACAATGAATGATGCAATCTGAAGCTGGTATTGCGTCATACATGATATGAATTGCATCATGTTATTCCTAGAAGTCATGGATGATGCAATCATAACGAAGCTTACATCACTCTGCTGAACAAATTGCCCTATATCAGCTCTAGAAATCATACAGTGTCGTGCTCTCTTATTTGTCAGTGTTTGATTTTGCAAAGGGACACATTTCTGTTTAGCCAAAGTGAGCAGAGATGCCTCGTACTTGTGTGAACAGTGCAGTTAACTTCTGCTATGTTTGTGGTGAAGTGACTTTTGCATCACAAAAGCACAGTATAAGCACTATGGTTAAGAAAGCCTATCACCTTTATTTTGGCTGCAAAATTGGAGATCAGGACAAGAGGTGGGCCCCACACATATGCTGCAATACTTGTGCAACAAATCTTCGCCAGTGGTTGAACAGGAAAAGGAAATCTATGCCTTTTGCAGTGCCAATGATTTGGAGAGAGCCAACAGATCATACCAGCAATTGTGACTTCTGCATGGTGCCTCCAGTTGGGAAAGGTGTGTCAAAGAAGAAAAAGTGGACTGTGCATTATCCAAACATTCCATCAGCTATATGCCCAGTACCCCACGGAGAAGGACTGCCGGTTCCTGATGCGCCAGAATCATTCTCACTTGAGTCAGACGAGGAAGAGGAAGAGGATGAAACTTCTGGTCCTGAACCATCAATGTCACAGGACCCACATTTTCTCCCATCCTCCTCCTCTGAACCACACCTCATAACACAAGGTGAACTGAATGACCTTGTCAGGGATTTGGAACTACCCAAGAGTAAGGCAGAGCTGTTGGGCTCCAGACTACAGCAGTGGAATCTCCTGGCAGGTGATGTTAGGGTTTCCAGGTTCCGTGACCGTCAAAAGGATCTTGTCCCATTCTTCTTCATGGAAGGTGATCTTGTAGCCTGCAACAACATCAATGGTGTGATGGCAGCCCTCAACATCGTTCACGATACAGATGAGTGGAGACTGTTCATTGATTCATCGAAGACGGGTCTTAAAGCTGTTTTACTGCATAATGGCAATGTTTTGCCATCAATTCCAGTTGGTCATGACCAACATCAGTGGCAGCTTTGTGGCGATTTGAAGGTTGTTGCTCTCTTGCTTGGTCTGCAGACTGGATACACAAAGTACTGCCATTTTCTCTGCGAATGGGATAGTCGTGCAAGAGATTCCCACTACATCAAGAAAGATTGGCCACTCTGACAGTCATTGGAGCCTGGGAGGAAAAGTGTTCAGCATCCACCACTTGTTGAATCAAGGAAGTTTTTGTTACCACCCTTACACATCAAGCTGGGTCTGATGAAGAACTTTGTCAAGGCCATTGACAAAACACAAGCAGCTTTCAAGTACCTCCGTGGAAAATTTCCAAGGTTAAGTGAAACTAAGATAAAGGAAGGTGTCTTTGTTGGTCCTCAGATTCGTGAACTTCTTCGAGATGATGCATTTGACCATGCACTGCGTGGCAAGGAAAAGACGGCCTGGAAAGCCTTCCAGTTAGTGGCAATAAATTTTCTCGGAAACAACAAGGCAGACAACTACAGGTTGTTGGTGGAAAACCTCCTCCAGGCATACAAAAGCCTTGGTTGCAACATGTCACTAAAGATACATTTTTTGCACTCTCATCTAGATTTTTTTCCACCGAACTGCGGAGCAGTGAGCGACGAGCACGGCGAGCGATTTCACCAGGACATTGCAACAATGGAGAAAGGCTATCAGGCCAAATGGAGCCCATCAATGCTTGCAGACTATTGCTGGACAGTGACAAGAGATGCTCCATTTAATGAATACAAGAGACAAGCCAAGAAGCGCTGTCAAGGCTGTATCCCCACTCTGAACTTTAGGGTACAAGTGTGGGGGCCTGCATGAGGACTTCTAAGCTTAACTACCAGCTTAGATCTGGTCTGCTGCCACCATTCCCTTCCCTGGGAAGCTTTGAGAAACCTTTCACCAATTCCCTGGTGAATACAGATCCAAACCCCTTGGATCTTAAAACAAGGAGAAATTGACCCTTCCCCCCTCCTTCCTTTCACCAACTCCTGGTGAATACAGATCCAAACCCCTTGGATCTTAAACAAGGAGAAATCAATCAGGTTCTTAAAAAGAAGGCTTTTAATTAAAGAAAAAGGTAAAAATCATCTCTGTAAAATCAGTATGGAAAATAACTTTACAGGGTAATCAAACTTAAAGAGCTCAGAGAACCCCCCTCTAGCCCAGGTTCAAAGTATAGCAAACAAAGATAAACACTCTAGTAAAAGGTACATTTACAAGTTGAGAAAACAAAGTAAAACGAAGACGCCTTGCCTGGCTTTTTACTTACAAGTTTGAAATATGAGAGACTTGTTTAGAAAGATGGGGAGAACCTGGATTGATGTCTGGTCCCTCTCAGTCCCCAGAGCGAACAACCCCTTAAACAAAGAGCACAAAACAAAAGCCTTTCCCCCCCCAAGATTTGTCCCCTTATTGGTCCTTTGGGTCAGGTGTCAGCCAGGTTACCCGAGCTTCTTAACCCTTTACAGGTAAAAGGATTTTGGAGTCTCTGGCCAGGAGGGATTTTATAGTACTGTACACAGGAGAGCTGTTACCCTTCCCTTTATAGTTATGACAAACACCGAGTAGACACTGAATAGGACTAAACTATGTACAGAATAGTTCTTTGCCTTTTGTTTCATAATACATTTAATTTATATAACCCTTTTGCTGATTTTTAAAGTGTTACATAAACAGGACAGGTGAAATATTGTCATGTAAAGCAACCATAAACACATGAAAAGACCTAGGTTTACAATTTATGATTAAAACTCTACTATCTACACAATATACATAGACATAAAATGTAAAAACTTAAATATCTTAGAAACAGTAGCCAATCAGTTGTTTTAATTGTCATATTTGAATTCAGCACATCAAAATACATAATAAATAGCTCATTTTATCTCTGAAGCAGACGACTTCTCAAAAATTGTAGACCAGTGTAATAAAAGAATCTGATTAACCACCCAGAGAAGGGCAGTAGTACTATGAAAGGATTCATGGATAGATTAAAAGCAGCCAAAGAAGCTATGCTGAGAGGGGTGATCAGAAAAGTGAGGGGGGCGGAATACCTTTCCTAGAATTTTTTAAAGAATAGAGGGGTCAGAGCTGAGATCATAGTGACTGAAGAACAGACAAGTAAGTATTTTTGAAAAGTAGATTGACAATTGTAAAAAGTTATTACATGTAAGCAGCATTGTAAAAGGAAAGACCAGGACAAATAACATCTACTTGATATATTTTGTAAAAAGTCAAGGAAGTGTCCTACATTTTGCAGAACGCTTTGATAAGATACTTGCAGGGCCTCTCAGATTTGCCTAAGTACTGCATTTTTATAGCTTGATATGTGAGAGATGCTTGTTATTAAAGGTGTATGAAGAATTTAACAATTAGAAATGATGATCAAGATGCTTTTCAATACTGGATTGGCAGAAGGGCTTCTTAATGTGGAAGATGTCAAGTGGAGGAAGAATGAAGAAAAGATTTTTGGCCTCTGATAAGTGGTTTTCCTCTACAGTTTATTTGAAGTTACAGTGGGCAGTAAGATGAGTGAGATACTCAGTGTTAGAAATGATGAAGTCCTGAAACAGTGGGACCAAAAATGAGGGGTCTTGTGCATCCATACACTGGTATTTAGTTACCTTGACTTATAAACATTACCATAAAAAAGGAATACTTATTCTGTGCTCTAGGCACTCCTGAAAATTTTTTAAATCTGCAAGCATAGATTGTACTGTTTCTCTGTCCTCCTCTCCTACCTCCTCCAATAATTAATCAAGATTATACATAGCAATCACCAATCACTCAGCAGCAATAAATAAACAAAAAACCCACCATGCTTAAGGTTTTAAAGATCCCTCATCATTGCCTTCCCATCCATTCATGGCTAGGAGCAATAGGGAAGTGATATCCAAAGCTGAGGGGCCCTCAGAGAGAATATCTTTGCAGCTTCCCCCTCTCCCTGATTCAAGTGAGGGGAGAGAGATGGTCTTTCAGATAAGTAGGTCCCAGGTCATTTACAAGGGGCGATGATCATGGATTCTTGAAAGAGAGAAGTCAAATGAATATTCATGAATTTTTGAGCTCATGAGTGAGTGAGTAGAGGAAAATGCAGCAGTGACATAATTTATCAAAAATTCAAGGGCAGCTTGTCATGATGTGCTACCCTAAAGATTGATGTGTAAAGGCAGTGAGAAGAAAACTGCTTCAGCAAAAATTGGCTTATGGACTGAAAGCAGATGGTTTTGGTAAAGGGTAACAGTGCAGGGTTAATGGAGATAATAAAGAAGGTTGCAGAAGGGTCAGTAAAAAAGCTCATGTTTGTTTACATGTACCTTTGCAGTTTCTTCAGTTAAAATAACAGGAGGGGAGAAACATATAGTGGAACGGAAGTCCTAAATTTAGAATAATTGGTGTAGACTTGGTCTCTGAAAATGAGGAGCTAATTCAATTCAGTGGACAACAATGTAAACTAATGAGACTTGGATAGGAAATGAAGCATAGGCATTAAAGACTTAAATTGAAGAACAATGGAGATCTGTGAGTAGGGTTTTTTGGGGGCGGTGGATAATGAATTTCTTGGGAATGGAGGTTGTTGGTAACTCTGAACAAAATGTTATGTTTTTTGTTTCAAAAGCTTACAACTGAACATTGAGTTAATACAGCTTTGAAATTTTAATGTGCAGAAGAAAAACACTGCTTTTAATAATCTTAATTTAAATGAAACAAGCACAAAAACAGTTTTCTTATTTCATCAAATCTTTTTTAAAAATTCTCTTTTTTTAGTAGTTTATGTTTAACACAGTACTGTACTGTATTTGCTTCTTTGTGTGTGTGTGTGTGTGTGTGTGTGATTAAGTACCTCTGGTTCCAAATGAGGTATGTGGTTGACCGATTAGTTCGTAACTCTGGTGTTCGTAACTGTTTGTACTGTACCTGTAGTACTTACATTGTTAGGTTAAGACACAACAAAAATAACTGCTGACACCAGTTTTACATCTTTTCTTGAAGCATGGTCTATGTTTTTTTTTTTTTTTGTAGAGTACTTAATCTGGAGGCAACTTGATAATATTCAAAACTGTTTTCTTGACCCATGATTCACAGTATGCAAATTACACCTTTAAGCAGCAGCACAGTGTTCAAGTTTAAAAATGGAATGGGGCAACTCATGGAAAAAAGAAAAGGACTAACCTATAAATAGTTCAGGATGGATTTATTTTCAGAAAAGGTGTTTAAAAGACAGAACTGTTGGGAGAATGAGCAATAAAACATTACATTCAGGAGAAGAAGGAGACTATGATAAACAAAAGAGGAAACTAGACATACTTTGGAGATGGGAATTAACTAGTTTATGTCCACCAATCATGTGATGCTAAGATTGCAATATATAAGATTTGATAAAACCTGTGAAAACAACAAATTAACCTATTAAAATGCATAATTAGGGATAAAGGCCTTGAGAGGCCACATGGTATTCTTATGTCCCTTAAGTATCTGTGTTCTATTTCTTCCTCTAAAATACTTTGTTGGACTTTTGAAATAGAAAAAAAGTGCAGAAGTTTATATGCCTATTTATTAGTTGACTAATTCTTTTTTTCATGCAAATGAACTTGTAATCATATAGCTGATAAATATGCAAAATATATGCATACTGGTTGAGTTCTATATATTACGGGATCATATCAAATTTGATCAATAAGAAAATATATGATTTTTTTTAATAGCAGGATTAAGATATTGTGGTTATAGAAATATGCCATTGCATTCTGTGGCTAGAAAATCTTTTTAGTGTACTGTACTTCATGCATTACCCAGACACAGTAATTTCATAGTTCAGAGTCTGCTTGGATGGGCTAGTTCTCTAGTTACAGTATGTTATTCTGGAATCCAGTTTCCTTTTGAGTTAAGATGGCATTCTAAGCTTTCTAAGTACAGTGGTATTTCACACAATGACTTGTTTGTAGAGTGTATAGATTTAATTACCATCCATCAGGAGAGTGTTACTCAGGCTGCATATTAACCTGCTGTACAGCACATAGCTTGAACTCTTGGAATATCTCAAGTTTATTAATCACCCCGGGTCCCCTGTGAATCTAACACATTGCAAAAATGCAAATTAGTTGACTTAGTGTTTTGGAACTATTGCTGCTTGCAGTAGCATAATGCACTTATTTTCACAGCTACTAGATACCGTACACAGTAATCACTTGTTACATACCATTTAACCTCTCAGCATTTCCCATGCGCAGGGAGACAGCATACATCCTTTTCTTTATGTACATCATCCACATGTATCTGTTCATTTAGATTTTGTCACCTCCACACCAGTATCAAAGTGACAGTATCCAATCATATACATGAAACTAAGTCATTTATCCCCATGTGTCATTTGGCACCTCCCCTCTTTATAAAACAAAAGTAATTCTATGAGGAATCAATTAGAAGCAGAACATGCACTGGAGATGTACAACCAGTGCATTTTAGCTGCTTAGCAACTGGAGTTTGGGGAAGGGGCATTGCTTCCTAATCTTCCTGCCTACCCACACCAGGTTCAGCAACATGAGGGGGGATGGGAAAAAGTCCAGGTTGCTAAACAGTTGCTCAGATTTTGCTACAACTCATTTATTCGCCCAGTTAGGTTGTTATTTTGGCCCTACAAGCTAGAAACTGCCCAGGAGCGGCTTTTCCTCTTTAGAGCTGTGTCTGGCACTTTGTTAATCATCCTGCCTGACTCCGGCAGAAGGGAAGGACTCACTCCCCCTAGGGGAAGAAGAAAAGTATCTTAATCAATTCGATGGTGATATCCCGTTACATTGTTTGGAGTCCAAAATATGGAAGCCATGAAGAAAGCATGTAGTTAAGAACTAGGATATACACATTAGACCAGATTTATTGTCCCTCTTCTCTGGCAATAGCCCATAACTGATCTTCAGAGGAAGTTTTCCACCCTCACTTTTCTGGCAGCAATGACTTTGCAGTGCTGTACATGAGTGACATTCCTTTTTGACCCCTGCAGGTGATCATTTTATGCCCTACAACATGAGTTATGATTGATCTTAGTTTGCATACTTACAAACATAAACAGTGGTCAAGAAATAACCCACCCTGGTTTTAAATCTAACTAATGTATTTGGTTCAATGACTTTTTGTGCCAGTAAATTCAACAGACAGACTACGTGAAGCAGAATGTTACTCCTATGTGAAATAGAAGTACCTTTTTGGTTCTAAAATTAGCAGGCATTAACTTCATCAAGTGACCTTTTGTTCTCATATTATGAGACAAAGACTGATCACTTTGTACTGTATCTGTCATAATTTTGAATAATTAAAATTAAATTAAATTTGAAAAGATTGTGTGCTTCTGCACTGTTATCAGAGGAGTTCAGTGGTGGAATTGTTTGGTTTTTCTATAAGACTTTCAGATTAAATCCCATGTGCACGAGCAGATGGGGAAATACTATAATTTAGTTTCAGTCACCAATGGTACTTTGAAGGTCCCCTTGTAATTATTCTCCTTTCCTTGCCAAATAATTCTAGGTCTTACAATCTCTTGTCATACTCACATCCTGTTATACTTCAGCCATATTTATCGCCCTTTTCCTGACCTTTTAATTTTCTGCTGTAATATCTTAAGGATATGTGAATAAAACTGAATGCAGTTCCCAAAGATCGTACTGTAATGTAATGTCATTATAATGTTTTATTAACTGTTTTTCTATGCCTTCTTCAGTGCATCTTCGCATCCCATTTGTTTAACTGTTGCACAATGGTCAAATGCATTCTTTGAGCTATCTCCAATTATTTTTACAATACTTTGAAAAATAAATTTCAGTTAAAGAGTTGAGACTGAAAGTGTGTGTTAGTGCAGTCCAGCAAACACTCTCCAGATATTCACACCATTTACAAAAGTTTTACATCTTTTTTTTTTTTAAGTGTGGAAATAAGCAGTTAAAGAAGCCAGCCAGGTTTGCTCTGTTGTGGATCTTACACTGTTTCCACTACCACATAATCCTTCAACACTGACCATCACTCCACCCCACTTACACCACTACCCAAACACACCTTTGTCTTCTTGTTTGCTTTTGTAATAGAAAAGGAGGGAAGGAGACAAAGCTTCCACATCCCCCAGGTCTCACCCACTCTCCTGTTATCTCCTCATTATATCACTTCTTTACTCAGCACATGTAGGAATTCTCCCTTTCCAGTAGGAAGTTTGAGCAACTTCTCTGGGGTGGGAAAGGCACTTTTCCTAATTCCCATTGCAAGGCATTATCCCTTTTCATCCACTTTCCTGAGACCAGGATGTGTCTTAGTCTAACATGGCTGTATCCACATCCACTTGTGTGGTTTTGTTAGAGCTGCTGTGGTTTTCCAACCTGCAGGAAGGGGTAGAGTTGGCTGATTGCGTGAGGTGGACCATGGCACATCCTTTTAAGGTCTGCAGCACCTCACCTTACCCTTCCCTGCCCCCAGTGCACACTTCTGCAGTACAGTAGAAGAATTGTGCCTCAGATAGGAGTTGCTGAGGCACAATGCTTCCTGATGTTCTCATGCTTCCTCTGGAATTCTGAGCCTCAGAAGTGGCACTACAGTGATGCGTATATGAACTCCATTACAAGCTCTTTGTATTATTATATCTCTGTATTCCCCCCCACTAACATTCTTCTCCTCCATGAAATGGATTAAAAGCTGTCTAACTGATAGGTCTCAAATGTCATTGTAAACAGGGAATCATCATCATCGAATGGGTGTTTCTAGTGGGGCCCCACAGGGATTGGTTCTTGGCCCTACACTAGTTCACATTTTTATCAGTGATCTGGAAGAAAACATAAACTCTTCCCTCATAAAGTTTTTAGATGATACAAAAATTAGGGGAGTGGTAAATAATGAAGAGGACAGGTCACTGATGCAGTGTAATTTGGGTTGCTTGGTAAGCTGTGTGCAAGCCAACACTATATGATCAGCAACCTTTGGCACGTGGCCTGCTAGGTAAGCACCCTGGCGGGCCGGGCCAGTTTGTTTACCTGCCACGTCTGCAGGTTCACCGATCCCGGCTCCCACTGCCCACGGTTCACCATCCCAGGCCAATGGGGGCTGTAGGAAGCAGCACAGGCCTAGGGATGTGCTGGCCGCCACTTCCCGCCGCCCCCATTGACCTGGAGCGGTGAACCGCGGCCAGTGGGAGCCGCGATCGGCCGAACCTGCGGACGTGGCAGGTAAACAAACCGGCCCAACCCACCAGGGTGCTTACCCTGGCGGGCCGTGGGCCAAAGGTTGCTGATCCCTGCTATATGTTTTAATATGTCTACATGTAAATGTATAAATCATGAGGGAGGACTCTATCCTGGGAAGCAGTGACTCTGAAAAAGATTTGAGGGTCATGCTGGATAATCAATTGCATGTAAGCTTCTAGTGCAATGCTGTGGCCAAAAATGCTAATGAGATCCTTGGATGCATAAACAGGGGAATCTTGATTAGTAGTAGAAAGGTTATTTTACAACTGTATTTGGCACTTGTGTGATCACTACTGTAATACTGTGTCCAGTTTGGGTGCCCACAGTTCAAGAAGGATTTTGAAAAATTGGAAAGGGTTCAGACCAGAGCCACAAGAATGATTAAAGGATTAGAAAACATGCCTTTCTAGTGATAAGCTAAATAAATGAGCTCCGTCAGTGTAACAAAGAGAAGGTGTCTTGATTACAGTGTATAAGTATCTACCTGGGGAACAAATATTTATTAATGGACTCTTCAATCTAGCAGAGGAAGTATAATACCATCCAATGGCTGGAAATTGAGGCTAAACAGCTTCAACTGCAAATAAGGTGTAAATTTTAACTCTAAAAATAATTAACCATTGGACAGGACTGGCTCCAGGGTTGGGCACTCCAGCGGCAGCTCCACCGCACTGCTTTCTTCTTTGGCAGGAATTCGGCGGCAGGTGCTTCCCTCCAAGAGGGACCCACTGCCGAATTGCGGCCGAACAGCCCGACGTGCCGCCCCTTCCCCTTGGCAGCCCCAAGCACCTGCTTGCTGGGCTGGTGCCTGGAGCCGGCCCTGCCATTGGAGCAACTTACCAAGGGGTGTGGTTGTTTCTCCATCACTGGCAGCATTTAAATCAAGATTGGATGTTTTTCTAAAAGATATGCTCTGGGAATTATTCCATGGTTGGTCTGTGTTGTTCAGGTTAGACTAGATGATCACAGTAGTCCCTTCTGGCCTTGGAATCTATGAATCTGTGAAAATCCTCCTCCCTACACATTCCCATCTCTCTCTTCTCTCCCCCACCCCTTTAATTCTCTCCCTCCCCCAAAGCTTTCTCAGTGTGGCCCATGAAACCAACAAAAAAAGAGTTTTTATAGCACTCCATTTTAGATATATGATGTTCTGAAAACTTTTAGGAAATCTTTAAAAAAGTGAATAACACAAATTTTTGAAATATCATAACTTCAGAACTCCTTTTCTGTTTTCCCCCCAAACATCCCAGAAAAAAAAAAACTATCTTATCATGAAATGTGACTTGTAAAAAATTCAGAGTATTGATTTCTTCTTGGCAAACTTGGATGTTGTGATTGAATATCAGGTTTATAATGTGAAATGACTTTAATTCTTAGCTAGACTGCTCCATAACACCTTTTGCCTTTGTAAATGCTCATTTTCCCCCCTCTCAGCAGTATTACAAACACTATAAAAATGTTGACTTGTATCAAGACAGGTGTAAAGTCCAAGGCTCTTTTAATACATAGTTTAGATAGCATTTGGAGTATAATGTCCAGCTTTGGTCATTCTGTTTGTTATAGTTAAGGTGGAGAGAGTACAGAGTTGGGCATCTAAGGATACGCCTTCACTGCCAAAAAGAAATAAAAAGTGTGTTCTTAATTTGGGTTAGCAAACTCATGTTAAAATAGTAGTGAAGACACTGCAGCTAAGCTTTTAACTTGGGTTAGCAGCTTGAGGTAAAGCCTGTAGAGGTGTCTGCGATTGAACTTGAGCTGCTAACCGAGTTGAAAGCTGAGTTGCTGAGTTTTCACTACTGTTTTAACCCAAGTTACCTAATGTGGGTTATCTAACCCAAATTTTTAAAAATCGCCTTTTTTGGCAGTGAAGACATACCCTACGATGGTAAATGGAATAAAACAGCTGGCATCTGAGGAAAGAGAGGCAAAAACTGAGGTAACTTATTCTTGAGAGAATGAAAAGATGAAGTATTGATTCCAGCTAAAGTTTATGGTAAAGGTCAGATTCTATTTAAGTTTGTTGGACAACCCTAAAATGGAAAAATATGTAAGTAAGAAAAGAAAAAAATATATATATAGTAGAACCTCTATTTTAAAAACAAATTAGGAATAGAGGAGTTCAATCAAAAAGTTAATAGAATTCAACCTTTCAAAATTACAATATGTATAGTAAATAAGTTGCAGTATAGTGCTAACTCGACCTTCAAACCCCTGCAAAGCAATTTACACTATATTCAAGGTATTGGGATATGAAGGGCTGTCAACTTGTTATTCATCTACATTATTTTCTTTATGTGATTTAATTTTTTTTCCTTTGAGGGAAAAATGTTTTGTATAACTGGTTCATAAGGTTGGTGTTTGTAAAATTAAATTTCTTCTTTATAACAAAACAATGTCATTTTCTCCTTTTCTAGAGTGTAAGCAGAATAACTAGATTAATTTACAGGGTTTTAGAATTGTGAATTTGTGTGTGTGTGTGTGTGTGTGTGTGTGTGTGTGTGTGTGTGTGTGTGTGTGTGTGTGTGTATGAAAGAGAGAAAGGCAGAGGGAGGAGGAGGAGGAGACCCTATTGATGGAAAGCTAAGTCAAATAAATTTGTTTTTCATTTAGTTCTGAAAATAGTGAAGAATTTATATTAACTGACAACGACCAACGAACTTCCGAGGGACGTATTTTAATTGTCTAAATATTAAGTGCAGTCATTAAAACCAACTTAATACTAGTTATGTCCCACATGTATATCCATATGTATACTGAATTAATAGGGCGTTCATGAATTCCCCTGGAAGTAGTGGTGCTAGAGCACTAAAACTTCAATGGCTTGGCAAGCCTATATTTTTGGAGTTTACATTATTTTTTAAATAATTATTTCTTTCTTGTCCTAGGATTGCTGGCATTAACTTTGCATCCCTTGTGTCTGTGATTAGTTTTATTTGATGTATATTTTACTATCAAGGATGTTATTCAAAAGACAGTGTGCTTCTTCACTGTTATCAGAAGAGTTCAGGGCCAGAACTGTGTTTTTCTGTACAAGCCTTATAGCTGATGGGGAGATTTTAAGTCCCCATGGTGCTTGAGTAGATGTGGAAATGTTAGTCTTTAGTTTTCAGTCATCAGTGCTAATTCTTTTATCTTCTGACTGCATTAGTGGAACAGACCATGCCTGTCAAGCTAGCTGTAGAATGTGCCATGACAGTCTTTTTTTTTTTTTTTTTTTGTCTATTCCCATGGCATGGAATTGCTTACAATTAATTGATTCAAAAATACCTTTCCCATAAGGAGAATGACAACCCTAAAATAATTATTTTTAAAATAATATTTTATTAACTATATTGAAATTGATACCATAGAAAGTTGAAAGGAAGTGTGTCTTCAAATAAAAATAGGTGATTCTGTGAAAAATGTTATATTAAATACCTATATATCTATCGGAGAGATTGTATGAACAGTTATTATATTTGAATATTTATCTGTCTATTCTTACCTGTCCTAATTCGTATTTGTCAATGCTTTGGTTTGTTGAACTCTAATGTTCTTTGCTATGCCTACATAGATATGCATGTGGATCTTAACTTGAAGGTGACAAAGATTTTTCTGTTAATTTCCTTGCTTTTTAAAGAAATTGTTGCCAATGCAGATCTTATTAGGCACCTGGCTCTCCTTGTCTCTCCCTTAATGTAGTACGTAGGGGACACCACAGAGTCATAGGCCTTGTCTAAACACAAAAGTTGTATTGCTTTAAAAATACCATTATTATTATTATTATTATTATTTTATTATTAATTTGTATTATCATAGTGCTTATGAGCCCTAGTCATAGATCAAGACCCCATTGTACTAGGTACTATATAAACAGAGGGAAAAAAGACACTTCCTGCCCCAAAGAGCTTATAATTAAGGCTACGATTATGTCACGATTATGACTTCTATTGACCTCCGTAACATTTTCTGCCCCGGGGCTGGAGCTTCTAGCCAGCCCCACCCCCACAGCTCTGAGCCCCTTACTTTTGGTAGAGGGACTCACGCCTGGTCTACACTGGGGGGGGGGAGGAAATCAATCTAAGGCCTGGTCTACACTACGAGTTTAGGTCGACTTTAGCCGCGTTAAATCGAATTAAGCCTGGACACGTTCACACGACGAAGCCCTTTCTTTCGACTTAAAGGGCCTTTTAAACCGGTTTCTTTACTCCACCTCCGACGAGGGGATTAGCGATAAAATCGGCATTAGGGGGTCGGAATTGGGTTAGTGTGGACGGAATTCGACGTTATTGGCCTCCGGGAGCTATCCCACAGTGCTTCATTGTGACCGCTCTGGACAGCACTCTCAACTCAGATGCACTGGCCAGGTAGACAGGAAAAGCTCCGCGAATGTTTGAATTTCATTTCCTGTTTGCTGAGCGTGGAGAGCACAGGTGACCACGCAGAGCTCATCAGCACAGGTAACTGTGATGGAGTCCCAGGATCGCAAAAGAGCTCCAGCATGGACAGAATGGGAGGTACGGGATCTGCTCGCCATATGGGGAGATGAATCAGTGCTGGCCGAACTCCGAAGCAGTAAACGAAATGGCAAAATATTAGAAAAGGTCTCCAAGGCCATGAAGGACAGAGGCCATAACAGGGACGCACAGCAGTGCCGCGTGAAAATTAAGGAGCTAAGGCAAGCCTACCACAAAGCCAGAGAAGCAAACGGAAGGTCCGGGGCTGAGCCGCAAACATGCCGCTTCTACGCGGAGCTGCATGCCATTCTAGGGGGTGCAGCCACCACTACCCCAACCGTGTGCTATGAGTCCCTCACTGGGGAAACACACAGGGAAGCGGGTTCGGGGTACGAGGAAGATGAGGATGAAGATAATGTAAATAGCTCACAGCAGCAAGGAAGCGGAGAAACCGATTTCCCCAACAGCCAGGATATGTTTATCACCCTGGACCTGGAACCAGTAACCCCCGAACTCACCCAAGACCCTGTGGGCACACAGGGGACCTCTGGTGAGTGTACCTTTGTAAATATTACACATGGTTTAAAAGCAAGCGTGTTTAATGATTAATGATTAATTTGCCCTGGCAATCGCGGCCAGTACAGCTACTGGAAAAGTCTGTTAACGTGTATGGGGATGGAGCGGAAATCCTCCAGGGACATCTCCAGAAAGCTCTCCTTCATGTACTCCCAAAGCCTTTGCAAAAGGTTTCTGGGGAGGGCTGCCTTATCCCGTCCGCCATGGTAGGACACTTTACCACGCCAGGCCAGTAGCACGTAGTCTGGAATCATTGCATAACAAAGCTTGGCAGCGTATGGTCCCGGTGTTTGCTGGCATGCAGACAACATCCATTCCTTATCGCTCTTTGTTATCCTCAGGAGAGTGATATCATTCACGGTCACCTGGTTGAAATGGGGCAATTTTATTAAGGGGACATTCAGAGGTGCCCCTTCCTGCTCTGCTGAACAGAAATATTCCCCGCTGTTAGCCACGCGGTGGGGGGGAGGGGTGAAGTGATCATCCCAGAGAATTGAGTGTGTGGGGGAGGGGAATTAGTTGGGTTTGTGCTGCACGTTAACCCTGAAACCGCAGCCCCTCCTTTTACATTGCAAACCCATTTTAAGTGGCCAACCCAACGGGTGCTTGGTATGGTTAATGAGAGCAGTACTGTTTGAAACCATCCCCACATGTTAAGAAGGTTAAAAAAGCCAAAAGACTGTGTCTTACCATGGCTGCCTGCAAGCTGAAATCTGTGGCCTGGCACTGCGTGAGTGATCTCTCACACCAAACCGGCAGGCCCTCAATATAAGAGGAAAAATGCGACCTTGTAACGAAAGCACATGTGCTGTGTGATGTGAACAGCAAAATTTAACGTGAAAGAGTGCACCCATTGTTCTCTAAAATGTATCTTTTTTAACCACCTCTCCCTTCTCCTCCACCAGCTGCAAATCTTTCTCCTTCACAGAGGCTAGTGAATATTCGAAAGCGGAAGCGAAGGACGCGTGATGAAATGTTTACAGAACTACAGACTGCCTCCCATGCTGACAGAGCACAGCAGAATGCGTGGAGGCAGTCAATGACTGATTATAGAAAAGCCCAATATGAGCGAGAGGAGAGGTGGCGTGCTGAATCGCGGGCTGAAGAGGAGAGGTGGCGTGCTGAATCGCGGGCTGAAGATGAGAGGTGGCGTCAGCTTGCAGACAGAAGGCAAGAGTCGATGCTCCGGCTGCTGGAGCATCAAACTGATATGCTCCAGCGTATGGTTGAGCTGCAGGAAAGGCAGCAGGAGCACAGACCGCCGCTACAGCCCCTGTGTAACCAACAGCCCTCCTCCCCAAGTCCCATTGCCTCCTCACCCAGACACCCAAGAACACGGTGGGGGGGCCTCCGGCCACCCAGTCACTCCACCCCAGATGATTTCCCGAGCAATAAGTGTTAAAGTTTTAACGTTTTAAACTGCAGTGTGTCCTTTTCCTTCCCTCCTCCCCCACCCATCCCGGGCTACCTTTGCAATTATCCCCCTAGTTGTGTGATGAATTAATAAAGAATGCATGAATGTGAAGTAACAATGACTTTATTGCCTCTGCAAGTGGTGCTCGAAGGGGGGAGGGTAGGGGAGGGTAGGGTGGTTGGTTTACAGGGAAGTAGAGTTAACCGGGGGGGGGGGAGGGGCGGAGGGTTCATCTAGGAGAAACAAACAGAAGTTTCACACCGTAGCCTGGCCAGTCACAAAACTCGTTTTCAAAGCTTCTCTGATGCGCACCGCGCCCTGCTGTGCTCCTCTAACCGCCCTGGTGTCTGGCTGCGCGTAATCAGCGGCCAGGCGATTTGCCTCAACCTCCCACCCCGCCATAAATGTCTCCCCCTTACTCTCACAGATATTGTGGAGCGCACAGCAAGCAGCAATAACAATGGGGATATTCTTTTCGCTAAGGTCTGAGCGAGTCAGTAAGCTGCGCCAGCGTGCTTTTAAACGCCCAAATGCACATTCCACCACCATTCGGCACTTGCTCAGCCTGTAGTTGAACAGGTCCTGACTCCTGTCCAGGCTGCCTGTGTACGGCTTCATGAGCCATGGCATTAAGGGGTAGGCTGGGTCCCCAAGGATCACGATAGGCATTTCAACATCCCCAATGGTTATTTTCTGGTCCGGGAAGAAAATCCCTTCCTCCAGCTTTCGAAACAGAACAGAGTGCCTGAAGACGCGAGCATCATGTACCCTTCCCGGCCAGCCCACGTTGATGTTGGTGAAACGTCCCTTGTGATCCACCAGGGCTTGCAGCAGCATTGAGAAGTACCCCTTCCGGTTTATGTACTCGGTGGCTTGGTGCTCCGGTGCCAAGATAGGGATATGGGTTCCGTCTATCGCCCCACCACAGTTTGGGAATCCCATTGCAGCAAAGCCATCCACTATGGCCTGCACGTTTCCCAGAGTCACTACCCTTGATATCACCAGGTCTCTCATTGCCCTGGCAACTTGGATCACAGCAGCCCCCACAGTAGATTTGCCCACTCCAAATTGATTCCCGACTGACCGGTAGCTGTCTGGCATTGCAAGCTTCCACAGGGCTATCGCCACTCGCTTCTCAACTGTGAGGGCTGCTCTCATCCTGGTATTCTGGCGCTTCAGGGCAGGGGAAAGCAAGTCACAAAGTTCCATGAAAGTGCCCTTACGCATGCGAAAGTTTCGCAGCCACTGGGAATCGTCCCACACCTGCAGCACGATGCGGTCCCACCAGTCTGTGCTTGTTTCCCGGGCCCAGAATCGGCGTTCCACGGCATCAACCTGCCCCAGGAACACCATGATTTCCACATTGCTGGGCCCTGTGCCTTGTGAGAGGTCTAGGTCCATGTCCATTCCTCATCACTCTCGTCGCCGCGCTGCAATCGCCTCCTCCTCGCCTGGTCCTGGTTTTGCTTTGGCATGTCCTGGCTCTGCATATACTCCAGGACAATGCGCATGGTGTTCATAGTGCTCATAATTGCCGCGGTGATCTGAGCGGGCTCCATGATCCCAGTGCTTGCTATGGCGTCTGGTCTGAAAAAAGGCACGAAACTAGTATCTGACGGACCAGGGGAAGGAGGGAGGGAGGGAGGGAGGGGCGAGTGACGACATGGCGTACAGGTACAGGGAATTAAAATCAAGAAAGGTGGCTTTGCATCAGGGAGAAACACAAACAACTGTCACACAGAATGGCCCCCCCGCAGAGATTTAACTCAAAAGCCTGGGTTTAGCAGGCCATTGATTTGACGGAGGGAGGGGGGAAGGAAATGAATACAGAACAAATCTATTTTTTACATCTTAAGACGACGGTGCAGCATGACTGATAGCCCTCGGCATTTTCTGGGTGCTTGGCAGCAAATACTGGGCGCTTGGCAGTTAGCCTTCAGGCCTATTGCACGATCTGCTGCTCAGGGAAGACTCAGCTAACGTGCGATGAGCCAACAGGGCGCGTGGCAGAAAATGGCATACTACGACTGATAACCATCATCATCAAGACAGTTCCATAGGACTGAGCATGTCTGCCCAGGTGCCCATGATTGACAGCCACTGCTGTACGACGAGGACGGTTACCAGTCGTAATAAACCATCTACTGCCAAAAGGCAAAAGGCAAGGGGGCTGGTGCAATGCAGCCCC
The DNA here is from genome assembly GCF_028017835.1 of Emys orbicularis. NCBI lineage: Eukaryota > Metazoa > Chordata > Testudines > Emydidae > Emys > Emys orbicularis. Next base: position 261,031,291 of record NC_088683.1, on the reverse strand, counting down.
ATGGCTGCCAGCCCCACGGCTGCCGGCACCCAGATCGCCAATGAAGGCTACCAGTCATGCTGCACCGTCTACCGCCAAAAGGCAGTTAGCTGCTGCTGCTGTGTAGCAATGCAGTCCCACGTCTGCCGGCACCCAGATGACATATGGTGACGGTGAGCTGAGCTGAGCGGGCTCCATGCTTGCCGTGGTATGTTGTCTGCACAGGTAACCCAGGTAAAAAGGCACGAATCTATTGTCTGCCGTTGCTCTGGCGGAGGGGGAGGGGCCTGATGACATGTACCCAGAACCCCCCGCGACACTGTTTTGCATCATTCGGGCATTGGAATCTCAACCCAGAATTCCAATGGGCGGCGGAGACTGCGGGAACTGTGGGATAGCTACCCATAGTGCAATGCTCCAGAAGTCGACGCTAGCCTCGGTACTGTGGACGCGGTCCGCCGACTAGAGCACTTAGAGCATTTTATGTGGGGACACACACAATCGGCTGTATACAACCGATTTCTATAAAACTGGCTTCTATTAATTCGATCTAATTTCGTAGTGTAGACATACCCTAAGTTATGCAACTTCAGATACCAGAATAACGTAGCTGAAGTCGACGTACTTAGACCTACTCACCGTGGTGTGTTCACCGTCGACTCCGCTTGCGCCTCTCACGGCGGTGGAGTATAGGAGTCGATGGGAGAGCGCTCGGGGGTCAAGCACATCTAGACTAGACTAGACCCCGGCTGGATCGATCACTGCCCGCCGATCCGGCGGGTAGTGTAGACATACCCTCAGAAGTGAAAAGAAAGAAGAAAATAAAAGGATGTATGAAATCTACAAATGCCATACAATAACAATAACAATATTTATATTTCTTTATATAATTTTATTGCAATAAAAAAGAGGAAAAGAACAGCAACACTCTCACATCTCTTGAAATTTTTCCAGGATCAATACTTAGGCCAGATTCCCATTTATATTCAGACTACTCTTTATGCCATTCTGGTAGTAGAAAAAGGTCTTAAAGAGGATTTAACTGTTTCTTCCCACTGTAAGTCTGTCTTTATTCTGCCTCAGTGGTGTAAAATGGCCTTAGGGTAAATGAAAATCGCATCCCTTATCTTTATAATGTGTCTGGGAACCTATACTCCATACTAATGTAGCTTGACGACAGCAATAGGGTACTATCAATATTTTGTTTTTTTTATGGGTGAACTTGGTAAAAAATGCATGTTTGTTTGATTCCAGCAAGAAGTGATGTAAGGGGAGACTGTTTCCCAGGGTTTTCAGAACCCAAAGCAGTGGTAACTTATTTTTTTTTTTATTATTATTATTTTTTTAATACTCCAAAAATAGTTACCTAAAGTCTGAGATGGTTTCATAACAGCAGGTCGCCAATGGCCAGTCGCCTTCTTGTTGGGGGTAGGGTGTCAGAGAAAAGTCTCCCAGGACTGCTTCCAGGAAATGCTTCAAAGTGTACTTTTTCACTTAATTTTTTATAGCTAACTTAAACAAAGTACATTACTTATGGTGTCTCCTAGTGGGTCACCAGTTGTTCTAGCTTCAGCAAATTGCTTATTATCTCTTATTAGCAAAGCATTTTTAGTATTTCTAGACATAACAACAATAAAACTTAAATGTCAGAACCAAGGTCGCTATCCACTTCCTCCCTTTCATTTTCATGGCCTGTTAACCTTTTTTTCTTCGTCCCATTCTGATTAGCAAATTGCTGCAATTTGGCCTTGCCTATAAGAGCCCTGACAATTATTCCTAGCTATGTGGTGTTCTGCTTTTAATCAATGGTGGCTAAACACACACAAAATGTCTGTGATTTAGTTTGGTCAAATTCTGGGAGTTACAGAAAAGATTTTTCTATCATTCCACCCAGCAGTGTCTCTATTAATATAATCAAGGTGAATAAACATCACAAGGGAGAAATATGTTTGGAATGTTACAGCAAACTAATAAGTTGAGCCATAATACCCAAGTCTGAATTAAACAGGGTGTTAACTGCAATAGATTTGCATAGGCATCAATTAAAAAAAAATTAAAACAGAAAATCTCAGATAGTAGATAATTTGGGAATATTCTACTTATGTATGAACTGATGATGAATTCCTCCTTTACAATTGTGAATACAAGGTTGCACCACATCTGGAATACATAATTTGCTTTATATTTTCAATGTATGTATTGGATTTGATTCATGACCTCAATGGCATGATAAACTGGGCATTCTTAATATAGCAGTTTTTTCAGAAATTACTACAGATGCAAATAGAAGCCTTTAGACCAGTGGTTCTCGACCAGGGGTACACGTACCTCGGGCGGTACTCAGAGGTCTTCCAAGGTGTGCATCAATTCATCTAGATATTTGCTTAGTTTTACATCAGGCTACATAGAAAGCACTAGCAAAGTCAGTACAAACTAAAATTTGATACAGACAATGACTTGTTTATACTGCTCTATGTACTATACGCTGAAATGTAAGAACAATATTTATATTCCAATTGATCTATTTTATAATTATAAAAATGAGAAAGTCAGCAATTTTTCAGTACTAGTGTGCTGTGACCCTTTTGTATTTTTAGGTCTGATTTTGTAAGCAAGTAGTTTTTAAATGAGGTGTAATTTGGGGGTACGCAAGACAAATCAGTCTCCTGAAAAGGGTACAGTAGTCTGGAAAGGTTGAGAGCAACTGTTTTAAACTATTTCATATTCAGCTAAAAATAGGCCAGATGCCTTTATTTCAATTATATTAGAACAATTTTGTATGGTACTTCCATTGCTGTGAGTGATTTCCTTTTCTTGCTCATTGACATTCAATAGAAAGTTTGTTTTTGTTTTTTTTACTGACAGTCTTTTATAGTAATCAATATTGGTATGTCAAGCAGTATACTATTGTGGTTGTTTATCATTGTATTTACCCCAAATGGTGTTAAGTCCCTTATAGATCAAATTAAAAACATGACATGGCCTCTGCTACAAATAATTATCAATCTAAGACCCCAGTCCAGCAAAGAGTTGCATGGTTGCTTAACTTGATTATGCATGCGTATAGTCCCACTGAAGTCCATGGGATTACTCATGTTCTCAAGTCTTCGTAGACTAGGGCCTGATTTTAGACTTGGCATAGATGAGAGTGACAATTGGGAGAATGGGTAATAAAAGGCCAAGGTTGACTAATAAGATCATGAAGATCTCTAGGTGTGTTTCCCCACTTTGTTGTTTCCATAACAGTTATGTTTTTTTTTTAAATGGGATGTTTAACTGTTTCTGAATGACAATGAAAGCTACTGAATATTTTGTTTAAAACATTAATATTTATTCACATTTCTGAAAGAAACACGAATTGTTCATGAAATATGATACCTTGGAGCCTCAATTATCAGATTTGATTAATTAACATTCCTTGTTAATCAAAGGTCTGTCATAGCCCTTGGGGGTGGCAGTGATGGAAGCCCCTCTACTGGAGAGGCCCCTCTGTGAAACTGTAATTCTGTAGACCTGGATTCTCTTTTCTTCCCCAGTCCTTTTATGCTACATTGATGGCATAAAAGGGGAGGAAACAACCTCTTCGAAATAGCTCCTGTATAACAGGGATCTCCAACTGATGTAGAGCTGTAAGAATGGAAGGGGACTAGCTCAGAGCCAGTCCCCAGCATGGGAAGTATGACCAGAGCATGATATACTAAAGCTATTCTTGGCTGCCATACAGCCCCAAGAAGCCCATTAGAGCAGCCCTGAGCTACTGTAATTTATGCCATAGGCTAAGGTGAAAATTCAAGATGTTCAAAGGTGACTTAAAAACATCTTTGCAACCTCCTACCTGTTCTGTTCTTGTGTCAAGACCAGGAAAGAAGGGATTGAGAATTACAGCAGTGGAATTTAGCAGACTTGAAACTCCACTGCAGTATTCTAGTCCCATATCAGATAGGCCAGCCAGCTCTGGAGAAGAAGATAGTTGTCTCATTATGGACTTGGCGGGCCCCCCTTCTTAGCCATTCAGACTTGGGAAGCACTAGCTCTCTCTCTCCTGAAATTGGGGATTATCTGTGTCATTGATAATCTAAGGATTTGGGGTGTCACAAAAATGGGGCACGACTATAGAGGTAAAGGAAAAAGAACCAAAATGTAAGTATGCAAATTGGAATCTAAATGCAACAGACAAATTATTTAAAAGGTCAATTTATTGTATTTCAGGAAAATACATATTAACTAGATGTATTCTCTGCCATCTTCAATAGAAATGTTATATGTCAGAGCAAAAACATTATGAGGAGCACTGTGGCTACAGTTACCAAAGCACACGTGTACATTAGATTTTGACCCACGATCGACAGAAGGTAAACATGGGTTAAAAGAGAATGCAGTCAGTATAATATACCATTTTAATGAAATAATATATAAATAGTAAACACTGAAGTGTAGGTTTTAATCAGACCTTCTCGTAGCAAAATGATGATAACTGTGAAATATTCTGCCTCCACAAAGTCTGTTGTTGAAATGTGTTGGAAGTAAAACATGCACTCAAAGAGAAGGCAGCTGCTCAGTCATTTTTATTTAATGTTCTATTTAATTTTCTTTCTTTGTGCTTTGTCAACATGGGAAAATTCCTTTATTTTTGTGAGCCCTATTCTAAGTGCTGGGTTTTGAATCATGAGCTAGTGAAGAATGATTTTTCATACTAATGACCTGCATCATGAAAATATATAGGGCAACGTTGTCACCTTCACTTTTGCAAGTAAAATGGAGTCAAACTATTGGAGTCCAATCAGGAGCAATAAAAGAGGGAATTGCCCACACTTGCACTGTTCAGTGCATTAAGTTCCGGCATCTACAAGGCTTTGCCCCAGGGAAGGAGATGGGGTGGAGCTATGGAGGTCCCTGCACGTCCTACTGATTTTTCCTATTGGCGATCTGACTGGGTGTTAAATGTTGCTTAAAGCTGTTTTATCACCCACAGGCTCCCCTCTGAAATGCTGCTGAACAGCTTCTGTGGACATCACAAGGCCTTTGAAAATCTCTTAAGATCTAATATGTTAGATGAGTTATACTCAGACTGAGGCTCGCAAGCCACAAGTGGCTCTTTAATGTGTCTCCTGCGTCTCTTTGCAGCACATGATATTAAAACACTGTGTGAGCTAATTATTAACCAATCTTAGTTATTAGCTAATCAGGATGCTTTTCCTATATTATTAACCAATTGTAGTTGATAAAATAATAATACTTGGTCAGTCATTTTGCTGTGAGAATTATACAGTATATACATATAAATGTTAAATGAAACCATGAATTCACAGACTGGGTAATGTTAATCGCTAATTTGGCTCCTGAACCACTGAGCTCAGAATATCACTGTGTTAGACGGTTAGGGACCTTCTGCTCATTTTACTATATGTGTGTGTGCATGCGCCTACATCCAAACAGACACAAACACTTTGTAATGAATGATACTAAAAATACAGGTGAACAGGAGGCCAAAGTGTAAATACATGTATATATTTTTGTCTAGTAACATGTAGTTTTAATAGCTTATGTAAAGAAACATTTTGTAAAATGATGATACATTTTTTTCAAAAATTGAAAAGAGTGAACAGTGCTACTGAATAAATGCTGCCCTTTACATTTTGGAAACCTGAGTTCAATGTAAATATACTTTAGGTTAGAAGAGAACAAATGGAGTTTTTCCTCAGACTCTTCTGCATTTATTTGTCCATATCATTAAGCCAAATATTTTTTTCTCTTCATTTAGCACAATGCCTAGCATATTCTGGAGCACCCCAAAAGTAATAATAATAGCAAATAATACCTTGGGAGGGGAATGCAGAGCAGAGAGATTTTTTTACTTCAGACTGAGCTGCATTAACGGGGCAAAAGTCCATTTTCCTCTGTCCATCCTAATTTCATAGTCATGTATATACGTCAGGCTAAATTTTATCCTTGGCTGCATCTATACAACCTCATGAAGCCAGTGATGGCGATCATGAGTAACAGAGAACAGTGTTTTACTCATGATTACATACATATAAAGACAAGTGTTAAATAACATGTATCCACAGGAATAAATTACTCAAAGAATTCAAATATCTAAAGTAAATCATATAGAGAACAATTGAGCAGCAAGCTAAAAATTTATGTCCTGAGACAGATTGCAGAGGCTCAATCTGAGTATCAGAGAGTAGGGACTAAGCGACCTACTTAGCTCTCCTACAGGTGGATAGGGTGGAGTACAAAGCATGGCTTGAAACTGAACACCCAGTCAGGCACTTGGAGGGCGGTCAGGGAACTATGTAGGAAGAGGAGTCAGAATGCTACATGCAGTTGCTAGACAACAGGGCTGTAGCCTGATATAGATGTTTTTGGCTATATTGATGCTTTGTGAAACTCTAGTAATGTCAATGGTGTTACACTAGGATTAAATTTGTCTTTTCTGAAATCTTTGTTTATTTTTGTCCTAATGATGTACCTAAAATCCCAAGTATAAAGCAACGAGGGGTGGAAAAATCATGGGTGAAACTCTTCTTTTGTTGTTGCTAGACAGATGGTCAGCAGTACTACTTTATTTGTCAGGGTCCATCATAACACATCCACAGTTAGAACTGGCATTCACCTTGGAGGCAGGAGATGTGGATTCAAATCTTCTCTGTGCCTGTGGCGATGTCTACACTACAAAATTATGTCAACCTAAATTACATCGGCATGCAGCTGCTGCAGTTATTACATCGCTTGTGCATGTGCACACTTTACTTCTTGTGTTGGCGGTGTGTTTCATCAGAGGTGGGATCTGAATCCATATCTTCTCCCTCCCAGGTGAGTGCCTTTATCACCAGGGCATTTATACAGCCATTCTCTTTTTAACCCAATGATTAATTAAGAATTGATACAAAGTGGAATGGCTTCAATAGGAGAGATTGAAAGCACAGTAGCCTATAACCTAGTAGTTAAGACACTCACTTGGCAGGGTTGCGATCTGAATTCAAGTCTCTGCTCCCAAGTGGGGATTCAAACCTGGGTCTCCTTCATGCCATGAAAGTGCCTTAGATATTAGGTTAAAGGTTATAAAAGAATGCTCTTTGTCTCTCTCGGCCTCTTCTGATTTGCTGACAAGTTCTGAAAATGTTACTAACAAAGTATTTTCTCTGAATTTTTGGTTTGCTGGCCCAACTGCAAAATCAGTTATTTGCCCAGCTGCTGTCTTTATTTTAACTGCTACTCTGAAACCTTTATTTTAACTGTGAAATATTTTTATGAAACAAAAACATATATACCCTGTCCCAGAAATCTATATATTGTACAGTAAATTCCAGTATTTAAAAAGTAGACTACTATTTATAGTACTAGTGCAAAATGCTGGGTCTTGCAGTAACAATACACTAGTGTTTGGGGGCAATTACTGTAGCATGTTCATAAAGATGTCAGTGGAACTTTTGTCTTGTTTTTGCACTTAGTATAGTAAGGATTAATGCATGCAACTGCACAATGTCAGTCAAGTGAAAATGTAGCTCTGAACAATACTTACAAATGTGTTTGTTATTGTTATGCCCTGTTTATTTGAACGGGAGATGTTTGTATGAAGCATAGTTGATATATTTCAGCCACTTTGGCCACCACTGAGATGCCAAAGTACAGCAGTTAATGGTTTTACCCTTTAGGTCCTATATGCAAGTGTATGTTAATAGGCAGATACAATGCCTACTTCATGCATACAAAGGTATTTGGGAACCAAAAGATGCAGATAGATACTTAGTGGGAACTTCAAAGTGCCAAAGCGTGTTAGATGTTTTTGAAAATCCCACTAGACATCTGTTTGTATCTCTTGGTGCCTAAAATCCTTTGAAACTCTGACCTTAATGCCTTTCCTAACCTGATCTATGATACAGTGCACACACTAGAAAGTCCAAACTCCCCATTTCATAGAGTTTGGTTTTCTTTGTTAAGAAAATAATCAGACAATATAAAAGGTCATTTTATTCCATATCTGCATGCTTGGCTGCTCTAAGAGTTCTTCTCTTAGGACTGCTTGCAGGCTCCACAGGGTCCCCAACCTCTATATATCCTGCAGAATTTTGGAACTCCACAGATTCTTTAGGTTTTCAGCATTTGGAGGGAGGTTTTAATTTCTCCTTGGCTTATCCATACTCTTCCTAAATTTAATAAACCATCAGCTTAGCCATACAGTTTTACAAAGAGCCACTCAGGCTAAGCAGGCTGTATAAATCATATACTGCTATGTCCAACATTTAAAAAAGTATTTTAAATAAATAATAATAAAAAAAATATTGCCCTTTCATTAGCTAGATTTCAATACTCTTTAACTGATGTCAAGGCCCCTTTTTGTCTCTCTGGTGTTATAAAGGTGCCTGAAAAGAAAGTCAGAAACAGGCCCTATGAAATACTCCCTGTAAAAGGGCACTCCCCCTGTTCTGCAACTCTGCAGTGGCTGTGTCAATACTCCTGGGTGTTTCGGGGTGGGGAAAGCCAGAGGTAGGGGCTGAGCAAGTGGCAGATGAGGCTCTAGGCTGGAGCACAGTGTGTTTGGTATCCTGTTTATTACCCCTTACGGGCCACAGGTTATTTTAGAGTAGCCATGAGTTTTCAAAGGGATCTAACTATATTGGTTGTTAGGAATGGTTGTAACAAGCTGTTTTTGCGCTAGAAGAACACACAGAAATAACATATTCATACCAACATGGATGGCTTTTGTAATTAAAAAGCATTTTGACTAATTTTCTTTAGCCTTTGCACAACAATTCTCCTTAGCCTTCAAAGCAACATTTAGCAACTTGAACTCAATTGAATTATGCTTGAATATAACTAAAGAATAATGATGATTTAAGACCATTACATCTGGATATGGGTGTGTAACTGGAGTAACAGAAAGGATAGGGGAAACCCTGATCCAGGCTTGCATTGTGTGACATGTTGGGGATCATCCAGACCAGTAAGAAGTTCTGTTAACAGCTGCCCTGTAACCTGGGGTGTCTTAATGCTGTGTGGCTATAGCTCAGAACCCTGACAGCAGTAACCTGCCCACAAGTGTAAAAGTATCACCCTGACTTCCACTAGCCAAGTTACTACTTGCAGAGTGACCCCAAGAGTCCTTCCAATCCCAAGTCTCCCCCAAACCATCCTTCTCAAGTTCTTAACTACCAGATAGTTGGACTTTTCCCCTCTGGTTCATCACCTCTGAAGGAGGGAAACCAGCCCCCCAATTATCAGTTAACTTTGGCACATACACTCCATACAGTGTTCACACCAGTGACCTGCTCGGGGTAAAAATAATCAACGTTTTATTTAATAGAAAAATCACAGATTCACAGATGAAATAGTAAGGAAAGGCAAACACATACAAGTTACATAGAAAATAACCATAAAGACTCAACTTCAGGATTTATACTTCTATATTAGACAAATTCCCTCTTCTAGTACCGGTTACATATTGCCTTTGAATAGTTTCCCAGTGTGCCCCTTAGATCTAGGGGAGATCCAGAGTTCACAGACAACCCCCCGCCTTTGAGACTGTTATTCTCAGTTCTGGATACCTTTCACTTCAAACCTCTTCCTTTTTAACAGGGTTTTCAGGGATTTTTTTTTCTTTCTCTCTGTGGTGATACATGCTGCAGGAAATTCACTCTCAACTTGGTAGTGGGGCTGTCTCAGTGTCTCCCTATTAACTGTAATGTTCCATCATTTGCCTTTTCCTGGGTTGTACCATCGTTTGATATGTAAACATTTGGCTTGAGAGGTGCCCCTCCCTCAGGGTGACCAGATGTCCCAATTTTACAGGGACAGTCCCGATATTTGGGGGTTTGTCTTATATAGGTGCCTATTACCCCCACCCCATCCCGATTTTTCACACTTGCTGTCAGGTCACACTCCCCTCTCTGTTGTGAGGTACATTTAAAATTGTAGTACAGGTCATGAGCACAGTATTCTATAAAGATGAATATATAGCTTCATAAACACAGTCTGTATACATATCTCATAATGACCGTCAAGTTCAGAACATTACAAGCTTTCATAGAAAACTTAGTCAATATTTTTTTATACACGGTAACATTGTATCTGACCAGTTGATCATTTGCTTATTCTTTGGGGTTCAGATCCTCTGTTCTCCCCTTGGGATGTCTCGACTCACACATGGTCATAAGGGATGTATAATTATCAGGTAGTTGCCAAATCAAAGGTACTACAACTGAGGAAATGAGGAAGCCTTGTCTCCCGCAACTTCTGCCATATAAATTTCCCATCAGTATGGGTGCAGGATTAATACAGTCTTACAGCAGTCCTCCTTATTCCTATGTCTTTTCTTAACATCACTTTATAAAACCAGCTCTGCAATGGGATGATCAATACTAAAGAAGGACAGGCCTGGTCTGAAGCTATGGATTGGACTTGGAGTGTCTAGATCCTAGCTCATGAAAATGAGCTCCATGACCTCCAGAGACATGCAGGATTTCTTGATGATCATCTATCTCCCCCTGCTGATGTAATGAGGTGTTAACATCTCTAAAGCTACAGTAACACCCATGTAGCAGCTCTTATGTGGAGAAGCAAAGGAGTCAGAGATGAGGTCTCAGTTGTCAGGTCTTTTGTTTTCCAATTTTTCTGTTCTCCAATAACCTCTTGATTGCCTTGAAGGGTGCATTAAAACTTATTTTCCTTTGGAGCAATCTAATTGTAGCCACTGCTGGGGGAGTGCTTGATTTGATCAATGGCCAGATTCATCCAGCAAATCCTCTATTCTTTCCTATGGAATGTAATAGCTGTCTCACTAAATCTAAATGTAATGGATATTTGGGAACAAAGATTATAAAATGCTACCCATTTCTATTACCTCATATGTGCATGGTTAGATGGATAAGCTTTGCAGTAGGATAGTTTGGAGGTTCAAATTATAAAGGCAAGTACTAAATAAAGGCTGATAAAGCCTCTTCAGTCATCAACTGTAGGACTTAGCTGATGAGATGAACCTGATCTGGAATATATAATATTGATTAAATTTAGTTCCTTGATGAAAGACACTCTGTTTTCAGACAGCTGTCATGAAGGGCTTACCCTCCAGAAAATCATGGAAGGGAGTGGAGGGGAGGAGAGAAGTTGAGAAGAAAATTACTACTTTCAAAAAAAAAAAATGAATAGTCATATCCCAGTATGCCTTAGTTTCAACTGTTATTCCTTACAGACAGCTGAAAAGGCACTATTGAAACAAAATTGATCAACTAGCCTAGGGATTTATGTTTATTTAGATTTATAAAACATTGACAAAACAGGTGCATATCTCAAGTCCTTGTAGTTATTTAAATGCACGGCTAAACATAGAAACAAAACAGCCATCTCCAGAAGCAACCAAGTTTATCAAATGTTATTGCCTGATTACAGGTACACACTTAAACCTACAAAGGCATCTGCCTGGGCAGATGGTGCTTCTCATAGGGCTGTAGCTTCCTCTTGGGTGCTATAATTGTAATTCTCCTGGAGTCAGGTGAATACACAAGAATATTGGCTTTCATTTTAAAACAATGTACATTTCTAGTCCTCATTGTTCCAGAGAAAATATTGATAATATAATTCCTAAAGGCTCAAACATCTAAAGGCTTATTTGGCCCAACTTAAAAAACAATCTTATGATTTCTAAGCCAGTCTCATGACTTTCTGGGGCCTGATTTGTGATTGTTTGAACTCTTGATTCTCCTTTGTGTGACTGTACACATATACATTCCCTTGTAGGTGTTTGTGCACCCAGTACACTTGACTTGGAAACTTTTGCCAGCAGTACCACAAGATGGCACATGCACCCTGGCTCTCCTCATGCTCTCAGGTGACAACATGGCTGCTGCCTCCTTTTCAGTTCCTTCTCACTACCTGTGGCAAGAGTTGGCACTCCCCATAACATTTGCTTTGGTTAGCCAGCATCTCTACAACTTTTTGTGTATAGTGTTAGAATTAGTAGTAAACTAGTTAGTAAGTTAGTTATAGTTTAGTAGTTATCGTGAAGGATTTTAGAATGAAAAAATCCCCAGGCTTTAAGCAATTTGCCATGTACATGTTATCCCTATCATGATTAGGAACAAGAGCAGCTTGATTTGTCTGGGAGAGGTTCATGTGAGGGACAAATGTTCTATTTGTATCTTCTTCCACATCAGGACAGAAAACAGAGGAACTTTCATCTTAAAATCCACCTCATGTAAGAGGTGATGCGTCTGCATCAGAGCCGAGTGCTGACCATAAAGCAGAGGACTCAGAATTGATTAGAAGTGCCCTCCAGCTCCTTCTGTTTCAAAATACAAGTCCAGTGATAAATGTCCTGCTTCATCTTCCCTGTCTGCCTTATCAAAGCAACCCAGACGTTCTGATTCTGATAAAACCTTGAAGTCTCAGACTTCTCTCAGAAAATCTTCTGGAAGTCCTCCAGTACCAGTTTGAGGCTTCAGAAATTTAAGCGCTCACCGGTTCCATCTGAGGTGGCAACATTGACTCCAGCTCGTTCTCCTGTCTGGGTCTGAAAATAAATGTGGATGAATCACAGTTACATCTGGCACAGCACATAACCTTCGCAGAAGCACCATCATGGCCAAGACAGTATTGGTCACAGACCTTCATCAGCGCTATGATAACTTTATCCTAGTTGAGGATCTCCTGGCTCAGAACCAAGGCAAGTCCCTACACCTCTACCTTCAATCTGTCCATGTCATGGTTTGGATGATCTCTGGTTGAATTCTTCTGAGAAATCATGCTCATGAGGGGTTCAGACCATCTTGGTAAGCAACAGAAAGAAATCCATTAGTGCCATGTACACAGCAAAGTGGAAGAGATTTTTCGATTTTGGCACAATCTCAATATTTATCACCTCATCACACAGAGGTCACATGTGCTGGACTATCTGTTGCACCTGAAATCCTCAGGATTTGCAATTAGTTCTGTGAGCCTTCACCTGGCTTCTGTTTCTGTGCTACATCCACCAATAGATGGGTTTTGCTTTTTCTCTCAACCTCTCATTTTCTCAATTTTTGAAAAGTCTACCCAACATTTACCCTCCTGTGTCTGATCCTCTCTCAACTTGTAGGAAACTCTCCTCTCCTGCCTATGGAGAGAGCTTCATTACCATTATTGTTTATGAAGATGACTTTTCTGGTGGTGATCACTTTTGCTAGGAGGTGAAGTTTCTGAACTTCAAGCTCTTCTGGCTGATCTTCCTTTCCCGGACTTCCATAAAGATAAAGATAAAGTTTCCCTTAGGCCACACCCTAAGTTTATGTCTAAGGTAGTTTCAGCTTTCCATCTGAATCAATTATTCATTTGCTCGTGTTTTTCCCTAAACTCCAATCTCCTAAAGCTGAAGAAACACTTCATACATTGGATGTTCGTAGACCTTTGGTATTCTACTGGGAGCACACTAGAACTTCTCCCAGGCTTTTCATAACCTATGCTGAGAGAGCCAAAGGGCAATCAGTGCCCACTCAGCAAACCTCACATTGGATTTCTGACTGCATTAAGTTCTGCTACAATCTTGCTAAAGTCTCTCCTCCACTTAGAATAATGGCTCACTCCACCAGGGCTCAGTCTACTTCATCAGTTCTTTCTGAGCAATTTTCCAATAGCTGATATCTACAAGGCAGCGATGTGGTCATCTATATGTACTTTTTCTGTTCATCCCCCAAACTTCTTGTGACAAAGCCAACTTTGGCATGTTGGTGCTACAATTTCTGAAGTCCCTCCACTTATAAGGAAACTTCTGATGAGTCACCTGCAATGAAATGTATATGTGCACAATCACTCCAAGGGGGGAAAAGGTACTTACCTGCACAGTGACTGTTGTCCTTCCAGATGTGTTGTGCACATATATACATCACATGATGCTCCCACCTTCCCCTCTACTTTGGACATTATGTGCAGCAGTGTGAAGGGACAGAAAAGAAGGTAGCAGCCACACCCTTTTTATGCCCTCGCCTCAGAACACAAGGAGAACGGGCACAGGCTAAAGTCTGACTCGGGTGCACTGGGCACACAAACACCTGCAGTGGAATATATATGTGCACAACATATCTTGAAGAACAACAGTTACTGTATGGGTAAGTGACCATTTTTGTTGGCAATACCAGAAAAAAAGAAGGAAAATGAGATATCTGTCCTAAAGAGCTTACCACCTAAGTCCCTGAACCTACAATTGGGTCTGCTAGCACAGACCTGTGTGCCAGTGCAGAACCCCACTAAAGTTGACCCCTCAGTCAGATCTACTAGTTAATGTGGCTGTGAACTGGAATAAGGGTCTATGCTAGAGGATTCAGTTGCAGGATTGGGATCAGGAATGAGAGTAGGTGCACTGTGGGTTTATTTTGTACAAAAAGTTAAAACGCTCATTTATGATTATTGAAAGAAAAAATGATTGTCTAACAACTGCAACAACGAGAATTTTTCTGGTCTTTAGCTTGAAAACTATATTGCAAAACTCTCCACTGTTAAATCTAATTTTAGCAGCTACTTCCTTACTGGTCTGCAACAATCAGAATAACCATGGTAACAGTAATTGATGCTTCTCTTGATCTCCCCACCCCCTCACCTCCTTCCCTTTCCTTTCTCTTCAGAACTGAAGGTGCTATTACATTAAAATAAAGGTGTCTCTAATCAGAGGAATAATGTAAGATTATAAATATTTTTCTATTAAACACGTTAATTGTTCAGTAATTAAATACTTTTTTAATAGTACATTTGGGTCAAGTTCTTATTTTAAAAATGTGCACTGCTGTTCAGAATTACTTCATTACCCAAGTTCTGAAGCATCTCTTATCTGTCTAGCTGCAAGTTTGACCAAGCTTGACCTCCTGTTTGTGATTGGCTCATCATAAACATTTCTTAAAGAGGTGAACTAATGCAGTGGCATCCCATAAAATTTATGGGATCTGAGGAATTCCATATCATATCCTTCCCTCTATGAAATTACACTTTACAAAGGGAACTTAAATATCCTTCAGACTAACTTAAATACCCTTCATTTCCTAATTTGTAATGTGTAGAAGGAACAT
Source organism: Emys orbicularis (assembly GCF_028017835.1). Lineage (NCBI taxonomy): Eukaryota > Metazoa > Chordata > Testudines > Emydidae > Emys > Emys orbicularis. The sequence continues at coordinate 261,016,280 of NC_088683.1, read as the reverse complement.
TGGTTTCTTAGCTCCAATTGGAAAGAAAATATGTACTGTATAGATAAATGCTTTTTCTTGTGAATGTTGCCTGACATTGTTTGGATGTTAGTTTCATGCAGGAAAAGATATGTACTTTTAGGTTTTAAATTGTGCTTTTAGTAAATAAGCTCTTTAGATAAAAAAGTGTGCATTAGTTCTACAAAAAAAAAATCCAACCAATATAAATATGCTAAATACAAAATTATTCTTCTTCAAATCCATCCTCAGAATGTGTTTTCCTCATCTCTCTAGTGCTGATTCACACTTTTGGGACACTTTAATAGAAATATGTATTTTAATGGAATCAGTGTAGAAAATGTTCAAAACATTTCATGCTGTATAAACCTCCCTCCCATTCCCACCCACGTAGACTAATGTCATCCTAACCCAGAAGCTGATCCCCAATACCTATCGAAGTCACTGGTGTTTTTTTTTCCCATTGACTTCGGTGGGCATTGGATCAGGTCCTTAGAATTTAAGCTCCTCAGCACACAAGTCATGTCTTCTAGTAATAATAACCCCCCACCCCCATTAGTAGTGCACTTTTGCCACTCTGGTTTAAAGAGAGGCTGTCCTTAGTTTGTAGCTATCACTTTCATAAGAGTAAAAGTAAGCCACACTCTTATCACACAGGCTTCAGCTGGTCATCTGCAGGGATAATGAAGGATTTTTTCCCCTCGATGCACAATTGACCAGATGTATTTTGGGTTGTTTATTTTTTATTTTTGCCTGAAACATTGGGGATTGGCTACAGCTGGAAATAGAGCATCAAGTCAGGGCATACTAGGGCTCTGAGGCGGTGCAGAAAATCCTCTTTCTTAGATGCTTGGGTGGTATGACTTGCTCAGGGTCAAACTGATTACCACATTTGGAGTCAGGAAGGAATTTCCCCCCAGGTCAGTTTGGCAGTGATCTTTGGTGAGTTGCAGGGAGCGGGGGAGGGTCACTTACCTCTTCAGTATGGGGCATGGATTGCTTGCTAGCATAATCTAGGCATATCTCACATAATCAATTCCCTGCCATTGCAGGGGCCTCAGGGATTGGTGGCACCTTGGCCTTTCCTGTTCTCTGCCTGTGGCACATAATAATTTAGTTTCCTGAAGATTGAAATGTTTTAGTCTCACTAAAGTCACTGAGCTAACTATAGGGGTATCTTGGTCAAGTTCTATGGCCTGCGTTATACAGAAGGTCAGACTAGATGATCTAATGGTCCCTTCTGGCCTTAAACTCTATGAAAGCTGCAAGGAAAAGTAACTAAATGTAATAGAAGTTACTCTTGTTTTGCAGTTGCTGTTGATATAAAGCCACAGGGAGAAATACTTAAACTGAATAGAAGTTATGTTTTCTAAAAGAAGATACAGAACCCTTTACTGCAATCAGGCTTTCCTCAGTGATACAATTATCATTTTTTTTATGGAATAGCACAAATCTCTTGTAAAAATAGGATTAGACTGGCCACTGTGACAAAGTTCCTCCTCTATCTTGGTGGGTCCTGCGCTTATTGGCAGATTTTCTTGCCTCAGAGATTCACCATGTGGGTTGGGGAACAGCCCAGAGACCTTCCCCTCTGGGAGAACCCACAGTCCAGGTCAATTGGGAGGTTTGGGGGGAACCCAGGCCCGCCCTCTACTCCGGGTTCCAGCCCTGTGGACTGCAGCTGTCTATAGTGCCTCCTGTAACAGCTGCATGACAGCTACAACTCCCTGGGCTACTTCCCCATGGCCTCCTCCAAACACCTTCCTTATTCTCACCACAGGACCTTCCTCCTGGTGTCTGATAACACTTGTGCTCCTCAGTCCTCCAGCCCCATACCCTCTCACTCTCAGCTCCTTGCACCTCTTGCTCCCAGCTCCTCGCATTCGCACCACAAACTGAAGTGAGCTCCTTTTTAAAGCCCAGGTGCCCTGATTAGCCTGCCTTAATTGATTCTAGCAGCTTCTTCTTAATTGGCTCCAGGTGTCCTAATTAGCCTGCCTACCTTAACTGGTTCTAGCAGGTTCCTGATTACTCTAGTGCAGCCCCTGGTCTGGTCATTCAGGGAACAGAAAACTACTCATCCAGTGACCAGTATATTTGCCCTCTACCAGACTCCTGTACCCCACTGGTCTGGGTCTGTCACACCACCATATTGCAACTTGTGACTAATCCTCCTTAACATGGAAAATATGAAATTCTCCCATGGTTCTTACCACCTAGGAAGTGTGTGGCTTCATAATTCTGGCATCATTTCCCCCTCACATCCGCACAAGATAATCAGTCCTAGGCCTCTCCTAAGCAATCTGTCTTTATGCCAAATTTTGAGTGGATTTGTAGTAATATGGACATCAGTCCTTTAGGTAATGTACTGCGTTGTTTAAACCTTGTGACAGAGGTGGTTTTTGTTTGTTTTGTTTTGTCTACACTTTTCATTTGGAGCTTCATTTTCAAATGAACCCACAATGTGAAATAAAATGCTGTCCAGAACAAAAGAAATGTGCCTAACTTCTTCTGGAAATGATCCAAGCCCCCTGAGTTTTACATATTTGTCTATAGAAACAGTAAATTGGCCCTAGTATTTCTGTACTCACAACTTTTGCAAACTTTTTTTACCTGTAGCTTTTAGATCTAAAGATATAAAATGTTCTTAACTATTGCTTTTAGGCTGGGGCCAATGTGCTGCTGCAGGATGTTAATGGAAACATTGCTCTTGATTATGCCATGGAAGGGACGGAATCCAGCTGCATCCTTCTGACATACTTGGAAGAAAATGGTAAGTCAGCTCTTATTTTAGATTTCTTTTCCTTTCTTTCTGGGGGCGGGGAGAGGTACAAGAGGCCAGCTCTTCAGCTGATATAAGTCCGCACTGAAGTCAAAGGAGCTTTTTTGGAAGGGGTTTGGGTGCAATCACAATAATCCTGACTAGGTGTGAATCTTACCCAGCATCTCATTAATATATATAGAAATTGGAAAACCAACAGATTGTTTCCTATAGTAGCCATCTGAGATCTTTTCTCCATTTATATAGAGACACCAGAATGCTAGTTCAGTGCAGAGAAGCAGCCTAGGGTACTTTAGTAGATAAACCACTTAAATAAACAAACAATTTTGGCATGTCAAATCCAGATACAATCTGAATTTACAAAATTCAGCAGTAACTACTTGTAGTTGCTATGCTTCCCTTTCAGATGCAAGGAGCATAGCTTCGGGCTATTGTGATTGTCTTCTTTTACAGACTGTAAAATATTGATCATGCACCTATTCTCAATGGAAATCACTTATATGAAATTTTACAACTTTCAAAACTTTTCATTTTGCATTGATAGACTATCTTACATGGATTTGTATTTTTTAATGACAGATGACAGCAACTGTATATCAGGGATACTTTGTTATTCACCGGTTTAATTCCAAACTTAGGTATCATAGCTGCAGCAATATCTGTAGCAATATTTTGGCTGGAATATGTCAGTTCTGTTACACTTACATTCATTCACATTGCAGTGAGGTCTAAAGCAATTTATGTATATGACAGCCATAAAGCCTAAGACATATTTGATAAACAGAAATAAATAAAAGGAAATAATGTGAAGATACATTACTTAAATCTGATCTTAAACGAAGAAATCCATCATAGTTTAAACCAAGTCAAAGCATCCTGCCAATGGACATGTGGGAGAAAAGTTGAGTTAAACTGACAAGAAGATGATATACAATGTGTAGTTATACAAATATAATCAGTGGTGTTTCCAGTGGTTCACATATCATGATATTTTCCATCATCTTGTTTGCCTGTTGCTTGGAGGATTTTTCACATTTCAAGAACTTTCTTGTTGGAAAATTAGATTAATGTGTGTTTGCCAGTTGCATGAGCCACTTGAATCCTCATTACACTGCACTATGCAAACAGTTGGGGCTGCAAGAACTTTGGCTAAAGTTGCATTCAGCATGCATATTATACAGCAGAATGAATTCTACTTATTATACTACCAGTTCCAATGGCTCTTCATTAAAAAGTTCTCTTGCCCCCAAGTCAGGTTGTCTGTGTGCTATTTTGCTTATAGAAGAGAAATACATAAATATAAATGGCAAATATTTTGGTGCTCATTTCAAAGAGGTTTGCTAGATGCATTTCAATTTTTCTAGATTCAAGGGAAATATATGGAACAGTGTCTTTGTATGACAAAATGTAGATCAGTGTTTATCATAAAGACCAGGGTTCTGGATGAGTGGTGGGAGGTTGTTGTAGGAAAAAAAATTAAACAGTGATACAGCTGGCTCTGATTGGAACTCAGTGGAATTCTGGCCCCTCTGAAATCAAAACTCCTGTTGATTTCAATAGGGCTAGGACTTTTCCCAATGCAGCTGAGCCGCTGTATGCTGCTGGTACAGATGCTCTAAGCCAGTGGTGGGCAACCTGCGGCCCATCAGGGTAATCCACTGCTCCCATTGGCCGGGACGGCGAACCATGGCCACTGGGAGCTGCAAATGTAAACAAACTGTCTGCTCTAAGCAACTTAATTACTCCAGCCCCCGCAAGCAGCGGTAGCTGTGTCGGCGGGAGAAGCTCTCCTGGCAACAGTGCTATCCACACTGGAGCTCAGGTTGGTGTAACTTACGTCACTCAGGGTGGTGGCTTATTCATACTCCAAGCGACATAACTTATACCGACTTGAGCTGTAATGTGTACGTAGACCCAGTCTGTGATATATTCATCCCAAGGTGCACTCATTCTGCAGTTAGAGATCTTTTATTTTTAATTGGCATCTCAAACTATTTAAACAGTCCACTGGCTTTATCAAAATGACAACTGAAAAAAGGAAACATTACAGAAAGGATATATGGTAATCTGGGAAGCATGAGTTATGCTCAATCACCGGGAATGAAAGTGATGCCAGGTTCTGCTCTTTCTGTGAAATGACAAGAGCTGTATGAAAAGAGTGCATGATTCCAACTCTCCCACCCCCTGACATGCTCTGAGCAAAAGGCTATTTTTGGAGTAACACTATTCAGGCCTGGAGGAAGTTGAGAAAAAAGTAACTTCTTTAATAAAAAGCTTAACTACATGAATAGGCGAGTTGAAGTGTTCCCTAAGCTAGAGAGACCAGTTAGGATGGCTTTCAGAGAATCTCCATAGTATCTTATTGGGTGATGACAACATATAAAGCAATAAAACATGATAACATTATATATCAAATATCAAAGGGGTAGCCGTGTTAGTCTGGATCTGTAAAAGCAGCAAAGAGTCCTAGACTAACAGACGTATAGGAGCATGAGCTTTCGTGGGTGAATGCCCACTTCTTCGAATGCATGTGAAAAAAGCTTTATATATCAAAACTTTCAATCGCTGAACATACCTTGAGAACAGGCCACTTACCTGTCAATTGTTGAAGAGATGATTAACCATTTTGTGGGATTCATACAAACCATACTAAAACCCAGCTTCCTGAACCTGCAAATTTCACTAAATAAAAAAAAAAAATGAGCAGTATAATCACAAAGCATTTTCATCTTTTACACATTTATCCTAATCTTGTATGTTAAGGCCTGGTTGACACAGCAGGATTAATGCTATCCATTTTGTGTTTTCAAAATAATTCACAGCAGGCCAAGTCGGTGCTCAGCTTTCAGTCAGTAAAACAAAACTCAGGATTTAGACCCACGTCAAAATCCTTTACCAAGATGCATTTTTCCAATAGCCTGTGCCCAGTCACTTGTTAATCAGACTTCTGCAGTTAATTACATACATAAATTAATCTCTCTGCTGTTTTTCTGATTAGTGCCATACATTCTCATGAAAGTCTGGTCTTTTGAACTTACAGTAAGTTCACACAGCCTTCAATTTGTGATTTTGTGAACAACACAATACAGCCTCTCCCCTGCACCACCACTACTAGAAGCCTTGCACTATTCTCCATTCTATCGATGAATTCCTAAGATGTTCTCTTGATGTTTTCCATTGAATCATGCCATCTGACTTTAGCATTAAACGAAACTGGCAATGGAATGCAGAAAATATTCTAATAACTGCCTCTAATTACATAGAAACAAAATCAAGAGTTTTACATATAATTAAAGGCTCAGTTAAAAATGAAACTGAATGCTACTGTCTTCCCAATCTGATGATTCAAAGTAGTATTGGAACAATTAACTTTGCAGGTATAGAAAACATTGGTAATTAGAGAGCTTTAAAGTTATGGTAAGCTATGATTTGTGTATTTTTATTTTTAGATCTCATCACTGTGGTATCTAAATCCATCTCAGTTCATAGCTAATCTTTAATCAGAACATAAAAATGTTTTCTAAATACTTTATATTGGAAAAGGAGAGTTATTCAGTCCTACTTATTGGACCTCCGCTGGGGACTATAATTAAAATGGCAGTCCCATAATGAGAGACAAGGCCATCTATGGAGATACTAAAACAGTGGTGTTTACTTGCCATTGTCACAGAGTTTAAAATCAAATGATCTAGTCTGAGCTGTATGTCGTAGGCCACTAAACACCACACAGACACTCCCTCAGTAACCAGAACTGGTCCAAACTATTACAGCCTCAGGAGACTCAGCTCTTATGTGCCACAGACCGAGAATAAGGTGCACCAATACATGAGGCCCCTGCAATGGCAGGGAATTGGTTACATGAGATATACCCAGATGATCCTAGCAAGTGAGCTGTGCCCCATGCTGCAGAAAGGAAGGTGAAACCCCCACAAGGTCCCTGCCAATCTGATTTGGGGAAAAATTCCTTCCCAACCGGTAGATTAGGGATTTGTAAAGAGTGTTTCCATACTTTACACACACACACACACACACACACTCTAAATATTCTTTAGCTACAATATCTATGGTACATTTCATGAGGTTTTTCATTTTTATATTCAAAGTATTTCTAGAAGTCCCTGGAAAAAAAAATTCTGAGATTGAGGGAAAAGCTGAGCAAAAAGACTAAAGTATCTGAGATCTGACAGAGAGGTTTCTCCTGAATCTGTGGACACAAACTCCCTTCTCCATTGTTCATTTTAACAACAAGATTTAATATGGGGAAGGCCTGAAGTGCTAAATAACATCCATCATATTAGGTGCATATTCTCCTTCCTTTTTACCTTTTAATATTCCCTAATTTGCTGAAGATACCATAATTTAAATACATTTTCTCCTATGAGTTCTGTTTGTGCATTATCCACTAATCTTTGCTCTTTATTCTCCTGTTATTTTGGTCTTGTGCTAGTCTATTAACTGGCTTCTGAGTGTAAAATTGAAGGATTGGGTTTCTTTCTCTATTATTCTACATAATGTTTCTCTAGGTTGCCCTATTTTTCTCTTTCCAGGTGGTGTCCATAGTATCACTTGCTGTGGAAATTGTGTTGGTGGCATCAAATATGTCCATCATTGTCATCTTACCATATTTGATCTGTTAGGTTGTTTTACTCTACTTAGAATTTCTGATGTTACAAAACACTCTCTCCAATGGACTCTGTAGCTCTTCTGTAGGCATTTATTTTGGAATTAATTTATTGTCTTATCAATTTTTGTTGTAGATTTCTATGACTCTGCTGTATTAAGGAGGACATACATGGTGCCTGTGTTAAAAGTTTGTATTTTTGTGACAGTACCAATCACGCTACTTTTCCAAATATTTTCAAGGTTATGAAAGTTGTTGGCTGCTTTTGATATTCATTGCCTAACATCTGGCATTGTGTCACTAACATTGCACATCTCACTCCCTAGACAGGTAAAATGATTTATTACTTCTAGTGTTTCTTCGGCCATTCTAATGATAATTTTGGGGACATTGAAAGTCATATATTTTGTTTTTCCCTTGTCAATGAGCAAACTAGCTTATTTTGCTGTATGGGCCAAAAGCTGGGTCTTTTCTTCCATTAAGCAATGTGTTGAATTAACCAGGACAATGTCATCAGCAAAAGCAAGGTAATCCAATTGTGCTTCATCATTTGTCCATAAAATTCCTTGGTTTTCTTCTATGGTTACTTTCTTCATGACATCATCAATGACCAGTGCAAATTACAGTGGGGACATAATACACCCTTGCCTTACTCCAGTGGTCACTGCAAACCAATGACTAATACTGTCACCTTCTCTGATTGCACATTTGTCATTATCACATAGATGCTTGATAACTCTAACTATTTTTGCTGGTAGTCCATAGTATGCCACAATTTTCCCAAGACTGTCTCTGTGTATGCTTCAAAAGCATTCTGGAAATCTATAACATTTATCACAAGAAGTGCTTGTCACTCCGCACTGTGTTCTATAATGTGTCTGAAAAACAATATGGTCTTCACATGGCCTCACTGGTCTAAAAGCTGCTTGTTCCTTCCTGAAGTTCTGTTTGTTTCTTGATGACACTGCATACGATTTTCCCAGGCACTGAGAGTAACGTGATCTCTCTCCACTTACTGCAGTTGGTAAGGTACCGTTCCTTATCAATTTTACTATAAGGCTGCTCTTTCACTGGTTTGGGTACTTTCCTTCATTTCATATTCTATCCAAAAACACAAGGAAAGTCTGGAGATCATTTCATCACTTGTTTTAAGCATCTCTTCAGTAATGTTATCCTCTTTAGCTGCTTTGCCATTTTTGAGTTTACTGATGGCTTTTCTAACTTCTTCCATTATAATAACTCTCAAATCAATATCAAGCTCTATTGGTAGTCTTCATCACCAATACCTAGTAGTTTGCTTGGTCTTGGTCTATTTAAAACAGCCTGAAAGTACTCTGCTATCTTTTCCTTTGTTCTCCTCTACTAAGAGTCCTTGCATTTGCACTTTAATAGGGCTCCAATACTGGTAAAGTTTCCTTTTAACTATTTGATTCAAGTTGTAAGGTCAAATCTTTGGTTAGCATCTTCAGCGTCTTGATATTTTCTATCAGTACATGCCCTTTTATCTCTTCCAGCACATCTTTTTACCTCTCTGTCAAGAGCTTCTATCTTCTTGCCACTTGCTACTCTCTTCACATGTGTTAGCACTGATAAATTTTGCTTTACACGTCTCTTTTCCACTGCTGCATTAGTAATCCATTTTCCCCTTTTATATTTCGTTGTTATTTGAGTGGTCTTTGCACTTTCTAGATACCCTTTCTGATGGTTTCCCACAAAGTATCAGTGTCTTGGTTTTCTTCTGTTCATGCCAGGAGAACCATTGACCTGTTCTTCATTTCAAGATGAAAAGCACTTTTTGTGTTTGGGTCTTCAAATTGTACACTGTTGATGTGTGGTCTTATTTTAACTTTCTTCTTCCTCTTTAACTTGACCTTTAGTTTAGCAATACCAAGATTATGGTCATTGCCCACACCTGTTCCTGTGTACCCATGTACATCTGCCAACAAGCTGTAAAGCTTTCTTGAAATACAGAAGTGATCTACCTGGTTCTTTGTAGTACCATTTGGGGGAGTTCCATGTCATGTTATGAATTTCTTTATTAGGAAATATTGTTCCATCTATCACTAGGTAATTCACACCACAGATTTCTGCTAATTATTTACCCTTTTGCCGCACTTGCACATAATTTTATCCAAACTATCATTGTTACTTCCAATCTTTGCATTACAATCACCCACATTCACTAGGATATCATGTTTGGGGACCATGCTTAACACATTCTTTATGTTTGGGGGAGGTGCTTCCAGTTTACTTTAGGCTTCATTTAATGCACAGCCCTGAATTGAGAGGAGAAGTGGTACTCCAATGCCCAGTGGGAGCTTTGGGAAGCATCGTGCTTCAAGTGGGCACAGTGCCTCCTAGAGCATAGGGAGAATGTGGTCTCTGTGCCCTCCTTGAAAAAGTTCAGTATCTGCTCTCTTCTAAGTCTGGCAACCATCATTGGTTAGAGTATAGTCACAGACAGGGCCATGAACTTCCCACTCTGTCTGACTATTTGGGGAAGCTAGCACTCTAGAGGCCTTCACTCTGTGAAGTGCTTGTGTTCAGACAAGATTGGAAACTGCCACTGTGCCTTGTCCCCACAAAGAAATTCAGTGGAATGAACTCCTTGTGTTCTTGTTCGTTCCTGGCATGCCCACCACAGTTGCCAACTTTCACATGGTAAATAAGCAGTCTGGGACTGTGGTGGGCCCGCTGTGCACACCTGAATCTCTCCCCCCTTGCCCCTGCTTGCCTCCCCCTTGCCCCTGCTTGCCGGGAGCTGATCAAAAAAAAAGAAGCAACAAGCTGCAACCAGGGCCGGCTCCAGGCACCAGCCTGGCAAGCAGGTGCTTGGGGCTGCCACTCCGGAGAGGAGCAGCACGTCCAGCTAGTCGGCGGCAATTCGGCGGACGGTCCCTCACTCCAGCTCGGAGCGAAGGACCTCCCACCGAATTGCCGCCGCAGATCATGATCGCGGCTTTTTTTTTTTTTTTGGGCTGCTTGGGGTGGCCAAAACCCTGGAGCCGGCCCTGGCTGCAACAAGCCTAACAAGCAACACGTTACAAGCCAAAAACTAGCCAACAAGGAACTCACAAGCCAATTAAGCCAAAAACAAGCCCAATTTCTGCATTTTTTTCACGGGTTTGGCATGTCTGATGCCCATCCAGGTGGAACTTGCCCTTATAATATATCAACAGTGCTATATTTGTTCTGCCTCATTATATCTTTTGTACAGTGCATCTTAAACTTCTATCTCCTCTCACAATACTGGGAGGAAAATTGTGGCACTTTAGGAAATTGACAAAGGGGGAATGGGAGAAAAATAAGAAGGGAGATGGAGAGGATCATGAGTGGTGACGGAAAATCCAGGCACAATGTCATCAATCACTAGTTTTCATTAAAATATATAGCAATTATGGTAAGAATGAATGCAGTCTAACACATCTTTAAATTTTCATCCTCTTTATATAATTTTGTTGCCTTGTTACAGTCATCTCTGCTGATCCCTTCCATCTGCTTCTCTTTCATTCACATCATTCACAATCTGTGCATAGTGCACATCAGTTCCCCTCTGTTTCATCTGTATCAGCTGCAGTTGTTGTTTGCACATACTGAAATAACTTGATTTCTCTGCTTGTCTTCTCATTAGAGCTCTTTTAGTTTTAGTTCTGTCTTTGTAATGTGCATCAGTGGCATTGAGAATGTGGTGCATACAGGGGCATCCCTGAGATTTACAGGGCTCTGGGTGAAGATCAAAATGTGTGGGGCTGAGGCAGACTTCTGCAAGCAGCATAGTATATTTGAGTGTTAGGGAAGATTTGGTAGCTAGGGAGGCTTTAGGATGGTTTTGTCATCTATGAGGGGGATTGAGCATGTCATTAATCAGTGGGGGCTTCATGAGGGTTTTGGTGGTGGTGGTGGGGGGGGCTGGTGCACTGATTTCCCAGCCTATGAAATACAACAGGCAGGCAGCCTTCAGTTAGATGTATGCCCTTCTTCTCAGGAACACCTTTATGAGAACTTATGAAGAGTATAAACTGTAAGAAATACCCAAACATCAACTACAACCAGCAGTTTCCACATACAGACCTGTGAGCAGGGCTCCAGCTCACACTCAGATGTTTCATCCTTGCTGTCTCCTAGGCAGCCATTTATACTTCCCCTGCTCCCTCTAGCAGTTCAGGTTTAATTGCAGCATTAACTCTTTAGGGTCTGGGCTAGGGAGTGCTGTTGTACCCTGTCACAAATAGCTTGAAGCACTGGTCACTGCCAGCGTGGTGCAGGTTGGGTTGCCAAGTTGATCTTTCAGGATTGAGGCACAGGGTGAATGACAGGCTAAGTCTGTGAGGTGCTCAACGTGTTCTGCACTGCAATACTGACAGAACAGATCTGAAAGTATGGGGTCCTGTGCAGTCACACACAAAGGAAAACTTCTGACGTACACAGGTCTACCCTTTCACTCCAGAACAGGTTAGACGTGTCTTGGTTAGGAAGTGTGTGAAAGCTTTCCGTGTGACTGTATGTCTCATTTTGTTTTATAAAGAGAGGACTTCAGCCTTTGGGAATGCCAATATGTCCCCTTTCTTGAGCAAAATCTTCATTTAGAATGAAGTCTACGTTTGATTTTAAAGCAAAGCTTCAGTGGCGCATTAAAAATATCTGGTTTAAAGTTGACCGATAAAATACATTTCAAAGGGATGTTATTATTACTTACATTTCACATACAGGTTCCTTCTGTTTACTTAGGCACAATGTTTTCCAGTAAAATTTGTGACAGTAAAACTCTGATATGGGGTATGATCCTTATGTGTGGTTTTTTTATTATATGGTGATATACCTATCTCATAGAGGTGGAAGGACCTTGAAAAGTCATTGAGTCCAATCCCCTGCTTTCACAGCAGGACCAAGTACTGTCCCTCACAGATTTTTGCCACAGATCTCTAAATGGCCCCCTTAAGGATTGAACTTACAACCCTGGGTTTGGGAGACCAATGCTCAAACCACTGAGCTATCCCTCCCCTGTTAGACTGAATTAAATATTAATACTTAGAAAGTACTTCCTTTCATGGTATTTAGTTGCATTGTCAATTAGATGACTCAGATATAAATTGGTGAAACTAGAACTGAGTAACAAATTATTATGCAGCTTGCTGGTTCCATCTTTGACACATGGCAGACAGACACATTTACTGTGTAATTTATTGCAGAAAATAGGAGAATTCTTTTTATATTTCTGTGTCTTGGGCTTGAGCCTTTAGGAGAATTGCGCATCCAAAATGCATCATCATCATTTAATCTTAGAAAACAAAGCACTGGTTTGTTAGAACTGGCAACACAATTTGAACTCTGTCTTGTATATCTGAAAACAAACTCATATCTTTCTGCTTACAGTACAATGAGAATGTATACACACTTAAGCTGCTATAACAAAAAAGGAAAAAAGCATTTGTTATTTATATAATTGTTTTAGCTACCTCTAGACTACTGTTGCTTTATACCTTTCCACACGGTACATGTGCAAGATAAATGTTTTAGTCTCATTATGTACATTTTTCCTACTTTTAACAGAACTTTCTATTCAATTAATAAGCTAAAAGAAATTGTTTGAGTATATTGGCCCTTGGCTAATATTAGATATTTAATGTACCTAACAAGTCTTTTATTATTACTCCAGATATGTGAATAATACATATGTCTTGTACTTTAAATGTTAAGGTGGTGGTGTTTAAAGTCCTACCTGAACTCTGGAAATAAAGGCCTTTAAAGGTCACAATGTAAAAAGTAAAGAACTACATTCTGATGTGAGTGTTACTTCATTTAAGTAATTTAACTCCACTGACACCAACTCTAAATAAGGTCCAGTTTTTGCAAAAAATAGAGTATGATCTGTCACAATTTATGCTAGCAAACTGGAGTGGTAATTAGTTTACAGCTGCATTCCTCTGGGAACAGACAGGATAGAACTGTTGGAATTTTTTTCTGCTTTGAAACAGCAGGTAGAATCCTAAAGAGAGAAACTGATAGTTAGTATAGAAGTTTGAACTGAAGACACAGTGTGACATCAGACAGAAAAAGTGAAGCCACAAATAAGCATTAAGGCTTCTTTAAAATTAGTAGTGAACAAAGCAAGATAAGTAATATGAACAGGGAAAAGTAATTTGAGATGTGAAGAAGGCAAAGGAGAAAAGACAGGTGAATCATGAGATTTAGAAAATGCTCTCGTCTGAAAGGTGACAATGGAACACAATGAAAAAGGTCAAAAAATAAAACCTCTAAAATCGTTCATGAAACCTGGAAATGTCTGCTCTGAAAACCCTGGAAGACTTCTATGGGAAAGATACCACACAAAAGCCCCAGTTATAAACATTTTTCAGACAAATATATTGATTAATAAATATTGTTTTATTCAAAATCATTGTCTTCAAACAAAATATTCATGCTGGCCAATATGTTCTAACACTGAAATGTGTCTCATTGGCAAGCCCTCTTCCTGCAATTCAAATAAGGAGAAAAAGTAAACAGTATATTATCTCAAGTGTTTTCCTGAAAAGAAATTGTTGGAGTTGAGCAATTCAGCAGCTGAGAATAATACTGCTCTAGCATCTTTCATGCAAGGCTCTTGAAGAGCTTTTTATTAGAAAAAAAGAAAAGAACCTAACAATACTCCCATGAGACACATTAGAAGTGAATAAAACATCACCATGTTAGCACTACAGCTCATTGAACTATCAGCTGTAAGCAGAGTCTCTAATTTAGATTATTTTTTCTGTGTGAATCATTTACAAACTGATCCGTGTTGCACATCATGTACTTGTTATCCACAAACATTTTGGCTGAAAAGTTTTCTACCGGGGGGTTGTTCTCAAACTCTTCACTTTGATTATTCTTTATGGGGTGTGATTGGTTACGTAAGTCACATGGTATTGTTTCTGCTCTTTGACTAGATGAAAAATTTCTCAGACAAGAAGCTAACATTTATTGATTAGTGAATAATGAATACAAGATACAGATACACTGCACATGTGGATTCTTTTGTATATATGTAAGGTCCAGTATTTAAATTAAGAACAGCCATTCCTCAAATATTTATGTGAACAAAAATCCATTTGTGAAGAGCAAATAATAAGGGGTATTGTAAGCCAAACCACAATGCAGAACTCAGCCACACATCTATCCTATTCTAAGCATGTGGGGAAATTAAAATAATCTTACTTGCCCATTACTCTGACCACATCAACCCATCTTTGCACCTCTCCAGTTTCTTACAGAAACATTTATGTACCACTCCTAAAATGGTTCATAAGGCCACTCTCTTCCCCTCCAACAAGTCTCTCCTCAAGACCTGCCTCTGTTGTGATTCCAATGCAAATAAATTATGACTTCAGGGGCAGATGGAGATAGCTAGCACTTAGTATATAATAATAAAAAATAGCAGGTGTGTGTGTATAAAATATAATACTAACAGAAAACTATATAAAAAGAATGTTAAGGTTGCAAAATCAAGCACTCCAAAGTTAGAAAATTCCAGAATTAAAATTGTTCATGCAACCTTCATTCACAACCCCCCCGTGCATATGATTTGGTAAGATAAGATTGTGCAGGCAACTATAATTCTGTTGCTTTTTACAGATCCAGACTAACACGGCTATCCCTCTGATACTATAATTCTTTCATTTCCTCATTTTTGAGTGCTTGAATTTGCAACCTTAATGTCTTTTAATGTAGCTTTGTGTGTGTGTAATTTCCTAGGTGTTTAAAAAAGCAAACTAAAAAAAAAACAAAAAAACAGAAATTTGATCATGTAGAATCATATTGACATCCACATGGGTCATCAGCAGGGTTAGAACCTTTAGATCTACAGCACAGACCTCTGTCACTTGAGCTAACATTTTAGGTGAGAGCAGTAGTAGATTGTCATCCTTTGTCTGGACTAGCATTGGAAAGAGGGTAAGATACTTTGCCCGTGGATTTCACAGCTGTTTGCTAACAGCAGAGGAATGTTGAGACTCAGGATTCTTGGATTCCATTCCAGGCTCTAGAGCAGTGGTTTTCAAAGCCGGTCTGCCGCTTGTTCAGGGAAAGCCCATGGGGGGCCGGGCTGGTTTGTTTACCTGCCGCATCCGCAGGTTCAGCCAATCGCGGCTCCCCCTGGCCGCGGTTCGCCGCTCCAGGCCAATGGGGGCTGCGGGAAGCGGCGTGGGCCGAGGGATGTGCTGGCCACCCTTCCTGCAGCCCCCATTGGGAGCCGCGATTGGCCGAACCTGCAGACACGGCAGGTAAACAAACTGGCCTGGCCCGCCAGGGGCTTTCCCTGAACAAGTGGCAGACCAGCTTTGAGAACCACTGCTCTAGAGTAGTGTGCTCTGATGGGCATAGGCTTTCTCCCTGTTTCCCCCAAGCTTCTGACCCCTTTCCCCCCTGCTTCCCTCCAGCCTGTCCTTGTCCCAGCCCTGTCTTCCCCCTTTCTCCACCATGGACTCTTCATCTCAGTTTCCCCAACTCTCCCAGATTCCTCATCCCAGTCCCATTCTCATAAGCTACCTCATTATCTTTCTTTAAATGTGTCCTTTCTGTGATGCCTACAAAAAAACTGGATAACAGTTAGGCCTCTTATGTTCAGAGGCCCACTGCCTATCCTCCTACCAACATTGTCCTACTGTTTCCTTGCACAGCCCCTTCTGTCTGTCCGTATACATTTGTTGTCTCTTGTATTATACTTAGTTTGTAAGTTCTTGGTGGGCAGGGACTATCTTTTTGTTCTAGTCCATGCCATGGTTCTTAGACACTAAGGTAATATAAATAATAAATAATAATGTTGCCCCTTAGCCAAAGTGGTTAGCCAATATTCAGGGTCTTGCTGGGTTGTTCACATAAGGGAGACAAATTGATGACCGGGTCAGGTATTTCTTTGTACAATCCTGTTTATTTACAAAGAATAGACAAATTCCTGTTTCCCTGAATGCAGTAGGAACAAACAACAGGAGGCAGTTTTCCCAAAATAAATTCTCTCTTTTGGCTTCCTCCCAGAGCCATGCTACCAATGCTTTTCCTGGCTTTCTGCTTCTGTACACATGGGTCCACCAATCAGTGCTCCACCCTGTGTGTTTGCAGTCAGTCAGTCAAGGGAAAATCCCTCTTATTGGTCCTGAATTAGTTCTTGTTCTTCCAGTTCCATGAGGTCCACTGCTTTGGGCAATGCTTTTAATATTTCAGCTATCTTACTCCATAAAGGAGCTTAATTGCTTTTTCCATTTAGACTGACTGATAGGTAGCTAGCATACCCATCAGCTTCAGTGAGGTCTGTGATTGCCCATAGATCAGACTTGTTTGCTGGCAGTCACTAACTCCCTCCAACATAACAATAATACTAATTCTCCTTAACCAGTCAGTCCCAGTCTCCTCCATTACCCATGCACCCATCTCCCTCTTGCAGACTCCCCCTCCAAGTTCCTTGGTTCAATCTATTACCTCCATCACCATCCCCCTTTCCTCTCAAGTCCAGCTCTCTGTTTTCAAACCCGACTCTATCTTTCTCCACAATGCCTGGGCACCAGTGGAGTGGGGGGCATTAAGAGCATAGAAAAGCCAGTCACCCACTCTCAGTTCCTATGCCTAGCTCTGCAGTGGCCTAGGTACGTTTTAGGTAAATGTTGGTAAATTCTTTATTGACTTTTTATTGTCAATCACCGTACACATGTATTTTATATTTTATGGAGGGGAAAGTCTGGGGTGGTGGTGATAGATTAGTGGGTTATAGATTGTTGTAATAAGCTACACATTTTAAATGCGGGACTCATTCATATATCCATTTGAAAGAGATTTTAACTCAACCCATAACTAGGTTGGACCCAACGCCTAACAACAATAAAAGTGTTCTGTAGCTCCTTTTGTAAAAGTGTGTTTTGGGATGTACCTTTCTTTTTTTATAGTTTTCTTTCCACCTGTCCCATTAATGATAAGAATCTGGCTCCCCTGTATATGTCAACTTTATAGAGTCAATTTAACCTCATTGACTCTCATCACAACCAAACTGAATGTCTAAACTGAGTTTTTCCTTTGAAGGGCATCATGATGGTCATTCAGTGAATCAGCCAGCAAATCTTACTGTATGAGTAACACAGGTGTTTTCCCCTTTATTATTATTGTTACTTATTATATGTATTACCATAGTGTCTAGAAGCCCCAGGATCAGGACCACATTCTGCTTAGTGCTGTACAAACACAGAACATAGAACACAGTCCTTGCCCTAAAAAATGTACAGTATAAGTATAGGACAGGATACAGGTGGATAGTCACACAACAGATAGATACAGACAGACAGACAGAAAGGGGAGTACAAAGAAACTGAGAGACATTATTGGTCACCATGATTGGCAGGGGTCTCAGCACACCAGCAGCCTAGCCTCACTGTTGTTAAGTTTTTTGTAGGCATCACAGCAAAGTAGAGTGAAAGGGGGAAACTATTCTTATCCTGTATAACAAGGTTGATCAATGAGGAGAAATTCATTTATATATGAACTTGACTGTGAGGGTCTCATTATCCCACCCTCATAAAATTGTGCATGCAAGTGTATTTTATAAAGGATATTCCCAGCTTCCCTCTGGGGAAGCATTCACTCCTAGCTCTGCAGGTTCCCAAAATATTGTAAAACTGTGTAATTTTTAAGAATCAAAAAGCTATAGTATGTTATTTTTGCTTTTCCTGTAATAGATCCTTCCTAGTTCTGTATAGTCAGACTCATGACAACAAAGGCAGTAGGGGGGTGGGGGAGAGAAACACTCCCCAGTCCTAATAACATTTTTAAAACTCTAAGACATTTGTAAAATAGTAATGTGTGGCATATACAGAAAACACATTGTGGTGTGATGTGGTACAGGTGGTTGGCTGATATCCATTTGTGAAAACCTGCACAATTCCTTGATTTCAAGGCTAGAGTGGATCACTGTGATCATCTAATCTGACCTCTTGTGTAACACAAGCCATAGAATGTACCCCAAATAATTCCTATGGCATATATTTTAGAAAAATATCCAATCTAGATTTAATAACTTTCTTAGACTCGTAGACTTTAAGGCCAGAAGGGAACATTATGATCATCTAGTCTGACCTCCTGCACAACGCAGGCCACAGAATCTCACCCTCCCACTCCTGTAACAAACCCTAACCTATGCCTGAGTTATTGAAGTCCTCAAATTGTGGTTTAAAGACTTCAAGGTGCAGAGAATCCTCCAGCAAGTGACCCATGCTCCACGCTGCAGAGGAAGGCGAAAAACCTCCAGGGCCTCTGCCAATCTGCCCTGGAGGAAAATTCCTTCCCGACCCCAAATATGACAATCAGTTAAACCCTGAGCATGTGGGCAAGACTCACTCACATCTTGTGGATGTGCTAATTGTGACTAATATAGCCATCTCAAATTCAAGCTGACTACAACCTTTGCTGTTCAGCCTCACCATCCCTTGTGTATGTGTCTGTGACATTCCCCAGGTACAATCTGGACAGCTGTGTCCCCTCAAATCTCCAACCCAGGACGCCTTTTAAACTGCTTCCTTCTTCGAGCGACCACTCCTGGTCCTGTTCACACACAGCCTCTAACATGTAAAATTACAGCTGAATTACATGAATGTTCTGGCCAGTCACTCATAAATTACATACAGGGTGACACCAGAAACTTCCCAGTCCCAGACCTTCCCCCAGAAATGTGCATCTTATACTGCCCAGCACGATTTTGGACAATACCAGGACAATACCAGCTCATAGAGTGTCATTTCATCAATGAAAAATGAAATGCACAAATCTTGCTATCTCAAGTGGAGGTTCCCAAACACTTCAATCCTAATGCACTGGTTCAGATAAAACAAAACAAGTTTATTAACTGCAGAAAGATAGATTTTAAGTGATTACAAGTAATGAGGCATAAAAGATGCATTACAAAGAAAATAAAAAGATAAAGCACAAACTAATACTTAACTTAGCAAGCTAAATGGATTCAAAGCAAAGGTTTTTCTCACCATATGCTTTGTACAGTCTTTACTGGATGGAAGCCTCCAGGCCAAGACCCCTCCCCCAGTTCAGTGTTTCTTCAGGCATTGTTGCTGCCATGAGCAGAGAGTAGTGGAGTGGAGAGGTAATTTGTGTCATGTGTTGTCTATTCTTATACCATTCTCCCCTCTTTGAGGATTATCTCTAGCTGGGATTCAGGTGACAGCTAGTCTGTTTACATGGGAACCCCCAGATGTTTTCCATTGCCAATATATAAATTTCTCCCTTACATCCTTCTTCCTGACAAAGAATGGCTGCTTAACTAGGTGATGGTCCACTTGACTTTGTTGATACCTGGCTGAGGTGTTGATTTGTCTTTTGTTTCCTGAGTAACTGGTTTGTGCCTGCTTTTCTAAGCTTGGAACAGGTTAAAACAAAGTTATGTAGTGGAATCCTATAACTTTGCATACAATATTCCCACACATATGGCATGGATAACAATGTTCAGCAGATAATGAGTTTTCAAATTATACCTCAGAAGGCATACATTGTACAAAATTTATCGTTTTGTAAAAGGGATGAGCATAGAAGTACAGTCTGTCACAGTGTCTGTTTTAGAATATGTATAGTTGGTGAGTGTATTTTCCTGCTTCCTCCCTCTGCCAGAGTACTGTTAAAATTGCAGCCGCAAGATGCTTCCAAGGACCTTTTGAAAGATACAAGATTATTCAAAGCATGCCCTGTAAGGTATAAGGATAAGATATTACATTATTAGTATGGGGAGTGAGCATGCTAATGCCTGTGGTGAGCCTCCTAGTATGCCAAGTGTGAACTAGGTTTTTCCAAAGGCTGAGGAGACTTAGCTAACCTGAGTACTTGAAAAGACAAAGAAACCTCTGACTTTTTGCCAACCCTAACTTTAGTGCTTACTAAACATTATATAAGGCAAGATATTTTTAAGCCATTATAGTAATTAAACATTATTGTCTTAATATTTTTGTCTGGGGGCCAGGAGTATTGATGGTGGAGTGGCGGATATATATGTATTCTAGTTTATCTATTGCTACATTTGTTATATTGGTATTGCTACTTTTATTGGGGCTTGAGAGGCATGTAACCATTAACAACCTTCTGAAATAGACTTTTGATCATAATTGTTTGCAGGTGGAACTGAGAAGAGGAAACAAATGACAAATTCAAATTTCAGTTGTAAACTTAATATTTCAAACCTATTTTCACAATTACTCTCTGCACTACAGATCAGTTGCAATTAAAAAGCATCGTCACTGTCACTCATGTTTCACCCCTCACCTCTAACGTCTTTCAGTCTGCATATCTACATGGGTGTTGAACTAGAGGGAAAAACATTTGAAGTGAGTGCTAGGAGGTGACATGACTGGTGATCTGGACTTTATTTAGGCCCCACAAAAGTTTGGCTATTTAAGCCTCGGTGTTTATAAAAGAGTCAAGTCATTGGGATAAGAAGGTGGTTTGGGTGGTGAACAACAATCTGTCACTCTATTGTTAAAGGACAAGATGGAGAAAGGTGAGAGTAAGAGGGAAGAGGAGGTGGAATTGATAGTACATAGGATACGATTGTACCTGCACATTTTATCGAGGTCTTTTAAACTGTGATTGTGAAATGCACATCTGTACGTAGAGGAAAACCCCCTGTTCTGGCAGCAAGAATGCTTAGATTCTGTATTGACTACTGTATGAAATTAAAAGTGCATTCTTGTCTACAATTGTCAGTCGATAGCAAGTAAGCACATATTGTTCTTCATTGGCACAATATCACCATTAAGAGACCAAATTCCTCTGACCTTACTTATGCAAATAGTCTCATTGACTGCCATAGGACTACTTGCAGTAAGATTGGTGTGATTTGTCTCTAGGTGTTAAACTGTATGTCAGACATCACCTAACCGATTTATCCCATTCTTTTCAGTCAGTGAGATGCTGCAGCAGCCAAAATACAGTACCACAAACAACATTGCTACATCCTACATGTGAAAATTCATCCTTCACTTTTATAATTAAAAGGAGTGCATGCATAAACCATTTCTTAACTACCAATAACTCTGATTATGAAGATAACTATAGCTTAGCAAATAATATCAAATTTTGTACAGGAAAACGTTGCAGTTGTGCTGACATCCTGCATATCAAGCTTGAGGCCAATGTGAATTAAAATAGCAGCAGCATAAAACTCTATTAAAATGGATATATGAAAAGACTATGATTAAAGATTCTTACTTGAAGCAGTGTTTCCAAATGCTAATAAAATAATAGTACATGTGCCAAGTTCCACAGTTACAATAGCTCATACCTTTGTGTCAAATCTTTCTTGACTTTCATGAGTAGTCCAGGGCCCTGATCCATAAGCAACTATCCATGAGGGCAAGTTTGAGGCCCAGTTGAGCTCAATAGGGTTATTTAAATGAGTAAGGAAAGAAGGGTAGGCAATTTATTTTTGTACATTTCATAAACATTGAAAACAAAATAGAAGCTAAGGTCTTCATTAAAATGTGTATAAAGATAGAGAGAAAAAAACCCAGGATCAATCAATTTACTTTCATGGTGAAAAATAAACCAAAGGTTAAAATAAAGGCTCCTGTGTGATGTTTAATTCTAGAATTTTTTTTATTGGGAGTTATATTAATGTAGGAGGACAGGATTTGCCCACATATGAGATTTATTTTCCCAATACAGCAGTCTAATTTTCTTCAGTTTAGTTTTATATTTCTTTTTAACAGTACTGTCCTGCAGAGGCTGTGAGGAGACAGAGCTGTATAAAGATATGAATGAGTGAATGTGGCTTTTAATATTAGGACTCCTAGTACTCCACACCTGATTTGGAACTATTTGAATATTTGCATGCAAATAAAACTTAGAATACGAGGCAGCCTATGGATGGTAGGAAGAAATAATGGGCCTGATTCTCCCCAGCCTTGCATGTAGTGTAGCCATTTACACCCATGCAAATTCGGTTAAAACATTACCTCATCAGAAGAGTAACATTTTATGCTCATTTCATATTTTCTTTTTGTAGGTATAAATGACCATACAGGGTGCAGGGCAGTGGAGAATCAGGCCCAGTATCTTGATTGAATATTATATTATCAAAATGTAACTAATTGCCAACTTCATCACCAAACATCTTTGTTGTACCTTGTCATGGGTTCACCTGAACCAGTGGAACGTCTCATAAAGCTAGCTCCCTTTCATTTTACAGCAGGCAAACTGATACCCAACTTGAGATGGCCATCTGGGCTTAAAGTTCTTCAATATGAACAAAACAGTATTTCACTGACTCTGTCAAAAGGAGCAGTCAGTGTTAGGCCCTGATGAGGCAGGGTTAAGATGAGGAAGATCCTTCCTCCCTTCTCCCAGCTTCCCCAGAACTGCCCCCTGGAGGAAGGCAGCAGACAGTCCTTTTTACCTTGCATGCGGGGCCTGATTAGCTTTTGCCCACTCCAGACCCTTCAAGCCACTGGAGGACCAATTCTTATTGGTTCGGCTAGCAACTGATCCTGGATGATATTTTAAGGGATCTCTTAGAGGTCTAAACCCACTGTTCTTTTTCCCCACTTTTAAGCGGGGTGCACCAAAGTGACAGGGTCTTGTCACACACCCCTTTCCACCATCCTAGTTTTGCCCTTTTCCTACTGAAAGCCCTTCAGGGAAGAGATCAGGCCTAATTCTCTTCTCATTTGCACGAATTTTACACCTTACCAACTTCATGGCCATTAGTGGCATTATTCCTGATTTACATTGATGTGAAGAGTCAGGCCCATGCACTTGAAGAGAATAATCTTCTCTGACATTATACAATTGAGGCATTCGCAAGTGAACATTTAGACCTGCTCTTCATCCTGTTCATTCAGTGCCAACCAATCAAAAGATCAAAACAAAATAAGCATTCATAGTTGAAAGTCTGAATAAAATGGAAGATTTTAGCCTTTTTTCTTTAAATGTTTTATTTTCTTCTGCACAGGTGTGGATCTGAACTCACTGCGCCAGATGAAGATTCAGAGACCTATGACAATGCTTGCAGATGTCAAACAACTTATATTGGCTGGAGGGAGTGTGAATCAAAAAAATGATAAAGGAGTTACACTGGTAAGTGCATGTTGATTCAGA
The DNA here is from genome assembly GCF_028017835.1 of Emys orbicularis. Classification (NCBI taxonomy): domain Eukaryota; kingdom Metazoa; phylum Chordata; order Testudines; family Emydidae; genus Emys; species Emys orbicularis. The sequence continues at coordinate 260,992,773 of NC_088683.1, read as the reverse complement.
TCCCAATCCTGTGAACATGCATTTGCTTCACTTTTCGCACGTGGGTAGTCCCAATGAAGTGCATAAATATTTGCAAGTTGGGGGTCTAAGGCTTTTGGCTTCAGTGGGGCTCTGTGCAGATAGAAGGGTCCGCCTACACAGAGACAGATGCAGGATGGGGGATGAAATCAGTGTGCCTGCATGCTACATAAAGTAGGATCCAGTTATTGGTTTGTACGATATTTGGCATTTTAAAGTAGGTTAGTATTACATCTATTTCATAAAGACGTGTTTCTTACTCAATCATAGTTTTGAAAACTACGCTGTACATATGCATCTATATGAGCCATTGGACATTTGAGTGATGGGAACTTTAAAAAAAACCTTAGGCAGAAAAATATGGTACTGCACAGATTTTCAAGCCATGATGATATGAACTCCTGCATAACACAGGCCCTAGAATTTCACCCAGTGATTAACTTCTGGTTGACCCATAACTTCTGGCTGAGCGAAAGCATATCGTTCAGAAAGATATCCAGTCTTGATGTAAAGACTTCAAGTGATGGATAATACACCACATTGCTAGGTAAATTATTCTAATGATTAATAACTCACTGACCAAAATTCATGCCTTATGTCTAGTCTGCGTTTGTTTAGTCTCCAGCCACTGGATCTTGTTACACCTTTGTCTGCTATATTAAAAAGCCCTCTACTATCATTATTTTTTGAAATGGCTGCCATTTCAACTGTCCAGTTTCATTGTATCACAATAATATCAAATTATTGCTTCCTAATATAAAAAGCAATAGCACAGCTATGATAGGATATATCTCAATGTACAATGTCTGGTATGCTTATATACCATGAGGGAAGATCAGGGAGTTTGTCCTCGGAATCCAAATATGGAATTTCCTGACTTTATATTCTTAGATATTTATTGCAAATAATCTAAAATCAGAAAAAAAGGGTCTCTGAAATGTTGTCTGATTAATTCCATGGTTTTAAAATATCACTGTTGTCTTTAAAATATCATCAATTAAAACATTAATTGAACATGTGAGTAGCAGCAGGTATTTACCTTCATGGCTGGGATTATCAAGGAGTTCAGTTATAGTGGTATGTAGCTGGACACAGCTGACTTCTTTTACTTCTTCAAGTGTTGGTCCCTATGTGTATTCTATACATGGGTATGCATTCGTGCCATGCACCCGAGTTTGGAAGTTCTTCAGTGCCCGTTGACCTACACGTGCAGTAGCTTCCCTCATGTTCCAACTATGGGTATAATAGGGGGTGTAGGTCAATGCCTCGCCAATTCCTTCTTATTGGCTCATGACCCGAGTCAGAATTATGTTCTCCTACAGTAACAACCTGTAAAATAAACTAATTGTAAATAGTTTTTATATCTAGTTTGTAAGTCACAGTTATTATAGTGTATAGTCTGTATAGCAGGGGTCGGCAACCTCTGGCACGTGGCTCGCCAGGGTAAGCACCCTGGCGGGGCGGGCCAGTTTGTTTACCTGCCGTGTCTGCAGGTTTGGCCGATCCCTCAGCCCGCGCCGCTTCCTGCCGACCCCATTGTCCTGGAATGGCAAACCACGGCCAGTAGGAGCCGCGATCGGCCAAACCTGCAGATGCGGCAGGTAAACAAACTGGCCCGTCCCGTCAGGGTGCTTACCCTGGCGAGCCATGTGCCAGAGGTTGCTGACCCCTGCTGTATAGGATAGTTCCCCCTTTCACCCCATTCGGGGGGAAAACCTCCCTGGTCTTGGACTATGCCCAGAGTCCCAGGATTCAGGAATTGCATCTCCTTTCCTTGCTCCTTCTCCATCAGTGATGTCAATGGTGCCTGTACTGCTAGGTAAAACATACATCTCTGCAAAGTGCAGCATTTGTAGATTTTTCCAACCCAGAACTAGAGAGGCCCAAGAGCTCTGACTTAAGTTCCTGATGGAGGAAGCTAGGAGGCCCCACTCTGACCCGGACCCAGGAGATTCCCCTCCGTACATTGGACTCAGCCAACTACCAGCACCCCTCCAAGCACGAGCCTTGGAGTGGAGCCTCTGCCACTGAAGCCTAAAGACTCCTTGAATAGGGCTCCCCATGAGAGAAGAGGGCACTCTCATGGATGCACCGCAGAGGACTGCCATAAAAAATGCATTTCCTCCCCGAGCTGGTCCAGGTCGGTTGAGATTCATGTATGGATCCCACGGTACTGGCACCAAAGACCCTCAGGCTTGAGGGCAAAGCACAAGGCAGTGTCAGTGGGACCAAAATGTAACGATAGGCGCTTGCTGGTCCCATCTTCCAGTGTGAGTCAGGAAGCACCAATCGGTAACACCTCATTTAGCCAAAGTACAATCGACTGTGATGGATGAGCTGGGTCCTTCTGGTGCTCCCATGGGAACTCCTCAGACTTTGGGCCACACTGAGACTTTTGTAACACCAGAGGATATATTTCTCCCCTATCTGCTGTCTCCACTCCATTTGGACCCTTCACTTCTGAGAGATGTCTTTACCCCTCAGGAAGAACCATTCTCAATGTTCCAGGAGCAGCTTTTGTCATTGGGCGGAGCACCCCAGTACTGATGGTACCACTGCTACTGACTGAACCATCCTCGTAAGTGGAGGAACTAGAGGAGAAAGGATCTCCAAGAAGGCCCAGGAGCCTTGATAGACAGTCAAGAGGCTATGCTTACCATCCCTCTGGATATGAACCCTCCATAGAGAGGTGGTACAGATTCCCTTTCAGGCTGCTAAGACTGATGGATCCCTTCTTCTGGCCCAAGGGCCCCTCCAGGGCAGGTACATGGATCCCTCTCAGGAACCGTTCCTCTCCTCCCCCTCTAATCATCTGGTTCTGTCGGTTTACAAAGAGGAAGAGCCAGAGCTGTTACCGCCAGTTCCAATGGGGGCTTCTTTGTCTTTTCTAGATGATGCAGCTAACCTGTCGCTGACAATTTACAGATCCCGCTGGAAGAGGTTCAGAACCCCCAACTCTTGGACATTTTACAGCCACCAGGACTGACCAAAATAGCCCTTCCAATTAATGAGGCTTGGAACTGGCCAGAACAGTTTGACACACACTAGCATCATGTGTCCCTACACCAAAGAGGCATTATTTTGTTCCTCCTAAAGGAGCTGACTTTCTTTTTTCCCCACTCTGGCCCTAACTCTCTAGTGATACGCAGCCACAAAAAGAAATCCACCCCCGCAGAAAATGGCCCAAAGAGACTGGACCTTCTTGGGAGGAAGGTATTCTCCTCCACATGTCTGCAATTTTGCATACGTAGTTACCAATTTCTATTAGCTAAATACAATTTTAATACCTACAGCAGCCTTGCAGACTTCAAAGATAAACTCCCCATGAAAGACTGAGCCCAATTCCAATCTTTTATAGACGAGGGAAGATTGGTGGTGAACGTAGCTCTTTAGGACTCCACAGATACAGCATCTAGAAGTTTGGCCACAGGATTCGTCATGTGAAGGGACTCCTGACTCCAATTGTCATGCTTTCTTAGAGAAGTCCAAAACACCATTCAAGACCTTCCCTTCAATGTGTCCAATCTCTTTAACAAGAAGACAGACGAGTCTCTTTGCTCTCTAAAGGACTCATGAGCCACACTGCAATCCCTAGGGATTTGCATTCCAGCCCCCAGGAGGAGACACCAGAGGCAGTCCTTTAGGTCACAGGCACCCCCTTCACATGCTCCATATTACCAGCATCTAACCAAGCCTCCACGTAAATAGCAAAGGACTAAGAAGTCCGCTTTCCCAGCTCCCTGGACTGCCACATATTCTGCCTACTCACAGCTGCAGGCCCAGGGCCAATTTTGAGATAAAGGTTGAGACCCAGGCACCAACACAGATGCTACCTACACCTTGCCCTGTCATCTTTGGAGGCCATCTTAGTTTCTTTGCCCACACCCTGAACAAGCTCACCATGGACAGTTGGGTTCTGGAGATTATGTATCAGGGATACTCTGCAGAGTTTCTTTCCTACCCTCCTCACAAGCCACCTCACTGATCACCCTCTGGGAACCACTCTCATCAACTAATTCTTCAACAAGAGGAAGAATCCCTCTTTCACCAGTGAGTGATAGAATACATCCTCCCTCAATACCAAAGGAGAGGTTTCTATTCCCCATAGTTCCTAATCCCCCAAAAAGACAGAGGGTGGAGACCCATCCTGGACCTTTGGCAACTCAACATCTTTATTTGAAAGCTGAAATTTAGGATGATTATAACATCTATAATCCTCTTCCTCAGGAAGGAATGTGGCTCACAGTTCTCAACATGATGAGCACATATTTTCACATAGATATTCACCCATATCACAGGAAATTCCTCCACTTCATGGTTGGTCAAGAGCACTACCAGTTTTGTGTCCTCCCCTTTGGGCTGGCTATGGCACCCAAGGTATTAATCAAAGTGTTTGCCCTGGTAGCTGCTCAAATATGACACAGGTGATATACGGTGTTCCTATAGCTGGACAATTGGCTCCTATAGGCTGCTCTTGCCAAGAAGTCATGTTAGAAATAAGGTTTCTTTGGCACCTTCTTACCACCTTAGGGATTTGCATAAACAAAGAAAAGTCTGTTTTGTCCCCCTGAAAGACAATACATTTTATAGGGATGATGCTGGATTTAGTGTCCATGAGAGCATTTCTCCCCACAGACAGGTTTTATGCAATGAGCAACTTGATCTCACACATTACATGCAGACTGCAAGCTATGATACGCAGGTGTCTTTCTCTGCTAGGCCACATGACTACATGCAGCTACAGGACACCATTCGTCAGACTCCACTTGAGATGTCTGCAAGCTTGGCTCCACTCAATCTACCAACCAAGAAGAGATCACATCGACTCCAGTGTCACTGTTCCTACCAGAGTTCTCATCTTCCTTGTATGGTGGTCCAACCACACAGGGTCATGATGGGAACTCTCTTCAACCCTCCCATACCGAAGGCCACTATTTTGACAGACACCTCCCTTACAGGGTGGGGAGCTCAGCTGGTCACCACACTGTTCAGGATACCTTGACCCCAAGAGAGACCAGACTATACATAAACTTGCATGCAAGGGCATACTGCTCTCAGTTCTAGTAGGGGCTTCCTTCCACCCATATGCTCACTCCATGTGTAGATAATGTCAGACAATATCACCACAGTGGTCTGTATCAACACACAGGAGTGTGATCTCATCCTCTCTGCAGGGAAGCACTTTGGAATTGATGTCTCAGAAACTGCATTATGATACAAGGTGCATACCTCCTGGGTATTCACAACTGCCTGGCAGAGAGGCTGAGCAGATGCTTCTCCACAGACCATGAATGGGAGATACACAACACTGTTCTAGCCGACATATTTCCATAATGGGGCACTCCCCTATGTGACCTCTTTGCAACCCAGACAAACAGGAAGCTCCCCGTGTATTGCTCCAGGGAAGCCATAGGCTGCAATTCCCAAGGTGACGCCTTTCCTCCCATCCCCCTACTACCACAAATTTCTGAAAGATCTGTCATGGCAGAGCCACCATCATCCTTCAGGGTCCCTACTGGCTCAGACAAGTCTGGTTCACAAGACTCCTAATGATGTCCGCATGCCCACCAATCAGAATCCACCCATTTCAGGGCACCCTAACTCAGACGGGGGTTGATCAAGCACCCCAACCCAGACTCACTCCATGTTGTGGCCTGGTGTTTAGATGGGTGTCAGACACAGAATGCTGGTTCTCCACCCCATCCAAAAACTCTTCAGCCAAAGTCAGAAGGATTCCACTAGATCCTGCTACTGGGCCAAATGGCGGTGTTTCATGGCCTGGGCACAATGCCATCAGTATCCATGGGGAAGTCATACAGTCAGCATCCTGATCATTCTAGATTATCTTCTCTCCTTGAAGAGGCCCTTAGTTCACTGCGAGTACACCTGGCAGTAATTAGTGCCTTCCTCCCTCCGGTGAAGGGACGTTCTATCTTCATACACCCACCCACAGTTTGATTTATGAAAATCTTGATCAGGACCTTTCCAGCAGTCATTAAACCTATACTTTGGTGGGGCCTAAACCTTGTCCTCTCAGTATTCACAGGCTTGCCCGTCGAGTCAATGGTAACATGTGCCATGACCTACCTATCTATGAAGGTGCATTCCTAGTGACCATAACTTCAGCCAGGAAGATCAGTGAACTAGAAGCTACGATGGCAGACCCTCCATATACAGTATTCCACAAAGAGAAGGTTTTCCTTAAGTTACACCCCAAATTACTCCCTAAAATTGTTTCTGAGTTCCATGTCAATCAATTGGTTCACTAACCTGTATTGGTCCTGAAATGCCATGCCTCTTGCACAGACAAGAGACTTCACGCTCTGGACATCAGATGTGCCCTGGCACTCTACCTACGAAGAGCCAAATAGTTTAGAAAATCTCCGAGACCCTTTGTTGCCATAGCAGAATGGTTGCATGGATAGGCCAAATTCCACAGAGGATTTCTTAAGTGGGTTTCAGGACGCATATTAAAATGCTACAAAATAGCACACCTTCCCTCTTCTGGGGGTATCACAGATCACTCCACGTGAGCACAAGTGGCCTCCATGGCATCCTTATCGGATGTTCCACTACAGGACATCTGCAGAGTGGCAACTTGGAGTTCTGTCCACACCTTCGCATTACACTACTCTCTCACTCAAGCTGCAGCCGCGGGTGAGGCCAAAGGACTGGCCGTACTACAAGCATCTCTGCTACCAGCTTCCTCGCACCCTCCTGCACTCTGAACACTGCCAGCTAGTCACCCACTTGTGGAATACACATAGGGACCAGCACTCAAAGAAGAAATGGAAGTTACATACTGGAACTGGAGGTTCTTGAAGATGTGTGGTCCCCATCTGTATTCCACTACCCACCCTTCTTCCCCTTTGCTCCAGATCCTGTAGGAGTGCAGTAAGAAGGGGAACTGGAGAGGTGTTGACCCACACCACCTATTATACTCCCTGTCAGGAACACAAGAGAAGCTACTGCGCACATGTGGGTCAACAGACACTACTTTGAAGAACTTCTGGATTTGGGCACATGGCATGCATACCCATGTGTGGAATACAGATAGGTACCACACATCTTGAACTACCTCCAGTTACAGTAACTAACCTCCATTTTATTATGAAGAACAAATATGCACTATAAAAAGAGAAGGTTTAGAGAATCCATCTTTTAGTTTGTTGCACAAATACTGGAATCTGGCTGGCTCTTGAAACTTGGCAAAAGGGGATTGTGACGGTGTTTGACTCACCACTGTGGCGCCTCCTTCTGGCTGTCCTGGGAATTAGCTCAGGGTTGTCGGTGCACCCTCCTCAGGTGGTATCTCGCCTGTCGTCCCTCCTGTCTCCACATCTCTCCTGTCTCCTGTCTCTGCATCGCTCCCTGGACCACGTTGTTCTCTTCTGGACACAGCCCTCTGGATTGGCTCCACTCAGTTCTTTCCCCGTTTCCGGCGGATCAATAGTCCTCAGTCTAACCACTTGCCTCAGTGGCAATCTACAGTCGCAGTTCTAGCCACTCATCTCAGTGGCAGACTGCAGTCCATGCATTGGCCACTTCCCTCAATGGCCATTGGGGGTAAGGGTGGTGGCAGGGAGAGGTCCAGGCCCGCCTGCTACTCCAGGCCCTAACCCAGGGACCCTATAGCCGGCAGCCATGTGCTGCCCCTCCTCCAACTCCACCATCTCCTTCCCTGGGCCACTTCCTCAGCACTTCTCCTCTGCTCTTCTATCAGGGCCTCAGTTTGGCAGCCATCAGCCTGGAGCTTTCTCCTGTTCTGCTGACCCTGCCCAGCACTGCTCTGACTATGGTGTGCCAGCCCTCTAAGCAGCCAGTCCTCCTCCCACAAACTCCAGGGAGTGACTGCCTCTGCTTTGCTCAGCAGCCCCTTCTTATATGGGCCAGCCTGGCCCTGGTTGGCTCCTCCAACAAACCTTCCCCTAATTGGCTGGCACTACAAGCCTTTTCCTTATTGGCTGCCTCCTGCACAGACTCCCCAGGGTGGCTTTAACCCTTAACATCTCAGTGCGCCCAGCCGCCCCATCACTGGGATATTTGTGTTTGAATGTCGTTTATTTGGACATTGATTTCTGAACTGCATTTGTTGTCTGACAGCAAATAGATACAGAGTGGACTATTTTTCTTTTGTTGGGGATTTATGTTATGCAAAGCCTTTGTTTTGTGATCTGAGAGATAAAATATCCAAAAGGCACATTTCAGCAACAGACTATGTTAGACTGATTTCCTCCCCGTTCATTAATATGGAGTCAGCCTGTCTGTGTCAAAAGATTCTGGCAATGGGCTTTTTGCTGTACCTGATAAACCTATCTATACAGAGACAATAGCAAAAATCCCATTTCTGGCTCGCAAAAGGAAGCCTGTTTCATGGTGATATCATCCAGAGTCTCTGTATTTCATGGCTGAGAAGTAACTGTTTTGAAATGCAAGGGAAAACTAAAAAGCTTTTACAGGATGTGAATTAATAAGATTGCAGCAAGTCTTTTTTTGTAATGCTGTTGTTTCCCATGCTCTCACTTTTTTCTGTGTATAAGCAACTGAATACATTTTATGTTCATTGAATGGTTTTCATGCCTAGAGTTGTAATGTCAGTCATAGTTAGAAGCTGGGCACAAATACATTCCCTATTCCATAACAGTTAGGTGTACCAAGGAGATAAACCTATCACCAGGATGACAGGCTGCATCAAAACCATGGCCAATTTATCAGAGCAGCCTAGTATAACAGCATCCCAAGAGTGATATAACTTTCTTTTAAATATTCAGTCCACACTTCTCAGCAGCAATGTGAAAACTACAAGTCTGGAAAAAGGCACTATGAGTTCCAGGCAAACTGCAGTACATTAGGAAATAATGTGTAGTTCTGCACATTCATTATCCAAATATTTTACTTCCTGATTTGGCACATCTCTGGCAGCCTGCACTGGTAGGGCTCCCATGGAGCCACTATATATACATATGTATGAATATAGATATGTGTGTGCATGTACATAGAGAAAAAGCTTGCTGGCTGGCAAAATGAAAAATCTTTGTTTAAAATGTTTCAGTCAAAAAGTGTTGGTTTTCCCTAGTGAAGTTTTAAGCCAATTCAGAATGACAGTTTTCATTCCTAATTGACATTTTGACATACAGTATAATTTTGTTTTGTTTTAGGCAAAAGGTCAAAACCACATTTTAAGTCGAAACAAAATTTAATTTTTGTTTTCACATTTCCCCTGGGGAAATCAAAACTTTTCATTGGAATTGGCATTTTCCCACCAAAAAGCCCTCTGTTTTGACAAAACTGTGTTTTTTTTTATGGGAGACTTTTCCACAGAAAAGCTCTGATATAGCTTTATATCTATGATGGTCTCAATGGAAACTATCTATATAAATTATAGACATAGCTGAAGAAGAAATAAGTGGGAAAGAGAGCATCCAGTCCTAGCCCTGCTAAAGGTTGGCCCCTCTGTGCAGCTACCCTGGGCCCATTCATCCCTAGCACAGGGTAACTGCAGGAGCCTTTTTGCCAATGGGCAGCCATTCCAATCCCGAGTGCAACCCTCTTCCCTACCTGCCTCATTTAATGCTGCTTCAGGCAGAAATAACTCAGGAAAAGATATCAGTTGAATATCTGTTGCCTCAGTAGAGGACAAGGCCACATACAGTGGTTTCTCCCCTTCTCTCCTTAGTCCAGTTTGCCCAGAATCTTTTGGAATCCTGATTCCATGGAGGTCTGGCAGAAGTGATTCCTTGTGGCTGTGGAAAGGACAGTTATTTTGTACTGCTCCCCTCCCGCATCTCCAGGATAAAGCCTCCCGGTTTCTCTGACATTTGCTTATGGAATAAGAGGTGGATACTTGGACCCATAGAAAATATCAGCTTGAGAACAAATACCACTGATTGGTAATCTGAACCATTTCCTAACCTGAATCATTTGGGACATTTGAAGTATATCCCTCATGATAATACATGTTTTTATTCTCCATGCATAAAAACTGAGTTTCCAGGAGGAATCCCTAATGGCAGATTATCCCTGATACAGTATCTTCTATTGTACTTTTGTCTATTCATCCATTTAGTTTCTAGTATTTTCATTATCCTACAGCCTCTTTCATGTTGGTTAGCTTTTGTGTGTCCGTATATACACTTCTACCCCGATATAATGCGACCCGATATAACACGAATTCGGATATAACGCAGTAAAGGAGTGCTCCAGGGCGGGTGGGGCTGCGCGCTCCGGCGGATCAAAGCAAGTTCGATATAACGCGGTTTCACCTATAACGCGGTAAGATTTTTTGGCTCCCGAGGACAGCATTATATCGGGGTAGAGCTGTACTTGTCTGATTTTATATTGTATTTGTTTTAATTACTGTTCTCCATCTGTAATGAAAATAATGTACAGATATAAATGCAGAACACATGCAGGAGCCAGGCATTGAAACAAAAAATTGTACAGTTTAACTTCTGGTTTCCAAAACGGGGGAGAGGGATAGCTTAGTGGTTTGAGCATTGGCCTGCTAAACCCAGGGTTATACATTCAATCCTTGAGGGGGCCATTTAGGGATCTGGGGCAAAAATCTGTCTGGGGGTTGGTCCTGCTTTGAGCAGGGGGTTGGACTAGATGATCTCTTGAGGTCCCTTCCAACCCTGACATTCTATGACTCTAAAATTAACCTCTAACAAGTAAGGCTATTTTCTGAGCTTCATCTTTCCCCTTCTCCCTCATTCTTTAACACCTCATCCCATACTCTCCTTGCTGCTCAAGATGACAGTGGTTTCACGAGCATCTCCATCACTCAGCTAAGTTACAATTTTTATTCTTTAATATATCATGGAGCTGGCTAGTCAAGAGTCCCAGTTCTAATCTTTTAAACATTGAAACATGCAGGGAGGTGAGACCAGAAAAAGAAAAAAAATTACAGTGGAGTAAAATCATAGAGGCTTTGTTCTGTGACTATGATTTCCCCAGCATAACCTCTGCAAAGCCAATGAGTTTAGTGCCATTGCGTGTTAATAAATTAAATTGGGAGCAGTAAAGCACCATCATCTCCCAATTGAGATTTTAAAACTGTGACAAAAATAAATTAGGCCATGGACCGAGCTCTGTTGGAAGGTATGAATTTGCCTGGGCTCATAGAACCTGTGCAGGTGCCTCGGATTGAGGGCAAAGATAGGAAACATGAAGTGAACAGAAAAGGAAGGATGAAAATTATAAATTGTAAGAGCAGAGTCTGGGTCAGACTAGAGCATTAATGCAACACTTGATGCTGATTGGCTGGAATTCTCCTTTGTTCTGATATTTCCTGCTTTAATTTCTAAACACTGAAAACCTCTGATCAAACTGGATTTCTGCAATGTTTGGAATATTGTTCTCAAATACTGGTTTTGCATTTCTCATTTTCATAATTTGCCCGGTTTTGAAAGAAGAGTATTTCCTCCTCCCCACAAGTCAAACTTTTGGGCAAGTTAAAATGCCTGCTAATCACATACGTCTTGTGAAAGTCTTTAAAATAATACACTGCTTTTGTATTATTCACAGCTGCACATAGCCTGTGCAAATGGGTACAAGGATGTGGCATCTCTGATACTGGATCATGGTGCTGATGTCAATGTCGTGGATAATCAGTACTGGACCCCTCTGCATTTGGCTGCAAAATATGGACAGGTAAAGTTTGATTTTTCTCCTGCATGTCTTTTCAGTGTATGTTGTAGCCTCCTTTTTCAGTAGTGAGCATTTTTAAATGGGAATATTTTAATGTATTAAAGAAGAACATAGTTTTGGTTAGGTAAATAGAGTTAAAAATAACAAAAATATATAATAATCCAGGCATCACTTGAAAATAAATATCATAAAACTATTAACCTGATACAGGCCATTAAAAGACAACTTGCTGTTCTCAGTAAAAAAAAAAAAAAAAATCAGCAAAAATTACATTTACATTGAATTTTTTTGGGGGGGGGGGGGAGGGAAGCCAAAACAAACATTTGTGCTTCATATTTTGTTGCAAATATCATACTTTGATGCCATTGGCTAGAGTTTAGTCAAGACAAAGCTACATAGCAAAGGAGCATCCACGGGATGCATTCCAAGCCTGGCTTCCTCAAAGCTTCCAAAATTGGCATTCAGTGAGCCCTCTATTTATTGAAATGTGGAAGGCTGTTCTGGTCTGGATTTAGGACTCATGGGAAGTGTCTTGTGTCTTATAGTGTAAATCCTCCTGGTCCACTACTATACACCGACCCCTGTTCGGATTATTCTGCTTTTGCCGGGAGGAATCTTGGCAGTAGCTGTGTCTGGTGGGGTGGGGGGGAGAACGGGAAGGTGGAGAGGTATGGCCAGACAGAATATGGTTTGAAATATAGGTGCAAAACTACATTTCTTTTCTATATTTTATCCCATTTCTAATGCCCAGTTCCAACAGTTTGGGTTGGAGAGAGCCATGCACTTACACACATAATTCAGGTGTTAGACGTGTTTACATTTCTGCTTGTTATTTTTATAAAGTTTATTCAATAACTATAAATAAAAATCCATGTGGCCTACTGGGAGTCAGAAACTTCTTACTTCTAATCCTGGTTCTGACACTGACTCATTGTGTGACTATCAGCAAAGACATTTAGACCAAATTTTCAAAAGTGTCAACTAGAATTAAAAGCCCCACCTTTGGACACCTAGGCGTCTCTCAGTTTGGGCACTTGAAATTCTTGGATACTTTTGAAACTTGTTTCCTCAGCTACCCTACCTGTAAAATGAAAATAATTCTACTTACATGTCTTATGGTAATACTCAGGGCCGGCTCCAGGCAGCAGCTTACCAAGCAGGTGCTTGGGGCGGCCACTCCGGAGAGGGGCGGCACGTCCAGCTGTTCGGCGGCAATTTGGCGGACGGTCCCTCACTCCCGCTCGGAGCGAAGGACCTCCCGCCGAATTGCCGCTGCAGAGCGCGATTGTGGCTTCTTTTGTTTTGTTTTGTTTTGTTTTTTTTTGTTTGGCTGCTTGGGGCGGCCAAAACCCTGGAGCCGGCCCTGGTAATACTGTGAGGATTGATAAAGAAATATGTGTACAAGAAACTGAAAATATAAAGCACTATGTAAAAGCTAAGAAAAGAAACTACGAGTATTGTATTACACTAAAAGTCAATGGAGATAATTCAGTGCATCAAGTATAGTTCAACCTCTATCCAGTCTTTGATAGAAGCAGTAAACTCTTTTTTTCTGTTTCAGTGATATGGATATGTCGATTATTTATATGTACTTACACTGCTAAGCTTATGAGTGATGAGATATGAGAGGTGGACAGTTGACTCTTTAGGACATAAGGCTGTTTACAATGGGTTCCATTTATTTAAAAAAAAAACATTCTTCTAATTTCTAGGCTAGGAAAGACTATGATGCTTATTTCATTTAAAAATCCCTTTCTGTTACAGTATTCTTCACATTCCGGACTAGATTTTCAGATTGCATTTTAAGCACCTAACCAGTTCCAAAAAATTACAAAGACAGGATTATTTTTGTAAATGCAATTCAGGTACTTATCACAAATATATAAAAGAGTTGATCTGACAGATTGTGCACCTACGTTAATACCCCCACTTGCTATATAATCTATCTTCAAGTTTCCAGAAACATTCAGAGAGAAGATTTGTTATACAGAATTACATATTGATTAAAGTTTTGTTGCTTATTAACTTACAATGCATGTCCCCTTACTGTTTGTGTTCTCATTTTCACGATGTAAATGGCTTCTAACATCTCTCTTTCCCTCTTTGTTCAAACAAATAATATCCTTTGTGGCAAGAAGCAAATTAGTAGTCAGGTAAAATAGTGAACTTGAGACTACTTAATTCTTCAGTTTAAAATATTAACCTTTACTTCTGAGATATATTATACTTGTAACTCTGTGACCATATGTATTAGTAGTTGGATAGTTTTTTCCAATACTTAGATTCAAAGATCATTGGGATTTATGTGCATAGGGTTGCACTATATTTGAATAGGTAAATTCATAGCCAAATTTCCTATCTCAAAATAAGCCATTTTTCACCTGAACAAGTATTTGTTTGTAAATGGGGCATGAATGAAGATTTTGTGTGATAACTGTGTGTACTAGTGTTGATTTGTCTCATTTTATATTGTTTTCTGTTTTCTGATGCCTTAATTTGGGGGTCATTAATGGATATTGTGCAGAAAAAACAATGAGAACACTTTCTGAAGAACGAACCCTGCAGTCCAAGTGCGGATCACCGGAAGTCATCACCATACTGGAAATGGTGGGAATCTGATACAGGGAGAAGGAGTGGAGCTAGTTGTGGGAAACCTACATGTTTACTATAAAGCAGTGCTCTGCAGAGGCTCCCTGTAGATGAGTTAGGGCATGTCCTTTGGATCTATGTGGTGGCATACACAGCAGCATTGCACAGGGTATTGGGGGCCTTGCACAGCAGCTATGATGGCTACTGCATCCCTGGGTACATCTACACTGCGTTCTAAAACCCGTGGCGGCAAATCTTGGAGACCGGGTCTACAGACTTGGGCTTGCAGGGCTCACTCTACGGTGCTAGAAACAGCTGTGTAGACATTCGGGTTCTGTCTGGAGCTCGGGCTCTGAAGCCCGAGGAAGGAGGTGGGCTTCATTCAGAGCTCAGCTCCACTTCCTCCCCACAGCCTGGGATGGAGAATTCTATCCTGTATAGGCCACTGCAGCTCACAGCCCATTTGTTTGGGCTGTGTACAGTGGAGAGCATTTAGTTCTAAACATGTGCTCAAATACATCTCAGAGTAATTTAATTTATAGGTATTGGAAAGAAAAGAAATGCAAACATAATGGTTTTCCAGAATTTCTTAAACTGGGGAATACATTATCTGACTTTAAAAACACACAATTTGCAGCTCTAGCTTTTTGCAAGGCCTCCAGTCCTCTCACATATAACTCCAAAGGAATTATTATTATTATTATTATTTATTGTGGTAGTACCCAGGAGTCTCACCCCATTATACTAAGTATGTACGAACATATGACAAAAAATGGTCCCTGTCCCCAGATATCTGTGAACAACAACAAATAAGGAATACTGCACTGACACTCACTGCCATTAACAAATAAAGCATATTCACTTTTCCCATGCATAGTTAATGAACAATACAACTTTCAATATATTATCTTATTAACACCATGGATAATGTGCCATTTTGACTTAATAGATAACAATGACCCAGTGTGGGTTCTGTTCGTAAGAGGTTACAAGCAAATCATCTTTAAATTGCTTTGTCAAGAAAGTCTCATTAGATGTGGAGGGAAATATTTCACCCAATGGATAAGCAATCAGGGGTTGTTTGTTTGTTTAAAAAAAAAATCATTCTTATAATGATATTTTGAAACATCTTTTACTCTCAATATGAATTTATATGCATCTTATATTTAGAGATCTGTACTGAGTGCTTTATTATAAATGTGGTTTTTCCTCTGTGTAATGCTTTATGAGTATTGATAACATTTTGAGAAATATATCAGTTTAAGGACAACCCCACTTAAAATACCTTCCATGATTAATATGCCTCAACTGCAAATAATTTTGAGGGGAAATTAATTTATGATTAGCAATAAAATGTATTAATGGCATTTCCTGGAATGAGCGGAATAAATGTTACAATGTACTCTTTACAACTCCACCCTCTTGGAATGGGCTCTGTAATACATGTTAGCGGTTGGTTTTGTTTAAAAGTCTCACTTAGAAAACTCATGTGAGTGATAAATCTGTGTGTGAGCAGCATACTGCTCTTTTATGATCTGTACACAAACACATTTGGATCTGGCTTGATACATGTTTATTACCATTTGTGTTTACAATGAGAATAGCAATATCATTCCAGGGGGTGATAAACTAAATTTATAGCAGCCTAGAATCTAAATGGATGAGTCAGTTCAATTTAGACATGAGAAAAACAAAAACCTTGAAATATGGTAGTGTAGTCATAACATGCATAGTTAATCCTTGAATGTGCACATAGAAGTCCTCAATGTTCTGTGTTTATGATTCTCTCATCTTTTGAAAAATACTTGCATAACTCAATCTGAATTTTGCCTATATTAGACTAACATAGACCTGTTACCTTGGAAATTCTTCTTAAGGGCTTCTTTCCACTGTGCTTTCTGGGAACATATCAGAATGGACAGATGGGCCTTCTAGTTCCGTATCTTGTCTTTGATAATGGCCAATGATGGATGCTTCAGAAGAAAACCTTAAACCTTCACAAAACATCAAATTTTACAGTACCCTACCATGACCCCATCCAATCATAATGTTAGGTCTTGAGTCACAATGATTGACAGCCTGTCAAATTCTGTCCTTGCTGTTGTGCTTACAAATGCTATTTTTATTCATAAAACAATTTAATATTTCTTTGAATCCTCCTAGCCGTTTAACTCCATAATGTGCTGCAGCAACGAGTTCCACAAGTTAACTGACCATTTTATTTAAAAATATTTTGTATGTAGATTTTTTATTTCATTTTCACCCTGCATTATGGATTAGGGTAACGTGGAGGGCTCTATTCTCTCATTCATTACTTTTTTCTATCTCTATATAATCTTTTCCAAACCTATTCTGTTTTTGTTTTTTAGATCCAGTGACCTAAATTTAATTGCATATTCAAAATTAGGAAACACTGTCAATTGATATAACATTTGAATATATCCTGAATAATTTTCTATGGCTCAATTAACATTTTGGACCTCTGTGCTCTAATCTTTATTATATCTTCATTATGCTGTCCACAATGACCTAAACATTTTTTTCCAGACAAGATAGAATTGAATAATTCAGGACTAGAGCTCTGTATGGGAATCCTGCAGTTTTCTCCACAGTGGTGTTTGTGAACTGAACACTGTAGGATGGTTCAAGAGAGACTGGCAGTGAACCAGCTCTTATGTATTGTTGCCTTCTTCAGAAAAGTGAAATGATCTCTACCCCTTCACTCCTCTGCTGCCTCCTGGTCTATTAATCCTGTCCGTTTTGTGGCGTGCCACCTAGGTCCTGTCCCATCTTCTATCTTTGAAGATGACAGGCAAAATGATTAAGAGAACCGCTAGCCACCTAGCTACTGCTAATAGCGTTTGATGGACCTATCCTCCATGATTTTATCTAGTCCTTTTTTAAACCCTGTTATAATTTTGGCCTTCACAACATCCTCTGGCAAAAAGTTTCACAGGTTGACTGTGCGTTATGTGAAGAAATACTTCCTTTTGTTTGTTTAAAACCTGCTGCCTATTAATTTCATTTGGTGATCCCTAGTTCTTGTGTTATGAGGAGTAAATAACCCTTCCTTTTATTTACCTTTTCCACACCAGTGATGATTTTATAGACCTCTGTCATATCCCCCTTTAGTCATCTCTTTTCCATCCTGAAAAGTCCCAGTCTTATTAATCTCTCCTCATATGGAAACTGTTCCATATCCCTAATCATTTTTGTTGTCCTTTTCTGTAGCTTTTCCAATTCAATATATCTTTTTTGAGATGGGGCAACCTCATCTGCATGCAGTATTCAAAATATGGCTGTACCATGGATTCATATAAAGGAAATATGATATTTTCTGTCTCATTATCTATCCCTTTTCTGCTATGCTGTTGCCTAATTACCTAGTTTTTTAGTGTCATGTGGCTGCAGAGGATCAGAGAAGGTGTGGAAGTGAGGGGAAACATAAAGTGGGTCAACAAAAGACGGAGTCAGATCCACATTAACAACCTTAAAAACTTACAAGTCTCTAGATATAAAAGTACTTAAAGTTTTCCATGTGCATTGAAGATTCTCCTCATCCCCTCTATTCTCCACCTTTCACTAACCCCCATCTCACCCAAGTATAACTCCCCACACTGCTCTCATATCTCCTGTAGACTTGTCATTAGGACCAGGAACCTTGATTTTGTGACAAAGAGTCCTGTGGCACCTTATAGACTAAGGCCTGGGCTACACTAGCGGGGGGGGGGGGGGGTTTCGAACTAAGATACACAACTTCAGCTATGCTATTCGCTGAAGTTGAAGTATCTTAGTTCGACTTACCTCGCTGTCCTCACGGCGGCGAGTCGACTGCCGCAGCTCCCCCATCGACTCCGCTTATTCCTCCTGCCGAGGTGGAGTACGGGCGTTGATCCCCGAGACATCGAACACTACCCGCCGATCCAGTGGGTAGTATATACATACCCTAACAGATGTATTGGAGCATAAGCTTTTGTGGGTGAATACCCACTTCGTCAGACACATGCATCTGACGAAGTGGGTATTCACCCACGGAAGCTTATGCTCCAATACATCAGTTAGTCTATAAGGTGCCACAGGACTCTTTGTTGCTTTTTACAGATCCAGACTAACATGGCTACCCCTCTGATACTTGATTTTGTGAGACTCATATGACCTATTGGAGCATAGGACTCCTGCCCTGCAGACCCTACAAGCCAACCCTCTTTAAACTTTTGGCCCTCACTCAAAAAACAAACAAAATAAACAATCAAACAAACAAAAAGATGGGTCAGTAGGGTGAAAAATCCTGTAATTTATTTTGACCCTGGCATGTATTTTTGCAAAATTTAAGGAGAACAAATGTATAGATTGTGTAGGTAGGGTGATGTGATAATGAATAATGAAGGGTTAAAAAGCAGAAAAAACTGGATGGTTAGTTCCTTTCCAGACTTTTTTTGAAGATAGTATTTTTGTAAAGGAAGTATAATATTGTTTCAGGGTAATAACTGGTCTCTATTCAAGTATGTTTTCAACCATAACTCTTTTTTAAAACAAAGTCTTATGTTTAGGCATATCGTATAACATGCCAGATGGGAGTGAAAAAGAAATCTTTGTTACTTCTACAGCCATAATAAAATAGAGACTGTGCTAGTTAACCATACTTGAAAAGAAAAGAAAAGAAAGCATCATGTGGTTTAAAATTTAGAATGAGCAAATTGCATGAGCTTCTGTATGTGAAGAAGTTTACAATGATTAAAGATTAAAAAGACCATGAATCTCATTAAAAATCTTGAGCTGAAAATGGATGAATGCTGCTAGATTACAAAAAAAGGCTTTGAAGCTAGTATCTTATCACTATAACATCAGAACTAAACCATATGAAAAACATGGAAGGGAAGTATTAACCCAGTTGCATTAAAGGTATAAAACTGTCCATAGCTGATCTATAATCTCAGATTCTCTATATTGCATGAGCTTCCTGTTACTGCAAAAGAAATGTCATCAGAGTCTGAATAAGACCTTCTGTTGCTATTGCCTTTTCTATGTATATTAGAGGGTTCTATGAATGTGTAGAACAAAGCAAAATGTAAATACTATTAAAACTCCAAAAGCTGAATGCACAATAAAGAGTTACTGTATACTGTGGCATTTCCATACAGTGGTACCAAAATCCTAACAAGCCAGATTGTTGGTAATATTTCACGAAACCACCCTCAAACAGTTTACAGTGAAAGCTGTCAGCAGATGCTATTTTTGGTCGCCAAGTTTCAATCAGGATACAGGAACAGTTAGGCTATGGTGTAATATGTGCCAACAGGTCTAATGTGCCCACCTGTTGCGTGTGGCTTAGAATCCATGGCACAGAGAACTTTTATTCACCTTGCTTAGAAGTAAAGCAAATGATAAAATAGTATATGCAGACTTGATGTGCTTTAACTAGTATCACTATCAGCAAAACCAAACATGTGTGTTGCATATAACTTCCAGAGAAGAAATATCAGACACTGATAAGTCCATACATACCTGAAGAACGTTTGATGTTCTTATGGAAAAATATTGTAAAATATATTATAGTCACTGCTAAACATACTACATAAAATGGATTAAAACAGTGCTTGTCCAAATATTAAAAAACAAGAGAGAAAGGTAACCACTTAGGTACATCAGTCTGTCAGTGGGTGTATATACAGTATGTGTGGAGCTGTTGTCACTTTTATATAGGAATAAAAGTCATCCACTGTCTTGGACAGATCAGATTGCAACAGTATCCAGTTACTGCAGTATTGCCAGTCCCACACATTCAAAAATTATGAGTCAGGCCATAAAAAAATCATGAGATTTAATAAATAAATATATTAAATTAAATAAATATGGGTTTCTTTTTTTATCGGTCTTTTTATTTATTTGACCTCTTGCTTCTGAGCCTCAAGGTTTCATATTTTCAAGCTTTTCCCTGCAACCATCATGGCTGGAAAGATACTTATTTTTGAAAATGCAAGCTGAGATTCTCACATAATCATGAAACTCCAGGAGCTGAGGTTCACCAAATATCAGAAATTCATAATAAAGCTGTGAAAGTTGGCAACGCTTCTATGATGTTAAATTAGAATAATACAATTGTTAAATAGAAGTTCTCCATACTTTACTGAGAACACCGTCACAAAGTGCACTTGCAAGTGTGTTTTATAAGAAGAAAGCTTGAAAACTTTGTATGGCAAGCTAACTTGTCTAGCTCCTCTTTTTTAGGGAATTCCTAATTTAATACTACATGTATCTTTTTCAAAAGTTTACCCATGAAATAGCAATCCTTTAAACACTTCCCCCCACCCCTTTGTGTATTCACTATACACATTTCCCTGGATTAAATATTGATTCCTGTATATTTGCGCCTAAATATCTTTTTGATTAATTTCCATTAATTAGCTTAATCGCATAAATTGAACTGCTGCTTAGTCCCATCAAATTCAACATTTCTTTTAGGTCACAACAGGGAATATATCCCTTTCACTGACTTCTGATAGTACAGATTGTTGTACTACCTGTTCATGTTTACTTTTGGTATGAATACAGATTTATCATCCTACTCCACTGTGAAGTGTAGTTTCATTCTATTTGGTTTAACTCCATGCTAACCTCCATATTGAAATAAATGTACAAAGATCATTAAATTATCATATTTCAACATTGTAACAATAGACCTGACAGTTAAAAAAAAGGGGAAAATATACTCAGTTTCACACTGCCACTAGCTTGCATATCAAGGCAGAGTTTCCCCCAAATTCAATTTCAGAGCTTCTGCAAACACATTCCAAGATATTTTTCACTGAATTGAACCCAAAGGGGTTGGAATTGTTCAGTATTTCAAACTGAATAGAGTATAGTTACTCAGAGAATATATATTTTCCTTGTCAAGCAGTTAGAATCTTTCATTTATGGTCGGAAATCTAGAGACTGTTTTATCCAGGTATAAATCATCCTCTTCCCTTTGGTCTTTTCTTTTCAGCAAACATGATGATCCTCAGATACAGTGTCAGCGTTTCCCTTCAGATTATATTCTATTGATTTCCCTCAAGCCAGAGAACCACTGTTGGGTTTCTATGTTCTCTCTCTCTCTCTCTCTCTCTCTCTCCTTTTTACTATTTTTCAGAAGATTTCAATACATCTTTCAAATGCTAATTGTAGACATATAATGCTAAGACAGGCAGAGAGGGTTTAACACAATACAAGATAACATTGAAACATACATACATTTCTATGCATTAAATTCAGATTATGTGCAGGCACAGTTTTTAAGAAATAATTCAAGACTTTCAACTAAATATGTTAATGTATGTGACATTAAGTTAATGCATTATACATTGCTGTTTGACCATCACAGCACCTCAGTGATCAATATAAGTGAGCTGTCCTTGATATACTCGATGTAATAACTCTCACTTCAACATAGATATTAATTACACACACACACACAAAGTTAAAGAACATTATGGAATCAAGCATTCAGAATTTCGGATATGTCAAAATTAAGATTGCCTGTGCTTAATCCAACCTCTGTGAACTATGTATTATGATATAGTCTTTAATTACATGATCACATACTATTTTTCCTACAGGACATCCAGCTTCATTCAGAGCACAGAATAGATGTTCACTTAATGAGCAGCTATTCAATATTTTTTTTCTTACTGTTCAATGGGCTGCCCCACATTTAATTTACTGCATGATATTCAACCCTGCTCCAATTACCATTTTTTTCCCCATGGGCTTTTCTATGGAGCTCACCACTATAGTATCTGAGTACTTCACAGACTTTAATGAATTTATTTTCACAAAACCCCATGAAGTGAGGGGGTGCTGATATCCCCATTTTGCACATGGGGATCTGAAGCACAGAACAATTAAGGTCAAAAGTGTTCACTAATTTTGGGTGCCTGCTTTGAGACACCTAGAACCTGAGTTTTAAGAGTACCTAGCATTGTATAGCACAATATGTATTCAAGAATTCAAAGGGACTTGGAAGAAACTTGAAGCAGGGAACCAGAAGGAGAGGGGTAGGGGGGAATGTTGGGTTTGACAGGGAGAATATATGGATTTGGACAGAGAGCAGGAGTGAGGAAGGGAAGGATTTGATAGTTGGGAACACATGTAAATTAGGTAATGCATAGCCATTGAATATGCAAGCTAGTACATTTTATTATTTGCATAAAATCTGCAGCTTTCTGAATTTACAGCTTTAACAAGTGTGTCCCAAAGGGGGAAGGAGGAAAAAAGGCTGGGGGAGAGTAACACTGAAGCTTGGGAGAGTCATTAAGGGAACCCTGTGAGGAATAAAGGCCTCAACCAGAGCTAGTATCTTACCCTGCGTCAGCAGCTGCAGAGGATATGTATACACTGAAGCTCGGAGTGAGCCTCCCAGCCTGGGTAGACAAGACTCCTGCTAGTGGTGCTCAAGCTAGCACGCTAAAAGTAACCATGTGGACATTGCTGCTGTGGCAGAGATGCAGGCTAGCTGCATGAGCTTAGAGCCAGGGGGTTGAGTGGCCTTGAGAGCCTGAGCTGTCTACCCATGCTGGGCTGTTTGCTGCCATCAGCAGTGTAGACATACCCACAGAGACTTTAGATCCTGTATACTACTTCGGGACAAAATACCAGACCAGAGACCAGGAGAGGGGAGACACTTATCAGGACAGTTGAACCTGCTCTTCTCAGAAGTACCCCAGCTGAGAACAAAGAAACCAAAACATGATGTGGTAACAGTTTAGAGCAGACTTCACAACCTGCAGTGGTTCCTGAGGAATTTCTTTTCTATCACTTCTTCATGCATCCTGTCTTCTGTCCTGTCATTGGAGTCTCTTATCTGTGGCAACAGGCCTTACTGGCTACAAGCTGGACAATATTTGTGCACCATAACCTGAGGTTTATATAACTGAGCGATGTAACTTAGCTAACCTTTAACACAGGTCGGCAACCTCTGGCACGCGGCTCACCAGGGTAAGCAACCTGGCGGGCCGGACCAGTTTGTTTACCTGCTGCCTCCGCAGATTCGGCTGATTGCGGCTCCCTCTGGCAGCGGTTCGCCGTTCCAGGCCAATGGGGATGGCGGGAAGCCGTGGCCAGCACATCCCTCAGCCCACGCCACTTCCCACCACCCCCATTGGCCTGGAGCAGCAAACTGCGGCCAGTGGGAGCCGCGATCGGCCGAACCTGCGGAGGCGGCAGTTAAACAAACTGGTCCAGCCCACCAGGGTGCTTACCCTGGCAAGCCATGTGCCAGAGCTTGCCTACCCCTGCTTTAACGTGTGGTAGGCTTTATAATATTAGTCTGCTGCTTCTTTAACTGTCTGTTTTCAGTTTCTTACCCCTTGTTTAGGTAGTTGTAAGTAAAGTTGTTCAGGGTGAATGATACACCTTCTGTGCTTTTCCTGTCCATATGTACATGTTTTCTTGGCTCCTTGCATCATAAACATTACTCCCATTAATGAATCACTCTTGATTTCCTCGTACATTTTTCTAGGAGGACAAATGTCTCCATTTGCAATTTGCAAACTGTTTTTCCAGGTAGAGGCTCTGCACATTCTTTTATAGGGAGCAAGTGTGCAAAGATATAGTAGACTGTATGTGTGTGTATATCCTCTATCCTTAACTGCTATTGCTGTCTGTACATATTGCAGAGACAAGGTGGGTGAACCAATATCTTTCATTGGACCAACTTCTGCTGGTGAGAGAGACGAGCTTTTGAGCTTACAGAGAGCTCATCTTCTATCTATTACAAGCAGCTCAAACAAGAGCCTGTGTGACAC
This sequence comes from Emys orbicularis, assembly GCF_028017835.1. Lineage (NCBI taxonomy): Eukaryota > Metazoa > Chordata > Testudines > Emydidae > Emys > Emys orbicularis. The sequence continues at coordinate 260,968,735 of NC_088683.1, read as the reverse complement.
ATGCCTGCTTGGTGTGGTGCTCTGTCCCCCTCTAGTGGCATCTAGACCATCTAGGATTGACAAGTCTGCTACAATATTGGCTAAGAGCCATGTGGCTTTTAGCTCATGCAGTAGAGGTTCATACACTAAGTTTCATAGGTTACCCCGGCTCATTCTAGTCAGGCATCTCCCCACCCTGTACTCAGGACAACAGAATTCCTGGTTGCCTTCCTTGAAGATAGACCCAAGAGTAGAGCTGGCTGGAGGATGGCAATTTTGTTTTGCAGCAACTTGAGGGTTTTGAAATTTGTTTTCATTTCACATTAGAACAAACCCAAAACCTTTTGAGAGGAGTGTCTCACTGTCTGTCCAGATGTTTTAGGGCCCTGACCTGTTCTTCCTAATTCAGAGTGATCTGGGATGAAAACCTCTCCGCTGCATCAGACACAGCAGGGAGTTGAACCTGGGTCTCCCTTGAGCATGAGAGATTTCTCTCTCACTCTCAACTTTCCCAATGAAAACTTCATAGAAACAGCATATTTTGACAAAATTTCATTGAATCAAAAATGTTCAGGCCAGCTGTACCTGATAGCAATATCTTTATACATTTTGATTAAACAAGATGCATAGTAACTCTAGAAGGACAGATCGTTTAGTTCTACTGAATCTTTAGTTCTTCAAGTGCATGTTTTTTCTACTAGGAGCATTCAGTCAGACTGTCCAGATCAGTGGTCCCCAACGCGGTGCCCGCGGGCGCCATGGCGCCTGCCGGGGCATTTATGTGCGCCCGTCTACTGACAAGGGAGCGCCCCATTGCCGAGGAGCACGGCCGCCGGACAAGCAGCCGCCGAAATGCCGCTGAGAAGCATCAACGCCAAGAAGCGTCGCTGCCGAAATGCCGCTGTTTCTCAGCAGCGACGGTTCTCGATGATGCCGCTTCTCGGTGGCATTTTGGCGGCTGGTCGTCCGGCGCCCGCCACACTGAAAGGTTGGGGACCACTGGTCCAGATGGTAGTTTCTAGCTTGTTCATCACAAGCCATGATGCTAAATAATACATTTTTGACACAGCATTTTTAAGTTTGTCTTCTACATGATCGTAGGATTAACATTCGCTTATTTATATGTCTTTCCTGTGCCCATGAATAATCATGTTTTTTTAAGCATTGCTAATAGACTAACGGATCACACATGTCATTGCTTTTGTAGGCTGAGTGCATTGCACACACTACAGGCTCCTTGCATTCCTCTATTTCCCTGTTTCCCCACAAGTTCCCTGTGTTCCCCTTCCCATCCCTGAACCCTCCAACACACATCCTCCCTCATGCCAGGGCCTCTATGTGTGCCCCTCATTTCCTCCTTCCCCATTCCAGGGGTCCATGTCTCCTCATTTCATCCTCTGCCACATGTCAGGGGTTCTGTGTTCCCCATTCTCCCCCCACATGCCAGCAGTTCTGTATGCCCCCTATTTCTCTCTCCCCCCAAGTCATTCAGATTGTCAACATTTTAAACTCCATTGAGACAATGGACAAGCCTGAATGTGAGGGAGAGTTGGAGAGTTTTGTGCTGGAAGGTGCTGATGGCAGATGTCAACTGGTTCTCTGATTTATAGACAATTGACCTGGTTGAAGTTGCTCGGTCTGTAACCAGATGCCAGGGGCTCCGTGTGTCCTCCATTTATTTTTCCCTTCCAGTGTTCCAATAGGGTTCTGTCCACTGATGTCTAGAGTATTTCTTAACATTTTTGGAATTGATCAGAAGCAGAGTTCAAAAATTATTGCACTACACCCAAACAGAGAAACAGAGAAATGCCATCAAGTTGAGTGTAGGGCTTTGCTTTGTTCTGCCGATTAACTTTGATGATAGAAAAAGTAGTCTTCTGTATAAAAAATAGTATTAGTGCATCAGTGACCTCAGATGTATTATAGTTGGGCACTGAAAAGAAATTTAATGAAATTAACTTGACATTTAGAAGAAGCACCTTAGTAATTATAGCGATGCCAGGTCACTCCCTAATTAAATTAATTTAGGCTGTGGAAATGGGAAATGGTAGCTTTCTTCCACTGATCACTTCATCAAACCAAGAAAGGCCTGACACCATAGCATTGAAAGCATCAATGGAAAATATAGTTTGTTTGTTGTCTCTTCAAGGACAAGTTGATTTAGATATGATTCAGTATTACTCTATTTCAAATAACACTGATCATCTATTTATCACGCATATCACTACACTGGTTGTTGCTGTTTCTTTTTAAATGTCAGTCTAAGGACTGGATGTCTCTTGGGATACTTGCCTTGGACAATAAAAATAGACTAACCAGTTTCATTGTGAGGTTTCAAGAGCATAAGAATTGCTTATCCAGTTTCAACCAGTACAACTTAAAACTCTACAGCAGCACAGTTGTAGCTCTTCAGTGTAGATGTTATCTGCACCAACAGGAGGGGTTCTCCCATTGGTGTAGTTAATCCACCTCCCGAGAGGCAGTAGTTAGGTTGATGGAACAATTCTTCCGTCATCTTAGCGCTGTCACATGGGAATTTAGATTGGCTTAACACCCCTGAGTGACATAGTTATGCCAACCTAATTTTCTAGTGTCAACCAGGCCTAAGAGAGGCTAGAGCCAGATGCATCAAAGGAAAGGTGCCAGAAACCCTGTGCTGGATAATTACACTGGTCTACAATTTTTGAGAAGTCGTCTGCTTCAGAGATAAAATGTGCTATTTATTATGTATTTTGATGTGCTGAATTCAAATATGACAATTAAAACAACTGATTGGCTACTGTTTCTAAGATATTTAAGTTTTTACATTTTATGTCTATGTATATTGTGTAGATAGTAGAGTTTTAATCATAAATTGTAAACCTAGGTCTTTTCATATGGTTATGGTGGCTTTACATGATAATATTTCACCTGTCCTGTTTATGTAACACTTTAAAAATCAGCAAAAGCATTATATAAATAAAATGTATTATGAAACAAAAGGCAAAAAACTATTCTGTACATAGTTTAGTCCTATTCAGTGTCTACTCGGCGCTTCTTGGCTTGTCTCTTGTATTCATTAAATGGAGCATCTCTTGTCACTGTCCAGCAATAGTCTGCAAGCATTGATGGGCTCCATTTGCCCTGATAGCGTTTCTCCATTGTTGCAATGTCCTGGTGAAATCGCTCGCCGTGCTCGTCGCTCACTGCTCCGCAGCTCAGTGGAAAAAAATCTAGATGAGAGTGCAAATAATGTATCTTTAGTGACATGTTGCAACCAAGGCTTTTGTATGCCTGGAGGAGGTTTTCCACCAACAACCTGTAGTTGTCTGCCTTGTTGTTTCCGAGAAAATTTATTGCCACTAACTAGTAGGCTTTGCATGCCGTCTTTTCCTTGCCACGCAGTGCATGGTCAAATGCATCATCTCGAAGAAGTTCACGAATCTGAGGACCAACAAAGACACCTTCCTTTATCTTAGCATCACTTAACCTTGGAAATTTTCCACGGAGGTACTTGAAAGCTGCTTGTGTTTTCTCAATGGCCTTGACAAAGTTCTTCATCAGACCCAGCTTGATGTGTAAGGGTGGTAACAAAATCTTCCTTGATTCAACAAGTGGTGGATGCTGAACACTTTTCCTCCCAGGCTCCAATGACTGTCGGAGTGGCCAATCTTTCTTGATGTAGTGGGAATCTCTTGCACGACTATCCCATTCGCAGAGAAAACAGCAGTACTTTGTGTATCCAGTCTGCAGACCAAGCAAGAGAGCAACAACCTTCAAATCGCCACAAAGCTGCCACTGATGTTGGTCATAGTTTATGCACCTCAAAAGTTGTTTCATGTTGTCATAGGTTTCCTTCATATGGACTGCATGACCAACTGGAATTGATGGCAAAACATTGCCATTATGCAGTAAAACAGCTTTAAGACTCGTCTTCGATGAATCAGTGAACAGTCTCCACTCATCTGGATCGTGAACGATGTTGAGGGCTGCCATCACACCATCGATGTTGTCGCAGGCTACAAGATCACCTTCCATGAAGAAGAATGGGACAAGATCCTTTTGACGGTCACGGAACATGGAAACCCTAACATCACCTGCCAGGAGATTCCACTGCTGTAGTCTGGAGCCCAACAGCTCTGCCTTACTCTTGGGTAGTTCCAAATCCCTGACAAGGTCATTCAGTTCACCTTGTGCTATGAGGTGTGGTTCAGAGGAGGAGGATGGGAGAAAATGTGGGTCCTGTGACATTGATGGTTCAGGACCAGAAGTTTCATCCTCTTCCTCGTCTGACTCAAGTGAGAATGATTCTGCTGCATTAGGAACCGGCAGTCCTTCTCCGTGGGGTACTGGGCGTATAGCTGATGGAATGTTTGGATAATGCACAGTCCACTTTTTCTTCTTTCACACACCTTTCCCAACTGGAGGCACCATGCAGAAGTAACAATTGCTGGTATGATCTGTTGGCTCTCTCCAAATCATTGGCACTGCAAAAGGCATAGATTTCCTTTTCCTGTTCAACCACTGGCGAAGATTTGTTGCACAAGTGTTGCAGCATATGTGTGGGGCCCACCTCTTGTCCTGATCTCCAATTTTGCAGCCAAAATAAAGGTGATAGGCTTTCTTAACCATAGTGCTTATACTGCGCTTTTGTGATGCAAAAGTCACTTCACCACCAACATAGCAGAAGTTATCTGCACTGTTCACACAAGTACGAGGCATCTCTGCTCACTTTGGCTAAACAGAAATGTGTCCCTTTGCAAAATCAAACACTGACAAATAAGAGAGCACAACACTGTATGATTTCTAGAGCTGATATAGGGCAATTTGTTCAGCAGAGTGATGTAAGCTTCGCTATGATTGCATCATCCATGACTTCTAGGAATAACATGATGCAATTCATATCATGTATGACGCAATACCAGCTTCAGATTGCATCATTCATTGTTTTGCCTAAAAAGCAAGTACTGTCCAAACCCAGTCCTAGATTTATTCATAGATCCAGTCAAAGATGTATTTTAGTCATTTCTGGTTTAAATTGAGATCCCTTCCCTTTATAACTCACTTATCCTCCGCCATTCCCAAGTCAAGGGTCGTATATACTGACCCAATAGCATATCTTGAAAACTAGAGCCAATCAACAATTTTAAGCATCATTTTCGTTCTCAGTGACCCAGAATTAGTAAAGTTTGACTACATTTGTTTCAGAAGCATTTTGGCTGTAGAGCAGTGTTATGGAATAACCAACTCATAGGAGCTTTTTTTAGTCCCAACAATTCGGTGGTTGGTTTATCGTTATGTAAACACGTATTCAAGTACTAGAACTGTACTGTAGTATTTGGATTGCAAGTACTATGGGGAAATATTTATTTCCAATTACCAATAATAATTAAAAGTGTATTTTAATGTATTAGGTTTTCCAAATGTTTCCCAGCTTTTTCATACAATTCAGGCCTGAACTATTGTAAATGACAGTACCCCTTTGATATCTCTATCTGGACTCAGAGGAACCTTGGAATGAAACGGTTCATAAGCATTATACTGGCTTTTCAATATTATTTCTATAATAGATTTGTCTTCTAAGTTAAATATAGCAATACTACTGTACTGACAGGATTTAAAATCACAGATAAGAATGATTTGTTTTTCAGTTACATTCATATAAAATGCCTATAGTTATTCTCAGATCTTGTCAGATATTTTATAATTGGTTTTTTTTTTGTTCACTATGCAACTGATTAAAACATATCATTTGAAGAATACTTCTAGACTTTTGCTATGCTGTGCTTATCCCTGCCTCATCCTGAGAAGCTGATTATTTCCTTTATCACTCCTGAATTAAATTCTTTTAATGCTTTACTTACTGATTTGTGAAGCAGGCTAATTACTAAACTGTACAAGATTCTGCTGCCTCGGTATTTTTTCATGCAGGTTAAGCACAAATATACTTCAGTGTCATCACTGCACGAGTCATGTTTAGCATACAGAATGTATGTAAAGATGTTGTTGTTAACCTGTGAGGCTTTTCACCACCAAAGATATAAATATATTTCAAGTAATTGTTTCAACTAGAGCCAATGACATTGATTACTGTGTTCTCATATAATAGAATGTAATATTATATGCCACTTTGGGCTGGCTACAAACACAATTTATATCATTGTCTGTGCTGAGCTGGCCTGATTGCTAGTGTATGTCACTGAGTTGAGTTATAGGATAAAAATGGGGTGCAGTGGACCTAGAATAATATAAAACAGTATTTTTTTCTTACTTGAGTGGAAGGATGGTTTTAAAGTTAGGACCCACAAAATCTGGGTTTAATCACAGTGCTGCTGTAAACTTCATGTATGATCATGGGCAAGTTATTTAAACTCTGTGCCACAATTCTTCATCTTTAAAATAGGGATAATAGTACTTTATTTCTCCCATATTTTGTCTGACTGGTCTACTTATATTAGACTATAAACTCATTGGGAATATATAGGTGTTCGGTGCATAGGCCCGAATTGAGGCCCCAATTTCATTTGGGAAGTTAGATGCTATTGTAATATGAATACTAATAATAGACCTCTTCTTAATCATTCTGTATTTAACTTATCTATAATGTGATTTTATTTAATATTATACAGGCATGAAATGGACTGCAGCAGTCCTGTAAAATGTCAAAAATGTTTATGTGGGAGTATAGCCAGCGAAGGACATGAGAACAGATCTGACCGTTACTTAAAAAAAATATTTTTGGGACCAGCAGTGCTTCCAAAGTGTTCTAAAGGCTTGCCTGTATGGAGAATTAGTGTGCGTTAAGTTGAGGTATAAATCTACAGTGTACTAGCCTGCCGTGCATGCAGGGTATGTCTACACAGGGATAAAAATACCTGGGGCTGGCCTGGGTCAGCTCACTCGAGCTTGTGGGGCTTGGGCTTGGGGGCTGAAAAATTGCTTTGTAGACTTTTGGGCTCAGGCTGGAGCCTGAGAGTGGAGGGTCCTAGAGCTTTGGCTCCAGCTCAAGCCTGAACATCAACATAGCAATTTTTAGCTCCACAGCCCAAGCGCTGGGAGCCTGAGTCAGCTGACCCAGGCCATCTGTAGCCATGCCATGGGGATTTTATTCCATCCATGTAGAAGTACCCTAACCCTAGTTCACCATGTGGATCCTGCTACTGCACGTTACAAGTTCTGCAGTGAGCTTTGACTTACTGCTGTTTCAGACTAAGCATAGTAGCTGAAAGCATAGCACCCGAAGGCCTTGTCTACACTACCACTTTTGACAGTATAACTTACGTCACTCAGGGGTGTGAGAAAAACACACCCCTGAGCGACATAAGCAACACCGACAGAAGCCCGGTGTTTACAGCGCTATATCGGCGGGAGAGCTTCTCCTGACGACATAGCTACTGCCACTCATGGAGCGGGTTTTATGTTGATGGGAGAGTCCTCTCCCGTCGGCATAGAGCAGCTACACGAGCCATCTTATGACGGCACAGCTGCATCACTACAGCTGTGCCACTGTAGGCTCACTAGTCTAGACATGCTCTAAGCCACACTCAGTGACTTTCACTGTTCTATAGCAGTATCCAGATACTGAGTTACTCCGCAGCAAGCTGGTTTTGCTGGAGATTTACAACTTAGATTGCCGGCACAGTAATTCAATGAATAGACAAGCCCCAAATATTTATATTCAGTAATTTAGAAAAAAAAATTATCCACTCAGATCTACAACATGGATCTAGACTCAGATATTCTGATTTCCCTCTATGTACATACCATTGTACATTGATATAATTGATAGTATCTTTCATGCATGTAGTGAGAGCTGATTATTAAAAGAATAAATCTGACATTTAACATTTATAATATTTAACAAAGCAGTGGTTAAAAACTGTGAAGACTGAAAACTGATATTATTGAGGGGTTTGCATATAGAGTGAAATTTATCTACCAATATCAAGGCTCTCAGCAGAGCAGAAAACCCATTGTTCCACTGTACTCTGCAGAGCAATGGGTGATTTTGTGCACAGTCTGTGTACTAGAAGTGAGATTTGTGCTAGCTGTACATTAACTAACATGAAATGGGGGGTTGAGAGTGGACCAGGGGAAAGGTTCAGAGGTGTAGCCACTAGATCCACATTGACATTCAGATTCAGTAGCCAAATGGTCACAATGGGATGCACAAGGATTGTGGCACTTGTTCCTGTCCAGGGACTGGAGTGGTGGTTGTGAAGGGAGTCATAGGACTACCCAGTGTTCTGACTGCTGATTGAGGAATGTCTTTTGCTTCACTTACACCCAAGTGTAATTCTCCTGCATAGATGCATGTGTGTGTGTTTCCCTTATGCAAGATTGCAATTATTCAGTAAGAGAAGAATGTATATAGACAAGTTTCAAATTTGATGTGTTCTGGGCAAATGAAAAAATGACTGAATTTGCCAACAAAAGCAAATGAAACAACCCTGTCTGCTACCTCCCTCCAGGACGTGTGGGCTGGAGGGGAGAGTTAATTCCCTTGAGGAACTTCGTACTTTTTTACAAGTGTAAGTTTTAAAATAATTTAAAAATAATAAGCACACAACCATTCCTTATGGCACAACCACATTAGGAAAAACAACGGTTAAAATTATTTGATTTGCTAAGGATAGATCCACAGTTATCTGTCATTTTGTCTGTAGGATCTATAATGTATCATTATATATTACAATTCATGTTACGTTAATTATCTCTACTTTCGTCATAATCTCTATAGAATTGACATACCTGCAGAAGGAGGCATTTTCTGAAGACTGTGTGTTTCCTAGGATTGGCATACTGCAGCTATTGTAGAAATTCATTCCTTTGTGGATCCAGCCCTATTCTATGAAGAGATATGCCAGCTGGATTTTAACCTCCTGCTTCTAAAGCATGTAAACAAAATTAGTTTCAAACCAAAGCAGCCAGGCATTCACTATCCAGGAGCAGGAGTTATAAAGTAATTGAAATTAGCAGTGACCTGAATAACTTAGCCTTAGTGATGTGCATCAAGGATTTCCAGCTGGAATTATTTCAACAGCAAGAAGCACTGACATTACAGCATGGCCCAAGACCAAAACTTAGTCTAACACCAGAAGCTACCTATTCTTCCTGAATTGAAAGTGAATAAAATAAATGTTTTAGTACTACCACTACTTCTTTCTAGAATCACTGTTAATGAGATTATGCAATTGCTGCTGATTTAGTCTGCTCAGTGACTAAGCAGGGTAGATGTCATTTGCAATGGAAAAACACACAAAGATTTGTTAGGGGTTCTAACTCGTGAGCAGGGCTAATTGGATTTGGAATTCACTATTACAGTTGCTGTCCCTGCTGCTACTACCAGAAAGGAAAACCAGAATTAGAACGGGGAAGAGCTTGAAGTAGTTTTAGAAAGAAATTATTTTAGCAGTATTCCATAAACAATATTTGCCTGCTTTGTATGAATAGACACTATATTTTACCTTTGCATTTATCAAGTAATTCCCCATTCTTCTATTTTTTTACTAACTTGTTTGTGTCTTCCTAGTATTTGTATTATTTCTTTCGGAACAATTTCCCTATCACTGGCCTGTTTTACCATCATACTGTTCCTTCCATGACAAGTTGCATCTATGCTACTAGCTTTCTACTGGCATCCCATCCAGGTCTCATTTTTCTTTAGATCTCTTCTTAGTTTGATCTAAAGCCGGGATTCTCAAACTGGGGGTTGAGGCAGTCACAAGGTGGTTACATGGGGATCACAAGCTATTAGCTCCATGGGGCTGACAGTTCCCAGCCCTCATTAAATTAAATTATCCCCCCCCCCCATTTTTAATGTATAAGATGAGGTCACACTCAGAGACTTGTTATATGAAAGGGGTCACTAATTCAAAAAGTTTAAAAAGTCTAAGGAATCTTTTATTTTCTGTCTGATCTACCTTTGTTCATTTAGTCCTCAACTGCCTGGTTATGTTTACGTTGTAAGCATTGTGCCTTTTACCATATATTCCAAGCTGCCCAAAAGACCTCTCTTCTTTTTTCAGCTGTGTATCCATGTGCTCTGTATGTTCCCCACCCCTTCTTAGTGCCATTTCTTACTTCTTTCTTTCTAATCTTTCCATTTATCAGACTAGACAATGTACAAACAGTGTTTGCTGTACAAATATCTTAAGAGGCTATAGTACAGTACAATGGCAGGAACGTCAAAAAAACATTGTTTGCGGCACTCTTGCAAGAGGAGTGGAAAAATTATTCTGTTGACAGTACGATATTGTATCAAGATAATTTTTACTGTTACTATCAAAGGGGCTGATAAACATAAGACAAATTTCTTTTAGCAATAAAGAACAGGTTTCTTTTTGTAGTGGCTATGATTCAGTTCCCTAGTTTGGCAGTGACAGTACAGAGTTAGTACAGAGTCAGGTTGTGTCTGCACAGGGAGTTTAATGTGAAGCTTTTTGATGTGCATCTGGTAACTCACAGTATGTACCAATAGCATGCACATGGGATACCTGTTCCACTTTCAGTTTGCATCATGTGAACGCATGGCAGTGATTTATGTGAACTGAGGGAGTAGAGTTCTCAAAGGTTTTCCCATGGTCATTTGGTTCATGGCTGAGCAATATGCATCAAGGGATTGTTTTCCCTGTGAATTGTGGGATGCAAAGCAGAAGCCACGTGGGTTCAATTTTTTTTAAAGTTTCCGTCTCTGGGAGGGCTAGCACTATTTTCGAAGTGCTGCCAGCATGGACCAGAAATGCACTGCTCCGCTATGGTGGCAAGCATGAATAAACAAAGGCTGCTTGGGCTGTATTACAACATTCAGACCTGGACACATTCGGCATAGGCCTTTGCCTGCTGCACCACTGAGCAGATGGGACAGGTGCAGGAGAATATTCAATGGCTGCATCCCTGGCTTCTCCAGCAGCAAGAGAACGCTGTGAAGCTGTTGCAGCAGGACGAAGATGCCGCGCTGTTGGAACAAGAGGACCGGTTCCTGGATCAGCAAACCCATGTGGAATGGTAGGAGAGGATAATTCTGCAGAGAACCAGCAGTGGCAAGAGAATGTCAGGCTGGGAAGGTATACCTCTTTTGAGACCTGTACAGAGCTGCCCCTAGACCGTCAGCAACAGCGTACTAACATGCAGTGTCCCATACCTATAGAGAAGCGGGTTGCCATTGCCATCTGGAAGCTGGCCTCCCCAGAATGTTACTAGTCTGTAGCCAAACAGTTCAGCATGAGCAGATCAACTATGGGGGCCATTTTTACGCAGGTCTGCTGTGTCATCAATATGGTACTGTCTCACCGTGTCATAAAGCTGGGTAATTAATGCTCAGGAGATTATTGATGGCTTTGCACACATGGGAGTCCCAAACTGTATTGAGGCAGTTGATGGAACCCATGTACCTATAATTTGCACCTGCCAGGGTGCAGAATTTATAAACAGGAAGTGGTGTTTCTCCCTGGTGCTCAAAGGTTTGGTTGACCACCGCAGTGGGTTTATAGACAAAAATGCAGTTAAATAGAATTGAGTTCCAAAAGATCCTCAGATGGACCCTTCCAGACTACCTGCATTTTTGCCTGTAACCCTGCTGGGGTGGTCTAGAAGGGTCCATCTGAGGATCGTTTGGAACTCAGTTCTATATAAATTAACGGAGAAAGAACCGTTTGCCCCCAGGACCATAATGGACATTAAGGATGTGGAATTTGGTCTGGTTATTCTGGGGGCCCCTGCTTATCCTCTGATGCCCTGATTAATGAAGCTTTACCAGGCCGCTGGGACAGAAAAAAGGAACATTTTAACCATCGCCAGTGCAGTTGCCTTGTGGTTGTTGAGTGTGCATCTGGCTGTTTGAAAGGCAGGTGGCATGGCTTAGGGAATGTTTGAAAGCAGCAGAAAAAAAACATCCCGACCATTATAGCTGCATGCAGTGCTCTGCACAGTATTTGTGAGACCAAGGAGGAAAACCTTTAACAACGGTGGAGAGGCTGAGGCTGAGGCAATTCGAACAGCCAGCAAGGCATCTCTTAGAGAATGTTAACACCTGAGGGAATATTGTCAGGGATGCCTATTGTTGGTATTTTGAGTCCTATGGTTGAACATGTGTAGCTACATCCTGTTGCTAATCTGTGGAGGCAGGGGAGGAGGTTGGGATAGACCAGGGATCGGCAACCTTTGGCATGCGGCCCATCAGGGAAAGCCACTGGTGGGCTGGGACAGTTGGTTTACCTGTAACGTCTGCAGGTTCAGCTGATCGCAGCTCCCACTGGCCGCGGTTCACCGTTCCAGGCCAATGGGGGCTGCGGGAAGCGGGGCGGGCCGAAGGATGTGCTGGCTGCTGCTTCCCGCAGCCCCCATTGGCCTGGAAAGGTGAACTATGGCCAATGGGAGCTGCGATTGGCCGAACCTGCGGACACTGCAGGTAAACAAACCACACCGGCCTGCCAGCAGCTTTCCGTGACAGGCCGCGTCCCAAAGGTTGCCGATCTCTGCCCTATAATGTGTGAACCAAAATCGAACAACTCCTCAGTCTTAAGTTCTGCTTTATTTGTCCTGCAGAGATGCAGAAAAAAAGAAAATTGGGTCCTGCAATGATTGCCAGCTAGAATATGTGTTACAAGGCATTTCAACCTCAGCAGGGAACAGTACTGTTTATAATTGGTATCTTTACCGAACACGCAATGTCCATGTCTACCTCATGTAAATTATGAACACTAGCGAAATGTCTTTTCCTCTAACCACTGTGATTTTTTTCATGATTTAAATGTGCCGCTGGACGTGGGGTAGGATAGAGGCTGCAGTTGCGCCATATCCCAGCTGCCATTTTGGGCTCGTGAATGGCATTGGGGCATGTGGTTTGTTCATTGGGCAGGACAGACAAGGAAAGAAGAAAGGAAAACAGGCAGATGGGCAAATGCTTTCCATGCCACCGTCCTGAAAGCTGTTGATAGTTGTGGCATTAGCATGAAACAGAGGCGAATTGACTGGACAGAGCAGCCGTCATTTTAGAAAAATGTACTGGGAGGCTGAACGAGCAGCGTGGGCCATTGGATGGAGGGAGGCAAGTTGAGACTGGAAACTCAGAAGGTCATCTAAAATGGCTGTGGACATGGGGCACCTGGCATAGAAGGTAGAAAGGCAATAAAGCATAGTAATAATAAATAATAAATTGTAAAACTATGTATTTACATGGCAAAGTTCCCTACAGGAGAATCTGCCTCTTTGACCCCAACCTGAGTTTCTGGCTGGAATCAGGCTCAGCTGATGCAGGATAGGAATCAGGAAGCGTTGCAGCCAGGTATAACAGCAGCTGGCTTTCCAGCTGGACAGTGTCAGGGTCCTGGATCCCAAAAGGATCCTAGATTTCAGGGGACTGCTCCATTCCAGCATCTTCCTGCTCATCCTCTGGTGGGATTTGCTAGTCTTCCCCGATGTGAGGGAGAGTGCAGCCAGCAGACTCCACGTGCTGTCTTGGATGAGTTGTGCTAGAATTGTGTAGGATCCTGTCCAGCACATCATGAAACGGACAGGTCACATGGTGCCAAATTCCCTCCTTTTGTCCCTCATTTAATGTATTTACTCCTGAGCTCCTTGCTTGTTATCTGGCACTGGTCAATATCCTGGTTGGTGTCTCTCTCAAACATCTGCCTGGCAATGTCCACAAAAAGGGCTTTATTCCAGTGACTGGCCACAAGAGCTTCCCCAGTTTCATCTGTTTTAACACCCTTGTGTTGACAAGCCCTTGGTTAAATGTGTGGAATGTTTGGGATCCGGGCCATGGCAGGTGGGAGATGTTAATCTGTCGTTGCTGATGGGGATTACCTCTGCATGTGCAGAGTGTATGTATGCCTGGGATACACAGAAACTTGGGAAAGAAATCCTAGGCTTGTGAAAGAATTGTACATTGTGTGCACCTCTTAGCAGGGCCGTAGCAACAAAGAACGTGGCCCCCTCCGAACGGTGGCCCCCTCCGAACATATGTCCGGGCGGGACCCCTTACAATGCAGAAACTGGAATGCGGTATTTATTTTGCCACTTTTAGGGGCCCCCTTCCTTGCGGGGCCCCCTCCGGTCGGAGGGTACGGAGGGCGCTCACTACGCCTCTGCCTCTTAGTTTAGAAACGGCTGTGGGGTTGGTTGGAGCAGGTGGATCATATCACTATACGGCTTCCCATGGTATGGAAGTACTGAATAAAGAGGCCTTTTAAATTGAATTGTAACTGTGATATTCACATCATACTTTTGTTACTTCAAAAATATTTTTGTCCTTTTCTAGACAAACCTTGTGAAATTGCTGTTGATGCATCAAGCAAACCCCAGTCTTCTCAGCTGCAATGATGAAAAGCCCTCAGGTGGGTGATGATCCATTAATGTTATTTATGTGCTAATAAATGTGATAGTCCTTTATTTTTCCCTCAGCAAATGGTTCTATCCTTCACTCATCATCTGTATACTGTTGGCTAAGCCCACCATGCAAAGAGTAAGTTGTTTTGTATGGAGGTATGTGAATGCCTCAAAGGGAATTTTACTGCATAATTCCACCACAAGAACGTATCATGTAATTTCAAAGAGACTGACTCAAGAAGTTTTGAGAGGTTATGTGTTCACAAAATACTGTTGTAGTTGGGGTGCTTTTCACCTCTCGCCTTTGGGTTCTGAAGCTGTGGCATTATGCGAGGACCAATGCCTTAAAGGATCTTCTTAAAGTTATAGAATAGGTGATGATTTATTGTATGTAACCCTTCTGCCAGTAAGATTTGGCAGCAACAAGGGCCGGGTTCAGTATTTAGGGGTTCCTTTTCAACAATACAACACAAAACCGGCTCAAGCCCCCACCCAGTGACCTGGGACAATTACACACCACCCCCTGGGTGCCTCTAAGAGGTGTTGTGGACAAATTTTTCCTCCACAGAGGCAATGCTTCCCCTCTTGTAAGCACAGAGTCTGAGTGTAGCAAAAAAAAAAAAATTAATAAAAGGAGGGAAATAACTCGGCATTAATTTGGGAAAACACTGCAAACAGGGTTCATAAACATAAACCATGAGCAAAAGACCCATCCCCAAAATAAGTTGGGCAGTGTCCTTTTCCCTCAGGTTCTTATGTCCAGCAACCAAAAGTCCCTTTAATGTGCCCGTCCCTTCTCTGCATCCCACTCACAGTTGTTGTTCTTGGTCAGTGCAGACCCAGAGTTCAGAGGTGTATCTGCAGAGTTTACCTTCCACCCTGGGTGGTGGTGGGGGGGGTAAGGTGGCACCTTACTCGCTCCGCTGCCTGGGAACTTGCTCGTGGCACCTCTCCACTGGCTGCCTGGCTGCCTGATTACCTTGCCTCTCTACTGGCCGCTCTGCCAGCCAATCACTGAGATGTCTTCAGGTCCCACCACTAACAAAGCTTTCAGTGAGTTCAGCTGTTAGTGGGGTAGCCTCACTGCTGGTGCACACAGGGCAGTCTCTTGCATCAGACACACTGTCCCAAAGCACATCTAACACTTAGACCTAGGTATCAGTGATTTCAGCTCTGCAGTTTGTAACAAGACTCTCAATTGAGTCTCAATTAGCTCTTTTATTATACAGTGGAGAGATGAAGAGTCAAATGGTATCTAAGACCCTTAAGCAGGGCCCACACCATCAGGTACAAGTACCTGTCCCCACCCACTGTCAACTCACTGGGCTTTGATACCGATGTCCCCTGCCTAGCACGTGCCATTTAGTTGAGGGTGAGTCTCTCAATCAGGATATGCCAAGTACAGTTGTGCTGCCCTTGATCACACAACAAGAATAACAATGCTTTATTACTCCTTCCCCAATAACAAGGAGACTGGGGATCCAACACTAGCCAAAAATGATCATTTGGGCAAGCAATCCCATCAGGCTGAGCACGTAGGCAGGGTGGATGTCCCCATGCAAACAAGATCAGCCCCTGAAGTGCTCTTCCGCAGCTCATCACTGGATGTCGGGGAGAGCTCATTCAAACTCTGCTTACATGTATTTTAAAATAATAGCATTTCTTGTATATTTTAGGTAAATTGTGCCTTCTCTTATGGAAAGTCATCCAAAAAACCTGATAACATAATAAAAAAAGATCCATTCATAAAATGTCTTCTCTATAACTTTTAGTATTATTTTTAGCATATTTTCTTATTCCTATGGAGACTTGGTTTTGGTGGTTCCTGTCTTTCTCTACCTCTCCATAGCCAGAGTTAGATGCTACAAGGTTGGATGCTCATCTCCATGATTTTCAGAGATGCTCAGGATTGACAAGCATAACCCATTAGCCCTGATCAGGATATGATGATCAGCTCAGTTATCAAAGGGCAACATGTTTCCCAGTGTACTGCAACCCTTTCTTTTTGCACAGATGACTCTCCCTGCAAAAACTGCCTCTACCCCTCCTCTGCAGGCCTTCCTTTTTACTTCTTCCTCCACCCACCAACCAGCCCATTGCTCCTCCAGGGTACCTGGCTGCATGCTACTGTTGCTCTTCACATACAGTGGCACAGCAGCAGCTGCTAATTGAACCCTGGTTGTTTAATAATGTTGCAAAAGCAAAATGTCGCAAAAGCAGTTCACCCTGCTCCATAGTACTGCTGCTTTGAGGCACCTCTCTAACCCACCAGACTCAAAGAGCAGCACTGTCATTGTCTCAGAAGGAAACTGTGACGTTGTGCAGTCTATATGGTTTTATAAAAACTTGATAATAAGTCAATATAATGTAACTGGGATAGTTTTAGAGAAAATATGGTAATAAGTGAATATAACGTAACTGGGATATGCTTCATGCAAAAGGTCTCTTGTAAGGTATCATTACAAAGCTTATAATCTACTGAGTATGATCATCTGATTTCTATAAATGTACCACTCTTGTATCTAAAACTAGAAATATAAAATGTAACTCTGAGGGCCTATTGTAATTATGTAAAGTGTGGGCCATTAATGATGGTTTGGAATCTTGATGACTCCCATTAACCAGGACCATTGTCTGCAGATGGTTGTGTTTATCTGTTAGTCTTCCAGTATATGTGTGTGCTGGCAAGTGGGCAATGAAGTCTTGCAGTGACATGTGATCATGTCACCTGAACTGGAATCCATCTTTAACCTGGTGCTTTTCCAGTGAGGGGGGGTGGAAACCCAGAGGGACAAAGGGTTCCCACCTTATACAAAAGATATATAAAGGGGTGGAAGAGAAGAAAGGAGAGAGAGGAGCCATCATGAAGAATCCCCTAGCTACCACCTGAGCTGGAACAAGAGCTGTACCAGGGGAAAGAATTGTGCCCAGGCCTGGAAGGTGTCCAGTCTGAGAAAAAGCTTACTGAGGTATCTCTGAGGGTGAGATTATCTGTATTCAGTTTGATTAGGCATAGATTTGCGCATTTTATTTTATTTTGCTTGGTGACTTACTTTGTTCTGTCTGTTACTACTTGGAACCACTTAAATCCTACTGTCTGTATTTAATAAAATCACTTTTTATTTAGTAATTTACTCAGAGTATGTATTAATACCTGGGGGAGCAAACAACTGTGCATATCTCTCTATCAGTGTTATAGAGGGCAAACAATTTATGAGTTTACTCTGTATAAGCTTTATGCAGGGTAAAACAGATTTATCTGGGTTTAGACCCCATTGGGAGTTGGGCATCTGAGTGCTAAAGACAAGCACACTACTGTGAGCTGTTTTCAGGTAAACTTGCAGCTTTGGGACAAGTGATTCAGATCCTGGGTCTGTGTTGGAGCCAGACAGGAGTGTCTGACTCAGCAAGACAGGGTGCTGAAGTCCTAAGCTGGCAGGGAAAACAGGAGCAAAGGTAGTCTTTGCACATTAGGTGGCAGCTCCCAAGGGGGTTTCTGTGATCCAACCTGTCACAGAAACTTCCTCAGAATAGAAGTGAGGAAATAAATGATTTTGAAATTGGGCTGTATGTAGAATATAGAAAGAGGAAATGGAAGTCTAGTACTGTAAAAAACTGAAGAGTCTTATTGGCAGGCTAGGAGAAGTAGTGTCCTCAGCATAATTCACCTTATAAATAAGGCAACGATTTTGTCATGGAGGTCGCAGAAGTCACGGATTCTGTGACTTCCAGAGACCTTTGTGACTTCAGCTCATGGCGCCTGGGAGCTGCAGGGTTCCCCGCTGCCTGGGAACTTCAGGCAGCTGGGCCCCGGGAGCTCTGAGCCACCGGGGGTGGCGGGGGGTGCTCTGCAGCTCCCAGCCCCTTTGGGGGGTGGGAGATCCTGCATCTCCCAGTCATCGCAGGCAGTGGGGAGACACCTGGAGCTCCCAGCCCTCACGGGCAGCCGGTGGGACACCCCAGGCTCCTGGCCTCTGAGCCACATGCAGTGGGGGACCCACAGCTCGGAGCTGGGCCTCCTGCCGCTGGTGTGAGGACCTTCAGCTTGCATTTTGTCATGTATATTTTTAGTAAAAGTTACGGATAGGTCACAGGTTTCCATTAATTTTTATTTGTCGATGACCTATCCGTGACTTTTTCTAAAAATATGCATGACAAAATTTTAGCCTTACTTACAAATAAAGTATTAGAGGTGAAGAAGGCAAATATCCTGGAAAAGAGGAGCAACCAAAGAAATACGTAGTATATTAAACAAAGCATTATTATTAAAAATCCTTCTGTGGAAGTGCAATACCTTACCTTCTGAGGAAAGGTTGCAATGAGTGAACATAAGCCATCTGAAAACTTAAACCTTAACTCAGAATATCCACATAGCATAAAAAACAAAACAAAGTTGCTTTCAGCACTTCAATTTGTGCAAATCAGTATACAATTTTAGGTGTCAGACTAATTTGTGTGTGTGTGTGTGGGGGGGATACCAAGAGCTTTCAATACTCTCTTTTGTTCAAAAACATGGTTTAATTATTGTTTGCAATGTTTTTGTTGCCATGTTGGTCCCAGGACATTAGAGAGAAAAGGTGGGTGAGGTAATATCTTTCTGTGTGTAGTTTGTCTCTTTCACTAACAGAGGTTGGTCCAATAAAAGATATTACCTCACCCACCCCATCTCTTTAATTCTTCCGTTATGGCATTCAATATTTTTATCTTCCTGTAGTTCACATAATATTGAATAGTTTAGCTCCTGGTAGAATGAGACTGGCTTTGAAGTACTGTAAACAATTATGATGTAATTTCATACAGAAGGCATCATACATTTATTTTTTATCAATAACCTGGTGCACTATTTTGTGATAAATATCAGGAGCAGTGCTTGTCTTTTTGACAAAATGTTGATATTAACCTTTGTTAAATCTTAATCTGATCTGGAGTTTTGAGTCAAGTAGGGTTTTGCTGTTCTACTTTCTTTTGCCTGATAGTCTTGTTATGCCACTGTCTAGATATTGCAGCTTCTGAATTTATTGAGGAAATGCTGCTGAAGGCTGAAACTGTATGGGAGGAAAAAATGAAAGACCCGTTATGTGTGTCTGCTTTATCACAAGAGGAGCCATATGAAGAGATCATCCATGATCTGCCTGCACTTTCCAATAAACTGTAAGTTTTTTTTATCGTTAAGGGTGTACTATTAAAGTGATAAAATGTTGGGGCAAGTTTTTCCTGTAGATTGTATGCACAACCGATGGGCTAATTGGGTTCCTCATTTTAGAAAGTTGCTTTATGTTTCTCTGTTTTTGGTCCCCCGTCTCTACTAAGTTTGCTTTAATTTTGTACATCAATATAGGCTATAAAGTACGGTAAGAAGAACATAATGTATTGTTATGTTAGTCAGTAAAAATTCCTGGGTTATTTTAGCAGAATTACTGTGGGGTACCATTTTAGACTCTGTTAGGATATAGATATTCAGGCCTGTCTGCAAAGGCCTATACTTTAAGAATTTAGGTGTATTCTTATAATCACTTAGGTAGTTATAGAGGTACAAAACAAGAATCAAAATCAGTCTGCCTGTTTATAGACCTTCTCTCACTATGATAGTCTAAGGCCTTGTTCTTAGGCTAAGGCCTTTGACTAAACAGCAGAGGCAGCCATAAGCTGGGAAGCGAATGGTCATGTCCTCACCAATCACACTGAAATAAGGTAGTTCTGGGCTGTTAAAAAAGTGATCCAATCTATCACCTCCAGAGAAAGGGAAGAGCCTAGAAGATTTAAACTCATTTATCAATAGCTGGGATGTGAAATCCTCATTTCTTTGTTGTTCTATCACTGTAGTCCCCATTTCCCTACTGTTTGTCTTTATAATCTCTGTCGGGTTCTGTGATTGTTTCTGTCTGCTGTATAATTAATTTTGCTGGGTGTAAACTAATTAAGGTGGTGAGATATAATTGGTTAGATAATCATGTTACAAAATGTTAGGATTGGTTAGTTAAATTTCAGTAAAATGATTGGTTAAGGTATAGCTAAGCAGAATTCAAGTTTTACTATATAGTCTGCAGTCAATCAGGAAGTAAGGGGAGGGAGGTGGTAAATTGAAATCACGTTTTGCTAAAGGGGGAATGGGAACAGGGAATGGGAACAGGGACACAGGCAAGGCTCTGTGGTGTCAGAGCTGGGAAGGGGGACACTGCGGAAGGAAATTGGAATCATTGCTTGCTGGAAGTTCACCCCAACAAACATTGAATTATTTGCACCTTCGGACTTTGGATATTGTTGCTCTCTGTTCATGTGAGAAGGACCAGGGAAGTGAGAGGGTGAAGGAATAAGCCCTCTAACAGACTCAATCATGCTTCCATTAAGGTAGATGAGAATGAATTGGTAAAACTACCATTGACTTCAATAGGAGCAGGGTCATGTCCTTAGAATAAGAATAACAGAAGCACCTATGGACAGAAATGAAGACTGATTCAGGCAGTTACAGTTTGTAGTCTGAATTGTACCACATATGGTAATTGAGGTATGAGGTGGAGAGAATGGTAGCATTCCATAGAATGAACTCAGAGTGACTAGGTGGAACACAGATTCAATTCTCTCTCTTGACAAAAAGTTGGATTTTGATCTTTGTATGTATTCTTGCAAATCTTTGGGCTCGTCTACACTTACTGGAGGATCTACGCTGTGGCGATAGATGCATTGGTGGTCAATTTAGTGGGTCTAGTGAAGACCTACTAAATCAACTGCTGATCACTTTCCTGTCAACTCCTGTACTCTACCTGATCGAGAAGAGTAAGAGGAGTCAATGGGAGAGCGTCTCCCATCGATGTCACGTAGTTTGGAGCCCCCGTTAAGTAGATCTAAGCTACGTCGATTTGAGTTACGCTATTCATGTAACTCAAATTGCTTAGCTAAGATCGACTTTTCCCTGTAGTGTAAACAAGGCCTTAGAAGGGGGCAACCTTAAGTTTGGGAAAGGTGGTGTCAACTGGGTGGGTGTGAGGGGGTTTATATAGTAAGCAACAGGCTCGATCCCTTAGTATTGCTAATTTCCAGACATTGTAATGTATGGATTTTTTAAACGATGCAGATCATTTATAAAGAAAAGTGTAAGATTATTTCTGGTTGCTAGCAGGACTCTTTTGTCTCTGTGTTTGTATAAGCTCTTTATTTTTTCTTCATAAAACAACTAAAACATTTATACAAAGAATAATAAAATAAATAAAGGTTTATGTATATATTGTCACTGATTTTAGTAGCAGTTACAATTTACTTTCTATAAAGAGTTTACAGACTATATAAGAATCAGGAAGGAACAAACAATAGCCAGGAAATGGTTAACTCTTTAAATTCAAGGTTCCATGTTACACAGTCACATTTAGGAAAGATTCTGTATTTAGTACATGGTAGATCTGGAGTGCTTATTCCAGTTTGGGAATGTGTCTGTAGCAGTCACTAGTGTAGCTGGATGCTGGACAGTCTTGGTGTTTTGGAATGAACATTAATCCAATCTAATACTCATGGTGAAGATAGTTTGAATAAGCAAATCATCTTACATTGTCCTCAATGAGTAAGTAATCTTAACAATCTTCAAATAATAATGTAGTTCAACTTCAAAGTGTCAAACATTGGTTTTGCATTACAAACCCTTGAATTTAAGATAGCCTTTTTTGTTTTCAGTGAAAACATTAATAACACCATTATTGTAACAGTGATTATTTTTCCTATTGTCATCCTCAATAAACACAGAACTAAAGTGAAAGTTATATACGTACCAATCATTTTTATCAAACAATTTTCAACCTGTATCCTGCAGTTTTATGTGATGTGCCGTTATCAAAAACATCAAAATGGAGTTACCTGAGGGCAACCTTACCTTTAAACCTACCTCTTTATTTAAAAAACCATGTTGTTTGCTAGTTGGTTTTCCAAATGACTCCTATGGTTACCAAAGGATCTCCAACCAATAATATTTTTGATTCTCTGAAACTGAACAATAGCTGAATTTTAAAACTTGACACATTCAAAAATGTGGAAATTGTTACATACGTAGTCTTTAGCATGGAGTGCACAATATGCTAAATTGGAGGGGAGGGATGCCTTAGGAAAAAAGTTAAACATTGTCATTCTGTGCACGCACAAGAAGCTATATTGCTAAGTTCTGAAGTCACCTCCTCTACATAGGTGCATGCATATGAACTGGCCATGTGCACTTTTAAAAACAGGCTAACTAGAAGCTGAAGTTTAGCTGTAGCACATTGACCTGGACTCTTCCTGCCCCTTGACCAGCCTCCCATTCTTTATTCTCCTAACAGCTTTTTTGTTATGCTTGATCATTAGATTATGCATTAATTTCAGATTTCCTGTATTCTGGAACTTTGTGTCACAGATTGCACTCTGCTTTCCAGATCTATCAACATTTGAAGGATGTGGTTGGGACACAGCACAGAGGCTGTGCAATCTGCTCTCCTCATCCCTTGCTTCCTAAAATGTAGAGGAAGAGAGTGACTCACTGAGAAATTTCCAATGGTTACCATGTATACAATGATAATTAAAATAACTATTGTGGAATAGTATCAGAGGGGTAGCCATGTTAGTCTGGATCTGTAAAAAGCAACAAAGAGTCCTGTGGCACCTTATAGACTAACAGATGTATTGGAGCATAAGCTTTCGTGGGTGAATACCCACTTCGTCAGACGCATGTGGAATGTGACCTTCATACAGAAATACCTGTAAAAATTCATTGAAAAATTTAAAAAAACTGATTCTGAAGATGAACCATCTGGGGAAGATGAAACTGCCTGACTTTACGTTCTCTTTCCCCCTTTCTATTGATCTATGCTTGCCCTCAGAGGCTCACTCTGGACAGATCTAGTAATAATTCACAGGAGCAGGAGGCTGGTCCTTTTTGGTATTGTGACCTAGGCTGTGTAATACCCAACCAGAAGAGTTTAGACAGTGCTCTAAACATGTGTTTCTCAAACTTTATGATGCCAAGGACTGGTTTGCAGCCTTTCTAAACTGTGTCAGGGAAATCTCTGGGACTGGCACCAGTCCACGGGCTGGTTGTTAAGAAACACTGCCCCTCTGCCATGTACATTGGCCATACTGGACAGTCTCTACAATAAAGAATAAATGGACACAAATCAGATGTCAAGAATTATAACATTCAAAAACCAGTCAGAGAACACTTCAACCTCTCTGGTCATTCGATTACAGACCTCAAAGTCGCAATACTCTAACAAAAAAACTTCAAAAACAGACTCCAACGAGAAACTACAGAATTGGAATTAATTTGCAAACTTGACACCATTAAATTAGGCTTGAATAAAGACTGGGAGTGGATGGGTCATTACACAAAGTAAAACCTATTTCCCCATGCTAATTTTTCCCCCTACTGTTACTCACACCTTCTTGTCAACTGTTGGAAATGGGCCATCCTGATTATCACTACAAACATTTTTTTTCTCCTGCTAATAACTGATTACTCTCATTATAGTTAGTATGGCAACACCCATTTTTTCATGTCCTCTGTGTATATATATCTTCCTACTATATTTTCCACTGCATGCATCCAGTGAAGTGGGGTTTAGCCCATGAAAGCTTGTGCTCAAATAAATTTGTTAGTCTCTAAGGTGCCACAAGTACTCCTCGTTCTTTTTGCTGATACAGACTAACATGGCTACCACTCTGAAAACTGCTCTAGATTGTTTCCTTCAGTGCAAAATCCATCTTTTGACAAAAGACAAGTCACAGTAGCAGGAGCCATGAGGATAATTACATTTATCTAAACAAAAATATAATGAAGCAAACCCCAGAAGCGGCAGGGCACATCACACTTTTGTTTGTCCTATGTTCTCTCACAACATTCAATGACCAGATAACTTAGTTGATGCTTATAAGTTCCCAGATACCATAGTTTGGTTGGTGTTGTAGAAGCTTACATGGTTAGAACAGGCATTTCAAATACAAATTCTGTCAAATTCTCTACTGCAGCATAAAGAGGCAGGAAAGCCTCTGGAACTGTCTAGCTGAGAATTCCCCTGCTGTGGGATATCTCTCAGCAGGCACAGAATCAGCATATCTGGACCATGACTCACTTGGCCTTGGCATACCTAGAGCACAGCACAGTCCTTTCCCCACATCCTCCTGTGCAGTCCCTTAAGAGACCATTGTCAGATGGCATAAATTACAGAAGATCCCAGATTGCCCTAAACCAGTGGTGGGCAACCTGTTGCCCGCGGACCACACGCGGCCTGTCAGGGTAATCTGCTGGTGGGGCCGCGAGATAGTTTGCTGACACTGACCATCACAGGAATCCCTGTGTCCCACACCGCTTCCCGCAGCTCCCATTGGCCAAGAATGGTGAACCGGTCTGCAGGTTGCCCACCATTGCCCTAATCTATGCTAAGTCCAAGACCTGCATGTATGTGCCATCATAATCAGGGAGGTGTAACTGGCTCTCGTATCCGCTCCCCTCCATTCTTGCATGCTGAGCAGATCTTGGCTCTGGAGAGAATCTGTTTGTATACCACCTAGTACTGTGGGGGCCCTGATCTATGATTGAGGCCTCTCAGGGCATGTCTACACAGCAAAGAAAAATCCATGGCTGGCCCACGCCAGCTGATTCGGTCTCGTGAGGCTCAGGCCGCGGGGCTCTGGGATCTGGAGGGATGGGAGAGTCTCAGAGCTCAGTCTCCACCTGGAGCCAAGAAGTCTACATAGCAATGAAACAGCCCCACAGTCCTGTGAGCCTGAGTTGGTTGGCTCAAGCCAAACACGTGTTTTTCTTTGTTGTGTAGATATATCCTCAGTGCTGCCACAATACAAGTAATAATAATCTGGCAATTGTTCCTTTAATCAAGACCATGGCCACAGCAAATGGTGGGTGAACTTTATCTTTCCCTTCCTGCTTTTGTTGTATGTTCAGTTCTGCACCCTATCAAGTTTTACTGTTCTGATATGTAGTATGATTCAGATGAGCTGTCTGTAAGAGTAAACTGAAACAATACTTTGTAACTGTAACATATAGATAGTTCTTCCATTGTAACAGGTGAAGATTGTGTACTTGAATAGAGCTGTTAAAGTCATATTTTGAACAATATTAAAAAAGGAGTCAATGTTAGAAACCTATTGTCAATTGTCCCTGCTCTAGCAACCGAATTTAATTTGTCCAATTTGGGTTTCAGTTACAGCATTGATTTTGTCCAGAACAGCATGAACAAATGAATTGATGGTCAATATCTACTCTTCAATTAAAGAGAAAAGTTTTGTTGTCAGTGTGTTTGTATTATGGTAGGTGACCAAGCAGACATGATTTTGATGAGCAATCATTTGGCTCAGCTGGCTAAATTCCTGGGATTGTGAAGCAATAATTCCTATACTGGAATATGTTTCTTTTCTTGTTCTTCCATTGAGTAGTTTTAACATATCTGATTTACAAGAGATAGATTAGGAAGCTAACTTACAAGAAATGCCAATAATTATTATATGTAAGTGCTCTTTCCCTCTCCACATATTCAGATTGTACCAGCAACCTCAAGTAGTTCAGGATTTACAAAATGTGTTTGTGATATACCTTTACTGTTTGTGTTACCATCTGATCTGAGTTTTTCTCATTGTTCTGATAAAGCATTATCACTCATGAATAAACATGCAAGAGAATGGTGGAGGATAACCCAATAAAAAAGATGATTTCACATTGTGTCAGACTTTTATATGATAAATATTTATCCTTGCTTGTTTTAGCTAAAAGGCAAAATATAGCATTATAATACTTGGTATCATTTTACTAAAAATATAAAAATCTTAGGCATGAAGTTCTCTTAAGAAGAAATCCAAATAGAGTCCCTATTGATGCTGCACTTCCGGTGTGTGTATGCCCCATGTGCCTTTGATCAGAGATTTTCATTAGCAGTGCACATTTGCCCTGCACATGTACCCTAGACATCCTCACGTCCCACACCAAGGCTATATAGGGCCGTGCAGGTGAACCACTCTCAGATCCTTCTCAACCACCTCAGACTGAGACACAGCTTAGGGTGTCCTTATCAAGTGTGCCTTGGCTTCTTTGCCTTTGGTGACTTCAGTTTGCCTTAGTTTAGTTTAAATTAGTTTCATTGTGTCAGTTAGTTAATTAATTAGTTGACTTTTATTTGGAGGATTGTTTGTTATTTACTCCCTCAGGGGAGCCCTCTTTCCCTGAGAGGGATACACCCAGTTCAGTGGGTTTTAAACTCTGCCTCACATGCTGCGAGGCCATCCCAGTCAGTGATGGACACTCTAAGCACGTTCACTGTTTAGCAGAGTCACACATCCCACAGAAGTGTAATTTCTGGTTATCCCTCAAGTCCAGGGCAAGACAGAACTGGGAAAGCAAGTTGTGACTGTTAACGATGGAGCTGCTTTGGAGTCAGGTCAAGAGAGCCCCTGCCTTTACATCAGTCTCTGCCACTTTTATCTCAGTTCAGCATGCCCCCAGAAAGGGAATGCTTCAGAGGCCTCCTCTAAAGGTTCCAAGAGGGGAGCTCTAACTCCCCGCTTAAGGAGTCTACCTTGAAAAGACCTCGCTGTCCAAACAGGTCAATAGCTTTGGAAGATTCCACTTAAAGCATGGTACAGTGGAGGCTAAGGGTTCCTCTGGTATTCAGGGGGAAGAGAGATCCCATAACTGAAAGAGCAAACAGTGTTTTATTCAACACATTCCTCCAGACCAAAGGGAATAGTTCCAGGCTATTATTGCTGACGGACAGTTACTAATGTCCTTAGAAGCTACTGCGGCTTGTTCTATCTCCACATCTCCAGTGGTGATGGATAGGGCATCCTGGCTCCATGTGTATGGTTTCCCCAGAGAAGTCCAGAATAGAATAGGATCTCCCATTCGATGGATTGAAGTTGTTCGTGGAGAATACCAATGAATCGCTCCACACACTACAAGACTCTGGAGCCACATTGCATTTGTTGGGCATCTACACCCCTGGGAACAAAAGGAAATTCAGTAGATAGCAAATGGCCCAAAGATGCTGCCCACTGTACTTCTCTGGGTTTAAGAGGCCTTTGGAACCTCCAAGAAAGAGGCAGAGGTTCCAGAGAAAGAGATCCTTTAACCCAGTGGTACTCAACCAGGCGTACAAGTTCCCCTGAGGGTACTCAATGGTCTTCCATTTTATCTATTAGCCTAGTTTTACAACAGGCTACATAAAAAGCACTAGCAAAGTCAGTACAAACTAAAATTTCATACAGACAATGATTTGTTTATACTGCTCTATATGTTATATCCTGAAATGTAAGTACAGCATTTATATTCCAATTGATTTATTTTATAATTATATGGTGAAAATGATAAAGTAAGCAATTTTTCAGTAATAGTGTGGCTGTGACACTTGTATTTTTAGGTCTGATTTTGTAAGTTTTTAAGTGAGGTGAAACTTGGGGGAACACAAGACAAATCAGACTCTTGAAAGGGATACAGTAGTCTGGAAAGGTTGAGAGCCACTGCTTTAATCCATCTGACACTGCAGGCTTCTTCTTAAAAACATAAGTTTTGACAAGATGGTCGACAGTTTGAACCCTCCCCTTTCTCTAGACAGTTAGCTGCAATTACTTGCCCATCTCCCCCTGTTTGGCAACTGTCTCTCCCATTTCCAACAAGCTTGGGAATGTATCACGTTGGCTGAAGTGGTGCTGCAAGCAATAACAATGGGCTCTACACCATCCACTTTTCCTTCCTCCCTCCTTCTCATCGCCCTTCCCCATTTCCTCTTCAGGGACCCTTCTCATGAGCTCTTATTACAGCATGGTCTACACTAGAAAATTAGGTTGGTTTAACTGTGTCGGTCAAGGATGTGAAAAATCCACACCCCTGAAAGACATAGTTAAGCCTACATAAGTCCCTGTGTAGACAGCACTAGGTTGACAGAAGAATTCTTCCATTGATCTAACTACTGCCTCTCAGGAAGGGGGGGACCCTTCACTGACGGGAAACCCCTCTGTCCGGGGGGCAGAGAGGGAGTGCCAGCCAGCCCCACTCTGCCCTCAGTTCCACTGTGGCCCAGCCACAGCCACAGCTCCCCTCCTGGCCGCAGCTCCCAGCCGTGGCCCCAAGCCCAGACGTAGGGTTGCCAGGTGCCTGGTTTTCAACTGGAAAGTCTGGTTGGAAAGGCAACCTGGCAGTGCCTGATCAGCACTGCTGATCAGACATTAAAAGTCCGGTTACCTGCCGTAACCGGCCTCCGCCACCGGGGGTGGGGGTGGGGGTGGGGGTGGGGGCGGGAGTGGGAAGAGCAGCAGCTGGAGCCTGGAGGAGCACTCAGGGACAGCTCCAGCAAGAAAGGTACCAGTGGCTCCCCCGTCCTGCCCCAGCACAGCTCACTCTCCCCCGCCCTGCCCCATTCACCCCCACCCTCAGAGCATGATTCCCCCTCCCCCATCCTGTCCCATTCATTCCCCCACCCCCACCCCAGCTTCCGGGGGGGGGGAGGAGAGAGGAGGGGCACAGACTGGGTAAGGGAGGGGTGATATTGAAAAAGTTTGTAGACCACAGGCTTAGACAAACGGATGTCAGTTCCCCAACAGGTGAAACACTCCTTAGACTGGTGGAAGAATGATTACAATGTAGGTGCAGGAGTTCCCTTCCTCCAACTGGTGCCAATAGTAACTGTAGCTAGAGATGTATCTCTGTTGGGATAGGGTGCATACGGCCCATATGGTACAGGGCATATGATTGCCCAAAGAACCCGCCCCCCCCCCCCCCCCATCAACCCATTGGAGCTCAGGACAACCAGAAATTCTTGCCTTCATTTTATGCCTCTTATCAGAGACAAGTCTATTGAAATCATGACAACAATGTGTCCTGCATGTTTTACATCAACCAGCAGGAAAGGGTCTGACCCGCTCTCTGCCCTCACCAAAGAAATACAGTTATTGAACTGGTGGTTAAGGCATTGCATAAGAATTTTGGCAAATAATCTCTCTGGCAGGCAAAACATCACAACAGATGGTCTAAGCAAGACTACAAATGGGAGTTGGACTCCCAGTTTCTTGTCAGCATATTGGGGGTTCCCAGAAGTGGACCTCTTCACCACTGCTACAAACAAAGAATGCCACCTGTTCTGTTCAGTTGGAGGCTTAGGCCGCAGATCATTGGAGGGATGCATTCCTCCTCCCTTGGGTGGAGAAGCATTTCCTCCTACACCTCTTATTCTCCAGGTGGTGAACAAGATCAGACAGGACAAAGCCAGAGTTATCCTAATAGCCCCGACATGGTCAAGGCAGACATGGTTTCCTTACCTACTTCACCTAGCTCTCTGTCCAGTGATAAATCCTCCAATCATTCCTCAACTCCTCTTACAGGGCACCAGTCAACTGTTGCATCCCAATCTGAGAACTCTCCACCTCAAGACGTGGCTCCTCAATGGTTTGTTGGGTTAGAGTCAGCCTGTTCTGCAGAGTACAGCAAATATTACTAACTGTTAGTGGTAGGAAAGAGTCTACCAGAAATATTTGCCTTCAGAAATGGAGAATATTTAGTCACTGGTGTCATCTCCAGAAAGTTGTTGATGAATGTGCCCCGCTTCCACTGGTTCTGCTGCATTTAAAGAAAATGATGGTGTGAATTAGTTACCTCAAGATTCATTTAGTTGCTTTAACAGCTTTTCATCCCACAATTTATGGGTTCTCACTGTTTGCTCATCCTACAACTGTAACATTCATGAAAGGTCTGGGAAACAGATTAAAGTCCCCACTCCAGTTTGGGAACTCAGTTTAGTTCGTAAAAATTCATGAAACCTCTCTTTGAACCAATGGCAACTTGTTCATTATTGAACTTGTCTATGAAGACAGCCTTTTTAGTGGATGATATTGAGATCTTAATGGCAGACCCTCATTTCTGCAAGGACAAGAATTCCTTATGCCCCAGATTCCTTGCTAAAGTATTCTCTGAGTTTCATCTGAATCAGATTATTTATTTACCAGTTTTTTTTCCAGAACCATATTATTCGGTTTTCGAGGCTGATTTTGACACTCTAGATCAGGGATTGGCAACCTTTGGCAGGTGGCTCGCCAGGGTAAGCCCCCTTGTGGGCCGGGCCGGTTTGTTTACCTGCCGCATCCACAGGTTCGGCTGATCGCAGCTCCGACTGGCCGCGGTTCGCAGCTCCAGGCCAATGGGGGCTGCGGGAAGTGGTGTGGGCCGAGGGATGTGCTGGCCACAGCTGGCCTGGTGCAGTGAACCACAGCCAGTGGGAGCTGCGATCGGCCAAACCTGGAGATGCGGCAGGTAAACAAACTGGCCCGGCCCGCCAGGGGGCTTACCCTGGCGAGCCACATGCCAAAGATTGCTGATCCTGGGCTAAATCATTCAGAAGAATCTCCTCTACACAGTTTTGTTTGCAGGCAGATCTAAAGGATCTACTATTTCTGCCCTGAGACTGTGGAAATGGATCTCTGGATGTATTATTACTTGTTAAGGTGCTGCCATCATTCCACCTCCTCCTGGTGTGTCAGCTCATTCTATGAGGTTGCAGTCTGCGCCTATGGCTGTTACTTCAAAATGTCCCAGTATCTGAGATCTGCAGAGTCGCTACATGGTCCTTGGTACATACCTTTTCCAGGCACTATGCCCTAATCAGTGACTCTAGATGGGATGCAGCAGTTGGTAATTCAGTTCTTTCCTCAGTTATGTACTCGATTCTGAAGTTCCCTTCTCCTTTCGGAGGTACTGCTCAGGAGAAGACAAAGAGGTTACTCACCCTGTACAGTAACTGTGGTTCTTTGAGATGTGTCCCTATGGGTGCTCCACAACCCTCCCTTCTTCCCCTCTGTTTTGTATTTTCCTTATGAGACTTGGTGGTGGAGAAGGAACTGAGGTGGTTTGCCTATATAACCTCAGTGTGGGACACAAGGATGTCTAGGGCATACGCAAGGGCTGAATGGGCACTGCTAATGAAAATCCCCAATCAGAGGTGTATAGGACACACATGCACCTGAAGTAGAGCACTCACATCTCGAAGAACCAGTTACTGCCCAGGATGAATCATCTAAGGGCTTGTGTCCTGTAATGGTATAGTTAAAGCAGCAAACCTCCCTTCCCCAGTGTGGATGCAATTATACCAGTTTAAAAGTGTGTAAATTGGTATGGCTTATTCCGGTTCAGGAAATGAAATAAGCTTTACCAGCATAAGGCACCTCTATACTGATATAACTGTATCCATATCAGGGCTTACACCAGTATAACTGTATTGGTAAAAACCCATATCCCCTAACTAATGTAGTTACACTGGTATAACTTTTCTAGTGTAGACGAAGCCTAACACTCACACTGACTAGATGATGGATAAATACTCTGAAGTCAGGAAATGGTTCTTAGAGCAATGTTACCTTACTCACATTGCACATACTGTATGTTTTCTGGAATATATTTTAGCGCATAAATATTAAGCACAGTAATGAATACATTTTTAAATCAACACAGGAATACAAAATACAACAGTTGTAATTTGCCTGAGTCAACATTGCAATGAGAAGGTTATTTTTTTTTTAATTATTTCCTGGTGGAGCATTTAAATTTGTAATTTAAACACTCAAACCTTACATTTATATGACAGTTTGTATTTTAATTTCTCTGGTGTTTAAAAAAAGAAAAAAAATGGAAATTAAGACTTGAAAGCTTTGCTGGTGAAGACTTTTAAACTCTTTAAACTAAATTTATTGGGATTGTGGAGTTTACAAATTCTACTTGATTTTGCAACAGTGTGGAAGAACCAAAATTTGATCAGGCAATGAGGATGATGTAAATTGTACAGGCGAGAAGTACTCTCCAACAGAGGTTATAAGATATAAGAGTCTGTTTCTGCATTTATATCTGTGTTTAAAGAAAGTTTTCTACCCGGACAACTTTCTACCTAGTTAACAGCTATGCTAACTTAGACACTCACTGTAAAACCACTATTATATCTTTGAATGTCAGCCTCTAAAACATCCCTCTACATACAATCTTTTCAGTGTAAAAATGCTAGAAATTGATAACTCAGGTGATATTTTGCAGCACATTTTAAAAATAAAAATCAACAAATTAATCTAATACACAGATGGCTCATGTAGTTAAAAATTAAGGTGACTATTGTTTGTATAGCACACTGGGATTTTTCCAGTAATGTGTGCCAATAACAGTAGCCCAACCTAGTTCAAGTAGATTACCCTTGATAACTGACCTTTGTGTCCAGTATGCATCTTCACTTTTGCCTCAAGCCACATAACTCCCTTTGTGGTTAATTATCTGGTAGCAGAGCACAACATTCTGGAGATGATTGCTCATGCTTAACCACACACCTGCATTAACATAAGATCTTCTTTCTACTGTGCTATAATTGGATTTTCAATTGCACTGTTTTAAACATAGAATTTCACCTTGTGGCTAACCTGCAATTAATTTTTATAGAGGTATTTTACTAAAAGTCACTGTTTGGTGGAAACAATATTTCTAGCTAAGTTGCCTATCTCTTTTAATGTTCTTAGTATCTTTCTGAACCTAAATCAAAGAGATTTGTTTGCGCAATATGTTATTCTGTCTTTCCTTGGTTGGAATTCATGTCACCTTCTTGTTGAAATACAAATTATATTCTAGCACTTTTATTATCTAAAGGCTTTTTAAAATCTCTTAAATACAAATAGTTTGTGTGGCATGCAGGCATAAATCAATATAGTTTACACAGCTTTTGTTTAAGAACCTAGCCTGCGGTTTATTTACTACTCATACGTACTGAATTATCAAAGTATGTCATTAACGTTAAAAATGTACTCTAATGAACCCTCCACAATGTATTGTGGTATTTTCTTTTTAAACTGAAAATATACCTACTTCATCACGAAAGGAGTGGACGAAAGTTTTGCGCTTTGCTGCCTGAAGGTGTCTGCTATAGCCAGCTTCTATCTGCGACCCCTAAATCAGTTTCTTTTCATCTCTCTGCCTTGAAGAGCTTACACTTTAATTTTAAACATGAGGCTACAAGTGCACATGCTGTGTCTGGGGATGGTTGGGTGTGCTACAAACGGTAGAGTTGGGATGGGATGGGGAAAGAGGAATGTTACAGCAGAAAGATCCTGTAGCTGTGAACACTTACAAAGGGAATACCGTATTAATATTTATACCTTGCAAATAGCAAATGTGAAGATTTTAATGATGATCACCTCACCGTATTTGAGCACAATTTCTAATCAGAATATATTGGGAGCACTTGTAAATTTGGGAAAACATTCATATTATTAAACCAAGGGTTTTTGTTTTGTTTTGTTTGTTTTTTCATAATAAATACCAGAAAATTAGTTTGAAAATGCTTGCAGTCATGAGGCTCAAACTTTCCATTAAAAGTTTAGCTTTTGTGCTGAGACTAAGTATTAAAAATCCCAACCCAAAAGGACTTCCAGAAAGCTGTGGGCAACAGGAAAAGTTGCATTAAAAGGGAAGTTGGCATAAAATGTAATCATATTTTTAAATTAGGTTTTGATATTACTAATCACACCATTCCTTAAAAAAAAGTGTGAGACAATCAGCACTAGGAGCATTGCTCTCTGAAAAATAAAAGCTCCTTCAAAATATGGTCTCTTGAAAATACTTAACAAGATTATACCTTGAATTAGAGCTGTCTTGGAATAAACTGTAATGTGTCATTTCTGTCAGTGAGCTCTGAAGTTATTTGTTACTATAAACAAGGCACTTTTATTATTTACTAACATTTTAATATCACATTACTGCTAAAAATGGTCCTGATTGAGGAAAGCTATCAGCATATGCTTAAGTGCACCCCTATTCAAGACTGCACTTAAGCGCCTGTCTAAAGTTAAGCAGGTGCTTAAGTGCAGTCCTGAATAAGAATTGGGGCTACTATTAGGGTTGGGAGTCAACCCTCCTTCCTTTCTTCTTGGGTAGCCAGGACACAGTCTCCAGGTGAAATCCTGTCCCTGCTACAGTTAATGGCAAAACTCCCATTGACTTCAATGGACCAGGATTTTATTCTCCACGTAGTCTTCCTTCCTCCGCGTTACCTCCACCTTCACTGTGGTTGGTCAAAGGAGACATATCCAGGAAACAGAGGAAACTGGGTTCAGTAACTCCTCTGCTGGATCTTACTTTTCAAACTTACCTGTATTCCAAGGCTTCTGCTGGTGTTTAGTGTCCTGGGTGCATGACGTATCTGAAATCTTGTAAGAGCTTGTATGTCCGGCATTGGTTTTTTAGAAGTGCGGTGTGCTCTGGAGTGTAAATATGAGGGGGGAGGGGGAACTCCAAGTGCCGGAGTTAGGAATAGAGCTTCAGCTCATACAGAGGAGTGTTTGTACATTGGCAGTCATCGTAGGTATGAGATATTTTCTTTTTTTTTCACCTTAAATATTATTATATTACTAATTCTGGAACAGTGTATATAGATTTTAATACAAATTAAATATAGCTTATTTGCTTATCAAAAACTATACATTTTTATTTTATTTAATGCAATGACAGTATCTGTGTATCAAATTGTTTTTAAATGTACTATTTTTCAAAATACTATTGTGGAAGTTAATCATACATTTAAATTCAGCTTTCAGATTGCTTATTGATTTGCCAACCTAGCACTATCAAATACAACCTCATGCATATTCTATTTGGGTTGCTTAGCTTTCTTCTGAAGCAGACTTGCATAAAAGTGAATTTTAAATCAAAGTGCTTTGCCAAGACCACTGTATCTTTGGCATAGACCAGTGAACAGTCTGCAGTTCTCATCCAATTTATGTTTCTTTTTGGATCAGGAACAACTGTCTCAGACATGAATTATATTTTAGTTCCACATTCATACCTCTCAGTTTTGGCAATCTTCTGTTTGTCAGGCGTCTTAAAAAGGAGACTAATTGCTTTATTGATTCTCTCTGTAGCAATCCCCTGGCTTTGCCGATTGCCAAACAAGACAGTTTGCTGGAGAAAGACACCATGTTCAAAGATGCAACAAAAGGCTTATGTAAGCAGCAGTCTCAAGATACCGCATCTGACAATGTCACAGTGACTGACACAACCAAACTTGAACAGGTACATGTCAAGTTTCTTAAATGTCTTGGATCTGGAAATTTAAAATTTGATGAACAAGAAAACACAGGAATGTAATCAATTCATGCTATAAGTTTGGCTACAGTCATTTTCCAATAATAATTCTCAAAATTATTACACCCAAATGTCTTGGGATCAGGCTATCTGAAAGTCCCCCTGTCTCGCTGCATTCCATAGACATAGTTGTGATCAGCAGATGTATTTGGTTTTTAAATTTTAAATAATTGGTCAGGCACTCAAAACCTTGGGGCCTTTGCATGGTACCAAAGTGCAAATAATAATAGAAAAATAAAGAAACTATGATTTTTTTTCTCCTCTCTCTTGCTATAATTATATACACAGTGCTTTATTAACACATCAACTATGCAGTCTCTTTACTGGAGAGTTCACAGTTTAACATCCCATAACGAGATTTCACCCAGCTCATAACAATATTGTAAAAATATGTGTAATCAAATATTAGCATTTATATGACTGTAGCTAGTTTTACTTCCTTTATTAATACAATGATGGATGTCCATGACATAGTTGAGAGACAGAGATAGTTTGTTCAGAATCTCTTGCCATTTGCTATACATGCCAAACTATTTGTCGCCAATAATGTCTCCATGATATAGATCACGAGCAACTTTAAAGAAGGCTGTGTATTTATGAAGCAGTTCTGACTTCTATAATGTACCCAGCACTAATCCTTCTAAATAACATAATTTTTTATTATTGTGAACTGAAATTTCTGTTGAATGCAGTTGCTTTGACGGAATCTTGGCAAAATGCTTCCGTAACAGACAGAATGCTTTACATTAAAAATAAAAGCTTTGAACATAGGACTGTAAATGTGATATATCTAACAAGGATTCAGTGTAATTTATCCGTAATGTTTGTATCCTAACCTATACTGGAAGTAATCATGTTCTGTTTAATTTTTCATTACGATATGCAGAGTCATTACTCAGGTTTTATCTTCATATATTATTAAAACAGATCAGCATGATATTTCACCTGGTGCATGTCAAGGATATCATACATTCATAGGCAATATGGCATGTAGATTAGGCCTTCCTCAGGGGATCTGAGAGAAGATTTTGAACTTATTAAGCTTGGAATATACATTTTTAATATTGAAAGATATAACACTATTTTTGGTTTTGAAATAAAAAAAATTATAATAGCTCAGATTTACACACAAGCACAAAATGTTAATATAGAAAATAACAAAATATCATATCCAGATAAGGTCAGATGAGCAATTGGGGACTTTTGATTCTTTTTTTTTTTCTAGCTGAAATATGTTTTTTGATCTCAACTAATTTCCTGAACCCAATATGCCAGATCAAGAAGGCAATATGAATAATCACCATAGTTGCATAGTTGGCAATTTCTGTTCTTATCAGTTGAGGAGGAGATTTTCCCCAGTACACGATTGAGATCTCTGGCATGAAAAGGAGTTGTGTGTTACATTCCACAAGCAAAACTGCTTAGTCTTTTTGCTTGATTAAGCCATTTCTTTTTGAAAACAGACTTGGCATAGAACTGTTGTGCCACATATTGTTGGCCACATAATGTGATGTGGACTTCTAATGTACAATATTCAGTGGTTTTTTCTTTATTGCTGTAATGTTAGATAAAACATGCAGGGGAAAGTAGTGATTGGAAGAATATTGTGCATGGAAAATAGAAGGCATACTGCCTTATTAATGGTACTAATAAATAAAATTACTTCTGGTGATGTAGTGAAAATTACTAACATTGTGTTATTAAGCCATTTAAACAGATTATGAACAATTATATATTCCCAAACACACATACAGGTCTGTCGCATCTTAGGCACATTTAACATGCGCGATTTCAGCTTTATGCGGTCGGCAAAAACAACAACAAAAAGAGAAAAATAACAATTTAAATACTGTTTCTGTAGTGCGGGCGATTCCACCCGCCATTACACTCAACGTAATTTTGACTATACGCGATTTTCGCTTTAGGCGCTGACTGCGGAACGTAACCCCAGCGTAAGATGAGACAGACCTGTACACACTGTCAAATGAGTAAATAGAAAACTTCATTGTTAATATTAAAAATAAGATAGCATTTAGCTTCTAATATATCTATGGCTGAGAATGTTCAGTGACTGTTCAGATTATTAGTTTTGAGCTGCTGTGGCCATAGTTTAGGGTATTGAGAACCGTAATAAAATACATATTATAAGGTCACTTTGTCAGTCAGACACAGGAGGCAAGAAGGAAAAAATAGAATAAACTCATCTGTATGCTCAGAAAAAGGAGGTGAACAGAATAAAATTGGAAATGCCCTGGAAGTATGTAACCCCCAGTCAATTCATTTGTGAACTTAATGCATGTGGAATTTCTTATATGTACGACTCTTTTTTACTACTTGAGTTTAAATCTAGCTTTTACAGCATTTATTTGCTTCATGGGCCAACATCATCAAATTCTTCTCCTTGACCTTGGCTGGATGGTATATCCTGGGGATGTGCAGCCCTTTTTCCTCCCTCACACAGTATTACTTATGTGTGGCATCCCAAATGAGAGCAAATACCATAACATCCTATTATTCTGTATGGGTGCAAAACCTACCTTGACATCCTTTGGATCAGGAATTGGCCCTATATGCCACACATTTAACATAAAACTATCTTAGAATTGTTTATTCAGAATTTCTATTTTTTATTCCTCAACCTGTAAAGCCAGACTGCCTACCCCATGCCTCCTTGGGAGAGAAAAGTTATAATAAACACATTTTAGAAACCTTTGAGGATGGCCTAATAGCTTTTCTACCCATAAAAAAGACAACTAAAAAAAAATTAATCGCAATTAAAAAAAAAAATTGTGATTAATCACACTTTTAATCACACTGTTAAACAATAGAATACCACTTGAAATTTATTAAATATTTTGGATGTTTTTCTACATTTAAAATATATTGCTTTCAATTACAATACAGAATACAAAGTGTACAGTGCTCAATGTATATTATTTTTTATTACTAATATTTCAACTTTAAAAATGATAAACAAAAGAAATAGTATTTTTCAGTTCACCTCATACAAATACTGTAGTGCTAGCTCTATTGTGCAAGTGCAATTTACAAATATAGATTTTTTGTTACATAACTACACTCCAAAACAAAACAATGTAAAACTTTAGAATCTAGAAGTCCACTCATTCCTACTTCTTCTTCAGGCAATCGCTAAGGCAAACAAGTTTGTTTAAATTTACAGGAGATAATGCTTCCTGCTTCTTATTTACAATGTCACCTGAACATGAGAACAGGCATTCACGTGGCAATCTTGTAGCCAGCATAGCTAGGTATTTACATGCCAGATATGCTAAATATTCATATACCCCTTCATGCTTTGGCCACTATTTGTGAATGAACTCCTTGGGGGAGAATTGTATGTCTCCTGCTCTGTTCTATCTGCATTCTGCCATATATTTCATGTTATAGCAGTCTCGGATGATTACCCAGCACATGTTGTTCATTTTAAGAACACCTTCACCGCAGATTTGACAAAATGCAAAGAAGGTACCTGTTGGCAGTGGTGAGCTGGAGCTGGTTCACACGGGTTCACGCAAACCAGTTGTTAAATGCAGAAGCCGATTTAGAACCGGTTGTTAAAGGGGTGGGCAATTGTGAGAGGGTGGTTTTTCTGTCGTTACACCGGCCCTGAGAAGCATGGTAAGGGGGCCGGGCCGGGGCTGGGAGGAGGGGTTGGATAAGGGGCAGGGAGCATTTGGAGGGGGCGGAGGTTCTGGGGGGGGGCGGTCAGAGGATGGGGAACGGGGGGGGGGGGGCGGGTTGGGTAGGCGTGGGAGTTCCGGGGGTCTGTCGGGGTGGTGGTGGATGGGGTCAGGGCAGTCAGGGGACAGGGAGCGGGGCAAGTTGGGTAGGGGATGGGGTCCTGGGGGGCAGTTAGGGTGGGGGGTCTTGGGCGGGGTTGGTCGGGGGACAAGGAGCAAGGGGGTTGATGGGTTGCGGGTTCTGAGGGGGCAGTCGGGGGCAGGACGGGGGGAACAGGCTGTTTTGGGAGGCATGTGGGGCTTGTACTCACCGGGCAGTTCCCTACCGGGTCTTCGGCGTCACTTCGGTGGCGGGTCCTTCACTCGCTCCGGGTCTTCGGCAGCACTGAAGGACCCGCCGCCGATGTGCCGCCGAAGACCCGGAGCGAGTGAAGGACCAGCCACCGAAGAACCAGTAGGGAACTGGTTCTTAAGACTTTGGCAGCTCATCACTGCCTGTTGGGATATGTAAGGGTTAAGTAAAGACCTGGGTAACCACTACCATGGTAATAGGAAGTGAGGCACAGGCAAGCACTGTTTCTTCCCTTGATAGATAAAGTTGCCACCCTTTCCCGTACCCTTCTGCTTGTTAAGGATAGATAAGCGTTGTAGCTGCATAAGAAATATGGTTGTCTGAAGGATACCCTTTGTGTGAAGAAGTGTTATCTCCCCCCCCCTCCCTTCCTCTCCCAGCTACATAAATGAGCTCGGGTCATGTCCCCTTCCTCCCTCCCCTGTGAACTGCTGATTAAGGGAACTTGTGGCTACAATTATTGCAAAGAAATGTATCTTCAAGGTAAAAATGTCTGTATATAATATGCTTAATGCTGTAAACAGTAAATGGGGCGGGTATAATTATATTCAGTAAATAGCTATTAATATTCATTATATGGGCGTTCATATTATCAAATAAGTGTTTCGGGGGTGTTGGAGTAAATGTGGGTATTTACATATTAACTTAGATAAAAGAGTGTGATGTGATTAGTTCAGGGCTTACTCGACAATTGGGTCGAGGGGAACAAGTACCGCAATAAAGAAGCCCGTTTATTCAATCCGCCTCTGGGTCCTCCTGCTCGTTCTTTCCATCTCTAATAATACCAATGTGAGATTTCTAAAGATAGCTACAGCACTTGACCCAAGATTAAAGAATCTGAAGTGCCTTCTAAAAATCTGAGAGGGACGAGGTGTGGAACATGCTTTCGAAAGTCTTAAAAGAGCAACACTGCGATGTGGAAACTACGGAACCTCAACCACCAAAAAAGAAAATCAACCTTCTGCTGGTGGCATCTGACTCAGATGATTAAAATGAACATGTGTCGTTCCACACTGCTTTGGATTGTTATCGAGAAAAACCTGTCTTCAGTATGGATGCATGTCCTCTGGAATGGTGGTTGAAGCATGAAGGGACATATGAAACTTTAGCACATCTGGCACGTAAATATCTTGTGATATCGGCTATAACATTGTCACACGAACGCCTGTTCTCACTTTCAGGTGACACTGTAAACAAGAAGCAGGCAGCATTATCTCCTGCAAATGTAAACAAACTTGTTTGTCTGAGCGATTGGCTGAACAAGAAGTAGGACTGAGTGGACACATAGACTCTAAAGTTTTCCATTTTTTTATTTTTCAATGCAGTTATTTTTTATACATAATTCTACATTTGTAAGTTCAACTTTCATGATAAAGAGATTGCACTACAGTATTTGTATGAGGTGAATTAAAAAATACTATTTATTTTGTTTATTACAGTTCAAATATTTATAATAAAAATAAATATAAAGTGATCACTGTACACTTTGTATTCTGTGTTGTAATTAAAATCAATATATTTGAAAATGTAGGAAACATCCAAAAATATTTAAATAAATGGTATTCTATTATTGTTTAACATCGTGATTAATTGCACGATTAATTTTTTTAATCACACGATTAATCACAATTAATTTTTTTAATCGCTTGACAGCCCTAGTTCTGATATGAATAAGGTGATAGGTATCTACTGAAAAGTTCTACAGTGAAAGCAGAAAGGAGGAAGCATAATTTAAAAATAAATCGGACTGTTCTGAATTCTCATCATTGTGAACAAATAAACTAGGTCCTGACAAAGAATCTCAAAATCATGATATAAAAATATAAGAACTTGAAAAAGTATATCAAATGCTTACTCTGGAATCTGATCTCCACAATTATAAGAGAAAAGGATGACCGCTCTGTGGGTCTGGAAACACAATATAGCATAACTACAAACTTTCTGGCACATCATTTGGTTTAAAAAAAATCCTTAAACTTTATTATTCCATAGGTTGCAGAGAGTGAACAAATGAATCAATATATTCTGCTTCTAAATCTGCTTTGTCTCTAGTCTTTTCATATGATTTTAAAGAGACTATGAGACCAGGAGAGAACAGTTTTTCAAGGTCTTTTTTCCCCCCAGGGTGATCTCCCTGATGTCTAATTTCTTACTAAAGATCCATATGTATAAGAAAGGTTTTTCTACTGAGCAGGTTGAAACTGGTCCAACAGTTGCACAGCCTACAGTTCCTGTTCAATAACTAACATTTAAATCTTAAAATGTTAATAGTGACAACAAAATCTGATTGAGGTATCTTTATTTGGTCTGTCCAGAATGTATATTTTAGAGAATTATTATCGTATATGGTTTCCTTGAAAGTTACTACTTGATCTAGTTCAACAGTTGTATTATAGATGAAGGTCTTTAGGAATACCAGATGTCTGCAACTGCTCTTTTAGGTTGGGTGGAACAAATGTTGAAATGTTGTTGGTAAAATTCACGCCGTCACGTGCACTTGATGGTTTGCCTATGGGTAGGGTTGCCAACTTTCTAGTCGCACAAAACCAAACACCTTAGCCCCGTCCCTTCCCTGAGGCTCCGCCTCTGCTCACTACATTCCTCCTCCCTCGGTGGTTCACTCTCCCCCACCCTCACTCACTTTCACTGGGCTGGGGCAAGGGGTTGGGGTGCGGGAGAGGGTGAGGTTGAGGGCTCTAACTGGGGTGTGAGCTCTGGGTGGGGCCAAAAATGAGGGGTTCAGGGTGTGGGAGGGGGCTTAGGACTTGGGCAGGGATTTGGGGTATGGGAGGGGGTGAGGGCTCTGGATGGAGGTGCAGGCTCTGGGTGGGGCTGGGGATGAGGGGTTTGGGATGCAGGAGGGGGCCCCGGGCTGAGGGATGGGGCCAAGGGATTCAGAGTACGGGAGGGGGCTGCGGGTTGAGGCAGGGGGTTGAGGTGCCAGAGGGGGTGAGAGCTCTGGGGTGGGGCTAGGGATGAGGGGTTCAGGATGTGGGAGGGGGCTCTGGGATGGGTATGCAGGAGGGGGTATGGGCACTGGGCTATGGGTGAGGGCTCTGGGCTGGGGCCAGGGATGAGGGGTTTGGAGTGCAGGGGGGGCTCCGGGTTTGGGGGGGCTCAGGGCTGGGGAAGGAGGTTGGGGCTCGGGGTTGGGGCACGGGCTTACATCAGGTGACTCCCGGTTAGTTGTGCAGCGGGGGGGCTAAGGCAGGCTGCCTGCCTGTCTGTCCTCGCACCGCGCTCCGCATGCCCCGAAAGCAGCCAGCAGGTCTGGGTCCTAGGCTGGGGGGCCAGGAGGCTCCACACGCCACTCTCGCCCTCAGATGCCACCCCCCCTCCCCTCCCCCGCAGCTCCCATTGGCTGGTTCCTGGCCAATGGGAGTGTGGAGCCGTGCATGGAGTCCCGTGGCCCCCCACCTAAAAATCCTGAGCCAGACCTGCTGGCCGCTTCCGGGGCACAGTGCGATACCAGCCAGGACAGGTAGGGACTAGCCTGTCTTAGCATCGCAGCCCTGCCGACCGCACTTTTAACTGCCCAGTCGGCAGTGCTGACCGAAGCTGTCAGGGTCCCTTTTCAACCGGGTTATTCCTGTCGAAAACCGGACACCTGGTCACCCTACCTATGGCTATATCTACACTGCACACTGCTTATGGCGGCATGTGAGTACATACCCTACACGCCTCCTAGCATGGGTATAAATAATGGTGTAGATGGTGAGGCACTGCTTATGTGTGTAAAGTAAAGACACACCTGAATCCTGTGGGTACATAGCCTATACGGCCATACGTGCTGGAACTAGGGGTGCTACTGCACCCCCTAGCTTGAAGTGATTTCCATTATATACTGGGATTACAGTTTGGTTCAATGGCTCACTGCACCCCCACTATACAAATTGTTCTAGTCCCCCTGTATATGGCTCTCTACATGCCCAAGTAGTGCCTCCCCCATCTACACTGCTATTTCTAGTGGTGTAGTGTTCCGCTGCCACCCTGCTGCTGGAGCCTTTAACTGCTGCCTCCCCCTGTCAGAGCCTTTCACTGTCATGCATAGCTACATACTGCAGTGTGGATGCAGCCTATTTTTCTTTGCTGTGTGTGGCTACACTTACGCTATATGCCGTCACAAGACATGTGTAGTGTAGACAAAACCTACGAGTAGAGACTTTCTTTGGTCAGTATTTATTGCCTGTTACTAGTACTGATCAAAAAAAGGGACACATTTTTGTGAAATTTGGAATATTACCTATCACATACAATTTTATTTTGAAGAATGGATGGAAAATAATGAGGAGCCAGAGTGAGACTAGTCTTAAAGTGGTTGCTAACACACTGCTGTATGCTGCCCAAGGTGTGATAGACTGGGCAGAGCCAAAGTTTTATCCCCGTCCCACTTGTCACTCTACAGAGCTAGTTTGGTATGCTGGGAATTAAGCGGCACTCTTGAGGCCAGCTATAAATTATTCCACTCCTCACCCATCTCACCCTAGGGGAGCAAAGCAGAGGAAGAACTGTGAATCTCCGAATCATAAACCGTCCCAGGGCTACTCATGGTGTGTGTGTGTGTGGGGGGTGCATCTTATGCATTGCCCCTTACACAGAGCTATTCCTAAAGGCACAGTTTAGCCCAAAGACAATATATCCATTATTGGGGTCACATTTTGTTATAAGTTCTACTCAGAAGTGACCCTGAAAATGTGCATGTTGGCTCATTCTATAAAAGTTATGATAGTCATCATGTAGCACACATGCAGCTAAATGCATATGAATACTTTTATTTGTGAGTTCTATAATGTAAGCAGTTTAATTTTAGGAAATGATAAAAAATTAATTTGAAATGAAATTATCCCCAATATCTATTTCTTCTGGCCTTTAATACTTCCTAATTAAGATTTCTTAGGTGTTCTTTCTTTTTTTTTTTTTTTTGCTTTGAATTGTGTTTTCTGTCAAGTGTATGATTTAAATTGGTGGCTCATTCATTAGGAATAGAGCTGGAGTTTAATGAACACAATAATAGGATTGGTTGTGGAATTGATGAGGAACTGAATAGAGCAGTTCACTCTGAGTCATTTGTATATACTGTATGTGATTGTGCTCTATGATATCTAAAGGCATAACAAGTTTGAAAAATAGAAAAAAATTCTCATAAGTAGCATGTCCTGATTCAAGCAAGAAGTAACAACAATGCATAAAGAAGAAAATAGAAAAAGTGTTTTGTTATTAAATGCAGACTTAGGCCTGGTCCCCACTAAGCCCCCACTTCGGACTAAGGTACGCAAATTCAGCTACGTTAATAACGTAGCTGAATTCGAAGTACCTTAGTCCGAACTTACCGCGGGTCCAGACGCGGCAGGCAGGCTCCCCCGTCGATGCCGCGTACTCCTCTCGCCGAGCTGGAGTACCGGCGTCGACGGCGAGCACTTCCGGGATCGATCCCAGAACATCGATTGC
Organism: Emys orbicularis; assembly: GCF_028017835.1. NCBI lineage: Eukaryota > Metazoa > Chordata > Testudines > Emydidae > Emys > Emys orbicularis. The sequence goes on along the minus strand of NC_088683.1, from coordinate 260,923,833 downwards.
CTGCCGCCGGACCCTCCGGTAAGTGTAGACGTACCCTTAGAAAACTGTCACTCCTTTTTGTGCTCATATCCTGAGAGCTGTCATTCTTGACACAAATCTTGAGCCTGTGAGAATCTTTAGGGTGAACTGAAGTGTAAAGAGCTACATAGTTGATATTCTACAATTCTGAAATTGTTTGTGATACTAGAGAAGGTCTATATGTTTGTAAGTTCAGTTGTTTTATGCCAACAGATGTATTGTTTTTGAGAAAAGCTGGTAAACTATTTAAACAATAAGACCCAGCAGGATTTGGTGGTTCTGTCAAACACCAAATGGCTAGTGTTTTTTTTTTTTTTTGCTTGGCATAAAGATGAAGGTTGAGTGCCTTCAAACACTCTTTTTGTGTGTATCTTGGGTATCTTAAATCTAGTGCTCCTATTTATTGTTTGATTGATTGATGGATTGAGAAAAATATATATGTTCTGTTATTTCCAAGGATTCACATCTGGGGATGGATATAGAGCACCAAATCCTGTTCATCTTGGTTACCCAACAACACAGGGGGTAGCCTCAGTGTCTGATTATCTCTGCCTTAAAATGACAATTATAATATTTTTTGTATATATATGTATAATCACAGTACCTTTTGGTCAATGATCTCCAGCACTTAAAAAAGGTCCCATTTAGTCCCTTTTCACAGATGAAGAGACTGAGGCACATACAGGTTAACTGATTTACCCAGTCACACAATGAATCAGTGATAAATGTAGGAAAAGAACCCAGAACTTCGGACTCCCAGGGCCAGATACTGCACCTATTAAAGTAATTGGCAAAACCGCCATTGACTTCAAGCTTGTACCCTCAGTGTTTTTGCACTGATCACATTGGTCAATTACTGATGAAATAACATTGTGAATGCCATTTTCTTTTTGGTTTTGTTAAAATGTGGATTTGCCAGTTGTTCACTTCAAACACATCTAGGTGACTATTATCTATTTGTCTATATGTTCTTCTGGCATCTAGAAACATTAAACTTGCCAGCTGATATTAACAATGATTCAACCTGCACTGTGAGCATAGTAGAATTCACTGCACAATGTATCAGTCTTTATCGTATTTTATAGCAGTTCTCTTATAGTTGATGTATTGTACTTTTACAACATATAAGCAATTTTCCTTTTGGTAACAGAATTTGTTTCTATAACATTTAGATTGTACACTCTTTAGGCCTCTTATCTCCTGTGTTTGGAAAGCGCCAAGCACATTTTGGGTGCTACTGTGATATAAATAATAAAAAAACATTATTCATACATTAGATGCTGAGCACCTTCTACTCCTATTGACAGTTTAACTCCCGACTCTCACTGAGTTTCCTCTGTTATGTTCTGTGCAGCTGAATTCCAATAGCATATTAAGTTCCATATGCTGAGAAGGGTGAAGCTACAGGAATATGGGAGCTCTGTTTGGTGGCAGCCGATATGTGATTTACAAGTGCATTAACTTTTCAACTCTCGATCATCTTCATCAGAAACAGTCAATGAAGAGGGCAGGAGTGTTCTACTTCAACTTGGAGTCTTGTCACGTTTAGGGATTGCAAATAGCATATATGTACATTTCCATATACTTAAGTCCCCATTAAACCCATACAGAATATATGCCTTAAAATTAATAATCTTTCTAATTTACTTTTATTGCTTAAAATAAAGTATGAAGAGTTATTTGGGAAGTATAGACAACTTTTTGGTTTCTTAATGCAGAATAAACATTTATATCAATTGTAGTGGTTGTCACTTGTAATTGAAACTAGGGCATTACACTGCAGGGTGAGCGGCTATGAAGTTAGATTATTTGAATGTATGATTTGTATTTTCCAGGTCAAGTTAATGCCTCCAGCACCAAATGATGACCTGGCTACTCTGAGTGAGCTAACAGACAGCAGCCTGCTCTATGAGATTCAGAAACGTTTCAGTAACAATCAGATATATGTGAGTGGCTTTGAAACTGCTTACTGCAGCATTTTTATTCAGTTACCTACAGTCAACTTTCAGTGATGAGCAATTAAAGAAAATAGTATTGGACTGTTAGTAATTCCAGCTAAGCAGAATTACTAGACACTAGGCTGGCAAGTATTGCTGACTAATATTAAGATGAATGAAGGTGTATGTGTGTGTTAAATTTACAACTACTCAAATTTAATTGGGAAAGTCTGAAATTAGGGCAAAAAAAGATATAGTGAGTATGCACAGGTATGTCTGTATGTATATTTACCAGAAAATATGTGCTGGTAAAATGTGATAGGGGCATGTGAACTCATTCCTCTTAAACTATCAAGAGATTTCTGTCTTTAACTTTAGGTAAGCATAATTTTCATGCAGGCTTCTGATTACAATAACCGGAATGGAATAGAGATTTGGATAACAAATCCAGAAATCAGTATACAGCATTTGATTCCCTGTTACTTTTTCCAACAATTTACATGAATAATTCTCTTGATATTGTTATGTTAATGATTTAGACACAGTAAAATAATTACAAGATGATTTACATGCAAAAGATTTTTCTGTTCTTGCCATGTTAAACAGAGGGAGAATCCAGTCAGCCATAGATTATTTCAAAAGTAAAATCTGCATATGCATATTTCTGGCATCCCTATTCATAACTACTTACCCTTTTCTAGCTTATTGAACAGCTGATTAGGTAATTTGCATGCAAATGTGAAATCTGTGAATCTGATTTAATCTAATGAATTGACAGAGTGTGGTTAGACCAGAGAAATGCAGAGATTCAGAATGTCACAAACAACAAGCTACTGTAAACACCTGAAATTAAATACGGGAATTACGTTCATAGGTACTATGATATTGGTTGGTAGTAACAATGCTGTTCAGATGCTGAGATTATATTTATGTTCCTGCCTTTTTTGTTTATGTGAATCCTCCTTTTTATCTCATTTTCAGAGGTACTGAGCATGCACAACTCTGACTCAAATCAATGGGAGCTACAAATGCTCAGCATCTATGAAAATCAGGGCCAAGTGTAGGTTTACTCTTAAAATAGTTCACCTGATATCTCATTCTCAGGATTGACCCTGAGGTTCTACGTCTGCCTATCCTTCTGGCCTAATTAAATATTTTTGTTTTGTTCAAGAGCACAATAGTGATCTCGAAGCCATTGATCAGTGCTGTTATGGTTAATAGCAGCCATTTGTGCAATGTGTGGCGATTGCCATCAGAACTGAAAAACCTCTCATCCATTATTTACCTGGGCTCCATCATCTCAGAAAGGAAAAAGCCGTTGGAGGCCATTTCCAAACCCAGATCTCCCTCACCATAGCACACATACTGCCATGCTCACTGAAGCTGTTGCAGAGAGGCATAAACTACATCTGCCCTATCCAACAGGGGATCTAAGCAGGGCTTCATTCTGAGGGCAGGTGGTTTTATTGTACCTCCCCTCCAAAAGGATGTTCTGTTGGTGGAGAGAGGTGGGGCACGTGGGCAGATGGGTAGATTTGATTTTTTTGTTGCAACCCAGAAGTCCCATCTGTGATGGTTGCTCAGGGGATACGCTAAATCAGCATAGCCTCAGGTCCCAGGTCAGTGCTGCCTAGTTTTGTGTTTCATAGACACCTTATACACTCCTGTGCAGAACACTGGGTGAATGTAGCTGCTTTGTAAGAAATATTTGAATAGGAATAACTGATACCTTTATGTTACTGGAAATATGGGTGCCTTGATAAGCCTAAACTATTTGTGTAAATAGATTTTTAGAATGAGCTAATGATAGGTGTCTTAGAACAATTTTTAAAAGAATCAACAGTTAAACAGAACTTTAATACAATGAAAGTTTCAAATCACTAGGACTATTATATGTTTGAATGGCATCAAAAGAATTTTGGAATACTATTGGTTGCTGGATTTCTAATGACAATGGGCCAGGTCCTGGGCTTCAGTCAAGGAACACGGCAAAGCTTGTGCGGGGAGACAGAGAATGGATGCAAAGGCATCTTTAACCGCCCACCCCACCCCTGCACCCCATGTGCTCTCCTGATCCTGGGACTGACTGGGCGCAGATCCGTTCTTTGGCGTACATTAGAATAGCATTCAGGGTTTACAGTGGGTGCCAACAGCCCCAAGTGGCCTTTTTGGCATATGGAAATCAGCTGGTGATTAGAGAGCCGAGGCCTCACCCTCTTACAGTTTGCAGCTAGCAAAACGGTGGCATAGGACTCACTATCACATTTCTACAGCATCAGAGGATCACCCTTTGTGGACGGAATCCTGCAGAGATTGGTTAAGAAACTGCCTGTGCTGGCTTTATGGCAGTTTTCCACAAAGGATGTGACACAGAGCGGCTCCAGGGGCCTGGGCCTAGTGATTTGACATAATATTTTTGCGTTCTTTGGGCTTCTAAATATTATAAAAAGCAATTTGAGGGCTGTATTGTGACAGATAATTGTGTACATGAAAATAAACTATTAAGTATAGTCTTTTTACACAAAAGTAAAGCTAAAACTGAGTTCAGACATTGTCCATAGTGCTGTATAAGACACAGAAGACAACATGGTCCTTTCCACCAGGAGACAACACAAAACACATTGACACAGTAGAGGAAAATTCTCCCTCAGGCCATTGCTTGTTTCCTTTGTCTTTTTTTATTAGTGTTTTTTTTTTTATTTGGTTGGTTGTTTTTTTGCTTTGTTTTGTTTTATTGGTTTGTTTTGGTAACAGTATGTCTGAAACATTTTTCTTTAAGTAAGTCAGTGTTTGTGGGCAGAATCTTTTAAAAGCACAATAATAACTGAATTATTTAATTAAGAATATGTTGAAAAACACTTTTTGATGTTCTAATACAATGTAAACAGAAGTTCACATTACTTTTAGTACACCTCTACCCCTATATAATGCGACTCGATATAACACAAATTCGGATGTAACACGGTAAAGCAGCGCTCGGGGCGGGGAGGGGCTGCGCGCTCCGGCGGATCAAAGCAAGTTCGGTATAACGCGGTTTCACCTATAACGCGGTAAGATTTTTTGGCTCCTGAGAACAGCGTTATATCGGGGTAGAGGTATATGTGAAAAAAAATTACTAAATTCTACTTTTCCTCAACAACTACAGCTATCATTTCAGTCATTATCAGTTTGACAAAACACCTAATGGTATTAGAATTTTATGAATCAATTAGAAAAGCACTTGCCACCAAACAATTCTTCAGTTTTTATTTTTAGTTTTCTATAGTGCATAGTGTTAAAATAATCAGGGCCAATATGTGTTTCAGTTGGCTTGCTCTTACGTTCTTTTGTTATTATTCTTTGTAGAAACTACTCTTCAGCTGCCCCATATATGAACAAGGTTAAAAACTAAATACCATTATAGGAATCAATGGTCCCAGATTCTGTTATGGAAAATCTTTGCTGGGTGAAAAACTAGGGCGGAGGTGGGTGGGAAAGGTGGTTTAAAGTCACCTTTACATATCCTGGCTCCTGAGGCCATCCCATCACTGGTGTGCTCTCTGGTACAAGCTAGAGAAGCCTTTCACTGGCTGCTTGTGGGCCCAAAGAGCTGATATGGCAATCTGGCCATGCCTCTTATGTCAGGAATCAGAAGATGTGTGGAGACATTATCTCTAGTCCACTGGGAGGTGAGTAAGAAGTAAGGCACAAAGCAGTCAGGATATACTGGAGAATGCAGCCCAGTGGATTCATGTAGTGTTTGTTCTAATATTGCGGATGAAATCCTGGCCCCATTGCAGACAATGGGAATTTTGTCATTGACTTCAGTGTAGTCAATATTTAGAATTTTATTTATATGTATGTAGGTTGTGTCATAATTATGTTGATTACTGTCTTTTATCCCAGTAACAACTTTTTAAATACCCATTCAGTTTATCTAACTCTACTAGCACTACTAGCATGGTCTATCCCATAATAAGATGATGGAGCAATTGGGTTGTGTGATAGGAACTTCACTCATTTTTGCTAAGCTTAACAAATGGTGAATTACAGATTCATTTAACAAATAATCTTACAATAATATATGCAATGCAATTCCTTTGTTAATCATTTTACTTTGTGAAGCACTTAGTGTTAATTATATTTTTTATAATAATACAATCTGAATTGTAAATTTGGATCTTAGTTTTTAAGAGCAAGAATTTAAAAGGTTCTGAATTGTGGAACTATGAACTTGTAATTCGTTTGTTGATTACTGGATTTAAGATGCTTTTGCAAAAAGTCTTTTCTGAAGGAAAATCATTAACTTCCTGAAAGATCTAATTTATCACTTAATAAACCAATTATAATTTGTTTTCCAGACCTACGTTGGAGATATACTGTTGCTGGTTAATCCATTTAAAGAACTTCCAATTTATTCCACTATGGTAAGCATTTTCTTCTAAAAATGTTATGATGTAGATCTACTTCAGTGGAGTTTCATTCATATAGCACATCTGGGATCCCAAAGCACTAAAAAGGAAAACAATAAGAAATACCTCTGTTCTTTTCATATTAGGAAGATCTCATTTGAATTTTGCATTAGTAGCAATAACTTTAATTTTGCCGAAGGCACACAGTGTCTTGTTCATATCTTTATGAATGTCTCCTTCAGGCCATAACCATCTTTATTTTGTTTTATGATGTTGCCTGTTACTTATCTTCTTCTCCTTGAGTGCTACTAGTGTGAAACAGCAATCTTGCCACAGGTGACAATAAGCAGAACAATATTTCATTCACGGATTATTTGGGTACCAAAAAAAAAAAAAGTTCCTAAAAGTGATGGTTCAATTGGGCCTGGGCAAAGCTCTCTTTCACTAATCTTATTTGATGAACTCCAGTCCACTTATAAATAAGGTGTCTGTCATTTCAGTATCAAAATATTGGTACTCTTGCAATGTGGGCATAACATAAATTTACATTATGTTTTACATGTCATGTCTCAGTCTAGCCCAGTCATTTTAGATGCACAGTGTCAGTGTGAAGCATTGAATTTTGCCTCTTTATTATTATTATTATTATTATTGTTATTATTATTATTATTATTATTTGTGCTATATTGAAATGGGGCCCTTGTGCTAAGAACTGTACAAACGGGTAGTAATTTTGCTTACAAGACTTACAGAGAGTTTGTAGTATTCAGAATCACCATTAGCAGACTATAGGTTCTGACTGTTTAAAATGTCACATGTATGACCTAATAGTAAACTGGGGGAAACAAATGGTGTAAAGTACAGGTGGCAGGAGCAGCAGATTAAAATTTGGTCCTTAAGTTGGAAATCTCCCACCTTGTTGAATATGGAATTCCTCAAGCCCTCTCCTCATAGAGCAGGACTGGGCAACCTTAAGGTAGTACAGAGGCACAAAATCCACTAAAACCCTTTGGTGGGCCACACATTGTTTTTAGAGGCTACCCCTATTGCATAGCTCAGAAATGTTTGCAACAATACAGCACGTTAACGAATACTTAAACAGGTATTAACAGTGTAAAACTGAAGTCTGAGCATGTGCTACATTTCCAGTTTCCTTGTCAGTGGGATCCTGCCTTATACGTGAGTTGCATTCCAAGAGGCACATGCATGTGCAAGGGGTTCTCTTCCCCTCTGTGATGGGTTGGATCACAGAAACCCTCTTGGGGCTGCCAACTGATGTACCAAGACTACTTCTGCCCCTGCTTTCCCTGCCCTCCCAGCTTGGGACTTCAGTGCCCTGCCTGGTTTGAGCCAGGCCCGCTAACCTGCTGCAAACCCAGACCTAAGTCTGAACCACGTCCCCTAACAGCTGTAGGCTTAAACTGAAAGCAGCTTAAGAAGTGTTCCTGTCTTTAACACTCAGATGCCTAACACCCAATGGGGTCCAAACCCCAAATAAATCTGTTTTACCCTGTATAAAACTTATGCAGGGTAAACTCATAAATTGTTCGCCCTCTATAACACTGATAGAGAGGTATGCACAGCTATTCCTCCCCCCCCCCCAGGTATTAATACATACTCTGGGTTAATTAATAAGTAAAAAGTGATTTATTAAATACAGAACGTAGGATTTAAGTGTTTCCAACTAATAGCAGACAGAACAAAGTGAATTACCAAGCAAAATAAAATAGAACACGCAAGTCTATGTCTTATACAGTAAGAAAACTGAATACAGATAAAAACCTCACCCTCAGAGGAATTCCAGTAAGTTTCCTTTTACAGACTAGTCTCCTTCTAGTCTGAGTCCAACAATCACTCACACCCCCTGTAGTTACTGTCCTTTGTTCCAGTTTCTTTCAGATATCCTAGCCAGCTGAAGACAAAATGGAGGCATCTTCCAGGGGTTTAAATAGACTTTCTCTTGTGGGTGGAGATCCCCTCCTCTCTCCTATGCAAAGTCCAACTCCAAGATGGAGTTTTGGAGTCACATGGGCAAGTCACTTGTCCATGCATGACTCAGTTTTTACAGGCAGCAGCCATTGTTTACAAGCTACCCTGAATGTCCTCAGGTAGACTTCTTATGTGGATTGGAGCCTTCCAAGATTCATTGTCCTGTAAGTGTTTTTTGATTGGGCACTTAATTTGCACATTCCTTTCTCAAGAAGCTGATCAAATGCTTTACTAAGGCTACTTAGAAATCAAGCAAGTACACAGCCAGTATTCATAACTTTGAATACAAAATTGATAAATGCATACAAATAGGATGAATACATTCAGTACATCATAACCTTTACATAGATATGTTACATGGCATATGTAGCATAAAACATATTACAGTTATGTTCATTCATAAGCATATTTCCATAAAGCCTTATGGGGTGTAACGTCACACCCTCACTTTGCATTGCTGCATATGGCCTTACTGAGCTGCCATCTCTCCTAGAGTGACCCTGAAAGAGGAAGAGGTAGAGGAGGCAGAATGAGGAAATGGCAGGGGTTCTGGGAAGCAGGAAGCCGGGTCCAAGACCTCTCCCCTCCCACCAGAGACACTGGAACTCTGAATTTGTAGTAGCATCTATGGCTGGAGGGGGTGGTGAGGCAGGCCCAGGCACTAGTTATGTATTGAATTTGCAGGGGTGAAAGTAACTTAAAGGACTTACCGGTATGCCGGAGTCCTGAACAGGTGGCGGGGCCTCAACCAGAAGGGGGTGTGGCCTCAACCGGACGAGGCGGGGCCTTTAGAGCCCCAGGGCCTTTAAATCGAGATTTAAAGGACCCGGGGCTCCGGCTGCGGTAGTGGCAGCTGGGAGCCCTTGACCCTTTAAATCACCGCCGGAGCTACCAGCTGCAGAGGAGGCTGGGAGCCCCGGGGCACAGGGTCCATTTAAAGGGCCTGGGGCTCCAGCTGCCACTACAGCAGTGGAGCCCCGGGCCCTTTAAATTGCTGAAGGAGCCCCGGGGGCTCCCGGCTGCCGCAGGTACCCCAGGACTCTGGCAGCGGGACTCGGGCGGCGATTTAAAGGGCCCGGGGCTCCGGCCGCTGCCGGGAGCCCCAGGCCCTTTAAATCGCTGCCTGGGGAAGCAGCTACCCCTGGGGAAGCTGGTCCGGTATGGCGTACCGGCTCTTGCCATACCGGACCGGCTTACTTTCACCTCTGTGAATTTGTACACCAGACCTCAGCTTCTGCCTCTTCTCCCAAAACCTGCAAAGTGCACTGTTGGAATTATGGGGTATGGCCTAGGGTATGGTTAGAACATAACCCTTTGAGCTCCTATGAGCCTGCCCACTGGGATTACTTCCACTTCTTCCAGAGTAAACTATCTGCATGGTCACTGTGTATTATGCAGGTATTTCTTGTTTGGTCAGAATACAATGGCAAAATAACACAGCTGGTGCTATTTTGTCCCTGTTTTTTGAGGTAAAAGTCAACAGGACCTGATTTTTGCCCTTGATGTCAAAATTATCATAAAGGACTTAATCATTCAGACAGTCTGTACTCGTTGTAACTCTATGAACCAACCACATTGTTCTAGAACATAAACTAGTCTCTTCCAACTAGAGGAGAAATAATCCTGGATCTATTTCGGACCTGCAAAGAGGCACTTTCTGAAAATGTCAGAATAAGAGGGAAGCGGGACATCATTGACTACAAAGCACTGCAATTCAGCAGTTAGGAAATAGATTCTCAGAAAGTACTCTCATCAGTATATTGGATGCTAAGAAAGCAGATATGGAGGAATTAAGAAATCAAGACACCATACTGCTCTCTTTGCAGGCAATGGGAGCTGTTCAGTTGACTTCAGTAGGAGTAGGTTGGTGTCTGTTCTAAAGACCATTGAAGTTAATGGCTATCTTTCCCATAGGCTTTGTTGGGCTTTGGATCAGACAGGAGGAAGTATTAAAATCTACCACTGTAGAAGAAGGCAGGGAAATCCTGGCAGACTACAGGTGCAAGAAGCAATAATTCCCCTGACAAAGAGTTAGGTATGAAACACTCTAAGAGCCTTTATTGTATACTGAAGAAGAACGAGGCAATCAAAATGGATACTAGTCCGGGGAAAGAGGAGGCCAGACAAAAAGTAGACATGTTAATTTCAGACATATGGGAATATAAAGAACTTTTACAAATATATCAGTGAAAAACAAATTAATAGAGGAAAAGCTGAAAGGAGGAGTGAGTGAAATTACCAATTATTCAAAAATGTTTGAGCCTTTCAACCCTTGAAAAACCTGTTATCAATAAGAAAAATAAGGAAAAGTATTTTGAACAAGTGGAAAATGAGAAAAATCTTACCATGCTCATAAATACCCTGGTAATATATGTAGTATAACAAAACCCATGAAAGACTAACCCTTATAAAATGTTTAATGATTCGGTGAATAACTACTTAGACTGTGAACTTCATGGGGCAGGAACTGTCTTTTTGTTCTGTGTTTGTACAGCACCTAGCACGATGGAGCTTTGATCCCTGTTGTGGGGCCACTAGGCAATACCACAATAGAAATAATAAGAATAATTAAGAAGCAAATTCTATTTCTTTAATGTTTTCTTGTTTTTGAAGTCAAAATATTTAAGAAATATGGGGCCATTTTTTATCTAACTATGTGGAGAAAATATTTTCTTATGAAGATTACTGTGGTGATTTTGATTGGTGACTTCTGATTGCCATTGCATTTCAAGATGGTATGGCTGGTTGGCACTAATTACAGAAATGTCCTGCATCTCTTTAGCTTATATTACATTGAATCCCATAACTGTTAGATGTGCTGGGCATTAATGTAATGAAAATAGATGGTGTAAATCCATTAACCACTATATATGCTGAGATCTTGCGCAATGTGACTAATTAGTTAGTGCCCCTTTTTTAAATTTTTTTTTTCAATTATCATCATTCAAAAATAGAAAGAAACATTGGGGGTGACAGTATTTTTTTAAAGCCACTGATGAAGTACTGAAAAGATCACATTCAACAACAGCAATATTTCACATGTACTTTTTTAAAATCACTTCTCATTATCTTTTAAAGCCTTTAGCTTTAAAAATACTCCAGTGACCTCCAACACTTATTCTAGTAACCTTCTAATTACTGAAAATAAATCATTTTATGCGAAACTTTTCTTTCTCAGATGATATAAAGCACATGCTAGTGAACACAGATTTATGTTATTCTACTTGGTACCAAGTGTCAATTTAAAATAATGAAGCAATAATAGCTGCTAGGAACCTACAGGTGTCATCTGGGCGGTGTATAAGTAGTCCCTTGTAAAGGCAACAAGTACTATAATAGCCCCATCTTGCTACCTATATGCAGGGCCGCCCAGAGGGGGGAGCAAATGGGGCAATTTGCCCCAGGCCCTGGGCCCCGCAGTGGCCCCGGCCCGGCAGCGGTCGGGTCTTCGGCAGCCCTGCGAGCCCTGGCCCGGCAGCGGTCCGGGTCTTCGGCAGCATTTCGGCGGCGGAGGGCCCTTCAGTGCTGCCGAAGATGAGGAGTGACTGAAGGGTCCCACTCCGCCAAAATGCCGTTGAAGACCCGGACCGCCGCCGGGTGAGTACAAGTGCCGCAGCTCCCCCGCTTTGCCCCAGGCCCCCTGAATCCTCTGGGCGGCCCTGCCTATATGTAGTATTTCTTTAAGACCATGATAGGATAGAAATAATAAAAAGTCTGATTTATTAATCGGTAATCTGATCTTGCAAATATTTAACACATGAGTTCAGTGGGACTAGTAATGTATATCAAGTTTTTGTAGGATCAAGTCTGTGGTTTGTAACTTGTTGAAATATTCTGCTATTCATGACAAAAAGAAAAAGGAAATATTCACTTTCTAGGGTAGGTGAGTAGCTCTGTGTTGTCTCATCTAATACAGAGATACAGTTAGTGAAATACAATAGTACGTAAGACAGGCTCAGCATTTTTTAAATGAGCTAAACTATAGATATTTACAAGCCAATTTTGCTGAAGGCTCTGATTCTAATTAGTTACCAGTCCTTAAATGTCAGGTTTGTCTCAGAGGAATGTAGGGTAACAGTAGGATAACTGGTTTTTGCCATTTTTAGCCAATGAGAGTAGAGCATGCTGCTAATTATGTGTATTACAGAAGTGTTTCTAAATTGCAAATAAAGTATTACTGGGAGACTGCTGTGTCATATAATAAATTAATTAACTTGTAACCTGATTTCATTGATCTCTGTCTTATTATTTCAAAGGGCATCCATGCTATTTTTGTTTAAGATTTTAAAACCAGAACATTGAAGGATTATCATGTGAAGTATAAATAATGTAACTTAATATATTATCTGTTTTTTTAACAATTGGCCAAATCTGCATGATTGGCCACCATTATTATAATTAAGTATTAAAATAGCATATCTTAAATAGAACTCTTATGATGATATTGATATATGTATTGCTTTAATGAAATGCTTTACAAATAGTTTAAGGAACCCAAATAGTTTGTTTATATTGTCTAGGGAGCCCTAAGGAAGCCCCTTATTGAAGAGATGAAACAATATTGGTTTAGAATTTGCCACCTGTGTTAATGTTCAGTTATTTTTCAGGTCACCCAACTTTACCTAAGTGACTCTGGCAAACTGTGTTCCTCACTTCCCCCACATATATTCTCCTGTGCTGAAAGGGCTTACCACATGCTTTTCCAGGAGCGACGTCCTCAATGCTTTATTCTCAGGTGAAAATCTATCTTTCTATTAAGTGATTTATAACTCATGCCTTTGAAATGTTTCCCCAGGGACTCTGCAGACAAGGTTTCCTTTTTATTTTTTCCCTCCAATTGATTTATTCTTATTTACTCATATGTCTCATATATTGCAACATAACAGTGTGAAAGAAAATATTTAATTCAGTGTAACTGTTATTCATTTTGTTGGAGAAATATCAGCTTCATTCAACTGCATCTTTAATAACAAAGATTTGTCCACAATCCAAAATTGTTTTTGGTTTTTAGTTATATCAAACTGATTATGAACTAGGATCCAAACTAGAGAGGAGGGATTGTCCAATGGCTCAGATGTAACCTAGGACTTGGGAGACATGGGCTAAAGTCCCTGCTCTGCCATGGACTTCCTGGGTGACTCTGAGCAAGTCTTTCTGTGCCTCAGTTCCCCATCCTGTTAAATGGGGATAGAAGTAATTTTCAGGGGTTTGGTAGTTATAAATACTTTATAGATTGTGGGGCTGCCTGCACTAGGGGCCATATAAATACCTAAATTAGACAGAACTGGCTAATCAGACTGCTTCATGGTTATGAAAGTTGAGGTAACTGAATAGACATAATCACATGTATATATTTTCATTAAATTGTACTTTAATAGATAAATGTTTTTTTCTAATCAGTAGAAGCACTATATATTCCCTGAGCTTCACTGAATATAGTAAGTAATCATTTGTGTACTATGTGTTCATTTAAAAAATACTGTGCAGTTTTAAAAACAAAGCTGTACTTTTATGGAAAAACTGACTGCTGGTTGGCTGAAACAAACCATACACCTGTTTTATAACATAATCAGAATGGAGCTGTTACTGAACTGTGCAGGGAACAGTGACCTTTAAGCAGCAGAAAACCATTATCCTGTGCTCACATTCTCTTTATTTATATTTTTATTGAGGTGAAATAATTTGTTTGATAAAAATAAAAAATTCCCTGGCATTCAGTGTTTTCGATCAAGAGCTCCACAGAATATGAACTCTCACTTCATATCCATTTGGGACATAGCTGGTAGATTAATAGTGTTGAGGGGTTGGCAACAATAGTGTATGAGGTGGAGCAGTAGGTAAAATGTACTTACATTTTGAAAAATGTCAAATACCAAATTAAGATACTAATGTATAATATTGGCAAATGCTATAAATGGAGAGATATTCAATTCAATAAAGAACTGGTTTAGCGACAGAGAGCAGATGATGGTGATAATTTTAGATAAGGAGGGAGGCGATACGTGGTACAGCAGAGCTCAGGATATTGAGCCCCGATCCAGTTCATTCTAGGTTACAGTATATCAGTGACCTGATGGAGGGATGATGTTAGAGTGTTCTGCTGAGATCATTAGAACTTGATGTTATATCCAACGCAATCCACAGACATACACATTCCAGGCATCTTTTAGTTGGACTCTAATTGGATCCAAAGTTTAGTATGGAACTGGAAGCTGAAGAGAAAAAGAATTTGTAAAGCTGTGACTTACTGGATAACCTAAGACCAAGAGTTAGGGTCCTTGAACAATTCTCTCTCTCACTCTCGCTCTTTTCTTTAACAATAACGGAGGGTATGTCTACACGGCAGTGTGCAGCGGCAGTCAAAAAAGCAAACGGGATGTTAGGAATCATTAAAAAGGGGATAGAGAATAAGACGGAGAATATCTTATTGCCCTTATATAAATCCATGGTACGCCCACATCTTGAATATTGCGTACAGATGTGGTCTCCTCATCTCAATAAAGTTATACTGGCATTAGAAAAGGTTCAGAGAAGGGCAACTAAAATGATTAGGGGTTTGGAATGGGTCCCATATGAGGAGAGATTAAAGAGGCTAGGACTTTTCAGCTTGGAAAAGAGGAGACTAACGGGGGATATGATAGAGGTATATAAAATCATAAGTGATGTGGAGAAAGTAAGCAAGGAAAAGTTATTTACGGCCATTCTTATGTTCTTATGCAATTAGACACCCGCGGTTTGCCAATGCCAGCTGACTCAGGCTTGTGGGGCTCAGGCTAAGGGGCTGTTTAATTGCGGTGTAGCTGGTCAGGCTTGGCTGGAGGTGGCAGGGACCCAGAGCTCAGGCTGCAGCTTGAGCTCTAACGTCTACACCACAATTAAACAGCCCCTTACTTGAGCCCCGCAAGCCCAAGTCATAGGCCAGCTGCAAGGGTCAAATTGCAGTGTAGACGTACCCTGAAAGACCAGGGGGGAATTGAGAATTTTCTGAAGTACTTGAAGAAAAGTTCTTTCCTGTCTGAAATCAGTTTAGATTCTGTTATGTGTAACTGTAATATACCCCCCATCATGAATCATTAGCAGGGTTTGAATGCTGAGATTCATAGACTAATTAATGCCCATTTTTTATATAAACCAAAACCAAAGCTAAACACAATTATTGTAAGGCCATTTCTCCTGGTCAGAAGTGGTCATGAGAGATCCCTTTATTAGTCTCATTAACATTATTAATAATAATAATAAAATATCAGTGATGTGGTTCCAAAATAACAGACAGTGGCTTCTGAGTTAACAGGAATCCTTTATTTGTTCTCCTTGTGATATTTTCTTCTGTTTCTGGTTCAGGTGGGTAGTCTGAACTGTTACCCGGGGTTCTTTCAACCCAAAGCTCTTGGTAACTTTTACTCTGCGAGGTGGTGTCAGGAAATAAATCAGGGGAGACACGGCCGTTCGACCAATAGATGGCTGGCACAAACAGGACAACACAAGAGTGCTTTCACTTAAAGCTAAACTTTACTTAGTCTCAAGCACTTACACATGTCCGCAACAGATTAGTGAAACACCCCCAACCCTTGATCATTACCAAAGCTGAGTGTGGCTCTCGAGTGACACAGCGGCAGGCTTCCGGTGGCCAAATCTTCCGTCTGCCGGTGGGGACCACAAGATGTATCCAGAAGGAGAGTCCAAAAAGAGTCCAAAAGAGTCCCCAAACGAGTCCAACTACCTCAAACTTTTTCCCTTTATTTATACATTAGTAATAGAATGACATGTCCCTTAAAGAAAACTAGTTAAACTAAGCAGTTTCAATGGTCAAGCAAGAGGTTCCTTCTGATTACTGATTAACCAGGTGTGGGTTTTTCCAGTGTTTGTAGCCTTGAGACCCCAATAGACATTCCTGGGGCACATCCTGCTCTTTTAAAATGCATGTATCAGCAACTTCAAAACAATTCTTATCCGGAAGGATGCGGGGTCAAGCTGCCCTTTCTGTGGCACCCCAAACCTCCCTCCCCTCTGCCTTGGTCAAGCTGCATGGCCACTTTACAGCCTGCTGACTAGGTTGCTTTATCAATAAGCCATAGTGGTTTCAGGCACTTTACTGGTTTGCCAAAATCTCCCCTTACAGAACTATCCAACATACCAGTGTAGAAGTGGAGAGTAAAGTATCAGCCCTCCACACAGGCAAGCAGCTAACCCAGAGTCTGAAGTGTGCTGATCTTGTTACTCATAGTTTGGTCTATCTTTTGTAATTGCTTAATATAGTAAAATCTTGCTACTATGTACTAATGAGCAGGAGAGCTATTGCAAATTATAGTAGGCCCTAATCGTGTAAAGTGATTCACATGGATGGACTGTATCACCATGTGGAGTCCCCTTGAAGTTAAACGGTAATCCATGCTGGCATAAGGGTCTGCGCTTGCAAAGGGAATTAATGAGTAAGTGAAATGTATTAAGAAAAATAAGCAAAGATATTCATTTGTTTGACAAGTCTAGTCTAGTTTTAATTATTGATGTCAATGCTTTATAGTGTCAGCACAGAACTTTGTAATAAGTTTTATAAAAATAATGGTGTTTTAGTAATAGTTCTTACTACAATAATCTTTACTAACAAGTGAAGAGAGGTTGTTAATTTTGAGTGCAAAGTGTGGGATGTGTAGATAAGCAAATTAGTTGGGTCCCATGGTATTAATACTTAGCACTTATGTTTTGCTTTGTATTTTCAATTGTCAACATGTTGTACTCACATTAACTGCTTACTGTTAAATAAATAAAGCAACACTACTATTGTGACCAAATACCCCCTTTTTTAATTCCTCCTGAAGAGTCTGTAAAGAAAGAAAGAAAAAACACACACACACTCTACAGAAATGCTTTATTTTGTCTGCAGTACATCGAACAACCTAGTACATTTTTGGAAGAGACTAAGGAAACCTGGAAATACTGTACACTCTTTCATCCTCATCACCCTCATCAAGCATGTCACCTTGTTTTATTAGTGAAGTTAGTGTTTATCTTCTATTAGCCGTGTTTTTAGTTCCGTTTTTCTTGAGCTGCCTGAAGCTTATGTGCAAGAAGGCATTTCCCATGGGTTTAGTGGCCTTTACTAATCATTTATTAATTACTCTTTCATTGGACACACATACTGCATCTAATGAATTCTGTATGCAGTGTAACTATTATTGGTACACTTTTTCTCAGCTGATTTAGACATTTTTTCCTTCCACGTTTGCCCAAGAAATAGTAACCACCAGGTGCCACATTCAGGTAACATGCGTTTTGATATCAGGAGTCAGTTAAAAATGTCTTTCATCTTACTTTATTTTCACCCCCTAATCACGTGCTTAACTTTCTGACTATGAGTAGTCCCAGTGACTTCGGTGGGACTGTTCACATGCATAAAGTTATGCTTAAATACTTGCTGGCTCAGGGCTAGAGTAAGGTTGAGCCCGAAGAGTACAGTCCTTGTTGCCTACTAGTGCCCTTGTGTGTGCTACTCTAGCTCACTTTGGGAGAGATGTGGGGAGAGCATGGCGGCCTCCTATCTCTTCACCACTCCCTGTGTATGTGAGCTAATACAACCTGTGAGGCACAGACAAAAGGAGATGGTACACTCTCTCCAAGGCTGGTGGAGTCTACCACTTCAACAAGTGCTTTCTGAGGGCTTGCTGCAGTGCATTTATCCAGACATCCTTCAGGGAGGGCTGTGGCTGCAAAAACAGAATCTAGCTTTCTGCTAGACAGCTCAATTAGTGCAGATTACTGTCAATATATGTCCTTGTATATCAACTCCCCTGCCCCCATGTCGCTTTATTGTATCTCTCTGTTGTCTCTAAACTTACACGTAGATTACAAGCTCTTAAATGCGGGAATTGTCTCTTCATTATATGTCTGTACAGTTTTGATAGGGCTGGAGCCTCTAACTACTACCACAATACAAATACATAATAATAAATAAAATGGAGAGGAAAGGAATCCTCCACCCAGCCTGAGGATAAACAGCGGGCTTCAGCGACTCCCATGGCTCCTGCCCTCTGACCTCCCCAGAAGGGAGAAATTTGTGGATCCATATAGTAAGAGATTTAGTGTCTCCCATCCCTGCCCACAAAAAACAACCAAACGAAAAATCCAACACCACCCTATGTTCAATCTTACTCTTTGGGTAAGAACTGTGGGCCTTGTTTGCATTTATGCTAAGGCTAATTTATATTGCCTTCACAGTGTGTGTAATTGTAATTTGCGCCCACTTCAATAGACCTTTACCCTTCACAGAGTGTTGTAAAGGGGCTCTATTGCAAATGAGAATTGGCCATATATTTTCATTTTGGGGTTCAGTAGAAACTTTTCCCCTGGCCTTTAAAGTTCTCTATTGTCTTGCTCCAGTTTACTTCATGCACCTAATCTTCCCCTGTGCCTGGCCCCTCTGCTGATCTACCATCTATTTCCTCTCTTTTTCATCACACAATCCCCCCCAAATTAGCAAAAGAGCCAATTCTTCTGCAGCTCATCTGCAATCTGTCTGCTTCATTAGCTTTCTGTAACTCCTCATATTTTCTCTTAAAATATCTCTTTTCTCATGCAAATATGTTTCTTAAGTCTCTTCCCTGGGGTTTTTGGTGTTATGAGCAAATACTTCCATTTTTTCACTCTGCAAATGACCAAATGTCTCCTTCGGTTAACTATATTGAAGTGCATGATGTTACACTAGGGATGCATTTAGCCAAATGTTGTAGGGTTGTGTGTAGATTTTTTTTGCCATTTATTCAGTGTAATTTGGTTTGTTTTTTCTATTCTCTCAGCTGACTTGTAATGTTTAATAGAGGGGGAAAAGTGCAGGGTGCAGTTTGCGTTAAAATATAGTTAGATTGTACTATGTGCTTATTACAGCCAAGGGGTGGACTTCCCTGTATCAAACCAGTTTGTTTCTAACACATTGTTTTTTTCTTGCTTGCTAGAGTTATCCTTCTCCTCCCCTCAAGGCATGCATGGCTTTAGAAATGCATTAAGAACTGACAAGATAAGCATTAGAATTATCCAGAAAGCCTAACTACACAATAGTTTATAGATGTCTTGGTGAGAGCCAAGCATCCTTAACAGATTTAGCCACCCTTATATGGGACATTAATGTCTAATTTGGTGATTAAAACAAAACATTTAAAACATTTACATCAAATTAATTATTTTAATCTGTTACCCATTTTAGCAACCAGTAATGTTAATGTCCAATGCCCTAATAGCTAAATAAGCCACATTTATAAATCCAGTGTAAATCTGAAAAGGAGTGAGATTCTCTTCTCTTAAAAGTGATAGACTGGGGAACCTAATTTTGTTTTGTTTTCTCAATGTTTCATCGCCCCTTATTTTCTACTAGAATTAATAATAAAAAAGCATTAATGCATGATTGCTATTTACAGGGCATCTTATTTTTATAGTACATAATTCTGGTTAAAAATGTAGTGATGCGTTATTTCCAGTTGCAGAAAAGGATTACATCTATCTCCAATGTCAATATTATATAACAATAAGCATGTTGATATAAACACAATAGTTTTATATCTATTCTTAATAGTCTTAATTATTTGTATTGCAGTAGTACCTAAGAAGCCGAGTCATGGACCAGAACCCCATTTGTGCTAGGTGCTGTACAAACTCAGAACAAAAGGAGAACTCTTGCCCCAAAGAGCTTACAATCTGCCACCTGATTTTCTTCAACCTATTTATTACTTAGTATCAGAATAAATTTTAGCATCAATAATTTAGCACACACTAAAATTTCAAATATTTTAGAATTTGGATTCAGAGGAACATCTAAAAATTTAGCGCATATTTATAGCTTATCTGAATTTCTTGGGTTTCCAAAGTTGGTTGGCAGTTCAAGTGAACAAGACTTCTATGACTTCTCATTCAAGTCATGAATGGAAATCATGCAAGAATAACCTATTTTTGCAGTATTCTGCACTTCTGGTTCTAGTACTTTCTGGGAACTGAAAATAAACATTTATCCCAAAACTTCACTCACTAAAAAATATCTCAGATGACAACTGTAGTGTATATCTAATCTACTTTTAATGCTAGTGGTGGAAAAACTTCACTGTGCAGAGCCATAGCATTGCATTCCTTTGAGATGTTATTGTTGGCCTGTTGAAATTCCCAAAAGATATTGGGCCTTAGACATTTAGGCACACTGAGAGACTCAGGGACATATAATGCATTTCACCCTGACATGTGGACAAGCAATTGGATAATGAATTACATGGCTACTGCACATTGACTCCCTTTGTTTTCATTCATTTTAAGCATTTGCAAGATGCCAATGAAAGTGGCTTTAATCTGTGTGAAAGCTTTTGGTAGCAGTCATGAAAACTTCATGAAGAGGAGGAACTTGGAAGAGGAACTTCATTGAAAAATAAAAGAGTAGCTTTTTTCTTCAGAAGGAGTGAGAAAAGCATCCAGTACCAATGTTGGAGATATTGATAAAATGCTTAGGGATGGTGGCTTGCACACATGACATTTTCACAGGCTGTCTCACGCTCAAAGTAAACAGGTTTCTGTTGAATGAGTGGCAGGTACAAAAAGTGGTTTCAATTTTCAGGGGGGAAAATGGGGGCTCATTTTAGACATTCTTCCAAAGCTTTGAATGTTCTATTTAATGTCCAGACAAAAAAACAAAGTTGCCCTAACAGAAACAAATTCAATTTGTGGTTATGAGCAGCTATTCTACCTTGCATATAACGTAGCATGTTACTGAACAGAAACAAGCTGTACATATGTACTGCTTAGATATGTTGCTTCTCCTTATTAAAATTTGATATAGCAGTTGCACTACAAATTTTTTTCTGTGTATTTCTCCTTTATGAAACGTGAAGTATTTCTATTCAAAATAGCACCTTGGTGCCTCAGAGGAATTGTTTGGGTTCCTTATGCACCTATTCTTCTCTGTGGGCTGAGCTCATGATGAGGGAAGAAGGCATATCATAGGTGTCCCTGGACATTGTGTGTTCTGCCAGAGAGCCCAGCCCATAGAAGAGAATGGGGGTATAAGCACCTATACCACAACTCCCATGAGGCACCTGGGGCACCATTTTGAATAGAAATATTTCAAGTTTGGGTCGTTCTCTTTTTTTTACAAAATGCTAAAATTTTCTAAGGAAATCAGAAAAAAATGTTGTGTCAAAAATCCAATTCTCAGTCAAAAAACAGTTTGAATGGAAATTTTTTGACCAACCATAACCTATATTAGTGTCCACTTCTGCATATTTATTTCTTTAAAAAGTCATGACATGTGGCAATAGCAGATTGGTCTATCAGGGATTAATTGCTTACACCTGTTAATAGTTACTTGTTTTCCCCCCTATATCAAGGTGCTCAAGGTCCCAATATATTTCCCAAATGATGAACCCCCACACTCACACTGGTGAACTGTGGGACAATGCAGATCAACAATAACATTAAATTCAGGGCAAAATTTAGCATTACCCATTGGTTCCCCTTATAAGACCATCTTCTCCTTCTTTCTTAGCATATTGGTTCATAGTAGTTGGGGCAAAAAGGAATTTTAATGAACTGTCTAAGGGATTAACTACCTTATCAATGTTAGGTAGTTCCATATTGGTAAGGGACCAGATGTAGTCCATACACACTTCATATATGGAACTGTTTGATAGCTCTGCCATTTCTGCCTACTACTACAGTGATGGGCAGCATGGAAATGCATATAAATAAAAATATATTTCTATTTAAAAAACAAAATTAAACTTCTAAGATAGACAGATCAGCAATATTCATCATAAATTTACATCAATTTATGAGGCCCCTCTCTGACAAATACATGGACCTTTCTCATATAGAATCACATGGGTCTGAAAATGCAATAATGTAAGACAACTTTATGCCCCATCAGTGCCATGGATGGCTAGAAAGAAAGCGCTGTTGACAAACTTTTCTTTATGTGAGTAGCTTCAATACTTAATTTAATACCATTTTCAAAGATTTTTATTAGGGCTGCCAAGCAATTAAAAAAATTAATCGTGATTAATCACACGATTAAAAAAATTAATCGTGATTAATCGCACTGTTAAACACAGAATACAAAGTATACAGTGCTCACGTTATGTTTATTTTTGATTACAAATATTTGCACTGTAAAAAACAAAAGAAATAGTATTTTCAATTCATCTACTACAAGTACTGTAGTGCAATCTCTTTATCATGAAAGTTGAATTTACAAATGTAGAATTATGTACAATAAAAACCTGCATTCAAAAATAAAACAATGTAGAACTTTATAGCCTAGAAGTCCTTGTTCAGACAATCGCTCCGACAAACAAGTTTGTTTACATTTGCAGAAGATAATGCTGCCTGCTTCTTGTTTACAATGTCCCTTGAAAGTGAGAACAGGCATTTGCATGGCACTGTTGTAGCCAGCGTCACAAGATATTTACATTCCAGATGCGCTAAAGATTCATATGTCTCTTGATGCTTCAACCACTATTCCAGAGGACATACGTCCATGCTGATGATGGGTTCTGCTAGATAATGATCCAAGGCAGTGCGGACCGACGCATGTTCATTTTCATCATCTGAGTCAGATGCCACCAGCAGAAGGTTGATTTTCTTTTTTGGTGGTTTGGGTTCTGTAGTTTCCGCATCAGAGTGTTGCTCTTTTAAGACTTCTGAAAGCATGCTCCACAGCTCATCCTTCTCAGATTTTGGAAGACACTTCAGATTCTTACATTTTGGGTCAAGTGCTCTAGCTATCTTTAGAAATTTCACATTGCTATCTTCTTTGCATTTTGTCAAATTTGCAGTGAAAGTGTTCTTAAAATGAACAACATGTCCTGGATCATCATTCGAGACTGCTATAACATGAAATATATGGCAGAATGCGGATAAAACAGCAGGGGACCTACAATTCTCCCCCAAGGAGTTCAGTCACTGATTTAATTAACGTATTATTTTTTAACGACCATCATCAGCATGGAAGCATGTCCTCTGGACGATGGCCAAAGCATGAAGAGGCATATGAATCTTTAGCGCATCTGGCATGTAAATATCTTGCAACGCCAGCTATAATAGTGCCATGCAAACACCTGTTCTCACTTTCAGGTGACATTGTAATTAAGAAGTGGGCAGCATTATCTCCCGTAAATGTAAAAAACTTGTTCCTCTTAGCGGTTGGCTGAACAAGAAATAGGACTGAGTGGACTTGCAGGCTCTAAAGTTTTACATTGTTTTATTTGAGTGCAGTTATGTAACAAAAATACCCTACATTTGTAAGTTGCACTTTCATGATAAAGAGATTGCACTACAGTACTTGTATGAGGTAAATTGAAAAATACTATTTCTTTTATCATTTTTACAGTGCAAATATTTGTAATAAAAATAATATAAAGTGAGCACTGTACACTTTGTATTCTGTGTTGTAATTGAAATCGATATATTTGAAAATGAAGAAAAACATCTAAAAATATTTAATACATTTCAATTGGTATTCTGTTAGTGCGATTAATCGTGATTAATTTTTTTAATCACGATTACTTTTTTGAGTTAATCACGTGAGTTAACTGTAATTAATCAACAGCCCTAATTTTTACGTGTGAATCATCAGTACTCAGTATAATCCATTGACACCCATCATTAGGCAGTTTGGTTATGTTAGTTATGTTTTCCAAAGTAGCACAAAAATATTTTTCATTATTTTCTTCTTTTTGTAAAGCAGTGGCTTCTATTTTGTTGGTTTTAATTAAAACTCATATTTGATTTGTGAAACTCAAGTGTTTTGAAAAATATTTCTGAAGTTTGCAAAACCTTGAACCACATAGAGATTCCTCATTCCTACTAGGCAGCATTATTGTTCATAACGGTGAGGCCAAGGATTGAAAGGGTTAGGAGTGAAACACTTTGGTTGGGAATTGTGCAGACATTTGCATTTTCACTGCTATGTTGCAGCAGTTCTGTGACTACTTTTTTCTCGAAGGATGTGTAACTAGTAGCTTTTATAAGCACTGCGTTCAGATATTTATTTATTTATTTATTTATTTAAAAGAGCTGTACCCTCCTCCCCCCGTATTCAAATGGCATTAATAGGAGTTTGTCTCATGTGATGACAACATAGTTGGGCTATAGACATTTTTCTGTGTACGGGAGGTTTCCAGTTTTGTATCCAGAAAATTCTTGTTGATGAGAAATTTAAACCCACACATTTAAAATCTCCTAGAACCACAGGAGAACATCAAAAGTAGAAGTAATGCAACTTCTCCTCTAGAGCAGATAAGTTCCATGTTTAATGTAGCAAATATGCCTCTTACACGCAGGGAACACTGGTACCCATTATATGATGTGTCCACAGATTTCCTCAAAAAGCTTATTTATATTTCTAGGTACAATGGAGTCAACATAAGGGTCAGAAATGTGATCTGTTACACTGGTGTAAATATGAATTAATGTAATTTAAATCAATGCAGTATTTTTGAATTTACAATGATATGAATGAAATTACAATCTGTCTCATAACTAGAAAGCAAATTTCTCAATATTTGCAGAAATTACCCTTAATGTTTTTAACGTTTTCTAGTTTTATGAACATTTTTTCTTTACTGAAGTTGCTGAAACTGCCTTCATATTTTCAGACTCAGAATTGCACTTTTTCCATATCACTTAATTACACTTTGTCTATCTTTTTTCAAAACAAAATTTACCTTCCATCATTAGTTATGTTAGAGGAGCACCCAGAGACCACAACCATAAGCAGGGACCCATTTTGCTAGACATTGTACAGACAGTTCCTTCCCTCAAATAGCGTGAGAACTAAACAGACAAGACAGATAAAACCAAGAAGAGGCACAGAGTGTCGAAGTGCTTTGTCCAAGGTCACACAACAGATCCATGACTGATCCTGGGCTAGAACCTGAGACTTTGGCCATGTCTACACTACAAACTTTGGTTGATGCCGGCATTAAACCATTGCAGTTAGTATATTGCTTGTGTGCATTCATACTTGTCTCCTTGCATCTGTGCTACGCATACTCACCAAGAGTGCTTGTATTGATGCAGAGTGCAGTGTATCATGGGTAGGTATACCAGTGTGCAACCCGCCACCGTCCAGCATACTGTCTTTGGGGAAGTTTTGGCAATACATGCTGGGGCCTAAATGAGTTGCGCAAGGATGACTGGGAGCAAGGGGTCAACTTCCCAGTGTGCAACTGTCTCCATCCCATTATGTCATCTATATCCCATAATTTTCACTCCTTTTTTCAAAATCCCATAAACCCACAAGGCTCTCCTCACTATCTGCCATCTCTGATTCAAGCATGGAGCTGCAATGCTCTGCCCTATTGTCATAAGCATTGCAAGCCCAGAATGCACGATCCTCTAGTATTTGCAGAGCTGCAAGAATAACCAAATCAGCAGGGAACATGACGGTTTCTCAGAGGACAGATTGCTATGGGACATAGCAAGAACAAATTCAAGGTTGTTGATAGCATTCATGGAGCAGCTGCACATGGTGGAGCACTGTGTCTGGGCCCGAGAAAAGAGCACTGACTGGTGAGATTGCATTGCAATACAGGCTTGGAATGACAAGACAAGAACTTTTGGATGTACAAGGCCACATTCCTGCATCTGTGTGCCGAGCTCTCCCCAGCCCTCCAGCACAGGGACACCAGAATGAGAGCTGCACTGCCAGTGGAGAAGAAAGTGGCAATCACACTGCAAATTTGCAATGCTGGATTGCTATCGGTCAGTGGAAAATCAGTTTTGAGTTGGAAAATCCACTGTGGGGGGCTGTTACCATGCAAGCGCGCAGGGCCACTAATTGCCTCCTGCTATGCAGGACTGTGACTCTTAGCTATGTGCAGGACATAGTGGATGGATCTGCATCAGGTTCCTGAACTATGATGAAGCAGTAGACGACACATATGTCCTTATTTTGGCACAAGACCACCTTGCCACAGAGTACATGAACAGAAAGGGCTACTTCTCTATGGTTATGCAAACATTGGTGGATCACCAGGGACAATTCACCAACATTAATGCGGGCTGGTCAGGTAAGATGCATGACGCGCACATCTTTAAGAGCACAGGACTGTTCAGAAAGCTACAATCAGGGGCTGTCCTGACCAGCAGATTACCATTGCTGATGTTGAAATGCCAGTAGTGATCCTGGGGGACCCGGCTTACCTCTTGCTCCCCTAGCTTGTGAAACCGTACACCAGCCACCATGACAGCTGCAATGAAACTACTGGCTCAGCCTGTGCAGAATGACTGTTGAATGTGTTTTTGGAGGAATGCTGGCAGTGTTTACTCCCAAGATTGGATCTCAGTGAGAAAAATACCCCAATGGTTATAGCTGCCTGCTGTGTCCTGCATAATTTCTGGGAGGCAAAGGGGGGAAAGGTGGAACAGCTGTCTTCTGAGTTTGAACAGCCAGACACAAAGATTATTAGAAGAGCTCAGTGCAGAGCTATATGGCTTATGGAGGCTTTGAAGGAGCACTTTAACAGTGAGCCACAGTAGTGTGTTGTGGTGTATTGAGCTCTACCTTATCCTGCTGTGTTGGCTCTGTTAGAAATTGTATGTTTTTTGGTGTACATGTAAGCATATAACACTGTCAACGCACCTATTGAATTTGCTGTGCTTGCTGTAAATTTATGATTATTACCCTGTGTGTGTTTGTCACTGATCCCATGAGTTGTGTGTCACTGCACAGTAACAAGCAAGTGGGTGATTTCAGAACTCGTAGGCACTCTGCAGCATATCTTGTGTACTAATAAAGATGAAATTATGTTCCAAATAATAGAATTCTATTCAGTAACAAAATCAGTGAAAAGAAAAATCTGTGCAATGTAAAAGCAAATACATTAAAAACTTAATAAATTGATAGAACATAATTTATCAAGGGGAAAGAACATTTGTGTCCATTTGAGCTACATATACAGCTATCGTAGTTCTCACAGGTCAGTGTATATGAAGCTCTGGTTGTCCTTAATGTCCCGTGGGGTCGAATGATAGGGATAGGGATGTGGCCTCAGATGCCAGATGGAATGTTGAGGGAGGGTGTAAGGAAGTGCTGCAAAGGAGTTCTCTATGGACTGCAAAAGGAGGCAAGCCTGGGTTTGTTGAACCTGTAGGTCGCCAGGAGTCTGCAGAATCTGTGTTTGCTGCCAGAGAAGCCCCATTATGTCCTGGTGCATCTCCCTCTCCTTTTCCTGCGGGCACTCGTGGACCTTTCTCCTTTCTGCTCTTTCCTTCTCCAGTCTGTCTGCAATATTCACCCTCCAGGCCCTGTGCTCACAGGCTGATGCAACAGTGGCTTGCAGGATTTCATTGAACATGTCATTCTGAGTCCTCTTCTTTCTCTTCATTATCTGACTCAGATGTTCCATGGGTGTGGAGGGGGAGCCCCTCATGACCACAACAGCAGCAGCTACAGATAAAAAAACAGAGGTACCATTGTCAGGAGAGTTACAACAGAAAGTTAAACTGAAGATCCTGAAATTCCTTTTCTTGCTCCCATAAAGTTGTAAAAAGACATGTTTATTGACACTTCTGCTTTGGAGTGCTTGTGCATGTTGTCACAGCACCAGCCATGGTGAGTGTGACCTGCCACGGATGGGAGAAATGAAGACAGAATTGCTTGGTAACATGAAACTATGAATATTAGGCAATGGCACTGAATGCTGGCACCATTTTCCACGGATGGTAGTGATGTGAGCTGATCCCTCACTCCTGTGGGTAACAAAGGCAGTGAAGGCACAGTTGCTGCTGGCATCCTGAAGCTACCCAGGTAGTCTGTGTACTACAGTGGTTGGTGCCCACTGAAGTTATTGCTGACTGGCGTGGGAAAGTGTCCTATCACTAAAGGAAAAATAAGGCTGCTACTCCTAGAAATCTTTGGGAGAGGATTTCGGTTTCATGGAAGTTTCATCAGGATTTCTCGGGAGGATTCAAGGGGCACCCCTGTGTACATAAACAAACTGTTCCGCATGGCCTAACAGCAATTCTCTTGATCTGTCAGTATCCAGCATACTGCTTGCACAGAAATGAATGATTCAGGGCTAGAATTCCACCCTTCACCTTCAGATCTTCCTATTGGACATACATTTGTAGAAATAAACCAGATGGTAGGCTCATCAAAGCCTGATTTTGTTAACCTTCAGGGCATGATGCAAAGTTTATCTGTTCGTTCACATTTTTGTCTGAGAGGTAGAGGATGATGTATTTTTGCTCTTATATCATTGTGGTGAAAGTCTTCATTATGCCAATGTTGTACTGCCTGCTTGGAAGCATGCACAGCCTTGTAATGGTTGTTTTGTAAAAACTGAAAAATATATATGGAGCATGTGTTAGTTACATTTTAACATTTCTTGGAATTCTCCAATACTAGCAAAGATTGATGAAAAAGCCCACTGATCCTGGAAAGCCCTTCTTTAAGGAAACTACTGTTAGGAAATGAACTCTGGGGTTAAAGAAACTGAATAATAATTTCTTAGAATAGTGTATTGAAATCTCAGGACATAGTAAACCAGTTAAATGTTGCTGAATGCAAATATTTGGCTGCAAGATTTTAAGGATTGTACCCCCTAAACCAGGATTTGGGATTAATGGATTACAAGTTACTTGTGGCCTGTTTATCAAAGGTGCTAACATCTAAAGCTTTGCTTGATTTGATTTATGATTTTTTGAACTTCAGAAAAGCTTTTTGCTCACTGGCATTCTCCGCTATGGAAAAGACTGCAGAGTCACTGCTATCCTATTTCCGATAACTTGATTGATCTTCTATGCAGTGAAGTGAGAGGATCTGTATTTTGTCTTGATATGAGAGAATAACAAGATGATAGTACCAGAGAACAACTAATGCCTGAGGTTTGCTATTGTTTTTCTGCTAGTGGCCATAGCATTGAGGAAGACAGAGGATTTGGGAGGTAGTGCTGTTATAAAGGCAGAATGCTAGTGCTACCTCTTAAGAGTGAAGGCAAAAACATAAGGATGAAACATAGAAAATAAAGAGGGTGGGGTACGGTACTAAGTGTGCCACCACTACTACCTCTGTCCTTAGCCAGAAATGGTGAGTATGAAATACTGGACGTTTGTGTAGTGGAATAGATTCCTTCCAGGTCCAGGCTGCACAAGCTCTTCATTTTGCTGTTTGGGAGCATGCACTAAATGTGCTGTTACACACTAAATTGGGATGTCTGTTCTGTAACAGACCCTACAAAGAGGTGACTGTTATGTTAAGTAGGTTTCTATGCTAACTAACACCGAGTACATGCAGTTATATGGAGTCGTGGCTTATATAAAACACAATGTCCCACTACTGCTGCTTCTTATCCCCTAAGAACACTGTAATGCAGCACTGGTACTGACCCTTTGAAAAATGCCTACTACAAAGATGAGGGCAAAGGAATCAGGGCCACCCGGGGGGGGGGGCACGTGGGGCAATTTGCCCCAGGCCCTGGTCCCCACAGGGGCCCCCATGAAAATATAGTATTCTATAGTATTTCAACTTTTTTTATGGAAGGGGCCCCCAAAATTGCTTTGCCCCAGGCCCCCTGAATCCTCTGGGTGGCCCTGAAAGGAATCATGATTAGAGCCTACCAAATTCACAATCCATTTTGGTCATCAATCAATTTCACTGTCATAGGATTTTTAATATAGTAAATTTAATGATTTCAGCTATTTAAATCTGAAATGTCAGTGTTGTAATTGTAGGAGTCCTCACCCAAAAAGGAGTTGGGGGTGATTGTAGGGGGGGTTGTGGTACTGCTACCCTTCTGCACTGCTGCAGGCGGCGGTGCTGCCTTCAGAACTGGGTGGCGAGAGAGCAGCGGCTGCTGGCCAGGAGCCCAGCTCTGAAGGCAGAGCCGCCACCAGCAGCAGCGCAGAAGTAAGGGTGGCAATACCTCGACCTCCCTGAAGTAACCTTGCGACCCTCCTACAACTCCCTTTTGAGTCTGGACCCCCAATGCGAGAAACTCCGGTCTCCCCCATGAAATCTATATAGTATAGGGTAAAAGCACACAAAAGACCATATTTCACAGTGTGAGACCAGATTTCCCTGTCTGTGATGTGTTTTTCCTGGCTGTGAATTTGACAGGGCCCTAATGTTGGAAGTACCAACATCCCATCACCAGCAGGAAGTGACTGAAGGGCTCCGGGAAGACAGACAAGAAAAGACATGCGGGCTCTGCTCCAATCCCCAGCAAACCCACCAATATCCTTAGACATGTCAGAAAGATGTCTGAAACCATAGAGGTTGTCTTCTAGTTGAGTAGTTTCTTTGATTCCCTAATGATCAGGGGCGGCTCCAGGCACCAGCACAGCAAGTGCGTGCCTGGGGCGGCATGCTGCGGGGGGCGGCATGCCGGTCTCCGTGAAGGCGGCAGACAGGCCGCTTTCGGCGGCATGCCTGTGGGAGGTCCGCCGGTTCCGCGGGTTTGGCAGCAATTCGGTGGTGGGTATGCCGAAGGCGCGGGACTGTCAGGTCACCCGCAGAAACGCCGCCGAATCCCTGTGACCAACGGACCTCCCACAGGCGTGCCACCGAAGGCAGCCTGACTGCCATGCTTGCAGGGCCGGCACTTCCACTAGGCGACCCTAGGCAGTCACTTAGGGCGGCAGGATTTGGGGGACGGCATTTTGCCGTCCTTGGTGGAAATTTGCCGGTGGGGGTCCTTCCGCTCCGGGTCTTCGGCAGAAATTCGGCGGCGGGTCCTTCACTTGCTCCGGGACCCGCCGCTGAAGTGCCCCGAAGACTAGGAGCGGAAGGACCCCCCGCCGCCAAATGCTCAGAGGAGGAGCGCTGCCGCCTAGGGCGGCAAAAACCCTGGCGCAGCTCCTGCATGCTTTGGGCGGCAAAAAACATAGAGCTACCCCTGCTAATGATATCAGCTTCTTACACTCAGCTTTAGATCTGTGATGAGCGGTGGGGCGGGGAGCAGGGAAACAAGGATTGGAGAAGGGGTGTTCAGTGTGAGAAACAGGAGTGGTTAGAGATAGAGGGCAAGAAGAAGAAATAAAAAGGAAGAGAAAAGGGAGAATAAAAATACGATGACTGGTAAGAGATGGATGTTATATGTAGATATAGGTATAGAAAAACAAACAAGACATGTGCCAGGTGTCCCTCTGATGGCTTTGGTTATACAGGGTTTTGTATAATTTCCCCCACATTTGTCTGATCCTTGCTCTTTAGGTTGTAAGCTCTTTGGGGTAGCATTTGCCTCTTGTGTGTCTGCGCTGCACCTAGCACATTTTGGGCACTACTGAAATAAAATAGGCAGTCTGGGTTATTTTGGAGCTTTTTCAAAGAAGGCAGAACTTTGTTGGGAGGAAGTGTTTGGGAAGGGGGAAAGAGAGGTTTTGGGGTATTTTTACTCCCAGTAGACCTTTTGTGATTCCATGTACCTTATAGTATATGGTGCTGCTTGCAACTTCTCCTCTTCTGATGCAAATGCAGTTGCTACTGTGCTTGTCCCTTTATCCCACAGAACCAGTTCCTGCTACAGCTTGGAGCTCTATTCAGTGGTTAACCCTTCCACCCGCTACAGAGATTTCTGCTATGCGAAAATCCTTCTATGTGATATTTATTATGTTAACATGAATGCATGTGATTAAACTTAATTTCACCGAAACGCTTAAATGACTCTCCATGCTGGTGCACTTTCTACTACTTGGTAAATCAAACATGAGTTGTCATGTCCTTAGCACTGCAGCTACTGTGACCTTTCCAAACAGCTTATGCCACTAGCAGAAGTTCACTGACCTTTTGCAGGGCTGATTTTTTAAGATCATTAAAATGAATACAGTGCTGTCTGATTAAGAAACTTTTTAGTTTCCAACCCTTTTCTTGCAAACAAATGCATTAGTGAATACAGAAATTATTGCCTTTGCAGGGTATTAAATTATCTGGGACCAGGCAGATTTCTGAAAACAACCTTGAATAGCATCAGATTTTCCAGGAGAAACTTTTCAGGAAATCAAATGCTGATGACCGGAGCCTTGCATAGTGCATTTATGTCGCAGACCTTGCACTGTAAATCCCACTGGGATGTTAAACTCAGATTAGGTATGCCAGTGAACTCCTCGACTTCAATGATGATTTTTTTAAAAAATGTTAGCTACTGAAGTATTTTACGTGCTTTGCATAAAATACATACAAGGCTTCTGAAACCTTTGCACAGCCAAAAACTCCCATCCACTTCAATAGGAGCTTTGGGTGTACAAAGAATGCAGGATCAGACTCTAAATGATGATAGAAACTTACAATATTAAAACAACAATAGTTTAAATTAGTCAAAAACCATAAATAGCAAAGGCAGTCTCATTCTGCATAGATTCAGAGAAAAGGCCAGTCTTATAGACTTATAGACTTTAAGGTCAGAAGGGACCATTATGATATTCTAGTCTGACCTCCTGCACACGGCAGGCCACAGAATCTCACCCATCCACTCCTGTAACAAACCCCTGACCTATGTCTGAGCTATTGAAGTCCTCAACTTGTGGTTTCAAGACTTCAAGGTGCAGAGAATCCTCCAGCAAGTGACCCGTGCCCCATGCTGCAAAGGAAGGTGAAAACCCCCCAGGGTCTCTGTCAATCTGCCCTGGAGGAAAATTCCTTCCCGACCCCAAATATGGTGATCAGCTAAACCCTGAGCATGTGGGCAAGACTCACCAGCCAGACACCCAGGAAAGAATTCTCTGTAGTAATTCAGAGTCCACCCTATCTAGTGTCCCATCACAGGTCATTGGGCATATTTACCGCTAATAGTCAAAGATCAATTAATTGCCAAAATTAGGCTAGCCCATCATACGATCCCTTCCATAAATTTATCGAGCTTAGTCTTGAAGCTAGATATGTCTTTTACCTCCACTGCTCCCTTTGGAAGGCTATTCCAGAACTTCACTCCTCTGATGGTTAGAAACCTTTGTCTAATTTCAAGTCTAAACTTCCTGATGGCCAGTTTGTATCCATTTGTTCTTGTGTCCACATTGGTACTGAGCTTGAATTATTCCTCTCCCTCCCTGATATTTATCCCTCTGATATATTTATAGAGAGCAATCATATCTCCCCTCAGCCTTCTTTTGGTTAGGCTAAACAAGCCAAGCTCTTTGAGTCTCCTTTCATAAGACAGGTTTTCCATTCCTCTGATCATCCTAGTAGCCCTTCTCTGTACCTGTTCCAGTTTGATTTCATCCTTCTTAAACATGGGAGACCAGAACTGCACACAATATTCCAGATGAGGTCTCATCAATGCCTTGTATAACGGTACTAACACCTCCTTATCTCTACTGGAAATTCCTTGCCTGATGCATCCCAAGACCATAGTAGCTTTTTTCACAGCCATATCACATTGGCGGCTCATAGTCATCCTATGATAACCAATACTCTGAGGTCCTTCTCCTCCTCTGTTACTTCCATGTGATGCATCTCCAGTTTATAACAAAAATTCTTGTTATTAATCCCTAAAATGCATGACCTTGCACTTTTCACTATTAAATTTCATCCTATTACTATTACTCCAGTTTACAAGGTCATCCAGATCTTCCTGTAGGGTATCCTGGTCCCTCTCTGTATTGGCAATACCTCCCAGCTTCGTGTCATCCACAAACTTTATTGGCACATTCCCACTTTTTGTGCCAAGGTCAGTAATAAAAAGATTAAATAAGCTCCTCATTAAAGACTGAGGCAAAGTATTTGTTTAGATATTGGGCCATGCCTAAATTATCCTTAACCTCCACTCCATCCTCGGTGTTTAGTGGTCCCACTTCTTCTCTCTTTGTTTTCTTCTTATTTATATGGCTATAGAACCTTTTACTATTGGTTTTAATTCCCTTTGCAAGGTCCAACTCTACATGGCTTTTGGCCTTTCTCACTTATCCCTACATGTTCTGACCTCA
The DNA here is from genome assembly GCF_028017835.1 of Emys orbicularis. Classification (NCBI taxonomy): domain Eukaryota; kingdom Metazoa; phylum Chordata; order Testudines; family Emydidae; genus Emys; species Emys orbicularis. Next base: position 260,889,614 of record NC_088683.1, on the reverse strand, counting down.
ATAAGGTAGCTTTCCTTGCTAATCCCTCCCATCTTCTACTCCTTGTAGGCTTTCTGCTTTTTCTTAATCACCTCTCTGAGATGCTTGCTCATCCAGCTTGATCTACACCTACTGCCTATGAATTGTTTCCCCTTTCTTGGGATGCAGGCTTCTGATAGTTTCTGCAACCTTGACTTGAAGTAAATCCAGGCCTCCTCCACCTTTAGATCCACAAATTCTTCAGTCCAATCCACTTGCCTAACTAATTTCCTTATTTTTTTAAAGTTAGCCCTTTTGAAATCAAAAACCATAGTCACAGATCTAGTTTTGTTTATCCTTCCATTTAGTTTGAACTGAATTAGCTCATGATCACTCGAACCAAGGTTGTCCCCTACAACCATTTCTTCTATGAGGTCCTCACTACTCACCAAAACCAAATCTAAAATGGCATCCCCCTCTTGTTGGTTCAGCAACTACTTGGTGAAGGAATCCATCAGCTATCGCATACAGGAAAATCTGAGCCCTATTATTACTACTAGCACTTGTCCTCCAGTCTATATCTGGGAAATTAAAGTCTCTCATGATCACACAGTTCCCATTAGTGTTTACTTCATTAAAAACATTAAAGAGGTCTCTATCCATATCCAAATCAGCTCCTGGCGGTCTATAGCACACCCCAAGCACTATCCCAGGGGAGGCTCCAGTAGCTTTCTTCCCCAATCTTCCCCAAACTTCAGAAACAGACTTCAAAGAGAAACAGCAGAACTAAAATTCATTTGCAAATTTAACACCATTAATCTGGGCTTGAATAGGGACTGGGAGTGGCTGGCTCATTACAGAAGCAGCTTTTCCTCTCCTGGAATTGACACCTCCTCATCCATTATTGGGAGTGGACTACATCCACCCTGATTGAATTGGCCCTGTCAACACTGGTTCTCCACTTGCGAAGTAACTCCCTGCTCTCCATGTGTCAGTATATAATGCCTGCATCTGTAACTTTCACTCTATGCATCCGAAGAAGTGAGGTTTTTACCCACGAAAGCTTATGCCCAAATAAATCTGTTAGTCTTTAAGGTGCCACCAGATTCCTTGTTGTTTTTCTTCCCCAATGTGATTTTTGCCTAGACAGACTCTGTCTTATCCATTCCATCCCTTCTTATTTCTTTACAGTCTACCTCATCATTGATATACAATGCTACTCCACCACCTTTGCCTTTATTTCTATCTTTCCTAAACAGCACATACCCTTCAATACCTGTACTCCAGTCATGACTACTGTTCCACCATATTTCTGTTATCCCTATAATATCTAGTTTCACTTCCTGCACCAATAGCTCTAGTTCCTCCATTTTGTTACCTAGGCTCCTCGCATTAGGGTACAAGCATCTTAATTTTTGCTGTTTGGCTTCTCTCACATTCTTTACCTGATTATGCACAGACATTCTACCACCAGTATCACCTATTAGACTGGTATCTACACTACCCTTCCTCCTTATGTCCATTCTCCTACCCATGGCTGTATCCTTTCTTACTTTGTTTTCTTCCCTCTCAATGTTAAAATCCAGCGTGGAGATTACCTGGACATCTCCCAACCATCTCCCCCAAATTCCTAGTTTAAAGCTCTCTTAATCAGTTGTGCCAGCCTCCATCCTAGAAGTCTATTTCCCGCCCTACTCAGGTGAAGTCCATCCCGAGAGAACAGTCCTCTGTCCATGAATGCTTCCCAGTGACCATACATCCCAGAGCCCTCTTAATAACACCATTGCCTGAGCCATGTGTTGATCATCATAATCTTGTCACACCTTTGTTGCCTTTCTCTATGAACAGGCAGAATCCCACCGAAGATCACTGAGCCTCGATTTCCTTAAGCATCTTCCCCAGCCTGGCATAGTCTCCCTTGATACGTTCCAGCGAGAATCTAGCTGTATCATTTGTTCCCACATGAAGGACAATCAGCGGATTTTTTCCTGCTCCCGTTAGGATCCTCTTCAGCCTCAGGTCCACATCCCGTATCGTAGCACCTGGCAGACAGCACACCCTTCTGTTCTCTGGATCAGCTCTGGTTACAGGCCTGTCTATTCTTCTCAGTAAGAAGTTCCCAATCACGTAGACCTGCCTTTTCCTGGTGATGGTGTGATTCTCCGGTCTATCCCCTGTTCCCTCTGGCTGCAAGTCCTCTCAATTCCTATTGTCCCTTGCAATCCTCCGCAACCCATCCCGTATCCTCCTGGGGCTCATATTTGGTGTTGTTATCTCCATTGACTCTTCCCCTCTTCCTATAGGACTAGTTGCTCTTCTCTTCTTCCTTGCCCTCTCACCTTCAGTGACCACCTGCTGTGCCCCTTCTTCATTTTCCAACTCCGCAAACCTGTTCCTGAGCTCTATTTCTCCTTCACTAGCCCGTCTTTTTCTCTGCCTGGTTCTCTTAGTCACATGCTTCCATTGTCCACTTTCCTCACCCAGCAGTCTCCCCTCAGAGTTCTTTAGTCCTGCTTCCATCTGGAAGTCTGAGCTTTTCCCTTCAGCCTCCTCATGTCTTTGCTCCATCATCTGCTCGAACCCCCTTCTAAACTCAACCAGAGTTTCCACCTGCATCTCCAATCCTCGGATATTTTCTTCCATCAGCTCAGTCTTGCCATCTAGGACAGGAGTTCACTAGGCACAGATTGTCATATGTACAGGATCTGTGTGCATACACTATAGAGACTGTCTGAGGCCACTGTCAAAGTTCCTGACTCTTTATAAAGCCCTTTTCTCCTTTGTTTCTTCCTTTGCACACTTTTTGTATCCTTGTCTTCTCCAGGCTTGAAGTGGCAGCAGGGGGAAGGGTTGTATTCTACAGACAAGTAATATATGCCAAAATCTCCTCTGTTCATCTCCCATTGACACAAGGAATGAGACTGAAGGTCACATGGTTCCCTCATTAGGCAACAGGCTCATCATCTGCCATGACCATTACAATTATGACATTTTCATGGGCTGTTGTAGAAACAGGTTTTTTTTAAGTTAACTTGATAGATAAGTAAAATGGGAGGGTATATGTAGTTGCTCCCCTTTCTGTACTCATAACTGAACTTTGCTTGATTCAATTGCCTATTGAGAAATCTGTGATCTGCATGGTCCCTTCATAGATTTTCAATGGGGCTTGCCTCAGTATCCATGCCTATTGGTGATTCTATGGAAGCTTATGATTTTTAATTCTGTATTGTTTTTCATCTCCTGGTCTTTCTCCTCTCCACTCCTTTATTTCTGTTGTGTTAATTTCCTTGCTGATACTGTGATGTCACTTCCTTTTCCCCTTCTCTTCTGTCTCCTCCCCACCTTGTTCCTACCTCCCATTACCTGTTTTCTTTGCCCACTCCTTCCCTCCCATTCTTTGTTTATTCTTCTCCATGTGCAAGGAATGAAATGAAACAATAGTCATAATCTCTGAAGTCTGAATATGTAGCACTTCAGAGATTGGGGAGCTTGTAAATTTTACTCTGCAGCTTGCATAGAGAGCAGGGCAACATAGCAAAAGGAAAATTGCTGGCACGTCAGCGTGCCATATGTCAGCCAACTTTGGGCTCTGCTGTCTTTTTCTTCTTTCTCTTTCTCTTCCATTCCTCATTCTCCTGGTAATTTTCCATCTCTTTCTTTTCTTCTCACCTTTGCCACTCCCATCCCCCTTCAAACACAAAGCCCCAGATATCTCGGCATTGATATGATCACCTTGTTGGGCTCATTAAAAGGAAAGGTAACAGCATTGCTATTAGAACACTACAGAGGATAAGAACTTTAACTTTTGATTGTCTCTGTGCTAATCTGAGGACAAGTGGAAAACCGTGCATATACTGGCTAGTGTCCATAATCATAGATTATGCGCCAGTTTGTCTTTTATGTGATGTTCATGATTATTTAATATCCAGATTATTTAATGATAATATTATTTCCTAATTATACCTCTATTAGGAATTAACATTTGTCTGGAGTGTCCACTCCAGTAGGGATAACAGAGGCTGTAAATAATGTAATGTATAAAACTGAGACAAAAAATTAAATAGTGGCCTTTTTCTCCCTTCCCTCCTTTCTGCAGTGGAGAAAGTGGTTCTGGGAAAACTGAAGCCTGCAAACAAATAGTGAAGCACCTGACATGCAGATCCAGTTCCAGCAGGAGTACCTTTGATTCAAAGATAAAACATGTAAGTAGTATTTTGAGCTGTTTCAGAACATAGCATCAATATGTATTTCAACCAAGGAAAGATATTTTTACTTAGAGGGAAACTGTGAATTCCACAGGCATGCTCACATAGGGCTTGATCCTGCCCTAGCTATTGAAATATTTTAGGTATTTTGCATAAAATACAGATTAAAGGCTTCTTGCAGCCTTGCATATTCAAGTCAATGGAGTTTTTTTCCCACTGACTTGAATAGGAGCAGGATCAAGCTCACATTGAGCTGAAGAGATTGGGCCAAAATGTGGAAGCCAGCTTTGCTAATATGGTTTTTGGTCATTTTGATTTTCATCCTTGCTTCTACATATAGGGAATGTCTATAGTACAGTGCTCACCCTTAAAAACATTCCTATTGCCTTCAATAACTAAATAAAGTTATGTCTGTGTCTGTGGTGTTCCTTATATGCAGTGTTGCTGTAGCAGTGTTGATCCCAGGACATTAGAGAGACAATGTGAGTGAGGTAATATCTTTTATTGGACCAACTTCTGTTGGCGAAAGAGACAAGCTTTCGAACTTCCTCACCCACCTTCTCCATCTTGGTGTTCCTTATGGCAAGTATAAAAAATACTGTGGAATCTGAAGTAATCTTATAGGAGACGAAATTGGAAAGTTTTAAGGAAAATCACTGTGTCTTGGTGATACATACAGTACTATCATTACTATTCTCTAACAGTCACTTGCAAAAGTATTATTTTTTATTTACACACTATGTCAAATCCCCATTAAACCAGATCACTATAACATAGATCTAATTGTATTCCTCTAGTATGACTTGTTCATTACATTTTAAAAATGATATTAACCATTTATTTTTAGCTATAAATTTAGCAAAATGATTTCTATATGTTCTTAGTCATATTTTGCCATTACACCAAAAGGGATTGCAAAAGCCTGTGTGAGGGCAGAGTTATCAGCCCTTTATTTGGAAACTGTAACATAAATTTATAAATAGATATAAGATGTATAAATTCTACTTAATTTCATACCTGATTTCCATAACTGGATCAAATTCTGTCAGGAAAGCACGGGAATTGGCCACATGTATCCAACAGCAGAATCTATTTCTGTGACAGTAAATACTAAATACAAAGTTTTCATTCAGCTGGGCAGCGCAACTCACCTATCATTATACTGTTACAGCAGGAACACTATGGTTAAGGTTCAGATGGACGCTCCAGTCTAAACCACTTATTTTTGGACTTTTATAATTGTTTCCAAAATGACCTTTTGGGCCCAACGACTCATGCTTGGACTCAGTTCCGCTGCCTACCATATTGACCAATATTGTCTCATTGTTTACTTGTACTCCCCCCATTTGTCTGTCTGTATCCATCTGTTCTCTCTTCTCTTACACTGTAAACTATTTGCACCAGGGACTGTTCTGTGTTTTTACTGTGCCTAGCACAATGGGGTCGTGGTCCATGATGAGGGCTCCTATGCACTATGGGAATACAAATAATAACAGTAATAGTAATAATATTTGAAATGTTTTAATCTGCAGTCCATGCAGTCATTTCTGATTTCTGAATGTTCTGCTTTTAAAAAACTTGTCAGTCTCTCCCTCGCTCACCACCACCACTTAAACTGAACTCAAATTGTCATTGTTTTGGAACTCAGACTTGTCATATGCATAATCTTCAATAAGAAATGAGATCTTTGCTAATTTTTAGGGTTTTTTTGTAATAGCATTTGAAACTGACACACAGGTTATTCAAAACACACTATTTTCTTTCTGAAATATTCATGCTGCATTCTAGATAGAGAAACACTGGCCAAGTACAACTGACACAAATAGACAACCCTTCTATCAGTGATTATTTGGAAACGAGACGCTACAGATGTGCAGATACATATCTTGTACATTCACATTGCCGATGAGTTAAGAGTCCTACTGATGTCTGATTGGCTATTGGAAAACACAGCTGCATTCATATTTCAATAATTGTGTATTGAAATCTGATTACACTGAAATAAGCACAGCTGAATTTACTTCAAGCATTATACAATGCATTCAAACAAAGCCACAGTCTGGAAATTCAAATATTAAAGTTCTCAGAGCAGTGTTGACTTTATTGCATTGCACTGGTACCACACAGAGAGGTCTGAATCACTGGTGATACTTTTTAAAATACATGCTTTAATATAGATGATCAATGAAACTGTGTTAATGTTAGAGTGGGAAGTGCAACTTTTCAGTTTTTTGCATTTAAATTCTCCTGTTTGATGTTGTATTAGCGTAGTTATATACAAGTAACAAAGCCTTAGTTCATTATGTTAAACACAATGGGTCAAATCTAAAGCTGGTGTACATCAGAATAACTCCACTGACTTCAGTGGACCTACACTGATTTGCTCCAGCTGAAGGCCTGGCCCATAAATCCTACTCCTGTATTTTAACTCAGGCTACGTCTTCACTACCCGCCTGAATTGGTGGGTAGAAATCGATCTCTCGGGGATCGAATTATCGCGCCTCGTCGGGACGCGACAATCGATCTCCGAATCGACGCTTGTACTCCACCAGCGCAGGTAGGAGTAAGCACCGTCAACGGGGGAGCCGCGGAGGTTGATTTGCCGCCGTCCTCACAGCGGGGTAAGTCGGCTCGGATACGTCGCATTCAGCTACGCAATTCGCGTAGCTGAATTTGCGTATCTTAAATCGACCCCCCCCCGTAGTGTAGACGTAGCTTCAGTTATGATTTCAAAATCCAGATCAGATCTTCTATCGCTTTTCCTTTCCTAAAATTCAGATTAAATAATAAATACGAAGAACTGGAGGACTCAGAGAATAAGTAACTGGGGAAATGACCAGCATGGTCCAGTGGCTAAGGAACTGGAATAGGAGTCAGGAAACTTGGGTTCTGCTCCCGACACTGGCTTAGTCTCTGTCATTGGGCCAACTTCTATCAACACCCATGCAGGTGCAATTCAGATTAGTTAAAATGCTTTCCATAAAAAATAAATGAGTACATGTGGTAACAGGCAGGCAAATTTGGTTTTCACTTTAATTTACTTTTTAGGAAGTACTGGTAAGCATGATAAGCTTAATTCATACCTGCAGCAGCTACGCATAACTCTATTAAAGTCAGTAGAGTTGTATCTCTTTACACAAGTGCTTAATTAGTCTCACTGGGCCAAATTCATCCTTGATATAATTCTACTGAAGTTACAGAACTAAATTAGCCAATTTTCTGCTGCCATCTACTGGACAAATAGCTAATTAAATTTCTAATATTTCAAGGCTACATTTTAGTCACTGGTATTGTTAGTAAAAGTCGTGGACAGGTCACAGGCAGTAAACAAAAATTCACAGCCCATGACTTGTCCGAGACTTGTACTATATATCCCTGACTACTGGTGCTAGGGTGGGGGCAAGCAGCAGCGCGCGGCCTGGGACACCTGCTTCTGCTGTGGGGGAGGGGTTGGTAAAGCTGGCAGGCTCCCTGGCAGTGGCGACATGTCCCTTGGCTCCTATATGGAGGCACGTCCAGTGGAGCTCTGTGTGCTGCCCCGCCCCGAGCATTGGCTTTGTAGCGCTCATTGGCTGGGAACCGCGGCCAATGGAAGCTGCAGGGGCGGTGCCTGTGAGCAGAGGCAGTGCGCAGAGCCCCACTGGACATGCCTCCACTTAGGACGGAGCCGAGGGACGTGTCGCCGCTTCCCCAAGGTAAGCAGTGTCCGGAGTCCTCACCCCCTCCCACGCCCCAACTCCCTGCCCCAGCCCTGAGCCCCTCCCACACCCACACTCCTGATGCTCCTCGTGGGGGGCACAGTGGCCCGAGACTGACCTAGTAGCAGATGGTGCGGCTGGCCCAGGGGCTGCCCGAGCTGCTCAGGCGGCCCACAGGCCAGCCGTACCGGCTGCTGCAGAATTCAGAGTGGTCACGGAAAGTCACGGAGTCCATGACTTCCGTGACAGACTCACAACCTTAGGCATGCTTTTCTACAGCTTTGCACTTTTGTGTAGTAAAATAGTAGTGCATTATACCCAAGTTTTCCAAGGTGCAAATGAGAATGCAAGGTGCAAATTAGTTCTGAGTCAGGCTCTCCGTCTAGTTAAAAAAATAACATACTAAAGTGATGGTTTAGATAATACTTAGTCCTGCCATGAATGCAGGGAACTGGACTAGATGACCTTTCGAGGTCCCTTCCAGTCCTTTGATTCTATATGATATATAGTGGCTTAAATACACAGGGAATCACACAAACCCCTGCTCAACTCAATGAGAAAATACACTTTTATTGGAAAACTTTTAAAAAATATATATTTAAAAAAGGTGTAAAAATGGCATCTGGATTGACCACTGCATGTTATATCTGTACCAGTCATTTGTTTGTGTGAGAGAAAAGTGAAACTTATTTTCTCTCTGCAAAATATGTTCTTTAAAAAAATAATTTGCCCAGTAAGTTGAATCAAGGAAATGCATTTATAGAGAGAGCTGCCCCCCAAAAAATAAAAAATAAAAAATGCTGAGCTGGATTCATCTCTGTCTTACACTGGTGTAAATCAGGAGTAACTCTATTTGACGTCAATAAGCCAGATCCTCTCCCTCACTCCAGCCCCTTTGTGATAGTCTAATGGTGCACAGCGGCCATAAAGCTGCTAGATTTCCCCATCTGGGGAGGGCCCCAACTGGCACATAGCCAGCATAGCCGGTTTCTGTGGTACCCCTATTGCAGCCCCCAAGCAATCATGTCAGGGATGGGCAGGGACATAGCTGGAATGTTACTGCATGGGGAGCCATAGCCTGCTGGTGTTCTTTATACCATCTCTGAGGCTGCTCTAAAGTATGTCAGGGCCACAACTGGCATGCAGCTAGACTGAGGATGATGAAGCCACAACCACCAGATACCAGTACATCAGAGAACCTGACCCAATGGAGTTGTGTTAGTGTAAAACTAGGGTAAGTGACTTTTTATTTCTAGGCTGTGGCTCTACCTCCTGACCTCTACTACTCTCTGTCAACAAAGGTTTTTTGCAGTGTTGTTGTAGCCTTGCTGGTGCCAGGATATTAGAGAGAGACAAGGTGGGTGAGGTAATATCTTTATTGAACCACCTTCTGTTGATGAGAGAGACAAGCTTTCGAGGTTACACAGACCTCTTCTTCAGGTCTGGGAATGGTACTCAGAGTGTCACAGCTAACTACAAGGTGGAACAGATTGTTAAGCATAAGGAGTTAACATATGTTGCAAGAGACCATTCAGGGTGAAGTCTGCAGTCCTAGACAAAGGAGTTTTAGAGGGTTACAGATTGTTATAATGAACCATAATCTGGTGTCTTTACTGAGTCCATGATTTTTAGTGTCTAACAAAGTTGTTATTTTAAGCTCCCAGGCTCATCTTTTGAAGGTATTATGCAGGTTTCCTTTGAACTTGTCTCTTTCACCAACAGAAATTGGTCCAATAAAAGATATCACCTCACCCAATTTGTCTCTCTTACAAAGGCTTTGTCCTTTGAGCCCTCCTTATTTCCCTATGAACCTTGGCAAAGAGTTTCAGAAATAAAAGCACTATTTAGGCACACAAATAACTGGCCTGATTTCAAGTACTGTGCACCCAACAGTTGCCACTGAAGCCCACTGAAACTCTTTCCTGATTACTTCCTGTCATATTGTCACTGCACTACCTTTATATTTTATTGCAGGTAAACTGTATCTTGGAGGCTTTTGGACATGCTAAAACAACTCTGAATGATTTTTCCAGCTGTTTTATAAAATATTTTGAGCTACAGTTCTGTGAGAAGAAGAAAGTATTAACTGGAGGTAAGTATTATTTATATTATGGTTGCCTCTAGAAGACTACCGCATCTGAGTCCCATTATGCTAGGCATATAGAAACTGATGGTCCCTGACCCAAAATGCTAATTATCCAAAAGACCAGATGTAGTAGGCAGATGAGACAAGAGGGATTGTGGTATGAGGCAAAGGAGACAAAATCATAAAAATACTAGCATTTGTGTAATTATTAGCCAATCAGTAGCAGGAATCATAAGTACAGAATTAAAAAGAAGCTATGTTCTACTTAACCACTAGAGGGCAGATAAACACAAGGGAAAATTGTGGAATACCTCCTATGTTTTAAAGGAAACTATATTTCTATATACACCTCTACCCCGATATAACGCTGTCCTCGGGAGCCAAAAAATCTTACCGTGTTATAGGTGAAGCTGCGTTATATCGAACTTGCTTTGATCCACAGGAGTGCACAGCCCCACCCCCCTGGAGCACTGCTTTACCGCGTTATATCCGAATTTGTGTTTTATCAGGTCGCGTTATATCGGGGTAGAGGTGTATGTTTATGGTTTTTAAAAAATAAGATGATGTTTTTACTTTTCTAATGAAATTAAAATAAATAAAGGATCATTAACGTAGATTACAGCATTGGTAATTAGGGTTATAGGATGTACTTTAATATCTCCTAAACCCTTAGGGCTTCCTTTTAGACAGGGAGTTTCAGACACAAAAAATATTAAATATTTGTGAGGTGTGAGCCACAGTGAACATCATGGGCTAAACGTGATCCTTGAATGCATTGTGGGTCTCCCACTGAGTGCATTTAGAACTGCATTCATTCTTTTGCGGGCAGAAATTGGCTCCATGAATTTACTTTGATAATGTTAACTTTATTTTCAGTCTTGAAAAATGGTATTGAAGAAATCCCAACATTGGGGGCTAGATTTTGACTTAGGGTATAGGGAAAGTAAAAGAGTCCACTCATCCTCTTATAGGTTCCTAGACTGTATGTCTGGGTGCACATGAATAGGTGGGAGCTTGCTAATTCCCCACAAAAGCTGGTTGGTGAGAAGGATGGAGAGTGGGCGTAACTTTGGCATCATCCTCAATACACTGGCCAGCAAAGCTGGGCTATCAAGGGGAGGTTGTAATTTGGTGGCAATACAGGCCATTGGCTAGAGCAAGAGGTAAGCATGGAGGGAATTGTATCTCTCAGAGGCACAATTCCCTGAACTTCTCCTGGAGTGGCACAGCTATGTGGCAAAAGCTAGAGTCTAGCTTCTGGGTAAATTAGATTGAATTGTCCTCACGTTTCCAAAATTATCCATTTTTTTTAACATACTAAATTGGTCTGTGCTTTCAGAGAAGTCCCCTAAGTACATTCTCTAGGTATATTTCAGTTCACAGAAATAAGGACAAAAAATCTCATTTCAATTTCTCCGGGAGAGCTCACTGCACCTTACTAAAATTAGATGGTTTATTCTTTTCCCTTCATGATGAAAATATCATGGTGTGTGTAACCAAAAGGATTTTTTCCAGTAGGAATATGATACTTATGAAGAAAATTTAAAACTAAGAAGGGTAAAAAGGTTTTTCATTTATAAATCACTGCAGGATGATTTGAAGAAAGAAGGTGATTTAAACATCAACGTGGACTAAAACCACATTTTGACTTGAGATTGTAAGATTAAAGCTAAAGGTTGTAGAACCCAGGTTTTAAAAATCCTATATTTCATATATCTTTAACTGAAGTCAATAGAGCTACTCCATGTATAACTAACAGAGAGAGAGAGAGAGAGAGAGAAACACACACACCTAGATTAAAATAACATTATTAAGGTTGCAAAGTCAAGCGGTCAGAAGTTAGGAAATGCCAGATTAAGGTTGCCTATGCATTATATAATATAGCCTTTAATTACATGATCTGAGACTAAATATACCAGGCCTTTGTGGCCCCCTGCTCAAGGCCCCAATGCTCTGCTGCACCCCACCCCAGGAAATAGTTCTCTGAGAGGAAAAGAGCAGCTAGTATTACATCTCCACACTTGCCTAGAGAGGCATCCCAGGAACAGCCATTTTGGGAGCCATTGAGATCTGGTCCGGTAGCAGCTAGAAGGCCTAGGGACCAGCACCAGCCAGTCTAGGCCCAGCAGGCCAAAATAAAAGGAGGTGCCTGCTGCTAGCAAGACAGTTCCTGGCTGTAACCTGAGGAGTGAAGAAGGATGCTTCCTAGGCCACAGTTAAAGGAGCCAGGCCAGGACAGGGTCTGTTTGTGGCCACAGTTGAGGGCATGAGTGCAGGAGAAACCCTGCTGAGTTGATTGAGGAAATGGGAATTAAGCTTAGATGGGTAAGAAACCATTGTGTTATAATTGGTGCTTTACTTGAGTTTACCCAGGAAGGAGGTTGGATTGTGTGACCCAGCTGGAGGGCTGAGCCACAGAAGACCTGCAGGGGACAGAGGGAGCTGAAAAAAATGGCACCACTGTGCCAGGACACCGGGGGTTGCTCAAAGAAGTGAGTGCAACTCACCAAAATATGGTATCAAAAGCAGGATGCGAGACCGCCTCTTCTCAAAGAGGGATCATAATATAAAACAATGCTTACGCCCATCTCAAGCATGAGATCTTGGATATCTTGAATCTGCAGATGAAGCTGCAGCAACAAGTTCAGGAGCATGGGTCTCAGGCTTGGTAGGTAGCCAACTATGATAGTGTCCAGATAGGCCCAGCCATCACAGACACCAAAGGGGAAGAAGTCAGACAGTCCTGCCAATGGGGCAGGTACTGTGGGCAAGAGGCACCTGCATGTTGGGTTTGCCCCTGATGTAACAGAGATAAAAGGAATTATTGGTGGGTGCTGAGTACTGAAGCACCCAGGGGAGGTCTGGATCACAAAGGATACCTGCTTTCAGATGCCAGAGACTCTGATGGCTGTTAAAGAGACTGACAAAACACAGTCCCAGAGCCAAGAAGAGTGAAGTCCCAAAGGTAATGTATTTCATGTGTGGGGAGCTAGAGCATGTAAGAGACATAATCTGGCAAGGATTTTGAACTGGAAATAGAGGGGACCTCACTGGGGGGTATGAGAAATAGTGTAACAAGACAAATCTAAGGTATAAAAGTCAAGACCGGTGCTCTATCACACGGTTCACTGTCCCTCCTGTTTATCAGGGATATGGTGATGTCTCCTTTAGCCACCAGGCAGGAGGGTTTCAGAAGTTTGAAGGGCCTGATGCAGGAGTTAAAAAAAAACCCAAAACAAACAAACAAACAAACCATTTAGAAAAACCCAGCACTTGCAGGGAAGAAAGCAAGGACCCGACGGTGAGGAAACTTGGGGGAAGGTCCCAAAATTCTCAGGATCCCAGGGAACACATGGGGCAAGAATACTAATGAGACGATGGAGCAGTTATTCAGTTTAGAGATGAACACGTGGACTTTCCTGGTAAAATTATTCAAGCAAAGGATGCAAGCCCAGCAACTAACCAACAGGCAAATAGGACTAGTAGCAGATAGCAAGAGAAATTACTTACTCGGGCCTAGATGCAAGGGCTGGCTGAAATGCTCGAAAGGGAGCAGGGTCTTCCTCAGGAAGAAGCCAGAGTTAGCGCCTAAGAGGCCCAACAATTAAGGGTGCAGCTCTAAAACTTGTAAGGACAGATGATGGCTAAAATACGCCAGGCTTTGGACGACTGCACATCTGAACAAGGTGTCAAAGGCCAGAAACCACCTGACTGGGAAGGACCAGCACAGTGGTGGCCAATACATAAGACCAGAGAATCCTGATTTTAGAAGAGAAGCAGGGCTCAAATCAAAGAGAGGCAAAGCAATAGCATGACTGGGGATAACCGGTTTAGGATATGATGATGTCCAAATACAGATCTTCCCTCCCTTCTTTAGAGGTGAGGGTAGTGCAGCTGGAACAGCTATAGATTCAGAGTCCAAGAAATGCCAGGCAAATGGCTACTAGACAGATAAGGGGAAGAGGGAACTAGTTGACAGGACAAGTTCCCGGGAACTGAAACAGTAGGAGCATGGGCTAGAAGTACGGATGGAAGCCTTTTGGAAAGGGCAGCCAGACAGGTTTAATCAACCAGCCAAGAGAAGAAGTGAAAGACACTGAGAATGGGGATAGTGCAGGGCCACATTGAAGCAGCTGCTACACCAGGAATAGAAGAAAGCAAACAAGCTGAGAGAGATCCAGGCCAACAGCCAGACTCAAGCACCAGTCCTTCCCCAGTTGTGCAGCTACTTTTGGAAGTGGGGCTAAAATCTGAGATGGAAAAGGAAGAAAAAAGGCTGCTAAAGAGGCTGCAAAATCTGCAGATAGCAAAGCAGGCTGAGACTTCCCGGCTCCAAGAAGAGCTGGACATGGAGGAGCTAAAGGAGAAGCAAGATAATTTCCAGCAACTACAGATGAGAAGGAAGCTGTTTACATTGACAGTAGGGCCAAGATCAAGGAGATCCAGCAGAGGAAGGATGAAGAGCTGAAATTTCTGCAGTTTTATAACCTGAAACTGCAACAGGATCTACGTAGAATGTCTCTAAAGTGCAGGGCTATCTACAAAGCTAGTGAAAGGAACATGAAGTGGCTCTGCAAGCCCTCCAGATGTGGCACTGGAGACCCAGCAGATGAGTTTGCAAGAGTAGAATGTAATGCTCAGCCTGGGGCTTCAGCAGCAACAGAGTGAGAACGAATTGTTCATGGGAAAATGGGACAACCTCAACACCCAACTACAAGAATCATTCTGATCCAATAACCAGCTCAACAAGTAACCAGTAACAAATTGAGAGGACAGAGGATGATGACCCAGGAGAGAGCAGAGAGTTGTAATAAGCACACAAGAACGGACATTGAAGTAGAAAGCTTGGTGACAGTTGACCAGGAAGCTTACATCCCCACAAGGGAGTGGGGAAAGTATTCAAGTACCACACTGCATACCAATACAGAGGCTGTGTCAACTATAGAGGCTGCGGTGATACAGTAGCCTCTGTGGCTACCCAAAAAAACCAACCACTAACAGAGTGGAGAGAATTAGAAGACGAGGTCACTGCATCTGATAAAGTCAAGGAGGAAGTCATGGCATAACTCAACCTTCTCAAGAGCCAAAAGGTACTATTCTTGTAGGAGCTAGGGACTGGGTTCTGGCTCAAGCCATAAAGTGAGAGCAAGAGTCAGCCCATCCGAGGATGAAGGAGGCAACAAACAGCAGCATTTGCTGTTACAGAAGGAATTGAGGGAACTTCATGAAAAGTTAAGACCAGTGATAAGAGAAACAAATTATTAGAAAGTGAGAAGGCAGCCATCAGGGGGAATTGAGCTCTGGGGAATGTCAGGCACAAGACAAACAGGCTGAGGCAGTACTCAGATCTCTAGAAAGGAAAGCTGCCAGACCAACAAGGGGAAATGGCATGCCCAAGAAGGAGCCACAGTGCAAGAAGAGGAGCGGATGCTCCCCTCCGAGTACAGAGATTTGGAAACATCAACACAAGGCCTTAATCAAAGGGGAGCTGAAAGGAAGACTAGCCTAAAAGCAAAAGTGAACCTTTCATGGGAGAACAACAAAAATGATTCTCCAACAGGTAACATCACACAGAATGTGATGTAGGTCCAAGAGGCTCAGAAATGGGCTTTCATAAGCTCTTTACTGAAGGCCATAGGAAAAAAGATGTGATTTGGTAATAATTAGAAATCCTAGGAGGGAGTTGAATTGGATAAAAAAAGCTTTGCGTCCAAAGACTGTGCAGTATGCCAGAAGGCTGTTCCCAAAGAGACAGAGAAGCAGTCTTGCACAGTGCTGTTTGTTCCGCTGATGCTGTCGGAGGACTAGACTTACAAGAGGTGCAACTTATTTTGAATGACATACTGAATACTACATGACTTGTAGTATTGTCATATTCACTGATGAGACTAGAAAAATGGTTAAAGGGCTAGCAGACTTCCTTGAGGCAGCCAAACAAGAACTGTTCCATGGCTGGAAGAAATGATCAAAGGAGGCAAATAGGCCAGTAGCCCTATAGAAGATAGTCAATGGGATCACCCATATAGGCACAGGCAGGTAATGAATTGTACCCTGGGAAGGGCAAAGGTCATGGAAAAAGAGAAAAGGATGTTACCCTTGGACAAGACCAACACCCTGGTTCCTTTCTGCAGGGGGATGCATGTGACAGGGTGTACCAAGCCTTTGTGACCCCCTACTGGAGGCCTTGATGCTCTGCTGTACCTCACCTCAGGAAACAGTTCTCTGAGAGGAAAAGAGCAGCTAAGATTTGATCTGAAGGCTTGCCTAGAGAGGCATCCTGGGAGCCATTGAGATGTGGTCCTCCAGCCACTAGAAGGGCTAACGACCAGCAGCAGCCAATCAAGGCCTAGCAGTGTGAAATAAAAGGAGCTGCCTGCTGCTAGCAAGACAGTTCCAGGCTGGAACCTGCGGAGTGAGGAAGAATGCTTCTTAAGTGTTGCGGTGTATGCACACACTGTCCCCTTTTGGGGGGTGGATTAGGGTTGTGAGGGCACCATGATTGCTGTCTACTAGACTGTCCTTGAACTCAAGATAATGTGGCCCAATGGCCAGAATCCATGTGGCTGCCACCAAAGGGAGGTGTCAGCTGGGGTAGGGGGACACTGGCCCAACCGAATCCACTGGGTCCCAGCCCAGGGCCCTGTCAGAGGCAAGTCCACCCAGTCAGCAGGGATTCTACTGCAACACACTGACTTTACATGGGTGGGAGATACCACTCACTCTGCCTCCCTGGGCCTCTTCCTACTGTGTTTCCTGAAGCAGTAGTCCATATGTCGTTGGGGTCTCCGGGTTCCCTGGCATGGGTAGCTCTCTGGAACTCTGACTCCCACCAATCAACTTTAGGTAGCAGGTCTCCGGTCCAGTCCTCGGGATCTCTGGCTCCTGCAGTCAGGGACTATAGCGGCTCTTACCCTGGACCCTCCACCAACCATGCTTCCTCCTCAGTGGCCAGCCCAGACTAGCATAACAGTTGGAGCACCCCATCACACTAGGACACAGCCAAATCAGGGCCTGTTTGTGGCCACAACTGAGGGTAGGAACCCTGCTGTGTTGATTGTGGAAAAAGCCCAAGGTAAAAAACCATTTTAGTTATAGTTGATCATGAAGGGCAAGGAACTTTTTCTATTTGAATGTATTGTACCTGAGAAAGGGTTTGGACTGTGTGACCTGGCCAGAAGGCCAAAGCAGACAAGACCTGCAAAGGCTGACTGACAGCCTGCAGGGGGCATCCCGGAACTGAAGAAGATGGCAGCCCTGCTGCAGACACCGGAGGTGGGGGGATGGGGGGAAGGGGACACTCAAAGAAGTGAGTGCAACCCACCACATGATCATGTGCTGTTTTTGTCCACAGGACAAAGAATGGAGATGCTCACTGATAAGCAGCTATTATATATTTTGTTTTATTGTTCAATGTGTGGCCCCATGCTTTAAATGTACTGCACACTATTCAAACCCTGCTCTGAAGACAGAATTATTATTTCCTTGTGGACTTTCCTATGGCGCTCATCGTTACAGTATCTGCGTGCTTCACAAACATTAACAAATTTATTTTCACAACACCCCTATGAGATGAGATGGTATTATTATCTCCATTTTGCAGATGCAGAATGGAACCACTGAGACATGAAAGTCAAAAGTTTCTACTAATTTTGAGTACTCAGTTTGAGATGCCTGGGATCTGGTTTTTTTGTTTTTGTTTTCCCAGAATACACATTCTTAGCTGACTGATCTGGGGCCACACATTGAACCAGCTTTCTCCACCCATGAATTACATGCAGCTAAACTCCCAGGCTCTGATTCAGGATTGTTACTTCAATTTTATACCACTGTAGCTCTGTTGATTTCAGTGGTTGGAATAATATATTGGTGAATCAGGTCCATTAGCATATACTAACATGTAACTTATACCTGGTTACACATCACCTCTGAATTTGGCCCAGTAATTCTTACTGGGTTTGAGGGAGTTTAAGATTGTCATCATTTACATGCCAAGGTGCCAGAAGACAAGGAATGTGGCAGGAAAAGTGGCTAACATGTTGTTGTTAGTAGCTGTAAGCTGAAATAGGCCATCCTACTGCAGTTTTTTCAGTGAAGTTAGACCTGATTTATACCACTGTGAGAAGAGGATCAGGCCCATTGTATTGAACTGTAGATTAAAACCCACTCCGTGATTTTGTGTGTCTCTATGGAAGAGCATTTGTGGCAATATTTACCGTCTCTTGCACTGTTTAAACATGAATGAACAGTGTAAATATCAAAAGCACCAGATTCTCTTGAGATGTGACTTTATAACTGACATTTATGCAAACAGGGACAAATGCAGCTGGTTTGTAAACAAAATTTAAAAAAATAGGTCACGACCGGCAAGATTTTAGATTGTTTAGAAACCTTAATGAAAGATGTTTTGTTACGAGGTCTGACTCAAAGCAAATTATCATAGAAGATGCACAATGAGGTGCAACAAGAACTGAGAATGTTGACAAAATTACAGTCAATAATTCAATGTGAAGGAAGTGAGTAAGAGGCTCCAAAGTAATATTCATCCTTACAGTAGTTTGTTATCACAAGTGATTCAACATATGAGAAAGGACCTAAATTTTACATCAAACAATAACATCTCGTATCCATTTTGGCGACTTAGTACAGTTATGCTTTATACAGTAGAAACAGAACTAATTTGCTCTTTTCCATGCCCCAAATATTCTGAGAAACAAATTTTAAGGCTGCTTCATGTTCCTTCCCTGAATGTGAATAAAATAAGTATATACATTAGAAATAGGGCTGTCAACTATTAAAATATTAATTGTGATTAATCATGAGATTAAAAAAATGTGATTAATCACAGTTTTAATCGCACTGTTAAACAATAGAATACCATTTATTTAAATATTTTTGGATGTTTTCTACATTTTCAAATATATTTACTTCAGTTGCAACAGAATACAAAGTGTACACTGCTCACTTTATATTATTATTTTTATTACAAATATTTGCACTGTAAAAAAGATAAGACAATATTTTTTCAATTCACCTCATGCAAGTATGGTAGTGCAATCTCTTTATAGTGAAAGTGCAACTTTAAATTTTTGATTTTTTTTACATAAATGCACTCAAAAATAACACAATGTAAAACTTTAGAGCCAACAAGTCCCATCAGTCTTACTTCTTGTTCAGCCAATTGCTCAGATAAACAAGTTTGTTTACATTTAGGGGAGGTAATGCTGCCCTCTGCTTATTTACAATGTCACCTGAATGTGAGAACAGGCGTTCGCATAGCACTGTTGTAACTGGTGTTGCAAGGTATTTATGTGCCAGATATGCTAAACATTTGAATGCCCCTTAATGCTTCGACCACGATTCCAGAGGACATGCTTCCATGCGGATGATGCTTGTTAAAAAAATTGTGCCTTAATTAAATTTGTGACACAATTCTCCCCCAAGGAGTTTAATGTCTCCTGCTCTGTTGTTTTACCTGCATTCTGCCATATATTTCGTGTTATGGAAGTCTTGGATGACGACCCAGCACATGTTGTTCAATTTAAGAACACTTTCACTGGAGATTTGACAAAATACAAAGAAGCTACCTGTGACAGGTTCCCTCCCCCTTCAGGGTGCCACCTAGGACTGGGGTATCACTGAGCCTGCTTGACCCACCATCCTGGGCTCCCTTTCACCATGGAATGCTGTGACAAGCTGCAGACATGTTCCCAGTCTCACACTTTCACCTGCACACAGGTAGTGACATACCCAGCTGCAGAAACACACAGACACTGAAATCAGCTAAAGAATTGCCCAATATTCGAGTGCATATGCCTCTCTAGGGGGTAAACCCAAAATTATGCTGTCTTGCATTGCACAGAGAACTGTACAATGTAAGCTCATGAAATTCACCCCCTCCCTCAATGTAAAGAGGGATATACACAGCTTTCTGCCCCAAGTTATGATTTCTACATGCACTGGTTTTAGACAAAACAAAACAAGTTTATTAACTACAAAGATAGATTTTAAGTGTTATAAGGGATAGCAAACAGATCAAAGCAGATTACCTAGAAAATAAAACAAAAACGCAATCTAAGCCTAATATACTAATTAAATTAGATATTAACAGCAAATTCTCACCCTAAATGTTGTTCTAGGCAGTTTGCAGAGAGTCTTGAAGGCAAGCTGCACTTGTTTGCAGCTTAAATCTCCAGATATTCCATTCACAGGCTAGACAACCCTCTAGCTTGGGTTCACCCTTCCCTCTAGTTCAGTCCTTTTGTTTCTCAGGTGTTTCCAGCAGTCCTCTTTCTTGGGCGGGGAGTCAGTGAAGAACGAACCATGATGGTGTCACTCCCCTGCCTTAAATAGTTTTTGCATATGGCGAGAATCATTTGTCTCCCAGGTTGATTCCCACCCCCGGTCAGTGGAAAAACACTAGTATTATAATGGAGTCCAGTACCAGGTGACTTGGTCACATGTCCCTGCAGCCATAACTCAGAGGCTGTTTGAGGCAGGTGGGTGATTAGCATCTTCTAAAACCTATTGTTCTCCCAAATCGCTCTTCCCAGTGAGCCATCTAGACTGATTGCATTCTGTCTAGTGGGCGTTCCCCAAGTGTTAACACATTTGTAATAGATGCATAGACAATATTCCTAACTTCAGATACAGAAATGATATATGTGTCCAAGTAGGATAATCATATTCAGTAAATCATAACCTTTCCAGTGATATCTCACATGCCTTATCTTGCACAAAATACATCATAATTTTGTCATACTCATAATAATATTACTATGAAGAATATGGGGCATAATGACACAGAACCAGTGTTAGATTTCTAAAGATAGCTACAGCACTCAACCCAAGGTTTAAGAATCTGCAGTGCCTTCCAAAATCTGAGAGGGACGAAGTTTGGAACATGCTGTCAGCAGTCTTAAAAGAGCAACACACTGATGCAGGCTCTAACGTTTTACATTGTTTTGTTTTTGAGTGCAGTTATGCAACCAAAAAAACCCTACATTTGTAAGTTGCACTTGCAGGACAGAGAGATTGTATGAGGTAAATTGAAAAATACTATTTATTTTATCTTTTTTACAGTGCAAATATTTGTAATAAAAGAAATCATATAAAATGAGCA
This sequence comes from Emys orbicularis, assembly GCF_028017835.1. Taxonomy (NCBI): domain Eukaryota; kingdom Metazoa; phylum Chordata; order Testudines; family Emydidae; genus Emys; species Emys orbicularis. The sequence continues at coordinate 260,868,548 of NC_088683.1, read as the reverse complement.
ATGTATACTTTGTATTCTGCATAGTAATTGAAATCAATATACCGGTATTTGAAAATGTAGAAAAACATCCAAACATATTTATAATAAATTTCAGTTGGTATTCTATTATTGTTTAACAGTGTGATTAAAACTGCGATTAATCCCAATTAATTTTTAATCGAGTTAATTTGTTTTGAGTTAATCATTTGAGTTAACTGCAATTAACTGACAGCCCTAATTAGAAAGGACATTTTGCACCCTAAAAATGTACCTTAGTGCACAGCTGAAAAATGGAGACTGATAGTCCTCATAAGTCAGGGTCTTAAAAAATAACAAAATCCTGCAGTTGGTTTAAAGATACAGGATTCCTATCTCTTCTCTTCTCTTTTCTTCTCTCCTCTTCTCTGTAGGGTCTTATACCTCCTTCATCACAATAGTATCTGAGGTCCTTTCTGTAGTACATTAAGTAATATCAGTAACATCTGCCACACATGGTTATTCTTTCTCTTATCTTCCCCCCAAGGTAAGAATGATGTATGCAGTTGAGTGTTTGTGTTTGGTGGGGTTATTTATCTTTTTTTATATATACACTGCTATGGATTTATATTAAAGAAGGCAGGCCAAAGAAACACACCTTGCTTTTGGAGCAGAAAGTGGTGAGCTTTCTGATGGCTCTTAGTTTCTGTGGAAATTCAAGGACCACCACAAATCTTACCATCTTCTGATTCAAAAGCAAGGTGCATTTCTTTGATCTTGCCTTCTCTAATACAAACACATAGTATGTACATAATAAATAACCCTACCAAACCCAAACATCAACAGCAGATGGAGCCCTTGAAAGAGCTCCATCTGCTTACAGATGAGATTTACCCTTATAGAAGAAAGTTCCATTTTGCCTGAGAAGTGGAGTTGTCGGTCACAGTCTACATAGAATCATAGAAATATAGGACTGAAAGAGACCTTGAGAGGTCATCTAGTCCATCCCCCAATGCTGAGGCCAGACCAAGTATACCTAGAGCATCCCTGAGAGGTGATTGTCTAACCTGTCCTTAAAAACCTCCAATGATGGGGATTCCACAACCTTGCTTGGTAAGCTATTCTGATACTTAAATTTTTCTAACTATAAGGATAATTTCCTAATATCTAACCTAAATCTCTCTTGCTGCAGATTAAGCCAATTACTTCTTGTCCTATCTTCGGTGCACATGGAAAACAATTGATAACTATCCTCTTTCTAACAGCCCTTAACATATTTGAAAACTGGTATTGGGTCCCCTCTCGATCTTCTTTTCTCAAGATTAAACATGCCTGGTGTTTTTTACCTTTCTTTTTAGGTCAGGTTTTCTAAACTTCCTATCATTTTTGTTGTACTTCTCTAGACTTTCTCCAACTCATCCACATCTTTCTTAAAAGTGTAGCTACCGAAACTGGAGACAGTATTCCAGCAGATGCCTCATCAGTACTGAGTAGAGGGGAACAATAGTCTTTTCGCAACTGCATCACATTGCTGGTTCATATTCAATTTGTAATCCACTATAACCCCCAGATCCCTTTCAGCAGTACTGTTGCGTAGTCAGTCATTCCCCAATTTGTAATTGTTTGTGTGATTTTTTTCCCCTTCCTAATGTAGAGCTTTGAACTTGTCTTTATTGAATTTCATCTCATAGACTTTAAGGCCAGAAGGGACCATAATGATCATCCAGTCTGGCCTCCTGCACATTGCAGGCCACAGAACCTCACCCACCCACTCCTGTCATAGACCCATAATCTCTGGCTGATTTACTGAAGTCCTCAAATCATGTTTTAAAGACATCATGTAACAGAGATTCCATCATTTATACTAGTTTAAACCTGGAAGTGACCCATGCTCTAGGCTGCAGAAATCTTGTTGAATTCAGACAAATTCTACAATTTATTACGGTCATTTTGAATTCTAATCCTGTCCTCCAAAGTGTTTGCAACCTGTCCCAGTTTGCTGTCATCCCCAGATTTTATAAGGATACTCTTCAATCCATTATCAAAGCTATTAATGAAAGTATTGAATAATATCAGACTCATGACAGACCTCTGCAGAACCCTACAATATACATGTTCCCTGTTTGATAGCTACTCTTTGAGTTCAGTTTTTCAACCAGTTGTTCCACCCACCTTATAGTTAATTTCAACTAAACCACATTTCCTTACTTTGCTTATGAAAACGGCATGTGGGACAACGTCAAAGCCTTACCAAAAACAAAATATATCACATCTACTGCTTCCCCTCTATCCACTAGGCCAGTAACTCTGTCAAAGAAGGAAATTTGGTTCATTCGGCATGATTTGTGCTTGACAAACCCATGTTGGCTATTATTTCAAGCTTTAGGTGATCTTTTAGATATGCTGGGTCCAAGCCTTTGAGTGCCTTGAAGATAAGGACCAAGGGTTTGAACTTGACTCAATGGAAAATCAGTATAGAAAGCAGAGGACAGGCTTGATGCACTTGTGGTAGTCCATGTTGTTGAGAAGATGTGTTGCAGCATTATGTACTCAGAGTTTCTGAAGAATTAATGGTTCATGCCATGGATATCGCATTGCTATAGTCCAGCCAGGCATGTATAACCAAGGTCAAGTCATCATGCCCCAGGATGGTAGGCAGTCTACCAGTCATGTGGAGATGGTAGAAAGTGTTACTCCTGGATCCTGCTCTGTGAGAGTTTAATGTAAGTAAGGAGTCCAGTACCACTCCTAAATTACAGTCTGATGAGGTCCTGAAGTTCCATAGCTGCCTAATGAACCTCACAGTCTGAACTTCCACCTCCCCCAAAGCAATGCAATCCCAAAATGTTTGTAGCGGAGGCTTCTTGTCCCCTTCAATCTCTATCTAACACTGGGAAGACCTCCTAAATTTCTCAGATGCCCTACTGTTGTTTCTCAGAGCATCATTCTGTGTGTTACCTTCCTGGAAACATGCTAACTATAATCTGAAGCAACTGCTATTTCTTCTTTGATGGCTTCAGCATTCCCACTTGGCAGCAAACTTACCACCAGTGGACAACTCCCCAAAGTGGGAATGCATAGGGGTGACTCTCAAAGAACAATAGTTTCTAGCAAATTAAATGTTAAATGTTTAATAGAAGTTGGAGCTAGCCTGATAGACTATAGTAGTTGTTTATATTTATTCCTTAGTCACTGAAGAGACTGATTGCACAGAAATGACACCAGATGATTTTGGTATTGCCAGAAGTTAATTGAGACCCAACGTGGACATTTCAGTATGTTGGAGGGAAAAAATGTATTCCTGAGTCAGTTGACACCTGGCTGTCATGGATATAAGGAAGTAAGCCACGGTCATTCAGCTTCTCAAAAATCTGAAAAGAAAGTCAGCAGTTTAGCCCAAAGGAAATCAAGTCTGACAGTTTCCTACCTCCCTGCTCCAAAGCCTCACTTTCAGAAAGAAAGCCATTATTTCTGAGAGTAAGTTCCATAGTATTAAAGCATAAGGACACAGCCTGATTCATGAAATGAAGCAGAATTTATTTTTCCCTAAATGTTTGTCATTATAGCATAGGAAACAGTGTGTTACAAGTACTGGTGATTGGCTTAAAAAAAAAAAAAAAAACCCGGTTTCAAGTCTCAACCACTTTTCAGAGTATAATTTTTTGTTATATGAAGAGTGAAGAGACTGGAGCCAAAGCAGCTGTCTGATATAGTCTCATAAAATGGTTCAGCTCTAATCCATCAAACATTATTTTGTCTTTTGCAACAACTCTGCTGTATTTGAGAGAGAGAGAGAGAGAGATGCAGTTTCAAAGAATGAATTGCTGAAAAAAGGACCCAATGTCCACACTTACAATACAGAGTCTGCTTGCTGACTTTGTAACTACTGAGTAGGTCAAGTGATCTATGAAAGGAAGTTGAAATTTCCTCGCTGTGTATAGTCATAATTTCCACTGGACAAAAATAATACATCTTTGGTTTAGAACTCTATTATATTTCCTTAACTTTATATATTTTATTTCACACACAGATTTAAAAAAAACCATATTTCACTTTATAGAAGACTAGTGCACTGTTAGGTTTGTTTCTGAATTCCATTAAGCTGCGTTAAGAGGACAATATTTTTGATTCATGCTAATCAGAAACCTGATAGTTCTTAACAAGTCTTCCCATATCTGGAGATGAGCAAACCAAGATGATTAATAAGCACATTTATCCTTATTTAAGTGGATCTCTTAAAGTAGTTGAATGGGGGTTGATTTTAGTTTTGACTGCCTAAATAAGGCCTGATAGTGTTGGCATGTACAAGTGTTCCACATCACTGAATTTTTAACGTATTAATCAATCAGATTCATATTGTCTATTCCACTTTGGTGGAACCACAGTCACGTCATGTCTCTGATTCTTGGGCAGTTCTGTTCAGGCCAGATTCCCTGTGCTGACTATCGGTGTTAGCGTAGCAGTGCTGCAATGAATGCTGTGCAGCCACAGTGAAATGGGGGCCAAAACACAGGCCAGGATCAGCATAATGGTTTTCAAGATGCATCCCTTTCTTCCCCCATTGTCCCCTTTTTCTTAGTACACCAACAGCAGGCTAGATGACTGGCATGTTGGCTCTATGTCCTGTGCTGGCTGTATGACACCAGTGGGTTCATCTGTGGAATGATTAAAATCATGGCGTTAGGGCCAGATGATGTCATACTTGTGGCACAAAGCAGCCATACAGCCCTGAAGTATCTGTCCCAACCTATCTACTTAGGGAAAAAATTGTGATAGTGATTTTGATTGCTAATGGCAGTGTTAGAGAGGAAGTCAAAGCTTGGCACTGACAGTGGGAATGTTTTGCACTGCAATTCTTACCATTATAACTATTATGTTTTATATATACAATGAGAAACTTTCAGTGTAAATGACTTTAAAGGAAAACAACAAAAAGGAGAGGAGGAGTTTCGGTGAGTGTACAGTGGGCCCAATTCTCCACTGCCTTGCACCTTTTCCAGTCATTTACACTTGTGAAAAATGGGTGTATAATTCTTTCAGGTCAGAATGGAATCATTTTATAACTACTTTTCACTCCCTTTACATATAAATGACTGCACAAGATGCAAGACAGTGCATGTATGGATCCAATGTGTATATCTTCTGTAACAGGTTGTATCTAAATTGAACAGAAAATGGTGGCTGCTTCTAGGAGACAGAAGACTTCCAGAAATGTAAAAGTGTAGTACCCAAAACACACAGTCAGAACCAGGGCCGGCTCTACTGTTTTTGACGCCCCAAGCAGCGTGCCGAATTGCCGCCGTGGACGGCGGGGGCAGTCCGTGTGCCGTTAGGGCGGCACACACGTTTCCGCAGCGGTGGCAATTCGGCGGCAGCTTCTGTCTTCTGTCGGAAGACAGAAGCCGCTGAATTGCCGCCACGGGCAGCTGAACATAGAAGCTGCCGCCGAATTGCTGCCACCGCAGAAACGTGCGTGCCGCCCTAACGGCACATGGACTGCCTCCGCCGTCCGCAGCGGCAATTCGTCACGCTGTTTGGGGCGGCAAAAACACATGGACTGCCGCCCCTTGCAGATTGCCGCCCCAAGCACCTGCTTGGAATGCTGGTGCCTGGAGCCGGCCCTGGTCAGAACAGTTACATACACAGCTTTAAGTCCATCACAATGCGCACTGTGACCAACACTTCAATCAACTCTCACCTCCTTTGACTTCTCCCCATATGTTCAGCTACTGTAGCCTAATGGCAACCCAACTTACTGGGAGTAGACACCGTTGTCTATGCCCCTTGATTGAGACTGAGAAGGAGGTGTAGTGTCCAAAAATGCTTTACTTTTCTGCACCTCTCTTTAGAGATTCTTTGTGGATGTTTGTGTGGAACCAACTATTCGTACACCAGTAAGCATAACCAAGACAAGATTTATTAAAAAGAGAGAGGAAATGGAATTAAAAGAAAAGAAACAGTGCTTAATGTATCTAGGTTTATGCTTCTGATGAGCAAAATAAATAGGCATTCTCAATTAGTTACAAAGAAGACAGAGAAGTGAATGAACAGTTTACATCTCAGAAAAGCAGTTCTCTCCTCTGACCACTCTTTAGTCAGCCTGCTTGCTGACCATCTGTTTTATCTAATCCATCCTTCTGGGTCAGTTTGCATGTCCAGACATGCTTCCTTTGATCCAGGCTTGCCACACCCCTCCCCATACCAGTCTTATCCAGTTCTGTATATGCACAGTAGGGTCTTGGTTCACTGCCTACTCCAGGAGATGGCTCAGGGAGGACACAAAGTCCCTTAATGATGCTCATTGGTTGTCCTCTAAAGGTTCAGTGATCCAGCCCAGATGCTGCATCTCACAGAACAATCTGCATACCTCTGCCCCAGCCAATTTCTATATCATCTTTTCAGACAAACAGATTGGGGTTTTCTTCAACACAACACCCATCCCCACATCTACATGCTACATTTCTGTTGTGAATTAGGGACAGAGATGCATACCATCTGTCATAAACACTTCATCAGTAGTTATTAAATGCCCATGTTGCACTGAAATCTATGTTGAAAGTAGCATACGGTACCGAATATACAGTACTGATATTATCCTGTATACAAAACATGTTTAATTTAGAGCTAAATTGAGTGCATTTCCTTTGAGTGCATAATCAATAAAAAATAGTATCTACATTTTATTTTAACTTCAGTTTCTTTCTTTTCTTGTTTCAGGGAAGGTTTATAGTTACATTATAGTTGGACTGTTTCTCCCTTTTGCAATGGTTTGACTACTGTTTCCCCTGATAAGCAAAACCAAATATATAAGACCACCAATATTACCAATTTCACCAATAGAGAGTTTTGCCATTAATTCTCAATGGAGCCAGGATTTCACCCATTATATTTATAACCTCTTGGGTTTTTACTGGCAGTGTTTTGACTGTGGCTCTTGCATTAGATTTATATTTGTCTTTCATCTTGTACTATTAGATCCTTTTATAAGGCGTAAATGTTTATTTTCCATCTTTTGTGATAGCTAATGGTTTTTAATTTACATCAAAAACAATCCATTCAATGATTCACTTGTTTGTTTGTTTTTTAATCAGCAAGGATTTATACGTACATGCTGGAGAAGTCCCGTGTTGTCATGCAGCCTCTCAACCAAAGCAATTTTCTTGTTTTTTACTTGTTGATGGATGGGCTGTCCGCTGAAGAAAAGTACGGCCTGTACCTCAGTAATTTGTCTGCACACAGGTAGGAGACCAATTTCATGTTTGCTATGGAGCTAATATAATCTTTTTTGTTTTCTATTTAATGCCTTGATCCTCAGAGGTGCTGAGAACCTTCAACTTCTGTTGAACACAGAGTCCTAATTTTGAAAAGATGTTTGCTTAAAATTATTGTTCTCTTTTAAGTGATTGTCCACATGGATTTCATTCTCAGTATACATGCAACCCAGGCACATGAGACCAGATTCTTTTGGCAGGAAGTTTCTCTGGGAGCCCTAGATTTTTTTTGAAAAAAGGGATAACCATTTCTAGAGCTGTTTGTCACAGACCAGAACAAGAAATGCTAGTGTTCTGCTCCAGAGAGGCCTCCAGCAAGGGATCCCTGTCAGATGCCTTTCTCCTCCCCTGGACACTGCGAATGATGTATGCCTTACCCTGATGCTCATGATACCGAGAGTCCTGAAGAAGCTGAGGCAAGAGGCAGGATCTGTGAACATGAGAGTCCCAGCAAGGGCCCGGCAGTTATGGTATTCAGGTCTGGTGATGCGCTCAGCGCAGCCCCATGTCATTTTGCCTGCTTTGTCTCACAGCACAACAGTCAGATCTCACATTCCAAACATCTGACAGTCTGGATGCTGGCTGGCTAACAGGCATCAAAAGAAGCTGTTCAGTGGAAGTTCAGAACATTCTGCTCCAAAGCAGGAAAGTCTCAGCTATTCTGACTAAGGGCTTGTCTACATGGAAAGTTGCTGTGCAGCAAGCCAAAGTGTGAATCTACAACACACGAGCTTGCCACACAGTAATTTTCTCTGTGGATACTGCTACACAGTACACTGAACATCCTGGAGTGCAGTAGCAAGCCAGACTGCACTCCAGGACGTTCAGTGCACTGTAGCAGTGTCCACATGGAATGTTACTGTACGGCAAACTGGTGCACTATAGATTCACACCTTGTCTTGCTACGAAGTAATCTGACTTGTAGAGAACCCAAGCCAGGTGATCATTTTAGCACCAGCTGTTACCCTCAACAACACCCATTTTAGCCCTACCGGATTATTTATTAGTCCTGAAACAATCTGGACTTTCTGTTAGTTCCATAAGATTCATATGGCAGCAACATCTGCACATTGTTCTCCTATCCAGGACCACGCTATATTTTCTCACCCTTCGGTGACTTGATTCCTTACAGGCTTTATTCATGTTTTTTTTTCCTCCCAGTTTGGGATCCCCCTTCTTCTTGGCACCTTAGTATAGTATTAACAGGATTGATGGGTACCAACTTTGAGTCCTTAACAAACCTATTCCCTCTACCACGTATCAATAAAGATTGACTTTTTAGAGGCCATTACATCAGCTCAAATGGTAAGGGAGATACAGGCCCTCATGGCAGTTTCTCCCTTATGCAGTGTTTCATAGAGACAGAGTCAATCTCCGGCCTCATTCCAAGCTCTGTCTCAAAGTTATTACAGAATTCCATTTGAACAAATTTATTCATCTCCCAGCTTCCTTCCCCAAGCCACACTCAACCCCAGTGGAAGCTAAACTTCATACACTTGATGTAGTAACGGTATTGTCATGGTACCTTAACAGGACAAAAACATTCAGGAACATACCTAGACAGTTTATGGCTTTTGCTGATAGACTTAAGGGTTAGGCAATATCCTCACAAAGATTATCAGAATAGGTGTCCACTGTATAATAACTTATTAGAAGATAGATCCACCTGCCTGTTTCAAGAATGTTCCTATTTCTGAAATTTGTATGGCAGCTACATGGAGCTAAATCCACACATTTACAATACTCTGTTTTTTTGGTAGATGCTTTCAGATCAGATGTCTTTTTTGGTAGGGCTGTCCTCCAGTCATTGTTAAAGTAGATTTCATACACCTACCTCCACGAAACAGATAACTGTTTCTTAACCACCAAGAGTGAGATCCATGTGGACAGTCACTCAAAGAAGAAAGAGCAGTGGCTTACCTTACAGTAACTGTAGTGCATCAAGATGTGTTGTCACAACTCGTCCTCCATCTCCACTATTACGGAGTCCTACTCCTACTACTACAGGATTCTGTATTGGTGAAGAAGGTGACGAACAGCTGATCCTCCTTTATGCTTTATGTCCTTGGGCAGCATGGCACAGGGCACTCTAGGACACAGTTGAAGCCCCAGCTAAAGCTGCTTGTCAGAATAACCTAATCTTGAGTGCAAGGGGCACATGCACATCAAAAGTGGAATCTATGTGAACAACACAACTTGAAGAATCACAGTTACTCTAGGCTAAGTAACTGTCCCCCCCCCCCCTCCTTAAATTGGTCATCTGTTCAGAGCTTCAACTAGACAACAGCAAAAAAAAAATCAGAAATGGGTCCTTTGATGTCTCAATGTTTGAATGTTTCTTTGGCATTTTCTGTCAATTTGTGCATCTTCCATACTGGCTGACACTTCAATAAAACAACTGTCCTAGATTTTCAGGCCTGTAAAGAGGCTGATGATGTAATTTTCATTTCTGGTGGAAAACCTTTATCTACACTGATTTTTTTAAGCACAAATATTTATGGTAGCACTGCTTGGTAACACCTTAAGTTCCTTACTCTTTTGGTATTTAAATATGTTGCCAGTTTCAGATAGAATAAGCTACTACAGCAACTTTGAAACAAACCTGGGGCTACATTGCTTCCCTAAAAAGATAATTTCAAAGGGGAAAAATCAGTTAAATTTGTCTTCTATTTTTTTTCTTGTAAACCCTTTGAAGGCTTTGAAGACCAAAAAGATTGTTTTGCTGAGGTCCAGAACATTAATTTATTCCTCTTTAGCAAAAATTGTTTGGAATCACTTAGTTTTTTCAGAAAATAGCACAGTTTGAAGTTACTTTGCAAGGAGTTCCAGCAAGAAACAACTCAGCAAAGACCTGGATAATTAGATTCATATGAAGAAAGACGTTATCTCATCAAATAGCTGATCAATATTCAAAAAGAACAAAGTAATATTTCTAAATAGATACTTGTGTAACACACACATCTTCTGGGTGTGGTGTTCTGTCCCATCTAGTGACACCCAGACCATTTAGAGAAAGTTAAATGAGTCTGCTCTACAGCCTTAGCTAAGAGCCGGTTGGCTTTTAGCTCATGCACTAGAGCTCATGCATTGAGGTCCCAAGTTCAATCCCGCCCGCCGCTGACCAGGGTCTGTCAGAGTTACACTTGTACATTGTAACTCCAGCTCCAGAAGTAATTTATAGCAGAATATATACATAAAGTTACTTTTATTGATAAAGCTTTGCTTTAGTTATATACAGTAGATTGTAGTTTGCACTGTTAAGAAACATTTTGGTCCGTATTATGCTTTTGTTACACACGAGTAGTTCAGTTAGCCATGTTCATCCTGGTTGGCAGAGTTACACCAGAGATGAATTTGACATCATGAGACTATTTGCATGAGTAAGGCAAGCAGGATTTGGTCCATCATCAACTTCTTCTTTCTGACTAATACTTTGATGAGATCATATCATTCTGGTAAGACCAACGATTGAATCTGTCATGTTTTCTTTAAACATGTGTAAGCATGATACTAATAACAAATTGAATTAGGTAAAATCCCCTTTGAAACTGAATTTTAGTTCATGCTCAGCTGGTTGAAATGGTTTGTGTCTGACTTTTGTTCCTTTCTTAACTTGTTTAAAATTGCAGCTATTAGAGTGAAAACTGAACAGTCTCAAGATTATCCACGGTTTGTTAAGGTCACTGGCTACGCCTTTGTTCCCATTGAGATTTGATCAAGCACGTTGAGTAGGAAAGGCTTTAAAACAACTCTTATTTGTTCCTGGTTTTCAGTATAAAAATGAACATTTTTATTTAAAGAAATAAAAATTATTACTATTATTATTAATTTATTTTAAGCTCCATCATCTGGCATGGATGACATGTTGTTGTCCCTTCTCTGAGAAGTTGACTTATGAGATTAATAGACAGTACAAACAAGAGACTCGGGGGGTGAAATGAGAGTTTTGCCATTGATTTCAACTGGGCCAGAATCTCATGCCAAATGACTAGAGAAGAGATTGGCTATGAAGCAGCTTTTAAGTATTGTAGATTTTCACTTCTTTAAATTATATATATATATATATATATATATATATATATATATATATATATATATATATTTCTAACACTTTCTCCTTTCACTCTCTTGCTACAATTGATGGAGTGATGTTGAGCGGTTCATGAAAGATGTATTTTTAGGGATGGCTTTGAATGATCGTAGTTTTGTTCAGGAGGGGAGACTGTTCCAGTCACAGGTTGCTACATGTCAGAAGGTACAAACCTGAGCGTAGGAGGAGACAAAAGAAGCAGATAGGCAGGAAGACCTGACACAGTGGAAAAAATGAGATAAGGAGCCAGAACAATAAGAGCTGTGAAGTAGCCAGGGCTGGGATTATGCACCAGTTTAAGTGTCAGGGCTGGGAACTTGGAAATGATGCATAGGTGAATGGAAGCTAATGAATAGATTGGAAAATGGGAGTGATGCTTTGGTCAGCTAGTGAGGAAGATGATTTTAGCATTCACATTCTTGATGGACTGAGTGGGTGGGAATTATGAGAGAAACGGGAGGCAAGATTTGAGAAGACTTCCATAGGCAATGTCAGAGATGTCTAAGGCATGGACAAGGATTTTATAGGCAGGAATGCTGATGAAAAACAATTTCTGGAAATGAAAAGAAAGAACTGTGGAAACAGCTTGGAAGGGGGAGGAGAAAGAATAGAGGAGACAAGTGTGACGCTGAGATTGTGAGCCTAGGTGACAGAGATGAAAGTGTAACTAATGGCAGTGATAGAAAAGGGAGGGATAAATAAGGGGGGAAATAAATTTGGTTTTCAACCAGATAACTTTCAACTGGTGGCAGAATGTCTATGCTGAGATATTGGCAGTAGTATTGGAGATGCAAGACTGAACAGAGAGGGGAGAGTCAAGAGTGAAGAGAGATTCTCAAGATGGTGCTACTGGGTGAATAAATAATATTTGAATGACCTTAACTACTCATTTGCATGCAGTTGAATTAGGGGAGGGGGTTGTATTTGGAATTTCCAGGCTCTCTATTGGTTTTGTGTGTTTTAAAAGAACTATGGAAGTTTATTAAGGTTTTTAATAAAAATAAATGATAAATGGTATAAAGGTTAATTTCAGGTTAAGTTGTCTTGTTTTGTGTTTGCTTTTGTGGCTGAGTATGGATTGAATTTAGATTTATTAAGGAAGTTATTGTACTGTGAGTTAAAATAAATGTACGCTAATTATTGTATGTGTTTCTTTTCTAGTGCTATAGATGTGCATGACCCTTTACAATCTCATAGTTAAGGCAGATCCTTTCCCTGAGGGACATGAAAGCTACATTGGACATTTACAGAACAAAGAGACATGGTGTGGGGGCAGATAAGCATGTATTTGATCTGCAGTGGAAATCTTGGTGAAGGAAGTGTGTTCTAAGGAGAGAAGGGAGAAAGTTTGGCTCATACTGAGGGGGAAAAGGTATGATCATTGAGGACAAAAAAAGAGCATTAAGGAGAGGCCTGGAAAGAAGCTTGAAACAGGGTGTAGATAATCATGCACTATGATTTAGATAGAGTCTGAGCTGATTATAGAGCAGGGATCAGCAACCTTTGGCCCGTGGCCCACCAGGGTAAGCCCCCTGGCAGGCCGGGCTGGTTTGTTTACCTGCCGTGTCCGCAGGTTCGGCCGATCGCAGCTCCCACTGGCCATGGTTTGCCGCTCCAGGCCAATGGGGGTTCCGGGAAGGGGCAGCAGGCACATCCCTCGGCCGGCGCCACTTCCCGCATCCCCCGTTGGCCTGGAGCAGCGAACTGCGGCCAGTGGGAGCTGCGATTGACCAAACCTGCAGATGCATCAGGTAAACAAACTGGCCTGGCCCGCCAGGGGGCTTATGCTGGCAGGCCACGTGCCAAAGGTTACCGATCCCTGGCCTAACTAGTATTTCCTCTTATGATTTTTTGGTGCCAGTAAGAAAGTCTCACATTAACTTCATATATAAAGTAGCTACTGTAATGAAGTAACTGGATTAGTCATTAAAATCTGAATTGATCAGCACTTCTTTGCTTGATCACTGAGAATATCATTCTTCCAATTTAAATGACAAACTTCATTTGTCAAAAAGGACAGTGAAAAAGCAGTGAAGGAAAGTGAGTGGCTTAGAAAAGAGCACAAGAGACTGTTTTCAAAGTGCACTATTTTAGATGACTGAAGGCACTAATGTCTTATGCCTCAGAATTTTTGTGTGTATTCGGCAACCCTCTTTTCTAATGAATCCTAGAACAATGTGAAGTTAAGTGGTGATTATTCTAGAATTGCCCCTGAGGATCCCTATTCATGGCATAAGTGCATCCCTGTGGCACACAGATTTGGAATCTTCTAGAAGGCAGTGCTTTTGGAGCCACTCAACCCAACTTTCCATGATGCAGGACGCTCTGAGGGTATAAAAAGTGCCAACCTTCAGTTTTCGACTGCTAAGGGTACAGCAAGCAAGCAAGGCACCACCCTAAAAATCCTTTTTTCTAATAACTCTTTTGCCTTTAAACATTTAATAAACAAACAAACACGCACACAAACAAGCAAAACTCTTTGTAATAGTCTGCTCCAACCCACTTTTTTCCTGCATTAAATTGCATAAATCACTTGTTAACCTACCCACCCCATTTATTTTAAACCATTTTCCCTACACTTGAATATCAACCAGCCCTTCTAATTTTGTGTCCACTTCCATTTTGTATGTCTTGCTGCATGTCCCATGATCCAGGTGGACCCACTGCTGTTGCCTACACTATTTGTCACTTCCCTCTTCCCTGATTTGAATCTTAGGTAACTGACCATTTTTATCCACCTTAGAACTTTGCCAACAATATAGTATTTATTAACCTTATGTCTTAGTCTTAGATGTGTGTATCATTAAGATCAATGTTTTTAGTAGGTTTTGCCTGAACTAATAACATGAATAAACCTAAGTACACCTAATATTTCAACCAAGATAAGAATTATTTTTAAAATAATGTGACTTGTGTGGGCAGATGTACAGAAGCAATTGTTGAAATCACATCATTCCCCCATTATCCTGAAGCAGCATACATCTTTATCTATGAAATGTCCATTAGAAATTTCATTTTAAAAGTGAGATATCACTGGAATCATTCTACAAATCATTCCACCTTGACTAGAATTATTTTAGAGCATTGTGTTAAAAAGTCTTCTCCTTGACTTTGTGTCCAAGATAAATGGAATTTCTGATTCCAATCTAATGAAAAATGTAGCTTTTATTATTAGTTTATCAAACTATTATTATGTGGAGGGTTTTTTATATAGTGCTACCTATGATCATTATGTGTTACAGTTGTTGGAATTAAGGATGAAGGTTCTGTATCTCAGAGAATTTATGAGACTTTATAGGTTTCACAATTTGCTATTTCTTCCTTTGTATAATTTAATGCTGTAGAGTCTCACTATTTTCACTCATGCTGATTTCATTTCAGTGTAGCCTCATTGTCCTTAGTGGAGTTACGCCTGATTTATACAGGTGTTTTGGGGAGGAATATCAGTCTCTTTCTTTCTTTCTTTCTTTCTTTCTTTCTTTCTTTCTTTCTTTCTTTCTTTCTTTCTTTCTTTCTTTCTTTCTTTCTTTCTTTCTTTGTGTGACTCAGTTTAAAGAGCAACATGTATTTTCTTAACTAAAGACCACTGTATTTTGCTGGCACAAACAGTGTTTTATATATAGTGTACATATTATATGCACGTTTACTAGATATAATATGTATGTGCTGCATCTATTTTTGATAGAATTGTCTCTTGCCCAGCTCCGGTCCTTTTTTCATAAGTTGAATACAAACATGCAAGTTCTGACTGAACTTTCAAACCCCCAATTGTTTGTTTCTGTCTGAAATCAGGCAAACTAAGTTTTCCCAGTCCTCATTAGAATACACATAATTAGGGCTCCACGTCTGTTATGGAGGTCGCGGAAGTCACAGATTCTATAACTTTCCGTGACCTCTGTGACTTCTGTGGGGGCCAATGTGGCTGATTCTAGGGCCACCCAAGCATCTGGCTCCGGTGCCGGGGTGGCTGGAGCAGCCGCGGTCCATGGCCCTGAGCAGTGGTCCCCGGGAAGCCAGCCAGAGCAGCCACAGTCCATTGGCCCCAGCAGTTGGTGCCGCTAGCCCCGGGCACCCTCTCCCAGCAGCAGTCCCCACAGCCCCCCAGCAGCAACCTCCCAGCGCCCCACCCCAAGATTTAATCATGGGTATTTTTAGTGCAACAGAGGGTCCTGTGGCACCTTTAAGACTAACAGATGTATTGGAGCATAAGCTTTCGTGGGTGAATACCCACTTCATCAGACGCATGGGCATTCACCCATGAAAGCTTATGCTCCAATACATCTGTTAGTCTTAAAGGTGCCACTGGACCCTCTGTTGCTTTTTACAGATCCGGACTAACACGGCTACCCCTCTGATACTTGACAGGTATTTTTAGTATAAGTCATGGCCAGGTCACAAGCCATGAATTCTCGTTTATTGCCCGTGACCTGTCCGTGACTTTTACTTTGACTAAATCGTAGCCTTACACATAACACAGCTTCTTCCCCAAAGAGCTTGCAATGCATTAACAGTTACAGTACAGTGCGATGATACAAGTCACAACAGTGGAATTAGGTGTGTTCATTAGCACCCATAGGCTTTGCACAGTAGGTAGGGTTTTAAGATTGATTTGAAATACGGCAAATGCTTTAAGTGATGGGGGCAGCAATGGAAGAAGTCACAGAAGAACAAGTACGCAGTATTTTGGAGGAAGTGGGAACGAACCTCCCGGCTCTCAGTGCAGATCGAGAGACTCATGCTAGCACTCTAAAAAATAGTTGTATTGATAGTGATTTGAAGTTGTGGCTCAGGCTGGAACTCTACCTCTGAAGCCTAGGAAGGAGGGTGGGCTTCAGAGCCCGAGCTCCAGACCATGCCACAACTTCAAAGTGCTGTCTATGCAGCTATTTTTAGGTGGCTGGAAGACTTGCTCCTGCTAGCTCCCAAATGCTGTGGGGATGTTAAGATCTGGAGCTTTCATTGTTCTCATTATAAAGACAAATTTTACAAAGTTCAGAAGAGTTCTGATTTTTTCTGATTACCCTTCTCCCCCCCCCCCCCTTGCCAGGTTTTTGTTTGGTCCCATCTTAAGTGATAGGAGAGGGTTGGGCCGAGCATTGGGAACAACAGGAGTGAGGCAGGAAGAATTTAGATCAGAGAGAGAGAGTTGTAGGTGTCGACAGAGTTGTGCAATGCTTTATAGGTGGGAATGAGAAATTTGAACTGAATACAGAAGAGAGGAGGAAGGAACAAAAGCAAGGAGGGAGAGACTATAAGGGAGAGAAAAAGAGGAAGGATGTAAAAGAGGAGATTATACTAGTCAAGGTGCGAAATTACTAAGTCTAACTAAATAGAAAAAGCTAGCAAAGCACTGGATGCATATAAATGCATATAACATCCTCTCTAATATTTGCAGTACCTGGTGCTCTGCTTTGGTGTGTGTAATTTGCACATATCCAGGCTAAGTAGTGTGCTCTCTCTGGAAAGATAAGAAAACATTGTAAATGGTATTTCTATGTACACCAGTTGCCCAAAAGTTAGTTTCACAGACAGAGCTCATTATAACTCAGAATTAAGCTACTGACAATGTACAGCCTGAAATCACCAATATTTTTTCAAATATAACTATTTTTTTAAAACTTCCAGCCTAAATTTTCAAAATTGATGAGTGATTTTGGTTGCCTCCATTTTGAGACATTTAAAAGGGACCTTTTCAGAAAATGTTGAGCACACATTTGGCAAAAATCAAGCCTTCATTAAGTCCTCTCAAATTGGGCATCTAAAATTCATCAGTCAATTAAGAAAATTTAGGTGGCAATGTACATATATTAAGAGGCAGTTGACCTTGTTAATCTGACCCAAAATATTTGTTGATCAACCAAAAAATAAAAGAAAACAAAAGAATGTCCCTAGTTCTTGTGAACACCTTAGCCAAACTTTAAAAAAAAATGTGCAGAGAAATTTCAGGAAATACACGTATAAAATGGAACTGGTGTTAACATTTTTTCCCTTTCCCATTGTAGCTCCTTATTACATTCTTTTCCAAAATGTAGCCTTCATTAACCACTTGGAGCTTTGTCGTCAAGCATCTCACATATTCTCTTGCTTTACTCCTTCCTCCAGAGGCAATGTTTCATCCCAGCAATTGGCCAATGGATATAATTTATTTGTTATTCCATGTAGCAATAATCATGATTAACTCATTTGGCATTGTTGGGGTTATGGCAGTGAAAATGTATTTTATGTTGTAGTAATAAATATCTTCATATAGTAAAGTGCTATTGATTGACAATACTAATTGTATCTGCATTTGGCAGAAATAGGAACATTTTTACAGTTGGTATTTTTAGATGTGTGTAGACATCTATAAATATAACTAATTTTAACAAAGTTTGTGCTTTTTTGCACCTTATATTGATTTTCTGAAAGTGATTACTTTAAGCCTCAGTTCACCGAATTCCCACTTATGCGTGTGCTTAAATCCATTCCTATTCAGCAGAACATCTCAACATGCACTTAAATGCTTTCTCGAGTCACGGCAATAGGGAAGGACTCCCAGTGACTTCACTGGGAGCAGAATCAGGCCCCTAAGTAGCATATTTGTGTACAAGTCATTTAATATTTTAATATTTACTTCCCAAACCTTCACCTTAATCAGCTCTTCTTTTTTCAGCCCTTCATTTGTGTGTGCTCCAGTATCTGGGTAAATTTTAGGATGTACTTTGAAGAGCCAAATTTAGGTACCAAACTCTGGAATTTGTTTTTCCAGGACTGCACAGATCATTACATACACTCATCTGCCATAATTTTTGCATAATACCTTGGCGTTTAAAACTATGATTATGATCAAAACAGGATTAAGATGCTAATGGGCTCTCTTTGAGCAATTGCTGAGTAGCTGAGTGAAGCTGATAATCAGGCCCAGTGAGAGGAGATGCAGGCCCATTATTTTCTTAAGTGGTCTCCCATATTTTCTGTATGACTTGCACATGTCACTGACTGTGTCTGTCTGCTCACTTTCCAGTAAACTCATGGCTGTATGGTTATATGTATTACGATAGCACTAGGGGCTCTAGTCATTGCCAGACCCCATTGCACTGTGTGCTATGCAAACACAGAGCAAAAAGACAGTAATACCTAGTGTACAAAATTAAAGATAACATATATCTCCCTGGAAATTTACCTAATAATCCTCTATAGGCCTGTGAGATACATATTGGTGGTGAAGTCCTAGAAGAAATGTCGATGGATCATGGCATTACTCTATTATTGAGGAAAGGCATAAACATTTTACATTGGGTATTATGGGTAAGCTTTTCAGAATTAAGCATGTGCCATTGTGTGCATACATTTGTATGTGTCTAACTTATTTGCAAAGATAGCCATGCACTGGGTCAGTCATGCTCCTAACTAACCATATGCACAAGCTGATGCCTGATATGCGGCTCCTTCATGAAACCATGAGTATGGGCATGTACCTGGCACGATTCACCCCATCCCTGATGCCTGTCCATTTTGCAGTGTGAGGGAGACCCTGGCACATGCCTATCTGGAATGCACCAGGTTGCAGCCCCTATTCTGGCTCCTCCAGCACCTCCTGTTGAAGTTCTGGCTTCACTTTTCCCCACACCTCTTCATATATGCACACCCTGTCCGTGACCCCACAAAGTCGCGAGACCTCCTTGTCAGCCTCCTCCTGGCATCGGCCAAAGTAATCATTTACAATGCCAGGAGGAGGATGCTACACGGGGAGGTGCTCTGTGACTGTGGGGCCTATTTCCGTTCCTCCCTTGTCTCACGTATCCAGGCAGAGTTCCTCTGAGTAGCGTCCACTGTCTCCCTAGACAGCTTTGAGGAGCAGTGGGCGCTGTCCGGGGTTCTCTGCTTGGTGTCCCTCACTGGATCCCTAATTTTTAACCTTTGATCTCCACTCCTGACCCTGTTGCTCTTTAGTTGTCCCCCATATTCATTTGGATCCTGAGTCCAGTGGCTCCTCCCACAAGGCTGGGGGAGGAGCTTTTAGACAAGCTTTTAGCTTGTGCCCACCCACCTCCAAGAATTCAGGCCTCATATGCACTGATATCACATAGTGTATTCAGATACTTTTAAACTAGGGTCACATAAATATATGTGCATAATGCCATGCACCCAACTTTGAAAATCTGGCCCTGAAAGCGGCAAGACTTTGGCTCATCCTTCTTCCAGTGATTATATATTCCATATGTCAAGAAAGTGGTATATCAGCTTAAAGCTGAGGTGCCTTAGCTTTGGTTCTTTGTTGTTGTTTTTTATTCCCTTAGTAATATTATATTTTTATTTATGTTACCTCGTTACCACTTTAATCTTGAAGGATTCTTTAACAAATAATAGCTCTTCGGATAGGTGGAGCATTACTTTCTATGAAGACCAAGAACAAACTTTATTAAACAAAGTCTATGTAGTAAATAACCCTGGGACTGGTTTGGAATCCTTGTCCTTGGTCCAAGTGGACTTGTCATTTGTCTGGCTTTCAGGATAAATGATAGAAATTCTGCTTTGTTTGAAAGTCTAAATCTGAAAGTCTTATTCCCCTGGGTATATTCCTTCATCTTATGTTAACAGTCCTTTCTTCATTGTATTATTCTTCATGCATACTGACTGAACAGAGACAGTGCTATGTATGACACTCCCCTGCAGGTTCTAAGATGGACAGAAAATCATTTCTGTTACCTCTCTTTTTGATAAGTATGTTTTGTCTCTCTCTCACTCTCAGAATTCTGATGAGCTTAAGATATAGAACTACATGTAATGAACAAATTAACAGTTTTCTTTACATTTAATTGTATTTATGGAGAGGTGAAATGTAGTAGGTAGGGAAGCACAAAATCCCTATAGCTCTGCATGTTTTCATCCCCTCTATAGTATCCTATAAGAACTCAGGGAGCTGGTAATCTCTTGTGCTCTCTACTCTGTTGGTGACTTTTTGCTCTTCAAAATGAGGAAACTTATGTTGGATCAGACACACGGTCTTTGTGTTTAATTACAAGATTTGCCACTAACTTTTCTATCCGATCACTTTGTAGCTTCTCACCCCTCTATGTCAGCATGTTTTGTTTCACTCCATACACATGCCAGCTGCTTCATTTGCCTTGGCATGGTATCATTTTCTGTTTCTTTGATTGAGGGAGCCTTTGTTTCTCTCTCTTTCTCTCAGCATGATAGGGGAAACACATGCAGAAAATAAGAACAAGATAATCTGGCTGTGGCATAAAAACAAAGGGAGGGAGGTAAAAAAAAGAAAAGATGTTTAACTCAAGAGGGAGAAAACACAACTCAGTAATTAAGTTTAAAAAAAAAAGAAAAAAGAAGGATTCTGTCCAAAGAACCAGTGCGTGTACAGATGCTAGGGTACTCAGGGTAGACCATGTGTTTAACAGGACACTAAACATATAATGAAGTATTATTTGGAACTGGTTGATTGAAACAAAGAAAGAAAAGTACAAAAACAAATGTAACATGAACCAAATGTTTTTAGAGTTTTGTTTTTCAGAAGATAGGTTTGAATATCGCATAACTTGAATTCTCTGGCCCAAATTCGGCACTTTGTAAGAGGGTGAAACTTCCCTGGAGGTCAGTGGGAGTTAAACCCACTTATCCTGGGGCTAAGTTTGGTCCTTAGTGTTGAAGAAATCAAGACATGAGAGTTATTCAGCAAAAGTGATATTTCAGTCATATTTAGAATGGGTGTAGCCCCAAAGGTGTTTTTGGAGGCAAGAGGGATAGCAATGAGATTTACTTTACATTTAGTGTGAAAATACTACAAAAGCCTCAACTGAACAGTAAATGTGATTGTTCATTTATAAAAATGTTAAAGTAGCTATTTTTTCCATTACTATAAGTACAAAATGTGTCCCTAAAAGTTATTTAGATGCTAACTGTCTCACATGTGGGGTCAATTCACATGCGGATTCAGCATCTGAACCTCTTATATATTGCATTGTGTCAAACCTAAGGCAAAAATATATTTCTGCAATTTATATTATGAACAGTATTCTTAAAATAAGCATGATATAGTTATTTTAAATCGATTTCTAGTACGGAGTAGGTTGCTTAAGATATTGTTATTAGCATAAAAGGCCCCAGTCTTCGGGCCTTGCTGAGCTCCATAAAATCATAGAAGCATAGAAGATTAGGGTTGGAAGAGACCTCAGGAGGTCATCTAGTCCAACCCCCTGCTCAAAGCAGGACCAACCCCAACTAAACCATCCCAGCCAGGGCTTTGTCAAGCCTGGCCTTAAAAACCTCTAAGGATGGAGACTCCACCACCTCCCTAGGTAACCCATTCCAGTGCTTCACCACCCTCCTAGTGAAATATTTTTTCCTAATATCCAACCTAGACTTCCCCCACTGCAACCTGAGACCATTGTTTCTGTTATTTGCTGCCACTGAGAACAGTGGAGCTCCATCCTCTTTCGAACCCCCCTTCAGGTAATTGAAGGCTGCTATCAAATCCCCCCTCACTCTTCTCTTCTGCAGACTAAATAAGCCCAGTTCCCTCAACCTCTCCTCGTAAGCCATGTGCCCCAGCCCCCTAATCATTTTCATTGCCCTCTGCTGGACTCTCTCCAATTTGTCCACATCTTTTCTGTAGTGGGGGGGTCCAAAACTGGATGCAATACTCCAGATGTGGCCTCGCCAGTGCCCAATAGAGGGGAATAATCACTTCCCTCGATCTGCTGGCAATGGTCCTACTAATACAGCCCAATATGCCATTAGCCTTCTTGGCAACAAAGGCACAGTGTTGATTATATCCAGCTTTTCATCCATTGTAAACCCCAGGTCCTTTTCTGCAGAACTGCCGCTTAGCCAGTCAGTCCCCAGCTTGTAGCAGTGCATGGGATTCTTCCATCCTAAGTGCAGGACTCTGCACTTGTCCTTGTTGAACCTCATCAGATTTCTTTTGGCCCAATCCTCCAATTTGTCTAGGTTATGCTGCACCCTATCCCTACCCTCCAGCGTATCTACCTCTCCCCGCAGCTTAGCATCATCCGCGAACTTGCTGAGGGTGCAATCCATCCCATCATCCAATTCTTTAATGAAGATGTTGAACAACATCCACTTCCTACTGGATCAGGAGAGGGGGGGATTTCTCACCATTATTTGCACTCACCCTATCTCCAGATCTGCAAAGATCATTTAGGCCTCTTGATTAAGTTAGAAGAACCTCAGTGCTGCTCTAATATACACTGACTAGTGAAGTCAGCCAGGAGCACCAGAGCACAGCATGCTCTGACCCTAACTGTTCCTCTGGGAACTCCCTTTCCCCATAATGCTGTCTACACTGAGATTTGGGTGGTGTGGCATAAAGCCGGCTATGTCAGCTCTTTGCCATCCAGGGATTCCCCCTTGAATCCAGTTGAAATTGGCAAAGGATTTTATTTAGTCAGAATATAATTACCCAAGTTGGACTTTGGCCAAGTCTTAGGTTTACCAGCCATATAGTTGTGAAAAATGTTAGGAGAGTACTAATAACCACAAGTAGTTTTAGCTGTCTTCTAAAAGATTGCACCTCCATCGGCCTTGCCCTTGTGTGCTATTTCGGGGCATCAGTTCAATACAGCCTCAGAGCATCACAAACTGAATCACCATCACTTAGGTGTTCTTTGGAACGCCTCTATCCCAAATATTGACCCTGCTCATCTCTGCTTATCTTGAGGTATCTAAAGGGACCATAGTACAATGTGGTATGGCTGTAGGCATTGTAATTTACCTTACTTCAGAACAAAATCAATCATATAAAACAGGACATTTAAGAGCAGACAGCAACATTCAACAGTCATAGCTTCAGTTCACTTTGGCTCATAAGCAGAGGCAAAATGGCTCAGAAGGCTTGGAATCCTTAAAGCGTTTTGGCACATAAAGAGCCTCTTAAGCCAGGCAAAAATACAAGTCCTTTGCCAGATGAGTACAGATGTCATTTGGGGCTCTGACTTGGGGAAAAATATGGCTGGAAGGAGTGGAGACTCTTTTGGAGGAAGGCATGTCCAATGCTGTCTGTGCTTGTTAGTATGCCATCCCGGCCTGTGAGCTAGTTCTGTTGACAAGGCCTGTAGTTAGCTGATTTAAAGATTCAAAGTTTCTTGAACCTGGACAACATGGGAGAATGATGGGAAACAGAAATAATTTAAGCTGATTCTAATTTCCACAATGAACTGTTCAAATGAAACAGATTTCCGTAAAATCAGAAACTTAGTGGCAACGTATATAATGGTTATTCTGTACTGAACAAGATAAGAGAATCGGGGACTAAAACACTGTACAAATGCCATCTGATGAACAACCAGCATTTGTAACAGCAATTATAGAGAAACGTAATTTATGGCTTATGACAAGGACTGGCATCTTTTAATTTATGCTTTAATATTTGGGAAATGTCTATGTAACCAAATCATTGGGTATATGTCAGTATAGCACACTGGTGTGTTACAGCTTAATATTAAACTTCCACAGTAATTACAGTGTTTATTTTGACACCAGCTTACATGGATGCCAGATTCATGACTTGTTTTGCTTGGCTAAACTGGGGATTGCCAAGACTGAGAATAGTGCTAGTCACATTGAAAAAAAACCTACGTTGTCTTGCCAGGTTAAAAATAAGTGATAAAAGATACTATTCAATAGGAAATTTTAGCTAGACAGAGCAATAGTCCATTAGAAAAAATGTGGGAAACTGCTTTTGTCATTAAAATTCTCTGCTACTCAAAGGAGCACATAGGGTATCTGTAGCAATCCCCTCTGATTTGATGGGCTATTGAAGTTCAATGTTGCACTTTCAGGATCTCAGTAATGATTATCTTGGACATAATTTTCTAATCTTTTTATCTGCACGTTGTCTGACGTACAAGCTGGTTAATAACTTCTGTTGCTCTAAGAAACATGCCTGGACATCCTATTATTTGCGAGCTCTTCTTTATTGTTGGTTTTGTATGATTAGGGCCCTACCAAATCACAGCCATGAAAAACACATCTGGACTGTGAAATCTGGTCTCCCCCTGTGAAATCTGGTATTTTGTGTGCTTTTACCCTATACCAGGGATCGGCAACCTTTGGCACACGGTCCGCCAGGGTAAGCCCCCTGGCGGGCTGGGCCAGTTTGTTTACCTGCCGCGTCTGCAGGTTCGGCCGATCGCGGCTCCCACTGGCCACGGTTTGCCGCTCCAGGCCAATGGGGGCTGTAGGAAGCTGCGGACAGCACATCCCTTGGGCCGCGCCACTTCCCGCAGCCCCCATTGTCCTGGAATGGCAAACCGAGGCCAGTGGGAGCTGTGATCGGCTGAATCTGCGGACGCGGCAGCTAAACAAACTGGCCCGGCCCACCAGGGGGCTTACCCTGGTGGGCCACATGCCAAAGGTTGCCGATCCCTGCCCTATACGATACAGATTTCATGGGGAAGACCGGTGTTTCTTAAATTGGGGGTCCTGACCCAAAAGGGAATTGCAGGGAGGGTCACAAGGTTATTTTAGGGGGTCATGGTATTGGCACCCTTACTTCTGTGCAGCCTTCAGAGCTGAGTGGTGGCTGTTGGCCAGGTACCCAGCTCTGAAGGCAGCGCTCTGCCAGCAGCAGCACAGAAGTAAGGGTGTCAATACCATACCATGCCAGCCTTACTTCTGTGCTGCTGCTGACAGCGGCTCTGCCTTCAGAGCTGGGATCCCGGCTGGCAGCCGCCACTCTCCAGCTGTTCAGCTCTGAAGGCAGTCACTGTACTGCAACCCCCCTACAATAACCTTGTGACAGCCACACCCCCCCCACACACACACAACTCCTTTTTGGGTCAGGACCCCTACAATTACAACACCATGAAATTTCAGATTTAAATAACTGAAATCATGAAATTTACCATTTAAAAAATCCTATAACCGTATGTATGAGCTGTCCACTGTTCTCAGTCACACATAAAAAAATCAAATTCACTATTAGAAATCCATTTGCTTTTTTATTTGTTACTGTCTCCTTACTACCCTGTGTGCCCTGATGCAGACTGCCCTTCTGAGATCAGCTTGTTTTAATCAGCTGTAGGTACATTTGCCATATTTCCACTTCTGAATTTCCTGTTTCAACAACCTTCCTGATTCAGGAAGTATATTAAAACGAGTGGAGCACCCTGAAAACTCATCTAACAAAAAAGATTTACCCTAGTGAATGTTTATTTTTAAAACTATGTTATGAGATTAGGTTGATCTCAGTGGAGAGGAACTAAACTGGAATAATAGGAAACAAATTATCATATTATGTGGTTGTGGAGTTTATTGTGGAACCTATTTTGTAAACATGTAATTATAATATTCTATCTTTTCTTCCCACTCATATATGTGAAAGGAAAAGGGCTGCTATGAGGCATAATTTATTCTGTCCTCATCTTTCTTCTTCTGCGTATCACCTTTTTTTTTTTTCAAGAAAACAATGCAGCGTGAGCCAAACCTGGCCTCTCTACAGAATTATAGAGCACACCAGGTATCTGTAGTGATCCCCTCTGATTTGTTTAGTTATTGAAGTTAAATTTTGTACTTTGAGGATCTCAGTCATGATTACCTCAGACTTAATTTTCTAATGTTCACAAAATACAAATCCCTGTATGTAAATACAGTATTAGTTATAACAGTAAGACTCAACAGGGCATGCCTTCGGGAGTCTATTTGTGCAGCTGTCAGTGCACCACTTGAGAAGAGTACCAACAAACTACCGAGCTTTGATTCAGGAAAATCCGTTCCCTTTTATTCAGGTGTAAGTCAATGGGACTTAAGAACATGCTTCTTAAATGCTTTCCTGAATCCAGGCCCCAACGCATAACCTGGAATGGTTTATTTCTGGTAGAATATAGCTCATTGATCGTAGTATTTTGCCCTTTTTATAAAATTATTTAAGGGTGGGGTGCTGCAGAAGGGGTGATTTAATGTCACAGATCCTTCTTCTATGAAAAGTAATTGTTTTGGAAGGTTGAAATACGTTAAAAAGCATCTTTAGTGTTAAGAAGAATTCTCCTTGCTTTGGGGGAAGAGGGAGTTTCTACTCAGCACTGGTGAGTTAATTAATTAACTAACAATGAAAAAATATCATGTATAGGTTAAGTTTTGAGCCATATGCGGAGTTCATTATTTTTACAGATGTATTTACTAATGGTTCTTAAATACGTCTGCTATGTTATCTGCTTATTAGTGTGTGTAGTATGTGTACAATTATCAGATAGTACATGGATTGATTTAAAGTATAATATCAGAAAAAGAATCCACTATAATTGTGCACTGAAGAAAGTTATGACTAGAGTATCCTACTCACTTTTTGACTTTTAGATGTGGTACACTAGATTTGACTCTTAGAACCATTATCCTAAATATTAAATAAGTAGTGAACTCTGAAGAAACCCCTAGAGCCTAATAAACTTAATTACATCTACCAGGTAACCTAATGAAAAAGAACAAATCTAAACAAAAAGTACAAAGTGACTCCAAGCTGAAGGAGAAAGTTCAACCAGTTTCTGAAACAATGCTGAACATGGATTGGTCCTGTCTGCACTTGCAGGCACTAACCTGTTTTCTGCACCTGCTGAGCAGCATTCATTGCATATTTCCTAGTGTGTATCAGGCTTTTGAGTGGGGCCACAATGGAAAGTATATATTTAATATAAGCTTCAATTATATAAATCTGGAGTAATTGCATTCAAGTGTAAAACTGGGTCACTAAAAGCAGGATTTGGCATAATAATATAATTCATATAATGATTATAAAACTTCATGGAGGTTAATAGGAGTTACACACAGTTGACAGAGAATCCTGTAGGATCTCTCTCTCTCTCTCTAATGCACATCATTCTGTGTTTTATTTCATAGATATAATCACACTTCAAAAGAACATCATGATGCTGTGATCTGCTTCTGAAACAACATTACTTTTCTTTGGGAAGCATTGTTAGCACCATTCAAAAACCTGATATATACAAAAATAAGATTTCTGCATATATTCTTAGGAACATAATATTTATTAAAAATAGAAAAGATCTATCCAGCAACTGGCTCCTTTCCCAAAGGAATATATAGCATCTGTTAAACTACTAGTATGCTTGGCTAAAATATCTTAGCCTAAAGGCATTTGGTATTTTGTACAAAAATAAAGATCAAACCAAATTTCTTCAGTTTACATGTGGGTATAGCATCTGGTTACAGAACATGAGGAGTCCAGCTGTAGTTAAGCATTAATCAATAATCTCTTACAGTAGAGTTAACATAAATCCATAGTAATGGAACACTTCTTTTAAAGATTTACTGGAGGTTTTAACTGGTGAATATATCAAGGCAGAACTTTATTGACTGAACAGTGCACTGGCTATCTGTGTTAAACCTGCTTTACTGCAAACAGATGTTTTAGCCTCTTATGTGCTGATTTTAGAATATAAAAGCAAGAGCCATGCAATGGACATCAGAAAATTCAAAAAGCTCTCCATGATGCTTAGTTTATGAATTTTATCCTGATTTTTTTGCTAACGTTGACAGGGCTATATTCATTTTACAATGACAGCTTTGTGCAATAGCATATTATTCTGGTTATTAGCAGAGATTTGCAGAGATGAACAATTTGTATTAATTTCACCTCAGTGCTACAAGGTAAGATTTGTTTATACATTAGGTTGGAAAGATGACGACAAAGGAAGAGACAGTAAAAATATTCCCCCTTCCCTGCAAGAAAAAAGCCAGAAGCTGTTCATTATCATGTTCTGCAACTGTTGTCGGCTTTATTGATGTCAACTGTTTTGTTTTGTCCTTATCTCGTTTCTGTTTACATATCAAACAGTACTAAGTGCAGGGCAGCTTTTCCCCACAAAACAGAGTACATTGTCCCATCCTGTTCACATGATAGATCTAAAGAAAAAAAACTGTTTGTAATCTGTTATCCTGTGACTTCGTGAATGTTGTGTGGATTGGTGGTTTTTTTTTTTTTGTTTGTTTTTTTAGATAATATCATATACTTACACAGTACCTTTTATCCTAGTATATTTGAAAACACTTAACAAAATGTGTGTGAAACCATGAAGTTGTTTGTCCTTACTCAGGCAAAACTGCCATCAAAGTCAGTGGTCCTTTTCCCTAATGAAGGTCATCAGGATTTAGTAAAATATATATGGGAATAACTTCACTCACAGCTAAAATGTGGCCAGTTTTAGAGCGAGACATAGCAACAGCCTCATGGCATTCAGCAATATTAGCCAGCTGTTTAGGACAGGAGGATAAGAATATTGTATCTGCCTGAAACTGCTTGCCTTCCTCTTAGCATACTGTTTGTATAGTGGTAAGCATTAAAAATTTTATAATTTGCCATGAGTTGCCACATAATGAGATATTCCAGTTTTCCTTTTACTTTGAATAGAAATTAAAGGTGATAATTGTGGAATAATATTGAATATTTTATTGATAACCACTGTATTTAATAGGAAATAAGGTCAAATAGGATCCACAACACACACATTTCTTGCCCCAGAGACGGTGTCTGCTTATTTAATTATACGTTGCGCTTACATAGTATGGGCTATTCTTGGAGATTTCAAACAATTTATGAATATTAATTAATGGAGACTAGCAACACCTCTATAAGGTTGGTAGCAAAAGTATGCTTATTTTTAATGGATCAAGAAAGTGAGGTTAGATAATTTGCCTAAGATCACCTTGGAAATCCATGGCAGTGTTGGGAATAGAACAAGGTCTTCTTACTCCCTGTTTTCCCTTTTAACTGCAAGCTATGCTTTCTTCTCTCTCAATACTGAGTCAAAGGAAATCTTAGTGTCTCCTGTCGTGTACAATACGTAGGTGAACAAAAGTTGTATATTGGCAGCACAGGCATGTGAGACTTCCCATTTTGCCCACATAAGCACCAAGCATGCTCAACACTAAGCACATGATTAAGTCCCATGGATTTCAATTGCCCGTTGAAATCCATGAGATTTAAGCAGGGGCTTAAAGTTAAGCACACACTTAAATGTTTTGTTGAATCAGGGCCTGATTCACATGTGGAATGAACACACAGTACTACTTCACACTATAGAAATATGTCATCTTTACTAGATCTGTTTCACTGTCCTGGTGACCTGAAATCATGTATTCTGTTATGTCATTACACACACATTGTATTTGTTTTTAGAGCAATCAATGCAACTAGGTGCAACATTTCATGGAAACTAGCATAGGTAGGATCTGCTTGTTACCGACCCATTTTAAGTAAGATCAAGTTGTAATAAAAACCCTTTCAAGTCCACATGTGCATGAAGGGATTTATTTAGGCTAATCTGAGCCCATTTAATCAAAGAGATATGCTCTTCTCTAGGATAAAACAAGATGTTTTCGTTATGTGAACTGCAGGTGCACTTTCCTACCTTTGGCCTAAAAAGCTGAGAGACTCATAAACTAGGTCATGCTAAACAAGCAATTCTCTTATTTACTGTCTGTCAGCAGAATTTCAAAGAATTTGGGTACCTCTGTGTGTTGGGACAGGTTCTCAGGAAATCTTATCAAGGTCAATGAAATCTTCTGAAAAAACAACAAAACATTACATCATCCTGTGTTGTGAATTTCTTTGACAGAGTAGTGTAAATAATTTGGAAAATTATTGTGTGACAGAGATTTGCATGTGGTCACAGATGATATATAGAAAAACGAGTGAAATTTTCTACCTTGTACAAAAAAAAAAAAAAAATAGGGATCCCAGCTTTTACAGCTATTTTGAATTATTGAGAAAACGTTATTACCTTTATCTGTCATATATAATTTTTTTGTACACAAGATTTTAGAAATTTACAGTCAAGATTTTGACAGGACATTTTAGAAAGACTTCAGATTTGGAAAATTATGATTTTAAAAACCCTATTTTTCATTACATGATTAAGAGAAAGTATCACATTTATTTTATTTGTTTACTTTCAACTATTTGTATCTTCGCTGTCTGCAGATAAAATTCCTTTGCCTACCATTTTTGACCATTTGTTAGCAAAAATTGGACTTTGCCTGAGTACTAGATCAAAAACCAATACTGTCCCATTTCCGCAGGGAGCTCTGGCAATCCATACCAATGGATTTCCACACATAATTGAAAGGAGGCAAATGAACCAGAAGACAGAATAGGCTCTCACCACAAGGAGTCATAACTCCCCACAGGAACCAGTTTACACTTCGCCTCAGTGAGTAGCAGATGCTGACACTCATCAAACAACCTTTTTTTCTTCAGGAAATAACAGACAAAAATAGAGAAAAATAACATTGCCTTTACCAGCTACTCCTTCATCCCCCGTATTAGCACACTCAGCCTAGCTATGGAGAGCCAAACAATATAAAATTAATAGATCTCTTATTCATTAAGTGCTCCACCCTTATGCCAGAAAGGCTGGCAGACCTTTTCAGCAAAAAGACATCCGAGCATATCTCCCTTGAGGTTTCTGAGGGAGAAGCGTCCATCTTCATCTCCCTGTTTTGGAGTTAGATTGAGGAGTTTAATGAAGAGAACTTGGGCCACTTAATCAAACAACTGAGGAAGGTCATAGATTTTACTGAGGATGCTGTTCCACCTGCTATCTTAAAAGCTTTTTAACTCGACTCTCATAAAAATGAAAGAGTTTTTTCTTGTCAAAGGAAAGAATCAAAGGTGTTTGGAAAGTCTCTGATTATAAACCTTCCATGACAGCTGTCTAATATGTTATCTAAACTTTCTAAAGAGACATGGGCTATCTTGGCGCTCGTTACCAAAAATTTGCTTCCCAAATTCAAGGTAAGAAGGCTGTATCATCCCATAAGAAGAATCAGATTGTGCTATTTTAGCTACTGCCTTTCTAGATGACATCACCTTTAACATTTGCAAGGTTTTTCCTAAATCTGTGGGTTGGCAGGTGAAGTAGTGACCTGAAAAACTCTTTTACTTTGCCCAGAGAACAATCAAGATCCAGTACAAATTAACGCTTGTGTCCCTACTATTCGGACAGACTTTGCAATGGCCTTGATGCACTAATTTAAGATTATTACTCTGTTAAGAGTTTCTCCTCCCCTCAGGCATAAACTCAATCCACTTCCACCCAAAACATTCACAGCTTCCTCAGAAGATCATAACAACCATAATCATCTCTTTCTTGTAGCTCAAGAATACCAAAGGGACAGGAAGAAGTTCATGACCCAACAAATCAAAATCCTGGTTTCCCTCAGTCACCACTCCAGTTCCTTTGGGAGGCAGAAATAGTCATTTTCTCAGATTGGGAAAACATATCTGAGAGATGGGTTCAATCATTTAAAAATGGTTGCTGTGTCAAAGTTACCTCACTTCTTTCAAGAAACACTCACCTAAAATAACCCTCTGACTCTTCCCATCCAAATAAATTGGCTTACACAAGTGCATTCAATACCTCCAAAATTGTCTTCTTGCTATGAGTCTATGAGGATGAGTACAGCAGTTATTTCAATTTCAAATCCCTGGATCTGAACCAGCTCTTCCAGTTTTAGTTGTGGTTAAATCCAAAATAGAAGGGGTTACTTTCTGATTCTAGTTCACAAACAGTTGAAATTTCATGATAAAGCTGCTCTTGAAAGCTTACAGTTCAAGGTGGCACAAATATCATGAGATCATTTGCGCTCATAGATTTCTGCCATTTGGGGCTGAAGAATGATGAGACTGAGACTGCACATTACTGGCACCACTAAATATGATTCCAATCCTAAATCATATTTCAATCTTGTACCCAAATTCTTTCCTAAACTTGATCTGAACATGCCTCTCATGCCTAGTCAAATTTTTCCTCCTTAGGCCTCATCTACACTACACAGTTTTGTTGACAAAAGTCAGTGTTGGTTGACAAAACAGTGGAGGTGTACACACTGAAATGCTCCTCCCCAGGGCCGGCTCCAGGGTTTTGGCCGCCCCAAGCAGCCAAAAAAAAAAAAAAAAGCCGCGATCGCGATCTGCAGCGGCAATTCGGCAGGAGATCCTTCGCTCCGAGCGGGAGTGAGGGACCGTCCGCCGAATAGCTGGACGTGCCGCCCCCCTCCGGAGTGGCCGCCCCAAGCACCTGCTTGCCAAGCTGGTGCCTGGAGCCGGCCCTGCTCCTCCCACTGATGTAACTCCCCTGCTACGCCAACAAAATAAAACCACCTTGACAAGACCCATAGCGATTTCTGCGACATAGAGTGACTCAACATATTCGTAGATACTGCGCTTGCTTATTTTGCCCTAATTGGCCTCCAGCAGGTGTCCCACAATGCCCATCATGACCGCTCTGGTTAGCAGGTTGAACTCTGCTACCCTGCTGGTACACAGGCATGTGCCTCTCCCTCCATTTAAAAGCACAGGAATTTGTGAAATTCTTCTTCCTGTTTGCTCGGCTTGGACTGTTCACACATCTTCCCAGCTGACCATGGCGGCTTTTTGCAACAGATGCCCTCCTGCATGGAGTACACCAGAGCTTTTGGATCTGCTGGGTCTGTGGGGAGAATAGGTTGTGCAGTCGCAGCTTTGCTCCAGCGGTAGGAACTTTGATATCTACAGGCCGATTGCTCATGGCAGGCAGAAGAAAGGACATGCAGCAGTGTCGTGCTAAGATCAAGGAGCTAAGACAGGCATTCCAGAAGGCA
Source organism: Emys orbicularis (assembly GCF_028017835.1). NCBI lineage: Eukaryota > Metazoa > Chordata > Testudines > Emydidae > Emys > Emys orbicularis. The sequence continues at coordinate 260,835,623 of NC_088683.1, read as the reverse complement.
AGGGAGGCCACCCATCACTCTGGTGCAGCACTGAAAACATGCCGCTTCTAAGAGGAGCTGCACCCCTCCTCAGTGGCAACCCCACCACCACCACCAAGAGCCTAAGGATACTTTGGGGGGACTGGAGGCAATGGCCAACAGAGTCAACCCTGAGGACTAAGTGGTGGATGAGGAAGTGGAGTTGGAAGCGGATGTGGGCTATGCGATGCAGTCGTCCAGTGGCGTGGCAAGCCAGGACCTATTTTTGACCCTGGAGGAGTCTAGCCAGTCCCAGCACTCTGGCTCAGGCACGGATGAAGCAGGAGAGGCACACATTTTGCTTTGATACTGCACAGTGATAGGAGATTGAGGTCTCATTTACTTTGTTATATGGTAGAGGAGGGTTAAGGAATAGAAATTAAGAACAGAACCTATGCAGCTATGCAGTGAGGGCCTGGAGGGAAAGTTTGTTAATATATGCCGGGATGTCCTGGGACTCCTCCATAGAGAGCTCTAGGAAGCTTTCCTATAGGTATTCTGCAATCCTCTGCCAAGGGTTCCTTGGCAGAGCTGCCTTGTTTCTCCCCCTACTGTAGGAAACTTTGCCACACCAACTGGCAATTATTTCTGCAGGGACCAAAACGGCACACAGGCGAGCAGCATATGGACCCAGTCTGAAGCCACATGCATGCAGGAGATGCACTCTTCCATCCTGGGTTACTCTCAGGAGTCAGATATCGGGTTTGATTACCTGATCCTGTGCAAAAGGGTACCAATATTCAGAATACTCTCCCTAGGCATGTGTAATGACCTTTGCAAGCCACTCAGACCTTTTGTCCCTTCTTGCCCATTTCCCCTTCCCAACCCTCACTTCCCCATGCTCCCTCTGAACTCACCATATTTGGGACTCTCTCTGACCTATGTGCTAGCCAAGGGGAAGTGAGAAAGAGGTGTATGTGACTTCTGTGATTCACGAACTTTGAGTGCACTCACAATACTCTTTCCATGCATTATTTGGTTGGCTTATGCAGATGTGCCCTTGAGGACCAATAAAGTGTTCTCTTCGAAACAAAATGAGTCAGTCTTCATTTGTCTCATTCACACAGTAGTTGCTACTAAAATTCAAACACAGCGGCTATAGGCAGGAACATTTGCTCACTATAATTAAAGTTCAGGAAGCAAGCATTACAGGGATCATTCAAGACAGCAAGTAAACATTGCCTGGCCGAATGTATCACATAAAGATACATTACTGGGGCTCATTGTCAAAATGCTCCTTCAAAACCTCCTGATTCAAAACCTCTAATTGTCCTTTTTCTTGCTGCTCAAAATCAGCAGCCGGCCTATACTCCTCAGCACTCCACCCTGGGGAAACTTTTGCTTTTCACTTCACAAATGTTATGCAGAGCACAGCAGGCTGCTATGACCATCAGAATATTTTCCTCACTGAGGTCTAACCTGCCAAAAAGGCAGTGCCAGCAGGCTTTTAAGCTGCCAAAGATACATTCAGCCGTCATTCGGCACCTGTTAAGCCTGTTGTTGAAGTACTCCTTGCTGCTGTCTAGGTTCCCAGTGTAAGGCTTCATGAGCCATGGGAATAAGGGGTAGTCTGGGTATCCCAGGATCACTATAGGGATTTCCACATCCCCCACTGGAATCTTCTGGTCTGGAAAGAAAGTCCCAGCAGCAGCTTTCTATACAGTCCAGTGTTCCTAATGATGCATGCTTCATGAACTTTCCCTAACCAACCCTCATTGATGTCAGTGAAAAGGCCCTGGTGATCCACCAGCACCTGCAAGACCTTTCAGTTGATGTACCCTGTCGCAAGATAGGCTGGGGCTAAAACTGGGATATGCATGCCATCTATTGTCCCGCCACAGTTAGGGAATCCCATTGCTGCAAAGCCATCTGTTATTTCCTGCACATTACCAAGAGTCACAGTCCTTCGTAGCAGGAGGCGATTAATAGCCCTGGGCACTTACATCACCATAACCCGCCTCCCCTCTCCCCCAGTGGATTTTAGAACTTCAAACTGATTCATGACTGACTGGTAGGCAATCTGGATTTGCCACACAATGATCGCCATTCGTTTTTCCACTGGGAAGACAGCTCTCATTCAGCTTTCAGGGCAGGGGCAAGTTCTGCCCACAGTTCCAGGAAGGTGACTTTGCGCATCCGAAAGTTCTGCAGCCACTGCTCATCATCCCATACATGCATCACGATGCGATCCCACCACTCAGTGCCTGTTTCCTGACTCTGAGCCCAGTACCGATGGTCCACCATGTGAAGCTGCTGCTTGAATGCCAGCAGCAATCTTGAATTGTTTCTTTCCATTGCACAGAGCAGGGCAGGCACTACAGATTCACTTTCTGTTTCCCAGCTCATGAAATACTGCAGGACCAGCCACATTGTGTTCATAACGCTCATCACCTGACTGGTCAGCAGCTCAGGATCCATGCTATCAGGCAGAGATGGCAGATGCACAGTTTACAGGGGTTGTTCAAAAATGGCAGGAAACAAAGTTGGAAGTCCATGGAATGATGGAACGGAAATATCTGCACATCCCCATGATGCACCGCAATCCATTCGCAGATCTTCCCGTAGTGGAGGGTGGCAAGTTGCACCGTGGAATAGCCACCCACAATGCAATGCTCTCTCTGTTGATACAAAAGCACCGGTGGTCACGCTCCGCTGACACAAGGAGCATTGTGTGGACATGCACAACCAATGTAATTAAAGTGACATATGATCGTCAACGTAACTTAAGTTGAGTTAACTTTGTAGTGTAGAAAAGGCCTTAGTTTCCACTCCTTGATATTTGCATTTTCAATTTATAAGACTGTAATAAATCTCTTTTCTTAAAGTGTTACCTTAAAGGGAATGTGTCCCTTACTCTTTTGGAGTATTTGGTGCAAGTTTTCAAATGCATGCAGTGGGTGTGTCACAAAAATCTATATTTTCACAGATAAACTGGCACTTGTCTATGTGTCGTCTCTCTATTTGGAAAGCTCCTATACTGCAATATAGGTATTAATAACTAAATTATCAGCTTATGCATGCATTTCAATTTCTGTGTAAGTGCAAGCTTTCAAGACATAACAGATGCTTGCATATATTTATGTGATCTCTTGTTGCATCTATGTATGAAAATTTCAACCTAGAAATCCAGTTACCTCAAATAAACTGTGGAAAACTATATTATGATAAATTTATATCTAAAAGTAGCAGCATGGAATATTTCTGAAATAAGGTGAATAACTCATTCTATCTGTTCTTTTGGGAGCATAGAACTAGTTTGAAATTGTTACAGATTAGACCTGTTGTATTAGAAGAAAGATTAGAAAGATAAAGCTAAATGTATAAGTCTTTTCAGTTTTCAAGCAACTGTTTTAGTCTAAAGCAGCACCATATTTTACTCAGGTTCTGTGCTGTAGTACAATTATTGATCAGTTTATCTTCTTAAACAAATCCCATTTTGTGGATCAGCTAATTTCTTCTTTTTGAAATAAACAGTTGATCACATGTTCTTAAATTAAAACTTTTCTGTGTGCTGATAATCTCTCTGGTTACACTAGTCCAGGGCAAATGTTGACATGATAGCATTTAAACAGATGGTCAGACATTCAGTGGAAAGTAGTTAATTATTAGAACTGCACAGACTGGATGTGAACATTACTTGTCTGAACAGCCACCATCAGCCAAAAGGTTCAGTTTAAGAATTTCTAAATCTACCACAGTGTGTTCGGCCAGTCTGAGACCCGTTCTGTAAACACACACCTAGATATGCAATTTAAGGCCCAATGAAACTATGTTAAATAATTCCATGTATGCAAGACTTTAGAAATTTCCTAAATGTAGCCTGCATAAATCAAACATTACAAGGAAACTCCAGTGCCTGAGTAGTATTCTCAGTGTTATTCACCTCTCTCTCTCTCTCTCTCAACCTTTCAAAGATTTTCAGTAACAAAATAAGAGGGAATTTCTCAGCTAATAGGTCAGGAGTCACAAGGGTGACACTGAATTTTTATCTATCTAGGTATTCACGAGGGCCCCATCTCCACATTTCCTGAGAGCCATTCCAGGTAGGAATCTGAACTCAAAAATGGGCTTTACCTCTGAATTTTGAAAACTCAGTCTGATGCTAAATATGAAGTTTCAGCAGTGGTGCAGTTCAGAGCAGGGGCATCCACTTTAGGCTCTCCACTCCTCAGCTGTCACCTCTCTGGGGCAGAGACCCATGTCTCTCTCCCTCTTGACTGGGGTTTTTCCAGGCTGTGAGGTTCCCTGCCTACACTGTGCTATTCCCAGTGTTTGCACTTTGCTTCTTCTTCGAAGGCTTATGAACAGTTGTAATTGCCCTCAATTACAGGTTATCACAGTACTCTTTCTAAGCAATCACACTTATTTTTAAGGTGAAAACATTACAGAAAAAACATTAAAACCCACAAAAGAACCTACACAGATACTTTTAAGCTTACCAACTCCGACAAGGGCTCTGATAGGAATCAGTCCTTCAAACCCCACAAAGAGTATTTTTGTGGTTACCAGTTCAGAACAGCCTTAGCTCAGAAGTAACATCCTGCCCTCCCCCCAAGAATAATTTAGTCTTTCATTTATACAGATTGGACCTTTGATCTTGAGACTCTGGGAACAGGTAATCAGCAGACAGTTGTCCTTTCCTCAGAGCGTAACTTGAAAAGGTTGGGTTTTTTGCATAACCAGAGGTGGGGAATTTGTATTCACCTCCCCCTAGAGATTTCTCAGGCAAACCACTTGACACTGTTTGTCCCAAAAGTCCATTCTTGTCTGGCACATAGTTCAATACAGTCCTTTGAAGTTCATAACACTACCCAGGATTCATATCACATCTTCCCTCTAGAGAGGTTGCATACAATCCTAGCCCATGATAATACATAACTTTTGCATTTAATACAATGTACTCCAAAGATACTTAAACTTAATTCAGTAAGGTTTTTCAAGGATATTGCAGGAAATTGCCACATGTGTCACAGGCAGTTTCTCCTGTTTAATATACTTAGTTGGCTAAAAAATGTACATAGAGAAATTCCATTAGGCCTCAAAGGCCAGGACTGCCAACACCCCTCCCCCGCCCCCCGACTCCCCCATAACAGATTGATTTTAAAAAGAACTATCCCTGGGGGAGTGCCTGTCCCTTTCCCTGCCTTCCTTACTCTCACCAGATGGGCCTTGCTATGATATCAGGCAAGAACTAATTAGGGCCTGGTGGAGGGCATTAACTGTGATTCTTCAGCAGTTCACACAGTAAGCTTTGGCAACAATCAAATTTGTTGATAATAACGAAATTTGAGGGGTGGCGAACGTGTCGTGACCCAAAAAGAAGGGGACAGTGGGGGTCTTGCAATGAGATGACATTCCGTACTAATAAATGTAAAGTCATGGGCCCATAATTATCTACTTTGTACTGAAGCCAGGGATTACCCTTTTTCTTCTCAGGACAGGGGATATATTTGATTGGAGTTCTGGAAATCATTATTCCTATTGGAAGCATTCCATGTATGCAGTCAGGTATTTGCAGACAAAAGTACTTAGATTTCTGCCTGCAGTGAACTGTGAGCACAAATTTTGCAAGCTGAAATTGTATCCACAGAAGAGAGCGCCCCCCTCCCCCTCCCCACCCCGTGAAAAAAAATGAACTAAAACTGATAGCAATGAGGGAGGAATTGTCCAGTGGTTAGAGCACAGGGCAATGATTCAGTTCTGCATTCTGTATCCAGAACTATTGCCGACTCACTGTGTGACCTTGGGCAAATCAATTACCCTCTCCTTGCCTCCTGTTCCTCAAGTTTAAAATGGTGATAATACTTATCTCTAGTGAGTTGTGATGCTTTCATGTTTGTAAAGCCCTTTGAGATCTTTGGATGAAAGGTACTATAGATAGTAAAAACTTTATTCTTAGTATTAAAATTTATGGGCGGGATTGTCAGCTGGCGTAAATTGATATATCCACATTGACTTCAAAGAAGCTATGCCAATACTCCAGCTGAGGATCTGGCCTAATATTTACTTACTGAAAAATATCTATTTATTTCCTATGATTAATATGACCTATTACATTCAAAGGAAACTGTTGTTGGAACACATAAACACTCTAGTATTAGTGAAGGGTTTAATCAATGTATGATAGCTACAACAGAGTGTAGTTCATAGTAACAGAAAGGCAAGTAAGGCTAATATCTGAATGCTATATGGCAGTCTGTAGTGGAAATTTTTAGCCATTTATAATTGCAAAGCGTCCTCTTTATCAGCAGCAATGTAATTCCATCCCCGTCACTGAAATGTCAACAACAACAAAAAGTTCTCTATAAATGAGAGTGATCATAAATATTAAAAAATGTTAACATTTTATGAAATAATTATGTATCTGTAGTGTGAGGTATGACATTAACACCAAGGGTTTGATTCATTACCACTTTACTTCAGTTTTACACCAGTGTAGCTGGTGGTGAATTGTGGTCCTAAGTCTAGTTATGTGGTAGAAATGGTCTGCAATGTGTCTCAAGACATTTGCATCCTGGGTCCATCTTTAGCAGTGGGGGGAAGTATTTTTATAACTAGAAGTATATCTTTTCCAGTTGTCACTGTTTCTCAGCTGGGGCAGGTTGAAGAATACAAAATGTGATTTGTGACTATTTTGACAAGTAAACATAACGGGCGCTCTCTGCTGTTTGGATTTATATAATGTCCACCTAGGCCTGTAAGTGCTTAACACAATTTTAAAATACTGTCTGACATTTAAAAATAGTGACTACAGCTTTGTGATTTTTTAAAACTAAATATCCATTCCTTCCCAGCAATTCTCACCTTTCAATCCTCCTTACGTAGCTTGGGAAATAGATGGGTCTTGCAGCATGTTCTAAAAGTCAGCAAATTAGCTATTTTAGGCCAAAGAAGTAGAGTAGTAAATTCCAGAGTTGAGCACATCTCAGAAAATGTCCTGCCTGCAGCTGCCCCTCCCCCACTTTTTAAATGTAGAGAGCTCCTTATCAAGTGCCTGTGCTGATCACAACTGTGTCAGAACCTTAGTGGGAAAGTGGAAGTCTCTCCAGGCTGGCCGGTCCCAGTAGGTACTTAGGATTTCATTTTGAAAAACACTCACCATTGGCCTAACCTTGTTCCTATTGAAGTCAATATATTTTTTATCTTTGGCATCAGTGTGAGCAGAGTTTGGCCTACACTGCACTTTTGAAAATCTCACTCATAGGATACTCAACAACCAATTAACTCTCAACAAAATGTGTGATCGTGGGAGATGCTGAGCACAAGTCAGTGAAGATTGAGAAAACTCAGCCCCTTCCAAGACTGGACCCTGAGTTGGCAAATTTAATTAAAGTATTTGTACGAAAGCTCATATATATATACTCTTCAAAAACATTAAAAAGAGCTGATTAACCATATTGCCTGAATGTGTAAAGGCACATGATACCATTCTGCAAAAGAGAGAAAATAAGGTGCCAACCATGCAGAGAGAGATGTAATAAATTCTCCATGAGGGCTGCTGGGTGGTGATCTCTTTTGAAAATCTGACTATAAGGGCCCAGTTCTGCAAGATGCTGAGTACCTCAGGAGGTGTTAAGTCAGAACTTCACAGACTCCAGTCCTAGTGGTGTAAGGTCTGTTATACATTAGAAAGAGCTACTGGTCTAGCTATCCTGTCGGTGGGAAGTACTGTGCCTCTATACACATTTTTCTTCCATCCATGTTTCTCGGCCACCCACTGAAGCAAGTTATCCCAATTTCCATTTAGGGCAGGGGTTCCCAAACTTGGTTCGCAGCTTGTTCAGGGTGAGCCCCTGGCAGGCCGCGAGACGCTTTGTTTACATGAGCATCCACAGGTACAGCCACTTGCAGCTCCCAGTGGCCGTGGTTCGCCGTTCCCAGCCAATGGGAGCTGCGGGAAGCAGGGCCGCAAACCAAGTTTGGGATCCCCTTATTTAGGGTAAATCTGCATTGCTATACATCTATATATTTCACCACATCATGCTTTCTCATAAGTCTTTTCATTGTCTGTCATAACCCCCAGTGAGATTGGTTAGAGAAGCACAAATAATTCCTACAACTAACTGTAAAAGCTGTGTACTCTCATGCAAAGCACAACTCTTGTGAGAGCTCCCTAAGGCCATGTCTATACTACAAAATTAAGTCGACCTAACTTATGTCGGCATACAGCCGCCGCATTAATTACATCGCTTGTGCGTGTCAACACTTTGCTCCTTGTGTCAGCGTTGCACGTCCTTACCAGGAGCACTTGTGTTGATTTTACTGTCTGTGTGGGGGCATTGTGGGATGACTCCTGAAAGCCAGTAACAGTTGACATAAGCAGCAGGTCAACTGTGTTGACCTAACTACTGCGACCTTGACTCCATGCCTCTCATGGAGGTGGAGTTATTAAGTAGCAGGGCAATTGCATGAGCAGGAGCAAAATTTAAGTATAGATATTTTCATAGTCAGGTCGTCGTAAACTGCCTCGTGTTGACCTAACTGTAGTGTAGACCAGACCTTGGTAGTAGTCTGATGACTGAATGGGGAGTCCATGATGAGACCTATCCATCCCAGCTGGAATAGGAATGTGATCAGGAATTGTCAGAGCTCAAACCGCCACCAGGTCTGTTTGTTATGGACATGGGTCATCTCAATGTGAAAATGCAAACACCCATTCTCTCTCTCTCCCTTTCATTTTGCAGTGAGATACGATTAGGTGTATTGCTTTGCATGTTGTAGGAAGGCCACAATATGTTACTGCTAAGAACATTTCTTAGCTTGCTGTTCTTTGTGTTAGTATATAGTACTATATTTCAGTTGTCATGTGGCATAGCTAGGGTGACCAGACAGCAAGTGTGAAAAATCGGGACGGGGGTGGGGGGTAATAGGAGCCTATATAAGAAAAAGACCCAAAAATCGGGACTGTCCCTATAAAATCGGGACATCTGGTCACCCTAGGCATAGCTGTCTTGTACTGTATGTTGGCTCTTTTTGTTTTCCATTGTCTGTTTTTACACAGGTAGGTAGGTAGGTAGGTAGGTAGGGGTGTGTGTGTGTGTGTGTGTGTGTGTGTGTGACACATTGCAGGGATATTTGTAATTCACTAACACTTCCTTTCAGTGCATATTATGTATTATAGTGGGAGCTTATGACTCAGTACATGTAACACATTTACTATTTAAGTGTGTACTCAGCATCTCTAAGGATCAGACACTACCCTGAGGGGGGAAAACATCAGGCCACAAGAAAATTAAGCAATCTTACTACATCTCCCATTTAATTCAAGTGCTCAGTCCCCAGGCATTCAGTGAACTTGGGATCAGGCTGATACGAGTTGAATTCTCAAGTCCTCCAAGCTGCACAAAGTGAATTTAAAGCAGTCAGAGAGTTAGACTGGAGAATTACCCCTTTGTAGGGGAGTCTTTGGCAGCAAAAAAGCTGGCAGAGGCAGGAATTCCAGCAGCTGGCAAAAGGGAGATAGGGAGGACACTGTCAGAGTCCATTCTCCACTGGCAGAAGATCTCAGTGGCATAAATTAAAGCTGTCCCCTTTAGCTTCAACTTGCACTGGGGCTGTGGGTATCTGAGAATTGGGGAGCCACAATCAGCTCCTTGTCAATCTCTCTTTTTCACTGTGCCTGAGCTCTGCTTGGCTACAGATAAAAATCAACACTACTGAATATTTGGAAGAGAACAAATGGGGGGGGGGAGGGAGGACCATGAGGCCACATGAAAATTAAGCAGTCTTACTTGACTCCTCAGGAATGGCAGAAATGCACCTTGCAAGTTCTAGCGAAATACACACAAATGTCACAAGGAAAACTTGTGAGCTAATAGTTGCGTGTAATAATGGGTAGTTATGCAAGAGCCTAGGGAAATGTAGAACATAAACACATTCTGTCACAAATGCCTTTCCCTCAGAGAGGTGAGAGAACAATTCACTGAGTCTCCTGTAAACACTTAAGAACATTATGTACAGGTGTTTGTGTGTGACTTCCATTAGGTTGGAAGGCAAAAGACGGCTTTTAACCATAGAAGCTTGATTGCGTGGATTGCGTGCCAACCTCATAAAGGCTATATGCTTTCCCCCCCCCCCCTTGCAGGTATCTGAACCAGACTGTACTGGAGGAGACATCAGTAACAGTGAACACTCTCAACAGAGAGAAATTAGCTGTCCTAAAACAAGCCCTAACTGCTTTTGGATTCAATAACCTGGTAAGTTATGCAAGCCTATATAGTTCCTGCCTAGAATGACTCTTTTACCTAGTGAAAAGCAGGTCATAAGAAACTCATATTGACAGACCCCCCAGAAAAATATAGGCCTGGCCCTTTTTTGTGCCAATGAAACAAAGTGATAGTTCACTCCAGGGAAATGATTGTAATCACTTTTAATTAGATACTGCACCAACAATGTAAACCTTTTTCATTCTTAAAGTTTCACAGAACAGCTGCAAATTATAATCCTGTGAACAATTAAATTCATAATGTCTCGATAGCAAGAAACAATCAAATCCCATATGACAAAAAATTATAAAAACCCTGGGTATTTTTCCCTTCCTGATTATATCGCTGTCCCTTTTAATTTTATGAAGTATACATTCCAAATGCTGTCTGATTGCTAGCGTCTGAAAAAGGCATATACATAATTAGACACACAAAATTACAGTCAAGTGACATGAAAGATTTGACTTCAACTAACAAAAGCAACAAGGAGCATCTAGTCCTAGAACCCACAAGGGGAGAGGCAATTCTTCATTTAGTCCTAAGTGAAGCAAAGAATATGGTCCAAGAGGTGAATATAGCTGAACTGCTCGGTAATAGCAATTTAATGTAATTAAATTTAAACATCCTTGTTGGGGGGGGTTGGTGGGGGGGAATGCCAAAGAAACCCACCCCAGTAGCATTTAACTTTAAAAAGGGTAGCTACACAAAAATGAGAAACCCAGGTAAACAGAAATTAAAAGGTACTGTCACAAGGGTGAGATGCCTGCAAACTGCATAGGGACTGTTTAGAAACACCATAATAGAGGCTCAAACTAAATATATACGCAAAATGGGGGGGAAAAGCCACTGTGGCTAAACAGAAGAATAAAAGAGGTGGATAGAGGCAAAAAGGTATCCTTTAAAAATTGGAGGTCAAATCCGACTGAGGAATATAGAAAGGAGCATAAACTCTGCAAGTCAAGTGTGAAGATGTAAGGCAGGCCAAGAAAGAATTTGAAGAACAACTAGCTTAAGAAACAAAAACTAGCAGCAATTTTTTTAAGTACATCAGAAACAGGAAGCCTGCCAAACAATCAGTGGGGCCACTGGATGACTGAGCTCTAAAGGAGCACTCAAAAAAGACAAGGCCATTGCAGAGAAACTAAATGAATTCTTTTCATCAGCCTTCCCTCAGAGGATGCGAGGGAGATTCCCACACCTGAGCAATTCTTCTTATCTGACAGATATGAGGAACTGTCCCAGATTGAGGTGTCAATAAAGGAATTTTTGGAACAAATGTATAACTTAAACAGTAATAAATCACCAGGACCAGCTAGTATTCACCCAAGAGTTCTGAAGGAATTCAAATTGCAGAACTACTAACTGCGGTTTCAACGAGGAGTCTTTGTGACACCTTATAGACTAACAAATGTATTTGGGCATTTATTCGGTTCGTAACCTTTCGCTTAAATCAGCCTCTGTACCAGATGACTGAAGGGCAGCTAATGCAATCCCTTTTTTTTTAAAGGCTGCAGAGGCAATCCTGACAAATATGGACTGGTAAACCAGGCAATTTGACTGAAACTATCGTAAAGAACAGACTTGTCAGACACATAGATGAACACAATATATAGGGGAAAATTCAACATGGCTTTTGTAAAGGGAAATCATACCTTACCAGTCTATCAATTTTTTTGAGGGTGTCAACAAAAATGAGGACAAGTGTGCTACAGTCGATATAGTGTTCTTGGACATTCAGCAAGGCTTTGATAAGATCCCTCACCAAAGACTTTTAAGCAAAGTAAGTAGTCATGGGATAAGAGGGAAGGTCCTCTCATGGATCAGTAATTGGCTACAAGATAGGAAACAAAAGGGTAGGAAAAATTGCCAGTTTTCAGAATGGAGAGAGATAAATAGCAGGTTCCCCCAAGGATCTGTACTGTGACCAGCACTGTTCAACATATTGATAAATGATCTGGAAAAGGGGGTGAACAGTTAGGTGGCAAAATTTGCAGACAATGCAAAATTACCCAAAATGGCTAAATCCAAAGCAGATTGCAAAGAGCTACAAAGGGATCTCATTAAACAGGATGCTGGGCAACAAAATGGCAGATGAAATTCAATACTGATAAATGCAAAGTAATGCACATTGGAAAATATAATCCCAACCAAGCATGCAAAATGTTGGGGTCTAAATTAGCTGTTACCACTCAAGAAAGAGATCATGTAGTCATCATGGATAGTTCTCTGAAAACAAACATTCAATGTGCAGCAGCAGTCAAAAACTAACAGAATGCTAGGAACCATTAGGAAAGAGATAGATAAGTCAGAAAATATCATAATATCACTAGATATATACATGGTACGCTCACACCTTGACTACTTCATGTAAATCTGGTCTTCTCTTCTCAAAAAAGATATATTAGAATTGGAAAAGGTACAGAGAAGTGATTAAGGGCATGGAACAGCTTCCATACATGAAGAAATTAAAAAGATTGGGATTGTTCAGCTTAGAAAAGAGGTGACTAAGGGGGGATACGATAGAGGTCTATAAAATCATAAATAGTGTGGAGAAAGCAAATAGAGAAGAGTTATTTACCCCTTCACATAACACAAGAACTAGGTGTCACCTTATGAAATTAATAGGGAGCAGGTTTAAAACAAATATAAGGAAGTACTTCACACAACGCACAGTCAACGTTTGGATCTTGTTGCTAGGAGATGAAGGCCAAAAGTATTACTGGGTTAAAAAAAAGAATGAGATAAGTTCATGGAGGCTAGGTCCATCAATGGCTAGTAGCCAAGATGATCATGGATGCAACCCCATGCTCTGGGTGTCCCAAAACCTCCGATTTCCATAAGCCTGGACTGGATGACAGAGGATGGATCGCTTGATAATTTCCCTGTTCTGTTCCCTTTGACACATCCGGCATTGGTCCCTGTCAGAGGACAGGATACTGAGCTAGATGAGCCATTGGTCTGACCCAGTATGACCGTTCTTATGCTCTTAAAGAGAGAGAAGCTCAAAGTCTGCCTTTAACCATATAAACCAGGCAATGGAGCTAATTTGGGAATGAGTCAAGAAGGAAAACAGAAATGGGAAGAATGAAATCTAGGGGTGATAAGTGGTTGGATTTGGGAACACCTTTGTATGCCATGTAATCCCCTTTCAAATCAGAAGCATGCTCATATGACTGTGACTCTCTCTCTCTCTCTCTGTTATACATGTGTACGGTGCATAGCACAAAGAAGTGGAGTCACTAGGCATTACCATTGTTCAAATAAATAATAAAAATCCAGTGAACACGCATAAAAAACAAATACCCAGTACCTAACATCATCCTGGTAAAGCTGAGAAAAAGCTAATGTGACAATAGGCTGGATTGTCATATGAAGTCACAGGTAGGCAACATTTCTAATGAAAAGAGATCAACAGTTGTCAGCAACGATAAAGAAATAAACTGGTGACGCCATGGTGAAGCTGTTACCTAACTGGGAGCTAGACTGAGGCTCTTGTGGTGATGGAGTATTATGACGTTGCTTACAACTCCTTAGTTAAGGTAGCAACTACAGTTCCATTATCAGCTATAATTTGACACCTACCCAGACTTTCAATATGAAGAATGTATTTCTGTGAGCATTTGTGTGATTGCTACTAATAGTCTACACTTATGTGGAGTACAATTAATTGCACTTTTCTTTATTCTTGATAGGCCAAATCCTGGTCTTACAGAAGTCAGTAGCAAAATTCCCACTAACATCATTGGGCCCAGCATTTAGTCCATAATGCAATCCTAGACTATGTTGCATAGATTATTCTGGATCTGTCAGAAGAATTCATTTCCGTAATATGAGTCCTGAATAGCAAATGTGTAGGGAAATCGTCAGGAATAAGCAGAATACTGTAACTGTTTTTCATAGTTCAACATCTTGGCAGATTTTAAATTGTACAACTTTCTTTTCAATCCCCAAATTAAACTTTATATCCTAAAAGTTCAGGTTATCAAATTAAAATCCTGAAAATTCTATTAAAAACAAAACACACGTTAACATATGAAGTTAAGTTCCCCTTTGTTTTTACTCTCCCTGCCTACCATTCTCACTAGAAAAAACACAGTGCCAATGTCTGAGCAGTGTAGGACTTCTGGCCTGAGTTAAAAAAAAACCAGCTACTTCTACAGAGACGATATTTGTAGCTGTATTGGACAGAGAAATTCTGAAGTAAAGTGGGGTGCTTTCTGTGCATACTGATTGTCATACTAATCCACAAAGTGCTGGGTCAACTCACAGCTACTTTCCAGTAGTATTGGGGTTTCAGCTCTGGAAACAAACCAGAATCTGGATGAGTTTCATTAGCTCTTTTGTTTGGTTAAGGAGGGGAGTTTCAGCCCCTAAATACACAGTTACAGACAAACTTTTGAGAGCAGTAGAGGACATTTGAGAGCACCTTATTATCCAAAGCAGAGTTTTCTCTCAGAGCCAGATCCTCAGTTGCACCATAACTCCACTTAGAATAGCTGAGGAAGTGGTCTCTGGACTAACTTAGAGCAGCCTCAGGCTTCTTTAGTTTCACTTGGCTGCAGTAGTCCCCGCAAGGAGCCATTTGGCCAGCTGGGGATCAGTGGCGCACAGCAGCACTATACACATGCCTCTTATGCTGGTGGTAATATGGTGGTTAGTATAGAGCCAGCCATGCCCTGTAATTTAGCTCTATACCACCTTTGATATCTGTGGAAAAACCCATGTACAGTGATCTCTGGTCCTTCTAGCTGCAGGGAACAGATAAGAGTTACTGACATAGCGCTTTATCTTTTTGAAGAACTACATAAACATTTCTAATTAATCCTCAACCATCCTGTGAGGCAGGTTAATATTTATTAATATCCCTGTTTTAAAGATGGGGAATCATTATTGTCTAGGGACACGGCAAATAAGTATCTGACCCAGCACTAGAACCCAGTCTCTTGATCTCCAGAGCCACACAAAATCCTTGTGATTTAAAGTGTCTCCCAGTGTCCTTGTGTGCTTGTCAATCTTTCTGAATCTTAGTTTTCCAATCTGTAAAATGGGCTAATAAATCTCTTCACTGATATCGTGCCTTTTCCAACTGTAGATTTCAAATTATATAAGAAAACATTATTAGTCTTTTTATAGTAGCATAACTCCTGAGAGGTTGCATAAGAGATCTGTGTCCTTACCCTAGATCAGGGGTCGGCAACCTCTGGCACGCGGCTCGCCAGGGTAAGCACCCTAGCGGGCCAGGCCAGTTTGTTTACCTGCCGTGTTGGCAGGTTTAGCTGATTGCGGCTCCCACTGGTCGCGGTTTGCCATCCCAGGCCAATGGGGGCGGCGGGAAGTCGCGAACAGCACATCCCTCGCTGCTTCCCGCAGCCCCCATTGGCCTGGGACGGCGAACTGCGGCCAGTGGGAGCCGGGATCACCCGAACTTGCCAACGCGGCAGGTAAACAAACTGGCCCGGCCCGCCAGGGTGCTTACCCTGGCGACCCCTGCTCTAGATCATCTGCAAACTCCTTTTTGTATCCTGTAGCAAGTCATGTAGATTCTCTATGCCTTATTTACCCAATCTGAAAAATTGCAGTAATGATATTTGCCAACTTCTAAGAGACCGTGTGGTGCCTCACTATGGTTCACTGAATATAAAGAAATTATTCAGATTGTTCATGGAAGAGGTAAGAATACAAATTATAGCCTTGTTCATTACCCAGGGTCATTTTGGTAGAGAAAGCAGCAAAAGGGAGAAGCGCCTTTTACTAGCTCTGTTGTTTCTCCAAACATCTGGAAAACTGTCTCGGGTCAATTTCAAGAAATTTTAGATTTCTGAGCAGTTATTTGCAAAGCTAATTTGGTCTCTGCTGCAGAAGATGCTCTGGTTAAATGTTTACATATTGTAGTGCATATTTTGGCCCTGATTCTCAAAGAGTATTTAATGGGGATACTCATTGTGTGTGAAGGAAAGCACATGTATAAGTCTTCGCAGGTTTGGGCTCTAAGAATTAATTCGATAATTATTTCAGGTTTATCAAATAAGTTCATGAGCAGTTAATCTTTCTAAGTAATGCAATGTAGCTCTCTGAAGTAAATAAGGTTTCTTAGCCACATAATTTAAATCGAATTGCTAAATAGTACAAAGGGCCTTGACTATAGGCTGTTTTATTTGATTTTTGTTTGTTTTTTTAAAGATTCACAAGAATGTTTTTATAATGGGAAAAGTGTTGTTTTTTCTTTTTTTCCAGTCCACTTTCCTGGACCATCATTTGCTTAATTTTAAAAACATTTTTACAGAAATCACAGAAACTATATCTGGAAAATTACAACCAAGAGATGATTGTTTTCCAAACTTATGAAACATCTGCAAACAGAATATCACAATGGATTTAACAAACAAACAAACAAACAAACTTAACTATAGTTTTCACTATTTGGAATCTGGTATAATTTAAATTTAAACTAGACTGTTTGATTGTGAATATGACTGGCTAAAAGAAAAAAAAAGTGCTATTCACAGATGTAGAATTTATCACTGTTAGAATTCTCAATAGGCAAGAAATGCTTATTTCTTGCAGAAATACTTCCATTAAAGACATTTTATTATTTCTTCATGATATTCTAAATAAATTTCTTATCTCATCAGTTAATTTGATTTACATAAATGCAAAAGTAAAAGCATTAGACTATTCTTATTGTTCTATATACTGTATTGGCCACAGTATGATTTCTAAACCCTAAATCCTCACATAATAAATTAATAGTTTTTAGTTGAACAAATGCCACTGCTGTATATTTATAGCACATGTATGTTGTATAAAGCATCTTCTTTCATTTGTATGCCCAGCTGAACTTTTCTTTATATTTGTGTATAAAATGTGCAGGAGGTGGAGAACCTGTTTGTAATTCTCTCAGCAATTCTGCATCTTGGAGATATTCGGTTTACTACTCTGACAGACGCTGAGACAGCATTTGTGTCAGACCTGCAGCTACTAGAACAAGGTCAGTAGAACGTGACCTTCTAGAATTGCCTACTTTGTTTCTTATAATCAGGTGATTTCACTGATTCACCAATAGATGGAAACACTGTTCCAGGCAAACAGAGATCTGCATCCTGGAGACTCATAAATTACTGGGGAAACACAGAACCCTATTGACTCTGATGCTTTATAAACTACAGATTTTTATGGGAATAAGCAAAATGCTATTGCGGCAAATTATCAAATTCAGTGTCATACTCAATGGTGCCATTTGCCAAAAGAAATTGTATAGTGTACTTTGGTCTTTTTTATATCTATCTATCTATATCTACATACACTTTTGTTGCATGTCAACACCTAAGCAATTTGCATTTAATAGAATTCCTTACATTCAGAAATCCTTGCCTTAAAAGCTTCTCTTGCTTTGAAGTTGCCCTGTTGGTCACTTACAAATCTCCTCAAAGTGGCTTATGAATACAGATTACCAATAAACAGCATACCTTAACTCTAATACTAAAGAGATCCTGCCAAGCCCTAGGGAAAGTTCTGTGTAATCTGTATGACAGAAAAAAGCTGTAATTTAATATACAGATACATTCAAACTTTACAAAGTCCTGATTATAGTAAGCCGATTTTACATGTTCATTAATTTTGATTACTGCTATGACAGCTCACTCTGCATTAATGTGTAG
This sequence comes from Emys orbicularis, assembly GCF_028017835.1. Lineage (NCBI taxonomy): Eukaryota > Metazoa > Chordata > Testudines > Emydidae > Emys > Emys orbicularis. Next base: position 260,817,742 of record NC_088683.1, on the reverse strand, counting down.
GTTTTTTCACTGTTTACAAAAAACAGCATTGAAATAAAAAATCTGTTTATATATTGAAATACAGTAATTGAACACATGTTCCTCTCTCTTCAAAACAACTCTTTCCTTTTAGTGGCAGGAATGTTGCAGGTATCGCCAGATGAACTTGCTTCAGCCTTAACAACGGATGTCCAGTATTTCAAAGGTACTTTCTTCCAAGTCCACATTCTAATAAATCAGACTTGGTAGCTTTTAAATCCTTCTGGTGTCTGTCAGAGCTAAAAGAGTTAATGGTTTGTTTCTAATTGTTTATGAACCAGCAAAGAGACTCTCTCAAGGATATCTTGGAGGAGATCAAACTGGGCCTAGGAATTACAGCAACCTTTTGTAACATGGAGCTCAGCAATAGATCAGAGGCTGATGCTGATAGACCTCAATTGTGGTGAACCTTGCAGCAAGGTCACAGACCAGGTCCTAATGCTAAAATCCAATGTTTTTTAAAAACCAGTGTCATTAAGAAATTCCATGCAGATAAGTCATCTGCACCAAGAAAGGAGCCTGTATGCCACACAAATTAATTTTGTCTCTGTTCACTCCTGACCTGAGAATCTTCCAAGTATGTTAGTGGGAGCCTTTTGTTATTTGACTCAATAGCTCTTTCTGCATAATTAGTACACAACAGGGGCATGGGAAATGGGACAAGTGAAGAGGCTGGACAGAGAGATTATTATAAGAAAAAGTATTTTTAAAGTAGTTTGTACACTTTATAATCATGTTTTCTTCTCCTTTTTGTGTTTACTTTCTTAGGAGACATGATCATGAGGAGACACACTATAGAGATTGCAGAATTTTACCGAGATCTTTTGGCAAAGTCACTGTATAGTCGTTTATTTAGTTTTTTAGTGAACACAATCAACTACTACCTCCAGAATCAGTATGAGACCAGCAGGTAGGAACTCAAGTGCTAACTAATCCCATTGGTAATCTTACATGTTGATGTCCTATTACAAAAAATCTAACGTACAAAAGATACATGAGCAATGTAGCCATCATTAAAGCATTTAATTATAGCATTCCAGTTATACTTAGTGATGTTATTGATCATTCATGGAGTGTTCCAAATCCTTCACTGCTTGATGAAAAATTGTACGTTGTGTGCTTGTATGCACATGATTTACAGACCGAAGAGAGAGGTGATTATTTCTACACCAGTCAGTGTCTAATATTTATGTATCTAGATAATTAACTGCATAGAAATCCAAATCTGTAACTACTCTAAGCTGAGTCCAGAGTTGATATGACACTGCTTTATGTTAGTAGGCATGTTATTTTTTCATGTAAGTTATTGGTGTTAGTCTGTATATTCTTCTATAATGGTGTGTGTTACTACTAATTTTTTAAAAGTTGGCATTATGGCATCAAATATGGTATTTAACAAGTAGTGGTCTGGTTGGCATTTAGTTGGTGCAAAGCTCACTTATTCTTTTTCTCAATATCTCATGATATTGGGCAGGTTATTAAAAAGAAAATTCAGCTCAAAAGCCTTCAAATACATGTTTAAATTTCACTTCTCTTTGAATGACATCTTAGGAGTATTTTCTACATGCCTGTAGGTAATCATCTGCTAAACTCAAACAAATTACATCTGACATGGTTTCTTGGAAAACATGAATGCCTATTAAAATGCATTAATGGAGCTGTTCAGAAACAAAAAAATAAAAAATAAATCTCAGCAGAATTCAGACAGAAAACTAAAACAAGAGGTCTAATTAGACTGTAATATGTATGTGTCTTAACTAAGATTCAAAATGTCACATGCACACTGATAAATACCGGCTTTTTCATATATACCAAATACATGCTGGTTTGGCATTATTCACAAGTGGTAAACCACAAGTGAGTTCTGTGGGTCGTCTTTAACAAGTACCAATAATCCCTTTATACCACAGTCCAACAGGCTGTACAGGCCATATATTTAGCAGAAATACTATTTTAGAAATATTAGTTTTGTTTTTTTAAGAAATCCATCCATTTGTAAAGCCGTTGAGCCAAAATCACAATTGCTCTGCATCTCTTCCATACAGGTTTAATGTCATAAAGGGGCTTTAAAGCTACCATAGCTGGGCATCAGGGAATTCCCCCAATATAAAGGGCTTCCCTGGCTAGAGTAGAGCTGCATACCCAGCTCTATGCCAGTGCAGGGAATGTACTGGAGGCATTCCAAGGTGGAAGGTGGCTTTGCCTGGGATTCTTTTACTGGACCAGCCCCTTAGAGCCACATGCACCTGGGCTCAAGTTAGAGCAACTTCAGATTGCTCTAATCTGTGCCAGAAGTTGCCCTTGGTCTGTTCATGATGAGGGAGGTACAATGTGGCACAGAGCTATATTTTGCTCTTTCCTCCTCCCTGAGCTTCTTGGGCCAGCTCAGTTCTGGCACAGAGATGAATTGGGTCCATGCTATCTTAGGCTATGTCTACACTATGAGCTAGGGGTGTGATTCCCTTGCTCGTGTACACATACTTGCACTAGCTCTCATTGAACTAGCTCAAATATAAATATCAGTGTAGCCATGGTCCCGCGGGTAGCGCGGTAGAGGCACAGTTGAGTTGTGCTGAGTACATATCCCCCAGTTGCAGGCGAGTTTGTATTTGGCATGGCTCAGCCAGTATGTGTACCAGTATGTGCACACAAGCAGGGGAATCACACCCTCTGACATACCAAGGCACAATCCAGACTAGTGGGAGATTGCATCACTCTTGCCCTGCAACCTTGGGTACCTTACCATGCTCTTCTGTAGTAGCTCCGAGCTGGGCCGCTCGCAAACAGCTTGCCAGCATGCTGGTCACACCCGAAGGGTCTTCATGTAACTGCAGCCTGCCAGCTATACCCTGGCTCTCGCCAGCCTTAGTTATACTACAGGGTGACCCCAGCTCACCCGCAGTCCTGGATCTTCCCCCAGAAATGTATGACCTGTACTGCCCAGCCTTCTCTTGGACAGTACAAATATATTACATTTGTTATTTCTTTAAGGGAATAATATGCCATTTTATTACCTTAAATAATTACCCAGACACTTCATCTTAAACAAACCGGATTAGATAACACAGTAAATCAAGTTTATTAACTACAAAGAGATAGATATTAAGTGAGTACAAGTATTGAGGCATAAAAATCAGAAATTGTTACAAGAAAAATAAAGAAAGAATGCTCACTAATATCTACTTAAGAAACTATCTTAGCTGCAAAACAAACTTTCTCACCACATGCTCCAGCAGATTATTGTCCAAGCTTCTGGATCAGGACCCTTCCTCAAGAGTCCAACAGCTGTTTGCTTTTGTCTTCTCAAATGTGGAGAATGAGGTGGACAGGGAGAGATGGGGTACCTTGGGGGTGTTTGTCCCTCCTTTTTATGGTTTCAGTCCCTCTCTTGAAAAACATTTCCAGCTGAGAACCAGGAGACAAAGAGTCCGTGTGGCAGGATATTCCCTGCTGATTTTTTCTCCTGTTTGAACATCCTTTGTTTTTCCCTCCTGCTTGGTGACTCTGTTTACTGCTTAAATGCCAGTTAAGGCAAACATACACTCCTTTGTTCAAGACAGGTCTGTTTGACCAGTATGGTACTACATGAGTCTTAACATGTATTTTTAACAGCATACAGGGGAATCTTATAACTTCACATACAGTGTTGCCTCACATTTTATCAACAAATTGAGTTTTCAAATGATACCTTACAAGGCATACTTTGGACAAAGATTATTACAATAGTGTGTAGGGTATGAACACTGGGATGTATTCCATCACACACCCTTAACGTGTAGTTTAGATGTAGCCTTAGTTACCATGAGTCCAATTATTAAGGCTTTGGAGGGAGAGAAAAACATACAACACATTCTAAAAACCTCCAAAATTATTGGAAATAGCTTTTTTTATTCATAATTATCTGTGATTTTAAGGTTTGATATTTCAGGACCTATCAAAGCTAGGAGCTGGTGTCTTTCCTGCCCAGTGCCTCTTTTTTTCTAGCCCTAATGCAATCTTAAGATATTAGACCTTAAACTGTCACTTGTACAGGACTGAATATTGCTCATCCTATACTTTATCCAGTTGTAACTGAGTATGCTTGGGGAGAGTTCTACATTTTGGTGGGGAGAAGGATATATTTGTCAAGTTGTTTCTAATAGTCTGGCAACCTAATAAAAGGCAGTGCTACCTATCCGGACTATAATATGGCAGCTGTTTGAAGATGCTCAGAGGTTTGGAATCTTAGAAGTTGTCTTGGTGGAGCTGGGCAGAGTGCAGGTGAAGTAATCAAAGATATAGAATAAATGCAACTTATCACATACATCTGCAGTTTATGGATCAAATTTTACTTATTTATACCAGGGCAATCAGTGGGATTGCAACAGTGCAATTTGGAATAAGACTTGGCCCAAAGTGCGTTACAAAGTTCTTTTAACAAGACTTTATAGAACAATAAAATTTGATGCTAATGTGCTAGAAACATCTGACTCAATATATTGAAAATCAAAGTGCATTACTAAAAAATTCTGGGCTTCACTTTCTTTGTGGAATTACTATAATTTGATCATTAATATTGATTTTTTTATTTACTATGAAATAGCTAATGGCTGGTTTACAGGTGAAGAAAAACTGGTGATTGCCATTAGATCTAAGGGGAAAAAAGTTTACTGAGTAGATGCAAGAACATAGCTATCTAGGTGCAAAGTGGATAAAAGCATTGCCAGAATCTGACAAACACATTAATGAATAATGCCAGTTAAATCAATGTACAGCAGCAGTTTTAATGACAATGTAAAGATAGAGTTATTATTCACCTTCAGGAAAATTGAACTTCTTCATTCATAGTGACTCACAATTTTGTCTAATTAAAGCACCATTTTTATATTAACCAGCATAATTATAACCATTAATACAAATGAAAGCTGATTACAAAGTACTTCCATGTTCACAGCTTTGTCTGTCGTGTATGATATTGTTTTTAAGGAGGGCACTATGACAGGAAACTAATCTTGTGTGATTAGAGTTCTAAAATTTGACTAGAGAAAAGTAACTCCAAATGCTTGTTAGTGCTCATCATTGTTAAAAATAATATTTATTAACTTTTATAGTTTCAAGTATATTAGATGCTTCTGTTCTATCTACTGTATTTTACAAACCATCTGCATGAGTGTTTAAGACCTTGTATTGCTAAGGTTTATTGTATTGCTAACAAACTTGATGATTGTGAGCTTTGGATAATAGAGCCTTAAACAAATATCATTGACTGTTGCAATTTAAATTATTTGATTACCCTTTGGCAGTGTCAGGTCTAGAGCATCTGACATTAGTACCAATATATCATGTATTAATGTGACATATCAGGAAGTCCTGACTCATAGTTGAAAGAGGGCCTGTTCATAGAGTACTAGCAATGCCTATAAAGGCTCAGAAAATGTTTATCTTTTCTAACTGGTGAAAAAAATATTGAATTGGATATGTTTAGTTTGGAAAACGTAGTTTTTTGTCTGGCCTTGCTACCTATGCCCCTTACAAAGTAGCGGGTACTATGTTCATAGTAATTTGTTAGCAAAAGAAAAAGTCTCCCTGTTTCATTACCTGAAGATGGGGCTAATACCAAAATATTTGAGGCACTGCAGACTAGCAAATGAGGTTAGCTTTTGATTATGGCTTCGTATCCATGGTGTTAAGTCAGCCATAGGCAATTTCCCTTTCAAATATAATCTACCAAATATTTCTGAAACCATATTTTGAATCTTTCAACAGTGTAATTTTTTATCCATAGTAAAATCTTTTCAAATATTGACAGAATATAGCAGTGGCAACATTTGTTTTGGCACAAGAAAAATACTGGAAATCTCATTCACAAAATTCCTTCACATGCATTATGCATCATTTGAGTTCTAATAAGATCACATGCAAGATAGTTTTGAGGCATATAGCTATCAGCCTTAGAGAAGAAATCAGTAGGATTTTTTCCCTTTCTTGACAAAAATTTCTATTCATCTATCACTGAGCTCAGCAATAGGAGGGAATCATAGGGGGACCCTTCAACTGAAAACATGAACCAACAGCATGAAGGAACATTCCCCCATATGATTTGGAAAATAAAAATCCCTAATGCAGTATGGGGCATAATGTCATTTTTTGAGCTTTGGCCCAGTATGCATTGTTGTTGGGGGTTTTTTTATGCTTACTCATAAAAGACAAAAACAGATTCTTAAACTGCGGAACAAATCTAGCCTTTCAAGAGATGGGAAAGTTAGCTAGCAGTGAGTGAACTGTGGAAGGTTTTGAATCAACCTGGATACAGTGGTTGAAGAAAATCTTCACCACCCAATACTAGTCATGCAAGTACCTGCAGCATCAGAAGTTAAGTCTGTGATTCCTTCCTCCTCCCCCGTCCCCACTCCTCATGTCCAACCTGCATATACCAGTCAGGCCTCAGAGGAGTGGGTAAACAGAAAAGTCAGTGCCTCCACAGTGTCTCAGAGGGATAATCAAGAGAATTAGAGACCCACTAAGTCAGTCCCATCAACCTTTACATTTATGTTTTAATAATCGTTGTAGGCAAAGGTGAACTGCTGTTCTGGCAATGTATGTGTAGGAATATAGGCCTACACTAGGCCTCAGTTGGAAAGGTTATATACTGTATCAAATCATCATAGTACTTCCCCTTGTTAATCAGTATCACTTATACTTTATCCAGATCAAACTTAAACCATCTAGCTTTCATCCTGGTCACTGCCAGATGTTGGAGGAGCAGGGAGAGGACTGTGTCTGGATCAGATGAAAAGGAGATGTAAAGCTGAGTGCCATCATAGTGATGACATGTTAAGCCATACACCCTCACAGTCACACCTCATTGCTTTACATAGACATTGAACCAAAGGGATGATATGACTGGACTTTACAGATTTCCATAGCTGAAAACCTTCAGGAGCAGAAGAGTAGTTACTCAGTATCAACCTGTAAGAGTGCTCTGAAATGAGTGTGCAGAACCATTGTAAGAGAATTCTGTCCATCTCTCCCAGGAATTGCAAATGGGTCAACAGCACCTCATGATCACTGGTATGACATCTGCCATGGGAATATCAATCAGGAAGCCTGGTATCTATAAGTTGCTCTTAGGAGTTGGGTTTCAGAGTAGTAGCTGTATTAGTCTGTATCAGCAAAAACAATGAGGAGTCCTCGTGGCACCTTAGAGACTAACAAATTTATTTGGGCATAAGCTTTCATGGGCTAAAACCCACTTCATCAAATGCATGGAGTGAAAAATACAGTAAGCAGTATAAATATTATAGCACATGAAAAGATGGGAGTTGCGTTACCAAGTAGGGAGAGCTGCCCGGTTGTTAAATTTAAAAGCCCTTTTAGAACCAGTTGTCCCACGTGGGACAACCGGTTCTAAAAGGGCTTCTAAATTTAACAACTGGTTCCCATGAACCGGTGCGAACCGGCTCCAGCTCGCCACTGCTAAGGAGGCCAATTCAATCAAGGTGGACGTCACCCATTTCCAACAGTTGACAAGAAGGTGTGAGTATCAGCAGAGGGAAAATTACTTTTTGTAGGGACCCATCCACTCCCAGGCTTTATTTAGGCCTAATTTGATGGTGTCCAGTTTGCAAATTAATTCCAGTTCTGCAGTTTCTCGTTGAAGTCTGTTTTTGAAGTTTTTTTGTTGAAGAATTGCCACTTTTAAGTCTGTTATTGAGTGTCCAGGGAGATTGAAGTTGTCATAACTATAAAGGGAAGGGTAACAGCTCTCCTGTGTACAGTACTATAAAATCCCTCCTGGCCAGAGACTCCAAAATCCTTTTACCTGTAAAGGGTTAAGAAGCTCGGGTAACCTGGCTGACACCTGACCCCAAGGACCAATAAGGGGACAAGATACTTTCAAATCTTGGGGGGGGGGAAAGGCTTTGGTGTGCTCTTTGTTTAAGGTTGTTGTTCGCTCTTGGGACTGAGAGGGACCAGACATCAATCCAGGTTCTCCCCATCTTTCTAAACAAGTCTCTCATATTTCAAACTTGTAAGTAAAAAGCCAGGCAAGGCGTCTTAGTTTTACTTTGTTTTCTCAACTTGTAAATGTACCTTTTACTAGAGTGTTTATCTTTGTTTGCTGTACTTTGAACCTAAGACAGAGGGGGGGGGGTCCTCTGAGCTCTTTAAGTTTGATTACCCTGTAAAGTTATTTTCCATACTGATTTTACAGAGATGATTTTTACCTTTTTCTTTAATTAAAAGCCTTCTTTTTAAGAACCTGATTGATTTCTCCTTGTTTTAAGGTCCAAGGGGGTTTGGATCTGTATTCACCAGGAGTTGGTGAAAGGAAGGAGGGGGGAAGGGTCAATTTCTCCTTGTTTAAGATCCAAGGAGTTTGGATCTGTATTCACCAGGGAATTGGTGAGAAGTTTCTAAAAGCTTCCCAGGGAAGGGAATGGTGGCAGCGGACCAGAACTAAGCTGGTAGTTAAGCTTAGAAGTCCTCATGCAGGCCCCCACACTTGTACCCTAAAGTTCAAAGTGGGGATACAGCCTTGACAAGGTGGCACAGCGGTGGGATTCGTTTTAAACCCAAAAGCCAGTACGAGATTTTTTTTTCCTTCTAGCTGCTTGGAAAGCAGAGCTGAAGGTAGATGCATATCTTATCTCTCCTTGCCTGAAGGCAGAGGTGTTAAGTTTTTTTAACAAGAGCCTTTGTTAAGAGAAGGGTTCAAAGTGAGCAAACTTTGACTGGTAAAGGCAATTTACAAGCTGAATTGTTTTTTTTTTCTTTTTACATCCTCGTGAGTAGCTAGTTAGAAAGTCTCTGTTAACTCAGCAGCAGCCAGAGCTGAGTACATCCCAGTTTCAGTCAACTGCAGAGGGGTGTGGCCCAGCACAGGAAAGCAGGAAAATGACTACCAGTGAAGCAGCTAACAAACTAGAACTGGCCAGACTAGAAGCAGAAGAAAATTAAAGAAAACATCAGAGACTGCTTCAAATTAAAAAACTCGAGAAAAGAGGAGGCCCATAAAAGAGAAGAAAAAGCCAAAGAGGAGGCCCATGAAAGAGAAGAAAAAGCCAAAGAGGAGGCCCATGAAAGAGAAGAAAAAGCCAAAGAGGAGGCCCACAAGAGAGAGATGGAGCTGGAAAAAGCCAAAGAGGAGGCGAGAGAAAAAGAAAGGAAGCATGAACTGGAAGTAGCAAGGGCTAAGCAGGATGCATCAGACCATCCTAGCAACTCCTCTCCAGGTACCACTTCCCATCCCAGGAAATTCTCCACCTACAAGGCAGGCGATGATACTGAGGCCTTCTTAGAAAATTTTGAAAGGGCCTGCCTTGGATACAGCATCACTCCAACCCAGTACATGGTAGAGCTGAGGCCGCAGCTCAGTGGACCCTTAGCAGAGGTGGCGGCTGAAATGCCTAAGGAACACATGAACAGTTATGAACTTTTTAAAAACAAGGCCAGACTCAGAATGGGGCTAACACCCGAGCATGCCCGTCGGCGGTTCAGAGCCCTAAGGTGGAAACCAGATGTGTCATTTACCCGGCATGCCTACCACATTGACAAAAATTGTGATGCCTGGGTATCAGGAGCAAATTTTAAATCTCTGGAAGATCTGGTTTCTCTAGTAAAAATGGAGCAGTTTTTAGAGGGTGTTCCTGAGGAAATAGAAAGGTACATCCTAGATAGGAAGCCCAAAACTGTAACTGAGGCGGGGGAGATTGGAGCCAAATGGATGGAGGTGGCAGAAAAGAAAAAAACCAGTAGCAGTTGGAGCGAATACCAGAAGGGGCAAGCCGAAACAAAACCTTACCACCGGGGACAACCCAAGGCCCCACCCACATCCCAAGGGAAACCCCAGACGCCTTCTTACCCCGCCCCACCAGTCTCCACCAACCAACATCGCCCCGGTGATACCTTAGCAGGGAGATGTTTTAAATGTAATGAACTGGGACATATAAAGGCTCACTGCCCCAAGAACCCCAACCGATTACAGTTCATTACACCACAATCACACCAAAGATCCCCAGACCCAGATGCCTCTCTCATACCCTCGGAGCGAAGGGAAACCTTGAGAGTGGGCGGAAAGAAGGTTATCACTTGGAGGGACACTGGGGCACAAGTGTCAACTATCCACCAATCTCTAGTGGACCCCAAACTCATCAACCCGGAGGCTACAGTGACAATTCAACCCTTCGTGTCACAGTCTGTAACCTTGCCTACAGCCAAGTTGCATGTCCAGTACAAGGGCTGGTCAGGAATGTGGACTTTTGTAGTCTATGACAATTATCCCATCCCCATGCTGCTGGGGGAAGACTTGGCCAACCATGTGAAGCTAGCCAAGAGGGTGGGAATAGTCACCCGCAGCCAGGCTAAGCAAGCTTTCACCCCCATCCCTGTTCCTGAGCCATCCACCAGGGCCCCGTCTGTGTTACCGGAGACCCAAACACAGGTGGTGGAACCGGATCCTCTGCCAACGACTGCAACAGCTGTAGTGGATCCAATCCCAGAGACCCAGCCAAAGCCAGTCCCAGAACCGGAACTGGCAACGCAACCAGCACCAGAACCATTGCCAGCACGGAGTCCAGCGCTTGCAAACCCGTCTACAACTCCAATGCCAGAGGGCACCAGCGAGCCTGAACTGGTGGAAGCAGCAGATAACCCTACCCAAGAGGCTCAGCCAGAGCCTGAAATACCACATAGTGCACCAGTGGACAGTGGTTCACAGTCAATGGAAACAGCCCCAGCACCTGCATCGCTTCCAGAGGGACCAAGCCCCAGTCCACAGTCCAAAGAGGAACTGATGTCTCCAGCATCAAGGGAACAGTTCCAGGCCGAGCAGGAAGCAGATGACAGCCTTCAGAAAGCTTGGGCGGCGGCACGTAGCACCCCACCGCCTCTCAGCTCTTCTAACCGATCCCGGTTTGTTGTAGAACAAGGACTTTTATACAAGGAGACTCTTTCTGGTGGGCACCAGGAAGACTGGCATCCTCAAAGACAGTTGGTAGTTCCCACTAAGTATCGGGTAAAGCTCTTGAGCTTAGCCCATGATCATCCCAGTGGCCATTCTGGGGTAAACAGAACCAAAGACCGGTTGGGGAAGTCCTTCCACTGGGAGGGAATGGGCAAGGACGTTGCTAATTATGTCCGGTCTTGTGAGGTGTGCCAACGAGTGGGAAAGCCCCAAGACCAGGTTAAAGCCCCTCTCCAGCCACTACCCATAATTGAGGTCCCATTTCAGCGAGTAGCTGTGGATATTCTGGGTCCTTTCCCAAAGAAGACACCCAGAGGAAAGCAGTACGTACTGACTTTCATGGATTTTGCTACCCGATGGCCGGAAGCTGTACCCTTAAGCAACACCAGGGCTAAAAGTGTGTGCCAGGCATTAGCAGACATTTTTGCCAGGGTAGGGTGGCCCTCCGACATCCTTATAGATTCGGGAACTAATTTCCTGGCAGGGAACATGAAAAACCTGTGGGAAGCTCATGGGGTGAATCACTTGGTTGCCACCCCTCATCACCATCAAACCAATGGTCTGGTGGAGAGGTTTAATGGAACTTTGGGGGCCATGACACGTAAATTCGTAAATGAACACTCCAATGATTGGGACCTAGTGTTGCAGCAGTTGCTTTTTGCCTACAGGGCTGTACCACATCCCAGTTTAGGGTTTTCACCATTTGAACTTGTGTATGGCCGTGAGGTTAAGGGGCCATTACAGTTGGTGAAGCAGCAATGGGAGGGGTTTACGCCTTCTCCAGGAACTAACATTCTAGACTTTGTAAGCAACCTACAAAGCACCCTCCGACACTCTTTAGCCCTTGCCAAAGAAAACCTAAAGGATGCTCAGGAAGAGCAAAAGGCCTGGTATGATAAACATTCCAGAGAACGGTCCTTCAAAGTAGGAGACCAAGTCATGGTCTTAAAGGCGCTCCAGGCCCATAAAATGGAAGCGTCGTGGGAAGGACCATTCACGGTCCAGGAGCGCCTAGGAGCTGTTAACTATCTCATAGCCTCCCCCACCTCCAACATAAAGCCTAAGGTATACCATGTTAATTCTCTTAAGCCCTTTTATTCCAGAGAATTAAACATTTGCCAGTTTACAGCCCAGGAAACAGATGACGCGGAGTGGCCTGCAGGTGTCTACTACGAAGGAAAAAGGAATGGTGGCGTGGAAGAGGTGAACCTCTCCACGACCCTGGGACGTCTGCAGTGACAGCAGATCAAGGAGCTGTGCACAAGCTTTGCACTGATTTTCTCAGCCACTCCAGGACGGACCGAACGGGCATACCACTCCATTGACACAGGTAATGCTCACCCAATTAGAACCCCACCCTACCAGGAGTCACCTCATGCCCAAACTGCTATACAAAGGGAGATCCAGGACATGCTACAGATGGGTATAATCCGCCCCTCTAATAGTGCATGGGCATCTCCAGTGGTTCTAGTTCCCAAACCAGATGGGGAAATACGCTTTTGCGTGGACTACCGTAAGCTAAATACTGTAACTCGTCCTGACAACTATCCAATGCCACGCAAGATGAGCTATTGGAGAAATTGGGACATGCCCAATTCATCTCTACTTTAGACTTAACCAAGGGGTACTGGCAAGTACCACTAGATGAACCCGCTAAGGAAAGGTCCGCCTTCGTCACCCAGGCAGGGGTGTATGAATTCAATGTACTCCCTTTCGGGTTGCGAAATGCACCCGCCACCTTCCAAAGACTTGTAGATGGTCTCTTAGCGGGATTGGGAGAATCTGCAGTTGCCTACCTCGATGATGTGGCCATTTTTTCTGATTCATGGACAGAACACCTGGAGCACCTGGAAAAAGTCTTCGAGCGCATCCGGCAGGCAGGACTAACTGTTAAGGCTAAAAAGTGTCAAATAGGCCAAAACAGAGTGACGTACCTGGGGCACCAGGTGGGTCAAGGAACTATAAATCCCCTACAGGCCAAAGTGGATGCTATCCAAAAGTGGCCGGTTCCAAAGTCAAAGAAACAGGTCCAATCCTTCTTAGGCTTGGCCGGATATTATAGGCGATTTGTACCACACTACAGCCAAATCGCCGCCCCGCTGACAGACCTAACCAGAAAGAAACAGCCAAATGCAGTTCAATGGACTGATGAGTGTCAAAAGGCCTTTAACCAGCTTACGGCAACACTCATGTCTGACCCTGTGCTAAGGGCCCCAGACTTTGACAAACCGTTCCTAGTAACCACAGATGCTTCCGAGCGAGGCGTGGGAGCAGTTTTAATGCAGGAAGGACCGGATCAAGAATTCCATCCTGTCGTGTTTCTCAGCAAGAAACTGTCTGAGAGGGAAAGCCACTGGTCAATCAGCGAAAAGGAATGCTACACCATTGTGTACGCGCTGGAAAAGCTACGCCCATATGTTTGGGGACGGCGTTTCCAACTACAAACAGACCATGCTGCGCTACAGTGGCTTCATACCACCAAGGGAAATAACAAAAAACTTCTTCGGTGGAGTTTAGCTCTCCAAGATTTTGATTTTGAAATACAAGACATTTCGGGAGCTTCTAACAAAGTGGCTGATGCACTCTCCCGGGAAAGTTTCCCGGAGTTAACTGGTTAACAATTGTTCTTGGAATGAAACATATTGTTAGTTTTTATATAGTCAGTAGTATGTCTAAAGGTACATGTGTCTTATTAACTCTGTTTTCTCCTAGAGCTCCAGGAAAAAAATCACAGCCAGTGTGGAACCGGACATCCAACACTATCTGTGATTTGGGGGGCGTGTCATAACTATAAAGGGAAGGGTAACAGCTCTCCTGTGTACAGTACTATAAAATCCCTCCTGGCCAGAGACTCCAAAATCCTTTTACCTGTAAAGGGTTAAGAAGCTCGGGTAACCTGGCTGACACCTGACCCAAAGGACCAATAAGGGGACAAGATACTTTCAAATCTTGGGGGGGGGGGGAAGGCTTTGGTGTGCTCTTTGTTTAAGGTTGTTGTTCACTCTTGGGACTGAGAGGGACCAGACATCAATCCAGGTTCTCCCCATCTTTCTAAACAAGTCTCTCATATTTCAAACTTGTAAGTAAAAAGCCAGGCAAGGCATCTTAGTTTTACTTTGTTTTCTCAACTTGTAAATGTACCTTTTACTAGAGTGTTTATCTTTGTTTGCTGTACTTTGAACCTAAGACAGAGGGGGGTCCTCTGAGCTCTTTAAGTTTGATTACCCTGTAAAGTTATTTTCCATCCTGATTTTACAGAGATGATTTTTACCTTTTTCTTTAATTAAAAGCCTTCTTTTTAAGAACCTGATTGATTTCTCCTTGTCTTAAGATCCAAGGGGGTTTGGATCTGTATTCACCAGGAGTTGGTGAAAGGAAGGAGGGGGGAAGGGTCAATTTCTCCTTGTTTAAGATCCAAGGAGTTTGGATCTGTATTCACCAGGGAATTGGTGAGAAGTTTCTAAAAGCTTCCCAGGGTAGGGAATGGTGGCAGCGGACCAGAACTAAGCTGGTAGTTAAGCTTAGAAGTCCTCATGCAGGCCCCCACACTTGTACCCTAAAGTTCAAAGTGGGGATACAGCCTTGACAGAAGTGCTCTCCTACTGGTTTTTGAATGTTACAATTCTTGATGTCTGATTTGTGTCCATTTATTCTTTTGCGTAGAGACTGTACGGTTTGGCCAATGTACATGGCAGAGGGACATTGCTGGCACATGATGGCATATATCACATTGGTAGATGTGCAGGTGAACGAGCCCCTGATGGTGTGGCTGCTGCGGTTAGGTCCTATGATGGTGTCCCTTGAATAGATATGCGGACAGAGTTGGCAACAGGGTTTGTTGCAGGGATTCGTTCCTGGGTTAGTATTTTTATTGTATGGTGTGTAGTTGCTGGTGAGTATTTGCTTCAGGTTGGGGGGCTGTCCTTCAGGATAGGTTGTAGATCCTTGATGATGCGCTGGAGAGGTTTTAGTTGGGGGATGTAAGTGATGGCTAGTGGCGTCCTGTCCTGTTACAGGACAGGCCCAACAAAGAAAGTAACAGAATACCACTAGCTATCACCTACAGCCCCCTACGAAAACCTCTCCCAGAGCATCATCAAGGATCTACAACCTATCCTAAAGGATGATCCCTCATTCTCAGAGACCTTGGGAGACAGGCCAGCCCTCACTTACAGACAGCCACACCATCAGGGGCTCGTTCACCTGCACATCTACCAAAGTGATATATGCCACCAGAAATCTCAAGGGACACATATTAAAAAGGAAGAATTTTCTTTCTCAATAGTCCTTATTTTACTTTACTTTTTTTTAGGATTTCTCATCAATATTGACACTTAGACAATATAAATATTGAGCCTTTCAAACTTAGGGTATGTCTACACCCAGCCGCTAGTTCGGCGGCTGGGAATCGAAGTTCTGGGTTCGACTTATCGCGTCTTGTCTGGACGCGTTAAGTCGAACCAGGAAGTGATCGCCGTCGACTGCGGTACTCCAGCTAGACGAGAGGAGTACCGCGGCGTCGACGGGGGAACCGTGGCGTCGACGGGGGAGCCTGCCTGCCGCGTGTGGACCGAGGTAAGTTCGAACTAAGGTACTTCAAACTTCAGCTACGTTATTCACGTAGCTGAAGTTGCGTACCTTAGTTCGAATTGGGGGGTAAGTGTAGACCAAGCCTTAATGAGAAGTAAAACCAATATCACAATATAGGAATATTGGCTCTAGAGACTTCTTTCTTTCAATAAGTAATGTGTGTGCTTCTATATTACCAGGCCATGTTTAATGAAGGTAAGAAAGCAGTGTGCTTTGTAAACTTTGTAAACATGAGAGAACAGATCCTTCTATTTTGCTTTGGAAATCTCTGTTATGATTAATTTAAGAAAAGTAATTTTGCTGGAATTAGTATGATTGACAGCTAAGCAAGAAAAATATGTCCCAACCCTCTCCTGGGGGGAAAAGTCTTAGAGTGGGATAAGGACACACACACATAAATGTAGTGAAGTAATTTATAGCCAACTATAAAATATTATTTTAATTAGTGTATTACATTGTCTGTTGAAATTTAAGTTACCGAAAATGGGCAAAAAGTTAACAAAGATAATGACTGGATTTCTTAATCAAATCCATTTTTCCAGCTCTACACTATGATGACAGGAAGACAGACTTAAGGACCAGTGTGGGGATGCAGTTATTCTGATGTAGCTCCTAGTAGCCAGACTAGGTGGCTCTTATTAAAAGGGAAAAAAATCGAGTCTGATTTATGCAGTGTGACTGCACTGCATGTGGGTGTGGAGAGAGAGAGAGAGAGAGAGAGAGAGAGAGATGACCTCATTGAGGACACAAGGGCCAGGAATCTCAAGTAGAGCTGATCAAATTCTTTTGACAAACTTTTTTTCTGTCAACATGTTTCATGGAAATGTGTCAGTTTGGACAAAACTTTTGTCAAGATAGCCAATATCCCAATGGTTAGGGCACGCTTCTCGGATGTGGAAGAAACAGTTTCCACATTGGAACTAATACTACTTTCACAACCTCAATTTTTTTTGTGAAACAAAATTATTATTTTCTGGCCAGCTGTATCCTCTGAAGATATACTGTGCCAGTCAGGCTAGAAGCAGGATTGGGATAAGGTTTAGTGGTTTTCAGGTGTGTCCAAATATAAGTGCAAGATGATTTAGTTAAAACTATGCTGCTCAAGATAGCAGACCCCATTCATGTCACCTTTGTCCTTGGGGATTTCTGGAGATGAGGTACAGCAATGGTCTTTGGGTAGGATGCCTGAGATGATGATATGTCGGTCATTATTATGGCCAATTGTTTTAGGGACCTTCCACCCTGCTGGGGTTAAGGAAGTCATGGAACTCTCTTGTTCATCAGAAGGAAAATCTCACAGGCAGTGGCAAGGCTCTGTCTAATAGTATTAACATAGGACGTGAGGAGAGGGAGCCTGATGGGTTACATAGTGGTGAAGCAAGAAAAGCAGGCCCTGGGTATTGCTCTGAGAGGAAGTTACATGGAAAGGTATTAGGCTTTCTGGGAGAGGTGAAGAATTATTTTATCTAATTTATCTGTCTTGAAATTTATAGAGGCAGGGTGGGTGAGGTATATCTTTTATTAGACCAACTTCTATTGGTGAAAGAAACAAGGTTTTGATCTTACACAAAGCTCTTCTTCAGGTCTGGGAAAGATACGTAGAGTGTCACAGCTAACTACAAGGTGGAACAAATTGTTAAGCATAAGGACTTAACACACGTTGCAAGAGACTATTCAAGGTGAAGTGAGCTGCTGACACCTCTGCAGTCGGAGGAGAAAGGAGGGTTACAGGTTGTTGTAATGAGACCTAAATCCAGTGCCTTTTTGAGTCCATGATTTTAAACTCTCAGACTTGTCTTTTGAAGATATTGTGCACGTTTCCTTTTGAGAACAAGGACCAAGAGATTAGATATGGAGTGTTCATCTAAGGATGATATGGTGTTTTTGTTGTTATCATTTTTCTATGTGAGTTCATTCATGAGTGTAGTGATTGTTTCATTTCATCTACATAACTGTTCTTCGGGCATTTAGTGCACTGGATGAGGTACACCACATGTTTTAATAGTCTTGCATACGACCCATGGATTTTGAAAGGTGTGTTGTGGGGGGTATTGATCATCACAGCAGTGGAGATATATCTAGAAGTTTTGCATCTGTTGTTCTGGCAGGGTCTGATGCTACTTTTGAGTTGTGTGTTCTGGTCTGTCGGGATCTTGCTTCTGATGATAAGCTCGGCAAGATTGGGGGTTATTTGAAGGCCAGAAGAGGGAGTTCGGAAAAGATTTCTTTCAGGATGGGGTCCCCATTTAATATGGGTTGTAATTGTTTAATGATAGCCCATATGGGTTCCAGTGTAGGGTGGTAGGTGACAACTAGAGGTGTGTGGTCAATGGTTTTTTTTTTTTTTTCTTGTATTGAAGCAGGTTCTCTCGAGGTATTAGGGTGGCCTGTTCCATGATATGATCTACTTCTCTGGTGAAGTCTCTTTGTTAAGGGAAGGTGCTTTAAATGTATTAAGGTGTATATCCCAGACTTTCTCCTTGGAGTATATTCTGTGGCATCTGAGCGCCTGGCTGTAGACAACAGATTTCTTGTTTGGAGTGGTTACTGGATCTGTGAAGGTAGGTGTGTTGATCCTTGTGTTTATTATATATAGTTGTCTGTAGGATTCCATTGTTGAAAACCCTAGCAATAGGGTGTATTTCAGACAACATTGTATGTAGGTTAACTGAGGGAAAGGCATGGGAGAACTCATCTTTTTGCAAATACTATAAAGGTAAATCGACGGATATTTGCCAATCCACAAATAACAAAGGCATTCTGGTGTTCATCCAACTTTCAAATGTGTTTACTAAAATGATAACATGCTAAGTATTTAAAAGAATATACAGTATTTTCAGGGAAGATGGTAGATGTTCCTTTCGAAAATGACTATGGTCCAAATTCTGCCCTCTTTTAGGTGTGTATAACTCTCCCTGGGTTTAATTTAGACCCATGCTGTTTGCTATTATAACTTGTGAATGAATGCAAAGTATAAACATTAGGGATGATTCATCTATTGGTGATCCTCTTGAAAATGCAGAGAGTACAAGGCTGGTATATCTCTGCTTAAATGGAGACTTGAATCATGGGCATATGAGACTGAAGCTTACATTTTTTAAGCAAAAAGTTAAAATGGGTTGCATTATTAGAAATGTAGCCAATGATATTTCTCTTTTTCTTGGTGAAGAAATTTCCTCATATGCTAATCAATCTCATGATAACCTCTCCCACCCAACAAAGTCAGTCTAGTCTAGATTTATTATGCGTCTCTCTGCCCTGTCATTTGAGAATATAGTCAGTCTTGCAATGATCAGTAAAGTTAATGCTACTATTGAACTACTACTACTCAGAAATGAATGGGAACTTTTGGGGTATGACAGCTAAGGAAAGCTTTTAAAAATGCCTTGCCTGTTTCTGAGGAAGGCTCAGAATGTCAGCAAAGATGTTGGTAATTCTGTTGTTTTATTAAATGTAAGAGGTTTTTGGGGGAGTGGGTTGAGGTAAGTAGGTGCTGTTTTGAAATTTAGGGCCAGATCCTCACCTGGTGTGAATGGATGCTGCTGAATTGACTTCAGTGGAATTACACCAATTGAGGATTTAGCATTTTATACTCTTTTTTTTGGCTTAACTACCTGATATACATATTTGATTAATGGGGATGATATGCACTGCTGACAAGTAGCTTTATGTAAGCACCCTCATATATAGAGAGAGGAGATGTCTGTTCTGCTGAAGCCCAAATGCTGATCCTGGAAACAGCTCAAGTAAGAGGGACAGCTGTTGAATGGTGGAGGTAGCCGGCTGTGTCCTACCAAAGTCCCACACTTTCAAATGTTTTGGTACGTGCAAATAGCCACCCCTAAGAATGTTCAAAGTTGTCTGAATGCCCAGTGGCTTGGGCAATTGAACTGGGCAGATTAAGGCAGGGTACACAAACTGGAGGAAGATATTCACACATCAACTCCTCATTGACTGCTCTGTAGTCTGTGCACCTTTGAAGCAGACAGCACAGAATGTAAGAATCCCCAAATAAAAATTTGAGACAGACAGGTTTTACTGAGGAGTACACAACTGGTCTAGGGAAAGAGGAGGATAGTGAGGATTAGGGGATAGGAGAGGCAGGGTGCAGGAGATGAAAGGATTAGAGATACATATAGCAGGGTTTAGAGTGACGGTTTTCACTGGGGGAATTGGGAGTCGGAAGAGGCTGCAGTAGCCCAACTAACTGAGCTGGATACATTCTGAGGCAACTCAGGGAAAGGATAGTGAAGTAAAGAGGTCAAGGCTCTGAGCAGAGATGGCCTTTCCTTCCTCTCAGGCTCTATGATCCTCAGAGGACCTTCCTTGTCTCTCCTGAGCCATAGGTCATACAGAGATACAGGCTTACCCCTGAATCGATCCAGTACCTCTAGGATGTGATGACATGAAGGAAGCTGTGGAGGCTGACCTGGAGCAATAATGTCCACGGTTCCAGCCAGAGTACTTGGCATCCCTGCCACTTGGCGTCGATGCTCTTGTGTCTTTTCCGAGGACCATCAGGGACACTATGGGCATCAGTGAAGCCTATTTGTGTCTAAGAGTATGACTACACTGCATTTTAAAACCCACAGCAGTGAGTGTCAGAGCCCAGATCTATAGACTGGGGCTTGCAGGGCTCACTCTGTGGCACTAAAAGCATCTGGGTAGATGTTTGGACTTGGGCTCTGAAGCCTAGGGAAGGTTGGTTTCAAAGCCCGAGCTCCAGCCTGAGCTGCTACACTACTGTTTTTAGTGCCTGAGCACGAGACTCACACACCCAAGTCTGTAGACCTGGGCTCTGGGACTTGCTGCTGCAGGTTTTAAAATACAATGGAGATGCTAAACTCTAAAAGGGCTTCCTAAATCTAAGAGCTCAAGGGATAAAGATGAGCTTCTCTATGGGTAGGCAGACCCAGCATTAAATTATTCAGGAATCCTACATTATGGTAAACTTACCATCTATACCGGTCCCCGTGTATGGTTCACACTTCCCTCTGAGGGGACCGATGGCAGGAAATGCAACCTATAGAAATCAAAAACATACCTGTGCTATGAGTATGATAGCTGTATGCACCAGGGTTTATGGGTTTGGTAGCTAGATATCTGGTGACATACCACAACTCCTACATCCTGCCATTGCCCCCATTAACTGTTACCTGGTTTACACCCTGAACCCACAGCTTCTGTTTTACGTTGGCACATACGGCTGTTAGGTGCTTGCCTGGCAGTATGTCCACAAGGGTTTGGGGGCTTTTCTTTTGTTTGTTTTTTTATAATGGTGTTGTCAATGTCTAGATCTGTGCAGTTGAGCTTCCTTGTCTGCACTGTCACTAGTACCAGCCTAAAATTTTGTAGGCTTGGGTAATCTCCAACAGTGACTGAAAATGATATTTTACATGGATCACTAGATGTCCAAGTGCCATTAGCATATATAAGTTGAGACTTTTCCTATGCTAATATGCATTCATTTGGCATTTCCACTCTGCACTGAGCACACAGGAAATAGGTACAGATGTTTTGGAAAAATCCCGCTGAAAAATGGATGCTTGGGCAACTGGGTGCATCCAGACACCTACCCATTCCCACTAGCTGCCCATCTCACATCTGAGTTATCAGATGGGCTCCTGAATGTTTGAAAACGTTGGTCTTAGTGTAAACAAGTGAAACATTTTTCAGACTTATTTTATTCTATATTTAAACGGTGGCTGTTGAAACTGCTTAGAGCTCTGGAATATTAACAATCCCTGTGCAGGATGGCTCATGGGGTAGGGTGCTGATGAGGCAGTCAAAGTCAGTGCAGTTTGTCACAAGGATTTATCATGTATGTGGTGTGCTTATGTACACCATACTATTTTGTAGTGTGTGGAGTACTTGCATCCTAGAACAAAACTTATATGGACAGGAGCAATACATTTTCCACTAGCTTGAATACCTGTAACCTGTACTATCTTATTGTTTCAGTGACCAGGTATTTGAAATTGGAATATTGGATATCTTTGGGTTTGAGGAATTTCAAAAGAATAAGTATGAACAGGTAAGTTGCTTTATTTTGCTGGATTGGTTGCAAGTGTAAATGCTGTTTATCTGATACGCTTTTATTTTTTTGAGACAAAACAAGCATTTGCCCCAACTGAAAACAATGTCACACGCAGGAGAAAAATGTTGCTCTTAAAATAAATTCTTCCCATTCTGCCATCGTGGCTCTGAATTAAAATTCAGGCTTTGCAGAGTTATTAATCATTTTAAAAGAAGCTAGTAAACATCTAACATAATTGCTTGGGAGAACAATAGTATCTGCTTTAAAAAATATTTTCAGAGAAGTACTTCTTGTTGTCTGGTTTCTTGCTTATGGAACTGATTCTTCAAGTAGGTCAGTGAGTGGGAGGATAGTAGACTGGATTAGAAATAAGATCAAGAGGTCTGCAGACGCTTTGGATAAAGAATAGAATGAAAATATCACATTATGTTCAGTGCTATTATTGGCAGATTCACCTCTGTATGACATTACAACATGTGACTTTTTAAAAAGCTGAATTAAAACCATTGAAAAGAAATTAATCTAGCATTCTGAATGCTTAAAAATCCATTTAAAATCAAACACTTTGTGAAAATTGTACAACTATGTGTTCACCTTTTAGCATCACTTATTGGATCCAAAGATTTTCAGAACTGAATGTTTTACAAAACATAATGACCTCTGCCCGCAGAACTGAAAGAAAATGTCTATTATTGTTCAATTGTTCATTGTGTACTGCAGCAGCAAAAGAAAATTAAAGAAGTAGCAGGAAGGCAAGTGACTTCAGTAGCAACAAAAGCCAAAAGGTTTATTATGCTGTGATATCAGTGGAAATGTAGAGGTTGCTCTCTTCCCCCAGTAAATTCTTTATTTTAAGGGTGGCTCAGCTTTCTCTCCAGCTCTCTCTTTGATTCCCTCCAATTTGGCTTCTGATCAGTTCATACTCTCCTCCTCCCTCCCTGGTCAGCAATCTCTTCTGGCCAACATGGTGGAACCATGACTCAACCTGCTCCCCACCCTTCCCCAACCTCAAGATGACATCTTTGGGCTCAGTATGCCTTGGGGAGTTATTAGGATACAGTTCCTGAGCTTCTCTAGATGCACGGATTACAACTCCCCCTAATCCTTGTGCAGACTGCACAAGAAGAGGGGTCCTTCTTTCTCCCTTCCCTCCCCCGCACCCACTTCACACCTGCTTAAGGGCTAGGCAGAATCCAGCCCTTAACCTTTATCTGTAAGCACAGACCATAATATCAAGTCAAAGGGATACTTGAGATATTCAAATTGAAAGGAGACAGAATTTTAAAGAGATTCTAATAAACATCAGGGGTACATTAATTAAACAGTCTGTATATTAATTTATAATATCTAAATATTCCAATCTATTGCTTTTCCTACACAATATACACACTTCAGTCATATGAGAATCGAAAACCCCTTGTAGTTTTTTCAACCCAAGTAGTGATATGTAGGTGTTGTATGTTTTGCTTTGTATATAACAGACATAACTTATACGAATCATACTGGCACACAGGGACCCAAATAATTGTGTTCACCAAATATACACACCAGGCAAGCCTCTAAGATACATATGCTCTGCTTCCCCAGATAGATACTGACAGCTTCTAAAACACACACCATGGTGACTGCTACTGAGAGGCCATAAACTATTTTAAAGGGATACTGTCCTCAGGGCCGGCTCTAACTTTTTTGCTGCCCCAAGCAAAAAAAAAAAAAAAGAGTGCCGCCCCGCCATAACAAACCCCGCCCCCTGAGTGCCGCCCCGCCCTGCCCCAACAAAAACAACCGCCCCAGTGCCACCCCGCCCCAACAAAAACAACCCCTCCGAGCGCCGCCCCGGCCAAACAAAAACAACCCCCCCCTGAGCGCCATCCCGCCCAAACAAAAACAACCCCTCCCAAGCGCCACCCCGCCCAAACAAAAACACCCCCCCGAGCCCTACCCCGCCGAAACAAAAACACCCCCCCGAGCGCCGCCCCGCCCAAACAAAAACACCCCCCCGAGCGCCGCCCCGCCCAAACAAAAACAACCAACCCCCCCGAGCGCCGCCCCGCCCAAACAAAAACAACCAACCCCCCCGAGCGCCGCCCCGCCGAACTAAAAAAAAAAATACCCCCGAGCGCCGCCCCGCCGAAACAAAACAAACAAACAAAAAACCCGAGCGCCCCCCGCCACCCCAAGATTGGCTGCCCCTTACAAGGTGCCGCCCAAGCACGTGCTTGGTCAGCTGGTGCCTGGAGCTGGCCCTGACTGTCCTACTCTTGTTCATTATAGTAAGTGTTAAAATCACTTAGTAAGACATGATTATTGCAAGAGAGCACTGGGTCTTGGGATGCAAGCACACATCCCAATGTGCCTTTTACAGCTCTTGAATCCTTTAAGATCAGGGATTGCTGGGAGTTGTAGTGTGTAGACAGGACTCACGATGGCAGGTCAGCTGACAAAGTATCATGTGATTGCCAGCTGGAGAGTATAAGAAAGGAAGGCTTCTGGGTTTGTCTTGGGGAGATGAGGGTGAGGAAATACTCTGAGGGAAATCCCTCTCTGTGGACTGGGCAGGAGTCCTCAGGGTTAGCTAGGAAAGACTATCTAGTGGGAAGTGTGTGTTCTCTACTTATCCAGCTTGTGGAAAGTGGAGCAGGCGTCTGTTACCCACTGTTTTGTGTTATTTTTTATTTTCTGTCTGTTATTAAAACTGGCTCTAAGAGATGTGGAACTGAAACTGAGAGTTTGAACTTTGTTTTGACAACCGTGGTTGGTGATCCACTTACAGTTATAGGCTCACAACCAGTTATGCATTATACAATGACAGTATTGCTGTTTGAATCAATCTCCAGCTTCTTTATGCTACATAGTAATTTACACTTCTGCAAATACCAACTTATTATATAAAAATCTAGACATTAAAGCCATAAGCTCGGGGGGATAGCTCAGTGGTTTGAGCATTGGTTTGCTAAACTCAGGGTTGTGAGTTCAATCCTTGAGAGGGCTACTTAGGGATCTGGGGCAAAAATCAGTACTTGGTCCTACTAGTGAAGGCAGGGGGCTGGACTCCATGACCTTTCAGGGTCCCTTCCAGCTCTATGAGATAGGTATAGCTCCATATATAAGCAATTCAAGTAATTATTTTAAAAGACATGGACCAGATCTTCCTATCTGATTGTACAGTGGGGTCTTGATCCTGATTGGAGCCGCTGGCCATGACAGCAAGATGCAATCCAATTCACAGATCCGTTCAGTAGCAGGTTAGTTACTTGCCTTCAAAGGATCATCTTCTTTGAGATCAGGGGAAATGTTCTGAAAATTATTTCTGGACTCGCTGTCAACTCTACTATTTTTCTGGTCTGAGAAAAAGTGGGAAAACAGCTATTGATCATGCCTCTAACTATTAGCTTCTAGGATCTTAGCCCACATTAGAAGACTCACATCCAGATAAAAATTAATTATTGTAATTACCTCCAACTAGGATTTTTTAAAATCAGACTTCAGCAGTCTCCCAGTTTCTTGATCCCACAAAGTATCTTCTTTTTGGTTTAGTTCCAGGATTAGGATGCATGCCAGAGGAGAGAAGTCACTACTTCTGCTACATTCATAACTTGAAGGACACACAGTTGTGCTGTGCCTTTGTCAGGCTATTTCTACTTTCAGAGTGTGCCAGAGAAGAAGGGAGACCTTTTCTTCCTCCTGGTTGATGTTCATAATCAGGTAGCAGTTTCTTAGTTCTCGGGTATCTAAGCTACAGTCCCTACAGAATCCAGGAAATGGTTTTGGTTTCAGGCAAATGTTTTAGTCCAGAGTCAGTCAGCACAAGCAGTGAAACTACAGTTCTGATTTCCATACATCCTTGGACTATATTTCTCAGATTTAGTAAAAGGTTTTTTTCAAACCATTTTCTCTTATTTTTAGCATTTTCCAATGTGGTAGTATCATGGTTGGAGCAGCACCCCTTTGTGAACCTTTCAGGCACCCCAACATGACCAGAGGTCTCCCCAGGAGGAAGAAGTCTCTGTCTCCAGTGTCCACTGAGGCAGACTCCAGCCAACTAGCTAATTGTCCCTTCCCTCAGGGGGCTTGGAGGGGTTTACCCCTGAAATATTCTAAAACAAAAAGCAAACTCAATACTGGGCCTCCCACCAGTCTTTCCACTCTGCCATTTCCATCAGGCATGGTTCCTAAACAGTCTCTTGTTTGTGCAACACTCACCTCTTGGGCTCTAAGTGCACCTCCCCAGTGGCTGCTCTGGCAGCAGGCCTGTCTCTCCTTAATTCTGCAGGCAAAGCTCCCTCCGGGCAGAGCTCCATTCTCCTTCCTGGCCAGCTAGCCCAGCTCTCTCCTTGGGGAGGTGGCAGAAGGAGGTCAGAAGCTCACATGAGTGTCGGAGGATCTTCGTGAAAGCGCAACAGTGGCACAGCTGCATTGCTGTAGCACTGTACATTAAGACAAGCCTTTAGGCACCTGCCACACTCTGACTCCACACAACAGGGGTGGGGGGAGGAAGAGCCCACTTTATAAATCTGAGCCCCATGGTAAGAACACTCACCTGGGATGTAGGAAACCTGGGTTCAATTCCACCTTCTATCAATAGTCATTGGAGCAGGGGGATTGCACCATGGATCTCCCACCCCCCACACAGGTGACCTAGCCACCAGGTTACAGAGTCAGTCTCACTTTCTCTCTTGTTCTCTGTCCCAGTGACTTTAATTATTTAATCCACAGTGAAACAGCTTCAACAGGAGAGACTGAGTGGAGCTGCACATTGGAATATTCCATAGCTCAGAGTTTAGAGCACACTCTTGAGAACGGAGAGATCCTTGTTCAAATCCTTGCTCCCCCTCAGGCAGAGGGGGGAGCTGAACCCAGGTCTCCCAGATGCCAGGTGGGTACTAGAACCACTGGGCTAAAAGTTATAAGGTGGGTGTCACACTGTCTGGAGTGGTTCGTGAGTGTGTATGCCAACCTCAGTGCAGACTGTCAAAGAACAGGACACAATCCCCAAATTGGTTGAATTCTGTAATTAGCTTTCACCAACCAACTAACAAGTGTGAACTAAAGCCTGCCAGATCAGGACCTCCACAAAAGTTAGGCACATGAACACCTATTTTCCCTGGTGTGCGGATCGCTCTGGGGCTTAGAGAGGAGATAGGTATCTGGACCCCAAGAGTGGGGCAGCAGCGTGCATGAACAGAGGCGTGGAGCAGGAGTTTTGTGGATTGCAGTGGAGCCTAAAACTGGGACTTAGGCCCTTAGGTCTGGAGGTTAGGCACCTAAGTCCCTTTGTTTATCCAGATCAATGAATCTCCTTCTATCCATCAGAACAATTAAGCATGTTTGTAACTCTTTGCATGTGAGCAGTCCATTAGGCGAGATACTTACCTCTGCACTGGCCCCTTTACACTGAGTCAAAGGGCTGGAGAATCATAAAGGAGCTCTAAAAGCCTTCAATTCAGCAGGGGATTCTCCACTGGGAAGGAAACGTGGGCAGCTGTGAGGCTATTTTCCATGGACCTCCTCATAAGCCCTGCTGTAGGGGATGTTCTGGGGGTGGGACTGTGGGCTGAAGGGATGGGGCCACTGCAAGTAGCATTGAGATTATGGGCAGTGCTGTGGCCCATACGTAGCTAGTGAGAGGCCTTTGTAACTTAGAGCAGTTTAGGATCAGGAGGGTGCAAAAGTGGCTTAAAAGAATGTAAATTGGTTCTGTTCTTTTCCTGTTTCTCAAGAGAGAAGCCCATATAATTTAGCTTGTAGTGAGGTGTGAGGTTAAATTACACTAAACATGTGTAGGCTGTCTGTTGTTTTGAAGTCAGTTTCACTAGTAGTTTGTTCCTTTTGCTAATAAATATACTTGTTTTTAAGAAGGCTGTCAGTCATTACATCGCTGGTCACAGGCTCCTCAAAGGGAAGAAACACAAGTGTCCAGTCAACCTTGTACAGTAATAAGTATAGATCAGTGATTCTCAGCCTATTTACCATTGTGGGCCGCATCCAATACTACCTGTATGGCCCTGAGGATGTCACATGTGCCACAGCTCTGTGCTGATTGAGCCACAAGCAACCGGCGGGCCAAAGGTTGAGAAGCACTGGTATAAATGGACTGCTGTACCCAGATCCTGGTCCAAGAATGGGAGAATTGCAAAATTCCACCCTCGGGGGCTCAAAGTCTAACACCTAAAGGGGTGCACTCACAGAGATATGAAAGAGGGCAGAGGTGCAGTCAGCCCTGTCTGGGATAAAAATGCAAACGAGTCAAGTTTGTTATGTTTAGAACACAGCAGATTAGACAATGAGAGATAACACTTCCTCAGTGAGAAGCAGTTTGGGATTTGTCTTCCAGTTTTGAGTAGCAAGTCAGGGAGATGTTCAGAGGTTGATTTTACAGTCAGGACAAGGGAGAGAACAGTAGCAATTTTCAAATGGCTTCATGAAACAATGGTAAGTTTTGTACTTAAGGTATTGAAATCTGACCTCAGAAAAAATAGTCCTGATTCTGCTCTCACATGAGTTCTACACCAGGGAAACTCTGTTGAATTTGGACAATTATGAATACTGGTGGAAGAATCAGGCCCTTATCAATGTCTGCTGAGATGACTCTCCTGATTATTTGAAGACAAATTTATCCCAAGCTTCCAAGTGTCAGATGAAATCTTTGGGTAACTAGGGCTCTACTGCACATAAAATCTACATATGCCTATATCTGTCTCTAGATCTGTGGAGGCTGTAGAAGGATAAAAAGAATAACACCAACACAGATTTTAAAGGTATTATCATGGGGAACATTTAACCATTACTGTCCCTTACTGCAAAGTGGCCCAATTTTCATTTAATTTTTCTTTAAATTTAACTTAACCTATTTTAAAACAGTATAAAAATAATTTTGGGGAACTTAACCTTTTGCTTCTGATTACTGTAAGAAAATGCATTCGCCTCAGTATGTGTTTGCTTGTTTTTATGAAAAATATGTAACTCTTTCCAAAAAAGATTAAAGTACTCCAATTGTCCAAATCTGCCAGATTGAGAACATTGAAAATTGTTTTGAATTTCTCTCATTTTTAAAACAGACCAATAGGACTTTCAATCTAACTGTTAAAAGTGACAACATGTTACTAAATCATATATAAAATGTAAGCAGCTATTATAAAACAGGTTTGAAGATGCATGATATGTCTCTGGAAAAGGGAGCAAGACAATTTTGGTCAGATAACATGTTCACTCCATGGAATGTGATTGAGTGAGAAGCCACTAAAGTGTTGAAATGCCAAAGACAAACAATGAATTAGTCTAGTGATAGTTAATGAACAATGAACAGGATCATAGATGCCAGGGAACTGGAAAAAGAAACTTAATTATCTCCACACCAAAAGCTTGATAACTTCTGAAAGCAAGACGATTAAGACTTGGCACTAACTAGGAGATGAGTTTTACAGATCACATAAAAGAAGAATGCTTCAATGTTAAAATCAGTATTGGGTATGCTGTTTAACTTGTATTTGTTTAGCATCAATAGTTTAAACACATAAATCTTCACAATAGTAGGTCAAATCATTCTTTCTGGAACAACGTTAGCAAAACAGTGTACATAAATAACTAACAGTAACTGCAGTAGAGGTTGATAGTAGAAAACCATTTCACCACAAGTTCAAAAACTGATAGTGTAATAATAATGCAAGAAGATACAGGCTAAGAGCATTATTGCTCACTGGAAATTACATTTCTAATACAAGATCAAGAGAATCATGGAATAATTTGCCCTATAAACTTAAAAACTCCTTTAAAAATGTTTTTAGCTTATATGATCATGTGACTCTCTCTGTCAGTATCAGTAGTCTGGCAATAATAGTAGTAGCACTTTTAGGTGAAAGGTAACTGAATCTCATTTTTCTCTCACTTTCTAAGGTTTGTCCTTTTATGTTCTGTTCTATTCTGTTTTCATTTTACTCCCCCTAAATATTGGAGGTATCCACTTTTGCCCTGGGGGTGTTTAATATTATCTTATTTATTAGGCATGTTACCCCCAAAAGTCCCAGTTAAGAGTGAGGCCTAACTGTGCTAGAAGCTGTACAAGCACATAGGCAGAAATTCTCCTTGCCCAAAAGAGTGTGAAATGCAATTAAAGAGAAGACACATCCAATGAATGTAAGAAGCAATGGAAGGGAGGGTGGCTGAGGTTATCTGTTGTTGTTATTTATGCCATTTTCCCCAAATATTTGTTTCCTATAATGTTGCCAAGAAGCCCCAAAAGCTTCAGAAGAACCAGGCATGGTGCTCCAAGAGTAAGATTCACATTACCTGCATAAAGTCCGAGTACCAGCACTAGCGGCAGGTTTGGATAATTTCTGGTGGTGCCCAGAATGGGTCCCACCTCTCCCCTCCCTCCTCCCACCCCCCGCCTAAGGCTCTGGGAGGGAGTTTGGGTGCGGGCTCTGGAGGGAGTTTGGGTGTGGGGTGCAGGCTCTGGGATGGGGCAGGGGGTTGGGGTGCAGGAGGGGGTGTGGGCTCTGGGAGGGAGTTTGGGTGCGGGAGAGGTTCAGGTTCTGGGAGGGAGTTTGGGTGCAGGGTACAGTCTCTGGGATAGAGTAGGGGGTTGGGGTGCAGGGGTCAGGCTCTGGGAGGGAGTTTGGGTGTGGGCTGTGGGCTCTGGGATGGGGCAGGGAGTTGGGGTGTAGGAGGAGGTCAGGGGGTCAGCGCTTACTTCAGGCTGCGCCAGCTCCTGAAACAACCTGCACACCCCTCTGGCAGCAGTTCAGTGCTCGGGGAGCGCTGGGAGACATACCCGCCCCCAGGTGCTGCAGAGACGTGCTGGCCGCTTCCGGGAGTGGCGTGGAGCGGGCGGGCAGGAAGTTGCCTTAGTCCCGCTGCGCTGCCAGTGGTGGTTGCAGCGGCCGGGGGCCCCTGTCCTGGGCCCTTTTAAATTGCCCATGGGTGGCAGGCAGGGGCAAGAGACTCTCCGGGGGAGGCACGCAAGGGCGGCAGGTGGGGCTGGGGGAGAAACCTGGCCCCGAACATTGGTGGAGCCAGGCACCCGGGCCCTGAATATTCCTGGAGCCCAGGCACCACGGGCCCATATAACTCGCCACCCCAGGGCTTTATACAGAGGTTGGGAAGGGTGAAATCCTCATCCACAATCTGAGATTAGGATAAATGTATTGTACCACAGCCCTTCCTTTCTCCTGCAGCCACTAATCCAGACAATAGACTAGAATAACAATGGTGGTTAGTTGTTGAATAGCACTTTTCATCTGCAGATTTCCAAATGCTTTGCAAAGGAGGGTATGTATCATAACCTTCATGTCACAGATAGGGAAGTAGAGGCACAGAGAGGTTAAGGAACTTGTCCAAGGTTATACACCAGGTGACAGAACAAGGCACAGGATCCAGATCTCTTGACTCCTGGTCCCATGCTCTATCCCCTGGACTATGCTGGACCACCTCATGGGTGGAGCATTAGGGCCACAGGACAATCATGGATCGTGCTGCACTTTTCATCAGCCTCTGTGTGGGGAGTTGGTTCAGAGCCCTCCTCAGGCATGCAGGAAATGCACAGGTCTCCATGGCTTCTCCATTCAGGGTTCCCCCTTCATAGTTACAACATGGAGTTTAAGTGGCATAGAAGGTCTTGCACAGGCTAATTGTATTCAAAGGAATTTCATCATAAATTCATCTATAAGTGGGGAATAAAATTACATTTCTCAGTGTGTTTCCTCTTCAGTTACAGCTTGCTGAGACTTTTGTGTTTTAGGATTCAATCATGTGACCTATCTTAGTCAATACAGTCATTAAAACTATTTTAGAATCATAGAATCATAGAATATCAGGGTTGGAAGAGACCTCAGGAGGTCATCTAGTCCAACCCCCTGCTCAAAGCAGGACCTAATCCCAACTAAATCATCCCAGCCAGGGCTTTGTCAAGCCTGACCTTAAAAACCTCTAAGGAAGGAGATTCCACCACCTCCCTAGGTAACCCATTCCAGTGCTTCACCACTCTCCTAGTGAAAAAGTTTTTCCTAATATCCAATCTAAACCTCCCCCACTGCAACTTGAGACCATTACTCCTTGTTCTGTCATCTGCTACCACTGAGAACAGTCTAGATCCATCCTCTTTGGAACCCCCTTTCAGGTAGTTGAAAGCAGCTATCAAATCGCCCCTCATTCTTCTCTTCTGCAGACTAAACAATCCCAGTTCCCTCAGCCTCTCCTCATAACTCATGTGCTCCAGCCCCCTAATCATTTTTGTTGCCCTCCGCTGTACTCTCTCCAATTTTTCCACATCCTTCTTGTAGTGTGGGGCCCAAAACTGGACACAGTACTCCAGGTGAGGCCTCACCAATGTCGAATAGAGGGGAACGATCACGTCCCTCGATCTGCTGGCAATGCCCCTACTTATACAGCCCAAAATACCGTTAGCCTTCTTGGCAACAAGGGCACACTGTTGACTCATATTCAGCTTCTCGTCCACGCTAACCCCTAGGTCCTTTTCTGCAGAACTGCTGCCTAGCCACTCGGTCCCTAGTCTGTAACAGTGAATGGGATTCTTCCGTCCTAAGTGCAGGACTCTGCACTTGTCCTTGTTGAACCTCATCAGGTTTTTTTTGGCCCAATCCTCTAATTTGTCTAGGTCCCTCTGTATCCTATCCCTACCCTCCAGCATATCTACCACTCCTCCCAGTTTAGTGTCATCTGCAAACTTGCTGAGAGTGCAGTCCACGCCATCCTCCAGATCATTAATGAAGATATTGAACAAAACCGGCCCCAGGACCGACCCTTGGGGCACTCCGCTTGAAACCGGCTGCCAACTAGACATGGAGCCATTGATCACTACCCATTGAGCCAGACGATCTAGCCAGCTTTCTATCCACCTTATAGTCCATTCATCCAGCCCATACTTCTTTAACTTGCTGGCAAGAATACTGTGAGAGACCGTATCAAAAGCTTTGCTAAAGTCAAGGAATAACACATCCACTGCTTTCCCCTCATCCACAGAGCCAGTTATCTCCTCATAGAAGGCAATTAGGTTAGTCAGGCATGACTTGCCCTTGGTGAATCCATGCTGACTGTTCCTGATCACTTTCCTCTCCTCTAAGTGCTTCAAAATTGATTCCTTGAGGACCTGCTCCATGATTTTTCCAGGGACTGAGGTCAGGCTGACTGTCCTGTAGTTCCCCGGATCCTCCTTCTTCCCTTTTTTAAAGATGGGCACTACATTAGCCTTTTTCCAGTCATCCGGGACCTCCCCCGATTGCCATGAGTTTTCAAAGATAATGGCCAATGGCTCTGCAGTCACATCCGCCAACTCCTTTAGCACCCTCAGATGCAGCGCATCCGGCCCCATGGACTTGTGCTCGTCCAGTTTTTCTAAATAGTCCCGAACCACTTCTTTCTCCACAGAGGACTGGTCACCTTCTCCCCATACTGTGCTGCCCAGTGCAGCAGTCTGGGAGCTGACCTTGTTCGTGAAGACAGAGGCAAAAAAATCATTGAGTACATTAGCTTTTTCCACATCCTCGGTCACTAGGTTGCCTCCCTCATTCAGTAAGGGGCCCACACTTTTCTTGACTTTTAGATTACATCTCCGATTGCCTCAGCTAGTTTCTGGAAATCTAAGCATGTAAATTCATTGTATATTATGTAGTGTGACAGACCCAGACCAGTGGGGTACAGGAGTCTGGTAGAGGGCAAATATACTGGTCACTGGATGAGTAGTTTTCTGTTCCCTGAGTGAACAGAGAAGGGGCTGCACTAGAGTAATCAGGAACCTGCTAGAACCAGTTAAGGCAGGCAGGCTAATTAGGACACCTGGAGCCAATTAAGAATAAGCTGCTAGAATCAATTAAGGCAGGCTAATCAGGGCACCTGGGTTTTAAAAGGAGCTCACTTCAGTTTGTGGTACGAGTGTGAGGAGCTGGGAGCAAGAGGTGCAAGGAGCTGAGAGTGAGAGGGTGTGCTGCTGGAGGACTGAGGAGCACAAGCGTTATCAGACACCAGGAGGAAGATCCTGTGGTGAGAATAAGGAAGGTGTTTGGAGGAGGCCATGGGGAAGTAGCCCAGGGAGTTGTAGCTGTCATGCAGCTGTTACAGGAGGCACTATACACAGCTGCAGTCCACAGGGCCCTGGGCTGGAACCCGGAGTAGAGGGCGGGCCTGGGTTCCCCCCAAACCTCCCAATTGACCTGGACTGTGGGTTCTTCCAGAGGGGAAGGTCTCTGGGCTCTTCCCCAACCCACATGGTGAATCTCTGAGGCAAGAAAATCCACCAATAAGCGCAGGACCCACCAAGATAGAGGAGGAACTTTGTCACAGTAGGTAGATAGATGTAAAAAGAGAAGATTTTACATGACTCAACAGAGAACATCAGTTAGATTTTACAGATTATCCATTGTCTTTACTACAGAGTGTATGGCAGATCCATGAGCAATGCTTTAGAGGTCGTGTGAACAAGTGACATAGTGTTACGTGCCCAGCTCTGCACGCATTCCCACTTTTTTTTTTCAGAGCCCCATATGCATGGGTAAGCAGTGGTGTAGCCCTCATCCCGCTTGCCTCTGCATCAGCCAGCAGAGCTAGGCAAGCACTGGGGCAGCAGAATGGGACAGGGTGCACACTGGTTAAAATGCTGCTGTGGGAGGTAAGAGACAATACAGCGACCACGAGCACAATGCCTCAAGGAGCAGCTGCAAGTACTTCAATCCCCTCACTCCAAATGTGACAAGTGGCTTAGAGCTCCATTTTGGTCTTTAACAGGTAAAAATGTTTGTCATTTAAGTCAAGATCTACCACCCTATGTTCACAATAAGGTTTTAATGTCTTATTCTTTGACTTGTACTTGGATTTGATTGTCTCACCTCTTTCTACACCATCTCTCTACTGCCCTGGCCATTTCTCTCTGCTGCTGCCCCAATCTCTTTGATCTTTTTTCTTGATTTCCACTCATTTCTTTCTTGTTGCATGATTACTATTAGGACACGTCTAATCTTCCCAATAAACAATTATTCTGAAAGGTGAATATATCAAAGTGTATACTAGGTACCCAACATTAAAATAAGTCTTTTTTTTTATGTTGGGCACATCATATCTGGAAATAAAATAATGTATCTGAAACTTAGGTTTACCAACTAGATTCTGTTTGTCATGGATGGAATACCATAGAAAGGAAATGTTCAACAAAATTGATATGTAGCTTTCCACAGCAGCATCCATTTTTACACAGGAAATGCTTGATTTGTTGAGAAGCAACTAAAGTTCTTGAGTGGAAAATTTGGAGCCAGTTTGAAGTCTTTAATTCCAAATTCTTTTAAGGAAAGTCTGTTGTTATTATTATTATTTATTTATTCAATTCATATATCTTCAAAATAACGTAGAGAAATATTCTGCTTCTTGCTGTAGCATTCTGCAGGTCACTGATATTTATATTAGAAGCTTAACACAATATTTGGTTTCTCTTGCACTATATTTCTGGCACAAAGAACTGGTTAAAAAATTGAAAGTGGAAAGCAGCTTGGGTTACAGTGATCATGAAATGATAAAGTCCATGATTCTAAAAAAATGGTAGTAGGGAAAACAGCACAATAAAGAAAATGGATGTCAAGAAGGCAGACTTTAGCAAACTCAGGGAGTTGGTAGGTAAGATCCCCTTGGGAAGCAAGTCTAACTGTTTCCCCTTGGGAAAACAGTTCAAGAGAGTTGGCAGTTTTTTCAGAGAGACATTTTTAAGGGCACAAGAACAAACTATCCCACTACGTAGGAAAGGTAGGAATTATGGCAAGAGACCATGCTGGCTAACCAGTTTCAGTGATCTGAAACTCAAAAAAAAAAAAAAAAAAAAAAACCCCTACAAAAAGTGGAAATAGATCAAATTACAAAGGATGAATATAAACAAATAACACAAGAATATAGGGACAAAATTAGAAAAGCCAAGTCTCAAAATGAGATTAAACTACCTAGAGACATAAAGGGTAACAAGAAAACATTCTACAAATACATTAGAAGCCTGAGCAAGACCACAAATAGGGTAGGCCTGTTATTCAATGAGGGGGGAAATGCAATAACAGAAAATGTGGAAGTGGCAGAAGTGGTAAATGACATTTTTGTTTCAGTTTTCACCAAAAAGTTTAGTAGCAATTGGACATCTAACATAGAGAATGCCAGTGAAAATTAGCTAGGATCAGAGGGGAAAGAACAAGTTAAAAATTATTTAGACAAGTTAGTTGTTTTC
Source organism: Emys orbicularis (assembly GCF_028017835.1). Classification (NCBI taxonomy): domain Eukaryota; kingdom Metazoa; phylum Chordata; order Testudines; family Emydidae; genus Emys; species Emys orbicularis. The sequence goes on along the minus strand of NC_088683.1, from coordinate 260,781,946 downwards.
AAGTCACCAGGGCCTTATGAAATAAATTCTAGAATACTAAAGGAGCTGACTGAGGAGATATCTGAGCAATTAGCCATTATCTTCAAAAACTCTTGAAAGATAGGAGAGATTCCTGAAGAGTGGCAGAAGGCAAATATAGTGCCAGTCTATAAAAAGGGGAATGAGAACAACCCAGGTAATTACAGACCAGTGAACTTACCTTCAGTACATGGAAAGATAATGGAGCAAATAATTAAACTATCAATTTGCAAACACCTAGAAGATAATAAGCTGCTAAGAAACAGTCAGCATAGATTTGTCAAGAACAAATCATGCCAAACCTACCTAGCAACTTTCTTTGACAGCCTTGTGTATAGGGGGAAGCGAGAGGTGTGGTATATCTTGACTTTAGTAAGGCTTTTGATACTGTCTTGCATGACCTTCTCATAAACAAACTAGGAAAATACAATCTAGACGGAGCTACTATAAGGTGGGTGCATAACTGGTTGGAAAAATGTTTCCAGAGAGTAGTTATTAGTCACAGTCAAGCTGGAAGGGCATATCCAGTGGAGTCCCACCAGGATCAGTTCTGGGTCTGATTCTCTTCAATATCTTCATAAATGATGTAGATAATGGCATAGAGCAGGGGTCAGCAACCTTTCAGAAGTGGTGTGCCGAGTCTTCATTTATTCACTCTAATTTAAGGCTTTTCGGGCCAGTAATACATTTTAACATTTTTAGAAGGTCTCTTTCTATAAGTCTATAATATATAACTAAACTATTCTTTTATGTAAAGTAAATAAGGTTTTTAAAATGTTTAAGAAGCTTCATTTAAAATTAAATTAAAATGCAGAGCCCCCTGGACCGGTGGCCAGGACCGGGGCAGTGTGAGTGCCACTGAAAATCAGCTTGCATGCTGCCTTTGGCATGCGTGCCATAGGTTGCCTACCCCTGGCATAGAGTGTATACTTATAAAGTTTGTGGACGATACCAACCTGGGAGGGGTTGCAAGTGCTTTGGAGGGTAGGATTAAAATTCAAAATGATCTGGACAAACTGGAGAAATGGTCTGAAGTAAATAGGATGAAATTCAATAAGGACAAATGCAAAGTACTCCACTTGGGAAGGAACAATCAGTTGCACACATACAAAATGGAAAATGATTGCCTAAGAAGGAGTACTGCGGGAAGGGATCTGGGGATAATAGTAGATCAAGCTAAATATGAGTCAACAGTGTAACGCTGTTGCAAAAAATCAAACATCATTCTGGGATGTATTAGCAGGAGTATTGTAAGCAAGACTCAAAGTAATTGTTCCGCTCTACTCCATGCTGATTAGGCCTCGACTGGAGTATTGTTCCAGTTCTGGCACAACATTTCAGGAAAGATATGGACAAATTGGAGAAAGTCAGAGAAGAGCAACAAAAATGATTTAAGGTCTAGAAAACATGACCTATGAGGGAAGATTGAAAAAATTGGGTTTGTTTAGTCTGGAGAAGAGAAGACTGAGGGGGGACATGATAACAGTTTTCAAGTACATAAAAGGTTGTTACAAGGAGGAGGGAGAAAATTTGTTCTCTTTAACCTCTGAGGATAGGACATGAAGAAATGGGCTTAAATTACAGCAAGGGCGGTTTAGGTTGGACATTAAAATAAACTTCCTAACTGTCAGGGTGGTTAAGCATTGGAATAAATTGCCTAGGGAGGTTGTGGAATTTCTGTCATTGGAGATTTTGAAGAGGATGTTAGACAAACACCTGTCAGGGATGGTCTGGATCATACTTAATCCTGCCTGGAGTGCAGGGGACTGGAGTAGATGACCTCTCAAGGTCCCTTCCAGTCATACGATTTTATGTTCTGTGAAATGGCAAATGACACCATGGGCAACATGATTTCTTAGCAAGATTAAATGTTTCCCTAAGGGATTATAAGAATATTGTTTAACATGGGAGTTGAATCTGCACAGAAGAGAGAAATCTTTTGTTTTGTAGGGGGTTAGCTTCTGTTGAATCTCAGGGTGTAAGCTACTATGTAATTGTTTTGTTTCTATAATGTTTCTGAGTGGGATAGGTGCCTCTTTATTCTATTTTATACATCCATAGTAACAAGAGGATTAAAAAAAAAAAAAACCTGTATGGATTTTTGTAAAGAATAAACAATCCTAATGGGATTTACAATGCAGAGAAATATATCTTTGTTTTATGCCACCAGGCATAGAGTCTGGTTTTGAGATCATAATAGATTTCTGCCATTGACATCAGTGGGAGCATATGCCTACTTACTGCAATGAGGTATTAATGATGCATAATATATGGTTGTCTGAAGGCAGGTATATCTTATTTCATTTGAATATAAGGAACAAACTATTATATAGAACACTACTGCTGTATAAAGCAATAATAATTAATAGAAAACTAAGACAAATGCATAACAAATACAAACTAATACAGGAATTCCAAATAAATTATTAGAAACTGATGCTATTAATGGGATACATAAAATATATAGTTAGAGCAGGCTGGAGAATGACAATTCCATTTCCCAACAACTTTTGAAGATCACAAAAAGAAATTAATTCCACATAGGACCAAAAATAATCTGATTCATCTCTTTTTCTCTCTCTCTCTCTCCCCCCTCCTATCTCTATATATTTTAAGTTACCAGAGAGTCCATCCTGGACTTCAGAAACCTTCCTGTCAAAAACTTGGTCAAATTTTATATACATCCATGAAATGTTTGAACTTTGATGAAACTGTGCATTTCAACGAAAGTACATTTAGTAGAAAATATTCAGCTAGTGCTATACATAATGATGTGGATGTCTTAAAAGTGCCAAACAAAGCTCTATGAGGAGTCTTTGCAATCAACTTATTTGTTTTGTTTTGTTAGAGTGGTCAGGACAAGAGAAGAAATCACCAAAATATTTTCTGCAGTAATGAGTGATTGTCTGCATTCAAGTTCGAAATAACTTCTCAATCCATGCTGAATAAGTAGAAGAAGATTCTGCCTTGTATCTCAGGATTACTTTTTTTACTCAAGCTAGAGCACACCTTTCTCAATTAGACTTGGCAGGGGAGCTTCCTCCTCTAGGCCTATACCGCACAGCTTAATAGATGGGTTGATAAAACAGCTATAACCTTTACTCAGCATGCTGTATGTGCATTTTCAGAGAGGGTAATCTTCTTGCATGACCAGAGAATATGAAAGAGATTTTCAAGTGGTTTACATCTAGAGCATTAAAGTTGATTGACAATCATCAAGTTTTCTTTTTACAATCTCCAAGTTATTTGGCAATATTTTTTTCAAATGTTATCTTATATACAATAAAGAACAAGTGATTGGGAAAGTTTTAATTACATTATAGTTGCTTAATAGAGGTCAGGAACTATTTCTGTCTCCCACTTGCCTTTGGATTTGGGGAACACTTATAGGTTGTGCTATTTAGTCAGCTATAATTGCCACCAAAGTAGGGTTGTGAGAATTTCCAATTAGGATACATTATTTAATGTGGTGATGAGTTAAGGATTTACTTTACCAAGTACCATCAAATTTTACCAGTTACTGAAAAAGACATAGAAGATACTTGTTTTGGTTTAATAGTGTAGAAACAGAGTTCCATTCTGGTTTCCCATAATTCTTGCAGTACTTATCCTGCTTCCTTTTGTAAATTTTCCAACTTCAGAACTAAGCCACAAACATCTCCTAGCAGTAGAAGTGGACAGCTAGTCTGATTCAGTAAAAATATGTCGGCAATAGACAGTTTATTTGTTCTGAACTTTAAGTGGTCATTATTAAAGATTATAGACAGTGCAAACTTGTTATCTACCAGGAGACTCAGAGAAGATACACTTCAGTTGGCCTTGTCTATACTATTGCGGTAAATTGACCTAAATTATGCTACTCCAGTTACATGAGTAACCCTTTGTTTTGACTTTTTCTAAATTACCCAGTTTGATGTTTTGTTTCTAAATGAATCATTTTTGTTCGACCCATACTCTTTTCTTTTTCTTCCAGTTTTTCATGTCGGTAACAAAAACTGAAAAAAAATCAGTTTCAGTTTTAAACAAACTGATTTTTAACCTGGGTTAATTATTTACTCAGGTATAGTGCCATCAGCTCACTTGCAGCTCCCCTCCTCCTCTCTCTTATGTTTCCACTTTCAATGCTTACTAGAATCACCTAAGGAGTCAGAATTTACTCTTTCTCTGTGCTTAGTGTGTCTACCAATTGAATGCATCTACAGAAATCTGAGCTTGCTTCTTGCAGGGCCGGCTCTAGGATTTTTGCCGCCCCAAGCAAAAACAATTTTGGCCGCCCTCCCCCCCTCCCCGTTTTTTAATTACCCCACCCCCGGCCCCACCTCAACTCCTCCCCTTCCCCAAATCCCCAGCCCTGCCTCCTCCCCCCAGGCTCTCAAGCCTAGGAGGGAGGGAGGGGGAGAAGCGGCTCTCAAGCCTAGGAGGGGAAGGGGGAGACTCCGAGTGGCCGCGGCGCGGGCGCCACTTCTCCCCCTCCCTCCCAGGCTCTCAAGCCTGGGAGGGAGGGCGAGTAGCAGCGCGCGAATCAGCTGTTTCACGCGCCGTGGCGCGCGAGCGGCAGCAGCAGCGGAGGTGAGCTAGGGCGGCCGGGGCACATTTTTAGGGGCGGCATTCTGGCGCCGGCTGTGCCGCCCCTAAAAATGTGCCGCCCCAAGCACCAGCTTGTTTTGCTGGTGCCTAGAGCCGGCCCTGGCTTCTTGATATGTAGCCAATTGAACTTACTTTCCTTTTTGATTTCTGTAGCAGAATCCACTTTCATAAGTTCCGGTCTGAGGATCTGAATGACACGTTTCTAACTGCAGTGTCTTACCATTGAAAATTGAACTGTTTCTGTAGTATGCTGCAATGTATTGATCAGTAAAATTCACATTGCAAAGTATTGTTTTCCTCTAATAACCTCCTGTGTTCTGTGGAAATGTGGAAAGCCTTCACAGAATAGCATGTGGGGTTTTTATGATTGACTCAAGTATTGTACATCAGACATTTTCAAGATGTGACTAAGATGTTCCCACCCGCCAACTCAAATTACATTGTCTAGTAATTTTGCTGCATAGTCAGTCACTCTTGATGTATTCCATTTGTGTAATGCTTTTCAGAAGAATTGAACGTGATTAAAAGGAAAGACAGGAAGTATGGCAAGAGACCACCGTGGCTTAACCAGGAGCTCGTCAATGATCTGAAACTCAAAAAGGAGTTCTATAAAAAGTGTGGAAACTAGGTCAAATTACAAAGGATTAATATAAATAAATAACACAAGTATATAGGGAAAAAATTAGAAAGGCCAAGGCACAAAACGAGATAAAACTAGCTAGAGACATTAAGGGTAACAAGAAAATACAAATACATTAGAAGCAAGAGGAAGACCAAGGATAGGGTAGGCCTGTTATTCAATGATGGGGGGAAAACAATAACAGAAAATGTGGAAATTGCACAGGTGCTTAATGACTTCTTTGTTTCAGTTTTCACCAAGATGGTTGGTGGTGATTGGACGTCTAACATAGTCAAAGTGAAAATGAGGTAGGATCAGAGGCTAAAATAGGGAAAGAACAAGTTCAAAATTACGTAGACAAATTAGATGTCTTCAAGTCACCAGGGCCTGATGAAATGCAGCCTAGAATACTCAAGGAGCTAAGGAGATATCTACATAAGAACATAAGAACGGCCATACTGGGTCAGACCAAAGGTCCATCTAGTCCAGCATCCTGTCTTCCGACAGTGGCCAATGCCAGGTGCCCCAGAGGGAATGAACAGAACAGGTAATCATCAAGTGATCCATCCTCTGTCACCCATTCCCAGCTTTTGGCAAACAGAGACTAGGGACACCCTTCCTGCCCATCCTGGCTAATAGCCATGGATGGACCTATCCTCCATGAATTTATTTAGTTCTTTTTTGAACCCTGTTATAGTCTTGGCCTTCACAACATCCTCTGGCAAGGAATTCCACAGGTTGACTGTGTGTTGTGTGAAAAAATACTTCCTTTTGTTTGATTTAAACCTGCTGCCTATTGATTACATTTGGTGTCCCCTAGTTCTTGTGTTCTGAGAAGGAGTAAATAACGCTTCCTTATTTACTTTCTCCACTTCAGTCATGATTTTATAGACCTCTAGCATATCCCCTCTTAGTCGTCTCTTTTCCAAGTTTTATTAATCTCTCCTCATACGGCAGCTGTTCCATACCCCTAATCATTTTTGTTGCCCTTTTCTGAACCTTTTCCAAGTCCAATATATCTTTTTGTAATGGGGGGGGGGGGGGGAACCACATCCGTGTGCAGTATTCAAGATGTGGGTGTACCATGGATTTATATAGAGGTAATAGGATATTTTCTGTCTTATTATATATCCCTTTCTTAATGATTCCCAACATTCTGTTCGCTTTTTTTGACTGCTGCTGCACATTGAGTGGATATTTTCAGAGAACTATCCACAATGACTCTAAGATCTCTTTCTTGACTGGTAACAGCTAATTTAGACCCATCATTTTATATGTATAGTTGGGATTATGTTTTCCAATGTGCATTACTTTGCATTGATCAACATTGAATTTCATCTGCCATTTTCTTGCCCAGTCACCCAGTTTTGAGAGCGGTCCAGTTTAAAAACTGTTCTACGATTTTTTTAATTTTAAGTGCCAGCAATCTGGTTTCATTTTAGTTTAGGTTGAGCCCATCCTTCCTGAATAGGCTCCCCCTTTCCCAATAGTTTCCCCAGTTCCTAATAAATCTAAACCCCTCCTCCCTATACCATTGTCTCATCCATGCATTGAGACCCTGCATTTCTGCCTGTCTAACTGGCCCTGCATGTGGAACTGGAAGCATTTCAGAGAATGAGCCATTAGCGATTATCTTTGGAAAGTCATGGAAGATGGGAGAGATTCCAGAAGACTGGAAATTGGTACTATATTTGCCCATCTATAAAAATGGAAATAACGACAACCCGGGGAATTACAGTCCAGTCAGCTTAACTTATGTACTCAGAGAGATAATGGAGCAAATAATAAAGCAATCAATTTTCAAATATCTAGAATATAATAAGGTGATAAGTAACAGTCAGCATGGATTTGTCAAGTACAAATCATGTCAAACCAACCTAATAGCTTTCTTTAACAGGAGAACAAGCCTTGTGGATGGGAGGGAAGCGGTAGATGTGGTATATCTTGACTTCTGTAAAACTTTTGATACTGTCTCGCATGACCTTCTCATAAACAAACTAGGGGAATGCAACCTAGATGGAGCTACTATAAGGTGGGTGCAAAACTGGTTGGAAAACAGTTCCCGAGTAGTTATCAGTGGTTCACAGTCATGCTGGAAGGACATAACAAGTGGGGTCCTTCAGGGATCAGTTCTGGGTCTGGTTCTGTTCAAGATCTTCATCAATGATTTAGATAATGGCATACAGAATACACTTATAAAGTTTGCAGATGATACCAAACTGGGAGGGGTTGCAAGTGCTTTGGAGGATAGAATCAGGGCCGCCCAGAGAATTCAGGGGGCCTGAGGCTAAGCAATTTCGGGGGCCCCTTCCATAAAAAAAAGTTGCAATACTCTAGTAACATGTATTTGGAAATGTAAAAAATAACCAGTGAAATACATTCAAAAATTAATTTTTAATAATTTGAAAATACACAAAATACATTATTTAAAAACATTAAATGCTTTAATGGTATGTATACATTTGCAGTTACATAATGGGCTGTCGCTGGGTGATGGTGATGGTTGGTGCCAATGGGCTGTCGCTGCCTGGGGGTGGCGCTACTGTTGCCCAGGGCTGGGTGGGGAGCTGGGCTCTGGGTCGGGGGGTGCCCGGCTCATAGGGGCTGGGCTCAGAGCTGGGGGTCAGGGCTGTGGGGAGATGGGGACGGGGGGTGCCCAGCTCAGAGGGGCTGGGCTCAGAGCTGGGGATCAGGGCTGGGGGAGGGTGGGGTTGGGGGTGCCCGGCTCAGAGGGGCTTACCATGCTGCTTACTCCTGCCTCCCCCCTCTCCTGGAGCCTCAGCGCGCCGCGTCCAGGAGCGGCCCTGGACAGTGCTGCAGCCGCGTGGCTCCATGGGACCTGAGCTCCCGCCCCTCGGCCCAGAGCTCGGGAGCCCCCTTACCATGCGGCTCCAAGCGGGAGGAGCTCAGGCCACGCGGCTGCAGCGCTGTCCAGGGCTGCTCCTGGACGCGGCGTGCTGAGGCGCCGGGGGAAGGCAGAGGCGGGGGGGGAGCTTCCGACATTCTCATGGGGGGGCCCCTGCATGGCCCGGGGCCTAGGGCAAATTGCCCCACTTGCCCCCCACCTCTGGGCGGCCCTGGATAGAATTATAATTCAAAAAGATCTGGACAAACTGGAGAAATGGTCTGAAGTAAATAGGATGAAATTCAATGAGGACAAATGCAAAGTACTCCACTTAGAAAGGAACAATGAGTTGCATATATACAAAATGGGAAATGACTGCTTAGGAAGGAGTACTTCGGAAAGGGATCTGGGGGTCATAGTGGACCACAAGCTATATATGAGTCAACAGTGTAATTCTGTTGCAAAAATGTGAACATCATTCTGGGATGTATTAGCAGGAGTGTTGTAAGCAAGACACAAGAAGTAATTCTTCTGCTCTAATCCACGCTGATTAGGCCTCAGCTGGAGTATTGGGTCCACTTCAGGGCACCACATTTCAGGAAAGATGTGGCCAAATTTCAGGAAAGTCCAGAGAAGAGAAACAAAAATGTTTAAAGGTTTAGAAAACATGACCATTGAAAAAACTGGCTTTGTTTAATCTAAAAAAGAGAAGACTGAGGGGGTCATGATAACAGTTTTCAAGGTCATAAAAGGTTCTTACAAGGAAGAAGGAGAAAAAAAAGTTCTTCTTAACATCTGAGGATAGGACAAGAAGAAATGGGCTTAAATTGCAGCAAGGGAGGTTTAGGTTGGACATTAGGAAAAACTTCCTAACAGTCAGGGTGGTTAAGCAGTGGAACGAATTGCCTAGGGAGGTTGTGGAATCTCCATCACTGGAGATATTTTAAGAGCAGGTTAGGCAAACACTTGTCAGGGATGGTCTAGTTAATAGTCCTGCCTTGGGTGCCGGGGACTGGACTAGATCCCCTCTCGAGATCCCTTCCACTCCTATGATTCTATAATCTTGAACTCATGGCAAGTTATTTTAACTAATTACCTTTTTAAAAAAAATATTCTTGTGCAAAATTAAATGGTGTCTGGTCATGAATGTGTTCATGGCACAAATTTGTCATAATGAGGATTCAGATACTCTGTTAAACAAAAGAGAGATTTTTTTTTTATGTTATAGATGTCTCTTAAAGTAATGTTAAGATTTTTCTGGAAGAAGGATTCTGTAACTGGAATTAGAATTCTGAAACTGGAGGATAATAGATTATATAAAGTTATATAAAACGTATCTTTTCCTAAATTTATTGCTTGTTTGTGTAATTCAGTCTTCTAGTTTCAGTTTTAAGTGTTTGAGAAAAAGTTGTGAAATTGATTAATTTTTAGAAATATCACTTTAAAAATAGATGGTTGCATTTAAGACTTTTATTTTGTATTATTCTGTATTTGGATAGGCACTCAATTAATTATAAAATTGATTTTTGTTTTTGTTTTGGATTTTTTTTTTGGTCATGCTACACAGCTTCACTGAAAAGTGATTGCAAGCAGATTGCATTAGTATTAGGTTTTAAAGTACAAAAGCTGTTCTGAAATGTCCATTATTTGGAGTCTTTTTGCTGATCTTAATGGTAAACCATGTACTTTCAAGACTGAACTACATATTTTAGTCATTAAAAAAAAACATAATTGATTGATTGGAACTATTTTTACACCCTTTATTCCTGGATGACACCGTTTCTAGCCAAAATAAACATGTGACTAAGGTCTAATCTGAAAAGAGACTGGATGCATTCAGTCTTTAATCTTTCCTCATAATTCAGTTCTTCCAACCCTCGGTTTTCTTAGTTATGACTATTTCCCACTTAATTTGAATAAAATACTTCAAGAAACACTCTTCCATGAAGTAATCGAATATTTATTCTTCCACAGGCTGATATCTCTATTTCTAAAAAATGTCCAATCAAAAAAATGACATCTCAATTATTTTTCAGTTGAAATTTGGCTTCTCAGCTAGACATTTTTTTTTGCAAAATGTGTGTGCTTTCTGAAGAAAATATTCTGGGGGTTTTGTTTCTTTGTTTGTTGTCAAAAAGCTGTATACTTGAAACTAAGTTTTCCATTTTCTGCCAAAACCCAAACATTTTCAGCTGGAAACGAACACATTTTGATGCATTGCTCTGTCGGAATTACAGTTTGGCTGCCTCATGTCCCCATTCTCCTCTATTGATTGGGCTCTCCAGCCAGGCTTCATCTCCCATTATGCACTATGGCCATTGGAGTCCCATGATGCACTACCTTCCCTCACTGTGGTGTTTTATGTAAATGTGATGTAATTCCACTTTAATAGGTGGAATTACTTGAGATTTACACCAGTATATCAGAGTACTGGTAAAATTTGGACTAATATGTAGAATTCACAATAATCAGTATAAACAGAGAACTGTTTCTTTTCAATTTAGTACTAATAGTAGTTACAATGTACATTTCCCTAGTGCCTTCCTAATCTCTGGTTTAACAAGAGATCACACATTGTACATCAACATTTCATCAAGTTTGATATTAGACACAGAGTAAAGCCTGTATTGATGAATTATTTTGTAAATTTCTATTACTTATTTTTCCTTCTTTTTACAACAGCTGTGTGTGAACATGATCAACGAGAAGATACACTGGTATATCAATGAAGTGCTTTTTCTACAAGAGCAAGCAGAATGTGTACAGGAAGGAGTTACTATGGAAACAACATATTCTCCTGGTAACCATACAGAAGCCTTGGATTTTTTCTTTCAGGTAGTTTTCCAACCCATTTATACACCATTTATATTTATACACATGCTCTCTGTTTTAGGCTAATAAAAATCCAGACTAGCAGTTTCTGATTTAGGTGTCTCTAGAGAAGGTGACAGGGGCAAAGAGTTCATAGAAGGAGGCCTCCATAACTGCCCTGTGCACCAGTATGGGGTAAAGGGTTTGGCAGAGGTCAACTGCCTTTACTGATCCACTGGCCCCCACACGTAGGGTCTGTATACAGTCCCTAGATGCTACTACAGATTTCTGACTCCTGTTGTGACCATGGAGATTTCTTCTATCCTTGGAATTGATTTCTGGAGTATGATTTCTATGAAATAGCATAATCTCTTGCTGTTTTATTAAGAGATTAGTGATAATCACAATTTTAGAGTAAATCAAATGTGAATTTTTGCATTTTTTGACCATCTCATGTGCTTAGCAGACTTTAACCAAAAGATTTTTTCTACAGCGATACACAATTCTGTTTAATAAACAAGATATTTACTGTAAATGGAAGAATAGTATTCTGCCAATGAGTAAAAACAGAGAAATCTAAGATCATCCATTTTTCATTTCAGAAGCCATCAGGTTTTTTGGCCATGCTGGATGAAGAAAGCCAATCCATTTGGTCAATAGAACAGAATCTTTCTAAACGCCTTAAATCATACCTGGAAACCTCAGACACAAATGCAGTATATTCTTCCACGAAAGATGGAAATGGCAATGTTGCACCAAAGGATCAGAGTCCCACCTTCACTGTTATGCATTACGCTGGAAGGGTAAGTGAGTGGAGGGAAGTGAGTAATGAATCATATATGGCTAAGGAAAAGAGCAGTAAGGACAAAAGAGATTCCTCAAAGCTTCTGAACTAACAACTTCTGACAGCTAGCAGAAAGAGCTGAGTCCATTATAAACAAATCAGTTTATCTGACAATACATTGTTAGAAAGAATCTAATATCTCAAAATTCATAGCTGTCATTCATAGTTTATACTCCTTTACATAGGTGCCGACTACGTAGGTGCTCCAGGGCTGGAGCACCCATGGAAAAAAAAACAGTGGGTGCTCAGGACCCACCGACAGCACCCTAATCAGCTCCTCCCCCTCCCCCCAGCATCTCCTGCCCTCTGGTGGGCCCCACTGATCAGCTCCTTCCCTTCCCTCGCAGCGCCTCCTGCCCTTCATGATCAGCTTTTCAGTGGTGTGCAGGAGGTGGGGTGGGGGAGGAGCGAGGGCGGGGCACACTGGGGGAGGGGATGGAATGGGGCAGGGTGAGGTGGGGCGGGGTGAGGCGGGAAGAGGCGGGGTAGGGGGTTGGGGTAAGAGATGGAGTGGGGGCGGGGCCTCAGATGGAGCGGGGGTTGAGCCACTTAGAAAGACGGCGCCTCTGCTCCTTTGTTTTCTCTTGATCCTTAATATGACAAGGTACAAGGTGATGATTGGTAGGGCCACTATGAGAATTTCTTGGCCTAGGAAAGGTTTTGAAAATCCTTACCATGTTGCAGAGATCTGGTAAAAAAATAGGATTCTTTTTGTGAAAATGTACACCAAAATATTGTGCTTTTTTGAAATTTCACTCCAGATGGTCAAAAAACAGGGTGAATTTTTGGCAACTTTTGTGAAAAATACATCACATTTTTTCCAACAAAAAATCATAATTTGGAAAATTTTGACTGGCTTTGAAATCCCGTACTCTTTCTCCCTCTTCTTACATTAATTCTCTTCCCCATTCTCTTCCTTCATCTCTGTCTGCACACTGTTCCTCTGTCCTACCAATCAAAATCAGATTTTTTTTAAAAAAGTGCAGGCACCATTCTGATAGTAGGACAATCACTTTTCTCTTTTTGCTGATATGGGAAATATATTTTATACTCCTTTATTTTTTCTCTTGGTATTTAATATGCCACAGTACAAGATGTTGATGGACAGGGCCAATATGAGAATTTCTTGGCCCAAAGGAAATTTCAAAAATCCTTCTTCAGGCTCATTCTGATATGCTGCTGATGTTCTGTGTTTTGAATGTAGTGTATAGAATCAATGGTTTAAACCCTACAGTCATTATCTAATCAAAACTCCAAATGAAATCATCATGTAAGGACACAGAATAAGAATTGCAGGATTTGGTCCTTATGTCTAATTAGATTGGCCTTTTCTCTCTCTCTCCCTCTCGTGCCATTGACGCTGCGAACCCATCTGCTCATGGAACTCACATAACAGTTTTGTGGCTTGCAGGTTCAGGCCCTATGTTTAAAGATAGTCTTTATAAACTAAATTGGTGTATGTAGTGTGTGTGTAGATATATAAGCTTTATGTCCTACGTTCTATACGCCCTGTGTTATATCAGACACCTTGCCCTAGATTCTTTCCTTTTTGGACAGGGAGAAGACAGGAAAGGTAAGCTTGGTAAACAAGTTGATCAATGATGAAAACTGATCAAAACCTCAATTTCGCTATAATTAGTTAGGCTAATTATACAAGCATGGTTAACTGGGATATCTGATTACTGTACTTAATTACAAATGATGTTGAATAGATAATTGTTAGAACGTATACACTATATTGCGCATGCACACATACACCCCTCCCCCCCAAGAGAAATGGAGCTTTTCACCAAGAGTGCATAACACATAACTCTTCATCATGCCAGGTAGTTAGAGCAACATTCTCCTGCAGTACTGCTCAGTGTAGCAAACGTATTGGGCTTAGATAGTGTGGTGATAGGTGCTGTATAACTACGATAGCTAGGTAGATTGCATGACACGATGTTCTATTGTAATGATAAAGATATGTCAAAATAGTGCTAGAATGCTACCGCGCCCCAGAACGATATGCAAGTTGGCATGAATGAGCAGCAGTGAAGCAGTTAAGGAATGAAAATTAAACTCATAACAAGAACAATAAGTACATTGAAAAAGCCACATGGGGGAGGGAGGAACGTGCTTGTAGTATCCTCTTACAAAACACTCAATAGGACCATTAATTAAGATCAAAGCCTCAGGTACCTAGTTCCAAAACTTAGGACTTGAGTGGTAAATGGTATACCTTTCATTCATTTGTGTTTTATCCTTAGAATTTCATTTTATTAAAGAGACTTTTGGTTTGACCTTTCCCCAGTACTATTAATGATGTTTAATCTAAAGTATGAACAATGGGCCAGCGCCTCTGCTGATGTAAATCCCCATAGCCCCATTAAAGTCAGTGCAGATACTCTGTACACCAGCTAAGGAGCTGGCCCAGTGTGTGCAAGACTTGACAAGCTGTTGATAGGATGCTGACTGAGGGTAAGAGGCTCTTGTCTTGCAAAGATGGAAAGATCCTTTTGAAATGTTAAAGCGTCCCTGTTTGAATGGTGATTGAGCATTTTTCAAAAATACATTCGCATTTTTCATTTCTCCTGGGATCATTATGTCACTATCACAGGGTATCATTTCTAATAACAGAAGAATAGTTGTTTAATAAATAAGTACATAATATGCAGATTTTCCCAAACCAACATAGCCTAATGGGTTCATTTAAAAAAACACCCCAGGAATTTTTAAGGGATTTTACTTTTGCTGATGCTGTTCTTAAGCTTGTGCTGTTACTACATTTTGTTAAGTGCTTTATGCTGCAAATTGCTAGCAAATCAGACCTTTAAATATATCAGGTTTTATTGGCAATCCAAAATAAGATTTTCATACAAAAAGTATCAGTATAGTTTGGCAGGTTTTGGTAGCCATTGTTATATTCTTGTTCAATTAAATGTATTTGAAGTAAATGAAGTGTAAAGCAACACTTGGATGACTCATTGACTTTGGAGCTCCCAACATTTAAAACAAGGGGGCCTGATTCTGATTTCACTTATACCAATTTTACTCTGATGTAACTCCCTTAACTTCAATGAAGTTTCTAATGATTGACATGAGTGTAAATGACAAGTGAATTAGGCTCAGAGGGTAGAAAATGAATGACCAGTACAAAGGCATTTGATAATTGAATATGGAGCTTTCAACCCTCTAAGGTTACCCATTTAAAGTCAGTCAGTGTGTCTAGAACCAGTGTGTGTTTGGTAGAAAGTTACATTGGATACGAGTCTTCTGTTAAACAGTAGAGGGCGGACAGCCTGATGTCCTTAGGTAGCTCAAATTATTGTTGCCACATATTTCTTAGTCAGTGTGAAATGGCTTCTTCACACTATGTGGTACAGAACAACCAAATCATGCTAGCACTTCACCCTGGCCCTCATAGGGAATCGTTATGACCCTGGGCCCTATGTGGCAGGTGGTTTGGCAGTCCTGGTGCCAGAAATTCTGGGTTCTTTTCTTGGCTCATGCATTCACTGTATTTGTTGTGAGATTGTTCGGCTGATTTCAGTGAAGAAAACATTACCAGATGCTATATGGATATTGACAGCTGCACATCTGATATTGCAGAAAAAAGTGCAGTAGCAATCACCTATAATAATACAATATAAAATTACATTTGTTTATTTCTTTGATTTACGGGTGGGGGTGGGAGGGGAGCAAGGAGTGGGGAGGGAGAAGCAATACTGTGTGAGAGAGATTTTGAGGGTGGGAGTCTGGAAAGAGTGAGGCATTAGAGAGATTTAACAGAATGAGGCAGGTATCATGTGGAAAAAATAGTATGTGATCATATAATTAAAGACTGTACCATAATGGATATGCACAAGCGGGCAGAAGTAGGGTTTCACGGGTATGTGCATTACTTTATCTCTGAGTTTTAATTCTGCAACTGAACAGAACACCACATCATCTTTACATATAATGTCTGTTTGTTCTAGTATGTTATTTAGCACTTAGCATCACAGAATGTAAGTACTTAAAGGAGCATAAACAGAACAATAAGATCTTTTTGGGGGAGTTTTGGTTTTGTTCTTTTGGAGCAGTGGGAGAGGAACATGACTTTGAGTGTTAGGATTTTTTTTAAAAAATCAATTCTGATGGCAGGATTTATCAAAAAGTTGTTTTACACCTTGATCTGAACACCACCAGGCTAGGGCTTAGTCTGATCTCTTCTGGAAAGGGGTTGCACAACTGGGGTCTTGCTTCTGAGAATGCTTTGTTCCTAGGGTCTAATACTCAGAACCTGGGTGTATTCCACTGCATTTTCCCTGTGGTGTGTAGTTTTCTTGAGGCATCATGGATGAAAAGGCAGTCTCTGAAGTAGCTAAGTCCCATACTACAAACTATGAATATGTATTGCTGAATCTAATACTGTTCTTTTATTTTATTTGATAAATGAATTTCACCATCTGATGGAATTGCACCAGTAAAGTGCAATATAGAATTTGGAGATACTTGGATTCAGAACATTGACATCCACATGTCTCTGGCTCCCACATGCCATCAGGGTTTCTCATGAATTATGTTACTGATCTGTTAGCATTGCTGATGGAAGTGATTTTTTTAGGGTGAAAGGATAGTATTCCATTACTGAACATTTGCCAGGGCTCAAAATATCTCTTTTCTTATAAATGGTGTTAATGTACCAGTAAGTAAATCTGAAATATATCATCCTAGTACTATGCTAACAGCCACATCTTAAACCATCAGAGACATTTAATGTACTGATACTTGAGAGATTCTATCTGTATGTTATCCACGTTATCTGAACAATTTGTCATTATAACTCAAGCTTTATGCAGCCTAAATTTACGAACACATTAACAAATTTGATAGACCCCTTGACATTACATACCTTGCCACAGTTTTGACCTACAGAATTGTAATAAACTGATCAGACCAAAAGACCGGCTTCTTTGCTCTTTAAAGCTGTTTACATAATGTCCTTTAAGTGCAGATCAATGTCCGTTCAATTTCCCAATTATGTATGTGTCAAAAATACCTCTCTCAACTGTCAACTTACCTTCACCAATGGGAGCCTTGTGTGAGACAGTTTTACAGCCCAGGCAGACTCTGAAACTGAACCTTTAAATCAAAAGACCAAATAGAGGGATTAATCAATAGGGAAGCTTTTATTTTCTTTCTTTTTTCCCCAGGCTGAATCCCCAGACAGAACAATCAAATCAGTCTACTCTAAGTTATACCTGAGCCACTAAAGGTTATTTGACAAAGATGTTCTCTTTCAGAGAGAGAAGTTAGTTGTGTTTTTTTTATATCAGACCTGGTTTTGGAGGTTCATTTACAGGTCTTTCCCACCTCCCCCCCCCAAAAAAGAACCCCCCAAAAAACCCTAGCCAATTCTTGCTGCTAAATAGATTTGTGTCTTCGTGGTCTATTATTTCTATCAGTGTGTTTGACTAAATCATGTCAGAATATATGAAGAATGTTCACTTAACAAGGTTTAGGTTCTAGAAAGAAAACTAAAGAGATTGATAGGTTCAAGCTTTTAAGTGATCTCACTGTTTCATCAAAGACTTGATAGCTTCTTTTATCTACATCTTTATCTTCTGGCAGGAACGTAATAAATAAAATACCAATGAGGGCCCAGTGTGTTGATATCTGCACTCAGTGTGTTCATTTAAATTATGCAAAATGATAAATGTCTTTTTTACCATTAACCGAATTTAAATGTTTTAACTGCAAATTAAGACCAGTGTCTACATCTTAAATGTCTTGCAGAGTTTCACGGTGAGATGCTTTATCAGCATGAGATGTTAAATTAATTTTACATAATGTGGATAACCCACCACAACAATGTAATACTATCAAAACAATGCAAAATATGCTTATTACACTATATCTCATTATTAAAACAGCCAGGCATTACTTTTTAACTGATTTGAATGCAGATGCACTTTGAGCCAGATCAAAGTTCAAATCCTGATCATTCTTTCCCATTTATCTTTGGGGTTCAAGTTTGAGTCCATTAAAGGCCTGAGTCATACATTCAGATATGTACTTTCCCTATTTTTTTAAAGGGGCTAGTTCCCAGGTTCTGCTTTGGCCTATTATTGATTCTGTGGCACTAAAAATAGTGAAAACCTTTAAGGGTAGACTAACTGGGTTGTAGAAAATAAGGAACAAAAAACCCTCCCCTCTGAACTTCACCCACTTTAAGACATAAACTCAACCCAAACATTTATTTTTACTGAAACCATATGTCATGTGGTACTGTACATATGACTGTGTTTAATTTATATTGTGTTAGCACCCAACGACCCCAAACATTACTTTAGGTGCTGTTCAAATACGTAAGTAGATATAATCTCTGCCCCAAAGCGCTTGAAATAAGATGCAACAAACAATTGTAATAAACAGCAGAAGGGGAGTGGGGAAGGTGGAAAGGTGTTATGAGGATAGGGGCATGCAGTTACATAGGTTAGCTATGTGCACATTTTGATGGGTCTGAATAATTTACAATTAAAAATATTAGCTGTGCTTGACAACAATTCAATGTAGCCATTTTTTGTAGGCATCACAGCAGAAGTTGATGCTGAGGAATGGATACGAAGAAGGAGTGGACTAATTTTTGATTAGTCTAGGAAGCATATTGCATGCATAAGGAGTTTAGAAATTTGAAAGGGTAGAGATTTATGAGAGAAGTGGACAAATTGACATTCAAAGCTAGCAGCACTGTCCGAGTGGATGACTGAATGTACAAGGCTGGCAAAAAAGTAGAACATCTTTTTACTTATGAACTGAGCACATGTGAACTAGAATCACTAGTACATATGAAGCCCCACAAGACCACTTTTACAGAATCACTCTTCAGTGAGTTGAAGCATTGTCTTAATTTACCATGTCAGCAAGAAAAAGTGTGGGTATATATATATACACAGCAATAAAAAACCTGCAGCAGCAAGTCTCAGAGCCCAGGTCAACTGACTCAGGCATGCAGGGCTAGCACTGTGGGGTTAAAAATAGCAGTGTACACATGCAGGCTTTGACTGCAGCCTGGGCTCTGAAGCCCGGCAAGTGAGGAGGGTCTCGGAGACCAGTCTCTTGCCTAAGCCCAAATGTCTACACTTATTTTTAGCCCTGCAGCGCAAGACCTGCAAGCCTCAGTCAGCAGACTGGGCTTTGAAACTTGCTATCACAGGGTTGTTTTTGCTATGTAGACGTACCCTGTTAGTGAGAATAGTAATTTCATCATAAATAAGATTCCTAATAATTGTTTTATGTATCACAAGTAATATAAGAGATGTCTTATTAAAAAAAAAATCCAGCATTTAGTACTGAATTATATCAGTACCCCAGGTTCCCAAATTTGTTCACTTCCGTGCAGACATATAAGGATAATTTATTATCTTCACCTGCTTTACTTACTATAACCGCTGATAGTAACTCTTCTTCTAATTTAGTTAAAGACTAACATTCTCAATTAAGAAATGATGTTATGGATTTGTAAAATAAGTGCTGTAAATTATTTTTCATGGAGAAATATGGTGAAACATTTATTTTAAGAACACTAAAAGCATTTAATAGTGTACTTAAATTATACTAATAGTTTAGTAAATATGCTGCCTGTTCATAAGAGGTGCCATTAAAGAATTACATAATATTGCATCTGTCCTTAAAAAAAAAGAAAGAAATGGCATGCAGTTCTATTGTCAGGCCGTTTCTATGACAGACGTCATACTAAGTAATTGTCAAATGATGTAATTAACATAACATGTCATATAATCTTTTTTCACGAGTAATACAGGCAGTCCTCGACTTTACAATGTTCAAGTTATGACGTTTTTAAATTGTCATCGTGTTTCGACTTTACAACGTCGGTTTCGACTTTACAATGCTCGATCTGACATTGTTCCTATGGGAAATTCGAGTTACGACGTTTTCGACTTAAGACGCGATTTTCAGGAACCAATTGTGTTGTAAGTCCGAGGACTGCCTGTACAGCATTACATAATTGCCAAATGACCTAATCAAAGCAACTTATTTTACTGATCAGTATTACTAAGTGCCTAAGTACCATAAGAGCCTAAATTTCTTTGAATGGCACTGGGACTGAGACTCTACATGTCTATGTAATATTAAAAATGGGACTTAAGCTTACATTAGGTGCCTTTCAAAATTGTACCCAAGGTGTATTGTTAATGCAGGCCTTGCTTTCAGCCTTAGTCATGGTTTGCATCTACTTAAAATTGTTAGATATGAGAGAAATCATATTAGCATTTTAACATACATATAATGTGAGATGAAATATTAAAACTGATGTTAATACAAAATTAAATTTGGAAATTTGAATACAGAAAATCAAGAGATTGAGAACCACTTTGGGTTCCATTTTCCCATCACCATGGACAACTGTGCTCCAGGAGTGACGGACCCATAAAGGAGGGAAGGTGGTGTTTGCATTACTGTGTTACGCTTTGTTATGCTATTCAAGAATCTTATACTGTGGCTATCACTGTGGTATCTGAGTGCCTTCCAGTAGTATATTAAGCAACATGACTGGGATCCATCACATGTGGGTCTTTCCTTTTTTCTCTCTTCCTCTACTTGGGGGAATAATTGTGTGTGACTGGTTTTGTTTTAGTTGGGTTTTGTTTTTTGTCGGAGGTGGATGTCTGCAGTACTGGGTTTTTCTTGTTGATCACTCAGTCAAAGAAGTCCATTCTGTCCTTGGAATAAAAAGTGGGGAGGTTTATTGTGGTTCCTAGATCCCGTAGGAGTTGCTCCTACAGTCTTGGGCAGGTCCCAAGAAGGCTCTGTCTCCTGCACAGGTAAACTTTTCCTATGCAGTAGACAACTTCATTGTGCCAGAGGAGTGAAACTGTTGTCTGGGGTCCCCACCCCAGCACTTCTAGTGGTGTTTTAGTTCCTTGGCCCATGGCCTTTGAATTCCTTGAAGAATAGGACCAAGATCTTGAATTTGATCTAGGTATCAATGGGGAGCCAGTGTAGTGACCAAAGGAGAGATTTGAAGTACTCACGATAACTTTTGTTGCTGAGGAGAAACACTGCTGTATTAGTTGCAATATCTAAGGGCTGTGAGTTTCATGTCCAGGGAGATTTCATTTCTATAGACCATTTATGAGGTAACAAATATGTGATAGAGGCCTGTTGTGCTGTTCCAAAATCCACCCTTTTACTGGAGGTTATCTTTACTCTGTATCTTTAAAAATGTGACATAAGTAAAAAGAGCCTGAAGAAAGACTGTACTCATAATCAATTCTCTGTAGCATCCCACCTGTAAAGTGGAAATCATACTTACAATGTCCTACATCACAGTGCTGCTGTGAGGATTAACTAATGACTGCAAAGCACTTTGTAAACTTAAAATGGTGTAGCATGGATATAATCACTTGCACAAGTTTTCTCTGTCCCTCCTCCTAGCCTCAATGAGCTCATTGCCTAATTGGTTCTGATGAGTCTAACCTTGTCTGGCTACCTAGCATGTCAACAAAATAACTCTGCATCTCCCCATGAGGTCTCAAAGCTACACACACACACACACACACACACACACACACACACACACACACACACACACACACACACACACACACTTACTTACAATTACATACAAAAGTACAAAAGATCTTAACAATAGTGCTTTATTGAAACTGTTTCCTTCAAATGCAGCCTACGCGCTAGTCGTCAAGGGCATTTAACTCTATGGAAAGCTTGAAAGCATAGCAACAAGCCGGTTTTGATCTGTTGGGACCAGGGCCGGCTCTGGCTTTTTTGCCGCCCCAGGCAAAAAAGACTCCGGCCGCCCCCCCCCCCCTGCGGGGGGGGGGGGGGGCGCGGAGCCTGGGGGGCGGAGGGGGGGGGCGGCCGGAGTCTTTTTTGCCTGGGGCGGCAAAAAAGCCAGAGCCGGCCCTGGTCCCAACAGATCAAAACCGGCTTGTTGCTATGCCGGGGGGAGGGCGGCCGGAGCCCCGGGGCGAGGGTGGCGAGCCCCGGCGGGGGCTCCGCTCTCCCCCCGCACCAGAGGGCTTCTGCCCGGGCCGCTGCACACTGGGGCCGGGAGCGCAGCCCAGAGGCTGCTCCAGCCCTGCAGCCCGTGGGGCAGCGTGGTGGGTCCAGGCGGAGCGGGCAAGGGCCCAGTGGGCAGCGCGGGGGCGTGGGCCGAATCTCTGCTGCTGCCGGGGAGCCCCGCGCCTCTCCCTCCCGCTTGTGGCTGTGGCTCCTTCCCGGCGGGACACGCCCCCCGGCCTGCTGCCGGAGGGGAGGGCAGCCGGAGCCCTGGGAGGAGGGCGGCGAGCCCCGGCGGGGGCTCGGCTCTCCCCCCGGCGGCCAGAGCGCCGGGGGCAGGGCGGCGAGAGGGCGGCGAGCCCCGGCTGGAGCTCAGCTCTCCCCCCGGCGGCCAGAGCGCAGGGCGGCGAGCCCCGACAGGGGCTCGCCGCTCTCCCCCCGGCAGCCGGGGGGAGGGCGCGGGGGTAGGGCGGCCAGAGCGCCGGGGGGAGGGCGGCGAGCCCGGCTGTGGCCCCGCTCTCCCCGGCGGCCCGAGCGCCGCGCCGCCCCCCTCCAGGAGCCGCCCCAAGCACCAGCTTGGTTGCCTGGTGCCTGGAGCCGGCCCTAGTTGGGACACAAAGAAATGATAGATATCAGTCAAAATCCTAAATCTGAATAATTTTGAAGTGCATGTATCTCAAAATCAGTTTGACTTAATTTCAGCACACTTTGCAGAAACAGAATAAATAAGGCCAAACTAATTCTAGTTAAAATTGGTGAGATTGGGGGAAGGCTAGAAACAGGGCTTATCTGGTTGCAACCATAACTGTGCAGCTACAACTATAATTTTTACAGCGAAAGATTTTTAAATGCAGTTTTAAACATTACTAATTATGCCATTATATTTGACTGCAGGTGACTTATGAAATTGTTGGAGCTATTGAAAAAAATAAAGATTCACTTTCACAAAATCTCCTATTTGTAATGAAAAGTAAGTGCTTTTTTGTTGTTAGAATGTGCCACATCATGCCTTAACTTTCTAATCCTTACCATAGTTTTATAAAATATGTCATCCACAACTTAATAATTGAAAGAAACTTTTCATTTTAAATACCAGAAATAATCATACTCTTACTATAGTATACATTGTGTACAAGTTATTTTAAAGTCCAATCAAAACTTTAATTTAAACAGGCTTTTAACAGCTGTACATGTAAAACACCTTTCTGTGACATTAAGGGTATGAATTTTGAAAAGATTTTTCTAAAGACTAATGAAAACAACTAAGGTTTCTAAAGTTATACCAATTGTAGTGGGATTTATTTAATTACTAAAAATGACTCAAGAACTGCTACTAAAATGGCATTTTGTGGGTGTGCCTGTATTTTTCAGTAAATAGACACATAGTGTGTCTAGGTGAGCAAAAGGATTCTGTAAATTTGGTTCAGTGTGCCTATTCTATAATTGTACATCTAGTAATAATTTTGTAGACATCTTTGTTTATTTATTAGTGATTTATAATTAGTTAAAATTTTCTTGTCATTTTATGTTTACCTTTGTCTTTGTATTTAAAAAGAAATCCACTTTCCTCAAGGAAACATGACAGTTTATTTTCTCGCAGATAGAACAGGAGTACTTGTGGCACCTTAGAGACTAACAAATTTATTAGAGCATAAGCTTTCGTGGGCTACAACCCACTTCTTCGGATGCATATAGAGTGAAACATATATTGAGGAGATATATATACACACCCATACAGAGAGCATGAACAGGTGGGAGTTGTCTTACCAACTCTGAGAGGCCAATTAAGTAAGAGAAAAAAAACTTTTGAAGTGATAATCAAGATGGCTCAGTACAGACAGTTTGATAAGAAGCAAGTGTGAAAATACTTACAAGGGGAGATAGATTCAATGTTTGTAATGGCTCAGCCATTCCCAGTCTTTATTTAATCCTGTGTTGATTGTGTCTAGTTTGCATATCAATTCCAGCTCAGCAGTCTCTCGTTGGAGTCTGTTTTTGAAGTTTTTCTGTTTTAAGATAGCCACCCGCAGGTCTGTCATAGAATGGCCAGACAGGTTAAAGTGTTCTCCCACTAGTTTTTGAGTATTATGATTCCTGATGTCAGATTTGTGTCCATTAATTCTTTTGCGTAGAGACTGTCCGGTTTGGCCAATGTACATGGCAGAGGGGCATTGCTGGCACATGATGGCATATATCACATTGGTAGATGTGCAGGTGAACGAGCCCCTGATGGTATGGCTGATGTGATTAGGCCCTATGATGATGTCACTTGAATAGATATGTGGACAGAGTTGGCATCGGGCTTTGTTACAAGGATAGGTTCCTGGGTCAGTGTTTTTGTTCAGTGATGTGTGGTTGCTGGTGAGTATTTGCTTTAGGTTGGGGGGTTGTCTGTAAGCGAGGACAGGTCTGTCTCCCAAGATCTGTGAGAGTAAAGGATCATCTTTCAGGATAGGTTGTAGATCTCTGATGATGCGCTGGAGAGGTTTTAGTTGGGGGCTGAAGGTGACAGCTAGTGGTGTTCTGTTATTTTCTTTGTTGGCCCTGTCTTGTAGGAGGTGACTTCTGGGTACTCATCTGGCTCTGTCAATCTGTTTTTTCACTTCTGCAGGTGGGTATTGTAGTTTTAAGAATGCTTGATAGAGATCTTGTAGGTGCTTGTCTCTATCTGAGGGATTGGAGCAAATGCGGTTATATCTTAGAGCTTGGCTGTAGACAATAGATCGTGTGGTGTGTCCTGGATGGAAGCTAGAGGCATGTAGGTAAGTGTAGCGGTCAGTAGGTTTCCGGTATAGGGTGGTATTTATGTGACCATTGCTTATTAGCACAGTAGTGTCCAGGAAATGGACCGCTTGTGTGGATTGATCTAGGCTGAGGTTGATGGTGGGATGGAAATTATTGAAATCATGGTGGAATTCCTCAAGGGCTTCTTTTCCATGGGTCCAGATGATGAAGATGTCATCAATGTAGCGCAAGTAGAGTAGGGGCGTTAGGGGACGAGAGCTAAGGAAGCGTTGTTCTAAGTCAGCCATAAAAATGTTGGCATACTGTGGGGCCATGCGGGTACCCATAGCAGTGCCGCTGACTTGAAGGTATATATTGTCCCCAAATGTGAAATAGTTGTGGGTGAGGACAAAGTCACAGAGTTCAGCCACCAGGTTAGCTGTGACATTATCGGGGATACTGTTCCTGATAGCTTGTAGTCCATCTTTGTGTGGAATATTGGTGTAGAGGGCTATATGCATCCGAAGAAGTGGGTTGTAGCCCATGAAAGCTTATGCTCTAATAAATTTGTTAGTCTCTAAGGTGCCACAAGTACTCCTGTTCTTTTTGCGGATACAGACTAACACGGCTGCTACTCTGAAACCTTTCTCGCAGATGTTATCTTTCTTTCCCTAAACCACTGCAGAGTATTTCAACTAAAATATTATCTATTATATTTTATGCCACAGAAATAGAGGTCTTCTGATGTAATATTTGCCTTCAGAATCAACACTGCTAGTAGAATATATTGACTTCCTAGCAATTATACAGTGAAATTAGCTAAACTCTCTGATAAAGTCATTGCTGCATTTCAAAGACAAACAGTATTGACAAAAATATGAGCCTTTAATAATATTATGGATGAAGAAAAAAATAAAGAATTGATCTTGAATATATTCCTATTTATTATAGTTTTAGCAATATTCTAGTTCTTTGTTGTTTGAACTTAATTTGTATTATACTAACTATTCCTTGTCCTATATGATGATCTGCTATACAGTGAGTATAAGGAATGTATATAAACATACAGTGTATTCCAAAGGTAAAAGACAGAGCATTATTCCTTTCTATCATATAGTCTCTCCTTTTATTTTCATTACTACATTATGGATCCAGTTGAGGCAGTCCTTTTATAAGGAAAAAGGGGAAATTGCATTTGATATATAAAATCTTTGATATGGTTAATGTGAGTATATATAATTTAGAAGTCAAATATCAATAGATCCAACTAATTGAAGAGGACTAAACATAAAATTTTCTAAAGCACCTTCTTATTTTCAAAAGTGACTTAGGCATGTAGGAGCCTAAATCCCATTGACTTTCAATGAAACTTAGGCTCCTAAGGCCAGATTTACAAAGGTATTTAACCAGCTAAAGATGCAGACAGGTGCCTAGTGGGATTTCCAAAGTTGCTTAAGTGAATTAAATGCCAACTCCCATTGATTTTCAGTGAGTCTTAGGGCAGGTATTCACTAACCGCCGGATTGGCGGATAGAGATCGATCTATCGGGGATCGATTTATCGCGTCTCGTCTAGATGCGGATAAATCAATCCCTGAATGCTCTCCCTGTACTCCAGCTCGCGAGAGGCGGAAGCGGAGTCGACGGGAGAATAGCAGCGGTCAACTCGCCGCCGTCCTCACGGCCAGGTAAGTCGACCTAAGATACACCGACTTCAGCTACGCTATTCGCGTAGCTGAAGTTGTGTATCTTAGATCGACACCCTCCCCCCCCCAGTATAGACCAGGGCTTAGTCTCCTCTCTCACACACACACACACACACACTCTCTCTCTCTCCTAAGAGCCTAAGTCACTTTTGAAAATGGGATTTAGGCTCCTAAATCCCTTTGAGGCTTTTGAAAATTTTACCCTGCGCCTAAAATAACAAACACACAGAAACAAAGACAAAGACCTGTTAGAATAGACTGTGTTGATTCTAATTTTGGGGGACATCTTGTTACTGCTTCTAATGATGGCACTGGACACACCCTTTTTTACTGGGGCTACTGGTCATCCCCTTGGATCCCGCTTTGAATAGAGAGTAGTGGTGGTCTTACTGAGTCAAGGGAGTTGTTTTAGACTCTAGTTCTCCTTAAATATATGATTACTATTATGTTAATTATAGTAGTCTCTGCAACAAAAGGGAAACAGATCCATTATCCTGTTAATTTACACAGTCTGTCACGAGTAAAGAGCAACCTCTAGAACTACTGCTTGTTATGCTAAATATTATGATTTTACTGTTACCTCATCTTTCCATTCCTCAATCCCACATCCTACTGCATGTTTGTCTATTTCATCCACACATTAGGTCTTGTCATAATCCTAGATTGTGAGTTCTTTGGGCAGTGACTGCCTTTTTTTTTTTTTTTTTTTTTCAATTTGTTTGTATTTCACGTTCAACAATAGGCTCCTGATTGGGTCTCCAAGGTGTTCCTGTAAAGCAAATAGCACATGATAATAAATATAGGGAATCTATCACCATAACATCTGAAAACGAGAATTTAAATAAATAAATAAATAACAGCAATGAGGGATATTAATAAGAATTAGCTGTTAGTTTTTATTTTGGTATTCCACTATATATTTACATTCCAGTATAAACTATTCTCATGTCACTTTCTAAAATCTTAACCTAGATTTCTTGCAAAGCCCCTTCTTCTTCCTCCCCACCCACACACTGTCTTAAGAATTAATAATGCAATCATTTTCTAGCCTTCCATGTTAGTTCTACAGCCTGACCTATCATTTGTCCCATGGAAGGACAACTGAGCTTTTATGCTGAATTTTCAACCCTCAGTCAGCTCACAGATTAGTTTGGTGCTTAGTTTCCATTCCAAGCAAAGCCGTTACCAAGTCTACCCAGCTGACCTTTTCCTTACAGGAGAAATTTTAGAATATGAGTCTGCTCAGCCTGTGACTAGCATAACACTCACCAGCAGACGTTCACTAAAGTTCAGTTACCATTGTTTCTTTGTCATATTTTTTTCATGTCTTGTCATGCCGACCCCCTTTATGGAACATCCTACTCTTGCCTGCCAAACCAGTACCCTCTTGTTTAAATTCCCCTTGAAAACTCATCTCTTCTGTGCTATCCACAATAAGTGAGTCAAAAATAGATAGTAGCTTATTGCTCTTATTTGGTACACATATTAAAAACTACCCTGAAGCTCTATAATATGCACATGTTTAAAATGAAGAACTGTGAAATCAGGTTGCTACAACTCTCTCTTCTCTTTCCCATCCCTTATTGTTTGTCACCCATCACAGGGTTAACTGCACCTTTGACACCCTCCCCCTCCTTGGTTTCCTCAAAGGCTCGCACTTAACCACTTAACGTTTCAGGCCCTACCTGTCACCTCTCTTGGGTAGAAACCTGTGTCTCTCTGCCTCCAGGAATTTAGGCTTACAGTCACTCTGCTTCTCACAGTGATTTCCCCAGCAGATCTGACCAGGGTTCAGCACGTGTGGTTTGCTCTTTCTCCAGGGGTTGCAACAGTATACTCCAGCTACCCAGTCAGTCTTCACAAAGCATACTACATTTATTCTTGGGGCAAAAGCATCACAGAGAAAACATTAAAAAACAAGAAATGGTCCTGCACACATGGTAAAAGTTTACCAGAGGTCACCCACATCTAACATAGGTCTCTGGTAGGAGCCCATCTTTCAAAGTTCTCAATAGGTTTGCTCTTTGGATATCAAGTTTCAGAACAAGAACAAGAACAATCTTGGACAGTTCAGTTGGTTCTTTATATAGTTTAGGCCTTTGATCTCTGGCCTCCTGTAACAGGCCCTATTTCAGGGACCAAAGCTTCAGAAGCTGGGTTTTGGCATAACTGTTGTTGGGAAATTTTGCAGTAAGCATCACCCAGGGATTTTCCAGGAAACCAATTCAGCCAGGACCATGGAAACACTTACTGTCTAAAAAGTCCATACGTTTCTGGCACGTTTTGATATAATAGTCTTTTCAGGATTGCATGCTTCCCAGGTCTCACATCTGTCACAACTCCCACTTGTTGTGTCATGTCAGATTATTTTTCTTTGTCTCAGATACAGTGTCTTTATCTGACTTTTGTGACGTGCCTAGCATACATCTGGATGCTACAAAATATCATACCATTTTTACAGCATATATTCATTTTACACTATTTGTCATGTAGGTGCAAGCTACAGTAACTAAATAGGAGTCCAGAATATAGCAAAACATCCAAAATAATCATCACCCAAACACTGAAGTTTAGACAGACCTGTAACACTGAATCCTAAACTTTATTTGGTGTTGCTTAGTGCCCCCACTCAGTTCAATTTAAGCATATTTTGACATAAGCACATTTAAAAACAATCACTGATGACTGACAACTGGGATGACTGGGATAATTGAATGCTATTGGACTTGGATTAGAATAACTAACAATGCATAAATGCAAAACTTAATGGGCTGTTCATCTGAAATAGTTTATGCATCGTCTTGTTTAATACTATCTCCTGCTATGTGTGTCCTGTTCCTTTCACTGTGTATGTGATTTTCTCACCTGTATCTTATCTCTGTGCATTAATTTTCTTTTTCTCCCAGCTAGTGAAAATATAGTCATCAATCAGTTGTTCCAGTCTAAACTGACACAGACAGGATCCCTTGTCCCTCCATATCATTCTCTTAAAATTAGAGGATCCAAAGCAGCCTTGCTCAATAAGAAAACATCAGTAGCCTATACAAGAGGAGAAGCAAAGAAATATATGGAGCTCAGTAAGGTAGGAGTTTGGAACTTTTTTTCACCCTTGAAGAACACTAGAGAAAAACCTTTCCTCATTGACTATAATGTCCAAGAAATCTGGGTATTTCAGAAAGCTCCATAAATTCCAGGCAACATTCTAAATTTTACTTGTTGAAATAATCAGGCACACCATTCTGATTGCAAAGCAACTGAGGAAACTATACAATATTATTGTTGATTGAAGGATCTCTGAAATCTACTGTCTTCCCTGGACAATATAGCAGTGAGTTCAATATTACAGCCAACAAAATTATTATGTGGAACACTGGATGCTTCATCTATGTGGCTGTCATAATGAATGTAAAATAACTTAAGGGACAGTAAACTTAGAGGGATAAATTTATCTTCCTTAATCTGTTGGTATTCATCACTTAAGAGGTTTATGGTTTACAAGCAATAATTTTATGTTCATGCATATATGTGGTATATTGGTTAAACTCTCATTCTCTGCCTGATTGTTTATACCATAAAAATTAAAGATGAACAGAACAGTAGACAATGTTAAGTTGAAGTTGGAGGAGAACTGTGTAATGTAGGCCTTTGTATATATCAATATAAATCTATTGAGCTGAAATTAAAATCCCTCAGTATCTGAGTTGGTCTTCACTTCCATTACCTGATTTCAGCCAAAAGTAAAAACAAAAAAGGAAACCACAACAATTGGGAGGCTGTCCAGAACAATCAATTGTTCGATTGCAACATTGTCCCTTGCAGGACAACATTTTGTCTTCCTCACTGAATCAAAAGATTTTGTAAAGTTATTGCCATTTTATAGTAGTGAAAATCAATGAAAACAAATTATGTTGAAGGGTTTGGTGGACCTAAAAACTTGGAGTATTACCTTTAAATAGAGGTCACATAATTGCTAAATCCAAGTTTGAAGCTATCATGGAATATTACCTCTTTCTAGAAAAGCAGGAAAGGTGTTCCCCGAACGAAGCAGGTGTATCACTAGGCCTATTGAGTTGCACAATTTTGTCTTTTGACATACTGCTGTAAAAAATCAATTCCAGCCACAAGATTGCAGAGTTTGCTCTCACATCTATTTGTGGGATGATCTATTCAGTTAACGCCAATGAATACTAATGGGAGTTTTTCATATAAATGCCCCTGGAAATTAGTATGACAACAGTTTACTCCCACTCTCAGTAAAGTCAATAGCAATATGGCTATTGACTTCAATGGTGCTGGTTTGAACCCTAGACCCTTAAAAAATGTGTTTATCATACCTTAATCTCCTCCTTTTTTCCAACACATAGCCTACAGAATCTATCCAGGGAGACAAGTATCAAAGGGGTAGACGTGTTAGTCTGGATCTGTAAAAGCAGCAAAGAGTCCTGTGGCACCTTATAGACTAACAGACGTATAGGAGCATGAGCTTTCGTGGGTGAATACCCACTTCTTCGGATGCATCTAGTGGAAATTTCCAGGGGCAGGTATAAATATGCAAGCAAGAGTGAGTAAGGCTAGAGATAACGATGAGGAACTAACCTCGTTATCTCTAGCCTTACTCACTCTTGCTTGCATATTTATACCTGCCCCTGGAAATTTCTACTACATGCATCCGAAGAAGTGGGTATTCACCCACGAAAGCTCATGCTCCTATACGTCTGTTAGTCTATAAGGTGCCACAGGACTCCTTGCTGCTATCCAGGGAGAGTATCAATTAGTTAATTAAAGTATCCATTCATTAATTATTATTTAGAATAACTGGGCATAGGAGTTATCTGTCTCCTTACAAACAAAATGACCCCATTTTGAAAGCCATAACCACAACACCTTTCTTAAGTTTATCATGGGGGTGAGCGTGGGGGGCTTAGAAAGCAGAAGAGGCCACGCAGGAGGAAGGAAGAGGGAATGCTCATAAGGTTTTATTAACTGGAGAGGGGTGATTTTCTCATGTGTTTGGGAAGGCTTTGGCAGCTGTTTGAGACTTGTCTCATTACAGTAGGCAGTGGGAAGAGATGAGCTAGGAGGTGTCCATGTGTGGGGATGGATAGGGCTGGGAGATGTAATTCAAATAGCAATGGTTTGAAGTGCCCATGTCACTGACTGGTAGAAGGAAATAAGGGTGGGTTGTGGTTTGGGAGGGGAGGGGAGGAGAGGTAGTAGGAGATGATATTTTTAGGTAGGTGATGTCTTTAGAGGTGGGTTAGTTGTGATTCCCATTCTTCTGTTGCTTCCCACTTCCTCTCTACTTTAAAGCTCATTTCAGCCTTAGCTCTTTCACGGGCTTAGCTAATTTCCTGTGTTTCTAAACACGCCCACTCACCTGCCTATATCTGTGTACTCACAGGCAAGATTTCCTCATTGATTTGGAGCATACTACCACAAAATGAGTTTGGGCACATCTGTGAAAGTCATGTGCTCCTTTGCAGCACTATCTGTGGTGGTGGTGGTGATGAGGGTAGTGCACCAGTCCAGTGCACAATTGGATCTGAAATCAGGTCATAATTCTGGAATGCACAGTAGGTCATGGTAGACCTGATGTCTGGTCATCCTCCTCCCAGTGAGGCTACAAACAAATTATACTCCAGACTAAAGGCTGTGAAACTCCTACAGGCTGTGTGGCCTCCTGGCACAGAAGAGACAAATAATGCCAAAATAGGAAGTTATTATTCATACTCTCACAACTCTCATGTGATCACATCAGCTCTTCTCCTTCTAGCCCCTTGGTAGCTTCCTGATGCAGACTTTTTTTGGCCTTGCTCTACACACTGACCTTTCCCTTTCATGGATCAGCCTTACAGCAGCTTTTATAAACCAGAAGACTAAATATAAAGTATTTGACTAGCTAAAGCTTTTTTATCACTGTTGACTCTTCATTGTGACTTTTCTGGATTATTTTGCTTCATTTAACTGTTAGTCTGCAAATAGAATCATAGAAATACAGGCTGGAATGGACCTCAAGAGGTCATCAAGTCCAGGCCCCCTGCACTGAGGCAGGGCCAAGTAAACCTAGGCCATTCATATGCAAGAAACCCCACGGTAGGCATATTTGGGATAAATACACCAATTACAAGATTGTTGGGATTTAAAACTTTAAAATATTGTGGAAGTAGAAACATATTGTAGGTTTCTCCTTCTAACAGTAATTATGGAGCTAGACACCCACACTTTCTCTTGTAGATCTGACAGAGGTACAAGATTTTCAAATATAAAACATTCTTGTCAAAGCCAAATTTGGTGTCTGTGAAGAACTGAAAGGAGATTTAGAGTGTATATGGAGAATTAAGACATGATTTGATACAACCCTTATTTCTGAATCCAAAGCAGAAAATATTCAAGATTAGGATAGTTTTGATTAAACTCATCTTCTGTTCCTGCATCCCTGTTCTCCAGTAGCCCTAACCCCAGAGGGAGGAAGCAAAGCTGTGGGTGTAACACAACAGACTGGGAGTTAAGCAACCAGAATTTTGTTCCTGGCTTTGCTACTGAATCAGTGAGTGAATTTGAGCTAGTCACTTAATTTGTGTGTGTGCCGCAGTTTCCCTTATCTGTAAAATTGAGATGACACCTGCATAAAATTAAGTTAATTACCCACATTTCTAAACCATTTTAGGATCTATGGATGAAAAACATTATAAAAGTGCTAAGTGTTATTAAGGGATCAGGGCTCTGCAGACCTCCAGTCTCTGTGCGAGGATGGAGATGAATTTTTTTTTTCAAATCTTGTTCCACTCTGTGAGATTTAAAAGAGTAAACAGCAGCAGTGTCCAGCACGGTGATTAAGTTGTGGGGCAATGCAATTCTTCTATAAACGGGATTTGACCTGGATGTGATTAGATGACTATGTACACTTGCATTTTGGTACAGCTGGATAGGATGGGAGTTGGCTAGAACATACCAACTCTGAGACAAAGGGAGTTATGGGCCAAGTGGACTAGAAAAATGGAACTGAAAGAGGGTCAAAGGGTAAAAGATTGTCACAGATATGTATAAGTATCCATGGATGTGAATAGTATCTTAATTTCTATATTCTTGGTGAAATCTTAGGGAAAGTCTACAATTAAAATGCTTCAGCTGCGCTGCTGTAGCACGTCAGTGAAGATGCTACTATACTGACAGGAGAGCTTCTCCTATCAGCATAGTTAATCCACCTCCACAAGAAGCAGCAGCTATGTCAATGGGAGAAACCCTCCATAGCACTGTCTACATGGGGGGGTTAGGTCGGCATAATTGTATCATTCAGGGGTGTGGATTTTTCACAACCCAGAGCAACATATTCATACTGATGTAAGTTTGTAGTGTAGACCTGGCATTAGACCAGGGGTTCCCAAACTTGGTTCGCGGCTTGTTCAGGGTAAGCCCCTGGTGGGCCGTGAGACGCTTTGTTTACCTGAGCATCCGCAGGTACGGCCACTCTCAGCTCCCAGTGGCTGCGGTTCACTGTTCCCGGCCAATGGGAGCTGCGGGAAGTGGTGGCCCAGCCTTCGTCACTTCCCACAGCTCCCATTGGCTGGGAACGGTGAACTGCAGCCACTGGGAGCTGCGAGCAGCTGTACCTGTGGACGCTCAGGTAAACAAAGCATCTCACGGCCCACCAGGGGCTTACCCTGAACAAGCTGTGAACCAAGTTTGGGAACCCCTACATTAGAAGCTAGTTGTCTGCCAGCCCTAATTTAGAAACCTCAGCAGAAGAAGCCAGCTTCTTGTGGCTCTTAAGATAATTAATCTTTACAGTATTGTCTCAAAGATACAAAGTGGACACTATTAAAAGGTTTTGTTTTCCGTGTTTACTAGTAGATATTACTGGTCCTGGTGGTACAGGAAATACCCGCTCATACTCATCATATTTTACATGATTTAAAAAATAATGTTTTAACTACATTCACCTGTAACAGGAGAAAAAAGTAATTCAGTCATGAATATCGGGGCTTTTTCATTCATAATTTACCATTATCCCTCGGAATTGTTGAATCCCACAGCCATTCAAAACCCGTCTAGTGATGAAGGGGGTCTTTGCAGAAATAAGTATTATGATATGCAGTCTGTATGTTACGCTAAATCTACAAGCTCTGATGCCATAACAACATTTTTACTTTGCCTCATTCTGAGAAGGAATGATTTTACATATGCACACATACTTATTTTCAGTGTAACAGTACATTTACATGCTGTCTTCAAATGGAATTTTGCACATACAATCGTACATGTCCACTTTTGAAATCAAAACTTTATTAATAGCCTTGGTTATGCAGATTTCTGTGGGCATCTAGCTATTCTCCTGGCTATTTTTGAAAATCTAGCCTCAAGTGATTTTTTGCTATATGACATGATTCAAACACAGCTTTATATTTGCCTCTATTAGTGAACTGCCTTACCAAGGAAAATTGTAATACTTGGCCTGTATTGGGATAACAATATTCTGTGTACACTTTTCTCACCCACAGTTGTTGAAAAAGAAAGGAACTTCCACATTTCTTCAGAGACTGGAACGAGGGGGCCCACTCACTATGGCCACACAGCTCAGGGTTAGTAAATGTTTGCTGGATAAAGATTTATAGAAGAGTTTTAAGCACAGAATGAAACTGTACAGATTACAAGGACAAGCAGAAGTATGATTTGCCTGAGTAACCAATTTGTGCATTCAGGTCAAGCCTTTTAAGAAAATGATGTGAAATACAGTTTTTTTTAAAAGGTAGATATATCTTATGTTATGCAACTCTTTCACTTCTGACAAATGACTGTTTGAGAATCTGTTGGGTTTTATTTCTCTCCACAGAAATCACTCTCAGATATTATTGGGAAGCTTCAGAACTGCACACCTCATTCTGTTCATTGTATCAAACCCAATAACTCTAAGCTGCCAGACTCTTTTGATAATTTTTACGTGTCTGCTCAGCTGCAGTATATTGGTGTCCTAGAGATGGTGAAAATCATACGGCATGGTTATCCAGTACGCCTCTCTTTCACTGACTTCTTGTCAAGGTAAATTCTTTTGAGTTTGATAAAAGCTTTTTATTACCTACAGCACAGTGCCTTCTATCATATTGTGTAAGTGTTTACACTGTTATTTTGTTGATGAGCCTTTCAGATTTTCTTTAGAGAAAAATTACTTGAGCTGGCATAGAGCACAGTTCTTTAAATTGAAGGAATCATACACATGATGCATAAATAAATCTTATATAGGAACTATTTCTTGATTGATCAAATATGTAAATGATTGAACTTTAGTAGCATCAATATATAGCGTAAAACATTAGCATAGTATCTCCATGTAATTTTTGTTTTAAATTGGTTTAGAACAGGAAATGGTCACATCACTTTCATCATCATTTTCTAGTCTGTTATTGGGCTCTTGTGAGATCTAGTATTCATATCTCAAGTGCTGGTTTATTTTGGTGCTTAGTCTGGTGAGGGGTTACAAGTGTTTATACTGTAAATCCACATTTCACTGCTGCTATCAGGGAAAAAAAGGGAATATTTGAAAAGGTGTGGCAAAGGGGAGGAAAGCAGAAATGTATCACCACTTTTGGGGCCAAACCATCACTTTTCTTCCTCCCTTTTAATCACTGTTTTTTGTATATTTCTGTGTCTGTAACATTTTCATGAACTTCTTTTAATACTGCAGCAAAATTAAACTGAATGTTGTCTGATCAAAAGAAATACAAGAAAAGAAATTTGACGTCTTTTCATATATTTAGGTGTATTATTTCTTACTCAGAGAAGGGAGTACACTTAAAATACTTATTTTGAAACGATTATTTTGATTACAGTAACCGCTACTTTGATGATACTCTGCAAGCTCACCAAACAGGAGAAAAACAGCTCAACACTACTCTCCTGCAGAAAGGTGCTGCCTGCTAACCTCAGTGCTACCAACCTGCTGTGCGGGATGGGGGGCACTCAGGGGAGGGAGCCCCTACTCTCAATTGAGTGCATGGAGTACATGTCACAGGACCATGCTTAATCCTCTTTGCATGCTTTGCACTGTCACCATCTGGCCAATTGTATTTAGATTTTATTTTTTGGAAATTGGAGGAGGAACATAAGCCCCTTAGATCAGACCTTGGTCTTCATTTACCTTGCTAAAGTGTTGTGACGAAGTGGGAATGTTCTTAATGTTTTCTCTGAATACTGTGTGGGTGCCTGAGTTTCCCCTGTGCAGTTCTTAAGTATCTAGGTGGTGTGATAAGGGTGTGTGATTGTTGCCGAGCCCTAAAGGGCCAGTCTGATGGTGTCTGCACAGAGAATGGCTGACGCCCTGTCTCCTGGCAACTGATGGCCGGGGCCCCTCCCCTGCAAAGGTGCCAACCTAAGGTGTTGGAGAACAAAAAGATCAGGTGGCCTCCTGGCCCGGGAAAGAGAGAGAGGCCAGAGGAGGGGCTGGAGGGGGTTTCAGTTTGGAGCTGGCTTGGGAAATGGAGGGGGGCCCAGATGGGGCTCTAGCCTTCCTGGCCCCAAGATGGACCTGATTTAGGGGTCCTGTTCTCTGTACCTACAAGCTCTGTTTTGGACTGTGTTCCTGTCGTCTAATAAACCTTCTGTTTTACTGGCTGGCTGAGAGTCATATCTCACTGTGGAATTGGGGTGCAGGGCCCACTGGCTTCCCCAGGAGCCCCACCTGTGCGGACTCGCTGTGGGAAGCACACAGTGTGAGAAGGGGATGTTGAATGCTCCGAGGTCCGACCCAGGAAGGTCGAAGCTGTGTAAGCTTCTTGCCCTGGAGACAGTATGCTCACAAAGAGGAGACATGCTCCCCCAGAGTCCTGACTAGCTTCGTATGGAGTAGTTCCAGGCATTGCCCGGTGACTCCGTGACAAGTGTCATGTGTATTTGTCATCATTTGCACTTGTACCAAATCACCATTGTAACATCCTCGGTATCCATGGGTAAGGCTGTGATTTAGTCATGGAGGCCATGGAAGTCACAAAGACCTCTGTGACTTCAGCCAGTGCTGGCTGGGAGCTGCAGGGTTCCCTGCCAGCTGCAGAGGCAGGAAGCGGGGGGTACCCCTGCAGCTCCTGACCACTGTGGATGGCAGGGGGAGCCCCACAGCTCCCCACCACTGCTCCTGGCCATCACAGGTCACAGGGGGGATCGGCTGCTCCCAGCTGCTGCGGGCAGCAGGGGTGACCCAGCGGCAAGGGGAATCCCTGCTCCTCCCAGCTGCTGTTGGTGGCAGGGGTAATCCCCACTGCTCCCAATCCTGTGGGCAGCAGGGAGGACCCAGTGGCAGGGGGAATCCCCGCTGCTCCCAGCCACCACAGGCAGCAAGAGGGAACCCCGCCGCTCCTGGCCGCCGCAGAGGGTAGGGTGAATCCCCAGAGCTCCCGACCACAGCAGTGGCAGGGGGGATCCCTGCTGCTCCCAACCCTGCAGGCAGCAGGGGGAACATGGTGGCACGGAGAATCACCACTGCTCCCGGCCACCGTGGGTGGCAAGAGGAACCCCTGCCGTTCTCGGCCACCGCAGAGGGCAGGGGGAATCCCCAGAGCTCCCCACCATGGCAGGTGGTGGGGGGATCCTTGGAACTCCCAGCTGCTGCAGGTGGCAGGGGGGACCCTGGCAGCTCCCAGCCACAGCGGGAGGCAAGGAGGATCCCCACTGCTCCGGGCCTCCACAGGAGGCAGAGGGGAGCACCGCAGCTTGGAACAAGGTTGTAATGATTGGTAGATAGGCCTATAAGCAAACATTTTAACTGGACACTTCAAACACAAGAAGATCTGTCATGCTCAGAGGCCCAAGGGATGAGAGATTAATGCATCCCCTACCTTCACTCTCAAAGAGTGAGTGCAGTGACTCATTGATTGGCTGAGTTGTAATGAATGTAGTTGTGTACTCAGCAGCATTTGTTACCAAATTGAGGGGTTTTCTTTCCTCCAAGGCTGAATTTGCTATCTCTACAGTGTTCCCAGCCTTTGCCAGTCCAAGGAGCAAAGGATAATTGTAGTAGATCTCAAAGCACTTTACAAAAAAGGTAATTGAGGGCAGGATCCCGACTTGATGGTATATCACACTGCTGCTAGACCGCTTGTTCAGTCCCATTTTAGGGGGGTTGTTTTTATGTTTTATTTTTTGTATTAGTCTCTATTAATATAACCTGGGTGATATGGCCAGGATAAATAATTGGTTAAATGGTAAGCTTAAAAAGTGAATGCTTTTCTAAGGGCAAATAAATTGATTGATTGTTTGAAGTAGTGGCCTTTGTGGAAAAGGAATGGTGTAACAGGACAAATGGGTATCATATTAGCAAGAAGGTACTGTTCAATTTTTCTGGGCTGCGTTTAGATTAATTTGTTTTATAGTTTATTAATTATGAATAAATATAAG
Organism: Emys orbicularis; assembly: GCF_028017835.1. Classification (NCBI taxonomy): domain Eukaryota; kingdom Metazoa; phylum Chordata; order Testudines; family Emydidae; genus Emys; species Emys orbicularis. The sequence continues at coordinate 260,743,404 of NC_088683.1, read as the reverse complement.
TAGTCTCCAATGTATGTGATGAGTCGTTTTGTAATATTTTTTGGGGGGGAGGGGTCTGAAGAAAGGAAATTGTAAAGAAAAGGTTTCTGTATACAAGAAAGTTGCTTCCTGAGCAATGATACTTTAAACATTAGCTGTAATACTATTACTTTTTTGGCTTAATCACTTCTGGAATATAGAATTAAAAGTTAACAGTTGCTCAATAAACTAGTCAATCACCAAGGATCACTGACCTAGACTGAAATCTTCTGGAAGTTCTGGTTAAGTGGAAGTAATGCCAGGTACTGTCAATGAATATGTAATAAATACTATAAATAGATACTATTAAATGCTGTTAAAACAGCACAGGTATAATTGTCAAATGATAAATATGATTACTGTGGGATTTGCCAACTCTTGCTGCAGTAGTTCTGCTGAATGTGCCTGCAGTGTTGGCTCAGTTTCTAAAGCTTATCAAGCAGCATACAGTAAAACAAAAGTGCCTACAATTATTTAAAACTTTTGAAAAATTATATCCGCAGCTTCTGCTTTAACCGCTTAAGAATTTGCAAATCTTGGGCACATCTCAAAAAAGATATACTGGCATTAGAAAAGGTTCAGAGAAGGGCAACTAAAATGATTAAGGGTTTGGAACAGGTCCCATATGAGGAGAGATTAAAGAGGCTAGGACTTTTCAGCTTGGAAAAGAGGAGACTAAGGGGGGATATGATAGAGGTATATAAAATCATGAGTGATGTGGAGAAAATGAAGAAGGAAAAGTTATTTACTTGTTCCCATAATATAAGCACTAGGGGCCACCAAATGAAATTAATGGGCAGCAGGTTTAAAACAAATGAAAGGAAGTTCTTCTTCACACAGCGCACAGTCCACTTGTGGAAGTCCTTGCCTGAGGAGGTTGTGAAGGCTAGGACTATAACAGGGTTTAAAAGAGAACTGGATAAATTCATGGCGGTTAAGTCCATTAATGTCTATTAGCCAGGCTGGGTAAGGAATGGTGTCCCTAGCCTCTGTTTGTCAGAGGGTGGTGATGGACGGCAGGAGAGAGATCACTTGATCATTACCTGTTAGATTCACTCCCTCTGGGGCACCTGGCATTGGCCACTGTCGGTAGACAGGATACTGGGCTGGATGGACCTTTGGTCTGACCCAGTACGGCCATTCTTATGTTCTTAGATTTTGAAATCCTAGCCTCCCTTTTTATGCCTGCACTTTGCATACACAATCAATGTCATACAGACATCAAAGTAGCTGATTTGTAAGCAAAAATCTGATATGTGGAAGAAATCTATAATCTTTTCACTAATGTATTTTTCTGCTGGAAAGAAAAAAAATAGTAACAGAAATAAAAAAGAGACTGTGTTCACACAGCCCTCCCAAACCATTGTACGTTCTAGTTTTTGCATTAACAATCACAATGTACCATACAACCTACGGACAGACGATGTCCAACCAGACTTTCACTGGGAACTGGGTAACAGACTTGATGTTTGTTGGTGTCATATGCAACTGCAGAACATGCATAATATCCAAGAACCACTAGTGTAGAATCACAGGGACAAAAAGCTTTGAGGCACTGAAAGAGTCCAGTCATGTTAGCAGCACTTCCTAGGCCCTAACCTCTCTGTATCAATTAATGAAATGGAAGCTGGCTGAGCTTCATGTCATTCACCTCACTTGGTGCTCAAGGCAAACCTGTAAAAGCCATTTGGGGTATAAATGTTTTAAAATAGTGATAATGTTCAAGGACCCATCCAAAGTAATGAGCCAACCTTATGTTTCTTTCTCACTGATGATGATACTCTGCAAGCTCACCAAACAGGAGAAAAACAGCTCAACACTACTCTCCTGCAGAAAGGTGCTGCCTGCTAACCTCAGTGCTACCAACCTGCTGTGTTCAGGTAGGATGAGGCAGTAATGTGCTCCTGTTTTCTTGTTCATTATTTGAAACAAGTTTATTATGGCCCCATCTTTCTCAAATTATTTTCTAAAATGACATTTTGCATCTTGGATTAGAAACTAACAAAATTAAGGCTAAAAGAGAACCTCCCTGCCCCAGGTACAAATTTTATGTGACACTTTTGTAGTGTAATACAACCCTAGAGGAGCGCCTCCTTGTGGGCATTTGCCAGGCTTTTTTACTGGACCCAAACTTTGAGTCCCAGGTGTTCTTGACTTGTTGGGCCTGGGCAGAGTTTAGGTACTGTGTTTCTGGCCCTGGACCTCTACTCACACACTCCATGTCCAGACCCAATGTCTGACAGCCCTCTTGGCAGTAGGGACCTCACAGTCTAGGCCCTGAAACTAGTGACAGTTCCTTCAAGCCTTCTCAGCAGCTGCTGCATGATGAGACAGTTCCACTGAGACTGTAGAATCTATAGTTTACTGTTCCCCTCTGTGGAACTACATGACAGCCTAGGCAAGTAAAGGAATTTTCAATCACACATCCACTTTGCTCACAGAGAAAAAAGAGATATGCAAATCTATCAAAGAACACCAAGCACACAAACTGTAGAAATCATAGATATGTAGGACTGGAAGGGACCTTGATAGGTCATCTAGTCCAGTCCCTGCACTGAGGCAGGAATAAGTATTATCTAGACTACCCCTGAGAGATGTTTGTCTCACCTGTTCCTAAAAACCTCCAGTGACAGAGATTCCACAACCCCTCTAGGTAATTTCACGCTTAATTACCCTGAGAGTTAGAAAGATTTTCCTAATGTCTAACCTAAATCTCCATTGCTGCAATTTAAGTCCATTATTTCTAATCCTGTCCTCAGTGATTAAGGACAACAATTTATCACCCTCCTCTTTATAACAATGTTTTATGTGCTTGAAGACTGTTATCGTGTCCTCCCTCAGTCTTCTCATCTCCAGACAAAACAAACCCAGGTTTTTTTAATCTTTCCTCACTGGTCATGTTTTCTAGACCTTTAATCATTTTTGTTGCTCTCCTCTGGACTTTCTCCAATTTGTCCACATCTTTCCTAAAGTGTGGTGCCCAGAACTGGACACAATACTCCAGTTGACACCTTATCTGTTCTGAGTAGAGAGGAAGAATTACATCTTGTGTCTTGCTTACAACACTCCTACTAATATATCCCAGAATGATGTTTGCTTTTTTTGCAACAATATTACATTGTTGACTTAAATTAGTTTGTAATCCACTATAACCCCCAGGTCCTTTTCTGTAGTATTCCTTCCTAGGCAGTCATTTCTAATTTTGTATTTGTGCAATTGCTTCCTAAGTGTAGTACTTTGCATTTGTCCTTCTTGAATTTAATCCTGCTTATTTCTTCAGTTTGTCAAGTTCATTTTGAATTCTAATCCCGTACAACAAAGTGCTTGCAACCCCTCCTAGCTTGGTATTATCCGCAAACTTTACAAGTATTCTCTGAATGCCATTATCCAAATCATGATATTGAATAGAACCAGATCCAAGGCAGATCCCTGCGGGACCCCACTCAATATGCCCTTCCAGCCTGATGTGAGCCATTGATAACTACTCTCTGAGTTTGGTTTTCCACACAGTTGTGCACCCACGTTGTAGGTTAGTCTAGGCTATATTTCCTTACTTTGTTTATGACAAGGTTCTGTGAGACAGTATCAAACACCTTACTGAAGTCAAGCTATATCACATTATTGCTTCCCCTCACCCCCATCCACAATGCTTGTTACCCTGTCAAAGAAGGCTATTAGGTTGGTTTGATGTGAATTGTTCTTGACAAATCCATGTTGACTGCTACCTATCACATTATCTTCTAGCTGCGTACAAACTGATGGTTTGTTATTTGTTCCATTATCTTTCTGGGTGCCAAAGTTAAGAAATCCCTGCCTCTGTTTCTTCACTACTCCAAGAGTCCTTTGGGATTTGGTCAATGTCATTTCACAGTTCCAGGACTCAGTTCTTTTCCTCCTACCCATTCCTGACTATTTCTGCTTCTGGTCTCTTTACTTAAAAATAGCCTGTGAGACAGTCTCTCTTTTATAAAATTGCAGTCCCCTTTTTCAAGACTACCCTCAGGTGATCTTAGTTGGGAAGAATCGGTTCTTCGAATAGTGTCCCTATGGGTGCTTCACTTCACATGTGCCATGTGCCTTTGATGGGAGGTCTTCATTAGCAGTGTCCATTTAGCCCATGCATGCACTGCTGATGTCCTCATGCCCCACACCGATGCTACATCAGGCTGCGTGGTGAACACCCTCAGTTCCTTCTCAACCACCTGGGCCTGAGGCGGAGATTAGTATGTCCACAGTGTACCTGGGCTGCTTGCTGACTTAGATCTAACTTACTTTATTTTAGGTTAGCTAGTTAGTTAGTAGTGGTAGTTAGTTAGCTACTGGTTATTTGAGAGACTGTTTTGTTTTATTTTGGGGAAATCCTCTCTGTGAGCAGCATGGCTGGTTCACCAGGGTTTAAATGTCACCTCTTGTGTAAGGAAGCTATCCTAGTCAGCGACGGACACCCTATGTGCATTTGCTGCCCAGGAAGTTGCATGTCTCACAGAAGTGTAACTTCTAATTAGCCCTCAAATCCAGGGCACAGAAGAACTGGGAAATCAAGCTACAACTGTTAATGATGGAGCGCTCCCTTCACCCTGCTTCAGAGTCAGGTCAGAAGAACCCCCTTGTATATCCATCTCCAAGGTTCTCCATCACCTCTTCAGCCTCGGCGCAACATTCTCCTACAAAGGAGGCTTCCTCTAAAGGGAAAGACTTCCTTAGAGACTTCCTCTAAAGATCCTACAGAGACTTCCTCCTTGAGGCTCAGTACTGTAGAGGCAAAGGGCTCCTCTGGTACCAATAAATCATGAAAATCCCATAGTTTTTCTAAGAGTAAGCATAGCACTGAGAAGACTCCAGTACCATCTTGCGGAGATGGTATGAGCAAACATAAAAGATCAGTACTGTCGGACTTAACCGTTTTTCCAGTACCCCACTGAGCTCTTTGGTACTGTGTAAGACTAGCCTTCATCCATGTCAGTACTGTCTGGGAAGCACTCAAAATCCTCAGTACTGTTCTGCAGGGACAAACGTACTGGGCCACCAGTACCGCGACTCAACTCCATTCAGTACTGCAAGACTTTAGGTACCTAAAGAACTTATTGGTAACTGCTGAACCACAGTCTCCATTGCTTGCAGGCACTCTCTCAGTAATGAGAACCACTCAGTCTCCGGACACTTATACACTCCTGGTACCATCACCTCCCCTTTCGGTTGGAACTCCCCCATTAGAGGCAAAAAGAGGATAGTGATGGAGACCTACCTTTAGTATTATCAATATCTGTCCAGTATTCTTCTGTGTACCCTTGCAGAAACCCCCTTTCTCAAAGAGACATGGAATATGTGTGGGAACCTCATCAGTCTTGGTGGGAGCAAACCTAGATGCCATCCCCTCCCCCATATGGTCCTCAATGGCCATATTGGGATCCATGGGCAGCGTATTGCTGACAGTTCTCCAGGGCCCCGCCCTTCTCTCATTGGGATGACAGGGACATTCAAGTTTCTTCTCTTCAGCAACAGGAGGAAATGTTCAAGGATCAGGAGGCTAGGACAGACAAAGAATATACCCCTCAAACAACAATCTTGTCCTTATCACCTGATGAGGTGGTAATGCCTCCTCCTCCATCTATGGCTGGTGATTTTTGGCAGTTTCAAGCCCTCATTAAATGGGTGGCAGACTCCCTACAGAAACCTCTTGAGGAGATTAAAGAATCTCAATATAAACTGTTGGATATTCTTCACTCTGGCACACCCTCCAGAGTTGCCCTTCCTATCAGTGAGGCTCTGCTGGAACCTGCGAAAACCATTTGGCAAACCCTGGCTACAGTAACATCTACAAGTAAGAGAGCTGATAAAAAATATCTTCCCACCAAGGACTCAGAGTTCCTCTTTTCTCACCCTATTTTCTCACCCAAACAATAGTGGTATGAGTCCACCATGTATGACAGAGACTAGAAGGGACGTTCTGGGGAGAAACTCTTACTTATCGGTCGCTCTACAATTCCTCATTGCAAATTACCTGGTGCTGATGGCCAAATAAAACTTTACAAATTGTGCAGAATATGTTTCCTTTATTCAGCACTTTCCTCCAGAACAAATGGAACAATTTCAGGCTCCCACTACTGAGGGGCAGTTCCTGGCCAGAATATCTCTTCTGGCAGCGCTCAATGCTGCACATATCTGCACAGTATCAGAGGGGTAGCCATGTTAGTCTGGATCTGTAAAAAGCAACAGAATTCACCCACGAAAGCTTATGCTCCAATACAACTGTTAGTCTTAAAGGTGCCACAGGACTCTCTGTTGCTTTTGATATCTGCACAGGGCATCCCGGTTTTCCAGAATACGGTAGACGATCGCATGTTTGATGGACTGAAGTTGTTTGCAGAGAATACCATGAGGCTTGCACTTTTGTGACAGAACATGTGAGATTATGCCTTCTCTGGTTCTAGGGGTGGTTCAGATCAGTTTACTCGCCAAACAGGCATGACCTAGACAAACAGATGTCAGTTCCTTAACAGGGAAAACACTCTCTCTAGACTGTTGGAAGGCTCGTCACAATGTAGGAGAGGCTGTTCCCTTCCTCCAACCAACACCTATGATAACTGTTGTGAGGCAAACTTGCAGCCAGCCCAGTGCTGCTCACTTAGCTGCCATGACTGCTACTGACCGACTCCAGCCCTTCATCCATCTCCTGACCCCCAGACCCTCGGACTGACTCCAACCTGGCTCCAACCCTTGGCCTGCATCTGGACTCCGACTACAATATTGATTTGGTTTATCTACAGATTTGGATAATCCTGCTTCAACTTTGGCCCGCATCTGGACTCTGATAATGACACTTATGGGCTTGCCTATGAATTCTGACTTGGTTCTGACCCAAGGTCTGTTCCCAGACCCCAGTTTCAGCGCAGCCCCCAGCCTGTTCCTGACCCTCTGTCTGACTTCGACCACCTCTCCAACCACTAGACCTGACTGCCTGGAACCAGAGCCTAACAATTATACCCATGGATGAATCTTTGTTAGGATGGAGGGTGCATCTCGGTTCTCTCATGGTACAGGGCAGGTGGTCACCCCAAGAAACCATCCTCCATATGAACCTGTTGGAGCGTAGAGAGGTCAGAAATGCCTGTCTCCATTTTCTACCTTTCATCAGACACAGGTTTATCAAAGTCATGAGAGACAACGTGCCCTGCATATTCTATATCAGTTGCAGGGGAGGAGCAAGAACCCTCCCCCTCTGAGCTGAAGCAATTATAGTATGGAACTAGTGCATAAAACATTGCATAGGAATCTCAGCAATGTATCTCCCGGGCACGTAAAATGTCAGACAATGCTCTCAGCAGGTGTTTTTCCCAAGACTACAAACAGGAGTTGGATTTCCATGTTCTTCTCAGCATATTTCAGACTTGGGGGTTTCCGGAAGTGGATCTCTCCACCCCAGCTATGAACAAAAAAGGTCATCTATTCTGTTCAAGGGGGGATCTAGGTCACAATTCCTCAGGGAACGCCTTCCTCCACACTTGGATGAAGATGCTGTTTTATGTATGAACACATAAAACACAGCACCTTTCATTCTCCGAATGGAACACAAAATCAGAGAGGATAAGTCCAGAGTTATCCTAATAGCCCTGACATGTTCGAGGCAGATGTGGTTTCCTTACCTGCTTCACCTAGCTCTTTGTCCAGCGATGAATCTTCCAATCACTCCTCAGCTCCTCTCCCAGAATGATAGTCATCCCAATCTGAGCATTCTCAATCTCGAGGTGTGGCTTCTTGATGGTTCATGGGGTTAGAGTCAACCTATTCTGCAAAGGTACAACAGATATTACTAAATAGTAGGAAAGATTCTACCAGAAATACCTTCAAAAGTGGAGAAGATTTAGTCACTGGTTGGAGCTTCAGAAAGCTTTTTTTTTTTTTTTTTTTTTAAATAAACCATTCAAGAGGTGTTAACATTTTGATTATTTCATTCTTAAGGACAATTTAAAAAGATGACAAAACTAATCAGTTCTTACTGCAAATATTGTGATGAGGATAAAATGTCACAATAATAGTTTCTTGTGATAATCATGGCAATAGGTAGAGGGGAATACATACAATGACTATTTTAATTACAGTGTGATGTTTTTAATCTGACTGCAATTTTGAAGTTCCCCGTAGAAGTCGTACTTCACTGAACTTAAAATCTGCAGTTCCGTTCAGGTTCATCTACAGCCCTCATCGCTGTGGAATCTGATCACCTTCCAGAAGAGCAGTCAGGGATCTGACTGTTAATCTCTCACAAACAGTTCTTTCTTTTTTCCTCTCTCCTTTTCCTCAGAAGGAAATTAGGAGAGTATTTTTTAAAATATATATTGAGAGTATTTTTTAAAATATATATTGAGAGTGCAAAAAGTGGAGAAGCTAGCTTTGTGTTAGCAGGAAATGTTGATCTAAATATACCTCAAACTGTCTATGAAGAAAGGAAACTGCAGAACAGTCTGCAGACACTAATGAACAGGTTAGGTAGGACATTAGTAAGAATTATGTAGTAAGTACACTTACAAAGTGACAGGTGATCAGATTGGCTGGCCTATTTTAGCCCTAATGTATAACACTAAAAAATAACTCTGCTCACAGACTAGTGCCTTGATGTATACTAAGACTCCATTAATCTTTATGAAAGAAACTGGTGTAAATTGGAATTGCTCCATTCAAGAAAATGAAGCAACACAAAGTTACATCAACTCTAGATTTGGCCTATTATGTAATATGGTGTCACAGATTTAGAAACTGAATTGGTGGTTCTCATTAGTGTTGATATTAGAATAATTTTTGTTTGACAAAATAAAATAAGCATTCTTCTCTTGAAATATAGCTTTCATGTACATTTTTCATGAGATCAGTGTTGAGTCAGCAGAAAAGATAGAGCAAGTCAAAAATGTTGACACAGTCATTTTGAGGACACTGCAAATACAAATTAGAAATGTGACAAAGACAAATTTACCTCGACTCTGGATGCCATGTGCAAAGCTAAATCTGAGCAAGTCTGGAAGTGAGAGTATTTCTTTGTAAGTAGACAAGGAAGTTTCAGGAAGCACCAAACTCTACCAAAATGCCTTCCTTAGTGAAAGGGGAAAAACAATTTAGAGTTGGGAGGTCTCTCAGAGAAGGTGCATATTGTCAATGTATATCATGGACTCATCGGGTACCAATGTACATTAAAGAGAAAAAAAATCTCATACAGAGCAAACTGAGAAATAGAATTGAAATAGAAACTGAGAATACTCAGTTTTTCTGGGGTGAAAATCTCTAGCACCTGGAACAGATCCAATGGAAGGCTATATTTATTTGATTTTGGCCAATGGAGCAATGCCAAGAGGCAGTAGCAGAGGTTGGTTTCTGGCCCTGTAACTCCTGTGAGCACATTTAAAAAGTCAGTTAAATGTACAATACTTCTTAGATTAAAACAACCTCGGGATCTGGTTTTTATCCTCTGTGAAGGCCTTTAATTTAGCTGTCTCCCACATTCTCTCTTACTCCTCTATAACCCCCCAAATTAAATAAATATAGTAACTAGGTATATGCAACCCAAATAAATATTTTCCCAATATGGGCTCTTATTTTGTCTGCTTTGGTTTCATTATAAATATTTTTCACATCCCCAATTACAATGCTTTCAGGGAAGGAAGGAGTTGATGTGTGATGGGGGAGGTTCACATGTGTAAATAGTGTAATCAGAAGACTATCATGTCATCAGATTACAGTAAGGCTATGTCTATACTACAAAGTTAAATCGATTTAAATTATGTCGATGTACAGCCACCGGTGTAATTAAACCACTGTTGCATATCCACACTATGCTCCTTGTAGCTATCCCACTGTGCAGCTGGCTGCAGGGTGTTTTGGGAAGGGTTTGCAGTGCCTCATGGGGGGCAGATTCAGCATCACATGATGCATGTTTCTCAATCCCATCATGCCATGGGCATCCTATTAGGTTTCCAGCCGCTTTTCAACTGCCCTGGTAACCTGTGTTCTAGAGGTTTTTCTCCTTTTAAATACAATCTCTCTGAAAACTTTAAAAAGTTAATTCCAGTTACAGAGTTATTAAGTGCCAACCCTAGTATCTCTGGACTGACATCCTGGCCCAATTCCCATATATCCACTAGAAATTGACTTTTCCATCTCTCAGGGTTAACCAAATATTTATTAAAGGAATAAATAACTTTTTGTTATCCTGCTGTATCCTTATAATTTCCACGCATTTTGTGCATGCATGAATTTTAAAATTCAGGCTGTTTTCAAACAGGAGGACACAGCACCAAGATAGCATGGTAATAGGTGCCGTATGAATACCTAGATTAGAAAGATAGATTTAAATTAGATTAGTTTACTAAGACAAATGAATCAAAAGTTCTTGACTCATATCCCAAAAAACTGCCCAAATTCTGTCAGAAACTAGCAACTAACAAAGTTAAAAGATTTCAGCCCCCCTATGTTTCTACCAAGATAATATGATTCTTAACTACCTCGTAATTTGTGGGTAGCACATAATGACAAAGACAAATCCACAGAAAATTATATATGGTAGTAAGAAGCTTCGTTAAATGTCTGACATAGGAATAAACCTGTTAAAAGAAAGTATTATCAGCCACTACTATCTCTACAAATCTGTACACATTAAAATGCTTCTAAGCAAATTCCTGTTAAACGAATAAACCTCTTAAATTAATAAAAACACAGGCCAGCTAAGAGAAAAAACATTTTAAAGAAATAAATCCATTGTACACTAGTTTATGCAATGCAAATATGTAAGACAACAGAATTACCTGGTTAAGGAGCAAATTTTGACAAGAATAGACTAATTTACTTAAATAACGTAGCTTTAAAAGAACAATTGTTCAGTCATTGATTAAGTCAGTATATCTGTATTTCCCCATGGCCAGAACAAAATACGCTGGTTTACTCCCAGCTTGACTGCTAGTACTTTCCCAACATTTGACTTGATACTACATACATATAACTGCAACCCTTTCCAAGGCCATTCCACCTCTCAGTCTCTCCTCCTCTTTCATGCCTCCCTGGTACCGCAAATGCTAGGCTTTTCTTTCCTGTCTCCTTAACACAAACAGATGTTTGCTCTCTCCTACACCACCTTCTGAAGATTCTGACATCCTGATAGCCTCCACCAGAAGAAGCAGATACTAGTGGAGGCTGTCTAGGGCCTGATTCCCAGTCTGACTGAATGATGTGAGTGAGATAGGTGCTGTTAGTGACAATTGAAAGGGAATATAGAAACCTGATACACATTTGAATGTGCGGGTTCCATTTACTTATAGGGTCAGGACTAGGCCTTACTCTGCTGTGTCTTACACCAGTTTAACTCCATCAATTTCAGCTGAATTACTCCTGTCATACACCAATGTAAACAAGCGCAGAATCTGGCTCATTGTTTCTACAGAGGTCTCAGGCAATGCCCCATGGAAAATACTGGGTGTGTACAGACTGCATAAGCTATAAATACTCTTCTAGCTTTCACAGGTAGAGAAATCTTAGTGAAGATGGAATTTCAAGCATCCTTATCATGGAGGATAGGTCCATCAATGGCTATTAGCCATGATGGGCAGGGATGGTGTCCCCAGCCTTAGTTTGCCAGAAGCTGGGAATGGGTGACAGGAGATGGATCACTTGATGATTACCTGTTCTGTTCATTCCCTCTGGGGCACCTGGCATTGGCCACTGTCAGAAGACAGGATACTGGGCTAGATGGACCTTTGGTCTGACCCACTAGGGCCGTTCTTATGTTCTTACGAAACCCTCCCTCCAATGTTATTGAAGTGCACAAAGAGAAGCCCCCTCTGGAGAGAGCTACAGATAGACTTCAAGAGGAGCTTTCTTTGCTCTCAGGGTCTCAGAAGGGCTTAAAAAGGATCTCCTCATTGCCCTGAACTCCTGGCTACCTGAGCCACCAGTTGCATTGGAGAGATTATCTGCATTTCTGTGCTTATGGGCCAGTCAGCCTTGCAGCACTGGAGGCTGAGATAAGAACCATTAGAGCAAAAGAGACCTAGCAGTGGAGAACAATAAAAGCAGAGAAGAAAAGGGAACTCAACCTTGACTGAACACAAGGCTCAATCCTAAGAAACAATATTTTCTGTCAAGGTCAAGGCCTCCCTCCCTCTCAGTACTTTTGCTTTCTGCTTTTGATACACACACAATTCTAAGTAGTGCCTGCCTCAGCCTGCCAAATTGACTAGGCAGTGCTTACCCTGACAGCTAATGAGCTGCTACTAGTGTGGGTGAGGCTGCACCAGGCCTGTCCTGGCTGGGGAAATGTACATGGAAGGTCAGAAAAGAGCTGATCAGAGGGACAGATAAGTATCAGGATGGCATAGTGTCTGCTCAGATCAAGCCCTGATTCTTCTGTGGCACAGTATAATAAATAACAACTGATAAAGGGCCAGATTGTGGTCCACTTACTCACATGGAGTAGTATCTATCTCCTCAAGTAGTCCAATTGAAACCAGCGTGTTCACTCACTGAGTGAGGTGCTATTCAACAAGAGTCAGAGCTGCAGATTCTGGTCCTAAGTCAGGCCTGTCTTTTACCCATTGTGTGTTGTTATGAGGCAGCATACAGTAATGAAGGAGAGGATTCCATGCACAGGTTAGAATGAATACACGATGTGTGTTTCTAGGTTCCTTGCCTTCTTGAGAAATATAATTGTGGAGCAGAGAATAGTGTGATAAACCTCTTTACACACCACTTCACATCAGCTCCATGCTATACAATATCAAGTCTAGTGGACTGACAGGAATCCTAAATTTGCTCTACGATCTGTGTATTCTGTGTAGCAATGCAGCATTCTGCTGCTTCTTCACTGATATGTCTCCTGTGTGGGGTGTGCACATGCACCAGTGAGGGTAAACTAAAGGAAAGTTCCATCTATCTGTGGTTACATCTCAATGTTTACAGAGCTACAGGTGAGTTCTTATAGGGCTGGTTGCAGGGTGGATTGATTTAAATAAAAGTGATTAAAATCATGTTTAAATCCCCAAGTGGAAAGGCTAGATTTAAATCATGAATTTTAATCAACTTTTCCATTTGTACTTCAGTTATTTTCTAAAGAAAGGTGTATTCTTACAGGTGATATAACCATTAAAACATGTTGATTTACAACTAAACAGAGCCTTTACCCTAGACTTGGTACATTTTTTTTTCTACCTGGAAGGGTACACTATAACAATATCATTTATTTAAACCATTAATATTTTCAGATTCTTATTAATTGCACATTTTAGTATGTTAGAAAATGGTCCATGATATTGTTTATTTACTAGATAATTAACTTGTTGCTCATGATTTGTGCCAAGCTGCATTTGGATGGTAACTGGAATTTAATTAAACACACAAAACAGCATAAAAACATTATTTTTATTAAACAAAACCATCTTAAATGTTCTGGATACATAAACTTCTCTTATCAAAACATATTTCACGTTTACAACTAAATGACTTATTAAATGGAGGGATTAACTTCAGTCAGTGAATTAATTGATTATTTCAGGTCAGCCTCAGAAAATTTTCAAATATGCCTAAGTGAAAGCAACTTGAGCGTAAATTCCTACTTGTCTAAGTCTCTTGAAAATGCAACAGTCTCCTAAGTTACTTAGGCTGTCAAACTTTTAAAATTAGTAGATCTCATCCCCTCCCTCATCATTTTTATTGATAGAATGGAAGAGAAAGACAAGTTTCCTGCTTTTTCAACTTCCAATTGATTTCTCAAAACTGAAGGAATTAGTCCAAATGAAGAAAATGTTCTTCCTGTACCTGCAGAAGACACTACTGCTGTGAAAAGTTAGTTTTGCACTTCAACAAACACTGACTCCAGGTGCTTAGCTAGTGACTTCCACCAGTTCAGTGGTGTGGCTTTCTTTAAAACATCATCAGCAAACATGTACTGCTTCACCTCCAGCCCTGAAATTTGTTATGGTTGGCATGACTGATGAGAAATTATTAGATGCCCATGTCATAGCAGCATTTTTCTTCATCAGCTAGGCATCTATCCTGGTACTTTGGGTTGAGAATATTGGCAAGAAAATGAGGTGGAGTAAGTACTTGATCCATCCACTTCTTTACTGCCTGCAATGTAACTTTGTTGTCAGGTATTTCTTTCTTTAGTTTCTCTTGAAGTTCTTTCCAAATTTCAACAGCATCAGCAATTCAGCAGCAATCTTAATGCAGTTTGTCCAAGGATATGGAAATAGGCTTCAGTATATTCAGTATATCTTCTACACTTCTTCACTTCTCATTAGTCCGATGTTGACCACTTTGGCTGTGATAGTTCCATCTATTTTGTCACAAATTGTCATCAGACTAGGCCAGTTCTTAATAAATAGCTCAAGGCAGCAGTTACACCCAATGATTTGTCTCCAGTGACAGCCTCATCTAGTGGGTACAGTTCTGGGCGGCAAATCCACCTAGTTGGTACAGCTTCTCACAGCAACTGTGCCTAACAGGCACAGTTCATAGGTGGCAGCTCTGTCTAACGTGTACAGATCTTGGCAACAACTCCACCTTGTGGGTGCAGTTCATGGGTGGGGTAGGGAAACCTAGGCCCTCCCACTCCACCGGGTTCCAACCCAAAGCCCTGGGAGGCTGGTTTGACTTTGCCCACCTGGTGGTGCCTTGCGTCAGCCTCAAGTCCGCTTCTCTGAGTGACTTCCTAACTCCTTCTGCATCCCAGCTGGCTGCCGTCTGTCCCTGGAGAGTGCTGCCTTCCGGGCTCTCCACTCTGGTCCCAGACTCTGGGTGCTGCAGCTCCCCTGTTCCCGGCCTGGGTGTGGGCCCGGCTCACATCCTTCCCTGGAGCTCCCAGAGCACATCCTTCTTCCTGGCATGCCAGCCCCTAGCCCTGATTGAGGTGTCTGGCTGCCTTTCAAACCCTGCCTCCAACCTAAGTATGCTCAGCACTGGAAGAGGGGTGGGGCCTTCTTAGCCCAGAGTTGCTCCTTAACCCCCTCCTGTCCAGTGAGGGGTTTATACAGCCTGTTACACCAGGTTACCCACACCCCTGTCCTGATCGGGGAGAATTAATTTGTTCTCTTCAGTAAAACTGAAGCAACGGAAGTATTTTGCAATTTCAAGAGTTTCCTTTGTTCCTGGAATTGTACTTAAGTCTTTGGATAAAAGGTGCATCACGTGAACACTGTATCCATATGTTATAAGTTTCAGTTCCCTTCATTATCTTCTTCTAGATTTCTTCTCATCCTGGCTACATGTGCAGCATTTTGACAAAGCTATGCATTTGACACTTGAATTTTTGTTCACAGTTTGTTATAGTTTTTCCTGCTATTTCTTTTAAGTATTCTTAAAAGTATAAGTATACGTTTAAGTATTCTCAAAGCTCCAGTATGAAACTGGAGAAAAGCCTGTTGAGAGTCTTTGGGTTAAGTTTAGATGCGAGAGCAACAAGGGTGATGTCATGGTGGGGGTGTACTATAGACCAGTGGTTCTCAAACTAGGGCCGCCACTTGTTCAGGGAAAGCCCCTGGCGGGCTGGGCTAGTTTGTTTACCTGCCGCGTCCACAGGTTCAGCCGATCGCGGCTCCCACTGGCCGCAGTTTGCTGCTCCAGGCCAATGGGGGCTGCAGGAAGCGGCGCGGGCCGAGGGACATGCTGGCCGCCCTTCCTGCAGCCCCCATTGGCCTGGAGCGGCGAACTGCAACCAGTGGGAGCCACGATCGGCCGAACCTGCGGACGCGGCAGGTAAACAAACCAGCCCGGCCCGGCTCGCCAGGGCCTTTCCCCGAACAAGCGGCAGCCCTAGTTTGAGAACCACTGCTATAGACCACCAGATCAGAAGGATGAGGTAGACGAGGCTTTCTTTGGACAACTAACTGAAGTTTCCAGATCACAGGCCCTGGTTCTAATGGGGACTTCAGTCACCCTGACATCTGCTGGGAGAGCAATACAGCAATGCAGAGACAATCTAGGAAGTTTTTGGAGAGTGTTGGGGACAACTTCCTCGTACATGTGCTGGAGAAACCAACTAGGGGCCGTGCTCCTGTTGACCTACTGCTTACAAACAGGGAAGAATTGGTAGGGGAAGTAGAAGTGGGTGGCAACCTAGGCAGCAGTGACCATAAGATGGTTGAGTTCAGGATCCTGACAAAAGGAAGAAAGGACTTCAGAAAAACAGACTTTGACTCCCTTAGAGAACTGATAGGCAGGATCCCCTGGGAGGTTAATATGAGGGGGAAAGATGTCCAGGAGAGCTGGCTGTATTTTAAAGAAGCCTTATTGAGGGCACAAGAACAAACCATCTGGATGTGCAGAAAGCATAGCAAATATGGCAGGCGACCAGCTTGGCTTAACAGTGAAATCTTTGGTGAGCTTAAACTCAAAAAGGAAGCTTACAAGAAGTGGAAATTTGGACAGATGACTATAGAGGAGTGTAAAAATATTGCTCGAGCATGCAGGGGTGTAACTAGGAAGGCAAAGGCACAATTGGAATTGCAGCTAGCAAGGGATGTGAAGGGAAACAAGAAGGGTTTCTACAGGTATGTTAGCAATAAGAAGGTCAGGGAAAGTGTGGGACCCTTACTGAATGGGGGAGGCAACCTAGTGACAGATGATGTGGAAAAAGCTGAAGTAGTCAATGGTTTTTTTGCCTCAGTCTTCACAGACAAGGTCAGCTCCCAGACTGCTGCACTAGGCAACACAGTATGGGGAGGAGCTGAGCAACTCACAGTGGTGAAGGAACAGGTTAAGGACTATTTAAAAAATCTGGACATGCACAAGTCCATGGGTCCAGATCTAATGCATCCAAGGGTGCTGAGGGAGTTGGCTGATGTGATTGCAGAGCCATTGGCCATTATCTTTGAAAATTTGTGGCGATCGGGGGAGGTCCTGGATGATTGGAAAAAGGCAAATATAGTGCCCATATTTAAAAAAGGGAAGAAAGAAACCCGGGGAACTACAGACCGGTCAGCTCACTTCCGTCCCCGACAAAATCATGGAGCAGGTCCTCAAGGAATCCATTTTGAAGCACTTGGAGGAGAGGAAGGTGATCAGGAACAGTCAACATGGATTCACCAAGGGCAAGTCATGTCTGACCAACCTGATTGTCTTCTATGATGAGATAATTGGCTCTGTGGATATGGGGAAAGTGGTGGATGTGATATATCTTGACTTTAGCTGTTTTTGATACGGTCTCCCACAGTATTCATCCAATCCAGAAGTATGGATTGGATGAATGGACTATAAAGTAGATATAAAGTTGGCTAGATTGTTGGGCTTAACGGGTAGTGATCAACGGCTCGATGTCTAGTTGGCAGCCCTTATCAAGCGGAATGCCCCAGGGGTCGGTCCCGGGACTGGTTTTGTTCAACATCTTTATTAATGATCTGGATGATGGGACGAATTGCACCCTCAGCAAGTTCGCAGAAGACACTAAGCTGGGGGGAGAGGTAGATACACTGGAGGATAGAGATAGGGTCCAGAGTGACCTAGACAAATTGGAGGATTGGGCCAAAAGAAATCTGATAAGGTTCAACAAGGACAAATGCAGAGTCCTGCACTTAGGAAGCAAGAATCCCATGCACTGCAACAGGCTGGGGACCAACTGGCTAAGTAGCAGTTCTGCAGAAAAGGACCTTGGGATTACAGTGGACAAAAAGCTGGATATGAGTCAGCAATGTGCCCTTGTTGCCAAGAAGACCAATGGCATATTGGGCTGTATTAGTAGGAGCATTGTCAGCAGATCAAGGGAAGTGATTATTCCCCTCTATTCAGCACTGGTGAGGCCACACCTGGAGTATTGTATCCAGTTTTGGTCCCCCCACTACAGAAGCAATGTGGACAAATTGGAGAGAGTCAGGCGGAGGGCAACGAAAATGATTAGGGGGCTGGGGCACATGACTTACGAGGAGAGGCTGAGGGAACTGGGATTATTTAGTCTGCGGAAGAGAAGAGTGAGGGGGGATTTGATAGCAGCCTTCAACTACCTGAAGTGGGGTTCCAAAGAGGCTGAGTTAGGCTGTTCTCAGTGGTGGCAGATGACAGAACAAGAAGCAATGGTCTCAAGCTGCAGTGTGGGAGGTCTAGGTTGGATATTAGGAAAAACTATTTCACTAGGATGGTGGTGAAGCACTGGAATGGGTTACCTAGAGAATGTCTATACTACCCGCCAGATCGGCAGGCAGCGATCGATCCAGCGGGGGTTGATTTATCGCGTCTAGTCTAGATGCGATAAATCGACCCCCGAGCGCTCTCCTGTCGACTCCTGTACTCCACCGCCGCGAGAGGCGCAGGCAGAGTTGATGGGGGAATGGCAGCAGTCGACTCCGCGCAGTGAAGACACCGCAGTAGCTGAAGTTGTGTAACTTAGATCGATCCCCACCCCCCACCAGTGTGGACCAGGCCCTAGGGAGGTGGTGGAATCTCCTTCCTTAGAGGTTTTTAAGGCCCAGCTTGACAAAGCCTTGGCTGGGATGATTTAGTTGGGAATTGGTCCTGCTTTGTGCAGGGGGTTGGACTAGATGACCTCCTGAGGTCCCTTCCAACCCTGATATTCTATCATTCTGCTGTATGGGCATTTCCTGATGTATCAGTTGTTTCTGTAATTTAACCCCATCTCCTGTTGTCACACAAGCACATATTACTGGATCATTGTGTACATTGTTGCACCAGGGACGATGGATTCTTCTTAAAAGTGGGTGGGCCACGAGGTCCCATCCCCTCCATGGCCCTGCCCCTCCTCTTCTCCCTAGGGCCCTTCCCTCCCGGGCCAAGCCAGAAGCTGGAGCTGGGTCAGCGAGTGTGGGCCCCTCCACCTGCCTCTGGGGGCGGGGGGACCAAGAACAGCCCCAGTCTGCGGCATTCCACAGCTGCCTGTGCGACTCGTACCCCGACCCAGCTCTGGCTTCTGGCCTGGCCTGGCCCGGGGTCGGGGCCTTGGGGGCTGAAGAGCTGCAGCCGGGCAATGGTAAGAGCCTTCTGAGGAGCACTTTTCATAATGTTATTTCATTCTGACAACCGGGTTTGCATCGCTTTGTAGAACTGTTTACATTTGGCATTTGTTCCTTTGTTACCTAGAGGTACAGGAATTTCTTGAACATATTCCCAGATTGGATCTTTTTTTTTTTTTTTAATGACCTGCAGTCACGGCAATTTTTTTCCTCCAGTTCCCAGGTGTTGAAATTAACCTTAGAGGCTGCACTCTGAGCAGTTTGTCCTTTCTTCCCATGGTGTCCTGCTTTGACACTAGTCCTGCTCCTTTCTGGTTGCACACTCCGCTCCTTCTCCCTTGTTACAGAACTCCCTAGCCCTATCTGCTCCTGTAACCCACCTGCATTTTGCTCTGCAGTATTTTATTTGATTAGAGACAGAGGGAAGCAGTTGAGATTTTCTGTTTGTTTGTATTGCTGTCTGTGTACACATGCCAGGAGACAGAGCAAGGCCATTTACTTGAAGTGCCCAGAACCATCCAGAAGCAAGGGCTGGTAGGTCCTGGGCAGATCAGTGTTCTTCTATGATCTGGAGAGTAAGTTTCCATGGTGGCTGGAGTCATAAATATTTGTAATTTGAGAAATGAGCCAAACAGAGCTCAGGTAGGGAGAAGCTATAAAATAGGAGTATGCGACCACCCAGGTGGGCTCAGTGGATGATCCTGATGAGCTACATGTGATATTGTGTCTTGCACTCAGAGATTGGGTCCCATGCCTCTGATGACTTTGTCAGTCTCTTGTACCCAGTAGCACTACCCCCCGGGTCCCACACAAGATCAAGCCCTTAATACAGGACATTTTTATAAAGCCATATTTATAAAGCTTGATGTCAAAAGTTATGTTTTTCCCCTGATTCTTTCTTTATGTAGAAGAGTAGCCTTAACTGAGAGTTTTTGATAGAGGCTGGACCATTCAGCATATTTATTTTTTATGTACATGTTTTAAGAGATTTAGGACTTAACACTTTTGTATTAAATTCAGATTTCATTTTAAACAGGTTTATTTGTTAAAAGAAAAACTTTTTAAAATTTAAATAACCACCACCAAAAAAAATCTGATTAAAAAAAAATCTGATTTTTTTTTCAAAAAATCATTGATTTTTATTCGCCCACCTGATTGTATGTATGTTTTATGCTAGGGCATTTCTGATTTAATGTGTCATTTTTGCCAATCTCTTTAATAAATATAATAATTTATATTGCATTATCAAGATGAAATGGGAATGTCAGCTTTAAGTAAAAGGACATGAAAGTATTGTAATGCAAATTTTTAGCAGATGTTATGAATTCATTTTTATTTGCAAAGCTGAATTGACTAATCCCAAGAGCTGAAAATATAATTTAGAATTCCATTTATTATTCTGCTGCCACATTGTCTGAGATGAGGAAACCCTTGCTTAATTACATGAAGTGCATGAATAGATGCTCTAGGATTAAGACACGCTTCTTAGTTATTTTTTCTCTCCAGAGACTGAAATTCAGATGTCTTGTGATGGTTGCTGATGGTGAAGCCTAATATAAAATTATAAAAATTAGAGATGGAAAAGGCCATGAGCCCACCCCTACACCAGTGCATGATTATTTTATTGCGTAATTATTTGCAATATTTTTTAATTTTCATCCAGTTTAGATTAAAATGTCCCAAGTGACTATTTCCCTTGGAACACTATTTCAGTCTAGTCAATTTCATAGGCACCTGAGCTCCATGTGGATTCAGGAATGGACAAGGGTCCAAGGGTCCAATGCAAGACAAGGGTCATAGAAGGCAAGTTTGTTCTGCCAGGTTCGGCCAATCGCAGCCCCACTGGCCGCAGTTCACCATCCCAGGCCAATGGGGGCTGCGGGAAGCAGCAGCTGGCACATCCCTCGGCCCCCACCGCTTCCCACAGCCCCCATTGGCCTGAAACGGCGAACCGTGGCCAGTGGGAGCTGAAATCGGCTGAACCTGCGGACGCTGCAGGTAAACAAACTGGCCCGGTCTGCCAGCAGATTTCCCTGACGGGCCGCGTGCCAAAGGTTGCTGATCCCTGGCCTAGCACCACTACCAAAGGTATCTCCCTTCAAAACGTTATTACATTGTCATTTGTTATTACTCTTTGTTTCCAGTCTATTGGGCAGATTGCAATTCATGTACATGTATGCATCTCCAAAACGAATTAACTATTTCTTTAAGTTTTCATGAAACAGTCTCAAAACAAAATGTATTTCATCACTTGTATTCCCTTCATCTAATATTTTCTTAATTCTATCAAAAACCAACCAAACAAAAGAACAATAACAAAGCAATTGGGTTTATCTGGTATGATTTGTTATTTTTGAATTCATGATGCTTTTTTCTCATACATCTATTAAGCCCCAAGATCTTTATTTTTTCTTTTAATTTATTTTAATATTTATTCCATCAATATAATTAGGGATTGATGTTAGATTTACCAGAAAGTAATTGGCAGAATAATTGTTCTTTCCTTTTCTGGGAAATTGGTGTACTACATTTGCATTTTCTACCCCAGTTCTCCATAAGTTTTCAAAAATTAGATGGTTAATTCCTTTAACATCCTTGGACGAATAACATCAGGACCCAGTGATTTTTTTATTTATATGATTAAACTTCACCAAGGTTCCCTCCTGTTTCTTATTGGAAGCTAGTTTTACAAGGTCTCTATTACCTCCTGATTTTTCCAAACATCTTTTCTATACTTTTCCTTTAAAAGGACAGGTCTAGCATAGAGATTCTCTTCACAGTAGAAAGGTCACTGAGAAATGCCAGCTAGTCCATAATAGGTTTTCTAATACAAATCCTATCTGGCCCTCCCATCTTCCAAAATAAATAAATAAACAAATAAACAAGACTCCTGAGTGCACATTGAAAAGTTTTACAAACAAAGACTATATCTTGCTCATGTCTGACAGAAAAATAGTGTGTTGACTGTGAAGAATGTGCTAGTTAAACAAACAAACTAAAGAAGTAATCCAGGCATGTGATACATCAATTTACTGCCATCCACTGATTTAACAAATAGGAAACATAGTTAGATCTGCAAGCTGCCAGACACCTTTAGGATAAAGTGGAGGGTATACAGGGATAGGCCCCTCCTCCCCCTGAGTGCCTCATTACCATTGGCCAGCCAGAGAGATGCAATCCCACTGGCTCTTTCTTCCCACAACCATTCAACCCCCTAATGCCTTGGTGAGAATAATCTTGGAATATGCTAGGGACTCAGTTTAAGAATTAGGATTCATAGAGATGTGGAATTGTTTATGCAATCATAGCCAAATAGAAGACTGGTTTAATTGGAGATGCTTGCAAGGTGAGTTTGGCAGGCAGCTGTCAACCAAGCCTGCATGGATAGAGCATACAACAATGTGATCCATAAGGTTACCAGAGTCTTTATGAAAACCAGAGGTGTGGTGATGAAGAACAGGGACATATGGTATAATAGGCCTGAGTTTTTCTGGGACGATGGAGTGCACTTGTCAGGTGCTGGGGCAGACTTTGGTTTCAGAATTTAAGGCATTGGATTAGGTAGGGTTTAGATTAAGTAAGCATGAGATAGCAGGCCATGTTGGGTGGGGGTTGCAAGCAAGCTATTCACTGGCACCTCTGGTGTCCAGTGTGGATAAAAGGCTGACGGGCCAGCAACCAGAAAATACAAGACATGGGATTTTGCTGATGGATCTCAGGTCTCGGGCCAAAAAGGAGACGCGTTGTTCTGGCAGACCAGAGTCTTTGATAACTTCTGTCCCTTTCGGGGTGGGGGGTGAGAGGATTCAGCAGAGCAAGCTGAATCCTTGAAGTAGGCAGTGGGAAGTCTACCCTCAGTTATGGGATATATGATTGATGCCTTGTAAATCCCACACTGGACCCATCTAAATGTCTGGTGTGGAGAGACAGGGCAGATAGTGCCCCTCTCCAATATTAAATTTTACTGACATTGCAGTCTGATGCTTAAAATCCATCTGTGCATCTGTCCTCAGTCACTTGGGTGTCCAGATCAATACTAGCTGTGGGAGAAAGAGTGTGCCAGGGGAAGGGATCATTGGAATTCAGCAATGCAGCGCTACCTGCTTTTCTTGTTTTATGATGGCAATTCATTCTTTTTAAATGCAATTAAATGTAAACACTGGAAACAAATTCATTTTGATTGTTTTTCTGCAATGATTTATCTTTTGAATAGAAGCATTAGAACAATGCCATGCTAAATTGGCAAACAGAATATATTAAACCAAAAAAGAAGAGAGAATGAAATGGCAGCTTGAAGAATTAGAGTGGCAGTTTTGCTTCCCTCCCCTCCCCCACAACTGTTTGGTTATTTAAAAATACATCATTTAACTTACAGGTAGCAACTGCATGCCTTCCTGGAGTTTCCTTATTTAAATCACCACAAGGAAATGATCTTGAGAATTGCTTTGAAGCAAGTTTTTTATAATTGAAACCTTGGGATTATATTAATATGTGTGGCTATAACAGAGAAAACTGACAACTTCATCACTTCAGTTCTGCCTTAGCTCTAAAAGAGAAGCAAGTGGTGGGGAAAGTGGCACAAAGAATTGTCCTTTTGTAGAAGACTTTTAAATGTTCGTGGACATAGCTCAAGTAAGTCTAATCAGTGTGTTTAAGCTCTTGAGCTGGGATTCCTCGTTTTTGTGCCCCATGTGCTCCATTTTGTGTGTTCTTTCTGTTGCAGTGTAAGGGCCAGATTCTGCCACTCTTGCTCCTGTTGATTAGTACCTTATTCCATAAGTGGTGCCATTGAAAGCAAGTCTGTGAAGTGTTTTCAAATGAGTGAAGACTTACTGTATGTAGAGCTACAATTACAGACACAGTCTGTGTGCGCGTTCTGTGTAAATAGAATAGTGTGTTGCTTTTGAGAATATTACTTTAGGTTACTGTGCTGTAACATACGCCCAGAGGAATATTCCATCCCAAGATCATCATCATTTTGGATCTTGTCAATTGTGCACTTAAGGGGAAGTGAGGGAGAAAATGATAAGATGATGTGTTTATCTGTGAAGAGCTTAGTGGAATGAGTTTCCCATATTTACAAGCTTCCTGAAACTGCTGTAACCGTGTCAAGCCTCCATAACAAACAAACAAACCCACCGCCTACAAGGAAGAGCTCTGTTCACAAATAATAGCAGAAGAGGTATGAGGACTATGGGGACTGAGAGGAGTTGCAATAACCCCAGAGTGCCATGTATGGTGGCTGCTCTCTGGTCCAGACTGGTCATCTGGCTTCGAAAGGAACAAAACACATTGCTCATTCTTTGTGTTTGGGAATCGTGGAACTGTGTGCACAGGGGGCACAGAGCTAAACCCCACTGACAAAACAAACATATTTAGGGAAATCCCATCCAGATTCATCGATGGGGGCAAGTGGGAGGTGGGGGAGAGGGTGTTGGAGATAAAGAGAGTGACTCTGCTACCAACTGTCTAACCTGTTTCCTCAGGAACAGTATCAGGAAGGGTGCCTCCAGCTGAAAACTCTTACCTCCTAATTACCGTTTTAGTGGTGGCTGATTGTGATCCAGTGGATCCCTTAAATTTGTCTGGGTGATAGCTTTGTTTTGGAGCCATCAAAGAGATGCCACCCAGCCCTTTTAAAAGTTTTTTTCCTTGGCTGGCTGAATATCCTTCCTCCCCCGCCCCAAGTTAGGATGTCAGAGGAGCACTGAGCATGCTCATGAGGTCCCTCAACGTCATTCTCCCAAGCCTGATGGCTGTATGGTATGTTAATCAGTTGGGTCAGGTATGTGTGTCTGCATAAGGCTAGACTCAGGCTGCTGTTATGGGGGGGATAGCTCAGTGGTTTGCGCATTGGCCTACTAAACTCAGGGTTGTGAGTTCAATCCTTGAGGGGACCACTTAGGGATCTGGGGCAAAATCAGTACTTGGTCCTGCTAGTGAAGGCAGGGGGCTGGACTCATATGACCTTTCAAGGTCCCTTCCAGTTCTAGGAGATAGGGTATCTCCATTAATATATTTATTTATTTTATAAGACCTTCCTGTGTACAGGGAATAATCTCTGTGACTGCAGAGGCTTCCCAGGTTATATTTCCACAGAGGCAAAATCTGGATAGGTCTTGATGTTTCTGAGTAAATTAAATTGCGTCCGTATATAAACCTGCACCATCAATTCAATATTTGTGCAGTATTATCAGCTATTCTATAATGAGCGTGACAAAGAAAAATATGATTTTCTGATGTCCAGGAGGAAATAAAAACACTTGCCTTTAGAGGCTACCAAGCTAACTACAATATGTATTAGACAATAATGTGACCTGCAGTTCACAATAGAAGAGACAAGGTTGGGGGAGGTAATATCTTTTATTAAACCAACTTCTGTTGGTGAGAGAGACAGGCTTTCTTGCGAACAAAATTTGGTCCAGTAAAAGATATTACCTCACCCACCTTGTCTCCCTCTAATATCCTGGGACCAACACCGATACAACTACACTGCATTTACAATGGGAGGCATCTGATATGTTAGTGATATGTGTTGTCCTTTTACATTTTGACACAGATATTTTTTTTTTACATGTGCTTAACAAGGTACTGTACCACATGTAAAATCAAGCTAATTCAGTTTGCTTATCTCTAAATAAAAACTTCATAGACTGAGAATCATTTGAAAATAGGTACAGACAATTTTTTTGATGAACTAATCAGATTGAACTCCTTCAGTCTCTGACTGTAAGTCATATTTTTCAAAACCTCAAATTGTTGAAAAAATGAGATTGGTAGAAAACCCAGCCACTTTTTAACCATGTCACTTCCAAATTAATTCTCATTAAATATCCATCTTTTAATGTGAGATTTGCTGGAAAAATATTTTCCGCTCCCAGGACCTGATCCAAAGCATACTGAAATTAATCTGAGTTTTTCCACTGCAGTAGGTTTTAGATGAAACTGCAAAAGAACATGCAAGAAGTAAATGCTACTTTTAATGTCACCTGATACACATCATTATTGGGAGTTGATAAGAGGGTGCATCTAGCAATTTAAAACTTGTATACATAGACAGTTCTGCAGATCTAGTAAATGGATTTACAAAGGCTGCAGAGACATTTTCTATTCTAGCATTTGAACTCAGGAATACTAGCTGCAATTTCAGTGCTTAGAACACTAAGCTATGTGGAAACTGAGATAGCAACTGACAATTGCAATAAAAAACATTTACAATACTCTGTAACTTTAGGATACACCTGTGAACTACCTGCTTGTGCAACTATCCCTTTGCTGATTTTTGCAGGTATAAGAACTTGTCTGATACAGCACTGGGAGAGAAAAAGAAGTTATCTGCCAAGGAGAAATGTCGTCTTGTTCTTCAGCAGTGTAAATTACAAGGCTGGCAGGTTTGTGACTTATAAAATAACTAAAATATCAGTTTAGATCTTTAAACAAGCAAGTGGAGTAATTTCCATTGTGGGAATCACCAGATCCTTTGCAAAAATATATCCTTTTGATGTTTTGGTGTGAGTAAGACATTACATGTATTCTTTGGAATGAAATAATCTGATTTACTGAGTTTAGTAGAACATCATTAGCTGTGATCATTAATATGTGTAGAAAAATCAGTAAGCACTCTTGTTGGGAGTGAGGAAGCTCAATTAAGTGTACATACTTTGTAGATTAGTCTTCATCGCTTAAAGCTTTTCCAATTACATAATAATGCCCATAGTCTCCCATCCAATGTCTGTGCATGGCTACTACCAGAGCACAGCATATGGTCTAGATTCATAGGTTATAAGGCAAGAAGGTTATATGATCTAATCTCCTGTATAAGAAAGACCAAAAGGTAGAAACATGACACAAGACAAAGACATTTCAATAGTTTCACTTTCCTCAGAAAGATTTCTTAACTCAGCTTCATCCTGAATGTCGTAAGTGCCTTTCTGGGTTATGCCCTGCACCCTTACCATAGGGATCTCTATTAAAACACCCTCTAATATAAAACCTGTTGTATGTTAACTGTGAGTGTGCCACTAACCTTCACAACTTTATTTGGAGATTCAAGTGTCAAGGTGGGAAAATGCTGAGGAAGTGTAATTATATATTGTAGTCTGGTCAGAAAGTGCACTGCATGGTGCCTGTGGAGTTGAACTCCACGGGGAGTCAGAAATAGTGCTAGAACAAGAGAATTTAAAAAGCAATTGGCCAGCAGTAAATGCCTGCAATTCAAGAACAATGATCTTGGCATTTGAAAACAAATCTGAAACCTTGAAAGCTAGGAATGTAAAAAGGGAATTATAAAACAGGATCTCTGCTGTAAAAGGGAAGGAAACTTGTGATCTCTAAAACATTTTGGATGTCCCAGCTGTAAGCTAATATAACATGTTGAAAAGTGAATTGTGCAAAAATATAACAGTATACAATGCAATGTCCTTCAAACCAGAGAATCACAAAACACTTGAGAGATTCAGACAATAAGCTCCATGGATAAGAACATTTTAAAGATGAATTTAAGGAGAAGTAATGACTCAATGGCTTAGAAGCACTGGAAGGGAAGATGCGCTGAGGCAAATAAATGACCTTCGCTCCATGCACATACTCCAAAGAATGGTGAGCTATGGGGAGTGGACAGAGAGGTGTCCATGACTGAAGGGGAGAAATAACCAGAGTGTAAGGTTAGAATGTAAGTTTGCTGTAGGTGAAGGCCCAGTAAGTACAAGAGTTAACCAGCACAGTAGGTGACATAAAAGCAAGAATCCACGTCTCCAGCATCAGTGAGTAATGTGTGCCACATAATCCCTCTTTTCATTTTTTGACTTGTTTGACTAATCATGAAAGTTGAACTTTAAATAACAGTCTAAAAGAGGAAGCTTATACAATCAGCAGTTGTCATGGATGTCCTCCTCTGTGCGACAACAGTAGAGGAATCTTTAAAAGGCAAGGGGGGGAGCAGAAAGAAAAGAAAAGGAAGAATTAGTAATACAGGATGATGTCAATGAACAAAGCCTTGAGAAAAGGAGTCATCTTGTGCTGCATCACTAAAAAATCACACAAGAGGTAGGGGGTGTATGTATAACCAGTTTAGTCTGTCCTGTTGCCAGCAGTGATTACTTCAAATGAATCAGTGTTGGAATAGAAAATGTATTTGATGTAGGAGTTCATGAATAAGTCAAAGCAGAGTCCTCCCCGGAATTCTTGCCTGTTATTCCCTGAAGAGCACTAGCAGATTGACTGATAAATATATAATCCAAATGAACTATGAAGAAGTAGAAGAAAGTGATGGAAATCTGAAATAAACCCCTCTCTATATGACACCACAAGAGAAAGGAAAAACAACGTGGAGTACTTGTGGCACCTTAGAGACTAACACATTTATCTGGGCATAAGCTTTCGTGGGTGAAAACCCACTTCATCAGATGCATGGAGTGGAAAGAAACAGTAGGCAGGTATATATACACAGTACATGAAAAGATGGGAGTTGCCTTACCAAGTTGGGGGTCAGTGCTAATGAGACAATTCAATTAAAGTGGAAGTGGGTTATTCTCAACAGTAGAATACCAAGGGAGGAAAAAACAGTTATGTAATGGTAATGCGGCCAATATAAACAGGGTGGCCCATTTCAAACAATTGACAAGAAGGTGTGAGTAACAGTAGGGGGAAATTAGTATGGGAAATTAGTTTTTGTAGTGACCCATCCACTCCCAGTCTTTATTCAGGCCTAATTTGATGGTGTCTAGTTTGCAAATTAATTCCAGTTCTGTAGTTTCTCATTGGAGTCTGTTTTTGAAGTTTTTTTTGTTGAAGAATTGCCACTTTTAAGTCTGTTATTGAGTGTCCGGGGAGACTGAAGTGTTCTCTGACTAGTTTTTGAATGTTATAATTCTTGACGTCTGATTTCTGTCCATTTATTCTTTTGCGTAGAGACTGTCCGGTTTGGCCAATGTACATGACAGAGGGGCACTGCTGGCACATGATGGCATATATCACATTGGTAGATGTGCAAGTGAATGAGCCCTTGATGGTGTGGCTGCTGTGGTTAGGTCCTATGATGGTGTCCCTTGAATAGATATGCGAACAGAGTTGGCAACGGGGTTTGTTGCAGGGATAGCTTCCTGGGTTAGTGTTTTTGTTGTGTGGTGTGTAGTGGCTGGTAGTATTTGCTTCAGGTTGGGGGGCTGTCTGTATGCGAGGAGTGGCCTGTCTCCCAAGATCTGAGAGAGTGAGGGATCATCCTTCAGGATAGGTTGTAGATCCTTGATGACGCACTGGAGAGGTTTTAGTTGAGGGCTGAAGGCGATGGCTAGTGGCATTCTGTTACTTTCTTTGTTGGGCCTGTCCTGTAGTAGGTAACTTCTGGGTACCCTTCTGGCTCTGTCAATCTGTTTCTTCACTTCACCAGGTGGGGATTGTAGTTTTAAGAACGCTTGATAGAGATCCTGTAGGTGTTTGTCTCTGTCTGAGGGATTGGAGCAAATGCGGTTGTATCTTAGAGCTTGGCTGTAGACAATGGATCGTGTGATGTGATCTGGATGAAAGCTGGAGGCATGTAGGTAAGTATAGCAGTCAGTAGGTTTTCGATATAAGGTGGTCTTTATGTGACCATCGCTTATTTGCACAGTAGTGTCCAGGAAGTGGATCTCTTGTGTGGACTGGTCCAGGCTGAGGTTGATGGTGGGGTGGAAATTGTTGAAATCCTGCTGTGGGGCTGTGTGGGTACCCATAGCAGTGCCGCTGACTTGAAGGTATAAATTGTCCCCAAATCTGGAATAGTTGTGGGTGAGGACAAAGTCACAAAGTTCAGCCACCAGGTTTGCCGTGACATTATCGGGGATACTGTTCCTGACGGCTTGTAGTCCATCTTTCTGTG
The DNA here is from genome assembly GCF_028017835.1 of Emys orbicularis. NCBI lineage: Eukaryota > Metazoa > Chordata > Testudines > Emydidae > Emys > Emys orbicularis. The sequence continues at coordinate 260,713,599 of NC_088683.1, read as the reverse complement.
GAATGTTGGTGTAGAGAGCCTCTACATCCATAGTGGCTAGGACGGTGTTTTCTGGAAAACCATCAATGGATTGAAGTTTCCTCAGGAAGTCAGTGGTGTCTCGAAGATAGCTGGGAGTGCTCGTAGCGTAGGGCCTGAGGAGAGAGTCTACATAGCCAGACAGTCCTGCTGTCAGGGTGCCAATGCCTGAGATGATGGGGCATCTAGGATTCCCAGGTTTATGGATCTTGGGTAGCAGATAGAATACCTCTGGTTGGGGCTCTAGGGGTGTGTCTGTGTAGATTTGTTCCTGTGCTTCTTTAGGCAGTTTCTTGAGCAGATGGTGTAGTTTCTTTTGGTAACCCTCAGTGGGATCAAAGGGTAATGGCTTGTAGAATGTGGTATCATAGAATTGCCTAGCAGCCTCTCGTTCATATTCCGACTTATTCATGATGACGACAGCACCTCCTTTGTCAGCATTTTGATTATGACGTCAGAGTTGTTTCTGAGACTGTGGATGGCGTTGTGTTCTGCACGGTTGAGGTTATGGGGCAAGTGATGCGGCTTTTCCACAATTTCAGCCCGTGCACTTTGGCGGAAGCACTCTACGTAGAAGTCCAGTTTGTTGTTTTGACCTTCAGGAGGAGTCCACGCAGAATCCTTTTGCCTATAAATTCAGTGGTGGAGGAAAAATAAGCACACTCTGGACTACTTTTTTCAGAGTGGAAGAGTGATAAATTGTTTAACCTTATTGCTAAAATGCACCATGCCACCCTATTTGAGTATGTAGATCCTCATTGCTATTAGATATTAAGTAAAAAAAAAAAAAATCTGTGTTCTTAGTAAGCTCCCCAAAATGAGCAATTTATTTTTTTTTACTTGAATATCTCTATCTGGCTTTTAATTTAACTCATGAGTTTGGAGAGCTTTCTAATAACTAAAAACTAGCAACAACAACAAACCCAGAGCCTACTCAGTGAACAATTTATTCCCCAAAACGTTGGAGCCTGTTCAGAATAAACACGTATGCTATTGCAAGCTATCAGTAATATAACATAGTGCGGGCTGCATCACAGAGGCAGATGAGTGAGATCCAGGGATAGAATCCATTCATGCTTTATTTTCTGTTTTATAAAACTCAAGAGTAAACAACATCAACCGGTCATGAGCTGGTGCTTGATTCAGCAGCTTCCATGTTGAAAGGAAAGTATTTGTTAGAAAAGTGTTGATAGTTTTATGAAAGGTTCCTTGTTATTTGGGTAAGTTGAACTGGAGATAATTATACTAGGACAAAACGGAGCTGTTTTATTAAAGCTGGCATACAATACAAAGCACTTCTACTGCTGCACTTAGCTTAACTGCTGAAATGTGAGTTGTAAAAGTGCAGTCTTATTAACAAAAAGACATTTTCACATCATTTTTCTGTGCTGTTGTTTTGATATGGCTTTCTTTTCAATTTAAATACATACTTGAGCAGTGTGCAGCCATGCAACAAGCTGTAGCTGCCTACTGCAAAAGAAACATTGTTAGCACACCATATCAAGTAAAAAAAATTGGGGCTGTCAAGCGATTAAAAAAATTAATCGTGATTAATCGCACTGTTAAATAATAATAGAATACCATTTATTTAAATATTTTTGGATGTTTTCTACATTTTTAAATATATTGATTTCAGTTACAACACAGAATACAAAGTGTACAGTGCTCACTTTATATTTATTTTTTATTACAAGTATTTGCACTGTAAAAAACAAAAGAAATCGTATTTTTCAGTTCACCTAATACAAGTACTGTAGTGCAATCTCTTTATTGTGAAAGTTGAACTTACAAATGTAGAATTATGTACAAAAAAACTGTATTCAAAAATAAAACAATGTAAAATTTTAGAGCCTGCCAGTCCACCAGGGCCGGCTCCAGGCACCAGGCACCCAAGCACGTGCTTGGGGCGGCACCTGGTAAGGGGCGGCGGGAGGAGCGCGGCTCGACATTCCACGGGGGGGGCGCTCGGCGGGGGGGCAGCGCGGGGCTCGCGCTGGGGGGGGGGGGGTTCCGGCGGCCTCGGCACGGGGGGGCGGGCTCCGGCGCGCGGCAGTCGGCGGGAGCGGGCTCCGGCGCGTGGCGCTCGACGGGGGCGGCGCGGGCACGGCGCTGGAATGGGGGTTCCGGAGGCGCTCGGCAGTGGGCGGGGGCGGGCTCCAGCGGTGCGGGGCTCGCGCTGGGGGGGGTTCCGGCGGCGCTCGGCGGGGGGGGGCGGCTCGGCGATCGGCTGGGGGGGGGGGTTCCGGCGGCGCTCGGCGCAGGGGGGGGGGGTGGGCTACCGGCGCGCGGGGGGCAGCGCTCTGGGGGGGGGGGTTCGGCGGGGGGGCGGCGCGGCGCTCGGCTGGGGGGGGCTCGGGGGCGGCGCTTTTTTTTGCTGCTTGGGGCAGCAAAAAAGCTAGAGCCGGCCCTGCAGTCCACTCAGTCCTACTTTAGCCAATCGCTCAGACAAACAAGTTTGTTTACATTTGCAGGAGATAATGCTGCCTGTGTCTTGTTTACAATGTCTCCTGAAAGTGAGAACAGGCATTCTCATGGCACTGTTGTAGCCGGTGTCGCAAGATATTTACGTGCCAGATGTGCTAAAGAGTCATATGTCCCTTCATGCTTCAACCACCGTTCCAGAGGACATGCATCCATGCTGATGACGGGTTCTGCTCGATAACAATCCAAAGCAGGGCAGACCAACATATGTTCATTTTCATTATCTGAGTCAGATGCCACCAGCAGAACGTTGATTTTCTTTTTTGGTGGTTCGGGTTCTGTAGTTTCTGCATCGGAGTGTTGCTCTTTTAAGACTTCTGAAAGCATGCGCCACACCTCATCCCTCTCAGATTTTGGAAGGCACTTCAGATTCTTAAATCTTGGGTCAAGTGCTGTAGCTATCTTTAGAAATCTCACATTGGTACCTTCTTTGTGTTTTGTCGAATCTTCAGTGAAAGTGTTCTTAAAATGAACAACATGTGCTGGGTCATCATCCGAGACTGCTGTAACATGAAATATATGGCAGAATGTGGGTAAAACAGAGCAGGGGACATACAATTCTCCCACAAGGAGTTCAGTCACAAATGTAATTAACACATTATGGAATGGTGGCCAAAGCATGAAGGGCCATACGAATGTTTAGCATATCTGGCACCTAAATACCTTGCAATGCCAGCTACAAAATGCCATGCAAATGCCTGTTCTCACTTTCTGGTGACACTTTAAATAAGAAGAGGACAGCATTATCTCCTATAAATGTAAACAATCTTGTTTGTCTTAGCAATTGGCTGAACAAGAAGTAGGACAGAGTGGACTTGTTGGCTCTGAAGTTTTACATTGTTTTGTTTTTGAGTGCAGTTACATAACAAAAAAATCTACATTTGTAAGTTGCTCTTTCACGATAAAGAGATTGCATTACAGTACTTGTATGAGGTGAATTGAAAAATACTATTTCTTTTGTTTATCATTTTTACAGTGCAAACATTTGTAATAAAAATAACATATACTTTTCAATTACAACACAGAATACAATATATATGAAAACGTGGAAAAACATCCAAAATATTTAATAAGTTTCAATTGGTATTCTATTGTTTAACAGTGTGATTAAAACTGCGATTAATCGCGATCAATTTTTTTAATAATGATTAATTTTTTGAGTTAATCGCGTGAGTTAACTGTGATTAATCAACAGCCCTAAAAAAATCTCTAAACCAATATACACTATTCCTATTCCTTTGAGATTTCAACTGATGGGCCTAGTCCAACTCCCAGTGAAGTCCAACGAAGGTTATGTAATCCCCATCACTGGAGGTTTTTAAGAACAGGTTGGACAAACACCTCTCAGGGATGGTCTAAGTTCACTTGGTTCTGCCTCAGATCAGGGGGCTAAACTAAATGACCTCACGAGCTCCCTTCCAGCCTACATTTCTATGATGCTATGGAAGTTTTGCCATTGACATTAGAGGGAGCAGAATCGATCCCAGTAAATTCAGGGACAAATTCAATAAAAGTACCCCAGGGCCATTGAACTTCCACTTTAGTGTAGCACAACCAACTGGCCTTCAGCCCACTGTGTAGTCACATTCCACTAGTAAAGATTTCTAATCCTCACATTCTATTATCATTTTCATTTTTTCAAAAAAATTTCAATTTTTAAAAAATATTTCAGAATATTTACTAAGCAAAACACACTACTCCCACAACGTGCAGTTTGCGATTGTTAGCAATATTTGGGACAAATATATGGCACAAACAATCTTTGGCTGTTCTTACTACATAATGACAGAAGGAAACTTTCATTTATTTGGATTAACATTCCCCGCACAGTTGAACTTGAAAATATAAATTCAGTAAAGGTGTAGTTAACACAGTAGCTTATTGAGCTTTCTAGTCAAAACTCTCAAGTTTAAATTTTGATTGGCTGACGTCAGTAGTCTGCAGTTAATCCTTTTTTTGTCATTTTATACAGACCTTGTTTGCATCTTTGCAAACTCTATCCTAACTTTTCATTCTTATTCCCAAAAAAGTGTTCTATGATTTAAAGCTGGTGTAGTTATCAATGGCTAGTCCAGCAGGGTAGGACTAGACTAGAATGGACCTTTCAAGCTTTGAATATTAGAAATACTATTTTGAGTAAGAAATAGGAATCATAAATTTTTTGCCTTCTGGGAGCATTGTTTTAACTTAATACTTTAACCTTTGGTGTAACTAGCTGACCTTCTCCAGAGCCCTCAGCAATTCTTTCTTCCCAATAGCCTTAAACACCTATACCATTCAGATCTCAGAAACTGAGGAGAATTGGACAGGACTGGTACTTGGATGGGAAAACTCAGAGGAATGTTAGGTCTGCAGGAAATGGTACTGGTAGTTCAGTATGCTTGATTCTCTTCCTTCAGAGTCACGTACTGAACAATTGTCTAAGCATGTTGCCAGGAGTTCAGTGCTGCTGAAGGTTTACTCAGAGAAATTAATGGGGTTATAGCAGAATGTTCCTGAACATACCACCCACAATGTTCCTGAACATACCACCCTCTCCAGTTTGGAGGACCTATACATGTTATGGTTCTCAGGCTTTTTTTTAAATTAAATCCTTATGCAAGTGGAATCCCCAGCTGCCCGTTTAGGATTGCCCTAAGTCCACTTTGTAGCAGCAGAGTGGCAAAAGAGGAATTTAAAATAATGCAGGATTTGGTCCATGACTCTTATCAAGTACAAAGAAATGCATGTTTCATGACCCAAGAGTTTTTACTGCATTTTTGTTATGATATCAGTATCTAAATATGTTCTTTTACATGATACGATTAAAACATAAATGTTAAATCAATATGTTTATCAAAAGATAGTAGATATTCTCAGAAAGTACTTAATTGTGCTTTTTGCTCTCTCTGGAAAATCATATTGTAGTGGTAGTTTAATAGAATGTGCAAAGCATAGTTGATTTATGATAAAATTATGTATATGGACTTCTGCATGTGAGACACCAGTGTGTACCTATGTACATTTTATGTTTCTATTTCAGCAGTTTTGTTGTTGTTTATATTTGGCGATTACTGATTAAACAACATTATGTGTTTTGGCTCAGAATTAAAGTAGCTGTGTTATAATTAAATATGTATTTCTTTGTACTTGATATGAATATAGTGTTTGATTATTTTGTAGACAGTGTAACTATTCTTTTTTCCTTCATTGAAGATGTTTGGATTTTGTAAATGTATCAATTTATAAATTTGTCATTTAGAAATCTTAACTGTTTTTGAAACAAAAAATTTTTCTCAATGTCCTATTTTTAACACGTTTTCTTTTCTTTTATGACATTTAAAATAAAGATACAGTTTTAAAAATACTAAATAAATAGGGAAGAGGAGTTGCCAGACTATAAAATTAAAGGAGTTAATAATGCCCCTACTAGATTGGGAAATGTTTGTGCAAAAAATGCATTGTCTAAACACCACATAATCCCATTCTGTTCTTGGAAAGAATTTGTCAGTGGCAGGAGCCGTCACAGAATATATTACATAAGAACATAAAAATGGCCACACTGGGTTAGACCAATGGTCCACTTAGCCCAGTATCCTGTCTTCTGACAGTGGCGGGTACTGGGTGCTTCAGAGGGAATGAACAAAACAGGACAATGTATTCACTTTCTCCATGCCATTCATAATTTTATAGATATCTATCACATCCCCCCTTGATTGCTTGTTATCTAAACTGAACACTCCCAGTCTTATTAATCTCTTCTCATATGAAAATTGTTCCATACCCCCAATCATTTTTGTTGTACTTCTCTACCTTTTCTAATTCTAATTGTTTGAGATGGGGCAACCAGAATTGCACACAGTATTCAAGGTGTGAACATACCATCAGGGCCGGCTCTAGGATTTTTGCCGCCCCAAGCAGAAACAATTTTGGCCGCCCCCCCCCCCCCGTTTTTTTCTTACCCCACCCCCGGCCCCACCTCAGCTCCGCCCCTTCCCCAAATCCCCAGCCCTGCCTCCTCCCCCCAGGCTGTCAAGCCTAGGAGGAAGGGGGAGAAGCGGCGCGCGCGCCGCGGCCACTCAGAGTCTCCCCCTCCCTCCCTCCCTCCCAGGCTCTCAAACCTGGGAGGGAGGGTGAGCAGCGGCGCGCGAATCAGCTGTTTCGCGCGCCGTGGCCACTCAGGATCTCCCCCTCCCTCCCAGGTTTGAGAGCCTGGGAGGGACGGGAGCAGTGGCGCGCGAATCAGCTGTTTCGCGTGCCGTGGTGCGCGAGCGGCAGCAGCGGAGGTGAGCTAGGGTGGCCGGGGCACATTTTTAGGGGCGGCATTCTGGCGCCGGCCATGCCGCCCCTAAAAATGTGCCACCCCAAGCACCAGCTTGTTTTGCTGGTGCCTAGAGCCGGCCCTGCATACCATGGATTTATATGATGGCATTATGATATTTTCTGTCTGATTATCTATCTCCTTCCTAATGGTTCCTATCATTCTATTCGCTTTTTTGACTGCTGCTGCACAATGAGCAGATGTTTTCAGAGAACTATCCAAAGTGTCTCCAAGTTCTTTTTCTTGAAGGATAACAGCTAGTTTTGACCACATCATTTTGTATGTAAAGTTGGGATTATGTTTTCCAATGTACATTACTTTGCATTTATCAACACAGAACTTCTTCGGCTGTTTTGTTGCCCAGTCACCCAGTTTAGTGAGATCCCTTTGTAACTGTTCACAGTCAGCTTTGGACTTAACTATCTTGAGTAGTTTCGTATCATCTGCAAACTTTGCCTCCTCACTGTTTATTCCCTTTTCCAGATCATTTATGAATATGTTGAACAGCACTGGTCCCACTATAGATCTGTAGGGGACCCAGCTATTTACTTTTCTCCAGTGTGAAAATTGACTGTTTATTTCTGCCCTTTGTTTCCTGTCTTTTTTAACCAGTTACTGAGCCATGAGAGGATTTCTTCCCTCTCATCTCATGACTTCTTACTTTGCTCAAGAACCTTTGTTGAGGCATCTTGTCAAAGGTTTTCTGAAAATCCAAGTACACTACATCAACTGGCAACTTGCGTCTGATGAAGTGGGCATTCACCCACGAAAGCTTATGCTCCAATACTTCTGTTAGTCTTAAAGGTGCCACAGGACCCTCTGTTGCTTTTTACAGATTCAGACTAACACGGCTGCCCCTTTGAGACTTGTACATCAACTGGATCACCCTTTTCCACATACTTGTTGACACCTTAAAAAAATTCTAATGGATTTGTGAGACATGATTTCTCTTTACAAAAGCCATGTTAACTCTTCCCCTACAAATAGTGTTAATCCATGTGTCTGATAATTCTGTTCTTTATTATAGTTTCAACCAGTTTGCCTGGTATTGAAGTTAGGCTTACCAGTTTGTAATTGCCAGGATCACCTCTGAAGCCTTTTTTTCCCTTCTAAATCAGCATTACATTAGCTAACCTTCAGTCATCTGGTACAGAGGTGGAGTTAAGCGACAGGTTACGTATTTCATATCTGAGTTCCTTCGGAACTCTTGGGTGAATACCACCTAGTCCTAGTGACTTATTACTATTTAATTTATCAATTTGTTCCAAAACCTCTGCTATTGACCTCAGTCTGGGACAGTTCCTCAGATTTGTCACCTAAAAAGAATGGCTCAGGTGTCGGAATCTCCCTCACATCCTCTGCAGCAAAGGCTGATGCAAAGAATTCATTTAGCTTTTCGGCAATGCTCTTGTCTTCCTTAAGTGCTTCTTTAGAGCTCAAATGTCCAGTGGCCCCACTGATTGTTTGGCAGGCTTCCTGCTTTCTGATGTACTTAAAAAAATTGTTGATAGTTTTTGTGTCTTTAAATTCTTCAAATTCTTTCTTGGCCTGCCTTATACCTCTACACTTGACTTGCAGAGTGTATGTTCCTTTCAATTTTCCTCGGTCGGATTATACCTCCAATTTTTAAAGGATGGCTTTTTGCTACTACCCACCTCCTTTATTCTGCCACAGTGGCTTTTTTTTTTTTTAATTGGGGTATACATTTAGTTTGAGTCTCTATTATGGTGTTTTTAAATAGTTTCAATGCAGTTTGCAGGCATTTTATTCTTGTGACTTTTCCTTTTAATTTCTCTTTTTTCCATTTATTTATCCCTGGCCAGCCCTATTGACTGCCTGGCCTGAGCCAACCTGCTCCAGGAATGGCAAGCACTACTGCATCCCACCCTCCCAAGAGTCTGCTGGAGGAACCCAAGGAGTAAATTGGACCCTTATTTTGCCAACTAAAAAATTATTTGCATTGTGTGACATAAATGGACACAAACAAAAATGTTAGTCACAGCCTCCTTGGACTGAGAGATCTTTAAGGGATGGGTCTTTCATTTTGACCTAAGTGTGCACATATGCTCTTACTCTCTATCTACTGAACTCTGTTCCTAGGTTCCTATTTTTAACTTTTTGCTTCTTGAACATGTTTCTGTTCTGTTCCTTCCTTCTTTTTTCCTCTCTTCCTTATATATCTGTTTAAGACCTAAAGACTTGAAAGCTCTTTATTTGTTTTATATTGCACATGTGTTTAAATCTCAGCCCATATCTTTGTCCAGGCCGATCTCTTTGCTTCAGAGATTGTTTTCTCTGATTACATGTCCCCTGACCCTTTCCTCCACAGCCAAGCTTTTGCAATCCTCCTCTTTTAGCCTCCTTTCTCCTCTACATACTTCTCATTCCCTCTAGTCCTCTTTATCTCTTTCCTCCTATGCAGCACATGCCTTTGTAGTTGTTATTTTATATATCTGGCTTTGTCTTCCAGGCTTTCAGCTCCCAACTGTTGCTGCTATTGCTGTCTCTCATTGTCTGTATGTCTGTCTCAACACACATACATATTTTTTCTTTTCGGTCCTTCTGCATATTTCTAGCATTTTCAAATAACAGAGCTGTCAGTCTATTTTGTAGCAGTTGTAATTATTGGGGCTGCTCAGTGCTGAAGTAAACCAAACCCTCAAAGTGCCAGTAGCACACCAGGTTCAGAGGTAAACACAGTAGGTGCTTCAGCAGCTAGGCCTTTTAGGCACTAGCCCTGGTGTGTCCCAATAACCCCTCCGACACATGTAAGTGAAAGGGTACTTTACTAAGGCTGGCAGGAAAGGGAAAGTTTGCAAATAACCTAGGTACAGTTAGAATTTAAAGTAAGCAATAGTGGTTCTTGTTTAGGTCCATGGGCAGTCCAATCAAGAGTCAGGACTCTTCAGGCCTGGTGCCTGGAGTTCCCTCTCCAGTTCAGTCTCTATTTTAGCAAATAGGATCTTGCAGATTTCCAGGCCAAGCTCAGTTAGTGCCCCACAAGTCCCACAGAGACCTGCGCCCAGCTGTAATATCCGGCGGTGAAAACCTGTTCTGCATTCAGTTCCTAGGGGTCCCTCATTGCCTCCAGCTTCTCTGTATCTTCTGGCATACCATGCAGCAGCCACTTCCCAACAAACCCCAGCCATTTCCTGGTTCAGGACCTTTCTCCTTACCTGGAGAGAGGAAATGGAAGTGCAGTAAAGAGGGGATGCTCTAAAGCCCCAATTCTTGAGACACTAACACATGCTTATTGTTATTTATGTGAGCATGGGTCTACTCATGTGCCTTAAGCTAAGTGCATACATAAGCATTTGCAGAATTGACGTCTTATTTGGTTCAAGCCAGAATCAGAGGTCATTAGTATGCCAGAGACAATGGAACAAGGCCTTAAAAATGTGTAAGTAAAAGCTCATAAATAAAGCAGAAAGTTAGTGCTTTTACAAATAACAGTTCAGTTCTTATATCTGTGCCCTGTAACTGTGTATGTCATTATCATGATTTTATAGACATTAATACCACAAAAAGACAAATTTTACAATAGCTTTAGGTTTTTTTCACATTTCATTAACGTACTATGAAAATGTGTGTCATGTAAAATATCTTTATATTATAACTGTCTGTCTTTTCTAGGTAGCTATTTTGAAAGTACTGCCAGAAACACACAGCACTCCCACAAATTGCCTTTTTTAAACTAAAGAACAGCTTCACAGATTCCCTTGACACCTATTAAGTATGAATTAATACTGCCTTTATACCACCTACACTCCATCTCAGCAACCATTCTGTAATTTTGAATGTCTGTACTTTTGCATCCTACACCTTTTCTTTAAAAAAATAGCAGTAATTGAAGCTTTGGTAGTCATCAATGACAATTTTACTTAATCTTTAAGAATGTATCATTTTGAAAAATAACATTAAAACCCTAATGATTTTCTAATTAAAATAACTATGACTATAATTCACAGATGGTTTACTTTTACAGGAGTCTGAATGACATTAAAATTTCAACCTCAGATGAGAGCATTTTGTAGTCCTGAAAGTATTGAGAAGTGAGTGTCTTGGTAGTAGAACATCTTAACCTTCCCCCCCCCCCCCCCCCTTGACAAGCAAGAAACATTATGTGATTAGAGAGCAGACCAAAATGAAGACAGGCTGTAGTCTCAAAAACTGTTTTTATGAGACACATAACTGATGTATGAAATCCAAACATTTTCATTATTCTCCCTTTCAAGGAGCATCAACATTATACATTGTGGAGTGAGTATAGATGTTCTAGGTTAACTTCAGAAGATTCATTTCAAAGGTAGATCTATACAAAGCTCAATTAATACTAAAGTAATCTAATGTCTCATGCCAATTTCTCTAACAATAGATGTTGTTTAAAGGTGTACTGTCAGTAGAGCTGTCACATGTTGCAAAAAATCGTAAATAGTGTTTACGCAAATTTAAAAATGAATTTGCTTCAGTCATGATTGTGTTCCTTTTGGGTTCACTTATAAAGCTCCATAGGCTTCTTTGAGCTTCCCATCTAATTATAAACTCACCCACTCCAGGAATATATACAATACTGTGTTTCTTATGAGACTAAGTGCAACTAACCAACAAATTTCATATATAAAGAGTTTTAAATTCTCAAAGTGAATTTTTCATGTTCAATCCAAAGGCTAAAAGAAAAATGCAAAAACAAAAATGTGTTGAATAAATACAAGTGATGTACAAATTTGAGGAAGCTTTAGTCCGCTCATTCAGTCAAACATTTGCATGCAGAAAAAGAGAGAAAATCATTTACCATCAGCTGTTTGTAATACTCGTCTTTTCAGCAAAAATATATCCACTGAAGTGAAAATGCTAAACACAGGAAAGTGTCTATAGTTTTGCATTATTATTTTAAATATTTTGGTAGTTAGGATGTCATGGTACATGTACATGGTAATTTAAAATATATAATCCCCGCCCAGAGGACTTTATAGCAGCATGGAAACAGGCATGAAAAGAGTGAAAGAAAGATGCTTAGAGGGTGGTTAGGAAGAAGAATTGTGTGGAGCTATGTGGGGAATATGCAGAAATCAGAGCAGGCACACAACTGTGCAGAGCCTTGAAACTGAGAATGAAAAGCTTCAATTTGATACAGAAGGCTAGTGGAAACCTTAGAAAAGAAGGTAAAAAGAGGAAGTAACATAATCAGAGTAGAAGGAAAAGATTAGTTTAATGGGTGTCATCATGCCCAACACTGGGGCCTCTGAGAACCACTCTAATAACAAATAATAAATAATGATAATAATACTAACAAGGATTTTGGATGAGTGGAGTAAAGTAGTGAGGAGCTGGGAGACCAGAGAGAAGGGGGTTGCAGTAGTCAAGACAAGAAATGAGAACAGCATAGCAAATGTGTTAGCCATAGGGATAGAGAAGAAAAGAACAGGGTTTTTTCTGGGGGGGGGGAGGGTTGGAGGGGGAAGTTTGAAAAGTTGATGATTGAGAGCTTAGTGACAACCCTTAGAACTTGGTGACAAACTTGATGTGGTGGGAGAAGTCAAGAGAGGAATCTAATATCACACCAAAATTTTGGACATGTGTGTCAGGAAGGAAGATGGAATTTTCAGCAGTGAGGACGAAGAGAGGAATTTGGGATGATTTTCCTGGGGAAATAAGGGGAGCTATTTGTTGATACATTCACTTGACCTTGAAGCAGGGAATCCAAGAGTAGATGCCTGAAGGACAGAGATGCAAATCTAAACAAAGGTAGAGAGACTGGGGGTGGAGAGAGATATGTGGGAATCAGTGGCATAGAGATGATAGTTGAAGCCATGATAACATTTGAGGTTATCCAGAAAATAGTAGAGAAAAAAAGAGGAGGAGACCTGAGGACAGAGCCCTAAGGAAAGGCAGCAGAGACTGGGCAAGGAGTGATGGAGAAACCAAAAGAGACACTAAAGGAGCAAGTCAGAGAATTAAGAGAACCAGGCAGGTATAGAATGGTGAAAGTTTGGGGAGGAGGGAGAGATCAACTGTGCAAAGTCAGCTGATAAATCAAGAAGGATAACCCCATAGAGGAATGGCCCCATAGACTACAGTATAAAGAGGTTACTAGAGACCTTGGTGAGATCTTTTTGGCTAAGTAAGGAAGTGGTGGTTGCATTTCTTTGACTCAAGGAAAGGGCATAGTCTTGCTTGTATAAGCAAGTATACTTGTATAGTAAAAGGCAGGGAGAAATGATTCTGCAAATTCTATTGCAAGATAAAAGTAATTTTATTCCACTTTGTGAAAGGAATAACTATTCCAGAATAAAATCGCTTGTATTCTACAATAGAGTGTAGAGTGGGAGAATTATTCCAAAATAGCTATAGTGGAATAATTATTCCATAATAGCTATGCTGAAGAATTTTCCCATGTAGACAAGGCCTAAGATTCTCTGTAGGTTTCTACTAAAGCAAGTTTAGTGAAATGTAGTTCCCACCTCCCTCAAAAGGCTTAATTTACTATGATGATTGTGCACGAGAATGAAATAGATAGAAATTTTAGAAAAGAGTCTTTGCATCTTTTTATATATATAATATATATATATATTATATATATAAGAATCGTTATATCCTCAAATCAGAATTTAGATAACTCACCTATCATTTTCATCTGCAAATTTTGGGAGTTAAATTACTGAAGGCCACTTTGAACATTTGGTCCAAAACATCAATCTACATGAAGTCACAGGAATGGAAGAATGCCCTAAACCATTTCTGAATTTGGTTTTAAGTTTCTAGACTTGATTTATATTTCATAGTTTAGCATAGTTCATTATTATCAGTGGCATATATCTGCCAGTAGTGGTCAGATAGAAAAGAGTTAATTGAAGAAAGTGTGCACATTTCCTTGCTAATTCCTGTGTCTCAGATTTATACTACAAGTAGATATTGTACAAAGTGTCACACCAATTTGCTGCCAAAAATGGTGAGCAATTTCAAAAAAGAAAGACAGTACACTAAGTGAAGTAATAAACATTGAGCAACCATCCTCTGTAACTTTCTGGGAATGCAACAAACATAATAAAACAAAACAAATGAATAGCTAGATGGTATCTACAGCATGAAGAGTGAAGCTTGACAATTTTGGACCTCCCTTTCCCACAACACACACATAAACCAAAGCAAGCAACATAGTGTAAGTTAATGAAACCACCGCAACTGTAAATTTGTTTTGTGAATGTCATATTCTTCCAGATATTTAGGAATTTTTACAGGAAATATCATACCGGAACTTACCATTGGTCCCTCTTGTACAGTATCTTATTCCCAACAATAGCTAATACTGGGGGTGTCAGAGGCGATTATAAAACTCCCATAATGCACCTACTTGTTTATTGATATATGGAGGTGGGAGAGGAGAGGAAATTTATTCTTGACCCAACTAATGAAAGTAGCTGAAATGTTTGGTAGGCACGCAGGAGGCAAGTTGATTAGCGAGAATAGCACTTTTATTAACTACAAAAGTAGCTATCTAAATAAAAGAATTAACAAAGTCTTTCACAGAAAAACATTATGTATCTTCTCACTAGCAAAATCATTCCCATGCCTTCCAACATCAAGAGCACTGGTAGTCATAATTATTTTCCTATCTGGTGAATTTTGTTGTCCAAACCACCCACACTTTACAGAAATGTAGTTTGTATGTTGGAAGATCTGAAATTTGAGAGTTCCAATTTTAAATTTGAATAATCTCATTATAACAGTAAGTAGCCACACATATAGTTCTCACTTGTCAGTTAAGCATGTGGCCAGAATAATGTGTAGTATAATAGCATAAGGGCTGGAGGGAAATAATCCCCCCAGCAGACTTGGGCGTGGAAACAGAACTGCTCTACAGCTGCTGCTTTTGTCTAACTGTAAAATACAGTCCTAGAGATGTAACCATCTCTCCTTTGGCCCATACCTAACCCTCCACAAGGGGTGCAGACTTCACTGTGTTGTGTCTCCGAATCCTGCCACTCATTCTTCACACAGCTGAACTGTACTATTTCATCTGCATTCTCTATGCCTGCAGAAGAAAGGAGCAAAACTTCACCCCCCACCCCCACATAGACCGATAGTTATGAGCTGAATCACACACATGTTGGAATGGGCTGGGGAATGTTTACTTTCATCTCCAAAAGTCCAGGCTGCTAAGAGATAACATAAAAGAGAATCTTTCTATGATCTTTGGTAGAGTTTATCTTTCTCTCTCTTTTTTGTTTTGTTTTTTTGGCCAGATTTAGAGGACCTAATGCAAAGCCCATTGAAGTCAAATAGAGTTTTGAGTTTACAAGCTGGTATCTGGCCCTGTGGCTACATGTACAATAGCAACTTTTACAGGTGTAATTCACCACTAGTGCAGCTTTACCACCAGTAGCAGTGCTGGAAGCTTCACTTGGACATAGGGTTGCCAGTCCTTCAGGATTGTCCTGGAGTCTCCAGGAATTAAAGATTATCTTTAATTAAAGATTATGTCATGTGATGAAACCTCCAGGAATATGTCCATCCAAAATTGGCAACCCTATGTGCATAGGGCACTGGCATTTTGTACTTCTAGGTGACTAATGCTTCAGCCAGTGGAACTGCACAAATGGTGAATTATCGCTACAAAGCTTGTTAGTACAGGCAAGGCCTAGAGGTGAGACAATCAAAAACTGTTAAATTAGTTTGGCATCCAATTCAGAAGAGTGTTGTGGTGCAAATTCTGCCAGTATATTAGCCAATCATTTTTGGCCTAAGTGATTCCTGTTTGGAAAGCACTTTGGGACCCTTCAGTATGAAAAGTGCAATATAAATGTAAGGTTTTATTAATATTTCTTATTATACGAGTTGGTTAAAGAGGGTTATAATACATGAGAGATTTGAAACTGTAGGTTTGTTTCATCATTGCGTACTGACATTTCTTTACTTTGGTTTTAGCCATGTCCAGCACCGAATCATTGCTTAAATTATTTAATCAGAGTTTTGCATATGCTTTTATTAACTGACTGTAGATTTTGCTGAAATCAAACAGCAGTATAGTAGTATGTTAATTCTATAACCTCAGCTGTGTATATGGGGTATTCTGAAGAAAGCACAACATAAGTTGCAATATCTTCTGTGTTTTATCAGCTTATGATGATTTGAGCTTTTTTTGTCCATTTGTACAAAGGTTATTTTTTCTAATTCTGCTGTCAGTCACACAAAGGCATCCCCACAGAAAATATTTTCAGTGGGGCTCCATTGGTGTAACAGAGCAGAACCAGGCCTGTAGGCTACAAGCAAGTAAAATTTGGAATAATTTGGGCAACTATTGCCAGACTTGTACAAATTAATCAATACACCTATTAACCATACAGGTGAGTAGCAATCCCAGCAGCAAAAAGAGCTATGTTCTTCATTGTTAAGCATAGCTCACTGCGTGCTTGTGTCTTCTTTACAATTCTAAGTAGCAAAGAAATGCTTCTTCCACAAAAATCTTGAGAAGAAAATAGCACATGAGAGCAACTCTTAATCAATACTCCCATTTTCTCAGTATTCACTGTTTGTAAAGACACAGGTTTTTGAAGGCAGCTAGAAAGAAATGTCTTTGAAAGTTGTGCATAAAAATAACTGCTAAGGATTTTTTGTATTGTCTATGCATGTTCGGAAAGTTTCAAAAGCAAGGTGTATCCTTGTGGCCTTATAAATGGAAGGGAAAAGCACCAAATACAGGTATTGTGACATATATTACGTTTCTGATCTTGTCTCAACCGTTTGCTAGATGCTTTATGTATGATCATTATTTATCTATAATCATCTTGCCCTTTTTTTTCTTGATGGTAAAGGTTTCTCTGCTGTTTGTATTTTAGATAGGAGTCCAAAAAGTGTTTCTAAAGTACTGGCAAGCTGACCATCTCAATGATTTGTGCCTTCAGCTGCAGAGGAAAATTATAACTTGTCAAAAAGGTAACAATTACAGAACAAATATTTCTGAACTATAATTTTTGTACATTGAGTGCAAGAACATTTTGTGGTATGGGAGTTTTCTCTTCCTTCATTAGTTATTGTATTTGACACATTTCCAAACAATTCCACCTCCAACTAACTGACTATACAGATTTTTAGAAGTCCAGACTAACATTGTTAACAAGTGCACCTTTTGTCTGACAAACCCAGTTTCAGTTCTAGTTGTTGGCTGCAATTAAAACTAAATGCCCCTCTATCATTCCTTTTTCACCAGTGCTTCTTGTTTTTTTAAAGAACAGACTATATTTCTAGGATTTGAGAGTTTTTAATATCACTCTTCATTCCCCACTATATAACAAATAAAGTATAGAAGATGCAAACTTTTTTAATATTTGCATATATCTTACATCCATAAAACAGCTTTTTTAATGCTACTAATTTAGGGTGTTGGTTGTCTTTATTTTGTTCTCATTTGCGGTATCTTGCTTATTTTCTTTTGGCTTGTTTTTTTTTCTCTTTGACTTTTATGTTGGTGTCTTTACTAAGGTCATTTTGACATTTTTGGCACACTTTTTGAAGGAGATACTATCCACTGTCTCCTGATTTCCTGTAGTTTCTGTTCTATTTCCCATCAGAATCTCAAATAACCATTTCAAAAGTGAATATTGCTTTGTATAAAACAGCTTCCTTCACACTATACATTATTTATTTAGTTGGCTTGTAGCAGCAACAATTCAACTGACTCAATAGACAGAAGTACGTCTTGATTTTACAATTGTCACATAGTTGGTTAAAAAATGTCCTGGATATATTTTTTTTAAACTGTCAATTTAATGATCTGTTCTTCACTAAATGGGGGTTGTAGAGAGAAAGCAGGGGAAAGAGAGAGAACACTTGAAGCAAGGGGAACAAAGTCATCTGTGTGGAAATAATAATAGGAATTAATAATGTTTCAGGTTTTGGAGGATGGTAGTTTACACAGGTCCCCATTCAACAAGGTATTGAAGCACATGTCTAACTTGAAATGCAATTAGCCCCATTGCCTCCACACATTTATCTGCAATAGAAAAGCAAAACTGATTCATCCTGCTTTCCCTCTCATGCTGACTACCAACAGAAGTTGACAATCTTCACCTTCTTGCATCTAGTTTAAACTCAATGACCATTAATATTCCACTTCACCACAAACCAGACCTTCCTCAGCTGCCATAACACCAAGGTTTACACGACATCTGCAAAATTTAATCCTAAGTAAGGAGGATAAATGCTTCCTTAGCTTCCCACAAAATTCAGTTTCTCGGCTTCTTGTTTCCAGCCTCCGGATTTGACTTCCATTTAAAAATTCACTTTCTCAGGAACAGTATTTAGAAAGCTCTCACCTATTGTGTGGCAGATTTTGCCTATCTTTACACAGGTGTGGAGAAGTCTGAGGAAGCTGATGGAGTAAGGAACATTCCTGTCCCACACATGGCTTGAGTAAGGCCCAGGCAGACTTCCCCCATCCATGCATCGGCCTGCAAAGTAAGCAGTACTCCACAAATAGGTGTAGTTGCAAGTATGTAACAACAGCAAGCCCAGGAGCTTTGAGAGGTTTGGAATGCCTTCTGCTTCTCCCCAAAAAGCAGTATGACTCAACATGACCTTACATAACCTATTCTACCCCTAGAATAAATGGATTGCACCGAGTCTACTGACAGCAACACAAGGGGTAGGGTACTCTTAGGCTGGTGGACATCAGTCTTGTTGTACTTCAAGCAGAGATCTTTTGAAGCTAAAGACATGTCTTTTTCTTTATAACATATTGATTAAGGGCATAATGCAGTGGCATCAAATACCAGTCATGACATTAGATTGTCCAGAATAGACTCACATCTGTAGATCAGGGCAATCTCTAATAGGTAATCTATTCTTGAAATGGGTAAAGTGAAGTTTTACATTTATTTATTCAAATATAGTCATTGTGCCTATCTCAAATTCAAAGCACAGTATAAAATGTATATCATTGTCATAAAATAATATAACAGGACACCTCAGAGTTCTCCAAAAGAAAAACAGCCCTCATACAAAAATCTTATCGACCCCAAACATTATCATCCATCCAAACCTTTCCAGTCATCCCCTCAGTAATTTTCCACCCTGCCTTCAACAAAAGCCTGAGAAAACAGGTAAGTCTTTCATCATGTGTTGATAGGTCATCAAGCCCAGACTGTAGTGGAGAAAGGAGGGAAGCAACTTAAAGAGCCAAGTATCCCTCCCTGAAAATTGCCTACGAGACCCATCCCACCCAAACCAGGAGCTGTGAGCTCAAATACTTCAGATTATCACAACCTCTGTAGTAACCCATGGGTGTACAAGTACGGCAGCTACCCAGGAGCAGTTCTGATCATTCTGAATCAACTAGAGAACTGATTGGGGGGACTGAGGGAAAAGCTAATTTTCCTGAAGTTCTTCCATCACAATCCAGCCAAAGTATGAATTAATTTATCTGTGTATAGAAGCCAAATCCACAACCTGCCACAATTTCCACAACACCAATCTTTGTACCAAAGGGAACCCTAAAGAATCAGGTACACCTCTGGCTTTGGGAGTGGCCAACATAAATGAGGAAAGCAGTGCAGTAAGGACTACATTATGAACAGTAGAGCCTGCCAAAAGATGACACTTCCATTTAGCTTCCATTGGAGGTTTCAAAATTTGTTTTCATTGTGCACTGGAATGAAAACAAAAACTCTCAAATATATTAATGAAGACAGAATTTTGTTGAAATGTCCATTTTTGGATTGAAACCAGAGCTGTTCAATTCAGGAAGTTTGTGGGAGGCGGTGTATGTGTGTGTGGAGAAAGTCTTTCTCTCTCAGTCTTCTCAATGAACTTAGTCGAAGTGGGTAGTCACCCATGAAAGCTTATGCTCCAATACTTTTGTTAGTCTATAAGGTGCCACAGGACTCTTTGTCGCTTTTTAGTCAAAACCGATACATCTCTGCCTCAATGAAACAGCATATGTCATCAAAAATATTATGACCAGTTTTAATGACCAGCATATCAATTTCAGTGTCTCGTCCTCTGTCAGTCCTGCTAACAATCATAATGTAGATTTATCCAGCACATATATATTTCTTATCCTCTGCCATTGGTTCACTTTTGCTTTATTTATATTTAAAAAAATAAAACAAAAATATCTAAAACAAAGATAAAAAGGTCTCAGAGCTTTAGAAATATATTGTTTTCTTCAAGGTGATTTAGGATTTTCTGCTTAAATGTTTAGCAAATATGCCATTTGCTCTGAAAATATATTTCAGAACGTACAGCAGGTGAAGGAACAATTCTATATGATTAAGCTCTTTCAATATTGTGTATTTGAGAGCAGTGAACTCTCCTAGATTATGTTCTGTGCATGTATTCATTACCTCCTCAACACCAGCATTTTATGAGTTCAGATTCAGTAATGTGTGCGTCAAATATGAAGCCTCTCATAAAATTGTCAAAAGGAAAATGCACTATTAATTTCCTTTTGAACTAAATAAGGTTAGTGCATTAATGTTTCTGATGTTAAAGAAGTCGACTTTTATTATAAAATATGTCCAGAGAGATTTAGACACAGTTGGCTACAATAATGGAAATGTAAATCCTCAAATTCCTCCATTATAAACAAGCTTATAAACATGAAATAGATAAGACTGGGTGAATTCAAACCCCAGTGAATTTTGGACACAGAGTATACTGGTATATTCACAGTAACCTTTCCTGCATTTCAAGCAATTAAACACTGAGCATCCAAATCTGATTATAAATATATAAACAAGGACAAGGAAGGTGATAACAAATATCTTATGTTGCTCTCAGCTTTATCCTCTTTATTTTATTCAGTAACATTTTACATTCCTGGAAGACATTTTTCCTTTAGATTAGTTCAGCATGACTGTTTTCTTTTTCATTTTACATTACAGCATTCCTAAGAGCTAAATACTCAGTTGTGCAATTAAAAAAAAAGCTGTATGCTTTTTAGATTTTTGGCAGGTCTTTATCTGAAAACCTTAATATCAAATTTTTCATTGTTTTGATGTTTTTTTCCCTTGAACTCAAACAACATTGAATAAAGGCTGTGGTCAAATTTTGCTCACCTTAGTCATAGGAATATTTCCGTTGGCTGTAATGGGACTAACTGTATGAATGAGTGAGATTTGGCTCAATGTGGATATTTGTTCTTACTAGATGGAAGTCAAAGTAATAAAATCACCTAAATATTTCTGGCATCAGTTAAATAGTCCTAAAACAGCTTCCCAGTGGGACACACTGCACTTCTAACCCTGGAAAAAGACAATACATGTGATTTTAATTTGTGACATTTTCATGAATAGAAAAAACTATATTTGGTAATTGTAGGGGTGCATTACATTTAAATATATTTATTTTATTTCATTTTTTCTCCCTGAATCCTTTACATTTTTACTAAGGTGAACTAATGCACATGATTTTGCAGGCAGAAGAATTTATGAAATAATCCCAAGCAGTTTTTTTAAATTCTCCAAAACATTTGTGAAATTGTTTCTTGTAAACTATGACATATATGTAGAATATACATGGTGGTGGTGTAGTATGAACATTTTATTAACATAATTTAAGATGACTTGTATAACTCACCTATGGCTTCATCACTCATGTGTAATGTGTTTGTCCCAAACTCATGCAAATAGACCTTTATACACACTATGCTATCTGTTCCCTGTACTGTATGTGTATATACAAAATTTGATTTAGAATAAAATGTCAACCAACAAACTCTGAGCATTCTGTTGATTATTTAAAATTACAAGTAAAGTACAATACAATTAGCTCACTCTTCCTACTAAGCCACAGCACATATTCGATTATTATTGCCCCAATAGATAGGTCAATAACTCTATCCACCCACCTCTTTTGAAACAACATATATCTAAAATAACAATTGTATGCAGGTGTCCATATGAAAAACTCCAGTATTCAAAGGATGATACTGTTATATTACAAATAATGTAAATATACATTCTTTATAATACATGGAACCCAGAGACTCTTTCCCCTTCTACAGTTTTTATTAATCTCTTGGCATAGGTTGGGAGACTAAGAGTTTAATTTTTGTACATAATAAGGAGAGAAAAATTGAATGGATATAAGAATAGGCTATCATCTCTTTTACAATCGGACATGTACCAACATTCTTTCCCACTATGAGGAAGTTGACAAACTGTACATTCTATCATACAGAAAATTAGCACATTGTGAGCCAAATTATGTTTTAAATTTATGCCATAATATTATCCTCTCACACTCCCTAGCAGAGACGTAAGCTTCACAGTGTGATATAAGCAAGGGGAGAAAAATTGCCAGTGAAACTAAATACTGAGTACTGGTAACTCAAACTGGTAAATGAGTTTATTACTATGCCTCAGTTTAGGCATTGTTATTAGTGAGCAAAAAATGCATATTGTCCATTTTGGTATGCAATTGGTAGAGAAAGCCTAATATTTCTTTCTCCTTATATAAAGGATATTGCTAGATATTTATTCACACTATCCATTTTACAGCTGAATGCACAATAATATTAAGTTATTCATTGTTGAATTCTATCTCTCATTGGTCTATATCTTTTTTCTTCCATTATGGCAGTTGTAAGAGGATTTCTAGCTCGCCAGCGTTTGCTACAGAAGATGAGCATCAAACAGCAAGAGGTCAAATCAATCAAAGACTTTCTGCAGAATGCAGAGGATATGGGGCTGAAAGCATATGATGCTCTGGTCATTCAGAATGCTTCTGACATTGCTCGGGAAAATGACCGGCTCCGCAATGAAATGAATGCTGCTTACCGTAGGGAAAAGTTAGAGGTTAGAAACAGGCAAGAAGAAGCCCCCAAAAGGTAAGGAGAGAAAGCCACTTCTCTAACTGTAGGAATCAGTTTTCCTAAAGTTCTCAGTGCAGTCCATGCTAGTCATGGCAGTAATAATGCTCATATGTAAACTTGACTCTGGCTTCTTTAAATGTATGCTTAAATGACTCTTGGGTCTTCATTAAATACTTTTCTTGTTTGTAAAGCCATATCAAGTAATCAATTCTAGCTGCATAAAGCAACAATGTAAAAGATATCTGATTCAGGAGGCACCAGCACATACAATAACTATTGTTAAAATCTCTATGACATTTTAGCATTTAAAAATAAATAGAGTTTCAGTATAAGTGAAATAGATTTTTAGTGAGATTTTAATAAATAATTATAATAATTAATAATAATAACTCTATCTTAGAAAATTCAACTGGATACGTGCCAAGATAACAGGAACAGCTATGCAGGCATAAAAAAAGCAGTGAAGTCCAGACTGAGAAATGTGCCTAATAGACAGATTGCCAAGAGGATCTTTTCTTCTCATTTAAAAAATCGCTTAATGTTTAGGCATTAATTGGAAGTTTAATGAACCTATTCTAGCAAATCTAGCAAATATTCTAGCATCCATCCCTGTAGGTTAAGTACAGATACCTACATGGAGAGGTGGTTTTTGTAATATAAACTTATTATCTGTGTCTATAACTCACTGATCATAGGAATGTTTATTTTTCCACAGGAGCTTGATTCCAGCTCATTGTATCTTATCAGAAACAGCTCCCCCTTGCCTCCATTGCCTCTGTCAGATGATTTTTATTGAAGTAAAAATGAGAGTGGGTCTGTTTAATTAGCTTCAGATATCCCAGTGATTACATACTGAAGGAAATGCCTTTGTAGGAAAGACTGTAATTAAACATTACACTGAAAACAAATTATCCACTGAGCACCAAGCTTTCATCTTTAGCTATTTCATGTACTACATGGGCAGCTGGTTATATCCTGTAGTTGAATCCAGCTCTGCTGGTGATCTGCCATGCAGAAATACAATTATAAAAACAAATGCTGGAGGGCTTGTTTGTAAAGTTATTGTACTACCATCTTTTAGTTAGTACAGTACATTGCTACACTGTATTACAAGGCTGGTTTTAGACATCTGGAGGGTGTCTTCAGTTATTTTTAATCTAAGTAACTCTTTCTTTTTAAGGTTGAAGACATTTGGTGTGTGTGGAGGGGGGGTCTCATTTTCACCAGCTTGTTGGGATCAAACTAGCAACATTATTTTCCAATATATATTGGAAACTGCTGTGATTTTAAGTACAATCACTACAATAAGTTAGAAAAATCCACAATTGTGCTCAAAATGATAATAATGGAAAGCTTAAACAAGAAGACTTGTGTTGGTGTATAGGTAGGATATAACACAAAGCCAAATTCATCTGTTAAAAGGTCACAATATTTTAAAGATTTGGATTTCATGAGTAGAATTTATAGTTGGTTTTTTTTAGAAAACAGTGATAAAAGCTCAGCATTTGCTGCCTCAGTAACTTTCTATTAAAATGCATTTCCCAGAAATTGTCATTCAGATTGAAATCCTAGCTTTTGACTGTGCTTAACAATCAAAGTGTGAACAATTCATTCAATGAATGTCTGATAAACAATATGAAACTGCTTGAGGAAAGCTGTATTTGGGTGGAAAAGATCCAGTGTCCTGTTTTATCATAAAACAGGAAATGGAGGAATGCTAGCAGCTTGATCTGGATTTGTTTGTCAGAAGATTACTACACACACCCTCTAGGCACAGCAGGGGTGTTGGAAGATTGTTTACCAAAAAGCCGTTGTTATGTTTGCATGAACAGGTTCATTGTTATCATTTGAATAATGCATCTGGGCATCTTTTCTGTGTTTTCAGAGCTGAAGACAGGGGTGGGAAGGTCTCTGAGGACAGCTTTGCCGGCTGCCGAACGCCTAAGCATTTTCATTCCAGTTCTGTGCCTGTCCCCATGGCAGTGGATGGCTTGGTACATTCTGTGGCTGGATCATCCATCAGATCCCCCTCCCTGTACTCTGTGTTCAGCATGGATGATAGCCTGCCATCACCAAGGAAACAGCCTCCTCCCAAACCAAAGAGGGACCCCAACACACGACTGAGCGCTTCATACGAGGCTGTTAGCGCTTGCCTGTCGGCAGCTTCTAAGGAAACAGCTAATGAAGGTTAGGCAGAAAGGGACTAACCCTCACAAACATTGATCTTTTGACTTTGAATCTTTAAAATGTTTTCAGAGGCCTTCATAAAGTCTTGTTTCCTTAGAATATCTTCAGTGGCAATAAATAAAATTGCCAACTTATCAGTAATTCCAACTACATCAGTAAATAACTATTCATTTGTTCTAATTTCCTAGTTTGTCAACAACAAAAAACTTATTTAC
This sequence comes from Emys orbicularis, assembly GCF_028017835.1. NCBI lineage: Eukaryota > Metazoa > Chordata > Testudines > Emydidae > Emys > Emys orbicularis. The sequence continues at coordinate 260,688,587 of NC_088683.1, read as the reverse complement.
AGAGTTCTCCCTGGAGATAAGTGAGCTGTGTCAATTTTAGCCATTCTGCCCTATTAACTATTTTATTTCACTTTTAAACAGTGTTATAATCTTTTGACAGCTAACGTAGAACATTTTGAATGTTGAATTTTACTAGGTTAGATCTAAATTATCTACTCTTTCTCTCCACATTAATATGAAGGCACAAGAATAAACCACACCAGAGATAGCGGCACTTGAGTTGCGAGTTAAGTGAATTATATGAGAATTCACATGTGGTGAACTTGGATGTAATGGTACACAGATCATACTGAAATAGAATGAAAGTCCAAAAATGTTTCAAAGCATTACAGTGTGTAAACTGCAATTTTGATTAAAGTAGTCCTGCCCCCTCGCCATCCTTCAAATTAAAGAGGAAGAAATGCTTTTCGCTCTCACTTGTTAAGCCTGAGTAATCAGATTTTACCTAGAGGCTAGCAGATCCTTCCTTTGCTGCAATCAGGGTGGGAAATAATATACAACCACTCTGTAGCCACTAGTATGGTGGCTAGAGGCCCTGCATATCCTCTTTGCCTGATAATTTAGGTTGATGTGTCTATGTCAGATGTATTTCCATCTTTCCTATCCTTCTTCTGGCCCATCCACCCCTGAAACCGCTCCTTGTGCTCCAGAGGGGAGAGAAGCATTTAAGGGATGGAGAGTTCCAGTCCATGCTTGAGGCTTTCTATCCCAGTTCAGTGAAACTGCAGCAGTTGCACAGTGTTTGGGCCTTCTGTGTCCAGCAGCGCTAGGGAGGAATAATATACCTACAATCAAATGGTTCTTTGAAATAATGACATTTTTTTCTTATGTTAATGGTAGTGTATATGTACTAATTTATAAGTCACCTGGCATCTTTGAAGGTGCATCGGCTAAATAAATGTGAAATTATTGGACCAGATTCTTTAGTGTACCCAAGTTCTGATGGGAATGACAGATTGGAGGTCTGTCCAAAGAGTCAGCTGTAGCTCCCTGATTCTCTACCCCAAGTGGTGTGTGGGACTACTCTAGCTGGTGACAGCTAGCCAGGGTTCTAAGGGATCAATTACCAGCTGCGGATAGCCCCTGGCATGCCATCCACTTCCACTCCTCACTTCCTGCACCAGAGGCTGTGAGGAGGGTAACTACAATCTGGTTATGCCAGCTCTAAACCCTTCGAGAGAATGTCCTCCAGGCTGTAGGACTTCATGGCAGGGACCTTATGTGTGGTTTCTGCTTCCTTTGTGCTGCTTCCCTCCCTCATGCATTAGCCAGCAAAAATGGGCAAACCCAGTGGACACTGCACACTCCTGCAGAGCACCGCTCATTGAATGACTGATCTGTTCAGGTATTTCTGATTCTCACCCTTTGATGACTAACTTTAGTACTACTGATAGCAAGGCAAGATTCCATCTCTTCACCTCCAATGATAGAGGCCAGTGGTTTTTGAAGCAGAAAGTCCTGAGTCTTATTTCTTACTCCATATGCGTGCAGGTTAGCTTTTGACCAGAGCTCATTACAGTACCTTGAATCCTATCCAATGAAGGTTTAAGTACAAAACTTTTGTAAGACATTATCTTGCAGAAGACTCAAGACCTTGATCTGTTGTTAATATATATATATATATATATTTCCATTTCAGTATTGACCCGACCAAGGCCACACAGTGATGACTATAGCACCATGAAAAAGATTCCTCCCAGAAAGCCAAAAAGAAGTCCCAACACAAAGCTCAGTGGCTCTTATGAAGAGATATCTGGCCAAAAGCCTGGGGATGTGAAACATTCAAACGTAGTATCTAAAACAGGTGGTCATGACATTATGACAATACAAAGAGCAGCTTCTGCTGATGGGCCACATCACAGCACGTTGAGTTTGTGTATGTCACAGGAAGAGGAGGAAACTGAGCCGGTGTATATTGAAATGGTAGGGAATGCTATGATTAATAGTTCTGCTGAACCAGAAAGCCCAGACCAAGGAGAGTCTGTTTATGAAGAGATGAAATATTTTTTACCGGAAGAAGGCAGCAATGGTAATGGGATGGTTCCATTAGTGACCGGATCTCCTCCGCTGTTGTTTGAGAGCAAAAACTCTGTACCAGTTGAAGAACTTGATGCAAATAATCAAGCAGCCTTGGGCTATAAAGACTCTTGTGACATTCCAGCCCCTTTCCCAAACTTGCTTCCCCATAGGCCCCCACTTCTTGTGTTTCCTCCAACCCCTGTAACATGCTCACCTGCTTCTGATGAATCACCCCTAACACCACTAGAAGTGAAAAAGCTTCCTGTCTTGGAAACCAATCTAAAATACCCGGTGCAGTCAGAGGGTTCAAGTCCTCTATCCCCACAGTATTCGAAAAACCAGAAAGGGGAGAATGAAAGGCCTTCATCCCCAGGTTTGGCTGTATTTAATGTTTCAAGCAAAGTATCTCCTCCTTCAACTCCTCCTCCTCCTCTCCCTCCCCCGCCTCCTCCTATGCCCCCATCTATTTCCTATCGACCTTCCTCACATTTTACTTTCCCCCCAGAGACTTGTGCTACTTTTCTGGCTAATACAGGGAAAACAGGAACAAACTCAGATCCATCAAAAGTACCTCAGAGACCAAATCCTGTTCAAGTTGGAGGTTCGTCTTCCCCATTCCCCAAGCTGCCTTACTCCCCAGTAAAGGTGGCAAGAGCTGAGCACCGGAAATCAAACTCCAACTCATCATCTCCACTTCCATACAGCCCTACAAACTCAAGACCCTTGACCAGTCCCCTTGATGAGTTAACTAGCTTGTTCAACTCAGGACGGAGCATGCTTCGAAAGTCCGCGGCTGGAAGAAAGATTAGGGAGCCTGAAGGTAAGCTTGATGGGAATACTTCACCTTACTGTGTGTTCTCTCTGCACACACTCAGTTGACAATATCTGTATCTCAATATTTGTGCCAGTTCTCTTGGTTGTGGTATTAAATTTAAAAGTGAACTGAAAAGCACTGATAAGTAAATGTTTTAATCTCTTCTATCATACTGTCAGCACTGCACCTTCACCAACTATGCCAGCCTCCAGCATCCACTTCCCCCACAAATGTCCTCATGCTTTCTTCTACACTCATCCTTATGCAGTGAATACACTCCCTTTGTTCCATCAGCTCCCTCTCCAAGTCCCACTCTGCCACCACAAACATGAACTCTGCTAACTGATGATGGCTAAGGTAGGCTAGGTAATGATTTTTGCCTTGGGGCAGTCTGAGATATCTGATACTTTTTTTATTCGTATAGTACAAAAGCAAAGGGGGGAAATGTATATATATTTTTGTGTTTCCCGCTGTCCTGTCCTTCATGTGCCACTTATCCTCTTCAATGTAAGCTCTTTGTGGCACAGATATTGTCTACCTTTGTGTTTATACAACACCTAGCATAATGGGGTCCCATTCCTGATGGAGGCACTGGGAAGTATGGCAATATAGGTATTTAATAATAATAAATAGATTATTTTAAGATCCCAACTATTAAGAGAATATATGTATAGAGTTAAATTACAAAAATAGTTACATTCTAAAACAAAGACCACAAACAGATCTACAAATTACTCAGCATAGCATCTCTGGAGTACCAGTATGTTCTTTTCAATTTGTTGGCTAACTGCCAGACTGATGTGTGTGTGTGTGTGTGTGTGTGTGTGTGTGTGTGTGTGTGTGTGTGTGTGTGTGTGTGTGTGTGTGCGCGTGCACTCATGTGAGAGAAAGAGAATGTGTTCACTGGCACTGTTCTTCAGAAGTACTACAGTCACGAGAATCTCCATGTTTTTCACTTTCACAACTTTTTGCAAAAAAGGCCTGTTTTAAAGCAAAATAATGCGAAAATAAAACATTATGCCCATCTCTTCAACCACCTTTAAAAGAAACTATTCATAGCTCAGGTTCAAAGAAATGTAAAAAATCCATACACGACCCCAAGTTGTAATGCATGGTACTTTGCTGATTCTTTGTGGGCTGTTTTAAGGTATTCCTTCCAGCTCAGGTACAGTGAAACCCCGCTACACCGCGATGTTTGGGGTCCAAAAAATTACATTGCGCTAAATGCGGGGTCGCGGTATAGCGGGGTTTCAAGCCCGTCAGTGGTCCCCAAGGCGGTGCATTGATGTGCTCCGCCTAGTGCCAGGCAAGGGAGAGAAGCTGCGGCCCCGCGCCTGCCGGGGACAGTGAGCTCCGGCACCCACAGCCCTGGAGCTCTCTGTCCCCGGCAGGCGCGGGGCCGCAGCTTCTCTCCCCTGCCTGGCACTAGGCGGGGGCACATCATTGTCCCAGCAGCCATCATGGCGTTGGGGACCACTGGTACAGTACATACAGTACTGTATTACTGTGTGTCTTAAAGGGGGGCCAAATTGTGATCGCGTTATATGCGATTTCGCGTTATGGCGGGGCGCCTTATTGCAGGGTTTGACTGTACCTATTTTATAACAGTCATTGGCTATGTTGCTTCCTCAATAAACAGTTATAAATATGGAACATTATCCTGAAATCACAAAGGGAAGATAGGTTTTTTTAATGCTTACTTTGCTATTGCTCCAGTTTCACAGAGAAACTGTCCCACAAAATAAAACAACTTGTGTCAGAAGCAGATAAATTAGAAACCAATGGCCTATTTTTATAAAATATATATCTTGTAGTTGTGAGAAATCAAGGAATAAAAATGCAGAAAATATATTAGCAGATTATACAGTTCCTCAAGTTTTCTCTGAAATGTCTACTTTTCATCTACTAGTCAGTTCTTACACTACACATTTAAATGTTTTTCTTCACATTCCAATAGTTTAAACAAAATGACTAGATAGTACATCATATGAAGATGAGTTTACAATGTCAATTCAGTGGCAATATCTTGACTGCAAAATTGTATTTTGTATATTTCAGTAGGTTAGCTGTATCGTACAGAATATTTACTTTAATTTGAAGACTTCAGTTCAGATTTCATTATTACATTTTCATGAAGACACGAGTTTGGATAATGCAATCATGTTTCTCCATTTAGAAGAATTTAAGACTCCAATCTAATACAAGAGGGGTTGAAACGAAACACACACACACACACACACACACACACACAGAGTCTAATTGATGACCAGGCTTTCAGATTGCAGAGCAAAGTCCATTGTACCTGATGCAATTGAGCCAGAAGCTTGCCACTTTACATACATAGTTTTCAGACCATAATATTTTACAGATCCTTATTCAGTCATTCACCTTGTGCAAGGAGCAAAAGGTTTAAGATTTTTTGTTAATTTGTTATTATTGTACAGAATAGTGAAGCTCCAGATTGGTGTGCGTGCAAATTATGAATTTTTAGAGTTCATCTTGATGTCAGCAGTTACTTTAGCTATATTAATAATGCAGTTGGCAAGTCTTCTAATGTCTGATTCAAAAGTGGAGTCTGGTCATCTGGTTTAATGTTACTTTTCTAATTTAATAACAACCACATACCAAAAAAAAAAAAAGTATGTAATGCACTATATACAGCAGCGTCTCTCCATATAAAAGCAGTGTGCCAGCTGTCCTTCTTGGACAGTCCTAGTCTGTGGGGAGTGTCAACAGTTTGTTTAATACCAGAATCTGTTAATTTAAAATCCAGGATTATTGAATGTATGATCCTCTTTTCCATCTTTGAACCCATATCTGGCCCAGTAATTAGCTTTGTTTGTGTAAATATTGATGGCATATTTAAATTGGGTCTGATTTCCTACTTTCAAACATAATGAAAAAGATGTATCGTTGGCTTGATTATCCTCTCACTTTTTGTATATTGTATTCTCTATGGGCACAGCTCCATTGACTCCTGTGGGGTTAATTTGTGTGGATATAATAGAGCAGAATCAAACTAAATTAGGGGATATTAAGTAAATATATTTACGAATTTTCATTAAAGTGGACATCACAGAGTCTTTACACACATTTGACAAAATACATTGAAAATATTTTGGCTTTTTTTCATATAAGGAGAGCAAATTTAATTGGTTTCTCTCACCATTATGTCTTTGGCTCAGAAGTGGTTGTTAGATTGGAAGTGGAAGTGCGTTCTCAATGCACCTAAGCACTTCCCTTTTAGTGCAGCACGGTAGGCCCACTTCAACAGAGACAGCAAATTGACTTTTATGATCCACACAAAAGGTTGTCTCAGGTTTAGAGATTTCTACAAACTCATTTTTCATCACCTGTGATCAAAAGATGGAGATCAGCTCAGGTATCCTGTGATCCGAGGCTAGTGTATCAACTAAGCCTACCATCTAGCAGCTCTGAGTTTACCTTTCACATGGAAAATATTGGACTCCTAAATATTTCATCAAGACAGCACTAAGTATGAAAGATCAAAGTTCAGGGAAGATATACCATACAATTTAAAATCAATATTTTATTAGATAAAAGCTGCTGCATAAATTTAAGTGCAGTTATATATAAATTGTTACATATAAATTGTTGATGAGAAAAAGGATCCATTGCATCAAAGAAACAGACAAATATACACAGTGTGTTTTTACGGCTCACATTTTAGTTTACTGCACATCTATAGTTCATTTCTTTTGTAACAGTGGTTATAAATATTACCTTTCATTTAACCTCTGGTGCATTTTAATAAGATAGTAACATAAGGAAGTGGATTGCTTTATGCAAAATTTGAAGTATTATATTGGAAAATGCATAACTTCTTGGCTTGTCTAGTATTTTTATAATATCTTATTCTGTCTAGTGTATTTTAAGCTCTTGCAAGGTTCCACTCTTTCCCCACATTCTCTTTATTTGAAATAGTTTATCTATAGTAGGTGATGCCATGTGTGCATGAAAATTAAAAGGTTTGTCCAGAACAGTGCTCTTCAGTTTACTACTATGTGATTCTCTTCACTGAAGAGAGTATAATCCAATCAATGACTTTATCTCAAAATAGAGGGTGAAATTCAGGCCCTTTTGAAGTCAATGGACATAAGAACGGCCGTACTGGGTCAGACCAAAGGTCCATCTAGCCCAGTATCCTGTCTACCGACAGTGGCTAATGCCAGGTGCCCCAGAGGGAGTGAACCTAACGGGTAATGATCAAGTGATCTCTCTCCTGCCATCCATCTCAACCCTCTGACAAACAGAGGCTAGGGACACCATTCCTTACCCATCCTGGCTAATAGCCATTAATGGACTTAACCTCCATGAATTTATCCAATTCTCTTTTAAACCCTGTTATAGTCCTAGCCTTCACAACCTCCTCAGGCAAGGAGTTCCACAAGTGGACTGTGCGCTGTGTGAAGAAGAACTTCCTTTTATTTGTTTTAAACTTGCTGCCCATTAATTTCATTTGGTGGCCCCTAGTTCTTGTATTATGGGAACAAGTAAATAACTTTTCCTTATTTACTTTCTCCACATCACTCATGATTTTATATACCTCTATCATATCCCCCCTTAGTCTCCTCTTTTCCAAGCTGAAAAGTCCTAACCTCTTTAATCTCTCTTCATATGGGACCCGTTCCAAACCCCTAATCATTTTAGTTGCCCTTCTCTGAACCTTTTCTAATGCCAGTATATCTTTTTTGAGATGAGGAGACCACATCTGTACGCAGTATTCAAGATGTGGGCATACCATCGATTTATATAAGGGCAATAAGATACTCTCCATCTTATTCTCTATCCCCTTTTTAATGATTCCTAACATCCTGTTTGCTTTTTGGACCACCGCTGCACACTGCATGGACGTCTTCAGAGAACTATCCACGATGACTCCAAGATCTTTTTCCTGATTCGTTTTAGCTAAATTAGCCCATTATGCTATTCAGCAAGGCCAAGACTTCATCCAGAGATCTCACTAAAAGTAAGGCTCGTTTTTGGAGCTCTTCATAGTAGTTCATTTATTTTTTAAAAATCGAGTGTGAAAGGTACTAGGTTACAGCCTTGGAGACTAAAGTTCTTTCTTTATTCCCAGAAGTACAACAGAGGCAGTGCAAGCAAATCTAAATAGTCTGCCTCAGTCTTGACCTGGAGGAACAATCTCAAGGGGTGAGAAGACTCTCATGGCCATTCATTTCTTGACCTCTTTGTTGAAACTACCAACCAGTGGTTTTGTGACATGGACATTTGCCTGTTGTGGACTTGATTGAGACTGTGCCAGCTCTTTTCACATAGACCACAAAACACCCAGCAGATGGGAATAATTTTCAGGGACTACTGAACTAGGCTCGACTTATATTAGTGTTGTTATTCCTTTGTAGCACCTAGAGGCCCCAACTGCAATCAGGGCCCATTGTACTAATTTATGTACATACTGTTCACATATTAAGAGAAGATTCCTACTCTGAAGAGTTAACAATTTAAATAGACAAAACAGACAGTAGGGAACTGAGGCACAGAGAGGTTAAATGATTTGTCTAAGGTCATAAAGGAAGACTATGACAGACCAGAGACTAGGGTGACCACCCCTTTTTAAAGGCAAAAGTAGGACACATGTAGGAGCCCCACCTGCTCTGTAGCCCCATCCCTCCTCTTCCCCGAGGCCCTGTCCCGCTCTTCCTCTCTCCCTGAGGACCCACGCCCTGCTCAGGCTGGAAACCAGAGCCAGGCCATGGTAAGAGGCCAGGGAACTCGGGCCGCTGTGGGGAGTCCCAGACTCTCCATCTGCCCTGGGTGGGGGGCTGGAGTGCCTGAGAGCAGCCCCCAGCCCATATTCCTGCCCCCTGAGAGTGCCACCCATTGCAGGTGGAAGGTCCTGGCCTCCCTGGGCAGCTCTTACCACAGCCCAGCTCCAGCTTCCAGCCTGGCCAGGAGGTGGGACCTCCAAGAGAAGCGGAGAAGCAGAGACAGGGCCTCATGGCTGGGGGGGGCTAAGGCCCACTTCTACCCCCCATGCTGGGAAGAGGCAGTCACCACCCCTGAGCTTCGGGCAGGTGCAGAGCAGCGCTGCAGGGAATTCGGGACAAATGCTATCCCTGAGTCATTCAGCCCAGGACCAGGACTTGAACTCTGCATTTTGGGACAGGTGGTCACCCTATCAGGGATTTGAATCCAGCCCTTATGAGTCCCACTTCAGTGCCATAACCACAAAACCATTGCTGCTATCTAGATTATGCTACTGATTTCAAAGATAAAAGTTTCAATACCCATTGTCACAGTTCCGGGCTAGCTGCAACTTTGACTCCCTCTCGAGTCTCTTTGAGTGTCCTCATCCAGGTGACAGGCCTCTTTTCTTCATCTGTTCTGGGGAGAAACCCCATGATTTTCTGCTTCTCAGAATGGGTCCCAGGCTCAGTATCCTGATCATGATTCCTCAGCAAGTCCTACTGGGTTTGAGCCCCAATAATCTTCCCTTTGGGAGCTAATGATGAATGCAGTGAGCCCAAACAGCCTTTCCAAAATAAAGTATTGTTTAAACTCAACGGTAGGACAGAGCATTACAAGAGCAAACAGTTTTAACACAGCAGTCTACACAGATAACTGTCTTACCTGAAGCTAAGGTAAGCATAACTTATCAAGGCACTCCCACTTCTAGGAACTGGAGTACAGTCTGCTTGCACTCAGTTCCTGTGTCTTCCCCTTGTGTTTCAAGCCTGTTCATTTATCAGTCCCAAAGCTCTTTGTCTCCCTGTATCTCTTAAACCTGGTTAAACTGATTTCTGCAGCCCCACCAGAAATGGGTTGGGGATAGACTTCCATGCAGTTGGCTCTCTGTATTGTCCTTTAATTATCAATAAATGTGGGGCTGGGATGGCTATCAGAGGTGTTTGTCTGCTTTCTTGTCTATGTGCAGGCCAGCTCATGTCTGAGTTACCCCCTTTGAAATCATGCAGCAAGCAACACAATAACAATCAGATAGACATATAATATTCAGAAAATATTATGGGCATCTCCCACATCCTTCACATCCATGACCTATTTTGGGTCCCCTTTTTACCCCCTTCCTGAGTCAGATATTTCCCAGATAAACTTACATGCAAATGAGCAGCTCCATGCTATCCAATTATAATTGTGATACTCAGGAAGCTAATGGCCCCCAGGTATTGCAGATAGGAGTAACAGTCTCAAGTTGCAGTGGGAGAGGTTTAGGTTGGATATTAGGGAAAACTTTTTCACTAGGAGGGTGGTGAATCACTGGAATGGGTTACCTAGGGAGGTGGTGGAATCTCCTTCCTTAGAGGTTTTTAAGGTCAGGCTTGACGAAGCCCTGGCTGGGATGATTTAGTTGGGGATTGGTCCTGCTTTGAGCAGGGGGTTGGACTAGATGACTAGATGAGGTCTCTTCCAACCCTGATATTCTATGATTCTATGATATTTTGGCATCCTAGTTCCAGCTAGAGCGTAGCAAACAAATATGCTTTATATGATAGGCAGAGCTGTGGAAAATAGCAACTTGGTTCTTGTCTCTGTAAAGGAACGTCCTGTCAGAGGAGGGTATTCTTTTGATAGCTTGTAAATAATTCCCCACTATGAGCCGATTAAAGTAAGCTACTGTTGGTAGCTAACATAGGTCTATACTGGATTGCAAATTAAATTCCCACTTGGGTTTGAGAGATGAAATCCCAGTCCTTTATCCTCTAAGCCACTCAACCCTTCTTCTTAAGCAACTTAATAAAGATAATATTCATATCTGCATCTCATTATTCCTACATTATAACATAATAGATTTCGTTCTTTTGTAGCAAAACCCAAGAATTTACAAATTGTGAGCACTATAGAAAGATATACTGTCACCTTTTATCTTCTGTTATCCAGGAGTACCGAGGAAATGATAATATGATACTTTGCACTTATATAGCATTTTTTAGCTGAGGATCTCAAAGCACTTTTAAAACATTAATGAATTAAGCTTCAAAATACTTCTTTGGCATAGATCAATACCTGCTTATATACATCTGTTTAATTACCTAACACAGTTCTGTCTGGTTCAAATATTTTCTGTGACTAATCTTCAGATTAAATATGTGCATACAGCTGAATAATTCACAAGTGAGTAATTTACTCTACACATTTAGGGCTGCTGTGCCCAATTTCTACTAGATACAGCAGAGTGGGGGAAATCAAGAGAGCTGCTCATAGCTCTTCAATGCTGGAGTCACTTCTAAATTAGCCCTACACTGGTTGGCCATGGACCCCCTAAATGGGATTACTGAGAAGGTAGCCTAGGAGCTAGCAACACCAGTTCCATGCTGGAAATTCTGCCATGCTAGGGGAGTTCTCTAGCTAGCGAGTAGTGTTGCCTCCATGTTACCAGAGCAGCACAAGGAGAATGAAGTAGGCCAGAGAAACTTACTGCCTAGCCTCTTTTCTTGCTCAGAGAATTTCCATGAACTTTTTGTAATTCCAGACATGTTTTTTTTTTTTTATTAGGGGTAGTAATAAACATTTATATAGTGACAAGGCCAAAAGGCTGCAGTTGGGATTGGGGACACATTGTGCAGGGTGCTGTGCAAACATGGAGAAGAAACATTGTCCAGGAGAGCCTTCATGCAAAACGATGCAAAACAGACAAAGAGTTGGGGCACAGGGATGTAACATACAAGCGTATTAAGATGGTGAAGAACTGGCATCACATCTTTAGTTACATATTTCCTTGTTGATCTTGGGTTTTTTGTTGTTTTTAATTGGTATAGTGGTAGGGTGAGGAATGGGGAGGCTAGGAAGACTATAGGAATGAGAAAGGAAGGGAAAGAGGGACACTCACAGCTCTATGCCTGTCTAATTTACCCTTTATTTTATTTTATTTTTCTCTTGGATTGATCATAAGCAGCTCACTCTGAGGATCTGATAGTCAGTATTTAAAATATTTAAAATTGGAACTGTTAGCTACATGCAATAAGTCACATAAATTCCAGGGTATTGTGGTGTTCCCTGACCTCCAGTGTTTCTCTTTTAATCTGTAGAAGGTCTTGAAGAAACCACTGGAGAGAGGTAACAGATGATTGTGATTTGGGAATTTTAGACAGTGTTATGCTTCTTTTTTCTTCCTTTTTGGGCCATGCACAGGCCTTTATCAAGGCATCATTCCTAGAAAAAATTAGTCCATTGTAGCCTAATAGTAGAATTTAATTTAATTTTCTCTTGTCACATTTACACAACATATTTGCATATTCCTAACTTTGAAGGATGTGGGCTGTCTTGTTTAATGGCCTCTATGGAAGGGCAATGGTGATGGGTGTAGGAAGAACTTTCCTCATTTGCTGCGTCAAGCAGTGTCTCTCACATATAAAATATTTCACTTCTGAGATTACTGCAAGTTTAGAGTGAACATTCTTGCTAGTAATGCTCAATAGATGCAATATTCAAAGAAAACAAACTCCTAAAGGTTGTTTTATGCTCCCAAAAGGGTAAGGGTAAATGCTCCCAAAACAAATTGATTTTGAAATTTCAGTGAATGCTCTGAGTATTTTTGCAATAATTTCTCAGCTCCGTATTAAAATACCTGTACATTTGTATGGTATTCCACATTCAAATTTACCTAATTCCAGTCACATACTTAGGTCAACATTTTTCAAAGTGATTTTGATTAGGAGTGCATCAATTTTTGATTGCCCAACTAGAGAAACCTTTAAATGCCCTGATTTTTTTTTTGAAAACTCATGGCGATCGGGGGAGGTCCCGGATGACTGGAAAATGGCTAATGTAGTGCCCATCTTTAAAAAAGGGAAGAAGGAGGATCCGGGGAACTACAGGCCAGTCAGCCTCACCTCAGTCCCTGGAAAAATCATGGAGCAGGTCCTCAAGGAATCAATTATGAAACACTTAGAGGAGAGGAAAGTGATCAGGAACAGTCAGCATGGATTCACCAAGGGGAAGTCGTGCCTGACTAACCTAATTGCCTTCTATGATGAGATAACTGGCTCTGTGGATGAGGTTAAAGCAGTGGATGTGTTATTCCTTGACTTTAGAAAAGCTTTTGATACGGTCTCCCACAGTTTTCTTGCTGCCAAGTTAAAGAAGTATGGGCTGGATGAATGGACTGTAAGGTGGATAGAAAGCTGGCTAGATCGTCGGGCTCAACGGGTAGTGATCAATGGCTCCATGTCTAGTTGGCAGCCAATTTCAAGCGGAGTGCCCCAAGGGTCGGTCCTGGGGCCGGTTTTGTTTAATATCTTTATTAATGATCTGGAGGATGGTGTGGACTGCACTCTCAGCAAGTTTGCCAATGACACTAAACTAGGAGGCGTGGTAGATACACTAGAGGGTAGGGATCAGATACAGAGGGACCTAGACAAATTAGAGGATTGGGCCAAAAGAAACCTGATGAGGTTCAACAAGGACAAGTGCAGAGTCCTGCACTTAGGACGGAAGAATCCCATGCTCAGCTACAGACTAGGGACCGAATGGCTAGGTAGCAGTTCTGCAGAAAAGGACCTAGGGGTCACAGTGGACGAGAAGCTGGATATGAATCAACAGTGTGCTCTTATTGCCAAGAAGGCTAATGGCATTTTGGGCTGTATAAGTAGGGGCATTGCCAGCAGATCGAGGGACGTGATCGTTCCCCTTTATTCGACATTGGTGAGGCCTCATCTGGAGTACTGTGTCCAGTTTTGGGCCCCACACTACAAGAAGGATGTGGAAAAATTGGAAAGAGTCCAGCGGAGGGCAACAAAAATGATTAGGGGTCTGGAGCACATGACTTATGAGGAGAGGCTGAGGGAACTGGGATTGTTTAGTCTCCAGAAGAGAAGAATGAGGGGGGATTTGATAGCAGCCTTCAACTACCTGAAGGGGGGTTCCAAAGAGGATGGAACTCGGCTGTTCTCAATGGTGGCAGATGACAGAACAAGGAGCAATGGTCTCAAGTTGCAGTGGGGGAGGTCTAGGTTGGATATTAGGAAACACTATTTCACTAGGAGGGTGGTGAAGCACTGGAATGTGTTACCTAGGGAGGTGGTGGAGTCTCCTTCCTTGGAGGTTTTTAAGGCCCAGCTTGACAAAGCCCTGGCTGGGATGATTTAGTTGGGAATTGGTCCTGCTTTGAGCAGGGGGTTGGACTAGATGATCTCCTGAGGTCCCTTCCAACCCTGATATTCTATGATTCTATGATTTAGAGAGTGGGTACCCAGAACTTGGTCTGCTCTTGAAGTCTTCCCCGCGCCTCCCAGTTTGTCATTAGATGTCGGGGAGAGCTCATTCAGACCCCGCTTATATCATTAAACGTGCATGCCTAAAATTAAACATATGCATAAGTCACTGCAGGATTGGGGCTTTAGAGATTTTCCATAATTACTGTCTCAAGAGGAAGAAGTTAAGGGGGGAGGGCTGCACAATTTTCTAATAACTTTTTAAATTGTCCATTCCATGTGAGTTTCCTTTAGGTCCTCATGCTTTATGTAACAATTAACCTTTTTTAAGTTTTTCTCTGTTTTGTCTCCCTTAACTCCCACATCCATTCTATGGCAGAAGCACAATAACTAAGCTGTACCACCTCACCCCGGTGTATCTCAAGCACATAAACTGTAATAACACTCAGCATGTAACATGGAATTCAGGTGGCAATCTACAAGCCTATTATTTTAATAGGAAAGTGAAACTAACAGCCTGGAGTACTGTTCCATCTTTATTGCTGGATTCTGGAAATCACGTTGTAACTGAGAAGCATGGCCAGATTGGAATCTTTAAAATGTAAACAACATATTTTCAAATAATCAATAATGTAATGGCATATGGAGGTAGACTTGAATCCAAGATGCAGATCCAGTGAATGCATTGTTCAGGAGTCATGCACTGTGTTGATTGTAGCAGAGGTGCATTGATGTCGCCCGCCAACAACATGAGGGAGGAGAGAACATGTAAAGAAAAATGAACTGAAACAAGCTGTCATTTGTGGCAGCAACATCAGAAAGTTCTGACGCCTATACATATACAATGCAATTATTTAGTAATAAAAATGGCCTGACTTCATTGCTAAGGGATTAAAGTTATTGTAGCGCCATTATTAGCTTGATCAGGACATGAAGGAGAATGAAACAGTGAAACAGATTTAAAGTGGCCAGCCACCACTTTATTAACTTTTAAGTTTTTTTGCAGGAGGATATGCTGGGTATTTACTTGGGCCCACAATGGTGTTAAGTGGCCTTGTGCCATATAATTAGTCCTGGGCGGAGAATGATAATTCTGTTTTGTGGAGGATTTTGAGATTTCAAAATTTGTATTAATTTTGATTTGAATTGAAAGCTCCACATTTTGAAATTCTCCATAAAACAACAATTATGAGGGAAGGGGAATTTGTTTCTGATTCATTTAAATGTTTTTGTTATAAATGTTTATGAAACATTTCTATCAGAAATATTGAACAAAATGTTTTAACCCTTTTTGACCCAGAACAGGAAGTCCACTAGTAGGCATTTTCTACACAATTTTCAATATGTCATTTAGTCAGGGCAGGGAAGAGAGAGGAGGGTAGGAGTAGGACACTGACTGACTTTAAAAAAAATGGACTGGGACTTGTGATGAGAGGGAGGAAGGTCAGGTGGGAGGGATGAGGCAGCTAAATGTGTCTGCTTGCTACCACTATGAAGGAATCTCCTAAGTCTAACCCATTCATGGGGCAGGGAGTCTGGTACCAGTGCCCTCTAGTCTCACCTTAGGAGGCAGCACCCAGATGTGCTGGGACCACCTTCCTAAATCAGCAGCCCCATTCTGCCTACCATGTCACTGGGCTGGCTCCCCAGGCCCAACATCCCCAAGCATACCTCACCCAGGTCCTGTGAGGTCCATCATTTTTCAGTGGGACCACTTCATATTAATATTTATTGGAACAGAGACAAAAAGTTGAGTGTTCCCACCTCCCATGTAATACCCTAAGCACCACACTTTACATCATCTCTCTTGAAGCCGCTGGTACCCCATGCCCTGGGGCCCTCCGTGACCACCTGTTGACTCCTACTACTGGCCATATTGGGGACCTGGGGACTAGTACTCCCCTGCAGAGTCAATCTGATCTACCAGAGAGTCACCCTTTTCCTCCCCTCTAAGGGGATGTTCAGATCTGCTCCTGGATCTAGCAGAAGAGGAGGAGGAACATTACACTCCAGATCCAGCGGTCCTTCTGGAACCAGCAAGGCTGCCATCATCATCCCCAGACAAAGCAGTGACTTCTACATCTCCTTCCCTCTCTAGTCCCCCTTCCCCAGCACCCTACCCTCCGCCCCAATGGTTTCAGGCAGTTTCAGGACTTTCTCCGCAGAATTGCTGGAGAGCTTCAGATTCCTATCAAGAAGATCCAGGACTCCCAGCATAAATTTTTAGACATCATCCCAACAGCTGGACCCAACAGAATAGCTCTCCCCATTAATGAAGCCATACTGGAGCCAGCTACGACAGTTTGGCACACCCTTGCCACCCGTGGTCCCACCCACAAAAAGGTGGAGAAACACTATTATGTGCCAGCCAAAGGAGTGGAATTTCTGTTTTCTCACCCTACTCCCAGCTCACTGTTGGTCCATCCAGCTTCTGAATGTGCTTGATCACAATATCCATGGTCTACTCCTATCAATAAAGAGGGAAAATGCCTGGATATGGTGGGGAGAAAGATCTTCTCATCACCCAGCCTCCAGTTCAGGATAGCCAATTAACACGCATGTAGAGGAGCGGACTCACCCCTGCGGCGCCTCCTGCTGGTCGTCCAGGGAATTAGCTCACCAACCTCTGCAGCGCCCTCTGCAGGCCAGTGATCCGCCTTTCCTCTTCTCTGGCCCCCGTGTCCCTACCAAGACCCCGGTGCCACTTGCCCTGGGTGCTGCCCCCTGGCAATACCCACACACACACTAGGTCTCCCCTCCCAGGGGAACCCCCACCCACTAACCCCACCTCACCTCAGGATAAGGCCACTGCCAGTCACCAGCTAGCCCCCACTCTCTGGGGCAGACTGCAGTATAGGCCACTCATCATCAGCAAGGTTAGGTTTGGACCTGCTGCCTTGGCCTAGCCCTGGGCTGCCCTCTGCAACCCCCAGTACCCTTGACCTCCTACCAGGCCGCAGCCTGGGGCTATCCAGGCTGGAGCTCCCCAGCCTTTCCCCAGCCCTGCTCCACTATAGGTACCCTGTCTAGCTCCCTGCAGCCAGGCCCTTCTCTCTCTGAAGGCAGAGAGAGACTGCTGAGCGCTTGGCTCCCAGCCTTTTTATACAGGCCAGCTGTGGCCTGATTGGGGCGTCCCAGCTGTGGCTACTTCCCCAATCAGCCCAGTAGCTTTTCCCTTTGCCCCAGCCCTCTGCCAGGGCTGTTTTAAACCCCTCAGGCAGGAGCAGGGTAAGCACCCCGCTACAATGCACTAATGGCTAAATATGATTTCCTGAGCTACGTCTATTTTGCACAGTTTACTGACAGCCTTCCGCAACATGACAGAGCTCGTTTTCAATCTCTGATAGACAAGGGCAAACTGATAGCCAGGACTGCTCTCCAATCTGCAGGCTGCTGATACCTCCTCTAGAGCTATGGCTACTGCCATTTTTATGTGCAGGGAGTCATGGCTCCATGCGTTAGGCTCCCTAGGGAGATCCAGAATAACACTGAGGACTTCCCCTTTGATGAAACACACCTCTTGAACCAGAAGACAGACGAGTCCCTCCATGCCTTTAAGGACTCCAGAGCTACCCTCTACTCGCTGGGGATGTACATGCCTGTCCTTAAGAGTAAGTTCCACTACCCATCGAGATCTAGACATATGGTTCAGCAGTTTTTTACATCAGAGGCCCTATGAACCACCACAGAAAAGACTCACTCTCTCTCTCTCACTCATGCCCGTCACCCCAATCGGGGTATGGGCCGCCAACCACAGATCTCCAGAGTCCTTTATCCTGGGCCATTTGCTCTAGCTGGTTCCAGGTATAATCGGCTTAGTGGCTTCCTCACGACTTTCACCACCCAGCATCATGCGTCTTCGAGTTGAAGACCCTTCTTTTTCCGGGCTAAAAGTCTCTGTTATCTCTATTGGCGTTTCTGTAGCAAGTTAATTTTTTACGGGGTGGAGTTGCCAGCCCCATGCCCAACCCTCCTCCTTTATCCTGACTTGGGACAGGCAGATGGCCCCAAAGGACTTCTCTGGTGGAGTTACAGAAGAGACAGAGATTCAAAAGTCCTGTTTCCCTATACCCTCTGCAACAGACTCTGCATCCCAACCTCAGTCCCTGGCTTTACATTATTCAGGGTTTGCATCAAGTATATATCAGTCTGAGAAGCCTTAAAGATCTTCCCTATTTCATACAAGCTAATAGCGTCCTCCAGTTATCTTCTGAATCTCTTTCTTATGTTCACTTCTGGCAGTTGGCCCCACTGAGCCTCTCATTGCAGTGGACACCAGCCACACGTTGCAATGAAATTACGCTTATAAATTTACAACTTTAACATTTCTGTCATTACACCTTCCTAGCCTGAAAATGGGCCTCCAGGGTGCCAAGACAAACAAAAACAAACCACTGCTTGACACCTTGTCAGTCTTGCCCTGAGGGGAAACAGTTCCCCAAACTGGAAACACAGTTCAAAGTACACCTCGAATCTAGGGCTGGGCAGCAACAGCAGCAGGATGGCTGCTGCATTCCTGTGAGAGATTTATATTCAATAAATATAAATATAAATGGCTGGAGCCATTTGAATTAATCTTCTTTCCCCTCAGAGCATGGCCAATGCATAATTTCCATGTACATTCTGGGAGGAGGAAGGCTGTGAAAGAGACAAGCTTGACCCTTCCTTTCCCCCTCCTCCTCTCAGGACTCAGGTTGCTTTTCCCTTAGCCGGTCTCATCAAACATCCTCCCCACTGAAACATGGGATAGAGTAGGGCATTTTAATATCAGCATTAAATGATATTTTTGGTAGCGAGAGAACGTCTGCCTCCTGTGTCGAGCATTTCACTATTATATGTTCTATATTCTCCATGCCTTTACTTAGCTCAACCACAGCCATACTTATTCTTTAGTAGTTTTCTTCTTGGGTTACATTATTTTCTTAATATTTTCAAGGTCAGATAAAAATGGTAATAAGATGGCTCATTTCTCTACAGCTTACTGTACTGTGTTTCAGTAGGCCATGATGATCTTGGCACATAAGGAAATAATGCTCTTCCAGTATCAAATTGCTAGATATACTCTAATATATGGAGAGAGAGAGAGAGAGAGAGAGAGATAAGGTTTTAGTGGGTAGCCATTACTCCACAGGGTTGAAAGATGAAATGACTTTTGGCTGTTACGGTCGAATCTGCAGACTGAAAGCATTACTGGACATTGGCCATTTTCTATTAAAAGAGAAACAGTTTTCAGCATAAACTACTAATCCCATTTGTTTTAATTCTTCTTTTCTTTTTTTTTAAATGATGTTAGTCTTTCTTGACCTTCTGCACCTGAGGACAGGTCTACACTAGAAGTGCTACATTGGTGCAGCTGCATTGTTGCAGCTACACTGCTGTAGCGTGTCTGGTGAAGGCACTGAATGCCAATGGGAGAGTCCTCTCCCATCTGCACAATTCCTCCACCTCCATGAGAGGCAGTAGCTATGTCAGCAGGACAGCATCTCCTGCTGTATAGAGCTGGTGTGGACAGCGCTTAGGTCGCTGTAACTTGCGTCGCTCGGGAGAGGAGCGAGTTCACTCCTCTGAGCGACATAAGTTAGATCGACTTAAGTGGTAGTGTAGACCTGTCCTCAGAGGCAGATTTTTCTTTTCTTTCTGAGCTGTGGCAGTGGGTACTGAAAGCTTATCCCTAATGACCCATATTACAGCTCTCATAGCACTTTGGCGACACTGCAGGGGAAGTATGAACCTGATCCAAAACCCATTAAAGTCAATAGGAGCCTTCAGTTGTTTTCACTGGGCTTTGGATCAGTCTGTAAAAGAGCTCTGAACTCAAGAACCACTGCCATGGAAAGACAAAAAATTGGAAGGGGCAGGTGAGTTATGGAAAGGAAGGTAGAGGTATTTTTTTAAAGAGAGAGCTAGAGGGAGAAATAGGCAGTCATTCCACGAGGGAGTAGTTCTGCAGGAAAGATATGGATTCAGAAATAGAAAAAGACAATCAATTGGCTAAGACATGAGTATGTGAATCTTACTAGCATAATGATATTTTGTGGAAATCCCCGTACATGTTGACACTTACATTTGAGCTAAATTATGTCTCTGAGTTTATTTAAGTGGGAGAGCAGATTTAATTTATTTTCTCACTTAATTACCATATAGTCTTTCAATATGTGTCAATATACAACTTGTGTCTGCAGGCCAATTGGGCCCGATAGGTAGGTTCTGTTCATCCATTTTCCATGAAGGATGTGTGACTAGCTATATAAGCTGATAGTAACAATATTAATTTAAGTATGTTCCTACTCATAAAACAAATATAGTGTTTGGAAATTCACATTTGTGCTCAGACAAAGAGATACATGTTTTATAACCGAATATTTTGAATATTTACAGCTCAACTAAAATAGGGACATTTTTTCTTTGTCAAAGAGAGAAGGATCATTTAGCCCCCTGGTATTTTGACTCACAGGAATCCACATAAAAAAAGAGAAGAAAAGAAGCAGTAGTAGTTAATCATTTCCATGATTGGCATAATCAAACTTTTTTTCCCCAGTATGAGAGCGAGTCTTTATTACACTCACTGTCTCATGATTATGTCATGAGCTCTAAACATCATCTCTTCCAGGAACTCTGAACATAACAGGTGAATGGGGAATTCATGAGTTGACTCTACTGTGTATCATATTTGTTACATTTGAAAAAAATACTCCAGTGGTTTACAGATATACAGAGTGTGACAATGTTTCTGACTCTCCACCATGCCACAAGTAATGGCCTAATTGTGCCCCGATTTTACAACCCATTCAATCTCTTTGACTTCAGTGAGATTTTGCCAGGCGTAAGTCAGGGCAGAATTTGACTATGAGAATTAAACACTCAGTCATATTCCTGGCAAAGTCTAATAATGTTCAAAATATTCTTATTCATCACAGAACCTGGGAAGTTTTCCTTTTAAAATCTTCCACTCTTGAAGCCTCTGATCCTGCCTGCCTGCCTACCATAAACTGCCTATTGTCATGCTTTCACCCTTACGGGCTTCTCCCAATATCAGTGTCAGTATCACTCTTCACATAAGCTTTTGTTTATTCGTTATCAAGTTAAGACACTGCCAATCTCTGTTGCAATGTACTTATGGTGAGAGCAACAGAGTGAGTTTGAACAAACAGCCAACACTCAATAGTGCTGACTAGCAGCGTGACAGCTGTAGAAGCCATATATTTTTTTTTATTCTTTTCTCTTAAAGAATTTTGTTGACATTTTTAGAAAGTTGACAGGGGTGGAGGAACGGTGCACAAGTATGTTTGTGTCAGGGATACCGGACAGAGGAAAGTTGATAGTACTATATATAGAAAGTAGTTTCCAAATTACTGTAGGAGTGTATCAAGATGTTGTGAAGTTCAAGTGAGTTTCAAGCTAATATTTAATTGTGCATGATGTGCAGTATACCCATCTCAAGATGCCACTACACAATGCAACAGCTTATGTAATAAATATGTTTTGAAAAAATAGAGACCTATTTGTTATGCTATCCATAGAATGACCTTGTTTAGAAAACTCACCTAATTCCACAGAGCAGGAAATAAGTCAACAATATATGTCCAATATTTATGCACTATAGCTGTTCACTGTAGGGTTTTATTTCCATTACTAGCAATCAGCCAATATACGTGGTGGTGTTTTTCTATTGGATCACTGGAACCTAGTACTGAGAAGCAGAAATGCCCTACATATATATAATAAACATAAGTTCAGTTATATAACCCAGACTTCTATGAGGTGAAATCTAGATTTGCTTCCCCTCACCTAGGCTTCTGGTAGAGAAGACAGAACTATTTCAAATACTAATGTGGTTCGCACTAGCTATGTCTAAACTTACGGCAGTGTGTAGAATACAGACGCCGAGCATGGGTATAAATAACAGTGTAGGCGGTGAGACACTGCTTAGTGAGTAGAGTAAAAACATGCCAGAATCTTAGGGTATAAACCCTACGTGGCTCTCTACATGCCCAAGCAGTGCCTCCCACGTCTACACCGCTATTTTTAGCAGTGTATTATCCTGCTGTTTTCCCGCTGCTGGAGCCTTTCCCGGTCACAGAGAAAGGCTCCAGCAGTGGGGAAAGGCTCTGGTTTTGGGGAGTCAGTGCCTTTCACTGCCACGTATAGCTGCACATCACAGTATGGACACAGCCTGCTTTTCACTGTGGTGTGTTTCTACACGTACTATCCACACCACTGCCAGTGTATACAAGGCCTAGGAATTGTATCTCTGTAGTTTCTCTTTAATATTTGCCCTGTTAGCATTTGCTACTGTGAATGGAGCACATGGAACAGTTAATTTGTGTCTAAAGATGTCTGTCCCAGATATACTTCATATCTGTCCACCGTTTTCTTCTTCTAGTTAAAGGTGGTAGTAGACTATCCATTTAACTGGATAATAACTGTCCATAATGCTTTTCAGCATTTCAACCTTAAAATATAAAACAAAACAAAAAATCCTCTTTTTCAAGGGTACTGCATTAGTCAAAGGAGACATATATGTGTCTCTGAAAGAAAAAAAAAACATTTGCAAAATAGATATACAAAAATCCACTGTCAACTTGAATTTCTCATATGAATTGCAGATTTTGGGGCACTCAATAAATCTTCTGGGTATCAAGAAAAAGAAGGACCCTATTCAATGACTTTCTACTTTTTATGTAATAGGAGGCATAGTAATTATGTAGGTGGTTTATGATGATCTATAGGCAACTGTACTGACTATTTCCCACTAAAGATTTGTGGAGTTTCTCTTTCAGGCAAATTTTATATAAGCTATAATATGTAGCTGTACTTTACAGCCAAACTGCTACTACCAAGGCTAAGTCAAGCATTTACGTCACATTCTTCAATGTTGTACTGTATGCCAAGTCAGAATCTGCTGAGGGTCTAGCTCTTTTCCTAAATCAGCTAATATGAGAGGGTGCAGGAGACGTAGCTGATGAACAGAGAGTTAATTTAAATTCAGTTTTCCCTTCCCTTTGCATAGGGGTTCAATGTGCACACGTGTTATAGACATAATTTGTCTTTTGGGGAGAAATGAAAGTATCTGTGGGAAGGCATGGATCCATACCCCAGGGCTTTAGAATTGTGTTAAACTGTCAGAGCCAGGCTGTCTTATGGACCTAGCTGGAGATCACTCTGGGTGGGGCTCAATCTGTAAAGAGTCCGTGTCGTTTTGGGATTTGCCTTGAGGAGGAGGAGGAGAAGGAGGATTATGATGTTACACTTTAACAATGTACACTTATTTTGCTCTCTGATGATGGTGGTTGTTATTATGGTAGCATCAAAAGGATCAAATCCAAGATCAGTACAATGCCACTGTACAAGCCCATAATAGGAATAGTCCCTGCCCTGAAGAGCTTACAGTCTAAACGTACAAGACAGTGAGACAAGGAAATGTAACTATTCTTATCCCCACTTTGCAGAGGGAACTGAAGCACAGATGGATTAAATGATTTGCTCATAAACACGTAAAATGTTTGTGGCAGCAATTGAACCCAGTTATCTTGAGTTCCCATCCAGAGCCTTGACACTATTTCAAGGCAGTACCTATGTTTGTTTCTGCAGACAAGGGTGGAAAAAGCAGAATGATAAAGATAAGACACCTGATTCTCCACTGCCTTGCACCAGCTGTCATTGTCCACATTAGGTCAGCAAGGCTACCATTCTGATCTGGTAGTACTTATACCTCCTTTGCATAGTTGTCAATGGCTACAAAAGGTGCTAGGCAGTGGAGCCTTATATCCAGGATGTAAGACATTAGAATGATATTAGAGGGACAGTCTCAAAACTATGTCTGTGACAGTTTTGTGTCTACTTTTTTAAGATGCTGGACTTTCGTGCATTTTTCTTGGTTATCTTAGGAGGAATAATTCTTAAAGAACTGTCATGGCAGAAAACGGGTATTTGCCATTCGTTTGGGTCTGTGTGAAAGGTCACCTAAATTCTCCCCCTGGGAGAAGGTGAGAGAAAGACAAAACCACATGTGACAGTTATTAGTCACGTCACTTAATGCACTAGCACATTATACTGAGATATTACAGTAGTAAGGACAGTATAAGAACCTATATAGAATAGAGTAGAATCTAAAATATAGGCAGTATATTTGCCAAGAATTTTCAGAGCAAGAGATTATCATGCATTGTAGAAGGAGGAAAACTTGTTTTTGATTTTGTAAACTGTTATATGTATGAAAAGAAACAGCACAAATGAAACCCAGTTAATTCTTCGCTATTATAAACTTTAGATTGCATTTGATTATTGTCTTTGCCTGAAATTTTTTTTCTAGTGGGTTTAGTGTTTACTTAAAATTCATTTTAAAATGCAATTTGATTAGTAGATACCAGGTTACTCTGTGTGTGTGTGTGTGTGTGTGTGAGAGAGAGAGAGAGAGAGAGAGAGAGAGACACTATTCAGTGAAAAGCTGACAGGCTGTGTATTTATATCAGGTGTTGAAACTAATATGAACTTGACAAGCAGGGAAGATCCCGCCACATCAGAAATTGGATCAGAAACCCAAGATAAAAATGCAAACAACCATGAAACTCAATCGTCTAATCCACTGTCCAGTTCCGTAACTGCTGAAAATGGAAATTCAGTCTCAAATGGTAAGCGGTTTTTAATCTAAAAACATTCTAACATAAAATTGCTTAAGTGGTTTTCTGAATGAGTTTTTTAAGATATAGTCAAACTCTAGAATGTTTTGAATTGCAAAATATCAATCAAAAACTGGCTTAACTTTGTATTTATGAGTTAGTAAGCCTGTCTCCAATAATAACTGAGTGTGAATGACATAGAATTGCCTTTGTCGAGGAATTTATAGTTAGCTCACTGGCTCATATAAGTGGCCTGGGCAACTGAGAATTGAGATTTCTGATCTTCTAATCAATGTAAAGTGGATTGAAAATGGAAAACATACTCTTCTCTTGGTACAGGTTTTCCTGCTAATGAAAGCTGAGTAATGTGTGGTTGTAAGTGGCACTGAAGAAACAATACAAATTTACAAGCACCTAGGCAGTGATGGCCAGGTCCTCCAAGGCACTAATTTCCCCAAAACCCATTGATTTTAATCTATTTAGGACTTGTCTACACACAAAAGTTGTACCTGACAGTTAAATCAGTACAACCCCCTTAGTGTGGACACAATTATATCAGTATAAAGATGCTTATACCAGTGTAGCCCATTCCCAT
Organism: Emys orbicularis; assembly: GCF_028017835.1. NCBI lineage: Eukaryota > Metazoa > Chordata > Testudines > Emydidae > Emys > Emys orbicularis. Next base: position 260,663,387 of record NC_088683.1, on the reverse strand, counting down.
ATGGAAAGGGGAACATACTATACCACTGTAAGGCACATCTATGCCGGTATAACTGTATCCACACTGGAAGTTGTATCAGTATAAATATTTCCTGATATAAATATATCACACCCTGCGCCAAAATAGTTATACTGGTACAAAATCTATGTGTGGACTGGGCTTTTAGATTCTTATCTATCTAGGGGTTTAGTAGTATTTTCTAATGTCCTGAAGGGATTGCTTACTATTGACAGTTAAGAAATGAAGTCAAATTTTATATATTAAATTTACATGTCTGAATAGTTTATAAAGGGTTAATAAATGATTAAGAGTTTCTCTCATAAATAGCTAATCAGTTGTTACAGAATCTAACAGGTCAAGAGTTTGCTTGTAGCCATTTATAATTTCTATTGATGGGCTATAACCATCAATAACCCATACTACTCACATTGGTAACATACTTATAACATCTATGAATAATTTATCAACCCTTTTAAAATTATTAATAAATAGAACTTTAATATACAGTGTGACCAGAAAGTGTAATGATTAGAGAGGATTGGGAATTTTCCAACCGTTTTGTTCGTTCAAAAATGCTGATTTGCTGAAACTGAAAATTTTTGCAGAAACAGATCAGTTTTGACAGAATGTTAATCAGGAGAGATGTGGAAGCTCTAAGCTCTAGAGCAGGGACATGAGCATGGGTCTCCCACGTCCTATGTGAGTACCCTAACCCCTAATCCACAGAGTCCATCTCTAGCATACTGGTCCAATGAATACATGATTATATATACAAGATGGAACAGCTCCAACAGGAGAGAATGAGAGAGAGACCCATCCCACCAGAGAATAGCCCGTGGCTTATGACACTTACCTGGGAGGTGGGATACACATATTTCAATCTCTGCTCTGAATCAGTGATGAGTGCCCAAGTTATTGGCTATTACAGGGTGCGATGGGTGGGCCTCTCTTTCTGATTTTTCATGAAAAAAATGGAAAGGTCTCAGTTTTGTTCCATACTGGAATGAAACCAAATTCCAAAACCTTATTTTTTTTTACAAAACAGAATTCTTGTTTTCCAGCCAGCCCTAGTAATGATGGTTACATCAGTTAACAAATGGGAAAATCCTCTGGAGCACTTCAGAAGAAGGATTAAAGGAATCCATGATTCCAAAGATGATCTATTTTTTTTTTTTTTAAAGTAAAAAAGTCCTTCAGTTATGACAGCTTAGCTTCTTAAATGTTTTAAAGTCTGTCTTTTCTTGGGCATCTTTAGAGAATGATGACATTTGAGAACATGCCCATAAGATTTATCCCATTTTAAAGTATGGACTTACTCTTTTCTTTTACTGCTCATCAAACCCTGCTAACTTTGTGGAATTTTTGGCATGAAATGCATGATTAAATATATGATATTTAGATGATAAAACTACCAAGTACTGAGATGTACCAGCAGTCTGATTTCCATAGTTAGAAGTAGAAATCCAGATTAATACATTACTCATTTAAGCAAATACTGAAGCAATTTCTTAAATAAAATCTTGTCCTTTGCTGTCATGAAGAGTGAAGTGACCGTACCACTCCTCTGAAGCATGTAGTATAATAAACGAAATTTAAAGTTATTATACTCAAAAGAACAATCATTTTGCAAGACTTTAATCTTACTTCTGAAAGAATCTGATGAATTCTTTAGAAAACCATTACTAAGCAGCTAAAAAGTTGACTGGCACAACCTTCTAACAGACGAATGCTGTATCACATTCAGAAGCTAAGTTGAATTAGTATGGAATTTTAATGGAAGTTTTTCATTTTTATATATTGTAATCCTCTTCCTCCTTAGTTTGTTTTCCTTCAGTGTTTGCAGTAACAGCATGGAAAAGCAGAGTGCCACAACAGAACTGTGACATTTCCTAAAGCATTAACCCTCCAGACCTACCATAGTTCTTAGTTTAACAGGAAGAACCACATAAGTGTTTCTAAAACACACAGACAATAAGCAGAAATTCCATCTAGAACTTTATGGCTACAGCTGAAAAGTGCCAGATCCTAACAATAAAAAAGCAGAGTTCATGGAAGAAAGCGCTCAAGTACTGAAGAGTGGGCTAATATATCCAGGATCTTGATAGACTCCAGTGTATGGACTTGATAGACTCTCAGTGCATGGAAATTTACTGTTCATCCCTTCCAAATATTAATTAAAATGTGGTAGAAGAGAGCTGGGAATAACAAATTAAGAAAAATGATTAACTATAACCACTATGAAATAAACTGACTATACTGGATGGGGACATACAGGTCTTTTTGTGAATTTGAGAGACAAATACCCAAACTATGTTGCAGTCTGCCCCACCACTGTCCCTAGGAAGAGGCCGCTCTGTCTTTGCTGCAGAGCTAACTTGAGTTATAACACAAGTGTCGCCCCTAATTCAAGTCCTAGCCACACACAAAACACATTAACTCAAGTGTAGTGGTGGTGTTAATTCAAGTTGGCTGGCTCATCAGGCAGTGTAGGCTAGCATTCAAATTAGCACAATTCATCAGCTGCTGACACAACCACTCTGTGCTGCTATCGCAGGTTGAAGTGTTATTTTGCAGTGTGGCCACTCTTGAGGTAGGCTAGCTTGAGAGAAGTTAACTCAAGTGTAGATAACTCGAGTTAACTCTGCAGTGAAGACATAGCCTAAGCTAAACAATAGCTTGTCATTTCAAGTATTAATTTCCAACCAGGATTCAGTGGCAGCTCCAACGGTTGCTTATTTAGGCCTGCTCTATACTTAAAGGATTTGCCAACATAGCTGTGTGATTAGGAGTGTGAAAAAACCCACATCTCTAACCGACATAACTATGCTAGCAAAAGCCCTACTGTAAATTCAGTTATATCAGCTAAGATGTCTTTTTGCCAGCATAGCTTATTTTATTCAGGGAACTGGTAAAAGCTATAACAGCAAAAGCACTCTCTTGCTGCTGTAAGCTGCATCTCTACTGGGGGGTTTACCAGTATTGCTATAAGAAAAAAACCCTTTCCAGTGGAGTCAAGGCCTTAGAATCAATGCCATGTGACAGGGGGTCTCTACCTTTTTTTGAATCACACTCTCCCGTAAGCTTTTTTTTTTTAACTTGGAACACCCTCCCCAAAATGAGACTTCCCAATGTAATCTAGATGAACCGGGGCATTAATACATTGATTCCAATAAAGGGGATTCTACTTTAAATAAATCACTCCTTTGATCCTGCTGTCTAACTGTGAACAGGCTAGGAAACCTTTAAAAGCACATACTTTAATATCCCACAATGTTTTCAGGGAAGTATTTCTCAATTTCATCATTGAAGAGTGCTAATGAGCATTGCAACCGTGCATACCAGCTCGTAACACGACTCGCTGAAATTTGGCCGAGGCACTCCTCCATCAAGAAGGAAAGGTGACTGGGCCAAATTTGAATCAGTGGCATTGTGACCTCGTGAGTGCGTGAGAAGGCTCGCTGCACTGCCCTAGAAAGTTTTGTGACCCCCGCTTTCCCCTGGTTGAGAAACCCTGGCATAGAAGAAGGCTGTGTTGAGAGATAAAAGAGAGCTATACTAACCAGAAAACTAGGGCAAGAAAGTCTCAGGAAATATAGGTGACAACCTGTATAGGTTATACTTCTGGGTTTCATATTTTTGAATTTAGTGCCTGTCAAAGTGTTTGGAAGGAAACAAAGCTGGATGCTTTTGTTAAACTGGTGTTAATTTGGGTTAAACCAGAAGCTCCTCAATAAAACCCAACCCAGAGACCATGATTTGTGCTCAAACCTGATTCTCTGATTTAAGCAACTTTTGTTCTAATGGTTGTGCACCTGCTAAACTGATATTTCCAACTTTGTGATGAATTAAGCAAAGGTCTTATTCAGTGCACAGCTGTGGTGTCCTAATATTTACCCAAGTTTATGTAAAGGAAACCTTTCAGAATGTAATCTACAACTCCATTTATCTTTCCAAACTCCACCAGCTCTCTGCTTTCCATGTCCATGCTGACGTACTACTTTGAACTTCAGTGTACATGGAAACTCTGCTTATTTGATAAGACATCTTATCTAAGTACCTTACATAGAAATAAACAGATGAATCACTGATGCCTGGGACTTAGATCAAGGCTATCCTTTAAGAGTGTCCTAATGTGGAAGGATATACTACAATATTATTTTTTAAAAAAAAACAGTAGTGGCTAAGAAAATATTTTTAGTTTATTTTGATGATGTTCTTCAATCACACCAGTATTTCACATTAGTTCTTACAGTGCCCACTCAAAATAGCATTATACATTAAAAGAATGTGGATGATTCTTTAATCATATGGACTGAGATAAATCAGGAATAACTCCCCTTAAATCACTGAAGAGGCATCAGTATAGAACTGGTGTGATGACAATATAGAGTGTAGAATATTAGCTAATTTTTTTAAAAATTCTGATAATTTATCAATTATCTCTGTTTCACAAAAATTAATATCCACATACAAAACAGTTGTTTTTCATCTGTTTAAAAAAATCACCTCTGATGATTGGACAAGTAGAAGTTTGCAAGACAGCACGGTTCCCGGGCCATTTATACAAGCAAAACACTCAATGCATTACAAGTTCTCATTTTAGTTTATGCTTTATTACATTTTGGACCTCTGATTATTTCTCTAAAGATTTCATGCATTTTATGTACAATACACAACAATTTGCAAAGAGTGCAGTGTACAAACATCATTTAGAGCTTGATTCTGAAGGAAAGGATGTTCTTATGGTGAAGACACTGGATCGGGGCTCAGGAGATCAAGGTGCTAAGCCCAGCTCTTCCACAGACTTCCTACATGAGCTTGGGAAATGCATTTAGAGCCAGGTCTTGGCCCTCTGCTCTGTCCCCTTTGCACTGTTCCAGTGGCACAAAGGGGGTGGAAAATTGTTCTACAAGGGAACCAGGGATTCCTCTGACATAGGGAGAATCCCTGGTTGGTGTAAGCTTTTCCAGCATCATTGTTCTCTCTGTAAAGTGGCACATACACCAACAGTAGCTGATAAGTAATAACAATAATTTATCTCTTGGAAAATTTCAGTAACCCTGGGTATAGTAATATGTCATCATATTTATGTCTTTTATACTCATCTAGTAAAAAATGTCAAGCGTTTTCAATCTCTGGCTGAAAGTCTGGCACTATATAAATGTCAGGCTATAAGTTAGTATTATTCTGCTTTAGGTTTACCAGAGGAAAATGAATATTCAAGACTGTCAGCCAGCACTACAGCGAGCTCATCAAATCAAAGGCACAGGGAGAGCCACACTAGTCAGGTAAATATTTTACAGATGGTCTAATATACTGAAATGAATAAGAATGCTCACAGAGACTGCATACTGAAAGCATTCCCTATTCACATGTTTGTGTTGGCTTTGAAAAATACAGGTTTCCCTTAAATTATTCTCTTTATGTTAAGCCAAATATAATTATGAGTGTACTTTTCAAGTTTTTTCATTGTGGAGATGATCTTCCTAGAGGTTTCTAATGCCACAATTCAAAGTTTATATCACTTTACATTGCTGGTTTGTGAGGGCATAATTTTCAGAAAGGCAATCTGACTCAGCAACCTGGGGGAAAGAGGACACTGATCTCTCCCAAAATATTCACAGTCGCACCAGAAAGACCTGAATAATAATCAGCTTCATAAGAAGAAATGAATAATTATATAGTCTCTTCATGCAAAAGTATTGAAGTCACTGAAAATATCATTAGGTACAAAAGGAATATAAATATTGCACTTTAATTACTTTGAAATTTGTGTTTAATTAATGGAACTTAATATAAAGTATTACCAACATAAAATTAGCTCTAAAGTACATTAAGTAAAACAAATGTGGGGGAGGAATGGAGAACATGGAGTAATGTATTTTCTTCATTCTTTTCTTCAGTATTTTATACAAAACCTGAAACACTTTGCATTCCAGTTATTCAATTCTGTTCGGGCATTAGGCCTTCCAGCCATTATTTTTACTTTATTTAACAGATATAATTAGTATTTTCCATTTGTAATCCTCATATGTTTCATCCTGTCTTTAAAAAAAAAATAGAATTGTGAGCCATGTTTTATTTGAGACTAAAAATCTTGCTGTAACTGCCAAATGAAGTCCAAGGGGAAAATATATTAGAGGAATTTCCTCATTAGTAAGGTCTAATTACTTGCAATTTTCAAAATGTTGTACTAGAAGATAAGGGATGTGCTTTGTCGAAATGTATACGATTTTTATTTTGTTTGTTTGTTTGTTTGTTATTTTTGGCAATCCAAAACAACAAAGGTGAAATCCAGGCCCTGTAGCCAATGGGAGTTTTGTCAGTGAGTTCAATGGGCCCAGCATGGGTGGCAGGTGGAGCCCTCCTTAGGGGAGGCTAGCCCCCGGCTCTGCCTCTTCCCTCTCCCCCCGCCCCCAGCTGGACCCCCGAGACCACCTGCCCCTCCCCTGCAGCTGAGGCCACGAATCCCCACCTGCCCGAAGGAGCCTCGCATTGGCCCGAAGGCCCTAGCACCCTCCCCCCACCCTGCCCTGGGCCAGAAGAGTTTTGGGCCAGCCGAAGCCCCGAGCCTCCCCTCCACCTCTGCCGACCCGGAGGTGCCCTGGGCCAGCTGCAGCTGTGCTGCACCTGCCCTCCCCAGACCCCAAGCCACTGCGGGGAAAAGCCTCTCAGCAGGCTGCCTTTGGGGGCTACACAGCTCCTCCCGCAACACCTGACTGGGACCTTTCCCTCCCCGACGGGCTGCTCAGCACCTTCTTCCTCTGACAGCACTTTCTTTCTACCCTCCCCCTTCCACACTTCAGATGCTCCTCAAACTCACGCCATCACAAACTCAGCCAAGGTCTCTGGCTTTAGCAGCACCTCTTGAGAGCCGCAGCTTCTCAGGCCCACAGATCTTTTGCACTTCCTGTAAATAAAAACACTAAAAATCAAGGAACTCACCAGTTAAAGCAATGTTTACATCCACACCAGAGACAGATGTCTTGCCACCCAAATATCATAAACTTGAACATACTCACAGAAGTCTTGTCTCCAAAATAAATTTCATTTCATGTTCTCAAAACTCATACCTACAAGTGCAATCTTAAATACAACTTCAGTAAGAGGAAGATAGCTTACCTCTACCACAGAAAGTGGGCTTTCATTTTATGCTTTTCCAATACAATCTGCTCTAATGAATGCACGCATCCCAAAATGTCGCTAGTTTTGCTACCAAGAAAAGAACACCTGAAAGAAATCTGTGTTCATTTTTTTCAGCAGAGAGATGTGAAAATCCACAGAGTGAAAAGCATTCCTCATTATGAGTATGCTATGAAATGTATTTGACAATGATTTGTTTTAACTATAATTGGTATTTCTTAGCACACTGGTGGTGACACTAGCAATATGAGAGCCTAGGGTAAGTCATTTTACCATGCTTCACTTCATTAGCCTCACTTTATCACTTAGCAGCAATTCTTTTACAGACATGTAATCAGACAAAGATTGTTGCACAGATCTGTAAAGATCCTAATTGCTATATAGGAAGAGGCATACATAGGACTGAAATGGAGTCTTTGGATGCCTTGGAAGATGCTCTGTCACTTTAGCTAAAGGAAACTGGTTCATTAGCCTGTGAGGTCTTTTTATACTTATGCTTTTTTTTTATATCTTACAGAGAATTGCTTATAGAGGCGAGAAGAGTTAATTTCACTTATGTCACACAATCTCATGACTCTGATATATCACAGATGAAGTTATGGTAATGTGGCTCATGGTACATTCTACTCTCAATGCAACAAAAACACACATATACACACATTAAAGAGCAAATGTCAAGTCCATTTACAGGAGCATAACATGTATAGCACCCGTGACTTTTAATTTTAAACAATAATGAAGTTTTCATATAATTCAGAATTAGCACCAAATAGCCCATAGAATTAAAATCAGTTACTCAGATGATTATCCCTAGTGCTGGTTGACAATTTTTGACAAAAACTGTTTTAATTGAACAATAGGGTTTTGACAATTTCATTTTCATCCAAATATTTTGGATTTTGTCAAAAATTTAAAATGAAAAATGTTGACAGGCCGTTTCACATTTAAGAATTGTCAGAAAAATCCCACTCTCTCTCTCTCTCTCACTGGAAAAGAGGGAGAACATTTAAAAATAGGAGCGGAATTTTTCCCACCAAAAGAAAATGAATTTCAAAGTGAAATTTTGTTTCAAAATGTTTTATCAAAAAATAAATTTTCTTCAAAAGAAATGAAAAATCTTTCTTTAAAAAAAACCTCACAAAACATACTTACCTTTTTTCAGCCAGCACTAGTTAACCCTTTACTGCCCTTTTACAGTTCTGTGACTGCATGGTCATAAGTTTCCAGGTTCAGTAGAATATATACATAGCAAGTGGATGCTCGATAAAAACAAATGGCTCATAACTTTGCACTGGGTGTGGTGCTGTAGCATTAATCTCATCCTTCTTGCATCCCTAAACAATATGGCGGGCTGGATTGGGTGTCATAGATCTGAGGATCAGTGATCCAAAGGAGAGGCCAGTAACAGACTGGTGAGAAAGTGTTCCACGTGGGCGAATCTACTCAGATACTACATCTTTTTAAAACATATGTGTTAATGCACAAGCATAAGGATTTTTTCCCTAATTGGGGATTCCAGATTCCATTTATTCTAAGCTTTTATTTAATAGAAAAGCTTTCTAGCCCATTCTGTTGCAAAGATAAGCCTTCAAAATGTAAACTAAAGCTGGGCAGTAAAGCTACTCTTGAAGGAACTGATTTTTTCATTATATCCAAGTCTGTCATTCCAACAAAAGTTTTCCTGTGCTCAGGCTCTTCAGAAGGCAGGACCAGATCTGTCAGTCACAGAAGGGAGATCTGCCTCTCCCTTCTAGGTAAAACCCTAATTTCCTTCTGGGAAAAACCCTAATTTGTTCTGTCTCTTGGCAGCTTCAACATGCAATCACCAGACTCTGCTGTTCTGAGACAGAGCATTGGAATCTCTTCCTTTCTCAGACTTAACTTAAAATTTCTTTATCTTAACCTATTCTTCTTTTCAAGTGTATTCTTGGTAGACCACTGGGCCTTTCAGTGGTGCTTGGCTGCACAGTATACAACTCCCATCCTACTCTAGACACCTAGGTAAGGGGCACAAAAGCTCTTCAAAATGGAGCAGAAAGCCAAAAGATGCCTCCTCTTCTCAGTTACCTTACAGCCTTTTTTAAATAGGAAATGTTGCTGCCTCTGCAATAACATAATATGGAGGACCAGCCCTGCACAGAGCAGCAACATGAGCAGGGGAGTGCAAAGGTGAGATTTATGCATTCTTTTCAGTTTAGTCACATTCCAGGAACTGGTCCCAAAGCATAGTTATTTAAATGTTAACATTATTAAGCAAAGGGAATCTAAGAAACAAACACTCAGAGTGGGAAAGCTTCAACAGGAGATCCCCCCATAGGATCTTGGCTGGGCTTTTGGATATAAGGAGTCCACTGCTACCTCCTGTCTGTGAATGGTGCCTAAGTTCCCCTGTGAATCTAGCTCAAAAAACCAAAATATTTAGTTTTGATAATGTCAAAATGGTTCATTTTAACATTTCCGAATGTTTTTCATTTCATTCAAAACAATTAGCCAAAATCGACATGAATTCACAAAATGTTTCAGTCAACCTGGATCTGCATTTTTCTGCAAAAAAAAAAAAAAAAAAGTTCCATCCGAAAAGTTTTGCCAAGTACTACCAGGCACTCTGCATTAAAATGAAAGTGGGCTGGCCTTTCTGATTTTTTCCCCTAGATAATTGTGAATTGTTTGTCTGTATTTTTGACACAGTTGTTATTACCATTTTCTACCCTGGTCTGTGGCTTGGGAGATGAAGAGAAAGAGCATGGTGGAGAGGAAAGAACAGGCTGGCTAAAAGTTTCCATGTCCTTATGTGGGCATCAAAAAGCAGCATGGACAGTCTGTAAAGTAGATGAGGGGGACAACTTGGAGATAAAGAACAGATGGAAAGTGATGGGCAGGGCAAAAGAAATGGGGAAATAATTGTGGGGATAAGCTGGGAACCAAACAAAGGATGATTCAAACAAGGTGGCTTGTAGCAAGGACAAACAGACTGAGAAGGAAGGCAAAGAAGAGATGTGGGGATATGGATAAGAAGATTAGGAAAGAAGAAAAGGCGGAAGAGAGACAGAGCAAGAATAATAAAAAAGAGATCAGGGAGAGAAAACAAAGGGGAGTTTAAAATGACAGAAAAGGGAAACGATATAGGGATAAATGAGAAAATAAGGAGACTGAAGGACAGAGAGAGACAAAGAAATGGAATCAGCAAGATGTTTCACATAATTCTGTGGTGAGTAAATTATTTTATGTATTCTTGCCTTTGTATTTTTGGTATATATCCCTGGAAGACAAATGGGATATAAAAGAATTTTATAATGTACCTAATATGCATATATTTATAGTATGACTTACTATGCAAATTAGATCTCAACCCAGTTGTTACCCAGGGTTATCTGAACCCAAAGCTATGGTAACTAGTCCCTGTTTTCCAGGCGGTGTCAGGAAATAAATCAGTGGGGGACACAGCACCTCTGTCTGATAAATGATTGCTTCCACCCCCAAATCCTTTTTTATTGAGTCTAAAGCACACATCAAAACCTAGCAATAGTCTAGAATCACCCCAGGTAGATATAGGTACCCAAGGTCTGAGGTGGTATCTAGTGATTCAGCAGCACGGTTCAGTGGCCAGCCTTTCTCCTAGCCACTGGGGAGTTAGGTGTCAGTCTCCTAGCTCATAGAAATCCTTTCGAACTTCTCCCAAGCTTCTTCAAATTGCACATACTCTCTAAACTCTTTTATAGGTACCTCAAAACAAAGCACTCATAGTAACTTTTAATAGTTACTATTAAAATAGTAGTTACTATTTTAATAGGTATGGGTTTCCCTAGCAACAACAAATAACTCATAATTTCTACTTATCGGCAAAGCAGTTTTGAGCAAGAAACTTACAAACGCAGGCACCCAGACTCAAGCTGAGCTATTCACATTCCTCCGCCCCCCCCCCCCCAGTCCTTGTTAGTAACACAAGGCAGCTGCCGTTGTTCTGTCTGCCTGAGCCAAGGCCAGATTGGCTGCAAGTTATGTCAAATCCATGTCTCTCATAACACAGAGGCTCTTAGAAATGTGCCACAAAGTTTGGGTGCTTCACCATAGCAGGGAAAAAGTAGAAGAATTGCCACCAAGAGCTGTGAAATCTCTTTTGGAGATTGGTTTAAGCCTTGAGTATTGATTCGCTTGACATCAGTGAGTGCTGAGGGTACTTATCAGTTTCCAGTATTGGATCCATAGTGATACATTAAATAAAACTGCCATTAGTAGCCAACCAGCCTGCTACATAGAATAATATCTGGGAAGTGTACATCCTACCACAAGATTTTGGAGTACCCCTTTTTGAAATGTCTAGTTCTTCTGTCACCAGTGCTTAAGGCAGTGAGGTCAATAATGATGGCTGTTTTCTCACCAATTTCTGAATTAGAGAATCAACACACCTACTCTTCTATTTAAATAAAGAAATAAACCCTCACAGCACTGTTTGGCATATTGCAGTAAAAAAGCAGCCAACATCTGACAATGAAAAATGGGAAAACATATTTTCACATTTGTTAAGAATGTATTTATTGTTTCATTAGACCTTAAGCCATAGTTCTTATTTTGTGAAATCTTATTGCTTTCAGCAGTCTATCCTCTCAGAAAGAACTGCATATTCAGTGAAGTTTCCAGGGCCTTATTTGTTCATACTTGATTTAATATTTGTTGTCAATCACTTCTTTTTGTTGAATGTTCAGAAGTTAAAAAAAATTAATCCTGGATACTGCTGTGAGTTGTTACCCTTAGCCTGTTGTCACTGCTCTAAATGGCTCTAAAATTCATTATTAATGTCTGTCATGTTCAACCATTAGCTGGCAGAAATCTTTGATCATCTTTGAAGAAAAATGTGGCAATCGAGCAAGTCTAGTCTTTAATAAAAAAAATCACTAACACCTTTATAGACGTACAACATCCAAGAGATGTCATATAATACCCTATATATCATTGATCTGAATCGAGAAATACCGTAAATTGTTTTCAAGTTTGTTGTTTTGACAGTAACTGCAAAGAAATCTTTTTGTAATCTCACACCCGGACAAAAATGAAGAGTTATAACATATTATAACTTTATTTCTTATCAGGCTTTTCAGACAAAAATATATTGCAAAAGGCTTCATAGAGTTAAATAAGGCAGAGTTATGTTATATATGAATCAATGGTGTACATACATCATGGGAAATGTCATGACTATTAAGCAACAACTGCTACATCCTTTAACAGAGAAAGTTCTGCACTTTCCAGTGCTTAACTCTTCTTGTCCTCACGTTCAGCGAGTGGAATTGTGGTTTTGCTGACGAGAAGGTAGTGAAGACTACTTCTGCCTTCTTCTCTCCTCATATATCCATGCAGTACTAGCTACACTCTGTGTTTATATGCAGAGATGGACAAAAGTGCAAAATTTAGTCCAAATATGTTGTAAATGTAACCCACTAGTGAGTGTGAGTTACAGGGCCCCTTCTGTGCTCATCCACAGAGGATGTGAGGTGCTACAGCCGCCAGTTACAGAGCTTTAGCTCAGGCTGTATGTTTTAGCTCTGGAGTTCGCCAGGTTCAATCCATGGTGTGTTGGCGAAGAGGGCACTCATCCACACAAACACTGAATCCAAAACTCAGTGTTTGAGTCTAAGCTTTTGATCCAGTCCATTATGTAGAAATGCATTGCAGACAACGGAGGCAAACTTGAATTATTTCTTCTTCTTCTTCTCCTTCTTGTTATTCTTATTCTTCTCCTTCTGTCATTATTATTATTATTATTATTTATTTTAATTACTGTAGGGCCTAGGAGTCCTAGTCATGGGCTAGGACCCCTTGTGCTAGGTGCTGTACAAACACAGAGCAAAAAAACCGCCCCTGCCCCAAGGAGCTTACAATCTAAGTATAAGACAAGGGACAGCAAATGGATACAAGCAGATGGGGATGTACAAGTAAACACTGAGACAGTATTTGTCAGCATGGTATGTAAGAGACTCTGCACACCAGCAGCCTAACTATTGTCAAATTGTTTATAGGCAAAGAAGAATTTTGAGGAGGGCTTTAAAGGTGGCTAATGAGGTAGCTTTGTGGACATTGATGGGGAGTTCCTCCCAAAAGTGTGTGGAGAAGCATGGGAGAAAGCATATAGGGTCTTATTTGGAAATTTACTAAGTGAGCAGTGAAGGAAGGCATTATGAACCGATTAGAGGTAAGCATCAGCAGTGAATGAGAGATGATAGGCAGGGTAAGGATTGACCTTGAAAGTGAATACAAGCAGTTTGATGCAGTGGAGAAGGGGGAGCCAATGCAGGAATTCAAAGAGGGGGTAACATAGTCAAAGCAATGGGCTAGGAAAATGATCTTTGCAGCAGAATTCTGAATGGATATGATCAGAGCAAGATTGGATTTGTCAAGGCCAAAGAGAAAGACATAAAAATGGCCATATTCGGTCAGAACAATGGTCCATCTAACCTAGTATCCTATCTTCCAATAGTGGCCAGTGCTAGATGCTTTCGAGGAAATTAACAGAACAGGGCAATTTATCAAGTGATAAGTCCCCTGCCATCCAGTCCCAGCTTCTGGTAGTTAGAAGCTTAGGGACACTCAGAGTATGGTGTTGCGTCCCTGATCATCTTGGCTCACAGCCATTGATGGACCTATCCTTCATGAGCTTATCTAATTCTTTTTTTGAACCCACGTATACTTTTGGACTTCACAACATCCTGTGGCAATGAGTTCCACATGTTGATTATGCACTGTGTGAAGACGTAGTTTCTTACATTTGTTTTGAATCTGCTGCCTAGAATTTCATCAGGTGACCCCTAGTTTGTACGTTATGTGAAGGGGTAAATAACACTTCCCTATTCACTTTCTCCACAATGTTCATGATTTTATAGACCTCTATCATATACCCACTTAGGCGTCTCTTTTCTAAAATGAATAGTCCCAGTCTTTCTAATCTCACCTCGTATGAAAGCTGTTCCGTACCCCTAATCATTTTTGTTGCCCTTCTCTGCCTTTATTGCCTTTCCAATTCTAATATATCTTTTTTTGAGATGGGGTGACCTGAACTGCACACAGTATTCAAGGTGTGGGTTTACCATGGATTTATGTAGTGGCATTATGATATTTTCTATCTTATTATCTATCCCTTTCCTCGTAGTTCCTAACCAGTCTAGTAACAGAGACACGAGATGATGAGAGATGTTATAAAGAAAGACTCAGCAAGATTTACACGTAGCCTGGATATGTGGACCTAGAGAAATGTCCAAGTCAAAGATGACACACAGGTTATGGATTGTAGCTAAATTAAAGTGTCTGGTTGGATTTTTGATGACATAAAAAGAAAATCAATGGGAATGAAAATGGGATCCATTTAGTTGGGTTACCTTTGAAGGGTTCCTTTGAAACAACAAGATGGAAGTGATCAATTAAGTAGCAAGGAAGAAGCATCCAGTTAAAAAGAAAAGAAGAAAAAGAAAGGTTTAAAAAATGAATAAATGGCAATGAAAAAATGAATGAATTCCACTTTGAAGAGATAAGGATTTTTAAGTCGATGTACAGTATTTTTATGCCATTTACATTGAAGTCATTTGCAGGAAATGATCCATTTACCTTACTCTGATAGAGAAACAAGACAGTTGTTGTCCTGAAAAATATATTTCCCTCAAGAACTGGGTAATATGAACTATGAGCACATTACTGACGTTTTAAAAAATCACTACATACCCAAACAAATATTCTAGCTGGGATAAGTTTTACCCCAGCAGAAACAAGAAGGAAACTGTTTATCTGATATTATGTCCACACACTGACATTTTGGTGACCACCTGCAGGAGGCCCTTAGGATAGGACCATTTTATATTGGCATCAAAAATCCAGCTTTGAGTAAAGTGGCTGAGAAAGGACCTTAATCTGGAAGGAGCAATGTATATTGCATTGGTGTTTGGGTTCACCTTGAGAAACGTGATAGATTTGTGAGGACACTTCATGTGAAGGGAGGAGGGCCCTAATCACAGACAGGAAAACAACAGAAGTTGCTGCATACAGCAAGACCTCAACAAATTGCAGGGAATCCATGTTTCAATTGTTTGGGAATATCACATCGACCAAGCATTGTTTTTTCAGTAGGCCAGAGTTCATGAGCTGTGGTAAGAAAGAATATGCACCTCATGGAACTGGCTCATGGCTACAGAGTACACATTGACTAGACATTCTTACAATATCTTGGTTTAAGTCCAGCCACCAGACATAACTTCTAGTCAAACTACTCATTTTCATTTAATTCAATGAGCATGTTAGCTTTTATACTTATAACTCATAGTAAGTAATAATTCTCCATTATCAACTCGATTTTTTCCCTAAGAGTCAAGAACAATTTGGCCCAACATTTTTGTAATTGTCACATGCTTTCCCTCTTTCTGATATTCTTTGTACCTGGTCAGGGAATACAGCCTGGCAATCATACAAATAAATATAGACTTGGATCTTCTGGTTTTATTGCTGGGCTCATCACAGCCCTAATATTCCTGGAATTTACACATCACTCCCCCCCCCCCCCCCCCCACACACACACACACACACACACACAACACAGTGTCATTGTTTGACCACTGAAAAGACTTTCACCCAGTATGGAAGCTCTCTGGGTCTAATGATCTAGGTTATTGTGGTCATGGACACATTGATATGTCATTATGAGATAAAGGTTCAAAAGGGCTGAACACCAGCCTCCATTCTTGCAGATACCATTTACCCCTGCAAAAATTAATTGCGGAACCCAGTCTGAGTACTTGCCCCACTGAGTACCTGATCCGCACCCAGAAATTGGGTTGTAGGATGAGACTATAGGTGTAAAATATAGGTGCAAAAAAGCATCCTAAAAATTATCCTTTTGAAAACTATGTTCCTTTATATCAGGAGCCAGATCCTCAGTGATGCTCCATTGAATCAGTGGCACTTTTTGCCTGATCTATTGATTGTGTATTGTTTATATTGATTACTCAGGAATTCCCAGTTAAGACTCTAAGCTTTGGTAGGTTCTTATCCCAAAATAAGGCCCAGTTTTATTAGAATTATTGTTCAGTTGGGAACCCTGTCGTGCACGGTTGCAAAACTCACACTTAGGAAATCCTTCTATATTTGTAATAGTTTTATTAACAGTGTTAGCAAAGTTACAAACACTCCAACCCAGCAAGATAGATAGAAATAAGACAGAATGAGCATTTGACCATCCATATACTCACCACAGAAGTACCTGGAGTGTTAGTCATTATTTTCATTATCATCCTCTTCTTCCTCGTCACCATCATTCTGGCAGCTCCCAAGAGTTATATCTCCCAAGGCACACAGGCCGGGATACAACTTTTATAATGTTACGCTGATGCCACTATGCTTAATGCATTATTCAGTAGGGGGTTTCATCCCCTTGTCTTTTTTTGTATTTCCTTACCCTCAGGTACCCTTCTCCCATAGATAGCATCGACGTCAATTAGTTGCCATGGTATTCTTGTGGTCGGACATCTGCTGATGTTCCTAATTTTAAAATATCTCAAGCTGGTATAAACTAGCATTTTGTGGTTACCTATCAGCAGTTTAGTCATTACAGCATTCTATCTTGCTCTATCTTATGATATAGGGTTAGGCCGAGTTAGCTGCTTATGCTAAGGCTTCTCATGCCTTGATTAGTTTGGCTAAGCTATTGCCTGTGGCCTCTATCCTCATTGCTTTACAGCCTATACCTATGCCAGACCTAGACAATACCTGTACCCATAGGCTACAAGCTGTCCTGCTTGACACTATATGATGGGCCCACATAGCCATACAGCAGCCCTTTTACCTGAGAAATAAAGAGGAAATATGTCAAAAGCAACACCACCTTTTCAGTGGCTTGAATTTCTATTATCCTCACATGTCACAAATGAACTCTGTATCACCCCAGCTATAACATAAACGTTCTAGAATGAAAAAATGAATGATATCCATGACTTGGATAGTTAAAATTTCTTCTGACGTCTTGGATGTTGTGGTTTATATTCCAAACTACGAATGTTCTTTGTAAAGGGCATCATAGGGCAGGGAATGCGTTTATGTTGGACTGGGATGTGGAAGATAAAGTTAATCAGAAAGAGCAAGAACATATGCAGGTGACAATTATGAGTATTTACTTTGAGCGAGATTGCACCTTGCACTTACACGGGTGTAGAGTAGGGGAGAGGTGCCCAAGAAGTTTTTTTATTTCTTCTCCATCCTCCCACCTTCTGCAACCCATGTAAGGGCCAGGAAGAACTGCATATCCTGGTTTCAGAGAGACTGCTCCATCCATACTCCCTTGGGGACATGCAGTGCCCAAAAGGAAATAAGAGGGAGCCATGACATGGCACATATAGGGGAATATGCTGCAACCTGTATAGGGCATGCACCCCTTTTATACCTTAGGAGGTCATTTGGTCAATATGATGTTATCATTCTCTCTGAGGCAAATTGCTTTTCAGTGCCTGTTTCCAAAAGTGTGTATGTGTGCTTGTGTTAACAATACATTCTGTGCTTTTTTATCCAATTTTCCAATAAAATATTTAAGGCAACGTGGTAGCCTCCTGCTAACAAATGAGAACAAAAAAAAGTGAAGCCAACTAGTGAAATTGATTAGTATATTTTTATTATCCATCATGGATGTAATGCAGAAAGTATACAGACAAATGACTGAAAAATCGGATCTGTCTGTCACTGAGTTCATTGGAATTGCAGAGCCTCTTGGGATCAGACATGGTGTGAACACAGCCAGAACAAGAAAATTATTAATATTAAAATTATTTTATGATTTAGAGTTTGATCCCTCATGATGCTGAATGCTTTCACTACTCATTTTAGTCCCAGTATAGAAGGAATTAACTGAGTAGTAGTTACAGAGAGAGAGATTAACATTAAAGCAATACAGTCCAGAAAAGGATGAAAAAAGAAATTCAAACACGTTTTCTTCAGAAGCAAAATTATGTTGTTTTCCAAAATAAATCAAGCTAGTTACCTAGTTGTTTAGTCAAATAAATTTTATCCATAAAAAAGAACAAACGTACTTCCATATTAAAGTTTTAACACTTCCAAAGTACCAGTAAGAAAATGAAATAGAGACTCTTTATTGTGTAAAATTGTTAGAAGATACAACTTGACATAAAATTGTACTGGTAGAGAGGCTTTGTCTTAAATTTATATTTTTACTAATTGTGTTCCTGTGAAACATCACTTGTCTGAAAACTTTTGACACCAGAGACTTGATTATTTCTTTTATACCAAACAACAGATACCAACTCAACCACTTTATCTGTGAGTTTTTGATGCAGTAAGAGTCGCCACTCGCTGTACTACAGTTGACCAAATCCATTTTGAGCAAACAATCTTATTATGTGCTTTCACTAGTCAGAGACCAATTTATACTTAAATGTACACTTTTGAAAATATATATACAAATATATTTAAAATAAAATATTTGGATCATTCATTGATATTTGAACAATGAATTGTGAATTTCACTAGTGACAAGGGATCTGATCCAATACTCACTGATGTCAAAGAGAGTCTTTTTATTAACTTGGATGGGAGTTGAATCAGACCCAAGGCCATAACAGCTGGAAACAGGGAAGAATAGTTAATTTCTGAAATTAGGACAGGACATGGGATTTGCCGTGTTGGAACTGGCCTCTAGTAGTGACCAATACTTGGTGCTTGAAAGGAAAGAGAAACTTGCCATAATGCACCCAGACATCTATGAAATGGTGTTCATGTGTGGTAGTATTCCTTCCTGCTCCTTACAGCAATCATTTATTCTCAGAAGTATATCATCTTGTTATCCCTATTTTAGACGGCATAAATAGGAAGTTTGTTACTGTTCAGAAGATTATTCAGTGCTTTTAAATATCCAGCTATGTTATGACTTCCTGTGATAGTGATTTATACAGTATTTGTTCTAAATCTAGCTGAGTATGTCTGGTGTATGAAAATAATGGCGGAAAACATTCTTATGTGATTTGATAACATGCAGTTTAAACATAAAGGGACAGATTTTGCTCTCATTCACAAGAAGGTGAATACAGTCTGTATTAATTATGCCCCTGATTCTCCTCTCACATTGGAGTTAAACTGGTATAACGCCAATGACCCTTCCAAAATTATTCCAGATTTATACCAGCGTAAGTATCTGGCCTCAAGCATTTGGCAGTTATTCATGCCTTTTCAATAAATAAATTTATCATTTATGATTTTAAATTATGAGGAATCTTGTATATTACGAAATATGTTGTTCCAATGAAACCATTGAAAGTCATCATCAGTTTGTGGGAATGATTAACTTAGATCACTTTTCTGATGTAGATCCAATATCAAGTTACTGAGTCCAAGGGGACAGTGTTTAAAAAATGCATGTCCCAAAATTCACAAGAGAATTGTATGATTCAGCTTGGGTCCCAGTGGCACACTTCTATTTGAAATGGAATGAAGAAACATGTAAACTCATTTATCATAGCTGATCTCTGCTCCCCGCTGTGATCTTAAATTACCAATGGTGGGTTCCCAGTGAAACACAGATTAACATATTGATTTGATTTATTTAACGGGGATTTTAACATACCCTTGTTATCTTGGGGGGGGGAGGATTTTTACTTCTGTTTAACTTTAAATGCAGGGTTTTTTATTATTTAACCCATAGTCTGGTTCCTATTTTCCAGGTTAGTGACACCTGGGCAAGAAGGACAAGACCTAGTTCTTGGAGAGGTTGCAGTGGGTTCCGCAGCTAAGGCTGAGATTGGGTTTCTGGAAGTAGATAGCAGAAGGATTTGTCAGCTGGAGGAGGATTTGGGGAAATGTATCTGGAGAAAAGAGTTTGAAACCAAGAACTATGAGCAATTGAAAGGAGGTCAAGTATAGATAACAGACGGGAGGGTATTACAGCCTGGATTTAGTCAGATCAGGACACACATGAGGTTTGCAGGCAGATCTGGCAGTTGGAGAGAGATTCAGGGCACTAAGGGTATGTCTATGCTGCAATTAAAAACCCTGTGTCAGCTGACTCGGGCTTGCAGGGCTCAGGCTAAGGGTTTGTTTAATTGCTGTGTAGACGTTCAGACTTGGGCTACAGCCCAGACTCTAGGACCCTGCGAGGTGGGAGGGTCCCAGAGCTCAGGCTGCAGCCTAAGCCTGATCGTAATTAAACAGCCCCTTTGTCCAAACCCCATGGACGCAAGTCAGCTGGCACGGGCCAGCCGCAGGTGTCTAATTGCCATGTAGACATACCCTAAGGAGGGGAATTGGAGGATGGTGAAGGAGAAGGAGTTGGAAACAGGTGCTTGTGAGAGAGAGGCATGACATGCAAGATTAAACCACAAGTTATTCAGCTCACTAGTAATCACTTACATAGTAGGGAGAATAATTCCTTTAGGAATAATAATTTCTGCAGGAATTACTCAGTGAAATCCTGTGGCCTGTGTTACTCAGGAAGTCAGACTAGATGATTGCAGTGGTCCCTTCTGGCTTTAAATCTAGGAAATCTCTGTCAGGGCAATTCAGCTTTTTAAGAGTTAATTATAATTTCTTACTATAAAACATGTTAAGTTTCTTTTGTGAGTAGCTTTAAAAACTAATCAGATTGTAAGGAGGGGGAAAAAGCCACCCTTAGATACTTCTGCTATTTAATCTCCCTTGTGGCTTCCATTATGTGAGTTTGACTTTATTAATAATGTAAAATACTCATGGAGGAAGAACAAAACTATGGTAATTGCCAGAATCTGCTGATGGTTAGTTTAAAGCAACACCGTGGTAGATAAAGTCATTAAATGAACATAATCGGCAATATATTTACAGAAGCAAAATAAGCGGTAGTTACTATATACAAATGTCTATGGAGCACAGTTTTACAGTCAATATTTACCATAGAAACTACACTGTGGCAAAATGCCAGTTTCTGTAATGGTTATGTATGTTAATTAATGAATTTTACTAGCACCATACAAAAATTACTGAAATTAAATTTGCATTTCAGAGTACTGAGCTGTTATTATTTGGGCACGTAGAATTATTTGTCTGTTTTAATTTCCATAAATGTCATTAAATGCCTCCTTCAGGTGAATAGTCAATAGAAAAAACAGTACAATGACAAATGACCAACAAATTGATTTACATACTGTGTGAATTATTTAACAAAAACTGAATTCTTCCAAAGAGAGAGTGACCCAAAAAAACCTGAATTTTGTTAAATGAATTTTTAAAAAACAGAATTACATAAATGAACAAAATTGAGCTTAATAGACATTTATGTTTATTATGGAGGCACTGGCCATGGGTTTATAGTTAAGGCTGCATTGAGTTTGAGACTTAAAGCAGGGATTCAACCTCTTTGTTATTTATGGATAATAAAACTTATCCCTAATATTAAAGCACTTGGTCTTTGATTACAGAATCAAGTAACTGATCATTTACATGTAAATCTATAAATTACTTTGAGTTAAAATTAATTTTAAATGGGTCCTTTAAAAATGTTTGCCCTCTGTGGCACCTTTATTATTTTTGTTTTGTTCCAAATGATCTTAATGATAGAATAACAGAATCTTCCACATAGTTAAAACTCACTAAAATCTTGTGTGTAGACTACCATTTGAAGATTATAATTAAGATAAATTATCAAGTGTTGTTATAATTGCTAGTCATGATTATAGATAGACAGAACCAAGTCACTAGTTCTGGTCATTCTTAATTAAGGCCCTTTTGCTGTCATAGGAACACAGTCACTCATCACCCTTCCTCTACATCTACTTTGCGTGCTACAATTCTATTGGTTGTAATGAGTCGGTGAGATAAGAGAGACTGGACTTGTGTTAAGATTTCTCATTGGTGGATGACTTGGCCACAGCTATTACTGCTTCTTAAAAGTTGTTGGGCTGCATGCTAGTTTGGGCATGAATGCTTGAAAGGATCTTCTTGGCACTACCGTCTTGGCTTCACTGTACAGGGAAGCAGCACTGCCAAGGGAACTGAGTTCAGGAGTGAAGGGTGAGTTTTAATGGACAAAAAGATTGGGACTCAGGGACTGGGAATCCTTCCCCCAGATCTCACTCTTCATGTACCATTTGTCTCCTTAACACAGTCCCCTTCCACAAACACAGCCCTGCTCCTCTCCAGGCCTATAAGTATCCTTGTTTTCCTCTTCCTCTACCTTTCCTCTCCCTCCCCCCTCCCCCACATCCCCACTCTCAACTCCCAGCTCTCTCTGTGAAAATGCAAAGTAGGTTTTC
This sequence comes from Emys orbicularis, assembly GCF_028017835.1. Classification (NCBI taxonomy): domain Eukaryota; kingdom Metazoa; phylum Chordata; order Testudines; family Emydidae; genus Emys; species Emys orbicularis. The sequence continues at coordinate 260,640,990 of NC_088683.1, read as the reverse complement.
AAAGGGCCCAAGAGACTAGGTTGCCAAACTCCCATTGAGCATTGAGTTTCAATGGGAGTTGGGTGCTTAACTCCTTAGCTCGTGTTTAAAATCCCAGTCTAAACTTGATACAGTCTCTCTCCTGCCAATAGATACACCAGGCTTTCTTGGTTCAATTTTCATGACAAGCTCTATACTTATACACAATAATAAGGTCTTACCCATTCCCTATGTCCTCTTCTGCTTGTCCTTAGCAAAATATGTATTCTGTCATCACTGAGAAGCACAGCTTGCATTTTTAATATTATGCTACAGACTAAGAATCATTCACAGAAATGGTTCAGTAAATCTCTCTATATAATGAATAAACTTGAGAAAATTGTTAGCTTTTCATAAGTCAATTCATGAACAGAAAAGAGGAAAATGTATCCACTAGATTATTCTCTTAGTTGTTCACCCAAATCTAAGTATATTAACGAACCCATATAAAGATTTAATGTTTCTTGTGTATTTTCCTCACTTCTTGTTGCATTGCTTGTTTGTCTATACACGTTAAAATACTAATACTTTCCAGACTACTAGCCAAATAGTTATTTAGAAGGGTGTATGTATACATGTTTCAGTCTCCCAATGGTTAATAAAAATAAAAATAAAAACAACTAAAAAAAGATTTGAGAAAGATACGTGTACAATTTTTAAATGGCCAAACAGATTTTTTTTCAGATCTGGTTAACAAAAAAATAAAATAAAAAAGATGTATATCCATTTGCAACCTGGACCAAATTTTTATGTCCATTGTAAAATGAAAAATGGGGTATATAATGAAAATGCTGACACAACGTTAACTACAAGTGGTGCCAGTATCATAAAGCTTCCACATTTCTACATGCTATAAATAGTATGCATTTGTCAATTTCTTTGTGCAGTCAGATTGTACTTACTTTTCACCCTGCACCTGTGTGCCTTTGTTTCTCAGTTACAGAATAGCAACAAAGCCTTCTCAATTCAAACACTTCTATGTATCTTTCAAAGATGAAAATTCCTTACTATTTCATTAAAGTAATGCCATAAAATGTAATCATTTTAACACACCTGATAGCACCTTAGGAGGAGTTTTTAAAGGATCTGTTTTGACATTAAATACATTTAACTCTCACCATTTATGTACAACTTTATTTATTTATTGAAGCTCTTTAAATGAAAGCTTTTAGCTGACATTCTAATTCAACTTCCTCTTCAAATGTATTAGCACCTGTCATAGTATTATGCTCAACGCTGGTCTAAAACCCTTTGGGCCCTCTTTACCTTCCTCAGTCCTTAAAATGGGACCTTATGTGATATAGCAGAACTGCTTGTTATTGTCTTCAGAGATATGAATGGTAACAGTAAAAAAAATAAAATGTACCCTGTCTTGTCAATTTGAGTTTTGACCATGATCCAAAGCCCATCAACGTCAATAGGAATTAGCCCTTATGTGAATATCACTTCCAATCCTGTGCTACAGTGATACCAACTCCTGCATCTATATGACCTACACCAGGGGTCGGCAACCTCTGGCACGCGGCTCGCCAGGGTAAGCACCCTGGCGGGCCGGGCCAGTTTGTTTACCTGCCGCGTCCGCAGGTTCGGCCGTTCGCAGCTCCCACTGGCCGTGGTTTGCCGCTCCAGGCTAATGGGGGCTGCGGGAAGCTGCGGCCAGCACATCCCTCGGCTCGCACCGCTTCCCGCAGCCCCCACTGGCCGGAGCGGCGGACCGCGGCCAGTGGGAGCCACGATCGGCCAAACCTGCGGACGCGGCAGGTAAATAAACCGTGTGCCAAACGTTGCCAACCCCTGACCTACACCAAGTTCCAAATGTGCTGCTTTTCTCCCAATACACCCATCCCCACAGAAAATGGAAGGTAAATTTGAGTACCTCAAAGGGTTGGCAATATCCTTTTAACAATATATGTTGAGCATTTTATTTTCCAGTAAATTACCTGGATTCAATCTTTAGCTGGTTTTCTGGAGTATGTGAGAGTGGAGGAAGGTGTAGTCTCAGTAACACTGAGACAAAAAGTTTATTGAGTTTATAGTGTTATCTAAAAAGTCCTCTAGTTAATTCGGGTAACTTTGCTGTTCTGGCTAGCGTCTTCCAGCATGGATAGGGCATAACTTTTAAAAAAACATTGTTGAAAGCTCCTCTTTAGCCAGGTAGTTGTTTGCTTTTTCCCCCAGAACGTTATGAATAGACTTGGAAGGCTTAGATTTTTGTCAGTAAATGTTGGTAAACGTTGATTTCACCGAACACACACAAACAGATTAAAAGAATATGTCCTTAGGTAATAATTGAAATTTACAAATAGGCAAAGAAAAATGCTGCCAAGAACTTATTAGAGTTTAATTTAAGGATATTTACTTTGTATATTTTGACATATGATGTTAGAACAGAAGATGATAAGAATGGCCATTCTGGGTCAGACCAATGGTCCACCTAGCCAAGTATCCTGTCTTCTGACAGTGGCCAGGGCCAGCTGCATCAGTGGGAATGAACAGAATCAGGCAATTTATTGAGTGATTCATCCCCTGTTGTCCAGTCCCAGCTTCTAGGAGTCAGAGGTTTAGGGACACCCAAAGCATGGGGTTGCGGATTGCCATTGATGGGTCTATTGATTGTCATTGATGGGTCTATCATCCATGAACTTATCTGATTTTTTTTGTAATCCACTTATACCTTTGGCCTTCACAATATCCCCTGGCAATGAGTTCCACAGGTTGACTGTGCGTGGTGTGAAAAAGTACTTTCTTATGTCTGTTTTAAACCTGCTGCTTGTTAATTGCATTGGGTGACCTCTGGTTCGTGTGTTACGTGAAGTTGTAAATAACACTTCCTTATTCACTTTTCCCACACCATTTATGATTGTATAGACTTCTATCACATCGCCCCTTAGTTGTCTCTTTTCTAAAATGAATAGTCCCCGTTTTTTTAATCTCTCCTCATATGGAAGCTGTTCCATATCCCTAATCATTTTTGTTGCCTTTCTCTGTACTTTTTCCAATTCTAGTATATCTTTTTTGAGATGGGGTGACCACAACAGCACGCAGTATTCAAGGTGTGGGCATAATATGGATTTATGTGGTGGCACAGCGATATTTTCTATTTTATTATCTATCCCTTTCCTAATGATTCTTAACATTGTGTTAGCTTGTTTGACTGCTGCTGCACATTGAGCAGATATTTTCAGGGAACTTTCCACAGTGACTCCCAGATCTCTTTCTTGTGAGGTAACAGCTAATTTAGACCCCATCATTTTGTATGTATAGTTGGGATTTTGTTTTTCCAATGTGCATTATCAACATTGAATTTCTGCCATTTTATTGTCCAATCACCCAGTTTTGTGAGATTCCTTTGTAACTCTTTATAGTCAGCTTTGGTCTAAACTATCTTGAGTAATTTTGTATCATCTGGAAACTTTGCCACCTCACTGTTTATCCCTTTTCCCAGATCATTTATGAATATGTTGAACAGCAGTGGTCTCAGTACAAATCCTTGGGGGACCCCTCTATTTACCTCTCTCCACTGTGAAAACTGACCACTTATTCCTACCCTTCATTTCCTATCTTTTAAACAGTTACTGATCCATGAGTGTACCTTCTCTCTTAACCCATGACTGCCTACTTTGCTTAAGAGCCTTTGGTGAGGGACCTTGTCAAAGGCTTTCTGAAAGTCCAAATTCACTATATCCACTGGATCACTCTTATGCTAGTTGACAGTTTGTGTTTAAACTATTATAAAGCTTTCACTTTATATATCTCAGTGTCTACTGTCTCTAAATAATTGTCTGACCCTTCATAATTTCCCACAACTATGAACATTTAAATAGATAAAAATAGGGGGGGAAATGCTTAAAACCCATAATTTTGCTCAACTGTGAAAATTTAAATATATATTAAAAATTAAAAATGCTTAAAAATGAGCATCAACATTACCCGTCACAAAAATTTTGTTAATCTAATTCTGTAAAGCCTAGTTATGAAGCATAGGCAAAATCCTGAGGTCCTTACACAGATCATAGACAAGTAAACCTTTTGCTGATGCTCACGAGAGTTGGGACTGAGTAAAATCTGAGATTAAATTGATATTATAGTTATAGCTGATTTATGCCTAATATGATTGAGAGAGATTATAAGGCTAATACGTATCTATGACAAGTAGTATTACGGATCACCAAGGAACTAAGCAGATTACATGTAGTTCTTCAGGCACCTATGATTAGGGGCAAATCCTGCTCCCTGGGCAGCTGCAGAGGGCCAGGACTGCAGAAGAGCTGCTGTGAGCATAGCTATATCGCCTGATAACATCTTAAAGACAAGTGCTTAAAAATATGGTCCATTTCCCAGTGTGGACAGGCCTAAATATTTTGCATGTATTGCTGGCTCATGTATACAGTGTTTTTTCAAAGTTTCTCGCTGCGTCAGGATGTAAACTTGAGTTCTGTAACTCTCAAATTGGACATTCTTGGGAGGCAGATGCCAAGGCATGTCTATTTCTATATTATAAATTGTTTGATTTTCTTTTATTTCCAGTGTAAAATATCTATTTTTAAAGCTTAAGGTGAGAAGTGTCTTTGGGAGAGACATATACTTCTTACGAATAGAAGAGAGATGGCAAGTGTCTCTCCCATTTCAAATATAGCATGAAGAGTATCACCTTCACCTCCAGTAGATCATCTCAATACATTCCCTACATAACAAGGTGCCCTTGCTATAAGTGGGTGCATCTCCATTGGTTTTATAGAGAGTTGCACATTGTTTGCAACAGGCTGAATTTGTCCCAAGGTGATATGCTTTGCCATTTGGGGAGGAAGAACTACCATTTCCACACACACTTGTAGATCTATAGATTCACATCAGGATGGGGCACTAATTTACCCAGAATGATTGGTGATATTTGATGCTACCTGAATCTAATCCAACTGATACCGTCTCACCCCCTTTTAGCAGGCTCAGTAAATAGCATCACTAGGGTGTAAAACAACAGATTAACAAAACTTTAGCATCCAGAATTTATCAGTGTGAAAGATTGCATCTAGGTAGCAATGAGCTACAAAACAGTAATGCATTGAAATGTAACTTTAAGCCTAAAACTGTTGGGGGGGAGGGTGTCAAAGGGGGGACTCTTGCTGTTCTATACATCAAAACTTCTGAGGACTGTTTGCTTTATGTATAGTAAAGGTTCTGTGCCACCTATCTGTTCAGCTGAGTACAATGAAATGAGAGCAGTAGCCAGCTCCTCACCATCTAGAAAGACTTGAGCTTGGTCACATTGAAGCAGTTTTAGAATTTCCATTCATGATGTGAGGATAAGCTTTTAATCTCCTCCTGTGTGTGTGTACTCAGCAAAAATTGATAGAATCTGTAGAGTGGGGAGTAGTTACCTCATAGCACAGGGTTATTCAATATAACAATATCAATTATGAGTCCAATTCATGGCTATATTTCGAAAGTCATTATTTGTACAATGCCATGTATGTGCATGAGTGCTTTACAGACCAACAAAACACATGGGGCCTGATTCTACTTCTCATTTCCACTGATGTAAACCTCTGGTAACTCCACTCCAGGCTACGGAGTCAGCCTCATTTTCTCTGCCTGGTCCAATGACTATTTATATATTTTACCCGAAGTGGAACAACTTCAATAGGAGATAGCGAGGGAGCCCCACCCCATAGCACTCACCTGGGATATGGAAGATCTGAGTTCAAGTCCCTGCTCCAAATCAGGCAGCATGAGGATTTGAACCTGGTCTCTAACGTCCTGGGTCAGTGTTCTAACAACTGGCCTTTGAATAAAAGAGGTGTGGAGGAGCACTGGCACCACTAACTCCTCATTTTATCCAGGTTAGTTGGATCAGGCCTTGCAAGCAAGATAGGCAGGGAATGCTTAATTTGTGAATTCTGCCAAGGTTTAGGTGTGTGCACTGGCAGAAATTTAGGCATCTCCAATGTTTGGCTACAGCTAAGTGGAAGTTCTGAGGATCTCAGTGGCACATAAATGTTGGACTTAGTGGCAGGTAGTTAGGCACTTACATCTCTTTGTGGATCTAGCAGCAGGCCAAGAGTTCCTGTACTGAAAAGCATTCAGTGTAAGCTTTATGATTTTACATTACCAATATAATTAACTGTAGATGCATTCTTCTTTTCTTTCCCTTCTTATTAACAGGTTATCCACCAGCTCAGACTTTCAGAGAACGAGAGCGCTGCACTGCAGGAACTCCTGGACTGGAGGCGAAAGCTGTGTGAAGAGAGAGGAGACTGGCAGAAAATCCTGCACAACACTGAGCAAAGAATCACAGCTCCTCCCCCACCTCCCTGTAAAAAGCCAACTCTGCTGAAGAAGGCAGAAGATACACCCTGCAACAGACTGTCTTCAGGGATCTGGGATACCACTATGTGATTTCAATTTGTTTGTTTGTGGAGTATTAGAAGTAAAACCATCTAATGATTTCAATCTGCAGAGTCAGCAGGTTTCTGCCCCTGCAATGCATGCAGGATTTTCTACAAACATCCATTCAAGAGCACAGGAAGCAGGAGTTACATAGATCTGTTGTGTGTGTGTGTGTGTGCGTGTGTATATATGTGTGTTTATTTCCTTTTTTATATATGGAGACAAACTGCACTATAAGTACATAGTTTAAAAATACAAGATAGTTACCTACTGCTCTCCCATGGACAATGAACAAATTCTGTGTTAAGTGAGTGAGGATAGGGAGACGTAATTGGCAAACAATTTGGAGAGATTGGGGAAGTTTGTGTGCACACTGTACAGCTGTTTTATATAGTACAATAATATGATGTTTCTTGTATCTCAATGAATGGTTTTATTATATTACCTATACATATATAATAGTTCTTTGTAGATGTCTGTGTTTTATTGGAATTGCAAACATGATAATTATTTACATGTTTATTACTGGTATTTTACAACTTTATGCAATTGGTGCTGTTGTTCTTTCTTCAGAATACAGGTAATAAATACAGTACTGGTATTTTTTTTTCATGGTTTATCCTTAATAATGTACCTAAAGTTTCCACACTGCGGTGGTGTTCCAGCACTGGCAATGTCAACCTTAGCGTCAGATCTTGAAACCCTTGCAAATGTGCCAGTGATGGTTAATGCTGTTCACATTCAAGAATTAGAGAGCTCTGCTTCTTTATTATGCCCCTATGTTTCTGAATGAGTGGACTGTGAATATATGTAATTTCATCTCAAAACTTATTTCTTCCTGGGTTATGTGAAATAATGATGTACTCATTTAATCTGTAAGTCTGGTTATAATTCATAGCTGATTATGTATAAAGTAAGGAGTCAGTGGAAAGATACATAATAGTAACTAGATATGAAAGTACAACTTTGATTTACTGATCTAAGCCACAAGGCTTCATGGAGATGGGTGTATCAAAGGATTATGTCCCTATAGTGGTACAAAGCATGGTTCATTTATACCTTAGATTTCATGTAATAAAATGGTCTCAGATATTGGAGATTCTGGTTGGAGAACATGAGTTCTCTGAGCAATGATACTAATATGAGAATAACATGCTGATGGAAAATAGTTTGCTACTGTATGGCAGTCTCTGAAATATTTATTTGCCATTAAAATGGCATAATTTATATATCAACACACACATATATAAAAAACTTATTTTGTCAGGGGCTGCTTGCTTTAGGTCCTTGGCCTATCTAAAGCTAATGTGAGGCACTCTTCCTGGTGGCCTGCCTCTCTCACCCCTATGAGGGAGATAGGGGAAAAGGGATATATATATAATATATATAATATATATATATTATATATATATTAAACTAACATTTTAAAATTTAAGCTAAGTTAAAAATTGGTCTGTGGCTGGAGGTGTTTTGACCAGCAGTTTTTAACTTGGCTGTGAGGGGAAATGCTTTTCTTTCCACTTGACAGAAATTTCAGATTAGCTGAGAAGCTAAAATGCAATCCCATGTTTGTTTTTGTTTGGTATGGGCTTTTTGGGAAGGAGCTCTTAAAATTGTCCCCCTAAGCCCCAGCCTGTTGTCCAGCTGCCTAGGCAGAACTAAGTCTTCTGTATTGCTAGAGCAGGGGTCGGCAACATTTGGCACGCAGCTCGCCAGGGTAAGCACCCTAGCGGGCCGGGCCAGTTTATTTACCTGCTGACGCGGCAGGTTCGGCAGATCGTGGCCCCCACTCGCCGCAGTTCGCCATCCCGGGCCAATGGGGGCGGCGGGAAGCGGCACGGGCGAGGGATGTGCTGGCCGCGGCTTCCCGCCACCCCCATTGGCCTGGAACGGTGAACCGCGGCCAGTGGGGGCCGCGATCGGCCGAACCTGCCATGTCAGCAGGTAAATAAACTGGCCCGGCCCTCCAGGGAACTTACCCTGGCAAGCTGCGTGCCAAACGTTGCCGACCCCTGTACTAGAGATTCAAACATTCAGGATAATCAAGGAAGGGTAGGGACTGCAATTATCTCTGAGGCCAGTTCTGTGTGGACTATACTGTAATACTTAGCTGGGCCTATTTACCCCAGCTGAGGATGTTGCTCATGAGGGGATGTGGCAATGACATGCAACCACAGAGCAATTATGCCAAAACCAGGATTATAATGCAGAAATCCATGTTTTTTGGCTCCTTGCTCAAATTACTAAGGCTTATTGCCCCTCTGATATGTCCTTCACATACATATGCCTGAAACTCTATCCATACTATCAACGTTTTAAGACAGGAAAATACATTTATTGAATGTAATTCAAAATGGGGTTGCATAGTTTATGTCCACATAACACCATTTACAAACCTAGCTAAAAGCTGTCTTAGAGCTGTGGTCAATCTCTACAAAAGAAGCAGAGACAGGATCAAAGCAACACTCTTCACTCTTGAAGAATTGTATAACAAGCTAATACAGTGCCTGGAAAATGAAAATATGCTAGCCTAGTGTTATAAACTGTTTCACTGATACAGTTACATTTGAGAAATTGATACAAAACTGATGTAATCATTCTGCTATTGTACACAGGGTAATAGAAGCATATTTCTGCATTTCTATTGGATGCAGAAGGTTCTTGATTTCATTTTCAGGATATGAAGTCAGAAATGTAGCTTCTGGGATTCCCCCTTAAAGCATGTAAAACTGCAAAACAAACAACAAATAATATGGAGATATTTTGATTGATAGTGAGCCCAGTATCAACAATGAACAGCTTTTAATGTTGGAAGGCTATCAGACTATGAATTTAAAATACAATAAAAACATGTTTAGAAGATTTCTCTAATTGCATTAAGATACTCCAGAGTGTGAATTATAATATAATAATTTACACCTACTGTGTCCAGTGGTCCCTTGGCCTTTGGCCTCATGCCTAACAATGCAGTTGGTGTGAAATTATTAGACCATAATTCACACCCTACCGTGTCTTATTGCTTAAATAACCACATCCCCAGAGGTGTCTTAAAACTAATATTAAAGTTTATATTATGGATTAAAATATGTTTACAGAGCTGGAAAAACATACTATTGACATTTTGAAATGTCGAGAAGTAGTTTTAGCAGAACTGTATGGTGCCTGTAAATTAATCTCCCCTGTGGAATATGCACCAGCCAATTAGAATGTTTTTTGAGCGTTTGTAGTTCTCTCTTGTACTTTACAAGTAGCTTAGACAAAAAAAGCATTGTGAGTTCAACATTCTAAAGGGATAGATTGAACTCTGTGAACATTCTTGTGCCACCAGTTTCCAGTGAACAATCTGAAATACACTTTATACTGCAATAAAGGAAGTTCAGGAAACTCTGGTTATCATCAGATAATCACATCTCCACATTGTGCCTTATTGCTTAATTGTTTTATGTTTGAAACAAACTGAACTTCATGCAAATTGTCAACTGGTACAGTACATAATGCTAAGAATTAGACACATGCTTTACAGCTTATGAAGTTCCCAGCGTTGGTCTAAAGTCAACAAGAGTGAATGAAAACAAACAAATAAATAATGAAAAAAAACCCTATTGGCATGAGAGAATTTTTAAAGCTTATGAACCATTCCTCTTTGTTCATGAAATAGTATGTAGTGCTTCTTTATTTTCTATAGCTACAGTCCTAGTATGGATTAAAAGCAATACCTTGTTTCCACTTTTTAAAATTGGATGTAGATGTCCAGAAAAATACATGCACAAATCTTTTACAAAAGAACTGTGTATAGAATGAAATGATAAGCCTTTTAAAACTTTGTATTTTTTTACAAAACAATAACATTATTGTTGAATAAGTGAATTAAATTCTCCCTTCTTTGCCAGTGATCCTTTTAATGTCTTCAAAGAGGTTCACTAATGTTCATTAATAAGTTTATTACATTGCAGGTCTTTTGTGTGTAGGACAAAGAATTTCATTAACTAGCTGAGAAAACATAATAGAGTGTAGTGTAGTACTGCAGTGATAGTAATAGCCAGATTCAGTTTTTAATTCTGCTCTATTCAGGTCCCCAATAATCACCTTATTTTCCTCTCGGTAAAGCTTGCTAATATCTGAAATGTTCTGAGAAGCCTAAAATAAGTTTTCTCATTTGCCTGTTAAATCTTAAATTCCAATAATTAAACTCTGTACCTACTAGTCATAAGAACATAAGAACAGCCATACTGGGTCAGATCAAAGGTACCCAGTATCCTGTCTTCCAACAGTGTCCAATGCCAGGTGCCCCAGAGGGAATGAAGAGAACAGGTAATCATCAAGTGATCCATCCCCTGTCACTCATTCCCAGTTTCTGGCAAAAAGAGGCTAGGGACACCATCCCTACCCATCCTGGCTAATAGCCATTGATGGACCTATCCTCTATGAATTTATCTAGTTCTTTTTTGAACCATGTCATAGTCTTGGCCTTCACAACATCCTCTGGCAAGGAATTCCACAGTTTGACTGTGCATTGTGTAAAAAATACTTCCTTTTGTTTGTTTTAAACCTGCTGCCTATTAATTTCATTTGGTGGCCCCTAGTTCTTGTGTTCTGAGAAGGAGTAAATAACACTTCCTTATTTACTTTCTCCACACCAGTTATGATTTTATAGACCTCTATCATATCACCCCTTAGTCATCTCTTTTCCAAGCTGAAAAGTCCCAGTCTTATTAATCTCTCCTCAAAACGCAGCCATTCCATACCCCTAATCATTTTTGTTGCCCTTTTCTGAACTTTTTCCAAGTTCAATATATCTTTTTTTTTAGATGTGGCGACCACATCTGCACACAGTATTCAAGATGAGGGCATACCATGGATTTATATAGAGGCAATATGATATTTTCTGTCTTATTATCTATCCCTTTCTTAATGATTCCCAACATTGTGTTAGCTTTTTTGACTGCCGCTGCACTTTGAGTGGATGTTTTCAGAGAACTATCCACAATGACTTCAAGATCTCTCTCTTGAGTGGTAACAGCTAATTTAGACCCCATAATTTTATATGTATAGTTGGGATTATGTTTTCCAATGTGCATTACTTTGCATTTATCAACATTGAATTTCATCTGCCATTTTGTTGCGCAGTCACCCAGTTTTGAGAGATCCTTTTGTAGCTCTTCGCAGTCTGCCTGGGACTTAACTATCTTGAGTAGTTTTGTATTATCTGCAAATTTTGCCACCTCTCTGTTTACCCCTTTTCCAGATTTATGAATACGTTGAATAGGACTGGGCCCAATATAGACCCCTGGGGGACACCACTCTTTACCTCTCTCCATTCTGAAAACTGACCATTTATTTCTACCCTTTGTTTCCTATCTTTTAACCAGTTACCAATCCATGAGAGAACTTTCCCTCTTATCCCATGACTGCTTACTTTGCTTAAGAGCCTTTGGTGAGGGACCTTGTCAAAGGCTTTCTGAAAATCTAAATACACTATATCCACTGGATCCCCCTTGTCCGCATGCTTTTTGACCCCCTCAAAGAAGGGAGCCCTTTTTAAAAATTGGCATCACAATAGCTATCCTCCAGTCATTTGGTACAGAAGCTGATTTAAATGATAGGTTACAGACGACAGTTAGTAGTCCTGCAATTTCACATTTGAGTTCCTTCAGAACTCTTGGGTGAATATCATCTGGTTCTGGTGACTTATTACTGTTTAGTTTATCAATTTGTTCCAAAACCTCCTCTAACGACACCTCAATCTGGGACAGTTCCTCAGATTTGTCACCTAAAAAGAATGGCTCAGGTTTGGGAATCTCCCTCACATCCTCAACCATGAAGACCGATGCAAAGAATTCCAGAACAGAACTGTTCCAGAACAGTACTAAATATTGCAGGGATCGGCAACCTTTGGCACGCGGCCTGCCAGGGTAAGCACCCTGGCGGGCCGGGCTGGTTTGTTTACCTGCCACATCCGCAGGTTCGGCTGATCGTAGCTCCCGCTGGCCACGGTTCGCTGTTCCAGGCCAATGGGGGCTGCGGGAAGCAGCACGGGCCGAGGGATGTGCTGGCTGCCGCTTTCTGCAACCCCCATTGGCCTGGGATGGCAAACCGCAGCCAATGGGAGCTGCGATCGGCAAACCCTGTGGATGCTGCAGGTAAACAAACCGGCCCGGCCCGCCAGCGGATTTCCCTGATGGGCCGCGTGCCAAAGGTTGCCGATCCCTGTATTATATTATATATACTTTTTTTGAGAAAAACACCATCTGAGCTTAAATATTTTACAGTATCCAAACAAAACTCAATGGTGTATGAAGAAATATTGTTCTTCCATTTTTGCTGTTCTTTGTGTACTCAGGGGGTTGATTTCCAGAAGAAATAAAGAAATCCCCTTGTTGGTTTACAGTGTGATTGTGAGAAATAGATCATTAGCATAAGTTGTCTTTCATTCCACATGTGGGTAAGCCTTTTAGTGACACCACTGGCTCCATGAATGAATGTTTTCTTGGTGATGCCAAAAGGACTGATGTGATCCTTGGATGGAATAGAAAGTAGGAGTAGGGGAATTAAATTATCTCTGTATTTGGTACTGCTGCCACTGCTACTCGAACACTTTGTCCAGTTCTGGTTTCCACAGTTCAAGAAGGATGTTGGTAAATTGGAGAGGGTTCAGAGAAGAAGAATTGGAAAACATGCCTCATTGAAAGACTCAAGAAGCGCCATCTCTTTAGCCTATCAAAGTGAAGGTTAAAGGGTGACTTGCTCACAGTCTATAAGTAGCCACGTGGAGGAACAGAAATTTGATAATAGAGGGCTCTTCAATCTAACAGATAAAGATATAACATGATTGTGTGACTGGAATTTGAATCTAGACAAATTTAGACTAGGTATAATGCACACATTTTTACCCATGTGGGTAATTCACCACTGGAACAATTTACCAAGGGCTGTAGTAAATTTTCCATCAGTAGAAATTTTTAAATAAATATTGGATGCTTTTCTAAATGATACTCTAGTTCAAACAGGAATTAACTCAGGGAACTTCTTTGGCCTGTGTTATGCAGGAGGTCAGACTGAATAATCACAATGTTCCCTTTTGGCTTTATAATTTCAGAATCTACTAATCTGTGCCATGCTTTAAATCCAAGGGAATATTAAATATTTCAAAGAGACCTGAAAACTTATTTTCATATGATGTTTCACTAACAAATCAGTGTTTTGCTTACATAATTTTAAAGGGAATTGGAGGGGTTGGCATTTCCGTAAACAGAATAAAATAATCCTGTGATTGGATTTATTTTAGTTTGTTCTAGAAGCGTTTGACTTTTTCCTTTAAAATATCACCAATTAAAACCCGAGCCCTCCTGACTTCTTATGAATGTCTATCCAGCTATTAGCTACAGCACAATGCATCATGATACATTTTATAGGTCTTATTTATTGTCCCTGTTTATCATCATTCACTGTACTGTTTATTCTAATTTGTTTTACTATCTGCCATACCAATGTAGACTATATCATTGCTCCATTAAAATTAGCTAGTCTTGAAATTGTACCAGGAAAAAACATTTTGTCCAACAGCTAATTCAGTTTTTCTAACCTTCTTTATCTCTGTTTCTGTTTAACTGTACACATAACCAAAACATTTGCATTTTCTATGCAGTGTTATTTATACTGGTGAAGACTGCAAACTATTATTGCCCAATCCCAGCACTGGTCAGCAGGACAAAAGACAGTTTACACCAGAAAACTGAAAAGTTTCTGAAGAGAAAATAATGAAAGTATATTCCTTGTACTAATTGTTCCTCATTAAGAAAAGTAACTGATTCATCTGAGGAAACTGAATATAGGACCGGCTGTATGGAAGGGTATCAATCAAAGTGTGGTTCAAGGGCCTGTTTAGTTTAAAATTCTTCCTTGATTCAAAGATTCTTCCCTGTTTCTTCGTTGGTTCCAATTTCTTTCAACTTTTCAATAAGTGTGTGATAGTTCAGGTTAGGGAGATACAGCGGGGGAGGTAATATGTGTTATTGGACCAACTTCTGTTGGTGAGAGAGACAAGCTTTCGAGCTTACACAGAGCTCTTCTTCAGGGCCAGCACAGCTACAACAACATTGCATACATGTTTTAAGATTGAATATTAGGTAATATATTCCTGCCTGACCAGTTACAGCTAGTTAATGTTGAACTAACTGCCCCTGGGCTTGCTATGTCAATGGGCTATCCCTTTGAAATCAAAACTACAGCATCAAGGGCCAAGAAACATACTTCTGTAGACCCTATACAACCCAGTGGGAATGTGTAGTGTGTATATACCTAGCTCTTTTTTATTTTAAGTCTCTAGCTTAAGTTAGAGTAGTTTAAGGTCTCCCCTAATTTGTGCTTGCCTGCAATGTCCCCCAAGAGCCATTCTGGCTGCTAGGGTTCACACAGCAATTCTCCAGCTACACCCTCTGTCCCCAGGAATGTCCTCCATAGGACCACTCTGAGCTTCCTGTCCCTCGCGCTTATCAATCCTGTGTCAATGAATTCATTACCTTTGGCAGTGACCCAAGTAGTTCATCTCAAATGAGGCCCAAAGGCTCTTTAGTGTTACCTGCTTTTCCCCTCTGTATAATTCTATTTTCCTTCCCAGACCTCAGCAGTTGCCATGGACACTCACCATGCACCTAGAAAAACAAGCAGTCTCCTCTCACTGGAGATTACAATGTCACTCTCTGACCAGCTGCTGAGAAGTATGAAAAGTACTTGCATTTAGTTCAACTGAAGTATGAGAATTCACCTTTATACAGCAGGTAATTCTATACATTTTCAGTTTGGAGCTCATTCGTGTAATGTAGACACTGATTCACACCTGGAAAACCTGGACTAAATGCTCAAGTACTTGCTTTTGCAGCATTCCCACTAGCTGCAGGATTTAGCCCCTGCTGAAAGTTCCATTGCCTACAAAACAGTCATCTAACGCTTTCCACATAAATAGGTCTTGCCTAACCAACTAGTTATGTTGTAAGGGAAAATAATAGGAAAAGATAATAAAATCATAAATGAAAAGAAAAAAAATTAGTCAACTGTCAAAAAGCAATAATAATAAAAACAAATCCATCCAGAATTCTACATCTCTCAAGCAAAAATTCTTTCCGCAGCTAAACAAGAAATGAGGTTAAATTTCTGAGGATTATAAATTAGTTTTTAAATCAAATTACACCTATTATCCAGATGTTGTAAATAGGTTAATGTTATGCTTTGCTGGCACTGAATTAAATGAAGATACTTTGAAATCTTTAGGTTCTTGGTCACAAATTTGCAATGGACTAAATATTTATTCCACAAGTTGATCATGAGTAGCAAAGCCAAAAGGAAGAATATATTTTAAATTGTGACCTTGGTTTCATGGCACATGCTCATGTTATGTTACATTACATCATCATGTGACAAAAGCTAAATGTCATACAATGTAGAGTAAATCGCACTGCTATTTTCAGATTAGGTATCATCTAACAATTCCGACAGCAAATATCTCAGATCATAATTTATTTTAGGGTATAGCAACAGTGTAAGAAATGAGCGCAATACTCATGCAAATGAGCTGCTTCTGTGTGGTTTATTAATATTTTTAATCTTTGGGACATATTTGCTGAGCATTATTTTCATTTTGATTAAAGCATGTTGCTGTATTATTGGTTAAAAATAGTTTTAATGATCCTTTTCAATTTCTTGCACAAATCCACTGGGCACTATCTGTGTAAGGCACTTTGAGGTATCGCTATGGGATGTGGTGGACAACAGCAGCATTTGAGGGTAACTGTGGTATGGAACTATCGCTGCACATGAACCACGTATATGAGTATGCTGTTATTCACCATAATGTGCACCTTGCATCCCTCACCACCTGAGAGATTCAAAGCACATAGTGATTTGCTCAGGCATGCCTCTGTTTATAACGCTCATGTCATCCAAGTGGAGAACTGAACCAATCCCTTGTAATTTAGGTGACCAATCATGCATGGTCAATAATGAGCACAAGTCTGTCTCATCTTACGCGGGGGTTCCGTTCCGTGGTTAGCGCGTAAAGCAAAAACCGCGTATAGCCAAAACCCCATTGAGTTCTATGGCGGGCGAAATCGCCCGCACTACAAGTATAGTATTAAAACTGTTGTTTTTCTCTCTCTCTCTCTTTTTTTTTTTTTTTTTTTTTGCCAACCGCGTAAAGTTGAAATCGCGCATGTTAAATACGCGTAAGATGCGACAGACCTGTATTCAAAAAGCTCAGTTGCCAAAGGCTGTAATTTATTTAGACAAATGAATATACAAATAAAATAGTGACTCATGCACAGATTTGGGGAATTTGTGATTTGTTCATGGAAAGCTCACGAATGGGAGTGGGAAGGGGGAAAGGGTCTATTCATCAAATAAAACTGTTTGTTATGCGATCCCCTAGCTCTAGTAATGTCACACCACACACAACAAATGTTTTGTTTGGAATTGTATGAGATCTAAACCTGTTGTCATGATATTAAATATATTAACTGTTTGTTTCACTAGTCTAAAGACATGTAGCTTGCATCCAGCAAAATGAAACCTGATGGCCCTGGCTGTTTTCAAGTATTGTCAGGAAAAAATGATCTCACTTCAAACTGGCCTGGCCTCTGTGTATGCAAAAAGTTCTGACATGCCAGGGAGTAATCTAATTCAAAGTAAATGTTTCTATTGTACCTGGCTAGTGAGTTCACTGACCCAGGGCCTAGTCCTATAATGTGCAGAATGCTTTTCTGGGAGGTCCTGAGCAACTTCAATGAAGCTAATGGATTTGAGGGCACTTAGCACCTCATTGAAGGTATTTACAACTCTCCCAAAGACCAGGTTTCCCCGGTCACTTTTTCTGCCTTTCCCATCGCCTCCCCTTGTCTGCAATTTATTAAATCATTAACTGACTTTAGCATTTTAATGGATAAAGTGATTGTTGCCTATGGTCATAATAAATGATACAAAGAAAGGTTTTCTTGAATTAGAAATGGTTTCCCACCCTGATACAGAAAATAACCTTCAATGTATGGACAGTATTTCTTGCGCCTGCTGTATCCTCAGGGTACCACTTCCTTTTATACAAAAAATAATACATGCAGTTGTAATCGCATGGCTACTTTTAACTAGCCTCATTCAAGGTTTATCCTTTAAGATGTACTGATGTAAATTTCTATTTGAATTACACCCATATGCAATTCTGGGGTTTGATAGTGTGGGTGGTCTCTTATGTGGGTACCTTTATGAAAACTCCAATGAATGTGCTTAAACATGAGACAATGTTGTGAAGATAAAATTAGTACCTGTGATTATAAAGTGCACTTCTTTAAACTACAGTGCTCAATAATTAGAATATTTACCACTCGTAATAACTGAATGTAACTACACCCACCCCTTGTGTGTGTGATAGAAATAGTTTGTTTGTGTTTATTCTTTTGAATTATTAACTGTAATAAAAAAATCATTTGGAACCATAAATATTATGAGGAAAATAATTTATTCAAAACAAAGTCTTTCCCAACGTTCTTATAAAATGTCTGAGTGAAAGTCTGACCACAGTTATACCATTATAAATCCAGAGATAGTCCTTTGATTTCAGTGCAGTTATTCTGGAATTATACCAGTGCCACTGAGAGCTGAATTGGCCTTCTAAAGATGTAATTATTGTTAGTGAGAAAAGTATATTAATACCTTGCAGCAATCATTGATGTGATTATGGCATTTTAACAGTAACAGCCTGCATGATTAAGTGTTTTCACTGCTTACCAACAGCTGGTCACTGTGTTACAGAACAGCCTCCAGTAAACAATGACCAATCCAACGGAGAGATGGAAAATCATTTTCAATTGTATGGTACCTTCTTCATGGCAGCGAAATAATGAGACGAAGACAGGTCTTCTGTTCCATTTTATACTGATGCCTAAAGATTACGACTCGTTAATTGGAAGTGAAGGTGAAAAGAAAATGAAAAACAGAAAGTGAGTTTTTACAAACACATTAATCCTACATTTGGATAATCAGATTGCTTCATGGTGAGCAATTCCCACTGACATCCATGGGAGTTTTTCCTCAAAGGTCAAGAATAAAATAAGGACAAAGGTTTAGCTTTCCAGTTGCACTGTCTCTATTTCTCCTCACTGTGATTAGGGTGACAGAGCATCCTGGTCAGCCGGGCCCTGTGGGAGATTTCCTTATAACAGGCCCATAATGCATTCTAACATTTTATGGCACTCAGATTCATAAATGACTAATAACCACTGTTCCTGGAGCGGCTTCTCCTGTTGTCAGGAAGAGCCTGGGACTCACTGAGCATATTCAATGGACTCCTCAAAATGTCATCAATATTGTTAGAGTATGAATAGCATAAGGGAAGTAGGAGTATGGAAATATGCTTGCAGTCACCACATATTTTGGGGATGGGGTGGAATGGAAGGGACAGGGTTTCTTGGGCTCAATTATTTGTTTAAGAAACCAAACCAAACAAAAGGAATTAGTATTTTTCTCCATAGATACTGAACCAACAAAGCCCGGCTCACCACCTTTGCAGAATATAATTTAATTTATGAAGAATAAAGCTCTGATCAGTAACTAAATACTTTCTGTCAGGGGGGGAGACAATTAAAAAAAGAAAAGAAAAGTAAAAAACTGCCCCGACCACACAGATATTCAAAATGCAGGATACACGTTACACAAAGTCAACGTCAGTCATCAAAAGAAAAGTAGTAACTTCTGCATTACTGAATGACCCATTCTAGTTGTAAATACCCCAGAGCCATAAGATCATGTGTTTGAGTCTCTTCTTCGTGTTTAAATGAGGAATCTGCGATGAGTTAATTGTTCATTAGATGCAAGAGAAGTTCTTTCGTTAGAGGTAATAATGAGTTCTCAGAGTTAGTCACTTGACCCCAACAAGCTGTGGGAAAGATTGACTATGTTTGTTCCCATTTCTTTCTGATATTGAAGTAGCCTCTTCAGGAACCAGTAATTTCAGTGCAAGGTAGAGAAATTCTTGTTTCTGAACTAGCCACACATATTTTAGACTAACATTTCTGAAATGTGCAATATACAATCTGTGTCATAACATTCAATTCTAAAAATATATAGGCATATCTTAATACTATTTGCTGGCTGCTTGAAGGTCTACGTGAGATGGGTTAGTAATTTCAGCCCACACACCTGTTTAAAAATCCTTCACAATGGTCATCCCTGACTGGAAGTCTCACCAGCGAGCTCAAAGATTGAATGGGCATGAAGATTGAGCATGACACCTTTTAAAGGAGAGACAAGGTGGGTGAGGTAATGTCTTTTATTGGATTGACTTCTGTTGGTGACAGAGGAGTTGGCCCAATAAAAGACGTTACCTCACCCACTTTGTGTCTATAATATCTGGGACTGACATGGCTACAGCAACACTGCATACAGCCCTTTAAAGGAAGCATTTTCAAGTCATGGATGCAGCACAGCATGGCAAAGCTTATGCTTGCCCAGTCTGTGCAGTAAACAAATGACTTCAGGTTGCAGTTTGGGATGCTGCCCATAGCAAAACTTTGTTTTTATTGAAATATTTTAAATCAATGTATCTTCCCTCTGAACAAGCAAAAACTCTGCAAACTGAGACCAAAGAGAGTTACATATTGTCAACTCTTTTAGAATTATGAGGACTGTGCACAATTCTCCAGCAAAGGAGCTTCATTGTCTAATGCAGTGTTTCCCAAACTTGGGACGCCGCTTGTATAAGGAAAGCCCCTGGCGGGCTGGGCCAGTTTGTTTACCTGCCGCATCCGCAGGTCCAGCCGATTGTGGCTCCCACTGGCCGCGGTTCACCACTCCAGGCCAATGGGAGCTGCTGGAAGCGGCGGCCAGTACGTCCCTCAGCCCGCGCCGCTTCCAGCAGTCCCCATTGGCCTGGAGCGGCGAACCAGGCAGGTAAACAAACCGGCCCGGACCGGACCGGACCGCCAGGGGCTTTCCCTACACAAGCGGCGTCCCAAGTTTGGGAAACACTGGTCTAATGCTATCTTTAGAGTACTCCCAATTCCCAGTTCCATCCTTACATGTATGGGGCTAAGCCCTGCTTGATTTACTCACAAATTCCCACTGATTTTGTATTGGCTCGCGTGAGCAATCTGGGAAAAGTGCCATGTAAAGCAGTATCCCCCCAAATAACAAGAATATATAGATATCATACAGGGTAGGCACAAGGGAGTGTAATTATGTCCACCTTTAATGACTTTTCAGAAGGCATATTATGTACTAATATTTGCTACTTCATAGTTAAGACTGAAGCTGGCTCCTCAGTATATGCCTGATTTTAAAACCCACTTCCTAGGTTCTTCAGGTAGATACCAATGTTTCTAAACAAGGTACATGCAGTATCTCATTTCAGGGTAGAATTTTTCTGGGAAGTTTGGTACAACTCAGAAAATGCAGACAATTAAAGTTAAGAGATTGATTCTTCTCTTACCCCACTCTGGCAGTGTAAAAGGGCCTTTTAAGTGGGTGTGAATGTAAATTATGTTACACCAAAGTAAAGGGGCTTTAGTGTAAATGAGAACTAGGCCCAAAATGTTTTGTTTTATCTGAATTTTTTTTTAAAATACACTGGCAGAGAGGGGAGTCCATCTTGATTCCTAAGTGGTTTGACATAGAAAGTCCAATTTTTGTTTTGCTGGCCTTCTTAAGAAGTGTCCTTTGAAATGTAGGGAGGAGTGGGTAGTAAGGGACTTAAAGATTAATAATATAAACAGCTTTAAAACTAGAGTGACCATATTTCCCTGTGCTGAATATGGGACACCTGGTAAAATTACTCATATTCAAGCAAGTTCAATGACAATCAATCAGAACTACGCAGTATAAACGTTCAAATTAACATCATGTTGACTGAACCCCTGTTAAAAAGAAATATTGTGTAATTGGATTCTTTTTATTTACCTTCTTATCTTTAAGGCTTTAGTGTTCACACAGGGAGGGATGACGCACACACACTCCCATACCCCCTCTCTCACACAGGGGCAGTGACTGACTGACCTGACCCTCCCTATCCAGTACTCTCCGCCCCCCATGCCTGGCTGGGCCCCTGGGATGGACCCGCCTCTCCTGGTACCTGGTGCTGTGTCTTCCTGAGACAACATGTGTGTGTGTGTGTGTGTGTGTGGAGGGGTGTCACACAGGGTCACATGATCCCCTCCCCAGATTTCTACCAGGGTTCACACCAGAACATGGCCAGCAGCAGCCTTTCAGCACTGTGCAGGAGAAAAGGGACGGGAGCTACTTCCAGCTGCAGGGGAGTTGGGGGAGGGGAAGGGATGACCTGGCCCATGTCTTTGCGAGCTCATCTCTTCTCCCACCTCCCACCCATCGTGTGGCTGGAAGCAGCTTGTCCCTTCCTGCCTGCACAGTGTCGAAAGGCAGCAAACACCTGCAGGCTGCTGCTGGCCACTGACATAACCCAGCCGCCTCCGCTACAGCACGGGCAGGAAGGGGTTAAGCTCTAAGGATGCATTGTGCACCAGGGCTCAGGAAACCTGACTGCAGGGGCTTCAGCGAACCTGGGCAGACAGGTGGCTCAGCAGGGGAGGGTGCCTAGGGGATGAAGCAGCCCCATGCTCCCTGGGGGCAGGACCCATGGCAGGCAAGGCGGGTGAAGAGGGTGCTAAGCCCCTGCTCCAGGGGCTGCTGTGGAGCCTGCAGGGTCACAATGCAAACAGGCTGGAAATTGCTTTCCCCCCCTGCCACTCCAGAGCTTAGCTGAGGGGCGGAGAGGCTTCCCTGGGCCAGCGCTGTGCGGGGCTTTGGCACATGCAGGGCTCAGCTCCTCCTGGCCAGTGTCCCAGGCCAGAGGGTCTTGGGCTTTCCCAGGCGCCAGCCCAGCCAGAGGCAGTGGGAGAGGACGGAGCCTGCCGGCCAGGCTGCTGGTGAGTTGAGCGCTCTGACCAGGGGCTTTTTCTCTGCACAGCACTGGGAACAGGACGCGTCCTGCTGAGGGGGACATGGGAGAGCAGCTGGGCTGGGGGGGGGGGGTGAAGGGGCAAAGCAGGGAGAGGATAGCGAGAGGAGGAGCACATAAAGGGCTGATGGGTGGGCAACAGAGGTGACACATAACCACCTGCCGCCTGGCACCAGCCCGCATTCATCAGCCACTGCAGCTCACAGCGCACAGCCAGTGCCGGCCGGAAATGGGATGGGGGTGGGGCCCTGCTGGCCAAGAGCCAGCATGCGGTGGGGGCTGCGCTGACGGACCAGCAGGGGGAGCGGCCAGCCCCACCCACTGCATCTTCACCTTGCCACAAGCCTTGCACACCCACCCCCATGAGACTCCATTTTGGGTCAAGTGGAGAGCACTGATTGGCTAGAACCTACCAAGGGTTGGGGCTCAGAGATCATAAAGCCTAAAGCACTCTCTCCAGTTTCAGGTTTCAGAGTAGCAGCCGTGTTAGTCTGCAACCACAAAAGGAACAGGAGTACTTGTGGCACCTTAGAGACTAACAAATATATTTGAGCATAAGCTTTTGTGGGCTATACATGCATCCGAAGAAGTGGGTTGTAGCCCATGAAAGCTTATGCTCAAATAAATTTGTTAGTCTCTAAGGTGCCACAAGTACTCCTGTTCTTTCTCCAGTTTCAGAGTTTAGTATAGTTGAAAGTCTTCTTTTTTCTTAAGGCGAGAAGTCTAGTGTAGCAATGTGGTATAGCACTGGAGCTCATCTTAGCCTGTAATACAGAATAGCTGAGACGCTCACTCCTGTTTAGAAGTTTTGGGTACCTCTGAATCTTGCCCCAGTCTGGAATTTTAGCTCAGGAGCTTGTTCTTGTCGTCACAGCTCGTAGGGTTACTTTAGAAGCTGCCTTGCCCTTAATGGAGTCTCACAGCTAGCATCAAACAGTGCAGCTTCTGTCAGCTCCAAGAAAACTCCATGATCACATTACCCCAAGGTAAAATTACCTAAATCACTATTATTTCAGGCTGAAGGTAATCAGAAAGAAGAAAGGAGAAATTAACCTTGCAGTTAGGTTCTTCCTTTTGATCTCTCCCAGGACTCAGTAGTAAGGAATTTTAATACCTATACTTAGGGTGACCAGATGTTCCGTTTTTATAGGGATAGTCCCATTTTTGGGGACTTTTTCTTATATGGGTGCCTATTACTCCCCACCCTCGTCCCGATTTTTCACAGTTGCTATCTGGTCACCCTACCTATAGTCCCTACTCTACCCTTTCACAAACTCACTCTCCTAGGTCACTGTACTGTTTGGGATAAACTGTTCCATCTTACACTTAAAAGAGACTTTTTAAGTTACGCAGAGCAAAACTATACTGATTACTTAACACTTCTCTGTTGTCCTTAGCACTTTTCTTAAATAAACATTTTTATTTCTCTTGTCTAAGCAAACCGTGAAGTCCATATTTAGTAAATGTTGGGGGGATGCTTTTTCTACGCATTTTCAAGTAATTTCATGAATGCTTCAGTGAATATCCCTTATTTTTACATCTAAACAGTCGTTTTGTTTATGAACAGATGGGTATGGTTGGTAAGAGGGGTAGGATGTCAGCAGAACTAAATGAGGTGTTGGGTGTGGTCTCAGGGACCTCTGGAATGACCAGAGGAAGGAAGGGTGGGTAAATTTTGCTAATTCTAGCAGATCCTGTAAAGGCTGGCTATCTGTTATAAATCTGCTGGGTTGCAAGTAAGTGATGAAAGGTTAGAGGGCATTGAGAACAGAGTGGGTTCCATAACTTTCCAGATGTGGCACACAGGTCTGTGTTTTTAACAACTCGAGAAGATGTAGTATTGCTTTGGGTGTTTAGCTGAATCACACTTAGCTCTTTTTATTAAAGCTTTTTGTTTGTGAATATTTTAAGGATCAGTGGTGGTGAGTGTTTTGTTTTGTTTTCCCAAGCTGCTTCAAGCATTTCTCAGACTCTCGGCCGTATACTGATGTTTCAAAAGTACTAATCTCACTGAAGCAATGTCCTGTTTATCATCATTTAGAATGTATTAAGTGATATCTACATTGTCTTATTCAGGAGCGCTGCCAGCTTTTCTGCCGCCCTAGGTGGCGAAAGGTCCCGCCCCGAAATGCCGCCCCCCACAGAAGTGGCGGAAGGTCCCGCCGCCGAAATACCGCCGCGGTCGCCGCCCCCCAAATTGTAGCGCCCTAGGCAACCGCCTAGGTCGCCTAATGGGTTGCGCCAGCCCTGGTCTTATTGCTTTTCATAGACTCCAAGGCCACAAGGGTCCACTGTGATCATCTAGTCTGACCTCCTGTATAACACAGGCCATAGAACTCTCGTACAATAATTCCTTTTGAACTAGAGCATTTAAAAAAATAAATCTGTGATGGAGCAGATAGCTCACCCCCCAACCAGTGGCAGGAAGAGGGCTAATGAGAGCCTGTGAAACCAGCTGTCCCCTCCCCACTACACCTTCAGCAAATGTCAGGCATGGAGAGAGGGGAGTTAAAAGGAGGAGACCTAGCTCAGTTCAGGGGTGCCCAGGCAGGAGACTAACGCTCTCCTTCGCCTGATGTGAGAGAAGCCTGGTTGCAGCCCAGAGACTGAGCTAGTTTGCTTACTGGCTGAGCCCCTGCTAGAGGGGACGACCAGGAGATAGCTGGAAGCAGAGATTGTTTGGAGGCAAACCCTGACTAGAAAGACTGGGTCCCACCAAAGGTTCATTGGATGACTAGGAGAAATCAATTTTTTTTATTTACAAGTGTCACAGGCAACTGAGGCATTTGTGTGGATTTCTTTACTTCATTATCATATTCTGTAACCACAAAAAGTATATGAAATCTAGTATTTTAGTAACCTACTGAGTTCATGGAAGTATTAAGTGGATGAATACTTGTTAATAATGTTTAAAGAAACTCTCAGTCCAATCCATACTGGGACACTTGTGCCAGCAAGGGTATGTCTACACTACAATTTAAAACCCATGACTGGCCCATGCCAGCTGACTTGGGCTCACGAGGTTCGGGCGAAGGGGCTTTTTAATTGCAGTGTAGGCGTTTGGGTTTGATTGCAGCCTGAGCTCTGGGACGCTTCCACCTCACAGGGTCCTAGACCTCGGGTTCCAGCTTGAGCCTGAACGTTTGCACCACAAATAAAGATCTCCTTAGCCCTAGCCTCGCGAGCCTGAGTCAGCTGGCATGGGCCAGCCGTGAGTTTTTTGCAGTGTAGACCTAGACTTAAGGTCTAATTTTATCAAATGTTCTTGAACTTCTAATCTGAACACATCTTCCATGTTGACTGGAAAGTTAATGAACCTTCAAAGCAAATGAGTTTCTATCACTAAGTAAATGAGGCAGAGGAACAGGATGATATTACAAGGTATCGAAGGGCAGCTGGTCTTATTATTCCAGTAGCTTTTTTCAGCCCCTTCATTCTTTTTAATAATTTTTGCTGAATTATCTTGCTTAAGAACTTCTGGGCAACAAATACTCAAAGATTAAACTAATATATTTTAATCTACTTATCTGATATAGGGCCACATACTAAGACTTAATATCTTTTATATTCTCTTTAAAATAAATGCCAATAGGTAAACAGAACATGTTAAACATGCTCTAATTATTGAGGTTACTCTGTACCCCAAATCCTTAGGTTGCCAGTAGCATGCCTGATGTAACAGGTCTCAGAGGCAAGCACTGTAGGTGCTTCAGCAGCTAGGCCTTGTAGGCAGTAGCCCTGGTGGATCCCAATAACCATTCCATGCCCAACTGCTGCTGCTCCCCCATAAGTCCCATGCAAACCTGCACCCAGGTAAGATGTCCAGCAGTCACAGCCTGTTCCAGATGCAGCGCTGTCCACAGTTCCTGGGGCTTCTCTCCAGTTCCCTGCTGCCATGCAGCTCCCACACTCACAAACAGAACCTGGCCACTTTACAGTTCAGCACCTTACCCCTGACCTGGTACAGGGAACGGGAAATGCAATGGACAGGGGAATGATCGGAAATGTAGTCCTTACTTAGCCAGGAGGAAGGAGATGTGCAATGAGGAGCATAGGTGCTGACTCCATGGGTGCTAGAGCCCTGGAGCACCAAAGGAAAAAAATTAACGGGTGCTTAGCACCCACTGGCAGCCAAGCTCCCCCCCTTCCCCACCTACCCGTGTCTTACACCCACCCTGATCAACTCCTCCCCCTCCCTCCCTGCGCCTCCTGCATGCCAGGGAACAGCTGTTCCACGGGTGCAGGAGGCACTGGGAGGGAGGGGGAGGAGCAGGGACAGGGCATGCTTGGGGGAGCGGGGTGGGACGAGGCAGGGCAGGGTGGGGGCTTGGAGGAAGGGGTGGAGTGTGGGTAGGCCTGGGATGGAGAGGGGGGATCGAGCATCCCCTGAGTAGAGAGGAAGTCAACACCTATGATGGGGAGGGTGCTGATGAGAGTTGTAGTCCCCTGCTTTGCAGATCCATCACAACACATTTGGAAATCACGCATGTATCTTAGGCCTGGTTGCAAAATTGTAGTTGAAATTCTTTTTTAATAGAATATTGGATTTTGACAAAATAATTTTTCACCAAAAGTGTCTTCTTTCCATGGAAATATCTTGATTTATCATTAAAAAACTGAACTCCAGAAAACCAAAATATTTGTATGAAAACTGAAATACTTTGACTAGGAAACACCACCACGGTTCCTCATGGTAGTTGTACTTCACTTATCTGATGCCCATGATGAACTGCAGCCATTGGACTCCCAGGATGCACTGCCTCCCCTCAACATGGTGCATCATAGGAGATGTAGCCCAACCCGGAAGCTTGGCGTGTAGAGCAAACTGGGTGCATAAGGCATCCGAACCAAAACTCCCGAGGCAACACATTGGCATTTCTCAATCAAAATGTTTCAGTTTTTGACTGTTCATGAAGTCAACATGTTCCTGGGAGGGGTGGGGAGGATGGGAATTCTGAGCAGGTCTAAGGAGAAAAAATATTTTAAAGTGCTGATCATTAAGACACTTAATTTAGTATTACTAAAGAATATTGGACAGTTCCTTAGCTGTGTGCTGAGTTTATACTCTGTGTTACTTAGCGGAAGAGGGGGAGGAATAGATGACTGACCAGGGTGGGTAGCCAAACTTACTTGTCCTCCAAGCTGCATATGACAATCTTCAGAAGTTCGAGAACCAGGGCATACCTGCTGGGGCTTGGGGCTTCAGCCCCGTGGGGTTGGCCTGTCAGGGCTTGGGGCTTCAGACCCATGCCTGCTGAAGCTCTGAGCCCCGGCAGGCACACCCTGGGGGCTGAAGCCCAGAGACCTCCTTCTCGCTGGGCAGAAGCCAGAGGCGACATGGGGGGGGGGAATGCGACCATGTGCCCCCCCCTCCAGATTTTTGCCAGGGTTTGTTGGCCCTGCTTGGTCACATGGTGCCACTCGGCCCCCTCCCTGCACAGCAGCTGCTGGAGTCTGCAAGCTGGGAGCTGTGGCCATGGGGAGAGGCAGCAGCAAACAGCTGGGAGCTGCAGAGAGAGCCACTGCTTTTGCTGCTGCCTCTCCACACAGAGCTAACACCTGGGAGCTGCAGGGAGGGGCTGCTGAGGGTAAGGAGGGGTGTGTGTGTGTGTGCCTGGTGGGGCGTGACTCAAGCTGTTGGGAGGGGGGACCTTTAAATTGTGCCCTCCACTCTCAGCAGGCATCAGTTGTCTCTGGCAGAAGCTCCTTGCCCCACCACCCTGCTGCAGGGCAGAAGCCCCAAGCTCCCCCTTCCCCTCCCCCGAGCCTTGTATGTAGAGAATGTTTGCCAGCGGGGGCTCCAGGCACCAGCGCTCCAAGCACATGCCTGGGGTGGCAAGCCGCGAGGGGTGCCCTGCCGGTCCCTGCGTGGGCGGCAGTCAGGCCACCTTCGGCGCCATGCCTGCGGGAGGTCCGCCGGTCCCGCGGCAATTCGGCGGCGGGTACGCCAAAGCCGCGGGACCGGCGGACCTCCCGCAGGCACGCCGCCAAATCCGTGGGACCGGGGACCTCCCGCAGGCAAGCCACCGAAGTCAGCCTGCCTGCCGTGCTTGGGGCGGCAAAAAAGCTAGAGCCGCCCCTGATGATTGGGAGTGTGGGGGACTATCAAAAGGCATTGTTTAGCCACCCCTGGATGACTCTGACTTTTCTGCCTCCTCCCCAATCCTGCACTGGCCTGAGGCCTAAATAGCACCTGGCATATTTTAGAGTATCCTATAGGAAGTACTGCCAAATCAGCTAAAAATCATGCAGAGAGCTGTGCACT
Source organism: Emys orbicularis (assembly GCF_028017835.1). Classification (NCBI taxonomy): domain Eukaryota; kingdom Metazoa; phylum Chordata; order Testudines; family Emydidae; genus Emys; species Emys orbicularis. Next base: position 260,612,371 of record NC_088683.1, on the reverse strand, counting down.
CCACTCTGCTCCCTTCTGCACCTGGCATTCCCCTTACTGCCATTTCCTCACATCCAATATGGAAAGAGCACTGGAGTGGGTGGTGTAGAGCCAGAGTCATTGCTGATTCTGCGCCACTCAAGGATTCACCTCAGTCTGAGGTTGCCAACTTTCTAGTCGCACAAAACCGAACACCCGAGCCCTGCCCCTTCCCGGAGGCCCTGCCCCTGCCTCACCCTTCCCCCAAGGCCCCACCCCCCCACTCACTACATTCCCCCTCTCTCGGTGTCTCACTCTCCCCCACCCTCACTCACTTTCACTGGGCTGGGGCAGGGGGTTGGGGTGCAGGAGGGGGGGCTCAGGCCTAGGGGTTGGGGTGCAGGAAGGGGTATGGGCTCTGGGCTGGGGATGCTGGGGATGAGGGGTTCAGGGTGTGGAAGGGGGCTCTGGACTGGGGCGGGGGGTTGGGGTGTGGGCTTACCTTAGACAGGCCCCAGTCAGCGGTGCAGTGTGGGGGCTAAGGCAGGCTAGCCCCTACCTCTCCTGGCTGGCACCATGCTGCGCACGCCCTGGAAGCAGCCAGCAGGTCCAGGTCCTAGGCTGGGGGCGGGGCGGCCAGGAGGCTCCACGCGCTGCTTTTGCCCACAGGCTCCACCCTCCCCGCCCCACTCCCATTGGCCAGCCAGGACAGATAGGGGCTAGCCTGCCTTAGCGCCGCAGCACCGCTGACCAGACTTTTAGCAGCCTGGTCAGCGGTGCTGGTCAGCTTTTAACAGCCTGGTCAGTGGTCGAAAACCGGACACCTGGTTACCCTAACTCTGTCAGCAGGAATCCTTAAAGTGTCCCTATGGATAACCAGGCCTAAGAATCTGGTTCTACATGTCATTGGTGTATAGAGTAATTTTGTACAAATATTATACATGTAAAGGGGAGGGAAAAGGAACAATAAATGAGTCAGAGAGTGAAGGAGTGAGACAGAGAATGCAGTATGCAGCTGGTAATGGCAAAGTCCTCTTCAATGAGCGTGAGGAGCTATGCAGATTCACCCCAACCGAGGATCTGGGCCACAGTTTTTTCCTATAGATTTTATGTATGTTGAAAGCTTTAATGGCTACATTGAATATCAAGTTGTATAATACACTGGTGCCCTCCTGCTGTCCTGCTTTCCTGCTGCCCACCTGCTGGCTGCCTGATATTGACTTGCCTGTCACCTTGTCAAGTGATTTAGAATTTACATACTAAATGTAAAAGGAGGAAGAGGAAAAGGGAGTAGAGAAGGAAGAGTGACAGGAACACCGCCTCCTGTTATTATGCCAACCCCAGTGAAAGCTTCTGGTTACCATGGCCTGCACATGATAAGAATATTTTGTATAAGCTTAAAGGACAGATAAATATTCAGGGCAAGTTAATTAGTCCACCATCTTTCTATATCAATTCTCTGGAATAGCTCTTGCTGAAGCTGTTTCTCCACAAGTAGCCTCATGATGATCTCACTGCCAAGACTGAGCCATTGTGTGTGTATTTATTTGCTGGAAAGTACCAAGTAAAATTCCAGTTCACAAAAACAAGTAGGTGTCAAGTCTCCAGGTAAATATCAAATGATATCATAATTAAAACATTTTATTGTTGTATTTGGGGTTCTTTCCCCAGCTAAACAGTCCAATGATGTAACAGGGAATTGTTTAAATTAATTTTAAATGGCAAGAGTCTCGCTAAGGCTATGCCTACACTACAGACCTTACAGTGGCACAGTTGTACCACTGCAGCTGCACCGCTGTAAGGTCTCCCATGTAGCAGATCTGTAGAGAGCTCTCCCATCGGCATAATTAAACCACCCCTAATGAACAGTGGTCCACACCAGTACTTTTGTTGGTTAAACTTATGTCAGTCAGGGGGTATTTTTTCACATCCCTGACTGACAAATGTTTTACCAACAAAAGTGCTGGTGTAAACATAGCCTACATATATTCATTGTCATGTATGAAGACATCATTACTCCTCATGCTGACAGGACTGAGCCATGCAGGGGAATCTCCATAAACTGAAGTAACATTAAAAAAAAGTGGTATTTTCTCTGGTATGTAGCAGAAGAGATTAACTTATATCTGCATGTAGTAATCTTAATGATGTATGGATTCCAAATGAACCATATGGATGTATGGTTGATGATTCAAAGAAGATGACCCGACGTTCCAAATTCTTCAGTAGAGCTGGCAATTTTTTAGAGAGACATTATTAAGGGGACAAGAGCAAACTATCCCAATGCATAGGAAAGATAGGAAGTATGGTAAGAGACCACCCTGGCTTACCCAGATATTCAGTCACCTGAAACTCAAAAAAGAGACATACAAAAAGTGGAAGCTAGGTCAAATTATGAAGGATTAATATATAAAAAAAAAAACCCCACATGCATGTAGGGACAAAATTAGAAAGGCCAAGCCATACAATGTATTAGAGGGGTAGCCGTGTTAGTCTGTATCCACAAAAACAACAAGGAGTTCAGTGGCACCTTAAAGACTAACAGATTTATTTGGGCATAAGCTTTCATGGGTAAAAAACCCACTTCTTCAGATGCATGGAGTGAAAATTACAGCAACAGGCATAAATATATATTGGCACATGAAGAGAAGGGAGTTACCTTACAAGTGGAGAACCAATGTTGAAGGCCAATTTAGTCAGCGTGGATGTGGTCCACTCCCAATAATTGAGGAGGAGGTGTCAATACCAAGAGAGGGAAAATTGCTTTTGTAGTGAAGCAGCCACTCCCAGTCCCTATTCAAGCCCAAATTGATGGTGTTAAGTTTGCAAATGAATTGTAGCTCAGCAGTTTCTCTTTGAAGTCTGTTTTTGAAGTTATTTTGTTAAAGAATGGCTACTTTTAAATCTGTTATTGAGTGTCCAGGGAGATTGAAGTGTTCTACTGGCTTTTGCATGTTACCGTTCCTGATGTCTGATTTGTGTCGTAGAGACGTAAAAGGATAAATGGATGTCCTCAAGTTGGCACGGCCTGATGAAATACGTCCTCAAATATTTATAGAACTGTCTGAAGAGATCTCTGAGACATTAGCAGTTATCTTTCAGAAATTGTGGAGGACAGGAGACATCCCAGAGGACTGGAAAAGGGCAATATAGTACCTATCTGTGACAGCCTGTACCCTTATGTTCATCCTTTGTTCATAACTTGTTTTTAAGAACAGGTTAGACAAACACCTATCAGGGACAGTCTAGATAATACTTAGTCCTGCCTCAGTGCAGGGCACTGGACTAGATGACATATTGAGGTCTCTTCCAGTCCTACATTTCTATGATTCTATAAAGTGAAGTCAGCCTTTCAGACTTATTAAGAAAGTGCTGTCCTGTGAGATTTTATCATCTACGCAGACACCAGAAATTACTGAATCTTTGAGTGCTTCAAAGCTTGTGAGGTCCTTCAAGCAATTTGAGATTTCCTGCATTCCCTCCTACACAGGGACCTGAACTAGAACACTGGCTGTGCATCCCTTGATATTTTGGGATGGTTCAGGTCTGGATTCAGATCTGCACATCCGCTGATGTTTTCAAAGCTGCCAACTGGGAACTGGGCATTCAAATCACTTACCACATTGGTGTCCGTGAACCTGCCTCTTTGGTCAACCAGGCCCTGCATAATGATGGAATTAGTACCCTTTCCAGTTTATGTACTCAGACATTCTTTGCAGAGGGCAAACTGTGGGCACAAGTCCCCCTGATAGCTCCTGGGCAGTTTGGGAAGCCCATTCCCTCACAGCTGGTAATTATTTCAGGAACACTGCTAATGCCCACCACCTTTGGGTAAGCCACAGTCCTGATTGCCTCACCAACCACCACTACCACACCCCCCAGAGTTGACTTGCCAACTGGTTAGCCATGGACCTATAGCAGTCTGGAGTAACTAGCTTCCAGATGGCTACAATGACCCACTTTTGGACAGGGATGGCCTCCCTCATACATGTGTCTTGATGCTGGTGTCCAGAAGTGCTGGTCTACATAGGGGGGAATTGTGGTTTTGGCAACCGACATGAACGGCATCAGCGGGGTTGCAGATACCATGTCTGTACACCCTTCAAAAGGTGCCTTCAATAGGACTAATAGTGCCACTGAAATGTCCACCAGCATCTCTCAGATGCTGTGCCTGAATCCCAAAATAGGAGTGAAAGCGTGAGCAGCAGAAGGTCTTCCTCCAGTGCTGGATCCATGTTGCTAACTTTGGTTGCAGGGAGCACACACGACCCAGAAATGGCTCAGCTGGATGTGTTGGTGGTCAAGTGCTGCGGGATGGACAGATGAGTTCTCCCACAACACACCATGAACCAAGCCCTAGAGCAGCTACAGCTCGCAAGGGCACCAAGAACTCTGGGATACATCCCCCCAAAAAGCCACAGCGTCTGACTCATGTCAGCATAGCTCAGTATGGATGCACTGGCATGGGTATGAGGCTCGCATAGCAATGCAGTGTGGGAACTGAAGTCTGAGCTTGGCAACGAGTCTGCAGGTCTGGGTCACACAGGCCCTGCTTTAATATGCAGAGTAGATATACCCTTAGGCAGCTTTGCAAATCTCCACCTTTGTTTCTCTGGCCTGTCATTCTACAGAGAAGTCTGCAGGAGAATATCAGATGCAAACCCCCTCACCTGTTGGGGGAATTGAGCTCCAAATTCATCGCTTGGGCCCAATGCTAATTTAAATGGCAAAATAGTGTATTTCTAATGGAACAGCCTCACAGGGAACATAAATGCGTCGTTTGTTAAATAAATCATGCATAGGTGGCCCCTCGGGGTGATTTCACAGTGGGAGTAAGTACAGTCATAATAAAAGACTCAAGTGACTGCTTTAGGAATATGGAAGCTCAGAATCTGTAATCTTCTGCTGTGCTCAAGAATGAGAATCTTTGGTTTTAAAAGAGCAACTATAAAACACTTTAGTTTTTAAAAATTATGCTCTTTAAAATCAAAGTCAGTCACAGAGCAAGGGCTCAATTTTCTAGTGCTAGAGGGGGAAGAGTAACAGGGAATTTGAAAAACTGTATGTGTGCACACAAATACGCCTTTTTGTGCATGCACATAGGTGTTTACAGACACAAAGCCAGGTATAAAGCACTTTTTAGTTCACTCAACACTCCTCTCAAAACTCAGCCCTACAAGTTCAAACATAAAAAGTATTTGTTTCTAGGTTTAAAGGGGAAAAAATAATTTGTTCCTTCTATACATTTTTGAAATTCAGGCTTCTAGTTGGAATGCCTGCACTAAACTCCTTCTGATTTCTGGGCCACTATTGTTTTGTTGACTTAACTCAGCGGAATCCAGTACCATTTGTAACCCTTCTTGCCTAGATGTGAGATGCTAATTTAAAGGCTTACAGAATAGAGAGTTATTTATATTTAAATTAAAAGAAACAACAAAACAAAATAGAACCAAAAGTCAAGTCTCCATTAGAGAGCACAGGTTATGTTGCCTCTTTAATGTGCTGCAACAATCTACCTCACAAAATGGCAGCTGCTTTTGAAACAGCAGTATCCTAGAAATTTAAACTATAATATGCAGAAAACAAAATCATTGTAGTTCACTTGCTACCAGTGCATGCTCCACAGAGAGTATAACTATTAAAAGTTACTGTAGCTGTTGCTTTATCTCAAGTGATGGAGATTCCACTTTTATATCAGGGTTGGTGGTTCAAAGCTGTAGCACCACTTCTGTGCCAGGAAAGAGAACTAATGTGCCAGTTAATTCACTCCACTTTAAAAACAAACAAAAACAAACACACATTAAATATATTCTTCCCTAACATATATTTAATATGACCAGTTTTTCTCTACTTTCTCTCTTTTTGAATTTGAACACCCATCCCCAAAATTGTTTTAACTGAATCACTTTTAAAGGGATTCACTTTTCACTCAAGAAGAGAAACCAACTGGTATTTTTGCTCTGGATTAAATCTAGTTCAGTGTTTGATCTGTAATGGAGCAACCCACAGTGCATCAGAGGAAAGTTTGAAACTCCCATATTACACCTCTTCTTCTGTGTTTTGGGGTTGGGAAGGGAATATCTCTTGAAATAATCATGACAATTATTAGTAGCATATTAGTTCCAAATAGCTTGTTGTGGAAAGGCTCCAAGCAAAGAAAAGGTGAAATATATCATGTTGGTTGAAATATGAAGTCCTATCTCAACATGCTAATGGAGTCTTTGACACCTGCTTCTACCCACAACAAAAGGAGATTGTGCCTGTAAACATTAAACCTGGAAGGGGTGCTGTACATACTGTGAAAGGATTCTCACTTGACTCATTGAATCGGTCTCCATGTTGCAACAGACTGTTAGCTTCAAGGAACAGATGGAGAGAATTTGGGCACCACAGACTGAAAGCCAAAGGTTGGTATTAGCAGACAATGATTATTTAATGTTACCAATATTTAAATTATTTGAAATTGAGTCCTATAGCAGAGCTTTACATATCACAGCTGGGTGGGAGACAGCAGAAATTCTCCTCTTTGTCTTCATGTTTCTTTTTATAAAAAACATTATTTTGGTTGTGGATGTGGCTGTTAGTGGAGGAACAACAGCTGACCAAATATCCTGAAGATGAGAGAATTTTCATCCTTGGATAAGGAAAAGGAAATAGGGTCGATAGATCGACAAGATCATTTAGGGGTGCAAGTCCTTATCCATCTTGTACCATAGCTATCGGACAAGGCAGGGTCTGTGGAATACAGTAAGCCCTCAGATTTAGGAAATATCGGGATACTGTGCCCCATTGTTAGTTATGGTTGTACAGTCTATGCATAAAAGATTATGTTTAGAATGCAATGTTGAATACTTAAAAAAAAAAAACCTCCCTGAACTCCTTGACACACAGATGGAGTATACCTACAATTACATTTCTTCATGGGGTGAGGGGTCAGGGCCCTTTTGTTGTGCTGTGTATTCCTTGGGGAGCAAAGATAGGAGTCAATGAAATCCTGAAGAGTACAGGGACTACAATTCTGTTTTGCCTTTCTCAAGCTATGCAATAGGGGGTGTGGATTTCTTCTGCCTTCTCCACCCTCCTGCTCCTCATTGTACTCCCGTGTAAGAGTCAGACAGAAGTTGGTCCTGAATATACATGTGATCAGGTAATTAAAGACCGTATTATAATTTACATGCACATAGGGAAGAGAGAAAATTGCATATGCAGTGTGGCAACTTCTTAATATAGCTAGAGAACAAGAAGAGCTATTTTCTGGTTTGTAATGGCAACCTTAACTTAGCACCCAGCGTAGCTGCAGCCACAAGTTGTCAATATTCTTTGACTTTTTTCCACCATTTTGCAGTGGGCTATTATTGCTCAGTCTAGACATAGACAATCTGGCGACATATGCCAGAGCTTTTGTCAAACTTCTTTCTGCTTTGCTTGGCAAAAGATTTGGAGGAGGATGGTAGAAATGAATCAGGCAAAGAGTTTATTTAATGTTTTTGGTGTTCATTTGATTTTGCAACGTTCCCAGCCTTTTGTGCAGCTTTCTGATGCATTACCATTGCCATTTTGAAAACTTTATCTTATGGCACTCAGGTATAATGTTCATGCAAAGAAGCAAGCACAAATATAGTTCATCGTTTACATTTATAGATTTCTAAAGATTTCACCACCATAAACACCAGAATGTGTGAAACATGTCTGATAAAACTATGTGGATAGAAGTTTACCATGCTCTTGTACAGCTAAGGGGGGTGGGCAATATTTTCAAAAGCCTCTTAGTTACTTGGGAGCCTAAGTTCTATTGGGTGCTTTTGGAAAAGTTTGTCCAGGGAAGACTGCCCTTATGTGTTAATTCAGTGGTTGCTGTTTATGTTGGTACTTACCACAGTGTGGTACCACAGATACCATGGTCTATCCCTATGAAATAACTGCAATACCCAAGTAGTGAGGTTAACTCTAAAGGCCATCACTCTAGGAGCTAATAAAGGATAATGAACACATTCAGTCCTTCATGCTTGAACTGATCAAAATGAGTACACATGCACCTGCAAAGGGATCTATATACACATGCATCTATATACACAAAATGGTACACATGCATCTATATTTTGAATGACAAACAAATCTGTAAAAAATCAAAAGTCAAGAGAATTCATCGCCATTGTAACACAGCAGGATATGTGTGGGTCATACAGTGAACTCCATTTTGTACTGTAACCTCCATTTCGGATTAGGGAACTCCATTTTGTGCTATGTGCTGAACTCACATCTAATCTTGCCCAAGGCAAAGTTATTATGGTGCATGCCAGTCAGCTATGCTTGCCCAGGAAAGTTGTTTGACACCTCACTGATGACATCTCAGAGTTCCTCCTTCAATATAACAATCTAGGGCCATTGACTGTGATTGTTCCATTGGGATAGGCTGGTAGTTGAGGGAAAATGGACTCTCTATGCAGGAACCCGGAAAGGGGGAAGGGACAAGCATGCCAGTGGTGCACATGACAAAAAGTGACAGATGGTATTTAAGAAGGAGTGCTTGGGCGGGGGGGGGGGGGGGGGAGGGTGCAGCATTCGTTACCACATGCAAAGAGATCGGTCTGGAGAGTCAGAGAGAAGTCAGGAGGGACTCCGCCTAGCCTGAAACACTGACAAGACCTTGGACTCAGAACATCGGACTCAGGAGTTAAGTCTCAGGACTTTTGTATTGTGCATATATCTGTAACTCTAGTGCTTTTTTAAGAGTAAAACATCGGTAGTTAAGAAATTGCTTTGCTAAGCCTGTGTTCCTTGCCTTCCTGCCACGTTGTCCCTAATGGGTTTGAAATAGAAGACAGAGAGCTCACAGCTAAGTGAAACTCTGAGGGACTGTGTATTGGAAACTAGGGAGCTTACAAGGTCTGAAACACTGGGTTCCAGGGTCTGGGGAGGCTGGACTACAGAGGCCCATGGCCCAAGGCAGGGCTCAGATAAGACATCTGTACCTGGGACTATGCCCTAGAGACGCAGAGCTAGGAACATGACTAGACTAAGCCCAGACCCACTTGACTTGGAAGCATGTGGCACCCATCATTTGGATCTACTCATAACAGATTGGTGATCATACAGCAGGTTCTAGGCCAGGTTGTAACAACAATTAAAAACAGAGACGTTCTTTTCTACCTAATTTTCTAGACCAGGCTCTTCCAAGTATCTGACTTCCTTTTTGGTGACTCAATTATTCACTACAAATAGTTCTAATAATTAACTTGTGAAACCCACAGCTGAAGGATATTATTAATGCAAACCATGTAGCTTAATGAGATCTACATGAAAAGGATTTATATGAATATGTAATATCTGCAGTTATCCAATTAAGATAAAAATATCTATCAATATTCATACTTATTGGCAAAAAGTGATCACCAACTGGGTGAAGAAATGTAAAGCAAGTTGTAATCCTTCATATAATGCATCATTGGCTGCTGTAACTGATAAAAGACAAAATATTGGATTAAATGGGCCATAATCTGACCCTAAGAGGAAATTCCTGTTTTCTTCCTCTTGAGTAAAAAGTGAATCCTTTTTAAAGTGATTGCAAAAGCACAAAAGGACAGAAAGATTTAAGAAGGAGTAAATAAAATAGAACAGCGCAGCCAACTCACATAGTTTCCGTGTCATATTCTCACAGTCTAACATTCTGTTCTCTCCAAGTAGGAAATAACAATATAATGTACAGCCCTGTCACTCCTGCTATTAATATCTTGGAATGCATCCAGAAGCACATGGGTACAGAGGACTATGCTGTTCCTCATAATCACATAAATGTTTAGCTGTTTTTCTTTACAAGATTGAATCTAGATCTCTTTTGTATGCCACATGCAAAGGTCTTAATTTTCCTTCTGCCCAGGGTCATGACCAATCACATTGCAGTTTTAAAGCAGAGTTATAGTGAAGCAGAGTACTGTATGTTCCAAAACAATGCATGAGCTATTTTTAGCACACTAGTCTTTTAAAAAAAAAACAAAAAAAAAACACGGAAAAAGGAAAAGAAAAAAAACAGAAAACCAAACTGGAACATGTTGGAAACAAGTCTTCTTTCTGTAAACAGAAGGTGCATGTTTAATTACCCTAGGAAATGGCTAGCAGTTTAAGATTCTGGTTTTAAATCCCCTAGATTCCCTGATACCACAAGCTCATAACAAAACAGGATAAAGCTTCTAAAGTACACAAATGGAGTGCTACACAGGTCTTTTGGTCCTCTTCAGGGGGCACCCCACTGCCCTGTTGCACCTTGCCCTAGTGCTGCCCCTATAAAGAGATCTTAGGGTGTGTCTACACTACCGGCCAGATCGACGGGCAGCGATCGATCCAGCGGGGGTCGATTTATCATGTCTAGTATAGATGCGATAAATCAACCACTGATCACCCTAGTGTCAACTCTGGTACTCCACCTCAATGAGAAGCTCAAGGGGAATTGATGGGAGAGTGTTTCCTGTCGACATACCGCAGTGAAGACACTGCAGTAAGTAGATCTAAGTACATTGACTTCAGCTACGTTATTCACGTAGTTGAAGTTGTGTAGATCGATCTCCCACCGTAGTGTAGACCAGCCCTTAGTCACAACAGCCTAGAGTGTCTCGGTAGGGGGTATTCATGAAGGAGTACAATCCCAGCTCATTAGTTGCACCTGAGCCCAGCAAAGTTCAGCACCTTAAAGACGTGTGGGTTTCTCCCTTGTAGAAGGGAGAAAGGGACTTCACTGAACAAAAGCCAGGCTGTGTGTGAACATGGGTGCTGGAACTAGGGGTACTGGGTGTCTTCAAGTGGTTTCCATTATATACAGGGTTTACAATTTGGTCCAATAGCTCTCAGCACCCCACGGTACAAATGGTTCCAGCAGCCCTGGTTGTGAAACGCCAGGTAAATATCAGAGCTGCCCTATTTGTTGTTGTGGATTGTAAGGGTTTGTCCTCTCTGGTTGAAACTGGATGTGGTTTTAGAGGTTATGGGAATACAAAGTGAAAGAGAAAGTGTCCCTGAGGTGAGGTGCTGCCTGTAGTCATCGCTCAGGGAACAGGCACTTGTTGTGAGGGCTCTGGCAGCATTAAAAACAATGGTTGGGTTTTATTATAATGTGTTTTTGGCTCATTCATTTGGATAGCCCCAGAGGTACAATATCTCTGTTTACCAGCCGTATGGCTTTATGGAAAGGATGCAGCCAAGGCCTTTTTCCAAGCTTGTATTATTCTGGTTACACCAGGACACCTGGAAGCCCAGCAAAGATCTGCGTGTTCAAACTTGAGCCTCCTCTAAGCTCTCTAGCTACTCAGCTCCACAGCTGCCGAATCCTGTGCCACTCCATTCATGACATGTTTTGCAAATTATTTAGTGAACTAATTTGCATATGACCAGAAACTTCAGCTCATGGTCAGCACATCCTGGCCCAATCATTGGTGGTCTAGGCATCTGCCCAAAGTTAGTTAGCTTTGGCTGAGGAAGAGGGGAGAATGTTTGGGCATCCTAGGGATGAGTGGGGGTGCTGAGTGTCTGTAGTTGTCTGGGACAAGTAGATGGGTGCGAACTAGATCTGTGTGATGGGGCTGCCAAATGCAATGGTCTCATATAAGATAAATGATATTTGACAGCCCTGCAGACTATGCCACTGTCCCATGTACTGAATGATTCACAGTGTGGCAAGTCTGGCCAAACCTCTGTTCTTTATGAAAAGTGTCAGAGGATCTTTCACGGCCACGCTGAGCCAAACCCTGACCAACCACAATTCTTAAACGAACAAAATCCTTTACAACTCCCCATTCCAGACATGAATTATAGCATTTATATTATAGGGTTTTTAACATAGTTCAAATGCTATAACAGCTAGCTAACTGGGAAAAAGTAAACCTTTTTATTACTAACATAAATGATCACAAGAATATCACAAGGCAACGGAAGTGCCTTGAGCCAAATTAATATTTAACTCCACTGACTTCAATAGACTTAAGCTGGGGTGAATTGGAGACTCTATGTGAAAGCCTTTGACTAAAATAAAAGTCTGTGTGTGTTATTACATTGCTGCTGACTGAGTTTGTTTGGGAGCGTATGAACTGGGGATGTCACAGATATCTGACTGCCCAAGGGAGAAGACTTGCACCCAGCAGTTAAAGACTGTTATTGGAAAAGTGACAAATGGCTTACGGGCATTTCCCTTCTAAGTGTTTGCCACAAGAGGAATTGGATGGGAGTTTGTTTTTCTTTCATCAAATCTTTGGTTTTCAAAAGCCAATATTTGTACAGAAGTGTTATTAGTTATTAATTGATGATAAATTATGGGTTAGATTGTGTCTGGTCCTTTCTACCTATAGTAAAGTAGTGGAGATGGATACAATCAATCTTCCCCACCATGTGCCAATAATAACATGGTCAGCTACAAGGGCAATCTTTATGTTTTTCAGAGTGCAAAGACTGCTCAGAAATATGATAGGTGGAGATTGGGGTAGAGCTGTATGAATAACTGATTTGCTGGTAGTTCCAAAAAGTTTTTTAAAAATTGCTTCAGGTTGAACCGAAACCCAAAGGAAAGGAAAGGAATGGCTAGATTCTTAAAACCAAGGAGGAGGTGGTGGTGATCCCCCTGAATTCCTAATAGCCAAATGATTAGGGCACTAAGATGGGATGTTGGAGACCCAGGTTTGACTCTCTGTTCTGGAGGGGCACTGAAATCTCAATGTCTGCCCTCCCAGGTAAGTGTCCTAACTACTAGGCTATAAAATCATTCTCCCTCTGGCTATTCAAGTATTTTATACAAGTGTCAACAGGAGAGATCCATGTAACGTGGTGGCAGCAGAACTATAAAATGTTCTCACCCACCCGACAAGAATAGCAATTTACTTGAATGGACTCATTTCTCTGGCTGGCCATCTTGTGTTCCATAAGCAAGATTAAAATCAGTTACTCTGACCACCACATTTCGTTCTTTATGAAGTTAGTGGGTCACACTGTACCTGGCCAGAACCAGCTGTGCAGGAACTGGGTCAGCATCCACATCCAGCCAGGTCTTACACAGGCCACATCAGCATGACAGGCCAGGAAAGAATTGTGCAGGCTGCCGATGGTAACAGCTAGATCCGCACAAAAATTTACAATTACATTTAAAAACAGTAATCGGAGGTTTTCACATTTTTATTTTCATTTAGTGAAATTGTTCCAGTTTAATGGAAAACCTGCTTAGATCAATAAGGTCACAAACAAAAACAGAAAGGGGAGGGAGCCAGAACGCCCTCACTCTCCCTCCCAGTCTTTACGCCAGGCAGACTGCCCCTCACACACTAAAAACCACCAAAAAGCAACTAAGAACTCTCAAAACTAAACAACAAAAGAAACGGAGTGTGCACTCTCCCAATCTGTCCTACTGGACAAAACAACAGAAGTTGGTTCAATAAAAGATATTACCTCACCCACCTTGTCTCTGCCATATCCTGGGACCAACATGCTACAACAACATTACAAACAACTACTGAACAAAAACATTAAAGCCTCACAACACTCTCTATACACCCACCCACCCTGAACTCGCACTCCTGAAAACACTTTGAGAACACAGCTTCTAATGGGGGAAGGAGAAGGGAGGGAGAGGAGTAAAGCACAAAATACTTATGCTTAACCCAACATATAGCTCTCTGTCACAAACACCTTCAACTAGCTGTTGGCCTTAGAAACAGCTGTTGTTGCCACTGAAAGCACATAGGTGAAATTGACATCTAAAGGTGTACTCAGAGCTAATTAACAGCAGCAGGTGAAGATCATAAATGTATGTGGTTGAAAACATGGCAGGCAATCTTGCTGGCAAGAAGACAAGAAACACTTGCCTTCACTGCTGTTGTTAGGAATCTGTACTGGACTAGTTTAATGACTTAGGCTGAAAGAGAATGGCAGATAAGCAGTTATCCAGTGCAGTAAGTCAGAACTCTGGGAGGCACTAGGGAAGAAAAACTGAGTTAGAAGGAGAGGAGCTCTATCAAGGAAATACACGTTTGTAATAGTGTGATATTGGATGCCTAGAAAATCACTGGGATTCACAAAGCCTGAGTTAGGTGCCTCCGCACCTATACAATGCATGGGGAGAGATAGGTGCCTCAGAATGGGATTCACCAAAGCCAGCATACTAGGCAGCTCCCCCACTTTACTAGCTGGTGAGGGGTCTTCATTATATAACAAGAGAACCATTGGACCAGAGGGAGAGCATGCACAAACATGAGAATGACTCTGTAGCCTGCTGGGTAGAGTACTCAGGTAGGAGGTGAGAGACCCAGGCTCCAGTCCCCCTGCTCCAATGACTTTTTAAAATTATTTTCCCACAGTGGAACAACTAGGGTTGCCAACTTTCTAACTGCACAAAACCAAACACCCCTGCCCTGCCCTGAGGCCCCGTCCCTGCTCGCTCCCTCCCCCGCCCTCCATCACTTACTCTCCCCCACCCTCACTCACTTTCACTGGGCTGGGGCAGGGGGTTGGGTTGCGGGAGGGGGGTGAGGGCTCCATCTGGGAGTGCAGGCTCTGGGGTGGGGCCAGAGATGAGGGGGTAGGGGTGTGGGAATGGGCTCCGGGCTGGGGCAGGGGGTTGGGGTGCAGGGAGGCTCGGGGCTCTGAGCTGGGGGTGTGGGCTCTGGGTGGGGCCAGAAATGAGGGGTTCAGGGTGCAGGAGAGGGCTCTGGGCTAGGACCCAGGGGTTCGGAGTGTGGAAGCTGGTGCAGGCTCCGTCTGGGGGTGTGGACTAGGGTGGGGCTGGGGTTGAGGGGTTTGGGGTACAAGAGAGGGCTCTGGGGCAGGGTGTTGGGAGGGTGTGGGCTCCAGGAGGGAGTTTGGGTGCAGGAGGGGACTCCGGGTTGGGGCAGGTGGTTGGGGTGCAGGAGAAGGTTCGAGATGCAGGATCCCGGCAGCACTTACCACGGCTCCCGGGAAGTGGCCACCAGCTCCCTGAAGCCCCTAGAAGCATGGGCGGCCAGGAGGCTCTGCGCGCTGCCCCCACCCCAATGTCCAGCTCCACAGCTCCCATTGGCTGGGAACCATGACCAATGGGAGCTGTGGGGGCAGCCAGGGAGGCTCCACATGCTACCCTTGCGCCTGCAGTTGCCGCCTCTGCAGCTCCCATTGGTTGTGGTTCCCAGCCAATGGGAGCTTCATGAGGAGCCCCTCTGGCTGCCCATGCATCTAGGGGCTTCAGGGATCTGGCTGCGCCGCCGTCTGGACTTTTAACTGCCGGAGCTGCCAAGGTCCCTTTTTGACTGGGCATTCTGGTCAAAAAACAGACACCTGGCAACCCTAGGAACTGCTTGAACAGGAGTGACTGAGGGAGCCCCCATATCAGAACATCCCATAATCCAGTGGTTAGAACACTCACCTGAGTTGTGTCACATCCCTGGTCAAATTCCTTTTCCTCCTTAGGTAGTGTGGGGACTTGAATTGGTGGTCTCCCACATCCCAGCTGAGAACCCTAGCCACTGGACTAAAAGTTATGAGGAAAGTGCTCCTCTCCATCTGTTCTGTGTAAGCTCATCTGTAGGGTCCTGATCCAACAGGCAAGCTCCGAGCATGCTTAACCGCCTTGGGCCCTGCAGACAAGTTAGACCGAGGAATTCCCATCTTTTCATGGTTCATGCATCTCTCTGAGGCTTAGGTGTGTGGACACCTGATGTGGGTCTGCAGTGTGTGTGCACAGAAGCAAACACATAGGCAAAAATGTAGCCACCTACAGGTTCAGTGGCAGCTGAGCAGGAGCTTTGTGAATCCCAGTGGGGCCTGATTCTGGGATTTTGGTGACTAAAATGGCAGTTTTGTACCTAAATCCTTTTGTGACTCGAGCCCAAAGAGTTCAGCTGCCTGAAGACTCTAGATTGTGCTGAAGCAGCTCATTATTGTGCTCATTACTCTTTTCTAACAAGGAAGGCATTTAGACACAGGGTGTTTAGCTAGCAAGACTGTCAACATCAAGGAATGGTTTCCTGAGCATGGACATATCTGCTTCCTTTATGGAAGTGGGCCCTGTTTCCTCCGGCAATGAGACACTGACACTCTAACAGCAGAGTCAATACTCAGTATAACAACTGGCTACATACTGACCACTGGTCCTACACCAGCTTTATTTTCCTGTGTTTGACGTTTATGCATACCTTCACGCTTCCAGAGGACATAACCTTTTTTATTGTGTTTGTACTGTTATTAGGCAGCATCCAGTTGCCTTATGGGGACAGGGGATGTTTCCTTTTGTAAAGGAAAATATTATTATTTGTATCTATGGCAGATTTTGTGCTATAAGGCTGAATTTAGAATTGATTAGTATAATTCTTGGATTAGTATAATGTTAGTCCAACAGACTTTACATACAGAAAAAAATGTGCATCTCTGTTATGCTAGAATTCTTTGAAAATGTTAGTAAAATAGTAGAGAAAGATGACTCATACCTAATTTATTTGGGCTTTTAAAGTGCTGTTGATGAGCAGTCGAAGGTGATTAATAAATAAATGAATGACCGTGGGATAAGCAGCAAAGTCTCATAAAGGATTAAAAACTGCTTAGTTTATAAGGGTAAAAAAATTGAAATCTGAAAAAATTGTGTGAAAAACTTTCCCCATTTTTTCTCCAACCAGCTTTACTAGTTAAGCAATAAGAAGCAAGTAGCTGTAATGACTAGTTGCTGCTAAGTGAATAGTGATTAATCCTGAGGAATGATGTTGGAACCGGTGCTATTTAATGTTCCACAGGAGGGAGTGGTGAGTGCATTTAAGGCCCAAATCCTTGGTAAGTGTAAATTGGCAAATCAATGGAGCTACAGTAATTTACACCAGCTGTGGATTTGGCCCCATATTTGGTGTCGACTCTATGGTTGGGTCAGTAAGGGTCATGAAAGAGGGTGAGACTCTCCAGACAGACTTAAACCCATTAAAGGACTAGACAGTACACATTAAATTCAATTTGGATTAAGTACACCTCTACTGCGATATAACGCGACCCGATATAACATGAATTCGGATATAACATGGTAAAGCAGCGCTCTGGGGAGGTGGGGCTGCGCGCTCTGGCGTATCAAAGCAAGTTCGATATAACGCGGTTTCACCTATAACGCGGTAAGATTTTTTGGCTCCCGAGGACAATGTTATATCGGGGTAGAGGTTTATATAATAGTACACTAGTGAAAATAATCTAATTTTTTCATATGATTTTATTGCTATACAAATTCAGAGCAATCTACATAGGACGAAATTATGGCTGCCTTTTTGCATGTGTGAGGTAATGTTACCTTTAGGGTATTTTTCACCAGCAAGGGAAAAGATGACCTCTGCAACATTTGTTTAGTATGCAACAATCACAAACTGTGCTGTCCCTTTTATATAAGTGCTACAAGCTGCTTCAGGGGAAGAGGGACAATAACATACAGGCAAGAAATCAGAGGAAAATCTAAACACAGATTTAGTGTGTGGTTTTTAAAGTTGAATTTCATTGAAACGTGTTTGTAGCTGCACAAAATCTGAATCTCAGGACACTTCCTAGCCCTCTATCCAGTGAGTAAATAGTAAAGGTATTTTATCTTCATGCATTTCTTTATACTGCTCCACAGAGTAGTGTTATGTTTGACAAGACCAATATATATTTTAAACAAGAAAAAATCTGTATAGGAACTTAATGGTGGTAGTTTTAAAAGTGCCACTGAAGTCAAATCTAAAGCTCCTATAGCAGTGGTTCTCAGACTTTTGTACCAGTGACCCCTTTCACATACCAAGCCTCTGAGTGTGACCCCCCTTATAAATGAAAAACACTTTTTAATATATTTAACACCATTATAAATGCTGGAGGCAAAGCAGGGTTTGGGGTGGAGGCTGACAGCTCACGACCCCCCATGTAATAACCTTGTGACCCCCTGGGGGGTCCCGACCCCCAGTTTGAGAACCCCTGTCCTATTGACATTAATGGGTGTGACTACACCAACACTCAGTGCTGTTGAAAATAACACCCCAAATTTCTAATTCTGGTGGATGAAATTAACTCAAATGGTATTCATTCATGTACAAACACTCCCAACTTCTTAATAAGGGCTTCTCTATACACAGGGACACTCAGCAAAATTAATCCAAATTAAGTGAAGATGTGAATTTAAAGTGGATTAGTTAAACTGCATTAAACCCCGGTGTGTCTACTTTTATTCAGTATTAATTTAGATTAAAATTTAATTCAGATTAATTTTCCTGAGTATTCCTGCGTAGGCAAGCCCTTACTAGTTCAATAAATATCCTTGATACATCATGCTTAACTGCATGGTTAACAATAATGACAATAATAATAACAATAATAACATTTCTCAAATGCATCCTTTTGGGGGGGGTCTGATCCAAAGCCCATTAAAGTCAGTGAAAAGAATCCTATTAACTTCAATGGATTTTGAGTGTAATACAGGCATGTTTTCCCCCAGGGTAAAGTGAATAATATACATTGTGGATTTTATGGTCTTTACAACATTCTGGGAGGTCTAGGTATAATCCACACTCAGTAAATATACCATAATAAACAAATTTTGTATGGTCTGTCATTTGATTACTGTCCTTTGGTAAAAAGAGCCAAGGTGGGTGAATAATATCTTTTATTGACCAAGTTTTGCTGTTGAGAGACAAGTCTTTGAGCTACACAGAGCTGTTCGGTATATGCATTTTCATATGGCATTACTAGAGTTAGCAAAATCATATTGGACGAATCTATCAGATGAATTTCACCATATTTTTAATAAATTATTTGATTAATTGTTTTCATTATTCATCCAACACTTAATGCTACTGATGTTACCAAAAACCCAGACGTCTATTTTCTCATGATTACTGAGTGTGACTTAAGCAGCAATTGCTTGAACTGCACAAAACAAAATGAATGTTTTGGTATCACAGTTACAATAGATAATGTACTTTGTTAACATAATAGGCATTTTATCATAGCATTTTCCTCAGTCCTCGTGATTGCTAATCACAAAGGCCATACTAGCAGCTGATAAATCCTTCTTAGTAGATTTGATTATCTGAGTCTTTTTCTTAAGAATGATTCTTTGAGTTTGATTTCTTTCTACTTTAACCATGTTAGCAAAAGGTTATGGAAAGGCATGCACCTAGCAAATCCATTTGACTTTCCACTATCCAGTTCTGGGATGGGATTTGTGGGTTTGCTTTGCACAAACACAAGCACATAATGTGCTTGACTGTCTAAAAGAAGGAAAAATTACTCAGGTTTCCTATTTACCAAACCTCATATTCACCAAGTGCAATTTCCACACCTTTAACTATGCATCCTAGTAGAGTGCACTGGAGAGGAAAGGGGAGAAAGAGCTTTTACTCCCAAGAATTAATTGTCATGAATACAAACTTTAAACAATTCCTAAGGAAAGTGGTGCCTGGGCAGGAATCAGATTTAACAGTCAAGCAATGTCATCCTATTACAATTAAAGGAGATGTATGTTTTTGGCATTTAAAAATAGTTAAGCATGCCTCTTTTGCAGGTGATTATTCTTCTCTTTGCACAAAGCACTTTGATGGTTCATGTAAAGGAAAATGTTCACTGGTAGACTCCCTAAATGAAGAAAATACAATTCCTGTTGCGAAAGTGTACTCTTTTGAGACGTCAATACATTATCCCTAAGATACCGTTCTAATTCTTTCTCCTTCACTTCATTTAACGATCCTATTCAAAGAAACTCCATCTACACATCAATCCCAGAAAATAAGTGCATTTTCTCTCTAAAAGATTTAAAAGGTATCTTATTCCATACATAACCAAGTGGCTGCCAGAGTAATACATATGGATATCAATAAACAGGTTTACACACATTGTAATTAAAAATAATCAAAACCATGTTTGCAAATAGACAAAAATATGCACAGTTTAAAATGTGACTCCAAAGAAAATGGCCAATTCTTCAGTATCAATATTGCCAGACACACCAGTATAGCATTACTGTAGAGAAGACTTGGCTGCATCTATCCTAGCACATGGCGATATCCCATCTCCTAGAACTGGAAGGGACCTTGAAAGATCATCAAGTCCAGCCCCCTGCCTTCACTACCAGGACCAAGTACAGATTTTGCCCCAGATCCCTAAGTGGCCCCCTCAAGGATTGAGCTCACAACCCTGGGTTTAGCAGGCCAATGCTCAAACCACTGAGCTATCCCTCCCCCTTCACCACAGCTGATCAGCAAATTTGTCTCCTTTCACTACAAGTCTGGGAAGGATTTTATTTTGCAAGTAGTGACAATTCAGTATTGGTAGAAGAGCTTTGCTATCATGAGCCTTCTTCTCTCAACAGTTTGGACATGCCCATGTCAAGTCTAATTTTAAAAATGTGCTAAGTAGTGCTTCTACCACTTGCCTTGGGAGTCTATTCCACAGACTAATGGCTTGATCACTAGAACTTCCATTGACTTCCCTGGAAGTTGGATTTGTCTCTTAGAGATCTCACTATAGGAAGGGGTTTTCCCCTCACCCCTACCCTGACATTGAATCAATATTTTCGCTTTCCTAATTTCATCTCATTATACCTCTTTTCATGCAGTACCCTTCTATCTGGCTCACTGTGTTAAATAACATCTCTTGCTTCTTGACGTTTACACCCTTCAAATAGTTGTATATCATTATTATGTCCCTTCTGAATTGCTGCTTAGTCAAGATATACATGTTGAATATTTTAACTCAAGCCTGCCCCTCCATCTCTAACCATATTTATTGCTCTTCTCTGAAGACCATCAGATATGTCAATATTTCACTGGTACTCCCGTGCACAGTTGTTCACAACATTCCATGTATGATAATTCCAGAGCCAGAGAGAGGGAGAATATTCCCTCCCTGTCTTGTGACATGATTATTGATTTTTTGCTGCTATATTATCCTGCAAACTTGCATCTAATTTGCTGTGTGCTGTCACACCTAATGGCCTATGCTGAGGGACCCAGACATAACGTGGTTGTTTAGCGATATAGTTAGAAAATGATGGCACACTGTACCGTAGACAGGATTTTTGAACCAAGTCTCTCTGACATGTTTGTTTTTACAGTGTAGATTTCAGATGATTTCCCCTCATGTGCATTTTCTCATTTTCTCAAGTAGAATTTCATTCCTGGGGGTTTTGCCCATGTTTCCTCTATTATTTACCTACTCTCACTGATGTTTGCCAAGTTAGTATCGTTAACAATTTTCATTAACATGGCATTTACTCCCTCTTCTAGATCCTTAGTGATCCACAGATTCATGTGATGCCCTCTCTCCAATTCAGCTCTCTGCCATTTATCGCGACCCTTTTTTTTACAGTCCATCAGCCACTTTTCAATGCATGTCACTAGAACTCAAAACAGTAAACATCCACCATGTTGCCTTCAGCCATTAATTTTGTAATGCTGTTAAAAAGGAATTTGTATTTGTCTCCAGAAATGGGGCGGTTCCCTGAGTCTTTGAGGTGCTGGGAAGCAGAAGACCTCCTCATATGTCCTGTCTCCAAGGGGCCTCTTGGAGTGAATGATCAGAAAGGCTGGAGCTTCGGTAACTGGAAAAGGATGTGAGAGGAAATGAGTAACTGGAGAAGGTTGTTGGAAGGAGAGGGGATTTGTGTGATGGAAGGAGTTTGGCTGACCAGAGAGTGGTTAGGACACGGTTGAATCCAGGTCTGTCTTCGTAAACTCCTGAGTACCTGACCCTCTGGATTTTGTTTACAGAATCCATATAAATTGAAACCATTATGTTTTGAATAGCCTTAAATAAAAGCTAAATGAATAAAGTATTTTAGAACACTGTATAATGATGTATCAACAGCATGTTTTGGGGAAAAAAACATTTCCCAAGTTTATCTTCTGTGTCTGAAGAAGAACAATCAACATGTTTTAATAAAGTCTTCTTCCCCTCCCCCCCCCCAAATAATAGGCTAATTAAGCTGTGGTGTAAATTCACCAGGAATGAATATGGGCCAATAGATTTATTTTGTAAGATTAAAAACAAGAACCGTATACTAGCTATGGGGAGGGAACTGCCAAGAGATCTGAAGGTATTTTTCACGAACATCCAGTTGACCTTGTGATGTTTTTCATCTCCAGAAGATATAAAGATATAAAGATTCCTTGTTAAATATACTCTATACCTTTCTGAATCCAAACTAGATCCATAGTCTGAGATTCTGGATTACTGTAGATAAGCCAAACCATGTAGGCAATTCTTACTCATTGGGCTACATAACAAAATATATCTGTTAATATCCCACAAGTGTGCTATATTTAGTAGAGCTGGAATTTGTATTTTAGTTCCTCCACAGAAATGTAAAGCTACAGAGAACAGAAAACTCATATATTTAATAGTCTTGCTTTGTTCAGCTACTAATACATTGTTTTACATGGCCTCGGGTTCTCAATGTAGTTAGTATTTCTCCCTGGTTGAACATTCATTGTTAAGGTACAGAGACAGAGAACGAGCACTGACGCCACTGCTGTTCAAAGAGCATATTGGAACATAAACCGTTGGGGGTGGTTTTGCTCCTACAGAACATGACACACAGGGACCTCTGCTTGAGGAAAATTTTAAAATGTTCCTGCTAGTATAAATTCAACTTGCATCTGTAACCGACAGGCAAGTGTTTCTGAGCTCTGAAATGTGTGTGTGTGTGTGTGTGTGTCCATTCCAGACAGAGCTGTTGGCCCAATGGGAGTAATTCTTTGAACAGGTATCATGTACTTTGTCTTTTGAGCCTCTTTTTTTTTTAATGGCTAGACTCCACTTTATATACAGTGTGTAATACATCGCCAAATTACAATGCCTTTTCATCTCCAGGTCACTGGCCACAGAGCCCACGTTTTATAGATTCATAGACTTTAAGGGCAGAATCATGATCATCTAGCTTAAGGTGGTTTGTATTACAGGGAGTGTCAGAACTGGCCTAATAAATCAAGCACAAATAGGGTCAATCATTGGTAGGCTGAGCATTGTGGGTCAGTCACTCATGAAGGGCGAACCACTGGAGGAGAGATTTGGCCAAATCTAAAGAAGTACTTTCTAGCTGGCAAACAAGGAGCAGGTGGTGACCAACCATACAATATAGTATTTTCTTGTATGTTTCCTGTTTTTTTTTTTTTTGTACACACTGCTGCTCACAGGGGTGTTATAATGCACATGAAGGGCACAGGGTTCATGTGCCTGGAAGGATTCTGTGCACTTCCCATGCTGTAAAGGATTTATTTTGTTCTGCCCTCTAACTTTTGACATCTTGAGTTTGACCACACTGCCATTTACCACCTGAAGTGCCAGTGACAAAACTTCTGGGAGTCACTACTCTGCTCCCATGCCCAGCTAGCCTCTCAGGGTATGTCTACACGGCAATAAATGACCCACAGCACTGAGTCTCAGAGCCGGAGCTCAATTGACTGGGGCTTGCGGGGCTTGGGCTGCGGGGCTAAAAATAGCAGTGTAGATATACCCACTCGGGCTGGAGCCTGGGATCTGAAACCCAGTGAAGGGATAGAGTCTCAGAGCCCAGGATTCAGCCCGAGTGGGAACGTCTACACTGCTACTTTTAGCCCTGCACTGTGAGCCTGAGTCAACTGACCCAGTCTCTGAGACGGCTCTTGTCAGTGTAGACGTACCCTCAGTGTTCTCACTAGTCATGCAGTTTTCCCTGACTGAAAAATACTCTTCTATCACATTGGTATTCTGTTAAAAATAATTTCTCTGCCCTTCTCAAAGTAGAGTAGCATTAGACAAGCTTTTCCTAGTCCTTAAAACATTGTTACAAACTAATGAAATTTCACCATCCAGTAATGCCAGACCCAGTATAACTTTAAGACATTTTAAAGCCTCATTAAGGATGTAGGAACCCATTGTTAAGAAGTACATTTATAATAATTGAGGACAGCATTCCATGGTAGTTTAAACTAACAGGATACCCCTGGGCACCTTGATCCCAGGGTAAAATTTGGTCTTAAGAAAAGATAACTGATAATGTTTCTGATAAATTTACACCTTTTTTTCTGCTGAGAGAATATCTGTGAGTAGATCACAATTTCATCAAAAGTATTCCTTATTAAACAATAATATTTTGGTTGATCATGAATGGTCTTTTGTGTTTATGCTATGTCTGATATTCAGAACTCCAGCTGTGTTGATTAGTTGTGACTGGTCAGACAAATCACATGATACTGTTCTGTTCTTGGACTGAGCACGAACAAATATACTCACGTGAATTAGTTGCTACGAATACTTAGATGCCCAATCACAGCAGATGTTTGTGGAAAGTGAACACAAAAGAGGAACAGGCACAGCTGATGTGAATTCATTTGTAGAAAACTCAGCAAATAGGCATGTAAATTTTTTGCTGTATTTTTCTCTAAACACACTCACATGCACAAAAGTAAATGTATAATGTTAAACATGTACATATGCCAGGAATTCAGTTTATTAATTTTACTCTTGAAAAAGTACTTCAAATAAGTCTTTTTGTTTGTGTTATTTTATGGGATTTTTTTAACATAAATGTTGATTATACATACATACCAAGTTTTGAGACCCTGTAAGATCCTAAAGCTCGAAGCAGTTTTCATGATACTGGCTGCTTCTGTCTTCACTGCTGGAAGTTGCTCAGGAAGAGAGCAGGCTTTCCAGAAATCCTGCACCATAAAAAAAGATGGGATTATTTTCTAATCACATCCGACTCTTGAAGTCTTTCCATCTTAGCGCTGATAAGAAGTGCTGGCTTTCCAATACTGACCAGCCACTGCTACATCCATAAAAATTTCAAACATTTTTTTCTGAAGAAGCTGAGATTTTCTTTCTTATTATTATGAAGACTAGTTTGTCCCTGTGCCAAGGCATCTGTAAAAGTTCTGCTGGTGCAGAAAAAAGATACTTTGCAGGATCTGACCAAAGATGAAAACATTCTCAACAGTGTGGATGTTTGGGCTCAGGCTGGAGCCCAGGCTCTGAAACTCAGCGAAGGGGGAGGGACCAGAGCCTGGGCTCTGGTCTATGCTGATATTTGTAGCCCCGCAGCACCTGCCCCATGACCTCAAATCATTTGACTGGGGCTCTGAGACTTGCAGCTGTGGTTCCTTTTCTTTTCTTTTCTTTTCTTTTCTTTTCTTTTCTTTTCTTTTTTTTTTTTTTTTTTTTTTTTTTGCTGTGTAAACGTACCCTAAGCCATCAAAAGGGAGTCTCAGCACCTTTTGTGAACCCTGCAGTCTGGGGAAGATGTTTCTATGCTGGCTCCAAACAGGCTGGGGGTAGGGGCACAGGACCTGTGATTAAACTGATTAGCAAGAGGTTATGATAAGATAGTTGCAGAAAAGAGATTGGGTTTGGCTGCTGCACAGTATAGCAAGTGGGAGGGCGCAATGAGCCTTGCCCTCCAGCACCAGCCAGCCTAGTACTCCCCTGGAGGATAGCAACTGATCCCTCTGCGGCTATGCCTACGCTGACACGCATACTCGGGTACTTAACTGTGTATATGCTTGCACAGGTACCCCATACGCATGCTGAGTGTCCACATAAGCTGTGCTGGACCTGAATACAAGTTGTATACATGTGAATATCCATGTCCCCGCTGACACCTCTTGGCACATACGTTTGGTGTTACCATTTCAGGGGCAGTATGTCAGGGTTCTGTGCATCACAGGAGACACTCTAGGAACCACCTTGTGGTGTGTTGTTGGTATTGTCCCCTGCCTTCACACATTTGCAAATGGCAGTTCCTGTTTATCCTTTTGTCCTGCCTCTCTTGGTGGAAGATGTGGTGCAAGTGACCAATGATGTGTTTCTGTTCCTGCTCCTTCTTGAGGTGTGTGTGTGTGTGTGTGTGTGTGTGTTGCACTATGCAGCCTGCTAGAATCTTGGGGGAATGGACTCAAAAGTTTCTCACAAGCGGAAGACAGGTGACCATGATGGTGACTGATCCACTGTTGCTGCATGACATAGATCCGCAGGCAACTACAGGTGATGTGACTATATGTCCATGGGTAGACCACCACTTCTGAACCAGAAGCAGCACAGCATAGTTGAAACAAATAATACTGGAAACTTGGGATGACGACCATTGGCTGCGGGTGTTCCTGGAACTCTGTGAGGACCTGGCCCCAACCCTACAGCCGAACAATCGGTTCCAGAGACCCATACCTCTGCAAAAGCAGGTGGCTCTTGTCCTCTGGAAGCTGACAATGCTGGACTGCTACCAGTTTGTCACAAACCACTGCGGGGTGGGAAATCTCACTATCGGGGATGTGGCAGTGCAGGTTTGTGAAGTTATCCACACTCTCGTCATCACCAACGTTCTGGAAATGATAGCTGGGTTCCAGAGAATGGGGTTCCGAACTGCATAGGGGCCATCGATGGCACCCACATCCCCATATTTTGCACACCAAAAGGCATGAATATGTCCATCAAAAAAGATTACTACGCCCTCATTCTTCAAAGGCTAGTGAATCACAAAGGCAGGTTCACAAATACTAACGTCAGACACACAGGAAAGGTCCATGAAGCCTGGGTGCTGAGGAGATCTGAACTGTATTTGATGTGGGAGGAAGTGAATGTATTCCCCAGAAACTACATTGTTCTGTACAGTTTCTGGGGAATACATTCATGCCTTTTGGTGTGCAAAATATGGGGATGTGGGTGCCATCGATGGCCCCTATGCATAGGGGAATACAATACCTATGCCCTACATTAATCTGGGGGACCCCATGTATGTGCTCCTACCCTGGCTAATGGAATTCTGCCCCCAATATCAACAACCCAGCAAAATGGGCATTAAATTTCACACTAAGCAGCTGCAGGATAGTAGTGGAGTAGGGGGAAGCTGGTGAGCTATGAAGGTAAACCACGCACATTTTAGCTGTCATTGAACCTTAAGAACCAGACAGAGTTTCTGCTGCATCAGAAATTTGCCAACATATACTTACAGGGGTGGACTGGGAGGCAATTTGAGTGGAAATAGACTATATTCTAAGCTAGCAGATGGCTGCTGCAAATGCCCTTCCATCCCCAAGCCAGCCCCAAAGCATCAGGAAATCCAGCCCCTTCGGCCAGCAAAGAGCAGAGAAGGAACGAAAAAAGAAAAAATTATACAGCAACTGTACCTTTTTCCAATCAAGACCTCAAGCCACTCGCCTCTCCACTGCAAAGGGACACCACCTCTGTGCAACCAAGGGAGCAAATCTCCCCATCCTTTTTCTCCCGGCTAGTGTGGCATGGCTCTGAGTGGAGGAACCTTGAAAACATTTGTACGGCGACAGAGGACCTCTGTGATGTTCCTCAGAGAAGCAAAGGTTCCCTTTCTCCTTCCCATAGGTAACAGGCCCTGATACTAAACCCTCTCCTCCCCGCCCCACACTTCTGCATGGCTCCAATTGGTAATGGGGGGGGGGGTTACTGTAGTGAAAATTTGTGATCTTGGAGGGAGCAGAAAACAGCTGTAACTTGGGAGAATTTAAAATGAAGATTATAGAATTCAAGAGCTCTATAAGTCTGTGAGATGTGAATTCCCCTGAAGCAAGACATTTTGGGAGGAAAAATTAGCCATCTCCTGCCTGAGCTGCATGGGAACTGAGAACCTTCTGACTTCAGAGGGGAGCAGAGTAAAAGCAAGTAATCTGTTTCAGAGAAGGGACGAGGGAGTCTCTTGGAGTTGTACTTTGCAAGTTTTAGCACCTAATAATTTAAGTGAAGAGGCTGCTTTTATATCATTCTTTACTTGTAGGTATAGGATTGGGGCATATACTTGCTTACTTATGTCTATCCCGTATATTGTTTACATGGTACTGCTAAATTGAAAAGTATGAAATGCTAATACTTAGTATTATTACACTCTTGATTCTCTTCTAAGGACCAGAGTAGAGAAGTGATGTAAGAACTGGCAAAAACAAGCTGTAGATTCTGTTAAAGTTTGCCAAATCTGAGCAATGCTAGTTATCTGTTTTATGGATAATTGGTCCTTCAAATGTCTTTGTGTCCTGAAAAATAATTGGAAACTAGATAAGAACAGGTGTGTAACGTCTTTAATGAATAAGGTGGAATCTATACCATTTTCTGTCTGTTGTAAACAAGTAGAGTAAAAAAACCAATAGTTGTAATCAATTTGGAAGAGAGTGAAGATGTAAGCTACAATCCTGTTCCCCAAGCCAGGGTAAAATGTTAACCCCTTCTGTACCGTGCTGATTTCTGTCTGTTTGATAACTCAGCTCAATCGAGGAGTCCGGTGGTACCTTAAAGACTAAGGTTTTGGGTACAAGCTTTCGTGGGTAAAAAACCTCACTTCTTCAGATGCAGTGAGGATTTTTACCCACGAAAGCTTATGCCCGAATAAATCTGTTAGTCTTTAAGGTGCCACTGGACTCCTTGTGGTTTTTGTGGATACAGACTAACACGGCTACCCCCTGATACTCAGCTCAATCGGTTTATCTGATACCTTCTGAATAAAAGAACTGAACCCCTTGGTATCAACAAAACAAACTGGAAACAATGGTAACTTCTGTTGGGCCAGCCTGTCCCTGGACATTACAGGAGGCAGGAGTGGGGCAGGAAGGAGCCTTCCTGACTACCTCTTGCCCTCTGTGCAAGTGTACAAGTAGGCTTTGGCAGAATTCAATTTTTATAGTCTGACAATTTCAACAAAATAGATCAATGTTTATTTTAAGCCTTTTTAAAAAAAAAAAAAAGTATCTATTTTTAAATTTTCACAGTTGTAGGAAATTAAGGGGAGGGCCAGACTATAGGGACTCAAACAATAATTATTTAATGACAGTAGCTATTGAGATTTTAAAAGTTAAAGCTTTATGTCTGTTAACTTTTAATGTTCACAGTTTGTGTTTTAACATATACAAAGTAAATATCCTTGAATCAAACTAAAATTCTCAAGCAGCGTTTTTCTTTCTTTTTCTATCTGTAAATTTGGATTATTATTGATGGAAATAGGTTTGTGTGTATGGTGAAATTGCCATTTATTGCCATTTACCAATAAAAATCTAATCCTTACAAGCCTGTGTATAAGAGACAGTCACAGGGACTTCTCTCTCTTGTGGTAAAATCTTACAATCTAGCTCATAATCTGGATACATACTAAGAGCTAAATTTTGCCACCCTTACTCACTTTGAATAGTATTTTACACTGCAAATAGTATGCTATTCAACTGTATTGACTTCCTGGGTGTTGAATCAAGCCCCAAAAAGACCTGACAGTAGTGAATCCATCCTCAGAGGGATTTAAGAACAAGTTTAAATGTATATATTTGGCTTTGCAAATTTACGTTACAGATTCCCCATGAGTGAATGTTCTGAAAAAGTAGACAAAATTGGGTAGTGATATTTAAATACTGGATTGCATTGCTTTCTCTCCCTTTTGTTTTGACATACTGAAATGTAGTTGTGTTTTGTAAAAATACCATCTGCTCTGATTTGGAATATATTGAGTTATCTACCTTTTGTCTTATAACATCACTCTGCATTTTTAATATTTATCTATATAAATATATGTTGGGAACTTCACCATGACAACTCCAGCTTGGATATAATTCAAAATAATAGCTAAAAATCAGTAATAGAGTTATTGCTATGTGACTGAAAGAATTAGTTAGCCATTATATATGTTTATATATATTTTGCTTGAGGATTGAATAATAAACATTAAAATAATTATATCCCACTGTTTTATCTTTTATTTTTCCCATTATGTTTAGAAACAGAAGAATTTCAATATTTTTCACAATGAAACTTAGTTGTAGTTTGCTTTTTGTGAGATGGGAACAGGATATTCTAAACTGATGTGGATGATGTATGTTAGCAGCTGGAATGACCTACATTTGAATAGAAAAAAGACCTTCTGATAATATGCAATTGATGTAGGGGATCCTGATGACTACAAGGGCTAATGCATAGGAGTAAGTAGGATCATGAGAATTATAGCTGTACATGAAGGGCCTATGTCCCTTAGGCTTGAAAAATCCCAGCTCTGTATAGATTGATATTTGTGCATTGGTATCACTAAGTGATAATATATGGCACTGCACCTTTAAAAGAAATGAGGGGCAAAGGGAGTCAGCAGTGAAGAAAGGGGCAGGGGTAGGGGAGGAGGAGCTGTATTTGTGGCTGGGAGAAGGAATGTGACTGTGACAAACAATTGTTCGAATGTGTTGGGCCCAGTGATATAATCTGAGCGAATAGCGTTAAAATGTATTTACAAGTAAAAGCATATTAGTTTATTTGTATTGTTTCTTTGGAGTAGTTTAATCTGACTAGACATTTAGTAAAATTACATAGTTATCGTCCTGCATTAAGTCAGGTCCAAGGGATGAAAAGGGAGGAAAGAAAGAAGGTGTAACGTGCTTTATGCTCCTGCTGCTGAAATAAACCTTTGATCTTTTCACTGCAGCAAGTTACTCCTCTTAGTAGTTTATAAGGTATATGATTTTTTTGTCTTTTGCCGTGGTGGCTTTTGTATCTTTTGTTTTTTTAAAGGAGCTGCCATGCTATTCTTAAATCTTCTGCCTTCAAATGCTGTTGAGCTTTCTTTTTCTTCTCTCTGGTTATACTGCTAGAATTGATATTTTTTTATGCCTTCAGAAGTTTTGCCAACAGAGTCTACACACAGCTCATGTTCAATTGACTCCTAGGCGATTTTCAGGTTAGGTCTGGATAAGTATTGGAACCTCAGCACATGAACTGGGAGTCCACAAATTGGGTTGGGAATGTCTTGAGAATTTTTTTTAATGAAATTGCACTTATATGACTATGGTCT
The DNA here is from genome assembly GCF_028017835.1 of Emys orbicularis. NCBI lineage: Eukaryota > Metazoa > Chordata > Testudines > Emydidae > Emys > Emys orbicularis. Next base: position 260,581,668 of record NC_088683.1, on the reverse strand, counting down.
GAAGAACCAAACCCATTAAGTTATTCTGCAGCATGTTAGCAAAACTGGAAAAATCATTTGACACATTTATTTGATAATTATATTCAGCAAAGGATCATTGTCTATTAGTCTTACTGATTGTACTACACCATCTGTGCTTGTCAAAGCAATAAATAATAATGAATTGCATATGCCATCTGTACTCAGATCTTTAATAATAATTAGGTAATAATAATCCCCAAGAAATCACTTGTTAACTGTGATAATTGATTAAAAGTAATAATTTTTGTAATAAACCATAATCAATGGTTTATAATAGCAATAATCTTTTTTTAAATGATAGCAGACACAGCATGTCTGAGCAGCTGTTCTGGAAAATTAGTAATTTTGCTGAGTTAATGACAGATTTTCTACCAATCAAAACCCAAGACATGATCTGCTAGACTTCTACCAGTGTTGATAATATTTTTCCAGTAAGGAAAGTACTGTAAATATCCATCAATTTAGTTCCTATTAATAATAAATTACCTTAACAAAAGTTCTTGTTAGATTTAAAAGGCAGAGATGGTTAGTGGTATAAGTAAAAAGTAGGACTGTTTGCAATGGACTGTAGTGCAGCAAGGGAACTTTCCCACAAATCCTGGCTTGCTCAAGCATTCTTTATGCACACAAGTAAGTCCACAGATTTGTATGTGAATTGAGCCTACAGTCCAGTCCTGTAAACACGTAGGCCCCAATTCAGCAAAGCACTTACTCCTGTGCTTAACTTTAAGCTTGTGCCTGAGTCTCATTGACTTAAAATTAAGTATGTTTTTAAATGCGCTGATGACTTAGTGCCTTATAGTCATGCTTAACTCTTCAAATGCAATACAGTGTTACATTTGTACAATAAACTAAGATAAGGGGGAAGGCAGGGGTTAAAGGGGTAAATAAAATCCTATTTGTATAATTAAATCAGGTGCATAGCTGTTACAAATTCTTTGGAAATATATATAGTTCTTTATAATGATTAATAAATTACTGGAAGAAATATGAGATCCACAAAAATCTATCTCATAGGAGTAGTGCTGGGCCAAATTTTTCATACATAATGGGTTTTTGGCAAATAAAAAGGGGGGGGCAGATTTGGTAACACCAAAGCATTTTGTGCATTTGTGTTGACTTTGCTGAATTGTTTGTTTCAGAAAAAAAAACATTCTGAGAAAACCAAACATTTTTGTTTTATTTGTTTTTAAAACAAAAACATTTCAATGTTCTTTAATTTTATTTTAAAGATTAATATATATTTTAAAATTATCAAAATCTAAACAAAACGTTCTGATTTTTGTCAGAATGAAGATTGCATTTGAAAAATTTTCAGCTCTTTGAAATTGCCAGTGAACTGAAAAATCCATTATTTGCCCAACTCTATGTAGGAAAAACAGAGTCACCAAACATCCACTAGATGGGAATGACCTTCATTCCCTACTATATATTGCCTGGATTCAAACTGTTGGCTATGGCTAAAAGGTATCCAGAAGCCTTCATTCCCATAACCTGTGCTAATGTAAGAGGGAGTCATGTATTTTTTTAAAAATCTAATACACTGAGAGGAGGGAGAGTAGAGCAAGTTTTTTTTGTGAGATTTTTGGGGGGGGAAAGTCTTTTCTTAAAGGAAATTTTTCATGAAAAATTTTCAGTCTGTCTTTTTTCAGTTTTTGCAAAATATGAAAATTAGTCCATTCTGAACACTTCAGAATTAAACCAACATTGTTTCCCCCCCCCCGCACAAAAATAGGTTTTCATTTTTGACCAGCTCTGTAAAGATGAGTTTTGTGAATGCCAGTTGCAGCTCTTGTATCACAAACTCTCCACCAGGCTTTGCACTTATTGGTGGACGCCGCAGAAAGGCCAAGAACAGGACGACCACAAGACTTAACTACTCCTGTTATTCCTAGAGGAAGACCCTCAGATCAGGGTTGAAGTGTGCTGGCAGAGTAATGTGAGGGGGAAGTTTAACTTGCTGCTGCATTATTTGTGATTGGAGGACTTCATTGACCAAGACTCTCATTCCAATGCTTTCACCAGTACTAAATTCTCACACAGGTTTTTATTTCACTGAATTTTAAGATGCAATATAAATTATTTCTGGATATGCAAATTAGCCCTATAAAATTTACATAAAAGTGTAATGTGATAGCAGCTACGTGTCTTTAATTTTTTCCCCAAAGGATCCTTGATATTTGTGTGTGCGTTTTGTGTAGATTTCAGGTTGAATTTTCAACCCAAAACACACAAATGCATACACATGGATTGGGGGCTTCAGTCTAAGAATTTAAAAATCAGAAGACCTGACCTGTGTGTGTGTATATACACCTCTTAACTCTTGTGTGTATTTTGATTGGGCTGGCAATCTTGTTTTGTTCATGCCAATAATTATCTAATACAACAGGTTCACCAAAGCAATATGAACCCTAAAACAGACTGATTTCAATTCCCATCCTTTTTAGTTCAGGTAAAACATTTCACTCAACTGTACCTAAATAACTCAGTGTTATAAATAGGATCCTGCTATAATGCTCATTCAATATTTGAACCCACTAATATTTAAGAATGCTTTTATCTTTTTTGGGGGGGGGAAGGCAGGCGTGAAAGGGGCAAATAAAATATTATATTTATAAAGATTGCTCTTTCCCAAGATGACACACTGTATTTTTGATAAAATTATAAGAATATTGTTTCTGGATTACAGTACCAATCTCCCAAATAAAATATAAGATTCACTTCTTTATAAAAGCTTTAGTAACAGCCCTAAAGACTGGCCTGGTATCATTACCCAGAAGAGAAGTAAGAAATATTCTAACAACAACTAAATATATATAACATAACAAAAGGAAGAGATAAGAATACAGTTATATGGACTGTAGGTTGCTTTACATAATTTTGTCTAAATACTACAGTGATTTAGTGCATAGGAAAGAGCTAGATAGCAATACGAAGAGAGATACAAGTGTTGCTTTGGAGAAAGTTCTCACAAGTCAGGAGAAATTAAGGCACTTGACATCAGACTCCTTTATAGCTTTTATATCGCCATGTGTAAAACACTCAGATTCCAAGTTGTATATTTGCTGTTCATAGCTACAAAGTAATGCCTTATCTGTTCTGTTGTAAATTAAACCAAACTATGGGTGTTTTCATGTACTGTAAAACTCTGTGTCTCAGCAAACTGCCAAGAGAATGAATGATTCCCTCTCTTCTAATAGCAGGATCCAGAATATTTATCAGTATATCTGACAAGATTAGAAGAGGCTGAAAATAATATACTCAGGTTTTATATAGAATCCCTAATATTCAACAATAATATTGGAAGGTTAGTGGAAGAGAATTGTGCTAAGTAACTTTGCTGTAGATTTACAATTCTGTTAGCAAATGTACAGTACTTAATATTTAATCGGACATGATGGTACCAATTCTAATCAGTTTCAGAATATTCTTAAATTGTGTTCATCCCTGTGCTGTTGGAGTACCTGCATAATTAAACACTTAGACACATACTCAGCTCTTGAATTCAAATGCTGTATCTTAATGAAGAGAAAAAGAGGTTATATTTGACCCTAAATATTCACAAAGAAACATCAGCCATCTTGAACATTCTGTGACACTAAATACAGCTATGAGGTACTCTACTGTGTTAGATTGGCAAAGAAAGAACGAGACTCCCTTCCTTCCCCTGATCCCAAAGGAAAATTTATCCCTGGCATGCTATATACAGTGAAGACACTGCAAAGGTTTTTTTTAAGATAAAGCTCTGTTTCTATGCCTCTATTATTATTTGTACATTTAGGTACATTATAATATAATTGAAATGCCCGGGTGAAATTTTTCAGTCAAAACTTTTTTTTTTTTTTTTTTTACAAAAAATGCTGATAGACTAAAATATTCTACGAATTCATATCCATTTTAGCCAATTGTCTCAGTCGAAAAGGGGGGGGGGGTTAAGAAATGTTAAAGTGGTTCATTTTGACATTAAAAAAACATGATTTTTCAGGCTAGATTTAAAAGTAGACTTGGGCACCATTCACAAAACCAAGGTGGAGAAGGAGGTAATGGTAAATAATTATTCATTGGAGCAGGGACTGGCACCCAGGTGTTCTCTCTTCACCCCTGACCCCAGCTGAGTGCCTGAACCTCCAGGCTGTAGAGCAGGGGTGGCCAAACTGTGGCTTGCAAGCCACATGCAGCAGTTTTACAGTTAAACTGTAGCTCACTGAGCTCCCCATTCTCCACCTACCAGATTTGGGGTGGGGGGGAGCTCGGCTTCTGCCCTGCAGCGGGGGGCGGGCTAGCGGCTTCTGCGGCTGAAGCCCCGAGCCCCAACACCCTGCAGGGCAGATGCTAGTTGACCCACCACCCCTCTGCAGGGCAGAAGCCCAAGCTCCCATCCCCAGTCTGGTAGGCAGAGAATGGGTTGGGGGGGCATCAGGAGCTCTGGAAAATACTTCAAGAGAATTTAAGCCCTGGTGACCCCGATAGTGTGAGAGTGAGACGGATAGAAAGGGAAGCTCGCACATGCGCACTATATATTAGGAAATTGCATTGTTTGGTATTCAGACGTTGTGCTGTGCAGACCTTGTGTGCTCGCAATCTCCCTGCATTTTGCAGAATATAGGTTGTGTTTACCGTTGTGGCAAGGCACCTTCTCGATCTCACCATCCTCAGCTGTTTTTAGCCTTGGCGAGACGGGCTTGGGGTAAAACAGTCCCTCTTGGCTGCACAGGGGCAGTCCGCCCCTTCTTTCAGCCAGTCTTTTAGGCTTGTTTTTCTCCCTTATGGGAGGGAATGCAGCCTCCCCTCCTGGTGACGCTTGCTGTTCCTCGCCTACTGGCAGCTTGACTCCCCCCTCTCTCCTCAACGGGGGAGGGTTTAAAAAGGTCTCAGGTAGCCCTTAGTTGGAATCAGCTGATCCTAATTGACCTCAGGTAACACTCTCTCAGTGAAGTGAGAGAGTGGGAGTACAGAGATGAGGTGAAAAAGGAACAGAGGGAATGTGGCCATGAAAGCCTTGAAAACAAGGCAAGTGTGGACAGAGAAGGATGAGGAGGACCAATAGAGACCTTCTCCATAGATGTGAGCTGACTGAATATGAGCAAGTTTGAGAGGTCATTGGGATGAGCATTGCAGCAATAGAGCAATGAAGTGACAAGTATGAATGAATGATTCAGCAGGGAGCATGAAGGTTGGGCAGATGTTGGCTTTTGAAGTAACAGTGGTTAGGCTGGCAGAGTCTGCTATTTTTTTGGAAAGTTGAACATAGTGCTGAAGATAATGGAGTAGAAAGGAAGACAAGTGAGACAGAGACACAGCTTGCCAGGTTGGGAGATGTCTATCTTGGAGGTGATCCAGAGAAAGTTAAGATGAAGAGGAAAGGAGTCCAGGGAGAGGAGTCAGTCGAAGATATGAAGGACAGGTGTCTGTTGTCATCATAGTGCAGGTAAAATTGTGAAATTATTCACCCAATTAAGAAGAGGGAGGTAGAGAAGAGCATGGAGCTGAGTAGCTTATTTGGTAGGGTCATTTTTCTGCTTCTTTAGTAAGTGGTCAAAGATGGTTTTAAAAACGAGTTAGTTATGCAGAATAATGAACGAAAAACATTAAGTTAAGATTGTAGTGTTAACAAGTCTTAGGGAACAAATTCTTAACATGTACAAAATGGCCTAACTTCACTGAAGTCAATGGAGCTATTGCAATTTACATCAGCTGAGGATCTGGCCCTAGATCTTTCCAAATGTTTACAAAAATGGCATTGGACAACTGTTTTTTTTTTAAAGTTAAAGCAGTAAACAACTGATAAAGTAGACGAGAAAGCCTATATCTTTCCCTTGAATGCTCAATTGCGTTTTGCAAGAAATGCAGTTCTTGCTCAGTGGTTCAGATAAATGGTTCAAGGAATGAATCTCAAAAGCAACATACTTGGGAGGAAATTTGTGTGGGATGGTGAACATGCAGGGGTGCTGGAAACAGAGGCGCTGACTTCCCCAGTTCCCAGGAGGTGCTCAACCCCCACTCCGCCCCAGGCCCTGCCCCCACTCCACCCCTTCGCCCAAGCCCCCACCCCTGCTCTGCCTCTTATGGCACCCCCTCCTCCCCTTCCCCCTAGTGTCTCCTGAACAGCTGACCACAGTAGGCGTGAGGCGCTGGGAGGGAGGGGCAGGAGCTGACCACGGTGGGCGGGAGGTGCTGGGAGGGAGGGGGAGGAGCTGATCTGCAGGGCTGCTGGTGGGTGCTGAGCACCCACTATTTTTTTTCCCCATGGATGCTCCAGCCCCAGAGCACCCATGGAGTCGATGCCTATGGCTGGAAATATGGCAACACTTATAAAATGTAAAAATCTTGCGGGTAAAAGCAAATATCACGTAGAAAATTAACAGCTAGTGGAAGGTTGGTTTTAATTAAAACTGACATTAAAAATAATGAAACTTTCTCAACATATCGACTAAATGCCTAAATCCATGTCAGATTACATTTTGTTTCTCCCCGGTATTGCAGAATTGGTGTAATGTTGTGGAAACTTCTCTCCAAATAATGAAGTCACTCTTTAATTTAACATCAAACTACATAACCGGTATAAAATTGTTTGATCCCTAAATACTAAAATAAAACTCACCCTACAGCCCATAAGGTTAATACGGAGAGTAGTTCAGCTCCTTAGAGACTAATTACACAGAGAAAGCAACAAACTTACTCTTTATGTCTGATTCTAGAACTGGCTATATCCAATTATTCAAGTCAACAGCAAAAATTGATATTTATGTAGCCTCCTTCTTAGCAATGGCGTTTCCCCCTTCGTTTTCTCCCCTACAAATAAAGTTAACTAATATCCAACAGGATATTAATGTTCAACAAATCAAGACTTTTAAAATAATACCTCACAAGGTACACTTTGTACAAAACATATCATAATCATATCACCCTGGCAAATATGGGATTCCAGGGTACTATTTTGAGGTAGAGAGTGTCACAATGGGGTCTTGCAGGTTGTTTCCCTTAGGAGGAGAAATTGATGTTAGAGTCAGGTATTCCTTTGATGCAATTCTGCTTATTTACAAAGTCCTGTTCCTTTGAACACGATAGGACTCAAACAGCAGGAGACAGTTTCTTTACTCACAGTTCCAAGCCTCTTTCAGTCAACACTCTGCCCAAAAAGCGCTCTATAGGCTTTTTCTCTGAGCCATCTTCTTAGTCCTACCCTGGCGGTCTTCTAGCTTTCTGCTGCTTCTATGGGTGTTTCTCAGGTGTTTCTGCTCTTTCTCTTCTGCACTCGCGCGCGTGCACACATACATATACACACAGCTGCAATCCAATGAATTCCCTGCCCTTGCATTTGTTCTCAGACCCCCAAGAAATTCTTTGGACTGCATGGCCTACCACGGCGCCGAGCTTGCGTGTGGTCTTATTTCCTTTGCTTCAGCTATCAAAAGATCATTTAATTGTTCCTTCATTTATCTTGAAAGGAAAGCACCTATCACACCCAACAACTTCAGTGAGGTGCTTTGATTGTCCAATCCGCAGCATAACAGTATGAACTTAATGCAGAGGACAATTACCATTAACTGTAGCTGGGAAATGATTACAGTGTGAGCAAGTAGTTTATATGCAGGGACAGAGAAAAGGATGAATTTAGGATTTGACAAAGGCATATATGTTCAGACAGTGTTGCTGCTATGCTATGGCATATTTCTTCCCTCTTGTTTTCCCTAGTCCCAAAAACACCTTGCTGACAGGAAGATTTGCCTTGCTCTATGAACTGGGCAAAAGATCATATTATGATCGTGTCTATACTAGGGAAAAAAACATCATGTTAGCAAACATGTTAACGAGCATTTGAACTACACGTGCTGTTGAAAATCACTTAGCAACTAGGATAGACAAGGACAGTTGTGTTTAAAAATGTGTTAGCTGGGCCTGGCTTAGGACAAGTTCATGCTAAAGGTAAAATGATATTTAACATTGTGCTATTTAAAAATTGTTAGTTAACTTTTTCAAACACATGCTTTTTCCCAATATACACAAGGCTTATGTGACAGAAAATCAGAACCACCATGTCATCTATTGACCTAGACTTTAGGGAATTACCATTCATGGTTACATGTAAATATTTTCCAATATATATGCAGAGTACGGAGAGCTTACATGGTAGCATTATATCAATGACAAACAGCTTTTACATTACTATTGTTGTCATGGAGATCTCTTCAATTCTCGATTCAACTCATTAACTTAGCAGGATTGGCAACACAGGCCAAATTCATCTTTGCTATGGCTTTTACCAAAAGTGTATCAGTTTCTGAGAGAACATGTAAAGGAAATGCGGTGGATCTAATATACCTCGATTTCAGTAAAGCGTTTGATACGGTACCACATGAGGAATTATTGGTTAAATTGGAAAAGATGGGGATCGATATGAAAATCCAGAGGTGGATAAAGAACTGGTTAAAGGGGAGACTGCAGCGGGTCGTACTGAAAGGTGAACTGTCAGGTTGGAGGGAGGTTACCAGTGGAGTTCCTCAAGGTTCGGTTTTGGGTCTGATTTTATTTAATCTATTTATTACTGACCTCGGAACCGAATGTAGGAGTGGGCTGCTAAAGTTTGCGGATGACACAAAGTTAGGAGGTATTGCCAATTCGGAGAAGGATCGGGATATCCTGCAGGGAGACTTGGATGACCTTGTAAACTGGAGTAATAGTAATAGGATGAAATTTAATAGTGAGAAGTGTAAGGTGATGCATTTAGGGATGACTAACAAGAATTTTAGTTATAAGCTGGGGACGCATCGGTTGGAAGTAACGGAGGAGGAGAAGGACCTCGGAGTCCTGGTTGATCGCAGGATGACTATGAGTCGGCAATGTGACGTGGCCGTGAAAAAAGCTAATGCGGTCTTGGGATGCATTAGGCAAGGTATTTCTAGTAGGGATAAGGAGGTGCTGCTTCCGTTATACAAGGCGCTGGTGAGACCTCATTTGGAGTACTGTGTGCAGTTCTGGTCTCCCATGTTTAAAAAGGATGAACTCAAACTGGAACGGGTACAGAGAAGGGCCACTAGGATGATCCGAGGAATGGAAAACCTGTCGTATGAAAGGAGACTCGAGGAGCTCGGTTTGTTTACCCTAACCAAAAGGAGGCTGAGGGGGGATATGATTGCTCTCTTTAAATATATCAGAGGGATAAATACCAGGGAGGGAGAGGAATTATTTCAGCTCAGTACTAATGTGGACACGAGAACAAATGGATATAAACTGGCCGTCGGGAAGTTTAGGCTTGAAATTAGACGACGGTTTCTAACCGTCAGAGGGGTGAAGTTCTGGAACAGCCTTCCGAGGGAAACAGTGGGGGCGAAAGACCTCTCTGGCTTTAAGATTAAGCTTGATAAGTTTATGGAGGGGATGGGTTGATGGGATAATGTGATTTTAGTCAATAGGTCAATAACATGCCATCGCTGGTAATTAGTATCAATGGTCAATGTGGGTCTGGCTGGAGAATCTTGCCCGCATGCTCGGGGTTCTGCTGATCGCCATATTTGGGGTCGGGAAGGAATTTTCCTCCAGGGTAGATTGGCAGAGGCCCTGGAGGTTTTTCGCCTTCCTCCGCAGCATGGGGCAGGGGTCGCTTGCTGGAGGATTCTCTGCGACTTGAAGTCTTTAAATCATGATTTGGGGACTTCAACAGCTGAGTCAAGGGAGAGAATTATTCCAGGAGTGGGTGGGTCAGCTTTTGTGGCCTGCATTATGCGGGAGGTCAGACTAGATGATCATAATGGTCCCTTCTGACCTTAAAGTCTATGAGTCTATGAGTCTATGTAGTAGTAGCCCCGATGGTTTGTTTTGTTAATTTAAATGGCTGACCTTACTAAACCCAATCCCTCATTGGGCTGGTTCCAGAGCTAAGCAAAAACTACAGATGGGGTAAGCAATGTTTGGAAACTGCCTGGAAAACACCTACAGAATCTGGATTCACTCAAGAGACTTTTGGCCAGTTAACTTCTGGAGGTTTATATCCACATTCACCACTTACAACTGTTTTATACAGGGGTTCCATGAGCTCCATAATGTTCAGTTTGAGGGCCAAAAAGAGAGCTTTCCAACACTCAATTCTACAGCACAGCTTGCTTCTGCTCATTCTTGTTCCTTGTGTTCCAATTTTTGCAAAAGCATGTATTTCCCTATCCTCTGTGGACGATAGCAGTAATGAAATCCTATGCAAAATTCAAACGAGATTGATTACAGGGCTCATCAGGTTTGGGACATTTGGACCAAGTTTAGAATCAAATCTATGCCAGTTCCTACCTTTCATAACACTGGTCTACAATTTTTGAGAAGTCGTCTGCTTCAGAGATAAAATGTGCTATTTATTATGTATTTTGATGTGCTGAATTCAAATATGACAATTAAAACAACTGATTGGCTACTGTTTCTAAGATATTTAAGTTTTTACATTTCATGTCTATGTATATTGTGTAGATAGTAGAGTTTTAATCATAAATTGTAAACCTAGGTCTTTTCATGTGTTTATGGTTGCTTTACATGATAATATTTCACCTGTCCTGTTTATGTAACACTTTAAAAATCAGCAAAAGGGTTATATAAATAAAATTTATTATGAAACAAAAGGCAAAAAACTATTCTGTACATAGTTTAGTCCTATTCAGTGTCTACTCAGCGCTTCTTGGCTTGTCTCTTGTATTCATTAAATGGAGCATCTCTTGTCACTGTCCAGCAATAGGCTGCAAGCATCGATGGGCTCCATTTGCCCTGATAGCGTTTCTCCATTGTTGCAATGTCCTGGTGAAATCGCTCGCCGTGCTCGTCGCTCACTGCTCCACAGTTCGGTGGAAAAAAATCTAGATGAGAGTGCAAAAAATGTATCTTTAGTGACATGTTGCAACCAAGGCTTTTGTATGCCTTGAGGAGGTTTTCCACCAACAACCTGTAGTTGTCTGCCTTGTTGTTTCTGAGAAAATTTATTGCCACTAACTGGAAGGCTTTCCATGCCGTCTTTTCCTTGCCACGCAGTGCATGGTCAAATGCATCATCTCGAAGAAGTTCACGAATCTGAGGACCAACAAAGACACCTTCCTTTATCTTAGCTTCACTTAACCTTGGAAATTTTCCACGGAGGTACTTGAAAGCTGCTTGTGTTTTGTCAATGGCCTTGACAAAGTTCTTCATCAGACCCAGCTTGATGTGTAAGGGTGGTAACAAAATCTTCCTTGATTCAACAAGTGGTGGATGCTGAACACTTTTCCTCCCAGGCTCCAATGACTGTCGGAGTGGCCAATCTTTCTTGATGTAGTGGGAATCTCTTGCACGACTATCCCATTCGCAGAGAAAACAGCAGTACTTTGTGTATCCAAACTAAGCAAGAGAGCAACAACCTTCAAATCGCCACAAAGCTACCACTGATGTTGGTCATAGTTTATGCACCTCAAAAGTTGTTTCATGTTGTCATAGGTTTCCTTCATATGGACTGCATGACCAACTGGAATTGATGGCAAAACATTGCCATTATGCAGTAAAACAGCTTTCAGACTCGTCTTCAATGAATCAATGAACAGTCTCCACTCATCTGGATCGTGAACGATGTTGAGGGCTGCCATCACACCATCGATGTTGTTGCAGGCTACAAGATCACCTTCCATGAAGAAGAATGGGACAAGATCCTTTTGACAGTCACGGAACATGGAAACCCTAACATCACCTGCCAGGAGATTCCACTGCTGTAGTCTGGAGCCCAACAGCTCTGCCTTACTCTTTGGTAGTTCCAAATCCCTGACAAGGTCATTCAGCTCACCTTGTGTTATGAGGTGTGGTTCAGAGGAGGAGGATGGGAGAAAATGTGGGTCCTGTGACATTGATAGTTCAGGACCAGAAGTTTCATCCTCTTCCTCGTCTGACTCAAGTGAGAATGATTCTGGTGCATCAGGAACCGGCAGTCCTTCTCCGTGGGGTACTGGGCGTATAGCTGATGGAATGTTTGGATAATGCACAGTCTACTTTTTCTTCTTTGACACACCTTTCCCAACTGGAGGCACCATGCAGAAGTAACAATTGCTGGTATGATCTGTTGGCTCTCTCCAAATCATTGGCACTGCAAAAGGCATAGATTTCCTTTTCCTGTTCAACCACTGGCGAAGATTTGTTGCACAAGTGTTGCAGCATATGTGTGGGGCCCACCTCTTGTCCTGATCTCCAATTTTGCAGCCAAAAGAAAGGTGATAGGCTTTCTTAACCATAGTGCTTATACTGTGCTTTTGTGATGCAAAAGTCACTTCACCACAAACATAGCAGAAGTTATCTGCACTGTTCACACAAGTACGAGGCATCTCTGCTCACTTTGGCTAAACAGAAATGTGTCCCTTTGCAAAATCAAACACTGACAAATAAGAGAGCACGACACTGTATGATTTCTAGAGCTGATATAGGGCAATTTGTTCAGCAGAGTGATGTAAGCTTCGTTATGATTGCATCATCCAGGACTTCTAGGAATAACATGATGCAATTCATATCATGTATGACGCAATACCAGCTTCAGATTGCATCATTCATTGTTTTGCCTAAAAAGCAAGTACTGTCCAAACCCAGTCATAGATTTATTCATAGATCCAGTCAAAGATGTATTTTAGTCATTTCTGGTTTAAATTGAGATCCCTTCCCTTTATAACTCACTTATCCTCCGCCATTCCCAAGTCAAGGGTCGTATATACTGACCCAGTAGCATATCTTGAAAACTAGAGCCAATCAACAATTTTAAGCATCATTTTCGTTCTCAGTGACCCAGAATTAGTAAAGTTTGACTACATTTATTTCAGAAGCATTTTGGCTGTAGAGCAGTGTAACCTATTCACTTCTTAACTGTGTGATGCTCAGTTACCTATTAATCTTATTGGCCTTCACATTTTTGCTATGGCTGACAGGATTAGCTCTGAAAAGCTCTTACATTTTACCAGTGATCTAAACAACTGCATGAGTACAAAACACCACCTACTAATGTTTAGCTGAAGTTAACAAACCTTCTTTGTAGCTCATGTACAGGATTTCAGGAGCAGACTGTATCCCTTCTGCAAAGATAACATGCTTGCCCCATGCTCGGATACTCTGAAAAAACAAGCCAGTCCTCTCAAAGCCATTTTTAACCTTTTAAATTTGAGAAAATTTGGAACATTGGTGAGGAAAATCCTGGAGGAAACTATTAGATTAGCTAAGCATTCTCAGCTCCCTCCCCACATGAATTTTCAACAACAGACTGTTTGAACAACTGGTGCTAGTGTAGCTGTTCAGTGGCGTTCTCCAGAGACTGCCATGCAAACAGGCAGATGGAGGTGTTTTTCAACCACTATGTCTAGTTGTCTATCCAAAAGCATCGGATAATTTTACAGATTGTATATTATCTTTGTGACATTTAAACTTTTTGCAGAAAAGAGTTTATACTAACTTCTCATGAACAGAGAATGCAATTTAGACTCATAGACTCATAGACTTTAAGGTCAGAAGGGACCAATATGGTCATCTAGTCTGACCTCCCGCATGATGCAGGCCACAAAAGCTGACTCACCCACAACAGAATCTTCCAGCCTGCGACCCCTGCCCTATGCTGCGGAGGAAGGCGAAAAACCTCCAGGGCCTCTGCCAATCTACCCTGGAGGAAAATTCCTTCCCGACCCCAAATATGGCGATCAGCAGAACCCCGAGCATACAGGCAAGATTCTACAGCCGGACCCTCATTTTACCCGCGATGGCCCGTTAATGCCTAATTGACTAAAATCACATTATCCCATCAAACCATTCCCTCCATAAACTTATCAAGCCTAATCTTGAAGCCAGAGAGGTCCTTCGCCCCCACCGTTTCCCTCGGAAGGCTGTTCCAAAATTTTACCCCTCTGACGGTTAGAAACCTTCGTCTAATTTCAAGCCTAAACTTCCCCACGGCCAGTTTATATCCATTCGTTCTCGTATCCACATTACTACTAAGCTGAAATAATTCCTCTCCCTCCTTGGTATTAATCCCTCTGATATATTTAAAGAGAGCAATCATATCCCCCCTCAGCCTTCTTTTGGTTAGGCTAAACAAACCGAGCTCCTCGAGTCTCCTTTCATAGGAAAGGTTTTCCATTCCTCGGATCATCCTAGTGGCCCTTCTCTGTACCCGTTCCAGTTTGAGTTCATCCTTTTTAAACATAGGAGACCAGAACTGCACACAGTACTCCAAATGAGGTCTCAACAGCGCCTTGTATAACGGAAGCAGCACCTCCCTGTCCCTACTAGAAATACCTCGCCTAACGCATCCCAAGATCGCATTAGCTTTTTTCACAGCCACGTCACATTGCCGACTCATAGTCATCCTGCGATCAACCAGGACTCCGAGGTCCTTCTCCTCCTCCGTCACTTCCAACCTATGCGTCCCTAACTTATAACTAAAAATCTTGTTAGTCATCCCTAAATGCATCACCTTACACTTCCCACTATTAAATCTCATCCTATTATTGTTACTCCAATTTACAAGGTCATCCAAGTCTCCCTGCAAAATATCCCGATCCTTCTCCGAATTGGCAATACCTCCCAACTTTGTGTCATCCGCAAACTTTATCAGCCCACTCCTACATTCGGTTCCGAGGTCAGTAACGAATAGATTAAATAAAATCGGACCCAAAACCGAACCTTGAGGAACCCCACTGGTGACCTCCCTCCAACCCGACAGTTCCCCTTTCAGTACTACCCGCTGCAGTCTCCCCTTTAACCAGTTCTTTATCCACCTCTGGATTTTCATATCGATCCCCATCTTTTCTAATTTAACCAGTAATTCCTCGTGCGGCACAGTATCAAACGCTTTACTAAAATCTAGGTAAATTAGATCCACCGCATTTCCTTTATCTAGAAGGTCTGTTACTTTCTCAAAAAAGGAGATCAAGTTGGTTTGGCACGATCTTCCTTTCGTAAACCCATGTTGTAATTTGTCCCAATTGCCATTCACCTCAAGGTCCTTAACTACTTTTTCCTTCAAAATTTTTTCCAAGACCTTGCATACTACAGAAGTTAAACTAACAGGCCTGTAGTTACCCGGGTCACTTTTTATCCCCTTCTTGAAAATAGGAACCACATTAGCTATTTTCCAGTCCATCGGTACCTCCCCCGAGTTTACAGATTTATTAAAAATTATTGCCAAGGGGCTTGCAATTTCTCGCGCCAGCTCCTTCAATATTCTAGGATGAAGATCATCCGGTCCACCCGATTTAGTCCCATTTAGCTGGTCAAGTTTGGCTTCCACCTCTGATACTTTAATGTCAATTGCCCCTCCTTTATTCCCCTCTGTCCCGCTCCCTCTATTCCTAAGCCCTTCATTAGCCTTATTAAACACCGATGCAAAATATTCATTTAGATATTGTGCCATGCTTAGATTGTCCTTAATCTCCACTCCATCTGCAAGCTTCAGTGGCCCCACTTCCTCTTTCTTTGTTTTCTTCCTATTTATATGGCTATAAAACCTCTTACTATTGGATTTAATTCCCCTCGCGAGGTCCAACTCTACACGGCTTTTGGCCTTTCTCACCGCATCCCTACATGCTCTGACCTCAATAAGGTAGGTTTCTTTGCCGATCTCTCCTCTCTTCCATTCTTTGTACGCTTTCTGTTTTTTCTTAATCGCCCCTTTGAGACGCCCGCTCATCCAGCTGGGTCTAATTCCCCTGCCTACTGACCGTTTCCCCTTTCTCGGGATACAGGCCTCGGACAGCTCGTGCAACTTCAGCTTGAAATAATCCCAGGCCTCATCTGCCTTTAGCTCTCTAAGTATGTTAGCCCAATCCACTTCCCTAAGTAGTTGCCTTAATTTATTAAAGTTGGCCTTTTTGAAATCGTAAACCTTAGTCACAGTCATAGTTTTATTTCTGTTAACCCTTCCATTTAGTTTAAACCAAATTAGCTCATGGTCACTCGAGCCAAGGTTGTCCCCTACAACCATTTCCTCAACGAGGTCCTCACTACTCACCAGCACCAAATCTAAAATGGCATCCCCCCTCGTCGGTTCAGCTACTACTTGATGAAGGAATTCATCTGCTAGCACGTCTAGAAACATCTGAGCCCTATTATTGTTACTAGCATTTGTTCCCCAATCTATGTCTGGGAAGTTAAAGTCCCCCATGATCACACAGCTCTTATTAGTTTTTACTTCCTTAAAAACATTAAATAGTTCTCTGTCCGCATCCAGGCTAGATCCCGGCGGTCTATAGCACACCCCGAGCAGTATCTCAGGGGAGGCTCTAGTAGTTCTTTTACCCAGTGTAATTGTTGCCCAGACAGACTCCGTCTTATCCATTCCATCACTTATTATTTCTTTACATTTTAGCTCATTATTGACATACAATGCCACACCCCCACCTTTACCTTTTTTCCGGTCATTCCTAAACAGCACATACCCTTCCATACCTGTACTCCAGTCATGACTACCATTCCACCACGTTTCGGTTATTCCTACGATATCAGGTTTCATTTCTCGGACCAGGAGCTCCAATTCCTCCATTTTGTTACCTAGGCTTCTCGCATTGGTGTATAAACATCTTACCGTATGCTGTCTATCCTTTCTCCCATTAGTTATGCACTTTGGTACGGACCCTGTAGTGTCCATCTGCCCCCTCCTTCTTATGTCCAATTCCCTACCCCTACCTATATCTGTGCTTTTCTCCTCGCCCTCTTTTTCAGTGTTGGAATCTGGCGTGGAGATCAACTGGACATCTCCCAACTGTCTCCCCCAAGTTCCTAGTTTAAAGCCCTTCTGATGAGATGAGCCAGCCTCCCTCCCAGAAGTCTATTTCCTTCCCTACTCAGGTGAAGTCCATCCCGCGAGAACAGCTGTCTGTCCCCGAAAGCTTCCCAGTGGCCATACATCCCAAAGCCCTCCTTATAGCACCACTCCCTTAGCCAGCTATTTATCCTCACAATCCTGTCTGCCCTTTGCTGTCCTTCTCTAGGAACAGGCAGAATCCCACTGAAGATAATCTGAGCCTCGACTTCCTTAAGCGTCTTCCCCAGCCTGGCATAATCTCCCTTGATTCTCTCTAGCGAGAACCTAGCCGTGTCATTCGTTCCTGCATGAAGGATGATCAAGGGGTTCTTACCCGCTCCTTTTAGGATCCTTTTCAACCACAGGTCCACATCCCGTATCTTAGCGCCCGGCAGACAGCACACCCTTCTGTTTTCCGGGTCCGCTCTGGTTACAGGCCTGTCTAACCTCCTCAGTAAGGAGTCCCCAATCACATAAACCTGCCTTTGCCTGGGGGCAGCGCAATCTACCAATCTATCCCCTGTTCCCTGCGGCCGTAACTCCTGTCTGTCTCTATTTTCCCTTATAGTCCCCCTATTGCCATCCTGTATCCTCCCGGGGCCAAGTGTTGATGCTACTTCCATCAACTCCTCCCCCCTGTGTATTGGACTAGCTGCCCTTCTTTTCTTCCTCTGCCTCCCACCATCAGGTACCACCTGCTGCGTCCCCTCCTCGTTAGCCAAACACCCAAACCTGTTCCTGAGTTCTATTTCCCCCTCACTAGCCCTCCTTTTCCTTGGCCTGCTTCTCACGGTCACATGCTTCCACTGCTCTTGTTCTCCCCCCGACATTCCCCCCTCACAGACCATAGCCCCCGCTTCCATCTGCACCCCTGAGCATGCCCCTTCAGCCACCCCTTGCCTTTGCTCCATTAGCTGCTCAAACCCCCTTCTAAACTCTACCAGGGTCTCTACCTGCATCTCCAACCCCCGAACCTTTTCCTCTAACAGGGCAAGTAGGCGGCATTTCATACAGACATACCTCTGATCAGGTGCACCTGCTAGGACCATATACATACCGCAGCTGCTACATGCTTTCATCTGCATTGTGTCCCCTGCTGCCTGGCTCATGGCTGCTATGGTCTCTGCCTGCAGCCTCTGAGGGAACAAAGCACACCGGCCACCGCGCCCGCCTGCCTCCCCTTCCACCTCCCCCTGTAAACTCCCACTTAAACTCCCCTGTTAGCAGCCCTGTTGGCCGGCTCCTGGGGGCCGCTGCTCGCTGCTAGGGCCGCTGCTCGGCTGGGAGGCCTCTTTTTAAGAAACTATTGTTTGGTTATGATTGCAATAAATACATGCAATACTGTATCTAGCTTGTTTTAATAAGATGGAGAAGTACCTTCTGCTAGGGAACTGGGGGTTCCATTTTCCTGGGATATTTTTTTTTTTAAATAGCGATTTCTGTCTCTGTCACCTGACATGTAACTTGATATCTTTGACAGTCATAACAGAAATCATCAATCTAACAATGAAAGGGATCATCCACCATGACTAGAGCAATTTGATCATGCCACCGTAGCAAAGGTTCATCTTAGTTATTGTTACTGTTGCCCTTTACATTTATTGCTAACAGTATGTTCTTCAACTTTAACCTTAATATACAAGGTGGTGTGTGTGTGCGTGTGTGAACAGTGTTTTGGGGGTTCCTGTGGCAGGCTGTTCTCTCTAACTAAGCCATTTTTCTGCAGAGCTTGGATCCACAACCTTGTGGAGCTTCCACGGCTGAGAATGCTGAGGCTATTTGGGGTTCAATGTGAAGCACCGTATCCTATGTCGGCTGGGTCAACAGTTCAGATGGGTTTTCGGTGATATATGTGAACTAAATTTGTAGTCACTGTCAGCTATTCCTAGTGGAGAGAGAGAGGCATGTTACAAAAATACTAACTCCTCCGGCAGGGTTGAAATTTGTGATTACTCTGTGAAAGCTCTGTGATAAAATTAAGATTAATGCCATTCAACCTGAATTTCAAAGATTCAGGCTGCATGGCAATAATAATAGCACAGAGGAAGTTGGGTTTTTTTTCAAAAATCAAAACAACTGCCAACAAAACCAAAGCCAAACAAAGCTGGCGATTTGTCACTCACAGATAACTGACAGGGAAAATAGTGATGCACCAAAATGTAAAAAAAAGTTTTAAAATCTTTTTAAAATGGCAAAACTGCGTTCTCTTTAGTTTCCATTTATTTTTTTAAAGGTTTCCTCTTTATATAAGAAATCAAAGTTCTGCCTGTGGTACAATGGCCCTTTCTGTATGAATAAAAATATGTCACAGCAAGCTTACCTCTGCTGCACAGACAAAACAGGTGGTTGCCTTGAGCAGAAAAATATTTGGTTGCTCTGTGGTGTGAATGACTTGTAACTTGACAGACATCTATTCTGCAGCTTGCCTAGGGCAAGTTTCAGCCCCAGCACTAGGCCTGGGTAGCAGGTAGCATTTACACAATTACATTTACGCCTCTTACCTTACCTGGGGATTTTGTTTTCCTACAGATTTTTGTGTTTCTAATTCAGCTTTTAATTGTCAGACTGTGTTTGCAGTGTTGCCAGTGAGACACCTTATAGAAGATGACTGTGCCAGCCTCTTCATAAAGGTGACACCAAATGTCACTCCAGGACTGAGACTGTGCAGAGTAAGGGGTAGCAGGCACTCATCACCAACCTCATCCCCCTATGGAGAGTGTGTACATCCTCACTACGATATGCTAAGCCTCTACTCCTGCACCTGGTTCTCACAGCTGCCAACTCAAGATGTTCAGGCTGCCACACCAGTTCAGATTGTCCTGTGTGTGAAACAGATTGCACTGAAATAACTGTAAACTCTCTGGATACAGCTTGATATTCCTGGTAAGGCGGAATGCTCTCCTTCCCTGACATGCACTGTTAATCTGTCAGAATCAATGATATAGTGAAGTGCAGATTATTCAGGAATCAGAACCAGACTTTCTGCCTCGTCCGTCTTTTTGCTGGGCTCAGCAGAGAGTGGGAGCTGTCAGGGAGCCAGTTATGGATCCCTTACTTTCTCTTGGGTGCTGGTTAAAGCAACCATAGGGCTGCTCAAAGCTGCATCAGCTGGCTCTGATCCCTATGGTATCATATGGGAACACTGCTCTGGCCACTCCCCATCCCTACCCTTACATGTACCTATGCCAGGGGGTGCAGGGAAGGAGGCATAAGAACCAGCTCTATTAGCTTTATATCCACTGGGAACTCCTCAGGCCAGTGGAGCATTCCTAATAGGAGACTTGAAGCAGGTTTCCGTTCCCTTTGCCATACCTGAGTGACACAAAGGAAGAGAATCTGACCCTCAAAATGAATGTCCAGCAGTATCTGTGCATGCTCACAGCCCCTGAAAAAGCCTAAGCCTTAAAATAAATAAGTAAATTACATAAATAAACCTTGTAAAGTGTTTACACATGCACAAGAATAATGGAATGTCTATGAGAAGTCGAATCCACCAGTGGACGACTAGCCATCAAAGGAATAATGGACGTTCATGTTTCAGTGAATAAAGCCAGTTCATTACTTATCTCATTTCAGATCTTAGAGTTCTAATGATATGTTTCTACTTTTATCTAACAATCAGATGCCGCAGTGAAGGGGCCACATAAGTACTTAGATTGATTTAATGAAAAACAGTGCTTTCTAATTAACAAATTGTGTTGCAGTATCTAGTGATTATACAGGTATACTATTAAGTGTGCACTCATCCTCAAGAAACCCTTTCCCTATAAAAGGTAAGCATGCCTTTTAATATCAGAATAAACCCTTATTAATTACTATTTATTTACTGTTTAATTGTTTTTAAATACACATATTTTTTACTAATGTTTGATTTTAAAAACCAGAATTCATAATTATGGTTTCCACAATAACTCATCCCTCTTGTCCATATGAATTATTTAGCATTCCCATAGAAGTGACCTGAGCAACACCTCAGTCCTTGGAGGTACTTCTCCACACAGACATTGGTCTTGATATTTTGACACTTCCTATAGACACCAGAAACCAGTAGATGTAATATAGAAATGACATGTAGAGAACCAGAAATGCAAAAAAAAGTTGTATAAAATACTTTCAATTATTCAAATATCTAATTATTGAAATAAATGCATAGAGTTACAAAGATCAAGGCATACAAATGTAAAAGGTGAATATATCTCTATCTTCTGTGTCTTCAGCTTTGAACTTTGTTGTAATTTTAAAAAGTTAAGAGTGAGCAAAATTATAGACAGGTAAGTTGGTTTGAATGATTTTTGTCAGGTTGGAAGAAATTCCTCTCTGGCTTAATTTAAAAAAAAAACAGATATGTTTCATAATATTTTGTCTGGCTTCTTAGGTGTCTCTTTGAAAACATAAATAATTCCAATAGGCCAAAAGCATTTTTAGAGGGGTCTCAATTGATAGCACTATGAAGTCTTTTAGAAAAAACTTTTTTTGAGTTACCCAACCTCCACATTTCCTAACCAATAAGAAAACATCTTATTTTCACACAGAGGTATCTGAAATCAGCTCAAATTATTTTTGCCACTTTTCCTTCAAATAAATAAATGTTGTGCTGAGAATAAGCATGAAAACTTTCAGTCCAAGTAGACATTCTTTCAGAATGTTATAGCTTCCCAGAAAATAGATGTTTATAATGGAAGTGGCTTGTCAAGTGTAATGATAGTGTTGGTACTGTGGTGTTAAAACATGGAAAGCAAAAAAATCACTATTTAATAAAGTTTTAAATGCAACAACTAATGACTATGAATGTCACATCACTAATAAAATTCTTCAAATGAAAACCATCTGTCCATTATCCCTTCAATGAATCTAGCTTAATGTGTCATTTTGTAAAATGTTCTGTCAAGCTACATCAGTCACATCTTGTTACACTACTCCCATAACATGACAGATACAGCACAGAATTGTGTCTGGACCAGGCTCAGTCTTTCCACATTTTTTAAATGGTCAACTTTCTGTTCATTCTGTCCTAAATTAGGGGCCTGATCTTACCACCCTTCTGCACATATGCAAATTTTAAGGTCTTTACGAAATGTCTCTCTAATGATGGAGTAGACAACGTGGGTGAGGTAATATCTTTTTATTGGACCAACTTCTGTTGGTGAGAGAGGGAGACGCTTGGAAACTTATGCAGAGTGAAGAAGACCAACACAGCTATGATGACACTGTATACACCATCATTAATTGAGCAAACTCCCCTTGACTTCCCAAAGGGTTTGTTTGTGTGAGGACTGATTAAACATTGAGTAAAGACTTCAAGATTTAGTCCACTACCTTCTGTGGGACTAATAAGAACTAATCACCTTAACAAGAGTAGCAGATTTGGGACACTAGGGCCCAAACCTGCAAACACAACCATGCATATTCCCCGTGACTTCAGTAGCTCCACTTGCTTAGTAAGTGCTCCCTTTTCTTCTAGTTCCAAATGCTGAGGTTCTATTCTTAGAACCCAGTTTATAAAAAGCAATACATTTGTAAGGAATTTTAATAAACTGTACAGAGTTGCCTTTTCATAATGAAATTGCAACTCATTAAACTCCATTACCAAACATATAAGTTGCCATTCTATCTACACACCTGCACTGTCTTGAAATGCAAACAGTAACATAAAGCCCAGAGAAAATATCTCTTAGCATTAACATCCCAAGCAAAAAAGTGTTCTTATTGCAATGCTTAGGTCAGGGATCGGCACGCGGCTCACCAGGCTGGTTTGTTTACCTGCCGCGTCCGCAGGTTCGGCCGATCGCAGCTCCCACTGGCCACGATTCGCTGTTCCAGGCCAATGGGGGCTGCAGGAAGTGGCGTGGGCCGAGGGATGTGCTGGGCGCCACTTTGCCGTGCCAAAGGTTGACGATCCCTGGCTTAGGTGGATACTTTAACCTCAAAAAAGTCAAGACATTATGTGTTTGGTGCTTTCTTGCTTGCATCAAAATATGGGGTGGGTGAAGCTGTTTAGGCAAAATAAGAACCAGTACAAACCTATGAATATGCATTACAGTTAGGAGTGAGTGGGTCAGTTTGATAATGCATTCAAACCTTTGGCCATCTCTTCAAATTACTTGAATAGGATTGCTTGGCTAACTTCTCCCAGGACTTTGGTTAGCAGGATTGTAGCATGCTGTTATTGCTCTTCTCTAGGCCTTCCCTAGATGCAGTGCCCCATACTATGCAGCACTCCCAGATCCTCAAATGTCACTTGAGGACGAGAAGCAAATCTTTCTTTTTTCAAGCTGAAAAAGAGAAACTTATCCAGATGGGCTCCATTCAAAAAATAGTCAGCCCTTGCAGGGTCTCGCTGGGTCACATTTATCGAGGCAGCTGTGCAAGATAATACAAGAGAACAAGCATCAATGCAATAAATGCAATCGGTTTTCTCCTCTGTAATATGAGGATGCCAATACGTACCTACACATATCTGGCAATAATTCAAATCCTGTGTGATTTTGGTTTTTACGTATGGTATATCACTGTACGGATGGGGACGCTAAATGACAGAAATTGTAAGATATCTGGAAGGTACTGTGGTCTAGTGGATTGGCCATGAACCTGGCTGATGCTTGCTGTGGCACTGTTGGCCTTCGGGGGTGGGGGGGGGGAGATGGAGGGAGGAGGGAAGTGAGAGCGTGTCAGGAGCCAGTGCCAGCCACAGCCTTTATGTAGCTTAGAGCAGCTACTGATATGCTCCAAGTTGTGCCTCTGGCATATGGTCCTAAATGGAGTCAACACCAATGGAAGATTGTGTTGCAGACTTCTGTTCCACCCCATCCCTCCTTGCTCTTGACATATCCCCTCCTCCTGACATAGCCCATTCACAGGGTGTGGGGGTGAGGTGCAGGATCTGGCTGGTGGGTATTTGTACCAGCTAGGAGTTCCTTCTGACAGGAACTCTCTGCTGGGTATTTGTGACAGCAGAGAATTTGACCCCTAAGTTCCTGGCTCCCACCCCTGTATCCATGTGGCCTCTAGAGCAGGGGTGGGCAAACTTTTTGGCCTGAGGGCTGCATCGGGTTTTGGAAATTGTATGGAGGGCCAGTTAGGGGAGGGGGTCGTGACCCGGCCTCCCCCCCATCTACCCCCTTCCGGGACTCCTGCCCCATCCAACCCCCTCTGTTCCCTGACGGCCCCCCGAGAACCCCTGCGCTATCCCCTCCCCCCGCTCCCTGTCCCCTGACCGCCCCCAGAACCCTCGCCCCTGACTGCCCCCACCAGCCTATCAACCCTCCCTCTCATTCCTGACTGCCCCCCCCAGAACCCCTGCCCCATCCAACCATCCCTTCTCCCTGTCCCATGACTGCCCCCTGCCACCCCATCCACCTCCCCTCCTTCCTGACTGCCCCCCAGGGACCCCTGCCCCATCCAACCACCCCTTCTCCCTGTCCCCTGACTGCCTCCGGAACCCTGCCCCTGACTGCCCCCTGCTGCCCCATCCAACCCCTCCTCTCATTCCTGACTGCCCCCCGGGACTCCTGCCCCCATTCAACCCCCCTGTTCCCCATCCTCTGACCGCCCTGACCCCGATCCACCCCCTGCCCCCTGCCCACCCGCCTGAACTCCCCTGCCCTCTATCCAACCCTCCCACTCTCTGCCCCTTACCATGATGCCTGGAGTACCGGTGGCTGGCAGTGCTACAGCCGCGCCCCCCAGCTGGAGCCAGCCCCGTCGTCGCCACCGCGCAGCACCAGGGCCGGCTCCAGAGTTTTTGCTGCCCCAAGCGGTGGAAAAAAAAAAAAGCTGTGATCGTGATCGACGGTAGCTCCACCACACTGCTTTCTTCTTCGGCGGCAATTCAGCGGCCGGTCCTTCCCTCCGAGAGGGACCGAGGGACCCGCCGCCGAATTGCTGCCAAAGAGCCCAATGTGCCGCCCCTTCCCCTTGGCCGCCCCAAGCACCTGCTTGCTGAGCTGGTGCCTGGAGCCGGCCCTGCGCAGCACAG
Source organism: Emys orbicularis (assembly GCF_028017835.1). Lineage (NCBI taxonomy): Eukaryota > Metazoa > Chordata > Testudines > Emydidae > Emys > Emys orbicularis. The sequence continues at coordinate 260,556,907 of NC_088683.1, read as the reverse complement.
AGCACCGGGTCAGGCTGGGCTCTGCAGCTGCGCTGCCCCAGAAGCTCACAGCCCCGCCGCCCAGAGCATTGCACTGGCAGCGGAGCGAGCTGAGGCTGCAGGGGAGGGGGAACCGCTGGGGAGGGGCCGGGAGCTAGCCTCCTGGGCCAGGAGCTCAGGGGCTGGACAGGAGGGTCCCGTGGGCCAGATGTGGCCCGCGGGCCGTAGTTTGCCCACCTCTGCTCTAGAGAGTCACTACTGTTGTCTCATAAAATGTCCTTAGTCTTCAAAAGTTCTTGTAATGGAAACATTTTGTAAAATGCTGCTTTTCCACAAATTCCACCAGCTCAACACCTGGCATATTTTGGCTCCATTTTCTCATGAGTATTTCACCCAGATCTGATAATGGCACAGTTTGGGGATTGAAACATTTCCTTTCAATACTACCCAACTATAGCAGATTATAAGAAGGAAGATTTAATTGTTTTAGAATCAATGATTACATACTGTACGGTCTGTCACTTATTTGACGAAAGAACTTAGATTCCTGGAGAATAGCACCATAATCCAGACTTGAAGGTACTTCTGTTCAGCTTTTTATTTTTCTTCCTTTTTATCTATTTGGATATTTTGTTAACTTGTTTTATTTACGTTTGAAGGATTTAAGTTAATTAAGTTTGCTGTTGCTTGTTTTGAGGGTTTAAAGTTATACTAGTTTATTTAGTAATAATGAATAACACAAATACTATACAGCCATCGATCGATGGAAGTGTAACTTCTTTACTCTTTTTACTGTCCTTTGTATCTCTAATATTATAAAAATCAGAGTGTTATCACCTTATCAATTATTCATGACCGCAAAGATAAAGTCAACATGGATAAGGGCAGGGGAGTGCTGTGCATTTAAAGGATGCAATCAGGACAGTGCAACAAAGTAAAGAATATTACTTTAGGCATTGTTTTTTTCCAGAAGACATCAACAAAGCACATGCAGCCTCTTTGCATAGTGTCTTTTGAATATCTGGCTGTCAAAAGCACTTGCTAGGCATGTCTTTTTATTAATGAAGAACACATAGGATATATTTTTGTAATGGAGCATGACACTGATCTGTGCTGAGATTGTGATATTCTTTAATTTTACCTACACATCTGCTGACTCCTATGCACCTGCTTGTCAAGAAGACATTGGCTGTTGCACAAAATAAGAATAAATATAAAATTCATGTAACTTTAAGGCCAGAGGGACCATTATGATCATCTAGTCTGACCTTCTGCATTACTCAGGCCAAAAAAAATCACCCATAATTTCTGTATCAAGCTCATAACTCCTGACTGAGTCACAGCATGTTTTTAGAAAGAGACACATTCCTAATGTAAAGACTTTAAGTGATGGAGAATCCACCAGGTAAGTTGTTCCAATGGTTAATTATTTTGCTGTTAAAAAAATGAAGTGGCCTTTAAAAGGATAGCATCTCTGCAGGCCAGATGAGGGATGGGCCTTCTAAGTATTGAAGTGATGTAGAAGAAGGCACAGTGAGGGTTGTAGGAGAAGCAGATGAAAGGGTGCATCGAGGAGGGCATCTTTGGCAGAGCAGAGTTGGTGGTTGTGGTGATGTGCAAAGAGACTCTGTGTAGGCCAAGATCCTCAACTGGCATAAATCATCCATTGGATATGGAACTCACTTATGCCAGTGTAAATCAGGAATAATTCCACATACATCAGGGGAGTTACAGTGGTGAAAATTGATGTAACTAAGATCAGAATGAGGCCCTGTATTCAGCAGCACCAGTGGATCTCAGTTTTCAATGTATCTGCATTCCCTCCATGCCCTAACAAGGAGAGAAAGATACAAGACAGACTTATTGGCTGTCTAGCTAACTTTACATTAAATAGTCTCATCACATTCCACCAACCAACAGCTGTGGCCCCACTTCTCTTCATTCTTGATGATGATGAGGTTGATAGAGCTCCACTATTTGACTTTGTTCTGGTTGTGTCTATGTGGCTAACGGATCACTTTCTGATGGCACTGTGCTATGCATACAGATGACTCCATAGGGCAGTTGTACTCAGAGGCTGATCTTACACCTCCTAAATATACGTAGTACAGATATTTTGCTCCACGTTCTGGGACTGGAATACATGCAAAATGTCACCAGGAGAGGGAATTTTCTTCTGCTTGAGCATTCCCCCTTGTATCTTTCTACCTCTCCTAGTTGCTATTGCTCATGTTGATTGATCACTCGGGTACATTTATTTGTTTGAAAGCCAATGGTATTCTCATTCTCCTGTTTCTCTTCCTGTCTGTAGAAACATCACTCCCAAACACACACAACCAGCACGTACAGGTTGCCCAGATAAGAGCTCCTAGTATGACTGCAGTTGTTTGCACACAAATATATGTGTTCATGCATGAATATCCATATTCAAACAAATAAGCGCTCCTCTCCAGTCATGTGAATAAAAACTGGTTGGATGAATATTTGTAGAAAAGTAAAAAGAAAAAGCAGAAGCATGGTTGTATTAAATCACAAATTGGATTTCACATGAATGTTAGGAAGTACGTTTTCCCAGCTCCCCTTGAGATGCTGATAATAAAATCATTGCAGACTTGTAGAGATCAATGGTAGAAAAGATCACCTAAGTTTTCTGCCTTATACCCTACAGATCTACCTACCGCATTATTCCCACTAGCTCTATATTTAGATGCCTCCCATCACCATAGTAGCTGATACATTAATAGTTGTGAAATGATCTATTCATTTAATGTGTTTTAGAATAGAAGTATTATTAGTCCTATTTTTTTAGATGAGAAATGAGATGTTAAATGACTTTCCCAAGCATACCTCAGAAGCCTGTGGCAGAGCAGGGAATTACCCCCCTGTCTCCTTAGTGCCATACCAGAGCCGTAACCACTAGAATCTCCTCCCGCTCCACTCATCTCTTATTTAACCTGATTGCACTTCTTCATTGATAGTGTGTCAACCATCTCTTTTCTGCCAAGGGAAGCAAAATAAAGTGTATTTTAAAAAATAATATGTCTATTATTTGCATGCATGTCTGGGACACTTCATTAATATACCACAGGGATATTTAGACATGCTGATACATTAAAAATACTAGTAAGAGGAGCGTGCAGAAACAGGTAACTACATGCCCATTTTGAATGCAAATAAATGTATTTTTATCAAAGTCACTGCTTTCATGAGTAAGGGCTTGACTTCATGTACCCTCTTACAGTGCTGCAGCTGCGCTGCTGAAGCACTTTTGTGAAAACACTACTATGTTGACGAGAGAACGTCTCCTGTTGGTGCAGTTAATCCACCTCCCCAAGAGGCAATAGCTGTGTCAATAGGGGAAGTTCTCCCGCCCAACACAGCGCTGTCTGCAATGGGGGTTAGGTCGATATAAGTGCGTTGCTCAGTGTTGTGGATTTTTCAGACCCCTGAGTGATGTAGTTATACCGCTATAGGGCTGTAGTGTAGACTTGGCCTAAGTGTTGGCATAGGCAGGCCCTTAACTTGTACAGTCTATGGGAACAGATAGTAAGCTTTGGGGTAAGTTGGAATGTAGCTTTTGTAAACCCACTGTCTATCTCCTTTCCTTTCCCCCATCTCATTCATTCTTCCCTGTGATTTGAAAAGCAATACTGTACATTTGAAAATGGAAAAAGCTGCACCCACAGCTTGTCCACACAGTTGTATATTAAGGGCTCTAACCTGCCCCCATCAAAATCAGTAGAACAACTCCCATTGATTTAGGTGAGAGCAGGTTAGAAGCTGTAAGAAGTATGCTTCCCTACCAAATAGTACATATTCACACGAGAGCCCAGTTAAACTTGCTGTGCCATTCAAAACTTTGCATTTCATGACTTTGTGTGTGTAAAAATCTCAGACATAATATTATATTAACGAATTTTGCATGTAATTGCTTGTTAACTTATAGAAACAGAGTCTCTTCTTGTAAATAAATTTGTCATTGTGTCCCTGCTTCTTCTGTTTTAATGGAAGAACCAAGTGGCCCAGTGAGCTTCCTTGCTCCGTAACCCTGTGTCTTTACAACCTCTGAGAAATGTATGGAATTAACTGATTGGCTTCTGCACCATACTTACTCCCAGGAAAAGTCCTTCCTCAGATGAGGCCCATATAGGAGTGTGAGTTTGAAGGATCAGGCAAATGTATTTCACAAACAGGAGGCATTTACTATTAAAGCATTAGTGTTTTGTCTTAGCTTATTGGCATCTACAACCTAGAGGATTACAACAAAACTTCTAAAATTGGAGTTTGGATTTGTTTGGATTTTATTTTGCAGTTCAATGCTTAAGAATGTTATAAATGCAAAAATGTAAAATAAATACACACAAAACTCAAACTCCTCAGCTCTTATCTTCTCTTTCGACTGATCAATTTGTTTTAACATGATGGACTCGATAATAAATGGATCATCTGTATGTTCTTCTATAAATTCAGCTCCATGGGCTGCATTGGGCAGATGCTTTCTACTGCACAATGTCGATGGGAATATTGAAAATAAAATGTTAAATTAAGAGCAAAAAACCTGTATTTTGTAATGTATTTCATTAATAGTAATTAAAGGTTTTTTTAAGATCCTATATAATACCTGAATCCTTTTTTTCAATAGATGGAAGTGACAGACTGCTGTACATAGTGACAGACAGCTGCAACATGCTTCTAATGAGGGAGGCTAGTATATTAAATAACTCCCTGATAGATATTTTTAACCTCTTTGGTTCAAACTGCCACAATAAAGCAATGATCTGAATCTTTGAAAGTGAAAAGGCATAATTTGGGGGTGGGGGAGTGGGAATCAAGTATTGCTTTTACAGATAATATTAGGAGACATTTTTACAGTGTGGTTTAAGAGTGTGTGTGCAATAGCTGACATCTTTAAAAAATATTTATTGGGCTCAGAGGGTGAAATTGACTTCATTTATGGACCAACTATCCAACTGTGGCTCATGGACACCTGTCTTGGAAGATTATTTTAAACCTTTTTTTAGTTTGTAAAGTCTACAGCATACAACTATGAATGTCTGTAGTTTAATATGTACTGAGTAAAGGATTGTCACCGTGATCTATTTCTATCTTGACATAACTTAGCCATGAACTTGTATATCCAAACCTAGGATGAAATCCTGTCACATTGAAATCAATGGTAAAACTTCCACTCCTTGTTTCAAAATGCTTTAATAATGTAAGACCCCCTTAAAATATCGATTGATATAATAATGCAGGGATCGGCAACCTTTGGCATGCAGCCCATCAGGGAAATCCACTGGCGGGCCGGGACGGTTTGTTTACCTGCAGCGTCCGCAGGTTCGGCCAATCGCAGCTCCCACATGTCACTGTTCACCGTTCCAGGCCAATGGGGGATGTGGGAAATGGCACAGGCCAAGGGATGTGCTGGCCGCCGCTTCCCGCAGCCCCCATTGGCCTGGGATGGTGAACCGTGGCCAGTGGGAGCTGCTATCGGCCGAACCTGCAGATACTGCAGATAAACAAACCATCCCAGCCTGCCAGCGGATTTCCCTGATGGGCTGCATGCCAAAGGTTGCCGATCCCTGTAATAATGCATTAGAATTTCTAATTTCTGAAAGAGTAGCAGAGCACATACCTGCTTTGAAACTGAAATTTATTTCCTCTGGGAGAACAGTGACAAAAGTATGTAAGGCTAATGTTTTATATGAAAGTAAGGAATTCACAGCCACCTGCAAGTAAAGTTGGTAGGGAATTTTCCAACAAAGTGCTTATTTTGTTGAAAATTAAACTTTTTCTGTGTGTGTGTCCTGCACAGCCAATAACCTGGAATGTAGGAGATCTGGTTTAAGTCTCTAAGCTGGTTTGCCTTCATCCCAGGAGAGTGTCTTAGCCAGCAGGCTTTTGGCCACCCCTTGCTTGCAGGTTGTATTCAGTCACCCACCTAAACTCTTAAGCAGAGAATTTAAAAAAAAAGAAATTTGAACCAAATTTTGGGCCTTACCATGTAGTGTATTAATGTTTCTTTTGTTTTATTTTTTAAAGGGGAAATGTAGAACAATGTGATGGGGGAAAGTAGAACAATGTGATGGGGGAATAATTAAGGCTTGGCAGGAGGGGTCTGAGGTGGGGCTCATAAGGAGGAGCTTAAGTGCCCTGCCACCTAGTGGAATCCACAGCCTTGAGTTAGGTGCCCAGATTCCCTACACAATGCATGGGATTCACAAAAGCCAGCACACTGAGTGGGGAGCTGTCTAAGTTTGTTACACACTTTTGTGTAGTAACAGGATAGGTGGGCTCATAACAGTTCAAATTTAGTTGTTTAGCAGACCCCACCCCTCCAGCCAGGATCTTCACCCCTCCAGCATCTATCATCTGGGGTCGCTTAAAATAAATAGGGATATAATGATAAGGGTGCAAAACAGGTAAGTGGTTTAGTGAAGGGTTAGATACAGTAGTGGGAGCGGGAAGCAATGTATATAAAACAGAACAAAACTGAATATATATCCCAAGGCGGGCTTGAAGCCCAGATCCCACAAAGCCCTTACAATAACTATGGGCATATAACAAATAAGACAATATTACTGCTCTGGAGAACAGGAACCCTGATGGTACGATGTTTAACGGCTTGCTTCTCCTTCTCGGCTTTCAGATCCGGACCTTCAACTGTGAAGCTTGATGGAGTGAGCCTCACAGGGGAACACAGATGCTCTGGATCAATGGACCTGGAACCAGGTAAAGCCTAAGCGACGAAGGTCTTCTGTATCTCAGGCCTGGATGGTGTCTTGACTCTCGGAGACCACACAAACCAGGAGAACACGGTAGGGCAGATAGCACTAAGGGGAGGGTGACGCCCCCTTAAATAGACTCACTATCTCTCGGCGGATTAGTTTAGGGTCAGGGGGTACTTTCCCGCCTTTCGGGTTGCTAGATAGGTTAAGCCTGTGCCACAACCAATCAGGAAAATTACACCAGAGAAAGGGTGCCAAACTAACTGGGGAAGAAGGACACAAATATGGAGGAAATGCCTCCAACAAGTTAGCCAGTAACAAATGGCAAACAGAGGATTGTGGCCTAAGCCCTGCCCCTCAAAGGGAGCTAAGCGCCTAAGTCCAAGCTACAGGGAGATAAGTATCTCCACTCAGGAGGTAGGTGCTTAAGCCAGTTCAGTCTTAAACCAGAAGTCTTTTGGTTGTGGTGGTGGGGCCATCTTCTTATAACTTTTAGCCCAGTGGTTGTGGCGCTTACCCAGACAGAATGTAGGAGACCTAGGTTCAGTTTCCTTCTCTGCTTGATGTGGAGCAAGAATTTGAACTTGGCTCTTGTACCTCGCAGGGGGGTGCCCTGACAAATGGCTCATGGGGTATTCTGGGGCAGGGTGTTCCAATCTCTCTTGCTGAAGCTGTTCCAAAGCAGATAAATAATTAAATATTCATTGGAACAGGGGGATTGGAAACTGGGTTACCTCCCTCCCAGGTGAGTGCGCTAACCACTGGGATTTACAGACATTCTAATTCTCTCCCTTCCTCTCCCCACCCCCCATTTTCTGTGGGTTTATCCATGCTCTGAGTATGCCTACTGGATCTGACCACAAGGGCAAGACAGCCGGGGAAACACCTAGTTTATGAGTTAGGCACCAAGCTGTGGGCAGTCAGGACTAAAGCGGCGGTGTGTGTGCCCAGACACCAAAATGTGGGTGCCTTGGCGACTTAATTGGTGGAAACTTAGGGCTTGTCTTCACTACCAGGGAGATCGACGCTGCTGCAATCGATACAGCGGGTGTCAATTTAGCAGGTCTAGTGAAGACTCTGGTACTCAGCTCTCCGAGAAGAGTAAGGGAAGTTGACCAGAGGGTGTCTCCTGTCGACACATTGCAGTCAAGACACCGGGGTAAGTCGACCTAAGCTACGTCGACCCCAGTTATGTTATTCACGTAGCTGGTGTAGTGTAACTTAGGTCAATTTACTCCATTAGTGAAGATAAGCCCTGAGATGTCTCTGGCTTTTAGGCAGCTACAGGGTTAGGCACCTGCTAAGTAGGGATTTTATGAATACCAGTGGTACTTAAATGTAGAATTTTGCCACCTAAAGTGGCAGTTAGGTGCCTAAATATCTTGTGAATCCCACTCCTTGTGATTTTAAATATAAATGTCTGACTTGATACAGTGAGGTACATTTCCTCTGCTTTGCACATTGCACTTGGTAGATGCAAACACTTGCACAGATAATAAAAATTCTCTCTAACCTGAGTAGTTTCTGGGTGCCCAACTTGAGATACCAAAAAAGGGCTTGTTTTCAGAAAGGGTTCTTAAAATCAGTCCCCTTTAAGGTGTCTCAAGTTGGACATCCAGAAATCACAAATCACCTTTTAATATTTCAACCTCTGTCTCTTGTGCATAGGCTTTATATACTCCAGCACCTTTATGCACACAAATGTTAGACTCTATACCTGCAAAACCAGTTGGCCCCCAATAAGTTTTAAAAGGGCAAACTCTAACACTTGCATGCACAGTTGCTACACTGTTGGAAGTGAATATGCAGGCAAAGCATAGGCATGTAGAGAAAATGCAGTCTGAAAATGTACCCCAGTGTATATCTCTGAACTAATACTACATTCAGAGCCAATAGTACATCTGTAATGACACTGTTAGAAGACCCAGTTCCATACAGTGCATTATACTGCACTATTAGTAGTGTCTCTAATGGCAAGTGGGTTTTAAAGTAAGAGAGATTTATAAAGATTTTCCTATGTATCATGAAAATCACATCTAAAAGATGGAGATATTATATTTGTCTTCATACTCATTGAAAACAAAAAGGTATTAATCTTAAAATTGACAGAAATCAGTAAGGCCCTGTCTCCCCAAACCAACATGACATGAGACACTTAAGAGCTAAACTCTGAACAATATGATATATATTATCACGTTATTATTATTATTTTATTATTTTTGTTTTCTTTGTTTCATGACTTTGAATGCATTGGTATTATATTTTATGTAATGACTGTAGATAAATGTAAAAGTGCTATGGGTTTAAGTTATTATTACACATTTTCCTCAACCTGAAGGCCAAAAACAGCACTGAAGATAGTGACAAGACATTTGTAAAAGCAGAACTCACACCTGTCAACCAGCTGAAACTGGGAGCAGTTTGTTCTTGGATTTATTTTTTAACATGGCTAGTGTGTGAGCAGGTGCCTGTAAGAGCCATTACATAGTAACTACTAGAGCGATTAAGTGATTCATTGGGGTGCCTTTACAAATTGAAATTTAAAAGGCTAGAAGTCTCTTTATTAAAAGATAAAATGAATGTAAAAAGAATCAAACAATTGTTGACTGCTCTGCTCCTTTTTTTTAATGGAGCTGAAATATATTCAATGAATCAGTAATATTCTCCTTTATTGCCATCCATCAGCTGTGCCACTGAAAGCCTCTAGGAAAAGTTCAGGAAACGCTTATTTCCACTACAAATTTGTTCCCTCCTTCTTTCAGTTCTGCCACCTTACCTGCTGCACAATACTTCTCCACCTTCTTTGACTTCCAGTCACAGTTCTCATCACCTGTTTTCAACCTCTAACTACCTTGTTAAACCCTCCACCCTTTCAGTTCTCAGCTCCCTGGTTGTGCAGGACCTTGACAACTTTTCAATGAGAAGGTGAACAAAATCTGCTTTGATATCTCTCTCTCTCTCTCTCTCTCCGTTGCTCCTCACTCTCCCCAACTTCCCATCAGTTCCTTCTTCCCCTCCATCACTGACACTGAGATTTCTCACATGCTTGCCGCCACATGCCTCTGTAACCTTATCTTCTCTTCCTATTTACAACTGTTGCCTTGATTTCTTCTTGTCAGTCTGGGTTCTGTTTTTTTCATTCCATTCCAGCTGCTCACACCAACATCTCTAATGACCTCTGTCATTAAATCACAAGGAACCTGCTACATATTCAAGCTCCCTGACCTCTCTGCTGCTTTCAGAGATCAGTCAAACCCTCCTTGAAATCTTGTCATCTCTGGGCTCTCAAAATATTGTCCTCTCCCGGTTCTTGTCCTATCACTGTGGTCATTCCACCTCTTCCCTCCCACTTTGGGCTGGCACAGAACTCTGCCCTTGGACCCCTCCTCTCCTTACTTTACACCTTTTTCTTTGGTGAATCTCACCCACTCACATGGCTTCAACTACTATTGGTACACATCTAACCTCACAACCCTACCATTCTTCAATTAGTGACTCAAGAGCAGCAGCAGAGGAAGGAGAAAAGGGGATCCCTAAACATAGGGGTAATTTATTAAATGGAATTATAAGGACCTTGAGAGATCATGAAGTCCAGTCCCCTGTGCTGAGGCAGGACCAAGTAAACTTAGACCATTCCTGACAGGTGTTTGTCCAACCTGTTTTCAAAAACCTCCAATCAGAGATGACCCATACCTGCTGATCTGGGGTGGGGGGAATTAAAGTGTTAGCCGCCCCTGGAACAGCTCAAGTCACACCCCACCCCCAGGCAGACCCTCCCCTTGCCCTCAGTCTCCCCTCCTGGAAAGCAGCAGCCTCTTCCTGCAGCTCCCAGTTGTTGCTCCTGCCTCTCCCTGAGGGTCACAGCTCACAGCTCATAGGCTCTGGCATCTGCCAAGCAGGGAGGGGGCCTAGCTGTACCATATGACCAAACGGGGCTGGCAAACCCTGGCAGAAATCTGGGCAGGGAGGCACATGACCCCGTGTGCTCCCCCATCCATCGCCTCTGCCTCCAATGATGGGGTTTCCACAACCTCCCTTGGAAGCTATTCCAGCGCTAAACTACCCTTATAGTTAGAAAGTTTTTCCTAATATCTCCCTTGCTGCAGATTAAGGCTATTACTTCTTGTGCTACCTCCAATGAACATGGAGGACAATTGTTCACCATCCTCTTTATAACAGTCCTTAACATATCTGAAGACAGTTATCAGGTTCCTCCTCAATTTGCTTTCCTCAAGACTAAACCTGCTCAGTTTTTTAACATTTCCTCATAGGTCAAGTTTTCTAAACCTTTTATCATTTTTGTTGCTCTCCTCTTGACTCCCTCCAATTGTCCACATCTTTCCTAAAGGTGCCCATAATTGGATGGCCCACAATGCCAGGTAGAGTGGGACAATTACCTCTCATGTCTTACATATGACACTCCAGTTAATACACCCCAGACTATTAGGCTTTTTCACAACTACATTACATTGTTTACTCAGATTCAATCTGTGATCCTATGTAAGCCCCAGCTCCTCTTCAGCAGTACTACCACTTAGGCAGTTATCCCCCATTTTGTGGTTTATACATTTATATATATATAATACATTTGATTTTTTCCTCCTAAGAGAAGTAGTTTGCACTTGTCTGTATTGAATTTCATCTTGTTGGTTTCTAATCCTGTCATCCAATGTGCTTGTAACCTCTCCCATCTTGATATCATCCACAAATTTTGTGAGCATCCTCTCCACTCCATCATCCAAGTCATTAATGAAAATATTGAATAGTACCATATCTTGGGTGACCCCTGCGGGACCCCACTAAATGCCCTTCTAGTTTGACAGCGAACCATTGATAACTACTCGAGTATGGTCTTTCAACTAGTTTTGCACCCACCTCACAGCAATTTGATCTAGACTACATTTCCCTAGTTTGCTTGTGAGAATGTCATGTGGGACTGTGTCAAAATTAAGATATATCAGGTCTACTCCTTACCTCTATCCAATAGGCCAAAAGAAGGAAACTAGGTTGGCTTGGCATGAGTTATTCTTGACAAATCCATACTGGCTTTTCCTTTTAACCCTATTATCCTCTAGGTCCTTACAAATTGATTGTTTAATAATTTGTCCCAGTCTCAAACTCTCCTATTTGGAGATTCACAGGATGACCGTGTGACATTTTCTTGGGTATCAATATTTATTTTTAATCACTTTCAATAATGTGTAGTAGTCAGTAGCAGTATTGTATTTATTTATTGTGATGCACAATATTAGTTTAGTGTCATCTATACATTTCCTGGCTATCGTTGTTTGTCAGACCCATAACTTTATTTCATATTTAATCACCACAATCTTTATTTTATAAATACTTCCTTGGTTATAATATATTTGCCCTACAGATCAATATATTTTTTTCTTTTGTTTTTAAACTATTCTGGTCTCAGGGGCAAAATACACCTCAACCCCAATATAACGCTGTCCTCGGGAGCCAAAAAATCTTACTGCGTTATAGGTGAAACCGCGTTATATTGAACTTGCTTTGATCTGCCGGAGCACGCAGCCCCCTCCGCCCCCCCCGGAGCGCTGCTTTACCGCGTTATATCCAAATTCATGTTATATCGGGTCGCGTTATATCGGGGTAGAGGTGTATAACAAATTACTGTCTGTGTACCGCTGCCCTCTACTGGACAGAGTCAGACCTGCTCAATTGTGTATCCTAGTTCCTATAATGTTAACATTTAAGTAATAACACTTGAGTTATAGCAAGGGGCAGGGCCTGTGCTTTGAGGCCTACTCCTGCTCCCATTTGTGTCAGTGGCAAAACTCCCTACTCTGGTGATGCAGGATTAAGGCATTGGAGGAGAAGGATCTGAGTACCTTATTCCGATGGCCCCAGTGTGCAGCAGAATGATGTCTATAACTTTCCCAGATGGCCATTGATTCATTACAATATTTGGGGAGTTTAAAAACAATCCCTGGAATATGTACTCCTCTGGCTGAAATAAATGATAACAGTATGAAACCCAAAACTACAACAGGTCATTCAGGACTCTTGAACAATTTTCATATTAATGCTATGCTAAGGAGAAAACTTGGTAGCAAATTAAAAAAAATAGTAAGAAACCGTGATTCAAACGTATTTATCTTTCTTTTGCTGGGAAACAGTAAGATTGTTTTATTCAGTTCACTACCAGTGACCTTGTTTTACATTTGTGTATTCCAGGGAGTAACCTTTTGTGCCATAAAAAATAGGCAAAAACTATTGAGAGAGAGAAGGGGCTAAATTCCCAGCTGGTGTAAACAGATATGGTTTGATCGACGTTAATGGAGGCGTGCCCATTTACATTGGCAGCAAATTTGGCTCACAGTGAATGTGTAAGTGTGTTTAATTGGTCAAGAAAAAAAACCGTCTCACTGAAAAATCTCCCTCTGCAATGGAAACTATAATATATAAATATAGAAACGGTTGTACAAAGCACTCTCATATATTCTGTAGGTAACAAGCTTGGCTGGCAGGGTCATAGATTACATGACCTACAATGTCTTTTCCATCTATTTCTATTATACACAGTTATTTTAGTAGCTATGTTTCTTTTCTCCTCTGCTAGGTAATAGCATTCAGAGTGGATCTGCCAGAAGAAACCATGGCTCTCAGACAGTTGTAAAAATAGAATGATGAATTCAGAGCACGTGGGTCGAGTGCCTCAGAATCCAGGCTTGGGGCAAGTTAAAAAAAGGAATTTAGACAAGGCTGTAATCGCTTTCCGTGGAAAACTCTGTTCTAGGGCAGTTGGTCTAATCGTGCTGAGAAAGGGGCGGTTCCAGAGTTGCATGTGCACTTGTTTACTACAGGCTGTAGGCACTATCATGCTCTGTTGCCTTTCTGATTTGCTCTCATTCATTATTTCCTCTGCTTGTTTATTCTGCAGCATTTCTGGATCTCCCTATGGGGATCTGAAGAATCACATTAATGACTCGTCTATTTTATCGTACCAGACGAGACTGATGCTCCAGAGGCTATCTCCTTCAGGCACCTGAAACATGCAGCAAGGCGGTTGTGTGAAAAACAGTAAACAATCCCAAGCAAGCACTAAAAACGGCTTAGTGTAACCCTTTGCTTGCTGAAGACTTTTCAACAGAAAAGAAAATAGCTGCTAGCCAATGCTCCCATCACTGAACTACCCTGTACGTTTGAAAGCTAGGCCACTTTTTCACAACGTGCCATCAAAAAACTGAGCTTTTGAAACTTGTAGTCACTGCAGTGAGTTTGGGAGATCTCAGACAAATACAGCTCTCTAACCTGAATTAAGACCCACATAAAATCCTGGGGCCAGATCCCCTGTTTAGCTCCATTGAAGTAGTTGATTTACATTTGAGAGAAATATGTACGTGGCTGTTAGCATTCAAGCTAAACCACCTCTCATCCTTATAGAGGGCTTTTATCAGTATATGCAGGATTATGTGGGAAGCTTACACACACACATACACAAACATACACCCACGCAGAGCCTGTACTATGAACTATAGAGCATAAAGCAAGCGCATTAGCTTCCATCCATCAGAACTGCTAAAAGAAAAAAAGATCTTTAACCTTCAACTCTTAAAACAGGATAGCAGCTTTTGGGGGGAGGGGAAGGGGTAGTTGACTTTAAGAAAGCTAGTTGTATGTTTCTCATTTCATATAAGATGAAGGAGTGTTTTGAAGGAGTGGGGAAAGCAACATCCAATGTCTCGTTTGAAAGAGTCATTCCATGTATATCAGAGTATATCTGTTAAGTCAGTGCAGGATAGGCCCACATGGAAAGCTGTATTCTGCTGCTGCTAGCTATGGATTTTCCGTGGGCATCCGTGGGCATCCTTTAGACCAGAATCCTGCCATGTTTTGAAAGAAGAAAATAAAAAAAAGCTTAACCATTCCGTTTTTAAAAAAATCTAAAATAGCATCTAAAGTTATGTGACGGCTGCATCTGTGCGTGGAGCAGGATTTGGCCCTTAGTATATGGTTTGTATTACATTAAAGGTGATTTGTCTGATTTTTAAATTGTAGTTTATTTTGGTGAAATAAAGTGCAAGCAATACAGCATTCATTACAAAATGAATCTTTTGCTCATATGAAGCTAGTACGATAATGGTCCTGAGCGCTATTATCTTGGCGTAGGTGCACACTCATACATATTCATATATTTTTCTTCCCCTCCAATCTTGTTTCTAAGGAAAGCCAGTAACATAGCACAATTGCTGTGCACTCCAGAGACGTACTGTGGTTTCAATTGCACTGGAAAACATGCTGATTCCCAAACTGTACTAACAGATACCCCTTTACAGTTACAAGAGGTCAGGACGGTTATTGCTGCCTTTGCTGATTTACAACCCCTTTCCATAAACCCCTACACAAACATCGTTTAATTAGATCAATAACGATCAAAGTTACTTCAGGCAGAAACAACTCTCGGTTCCTTTAATAACTGTGAAGCTCGAATCCTCTGCCTCCAAACGGGGAGAAGGGGGACAAAAAAGAGAGACCCTTGGGATTTTTGCCAGCCATCATCATTTTAAAATAGTTTTGTTGTTCTTCCGAGTTCAATCTGCTCAGTACAATCATAATATGTCTTTGATATTGGACACTGATATTGATCTGGGTGCATCTGTCTCTCTCTCAGCAGCTGATAATGACAGCACACGTGATTTCCTGTTATTGAAGACCCACAGACATTTCTGGAGCCAGAGCTTGGCAGCTCTGGGGCTCCTTTCCCATCAGCAGCCCAGTGTCCAATGCTCTTATTGCCTTTCAGCTGATATAAGTCGGATACACTGGCAGCCCTGCTGAGTTGTAAACAACTTGTTTACCTCCTCAGTGTAATCTCTCTCTGCTCCGATTGGCTCCAGCGGCATAAAGAGAGCATTAAAATACCCAGAGCTCATAGGCTGTTATGTAGAAAACAACCCTAAGCAAAAGTGCCTTATCATGCTCTCGCTTTCCAAGGCAGATGATGTTATTTATACCTGTTGTTTGCACTTGCAGCCAAGCAGCTCTGCCATAGTATGTGGTAGCTTTGAAGAAAGCATCAAACTTTTCCATCTTCTAGCATGAAAATGTATTGTGGGCCAAATGCCACTCAGCTTGCAAGTCTGTATTTGGGACAGGCAAGAAACCCAGCTTTCTTTTGATATGCAGTTTACATTGTAATATACAAAAGTGATAGGTGGTGTGCATCAGAAAGCGTGAAATGCCCTGCAAGTAAAATCAGTACTTCAACATAAGGCTGGGGAACAGAGTGAAATCCTAAGGATAAAATCATAATAAGAGAACTCTGGAATCTGAATGGAAAAATCTGGCCTGTGAAGTCCTGGGTATATTCTCCCCACTCCCTCCCTCCCTCAGTTCCTGTCCAGGACTTTAGAACAACCACAGAGGACACTGGTCCAGTTAAAAGAAATCACAGGTTTTCTGTCCCGGCCAGTGGAAGCTAAGGGGGCTAGCCCATTGTCTGCATGGGGGAAATGGCTGTGAAGTGGTAATAGAATGCCTTCACTTTGCACTGGTGTAAATGACTACAGGAGAACAGATCAAAGATGAAGTGAGCTCCAAGGTCTTCCTCCTGCTCCAGTTGAAAAAGATGGCAAAAATCCCTTTGGGCTGGTCCACACTAACCCCCCAGTTCGAACTAAGATATGCAACTTCAGCTACGTGAATAACATAGCTGAAGTCGAAGTATCTTAGTTCGAACTACAAGGTACTTACCGCGGGTCCACACGCGTCAGGCAGGCTCCCCCGTCGACTCCGCGTACTCCTCTCGCGGAGCAGGAGTACCGGTGTCAACAGCGAGCACTTCCGGGATCGATTTATCGCGTCTAGACAAGACGCGATAAATCGATCCCAGAAGATCGATTGCTTACCGCCGAACCCGGAGGTAAGTATAGACGTACCCTTTGACTTCAGTGGTGCAGAGTCAGGGTTTAAGAGACGATTTGGGGAGTTTGGTTAGCAGTGGCTGCTCATGCGGTACAGATGTAATGCTGTATATCCCAATACTGAGTCTCTGCTTTGATTCCAGAAGCTCACAGTAATCTGAGACCCAGTGAATCCCTACAGATGGTGATACCATTCCTGAAAGTTTCCCTTCTGCATTGCAGTGTGGAACAAGTACCAGAGAGTCATTTTTTTCTGATGCTGTGATACGGTTTGCTCTGGTATTGGTTTTGAAACACTTGTGGAAAAGATGTTATGTCAGGAAGTAGTGCGGGTTCAAACATAATTAGATATAATGTACCAATGAATTCCCCACAGAGTATTCTGAAAAGTGCTTGCTGACCCAGTTTGGCTAAAGGTTTGAAATGAGATAAAGTAACTGAGTTATTTCTGGTGCTCATGGATGAACCTAGAAATATGCTTCAGCTGAGTACCCAGAAGTTTAGGTGATAATATGAACTTGATCCAAACTTTGCTCAAATCTCTTTGATGTTGAAATTGAACTAGAAATCAGATAAGCTCACACTTACATGAAGTTTCTAGTATTTCTGATCTTGGCCTGGATGGAAATACAGTAAGAATAGTCTCTTCTCTCTTGCTATATTTTGGTACCTTTGCTGCCAGCTAAAAGTGGGGAGGCACATTCAAAGTAAAGGGAAATAAGCAATTGTAATGTTTTGGTTTCAGTTTTCTTTTAGGCAAAGTTTTTGGACCTTTTGTGGTTCACCCCACCCTATTTTTTAGGATTTTTTAATCCATTTAATAACAGTCATCAGAAATATAGAGATGAACATGACTGAAAGTTTGAGCTAATGAGAAGCAATGTGGTCTAGTGGTAGGGGACCGGGAATCAGAACAACACCCAGATTCTCTCTGTACCTTACCTGTGCTCATCATCACTGTGTTGGCTGTATACCTGCTGGGGTTTTTTTTCAACTCTGCTACTGGCTTGCTCTGTGACCTGGAGTATGTCACTTAACTTCTCTGTGTCTCACTTTGCTCATCTGTAAAAGGGAGGTAACAACATCTACCTTTGTAACATCTACCTTTGACGCAATTCATTTGATGAGATTCATATGAGAGTCACTATATTGTATTTGGATTTTTTTTTTTTTTGGCTGGAAGACTATTTTCCTGCTTCCTTTTTTCTGCTTTCATCAGGGTCATTTACTCATAAAAGAGCAAAGAAAACACTGCAAAGCTAGAGGTGGGAAAATGAAACATTCAAAACACTTTCAATAAGTCCATACACATATTCCTAAGGGTATAGTACAACTAGCTTTTAGGTAGTGAAATCATTTCTTGCTCCAATCTAGAGTAGTGAAACATTAGTTTCTCACTTGTAAATAATAACACTGCTCTACAGCCAAAATGTTTCTGAAATAAATGTAGTCAAACTTTACTAATTCTGGGTCACTGAGAACGAAAATGATGCTTAAAATTGTTGATTGGCTCTAGTTTTCAAGATATGCTATTGGGTCAGTATATATGACCCTTGACTTGGGAATGGCGGAAGATAAGTGAGTTATAAAGGGAAGGGGTCTCAATTTAAACCAGAAATGACTAAAATTCATCTTTGACTGGATCTATGAATAAATCTATGGCTGGGTTTGGACAGTACTTGCTTTTTAGGCAAAACAATGAATGATGCAATCTGAAGCTGATATTGCGTCATACATGATATGAATTGCATCATGTTATTCCTAGAAGTCATGGATGATGCAATCATAACGAAGCTTACATCACTCTGCTGAACAAATTGCCCTACATCAGCTCTAGAAATCATACAGTGTCGTGCTTTCTTATTTGTCAGTGTTTGATTTTGCAAAGGGACACATTTCTGTTTAGCCAAAGTGAGCAGAGATGCCTCGTACTTGTGTGAACAGTGCAGATAACTTCTGCTATGTTTGTGGTGAAGTGACTTTTGCATCACAAAAGCGCAGTATAACCACTATGGTTAAGAAAGCCTATCGCCTTTATTTTGGCTGCAAAATTGGAGATCAGGACAAGAGGTGGGCCCCACACATATGCTGCAACACTTGTGCAACAAATCTTCGCCAGTGGTTGAACAGGAAAAGGAAATCTATGCCTTTTGCAGTGCCAATGATTTGGAGAGAGCCAACAGATCATACCAGCAATTGTTACTTCTGCATGGTGCCTCCAGTTGGGAAAGGTGTGTCAAAGAAGAAAAAGTGGACTGTGCATTATCCAAACATTCCATCAGCTATACGCCCAGTACCCCACGGAGAAGGACTGCCGGTTCCTGATGCACCAGAAGCATTCTCACTTGAGTCAGACGAGGAAGAGGAAGAGGATGAAACTTCTGGTCCTGAACCATCAATGTCACAGGACCCACATTTTCTCCCATCCTCCTCCTCTGAACCACACCTCATAACACAAGGTGAACTGAATGACCTTGTCAGGGATTTGGAACTACCCAAGAGTAAGGCAGAGCTGCTGGGCTCCAGACTACAGCAGTGGAATCTCCTGGCAGGTGATGTTAGGGTTTCCATGTTCCGTGACCGTCAAAAGGATCTTGTCCCATTCTTCTTCATAGAAGGTGATCTTGATCGATGGTGTGATGGCAGCCCTCAACATCGTTCACGATCCAGATGAGTGGAGACTGTTCATTGATTCATTGAAGACGAGTCTTAAAGCTGTTTTACTGCATAATGGCAATGTTTTGCCATCAATTCCAGTTGGTCATGCAGTCCATATGAAGGAAACCTATGACAACATGAAACAACTTTTGAGGTGCATAAACTATGACAAACATCAGTGGCAGCTTTCTGGCGATTTGAAGGTTGTTGCTCTCTTGCTTGGTCTGCAGACTGGATACACAAAGTACTGCTGTTTTCTCTGCGAATGGGATAGTCGTGCAAGAGATTCCCACTACATCAAGAAAGATTGGCCACTCCGACAGTCATTGGAGCCTGGGAGGAAAAGTGTTCAGCATCCACCACTTGTTGAATCAAGGAAGATTTTGTTACCACCCTTACACATCAAGCTGGGTCTGATGAAGAACTTTGTCAAGGCCATTGACAAAACACAAGCAGCTTTCAAGTACCTCCGTGGAAAATTTCCAAGGTTAAGTGAAGCTAAGATAAAGGAAGGTGTCTTTGTTGGTCCTCAGATTCGTGAACTTCTTTGAG
Organism: Emys orbicularis; assembly: GCF_028017835.1. NCBI lineage: Eukaryota > Metazoa > Chordata > Testudines > Emydidae > Emys > Emys orbicularis. Next base: position 260,537,100 of record NC_088683.1, on the reverse strand, counting down.
ATGATGCATTTGACCATGCACTGCGTGGCAAGGAAATACGGCATGGAAAGCCTTCCAGTTAGTGGCAATAAATTTTCTCGGAAACAACAAGGCAGACAACTACAGGTTGTTGGTGGAAAACCTCCTCAAGGCATACAAAAGCCTTGGTTGCAACATGTCACTAAAGATACATTTTTTGCACTCTCATCTAGATTTTTTTCCACCGAACTGCGGAGCAGTGAGCTACGAGCATGGCGAGCGATTTCACCAGGACATTGCAACAATGGAGAAACGCTATCAGGGCAAATGGAGCCCATCAATGCTTGCAGACTATTGCTGGACAGTGACAAGAGATGCTCCATTTAATGAATACAAGAGACAAGCCAAGAAGCACCGAGTAGACACTGAATAGGACTAAGCTATGTACAGAATAGTTTTTTGCCTTTCGTTCCATAATAAATTTTATTTATATAACCCTTTTGCTGATTTTTAAAGTGTTACATAAACAGGACAGGTGAAATATTATCATGTAAAGCAACCATAAACACATGAAAAGACCTAGGTTTACAATTTATGATTAAAACTCTACTATCTACACAATATACATAGACATAAAATGTAAAAACTTAAATATCTTAGAAACAGTAGCCAATCAGTTGTTTTAATTGTCATATTTGAATTCAGCACATCAAAATACATAATAAATAGCTCATTTTATCTCTGAAGCAGACGACTTCTCAAAAATTGTAGACCAGTGTAATTTGTCTTTTTATGCTCTAGTAAGTCTGCCCCCTTTAACAAAAGAAAAACATCCAGTTATTGAGATTTGTTTTTCCATGTGGCTTGTAGTGATATGGTTAGGAGAGGTACATAATAAATTAATAATAGGAAAATGGAGAATAGATAAATACAGGTCAAGATCACATCATGCATAAATGGAGGTCTAGTAGCTTTATATTTCATACTCGCTGTTCATACCACTTTATTTATTTATTTATGTATTGCTCTCTGAGGAGAAAGAAAGGAGGCCTTTAATAGATTTTTATTTCTTTAGTGTGTTCTAAATTTGTCTCCATTCTGATTCTTCTCAGTGTTCTGATGAACACTTTCATGGCAATAACAAAGTACAGTTAAACTTGCATAGCTACCTTCATGACTCAAGAGCCAGTGGTCATTTTAACTCCATCAAAAATGTTTGCTACAGGAATCAAGGAGAGTTGTATAACAATGGACCTATGTGAAGAGCACATAGAGCAGACAGAGCGGAAAGGGAATTCCAGAAAAATCACCTTTATCTTTTGTCTGAATCAGAGGCATGATGCTAATGGCACGCAAGTAGCTATCCAATGTTTGTTAAAAGACAATGAAAGTGTTCTATAGAATTCCGATCAGAGCATCTACCTATAAAGAAGAGTAAAAACGCAACATATTAGAGTTTCCTTTATGTGATTTAAAATTAATTAATCAGCTAGGATTTACTCTTGAGACTAACACAGAAAGAGAGCTTCTAAGGTCTATGAGAATCTCTCCAGAGTTAGCAGTCTCCTCACTGACCCCAGCTGGAGCTGACTGTATTTTAAAAGCTCCATAGCTGCCTCTTTCCCTGTGGAGGGAATCAGGGAGCTGGGATACACTGAGTGTCACTGGACCCATTTGATTGTATATGATGGAAAAAAGAAGATGAGTCATATAGTTTGAGGCCAGAAGGGACCACCAGACCATCTGATTTGACCTCCTGTATATCACAGGCCACCAATACCACCCAGCACCCGCACTCTAAACCCAACAAACAAAATTAGACCAAAGTATTACAGCGCACAGGAGACTAGATCATTATGTGCCACAGGCAGAATAGGAGGCACTGAGGTGCACTGGTGCTTGAGACCCCTGCAATAGCAAGAAAAAGATTAAGTGAGATACACCCAGATAATCCTGCCAAGTGACCTGCACTCACACACTGAAGAGGAAGGTGAAAAACCCCCAAGGTCACTGCCAATCCAACCTGGGAGAAAATTCCTTCCAACCCCACATATGGTCATCAGTTAGAAGAAGAACCTGCTAGCCAAGCACCTGAGTGAGAGAATGCTTGGTGCCACCTCCGAGCACTGGCCCAATGAGACCAGTATCCCACCTCCAGCCATGGCCATCCCTGATGCTGAAGAGGATGGAGATGTAAACAAAACAAAACCCTCCAGAATAAATGGTGGGGGAGAATCCCTTCCTAACCCCTGCAGGTGACTGGCTGAAATGCCGAAGAATGAGCTTTTAAGAACATAAGACATACACCAGAAATGAGCCCCAGGGATGTTGAGCTCTGCCCTCTACCATCACAAGCAACCCTTACAATTAGACTCTTAAATTTGTCCAACTTGCTCTCAAAACAAAGTTGTTTACCCCCAGCCTGAATTTGTTCATGGCCAATTTATATCCATGTGTTCTTGTGCCAACCTTGTCCTTTAGCTTAAAGAGCTCTTCACCCTCCCTGGTATTTACCTCCACTCCCCCCACCCCTCCATGTATTTATAGAGGGCAGTCATATCCTCTGTCAGCTCTCTTTTTGTGAGACTAAATAAGCCAAGGTCTCCCAATCTCCTCTCATAAAATAGGCCCTCCATTCCTTTGATCATCCTAGTAGATCTTCTCTGCACCTGTTCCAGTTTATATTCATCTTTCTTGAATTTGGGTGACCAGAATTATACAGAGGAGTCCAAGTGAGCTCTTACCAGTGCATTGTTCAAAGCCATTGATATTTCTCTATTTCTACTGGAAAGTCCTCACCTAATACATGCTAGGATGTAATATATCCTTTAGCCATTAGATTCCACAATGTTCAGACAGCTAGACTATGTGTAGGTGCTTGGCTTAGAAAAATAAGATTATTTAGAAATGTGAGGAATTCTGGATACCACATGGTTAACGAGCATGTACAGATTTAGAAACTTCAGTACACCCATTTGTCTAAACAGACAAAGTCCCCAATTAGTGTAAAAGGGTGCCAATGTCCAAATCATTTTATTCTCTGCCCAGCTCACATCAACATCCAAGGATTATTGATCTTCTACATGAAAACAGAGATACCTCTCAAATGGAAAGGTAGTTGTTCATATCCTAGAACATCATCTTTTTTTCCTTTTAGAGAAATGTAGAAAAATATATGGGCATAAGTAGAGCTGGTCAGGAATTTTTGGACAAAAAATTTTTTCATCAGAAAATGCTGATTCGTCAAAACTAAAACTTTTCATGAAAATGTACCAGTTTTGGCTAAATTTTCATCAGGGAGGTTTCTCAGGTCAAAATGAGAGACAGCAATCACCCCAGAATAGCTAATAGCCCAGAAGTTAGGGGAGTACACCTGGGATGTGGAAAACCCAAGTTCAAATCCTTGCTCCAAATCTGACACAGTAAGGATTTGAACCTGGGTCTTCCACACCCCAGAAGAGTGGCCTAATCACTGGCATACAGGCTATCCTGGACTCAGTTTTTTCTTCTCCCTGTGTGTTTTTTGTTTTTGTTTTTGTTTTGTTTTTGTGTCTGTGAAAATTTTGGAAAGGTCTTGTTTTCATTCCAAAGCAGAATGAAAGCAAATGTGAAACCTCAAATTCTTTTTCATGAAACAGAATTCTTGTTTTCCAGCCAGTCCTATGCATAAATCATTTTGCTTTCAGGAAGGGTCCAAGAATTGGCTACTGGCCAACTCTTCATTTGACCACTGCCTGTTCTCTGTATTATAGGTGTAGCTCTCTTAGTTGCCCTTAGTAGCATCAGTGTGACTTTTTCTTGGGTCAAAAAATGTTGGCTTCTTTGAGGCTCCCATCAGTGCTGTTCTATGGATCGTTCAAACAGGGATGAATTATGATTGGCACTTTTCATCTCCCAATCTGCTCCTTTTCCAAAGGCTAAGCACATCATTTCTGCATCACATTTACTCATCAATGGCCTTTGAACTGAAAATCTGAATTACTACAAAACTTGCACTTTCATTGTGCTGGCTATCCTAACGGGAGAGATCCAGTTTAGCTACGGCACCAGCCCAGGTGAGAAGGCTAGCTGAGCTGGCAAGACTCTGTGATTCTGAAGAGACATTTTGAGCTTCAAGGGAAGGATCCCATCGGCCTCAGGGTACTTTATACAAGCCCAAGGAACTCTTCCAAGTGGTGAGGAAACTGTGGCAGGACAATGCACATAGGTGTATTTGTTATTTTGTACAGCTCTGTGTATTTCTTATGCTGCTAAGTTAAGAGTAATGGTGTTTAAGAATCCTGTGTAAAGTCTGTCTGTGTGTCTGATGGCTTTCACTACTGCATACTCTTCACAAGGCAAATTGTAAACCAGAAGGCTCACACCTTTGATGGGATTCTGGGGAAGATCCAAGACTGCTGGGGAAGGCTGGAGGAGATGTCACTAATTTCAGGGGCAAGGCAATTGGACTTTGAGGTCCCCATTGCCAGGAATGGTGTCAAACACCAGATCTGTACTGGAATGTATGCCTCGAGTCCCAAATCCAGGAACAGTGCCTAAACTCTGCCCTTCCCCAGCAAGGTAAGTTCATGGGGTAACATGGGGTTACCAGCAAGGTAACATGGGGTTCCGTGTTTGGATCCCCTCACAGCAGTTTGGTAAGTGTCCAACAGGGGCAGCTCAACTAAATCTATGAGAACATGGTACAAAGGGAAGAAGTATCAAAATCTACAAGTGAGGGAAAATGCTGAAATATCTGAATAGACACAAAGATTAATAGACTTTAAGGTCAGAGGGGACCATTGTGGTCATCTAGTCTGATATCCTGAACATTGCAGGCCACAAAACCTCATCCACCCACTCCTGTAAAGACCCATAACCTCTGAATGAGTTACTGAAGTCCTCAAATCATGTTTTAAAGACTTCAAGTTACAAATACACCATTTACACTAGTTTAAACCTGCAAATGACCCATGCCCTGTGCTGCAGTGAAAAGCGAAAAAACCCCCAAGGTCTCAGCCAATCTGACCCTCAGGGAAATTCCTTCCGAACACCAAATATGGTGATCAGTTAGACTCTGAGCATGTGGGCAAGACCCCAGAACACATCAGTCTGTGGTTCCCTAAAAAAAGAATAGATATGTACCTTACACTTACATGTGGCTCTGTCCCCCCCCCCAGTGGCTGGATCACAAAGCAGTTTGACAGGTTTCAGAGTAGCAGCCGTGTTAGTCTGTATCCGCAAAAAGAACAGGAGTACTTGTGGCACCTTAGAGACTAACAAATTTATTAGAGCATAAGCTTTTGTGGGCTACAACCCACTTCTTCGGATGCATATAGAGTGAAACATATATTGAGGAGATATATATACACACATACAGAGAGATATGCAAACTAGACACAATCAACTCAGGATTAAATAAGGACTGGGAATGGCTGAGCCATTACAAACATTGAATCTATCTCCCCTTGTAAGTATTTTCACACTTGCTTCTTATCAAACTGTCTGTACTGAGCTATCTTGATTATCCCTTCAAAAGTTTTTTTTCTCTTACTTAATTGGCCTCTCAGAGTTGGTAAGACAACTCCCACCTGTTCATGCTCTCTGTATGTGTGTATATATATCTCCTCAATATATGTTTCACTCTATATGCATCCGAAGAAGTGGGTTGTAGCCCACGAAAGCTTATGCTCTAATAAATTTGTTAGTCTCTAAGGTGCCACAAGTAAAGCAGTTTGAGTCTGCTACTTCGAAAGCTAGGTCTTTTAGCTCAGGCAGTTGCGGTTCATGCTTTTAGATGCAGGCATCCACAGCTCAGTCTCCACTACTGACAGCCCTCCTCCTACTGTCCTGTTACAGAAGGCAAAATAAGTGGCTGAAAAGTAGCTTCACAAGAGGCTGCTCAAAAAGCTAAAGGTGTTGCGGGGATAGGGAAGGAGAGAGAAAAGAACTTACACTGTAAATGGAGACTAGAGGAGGAAACAAACAGGAATATACAGTCAGTGAAGGCTGAAAGGTGTGGAGTTAAAGGGGTAGTTTTACGTTGTTGGATGCCAAGTAATTTTGTTTTAAAAATTACTAAAAATATTTAGTTTAGAAATATTTAAGTCTAGAAAGAAGAAATGGTAGTAGGCCAGCCAGCTCTGACTAACTCTTTCTCTTACTGCCAGCTCAGGGATGTGGCTCCCACTATTTAATCACAAGGGTTTATTTTACATACCACAGAGGACACCATGATCAAGAACAAGCAAAATAATCACAATTATTAAACCGGGCTTATTTTCTTATTATTAAAGAAAGAAAAAGAAAACATGAAATTCCACAAATGACCAAACACAAATGATTTTAGGGGAGGTGGACCTGTTGTTTATTAATAAAAAACACGCCCATTCAGAGCTGTCAAACTAAGCAATCTTAACTATGAAACCAAAGAAAATACATAAATCAGTTACTGAGAAGAAGCCATTTAAGATGCTGTCTTGAGAGAGGCCAATTAGCTAACATTAAGAATTTTAAATCCAATTAAATCCCACTATTTCTCTGTATAGCCTCTCCTCTCCAGGAACACAAGGTCTAACCACTTGGTGATTAACAGGAGAAACTGTTAGTCTTTTAAGTTACAACCGCACTTCAATATCCCAACAAAATCATTACAAGAGTTTTAAATCTAATCCCTTGCCAGTGTTTTAGCTCACTTCCTCTCACCAATTCATGTTGAAGTCTTGGAGAGTTTTCCTGGGTTAGTTTCTTCTTGAGGGTTCTCTGTTTTTCTTATCAGTCAGTGGCAGCTTGCTTCTAGAGATGGAAGGAATGAGTTGTGAAGTGCTTGTTGTCTAAGCAGAATAGCAGGGGGTGTGAGCTGGGGTGCTCACTTCAAAGTCTTTTTTACCCTTCTTATTTTCATGAAATTGTAGGAAAACACACCTCTTTCATGATTGGTTAGATTCAAGTTGGTTGCTGTCATTCCGTTCCTTCAGGGTTGGCTTAGGTGACAATTTTAGCTCCTGAATATGCAGTCTGTTTAATGAATATCCAACATTTCTTTAATTGTCTTAGTTGTTTTTGTGGCCGGAAAGATCCAGATAACTTTTAAAATTAGTTTTAATGCCTTCTTTTTATTCAGTCCATTTTCTGAGATTTTTTTTTTACTTTTATTAGAGTTTGACAGGAAATGAAATTATATTTCTCCTGTTCTTTATATAAGAGTTTTTAGTTTTCAAAACAGTCTGTTAAAAGTAAGTAAGTCTTACAAAATTGTTAGCCTAAGTTGTTGACTATACATGGCAATTTTTGGAATGATGAGTTTCCTGTCTTCCTGTGTTGGGTGAGGGTTTGCTTGAACATTGCCAGTAATTAATTCATTAATTCCCCATTAGTATATATATTCTATGCTTATATAGCTACTTACATCAGTAATTAGTCTAGCATCAAATAACCTTGCTACAGTTGTATATAATACCTCTTACTAGTCAAATAACAATGATATCAGAACGTTATTATATGAAGGCTTGCATTTAGATACAAAATATTTGCAAATAAATATATTAAAAGAAACGTATGTCATCTTAAGCATTTGAGAAACAACAAATGTTTTCCCCTTTAAGTCTAAACATGAATTGGAAGTAGCCAGTATCTTCTGTACAACATTTCTCACCATAAATATTCTCCAAAGAATGAAGACTTTAGTGTGTTTACAAAATAATCAATTTCAATAAGGATATTTCTAACATTCTTTGTTTTTTCTTTGAAAAGAAATGGGGGGATGGTATAGGCCCACTTTATCTCTAGATTTATGCTAACACAACTTTGCATTCCTTTCACAGTCAGGTTTCTTCCTAAAAGTGTTTACATGGTTTGTCTGCTTGATGTTTGCTTGTGGTTGGGAGCTAGAAGCAAAAACCTTCTGTAATTTCTTTGATTAGTTTTGGAGAGACAAGGTAGGTGACAATAATATCTTTTATTGGACCAACTTCTGTTGGTGAGAGAGACAAGCACTGGAGCTCTTCTTTAGGTCTGGGAACCATACTCAGTATCACAGCTAAATATAAGATAGAACAGATTGTTTAGCGTAAATAGTTAACACATATTTCAAGGGGCTATTGACGCTGGAGAGTTGTTTGAAGGCGAGAAGAGGGGGTTCAAGGAAAAATTTTTTCAGGATCATTTCCCAGACCTGAAGCAGAGCTCTGTGTAAGCTTGAAAGCCCGTCTCTCTCACCAACAGAAGTTGGTCCAAAAAAATATTATTACTTCATCCACCTTGTCTCTCTAATATCCTGGGACCAACATGGCTACAATATAACTGCAAACAATGCTTGATTTGCTTCAACATGTTTTAACATAATTAGCGTAACCATGTGTATCGTTATAGCCAGGATGCTTGGAAATAGAACATTCTTGTAGCTGTGTCTGAATAGTCAGTAAAGATGCAAACAAGTTTGTAATGACTTTAAAAAATAAGTTATAACAATTTTACTGATATAAATTTTGTATCAATATTGAGGTCTCTCCCTCCAAAAAAGGGAAAAGAGAAGGATAGTTTTTAAAAATACAGTAAAAGGTTAGTAAAACAGAATGAGTTCATGGTAGCTAAGGCTTATTAGAAAGAATGCGCTATACCAGGGATCGGCAACCTTTGGCACGCGGCTCGCCAGGGTAAGCACCCTGGCAGGCCGGGCTGTTTTTTTTACCTGCCGTGTCCACAAGTTTGGCCGATCGCGGCTCCCACTGGCTGCAGTTCACCACTCCAGGCCAATGGGGGCTGCAGGAAGCGGTGCGGGCCGAGGGATGTGCTGGCCGCCGCTTCCCACTGCCGATCCCTGGCCTATACAAATATATCAAGGCAATTACAAATCAACAAATGCAGCAAACCTCAAATTCAAGCCCCAGGCTTAATACAAAAATATATACCCATTCAGTGACAGGGGAAACTTGGAAATCAGTAATGCTGTTTGTGACATGCATACATTCATTTGTGTCTCCCAGGAATTAAATTCTCAAAGAGTATTTCCCGGCGCTCAGGGCTTCTGCCCTGCAGGTTTGAAAATATTTACCAGAGCTCTGCTCTGGACAGCTCCAACTGAATTTAAGCCCCGGTGTCTCCTCTCAGTGCCCTTGCTTCACCCACTGCTTTAGCTCAGGGAGACTTTCCCAGACACTTAGAATTTGTGCTTGTAAATAGGATAGGGTTTTATAGGATCAGGCTAACAGGTTAACTAGGGTTTTACAGGATGGACTAACTGGCTCAGATAAAATAAGAACCAGACTGAACTTCTGCCAATCCCTTGAACCAAATCCAATCTGAAATTTACTGAAGGTTTGAAAATCTTTGGCTAATGTTTTGCCAGCCACACAAATACCACTCCAAAGGCCCTTTTTCAGTGAACCCACTCTCCCACTTAGGGTATGTCTACACTGCAGATGGGAGCAAGCCTCCCTATTCGGGTTGAAATTCGCTCTAGAGGGCTCAAGCTCAAGCTAAAAATAACAGTGTGGACATTGCAGCTCGGGCGGCAGATTGGGCTGTCGAGCCCACCATACCTCCTGGGTTTGAGCTTAGGTGGCTAGTCCAAGTCTCTGCTAGAGCTGCTCTCTCAAGCCACGGTAGCATGAGTCTATCTACCTGAGCTGGGAGGCTCGCTGCCAGCTGCAATGTAGATATACCCTTAGTGGTCATGTTAACCTCTACAGGAGGAGCCTCCAGAGAGTGTTATCCCCCCGAGGACATAGAATAGCAATCTATAGGTAGAATGAAAGAAGTGTGTAACACCAAGCATGAAATCCTGTCCCCATTAAAGTCAATGGGAGTTTGGCCACTGGCTTCATACGAGACAGGATATCAGCCCAAAGTGGGAGAAGAATTGTACAGGATGGTCCAAAGATAAATAACTAGTAAGAATGGGGTGAAATTGAGTAAAGGTAAATATCTTCTAAAGCTGAACATCAGGAAAGAGTGAGCTCTCACACGGTGTGAAGATATCACAAGGAAAGCAGAAGAAGCTACTTAAAACGAGAATGAAGAGCCGAGTGAAGTTTTAGATAACAAATTCAGTTTCAGACATAATTTGTCCATTTTGGATTTGGATAATCCACTCTTTTTTTTAAAAAAATCATTCATCCATCTGAATAACTTGTGTTGACATGTCTATTAAAGATATAGCGTTTGGATATTTGAAAGCTGGATATTTCCAGAATGCATACAAATGGAATTTGGATAACCTAAAAGTAAGCAAAGCACTTCTTTTTGTAAATGTTGTGAAATGTTATCCAGAAAGAAATGCTAACCTCTTGTTCATTTCCTCTCCTCGGATATGGGCAAAGCACTCAGGAATATAGTGTTTTTGGCACAACCACTATTTGTAGGGTCTTGCACAGGATGATAAAATAGAATCTAGAGCTGGAAAAGGTCTGTCTGCCTGATTCTGATCTCAAACCGGTTTTAGATTGATGTAACTCTATTGACTTTGATGGAGTTCCTCATGATTTACATCAATGTAAGAGCATTCAGAATTGGGCCCAATGACTCTGACACCTTGAGTCAGGACTTGGAAGAGGCCCCCAATTCTAATTTCATTCACACTGGTATAAGTCTGCAGTAATACCACTAAGCCAACTCTAGGCCGGAAGCTATTAAGGAAGAGGCACTTAGCCCAGGAGCAAGTTTTTAAAGAATGGCTTTATTACTTTTGGATTCTCTTTCCTAAAAAGATGAAAAAAATAATGTTTTTGTTTAGATGGAAAATGATTAAATTCTGCCATGAGCTTGGCAAGCCCATTGCATCTACCCACAACATTCCTATGGGCACAACTGCACTGTCGTTTTATTGCAAAGCTGCTTCCGGACAAATCATCCCCTGGGACAAGAGTGCAGCTTCTACTGCCGGGTAGCTTAGGCACTCCACCGGGTCTAACTTGGAACAGAGAGATCCTTCAAACTTCGGAATCCTCTGTTGGATGTCTTCACATAAGGCAGAGTTAAATGAAATGTTACCTGGTGCAAATAGCATTGTGGGATTACATAATAATTGTCTCCATGAATTTTATATCAAATATGTTCAGTTTATAAGTACAGAGATTTTTTTTCTAAATGCTGGTCCTGCATATTTAGCCTGGGGTCTGAAAGTTCAAGCTGGATTTTTTCCTGCTCATGCTGAGTCACTCAGGAAGGTCTGAATTACACCTTTAATGGTGGGCACAGATATAAATGACAGGCAATAAGTAGGTAATTGTGCTGATGATGCACAGGAATGAATGGAATCTAGTTTACTCTCTCTTAGCTGTGTTGACTGTACAGTGCAAAAAGAAGTCAAAAGCATGGTGCATTCCTTCCGAACCACTGAATCATTGTATTTCATAAGTGTAATTCTGGGCATAATCTGGCTAAAGTCAGTAGCTAAGGCACAGGATGTACACAGAGAACAGATCTGTTTTTACAGAGCTGTTTTTCAGAGAAAAATTACACTGGTATTTTTTTTAAACTACTTGTTTATAAGTTTTTAAGGGTCCAAGTGTTGATTAGAAACAGAAAAGACTTGTTTGTTATTGCATTGTTTAGCCACTATATCATGTTACTAGAATATTTTTGTAATGGATGTTGTAACTATAGTAACATTCTTTAATGAATAGATAGCACATTAGTAACTGGCCTAACATGGCTTCTGCAGAAATAGGACTCAAATAGACCAATTTGTCAGTTTACCATTTTATTAAATGGATATTTATTTTATTAGAAGAAGCCATTTCTTGAACTCTTTGTTTGCTGGTTTTTGACCACTCCATGTTTGCTGGTTTACATTTTGAACATTCCCAGCCATATTTCCAGGGCATCACAAAACAGCACGTACTGTACCAGTGGGGGGAAAAAATCATTTTTTATTTATGGACACTCAGTTTTCAGCTGTTTTTTTCTTACATTTTGTCCTATTTGAAAGTAACTTCTTTGACAGTTTATATAAATAAAAGCCAGTTTTTACATGCACATTTTACTAGATATTTAAATATCTCGGATAACGAGTCTTAAAATATTTATTTCATTTAAAATGTTTACTTTCTGGACATCATGCAAACTAAGTGGGTGATCTTGCTCCCACTGAAGTCAGTGTGAGTTTTGCCATTGATACCAGTGGAAGCAGGATCAGGCCTTAAGGAACTCAGAAAAAAATTATCAAAATAAATATGTGCTCTTCTATTTTCAAATAAATCTGTGACTAAACTACAGTTGCTTCGGTGCCTGTCGATACTTGAAATGCTATAGCTGCCCAGCAGCAGTGCTGCAATTATAAAGCTTCAGTGTAGACACTACCTACGCCGATGGGAGGAGTTTTCCGGTAGGTGTAGGTAATCCACCTCCCCGACAGGCAGGATAGCTAGATCGCTGGAAGAATTCTTCCATTGACCTACAACTGTCTATGTAACGCTGACAGACCCCGGTCAGTGGTGGGTGGGATCGAACCTGGGATCACTGGAGCTTAGTGCATGAGCCTCTACTGCATGAGCTAAAAGTCATATGGCTGTTAGCTAAGGCTGTAGAGCAGACTCATTAATCTCTCTCTAAGTGGTCCCTGTGCCACTAGATGGAACAGAACACCACATCCAGGAGGTGGGTGGGTTACATCTACACCAGGGGTTAGGGCGGCTTAATTATGTTGCTGAGGGGTGTGGATTTTTCACACCCCTGAGCAATGTAACTGGGTCGATCTAACTCAGGGGTCGGCAACCTTTGGCACGTGGCTCACCAGGGTAAGCACCCTGGCAGGCCGGGCCGGTTTGTTTACCTGCCACGTCCGGAGGTTCAGCCGATCACGGCTCCCACTGGCTGCGGTTCGCCGTCCCAGGCCAATGGGGGCTGCAGGAAGCGGCACGGGACGAGGGATGTGCTGGCTGCGGCTTCCCGCAGCCCCCATTGGCCTGGAGCAGCGAACCGTGGCTAGTGGGAGCCACGTTTGGCCAAACCTGTGGACGTGACAGGTAAACAAACCGGCCCGGCCCGCCAGGGTGCTTATCCTGGCAAGCCGCGTGCCAAAGGTTGCCAACCCCTGAACTAACTTTTCAGTGAAGACCAGGCCCCAGTCTCTAAAGGGAGTACAACTTGAATTTTTCAGGAGTCAATATTAATTTTATTTTCAGTGTGGCAGAACCTAAGAGCCAAGTTATGGAGCAAAGCATACAGATTGAACGGTCTGTGGACACCGGAACTTGCATTCCATCCTCACTAGGCTGAGGGTCAGCATCCACAGCCCAACCACCTGCAGTCATTCTTGTAGGCAGAGGCGCCGCATTGGGGAGGGGCAAGCGGGGTCATGTGCCCCCCCCACCGAGATTTGTTGCTTGGCTTGTACTGAGCATGCTCACACAGACTGAGCATGCTCACACAGACTGAGCATGCTCAGTAACACTGCTGAACCTGGCTGCCTTCACTCTCCCCACCCCACTATCGGCAGGCACAGGTCATCTCTGCATGTAGGATATGAGGAAAAGTAGGGAATATAACTCAAAGCTCTCCCACTAAAAAGGGTTTGGGACTATGGTTGGACCCAGTGGGTATAATCCCATCTTCCCCACTTCCTTCCCCTTTATGTCCCAGGGAAAAGAGAGCCCCCATCTGACTATGCCATACTGCAGACACGAGTGGCTGACACAGAGTGGTGCACTACCAATGGGGCTCTGTGTCACAGTGGGTGTATTTAATTATAATGCAAACACTTTACTTTTAGGTACTGTGACCCATACTTGTCAGTTTATGACCACAACTCAGCAAGCATCTATGAAAGATGAATTGGTTTCTATTGAAATTGTGTATGTTCAATCAATCACCATACATTTCTCCAGGCATAAAAAATTCTTTCAGTCCTTAAGATTCTCACAGCAAATTAATACGTCCGTTTTCTTTTTCCTTGGGATGCTCTGAGTCACAAAGAGCCTACTCATCTATTTCATCTATTGTGTGTCAGTTTGCTCAGAAGAGGATGAAAAGAAAAGAGGAAGATGAGAGGCAATTTGAGAGACAAGAATCATATCAAAACATTTCCACCAGTCCTTCAAATCCAACCCAGTTCCTAATGCCATTCTAATTTGTCTTAAAGGGTTAAGAAAGAGAAAAATTCAGAAACAGTAAATGTAGGGGGAGGGAGTGGCAGATAGCAATCTGGTGTCAGAGCAACCTGGAATCTATACTCAGCTCTCTGTCCTGAAGGCTAGCAGTGGGTGGCTATACATCAAGTCCTGTGAGGTGTGGAAACAAAGAGCTGCTTATGTGACCCAACTAGCCAATGCACGGAGAAAGAAGCTGTGATTGGCTCCAAATGGAGACATCTCCAACTCTCCTCATCTGGACTGAAATACACCATGATCTCCCATCTCCTCTGAGGCAGGACGAGGAAAATCCTATTGCACAGAAGCTCAGAACTAGTATAAGTGATATACGGTAGGTCCCGTCACACAAATTTGGTATAATCTTTAGTAAGATTATAAAGTAACTGTTGCTATAACATATATAGACTAGGAATGTCAAATGATTAAAAAAATTAATTGTGATTAATCGCAGTTTTAATCGCACTGTTAACCAATAATAGAATACCACTTTACATTTATTATAAATATTTGTGAATGTTATTCTACATTTTCTAATATACTGATTTCTATTACAATATAGAATACAAAGTGTAGAGTGCTCACTTTACATTATTATTATTAATAATTATAAATTTTTGCACCGTAAAAAATGTTAACAGATAGTGCAATCTACAAGTCGAAGCATGAAGGGGCATATGAATGGTTAGCACATCTGGCACATAAATACCTTGCAATGCTAGCTACAACAGTGCCATGTGAACGCCTGTTCTCACTTTCAGGCGACATTGTAAATAAGTAGTTGGCAGCATTATCTTCTGCAAATGTAAACAAACTTGTTTGTCTAGCGACTGGCTGAACAAGGTGTAGGACTGAGAGGACTTGCCGGCTCTAAAGTTTTACATTGTTTTGTTTTTGAGTTATGTAAAAAAAATAATTCTACATTTGCAAGATGCGCTTTCACACTAAAGAGACTGCACTACAGTACTTGTACAAGGTGAATTGAAAAATACTATTTATTTTGTTTATCTTTTTTACAGTGCAAATATTTGTAATAAAAAATAACAATATACACTGAGTGCTGTACACTTTGTATTCTGTGTTGTAATTGAAATCAATATATTTGAAAATGTAGTAAAACATCCAAAAATGTTTATAATAAATTTAAATTGGTACTCCATTATTGTTTAACAGTGCGACTGAAACTGCAATTAATCCCGATTAATTTTTTTAATCGAGTTAATTTGTTTTGAGTTAATCACTTGAGTTAAGTGTGATTAATTGACAGCCCTAATTTAGATTTCTGTGTAGTTTCTTAGGTGTTTGACTGAGTGCCACAATATTCTGATTAAAACTGTATGCATATACAAAATGAATAGGGCACACATAAAATGGATTAAAACCAGCTGAGAGATCTTAAAATTTGTTCATAAGCTGAATATTTTTGGTAAAAAAGTGACGCATCAAAGAGCGTTTCTTGTGATGCCAGCTTTTAAAATATAGCAGGGGTTGGCAAACTTTGGCTCCCGGCCCGTCAGGGTAAGCCGCTGGCGGGTCGGGACGTTTTGTTTACCTGGAGCGTCCCGCAGCTTCCATTGGCTGGGAACAGCAAACCGCGGACACTGGGAGCTGAGGGGCTCCGTGCTTGCAGACGCTCCAAGTAAACAAAATGTCCCAACCCACCAGCGGCTTACCCTGACGGGCCGGGAGCCAAAGTTTGCCAACCCCTGAAATATAGGGTCGGCTTATGAAAGGGTCATACAGTTTTTGCCATTCCCCCATATCTCCCTCAGCAGAGTGCGTCCCGCTCCCCGCTCTGTACGGAGAACCAGCTCCTGGTCGGAGCGCTCAGCTAACCAACAGCCTGGCCAGCAGGCTCCTTCCTTCCCCCACTGCCTTGGGCTGGGCCGGCGCCCCGGGAAAGCCCAAGACTCTCTGGCTTGGTGCAATGGCCAGGAGGAGCCAAACCCTGCGTGTGCCCAAGCTCTGTTGAACTTGCTTGAATACCAGTAATTTTACCAGGTGTCCCATATTCAGCATAGTGAAATATGGTCACCCAACTGACAAAATTTGCAGAAAAACGGAGGTAGTAAAAAATCAAGTTTACAGGTCACTGATATGGAATGGCCTAGATCTCTTGTTGAGGAGGGCACAAACAACTTTGTTTTTGAACCCAAATACAAGGTTGTATTTAGGAACAAATAATGCAGGCCAGGCTTACAGGATAGGGGATTGTATCCTGGAAAGCAGTTCCTCTGAAAATGATTTAGGGGTCATTGCAGATCACAGATGGAACATGAGTTCCTTGTGCAATGCTGTGGCAAAAAGTGCTAATGTGATCCTTGGAGGTATAAGTGGGGAGCAGTAAGTAGGAGCAGAGAGGTGATTTTACTTCTGTTTGGAGTGAGAATACTGTGGAATACTGGAATACTGTATCTAATTCTGGCACCCACACTTCAAAAACAAATGCTAAAAAACTGGAAAGGGATCAGAGAAGAGCCACAAGAATGATTTGAGGACTGGAAAATATACCTTGAAATGAGAGACTTAATGGTTCAATCTATTTAGATTATTGAAAAGAAGGTGAAGAGGTGACTTGATCGCATCCTATGTACAGACGTGAGAGATATCTGATAGGAAAGGATGCTTTAATCTGTCAGACAAGCACATAACAAAAGCCAATGGCTGGAAACTGAAGTTAGATAAATTCAGTCTAGAAATAAGGTGTAGCTCTTCTGAAAATATTACTCAAACTATCTTCCTGGATGAATCACAGGACTAATTCATCCTCCCTGTGGCTACAGAGAAACCCTGTCATGGAGTAGTGTGCAGTAGGGGGCAGTGAGTTGTCAGAAATCTAACTTAGGGCCTATTCCTGAGATCTGCAGTAGTTAAGGGTGATCCTCACCTAAAATGCAGCATTAAACACTTTGCGGGATCACGTCTTTATGTAGCAAGTGTAATCAGGGGAACGGTCCCACTATTGTGGGGAACTTTCCTGGCTTAGACACTACCCTGGTGAAATTGGCTACCAAAAGGATCTGAGTCCTCACTCCCCCTTTCTTTACCCAGAGGCCTGCCTGACCTTGAGGGTTCCCCTTCCACTCTCCTGTGCAGCAGAGTCCTCATAACCCCAACAAGGCTGGGACCAGGATTCCTGGGGGACTCAACCCCCAACTTTGTTGTGGTCACTTAGAAAAGGGGCTAGGGTGTCCCCACTCTCAAGTGCTCTCTCCGCACTGGACGCTTCCGTGACCCACTAACCATTATGTATACTTCAAGTAAATACACTTTATTAAAC
This sequence comes from Emys orbicularis, assembly GCF_028017835.1. Lineage (NCBI taxonomy): Eukaryota > Metazoa > Chordata > Testudines > Emydidae > Emys > Emys orbicularis. The sequence continues at coordinate 260,519,796 of NC_088683.1, read as the reverse complement.
AGCAATCAATTTTTAAAAATAAGGAAAATATGGGAAAGGTTAAAGGAAAACACATCACCCTGGTATGTGGCACGGGGACATCACAACCAGCCGTCTCTGGAATGTCAGGGCTGTTCACAGTCTGTTCCACGCACGTCCCAAGCCTCCTTCTTAGGCCCTGGCTGTGCTGCCGGGCTGCTGCGGGTCGGACAATTGCTCTGGTGGTGGCCACATGCCTTCGGGCTCTAGGTGGCAGGACCCTTCTTCCCAGCGTCAGCCCCCCCGGTTACGATCCCCCTTCAAGTCTGGCCTGCAAGGCCTCTTGACTGGGGGCATCTTCCTGTACTGGGCCCGCTGCCCACGATCCCCCCTCATTCTCTCCAGCTGCTCACCACACCTGGCTCCGGACTGCTCCAGCCCCGGCCCCAACTGCCTCCAGCACCCTGGGCTGCTTTTCCAGCCCTTCTGGCTCTGGTTGCTACAGCTCTCCTCCCAGCACTGACCTGCTCCCTGGGCTGCTTCTCTGGCTTTTTTTGCTGTGGCCCTGCTCCCAGCATGGATTTGCTTCCTGGGCTGCTTCTCTGGTTCTCTCTGGCCAGCATGGTTCGGCTCCCCAGCTCAGCTCAAGCTTCTGCTCTCTCCTTAGCTCGGCCCCGCTCTGGCCCAGCAACTCCAGCTCACATGGAGGAGGACCTCCCTCCCCCCAGCCTCCTGACTCCCTCATTAGACTGTCAATCAGGCTGACCTGGAGCACTTGCCTGTCCCCATTGTTCTGGGGACTGTCAGTCTCAAGGTCCTGACTTCCCATAACTCTTCCCCTTCCTCTTGGTACTGGGAGCTAGCCAACCAAAAAAAAAAACCCACTGAGTTTTAGTAAGGGGCCAACAGTCCCCTTGCATAGTGTATTTTCTGTGGGGAGAGTGGTGGTGATTTGTATTGCTTCCTGCTATATGACTCTCTGTGACGTTTGTGTTTTGACATTAAGGCAATAATGATTACTGAGTCTTTTGCATGCTGTGGATTGAGCTTTTAGAGACTGAGAAACCCATGTTTGAGGGATGTTTTCAAGTGTCTGATCACAATACATCTGTGCTGATGAAGTTGACCTCCTCTGTGAATGGGTGTGTTTTCATTAAAAAGAGAGATGTGTGTTTGGTGGGGGTGTTTTTTGTTTGATTGTTTTTTTTTAAAGGTGATAGAGAAACATAATGGAGAGATCATTCCTGGGATATTTACATGGCAACAGTTCTTAAACATCTGTGGAAAAATCATTGTTCTGTTTTCTAAACTTGGATCTCACTAAAATTCTCCAACTGGAACCCAAAATTAGAATTAAAGAATCACTTGTAAAATAAATGATGCTTCATTGTGATTAAAAAAAAAAAAAACTTTACACTGGTGAGAAATGATGATCCTTTACAGGAGCTTTATATCAGTGTGAAAACTAAACAGCCTGTTCTCATCTCAGCACACAGGTATTTACATGGATTACTCCCACGACTTTTACTAGCAGTGATGTGCATAAATCCCCACACATCACATTGAGATGATACCCTGAAGAATGTTTTTATTACTGGCAAATCAGAAAATACACTTATTTCAGCACTAGCTACTAGATTTTTGGTATAGTTCTCATTTTCAGTGATTTTCTATCTGGAACTGAACCATTAAAACAAATGCATTTTGCTGTACATGCAATTTTGAATGCAGGATTGTTTTTTCATAAATAATATGGTTCTGACAAACTGAAAAAGGCTGGAAAAAGATACACAGAGGGTCAGCCAGAGAACTTTACAGATGTTCAGTGAATTCATTCCCACATTTATTGAATAAATGATTTTGAATATGGCAAAATAATGAACAAAGCTATTTTTTTTTTTCATTTTAAGAAATAAGTTGGTGCAAGAATTATTTGCTGTATTGCTTTATGTGCTTGTGATTCATTTGGAACTCTTGAGATAGTGGGTGGTGCAGTTCTAATCCTTATTTCCTCTCTCTCTCTTTCTGCAGCATTGGCTAGCAAAGCCAATCTGTACTGTGCTAATTGTCATGCGGGCACTGCAGTTGTTTCCCTGTTTTGCTCCCTATCACTGTCATAGCTTGGAACTCTCAGCAGTGTAGTGCTACATGAATAGCTTGGCCTATGGGGACCTTTCTGTCTGGGACAGTACCATTCTGTCCAGACAGGGAGAGACAGGTTTTTTTTGTTCTCCAGCACAAAAAATAGAAAAGAAAGACCAACCTTGCTGCAGCCCTTCACTTAGGATTCCTCCTCAAGAATTCTAATTCCAGCTGCATACTCCGAAAGGGCATCTGGCAGCGATTATTCCAGGGGTAAATCATCATTCAACAGCCTCATGTTCATTTGCCAGCTCTGTAGGGATATTTTTTCTTCATATATTGTACTGCAGCCTGACAGTAAATGTTCTTCCTCTGGCCACATCAGTTATCTTAAAAGAAGGTGCTGTTAGTTTGCCTGCAAATTGTAACCTACACTGTCAATTGTAGGAAAGAATCAGAAAAAGTAAATGCCATGTTTTAAAATCATTGCCAGTTTAAAAAGTGGCTTTGAGAAATGATTTGCAGCACAGCTGTCAGCAACTCTAATTATTCCTGTATTGGATGTGTACCTTTGTCTTTTTATCACACAAGGCTACATCTTATTCATCTGTTTTACATCCAGTCAGAGGCATTCTCCTCTGCGGCTTTACAGCTCCATTGTAACCACCTCTGTATGAGAAATTTTGTCCTCTAATAGAGAGGAATCTGTTTATCAAAAACAAACATTCAAGGTATGGTTTATACATGTGGAAACCTGGATCCCCTGAATTCTGGAAATCTGGATCTAGAGGTGGATCAGAACTTTATGGCTTGGTTCTATTTGATAAAGGGCGTGAAACACAATCTCAGATCTGAAGTGCCTCCAAACCTTGCAAATGCTCTAGTCCAAATCTGGATCCAGATTTCATGGCCCAGGCCTTCTATATTTTTTTCTCTCTAGCACCTACACAGTGCTCAACTCTGTACAAGAGACACTCATATTTTAGTTTAACATACATTTTGTTAGGAAAGTTGATGCTTCACTTAATCAGACTTGTAACTGTTTTTTATTCTTCTTTCTTTTTTTTTTTTGGTTAGCAAAGAAGATTATTTCCTTGAATTAAAATCCTTCATTTCCATAAATACCACACATATATCCTTGATATAATGTGCTGTTCTTCGTTTGCCTATAATCAAATCTCCATAAAACTAAAAATAAAATCCTGTGATAAGCAGTTCTGCCAACTGCATCTTACAGATTCAAAACCAAAGAGCAAATAATTCTTGCATTGCTATTTATTAAAAGGAAAAAGATTGCTGCGTGTAGAAGAAGCTGCTGGTGCATACGTGTACATACCATAAGAGCAGTAATAGCTTTTCTGGGATGCAAGGTAATGCATCACATGTGTCTGATAGAAAAATTTGACCCATAAACCTTATTTGCTCACTATAAACTATGGACAAAGTCATGAAGCAGATATTTTTTCACATTTTTATGGGAACAATTCTTTAAATAAGTTTATTAAATTGTTCCTTCTTTGGGCATAGAAATGATACCATACATATGAAAAGTGCATTATTCACCAGTCAAAGAGAAAGTTAGATAAAAGTGCTAGGCTCATCTCATTGCCTTTGAATGGAGGCTGGGGGGCTAGCAGGGAGCTGGCTGCAGCTCCTGGACTCTCATGTGCCTGGCTCTGGGGTTTCTATTACAGCAGGCTACTTACCTGTTGGGCTGCTTCAGAGCCAGAGCTCCAGGGGAGCCTGAGAAACCAGAGAGCGTATTTCATTTTGGAAATACCAAACGGTTTCCATTTCAGTGTTTCCAAAATGAAAATATTGTAGAATTTTACTTCCACCAAAAAACAAAAAACAAAAACAAAAAAAGAGGTTTTGGCTTTTTCTTATGATTTGGGAAGAAAAACTTTCCAAAACCTCAACATTTTTCACAGAAGTAAAATTCAGCCATCTCTAGTTTCTATTTAATGCCTTGTCTACACCTAACACTTAGGTTGACCGAACTACATTGCTCAGGGCTGTGAAAAATTTTATGCCTTTTGCGATCTGGTTAGGTTGACCAAATCCCCACTGTAGATGCAGCTAGGTCGAGAGAAGAATTCTTCCTCGATCCCCATAAATACCTAAATTTCCCCCCGGTGGGCATGCATAAACCACCTCAGTCCTGACACTGCAAGCGGCTCAGCGCCCTTGCTCATGCCTAACCCCTGAGTTACTGGCTCTAATGCGGCTGGGGTCATTCTCCTTTTTCATGAGAAAGGGCTGACCTGACTTAGGCACCTAACTCCAGGACAGGGTTCATAGCTGAGACTCCCAAGTGAAGATAGATACCTCCATCCAGCCTGCCATTCAGGGGCCTAACGCCCAGATCAAGAGGAGTTGGGTAACTAATTAACCCACCACTTTTGTGGAGCTGGGCCCTAAACCCCACCCCTTTCCTCTCCATTTCACTCCTGGCTACCTTAGGCGGCTTCCCGCTCACCATGCTGGCTTCTAATGATCCCTTTCTTAGGTCTCTGTGTTGGCCACCTAACTCAGGGCTGTGAATTCCACCAAGCAGCAAAGTGCCTAGGAATCTAATTCAAAGTCACATAGGAAGCCCATAGTAGAGCAAGGAATTGAAGTAGGTCTCCTGAGTCCCATGCTAGGACTCAAACCACTAGTCTATCCTTCCTCCCACAGAGAGTAACTTTAACTTATATCACTGGTGTTAGGTCCTTTAGGGACATTACAGCACTAGGGAACAGGCTGTATTGGAACCTTGCTTCACCATGAGGGCTGCCCTCCTTTCTCCTCCTAAGACATGCCCCTGTACTAATTCCCTTATGTTTGGCAGTGCAGCTCCTGCATAGGAGGTGGCAGAGCAGAGCCGTCTTTGTCAGCCCTACCCAGCATAGATTTCCCTCCATGGGTGTAGAATTCTCCATTTAGTTTAAATTTGCTGCTTATCCATTGCTTAAATAGCACAACGTGAACTTGGAGAAACCAGCCCACACTTTTGAGTTCTCACATAAAAACTTCTCTGCATGTTGTGATACAGCAGGGCCAGGGAGCAGTGGGAGAGTGGTCCTTTTGAGCACCGGGATATGGGTGAGCACTAGCTAGCCCACTGCTAAAAGCCCCTCCTCCAGCCTAGGGAGGGTTGCTACAGGTTAATTGGAGCACCTGTAGTTAATTAAGGCCCTGTCAGGAACCTAATAAACCCCCCTGCTTCAGGCAGTCAGGGTGTGTGAGGAAGGAGAGAGGACTGGAGTTTGGAGGTGTCTTGCTGAGACTTGAAAGACCAAAGAACTGAAGGAAGGGGGACCCTGCTCCAGCAGGGCAGGGAGACTCCCTCCCCCCGTCTCAAGGACCAAAGGTAGCCCTACACGAGGGGGAAGAGGGTAAGAAACCTGCAGGGGTTGTGAGGGGCTGGGGCTCAGAATGAGGAGCAAATCCAGACCCCTCCCCCGCTTCCCTTCTCTACCACCTTCCCAGGCCACTAGCAGGGCCCTCGGAGCCCCAAGAGCAGGGGTAAGGGGTGGCATCTTAGCCCCCTGCCAAGAGAAGCGTGGGACCCACCATACCATTGGCCATTTTGTCACAGTGTGTATGTATGTATGTGTATATCTGTTAAAATGCTGCTTAATGGAAGATGTCAAAGCCACTGAAGACCTGAATGTACTGTCATTGACAGCTGTTACTTTCATGCCAACATACACAAGTTTATCTTGCTGACTTATGTAGCTATTTACTTTCCCATTCAATAAAAACTGAGTAGCAATCATAATAATGGCCACTTCCGACAGAGGAAGGGAGAGACAGACAGCTATTCCTTTTAGAATAGAACATGTCATCAGGCAAACATTAATGTCTCAATGAAAATATTAATTTAACTGACAATAGCTATCCAGATTTCAAAGCCATACATTACAAGTTGATCTGTTAGAGAATTTCAGGCCAACAGTTATTTCAACAGCTTTGCATTATGCAGAAATGCAAAATATCCACATTCCCCAGGCTACGAATGGAAGGCCCCTTTATAATTATTCTTTTGTGTATTGTAGGAATGGAGAGAATGGAGGAGATAGAGGAAAAATGATCGATGCTGTTATTGAACCCCTTCTTTCTGTCCACTTTTTCTCTCCCTAAAACTGACCCCATGGGTGCTCACTCCTGTGTAGTAGGCAGTCTGACTCATTCACAGGCTTTCTCTTGTGAGGAGAAATGCCTCACCCATGCTGCTCCACATGTCTGCTAATGAGATTTGCAGTAAACTGAGCAGCTCATTATTCCATCTTTGCATTCAGCAAGAGGGACTTGGGCTGGATACAGTGAAATTTAGGCCAGGCAGATAAGACACAGAGATCAGCGACCCTCAGCAGCAACTACCACCAGTAGAAGAGGTGAAAGATTCAGCAGAGGTTAAAGCAGAAAGTACACCCAATTGCACACACAAATGACATCTGCAGAGGATCAGTAGTAGAACCAGCAGCAGATAAACTGGCCTGCTACCTACCATGATCCCAAAGTACCAACAAACCTTTACTAATTCTTGTGGCCTATGAACTGCATGCAAACAGTTACTAGAGTAATGATGATCCCTAAAAAGTATTGTTATGAGCTGGGTGAAACCTTGTTATATGCTGAGTTAAAAAACAACCCAGTGAGGTGGAGGAGTGTGAACATACCTTTCAGTTGGCATAATGGTAAGGTAAAGTTAATCGCAAACCCCCACCTAAAACAAAAGGGTTATGTGAACCAGCACAGGAGTTTTAGACTGGGGCCTTGTCTACACTACAGGGGAAATTCAATCTAAGCTAAACAATTTGAGTTATGTGACGTAGCTTAGATCTACTTACGCAATGTTGATTGGAGACGCTTTCCTGTCAACTCCCCTTACTCTTCTCGATCCGGTGGAGTACAGGAGTCGAGGGGAGAGCGATATGCTGTCAATTTAGTGGGTCTTCACTAGACCCGCTAAATCGACCGCCAATGCATCGATTGCGCTCGTCAATCCCCCAGTAAGTGTAGACAAGCCCTGGGTGGGTAGAGAGTCTTTTGCTGAGTATTGTTTTGGATAAAATGTGTGTGTTTGGGGAAAGGGAGAAGAGAACAGAAAAAGAAAAACAGAGGCAAAACGCAAGAAAGCCAAGTAGCAGCCTGCAAGCTCAGTGTCTGACCCTGGAAAAAACTAGAGCGAGAGAGAGTCTGGGTCTGGCATTGGCTAACAAGGCATGGGGCTGTAAGCTAAGAAACTATTTATTTTTGTTTCTGGTTTCTCCTGGGTTTGGAGAAGCAAAACCTTGTACATTCCCTATAAATAAGCAAGATTGCATCAAAGAAAATACTAGATTCCATCGTCAGTTTCTACCGCCAAATGGAATATCCCCAAGGCCCCGAACTTTGACTAGTCATTTAGGTTGAAAAGGGGCAATAATCTAATTATAAAATTAGTCAGGAGCAACCGAGTTAGACATTCTTCTAGGCCTGGTCGTCCCCTTTAAATAATTGTTGAATGGAGTAAACAAAGAAATGTGCAAACTGCTGCATGAACGCAACAGAACCCAGAGGAATGCAGCAAGCTGCCCTCACCGGATCAAAGCTACATCCCAATATAGCAATGGGGGAACCACATTAAGTTCAGTTTTATAAGTATCCAAAGCCTATGGAGGAACACATCAAACTCCAAAGTCTTTGCATTCCCCCTTCCATCAACAGGCCCCTAGACCCTTGCCTGATGTGGGGATGGTAAAGACTACTTCCATGTGCCCACTCTCCCTCTGTGACTCTGGCATTGGTGATAAGCCTGCCCACCTTTTTAGTGCCTGCTTTCCCCTAATCCAAGAGACCCTTGCCTGATGTGGGGATGGTAAAGACTACTTCCATGTGCCCACTCTCCCTCTGTGACTCTGGCATTGGTGATAAGCCTGCCCACCTTTTTAGTGCCTGCTTTCCCCTAATCCAAGAGACAGGTAGCCCTTTGCCTCTCATCATGTCCCCCAGGAGGAATCAGCACAGAACCACTCACTCACAAGGATTTGGGGTAGATGTTGATCCCTTAAATCTTGGCAGATGGTTGCTAGGGAAACCCCATGCCTTTGGAATGTGACAGACGCCAGACAAAAAACCTGCTTTGGTTAGATTTTTTTTCCGGCAGCAGGGGTGGGGGGCTTGTCAGTCTGCCTGACTCAGAGAAAGCACATAAAATGCAGCAATTCCTCTGAGACAACAAATCAAAATGGTTTCTAATGAGCCTCCTGAATACACAGGATAACTTCAGCCAGTCAAGTAGCAGAGGAAATGCTATTCGACTTCAACTATTTGATTCCCACCATGTAAGAAATCCCAACTCAAAATTCAAGAGGCTAGTTACTAATTTTTTTGTTAACGATAAAAAACATTGTTCACAATGTCAGTTTGTCATATAAGCATTACAAGTGATTATGACAAATATATACGGCACGGGAATATAATAGATTTGAGACAGCATAGGGCTCACATATATCTGAGGTTCATGACGCTACTGCACAACCAGTCACGTGCACTGGGGGAGACAGAAACTGTGGCTGGAGTCAGCCCCGAGAGCCAAGAGACCTATTCTCCTCCCCCAGAAGGCAGTGAGAGCAGAGGCAGCTAGTGTTAGCAGCAGTGCCAGCACCTTTGGAATTTCTGGAACTTTGACCGACCTTTCTTTTCCCCTTTATGTTTTGATTCTGGATATTTTTTCCTCCTTGCTGCCTGATTGCTTTTGCCAACTTTCTGCCCCTCCTGCCCTCACAGCCTCTTTGCTGCAACTACATGCTCTCTCCCCTCCATCCTCTTTTGTCTGTTTCTACTTCACTCACTTCATATTTTCCTTCCTTTCCCACTCCTGTGCTCCTGTTAACGCCCACACCCTCCCTCTTCCCCTTGTTCACATCATGTCTCACTATAAATGTTATTAAAGAAACTGCCATGATGTCTGCCACCCATTGTTCTGCTTATATGTTGCATCCTCCCCCCCACCCATGCTTTGTCTGTCTTGTCTATTTAAACTTCAAGCTCTTTGGGGCAAAGACTGTCTTTTATTAGGTCTTTGCACAATTCATAGCACAGTGGAGCTCCAGTCCCGATTTGGGACATTTACTTGCTACTGCAATACAAATACTAAATAAGAATAATAAGCATAGGTTGAGCAATATGCAAATTGTTTAAATAAAAGTTATGATTTTTTTTAAATCAGTACAACCCATTTGGCCCAGCTTTTCTCAGATAATTCAATTGTTAATCTAACATTCTGCTGTGCTAATGGTGATGCTGCCTCAGCATTTTCACAGAGATCCAGCAGTGCCAGAAAGTCAGTGCTCAACTGATGAATGTTTTTTTCAGTATGATAAATTTTGTAGGAAACATACATTTCCATAAGCCCCATAAACTGAAAACCAGGCAAATTTGGAGGTTTTTATTTTATTTCAGATTGAATAGCTGTCCCAGGTCTAATAATTGTAAACTTCTTTTAGATCTATGCTAGTTTATTTTTAATCTCCTCCTGTTTTAGAACTTAGTCTTTTAATAGAAAAGGGTAAACAATTACAATCTGAGAGACAATGAGAGGTATAGGTCAAGGAAAAACAGAACTGTAAGAACATGTCGGCACAAACTTACACTGATGTACATGTTATTTCACACATTTTATTATTTTGGTGGAAGTCTGTATGTCAACACTATTTTGGAACAAAAGGGTCCTATTTTGGTTTTGTTAAGTCACTAGAAAGTCAATGTAAGCTAAATACAATAGTTATTTTGAGCTTGTAAAGTACTGCTGGACAGATACTGCATTCCTTTTGCATGCAAAAATCCCATTGATTGCAATAGAAGTCAGGCATACATAAAAATTGTGAGATCAACTGAGATGTCTGTCTTTTTATTTTAATAGGTGCTGATTGTAACCACCATGCTGAGAGGTTACTGACTAGTACTATTGTATTCTAAAAAGAATCTGAGTAAATATTAGTTCATGGCCAGATGATCAGTTCGTCTATGTGCAAACTTGTTTCCCCATCTTTACGTGCTCATATAACCCTGCCAAATGCCAATCTGAATCCTCTTAAATCTTGAATTTTATTTGACTTCCATTTGCCAACATGTTCCCAATTCAACATAAAATGTCTACTCCAAAGTCAAATAGTGTCACAGCAGAGTTGTATTTTAGCAAATAAACATGCCCATTACTGGCCTGCTTCCAGCTGATGTTATCAACTATTTAATACCGAATTATGGAACAGTATTTAATAGCAGCTCAAAAGGTATTCAGAACATGGGTGCATAAAAAGAAAAATCACCTTTACATTTATGGCTGAGCAATAAACTCCTAAAACCAACATTTCAACTGGAAATGCTACAATACATTCAATAATAGCAATCAAAATGGAAATCCATAGCAATATACAGAATAATATACAGTATTTCCAACTACAATATAATTCCATCAGGGGGATAACAGAACCTCCTTGATGTAAATTATAGCCTAATAGGGACAGTAAAGTGCATTTTATTGTTAATAAATATAAAACCTGGTGGGATGTTGGCAGTTGTCATACATGCTTTTCTTTCAGTACAGAGAAAGGATTATAATAACCTTATTTTTTTTTTTCTGAAGGAAGCCAAATTTTAAGGGAAAGACCAGGCCAGTCATCTCTTTTTAATTAAAAAGCAACAATGACAAAAATCCTCTTCCCCCAGAAAATCTGAAAATGTGAAAGCTACAAAAAAATAGGTTTCTATTTGTTGTTTATGGCTATAAGATGTGGAAGGGGCAGCTATTGTTCAATGCTGACATCAGTACTGAATATTAATAAGACTGCAAACTGCAGGCCTTTACTATAGAATTAGGCTTCCTTGTTGCATAATGAGGTTCATTATAAATGCCATGCATAATTCCAATCATGTTCTATGTCGATCCAGCCTTTTGTTGTCAAGACAGCCTATTATTATGTACTGACCTAACCTCACTGAGCTCAAATAAAAATTTTAAACCAAACATTTTCTAAAGTTGTTTCTTTTTTTCTACACTGATTCAGGTTACACCTTAAAACGTAAACACTCTGACATGTGACGTGTTTCCTAACAAAGCTAGAAAACCCACTGTGTGATAAAGCATATTCTTTCCTGAGTGAAGAAAACAATTCTCAGGAGACAAGCCCACGAGATGATTTCATGACTGTTCTTTCTGTTTTGTAGAAGAAGAAACAACAAAATAAACAAATAAAGGCAAGAGTGGGTCTCCAGTATGCCCATCCTTGATGAAGATGGCAATTAGCATAAAGTTTCAAAGCAGTATATTTTTTAAACATGCCCATCAAGGTTACTCAGGCATCCTAATTCACAGAAAAATGGCAAAATCAGAAGGCTTGACTCTTACAACTGCTTTATGTTTTATTGAAGAGGAAAAAAATGGAGTTAAACAAAAATGTTTTTACAAATGGATGTGAAACAAGCTCACTGGTTTCAGTCCAGTTCCTTTTGGACAGTTTTCCCACCACTGGAATTGGCAATAATTGATATCTTTGGGGGCAGCTTCAGCCAAGGAGTGAATGGGCTTTGGAGAGTGACTTACCTTTTCACCCCTAGTGGTAGTCCTTGAGCATAAAGGTGAAGACACATTGGTGGTGCATTCTAGGAACATTTTCACTCAGCTGTTTTGTGCCTCTCAGTGCTTATTTAATTAATTAACAAAAACATGCATCCATTGTTTAGCCCAATTGGTGAATTTACATCAGTTAAGACCAGAATTTGAAACCAATAACATTCTGTCAACAATTGAAAGCTAGTCCTCAAAATAATTTAAAACCAATACATACAATTTCCCCTACAGAAAGCAAAGACAACACCCAATTTTATTTGTTTATACATAGCTATAACCAACATCCAGCCTTCTCTAATTAAAGACCTGCATAAAGAGAGTCATGCCCTGATGGTCAATAACCTTGACTTCTGGTCAACCAATAAGGGAAATGAGTTCCAGAATTGCAAACCCTCCACCATGAATGTCCTGCCACTAGGCCTCAGATGTTCAGATCTAGGAACTCTTAGCTAGAGTTCCTTAGCTGATCTTAGCTGTCAAGAAAGAACACAAGGAGACAGGTAGTTTCATAGCTATCCACAATACAGACTATTGAAGACTTCATAACCCCAACAGTTTGAATTACGCTTGAAAATGAGCAGGCAGCCAGTGCAGCATGCAGAGCAGAAGTGGAAAATGCTCAACACTGTGCAGACCACTAAGGAAGCAGGTCATTGTGTTTTTCAGCTGATGAAGCTTCCAGGTGGTTTTCAAGGATTATCTTGTGTAAATCACATCACAATGCACCTTGCACTGAAGTGGCAAAGGTGACAGACTATATATGTCCCTTCCAATTTAGCTTTTCTTGTTCTCTTTACTTTTCCCTCTTCATTCCACCAGTAATGGCATCCTTGGTGCCATGTTTGTCCACCTCTCTTGGAAGTGTCTGTCTATTATTTGCCTTGTCTTTTTAGAGTGTGAGCACCTCAGGGTAGGGACTATGCTTTCTCTTGTGTTGTACAGCACTTAAAATGTTGTGGGCACTACTGTCAATAAATAATAACAATAATAATGAAGGCCTGGAGAAGTATGCTGAAGGCTGCATCACAGAGAAAAGAATGCCACAGATGGAATTTGGGGGTGGAATTTTCCCACAATCTTTCAAAAAAGCAAAGAATCTTAAAAGGACTTTTAGATTCAGAATTTCCTTTTCCACTCTTAATAGAAGCAACAGATGCAACCTCTGCCAGTTCCTGTAGACTCTACAGTGTAGAGGCTTTCCCCTACATATTTGCACCACTTCTGGCTAATGATCTGTCTAAAATGATCTAAAGCCAACTTTTCCGTATGAGAACCTCTATCTCAGTGCAGCACCAGGAAACTAGAGATTGCACTATCCAGATAGGATAAAAGAGGGACATAAAACTGAATGTTGTCAGAATACTGATTACACTGCATCACAAACCATATCTCTATCCCTTAGCAGAGATGAGGGATGCAGGGTTGCGGGTGTTCCGGGCTGGGACCGAGGGGTTTGGAGGGCAGGAGGGGGATCAGGGCTGAGGCAGGGGGGTGGGGCGCAGGAGGGGGTCAGGGGGGTGGGCTCCAGGCAGTGCTTACCTCAAGCAGTTCCCAGAAACAGCGGCATGTCCCCGCTCTGGCTCCTACGCAGGGGCGCGGCCAGGCAGCTCTGCATGTTGCCCTGTCCGCAGGCGCCACCCCTGCATCTCCCATTGGTCGTGATTCCTGGCCAATGGGAGCTGCGGGGGCAGCGCTTGGGGCAGGGGCAGTATGCCCCTAAATGTAGGAGTCGGAGGGGTGACATGCCACTGCTTGCAGAAGCTGCGCGGAGCGGGGCAAGTCCCCAGCCCCGCTCCCCAGCTGAAGCAGGGCAAGCCCTGGACCCCACTCCTGGGTGGGAGCTCGAGGGCTGGATTAAAACGTCTGGAGGGCTGGATGCGGCCCCTGGACCATAGTTTGCCCACCCCTGTAGCTGATTCTTGGCAGCTTCAGTTCCCAGCATGCCCTGAAGGAAGGAGAGGGTGGCGTGCAGGAAACTCTTTGTAAGCCTGGAGCCGAGCATTAGTCTGGATACCTGGGCTCTGGGTGGGGGAGGGGAACAGGTGTCTGGGCAAGGAGGGGGCACAGCTGGGCTCTGGGTATGGAGGAGGTGTGAGTATCTAGGCTGGGTAGGCCACATGGCTGGGCTCGGGGGGGGGTAAGGGGTGCAGGTATGTGGGCTGCGGGGGGCATGGTTGGGCTCTGGGAAGGAGGGGGTTCAGCTGTATTGGCTCGGGGGGGCCCACAAGTGGGGGGAGGGTTGTGGATGTCTGGTCCCCTGGCTGGGCTCGGGGGGGGGGAAGGGAAGGGGGCAGAGAAATAGAAACTGGGTTGTGATAGGGGTTTCTTTAATTCTCTACTCCTGGGAAATTTTTGTGTGTCTGTATTGTTACCGACATACTTGCTGACAGGTATTTTGAAATAAATTACCAAAATAATTGAAATTGGCGTGATTATATAGTGTTATATTGACAAATAAAATTTGCAGAATTTTGCAGAATTTTAAAGTATTTTGTGCAGAATTTTTAATTTTTTGGCACAGAAGTCCCCCAGAAGTAACAGAATAATACTCTGCAGATCTTCACATAAGAGAAGTATCACAGAGGATGAGCTTAACATCAATCTCTGGGATATTTTCTATCGGAGGGAACAAGGCTACTAGAACAACCATCCCCTCCAGTCAGTGTTCGTAGGTGAGTCAACAACTTCTTGTGGTCAATGCTATCAAAGGCTGCTTATAGACAGAATAGAGGCAGATTCTTGTCCATTCTCAGGAGCAAGAGGTCAACCAAAGATACCAATGCAATCTCCATAACATACCTTTAAAAGACTGATAGGGAGCTAGGAAATCAGAAAATTCCAAAAGAGTGATCAGAGGCGGTTACCCACTTAGGGAATGTTTGAGATTGCCAATATTGTGTGACAGCTCATTTGTGGGAAGAGTATCTTACACTCTTTCTAGGAGGCATTGACAGTATCCATCAATAATGTATCATGAGTAGTATTTTCAAAGGCATCTAAGGAAGTTAGGCACCCAACTGCATTGATTTTCTGTCAGAGATGGGCACCTTACTCCCTTAATTGTTTTGAAAATTCCACTCCCAATCTTCCTCTACTTACATACATCCATTGGCTTTCATCCATCAGAAGGGATGGTCCTTATGCATCTTGCATCTCTCTACGTCCCCCACCCCCACTCCTCTAGAAATGCTATAAGCAAAAATGGCCAAATTATTTGCACTATGAGCAACTGCATAAGGAGAGTTATTCTAATTGGATGAGATTCTAGCCTGGACAAGTGAAAGGGATCATATGCCAATAGTTTCTTCACATAATAATGGAGACAAACAATAATTTATTTCTATTGAGCTAAGAGTAAAAAAAATGTGAAAAAAGCCCAGAACCACACCCTATAAATTTAAAACCACAGCTTGGGGAAATTATGGATACAGAGAAGGTTTTGATAAGACTGACACTGAAAGTTAACTAGGAAAATGAAAATAACCTGACTTTAGTAAATGAATTTTATCAATACATTAGAAGCAAGAAGAAGACCAAGGACAGGGTAGGCCCACTGCTCAGTGAAGAGGGAGAAACAGGAACAGGAAACTTGGAAATGGCAGAGATGCTCAATGACTTCTTTGTTTCGGTCTTCACCGAGAAGTCTGAAGGAATGCCTAACATAGTGAATGCTAATGGGAAGGGGGTAGGTTTGGAAGATAAAATAAAAAAAGAACAAGTTAAAAATCACTTAGAAAAGTTAGATGCCTGCAAGTCACCAGGGCCTGATGAAATGTATCCTAGAATACTCAAGGAGCTAATAGAGGAGGTATCTGAGCCTCTAGCTATTATCTTTGGAAAATCATGGGAGACAGGAGAGATTCCAGAAGACTGAAAAAGGGCAAATATAGTGCCCATCTATAAAAAGGGAAATAAGAGCAACCCAGGAAACTACAGACCAGTTAGTTTAACTTCTGTGCCAGGGAAGATAATGGAGCAAGTAATTAAGGAAATCATCTGCAAACACTTGGAAGGTGGTAAGGTGATAGGGAATAGCCAGCATGGATTTGTAAAGAACAAATCATGTCAAACCAATCTGATAGCTTTCTTTGATAGGATAATGAGTCTTTGTGGATAAGGGAGAAGCGGTGGATGTGGTATACACTAGACTTTAGTAAGGCATTTGATACAGTCTCGCATGATATTCTTATCAATAAACTAGGCAAATATAACTTAGATGGGGCTACTATAAGGTGGGTGCATAACTGGCTGGATAACCGTACTCAAAGAGTAGTTATTAATGGTTCCCAATCCTGCTGGAAAGGTATAACAAGTGGGGTTCCGCAGGGGTCTGTTTTGGGACCGGCTCTGTTCAATATCTTCATTAGCGACTTAGATATTGGCATAGAAAGTACGCTTATTAAGTTTGCAGATGATATCAAACTGGGAGGGATTGCAACTGCTTTGGAGGACAGGGTCATAATTCAAAATGATCTGGACAAATTGGAGAAATGGTCTGAGGTAAACAGGATGAAGATTAATAAAGACAAATGCAAAGTGCTCCACTTAGGAAGGAACAATCAGTTTCACACATACAGAATGGGAAGAGACTGTCTAGGAAGGAGTATGGCAGAAAGGGATCTAGGGGTTATAGTGGACCACAAGCTAAATATGAGTCAACAGTGTGATGCTGTTGCAAAAAAAGCAAACATGATTCTGGGATGCAATACAGGTGTGTTGTGAGCAAGACACGAGAAGTCATTCTTCCGCTCTACTCTGCACTGGTTAGGCCTCAACTGGAGTATTGTGTCCAGTTCTGGACACCGCATTTCAAGAAAGATGTGGAGAAATTGGAGAGGGTCCAGAGAAGAGCAACAAGAATGATTAAAGGTCTAGAGAACATGACCTATGAAGGAAGGCTGAAAGAATTGGGTTTGTTTAGTTTGGAAAAGAGAAGACTGAGAGGGGACATGATAGCAGTGTCATAAGGAAGAGGAAGAAAACTTGTTCATCTTAGCCTCTAAGGATAGAACAAGAAGTAATGGGCTTAAACTGTAGCAAGGGAGATTTAGGTTGGACATTAGGAAAAAGTTCCTAACTGTCAGGGTGGTTAAACACTGGAATAAACTGCCTAGGGAGGTTGTGGAATCTCCATCTCTGGAGATATTTAAGAGTAGGTTAGATAAATGTCTATCAGGGATGGTCTAGACAGTATTTGGTCCTGCCATGAGGGCAGGGGACTGGACTCGATGACCTCTCGAGGTCCCTTCCAGCTCTAGAATCTATGAATGTCTAATTGCCGTAATGCAAATTAATCAGCCCCTCTGTAAAGTGACTATCTGGTACTCTGACTGCCACTAAAATAGGTGTTGCTGTTTGCAAAAAGAGAGGGTCCCTACTGTGTGCATTAGTATGGAAACTGAAGCTCTGAAGGTAACAGCTAAGAAAGAAGAACATTGTTATTCCTTACTTTGCTAATGGTCTGGATTAAATGTTATGAGTTTCTGAACTATCAAGGGAGAGAGGAGGAGACTTCAAGAAGGAATAGTGCCTGAGGAAATTAGGCTTGGTATCCAAGGAAATAAAGGAAAGACTTTCTTTCTTGGCTGACCACCAAGGCATCCTTATTTTACTAATTCTTTATTTACAACGGTGATCAAACTGAGGTGGCATAGTGAGCCAATGCCTTCCTACAGTCTGTACTCCAGAATCCCAGCTTTCATTTAAAAAATTAAGTCTCTAGTACTTGGGACTGGAAGAAAACCTTTAGAATGTGAACTGGATGGAAATCAATGCTTCTTCCTTCATATTTTTGTTCTAAATGCTGATCATGCTTTGGACATGTGGTTCAGAGTATTGAATAAGTGGGTTGTCCTCCATTGTCCAGCTGCTGTGCAAACAGAAGAAAGCTTACTTAAGCTCAATATATGGCACAGTATTAGCTGTAGACCTGATTGGAAAATGGACTTTCTGTCCTGCAGAAAATTTGACATTTTGAATTGATTTTTGTTCATAGTCAGAACAAAATGTCTACATTTCTAAATTCCTTGAGGAATGGACATTCTGAAAAATGTTGATTCAGAAACATCAAAATGCTTTGTTTTGATCACATAAAATCATTTCATTTCAATAATATCATATTTTTGTGTTTATAATGTCAAAACATAAAATAATACATATTACATATAATATATAATCATATTAAAGTAATATATAATATAAAGTCTATGTGATGGGTTCCCCCCATGGGGTGCCACCTGGAACTGGGGTACCACTGAGCCTGCCTGACCCACCAGCCTGGGCTGTCTTTACACTACTGGTGAGGCAAGCCTGTCAAGCCCTTTCCCAGGCTTTAGGCTGTACATTACCAGCACACATATAGGTAGGGACATACCCAGCTGCAGCTATACACACAGATGCTGAGATCAGCTCTGTGTGGGAAGGCTCAGCTAAGGAACTGCCCAGTTACTCAAGTGCACACCACCTTTTGGAGGGTAAATCTAAAAATATACTGTTGTGCTGCACGGAGAACTGTACAGTGTAAGCTCATGAAATTCACCCCCTCCCTCAATGTGGAGAGGAATATACACAGCTTTCTGCCCCAAGTTATGATTTTCACATACACTGGTTTTGGACAAAACAAAAACAAAAGGTAGATTTTAAATGATTATAAAGGATAGCAAACAGGTCAACAAATAAAACACTCAATCTAAGCTTAATATACTAAAGAAATTGGACATTTGTAGCAAATTCTCACACTAAATGTTGTTTTAGGCAGATTTCAAGAGATTCTTGAAGACAAGATGCATTTGCTTGTAGCTTAAAACTTCAGTTATTCCTTTCACAGGCTAGATAGCCTACATCAACCTCTATGCCCATCAGCAACACACCACAGGGAAACTGCAGATAGAGAAATTCAGACTTAGACTATCAGGCACTAAAGCCAGGGAGTTCTCACAACTATGAAACTTTTTAACAAAAGAAATCAGACTGAGCCCAGATTTGATGGTGGTCATCTTAAAATGATCAGGCAACAAAATCATATCATCAGAGCATCCTAATAAAACTAGAGATGCCTAAAATAAAATAAATTGGGGAGGGAGAGAAATATAAAAATATATTCTGCATGCTTTTTACAATAATTGACTCAGGTATCCTATTAGAAAGTGGAAATTTTATTACACCTAATATTTGTGCCTATTTATAAAAATCTGTATTTTTGCCACTCTCATCTTTAACTATAGAATTCAATAGCAGTTAAGTATTTTAACTTTACCTATTTATATTATAAACAATAAAGTTCCAGGCAGTTTTTGTTGAGCCCATTAATTTTGTACACTGAACCAAACTGTTAAATTTTCCCTGGCTGCAGTTTTTAAATTAAAATAAACTCATAAGCTATATCCTTGGAGTAACTTGTCACCCCAAATCCAGTTCTGATGCTTTACACAAACTTTTTGTTTAAAAAAAAAAATCTTGTTCTCAATCAGCATCCGTCCATCCCCCATCTTATTCTATGCAACAAACAATTACAGTGCTATAAATGGTGCAATACTCTCAGAAATAAGGAATAGAGTCTGTACAATTGAAAATTTAGAACAATGCTCTATTCTCCGATTAGGATATGAGTAAATATCAGCGCTTTCCACAGGGACAGCTTACATCAATAACTGAGGACCTGATTCTCATTTACACTGAGGTTCCTTTACACCACTCTGGCAATCTAAGGGGATCTTACAGCTGAAGTACAGTTATACTCACTTTAAGGCTCTTTTATATTCCCAGACAGGTGTAAAGAGGCCTTGAGATAACTGAGAATCTGGCCCTTTTTCACTACACAAAGGGCCCAATCTTGCAAGGCGACAAACTCCCTTGACTTCAATGGGAGTTGAGAGCACTCGGCACCTTGTAGGTTGGAGCCTTAATTTTGGTTTAAATATCCTCAGGGATTTAAAATACCATCTATGACTATACAACCAGGATACTTAAAAATTCTACCTGTGCTATGGTGGTGGGGGGACAAGGGGCACGGTCTCCTGCTCTGTAAGATGAATTACACTGAATGTCACTGAGTCCCTGGAAAATAATAAATGTGTGTTATATAGTTACACACACAGAGAATTTCTGGATAACAATGCATGTGTGTTATATATTTTTACACACACACTCACATACACACACCATTTTTCTGCAGGACAAGTGGAATTTTAAGGCTACAGGCCTGCCCTTTCCCCAATGGCTCTCTAAAATACCCACACACTCCTGAACCAGCCTTAATTGCTGCTTGATGATAATAATGACCTTATAATAGTTTCCATGGAAAGAATTCCGAGATCATAAATAATGAGTTTGTTAGCTACCAAATACACACATTCCAAAAGTACATGACATTTAATTCTAATCTATTTTTAGAAATCGGAGGGAAATGAAGACCAAATTAACTTTTTCCAGCATAAGCAGTCTCTAACATTGTATTTCCAAGTACAATTACAGAGGAGTAGGGCTACTTGACTGTTCTTAGAAATAATTTCTATTATATGCTTTAAGATCTTCTCCTGAGCATGGAGTTTTAAAGACAGCATTTATGATTGACTCAGGCTATGTCTACACTAGAGACCTTGCAGTGGCACTGCTGTACTGATGCAGCTGCGCTACAGTAAGATCTCCCGTGTAACTGCTCTATCAGCATAATTAAACCACCCCCAGTGAACAGCAGTAGATCTGTTGGCGGGAATGCATGTCTCACCAACATAGCGCTGTCCACACCGGCGCTTCTGTCAGTGTAACTTATGTTGGTCAGGGGTGTGATTTTTTTCACACCCCTGAGTGACATAAGTTTTACCAATGAAAGTGGTAGTGTAGACATAGTCTCAGTGTCTTGAAAGTCTGAGTGCCATGCACACATAGATCAGTGAGGAAGCATGATACAGTTCTTAGGGTACTAGCCTGGGGCTTGGGAGAGCTCGGTCCAGTTCCCTACTTTTCCACAGGCACCGTGTGATTTGGGCAAGACACTTAAGGTACGTCCAGTTGCGGCAGTGTGTAGTGTTCATATAGCCACATGCCACAATGAAAAGCAAGCTGCCTCCATACTCACGTCAACGTGGCAGTGAAAGGCTCTGGCAGGGAGGAACAGTGGGGAAAGGCTCCAGCAGTGGGAAGCTGCCAGAGCTTTTCCCCACTTCCTTGATTTGAGGAAAAGCTCCAGCAGTGGGACACTACACTTCTAAAAACAGCCATGTAAACAGGCGGGGAGGAGGCATTGTTTGGGGACGGGGATGGGGGTGTAGAGCATAGGCGCCGACTCTGTGGGTGCTGTGGGGCTGGAGCCACCAGGATGAAAAAATCGTGGGTGTGCCCCCATCAGCTCCCCCCAATCCCTGAGCTCCTCCCGCCCGCCAACGGGCTCCGCAGGTCAGCACCCCCCACTCTCTCCCCATGCCTCCCGCCACAATCAGCTGTTTTGCGGCGTGCAGGAGGCTGGGAGGGAGGGGGGAGGAGCGAGGATGCGGCGCGCTCGGGGGAGGGGGCGGAACTGGGCAGGAAAAGACAGGGCGGGGTGGGGCCTTGGTGGATGGGGTGGAGTGCAGGGGACCTGGGATGAAGCCGGGGGTCGCGCACTCACCGGCACTTTGAAAAGTTGGTGCCTGTGGTATAGAGAGCTGACATGTCTTAACTCACCTACGCAGTGCCTCGCTGTCTTCACTGCTGTTTATACCCAAGCTACTCGGGTGTGCAGTGTATGTATTTGACACTCTACCATACAGCGTGTGCAGTGTAGTCTCTCTGGGCCTCAGTTCCCATCTGTATAACAGGGTGTCAAGGCTGCTTCCCCACTTTGAACTTTAGGGTACAAATGTGGGGGCCTGCATGAAAACTTCTAAGCTTAACTACCAGTTTAGATCTGGTCCGCTGCCACCATCCCAAAGCTAATTCCCTTCCCTGGGTAGCCTTGAGAGACCTTCACCAATTCCCTGGTGAATACAGATCCAAACCCCTTGGATCTTAAAACAAGGAGAAATTAACCATCCCCCCTCCTTCCTCCCACCAACTCCTGGTGGATCAAGATCCAACCCCCTTGGATCTAAAACCAAGGAAAAATCAATCCGGTTCTTAAAAAGAAGGCTTTTAATTAAAGAAAAAGGTAAAAATCATCTCTGTAAAATCAGGATGGAAAATAACTTTACAGGGTAATCAAACTTAAAGAGCTCAGAGGACCCCCCTCTAGCCTCAGGTTCAAAGTACAGCAAACAGAGATAAACACTCTAGTAAAAGGTACATTTACAAGTTGAGAAAACAAAGTAAAACTAACACGCCTTGCCTGGCTGTTTACTTACAAGTTTGAAATATGAGAGACTTGTTTAGAAAGATGTGGAGAACCTGGATTGATGTCTGGTCCCTCTCAGTCCCAAGAGCGAACAACCCCCAAAACAAAGAGCACAAACAAAAGCCTTCCTTCCCCCCCCCAAGATTTGAAAGTATCTTGTCCCCTTATTGGTCCTTTGGGTCAGGTGTCAGCCAGGTTACCCGAGCTTCTTAACCCTTTACAGGTAAAAGGATTTTGGAGTCTCTGGCCAGGAGGGATTTTATAGTACTGTACACAGGAGAGCTGTTACCCTTCCCTTTATAGTTATGACACAGGGGGAGATAGTATGTCCCTGCCTACAAAGGTGACGTGAGGCTCAATTAAGGATTATGAGCAGGGCCACCCAGAGGATTCAGGGGACTTGGGGCAAAGCAATTTTGGGGGCCCCTTCCATTAAAAAAAGTTGCAATACTATAGTAACATGTATTTGGAAATGTAAAAAATAACTAGTGAAATACATTCAAAAATTAATTTGTAATAATGTGAAAATACACTAAATACATTATTTAAAAACATTAAATGCTTTAATGGTATGTATACATTTGCAATTACATAATGGGCTGTTGCTGGGTGATGGTGATGGTTGGTGCTAATGGGCTGTCGCTGCCTGGGGGTGGTGCTGCTGTTGCCCAGGGCTGGGTGGGGAGCTGGGCTCTGGGTTGGGGGGTGCCCAGCTCACAGGGGCTGGACTCAGGGCTGTGGGGAGATGGGGTCAGGGGGGTGCCCGGCTCAGAGGGGCTGGACTCGGAGCTGGGGGTCTGGGCTGTGGGGAGGATGGGGTCAGGGGGTGTCCGGCTCACAGGGGCTGGGCTCGGAGCTGGGGGTCAGGGCTGTGAGGGGGATGGGGTCGAGGGGGTGCCCGGCTCAGAGGGGCTGGGCTCAGAGCTGGGGTCAGGGCTGTGGGGGGGATGGGGTTGGGTGGTGTCCGGCTCACAGGGGCTGGGCTCGGAGCCATGGGTCATGGCTGTGGGAGGGATGGGGTCGGGGGGGTACCCGGCTCAGAGGGGCTGGGCTCGGAGCTGGGGGTCAGGGCTGTGGGGGGGATGGGGTCGGGGGGGTCTGGCTCAGAGGGGCTGGGCTCGGAGCTGGGGATCAGAGCTGTGGGGGGGATGGGGTCGGGGGAGGTGCCCGGCTCAGAGGGGCTGGGCTCAGAGCTGGGGTCAGGGCTGTGGGGGGGATGGGGTCGGGTGGTGTCCGGCTCACAGGGGCTGGGCTCGGAGCCATGGGTCATGGCTGTGGGAGGGATGGGGTCGGGGGGGTACCCGGCTCAGAGGGGCTGGGCTCGGAGCTGGGGGTCAGGGCTGTGGGGGGGATGGGGTCGGGGGGGTCCGGCTCAGAGGGGCTGGGCTCGGAGCTGGGGATCAGAGCTGTGTGGGTAATGGGGCCAGGGGGGTACCCGGCTCAGAGGGGCTGGGTTCGGAGCTGGGGGTCAGGGCTGTGGGGGATGGGGTCGGGGGGAGTGCCCGGCTCCGGCCCTTTACCATGCCGCTTACCCCCTCTCCCGGAGCCTCAGCGCGCCACGTCCAGGAGCAGCCCCGGGCAGTGCAGCAGCGGCGTGGTGTCTCCAGCGGGGCCTGAGTTCCCGCCGCTCGGCCGCAGCTCGCAGCCCCGCCCCCTTACCAGCTGAGATGCCAGGGGATGGGGGAAGACGGAGGCAGGGGGAGCCTCCGACATACTCGTGGGGGCCCCTGCGGGGCCCGGGGCAAATTGCCCCACTTACTCCCCCCTCTGGGCAGCCCTGATTATGAGTCACACCTGGCCAGATTTTTAAAGGATTTAGGAGTTGCTCCAGTGAATGAGATAGGCACCTCCAGGCTGTCCCAGGCTCCCCACAGAGTTCTTGGGAAGAGTTAAGTATCTAAAATAGGGATTTTCAGAAGCAACCAATGTCTAAACTAGCTAGGAGTGAAATATTGAGGAGCTTAGGTACCCAAGTAGCTGAACTGTATCTGACAGGCCAGAGATAGGTGCCTCTCTCCAGTCAGGATCCTCAGACACGACTAGCCTATGCCCTCGCAGGTGAAACAATCTCTCTCTCCAGCTCAGTCTTACCCTAGATTTCCTTGTGTCCTGGCTTTAGTGTGGGTGCTGTTCATGCCCCTCCCACCCCCCGCCCCCGCATCCGGCCTGCCTGCTGTTGTTGGGGCTAACAGGTATCAGGTTCTAGTCATGCTCAGAGCACGCCTATGGGACCAGGCCCTGCTAGAAAGACAGGTATTTCCCCTGCCTAGTTTAAAAAACCTGATTTGAGGCCTCCGGGACTTCAGCTTAAGATAGGGTCTGGGCAGCTTTTTAGCCGTGGGGTGGCAGCAGCGCTTCGTCACTTGAAAATGTGGACCAATGGAAATTTAGGACCAGATTTTTAAAAGGGATTTAGCCATCTAAAGAGGCAGATAGGCACCTAAGTCCATCCTGTAGGTGTCACTGGCATTTTCAGAGCTACCACTGAGGCCCCATCTAGTCCCCCCTTGGTGTGTACATTTCTGCCAGGCTTTGGGAAATATAGGTTGAGCATGAGAGAGGCATAAAGTGTGAGGAGCACATGTGTGAGAGAAAGAAAGAGAGAGTGTGTTTCAGCTGCTAGGGCATGGGCTGCCTAGGTACCTAAGCCAGGTCAGCAGCTTAACTCCAGAAGAGAGTTCAAGCCTGAGGATCTTGAGGGAGACACCTACCTCTGACCTGTCAGCCAGACATACCAGGTCAGCTGCCTAGGCACTTAAGCCCCTCTTCTCTACCTGCCCCTTCTCTCAGGATTTCACTCCTGGCTACTTTAAGCAGCTCCCTGCTCGGTTGACTGGCTTCTGAACATCCCTTTCTATCCCCATGAATGCTATAGGTACCCTAGGCAGCACAGAGCTGCCTAACTTGGGGTTGAACATTTCACGAGGTGGAAGATCTCCTCAGGGTTAGGCATTGCTCTGCTCAGCTGAGCAACACCTAAATCCCTTTAAAAATCTGGCCCTTAGGCACCACCAGGGGCAGCCCATCCATAAAGGATTATTATTTATTTATTTTTTATTTATTTATTTATTATTTAAAGGTGAACTAGGCGGCCGCCTAGGGTGCCAAGTTAAATGGGGCACCAAATTCGAGGGGAAAAAATCAAATTTAAAAAAAAATGGGGGAAAAATGAAAAAGATGAAAAAAAAATACAAATAAAATAACGAAGATGTCATTATTTCAATTCCTATGTGTGTACGGAGGGAATATGAATTATAATTCATTTCTCTACATTTCTGAGAATTTATTAATATGTCAAATCTTTTATTTACTGCAAAAATAAATAATATTTTAGTGAAGTTTTTTTTCAATTTGCGACGTAGGGTCAAGATGACCCACTCCGCAGTTTTGATAAGCAATAACAGCCACACTGAAACACATCCGCCAGCGGCAAGAGCTGCAATGCTAGTGACACCTAACTCGAATATACATCAAGGTCGCATAGCCGGAAATTCATGTAGCGCGGAGATATCGCAAGTTGATACATGTCAAATGGTCATTTTAACACACGTTGCAGGTAAATGGTTAAGAATCGAGCAAATACTGTGGGAAAATGTGTTTCTTGGTGCCAAAGAATAAAGAATAACGTCTTTCAGCATTATAAATCCAAAATGTGAGTATCTTTAAGCGTTATTAAACCTTAGCATTATTATCGGGCTAATTCATATAATTATGAACAGACTGATATGGAAGTGGAGAAAATGTATTCACCT
Source organism: Emys orbicularis (assembly GCF_028017835.1). NCBI lineage: Eukaryota > Metazoa > Chordata > Testudines > Emydidae > Emys > Emys orbicularis. The sequence goes on along the minus strand of NC_088683.1, from coordinate 260,494,097 downwards.
TCAGAGACCCATGCAGAAATTGAAGTAAATGAAGTAGAAGGAAGAAAGGATGAGGAAGTTACAAACAAGTTACAGTATGGGGACCCAGCTTCATGGCCCAGATGTGATAACCGTGTGCGGTAAATTCTCATGGAACATGGACCTGAACAAGTTCATGAATTTCCCTTCCCTAAGGATGGAAATAAAAGAAAATTCTCTGCTCAGCATTACAAGAGAAAACTCATTAATGGGGAAGAAATTCATTGAAAGTGGTTACAATATTCAGTGTCAAAGGACTCTGTGTTTTGCTTTTGCTGCAAGTTGTTTAGAAATCAAGCAATTTGTACATCACTTACTGAAAATGATTCGAAGGACCGGAAAAACATATCTTCAATTCTCTCTTCACATGAAAGAAGTACAGAACATTTGGAATGTTTTCAAAATTGGAATAACTTGAATTACGATTGAAAAAAGGAAAAACTATCAATGAAGAAAATGTACATGTGATCAAGGAAAAAGAAGAATATTGGCAACAAATATTAGCGCATCTGATTGCTTTAGTGAGAGTTCTCAGTGGGCAAAATTTAGCATTCCGCAGCCGCGGTGGAAATGAAAAATTATACAATCCAGGTACTGGAAACTTTTTAAAATTTGTTGAATACCTAGCTTTGTTTGATCCAGTCATGAAGGAGCATCTACGTAAAATAACTGATCATGAAACACAGGTTTATTACTTAGGAAAAAATATGCAGAATGAACCAATTCAAATCCTAGCAAATGCCATTAAAAAGAAAATTGTAGAAGCTGCCCTTTCTGCAAAATACTTTTCAATAATACTGGACTGTACACCAGATGTGAGTCATGTTGAACAAATAACATTGATCATTCATTTTATGGATATGGAAAAGTCTGAAGATGAAGATAATGTTGACGTGCTCATAAAGGAACATTTTGGGGGTTTTGTACCACTGAAGGAGACGACTGGAGCATTTATGACTGAAACTATTCTACAAGAGCTTGAAACAATGTCATTATCTGTTGAAAACTTACGTGGACAAGGCTATGATAATGGGGGTAATATGAAGGATAAAGACAATAGTGTGCAAAGGAGAATGATGGAAATCAATCCTAGGGCTTTTTTCGTTCCTTGCAGTGCACATTCTCTGAATTTGGTTGTCAATGATGCTGCTAGATGCTGTTTGGAGGCAAGCAGTTTCTTTGACCTGATGCAACATGTTTATGTGTTTTTCTCAGGTTTAACACGCCGTTGAGAGATTCTGACTCACCATGTGAATTCTCTAACTGTGAAACCACTTAGACAAGATGGGAGAGTCACATTGATGCTTTGAAGCCTCTTCGCTATGAACTTGGAAACATTTATGATGCCCTAATTGAAATTTCTGATGATACTACCTTTACTGGATCATCTGGCAATACAGCACGTTCAGATGCAGAAGCGCTTGCAAATGGCCTTTCCAAGTTCAAATTTGTGACATCACTCATTTTGTGGTATAATATTCTTTTAAAGATTAACCTCACTAGTAAGCAGCTTCAGGAAAAGAACTTGAACATCTCCTATTCAAAAACTGCAGCAAACTAAAAATATTCTGGAGGAATTCAGAAGTGATGAAGGGTTCGAAAGAACACTGGTAGATTCTCTCGAGCTTGCTGAAGAAATATACTTTCCAACAGAATTTGAACCAGAGCCAGTTCGCATTCGGCAAAAGAAACATCAGTTTTCATATGAAGGACGAGACACACCCATTCTGAACCCAAATCAAAGGTTCAAAATGAATTTCTACTTTGCAGTCCTTAATACTGCTATTCACTCAGTTGATGAAATATTTCAACAGATGCAGCAGCTAGAGTCAGTATTTGGCTTTCTATATGATATCCACAGCTCGTAAAGGAAAACAGCAAAACAGATAAGAGAATTTTGTATAAAACTGGAGACGGCATTGACTTATGAAAATTCAAAAGACATTTCAAGACGACTTAAGAAACATCCCACTCCTGAAGAAGTACTGAAGTTTGTTTGTGAAAATAAACTCACAGTTTTCCAAACATTTTTATAGCTCTACGCATTCTTTTAACTTTGCCAGTTTCCGTAGCTAGTGGGGAACATAGCTTCTCAAAGTTAATTGATAAAAACATTTCTGTGTTCAACAATGGTGCAAGAGAGACTTGTCAGACTTGCCACAATGTCAATAGAGCATGAAATAGCTGGAAAACTGGATCTAAAAGAACTAGTGACGGAATTTTCAAAACGTAAAGCAAGAAAAGTCATGTTTTAAGAGCACAGAGTGTTTTTTATTTGGAGTGTTTTGTAAATACAGGTTAAAGTTCACTGAAGAGTTTTCTTATTTCTTTCTATTTTGATGTGGTGGTAATGGCAGTTAAAGCAGGATAGCGTAATGGATGATTTTGGATTTGTAATATAATTAACATTTTTAATGCATTTTTATTTGAAATTGGACTGAAATATCATCTAGTTGTCTTGTACAAATCTATTTTGAAAATTTCATGTGTCTATTTTATCTGATCTCAGAAACATTAGTTGGATAGACGGACGGATGGACAAACCGAATAATTAAGCTTCTGTTTAAAAAAAAAAAGCTTAAAAAACATTAAAAGGAAAAAAGGGGCAAAATGTTTCCCAGTTTACCAAAAACCTCAGCCTAGATCTGCCCTTGGGATTTAGGGGTGGGGGCACCGATTGCATGGTTCGCCTAAGGTGCCAGTTGCTGGTAGCTAGTCTAGGGCCGCCCTTGGGCACCACGGGTAATTAGGTAGCTGTAGGGTTAGATGACAACTGAACTAAGGCTTTGAAAATGTCAGTGGTGCCTAATAGTGGACTTAGGCTCCTATCTGCCTGTTCAGGTGCATAAATCTGTTTAAAAATCTGGCCTTCAGATACCAAAATGATGGGGACCATGTAAAGACCCAAGATGGCTAGGAGCTATTACTGTAAAAAGCATGTAGTGTATTAAAGTTGAAACTAGCATTTACAGAACAAAACTATGTTGGAAGGGCATGTACTTTTTTAATATTACCTAATTTTATGTAATAGGCAGCCTCTGTGTATCATGCATGAAAACATTAACAGTATAGCAAAAATAGCATTTGATATGAAACAAAAGGACTAAACGTTGCATAGGGATTTGATATCACCAATGACTTCTGCAATTATATGTAGTTGAGACGACTACTGAAACTTAAAATATCAATGAGGAAGATAGAAACAGTAATTGCTAAAACTGACTATTGCGCCTTCTAGTCCAGTAAACTTTCTCTGACAGTGCTCAGTATCAGAAGTTTCAAAAGAAAGTGCTAGAATCCCTATTATGGAAAATTAGGGAAAATACTGCTTCTTCTCAGCCTTCATCAATTAGTGCTTGTTTTTTGCCATGAAGATTAGCATTTTGGAGTAGTAATGTTTTCACAGAGAATAACGCAGACAGCTTTCTTTGTATTACTGAGGGGATTCAGCTAACTTAATGAGAGCTATTGTAGTATATGTACAGTAAAATGATTTACAGTATAATGACAGGCTGTAATTGTTAAATGCTTGCTGCTAATATTAACAAACAACTTACTATATTTAATTTCCATAACAGACATTGGAAATCACCTGTATGAATTAATTTACGGATTTTCCTAAGAAAAAGGTTATTTCCCTGCTGCTGCTGCTGCTGCTTTCACTGCAACAACTTATTTGATACATTAAGGGTACGTCTACACTTACCGGAGGGTCCGGCGGCAGGCAATCGATGTTCTGGGATCGATTTATCACGTCTGGTTTAGACGCGATAAATCGATCCCGGATCGATCCCGGAAGTGCTCGCCGTCGACGCCGGTACTCCAGCTCGGCGAGAGGAGTACGCGGCATCGACGGGGGAGCCTGCCTGCCGCGTCTGCACCCGCGGTAAGTTCGGACTAAGGTACTTCGAATTCAGCTACGTTATTAACGTAGCTGAATTTGCGTACCTTAGTCCGAAGTGGGGGTTAGTGGGGACCAGGCCTAAGTTAGTTTAAAGTGCAGAGGATTTAGCAGGTCTAGTACAGTAAAAGTAAGTAAAGTACTGGAAGTTTTGGAGTAAGTAGGTAAAGTACTGGAAGCAGTGAAAGTACTAGAAGTTTTGGCTGTTCGCTTGGTTTTTAAATCCTCTCTTACTGTTGTTCACAAAAATATCTAAAATTAAAAGATGATGGGCCAGAGTATGGAACACCTGACTCAAAGTGAGGGCACTAGAACTACTCATGGTGCAATGTGCTATCCAGAGCTCGTAAGGGAATCTGGCCCAGTGCTGTCAGAGGTTAGTAATAGACTGGTGTATGTAAACAGGTCTTTGGAAAGTACCACACTGTTTATTATCATTGTACTGATATCGATGGCCACGCTTGATGGGGAATAATCTAGTTTGTGATTGTAAACTCTAATTGTTTCAGAGCAAAGGTAGCATTATTAAGGGCTTGTTTACATGGAGGGTTTTTTGCACTGATGTAGCTGAACCAATCTAATTGCACTGACATGAAAGCCACCTTTGCACTCCTCTGATTCTGGGAAACCTCTTAAAAAGACCAAATCTTTTAATTGATAGTTGACACTGCTGATGAAAATGGAGATTAATTTTATAATGACTATTACTGTTGGTGGGTACTTTTATGCAGTGATGAGCTGCCAAAATCTTAACAACCGGTTCCCTATAAAAAGTTCTGATTTAAGGGATGTGCCACAGTATGTATTTTTTGTACCAATAGGGTTACCATACGTCCGTATTTTCCCAGGAGGAAGTAAAAAAATTCCTCCCGGACGGCAATTTAAGAACCAAAAAGCCTGACATGTCCTGGAAAATACGGATGTATGTTAACCCTACCTAAAGTTCTTTTTTAAAAAGATGGGCCTGAACTAAAAATGAGCTCCGTTTTACATGTGTGGGTTCCTGCCACTCCCGGGGGGTGTGCTAGGGTGACCAGATGTCCCGATTTTATAGGGACAGTCCCGATTTTTGGGTCTTTTTCTTATATAGGCTCCTATTATCCCCCACCCCCTGTCCCGATTTTTCACACTTGTTATCTGTTCACCCTAGGGTTTGCACAGGTGTGGGTCCCAGCTGCTTCCTGCCCCCTCATTGAACCAGGTGTGCAGGGTTACTGCCCTGGGAACTGCAGAGCACCAGTGGACGTGGGGCCGGCTGCAGACAGGGGCATGGGGCAGGGCTAGCTGGAGGCAGGGGGTGCGGGGCTGGCTGGAGACAGTGGCGGGTACTCACAGGGAGAGCGGCTCGGAGCAGTCCAAGCAGCAGGATGCAGCCCAGGCCCAGCAGAGCAGCCAGGGACCCACCAGGCAGCAGCGGGAGCCCCAGGGCCAGGGGTCGGGGGAGCAGCAGCAGCAACAAGGCCCATGCCCAAGGCCAGGCGGCGGCCCACATGGCTCCCGCAGCGCAGCGCCCCCGACGACTGGAGGAGGAATTACATCACTTCCCGGCCAGAACCCATCAAAGCCGCAGTGCCTCCTTGCAGGGAAGCGGGTTAACAACCGGTTCTAAATCTGCTTCAAAATTTAACAACCGGTTCACGCGAACCAGTGCGATCCGGCTCCAGCTCACCACTGCTTTTATGGCATTTTATGTAACTTATGAGGGACCAGATTTTTAAAGGTATTGAGGTCCCCAAAGATGCAGATAAGTGTTTAGTGGGAGGTTAGCACCTAGGTGCTTTCAAAAATCTCATTAAGTACCTATTTGCATATTTAGGCACTTAAATACCTTTAAAAACATGGGCCTAGGTGCCTAATTTTGGTGACTTTTGAGGTAGTTTGACATACTTAAATTGTAAGTCTCTTGGGGCAGGGACCATCTTTTTATTCTGTGTTTGTACAGCACCTAGCATGGTGGTGTCCCAGCCTATGACTAATAATAATACAAACACATACACACACATGCACACACATACATCGAATTATTTCAGTATTGTCATAATCTTGTTCTCATTATTTAACAAACTTGTGTGATGTTTTAATCAATTAAAAGAAAAAAGTTCCCATCAGTCAGAATATAGCACTTGAGAATTGTAGGAGATTGGAAGACTTGATTGGAAGACTTGCCTTTATTCTGTAAGAGTTCTAGTTTACCATAAAATAACAGAGTTATCAGTTCTTGCCAGCTCTATCAGTGCATTTCTAATGGTTGAACAGTTTGGTACTTTCCAAATCGCTAAATGCAGTCTGCTCTAACTTGTGCTGGCAGCAAATGGACCAAAGGAATTCCAAGGGGATCACTAGGGAAGCTGGCGATCTCCAGGGCATACCTGCTGATGGGAAATGCATAAGTGACTCTATGCCACTGGAGAATCATTCTCTGTTGGCCAGTTGCATGCCACAGGTAACATTTAAACTGGCTGGAATGTGGGGGAGAAACTGGGCTGCCAAATATATCTTTCCATATGGGCTTTGAGGATCTGATACTCTAATGGCTTGCATAGACATTTGTACCTGTGCAAAAGGGGTGAAAAATGCTACCATTCTGAATTAGTGACGTATTACACTGGCATTGCACTCTCAGGTGTGAATGACAGGTGCAAGGCAGTGAAGAACTGAGACCTCAATATGACCTTTCGTAAGACTGAGGGCTTGATTTACCTCTCATTTAAGTCACTCCACCTCTTTAAGCTTCATTTTCCCCATCTATAGAATACTGATCCTTACCTTTGTTTGTAAATTTCTTTGAGATCTGTGGCGCTAAATATGATTAATATTATTTATTTTACTGTACTGTATCAGAGGGGTAGCCGTGTTAGTCTGGTTCTGTAAAAAGCAACTAAGAGTCCTGTGGCACCTTATAGCCTAACAGACGTATTGGAGCATAAGCTTTCGTGGGTTAAATGCGTCTGACAAAGTGGGTATTCACCCACGAAAGCTTATGCTCCAATACGTCTGTTAGGCTATAAGGTGCCACAGGACTCTTTGTCGCTTTTTACTGTACTGGTTTCACACTTTTGTAATACCATTGACTTAAAATGAGTTACTCCTCATTTACATTTGTGTAAGAGAGCAGAGAATCAGGCACAGACTTCAGATCACAGGTTCAAAATCAGAATTCCAGATGAGGTCCATTTAATCATAATGTATTATTTAACAATAGTATCTGTCAATTGATCATTCCATTTATAACAAAAGGGAAGAATTCCACTGTCAGTTATACCAGTGTAAAATCAGACTAATTCCATTGCCTTTGATGGCATTATTCCTCATATGCAGAGTTGCGATTTGAATTTGGCTCCAGGTTTGGGGGTGGCTGAACATTTTTTTTTTTTTTTGCTTTTTTAATGGAGGGGATGCATTCTGTGAGCCTGATTCTGACTGTGACGGGTTGGACTCGCCCCGTCCGAGATGCCGCCTGATGTACTGGGATTTCACTGAGCCGCTCCTGCTCTGCCAACCTGGGTTCCCTCTCCCCATTTTGCTGAATTAGGCTCTTCAGCCTCTTGCAGCACACACACACACACACACAGGTAGGGCCATACCCCGCTGCAGACACAGAGTGAAGTCAGCTCTGTGTGAGAGGACTCACCCAGCACTCATGTGCACACCCATTTTGGGAGATAAACCCAAAATAATACTGTCTTGCGCTGTATAGAAAAATCTGCACAGCGCAAGCTCATAAAAATTCGCTCTCTTCCTCAATGTGAAGAAAGATGTGCACAACTTCTCCCCCCACCCCAGTTAGAAATTACATAAATTGTGTTTAATAATAAACAAAATAAATTTATTAACTATAGAAGGTACATTTTAAGTGGTTAAAGAGATAGCAGACAGAACAAAGCAGATTACTAAGCCAATAAAACAAAATACGCAAACTAAGCTTGTTTCACTAAAGAAATTGTTTACAAATAGTAATTTTTCACCCTAGATATTATTACAGGCAGATTACAGAAAGTCTTGAAAGGCAGCTGCACCGGCATACAACTTGAGACCTCAGGTATTATTACTCACAAGCTAGACACCCTTCCAGCTTGGGCTCAACTCTTCTCCCCCCCCCCCCCCCCAGTTCAGTTCTTGCTTCCAGGTGTTTTTCAGTGTCTCTTTGGGTGGGGAGGCAGAGGAGAAACATGATGATGTCACTCCCCTGCCTTATATAGCTCTTTTGTAAGGTGGGAACTGTTTGTCTTCCAGTGGAAAAACACTGGCATTTCAACAGAGGGGTGGGGGTGGGGGTGTGTCCAGTACCGGGTGACTCGGACCCATGTCTCTGCAGAGCTATGGCTGCCATTACTCGCAGGCTGTCTGAAGCGTCCACAGGAAGACTAAGCCTTTTCACAGTCCATTGTCTTTGCTAATGGGCCATCAGCCCTGTCTGGCTTTTCATTGTTGTACCTGAAGGATTAGCTGTGGGTGACACCCAAAGTAACACATTTGAAATACAGATACATGGTCAATATTTCTAACTTCAGATACAGAAATGATACATGCATACAAATTGGATAATCACATTCAGTAAATCATAACCTTTCCAATAATATCTTACATGAGCCTTCTTGCATAATGTATATCTCAGCTATGACATATCCATATCATAAGCATATTTTCATAAAGAATATGGAGTGCGATGTCACACCTCCCACCTGAGATTATTGCCAGAGGGTTGGTCACTGACCAATGCAGAGGCAATATGCCCAGTTTCCCCTTTTCTAGACAGAGCATCTGCTACCATGTTTTCCTTCCCTTTAATGTGCACAATCTCCATGTTAAATTCCTGCAGGACCAGGCTCCACCGTAGCAGTTTGGAGTTTGTGCCCTTGGTTCTGTTTAGCCATATCAGGGGCAAATGGTCTGTTAGAATCTTGAACCTCCTATTAAAGAGGTAAGGTCTCAGTTGTTTAACAGCCCACACTATGGCATAGCATGGCTTTTCTATGACAGAGTCATTCTGCTCAGTAGGAGCCAGCTTTTTGCTTAGAACACAATGGGGTGCTTCTTGCTGTCCTCCCCTGTTTGCATCAGCATAGCACCCAGTCCAGTGTCAGATGCATCAGTACACAATTCAAAAGTCTTATCAAAGTCAGGGCTGGCCAGCATGGGCTCTGCAGACAATAGTGCCTTTACCTTATCAAAACCCTTCTGGCACACCTCTGGCCAAATTACCTTAATAGGTTGGTGCTTTTTACACCTTTTTACCCACACACACAAACTTCCTGTAATAGTTTGCCACACCTATGAAGGATTGGGCCTGCCATTTAGTTTGGGGCACAAGCCACTTTACAATGATTTCCACCTTAAGAGGGTCGGGGGATATTTTGCCCCCCTCCCCAACCCAATGTCCTAGATAAGGGACTTTGGCTGCCGCTATCTTGCACTTGCAGGGTTTTATGGTTAGACCAGCTTCCTTGAGTTTTGATAGCACAACCCCCAGGTGCGTCTTGTGATCATCCCAGGTGCTTCTGAATACAGCAATGTCATCTCTGTATGCCCTTGCATAGTTCTGTAAACCATTTAACACTTTGTTGATCAGTCTCTGGAAGGTTGCACCAGCATTTACCAAACCAAAAGGTAACACCGTGAATTCATAGAGCCCTTTATCAGTGATAAACGCAGATTTTTGTTGTGCCTCCTCTTCCAGAGGGATCTGCTAGTAACCTCTAGTTAAATCAAAAGTACTGAGGTATTTGGTTTGGCTCAGCACATCCAGCATGTCATCAATTTTAGGCATGGGGTATGCATCTGTTACAGTAACAGCATTAAGCTTCCTATAGTCCAGACACAATCTTACAGTGCCATCCCTTTTGGGGACCAAGACCACAGGGGATGCCCACGAGCTGTCAGATTCCTTAATTATTCCCAAGTCCACCATGTTCTGTATCTCTGTACGAATTTGCTCTTTCACCTTACCGGTGGCCCTGTAAGGCCTGGAAGGAGGGTATGTGTCCCTTTTGTGAGGATTTTATGGGACAGCAAGTGCATTGTCCCTGGCTTGTTGGAAAATACCTCGCTGTACCCTTGCAGCGCTGACAACACCTCCCCCTTTTCAATTGGTGTTAATTCATTACAGATTTCCATACTTTCAAGAGTTGACCCATCTTGGCATTCACCCATCAAATCAATGAGTGGATGTGCCTCAGTTTCCCCTTGGACACAACAGATCATGTTTACTCCGGCCTCTCTGTGATAGCCTTTGAGCTGGGTCACATGTACCATTTGGGGAACAGTATCATTGTGGGGCTTTTTAACTTGATACATGTCCTCATTTGCCACTTCTACCACCTCAAAGAGCCCCTCCCCAGGAGTTTTACATTTTGAACCTTTTCACAGGGTTGAGTACCATCATCAAGTCTCCTATGTCAAAAGTGCATTTACAAGTATTTTTATCATACCATGCTTTTTGTTTGGCCTGACTGTCTTGAAGGTTGTTTTGGACCACTTCCATCATGTCCTTTAACTCCCTCCTGAACCTTTGAACATACTCAGTTACTGGTTCTTCCCTCACTTCATTGCACCCTTCCCATGTGTCTTTAGTGAGATCCCCTCACTTTTCTTTCATATAGAAGGTCAAATAGAGAAAATCCCGTGGGCTCTCGGGGTACCTCCCTGTAAGCATACAGCAGGAATGGAAATAACTTGTCCCAACTTTGGCCTCTTTTCTTGGTATACATTCCCAGCATGGTTTCTAGGGTCCCATTGAACCTTTCCACCAACCCATTGGCCTGGGGGTGATAGGGGACAATCTTAAGTTGTTTCACGCCACACACCTTCCACAGCTAGTTGAACAACTGCGACATAAAGTTTGCCCCCCGATCAAATAAAATCTCCTTAGTGAAGCCAATTCTGCTGAATATAGTGAGCAGGGCTCTTGCCATTGTCTCAGTTTTTATATTGGACAGAGTGGCTGCATCAGGGTATCTAGTGGCAAAATCCAACACCACTAAGATATACTTGTTCCCCTTCTGGGTGGGGCGCGGCATTGGACCCACAATGTCCATTGACACACTCAGGAATGCCTTCTGTATGACAGGTAAGGGATGCAGGGGTGCCCTCTGGGGTCGTACAGGTTTTTTCCTCTCCAGACAGAATTTATTCCAGAATTTATGCCTTTAGGGTCTATATTTTTTGGGCTTTTTCTCTGTCTGAGAATGATTTTATTTTTGAAAATTTGAGGGGAAAAATGGTTTGAGGTTGAAAAAAGCCCTCACATATCCAATTAATAAAATAAAATTGAACAGATCCACAGAAAGAGAGACTGGGGTTAATAGCCTTTATTGAAAAATGTTTCTGATAATTCTTATGAAAATTGACAGAGTTATGAGTCTCTGAAAATCACATACCCAGCATGCACAGAAAATGTTGCATGTGGTTTCTCACTCAGCTAGTACAGGAGAAGATAAAATAAGTTGTGATATTACACTGTATTATTTTATAAATAATATGTGATCATGTAATGTACACATGAGAGGGCAGAGTTAAGGTTCTACAAACAACCTTAACTTTGGTAGCTCTTGACTTTTGACTGCATAGTCGTGCAGTCCTAGCATACTCTTAACATAGGTTGTTTTTGAATTCTTGTAAGGTCTAATCAGTTGTATAATGCATTTGCATTCTTGAATTTATTGTGTGCCCTGATACAATATACATACAATACATTCACAAATATAATGTTTGTGCCATGTATGTAAAGCATGCTGATAAAGTAATGTAATGTAGTATTTGATATGCTATTCACTTGAAAGGGTGAGGGTGGAAATTAGTTCAGATTATGTCATATTGCACAGTGCTATGTGATATGAAAAATAAAAAAAAATCCAAACAAATAGGACTAGGCAGTACTTTATTGATAGTTTTTGTCTTTCCTTCCCTATATCATTTTAACAAAATTCAAAACAAAGTTTTAAATTAACAAAATAAAAGGGGATAGAGGATCATCATCATTTTAGGAACTCCACAGACACTGATTAAGAGCTATCTATTTAACTCTAAGTAAGCATCCAACAAAGTTGAACTCACTTTTTAATTTTTCATTTTTTATGTGGACGACTCTGGGAATTAGTATGTGTACTAACTTTCATTCCCTTTTTATTTGTTTGGGAAGACAAACAGATTTTGAATTCCTATTGGAAATTATCTTCCCCGGTTTAACTTTTGTATATCTCTAGTCAAAGAGGTCCCTTCTAAATAAAAAATAGTTTGGAGCAAATCTTGCCTAGTTTCAGGCTTGTTGTATTGCAGTAAGTGTGGTTCATGTTGTGACAAGCTAGGAAGCCTAGGTTATGAATTAGTAGCAGGAAGTGTACATGTGCTGTTCAACATTAATGTGAACAGCTGAGAAACTCTTCCATTCATAAATTTACACTGAATGTGGAAATGCAAAGCAGCAGAAGTAGCTTTCCCAGCTGAACTGGTCTGTAAATTTTCAGCGGGTAAGAATCTAGTCTGGTTATATCATTTCATTCTGCCATGTTTTTGCATTGTTTGAAACAATCTATAGAGATGGAGGAGAGAAAAAAACTAATTCACAGAAGAAGGAGATTTAGTTGTGTATATTTCTCTGAGAAGAAAGAGCCTCTCTTCAGACAGATGGGTGTCTGTTGAAATGAAGACTCTGAAATAGCACAAAATGAACTTTTACAGTAGCAAATAGCCTCCTACTATTTGCAGATCAGAAGCAAACATGAACAGTGGGGAACCCAGACCCACTGCTACAAAAACAGAGCTTTCCCACCAGCTTTTCTTAAAAAGATTTTTAACGGGGAGTCAGCAGTTTGTCAGCCTGTCAAGTCATTAATTAAAAAAAAAAAAAAAAAAACCACTTCGAATTAAGCTGCTATATTTAAAAAAATAATAAGCCATAAGCATTTTTCTTTTTCAGGGTTCTAATTCCATTGTCCACTTTCATATATCGATATAATTATATATGAATGAAGTCACAGTCACATAAAGGACAAGGTCAATGCAGATGAAAAATAGGCATAACAATAATCTTTTTAGAAAGAAATAATGGCATTCATAATCATAATGGCAAATTTTAATCAAATGGCACAAAAAGGCACAGGAATACAAAGGCTAGATGGCTAATGGAGAACTCCTCACGCCACTCTTCTCTGTGAAAGTAATGACTGCATTCATCATTTTCTTTTTAATGTCAGAACTGGAACGAATGCATGACACAATCTTCAGCTTAAATAAAGAAAAAGAAATGGACTGAGTTTCACCTGGAGTCTCAAAAATGATTTTAAAAAAGGTGGGTAAATGATGAGACCTTTGAAAGCAGATGATTGCCAGTCAGCTAACAGGAATGTTTTCCCATCAAAACTCTCTCAGGCCTTGGCTACACTTGGCAATTCACAGCACTGCCGCGGCAGCGCTGTGAAGCGCAAGTGTAGTCGCGCCACCAGCGCTGCGAGAGCTCTCTCGCAGCACTGTAAGTACTCCACCTCTCCGGGGGGAATAGCTTGCAGTGCGGTGAGCGAGCGTGCAGCGCTGCAGGTGCTGATTACACTGGCGCTTTACAGCGCTGCACTCGTTGCACTTGGGGGGGGTGTTTTCACACCCCTGAGCGCAGCAAGTTGCAGCGCTGTACAGCGCCACTGTAGCCAAGGCCTCAGACACATTCAGAGGGAGTGTTGATCTTCCTACTAAATGCTCATGGTGTATTGCAAAGGTGATGGGCCATACTCTTATCTGTGACACTAGCCCAGTGCCATTGACTTGTAAGTGGCTACATGGGTGTAACTGACAGCAGATCTTGGCCCATATCCAATGTGTCGCAATGTTTTAAAATGTTCACTGTAGCTGTTGCTGTTGTACTTTCCCATAGGTATTTATAGTGGCTAGAGTAGAGATTTACTGCTAGTTGAGTTTTTACTATTGTTTTGGTTTTAGCTGCCAGGAAAAATCTGACCTTTCATGGCCTTGAGCAAGTCTGGCTTGTGTTTAGATGGATGATCAACTATGCTTCAGTTTAAATGAAAGAAACTTTTTGCAGAAATAAGTAAAACCAGGGGCACAATCTAGCCCTTATGCGGCTGTGCAGTGGAGTGGGGGAAGGAGTAAAAAGCTTCCACTCACTCTCCTTTGCATGACCAGCATAAAGGAGGACTAGAGAAACAGCCCCAGCACTCAAGGGAGCACAGGAACTGCTACAGGTGAGAAATGACTCACTGGAAGCGGGGCCAGGCGTGGTGGGTAATAGGTAGGTAGAACCATAGCTTTTTCTCTCCCTCCATATGCCAGACAAGGGAGCTGGTTTCCTGCACAGGGGAAAGTACAGGGCCATCCTTACCCATACGCAAAGTACGCAGCTGTATAGGGCACCAGGAAATTTGGGGCACTAAATTTCCTGGTGCCCTGCGCAGCTGCATGCTGCTTCAGCCCCTGCTCCAGCTCTTCCTGCCCCTGCTCCGCCCTGCCCCGCCTCTTCCTGCCCCTGCTCCGCCCCACCCCACCTCTTCCTGCCCCTGCTCCACCCCCACTTCCCTGAGGAGTGCAGCAGGGCTGGGCCTGCACTCACCGGTGGCGGGAAGTGCAGCAGCCCAGCCCCAGCCGCGCCATCGTTGAGTGCTGGGGGGTGGTTCCCCGCATGCCCCAACCCCCCCCCCCCCGCCTCCCCGCAGAGGCCTGGGGTCCCACAATAGCTAGGGACGGCCCTGGGAAAGTATATAGCATACTTTAAAGGCATACTTTAGAGGCAACATAGTGACAGATGATGTGGAAAATGCTGCAGTACTTAATACTTTTTTTGCCTTCGTCTTCACAGAGGTGAGCAGCCCTCAGTGTTGAAAGAACAGGTTAAGGACTATTTAGAAAAGCTAGACATGCACACGTCCATGGGTCCAGATCTAATGCATCCAAGGGTGCTGAGGGAGTTGGCTGATGTGATTGCAGAGCCATTGGCCATTATCTTTGAAACTTCGTGGCGATCGGGGGAGGTCCCGGATGATTGGAAAAAGGCAAATATAGTGCCCATATTTAAAAAATGGAAAAAAGAGAACCCGGGGAACTACAGACCGGTCAGCCTCACTTCAGTTCCCGGCAAAATCATGGAGCAGGTCCTCAAGGAATCCATTTTGAAGCACTTGGAGGAGAGGAAAGTGATCAGGAACAGTTAACACGGATTCACCAAGGGCAAGTCATGCCTGACCAACCTGATTGCCTTCTATGATGAGATAACGGGCTCTGTGGATATGGGGAAAGCGGTGGATGTGATATATCTTGACTTTAGCAAAGCTTTTGATATGGTCTCCCACAATATTCTTGCCAGCAAGTTAAAAAATTATGGATTGGATGAATGGACTATAAGGTGGATAGAAAGCTGGCTAGATTGTCGGGCTCAATGGGTAGTGATCAATGGCTCGATGTCTAGTTGACAGCCGGTATCAAGCGGAGTGCCCCAGGGGTCGATCCTGATGCCGGTTTTGTTCAACATCTTTATTAATGATCTGGATGATGGGATGAATTGCATCCTCAGCAAGTTTGCAGATGACACTAAGATGCAGGGAGAGGTAAACATACTGGAGGGTAGGGATAGGGTCCAGAGTGACCTAGACAAATTAGAGGATTGGGCCAAAAGAAATCTGATAAGGTTCAACAAGGACAAGTGCAGCGTTCTGCACTTAGGAAGGAAGAATCCCATGCACCGCTACAGGCTGGGGACCGACTGGCTAAGCAGAAGTTCTGCAGAAAAGGACCAGGGAATTACAGTGGACAAGAAGCTGGATATGAGTCAGCAGTGTGCCCTTGTTGCCATGAAGGCTAATGGCATATTGGGTTATATTAGTAGGAGCATTGCCAGCAGATTGAGGGAAGTGATTATTCCCCGCTATTCGGCACTGGTGAGGCCACACCTGGAGTATTGCGTAAAGTGTTGGTCCCCCCACTACAGAAAGGATGTGGACAAATTGGAGAGAGTCTAGGGGAGGGCAATGAAAATGATTAGGGAGCTGGGACACATGACTTACGAGGAGAGGCTGAGGGAACTGAGTTATTTAGTCTGCAAAAGAGAAGAGTGAGGGGGATTTGATAGCAGCCTTCAATTACCTGAAGGGGATTCCAAAGAGGGTGGAGCTAGGCTATTCTCAGTGGTGGCAGATCACAGAACAAGAAGCAATGGTCTCAAGTTGCGGTGGGGGAGGTCTAGGTTGGATATTAGGAAACACTATTTCACTAAGAGGGTGGTGAAGCACTGGAATGGGTTACCTAGGGAGGTGGTGGAATCTCCATTCTTAGAGGTTTTTAAGGTCAGGCTTGACAAAGCCCTGGCTGGGATGATTTAGTTGGTGTTGGTCCTGCTTTGAGCAGGGGATTGGACTAGGTGACCTCCTGAGGTCTCTTCCAATGCTAATCTTCTATGATTCTATGATTCTAAGGACTGCAGCAAATTATTTGCATTCCAGCACATATGAGAAATTCTGGGAGGCACTGTACCTCTCTAGTGGAGAATGATTCCCAATGCTCTCTTTAAGACAGTTCCTCTCTGTACTTCCCATTACAATGGACCTTCTCCATACTTCCCAAGATACACAAACAAGGGAACCCAGACAGACCGATCATATCCGGCCACAGCACTCTTACTGAAGGAATATTGGGACTCATAAAAATCATCCTCCAACCACTTGACTCTGCAACATTAACGACCTCCCTCAGAACACCATCCTTGCCACCATGGATGTCACCTCCCTATACACCAATATCCCTCACAATGACAGCATTGCTGCCTGCTTCAAATATTTACAAGACAGCCCTCAGATATCCACCCCAAACACATTGCTAAACTCATCCATTTCATCATCACCCATAACAACTTTATATTCAACAACAAACACTTTGTCCAAGCCATGGGAACAGCCAGGGGTACTGAGATGGCTCCCCAGTATGCCAACCTCTTTATGGGCCACCTTGAAGAAGAATTTCTGGACAAATGCACCACAAAAACAATGATATTCCTGAGATACATTGATGATATTTTCATCCTCTGGACAGATAACTTAAACTCCCTCATTGATTTCCACCACAACTTTAACAACTCTCTCAGGGACACTCCCTGGGACAGCATCAACTTCCTGGATACCACAATGAGCTTCAGCAATGGAATCCTACAGACAGCTATTCACAAGAAACCCACAGATACCTTCATAGATTCAGTAACCACCACCCCAAACACACCAAGGAATCTGTTATCTACAGCCAGGCACTCAGAGTATTACAGAATATGCTCTGAGGAGAAAGTCCAAGATTTATACCTTAACATACTCAAAACCACCTTCTCTAAACAAGGAGACACTACCAGAGAAGTAGATCACATCATGGAACAGGCCACCCAAATACCCTGAGAGAACCTGCTCCAATACAGAAATAAAACCCCTCTGACCACACACCCCTAGTTGTCACCTACCACCTCATATTGGAACCCATATGGGGTATCATGAAACAACTACAACCCATACTCGATGAGGGACCCCATCCTTAAAGAAATCTTTCCTGAACTGCCTCTTCTGGCCTTCAAACAACATCTCGCCCTGCCCAATCTTTCCAAGCTCATCATCAGACCAAGCTCCCCACAGACCAGGACACACCAACTCAAAGTGGCACCAGACCCTGCCAGAACAACAAATACACTGAAGCCCAGACATATCTCCGGTGCTACAATGATCAACATCCCCCACAACACACCTTTCTAGATCCATGGGTCCTACACGTACTTATCACAGATGGGGTGTACCTCATCCAGTGCACTAAATGCCCCAATAACAGCTAAATGGGTGAAACTAGATAATCACTACTCTCTCGCATGAACTCACAAAGGAAAATGATAAAAGACAAAAACACCATATCACGCCTGGGGGTGAACACTTTTCACAAAGTGATAGCTCGATATATGACCTATCAGTCCTCATCCTCAAAGGAAATCTGCACAACACTTTCAAAAGATGAGCCTGGGAGCTTAAACTCATAACTTTGCTAGACACTAAAAGCTGAACTGAATTGAACTGAATAGAGACACTGGATTTATGACTTAATACATCAATCTTCAACCCACTAACCAACCACTCCCACCCAGCTTCCTTTCCTCCCTATGACTGTAGGGTTGTTTATGGACCACTTAACCTGAATGAGCCCTTGAAATATGTATTAACTACTTATGCTAAACAATCTGTTCCACCTTGTATTTAGCTGTGACAATGACACTCTGAGTATATTTCCCAGACCTGAAGAAGAGCTCTGTGTAAGCTCGAAAGCTTGTCTCTCTCACCAACAGAAGTTGGTCTAATAAAAGACATTACCTCACCTAACTTGTCTCTCTAATTAACCTTAAAGGCACAATCTAGCCCAGTGGTGGGCCACATGTGGCCCATCAGGGTAATCTGATTGCGGGCCACAAGACATTTTGTTGATGTTGACCATCCACAAGCACAGCCCCCTGCAGCTCCCAGTGGCCGTGGTTCGTCGTTCCCACCACTGATCTAGCCCTATTGAGGAGATACTGTGTGAGACAACATCAGAGGTAGAAGCTTTCTAACTGGGTTGATGTAGAGTTTTGCATACATATAAAACAAAACAAGCCCCTTGTGTGTAAACCCAGGCAGGAGACCTGATTGTCCTTTGCCTGGCCCTTATGTAACTGTAGTGGGGTGGACACCCGCTCCTGCCTGAAAGGGCCTGAAACAGCCCTGGGAGAAGGCTGGGGCAGGGAAGGCTGAGCTGATTTGGGGGAAGTGGCTGCAGCTGGGGTCATGCCCCAAACAGACTCAGCTGGCCCTATAAAGGCAGGGAGCCAGGAGCTCAGACAGAGTCTCTCTCTGCACTTAGAGAGAGAGAAGGGCCTGGCTGCAGGGAGCTAAGACAGAGTACCAGAGTGGAGCAGGGCTGGGGAAAGGCTGAGAAGCTGGGGAGCTCCAGCCTGGAAAGCCCCAGGCTGCGGCCTAGTATTAGGCCAAGGGGTACTGGAGGTTGCAGAGGGCAACCCAGGTGTAGGCCAAGGCAGCAGGTCCAAACCCAACCTTGCCTGCGATGAGTGGCCTATACTGCAGTCTGCCCTAGGGAGTGGGGGCTAATTGGTGACTGGCAGTGGCCTTACACTGAGGCGAAGTGGGGTTAGTGGGTAGGGGTTCCCCTGGGAGGGGAGACCTAGCGTGTGTGGGTACTGCCAGGGGGCAGCACCCAGAGCAAGGGGCACCGGGGTCCTGGGAGGGACACAGGGCCCAGTAGAGGACAAAGCAGATCACCGGCCTGCAGAGGGCGCTCCGGAGGCTGGGTCGAGCTAATTCCCTGAGAGACCAGCAGGAGGTGCCGCAGGGGTGAGTCCGACCTCTTACAGTAACTATTTACCCCTGTGCAAAATGAGTGTAAAACTTTGCTGTTATCATTTAGTATCATTTTACACTCCCTTTGTACTCATTTTGCTCTGGTGTAAGGCAATGGAGAACCAGACAAAGAGGCTTGACTCAAACCAAGAACTTGGGTGATGCCCTTGCTGTGACCAGCATTTTCCCTGACTGCACAGCCTGGTAATTTGAACAGCTGCTTCTGATGCCTTCCACAGCCACTCAACTCAATTAAAAGGGGAAAATGCCCTTTTAATGTTTCATCTAAACTTCAGAACGTAGATACAGAATACAGTGATGACAATGCACTCCGACACAAGGTAAAAAAAGGGAGAGATGTCATTGCAATCAACCTCTCCAAAAAGCTCTTCCAGTTCAGTGTATTTTAAATGAGTTAAAAGGGGGTCTCTCTTTCTCCCCAGAGTAGGCAGGTATGAACTCTGGTGATCCCCTTTTGGGCAATCTAGGCTCCAAAGGCAGTTGCATTTAACCCTACTCAAGTGAACAAAGGTTGCCAGGACAAATGATTAGCAGAGAAAAAAATTAAAACTTTCACAGAGTACCTCAAAGAAAACTAAACAACCCCTATCATTGTAAAATGCAAGAAGAGTCTCTGATATAAGTGTATGAATGTATGTGTACAAATGAATGAAAGTGTACATTTTTAGTGCACTCCTAAAAGTGAAAAAATATTAAACTGGTACACCATCAAATTATGTAAAAAACAACAGAGTCCTGTGGCACCTTTAAGACTAATAGATGTATTGGAGCATAAGCTTTCGTGGGTGGATGTACATGCATCCGACGAAGTGGGCATTCACCCACGAAAGCTTATGCTTCAATACATCTGTTAGTCTTAAAGGTGCCACAGGACTCTCTGTTGCTTTTTACAGATCCAGACTAACACAGCTACCCCTCTGATATTTGACATCAAATTATGGTTACTGTATCCAAGAACTTAATCCATGAATGTATTAGGGCAAAATTGTCCTGTCCAATCCACACTGGAAGCTCCTATTGCATTTTCTGAGCTTGTTTCATTGGTAAAAATTTCTTGGATATCAGTGGAAGTCTCAATGGAAGAAAAAGTGAAGAATACACATATGCAATAGAGATCCAAAATGCAGATTACAGAGGAGAATTTTGCCCATAACTATGTGCTAAATCTCCTCATAAAATCTTTCTCCAGATTGGGTATTACATGCAGGCAGCAACTATTTTTGCAAATGAAATCATCTGTTCCCCTTAAATCATCTGAAGGCACAAATTCATATTATGAGATAGTTACTTTCAAAGTTTAAATCTAAGAAACACTCTTGGTTTATAATCTGAGGAGAGCAAAAAAAAAACCAGCCAGAAACTACTATTAATTTTGTTTTATCCCTTAATTTAAAAAAAACAAGGAAAACAGTGTGCTCAGCAAGGCTACACTCTTCGTTGCTAAGTTTTACTCTGGAGTAAAACTTTACCATAAAGTTATAAATCTTGTAATATGTTAGCTTTGGAATGCAGCTGCTGACACAGCCTTCACTATAGTGCTCACAATGACAATACATGTGGATTTTGCTTTTGATTTATACTGAAATAGGGCACTGATCCAGTTCCCAATGAAGTCAAGTCAATGTCTTCAGTGGGAGCTGGATCAGAGCATAAGTGAGAGAATAATCATGCCCAGTGGACTAATTTCAGAGAAAAATATAAAGGGAATCTAGGCCCTGGTCTACACTACGGGGTTAGGTCGAATTTAGCCGTGTTAGGTCGATTTTAAAATGAATGCATCTACAGCAACCAACCTCATTCTGTCGACCTAAAGGGCTCTTAAAATCGACTTCTGTACTCCTCCCCGGCGAGAGGAGTAACGCTAAAATCAACCTTGCTGGGTTGAATTTGGGGTAGTGGAGACGCAATTTTATGGTATTGGCCTCCAGGAGCTATCCCAGAGTGCTCCAATGTGACCGTTCTGGACAGCACTTTGAACTCCGATGCACTAGCCAGGTACACAGGAAAAGCCACGGTAAATTTTGAATTTAATTTCCAGTTTGGTCAGCGTGGCGAGCTCAGCAGCACAGGTGACCATGCAGTCCCTCAGAATTGCAAACGAGCTCCAGCATGGACCAAAAGGGAGACATTGGATCTGATTGCTGTATGGGGAGAAGAATCTGTACAGGCCGAACTCCGATCAAAAAGAAGAAATGCTAATATATATGCCAAAATCGCACAGGGCATGTTGGACAGAGGCTACAACAGGGACACACAGCAAGTGCCGCGTGAAAGTTAAGGAGCTCAGACAAGCCTACCATAAGATACAGGAGGCAAATGGTTGCTCCAGGTCAGAGCCCCATACATGCTGCTTCTATGATCAGCTGCATGGCATTCTAAGGGGGACCCTACCACTACCCCACCACTAACCCACCATGGACACCTGCAAGGGGGGAGTCTCATGCAACACGGAGGAGGATTTTGTGGATGAGGAGAAGGAGGAGGAGGAGGAGAATGTGCAGCAGGCAAGTGGTGAATCCGTTCTCCCGGGCAGCCAGGACCTTTTCATCACCCTGGAGCCAATACCCTCCCACGGCAGGATCCCCGACCCTGAAGCCGGAGAAGGCACCTCTGGTGAGTGCACATTAGTAACTACAGTACAGGGTTTAAAAGCAATAGTGTTTAATGTTTGATTTGCCCTGAAGAATTGGGATGCATTCACGGCCAGTACAGCTACTGAAAAGACTGTTAACGTGTCTGGAGATGGAGCGGGAATCCTCCAGGGACATCTCCATGAAGCTCTCCTGGAGGCACTCTGAAAGCCTTATTTCGTCCTCCATGGTAAGACACTTTACCACGCCAAGCCAGTAGCAAGTAGTCTGGAATCATTGCAGCACAAAGCATTTCAGTGAATGGTCCTGGGATTTGGTCGTATTCAAGCAACATTCGGTCTATATGTTTCTGTGTTAGCCTCAGGAGAGTGATATCATTCATGGTTGAAATAGGGAAAATTTTGTAGGGGAACAGTAAAAGGACCCCGTTCATGCTGGGCTGTTTGCACTTGGCTAAAAGGGATCATCCCAGAGAATAGCCCCGCGGTGAGGGGAGGGGTGAAGGGATCACCCCAGAGAATAGCCATGCAGAGTCTGGGGGAGGTGTGTGTTGCACATCCACCTGAAAACTGCAGCCCCTCCTTTTAAATGTGAAACCCAACCGGCATTGCTTGCTGTGGGAAAGGAGGGCGCTACAGTTTGAAAACATTCCCACATGTTATGAAGGCGTAAGAAGCCAACTCCGTGTACCCATTGGCTTACCATGGCTGCCGGGAAACTGAATTCTGTTGCCCAGCCGTGTGCGATGTGTCATCATACGGGCAGGCGCTCAATATAAAAGGTAAAATGCAACCTTGTACCTAAAGCACATGTGCTGTCTGCTGTGAATTGCTTGATTCACTGTGAAAGAGTCTCCTTTTGGTTCTCAGAAATGTATCACCTTAAATTTTACTCTCCCTTTTATCCCCCCGCAGGTGCAAATGTTTCTATGCTCCCCCTATAATCTCCGTCCCTGAAATTATTGCAGATTAGGTGAAAAAAACACACTCTTGATGACATGTTTTCTGAGCTCATGCAGTCCTCCCGCACTGATAGGGCACAGCTTAATGCATGGAGGCATTCAGTGGCAGAGGCCAGAAAAGCATTAAGTGAGCGCGATGAGCAGAGGCAGGAGGCGATGCTGAGGCTAATGGGGAGCAAACGGACATGATGAGGCATCTGGTGGAGCTGCAGGAAAGCCAACAAGAGCACAGACCCGCCCCGCCCCCTGCAACCACTGTATAACCGTCAGCCCTCCTTCCCAAGTTCCATATCCTCCTCACCCAGATGCCCAAGAACGTGAGGGGGGAGGCTCTGGGCACCCAGCCACTCCACTCCAGAGGATGGCTCAAGCAACAGAAGGCTGTCATTCAAACAGTTTTGATTTGTAGTGTGGCTACATCAAGCAATGCGACCTTGTCCTTCCCTCCTCCCCCACCACACCCCACCTGGGCTACATTGTCAGTTATCTCACTTTTTTTTAATTAATAAAGGAAGAATACACAGTTTCAAAACAATAGTTACTTTATTTCCTTTGCCAGCTGTGATCGAAGGAGGGAGGGTAGTTGGCTTACAGGGAATTAAAATCAACAAAGGGGATGGCTTTGCATCAAGGAGAAATATACACAACTGTCACACCGTAGCCTGGCCAGTCATGAAACTGGTTTTCAAAGCCGCTCTGATGCGCAGCGTGCCTAGCTATGCTCTTCTAATCGCCCTGGTGTCTGGCTGCTCCAAATCGGCCACCAGGCGATTTGCCTCAACCTCCCACCCCACCATAAACATCTCCCCCTTATTCTCACAGATATTATGGAACACACAGCAAACAGCATTAACAATGGGAATGTTGGTTACGCTGAGGTCTAACCTAGTCAGCAAAAAGTGCCAGCGAGCTTTTAAATGTCCAAAGGCACATTCTACCACCATTCTGCACTTGCTCAGCCTATAGTTGAACTGCTCCTTACTACTGTCCAGGCTGCCTGTGTACGGCTTCATGAGCCATGGGAGCAAGGGATAGGCTGGGTCCTCAAGGATAACTATAGGCATTTCAACATCCCCAACAGTAATTTTCTGGTCTGGGAAGTAAGTCCCTTCTTGCAGCTGCTCAAACAGCCTGGAGTTCCTAAAGATGCGAGCATCATGCACCTTTCCCAGCCATCCCACACTGATGTCGGTGAAATGTCCCTTATGATCCACCAGTGCTTGCAGCACCATTGAGAAGTACCCCTTGTGGTTCACATACTGGTTGGCAAGGTGGTCCGGTGCCAAGATAGGGATATGTGTTCTGTCTATCGTCCCACCACAGTTAGGGAACCCCATTGCAGCAAAGCCATCCAGTATGACCTGCACATTTCCCAGAGTCACTACCCTTGATAACAGAACGCCAGTGATTGCATTGGCTACTTGGATCACAGCCCACTCCAAATTGATTCCTGACTGACCGGTAGCAGTCAGGCATTGCAAACTTCCACAGGGCTATCGCCACTCACTTCTCAACTGTCAGGGCAGCTCTCATCTTGGTATTCCTGCGCTTCAGGGCAGGGGAAAGCAACTCACAAAGTTCAAGGAAAGTGGCCTTACGCATGTGAAAGTTTTGCAGCCACTGTGAATCATCCCATACCTGAAACACTATGTAGTCCCACCAGTCTGTGCTTGTTTGCCGGGCCCACCCCCACTGCCACTATGATGTCCCAATTACCACAGCCCGTGCTTTCAGGAACATCTGTGTCCATGTCCTCCTCACAATCGTCTTCGTGCTGCTGTCTCTTAGCCAGGTTCTGCACATACTGCAGGATAATGCGTCAGGTGTTTACAATGCTCACAACAGCAGCGGTGAGCTGAGCGGGCTCCATGCTTGCTGTGCTATGTCATCTGTATTGGTAACCCTGGAAAAAAGGCGCAAAACGATTGTCTGCCGATGCTTTCAAGGAGGGAGGGAAGGGAGACTGACGACATGTACCCAAAACCATCCGCAACAATGTTTTTGCCCCATCAGGCATTGGGAGCTTAACCCAGAATTCTAATGGGCAGTGGAGACTGCGGGAACTGTGGGATAGCTACCCACAGTGCACCGCTCCGTGAGTCGATGCTAGCCACGGTATTGAGGACGCACTCCGCCAACTTAATGCGCTTAGTGGGAACGTACACAATCGACTTTATAAAATCGATTTCTAAAGATCAACTTCTATAAAATCGACCTAATTTCGTATTGTAGGCATACCCTAAGATGATGGGAGAAGAAAAGAAAGAAGGTATTCCACCTACTGATATTCCCTTTATCATCACATAGACTCACCTCTAGATTTTGAGATACATTTAAGATGTATTGGGGGAGTTAGACTGTGTGATGAATGAATCAGCCCTAGCCCTTGCGTCTGTATCTTCAGAAACACTTACTTGAATTTAGCAGGCAGAAAACCGTTTTACTGTGAAAGCTGGCATCTGAGGATTGTTACCATCCTCAGAAGTGTACAATGACTAGGTCATGAATGAATCGCAATTGTCAACACTATCCTTCAGGCAACTCAATTTCAAATGCTGAATGCAGGCCAAGACCAAAAAGGGTGTCAAGGTAACTGATGCCAGTGTCATTACATGAGGAGAAGTAAAGTAAACAAATGGAAATTTAGCACCAAATAACAGACTTTTCTTGTCATCTTAGGCGTTAGAAATGAAATTGCCTGATCTGAAATCAGACTGTACTCACTGAAGTAATGATGGGGCCAAGAGATACAAGTCAATGGCCAGCTGCTACCTTCCAGTTTGTGCCTGCATTGTTTTAAATCAATGATCACCTGTCAATTTAACAACAAAATTAACTTCTTGTTGATTGGTAAATTATCAAAAAAATTCTTTGCTTCATCTCCTTTTTCTTCAGTCAGCTTTTGCCCTCTACATACAGAACAACACAGGCATAGTGGTTATGTAATCGATGCTCGGAGGTAAATATGTCAATCCTCTGCTAATTTCACCAGTGTGACAGAATGTACCCATGCCCATACCCTACACACTATTGTAATAATTTTTGTACAAAGTATGCCTTGTAAGGTATCATATGAAAACTCATAATTTGCTGGTCCTCACTGGCCTGGTAACGTGTGTGGCAACATTGTACTTGAAGTTCTAAGTTTCCATTCTATGGCATTCTTAACACATATTCCAAACTGAGTTTGGCAAACAGGTCTGTCTCAAACAAAGGAATTTGCACTCTGCTTAATTTGCACTTAAGCAGTAAACAGAGTCATCAAGCAGGAAAGGAAACAAAGGATGCTCCAGCACATAAGGAAAAGCAGCAGGGAACATCCTTCCTTACAGACTCTTTGTCTCCTGAATCTCAGCTGGAAATGTTTTTCAAGAAGGAAAATGACACTATACAAAGGAGAGACAAACACCCTATGACATGCCCCTCCCCCGCCCACTGCATTCGTGGCCTCTAAAGGACAAAGGAAGCAGCATTGGAGTGGAGAAGGGGTCCTGGCCTATGAAATGAGACTGCTGAAAGCATATGATGAGAAACTTAGCTTGAATCTGATATAGTTCTTCAAGTCAGGCACCAGTACCTTTTAAATTTTATTTTCTTGTAACCATTTCTGACTTCTGACTTTTTTGTCTCATTATTTCTATTCACTTAAAATCTAGCTCTTTGTCATTAATAAACTTGTTTTTGGTTTTATCTAATCCAGTGTGTTTAAATTGAAGTGTCTGGGAAACTCCATTTGGAGTGGCAAGTAATGTGCATATTATTTCTATTAAAGCAATAACAGACTTTATGTAAGCTTGTATAGTCCAGGAGAGGGCTGGGCAGTACAAGACATACATTTCTGGGGGGAAATCTAAGACTGGGAGTGTGCTGGGGTCACTCTGCAGTATAACTAAGGCTGGTAGGAGCCAAGGTGTGGCTGGCTGGATACAGCACACACAGAGACATAGCTGGGAGTGATTTGCTTGCTGGAAGCTGTGTGTGAGCAATTCAGCCTGGAGGCTACAGCAGCAAAGCAGTGTAAAGGGCACCCCAGGATAGAGGGCAGGAGTTATACAGCCGCTCATTAGCTGGATTGTACCTGGGTATGTCTCAACCAGAAACTCCCAAACTCTTTAAAACACCTACAGATTTCTCATGAAAAGTGCTCCAATCAGAATGTGTTGGTTACATTGGAGAGACAAGGTGGGTGAGGTAATCCCATATTATTGGACCAACTTCTGTTGGTGAGAGAGACAAACTTTTGAGCTACACCCAGCTCTTCTTCAGGCTGGAAAAGGTACTAAGAGTGTCACAGCTAAATACAAGATCGAACAGATAGTTTAGCGTAAGCAGTTAGTTAGCACATATTCTAAGGGACCTTTCAAAGAAGTAACAACCCTATAGTTATAGAACGAAAAGGGTGGTTAATGGGTTACAGATCGTTGTAATAAGACATAAATCCAGTGTTTTTATTAAGACCATGATTTTTAGTGTCTAGCAAAGTTATGACTTTACCAAGCTTCTTCCTTCCCAAAGGACCTCATCTAAAAGAAGAGTTGGACATAATTCTTCACCTAGAATTCAGGAAATCTACCACATAAGGCCCTATATCATTGCTAAATTACCTAACACTTCCTAAGCAATTAAATACATTACACATATGGAAATTTCCTTCAATGAAAATATCTACTTCAGTTTGCTAATTGCATAAATCTCTCTTTGTATGTGCTTGCAGGCTTTGATTTTAACAGCTTTCCACTAAATTCCCTTCTTTATGACCTGATGAAAGGTATGTTTTTCTATTCTATGAAATGAGCACCGAGTTGCTATCCAAAAGCTACACTTCTATTACAGCTAGCTAATAACAACATGTGCTTTTGTGGATAGAGTATCCTGGCAATAATTCCAGGAACATAGAGCCCCGCTCTCACTTTTTTTTTTAAAGCAACTTTATTTACTTTTAAGATTCTCAAAGGAGCACAAATGACAGTTCCATCACTTTGCCTCAGACATTACTTTTCTGCATGCTGATAAACACCTCATAAAATATTAAGTTAGTTTGTGCCTAGGGTAAAATATACTATAGTGATGTGACAGTGATCTGTGTAATCAACCCAAGGTTTCCATTCTGATACTTGAAAAGATGCAAGCATGGCAAATCCTAGGCTTTCCCTTATAGGACTGTTAATATTGGCATTATATTATTCAATTGTTAGTTAATAACAGAAATATTTCCCCCTAAGTCTAAATCTTCTTGTATGGTTTAAAAGAGCAAAGAAGTACATATCATATTCACCCAGCATGAGCTAGTTTATTACTTATTATTATTATAATAGTACTTATTATTACTAAAATAATAATGATTATAGGTCCAAATTTTTCAACTTAGGTGACTACAGTTAAGCAACTAAATCCTTATTTAGGCATCTAAATAAACCTAGACTGATTTTCAGGGGGGGCTGAAGATAATGGAAGCTGAGTGTTCTTAGCGCCTTATGAACATTAGGCCACTTTTGGTGCCTAAAACTGACCCAGGTGCCTATGTTTGAAAAATTGGTCACAATCCTTAGCATCGACATAGTGTTTTTCCATTTTCAAAGCACTTACACGCTTTTACTAATTAATTGTCCTATCACCACTGTATGGTGGGTAAATACATATTTTGGGGGGTTAACTGGTGGAGGAACTGAGGCATAGAAATTAATGTGACATCACTCCGGCACAGAAGGAGCTAGTGGCAATGTCTGCACAAAAACTCAGACAGCCTTGGTTACTAGTCCTGTACCCTGACAACTAGACCAACTTCTTCCTTTGAAAAAGAGAAAAAAGATACTTGTCAAATCTAATCGCTGGGTCCATTCTGATAGAAGACACAGATTTTCTGATTAATATTCTGGGGTTATGTCTTAACTGCATATTAACTCAGGCTTTTATCTGGGTATTGCCCCTAACCCTTCTCCTGTCCACACACAAAACCCTCTCACCTAAGTTTGGTGGTGCTTTCAACCCAGGCTATCTGGCCCAGTTGGGCGCAAGGGTTATAGCCCATTTGCTGCTTTCACTCAGGCTGGTAACCCAGCCACTTTGCAGTGAGAATGCAGGCTAAATCACTTGAGTGATAATCTATTTTATTCTTAAGGTACAAAGCATTTCAGGAAAAAACATATTATAAACAATAAAAGAACCTACACACATGCTAATAAGCTTACCAGAATTAACCCCAAGCCTAGCATGGATTCTTAACCCCCCCCTCCCCCAACTCCCCATCCCCACCCCCACCCCACCCAAGGGGATTCCTTATGATTACCAGTTCATCACTTCTCCAGCTCAGAACAAACACCCAGTCCTTCCAGTCATTCCCAAAAGACTGGGGACCTCCATTGACCAGGGCTCCTGTCTATTTGCTGGATCAGGAAGAAGGCTTTGAGCCACTTTAAAAACAGGCTATTTATCCAAAACCCCTTTCTTTGTCTGTTGGTCCCTGGAAAATCCAGCTTGAACTAGTATATGCATATCTTCCTGGGGGTGGGGGGTGGCTTCAAAGGATTGATAAGGGAGAAGTACATTAGCATCCCCCTTCCTACTAGAGAAGGTACATACAGTGCCACAATAACACATATGCAATTGCATTACAATACAGTGTATCCCCAAGGTGTTAACCCGAATTCAATAAGGTTTAACTTAACTCAATAAAGTTTATCTTAATTCCAAAAGGTTTGTTCAAGATAATACAGGATATTGCCAGTCTGTCACCCTGGCCACTCAATTTAACTCTGCAGTGAAGACATACTCTGAAAGTAACATACTTCCTGAATTAGTAGAACACATGCAGAGTTTGAGTCTCCTCTCCCTTACATTGTTTTTACATTGATGCAACTTCTTTAAGGTCCCCATTCTGTTGGTTTAAGTCAAGAGCTGGCTCAGGCCATATAAGAACAGTGAAGGGTCAAAATGCATTTCCTCTTAAAATGAATCTCAAAGACCATTATCAATTTGTGAGCCAAATCATGAGTGCCTTACTCTACTCTTATTCAGTCTTTTCTCAGTTAAATTCCTTGTTTGAGTAAGGACTAAATAAAAACTAGGGGCCAGGAAACTACATGAGATTCCCATGAGGAGTTTCCTCTACATTGGTGTGGGGGCAAGCTTTAACTTGTCAGAAACAGGGGAGCTGGCTTCCAAATCCTATAAACCCTGGTCAACCAGTGGGATGCCATGGCCATCTATGTGGAGATTGTATACCTTCATGTCAGCTCTGGGTCTCGGATGCCTCTCTCCTCCTGCTCCCTGAAAATGGTTCCATTGGAACTATACTGACCCACATTCCAGATGGCCCTGGTATCCCTAGTGTGGAGGTACATTTTCCTTTTGCTCTGATCTTTGTGATGCCAGCAGGGGACAAAGCCCTACCCAGGGTCATCCACTTCTCCTTCAGCCTATAGACTGCTCACCACTTTCCTCTGTAAAAATCCCTTGACACAGTGAGGGCCCTCTGTGGGGTCTGGGTGAAAGGAGAACATTGTCACTGATGCCTCCTTCCAGGCAGGAGGTATTGCATCCACACATGGGAGGACTTTCTGGATGCAGGTCTTGGGTGGAGGGAGCATCACCTGACCCTGAGTAAGGACATCAGGATAAAAACTTTAGTCATCACTGAAGTTCAGCACCCATTGAGGTAGAACCTAGCATCTTCTGAGTAGCACACATCAGCACAACCCAACGGTCTAACACAGGAAATGAAGAATACCATTTCCAGTTAAAGCTGCAGAGGGAATTTGAGCAGGAAGAATATAATAACCCATTTGGATCATTTCAAATTGAAATTTGGCCGGGACAATGGGATTAGCACACTCTATTCTCACTGAAAGTACCAAAGGGTCTACAGTCCTACATGCATTCAGACCCTCGATTTTATATCTTACGAATCAAAGATTATTAATTCCACTCTTTAAAACATTTGGAATATTCATACAAAAACACTTACACTGTATCTTTAATATGGCAATAATCTCTGAACCCATTTTCTTTAGCTATGCAAAACTTGTTATACAAACAGTTTTTATTGGAGACATACATTAATTTCCAAAGAAAACCCAATGTATCTGTGACAGTTCAGTTGGGAGTCGGGCATGCAATCCAGATCCGCGAGGTGTTGTCACCACCTGCCCTGTAACCCTGGGTGCCTCACAATGTTTTGCTGCTGTAGCTCACTGAGCCACTCACAACCAGCCTACCAGCATGCAGGTCATGCCCGGAGTGTCAGTGTATAGCTGCAGCCCTGGTCCAGCAGTTTGACCCCAGCAGCCTGCCAGCAACACACCAGTCACACTCTGGTTTCCAGCAGCCTTGGTAACAACTAGTAAGATGAGTCCCAACACAGTCCCAGTCCTGAGTTTCCCTAAAACCATGTGCCTTGATGTGTCCAGCCCTTTCCTGGGCTGCCCAGAGAAATAATAAGGTTTGTTGTTCCTGTAAAGAGACAAAACCACATCACAGCTTATTAATTTAACTAACTGGGGTAAATACATTCTTCCCTTTAAACACAGTACTGAGTTGATTTACAGTAAAAAATAAAATTAATTTATTAACAGTAGGACATTGGTTAAGTGATGCTAAGTAAAAGGAATGAAGTTAGAAAGGATTACAAACAAATAAAAGCAAAAGCACACATCTAAAAGTCTAAAACTTAATCTAGCAAGATACAGGCTTTGTTCAAGATGGTTTCTTTCACCAGTCCTTCTTCTTCCCAAACACAGCTAACTTTCCTTCAGTCAGGACCTTCCACAGAAGCACAAGATGCTGGTTTCCCTTGTCTTCTTAGATGAAAGAGCTTTGCTTAAGCAGGTTTCTCACCTATATTCAATTCCAGAGACTTCAACCCCACAGTGGTTGAAGGACCCATCTTTCTCAGCTTGCAGGAGTTCTGCTCCCTTGTGTCTGTCTAGTGATGGATGCCTAAAATGGCTTTCTGTGATTGTCCTTGCTTACATCTCCAAGAGTTCAATGACCTTGCTTCAGGGGCAGGAAGCCCTCCAGTGTGCTCAACTTGCTATGTCCACCAAGAAGCTGACCTCATGCTATTCTTCCTTTCCCCCATTGATATCTATGCAAACAGGGCTTCTATTGTTTTGATTCTACCCTGCTTAATTTACACAGGAGACAGGCAAATAGCTGCCCCCCTACTCTCTGGGTGGGAATTGTTCCTTTGTTTGGCCACACACTTTAAAACACAATATCAATGAGTATTCATAATTCCTCCCGTAGTGTTAATACAGTCATTTTGCAATGCTATTAATCATCAGCATGTTACTGGCATACATAAAAAATCTTACATGATACATTAATATAGTAGTTAACCAGTTGATTCAATTGCTTATTATTAGACCCCCTGTCTTTATAGCTCAAATAAAGTTTTTCTTCACTGCTGGGGTGTAGTTATGCTGTCTCCTCCTCTTGCCCTCCTGCCCCCAATTTGTTACCTTGATAGCTTTGTTTATCTGGCATGCCAATCTGCCTTCATTGTCCTGCCTGATGACCAAACTGGTCCAGTCAAGCCAATACACAATCCTTTGTTAAGTTGGGTGACTCCTGTTTGACTGGCAAACACATTTTAAGAATTATAATTTAAATTTATGTCCATAACTTGTAAATCACACCCCATACAAGTTATGGACATAAACCTAAATTATACACCATGCATACATTACATACATCAAACACAAATATTAGTGACCAGTGAGTTATGAGCTTTCCAATTATATATATTTTTAGGGCTTCTCTTCACTACCAGGGTTAGTCGACCGAAGTTACGCTACTCCAGCTTAGATCGACTTACCCTGGTGTCTTCACTGCACTGTCGACAGGAGACACACTCCGGTTGACTTCCCTTACTCTTCTCAGGGAGCTGGGGTACTGAGGTCAACCAGAAAGTGCTCTGCCATCGTTTTAGCGGATCTTCATTAGACACGCTAAACTGATCCCTGCTGCATCGATTGCAGCAGGGAGACCAGCCCTTAGATATGGACAATAACAATAGTGAGCTGGGGCACACTAAACTAATGAGGCCAGCTGAAACTCATTACCTGATAGCAGTGAGCCCCTTGCCCGCTGGCATTGGGATGCTCAGTGTCCTAAATAAGTGACTGTAGCTGCCCTCCTTCCCAAAAAACTTCAATCTTTCCTTTTACTGTAGGTAGAGTGTGCCAATCAATACCTTTTCACTAACTGAGAATTTCTTACTCACACTGGTCAGCAGTTGTTCACCTTAGAAAGCCTATTCACTTCAGTGGTCTTCTAAGGTGAGTAATTGCTCACCAGTGTAAGGGGTTCACAATCTGGCATTGACATTTATGTTTCAAATTTGGGGAATTTGTCTTATTACACTGGCAGGATACATTTATGTGCCCCAACTCTGAAATATGTGGATGGTTGCTTTTAGTATCTCTGGTATATTAAAGAATAGACTCATAATATATTCCTTGTGCATCTTTATATAGTGTTATTACACAGTGTTTTGAAACAATCACTTTTTCACTTTGTAAGCGTCTGTATACTGATTTTCAAATGGTTACCAAGATCATTATGGAGAGGATATAATATTAAATATACATTTCATTTTCCAGTAGTGGATAGACACAGATTGCTAGTTATTTCTTAATCCGAATAAATATATCTCTTCATATATCTATGTTGTTCAAAGGGGGTTTCTTTGTATATAATAATTGCCACATAGTGCTGATATGTAGTACATGATATGGTACAATATTTTGTGCAGTGTCAGCATATAAATGGCATCTCCAAATGCTTTCCAGAGTTAAGTGCTGCAACTACTCCTTTGTACAGCCTCCTACTCTAGCTATGGCTGTTTTACATTTGTGTGCATGTGCGTTAGCAGGGGTGTGTGTGACAGAGAAACAGACAGAGACGCTTAACTGATACACAGGTTTTGCATTGGCCCTTTGGATGGCTGAATTTCACCCATAGAGACTTACTGGGTTTAGTAGCATTCCAGGTTTTTACCTATGGAGCAATCCCAATGCCACTAAAACAAGTGATTGTTTGGAAACAACATCTTATAAAATCATATTTGCACTGGTTACCTGCTATCAATTCAGAAATTGTAAAATCCTGAAGGAAAGAAAAACAGTGAGAAAGTGATAAAAATATTAGATACATAAAGGACTGTTTTTTTTTAAAATAGACTGTTACATATGCTGCTCGGCAATACTATTATTATTAGGAGTTGTTCAGAGTTTCCACCCACAATCACTTTTTACATCATTTAATGTCCTGGGTGTTTTAGTCAAATTTGATATACAAGGCATCTATAATCTCAAATAGGCACTTTTAATAAATCTAAATGTATTTACACACAAAAATCCCCCCCCCCCTAAAAAAAACCTATGGTAAATCTAAGTACTCTTCTCATGCAGAAATAATACATGTATATGCACAGGAGAAAGCAAGAACTATTTTTTTCAGCATCAATATTGGTAGGTCGGTTTACCAGTGATAGACAAGTGAAGTGCAGACAGTGAAGCAAAGAGCTTCTGATCTGAAGGATCCCACCCTTAAGTGTATTTGATGGATTGACATGCTAGAGGAAGACATGTTTCTCTCAGAATCAAGCAAAAGGAAAATTAAAAAACAGGTAACCCCTCTGGAACATTAGCCTGGCTGAAGGAATGGAAGGAATTAAACAGAGCTATTTGCATTTTGGCTAATGGAAGCTTTTGGACTGGAGACAGAGTGAAAACAGATCAGGCTCATTGAGCTTTAGCAACCCACTCTATTGATGCAGACGATAAGCCCCATGCTAATCATCTGCCTACATAGCTTTGATGACAAAGTTAGAATCTTGGATGCTGTTCATCAGAGAGGCTCCCATGAGTTCCAAGATGAGAGAGTTATTCAGTGCAGCCCCAGCACATTGGTAAAGAGTTCTGGAAGACTGAGAGACAGACTGTGGAGTAGGGCTAACAGAATAGAGAGCACTTAAATATTCTCTATTGTTGAAGATATCCTATGAGAAGAAGTCCCACCTTTTGGTTTGCTGCAGAGGCTGAGAGAAAAAGAGACAAAAGGTAGTGAGTGATGTTCTACAGTAGGTTTGCTTTTGAGCATTGTTTATATGACATTAATTTAATTTCTTGCTATTCATACTCTGTACTGTATGTAACTGCTCTACACTTGTACATTTATTACTATGAAATGTATACTTAATAGCTTCTTTGATGCTTGAATTTGGGCTTGGGCTGATGTCAGAGGCTATGAGGGGTCCTAAGATTTCATACTGGGAATCAATTTGGTTTTTTTGGCTATGTACCATTTTGCTGTTGTTTGTGCACTGTGTCTTATTATTTTGAAACCTTGCAAGAAACTATTAGGAAGAGAAGAACACACTATTGTACTGCAGTGTATTTTGGATAACAGAGAGAGGACTTATGAGAGTGTTGGTTTACCCACTATTTCAATCACTTCTGCCTACTACACCTGGTCCACTGTTAGCATTAGGATTCCTGTCCTTCCTTCCTTTGAGTTTTAGTTATTGTTAAGCCAGGTATGTTATTTGCTTCTTCGGTTTATTAGAGCTCAGATCTATCTTAGATACTTATATAGCCCCTTATTATCACAGTATCTGAGTGCCTCACAATCTTTAATGTACTTAATCTCACAACAACACCCCCATGAAGTAGGGAAGTGCTATTGTCCCCATTTTACAGATGGGAAGCTGGGGCACAGAGAGACTAAGTGACTTGCCCACGGTCACATGGGAAGCCTGTGGCAGAACAGTGAGTTTAACCCATGGCTCAGACTAGAACCCTATCCACTGGTCCATCCTTCCTACTTTGTTCTTCTATAGCTCTTTCTATCTGAGGGAAGTATTTGGCAAACATAGTAAGCTTCCTGAAACTTCTGTGATGTAGAAAATTATTATCCTAATTTTACTGTTGGAGAAACTGAGGCACGGCGACTGGTTCACATAAAGTCATGTAAAAAGTCTGGTATGCAAAATTTACTGGTGGTTTCAGTTCGCCTTCCCACTACTCTACCACACATCAGCCCTTCATACCTTTGGACTGTGGACATTTCCTTGTCCAGCGTCATGGTAACTAGGGATGTAGGCCATTTCAGAGGGTCTTTGTACCTTAGGCCCATTTAACAAACTGTTTTCTGAGTAGCTGGCCTTCCTTTTCTTCCTTTGCCTCCAACCCAAGCACATTCAACTTTTGTTTTGATAGCTACTGCTATTGTTAATGGCTGGTTTGGGGGATTTGGGGGGTCATTTTTTTTATAAGTGCCAACGTTATTGCTGGAATGCGAACCATGCTTACTTAACAAACACCTTTTTGTTGATAAATTGGGTATGCTGGTGTTTGATGCCTTTGAGATGCTGAAGGAAATTTTTATGTTTCCTGACATATTTGGGGTCTGATCCAAACTCCAGTGAAGTCAGATGGAGTCTTCTCAATGTGGGCTTTGGATCAGGCCCGTATGGATATTTATATTTGATGACTCTCACAGAGGGATTAATATCCATTAACTGCTGCCACCACTGAGTGGCCTTATTTTTATTTTAATGGCTGTTGAGTCCGTAATAAAATAAAGTGCATGTTGTTTTTATTGATTTTTGTCCAAATCTAAAGACTCATGTATTGCTTTTTTCTACAAGGAACTCCTCTCTCCCCATAGCGACATGAGAAATTGCCCTGGACCTGGGTTGGTCAGGTCTTTAATGTGGCATATAATTCTAAAATCAGGGAGTAACTATTTTAATCCATAAAGATTACCTCCAGCTTCTGGCCAGCTCCACGGAATCAGATCCTCTGGAGTCCATATGTTATATTTTCCAGTTATCTCGTTTTCAATTTTTTTAAATCTTCATCAGAAAACCTGTCTCCTTTGCTGGGCTTCAAGATCTTGTTGGGAGGGGAGTTCAATATTTTTCTTTTCCTCTCCTGAGATAGGCTGCACTCTGCTACCTAGAGGAATATTCTTACCTCTGTGGCTACAAATGGTTACCCTCTTTGAAGATCTTGTTCACTGCCCATGACCTATGGCAGTAGCTTCACCCACAGAGACAGAGACTTTCCTCTTTATTCAGACCCTCCTGGCACTTACGGCTGAATCAATTTGTTTTTAGGCTCTTGTCTTTTGACAGGCGCTTATTCCTGTGGCATTCTTCCTATGAATTTTCTTGGAATCTTGCCCAGGGTGTTTTTATTCCTTCCAAATTCCATTGCACCCACATTAAACCAGAATTTTAATCCTTCCCTGCTGGCGATGATGGGTTTTGTTAGAACATTGGAGATATATATTAAAGGATTTTTTCCATTCTGCTGTCCCACTTCTCATCCCTCTGTGGTAATTTGTGGAGATACTGCCTTCATGATTTACTCCATGCTGACTAGGTTGGAGGCACACATGCCTCCCATGAAACATCCAGACACAGTGAGAAAGTGTATTTATCCTCGCTAACTGGATGTTGTCCAGTTCAGAAACACAGAGAAGAACTTGAGCATTACAATGAAAACTTTTGATTAACATGAGGATGTGGCGGGTAAGCTTTTGATTCATTGCAACCAAACACTGTTTGTTTAGCCAATCTAATTCATCTAGGCATTTATAATGCACTCTTCACTACAGTATCTAGGTACAACATCTATGTATCCAAGAGGACCATACACTCCATTACTACATTGATTTATGCCCGATTCTTAAGTAAGATCATCCTGTTGATTACCTCTAGGGCAAACAGTGCCAGGCCATTTTGCAAACACCAGTATTACAGGGAGACTTCACAAAGAGACAAGTCTTACATTTTTGCCCAGAAAGTGGCAAGATATAGGTTTGTCTTGGTCTCTGATTTTAGGGAGCTCCATGGTTGAAGGTGTTTAGCCTTGGTCCCAGAGAGTCTCCCACCAGTGCTTCATCAAGGTTAGACTAGATGATCACAATGGTCCCTTCTGACTTTATAATCTGTGAATCTATGAAAGTTACAGAAGTTAGTTAGGTGTTGCAGTTTGACTTATCAATTTCACCCAGCTGGCTTTATGACTTGCTCAATTAACCAGAAAAATAGGTGATATGTTGAGTGTGATCTTACTATTTATAAAAACTTTCTACATGTCTTTCCTTCATCCACATTGTCTGAGCTATATCACTTTACTAAGATTTCCTCACACTACTTACTCTGAAGATGCATGTAGGCCACTTTCTCCCTAGTAAGAATGAACCCTGACCCCTTCTCCTCACATATAAATATTCCAAGAAGTGGAAGGAATGTAGCATTTTTCACATTCACCAGCTGGCCAAAGATAGCAGTTTCTGACACCTTGACTCCCTGAGCATGTATACTTTGGAAGCGAGTTCTTAGAGTGCAGTACTATACTTTTTAACACAGGTTTTTGCTTTTCCATAGACAGACAGAGCTTGTGGTCCTGGGGACCTTAAAGAGACTGAGGAAGCTATCACTTATTAAGGAGCTGAACTTTGCATAAATTCTGCCTTTTTTAGTCTGCTGTGGAATGGGGATATACAAGCAATAAAGCTTTTGTCTGATAAATGGAACAAAGATACAGAAACACCGTGCATTGGGTTGGCGTAAGGGCTAATAGAGTTTATATTTATACTAGGAAATGGTGCTTTTTATCTGCTTACTCCACTGTCCTTTTCCATTTTTATTTTAGAGGTTAAATAGCCCAGTCTATCCTAAAGAGTCAGTAAAAAAAAATTTCTGGTGGAATATGTCTGGAAGCCTCATTGTTTTTATTTGGGCAGTGTCTTGATTCACAGCGCTCATGCCTCAGGCCAAACTCATTAGCCACCTAAATCAATTGAGGGTCTGTATCCTTATTATTCAATGGATGGCAAACAAGCTTTTGTGAAGTTGCAGTCCTTGAGAGACTTATAGCTTTCCTTCACTGAGATCCTAGAAACAGGACTCGATTTAAAATTGATTTGAGAAATTTGATAAGTGAAGCAGAGAGATTTTAATTGACTTTTGAGTTTTGCAACTTTATTGCCTGCTCTTTTTTCTTTCAGGGGGTCCATTTGGTTTCGTTCTTCACAATTTATTTCTTTTCCCTTTTAGACCATGGCCACAACTCAGTCTTGAACCTGTTTTTACTATGATTCTGAACTATTTGGGCTTTTGTTTTTATGCATCTACCCTGAAAACCCTTGCATTGTAAATCCATTTATTACAGTTGTTAAATACTAGTGGAGTTTGGTTAGCCAGAGACATTGAACTCTTGGTATATAGCTGTACAGCTCTATAGCTTGTATGGTTAACTGTATAATCAGATATTCCAATATCTAATAGGGGACTTATCTCTGTGGCCTTGGTTTATTTTCTGCATCTTTACATACAGTACAGCAATAGTTCCCAGCTGGTAGAATGGGAGGACACAAGACCTTGCACATGGGAGCACGTCATCTCCAGCTGTATATGACCACACTCAACCTGCAGCACACGGTGGGTGGAAAAAATCAAAGTGGGTCTGAGTTTCAAGGGCGGTCACTTTCTTTGTGCCTGTCTCTGATTGGCTCCCAGGAGGCGGAGGGAGAAGGTGGGTGCAGCAACTGTAGAGGCCAACAGAGATTGGAAGAGAGGAGCAGCAGCAGAAGGGGTGGGGCTAAAGCCAGCAAGCAGAGAACTGGCCACAGGAACACAGAGGCACTAAGGGTACATCTACACTGGGATAAAACACAGCTGTGGCTGGCCCTGATGAGCTGACTCAGGTCCGTGGACTCGGGCTCTGGGGATGTTTAATTGCAGTTTGGGCTGTGGCTGGAGCCCAGACTCTGGGACCCTCCCTCCTTGTGGGGTCCCAGACCCTGGGCGATGCCTACACAGCAATTTTTACAGCCCACAGCTTGAGTCCCATAAGCCCAGATCTGCTGACTCAGGCCATCCATGAACATTTAATTGCTGCATAAACGTACCCTCTGAGATCCTGCCACAAGGCTCGTCTCCCCCTACATTGATATACCTATTAAGAGGGAGTTGAGGCAGAGAAGTGAAGCCACCAAATAGCTGTCAGTAGTTCTTGTTGAGCTGGGACAGGCCGAAGTGTTGGACTCGTTCCAAGGAACTGGTGCCCTGGTCAATGTCCCCAGACTGTGTGATAGGCAGTGTCACTGCTCAGTGACCCCTGCCCCTATTCACTGCCAGCTTCATTCAGCCGCAGACAGCTGGCACTCTCAGCTTCTGCCACCTGCAGTTGTCTTGGGAGTTGTGCTCAGCACAGCAGAGGGGGGAATCTCGGAACCAGAGGTAGAGAGGCAGCCGACAGGGAGTGAGGGAAGGGGAAATGAGCAGTGAGGAGAGGTGCCGATAGTGTGTGATCAAAAATAGGTCAGTCCAGGACCTGCTTTAGACATAAGTCACACAAGCAGCTGCCTAGAGGCTTGTCTACGCTTAAAATGCTACAGTGGCACAACTGCATTTCCGTGTAGACACTATCTATGCTGATGTCGGCATAGGTAATCCACCGCCTCAAGAAGCAGTAAGGTACACAAGGTACAGGAAAAATTCAGATGGATGGGGAAAATGTAAGTGGGATATGAGTGAACTCAAACATAAGGCAAGGCATTTTTACAGGACAGAGACGCTGCTTCTCAGGTAACTCAATAAGGGTCAATGCTGACACACACTTTTCCACACACTAGTGGAGACCCATTGGAGGGCCTTTTACTACTCAGGGCAGAGAGGAGGAGGATCAGTACTTGGACAACTTGCAGGATGAATCAGACTGGAAGCACACGTCTCAGCCTGTGGGATATAGACACAAACAGCAGACATAATCATGCAGCAAGAAATGAACAGGCCAGGACCTAAAGTATGTGGTGCTTAATTACCATATGGACAATGCTGTACTCACAAGTGCTCTCACAATGTTAGAGAACACAGTTCTGCTTCTTATGTCTCCTTATATGTTCCCCAATTAAAATCTAAAGTAAAAGCTTCACAGATGATTTTCTTTTTACCTTCCTTTATTGTCCAAAAGCTGTTCCTGGTAATAAGTGGCAAGAGCAATGGATTGACTAGGCATGAGCTGTACTTGTGTATATAAGTGTTCATCCGCTTAGAAGAACAATCTGAATCTCCAAGCAGCTCAACAGGGTGTAAATTCAACCCACAGCTCTGACAGCCAATAACACACACCTAGGGAAATAAGTGTATAATAAAGAGCTACTGAATCCAGTCAGAGAAAGAACGCACTGATTTTATTAGGATTACACAGTGGGTGACTTGGACACTTTTCTCACACATACAAATAACGTACCATGTATATTTAAAACAAACTGGGGTGAGGTGGAGAGGAAACTATTACTGACTGAGGTCTTCTCTCTCTACAGCCAGTTCACTGATCATAAACACGTTTACCTGAAAGACAGCTGGCTGGTCTTTTAGGGACACATGTAGCTAAGAAATTCATTTCATATGTGTGTCATGTGCTCAAGGTTCAGTTCTGCAAGGCGCGGAGAATTGATCCTGCGACACACTTAAGTACGTGAGTAGGCCTTGTCTTCACTGGAACTATTTATATGCTTAAAGTCAGGCATGTGTTTAAGCATGTTGCTGGACTGGAGCCAGAGTGCTCAGCAACTTGTATGACCAGCCCCTAAGTGAATGGGAATTGGCTCCCATTATAGCTATTTAAGAAAGACAGTCGTTTTGCAATCGCATTTTTCAAATTTGGTTGACTTACATTGGAAATAATGGCTTCCCAACTGCCACTATATCCAGATTTATTTGGGCATAAGCTTTCGTAGGTAAAAAATCCTCACTTCCAGGAAGAAGGCTGGAGGGAGCCTCCGGAACAGGAGCAAGAGAGCAGACTGGGAATCTTATATGGACCCAGAGTGGCTGTGAACTGGGATGACTAATGAAGTGAGTTAGTCTTCATAGAAAGACTTACTAACTCAGACCCCAGGAAAGGTGTACATGTTTTGAACCAATCTAGTCTGGGTAACTGATTGAAGGAACCTAAGGGGATGCTGAATGCAGTGCATCCGCAGGGCCTCAAGGGGATATGGTGGATGGAAGTGCTCCCATGACACTGTTCCTCTCCATTTTCTCTGTTTTTCTCCCCTGAAATGATGTTTTTTAATCAAATTGAAAACATCTCCTCTCCTGGGGGTGTCATGAGTGCCATAATGTGCATGTGTTGTATTGCCAAGTATTGCTTAGCAACAGGACCCTGTGTTCTGCCAACTTTCTTTTCATGATGTCAATCGGAATTTCACTCAAGTTGTTGTGTTGTGTGTTGGAGAATTAACTGCATGTCAGTAACATGACCAATGGAAGTTCCAAATTTGCAGGCAGAAATTGCCACCAGCCCTACTTATTTATTTGCATATTTGTGGTGTTTAAGGTGTCATACCTGCATGTTGTTAAATGACAAATTATTTACCGTCACAAGTAATTTATCAGATGAATTTTCATCAAGAAGCTGGCCATTTTGAGGATATGAAAAAAATCATAGAAAAATATCATTCTCTCAACTGTGAAAATAAATCCAACATGACAAAAGTGTATTGCTAGCATTAGCAGTGCATAGGGATGTCCATACCGTTTTCAAAAATTAAACCCTGTGATTTTAGGGAGAAATGCAATTCCCACTGAGTGCAAAATCCCACCCGCAGATGTGCACTGCTGCAGAGTCCTCAACTGACCCAGTAGAACTCCAGCATATGCTGTAAAAAGCGTGAGTACAGAACATGCAATAGACATCTGAGATTCTTCACATACAAATATCATGTCAGATCCTCAGCTGGTGTAAACTGCTGTAGCCAAGCCAAGTAGCATTGGAGCTGCACTTATTTATGCTTGTTATTATTATTTGTATTCCTGTAGCACCCACAATGTACTAACCAGTCTCTCCCCCAACACACACACCTGCCCCCAAAAGCTTAAAATTAAAGAAGACAAGCAACATATGAAAGCTGGGGAGAGGGTTGCAATCAAAATATGTACACACCTTTATACAGAATTTTTGTATGAATAATATACTTTTTGTTGTTGTTGAATACCGATCAATTGTACACCACTGCCCCTCAGTTTATTCTCTATTAATTGGATATTTTTTTAATGCATCCTGGAAGAAATGCTTAATTGATGAGGGATATGACATAAAAGTCGGTGGATCAATTATGGATCAATTTACAGAGGGTGTTCCATTCTTAGCAGCTAGTGCAAAGAAGCAGAAATAGTTATTGAAGAAATGGGTAGCCAAGCCAATTGGGCACTGTTATCCCACTGAATAATAATCCCTAGCCATAACTCCTCGCTTCAAAACCAAAGCAGATGGTATCATCAATGGGGCATTAAACTGACCCCCAAATTAGTTTTGATTTAGGATCCTATATTGCCCTGACGAACGAGGGAAATAGAAGCTCACTCTTTCTAATATTAGTCTTTAGTCATGCAGCAAAGGCTTGGTCTACACTACCAAGTTTTGTTGCCTACACTTATATCGACACCCAAAAGTTGACTTAATAAAAATCGGAAAAGCTTGTTCAAACTAGCCCCCTCTGGAAACAGATCACATCCACATTGGGGGCACCATCATTGACAGTGTGAGCAATGCACTGTGGGTATTGTGGGTATCTGTGGGTATCTGTGGGTATCTGTCACTAGGTGTTGTGGGAAGGCGGAGCGGATCACAGTACATCTTGGGACCGTGCTAAATGTCCCGTCATGCATTGCTTTGTGTCCCAGCCCTCCACTGGCTTCTGGCTTTCTTTTGCGCCATTTTTTCAACAGCCTTTCTTTGCTGTGCACCCCGGCATCTGTAGTTGCGCATGGCAGTGCAGTTAATCATGAAATTACTGACAGAGGAAGATTCACAGGCGCCCAGCATTCTGCGTGATATGGATAGCAGCAACTTTACATTGCTTTTGGCATTCACAGAGGAGCTGCATAGGATTGACTTTTGGGCTAGGGAATCCGGCACTGAATGGTGGGATCGAATCGTCATGCAGGTGTGGGATGAAGAGCAGTGGCTACAGAACTTTTGGATGCGTAGAGTCAGCTTCCTGGAACTGTGTGCCGAGCTGGTCCCAGACCTGCGGCGCAAGGACACCAGAATCAGAGCTGCCCGCTTGGTAGAGAAATGTGTGGCAATCACTGTCTGGAAGCTGGCGACTCCAGACTGCTACCGGTTGGTTGCAAATCAATCTGGAGTGGGGAAGTCTACCATTGGAGCTCCATTAATGCAAGTGTGCAGGGCAATAAATTCCATCCTGCTATAA
Organism: Emys orbicularis; assembly: GCF_028017835.1. NCBI lineage: Eukaryota > Metazoa > Chordata > Testudines > Emydidae > Emys > Emys orbicularis. The sequence goes on along the minus strand of NC_088683.1, from coordinate 260,450,021 downwards.
AGGACCATGACTCTGGGAAATGTGCATGAAATGGTGGATGTCTTTGCAGAGATGGGTTCCCTAACTGTGGAGGGACAATGGCACACATATTCCAATTTTAGCACCAAACCACCTTGCAACAGAGTACATCAATAGGAAGGGGTACTTCTCCATGGTGTTGCAGGCACTTGTGGATCACTGTGGGCATTTCACAGACATCACCGTGGGGTGGTCTAGAAAGATGCATGACGCACGCATCTTCAGGAACACCGGCCTGAACAGAAAGCTGCAAGCGGGGACTTTCTTTCCAGACCACAAGATTACAGTGGGGGATGTGGAAATGCCCGTAGTGATCCTGGGAGACCTGGTTTACCCCTTACAGCCCCGGTTCATGAAACCTTACATGGGACACCTGGACAGCAGTAAGGAGCATTTCAACAACAGGCTGAGAAGGTGCTGGATGATAGTTGAAATTGCCTTTTGCAGATTAAAGGTGCGCTGGCGTTGCCTTTATGGCAGGTTAGACCTTAATGAGGAGCATATTCCCATGGTCATAGCCGCGTGCTGCATTTTGCATAATCTTTGTGAATCTAAGCACTTGGCTACTGAGTTTGAGCAGCCAGATGCCAGGGCTGTCAGAGGAGCCCAGAAGGTGGCAATTGAAATCAGGGAGGCTTTGAGGAAGCACTTTGACAATGAGCAGCAGCAACGTATATCTTTAGAGTAGCTTCCATGGTTCATTCCCTGTTTTTTTCCTAGGAGGCTATGTTGACATTTGAGGCCACATATCCCAGTAAGAAAATGATTAAAATGCCTGTACATGTATTCGTAGTGATTGCAATGTGAATTTGTAGAAAACAAAATAAAGCTGATTTACCATTATACAAATTTGTCTTTATTGATCAAGAAAAAGCACAGTGACACTCACAAAAACACAGATGCTTGCTGGGAAAGGAGGGACTGAGAAAGGGCAGACCCTCACAACTGTGTGTAGGTCCAGCTGTCATTGTGAAAGTTGTGCGAGGGGGTGGAGTGATGGGGAAACTGAGGGGTCCCAGACAGTGGAAAGGAATGTGCGGGAGGTGTGGGTGGGAGGAGGCAGGTAAAGAATTGTGCATGTGCTGCAGTGGAGGTCGAGCCCGGACCTGCTCACTCTGCAGCATTAAAGACTTGAGCATTTCTGTTTGCTCCTCCATTACTTTTATCATCTGCTCAGTTTCATCCCTAGCAAACGTTTGATTCTCTTTTCTGTCCTGCCTTTTGGCTTCCCAGCACTCCTTTCATTCCCTTTTCTCTGTACTGCAGCACTGCAGTACCTGTCTTCTTTGCTGCGTCTTGGCCTCTTTCTTATCTGGCGGAGACAGTCAGCAGGGGTGCGTGGGGTGTTCCTGAAGGCCACAGCTGGTGAAGCACAGGGACAATGCACATAAGCTGGATTGTTAAATTCAAGCACAGCATTGAAACATCTCACTTATATACACCTTTTGCAACATACCAATCACTTTCTCACTGACCCTTGCCAGGCACACATCTCTGCAAGCACCCAAAACATGGTGAGTTTTGGGAGGGGAGGGAAGGGTGCTGCACCTGGACAGAAGCACATACAGTCTTTGGTGATCTTCCAGAAAACACCATCCTAGCCACTATGGATGTAGAAGCTCTCTACACCAACATTCCACACAAAGATGGACTACAAGCTGTCAGGAACAGTATCCCCAATAATGTCACAGCAAACCTGGTGGCTGAACTTTGTGACTTTGTCCTCACCCACAACTATTTCAGATTTGGGGACAATTTATACCTTCAAGTCAGTGGGACTGCTATGGGTACCCGCATGGCCCCACAGTATGCCAACATTTTTATGGCTGACTTAGAGAAACGCTTATTTAGCTCTCGTCCCCTAATGCCCCTTCTCTACTTGCACTACATTGATGACATCTTCATCATCTGGACCCATGGGAAGGAGGCCTTTGAGGAATTCCACCGGGGTTTCCACAATTTCCACCCTACCATCAACCTCAGCCTGGACCAGTCCACACAAGACATCCACTTCCTACACACTATAGTGCAAATAAGCGATGGTCACATAAACACCACCCTATACCGGAAACCTACTGACTGCTATACTTACCTACATGCCTCCAGCTTTCATCCAGACCACATCACACGATCCACTGTCTACAGCCAAGCTCTAAGATACAACAGAATTTCCTCCGATCCCTCAGACAGAGACAAACACCTACAGGATCTCTATCAAGCATTCTTAAAACTACAATACCCACCTGGTGAAGTGAAGAAACAGACTGACAAAGCCAGAAGGGTACCCATAAGTCATCTACTACAGGACAGGCCAAACAAAGAAAGTAACAGAATGCCACTAGCCATCACCTACAGCCCCCAACTAAAACCTCTCCAGCTCATCATCAAGGATCTACAATCTATCCTGAAGGATGATCCCTCACTCTCTCAGACCTTGGGAGACAGGCCAGTCCTTGCTTACAGACAGCCCCCCAACCTGAAGCAAATATTCACCAGCAACTACACACCACACAATAAAAATACTAACCCAGGATCCAAACCCTGCAACAAACACCAGTGCCAACTCTGTCCACATATCTATTCAAGGGACACCATCATAGGACCTAACCACATCAGCCACACCATCAGGGGCTTCTTCACCTGCACATCTACCAATGTGATATATGACATCATGTGCCAGCAATGCCCCTCTGCCATGTACATTGGCCAAACTGGACCGTCTCTACCCAAAAGAATAAATGGACACAAATCTGACATCAAGAATTATAACATTCAAAAACCAGTAGAAGAACACTTCAATCTCCCTGGACACTCAATAACAGACTTAAAAGTGGCAATTCTTCAACAACAAAAAACTTCAAAACCAGATTCCAACGAGAAACTGCAGAACTGGAATTAATTTGCAAACTGGACACCATCAAATTAGGCCTGAATAAAGACTGGGAGTGGATGGGTCACTACAAAAACTAATTTCCCCCTGCTGATACTCACACCTTCTTGTGAGTTTGAAATGGGCCACCTTGATTACATTGGCCTCATTAGCACTACAAAAGTGATTTCCACCCCTTCTTGTCAACTGTTGAGAATAGCCCACTTCTACCTTAATTGAATTGGCTCATTAGCACTGACACCCCCCCCCCACTTGGTAAGGAACGCCCATCTTTTCATATGCTGTGTATTTATACCTCTCTACTGTATTTTACACTCCATGCATCTGATGAAGTGGGTTTTAGCCCACAAAAGCTTATGTCCAAATAAATTTGTTAGTCTCCAAGGTGCCACAAGGACTCCTCGTTTTTCTGATACAGACTAACACGGCTACCACTCTGAAACCAGTCTTTGCAGGGGTTGCGGTGCAGCTTTACAGGGAAATAATTTTAAAATTATTCCACACTTTTCCACAGGCAGGGATCATTCTAACAGACATCTCACTGCTGAGGGTAAGCAGGGAAACCAGGGTACAGCCACTGCATGCTTGTGGCTTCCGCCCTGCTCTATATGCAGCTCACCTGTGTGCAGCTTTGGTCCCTGCACAAGTGATTGCCAAGTGGCGCGGGAAGGAACAAAGCTGCACTGCCACGCAACCTGCGGCAGAGGATTGCCAAGTACCTCTAGGAAACTTTCCTGAAGATCTCTCTGGAGGATTCCCTTGAGATCTCGGCATGCATCAACACTCTGTTCCACCATACCGATTAGCTACACGGGGAAATGTCCAGCTCACAGAAACGCAGCCAGCCTTGTACATGTCTATGCCCTGAACCCATCTCCACACAACACAAGCCACAGCCACTTACCAGGCATCTCATCTCCTGCTTCTTGCTCGCCTGAGAGCAACTGCTGACACTGGCTAGGCACCTCAGGAGTGGTGAAAAGTTCCTGGCTGCCTGCCCCACCGGTCGACCCCTCCGGGAGCTCCACATCCTCATCTAGCTCCACCTTTTCATCAATAACTTCATCCTCCAGGGTTAGGTCCTCTTTCCGCCGCTTCCATTCCCTCCAAAGTATCCACGGGGCTCTTGGCGGTGGAGGTGGGGTCACCACCGAGGATACCGTCCAGCTCCTTATAGAAACAGCAGGTCTTAGATGCGGCACCAGAGCAACAGTTTGCCTCCCTTGCCTTATGGTACGCCTGCCTCAGCTCCTTTATCTTCGATCTGCACTGCTGCGTGTCCTGATCATAGCCCTTTTCACACAAGCCTCGAGAAATGTGCCCATAGGTATCCCAGTTCCTACGGGTCAAGCACAGCTGGGACTGCACAGACTCCTCTCCCCATATAATGATCAGATCCAACAGCTCCGCTGCGGTCCAGGCGGGAGAGCGTTTGGTGCGATAGCCAGCCATGGTCACCTGGACAGACGCGATGAGACCTCCGCACACCAAGCCAGCAAGCAGGAAATGGAATTTAAAATTCCCGGGGCTTTCAAGGGGGAGGGGCAGATTGTTGTTTACCTGGCTGCAGGGCATCAGAGTTCAAACTGCTGACCAGAGCGGTCAGGACGGGCATTGTGGGACACTTCCTGGAGGCCAAATAAAGTGATTAAAGCATGTGTGGGGTCTACACTGGCTCTTTGTCGATAATAAAGGGAAGGGAAAAGAAAAAAGTCTATTGTAGGGGTGGAAGTATTTTGTCGCCGAAACTGGGCATTTTTCCTGACAAAAGTCACATCGCAGTGTGTATGCACTCACTGTTTTGTCACCAAAAGGCAGTTTTTGGTGACAAAACTTGGTAGTGTAGACAAAGCCAAAGAGTATTGGGCTCAATCCTGCAGAATGCTGTTAAGGTATTCAGCACCTTGCAGGATCAGGCCCATTTGTGAAGCTGTGATGGCACTCTGAAATGTTTGAAAGGACACCGCCGGATCCTCAGCAGCCGCTTAGCTCCATTGACTCCAACCTGATTTACCTCAGCTCCAGATCTGACCTTATAATGTATGTTTCTTCTGTTATTACTGTAATAAATGTTAGTATTTCTATATTCCCATTTTAATACTGTTTGGATTTCTGAAATGATGCCCTGGACTCCGTCACACAATGCACAGGCCACAGAACTACATGTCATTTTTAGAGTAACTTTTTGTTATGAAGACAAAAGGAAAATAGGTTTGCTTTATTTGAATAGAATAGCAAGTACAGTGAAAAGGTGGTGGTGGTGTTTTTTTAAATCTGTGTAAGACTGTTCTCAGTGGTGCCAGTGATGCTGCAAAATTACACCTCCAAAGCACTGCTTCTGCTTTAATAATTAAACATTTCTGGGTATTTGTTTCACATGCTGTAAAGAGATATGAACAGGGTAGAGGAGAAAGATGTGCAAAGCAAAGAACACCTGCAATTTACTGGTAGGTAATAGCCATTATCAAATGTCTCAATACCTTTAAGTGCCTGTTTGTGCCATTAAAGTGTGAAGTTTGAAAAAGATATTCTCTGATTGAAATGTGTTGGTCAACTTGCTATGCTTGGTCCAGCGCATGCATGAAATGTTTTCCTTGAATCAGTCAACACATGCCTGTTAGAAATGTGGATGCTTTAGGTAACAATGTTTTGTGCTGTCTCCATGCCTTCTTAGAACTGTAAAGAGAAGCAAAAAGAGGAGATCCCATTCTTCCCACATTTTGCAGGGGTTGAGCAAATAAGCAGAAGTGGTCAAAATCACCAGGAAAATAATTCTGTCTTGTTGTTTATGGAAATCACTGTGAATGGTTTATTTATGTGTAGTAAAAGCAGAGATGACCTGATAGTGTGTGTGTGTGGGGGGGGGGGGGCACAGTGTCAGGGCATCGAGATTCAGCAGTGTTATTGAGCATGCTCAGTCTCTGTGAGCATGCTCAATACAAGCCAAGCCGCAAATCTGGGGGGAGGGCAGGTGATCCCACATACTCCCACATACATTGCCTCTGAGTAAAAGATTCACAACCACAGAACTTCACCAATGTACTAGAACAACGATTCTCAAACTTTAGCAACCCGAGGACCCCCATTTTGATTTAAAAAATTTTGGGGACCCTCAAACCCCCCTGCTCAGCCCTTGCCCTGCCCCCTTCCCCAAGGCCACGCCCCCTCCGCAGGCCATGCCCCTTCCTTGCCCCCTTCCCCAAGGCCATGTCCCCAATCACTCCATCCCCCCTCCCACCCTCCCTCCATCACTCACTCTCCCGCACCCTCACTCACTTTCACCAGGCTGGGGCAGGGGTTTGGAGTGCAGGAGGGGATGCAGGCTCTGGGAGGCAGTTAGGGTGCGGGAGGGGGGTGAGGGGTACGGGTTCTTGGAAGGAGTTTGGGTGTGGGAGGGGGTGAGGGGTACAGGCTCTGGGAAAGAGTTTAGGTGCGGGAAGGGGTGTGTGCGCTGGGCTGGGAGTTTGGATGTGAGAGGGAGCGGGGTGCAGGCTCTGGGAGGGAGTTTGGGTATGGGAAGGGGTGTGGGAGGGAGTTCAGCAGGGGTGAGGGGTGCGGGAGGGAGTTTGGGTGCAGGAGGGGGTGTGGGCTCTGGGAGAAAGTTTGGGTGTGAGCTCTGGGCTGGAGCAGGGGGTTGGGGTGCATGAAGGGGTGAGGGGGGAGGCGCTTACCTCGGGCGGCTCCCGAAATCAACTGGCACATCTCTCTGACAGGGACTCCTAGGCGGGGGGGGGCAGAGGGTCTCCGCACACTACCCCTGCCCTCAGGCACTGCCCCTGCAGCTCCCATTGGCCACAGTTCCCAGCCAATGGGAGCTGTGGAGTTGGCGCTTGGGCCAGGGGCAGCGCATGGATAGCCTCTGTCACTCCTCACTGGCCGGAGGGACGTGCTGGCCACTTCCGTGAGTGGTGCGGACCCAGGGTCCCTACTCCTTCCCCTCCCTCCCAGCACCTCCTTCACACTGGGGAACAACTGTTCCCTGATTGAAGGAGGCGCTGGGAGATTCATAGATTCATAGACTCTGGGACTGGAAGGGACCTCGAGAGGTCATCGAGTCCAGTCCCCTGCCCTCATGGCAGGACCAAATACTGTCTAGACCATCCCTGATAGACATTTATCTAACCTACTCTTAAATATCTCCAGAGATGGAGATTCCACAACCTCCCTAGGCAATTTATTCCAGTGTTTAACCACCCTGACAGTTAGGAACTTTTTCCTAATGTCCAACCTAAACCTCCCTTGCAGCAGTTTAAGCCCATTTGTTTCTTGTTCTATCCTTAGAGGCTAAGATGAACAAGTTTTCTCCCACCTCCTTATGACACCCTTTTAGATACCTGAAAACTGCTATCATGTCCCCTCTCAGTCTTCTCTTTTCCAAACTAAACAAACCCAATTCTTTCAGCCTTCCTTCATAGGTCACAGGTAGAGATGGGGAGGAGTTGATCAGAGCGGCCCGCGGACCCCATGGAGTACCCTGGGGGACCTCCAGGGGTCTGCGGACCCCAGTTTGAGAAACACTGTACTAGAATACTTGTCTTACTGAATCCTCAATTGATGACAAGCACAGTAGTCCAAATTCATCCCTGGTTTCACTACTAAAAACAGTTTCAATACTGGTTTCAATACTAAAATGAATTCACTGGAATTACATGAGAGAACAATTTGGCCTAATATTTTTGGATTTCTTTCAACGAGAGAGAGGTAGGGATCTTCTGGGAGGATTCTCAATATTCTAGTAGATAACTCTTGTCATGCAGTTCCTCCCAAAATAGAGTCTCCAAGTGCTATCAAACAGGAGAGGAGGGTAGGAGACGGGAGATTCTCCTAGGACAGAAATGCAAAATATAGCCTTTGGATCTGCTTTTAAGGATGCAGCACTAAAGAATGCAGTTCCAAATCAAGTTTTAATTGTAACCACAAAAGTTGCTGAGAATATCTGATGTGAGTAATCCTCTGCAATCAACACATTATCAATGACGAGTGTGTAGGAATTAAGAGGGATCTGTTGAGGGATTCTGATGTTTTCATGAAAGTAAAGCTGGAGCTTTTTGTAAATTTACCAGCATCCCAAAATGGAAATAATGCCCATTGTTTCCACTGGTGGCATGAGAGATATTGGAACCACATGCAATATCTTTACAATATTGTATTAAGTTTATGTATCACTGTGGGCCAGGGATTGTATGCAACTCCAGGAAGGAGAGTTAGCACAGCTCCTCCAGGAACCAGAAACAGTGAGGCGTGAGTATGGTGAATCATTTTGGTTGTAAACACCCCCAGAGAGGGACCTCCCGCTGGGGAGATTTGCATATACCAGATCAAACTGGGTTTTCCAGAAACCAACAAAGAAAGCACTTTTGATATAAAAAGGCTGAATTTAAACTGACTCAGGGACTAGTTTCTGATCCAGCAAATGGACAGGACACTGTCCAAGAGGTGAGGCCCAACCCTTGTGAAAGAGTTACTCCTGGTATGTATAGTGTGTGTTTAAACTTGTTTATTGTTTCTATGTGCTTCCTCTGTAATGTTTTTACCTTAAGAATCTATATGCTTGCTTAGAAAGAGCTGTGTGTTGACTTGTAACTGCTGGCAACACACTGTTCATAGCCCTTGGAGGGGAAGCAACACTCAGGCTCTAGTCTTTGGGAAGACTGACTTGCTGGGGATATAACAGTGTAGAGCAGGGAGCTGAGCAACCTTAAAACCCTGGTCAGAAGGGAGTGGGACAAGGGTCCTTGCCCAGAGACAGATGATGACTGGTGACCTGAGACCTGAGCACAGAGGATGGACACAGATTCAGTTATCCTGAAACTGTGACAGGTGGTACTTCATTATTTTCTTGGATAAGTGGATCTCTACTTTGCAACTGCTCTCATTCACTCTCACCTTCTAATCCTACCTCTCCCTGGTGGCCCCTACAGTTACTTCTCTCTTTCCCAAAGCTCCCATTTTGGCCAGGCTTAGTATTTTCTATCAGTTTTATTTTAATGGACCAAGTCACTGGGCTCTCAACTGAAATAATAATAATTGAGTAATTAAAAAAAGTCTGTCTGTACTGGAAGGAAATGAGCTCAGTACAGAGCTGAATTACTTGGGTACTGAGGGTACACAATGTTCAGAAGTAGAAATGATGATCTCATTGAATTCCTGAATACTGGCCTAACCTCACCACATTCTGAGAAGCCTGTCTGATATCGATCTGATATACCAGTATACAGATGCTCCCCGACTTACGCAATCGTTCCATTCCGGAAACCTTGCGTAACTCGAATTTTGTGTAAGTCGGAAACGTATACCCGTACGTTACGCAAAAATTTCTGCAACTCGAAAATCCTATTTCTGGTTTATGGAACTTTTTCCATAAGTGCGAATTTGTGTCTTACGTAAGACCCGAATAAGTCGGGTCTTACGTAATCCGGGGAGCGTCTGTATCATCAAAGAACTATATTAGACTCGTAATATAAGTACTAGTAACCTACCAGTAATAAGATAGACTTTCTATCATCCTCTTCTCTTCTAATAGTAGTTGATTAGAATATCTTTTTCCTATAGTTTCTCATGCAAATTTCTGTCTTTTCCTCTTCTATCTGCCACAGCATCCTCTTCCATTTTCTACATGTGCATTGGTAGAGGGCGAGATAAGTCAGGTCTACTGAGCAATAATCCCACCACACTTAACTGTAACGAGGGTGCTATGAGCCAGTCCATTAACGCTAGAGATGGGCCCAACCAACCAACTCCTTACATCTCAACATTCCAGAATCTTGGTAAAATTTTCATTCTGATCTGAAATTCACAGCTCTCTAACATCTTTATAAGCTGTACCAACACCAAGAGTTTGAATATCCGCCAACTATGGGGAAGTTGATACTCAGGTCAGAACTTTGTGACTCAGAACCATTTCTAGTTAGTTCTGGGAGTGGAGAACATACTATTTCTTATACACAATTGTGTGATGCTCAGATAGAAGGATAGAGACCCCCCGCTTTCCTGTAACTGATATGTAAAGAAATACAAATGAAAGCCAGAAATGAATAGAAACAGAATTTAATACAATAGTTAAAGCTAAATCAATATGCTTACATGTGGTTTGCTATGGTGATCTAAGACTGTAACAGTAGGGCAGCAAATTGCCAGCTAGTCCTTTAAAACCTGCTTTAAAGGAACATTCAGGTTGCATGGTTAAGTGCTCAAAAATTAGGAAATGAAGAGGTTAAGGTTGCACGTGAAAGTTTAACCCTTTCCTCTTGTGCATATATATTACATATTAAAGGACACGGAGTGTGATCCACCTAGATACTTTGGCGCTGAAGTCCCTTCAAGGATCTCACCCACTGTAACATCACACTTCAGTCTGAACCCTGGTTCCTACTATCATTACAAGTAACATCCATGATTATAATCAATGAAAGAACTGTAGGATGTGCCATAGGCTGAGCAGACCCTCAGCTGGGATAGAGGCTTAGGGCCACCTTTGTCTCCCCCCATCTCTTCCTGCATCTAGTTCAGGCGAGAAAGAATGCAGAATCTGGCATAGCCACTAGATAGAATGATTATCTAATAGCCTGTAATAATTTACAGGTGTTAAATTAGCCACATAAGGTTCCTTTTATTCCCAAAATGCAGTTAATTCCTTAGGCTACACAGAGAAAATCAATTTGCATTTTCTGTTAGAGGTGGATTTGGGGTAAAGATTTGAATAGGACTAAAGTGTAGATATTCTGTGGTAAGGATTTGAATAGGTCTAAGCTGCAGGTATTCTGTGTGAGGAAAAACACAGTTACTCACTGCTCTGTTCATTATCCTATAACTGGATATATATGTTTTCACTCACATGGGAGGTTTGACTGGCATGACAAGAATCAATCTCCAAGCCGCTGAATGCTGGGTACACTTAACACACAGCTCACACTTGATCAAGTCAGTTTCTAATGAATACATAATCCCATCAGAGACAGAACATTCTGAGTTGATTGGATTTACACAGTCTATGTGAGAGAAATTTCTTAGAAACTTCTCTCTCACCCACATAAATATCATATGTGGTATATTTAAAACAAAGTTTAGGGAAAGAAGAAACTTTTACTGCTTGGTGACTTCTCTGTAAGCCAATTCAGTGATTGTAAACTCTTTCATAGAGGCTATAATACAACACCTATTTACCTGAAATGTGGAAGGTAGCCAATCTCCTTGGCAAATTTATAGCTAGGTAATTGTTTTTAAATCTAAGGGCAGGTCGATATTTAAAACACTGCATCAGCACAGCTGCACCAATGCAGCTGTGGTGCTGGAGCGCTTAAGTGAAGATGCTCCTACGCCAATGGGAGAAGCTCTCTCGTAGTTAATCCAAGAGGCGGTAGCTAAATTGCCAGAAGAAGCTCTCCTGATGACACAGCATTGTCTACATAGGATTTTTCACACTCCTCGTGGTTATACCAATATAGGTCTGTAGTGTAGGTCTGGCCTAAGTGGAGTCATTGGATTGGAATGGCTCCTTTTGCAGATCTTTAAGAAAAAGACAGAAGTTTTGCAAAAGCCATTTATCAAAATGATTGGACCACATTAGCTACTAATAGTTTCCCAGTTCCCACTAAACCCGGAATTTGCAGGGAGGATAGACGCAGTTATCTGCTAGATCTTTTTCAGTCTCTGTTTTGTCTGATCTTAAAGTGTAACAACTATCTCTTTTATGTTTAATAGCCTGAAAACAACCAAATCAAACTTTGTGTTCAGGTTTGGGAAAAGACTTGAGACTGTGTTTGAAATATGTCAGCAACTGATTTATAAACTCAGAAAAACAAAAATTCATAATGAAAAGATGTGACAATTCAGTTTTCCAAATGTGACTTGCAAAGAGTCCTGTGGCACCTTATAGACTAACAGATGTATTGGAGCATGAGCTTTCGTGGGTGAATACCCACTTAGTCTATAAGGTGCCACAGGACTCTTTGCTGCTTTTACAGATCCAGACTAACACGGCTACCCCTCTGATACTTGACAGATGTGACTTGTTTGCTTTTGTTATTATCAATAACACAGTGTCAGTTTTAGTAATGATGGGGGGCGGCGGGGCGCGCAAGGTGGTTCAGTGCATTAGTGCCATGGAGAGTTTAACATAATAGGGATTTGTTTGTTTGTTTGGGTCTGTTTTTTTAAGGTCATCATCCTTATTCCAAAAATAGATCAGAAAAACTGGCTTCTTTTTTAAAAGAGGGTTTGTCAAGGATCTATCCATGGCCTTGAGGAGAAAATTGCTTCAAAGCCATTTGAGTAAATTATAGCACCAAATGTTGCCAAAAGTGCTTAAAATAATCATACTAAGCACACTGTGCATACACTAAGTCCAGTTCTCAAAGGCTCAACATTTAAGATTGGTGCTACAGTATCATAATAAATGAACTAAATCACATCAAAACGAGCGTCCACCAGAGAAGACTCAAAGGTACATCTCCTCAATGAGCCTACATGACTAATTACAATTTTCTAACCCAAGTTGTTTCATCACTAGAGCTGTTCAAAATCATGTGACAATAATTATATTTTTTTTAAATAATGGGACTGTTCAAGTTTACACACTGCTCATACTCAAATGTAGTTGAAAAAATTTTGCTCAGACTTTCCAAAAATATTCACCTTTGGGCAGAAACTGAGCATTGAAAATTTAGCCTTTAAGCATAAAGCTACAAATGCCACCCATTGATTTAATGAATGGGAAACCTAATTGGATCTGCAAGGTGCCAGACAGATTTCAGATAAAAGGAGTAGTGTAGGCAGGGGTAGGCCCTCTGGGTGCTATGCCAGCCAGAGAGATGTAAGCTGATGGGCTTTTGCTTCCCAAAATAATTTAATTAACCCTTGAACCAGAATTTATCAGGCCTCTTGGCCAAATTTTTGCTGAACCCTCTCTCTGTCACTCCCTCTGGTTAGTAGTATAAAAACTGTGATTTTAGCCTGCTTTGGGTCTGACCAATCACTATTTAAAGGGTCAGGGAAGAATTTTTCCTACCTGGGCCAAATTAGCTGTGGCCTAGTGGCTGTTTCACCTTCCTCATAGTATCATGGAGATACAGTTAGTTTAAATAAGTATAGAATTTAGGAATTTTAATCTTAGGAATTGTATGAATGTTCGGTCATTGCAATTTGCGGCCAGTGTCCAGTGTGGAGAAAAGGCCAAAGGGCCAGCAACCAGAAAATACGAGAAATGAGATTTTGCTGGTGGACCCCAGGTCTGTGGAAAAGGAGATCTGAAGTCCTTGCAGACCCTGGTCCCTCTTTTGTACCTTCTGTCCCCTTCACAGCAGGGAAAGTGAGAGGATTCAGCAGAGCAAGCTGAATCCTTGGGGTAAGCAGTAGAGAGTCTGCCCTGGGTTAAGGGTTATGTGATTGATGCCTTGTAAATCCTGCACTGTATCCACCTAAGTGCCTGGTATGGGGGGATGGGGCAGATAGTGTCCCTCTCCACAATGTTACATTTTCATAAAGTTGCCATTTAAAATCCACCCCTACATCTGTCCTCACTCAAATGCGTGTCCTGATCAATGACCAAAAAACTTATAATGGAAACACTTGGGAATCCATAACTATAGCTGTTGCTGGGGATTCAGGCATCCACCCCTCTGTGAAATGGACTTAAGTGTTGTAAGTGTTAGAACATCAGGTCTGGGAATATACAATGCTTTCTCAAAAGGAGAATGACCTTATTACACAACTGGCACCCTGTCTTGCCTCTCCCACGAACAAGAGAGAAGCCTGATGTGACAGTGTACCCCATAAGGCTTTATGGGGGGGGGGGTGCTTATAAATGTATGTATGACATAACTGGAATATGTTTTGTGCTGCCTGTGCCACGTAATATATCTCCGTAAAGGTTATGGTCTACTATATCTGTTCATCCTATTTGTACATATATATCATTTTCTACTTGAGGTTAAGAATATGGGCTGTATGCTGGCTTGGTTTCTAAGTAAGCTTTGTGAGGCATTTAGTCAGCTTCTTTAGGAAGGAATTCGCTAGGTTAAGTACCTGATCAGGAAACACTTGGGGAACAATACATCTTGGAATGCTCCAATCCACATAAGAAGTCTTCCTGGAGACATGCAAGATACCATGTGGACAATGGCTTCGGCCTGTAAAGACTGAGTCATGCAGGGACGTGTGACTTGCCCAGGTGACTCCGGAACTCCATCTTGGAGCTGGACTTTGCATAGGAGTGAGGAGGGGGTCTCCACCCACAAGAGAGAGTCTATTTAAACCCGTGGGAGACCCCTCCATTTTGTCTTCAGCTGGCTAAGGAAGGAGCCTCTCCACCCCCCCCAGGATACTTGAAGGGAACTGGAACAAACAACAGTAACTACAGTGGGTGTGAGTGATTGCTGGACCCAGGCTAAAAGGAGATTAGCCTGTAAAAGGGAGCATTCTGGAACTGGTGAGGAACTTATCTGTATTTAGTTTGATTAGACATAGATTTGCGCATTTTATTTTATTTTGCTTGGTGACTTACTTTGTTCTGTCTGTTACTACTTGGAACCACTTAAATCCTATTTTCTGTATTTAATAAAATCACTTTTTTCCTTATTAATTAACTCAGAGTATGTATTAATACCTGGGGGAGCAAACAACTGTGCATATCTCTCTATCAGTGTTATAGAGGGCGAACAATTTATGAGTTTGCCCTGCATAAGCTTTATACAGGGTAAAACGGTTTTATTTGGGTTTAGACCCCATTGGGAGTTGGGCATCTGAGTGCCAAAGACAAGCACACTTCTGTGAGCTGTTTTCGGGTAAACTTGCAGCTCTGGGACAAGTGATTCAGACCCTGGGTCTGTGTTGGAGCAGACGGGAGTGTCTGGCTCAGCAAGACAGGGTGCTGGAGTCCTGAGCTGGCAGGGAAAACAGGAACAGAAGTAGTCTTGGCTTGGTCTACACTTACCCCACAAGTCGAAGTAAGGTATGCAAATTCAGCTACGTGAATAACGTAGCTGAATTCGACATACCTTACTTCGAACTTACCGCGGTTCAGACGCGGTCCACACGCGGCAGGCAGGCTCCCCCGTCGACTCCGCGGTACTTCTCTCGTCTAGCTGGAGTACCGCAGTCGACGGTGAGCACTTCCTGGTTCGATTTATCGCGTCCACACCAGACGCAATAAATCGAACCCGGAACTTCGATTGCCAGCCGTCGAACTACCGCGGTAGTGTAGACATACCCTTGGTACATTGGGTGACAGCTCTCAAGGGGGTTTCTGTGATCCAACCCGTCACACCTGATTCTACACTCCTAAAGTCAGTTGGAGTTTTGCCAAGGGAGTTTTCAATGGGAGCAGAATTGAGCCCCATGTTGTCAAGTATCAGGGGGTAGCCGTGTTAGTCTGTATCTACAAAAACAACAAGGAGTCTGGTGGCACCTTAAAGACTAACAGATTTATTTGGGTATAAGCTTTCGTGGGTAAAAACCTCACTTCTTCGGATGCATAGAGACCTATGCATCCGAAGAAGTGAGGTTTTTACCCACGAAAGCTTATACCCAAATAAATCTGTTAGTCTTTAAGGTGCCACTAGCCCCATGTTGGCATCCTTGCCTGAAAATACTCATTTACTAAACTTTCCAGTTAGCGACATGGAACTAAAACTAGTGTATTACATATCCAAAAGGGAACAGGAGCTAAAATGTCAGCTGGGTAATTGTACTATTCCCGTTGATAACAGCAAATGGATTTCTTTGGGTAGCTTTTATGGAGAGAAGCGTGGGAGTTACAGACTGTGTGTGCCTTTAGTAGCCTGTTCTTGGGAACAAAGCATTACACAATAGATCTGGGAATTAACTAGAATAAAAAAGCCTAGCAAAGTCATGGTTAAGAAACATTTAGGCCATTATCCTCTCCACAGTGCTCATGTATTGATTCATATTAAAAATAATGGCAGTTATATGCATATGCTGAGGGTAGAATAGACTCCTAAGATTATAACGCCAACTAACTAATGTCTGGAAATTCAAAGCTGAAACTGACAATCTTGTCTTAACATTGAATCTCACAATTTGCATTAGTTTATGTAATGAACTAAACCTTATTGAAATATGGTTTTGATATTTAATAATTTTGAAGAGGGTGCATTTTAAAAAAATATATTTTTCATGCAAAGGATGATTATTTACCTCATGAAGGAAAACCAAAAGAACCATGCAGGACTCTTGAGTTAGACTGCATTATGGGATAACCATTTACCAAGCCTAATTTTTGAAATCAAAGTTATCTTAAGTCCCTGGGATACATGCAAGTTAGCAGATTTCATTTATTAATTACTTATTATTAATTACTATTATTATTATTTTATAATAAACTACAGTTTTAATTTTTTAAATTGTAAACAAATTAATAGCCACTATAAAGTATGCACAAATTATAGAATCAGCCACATTATTTAATTGCCTCCAGCTCCTTACCCTCTTTTGCCTGCCATCCCTTGCCTTGACTAAACTTGTCTGTGCTTAGATTGCTTTTCCTTCTGGGAGGGATAGCTCAGTGGTTTGAGCATTAGCTCATTAAACCCAGGGTTGTGAGTTCAATTCTGGAGGGGGCCACTTAGGGATCTGGGGCAAAATCAGTATTTGGTTCTGCTAGTGAAGGCAGGGGGCTAGACTCAATGCCTTTCAAGGTCCCTTCCAGATATCTCCATTAAAAAAAATTAAATTTAGTCACCAAGGGTTTAATTTAGGACTGTCAAGCAATTAAAAAAATTAATTTTGATTAATCATGTGACTAAAAATTTAATCTAGATTAATCGTGCAATTAATCGCCCTGTTAAACAATAATAGAATAGCATTTATTTAAATATTTTTGGGTATTTTCTGCATTTTCCATTACAACACAGAATACCAAGTGTGCCATGCTCACTTTATTTATTTTTTATTACAAATATTTGCACTGTAAAAAACAATTCACCTAATGCAAGTACTGTAGTGCAATCTCTTTATCATGAAAGTTGAACTTACAAATGTAGAATTATGTACAAAATAATAACGGCACTCATAAACAAAACAATGTAAAACTTTAGAGCCTATAAGTCCACTCAGTCCTATTTCTTGTTCAGCCAATCGCTCAGACAAACAAGTTTGTTTACATTTGCAGGAGATAATGCTGCCTGCTTCCTGTTCACAATGTCACCTGAAAGTGAGAACAGGCATTTGCATGGCACTGTTGTAGTCGGCGTCACAAGATATTTACATGCAAGATGTGCTAAAGATTCATATGTCCCTTCATTCTTCAACCACCATTCCAGAGGACATGTGTCCATGCTGATGACGGATTCTGTTCGATATCAATCCAAAGCAGTGCGGACCGAAGCATGTTCCTTTTCATCATCTGAGTCAGATGCCACCAGCAGAAAGTTGATTTTATTTTTTGGTGGTTCGGGTTCTGTAGTTTCCGCATCGAAGGGTTGCTTTTTTAAGACGTCTGAAAGCATGCTCCACCCCTCGTCCCTCTCAGATTTTGGAAGGCACTTCAGATTCTTAAACCTTGGGTTGAGTGCTGTATCGATCTTTAGAAATCTCACATTGGTATCTTCTTTGCGTTTTGTCAAATCTGCAGCGAAAGTGTTCTTAAAACAAACAACATGTGCTGAGTCATCATCCGAGACTGCTATAAAATGAAATACACCTCTACTTTGATATAACGCTGTCCTCGGGAGCCAAAAAATCTTACCGCGTTATAGGTGAAACCACGTTATATCAAACTTGCTTTATCCGCCGGAGTGCACAGCCCCACGCCCCCCCCGGAGCACTGCTTTACCACGTTATATCCGAATTCATGTTATATCGAGTCATGTTATATCAGGGTAGAGGTTTATATGGCAGAATGTGGGTAAAACAGAGAGAGAGACATACAATTCTCCCCACCCCTCCCCCAAGTTGTTCAGTAACAAATGTAATTAACGCATTATTTGTTTAATGAGTGTCATGGAAGCATGTCCTCTGGAATGGTGGCCGAAGCATGAAGGGGCGTACAAATGTTTAGCATATCTGGCATGTAAATACCTTACAATGCCGACTACAAAACTCCCATGCAAATGCTTGTTCTCACTTTCTGGTGACATTGTAAATAAGAAGTGGGGAGCTTTATCTCCCATAAATGTAAAAAACTTGTTTGTCTTAGCGATTGGCTGAACAAGAAGTAGGACTGAGTGGACTTGTAGGATCTAAAGTTTTACAGTGGTTTTTTTTTTAGTGCAAAAAAAATCTACATTTGTAAAGTGCACTTTCACGGTAAAGAGATTGCACTACGGTACTTGTATGAGGTAAACTGAAAAATACTATTTCTTTTGTTTCTCATTTTTACAGTGCAAATGTTTGTAATAAAATATAATAATATAAAGTGAGCAGTGTACACTTTGTATTCTGTGTTGTAATTGAAATCAATATATTTGAAAATATAGAAAAACATCCTAAATATTTAATAAATTTCAATTGGTATTCTATTGTTTAACAGTGTGATTAAAACTGTGATTTATCACAATTAATTTTTTTACTCACAATTAAATTTTTTGAGTTAATCCTGTGAGTTAACTGTGATTAATCGACAGCCCTAGTTTAATTCTAACATCACTCACACTGTTTTTTACACTGGCAAGCTCAAGTTACTTCAGTAGAGTTATTCTTGATTGTCACAGAGGTGAGATCTGTGTATTTTACATATTCCAGAAAGTACCTAGCACATAGTAGGTGCTGAATACATATTATATAATAATTAAATTATTTTAAAAATTTGCTTTTGGCCTATGCTCTTCTATACCAAATTTCACTCTATAGAAAATAAGTGGCTGTAATAGAATACAGTGAAAACCAGATTTATATTGGTACAAACAGACACGATGATAAAAGGATACTGTAACATGTTGTGAAATGGCTTGAGAATTCTGGTCACACTCGAGAGTGCAGAGCCACTAAGCAATGTCATACCCGTGTCTATAACCAATCCTCACTAAATACAGCTAGCAAAGGAGGAGGCCAGGTATAGTGTTCATCCCCATCACCCCAAAATAAGTGGTGACAGCAGCATTTTGATTGTAACATGGAAAATCCAGTTGAGATGAAGCATTTGCTAGCTGTGGCACAGGAAGGAGAGGCAGGGACAAGCTAGATTAGTGGGGCTCTGTAAGTAGATGCTTTGGTACAGAGAGAAGAGGCCAGAGACGGCTTTGATGGAAGATGGAACAAGTGAGATGGTGGCAAGGAGAAGTTCCAGGTTTCTGATGGATCAAGAGAGACTGAGGGTGGCAAGTCTTGGGGGTCCAGTGGGGTTCAGAAGAGAGAACACAGCAACCTATGGAAAATGAATAGATAGAGACATGTTGGAATGAGGGAGAAGGAGAAGGAATCAATAGTTTAGAAGAGGCATTGAGTCACGAGGGCCCACAGAGAATGTGAATAGTCATTAAGTCAGGGCCGGCTCCAGGCACCAGCTGAGCAAGCTGGTGCTTGGGGCGGCAGATTGTTCAAGGCGGCATTCTGCCCAATCCTAGGGCGGCATGGCCGCTTTTTTTTTTGTTCCGCTCCGGCTGCCCTGTAGGGAGCGGCGGCGCGGAGAACCAGAGCGCTCTGCAGGGCAGTCCTCTTCCTTCCCTCCCCGCCGACCGGAGCGGAGCCCTCGCGGCAGGCGGCAGGAGGCGGTGCAGCGGGAGAGGCCGCGTGGCAGCGCCCCTGCTGTAGCCCTGGCCGCCCCCTTCTCTCTCTCTCCTGCCCGCTCCCTCTCCCTCCCCCCCCCAGCTGGTCCCCCTGCATCCGCGCTTCGGCTGCACCGCAGGTTTTTTGGGTTTTTTTTTCTTTGCCGTTCTGGCCGCCCAGGTTTTTTTGTTTTTTTTTTTGCTTGGGGTGGCCAAAAAGCCAGAGCCGGCCCTGCATTAAGTGGATAACTATCAAGACTAATATTACATATGAATATTCAGGGGGGTTACGCTCAAGAAGAAACTGAACAACTAGTACTACAAAGGGTTTAGATTTGCCATATATAGTGTGCTGTGCTGTGCTCCAGCCAAAGACCTGAGCAGTTGGGGTTTTTTTTTGTTTTTTTTTTGCCATTGGTTTCTGTTCCTCCTATTTCGGTTTGTGTGCATCTTGCTTGTTTGGATTATATGAACATGTAGATTTGTTGCTGATCTCATCTGCATACGTGTTTCTCCATTTTATTCCACTGCTCTTTTTGAGTGTTCTCCAGAGTTATTCCCCAGCTCATTAGCCTGGAAGCAGATTTATGTAGAATGGTTATGCAGCAGCTGTGAGCCAAAGTGCTCACATGAGAAAATCTGACTATTGTAAAATGTTAAGTGGGTTGTGCTTGTCCACTAGCACCACAACTAACCAGAAAAAGATGCTTAGTACATGGGCCTTTGAGGATTAATAAGGGTTGGGAAACAAAGACAGCTCAGTGAAATTTTTCAGATGAAACTCTTTTTCTCTGAAAAATGCATATTCTGGTCATACAAAACAGTTCACAAATTCATGGCAAGAATGACATGTTGTTTCATTTGGAAAAAGAAAAAGAAAAAAACTGAAAAAGCGAAACCATTTAATTTTGACATTTTTTAAATGAAAGATTGTGACTTTTGAGTCAAAATGATTTTTTTGTTTCTAATCCTACTTCCATTTTATTTACATTAAAAAAATCCGACTTATTTCAGGGCAAACTAAATGTTTCATGTCTAGGGGTTTTTTTACCTTTAAAAAAAAATAAAATGGAGTTACAATTTGAAACAAAAAGTCATTTGGACCATCCTTACTTTAAATTATCTTAATTACTAAGACATTTCTCAGTGGGCCAAACCTACAACCTGCACATAGAAGAATTCACACATCTGTAATGAATATGATTAGGCACAAGACAGAAAGGCAATATGATCAAACTAGACTGCATCAGATCATTCCATTATTAATACCTTGTTTCAGGGCCGGCCCACAACATTTTGGCACCTGCGGCGGGGAGCTCAAATGACGCCCCCATGCTTGGGCCAAAACTTTGAAAGGTCTGTTGTGGAAAAAGTCACCCATGCATCACTTTGATCAGAGACTCAAGCCTGAGGCCCATTTATTAAATACATACCAACGCGTTGGGGGTAGCAGTCAGATACCGCTCCCCCGATGCAGAATACACTGAACCTTTTTAAAGCCAAAAACCTCAAACAAGCTACACACAATTCCAGTAATTATACCCATATTAGGAATAGGAGAGTTAGGGTCTTTCCGATCTTCTCGGCACTCTTTTGCAATTTTCCCAGAATAGGGTGCAAATTGAGTGGAGGGCTTCTTGGTGGTTTCCGACAGTGACATTACTTTTTCTTATATGGGGTGCCTGTTACACAAATGTTCCAGGCAGGGTACAATTACACAAGGGGGTGCTTATGCAATTAAAGTAAGGGGGAGGGCATGGTCACCCAAAAGGGGTAAGGGGGGGTGTACAATTAATCATCCTAACTAATTGCATTATACTTATTACTTCACAAAAGCGGTTATTATATTTCAACAGCCATCAACACACACGCTATTATTTCTATTGCTGGGGCTTTCCGTCCTCCTTCCCCGGCCCCCCTCCCTCCCTCCTCTGGTCATAACCCTTGACTGTCACTGTCAGGGATCACAATACTTAGCCTGGTTCAGGCTTGTGGCCTGCGGAGTGGGCCCAGGCTGATATTGAGGCCTATAGGGCTGGCTAGATTTTTCTTCACAGGTCTCAATTCTGCCCTCTTCCTGTTCTACTCCTCTCATGGTACTGCTCTGCTACCTACCCCAATAAAGGAGAACTAACAACTTAAAATGCCTTGTTCAAAAATTTTAAGTAACACTTAACTTTCAAACGCCTGAACAGCAAATGTAACTTTTCTTGTCTGCATAGTAAATACTGGCATTTTTATCTGTTTGAATAATAAAAGTGGTGCTTTCCATGCCTTCTTGGCTGCAAAGATTTGAACTGCTTCCTGAAGGTCCACAGTCTGGGCCAGCTCATGCTCTATTGAGATGGTTGCAAGGCCGACCAGCCTCTCCTGTGTCATTGTGCGTAGATGTGTTTTTATTAACTTCAGCTTGGAGAGCTGCGTTCTCCATTGGCAACAGTAACAGAAAGTGTTAGAAGTATGCGCAGAGCAACAAAAGCATTTGGAAAGAGGGTGGTCATCTTATTTGTGCACATATATTCCAGAACAGCCTTTGGAGTTGATCCTGCTGAAATGTATCTTGAAAGGGCTCTCAGTTCATCACCTAAATCACTCGCATCAATATCACACATGTCATCATGTGTCAACACTGTGGCTGGAACATTAGACTGAAAGAGTTTGCAACAAAAACAGTATGTAGCATTCTGGGTTTTTGAGTACATAAGCCATTGACTCTCCACTTTGTCACCATTGGGGATTTCACGCCAGTAATGTGTTGGATGGCGTGAAATGGCTTTGGGGAGCATGATGTTTTTCACTTGCTGTGGCCCATGCAGTACAAGGAAGTCCCTCAGGCTACTGCTCAAGCGGGTCCAGAGTCCTGGATCATCTAGACTTAAGGAACTAAACTCACCAGCAGCTGTTTCTTGCGCCTCTACCACACTCTTCTCTGATCTACACTTTTCTTCAGGAATGTGCATGGTTACATCCATTTGAGATGGAGATATGGATGCTGCAGTAGCTGCCAGGTCACCTGCACTCTGACTAACTGGAAGATCAGGCATCTCCTCACCATTCACATCCTCACTGGGGCCGGAAGGCTCACCGTGAACATTTGTGTCTATGTATCTCAGGAGAGCTCCTTCCTGCTTAGATAGAAAAGCTTCCTTTGCTTTCTTTCTTTTTCTGAATGCTGCCCCAGAGGGGTGTTTTCTTCTTTCACTCATGACTGCTGTTCTGTGCCAGCTATAGTGGCTCTCAACACTCAATTGAAGGGGACAAATAAGCAGGCTGGTAGCAGGGCCTGAGTGAGGGAAGATATCAGCTTCTTAAGGGCCTAACTGGCTCTTACTACTTCAGTTGACTGCCTGTTCTCCTCAAGTGGGTTCAGGGAAGCAGCAGGAAACTGGATGCTCCCTGAGAAGCTGGTGTTAATCAGTCCAGGCTCCTGGGGGTGCTAGAGAGGTACATAAGAGGCTCCTCCTCCTCTCTCTCCCTGCAGCTCCTGCTGCTTTCTGTTATTTCCTCTCACCTTTTCTCCTGCCTGCCTGTTATGTCTCTTGTGCCCTCCTTCCTCCAGCACAGCACTCCACCATCTCTGTGCATCTAGAGCAGAGAGCATACATATGCACCAGCAGCAGACACAATTTTCTACATTCTGGGTCCTCATGGCACCCCCAAACACACACAGTCTGGTACCTGAGGCGGCCGCCTCAGTTCGCCTCATGGTAAGGCCAGCCCTGCCTTGTTTCATTCCAGCTGATGGACTACATTGAATACAAAGAATACATTGTCACACTTAAACTATTGGCAAAATGTTAGCAGTAATCTTTGATTCCTTTAGTTATCTTTTACTTGTATTCTTTGTCAATCCTAGCTTTCCTCCTCTCTTCACAAGTTTTGCTCTCTTATTGAGACATTTCCCCAAATTGTAGTCTGCTCTAACACAAGAGGGGATTTATATGGGTTCTTTCTTGTACCTGTGAGATTCTAATAGCTATTACTTCATGTGGAATCCACTGAGATTTGTTCTGCTTCTTCAAAAGTAAGTCACATTGCCATCATAATGATCTCAGCCACCTCTTTGTAACATTGTAATATTTCCTCTGTGTTATAACCTCAAAAAGAAGTGAAAATTGCTTAGTAGAAGTCTGTACTTATCTGCGTTGTATTTATACAGTGCATAGAATAATGAACATAGGGTCTTAGAGTAAGGCTTCTAAACATGATGACAATACATATGACTACTACTAATAACTACAGCCTTTTCCTACCTGCTGGTAGATCTTCTTTTATTCATGTGCCCACCTACTATGCTGTAATGTAATTCCAGGAAGTAGTAGATAATATGGTGATGGTTCTGTGGCATAGCACAGATAGGATCAAATTCAGTGGGACCTCAAGGGTTTAACTAAGAGTAAAGTTTGAGCTATAGTTGGGTGTAAACCTACATGATTTCCATAGGTTACCCGCAATGGACCTGATTTTCCACAGCCTTGTGCCTTGTGTATCCTTTTACAGCTACAAAAAGTGGGTATAAAGTACAACCAGATTACAATGGTAGAACTTTACATCTACTTTGCGTTCATTTTTATGATGTAAATGTTAATAGCTACAGAAGGAGCAAGACGGTGGAGAATCAGTATCAATATCTCCACTGCACTTAGCTTTTCAAGCAACCTTATCTAACTCCAGAAAGTGCCTTCTCACTATTGCCTGTCATTAAATAATAGAACAGCTCACAATCGTGCCAACATTATACCTTGAGCAAAATCCTGCTGCTGTGAAGGTCAATGTCAATAGTCAACATTGCCATTGGGGTGCACTAGCCCTTCTGTTTTTTTAATCTTGCAGGAACACAGACAGGAGTGTTCATCACTGGGAATAAAACTTTAGCTTGAGGTGAGCCTAAAGGTGAGGTTGAAACTATTTGTTTTAAACCCTACCCTGTCATCCATAATTAATAGCATAATCCTGATTCTATAGCGCTTGAAAGGACTGCGTACATTTTCAGCTGGAGTTCTGGCTTTTTGTCTGGGGAGTGGCCAGACCCTTAACCTTGTATCTTTGAATAAAAAAGAGGTTATTTCCTGTGATTGAGCACTTGGTTTATTTTGATTGGTTTTTTAATGGTTTTCATCTGCTGTGAAGCTGTAGTGCTTAGACGTCTATTATTTAAATGTGTTGCTAAACTGAGATATCTAAAATGTGTGTAGTTTGTTAGTGCTGACAAGTTCCTAAGAGATCTTCTTTCTTTTGCCAATCCCTAATTTTGTCTAAAAGTCGTTTGTGGCAAAGCTGATAGTTGTCAACTTTGACAGAACTGCATAAGGCCATTTCTCTTGTGATAGATGCACGGGAGCATTGTACAACAATTGAACTGTTCCTCTGTAAGTCACAGATTCAAAAATAAACGAAGATCTAGCAATGTATTGTAACTACGTACTTTGCAATTAAGATAACATTTTGTGGTTGAAAGAAATGCCATTGTAATTAGATAATTGTAAGATGTGTTTTAACATTCAGAACTGATTTGAAACAACATACAGGTATTGATCTGGCTTCCACAGAAGTCAGTAGAAGTTTTGTCATTAGCTTTCATAGCCATTAGCTTTCCTGAATGTGAAAACAGGTGTTTTTTTTTTATCAAAGCACATATTAAAGGAAGTTACATACAAATATAACTTGGGCAACATGTGATATTTATTTCATAAAATCTGCAACCCTGGTGTTGACCAGGACTCCTCACCACTTCTAGAGCCTAAATTACTATTGCCACGAGAAACTCCTTTTTTTTTTTCATCTGTGGCTGAGAAGATGATTGGCTCCCTCATCAGATGGATTTGGATTTAATCCGGGTAAGCCATAGATTTGTGGGCGACAGGCTTGTTTGTTATAATTCTGCATTAAGGTATGAAACCACTGACCTTAAAAGGGCAGCAATTATTTCAAATCATGGCTACCTGGCCTCTCAGCAATACCAGCTCCTGGAATCACATTGCTCCAAGCATTAGTGTCTTCACCAGCTTCCTAAAGAAGACTAGGTCGAGTTCAAGATTTTGGTTCTCCTCTTCAAAACCTTATATGGGGGTGGCCCAAATTGCCAGAAGGCCTCCTCTTGATGATCCCAACTTCCTATGTCACCTTCTTTCCAGTGAAACAATGGGACAGTCATCTAGAGCTGGTCAGGAAATTATTATTTTTTCCCTGACCAAAAAAAAAAAAGGTGAAATTGTTTTTTGTTTTTTTAATTTAAAAAACTCCATTAAAATTTTGGGGTAAAATCTATCCAAAGAGTTTGACTTAATTAAACTCTGGATCCTCATCAAAGAGAATCTGCTCTTTCTCAGAGAGGAAATCCATGGGACATTGTTTGAGCAAGAAACCCATGGCATAGTCCCTAGGATCATAAATCCACATCAGATTTTGAGCCCTTGGTTGAGGGAAAGAGGCCTCCTTATTTCTTCTGACCAGCAGTCTGACGACTTTGGTGTACACAACATTCAGGTGGGACCTAAGCAAATATTTTAACCCTGTAGGGAAAAGATATGGAGATCTGAGCGGACCTCCTTAGAATCCTCCTGATTGAAGGAACATAAGAACGTCCATACAGGGACCAAAGGTCCATCTAGCCCATTATCCTGTCTTCTGACAGTGGCCAATGCCAGTTGCCTCAGAGGGAAAAATAGAACAGATAATCATCAAGTGATCCATTCCCTGTCGCCTGTTCCCAGGTTCTGGCAAACAGAGGCTAAGGACACCATCCCTGCCCATCCAGGCGAATAGCCATTGAAAACTGGGCTTTCTACTGCACCCTCCTTGCCATCACAGCTGCTGTTGTCTCTGAACACAAATCTCTTTATTAAACTGCTCCTTTTTCAGAGCACCCTGGACAAGAGGACACTTCATGCTGTCCTGGAACCAACTCACAGAGTCCCTACAGCTGCTGGATTGGACTTCCCCTGCTTTTCCATGTTTGGTACAAAAATTGGGGGCTTCAATGAAAAAGTGGGGGAAGAGACATGATGGCATCAGTTGAAATGAGCCTCACCCAGGAAACACTAGTTACAATGGTAGCCACTGCTTCAAAGAGACTGCTCGGGTCCTCCTTGGCCCCCAAGTCAAGGTCAGATGGAAGAAGACTCATGAGCTCTCCCAATGGAAATGAAACTGCACAGGTCATGGAGGTGGGGGGCAAGGAGTTGTCCAGGTGACAGGATCTGGTGACCAGCAGCTGGACCATCTTCTTGATGGAAGTGCATTGCCCTGAATTGGGAAAAAAGTTGAAACTGTTTCTCTGATCTCTAACCCACTCCTCATCACTTGTCTGTTACTGTATCTGTAAAAGGCAAAGTATTGCAGAGATTAAAATCAATCAGCAGGAAAACATTCACAAACTCACTAACCAGCAGGGTCTTGGTCCCAGCTCTGAAGATCCTGGCTTAACAAAAAATCCTAACAGCCTACCCAGAGGAAGTAACTGGGCCAGCAACTTCCCTCCATTAGGGAGACAGATGTGACCACTGACCTGTCTCCACCTTCTGGAAGAGCGGATTATATCCACTTGTCTGAAGTGCCACAAGAGAGCAATGGGAAATCGCCAGCTTTTAGAGAAATATCCTGGAGAACATTGGGAGTTAGAACAAACGTATTTGATTTATTTCACAGGGCAGGAAAATGTAAGATGCTAGTAAATCCTCTTTTACTCAAACACACAGTATGGCTATTTTTACTGTCAGGTTTGGCTCTCATTTAAAAATACACATAATTTCAAGGAAAGAAATTAATGTAATTCTATAATCTTCATGAAGCCCAAGGGCCCGTCAAGTCACAACAAAGCTTGAGAAAAATACCAAAGAATTGCTATTATTATCTCAGTAGCCCTATTGGGAAAAAATTAAAGCAGAGGTAATTAGTTATTACACATACGTGCACGTAATTAGATATTTAGTGTGATATGTAAACTATATCTTGTTAATTCCATTGGAAAACAAAACAGTATTCAGGGAGGAACACATAAAGCCAGAATTTATGCATGTTTATTCTGTGAAAAATTCCCACATACAGATCATAATTTTGTTGTCTAGGTGACTCTTGCAGGTAAAGTCTAAATATCTGTCCTTGGTATTTTACCAAAGACTACACAAGACCAGTACTAAACGCCAAAGAAACCAATCATATTTTCCAAAGGTGCTGATGAGGTCCTTCAGGCAAGCACTGCCTCTCAACAGTTACTAAGGCATCAAGCTGAAAAAGAAGGCACATGTTTTACAGCTAAGGCCTGGTCTACACTAGTCGGTTATTTTGGAATTAGCCAACTTAATTTAAAAAAAAAAAAGATTCCTTCCACACGATCAAACCAGTTTTTTTGATTTAAAGGGCTCTTTAATCTGATTTCTGTACTCCACCTCGGCAAGTGGAGTAACACTTAAATCGGGATCGCAATCCCGGGTTAAAGGTATTGTGGACGCGATTTGACGTTATTGGCCTCCAGGAGCTATCCCAGAATGCTCCCTTGTGACCACTCTGGACAACACTCTCAACTCCGATGCACTAGCCAGGTGGGCAGGAAAAGCCCTGGGAACTTTTGAATTTCATTTCCTGTTTGGTCACCATCAGCACAGGTGACCATCAGCACAGTCCACCATCACAGGCGACCATGCAGAGTCCACCGTCACAAGAGATCACGCAGTCCCGGATTCGCAGACGAGCTCCAGCATGGTCCGAATGGGAGGTACTGGATCTCATCGCATGTTGGGGAGACGAATCTGTTATGGCAGAACTACGTTCCAAAAAAAGGAACGCAAATACGTATGCTAAAGTCTCCAGGGCCATGACGGAAAGAGGCGACTCCAGGGACACACGGCAGTGTCATACAAAAATCAAGGAGCTGAGGCAAGCGTACCAAAGAGCCAGGGAGGCGAACGGGCACTCTGGGTCACAGCCCCATACATTCCGCTTCTACCGTGAGCTGCATGCAATTATGGGGGGTGACATCACCACTACCCCATCACTGTCCGTGGACACCTGCAAGGGGGGAGTTTCACGGAGCAAGGAGGATAAGTCATTGGAGGACAAGGAGGAGGAGGAGGAGGAAGAGGAGGAAGAGGACAGTGCACAGGCGGCAAGTCGGGAATTTGTTTCCCCCCTAGCCAGGAACTATTCTTAACGCTGGAGCCAATAGTCTCCCCCCCATTCCCAAGTTGGGCTCTGGAGATGACCCTGGAGAAGGTACTTCTGGTGAGTGAGAGCCTGATCGGAGCCATGCGGTGGGGGGGGGGGGGGGGAGAAACCCAGCCGTGCCGGGCTGTTCGCGTTTAGTTTAAAGGGCTCATCCCTGCTCAGAGCTTCATCAGAGCCACGAGGTGGGTGTGGGGGGGAGGGGTGTTGTGTGAAGCGATCATCCCAGAGAGCCCGCAGGCCCTCCTTTTATATGGCAAACCCACCAGGCATTGCTTGCTATGGGAAAGGGGGCCCAGCAGTTTGAAAGCATTGAAATTAATGCGGAAGAAGCAGAACCCTGCGTGCCCCTAGGCTGCCTGCAAGCTGAATTCTGTTGCCCGGCCGTGTGTGATGGCTTACTCACACCAAAGTGGCAGGCACTTCAGTATAAGAGGCAAAATGCTAACTTGTACAGAAAGAACATGTGCTGTGTACTATGAATTGCCTGTTTCACTGAGAAAGAGTGTCCCCTTTGTTCTCTGAAATGTATCTTTTAAAAAACTACCCTCCCTTTTTCTCCTCCCACAGGTGCAAATGTTTCAACGCGGCCCCTATCTACTCTGTCCCAGGGGCTGGTCCAGATTAGAAGGCGGAAAAAACAAACTCGGGACGACATATTCGCCAAACTCATGCAGTCCTCCTGCACTGATAGGGCCCAGCTGAATGCGTGGAGGCAAACAATTGCGGAGTCCTGTAAAGCATTACAGGAACACAAAGAGAGGAGGGACGCGCGCAATGAGAGCAGGCAGGATGCTATGGTCAAGCTCATGGGGGAGCAAACTGACATGCTCCGCTGTATGTTGGATCTAATGCGGGAAAGGCAGCAAGACCACAGACTGCTGCTGCAGGCCCTGTATAACCGCCCTCCCTCCTCCCCAAGTTCCATAGCCTCCTCACCCAGACGCCCAAGAACATGAGGGGGGAGGCTACGGGGACCCACACACTCAACCCAGAGGATCGCCCAAGCAGCAGAAAGCTAGAATATGTGAACTTTTGATGTGGTTTCTGGACTTGTCCTTCCCTCCTCCTCCACCCCACTAACCCAGTTACCCCTCCACCAACACTGGTGTACCTTCTGATTTCTCTCAATGCGTTGTGCAACAAATAATAAAGAAGGGTTTTTAAACAATTGTGGCTTTATTTCCTTTCATATATACGGGGGCAGGTAACTTCAAGAGAAACAAACACAACTGTCACACCGTAGCCTGGCCAGTCATGAAAACTGGCTTTCAAAGCTTCTCTGATGCGCAGCGCGCTCTGCTGCGCTCTTCTAATCGCTCTGTTGTCTGGCTGTGTGAAATTGGCCACCAGACGAGTTGCCTCAACCTCCCACACCGCCATAAACATCTCCCCCTTACTCTCACAGATATTGTGGAGCACACACAAGCAGCAATTACAATTGGAATATTGGTTGTGCTGAGATCTAACCGAGTCAGTAAACTGCGCCAGCGTGCTTTCAAACGTCCAAAAGCACATTCTACCACCATTCTGCACTTGCTCAGCCTATAGTTGAACTGCTCCTTACTACTGTCCAGGGTGCCTGTGTACGGCTTCATGAGCCATAGCATTAAGGGGTAGGCTGGGTCCCCAAGGATAACTATAGGCATTTAAACATCCCCAACAGTAATTTTCTGGTCTGGGAAGTAAGTCCCTTCCTGCAACTGTTCAAACAGACCAGAGTTCCTGAAGATGCGAGCGTCATGCACCTTTCCCAGCCATCCCATGTTGATGTCAGTGAAACGTCCCTTGTGATCCACCAGTGCTTGCAGCACCATGGAAAAGTACCCCTTGTGGTTTATGCACTGGCTGCCCCGGTGTGCCGGGGCCAAGATAGGGATATGCGTTCCGTCTATCGCCCCGCCACAGTTAGGGAACCCCAGCACATTAAAGCCATCCACAATGGTCTGCACATTTCCCAAAGTCACTACCCTTGATAGCAGCTGGTCAATGATTGCATTGGCTACTTGCAGCACAGCAGCGCCCACAGTAGATTTGCCCACTCCAAACTGATTTCCGACTTACCGGTAGCTGTCGGGCATCACAAGCTTCCACAGTGCTATGGCCACTCGCTTCTCAACTGTGAGGGCTGCTCTCATTTTGGTGTCTTTGTGCTTCAGGGCAGGGGACAGCAAGTCACAAAGTTCCATGAAAGTGGCCCTACGCACAGTGGCATAGCCAGCGTTGCAGCCAAGGAGGAGCGACGGAGAAAAAAGGCGCCGGTCCTTCGGTGGCATTTTGGCGGCCCTGCGCATGCGCCGAAATGCCGCCGAAAGACGGAGCGGTGCATGCGCAGGGCCACCCCGCTTCCCCATCCGGAGCATTGTCCGGGGCACCGAGACCCCCGGCCATGCTCTCAGGGCCGGAGTCCCGGCCGGAGCGCTGGGAGTCCGCGGCCCCGCTGCGCCGGCCAGAGCACCGGGAGCCAGCCCGGGGCCCCGTTCCGCCAGCCGCCCGGAGCGCCGGGAGGTGGGAGCCAGCAGGCCAGCCCGTGGCCCCATTCCGCCGGCTGCCCGGAGCGCCGGGAGCCAGCCCGCGGCCCCGTTCCGCAGGCGCCACTTTTGGGGAATGTGGTAGGGGAAGTGGCCGCTTCCCCTGAACCCCGCTAGCTACGCTACTGCCTACGCATACGAAAGTTTTGCAGCCACTGGGAATCATCCCAGACCTGCAACACAATACGGTCCCACCAGTCTGTTATTGTTTCCCAGGCCTAGAATCGGCGTTCCACAACATGAACCTGGCCTAATACCACCATGATCTCCCAATCGCCACATGCCATGCTTCTAGGAACGTCTGTGTCCATGTCCTCATCAGTATAGTAATCGCGCTGTCGTCACTTCCTCGCCCGGTTTTGCAGATACTGCACATACTGCTGGATAATGTGCGAGGTATTTACAATGGTCAAAACTGCAGCAGAGATCTGAGTGGGCTCCATGCTTGCCATGCTATGGTGCCTGCACGGGTAATCCTGGGAAAAGGGTGCGAAACATAGGAGAGCTGTTCGGTTCAAGATGGCCGATAAAAGGTGGTAAATGGTTGTCTTCTGTAGCTTTCATGGAGGCGGGAAGCTCGCTAGAGCTGCAAGAGTGGGAGAGCAGAGTTTGCGGCAGAAGCTGTGCGGCTCAGTTCACGATGGCCGAAAAATGGTGGGGAATTGTTGCCTTCTGTATTTTCCACAGGAGCCCAGGACAGACAACATGGAGAAATTAGCTAGCGATGCAAGAACGGGAGAGCAGAGTTTGGGCAGAAGCTGTGCTGCTCGGTTCACGGTGGCTGAAAAAAGGCGGGAAATGGTTAGATAAAAGAGTAGATAGAAAGACAAGAGGGCATGCGAGGTGGATTCATAGTACCAGGAGACAGGCGGTGCACCGTACTGCACCGTCTGCTGGCAGTATGGCAGCTGCTGTAGCTTTCATGGAGGGAGGAGCGAGTGATGAAACACACCCAGAAACACCTGCCAGAATGTTTTTGCCCCATCATGCACTGGGAGCTTAACCCAGAATTCCAATGGGCGGTGGGGACTGCGGGAACTGTGGGATAGCTTCCCACAGTGCACCGCTTCGACATTCTATGCTAGCCTCGGTACTGTGGACCCACTCCGCCGAATTCACGCGCTTTAGTGGGGACACACAACACCGAATGTATAAAATCGCTTCCGAAAATTCGAATAGAATAAGTTCGAATTAATTTCGTACTGTAGACATACCCTAAGAAACAGAAAACAAATGAAATCAAATGTACTTGGCCTCTGTTACCTGGAGAAAGCTTTTTACACTGAATGCTAACACCTCTGTGGGAAAAGTCAGGTATGAAGCATGAGCCAAACACTTGTATTATTCAGTTACTTTTAGCGTCATTTGAATCCAAGAAGTGGTTTTGGTTAGGCTGTTTTTCAATTATGCTATGGAGGTAAAAATTGATTTTAAGTGGTCTGAGACTCAGTCTTAATAAAGCTGTCTGATAAAATTGGCTTTTTATCTGATGGGGGAAGGAGTCAGGAAGGAAGAAAGAGGGGATTCTGACAGTTATTCTTATTTTCCAGAATATTGGAATTTAGGACTGTTCTTTAATGTTTTTGGACAATGCTTGTTTATTTTTTAGACTTATTAAGTATTTTTCTCTATGACCCTCCAGATTCCAACAACTGCTACACCACATTCTTTTCTAAAGTCTGGGCTACACTAGGAAATTAGGTCAGTATAACTACGTTGCTCAGGAGTGTGAAAAATCCACACCCCTGAGCAACAGGTAAACCACTCTAATCCCTGGTGTAGACGGTGCTAGGTCAGTGGGAGAATTCTACCACCTCTTGGGGAGGTGGCGTGCATACACTGACAAGAGGACCTCTCTCATCAGTGTAGGAAGCATCTTCCATGAAGTGTAGACAAGCCCAAAGTATCCTTGTGATCATTCATCTTTTATACTGGCAGGAAACAGACAACGATCTCGCAGAACTGTACAAATTACCTCACAGTGAAACACTTATTTCTTGACAAAGTGACAGTGAATTTTATAAAACCTTTCGATCAACTTTGGAAATAAGGTGTTGGGTGCAAACCTACGGTAAAGTGCCTTTCATTCATGGGCAGCCTTCGCAAGTAAGATAGAGAGTCTGGTTTAGTGGTCCAGTCCTTGGGTTGGTCTCCCAAGATTCTTGGCTGAATAGGTTTGTATGATCCTAATGTTCACTGAATTCTTCTTCGTTCCAAGGTAGATACATTGAGTAACATACAGAGTTACAAATGGACATACTGTCTGTCTTTCCAGGGCCTAATTTTTCTCCCGTTTAGCCCAATGGAAAAACTCCCATAGGCTTATGCAGATTCATGTCCCAGGTCCACTTGGCGAGAACATCCCCTCCCTGAACTGCTTTGTATGTGATGGCTACTGCCATCCCAGGCTATGTTGTGATGGTGAGGCTACAGCATACCTTGAAGGACAGGGGCAGAAAAGAGAGAGCACAGGATGAGAAGAGCAGCAAGTGGGTGTAGTAACAGAAGAGGATGTGGAAGGCCAACAAAACAGGAGAGAAAGTAGGAGGAAAGCAAGAGAGAGGAGAGGAAATGGTAGGGTTTGTATTTGAATTTCCTTTTGTTACCAGTACATTCAATTATTACTGTCAATTAGATCAGCAGTCAGAATAAAATACCTCCTTCCCCCTAACATGTTTTAATCCTCATTTGAAAAGATTTCTCCCCCGCCCCAATATAAATAAATAAATACCTGATCCAGTTGAAAATGATGAGGGATTTTTAGTTAAGCAGAATTTAATTATTGTGAGAGATAAATTGCTGCATAGTTCTACTTTTGCTCAACTGAATGAAACATCTACATGATATTTCATCACAATCTATATCTACATCACAATTGATACGTCATTATACTCTGTATCTACTTTTGCTTTTGACCAGATCCTCAGCTCATATAAATTGGCATAGCTCCATTGAAAGATGTGGTCCATTATGTCTATACTTGTTTTTCAAATATTCCGTGCTAGAATTAATTCTGGATATTTTAATGTCTTGAAAAAGACATAACTAATCCAGTAAATGAAAAACCTATTCATCATAGTTCGGGTCTTACATACACCACACCATTGTAACTTCTCTGACTTCAGTTGAATCATTCCTGAATAACACCCCATAAATAAAAGTAGAATCAAGTCCATCATATGGTCAATGCTTATAGTTAAATGGGATTTTAATTTAAAACAATATATTAGCTATTTTTTTCTGCATTGTCAAATTGATAGTGCTTTGCACTTACAGCATGTAGCATAAAGAACAGGAGTATTTGTGGCACCTAAGAGACTAACAAATTTATTTGAGCATAAGCTTTCGTGGGCTACAGCCCACTTCATTGGATGCATAGAACGGAACATATAGTAAGGAGATATATATATAGACATACAGAGAACATGAAAAGGTGGGAGTTACCCTACCAACTCTAAGAGGCTAATGAATTAAGATGAGCAATTATCAGCAGGAGAAAAAAATCTTTTGTAGCGATAATCAAGATGACCCATTTCAGACAGTTTGAAACCTGTCAGCATGTAGCATGTTTATCTGAGGATCTCAAAGCATATAATAACTGATGATGCCTTACAACAGTCCTGTGAGGGATGCATTGCTACCATCATTCTCAGTCACATATGTGACCGGTTGGATCACAGAAACCCTCTTGGGAGCTGCCACCTGATATGCCAAGACTACTTCTACCCCTGCTTTCCCTGCCAGCTCAGGACTCCAGCACCCTGTCTTGCTGAACCAGACACACCCGTCTGCTCCAACAAAGACACAGGGTCTGAATTACTTACATGGCACAGGCAGCACAAAACATATTCCTGTTATGTCATATTCCCATAAAGCATTATGGGGTGCAGCGTCACAACATATATTTAAGGTCACATCATATCTGGCTCCAGTGATTGTTGTGGTGTATTGCTCTTGTTTCTAGTTCAGAATGAAATGGGTTGCCTTTGTGGCAAGTTGATGTGGTCAGAGTTGCAGTAAATAAGGCTTCTGTATTTTAACATTTTTCATTCTTCATTTTAAACAATGAGCACCAACCATGTGTTCCTCCTCCATGCACAAGCAGGACTACATACCTAACAAATATGAACAGAGAAGAGGGAGGCCTGCTGGAGTAAAATCTCTGAATTTTACCTCTCCTCTTTATTCTGGGCCTGTCTTCCACCCTCCCCTTCAATGAAATTCTTACCGCTCCCCTGCTTCTTCGGGAGCTGCACACATGGCATTTATAGCTTCTAAAGGATTCTTAACAGCAGCACAAGGCTATGACCTCTCCCTGGAGACCAAATCGTCCCATCTGTAAAAAATTCAGCCTCTGGTAGCCTAGGGACATTGAGAGACAGTCATTTTCTAACCTGACTCTCCCACGTGTCATGCAAGGCATTGCCACTGAGGCTTTAGACTTATGTTAAACGTGTACATTAAATGAGTTGCAGTGGCAATACCTGAGCAAAGCCCCCAGAAATAGTCCTTGCACAGCTTATTATGTCTCAAAAGCTGATTTAATTTAGATGTTTTCCTTTAAAAAATACTTGCAATAGACTTTGTATATTTATTGCACGTGGCAGAGTGAGCAGCTTTTTAAAATTTGATCCTACTTATTTAGCAGTTCCCTGCATGCCCCGTAACTGGGTCACAAGACTCAAATATTTTCCAAATAATATAGGAAAAGAGAAATAGTCTGTTTAACTGATATCCTAACAATAACACGATTTCATGCCTGACGCTGCACTCCTTACTCACAAAAAACTCCCGCTGAAGTCAAGAGGAGTTTTACTTGAGTAGAGACTGCAGGATTAAATCCTTTTAAAACATGCAAATATAAAACAAAATGCAGGAATCCGTACAGTGATTTACTGGTACATAGAAAAGGAAGCAGAAATAAGTCATAATCTTGAATGCACTCCTTCCCCTTGCCCATCCCCCATGTCACCATCTGTACTAGTCCTCATAGTCTTCTCTATAACAAAACCCTGCCCACTTAGGCTATTATTGATCCTCCACTCCTTCCCTCCGCCTTTCCTTTGTCTGCTCGGTTACAAGCTGGAAAGTCATTCCTTCCTGTTTTGGTGGCGATTCCATTCCTAATGCAACTAATGGTATTGGGAATCATTGTAGTGAGCAAGAGAAGAGATTGTAGGCTGAATTCTGATCTCTGTTACACTGATCTAGATCTGTAGTAGCACCATTTACTTACGTGGAATTACTTCAGATGTACACTTTTGTCACTAAGATCAGACTCTGGCCCTATGTCATTAGATTTTCTGCAATTCTGAATCTTAACCTCACAGGTAATGAGGAATTCCCATTCATTTGCGTCTGACCACAAAAAAACAGTAATATTGAATGTTATCTCTCATCACTAATAATTACACTGCATCATTTGCATAGTGCTTTTTTTAATATGGAATATGCTTTTGGCATAAAGCTTTGTATATAAATACTTTGATTTTAAAATTAACAGTATAGGTTCATTAATTTACTTGATTCCTTTAGTGTAAACAATTATGAAAGATGATAAGGTTCTACATGCTCATTTCTAGAGCAAATTAATTTAAGATTTCTAAATAAATTCATTTATTAATACACTGTTAATTTGCTATATATACTGTAATTTATATGTTAAAGCTAGTAGTTTCCTTCAAAAATTGTTTAAAAGCAACTGTTTGTGCCTGCTGTACTTGTTCACTGGTTCAGAGGGTCAGTAGCAATTTCATGTGAATGGGAATCAAGGGATTATTCAAGAAAAGAGAGTTTTAGAAAATGGAGCAGTGGGAAGTAAGGCTCAGGCAGGGCCGGCGCTTCCCCTAGGCGACTCTAGGCGGTCACCTAGGGCGGCAGGATTTGGGGGGCGGCATTTTGCCGCCCTTGGCGGAAATTCGGCAGTGGGGGGTCCTTCCGCTCCGGGTCTTCGGCGGAAATTCAGCGGCGGGTCCTTCACTCGCTCCGGGACCCGCCGCCGAAGTGCCCCGAAGACGCGGAGCGGAAGGACCCCCGCCGCCAAAGACCCCAGGCCCCCTGAATGCTCAGAGGAGGAGCGCTGCTGCCTAGGGCGGCAAAAACCCTGGCGCCGCTCCTGGGCTCAGGGCTCACTCCAGCAAGCCCAGGGATAGAATTGAGGTTGAAGGGAAGGAGCTTCCAAGCTCCATCCATGTACCACACAGAGCCCAGGTTGTGAATGTTTTGGGCCAGATTTTGATTTCAAATACACACTGATGTAAATCTGGATTAGCTGTAGTGAAGTAAATGGAATTATTCTAGATTTACCCAGGTATACCTGAGATCAGATCCTGCCCCAGATTCAGCTGCTTTGTGCCAGCTACCATCCTCCCTCTTTGTATCCTGCCGTCAACTCTACCCAAGGGCTAAACCCCATATCTCTATTGTGGACATAATGCAAACCCTGAATCCAAACACTCACTAACCTGGGGGGTTGAAATCCAGCTCCAAATCTGAATATTCCACAAGTGGAGGGTGTTCCAGCTGGGTGTTCGGAATCAACCTGTTATTGAGATAGATATGAGCTTGCAGCTCAAATGTAACCTGGTTTTGAATGCACTGATCTCCTTCTTTGAGAAAGTAACAGACCTTCTAGATAAAGGAAATGCGGTGGATCTAATTTACCTCGATTTTAGTAAAGCGTTTGATACTGTGCCACACGAGGAATTATTGGTTAAATTAGAAAAGATGGGGATCGATATGAAAATCCAGAGGTGGATAAAGAACTGGTTAAAGGGGAGACTGCAGCGGGTCGTACTGAAAGGTGAACTGTCGGGTTGGAGGGAGGTCACCAGTGGGGTTCCTCAAGGTTCGGTTTTGGGTCCGATTTTATTTAATCTATTCATTACTGACCTCGGAACCGAATGTAGGAGTGGGCTAATAAAGTCTGCGGATGACACAAAGTTGGGAGGTATTGCCAATTCGGAGAAGGATCGGGATATTCTGCAGGGAGACTTGGATGACCTTGTAAATTGGAGTAACAATAATAGGATGAGATTTAATAGTGAGAAGTGTAAGGTGATGCATTTAGGGATGACTAACAAGAATTTTAGTTATAAGTTAGGGACGCATAGGTTGGAAGTGACAGAGGAGGAGAAGGACCTCGGAGTCCTGGTTGATCGCAGGATGACTATGAGTCGGCAATGTGACGTGGCTGTGAAAAAAGCTAATGCGATCTTGGGATGCGTTAGGCGAGGTATTTCTAGTAGGGACAGGGAGGTGCTGCTTCCGTTATACAAGGCGCTGGTGAGACCTCATTTGGAGTACTGTGTGCAGTTCTGGTCTCCTATGTTTAAAAAGGATGAACTCAAACTGGAACGGGTACAGAGAAGGGCCACTAGGATGATCCGAGGAATGGAAAACCTTTCCTATGAAAGGAGACTCGAGGAGCTCGGTTTGTTTAGCCTAACCAAAAGAAGGCTGAGGGGGGATATGATTGCTCTCTTTAAATATATCAAAGAGATTAATACCAAGGAGGGAGAGGAATTATTTCAGCTCAGTAGTAATGTGGACACGAGAACGAATGGATATAAACTGGCCGTGGGGAAGTTTAGGCTTGAAATTAGACGAAGGTTTCTAACTGTCAGAGGGGTGAAATTTTGGAACAGCCTTCCGAGGGAAACGGTGGGGGCGAAAGACCTCTCTGGCTTCAAGATTAGGCTTGATAAGTTTATGGAGGGAATGGTTTGATGGGATAACGTGATTTTAGTCAATTAGGCATTAACGTGCCATCGCGGGTAAAATGAGGGTCCGGCTGTAGAATCTTGCCTGTATGCTCGGGGTTCTACTGATCGCCATATTTGGGGTCGGGAAGGAATTTTCCTCCAGGGTAGATTGGCAGAGGCCCTGGAGGTTTTTCGCCTTCCTCCACAGCATAGGGCAGGGGTCGCAGGCTGGAAGATTCTGTTGTGGGTGGGTCAGCTTTTGTGGCCTGCATCATGCGGGAGGTCAGACTAGATGACCATATTGGTCCCTTCTGACCTTAAAGTCTATGAGTCTATGAGTCTGGTTCTGATCTGATGCACCTTGATGCAAAGTAGGAGTAGCTTAGTTACACCAGTGCAAAACTGGTATAAGTGAAATTGGAATGAACTCTGGCTCTGGTTTAGACATACAATGAAAATATTAATATTCTAGTCACAAATACACTCTTCTTTATTAACAATGCCTGTATCATCTTACATGTCTTTTATTATATTCTATTCAGGTTCTTACGCCACCTTCATCACTGTAGTATCTGAGCACTTTCCAGCAGTGCATTAAATGACATAACTAACATCTGTGGTTTATCCTTTCTTTCATCCTCATCCCAGCTGAAGAACGGTATGTGCAGTGTAGTGTTTTGTTTTGGTGTGTTGTTTGTTTTATTTAATATGGCATTAGTTCACTGAAAAGAAAAATTAGATTTATAACTGCTTATGAAATTAGTCCTAATCTCCAGGCAAACAAAGAGCAAATGGTAGAGCTTGCCAGACTTTTTTTTTCTCCGTGGGAAATTTCAACACAAACTTGTAAAGCGTTTTTGTCAACATTTCTCATCTTTTCATCAAAAAATTTAGATTTTTCAGCTGAAAGCAAAGTTTCCAGCTGAAAACTTTTCAGTTTTTTGACAAAAAGCTAACATTTTCTTAAGAAAGCAGTTTTCATGAAAAGACTGTAGCTGAAAACTCATTAAAAAAGTTTCAGCAGACATTTCCACCAGCCCTTCTATATAGTGCTTCAGAACCTGCTGGGGCTGCAATGTTAACTCCAGTTTCACGGGTCTCTTAACTCCTGAAACACAATATACAAAATCTCATTTGTTTTGTTGAAATTAGAAGAAAAGAAACAGAAGTAAAATGCAAAGCCCGCCTCAGGGTTTGGAAGAGCACAAAGGTAACTTTTAGCAAGCTCTCAGCTCTGCATGAGGAGCTCTGAGACAGCTGAAGACCCATCCATGAGCCATTTCACTGACTGCCCATTGAACGGCATAATGAGTTTAAACTCCCTTTCTTTCATGGCCTGGATTCACCCAGACACCTCCTATATCTTTGTCCTGATCCACTTCCTCTTCCCCCTTTCTCCACGCTGCCAAAAATGTGAATCTGTATCACTTTCAGCTCCTCTCGCAAACATATCAGTGCCTCCTTCCACGCTGCCCTTTATGCTGAGAATGTTTCCCAACCTGTTCTCCAAGTGACCTCACTGGCCTCATTC
The DNA here is from genome assembly GCF_028017835.1 of Emys orbicularis. Classification (NCBI taxonomy): domain Eukaryota; kingdom Metazoa; phylum Chordata; order Testudines; family Emydidae; genus Emys; species Emys orbicularis. The sequence goes on along the minus strand of NC_088683.1, from coordinate 260,409,531 downwards.
AGATCCCTCCCAAACTCTCACTTCTGCTGTCTCACCCAGGAAAAATGTGTGTGGATGAGCTGGAAATAAAATGAACACAGCTCTCAAGAGATGTGCATGGCCCATTAGGCTGAGTAACATGTTACTCTTATTATTGTCACCCTTTCTCCCCAAGCTGTCCCTGTTTATGGCCCTTTCTTGTGTCATGTTATATTTAGGCTTGGTCTACACTGGGGCGGGGGCAAGGGAAATCAATCTAAGATACACAACTTCAACTACGAGAATAGCGTAGCTGAAGTCGACGTATCTTAGGTCAATTTAGATTGACTTACTTCACATCCTCGCGGCGCAGGATCGATGGCCGCCGCACCCACATCGACACCGCTTACGCCTCTCGCAGCGGTGGAGTTCCGGAGTCAACGGGGAGCGCGTTTGGGGATCGATTTATCGCGTCTAGATCCGGCAAGTAGTGTAGACGTACCCTTAGATTGTACAATGGGCTGGGCAGGAACTGGCTCTGTAGCTGTTTGTGTGACATTATTCAGACACTTGAAAACTAAATAATAACAATAATAACTGAGAAAAGGGCACCTATGGCTGAAACCCTTTGACCACACAGCTGACCCTTTCAGCCAGTTCTGGAGCCCCTCCGTTTCACATGCATCCCCTTATCTGAAGCAGCCTACCCCAAGCACATGCTGACAGGCACATCTGCCTCTCCCCTCATCAAATCACTACCACAACCTCATCAGCTCAACACCTGCCAACCAGCCACCTCCCAGGTACCCTGCCTGCCCAGTGCCTCCTGCTGGATCTTCTCCTCCCTGCTCACTCTTCTCTCCCACATCTCTCTCCCTTACTGCTTTGATTCCCTCTCTTCCATTTCTCTCCCCTTGCTCCATCTCGCTCTCTTCTGCACCTGCTCCCACCTGCCACTGTTTTTCTCCCCTTTTTCCTTTACTCCTGATAAAACATTCAGAAACAAAGGGGTTAAAATTTTAAATGAGCAATGACAGGTTTGTCTCCAAAGGTAAAGCCATGTAGGTAGCTATATGGCCCATATCACACCATTGTACAGAAGGGGAAGTGATGTGTGGGGTAGATTAAATGACTTGCCCAGGGTTACGCAGGAAGTCTGTGGCAGAGCTAGGGACTAACTCTAGGTCTTCCACCTCATAATTAATAGATTCAGGGAGAAGCTCTAAATTGGGAACATATTTTAAACATCAAACCCAAAGCTTGGAGCCACATGGGAGCATCCCCAAATTTCAGGACTCTTATCTGGCAGTTTGGTCTTAGCACCATTATGTACAAAGCGGCAAAGTTCAAGTTGGTTGAGACCCAAACTCCCTCAGGATTGGGAGGTGCTTAGCTATGGGGATTTGGTTTGTGCCAATCTCCAATAATAACCCAAACACCTTTACAAACATCTTTTTAACAACGGATCTCTTTTTTGAACTAGATATTTTTTTCATTCCTGTTTAGTCAAATGATAACTCATTTGAGACTTCATAGGGGTTTTATTTTGAGTAGATGTTTCCCTTATTCTGCATTTATTAATGAGGTGATAAACAAAGCTGTTTACTTGCGTCCCTTTCAATAGAGTCTAAAGTTTTTTGCGGGTATATTTTAAGGCATGAGGTGATTATCCTTGGCACAGAATCAACAGAAATTTTTGTTCACCTGTCCACAGAATTCACCTCTGAAATGCCTCTAAATTCTAGGTAGTGCTCCTATGCATTCACCCTACACTGGCTATCTGTTTTCACATCCACCAGAGAGTTTTCAAAAAACATTTTCTACTGTGCCAAAAAAAACACAAGTTTATGATTCACTTTCAGACTTTGTTCTCCTCAATGACTTGTTTGTGCACTATGCAACAAAACAAGAGACTTCAGAAACTTGCACACACAGCAGTATTCTTGTTAATGCCTTTTAAGCATATAATAAATGCATGTACAAATAAGTGGGGGAAGGGTCAAGCTATCTTTTTATGGTATTTTTTTTTTCAAATTAAACATCCTCTGCTCTGAAAAGCAAATGTAAAGATATAAATAAATGAAGACCTGAATGTAAAGGGAAATGATCCAAACTGTTTTGAAATCCAGACTCCCCATCTGAAAGGAAAGTGTGATGGAACCTTTCAATTGTTTTAGGCACCAAAAAAATGAACAAATATTTAAGTCACATTTTACTATGAATGGGCAGCCTGGCTCCCATAACAAACATAGCCTCCAGCTCTACCCTTCCTGTAACCGTATCTTAGTGGGTAATAACTGAGAATGCCAAATAAATTCAGGACAAACTGCTGAGGAATAAGGCCAACACAACCCAAAACTGGTGGTTATTCTTTTATAAGATATACCAAACCAGCCACATAAATAAACTCTTGTTTCACCACACTGGATAACAAGAAAACATAAAGGCCGTTTCTTCAGGCATTCCAGTTCTTATAACACCACCAAGAACACTGGATTCAGAGATGAGTGGTTCTTTACAACCAATCTCATCAAATAATAGGTTCTTCTGATCCGAAAGGACCAGCCACACACCCAGGTCAATATATAACTTAGATCTTACCCAAAAAACATGCTGGTGCCAATTCTTTAGTATCTAAAATCTAAAGGTTTATTGAAAGAAAGAAAGAAAGAAAGAAAGAAAGAAAGAAAGAAAGAAAGAAAGAAAGAAAGAAAGAAAGAAAGAAAGAAAAGTGAGAGTGAAAATTGGTTAAAGGAATCAATTTCATACAGAAATGGCAAAGTTCTTGGTTCAGGCTTGTAGCAGTGATGGAATAAACTGCTGGCTTAAGTCAAGTCTCTGGAACACATCCACAGCCTGGATGGGTCATTCAGTCCTTTGTTCAGAGCTTCAGTTTATAGCAAAGTTCCTTCAGAGGTAAGAAGCAGGATTGAAGACAAGATGGAGAAGATGCAGCTGCCTTTTATAGTCTTTTTTCCTGTGGAGGGAATCCCATTGTTCTTACTGTGAAAAATTACAGCAACAAGATGGAGTTTGAAGTCATATAGGCAAGTCCCATGTCCATTCATTTCGCCTAGTCACAGCAGGACATTCCATTAAGTGTAGATAGACATCTCCCATGGTCCATTGTCAGTTAAATGTTCTTTCAATGGGCCACTCAATTTGAATAATCCCTCCAAGATGTGCTGGCTAATTACTTTGTGGGCGTTCCCCCAGGAGCAAACATTTGAAATCCAAGTATAGAGTCAATACTTATAGCATCACATACAAAAATGATACATGCATACAGATAGCATAATCATAACCAGCAAATCATAACCTTTTCCTAGACACCTCACTCAACAACCTTTGTACAATATTTGCTGCAAATATATAACAGTGGTTGCAACAATGATCTATATGGTCATATTTTAATCAGATAACGTCACACTTCCCCCATTTCTAGCCCTGAACTCAAAACACATTTTTTTAGAATTGGTTAGCTTGGGGGGAGGGATAGCTCAGTGGTTTGAGCATTAGCCTGCTAAACCCAGGGGTGTGAGTTCAATTCTTCAGGGGGCTACTTAGGGATCTGGGGCAAAATCAGTACTTGGTCCTGCTAGTGAATCCAGGAGGCTGGACTCAATGACCTTTCAAGGTTCCTTCCAGTTCTAGGAGATAAGATATTACCATAACATACAATCACTGATTGTTGGGGGAGGGAGGGGGCATTTCTTTCATTATTCTGCAACTTTGCTTGTGGATTTCATCCTGCAGTGAACAAGGAAGAGCCAGGAATTTACAAGACAGTAGTTTTTTATTAGGAGATTTCCAGCTCAAGTTTACATAGTTTATATAAATTTCAGAGAAGCATCTAGACTTTTGGGTATTTATCCAGACCTAATCTCAACTCTGATAGTTTGCCCAGGACACTAGCGCTCTCTCTCTCTCTCTTTTTTTTTTTTTAAACATATACCTATTTGCATCAACTCACCCAAGAAAGTTCCAAGGAACTAGCCTCAGATCTGCCTCTACCTGTCCTTCCCATCTGTTCTCAGGCTAATCACACTAATCAGAAATAGACCACTAAAGTGAAGAAGTTGGGGAGCAGGATCAAACAATTGGGAAGTATAGGGAGATGAACTCCACTCTGGAATGTCAACTGATTGGGATGAGGGGTAAGAAGGTGGGATAAAGTATAAGGGCTTCAAGTAAAGATTTTGGAATCTTGGTAGGAGAAAAATAGATTTATCTTGGCATGGATGCACAGGTAGGGATGGATGAACTTCAAAAGGAGTGTTTAGTTCTATTATGGTAACACAGAGCATTACGGTAACACAGAGAAGCCCCAACAAGCTGAGCACTGAGAAATAATGAGAAACAGTACCTGCCACGAAGGGTTGATAATCTAAAATACACAAGGACAGACAGGAAAAGTTTTGTTGTTCTCATTTTGCAGAAGGGGAACTGAGGCACAGAGAGGGAAAGTGACTTTGCCAAGATCACACAGAAAGTCTGTGGTTAAAAGCCATCAATTGAACCCAGGTCTGCTAAAGCACTGTCCAGTGCCTTACTCAGGAACCTACCCTTCTTCTGGCATTTGTGTCCAATTTAGATAAACATAAAGTCTCGCTGTGTGTCTGAATTATAGCCAGAGTTCTTGAGTGATTTCCCCCTGAAACTACATCCTTTGCACAACAGGGCTGGCTTATGCATCTTCTTGAGGAGAGTCCTAGCAGTCTGCAACCCCCCTTCCAGTATTCAGTATGGATCCAGCCAGGAGACTTGCACTTTCCCTCTAAAATTACCAGTCTTCTGGGCTCTCATGTGAAAATGGAGAAACCAGATTTGACTGTTGCATTTTGGATATTTTAGCCCAGAGTCCATTAAGTCTGAAATGGGAAGGGCCACTGTGTAGTTGCCACAGAGGGACTTGTTGGAGCATTGGGAGGCAGGCGGACTCCAGTCATTCTCAACATGCTCTGCTCATATTACAAGAAGACACTGTGAGATTTGAAAATCTGTGTCTATCAGGAGCTTCCTGTTCAGGCAAAAGCAAACCCAGTTATGTAAAAAGGTGTTAAATGTACATGGAAAAAATATGCTTTTCCAAGAACCATACAGTGATTACATTCACTAAATCATAGCCTGCAATCATTTTCCAGTAACAAACACAGTACATTCTGTGCAAAATCTTGCACTAAAAGAGACATTTACAATCTCAAGTCAATAAGATGCAGTTCCTTATATTTTTTTATTAAAAATAATAACCCAGACTCCCCCACAGAAGGCAGCAGTTTAGCTGTTTGTTTTTATACTCACTCATATCCTCAAATGTCTTCCAGAGGAGATTTGTGGATAAACATGTTTGTTTATGAAAAAAATCTGTTCCTAACTACATTAGCTGTATCTATGGTTTTTTTGTTTCCAATGAAATTGATCCTCGGACATTTGTTTGTTTAAAATTAGGGGGATGCACAGTTTAGGGGATAAAAGCAGAAGACAAAAGTGAAAAAAGGGGGGTGCTCAACAGCTCACTTTCAAGTAATCCTTTCAAATCTGTAGTCTCATCCTGGAGCAATTCATCTTAAAACCCAGTAAAAAATCAATAAACATTAAATATGTAAACCCATTTTTGTACTTCCTGCTTTCTGTTTTGTCAGACACAATTCCAAATGAAGGTTGCTTATATTGTTTGCACAAGGTCCCCCTCCCACTCCCCATATATTTACAGAGCACTGTTAAGGTCTCCCTTGAAGCAACACTTTATATCCCACCTGTTTTCCAAATATCTCATTTGTTTCAGAGTATGTACAAGTACCCTGTGGTACTGGACCTTTTTCTGTGTCATGTTTGTGATATAGACGCTACCTCAAGTAACCATGTTGATTTGCATCCAGGATTGTATATTGTACAAAATACATCTTTATGCCTATCCTGGAATGATACGTCTAAATAAATAATGTAACTCATTTTGTATAATGATTATTTATTTTTATTTCCGTGATTGCAGTGAGGCAGTGAATGGGGGAAGACTTGACAAACAGTAGTGTGCAGATATCTACACACAAGTGACAACTGTGTAAATATGCTTTTTAGAAAAGGTGCTACACGTCACTGACTTGACACAGAACAGCTGTGTCCAGACAGCACTAAAAAAATTCCACCTGCTAGCTGATGTATTCTTTATGAGTAACAACTATTCTTTGGAAGAGCAGAGGTGTCACTGGCTCTGTTTTATTGATGCATGATGGCCACCCATGGAATGATCATGGTGTTCTTTTGAAATGGAAAGCATCTGCTTTAGCTAATGAACATGCTTTTCCTCTGGATGTGATGAGCAGAATTAAAAGTCAGAGGACAGTTCTTAGATTAAACTTATTCACATAGCTAGTATAGCTTTTTCCAGTGGGTTTCTTTCTACCTCCCCTAATAAGCCAAGGTTCCCTTCTTTCAAATGGAGTAATGCAAATTACTCTTGCCCCACAAGGTATTTCTCATCAATTATAGTGACAAGAGAATAACAGGAGTACTTGTGGCACCTTAGAGACTAACAAATTTATTAGAGCATAAGCTTTCGTGGGCTACAACCCACTTCTTCGGATGCATATAGTGACAAGAGAGAAAATGATCAAAATGTAGCTGAAAAGGAATATCAGCTCCATCTGAAGACAAAAGGGTTTGAGGATCTCAGGAGAAGGTCCTCTCCTCATAGCAGGAGGGCCACAGGTTTCAGTGTCTATTCAAGATGAGTTGATTTTGCAGACTGCAGTGAGCAACCTCTTTCGAAAAAGAGGTTAAGCTGAAATCCTGTCTTGTGAAACCTGCAATCATCTGCTGACTGTGAGAAGCAGCTAATCACAAGCAAATATCCTTATATTGTGCAACCTACATAAAATCCTCTTTTCTTATGCACAATAAAGATCTTGTTATTATCTCCCACCCCACCCCCCTTTCCTGTTGTCTTTTGAATTTCCATAGGATAGTGGATCACCATTATTATTTCCCCTTTGGCCATTTCCCACTTTATGATTTCCATCGCATAGGCTGCCTGGGGTGTCTTTCTTCTTTCCTTGCCTTCAGTTCAGGCTGCAGTGCACAGCAACGTTTTTGACTTTCCTTTCACTGTTCATTTGCAACTTTGTATGTTTTATAGTGCAAACTTTAATTAGAAACCACTGCCCTCCTTTTAGATAACAAGGGTCAGAGAGAATCCATTTTCAATACACTAGCTCGTTCCTTTCTAGAGTGCAGAATATTTATCTAGTGACATAGCACAGTCCATTAACCAGCATGTAACTGTTCTCCCGTTTTGTTTTTCATTCCCAGAAGGGAAGGCAAAAAAAGAATAACAGTATGAAGAAACTAATTTCTTTGCCTAGCTCACTGAAATTTGAAAAGGTGCCTCAGGCTAGCTGTTTCTGTTAGGAATAAGTGTATTCTGGCTTGCTCAGGAACCTTGTGAATCTAGGTCCTTAATAACTATAGTTAACAATCCATTTGATTAATTTGAAAGTAAATTCATATTTATAGTGCTCTAGTTTTTGTTTATATAATAAGGGCTTGATTCTGAACTCACTTAAACCAGTTTTGCACAGGTGTGACTCCACTGACTTGATTTACATTACTTATAAAGTCATAATCAGTCCCTATGACTCTCTCTCTCTCTCTCTCTCCATGTATGTGTATACATAAATAGCATTCATGTAAGATTAAGGGTGCAAGATCAATCACTCCAAAGTCAGAAAATTCCAACAGCTAAGGCAGCTCTGTTGTGCTGGCAACAGTAATGCAGCCCTGTGGTCACATCCTGTATATTTTATGGTCTCTATTAAAAAAGATGTTTTATGTGACAGTTCATTTATTAATAGATGTGAATTGTAAACTGCGGATTTTAAATTTCATAGCTGTTCAAGTAATTTGAAGCCATCATAGCCTGATATTAGTACTGTAAAATCCAAATAAATAAACAAATTAATAAAGTTGTTTGCAATGTTGTTGTAGCGATGTTGGTCCCAGGATATTAGAGAAAGACAAGGTGGGTGAGGCAATATCTTTTATTGGACCAACTTCTGCTGGTAAGAGAGACAAGCTTTTGAGCTTACACAGCTCTTCTTCAGGTCTGGGAAAGATACTCTGAGGCCTTGGCTACACTGGCGCTGTACAGCGCTGCAACTTGCTGCGCTCAGGGGTGTGAAAACGCCCCCCCCCCCCGAGCGCAGCGAGTGCAGCGCTGTAAAGCGCCAGTGTGATCAGAGTCTGCAGCGCTGCACGCTCGCTCGCAGCGCTGCAAGCTATTCCCCTCGGAGAGGTGGAGTACTCTCTGCGCTCTCGCAGCGCTGGCGGCGCAACTACACTCGCGCTTCACAGCGCTGCCGTGGCAGCGCTGGGAAGTCCTGAGTGTAGCCAAGGCCTGAGTGTCACAGGGATTGTCTACACTTAAAATGCTACAGTGACGTTACTGCAGCTGTGCTACTGTCGTGCTTCAGTGTAGACCCTACCTATGCTGACAGGAGGGGTTCTCCCATCAGCACAGGTGATCTGCCTCCTGAGAGGCAGTAGCTAGATTGAGGGAAGAATTCCTTTGTTGACCTAGCGCTGTCTACACAGGGACTTAGGCTGTCTTAATAATGCCATGCAGGGGTATGGATTTTTCACAGCACTAACTAACATAGTTAAGCCAACCTAACTTTCTAGTGTAGACCAGGACACAGCTAAATACAAGGTTGGAATAGATAAGAAGTTAACACATGTTGCAAGAGACCATTCAAAGTGAAGTGGGCAGTTAACACATCTACCTACAGTCATAGGACAAAGGAGTGTTAGTGGGTTACAGATTGTTATAATGAGCCATAAATCCAGTCTCTTTATTAAGTCCACAATTTTTGATGTCTAGCAGAGTTATGAATTTAAACTCCCAGGGTTTGTCTCTTGAAGGTGTTACGCGGGTTTTCTTGGAGGCTGAGGACTAAGAGGTCAGATATGGAGTGATTGTTTAGTGAAAAGTGTTCACCCACAGGTGATGTGGTGGTTTTGTCTTTTATCATTTTTCTGTTCATTTGAGAGTGTAGTGATTGTCTGGTTTAAACCACACAGTTGTTGTTGGAGCATTTAGTACACTGGATGAGGTAACACCATATGTTGTGAGAGGCATGTGTAGGACCCACGGATCTTGAAAGCTGTGTTGTGTGGGATATTGATCATTGTAGCAGTGGAGATATGTCTGGAGGTTTTGCATCTGTTGTTATGGCAGGGGCTGGTGGCACTTTGGTTGGTGTGTCCTGGTCTATGGAGCGCTTATTTCTGGTGATAAGGTTGGGGGGTTGTTCAAAGGCCAGAAGAGGGAGTTCTGGAAAGATTTCTTTCAGGATGTCATCCCCATCAACTATGGATTGCAGTTATTTAAAGACACCACACATGGTTCCAGTGAGGGGTGATAGGTGACAACTAGGGGCGTGCAGTCAGAGAGGGTTGGTTTTTTTTTTCTGTATTGAAGCTGGTTCTCTAGGGGTATTTGGCTATTCTTGGCTATCCATGGGTCCAATTCCATGATGTGGTCTACTTCTCTGGTATAATGTTCTTGTTTGGTGAAAGCAGCTAAGATCTGTATCCTGGACTTTCCCCTCAGTGCATATTTTGTGGTATCTGAGTGCTTGGCTGTAGATAACATATTTCTTGGTGTAGTTTGGGATGGTTACTAGATCTGTGAAGATAAGTGTGGTGTGGTGATATGTCAGTTTCTTGTATATAGTTCTCTGTAGGGTCCCACTATGAAGCTGATTGTGGTGTCCAAGAAATTGAGGCTGGTTTGAAAGTGTTCTAGAGACAGTTTGATGGATGGGTGGTGGTAGAAATTGATGAGGGAGGGAGGTTAGGTCATCTGTCCAGTGGAGTAAAATATCATCAATGTATCTCAGATATAAGACACCACTGGTTTTGTGATGTCTTAGTCCAGAAATTCTTCCTCAAGGTCACCCATGAAGATGTTGGCGTATTGGGGAGCCCACCTAGTACCCATGGTTGTTCCCAAAGTATTTGTTCTTGAATGTAAATTTGTTATGGGTGAGGATGAAATGGATGAGTTTGGTGACGTGTAGATAATCTACAAGACAACAGCCAACACTCAAGCCAGGTCTATACTCAAAAATTAAATTGACCCAGCTACATCACCCTGAATTACATAGTTAAGATGACCTAGGCTCCTGCATAGACAGTGATAGATTGACAAAAGAATTCTTCCATTGACCTAAATATCACCTCTGGGGGAGGTGGATTAACTATGCCAACAGGAGAACCTCTCCCTTAGCGGTAATGAGTGTCTACACTGAAGCCCTACAGTGGCACAAGTATCCACCCCAAAGACATCTGACATGTATTTGTCCTATGACTGCAGAGGTGTTAACTACCCACTTCACCATGAATGGTCTTTTGTAACATGTATTAACTCCTTATCTGTTCCATCCTTGTATTTAGCTGTGACATTTTGAGTACCTTTCCCAGACATGAAGAAGAGCTCTATGTAAGCTTGTCTCTTTCAACAATAGAATTTGGTCCAACAAAAGATATTACTTCACCCACCATGTCTCTCAAGTCACACTACACACCTATGGGGGTATAACTACGTTGCTCAGGGGTGTGAAAAATCCACACCCCTGAGTGACGTAGTCTTACTTGCCAGCTTTGTGTTCTTGGGGAACCAGGGTGCAGTACCCAGCCTGTCTGATTCATGAAAGACCTTCCCCCTCCCCCAGCCTCTGCTTGAACCAAAGCCGATCAGAAGAAAGACTTACAAAAAGCAATGAAAAGGCAGTGAAAGACACACCTAAACCCTCCAGACAAGGGTGACAGGATTAAGGAAACTCCCCTAGGCTCAGTTGCATCAAAGATGGGACAGGGAGGCATCCCCATTAGCATACAAAATGGAGAACAGAGATTCCAAGGCAAGAACCGCACTGAATTCTGGGACCAGAAAAGCAGGGAAGCACTGCATGATGGGGGATCTCTGCTCCAGATGTTAATGAACCCACGCCTGCACACACCCAGCTCAGTAGTTATCAGACCAATTCTAGTAATAAATCCTTTATTGGTATACAAAATACTGAAGCTGCCTAATTGCTCCCGCGAAGGAACACCGCCAGGAGTAATCAGTTCCTATTGTTGCCTGAACAAATCAACTTTGGTATACTCCCTGAGCCATTCGTTTACCCACAAATAAATCTAGTGTTCTCCCTTGAACCATTGTTGTTTCCCTACAAAAACCCCTACCCATGCTCAAGTAAGTGCTCTGATGCCTGGATCCAAAATCTGCATCAGTTCCATTGGGACTTCATCTTCTCCTGACTGATTGTGCTGGGGGCTCTGCCTGCCTCCAGCATTCCAGACCCTCAGCTACCACCACCTGATCGATTCAAGCTTCATTAAATGGTAAGAACCCATCTCTCTCTCTCTCTCTCTCTGTAGGTATAGCCTTCTGACCCTGACTTGCGTGATCAGTTATAGTTTTCTAAACCTGACTTTCATAATTAAATGTAAATTAGATTTAATATTATAACTGTTTTGTTTGTTTGGCTCCCCTTGTATGGTTATTACCTGGCAATAAATAACTTTCATGGTTAAGCTGGTTGCTTCTCTCTCTCTCTCTCTCTCTCTCTCCCCCCCCCCCCTCGAGGGTGGTTTTTTTGGCTTCCCCATTCGCTCTGCAGCAACGATCCTCGTACCTAAGCTAAGAGATCCCTGCAGCACCCAATAATCCTGTGGGGTTTGCTCAGCAAGTGGGTTACTACCAGAACAATTGTAACGTGAAAGTGGGGATAGGGACATGCTGAACCTGGAACATATGAGGGGGGCCACTTGGAAGTGCTGCTCGACCCAGCCTGTGAGTCCAGGGGCATATGAGGCTGGCAGATTGAAAGTGCTGCTCGACCCAGCCTGCTCAGGCGTACTCTATTCCGGTGCGGTGCCCATGGCATATGAGGGTGACAGCTTGGAGGTGCTTTTCGACCCAGCCTGTTGAGTCCAGGGACATATAAGGGGTCAGCTTGGGAGTGCTGATTAACCTGGTCCTCTCAGATGCACTCTGTTAATGTGTGTGTGTGTTCGTCTGATTCTGGGGCTGGAAGAACCCAACCCTGGGGAACCTAGGTCCTGCAGGATAGCTCCATTGGGAGGGAACTTGCAGCAGGGAGAAGTAGAGCTCCATATGAGAACACAAATGACACAAGCAGTACATTGACAGAATTACAGACACACACACCCCTCCTGAAGAGTAACCCTAATAAATGAGCATACCCCAAAGTAACGGGCAAATCTGGTAACAGTAGTTATACTGACCTCCCCCCCGCCACATGCAGACAGCTCTACGTCAGCGGGACAGCTTCTCCTATCAACATAGCTACTGCCTCTTGGGGAGGTGGATTAACTATGCCTACGGGAAAAGCTCTCTCGTCAGCATAGAAGCATCTTCACTTAATCGCTACAGCAGTGCAGCTGCTTCAGTGCACCGATGCAGCGTTTTAAGTGTAGACCTGCCCGCAATTAATGAAGTGTAATATGTGAACGTTTGCATAAAGGAAAGAAGACTAGAAAATACTAACTTTTAAGTGGGCTGAGAGATTTTCACCTTAATATAGTGTTTGTGACAGTATTTTAGAGGCCATTTTCTATGGTTTATTTTTTTAACACATGTGCACTAATTAGCTGCATGTTAAATTGCCTGTGCACACCTGTATATGGCATTGCATTTAAATATACACTGCCAGATTTAAAGTAATATTCTATTGCATATATTCAGCACACAAGTTCCAAATGGTCCTAACTATGCTTCTCAAGCCAAGCAAAGGTGTTATTACGTAATGAGGACTGTGTCCAAGAATGTCAGGTGTTCAGTTTCAAACTTCAGCTATTTTTTGCTATAACCCTGTAAAAATAGTTCTTCTAGAATGTTCTTAGATGGGAAACATGCACCTGTTTCTCCCTCACTTAACTCAAACATGGTTCATGGGATTTTTCTCAAACTTTCAAAACCAAATTTCTCCTTGGGCAGAGATTAAGTGTGCGTGTGTGCACAGACACAATTCTGAACATATGAAAACAGGGTTAGCATTACAATTGTACTGCAACCTTACTATAGCAGCTATTACCAAGTGCCACTCTAACTTAATACATATATAATAGTAATAACAAGCACTATAGAGTGCATTCCATCTATAGGCCTCAAAATGCTTTACAATACAATACTATCAGGAAGGCTAAGATTTTGTCACGGGTATTTTTAGTAAAAGTCACAGACAGGTCACTGGCAAAAAAGAAAAATTCACGGAGGCCATGACCTGTCCGTGACTTTTACTAAAAATACCCGTGACAAAATGGGGATCTGCGGGTCCCCACACCAGCTGAAGCAGGGTAGCCGCGCAGGGGCTAGGAGCCAACTGCAGCAGCTGGGGGCTGCGGGGTACCCCTGCTGCCTGCAGCTCTGGGGGTTCCCCCGCTGCCTGTGGGAGCTGGGAGCTGTGGGGTGACCCCGCCTCATGTGTCAGCCGGGAGACAGTACATTTGCGAATGTCATGCTTAGTTAGTGCCTGTAACTCACGTGATAGCCATCTGGGTGGCAATGCTGAAGTGTCAGAGTTCAAATCTTGATGATGCATGGGGGAGTGGTTATGACAGTTACACATAGAATTAAATGTCTGTGGCCTGGGTTACGCAGGAGGTCAGGCTAGATGACCATGACGGACCCTTCTAGCCTGAACACTATGGACACATTTACTCTTCCAGTTGTAGCTGTGATTTCCGGCTTGGGTAGATGTGTGTGTGTAACACGCTGCTGGGACTATCCAGAGCTGTGAATCACTGTGTTACCTCTCTGCCTCAGCAAGAGGTGAGCTTTGCTGGAGATTAGACTTTGTGTCAGCTCCCTGCCACACCAGTCTGTCTTCCTCACCAGCAAACTCCCCAAGGCTTCCCAAACCTCACCTAGCAGGTAACAATCAGTGAACTCCAGCCCCCGAAGTTCCTCAGAGACGTTTCTCTGCAATGCACAGCCCCTATCACTGTGCATTCACAAAAGATATTAAGTTCACTGCTGGTTCATAGTAAAAGAAAACAAGTTTATTAACAAAAGAGCATGGATTAAGTGATACCAAGTAAAAGAGATAAAGGTAGAGATGGTTACAAGCAAAATAAAAGGGAAAACATGCAGCAAAAGTCTAAAACTTAATCTAACAGGATCAGGGGCGCTGGAACAGGGTGGGTGGGCTCTCCCACTTTTTATCAGCCATAAGAGCAAGTGATAGGAAGAGGGGGCAGAGAGGAGCAAGGGGAGCAGGGTCTTGGGGGGAAGAGTCGGCGTGGCAGAAGGTCTCGTGGGGAAGGGGCGGTGTGAGGGCAGGGGCTCAGAGGAAGGGATGGTGCGGGGGGCAGGACCATGGTTCAGGCACCCACATGGCCCCCCCACATATTTAGAGAGTCTCCGTCACTCCTGAACAAGATATACTCTTTGTTCAAGATGGTTTCTCTTACCCACAGTCTCCTTTCCAGCCTTTTACTGGCCAGCCTTGTCAGGACCCCTCACAGAGATCAAATGGCTTGGTTTCTTTGCCTCTTAAGGTGAAGGATAAAGGTGGAGTCTCTCTGTGTTCCTTATATTCCCAAAGGAATTGTCTTTGTCTTACGAGGCAAGAAGGCCTCCTGGGAGACTTAGTCTCCTGTGTCTCTCTGGGGTGTAGGAGCCATGTTAATTCTGTCTCTCGAGTTCTGGAACAGTATAACCCCTTCTCGTTATACTCAACCTCAAAGCTCAATAGCTTTGTTAACTACTAATATGTAAACTGAGGTAAACCCACATTCTTTGGCAAGGATCGATCTATTTATCACCTTTACCTAGGCTAGTCCATCTGGTCTTCAACATGTTCTAGCAATATCATACAGAGGGAAATCATAACTTCACATATAGCATTAACATATGCATTTTACAATGATATTAATAACCAGCATGTCAAGTATCAGAGGGGTAGCCATGTTAGTCTGTACCCACAAAAACAACGAGGAGTACGGTGGCACTTTAAAGACTAACAGATTTATTTGGGCATAAGCTTTTGTGGGTAAAATCCCACTTCTGCAGATGCATGGAGTGAAAATTATAGATACAGGCATAGATATACTGGCACATGAAGAGAAGGGAGTTACCTTACAAGTGGAGAACCAGTGATGATAAGGTCAATTCAGTCAGGGTGGATGTGGTCCACTCCCAATAATTGATGAGGCGGTGTCAATATCAAGAGAGGGAAAATTGCTTTTGTAGTGAGCCAGCCACTCCAAGTCCTTATTCAAGCCCAAATTAATGGTGTGAAGTTTGCAAATGAATTGTAGCTCAGCAGTTTCTCTTTGAAGTCTATTTTTGAAGTTTTTTTGTTGAAGGATGGCTACTTTTAAATCTGTTATGGAATGTCCAGGGAGATTGAAGTGTTCTACTGGCTTTTGTATGTTACCATTCCTGATGTCTGATTTGTGTCCATTTATTCTTTTACGTGGAGACTGTCTGGTTTGACCAATGTACATGGCAGAGGGGCATTGCTGGCACATGATGGCATATATCACATTAGTAGATGTGCAGGTGAATGAGCCCCAGATGGTGTGGCTGATGTGGTTGGGTCCTATGATGGTGTTGCTAGAGTAGATATGGGGACAGAGTAGGCAATGGGGTTTGTTACAGGGATTGGTTCCTGGGTTAGTGTTTCTTTGGTGTGGTGTGTAGTTGTTGGTGAGTATTTGCTTCAGGTTGGGGGGCTGCCTGTAAGCGAGGACTGGCCTGCCTCCCAAGGTCTATGAGAGTGAGGGATCGTTTTCCAGGATAGGTTGTAGATCATTGATGATATGCTGGAGAAGTTTTAGCTGGGGGCCAGTGGTGTTCTGTTATTTTCCTTGTTGGGCCTGTCCTGTAGTAGGTGACTTCTGGGTACCCGTCTCACTCGGTCAATCTGTTTCCTCAATTCCCCAGGTGGGTATTGTAATTTTAAGTATGCTTGATAAAGATCTCGTAGGTGTTTGTCTCTGTCTGAGGGATTGGAGCAAATGTGGTTATATCTTAGTGCTTGGCTGCAGACAATGGATCGTGTGATGTGTCCTGGATGGAAGCTGGAGGCATGTAGGTAAGAATAGTGGTCAGTAAGTTTCCAGTATAGTGTGGTGTTTATGTGACCATCACTTATTTGCACTGTAGTGTCCAGCATGTGATTAGCTTTCATATGCTGTCTCACAAGACATATTGTGTACAACATTGTTTCAGTAGGGTGTGAATATAGGGGTGTCTAGGGTTATAATATGAGCTAGCAGCACTAAAATTATCAGTGGAGCTGCAGGATGGGCTGGCTACCTGCCTAGGGTCCTGGGTGGGATTGTACTCTGGATGACTATCCCGTCCCACTGCTGCTGTGGCTGCCCGGCTATCTTTAGCATGCTAGCTTGACCAAAGCTAAGCTAGAAAAACACTTCCAGATCAAATAGAGACATATCCTTAAATTATCGTGGATGGGAATATTTTGACTAAGTACACCAGGGCAAAGCTCTAGTTTACAGAAAGTGTCCTGGGATCTTTGATGGCCATGTCAGTTTTGAAGGTCGCATCTGAATTCTTCCCCCAAACACACACATAAATCTACATGCGACTTAACTTATCTGCTACAATTGTTTTGACTTTGATCCATAAATAATAATTATTATTTGTGACTGTTGGTTCCCAACCGGTTCTGATGAATGTGGGATCCAAATGGCATTTCTGCTTAGGTCTGAAACCTGGTAGTGGCAAGAATTTGCCTGCTTCAGTTTGCCAGTTCACTTTCCTGCTCAGCTTCACTACCTACATTCATAGAGAATTTGATCCCATAAAATTTACATTCTAGCAATGTCCACACCCCTGGACTCTGCCATTTCTCACTCTGCCTGCACTGGAGTGGGCAATCAGCCAGACTCATTCAGAATTATAGGCTGTTCTTTTTCCGCAAACAAACCTGCAGAAGTAAACATAATATCCTTGGCTCATGATGATGGTGAGTCACTTCTGGTTGATGGGTGGTGGTTGAAAGTATTTGATTATAGTAAGGAAATGTTTTCTTGAGAAAAGAAACATAATAACCCTACTTAGCATTTTGAAAGCTTTGTACAAACTTTAACTAATCCTCAGAACATTCCTCTGAGGTAGGTAAACATATTTATCCCTATTTTAAAGATGGGAAAACAGAGACATGGAGAAGGCCACTGTAGTGGGAAGGTCTAGTGACCAGCTGGCCTAGTGGTCGGCTTGTGGCCTTACAGATTCTGCTGGCCTAGTCATCCCAGAGGGAGCCCCAGCTGTGGACTCAAATCACCCCCTTGTGCTCCAATTGTCCCAGAGCTCAACACTACAAAGGAGGGGGAGGCAGGCAATGTAGGGGGATCCAGGGCCACCCATTCCACCGGGTCCCAACCCAGGGCCCAAGGGGTCTCTCAAAGTGTCCAGCCTGATCACTGAACTACCCCAAATTACATTACCCCACTATCTACTAGTCTGGAGCTCTTCAATTTGCTGTTTGGTCTTGGGCTTAGCAGACTCCCCTCAGTCTCTCAGTGTCCAGTTCAGTTAGACCATCTCTCTCAGGGCTTTCAGCTCCCAAAGAGGGCGGGGAACCCAAGTCCCTGCTGCTATCATAGTCTTCACAAAGTTGTTGCTACTCCGTGAGCAGCTCTCAGCTTCAGCTTTGCTACCTGGTACCACATACAGTTCATTCCCTTTTCTCCTGGGCTACCAGTGTCCTTTTAAACTGTTCTCCACTGCGAACATGCCCTGCACCTGTTGAGGAGCCGGGCCTCTAGGGTGACCAGATGTCCCGATTTTATAGGGACAATCCCAATATTTGGGGCTTTGTCTTATATAGGAGCCTATTTCCCACCCACACCCCCACCCCCATCCTGATATTTCACACTTGCTGTCTGCTCACCCTATGGGTCTCCCTAGCCCAGTATTGCTCTACTCATCTTCTTGGTTCCATGGGAGGCCTGTAGATCCTGTCACATCCACACTGTGGGTCTCTGAGGGAGCCAGGATTAGAAGCTAGGAGTGCCCATCCAAGCATGTATTGTACTAGATTATGCTGTTTCTCAATACCATTTGTAACTATTCATTAAAAAAGAAATAGGAAGGGAAACCAATAGGAACATAATAGATAGCAGTGACCAGAATGCCAGCATCTTCAAGTTAGGGGTGTTTTGATTTAGAGCACTAGCTGTAGGTTTCTCCCTGGTGTTTTAGCTCCTGTTCAGATTCTGTCACAAGGGACTGTCAGGATTTGAGGAGGAGGAAATACAGGAAAACATTGTTCTTATGTACTTTCTTCTCCTTTCTTCATGAGCTCTGATATGTCCCTATTCTTATTTCCCTTTCCTGCTTCCCAATGCACCCACTGTCACCTACTGACCTCCCTCCTCTCCAAAAAAACCCTTCCCAGCCTCTCTCACCCATTCCCTCCTCTCCACCTGAAAGACCCTTCTAATCACTGCCATCTGCTCCCATTTTCTTCCCTCAAGAACCTGATGTTCTTACACAGGTCTGGGTAGTGCAGTATGGACATGCCAGCATGGTTGTGGGGCCCGAGTGTCCATATAGGAGTGTGGATACTCAAAGCATGGGCTTGGAAATCCAAGTCAACAAGACAGGTCCCACAGACCCTTCTTAGCACGTGTATTCGCTTTATGTTCCTAGAAACAGGACGAGGTTATTTGCAGGGGGAAAGCTTGGAAAGTGTAAAATAGCCCCTATTACTTTATGCTAATAGCTTTTAACCAAACGTGGAGTGTGATTTTGTTTTTGCCAATGGAAAGGCAATTGAAGATTTGCCAAAAGCAGAACTTGGCCATCCTGGCCCACCCCTAATTAAAACCGGCAATGTCTTTCTCTGCAGCATGATTTTTCATGTGTCATTCTTTCCCTTAGTACTAGGAAAGATTATATTGTTCTTACAATTTCTCTATGCAAGGTTGTTTTATACATTTAACTCCATAGAAAAGTAGTAAATTCCCTTGGATTTACTGTTACCTGCACACTGAGCCTGGCAAATTGTACTAGAGAGAAAGCACATTAAAATATAAGGAAAAGGTTAAAAGCTACATTAACATTACACAAAGATTCATTGACTTCTTTTTTTCATTTTGCAAGAAACTTCAGAAAGGAAACCTGCTATTTTTTCTATATTGGGAATATATATCGGGCATTTGTAGAAAACACCTTATCTTCAAAGAGATACTCTTGACATAGACTTTGAATAAGTAATTTCTTCTACAACCCCCTCTTCACAAATCATAAAGCAAATCATCTTTCAGTTGAGTCTTTTCAGCTTTCTCACTTAATCATGAAACTGAAACCTTTCCCTGCACAGATATTATCCTAGCAATGAGTAACCATTCACTAATCTCTGGGCACATCAAGGAAATTTAGCTGCCACGTCTGTGTTTCCAACCTGTGGCCTGAATTTTCAACAAGCACTTTTAGAAATGGGTGATTGCTAACAAGATGTGAATGTAGTCTTACATGCCTAGGTCGTTGGTTTGACTCCAGCACTAGTGACAATTGTTATCATCTGATGACTATTTAGTGGCTTTCATTAAATGAACTGATAGCCTCGGTTTAGTTCCTAGTGAGCAGGTAGGTGTCCTCATTACACAAACCACTAGTAAAATTGACACATTGGATTAGTCAGTAAAGTGTGCAAAGGATTGATTGGACACGGAGTCTCTCATCAAACGTCCTCTCATGAATGTAGATGGTCAACCCAGTTCAGGACTGATGCACAGTATTGGAGAGAAGTTGGCAGTATAAAGAAAGAAACTTACACTGTTGTGGCCTCTGCTGTATCAGTTCTGTTCTCCAGGAATGCCTGGCTAGCAGTTTTCATTGTCCCTAATTTAATTTACTAAAATTAAAATGATTAAGAACAATCAAGAGTCTGAATTCCACTGCATTTCATACCATTTCCAGAAAGGATAACAGTTCCTATGGACTCTAATTTTCTTCTGCTTTTTCATGGCTTTTATCTCACTAATAACCTACTCTACTAAATGGTTCTTTGGCTTTGATTAACAAGTAAACAAGCAACTGTTTCACTGTCCAACCCAATGGGAGGGTAGCTGATGGTGCTCCAGGAAAATGTTAATGAAAGTCCACTGCAGTCTGGAATCCACCTGTGAATTAGATAAGAGCTTATCTCGGTTTGGAAATCTCTAAACTTTAAGGAAATTTTCATCTGACTCTAAATTAACCATGAAGGGGAAAGAGGTGGGCATCACTGAAAACCTCTGCTCAATATGTTGGTCAAAAAAGCAACAAGCTCTTAGAATGCACAAGGAATAGGATAGGAAGTTATACTGAAACTATTATAAAACCACTGTGTACATCAATGTATACTCTACCCTGGGATTCAGTCATTCGGTGGCAAAATGAAATAGCAGAAACAGAAGGTGTTCAGAACAGAAGATGAGAATGATTAGAGATATGGATAGCCTCTGCGACTACTGCTGTATTTAGTGATCTGAAGAAGATCCACCGACACTCCAGTGTTCTGTCGGAAAGGGCCAGACAGGACAAAGAACAAAAGTGAGGGAGAGGGGAGGGGTAAAATGTGCCAGGGAAAGAAGCAAAGTGAACATGAGATCAAGGTGATGACCAGGTTGTGAGAGAACGGAAGGACGCTAGGAGTGAAAGGGATTGCTTTATCTGAGTTTGTAATTCAGAACCATTTTTATACAAAACATTTTGAACGACAAATTTTAAATGTGGGGGCTATAAAGCCCTCTTGACATTTGGTTGACTAGTTAAACCACTCACGTTTTTGCTCTCATTGTCTATGACTTCATCCCAATAATGAACCAGTACTATAGGGGAGGCTGTCGTTTATTCTCCCTATGAAGAGTACATTGCAGATAAAGTTCCCTTTACATACTAAGCACTATTACATTGCACTGTATCGGTTATAGCTACTTACTTTTTACACAGGGATTAACATGTTCACAATGCTGGGCAAACATTAGCTACTAAAGGTTAACAGCACCTGTGTAAGGTATTAGCACCTCCATTTTACAGATGGGGACACTGAGGCAGAGAGGTGAAGTAATTTGCCGAAGGTTCCAGTGTCAGAGATGGGGGTAGAACTAAGGAGTTCCTAAGTTCTCCAGCTCATGCTGCTGCTCTGTTTTACAGATCTGTTTACTAAAAATACAGAACATTTTTGTGTATGACAGTTCAGGATTAATAATTTACCAAGGACATTAGGCCCTTTGTACCTGTCATACAGTAGCAAGTGTTTAGAAGTGTTTGAACTTTTCACAAACAACTTACAAAGTTTAAATTGGCCCACAGTACAGCAGGGCTTATTGGAATCAGACATGACTTCCAGCTGATAAATACACACACAAGCTGACAGTACATGCAGAGGGGCATTAAAGAGAGAGATCAATCTTCATTTTAAACTGTTTCCTGTTCCACGTAGTAATGGTAACTGCAAGCTAGTTACTTTGTGATCTGTACTGTGTGAGATTTAGCTATGCCTGTCTTGTGGATAAAGAGGATTATGAGCTTATAAATGCAGCATCCTTCTGCTTTCTTCTGTCTTTTAACTGAAATATATGCAAATACACATAATAATTATATTTATTTTTATTCTGCTGTGATAAAAGTACACTTTTATGTTGTACATCAAATGCATTAACAGTACCTGACTGCTTAATTACCAGGAGTTTCTCTGTCTATATAAAATAGCTTAGGTCAGAAGAATACAGTTTTTGTTTCCTGTGTCTTGTTCAAGCATTTGCCTTAGTGAGGTCTGAAATGATTCCAGTATGGAAGATGGCTTCTGTATTAAACACTTTTTCAAACAGCAACACATTCCAGTCATACAATTCTAAAATCCTGTACACCGAAGAGTTCCAAGTAATATTATTTTGGTGACACCCCACAAACTGATTCTAAAATTTTCCTAAGAAAAGAACATTTTCATCATTATATGTTGGCTCACACAAAATGTTTTAGCAGCATAATTTGTTCAGATGCTTAACCTTTTTATTTAAGAAATCTTCTGATTTCTTTTCAGCTGGAGTTTGCTTTCTCACCTGACCCCAGATGTTTCAGATCCATCTGTTCAGTGTCATTCAGGTGCCTTTAAAAATCAATAGTGCTTAATAGATCTTGCTGTACGTTTTAGGTCATGCTCCTTGACCTCTAAAAACCAAAGAACAGATGCTGACAGACATCTTACATTATACTGAATATGAGCATTTGCGGCAGTAGTCTATCTCTCTAAGAATTAGAGTGGCAAAGTCATGTATTGACCTCCTGTATTTTGCTAGTAAGCAAATTGGTGACAATTTCTGTAACAGATCCTGGTATTTTTAAATAACACACCTCCAAAAATGTATCAGGTAACAGACTTTTGGTTTGTTTATTTATTTGAACACAAAATAAATATCTAATATGGCTAGGACCCTAGCGTTAGGATGACAGTATCTTATTGATGATAATCATTTGCATCATTGTTTATGGATGGTAGAAACATGTTATTTTGGTACATTTTCTAAAATAATGATCCCAAGTCATTATAGGATTAGATTGTGTATTCTGGCCCCAGTACAGCAAAGCACTTAAGCACATGCTTAACTTAAAGAATATGACCAGTCGATGAAGTGTTGCCAACTCTTATGATTTTATGTCAAATCTCTCAATGTTTGATTTTCTTCTTAAAGCCCCACTTCCTGGAGTCAGGTGATTACCTGAGAATCTCAGCTTTCATTTCAAATGAGAAGCAAGTTTCTAGCTCTCTGGTTGTGAAGAAAAGCTTGAATACGTGACCAGAGTGTAATCTAAAGTCCCCCAAGCCAGAAGGCAAACAAAAGAACCCCATATTGCTTCTTTGGCTTAAAAATCAAAAGATTTTTAAGTTCTCATTGTTTTGAGGGTCTGATTGCTGATTTTTGACTGTTTAGGGGTAGCAATGCTGCAAGGGGACTACTCCCATGCTTAAAGTTAAGCATGTGCTTCCGTATTTTGCTGGATCTGGGCATGAATGAGAGATGTTGCATTGCTGAGGAGGAGCCCTAGGGCACTCTGGTTGCACTTGGGGAAGTAATTTGTTATAGGTCTGTCATAACTATAAAGGGAAGGGTAACAGCTCTCCTGTGTATAGTACTATAAAATCCCTCCTGGCCAGAGACTCCAAAATTCTTTTACCTGTAAAGGGTTAAGAAGTTCGGGTAACCTGGCTGACACCTGACCCAAAGGACCAATAAGGGGACAAGATACTTTCAAATCTTGGGGGGGGGGGGGAAGGCTTTTGTTTGTGCTCTTTGTTTAAGGGGTTGTTTGCTCTTGGGACTGAGAGGGACCAGACATCAATCCAGGTTCTCCCCATCTTTCTAAACAAGTCTCTCATATTTCAAACTTGTAAGTAAAAAGCCAGGCAAGGCATCTTAGTTTTACTTTGTTTTCTCAACTTGTAAATGTACCTTTTACTAGAGTGTTTATCTTTGTTTGCTATACTTTGAACCTGGGCTAGAGGGGGGTCCTCTAAGCTCTTTAAGTTTAATTACCCTGTAAAGTTATTTTCCATACTGATTTTACAGAGATGATTTTTACCTTTTTCTTTAATTAAAAGCCTTCTTTTTAAGAACCTGATTGATTTTTCCTTGTTTTTAGATCCAAGGGAGTTGGATCTGTATTCACCAGGAGTTGGTGAAAGGAAGGAGGGGGGGGAAGGGTCAATTTCTCCTTGTTTTAAGATCCAAGGGGTTTGGATCTGTATTCACCCGGAGTTGGTGAAAGGAAGGAGGGGGGAAGGGTCAATTTCTCCTTGTTTTAAGATCCAAGGGATTTGGATCTGTATTCACCAGGGAATTGGTGAAAGATTTCTCAAAGCTTCCCAGGGAAGGGAATGGTGGCAGCGGACCAGAACTAAGCTGGTAGTTAAGCTTAGAAGTCCTCACGCAGGCCCCCACACTTGTACCCTAAAGTTCAAAGTGGGGATACAGCCTTGACAAGGTCTTTTCAGAAGGCAGCTTAATTCTCCTGCAGACAACCAGCTACACAGGCCAGCACATTGGGAGGCAATCCTTGCTCGTCACAATTTCCATGTGGGGAGATCATCTGGTACATGGGTCTTGCCTTTTTCCCAGCACCAGAGTTAAAATCCAGATAGCCCTAATGCAGATGTACAAGTGAGGGGAGGTGGGGGGGAATCTTTACTCTTTGCTGTTCCTCTGCACATCCGCATTAGGGCTAGTCACAATATTGCTCTATTATTTGCTCTCAGTTATTTATAAAAAAGCATGAAACCCATTTTGCAGATAAAGATACACATGAGTCATATGCATGATTGAAATCCTGGAAATTCACAACAGTACTGGTCCTTTGGGTTTTTCCATTGGTACTCACTGTTCTATCTCATAACTTTAATATGAGCTTGTGCCTGCACATCGCATTCATCTGTGCATGCTCTAACCAATAATGGAATGCTGGGGGTTAGAGCAGCCCAACCTCCATTACAGGTAGAGCTCCCACAGTAAACCAGCTGGCATAGCTAAGATCAGAGGCCCAGATCCTGCAGTCAGAGCCACACAGGTAACCTCTGCCCACATGCAAATCTCCAGGGGGTTCCACATGAATACAGGGCTGCATCTGTGGGGATCTGATTGCAAAATCAGGGTCCTAGCCCGATAAATAGAGCTGTCTGAATACTGAATATGTGATTTGGTTAGCATTGCTATAATTGATGGGAAAATTGGTTCAACAAATAATTGTTTATGGTAATTGAGCAACTCTATAGCTGGTCGAAAGCTATTAGCTGAATACATTGTTTGATGAATAATAGCAGTATATGTCAAATCATTTCTTAGCCTAATATTTCTGCAGTAGTTGACTATATCTGCCAAAATGCTTCTGAAATAAATGTCGTCAAACTTTACTAATTCTGGGTCACTGAGAACGAAAATGATGCTTAAAATTGTTGATTGGCTCTAGTTTTCAAGATATGCTATTGGGTCAGTATATACGACCCTTGACTTGGGAATGGCGGAGGATAAGTGAGTTATAAAGGGAAGGGATCTCAATTTAAACCAGAAATGACTAAAATACATCTTTGACTGGATCTATGAATAAATCTATGACTGGGTTTGGACAGTACTTGCTTTTTAGGCAAAACAATGAATGATGCAATCTGAAGCTGGTATTGCATCATACATGATATGAATTGCATCATGTTATTCCTAGAAGTCATGGATGATACAATCATAACGAAGCTTACATCACTCTGCTGAACAAATTGCCCTACATCAGCTCTAGAAATCATACAGTGTCATGCTCTCTTATTTGTCAGTGTTTGATTTTGCAAAGGGACACATTTCTGTTTAGCCAAAGTGAGCAGAGATGCCTCGTACTTGTGTGAACAGTGCAGATAACTTCTGCTATGTTTGTGGTGAAGTGACTTTTGCATCACAAAAGCGCAGTATAACCACTATGGTTAAGAAAGCCTATCACCTTTCTTTTGGCTGCAAAACTGGAGATCAGGACAAGAGGACAACAAATCTTCGCCAGTGGTTGAACAGGAAAAGGAAATCTATGCCTTTTGCAGTGCCAATGATTTGGAGAGAGCCAACAGATCATACCAGCAATTGTTACTTCTGCATGGTGCCTCCAGTTGGGAAAGGTGTGTCAAAGAAGAAAAAGTGGACTGTGCATTATCCAAACATTCCAATTGTGGGTCCTGAAAGCCTTCCAGTTAGTGGCAATAAATTTTCTCGGAAACAACAAGGCAGACAACTACAGGTTGTTGGTGGAAAACCTCCTCAAGGCATACAAAAGCCTTGGTTGCAACATGTCACTAAAGATACATTTTTTGCACTCTCATCTAGATTTTTTTTCCACCGAACTGCGGACCAGTGAGCGACGAGCACGGTGAGTGATTTCACCAGGACACTGCAACAATGGAGAAATGCTATCAGGGCAAATGGAGCCCATCAATGCTTGCAGACTATTGCTGGATAGTGACAAGAGATGCTCCATTTAATGAATACAAGAGACAAGCCAAGAAGTGCCGAGTAGACACTGAATAGGACTAAACTATGTACAGAATAGTTTTTTGCCTTTTGTTTCATAATAAATTTTATTTATATAACCCTTTTGCTGATTTTTAAAGTGTTACATAAACAGGTGAAATATTATCATGTAAAGCAACCATAAACACATGAAAAGACCTAGGTTTACAATTTATGATTAAAACTCTACTATCTACACAATATACATAGACATAAAATGTAAAAACTTAAATATCTTAGAAACAGTAGCCAATCAGTTGTTTTAATTGTCATATTTGAATTCAGCACATCAAAATACATAATAAATAGCACATTTTATCTCTGAAGCAGACGACTTCTCAAAAATTGTAGACTAGTGTTACAGAGAAAGCTGGGTGTGAAGACTACAACACTTACATAAAACAAAATCTACTCAAGCTCTTTGGATTTATATTTTAGCCATCAGCCAGCAGATTCCCAATCTCTTCTATAGCAGAAGATCTTAAGTGCAGAAAAGGCTAGAAACAAATGCAATTAGTGTTTGCTATTGAAATTGAAGTGTATTTAAATGAATGCAGTGAGCTGGATGCTGAATTCCTGGGGAGAAAAAAGAGAGAGCTGAGGAATTCTCCTTGAGGCCACAGAAGGAAATTAGTTCATCTACATAATTCGAGGCCACCTGCAAATGAAAACGATTCCTCACATTAGGCTGTCACTCCCCAGGAAAACAAGCCATGCTAACTATAGTACATGGCTTCAGATAAATATCGTCCTAAAGAGATGAAGCATTATTGAAGAATGTGTAATATCATGCTGCAGGTTTTTGCCTGCTGCCAGATGTCTGCTGCATACTGTACTTGCAAAATATGTATCTCCATTTTCATGAACCCACTTATAAAGGTTTTGCCTGGCTGATTTTTCAAGTTAATGATAGTCAAGGCACTTGGGGAAAAGATTTATGTCAGTGATACAGCGGTTCAGCAAATTGTCAAAGAGTTTTGCAATACAATTAATCTTTTTTTCACCACTACAATTTGTAGGTGTGTGCATGTACTCAGAAGAGTTGTTATAATGTAGAGACCACAGAGATGTAAGTGCTATATGAATCAATTAGATATAAAAAAATACAAAGTTAACTTACTGCTCTGCAGATTTGTACATCTTTCTCTGCGTCAAATGCCCCCACCAAGCACTGTGGAGGCTACTGCCCTGTATCATGTTCAACTGTCATCAGTTTCACAGCATTTTAAAAAGAGCTGCAGCAACTGGGATGATATCTCAATTATAGCTGCTGCTTTCTAAATTGCTTCACCAAGAGTTATGTACTTTTTTTTTTCTAGAGGACACTCTTACCAGAGAAGAGAGACCAGGAACAGAAAGCAAGGCTGTTCCAAGAAAGGGGAGGAGCCTGGACACACCCCAGAGCAGTGTTACTCCCTGGGATTTCCTTGACACAATTTAGGAAGGCAGTAAACTGGTCCCTGGTATCAAAAAGGTTGAGAAACACTGCCCAAGAGGACTATGACCCAAACCCAAATAATGCTCCAGAGAGGAGAAGAAACTGAGACATAGGAAGGGCATAAAGTATGTTATTGTTTTGTCTAGATCTGTGTACTGTGCTTTCTAAAGTAAAGAGTGATTGGTTTGGGAACCTTTTGCAAAGCTTTTGTGTTATGTACTTCAACTACCACATGTTCCTGGAGAGGAGAACTGTAAACCAGAGTGTCCATTGGGTTAGAGCTCTGGAAAACAATGTCCTTAAGATACTAGGGAGTCTGGGGGAGCTCAGCTCTGGCGTCAGGGGCCTGGGGTGGCTGGGACAACAAGGTCCCACTTCTGAGAAGGGGTAACAGACACAGATTCTGTGCCCAGGAAATGCCAAGGAAAGAGATAATTCTGGAGCCTACCCAGACTTAGGGGAGCTGAAAAGCATGAACATGGGTCCAGTGTATAGGTCCAAACACAGCAACCTGGTGAGTGTCCAGAAGGGAAAGCTCAGTTAGGCCTGCAACAGAATGAGCTCTTTATGAAGTATGCTGAGGGCAGGGCCGGCTCCAGGCTTGTGCTTGGGGCGGCACCTGGAGGGGGGCGGCGCGGCGCTCCGGCCGCCGGGGAGAGCGGGGCCACGGCCGGGCTCGCCACCCTCCCCCCGGCACTCTGGCCGCCCTCCCCCCCGGCGCCCTCCCCTCGGCCGCCGGGGGGAGAGCGGCGAGCCCCAGCTGGGGCTCGCCGCCCTCTCGCCGCCCTGCCCCCTGCGCTCTGGCCGCCGGGGGGAGAGCGGAGCCCCAGCCGGGGCTCGCCGCCCTCTCGCCGCCCTGCCCCCTGCGCTCTGGCCGCCGGGGGGAGAGCCGAGCCCCGACCGGGGCTCGCCGCCCTCCCCCCGGGGCTCCGGCCGCCCTCCCCTGCCCCCCGCCACGGGGGGGGGGGGGCGGCCGGAGGCTTTTTTGCCTGGGGCGGCAAAAAAGCCAGAGCCGGCCCTGGCTGAGGGGCCAGTGTTACATGTGGAAGCTGTATGGTTTGAGAGCTAGAGGACTCAGCTGGCATTCCTGAGCTCCTTGGTAACACTCCGAACAAGGTCCCTCCAGAAATCTGACCAACTTTTTCCTGTTCCATTCATCATATTACAGGCTAGGACCTTGCTCCATGAGTAGTGCCATTGATTCAGTGGGATTCTTCACAGCACAAAGTGCTGTTCAGCATGAATTAAGGCATGTAAATGTTGCTGCATTGTCAGGGCCGGCTCCAGCATTTCTGCCGCCCCAAGCAAAAAAAAAAAAAAAAGCCGCGATCGGGGGGCGGCAGTTCAGCGGCAGGTCCTTCACTCCTAGAGGGAGTGAGGGACCTGCCGCCCCCGAATTGCCGCAGGTGCCGCCCCTCTCCCTTGGCCGCCCCAAGCACCTGCTTGTTAAGCTGGTGCCTGGAGCCGGCCCTGTGCATTGTCACGCCTCTATATCTGGCCCTTCCGTGTTCCTTCATTCTCTTTCCTTTCCCCAGACTATCAGATAACACCAGGAAATCATCTGAGAGCCTGCTTGAAAAGTACGTGTGTGCTAGATATGGTACTGAGAAAGTGGGGAATGATCCTTCAGTGCCATCAGTCTGGTGCTGTCGCTCTGCTTTTGATCTGTGCTCCTCTCTCTGCTCTGCCTGTCCTTTATCTATCACTGAGCAGATCAGAGGAGAATGCGTGGATGAAAGGTTTTGGAACAGGACAGGCCTGGCAGCAGCAGTATTAAAAGCTGCCCCTAAAAGCTGCTAAATAACCATTTCAGCATGAGTCTCAGGAACTATGCCTGCGTGCTCCCCATCATTTCTCCTGCCTCCAGCAGCCTTGGATGCATACGATCACCTTTCTAAAGCTCTCTAAAATACACCCAATAGCTATGTAATCCGTAATAAGATGCATCCACTTTGCAATATCTTGCTTAACAGACAGCAGCGTTTCTCAAACTGGGGTCCACGAGGGTACTCCAGGGGGTCCGCGGGCCCCGCTCATCAACTCCTCCCCCTCCCTCCCAGCGCCTCCTGCACGCCACAGAACCGCTGGGGGCAGGAAGAGGTGGGGCGGGGTTGGGGCTTTGGGGGAAGGGGTGGAGTGGGAGTGGGGGTGGGGCCTGGGGCTGAGCAGGGGGTTTGGGGGTTTGTGAAGAAATTTTAAATACAAATGGGGGTGTTCAGGTTACTAAAGTTTGAGAACCGCTGACATACAGTAAAGCAGAGAGCAAGGGTAACTGCCCTTAAAATCACAGTACTCCACGAGCCAAGTGAACAGAATGGCAACTATAGATATCTCATGACTGGCATGTGCTTTTTATATTTGATTGTTAGTGATTTCATTTCTAATAGTAGAATTGATTCTGCAGATTTAATTTGTTGTTAGCTCAGTCTAATATTATTGATTTGAACATTGAGCCTGATATCTACCAACTTGGTTATTGTTTCCCAATAATGATTTGTTTTGATATATATATATATATTGATTTGCAGTGCTAATTGTAATAAGGGTGTGACACATATGACTGGAACAAACTGGTTCTTATTTCCTGGCCCCAGTGACATGACATGGGGTTGCAAAATCATGTTATACCTCTATATCATGGTAATGGTAAATACCTACTGACACCTCTAGCTCCTGTTAAATTTACCTTCTTTTCTGCTGCTTTTTTCTGAAAATCAAATGCAAATAAAACATAACAATAATAAAAAAAACAGTCATCACCATCTAATACAGCCAATTAATAAAACACAAATAGACCAGGGCAGGCAAGCTGAACCCCCTGACAAGGTAAGAGGAGAATTCTGTCTTTTATTGGATATGTCAGTAACTACATCTCTGAACCCCAGGGGCTCTCTGATCCATTCACATAACCACTTCTCATTCTCGGAATAGTTCCATCTGCAGTGGCCTGGTTCACCACTGAGGTGGATCTGCCACCTGGAGTCTATTTGTTGCTCCTGTTTCTCTTCATTGTCAGTAACTGGGTGGACATGTATTGCTTACACCAGCATGTTGGGTATCCCTAGGAAATAGCCAGCCAGCGTCCTCCATGGTTTTGTATAGTTGTCTTCTATTCCTCCTATAGGATTGATCCTCAAGGCAGTTATGATTTATATCCTTAGTGCTCATGGAATAGTCATTATGTTAGCAAGTTGCCAACCACTCTCTGTTTGAAATCTAACATTCTTTCCTGCCCTAGTATTTCTTCTGTTCCAGTTCTTCTGTTCCAGTTTCTTCTGTTCTGACATAAAGTTCTTTTGTAATTACTTCACAATTGCCTTTGGCTCAGGAGACTTGAGACATTTGCATGATGATTTTTGTCCTTCAGCCCATTAGTCTCTGACCTGATGATCCTAAAAAAGCATAGTGAGATGTGTTGAGATATTCTAACAATGGTCAGTGTGGCTCTCTTGAATCTGCTGGGGCTTTTTCTTTTTTATTAAGTTCTTTGCTGTTTTTACTGAGAGGGATACACCTTTGCAAAATGGTTGATTTTATTGCAATGCTTCAGATGGCATCCCTTGTGCTGGATTACATTGTATTGTGTTGCGATTGTCCTCCCATGTATAGCAAGCAGGTCCCTGCCATTTGTTTACATTTGTTATTCTGTCTTCATCCCTTGGTGTGTCTTTTTAATTAGATACACTTCATTTCTTTCACTGCATGTTAACATTTGCATTTAGAAAAGCACACTCTTCACTGCAAATATCCACTGTTCTGAGTAATGTCATGTCCATTTCTCATGATGAACTCCTTGCTTTGACCTCTTTATCAGTTATACCACAGTTAATTTGATCTAATTATTCCCTCTGTTAAGTATTCGAATTCACATGACTTAGCTTTAATAGAAATCTCTGTTAACCTAATGTTCAATGATCTCACCTGGCGGCTGGCTTCTAGTACAGAAAACATGCCATTCCCTACTGACATTTATGTGGAGCAAAGTATTCTTGAAATTTCTAAATGTCTTTTTCTAGCAATTTGCAGAACTCTTCATGCTCCCAATGGAATGTAGTGTAGTTCTCCAATGCCTCTGAGCCTGTCACATACAGCCATGTGAAGAATTTCATGGGGAACCTCTCTGGTTTCTCAATACTATTTGCTTTGTGGAAAATTTGGAAGTGCTGTAACCACCTCTTTTTGTTCTCTGCCAAAATGAGACTTAGGGTTTTGTTGTTGTTTGTTTTCTGCTTGTTGTTTCGAGACACCATGTAATAACTGTATGCAGGGCCGGCTCTAGGATTTTTGCCGCCCAAAGCAAAAACAATTTTGGCCGCCCCCCCCCCCCCCCGTTTTTTAATTACCCCACCCCCGGCCCCGCCTCAACTCCGCCCCTTCCCCAAATCCCCAGCCCTGCCTCCTCCCCCCAGGCTCTCAAGCCTAGGAGGGAGGGAGGGGGAGAAGCGGCGCCCGCGCCGGAGCCACTCGGAGTCTCCCTCTCCCTCCCAGGCTCTCAAGGAGAGGGAGTAGGTCTAATGCTTGAGAGCCTGGGAAGGAGGGGGAGAAGCGGCACCCGTGCCGCGGCCACTCGGAGTCTCCCCTTCCCTCCCAGGCTCTCAAGCCTGGGAGGGAGGGGGAGCAGCGGCGCGCGAAACAGCTGTTTCGCGCGCCGCGGCTGCTCGGGATCTCCCCCTCCTCCCAGGTTTGAGAGCCTGGGAGGGAAGGGGAGACTCCGAGTGGCCGCGGCACGGGTGCCGCTTCTCCCCCTCCTTCCCAGGCTCTCAAGCCTGGGAGGGAGGGGGAGCAGCGGCGCGCGAAACGGCTGTTTCGTGCGCCTTGGCCGCTCGGGATCTCCCCCTCCCTCCCAGGTTTGAGAGCCTGGGAGGGAGGGGGAGACCCCGAGCGGCCGCGGCGCGCGAAACAGCTGTTTCGCGCACCAGCAGCAGCGGAGGTGAGCTAGGGCGGCCCAGGGCACATTTTTAGGGGCGGCATTCTGGCGCCGGCCATGCCGCCCCTAAAAATGTGCCGCCCCAAGCACCAGCTTGTTTTGCTGGTGCCTAGAGCTGGCCCTGACTGTATGACACAGAGGAGTGCTGATCAGAGAGTGATCTCTATATCTGTAACCCCTCTTTCAGTTGAAGTCGGCACCAACAAGGGCCGGGTTCAATATCTAAGGGTTCCTTTTCAACAATATAACACAGAACTGGCTTGAGCCCCCACCCAGTAATTTGGGACAATTACTCACCACCTCTTGGGCACCTCTAAGAGGCAATACTTTCCCTTTCACAAGCACAGAGTCTGAGTGTAGAAAGGAAACTTTTAGTAAAAAGGGGGAAAGTCACCCGGCATTAACTTGGGAAAACACTGCAAGCAGGATAAGCATAAAACCATGAGTAAAACACCCACTCCAGAGTACATTGGGCAGTGTCCTTTTGCCTCAGGTTCTTAAGTCCAGCAACCAAAAGTTCCTTTAATGTCCCCCTCCCTTCTCCACACCCCACTCACATTTGTTGTCCTTGGTCAGTGCAGACCCAGAGTTCAGAGGTGCATCTGCGTGAGTTCACTTCCTACTATGGCAAGAGAAGGCACCTTGCCCGCTTCACTGTACAGGCACTTCTCTGGCTGTCCTGCCAGCCACTCAGCACCCTCTGGGATGCCTCAAGTTCCCACCAATTAACACAGGGCTCTCAGTGATTTCAGCTGTTTAGTAGGGGAGGCGAGCCTCATTGTTAGTGCAGACTGGGCAGCCTCATGCATCAGAAACACTGTCCCAAAGTAGGTCTAATGCTTAGACCTGATTATCAGTGACTTCAGCTCCATTAGTGTGCAACAAGTCTCTCAACTGAATCTTAATCATCTCTGTTACTACACAGAGGAAAGGTCAAATGGTGTCTGGGACCCTGCAGCAGGCCCCTCACCACCAGCTACAAATATTGTCCCCACTCTCTCTCCACTCCACTGTGCTTTGGCACCCTTCATCCTGCCTAGCGAGTGCAGTTTAGTTGAGGGTGAATCCCTCAGATATGCCAAGCACAGTTCTGCTGCCCTTAATTCACATAACAAGGATAACAACCCTTTACTACTCCTGTCCACCTCCAATAACAAAGTGACTTGTGATCCAACACCAGCCAAAAGTGATCATTTGGGCAAAGCATTCCCATCATGCTATGCGCCTAGGCAGAGAGGGCATGTCTATGCAAATGAGATCAATTCATGAAGTCTTCTTCCCCAGCTCATGACTAGATATCAGGCTAGAACTCATGCATATTCTGCTTACATATCCTTGTCTCCATCATATTAGATCAGTCAGAATTACAAAAGGTTTGTATGGCAAGGGGATTATCCACTGACTCTGGTAGTTACTATAACATGAATAAGCATTTCAGACTGAAAAAACGCACTATTTATATAATTACATTTAGGACTGGCATAATGAATTTAATGTGTTGTAGCTTGCAAAAGTCTCCAATATATGCTTCTTAGGATACTTAGTTAGTACTTGATTTTTTGACTTGCAATGAAGAGTTTTTATTTTTAAACAGGAATTTATAATGTGCCTGTTTGTTAAAAAGCACAAAGCTCCCATTAATAGAGAGAAGCCTGAGAATCCCGTATCTCTTTCAGTCCTGTTGTTTGCTTGTTTTAAAAGGAATAATTCTGCAGGTTTTTTCCCCTTCATAAGTATTAAGACAAATATAAAAATCTTTCTATTGCTATATCACAAATAACAACATTCCTATAGCTACAGAAAACCCTCTATACAAACTGTCACAAAAGGCTATACACTACTTTTTAAAAAGCAATCATTTGATCTTCACTACTATTCCAAGACAGTCCTGGCTGGATTCATATTGCTTCCATTCTCATTACAACAGAATAATTAATGCAGAGGATGCAATTCTATTTGGAAACAACTTCAGATGAGGAAGTTATACATTTTAAACTCTGTGCTTGTTCCTTGGTGAGTAAATGCTCTTTTAAAATATTTCCGTTGATAGACAGTTTTGTCAAATAAAACTTGCTTAACAATAGTTTAAAGAAGACACTTATTTCAACACAGCCTTGTGAGAATGCGGAGGGTCAAAGATAAGCAAATAGAATGTAACAAGACATAATCCCGGGCTAATGGCACCTGTTTCCTTAGATGTATCTCATGCTTCTCTGGCAGGGAGCAATGGAAGTCAGTCATCAACTATGTTTTCCAGACATTTCTGCTAGTGCTTTAAGAGGGAAGACAACTGTCAACATCATCAATATTTAATTGCTCTAGAGTTGTTGCTGTTTTCCCTCCGCATATTAGGAGTGTTGTAAATATGCATGGAGTTGTTGCTTTCTCCCACTCGCTGCTTGAACAAATGTCTTTGTCACAATTTATTCCTAGAGTGCTAAACAATAAAGACTGTATCCTTGTGGGATTTTGTCCTAATTATCTTCCCTGTCCATAGCCTGTTGGCTTTGTTCCTTCCGATAATTCTGTTTCTTACACTGTTGCTTCCCTCAAACGTCACCGAGAAAATGTTAGCCAGTGCATGCATCTGTGAGTCACAGGGTTAGAATGTTGTGAGCATTGCAACAAATTGTGTCCTTTTTCTTTCTTTCTTTCTTTCTTTCTTT
The DNA here is from genome assembly GCF_028017835.1 of Emys orbicularis. NCBI lineage: Eukaryota > Metazoa > Chordata > Testudines > Emydidae > Emys > Emys orbicularis. The sequence continues at coordinate 260,374,463 of NC_088683.1, read as the reverse complement.
CTTTCTTTCTTTCTTTCTTTCTTTCTTTCTTTCTTTCTTTTTTGACACAGGCATTTGTCATAGTAGCTGAGCCTTTCATTTCTGGGGATGTTTAATTTAAAGTAATACTGATTCTAGTTTCTTGTTGAAAATTAAAAATGCATCTACTGAAATAGACCCTGACTCAGCAAGGTACTTAAGCGTGTGCCTCCCTTGAAGCAGTTCTTAGATTATAAGACCTTCAGGGCAGGGACTGTCTTTATTATGTCTTTAAGCAGGGAATCACCTGAACTGTCAGTTACTTCAATAGTACTGCTCACATGCTTCAGTAACTTGCTGAATCAGGGCCATATGGCCTGATTTTGCCACCCTTACTCAGGATGAAATCAATGGGACTACTTGAGAAGCATGACACATGCTCAAGATGAGTATGAACGGCAGGATTTGGCCTCAGTTATGGATAGAATGAAATAGGCCACTGAGTCATCCTCATAATTTCTCTCAATTAGACAGGTCTCTTTCATTGTCTGCAGGGCTTTTTAATGAGATAATCGTTCTAATTAGGTCTCTTGTTATAAAAGTTGCATTCAGACATGTTGCATTCATCTCCCATTCTAAGATAAAAAGAGGTTTGTGAGCCCTATATATGTTTTGGGCAGATTCCAGCTTTGGGAGCACCATGGGCTTCTGGGATCAGCACCTGCTGTAAAATCTAAATAAGAACTCAGGAGAGGAATGCTCCATGCCACATTACCTCCCTGTACTTCCAGTTCTGAGCATGATCCCAGCACTTCACCGGAACAGAACTTCACCCTCTGGATACAATATGGGATACCACATCTGAGACAATGATTTTCAGTGGAGGCTGATGACACCTGCAATGGCCAGACTTATTCTTGTTTAGTAGTGCCTCTTTCAGGAATTGCCCCATTCATTTCAGTGGGACTACTTGGGGCATAAGATACAACTCAGCATTAGTAAATGTATCAGAAGCTAGACCAATGAGAAGGCAAACCTGACATGTAAAGGCAGATTCAAAGCCAATTTACAAGACCAGGTAAAGGTCACATTCTGACCCAAGAAAAGGCAAGCAAAGCCTACCTGAGGAGCCTGCTTTGATGACTCACATAGCTAGCATGTTCCTAGTGACATGCATGCAAATATTAGGTTTAAGACCTCATAGGCTAAGCAAATGACACCGCTAATGATGTAGTCCTTTAAGGAACTCTTAACACTTTTAAATTCCATATGAACAATTGGCCGAATTGAAACATTTTCAAGTTCATCCTCTTGATGAGGGCTTGGATTTAGATAAGCAAGCCTATTTACATTCCTTGTGAATTCTTAGATTCATAATTTTGGGATATGTCTGTATCCTTTTTGACTACCCCTTCCTCTTTCTTTTCTGCCTACATCCAGGCCTTTGATAAGCTCTCTTGTATCTCCCTTTACCATATTGCTAAAATTCATTCATTTTCCTCCATCTCCACTTGCTTTGGTACTGCTGTGACCTCTTTCTCTTGGGCAGCCTGCAAGTCGCCTTGTCTATGTATTCTCTATCTAAAATGCCATTGCTAAAATCATCTCATTTCTTCCTTTCTCATTAGCTTCCTTTCTTTTTCTACATCAAGTTCAAGTTCCCAGCTGTCATCGTCAAGGCTCTCCAAAATGTCATCCTGTTGACATCTTTGCTCTCATTTCCCCCTATTCTGTATCCTCTTCCCAGTCTTGTTTCCTATTACCTTCATTTCCCACTCTCACTTCAGTGCTTGAAACAGTCTCTTACTTCTTATCCATAACGCACCTTCAAATCGACCCATTAAACCCACTTTTCACAAAGCTTTTCAACGCTGATCTCCACGCTGATCTCCTCTAGCTTCTGTCTGTGTGGTTTTCCCATGTACCACATTTGACTAAATTCGGCAGAGCAGAGCCTTTGCCTTCTTGGCGTTTGCAGACTGCTGTTTACTGGTAGAAATATTTATTACTATTGCTTGTTATTTATTCAATATCAGATGCATGGTCAAAAACTTCTGCATGGGACAACACTGGTAGGCCTGCGGTAACATATGCACGTTTTATAGGCCCCAGTTAGAGCCATCTCAAAACCACAATTTCTGACCCACAGGAAAATCTACTATTTTGAAATGTTGCTTTGTCCTGAATTGGATTGAATAGTCAAAATATAAAACATTTTCAAGGAACAGAAAGTTCCAAAAAGTTTACAATTTGGAAATGTCAAAGTGTTTCAAAAAATATTTGCATTGTTTTTACTTTCACTTTTCACGAACCATAAATATCTTCCAAGTGACTTTATGGTTACTCTTCATATGAATGTTTTTGAATATTTCACACACACACCCTCCCTCTCCCCCACCCCCCATATTTGCCTAAGGCCTTGTCTACACTGCCACTTTACAACGCTGCAACTTTCTCATTCAGGGGTGTGAAAAAACACCCCCCTGAACACTGCAAGTTTCTGGGAGCCACGCTCCCAGTGCTGGTAGCTACTCCCCTCGTGGGAGTGATTTTTTTACAGCACTGGGAGAGCTCTCTCCCAGCGCTGGTGCCATGACTACACAGCCACGTTAAAGCGCTGCCGTGGCCAGCACTTTAACGTTGCTAGTGAAGTCATACCCTAAGTCTAGTGGCATGAAAATTCGTTGAATTTAAAAGAGGGACAGGTAAGATAATCAAGTGCAACAATGAAAAATGTCAGCAGGGTTTGTTTGTCTGTTTGTTTTTGTGGGTTAGAGTCTTTCAAGAAAGAATAAATGTATAGCATGCTATCATTCTTTGGTTAATAAGAAGCATTTACCTTATTTTCTTGATGTTCGGGATAAGAAGCCATTGCTGATAATCCAGTGCCCACAAGACTTAAGAGAAGTGCTTCCTTGTTCTGAAACGTGTGGACCCGTTTGGGATTGCTTGGCACCAAGAGGAATTTCTTGCAGCTAAAATGACATCTGTAGCATTTTGCTAGCTATCTTTCTAAATCTATATTTGGTTGATACCTATGCCCTCTTAAAATTGGCATCGAATTTTGTGAGTGGGCATAATGCCACCCCAACAGATGGTGATAGGCATAGGCATGCCAGAGAACCAGTGTGTGCACCACGTTTGATCATTAAGGGATGGATTTGCATCCAAGAATGTCAAAACAGCAGTCAAGGCAGAACAGCTGAGTCTATGGTTAAGGGGATATGCTATCCCTTCTCCTGCTCTGAGCTGGATTAACTTTGAAAATGATAATTAAAAAAAACTTCTTGCACTGTGAGATTTTGGGCTCTGGCAAATCAAGATAAGGAAGAAAAGCAAGTATTTTAATGAAATCTCCACCCTTAACAGTTCTTTACATCACCAGGCACCTGCAATCTCTCCAAACAAAGAAAAAAAGGCTCCCATGCCCTGGCAAAATTTCCTGCTGAAGAGCTTGGCTGAGTGCGGAAGTGAGACCTGCAGACTACACAGTGTGGAAGCCCATATATGCTTTCTGCTAAACAGAGCCCAGTCTTTGTTTTGAGTATTCCACCAATCATGTTGATTCAAATTGGCATACACCAGCGAATAATAACTTCTTGGTGCCAACGAGTTTTAGTGCATCTGTTCTGGCAAGGAACATTGCACTGGAAAAATTAAACTCCTAGTGCAAGAAGAGTAATTCTAAATTATATATTTTACATTTTCAATTAATTTTTTTCTTGTATTTATATACAGTAGAGCTGAACTTTAGAAAAAAAAACAAGCCAAGCATAACCCTGTAGTTTCCTTCAACTGGAACAGAGGTAACATCCACATTTCAGGAACAGTTATACATCTCCCATGAAGAGAAAAAATGAAACAGTTTTATGGATATAACTGCAAAGAGAACTAACGAGTTTCCTTGACTTTTCTACTCTTGAAATGTATTTGCGGATTACTGAGGAAACACACTTTTCATCTTTTATAATATTCAGGGCTTGAAAAGTTTACTAAACTTGAGAGTTTCCTACAAGCCTGAGACCATCGGTGAGTGCCATGATAAGAAGTAGCTCAGTCCACCCACCACCAAGTCCTGCAGTTGCTTGGAAGATGCTGGGATTCTTACCAAGGTGCGGTCCCTGGATGTTGCTTGGGTTGACTAGGCATCTGAGACACTCAGTGGTTAATAGTCAGAGCCAGGGGAGCCACCCAGGCCATGGCCCAACCAGTTTGTGGCTGGGCCAAACTTGAGTGGAACTGCGACTCTATGTGCCAGGTCCCAATGTCACTCAGTCAGATTTGGAGGGGATGGGTGTAGGGGCTCATGGCCTCAAGGGGATCAGGCTGCTGGTAAGGAGGGGCACCTGAGAGGGGAAGAGGATGGTTAGGCGAGGGAGGGACTCAATGGTCCCCCACTTGAAATGGCACTCCACAGCCTCTACGGTACAGGTAAGGGATGCTACATACATAAGAAATTATTAAAATACACTCCCTGTATGGAGTGACAGTTGGTAAGGGCTCACCAGTAAGAGAAATTAAAGAGGTGGGTTTTTTTTTCATTTCTATTAACTAAGGTTTTGATCCTAAGCACTGCATTGCACAGTGTGCATGATAGCTCCACTCCAGTACAAACAAAGTCTGAGTGCAAGTAAAGTCAAATCGTAGGTATACTCCCCCACTCGGGGTGGCATTACGTTTCAAGCTCTTGTATGCCTGCTCCTTTATTCGTAAGTGCAGAATGTAAACTGGGTGTAGCTCATGGGCAAAGAAACTGAGTGTGACTAAGGAGACATGGGCTTTCATGAGACCCTCATCGTCCTAATGAGGCCAGGAGTAACTTAGCAACTGTACACCAATGTGCTCATTGAGTTCCTCCATGCTCCCTTTTCCACTTTTTACATTGAGCAAATTTTCACTTATATGCTCAACACTCCGCTCCTGTGCTGTGCAGGATCAAGCCATGAGCTCTGAGCCAATAATAAGAGGCATCAGGTAGGAATGTTACCCTGTCGGCAACTCTCTTTGAATTGCCATGATCAAGCCCCTCCAAATTAATGGGCTGGCTAGCACTTGTCCACAGGGCTAATGCTGAAGAGAATCAGATCCTGCACCATGTTAGGACAGCCTTATTCTGGATGAAGTAACTGAGGACTGGTCTCCATTACTGTTTAAGTTGATCTAACTTGCGTAACTTGTGTAACTCCATTACAGCTGGCATAGAGCTCGAGTGATGTAGTCATGAATGAGACCAGGCATATTTATTATAAGAGAGTATTAAAGATTTAGTGATAGGGCTGTGCAACTTTAGAAGATATTTCTTTCCCATTACATTTTCCCAAATTTTGTTTCCCACATTTCAGTAAATTCCTGTTTGATCAGAATTTCATGAAACAGTAATCTGCCTGCAAATCCTTACAAGGTCAAGAAAAACAATTACACTTGAAAATTGGCCCAACTTTACTGAAAACGGTCCCATTTTAATATGAAAATGAGACCCATTTCAAACTTGCAATGACATGCAAAAATGCTCAGATGTTGAGGTTTTCAAACTGCATTGCAAATATTTTGCACAACTCATACTAAGTGAGCTTAAACATGAATCTTTCTGCTAACGTATATGACAGTCCTTGCTGTTCAAACCTTGATCTTGATACTTTTGATACCTGATTTCTCCAGTGCTTCCCTGCACCTACTGGTGTTTGTTTGTCATTGGGAAAGAGGAAACCACACTGGACCTGTGCATTGTGTAGGTGAAAAGATCATACAAAACCAGCTAAAATACTCCATAAAAATTGCTTTTGTGTGCAAGATTTTTTTCTCTGTGGCTGGTGGTTTGTAATCCATTTATACTGTAATCTATTTATAATACAAGATCATATAATCTAGGTTCGGTAATATGAAGCTTCTTTTCTAAAGGCTCTAGCTAGCTCGTGTGCTCTGGATGGGGAAAAGCAATGCGTTTTTTAGGTTTTAGATTTCTGGGTTACAATGGACTTTTCTGGGTAATTTCTTTGAGTTTAAAATTTAGTGTCTCTCTCTCTATCCAGCACTATGTGGCTGTTGCCAGAAGCATTTGTATGCTGTGAATTAGCAGGCATTAATCATTTCATGCATAATTCACAGCTTGCAACAGTGATTCCAGAAAGTCATAACACCTAGCCTACATTTGCATTAGCACATAACATTTAAGTTAATATTGTTTTGTTTCTGGAAAGTGTTTTGTTGTCTCAGAGGCTGGGCATACTCTGGTCAGGAATTTACATCATAAAACTTGTTGCAAGTTTATGTGCGTATTCTTACCTTATGCTCTAACTTATACCATTATACCAGGCTGCTTCAACCGTTAGTATGAAATACACTCCACTGAGTGGCTCTGGAGCCATTCCCTGGTCTGTAGCCAAGATTCTTCCCTCCTGCTCCTTGGGTATCTCTCTAGCAGTAGCACCCAGTCCAGTTACTTGGCTTAGATGCTGGTGTCAGGATTTTGGTCTTAAGGAACCCAGCATTCAGGTAATAATCATAAACATCTGAATTTTGTGAGCCTCTGCTGAAATGAACGAAATTGCAGAATTTTTGAGGCTCACTCATTGCTATATTGTGTTCCCCCATACACAAACACCTCCTGCACATACACAAAGTGACAAACAACACTGAGCAAACCGCAAGGCGACAGCAAGATCCAGATTGATATCCTGGCCCCATTGACTTCAATGGAATTTTTGACATTGACTTTAATGGATCCAGGATTTCACTTCAAATACAGGAGATATGAGCAAGTTTGGAAAAGAGTTAGAAATACAGAAACAAAACTTCTAAAGCTTCCTTTATGATTCATATCAGGATACTGGAAAATTAGATCCTTTCAGGACGGCATAGGAAAAGGAAAGCCAAAAAACAACAACAATTGTGTGAAATTAATATTTACTAGTGAAAGAGAAACCCCCCCACATACAATGGGGCAGCATATTTTAGATGACCTCCAGATTAGGGAGGCAAAATTGTATTAATTTAGCTTAACTCCCAACCAACAGACTCAGAGACCAAATGAGGACTATTCTGGTGTGTTAAAGCAGATCAGTTCTCAAACACAGACAACTTGCTAAATTCACAGAAGGTTCCAGAAGGTTGAAAGTGAATGAGTCTGGTTTCAGTAGTCAAGAAGAGAGATAAAAATAAATTAATGTAGAGAAAGAACTGCAGATCTGCCCCTCTGCCTAACATTTGCTACAATGCCTGCAAACGAGGGTCAATTAGAAGAGATGAGGCCTGATTCTCCATTTGCACTTTGTGTAGTTACCAAAACCTGTGCAAAGTGGGTGCAGAATGCTACCAAATAAGAATGGTAGCCTTTTACACTTATTTTGCACTTTTGCAATATAAGGTACAGGGCAATGAAGACTCAGGGCCAGACTGTGCAATTTTAATCTGAAAGTAAACACCAGGATTAGTTGAGTGTTTTCCCCTTCCCCTCCCTGTGGTTATGTCTACACTGCAATCAGACACCCATAGCTAGCCCTTGTCAGCTGACTTGGCTCGCTGTTTAATTGCCATGTAGACATTCAGGCTTGGTCTGGAATCATGACTCTGGGACCCTACAAGGTGGGAGAGTCAGCTACAGCCAGAGCCTGAACGTCTACACTGCTATTCAACAGCCTCTTAGTCTGAGCCCCATGAGCATGAGTCAGCTGGCACAGGCCAGCCACAGGTGTCTAATTGCAGTGTAAACATACCCTGTGTTTCCAAGAGAGAGGTTTGGGTTGAAGTGTTTTTGTTTTTCATGAGAACTTTTGATCTGTCTGACTGATCACTGTAACTGCGAGATGCTCAGAAGACAGCTAGGAACTAATTAAATTGACTTTTATTTAATTGTTTTTTATTTATTTTGATTAAAACCTTTGCCAAATTGTACATGGACCAGATCCTCGTCTCAGTTACACTGCTGTTAATCTGGAGTAAAACACCTGAAGTGAGTAGAATTACCTTGATTGCCATGCCAATGCACCAAAATAAATGCCTAAAAAATGGTGAACGTTAACATCCTTGTGAATTTGGTGGGGAACCATTGAGATAAGTCATAATTTTAGTCAGATCATGCAGAGATTTGTTTTGGAAATTCAGATATGCAGGAAGAAATTTCCCTACATTATTCCAAAACTGCTCACTGGAACAAATAAGATTAACTCAAACCAAAAAGCAGTCTGTTGCACTAATATTCTCTTGAAAATAATAACTCATATAAGCTAGGTAGTAGTGTCTGTGAAAGTGACTTCAAAAATTAAAATAAACCACTAAAATAGAATTCCCGGCAGGTACACTCGAAGTCTAAAAATGTGATAATGATGAGAATAATACATTTCTCTGGTAGGGTTCCACTTAGAACATAATGTTCTGTTCTTGTTGGCTCATATCAAATAAGATATTGTAGCACTTGAAAACATATAGAGAAGATGCAATGAACAATGAAGACAAAAACAACAAGTAAATATATACTGCCTAAAAGATCAGGGGAAGTTAAATATGTAACATCTTGCACATATGTATATTTAATTTGACAGGTGTGTATTTAATTATGTTGTATGTGTGTGCATATACCTAAAAGCACTATATAGATATAGGCAAAGACGTTAATACCAGCTATCGTTAAGGTTACCTGACACTTTCCATATAAAACCCTGTTTTCAGTTACTTTATTTATAATTTAGCAAAACTTTAACAATTCAAGCTGAAATTTTCCATGCTGGCTCACTACCTTTCTTTTAAGAACATTTCAGCCAAAATGGTTTGGCCACTTCCAAAACAAAGAACATGGATATAGATATATATATTGACCATGTTGTTTGTTTGTTTATTTAACAACCATTTTACTGAGAAGCTCTAGTGCCTCCATACTCCAGAATAAAGGTTTGAAATTTGGCAAGGATGTTGCGTTGGTGTCACAGACACAACTTTTCTCATCCCTATAAAAACTCATCCAAATTTGGCCACATTATAAGCCACTGAAAAATTGCAGTTTGCACATGCTGAGTGGGATCATTATAGTTTAGCAGCTTCTCTGAAGATTCTATCCACACTGAACATGCTCCATCCCCTCACAGCTCCAACCTTTGACTGAACTGTGCAAGCACCATCCCCATATAGCTACTGAGCAAGGGGTGAAAGTAACTTAAAGGACTTACCAGTACTCCAGAGTCCTTGGGGGGGGGGGCGCTCAACCGAAGAGGCGTGGCCTCTACCGGAAGAGGCGGGGCCTTTAAATCCCCGGGCACTTTAAATCAGGATTTAAAGGGCCTGGGGCTGGGGCTGTGGTAGCAGCAGCTGGGAGCCCCGGGCCCTTTAAATCACCCCCAGAGCTACCAGCTGCAGAGCTGCTACCACAGCGGAGCCCCGGGTACTTTAAATCACCATCGGAGGGGGCCCTGGCCTCTGGCGGAGCTTTAAAGGGCCCTGGTCTCCGCTGCAGTAGCAGCCCTTTAAATCACCACCAGAGCCCCGCCGCCACTACCCCAGGGCTCCAGCAGCGGGGCTCGGGTGGCGATTTAAAGGGCCCCGGAGGGTAGCGGCAGTGGGAGCCCCAAACCCTTTAAATCGCCACCCGAGCCATGCTGCCAGAGCCCCGGGAAAGCAGTGGCAGCCGGGATCTCGGGCGGTGATTTAAAGGGCCCGGAGCTCCGGCTGCCGCTACCACCCCGGACCCTTTAAATCGTCCCCAGAGCCCTGCTGCCGGAGCCCTGGGGTAACGGCAGCGGTGCTCCGGCGGCAAGTTAAAGGACCTGGGGCGGGTAGCGGCGATCGAGCCCCATGCCCTTTAAATCGCTGCTTGAGCCCCACCGCCGCTATCCCAGGGCTCCAGCAGGCTCTAGGGATGATTTAAAGGGCCCGGGGAGGTAGCAGCAGCCGGAGCCCCGGACCCTTTAAATCGTCCCCAGAGCCCTGCTGCCGGAGCCCTGGGGAGGCGGCAACGGGGCTCCAGCAGCTATTTTAAGGGCCGGGGCGGTAGCAGCTACCGCAGCCCCAGTTCCTTTAAATAGCTGCCAGAACCCCGCTGCCGCTTCCCCAGGGCTCCGGCAGCAGGGCTCCGGGGACGATTTAAAGGGTCCGGGGCTCCAGCCGCTGCTGGGAGCCCCAGGCCCTTTAAATTGCCACTGGGGAAGCCGATCCGCCCTGGTATGGCGCACCGGCTCTTGCCGGTACGCCGTACCGCGGCCTACCGGCTTACTTTCACCTCTGTACTGAGCATCCAAGAGCTGCAAGGACCGAGCTGGGTTTTCCTGGCAATTGCTGCTCTCAGCTTCTGGGAGCTGCACCAGAATTGAAGCAGTGAGACTACCATGTCTACTCTCAATGCTCCTGCTGCTGGTGTCTAGGCAGTGAGGAAACTATATAAAAAACGTACTTTAAAAAAACATTAAGGCCTGGGGGCCACACACTGAATAAAGATAAAAGGAAGCATTGAATAACACCCATTAAGGGGGAATTTCCCTGGATTTTTTTTTTTTTATTGTTATAATGCAGTAAAGCCCAGAGGCCCCAATTAGTATCAGGGCCCGGATGCACTAGGTGTATGTATGAACACTTACAAAGAGATAGTCCTTACCCTGAAAGCTTATAACCAGTGACATGTGAAGGGGAAGGATACAATCAAATATATCCAATAGTAATCCCAAAAGCCGATTCTAGTGCACAAAACACAACATTTTAGCAGCAGCACTCTAACTGACCACGGAGCTCTGAAGTTGGGCCCACTATCCACGTGTCATTTTAAATCACACATTAAAAGGTCCACCTCTAGAACACTATTTTTTGTCCAGTCTTATCCAACTAGCTGTATTGACAAGTAGATCTGGTATTCAGCTCTAATAAAGATTGCTGCAGATAAGTGAATCTATTTTAGTGGAATAGCATGTGTGATTTCTCATAAATGCTTTACAGTAATGACAGCCACAGCACAGAAGCTATCAGGTCCCCCCACCCCCAGGGAACAATATATGAACCATACTTAGCATTTAACCTTTTCTAGAAGTGCAAATGAAGCAAGAGTCAGACATAGGTGAGAGCCAGTGGGGAAACGGTATAATCAAACATGTTTTCCAAAAATGTCACTCAAATATTTTTCCTGAATTTGTAGCTTGTCGTAAAACTGATGACAATTCCTCTAAATAACTAAATAAATAAAGCTGTGTTTCACTTTCATTGCCATATCAACCTTGTATTTAGTTGTGACACGCTGACTTAGTTGCCCAGACCTGAAGAAGAGCTCTGTGTAAGATCGAAAGTTTACCTCCCCAACCTTGTCTCTAATATCAACCAGACCATTACCTTGGCTGAATCAAAGCAGAAAGCTGACTCTGAAAGGCCCTTTCCCCACATAATGCAAAGTAAGAATAACAGTTGTGCAAGTATACTACCAAACATGTATAGACAGAATTTGCATGTATACTGGGCTAGACAGGAGCCCATCTGGCAAAGCACACATCATGCTAAGGTTTGATCCTGCACCACCGAGGTCCATGGGAGCTTTGCAACCAATTTCAATTGGTGCAGGATAAGGCCTGTTGTGTGCATGCAAAATAGCGCATGCAAAATGCATGGCTCTGAACTTGCTAGAAAGAGATCAGGATTTGCTGTGTGCTATGTATTAATGGTCTTTTAACTCTAAAAACCGCAGCTGATTCTCTAATGAGAATACAATTCCATTATTAACTCATTACTGACCATAGTCCTCTGTGTCTGGAAAGAAATTTTACAGCACCATCGGGACTAATATCCAAGACCTCTGTGCAGTAAATGACTGCTGCTAACAAGTTTTGCCTTCTTAAAAAGCTACAGCTATATAGTTAACATATTAAAAATACATATCTCATGTCCAATTTGATGTTGAAATTGTTGTAGTCATTGTACAGGGGATTTTTTATATCATTATTATTATTATTCTTAAGTGCTAGGCAGCCAAATGAGAACATAATTACTTCGTCAAAGTCAATAACAGCAAACAGCCTCTATCAGTTCTTGCTGTGCTCAGCACTGTTTCACAGGAACTGCTGGGGAGCTCTTCCGCCACCAAATCCATTTGACTCCATTTAGGAACTGAGTACAGGAAGGTAGTTATTGTACAAGATTAGTTTCCTGTATGCTGCAAATTGGCAGTAGCAGAAAAATACAGGAAGAATTTATTAGCTTGCGAGGTCAGCTAATAAAAAGAAAACTATGTAACTCGATCTGTTACTTGCTTTAAGTAGGATCACTTATTAGACGTCATACAAAATGAAAAATATCCTTTAACTACTTAATTACTGTCCAGGGGGTCTTCAGCAAATTCTACAAAGACTAAAATTACTGAGTCCTAAATGTTTTTATGTAAAAATTGGCCTGAGAATTTACTTTCAAGGTAGTTGCTAAGATTAGGATATCTGGCTCTGACTAACGCTGTATTGAAATACACCCTAATTTTGATCTTCACAAGCAGTCTTTACAGCCATGTTCTGAAGAAACCTCAGAAGTATGTCAAAGGATGATGTCATAATATTGGTCAGTTATAACTGAAGTCACTGCTGGTATCAGAATTCATGTTCAGAGTTTCTTGAGGTTATTAGTGAGATTAATTAAACAAATGTGGGCTGGAAGAGAAATCTAGAGATTTGAAGATAATACTAATGCTGTGATGTTCTTGGGGAACACTATACAATATGAACCCTAAGGCCAGATCTACACTACAGCTTCTGCCAGCATAGCTGTGTTGGTCAGGGATATAAAGAGGTGTGATCCCTGACTACAGCCAGCAGAAGTCCCTAGTGTGGATGCAGCTATATAGTTGCATTCATACTAGGAGCATTTTGCCAGTATAATATGCCGGTATAGCTACATTGGCAAAGCAATCTTAATATAATAGACATGGTCTTACTTAGGGGTACTGTCACAGTGCCTCAGTGGGTCACAGCTGAGAATACCAGATTCAGGACAAATTGCTGAGAAATAAGGCACACTCACCCCAAACTCATGGCTATTCTTCCATTTGATATACCAAGCCAGTAACAAAAATAAACTTCTGTCTCACCTCACTGGATAACAAGAAGTCAGAAATGCAGTCTTCTTAGGCATTCCAGTCCTTGTCTCACAACACAGACACTGGACTCTATGATGAGTGGTTACTGAAAACCAATTTCACCACATATAGGGTCCTCTGATCCCAAGAGATCAGCCACACGGCCCACAACAGTCAGCCCACAACAGTCTCCAGCACTCCAGCAATCCTTCATGCAGGCGTAGTCCTCTTGGAAATATTTTATGAAGAAGTAGCAAGAGTCTTCATTGCAGCTGGGCAGTTGAAAATTTTTTACTTTTTTATTTTATTTCATTTTGTTTGTTGATTTTTGCTGATCGCCTGAATTTGGGCAAGTCTAATTAAAAGCAGTATAAAATGTGAGTCTGTAAAAATAAATAAATAAACATAACAAGGAATAAGAAATTACTTCAGCAACCCCAGAGAAGACCGTAAGATCTGATGCAAGACATGGATGTGAGCAGTAGAATATATTGCACCACTGGAGATACATTGCTTTGCACTAGCTAAGGGTCTGGCTCACAGTCTCCAGTGCACACCAGAAAAATTTTCAATCAGCTGCCATGGAATATAAGTAGAAATTAAACAGAATGACAAATGCAAACAAATGCTGACCCCAGTGTTTCAGACTATGTGACGGGCCTAATGTGTTAGCCATCCAGCTTTTCTCATAGGGAAATCAAGGAGCATTATAACACAGGTGTGACGGGTTGGATCACAGAAACCCCCCTGGGACCTGCCAACTGATGTGCCAAGACTACCACTGCTCCTGTTTTCCCTGCCAGATCAGGACTCCAGCAGCCTGTCGTGCTGAGCCAGACACTCCCATCTGCTCCAACAAAGACCCAGGGTTTGAATTACTTGCCCCAAAGCTGCAGGTTTACCTGAAAACAACTCACAGAAGTGTGCTTGTCTTTAGCACTCAGATGCCCAGCTCCCAGTGGGGTCTAAACCCAAATAAATCTGTTTTACCCTGTATAAAGCTTATGCAAGGTAAACTCATAAATTGTTTGCCCTCTATAACACTGATAGAGAGATATGCACAGTTGTTTGCTCCCCCAGGTATTAATACATACTCTGAGTTAATTAATAAGTAAAACGTGATTTTATTAAATACAGAAAGTAGGATTTAAGTGGTTCCAAGTAGTAACAGACAGAACAAAGTAAGTCACCAAGCAAAATAAAATAAAATGCGCAAATCTATGTCTAATCAAACTGAATACAGATAATCTCACCCTCAGAGATGCTTCAGTAAGTTTTTTCCTCAGACTGGACACCTGGTACAGCTCTTGTTCCAGCTCAGGTGGTAGCTAGGGGATTTTTCATGATGGCTCTCTCTCCCTTTGTTCTGTTTCACCCCTTTATATATCTTTTGCATAAGGCAGAAATCCTTTGTCTTTCTCTGGGTTTTCACCTCCCCTCACTGGAAAAGCACCAGGTTAAAGATGGATTCCAGTTCATGTGACATGATCACATGTCACTGTAAGACCCCAAGCCTTCATTCCTCCCAGCCTGACTCACAGGAAGGCTTGCCTGCAAACAGAGCTCCAGTCAATTGTCCTGGTTGATGGGAGCCATTAAGATTCCAAACCACCATTAATAGCACACACTTTGCATAATTACAATAGGCCCTCAGAGTTATATTTCATATTTCTAGTCCCAGATACAAGAGTGGTACATTTATACAAATAGGATGATCACACTCAGTAGTTTATAAGCTTTGTAATGATACCTTACAAGAGACCTTTTGCATGAAGCATATCCCAGTTACATTATATTCACTTATTACCATATTTTTATAAACCCATATAGACTGCACAATGTCACAACAGGATCCAAAGAGCACAGTCAGCATCAAAGGACCAGTTGTTCCCTACCTACACCATCTTTAAAGAACAAAGACAAGTAATGTTCTGTGACACTAGCGATATCATGGGCCACAAGTATATTTAGTGACTTAAATTTAAGTCAATGAAGCCATGCCAATTTATGCCACCCAAGGATGTGGACAGTGGAATCTGATGCATTCTAGGATATCTCTAGTGACCCATGACATGCCAGGAGGATTTCACTTAAAGGGGGGGGGGGGGAATTAATGCTAGCTAAAATATACTTTTAGCTTTCTTAGTGGGAACACTGAAGAAATCTGAGATCAACTCCATTTCCATTTTATCTTTGCAGTTCACCTTTTAGAAGAATAAAATACATAAGTTAGTTTGCATAATATTTTGCAAATGTTATTGCTGAACCTGCAAAACTTTACTTCCATGTGTAGTCCTCACTCACACAAGTTGCCCTATGAAAATCAGTGGGCCTACTCACTTAAGGTCTATTTATTGGCACAAGTGTGTCCCATAGTATGTGACCAGGGCCAGTCTTATGGGTGGATGACATGGGCGACCACCCAGGGCGCTGTGGTCGGGGGAAGGTGCCATGGTCAAGAGGCAAGGAACGTGGCAGGCTTGGGGTGCGAGGATGCGGTAGGGAACTTAGGGTAAAGGAGCGGGGGAGGCAGCTAGGCTTGGGGGCAATGCGGAGGTGGGGACCCCAGGGAGACAGCAGGGGCCAGGAGCGATGGATGGGGAGGCAGTAGAGGCCAGGGGCGATGGAGGGATTGTTGGTGGGTTGGGGGAGACAGCGGGAGGCTGGGGGGATCAGTGGAGAACCCGGGAAGCCAGCAAGAGACAGGGACAATGGGTGGTGGGTGGGGAGCCCAAGGAGGCAACTGGGCCTGGGGGCAATGGGGGGGGGTGGAGGGTCGGGGGAGGCAGCGGGGGCCAGGGGCAATGGGGGCAGGGGTGGGGAGCCTGGGAAGGCAGCGAGGATCAGAGGCACCAAAATACAAGTTTGCCCAAGGGACCATTTTCCCTAAGGCTGGCCCTGTATGTGACTAGGCAAGAATAGGGAGAATGTAAGGCAACTTCCTGTAGAGCAGCCTCTGTATGGCCATTCCTCCCCTCCCCAAACAAAAGGGCAGTCTGTGACAGGGAATGGGTGGAGCCTTGATTCCACTCCCCCCACAGTGTACTGGCCAATACAGTTTAGCTAGAGCTGAGCAGGAAGTAATCTGTGCCAGGAGAAGGGCTGTTGGAGATCACTTCCCTTTGGAGCAAGGGAGTCACAAAACTACGGCTCCTGGTCTGCTTCTGGGATGGCATATCCAGAGGTTTCCCCTTACTAAGAGATTGTGGCTATGTCTAACTGTAACATCAAATGCCCATTTGGGCTAAGACTTTCCATCGCTTTTCCTGCCTGTTTAAGTAGAATCTAAGACTTTTGAATTAAAATGTCCACTTCAGATTGATTTGGTCAGCACTAAGCAGCGTTCAAAGAAAAAGATTATACAATTGATGAAGAAATGGGCCTCAACTGAGACCTCCCATCCAAACTTCCCCAAACTTCCCCAAATTTCGGGGAAGTTCAAATCTGGTTGCAGACTGTAAAACCTGAATTTGCTGGCTAGAGGATGCTATAAATTTCCCTTGCGTAGGGGAATCCCCAAATGTTGTAAGGCTGGTCTGGACAGCTCTACACGACCTACTCCTCCAACTCCAACCCTACCCATGTATATCCAGAGCACACTGCCCTCTGGAAATCCCAGGCCAACAGAGGTGATATGTGGTGGGGGGACGCAGGGGAATGCAGGTTTACATGCCACCCTATATTTCTGCCAAGGTGGGAGTCGGGCTGAGTGCAGCTGAGGGGGATGTGCCTGGGAAAGGCACTGGCATCTAGCACTCCCACTGAGCCCCGCTAGGAAGTGCCCAGAGCAGGGAAGAGAGACCAGGGGTGCCATTTGGGAGGGGTGCCATTTGGGAGGGGGGCCCCCACGTCCCAGTTTCATACCACAGCAGAGCAGGGGTGCCATTTCAGATTTTGGTAGGGGTACCCCCCGCCCTCCCTAAATGGTACCTCTGCGGGCCAGCTAGGGTGACCAGATGTCCCAATTTTATAGGGACAGTCCTGATATTTGGGGCTTTTTCTTACACAGACACCAATTTTTCACCCTTGCTATCTGGTCACCCTAGGGCCAGCTCTGTGGTGCAACACGTCAGGCTCGCACTGCTAGACCCTATACCCCTTCTCCAGGGAACAGCACCAGCAGGGGCTGCATTTTGCAGTGCAGGAGCCGATCACAGTGCTGCAGGTGCTGGACGGTGGCTGGTGGGAAGGGCTGCACAGCTGGTTCCCAGCGAGTTACTGGAGGTAGGAGACTGGCTGCTCTGAGTGCCTGGGGGCCAAGGGGCCCGGGGAGGAGGTGCAGGGAGCTAGGGCCATGAGGGAGTGTAGGGGTTAAGGTAGAAGGGGGTGCAGGAGGGGAATGCAGCAGTTAGGGGAGAAGGGGATACATGAGCATCAACATAGGCGCTAGGATGGTAAGGGGTGTACAAGTGGGGCCATGTGACGGTGCATACAGGAAATGTGTTAGGTGCTGTACGGATCTGTGCCGTAAGGGACTGTGTGGGCAGTTAGCTCAGGATGGAGCTGTTGCCTTCCCCAGACCCACTGTCTGTCCCTGCGCCACTGGCTCTGCTCATGCTCCTAACCTGTGTGCAGGGCCAGCTCTAGGCACCAGCAAAGGAAGCAGGTGCTTGGGGCAGCCAATGGAAAGGGACGGCATATCCGGGTCTTCAGCGGCAATTCAGCAGCGGGTCTCTCAGTCCCTCTCGGAGCGAAGGACCTGCCGTCGAATTGCCGCCGAAGAATGAAGCGGCGCAGTAGAGCTGCCGCCGAAGTGCCACCGATCACGGCTTTATCTTTTTTTCCCCCCCCCCGCTTTGCCGCTTGGGGCGGCAAAAAAGCTGGAGCCGTCCCTGCCTGTGTGCAGGACTAAGCCCTGGCAGAGCTCTGTCGCCAGCCTGGGGCCTGGCCCCTCCCAGCCCTCTCCAGCGCTGGGGGAGAGAGGGCACCTGGGGTTAAGGCTCTCATTAAAGTTGCTAATCACCAGTTGTATCCACTAGAGGGTGTTTGGAATGTAAACAGACTCATCCCTGGCCAGGATTTCTCTGTGGATGACCCAGTGTGCTGAGCTGCACAGCCGTGGCTCTTGGGAGGTCTGGCTGAACATGGCACTGACACAGGGCACTGCTCAGGCCACTCACATGGTCGGTGCCATCCTGGGGCCTTTGCCGCACACAGGCCTGACCTCTGCCCCTTGGCTGTTGACAAACCTGTGACCCTTACACAACTGCCTGGCAGTGGTAAAGAGGAAAAGTCTCCTAGAGCCTCCCCATGGCAGCAAGCACCCCCTGGCACTCATTTGTGCTCAGCTCCATGGAACTGGGAAGTCTCAGGCTGGAATTCCAGCAGAGGCATCTGGCAACGCACATTTTTCACAGCTGTTGGTAAAATGATGGCCCTGTCACTCACACATGGATTTCAGAGGCAGCTTTTATTTGACCCGGTTCTATTCTCTGACAACCGTTTCACTGCACTGAACAGCTCACTGGGCCCTGGGATGGTGCAGGAGTAACTCAGGGAGTACTGCTCTGTTGTGACAGTTCCACAGCCTGTTGGAACCACCATGTGTCACTGTGCTGCACACAACAGCCTTGGAGAACTTCACAGCTGTGGCTGGTGCAGAACCCCTGTAGCCTGCACCAAAGCACAGGGGCCCTGATGCCCGAGCTAACAGAGAATCTCTGCTATCTGTTAGCAGTGTAGGGCCCATGACAGCCAGAACCATGAGAGGTACAAGGAGCAAATGCACGCCAGCCTGTTCATTACACACTTGCCTAAACATAGCTTGCCTCAGACCCAGCTGTTCAGATGTTATTCTGACATCAGCATAAAAAATTTCTGTGCACCAAGTGCTTCCATCCCTTACCTTCCACAGTCTTTGCTCGGGCTTGTCCGACATGGAATCTGGGGACCTGTCATTCCCGAATCCAGAATTCTCTCCTGAGAGCAACAGGCTCCTCTGCAGCACCCTCTCCTCATATGGGACTTTATCCTGGCCATGAAGATTGAAATGGATTCCTCCCATTCTCAAAGCATAGGCTCCTCCCCTCCACAAGTTGAGCCGAACGAGGATCTGAATGGTTTAATGGGAGGACGCTGCCGAACAGTTCTGACTCCACCTCAAGGCTTGGGATTGGTAATATTTTGCTGTATTATCTCCTGATTGTTCTAAACTTACATATAAATTTAAAATATGGCTTTAACTGGTGTTTCTATATTTTTTTCTTTCTTTATATAGGAATTAGATATAGTGCTCCTGTCAGCTAATTTCTAAGCTATCAAAAAAAACCTAGTTTTCAGGTGCCTAAGTAGCCCCTGGAATTGCGGTTAAAGTTGCTCTCCCCTACCAAATCTGAAATGGTGCACCTGAGAAAGACTGGTCTGGCAGGGCACCTCCCTGAGTCCCTTCCCTTCCTCACCTGCAGCCACAGTTACCTACTTGGCAGTCGGTGTCCAGGCCTGCTCTGGCCTGTGCTGCACCCGCAGTGGGGAGACGATGGGAGACATAAGTGGGGAAGCAGCTGTGAGGAGAGTGGGGGCAAGTTGGTGCCGGCTTGAAGCAGGTGTGAGAGATGCTGGGGCAGTGGGACAGGGGCCAAAGGCGACACGTAGAGTGGTCACATGCCCCCCCCCAACCTTTAAATTATGCCTCCGCCCCACCGTCAAGAGTTACAGGTCGTCTCTGAAAACTGTCCCTGGAGGGCCATTCTAGACAGCAAAGAAGGAGCGGCTGCCTTTCTTTTTAATCCACCCCCAACCTGACAATTAACACCAGGAGGGGTTCCCTTGAGGCATGCAGTAGAGTATTTAGCACAGGGGTGGCCAACCTATGACTCCGGAGCCACATGCGGCTCTTCAGAAGTTAATATGCAGCTCCTTGTATAGGCACCGAATCCGGGGCTGGAGCTACAGGTGCCAACTTTCCAATGTGCCGGGGGGTGCTCACTGATCAACCCCTGGCTCTGCCACAGGCCCTGCCCCCACTCCACCCCTTCCCGTCCCCTCCCCTGAGTTTGCCGTGCCCTCGCTCCTCTCCTCTCCCCCCCCCAGAGTCTCCTGCATGCCATGAAACAGCTGATCAGGAGGTGGGGGAGGGAGAGAAGGGGAGGGACTGATTGGCGGGGCTGCTGGTGGGTGGGAGGCGCTGGAAGCAGCAGGGGTGGGGGGGACTAATGGGGGGCTGCTGACGTATTACTGTGGCTCTTTGGCAATGTACATTGGTAAATTCTGGCTCCTTCTCAGGCTCAGGTTGGCCACCCCTGATTTAGGGTATAAATATTGTACAAAGTTCTAACCCATGTTAACAGGTATTCACTGATCAACTGAATGCTTGGCAGAGAGTGTGTATGCTGATGCAGGATGGATGTATTATCTGTGCAGTAGAGCTATTATATCTTTCTGTGTTTATTCTATCATACTGTTTGTGATGATATAGAGGTGTCATATTTTCCTTGAAAAGTATAAATAAAATTAACATATACAATGCACTGAATGTTTAATTACCTGCTTGCACACACATACATGGATTTTAACTGTCTCAGGCTATGTACCTGTTTGAAGATTTCTATATGTGTACAAATAATGTACATAACAAACTTTGCTGACAGCATTCTGACCTCTGTTATTATTCTCTGAGTACAATATAAAGATTTATTCCTAGCCACTAGTACAGAAACACAGATCTAAATGAATAAAAGAATGAATACACACACTTTGGAAAACATTCTCCCCTCAAGGCAAGATTTAACGTCTGGTAAAACTGTTCTGCATGAAGTCCATCATGCATGGCTACATGCATGATCTGCATACAAAGAAGACAGTCATTTTATTGTAGCAAAGATGGACCTGCACCATTAAGTTAGGATCCCAGTCACATCCAAGCATTGTCAAGTCACACTCATTCCTAACCAGCCAGCCTGACAATCAGTAGTTGCACTGTGAAGTGGACATCTCTTAGGAACAGAAGAATAGCTATACCAAAGTCATCTTTGCACTGAACAGCTGATTTGTTGATGGAGAGCAGTCGGAGAGCTGCTGAATAACGGTGTTACTGTTGTCCTGTCTCTCCTGATCAGAGCTCATGCAGGCACCCCCTCCACCTCTGAAGATGGAAAGTGCTTAGTGCAATGTCTTTTTGGGCCACCAAAACAGGCAGTTGCCAAAAAGCAAGGGATAGGGATAAGGGGAGAGGTAAGAGAGAGGGAAGGGATAAAGGACAGAAATTGAGTGATAGAGGGAGCTGAAATGAGTGGGATAGCATGGGGAGAAAGAAAGGTGCAGTATCGTTTATGTTCACTCACAGCATCTCATTTAGTAATAGGGTTTTGTTGCCTAGGTGACTTTTACATTAATACTTTTATATTTTAGAGGTATAGCACACATCACTGTCAGATCACTGTCCAGTATCAGCAATCAGACCCCTGGACTAACTCTTATGACACTTGCCTCTGAAAAAAACAGATCCTATTAAGGTGTTTCAAATTGGGCATACCAAAACTGCGATACCCCAAATCACTAGTCACTTTTTAAAATCTTGTCCTTGGTCATTTATGCTCAGATACCATGGGGATAGGTGTGTTAAAAATACCAGAAGTGAAGAGAGAAGAAGGACAAACCAGTGGTTTGGGCACAAGCCTGGGACCCAGGTCAATTTCCTGCTCTGTCACAGACTTTGTGTGCCCGTAGCCTGTCCCTCACTAAAATGGAGATAATAGCACTTACCTACTTCACAGGGGTGTTGCCAGGACAAATACATGTGAGGTGCTCAGATGCTACAATAATTGAAGCAATAGAAGTACCTGCAAAAGAATAGGTTAGCCTTCTGGTAATACAGAGCTGCAGCGCACATTAATTTGCAATATGTGTATGAAGGCAATCCAAACCAGCTAGAGTACATTAGAGTCACAAGGGAAATATTTTATGCAGTGTACCAATGCTGAGATTTTATTTCTCATTGTAAAACAATAAGAAAAAAATGTCTAAGAAAATGTATTTACCGACACATAGGTATACATTCGGAACTACAGTGCCTTATCCATCAGCGTATTCATTTTCAATTGGCTGTTACTAGTCTTCCTCCTCAGACAAAAATAAAAATGTGTCTTCTCACTGACAGCAAAACTGCTTCTGCTTTTATTAATTGATGATGTTATAGAAAGTAATTAAAAATCCCATAAACCCAAACATTCTAGCTCCCCCTCTTGTTACAAGACATTATTTCCCAGTGTGCTGACATTAACTGTTCCACCGAAATATATAAACAATTGTAGCCCACCACCCTCTTAGCAAGGGGCTGTGCCTCAAGAGAAGAGGCATGTCTTTAAGCCCCTGGGGGGCCAAGACAGTCCTGCACATAAGAACATAAGAACATAAGAACGGCCGTACCGGGTCAGACCAAAGGTCCATCTAGCCCAGTATCCTGTCTACCGACAGTGGCCAATGCCAGGTGCCCCAGAGGGAGTGGACCAACAGGCAATGATCAAGTGATCTCTCTCCTGCCATCCATCTCCATCCTCTGACAAACAGAGGCTAGGGACACCATTCCTTACCCATCCTGGCTAATAGCCATTAATGGACTTAACCACCATGAATTTATCCAGTTCTCTTTTAAACGCTTTTATAGTCCTAGCCTTCACAACCTCCTCAGGTAAGGAGTTCCACAAGTTGACTGTGCGCTGCGTGAAGAAGAACTTCCTTGTATTTGTTTTAAACCTGCTGCCTATTAATTTCATTTGGTGACCCCTAGTTCTTGTATTATGGGAATAAGTAAATAACTTTTCCTTATCCACTTTCTCCACATCACTCATGATTTTATATACCTCTATCATATCCCCCCTTAGTCTCCTCTTTTCCAAGCTGAAGAGTCCTAACCTCTTTAATCTCTCCTCATATGGGACCCGTTCCAAACCCCTAATCATTTTAGTTGCCCTTTTCTGAACCTTTTCTAGTGCCAGTATATCTTTTTTTAGATGAGGAGACCACATCTGTACGCAGTATTCGAGATGTGGGCGTACCATCGATTTATATCAGGGCAATAATATATTCTCCATCTTATTCTCTATCCCCTTTTTAATGATCCCTAACATCCTGTTTGACTGCTCTAGCAAAAAAGGGAAGAGAAGGGGGATGCACAGTTGCCCCCACCCCCATCACCCTGGAAACCCTCATCTCTCAACCAGTGGGAGGAGGGGAGACAACAGCAGCCCCCAGCAGCCAGTTAGAGAGCAGAAGACAGCCAGGCAGACTGCAAGCAGTTTAAGAACATAAGAACATGTGAATGGACACACTGGGTCAGACCTAGCCCAGTGTCCAGTCTTCTGACAGTAGTCAGTGCTAGATGCTTCAGAGGGAACTAACAGAACAGGGCAATTTTATCTAGGGTGACCAGACAGCAAGTGTAAAAAATCGGGACAGGGGGTGGGGGGTAATAGGAGCCTATATAAGAAAAAGACCCAAAAATCGGGACTGTCCCTATAAAATCGGGATATCTGGTCACCCTAATTTTATCAAGAGAGCCATCCCCTGTTGTCCAGTCCCAGCCTCTGGTAGTCAGAGGTTTAGGGACACCAGAGCATGGGGTTGCATCCCTGACCATCTTCGCTAATAGCCATTGATGGACCGCTCCTCCATGAATGTATCTAATTCTTTTTGGTACACAGTTATACTTTTGGCCTTCACAACATCCCCTAGCAACGAGTTCCAGACGCTGACTGTGCATTGTGTAACGAAGTGCTTCCTTATGTTTGTTTTAAACCTGCTGCCTATTAATTTCATTGAGTGACTCCTAGTTCTTGTGTTATGTGAATGGGTAAATAACACTTTCTTATTCACTTTCTTTACACCATTCATGATTTTATAATCATCTATCATATGTCCCTCAGTCGTCTCTTTTCCAAGCTGAGCAGTCCCAGTCTTTTTAATCTCTTCTTATATGGAATCATTTTTGTTGCCCTTCTCTGTACTTTCTCCAATTCTAATATATCTTTTTTGAAATGGGGCAACCAGAACTGTACAAAGTATTCAAGGTGTGGGAGTACCATGGATCTATATAGTTAAATTATGATATTTTCTGTCTTATTATCTATCCCTTTCCTAAATGTTCCTATCATTCTGTTAGCTTTTTTGACTGCTGCTGCACATTGAGCAGATGTTTTCAGAGAACTATCATGATGACTCTGAGATCCCTTTCTTGAGTAGTAACAGCTCATTTAGACCCCATCATTTTGTATGTATAGTTGGGATTATGTTTTCCAATGTGTATTGCTTTGCACTTAGCAACATTGAATTTCATCTGCTATTTGTTGCCAGTCACCTAGTTTTGTGAGATCCATTTGTAACTCTTCACAGTCAGCTATTGGAATTGGAAAAGGTTCAGAAAAGGGCAACAAAAATTATTAGGGGTATGGAACAGTTTCCATATAAGGAGAGATTAATAAGACTGGGACTTTTCAGCTTGGAAAAAAGATGCCTAAGGGGAGATATGATAGAGATCTATAAAATCATGACTCATGTGGAGAAAGTAAATAAGGAAGTGTTATTTACCCCTTCACATAATACAAGAACTAGGGTCACCAAATGAAATTAATAGGCAGCAGGTTTAAAACAAATAAAAGGAAGTATTTTTTAACACAATGCACAGTCAACCTGTGGAACTCTTCTCCAGAGGATGTTTTGAAGGCCAAGATTATAACAGGGTTTTAAAAAGAACTAGATAAATTCAAGGAGGATAGGCCCAATCAATGGCTATTAGCCAGGATCAGCAGGGTTGCGAAACCATGCTCTGAAGTGTCCCAAGCCTCTGTTTGCCAGAAGCTAGGAATGGGAGACAGGGGATGGATCACTTCATGATTACCTGTTCTGTTCTTTCCCTCTGGGGCACCTGGCATTGGCCACTGTCAGAAGGCAGGATACTGGGCTAGATGGACCTTTGGTCTGACCCAGTATGGCTGTTCTTATGTTCTGATATACTTTTTAAAAATTGTGTTTGTTTTTGTGTCTTTTGCTAGTTACTCTTCAAAAAAAAAATTTGGTCTAATTATACCTTTACACTTTCTGGAATTTATGCTCCTTTGTATTTTTCTCAGTAGGGTTTGACTTCCAATTTTTAAAAGATGTCTTTTTTACCTCTAGCCACCTCTTTTATTCTGTTGTTTAGCCATGGTGGCATTTTTTGGTCCACTTACTGGGTTTTAGTATTTATTATTATTATTATTTGAGGTATACATTTAGTTTGAGTCTATTATGGTGTTTTTAAAAAGTTTCCATGCAGCTTGCAGGCATTTCACTCTTGTGACTGTTCCTTTTAATTTCTAGCCTCCTCATTTTTGTGTAGTTTACTTTTTGAAGCTAAATGATACTGTGGTGGGTTTCTTTGGTATTTTCCACCCTACCAGGACATTAAATTCAATTATATTATGGTCGCTATTACTGAGCAGTTCAGCTATATTCAATTCTTGGACCAGATCCTTTGCTCCATTTAAGACTAAATCAAGAATTGCCTCTCCCCATGTGGGTTCCAGGACTAGCTGCTCCAAGAAGCAATCATTAATGGTGTCTAGAAATTAGGGTGACCAGAAGTCCCAATTTTATCAGGACTGTCCCGATATTTACTTGTTTGTCCCACGTCCCGACCGATGTTCGGTCGGGATGCGAATTGTCCGAATATTTTGCCCTCCGGTGCACAGGGGGAGGGGGCTCGCGCCCCCCCGCCCCAACTCCACCCCAGCCCTGCCCCGACTCTGCCCCCTCCTTCCCCCATCGGATCCCTCCCCAAATCCCCACCCTGGCCCCGCCCCCTCACTGCCCCATTGGATCCCTCCCCAAATCCCCGTCCTGGCCCCGCCTCTTCCCCAAGCACGCCACATTCCTCCTCCTCACCCCTCCCTCCCAGGCTTGTGCTAATCAGCTGTATGGCGGCGCAAGCGCTGGAGGGAGGGGGGAGAAGAAGGACGCAGCAGCCAGCTCAGGGGAGGTGGAGGCAGAGCGAAGGTGAGCTGGGGCGGGGGGGCGGGGCGTGGAGCTGCTGGTGAGTGCTCAGCCCCCCCAATTTTTCCTATGCTCTTGGGGGGTTTTTTGCTTTTGTTTTTGTTTTTTCCTCCACCGCCAGCTCTTGGGTGGTTTTTTTTTGTTGCCTCCCCCCGCCCCCCCCCCCAAGTCCCGATATTTCACGTCTCTCATCTGGTTACCCTACTAGAAATGTAGGTCAGGTGGTTGGTAGTATATTCTTACTGCTATACTCTTATTATTCAAGCATGGGATTTCTATCCATTGAGATTCTATGTTACAGTTTGATTCTTTTAATATTTTATTATATTTGACTCTGTGCTTTCTTTCACATATAGTTCCACAACCCCATCAGCACTCTGTACTCTGTCATTCCTATATATTTTGTACCCTGATATTATCATGTCCCATTGATTATCATAATGCCATGAAGTTTCTGTGATGCCTATTATATCAACATCCTCATTTAATACCAGGCACTCAAGTCCACCCATCTTAGTATTTAGACTTCTAGCATTTGTATAAAAGCACTTATATAAATTGTCAATATTTAGGTGTCTGCCTTCATGTGAGGTAATTGAATGGGACTCTTTTTTGTTTGAGTTCCTAGCTCTACTTTATCTGCTTCTATCCTCTCCTGTTTACTAGATATAGAGTATCTCCTTTAACAAATCCTCCCCTAAGTAATGTGTCTATCTGAACTGTGTGCTTGTCTGCACCTGTCAGCTTTCCCCCAGCCCTTAGTTTAAAAACTCCTTTATAACTGACCCTGAGCAGAGCCCCGTATGCCTGGGAAAGCAGAAGCAAGGCTATGAACAGTCCTGCTTTCCCTCCCCTCAGCAGAGACCAGCCAGGGAGTGGAGGTGAGATAAGATCTCTCTACAGCCTGCCAGCACAGCACTTCCAAGCCCACCAACTGGCCTGTATGTAACCTCCACCTGCAGAAAAGCCTCAGGAGGGGACAGTCCACTCCTCCTGCCACCAGCCTGCCAGCAATAGGAGGAGACAGCCTGTCTCTCCTGCCAATGCCTGCAGCCTGCTTGCCCTGCCTGCAGCCAGCCCAGACCAGAGCTGGGATTTTGGATCCAGAAACCCAACCTGCTTCCAACTGAACCTGTGGGTTCCAAGCTTTAAAGACTGTCAGCTCTGTTCCAGAAGGGGGCAGGGGCACAGGTGCTATTTTTTTCATTTCCCTGGGGGTGCTCGACCCCAGGCTCCACCCCCACTCCACCCCTTCCCCCCCAAGGCCCCACCCTGGCCCCACTTCTTCCCGCCCCTGCCACGCTCCGCCCCTGCTCTGCCTCTTTCCCCTCGCTCTGCCCCCTTCCTCCCAGTACCTCCTGCACGCCGCTGAACAGTTGATCCACAGCAGGCAGGCAGGTGTTGGGAGGGAAGGGGAGGAGCTGATCAGTAGGGCTGCTGGTGGATGCTGAGCACCCACCATTTTTTTTCAGTGGCTGCTCCTGCCCCGGGAGTCGGTGCCTATGGGCAGGTGGTTAGTCCCTCTTCTGCAATCCCCATGGAGGAGCTGCTTGCCTGCTTCAGTCCCCAGACCACTCAGCCAGAAAGGGAACCTGAGTGAGTACCCTGTATTGTAATTAGATAGATAGCTATGGTTTAATCATGCGCCATTAAGGCACATTGTCACTAAGGTCTTTCATCTGCCTGGATCATCAAGAACTACACTGCCAATTCCCAGTATAATAAAATATGTTTCTAACAGCATCTCTATACAGGCCTGCAACGTGTCTCCACGTGTACCACCTGGTACCTGAGATGTGGGGGACAGACAGACCTGAGGGGGGAGACACATCTGTTTAGGAACGTTGGGGGAGTGTGTGGTCATGTGACCTAGTATGTTTGCCACTATAGCCTTTAGTAATTAAAAAGCATTATTAATATCTCCAGTCATTTTAATTATTTAATATTTGTAGTGATTGTGTATTTCTCTTTAATCAAATCCTTACATGAAGTTTATGGTTATTGTTTTTCATTTGTTTGCTTGTGTCAGTGTGAATTAGTTGTGAGTTCAAGTGTGGTAGCTGCTGCCTTAGTGTGGTTAAGTCCTTGTCTCAATGAAGAAACCACCAAGCTTTATTCTTTAGCACACCAGGAGGAGGAGGTAAGGCACCTACCAGCAGCACCATGAAATGAGCCCAGGCGACAGAAACTTTGGAACTGCCCAAAGATTGTGAAGTACCCCCCTCCCCTGTTCGCACATCACACAGGTACTAAAGCCAGCGCCAAAAGGAGAATTACATAATGTAAACTGCAATCAGTAACATTCTAATCGGCTAGCAGGAGTTGCCACGCGACAGCCAGTCTAGCCAGCACTTAGACTGAGCAAGCAAATTACTTGTATCAGACTCAGGCTAGGTGATTAATACTGAACATTTAGCACTTGTACTTCTTGCTTTTCCCAAGCAGGGACAGAGACAGCAGTTAACAGAAGAAACAAAACAAGATGCTGCACAATGCTCATCGCTGGAATTATTTCCAAATCACTGAGCTAGTCAGCTGAAGCATAAACATAAGAGGGTTTTAGTGCCGCCTATAAGGTGCTGGATATCTTGCAGGATCAGGTCCCATATGCTAATTATTTCATGATGAAATAATTAGTGAAATTGTTGAAACACAAACAGCCTGATGATTATGAAAAATATATCAGCAAAAGTCTGATGGTGGCGCTTGTGTACCCAGTTAGTGAACTTTGTTTTCCATTTGTTTTCCCTTTTATTTCTTGTTGGCAGTAATCCCATTACCTGCTACAACTGATCGTGGGCACTCTGAGGCTGCCCAGCTGATTAGCTATTTTGTGTGTCAAAATGCTCTGTAAACCTCTCTGATCTCCTCTTAGTAGTGATGCCATGGTGATGACACTCTCGTTTGAATATAGTTGTCCACATAACTGTGAGAACGGAACAGCATGTCCCCCAGGGTCATTTTCTATAGGGATTTCATTCTTCCTCAAATCAAATACCAGTCCAGTAAACAGCATTCTTTACCACTAAGTTTCTGAGAGAGAGTGGGTCTTACCAGCCAGTGGATCTTAGGCTATGTCTATACTATACACCTTTTAGCAACACAGCTGTGCCACTACAGCCGTGCCACTAAAAGGTGTGCAGTGTAGCTACTCTTTGCCGGCAGGAGAGAGCTCTCCCGCCGACAAAAAAAATCCATCCCCAATGAATGGTAGTAGCTTTGTCGGCAGGAGAGCACTCCTGCCAACAAAGCACTGTTCATACTGATACTTTTCATCAGTAAAACTTTTGTCGCCTGGGAGTGTGTTTTTTTCATACCCTTGAACAGCAAAAGTTTTACTGACGAAAGTTCAGTGTAGACAAAGCCATACACAGAATATGTCTAATAGCAATGTGTCTCCCTGGAAGTTATTATTGAGTGACTGCCTATTTGGGAGCTTTTCCTAATCAACAAAGATGATAGTAGTATATATAAATATATTTATGCTAACACTAAATTTAACAAAACCAAGCCTCTCTAGGGCCAAATCCTCAACGGGTGCAAATCAGCATAGCTCCACTGCAGTTTACACCAGTGAAGGTCCTGGCCCTAAAGGTAAAAGAATGAAAACTGCTGGCAAAATGAGAAAAACTCAATGGCATCACAAGAACAGAACACTCTCCCGCCAGCATAGCACTGGCCACACCGGTGCTTAGGTCGGTGTAAGTTATGTTGCTCAGGAGGGTTGTTTATTCACCCCCCTGGGTGACATAAGTTCTGCTGACATAAGCTGTAGTGTAGACAGCCTTAGAAGTTGCTTTCCTTTCAGAAACCCTCATGAAAAATGTATTTGAAAAACCCAACAAAACAGTGATGGTATCAGCAAAATACATCACAATAGGCTGCAGTTTAAAGCAATTAGTAGTTGCCCCTTCTAAATGAAGGACCATTGCCATGTGTCCCAGTTTTTAAACTAAGGTCTTGTCTACACGGAGGGATAATGCATTCTACAGGGTGTGATTGCTAAAGTGCACTAATGTGAACCATCAGTTGGTACATATAGGCCCTGCTGGTGCACACTAAAGTTTCCCTAGTGTGCTTTAGCTCACTACTGTTTCAAACAGCACTATGTGAAAGCACACTAGCAGGATCTACACCAGCATTTCTCAAATGTGGCCACCATGGCCGCATGCAGCCAACAGGGGTTTTTCTTGTAGCCACAACCTCCTGGGCAGTGATTGGGGGGTGGGTAGTGGCAAAGCATTCATCCCTTCCCCAGGGTCACCCATGGGGGTTGGGCCCTGCCCCCCTCTAGAGCCACAAACACCAGAGGAGCAGTCAGCCAGTGTGACTTCCCCTCTTTCCCAGGGGCAGTGATGCTTGGGCTTCCGGCTTCAGCCCCAGGGCATTGGGCAGCAGGCTCCGGCCATGGGGCTTTGGGTTCCACCTGCAGGGCTTAAGGCTCCATCCCCCAGTCGTGGGGCTTCAAGCTCCTGCCCCGGGCTCACCATCCCCCTTCCACATTGCCCATGGCCCCTGCTGCCTTCCCCAGCCCTCCATTGCCCCTGGCCCCCGCTGCCTCCCTACCCACCTCTCCATTCAGAGCTTAATTTGTCCCCCGGCTTGCCAGGGCTGAGTAAGTCTGCTGTGAAAAGTGATATTAACGAACCTACAAATATCAGTTTTCACAAGACCAGACTTATTAGCTAGCAAGTCTAAAAAAAAAAAACAACCAGCAACCAAAAAAACAAAAGAAACAACAACAAAAAAAGAGAAGACTGTGCAAAGCACCTTATTTTATTTCTGTTCTGTTTAGATCCAATAAAGAATAAAGACAACTGTACATTATTTTTATTATTGAGTCTGAAAAAAAACCTACATAAATAAATTACAATGATTTGGACATGGATATGTGCATATTTATTTGTTTTTCCTAAAGTTAATTAAGTATTTTAGGGAAAATTGTCAGAGCGGGCCACCAGCAAGAGTTGGTGGCCACACACTAAGGCCACCAAAAAATTTCTTGTGAGAACCAATGATCTACACGGACCACATAATGCACAACACATTAGTGTGCTTTAGAACTCACACCCCTGTAGAGTGCATTACCCAACCCTGCAGACTAGCCCTAGGTGTCTTTCTTATCATCACTGAATTTCCTCCCCCTCATGGCCCATTAGAGGAAATCTGTGGAAGACATCAGTTTGAGAAACATTCCCTCCTGATAACTGGTTTCGTTAGGGTTCAGGGTGCATATCAGAAGTTTCAAGAAGGGTTCCTTAATGTGTAGAAATAACTAGGATGAACAGAATGAAATTAGGAAAGGATCCATAGGCTCTAATATGTTTACAGGGCTCAACCTTGCAAATTACTGAGCATTCTGAACTCCCGCTGTAACTGAGGGCACTTAGCATCTTCCAGGGCAAAGCCCTTAAGACCCAGCTCCACTTTGGAAGCAGTATTGAGATACACTAGATTGCAGAGCATGGTGCCTGAGGCAGGCACAGTATCTCCTGGAGCTCTGGAGAATGCAGGAGCACAGCCACGCTGCCAACCTTGAAGATAATCTTACTGTTCTGTTTCTCTTTGGGCCCATAATGCTCTGCAGGCTGGCAGCCCAGAGAGGAGCAGTATAAAGGGCCTATCCCTTTTCCACCCCTCCAAGCCTCCTCTGGAGAGCTAGCAGCTGCAGCAGCCAAAGACCATACTACGGCCTGGCTCTTGCACAAAGGCACATAACCTTCTCCTCCACAGCCTGTTGCAGCCACATGGAACCTAGCACAATCTTGCCTTATGATTCTACGGCATGTCTACATTACTGGTGCAACAGCGGCACAGCTACAGAGCTGAAGCTATGCGACTGTAGTGCTCATAGTGTAAACACTTCCAGCATCGCCAGAAGGAGTTTTTTCCTCGATGTGGATAATCCACTTACCTGAGCAATTGTAGCTAGGTTGATGGAAGAATTCTTCCATCATCCTTGCTGCATCTACAGTGGGGGTTAGGTCGGCTTAACAACAGTGCTCAGGGGTGTGAATTTTTCACATCCCTGAGCAAAGGAGCTATGTCAAACTAAATTTTAAGTGTAGACCAGGACTGAGCTTTTAGTGGGAAAAGCAGATTACCTGATACCTGACTGGGGCAAAATTACAGAAAATTTAAATGTAGCTCAAACAAGAAGTGAAATTATTCCCATCTTACTGCTAGTGGCTTTAAGTGCTCAGTAGGAAATAAGATACAAGGTCCTGGCTGATATAGACCATTATCTGAAAAAATAGTGCCTGTCGTTGCAAGCTCTATTGAGAAATAATGAAACACTATGTGAGTTATGCATTTTAACAGAAGGCAAAGGTACAAAGTGGCATCAAAGTCCATTAACTCCAAACAGAGCCTGTAGAAAAGGAGAGTCAATGACTCTGTTGCATGAAGAATTTAGTCAGTTAAAATATTTTTAATGGCTTGCTCTGTTTTAAGAGTTGTTTTAATACAAATAGATTTACTACCTTTACTTTTTTTAAAAATAGGTAAACGTCATGAATATTGCAGAGACTTTCACTTGTGGAGTTCTGTAAGGGGTTGTTCTATCCCCCGACCTGTTCAATATGTATGTGGCGCCACGGGGGCGGGGATATTGTAAAGTATGCCGTGTCAGCAGCATACCGAATCCACAGCTCTATGGTTCTTTTTTATCTGATTTCAATAGGATGGTGTCTTTGCTTTCCTGGTGCCTAGCCAAAATTGGGATAGGAAAATGAGCTGCCTAAGGGCTCAATTCAACCAAGGAGGAGGCAATAGGAAGCTAAATGGAAGGAGGGCAGGAAAAGCAAAAGCAAAAAAAAGAGATAGCTTTAGGGTTAGTCAAATATATGTTATTTATTCACACCAGTATATTTCTCATTGCGACACTGGGGGAATACAGATTGACACAAAATTCATGTAAATTTATGTAAATGCATATATAAATGAGTTGCAGCCCTCAGGCTCCTGGCAAGTTGCCATTGTGGCTCTCAGTACAGCAGAGGCTGGGCACCTCTGTTATAAAGTAAGGGTGGTATTGTGAATTGGAAAATGGTTTTCTGAGAAACATTACCAACTCCATTGGTTTTTATATTGAGTTTGTCATAAGCCATAGGAATACCAGTGTGGGAACTTTATGAACTCCCTGAGCCTCTTATCAGAGTTCATAATAGCTCCAAGCCTAGAGAGAGCTAGCTTGTGACCATTGCAAACTCTTTCAGTTTCTTGGTGGAGTTTATAATTACTGTGAGACAGAAATAGCCAGTTCATGAACATGATAAACTTCACTGGCATTTCTTTGGAGTTTGTAATAGCCATGAACCAGAATGAGCTGATTCATGACCATTAAAACTCCTTTGGCTCCTCTGTGGAGAGTTGCTAATAACCGTGAGCACAGAAATAGCTGGTTCACAACCATTAAAATCTCTGTCAGCCTGTCTGAGGGGAATATAATAGTGGTAATACTAGAAATAGTTAGTTCACAATTATTGCAAATTCTGTTGTTTCCTATATAGAGAAATAATAGCTCTGGAGCCAATAGCTTAGAAAATAATAAATAATATTACTACAATATAACTCACTGAGGCATTTAGGCAACTATGCAATTATACATTTATGACTATGGCAGGGGGTTCACAAGGACTGTAGAAATATCCCCTGATTTTCTGGAAGCTTCTATCTAGTTGTCATGACTCTTGGGGCCTCCTGATTTGGCATCCATGCTATTAGGACCGCTGTAAATTCGCTCCAGGCTACCAGCTGCTAATCTGTCGTCCAGATACAAGGGGACAAGACAGTTCAGAATGGGAGCCACTGACAGCAAAGAAAGCAAAGCCTGGGGTCCGGGGAGGCAGTAAATGCAGTATATAGGGAAAGAGTTGTTTATATTTTTTGAAGAGGGTGGTGCTCAGGATGAACGTGAGATTTGTGGGGTTTATGCAGGATCGCAGCAGTGTCCATTTATTGGTCGTTCTATAGATGAGACTGGTGTTTGTTTGTGACTGTAGATAGTGTATGCTGAAATAGCTGTCTGTTGGTTATGAGGTCTGTGGGTAGGGAAAGTTGAGATTCATAGATGCCAGAGCCAGAAG
Organism: Emys orbicularis; assembly: GCF_028017835.1. Taxonomy (NCBI): domain Eukaryota; kingdom Metazoa; phylum Chordata; order Testudines; family Emydidae; genus Emys; species Emys orbicularis. Next base: position 260,340,434 of record NC_088683.1, on the reverse strand, counting down.
GGACTATTGTGGTCATCTAGTGTGATTTTCTACATAGCACAGGCCAACAAACTTCCCTCAAATAATTACCGGAGCATATATTTTAGAAAAACATCCAATCTTGAGATGCCTGTGTCCTGTGTTTGTACTAGAGTTGCCAATTTTGGTCGGATGTATTCCTCGAGGTTTCATCATGTAACATAATCTTTAATTAAAAATTAGTCTTTAATTCCTGTAGACTCCAGGACAATCCTGGAGGGTTGGCAACCCTAGCTCATACCTGCACTTCTGCCACATGCGTCCCCTCCCAAATCAGAGAAGCCCTGGCATTAGGATTCTTTGGATTTTCTGCTCCACGCAATTGAAAGGGGTTCATAGCAGGGGTCGGTGGGTCTGTGCCGTCTCACTGTCCCCTTGACAGGCTGTGTTATCAATAGGGCCCTACCAAATTCACATCACAGAAAAACACATCAGGGACTGTGAAATCTGGTCTTTTGTGTGCTTTTACCCTTTAACAGGGGTAGGCAACCTATGGCACACGTGCCAAACTCGGCACGCGAGCTGATTTTCAGTGGCACTCACACTGCTGGGGTCCTGGCCACCGGTCCGGCGGGCTTTCCATTTTAATTTAATTTTAAATGAAGCTTCTTAAACATTTTAAAAACCTTATTTATTTTACATACAACAAGAGAGAGAGACCGTCTAAAACATTAAAATGTATTACCGGCATGCGAAACCTTAAATTAGAGTGAATAAATGAAGACTCGGCACACCACTTCTGAAAGACCCCTGCCCTATACTATACAGATTTCACCAGCGAGACCAGTGTTTCTCAAATTGCAGGTCCTAACCAAAAAGGGAGTTGCAGGGTGGGTCACAAGGTTATTTTTGGGCGGTCGCAGTGTTGCCACCCTTACTTCTGCGCTGCCTTCAGAGCTGGGTGGCCAGAGAGCAGTGGCTGTTGCCAGGTGCCCAGCTCTGAAGGCAGTGGCCTTCCAGCAGCAGTGCAGAAGTAAGGGTGGCAATACCATACCATGCCACCCTTACTTCCGTGCTGCTGCCTGCAGAGCTTGGCAGCCAGAGAGAGGCGGCTGCTGAGTGAGGGCCCAGCTTTGCAGGCAGCAGCACAGAAGTAATGGTGGCAATACCATACTGTGCCATCCTTACTTCTGTGCTGCTGCTGGCAGCGGCTCTGCCTTCAGAGCTGGGCTCCCGGCCAGCAGCCGCCGCTCTCCAGCTACCCAGCTCTGAAGGCAGCACCACCACCAGCAGCAGTGCAGAAGTAATGGTGGCAGTACTGCACCCCTCTACAATAACCTTGCAACCACCCTCCCCCTCACAACTCCTTTTTGGGTCAGGACCCTACAATTTTGACACCATGAAATTTCAGATTTAAATAGCTGAAATCATGAAATTTACTATTTTTAAAATCCTATGATCATGAAATTCACCAAAATGGACCATGAATTTGGTAGGGCCGTAGTTATCAGTCACTGCCTCACCCCCTGCACAGTGGACCCTCCCTTCAGAAGTCCTCTGAGACAACTCTGTAGGAAAACCTACTGGTGGCATGGATCCTACAGGGGGTAGGAGAAGCCCTTGGCCATCTCTGGATCTCCCCAAGAACTGGGTGTATTTTCAGATATCAGCAGGTGACAGGGGTGGAGCCTCTGGCTTCTTCCCCACAGGATGAAATGTATCGTTGTCTCTTCCCCCCGCTGACAAAATGCAGAGGAAACTTTGTAACTGCTCCCTCTCCTGCTCCTCTCGCTACTTTTTGGCACCCATGTCCCCCCTTCACATCTCCAGTCCCCTGCCTCTGTCCCCCCACATTGTCACTGCTCAGGTCTGACCTGCCAGCACTCCCCAGTGGCAGGCTCACCACAGAGAGGAGTTTTCTTAGGAGCTACAAGGATCTCCTTCTTGCTGTCCACTCCCGCCATAAGATGGGACACAGTGGAGGCCTTGAAGTTTGAAGGCCTGGAATAATTTATGATATTCTACTTACTACTATGCGGGATTTATTTATTTTATCAGAAAAGTTCAAACGTTAAATGTTAAATAGTAAATTCACCTCCCAGGATTAATTCTGATATACTCCTTTCGGGCCTAGTTCTATTGCCACTGAAATCAGTGGCCAAATTCCCACTGATTTTGGTTGGCACTGCCCTTTGGGGTTACTTCTGTATTTGCACTAGGGAATGTGATTTGTTTTCTTTCACGCTCTGACATCACATGATGCAACCTGATGCAAAAGGGACGCCCATGGCATATGGAAGATTTAGAGAAACAGAGAAGCAACACTACAGTGGTCATTATAATTCTCAGTGGAGCGATGGGAGTGGGAATTGCAGATTGGAAAGCCTCTGGAAAAAGCATGTGTTAACACACCAGGCTTCAGAGAAGAAATCACAGACCAATAATTACACATAAAAGGAATAAATCATTTAAATTAATTATAGCTGGGTTTTCGTTGTTATTAAAAAAACAGCCTTTGGGAAGGCAAAGAACAGACTGGGCAATCAGCAACAGTTAAGAGATGAAAAATCATGAACAGGCAAACTGATAGGGAAAACCATCAAAAGTGTGATCAATAACTGTGTTGTTATGCTGCTGCCAGAGAAGAACAGCAGCAGTAAGAGCAGAGCTGAACAGATCAAGGGCCTGATCCCGTCAATCCATATTTAATCATGTGAGTGACATTATTGACCTCAGTGGAGCTCCACACATGAGAAAGAGGTTGTAGGATCAGGTCCCAAGGTATCAAAGCACAAGCCCCAACTCATCTGATGCCAACTATACAAACATGCAGGGGGAGGATGGATTAGAGGGAGAGAAGGTGTCTAGAATGTTATGAAGAATGTCTGAGATGAAGAAAGCAAGAAGAAGCCCTGGCTGGGATGATTTAGTTGGGAATTGGTCCTGTTTGAGCAGGGGGTTGGACTAGATGACCTCCTGAGGTCCCTTCCAACCCTGATATTCTATGATTCTATAAGAATAGAAATATCTTGCCATGTTTAAAAAAATGGTACCAAAGCGCTGTCATCAGATCTGATGGCAAGTGGAAAATCCAGCAAGTCGTTTAAACATTCATTTTTTTAAAAAAAGATATTGCTCCTAGGTTGAGGTTTACTTTGGTCAAGATTTAGCCCAGGGGAAAGTTTTACAACTAAGTTATAGAATCCTGGAAAACAAGGTTCTAGAAGGGAAATGTTGATATCAACTTATATATTGTGGTATAATGGCTAGGGCTGTAACTCATCAGTATATGGCACTAAGCTATGCTGTATGATGAAATTCCTCATAAGTAAATGCCCACTAAGGAAATAAGTCTGTGCAATGAGCACATGTTGTGTGTGTGTATTCATTCGTTCATTCATTGGCATTGCTCTGGCATGCATCTCTATAATATCTGAGCACCTAATTCACCATTCCCTACTCTCTTTTCCCTCAGAACTCATTTTCCTATTGAAGCTGCTTGTTTTCTTCTTTCACTGTACTTAGAAGCACATTAATAATGGACATTAATATAAAAGGCTCATTAAGAATATTTTCCAATGCAAGAAATAATCCTTTCCTCCAAATGGCTGTTTACAATAAGCTCAAAGTATATGTAGTTACTACAACAAATGTTATTTATGGCAACTGCATCTTCTCCAGAGCCACTGATCTATGTTTATCATCATGTGTCTGTGACTTTCTAAATGCATTGGTAAGGGGTTGCTGTCCTTGGTGACAGGACAGGTTACTTTACTACCCCAGTGAGAAAAGGAGAAATAGTCTATGCAATGTTTTCTGTATTATTGCATAACTGGCTGCTAATCACAGAGCAGCTTAATTGTCACAGTTAAGAAAGTTGATGTTTTCAACCCTAGCATAATGGGTGCTGTTGCTGGTTGGAAAAAATAAAGGAAAGTATTTTAGAGCTTAAAAATCATTGAAAAATTAAATTATAAGGAAGCTATGATACTTTTTGGTTAAAAAAAAATCAAGAAATTGCCTTATTTTACTGTAGCATCCATGCAAAAATACACCTGTGCAGAGGGGATTGTTCCAACCAATCATTAGTAAGAATTTGGAAAAATAACTTCTGATCTTAACTCTATCACTTAGGTTACAAGTCTTGAAAGTAAAGAAAGCTCACCACTAAACTTCCTGCCATTGTACATGGCAGGTAGGTTGATAGCTAGAATGGTGATTTCTATTAGGGTGTACAGTGGTATAAAGTAGATAGTTTTTCCTGTGTTACAAGCAGCTATTTTTAGTTTTAGAAAGGAAATAGCATGCCTGTAAAGATAGAGAATTTTGTCCTTTCACCATTTGACCCATAGATTAATCTATTTTTAGGCCCTAAGGCCTCAGACCTATTCTTAGCAAAGAATGCTAAATAACTTTCCTTCCTTTTACTTGATGTCATTGGACCAATCACTGGAGAGGGTAGATTGGGGTACAGTGTCTTATAAATTATGTTTGTAGTAAATATAGACAGTCTTGGCTCAGCAGACATTTAAATATGTGTGTGTGGAGGGGGGAGGGCTGATTCTTATCTCATGGTAGTTTTATACCAGCCTAATGACAATGGTTTTAGTGGAGTTTCTCCAGCCGTACCCCAGCATCGATGAGATCAGAACCAAACTCTGTGACTCATAGTCTTGAGGTGAATACTTGTTTATTCACAAAGAAAACGTAGCTTCTTCCCCCCCACCTTATTTTGTGATCAAATGTCTTCCCTGAGGCAAGTATTAAGGGCCACGCATGGAGGGTTGACACAAGGTGGTGCAGCATGCTGTGTGTGACGCTGAATGGCATCTGGGGGACACTTGAGGATATTATGAATATTAATATTGTAAAATTGCAAGAGTTGTGCCAGATATGCCATGTAAGATATCTGCAAAAATGTTATGATTTGCCAGATATGATCATCTCATTTATATGTTTGCATCACCTCTATATTATGAGTTATAGATATGTATGTATGTATGTCTGTATTTCAAACTTGGGCTATTCTTTTGGGTGACACCCTTAGACAGTTTGGCATCAGCACTGCCTAGCCTGCTTGATGGCCCATTAAGGACCATCAGCTACACAACTGACCCATTGAGAGAAGGCAGAGGATACAGCTTATGACTCAGCCAGGTATGCAGTGACATGCCTATAGACAGAAAAGGCTTCCAAGCCATGTGCTGGGCAGCTTGTGCTAGAAACAAAGGAAGCACAGGCCGCATGGCAAAAGACTATAAAAGGCAGCTGCATCTTCTCCATTTTGTCTTCAGTCCTGCTTCTTACCTCTGCAGGAACTTTGCTACAAACTGAAGCTCTGAACAAAGGACTGAATGACCCATCCAAGCGGTGGACGTGTTCCAGAGGGACTTTCAAGCCAGCAAACTCATCAATACTGCTAGGAACCTGATATATGGACTTTGAAGTTTTTCTATGTATGTGACTGTTTACCATTTAGCATCTCTCTTCTTGTTCTTTCTTTTTTCTTTATTATAAACCTTTAGTTTTAGACACTAAAGGATTGGCTGGCAGCGTGGTATTTGGGGTAAGATCCAAACCTATACTGACCTGGTAATGTGTCTGACCCTTTGGGCGGGGGGGCGAATTGTATGGGCCTGTGGTGCCCGAGTTCCGCTAATATGAGAGCAGTGGGGCCCAGCTCAACCAAAGTTCGGGGCTGGGTTTGTCCCCCGGCCCCACCTGCCTCCCCCAGGTGATTTAAAAGGGCCCAGGGCCCCCGCCGCCACCACCGGCAGTGCAACAGGGCTAAGGCGGCTTCCTGCCTGCCCGCCCGCTCCGCTTCTGGAAGCGGCCGGCATGTCCCTGTGGCCCCTGGGGGGGGAAGAATGTCTCTGCATGTTGCCCTTCCCCCTCCGGCCGCCCGCCTAGGAGCTGCTGCCAGAGGAGGCTGTGGGTTGCTTTCGAGAGCCGCCCAAGGTAAGCGCCGCACCCCAACCCCCTGCCCCAGCCCAGACCCTGCACTCAAACTTCCTCCCAGACCCTGCCCCCTGCATTCCCTCCCAGCCCCCTGTCCCAGCCCAGAGCCTGCACCCCATACCCAAACTCCCTCCCAGAGCCTGCCCCCTGCACCCCCTCCCACACCCCAACCCCCTGCCCCAGCCCAGACCCTGCACTGAAACTCCCTCCCAGAGCCCACCCCCTGCACCTCCTCCTGCAACCCAACCCCCTGCCCCAGGCCAGAGCCCGGACTCAAACTCCCTCCCAGAGTCCGACCCCTCACCACTCCCACACCCAAACTCCCTCCCAGAGCCTTAGGCAAGTGTGTGTGGGGGGGGGAGGATTTGGACCCGTTCTGGGCACCACCAAAAATTATACAAACCTGCTGCCCCTGCCTTTGGGGTCAGAAGAACATTTTGTATATGTCAGTAGTGTTTTAAAATAACTGGACCTAGGTGGCGATTGGGAGCCAGAGAACTGGAATGCAATAAAGGGGGCTGTGTGATTTCTTTTTTGCTTCTTGATAACCTGTGGGGGGATCAGAAGCACAGTTTGTGACTGGTTGGGAGGCCTAACTTCAGTGTTAGCCAGCAGTCTTGGGAGTATCTGCTCTCCCTTTTGAAGCCTGCTCTGACCTTGGGATTTCCAGTGAGGGCTGCCCCAGGCACCACGGGTCACATTGTGCCCTACCTCTCTGCCAGCCAGGCCCCTAAATGGGGCTGCACTTCAGTAGTGCTGTATTCAAGATACTCTTAATTAGTTATTTTATCTATTATTTGTACTCAGTGCCTCGAAGCTCCACTTTCACAGCCTTTCAGGTAAAGGCACAATCTGGCCCCTAATACAGAGTGGCTCAGACCCCTTGTGAGTGCACAAGAAATGAGAGACCACAAAGAGCCTGCTCCTCCCACCCCACATTAGCACCCTGCTAAAAGGTGGGGAATACTTCTACTCAGGAAGCACAGTCACTGGGTAGGGCTAGTAAGAAGATGAGGACAAGACAGAGCCATGGCAACAGAGGAGCTTGCTATGTACCCTCTTTAAAGTGGTGCAGTGACTGCACATCCCTGGAGTTCTAAGAAGCAAACTTCACAGGGGCCCAGTTTTACCTAGAACTTCAGCTATGGTGGGTGGGTCTGCACTTCCACCAGCACAGGTTAATCTGACAATTTAGCCCTCTGATATATTGCCACCATCAGGAGCACCGCCACCATTCTTCCCTTTCTATTGAGAAGGGGACAGGTCGTGGACTCAGAATAATAGGATGAAGATGTTCATATGTACAAGGGCAAGATACTGATTTCCAGTCCTGACCACAATAGGTCTAGACGTATTGAATCCTTGAGCTCAGTGAAGTTATGCCAGAGATTAATTTAGTTAACAGAGGTCAGCACCAGCACCTTTGCTGTATAAATAACTTGGCCCATATCCTGAAAGGTATTTAGGCACCTAACTTCCATAAAATCAATGGGAGTTAGGCACCTACATGCCTTTGAGGATCTGAGCTCTTACTTTTAATGCAAGAGCAAACCCCATGGAAACGTAATAAGATAAGATAATAAGAAAATGTAATAAGATTCCAAAGAAATGACTGTAAAAACTCTTAGAATATTTTCAAGCCATCCTATAGAATTCTATATCGAAGGTACAGTATTTTAAGAGATGGTCCAAAAGAAAGTGTAGAGACATTAATATTTTCTATAGGAATTTTCAATAAGGGAATGGATGCTGAGCATTGGAATTTTGCTTCAAGGACTGGGAATAAGGAAGACCACCCACAGCCATACCTCTTCTTCTTTACGCACTATTGATTATGATAGGTTCAGGATTTCACCTTACAGGTGTACAGTAGGCAGGACAGAAACTTTGTTGCCCATGCAAGGTTGAAGAATGCTCTCCCAACAAAGGCATGATACCATCACACGTTGTCCCATGTAGATATGCACTGCATAGCAAGATGTACATCCACATAGCTCTCTGCAGGATCTGGCAGTTTAGCTAGAAACATGCCTGTGTACGTGGACAGGGAAATAGATCTAAAATGTGTGATAAACAACATGGCCAAAATCTACAGGCTTCTTTAGAACAAGGAATTCCTCTACAAAAATATTTGTATCTACATTCACACTTAATTAAAGTCCTTGATCTGAAGTCATGTCTAATGTTACTCTTCCACCAATTCAGATGGAATTACAAACATGAGGTTGGCCTTCTCTATTAAAAATGTCTCATTTTCTCTGTATGCAAATCTGACATGCATATTAGGGAATTTCTAATGTCAGTTTCAAGCTGAATTGTATACTGTAAATAGCCATAAGAATATTTGGCAGATAGCCAAATTACAACTACACCAGTTCAATTTCCTTAGAAAAGAGATATACTAACGCACTAGTTTGCGATGTTGTACTGAACAAATTGACACTTTCATTTAAGCTTTTATTATGTCTAAATTATAGAACTTATTATTGCGACATATTAAAGTCAATCAAGTATGGATCTGAACTGTGGAACAAATTATTGTAACTGCACCACTGGTTTGAAATCTGTTAATTATCCAGAAAGAATCACTCTGGAGATTTGCTGTACAAATAGAAATATACCATGCACCTGATTTGAAGATATTCATCTGTCATTTTAAAATAAGATTAATATCTTGAATATATATACATGAGTTCAGATCATGAATCTGAATGAAATTATTCTGATGCAAAGTCATAATGAAATTAGATTCCAGTTTATTTTTCTAGGGGCCAAAATGATAAGTAGACTTGCTGTCAGGCTTGATGTTTTATTTAATCTGTTTTAAATAAAAACTCACTAGCATATGTAGACAAACTGACTACCAGCTCAGAATTTGTGCTGGTCTAATTAGTGTATTCACAGCACACCCATAAGCAGTTTTTCACGTGAGTGGCTTGTTGGGAGGTGCAGGTTGAAAGGGAAGAGGTCAAAGCATTCTTGTATGGAATCTAGAGATATTAACCCCAGGGAAAAGGTTTGAAAATACCTGCCATCTGATGCAACCCAGTACACTCAAAAGCAAAATCACTGCAGTGAAATCCTGGCTCCAATTAAGTCAGTGGCAAAACTCCCATTGACTTCAATGTGCCCCGGATTTCTCCTTTGCTCTTTAGGGTTATGTTTACGCAGCCTGCAAGAATAAGACCTTGCTTCCCATGTTGACAGATTTGGGCTTGGAAGCCTCATGCTAGCGCTCTAAAAATAGCTATGTAGACAGGACTTTGAAGATGCAGCTCAGGCTGGAGCTTGGGCTCTAGCCCACCCCCTCCCTCTGCTTAAGAGTCCAAATGCCAGCCTGAGCCACAATTTCAAAACACTGTCTACGCAGCTATTTTTAGAGTGCTAGCACAAGCACCACTAGCCCAAAACTATTGATCCAGGTTGGAAGGCTTGCTCCTGCAGGCTGTGTAGACATACCCTTGACATATCTTTGGGGCCAATCATGCAAGGTGCTCCCCTACCCTCACAGTGACAGGTCTCTCAACGATCACTGACGTCATGACTGAAGTTCAGATCAGGTATCTGGTATATATCATGACTTCCAGGGGAGCTCAGGATGCTCTGTTCTTTGCAAGATCAGGCTTTTTATAAACTAGCTGTAAAAGTCAGTCATCCCTAGCAGGAGACTGCTTGGAAAAATTCCAAAGAGGGAAATGAACGCCACTATAGGCAGGAAAGTCCCCTCCTCTAGTCCCTTCCATCCAGACACTGTTTAGGAGCAATGTGACTCTTTTTTTCCCTGTCCCACAGCAATTTAAAAAAACAAACAAACACACATTTTGAATTTCTCTTTGACTAAAAGGAAAATGCACCAGGCAGATGACTGACTTGATTAGCTGTGTTCATTAAAAAAAAGGCCATAGGACTGGAGCACAGTGAGAAACAAGGAAGTAAAGCAATCCTGCAAGGAATAACAAGCAATAAACTGTTCCTATTGATTCCATAAAATAGCCCCAATTATTTTTGGAACCTGCTTCAGGTCAATGGTGATTTATGGGAAAGGGCAAAAGGACAAAAGTCTAGTCACAGATAGAAAAGTGTTTAAATACAGTCTTTGGAGCCTGGAAAGAAGGGCAAAAAATATTCTTCAACCTGAGCAGACATTATGCTCTTTTACTTAAAGGAAAAATATTGTGCATAGGACTCATTTATTTTTTACATCCTCTTATAGAACAGTCCTATCGATTTTTAAATTGGGATGAAAACCAATAGGGTTCTATAGCTTCTCTAAAAATGTATAAAATTCAATACAAAATATGTAGCTGATAGAGAAACCTTTGCATTGGTTTAAAGCTTTTATGGAAATATTGTCAGTCATTCTCTGTTAACCCTCTCCTGGAAGAAGTTGGCCAGCAGATGTCTAAATCTGGTGCAATTTTCATCATTCTTTCCCCTCACTTCTCTCTCTGCCCTCCTTTCCTAACATCTTATCCTATTGGTCTTAGACTATGTCTTCAACAGCACATAGATCCCCCCAGCCCACCGCTGCCCACACACACAGAGCAAGATGATTAACATGCAATAGTTATCTCGCTGTAAAATCCTAAGTGACAAGTCATTCGTATTGTTTTCCACAAGGTAGCTAGGCAAGGTCAGCACTATTCCCCCAACCCATGGTTGATCTTGCATAGTTACCCCATGGTGAAACTACAGTGCCATGTCTCCACTATGTTTTTACAGAGGGATAGCTAATGCACAAAGTTATCCTGTGGTAAACAAGTTTAGATTATACAATTCTTAGAATTAGGGAACATACCATTGTTGTGTATGATGACTTGTATATTTCTGGGTGCTTGAATGATAAATCATCATAATAGAACAGGCATTTCCATCAGCTCAGACCAGTGGTCCATATAGTCCACTATATCTGACCATGGCTAGTACCAGGTGCTTCAGAGAAAGGTGCAAGACAGACATGAAATAATCTGCTTATAGGGGAAGTCTCTTCTGAATTCCAAATAGATAGTGGTAAACCTATATCCTAAAGCCTGAGGGTCTAGATCCCTAATGTTTTTATCTTTTCTAACATAAACATTCTTATTATTCATATAATTTTCTTGTAAATCCTGCCAAGCTCTTGGTTTCTGTCAGAAGAGGCTAGATAGGTCTAGCTAGACTGAGAAAATTAATATTGAATTCTATAGGCTAAATATTTCACATTCTTTTTGCAAAGCAAGAACATGTGGTGATGATGATGATGATGAACAGTTATTCATCCCAAATCTGGGAAGAGCTTCTGCACTATAAGAACAGCTTAGCCATGTTTAATTAATGCAGCCAGTGCACATCTACAGTAAAAGAATATAAATGTGGTTGTTATCCCGTAAAGCTTGATCAAGGTGCTGAGCACCTCCTGAGTGGTATTACTGTACCTTCAAATCATGCAATGGGAACGGAGGGCACTCAGCACCATACAGTAGTAGGCCTTTGTCACCGTATATAAAGACCACTCCTGTACTTGGGTCTGAGTTTAATAGGATTGTGATAAAGTAGGAATTTTCTGTCATGTTTTTATGACCCCTATGTGTGCCTCAATTTCCCCTATATTGTGCATGGCTACCCAGTGGGAGAAAAAGGACTGTTAGCTCAAAGGGCAGGTTAAGAGACATCAGTGGGAATGTCGCCTACTGTCTGAGCCTGAATGAGTCATTCACATTCCCGTATGAGTGGAGAATCTGAGAAGATAATGGAAAACCCAATCACCAGGACAGACCTAGCAACCTACAACCCAGAGGAAGATAAATTTCCCCACTGCTTAGTAGGGAAGCTGAACAAAATCCCCCAGCTAGAGAACAAAGGACTGGGAAGGTGTGAGGGGGGGGGGATAAGAGTTGGCTGCTGGAAGGAGTTGGGTGTCTCACCTGGGAACTGACCGCGGAGGGCAGACTGACAGGAGAGCCTGAACATGGAGTTCACTTCAGCTTGGATGGGCTTTGTGCTAACCAGAATGGACTTGGACTATGCTTTAACCTTCAGCACTTCCTATGCTGTGGTCCAGTTGACTAATAAACGCTACTATTTTGACAGTGCTGTTTGAGTGTGTAATGGGTTCGGTCACAGAGACCCCCTTGGGATTGTCATCTGATGTGCTTAGACTACCTCTGAGCCCGTTTTCTCTGCCAGTTTGGGCCTCCAGAACCCTGTCTTGTTGAGCCAGATACGCTAATCTGCTGCAACACAGACCCAGGGTCTGACCCACGCCCCCAAAGCTGCAGACTTAGCAAGTGCTTCTGTCTCTAGCACCCAGACACCCAGCTCTCAATGGGATCCAAACCCCAAATAAATCTGTTTTACTCTGTATAAAGCTAATAGAGGGTAAACTTATAAATTGTCCTCCCTCTATAACACTGATAGAGAGATATGCACAGCTGTTTGGTCCCCCAGGTATTAATTACTTACTCTGGGTTAATTAATAAGCAAAAGTGATTTTATTAAATATAAAAAGTAGGATTTAAGTGGTTCCAAGTAATAACAGACAGAGCAAAGTAAGTTACCAAGCAAAATAAAACAAAACACGCAAGTCTAAGCCTAATACATTTAAGAAACTGAATACAGGTAAATCTCATCCTCAGAGATATTCCAATAAGCTTCTTTCACAGACAAGATTCCTTTCTAGTCTGGGCCCAATCCTTTCCCAGGTACAGTTCTTGTTAGTTCCAGCTCAGGTGGTAACTAGGGGATTCCTCATGACTGGCCACCTTTGTTCTGTTCCACCCCTTTTTACAGCTTTGGCCCAAGGCGGGAATCTTTTGTCTCTCTGGGTTCCCACCCCTCCTTCTAAATGGAAAAGCACCAGGTTTAAGATGGATTTCAGTATCAGGTGACATGGTCACATGTCACTGTACGACCTCATTCTTCATTACCCGCAGGCTGGTCCCCACGTCCACAAGAAGGCTTGCAGGTAAATAAACCATCTACAGCTAATTGTCCTGGTCAATGGGTGCCATCAAGATTTTAAATCACCATTAATGGCCCACACTTTGCATAATTACAATAGGACCTCAGAGTTAACTTAATATTTCTAGTTTTAGATACAAGAATGATACATACATACAAATAGGATGAACACACTCAGTAGATTATAAGCTTTGTAATGATACCTTACAAGAGACCTTTTGCATAAAGCATATTCCAGTTACATTATATTCACATTCCAAGCATATTATTATAAAGCATGTGGAGTGCAACGTCACAGAGTGTCACTGTGAGTGCTTGCTGAAGTGCATTAATCCCTGAAGATTAATGTCTCTTCCAGGAGTCTATCTCATTTGGACTCATTGACCAAAACTCACCACATGAAGCAGGAGTGCTGAAGCCCCAGAGGTTCAGTCTCAGAAGGCCATGTTAGCTGCCCTGAAGGAGCAACGAGACCCCTTGTGGGGTCTGGCACACGGAAAGGGCTCCTCCAAAAGCCTGTTCCCAAGCTGGGGTGTAGCTGTGGCTCCGTGACAACAATTACTACATCTACTGCTGGGCCTCACTGAAGGCTGCTCACTATGGCATTCAATAACAACAACAACAAAAGAGGAGACTTTCATTAGTATAAATAGCAATGAGAGCTAACAGAGAATGAAACTGAACCAGAGTCTAACAAATGGGAAGTTATTCACATGCATTTAAGACTTCTTGTTATTAAGACAAATTTGGGGAATGGAGTCTGATTGACCAAAAATCTCAGTGTGTGATGTGGTCGGTGTCAAAAATTTGTGTTCACATTGCAATCTGGGAGAGATTAGGGACCAGAAGCTAGGCTGTGCTCATCCAAGGACCCACAGGGGAGTAGATAAAAGGTGATAAGTCATCTTTCTGCTCTTCGGATCCTTGGTCTGAAGAACAAGTCAAGCCACCCTCTGGCATAATTTAAAGCAGTCTGAGGGATGCTCTAAATTATACTAGCTAGAGCAGTCCCTTACGGACCATTCCACCCTCCAGATCTCTCCAGCACACAGCGTGCACTGCATCCACCGCCTCCTAACCCCAGCTCACCCAGCAATGTTCCCTGTGCGTGAGGATGGGGCAGGTGGCACAGAGCTAGCTACCCCCCGCCCCCTGAGGCTTTCCATTACATTAGGGGAATTCCCAACTGCCTTGTTCAGGCAGCTCTCTGTCTCCTTGACACCACCGAAGTGAAGTGAAAGAGAGAGAAGGGGCCAGGCTCTGTCCCTTGGATAATAACATGACTGCATAGGAACAACAAACAAAGAAAAATCTCAGAATACTCATTTCTTATTGCTTTATAATTATGCACCAAAAAACCCATCTGATACATACCGGCATAGATGCAAACTGGAGTGCTTTCATATTTTGCCATTTTCTTCAAAAATGGCCTGCCTTTGATTGTCACGATGTCCCTTTGTGTTACTTTGCACAGGTGTTGTTTACAACTTGGCATAACAAAGGTTAACAGAACATAACGTAATTTAGCACAGAGCTCAGGAACCAAAGATAAATCAGAGAATCTGTTCAACTCAAGAAAGGAAGATGAAGGTTAATTTCCAAGAAGCAGCAAAGTACACATTAGCGGGGCCAGATCCTGTCATTTGCTAAATGTTCTTTGACAGACTGTGCAAAATAACTTTACTAGTGGGCAATGTCAAATTTGCCGATGGGTCTAGAGCTTCGAACATACTGCTTGTTAATAGTAATCCAGGAGTAATTCTTTCTGGTTACAGCGTCATCCTGACACTGGGCTGGATCCACAGAGATGCTGTGTACCCAGAGCTGCTATTGATTTCATGGCAACTGTAAGTGCTCAGCACCTTTTTCTGAATCCTGTCCATAATCTGGATTGTAGTGAAAAAGTTTTTGCAAAGAAAGCTGCATTTTTCACATTAACATTTTTAAGGAAAAAATTATGTGAAAAAAAAAATCAGCCTGTAGCCTTAAAACCCCATTTCCTACTTTAAAAAACACACTTTCCTGTTGTAGGGGATATACTTTCATAATCTTCTCTTTGTCAGCATGCACCTGACTTTCTGCTGTGGCTGACAGAGATAGCCTTTGCTCTGTTTACTTTAAAGAATGAGCCACTGCTGTTTGATTTGATTTTACCTTTTTAATATGTAAACCCTCCCTTGAGCCAACATTCCGGGCGGGAAAGGAAAATAGTATCTTTAAATATGAGGGTGGAGGTCTATGAAGCACGGAGCTGTAGATGCAAATCTCCCCAGCAATTTTTATAACAGATTTATAGAAAAATATGTGAACCCGGTACAGCACTGGCACCATTGATGTGACAGGTATACCTCAGCCAAGCCAATCACTTTTCATTTATCTGTCAGTGCCCTTGTTTGGTACTCCTAGCTGCATTGCACCAGTATCGCTGTTTATTCTAAAGGTCAGTCACCCATACCAGAGTTCAGAAAACACTTTAAAAAAAAAAAATGCAGAGGTAGCTTTGATCAGAGCTGCCTTGACCAAGCTAGGGAAGATGAATGTCACTAATAAGCAAGTTCCAGATTTTAAGAAGAACTTGGGAAATTCTTGCTTGGTGCATATGAACTGCACCATGAACAAGATATATACAAAGGACCAAATCTACCCTCACATCTGTCTAACCCACCTAAGGTAAAGGTAATGCCCAGGGCAGAATTAGTGGATAGGATGGCTAGACCTGGGCAGAATTTCACTCCATTCTCCTCAGGGAAAAAATAACAGTCCCAGTCCTCCCTGATTCTGCATATCCTTTGTGGGAGGATTTCCTATTTAAATCATTGCAGGTTCAAATCAATTATCTATTTCCATGTATTCTAAATCTCCAGTGCCAAAAAACAATTATCAGAGGCAGTGCTAGCCCATTGGGGGCCTAAGCAGGGTGCCCATCATCACACAACACATACTAAAAAAGTGAAAAGGGGGGCCCCCTTGAGCTGCTTGGGGCCCTAAGCAATTGCTTAGTCTGCTTACGCCTAGTTCTGGCTCTGTTTGATGCAAAAGATACCAGATACTTCTTCACTGACAGCTCCATTTATTATGCACTGAAATTGAGAATCTTCTTTATGGCACTATTGCTCCATTGCGGTTCCTTGACACACCATTCAGCTACATGCAGCTGCTGATGTAGGTCTGTATCTAAGGGTATGTCTACACTGCATCAAGGGTTAGTTCAGGTCCTGGAACAGGAAAGCCACAGCAGTTCAAGCCCCCTGGGAACTCTGGATAATTACTGGGACAGCTAGCCCACGCTGAAGCCCGTGCTGCTGTGGCTTCCCTGCTCCAGCTAAGTGAATGCTATCTCGGGTATGACTACACAGTCTGCAATCACAGCCCACGGATGCAGTGCAGACATATGTAAGAGAGCATGAATAGATTCTTGTCCCCATTCTCCACTACCTTGGACCTTGTGTAGTCATTTGTGCCTGTGCAAAGTTGGTGTAAAATGCTACCATATCAGAATGGGGAGCAGTCTGTAAAGGAAGCCCAAAAGATTAGGAATATCTGATATGGCCATTATAGCTGTGGAGAATCTGGTCCTCTCTGAGGGAATGATCATACCAGGTATTCCTAACTGCCCAGGCCAGCTTTATACATCACAAAGAAAAAAGCCCACAAACCCACTATCATAGCAGCTCCAACCTGAAGCAACCTCCTGCAGCAGGCCACAACAATGTCAGGCACACCTGCCTCAGTTTCCCCATCGAGAATTCCCACTAACTCCATGCAAGCTTATCCTCTAGTCCATCAACATGGTTTATTACTCTTTTGCTCTCCCAGTTTCACTGCTTCTCTTTGCTTCAGCCCTGGCTCTCCAGCTTGGGGATGCCAACCACCAAACCCCACTTGCTGCTTCTCTTGCCTTCAGCCTTCCCCAGGAAACACCTCCTCTAGTCTCCCTGGTCTCTGACCTGCCCTTCCCGATTAAACCACTCTGCTCTGATTCACTGGGTCGCTCCCTGGTCCTTTATAGCCTGCAGGTGCTGTCCCGCCCTTTTAATTGGCCAAATGAGAGCACCTGCTCTGGCACAGGAGCACTGGACCTTGGGGCCAGCCATTTTCCCTCTTTTTGTGTCACTTTTACTCTGCAACTGAGGGCTTGTCTATACTGACAGCACCACAGCAGCAGAGCTGTGCCGCTGTAGCGTTTAGTGAAGATGCTATCTACGCTGACAGGAGAGCTTCTCCCATCAGTGTAGGTACTCCACCTCCCCAAGAGTCAGTAGGTATGTTGACTGGAGAAGCCCTCCCATCGACAGAGCGAATGATCAGCATCATTCGGGGGTGGATTTTCTGAGGTAAGTTTGTAGTGAAAACCAAGCCTACGAGTGGTTGAAAAATGGTATTTGCTGTAAAAAAAATTTCATTTTCTTTGAATTTTTTCATTGGATTTGTTTTTGTCAAAATTAAATAAAAAATTAAAATAATTTTAGTGGTCAATTTTGCTTTTTTCCCCTCCCCTTTTTCCATTGGAAAAGGAAGGAAAAAAATCCCAAAATAGTGAAAACCAAAACATTTCCATTTTAATTTGAACTGAAACTTTTTTTTTCTCATTTCATTTGGACAAAAAGTTGAAAAATGTTTAATGACGTACCATTTTGGTATATAGTTTGAAAAGCCATTTTAAAAATAATAAAAACGCTTTGCAATGAAAAATTTTGACCAGTTCTCCATGTAACCCTAATTTCTTCGTACATTGCAGACAGAAATATGCACACTGAGTCATATTCATGCTATGGATTCCCTGTTCACTGGGATTATTTATGGGCTTAAAGGTAAGCACTGTGTTTAAGTGATTTGCTATATCAGGGCCCCTGAGAGTTTGGTGGCTAAATGCATTATAATGGCAATTTCAAATATACAGGCAGGAAGTTAGTTACACATGTGGCCTCTTGCTACAGATAGAAAATAATAATGGCTTCTTGACCAGCATAGGAGCAGGCTTTTCCCTGAAATCTAAAGGCATAAGTTAGTGGCTGTCAGCACAGGCAAAGAAAGAGCAAGAGAAATGATGGAGAAAGTGAGAACCACAAGAATAAGTAGATGCCTTTCTTCCTGTAATTTTTTCCTGAAATGTTTTCAAATGATTGCCTTTGCACCAAGGAGAATTCCTGAGTGATTTTGCAAAATGGAATTGCAAACAAAAAGTAACACTTTGAAAACATTTCCTTTGATTGCCAAACACAAAACTAGTAATGCCACTTCATGTGTGTGTAAGTAAGATGCAGTGTTGTTGTAGCCGTGTTGGTCCCAGGATATTAGAGAGAACAGGTAGGTGAGATAATATTTTATTGGACCAACTTCTGTTGGTGAGAGACAAAAGCTTTAGAGCTTACACGGACCTGAAGAAGAGCTCTGTGTAAGCTTGAAAAGTCTCTCTCTGACCAACAGAAGTTGGTCCAATAAAAGATATTGCCTCACCCCCCTTGTCAGCGTAAGTAAGAGGTCTTTAGAGTGCCAGGAGATGCCGTTCAAAAACAAAAGTACTTGTATTCCTTTAGCAGGAATACCTAGAGTTTCCCAGTATTTCACAAACTCTGTGCTGATAATAATGATGGGGCTTATAAATTAATCTTTATTTGTATCTTATTGCTGCTGCTTTATATATAGAAGTGTTTCCTTCATATCTGGGATGCCCGTAGGTTAGTACAATTGTGCAAAACCAGCACCGTTCTGATGTTCTACATGATGTCCATAGCTGTCCACACAAAATTTAGTTCTGTGATAGAACTTGTCAAATATCTACAGTGGACATATTCCCCTCTCACACCTGTCAGACAGTGCTGAGACTTCTATAACTCTGATCAACTCCGTTCAATTTATCATACCTCCCATCCATCCATCTGTTTTGTCCACCTGTTACATCCTGCCGGTCCCCTAGACTGGAAACTCTCCAGAATAGGGACTGTTTTCTTTGTTATTTGTGAAAGCCATTACTTGAGTCGATAAATTCCCTGGTCACTTCCCTAAATACAGGACTGTTGGAGGTTTTTTTAAGTAATAGGTTGTGCAATGTTTGGAGAGTTTCCTTTTTTGTACAGAGTGGCACATATTGTTCCTTAGAATTAGTCTCTTAAGTCCTTGCCTCATATGCAGTTACCTCATTCACAGAGGTATTGCGTAAGCTGCTCCAGAGACCCATTCTACAAACATGAGGGGGGAAATCAGTTTATCACAGTGTAAACCGCACCTTTGCAAATAAAGCCAATTTATGAATACTGTCAAATTGTAATCTTTCTGGTCCATCACAGTATTACCTCAGACACTTATGCTAACCTGATTTCATTTTTGAAGCGAAAGAGTCTGGGTACTCCAGGGGAATTTTCTGTTGCCTTATGGCCACATTATAAAACCCCACTCATGAGAAATATCCACCTACATCAGCAGCACAGCAGGTATAGCCAGCTCTTCAACACCTCCTGTAGGAGCCCTTGTGAGAAGAAAGAATCATATCCAGGTCATGCCTACGACCTGGCTATTCCCCCATAGCAGAGAGGCCCATAGAAGTCATTGCAGCTGGAGCTCAAGTTTGGGCAGTTCTCAGGGTTGTCATTTCGACCAGGGCCAGCATTCTACAATAGGGGAGGTACAGGCCATCCCCAACCCAACTCCATGCACGAGGCTCAGCACCAGTATAGGGATGAATTCCCCAGTAAATGATCAAACCTGTTGCTTCACCAGGTCAATGCAGTCCTATAAGAATGTACTAGGACAGATATGCATGCTTGTGGTACACGTGCTAGAAGAGAATGAAAATGGAGTGCAAACTGGCCCAGAGTAGAAAGGGTTAGCCCTATTGAACCATTATACAAACTACTGTATCAGGAGCATGTACATATATTCCATTCCAATATATATCATGTAATATATCCCATGAACTTGACTGGATAAACAATGTGTATGAGCCACCTCAATGAGTTGACCATAGAGAATTCTCTGCCACCATGTGATTCTGTAAATATTTTAACTACATTAAATCAGAGATCCAAACCCAGAACTCGGGGACATCATGCCTTGCTGTAGTCTACAACTCCCATGATCTCTCTTGGAACTACATCCTCCAGAATGCCTTGTCATAGCTGGTAGACTGTCAATCACATGTTTTTGGCTGAAATAAGACGACGACAGCACTGGACCTTTAAAGGGCGAGTGTAGGATATATTTTACATTTGCTGTGCAAAGAGCAAAAGATACAACCACCAGCATGCTGTTACACAGGTTTAAAGTAGAAAAACAACCTGGTCGTAATGGGCACAGCTGAAGTGCTGCTGAACAAGTGTTGGATGAAAAGC
Organism: Emys orbicularis; assembly: GCF_028017835.1. Taxonomy (NCBI): domain Eukaryota; kingdom Metazoa; phylum Chordata; order Testudines; family Emydidae; genus Emys; species Emys orbicularis. Next base: position 260,320,251 of record NC_088683.1, on the reverse strand, counting down.
ATAGACAGAGATAATTGTGCTCAGCTCCATTTCCGAAACTGAGGTAAAATCTGTTTGGAAGAAGCGGAAGCACATTTGTTATTCCCTGCTAAACTCTGAATAATCTTTAATAAGAAAAAAACATACATTTTCTGGGACCAGAAAGCAGCAGATAAACTGCTGGAAAAAATATGTGTAGAGTGTACAAGATGAGAAGATGAGGAATTAGGCTTTCATATTTAAAAGGCTGTTTTCATTGATTGCTACTTTGTTCCCTGAACTGTGGCACACTGACACTAAAATATTGTGCTTGGTAAATGTTCACTTGACTATCAACACTATTTTTTGTAAATCTCTGGACTTTGATATTCTCTGGGACATGTTAGCACAAAGTATGACTACAACAATAGAAATAAATATTTGCAGTATAAACGTTCATTGTTCTCTCTTTTTTTCTGCCTTTCATTGGACTATAAATACTTTGTGAAATATAAGAATTTATTTAGCAAATTGATCATTTGTTGCTGGGAAAGATACTTAAGGGATAGCATTGGCCTGCTAAACCCAGGATGGTGAGTTCAATCCTTGAGGGGGCCATTTAGGGATCAGCAGCAAAAATCTGTCTGGGGATTGGTCCTGCTTTGAGCAGGGGGTTGGACTAGATGACCTCCTCAGGTCCCTTCTAACCCTGATATTCTATGATCCTAGGGTGGCCTGGCCCAGGTGCTGATTTCCCCACAAATACATACATGCACTTTGGGGTGTTTTATTGGGGGAGGGTTGTTTTGTTGTTGTTTTTTAAACCTTCTATCTATCAGCTGCTCATTATTTTTTCTTCTACTGAGCAAACAGTAGCTATAGTATTATATAAGGCTGTGCCCATAACCAACAATTAGGAGCGGTACTTGCGTCACCCTAGGGAAAATATCAGACAACAAAGAAATACCTTTTAGAGAAAATGGCAAGGGCTGGTCATACAGATACCAAGACCAAGATCTTAAATCTCATTTGCAGCTCAGTGGTTTGAGCATTGGCCTGTTAAACCCAGGGTTGTGAGTTCAGTCCTTGAGGGGCTCATTTAGGAATCTGGAGCAAAAATCTGTTTGGGGAATTGGTCCTGCTTTGACTGGGGGTTGGATTAGATCAGTGCTTCTCAAGCTATCTGATGTTGGGGACCGGCAATTTTCCCCCCCAATGTGCCAGGGACCGGTGCCATATTATTATCCTATTCGACGCTCTTATGAGGAAACTCACCGCGGACCGGCAGCCGATGGCTCACGGACCAGCACCGGTCCGCGGACCACCACTTTGAGAAGCACTGGACTAGATAACCTCCTGAGGTCCCTTCCAATACTGATATTCTATGATCACTGTCTCTATGACCTATCTTTCCTGCAGCAAGACCTCAAAGGGGAGGGTGGGTATTATCTTGCCCTCTCACCCTGCCACAATGCACCATGACTGTACTAATGACAAGGAAGATGCCACAAACCAGCCTGCTTGTATTTTAATATTGGTGGCATTAACTATGAACTTTCCCTTCTCTTCCCCTTGTCTCTGAACTGCCTGCCATTTCCTGTATTGCAGGAGACAATTTCAACATTCTACCCTTTTTTGCACTTTCGTTTTGATTTCTCTGCTATTTTGCAACATTGTCCCAACTATCCCTCAACTCCTCACTAATGCTTTGTTCCGGAATAGTTGCCCCCAGGCTCTTGGCCTTTTTCTTTGCTTGGTTCTCCTTCCCATACCCTTTCTCCCCCCAACCCTTTTAATTCTTCCGTTCCCTACTCCCTTTCTCCTCTTTTTCATGCACTTATTCTACTCCTCCTTTCATTCCACCAGCTGAACACCAACATTCTCTGTCCCTCCTGATCTCAACTCTGTTTCCTTCTCTTAGTCTCTGGTGACATCTGTCCCAGTTCATCTTTTATGCTCACTTTCTCAACTACCTCTTGCTCCTTTCTCCACCTTCTTTCCTGACCCATGGGCTCTACTCTTGTCAGTCTTATTCCTACCATCTGATCCCATCTGCCCGCAAAACAAACACACACACATACACACACCTACCTTCCTTTCTTTAACCTGTTGTCTCTGATGCTTCATTGCTAAGAAGTTCAGTCCACAATCCGTCACCTCTTCACTTTCACCAACACTTGTATCTCTCCATTCAACTCCATTTCTCTTGCTGTTCTCTCCTTCAGTGATCTTTCTCCCTCTTTATCACAGTTACAGGGCTACCTGCACCTCTGTCCCCTTCCGGTCTCTCTGAATGCACCTTCTCAAGAGTTAGGCCCTGTGCCTAACCCAGGGGTTCTCACAACAAAATTTTTGGTGGCTTTAGAGTGCGGCCACCAACTGTTGCTGGTGGCCGCTCTGACATTTTCCCTAAAATACTTAGTTAACTTTATATAAAATAAATATAAATAAATAAATAAATATGCACATATACATGTGCACTGTAATTTATGTAGGGTTTGGGTTTTTTGCAGACTCAATAATAAAAATAATGTACTGTTATCTCTATTCTTTACTGTACCTAAACAGAATAGAAACACAAATAAGGTGCTTTGCATGTTCTTGTCTTTTTTCTTGTTGTTTCTTTTGTTTTGTTGCTTTAAAAAAAAAAAAAAAAAACTTGCTGGCTACTCAGTCTCAGGCTGTGGCCGCAAGAAAAGCCCCTGGTGGCAGCATGAACAGAGCCTTGGTAAAACAAAAGGAATTGTTTATTTTTTCAGTTAGGAAAAAAAGGATTTTAAAACAACAAACTGCCTACATGTATGTCTATTTTACCTAAAGCCGTATCATCCTTTGACCTAGACAGACCCAGATTCTCCAGACACTCCAGTTGGGTCCTGTATCCTAGAGCTTATCTACACTTGAAACACTACAGCCACACCACTACAGCAAACTGTAGTGCTTCAGTGTAGACAATACCTACACCAACGGGAAAGGTTCTCCCATCAGAATAGGTAATCCACCTCCCCGAGAGGCAGTAGCTAGGTCTATGCAATGGTTCTTCCATCCACCTAGTACTGTCTACACAGGGGTTAGGTAGGTATAGCTACGTGTGGATTTTTCACACCCCTGAGAGACACAGCTATGCTGATGTAAGTTCCCAGTGTACACCAGCCTTAAGTCTAGTGTGCCTCTTTAAACCCTGATACAATTCTTTTTTCAGTTTTTTCAGTTGATAGAGGGCTATCTGGAGCCATCTTCTCCTTTCTGCTAGCCCTCTATTGAGTTCAGACAACCCTCTATTGAGTTTTTAACCCAATATATTTGTACAATCACATCCCAATAATCAGGACAACATACAACATTCATAAATTATTACAGGGCAGCTTCAAATCCGGTGCATGTATGTTCCCTGCCCTGAAAACTGTAGTGATGATTTTAGGAGCCTCTTCTTCTCCTTTTGCTTTCCACCTTTCCCCACACCTTTTCTTTCTTCAATGTCTACACCATCAACTCTGCTATCCCTTCATGTTTCTGTCATCTGACATCCTCCTTGATCTTCATGCTCCTCCTTCCTAGACTTTGATGTCTAGCCTCTTCCTCTTGTCTCCGTCCCCTACCTTTACCCTAGGTAACTCCAGCTTCAGTGCTGATGACCCGTCTGACACAACTGTCTTATTTCCTGACCTCAGCTTACCTCCAGCTCTGAGCCACCTTCTTCATTCATTCTATGGTTATTCTCTTGACTGGTATTCACCAAACACTGCTCAGTTTCTGCTCTCTCAATCTCTGAGTTCCCGCTTTCTGATAGCTGCCTCATCTCCTTTTATCTCAGCTCATTACCCCCTGACCATCTGCTCATCAAAGTGGGTGAGCTAATATCTTTAATTGAACCAACTTCTATTGTGAGAGAGACAAGCTTTCAAGCTACACAGAGCTCTTCTTCAGGTCTGGGAAATGTACTCAGAGTATCACCGCTAAGTATACATTTCCCAGACCTGAAGAAAGGTTCTGTGTAGCTCAAAACCTAATTTCTCTCACCAACAGAAGTTGATCCAATCAAAGATATTACCTCACCCACCTTGTCTCTCTAATATCCTGGAACCAACCTGGCTACAACACTGCATATATCTGCTCATCATACATTCTTCCTTCATTTCCAATCCATCCCCCTGTGTGATATTTCTATAACTCCCAGCCCCCTTCTTTTCTCTATATGCTCTGCAGACTCCATAGTCTCCATCTTCAACTCCAACCCTTGCCTTCTTTGTCATCCCCACTAACTCTAGCTAGCAGTGGCTTTCCTTTGGCATCCACTTTTTCAATTCTGCTCCATGTTGCCGAGTGCTTATACATTTTCTCTTTGTTTAACACTGCCCTTTTCCTTCCAAAATAATTCTACTTAATCTTCCTGATCAGCTTTTGTGCCTGCAGTACCTAGCAAATTTCCTCTGCCTTCTGTTCTCTTCAAACACTCTCTGGGAGTTTTTTCAAGCAGTAAAACTGGTGTGATTCAGATGGAGTTGTTCTCCCACTACTCATTTTCCCATCCATATATCCCCCACCTTCAGCTGCCTCTTCTCATTCACCACCATCTCAGATCCTGAGGGTTCACTCTTACTACAGACTTCTAACTTCTCTCCCAACTCCTAATCTCCCTCATTCAGTCTCTCATTCTGTTTTTCTCCTTTATCTCTAACTGCTCTCTCTCTCTCTCTCATCTGGTTCATTTCTCCACCATATAAGCACTATCCCTTATCCTTATAGTGCAGTTATGGTACCTTTATACTCAATAGATCAGGCTCATAATGTATTCCAGGTCATTTTTGCTCCATTTAGTGACAAAAATAAACATGTCACTACTGTGTACCACTGTGAATACTGTAGAACAGCTATAGGAGTGACCTGGGTTCTTTTCTGGGCTGTGCATCATGAAATAGATTATTTCAACTCAATTCTAGTTGCAGAGTTTTTATTATTAGAGATAATGCATGAGCCAAGAAGAACACAACCTAAGCCCTTAGATGCATAATTACTTAAGTCACTTTTGAAAATGGGACTTGGGCTCCTAAGTCACTTTGGCACTTTTGAAATTTTTTCAAGGTCACGAGCACCTTCAGCAAGATGCTGAACAGCCTCAATTCCCATTGACTTCAAGGAGAGTTGTGAGTACAGAGCACCTGAAAGTGTTAGGCTGTAGTGCACTGTTTCTCTGGCTCTTGGCTTCTATTTTGACAAACTCCCACCAGCCAGCATGAAGTCACTTCTCTTCTGATACCTAACTATAGAGGATAGCCCAGAACTATGACAATGGGCCAGATCCTCCACTGGTATAAATGGGCACAGATCCAAAGCCTGTGATCATGAATTAAAGGAGCAGGCTCATAACGAACATTAACTGACATAATAGTTGGGCTCCCAAGTAAGACATCCCCACAGCTGATCAAACTAAAGCAAAACACACAAATACGGCACAGGATTGACAGCATTCATGTATCTGGCATTTTCAAGATCTGGATTACACTGGTTAACCCCACCACTGTGTTAATCTACTTCATTACACCACCCGATTACAGCTAAGAGAGAAAAGATCTATTTTAGGTGTTCTTACCTTTGAATCTATACCCTGAATAATCAGGAGTATTTCCCAGGCAGAACAAACATGCAAAATCTTGTATAGATCTTAAATGTAAAGGGAGTGTAAATCCCATTATTAGCCTATTCAAGTTATGTCCATTTGGTTGAAGGCTCAGTTCTCAGTGCAAGTATAATGCATGTCTCAAGTTTTCTGAGATTCACCCTGGTGCTTGGGCTATGGGCTTTTCTTCATGCAGAGTAACTTTATCGTACATGCCTTTTGGAATGGATTTCTCAAGTTGAACACTTGCAGACACCCAGCTTCTTTTAAATGTTACGTGGGTTACCCCAAAACTCCATGACTTCCTTTCTTCTGCTTATTGTAGCCTTTTCTTGGTACATAAGTGTTAGCAGAGGCATCTGGGGTTCTTGCTGAAGAAATTCTGCCAGCAATGTTATGCAGGCTCCCCTTCTAAACTCACATTCCCTTGGCTCTTATGCCCTAATCTGACTGACCTGTAAATGGGCATAGAATCAACCCAACAGACGGGCATGATGACAGGCAAGCAAGATGCTATTAATGTGCATTGTCTGAACGTAAACAGCAGAACGGACATTAGGAATATCCAAATGGCTGCCCAACGCAAATTGATGTGACTACAGTACAGAGATATGCCATTCATAGTCTGCTTTCACATGAGATGAAATGTTCAGGAATAAAAATATTCATCAAAAAACTACATTGAGATGGTGTTAAGACTGACAATATACATCAATAATTTTGAGTGAAAAACATGACACAGGTGAAGGAGAATAAAAACTAGAATGAAGATGAAGAATAAAAATAGATGAGAGGATATCTTCTATAACAGCGTTTCTCAAACTGGGGTCGCCGCTTGTGTAGGGAAAGCCCCTGGCGGGCCGGGCCGGTTTGTTTACCTGCCCTGTCTGCAGGTCCGGCCAATCGCGGCTCCCACTGGCAGTGGTTCGTCACTGCAGGCCAATGGGTGATGCTGGAAGCGGCGGCCAGTAAGTCCCTCGGCCCGCGCCGCTTCCAGCAGCTCCCATTGGCCTGGAGCAGCAAACCGCGGCCAGTGGGAGCCGTGATCGGCCGGACCTGCGGACGGGGCAGGTAGACAAACCGGCCCGGCCTGCCTGGGGCTTTCCCTACACAAGCGGCGACTCCAGTTTGAGAAACACTGTTCTATAACTATGGAGCTGTCACTGGATTCTCCATAATGCCTTCTGTGATCATACAAAAATATTTTTTTCTTGTTAAGTGTAATGGGGGAAGGGGAAGCAGAGGTGAAGTCTAGCTTCTGTTTCTCCAGAGGCCTTCACAATATGGACCAATATCTGGGTAGGTCTAATATATTGCAAAACAGCTCTGTAGCCTTTGGACCATATTCAGAGGACTCTAAGTGTGTTAGGGGACTAGCACTTCTAGTTACTTAGGAGGCAGCTTTAAAAAAGTTAACCACAGGCAACCAGATAGACACAGCTATTTTATATATTTTTGGAACATTTATTATTTCATTTATCAAAGTATTCTGGATTTTCTTGACAAATTAAAATAAAATGCTAATCATCTTGGTTGTGCAACAGATTGGAAAATACAGTATCTTTATCATTCTTATATTTCTATTCATAAAAACTGTTTTGGACTCTATCAATCAAATTAGATTATGAAAGACCACAATATGTCACCACGTAATGGTTTGCTACCTTAAAAATAGAGCAAATAGACATGATAATCAGATAAGCCTTTCTTCTTGTCAAGGGAGCCACTCAGTTAGGATTTTTCTGTCCCGCATGAGGGGCTGTTGTGGATATAAATATTAGAAGTCAGAGTACTGTGGCTGTATAGCAGAAGGAGCTTTATCCCAGAGCCTTTTATTGATAGTGCACTGCACTTAAATATAATTCTTTCTTAATTTATTCATTAGCTCTCTCTCAAAATCTGATGCTGAATGTATTTGTGAAAAGAATTAAAACAATTTCTTCCCAAGATGACAGCAGTTTATAGGACAACTTAATTAAACACTAAAATTTAGGAATGGAATAGCATGTGTTACACACACGCCTTTCTGTGTTAGGGTTGCCAACTGTCTAGTCACTCAAACCCACATACCTTTTGCTGCGCCCCTTCCCTGAGGCCCTGCCCACTCACTCCATTCCTCTGTCACTTGCTCTCCCCCACCCTCACTCACTTTCACCGGCCTGGGACAGGGGGTTGCGGTGCGGGCTTGGGGTTGGGGCCAAGGGGTTTGGAGTGTGGGAGGAGACTCTGGGCTGATCCTGGGACATGGGGTTGGGGTGCAGGAGGGGGTGAGGAGTGCAAGCTCTGGGAGGGAGTTTGGGTGCAGGAAGCGGCTCTGGGCTGGGGTAGGGGTTTGGGGTGCAGAAGGGGGTGCAGGCTCTGGGAGGGAGTTTGGGTGAAGGGCTGGGGTAGGGGTACAGGAGGGGATGATGGGTGCGGGCTCCATCCGGGAGGCACTTACCTCGGGCAGCTCCCAGGTGGTGACACGGTGGGGCTAAGGCAGGCTCCCTACCTGCCCTGGCCCCACACCACTCCTGGAAGCAGCCAGCATGTCCCTGCACCATGGCCCCTGGTGGGGGGTGGGGGAGGGGAGGGATGGGGCTCCATGCACTGCCTGTGCCCGCAAGTGCCGCCCTCGAATTTCATTGGCCACAGTTCCCAGCCAATGGGAGGTGCAGAGTTGGCACTTGGGGCGGGGGCAGCATGCGGAGCCCCCTGTTCCCCCCCCTCCCCGCAGAGGCTGCAGGGAAGAGCTGGCTGCTTCCGGGAGTGGCACGGGGCCAGGGCAGGCAGGGAGCCTGCCTTAGCCCGACTGCGCCGCCGGACTTTTAGCAGCCTAAATCTTCCGGTTTGGCTTCATTAGCCTCCAGGAGATAATGCCTGATTCCGAGAGATTCCTGACGAAACCAGGAGGGTTGGCAACCCTATTCTGTGTGTGAATCTATTCTTCTTAAACAACCAAATGAAAGCCACTGTAATTCTTTGCAATATCCTGACTATCTGACCTCACAGATCTCTACCAACTTGACCGACTCGCCAAACACAGGGAGCTACAGGTTGCTTTTTAATATGTTGCACAGGTTTTCCAGGTGTCCAGTTTTCAACCTGAAAGTCCGGTCAAAAAGGGAACCTGCCAATGCCAGTCAGCACTGCTGACCGGACACTAGAAGTCCAGTTACTGGCAGTAACTGGCTTCCGCCACCAGGGTGTGGGAAGAACAGGTGCTGCTAACTGGAGCCTGGAGGAGAGGTGAGCACTCAGCAATGGCTCCGGTGGAGAGCGGTACTGGTGGCTCCCCCGTCCTGCCCTGAGCGTGGCTCTCCCTCCCCCTCCCTGCCCCACTTCCCCTCCACCCCCAGAGCATGGCTCTCCCTTCCCTGTCCTGCCCCACTCACCTCCCTACCCCCAGAGTGCGGCTCTCCCTTCCCTGTCCTGCCCCACTCACCTCCCTACCCCCAGAGTGCGGCTCTCCCTTCCCTGTCCTGCCCCACTCACCTCCCTACCCCCAGAGTGCGGTTCTCCCTTCCCTGTCCTGCCCCACTCACCTCCCTACCCCCAGAGTGCGGCTCTCCCTTCCCTGTCCTGCCCCACTCACCTCCCTACCCCCAGAGTGCGGTTCTCCCTTCCCTGTCCTGCCCCACTCACCTCCCTACCCCCAGAGTGCGGTTCTCCCTTCCCTGTCCTGCCCCACTCACCTCCCTACCCCCAGAGTGCGGTTCTCCCTTCCCTGTCCTGCCCCACTCACCTCCCTACCCCCAGAGTGCGGTTCTCCCTTCCCTGTCCTGCCCCACTCACCTCCCTACCCCCAGAGTGCGGTTCTCCCTTCCCTGTCCTGCCCCACTCACCTCCCTACCCCCAGAGTGCGGTTCTCCCTTCCCTGTCCTGCCCCACTCACCTCCCTACCCCCAGAGTGCGGTTCTCCCTTCCCTGTCCTGCCCCACTCACCTCCCTACCCCCAGAGTGCGGTTCTCCCTTCCCTGTCCTGCCCCACTCACCTCCCTACCCCCAGAGTGCGGCTCTCCCTTCCCTGTCCTGCCCCACTCACCTCCAGTCCTAGAGCCCTGCTCAGCTGGCAGGGGGAGGGTGGTGGAGAGACAGCCAGCGATGGTGGGGGGTGAAGAGAAGCGGGGGGTGGGGCCTCAATGGAAAGAGGTGGAGCAGGGGCGGGGCCTCAGGGGAAGATGGGGAACAGGAGAGGGTCCGACACTCAGTGTCCGGTTTTCACAAATTAGAAAGCTGGTCACCCTAATGTTGCATATTGCACAAGCCATTCCTTCCTGCTCTAAAACAAATCCATAGCCCAGAGTGGGCAAATGCAGTCCTTTCCTTTTGATACTTGCACATCTGAGAAGTTTGTAGACAAAACCATGGAGAAAGTTGTTCAGAAAAACACTAGACAAAGAAAGAAAGAAAGAAAGAAAGAAAGAAAGAAAGAAAGAAAGAAAGAAAGAAAGTCCCACTATTTTTATTGCCAAGTCATCATTACACAACAGTTTTGTGCCCTCTGGGGTAAAACAATAGTATAGGTAAAGGTTTTGCAAACTACTAGAATTTGATAATAGCTTACTACTATATTTGATTAGCCTTTAAGGCCTTATCTACACTAGCAAAAATCAGACCTGTAATTCTCCACAAGAGCAGCTCCTCTGGTTATAGCAACAGTGTAAGTGTTCTACATCTATGTCGGTCTAAACCTGCTCAAGCGATCATGTTTTCATGACCCGGTGTAGAAATGTCTTGGCCTAGTCTACAACATTAGTGCTTATACTGCTGCTAGTCCTATTGCAGTGTCACCATGACTGGCAGTTACTGAGATAAAAGGTACTACTTTTGCCAAAGTAAACAGGGCTTTAGGGAAAGCTTGAGGGTAGAATCAATGACAGTGGGTTTACTTCTGTTCTTGGTCACAACCATGCAATGTCATTGACTTCAACAACTATAAGCAAAACTTGGCCCAGTGACTTAAAAATAAAAAACCCTTAGGCTATGTCTACACTACAGACCTTACAGTGGTACAGCTGTACTGACACAGCTGTGTCGCTGTAAGATCTCTCGTGTAGCTGCTCTATGCCAACAGGAGAGCTCTCCCGTCGACGTAATTAAACCACCCACAACGAGCGGCGGTAGCTGTGTCGATGGGAGAAGCTCTCCCACCGAGATAGTGCTGTCTACACCAACACTTATGCCAGCTAAACTTATGTTGGTCGGGGTGTGTGTGTGTTTTTTTCATAAGTGACGTAAGTTTTGCCGACATAAGTGGTAGTGTAGACATGGCCTTAGAGAACAAGCAATAAATTAGAGAGACAAGATGAGTGAGGTAATATCTTTGATTGGACCAACTTCTGTTGGAGAGAGAGACAACCTTTCAAACTACACAAAGCTCTTCTTCAGGTCTGGGAAAGCTACTGTGAGTGTCAAAGCTAAATACAAAATTGAACAGATACAATATGTGTTGAGCTAAGGGATCATTCAAGGTGAAGTGGCCCATTAACACCCCTGCAGTCATAGGACAAAAAGGGGGGATAGTGGGTTACAGATTGTTGTAATAAGCCATAAAACCAGTGTCTTTATTAAGACCATGATTTTTAGTGTCTAGCAAAGTTATGATTTTAAGCTCCCAAGTTCATCTTTTGAAAGTGTTGTGCAGATTTCCTTTGAGGACGAGGACTGATAGGTCAGATATAAAGTAATTGCTATGTGTGAACAGTGTTCACCCATAGCTAATAGGGTGTTTTTCTCTTATTTTCCTGTGTGAGTTCATTTGAGAGCATAGTGATTGTCTGGTTTCACCCACATAATTGTTATAAGGGCAATTATTGCATCGGATGAGGTACACCGCATGCGTAGGACCCATGCATAGGACCCATGGATCTAGAAGGGTGTGTTGTGGGAGGTGTTGATCATTGTAGCAGTGGAGATATGTCTGCAAGGGTGTTAATGGGCCACTTCACTTGGAATGGTATCTGAGTGAGTTTGAGACCTGAAGAAGAGCTCTGTGTAGCTAGAAAGCTTTTCTCTCAGGGCTAGTCACTGGCAGAGCTTTAATGTGGCTTGTGTGGTCGCAGTGCAGCGCTCCCCGCGCTCTTAAAAAAACCACCTCAACGAGGGACGCGGCTCCCAGCGCTGGGGCACTGTCTACTTTGGTGCTTTACAGCGCTGAAACTTGCTGCACTCAGGGGAGTGTTTTTTCACCCCCCTGAGTGAGAAAGTTGCAGCGCTGTAAATTGCCAGTGTAGACAAGCCCTCACTAACAGAAGTTGGTCCAATAAAAGATATTATCCCGGTTTGGACATGGCTACAACAACACTGCCTACAAGCAATAAATTACTTATTTTGAAAATAATAAAAAAATCACCAAAATAATAGTGATAAAACCAACACATCATCTACCCCGCATGTACTAGTAAATCAAAATTGCTTACACAGTATAAATTATACCAAAAAAAACTAAACTAGAAAAGATAAATATTAATAAATTTTATTTTAAGAGGTAAACAAACTCTTGGTTTCTTGCTAAGGAGGGATACATTGAAATTAAGCAAGGGATCTTAGAAAGCACAGCAAACCAGCTGATAAAGCCGCTTTAGTGCTGTAAATGAGGCAGACACAATCTAAATGATTGCTGTGTGACACACATTAGCAGCAAGTGACCTGCCTTGGAGCTACAAACAGCAGGGGAAGCTATATATGCAGCCTTGTCTTTTCTCTCAGCTAGACTAGAACTGTAAGTGGCTCGTTTACTTTAGCAGTTTCCTTTGAGGAATGCACTAAAATACCTCATGGATTCTTTTCTTGCCCTTTCAATGGGTAGAGCACAGTGGCAGAAAAAATCAGCAGAGGAGGTTGAGTTTGATGTTTTGTGACAAACCCTACTAATACAGCCCATTTAAGAGCAAGTGTCTTGAGGTGAAACAAAGGGATGATGCATGCCATTATCTCTTGACTCTCATGGCTGGAAAGCACGAGGTTTGTTTAAATTATGCTTCTGTATTCATCAAAATACAGGCTAACGGGGTTTCTTGTATAATGATGCATTCCACTCGATCCTTAGCTGGACATTTTATTTCCTCCCTCTATGGAAAGGTTCATGAAAAATCTAAAATACAATATAGGGGATATTAAAAAAAAAAAAAAATCACACTTTCTTTATCCAAATTGTTCACACCATAGTACCAATGCAGTTAGACAGCAGTTCAAAAAGACCTTTACAAATATTCTCACCCACGTTCAACATATTAAATCTGATTCAAATGGACTAATGTAATGGACTAAATGAATATACTAGTAGAGATGCCACAAGTAGTTTAGGTTCTGAGGCATGAAGATAAATACTGTACTCTAAGAGGTGTCAAGACTTCGGGATCTGTTGTGAATTTCATGTACACAATATATTTCATGTACACAGAGATCTTCTATTTAAGGCAGGAGTGGGCAAACTTTTTGGCCTGAGGGCCACATCGAGGTTCCGAAACTATATGGAGGGATAGGTAGGGAAGGTTGTGCCCCCCAAACAGCCTGGCCCCCGCTCCCTATCCACCCCCTTCCACTTCCTGCCCGCTGACTGCCCCACTCAGAACCCCCAACCCATCCAACCCCCCCTGCTCTTTATCCCTGGACTGCCCCCCTCCCGGGACCCCCCGCCCCTACCCAACCCCCATCCAGCCCCTCCCTGTCCCAACTGCCCCGACCCTATCCACACCCCCACTCCCTGACAGGCCCCCCAGGACTCCACGCCTATCCAACCGCCCCCTGCTCCTTGTCCCCTGACTACTCCCTGAGACCCCCTGCCCCTTATCCAACCCCCCGCTCCCCGCCCCCTTACCATGCCGCTCAGAGCACCAGGACTGGCAGCCGCCCTGCCCCACCGGAGCCAGCTACGCCGCCGCGCAGTGTTGAGCACTGGGGCAGGCTGGCATCTCTTGCAGCTGCGCTGCCCGCCAGGAACTCGCAGCCCCGCCGCCCAAAGCCCTGGCGGCACGGCAAGCTGAGGCTGTGGGAGAGAGGGGACAGTGGGAAGGGGTCAGGGGCTAGCCTCCCTGGCCGGGAGCTCAAGGGCCGGGCAGGATGGTCCCGTGGCCGTAGTTTGCCCACCTCTGATTTAAGGGAATAAGTACAAGAGAGTTACATTGGGATTGGCAAAAAAGAACACCCAGAATCCATTACATTCTCTACACTGACACCTGCCAAGATGTTCCTGGCTGTACATGTGACTATGGATGTCATGTGCAGAATCGAGCCTAATTAGGCACTTTGCATAATATTCACCAACAAAGAGGGAGCCTCTGTCATGGTGGAGAATACAGGAACTGGTTAATTCAACAACAGCTTGAGAGAACTTTACCAACAGAGTGCTCATCTCGCTAACAACATCCAATATACTGATAAGACACCTTGATAATTTATGTGCCAAGATTAAGAAAATAAATGACAGTCATCAAAACATAGAATTATTGGGGCTAATAATCAGTAGCAGTACTGGTTAATCTATGGCAATAGAGCGCTGAAGGAAAATCAAAACAGACATATGGTTTCTGAACATTACCACCATTCTGTAATCCTGTAGGCTGGACAGTGAGGAATGCAGGTATAAACGGGTAATGGGATACTCCTTGTACTGTGTCCACAACACAACAACAACAAAAACTAGTGAAAACAATAAAACATGCATGTTTTACCATGGGGATGATGGTGTTATCTTGTGTTTCTTTGAAGTACAACTATTCTTAAACGTGCCTTGCCATATCTGCCGACTCCTGCGATTTCTAGCTAGGGAAGCTGAATCCTCCATTGTCCTTCTTTCTTTAGAATTGACGGATCCTGGGTTTTGTTGCCTTGCAAGATAAATGAAGCACAGATATGGTCCAATTCTCCCCTATACCAGGTTAGAACAATTACTGGTAAAACCTGAAGGGAGTTAATGCAGCCAACAGAGATAAAAAGAGGTTATGCCACCTTGGAAGGCTTAATCCTAAAATTCAGTGAAAGTAGACTACCTTCAACATTCTCACTTTAGAAAAATCAGGTGAAATTTTAACTCCCATATATCTAAAATCTTTAAGGACCACCTAGAGTGGAAGTTACTATTGGACTGCTTTACTGATTCGTTGGCTAAAGGCATTGCTGGAGATTAGGCCAGAATGACATGGCAATTCCTTGATTGCTGCACTGAAACATTGAACAGAACTGCCAGTTTCATGCAGGTACACCAGAGTATCATATAAAAACAGTGCAGCTTTGGGGACAATGGACAGCCATGTCAGGTTCTGCATCTTAACGCAAAAGGTTCTGAGTATATCCCATTTAAGAACAAGGATACTTGGATACTTTTGATGTGTAATGGAATAGTTTGACAGAGGAAATAAATCACTGGCTGAAGTTAATTTTCTCACGGAAAGGTCACCCCATAGCACACAACCAAAAGCCTTTTCTTCATCTATGGGTAAAAAATTATATATATATATATATATATATATATATATATATATATACACACACACTTCTTCTGGATCAGATCTTCAGTTAAAGTAAATCAGCGCCACTCCAGTGGACCTTTACTGATTTATGCCAGCTGAGGATATGGCCCTCAGGATTTACCCTTTTGCAGTAGTGTATGATATTTAGAGTTCTCCTGACTTGTGCTTTGTTGATCTACCACATATAAAAATGAATATGAATGAATGATGGCAAGATCAATGACAGGTGTTTGGCAAGAACCTTCACAAGTATATTGCTGTACAGGTTAATTTGCAAAATTGCTTTACCACCCTCTGTTACTTGTCCTTTTTCAGTATTTGCCTCTTGACATGCATTTGGAAGTTTGCCTTGTCCTGGAAAATGCTGAAACACCTGGAGGATACAATGAGAAAGGACCTCCCTGAAGGTTTTATAAAATTCACCACTAAGACCACCAGTGGAATGCAGGTAGTCCCACTATTAGTTTCCACGTCATCTACTCACATTTCATCTTTGAACTGGAATTTGTGTTCTTCTGTAATTTGTAGGAGGCCTAGTTTTCTTTACTATATATAAATATATAATATAATAATATATATATTAATAAGAGCATTTGTGCTATGTTGGAATTTCCTATTGGGAATGACATTCTTAAAAATCTGAGAGAAGGCTGTCATAACCACTTACCCTTTTTTGTTATCATGTATAATTGCTAGTGCTGAATTAGGAGTATGAAACGGTCAGCTTTATTTGGTTAATAGTTGCTTACCTCTATTACCAAATTCAGAGAAGGGTGGTCGAACATAGGAGCTGAACTTTAGTTGAGAGTAAGCAATCTAACCGAATTCAGGTCTCTTAAATATCTCTTCCAAGTCAGGTTGTCAAAGACTGATGTTGTAGAGACTTTAATTTCTTTTCCAATAATAGCTGCTCTGTCAAATAGGATTTTTTAGCTCATGTAATGTACTGTATTTCATTAATTTAATACATGCCTTTAAGGCATCCCAGAAAATGTCTGGGGAGAGTTTCCCATTGTCATTTAGTTCAAAACATTGTCAAGAAAGCTAGTACAGCATTTGGGGAGGGAATATTATTTAAAAAAGGAATTAGGAGGATTTGGACAAGTGTTAAACTAACTTTAACTCTGCTGATGTAATACCAGACTCTGTAAATAAAAGTACTTTGGTTTTAGAGTGTATTAAATTCCTTTTCATTGCACTTTTTATTTTATATTTTTATTATGGGAGGCCTTAATTACACTTGATGTATTAAAATATAGATAATGTTACTAGGTCTGATCCTGCACTTCTTACCCAGGCAAAACATCCAATCACAACTTTGCCAAAGTAAGAACAGTAGAACTGGACATTCACTTCAGCCGCTGAGCTCACCCATACTAATGAATGCTTAGGAAAGGAGTAATTCTAATGGTTTCACAGGCTAAGCCTAGATTTAGATACAGGATCTTTATACAATGTTAAGGGAGTTTATTTTTATGTGAGGCAGCAAAAGTGGAGGTAGGCCCAGGGATAGGGGCCACTGGAAGCGTTGTGTCGAATCCTAGGGTTTGATTTTAATTTCACCGAACCATCTGCAGCTCATATGGGTCCTACTTGTGCTGAATATGTGAATCCTGTTAATAAGATAATTTTCCTTTATCTAGAGTCCCTGATATTTGTATTTAGGGATCTCTAGGGTGTGTGGTTCCAATTCCTTTCTCTCCTCCTATTTGAAATATATAAATATAGCCTGATGTTTAGTCCCCCCTTTTTTTTTCTTTGTAAGAGCCAATATTTTTGGCTGACACTGTGAGAGTCCACATATTTTAGACATAACTCAGTTTAATATTTACTTCATTTTTATAATTATGACTATCCCTTGCTCTGGATTCTTTAAACCATTTTAAACACGTTTAATCACTGTATATAAACAGATCATTTAAAAAAAAATAGACCAGGGGCCCGTATTTTCAAAAGTGGCTAGTGATTTTGGTTGTCTCCATTGCTTGGATGCCCAAGCTGAGACATCTTGAAAGGGTCTGATTTTCAGAAACCAGATTCACTGTAAAATGTCAAGTTGGGCACCCAAAAAAAAAAAAAAAAAAAATCAAGGCATCCAAAAATCAGTACTTTTTTTTTGAAAATTTAGGCCAAGGCTCCTACACAAACAAATAATCCATACACTGAGAATAACCTCCAGCCCACCCACACTCCTCCACCAGCCATGAAAAATCTGAAAAAAAGGTAATTCTTGCAGCATCATAAAATCCTTCTGTGAACTGATAAGAGTTCCTTGTGACAGTTGGGACACACCTGGGAATAAGAAAATCTGCACTGGAGGCATTTCTAGGTGACCTGCTGCCCAGAGTGGATGAAGACTGTGGGTCAGATTCTAAGGACTGCTATACTCTCTTCATGCCACTCAGGTAGCTCAAAAGGAGTGGAGACGGGCTGTAACTCCCTAGCTGGGGATATCCCTGCTGTAATGGAACCCGAAGTAGGTTTGAAGCTGGTGTAGCCACAAACCCCGACACAGAGAAAATGTTGAGGGTGAAGAAAGGCAGAGAAGATTTATGGCTAGAGTGCAATTCTCTCGTTATACCCAGCTGGCAGGTAGTCCCTCAGGGACTGTTGTCACATAGTGTAATTAAGAGTGGTCCCTAGGCAGCTCTAAACTAGCTGGGTCAGAGAATCGGAGCCATAACCAGCTCACTGACAGATTCCCACTGTGTGTGCTCAGCAGAAACTAAGCACAGCAGAGAATCTGGTCCTGGGTGTCTATACTGATTTTATTTTACCAATAGTATTTATCATGAGGTATTGTTGACTCACCCATATTCCATAAAAGTGGAAGGGGCTTCTCTTTGATGGCTCTGCTTCTTCCTTGCTGAGCATTCTCAGAATCTGGAGTAGTTCTTCCTGTTCAAGGATGCTGCCATGGTGACATGATGAGTTTCACAGGGTTCCATCTTGTCTCCTTTTTGGTTCCATACATATGGTATCATTAGAAAGGTTAGAAGGATGAGCTGTGGTAATTACAGTATTCTGATGAAATCCAGCTCTATTCTGTCTCTCACCTGACCCTGCCAGTGCTGCTGAATACCTGGGCCAGCATTTGGGGGGAGGTTGGGGCATGGATCAGCACTAGCTGGCTGAACCTCAATCCACATAAGGCTGAGATGATGCTTCTAGGTGAGAAGACACGACTGGAAATTATAGGTTATCTTTTGGGGAGTGTGCCCACTATTTGTAACTCTTGTTCGCCATTTGGGGGTTGTATTGGAACTCCAGTTGCTGCTGGATGATTATTTCTTTTGCTTACAGATGTTGCGATCATGATCCCTGACTTGGTCACCTCAAAAATGGGTTGTTGTAACATGCTCTAGCTGAGGCTACACATTCAGCCAACTAAATATTTAAGGTGATGGAGAAGGCGATGGCCTATTTCATAAGTGGTATATCTCGCCAGGACATGACACCAGTGCTCCAGAATCTGCATTAGCTGGCTAGTGGTTTCCAGATGGAGCGTAATATGTTATTTATTTTAACCTATAAAGCTCTAAATGGCTTGGGACCTGCTTACTTGGGGGAGAGAGAGTGTCACTCCCCAGGCCATACTGCCACCATGCTGGAGTCTCTTCAGTTTAAGAGAGGGAACTCTCAGTGAAATGTTCTCTGAGATGGGCCTTCAGGCTTTGGACCCTTCCTCCCACCCTTAGTGTGAACCAGCCCATATTTGACTTTCAGGGCATACTCTGTTTACTTAGACTTTGGGGGAAGAAGGGGCTAGCTGGGAACTGACATTTGTCAAGGAGGAGAGTTCTGGTTTGCTGGGGAATGCTGGTGGGTTAGCTGCTAGGTTTTAAAGCAGCTAGTTTGACTTGATTGATATTTTTTATAACTACATCTAAGGCATAAAGAGATAGGTGCTTGTTTGAATATTGTATTAGAAATCTGAATCCAAGCAGGAAGCTCCAAGGCCTTGGAGCTCTCACCCCATACTGTGGTTAAAGCACTGCAGTGAGACTCAAGATCCAGGTTCAATTCCTAGTTCCACTAAATTGTGACTTGCCCAAGGTGAGGCAGTCTCTCTGTGCCTCAGTTCTCCTCTGTAAAATGGGGATAAGTTTTTCCTTTCTTCCCTTTACTTGTCTATATTTGGTTTGTATGCTCCTGAGGATGGAGACAATCTCTCAGTAAGTATATGTACAGTGCCTAGCACAATGGAGAACTGATCTCACTCAGTTCCTCTAGGCAATACTGTAATACAATAAATAACCAAGAATGTCCTGTCACAAGCCCCTTGCTATTTATGCATCAGATCATGATAGCAGGAACCTTTCCAATCCTTCATGCTCCCATCTTCCCAGTTGCAATCCCTCAGACTGCTCCCTCCATAGCAGCCTGCACAACATAGAAAGGACTACGTAGAGTGGAGCCATTATTTGACAGCATAACACTGGGGAACAGAAACTAAAGAGGACAGCCAGTACTGCCAGCCATTCCGGAGGGGGGGTCTCTTCCTGTGTTCCAAAGCCCCCGCATGCAAGCCAGGAAACACAGACCAGTTCTAAGTAATGTTTTACATTCACTGTCCACACGTGTAGACAACTACATGAGGGGTATGGCAGGGGACAATCAGCAGCGTATGTCTGCTCCTAAAAGGAAACATGTGGAGGGGCTCCCATAGTGCACCACCTTCCAGTGCGCCTCATGCTCTTTGAGCATTAGCAGAAAGCACAAGGGTTACATGCAAAGTTAAAACATTCCCTTCTTGTAAATTAGTATGTGTTCAGTTGCTTTGAAAATGTTTCTAAATTTAATCAGATTATAAGAGGACTTAAAAACTAAGGGCCCTAACTTAGACTTCTGCTGAGGGCAAAATTTGTTCCTTAAAAAGATACTATTTAAAAAAAAAAAAAAAAAAACTGTATAATTCTAAAAAAAAAATTACTAAAAGTCATGTACTGGTTTTCATTGTTATTATTTCTGTTAACAGAAAGACAGGTGAGTGTCTGTAGAACAGTAATATTTATTCATAGAAAGCCTGATTCACCCTAAAGGAACAAGAATAAAGTGGTTTCATCCCAATAACCAATAAAAACCCTATAGAAAGCAGGCCCTCAAAGACTTTATTCCTTTAATAAATAATTATTTTATTGCATATGGCTATTAAGGAGAGCATCCATGATCAATACAGACTAAATACAATACACTACTCTAGTTCCATTTATTCTCGTCTCCAGCAGCATCACATTTATCCTTATATACAGCGTGTACATTGGAAGACGCAGCAAGATAAGTTAAGTCTCTTGTCATATCACAATAGCAAGAAATATATTTAACATCTTGATATCCATAAACAATACGTACCCAAAAAGAAAACACTGCTTAATAACTATAGAGGTTATATAGCAAAAAATATTTTAAATTTAAGGTAAGTCAGGCAAAATGTACAAAGACCCAATATACATTGTGAAGTTTTAGCAAACATAACATTTATACATTTTGGTTCCATTCTGTAAACTAAATCAAGAATGTAAATATTGCATATGCCTTTTGTGAAATATACAGGATAGAGGAGAACTGAGTACATCATCAAGTGTTTTTTTTTAAGTTGCTGTATGAATATTAACCATTTGTTATAGTGGCATGATTTTACAATTGGTACAGAGGGATACTTCAAAGTAGAAATTAAAACATTGCATTCAGCAGGTACCACATTCAGTGCTATTGTTAGGGGGCAGGAAGTTCACAGAGCAAACGTCAACAATTGTATTTGTTTCAGTTTCAGAACTGAACAAGTACTAACTTAGAACATTTTAGAAACATGTAACGGGTTTTAAAAAACCAAATAAGCATATTTAAATTGAGCTTAGACCAATATTGTACAGCCTATGCATTGCTGTGTTGCGAGACCCCTGAAAATTACACAGGAAAAAAAAATTACACCCTGTGTTGCGGGGTGGAAAAGGAATTAATTTACATTCATCTTTGTCTTGTAATACAATCCTGTGTTCTAAAAGTTCAGCATGTAAGCAGGAAGACTTTGCATTGCCATTATATTTGTAAGACATTGACTCTTGTCTTCCTCAAAATAAAAATATATAGAGATATATATAATGCATTCTGTTTACAGTGATGTATAGGTTCTCCACTTATCACAGAGAATTAAAAAAAAAAAAAAAAATCACACACAACTCAAATGACTTAGTGTAATACTTACATGGCTACCAGAGCAGGCACTGGGGAGGTACCCTTGAAAACAATTTAACTCTTCATTAAATTTATCAAAGGAGCAACAAGATGACAGAACATTCTGCTAGTCTGGTGCAACAACTGTAGGTGACATTTGTAATAATAGCCACCACACATCATTAGTATTTTCAGAATACTGAAAATATTAAAAACATGGGCATTCTTGTAAAGAACTCTGGCTAAGTGACTGCAACTTTTATTTTTCCCTTTAATGATGCCTTTAGCTGGAATGCTACTTTTCTGGTAAGAGGCAAATATTAGGACTTTCAGGATGGCATAGTAATATATTACAATTAAGATTTCAATCTGCCCAATACTTATTATCATCATCCTTGCATTCCTAGCATGCCTGTGTGGATTTTTGGTTAGGAGACATGCAGCGAAGATCAGGGTTAATTGACAAGTATGAGTTTGTAAATAGCAGAAAAGGCTTTTGCAATTTGAAGTACCTACATAAACACTTACTTAGAGAGGATTAAACAAGTGTGTCAAAGGTAAAAAGAGATACCCCCCTAATGCAGTTTGATTATTTTAACTTACGTTGCTTCAGTTACACACTTTATAACTATTCGGAATCTTTCATCAAAGTCCGATCCACAACGTTTAATTTCATTTTAGACTTTTCAGTGCCCACATTGGGCTTTGTCTGATAAGTAAACACTGCAGCTAGTGATTTAGAACCAACCAGCAGCTGTATACTTAAAAAAGTTAAGTAAGGCTGAAGACTGTTCTTGAGAGATACTCAGCATAGAGATAAAGGAGGTCCTGTTATACACCAACATTACAAATCCGGCTTTACTTTGAACTGAGGTAGTACTGTGGTAGGCTTGAATTTATGCCAGTAAATACCAGATTTTACTGCTTTTGCAGGTGTTTGCAGAATCCCTTAATATGCTGAAGAATAAATACAGTGCGTCTTTGCAGAAAAAGGAAATGAAGGCATTGGCCATAAGAGGCCGGTTGAAAAGTTCCGAATTTCTAGAGAATATCTTGAATAAAGTCTGTCAAAACAGCAGCACAATGAGACTTTAGATGTCAATGACAGGAAATGAGTGAGGCAGGTTGCTCTCCCTTCCTTGCTGATTTGTTGTCCAGTATAGTCCATAACTGTTTTGAAAATTAAGTAACCTTTCGGACCAAAAACAAAAAATAAAGTAAACCTTAAGCAGCTTCGATTTAAAAAAACGTAAGCCAAGCAGCTTCTTTCAATGTTGTACTCTGTTGTTTGAGGTCATGGTGATAAAACTAACTCCTTCACTCTGGGGGAGGAAACAAAATGAAACAAAAGTCAATAAATACTGTTACACAAATCAAGTTACTGATTTAAAAACCATCAAGAGATTATTTTACTTTTATGTTAGGCTTTAATGACAAGAAAAGTATCATCTAGATGAGAATTACCTAAAAAAAATATGCTTACATATCTCACATGGTATTACACAGAGGAGAAGGGGATAAGGCACATTTTCTAACCTAGTACTATTTTGTTTTCATGACTACCAATAATAACTGTTCAAGCCATCAAACGTGATTTGGGGAGGAAAATGGGAGAGGAAATAGCAAAAATTCCTCTCCCCTCCCCCCCACTCCTTCTGAACAGCACTGGTTTGTATTAATAGCAAGGTACAAGTTCTAGAAAATATATAGAAACAACAGTTTTCAATCTAGTTGGAAGCTAACTAGTGGAGTCTACTTCCAGACATTGAAAAACAAGACTATTCTGACACTATTTTGTACAAAGGGCAAGTCTTCTCAAAAGATAAATGAGTATATAATGGATAATCATCTGAATTAATTATTTCAGTTACTAAGAAATCTACTGTGCCCGATGAAGACCTAAAAACTCTGTAGCTGGAAAGGAAAATGGCCAACCTGCCCAACCCCCAAACAAATTTTTTTTCCCCTCCCCTTTACCTTTCACAGAATGAATGGCTGTTGCCTAAATAGCTGCCTCAAAGAGCCAAGCAAAATTATACTATATATTTTTTAAATCCCATTTTATTTTATGCTGTTTTAAAGAATCCAGCTGAACTGTGTCAGGTTCTTTTACTATAAAGGAATAATGAAAGATATGTACCACTCACATACAGCAACCCTGTCATATTTCTTAACTCCCAACTTTAAGAAGGTTTGTTATTGTGGCTGTTAAAAACAAACAAACATTTCCTTGATGTGTCACTTTTTTAAATATAAATTGTTCTTAGCTTGTTATATTTATAGTAGCTGAGCATATATAACAATTAACAGAAATCACAGACCTTGTAAATTCTACATGCAAACAAAATAGTGTATGTGAAGCACAATATCAGATAACATGAATGCAAAATTGTGTTCACGTTAGGTACTCCTTATGGTGCATGTTTTTTTTTTTTTAATTTTTGCCACAACACTTAGTTTCAAAAGCTCAGAGGAATCTGTAGTTTGAAGGTGAACTGCAAAATTTTTGCCAAAAATTAAAGGGTGCTTGCACAATGCCAGGAAGGAACAATTATATAGCTGTTCAGAAACGCAGGCCTGGATCCAGCAATCCCCAAGGCAAAAATTCATGTTAGCTTTCCTGAGTATAGACATAAGATCAAGGATGTAGTTGTCAGTGTACTTTATCATGTATTTATTAATTTTGGCATGTAAAATAAATGTAAAACCAAATTCAAAGCCAATGCATAACAAGTTTTACATGAAACTTAGATAATTAACAAAAATTTAAATATAGTATTTATATAATTGGATTTTCTCTGTATTGATTCCTAATTAATCAGACACCACGGCTTGTTACAAAAGTACACAAAAAATCAAAGGCTGACACATCTTTGCATGTGCATGAATGATAAAAATGCTGTGGAAACCTACTATCACCAATTTTATCCAAGAAAAGGGACCTGTTGAAATTAATGGGAGCTACTAAGTGTTCAGCCCTTTTGAAAGTCAGGCTGCTTATTTAGGTGCCTAGATATGGACTTGGAGCCTAAGTTTATGCCCCCGTATTCAAAAATTTTGACCTCTGCTTCTAACCTTAAAAAAGCCTAGTACAGTCTAGCTTCTAGTCAAAAACAAAACAAACCCAAACATGTTTTTATTATGGAGGAAGAAGACCAATCTGGGTGTGGATTACAAATTTTAGAAGGGACATGCAAATTAATGATTGGTAATACAGGTTAAGCGAGGAGCTCTTATTTACACTCTCATATAATACAAGAACAAGAAAACTTTAAATTGAAAGCTAAAAATTATTTTTTTAATATCATGCATAATTAACCTGTGGAACTCATAGCCAAAAGAAAACGTTATGATCAACGCGAAACTGCTCACCTTCAGGGTCTTGTAAACAAAGATGTTCACAGACCTTATTTAATAAAATAAAATGGGTGTACTAAGAACCCACATGAAGCTCCTCTGTCTAGTAAAAACAGTTGCAGCCAAGGAGGCTGACAACCAGGGCCATGTGGCAAGCAGCTTAGAACGGTGAGAGTATGGAGCTCCCAGGGTTTCCTACATTTCAAAATCAGGGCTTGGGGACTGGAACAAAACTTTTATGCAGGCAGTCAGCATGAGTGTGCTGCATTTTGTTGCAAGTCTGTGTGGGTCTACGAGGAGAAAGTCAAGAGAGTCACTTCTTGGGATAGGGCACAAGGGCCTGATCAGATGCTTCTGCAAAGAGACTGTCTTGCATGCTGTTTTGTTCCTACTGTTGTTTAGGGAAGCAAGAAGTGTTGTGTGTACACTTTGTAAGTAAACAAACTGCACTAAAAAATAGCCTGACTCTGTGTCACTGATCTCTTATCTGAGCAGAAAACATCCTGCCAGGCCTGAATTTTGGCTACTACTCATAGGGGCAACAATATAACTAAGGCCAATAGCTTAAAAGGATTCAAAATGTCTACTGCAGGGATCGGCAACCTTTGGCACGCGGCCCATCAGGGAAATCCGCTGGCGGGCCGGGACGGTTTGTTTACCTGCAGTGTCCGCAGGTTCAGCCGATCGCGGCTCCCACTGGCCGCGGTTCGCCGTTCCAGGCCAATGGGGGGCTGCAGGAAGCGGCACGGGCCGAGGGATGTGCTGGCCGCCACTTCCCGCAGCCCCCATTGGCCTGAAACGGTGAACCGCGGCCAGTGGGAGCCACGATCGGCCGAACCTGCAGACACTGCAGGTAAACAAACCGTCCCGGCCCGCCAGTGGATTTCCCTGACGGGCCGCGTGCCAAAGGTTGCCGATCTCTGTTCTACAATCTATATGGATAAGGAGAATATCCCTGGTTACAGTAGTTAGGAATTTTGTACACAAAGGAGCATAAACACTCATACTTCAGGTCATATGTACACCAATGATGAAACTTCTGCTTTGGGCAGAATATTCCAAAAAACTGTCCATGAGTTTTCTTGCATTTTCCTCTGAAGCATTTAGTACTAGCTGCTTCCAGACATCAGATGCTGGTCTAGGTGGTCAGATCTAATACAGCAACTGCTGTTATTAAGAGCTAGAAGTTATCACCGGTATAGATTTTGTACTATTAAAAAAATATATTGCTTTTAAATTATTTTGTACTTTTTAAGAAACCTTTGTAAACTACAATTTAGTGTACATGTATTAAGGAATATCATAATGCAAACAGCGAGTAAGCAGTATATCTGATTCCCCTGTTAGGGATGCTTATTTAGAAGCATATTTAGGAATCTGACCCATAAGAAACTGTACTTGTACAACGATCTGAAGTGCTTGTAGGCCCTGATTCAACAAGGCATGACTCTAATGAGTCTACTCACATGCTTAAAGTTGGGCACATGCTTAAGTATGTTGTTCAACTGGGGTCTTAAGGCCTGATTCAAAGCTCAGTAATGTCAGTGAAATGGTTGCCATTAACATCAATAGGCTTTTGATCAGGCTTTTAATGAGGAAAGGAAAAATAATCACTGCTACAAGTGTTGCCATGAGATCCACATGAAACTTCTTGTTGCAGATTCAGAGGAAGCCATTTACCCGCTTGCTTAAAATAAAGGTGCCAGTTCCTAACAAGTACTATCTATTAAATTTAACTTTGGCCATTAATATCCTGTATATGATCATAGGCTCCAATTCAGCAGCACTTTATTTAAGCATTTATAGAATTAGAATCATAGAATATCAGGGTTGGAAGGGACCTCAGGAGGTCATCTAGTCCAACCCTCTGCTCAAAGCAGGGCCAATCCCCAACTAAATCCCCAAATGGCCCCCTCCAGGATTGAATTCACAACCCTAGGTTTAGCAGGCCAATGCTCAAACCACTAAGCTATCCCTTCCTCTCCCATGTATTGCAATGAGACTACACAGGTGCTTAAAGATAGGTGCACGTTTAAGAGCTCTGCTTACTCCTGGCCAAAATTTGCAAGGTTCAGGATAGGTTCCTGACTGCCTCCAGAAAGAGAAAATGTTAAACACCTTAATCAAAGCATCATAGATATGGTCCTCCGTAAGTAACACAGGCAGGAGGAGCTGCATGTTTTCCAGTGGAAAAAACAAAACAAAACAAAAATCATAATCAGTGACAGTAAACCAAACCAGGGCATGTTGCATGGAGGGAAAAAATCATGCATATTTAACAGACCCATCCGTGTGGCTATGTATGGATTAAACAAATATAATATTTGGGAGAAGTATGTACACCTCTGCCTCAATATAACACTGTCCTCAGGAGCCAAAAAATCTTACCGCGTTACAGGTGAAACCGCGTTACATCGAACTTGCTTTGATCCACCGGAGTGCGCAGCCCCGCCCCCCCGGAGCACTGCTTTACCGCGTTATATCTGAATTCGTGTTATATCGGGTCGCGTTATATTGGGGTAGAGGTGTATCTGATAAACCCTATATCCAGGGCCACACAAAAAAATCTATCAAAATACAAACTCTGATATAATTTCTACTGTCTTTATCTAAATTGTTTACTCCAAATGGTTTTGGGGCACATCAAGAAGAGATCCGCAATTACAAGATCACAGTTTCCAAAACTACCAAAGGTAAAACTCATTCAAATTGCATTAATGCTTCTCTTGAGGGCATAAAACAATAAATACTTAAATAAAATTAGCTAGAGAACAATTCAGTATTGCGACTTATCAAACACCATGTGTATAGAAATATAATGATTTGCCAATTAAAACAAATTCAATCTGCTTATTAATTTGCAGTCAGTAAGCAGTGAATAAGAGTGTATTAGGTCTAAATTTCTAAAAATAAATTTAATTCTCATCTACTGATATGATACAAATGAACAGTTATTGATGTGGCTCAAATACAAAACACACTGTTGGTCATTTACAACATATAAATTAACTCAAGAGGTAGTATGATCTATTGAACAGGACTGTGGCTTGGGACTTAGAACACCTGGGTTCTATTCCCAACTCTGCCACTGGTTTCATGTCTGACCTGCAACATGTCACTTCACCTCCCTTGCCTTTAATTCCCGTCCTATCCTTCAGCTGTCTTGTCAGGTATGTTGCAAAAAAATAACTTTTCTACCACAAGTAGTCCCATTGAAATCACTGGAATTCCTCATGATAGTAAAGTTAACCACATGTGTGTTTGTAG
Source organism: Emys orbicularis (assembly GCF_028017835.1). Taxonomy (NCBI): domain Eukaryota; kingdom Metazoa; phylum Chordata; order Testudines; family Emydidae; genus Emys; species Emys orbicularis. The sequence continues at coordinate 260,292,426 of NC_088683.1, read as the reverse complement.
GATCCAAGCCATAGACTGTAAACTCTCTGGGGCAGGATCTGTCTCGTATTCTGTGGTTGTATGGTGCCTAGCACATCAGGGCCCTGATCTGAACTGGAACCTGTAGGCACTACTGTAATACAAAATAAAAAACAACAATACATTAAGGACATACATACTGTATTACAGTTACATTATTTCAAAGGAAGGGAAGGACCAAAATGAAAACAAATATCTAAATTTTCTGATCAGTATTTATCACTCCTCCCCCCATGATATTAATTCATAGAAATATAGATCGGGGCCAAATCCTGACCTTCCTCCAGCCCTTCTTCGGCAAGTTACTTAGGAACATGTTTAACTTTGAGTAGTGAATTCAACAGGACTACTCATGTGCTTATAGTTAGACATACTTAAGTAGGGGGTCTTTTCAAGTTGGATTTAATGAGACTACACATGTAAGAAAAGAAATGTTGGCCCCTGATTAAAGGAAAAGGTTTAAGACTAGAGCTTAACTATTTGCCAAAGCAACATACATTTCCCCTAGCACAAAATATTTAAAGTGTCCACAACTACTATCAATCTTTTGTTACACATATACATTTCAAAGGAAAAACAATTTAACTATGAAAGAGGTGATATATTTATTGTTCAAACAAGTTATGTTTGGACATAATTTGAGGCAGGCTGCTCAAACGAACACACTTTTGGGGGTTTGTTGTTCTATTAAGAAAACAGTAAAATATCATTTAAATATGGACTTTTTAAATTTAGAAAAAAATGGGTACTGTGTGAATATAGCCTATGACCCACTATAGCAATCAAATATATATAATTTGTATATATAACTTTTAAATAAGCAGAGCAGGGTTTATGTAGATATAGGTATTTACATTAAAATTAGTGTTATAGTGCTGTTACACTTGGGTTCAATAATCAGAACAAAAAATCTAATTGCTTGAATATAACACAAACAAAAGAGATTCTATCTACTGAAGTGGGAAACACATTGTCGCATAACTTGAAAAAGCTGCTGTGTACTACCACCTGCAAGTGCACTACAATTATTTTCAGACACTTAGTAATGAACACTATACATTAGAGGCTAAGATGGGTACCAATATTCTTTGATGCCATGCACACATATTACAATTGACTCTTCGTGCCAAATTCTGCCCACAGATACTAAAGTAATAAGAGTTGTACACGGGTATCTGAGGACAAATTTTAGGTCTTAGTTTAAATTTTTTGTTTCAATACAAACTGGAAATTTTAAAACATTAATTTCTTTAACAAAATTGCACTTTCTCCACTCAAAAATTTACATGCCTAACTTTTTTGAGAATACTAAGTGATTGTTTTCACTTGAATTTTCTACTGCAATATAATGGGTCGATCCTGCAATGGAAATACACATGGTAGTAAGTGCTACGCTTAGGTTATTGGAGAATCTGGTTCTAAGTTTGGTATAAACTGTATTTCAGTATCTATTTGTCAAGAAGTTCACAGACTTCCAAGTATGAGCACCTGTGCATTAAAATATAATTCTATATAAATTATAGAATTATTTTAAAAATATCATTATAATGAATTTATAGCTAACATGCTGGGCTTTGATAGGTTCTTCTCACATCCATTAAAAAAATAGGTATAGATTTAAAATAAGCAAAACTTACACTGTGTACTTCCCAGATTAGTTAAAAAAAGTTCTCTTACTAAACCTCTCAAATTCAGAGATTTTGCTATTTTCCAATACTAAATAACTTGGAATGGATGTAATAAATTAGGCAAAATAAGCCTACTTAGCACAATATGAAGTTTGTTCAGTTATTTCCACCCTCTCTCTCCTGCAGCTTGGATATATGCCTGCTTAACATGTTAAATGAAACCGAATAAAATCAAGTCACTTCTCATACAGAAAGCAACCAAATCATCAGAAAAATCTTTCAAGTCTTTGGTCTTGAACTGGAAACAACCATGTAACAGGGACAGAACACAAAGAAACAGAGGTGGAAACTATATAGGGAATATGCCACCACAAAGATTAACACATAGCATCCAGCCAAAGAGACGCTGTCTCTACAGGATTTAGACATAAAAAAAAAAGAGAGAAGTCAGGTTCTTGGTTGATGACCATCACTACTGCATTTGCCTCCCACCTTACGAGCTACCACTCGATTTTATTATCGCTGCAGATATAGAAACGGGACACTGGAAAAATGGTTTCAATTTGACTGTCAGTTTGGTTTCCACAAGTCCTTCTGTGTCAACCCCAAAGAGAGGGTAGAAATCATCTCACCAGTTGACTGAAGGGGGGAGGGAGGGGAAGAAGCAAAATTCTATAAACACAAAAGCCATATAGGAAAGGGTGGTAGAAGAGGTACTCTCTTCGTTTTTCTGTTCTGTCCTTCTATTTTCTTCAGATTGGGATTGAAAATAGAAGAGTGAGGGAGAGAAGAAGCTGGGCATGAGATTGCAGACTCCATGTTTCTAGGAAGAAGAAGCAAAGAAAACCTATAGGAAACTGAGCAGACAGACCTTATTTACAGGGCTGACAGGTACAGACATAGCACTGTATGTCCTTGTATATTCTTCTACTTCCATTCTACCCATAGGGAGTCAGAAAAAGGGATTGCAACCTCTCCTCAAAGGTATGTGATCTAGAATCAAAGTGCACAAAGGGAAAGCTAAAAAAACCACCAGGTTACTGTAAATATCTGAACAATTCTGCAGATTTGGGATGAAAATCTCTGTAAATTGGCCAATATTTTTTTGCAGAATTATGGAGGCACCAAAACCATACAATATATGTTGAAATGAAAAGGTTTCTGTCAGTTTACTGGAAAATCAATTATACAGTATGCAGGATGCCCCACAGCATTGTGCAAAAGAGGAGGAAATGTCTACAGTTTTCCAGTATGTCTGGACAAAGCTTACTATTTTGTTTATTTTGCCCATGAATTCTTCCCATTCCATTTTCCACCTGCAGCCACTCCAGTTAAACCATCTCATAATTTACTTCACTCAAATACAGTGTTTCTCAAATTGTAAGGCAGGCTTCCCAGGCCAAGTGTAAGGAAATTAAAAAGAAAGTGAAAACTAAATGTTTTATTTCTTGCTATATCATTAACACATAAGTTTCAATTACTGATCTGTCTAATAGGTTCTCAGTACTTGGTACATATATTGAATATTCAGTAAACTGTTTTATCTCATGAGACCTTCAAATATAGAAACAATGAAGCAAAAAAAAAAAAAAGAAAGAAAGAAAGAAAGAAAGAAAGAAACACGTTGAGGCTGCTTTGTCCAAATGTTTAAGCAATCTTGCAAAATACTCTTCCCCATGTCAAGATGACCCCTGTAGTGCTTCAATGTAGATGGCTACCTAGGCCGACAGGGAGTGTTCTCCAGTCAGCGCAGGTAATCCACCTTTCCAAAAACCAGCAGCTAGGTCAATGGGAGAATTCTTAACTTTTTAGTTTAGACCAGACCTTAGTGTGTTTACCTAAATTCATAGATTCTAGGACTGGAAGGGACCTCGAGAGGTCATCGAGTCCAGTCCCCTGCCCGCATGGCAGGACCAAATACTGTCTAGACCATCCCTGATAGACATTTATCTAACCTACTCTTAAATATAGTTAAATTAATGGAGATATCCCATCTCCTAGAACTGGAAGGGACCTTGAAAGGTCATCAAGTCCAGCCCCCTGCCTTCACTAGCAGGACCAAGTACTGATTTTTGCCCCAGATCCCTAAGTGGTCCCCTCAAGGATTGAACTCACAACCCTGGGTTTAGTAGGCCAATGCTCAAACCACTGAGCTATCCCTCCCCCCTAAATTTATTAGATCATCGTCATCATCTAATAAATTTACCTTACAAGTGTTGAATCTAATCCACACCACTCAAAATCAAAAGTTAGTAAGTTCTACTCTTATTATTAAACCATTGGGAGACAGACACTAGTCACACTTTAAAGTACAGTACTCATAAAAGAGGACCTGAGCCAGATTTTAGCCTCAGATGCTAGGTATCCAATTTGCTTGACCATTACAGTACCTCCTCAGTTTGAATTCACCCTAAAGTTTTTTTTCTGCCATCAGATGCACCGTGGGGCTCGCAAAGTCCTCTATATTTATATTTATAAAAAGCATTCCTGACCCGAACAATTGAGGACAAATTCTATTCTCATTTACAGGTTTGCAATGTCATTAATTTCTACTTCAATAAGGTTGCACACCTATAACTGAAACTAAGACTTTGACACAGTGGTTATTGGCCACTTTTCAGCAGTGCTTCAGAGCTCCATGAAAATATCTGAAAACATCTACTCACCTGCTCTCCAACCTAACTCCCAAGTAGGCATTAGTCCTGTTTCTTTCTGTGAACAGGTAAATAAAATTGATTGTATATTATCAGAATTTATTTAAGATTAATAATCAAAGCAATTGTGTATCTGATGAGTACTTTTTTTATTTCTGATTTACAATATAGATCCCCTTATTCCCTACCCCCACCTCAACTACTATAAAACTGTATTTTTTCAAAAATAATGCTACAAAAGTGTTCTGGAGTCTAATGGTGTGCAAGCATTTAGGTCTTATATTTAAAGCAATATTTTGTTAAAGAAATATCAATAATTTGCTTATCGATATCATTCATGATTTTACAAGAAGAATCCACAACAGATGAGACACTCCTCTGAAATTTATATACAATAGTATTGTATACAGCAGCTATTATTTTGTTAGGGGTTGAAAGGTTGTCACATTAACACCATAAATACCCATTACATGTCACACCTGAAGACAAACTGATATACCCTTTAAAAATAGAGGCAACAAATTGGTAAGTACTTTAGAAATGCAATACCAATCTTTAAAATCTTAAAAAATGTCTTATCTACAGTCCACTATCTCAAGCAAAAGCACACAAGCAGGATTGAAGGAATTAAGATTATTCCTAGCTACACTGCATGCATCTCGAATCCTCTTACCTAATAGCTTCCTGGAGAGACAAAGTGAAGCAAACCCATATTCATTAGCTCTGCTAGACCGAACAGACTCCAAAGCTTCACTTTTACAAAGGTAGTTAAGGAATGCGAACTTTCTCAGGCCTTGGCTACACTTGCAAGTTACAGCGCTGTAACTCACTCCCTGTCCACACTGGCAGGGTACTTACAGCTCTGTATCTCCCTGGGTACACAGCTGCAGGTACTCCACATCTCCGAGATGAATAACAGCTGCAGCGGAGTGGCTACGACTCACGGGGGAGTGGCTACGACTCACCGGTGTGAGTGTAAATGCTTGCAGCGCTGTACTAATCACCTTGTCAAATGGCCAATCCTCTCCATTGTTGTGACCGGCTGCAGGAATGCGAAAGTGCCGGTTTCAAAGCTCATACCACAGAGAAAAGCAAACAGTTTGCAGCTTGCTTTGAGTGAGTAAATGAATGAGAAGGGGGCCGGGAGTTCGGAACTTGCAAAATAGAGAGCTGACATGCTCCAAAAAGCACTCTCTCTCCCCCCACACTCCCTGTCACAATCCACCCCACCCCTCCGTTTTGAAAAGCACGTTGCAGCCACATGAATGCTGGGATAGCTGCCCATAATGCACCGCTCCCAACACAGCTGCAAATGTTACAAGTGTGGCCACACCACTGCGCTGGCAGCTGTCAGTGTGGACAGACTGCAGCGCTTTTCCCTACTCAGCTGCACGAAGACAGGTTTACCTCACAGCGCTGTACAGCTGCAAGTGTAGCCAAGGCCTCAGACTTCAGTGGGAGTTCCCAATACAGAACCCTTATAAGAATGGATCCATTTGAGGACATCCTACCTTGCCACAGTGGTTTGGGGCACCACAACTGGTTGCCGTGAAAATTATTGGGATGTCATATCAAGGGACTATAACTTCATGTGGGGAAATAAGCAGTAGATGAAGTCTCATAAAGGCAAGGATTCGGTTTTATAAATGCTCATAGCGACAAGAACACACAAAAAAGAGGAATAAAAGCCACTGAAAATATATAGCAGGGGATATCTTGCAACATACATGTTTCTCAGAATTTTTTACAGCATAAGGTTCTCTCAAAGGTCTAAGAGCAGGACATCCTTGCAAACTTTATGTATTGCATTGACCAGGAAATATAATCTAAAAGAATGCACTAAAAGTGCAGGCAGCGGAACAATAAAGAATACACAAATCCTTTTTCATTTCACATTTACTGAACAAATACAATACATCAAATATACTAACTAGACACTGTACAGTCCAGGTCAAGCAGAAGTACTTAGCTATCTCCAGCTGATGCAAATATGCAACAAGCACCAGACCAATCTGTTAGTCAAAAATAGACACATTTGCCTTTAAACTGGCCAATCTTATTATAACTGGTGAAAGTGAGCAAAATTAAGGGCACTGAACATTTATATAGAATCCATTCCTGACACAGTAGCAGTGTGTTCCTCAGAATACTGTTCAGGCTAATAAAACAGGTACATATATTAAAATCTGAAATAGGAGTATACTAAGAAAGGTAAGTTAATGGGTATTACAGTCACCCTCTCTCTCTAGATTCACAATTCAAGACTTAACTAAAACTGAAGTAATTAAGTGACGTTATTCAGTTCTGTAATAAACGCTGTCTCACATGTAGAAAGCCTACATTAGAATCCACCAAGGATTTTAAGGTCACTTGGCCATTCAGAAAGTTGGCTCGGAATTATTAATTGTATTCTGTATTAATTAACATTAATTGTATTCTGTATTCATGCGCCCCAAATACAGGCCCATGAGTTTTCTGCCACCAGGTATCCCAAATATGGTTTGTCTTCCAGAAGAAGACCTGTTAAGAAAAATGTGAATAATGGTTACTCTTGTAATGTTCCCATCTTATGTATAGAAACCCCACCCTGTCTCTTGGTCCCCCCTCCCCCTCCCCAGCAAAATACATCAGCAGCAGTTTCAAGATGCCTGTTCATACACAGAGGAGTAAGCTGGAGCACAGCACCAAGAGGCAAGCCAATTCTCCTTACACAGAGGGCACAGCAATTCTGAGCCCAGCTACTGGATGCCTCCACCTGACTGACAGGTCATCCAGAACAACCAAGATAAGAAATCAGTCTTTATTTCTGGCAACAGATCACAGAAATGCCTTCTTGCTCACTCTACTTTTTACAAATACAACTGATAGAAAACTTGGATGAACTCCATCTAGTGCAAAAACATTCCTCAAAATCATACATAATAACGCATGAATATGCTTCAAATACATTCGTTCCCCAGAGCTCACAATTTCCTACATTTATGGCCCACAGACCACACCTGGTGTACTGAGAGCTGGCTGGTCACATGGTGATAGCTCTCCCTATTTCCAGTTGCTAAACATTATTAAAATGCAGGGACAAATAACAGAGACGCAAGGTGGGTGAAGTAATATCTTCTGCTGGACCAATTTCTGCTGGTGAAAGAGACAGGCTTTTGAGTTCCATCCACTGAGCTTAAGGCCTGAAGAAGAGCTCTGTGTAAGCTTGAAAGCCTGTCTCTCTCACCAACAGAAGTTGGTACAATAAAAGATATTACCTCATCCATGTTATCTCTCTCATATCCTGGGACCAACATGGCTACAGCAACACTGCAAATGGAAAAATAATGTCAGGAGAGTGAGTCATTGCTATAGCTCCATAGGGATGTTGTGTGACCACAAATGGTATGAGAGATGGCCTCATCAATCAGGAATAGGAGGGGAAATGGCCCATGTTCTTTATCAATCATGCAGCCCATGCTATGAAGAAGTACAGAAAACCCCTGTCCTAGATGGTTTAAAAAGACTGTGCAAAACTGTTTAAATTAAGGAAGAGTATAAGAAAGGTCCCACAGTCCACAAGAAATTCACATGTTCGTGATGAAAAGTTCCAGAGGCAGCTGTGTGCATAGCATCTGACCCAAGTGTCTAGCATAACTCTAGGATTAAAATTAGAAGACATATGCGTATGTGGTCCATCCGATACTTAAGTCTCATTATGCTAAATTCTGCATTGATTTACATACCACATATTCTCATTGACTTCCTCGGAGTAAATAGAGTAGAATTTGGCCCAGTATTTCCTGTTAGTTGACAACCACTTAACATAATTTGGTCTGACCATTGTTACATTGTATTCATCTCTCTTATTACTTGAATGCTTTTTATGTACTGACAATATTTCATTTCTTGTTTCCGGATAAGAATTTGCTTTGTTTATATATAATGTGAATTATAACTTTTCTGACGACCACAATAACCTTTTTTCAAATCTGCCAAATGTGGCATGTATTTTAAAATAAAGCAAAACAATTTAAACAGTAAGACAAATCTAGAAATTGAAACAGTAATGTAACTAACACAGATCAACAAATAAAAGAACATGGCTTGGAGAAAAGATATTAGTAAAATAATCATCAAGTTATTTAGCCTTTATTTGTTTACTAAAAGGTTTGTAGCATACCAAAAGAAAAAACTCCTCTGTTAGTTGTGCCTAAAGGCATAACCACCAGTACTGTCATTCTCACAGAGCCCTTCTATTCACATTCCTAACAATGTAAAAACAGCTGTTTTCTCATCTAGCCCTTGTTCCTGTCACACCTTTTTAAAGAAGGCATACAAGGCTTACCTCTATCACTTATGTGATGAGCAAAGAATAACTGTCAAAGATACTTAGAAAGTACTCTGTCTTTTCAAGCTAGTTTTACAATAAGAATTAGAATATATTATATCTGAGTAACATACAGCTATTCTTCTATTGAAGAAAAAGCAATTATTCATGTTCAGGGGGGTGTGTGGGGGGGGAGAGGATGCAAGGAAAAGATTAAGGCTTCTGCTTATTCTATGCCTAACTAAGGAGACAACCAGTACACTTTATATGTAACTGTATGAACTTTAGTAAGAAGTAGTCAAAGAAGTAGTCACTTTTACAGAAGGTCATTAAGTGGAATTCATGCCCAATTCTTGAAGAATACAAGACTAATGCAGATAATTCAAAAAAGGTTTTAAAAAATACTATGGGTCAAAACTTCATTACTGTGCTACGCCAGAGCAGATTGTGAATAAGAACTGTGTGTAATAAAGGGTAGATGTGGGAGAAACAGAGGGTACGTCTTCACTTACATCCGGGTCCGGATGTAAGCAATCGGTTTTCTGAGTTCGATTTATCGCGTCTGGTTAAGACGCGATAAATCGATCCCGGATCGATCCCGGAAGTGCCCCGGATCGATCCCGGAAGTGCTCGCCTTCGACGCTGGTACTCCAGCTCGGCGAGCGGAGTACGCAGCATCGACGGGGGAGCCTTCCTGCCGCGTCTGGACCGCGGTAACTTCGGACTAAGGTACTTCGAATTCAGCTACGTTATTAACGTAGCTGAATTTGCGTACCTTAGTCCGAAGTGGGGGGGTTAGTGTAGACCTGGCCAGAATCTGCTCTCTCAGCTTGGGGACAGAGCACTGGCATTGCCACTACTGCAGCCTAAAAGGCTGCAACATGTTTGATGCAGTGTGCAAGCCCTTGCTCTTAGGCCTGGTCTACACTAGGGGGGGATCGACCTAAGATACGCAACTTCAGCTACGAGAATAGCGTAGCTGAAGTCGACGTATCTTAGTTCGACTTACCTCGCGGCGCGGGGTCGATTGCCGCGGCTCCCCCGTCGACTTTGCTTCCGCCTCTCACCGAGCTGGAGTTCAGCAGTCGACGGGAGAGCGATCGGGGATCGATTTATCGTGTCTAAACTACTCGCGATAAATCGATCCCCGATAGATCGATCGCTACCCGCCGATCCGGCGGGTAGTGTAGACATACCCTTAGGCTCTACTCTCAGATTCACCGGACGCTGCCTTGCTGAGCCTTTGCCCATTCTCCTCCTCCCCATGAGTGTTGTTTAGGCTGCCATGGAACAGCACAAGGGTACAGAAACACCTTACACAGGCTCACCACAACTTGCCCCTCCCTATATACAAAAGCTGCATGAGTTTTGCTGCATTTAGGCCTCTTCACAGCTCTTTCCCAGGCTGCAGGATTTTGTCTGTTTTTTCCCCCCAACTCCAAGTCAGGTATAAAATTATTTAAGTGTTATACTTTGTCCATTTATTTCTTTAGGGCCACATTACGGCTATACTGAAGTCAATGGCACAACTCCTATTGACTTCTTTTAACCAGGTTCTGACCCCCTGATAAAATGTATGGTCATTATTTTTACAACACACATGACAATTATTACCATATATTAAATACCTTTCATTTTATTGTCACTACAGTGTTCGTGCTAATGTACAACCACAAAGGTTAAAATGAGACTTGCAGTGTTGAATCAAGCTGTAGTGGTGTGTGTATCTGGAAAACATCCTATTGGACAACATTCAACAACTGATTACTAGCAATTTTATTTAGTTTAAAATTTTCATTGGAGCCCACAACTATACCTCTGTCATCAAATCGCAAAAAACTATTTACCATATATACTCGTTCACAAGCCGAATTTTTTTAGTAAAAAAGGGAAGCACCTGAGAAGGGGGTCGGCTTATGAACGGGTATAGAAAGGCAGAGGTGGGACACAGCCCCTCCCCCAAACAGAGGGAGCAAGGAGAGGCAGCAGAGCCAGAAGGGAAGAGGCGGAGCCAGAGTCTCTCCGCTTCTGGCCACGCTGTTCTCCCCCCAGCCTCCGAAGCAGCTGCAGCTCTGGGGCTGGCAGGCTGCAGCCGTGCCGCTCGGCCCCGCCCCCCAGAGCAGGCTGTGGCCGCGCCGCCCGGCCCTCCAGAGCACCCTGCAGCTGTGCTGCCCGGCCCAGCCTGCTGCGCCGCCCAGTCTGGCCCGGCAGAGCAGGCTGCAGCTGCGCTGCCCAGCCTGCCAGAGCAGCTCCAGCCAGGTCAGAGACATCCTCCCCTGGCCCTCCCCAGATAAGGTGGGAAGGGATGGGATGGGGAGAGTGTGGGGGTCCCGGGCTAGGGGTGGGGTCATGTGGGGGGTGGTCACAGGGGTTACTCCCCTGACCCCCAACTTCTCCCCCCCCAAAAAATTTCCCCATCCGTTGCTGTCCCAGCCCATCAGGGTAAGCAGCTGGCGCACTGGGACACTTTGTTTACTTAAAAATAACAGGAGTACTTGTGGCACCTTAGAGACTAACAAATTTTGTTAGTCTCTAAGGTGCCACAAGTACTCCTGTTATTTTTGCGGATACAGACTAACACGGCTGCTACTCTGAAACCTTTGTTTACTTAGGTTTACTGCTGTGCCTGTGGACACTCAAGGTAAACAAACCATCTCGGCCCGCCAGCGGCTTATCCTCATGGCCCGGGAACCAAAGTTTGCTGACCCCTCAAATTATAGGGTCAGCTTATGAACGGGTCATAAAAATTTTCCATTTTTACTTATCCATCTTGGTGAGGTTGGCTTATAAACAAACCGGCTTATGATTGAGTATATACGGTAGCTACTTTGGTAGATATTTAATTTGATATTAATGATTCAAACAAAATTGTAATTACAAATTTCCTTTTATAAGTGAATACAAAGAGGAAAAAAATTACCATCCTACAGTTCATTTCTGCATGCTGGAAAAAAGTTCTTAATGCTGTTTGAGTGTAGCTACTACAGTAGTGGCACTATAAGTTTATAAAAGACTCCATAAAGATAATTGTAGAAACTGTATTTGCTTCAGTGCAGCATATTTATATTCATTCACAAACTTTTCCCTGCATTTCTCTATGATACCTGGTAGCACTAATATTAAGTGCTTTTAACAAATTTGATTTCCATCAGTTTTTAAAGAGGAGTTCCCCCATTGACTTCAATAGGAAGAAACATTTTTAAGGGGAAGGGGGGGGGAAGAGGAGGAATCAAAGGCCCCAACACTTAAAAGTATTTTTTATTAAAAAAAATCATGGCCTATGTAAGAAGTCCAGAGAGTTCACTGCTGACTCAGACTCCTTCATGAAATGTTACATATTTTGATTCTATAAGCCCAAATATAGGCTTAAATAGTTCAAAACTATCAGTTAAATATTTAATACTTTTAAACAATATTATCCATAAAAACAATTTTACCTTTCTCATCATTTCATACACGAGTTAATTTTAATCAGCTTGAGCACCATGGCTTTTTTGTAAAATGAATCTGAGTTTTGCATTTTGTGCTACAAGAAACCCATGACTTTTCCTTCTTGTCATGTCAAGCGGCTGTAATCATCATAATCAATATATCTATTATATATCCTGCATTTTGGAGGATTAAAATTTGGACAGAAATATTTTCCCAAGACTGAAACTTGGCATGCAAGGTGTAGGTCTACATCCCCAATAAAGCAATTTCATCATTTTAAAATCTGTATGTTGTACAAAGAGTTAAAATGGTGCTACAATACAATTGAATAACTGCCTTTCATAAGGATTACTACATCTGCTGTGTCACAATCCCATACTTCTCATGCAGGAAAATCTTCCTTTCACCATAAGTGGAAAAATCTACTTGTGTAAGGAGTTTGAGTCCATAGCCTAAAGTGTAAACAAGAACTCAGAAAAATGATAAAAGACAAAGGCACCCTATCACCCATGGGCAAACATGCTTCACAAAACGATCATTCCATATCTGATCTCTTAAGTCCTCGTCCTCAAAGGAAACCTGCACAACACCTTCAGAGGATGAACTTGGAGCTTAAATTCGTAACTTTGCTATACACTAAAAATCACAGACTCAATAAGGACACTGGATTTATGGTTTACTGCAACAATGGGTAACCCACTAACACTCCTTTGTCCTAGGACTGCAGAAGTGTTAACTGCCCACTTCACCTTGAATGGTCTCTGGCAAGGCGTGCTAATTCATTATGCTAAGCAATCTGTTTCACCTTGTATTTAGCTGTGACAGACTCTTGAGTACCTTTCCCAGATTTGAAGAAGAGCTCTATGTAAGCTCAAAAGCTTGCCTCTTTCATCAACAGAAGCTGGTCCAATAAAAGATATTACCTCACCCACCTTGTCTCTCTAATATCCTGGGACCAACACAAATACAACACTGCAAACAACAAGAAGTGTTAATCCATTTAAACAGTCTACCCTGAAATGTGGGCCAGCAAAAGGTCTGAACAGCAGGAAGGACTGTTTAATGGATATTTACTAGTACTATCACATAAGGAAAAAGAAAACAAAGCCTTCTCACTGGCTTTTTTGAAAAAGTTCCAAGTCACGAGAAAGAAGAGATTGCGTTAGGAAAAAACATCACTGCCCCTCCTCTAGAATTACTTAGATACATAACTCAAGCACTGCAGAAAACATAATAGTTTGAATAAATCCAATACTGTTGTGAAAGTATTACACAATACACTGTTAACCACACGAATCATATCAAGTATCATATACTTCCATGAGACAATTTTGGTTTTATTCTTGCTGTTTAAACAACTTTCAAGTGTCATGTGGTAAGTTATTATGCTTGCTTACTTTTCATTTTCACTTGTCTTGAACTATGAAAGCCAAGTCACTCTTACTTTCTGGTACTCAAGCAACAGCACAAAAGTAGTTTGTGTCTTCTCCATTGGACAATTAAGTTTAACTGCCCCCAGAAAGTGTTTCATTGGATTTTTTTTAATCTATTCCTATCAGGTTGCATACAACCTTTTGTCAAAAAAGGCCTCTAAATTCTCACCTTAAATAGTTTGACAATATAACTTTTAAGAACCAATTTTAAGAGGTGTTAAACTCTACCGAATGACTGCATTAGCTTTTATTTAAAAATAATACACTCCCTGGAGAACTGAATCAGAGAAGCAAACCTAAGGTTAATTAAATTTTATTCTATCCAATTTAACAGTTTTCATTGACATGATTTTACAACTGTTACTGGAATGAATTATTGATGTGTTTCTGTCTTAAGTCATACCTACAGTATTACTGCAGATCAACTTTAGATTGCCTATATCTTTGAAACAGATTTAGAAATTAACACCAAGTGAAAGCAGAACATTTCATATTCTATACTCACCACCATAGCATTTAAATCACATAAATATTATTAAGCATCACTTGAAGAACTTGTACAAAATGGAAAGTTTGCCCTTGTGGTCTACTGTTTCTAAGGCCTGGTCCCCACTAAGCCCCCACTTCGGACTAAGGTACGCAAATTCAGCTACGTTAATAACGTAGCTGAATTCGAAGTACCTTAGTCCGAACTTACCGCGGGTCCAGACGCGGCAGGCAGGCTCCCCCGTTGATGCCGCGTACTCCTCTCGCCGAGCTGGAGTACCGGCGTCGACGGCGAGCACTTCTGGGATCGATTTATCGCATCTAAACCAGACGCGATAAATCGATCCCAGAACATCGATTGCCTGCCGCCGGACCCTCCGGTAAGTGTAGACGTACCCTAAGAAATTTCTGCTGTTTCTGGTATCAGCAAGTTTGCTATATTGGCATTACATTAAAGCCTCCATTTCTGACAACTTCAAACTGCTCAACAATTATGAAGATATCCTATCTCCTAGAACTGGAAGGGACCTTGAAAGATCATCGAGTCCAACCCCCTGCCTTCACTAGCAGGACCAAGTACTGATTTTGCCCCAGATCCCTAAGTGGCCTCCTCAAGGATTGAACTCACAACCCTGGGTTTAGCAGGCTAATGCTCAAACCACTGAGCTATCCCTCCCCATGTCTAATCTGTATGTCATATAATCCCATTTAACTCAATACAAACTCAGGGTAATATTTGGATAGTTTTTAAATTTAGCATGAATATCCTAGCCTACCTAAAGGACACCCTCTCCTTTGGAAAGCCTTCCACTAAAACTGAAGATATCCTCCATCTTCAAAACAAAAACAAACAAACAAAACTTTAATGCATAAGGAAAGTTAATGATGGTCAAATTAACAGAAGATGGGCCCAATGACATGATTGTAACAGATGGTGTTGCAACTCAATAGACTCAGAGATTCTGCTGTATTCTGCAGCCACAAATACAACATTAAGGTATAATGAAATTAGGGTTACCATTCGTCCGGATTCCCCCGGACATGTCCGGCTTTTTGAGCTAAAAATAGCGTCCGGGGGGAATTTGTACATGTCCGGACTTCCCCCCCCGCATGCAGAGCGCGCGCGGCTAACAGGGCAGCCGGCCGGATGGTGCCACTTACATGGGGCTCCGACAGCCAGAGAGAGCCCCTCCTCCGCTTCCCCTGCAGCAGAGATCACTCCCTCCCTCCCTGCATTTGCAGATCACCTCTGGCAGTCTGGAGCTCCTCCCCCGCCCCTGCTGCCCAGCGTGCCGGGACGAGCGGCAGGGTAAGGGGGCCAGGGGGTCGGAGAAGGGGCAGGGAGGTTCTGGAGGGGGCAGTCAAGAGACGGGGGGGTCGGGAGTTTGGGGGGGGCTTTCTGGGGGGGTGGATAAGGTTTTGGGCAGTCAGGGTACAGGTAAGGGGTAGGGTCCTGGGGGGCAGTTAGGGTGGGGGGGTCTTAGGAGGGGGCAGTTAGGGGACAAGGAACAGGGAAGCTTAGGTAGGGGGTGGGGTTCTGGAGGGCAGTTAGGAGCAGGGGTCCCAGGAGGGGGCAGTCAGGGGACAAGGAGCGGGGGGGGGGTTGGGGAGTTCTGGGGGCGGGGCTGTCAGGGGGCAGGGGTGGGGAGAGGGATCGGAGCAGTCAGGGGACAGGGAGCAGAGGGGTTTAGATGGGTCGGGAGTTCTGGGGGGGGCTGTCAGGGGGTGGGGAGTGGTTGGATGGGGCGTGGGAGTTCCAGGGGTCTGTCTGGGGGTGGGGGTGTGGATAAGGGTTGGGGCAGTCAGGGTACAGGTAGGGGGTAGGGTCCTCGGGGGCCAGTTAGGATGGGGGGAGGGTCTCAGGAGGGGGCAGTCAGGGGACAAGAGGCAGGGAGGCTTAGGTCGGGGGTGGAGTCCTGTGGGGCAGTTAGGGGCAGGGGTCCCAGGAGGGGGCAGTCAGGGGACAAGGAGCGGGGGGAGGGTTGGGAGTTCTGAGGGGGGCGGGAAGTGGGAGGGAGTGGAAGGGGCAGGGGCGGGGCTAGGGCAGGACAGGGGTGGGGCTCCTCCCGTCCTCTTTTTTGCTTGCTGAAATATGGTAACCCTAATGAAATAGACATTCTTAGTTTTTAGTACACCTTTTAGTGGATCTGTATAACAGTATCAGAGTGGACTGTGCATAACTATTTCAGCCTTCTCGCAGCCACAAGTTAGAGAATTCCACATGGAAAACCCATTCCTCTTGAAAAGAATTCCACTACAGGTTACTAGAGACACAAGGTGGGTGAGGTAATAAAGGTTACTGACGGATGCATTGCTAAAGCACATTTAGCTAAGTTATGAGAGTGTTCTGACTGCCTAGATAGAGCTATTAAATCCAACGTGGGCTATCATTCTATTGGATGAGAGAACAGAAAATCCTCTCCCTGATGACACAGTTCATGATCTTCAATCATAATTTGTCTTAAAGTGGCTCACAACACACTTCTAAAAGAAGGATATTTTAGACTGTAGAACAATTCTTTAGAGTACCATCTCCATTGTCTTTCCTAAGATATTTCAGTCCCTTGTTGAAGGACAAATATGTTCCCTATTCTATTTAGGCTGTGAGCCCAACAGTGGGCTGACAACCCATTGTCAACAGTGAGGCTGGGGTAGGTTACTACAGCGTACGGCTTGTAATAGCAGGTGCATGGCCCTGGGGCTGCCATCTGCCAGGAAGGAAGTATTCTCTTCTAGGATGCTGAAGAGACTGACAAATAATGTAAACAAAACACTGACTCACTCCTAATCTGTGGAATCAAGCTATTACATTACTAGGTATTTTGCAATGTAGCTGTTATATGGGCTTTTCCTTCATCTGTTTAACTATTTCGATATGCTGTTTATTAGAATAAAATGCACTTATAGGTTACTTATATGGGCCAGCTATTCTGTGTTTACTGTATAAGTGTATGTGCCTCCCATATACACACATGAGCTACTTTTTTTAAAAACTGTAGAGCTTGTTAAATTATGAACTCCGGTAAAGATACTATAGCTCCAATGACTGAACTGTTAATTACCTATGCACAGGCAAATCTAAGTGTCAGCTATTTAATGAGTTTATCTACAACTGAGTTAATGGCTTATTTCTTAGGAATGCTATTGAAATTAGCCATGATGTGGGAAGAGAATTAATACTTCACTAAAACCTTTCCCCCACACTTTGTCTGTCTAGTTGGTTTGATTGTACGCACATTGGGGTAGGAATTCTTTGGATATGTATGTACAGCATCTGATCTCAGTTGGAGACTTTAGTCCAGACACTACTGTAATACAAATAATAAATAATAATCTAACACAGAAAATATCTTGAGGGACAGTGAAAGCTCTATCTGAATTCCAAGCAGAACATACTAGTGCAAGATCTGTAACTCAAAAAGAAAATAATTTATCAATAGTTTTAAAAAAATTCACAGAGGTATTTATATCCATTTGAAAAGTATTTCCCCACTCAAAAGCTTGAAATCTGCTTCCTTAAAAGAAAGACAAGGTGGGTGAGGCAATATCTTTTATTGGACCAATTTATGTTGGTGACAGAGATGAGTTTTCGAGCTTACACAGAGCTCTTCTCAGAAGTTTGTCTCTCTCACCAACAGAAGTTGGTCCAATAAACGATATTACCTCACCCACCTTGTTTCACTATAATCCTGGGACCAACAGGGCCACAACACCACACCACATAGAACAATGGAAGCTATCGATCCTTAAAACGCATTTACCCTTCATTGCATTCAAACACTGGCATTTTTTGTACATTTCCACATAGTACAGGACGACTGCCATTTCCCTAGAAAAATTTTAAACATTTGTTTTGGAAAAAATTATATGGACCACACCAACTGATATGGGGGGAAAAAACAGGATAAACTTTGGGCCTGTTACCCTTGACTGTATTCCTTTAAAAGTATTTCCAACCAGATTGTTGCCCATAAGATTCAAGTTTAAAACAAACTTCTCCACTTTTGATTAAATCAAGCTATTTTTAGCAGTAGGTTTTCATCTACAATACCAACAGAAACACATTTGCATGTACATGAATAAATATGCAACTTAGCAGACTAGTCTCCACATAATCATGCATATTGAATAGAAACTATCCACCAACATGCTAAGCACCAGCGTCTAGCTGTCTACACATTAGGGGCAGGATGCACGTCTACCTAGTAAAACTAAAAAGTAAGTTGCTATACATGCTATCAGTTTACAAATCAATTAAGTATTTTATCCTTATGCAGACACAATAAAGAACTGAGGGGGAGGGGAAATTTCTATTTATTTCAGTGAGCTTTAGATCAGGCCTTTAGAACCTAAACCTGCAACTCTTGCTCACACCAAAAAAAATGACACTAAATTCATTAAGAATTTTGCTTTAGTAAGGGCTACATGGTCAGCAAGGCTACTACTCACGTGAATTTGGGTTTACCTAGTGCAACTCTGCCCCTGGTGACCTCCTTACAAACACATACAGAGAAGCAGCTATAAAAAAAGATAAAATAGCTATATTTTTTTAATTCAGAGAAGCAATGTGACACCTAGAAAAATAAGCACTCAGATACCAGGGTTGTGGGTACCAAAATGAGAACCTAGAGCTTGATACTGCACTACTGAAATCAGTGAATGCTACTGACTTCAATGAGCATAGAATCAGACCTAGAGATAGCATTTGCTTGAAAATGAACTCTTGAATCCTATGAGGAAGTAAAACAATTACACCTCTACCCCGATATAACGCGATCCGATATAACACGAATTCGGATATAACTCAGTAAAGCAGTGCTCCAGGGGGGCGGGGCTGCACACTCCGGTGGATCAAAGCAAGTTCGATATAACGCGGTTTCACCTATAATGCGGTAAGATTTTTTGGCTCCCGAGGACAGTGTTATATCGAGGTAGAGGTGTACTACTAAATATTAAATGAATCTATATAGAAAAGTCTATTAGATAAATTTTGTCTATTTGTTTTAGATGGTTTATTTTATGCATTTTGCTAATATATTGAAAAATCTACCAACTCTCAGCAAAGTGCTGTCTTCACAATTTCAAAAAACACAAAATAGATGCACTCACGGACACAAATACAGTCCATAAGTAAAGTATGTATATGCACAAACATACATTACACCACATGATGGTCTTTAAAAAAATTAAAAGCAGTTAAACATTTCTTTAGGATTTGTTTGCTAGATGGAAAAGACAGACATTTTGTTAAGTGCTCTTGCTGCTTTTGAGAAGATCTGGCTTAAACTGAAAATACCTGGATTGTATATACAATACTTTAACTTCCTAATGGGGGAAGAGATCCATTACTTAAATTGACTACAGTGTACACATGCCATGTTTCAACTTTTAAACCAGCTTCAGTATTTCAATATAATGATATTTTTAAAAATGGTAAAAGCAGCACAAAAGATCCAACATTATTTCCTCCTTGTAGCGGCGGGGGGGCGGGGCGGGATGCATACAAAATATGTCCTAATACTCTTTCTGTTCATACATTCCTTTATGTATTTTACTTACAACACAAGTGAATGTTAGTCTCTGCAGCTATCTTGAAAGAAATCAAATTATCAGAAACAATCAACCTAAGCATTTCCTCTGCCTTGAGCAATGACTACACTGGTTCACTTTAGAACAAACCCACCATTCAACTTAGTCTATAACTATTTATCTTAAATGATTCAAAGTAACCATGACAATCTTCAAATGTTTAGTGCAACTAAATATAATTTAAACTATAATAAGAAATAAAAGCCAAATACATTTATGGGTTTTGGTGTTTTATCTCATTTTTAAAAATCTGACATCCATATAATTAAAACAACTGAAAATGAATTTTTTAAAAAGTAAAAGTTCTCATTTAATTATACAAAATGTATAGTTTGCAGTTTGTATTTTATAGGTTATGCTGCCAGATTTGATACCTAATCATTTCATATTACCTCTACTAGAAGAATGCAATCTGAAAGAGCAGTAGCACATTTTCCAACAAACATCTAAGGTGAAACTGGAACTCTTAAAATTTTAACTGCAAAGTAATTTATAATCACAGCCATATCAGATATAAGAGGTAATCCAGTTCTTGAATCTGTTAATTCTGAGGTATATAACCCACTGCATGGCACTAGATCAGTAAGAGCAAATATTACATTTAGTACTAATTTATATTTAAAAAAATTAGGCTTTTAAAAAAGATGTACAAAGCTGTATTTGAATGTTTTCATAAAATTAACAAGACATTTTGATTAAAAGTTTATTTTTATACAGGCAATTAAAACATTTCCCTGCAGTTTCTGAACCAAACATTGTGGCAATCAGTATATAAGAACCAAAAAGTGAAACTGACTTCTCTAGTTTTATTGTCCAAACTGAACACAAAGGAAAAAGTAAATCAGAGTTTCAGTTTTAACAATGTGAGAATTTTCTCTAGATATGACGTTTGTACTGTTTAAGCATATTCATAAAATCCTTACAAGAATTATGAGCTAGTGAGACAGCATTTTACCTATTCTCAAAGACCACTATCTTACTTTATGATAATTTTAAACCGATGCATTATAGGTTATAATTGAAGACCCTTTTTTAATAAATCAAGAGGAAGTAAAATGGGGGAGGGAAGGAGAGCCAACAGACCTTAATAGGTAGGTGCACTATCACATGTATTTGCTGTCACACTTTGGAAAACTTAAAACAACACATGTTGTTTTGGAAAAAAACAAAGATAATGGCCCCAACTGTAATATCCTTAACCAGGCAAAAAACTTCCAATTAAGTCAAAACTCAAACACAATTACTATTGAACTTAATGGGAATTTTGCTTAAGGATTTCAGGTTAAAAAAAAAAAAAATCACAGGGTAAAATCCTGACCCTATTAAAGCCAAAATTACTAGTGACTTCAATGAAGCCAGGGTTTCACCCAAAAGTCAGATCCTCAGTTGGTGTAATTTAGCACAGCTCCAATGCAATAAACAATTTACACCAAAGGAGGAACTGGGTGAAAATGTTTACATAAGCAAGAAAATACATAATTTTGTATGAACTAATGTCCTTTTGCAAAAGGGTTATTTCATACTTAGAAAGCTGAATGCTAACTGATAATCAGCATTCAACAAAAGAGTTTCCAGCTGTCTAGTAAAAGCACTATTTTATTTATATTTCAGAAGAAGGCAAGTACTTGTTAGACTCTCACAGGCCTGCACACTTTCAGAGTGAAGCAGAACTAAGTTAACTGATAAATTCTGAATGACCTTTTTATTTTTCCTGTTTGAAGCTATTTTGGTTTTGTTAGCTTGCTCTCATCGTAACAGGATGATACTGGCTCAAAATTCCAAAAACACACTATTCTTTAAAGCAGACAGGCAAGTTACTGACGAAAACCAATGCATCTTTATTTTTAAAGTCACATGATTAATTCTGTTAAAGAGACAAAAACTCAAACACAATATTTACCTACATAATAAAATATATCTATAGACATGGGCAAGTATTTGAACTGACTATGATTTTACATTGAAATATTAATTTCCTGATAAACCAAATAGAATGAACTTTGGTTTTTTTTTTTTACAAGCTACGTGTTTTTTACAAGAGCTCTTCACGTTACTTCTTTCTAAAGAAGCATACATTTCAGTTTTAAAATTGCTCCAAACAAAACTGTTAATTTCTCCTTAGCTTTGAAAGGACAAAGCTAGTTCCCACTCAATGGCTTTAGTGATTCAGTAAACAATTATACAAACAGCAAAGTAAACAATTCTCATCACATCTAATATAGGCTACCTCCATGGTAAATTATATATAGTAACATCAATTAAAAATCATCAATAAAATTTAGCCAAATCATTCTGAACTGCCACTGTCTTAAAATAAGAAATGAGAGTTAAACCAGTACCTAGTATGCTTAATACATATACATATATTTCTATAATTCTGCATGTGTATTTCATCATAAAATATGAAAATCCTGTTAATCTTACAAATTAAAGTTCGTAGAACCTCGAATTCTACTGTGAACAGTACTGGTGATCTTTAAGAAGTAGCGGTAGTAGTACGATGGTAGTAGTAGTGTAAACAAACTTCAATGTGGTTATGTAAACAAAACCAAAATAGAGCTCAGGAGTTGTAAATGTTAATAGCTCCGCTCAATAGCCCACTACTGTACTTATGCATTCAGTTACTAAGGTAATATTCTTGCACTTTCCTAATCATACTGCTCTTTTTGTTCAAATTAATTCACTAAAAATACCTGTAACATACAGCCTCCACTTTAAAATAGGACCTGGAACACTGATCAACAGTTATGCAAAGTGTTTCTTAACTCTTTGTCCTGAAATTGGCTACAGTTCTTCCTGAATACAGTGAGTGTAATTATATGCAATAGGCACACACGTGTGGGAAACAGGGAAACCTCAGGGAAACAGAATGGCAGAAATAGTCATCAGCTGTGCCTTCTACATTCAGCTCAACACCCAACAATGCTGATCTTCACTGCACATTTACATGCATATAAGAAACAGGAAAAGGAAGCCCACACACAAAAGAAAATATCTGAATAACCTTCAGATATTTTATAACTACTAGAATTAAACTGTTCCCACCATTCACCGTTCTCTAAATTCATTTACCTATATTTATGTTTTTATTAACTTTATCAGAGATGTAGTGCCAGTTTCCCCTTATTAGCTAAGTGAATGGAATTTCCACAGTTTAATCCAATCTGGATGCTGGGAGCATTTTAATCCAGTCCAGGTTTTCCCCCTAGGCAGAGTTCCCCCCCCCCTCACCCTCTATCCCCTTAGGGTCAGCAGTTTGGAGGATACTGTGGAAATGGTGCTTCCCCAATATGGGTTTGTTATGCAGTTGGGGGCTGTAGGTGGGTCAAGCAAAACTCAAATCTTGTTAAACTCAATTTACAATTAAATACAAGAGAGCTCATGATTTTACTGGAACATAATTCCAATGTACAGGCCACAGCCAAATATTCTTTATATAAGGCAATGGAACCAATAATTGTAGCATTCACACTGATTTATGCCAAACCATGTAAATCCTGAAGCCAGTTTAAGCAAAACTACAGATAACTGACAAGTCTGTCTCTGTCCTTAACTCTCCCATTCAGTGTGTTCATCTTGTAAAAATTCTGATATTTCAGTCAACAATCCTCTCAATTAGGTTCAAAGCTTTTTCCACTTTCATCTCTTCCATCTTTCTGCACTTCCTATAAAAAAAGAACATTTTCTTCTTCAAAATCAACAAGCCAATAATAAATGGAACAAAAATCTCTACAAGTGGCTGTCAGAAATGGCTACTTTTTACTTAAAACTGATTATCTGTATGAAAACTATAAATATGGAAGTAAAACTTTTGTCATTTCAGCTTCCTAGACCGATAGACACGTATTACAGTTGATAGGTACACACAGGTTAAAAATGCCCTGGTGCAATAGCAAAGAGGATCCCTGCAGTGTCTCAATCATTAACTTTTAATCCTTCACATATTGTCTGTTCCTGGCCTCTCCAATTATAACACAGACTTTCCCTCTTGCTAGGAAGAACTTTCTATAGCACAACTAGCACCTCTGGAAAGGAACAGCTACATGATTAAAACAGAAATTCTCTCTCAAATTAAGCTTTAGATTATTTAGGGTTGTTTTTGTCTTCAAGCAGCATGCATTTGCAATCCATTTAAAAAGCAAACCAACACTGGCCATTGATACTGTGATTCAACTGGCAGCTGCAATGTAGTTACACATCTATTGGGTAGGCCTTTAAACAAAATTTGCAAAACAATATGTAACCCTCAAACACGCAGTGACTCCTGAAAAGATCAATGTTTTCACATGCTCACTGCAGATTTATGGCCAAACTTTCACAACAGGTCAAAATAATTCAGAATAAATATATTAATCCTTCCGAGGTTGTTCTGTTTTGACTCTTTCAGATAGAGGACCAAGGATCTGTTGGTAATCTGATGTGCTCCCTGCTGTCTTTTAACTCAAGCTTTTAAATCTTAAGCAAACACTTGGAAAAATCTTCTGTAACTGCAGTTCTGTAGCATGTCCAAAATATAGAACTGTGTACTCACTAATTTGGGTTCCTGTGAAGAGGAAGCACTCAACATTTAAGTGTTTCCTTGTATATAGATATTTTATTTGGAAAGTTTACAAAGCTGAGAAAGAGAGAGAAACCATCCCCCTCCCAATACCGCAACATAGCCTAGAAATACAAATAATAGCACATTGGAAGAGCGACCTACTACTCACCTTTCACAGCAGTTGCTTCTTTCAGGTTGTGGGATAGGAAATCTATGCTGGCATAGGCGCTGGTCTCAACTCCATTGATGTCCCCATTCATGGGGTGCCTGCCTTTGGGTCTGACTTTGTCACAGTTCGCCAGGCTCCCATCCACCACGTCTATGGCGATGTAGTTGAGGCCGTTCTGGAAGCCGGCGGAGGTCTCCCGGCACATGGGGCTGCTGCCCTGCTCCTCCTCCAGGCCTTCGCTTTTCCTGAGAGACACGTTCTCCACCGAGGCCGAGTTGTGCCGTTTGGGGTTATGTGCAAAGGAAGGAGACACGGGGGTCACAGTGGTGGTGGAGGAGAAAGTCTCCGAGCTGTGCCGCCGGCGCCCCTGGGGATCCGCCCGGATGACCTTGGCCCCGCGGTTGGGGTCTGGGGGCGGGCTGGAGAGGATGAAAGCTTCCACCCCGGCCAGGGTGAGTCTCTTCACCCCGGCCGTGGGGCTGGTGACCCGGGCGCTTTCTGGCTTCTGGGCGATGGGCTGGGGCGGGGTGGCGGCCATGCCGAAGGTCATCTCGGTGTAATCCCCCCCGTCGGGCGGGCTGGACAGGCAGGCCACCCCCACCGCCGCCTGCAGGTAGAGCCCGTCAGGCCGGCCGCGGCTGGCGCAGGACTCCGGGGAGAGCGCCTCCAGGGAGCCCACCGACACCGGGCCCGCCTGCGAGCCGAAGTCGATGTTCATGTAGTCGGAGAGGGGGGAGCGCCTCCGCCCGGCGCCCGAGCCCAGCGAGGAGGCCGGGCTGTCGGCCGGCAGGGAGGGCGGCGAGTCGGCTGCCGCCGCCTCCCCGAAGTCGATGTTGATGTACTCGCCGGGGCTCTGGGGCTCGGGCGGCAGGGGGTGCTCGTGCATGCTGGGCAGCAGCGTCCGCAGGGTGTCCAGGGCCAGGCGGCTGGGCCGGACCGCCCGCGGGCTCCGCTGGCTCCGGAAGCTCTCGGTCCGGCTGTGCCGCAGCGGGGAAGGCACCGTGTGGCTGGAGGGGGCGGCGGGGCGCACGCCGCAGGCCGGCTCCTCCGGGATCAGCCTGCCCGGGGAGCTCATGAACACGTACTGGTCACTGTCCTTGGCCGGCTCCTGGCAGGAGCGGGGCAGGGAGCTGCAGGCGTAGGCGGCCTTCGGCGGGTCTCCGCCGCCCTGAGCCGGGGCGAAGAAGAAGTCGGGCGGGGTGAGCGAGGCGGCGGGCGGCCCGTGCGGGGACATGTTGATGTAGTCGCCGCCGCTCAGCCTCCCGTCCGAGCTCTCCACCGACAGCCGGGAGCCGCCCCACATGCGCATGTAGCCGTTGTCGTCTGGGGAGCTCTCCCCGGGGGAGCTGGTCTTGTAGCCGCCGCTGCCGTTCCCCGGCGAGCCGCCGCCCGCCCCGGCCCGGGGCTGCAGGATCTGCTGGGGGGCGGACACGCTGGTGGGGCTCATGGGCATGTAGTCATCGCCGCCCCGGCTGCCCGGCCCCAAAGCCGTGGCCACCCCAGGGGTCATGGGCATGTAGCCGTCGTCCCCTCCTCCGCCGCCCCCTGCCGGCGGCCCCAGGTTGGTGCTGCTGCTGCCGGAGCTGCGGTGGGAGCCGATCTCGATGTCCCCGTAGTCCTCGGGGTAGGGGGTGTAGGTCACTTTAGGGGAGGCCGCGGGGAAGAGGCGGCCGGAGCTGCCGGCGAAGGTGGCCCGCATAAGGGTGTACTCGTCCAGGGAGGCGGAGGAGACCTGCGGGGGGGCGGGCCGCTGGCGGCATGGCGTGGTCAGCGAGTAAGTCCGCTTCCTGGGGCCCTTGTCCCCCGCCGAGTCCGGGCAGGGCCGGTAGCAGAGCCGGCCGCTCTGGGGCCGCTCCATGGCCATGTAGCTGTACAGGTCCGCGCCGCCCCCGGGGTCCCGCACCGGAGGGGTCTCGGCGATGGACTCGGGCGTGTTGCTGCGGTTGCTGGCGGTGGAGAAGGGCCGCAGGTCGCCGCCCGGGCTGGAGCCGTATTCATCGAAGGACATGAAGCCCGGGTCGCTGGGGGAGCCGGACACGGAGGCGCTGCCGCTGGACGGGCGCTGCGGTTGGGGGGGCTCGGAGCCGAGCCCGCTGCTTGAGGAGAGGCTGATCGGGCTGGTGGCGGAAGGGGGCGAGTGAGACACGGGCATAGACATGGAGCGACTATTCTGCAGGCCGCCCCCGGGGGGCACCGGCCCCAGCTTCCCCCCGGACTTGCCGCCGCTACTAAGAGTGTGCGAGCGGCTCAAGGGAGTCCGCACCGGGCCGGGGCTCATGGGGCTGCCGGCGACCGAGCCCGCTCTGCAGCCATCCCCTTCGCTGGCCGTCCGTACCCGGCCCGGGGTGCCCTTGGTGCCGGCGCTGGCCCCGGCCGCCAGGCTGTCTGTGCGGGAGCGGCGCAGCAGACCGGTCTGGCTGGGCGGCAGGTTGACCATGTGGTGGTGCCGGCGGCCGGGCACAGTGATGGGATGAGTGGAGGAGGCTCCGGGGCCGCCGGCGCCCCCGGAGGAGGAGGACGAGGAGGACTGGCTCTTGCTGCGGGGCCGGAACTCGGACAGCTCCTTCAGCGCCTTCATGGCCCCCAGGATGGTCTCGTGGATGTTCTGCGCCACCACCGAGTCGTCCGCCTGCATCCAGAGCTCGCCGGGCCCGGTGGCCGCCGACCGCCCCACCTCCATGAAGAAGAAGCTGTCGGAGTGGCCGCAGCGGCGGATGTTCATCAGCTGCAGCGTGACCGAGGGCAGCTCGCAGTTGAGGCGCACGAAGCCGATGGTGCGAGCGGAGAGGCAGAGCCGGTGCACCCCGGTCAGGTTCTTACTCTGCCCCAGGCCCTTGGGCTTCAGCGTCACCTGCCAGACCTCCCGGTAGGCAGCGCTGGCCGGGGCGATCAGCCCGTAGTTGAGGTCCTCGCAGCCGCCGGCCAGGGAGGAGGCGGCGCCACTGCAGGAGGAGAAGGGCGAGGAGAGGTGGCGGAGCGGGGAACTCTGGCAGGCGGCTTTGCCCTCGTTGAGCAGATCGGTGAGGGCCCGGTACCAGCCCTCCTGCTCCTGCTCGTTCTCGGCCGCCACGGCGAAGTACTCGTCCTTGGTGTAGAGGGCGATCAGGTACTTGTGCTTGGCGTCCGCTCGCTTGTTGATGTTGAGGCAGGAATCCAGCGCGATCACCCGCTTGGGAGCCCCCGACTTGTTCTTCCATTTCTTCTCGTTCTCGTAGTACTCCAACCGGGCGCCCCCCGCCCCCGGCTGCTCCTCCCCGCTGCCGCCGGGTCCCCTGAGCACGAAGAAGCGCTTGTGCCCGTGCTTCTGCTTGCGCAGGTAGCCGCATTTCCTCACGCTCTGGTGGTTGTTGTTGTTGTTGAGGTTAGGACCAGGAGGGGAGTTCAGGGGGGGCAGCAGCCCCAGCAGCGTGGGGCTCGCCATCCCCAGCCCAGAGCGTGGGACGGGGGCTGAGTTCTTAGCGCCCTGGGGTGGGGACTTATTCCCCTGGTCCCCGGAGCTGCTGTGACCCTGGCTCCTCTATAAAGCGCGGTGGTGATGGTGCTGTTGCCGACCTGGCTCTTCCGTGCAGTCTGGGCTTGCTGCTGCCCGAGGTCCTTCTAGATCCTGGGCGCTGCTGCTCTCCGGATCCTCAGAGCTGGTCGCCGCCGCCGCTGCTGCTGCCTGTCTTGGTAACAGTTTCACAGTAAGTAACACATTGCGCACCAAGGGCTGAACTAAAGAGCAAAACAACACGTGACCCGCTGAGTTACCGAAACGCTCACACACCGAGACAAGGCGTGGGGGGAGCCAGAGCAAAGGGGGGCGAGGCCATCAATCCGCCGCCAGCTTCCTACGGCATTGGGTGCCGCGCCGGGGAAATGATAGCGCCATGCACCAATGGGGATGGGGGGAGGACGCCGAGCCAAGGGAGGCGGGTTGTTATTGGGTTGTTCGCGCGTCTCCACCCTCTTCTCTCTCGGTCTCTCCCTCTGTTTCTTTTCCCGCCCACACTCTCCCTCCTTCTACGCACGCTAGCTCTCGCCTGTCCCGTCCCCCTGACCCCCCGCCCCGCGCAGACACACACGGGAGCTTGCCTAAAACGCCAATCTACCGTGAAGCCCAGATAGACACGCGAGGTGGTCGGGGGGCTGCAGAGCCCGCTGTCACTGAATGAGCATGTTAGCAGGCCACCTCGCCGGGGGGGGGGGGGGGAATGGGGCAGGCTCCAGCAGCTTCGCACCCGATGCAGAATCAGTGACCGTACAGTAGAGGTGAAAATAAAAAAAAGAGCGAGGGGGACATAGGGACCCGAGCGTGTGACGGAGGAAGCCGAGCCTGGCTAGTGTTTACTACTCCGGGGCTGACATGAGGGGAAGCTTTCCGCCAGCGATCGAGAACGATGGACAGTTTTCCTCAAAAGCAAGAAGCTGCAGCCTGGGCCAAAGGAGAGAGGTGCCAGAGCTGTCCATCTCCCCATCTAACCAGCCATCGTTTATGTGCCTCCCCCACCTCCATCACCAAACGTGCCGCCCCAATCAAGCCGGAACGCGGCTAATGCTAATGGGCATGGGATCAAAGCCCAGGCAGTAAGAAGTCCTGCCCTGGACAGACTGACAGATACCAGAGGAATCTAGCTTTCATGCTTTGGTAACGCTTGTGTAGCTTGTCATGGCAATAAAGCTCTGTTGCCTTGCCTGGTCCTCCCCTGTATCCCCCAGGCAACAGAGCTTCCCTGTGTTTGTCTCCCTTCCCACTACACATACCAAAGTTTGCCGTCCTAGCGTGCTTCTCCAGCGCTTCGCACCCCTGCGAGGGTGCTTGGTCCCTCTGTGTCCCCAGCCACATATCTCCGCCCCCCCCATCCCTTTCCCTGCCTTCTCTGCTGCCGCATACACCCCTCTGTGACGGCCACATCAGAACTTGCCAGGTCTCCCCAATCCCTTCTTGCCTTCACACTGGAGAGTGCCTGGTCCCCTGGGGCGTGCCCCCCTACACATACACTGGAGCACTGCCACACTCACAATGCACTGGCTGGGTCTCCCACCCCCGCCTTCTCCCCTCCCAGGATCCAGAGCCTTCTTAGCCGCCTCCCCTAAATCACTAGGCATTCCCTGCCCAGTCCTCCCCCTCACGCCTCCTCTAGCTCCCCCTGAACCCGTATAACAGCGCCCAGACCTCCTGGCCCCCCCTCCCCTCTCGGGCATTTGCTCTTGGCTCGCCCCCCAGGCCCTACACAAAGTAACGGAGAATCGAGGGGGTAGCGGGGTGGGCAGCTGTTTCTGCTAGTATGTCATTGATCAGGGGCTTGTTTGCCTTCTCCCCACAGTTGCTGTGTCGGTGTAGCGAAGAAATGCCACCTGGAGAGTGAAGAACGAGGAGGGGGGGGGGCGTTGTTCATGTTTTAATTAAGTAAATTAATTGATCGCCGTGTTTTGAGTTGCTGTGTATAAGGGCAGCGTTCGTGTTTCCTTGCGAAACAAAGCCAGCCGCACTGGGGGATTAGAGCACATCGAGGCAATTAAGTAATGAGAGTTGTGAAGGGGGAGTGTAGCAGCCTCACATCCCCCCCCCCCCCCCCCCCCAGTGTTTACACTCTGGAAATCTGCCGCGGCTGCAGTGTGTGTTTGCTTTGCAGGCTGCTTTCCTTGTGCGCGCACGAGTCCATGTTTTTCCAACCATTACAAATCCCTATTCCTATGTTGTGTGGCTCTGTTTTCCACGGTTACGTTTTACGGTTCATCTGTGTGCGATGGGGTCCCGGCCCTTCTCACCCTTGTTTGTGCAAAGCCCCAGCTGATGAACGGCTTTCAACGAGAGGAGGTCCCTGCTTGTTTACGAGAACCAAAATTAGTCATCTCACTGGACTTCCACGCACAACTAACAACAAACGCCGGGATCAATATGCCCCTTGCTTGTACAACAGACACCGGAGGGAAGGGGGAGGGGGGCGGAACTGTAGAAGCGGGAGGTGATTTACCATCCCATGTCCCCTTCCCATTGCACCCCTTTTGTGTGTGGGAGAGGTGGGGGGTGGCAGCACGGAGACCAGCAAAGATCTCATTTCTCTGTGTGGGGAACGGGGGCGGGGGGGACCAGACAAGCTCTGTGATGCGTGTATGTAGGGAGGGGGCGGTCGGGAACAGGGGGACCTGGCTAGCTGTACAGTGTGGGGGTAGGGGGTGGAGAAAGAGTGGGAACCAGAAACGATCTGTGATGTGTGTGTATAGGACAGGGGGCGGTGGGGAACAGAGTGGGAACAGAGAATATCTGTGATGTGTGTATGGGGAGGGGGCGGTGGGGACCAGAGAATACCGGTGATATGTGTATGGGGAGGGGGCAGTGGGGAACAGGGGGACCTGGCTAGCTGTACATTGTGGGGGGTAGGGGGTGGAGAAAGAGTGGGACCAGAGAATATCTGTGATGTGTGTATGGGGAGGGGGCGGCCGCGGGGGGGAACAGAGTGGGAACCAGAGACGACCTGTGAAGTGTGTGTATAGGAAGGGGGCGGTGGGAAACAGAGTGGGACCAGAGAATATCTGTGATGTGTGTATGGGGAGGGGGCGGTGGGGACCAGAGAATACCGGTGATATGTGTATGGGGAGGGGGCGGTGGGGACCAGAGAATATCGGTAATGTGTGTATGGGGAGGAGGCAGTGGGGGAACAGAATGGGAACGAGAAACGATTTGTGTGATGTGTGTATGGGGAGGGGGCGGCCGCGGTGGGGAACAGAGTGGGAACCAGAGATGATCTGAGGGGCCGGTGGGGAAGCGGGGGCCTGGCGAGCTGTACGGTCTCTGGGTGTGCGGGTGGGGAATAGAGGGGGACCAGACAAGCTCCGTGGTGGGTGGGTGTATGTATAGCCCCCATGATAGAGAAAAACAAAATAATTGCTCGTGCAACATAAAACACGCAGTGGTGGAAAGGGGGGAAGTTATAATAAGAGTCTTAGGATAAAGAAAAAAGTATTTATTGAAAACCTCTAGCCCAGGCTGTTTTTAATCACAGCCGCATCTTCTCCTTTCCTGGACCCACTCGCAAAGCTTGTCTCCCCTTTGCATATGCTTGGGAGGAGAAGGGGCCAGGAGGTCAGACAAACATTCTTGTTTTTAAATTTCTGTTCTGAATGCCATCGGGACATTCATGTGTCTGTATATTATGCAGCTGAAGTCATCTGTTTTGAATGTAAAGTTGAAAAAATATAGTTTCCATAGTGCAGGGCAGAGGGAGGGCGCAAGCAGCGAAAACAATCCAGTGTTCCCCTAGCAGCTTGTGATCCCCTCCACCAGTCTAGACCCCATCCTACACGTACACACACAAGAGTAAATACAGCGTATAGTGCTAGCTACTCCATGCACACGCCATGCAAGAGAAAGTTAAGGAAGCGTCTCTGTCCTCCTTTAAATTCTCCTTGGTTTCGATCATAATAACTCATTTAGAAATCAATTCCTGTACCTGAAATAGGGGAGACTCAGCTATAAATATCAGCAGGCTCAGGTTGCAGTAGAGAGGTTTTTTTAAAAAGAACCCCCTTTTCCTCGGAGACTGGGTGTTCACATTTTAAGTATTAAGGTACTTACCTATTTGTTTGTTTTTTACTTAAATTAATACATGTTTAACACAGAAAAAGGGAAAGGCAACTGCTGGAGACCTGCGGTATTACCTTCCAGGAGAGAGAGAGAGAGAGATGGCCGCTAAGTCTCTGCTACTGACTTACCATATGACCATTGCCAAGAAGCAGTAACCTGTATGCTTCATTTGGAAAATGGGGATAATAATACTTACCCACTCTGGCAAAATAATTTGAGATCTGTGATTTAAAATGCAGTAGAAGTGCAAGGTATTTTTTATTTTCTATGTATTACAGTCCTTAATGAGGAAAGTTTCTTATGCAAAGTCAGGAATGGTTGGTTTTCTAATCTTAATCTTTATGAGCCAAATTATGAACACTTTACTCAAATTGGAATTTATCTGAGTAACTCCTCACCAATATGAGTAAGAGGTTCTCAATTTAAATCTATAAAAATTCAGAAGACTATTTCTCTGAAATTTTAGAACGTTTTTTTTTTCCAGAAAGTTATAAAGTATTAATTATTTGGGGTCTCAGGCAAATCTTTAGAGTTGGCAT
This sequence comes from Emys orbicularis, assembly GCF_028017835.1. Lineage (NCBI taxonomy): Eukaryota > Metazoa > Chordata > Testudines > Emydidae > Emys > Emys orbicularis. The sequence continues at coordinate 260,260,062 of NC_088683.1, read as the reverse complement.
TTGTAAAAGAGTAATAATTATGAACATATTTTCATAATGAAAAAATTAATTGTAATTATAGCAGCAGAATCAATGTTTAATAAACAATTTAGGTTGACAAAAACAATAAAAAGAAGGAAATTTCCTTTCAGCTCACACTCCTGCATAACAAATTGCTACTTTTTTGTATTTTTTTATAATTGTGTAAGTGGTAGTCAGCAATAACTTTTAATTTCATGGTGCTGACTGATTTGTGACACATGCAATAAATATTGATCTTTTTTCTATTTAATTATTTTTGCTTTGTGGATTTTAACTTAGTAGGTTATCAAAAAACAGCCATGTATGTCTTTAGTGCAGGGTACGGGAAGCACTGGTCCAAGAGTCCATGAGCTTTAAGGAAAAAATATGATATAATTGATACTGGCTTCAAGGAACAAACTCTAGCAACAAACATCTCTGCTTTAAAATTACATGGATGGTCTTTCCTCTTCATCTCTTTCTCTGCAGGATTCTGAGCCTTGTGTTCATGCCATCCTTTACCTCTTAAGAACACAAGAATGGCTATACTTGATCAGGCATTCAGTGGTCCATCTAGTCCAGTATCCTGTCTTCTGACAATGGCCAGTGCCAGATGCATCAGAGGGAATGAACAAAACAGGGTAATTTCGAGTGATCCATCCTGTGTTGTCTAGGCCCAGCTTCTGGCAGTTGGAGGTTAAGGAATACCTGGAGCATGAGGGGACGTCCCTGACCATCTTGGTTAATAGCCATTGATGCGCCTATCCTCCATCAACTTATCTAATTCTTTTTTGAACCCAGTTATACTTCTGGCCTTCACAATATCCCATGGCAATGAGTTCCACAAGTTGACCATACACTGTGCAAAGAAGCACTTCCTTTTGTCTGTTTCAAACCTGTGGCCTATTCATTTATTTGGGTGACCCCTAAGTCTTGCGTTATGTGAAGGGATAAATATAACACTTCCTTGTTCACTTTATCCACCCCATTCATGATTTTATAGACCGTGACCATATCCTCCATTAGTCAATTTTTTCTAAGATAAACCGTCCCAGTCTTTATAATCTCTCCTCATATGGAAGCTGTTCCATACCCTTAATCATTTTTGTTGCCTTTCTCTGTACCTTTTCCAGTTCTACTATATCTCTTTTAAGACGTGACAACCAGAACCACACTCAGATTGAAGGTGTGGTCTTATGATGGATTTATATAATGGCATTATGATAGTTTCTGTTTTATCTATCCATCCCTTTCCTAATGGTTTCCTAATGTTCTGTTCTGACTACTGCTGCACATTGAGCGGTTTTAAGAGAACTATCCACAATGACACCAAGATCTCTTTTGAGTGGTAACAGTTAATTTAGAACCCATGATTTTGTATGCATAATTGGGATTATTTTTTCCAACGTCCATTACTTTGCAATTATCAACATTGAATTTCATCTGCCATTTTGTTGCCCAGAGTCACCCAGTTTAGTGAGATCCATTTGTAATTTTTCACAGTCAGCTTTGAATTTAACTATCTTGAGTAATTTTGTATCATCTGCAAATTTTGCCACCTTACTGTTTACCCCCCTATATGAGATCATTTATGAATACGTTGAACAGCATTGGCCACAGTATAGATCCTTGTGGGACCCCACTATTTGCCTCTCTCCATTGTGAAAATTGACCGTATATTACTACTCTTTGTTTCCTATCTTTTAACCAGTTACTGATCCATGAGAGGATCTTCCCTCTAATCCCATGACACTTTGCTTTGCTTAAGAGCCTTTGTTGTCGGATCTTGGCAAAGGCTTTCTAAAAATCCAAGTACACTATATCCGCTGGATCACCCTCAGCCACATGTTTGTTGACATTGTCAAACAATTCTAATAGATTGATGAGCCATGATTTTCCTTTACAAAAGCTGCATTGACTCTTCCACATCATATCATATTTATGTATGTGTCTGAAAATTCTGTTCTTTACTATAATTTCAATTTGCCTGGTATTGAAGTCAGGTTTACTGGCTTGTAATTGCCTTTTTTTTTTTAAATTGTGTTACATTAGCTACTCTCTGGTCATCTGGTAGAGAGGCTGATTTAAGCCATAGTTTACATACCACAGTTAGTAGTTCTGCAATTTCATATTTGAGTTCCTTCAGAACTCTTTGGTGACTTTTTACTATTTAATTTATCAGCTTTTTCCAAAACCTCCTCTTTTGACACTTCAATCTAGAAAAGTTCCTCAGATTTGTCTCCTAAAAAGAATGGCTCAAGTGGGGGGATCTGCCCCACATCATCTGCAGTGAAGACTGATGCAAAGAATTAATTTAGCTTCTCTACAATGATCTTGCCTTCCTATAGCTTCCTATAGCTTTTTTGTGCCTGTGAGCTTGTCTATATGGGAAAGTTTCAGTTATACCAGTATAATTATACAGGTAATTAAAACGTTATAGTATAGCTCCCTGTGAGGACAGTCTGAGGACTTGTCTACACTACAGAGCCTTGGCTGGTGTAACTATGTTGGCAGAGCCCCTTGATGGAGATGCAGTGTAAGGCAGAAGGAGGAGCTCTGCTGGCATAGTTACCCCATGTCTCCAAATGACATTAGCTTTGCCAGTAGAAGCACTCTTCTGTCGGTGTAGTTGCATCTATGCTGGAGGGTTTGCCAGCATAATTATGTCATCCAGAAAGGGGGATTTTTTTCACACTGCTAGCTGATACAGCTATGCCGGCAAAACTTTGTAGTATACACCATCCCTAAGAGTGGTTTTTTTTGGCTTAGTTTTAACAACTGCCAAATCAATATAAACTAAACCAGAAAAAGTGCTCATGTCAGAATGACAGTATCCACTTGAGGAGTTATACCAGCCACTATAACTATTGCACTTTAAATCCACACCATACATGATACCGTTTACTTTCCATAGGAGACAAATGGTAAGTATGATGTGCCCTTTCTACATGCCCTCAAAACAGGAACTTGTTAAAATGTAAAAAATATTCCCTGCATTTGTTTTCTATTTTTAATTGAAATTTCAAAAATGTCCAACCATTTTTTCTCAAAACTCACGGATTTCATCTAGCTTTCAACCAGTAATTAAATATTAACTATTATTTGTACTCTGGTAGTGCCTAAGAGCCCCAGTCATTGACCAGGACCCCATTGTGCCAGACACTGTATAAACACAGATCAAAAAGACTGCCCCACCCCAAAGAGCTTACAATGTAAGTATAAGACAGGAGGCAACAGATAAACAGACAGGGGAGGACAAGGAAACAATGAGTCAATATTGATCAGCATGATAGGCAGTGCCACTCCATGCATGTTAATTACGTTACTTACATTTAAATAAGAAAAGAAAATCTGTGAGCAAGGCAACTCAGTGGCTGTAATTCATTGATAAAGAAAGAAAAATTGCACTCCTCATTTCACCTCTCCCTTTCTCCTTCTTTTGTCACACCACTCCTGCCCCATTCCTTTACCCTACCATGACTTCATCGGCCAGGTCTAGTGTAGGAATGCTTTGCTGGTGTGGCTATCCCTGTATACTACACCAGCAAAGCACTCCTACTGTGGACACAGTTTATACCAGCAAAACTGCACATTTGCTGGCGCAGCTTATTCCAACCATCTCCAAATGAAATACGTTATACCAGCAAACGTGCAGTTTTGCTGGTATAAGTACATCGACACTAGGGGGTTTTGCTGGCAAAAAATGTTATCGGTCACAAATCACACCTCTAATCTCACCCTAACTGACATAGCTATGCCAGCGAAAGTTTGTAGTGTAGACCTGCCCTAAAAATAGTGGTCCTGTTTAGTTCAGACTTAGCTAACATAATCCATGCAGCTAGACCCTTGTGCCTGCCCAGAGCCCCATTGACTTCAGTGGTTGTGGAGCAGGGATTTTTGGTTCTCAGTACAGGATTGGAACCTTATATAATGTGAGCTCTTCAAAGCAGAGATCTTGGGTGAAATCTTGACTCGTTAAAGTCAGTGGAAGTTTCACTATTGACTTCAATGGGGCAAGGATTTTACCTTGTTATATATTTGTAGAATACCAGGCAGTGGCATTCCATTCATAATGAACAAATCTAATCAATTAGTACTGATTTTTTTTTTAATTTGTAGTTTTCTTCCTTGATTCTGACCCTCATATTAGAATTCAGCAAAATTTCCTTAGTCCATCTATGGCTGTTGTACCAACCTGATACTCCAGAAGTAGGAATGTGACAATTGCATTTAAAAAAAATCTGTTTCCAAATACAACTATTGCACCTGTTTAGTCATAGCTATGGATAATAAATGATGACAAAAGGGCCAGCAACATCTCATTTTGCAGGCAAAACTCTTTCTGAAGTGAATGGTGAATTTTGCCTGTACAGATTGTTTATCTGTATAGCAATTAAATATTGATACATGTATTTAATCAGGTAAATGACATTAGTTTTATTTAGTTTTTTTTTAAAAAGTATATACAGCTACATTGGCCTATCTGCCAAAGAGCTTGATTCTGCCAGGCCACTGCAGCAGAACTCAACTTTGATTAGAGTTCCACCAAAGAGTGGCTTGTAGGTTCTCAGGCCCTAAGTAAATGTAACCACATTTAAATATTACCCAAGGGTCACAGCCAGGCTATTGCAACACTTTCTGAAAGACTGGATGCACATATATGTTGAATTTCAATCCAAATAGGCAGGGCCGGCTTCAGCATTTCTGCCGCCCCAAGCAACAAAAAAAAAAAAAAAGCCACGATCAGCGGCGGCAATTGGAAAAAAAAAAAAAAAAGCCACGATTGGCGGCGGCAGTTCAGCGGCAGGTCCTTCACTCCTAGAGGGAGTGAGGGACCTGCCGCCCCCGAATTGCCGCAGGTGCCGCCCCTCTCCCTGGGCCGCCCCAAGCACCTGCTTGTTAAGCTGGTGCCTGGAGCCGGCCCTGCAAATAGGTCTTATTTTTAATACCTGTGTATTCAAGGATAAGGAACAATTGTTGTAAGGGATGTTGGCTTGGCTGTTGCCCTCCCACCTATTGCCAGGAACTTAAAGCAGATGGTAGCCACGCTATGAGAAAAAGGGTGGAGAATTATTATGTGCATTAGTAACATTCGCTTATACTACCAGGGCCACAGTTATCGGTTCCAACAAAAGAACAAACTCATTTCTATTTTGATGTCCTTGAACTTTTATATAAATGTGTGAAGTCAATGTCAACTCTCCATTAAGAAGTTTATCTCTACATTTTCTGACGTAAGGCTATTCTTGTAATAAGTTTCAAATTTGTAATCTTCCTCACGCAGAGGAGATTGTTTGTGTGTGGCAATTCTTTCCTCCTGCTCCAGTGATTATAATTATAGTAGCTTTGTACTTTAAGCAACCACTACACATTTTAATTAATTATTTGTTAAATTATAAAAAATAATCAACAAATTAGGCAAAAATACCTTTGTCTGAATTTCTCATACAGAAAATCCATATTGGAAAAAGGAAACAAAATTGAGAAAATCATGATCATGCATTATTTCTCTCTCTTATTACTTTTCCTGAGTAGGAATTTTGATAATGTTTTATATTTGCATAGTTTCAACCATAGTTTTATTTTTTTTAATAGTTCATAACTCAGTAATCCATACATGGATGCATTTGACTATCCAGAAGAAAATAAAGAAAGAATAATTCCATGTTTTACAGAAATACAATTTGGTGCAATAGGTGGTGAATTTGTACAGGAGAAGATTGTTTTGAGAATATATTTTTATCAACACATGACCATTCTCAAAATTAGTTCACATACATAAATACATATTCTCACAGGTTTTGACCCAAAATCCATTAAGTCAATGGAAAGACTCTCATTGACTTAAATAGGGTTTGGATCAGGCCCCTAGTGCAACGAACTGTTGTTTTGGGGCATCATTTGCTATGGGGGTGGCAGTTGTCTCCCCCAGCCTTGGTTTGTCCTCCTCTCCCTGTCCTTTTCATTGGTCTGTATGCTCCATTACGTCTTCCACTTTTTGCCCCCCGCTTCTCCTGACATAGTATAATCACATATGTTCTATGTGCTCACACAACTTTGTCCCCTTCTCAGAATTTGTCTTGAAATAATGTGCTTGTATTCTATCAGGTTAATAAAAATGGTGTGTTACAATACAGGCATTGGAAAGGACAAATAGTATAATCTAAAAATATGTGTTTATTTTCTCAATTCAGTGCAGTTTCAGTCTCTTGTGTAAATAATTCATTTTATAATCTTCCATGGAGGATTTTTGTTTGTGTTCACAAATAAAAAAGTAAAATGTAAGTGACTTAAGCAAATTCACAGACTCCAAGAACAAAACAAACAAGCAAGTAAACAAACCAAAGGACAATAGATGGACTGTCGTCGACCTTAGCTACGAGTGTGAGCAAATAGAGAGACGAAAGAGCTTTTTTGTATGCTGTGCTAGAAAGGACCTGTTCCACTCCAGATCCCCCAGGGCTGATGTGAACATTACACACTGGAGCCAGATCTACGTCAGTTAATCGTAACACCAGGATTTTCTTCCTGGAACATCTTTCTTTTCGAACACATGTCCTCTTGTAATTTAATATGCTCACGTCTTGCATGACCGCATTGATGCCGTATGTGCTGCTGCCGCTGAGTTGGAAACTGGCTGTGTGTGCAGGCTCAGCCCAAAATAGCTTTCGCCTGCCCCTCAAACTGCGGATTGTCATCACACGAAACTAAATACGCCTCCGACGTAACATGCAGCTAGATCTGCCTGCGGCTAAGCGGGTGTAATAGAAGCAGCCACGATTGTTAGTGGAAGGTGGGAACCGGAGAACTGCTGTTGGTGCACCGCCTCCTCTTTTGTGTCTGATCACGATCATCCCTCTCCCCCTCCCCGGTTTGCCCACACTCAGCGTGGATGAGGTAAAGAGCAGGACATGCGTCCTCTTGGCTCTTGACAGCTGCCTCGCTGTGTGTAATTGAACTGGGCTGCAGGTGGCAGGAAACCTTTAGTTGCTCAGTAGGTGTTCACGTGGAGTTCCCAGACGTGTTATACGAGGTAGCTGTTTTCCAGAGTTGTTTTGCTAATTTGACCTAAAGATAACAGAGAAAATTGAACCACTCTTGTGAATGCTGCCACCACCTGGCAATGAGTCTTCCAAACGCCCAGCTTCAGCACTTTATTTACAGGAGTCCTTCCAACTAGTACAAGTGTGATTTGGTGTAATCGAGTCTCTTTCTCAATATACATTTGTGTAAACTGGACATGAATATATAGGGGAGGGATGGAAGCAAGGAAAGAGATTAGGCTCTATTTAACCCTTATGCTACTTATGAAGAACTATATATCCATACATTGAAAAGTGTTAACAAATTACTCTTCTGAAAGAGTATCAGAGGGGTAGCCGTGTTAATCTGAATCTGTAAAAACCAACAGAGGGTCCTGTGGCACCTTTAAGACTAACAGAAGTATTGGGAGCATAAGCTTTTGTGAGTAAGAACCTCACTTCTTCAGATGCAAGTAATGGAAATTTCCAGAGGCAGGTATAAATCAGTATGGAGATAACGAGGTTAGTTCAGTCAGGGAGGGTGAGGTGCTCTGCTAGCAGTTGAGGTGTGAACACCAAGGGAGGAGAAACTGCTTCTGTAGTTGGATAGCCATTCACAGTCTTTGTTTAATCCTGATCTGATGGTGTCAAATTTGCAAATGAACTGGAGCTCAGCAGTTTCTCTTTGGAGTCTGGTCCTGAAGTTTTTTTGCTGTAAGATGGCTACCTTTACATCTGCTATTGTGTGGCCAGGGAGGTTGAAGTGTTCTACAGGTTTTTGTATATTGCCATTCCTGATATCTGACTTGTGTCCATTTATCCTCTTGCGTAGTGACTGTCCAGTTTGGCTAATGTACATAGCAGAGAGGCATTGCTGGCACATGATGGCATATTTAACATTGGTGGACATGCAGGTGAATGAGCCGGTGATGTTGTAGCTGATCTGGTTAGGTCCTGTGATGGTGTTCCTGGTGTAGATATGTGGGCAGAGTTGGCATCGAGGTTTGTTGCATAGGTTGGTTCCTGAGTTAGAGTTGTTATGGTACAATTCTTGCTAGTTGAAATTCCTCCTATATAGGACATGTTCATGCTTCCATTCAAGTCAGCAGGAATATTTCCATATCAACAAATAATTTTAAACATTACTTACTTTTATACAAAAATAAATACAATATTCACAGACCTTGGAAGTTAATATTGTTATCCCTTTGGACCTAAGCAGTTGTGCAATATTCAAAGTCTTGAGGGTTGTTTTGATTAGGAGGAGAATTCCATGATGGAGTCAGGCATTTCTTTGATGCAAGTCTGTTTATTTACAAAGAAATGTACAAAGTCCTGTTTCTGTGAATGCAGTAGGAAGCAAATGGGAGGCAGTTTCTTTCCTCACAGTTCCAAGCTTCCTTCCAGCCAGCACTCTGCCCCCAAATCTCCCTCTCTTCCTTTCTCTCAGGGCATCTGTCCTGGCGCCTGACTGCCATGTGCTTCCCTCTGCTGGCCAAGCATGGCACTGCTGGCACTGCCTGTCTTATTTTCCTTCTCCTCAGCTTCACACACCAGTGAGGTGTGGCGTAGCCCTCTGGCCAAGTCATAAACAAACCTAACCTTTGCCGGGGTAGCAAGAGACAAAACTAAAAAGTCCCAACAAACAAAAAGGTTCTTCTGTTCATTGGGGACTTCTCTTCAGCCTGTCCTCTGGGTCTGTTCCCAGATCCTTTCTGGGGTACCTGCATGGGTCTCTCTGACTCTGGTATAGAGGAATGGGGCCCCCACTCTGATTCCCTTGGAGTACCATTCTCAGCCCCTACTGGACTCTGTTCCTTGTGTCCTTCCCTGCTCTGGTATAGAGCACTGAGCCCCCAGGCTGGTTCTTCTGGAGTACCCAGCCTCCTGCAGACCCTGCTCAGGGCCTTCCCTGTGGTATCACTGGCAAACTGATCTCTCTCAGCCCTTTTTAAAGGCCCAGGTGTCCATTAAACTATCACCTGACTCTGTTAGCCCCACCCCTTCAGGCTTGGAAGCAGCTAATTTTAATTATGGCACAGGTATGGCTGAGCCAATCTCCCCTTAAAGGGGCCAGTCACCTCTGACAGCTGCCTTACCAATGCTCCTCTTGCTGCCTGCTCTGGTGGTTGCTGCTCACAGACACACACAATACCCAGTCCTCTGCATTTGCAGTCAGATTCCACTGAAACCCCTCTGCCGACATAGCTCCACTTCTAACCAGTCTTGCATGTGGCCTGTGTTTTGGGTGGTGACTCTTATTGTTTCAGCTGTCTTATGTCCAAAAGGAGCTAACTGCTTCATTTGTCCTGAATGAAGGGCGACTGTCATGCCCACCAGCTTCAATGTTTCACCCAACCTCCATCATTACACTAGCTAGTTTTACACATTTTTGATCTCAGCATTTTTTTATATAAATACTGTGTTTTGATATTTAAATAATCCTTCAATTGCATCTAAAACTTGAGTTGTCCCATCTAAAACTTGAGTCTGGAAAGCCTGTTCCAAACATTCACTTAAAAGTTATTCCATTTCTTCCTTCAACCTCTATGTGCTTTTTCTCATGCTGCCCCCTATGCATGGGAAAAATTCCTTGGCAAAATTTGTAAGGCTGCCACCTTCTTTTTTAAGTTTCTTCCTAAAACCTCACATTGCCAAGATGCCTACAGAGTAATATCTGTGGCATTTGTTAAGCAAGTCGTGAGCTGTGACCTTGGCTTTCCTGCTACACACTAATTGTTTTATTGTGTAGCCTCATCCTCCCACCATTCCTCCACCCCATTTGTCAGCTTTGTCAACCTCTTGTATTCTGTTCAACATGCAGATACAAACTATCTGGAGCACAGGCCAGCCCTTTGTTACTTGTCTGTACAGTGTCTAGCACAATGGGACCCTGAGGCTTGATTGGGGTTCCTAGACGCTACATAACAAATAATATAATATTGGAATCAGTTGGCCCAGTCCTGAGCCAAACTTTGCTCATCTTGTTCACACTAAATTTCTATGGTGAGTTTTGCATTGAATAAGGCAAACAGGATTTGGCCCCTACATTCTTTATGCCCCCATAACTTCCATTTATCTCACTGGAAATCTTGGGTGTACAAGTAATACTAGATTTGACCAATGAGAGTTTTCCATGATTATGGAATGCACAATAGAACTCAAAGAACTGATATTACAGCTAGTAAAGGACAATAAATAAATAAATAAATAAATGCTAATGCATGCTTTATTTTGTGGCCAAAAAGCAGCAGAGGTACAACTGACACAAACAACTGCACCAAAAAAACAAATTGAAAAAAAGAGAAAACTGTTTTCTCTAATCTCTTTCGGGTATAGTAATCTTAGGTGTTACTTGTAAAATGTGTATATGTACAATTTTCAGGCAGAAATATGAATTTTACATTGACAATGTTGCTTTAAACATAAATAAAAATATTGATAAAATATACTTGATATTTCCACCAGCAACCCCCAAAGTATTATGTTCATACTGTCGATTATTACAATTTTCTTTCTATGAGTAATATTTTGTATAGAGTAATAAGTAATGATAATGTTTGTGTAAACTGCAATAAAAATTATATTTATTTATTAGATTTACATAAAGTATATCATTTTGAATCTTGACAACAAATGCCTTATGGGTGGGATTCACAAGGGGACTTGGGCACCTAACTGTCCCTTTAGGCACATAAGTCCAACATTTAGGTACCACTATCATTCACAAAACCCCGGCTCAGCAGCTGCCAAACACTGTAGGCACCTAAAGTCCCTAGGTGCCTCCATTTCTGCTGATGGGCATGCGCACAACCAGCTCAGTTTTGACAGCACCAAGCAGCTCAGAGCCTAATATCTGCCTATCTCATTCGTGGGGCCCTTTCTAGTAGATGTGCTCAGAGGCTGCCATATAGTGTGTCTAACAGATCAAACACGGCACAAGAAGGTGGCCACTCACACATCCCCAGAATACTGGACATTCCAGTTCTTCTGGGCATGGAGTGGGCCCACCCCCACCTGCGTGCTCCCTCCCCCCCGCCCCCCCTCCCCCGCTGGCATGACCTTGCACTCCACACGTGAGACACTATTTTGAAGAGTGCACTGTGGCAAGGATACACACTCTTAAAAATGGTGTTCCCCTACAATACCAAGTCTGGTTTTGTCTTAGTATTGGACAGGGACTAGCCTTAGAAAAGCAGGATTGTCCAGCTTAAAACTGGACAAATGGCCTGAGTACAATACAAAATGGATGCAGAGGATGAGGTGCACCTTACACTCCACAGCCCAATGGAGCACTTACCCAAGTTCAAATTCTCACTGTGCCTGAAAAAAACAAGAATTTGAATCCAGGGTTCACACCTCCCACAAGCATACCCTGATCTGAGGTATTCTAATGTGAATCTCTCTCAATTTCTCCTGTTAAAAGCATTCCACTTTGGATAAAATAATTAAATATTCAGTGGGTTACAGCAAGATTGACTTTATAGCCTGATGGTGTGGGTGGTACCCTGGCATGTGGGATATCCAGGTTCCAGGCCCTGCTGTATTGAATATCTACATATTTTAAGAAAAGTGGAACAGATTCAATAGGAGAGACTGAAAGAGCCCCACACCAGAATGCCCCATAACCCACAGTTTAGAGCACACACATAGGGAGAACTGGATTTAAGTTCCTACTGCAGTCAAGCCAAGTGGGGGCTGTGAACCTGGGTCTCCCACATTCTTAGGGAATGCTCTATCCACTGGGCTATTGGGTATAAACATGGTACTGCCTCCTTAGTTTTTCTTGAGAACCTAACTCCAGGACAAGATTCATGGCTATGAATCCCAAGTGCAGGGAAGTACCTCCCTCTGGTCTGGACTTAGATGTCTAAGTAGGGTGACCATATTTCCCAAAGTAAAAACGGGACACCACCCAAGTTCCCTGTTAGCTGCGTGGCCATGCAGAATCCTATTTAGCACTGCGCAGGCTCTCAGGGAACCTGCCCAGGTACCAACGGCGGCTAGCGACCGGGCAGGGGAGGGGCGCTCCTCCCACGGCTCCATCCTAGCCTGGCCCCCAACCTGTCGTGGCCAGGGTGCCCCTCCCCCAACCTAAACCTAGCCCGGCCCCCAACCTGCTGGGGCTGGGGCACCCGGCCCTGCTGTGGCCGGGGCGGCCCGGACCTAGGCATGGCCGGAGCGGCCTGGCCCGGACCCAGCCATGGCTAGGGAAGCCCGGACCCAGCCATGGCCGGAGCGGTGCAGCCTGGCCCAGTCCCAGATGCGGCCAGAGCAGTGCGGCCCGGCCCAGACTCAGGCGTGGCCAGAGTGGCGCGGCATGGACCCGGGCGTGGCTAGAGCGGCCCATCCCGAACCCAGGCATGGTCAGGGCAGCCTGGCCCAGCCAGGATCCAGGTGCGGCCAGGGCACCCTTCCCCTGGCCTGAACCCAGCCCCAGCCTGGACCTGGTGGGGCCGGGGCTGGGGCACCTATCCTTGTGTCCCAGCCCCTGAGCTGCCACAGCGGGGAAAGGCACCTCTCCCCCCAAGCCCAGGTGCTGCTGCGGGGAGAGAGAGCTGGGGGGAGTCCTCTGTCCCTGCAGGAGCCCCCTCCCACACTACAAACCCCTCATTCCCGGCCCCCCCCAGAGCCCGCATTGCCAGCCAGAGCCCTCACACCCCTGCACCCCAACCCTGTGACCTAGCCCTGAGCCCCTCATCCCCAGCCCCACCCCAAAGCCCACCCCCACAGCTGGAGCCCTCACACTCTTGCATCCCAACCCTCTGGCCCACCTCTGAGCCCCCTCCCACACTGCGAACCCCTCGGCCCCACCTCCACCACATGAATTTTGTTATGTGCACCAATATGGAGGTGATGTGTCACACATCACCTCTATATTGGTGCACATAACAAAATTCATTCTCCACATGGGTGGGAAAAATTATAGGGAACACTGGACACCACTCTGGGCTGGCCTGAGTTCCCTGCTCACCCCCCCTCTCCCCACAAAGGCAGGACTGGTCCGAGTCACGTGGCATCACTGCTTGCCTGAGTCCTGTGCTGCCCAGGGTTGGGGATGAATGCCTGAGTTCCACAACACCGGTGGCTGACTGCCCGAGCCCTGTGCCACCTTGGGCTGGGGCTGACCACCCAAGTCCCACACCACCCAGGTCTGACTGCTCGAGTCCTGCCACCTGGTATTTCATGTCACCACTCGCTCCCCCTTGAAATTTCCTTCATACCCCAGATGATCAGTTGACAAGAGCAAAAAGACAAAAGCTTATTTTTGCCAAAAAAAAAAAGAAAAAAAGTCAGGACAGGGCTTAAAAAGGGGACTGTCCCAGCCAAAATGGGATGTGTGATCACCCTATTCCTAATCCTAAATCTCTTTGGTTCATGGGGCTTAAACCACATCCCTCTCCTCAGAATTTCCTACTAGTTAGCTTATGTGGCTTCCTGTTCAGTTTGCTGGATTCTCTGAATCACTTTTTAAGTACCTGTTTCTCCCCATGCATTGTATAGGGAGCCTGAACCCCTAACTCAGGACTGAGGATTCCACTTAGTGGCAGGGGTGCCTAGAGGTTAGGTGCTACAGCACTCAGCCTAAGTCCCCCTTGTGAATCCAACTCTATATTGCTAAATATAAACCACAACATTTGTCAGTTGTTATATTAATATTATGAATAAGTTTTAATAAAGAATATTTTAACTTTATTTAGATCGAAGCCAAATATACACTGAATTAGGGTTCAACTATTTTATTGATAAGATGTCAGATAACCTGTGTTCAATCAGGGTATTAATCAAAGATAGATCAGCACAATAAAGAAAGGCCAATACATTACCAACCAGTCTGGAAGACAGTCATGCAGTGTTTAGTCTTTGTCTGTCCCAAGTGCGAGCTAAAACTGTATTAAATATCCTACTTGTTAATAATTGATAGAACACTTCATGCATTAACAGTTCTTACCCATATCCTATCTTGTTTTGAACATAACATACCAGAAGTCAGCAAAGCTTAGAGATGTACACTAGCCATACTTGGTACAGAGTATATGTCTTCTAGCATCAACTAGATCATCTATCTTATCCTGTCTTTTTGGTATATTTCTGCCCCTAGCACTGAAATTACAACACTTCACATTTCCCCTTGGCTAAACAACTTAGCAAAAATAAAAATAAAAAACATTCTGGGGAAAGCTTAACATGAATACAATCCATTGTTATACAACTTAGGATGAATACAAAACACTCTGAAAAGATATGATATATCCTACTTGTTCACTACTAGCTACTTTCTTATCTGTACAACACACCTTATTCAGTCACACTTGTAGTTACAGCAAGAAAGCAATTTTAGTTTTGGTGGATACATCTGTTTGTGAGAGCCGGTTTCCCAGTCTTTAGTACAATTCCATTTCTTATATGGTAAAACTACCGCTGCAGCATCAGCATTACATATAACTATACCTTCTCAAGCAGCAGTTTTCCACTTCACTTTTGGTCTAGCCACAAAGCATTATGGGACTCTGGTTCAGTTTAGTCAACAACTGTTTGAGGAAAGGATGTGAACTCAGCATTAGTGCTGGGGACAAATAAAGTCTATGGCCCATCTTTTCATACTCTTGCTGCCAGATCAACCTTGGAAAATAGCATATTATTATTATTTTAACTGATTTTTTGTACAGACTACAATGCAGGACACTGCAATTAGTTTAGTCATAGAGCATTTAGAGTAATGATGTGCATTCACAGAGTCTCAATTCACAGCATCCAACCTCGTAGGTAACTTTAGAACACATTTAGGACTAGAGCTGGTCAAAAAATGAGGTTGGGGTGGGGGTCAAAGGTGGGAGGGTGGATTGCAAAATTTTCATACATCTTTAAAAAGTATTTTAGTTAAAAAAAATTTTTTTTTAAATGTTGACCAATTCTATCTACAAGTACTTTGAATATGCCATTGAGGCCATCGAAGGATGAGAACAGAAGTTATGATCACCTTATAGGAGATGTCAATGCAGGGGAAGATAATGAATTACACCAGGCCTGAAACATAATTGCAGCACACACCTCAGGTTCAAACAGAGCAATTGTCCCATAATTAGGCTCGGCAGGATTTGATTTATATCAATATTTGTCAGTAAATGTCAATTTCAGCTGACATGCTGAAATCAATTAAAAAAATATCAATCAGTAATGGTCAGGAGCGATCAGGTGTCACCGGCCCTGTGGCACTACAGGGAGCTCTCTGCAGCCCCGCTGTCATGGCCCTGCTCCCTCACTCCCATGATAGCGGGGCTGCAAAGAGCTTGCTATGCTTCCACGGGGCTGGTGATACCCGATCCCTGTAGGTGAAAATGTGGGGAAGGTTGTGGGCCTGGCAGGGCAGAGCAGAGACCCTGGCCAGGACAGCAAGAAGCAGAAGGAGGACGAGCCCCTGGCATCAGGGGAGGCCACCCCACTGCTGAACAGTTTCATCCCAGGGCAGGAACCATTCATTAGTGGGGTGGCTTCCTCCATAGCCAGGACTCATCCTTCTCCAAGCAGTCCTGGCTGGAGGCCTCTGCTGTGCCCCACCAGGATGCAGTCTTCCCCATACTCTGCGCTTGCAGGGATCGTGTGTCACTGCTGGCAGTGCAGGGAGCCCTCTGCAGCTCCACTGTCCCTTACTCACCAGCCAGGAGTGTGGGAGGGGAGCTGTCCCTGGACAGGAACTGTTCAGCAGCACCCCATGGCTGGGGGCTCCTCCTCCTCCTTGCAGTCCTGGTCAGGGGTCTCTGCTTTGCGGGGCCAGGACCACAGCCTCCCCCACACTTGCACCCCAGTATCTTGAGCCCCTTGGCCATGCAGGGAGCTCCCTGCAGCCCTGCTGTGAGTGCTGCCCTAACCTCAGCCTCAACCCTATCCTCCTTAATTTCCAGCACCTGTAAAAATAAAAATAAAAAAATCCTTAAAATAAAATCAATAAAAATTAAAAAATCAATATCAATAATTGAAATTAGACAAAAAATAAAAATGGAATTCTGCCAAGCCTACCCATAATATAAACTACTTGTGTGACAAGGCAAAAAAACAACTTTGCTTTGCAGGACAGTCAGTTGTTCAGGGAAGTCACGTGAGCGATGACTTTACTATAGAGTCTACTCAGTGACAAACACTATTACAAACACTGGCACAGAAGGGTGAACTATGATGACACTGGAGGAAAAAACTGTTATTTCCAAGCACTTTATTATACCAACCATTGCAATGGTTAAGTGGCAATTTAAATGCCATAATAATAATAATAATATAGTACAAAACCAAAACAAAACCAAATCCCTCCCCCCCAAAAAATCCTACCAAAATGAGATACTCCACTGCACATGCTTCTGGAGAGGATGAGAGAAGAAACAACATGTGACAGACATGTAGTCACGTTGCTTACCGCTCTATTTGAAGGCACTCATATACAACAGTGATGAGTGTGGTATAAGAACCCATATAAAATAGCATAATATGACATACTATAATATAATTAATAGCACAAAGTGATTTCCACAAAAATTAATGGTTTCATGCATGATCCACTGTTTGCTCATAGACATAAAACAAAATGGTGACTAAAACTTAATGCAATGTTAATGTGAACCTTACATTTTCATTATTAAAGAAGAAGATCAGAAAATCGAATGCAGGAGAGGAGTGCATCTTCATTTAAACTGCTGATTATGCAAGATACATTTGACAGCACTATTAGCAGAAGAGAAAGAACCAGTCATGGAAAATGAACATGTTGTTAATAGAATCTATTGTACTGAATGATGTAACTGGAACATGTTTGTAGGTGATTCAGCTCACCTGTAAGTGTTTTTATCTTTCAGTATTGCCCTCCTGTTCACCTCTCTGATTCTTCAGAATTTACTTCTAAAACACACTATTGATAAGTTCAGAGTAGAACATTTTGGAATACTGTCCCCAGATACCTCTAGGGAGGAGGAAATGTCCCTCCTTAATTAGTTTAGGCTGTGTAATAAAAGAGAATGTACTATAACCTGGAACAGTTTAGAAACTCAGATAACGTCATAGAAAAGTGGGATTGGTATTGCTTCTTGCAATGGAGCAGTGTCCTGTAAACTGTTATAGGAACATAGTGCAGTTAAGTCCAGGGGTCGCTGGGAGTTGTAGTCTTCAGACAGGGCATGTGACAGAGATGGATTAGTTGACTAAGAGTCATGTGACTGACTGCTGGAGACTATATATAAAAGAATGCTGCTGGCTCAGTCTGAATTAAGAATTGAGGTTAGACCCTATGAGGAGCCCCTCTACGTGGACCTGTCTAGCGCCCCTAGGAGATAGTCAGAAATGGCTACCCAGAAGGAAGAGTGTGTCTTCCCTCCTAGCTTGTAGAAAGAGTAAAAGGTCTGTGGGTTTTGGGACCAAGTGTTTTGAGTTTCTTTGCTTTTTAAAAATATCCCTTAGTGATAGTAAAGCCAGCCTGGAGGAAAGGTCCTTGGACTGAACTGTAGTTTGGGCTTTATTTTGCCTTCTCCATCTGGTGTATCTGCCCACCAGTCCATCTTCCAGAACAGATTCAACTAAACAAATAACTAAATCCCAGGAGTGTAAATTACACAACAACAATATATTGATTGTAGAAAGATCAGAGAGTTTAAAAGTCAGTGGATGCTTGTCAAATTGTCAATTGAACACTTACAAAAAAACAGGTGTGGGTAAAGGCTCTGGATTTTCTTGCAGGGTAATCTGGTTGAAAAAAACACTTAGCCTTTGTCTATACTGATCCTCAGCTCTGACTATGGGGATGTGAATAGCAATGCGCACCAAATGCTATACTGTAACTCCCCTGAGTGGATGCTGCAGGCATGAACTAAAAGGTTCCGAGTTGACTTTAATGTAATCCCCTTCAAATAGGACAACATTAATGCAAAGTAGGAACCTTTTAGTTTGCATCATCCACACGGGGGAGTTCTGGTGCAACATTTTAGTTTGCACTGATATTCACACCCCTGTAGTCGGAACTGCAGGACAGTCTATACGTGCCCTTAGCCACATTTTTATTATACAGTATTTAAAGGAATACTACCAGGTTAAAAATCACACACACACATGCTCACACACACACACATTAAAAACACATTTCCTTACATAAACTATGTTACTAACAACTGAAATAATTTTATAAATCAAGTCTAATTATTACTCTTAATGATGTCTGTTTCCTTTTTACATTCCTCTCAACTTGAAAAATGGAAGTAGATTATTCTGTTTCATTTTTGTTTATGTTTAATAGTCAATTCCACTTTCTGTCTCCCATGTACTAATACAATGCTGTAATAATGTTCTTAAGAATGTACTAAACAAAAAACCCTGCTTCCATTTGAATTCTGAATTAATTAAAAAATCCCACACATTTAGGAACATAAGGGTAGCCAGACCAAAGGTCCCTCTAGTTCAATATCCTGTCTTCTGACAGTGGCCAATGCCAGGTGCTTCAGAGGGAGTGAACAGAACAGATAATCATCAAGTGATCTACTCCTTGACTCCCATTCCCAGCATCTGGCAAACAGAGGCTAGGGACACCATCCCTGCCCATCCTGGCTAATACTGATTTATAGGCCTATCATCCATGAACTCGTCTAGTTCCTTTTTTAACTCTGTTATAGTTTTGGCCTTCACAACGTCCTGTGGCAAGGAGGTCCACAGGTTGACTGTGTGTTGTGTGAAGAAATACTTACTTTTGTTTGTTCTATTGGTCTTAAAGAGTCCTTTTTTTGTGATGAGTTTCAGTGAGAATTGAAGGCATACAGCATGTCAGAGGAGGTGCTCTACCCCTTGGAAAAGCAGGCCCAGGTTCTGTAAAATAAAAACCTTGCTTTTACATTGTATAAATTTACAATCAAATTTGCCCTGAGAATTAGTTAATTAACTAACTTTAGTAAATTTATTTCTATCCTATATTTTAAATAACTGCAGAAGAAATCACCTCCTATAGCTACATAGAAATTAGGGTAGGCTTCACTGGATCAAGTCACCTTTTACGCTAGTGCAACATCTACACGAGGGATTTACATCAGTGCAAAAATCCCCAGTGTACGCTGGCATAGGTAGGCTCTCACTGCTCCTGCTGCTCTCACTTCCCATCCCCTGACAGAAATAAGCAATTAGAAGAGCCTCTGCTCCTGAGCCCCAGAAGTGGCATGGAGCCCCACTCCATCACTGTTTTATGGTGGGACCTCCCCATGGTCATTGTCCAACTTCACGAGAGATGACGGAATATTTCCTAGTGGATAATTTATTTGACAAATTTAGTCTACCTTTCTGTCTGCAGAACTGTGATTTCCTCAAATTTATTCATTATTCATTGTTATTCATTTATTTATTATTCAATTTTTTTCACATTTTTTAACCTTATTGGGTCGACTGGAGTATTGTATCCAGTTCTGTGCTCCACATTTCAGGAAAAATGTGGATAAATTGGAAAAATTCCAGAGAAGAGCAACAAAAATTATTAAAGGTCTAGAAAACATGACTGGGAGGAAAGATTGAAAAAAATTGGGTTTGCTTAGTCTGGAGAAGAGAAGACTGAGTGGGGACATGATAACAGTTTTCAAGTACATAAAAGTTTGTTACAAGCAGAAGAGTGAAAAATTGTTCTCCTCAGCTTCTGAGGATAGGACAAGAAGCAATGAGCTTAAATTGCAGCAAGGGAGGTTTAGGTTGGACATTAGGAAAAACTTCTTAATTGTCAAGGTGGTTAAGCATTGGAACAAATTGCCTAGGGAGGTTGTGGAATCTCCAGCACTGGAGGTTTTCAAGAACAGGTTGGACAAACAGCTGTCAGGAACAGTCTAGTTATTACTTAGTGCAAGTCTACACTACGGGGTTAAGTTGACTTAAGTTACACGAATAATGTAGCTGGAGTCAACGTAGCTTAGGTCGACTTATTGTCTACACTGCACCACACTGAGTCGATGGGAGAATTCATTCCGCACATGCGTGGGAAAAATTAGAGGGAATACTGGCCAACACTTAACTTGATGGCATTTCTCTGTTTGACTGTCTGTCCAGATATAATGTAATAAATTTTGAACAGCACAGCCACACAATGCAAATTTTGAGGAATGTTCTATGCATAAGTGGACAGATCTCTATTGATTTTGTTGAAAATCAGAAAACTGGAAAAGACATTTGCACTTGCAGTTGGTCCAAGTTCTCTGTACTGAGAGCCACCTAACAGCTGTGGTCAGCTGCTTAGTCAATGGGATGGCAGAGGGAGAGGAGGCTTCATTCTTTACTTCTTCCATCCTAGTGCACTGCCTCCCCAAAGCACACTTCATAATGGGGGAAAGAGCGAGAAAGAGAGAAAGCACCGGCCATCAATCTGTCCATTCCAGGGTGAGGGAGAGAAGCATACTCTGGAGAGGCGAGAAAAAGGAGACATACTGAGGCCCTGGCAAGGGGGAGGAGTCAGACACACAGAGCCCCTAGCATGGGGGAGGAGTAAGAAACACACAGAGCTCCTAATAAGGGGGAAGAGTCAGAGATATGCAGACACACAGGGCCCCTGGCATGCCGGAAGTACAAAGTACATGCCTTACAAAAGTCCAAAAGATATTATATCAACAGAGT
The DNA here is from genome assembly GCF_028017835.1 of Emys orbicularis. Taxonomy (NCBI): domain Eukaryota; kingdom Metazoa; phylum Chordata; order Testudines; family Emydidae; genus Emys; species Emys orbicularis. Next base: position 260,239,429 of record NC_088683.1, on the reverse strand, counting down.
TATCTTTATCATTCAAGATGTAATCTCATTTTAAAAAATCAAGTTTCTTTGACATGACCTATTTTCAAAAAAAATCCTGTTGATGGGCATTAATTATGTTACCCTTCTTTAATTTTTTATTGACTGCGACCCATATCAGCAGTTCCATTATTTCGCATGAGATCAAAGTCAGGCTAACCAGTCTACAGGTTCATAGGTCATCATGTTTAGCCTTTTAAAATATCAAAAACTTAGTTTTTTCCAGACATTTCAAAATTCACCAGTATTCCAAGTTTATAGAAAATCAGCATGAGTGGTTCAGAGCGTTCCTAGGTCAATTCTTTTAAAACTCTTGGGTGCAAGTTATCTAGTCCTGCTGATTTAAAAATGTTTAATAGATGTTGTTTAACATCCACTTTAGTTACTGTTAGGCTAGTATTTTATTATCACTGTAAAATATGAATACACCACTTTGTTTCCAAATAGAGAACATAAATATTTATTAAGATTTTACTTTTCTGTTATTATTGACAATTTACCATCTTTATCTATAAATGGACCTATACTATTACTAGGATTCCTTTAGTTCTGTATATATTTACAAAATATCGTATTTCTTATTGCCCTTAACTCTACTGGTCATAGATTTTTTTATTGATACCTTTAGCTTCCCCTATCAATTGAGTGCATTTTTAACTTATAAATTATATTAATTGATATCAACTTTTCCTTTTTTCATTTGTTGTAAAAAATTGGGATGGTTTTTTAACCAAAGTTGCCTTTTATAATACTAATTGGGAATATATTCTGAGCACATATAATTAATGTAATCAGCTCATGATCACACGTATCTAAGCAATCACTAATTTTAGTTATGCAATCAATTAAACTTTATGCATCAGAAGAAACAGTTGGTTACTATAACTGTGGTTCTTCGAGATGTGATGCAGACATGTATTCCACTTAGGTGTGTGTGTGCCCACTGCACCAGAGCCAGGGAATTTTGCCAAACAGTAACCGTAGAGGGGCAGCTCTCATATATCGTGGCCATAGTCCCTCCCCTGGCCATATGAGGTGGGGTTATACCGACCCCCTCAGTTCCTTCACCCCAAATGCCCAGAGACTAGATTCTGATGCCGAGGGGACAGAGGGTGGGTCGTGAAATAGAGGGCTGCATCACATCTCGAAGAACAACAGTGACAGTAAGTAACCGTTTTTTCTTCTTTGAGTAGATGTAGCCATGTATTCCACTTAGGTGACTTACAAGCTGTACCCATAGGAGGTGAGGCTCGGGGGTTTATTTAAATAAGGACTCCAGGACCACCTTCCCACAGTGTGCATCTGCTCTGGATACTGTAGTAATGGTATAATGGTTCGTACACGTATGTATGGATGACCACGTGGCAGCCTGGGAAATGTCCAATATTGAGACATCACTAAGGCCTGGTGTACACTACAGAGTTAGGTTGACGTAAGAATGGTGCTCCCACCATGTAAGCCGCCCACTACATCAACCTAATAACTCCACCTCCGCGAGAGGCGTAGTGCTTAGATCGATGTAGTAAGGGTGATGCAGTGTCTGTGTAGACACTGTGTTACTTATATTGCCTGTTGGCTGTCAGCCCTGCTTGGGGCTCACAGCTGGAGCCCTGCCACCGGGACTGACAGCTGGAGCCTGACCAGGCTGAATGTCAGGAATCCCGCTGCTGGGGCAAACAGCCCAGAGCCCTGCCAGGCTAGCCGGAGCCAGTCACAAAATGTGAAATAATAGCAGCCATGAAACTGACAAGAATGTCAATTTCACTGTCGGTAGGCTCCCTGCTGTGAAACTAAGCCCTGCCTGACTCACAGCAGGGAATGTCAGCCCAGGGCCAGGGTGGGGCTCCAGCTGTGAGCTCTGCATGGCTGTCAGTGCCCCAAACTCCAACTGGCAGTGCCCCAAAATGCCTCACTTCAGTCGGTGCAAGCACTCCTGATGAGGACATGCATCACCAGCAGAAGGAGAGTGCTGTGGACACCAACAGCTGATTTAATTACTGCGGTGGCTATAGGTTGACCTAACTTAAGTCAACCTAGTTTTGTAGTGTAGACAAGCCCTGAGGCACAATATTGACATAGCTTGTGCTCTCGTAGAATGAGCTTACACCCACTGAGGAGGCGTAGTCAAAGCTATCCCATATGCAGACTTGATAAAGGATGTTATCCATTTCGAGATCTTCTCTGAAGAGACCACTTGCCTCTTCATATGATCCCCATATGACACAAACAGATGAGGTGAAGCACAAAACTGTTTAGTCCTATCCAGATAGTAGGCTAGAGATCATCTGACATCTAATGTATGGAGATGCTGCTCCTCCAGAGATGAATGCGGCTTAGGAAACATCATGGGTAAATATACTGCCTGGTTCAAATGAAACCATGAGACCACTTTAGACAAAAATTTTGGGTGCAGCTGTAAAGTCACTTTCTCCTTGGAGACTTGTGTATAAGGAGGATATGCCGTCAGAGTCTGCAACTCACAGACTCTCCCTGCAGATGTTAGCGCAACCAAGAATGCCATTTTCTCAATGATGGCTTATCCAATGGGCCTATGGGGCCCATGTTCAGGGGCCCCGGCCAGTTGGGGGCCCCCGGAAAAATATGTGCCCCAGCAGAAATCTGCCACGGGGCGGCAGACGCCTAGAGCCCTCGCAGAAGCCACAGGGAGGGCAGGGGAACCCCCAGTGCTCTGACCCAGGGCCCCAGCAGAAGCACCAGGCAGGTGGGATGGGGTAGGGCCCCAGGGGCTAGCCACCGATGTGTATGACTGTGATTCTGTGTGAGTAGGTTGGGATGGAGAGAAAGGGGATATGGGAGGCTGAATTGAAAGCATGAGAAGGTCGGAGAATGAACACTGCCTCGGCCATGCCAAGGCAATGAGGATGAGCTTGGCCTGATCTGCTTTCAGCTTGAGGATGACGTGTAATGATCACTGCAAAGATGACCCAGAGGATGCTTGTCTTCAGGGACCACTTGTGACTCAGGGAAAAATTCCTCCTGAGATGGTCCGCGAGATGATTCTGAGCCCCAGGTAAGTGATCAGCTATCAGAGTGATATTCTCCTCCATGCAGAACTGCCATAATCTGATTGCCTCTTGGCAAAGCACCTTGGACCGTGCTCCCCCTTGCCTGGTATTGTATGGTATGCAGAAAGGCATGACAAGCATAAAAGATGGCCTGAAGATACAGTATGTTGATATACAAAGGTCCAGAGCATCAATCCAGTCATTCTGAGACAACACGGGGAGGATAGTTGATAGGGTGACCATTCAGACCTCATATACCTTATATATTTGTTGAGGCCACGAAGGTCGAGAAGGGATCTTACCCCTTCTTTGGATTTGGGAACCAGAAAGTACCAGGAATAGAAGTTCCAACCCTGGCGTTCTTCAGGAACTTCCTCCCTCGCTCCCAAAGCCTTAGAGAATGGAAGCTCCAGTGCTATGGGTGAGCACACACCTAAGAGGAATACAGAGCTGCATCTACTTACAGAAGAGTAAGGCTTAATACAGAACTACCCAACATTGAGTGTAGTACTTTTTGTGACAGCAAATTATAATCTGTAGTTTGTAGAAACTTCAAGAACATTTTACTACAGGCAGAATGAACCTTCCAGCATATCTCCCAGATAGAAGTCCACACCATAACACCATTTTTCTTTCTCTTTCATTCATTGATTCTGGTCACAAAAGCTACATGGTATTGTTTCTCTTTCCTTTCTGGATGAACATAACTCTTATAACCAAGGGGGAGATTTGGAAAAGCAGCTGAGCCTCTGAATCTCTCAGGAACAGGAATTATTTAAAGTTTTTATATTTTCTTGACAATTTTGCAAGGCTGGACTATGGGTACATAATATAAATTATAATTATTTTAATGCAAAAATCTAAAGTTTGTAATGAAATGGCTTTACATACACTCAAACAGTTATTGTACTTACAATATGAATGTACTTTAAGATTACAGTATGATAAACAAATTAAACTGTAAATAATCTAAGACTACATATAAAGAAATTATTATCCAAATCATACAATTATTAATGAAATTAAAATACAACTAGAACATTGTTTAAATGGGTTTTGTTTGGCTTGTTTTAACAGGATATCTTGTTGCAAACACAAAAAAATGTAAAACATTTAAAGTTTCAATTTCTTCTTACAGATTTAAGATGTGACTAATTTATATCCTTCTACAAAAAAACTACAGTGGAATGGATGAGCCATAAATTATCCATTTAAATACAATTTCACAGTGTAGGAGAATAACTTTTTTTACTTCACCCAGCAATCACTTTGGCAAAAACTTTCAAAAGGCTCAGGTTGGAGTTAGGAGACAGATTCCCCAGTCTGTTTAGGTGACTTTATGCTGCATAAACAGTTCAAAATAGCCTTAAAATGGCCACATATAGCTGGTGGAGAATTCCCCTTGCACAGGGGAACTCTCTGTCGGTGGTAAAATGGCAGAGATTTCCCCAGAGAAACCTGATCCGTAGGCCCCCTCAGAACACCCCTACTGAATCAGGCCCCACACACGACTTAGGCAGCTGAACACACCTATCTTCCCCTGGTTCCTGAATCACTCTGGTGCTTAGGCAGAACATAGGCATCTGGATGCCTAGAGGGAGGCAGCAGTGCACAGGCTCAGAGACAAAACATAGGTGCACTGCCTATGGAACTTTTACCCTGAAAAACTTGGGTGGTGAGTGAGCTTAGGCACCTACAGAGTTTGGCAGAATCATAGTGAAGCCAAAATTGTGAGGTAGGCACCTAAAACAGGGACTTAGGCACCTAAGTACTTTTGTGGATCCCACTCCTACTCCCCAAACAATGGGCCTGTGTGCTCTTGACCAGATCTCTGCTGCCAATTTCTCTCACCAACCACTGATTTCTCCTTCTGCCTAGGTCTTGCCTCCCCATGTTCGGTGGCTGCATTTACATAGCACGATAGGTATACAGACTGGAAGTGCTCTGGAACAAAAGTGTTATGTAAATGTAAGATTTTTTTAGTAGCTGTTGTTATTAAAAATGATGACAGGATGACAACTAACTTGTGCACACAGCGGCAAGATGATATTTTAAAATCGGCTGCACAATACCCATTCTGATTCCCTTCTGAAAGATCCACAGTAAAACCATGCAATGCCTTGTGAATAATTTTAGTGATTCACTCCCATGTAGACCTCTTATTTTCCAATGCAAACATTGCATAAGGGTAACACAGTGCTCTTAAACATAAACCAGACATAAACCAATTTCACTCAGATTATGTCTGTGTCATAAATAAGGCTCTGTATCCACTCAGTTCAAATCGGCCTTCTTAAGCAGGCTTACACTCGTTAAATCCTGTCTATGACCTCAGGCAGCCTGTTCTGAATGCATGACTCTTGCATGTGAAGAGAGAGGCTTGGAAAATAACATTGAACTGAGCTAAGGCTAAATCTATTTGGATTCATTACGTCTCTGACTTCTAAACCCACCTGTCTTTGTAAATAACGCTTGTTTAAATATATTTTCAGAGCCTTCACCTTGACATATGAAAAGCAAATTGTGAATAAAAAATTTCATTAAAGGAAATTTACTTGAAACAAGAAAAGTTTAGTCACGTAAACAGTGTGGACACATCTCCCATATTATTTTATACAAAATAAATGTTCAATTGTCTTCTCCCCATCACCGCATACACATTTTCTTCACATCCTTTCTCCTCCACCACTCCTTTTCAGTTTCATGCTTTTAGTCCCTGATTATGTGTATGTTTTGTGTGTATACCAGGGTGTACGACTATTTTGTAAATACTGAGTGGCAAGTCAGCCTGCAGATCATTTAAGATGCACATTTTGTGTTTGATCCTGCACTCACTGAACTCTCTAGCCATTTTGCTGTTGACATCTGTAGCAGTAGGTTTTTGAGCACTGTGCAAGAATCAAAGTTATTACACATAAAAGGGTAAATAATATGCAGGGGATTATGACCATTTTGTATTGGTGAAATAAATGTCTATGAAAAGTTCTCCCCTCTAAAGTTGACCACAACCAGTTAACACACTTTTAAAGGTGTTTAACACTGCTTATACTAGCCTTTTTAGAAGTATTAGTTAAGACTTTTTAGCTAGCATGTTTTTAAACACAAGCTCTTTTTCTAGTTTAGATATGGCCTAGGAGATTCACTGATAGGCTGCCACTCTAGAAGCTCTTCACTTGTGCCCCTGACTTAATCATGCCTCTGTAATAAATTTTGAGTACCTGCAGCAGCTGTTAAGCATCCATGGATATTTGTGAAAACATTGCTTGGGCAGCCATCCCCATATAACAAGACCCCACCCAGTGATGGGAAGTTGAAGCTAGACAAATTTCCAACTGGAAATAAGGTATACATTTTTAACAGCAAGGAGAATTATATAAGAATGGGCATAGTGGGTCATACCAATGGGCCATCTAGCCCAGTATCATATCTCTGGTAGTGGCTAGTGTCAGATGCTGAAAGAACAGAACAGGGCAATTTTGAGTGATGCATTCTCTGTCACCCAGTCCCAGCTTCTGGCAGTTGGAGATTTAGGGACACCCAGGGTATGGGGATGCATGTCTGACCATCTTGGCTAATAGCCATTGATGGACCTATCCTCCATTAACTTATTTTTGAACCCAGTTATTCTTTTGTCCTTTACTACATCCTATGGCAATGAGTTCTACAGATTGACATGCGTTGTGTGAAGGGGTACTTCTTTATGTTTGTTTTAAACCTACTGTCTTTTTAATCTCTTTTTAATCTTGTACAGAAGCTGTTCCATACCCGAATCATTTTCATTGCCCTTCTCTGCACCTTTTCCAAATCTATCCTTTTTTGCGATGGGGCAACCAGAACTGCATGCAGTATTCAAGGTGTGGATACACCATGGATTTATATAGTGGCATTATGATACTTTCTGTTTTATTATCAATCCCTTGCCTAATGGTCCCTAACATTGTTAGCTTTTTTTTTTCTTTCTATTAACTTATTTATTTATTTATTTATTTAAAAAACATATATATACACATAAAAAACTATACATAAACTTCTCATAATATATTAACCAATTGCTGCCTAACCTGAGCTATACTTGCAACTTTTGATTATATATATATATAATATGAATGGCTAAAGTAGAAATCAGTTATTTGTATTACACAATTTACAAACAAATTTATAAAAATTCAACTAGTTAAAGAAAAATTAAGTTAAGATAAAGGATAGAAGCAAAATTCAGAGACAGAGACGGGGAGGGAAGGAAGGGGGTAATGAAGCGGGGTCCCTGCAAAGCATTCCATAGGTCTGATCATTTTTCTTGGGTATTTCTGTTACGGTATATAATTCTGTCCATGGTGGCCAAGCTTATGCTATATATGTGCCAGACTGTTGGTTGCTTTTTGGCTTTCCATTTTTGTAGCACTAGTCTTTGAGTAATTATTAGTGCTCTGCTTAGCCATAAGTTCTTCAGTTTTATTCAGCTTCCAGTTAACATCCATTAGGTTTAAGATTACAGGTTTAGCTTGTAACACTATTTTATTTTATAGGAAAAAAATAACTCTCCAATTAGGTTCTGCCCAAAACATACAGGTGTAGGAGTATTCTCAGAGCACATGGGCTAAATTAGCACCTGCTGAATAATAGCACCAACATTTGTCTGATTTAGCAGCGCCTTTTGAACAGGTGGAGATCCAATACAGCCTTTCTGGATTTATCTTAAATTGATGTCCAAGGAACAATTTGGAGCACTGACTAAAATTTGCTACCATTGGTTAACAAAAAATAATTGGCCTGGTTCCTCCTCCCATTTCTTTTTTAGGGAACCTGTGTTTAATTCGCATTTGCTGGCCAAGGGAGCATCTGACTCTTCCCCTATCTATGCTGAAGGCAACAAGAAGGCTGAAGCTGAGGAGACTGGTCTCCAGGCTAACAGGGAGAGCCTGCGTATGATATACTGTACACAACCCGCAATATCCAGTGGGGCGAGAAAACTGCTTAATCTAGGTATTGCCTTGTCTAATAAGGCTAAGAATTTAGACTGTGTGCTTATCTTTTTTTTTTTTTTTTTTTTTGGTAACTACTCTGGCTTTTTGTCTATCACTTATAATAACTTAAAATCTACTTTTTGTAATCAATAAACGTATTCTAATGTTTATCCTTACCAGTGAATTTGACTGAAGTGCTTGGTAAAACTGCTCAAGTTACAAAGGCTGGTATATGTCCACTTTGCATTGATGAAGTGGTGAACCAATTAATAAATTTGCATTGCTCAAGAAAGGGTCTTGAGCATTATAAGATGGTATATTCCTCTGGTACAAGGCTGGGAGCTGGGAGGATTTGGCTTGTGCCTTTCTCTGTATGATACATAAGTGGCTCTGGGAGCATTCATGCAATCTAGCTGGGTGTGGGGCTCCAGCTGCAGTTGTGGTGAGTGGTAACAGCACCTGGAGGGGTTTGCTGCTTGTCACTAGTAAGGCATTGTGAGAGACAGCCCAGATTAGTGAGCTAAGGGGGCACAGAGGTCCCACAGTCCCAGGTTGCACCCTGGGGATCCTGTCAGAGGGGGTGTTTTTTAAACTTAGAAGACATCGTATGCCAAGTATTTCTGGCTGCCACAATAGTTGGTAATTTTTCTTTAGGGAACTGGTAATCGTCCGAGTACAGTGCATTGGAAAGTGGTAAATGAACAACTAATTCTGCTTCCAGTCAGAGCCAGTCGAGGGCTCTACAGCACGAGGGAATAAGCCACTGTGGTGCTTGGCTAAGAATTATTGCCTGATGGTAAAGTTTAAAGTTGGGAAAACTAAAACCACCTGTTTTGATAGGGAGCTGTAATCTTTGTAAGCAGATTCTGGGTTTGTTACCAGCACCCCACGAGAAGGACCTGAACATGTTGTTGATTTTGGTAAAATAAAAGGCAGGAATATGGATAGGGAGGGAATTCAGAATAAAAAGGATCCCGGGAAGGGCATTGTGTTTATTTTTCCACAAAGGGAGAGAGGTAGTACCTGCCATCTACTTAAATCATTTGCTAACTGCATGATTAATGGGGCTAGGTTAACTATATTTTTAATTTCCTTGGGGAACAGGATGCCAAGATATCTGAGGTTTATCTGTTGCCACCTACATGTCCCCATAGGAGAGCCACTTCCAACTAAATCCAATGAGATTTTCATTGCTTCTGACTTATCCAACTTATCTTATAGCCAAATAATTTGCCAAAGTTATCTATTGTTTGTAGGATATTTGGAATAGATTGATCTGGACTTTTAAAAACTAGGAGGATATTGTCTGCATATAGATGGATTTTTGTCTCCTGAGACCCTGATTTGATCCCTTGAATACTTGGTGTACCCCTAATTAATACTGAAAGTGGTTCTCATGCTAAATTGAATAGGAGGGGTCATCCCTGTCCAGTTCCCCAAAACAGATCAAAGGGAGGAGGGATATTGTGCTATTTATTAGGATGTGAGAGCTGGGATTGGAATGTAACAGCTTCAACCATTAAATAAAGGATTTCCCCAACCCAATGTATCCAGGGTAAGAAACAAATATTGCCAGTTCACTCTGTCAAAGGCTTTCTCTGCGCCAAGTGAAATGATTGTGTGGGAATTTCTAGAATGCTGGAGGAGTGCCATAACAATAATCAACTGACGTGTGTTCGCTGAATCATGCCTTTTTCAAATAAATCCCACTAACTAGAGCTTCCCTCATCGGAGGTAAAGTATCCTTCTTAAAGGCATCTTCATAAATGTATAACAGCTTAGTAGCCAGAATTTCTTTGGGACTTTGATATAATTCTGTCAGTAGGCCATCAGGGTCAGGGGTCTTCCCGAGACTCATTTCCTCCATGGCCCTGATTATTTCCTCTGCAAGGGAGAGCCCAGCCTGGCATGCTGCTCTTTTGAGAAGTTAAGAGTTTTCAGAAAATTATTCAATTCTTCTGGGTCAGGTGGTGAATCATTACTGTAAAGAGCCTGATCGAATTTCAAAAATGGATCATTGATCTCTTTTTGATAAGTAATAACCTGTCCTTGTTCTGTTTTGAATTCTACCATCTGGGATTTTTGACCTCTCACTTTTAATCTGTATGGAAGAATTTTCCCTGCTCTCTCTCCCCTGACTCCCAGTATGTTCAAGTATAAAAAAGCAAATTTGCTTTGTGCTGAAGTCAATCTATTTATTTCATACCCAAGATTGAGTAATTTTTTTAGATTTCGTTGAGAGGGGTAGTTTGCCCATTCTAAATCCATAGCTTAGTTGTTTGGTTTATTCCAGGAGCTGAGCCTGGCTAGCCTCTTCCTATCCCTTGAGTAGGAAATGATCCCACCTCTCATAAAAACTTTAAGTGTATCCCAGCATGAATCGGGGGCTCTCTGGGATGTCATTTGTTTTGAAGAAAAAATTTCTTTTGTGACATAGTTCTGAAAATGTATCTCTTTCAAAAGAGAGTCCAGTCTCCATCTTTTACAAGACCGATCTGTCTCAGGTGGGGAAAACTCTAGTAGCACTAGTGAATGATTAGAGATCATGATAGTCAGGGCCGGCGCTTTCATTTAGGTGACCTAGGCGGTCGCCTAGGGCGCCAGGATTTGGGGAGGCGGCATTTTGCCGCCCTCGGCAGCAATTCGGCGGCGGGGGGGTCCTTCCGCGCTCCGGGTCTTCGGCGGCAATTCTGCGGCGGGTCCTTCACTCACTCCGGGACCCGCCGCCAAAGTGCCCCGAAGACCGGGAGCGCAGAAGGACCCCCCCGCCACAGAATTGACGACGACGACCGGGAATGCGGAAGGACCCCCCGCGTAGGGCGCCAAAAACCCTGGTGCCGCTCCTGATGATAGTGCTTAATAATAAAATCAAGTCTGAGTCCACCTGTTTCATAGAAATCAGAAAGAAATCTATTCGTGAATGTGTGTCATTTGTCAAGGGGGAAAAAAGTAAAATCCTTCATTGTAGGGTTCTGCAATCGCCACACATTTTTTAATCCTAATTATTCCATATAATCTTTTATACTGTTTCTAGCATATGATGATTGAGTCTAGTAGGATATTAATTTGGGGAAAAAACTCATCTAAAAAGGGTCAATATATATTAATCAGGTTATATAGAGTCAGAGATCTTAGTCTTCACCAGCAAAAAAAAAAAATCTACTTTTGTCATCTTTATTTACATCTAGAATTTGTAAACTGAGTCTTTCATGAAACAATACTGCTATGCCTTTGGCTGCAGAGGAGAAATTGTTAAACATCCCTCCCTTCCCCTATCCACTCCCTCCTAAATTTCTCTGCTTCCAAGTCGTTAAGGTGGGTTTCCTGTAGGAAGATATTATCTTGCTTTTAGATGGGCGATAAGTATTTTCTTTTATCAGGTGATTCACCCCTCTGATGTTCCAGGAAACCCAATTTATAGTATTAGCCATAAGAAGTGTTTAGGTCAAATATCTCTTTCTCAGGCTCCTGAATAGTGTCATTGCTTGGGCCACTGATAGCTCCAGATCTAGGAATGGTATATCTGGGTTTCCCCTAACTGTCCTGAGGACAGGAGGGGGAAGGGAAAGGGGAGAGGTTAAGGCAGATTAGGAAAGGCAAAAGATAGGTATAATATGGGAAACAGATAGAAAAACTAAGAAAAAGAAATGAAGTGGTCAAAACTGACCAAGGATCACTTAAAGATATGTAACTCTCATCCAGCATTAACAGGACTTCAGTCCAGGAGGTTTAGAAGGGGGTGCCTTGTCACTCATTCCCCCTGGCCCACCCTCAAAAACACCCATTTGGAGTATAAATGGATTCCCTCTAAATTTATAAAGAAGAAATAGTCTGTATGCATGTGTGTGGGATCCTGTGGCTGGAAGGGTACAAGACATGGAGCCTGAGGAGAGGGTTGTACTTCATTTCCCCCTGATCATGGAGTGTAGTTTCTCTCTTTCCCCTCCCCCACACCAAAAAGATGGAAGGAAATTTCCTGGTGGAGGATTTCCTCTTTTATCACCAACTGGGAAATGGACTTTCTAGGTGTGTGTGTGGGAGGTGGTGGTGGTTCTCTTTCCTCCCTCACATTAGGTACATGATGCTCCCTCTCTTTATCTATGTGTGGGATTGGATTCTCTGGATTGAAGCTTCATGTTCTCCCCCCGCCTGGGAATTTGGGGGGAGGTGGGGATCCTTGAGTGGCAGTCTCCCCCCTTCCCCTCCCACCAGCCATCCACATTGAATAGTACAGTTCAGACTGACTAGCTGGAGATATCTTCCTTTGTTGTATGCAGTGTTGTTGTGGCTGTATTAGTCCCAGGATATTAGAGAGTCAAGGTGGGGGAGGTAATATATTTTATTGAACCAACTTCTGTTGGTGAGAGAGACAAGCTCTTCTTCAGGTCTGGGAAACTCACTCAGAGCGTCACAGCTAAATACAAGATGGAACAGATTGTTTAGAATAAGTAGTTAACACATATTTCAAGGGACCATTCAAGGTGAAGTGGCCTGGGATATACACCTTAGCACACTCAAAGCCACATTCACCAAACAATGACATTCCACCAGAGAAGTAGATTACATCATGGAATGGGCCACCCAAATACCCTGAGAGAACCTGCTTCAATACAGAAATAAAACTCCCTCCAACCACACAGCCTTAGTTGTCACCTACCACCGCACATTGGAACCCATATGGGATATCATCAAACAACTAACCCATACTCCATGTGGACTCCAGCCTGAAAAAAATCTTTTCAGAACCTCCTCCTCTGGCCTTCAGACAACCACCCCAACCTCATCATCAGAAGCAAGGTTCTCACAGATCAGGACACACCAACTCAAAGCGGCACTAGACCCTGCCAGAATAATAGATGCGAAATCTGCAGACATATCGCCGGTGCTACAATGATTAACACCCCCCACAACACACCTTTCTAGATCCATGGGTCCTACACATGCCTATCACACCACAAGTGGTGTACCTCATCCAGTGCACTAAATGCCCCAACAACAACTTTGTGGTTAAAACCTCTGGAATGAACGCACACAGGAAAATGATAAAAGACAAAGACTTCCTATCAGCTGTGGGTGGACACTTTTCACAAAGCGATCACTCTATATCTGACCTATCAGTCCTCACCCTCAAAGGAAACCTGCACAACACTTTCAGAAGATGAGCCTAGAAGCTTAAATTCATTACTTTGCTAGATGCTAAAAATCATGCATTGAATAGAGACACTGGATTTATGGCTTATTACAACAATCTGTAACCCACTAACAACACCCCCAGCTGCTCCCCCCTCCCCACACACACACACTTTCTTTCCTCCCTGTGACTGTAGGGGTGTTAAAAAACTCCACACCCCTGAGTGGCGCAGTTATACTGACCTAGCCCCCCGTGTAGAGAGTGCTATGTCAAGAGGAGGGCTTCTCCCATCGATATAGCTACCACCTCTTGGGGGAGGTGGATTAACTTCACCGATGGGAGAAGCTCTCCCATTGGCATAAGAGCATCTTCACTAAAGTGCTACAGCAGCGCAGCTCCACCAGGGCAGCACTGTATGTGAAGACAAGCCCTGAGTAAATTTCCCAGACCTGAAGAAAAGCTCTGTGTAAGCTTGAAAGCCTGTCTCTCTCACCAACAGAAGTTGGTCCAATAAAGGATATTACCTTACCCACCTTGTCTCTCTAGCTGAACATACAGACAGACAGAACCAAGTTAACTGCTTGTATACAGACCAAATACGAAGAGCTTCTACAACAGAAAGTACATAAAGGGCTGGTCTACACTGGAGGGGGGGATCGATCTAAGATACGCAACTTCAGCTACGCAAATAGCATAGCTGAAGTCGAAGTATCTTAGATCGAATTACCTGGGGTCCACACGGCGTGGGATCGACGGCCGCGGCTCCCCCGTCGACTGCGCTACCGCCGCTCGCTCTGGTGGAGTTCCGGAGTCGACGGTGAGCGCGTTCGGGGATCGATATATCACATCTTAACGAGACGCGATATATCGATCCCGGATAAATCGATTGCTACCCGCCGATACGGTGGGTAGTGAAGACGTACCCAAAAAAAATAAGATTATTATGGCAAAAGGTGCCAATGGCATGCACATTAGAGGTCATTGATGTATTAACATTCAGGATGAAACTCCCCATGGAAAGAATGAAGATGCCCTGCAGTAACCACTCCCAGAGAATCATTATGGGTACTGTGTGGGTGAAAGCATTCTCCTTTGCCTGTAAGATTTGCAGTAAGGGGGCTACAGCAGTACAGTAGTATGCTATGGTAGTGCGGTGGTATAGATGCTTGCTACATCAACGCAAGGATTTTTCCATCAAAGTAGGTGATCCATCTCGTCAGTGACAGTAGCTAGGTTGACTGAAGCATTCTTCCATTGACCTAGCTGCGTCTACACCAGGGGTTAGGTCAGCACAGCTATGGTTGATTTTCACATCCCAAGTATCGGGCCTATGGTGACCTAAGTTTTAAATGTAGACCAAGCCTGGGATTCCTTTGAGCAGTGGCACACAAGGAGGGTAGACATCCAGGCTTACTCTTCTCGGCCATGTGGTCAACTCTAGCTGAATAGCCTGAGTCTGGGGGTTTCCCAGACATAAAAAGCAGGAGCTGAGGGAGAAAAAGGAGCACACAGAGATTGTTAACCAATAGGACTTGTTCAAGGTGGTGGTGATATAGAGGTCCAAGACAGCTTTTGGGGACAGGACAATGGTGCCTGACCTGAGGTTTCTGCTAAAATGAGCTACCCATGTGCAGTCTGATAACTTCTTTTCAAGGAATCAGGACTCATGTACAACATATAAACAAATCACTCTGAGAGAATCTCTAAATCTGTGTCACAAATTTTGTCTCCAAACAGAAAACTAACCTTCAAGGCTACTAATTCTGCTACTGTTCAGCAAAGGGGCAGCACGACTAAATGTTCACATATAACATATGTTACTTTTAAATGTACATCACATAACAAAGTGATGAATCAAGCCCCGTTTTCTCAAAAAAGATATACTGGCAGTAGAAAAGGTTCAGAGAAGGGCAACTAAAATGATTAGGGGTTTGTAACAGATCCCATATGAGGAGAGATTAAAGAGGCTAGGACTTTTCAGCCTGGAAAAGAGGAGACTAAGGGGGGATATGATAGAGGTATATAAAATCATGAGTGGTGTGGAGAAAGTGAATAATGAAAAGTTATTTACTTGTTCCCATAATATAAGAACTAGGGTCCACCAAATGAAATTAATAGGCAGCAGGTTTAAAACAAATAGAAGGAAGTTCTTCTTCACACAGTGCAGTCAACCTGTGGAATTCCTTGCCTGAGGAGGTTGTGAAGGCTAGGACTATAACAGGGATTAAAAGAGAACTAGATACATTCATAGAGATACATACATAAGTCCATTAATGGCTATTAGCCAGGATGAGTAAGGAATGGTGTTCCTAGCCTCTATTTGTCAGCGGGTGGAGATGGATGGCAGGAGAGAGATCACTTGATTATTACCTGTTAGGTTCACTCCCTCTGGGGCACCTGGCATTGGCCACTGTCGGTAGACAGGATACTGGGCTGGGTGGACCTTTGGTCTGACCCAGTATGGCCATTCTTATGTTCCCCTCTCAGTTAGGCTTGATTTCCTTGGCACAGGTGATATAAATATTCGATTAGTTCTCCCATTATCCATAGGGTCTTCCAGAGGAGACAGGATCTGAATTTTTAATGTAAAATACAAGCAGAATCCCCAAACCACCTCTATATTAAAAAATAATGCTGAAAGGCTTCATTTATTCCTCATAAAAACACAAAGGACACAAGACGCTTTCCTTTTCAGGTCACCTAGGAGTGATGTGTTAATACATAACATGGGCCCAGCAGATGAGGTGAACCACTCACAAGGGAAGTGTTAAGTATAGACTCCGGTTCTTTGTGTTTGTTTTTATCCAGGAACGTCAGTGGGAGCAGGGAGCAGACATGAGCGCTAGACTTGAATACAAACATATTTTGCAAGAACTGATGCAAAGGCCAAAAGTATAACTGGGTTCAAAAAAGAACTGGATAAGTTCATGGTGGATAGGTCCATCAATGGCTATTAGCCAAGATGGTCAGGATGCTCAGGGCAACCCTAAACCTCTGACTATCAGAAACTGGGAGTGGGATACAGTGGTAGAACACTCCAGAATTGCCCTGTTCTGTACATTCCCACTGAAGCTCTGGTACTGGCCACTGTCAGAGACAGGATACTGAGCAAGATGGACCACGATTTCACCCAGTATGGTAGCTCTTATGTTCCTATGTAACTGTGACTCTAAAATTCTTCTGGGACATTTTTTGACAGTAGATCAGATTCCCTTCCAGATACGCAGAGCAGGAGTAGGCCTTAAAACTACATATTTAACATGGCAGATTTCTGCTTCTATCATTGTGTGCGAACTGGTTGCTATATTTTTATGCTGATTAGTTTTCACTGACCTTTAGGCATAGTAAATGGTTTTCCTTTTATATGAAAGACCAATAAAATTTAATATAACAAACTTTTAAGACCACTATGCTTTTTTTCCCCCATTGGTGACCATAGTGGCTCCCAGCTCTCCGGGATGAAAAGCTACTCAATTAACCCACTATGCCCAGTTTCCATTTAGGGCCTGTCTACACTGGAGGAACTTTCTAACCAGCTTTAAAAGCAGTTTCAGCTAAACTGATTTTCAAACTAATTAAAACAGTAGTATAGACTTAATGTTAGGAGTCTTAAGTCTTCACATTGACACAATAAAAATGGCTCAGGCCATTTAAGCTACCTAAATCTGGATCTACACTAGGGCTCTAACCAGTCTAAAAATCAGTTAGGCTTAACTCCCTTAAAGGTGATTTAAAAACTGCCCCAGATCAGAGGACTCCTTATTGCTTTCTGCCCCCAGTTGGATCTTCCACTGAGTCACTGGGGGCTGCATCTGAGCATAGAATTTGGTCCTTGGTTTCTGTACCTGTACAAGTCACAGCAATCCATCTTGCTTACAGAATGTTTGTTTGTTCATTTGATGGCTTAGCTGAACTTGTTTCCTTTTCTTTGCCATTTCCATTGCTAATTTTGCTGGGACTCTGGTGAGGCTGCTGTCTCCCCACCCCCACCCCCAACTCCCCGCCCCCACTGTCAACTATAAATGGACTGGTTTATCTAAAGTCATTCAGATACCTATTTGTAAAGTAGCAACTCCTGAAGAGAGCTGTATTTAAATGTGTATATAAAAGAAATCCACTCTCTCATTACAGCGCCACAAAAAACTAAGCATAACAAAAGAATGTACTTGGAATAGCGATCAAGGCAAGTTAAAACCATGTTATCATTAAGGAGTGCTTAACACAAAGCAGTGGGAAGGACAAATAACATCTGACTACAGTAGGTGAGCCCTGGCTGCTTGCTCTCTGAATAAGGAATTGTTTGTACGATTCTTGTTTCTTTGTTGGAATCCTAGCCACAGACTGAATACACCCTTTATGGATATTTCCATGGAATGTATGTGTAAATACTGTGTAATTCATAAACATGCTGGATTATTTATTCAAGCCCTCATCTCTCTGATGTTAGTTAGCTTCACACTCCCAAGCTAAAAAGAAGAAGGCAGCAGCCAGAAAAAATGTGGTGCAATAAGTATGCAAAATACACTTATCATAAATGGGGGAAATAATTTAAAAAGGAGAATGCAAGGAAGGCTGCTGCCAATTGAGAAGTATTGCTAGGCTTTCCTATGGCATATACATCACTGTAATAGCTGAGTGCTTTACAGACATTTCTGAATTATCTTCACAGCACCCTGGTGAGGTTTTGAAAGTACTATTGGTGTGCCTGCTGCATAAAAGAAGGCAAGGACAACTGGTATGGGTTTTAACCAGGCCACAACTTTATTAGTCAAATTGCATCCCAGGTTACTGTTGGGGGGACAGCCCAGTGCAGTCACTTGCAACCCACTGATCCTTTGCCAATTCTTGGGGGCCCCCCCAGCGGGGGAGCCAATCATCACACTGCGAGGGTCTCTGGGAGCCTCCACTAGCATTGTTCCCCCTGTCCGGAGTTGAGGCAGGAGGGGACCTTGACTCCCAGCCAGCACTGCCATCAAGCGTATTGTCTGGGTGGTCCCCTGGGGTTGTGCCTTGACCCAGGTTTGCATTTGCCCCCAAGGGGTTAGACATGATGCCCCCATGTCATAAGGAGATGTCCTTGGGATGCCCACTATGTTACCTGTTTGGAGCTGGAGCCTAAATCAGAGAGTTCCTGCACTGGGCATAGGGTGACCAGACGTCCCGATTTTATCGGGACTGTCCCGATATTTGCTTGTTTGTCCCGCGTCCCGACCCATGTGCGGTCGGGACACTGGACAAACAAGCAATTTTGCCCTCCCGGAAAGGCTCTTCCCCCCCCCCGACTCCGCCCCCTCCTTCCCCCATTGGCTCCCTCCCCAAATCCCCGCCCCGGCCCCGCCTCTTCCCCAAGCATGTGGCATTCCTCCTCCCTCCCAGGCTTGCTGCTGTAATGGCGGGGCAAGCCTGAAGGGAGGGGGTGGTGGTGGCAGGTGTGACAACACATATAGAAACCCTCCCGTTTTGCAACTGGGTGCGGTTTCCGCCAACAACGTGACCATCTGGGCTACTTGCTACTGCCTGGTCCATGGGGTTGTGAATCAGGAGGGATGGGGTTTGTGGTCAAAAACACTCACGATCTGCTTCCTCCTGGCTAATGTGCCAAATTGATCTATTGGACGATTCAGGCATGCTGTTTCACTTTTTTGTGTGTGTGTGTCGTTACACCCCGGCCGGCTCCTCGCCCCTGTAGGGGGGTAGCATCCCCGCCCCGCGCCAGCATGTTGCGCCGGCCGCCGCAGGCCAGGTAAGGAGCTGAGTCGCCCCCTCCCCCCTCGTCCTGGCTCCTCAGCTGAGCCCCCCCCCCCGTCGCCCTCCTGGGGGAGCAGCCCCCTTGCCAGCCCCCCTTGCCCGCCCGGTGCCCCTACTCACCAGCTCCAGGAACTGGAAGCCAGCCACCACCCCCTCCCTCCAGGCTTTCGCTGGCATTACAGCTGCAAGCCTGGGAGGGAGGAGGAATGCCGCTCAGCTGAGGAGCCGGGGGGAGGGAGGGACTGGGTTCCGTACCTGGCCTGCGGCGGCCGGCGAAACATGCTGGCGCGGGGCAGGGACGCTACACCCCTACAGGGCAGGGCGAGGAGCCGGCCGGGGTCCCCCCCCCAGCCGATAAACTTTACGTGCCCACTCGCGCGGCCCTGAGCCGCTCTCCCCCACCACTGCCGGGTTTCGGAGCCCCGCGCCTCTCGCTCCAGCGGCTCCTTCCCCGCGGGGCGGCGGGATGTGCCGCATGTGCCCAGGGCCCTGGGGGGGGGGGGGGGGGACAGCGGCCACGGCGTGGCCGGGGCCTGCTAATTCCCCCGGCACCTCTAAAACGGCTTTTTTTTTTTTTTACTTTTTTTTTTTTTGGTGGGTTTATTTTTTTTTTTGCTCTGCCCCCCCCCTCCTGCGTCCCGATATTTCCTGTCAGTGATCTGGTCACCCTAACTGGGTGCCTGCCAAAAGTTGCGACAACTAAATGATTCTCATGTAGGTCCAAATGGTGACCTCTGGGAGGGGGAGAATTCCAGCCCCCCAGCTGCCTAAAACCGAACCAGCCTCAGCCAATCTGCTGGTATGGGGAAAAATTCCTTCCCAGCCCCCAAAGCAGCTACTAGCACAGCCTGAGTGACCTAGATAAGGGAGAGAGAGTGAGCTGAATGCTGGAAACCAGGAAAGAGGAGGTGGCTCTGAGCACATGGCTCTTATCATGGCTCCAAATCTCATGCCAAATCCTGCAAGACCTTATGGCTCCAAATCTCGTGAGACCTGTAGCTTACCCCAGAAGTCCTGTGGGGGCTGGAAATCTCGCAGCACCGTGGCCATCTTGTTCTTTTGCCCTCTCCCATTGTGGGAGTCACCCCTCCCTAGGTTTGGGGCCCTCTATCCCCAGATGGGGAACAGAGGCACAGAGAATTTAAGAGACTTGCCCAAGGTCACACTGGACATCTGGCAGAACTGGGCCCAGAATCTAGCTCTCCTGAGTCCCTGTCCAGACCTTCAGAGCACCTGCTACTTCACAGCACCTGTGTTCAACGAATAGTCTTCACACAAAATTGCACTGGTTTAACTAAAATGTGATTTTATTCTGACTTAAATCACATTCGTGTAACTTTGGGTGTGGGTTAGCTTTCCTCTGTACATTTAGACATGCTCTCCTGATAAATGACCAATATAAGTTTACTTAAACTGGTCTAAGTTTGTGTGTGGACAAGCCCTAATAAGAAATGTGTGTAATCTTATAGCACACAGGTTTATATTCTAAAGAACACGTCTGGGAACAAGTCAGTCCAGGTTTACTAAGGGCACATTCCACAGTGTAAAAACTCTGTCCAGGGACCTAGTTAAACGTGATTTGGTCTTGCAGCATCAATGGGACCAACCCATGTTTTAACTTTGTCCCTGGAAAATACCATAGCACTGTTCTTTCTAGATAAGCCTACACTAGCCTTTTTTCTTCAAATGTCCCCCTGTTGCTCTAGCACTGGTGACAGCAACGGTGGGAGTATAGAGTAGTCTAGCCATCCGCATTTTAACTGTGTTGTCCAACCCTATCCTAAAGGATATAATGGAACTGAAAAAGGTTCAGAGAAGGGCAGCAAAGATGATCAAGGGTATGGAATGGCTAACTGGGGATATACTATAAGTCTATAAAATCATGAGTGGTATGGGGAAAGTGAATAGAGAAGTGTTATTTACCCTTTCATACAATACAAAAATGAGGGGTCACCTGGGGTCACCCAGGCAGTATGTTAAATACAAACCAGAGGAAGTACTTTTCCCATAATGCACAACTAACCTGTGGCACTCATTGCCATAGAATGGTGTGATGGCCAAAAGTATAACTGGGTGCAAAAAAGAACAAGATAAGTCCATGGAGGATAGTTCCATCGATGGCTTTTAGCCAAGATGGGCAGGGATGCAGCCCCATGCTGAGATTGACTCTAAACTTCTGACTACTAGAAGCCGGCAGTGGAAGACAGGGGTAGATCACGCCATAATTTCAGTGCCCTGAGGCTCTGGTACGGGCCAGGATACGGGGCAAGATGGAGGATGGTCTGACCTAACATGGCAGTTCTTATGTTCTTATGTATTCAGAGCAGGTCTAGACAGTACATTGGTTAAAAAACATTGGTGGTTGCCTGTCTACACAAGCACTCCCAGTGGAGCTGCATCAGGGATAGTGCAACAGGGGGCAATCTGAAGAAAAATGCTAGAGCAGACATGACTTCTAATGCTGACTGAAGCATGATTTGGGAACATGGATAAAACACAATTATTCTCTGTCTATACTATATAAGACCAAACCATGTTTTCACTGTGCTGGGGAGAATGATGTTATAATCAGGTCTCTTGCACAGTTGTTTTTATAGAGGAAGTGGACATTCAAGGTTTGTGAACCACACAAACAGATCAAGACTAGCTGATGGTTTTCTAAGAAACGTGTGTGAAATACATGTTTTTGCATGGTTTCAGGTTCAAGGGATAACCAATGAAACTCAGCTCTGAAATTCAACAGAGTGATTTTTGGGTTCACCTGAAGCTGAAAAACCTTGTCTACACTAGAACAAAAAGTGTTATTTTTAAAAAATTGCACTAGCTAACTCCATTTGAAACACCACGGGCCTATTGTAGATGCAATTTAGCACCTTTACAACCAAGTAAGCTAGTTGAGGTGGACCCTAGATGCTTCCCTCTGCCCCATCTTTATGAAGCCAATGTGAAACTGGAAGGATAAGGACCCATGATGACTGAAGCCAAAGCTCATAAAATTAGCCTGTCACTCACTCAAAGGATCTCAACATTTATCTAAAAGAGCAATATTAAAAACGGAAAGGAAATACGATCAAATATTGCAGTTATCGACTTTGCCATTTGTAAATTAATTTTACTCATTCCGCAGTGCACACGCTGAACAGTCGTGACCTTTCATTGTTTGCAAGATTGTCTAGTACTTGCTGAAAGGCTTGCTTTATTCATTATTGGGCACTCAATGAAAAAACATGGAACCATATACATTTTTGGTGTTAACAAAGATATATCTACATGCAATTCCATGGGATTTTGCTGTACTTTAAACAGCATCATACTTACTGTTAATAACCTCGTACTGTAAATTGTTATACGTTATGAAGTAGGCTTTTTATGTAGAAGGACAGAACTCCGTGTATAAATTTCTGTATCTTTGGTGTCAAAACCAGATTAAAGTGACTCCAGATAATGCATACTGTTGGCTAGGGAATGTAGAGCTAAAGAAGGGGATGTGGAGATAGAGGCAGTCCAGTGTCAAGTCTATTTCTTCACACAGTTTTGCACACAAAGCAGTCTGATTAAAAGCATGAATTTAGCAGCAAGGAGCACTGTAGGAAGTTCAAACGGTAACAATGATCAATGAAGCCAATAAAAAATGGTTTTTCCATATCTTGGAGTTGTTGGACAAAAAGTGATGATTAAGTGACTCTGATTCATCCCATCTTTAAGTTGAGAAGTTTGTTGTCTTGGACAATAATGAATATCCAAAGCACTGATAATTTTTATGTTAACTTTAGAAACCAGAACTTTTGCTGATTTTTGCAAACAGTATCTATTTTCCCAATATTAATTTACCATAACAAAACTTAAAATCAGACGGATGATTTTAGCTATAAATGCAACTATATTCCTTACTGCTCTTATTAAAGACCAATATCTTTTTTTATTTTACTAATAGTATTGCATTTTATGGAAATAAAAGGGTTTATTCAGCTACCACACTAGGTTCTTGTTGGTATATTACTGGCCTGCAGCCTGGACAGACGACAGTCTTTGAAAAAAAATTATTATTCTGGCAGGAACACTTTCAGAAAAGTTGATTTTGGCCTTTTTCTACACAGAGAGGCCTGTTTTCAAAATAAAATAGTAAAACGGCATTTGTTGTTCTGAAACCAATTTTCTTTAATAACATGGCAGAGTCTGAGACTATACAAGAAGAGCTGAGGAAAGGAAAGACAGGAGAGAGAAGTACAGCCATCAGCTGAATATAGGGTACGTATACACTTACAGTGGCATGTATACTACCGACACTGCACACCCCCTGGCACGGGTATAAATAGCAGTGTAGACAAGGAGGCACAGCTTAGACCACTGGTCTCCAACCTTTTTACGCCCAAGATCACTTTTTGAATTTAAGGGCAACCCAGGATCTACCCGCCCACTCTGAGGTGCCACCCCTTCCCCAAAGCCCCACCCCACTCACTCCATCCTCCCCCATCGCTCGCTCTCCTCCTCCCCCACCCTCACTGACTGTCACCGGGCTGGGGCAGGGGGTTGGGTGCGGGCTCTGGACTGGGGCTGGGAAGGGGCTCCGGGCTGAGCCTGGGGCAGGGGGATGGGGTGTAGGATGGGATGAGGGGTGCAAGCTCTGTGGGGGAGTTTGGGTGCAGGAGGGGGCTCTGGGTTGGGACAGAATGTTGGGGTGCAAAAGGGGGTACAGAGTGCTGGCTCTGGGAGGGGGCCAGGGCTGGGACAGGGTTTGGGTTGCAGGAGGAGGTATGGGGTGTAGGAGGGGATATGGGGTGCTGGCTCTGGGAGGGGGCTCAGGGCTGGGGCTTGGGGTACAGAAAGGGGTTCAGGGTGCAGGAGTGGGTATGGGGTGCTGGTTCTGGGAGAGGGGTTGGGGTGTGGGCTCCCGCCAGGTGGCACTGACCTTGGGCGGCTCCCAGTCAGCGGCACAGTGGAGCTAAGGCAGGCTCCCTGCCTGCCCCGGCCCCATGCCGCTCCCAGAAGGGGCCAACATGCCCCTGTGGCCCCTGGCTCATGGCTCAGCGCGCTGCCCTCTCTGCAGGCACCACCCCTGCAGCTCCCATTGGCCACAGTTCGCCGTTCCTTGCCAATGGGAGCTGCAGGGGTGGTGCTTGCAGGCAGGAGCAGTGCGCAGAAACCCCCTGCCCCCTCCCTTCCCCTGGGGCCGTGGGGGCATGCTGGCCGCTTCTGAGAGTGGTTTGGGGCTGGGGCAGGCAGGGAGCCTGCCTTAGCATCCGTCCCACTGCGCCACCGGAGATCGCGATCGACTGGGAGAGTCTCCAGGATCGATTAGTCGATTGCGATCGACCAGTTGGTGACCACTGGCTTAGATGAGTAGAGTAAAGTGATCTACATGCCTGAACCCTAGGGGATATACCCACATGGCTTTCTATACACCCAGGCAGTGCCTCCCACATCTATTTTGGTGTTTTTAGCAGTCCAGTGTCCTGCTGCCTTCCCCGGTCAGAGCCTTTCTTTGCTGCCTTCCCCTTCTCCCTACCAGAGCCTTTCATTGCCATGTGTAGTTACACACTGCATGAGTGCAGATGCAGCCTGCTTTTCACTGGGGCATGTAGCTATACGTACCCTACATGCCACCGCATGTGTAGACAAAGTCATAGAGAGATCATTCTTCTGTCATTTATAGCTCTCCACTGCAAGTGCGGGACCTAGTAGCAATGCACTGGGGCCTGGAAGACTGTTTTTGTATCATTCGTATGCTTCCACCATGCAGGAGAGAGGAAAATAGTCCTGCTGAAATGCTGTTGCTTTAGGAGAATATTGCAGCAGGAAGTTATTAAAAAAAACATTGGAGAGATTGTAGAAATATTGAAAAGTTATAGTAAAATTAGACAGCATTGCAAAGTGTTTGACATTTCATTTCAAAGCAGACAAAAGAAACTATCGAAGAAAAGCGTGAGTATCCGAATGCTTTAAAAACTGTGTCAGCTCTGCTACTGTCAGTGTTTGTTCTATGGGTAACTCTTGGCCCGCATGCCCCCTCCAACTCACCATTATGTCCCCCTTATTGGTCTGTCGAGGGGTGGCAAGGTTTGTGCCAGGAGAGGAAGAAGGTTTAGCCCACTAGACCTGCAGATGCCGAGACTGTGCAGAAAGGCTCCTGCCCTCCCTCATTCCCATGTGATCTTGGTGGGTTGCTCCTCCCATGTGGCAGAATAATGCGGGCCCTGTTGTTAGGGAATTAATAAATACTGTTATATTAGAAGGGGTTGGTAGCTGCCAGCAAGTGTCTTTGATCTAGGGTAGTCACGGACCCTATTGAAGCTGATGGGTGTGCTAAGCAGTCTTCAGTCTGGATAAATGAAAGAAGCAATTAACTTCCTTTATGGAGTGAGATACCTGAAACACTAGAAGCCAAAACACTGGCCACATGGAAGGCCTGAATAAGCACTAAGGCTATGTCCACGCTACAGCTTATGTCGGCACAACTTATATCACTCAGGGGGTGTGAATAAATCACCCTCTTGAGTGACATAAATTGCACCAACATAAGCGCCAGTGTGGACACTGCTATGTCGTCTGGAGAGCTTTTTTAATTATAGGATAAAACACATATTTTTGCAAACAGGGGACATGGCAATGAGGAATAGTCTCTTGGTTAAGGCTCTCAGTGCCAGACTCTAGGGCTGGATTGCAAGGGGGGTGGGGGGAAGAAAGAAGAAAACAGGTTGTGGGACCGCAGTGGGTGGGGAAGAATGGGGTGGGACTGTGGATGGAACAAGGGTGGGGCCAATAAGGGAAGGAACAAAACAGGGTGGGGCCATGGGCAGGGCTGCAGGCAGAAGGGGCGGGATGGGGAGGGACTGCAGGCAGAAGGGGTGGGGAGGTCGCTAGTCCAGAGCCTCATGAAACCTTATGTCACATCTGGCAAGGGGTACTGCGACAGATGTGTTGGGGGAGTTTGACGAGGGCATGGAATGGCATTCTGTATTGGCTGCAGGGGGAGTCGTGCATTGATGTACTCAGACTGCCATGCTATGAGGGACTTGAGCACCTCTGTCCAGTAGCTTTATCATCCACTCCTGTCCATCTATCATCCGTTCCTGTCCCGTCTCCTTCCCAGGCTATACAGCCTGAATTTTTCATTAACTGTCTCCCTCCACATTCTTGCTATCTGCTGTATCTGTTGGCTGCAGCACTTCTTGAAACATAACCTCCTTACTCCTCCTAGTTTGTCTCCTTATCTGACAAAGTTGCTCTGCCAGTGTGTAGGAGCTGGTCCTCAAGGGCACATCTGAATAAGCCAAAGGAACAATGAACAGAGATAGTATTGAGCATGCACTCAAAGCCATGAATGACAAAAGATACACATACACCTCTTTCTCACTGTCCATTGGCTAGCACACCGGTCAGCGAGAGTACCAAATATGGTGAGTTCAGTGGGAGGATGGGGAAGTGGGGATTGGGAAGGGCGAATGGGCAAGAAGGGACAAAGGGTCTGCATGGCTTGTGAAGAGGGTCACCACACGCACCTAGGGAGAATATTTTGAATACACTGCTCTACAGCCAAAATGCTTCTGAAATAAATGTAGTCAAACTTTACTAATTCTGGGTCACTGAGAATGAAAATGATGCTTAAAATTGTTGATTGGCTCTAGTTTTCAAGATATGCTATTGGGTCAGTATATACGACCCTTGACTTGGGAATGGCGGAGGATAAGTGAGTTATAAAGGGAAGGGATCTCAATTTAAACCAGAAATGACTAAAATACATCTTTGACTGGATCTATGAATAAATCTATGACTGGGTTTGGACAGTACTTGCTTTTTAGGCAAAACAATGAATGATGCAATCTGAAGCTGGTATTGCGTCATACATGATATGAATTGCATCATGTTATTCCTAGAAGTCATGGATGATGCAATCATAACGAAGCTTACATCACTCTGCTGAACAAATTGCCCTATATCAGCTCTAGAAATCATACAGTGTCGTGCTCTCTTATTTGTCAGTGTTTGATTTTGCAAAGGGACACATTTCTGTTTAGCCAAAATGAGCAGAGATACCTCGTACTTGTGTGAACAGTGCAGATAACTTCTGCTATGTTTGTGGTGAAGTGACTTTTGCATCACAAAAGCGCAGTATAACCACTATGGTTAAGAAAGCCTATCACCTTTATTTTCGCTGCAAAATTGGAGATCAGGACAAGAGGTGGGCCCCACACATATGCTGCAACACTTGTGCAACAAATCTTCGCCAGTGGTTGAACAGGAAAAGGACATCTATGCCTTTTGCAGTGCCAATGATTTGGAGAGAGCCAACAGATCATACCAGCAATTGTTACTTCTGCATGGTGCCTCCAGTTGGGAAAGGTGTGTCAAAGAAGAAAAAGTGGACTGTGCATTATCCAAACATTCCATCAGCTCTACGCCCAGTACCCCACGGAGAAGGACTGCCGGTTCCTGATGCACCAGAATCATTCTCACTTGAGTCAGACGAGGAAGAGGAAGAGGATGAAACTTCTGGTCCTGAACCCTCAATGTCACAGGACCCACATTTTCTCCCATCCTCCTCCTCTGAACCACACCTCATAACACAGGGTGAACTGAATGACCTTGTCAGGGATTTGGAACTACCCA
Source organism: Emys orbicularis (assembly GCF_028017835.1). Classification (NCBI taxonomy): domain Eukaryota; kingdom Metazoa; phylum Chordata; order Testudines; family Emydidae; genus Emys; species Emys orbicularis. Next base: position 260,211,935 of record NC_088683.1, on the reverse strand, counting down.
AGAGTAAGGCAGAGCTGTTGGGATCCAGACTACAGCAGTGGAATCTCCTGACAGGTGATGTTAGGGTTTCCATGTTCCGTGTCCGTCCCATTCTTCTTCATGGAAGGTGATCTTGTAGCCTGCAACAACATCGATGGTGTGATGGCAGCCCTCAACATTGTTCACGATCCAGATGAGTGGAGACTGTTCATTGATTCATCGAAGACGAGTCTTAAAGCTGTTTTACTGCATAAGGGCAATGTTTTGCCATCAATTCCAGTTGGTCATGCAGTCCATATGAAGGAAACCTATGACAACATGAAACAACTTTTGAGGTGCATAAACTATGACCAACATCAGTGGCAGTTTTGTGGCGATTTGAAGGTTGTTGCTCTCTTGCTTGGTCTGCAGACTGGATACACAAAGTACTGCTGTTTTCTCTGCGAATGGGATAGTCGTGCAAGAGATTCCCACTACATCAAGAAAGACTGGCCACTCCGACAGTCATTGGAGCCTGGGAGGAAAAGTGTTCAGCATCCACCACTTGTTGAATCAAGGAAGATTTTGTTACCACCCTTACACATCAAGCTGGGTCTGATGAAGAACTTTGTCAAGGCCATTGACAAAACACAAGCAGCTTTCAAGTACCTCCGTGGAAAATTTCGAAGGTTAAGTGAAGCTAAGATAAAGGAAGGTGTCTTTGTTGGTCCTCAGATTTGTGAACTTCTTCGAGATAATGCATTTGACCATGCACTGCGTGGCAAGGAAAAGATGGCATGGAAAGCCTTCCAGTTAGTGGCAATAAATTTTCTCGGAAACAACAAGGCAGACAACTACAGGTTGTTGGTGGAAAACCTCCTCAAGGCATACAAAAGCCTTGGTTGCAACATGTCACTAAAGATACATTTTTTGCACTCTCATCTAGATTTTTTCCCACCGAACTGCGGAGCAGTGAGCGACGAGCACGGCGAGCGATTTCACCAGGACATTGCAACAATGGAGAAACGCTATCAGGGCAAATGGAGCCCATCAATGCTTGCAGACTATTGCTGGACAGTGACAAGAGATGCTCCATTTAATGAATACAAGAGACAAGCCAAGAAGCGCCGAGTAGACACTGAATAGGACTAAACTATGTATATAATAGTTTTTTGCCTTTTGTTTCATAATAAATTTTATTTATATAACCCTTTTGCTGATTTTTAAAGTGTTACATAAACAGGACAGGTGAAATATTCTCATGTAAAGCAACCATAAACACATGAAAAGACCTAGGTTTACAATTTATGACTAAAACTCTACTATCTACACAATATACATAGACATAAAATGTAAAAACTTAAATATCTGAGAAACAGTAGCCAATCAGTTGTTTTAATTGTCATATTTGAATTCAGCACATCAAAATACATAATAAATAGCACATTTTATCTCTGAAGCAGACGACTTCTCAAAAATTGTAGACCAGTGATATTAGTACCCTTTTCCACAGGCTGGAGTAATCAAACCCAATATCTCACTCCTGAGGGTAACCTAGGATGCCAGAGTGCATCTTCTGCATGCATGCAGCTTCAAACCAGGTCCGTACGCTGCTTGCCTGTGTGCCGGTTGGTCCCTGCAGAAATAATTGCCGGTTGGAGCAGCAAAGTTTCCTATAGCGGGGTGAGGGGAGAAACAAAGCAGCTCTGCCAAGGAACCTTTGGCAGAGGATTGCAGAGTAGCTACATGAAAGTTTCCTACAGATCTTTCTGGAGGATTCTTGGGAAAAACCAGTGTGCATTAACAAACTTTTCCGGTGGGCCCCCACTGCGTAGCTGCATAGGTTCTGTTCTTAATTTCTATCCTTTAACCCTCCTCTACCATATAACAAAGTAAATGAGACCTCAATCTCCTACCACTGTGCAGTATCAAAGCAAAATGTGTGCCTACCAGAGCTTGCCTCTCCTGCTTCATGAGTGCCTGAGCCAGAGTGCTGGGACTGGCTAGACTCCTCCAGGGTCAAAAATAGGTCCTGGCTTGCCACGCCACCGGATGACTGCATCGCATAGCCCACATCTGCTTCCAACTCCACTTCCTCATCCACCACTTCGTCCTCAGGGTTGACTCTGTTGGCCACTTCCTCCAGTCCCCCCCAAAGTATCCTTAGGACTCTTGGCAGTGGAGTTGCCCATCGAGAATGGGGTGCAGCTCCTCTCAGAAATGGCACGTTTTCGGTGCTGCACCAGAGCAATGGGTGGCCTCCCTTGCCTTCTGGAACACCTGTCTTAGCTCCTTGATCTTAGCACAACACTGCTGCATGTCGCTTCTCCTGCATGCCATGAGCAATCTGCCTGTAGATATCAAAGTTCCTACGGCTGGAGCAAAGCTGCGACTGCACAACCTATTCTCCCCACAGACCCAGCAGCTCCAGCGTACTCCATGCGGGAGCACGTCTGTTGCAGAAAGCCGCTATGGTCAGCTGGGAAGATGCTGTGTGAACAGTCCATGTCGAGCAAACAGGAAGAGGAATTTTGAAAATTCCCAGGCCTTTAACTGGGGGAGGGGCATATGCCTGTGTACCTGCAGGGCAGTAGAGTGGAAATGGCTGCCCAGAGCGGTCATGATGGGCATCGTAGGACACCTCCTGGGGGCCAGTTAAGGCAACATAAGCTAGCTCAGTGTCTACACTGACACTGCGTCACTCTATCTACGTCGCAGAAAGCTCTTTGCCTCTCATCGAGGTGGTTTTATTTTGTTGGCGTAGCAGGGGAGTTACATCGGCGGGAGGAGCCTTTCAGTGTGTACACCGCCACTGTTTTGTCAGCGAACGCTGACTTTTGTTTACAAAGCTATGTAGTGTGGACAAGGCCTTAGAGAGCTTACAACGATGCAGCTGCGCCACTGGAAACTCTCTATTGTAGCTATGCCCTAACTCAGAGAGAATAAGAGGCGTTTACCTGGGAACCAATTGCAAATGCATAAGATGATGTGGTTGGATTACAGCTGTGTGGGTGGTTGTCAGAAGCAAGACGCCAGCAGAAAGTAGTCAGACTCAGAAAAGCCAGGCGAAAGCTGGAGAATCACTGGTAACGTGGCTGTGGAAGGAAGCCAAGAAAGAGATGGCTGCTTTGGGGCAGAGTACTGGCTGGAAAAGCAGGCTTGGAATTGTAAACAAGGAAACGGCCTCCTCTTGTTTGTTTCTGTTGTGTTCAGGGAAACAGGACATTGTGTACATTCTTTGTAAATAAACATGATTTCACCAAAGAAATACCTGACTCATATCATCTGTTTCTCCTCCTAACAAATAAGCCAGCAAGGCCCCAAATATTGTCTCTCTGCGCAGGCTAAAAGGGGCAACAGTACAATCACAAGGCATCGCCCATTGTCCGTACTTGAGAGCAGCAAGTGCTCATTCATTGCTTTGCAAACTTCCAAACATCTTAAATTTCCAGGGTTTTTCCTGACTCCAAAAGGTTTAAAATTCAAATGTAAAGTTGGAATAACATTGTCTGTGATGTGCAGGAGGTCAGACTAGATGATCACAATGATCTCTTCTGGCCTTAAAGTCTCTCAACTGATGAGTCTAAAAAAAGCATATTTTATTTAACTTTGACAGTTCAATGGTCAGAATAAAAGAGCATCCAAAATCACTTGAATCTGACGATTTAAGCTCAGTCTCTGTGGTCTGGTTTTGTATTCGCTCAACTAACTTGAACAGAGGTTTAATATAAAATGTAACTTTACTGACATGGTGGATTGATACAGAGATCTAATGTCTAATCTGCATTTTGCCAATTAATCCATTGTTTTTGCAATGGCACCGTTTCAGTGCTGCCAACATGAAGCATTCAAAAGTCATGAGTCAGGCTCCACCACTCCTTCCTCCTCCAAAATCATGAGATTGACTTAAAAGCCAGGGAGTTTTATAAAAATAATATATGTGGGATTCTTTTTGTTTGCCTTCTGGGTTTTGAGCCAGATAATGTTTTCTCTGATAATGTTTTCAAACACTTCTCTGCAACCATGAGCTTAAATAAAAACACTTTTAAAAAAATGAAAGCTGAGATTTTCATGCAATCACTTGACTCCAGGAGGGGGGGGCATTAAGAAGAACATCCAATATCACAATGTGGGCAATACTGTATGTTTACAACATTGAGAAAAGCAAAATTACTTCTTCATGTTAATGTTATTTCTTCATGAACACAGCTGCCCAGATTCTGTTTTCATGTATATGTGCGTGTCTTCCATTGATTTCAGTGGCAGGGTTGTCCAAATAAATGAAAGCAGAATTTGGCTGACCCAATATAAATCAATTGAATGTTTTCTATCTTTCTGACAGAGATTTTCTGTAACTCTTTTATTAAAGGGGAAAGCGTTCTTTTCCTAAAATTTATATTGGAACATAGAACAGGTATATCATTAATGGGCACCCATGCTTCTCTCCACAGCACTGGCCCTGAGAACGGGTGGGTTAGCTCAGCTGACTGAAGAAGCAGCCTGCACCATTCTAAAAGAGAGTATAACTTGTGCGCCCCCCCCTTGTGCATGCCTTCCCTCAGTTCCTGTAGTGTGATAAGTGGAAGGAGAGAAAGAGGCTCAGGTTTCAGGGGAGACTGAAGGGAGTTCATAGATTTTTCAAGCAGAATTCAAGCTGCTATCAAACTGCAGAGCCTCAGCATGTAACATTGGCCACGCAGCATAACTTAATAATAATAAGATTTCTTTTCTCTGCCTTCCTGCCAACTTATTTATTACTACTGATATAGTTCCTACAGGATGGGTCTGACATTCCCTTCCTCCTGCTCCCCTTCCCCCCGAGCAGGCCAGTGCATCCCCAGCACAAGCTAGTCCATACTTTGAGCAACACTGCAGCCCTGCCCCATATACGGACTCTACCCTCTTACTCATATGGACTTCAGTGGGACCACTCATGTGAGAAATTACTCACCAGTATGAGTAAGGGGATTGTAACCTGTCACTTCGTGTTTTTATGCAAAATGTCCTCACTGTCTTGCATATTTTGTTACCCTCAACATTTTCATTAATTTTGTGAAACTGAATTTTACAATTGTAGCCATTTGAAAATAAAAGGGGTCTGAATAACTTGAGGGGGCATAATCTCAAAACCAGTGTGCATGTGGGAGAGGAGCGAGGGGGTGGAATTAGAACACTGTGAACTGTTGCAAACCTTACGTTACGTTATGAAATACCTGAATTAAAGTTGACTGTGCAATCTTAATCCTGCCCCTTTGTGTGTATTCATTATTTGATGGTCTTTATCCACATGATCTCATGCTATTTTTCCACAGGACCCCTGCTTCATTCAGAGCACAGGACAGACATGCTCTGGGGATGATTCAGGGTTGTGTAGTGAAGGAGTCTGTTCTCTGTAGGACTCTTGCCACGTGTTGCAGAAGTTGGAAGACGAGTAAATATAATGTTCATAAAAAAGTGTTGAAAGGAGGTGGGGGGAATCGTCGTCGACCTTGAACTCTCTGAGACAAGGATATACCTACAGTGTATCAATGGGGATATACGGCCATACCAAACCACCCGGGTAAGACTTGAGGTCTTCTGCTGGGAAGAAACCCTCCAGGTTGGCGTAGCTCCCAAGTTGGCCTACCCTGTGATCTTGGGGCAAGACTGGTCAGAGTTCCAGGAGATCCTGCGGGACCATGGCCAACAACATTTGGGAGGGGAAGAAGCAGGATCAATGAGGGAGGAACTATTTGGCCACCCTTTGGAACCCAACCCCAGAGAAGGGCTGTCTAAACCCCGTGACCTGCCCACCGAGTCGCATCCAGGCACGGAGCACCCTGTAGAAGATGCCCAGGTGAAGTTTGAGAGTGACAGGGACTTCATCCAAGAGCAGAGGGAGGACCCGTCCTATAGTCGAGCCTGGAAACAGGTGGCGACCCCAGACCAAGAAGGAGACAATACGTCACAACCTCCCCAGAGTCCCTGGTTTGAGATCTGGGGAAACCGCCTCTACCGAGCGGTGCAGGAACCCCAAACACAGGACGTTATCCGACAGCTCTTGGTGCCCCAGAGATTACGCTGGAGCCTCCTGCAGCTGGCTCACACAGTACCCTGGGCAGGGCAGCTGGGTAGAGAGAAGACCTTCCAGAGGATAGCACACAGGGTTTTTTTGGCCTGGCATACACCAGGAGGTAAAAGATAATTGTGCCACCTGCCCCGAGTGCCAGAGGACCGGACCGAAAGGGGCACCCCAGACCCCTCTCGTGCCCCTCCCCATAGTTGGCATACCATTTGAATGAGTTGGCATGGATCTCGTGGGACTACTAGAGAAGAGCCAGACAGGAAACCAATTCATCCTCGTACTTGTTGATTATGCGACACACTACCCCGAAGCCATCCCCTTACGTACAGCTACAGCCCCTAACATCGTGACGGAGCTAGTGAAGATCTTCACTTGGGTCGGGATACCCAAGGAAATCCTAACCAATCAGGATACCAATGTGTGCTCCAAATTGATACTTTAGCTGTGCCGCCTCATGAACATTCGAACCCTCAGGACTTCAGTGTACCACCCACAAACTGATGGGTTAGTCAAATGCTTTAATGGAACCCTCAAGTCAATGCTCTGCAAGTTCGTAGGAGATGATCCCCGACATTGGGACTTATTGTTGCCCACTCTACTGTTTGCTGTGTGGGAGGTCCCCCAAGCCTCGACTGGGTTCTCCCCCTTTGAGCGCCTCTATGGGAGACAACTTGGGGCATCCTCAACCTCCTGAGAGATCACGCCTTCACCCCCTGAAATGGAACTGGGTCAAACTAGTGGTCAAACCTCTGGATCCGAAGCCAGTGGTAATGGGAGAAGGCCTTAGCCCCACAGAACGAGAACAGTTACAACGTCTCATACAACATCTCATACAGGACTTCCTGGATGTCTTGTCAACACACCCAGGGCAGACCGATATCATAAGCCACAACACTGCAACAACCCTGGGACAGAGGGTGAGGGATGACCATCGGCACCTCCCCAGGAAGATGTGGGATGCTGTCCTCCAGGAATTGGAGATGATGCTTGAGATGGGAGTGGTGGAAGAATCTTGAAGTGAATGGCGAAACCTGATTGTACTGGTCCTGAAACCAAACGGGGCCATCCGATTTTGCATTGATTTTCGAAAGGTCAATGCTATCTCCCAGATCAATGCGTATATGATGCCACGCATCAAAGAACTCCTGAAACGACATGGGGGAGCCAAATATTTGTCGACACTGGATTTAACAAAAGGGTATTGGTAAATACCCCTGACGCCAAACACCAGGGCGAAGACTGCCTTTCCCACACCATACCGCCTCTTCCAGTTCACAACAATCCCCTTTGGACTATATGGAGCAGCTGCCAGCTTTCAGCGGTTGATGAACAGGGTACTGCAGCCTCATGACCGATACACAGTGGCTTATATAGATGACATTGTGATTTATAGTGGCAGTTGGGAGGACCACCGTCAACATCTGGCCAGTTCTCAAGTTTTCAAGGCCCTTCGGGAGGCGGGCCTCACAGTCATCCCCACAAAATGCCATTTTGGGCAGGAAGAGGCGAAATATCTTGGGTATATAGTGGGAGGAGGCAAGTTACAGCCACTGATTGATAAGGTGCAAGCTCTATCCTATACCCAATGCTGACAATGAATAAGCAAGTACGCCAATTCCTGAGATTGGCCGGATACTATTGGCATTTCCTGCCTGGCTTCGTGACAATAGCAGCTCCCCTCCCTGACCTGACCAAAACTTCCCAACCCCAGCAAATGCGGTGGTCCAGACCCCGAAGAAATGGCTAGCTCAGGAACCAGTCCTCGTACATCCAGACTTCTCAAAAGACTTCATATTGCAAACAGATGCCTCAGAAGTGGGACTAGGGGCCGTCCTATTCCAGCAAATCAACGGGGAAGACACCCTATTTTATATCTGAACTCTAAGCTGTTCCCCAGGGAGACACACTATTCGACGATTGAGAAGGAGGCCTTAGCGCTAAAGTGGGTCATCTACGCCCTACACTACTACACCTTCACATTGATTATGGATCATGCTCCCCTCCCATGGTTACACAGCAGGAAGGATACCAACTCCAGGATTATGCGTTGGTACCTCTCCCTCCAACCATATGACTTCTGCATGTGTCATCGACCTGGTAAGGCTCACGTCAATGCGGACTTCTTTTCCAGGCTGCGGGGGGGAGAGGGAGACAGACCATCCATCGGGGTCCCTCTTAAGGGGGTGTGTGTGTGTGTGTGTGACAGGGTGTGCATACCCCGCATTGGACAAGAGAGGGTTAACCCCACATTATGGGTGGCGGAAGTCTCGCCCCTCAGACTGTAATGGGCATGCTCCAACTGCTGCCTCAATATAAAAGGGAGCAGCCCAGCTTATTCTAGGCTGACCACCAAGGGGAGAAGATGCTTGGTGGTGGCTCCAGGCCAGGAGCTGCTATAGCGACAGACTTCATGAACCAGAGAACTTGGGGACCAGACTGGTGAACTGCTATCTCCAGTGGACTGTCGGAAGGTGGACCCCTAGGGAGTAGGGTGACCAGACGTCCCGATTTTATCGGGACTGTACCGATATTTCCTTGTTTGTCCCGCGTCCTGACCAATGTTAGGTCAGGACACTGGACAAACAAGCAAATACTCCGGAGCCCGGAAGTGCTCGCGCCCCCCCCCCGCCTCGACTCCGGCCCCTACTTCCCCCATTAGCTCCCTCCCCGAATCCCCGCCTCTTCCCCAGGCTCGCCATTCCTCCTCCCTCCGGCGCTTGTGGAGGGAGGCCCGGGAGACGCAGGGGAAGTGGTGAGTGAGAGTCCGGCCTGGCCCCAAGCGCAGGCACGACTCAGTCGGGCGGTACCTGGAGGGAGAGTAGGGGGGCGGCCCGCGGGGCCAGGCGGCGGCTGTTCTCCCCCCCGGGCAGCGGGACTCGGGAGCAGCCGCTGCTGCAGCTCCCACTGCCGCGGGGGGAGGAAGCGGCCGATGGCCAAGCTCGGCGGCTGCGGCTCTGGCGCCCCCGAACACCCCGAGCCCGGGCCTGTTGCGGGGACCCAGCAGCGCGCACACTGCGCCCAGCCCCTGGCCAGTCACGTCTGGGCTGGCTGCCCAGCTGGTGCTATCCCGCGGCGGCCCCGGGGCGGAGGCATCGGCAGCCCAGCCCCATTCGTTCCCCTGCGGGACCCAAGCAGGACAGGGGGGCTGGGGCCTACTGCCCCCACTCCGGGGCCGCCGCGGGATAGCACCAGCTGGGCAGCAGCCCAGACGCGACTGGCCAGGGGCTGGGCGCAGCGTGCGCGCTGCTAGGTCCCCGCAGCAGGCCCGGGCTCGGGGGGTTCGGGCCCGGGCGCTAGAGCCGCAACCGCCGAGCTTGGCCATTGGCCGCTTCCTCCCCCCGCGGCAGTGGGAGCTGCAGCAGCGGCTGCTCCCGAGTCCCGCTGCCCAGGGGGGGAGAACAGCCGCCGCCTGGCCCCGCGGGCCACCCCCCTACTCTCCCTACCGCCCGTCTGAGTCCTGCCTGCACTCGGGGCCAGGCCGGACTCTCATTCACCCCGGCCCCGCGCTTCCCCTGCGTCTCCTGGGCCTCCCTCCAGCGCTTGTGGAGGAAGGGGGGGTTTTTTTGGTTTTTTTTTTTGCCCTGCCCTCTCCCGCCATGTCCCCACCCCCCTGCGTCCCGATATTTGACTTGGGTGATCTGGTCACCCTACTAGGGAGTTTCCCCCTGCAGGGAACATGGAGACCCCTACCCTGTATGGACTGCTACCTCAGGAGATGCAGAAAGAAGTGGCTCAGGGAGGCGGAGGGAGTGGTATCTACCACCCAAGCAAAGTCAGTGTGTTGTGGTAGGATTCCCCGCTGACTGTGTTACGACCACTTCCGCCGCTGACAGGGCCATGGGCTGGGCGAGGAAGGCCCCGGGTCCAGTGGAGAGGAAGGCCCCGGGTCCCCCTGCCCAGCCCCTAGGTGGTGGCCCATTTCCACCAAGGGCAGCTGCATAGACTCTAGCCATTAGGCCCCACAGCCCTGACTCCAATGGCAATTGGATAGACTTTGGCCACTAGGCTGCGCAGCCCTGTACTTGAGGGCTGCCATATTGACTCTGGCCTCTGAGCTGTGCTGCTTTCAGCCTAAGGACAGTTCGAGAGACTGTAACCACGGTGGTGTCACTCCCCGACCCACCCCTAAGGAGGACAGGGTGTGCATATCACACAACACATGCTAATCTCAATGGAGTGTTACTGTGTCTCACTTTAAGTGCCTGAGGCCTTGGCTACACTTGCCGATGTACAGCGCTGTGAGTTAAACCTGACTTCATGCAGCTGAGTAGGGAAAGCGCTGCAGTCTGTCCACACTGACAGCTGCCCAGCGCACTGTCGTGGCCACATTTGCGGCAATTGCAGCGCTGTTGGGAGCAGTGCATTATGGGCAGCTATCCCACAGAGCACCTTTTCCCATTCTGGCGCCGTGGGTTGTGGGAAGGGGGCGTGGGTGCGGGGGATTCTGGGTCCTGTCCCAATGCCCCGTGATGCATCGCTTCGCATCCCAGAAATCCCTTTGTTTCCGTCCACCTTTGGCGCCATCTTTCAACGGTTTCAGAGTGCAGCGCGATCTGTCTGCGGGAAATGGAGTCCGAACTGCTGAGGCGTATGCTGACGAGTCTCGCCAGCACGTCACGTTTGGCTGTCGAACTATTCCTTAAGATCCAAAGTGACAGTGAGAGTGAGGGTGAGGAGTCCGACGATGCTATCGAGCCGCGTAACGCGTACAACACGAAATTGCTTGTGGCATTCACGGACATGCTCAGCACCGTGGAACGCCGCTTTTGGGCTCGGGAAACAAGCACTGAGTGGTGGGATCACATCGTCATGGAAGTCTGGGATGACGAGCAGTGGCTGCAGAACTTTCGGATGAGAAAAGCCACTTTCATGGGACTGTGTGAGGAGCTCGCCCCCACCCTGCGGCGCAAGGACACGAGATTGAGAGCTGCCCTGCCAGTGGAGAAGCGGGTGGCTATTGCAATCTGGAAGCTGGCAACTCCAGACAGCTACCGGTCGGTCGCAAACCAGTTTGGAGTGGGAAAGTCGACTGTTGGAATCGTGTTGATGCAAGTTTGCAAGGCCATTAATCTCATCCTACTCAGAAGAACCGTGACTCTGGGTAACATGCAGGAAATAGTGGATGGCTTTGCACAAATGGGGTTCCCTAACTGTGGAGGGGCGATAGATGGGACGCACATTCCTATTCTGGCACCACCCCACCTAGGATCCGAGTACGTTAATCGGAAGGGGTATTTCTCTATGGTTCTCCAGGCGCTTGTGGATCACCGTGGGTGTTTCATTGACATTAACACAGGCTGGCCCGGAAAGGTGCATGACGCACGCATCTTTCGGAACACTTGGCTGTTCAGGAAGATGCAGGCCGGGACTTTTTTCCCAGAGCAGAAGATCATGGTAGGGGAAGTTGAAATGCCCATTGTGATCCTTGGAGATCCCGCTTACCCATTAATGCCGTGGCTCATGAAACCCTACACAGGGAGACTTGACAGCAGCAAGGAACGGTTCAACTACAGGCTGAGCCGGTGCCGAATGACTGTGGAGTGTGCCTTTGGCCGTTTAAAGGGCCGCTGGTGATCTCTGTATGGGAAGCTGGACTTGGCTGAAAACAGCATTCCCGCAGTTATATCTGCGTGCTGTGCCCTCCATAATATTTGTGAAGGGAAGGGTGAAAGCTTCACTCAGGCATGGACCTCCGAGGTTCAACACCTGGAGGCTGAATTTGCACAGCCAGAGAGCAGGGCTATTACAGGGGGCCAGCGGGGGGCTGCAAGGATTAGGGATGCCTTGAGGGAGCAATTTGAGGCTGAAAACCAGCAGTGATATCTGGTGCCCTGCACAGGAGTGAAGTGCAGTAGTTCCAATCTTTAGGAATCAGTGTCTGCTTAGCAGACAAGCAGACTTGCAGTGCCTGTTTAGTTCCTGGGCTAAGGAGTCTTTTACTTTATGCAATAATAAAGAATGTTTTCAAAGCCAAAGAATCCATTTATTGAAAAGAAAAAAAAATTATTTATTGAAAAGAAAAAAAAAATATTTATTGAAAAGAAACAAGGGGGTGGAGTGGGGAACAGTACAATCACAGATTCGCATATGTCCTGTCTGGTGTGCTGTGCAGTGAGTGCTGCACTTCAGGATAGCTATACTGCATGGTGATGGGGGTTGAGTGCAGAGGGTAAGGGTCATGGTTTTCAGGGCTGGGTGGTGAAGATACTGGTGTTGGAGGCAGCGGGTGGCGTGAAGAACACGGAAGTTGGGGAAAGTGGGTTGGAGGTGACAGTGGGGCACAACGGAAAGAGTTTTGGGACAAGGGCTGTAGGGGGGGTGGCGTTTGCGGTACTGCTCCTCTTTCTGCATGGCTACCAGCTCCTGGATAGCATCTGCTTGGTGCTCCAGGATGCTTATGAGCCTATCAGTGCTTTGCTGCCGGTGCGCGGTGCTTTGCCGCCGGTGCGCTGCATTTTCCTGGCGGATCCTGCTTTCTCTCTCCCTCCAGTCCTGTGCTTTCTCATTCTCTTTAATAGATTGCCGCATCACTTCTTGCAGCATGTCTTCTTTGCTTTTTCGCGGTCTCTTCCTGAGTCTTTGCAGTCTCTGAGCAGGCAATAAGAGGGACGGCTGAGGTCTCAAGGTTGATGCAGCTGTATAGGCAAAATGCAACATTTAACAGAGGCAGCATTGTTCATACCAGACAGAGTAATGATCCCCCCCACACTTAAGGAGTAGAAAACACACAGGGTCTACACAATAGCATAATTTTCCCGTCCGAAACAGAGCACACATATCCCACGGGAGCCTCACAATGGTGAGTAAGGGGGACTGATTGTTTCAGGGCTGCACTGTCCTCTGGGTTTCTGTGCCTTGGGGAGAGCCAACAGCTTCAGGGGGCACCTACACTGAACACTGTCCCAACATTTTCCACAGGAGTTCGTCCTGGATGATATCTCGCTGCTGAGGGTGACCTGGGAAGCAAGGGAGGGTATTCTACTGCAATGCGGCTTCCGCCCTGGCCCATATGCAGCTTGCCTGTGTGCAGCAATGGTCCCCCCTCCCCTCGCGGCACAGTGGCGCGGACATGTTAGCCTGGCTGGGACAAGGACCACGGCGGCTCTCCCGATAAACCTGCGCAAACGCATTGCACACGTTCTGGATGAGACATTCGAGGAGATTACCGAGGCCGATTACCGCGATGTGATAAACCACATCAATGCACTATTCCGCATCTAGGCATGCATGCCTAACCCTCCTCTCCCAAAGAGCCCGCACCGAAAAAATCCCTTCCCGAAAAAAAAAACTGCTTACCGGGATCCTGCTCTTCTGTTTGTCCTCCACCAAGTACCGGCCTCTGCGACTGGTTACCTTCCTCCTGGCTCGAGAAGAGCTCCTGGCTGCATGGCTGCAGGGATTCCGGGGTGTCTCCATCAGGCCCACCACCATCACTCCCGTTTTCCTCCTCCTCCTCCTCCTCTTCCTCCTCCCCCCCCACACCGGCTCTGAAGTGTCCATGGTGGTGCTCGGAGTGGAGGTGGGGTTAACCCCAAGTATTGCATCCAGCTCTTTGTAGAATCGGCAGGTTGCAGGGGAAGCACCCGAGCGGCCGTTTGCATCGCGGGCTTTGCGGTAGGCACTCCGCAGCTCCTTCACTTTAATCCTGCACTGCAGGGGGTCCCGGTCATGGCCCCTTTCCATCATGTCCTTTGATACCTTCCCGAAGGTATCGTAATTCCTACGGCTGGAGCGCAGCTGGGACTGTACAGCTTCCTCCCCCCAAACACTGATGAGGTCCAGCAACTCGCCATTGCTCCATGCTGGGGCTCGCTTGGCGCGTGGAGGCATGGTTACCTGGAAAGATTCGCTGATAGCACTCCACACCACGCCAGGCTGAGCAAACAGGAAGGGGATTTTTAAAATTCCCGGGGAATGTAAAGGGTCGGTCACATGGTTGGTTACCTGAGGCCAGGGCAGTAGAGTTTGAACTGATGACCAGAGTGGCTAGAACAGGCATTGTGGGATACTGCCGAATAATTCTGGAGGCCATTCACAGCGCATTGGGCGGCCACACTGGCGCCGCAGCGCTGCAGCGGCAGCGCTGCACTCGCTATTCCTCTCGGAGAGGTGGAGTACATGCAGCGCTGCAACCACGGAGATAAAGCACTGCAAATGCCTTGCCAGTGTGGACGGGGAGTGAGTTACAGCGCTGGGGGCGGCTTTACAGCGCTGCAACTCGCAAGTGTAGCCAAGGCCTTAGTTTACTTCCAAATCATACCTTTCTATCACTCCTAATCTTACCTATACTGGTTTAGTGTAGGTACTGAAATTAACATTACAATACTAACGATAAGCAGCTTCAAAGAGAAAGTGCCACTCGTGACAGTTGGAAAGAGATGGAGTGAGATCAGATTAGATGTAAAAAGCTACTTGTATAGGGAGGATAATTGTTTTTCCTCATCCTGTACTAAGTAAAAAGCTACCTCACTGTATGTGTGATCTTTTGGAAAAGATGCATGCATTTGAAAAGAGGCTATTTTCCAGCAAAAAAACATCATGCTGTTTAATGTGTTCAAATAGTTAAGTGCCAAATAGTAATTTGCATGACAATCTGATTTTTTTTTTAATTTTAAGATGCGAAATCAAATGAATTTTGGCAAACATTATGGAATCAGAAGAAGAATTTCATTTTGTATTTGAATTTTTTTAAATCCAAGAAAATAGCAACTTTTTTAATTGAAAGAAAATAATCCCTCATGGGATAAAGTGTTTGCTTGTGTTATTTGACATTTATTTTCTTCTTGTTCATGAAGTAAAGCTCAATGAGTGGATGTCGCTGGCCTTGAGTCTCCCATTACTTCTTTACTTCTGAGGTATGGGTATTAGTATCTGAATAATTAATAATAATAATTAGCCTGTTCTGAGTTCCAATCCATTGTTATAATATTGATAATTAGTACCTTTGTCTGCGGTGCCTTCATGTTAGAGAGGTCTCTTTTGTGAATCCAGTCCCATGTCCTTATTCTTTTCCAATAAAATTGGCAAACTTAGTTTCAAAAGGTATTTTAGATTCTGCAGGAAAAAGCAGAATGAAAAGGTTAATTAATAGAATGCTCAACAATCAGTCATCTTCAATTAAAATTAGCTTTAGTCCATGTAGGCATGCAGTCACAAATCTGTCTCAGTTTCTGCACTCTGGGGACAAGTTGCATGCATAATGCAAATCTTCCCTACTTCTCTTCCTAATATTAATATTTATTCCTGAAAACTCTCCTGGTAGCTAAAGTTCCATATTTTATTTTCAAACAAAAATTCAAGGTTGCAGTTCTAGACTCTTCTTTTCATTTCTTTCCTTCCTTCACCAAACACTTTGGGGGACCAAGGACCCAATTATACAAATACATCAGCCCCAGAATACGTTGAGCAGCCTTACAGCAACCCATGCTCAAGGCTGAAAATAAACGGCAGAGACTCCTAAAGGACAAATCACCTGACTTCAAAGACAGCTGCTAGATGCTCAATGCTTTTGAAACTCAGGCAACTTATTTAG
The DNA here is from genome assembly GCF_028017835.1 of Emys orbicularis. Lineage (NCBI taxonomy): Eukaryota > Metazoa > Chordata > Testudines > Emydidae > Emys > Emys orbicularis. The sequence goes on along the minus strand of NC_088683.1, from coordinate 260,196,381 downwards.
TGACCTTAATACGTATTTAGGAGGCTAATTGTTTGGTTTACAAAAACCAAGCCAAAGGCTCCTGTGGAGCCCTTTCCACAGCCCTTGTCTACTTCTAGTAGACATATGTGCATGCATAGCATAATCTTCCTTATTTGAACTTTCTCTTAGGGTTTTGTACCGCCACCCAGTAGTATCTGAACACCTTTCATGTAAAATCCATAGCGATAGAGAAGTGCCTAGTGAATTCTTTGTGGGCTCTTCTCTTTCTGGGTGTCCAAACTCTGCTTGGGGTAGGGTTTATTTTTGGTTTTTGTCTCAAGTTTTTTTGGGTTTCTTTGGGGGAGGAAAAGGATGTGTTTGGGTAGAAAGGGGGAGTCAATCTTGTGCCATTCTTACTATGGTGGGAAGTCTTTTTCAGAGAGGAAGGATCTGCAGTTTTTCCTGCAGATGGCCAGACCCAACTCAGCTAATCATGTCTGAAAGTTTGTTCCATAGCTGGATACCCTCAACCAAGAATGCTTTTTCTCCACCTCTCATGCAAGTCATCCTGGGCTTTGTGATGTGCATTGTCCCATAGGAGCACAACTGTGGTGGTGGTTCATAGATTGAAATTCAATCTTTAGTATAGCTGGTGCTTGATCCACTTAAATGCATTGATGATTAGGACCATGGTCTGAAACTGGCATCTGACACTGACTGGGAGCCAGAGGAGTGCCTTGAGCACAGGCTTGATATGATCATGATGGCCTAGAGACCATGAAAGAGGCTTTCCAAATTGACTGGAAACACCCAAAGGCACCTCTCTTATCAGTGACAGCTATTTCAATACCAAAGTGCTTTCGTATTCACTTCTGCTGTAAAACTATTCAAAATAATATTTCAAGAAAGGTTTATACTAGGGAATAGATTGTTTTCCTTCTCCTGGTAGTAAAAAAAAGATGAATCATTTTCACTTAAACATTCCAAATATTTCATCTTCAAGAACACACCAAAGGCCTCATTCTCCACTGCCTTTACACCTCCGCAAAGTATTGGCAGAGGAGAAGTAAACTACTATTCTGATATGTTAGCATTTTACTCCCACTTTGCAGTATAAATGACTCCACAGGATACGGGGCAGTCAACCACTTGTTCCAGCAGACCAAAAAGGGGAATGTTTTAGAATGTTACGAGCAAATGAAAACAGAGGATGAGAATGGAAACTTATACAAACGTAGCTTGCAGCTGCTCCCTCTATAATTCAGATTTTCTACTTTCTTGGGAAGAGAATCCTTGGATATCAAAGCATGGACCCATAGCTAATCCCCTTTTCTTTTGGGAAAATTAGCAATCTAATTTAGACAAAATAAGTAATGGCTTCAGCTGCAGCCCAAGTCTCAAACTTTACCTGAATATCACTTGAAGTTCAGACTGCTTTAGATACCATGGGCCTGAACTGCACAGAGCACAAGTCAATGGGAAAGTGGGCAGAGGTGACTTGGGGTCCTATCTAAAACCCACTGTAGTCAGTACAAAGTTTCCCATTGACTTTGCTGTATTTTGGATCAGGCCATTGAGGCTCATGTTTGCATTCCTTTGCATCCTGCTGCTGTTCTCTGATCCCCTGCAATGGGTAGAGCGCTCTGAGGTTGAACTACTGCAAGTTTCAGGGCAGGTGTTAGATTGCTCTCATCAAAGGAGTTGCCATTCTGTGCTAATAGGGGTCCAAGGTGTTTTTTACTCTTTTACTATCTAGGAAAGACAGTGGTCAGTCACAGAGGGTAATGCTATTTGCCATCACTGTTTCTATGATGTCTGTTTATGTGAATGGGCCAAAATATTTGAATGATAATTAGATAAGGTACATGTCTGTGTGACCGAGCTGTTTGTGGTCTAGCTTGCCTTTTATAAATATGTGAAATATTTTAGATCAGTTCATTATTTAACTTTTGATAGTGAAACAGTGATCTAAACTGTGGTTAACTATGTTAGACACAATAAATGGATTCAATTATTTATTTTAATATACTGTGACAGTTACTTATCACTCCTATGTGTTATGATATTCCCCATCTAAAAGGTTGTTTTGAAAATCAGACACTTTGCTGGCAAGTTCTGGATTGAAAAGAAATGTTATATAATGTGGTTAACTGAAGCTGAGATTCATGACACACAGTTATAAATCAAAATTAAATAAACAATTTTGGTTAGCAGGTAAACGTTCTACTCCATGCTCCATAACCTTAATATTGATATTTTTTTTAATGTTGTCTCATTCTCTTCGACTGGCTCTCCTGCCATGATCTGACAGTTTTCCATATGTGTTTTTCTTTCCATCAACACTGATTACTGTACGGTAGAACTGTGGGAAACTTTTTGCCCAAAATGCCAAACCTAGTCATGCTAACTAGGGTTATTTATAAAACAAATCTGCTAAAATTTTGAGCCAGATTCACTAAGGGCTTTCAAAAAACCTTGGGCCAATTTTGAGTCAACAGAATGAGGGTTTTTTTGTTTGTTTTAGTTTAGTTTAGTTTTGTTTTTTGAGTGGAAACCAGGTGAAAAGCAACATTTTTATTCAGAGCAAAACTCAGGGATTAGAATTCTACCAGTTCAAAGATCTTTGTAGGAACCCTTATGAACTGAATCTACTGAGTTGTCCAATCTCTTCTGTACAGTCTCTCTTCTCCCAAAACAACTAGAACAATGTTTCACATTGTTTCTAGTGACTATGGCTATGTAATGGACTATGTGAAGGAAGCTTTGTTTTCCTTCTGTGTTGAACCAAAACAAGTGCTTAGCTGCCAAATAGGAGAATCAGTACACAGCTAATATTATTCCAAAGTACATTTCTGAGAGACATTTTGAATCATGTATTCATGCTATTATGTCTAATCCTCTTCCAGTCTCTAATTGTGGGTCCCTTTCTGTGCATGTTAAGTAGTTTTTCATCTTAACTGAATTCTAATTTTATCTGAACTTTTCCAATTATATATGATAATTGTATAAGAAATCATTTTGCATTCATTTTGGAACTAGAACATAGCTTGACGAAAATATGTTGGTTTCACAAATGTGGACTACTTTCTGTATTATTTAAAAAGATCCAGTTTCAAAGTAAAGGCTTCTTTAATTAGGCATTCAAAAAATGTAACACTTTAATTTCTGAATCGTAGAGTAGCACATTCATGTAGAGCCATAAAACAAAATCTACTTTACAGGAATATATTTTTGTATATTTCTTTATGACAAATACAAATTTTTTGCAATATTCTAGAATAATTTTAAGGCACTGCTAGGCAAGACCAAAAACAAAAACAAAAACAAAAAGTTACTATTTTTAACTTAGAAAAGCTAGAATATGTATTATATACTCGTTCATAAGCCAAATTTTTTTAGTAAAAAAGGGAAGCACCCGAGAAGGGGGTCGGCTTATGAACGGGTATAGAAAGGCAGAGGTGGGACACAGCCCCTCCCCCAAACAGAGGGAGCAAGGAGAGGCAGCAGAGCCAGAAGGGAAGAGGCGGAGCCAGAGTCTCTCCGCTTCTGGCCACGCTGTTCTCCCCCCAGCCTCCGAAGCAGCTGCAGCTCTGGGGCTGGCAGGCTGCAGCCGTGCCGCTCGGCCCCGCCCCCCAGAGCAGGCTGTGGCCGCGCCGCCCGGCCCGCCAGAGCACCCTGCAGCTGTGCTGCCCGGCCCAGCCTGCTGCGCCGCCCAGTCTGGCCCGGCAGAGCAGGCTGCAGCTGCGCTGCCCAGCCTGCCAGAGCAGCTCCAGCCAGGTCAGAGACATCCTCCCCTGGCCCTCCCCACATAAGGTGGGAAGGGATGGGATGGGGAGAGTGTGGGGGTCCCGGGCGAGGGGTGGGGTCATGTGAGGGGTGGTCATAGGGGTTACTCCCCTGACACCCAGCTTCTCCCCCCCAAAAAATTTCCCCATCAGTTGCTGTCCCGGCCCGTCAGGGTAAGCCGCTGGCACACCAGGACACTTTGTTTACTTAGGTTTACCTCCATGCCTGCGGACGCTCGAGGTAAACAAACCATCTTGGCCCTCCAGCGGCTTATCCTGATGGCCTGGGAGCCAAAGTTTGCTGACCCCTGAATTATAGGGTCGGCTTATGAACGGGTTATAATTTTTTTTCCATTTTTACTTATCCTCTTGCGGGGGTCGGCTTATAAACGAACCGGCTTATGATCGAGTATATACGGTAATTCAATTTTAATTTTAAACAATTTTAAATGTCTCCATTCAACAATGGATTATGCGCATAGTAAAAGGTGTTATTTAAAAAATTGCAGAAAAGATAGTCTCATAATTATTTATCACACACTATTGGAGGTGAAGTACAGTGAAACACAAAATACTACTTAATGGTTCAAGGGGTTAGTTGTTAAATTATTGAAAGTATAAAGGAAATAATGTCAATTTTAAATGTAATTGACCATTATCTCACCAATTATCCTGGTTTGCTACCATTTAATAATGAGAAATTCAATCTTGCATTAGGAAAGAAAAACATCTAAGTCATCAGATGCCACACATCATTTACATTGGTTTTCAGTAGAAATAACTTGATGGGGAACTGGGCAGAATGTATTGTCTTGAGCAATTCTGAAGCTTTTGTAATATTATTGCAATAATTTAACTATGACAGTAATTCAAATATCTGTTGACAAGTACATTATGTCTTAAGTTGAGTTAATTCTAGCAATATTGAGACCTAAATTATCTTTGCTTATGACTAAAGCTCAGACTGACCTCAGTAAAATGACAATGAAGAAAAGACTGGCAAGTAACTAATACTTCTAATGACAGCAAATATGAATGTTATAACATCTTCTGGGTGAAATATGGCAAGATTCTGCATTTCAAGAACTCAGGCTGCTCGCATAGCCAGTTTTGACACTAACAAAAGTTAACTAAGACACACCCAGTCAAGTAGATGAAATGTGTTTCTAGAAGATTCTAGGGCAAGGCAATGATGACAAACTTAATTACAGTGCAACAGTAACTGAATAACAGACTAGAATCTGAATTATTTTCAGCTGTTAAATAGTAATTTAAACCCATTATTAAAAAGCAATGTTAATTTAAATGCATTTAGCCCATTTCCTTACCATGTAAATTACAATGATGAACAATTTATGGTTATTTTAAAAATCTCTTACGCCAGCCCCATGCAGTGCCAAGAGGCCACTCTAACTCCACATACCTGCTATTTGGCTACTCCTTTGGTGAAATCCTAACCCACTGAAGCCAATGGGGATACCCTTGGCTTCAGTGGAGACATGATTTCATTCCTCGTGCCTTAAACCAGAGAAGAGGACCTTACAGATCACCAACCTAATAAAGAACCCAATAGCTAAGGACTAGGCAGCAAAGACTATGAAAAAGATCCAAGTGATTTCATGAATTCCAGGTTTTTCGCACTTTGTATTTTGCTTTGATATATCTATTGCTGTTTGAATCACCAATGGCTGGAATGACACAGTAGAGGTTATTCCATACTGTTCCTAATATGACATGGCGGAGTGGCTGACATAGTAGCATGAGCATTTTAGTACTAAGGGCTTGTCTACACTTGGAAATCTATCCAAATAGCTATTCCAGAATAATTATTCCAAAATAGCTATGTTGGTAAATTTTCCAGTGTAGACAAACCATGGATTTATATAAGGGCAATAAGATATTCTCCATCTCATTCTCTATCCCTTTTTTAATGATTCCTAACATCCTGTTTGCTTTTTTGACTGCCGCTGCACACTGCGTGGACGTCTTCAGAGAACTATCCATGATGACTCCAAGAGTTGTAGCTAAATTAGCCCCCATCATATTGTATGTATAGTTGGGGTTATTTTTTCCAATGTGCATTACTTTACATTTATCCACATTAAATTTCATTTGCCATTTTGTTGCCCAATCACTTAGTTTTGTGAGATCTTTTTGAAGTTCTTCACAGTCTGCTTTGGTCTTAACTATATTGAGCAGTTTAGTATCATCTGCAAACTTTGCCACCTCACTGTCTTTTAACCAGTTCTCAATCCATGAAAGGATCTTCCCTCTTATCCCATGACAACTTAATTTACGTAAAAGCCTTTGGTGAGGGACCTTGTCAAAGGCTTTCTGGAAATCTAAGTACACTATGGCTAGGTCTACACTTGGGGGGGGGGGGAATCGATTTAAGATACGCAAATTCAGCTACGCGAATAGCGTAGCTGAATTCGACGTATCCGATCCGACTTACCCCGCTGTGAGGACGGCGGCAAATCAACCGCCACGGCTCCCCCGTCAATGGCGCTTACTCCTACCTGGGCTGGTGGACGAGACGCGATAATTCGATCCCCAAGAGATCGATTTTTACCCGCCAATCGAGGCAGGTAGTGAAGAGAAGCCGTATGTCCACTGGATCCCCCTTGTCCGAATGTTTGTTGACCCCTTCAAAGAACTCTAATAGATTAGTTAGACATGATTTCCCTTTACAGAAACCATGTTGACTTTTACCCAACAATTTATGTTCTTCTATGTGTCTGACAATTTTATTCTTTACTATTGTTTCAACTAATTTGCCCGGTACTGACGTTAGACTTACCGGTCTGTAATTGCCAGGATCACCTCTAGAGCGCTTTTTAAATATTGGTGTTACATTAGCAATCTTCCAGTCTTTGGGTACAGAAGCCGATTTGAAGGACAGGTTACAAACCATAGTTACAGGTTTCAGAGTAGCAGCCGTGTTAGTCTGTATCCGCAAAAATAACAGGAGTACTTGTGGCACCTTAGAGACTAACAAATTTATTAGAGCATAAGCTTTCGTGGGCTACAACCCACTTCTTTATGCATCCGAAGAAGTGGGTTGTAGCCCACGAAAGCTTATGCTCTAATAAATTTGTTAGTCTCTAAGGTGCCACAAGTAAACCATAGTTAACAGTTCCGCAATTTCACATTTGAGTTCTTTCAGAACTCTTGGGTGAATGCCATGTGGTGACTTGTTACTGTTAAGTTTATCAATCTGTGACAATTCCTCAGATTTGTCACTTACAAAGGACGGCTCAGGTTTGGGACTCTCCCTAACATCCTCAGCCAGGAAGACTGATTAATTAAATCTTAAGGGCAACACTCTCTTCATGTAAGGGCTAAGAAAGTGCTAATACATGCTTCTGAGTCATCCAAGTCTCCTTCAACAAATCAACAACCAAAAAAAGGGGGCGGGGGAGTGGACTTTGCTTGACATTCGTGAAATTTCTAATGGATAAAAACAAACAGAAAAACGTGCCTCTTGAAAGCTGAAGGAGAAGTGAAGATGCCCCCTAGAGTCAGTGATAATGCTGCTGAATACATTCCCTTTCTTATTTTTGTCTGCTGTGTTTTGTACATTTGTGAATGCAAGGGAGATGGTTCCCACAGGAGTGGATAGAGGAAGCACAAAGGAATGCAGCTCAGCCAGCTATTAGCAGAGCAGGGATAGTCCATCTGATAGCACATCAATGCCACTTTACTTAAAGATCATTGTAAATTACCTATGAACACACAGGTCCAAATGAATAACTTTGCCTCAGGATAGTGCAGGACGCCAGCCATCAGCCTCTCTTGCAGTTCACAGTAGCCGGTGCCTCCAGCTGAAGTTAAGGAAGTGAGTGCACAGTGCACCAAGCTGTGCTTTTCCTTTGGGATGTGCTGGTTCTCCACTGAAGAGTTGTGACTACTTTCTATGGCTACACCTCCTCCTCCCTCAGCGGACTCTCCAGGATGAGGCTCTGCATTGCAGTTTAAACCCATGCAAGTTTAAACACAAACCCTGGGAGAAGCTAGGCCATTCATAATTTAGTTCTTTCAGTTGTACTTTCTGAAAAGGGACTGCCAAGTACTTTTTAATTTAAATTCCTTTGTGGTTTAACACTTGTTCTTCTGTTTTTCAAAAAACGATTGGTTTTGTCCCATGCTTCTAATGGACTAAGAAAATTAAGATTACATTCTCTCCCCCCAACCCCCATTTACTTCCTGGTTTATATGATCACATCAGCTAGTGCTGCAATAGGAATAGTAGCCGTGATTCTGAGCCCTGGCTGAGATAAGCTCAGTGCTGCTCAGAGTGGGGGAAAGGGAGCAATACATTTGCGGCTCCCCAGATTCTAGACCCCGCTGGGCATTGGAACAGTGCCCAGAATAATCTAGAGCAGGGATCGGTAACCTTTGGCATGCGGCCCACCAGGGAAAGCCGCTGGTGGGCCAGGACAGTGTGTTTACTGGCCACGGTTTGCCGTTCCAGGCCAATGGGGGCTGCGGGAAGCGACAGCCAACACATCCCTCAGCCCGTGCCACTTCCCGCAACCCCCATTGGCCTGGAAAGGCGAACTGCGGCCAGTGGGAGCTGCGATTGGCCGAATGTGCGGATGCTGCAGGTAAACAAACCGGCCCAGCCCGCCAGCAGATTTCCCTGATGGGCCACGTGCCAAAGATTGCTGATCCCTGATCTAGAGCAATTAGTGAACATAAGAACATAAGAATGGCCATAATGGGTCAGACCAAAGGTCTATCCAGCCCAGTATCCTGTTTACCGACAGCGGCCAATGCCAGGTGCCCCAGAGGGAGTGAACCTAACAGGTAATGATCAAGTGATCTCTCTCCTGCTGTCCATCACCACCTGTGACAAACAGAGGCTAGGGACACCATTCCTTACCCATCCTGGCTAATAGCCATTAATGGACTTAACCTCCATGAATTTATCCAGTTCTCTTTTAAACCCTGTTATAATCCTAGCCTTCACAACCTCCTCAGGCAAGGAGTTCCACAAGTGGGCTGCTCTAATTTATGTTCTTTATGTTTTTGCAGCAGAGAGCCTGAAGAAACATTCTGGCCATATTCCCACCTCTTTTTGTCAAATACTGGCAGGAGTGTTGCGGCAGGTTTGGCTGTACCAGCTCTTTGTCACCTGGGGAAGCCATCCTATAGAAGGGTGTGACAGAGTGCTGGGAATCACCGACTGGACCAGCCCTCTGGTCACTATTTAACCAATTAGGCCCCCAGGGAGGGCCTGAATAAGGAGAGGAGTTCTTGATTACCAGATCAGATTGGGACTGGGGAGCTAATGAGCTAATTAGCCTATTAACAAGAAGACTGGATAAAAGAGCACAGGAAGGAACTGCAGGCTGGGGGGGGGAGTGTGCAGGAACCACTCAGAAGCGGACAGGCAAAGCGAACTCTGTGCATGGAGAGACCTTTCCCGCCTTTTGGGAGAAGGGGTAGTTAAGCTGAATGACTCTGTAAATAGCATGCCTGCATGAGTATGTAAAAAGTGATGAGGTGAAGCCCTGTAAATAAATTACATAGTGGTATCTACAAAAGGAAGGTCTCTCAGTGGCCTGTGTAAGAGCAAAGAAGACAGAAGCAGAGAGGGTGTCCAAATGGTGGCTTGTCCAGAAGCCTTCCTTTATTCACAGGCACCCATTCGGTAGTGGTGTTCCAAAGGCAGTGGTCTGGCACGCCTTCAGACGGAGGTGCAGTGTATCCTCTTTGGGGAGGCTTAGCCTCCCCTGGCCTCTTCTACCTGATGCCCATGGGTGTGCTCCATATATGCCTACCCCTCCTGTCAAGGCTGTATCCCTACTTTGAACTTTAGGGTACAAATGTAGGGGCCTGCATGAAAACTGCTAAGCTTATCTACCAGCTTAGCTCTGGTCCCGCTGCCACCATTCTTGATGGATTCCCTCCCTGGGAAGCCTTGAGAAACCTTTCACCAATTCCCTGGTGAATACAGATCCAAACTGCTTGGATCTTAAACAAGGAGAGATTGACTCTTCCCCCCTCCTTCCTTTCACCAACTCCTGGTGAATACAGATCCAAACCCCCTTTGGATCTTAAAACAAGGAGAAATCAATCAGGTTTTAAAAAAGAAGGCTTTTAATTAAAGCAAAAGGTAAAAATCATCTTTGCAAAATCAGTATGGAAAATAACTTTACAGGGTAATCAAACTTAAAGAGCTCAGAGGAATCCCCTCTGTCTTAGGTTCAAAGTATAGCAAACAAGATAAGCACTTTGGTAAAAGGTACATTTACAAGTTGAGAAAACAAAGTAAATCTAAGACGCCTTGCCTGGCTTTTACTTACAATTTTGAAATAAGAGAGACTTGTTTAGAAAGATGGGGAGAACCTGGATTGATGTCTGGTCCCTCTCAGTCCCAAGAGCGAACAACCCCTTAAACAAAGGACACACACAAAAGCCTTTCCCCCCCCAAGATTTGAAAGTATCTTGTCCCCTCATTGGTCCTCTGGGTCAGGTGTCAGCCAGGTTACCCGAGCTTCTTAACCCTTTACAGGTAAAAGGATTTTGGAGTCTCTGACCAGGAGGGATTTTAGTACTGTACACAGAGAGCTGTTACCCTTCCTTTTATAGTTATGACACCTCCACAAAAAACAGCCGGAGGAGGAGATGCCATTCTTATACCAAATAGCCAGTTTCTAATTCCCATGGTGCTTGATTCAGGGCAGGGACTTGAACCCAGGTCTCCCACCTTCTGGATAAGTGTACTGACCAGTGACTATGTGTACTGACCAGTGGCTATAAGAGGATATTTTGGGGTGAATCTTTCGCAGTGTTTCCTGTTCAATCTTCTCCATGTTGTGAGACATTCTTGTGATACTCTATATGTCGGGGGAGTGCCCTGTAACCCCCATATTCATCATTTATATATAATTGTGATATTTCACATAAACTATGCCATGTGAGGTATCAGGTTATGATTTGCTGAAAGCCGTTGTTCTATCTAAATATGTATATCATTAGTGCATATGAAGTTATGAGATTTGTTGCATGTTTGTCACTAAATATGCCACGAGTTGGGGAATTGACCAGATATCAGATCCCTGCAGACAAGGACAAGATTGCTAACCAACACCAGGGCTGGTGTCGAACAACCATCAGCAGCCATTGTCCATCAATGGAGTTACAATTCAAAGGTCCATCTAGCCCAGTATCCTGTCTTCCGACAGTGGCCAATGCCAGATGCCCCGGAGGGAATGAACAGAACAGGTAATCATGTAGTGGCAAACAGAAACTTGGGACACCATTCCTGCCCATCCTGGCTAATAGCCATTGATGGACCTATCCTCCATGAATTTATCTAAGTTGTTTTTTAAATCCTGTTATAGTCTTGGCCTTCACAATATCCTCTGGCAAGGAGTTCCATAGGCTGACTGTACGTTTTATGAAGTTATTATACTTCCTTTTGTTTGTTTTAAACCTGCTGCCTATTAATTTCATTTGGTGACCCCTAGTTCTTGTGTTATGAGAAGGAGCAAATAACACTTCCTTATTTACTTTCTCCAAACCAATCATGATTTTATAGACCTCTATCATATCGCCCCTTAGTCGTCCATTTTCCAAACTGAAAAGTTCCAGTCTTATTAATCTCTCCTCATATGGCAGACGCTCCATACCCCTAATCATTTTTGTTGCCCTTTTCTGAAGCTTTTCAAATTCTAATGTATCTTTTTTGAGATGGGGCGACCACATCTGCACGCAGTATTCAAGATGTGGGAGTACCACGGATTTATATAGAGGCAATATGATATTTTCTGTCTTATTATCTATCCCTTTTTTAAAGGCTGGAGAGATAAGGGGGCACAGCAGTCCCACCCTTCCAGGTTGCACCCCAGGGATCCCGTCAAAGTACTTAAATAATAATTGGGACAGACAGGTGTTGTGATGGTGCTGAATTATGAATTACTGTGGCTGATATGAATGACTGTGTTAAGCATGAGTTTGGTATGGTTTGGTACGTCTGTATTTGCTAGAGGATTCTGGGAGCAGGATTCTCTTAGCATTAGATAGATGGTGTGGAAATTTACTGGAAGTGCTGAGATGGCTCAATTTGTAGATATGTTTCAACATCGAACTTTGGAATATATCATCCAGGAGACCAGCTCACCAGATAAAGAAAACATAAAAACACGTGATCAGTGGGCTTGGTACAGGCTGACCCAGATCAAAATGACCCTTTTGGATGGCATCACACTAGGAGCTCAAGTGAACGAATGATGAGAGGGTAAATGTTGATTGAGCTTTGGTCTGTCTCCATTTTGCAGCCCCCTTCTAAAATATTAATTAGAGAAAACCAGTAATGAATGCCCACAGGGCATATTTCTGGGACATGTGACTCCTTTGAGAACTAAAGGTGTAAATGCTAAGCAGAGTAAATTAGTTAGTTAGTTCCCTAATTAACATCTGAAGAGGTCCATAATGCCATGAGACAGAAGCCTCGGGGTAACCAAGACCCTGCTTTGGGGGACATTTGACAGACCAAGTGCCTGAGAGGGGGAAAGAAAAGAAGAAAAAAAGAAGTCTCCATCTAGCACTGGTAGCTATACCTGCTTTGTTTGCCAATCAGGATACTGTATAAGGCCAACATAGTTACTGACAGTTTATGCTTGGGGAATTGAGGCTTATTAGGGAGATGTGTATTATGTAACCTTTACTGCTTGTGTGATTCTTTCTCAGATAAATTACTATGCATTAAGCATATTGTTTCCAAATTTTCACTGGTACCACTAACAATCCGCCCAGTTGTGGGCCATTGAAGATCTGTTTCAACGAGAGGGAGTGAAAGTGACTCTACAGCCCAGTGGTCAGGGCCCTCACCTGGGGGTGGGTGCTGACGTCCCCCTTGTGAATCTAGCTGTTGGTCTTACTGCCTTGAATTGACACAGCTACACCCCAAAAAGAAGCTTGAGTATGTCTCGTTCCTAATTTTTGTGAAATGAGTTGATTTTATCTTTTTGAACAATAATGAATTTTAATGCTATATCTATGGTTCCATAGCAATATTTTAACAGGAAGAGTTTATTTATAGACATTATTTTCATGGTACCTATGGCACTATCTTTCAACCAGCCAAAACCAACATTTATCTTACTTTTGAGATTAAACCAAATAGTTGAAATGTTCAAAGCCCCTATAAAAGATTTTGCACTCAGTTTCCATTAAATGTAATGCAAATTGGGCATCCAGATTCCCTAAGCAGCTCTGAAAATCATAGCCTATAGTACGTATATTTCATATAACATTCATATCATACAAGTAGACCCAGTAGTAAAAATGCACTAAAGACCTGATCCAAAGATTACTTAAGTCATTGAGAGTCTTTCCATCAACTTCAATGGGCTTTGGACCAGGTCCTAAAATCGGAGGGCCAAAAGAATGCATTTGTGCTTTTATTTCACACAAAAAGTAGCAAGCATATCAAATGCACTTGTGGACCTTTAAATGTCTTGTGCTTAAAAAAGACCTGGAACTAAATGAATTCAGGAATTGAATTAGCAACTGACTCAATAAAGAGATGAGTCGTCTTTGTAAAAAGTCTACATGATTACCCAGTGATCTGGACTAATCATTTAATGACATCAGTTTGTCAAGTAAACAACTCCACCACCCAACATTTGAGTGACCCATCTGTAATTTCTTTATTTAGCACAAGTATCAACAACACGTAAAATTGTAATTCAAAACATGTACTCATTTACTATATTAATCATATAGCTGTAAAAATCTTTGGTAAAATGTCATTAGCTTACATTATCCTTTTGTCATCTCTTATGGACTTGCAAACAGATTATTTCATCTATTTGTGTCAACTTTCTCATAATGAACAGTCATGTTGCAAGTGTCCTATAAATCCACAGATAAAGACTAATGATTTTATTAATGGTATTAATGAAGATATAGTTAGAACTATGTTGTACAAATCCTTTGGGGACTGGGCCTTAAGCAGAGGTTCTCCAGCTGACAGAAAAAAGCTATCAATTCACAACCTTTTGTGAGGAGAATCAATGTCAATAAATTACTCATTTCTAATTGCCCTGGTAATTCTTCTATTAAAGGCTGAGGATAATTGTATTTTTTGTGTGACCAGGCATGAGCGGACATTACTATTCACAATCTAGCTGTTCTGTGAGGAGACACTTTATGTTTTTCTGTATATCCCAATTGGGGATAGTGTCTTTTTGGACTTATCAAAGCCACTCTGAAAAAAAAAGTCAAGATTTATGATTGGTCTAAGTGTAGCTTTAGTGTATGTCAATAGGGTGGAGATGACATAGCCCTGGAAACTGACGTCCTTTATTTAGCCACAAAACAGGTACAGCATGGACAATGGCAGTGCAAGCCTCCCTGTCCCCTAGGTTACCCTGCCAGTGTGCCTCAACAACTTGACGGAACAAACTCTCCTTATAGGAGAGTGAGACACAGTACAGAATTTCAGTCTTCATGCCTATTCAGGGCCTGTTCCTAAAAACACTTCCTAGCACAGTGCTTCCTAATTTCAGAAGCCCCCTTGACTTCTATGGCCAGTAGTAAGCAGTTGCAGGATCAGACCCACCCTCCACCCCAGTATGGACACCTGCCACTGGAAAACAGACTATCTACTGTTTGTACGCTATCTAGTACAATGGGGCCCTGATCATGGTTGTGCCGAGGCACTAATATAACATAACATGATTAATGATATTATAATTATTGCATTAGCATCCAGAGGCCCTGAAGTTAGGCAATGTACATGCATATAACAAAGAGAGGATTCACATCCCACAGAGTTTACAATCTCAAATCCAGACAGCCAAATTAACTTCACAAAGGCACCCACCCGGTGCTAACAAATGTTGGTCCCTATCATTTTTAGTTTAATCTAATCCCACTGCTGGGGGGTGAAAAGTTCTATATTAACATTACCAATTCACTGAGCCTGCCACCCCTTCACAATTTATCATTTCTAAACTCCACGATCATAATTATAGGGAGACCCCAAGAACATTTGCTCTAAAACTATGTAGTATAGTGGGACACCGAGTTTAAAGATCAACGTTTATTTTAATGTTAATGATAGGGAAAAAACTGTGCAAGATGATCTCCAGAATGCTAGAACTATGAGACCTACATTTTCAAAAGTGACTAGTGATTTTGAACATCTCTGTTTCCAGGTGCTTGACTTGAGACAGCATACAGAGCCTGATTTTCAGAAAGTGTAGAAGGTTCTTTTCAAAATCAGGACTCTTTATAGGTGTCTCAAATTGACCACTCAAACGGAGACACTGAAAATTAATTGTCACTGAAAAAAAAACAGGTTTCAGAATATTCAGCTCCAGACGTTGTTTATACCACTCCCAGTGATCAGTTATGCCAACCAAATGGGGTAGAGGTCAGACAAAATAGTTTGTTTTAAGTACATTGTTGAGAGAGAGAGAAAGAGAGATGGAGAGAGAGAGAGAGAAAAAAATCTGTAGGAAAGTAGTGAGTTCCATAAATAAACAAATCAATTAGAGGCTGCCAAACTTCATTGGCAATGCTGACTGCATAGTTTAAGGCTGTGTCTAAACTTATGTAGAGAACAACTGAAGTTAATGTGAAATAAATTAATTGTTTTGTGGAGACATTTGGCAGAAATTCTACTCCCTGATACACAGAACAGCAGCATGAGAATTATTAATAAAGTACATAGAAGCTGTGGATTTAAGCCAGTTTTCCAACAGCTTTATAAGCTGTAAAGTTTATAAAAAGCATAGGCTGTCCTGTGCTTCTAAATTTATAACCAGGAAAATCAATAAAACTGTCTAAATAGATATACTTTTGCTACAACTTGTAGCTATAAAATAATATTAGCTCATGCAGATTCAACACAAGATACACAATGTTTTAAAAAAAACATTCTGAATGTGGCTCATCACTGCCCATGTTAAAATACTGATGAAAACTCTCTATTTTATTAATGGTCAAGGGCAGTGTTCACAGCTTCCCCGGTATGAGTCATGAAGCTAACAAGGCATAAGGTAAGAGCTAGTTACTAATAAGTATGGAATGGGCATAAAATGGGTCATTTTAGTTGCTAAAACATAGGTTCAATGTTCTGAGGTGCTGAGTGCCCTTAGTTTCCATCAACATCAGTAAGAATTGAGAACTGTTTGTACCTCTATAAACAGGACTGTGTGGTGGTGTGAATGTTTAGAGACACTATGCAGAGTGGACACTAGGGGACATCGAGCAAGAAGGTAAGAGTGTGAATAGGAAATAAAGGCAATTTTGTGTTCACCCCAACCACTGTGTCCTGTCTCTGTAATCTCTACGTGGTGTCAGAGTGG
Source organism: Emys orbicularis (assembly GCF_028017835.1). NCBI lineage: Eukaryota > Metazoa > Chordata > Testudines > Emydidae > Emys > Emys orbicularis. The sequence goes on along the minus strand of NC_088683.1, from coordinate 260,180,306 downwards.
GATTGAATAAAGACCCAACTGATCACACACCGCTAGTCACTCTTCCAAGTTCAAAGAAAACCTAGGAGTTACCACCTAAGATACAATGTTTTCTAATCTAATGAGTCTCCTGAGTTTTCAGTTGCTCATGTACCTTGGCAGAATCTCACCACAACTGATGCATTCTCCACGTCCCCGATCCCAGACACACCACAGCAAAAGCAAACAGGAGGAGTTGCTTTTAGAAGGTTTTGTAGATGCAGTACTCAGTGCTGTACCAATCACAGAAAAACACCTTCCAGACCTGAAAAAAGCAGCAAAGAGGCAGATGAATTATTTGAGTTAAGTCATGACATGCTCCAAAGAGGGCTGGACAAAACAAAGTTGGAAACTTTGGGCTGTTAGAAACATCTTGGGCTGTTTCTGAGGATTTTACCATAAACCACGGTCTATTGTTGGAAGGATCTAGACTTGTTTTCCCTGCATCAGTGCAACAGGAAATCATTGACAGACTGTCTGAGGGACATCAAGGCATTACAAAATGCAAGGGGAGAGCTAAACAGTCTGTTTGGTGGCCTTGGCTGAGCAAACAGTTGGAACAGAATGGATAAATGTGATGTTTGTGCTCTCATAAGAGCCACCCACCTTAACCGTTAATACCCTCTGTTTTACCAGACAGACAGACCATGGCAGAAAGTTAGGACTGACCTTTTCTAGCTGAAAAATACTGTCTATCTTTTGATGACTGATTATTTCTCAAGATTCAGTGATGTTGCCAGCTTGCTCAACACCACATCAAGAGCACTTGTGGAGATGATAAAACCCACCTTTGCCTGTTTCGGGATTCCAGAGCAAGTCATCTGTGAGATTAGTCATCAATTTTTCTCTGAGCTTTAAGAGGTTTGTGGGTACCTACAGTTTCCCACATCTAGTCCCTAGTTCCCCCAGAGAAATGGTCAAGCAGAACATGAGGTAAAGACAATAAAATAACTTCTTTCTAAATGCTCACATCTTGATTTTCCCCATCGGTATACCAGTTAACACCTGTAGCAAATGGCTTCTGCCCCGCAGAAACGTTGATGGGAAGGCAGTTGAGGTCCACTATCCCAACCATCCCTTCCCAACTAAGCCCTTGTTGACTGACTTTGAGACTACAGAAGAAAGAAGAGCAATATAAAACACATCTGAAGAGGGACTTTGACAAGTACCATAGTCAGATCCTTGAGAGTTCTGAATCCAAGAGGTTGTTTGGGCAAAAGACTATCAAGAAAATGAGACGATGTCAAGATGTGCCGGAACCCCATAATCCTACTTTGTTAAGGCACCAGTAGAAATCATTGTCGCAACCAATTGCATCTTGTGTCACCAGATGGACATTTAATGCACCTTGAGCAGTAGCCTGTGACAGAATCTGTGAACAACACCCAGTGGATATGTCCATGGGTATGTCCACAGAGAACCGCCAGTCTGTCCTCCAGATCCTCTCCCTGCAAGGAGATATCCAGCTAGAGACAGCCTCCTGAATTCCCGGAGGATAACATAAGATCTTGAGAATTCAAGAAAGTCAGAGGACAAGTAGTAGAATGTCTTAAAAGGGCAGAATATATCCCTAACAGAAGGCTGAAGGTTCAGGCAGTGACTCCTGTTCTAGATAGGGCTATTTATTCTTGTTTTGTGTTGATATGTCATTCCTGTTATATGTTCTGCTTTAATGAAACGTTTGGATAAAAGTTTTGACACCCATCTCTTCAGAAAGGGAGATGTGGTGTTAGTTGTTAATTAGAGACACTATTCAAAGTGGCCATTAGGGGAGATAGAGCAAGGAGGTCAGAGTGCATAAATAGGAAATAAAGACGGTCTTGCACTAATCATGACCGTGGTGTCCTGGGTTTCTGTAATCTTTATAGATTGGGTTTATTACAACTAAATGGCAAGAAGCTAATAAGGCACCTTTAGAACAAAGAAAATATTGCCTTATAGGGCCATTGGTGTAAGTTTGCATCAGCTGACCCATAAAGCTCTGTGAATAAACAGCCCCCTAAAAAAGCCTATAGGAATTATTTTTTCAATAGCATATGTACAGATTCCTATTCAACTCCTCCATTCCCTACCAAAGAGGACCTGCAGATTAAGATGCTACGCAATGTGAGTAAGGGTGGCAGAACCTAGAACTCATGGAAGTGAATTATTTCTGGATTTTGTTGTACTGGAGGACTTACCTATTGATCATATTTCTCTAATCTTCAAGTTGTGATGCTTTCTGGAGGTATGTAGGTTTGTGGGGCACCTTGTTACCATCTGCCGTTAGCGTGAGAAGGGCAGATGGTGTCTGTGCATACTGTGGGTCAGCCCCCAAACCAGCCTCTGGAACACAAACACTACCTTCCAGGCCCCTGCAGGTCCCACTCTCTCATTAAAGTTTAATGATAGGCACACACCAACTGGACACTCGCAGTGTTCACAGATTTGCTACTGCCAAAGGAATAGTACACAGCTTACCAGTTGCACCTCAGGATCACTGCTCCACTCAACACATAGCACTTGGATATGTTTACATTAAAAACAAAAAGTTTATTTAACAAAGAGATTCGAGAAGCAAGTAGAAATAATGGAAACAAATGGTGCCATGTAAAATAACATGCTTTCTAGAGCCTCAGCTTAACTAAAAAGACATTGTCCTGTCACAGAGCCAAAGCTCACTCAAAATCCTGCATGTTACAGCCAGGCTTGTCTGTGACCTTCTGTTCATAAGAAATCACACCGTCTCTTCCCTCCTCAGTGGAAAGATACAGAGTGAGTCTGCCCCTCCAGTTATAGTACAGAAATCCATTGTCATGACTTGCATACAGGATAATCCCCTCTGCTTGTGTTTTCCTGTCTAGAGTCTCCCCTAGAGACTTTGCAATCACATGAATAGCATTTGGGTCATATTGTAAATGGGCACCTATTATGAACCATACAATAGTCAGGTTACATGTAGCTGGATAAACATCTCTTCCCTGAAAAACCTGTTTCTGACCTTTTGGTGACCAGCCCCTTGTCACCGATCTCAAGAACATAATTTTCAGTATATACACAACTCCTTCCATATTATCTGTACATAAACTTCACAGCGATTATGAGGACCAGTATGGCACTGGCTTTCAGCAGGAGACTGTACATGACTCTTTCGTGAACTATTATGTAGAGACCAAATCTAGGGGATCCCTGTAGCCCTTAGGCACCTTCATGCCCTCTGCCAGTTGGTACCAAATGGTCCCACGGTTTGTTTATGAAAACTGGCATGGTGACTAGGATTCCCTGAAAACAAGCGTGTCATTTCTGCAGAGCCTTTTTCACCTGATCTGTTACCTCAATCTAAATAGCCATGCTTAGTTTGCTGATGACTACGAACTAGTCTATTAGAAAGTGCAAGCTTGAAAAATGTGATAACCAACAGGGCAATCTCAGAAGGCACTAGTCCATTACTTTTGCAAATCTGTCCAAAAGGCTCATGGGGGGAGAAATAGGCAAAGGATTATAGAACCTTTTTATGTTATTGAGAACAAATCCTTCCTCAGTACACTCTTTGGGAATCTTGTGACAGGTAACAAATAAGTCTTAAACTCTTTGGGATTGATGAGCCATTTTGATATTCTGTTTAAAATCTTAATAGCTTTTAAAATGAAAGTGAATTCAATTACTCGTCAAACTGTGTTAGATCTCAGCTAGATTAGTCCAGTAAACAAACTTTTATCACTCGCATTCTTTGCTAAAAACAGGCATAACCCTCCCCCCCCCTTTGAATTCTGGTGAACATTTCTATTTTTATAGAGTCCATAACTGAGGGATCACCTGTCCATTTCCCTTAAAATTTGGTAGGAAAATTGCTACAGACTTAATGTAGCAATTTTGAGAAAGATATTATTTGTCATGGACTTTAGAAAGGGCAAAATTGGGTTCATCATAGAAACTCAGGTGCAACTGTAATAAAGGCATGGTACACAGGACAGCTGAAAGACTCTTTCCTGGACCTAGTCACCTGACATAGGCCAGGTATAGAAAAGGTACACGCCTGTCAAATGGCAGGGGTCAGTTTCTACTTCAGTCACAGCAACCTTAAATATGAAGTGGTTACGCCTGCCACTTCATAATCCTGTTTTAAAACACTTTTGTGCTTACTTATGAAACCCTTTCCGGCTTCAGAACTTTTGCTACTTTTACAATCCGGGAACATTATGTGCTGTGTTCCCGAATTCTATCTGTACTTCACATACAGTACAGAATGAATCATTTGATATTAAGTCAATTGCTTACCATATTACAGCAAGTTAGATCAACGGAATCAGTTACACAGTATTGTACTTAAGCATTAAACCTGAATACATACCCAGGGGATAGAATTTGATTGCTTTGTACTAAAAACCATATAATATGTAAGCAATTGATTTATCTTTTCTGAAAACTGCAACAAAACCTCACATTGTTTGCATGCAAGTGTTTAAGAAAGTGAGAGTATATCAGTATATTGAAATATATTTGTGTATCACAATATAGTCTTTAAACTGCTGAAATAGATTCATGTTCTGCAGATTATAGACAGTTACTATTGTGACAGACCCAGACCAGTGGGGTACAGGAGTCTGGTAGAGGGCAAATATACTGGTCACTGGATGAGTAGTTTTCTGTTCCCTGAGTGACCAGAGCAGGGGCTGCACTAGAGTAATCAGGAACCTGCTAGAACCAGTTAAGGCAGGCAGGCTAATTAGGACACCTGGAGCCAATTAAGAAGAAGCTGCTAGAACCAATTAAGGCAGGCTAATCAGGGCACCTGGGTTTTAAAAGGAGCTCACTTCAGTTTGTGGTGTGAGTGTGAGGAGCTGGGAGCCAGAGGCGCAAGGAGCAAAGGGCTGGTCCACACTAACCCCCCACTTCGAACTAAGATACGCAACTTCAGCTACGTTATTCACGTAGCTGAAGTCGAACTATCTTAGTTCAAACTTACCACGGGTCCACACGCGGCAGGCAGGCTCCCCCGTTGACTCCGCATACTCCTCTCGCGGAGCAGGAGTACCGGCGTCGACGGCGAGCACGTCCGGGATCGATCCGGGATCAATTTATCACGTCTAGACAAGACGCGATAAATCGATCCCAGAAGATCGATTGCTTACCGCCGGACCCGGAGGTAAGTATAGACGTACCCTGAGAGTGAGAGGGTGTGCTGCTGGAGGACTGAGGAGCACAAGCATTATCAGACACCAGGAGGAAGGTCCTGTGGTGAGAATAAGGAAGGTGTTTGGAGGAGGCCATGGGGAAGTAGCCCAGGGAGTTGTAGCTGTCATGCAGCTGTTACAGGAGGCACTATAGACAGCTGCAGTCCACAGGGCCCTGGGCTGGAACCCGGAGTAGAGGGCGGGCCCGGGTTCCCCCCAAATCTCCCAATTGACCTGGACCGTGGGTTCTTCCAGAGGGGAAGGTCTCTGGGCTGTTCCCCAACCCACATGGTGAATCTCTGAGGCAAGAAAATCCGCCAATAAGCGCAGGACCCACCAAGATTGAGGAGGAACTTTGTCACACTATGAATCACACAGACTGGTCCTTTAGCTTCAAAAAACCACAGGCATTTACCATTTGAACTAAAGGATATCACCACTAGCCAACTACAGTAGTAAGTACCATTATCCTATCTGTGGGGCAGCCATTGGAAGGAAAATACATCAGGTTTTCAGAAATCGGTACATATTGTTCTACTTCTAAATCCATATTTATGCACCTAAGTAAATGGCCTAATTTTCAGAGGTACTGAGCACCCAGAAGCTCCCATTGATCGTAATGGAAATTGCTGGGTGCTCTGTACTTTTGTAAAACTGGTCACTTAAATATGGATTTAGAAGCTTGACTTCACACTGCTAGTTTTAGAAAAATTTAGCCAAAATTAGCATGTTATACTAGGAACACTGATAATATACCCAATTGTGAATGTTTTTTCTTACAGGCTGCTATTTCTCTCTACATATATACACATAGTAATATCATCATGAGCTAGTGAACCTTAAAAATGCATTATTGCAGTTAGTTGAAAAATTATTTTGGAGACTTACTGGAGATACATAATATACACATATTCATGATACTAAGCCAATCAAGGGACAGTTTAAAGGATCAATATCAGTAAGCATTTTTAGAACTCTCTAAAACATTTACAAACTAGTCTTCCTATAAAACAGAAGTGGTGTGCCGAGTCTTTATTTATTCACTCTGATTTAGGGTTTCGCGTGCCAGTAATACATTTTAATGTTTTTAGAGGGTCTCTTTCTATAAGTCTATAATATATAACTAAACTATTGTTGTATGTAAAGTAAATAAGGTTTTTAAAATGTTTAAGAAGCTTAATTTAAAATTAAATTAAAATGCAGAGCCCCCTGGACCGGTGGCCAGGACCCAGGCAGTGTGAGTGCCACTGAAAATCAGGTCATGTGCCACCTTCGGCACGCGTGCCATAGGTTGCCTACCCCTGCTATAAAACATGCATCCTATGCTTTAATAACAGTTTTACTGGCACTCATTTGGGATGATCTACAAACCACTTGTGTGGCTTTGCCATTTGAAAGTAATGTAATCATCAGACTCTTGCCAATAAATCTTTTATATCATACAACAGATATAGAAAACTTTTAGCCTATTATTTACGCAGGTCTTCTTGACCCAATTTCCATGGAGAAAATGAAAATCTTTCCATTGATTTTTAGTTAATTTGAACCAATACTTCCATTATGACTTATATCTTATAGGATTATAGGTTCTAAGGCCAGAAGATAGCATTGTGATCATCTAGTTTGACCTCCTGTGTAGCACAAGCCACAGAATTTCCCTAAAATAATTTCTATAGTGTATCTTTTAGAAAAACATCCAATCTTGATTTTAAAATTGTCAGTGATGGAGAAAAACCTATTACCTTGATACATTGTTCCAATGGCTAATTACTCACTCTGTTAAAAATTTCCACCTTATTTCCAGTCTGAACTTATCTAGCTTCAACTGAAAACACACCAACTTGATGACTATTGGCCATTTACAGTTACATTTTGAGACCTATCAGTTAGCTAGCTTTTAATCCATTCAATGTGTGCCATGTTAATTTTATGTCATTTTAGTAGGGCTGTCAAGCGATTAAAAAAATTAATCATGATTAATCGCACAATTACAAAAATTAATCGTGCTCTTAAACAATAATAAAATACCATTTATTTAAATATTTTTGGATGTTTTCTACATTTTAAAATATCTTGATTTCAATTACAACACAGAATACAGTGTACAGTGCTCACTTTATATTTATTTTTGATTACAAATATTTTCACAGTAAAAACCAAAAGAAATAGTATTTGTCAATTCATCTAATATGAGTACTATAGTGCAATCTCTTTATCATGAAAGTTGAACTTACAAATGTAGAATTATGTACAAAAAAAATAACTGTATTGAAAAATAAAACAATGTAAAACTTTAGAGCCTACGAGTCCACTCAGTCCTACTTCAGCCAATCGCTCAGACAAACAAGTTTGGTTAAAATTTGCAGGAGGTACTGCTGCCTGCTTCTTATTTACAATGTCACCTGAAAGTGAGAACAGGTGTTTGCATGGCACCGTTGTAGCCGGCGTCACAAGATATTTACGTGGCAGACCTGCTAAAGATTCACATGTCCCTTCATGCTTCAACCACCATTCCAGAGGACATGCATCCATGCTGATGACGGGTTTTGCTTGATAACAATCCAAAGCAGCAGGCTGATTTTCTTGTTTTTGGTGGTTCGGGTTCTGTAGTTTTTGCATCAGAGTGTTGCTCTTTTAAGACTTCTGAAAGCATGCTCCACACCTCGTCCCGATCAGATTTTGGAAGGCACTTCAGATTCTTAAGCCTTGGTTTGAGTGCTGAAGCTATTTTTAGAAATCTCACATTGGTACCTTCTTTGCATTTTGTCAAATCTGCTGTGAAAGTGTTCTTAAAATGAACATGTGTTGAGTCATCATCCGAGACTGCTATAACATGAAATATATGGCAGAATGCAGGTAAAACAGAACAGGAGACATATAATTCTTCCCCCAGGAGTTCAGTCACAAATTTAATTAATGCACTATTTTTTTAACGAGCATCATCAGCATGGAAGCATGTGCTCTGGAATGGTGGCCGAAACATGAAGGGGCATACAAATGTTTAGCATATCTGGCATGTAAATAACTTGCAATGCAGGCTACAAAAGTGCCATGTGAATGCCTGTTCTCACATTCAGGTGACATTGTAAATAAGAAGCAGGCAGAAGTATCTCCCGTAAATGTAAATAAACTTGTTTGTCTTAGCGATTGGCTGAACAAGAAGTAGGACTGAGTGGACTTGTAGGCTCTAAATTTTACATTGTTTTGTTCTTGAGTGCAGTTATGTAACAAAAAACATCTACACTTGTAAGTTACACTTTCACAATAAAGAGATTGCACTACAGTACTTTTATGAGGTGAATTGAAAAATACTATTTCGTTTATCATTTTTACAGTGCAAATATTTGTAATCAAAAATAATAATATAAAGTGAGCACTGTACACTTTGTATTCTGTGTTGTAATAGAAATCAATATATTTGAAAACGTAGAAAAACATCCTATTGTTTAACAATGCAATTAATCACAATTAATTTTTTAATCATGATTAATTTTTTGAGTTAATCACGTGAGTTAACTGCGACTAATCGACAGCCCTACATTTTAGCTTTTTAATCAAAATGTTGTGTGGTACCAAGTAAAATGCCTTACAAAAGTCTAAATATATTACATCAGCACTATTACCTTTATCAACCAAACGTGTAATCTCATCAATAAAAGACATCAAGTTAGTTGGACATCATCTATTTTCCACAAATCCATGTTGATTTGCATGATTACATTATCCTCCTCTAGTTCTTTATTAATCAAGTCCCATAACAGTTGCTCCATTATCTTTCCTAGGATCGATGTCAGGCTGACAGGCCTATAATTACACTGGTCATCCTGCTTACCCTTTTAAAAAATTGGCACAACATTAGCTTTCTTCCAGTCTTCTGGAACGTCTCCAGTGCTCCAAGATTTGTTGAAAATCAGCATTAACAGTCCAGTGAGCTCCTCAGCCAGCTCTTTTAAGACTGTTAGATGCAAGTTATCTGAACCTGCTAATATAAAAAATGTCTAACCTTAGTAGCTTCTGTCTAACATCCCCCAGAAATAATAGTGGAATGGGAAAAAATTGTTATGACCATATGATGAGCCTTTATTATCTGTTTTCCCCCAAATACAGAAAGTATTAGGGAATGTATGTGATACAACTGCATAAATTAAACTTTCATGATGCATATTCACATACAACTATTGTTACTAAGAACTGTACATTTCAGGTTTAAATACTACAATTTAAATACTATGTACATTGAACACGGAGTCTTGTTTAAAAAAAAAACAATTAATGAAAGCAATTGCCTAAAAAAAGTGAAAGACAGTTTTATTTCTTTAGATGACTTGGGAGGTTATAAATAAGATAAAATATCCAACAAATTCTTCTCCAGTGGCTCCCATTCCTGGGATGCCTTGGATCACAAACTCCATTGTTTACATTTTTGTTGGTAAATTAACAGAAGGTCAACGTGCTGTGCTGGTCTCTAACTCAGATGAGCCAACTGGCATATGAGCATTAGTCACTTCCATGGCTATCATTCACAGCTTCATTGGTAATAGTTTAAAATTGAGAGGTGAGGTTTCTAAATTCCACGTATACTGATGGAAATCCAGAGTAACTCCTTATGGACATACCTTTAGAATAATAGTGTCATAGAAATGTAGGGCTGGAAGGGACCTCAAGAGGTTATCAAATCCAACGACATGTAATGAGACAGGACCAAGTAAACCAATTCCTCCCTGTTGGTGAGAATCAAGTCTAAAATGGCTGTCCCCCTAGTTACTTCTTCCATTTTCTCAAACAAAAAGTTGTACTCAATACATTACAAGGATATATTGAAAATTTTATGTTTTCCATATTTATATCCCAAGAGATGTCTGGGTAGTTATAAGTCACGCCTATTTTCGCCCCTTTTATCTTTATTCAGAGTCTTTCAACTGATTTACCTCTCACCTCCTTCTGCACCTTTTGACCTGCCAAGGCTCCGAAGTGGGACATAGTGCACGGCAAAGATTCAAATGAAACCCAAATTGAGGAGCAGAAAAATATTAAGGTAGGAAACATGATATGGGATTCATTTTTTAACATAAAAACCTCTTTCTGTAACCATCTCGTGATTCTTTATTTCTGTTGTAAACAGTTTTCAACAAAAAAGCAAGGAGACACTAAATTTGTGTGAAACATAGATAACTTTGGGATTAAAATAAATCCTATTTCTCAAAATCTGGGCAACTGAGAGACACGTGTGACGGGTTGTACCCCCCGGGGTGCAATGTGGGAGCCGTTGGAACCACTGTGCCTCCTAACAATTCAGCTGGGTTGGCATTTCTCACACTGCTCTGCTTATAGCCAGCCTCTTCAGGGACTGTTATCACCCAACACAACAACAGGTTGGTGCCACACACCCAACCAAGTTACCTGAGTGCTTTACCTAAGCCACTCATAGATCAGCAATGGAAAACTGTAAGGGTATTTTTCTTTCATTTTCACTGTTAACCTAAACACCATCTTGGATTCCCATTAAGAACAACTCGGAATCCATATTGGGCATCCTTCTTCTCCATCCCCTTTAGTTTTGGCGCCTTTTCCCATCCAAAGGTGGGAAAGTGGCAGGCCACCTGACTGAGAGTCTGCCCAGCAACTGGGACAGTATATAAGATAAATTCACCAGTCAGGCGGGGCTGCCCAGCTTGGAGGTAGCGTGTGCTGCTGCTATCAGATAGCTAGTGCTGCTATTGAATAGATAGGTAGGCCATAGTACCACACCAGGGTTGTTGGGCGGGTTACTTACTTTGCACGCACGGACAGCCTGTCATCTGCTGTCCTGATTCTTCAGCTCACATCCACCCATGACGGCGCAGGGAGAGAAGATCTACAAAGAAGAGAACAGAGTGGTCATCTACCTGACCTGAGGTCCTGTTTCCAGTACCTGTTGGTGACATCTGGATCTGGAGTCCAGCCTGGTGTAAACTGTCCATCAAGTTGCAAGAATATGGTAAAGGAGCAACATCTTTTCCTTTACTAGCCTAACCTGGGTTGGGATGTTCTTGGGTCTGGGCTTCAAGGCCTTTGTCCTGTTATAGCCTTGCCTATTTGTATTTGGTCCCCTTTTGTGTTACAATTGGAAGTCCTTATAGTTTTTATTCATACTTACCTGTGTTTAACTGTTGCCTGTGTGTTAAATAAACTGTTCCCTTTTTCTGAGCCTTATCCTTTGTAAGTTTTTCTTTGGGGTAAACAAACCCATGGATAGACGAGGGGTAGGGAGACGAACCTCAGACTGGTTCCCCCAGCCAAGGTATAAAATCCAGTCAACACCACCAGCCAATTTCCCAGCTCCCAGCCTGGAACCCCTGCTGGAGTATAAACCCAAAATTACACTGTCTTGCATTGCACAGGGATCTGTACACGGCAAGCTTATTAATGTAGTTCGCTTCTTCCTCGATGTGGGAAAGATGTGTACCAAGCCTTTGTTAGCTGAGCTGAGATTTTCCCAGACAGTTCACTCAAAAACACACAGGTTAAGATAAAACATAACACAAGTTTATTCACTACAGAAAGATAGATTTTAAGTGATTATAAGTGACAGCAAACAGATCAAAGCAGAATACCTAGTAAATAAACAAAATTGCAAACTAAGCCTTATACAGACTAGGTAAGATTTGAATCAGCAATATCTCACCCTGTCTGATGATACAGACAGGCTTCCAGATTCTTGAGGCACAAGCTGCATCTGCCTTGCAGCTTGGGTTCCCCTCCTTCATTCAGAGTCCTGTGTCTTCCAGAGCTTCTTTCAGGTGTTGGTTGTGGGGGAGTGAAGACAAGACACAATGTCACTCCCCACCTTATATAGTTTCTCCATATGGCGGGGAACTCTTTGTTCCACGCTATGTTTCCAGCCCAGTTTGTGGAAAGGCACCAAAGGTACCAAAATGTAGTTCAGTGTCATGTGGTTTGGTCACATGCCCTTGCATGCCTTGCTCAGTCATAGCAGCCATTATTCATAGGCTGGCTGAAGCATTCCCAGGTGAGGACAAACTTTTTCCATGGTCCATTGTTTTTGCTGATGGGCCATTAGTACTGTCTAGCTTCTTCATTGTTGTACTTTAAAGGCTAGCTGTGGGTGTTTCCAACTTCACAACATCTTTCAGTAATACATCCATAGCAAAACGTCATAACTTCACATACAATGATAACACAGACAGTCCAACAGGATATTGATGTTCAACAGATCAAAGCTTTTAGAATGATACCTTACAAGGCATATCATATCATAATCATATCACCATACTGAATATGGGGTGCAGAGTGTCCCTTCGGGGCACCTAGTGTCACAGTATGGTTGTGGATTTACACTGGAACCACTGAGAGGAGAATTTGACCCAGAGGTTTTCATCTGTAATTCTGATTATCTGTTGATAATAGATTTAAATCAAGGTTAGAACTGCCATGGATTCTGCAGTTAACTCACTGAGACAGACCAAACATGATGTTTCTGAGGATACGTCTACACTACCCGCCGGATCGGCGGGTAGCAATCGATCTATCAGGGATCGATTTATCGCGTGTAATGTAGACGTCATAAATTGATCCCCGATCGCTCTCCCATCAACTGCTGAACTCCAGCTTGGCGAGAGGCGGAAGCAAAGTCGACGGGGGAGTGGCGGCCGTCGATCCCGCGCCGTGAGGACGCGAAGTAAGTGATTCTAAGTCGATCTAAGATACATCAACTTCAGCTACGCTATTCTCGTAGCTGAAGTTGCGTATCTTAGATCGATCCCCCCCCACCCCATGTAGATCAGGCCTCAGAGAAAAGAGAAATGCAGGCCCTGGTCAAAGCCAATTGAAGTCAGTGGAATTATTTCCATTGAGTTTAATGGGCATTGGACGAGTCTCTCAAAGAACATATATTAGAAGAAGGGAGAATTCTAGATAACTCTCTGTCTATAATATCCTGTTATTAGTCCATGCATGGAAATCCCATTAAATCATGAGAATTTTGCCTAAAAATCAATGGCAATATATGGCCTTTAATCTCCAAATTCACCATTTAGATTTCTTGTGATACACCAACCAATTCAAATCGTGAATATTTGGACCGGTTAAAAACTGAAACTATTCTTCATTTAGATTTCAGTGGTAAGACAGATCCCATAATTTGAAAAAAAAATACAAAATGTATATGTCTAGAAAAACCCATCACATTTGCATAATTGTCCTGGCAGATCCCCAGTGCAGGGAAGAGACAGAACCCATTTTGAGGCAGTTAGCCATTGTGGGATTGTTCACTTGAATCCGAGAGCCAGCCACCTGTCTTTCAGCCCTCTCTTTGTTCTGGCCTGGGCAGACATGAAACCCAATATCTTCCTTGCAGCATGATTTGAGTTAGGATAATTAGTGTATTGTTTAAATTAGAGTATTTATAAAGTAATTTCATAATGTTAGTACTGCATACACACTAGGAGAATGTCATTTTCAATACTACTACAAAATAGAAAATTCAAATAAATAAGACATAAAAAATAAATATTACCAACCCTGAGGGCACTGTTCATATAGAATTGCAAGTTACCTATGGGTTTGTATCCCATTCCCCTTTAATTTGAATGAGTTGGAGCTGTCTTTCATGTATCAAAAGATTGCCTGTAGGCTATAATTGTACTTTCTAGAGCTTGTTGTCCTCGTCTCACATGTCAAGATTATCAACAGGAAGGAATAAAAAAAGGGAATTATAATTACAGTGCCATGAGAATACCAACAAGAACATGAACAATTTAAAGCTGATGCATTTACTGAACCCATATAAACCCTGTCAACATGTCATAACTTAGATTTTAAAAGGAGAAAGGTGGATAATAAAGTGTAAGAGTTGAAGAATTCTTTTCATCAAGGAGAAAAAATAATAACCACATCACCTGCACTGTTAAGGAATGTCTCATTGGATTAGTTTTCAGGTTCTGTACTTTTTTTTTTTCTTAAGCTGGAAATTGAGCCAAATTCTACTCTCACCTTTGCTAGTTTTACACTTGTGTTCCCATAATAGTAATAAAATAATACTACCTAGCTCTTTATACTGCAAAGTGCTGAACAAAGGAGGTCAGTATCACTGTCCACATTTTAGAGATAACGAAGTGTAAATATAGATCTCATTTCTGCAGTCTTTGACTCAGCAAAACTCCCAGTAAGTGCTGCAATATGCAATCCATAGTGTCTACCATTCACAATTATGGGCCTAATCTCACAAGGTGCTGAATGCCCTCAACTCCAAGTGAAGCCAGTGTAGATGGAGGGCACTTAGCGCCTTGCAGAATCAGGCCCTCTGCTAATACTACACATATATGTGAGAGGTAAAACATTTGCTTGGGAAACAAAGGTTTTCTTATGGTCATATATGAAGTAGCAGCAGCCAATTTGTTCTGCCAGATGTCAAATAAAAAATAAAATGTGAACTGTTCAAGGCCAAAACCAGATCAATATTGTATTTTAGGAAAGACAAAAAAAAAAAAAGAATGATGAAAGTGCTGAAGTCAGTTTTTATTCTTAAATCCTAGCAAATAATTCGCTGCAAATGTCCCACAATTTATATTAGAGAACTAAAATATACATTGAGTGTCTGTTGGCTTTGAATGCCATGGTCACCCTCCAGCTAAGGAGCCATTTACATCTGCCCACCATTGGCTAGACACCAGACGGGACTTGGCAGAGTCCTCATTTGGTGGCAACTCACAGTGTGCAGTTATCTTGGCCAAGAGTCAAACTAGGACCCTCAGTTCATCTACACCATTACAAAAACCTGCAGCACCAAACCTCAGAGCCCAAGTCAACTGATTTGCGCTCATGGGGCTTGGGCTGTGGGGCTAAAAATTGCAGTGTAGATGTTTGGGCTGGAACCTGGCCTCTGAGACCTTCCCACACCGTGCCATAGGTCGTTTATTGCAGCATAGACATAGAGTCCATAGACAGCAGTTCTACCAGGTGAGCTAAACAAGACACATCTCCTGGCTGGTCTAGTAAGAGTTGTGCCAAGCTTATATCAGTTGGACATTGCTCACTCTCTGCACATTTCACAAAGCTATTATGTGATTTATCATACTGACTAGAGACTCTTCTGTGGTGAATTTCCCTACACAGAGCTCTAACAGAGTTGGCTGTGACATTTTGCTGCCCCAGGCAAACTGCAATATTCTAACCTATGCTTTACTATTTTATAGGTTTATTTAATGTAATATTTTGGCATTACGTTTTACAATTAATTATGTAACATTTAAAAAAAAAACATCATTGGGCTAAATCCTTCCCACACAGCAGATTTGCATTGCTCTGGCAGTAAAAAGAGCCAGACACCTGGTGGATCCATCTACCTATGGACAGGGAAATCCTCAGGTGACAGGTTCTAATCACCCTTCTTGCAGTCCCTGATGTAGGCAGCTTGTCTGGGGCCAAGGGCTCAGCTTGCTCTAGCTGGTTCAGTCTCAGAATAACTAGGTGCTGAGCACAGGCTCTGCTTGGGTCTGTGTTGAGGGTGGCAGAAGGTGTTGCAGTTGGGAGGCTGTGGGGAGTGAGGCTGTGTAGTGACTACCCAGGTTGGAGGGAGAGCAGAGAGGAGGAAACAGGCAAATGCTGGAGACGGGTGCTCCTACTGAGAGGGGGAGATACAGGAAGAAGTTGGTTTATTTTTCTGACTCCTGCCACCCAAGGCACCGATAGTGTTTGTGTATAAGGTAAAGCTGGCACTAGACCCCCACACCCATCGCCTCCACAACAGGCGTGTGCCTAGTGGCTAATTAACCTTTCTCCAGTGTACATGTACATGCTACATGTAACACAGCCACCATGCTGAGGAAAATGTATGAGCTTAATCTACTTTGCTATTTTTAAGGATGCTTTTTAAAACTATTTTTATATATCTATAAATCAACTTTAAATGTTGCTCGTGATCCCTCGAAGTGATTCATCAGCATATTTATGAGCTGAAGCAATCACAAATCTAGATATACATTTTACCTGGAAATATACCGAAGCCTGCATTTTAAAATCTGTAAATGTGAGTTCTCTCTTCTGTCAACAGATGTGAAGTATATCATAACATTGACTATGATGGACATATATTTGCTTCAGTCATTCAATAAATTGATTCTAAGCAAACCTGATTATTCAAAAAGGTTGTGGTGCAGACAGTTTTATGATTCGTAAGTGTGAATTATATTTTCTATTTCAGAAATGAATTATGAAGGGAGTATCCAATCTATCGTTCAGATTGTGTCTTTTCATTCAGTTCTGATTTTTGGCCCCTTTACTAAGATTCCCAGTGAAATTCGTTTCAGGGTCAAATGTGCTAGTGGACATTTAAAAAAAATATTCTCTTTGCCCAGGTTATTTGAACAAGTTCTTTGGGATATAGGACATGAAATAGATGTGCTCATCAGAATTTAAAATACTTTTTTCTTTTTTTTTAATGTTTAGAGATGCAAAGAAATAGACAGCATAGGACTAAATCTGAGATGTTTAAAGGAATTTTGTAGCTTGGACCTTGCAAAAAAAAATGTATCAACCCTTACTGTTTTAGGAGTTCATTGTTGCTTCCAGTGTCTGGGAAAGAGTGATAGCTTTCCAGAGTCTGGAGCGGGGGTGTACTTCACATTTATAGTTCCTCTGAGAGCTTGTTGTCACCTCAAGCTCATTGGGAAGAGGCTACCAAGACCTACTTCAGCACCCCGGCAAATGGACGTGTGAGGCTTCTTCTTCCCCTGAGGAAGCTGCATTTTGGACAGCCAAGGCTAACTAAAAACATCCGCACTACTACTTAAAGTTGGAGACCTTTTCCTTTATCTAGGGGTTGGCACTACCAACCTGAGCAGCATTCAAAAAATCATGAGTTAGGCTCCTAAATTCTAAGACTGGCTTAAACATCACGATATTTTAAAAATGATACATTTGGGGTTCTTTTTATATGCCTTCTGGTTTTCAAGCCTTTAGGGGATAACATTTTCAAGCTTTTCGCTGCAAACAGAGGCTAGAACTTTCTTAAAAAATAAAAGCTGAGATTCTCAAGTAATCAGCTGTGTGGGGGAGATGGGACTTTAAGAAAGATATGAAATATCACCAGACTCTGTATGGGCTAGTGCCCTCTCTGGACTTTTGGAGAGCATGGGGTAAACTGAGAACTAGAGCTGCTAAAAAAAAAAATTTTCAGTGGAAAATTTCAACTTTTCTTAAAAAAAAACCCACACCATTTTTTCATTGTTTTCAGCCAAAAAGTTTTGGTTTTCAGTTTTTCATTGAAAAGTTGAAATTTTGTGAAGAAAGGAAAGACACTTTCTGCAGAAATGTTTAGTTGAAAACACAATTTTCTGTCAAAAAAGTTTCAATGGACAGTTATTCACTAGCCATACTCAGTACAAAAGGATGGAACATTCAAGAGCCAAACTTCCATGGATGCTTTAGCAGTAGAAAGGTCACCTCAATCTATGCAATCCAATTCCTCATAGAAGCAAGAGTTCTAAGTGATTCCATGAGAAGAGTCCCATACATCGACTGTAGCACTCCTCCTGCATGCTAAATAAGGAGTTTCTGTATGGATCCTCACTTCTCTTCAAGTCTGAATCCTGACTGTTTCTGCAGCCCTGCATGACTCCTTAGCACCTGTGACAGGGTATTCCTGGCCTTTGCTGCTCCCTACAGGAGGTCTCGCGATCTTACTATACCCCACCAGAGGAAAGGAGCAATGAAGGTGGGTCTTCCAGGCCCGTCTAGAGAAGCCTCACAGAAGCAGCCAATCAGAGCCCTGCAAGCTAAGATAAAAGGAGCTGCAGGGGTTTAGCAGCTCAGTTCCTGGTTGGGGTGGGGCTGGGAACTGGGGCCCACACCAAAGGAACTCAAGGGATAACGAGAGTTTGGTTCTGGCTGTATTTGCTTATGTTGGGAGAGAGAAGACCTGAGAACTTCAACCTTGAAGTAAGGGGTGAAGGTAAAGGGGCCAGGTGGGAAGAGGCCCAGGGAAGTAGCATCAACAAATTGAAGTGAGCAGTATGTGGTTTCTGTTTATAGGGTCCTGTGTTGGAACGTGGAGTTGTCGGTGGGCCTGAGTTTCCCACACCGGGCACCAGCAAAGTGGTGTAAACCCCAAGAATGGGGAGAAGGCTCATTGGGAAGCCCAAGTGAAGGTCTGAAGACCATGGTGAGGGCAAATAAACAGTTTTGCTGGAGTTTCACTACCTTGGAAGGGGCTAATTTTTGACTGCATGATCCAGCTGGAATGTTGAGTCACTGAAGGCCTGTCAAGTGAGGTTAACAACCTACAGGGGGCACCAGAGTGGCAAAAGGCCTGCAGTACTGCATGCAGCTGCAGGAGGTGCTCAAGAGATGAGTGCCTCAGTTACAGTACCACAAGATTTCCACGCCCAGCACATGAGAGGAAGCCCCACGGAGTTTAGAAGCTGCAACAGAAGTGGGGCAGCCTTCAGAGCACAGGACTTCTGCGTGCACTCTGAATCATTGGGTGGGTGAGTAATTTTGAAGTGGGTAGTTAATGGGTGGGTATGAAATGGACATGGTGTGGATGAGTGATCAGTGAATGAATAAGCAAGGATGGAATGAGTGATTGGAGTGGAATGAACTGATATAGTCCAGAGCTATTACCTTGCAGAGTTAACAATGTTTCATGGGAAAATATAAAGCAAAGGAGTGGGATAGGAGAAGCATGTACTTTGGTTTCCTATAAGTTTAACTTCACGTCAGAATTTCCTAGATTTTACTAATTCATTGCTGATAGCTACAATTTTTTGTAAAGGTTTTAACAATCAGGTCTCTGATATGTATTTTCAACCTTAATTCTAATTTTTCTTTTAGCCTTGGCTCTTGGAATCTGTGTGAATTTGCTTTCATTGAGCTTCCATTTATAAACTCATAGGACACCTGTAGACTCAAAGCTTCAGTGGAATAACCTAGCACAGTAATTCCTAGCAATTAAGTCATCTTGCTAAATCTCAGGCTGTTTTAGAGCCTTCTCAGTCACAAGTTACAAGCAATCACAATATGTACCAGCTAGAGATTTGAAGCTAAATATTTTTAAGAGGGTACTCAAATGGTATTTACTCTATAAGTCACTGTAAAAATGAGATTTTGGGGATCCACATTTATTGTGCATCAGTGATTCCAGATCAAACATGCTCAGCTTTTGATTTCTCTTTCTAAATGCCAGTCCTGCAAATAGAGTCAAGCTGGGCTCTTTCTGGCTTATGCATCAGTTTAAAAAAATAAAATAAAATTGCAGCTCATATGCTGCTCCAGTTCACACCTGTGCAAGCCAACTGTCTGCTAATTCTGCCCTCATTTACACTTATACAAATCTATTGTCTTCAGTGTTGTTGTACAGGAGTAAATAAGGGCAGAATTAAAGGCATGTCTACACTAATAAATTAGGCTGACCTAAGTTATGTCGGTACACTGCCGCCGCAGCAATTAAATTAAATCAATTCTCCACGCTACGCTCCTTGTGTCAGTGGAGAGCATCCTCACCAGGAGCACTTGTGCCAATCGTATTGTCAGCGTGGGGCATTGTGGGGCAGTTTCTGAAAGCCAGTAACAGCCAATGTAAGCAGCGTAGCATCTACATTGACACTGCATCAACCTAACTACATCAACCTTGATTCTATGCCTCTTGTGGAGGTGGAGTTATTAAGTCAGTGCAGTGGGGCAGTTACATTGACAGGAGCAAAATTTTAGTGTAGAGACGTACGTAGTGAGGTCAACATACGCTGCCTTGTGTCGACTTAACTCTGTAATGTATACCAGGCCTAAGACAGTGTGATACTACTGATGGCCCTGAAACTGGGCAGTTCTCTCACTGATTTCCAAACCAGAAAAAATAAAACCAAACAAACAATTCATGCTGTCAGATCTGTGTTGCTTCTGCAGGGCTGACAACAGACAAATGTAGTAGGAGGCATTTTTAGAACTGAATTTTAAGTTGGATCTGTAAGATATGCACCCGCACAACCAGCTGGTTTTTTTCACTCACAAGTATACATTTGAACACAGTTATGTTTTTGCCTACAAGTGTCCTTATTTGTTTTCATGAACCATCTCTTGTTTGCACATGTGCATATTTTATGGGTGCGATTTAAGCAACTTTTGCCTTTTTTTTTTTTTTTAAGATAATAGTAGTGAAAAGGTACTGAACTAAACCCCAAGATAATGTGTACTTACTCACTGGTAAGTGGGAATAAGGGAGCCATATCTTAGCCCCACTGAAGTCAATGGTGGTTTTGCCATTGATTTGAATGGGAACACAATTTACCAGAGGAGGTCTAAAGGCATGTCTACGTAACTGCTGCCCCACAGGTCAGACTATAGGGGTGTGTGATTAGCAACATGCACCGAAGTGACCGAAGTGTGGACGCTGCACGTGAAAACTTAAATGTCCTAGCTGCATTAGTGCAAACTCAGGACCTTTACATTTGTGCCCACGGGATCCACACAAGGGAATTAGAGTGAAGCATTTTTAGTGCACATTGCTATTCACACTCCCTTAGTTTGAACTGTGGAGCAGTATAAACATGCCTTTAGGGTATGTCTACACTAGAAACTCTACAGTACTGCAGCTGGGCCACTACAGTGATGGAAGGGGTTCTTCCATCACTGCAGTAAATCTGCCTCTGAGAGGCAGTAGCTAGTTTGACTGACAAATTCTGGTGACCTAGTGGTGTCTACACCAGGGCTTAGGTCAGCTTAATTACATTGCACAGGTCGTGAAACTTTTCACAATCTGCCCCTGGTAAAGCTGTCTTATCATACTGCCCTGAAAGGAAGGATGGGCTAAGGTTGCTCCAGGCCAATGGGGGCTGCAGGAAGCGGCGGCCAGCACATTCCTCGGCCCACGCCACTTCCCGCAGCCCCCATTGGTCTGGAGTGGTGAACCACGGCCAGTGGGAGCTGTGATCAGCCGAACCTGCGGACGCTGCAGGTAAACAAACCGTCCTGGTCTGCCAGCGGCTTTCCCTGACAGGCCGTGTACCAAAGGTTGCCGATCCCTGGGCTAAGCTTTTGTGTTTAAGGCCCTGAGAGGAAACCTCAGTTCCTGCTCTGCTATAGCCTTCCAATGTGATCCTCTGCAAGTCACTAAGGGTATGTCTACACAGCAAGCAGAAACCCTCAGCAGCAAATCTCAGGGTCTACAGACTGGGGCTCACACTATAGCACTAAAAATAGCTATGTAGACATTTGGGCTTGGGCAGAGCTCGGACTCTGAAAGCCAGGGACTGGGGTGAGCATCAGAACCTGAGCCTGAACGTCTACCCAGCTATTTTTAGCACAAGCCCCAGTCTGTAGACCTGGGCTCTGAGACTAGCTGCCCTGGGTTTTAAAATAGTGTAGACCAGAGGTTCCCAAACTTATTTGGCCTACCGCCCCCTTTTCAGAAAAAAAATTACTCAGCGCCCCGCTGGAAATCTACCTTCTTTAAGCGAACAAACAGAAAGATGCAGTGACAAATTTGCGTTCTTTTATGTATCTATATTTCTACCTACGTCCTACAAGATAGTAAAGAAAGATGTGTTATTAGAATATCGCCCACGACATCAGGTATACAGTGGTTTTTGCGTAAGACGGCAAAAGACAACCACACTAAAATACTAATGAAACTAATAAACTGGGTTTTGTTCTTTGCTCAGCATTAGATATATGTATTTGATATTAAATTGTCAAATATCAAACTAAATCTATCAAGAAATAATTAATTTAAAAAATAATCATTATGCAATTAAAAATCATTTAATAGTTTTAATTTAGTTTGCCCTTATTTAAATAATTGTTCCTTATTAACACACGCCTTATTCACCAATTAACACAGATGATTCGATAGATATAAATAAATGTTAATAGTTAACAGTTTTTTTACGATTTCATTCCCCTGTTTTCGTTAATATTGTAATAAAAAATATGACAAATATATTGACTGTACACTTCAAATAGTACTGTACCGACACAAGCCTGCTACGATTTTATTATTAGTAAGCACTAGAGACACAGAAACATACGGTAGATATGTAAGAAAATGTATAAAAATACTCACGTGTAAATTGCTGTTTTATTGAAACAACAATAATACAATTTGCTTTGTATGTGATCCGTAATCCGTAAAGATCGAAGGTATCGAATATGAATAAAAATTTTTAAATACTTATTGCACTATTGTTAACTGCTTTTTACACAATTCAGAAACAATCTAAATTAGATTTCATACATGTCGCCTATTTATAGTATCGTATTGTAAACAAGTCATTACACGCACATATTCCTGCCGATGCATGCTGGACTTCCCGACAATGCGCGACACGCTCGCCTGCCAACACTTGCTTGTTAAGAGCTGTTGGCGGACTTGACACCTGATCGGTTATAATTTGTGAATTTATTTGGAAAATAAAGTAATCACTACAACTTTAACTCTATGTTACACAACAGATGAAACATGTACGAATGGTTTTTCAAAATTTTCTTATATTCTCTTCTTTCTTTATGCTTCCACCGCCCCCTTATTTTTATTCAACACCCCCCAATTGCACCCGAGGCTACTACTGCCCCCCTGGATCGTTCCAGTGCCCCCCAGGGGGCGGTATCGCCCACTTTGGGAACCTCTGGTGTAGACATACCTTTAGTCTTGCTGAGTCTCATCTCCCCAACTATAAAAAGGGGATGTAGTATTTTCCTATCTCACGCTGGTGCTGAAGATAAATAATGTTTGAGATGCTCATACGCTATAGTAATATGGGTTTCATAAATACCTAAATAAACTAGAAGCTGGTGTAACAATCCATAGTATGTGTCTGTGTTGTGAAGGTGAGAAAGCTCCTGTTAGGGCAAAGAAAGAAGAAATGTGAGTGCCCGAAGGGCCATTTTTGGTCATCAGCACTGACTGCAGGTTTTGTTGCATGCCCCAGAATAAGGTACCCAAGGATAAACATTCGTTTCACAGTTTTGTCTGAGTGAAAGAACAAAATTCACTTTAAAAAACTATGGGTGGGAAAGAATTGAGAGGTATTTTCCCTCCAAAATTAAACTTAAGAAAATGTCCAGTATAAAATACCAGTTAAAATAGCAGCTGACACAAGCATCCAGTAAAGAAAACCAAAAGTGTAAATAGATTCTGGATTGTCATAAGGCTGAGGGGTTCCGGCAGCAGAGTGGCTTTGCAGCGGTTAAGACCTGGAACAATGGCAGGTCTCCTGTGACAGGACACCTCTGTAGGAAAACCAACAGCAAGGCAGAGTGGGAACGTTTATTTTCTCACATTGGTCAACAGAGAAAGAAAAATCCTTTTTTACATTAAAACCCTTTTTTTCTGATCTGACAACTGTATTTGTGTATGTTTCTTGAAAAAAAAAAAGCTAACTGTTGTAATTGTTTTGTCTCTGATATTTACATGGCAAGGATATGTAAACTTGTTAACTCTTCCTAAATAAATAGCTTAAAAAAAACAGCCACCAAGAGCCCCTTTTCCCCATGTTGATTTTTATGACCTCATTACCTTGCCTGTGCTTACAGTAAAGAACACTGTTTACACTGAAGTTCCTTTCTAGGAATAACACAGTTACTCAGGTGCAATGTTTTCATAAGAAAGCCAGTCACATCATATTACAGTACATCCAAGTCAAGGGGAATGGAAACCCACAGCTCACAAAATCGTTTTTGCTGCTCTCCTTCCCTCAGCAAGTAACGAAATACAGTATGAAACAACACTTCTGGTGACGCACAACTCAATATAGCTATAGTGTTGTGTTACTTGAGTCATATCTGACAGAGTACCAATATTACATTTGTTAGAACAAACAGATCAGCTTTACATTTCTCTGCAGTTATGTAACTGTGCCATTACTTAAAGGATTACTTGTACACATACAAGAACAGGCCATCTACCTTCCTGTTACACCAAATACATAAATATTTACAGATTTCAGATTTCTATATAAACTCTTATGTTTTAATTGACAAAGCCAATGGAAAACTCGTAATATATATTTATTAAACTTCAGTCTCAAAGCAAGACATCCTCTCTTCTTTTCAGTATACCTAAATCTTCATCAAGTATCATCATCTGACAAGATGAAAGAGGACTGTGTAATGAAAGCTCTCATCCAGTTCTCTGATCTTACCTCTCAGTAAGAGTTTCAAACAGTAGCGTAGAAATCATAGAATATCAGGGTTGGAAGGGACCTCAGGAGATCATCCAGTCCAACTCCCATCATGTTTGTTGTTTCCAGGATATCATGGTGATGGCATTATAATTTAGCTCTTAACTAAATTATGCTGCCTTTATCACAGCCACCTTATTCGTGCTGTCCAAATTGGCCTTGTGGATGGCTGTGCATTGAGGGCAGCGTGCCCCCCCAAATTCTTTTCTAATGTTTGGCAGACAGAACACATTCATCTCAATACCATGGGGGCATTACTTACCGTATCCTGTATCCACAGAATTCCTTTTATATTCTTAGTCCCATGAGCAGAACCTGGGCTATAGGCTTCCAATAAAGAGTCTGCTTGAAGGCTGGGGGGTTACAGCAGTGCAAGCTGACTAGGACTCCTGCTCTGCTATGGGGCCTGGAGAGAGCCCATAACTCTGCTTATGGAGAGTGTGACTAGGGCACCCAGGAGAGAGGAGACATGCTGATTCAACCTATCACCTGTGCAACTTCCACAGCAGGGCTCCAGCTGAGCCTCCCTCTGGCCAAAATGCCAGGAGGGCTGGCAGTGGACATGTTGCCCGCCCACCTCATGGGTGAATGCCCCTGCTGACACAGTTGCCCTCATTGGCAGTTTTCCCCCTCTTCCCTTCCACCTCTGGACTGAATGAAACTGTAAATATTTATTGTAGCTAAGATTAACCATCTAACCACCCATTAATTCAGTGGCTCTTCTGAACAAGATGTGTTGGTGGTGATGTACCTTCTCAGGTGTGAGAATAATTACGGCTGCCACTTAAATAGCCCCTTTGCCCTTGAAGGGCTTGTCAGACTTTACAAACCGACTACAGACTATGGCTCCGGGGCTTCCCTTGGCTGGGATGCAGAGGGCAGAGGAAAGTAAAAGAGGCCACAGCAGCCCCAACAGAAGTGGAAGGAAAGAGTAGAGGCAACACGACTTGCTACTCCTTTCCTGGAAGCCCCCACTAAGTCATCTCCCTGTAGTCACAGATCCTTATCCCATAGGGTTGGATAGGGGAATAGGGACAGGTGCTGGAACCGGGGACAAAGTGCCAGAGAGCAACTGCTCTGAAGCTTGCACCCTTCTGAAACCAGTGCAATTAGTGCTGGGAAAGCCACCAAAAGTTAGTGCTTCCACGAGTCTGAGGTGATCTGTCCATCCACTTCCCTTTGTACCGGAGCATGCCAAACCTTCCCTAGTACAAATAGTAGTCCACAACTGTGGTATCATCTTTCCCATTGGAGTGAAGAAAGTCCTTGCATGGCTTGAACCCTGGCCTCCTGCCAGGTTCCTG
Source organism: Emys orbicularis (assembly GCF_028017835.1). Lineage (NCBI taxonomy): Eukaryota > Metazoa > Chordata > Testudines > Emydidae > Emys > Emys orbicularis. The sequence continues at coordinate 260,154,662 of NC_088683.1, read as the reverse complement.
TGCAAGGGAGGAATAATGGCAAGACAGGGTTGCCAGGTTACTTTCACAGCTGCTACTGGGCTGTTGCGGAAGCTGTTTAGTGCCTTCATCTAAAACAAAACCCCAGATGGGAGTGGAGGGAGGTCTACACATGACTAACTTAAATCCAATCACTGAAATGCAGCTGCCTCTGGGGGTAGAAAAGTAGCCTTTCAGCAGCGCACAGTAACACTCTCCAACAGTTCAAGAAAGGAAAGGAAAAATATCCATATCCAATTGCAACTATAGGGTAATATACAGGCCGTGTGTAACTTACTCAATTTTTGCTTAGCCAAGAGACACAGTAAAGACCTTATTCTTGCAAAATAAAATCCTTAAAGAAAACCCCATTACTATACACTCTCTCAGCATGATACAACATATGGGGAGAAAGTCATCCCTCAGGCTGTTTTCCTATTTGTAACTTTGAATGCACTTAGATACCATAATAGCGGCCGCATAATATAGACAGGTAATCAAACCATCTCTCTTATTTGATACCTGGATGATCTCAAAAGACCTCTGCAGTCATACTGAATCCACTGTTGCACACTAATGGATTTCTTCTCCTTGCACCTTCACCAAAGTAATGTCTTAGCCTTAAGATTCCCCCCCCCCCCTTAGAGTTTAGTACTGTAATCTTCTGCCAAGCAGCGGCAGATTCCAGGGCATTGCAGGTTGGCTCTCCATTGGAAGACAAATCAGTGATGTAGAGTCAGGATATAGTGCAACTTGTTTAATTTTCACTGTAAACACCAGTCCTTGCACAGAATTGGGCACTAACAGCTTGCAGGAAATCCCCTATTTCAGCAATCTCAGCCAAAAAACAAATGCCTACTTCCCAGGAAGCAACTCTGTCCCAAGAGCTAACTCTGTTTAAGAGACCTAACTCTCTTGCTGCTTGCAACAGCTCCCCCCCACCCTCCCAAAAAGAAAGAGTATCATAAAACCAACCATTCAGCATTGTTTTAAAGTCAGACCGTGCTCCTGCATTAAGAAACAGAATTTCTAAGACTGTTACAGTGCCGTCTGGTGACTCATCATAACAGTATAAAACATTGCTGCCTTTAACCAGGACTGTGTGACAGGGTGACAGAGGACACATGGGGGACTCAAAATATAAACTAGGCCTTTCCTCCTGCTGATTACTGCTACCACAATAAGCAGAACCAGTTGCCATATGTAAAACAGGACAACAAGATTTCTCAGGCCTTGTCTACACTACGAGAGTACTTCGATTTTAGTTAATTCGACTATGTGGAATCGATATTACTAAGTCGAACGTGTGTGTCCACACTAAGGACAGTAATTCGACTTTGTGAGACTTTGTGAGTCCACACTAACGGGGCAAGCGTCGACATTGGAAGCGGTGCACTGTGGGCAGCTATCCCACAGTTCCCGCAGTCCCCCCTGCCCTTTGGAATTCTGGGTCGAGCCCCAAATGCCTTCTGGGTAAAAAAATGTGTCGAGGGTGCTTTTGGGCGCCTGTCGTCATCCGTCCGTCACTCAAGCCCTCCCTCCCTCCCTCCCTCCCTGAAAGCGCCGGCGGGAAATAATTTCGCGCGCTTTTCTGATTACTGACAGCGCGGACGCCACAGCAGTGCGAGCATGGATCCCGCTGCGACCATCGCTGCAGTTGTGGCAGTTCTCAACGCCTCGCAGCTTCTCCTCCACCTGTACCAGAGGCAGCTGCAGATCAATCATGAGAGGAGGCTACGGCACTACCGTGACGGCATGAAGTCGGACACTAGCTCCGACCTCTCTGAGAACATGAGACCCAGCGCCCAGGACATCTCGCTGTCACTGGGTCTTGTTGATACTGTTGAACGGCGATTCTGGGCCCGTGAAACCAGCACGGAATGGTGGGACCGCATAGTGCTGCAGGTCTGGGATGAATCCCAGTGGCTGCGCAACTTTCGCATGCGGAAGGGGACTTTCCTCGAACTGTGTGAGTTGCTGTCCCCTGCCCTGAAGCGAAAGGACACCCGGATGCGGGCAGCCCTGACTGTCCAGAAGCGAGTGGCCATAGCCCTCTGGAAGCTCGCAACGCCAGACAGCTACCGGTCCGTCGCTAACCAGTTTGGCGTGGGCAAGTCTACCGTGGGGGTTGCTGTTATGCAAGTAGCCAGGGCAATCGTCAAGCTACTGCTATCTAAGGTAGTGACCCTGGGAAACGTGGAGCTCATCAGAGATGGCTTTGCCGAGATGGGATTCCCAAACTGCGGTGGGGCTATAGATGGGACTCACATCCCTATCCTGGGACCGGACCACCAGGCCAGCCAGTACATCAACCGGAAGGGCTACTTTTCCATGGTGCTGCAAGCACTGGTGGACCATCGGGGACGTTTTACCAATATCTACGTTGGATGGCCTGGCAAGGTTCATGACGCTAGGGTGTTCAGGAACTCTGGTCTGTGTAGACGGCTGCAGGAAGGTATTTACTTCCCGGACCACAAAGTAACTGTTGGGGATGTGGAGATGCCTACAGTCATCCTCGGGGACCCTGCATACCCGCTAATGCCCTGGCTCATGAAGCCCTACACTGGCGCACTGGACTCAGGGAAAGAACTATTCAACTACCGGCTCAGCAAGTGCAGAATGGTGGTGGAGTGTGCTTTTGGCCGTCTCAAGGGCAGATGGAGAAGCCTACTCACTCGCTGTGATCTCAGCGAGACCAATATCCCCATTGTGATAGCTGCTTGCTGTGTGCTCCACAATTTGTGTGAGAGCAAGGGGGAGACCTATATGTCGGGGTGGGAGGTTGAGGCAAATAGCCTGGCTTCTGATTACGTCCAGCCAGACAGCAGGGCGATTAGAAGATCACAGCGGGACGCACTGTGCATCAGGGAGGCTTTGAAAGCCAGGTTCCTGACTGAACAGGGTCTCCAGTGACTTTTTACTTTGTGGACACAGATGCTGAACCTGCCCCCGTTTCTTTACCCAGTTACTGTTGACTATCCTTCCAAGTTACATACCCCCTTCCCCACCTTCCCAACAAATAAAATCTGTTCTGTTCTGTTAATGAACAAGGTTCTCTTTTTTACTGTTTTCGCGGGAATGTTTTAAACCGGGGACGCAGACTGTGGCGGGGGGCGGGCTTACTGTTTTGATGCAAATGATGCTTCTAAAGTCCGGGAATGACAGGCTCCGCAGTGCTGCATTGGTTGTTTCAACGCAGCCTGCCAGCAGTCCTGGGCGGGACTGGATGTATGTGTCGGCCAAGTGACTTTCTGGCAGGGGGCGGAGGGTAACAGATCCCCTGCTGCGTGGCTCTGTGATCCAGGATAAGGACCGCGGCATAGGATCTCTAACTGCCCTCCCCCGACACAAAGTCACAGATCAACCCCCTCGCACCCCAGAACAAGAAAACCGCCTCCCAGACTGACCAGGGTAACTGGTGACTGTGCTGTGTATGTGTCCTGATGCTGGACCTGCCCCCGCCTCTGTAGCCTGCTACAGGTGACTGTCCTGTCCAAGTAACAAACCCCTTCCCCCCCTTCAGACAGAATCCCCTCCAAAAGACACTCTCGGAAACAGTACTTAACAGAAACAGATGTTTTATTACGAACCGCACATGAAAAGGGGGGGGGGGAAGGAAACTTGGACATGGGCTAGTGTGAGATGGGTAGGAAAGGACTTTTCAAAGTTTGGAACGAGAGCCTTCCATTGCTGCAGCAGTGTGCAGTGGCCGACTGACAGTTTTAACGGCCCTTGCCGCCCCTCCTTCTTTGTACTTTTGGTGAGGGGGGTGTGGGACTTGGTGGCGGGGGAGGGCGGTTAGAGATAGACAGCAGCAGTGCTCTGTCCTCCTGCCTCCGGTCTTGCAGAACATCCACTAGGCGCCGGAGCGTCTCCGTTTGCTCCCTCATTAGTCCAAGCAGGGTTTGAGTAGCCTGCTGGTCCTCCTGGCGCCACCTCTCCTCCCGTTCCATGACTGCTCTGTGCATTTGTGACAAGTTCTCCCTCCACTGTGTCGTCTGGGCTGCCTGCTCTCGTGAGCACTCCATAAGTTCATAAAACATGTCTTCACGAGTTTTTCTCTTCCTTCTTCTAATCTGCGCTAGCCTCTGGGAGTGTGATGCCAGGCTGGGTTGGGAGACAGTCGCAGATGTGTCTGTGGGAATGGGAAAAAGGGAGTAAATTCCTGAGACAGATAAATGAAGTTGCTAACAAAGAGCATAGTCTTTCTCTGTGAACAACACCATGCACTGCACCTTTCACATGCGCACTCAGGACAAGGTCGAATTTTCGGCCCTCGCCTTATGTGTCTGGGGTCCTGCAGTTGCGATCAGAGAAGCGTTGCAGGACACCTCTACTTCTGCTGCGGGCAAACATGGTAAGCCGTAGACTTGTGGCAGCTTAAACATGTAATAGTAGCACTGGGCTCCTTTCGCACTGAATGCAAGGCCACTCTCTGCTGGCAGCAATCAGGGAAGCATGAGCTCTGCCCCTGTCCCACCACCTCGCGGCTGTCCCCGGGAAAGATCCCTGTATGCTGCCCCTCTGCCGCCTCCACCGCGTGGCTGTAAAGCAGTCCAAATACTAACATTCCCCTCCCTAATTTAAAGCAGGGCGTCATGTGTGACATAACCCTCATGAGGATCTCGGAGACCGAGAGGGGAAGGATGCTGCGTGAATGCATGCAGAGGCCTGGGCCGTATGCCGCCATGCTGTGCCGCGCACTGATCCCCGACTACCTCATGGACTCATGGCGTGGGAACGTGTGCTACCACGGGGGACCAAACAAGATTGCCCTGCCGTTGAACCTCGTGCGCATGCTGGAGCGGTACCTCCAGGAGAGCTATGCGGAGCTATCCCAGGAGGACTGTCTGTCCATTCCCGGGCACATTGACCGCCTTTTCCTTTAAGTTGAGCATAACGGACTACAGAGTGGAGGGGCCGTGTTGTGGACTAATCATGAATATCCGGACAGTACTTGATTTTCTATACATAGTTAGTAGTAAAAAGTTTACTAAGCCAAATAAATCATGAACAACAAATTACTGAAATAGTTATTATTCCTGTTTTGTTATAAATAAAAGTTTCTATGTTTAACTGAGTGACTGAAAAGCCCATTCTTAACAATATAAATATTCCACTTATGTTAAAATGAAATGTTTAGATGTTTAAAGCACTCACTGCTTGATCCTTCCCCTGATTCGGTGTCCGGGGTAAGGGCTGTGGACGGTTGGTAGGGGATCTCGGTAAGGGTGATGAAGAGCTCCTGGCTGTCGTTGAAATCAGCGGTGCAAGCGCTGTCGACTGCCTCGTCCTCCTCATCTCCTTCCTCATCTTCCCCGTCACCTAACATTTCCGAGGAGGAACCGGTCGTGGACAATATCCCATCCTCGGAGTCCACGGTCACTGGTGGGGTAGTGGTGGCGGCCGCACCTAGGATGGAATGCAGTGCCTCGTAGAAACGTGATGTGTGGGGCTGGGATCCGGAGCGTCGGTTTGCCTCTTTGGTTTTTTGGTAGCCTTGTCTCAGCTCCTTGATTTTCACGCGGCACTGCGTTGCATCCCGGCTGTATCCTCTCTCTGCCATGGCTTTAGAGATCTTCTCATAGATCTTTGCATTCCTTCTTTTGGAGCGCAGCTCTGAAAGCACGGACTCATCGCCCCAGACAGCGATGAGATCCAACACCTCCCGATCAGTCCATGCTGGGGCCCTCTTTCTATTAGATTGCACGGCCAACTCTGCTGGAGAGCTCTGCATCGTTGCTAGTGCTGCTGAGCTCTCCACGCTGTCCAAACAGAAAATGAGATTCAAACTGGCCAGACAGGAAAAGGAATTCAAATTTTCCCGGGGCTTTTCCTGTGTGGCTGGTCAGAGCATCCGAGCTCGAAGTGCTGTCCAGAGCGTCAACAGAGTGGTGCACTGTGGGATAGCTCCCGGAGCTATTACCGTCGATTTCCATCCACACCTAGCCTAATTCGATATTGCCATTTCGAATTTAGCGCTACTCCTCTCGTTTTCGAGGATTACAGAAGTCGAATTTAAAAGAGCTCTATTTCGAACTAAGTAGCTTCCTGGTGTGGACGGGTGCAGGGTTAATTCGATGTAACGGCGCTAAATTCGATATAAGCTCCTAGTGTAGACCAGGCCTCAGTCTGTGGCTCGTCCAGTCTTAGTGCCTGTCTGTGAAGCCCTGCCTCCCCACATGCAATCTTTTCCTTGTCTTTCCACCAGCGCCTTTTAGTACTCCTTCTCCTCATCACCTGTGGAAGGCAAACAGAAAATTATCCCCTTATGTTCTGGGGACAAAGTAGTGCCCTGGTACCCTGCCACAGGTGACTAGTGACAAACCAAAATGTGCCCAATACCTTAGCCAAAATTCTGGCAGACATTGCATATAAGCACCCATCAGAAACCCTGTGCCAAGCAGGGGCTGTGCAGGCTGAAAGTTGGCTTCCCCTTCCTAGTAATCCCCAGCACTACACAAAACAGAAGCCCTAAAGGTGATTTTCAGGCAGAGTTTAAGATTCAGAAGCCTTGATCGCCATGTTTTTATATACCCGCTCTTACTTTGGAAATGGCCTGTATACAGATCCCTGCGCTGATTATTTAGGCTTCCAGAAAGAATAAATTCTACAAGATAAAACAGGAAGGTTTGCTGCTATCCAGAATATGGGAGCATCTTAGAGCTAGTTTGTAAACCCATGTATGTGCCTCTTTGGAGGTAACTGTGTATTGAAACAGCATTTGGTCCTTAGGCAAAAAATAAGTGAACTGCTGCCTGTGGTAATCTAAAAATATGACTTAATACAGTGGTGATATTACTATTTTTAATTTGGCTTCTGTATGTGCTCAGTAATGATTTTTCATAACAATTTATTAGCCCCAGGCTTTTACTCTGCTCTGCATTAAAGTACTTTAGCAACCGTAAAAAGCTACAGGTCTAAAAATCTATGGTTTCATAGATGTCTTCCTCACAGTGCAATACTGAAAAGTGGCCTAGACTATCCAATTATTTTGGCTTTGGCTTTTCTGTTTGTCTTGAGACTTTATTGCAAGTCACCCACTTTCATCTTGCTGGAAATGTGAAAGCTGTATGTTAGAAATCTGGTAGATGCACAGAGATGTGCACTGACAAATCACAAAAAAAATCCTAAATATTATACATTTGTAACCTTGTTACATTGGGATTTTCTATACAAAAAGCTTCTGCTGATATCAAATTCCCTTTTGGCCCAAGCTGCCACCTTTATTCACAGTAAAAATGAGTAAAGGTGGCTATATGCACCACAAGAGTTTAGCCCAGAATCCCTATTGATCTCAGTCGGGAGTGTTACTTAAAAAGTATTGGCACAATCTGGTCCAATATTTGGAATTTGCTGCTTACAATGAAAAAATACAATTGTAGCATTTGACATTATTTATGATCCAACTAAGCACCAAGTTTTGAAATAATCAGATGCAGAATAAAGGAATTTCAGCTCTGTAAATAAACAAAAATTCTATTAGAGAAAATACCAGACTCCATCATTGACTTCTACTTCTACCTGGAACACCCACAAGATCCCAAACTTTGACTAGCCACTCAGTTCAAAAAGGGACACAAGACTATGTTTGCATAATTTGTCTATAGAGTCAGACTTAGGGTATGCCTGCACTGTAGTCAGAAACCCATGGCACAACTGTGGCTGGCTGGGGTCCTCTGACTTGGGCTTGGGCTGCAGGAACATAAAATTACAGTGTAGATGTTTGGGCTGGGCTGGAGTCTGGGCTCTGAGACCTAGCAAGGAGGAGAGTCTCTGAGCACGAATGTCTACATTGCAATTTTAGAGTCCCACAGCCAAGGCCCTGCAAGCTCAAATCAGCTGACCCAGGCTCGGAGACTTGGTGCTGTGGAATTTGTAATCGCAGCATACATATAGCCTTAGTGAACCTGATACTCCTTGTTTACACTGGAGTAAATCAGGAGTGACTCCAGTGGAGTAGGTGGAGTTACACCATTTTAAAATCAGTGCTGGTGAGAGAAGGGGCACCCAGGCTGTGTGCACTAGTGTTAGGGCTTTATTAAACAAGTCATCCTTTTTACTCATTTGGTTTTAATTGTAAAAAAAGCATCATGACATAATACAGACGTACTTTTAAAAATCTTTATTTTTTAAGTTTTTTGCAAGGAACAATATAGGCACTCAATAACCTAGAATTAAGAGTGAAACATTAGAAGTGCCTTCCTCCATGGTTGGATAACCTTACTGGTGTGTGGAAATATAAAACCTTTTCTTATTCTGAGACTGAATGTTTCCTTTCACATTCCTTTCCAGATAATGCACATATTTGATCCCTATCCCACAACGATACTAGAGTAACAATCACAGTTCTTGTAGTTATAGAAGAGTCAGATGGAGAAACTTTAAAAAGAACAACCCTAAGTGAGATCTGAAAGATCTTCAGAACTGGAAGAGGGGAAGGTTATTCTACTGAATTCAAATTCATGGTATCTGACAAACTGGTTGCATGTGAGTGACAGAGGGGAGACTGAATCCAAATATTTATTACAGATTTTTTTTTTAAAGGGAGGGTTTTTAGTGAATGTTAATTTGCATGTTTGCGAACGTCTAATGACATACAAGCACCAATAATTGATCTATGTGATTTAATGATAAACAAATAGATGATACTTTACCAACCTAATTTTAACATTTTAATTTAGGGTCTATAAAACCAGCTAAGCATATGGCCCTATTTCCTTATGACTATAAACTAAGGTTTAAAAAAAATAACCCCGAATAACTCATTCTGCAGAGAAGGCAACCACATATCTAGCTGAAGTTTTGGACCTGGCTTGTGTGTTTACACAAAATGTGGTTGTGAACTCAATCCAACGTTCCATATATACTCAAAATTCCCATGGAACTCAGGAGGAGTATGGGTGCAAAAACCAGCCCTAAAATAGTGGTTTGATTTCCAGGAAGTGCACTTGTACTTCCTCAAAATCCACAAATACTGACCCTATTGAATAAATGTTGCTGTCCTAAAATCTGTAGCTGTAGTTGCTGATATACGCTTACTGTACTTGCAGGTTATATTTTAAAGCTGTGCTGAAAAATGTGCCAACTCAGACCTAGACTCCTATTTTAACAGCTAGTAGTTCATACAGATAGAGAGCAATACCCAAGATAAGAAAACTAGATAGTAGGCCAAGATTTCTGTTAGGCTCCTAAATGCATACATAAATGTGGGACAGATTTTCAGTCGTGCTGTGCACTGAGCAGCTCCCATTCACTGCAATGGGAGCTGTGGATTGCACAGTATTTTTAAGAGAGTCCGGCTCATGCCTAAAAATGGATTTAGGAGCTTAAATTTAGGCTTCTGTTTTTAAAAATGTCGGCTCTAATACACAATGACAGCACAGATCGCATTCAAGTAGGGCTGACCCCCTGCAGCTTTAATGTGCAGGCGCCGGGTGGACTTGAGTTCCGCTTTTATGTATGTTTACAGTAGGGCTGGTTGAACATTTTCCATCTAAACTATGTTTCTGTGGAAAAATCAGTTTTTGACTAAACTAACTTTTTTTTGCAAAATGTTTCTGCTTTCTGCAGAAACTAAATATTTGGTCAAATGGCGCAGTCTTTGAAAGCCAAAAAGTTTTCAGTTTTCATCTGAAAACCAAAATATTTTAATTGGAAAAGCCACCACAGTGTCTCTTAGGAGTTGTACTTTGGATGCCTCCTGTCCCCATTCTCCTCTATGGGCCAAACTCTCCATCAAGACTTCATCTCCCATGATGTACTGTCTCCCCTTACCAAGAGTGGAGACCATAGTGCATCATGGGAGACAGTCTGATCAGGGAACGTGGCCCAGAGGAGAATGGGTGCATGAAGCACCTGAACTACAACTACCATGAGACACTGCAGCAGCATTTCCTGTTAAAACAAAACTTCAGCTTTTAACCAAAATATTTTCAATTGAAAATGTCAACAAAAATAACTTTCATTTTATTGAAATTTTCTGCAGAAAAAAATCACTTTCTCTACTTTACTGGTTTTGGACAGTGGTATATGATTAAGGCCCTGATGCTTAATTCCCATTGCCTTCAATGGGAATTAGTCTCGTGTATAAAATTAAACACATGCTTAAGTGCTTTGCTGAATTAAGGCCTAAGTCAGTTGGTTGTGACCAACAACAGCATCAATCGCAATGTGATTATGGACAAGGATATGACAGAGTAAGGACTTAGCTATCTGCTTCCCCTTCTGCGACCCACCACACCAGTCATGGTCCATAAAGATGCTGTAATTGACAGAGCCTAAAATGAAATTCTGGGCCTGGGGATTCCCGTACCCATTGAAGTTAATGAGAGCCTTTTCATTGACTTCCGTGGGTGTTGTATCAAACCCATAAGGCATTTCAGGAGGGTTCACAGCTATGTACAACTTTACTACAACCGATCAGAATGAGTCCATGACTGCCCACCCACCCTTTCATGTAAAGCTTCTCTCAGTGAAGATGGCAGAGCTATGGGAGAAGATCCAGGTGGTGTCTCACAGAATCTATAAATGAACCTCCAAGCAATAAGAAGTTTGGCTCCTCTGGCAGTTATTTCTGCCCTGGGCACAAACTGTAGAACTTATTTGGCATCTCTGTGGATAACTTTACCTTTGTAGCTTAATGTAAAACACAAAATAGTAGTAAACTGGGTTTTCGTAAGGCAGATTTTAGTAGATCATCACACATGGTAAATGGATCAAGTATACAGTCTTTTCAGAGAGAGAAAAATCAAAGAAAGGGGTTTAAGTCATAGCGAATCAGGAATAACAAAGCTAATTATTATTTATTAATGTGCCCACAGCTCCAGCTTTTAGCCATGAATTATAATATTATCTACCACAGGTAAGTGCAAGCTGGAAATGAATATTAAAAAGATTGCCTGATATAGTATAGCAATGGAAGTCATGTGGCTGAAGTGCTATGTAGATTTTGCATATTTATCTCTAGTTTCAGTATTGTGAAATTTGACTTTGTTCAAACTAGCAGAAATGTTTAGGTAAATGGGCAACTGCACAGAAATTTTCCATTTATTATGCAATACAGAAATTTCCCCCACCTGTGAAGAGCAATACTGAAACTGCTTCTTATACCTATTATGCTGGGAGGTTATCATCAGTTACAGACCTGGGGAAAGCTGATGGGTGTCCTAAGCACCCTTCATTCAGGCTAAATAGAAGCAGCAATTAAATTCCCCTCTGTGTATAGCTGATATAATAGAAGCCCTCACCCAAAGCACTGGCCAGAATGTGAAGGCCTGAGCAGAAGTTGAACCATGTGGGCTGAGGGGTTTCCCTGAGGACTGGGGCATTGAGTGTATGTGCAGGGAGGAGGGAGGAGGGGTGGGGGAGAAAGGCAAGAGAAGCAGTCATATATGTGGCCCTGAACAGAAGGTCAGAGACAGATCTTATTATGGGCACAATATTTGCTGGAAAAGCAGACTCAGACTTCTGAACAAGGAAACTGCCTCCTGTTCTTCATTCCTGCTGTGTTCAGGACTTGGTGTCCACTCTTTATAATTAAACAGGATTGCACCAAAAGAAATACTCCATCATTAATTTCTCCTCCTAATGGAAACAACTGGCAAGGTCCCAAATACTGGCTAACTTCTCAGGCCAAAGGGGCAACATGATCTGGACATCATAGGCCCGATATTATGTGGATTGGCACAGGTTACTGAATAGGGTTGTACCAGTCATGCTTTGCTCTGGCTAGTTCCCAGGGAGTATGTAATGGAACCACCTGATTTATACAGTCTTTCTCTAGCATGCAAGAGGCATGGGAGTATTTTCTTCCCTTAGGCTAATTTAGAGACAAGACCAGGAAGATGAAACTAGGAGGATATAACAATTTTTAATTAAGGAACCATGAATCTGTATAGCAGCCACAAAATGAATAAGCCACTTAGACTCAGAAGAGTGTATGTTTACACAGTACCTACAATAATAAAAAAGATCCCATCGAAGGGCACAGGTACATCTTTCCAGTTTTCCAGAGACTTGTATATCACAGACCATCCATAAGGCTATCATATATTACCTTTCATTGATCTTTCATCTCATTAGTGCTTTCTAATATTCGTGAACATATTTAATGTCCACCAGCATGATCCTTACCAGGTTTGCCAACAAAGCTAAGATGCATAAGACTGCAAGTGGACACAAATTATCTCTCCCCCCCCCCCCCAGCCCCAGGATAAACTGTATAACATGTGAATGGCAAATATATTTTCTGTGAAGTTAAAAAATAAAGACCATCACTATATTGTGAAGTTATATCACAGTATACTCTACACACATACAAAAAAACATACAGAGAGAAATGCAACTGTCTTATAACTTAATGGTTCTTTTTGGTACAACACAACCTGCTTTATAGAACAAGAATATTTCCACAGAGGGTTTTTTTTTAAAGGAACTTTACCTCCCTGCTGTCAAAGTCCACAATCTGCCAGTAACTTACTAGCCTATAGAACTTCAGTGCCACAGGGCAAGGCAAAGCTATATAGCTGGCGCTAACTGGATCAGGGTGGGACTGACTATGCTGAGACAATTAGATGACTGAAAATAACCATAAACATCTGCAGCAAGGCAACAAGCTGTACATTACGGAATTGGCTAATTAACCTTTGTTTCTGACAAAAAAACAGTTTTTATTAGGAAAGGCACTCACGTGGAGTCGTGGAAGTAAAATGATCTCGATTGTTTATTTCTGTAGGAGACGTAAGTCAACTATAGTTCTAAGATATATCATGTGCTAACCGATGAGGGTGAGGGAAAGAAGAGCTTTGTGCTGTCAGCTGAAAAGTCAGAAAATGGAAAAAGTTTATGCAAACAGAAGAACTTAATAGACAAATTAATCTGATATCGTTAGAAGTGTTATGGGTAGATCTTGAGGAGGTAGAACTGAAAATGCATTGAGAAAATATTATCTGTCTCTTGGTATTAAATAAGGTTATTTATTGGACTGAAACCATTCAAACACCAAAGAATTAATCTAATTATGACAAGACTGCACATTGCAGAGTTGCTACTGCCCTCTTCCTAGTTTGTCCCTCCTAGTTCCACAGGTGTTTTCCCGCCAGATTCCTCTGCTCATGTTAATAGGAGAATGCTGATGGGCAGGGCTCTACCAAATTCACGGCCATGAAAAACACGTCACAGACCGTGAAATCTGGTCTCCCACTGTGAAATTTGGTCTTTTGTATGCTTTTACCCTATACTATACAGATTTCACGGGGGAGACCAGCGTTTCTCAAACTGGGGGTCCTGACCCAAAAGGGAGTTGCGGGGGAGGGGAGTGGGGTTACAAAGTTATTTATGGAGGGGGGATTGCCACCCTTACTTCTGTGCTGACTTCAGAGTTGAGCAGCCGGAGAACGGCGGCTGTTGGCCGGGTGCCCAGCTCTGAAGGCAGCACCCCGTCAGCAGCAGCGCAGAAATAAGGGTGGCAATACCATACCATGCTACCCTTACTTCTACACTGCTGCCTGCAGAGCTGGGTGGATGGAGAGTGGCAGCTGCTGACTGAGGGCCCAGTTCTATAGGCAGCAGCGCAGAAGGGTGGCAATACCATACCATGCCATCCTTACTTCTGCACTGCTGCTGGCAACAGCTCTGCCTTCAGAGCAGGGCTCCTGGCCAGCAGCTGCCACTCTCCAGCTGCCCAGCTCTGAAGGCAGCAGTAAGGGTAGCAGTACCGCAACCCCCCCTACAGTAACCTTGCAAACCCCCCACCCCCAGCTCCTTTTTGAGTCAGGATCCCTACAATTACAATACCATGAAATTTCAGATTTAAATATCTGAAATCATGACATTTATTATTTTAAAAATCCTATGACTGTGAAATTGACTAAAATGGACCATGAATTTGGTAGGGCCCTACTCACGGGCCTATATTTGGGTAATGGATCCTTTAAAGGAATAGTCAGAAATGGATGGAGTATATAAACAAGATGGACATCAATAAAACAAAACAAGATAAAAGGGTATTTTGAATGGCTTAAGAGAATGAAAAACACTTTAGAAAATAAGTGAATCAAAAGATTTAGGGCCTTACTCATGGTGAATGAGACAATAGGATGACTCACAGGTCATGTGCTACTCAAATGCTATTGAAATTAGGCCATTTGGAGAGATTATGAATGGTCTGAGTCTTATTAAATGCAATACTACTACTAATAATAACACTTAACTCTTTTAATCTTCAAAAGGAATTTACAAGAAGACCGGAGAACTTGCAAAAAGGACAACTTGAAGAAGATTTACCGGTGAGCAAAAACACAACTGTTATGCATTGTATCTAATCAAAAGACAGCCCTTAAGCTAGATTCTGAATTCCATTAAAGTGGTGTAATTCTGGAGTAGTCACATTGTAGTAGGTCTAGATTTACATCACTGTAATTGAGATCAAAATCTAATCAATTTTGAATTACATCACATTACTGCTTAACAGATATGGACATGTTCATTCTTTTCATCCAAATGCAGCACTATGGACTCAATTGGGGTAGTTAATGCTAGTTTATTATAGCTTCAGAAACAGCAACCACCATAAGTAAGGTTAGAACATGTCCAAAAATGCAGGAAAATGTTCATTCCCCTGCCCCCTCAATTTTTCATGAAAATTTATCAGCATTTCAAATTTCCAAAACATTTCAGCCACTATACACTGATAAAAACAACAAAATTCTCAGTAAAATTTCAAAATTTTGACTAGCTCTAGTAAAGATTGCAGAGGGGTTTCCATTCTAATTTTTTTTCAGTCATTTATAACTTCCTGAACATATAAGTTGTCGTTAATTTATTTTTCTTATGATCTGTCTTGCATCACAGGGCAGGTGAGTTTTTAGGAGTTCTTTGAAGGACAATGTGGAAGCTCTGCACAGCTTAATTGGGAATTAGTTCCAGATATAAAAAGTGGCGTAGGAGGTGCCACAAGTTGAGCATAGAAGCAGAAGAAGCAGTTACGAGTGATGGAACAGACAGAATGGAAGAGGTTGAAGGAAAATGAGGAGGGCAGAGATGTAGATATAGGTCAAATTACTAAATGCTCGAAGATGAAGAGGAAAAGTTTAAAGTTTATGCAAAAGGAGATGGATCCTGCGAGAGATTAGCCAAAAAGTGGAGACATTGTCTAAGTGATGGGAAAGGAAACTGGATTGTGGATGCACTCAGTTTATAGAAAATTATTTATTATTAAACATTCAGCACCTGGATTTGATTAAAATATTACACGATGCACCGGCTCAGTAGTTAAAATGAAAGTTTCAAAATCTCTGAAAGACTGAAAATTGTGACAAAGTCTGAGACAAGGCAATAAAAGTTTTATAGCTAAATAAAATAGGACAATATAAGAAAATGGAGTGCTTTCTTACTAGGAATGGAAACAACACACTAGTTGCAATTGAAAATGAATGCTCTATTTTAGCTTTTTTTGAATATTAGAACAAAAATCAATAATTTAACCTGGGTTGTTGTTTTTTAAAACAAAGGCGAAGGCATACATTGCTGTGTGCCAAACATCTAGGGGAAGTGTTCTTCCTTTAGGAAGTGGTATAATACCCAGAGTATGAGAAGGTGCTCTATTATAATGCATTGTGTGTGCCTGTACATATCTCACGTGCGTCACTTTGGAAGTTTCCACCCAGAAATGTTTGGGTTGCTCATTTACCAGAAAGTACACCTTTAGGTCACAGATCTCTTTTGACCTTTGCCCCTGTTTTAATTACTCCCAACTAAAACCGAGGGACCTGAAGTTAGTGAACCACATAATTTGTAATTTAATCATAAGAGGTATTCTGTATTTTGTTGCATAGAACAGGTTTTTGACTCCCTACCTGTAACAGAACTTCTTTGTTTTCCAATCACACGCTCCTATGCACATATAGTGGAGTTTTGGAAAACGTAAGCAAGAATACCAAACTCTCATGACCTTTACATGGTGATGATTTGATTATCTGGGGGAAGTACCCAACTTTTAAAAGTTTTGCTGAAGCTTAAACATGCATGACCTAGTATTTCAACAATATTTTTTTCAGGGAAGCATCAGAAAAGGAAGTTTGTCAAATGCATATGCCTAATAACAAAAAACAAAGCTTGAATTTTAGGTACAGAAAAGTCACATCTGCCGTTTAGCTTACTATGCTGGAAGCTGCAAAGTTCTTATATGTAAAATAGAAGTCCCGACCTATATATGAAAAGTTGAACCAGTTTAATTTAAGATGCTATGTTAGTTAAATCAGTGCTACTTTGTGTGTGGATGGTTGATACAGGCTAAGCTGACGTGAGCCAGGTTTAAATCAATGAAAGAGAGTCCAGCACACAGTTACACCACCTTTAGTTAAACCAGTGCCACTTCTGTGTACAGTTGTAACAATTGTGTAACACAGTGAAGTTCTTGTCACCTGCTTGTAAAAACTAGAAGTTTGACACTATAATGAACTTTGGGAGCAGCAACAGGGGATCTATATTTCATTGGAATTAGCCAAGAAAATATCCTTTAAATTATTTCAATCATTCAAGTAATTTCAGGTCAAAGTATTTGCTTACATCTTTAATTGCGCAATGTATTTTTCACTTAGATTTACTTAAGACTGCAAACCGGTTGGGGTAAAAGAGGTCTCTTTGTTATGTATATGTTATGCCACAAGTGGGGCTTTGATCCCTATTAAAGCCTCTAAGCCCAACACAAATATTACATAATTTGTTTTATCTTGGAAAGCTACTTTGAGGCTTTTCACCAGCTAAAGACTGAGTTTTTCACATGTTGCATACTCCTATAAGGACAATATTAAAACATTGGAGTCCATGGATTTCATTTAGAAAACATTAGCAACATGCCACTAACACAAGCAGGATAAAAACAGAACCATGTCCAACATAGTTGCCCCTTTTCGACCCAAGCTGCTAGTCAAAGTTAAGGTCCGTGGCAATGTTCCAGCTAGAAGTAGTAATTGATGGCACCTGATATTTTCTTTGACGCAGCCTTGTTTATCTACAAGAAATGTACAAAATCCTCCCTCTGAATGCAGGCAGAGCCATGAACAATAGGAGCAGTTTCTTAGCTTACAGCCCCAAGTCTCTTAAGAATAGATCCAAAAACTGTCTCTCAAGCTTTTCCCAGGCTCACACTGTGCTCACTGGCTACTGTTTTGGCTTTCCTGCTTGTCTCTCTCTCACTGGTTTTGTATGTTCACTCACACACATAAACCTGGTCACAATACCAAGTGGACCCATCTCCCACTGCCCACCTGGTGCTAGTTTTTGGGTAGACTCTCTTAGGCATAGGGGGACCATGTTTCTGAAAACTGAGCCACCCCTCTCCCCTCCACCACACACAGGGTTCATCAGAACCACCCTCCCACGCTGGCCAGGGCTGGGTGTGAGCACCCGAGCCCCGTACCACCTGCAGCTGGGACTGACCTCCCAAGCTCTGCGCCACCCGGGGGGTCAGCTCTGAAGGGAATGCTGCCCGCCAGCAGCAAATTTCTCTGCTGCTGCTGGTGGGCAGCGCTGCCTTCAGCTGACCCCTGGGCAGCAGCCGCCGCTCTCCGCTTTGCCTTGCAGCTGGGACAAATGCCCAATTTTGGTGAAAAAGTAGGCATGGCTGGGACAGAGCTGAAAAAGGGGACAGTCCTGGCCAAAACGGGCCATATGGTCACCCTGCTTAGGCCTTGCTTTAAGTGTGGCCCCTTAAGTGTTTCTTGCATCTGTCTAAAATGAAGGGCGTGTTCACGCATCAGTTTGAATGAGGTTTTAATGCAACGCATAACAAGGTTTCACCTAGCTCATAATAGTATTAATGCATCAATGGTATTCACAATTAGGATACAAAACACAAACTGTCAAAAACACACCCTAGGCTTTAATTTATCACAGTCTGCTCTTGACCATTCTGGATGTATCAAGTTTAGGTAGTGACAACAGTTCTGCATTTTTTATTCTCACTGCTTTTCTATCACTCTTACCAAAGGCTACTTAATTTCTTTGGTCTCCTTCAAAAGGTGACCTTCCAACCCATTCTTTAACCCAAGTGACAAGCAGGCTTAAGAAAAGTAGGCCTGTTGGTTAGCACTGTAGGTTTTTTTGGCAGGCAGATCTTTATCACACAGGTGATAGTAAAAGAACCCATATAAATACCTAAAACTGCTTATAAAGTCTCTTGTATATAAATAAACTGATACTTTTGTAGAAACTGTAAATTTTCTCATTATTGGTATAAAAGTCAAATCCTTTTTTGAATCCTGCTAAGCTCTTGGCCTTAATAATTATGCATTGTATAAAGTAGTATTCCCTTTTCCCAGTTTTAAATGTGTTAAGTTTCAATTTCACAGAACATTCCCTTGCTCTTGTATTACAAAAGGGGATAAATAGAAGCTCCTAATTTACATTCTATTTATTCTCTCTAAAAAATTCATTATTTTATACATCGTTATCATGTCTCCTTACTCATTTACTCTTTTCATCCCCTTACCATATACAGAGGTCTTTCAGTGCCTCTAATAATTTTTCCCACCTTTCTGTGAACCCCTATTTCTGCTATTTTTAGAAGTAATGACCAGAGTTAACCATAGTACCCCCTAATCTAAGATACTATTGATTTACATAATGGTTTTATATTATTATTTTTTCTATCCCATTCCTTGTGCAACCTAACATTTTTTTGCTTTTTTGACTCCTGTTACACATTGAGCAGATGTTTTCATTGCGCTGCCCACAGTTACACCCAGATCTTTTTCCTCAGTAGTTACAGCTTGTTTTAAATCCAGAACTGTGTATGAGAAGTTCAAGTTATTCCTTCCAATAGTCACTACTTTGTCTTTGTCAACAATTTGTTCCCTTTCCATCGTGTTAGCTTAGCTTTGTTATATCCCTCAGAAGCTCCTCAGTTCTCTAGACTTCGCTAACCTAAATATTTGTGTCATCTGCTTATTTTGCCACCTCACTGTGCACTCACCTTCTCCAGATCACAAATAAATATATTAAATACCACAATACAGAACTTTGGAGCACCTCACTGATAACTTTTTGTCATGTCAAAAACTGACTCATTATTCCAGTAGTTTGCTGTATCTTAGCCAGTTTTTAATCCATTACAATAACTAGTCTCACACAATATCTTAGTTTTACTGAATATCTCATTAGAGACTTTAACAGAAGCTTTTCAAAGTCCAAAGAGTTTAATATCAGATGGTTCTCTGTTATCTACTATTTTGTTGATATTGTGACAGACCCAGACCAGTGGGGTACAGGAGTCTGGTAGAGGGCAAATATTCTGGTCACTGGATGAGTAGTTTTCTGTTCCCTGAGTGACCAGAGAAGGGGCTGCACTAGAGTAATCAGGAACCTGCTAGAACCAGTTAAGGCAGGCAGGCTAATCAGGACACCTGGAGCCAATTAAGAAGAAGCTGCTAGAATCAATTAAGGCAGGCTAATCAGGGCACCTGGGTTTTAAAAGGAGCTCACTTCAGTTTGTAGTGTGAGAGTGTGAGGAGCTGGGAGCAAGAGGCGCAAGGAACTGAGAGGGTGAGGGTGTGCTGTGCTGTGCTGCTGGAGGACTGAGGAGCACAAACGTTATCAGACACCAGGAGGAAGGTCCTGTGGTGAGAATAAGGAAGGTGTTTGGAGGAGGCCATGGGGAAGTAGCCCAGGGAGTTGTAGCTGTCATGCAGCTGTTACAGGAGGCACTATAGACAGCTGCAGTCCACAGGGCCCTGGGCTGGAACCCGGAGTAGAGGGCGGGCCCGGGTTCCCCCCAAACCTCCCGATTGACCTGGACCGTGGGTTCTTCCAGAGGGGAAGGTCTCTGGGCTGTTCCCCAACCCACATGGTGAATCTCTGAGGCAAGAAAATCCGCCAATAAGCGCAGGACCCACCAAGATAGAGGAGGAACTTTGTCACAATATATACTCATAAATCTAGCAGATTGGAGAGAGAGAGACCATTTTCCTTTACAGAAGTCATACAGATTTGTCCCTATTATCATTCCCATCAACATGTTTCATAATTCCAATTTTGATTATTGTTTCATCCCATTTACCTGGTACTGACACTCACCCTGTTAGGTTGGGTTCACTTTCATATGTTTTGTGACTACAGGAATCCATGTTGGTTCCAAAATGGAGTTTTGTACCCATTTGAATTATAGGTTAAATTTCCCGCTCTTTAATCTCTCCTGGAGTTGTAAACAACTTCCAGTCAGAACTGGTTTTCCTAAGGGGTTTCCCAGAAGGGGCTTCCCGCCTGTTCTAAGGGGTTTCCCAGGCAAGTGTATAAAAGGCTGCCCCGAACACAGCCTCAGGGCTGTCCATTTGAGCGACAGCCAGGGACGGTCACGGGTCTTACCTGAAGATATCTATCCATCCTACTGATAGAAAGGCTAGGGATTTTCCTCCAACAGCTTCCTCACCTGTAAAGAGAAGAGAGAAGGAGAAGAGACAACACTTATCCTTGTCAACATCCGTCGCTGTTCTCCTGAGTGTACCATCTGTTCTGTCTTCCCATGATCCCGAAGGAACATCAAGGGACTCTTTGGAGCTCCTCTCCAAAGGCTTGCCATTAGCCAGAGGATTCAAGTCCCAAGCACCTGCCGTTGCTTTGATCTGTGAAGAAGGTTTTTATATCTATTCTGTAGGGTTGAGTTTGGGGGTAATCACTGTATTGCGCAATTTTGCTGTTTATTCCCCTTCTTATTTGTCCCACTCTTTGTTATAAACCCTTCAATACACTTTATTTGATTTTACCTTTACTGATTGACTCCTCATTATTTAGGGTGGGAGGGATCCTTGTTGCAGGAGAAGGGATCCTACCAGATGACAGACGTTGAACAGGGAGGCCGAACCGAGGGAGACAGAAAGCATAAGGGTCTCTGGTCTTAACACACGCACACTCCTCCTTGCCTTTCAGTCCTTTCCCTTTAACAATCCCTTCTGCCTTTTATTAAAAGAGATACAATATTTACTACCCTCCAGTTCTCTGGTACAGTAACTGATTTAGTGAGAGATTGCCCATTTGGGTTAGCACCTTCACCACTTCTCCAGAGTTCTTAGTTGAATACTAACTATTTGTATATCAGACACAAACTATTTCAAGCTATTTTCTAATTTTGCTTTTTTGTACCCCACCGCAATGTACATTTTAATCTGTTACTTATTGCAAGGGCTGAAATGAGTAATGATGTTTTTTTAACTTTTTAATTGGAGAGCTGACAAGCTACTTGGAATCTGGGCCACCTGTTTGGAGGAACCCTGGTGTAGCAAACAGCACAATGCAAAATATTTGCTGACTCCCTGCTGCTACCTCAGGACTGAGAATGGTGAAAATACATCCTGGAGACACGGTGCCCCATCAGTATTTCAGGTCATGTCATGATGTCTCCTGAAGAGAAAGGGTGGGAGGGAGCAAACAGCTGCTGAAAGTCAATGGACTGCAACTTGACTGGCATGTGTAGCTCATACTGCCAGCTGTCTGAGGGTGGCTGTGGGCCCAGTAGAGATTTAATTCACCCCTGCTAGCAATCATGTAAACACTAAATACAAGCTTAAAACAAAGGAACTTTTAAAATGTTTTGTTGTGGTGAAAGCCACATGCAGAATCCTCAACACCACTATGAGGGGTGCTATATAAATACCTCAAATAAACAGATTTGATAGGATTGAAACATCCCCGACACCCGGCATCCGCCAAATCAGTGTGCACATTCTACATCCAACAACTTTGCAGGAATAGCACCAAGCCTGTTAGTAACATTACTAGCTAAAACATGAGAACAGAAGCATTTTACGCCCACTCTGCCCTCAGTTTGCACAGGAGTGAATGACTAAGCAAGGGGCAAGAAAGTGGAGAACCAGCCCTCCTTCCTCCATGTGTCATGTACACCAGTTTATTTCACTCCTGAGTTGTGCTGTGGTGCTGCCACAAGTGTTGGATCCTCTTACCCCAGGTCTTCTCTGAGCTCCATGCATGCAGCAATACAGGGCAGTGGATAGTTCATGTTTATTCTGCTCCCAGGTTCCAACACTTGTTTAATGAGAATGAGGTTATTTGTTATCCAACATGTCTGGGCAGTGTCAGGTTAAATGAGGCCCTAAACAAAATAATCTCTATGGAGGGCTCCCTTGCAGCTAATGACTGGATTCTCAACCCTCTTTTGACAAACAATATCACTCTCTGACTGACTAGCTGCTGTGACACCCTGTCCTCCAGGCTTTAGCGAAGCCCCTCCCCCAAAATGTTTGCCATGCCACTAACCCATCTAGATGCAGGCAGAAGCTAGAACTTTCTGGAGGGAAGCCGATGTGCACAATTAGGGAGTTTAATCTTTGCTGTGGCCTGCTGACACAGGAATGAGATGAGACCCTGGAGAAAGGAATGAGGGATTTTGCTCTCACCTAGGAGGCAGGAGACTTGGGATATATCACACAGCAAAGAAAAATCCATGACAGCAAGA
Organism: Emys orbicularis; assembly: GCF_028017835.1. NCBI lineage: Eukaryota > Metazoa > Chordata > Testudines > Emydidae > Emys > Emys orbicularis. The sequence goes on along the minus strand of NC_088683.1, from coordinate 260,132,197 downwards.
CTCAGAGCCCTGGTCAATTGACTTGGGCTCATAGGGCTTGGGCTGCAGGGCTAAAAATAGCCATGTAGACATTCCCACTCTTTCTTCTCCCTCTTCTTTTTTTGTGAGAAAGGGCTTAAGTCAGTGGTGGGCAACTTGCGGCACACGGGCCGCACACGGCCCATCAGGGTAATCCGCTGGCGGGCCACCAGACTGTTTGTTTACATTTGCACGGCCGCCCGCAGCACCTAGTGGCCGCGGTTCGCCATTCCCAGCCACTGGAAGCTGCGGGAAGCGGTGGCCAGCACGTCCATGGGGCCCGTGCCTAACTCCAGGAAAGGGTTCACAGCTGTGAATCCCAACTGGAGGGAGGTGTCTCTCTCAGCAGGGTTTAGGCCCCACCCCTCTTTTCAGCATTTCCTACTGGCTGTCTTAGGTGACTCTCCACTCAGCTTGCTGGCTTTTGTAAAACTTCCCCCCCCCCATATATGGAGCCTGGATTCCTGACATGGAACTGTGGAGGATGCCTAAATGGTAAATGCTGCAAGAATGAATCTAAGTTCCCTTGATGGATCTAGCCCTATAACCCAAACTCTGGGTCCCATGTGCTCCTAAAAAGGGCTGGCCAGAAAAAAGGCATTTATTTACCCTTCTTAACTGTGTGGTCCCAGTGGGATACACATGTGGATCTCATGCCTGAGACCAGAGAATTCTCACAAGTAGCATCTGTTCTGTACCGAGAGTATAAGGGGCGGTGGGGACTGACACCTGTGTAGTTCCTCCTACCACAAATCAGAGAGGATTTGAAGCAGAGGCAAAGGAGGGTGGGCAATGGAATACAGATAGGGACCACACATCTCAAAGAACTCCAGTTATGAAGGGTAAGTAACTTCCCTTTCCTCTCTGAGTGCTGGTCCCTATAAGTTTTACACTGTTGATGTCTCACAGTCAGAGAGGAGGAGGATGCAGGTGGTGTGGCTGCTTGTAGAACTGAAGGATGCATCAGCAGAGGAGGCTTGGACCCAGGCATAATGTCTTGTGAACGTGTGGATCGAATTCTATATTACTGCCTTGCAAAAGTAACCTGAGGTGCTTCTGGGAGTGATGCCACTGAAGCTGCCTCTGCTCTCGTAGAATGAGCCCAGGTGTGCCAGTTAATAAAGTAAGATGGTGCCAAAGATCCATTTGGAGATCCTCTGAGAGGAAATGGCTTGTCCTTGGATTCATTCGCTACAGCCAGAAAGAGCCTAGGTGACTGATTTGTTTTGTTGTCTGTAGGGAAAGGCCAAAGCTTGTCTCAGGTCAAGGAACGAAGTCTCTTTTCTACGCTGGAGTTGTGGGGCTTGTGCAAGAACACAAGTAAATGGATAGTCTGGTTTATGTGAAATTCCAGAACTACTCTGGGGGTGAATTTTGGGTGCAGTCATAGTGAGACCTTGTCTTTTTGAAATACGGTGTAAGGAGGGTCTGCCATTAGACCCCCTAGCTCACCTATCCCTCCAGCTGAGGTGATGGCAACAAGGAAGGCAACCATCATAGATTCACTGAAACATCGAACAGGTAGCCAGGAGGTTCAAAAAGTGGCTTGGTGAGTGTAGAAAGCACTAAATTAAGGTCCCATTGAGGAGCTGGTTTTATTACTGATGGAAAAGTTCTAACCCTTTACTCAACCAATCATCTCCATATTCTTAAAGACAAAGTAGCCATCTATTGGTAGTGACATGCATTGATTGCTGCTAGGTAAACCTGTACTGAGCTAAGGGAAAGGCCTGACTTCTTGAGAGTAAGGAGGTAATCTAAGCTATCAGGGATACCTATTGACTCAGGAGAGATGTGGAGTTGCTAGGTCCAGATAGAAAAGCACTTCCACTTGTCAAGATAACATTTTCTCATGGAGTCCCTTCTACTATTAGAAAGGACAGCTTGCAGAGGAACATTCTAAATCTGATGGCCATCCAGATATCAAGGTGTGAGGCGAAGAGTTTCCAGGTTGGGATGTCTGATCTTACCATTCTCAAGGCAAGAGCTCTGGGAATAAATGAATGCTGATTGGTGATGGGACTGACACATTCAGAAAGAAAAAGAACTGGAAACCAGAGCTGCTTGAGCTGTCTATGAGAATGACGTGTATTTTGTCATGTCAAATTTTCCACAATACTGGAGGAAGAAGTGGGATAGGAGGAAAGGCATAGTGTAGGCAGTCTGTCCAAGGAAGTAGGAGAATTGAGCTCCCCTGGAACTGTATATGTTGTACTTCCTGTTTGTCAGAGAGGCAAACAGATCCCAGGTAGGAGTTCACCATTGAGCAAAGATGTTGTTTCACCAGTGAGCTGAGTAACTCCCATTTGCAGTCGGTGCCAAAATGCCTGCTGAGGCTGTTTGCCAGTGAATTATGGGTTCTTGGGAGATTCTCAGCTGAGTAATGTCGTTGTTGATACATCAGTTCCATGGATTGACCACTTCTGCACACAGGGGAATGGATCTTGCTCCTCCCTATCTGTTTATATAGAATATGGTTTTCATATCATCTGACATTCTCACAACGTGGTGAGATTGGTTTTATGATAAGAATGTCCTGCATGCTTCTTGGACTGCTCTGAGTTCCAGGAGGCATACATGGATCCTGATTGCCTGGGATGTCCAAATGATCTGTGCTGTCTGACTGTCCGTGTGACCCTCCACCCTAACAAAGAGGCATCTGTGATTGTTGTTGGGTGTGGAGGGAGAGCAAAGCACTTGTGCCACATCCCTCCATCAGGTCAGAGATGTCCTCATCTTGATGGGGATTGTCACTACAGCATACATGCTGTGTTTGCTTGGTATACGTACACTGTTGCCTGCAGGCAGCAGAGGTGGAGTCTGGCAAATGGCATTACTGACACCATGTGACCCAAAGAGTAAGACAAATCCAGATCAATGTCCAAGGACTGTGCATAACCTGATCTATCAGGCTGCCCATGACTTGGAATCTGTCCGTAGGGAGAGAAGTCTTTGCCCTGACTGAGTATAAGGTCATGTCCATGAAGTCTATAGTCTGGGTCAGAGTCAGAGCAGACTTCTTTATATCCATGGAGACTCTTACGAATGCTAGGAGATGGAGAAGTGATGAGGTCGATGTCATGATTTCTGGAAATGTCTTGCCTGTGAAGCCAGTCGTCCAGAAACAGGTTTATAGTGGAACCATCCCATCTGAGATGTGCAGCTACTACAGAAAACACTTTTGCGAAGACTCTGGGTGCAGTTGCAAGGCCAGATGGGAGTATTGATAGTGGTTGTGGCCTACCACAAATCTGAGGAATCTTCTCTGGGAAATGTGGATATTGATGTGAAAGTAAACATCTTTCCTATGGAGAGCTGTGAACCATATGTTTTTTTCCCCTAGGGATGGAATAATTGATGCCAACATGGCCATGCGGAGTTTTATCCTGCAAATACAAATATTGAGTCATTGTAGGTTGAGGATGGGTCTGAAACCTCCTGTCTTTTTGGGGACAATGAAGAATTTGGAGTAAAACCCTTTCCCTTGATTTTGAAGGGGGATCCACCCTATTGCTTCCTGTTGTAGGAGGGATTCTACCTTCTGAAGGAGGATCTCCTTGTGAGAGTGGTCGCTGAAGAGGGACAAGCAAGGGGTTTTTGGAGAGGGTGGGGAGAGGATCTTGATGGTATACCCACAGTGGATGATATCCAACACTCAGTTGTTATTGCCCTCCAATTGTGGGGAAATCATGCTAGGTGTCCACCAAAATGGATCTGGGAGTTGGGTGGAGATGGCATCAGAACTGGTTCTCAGCTCAAGTACCCCGTCAAAAATAACTTTTGGTTTGGGGGGTGAGGTTTTGTAGCCGAAGTAGAGGTGGATGGGGCAGAATATATGGGCTTTTGTACCCTCTACCATTGGCAAGGTGGCTTATAAGAGCATTGGGGATAGAAAGGCTGCTGTAGAGACCTTGGCTTGTAAGGTTGTTTATTATATTTATTTTGGGGGCTGGTGGAAGGTAGAATCCCTCCTTTCTGGATGACTCCTGGGACTTAAGTCAAGCAGGGCATTCAAAGCAATAAGGCTCAGACCCTGGGTCCAGGCTTAACTTGAGCTTGAACGCTCCAGCTCTCCAGGGTCCTGGAATCCTGGGTTAGCACTGTGACGGGTTCACCAGGGTGCAGCCTGGGACTGTGGGACCGCTGTGCCCCCCTCAACTCTCTCCAGCCTGGGCTGTCTCTCACAATGCCTTGCTAGTGACCAGCATCAAACCCCTCCAGGTGCTATCATCACTCAGCACAACCACATGTGGAGCCCCACACCCAGCTATATTGCATGAATGCTCCCAGAACCACTCATGAAATACACAGGGAAATGCACCAGCCCAACCCCACCAGCTCCCAGCCTTGCACCTCAGGAATATACTGTCTTGCACTGCTCAAGACGAGCAATGCAGATTTATTAATTGGTTCACCACTTCATCAATGGAAAGTGGATATACACAAGCTTTTGCAAAACCTGAGCAGATTTGCCACACACTTCATCCAAACTCACTGGTGAAGATAAACAGTAAAACAAATTTATTGACTACAAAAGATAGATTTTAAGTGACTATAAGTGTTAGGCAAAAACTCAGAGTTTTAGTTACCAAAAGAAATAAAATGTAAGCATGTAATCTAAACTCTCAACCCTATTAGACTGGGCAACAACTAGACTAAGCAGTTTTTCTCACCCCAATGGATATTGCAGTTCATAGTACACAGATTTCACCCTTGAAATCTGGGCCAGTCCCCTCAGTTGGAGTCTTCAGAGTGTCCTTGTTGCTTGCAGCTTAGGTGGGTGAAGGAGAAAGGCCAAGCATGGGCCCCTTGTGTTCAGTTTTATACCCTCAGCCCACGTGATTGTAGAACACAAGTCCAGGCATGTCTGGGGGGCATTGCTGAGTCTCCAGGCAAGGTTGAGCAATTCTCCTGGTGTAGAATCATAGATTTCAGGGTTGGAAGGGACCTCAGGAGGTCATCTAGTCCACCCCCCTGCTCAAAGCAGGACCAATCCCCAGACAGATTTTTACCCAGTTCCCTAAATGGCCCCCTTAAGGATTGAACTCACAACCCTGGGTTTAGCAGGGCAATGCTAAAACCACTGAGCTATCCCTCCCCCCCTCATGCAGGTGAGTCATTGAATTGAAGCTCCCTTGCTGGACAATGGTTGTTGATTGGTTGTTTGACACCCACCCAGGTTTGGTTGCTTTCCTTGCTGTTGCCTCTGGGGAGCTAATATCTGGCTGATTTCCCAATTTACAGCATATTTTAGTGACAACTACACAACACAATTCTCATAACTTCATATGCATTAAATATATGGATAGAGAAATAACTTTCAGCAGATCATAACCTTTCTCCTGATACCTTACAGGGCTTGCTTTATTTGTAATATCACAATTATATACAAATGAGGAATATGGGGGGGTCACAGGGTGCTCCCCCAAGGTACAGAATGCCACAAGCACAATTGCAGTGTGGAAACAAAGGGGGATCAAGTACAGGCTTACGATGCAGTGTAGACAAACCCTTAGGAGTAGGAGCAGAAGTGACTGGAATGTACCATACCATTCTTTCTTGTTCTCATCTGGCCTCTTTGACTGGGAATGCTATTTGGCTTGACCCAGAGGCAGTAGGCCATCAAAGTGCTTGTGTTGTGAGTCCTGGACCTCCTTTAAGGAGATTTGATGCTCTGAGCATGGGTTATCCAGAGGAGAGTGTGAGGCTGGACCAATTGCTTCATGGGGTGAGGAAGAAGATTCATGGGGTGAGGAAGAAGAAATATCTGTCAGTACTGGTGGTACCAGTGAACCCAGTTTGTCTTCTTCCTCCATAGGTTCAGGAGGCTCTGGTTGATCCCTAGGGGAAGAAGGGTAGTATGATTCCCTATGGGATTGCATGGACTCTGTGTGTCATGTGTATGGGTCCCATCGGCCCCTGTAAGGCCAAAAAGAGGGATCAGTAGTAGATTGATTTGGTTCCCAAGGAACTGGGTACCATCGGTTCCAAGGTGGGGGTCCCCACTTGGACGGGCAAGGCTGGAAGTAGGAGGTTCTTGAACCTGTGTCCAGACTGACCTCTCTCAGTGGAGGAGAAGATGGTTCTACCAGAATATCTGACTCTCCAGAGGATGAAAAGATTGGGTCTGGTCCCATTGGCGGTGCTGTTGGTATCAGTGTCAGGAAGCCACGACTAGTGGATCAAATGGGAGATAAGCTTCTCCCCAGCATTATAATCGCCTGGTGAGGGTCGTTCCCGATAACAGAGGGGACTGCAGGTCGAGAATGATGAAGATATCTTCACATGTGGTATGGTATGGTGGCACCTTAGACTGAGTCTCATTATCCTGCGCCACCAGAGTAGGTGTAAAGTAATTTTTGGTAGTTGGTGGTTCTTTCTGGGAGTGTGGCAGTACTGCTAGCGATGGAGCCTCTGACTACATTAGTCATTGGGACTAATGGTTCACAGTTCTTTGGCTCTTGGTGCTTTGTTTTTTAGTTGGTACCAAAGTCAGTGTCAGGAATTCAGCTGCCTCTGGGCTTGGTTGCCTAGCAACTCAATGAGCTCAGGGCCCAATAAACCCTGACTAACTAACAGTGCTCCCTGGTTGTTCAGAAGATCCAGCAGATCAACATTTAAACCCTGTATCAACAGCAACACAGTGGCTGCTCAGTGCATTCTATGCCTGCAACTACGCCAGACCTGCTTCCTGTCCAGCACTTGCTCCATCTTTTGTCTGTTCTGCTCCAGCCCTAGTCACTACCTCTCCCTGAACTCCTGATTCATACATCTGGCTGTGACCACTGGCTTGCCTCCTGACCATGACTCTGGTTTTGCCCTCTGATTCTGCTCTTACCACTAGGCCAGATTCCTGCTCCAACCACTAGGTCATACCATCTACACCTCAGGATGTGACCATCAGTGATGATGATGATGATGCAGGAAGTGCTGCTAATGGAGCCTTGCTCTTATTCACCTTTTGATCATGGCCACAAGGCTTAGGAGGACCTAACCCTTTGTGTGCTGTGCCTGAAGACTCATCCAAACTGGATGGGGTTGGGGAGGGATCCCTTCTATTAGAAGATCTAGGAAGGGATATTCTCTTACATTTGAGAGAGTGCCTCTGATGCTCCTGAGAAGGCCCAGACAAAGGGTCTTTCACTCTACCACTTCTGAATCAGGCATCAAAGTAGGAGGCACACTCCTTGATGTCTCAGGCCCATGTACCTTTCCCCGTCCTGGATCTAACTAAGGCCCCATTAGGTGCTTCCAAAGTCAGAGTTCTTGCACCTGCAGTGTTCGGCTGGGAAAAGGACAGAGATACTGACTGCATTTAGCAAAGATATGAGCTTCTCTGATGCAGTAAAGTCAGTGCTAGTGATACTTACTGACCAAAAAGGAAGCAGGACACTCAATTCTTAAACCTTGGGAGCCTGGGCATAATCTACGTCCGACTCTGAGGGACTGAACGATTTCCAGGGATGTGGATTCTAACTAACAATATACAACTTAAATACATACAGGAAAAAGAACAGGAGTACTTGTGGCACCTTAGAGACTAACAAATTTATTAGAGCATAAGCTTTCGTGGGCTACAGCCCACTTCTTCGGATGCATATAGAGTGAAACATACTCCTCAATACATGTTTCACTCTATATGCATCCGAAGAAGTGGGCTGTAGCCCACGAAAGCTTATGCTCTAATAAATTTGTTAGTCTCTAAGGTGCCACAAGTACTCCTGTTCTTTTTGCGGATACAGACTAACACGGCTGCTACTCTGAAACATACAGGAAAGAATTTTGAGAGAATCAGTTCTGGACAGTCAAGGATTCCCACTGAGGCCATGATGTGGCGGTAAGAAGAAATTGGAGAGGCATCAATCCGCATTGCCCTTGATACCATCAGTACTGCACACAAAGGGAGCAACTACGCTGGCACAGATCAATGGATGCTACTTGATAGTGATCTCCAATCTCAGGTGCATGGAGCGCATGCATACCCACATGTGGAATATAGATAGGGAGCAGCACTCAAAGAATTCCATTTCATGAAAAATTGCAAGTTTTTGGCATTTCCATGTTGGTTTCTCAGGTTCAGGATGGAATTTCTGGTAAAAAAATGTGTGAGAAGAGGGAGGATCCCACACCAGCATAGTCAATATTCCACCCACCCCAGCATAGTTAATACCCCAGTGCCTAAGGTGCTTAACAGGGAAGTGGGAGACACAGCAGAGACCTGAACTTGGTCTCCCACACAGGGCCGGCTCCAGGCACCAGCGAAGGAAGCAGGTGCCTGGGGCGGCCAATAGAAAGGGGCGGCAGTCCGTCTGTTGTTGTTGTTGGGGCGGCACGTCTGGGTCTGTGGCGGCAATTCAGTCGTGGTCCCTTCACTCCCTCTCTGGCTCTTCGGCGGCAGCTCAATCAGGTTTTTCTTTTTTTTCCTTTTTTTTTTTCCTTCACCACTTGGGGCGGCAAAAAAGCTGGAGCTGATCCTGCTCCCACATCCCAAAAGAATGCCCTAACTATTGGGCTATTGGCTATTCTGGGATGGGTCTTCCCTCGCCCTGCCTTTTGACCAGAAGTGTTATCCTGAACATGAGAAACATTCCTAGTGAAAGGTTCAGCAAAACTGATAAATTTCCACAAAAAACTTAGAATAAATTCCACAACAAGAGTTTATTTGAAAAATTCCTGATCCAACGTACTCAGACAATTGGCTCTGGATAGGGTCTAGGGAAAGTCACTGTTTATAGCTCTGGTATTCTATGGCACATGCTCAGGTTCAAACCTCTTGTCTGAACCCTACCTTGGGACATGGAAGCCCACAGTTCAACCACCCAACTCCCCCAAACCAGTGCCTCAGACCTCCCAAGGCCCTCGTTGCTTACACACACTCACTCAGAGTTCCACCTAGCTGCGGGCACTCTGCTTGTAATTTAACCCCTTCAGGGATAATATGACAGGAAAACAAGGAACAAAGACTTAGCAAAGGAATTTCTTAACCACATATACATTATTCTTCAAGTACTAGAGAGTTACAGATCTTTACACAATAACGAAGTACTGAGATACACATCCCTAGTCTGATCTCACCCTTTCTGTGAATCTGAGGTTTTGTCAGCATTTCAGACTAGGCAGAGTCCATCCTTTCTTTTTTCTTTCCAGCCAGTTCTTCTTGCATGTGGCAATGAATGGCAGGCACTCCTGCTCAGGGATGCCCCTCCCCCACACTTTTAAATACCAGTATCTCTCCCTTTTACCAGGTACCCAAGCTGAAAAGCTGCAGATCCACCAGCAATGCTGGTGCCCCTGTATAAAAAAAACCATTTTGTTCCATGGGGTTGGCCAACATTTAAAACAATAAGTCAATGGCTCCAGATTACTCTGTGATGGTATCTCAGTGATAATTTTTTCAAGTAGGTGTCAAGCACCTTTCCTGGATAGGGCAGCTATCTCGAATCATCACAATATCTTTGCATTGGGCAATGTTTGGTATGAGTTTTGCACATACCACAAAATGGAGTTCCTAATATGTAAGGGAGGTTACAGTACAAAATAGCGTTCACAACTTGCCCCATTATATGAGACTCTGTCACATCTAGTATCTCAGGGAAGTCAACTAACTGGGTTTCAACGCCTAATGGAGGTTCTAATTATATACTTCAGATACAATTGCTGCCTAATTATCAAAATTTAGGTTAACTGATTTTTTTTCCCCACTCAATGGAAGAAATATACCAAAAAGGCTAACCAATACTGTGACTCAGTGCCAATTGGCAGAGGGCACACCATACCATAATTTACACGAGGCCTGACACACTCATTGTTCCAACAAACTGTTGTCATAATAAAAGGTGTCATGTGAGGTATCATATGCAAACTGGTAATACACGGGTCATTAATATTGCATGATGTATGTATGGGCTGTATATAAAGAATTATAGACATGTGATGGAAATATGTTCTTAAAAGGTGTTTTGTAAGCAGTGCATAAGCCCAGCCTATCCTAGAGAAACTAATGTTGTTTTCTTGTGTCTCCAGTGTAAATTAAGCGGGGTAACACTTCAGAATACAAAGAAAAGTACATCTACTTAGAAGGTAAACAACACCATCAAACTAAATGAGCAGCAGGGGTGGGTGGGAAGGGGAAGACTGCTTAAGGATCATGATGGGGGATGGAGCCTGTGTAACACCAACATACCCCGGTCATCGGCGGGCGGGATCGAACCTGGGACCTCTGAAGCTTAATGCATGAGCCTCTATTGCATGAGCTAAAAGTCATCTGGCTGTTAGCTAAGGCTGTAGAGCAGACTCATTAATCTCTCTCTAAGTGGCCTCAGTGCCACTTGCTGGGACAGAGCACCACACCCAGGAGGTGTGTGGGTTACACCTGCACCCACAGGAAGTCTTCCTGGCTCTTGAAACAGAGACAAGAGACTCTGGGAAGTATAAGCGAAGGCAGAAAGCCATTTTGGTATCCATCATGTAGGGGACAAAGGGGGAGCAGCACCCTGTGAGCTCAGGAAAAGGAGATCATCCTGGCCTGAAAACCAAGAATAGCTGGAACTGACTATATGGCCTGGATCCAGCAATCACTCACACCCCCCTAGTTACAGTCCTTTGTTTCAGTTTCTTTCAGACATCTCTTTGGGGTGGAGAGGCCATCTCTTGAGCCATCTGAAAACAAAATGGATAGGCTTCCAGGGCCTTTTATATTCTCTCTCTTGTGGGTGGAAACCCCTTTGTTCTTCTGTGCAAAATCACAGCAACAAGATGGAGTAAGTCACATGTCCATGAATGATTCAGCTTTTTGCAGGCAGACACCATTGTTTACATGTTAGTTTGAATGTTTCCAGGAAAGCTAAGATGTGGATTGGCATCTCCCAAAGTCCATTGTCAGTTAAATGTTTCTTGATTGGGCACTTTCTCAGAATAGTCCTTTCTCAAGAAGCTGACCAAATGCTTCACTAATGCTACTTAGAATCAAACACACTGAGATACAAGTACATAGCCAATATTCATAACTTCAAATACAAAAATGATACACACATACAGACAGCATAATCATAAACTGCAAATTACAACCTTTCCATAGACACCTTACTTGACCTCCTTTGTACAGATTTGGTGCAACTATAGGACCTTGGTTGCAACAATGATCTATATGGTCACAATTCATGTCAATAAAATCACAACACCCCCTTACTATACTGTTCTGGGTGAAACACCAGAGCATCACAAATATTTCATTATTATTTTTGTCAGGTAGGACCCACAATTGCTAGGTGCTTCTCAAAGAGAAAAGGTGATATGGGGCACATAAATCCATATGCTATTTTAAACACATTGGCTTCCATTGCACTTTCAGTAGAGACCAAGTGGTTGTGCTCTAAGCCAGAAGTCTTACTCTCCATTCAGACGTCAAAGCTAAAATATTTTCTTACAGTTTTACCTAAGTATAAAAATAGCTACATGGTGTTAAATTACACAATAGTAACTTACATTTCTCTACCAGCATTTCTCTGTAGAAATTATTATGAATATGCAAAAGAATTAATAGTTAGAATCTTTGTTACCTGCACACACGACATGCTCAAAGAGATTATAGACAAGAATCCAATTCTTTTTGTCTGGCTATAAATAGATTTATTGATGGTTCTTCAAACGAAGCCAACAGTTATCATACCTAGCTAGCAGAGGCTCCCAGTCACAAAAGCTAGGTGTCAACTCCCAAAAGGAAGCTGCATCTTCACTTTTTTGTTCAATCAGTGAAGTTTTCCTAGTAGCTTTTGCTTTAGTGTTTTAGTTGGTTGGTTCTCTCCATTTGGCTGGTACAGGATGTCTTCAGAGATGAAGACTTGAAACCTACCCTCATGTAGAAGCTGGGTATTATCTGGTTTGGAAATTTCCTTAACTGAGGAAATATGAAAAGGATTTTCATATTTCAAGATCGCTTCATGGCTTTCCCGTATATAAAACATAATCAGCTATGTTTGGATGTTACAGTCTACCTGATTTATTCAAAGAATTATGACCCCAATCGCTCTTTGTTACATTATGACAAACATACAAACTCTAGAGATGATAGCAAGGCTCTAATAGAGTTTAAAGTACATGAAACTTTACACTATTTCCAGACCTGGGTGGTGATCACTGGGGTGGTTTTTCTCAGGCATGTCTATTAATTGTTGCTTGAAGCCTTGGCAATCTTATTCATTAAGTAAACACAGCATAAGTCATTATCCTTTATATTTTTACACACATATATATCCTGAACAGCAAGGATTCTAAAAACATGTACACTATAAGCATTCATAATTAATTTGCTTTGGCAACTACCTAGACTATTTCTTATTAAGTCTTTCATAATATATCACAAATACCTCCACACAGCTTTCCTTGTCAATGGGAATTGTTATTCTAACACACACGCAAACTGCAAAGGGCAAATATCCAATTCAAGAAGGCAGCCATGGAAATAAATTACCAGCTAATTAATCAGGGGTGAGGAAGTCAACTTACTCTATGCTATAAAACAAAGATCTGCTCCAATCTGTCTCTTGCCTGTGTTTACTATGTTAGAGAGACATATACATATTTAGTGGCAGAAAACTGTGTTAATGCACACTTAAGTTTGCTGGTGATATGTCATCCCCTTGCAGAATGCTGAATTTAGCAAAAGTCAAACTTCTGAAAACCAAGTACTGTATCTCTCTGCCCTCTTTCAGAAATGCCCCCAATCCACCCTGTTAACACACGTACCTTTACTCTGTCAACCCCACAGTTGGTGAAATGTACAAGCTCTTCATCTCCATTTGCAACCCATCCTTTCTTAGCCACAGGATTCCATCTAACACTATTAAAGGACAAAAAAAAGTTGCCCATGCCACTTACCTTCTGTTTCCCTGGAGCCATCAGTAGCCAATAGTAATTATTTGAATGCACTCCAGGTGCAGTGTGTTAAGTGTACTTACATTAAGTGGTGGAGGCAGTAGTTGGGGCTGCTTGGGATGTGTGTGATACAAGGACATGTGTGAATTACTTTGAGGTGTGTGACAGCTGTGATCATGATACGAGGAAGGCTATGGTGTGCATCGTCCATTGTGCATAAGCAAAGGGAAGAGGTGCATGTGTACCTACAGGATGTAGTGTGCATCATTTCAATGCAGAATTGTGCAGGTTATGTTACAAAGGATATTGTCAGCAGTGAGGTAGAATGAGAGACTGCTAAGACTTCAATGATGGTTAAGTAAAAGTGCAGGTTGAGATGGTATCCTGTGAGTAGCAGTAGGTATATTAGAGCTGGGAGGTGTGATTCCCAGCTCACATACACATGCCCATCCCAGCTCTGCTTGAGCTAGCACGCTAAGAAAAGCGGTGTAGCCAGGGTAGCACAGGCAGTGGCTTGGGCTAGCTACCTAAATACAAACCCTCCCTGACCCCCCTGCATCCATACTCTGGCAGTTAGCCCAAGCTGCCACCTATGCTACCCCCCAGTTACACTGCTATTTCTAGTGCTCCAGCTCAAGCAGAGCTAGCACAGGTGTTTCCACAGGAGGTGGGACTCACAACTCATGTGCAGATGTACCCTCAGGATGAGTGAGTTGTGAAAGGCTGCGAAGTGGTTCTTAGACTGTAGCTGTGTGGTTTGCATTCTGGGGAGTTGGCTAAGCATGTGCGTGTATGCCAGGATGTGGAACCTCCTGAAGGCAGCGTTGGGGTGCACTGACAAAGGTTTGGAGTGCAAGGTGATTGAGGTACACAGGCAGAACAGAGGGTACAGGGGGGTTAGGATACAATTCCTCTCCCTCTACTCCTCTCACCTTCCCCCACCATCCATCCCCCTCCCCTCACTGCAGCCCCAATCCCTCTGTCAGGGACTGGGACGTGGCTGGTCATACCTAACAGAGCAGGTATCAGTAGCCAGGAATTGGAGCACAGGGTCAGGTTACCTAGAGTGAGACAAGGGAAAGGTGAGGCTGGGTGTGAGAGGGGAGCAAGGCAGGGAACAAGCAGGCACAGGCACTATCACAGCCATAGCAAATGCTTTGAGTAGCCAGCAAACTGCCGCTGCTGGGTTTAAAAGCATGCTGACTAGCTTCCTAGCCAATCAGGTGGGGTGTTCTGTCAGGCAGCCTACTTGATGCAGCCCAGCTGTGCTCATTAGGCTGTCAGGAGACTGGACAGGCAGAGCTGCTAGGCCTTATTCTTGACACCCTCTCCCTAGACTCGCCCACTCTGCCACCTCCTAATGCCCCTCTCCTCCCAGGAAGCAGTCCCAGGTCTAATGTTTTCCCTCCAAATACTTTGATTACATACCCCTCTAAAATGAAATGGCCACCCGTGATTCACAAATTGTAGCAACCTCTAGCGCCAGTCCAAAACTCCTTTGCCAGTGATTAACTTACCTTTAGGGATGTTAATGAAGAGCGAGTTCACAGCCTTTATGAGGGCTGTGATTCATCCAGTCATTAGTACCTCTCTGCTTACGAGTACAAGGCAGCAGCAGAAAACTGGGTTTTTTGAGGGAGAGGGGGCTGTAATTCAGGAACCCCTTGGTCAAACATGCAGTGTAAAAATGTACATTCTCTTAAATACTATTCTTAGCTTGGATCCCCCATAGATTTAGTTGGTGCCATGCACTATCTGAGGTAAAATTTGACAGACTGAGACCATTTTGACCCATAGCTCATCAATAGTTTGATTTCTAGCTCTGGGCAAAACACCTAGAAACATTTTTTAAATGGGTATTTGGTGGAGTGGGCTTATATTAATGGAAGCCCTGGCTCAAATGACTCCAAATTTGGGTCACTAACCCTACCTGCATTCTCCTGAGGCACACCAAATTTCAGAGTAATCATGTTAATTTTAGAGGATTTAGGGTATGTCTACACTACGGGATTAATCCGAATTTATATAATTCGAATTTGGGAAACAGATTGTATAAAGTCGAATGTATGCGGCCACAGTAAGCACATTAATTCAGCGGTGTGCGTCCATGTACCGGGGCTAGCATAGATTCCTGGAGCGTTGCACTGTGGGTAGCTATCCCATAGCTATCCCATAGTTCCCGCAGTCTCCTCCGCCCATTGGAATTCTGGGTTGAGATCCCAATGCCTGATGGGGCCAAAAACATTGTCGCGGGTGGTTCTGGGTATATCCTCCCCCCTCTCCAGGGAAGCAACGGCAGACAACTGTTTCGCGCCTTTTTCCTAGGTGAACAGTGCAGACGCCATACCATGGCAAGCATGGAGCCCGCTCAGCTCAAGACAGCAGTCATGAACATTGTAAATACCTCACGCCTTATCGTGCAGTTTATGCTGAACCAGAACCTGCAAAACCAGGCAGCGAGGAGCAGGCTACGGCAGCGCGGCGGCGAGAGTGATGAGGATATGGACATGGAATTCTATCGAACCGCGGGACCCGGTGCTTTGGAGATCATGCTGTTAATGGGGCAGGTTATAGCCATGGAACGCCGATTCTGGGCCCGGGAAACAAGCACAGACTGGTGGGACCGCATAGTGTTGCAGGTGTGGGACGATTCCCAGTGGCTGCGAAACTTTTGCATGCGTAAGGGCACTTTCTTGGAACTTTGTGACTTGCTTTCCCCTGCCGTGAAGCGCCAGAATACCAAGATGAGAGCAGCCCTCACAGTTGAGAAGCGAGTGGCGATAGCCCTGTGGAAGCTTGCAACGCCAGACAGCTACCGGTCAGTCGGGAATCAATTTGGAGTGGGCAAATCTACTGTGGGGGCTGCTGTGATGCAAGTAGCCAAAGCAATCACTGAGGTGCTGCTATGAAAGCTAGTGACTCTGGGAGATGTGCAGGTCATAGTGGATGGCTTTGCTGCAATGGGATTCCCTAACTGTGGTGGGGCGATAGATGGAACCCACATCCCTATCTTGGCACCGGAGCACCAGGGTACCCAGTACATAAACCGCAAGGGTTACTTTTCAATGGTGCTGTAAGCACTTGTGGATCACAAGCGACGTTTCACCAACATCAACGTGGGCTGGCCGGGAAGGGTTCATGATGCTCGCGTCTTCAGGAACACTACTCTGTTTAAAGGGCTGCAGCAAGGGACTTACTTCCCGGACCAGAAAAATAACCGTTGGGGATGTTGAAATGCCAATAGTTATTCTTGGGGACCCAGCCTACCCCTTAATGCCATGGCTCATGAAGCCATACACAGGCAGCCTGGACAGGAGTCAGGAGCTGTTCAACTACAGGCTGAGCAAGTGCAGAATGGTGGTAGAATGTGCATTTGGCCGTTTAAAAGGTCGCTGGCGATCGCTACTGACTCGCTCAGACCTCAGCCAAACCAATCTCCCCATTGTTATTTCTGCTTGCTGTGTGCTCCACAATCTCTGTGAAAGTAAGGGGGAGACCTTTATGGCAGGGTGGGAGGCTGAGGCAAATCGCCTGGCTGCTGATTACGTGCAACCAGACACCAGGGCGATTAGACGAGCACACCAGGAAGCGCTGTGCATCAGAGAAGCTTTGAAAACCAGTTTCATGACTGGCCAGGCTACAGTGTGAAATTTCTGTTTGTTTCTCCTTCATGAAAACCCGCCCCCTTTATTGACTCATTCTCTGTAAGGAACCCACCCTCCCCGTTCCCCCAGCTTCCTTTCAAAGGAAATAAAGTCACTATCGTTTAAAAATCATGTATTCTTTATTAAGTGATTATAAACATAGGGAGAGAACCAACAAGGTAATCTGGGTGAGGTTTGGGAGGAGGATAGGAGGGAAGTAAAAGGCCACTGAAAAAATTCAATATAATGACAGCCTTTTTGTTGGGCTGTCCACTGGGGTGGAGTGGGAGGGTGCACGGAGCCTCCCCCCCGCGTTCTTACACGTCTGGGTGAGGAGGATATGGAACATGGTGAGGGGGGAGGGAGGTTATACAGCGGCTGCAGCGGCAGTCTGTTATCCTGCTGCCGTTCCTGAAGCTCCACCAGACGCCGGAGCATGTCCGTTTGATCACGCAGCAGCCCCAGCGTTGCAGCCTGCCACCTCTCATCTCGAGCGTCCCTCATGACCTCACGTTCACTGACATCTTTCCTAAATTTAGATACCGTGTCCTTCCACTCATTCAAATGAGCTCTTTCATTGCGGGTGCATTCCATTATTTCCGTGAACATGTCGTCTCGCGTCCTCTTTCTACGCCGCCTTATCTGAGATAGCCTTCGGGACGGAGGAGGGAGGCTTGAAAAATTTGCAGCTGCTGGAGGGAGGGTTGAAAAAAAGGAGAGAAGTTTTTAAAATGATACATTTTACAGAACAATGCTTATACTCTTTCACGGTGAACAACACTATTCACATTACATAGCACATGTGATTTCAGTACAAGGTCGCATTTTCCATCTTAATATTGAGTGCCTGTGGCTTTGGTGTTAGAGATCACAGACGCAGGTCCGGGCAACAGAATTCAGCTTGCATGCAGCCATGGTAAGCCATTGTCTTTCGGCTTCTGCGCCCTCCTTTCCCACATACCAAGCAAAGCCCGTTGACTGCTGCGGTTTTCCTGTTAACCTTCAGCAGCAGAAAACAAACTAACCACTCCCCATCCAATTCTCTGGGATGATCGCTTTATCCCTCCCCGCACCGCGTGGCAGGTATCAGGGAAGATCCCTGCAGAAACCAAACTAACCCCCCCACTCCCCCTCCCGCCATGAATTATCTGGGATGATCGCTGTACCCCTCCCCCCACCGCATGGCTGGTAACAGGGAAGATCCCTGCTAGCCAAACGCGAAAAGCTCAGGGCCAATTCCCCCCACCCTGCGCTTGGCTAACTGCAGGGAAGGATTTCTTTTCAGCCACAGGCAAACAGCCCAGTAGGAACGGCCACCTCTGTCCCCTTAATTAAGTTCCCGTATTTCAACCAGGTTACCATGAGCGATATCACTCTCCTGAGGATTACACAGCGAGATAAAGAACGGATGTTGCTTGAATGCCAGCAAACACCGGGACCATACGCTGCCAGGCTTTGTCAGGCAATGATACCAGATTACTTGCTGCAAGCATGGCGTGGTCAAGTGTCCTACCATGGAGGACGGAATAAGGCTGCACTGCCCAGAAACCTTGTGGCAAGGCTTTTGGAGTACCTCCAGGAGAGCTTCATGGAGATGTCCCTGGAGGATTTCCGCTCCATCCCCAGACACGTTAACAGACTTTTCCAGTAGCTGTACTGGCCGCGAATGCATCCCAAGTCCTCAGGGCAAAGTAATCATTAAAAAACGCTTGCTTTTAAAACAAGTTTTATATTTTAAAAGGTAAACTCACCTGAGGTCCCTTCCATGGGGTCATGGTCTTGGATACTGGCTTGGGAGGGTTGGGAGGGTACTTCAGTCAGGCTGAGAAAAAGATCCTGGCTGTTGGGGAGAACGGAGTGCTGGGTGCTCTCTGCAAGCTCGTCCTCCTCCTCCTCCTCCTCTTCCCCGTCCACAGAATCCTCAGGTGTGGCTGATGAGACTATCCCCGACCCGGAATCCACGGTCACAGGTGGGGTAGTGGTGGCGGCCCCCCCTACAATTGCATGCAGCTCGGCGTAGAAGCGGCATGTCCGCGGCTCTGACCCGGAGCGACCGTTTGCCTCTTTTGTTTTTTGATAGGCTTGTCTGAGCTCCTTGACTTTCACGCGGCACTGATCTGAGTCCCTATTGTGGCCTCTCTCCATCATGCCCTTGGAGATTTTTTCAAAAGTTTTGGCATTTCGTCTTTTCGAACGAAGTTCTGCTAGCACTGAATCCTCTCCCCATATAGCGATCAGATCCAGTACCTCCCGTACGGTCCATGCTGGTGCTCTTTTTCGATTATCGGCCTGCATGGTTACCTGTGCTAATGAGCTGAGCTATCTGTGGTCACCTGTGCTCTCCACGCTGGGCAAACAGGAAATGAAATTCAAATGTTCGTGGGGCTTTTCCTGTCTACCTGGCCAGTGCATGCGAGTTCAGATTGCTGTCCAGAGCGGTCACAATGGTGCACTCTGGGACAGCTCCCGGAGGCCAATACCATCGAATTGCGGCCACACTAACCCTAATTCGAAATGACAATATCGATTTTGGCGCTACTCCGCTCGTCGGGGAGGAGTACAGAAATCGATTTTAAGAGCCCTTTATTTCGAAATAAATGGCTTCGTTGTGTGGACGGGTGCAGGGTTAATTCGATTTAACGCTGCTAAATCCGAATTAAAGTCATAGTGTAGACCAGGCCTTAGAAAAGTCCACCTTTAAACAGATGTCATTATGCAACTTTTAAGTATAGTAGCACTGCCGCACCACTATAATATAGATCAGGGATCGGCAACCTTTGGCACGCGGCTCGCCAGGTAAGCACCCTGGCGGGCCGGGCCGGTTTGTTTACCTGCCACGTCCGCAGGTTCGGCTGATCGTGGCTCCCACTGGCCGCGGTTTGCCGCTCCAGGCCAATGGTAGCGGCGGGAAGCGGTGGCCAGCACATCCCTCGGCCCACGCTGCTTCCCGCAGGCCCCATTGGCCCGGGACAGCGAACCGCGGCCAGTGGGAGCCGCGATAGGCTGAACCTGCGGACGCGGCAGGTAAACAAACTGGCACGGCCCGCAAGGGTGCTTACCCTGGTGAGCCGCATGCCAGAGGTTGCCAATCCCTGATATAGATGAATGCTGAAGGTATTAGAGAAGCAAGGAGAAATAACTAGAGAGATAATGATTACAATATATTTTTAAAGAAAATATTGAAGATAATTAAACATATTGAACCTTTTCTGGGGAGAAGGATATGTAAATATACCCTAGAAAGTCCTGTGAAATGTCAACTACAGGACAGATCGAACTATGGTTGCCATCCATCCAGGTTTTACCTGGACTGTCTGTTTTTTGGTTTCTGAGTCTGGGTACCATATAGTGTTGCCACGTGCCTGGCTTATGATCAGAAAGTCTGGTCGAAAAGGGAACCTGGCAGTGTCCGGTCAGATGTACTGATCGGACACCAAAAGTCCAGTCACTGCAGGGTTGGGGGGGGGGGGGGTGCCGGGTCATTAACCTGCTCCAGTTCCTGCTCAGCCAGGGCTGCCTCCCATGTGCAGGCAAGCTCCTTTTTAGGCTGCAGCAGCTCCCATCCCAGCTCCTGAGCAGAGGGAGCCTAGCTGGGGCGTGGGAGAGGGCGGTGGAGATGATCCAGTGAGCGATGGCGGGGAGAGTGGACAGGAGTGAGCGAGTGGGTGGGGCCTTGAGGGAAGAGGTGGAGAGAGGGCAGGGCCTCAAGAGAAGAGGTGGAACAGGGATGGGGCCTTGGGGGGGAAGAGGTGGGTACAGAGGGCAGGGTCTTGGGGGGCTGGTTATGAGCAATTAGAAAGGTGGCAACCCTAGATCAAACATCAAACCTTGAAGTGCCTTGTTTAACCTAATTTGCTAAAATATTCACAAGGGATGAGGTCAGACTCAGATTTTTGATGAGCCCCATTTAATTTTATTTATTTATTCATTCATTCATTTTTAACTTGTAAAATGAATTTGGAGGGGGATGAATTATAAGATGGATTGTCAGACTATATAGTTCCCTTTAATTCGGTATCACCCTGGTGTTGTAAATTTATGCCCAAATATTATAAGGTTGTTTTATTATGGAGTACCCATTTATAAAATGGGAATAATAATTATTCTTAAACTTCGCACAGTTGTTGTGAGGCTTAGTAAATGCTTGTGAAATACTTTGAGATCCTCAGATGAACTGCAGCAATGTGCAAAGTTGATATATACAAGTAGCTTTCTAGGGATGGCTATTAATGTTGCTATTAATGAGGTTCTCCAAGGGCCTAATTACAAATCCACTGAAGTCAATGGGCTTTGGACTAAAATTATAGTTGTGACAGAGAAGGAATGGATACATTTTGCGGGAATGGACGAATGAAAAAGGAAACAAAGGTGTTTGAGGAATGTAAGAGAAATGTAACTTTCCTTTTGCAAAAAATAGTGCTAATTTCTTTTCTTTTTCTTCCTTTCTTACCACGCCTCCTTCGGCCCCACTTTCAGATATGTTTCACTTATTATTTGACACCCATCTGTAATAATTCACAAAGGACAGCCTGGGAAGGAGTTTGATTTAATCTACCGCCTTGTGTTATTCTTTTCCAACTGCCTTTTTTGTGATCAGCTGCTGATGAGAAAGGATTACGTGTTCCTACAGACCTACTTGCACTATGCACAGAGAATAGGAATCACACTACCACAAATATGAAGGGGAAGCCTGGTTTCAAAATGAATCAAATGCAAGTAAGACTTACTTAACATACTGATACTGAAGTGCAACTACCCAGGCAATTCTATTGGATATTTCATTTAAGCTGTATAGTCAAAAATGCTGAGAGGCCCCTTCACTTATGCAAATGAAGAGGGGCCTGAGCAATCAGATCCCAACTGGAGAGGGAGGAGCAAAGAGGGAGGAGCATTGAGAAATGCCACCTCTGCTGGATTCCAACCACCCAAAGCTGCAGTGGAAACCTATGTCATTGCAGAATTCCCCTTCTGTGCTTTAATCGTCCTCACTTAACCACCCACCTACCCACGAAATGGGAAGCTGGGGAAGTGTCCAGCAGTGTGACTCCTGCAGGACACTTGATGCATAGAATCATGGGGGCCAGGCAGCAGTTCAGTGGCACAGAGCCCCTGCAGAGTGGCCCATTGCTTATGGCAGATCTATAGGATTAACAGATGCACAAGAAGAATTCTGGTCCTGTTATGGAAGAATTGTGGACTATCCACTCTCTGGTGTGGCTTTACACTTGCCTACATTGTGACATAGTAGATCCTTGGAAAAAATCTTTTGTACAACTCCAAATTCCACTTTTTAAGGTTGCTGATTCTTTATGTAATTTGAGTTTTAATTTTTATTATGAGTAAATAAGACTCGCAATAGAGAACCAGAGTCACAACTCTATGCATGTACACCTCTACCCCGATATAACGCTGTCCTCAGGAGCCAAAAAATCTTACCGCGTTATAGGTGAAACCGCGTTATATCAAACTTGCTTTGATCCGCCAGAGTGCGCAGCCCTGCCTCCCCAGAGCACTGCTTTACTGCGTTATATCCGAATTCGTGTTATATTGGGTCGCGTTATATCGGGGTAGAGTTGTACCACTTAGGGCTTGATCTGGTCCCCACTGAACTCAGTGAAAGTTTTGTCATTGACTTCAATGGCAATGGGATTAGGCCCCTAAATTAATTATTTTGTTTACACTAATTTGCTATGATTTCATAAAATGGACATAACATTTCCACTGAAATCTCTAGCACGTGATACGAAGCTCCAGGACAGTACTCACACAGTCTCCTGAACAGCCTGACTTACCGCCATGGTTAGGAAAGCAGTACAATAAGCAGTACAGAATAGGATAGTAGTAAGATTGGGAGAAGGGAGTATATATTAGATGAGTTATGGGGAGCACATGAACGGATCCAATACAATTACATACTGGTGACATAGTTTACCTGGTGTGAAGAAGTCCATCATGATAGATTTCAGAGTAGCAGCCGTGTTAGACTGTATCCGCAAAAAGAACAGGAGTACTTGTGGCACCTTAGAGACTAACAAATTTATTAGAGCATAAGCTTTCGTGGGCTACAGCCCACTTCTTCGGATGCATAGAATGGAACATATATTGAGGAGATATATATACACACATACAGAGAGCATGAACAGGTGGGAGTTGTCTTACCAACTCTGAGAGGCCAATTAAGTAAGAGAAAAAAACTTTTGAAGTGATAATCAAGATAGCCCAGTACAGACAGTTTGATAAGAAGTGTGAGAATACTTACAAGGGGAGATAGATTCAATGTTTGTAATGGCTCAGCCATTCCCAGTCCTTATTCAAGCCTAAGTTGATTGTATCTAGTTTGCATATCAATTCCAGCTCAGCAGTCTCTCGTTGGAGTCTGTTTTTGAAGCTTTTCTGTTGTAAAATAGCCACCCGCAGGACTGTCATTGAATGACCAGACAGGTTAAAGTGTTCTCCCACTGGTTTTTGAGTATTATGATTCCTGATGTCAGATTTGTGTCCATTAATTCTTTTGCGTAGAGACTGTCTGGTTTGGCCAATGTACATGGCAGAGGGGCATTGCTGGCACATGATGGCATATATCAGATTGGTAGATGTGCAGGTGAATGAGCCCCTGATGGTATGGCTGATGTGATTAGGTCCTATGATGATGTCACTTGAATAGATATGTGGACAGAGTTGGCATTGGGCTTTGTTGCAAGGATAGGTTCCTGGGTCAGTGTTTTTGGTCAGTGATGTGTGGTTGCTGGTGAGTATTTGCTTCAGGTTGGGGGGTTGTCTGTAAGCGAGGACAGGTCTGTCTCCCAAGATCTGTGAGAGTTAGGGATCATCTTTCAGGATAGGTTGTAGATCTCTGATGATGCGCTGGAGAGGTTTTAGTTGGGGGCTGAAGGTGACAGCTAGTGGTGTTCTGTTATTTTCTTTGTTGGGCCTGTCTTGTAGGAGGTGACTTCTGGGTACTCGTCTGGCTCTGTCAATCTGTTTTTTCACTTCAGCAGGTGGGTATTGTAGTTTTAAGAATGCTTGATAGAGATCTTGTAGGTGCTTGTCTCTGTCTGAGGGATTGGAGCAAATGCGGTTGTATCTTAGAGCTTGGCTGTAGACAATGGATCGTGTGGTGTGTCCTGGATGGAAGCTGGAGGCATGTAGGTAAGTATAGCGGTCAGTAGGCTTCCGGTATAGGGTGGTATTTATGTGACCATCGCTTATTAGCACAGTAGTGTCCAGGAAATGGACCGCTTGTGTGGATTGATCTAGGCTGAGGTTGATGGTGGGATGGAAATTATTGAAATCATGGTGGAATTCCTCAAGGGCTTCTTTTCCATGGGTCCAGATGATGAAGATGTCATCAATGTAGCGCAAGTAGAGTAGGGGCGTTAGGGGACGAGAGCTAAGGAAGCGTTGTTCTAAGTCAGCCATAAAAATGTTGGCATACTGTGGGGCCATGCGGGTACCCATAGCAGTGCTGCTGACTTGAAGGTATATATTGTCCCCAAATGTGAAATAGTTGTGGGTGAGGACAAAGTCACAAAGTTCAGCCACCAGGTTAGCTGTGACATTATCAGGGATACTGTTCCTGATAGCTTCTAGTCCATCTTTGTGTGGAATATTGGTGTAGAGGGCTTCTACATCCATAGTGGCCAGGATGGTGTTTTCTGGAAGATCACCGATGGATTGTAGTTTCCTCAGGAAGTCAGTGGTGTCTCAAAGATAGCTGGGAGTGCTGGTAGCATAGGGCCTGAGGAGAGAGTCCACATAACCAGACAATCCTGATGTTAGAGTGCCAATGCCTGAGATGATGGGGCATCCAGGATTTCCAGGTTTATGGATTTTGGGTAGCAAATAGAATACCCCTGGTCGGGGTTCTAGGCATGTGTCTGTACAAATTTGTTCCTGTGCTTTGTCAGGGAGTTTTTTTAGCAGATGGTGTAGTTTCTTTAGGTAATCCTCAGTGGGATCAGAGGATAATGGCCTGTAGAATGTGGTGTTAGAGAGCTGTCTAGCAGCCTCTTGGTCATATTCCAATTTATTCATGATGACGACAGCACCTCCTTTGTCAGCCTTTTTGATTATGATGTCAGAGTTGTTTCTGAGGCTGTAGGTGATAGAATTCATTACTATGGTATATTATGATCAATTAAGAAAGACACAATATGCAACCATTCCTCAGTATCACCACCACCTGGCTATCCTGCATGCCTGGCTATTCTGCAATGCAGCTCCACTAGAGTTTTCTCTTCTCATCTGCTGTCTCTTTAATCTGCACCCTGATTAGATCCCTTATTTGGAAAGAAAAACAAAAGAAAGTACAGCCAGTACTGTTACAACATAAGAAGATAAGAAAATGCAGAAGTAATACTTTATTTCTTCTAACAGAGTGCAGATGCGGTTATTTGCAGGTTGTGTTGATGATAAAAAAGGACAGCTGTGGAAAGTTATCAGCTTCTCATCACAAAGGTTAATCCTACTGTTTTCATTTGAAGTAACTTCTTCCTGATTGTTCTATTTTAGAACATCCTGATCCATCCTACGATTCATTTTTCAGGTAAATAAAAGGACAGGAAATTTTTTAAATCACTGATGGATCAGGAAGAAATTCCATCCCACCTTATATCCTCCCCCATGTACAGCATTACAGATAGACTCAGTGGATTATGGGCGTAACATATTTTTTCTAAAGTATCAGATACTGGCTACTGCCAGAGGAAGTATGGTCTGACTCAGACTGGTATGTTCCTATTTTCCCCTATATCATGTAATCTTTCACTATCTTTTATCCCCCAATCCCACTCTAACCCCTCAGGCAATTTAACTGAGACAATGAAAGGAAAAGAGTTAATATTAATCTGTTACATAATATTCTGACAGCTCAGAGTACAAGGAACTTTCAGCATATACACAAATGGTTATGCCAAGATACTCCCACACCTCTCACAAGTATCTAGTTATGCAGAATGCCCCTCTACAAACATGCTCACTTCAATTCCACAGACATCTGATAGCATCCCACGTTTTATCATAGGAAATAGCACAACAAGTGAGTGTAACAAACAATTGGCGAAGAATGACAAGGACATCATTAATAAGAACATGCCTTAACTCAGACTAGCTATATTCATACCTTCAGAGATACACATCATGTAAAATTTCCTTTTTAATATAAATGAATGGATGTCAATAATCCCTACTGTTGTATGCAGTGTTGTTGTAGCCATGTCGGTCCCAGGATATTAGAGAGACAAGGTTGGGTGAGGTAATATCTTTTATCCTACCAACTTCTTTTGGTGAGAGAGAGAGAGAGAGAGAGAGAGAGAGACAACTTTTGAACTACACAGAGCTCATCTTCAGGTCTGAGAAAGGTACTCACAAGATCAAACAGATAGTTTAGCATAAGTAGTTAGCACATATTCTAAGGGACCTTTCAAGGTGAAGTGACTCTACATCTGACCTATCAGTTCCCATCCTCAAAGGAAATCTGCACAACACTTCAAAAGATGATCTTGGGAGCTTAAACTCATAGCTTTGCCAGGCGCTAAAAATCATGGTCTTAAAGACAGTGGGTTTATGGCTTATTATAACACTTTGCAACCCATTAACCCCTCTTTTTGTCCTATGACTATGTGTGTTAATGGGCCACTTCATCTTGAATGGTCCCTTAGAACAAAAATAACAGGAGTACTTGTGGCACCTTAGAGACTAACAAATTTATTAGAGCATAAGCTTTCGTGGGCTACAACCCACTTGTAGCCCACGAAAGCTTATGCTCTAATAAATTTGTTAGTCTCTAAGGTGCCACAAGTACTCCTGTTATTTTTGCGGATACAGACTAACACGGCTGCTACTCTGAAACCCTTAGAACAGTGATTCACAAACTTTTCTAGTCATGCCCATCCCTCCCTTCCCCCCCTTCATGGAATTTGTCATGTCCCCTCCCTCCCCCTCCATTACTTGTAATCTAAAACTGGTGGTTGATTTTTTTTGGCAAGTTGGCAGAAAGAATGAAAAAAATATTTTTATTATTAAATTTATAAGACTAGGTAAAGGTTATTAGGAAGTGGTAAACATGAAGTATTACAAACTGCAAACATATATTTTTTTAAAAATTTCGAATGAAGAAAAAATTAACCACTTATATTAACTGCATGTCTGAGATAATGACATCCATGCTTGGTTTTATCTCGGAAACTGCTATTCTGAGATCATTTTCTAGCTGGAGTCGTGAGCGCTCTTTGGTCTTGATTGCCACCAGCTTGGCGAAGGTAGTCTCGCATACGTATGTGGATGCGAATGGCAAGAGCACTTATGGCAAGTCCTGGATACTCCTTTTTCACAGAGAACCAAAAACTTCCCAGTGCTTTTCCTTTGAATTCCATCAACTGGC
Source organism: Emys orbicularis (assembly GCF_028017835.1). Classification (NCBI taxonomy): domain Eukaryota; kingdom Metazoa; phylum Chordata; order Testudines; family Emydidae; genus Emys; species Emys orbicularis. The sequence goes on along the minus strand of NC_088683.1, from coordinate 260,105,281 downwards.
TGCCATCATTTGGCAGTTCTGACAGCATTTCTTGTTCAGCAAGAGGGAGATGTATAGCTGCCAAATCTGTGCAAAAAGGGTTTCTAGTCCAATCAGCCTCCTCTGCTGGCAGTCCATGACACTTCTCCTATAACTCTTGATGGAGATTTTTCAGATGATTGGAGACAACTTTATCAATTTGTTTGTGGTCAGGTTGATATTGTTCTGTGAATTCACTGAGACAATGGAAACTGACTGCATTTCCGTCTCATATTTCTCTCTCCACAGAGTGAGCTTCTTCAGGAATGCAGAAATCTTGTCACCAAGCAGCAAGATGTTGCTGTTCTTTCCTTGGAGTGAAGAGTTGAGATCATTTAATTTCTCAAAAATGTCTACAGGATAGCAAAGAATCAAGAGCCATTTTTCATTGGTTAAGTTTTCTGCCAATGCAGGGTTGTGTTCTGACAGGAAGAGCTGGAGTTCATCCTTGAAACTGATGACACAGTGAAGCACTTTCCCTCGGGACAACCATTTGACTTCCAAATGCAGAAGGAGTTTGTCATACTTGGAGCCCATTTCATTGCCCAGAAGAGAAAAGAGGCAGCTTTTTAAAGGTCTTGGTTTTACAAAATTCACAATTTACACCTCATCATTGAAAACCTTGTTTGCTTCAGGTTCCAGTGTTTTAGCAGCCAGAACCTCACATGGTGTATCATGCAATGCATGAATTTAACGTGAGGTGCAATGCTGAGTACTTTCCCTCTGAAGCCTTTTTTGGGACCCACTATCACAACTCCACAATCAGTACACATACCAATGCAATTAGACCAGGACCAGGGCCAGATTAATCTTTTGTGGGCCCCAGCACCTGGACTGTGGCCCCGCCCCACCCCGCACTCCACGAGGCCAGGCCTCCCATTTGGGCTCTTCCCCCCGAGGCCCTGCCTGCCACCAGGGCCGGCTCTAGGCACCAGCAAACCAAGCACGTGTTTGGGGCGGCACATTTTCAGGGGTCACATTCCAGCCAGCCTTTTTTTTTTTTTTTTTTTTTTGCTTGGGGCAGCAAAAGCCTAGAGCCGGCCCTGGCAGCAGCAGCGTGTCATGTGCGGGGGGCGCCCTGGGGCTGCTGCGGTTTGTGCTGTGGGGGAGCAGCGCCCACACCTTGTGGCTGGGCCGGGCTGGCTCCGAGCGTGGGACACTCGGGCTGGGGGCCGCCTCGCGGGGCGCACGGAGCCGCCTGCAGGTGCCGTAGGGTGGCCGCCCCCCAGCACTGCAGCCAGGGCTGAGTGAAGCGGCCCGAGCCGCCCAGGGACTGCAGCAGGGCGGCCAGGAGCAGCAGCACTCTCCGGGGCTCCACTCCCTCTGGGGCTGCCCTGCCCCGGCTCCTCAGCCCTCTGCCAGGCAGTCCCCCGGCTCTGCCCTCTTGGGTCCCGGCCAGTCCTGGAGGCGGGAGCCCCAGCTGGAGGGACCCTGAGCTGAGGCGTGGCCCGGGAGCCCCGCTGCTTACCCCGACCCTGCCAGCGCCGGACCGGCTGGAAGCGAGGGGGGAGCGGGCGGAGTCAGCACTGGTGGGGAGAAGCCCAGGGCTGGGCAGCAGGGAGTGCAAGTCTGGTGGCGTGGAGAGCCCAGAGTTGGGGCAGCAGGGGGTGTGGGTGGGGGAGAGAGCAGGGTGGGGGGGAGAGCCCAGCGCTGGGGCGGCAGGGGAGTGCGGGGGGAGCCCAGGGCTGGGGTGGGGGGCAGCCAAAATTTTTTTTGCTTGGGGCAGCAAAAAACCTAGAGCTGGCCCTGCCTGCCACTCACATGGAGGAGAGGGGGCAGAGAGGAGCGAGTGGCAGGTGGGGACTCGGGGGGGAGAGGTCGAGCAGGGACGGAGCCTTAGGGCAGAGCACAGGAGGAGCGAGGGGGCGGGACCACAGTCCACCTGCCAGAGCCCCTTCTGAGTGTGGGCCTGGCACCACGGTGCCATTGACACCATTGTAGCCCTGGTACTGACCATGACAGGCCATGTGCTCTGAAGAATTCAGTCACAAGATTGAAGAGGTCATCTCCCATAATTCAACCCAGAACAACATATCTTCCAGAATTTCATCCTCATAGCAATACCTGACAAACACAATGAGTTGAGCCAAATTTGTGATATCCGTACTCTCAAAGTTGCATGGCAAACTTTGTGCTTTGTTTAACTCAAGTCAAAAGTTGCAATTTGATAGCTTCAAAAAGTTCATTGATCTGCCTGCTGACAAAGAAATAGTTTTCAGAGATTCACCACATCTATCTCCATGCATAATTGATACATCTTTACCGCAGCTGGTAATACTAATGCCTCACCCATGGTATGCAGCTTCACAATTTAGCAATCGAATATGCGACTTCAAGGAATGCTTTCAGAGCTTTTGATGGCACCATCACTTGCTTTTTCAGCATGTCTCTTTGACCACTCAATGACTTAGCATGGCGTATGGAAAAAATTAACACCTTTATTTGCATGTTCAGAATGTTTCGTAATCAAGAGCCATCTGAACTTCAATAGTTTCATGCTAATACCACAGAACACAGTGGTTGTTGCTTGTGATTGACAAGAATCCATGAGAATCCCAGTTTTATATATTCATCTTGATATTTTCTTAATTTAAAACTGAAAGATTCTTTTATATGACTTTTCACAGCAGACTTACGAGCGCCAACACTTGTGGAAGGTTCACATACAAGTTCAGCTGCATTACTGTTGATATTAGTGGGTTGTTGTTTATTTTTTACTTTTATTGAAGTAACATTAGCATCCGATGAGGCATCAGAAACACTGCAATGTTTACTACTACCATCCACAACCCATTTATCCATTTTGTTTGAAAAAGATCAAACTAACCTTTTGAAGGGACTAGATCTAGAAACAGTGCACTTGATACTGATTATCTCTAGAATCTTTGCTTGGTGCTTTTTATGGCACCAAAATCTGTGCACTGCTGTAGAGCCCTGCGTGGGACTATTTTTTAAATTCTGCTCCACAAACAACATTGCCCTGGCCAGCAGCCGCTGCTCTCCAGCTGCCCAGCTCTGAAGGCTGCCACCACCAACCGCAGTGCAGAAGTAAGGGTGGCAATGGGGAGCAAGTAAATCTGCTGTGAAAAGGGATATTAAGAAACTTTCTTTGCACCCCTCCCCCGTGAACCTCTTGTGTCCCCCCGGGGGTGTGCCCCCAGTTTGTGCACCGCTGCCTTAGGATATGTTCTAACTACTTATGCTAAGCTATCTGTTCAACCTTGTGTTTAGCTGTGACACTCTGAGTACCTTTCCCTGAAGAAGAGCTCTGTGTAAGATCAAAAGCTTGTCTCTCTTACCAACAGAAGTTGATCCAATAAAAGATATTATCTCACCCACCTTGTCTCTCTAATAATTCCTACTGGCCATTATCAGTCAGTGGTTTCCTGAAGGCATCACAGTAAGACTGGGTTTTGCAGAAAGATTTGAAGGAGAGGGTAGCAATGGCTTTATAGAGTACTTTGGGGATGCAGGGCTGCCTCATGTCAAGGGTAGCATGGAAGACAGAAAAAAGATGCTTTAGGAAGAAGCAGCCATGTGGACAGTGAAGGCTGGCATCATTGGCAGAAAAGGAAGTGGTGACTGGATAAGGGCCTTAAAACCTGAACTCGAACTTGGCTGCTTTTCCTGCCTTAGGACTGTTCAATGTAGACCCTCTCTGTGCAGAGAGCCAACTGCTTGTGTTCAAGGTGGAGTGAACAAGCCCCACTGCCTGCAATGTGCAGCAGGAATCCATCAGAAATTTTCAGCAAGGTCCCAACATGGGGTGGGTCAATAGAAGAATGCTGAAACCCCACTCTAGTCTTAAACGGAAGTGGGGAGTTCAATATAGTTTCTCATCTCTCCTCCTGAACTCTGAACTGGCATTTATTCTTCCTTGTTCCCTGACACATCGCTGAGCCCTGGTTAATCCCCGCTTACTTTATCCAGATATCTGGCTATCTGGATTCCTGCCAGTGTTTTGTTAACCTAAAGACTGTTTGGGTCTATATAAAAATGGGGCTTGCTGATTATTTATGAGGCTTGCTATCTGACTGTATATACTTGGTCAGGTATTTCAGAAGATTTCAGTGCCTGTTAGTCTGCAAAATCTCAGCAATAAATCACTTTGAAATATTAAGGCATCTCATTTCCAAAGAAGTGCACTGAAAGGAAAAAACAAATAATAAAAACCCTGTTGATTACAACTCCAAAATATGTACAAAAACTTATATAAAAGTTTAATATTTGTGCTTAATGATTGAAGTAGATAAAACTGATAATTTATGCTCCTTTTAATCCCTCAGGTTGTGAAAAGCCCCACAGCAAAATTAGATTTGATTACACAACTGAACCTCAGGCCAACTCCTTGTGATGATTCATTGATGCTTATCCAAGTGGAACACACAGAGTGGTGAAGGGGAAATGACAGACACCCATTTGGAAGCTTTCAGTTTAGTTTTTTATAGTTATTATTCTATGCCAAAGGTTTAGGGATTTTTTTTTTTTAATTCTGTATAAAGTTTTCTTTCATTTTTCCTAACAAGAGGAAACAGACTTGATTTTAACCACAGCACTTCTCTGTTACACTTCAGTGGAATTAAAAATTTCCGATCCAGCTTTTTTCCTTGTCTCCAGCCACAAAGTTCCCAATTGAGGACATCACCCCTATTCAGGACATCACTTTCACGCATGCTTGAAGTTAAGCCTGTGCTTAAATCAATGGGATTTTTGCTGTCCATCATGACAAACATGGACTTAAAATGTTCCCTGAATTGAGGCCAAAGATAGTAGTGTGTCCACGTGGAGTGTCTTTAGCTCACAATGACCTTGATAGTTGCTGTTGTCAAAGTAGTACCTATGCTTTCTTAGGGTGCCTGATCCAAAGGCCATTCAAGTTAATGGAAAGATTCCAATAGATTTTAATGGGCTTTGGATCAGGCCCAGCATGAAGGGCACGTATTACGAAAGGATGACAAAAAAGCAAACACTCCCAGATCCTTGTTTATGACATTTCACTTTATTCCTACAATACACATTATCTACGTATGCTGCTATAAATAATGAATTTACCACCTTGTTTTGTTTAGGGCACATGCTTCTCTCCTTTCATTTACCCTCCATTCCTAAAGAAGGATGGAAGTGCATTTAAGCAAGTCAGACCGCACAGGAAATAACAGCTACTCTAAACTTCAGTGCTAGTGTAAAAGCTCACTAACTAAACAGGAGTAACTAGCATTAGGGTGACAGTGACTGTTGTCTCCTTTACCCCATTTTCACAGAGGTAAAGAGAATGTCTAACCTTGTCTTGGCAGTTCTGTCAAAGATCATCTTGTTGTTACATGACTTGTTTCAACATATTTGTTAAAGGCATCACATTGACTAATTTACCTGACTAATCCATATAGTTTATATCTGTATATGAGTGTATAAATTCCAGTAAGTTATCCGACAGAGATGCTGCCTGACAGGTAACTTTCAGGTTATACTTAATCCACTTTCATTTAATCTTCTGTGTCAATAACCCAGGCACAGACTCTGTGTACTCTAGAGGTAACTATAGTGCTGCTGTTCACACGCAGATTGTTAACATCTTTCTGATATAATTATAAAGCTTTTGGGCCCAATCTTACAAAACCTTCCCTGGGTCAGTAGTCCTTACTCATGACCAATTCCACCGAAGCAATGAAACTATTGTATAAATAAGGGTTAGTAGAATTTGGCCTAATATTTAATTAATTCCTAAAGACAGTTTCCTGTTAATTGTAGAGGAAAGAGCTCCATCTAGCTGTTCTGGGTCCAAAGGCTGAATGATGGTATTTATGCTGAAAGAACACAGAAAGAAGACATATTTCATAGTATTATGTTGTAGAAAACATAGTAATATTTAGCTATCTCCATATACTTTATCAGTACTGCATTAACACTCGCTACAGCAAGAGCAAACATCATCATCTTTAAATAATATTCGGAGCCAAAGGGAATCTTTCCATTAACAAATGCATATAGTTTGCTTTCACTTTAAGTCACATTATCCCCCTATAAGAAAACATAAAATTAATTGGGGCAAATAACTAACAGCACTGCCATATTTTGTTTCACCATGTAATCTACATTTAAAAATAAATATCTACTATGCAATAACTATTTTTCAAATGATTCAACAGAAAATATTATTTATTCATTATTTCTATACCCATAATACTCAGGACCCCAAATGAGGCGTGGGGCCCCATTCTACAAATGAACAAACAAAGACAGGCCCTGCCCCAGAGAACTCCAAAAATCTCAGCTTTAGATAATACATGACAGGTCAATAAAACAGGGAGAGAATGGGGGTGGAAAAACAAAGTTGTAGTAGAGACAGATGTGTTTGCATACATTAATCATAACAATGGTCTCAGTAGTCTCAAGTGGCTACCAGGCTGACCACTGTATCCATGTTAAATCAACTTTATGGGGGGGAAAAATGTAACTATAACTTCAAACGGGGCAGCAAAGGCTTCACATCTCAGGCAGACCTACAGTACACCAGTTGCTGTCGACTACAACAAAAGAAGATGAATGTGTGATTGTTATTTTCAAAGGACGCCTGAGCAATAACACTTTCATGGCTTTGCAAGGCATCTATCTACACAAACTGCCAGCTTCAATACAGCTGCTGGTAGGCAGAAAGGAATTGAATGGCTGATTTCAAATGCTGCCCCAGAGAGATGTGGAACACTAAGGCTAGGTCTACACTACCCGCCTGAATCGGCGGGTAGAAATCGACCTCTCGGGGATCGAATTATCGCGTCTCGTCGGGACGCGACAATCGATCCCCGAATCGATGCTCTTACTCCACCAGCGGAGGTGGGAGTAAGCGCCGTCGACGGGAAGCCGCGGAGGTCGATTTTGCCACCGTCCTCACAGCGGGGTAAGTCGGCTGCGATACGTCGAATTCAGCTACGCTATTCGCGTAGCTGAATTTGCGTATCTTAAATCGACCCCACCCTGTAGTAAAGACCTGCCCTAAGCACTAGGCAGCAGTGCATGCGGAAACTGGTTGTTAGAGCAAGAAGGCAGAAATGGGTGATGATTAGGAAAGATGCTAACAAGAAACGGTGATATTATAGGGAGGGAAGCAGGGTTTTGATAAATAAAGTTCTGAACACTCAGATCCACTTCAGATTGTTGAAGGGACATTTATAGCTGCAGGATGATGAACAATTTGGGACAAATTCTACCTTCAGCTACACCAGGCATCCTCACAGAAGTCAGCCACAGTGACTTCACTGGGATGCCCAGATAAAGCTGAGGGCAGAATCTGATCAGTTCTATTTACTTTAGGGTCCTGCCTTTGAAAAAGAATACAAAGGAAAGCAGCAGAAAGCCGATTGAGCCCTCAGTTTGCCTTCAGTGAACTACATGTGACACAGAGAGCCCACACTAAGCAGTTACTTCCTCTTATACACAGCTCAGATTAACCTTTGCTCTCAACATTAGATTTTCATCTGCCCAACCACCTTACTCCTACTTAGAGCATGTGAACAGTCTACTTCCCTTCCTCACAACAGCTGGCACCTCCAAAAAGAGAGAATTAGATGCTGTAAAAGTGGTAATAAAAGCTTGTTTAGACCATTAAGCAATCTTTTTAGAAGTTTTAAGGTCTTCCACTTTGTCACTCTGTAAGGAAACAGTATCTTTATTGGATATGCTTGATTTAAGAAATTCTCCCTCCTGAGAGCTTTACAATCCAATACAATTTATTGTTGTATAACACTGTTCACACTAAAGGTATCACAGCTTAGGATTTATGTAAACAGATGCACTGAGTTTTACTTTTACTCCTTGAAGCAGCCATAAGATCTCAAAAACATTAAAATCCTTTTAATATCATTACTATATTTGCAGGAGTTCTGAAGCTGTGCAGATTTTTTTTCATAATTTATATATGATTTCCTCCCCCCACACACACACACCCAACAGCGTTTATTATGCACCAGTAGACATTAATTTAAAGAGGAAAAAAATCGTAGCCCCCAGATAAAATGATGGGAGGTATCATGTCACACTGACACGTTCAGGGACAAAATGTAACTACTCTGGTACCTACTAATATATCTGCATAACATATCCAGCGCTACTCTTTCTCCCAGGTATGTCCCCTTTTAAGTGTGAACAGTAATACCTCAGCGCTGCTGCTGTCTGCTATGTCAGAGTCAGCAGAGGAGTTCACCACCACAAGAAATTATCAAGGACACATTTTTGTGAGTCCCTTGCTATCTGCACTTTGTACATAAATGAAGAAAGAGAGCTCTTTCCTGAGTGAAAGCTGCTTTTTCATTTCACAAAATTACCTACTTCTTGACTGTACTTGGTTAAATGGTTTAAGCCAAACTACATTTTGTGGATAGTGCCTTTTGTTCAGGTAGGTGCCCTTCCACTATGACCAGCTCCCTAGCAAAATAATGTCCTGCAAAATGATGACTTTGGTGGTTTTTTCCCCTGTCTTCCACTAGCTGCCAATTCTTGTCTCAGGGACTAGTGCCAGTGGCTAGTCATGTCTGCTAGGCAGACCTAAACAGCTGCTTAAGGAAAACTGAGACATATTTTCAATTAATGTATTAGCATTAACAAGATGTGCATGGGTAAAACTTTGAATTGTGTTGAGAATGTATATTTCTAAATAGGACTACATTTCTGTTTTTACTTATTTCTACATTTTAAAACAAATTGTATTGGGCCTCAGCAGTGTGTCATTGTCCTACAGGACATCTCTGACAAGGATCTCAAAGTTTGGCTTAACTGGAATAAGCACCTCATTCGTCTTCTCTGAGTGGGCAGCCAACACAGAAAGAGCCTAGCAGCAGTCTAGGAGTGGACAGCCCTTGTGAAGCTTGAACAAAATAAGCAAGTAAACCAACAGCATGGAGAACGAGGGCAACTCATGGATCTGCAAAGTGCTGCCTAGCCTTTTAGATCTTCTTTAATTTAAAGAGAATTTGAGACATGCATGTAGAATATAGTAGCATTCTTGCAAAATCTTTGGCTCTTTGGAATTTTTTTGTCCCCAAATATGTTGCTGACTTTATATCAATACTTAACACTTACACAACATTTTATAGCTTTCCAAATGCTGCTGGTCTCTAAGCTTAACTAAAAAGGGGGGCATCCATCTAAGAAGACTTTCATCCACCGAAAAGGGTTAGTTTAGTTGGAAGGCGGCTCTGTGGCTATGTGGTGGGGCATAAGCTACTTATGGCCAAGATGGCTCTTGGAGCCAGTGGAGCGTGTGAGACATTCCTTTACACACCTGAGGATTTCTCAGTGTCCAGCAAAACAAGTTAGGACATAAGGTGTGGCAGAGGAATGCAAAACTCCAGAGATGGGGGAGAGTTTGTCTTTTAATCAGTGGTGGCTGCAGATGGCAGTGGAGCAGGGCAACGGGGATGAGGGGCACCTCTGCCTCAGAGGAGTTAGCAACCTGGTCCAGCTACCCCATATGGTTACCAGCTTTCTGACTGTGAAAACCAAACACCTTTGCCCTGCCCCACCCCTTCCCCAAAGCCATGCCCCGACCCATCCCTTCTCCGAGGCCCTGCCCCTGCTCACTCCATCCTTCCTCCCTCTGTCGCTCGCTCTCCCCCACCTTCACTCACTCGCTCATTTCACCAGGCTGGGGTGGGGCGTTGGGGTGCAGGAGGGGGTGAGGGGTCCAGCAGGGGGTGCAGGCACTGGGGTGGGGCCAGGGATGAGGGGTTTGGGATGCAGGAGGGAGCTCTGGGCTGGGGCCAAAGGATTTGGAGTGTGGGAGGGAGTACAGGGTCTGGGCTCTGGGAGGGAGTTTGGGTGCGGAAGGGGGCTCAAGGCTGGGGTAAGGTGTTGGGGTGCGGGAGGGAGTTTGGAGTGCGGGCTTCAGGCAGTGCTTACCTCAGGCAGCTCCCAGAAGCGCCCGGCATGTCCCTCCGGCTCCTAGGCACAGGGGCGGCCAGGTGGCTTGGCTCCGTGTGCTGCCCTTGCCCCTGCAGCTCCCATTGGCCATGGTTCCCGGCAAATGGGAGCTACAGAGCCAGCGCTCAGAGCAGGGGCAACGTGCGGCATCTCCCTGGCCACCCCGGCATGTAGAAGCCAGAAGCCAGAAGGACATGCCAGCTGCTTCCGGGAGCCACGCAGAGGCAGAGCAGGCAGGGAGCCTGCCTTTGCCCCACTGCACCACCCAATCGGACTTTTAATGGCCCAGTCAACGGTGCTGGCCACAGACACCAGGGTCCCTTTTCGACCTGGCATTCCGATCACAAACCGGACACCTGGCAACCCTACTGCTCCCCCCACAGCTCGGTCCGGCCGCCCTCTCCAAATGCTGCCACGCCTGCCTAGCTGCCTTTAAGCCCCGCTTGCTGTCAGCAGCTCAGGTGGGTGGGAGGTACCAGCACGGCATCCCCTGAGCACGGTGCCCCCTGGGCAGTGGCCCAGCCCACCTACCCCTAAGGCTGGCCGTGCTTTTAATCTATTTTTCAGTCACAGGCTTAGGCTTACCAGACTCAGGCCTTGCATAATATATTATTAATGGAATGTATTTCTAAGATGCCCTTCACGGTAATATCTGTGCAACTTAAGTATGACCACAAGGATTGACCCTGTAAGGATCACAATGCTCCACTTTTCTCCCTCTTATGTGGTCTCAAAAAAAATAATCAAATCATATTAGCCAGGTCCGGCTCCAGCATTTTTGCTGCCCCAAGCGGCGAGGGGGAAAAAAAAAAAGCCGCGATCAGCGGCATTTCGGCGGCAGCTTTACCGCCACCGCTTTATTCTTCGGCAGCAATTCGGTGGCTGGTCCTTCCCTCCGGGAGGGACTGAGGGACCCGCCACTGAATTGCCACCGAAGAGCCGGACGTGCCGCCCCTTCCCCTTGGCCGCCCCAAGCACCAGCTTGGTGCGCTGGTCCCTGGAGCCGGCCCTGATATTAGCTTAGTGTGGCCTCTCCAAAACCCAGCTGAAACCAACAGCCTCTACACTCTACCCAAAAATTCATGGCTCTAAGTATCTAAAAACTAGAGTTTAATCAATTTTAGTGATTTTTTTCCATATAAAGGAAGACACCATCTGAAGTTTCAGCTAGATGGGAATTGAAATGGCTAAGTTATAATGGAAATACTAACAAACCCGTAATAAGAGCCGGGCTTGCCAGTTATCACTGTGGTGTTTTCTATTGTAATCCTCTTGGACTGATTCCATAATTCATCATGAAGTTCATATTGGCAGTACCTGAAGAATGGAGCTGTTTGCTGGAAAGCTGATGTATTAAATTGAATGAACATAATGGTGTAAGCAATGGTGAAACATTATCTACCTTGTTCACTGCTTTTTGAGGATGGCTATGAGCTGCAAAAATTGTCATCAGCTTGACAATCAATTACACTAATATGGTGTGCTGACTTTATAGTGAATAAGAAAAATCAGATGTACAGAACATTACACAGGAGTTTTGCATAACAGAGGGGGACTATTCATAACAAAAATTATGTAAAGAAGAATGGGAACTGGGAGAAAAGGTAAGAGGGTATTTTGGGGGGACGACTGGGGTATGGCCTCAGAAGACTTATTAGTGCTCCGTGCTAAGATAGACATATGTGGAACATCTGGTATTAGTACCAGTGGCAGTATTATTCCCTGTAGTAACAGTAAATAATAATAATGACCACTAGTTCATCACCTAGGATTAAATCCTCATCTCATTCACATTACTGAAAGTGAGAAGAAAATTTGGCCCTCAGTGAAATTAAACGTACATATACAAATGTAGGGAGACAAGGTGGGTGAGGTAATATCTTTTATTGGACCAACTTCTGTTGGTGAAAGAGACAAGCTTTTGAGCTACACAGCACTCTTCTTCAGGTCCTGAAGAACAATGCAATAAGCATACATACACACACACCAACATATACTGCAGACCCCCTCAGTGAAAGTGTGCAGGCTTCAAGCTATCGTTGGGTGAACCTCAAAATATTTGGAAGTGAGGTTTGGTATGCTTAAGTATCCAAAATTTGAATAAGAAGAAATATCTCCTAACAAGTTTGCAAATTCTATGTGGCAAGCTCCTGAGAACAGATTTGCACATGAGATTCCCAACATTTCTGTATCTGAATAGTATTTCATGGCATTACAGTATTTCTGCTTCAAAAATGTAGATGAAAAATAACTTAACGTTTCAAAACCTTGAAAATGTTCAGTTATAGAAATGTGAATGTTTCTGGGGCATGTGCGCACGCATCTATATTTTGGTACATGCTATCCTACCTCAGGCCTGAATCATTGTCATCCTCCCACTAACTGATCTGGAGCTGTATAAAAACATTTTAGAAGATACAAGATTAAACTCACAGGAATTAAATCATGATCTCTGATCTCAGTGACGGTTCATATGCATAATTAACTCAAAAAAAGGAGCTTCCGTTGTGGCTGGGGGAGGAATCAATTGTTAGCTATCAAACTTCCCCCTCCCCAGTAAAAAACTTATTTTTCTTGCTGAAAAAAATCGAAGGAGCTGATTTAATTTTCGTTAAAGTTTCACTTCTAATAAGGCATGTTAACAATGATCAAAAACGTATTTTCCACTTCATAACTGTAACTATGAATGACACCTTAGTGAATAGGCAAGGAATAATGGAAGCTCAGTGACAAGTCCCAGAGCGACCTTCTCAAATAGCTAATATGCCAGCCATTATTAAGGAAAAAAGTATATAATGGTCGTGGAGGACTTTCTGTTCTTTTCGTTTCATGAGTAGCAGGTAGAAAGTTCCTAGTTACAAAATTACTGAAATCACATCATACGGTAACACTTTGTTCCTTTAATCTTTGGTTTGTATGGCTCTTATTCTTATCCTTGTATGTTGCTCATGGGAATTTCAATCCTGTTTGTTGGCTTGCCTTATTAATATGATGCCCAAGGTATCATACTGTATTCTCCTTATTCACCTTGTACCGGCGCTCTAAACACTGGTACTTCAGTGATGCTTCTTACACCACGATAGCTAAGAGCCTAACAGTGTAACATTGCAAGCTCCTGTTTTCAACAGATTTGAAAAGCACTAGGTATACACAGGCCCACCTCAGACTCTAAAACTTCCTACTCAGGAGTCAATATATCATCTCAAAGAGACTCCTTCAGGGACCAGATTTCTCCACATCCATGATGGAGCCCAAAAACTCCACTCATCTAGAGCTATGGAACAGTCCACCAAGAGCTGGATCTTGTGCACACTGAAGTTTAATAGCAAAGCTTGCATTGTTCTCAGTGATGCAGGACCCAAATGAGCGAGGCTTGTGAGAATAGTGGCTAGGAGAGAATTTTCTCAGTGGCAGGTCTCCAGCTATGGAATTCCTTCCCAGAAAAGTGTAGGACAGTCACAAACATCATCACCTTCAAGAAGTGCAGAATAGCATTTCCATGATACCCACCCTGGAATATTTCCTTCCAATCCACTGCAGAAGATTATTTATGAGTGTTGGAAGGAATGCGCCGGGGAGGAATTGAGCGGGAAGAAAACCATCTCAGGCATGCTGAGAATATGAAGGACAGAATCCAAAGAAAATGCTTTTTGGCCTGGCTGTCTCTGCAAATAATTAACTGCATAATTTTGTTAGATACTATGATGATGAACTTAGGGTAAAAATAAAGGGATGTGTTATAGGGATCCATGTTACGCTGTAGCACTATTTAATAATGTCAGAATACAGATTATTCAATATATATTGATAATCACAGGGGTAAATTTAGGAAATAAAAAGTGAAGTTACAACTGTTGCATTTTATAAGTTAACTTGCCTACAAAAATCTGATACAGTAAAATAAATCTATATGATACACACACACAATATCTTCTCCAAAGGGAAAAAGTATTTTATATAAATTACTTCAGTCCTTATTTGAATGAAGTCTTCCAGTAAAATACAACCAGTCCCTTGCATTTCCATGTATTTTACTACAGTTACTGTTTGTCAGCGACACAAGAATGTTCATAGGGATTCTCCACAAAGAGGGATGGGGCGGGACAATAAGAGAGAGGCACAGGACACAGCTAAGGAATAGAGAGGAAAAAGAAAAGCCTCTTCTTTCCAAGTTTAACACAATTTACCTCAAATCAGGCTGCCTTCATTTTATCATCATTTTTAAAAATTTTATTCCAAGTAGGAAAAAGTTTGAAGCCAGAAAACTAACCTGCTATAGTTCAACCAACCACAATTACAGGGAGACAAACCACTCATCGTCTAATGCAAGCTTCTGAAATTACCACCTTAGCAGTTGTTAACAGGCTATCAGTGGACTCTCTGCATGCCAATCTGAGAATTAGGCTGTTTAAATGTGGTCAGTTTTACACTTCTGTTTTAAGTAAGGGCTGTTAGCCATGCTTGATGTGGCCAACACAGTCCAGATTTCCCACACAGCCCTGCCAGACACATAGATTCATAGACTTTAAGGTCAGAAGGGACCATTATGATCATCTAGTCTGACCTCCCGCATGATGCAGGCCACAAAATCTGACCCACCCACTCCTGGAATAATTCTCTCCCTTGACTCAGCTGTTGAAGTCCCCAAATCATGATTTAAAGACTTCAAGTCGCAGAGAATCCTCCAGCAAGCGACCCCTGCCCCATGCTGCGGAGGAAGGCGAAAAACCTCCAGGGCCTCTGCCAATCTACCCTGGAGGAAAATTCCTTCATGACCCCAAATATGGCGATCAGCAGAACCCCGAGCATGCGGGCAAGATTCTCCAGCCAGACCCACATTGACCATTGATACTAATTACCAGCGATTGCATGTTATTGACTTATTGACTAAAATCACGTTATCCCATCAAACCATCCCCTCCATAAACTTATCAAGCTTAATCTTAAAGCCAGAGAGGTCTTTCGCCCCCACCGTTTCCCTCGGAAGGCTGTTCCAGAACTTCACCCCTCTGACGGTTAGAAACCGTCGTCTAATTTCAAGCCTAAACTTCCCGACGGCCAGTTTATATCCATTCCAGTACTGTTCTTTTTCCAGCCCTCAGTCTTTAAATGTGTAAAACTGACAAACGGGCTACATTTGCTGGTATTTATATTGGTTTTTGGTAATACAGAAGGACCACTAGGGACTAAATGGAGACCACTGTTACCAACCCTTTACCTTCGCAATTTAACCGTGAGCAATATAAAAAGCTAATAGAATTAGTTATCTCCATGCTCCACCAACAAAATGTCTGCTACAGCATGACACCTACTTGCAAAGCCTCAATCACATCTGAACTTGAACTCTTATACACTGTGACGGGTTGGACCCCCCCCTTCTGGGGTGCCACCTGATGTGCTGGGGTCCCACTGAACCCACCTGTTCCACCAGCCTGGGCTCCCTCAGCCTGTCCTGCTGTGCCAGGCACACACACAACAGGTAGGGACACACCCAGCTGTAGAATCACACAGAGTCTGCAATCAGCTTTGTGTGGAAAGTCTCAGCTCGGGGATTGCCCAGCACTCAAGTGCACACACCCTCTGGAGTGTAAACCCCAAATTATATTGTTTTGCGCTGTATAGAGATCTATGCAGCCTACGCTCATGAAATTCGCTCCCTCCCTCAATGCCGAGGAAGATATGTACAGCTTCCCCCCCCCCATTATGAATTGCACAAATTGGGTTTTAGAATAAACAAAAAACAAGTTTATTAACTACAAAAGGTAGATTCTAAGTGATTATAAGGGATAGCAAAAAGATTAATGCAGATTACTGAGCAAATAAAACAAACACGCAAACTAGGCTTAATACATAAAAGAAATTGGCTACAAATAGTAATTTCTCACTCTAAATGTTGTTTTATGCAAGTTGCAGAGTTTCTTGAAGGTAAACGGCACTGCTTGCAGCTTAAATCTCCACATATACCCTTCACAGACTGACATTTCTCGTAGGCTTGCCCGGTCGAAAAAGGACCATGGCGGCTCCGGTCAGCACCCGTCAACTGGGGCGTTAAAAGTCCGGTCGGTGGCGCAGCATGTCTAAGGCAGGCTCCCTGCGCCGTGGCTCTGCGCGGCTCCCCGGAAGCAGCGGCATGTCCCCCCTTTGGCTCCTAGGGTGTAGGGGCAGCCATGGGGCTCTGCGTGCTGCCCCCGCCCCAAGCACCAGTTGCACAGCTCCCATTGGCCGGGAACTGCAGCCAATGGGCGTTGCGGGGCGGTGCCTGCGGATGGGGCAGCATGCAGAGCCACCTGGCCCCGCCTCCATGTAGGAGCCTGAAGGGGGACATGCCGCTGCTTCTGGGACCTGCTTGAGGTAAGCGCTACCTGGAGCCTGCACCTTTCATAGAATCATAGAATATCAGGGTTGGAAGGGACCTCAGGAGGTCATCTAGTCCAACCCCCTGCTCAAAGCAGGACCAATTCCCAACTAAATCATCTCAGCCAGGGCTTTGTCAAGCCGGGCCTTAAAAACCTCTAAGGAAGGAGATTCCACCGCCTCCCTAGGTAACACATTCCAATGCTTCACCACCCTCCTAGTGAAATAGTGTTTCCTAATATCCAACCTAGACCTCCCCCACTGCAACTTGAGACCATTGCTCCTTGTTCTGTCATCTGCCACCACTGAGAACAGCCGAGCTCCATCCTCTTTGGAACCCCCCTTCAGGTAGTTGAAAGCAGCTATCAAATCCCCCCTCATTCTTCTCTTCTGGAGACTAAACAATCCCAGTTTCCTCAGCCTTTCCTCATAAGTCATGTGCTCCAGACCCCTAATCATTTTTGTTGCCCTCCGCTGTACTCTTTCCAATTTTTCCACATCCTTCTTGTAGTGTGGGGCCCAAAACTGGACACAGTACTCCAGATGAGGCCCCACCAATGTCGAAGAAAGGGGAACGATCACGTTCCTCGATCTGCTGGCAATGCCCCTACTTATACAGCCCAAAAGTCCGTTAGCCTTCTTGGCAACAAGAGCACACTGTTGACTCATATCCAGCTTCTCGTCCACTGTGACCCCTAGGTCCTTTTCTGCAGAACTGCTACCTAGCCATTCGGTCCCTAGTCTGTAGCAGTGCATGGGATTCTTCCATCCTAAGTGCAGGACTCTGCACTTGTCCTTGTTGAACCTCATCAGGTTTTTTTTGGCCCAATCCTCTAATTTCTCTAGGTCCCTCTGTATCCAATCCCTACCCTCTAGTGTATCTACCACGCCTCCCAGTTTAGTGTCATCTGCAAACTTGCTGAGAGTGCAGTCCACACCATCCTCCAGATCATTAATAAAGATATTAAACAAAACCGGCCCCAGGACCGACCCTTGCGGCACTCCTCTTGAAACCGGCTGCCAACTAGACATGGAGCCATTGATCACTACCCATTGAGCCCAACGATCTAGCCAGCTTTCTATCCACCTTACAGTCCATTCATCCAGCCCATACTTCTTTAACTTGGCGGCAAGAATACTGTGGGAGACCATATCAAAAGCTTTGCTAAAGTCAAGGAATAACACATCCACTGCTTTCCCCTCATCCACAGAGCCAGTTATCTCATCATAGAAGGCAATTAGGTTAGTCAGGCACCACTTCCCCTTGGTGAATCCATGCTGACTGTTCCTGATCACTTTCCTCTCCTCTAAGTGTTTCATAATTGATTCCTTGAGGACCTGCTCCATGATTTTTCCAGGGACTGAGGTGAGGCTGACTGACCTGTAGTTCCCCGGATCCTCCTTCTTCCCTTTTTTAAAGATGGGCACTACATTAGTCTTTTTCCAGTCATCTGGGACCTCCCCCGATCGCCATGAGTTTTCAAAAATAATGGCCAATGGCTCTGCAATCTCATCCGCCAACTCCTTTAGCACCCTCGGATGCAGCGCATCCGGCCCCAGGGACTTGTGCACGTCCAGTTTTCCTAAATAGTCCCGAACCACTTCTTTCTCCACAGAGGGCTGGTCACCTTCTCCCCATACTGTGCTGCCCAGTGCAGCAGTCTGGGAGCTGACCTTGTTCGTGAAGACAGAGGCAAAAAAATCATTGAGTACATTAGCTTTTTCCACATCCTCGGTCACTAGGTTGCCTCCCTCATTCAGTAAGGGGCCCAAACTTTCCTTGACTTTCTTCTTGTTGCTAACATACCTGAAGAAACCCTTCTTGTTACTCTTAACATCTCTTGCTAGCTGCAACTCCAAGTGTGATTTGGCCTTCCTGATTCACTCCTGCATGCCTGAGCAATATTTTTATACTCCTCCCTGCTCATTTGTCCAATCTTCCACTTCTTGTAAGCTTCTTTTTTGTGTTTAAGATCAGCAAGGATTTCACTGTTTAGCCAAGCTGGTCGCCTGCCATATTTACTATTCTTTCTACACATTGAGATGGTTTGTTCCTGCAACTGCAATAAGGATTCTTTAAAATACAGCCAGCTCTCCTGGACCCCTTTGCCCTTCATGTTATTCTCCCAGGGGATCCTGCCCATCTGTTCCCTGAGGGAGTCAAAGTCTGCTTTTCTGAAGTCCAGGGTCTGTATTCTGCTGCTCTCCTTTCTTCCTTGTGTCAGGATCCTGAACTCGACCATCTCATGGTCACTGCCTCCCAGGTTCCCATCCACTTTTGCTTCCCCTACTAATTCTTCCCTGTTTGTGAGCAGCAGGTCAATAAAAGCTCTGCCCCTAGTTGGTTCCTCCAGCACTTGCACCAGGAAATTGTCCCCTACACTTTCCAAAAACTTCCTGGATTGTCTGTGCACCGCTGTATTGCTCTCCCAGCAGATATCAGGATGATTAAAATCTCCCATGAGAACCAGGGCCTGCGATCTAGCAACTTCTGCTAGTTGCCAGAAGAAAGCCTCGTCCACCTCATTCCCCTGGTCTGGTGGTCTATAGCAGACTCCGACCACAACATCACCCTTGTTGCTCACACTTCTCAACTTTATCCAGAGACTCTCAGGTTTTTCTGCAGTTTCATACCGGAGCTCTAAGCAGTCATACTCCTCTCTTACATACAACGCAACTCCCCCACCTTTTCTGCCCTGCCTGTCCTTCCTGAACAGTTTATATCCATCCATGACAGTACTCCAGTCATGTGAGTTATCCCACCAAGTCTCTGTTATTCCAGTCGCATCATAGTTCCCTGACTGTGCCAGGACTTCCAGTTCTCCCTGCTTGTTTCCCAGGCTTCTTGCATTTGTGTATAGGCACTTAAGATAACTCATCGATCGTCCCTCTTTCTCAGTATGAGACAGGAGTCCTCCCCTCTTGCACTCTCCTGCTCGTGCTTCCTCCCAGGATCTCATTTCCCCACTTACCTCAGGGCTTTGGTCTCTTTCCCCCGGTGAACCTAGTTTAAAGCCCTCCTCACTAGGTTAGCCAGCCTGCTTGCGAAGATGCCTTTCTCTCTCTTCGTTAGGTGGAGCCCGTCTCTGCCTAGCACTCCTCCTTCTTGGAACACCATCCCATGGTCGAAGAATCCAAAGCCTTCTCTCCGACACCACCTGCGTAGCCATTAGTTGACTTCCACGATTCAAGGGTCTCTACCCAGGCCTTTTCCTTGCACAGGGAGGATGGACGAGAACACCACTTGCGCCTCAAACTCCTTTATCCTTCTTCCCAGAGCCACGTAGTCTGCAGTGATCCGCTCAAGGTCATTCTTGGCAGTATCATTGGTGCCCACGTGGAGAAGCAGGAAGGGATAGTGATCCGAGGGCTTGATGAGTCTCGGCAGTCTCTCCATCACATCGTGTATCCTAGCTCCTGGCAAGCAGCAGACCTCTCGGTTTTGCCGGTCGGGGCGGCAGATAGATGACTCAGTCCCCCTGAGGAGGGAGTCCCCAACCACCACCACCCTCCTCCTCCTCTTGGGAGTGGTGGTCGTGGAACCCCCATCCCTAGGACAGTGCATCTTTTGCCTTCCAATCGGTGGAGTCTCCTTCTGCTCCCTTCCTTCAGATGGGTCATCTAGTCCACTCTCCGCATTAGTACCTGTAGAGAGAACATGGAAACGATTGCTCATCTGCATCTCCATTGCTGGTACATGGATGCTCCTCTTTCTCCTTCTGGAGGTCACATGCTGCCAAACTTCTTCACCATCGTTCTGTCCCTGCTGCGCCTGCTCTGAATCTTCAGAACGTTGTGGCCGTAGAAGCATCTCCTGACGTCTGTCCAGGAAATCTTCATTTTCCCTTATGCAATGCAGAGTCGATACTTGTTTCTCCAGACCTCGAACCTTCTCTTCCAATATGGAGACCAGCTTGCACTTTGTACAGACAAAGTCGCTTCTGTCCCCCTCCCACACCCCAACCCCCTTCCCCAGCCCTGATCCCACTCCCGCCCTCCGAATCCCTTGGTCCCAGCCCAGAGCAGCCTCCTGCACCCCAAACTCCTCATCCCCAGCCCCACCCCAGAGTCTGCACTCCCAGCCGGAGCCCTTACTCCCCCCCACATCCTAACCCCCTGTACCAGCCCAGAGCCTCCTCCTGCACTCTTAATCCCTCATCCCCAGCCTGGAGCCCCCTTCTTCACCCCAAACCCCTCATCCCTGGCCCCACCCTGGAACCCACACCCCCAGCCAGAGCCCTCACCCCCTCCCATATCCCAACTAACTGCCTCAGCCTGGAGCCCCCTCCAGTACCCTGAACTCCTCATTTCTGCCCCCCCCAAGCCCGCACCCCCAGCCAGAGCCCTCACCCTCTCCCGCACCCCAACCTGCTGAGCCAGCCCGGTGAAAATGAGTGAGTGAGTGAGGGTGGGGAGAGCAAGCGACAGAGGGAGGGGGGTGGAGTGAGTGGGGGCAGGGCCTCGGAGAATGGGTGGGACCTCGGAGGAGGTGCAGGACATGGAGCAGGATGAGGGTGTTCAGTTTTGTGTGAGTAGAAAGTTGGTAACCTTACTTTCTTGCCTGGGCTCAGCCCCCCCGAGTTTAATTCCTTTGTTTCTTCAGGTGTTTTCAGCAGTCTTCCTTCTTGGGTGTGGAGGCAGTGGAGAAGAGCCAAGATTAACTCACTCCTCAGCCTTATATAGAATTTACATATGGCAGAAATCCTTTGTTTCCTAGTTTGACCTCCACCCACTTCCAGTGGAAAAATACCAGAAGTCCAAAATGATGTCCAGTACCAGGTGACATGATCACCTGACTCTCCAGTGTTAAAGCAACATCCCAGGAAATTTCTCAGGAAGGAGGGAGATTAGCATCTTCAAAGTCCTATTGTCCTTCCTAATGGCCCATCAGGCTGATTGCCTACTGTCTGGTGGGTGTTCCCCAAGTGCAAGCACTTTTGTAATGGATACATAGTCCATATTCCTAACTTCAGATACAGAAATGATACATGCGTACAAATAGGATAATCACATTCAGTAAATCATATCCTTTCCAATGGCATCTCACATGACCCATCTTGTATAAATCATATTTTAGCTATGCCATATTCATATCATAACAATATTTCTATGAAGAATATGGGGTGTAATGTTACATACACAATTTCAAATAAATTTCTGCTTATTGCTTCCCATGGATAAATACCTTGGGCAATATTTTGATGTTTTGTGCACATGTGTGGACATGCACACCATAGTTTCCAAAGTGTGAAATTGTTGGCAATTTATCTGTAGTCACAAATTAAGTCAATTGGCTCTTCTTAGTCCTAATCCAGCAAAGGGAGCTGACAAACTGGACCCTTAGGCCCAAGCAGAATCCCACTGAAGTCAAGATCGAGACGGAGGAGTTGTCCTTAACAGACACATCCAGTTCAGAGGAGCAGTAACAAAGTAATAAGAAAATCTTAGAGGTGCTGTTAACAAAAAGGAAGAAGCTGCCTTACAATGACAAATAGCCTTTGGTGTGAAAGGAATGGTCTGATTTTCACTTTAAGTGGAATACAGAAATCAGGCATTTTTCAAATCAGGAAAGCCTTTGATTTCACAGGGAAACCACGAGAGCTAAGAACACAAGTAATACATGTTCAGAGGTGCAGTGGAAGGAGAAATGGTGTAGGAGAGGTGGTTCATGACAAACTTTGTAAAACTCAAGAAATCATCAGGGTGAATGAGCATTTAAAGGCTGTCTGAAGACAAGCAAAGGAACACAGGTTATTTGTGGTATTGGTACATGCCCCACAACAAGGTTAGGGTTAGTACTGATACACAAGTGAAAAAGTAACACACACAACTATTTCACTAGGAGGTGAAGCACTGGAATGGGTTACCTACGGAGGTGGTGGAATCTCCATCCTTAGAGGTTTTTAAGCCCCGGCTTGACAAAACCCTGACTGGGATGATTTAGTTGGGGTTGGTCCTGCTTTGAGCAGGGGGTTGGACTAGATGACCTCCTGAGGTCTCTTCCAACCCTGATATTCTATGATTCTAAGGTTACCCTGGGGGAAGAGAAGGGAAAGGTTAGGCAGAGCCTGTAGAACCTAGCAGATAAGGCTAGACCAGAGGAATTGCTGCTTATCCTGGGAGATTTCAATGCCCATACAGGCTCAAGTTGATACGGCTATGAGCAGATACTGGGGTGGTATGCACTGGGATCACAGAATGCAGAGGGCACTGCACTGCTTGACATGTGCCTAGGCAATCAGTGGGTGAGTCCCAACATTTGGTTTAAGAAAAGAGAAAGTAATATTTACATAATATTGAAGCAGTGGAGTAAGAACACAAATAGAAACCTTTTAAACCTGAATGAACCAGAGGAAGATGGTTAAGGATTGTAAGGTTACCCTGAGCAAAATGGTTGCAACCTTAACATAAGCCATTGGTGGTAACGGTCACAACTGGCAAATGCACCCAGAAGCAGCTTTGCTTCAGTGAAACTTGTATCAGGACATGGAGACTGAACAGTATGAATGTAGATAAATTTAGGGAGACAGTTGCAAGGTTTGAGCAAAGAGATACACCCCATCTCTTCTGCTGTTCGAATTTGTATATTTTAGAGAATGTATTGATCTGAGAAGCTGAGATGCTGTGTGGATGCACTAAGTGGAGTAGATCAAGATCTCATGAAGAACGGTGGTAGAACGAGGAGGTGCAGAAAGCAGTAAGAAATAGGAGAAAATCCAGAAAGGTGGTGGAAAATAACCCTTCGAAAGAAGCAATTGAACCTCCAAGTGAGCAGCCGAGCAAGCAGCCAGACAAGTAAAAAACCTAGCTTTAGATGAGCTGTGTATTGAGCTGAACAACTTCCCTCAAATTGCCAAAAAGAAATATGCTATCACGCTGACAAGAAACACAAGGAAAGAAGATGGAGTGAACACACCATTCATAAAGAATGCAGGGGCATACTGCTTGTGACAGGACACAGTACATAACTCCAATGGTGAGAATACTATGAGGGTCTACTTAATTAGAAGAACCCTTTATATGCTGTAGTACCATTGTGTGAGCTGATAATTACCAAAGTCATTGACCTGTCAGAGTCAGATACCAAGGCTGCACTGCTGAAGAGGACACCTGGAAAAGCAGCAGGTCCAAAGTCCCAGTGGAAATGACTGAAGTCTTGAGAGAGGTTGGTGTATGCTGGTTCATGCGAGTCCTGCATGCAGCTTCAAAAGAGAAGAAAATCCCAAGAGAATGGAGAAATCCACACTAGTACTGATACACAAGTGAAAAAGTGACACACACATCTATTTGAAGTACTGAGGAATTAAGCTGCTATCCCAGTGCATGGAACTGTTAGAGAGAATCATAGATAGTTGCATTCATTGAACAGTGGAGCTTATTTTAGGAGAGGAGCAATTTTGTTTCAGAAAAGGAAAAGGGATGACAGATGGTATGTCCATCTCTAGACAGTTGGTGGAAAAGAAGCTGGAGGGAAATGTTGGGCTTTCCTCAGTTTTGAGAAAGCATTCAACAAAGTACCTAGATGACTGCTGATGCCTCTGTTACAATTCTATGGGGTACCAGAGGACCTTGTCCAGATGGTGATGGGTTTGTATGATGGTTCTATGACAAAATTGGGGACACCCTTTAGAGTAACAAGGGTTTCAAGGTGAAGGTTTGGGTCCATTAGGGATCTTAGTCCATTACTATTCATAATTGTGAGGGACTTCATAAGTAAGCAAATCCAAATGGAAGGTGGTACAAAGTTGATCTATGCAGATGACATTGCACTAGTGGCCTATAGTAAGGAAGATTTGGTCCAGGTGATTGGTGCCTAGAACAGGGAACTAACAAATTATAGCCTCAGAATGAATAAAGAAAAGACAAAAGTCATGGGGGTGACTCATGCGGCACCATAACAGATGAATAACAACATCGAAGGCCAGCACCTAAGTCAGGTTTCTGTGTGTAACCCTTCTGCCCATCTAAGTTGGCAGCAACAAGGGCCGTGTTCTATATCTAGGGGTTCCGTTTCAATAACGCAATGCAAAACCGGCTCGAGCCCCCACCCAGTGACCTGGGACAATTACATACCACCCCCTGGGCACCTCTAAGAGGCAATACGTCCCCTCTCGCAAGCACGGAGTCTGAGTGTAGCGGAAACTGTTTAATAACATGAGGTAAATGACATCAGCATTAAATTGAAAAAAAAACCCACCACAAACAGGATTCATGAGCAAAAGACCCACCCCAGCAAATTGGGCCGTGTCCTTTCCCTTTGGTTCTTGAATCCAGCAACCCAAAAATTACCCAGAGTCCCCAAAGTCCAACACCCCCAAAGTCTCTTGGGTCCAGCAACCCAGGAATCACCCAAAGTCCCAAAAGTCCAACAGCCTCCAAAGTCTCTGTCCCTGGTCAGTGCAGCCCCAGAGTAAAAGGGGGGCATGCAGGGTGTTAAGGGGCACCTTACGTGATCTGAGGCCAAGCGGCTGCCTCTCCGTGGGGCTCCGCCGCAGCCTTCACCACGAGCCAGTCCACTTCCTGCTGTCCCACGAACTGCTCTGCTCTACGAGCTGCTCCGCTCTGCTCCGCTCACCGACCTGTGAGCCGCTCCAGCTGTCCCCGCAAACGGCTCCGCTCGCCGTTCCTTGGGCCGCTCCAACCGTCCCTGCAAGGCTCTGCGCTGCTCGCTGCTCCTCCAGCCGTCCCCGCAAACTGCTCCGCGAGCCACTTAGCAATATAGCTTCAGGCTCCCCCACTAGTTAACACAGCACTCAGTGATCTCAGCTCTTAGTAACTTTAGCTCTTTTGTGATTTCAGCTCTTAGTGATTTCAGCTCATAGTAGGGGAGCCCCAGTGCTGGTGCACCATTGGCCCAAAGTGAATTCAGCTCAGCAGCCTGTAACTAGACTCCTAATGGAATCAAAGTTAGCTCTGACATTCAATAGTGGAGAGAGAAGGTGGTACAATTGGTGTTTCAGGCCCTCAAAAGGGGCCCATACCATCAGATACAAATACCTGTCCCCATCCTCTCTCAATTCACTGGGTTTTGGAACCCATGTCCCTTGTCTAGCGAGTGCTACTTAGGTGATGGTGAGATCCTCTGTCATAAAAGAGTTTCATTGTCCTTGATTCACATAATCAGGGTAACAACACTTTATTCCTCCTGCCCCAATAACAGAGAAACTGGGGATCCTACCCCATCCAAAGTAACCACTTTCAGTTGCTGTTGTCTCATGCCAGGCGGGTGGGTGTGCCTATGCAAACAAGATCAGCCCCTGGAGTTCTTTTCCACACTCGCCATAATTCACCACCAGATGTCAGGGTAGAGCTTATCCTGACTCTGCTTACATCTGTTTTAGTATCTTGGAAGGCTGGTTAGCAGCAAATGGAGAAATCAATAGAGATCTGCAAGCAAGGCTGCTGAGCATGGGAAGGTCTGGTGAAAACTAAGAGTGATTTATGATAAACACATGGTCAGACTCCTGAAGGGACAACTATACAAAATCGCGTTAAGACCAGCTCTTCCGTACAGATCTGGGACATGGGTGACCAACAAAAGGCACTTGAGAAAACTTGAAGCCATTGGAATGAGATGTTTCAGGGCAGCAAGGAGGTGATCTTGCTGGACAACGTGTGGAAAGATGCCATCAGGAGTGAGTCCAAGGTCTGTGGTATCAGAGAGAAGCTGTAAGAGAGACGACTGAGATGGTATGGGCTTGTACAAAGGATGGATGAAGGGAATCCTGTTAGAGAGGCTAAAGTTTGTGGGTAGAGAACAAGAGAATGGCTAAGAAAACAGTGATAGATTGTGTATGGGAGGATGGAAGATGGAGTGGATATGGAGTGAACGTTGTACTGACAAGCCTGGAGAAGACTGATCCAGTGACCCAACACCAGTGAGCTGGAAAAAGGGGAAAAAAGAAGGCAAAGGTGGCTCAGGACTAAGGCCCTGATACAAAGCACGTTGAAGTCAATGGGAATCTTTCTATTGGTTTCACTGGGCTTTGGATCAGCCCTAAAAGAGCAGAGGCTATGCAGGTCAGGATTGAGGTGTATTAACATAGCTCTTGCTTGCCTTTTGTTTAGCTGTAACCACCACTATACATTTCTCACTTTAATGAGCACTAAAGTAATTATCCCAAAATACTTTTGCTAATCGTTTTATTGGACTCCCTTAAGAATACAGAAATTAGTTTGGATTATAATATACGATTACCCTCAAACCAAAAAAACTAACACAGAAATCACAACTTTGTAGTTACTGTTCACTAACCCACAGCTATGTTAAGTCATCGTATAAGCAATGAATAATAATGTTACGGGTAAACAGATTGATTCTGGAACCATGTCACTAAATACGTAAAGGATAACAGTTTGTATTTACATACACGTCATCTCAGGGTACCAAAATACCTTATAAAGGTGGACATAATTAGATTCTTCACAGATGGATAAATTGAAGCACAGAGCTGTAAAGGACCAGATTTCTAAAGTCGTATGTACAAATAGTAGTGTTATGTACATACATAGGAATTTAGGCATTTAAGAAAACATGTCTATTTGATTTGTGCATGTTATCTAGGAATTTGCATGTACAGATTAGGCATCTGAATGACCATGTATGTGCATAAATACACAGCAAGCATGTACAACTGAGTTCATGCAAATGCACATATTTGAAAGTTGAGGCCCAAGGTCATGAAGCAAGATGATCAGAACTAGAATTCACATCTCCTGGCTCTCAGTCACTAATTCCTAGACTGTATTGCCTTTCTTGGGTTCAGGACCTCTCAGTCCATCCAATAAAACCTTTAAAGTTAATAGGTATAAAAAAAGAAATACAATAAATAGCTTCTGTAAATAGTAGCTGGGAGAAAGCAGGCAAGAACAGGTGCATTACATTTTAAATTGTAAAAAGACTCACAGGGGTCTTCTGACTTTCACTTCACTCTGTAGTATTGTGCTCGTGTCTCTTGCTGGAGGTGGGATTCTAAATACAAGTAATGTTCTAAACTAGAGCCAGAACCTCAAAAGCAATCCTAGTTTAGGCCTCATTGACCCCTGATTATACTGAATTCTATAGTTTTGGATTCTTACTTCAGCTAACTAGAAATGCATATAGTACAGTACAATAACAGCTTTTTTATCCAGCATGTTGGAAGAATGGGAGGTGCAGCTAAGTGAAAAATTCCAGTTAACTAAGAGGGAGGGAGTTTGGGTGGGGGAGGGGGTGCGGGGCTGGGGGTTGGGGCGTTTGAGGGAGTGCGGGGCACGGGCTCTAGGAAGGAGTTTGGGTGTGGGAGGAGGCTCGGGGCAGGGGATTGGGGTGCAGGTGGGGGTGCGGGATGATGGATCGGGGCGGCGCTTACCTAGGGCAGCTCCCTGCAAGCAGCAACCTGTCCTCTGCTGCAGAGGCGTGGCTCCCAGCCAATGGGAGCTGGAGGGCCAGCTCTCAGGGTGGGCGGGGGCAGCGTGCAGAGCCACCTAGCCATGCCTCTGCCTAGGAGCAGCAGGGACAGGTCCCCACTTGCGGGGAGCCACGCAGAGCCAGCTAGGGAGCCTGCCCCGCGCCAACCATACTATAAACTGGATTTTCAATGAAGATCAGAAATGCTGGTTCATAAAGCTTTCCATCTGGTAAAGTGCCAGATAACACAGCTTTTACTGTATATTCCTTAACAACTATTTGTCAGCTGACCTTGCCAAATAATTATTCTTAAAATTTGAAGATTCCCTGAGAGGATTTTATTTGTAACCATGGTATCTTTAAAATGTAGGCTTTACATGTTGAGTTTAAACAGAGATTAATCACCAGTGGATAGAGCTAGAGTTTATCCTAATAAGAATATTCTGACTTTAAAATACTGTTCTGATGGGGGATGGGTGAAACCTCATTGAAGCTGGTAGGATAAACATCATAAACAGTTAAGCTCCTTGTTGAAGTAAGATAGCTGAAACAATTGGAGCCACCGCTCAAAACCCAGGCTGGTCAGCAGCAGAACTATGTGGGCACAGCTGTTTTGGTGGAGTTGTCTGTGACTGTGAGCAGAAGCACCTAGAGAACGGGCAGAGAAAAGGAGCCAGAAAGTAGGGGAGACAGCTACCAGAGCACTAGGAGAATGGCACTGAGAAAATGTCTGGAGAGAAAACTTTTTGGGCACAGTACTGGTTGGAAAGAGGCTTCAACTGAGAGCTAAGAAACTGCCTCCCATTTGATTCCTACTGTGTTCAGGAAAAGAGGACTTTGTACATTCTTTGTAATAAACATGACTCCATCAAGGAAATATCCGACTCCTTCATCAATTTCTCCTCCTAACATACAACCTGCAAGACCATGAATATTGGTTAATCACTCAGGTCCAAAGGGGTAACAATACTAAAAGACTTTTTTTTTAAAAAATGTGTTGTCCCAAGTACTATCCATATAATGCGCTGGTTGGTTTCCTTTGTTTAGATCAGTATCAAATATGAATGGCATCTACATTGAATAAGGATTGTGACTATTTTATTTTTACTGGGAAGGAAAGAGGAAAAACAATTGTGGGTCTGTTTGTTTGTTTTTTTAATACATCTAATTGCTGTAGACGAGAGAAAGTTGCCAGAACAAGCTGTTCTAGTTTCAATCCCAATGCCAGGGAAACAGGCCATTTTAAGGAGTGGTTCTTATGGGCAAGGAAACCAAAAATACCAAAGAAAGCTGAAGTGTCAACATACAGTGAGCATGTCTAAGTGAGCTGGCAAGTAGACTTTGGTTAAAAGGCCCAACGTGAGAGCCCGCTGTAGTGAATTATCAGAGAGACAGTAATTCTATAATGTAATAAGCAGCATTTGAAAGCCCAGCAACAGAATATCAGTTTGACTTGTCAAATAATGCCCCCAAAAGTTATTAGCTTGCTTTGCTTTTTTTGATGTCTGTCAACATGTTCAAAAATTTTCAGAATTACCCTGAACTCCCTCTGGGCATGGGCCTGATAACTGTACATTGATAATTGTTAACCTGATTCATAGAAGTCAGCTGAAGAGATTCAAAACTCTGCTAGATTATCCTGTAATTATCCTGTAAACACTTCTGATGGAGAATTTTTGATCAGCCTCTCTGCAGTCCCTGTTTATCTTATTTGTCTGAATTAGGAAAGCTCTTTGAGCAAGGGCTATGCTTCTTACATATCCTGTCCAGCACTGTGTACGCTTAAGAGGTTCTATACATAATAATTTCACTTTATTATTTTAAGAAAGCAACTATAGGTACCTTCAACTCTGAATACAACTAGGATTGAACAATTCCTTCTTTCACATAATGGCACAAGCCCGCTACTTAGTCCCATGCAATGCTAAACAATGCAGGACCCAGATGGCAGTTTGGGGCTGATAGTCCTCTAGCAATGTAAGAGCACCTCAATCAGTGGCAGAATATTGCCATTTTTGTGCTGATGTCTAAGGAATTGCTTTAGTGTCTCTTGGGCTAGATGATTGCAGCTTCATTCACAGCAGAGGATAAGGAACCAATTTATTCCTGTTTCCTTGAATATATTCAACCTCATGTTACTGAACCAAATTTATGGTAATGCTCAGTGGTGAACCGGTTTACAGTGGCTATGCATCTTATTCATGCAGGGACCCAAAGAATACATGGGCAAGCCTATGAGTTACTGTAAATCTTCTACTAAGTTAAATTCGTTCTTGGGCTTCAGAATGACTCAAGTAGAGTTTGTCACTGTGTCAATATGGCCTTACCTCCCTGGGCTTCTGGTCACACACCTGCCTCAGTTTCCCCTGTCTAGCTATGTCCTGCTATGTCCCCCTAGTGATCCTCAGGCTCTCAGTGCTGTTGGATCTCTGAGGTGGTTTAGCCCTCCAGTTAAACCATAAACACCCACCCCTTCCAGAGTTAACAAAATAAATATAATGGAAACTAAAGTTTTCCCCTCTTTGTTCACGGTGTGCCATCAAAGGGGCCACACAATTATCTTCACCCTGATTGCACTATAATTCCTCTGTCATCCACCTTCTGGGCCTAGCAATCCGTTTGCCATGTTTGTGCATAGAACCATAGAAGAGGGGCTTCCTCCCACCCTCACAGAGAGTCCCAGCTTAGACCCCTAAATAAATGCAAGCACCGGTTCCCTTCCAGATTTCTTTCTACTGATTACTCTTCCTTGGGGTCTTTGTCTATTGTGTTGCAAGGCTCCTTCCAGACCTTTTCCCATCTCTATTCCACCAGCCTCCCTAGCTGTTTTCCCACACCTCCTGCCTGCAAACCTAGGTCATACCTCCACTCCCCTGTTCTCACTGAGTCACAGGCTCCTCCTTAGATAGTTCTGGCTGTCAAAGGATTCCTCAGTCACATAATACTAACAATCCCTAAGTGACGATATTTTCCAGGATTCTTTGCTCTTAAAAGTGAAACCCTCAATTACGCCTAGGCTCACAACACTGGCACTTAAACAGCCCTGCACACGTGGTTACAGTCACAATTTTACATCAAATTGTCAGTATACAAGGGAAGAGTCAGAGAGATGTCCTGGAAAAGTGCACATGCCACTTAGATTTTGCAAAAGGGTACCTAAAAATACACACTAGAGAACAAGAATCTCTAATGCACTGAAGCCAGAACCACTGCAACTTACTGCTGGGCCAATAAAATGGAAGAAATGCTGTTAAATCTGTTTCAATTAGGTGTTTTTATACCACATTCATGCCTGCCGTGCGCCTAGCAAGCTGATTTCCCTGGAGCTCTGAAGTCCTTAAGAGCTACCTGTCTCCTCTACCAGAGCCCAGAAACAGATGGTGAACACATTACAAATGCTGTGAAAGACATTTGTGTAAATATATTGAATCTTATGAACAGACCCTATTTTAGGCCTCAGGTAAGCAGGTGCAATGCCAATGGCATTTCCCCTGCTCACCCCGGGTTTTGAGTTAAGCAGTCCATGAGGTGGTCCTTACAGGACAACAGACAAATCACTTAGGCAGTAAATTTGTTGGGAATGCAGACTTACAGATCAGAAGACAAACAAATCCAAATGACAAATTATTTGCTACAGCAGAGAATTTCTGGAGGACAATCCCAAAAGCTCATTACAGGAACTTTTAATATTTCATGGATATAGATTTCAGTCATGTTAATGGATGAAAAAAAATCACTTTGGGATGGAAAAATCCCATGTCCAGGGAGGGAGACCTAGTTAATGACTTCTGCCTTCTTAATGTTACAGAGAAGGGATGGAGGAGGGTCTTTAAATCCTGACCACCAATCAAACTTTCCCAAGGATATAAAGGCACTTTCCATAGGACATCCCATTCCTCAAAAACATGCTGCTGCTTTGCAAATTCCTGAGGCCAAGTTCATTAGTGAAATGTCATGTGCTTATGGATCCTATTACCTTTATAGGGGCCCCCTCTCAGTCAGCCACTTAGTTTGTGCAGTACATGCAGAACACAGACCTCATTTCCCACTAGTGCTGAAAACAGCTTGGAACACAATTAGCCTTGTCAAGTCTTTCATTGGTATGCCATATATGGCTGCCAGCTTTCCAAGCAATTCAATAATCCCCAGAGTGATGCTGCAGGGTCTGCAATTAAGAGAGGTGTTTACATGTCTGAAAATGTCCCAGGCTATAAATAGAAGTCATTTTCTTAGCATCCTGTGATGTCCTATTTGTTCTTTTCTCTTTCTTCCCATTTGCCAGATTGACAGAACAAGCATGTTCGCTTAACTTCTTCAGTGGAAGGTCAACAACATCATCACAAGAAAACAAATGCCAAACGAAATACTCTGTGTAGCACTCCAAAAATAGAAGAGAAAAACACCCAAGAGCGTTAGCAAATAGGTCTTCTCTGCAACATGGAGCACATTTGCAAGCCTGGGTGCGCAACGTTAAGTGTCTAAATATGGCATTTGCAACTCTTGGCAGTCAGTTTGGACTTTATCTTGAGTAATTTTGTATCATGTGCCACCTCACTGTTTACCCCCTTTCCAGATCATTTATGAATCTGTTAACCAGCACTGGCCCCTGAACAGATTTTGAGGGGACACTGCTATTTACCTCTCTCCACTGTGAAAATTGACCATTCATTCCTACTCTTTGTTTCCTGTCTTTTAACTAGTTGTTGATCCATGAAAGGACCTTCCCTCTTATCACATAACCACTTACTTTACTTAAAAGTCTTTGGTGTGGGACCTCATCAAAGGCTTTCTGAAAGTCCAAGTATACTATATCTACCGGATCATCCTTGTTCACATGCTTGTTGACACCAACAAAGAATTCTACTAGATTGGTGAGGCATGACTTCACTTTAGAAAAGCTGTGTTGACTTTTCCCTTGATAATTCTGTTCTTAACTTTAGTACCAAGCAAATTGGTTGAAATGATAATAGAACTTACTGGCCTGTAATTGCCAGGATAACCTCTTGAGTTTTTTTAAAAATCTGTGTTACATTAGCTATCCTCCAATCATTTGCTACAGAGGCTGATTTAAGTGATGGTTATATACCACAGTTAGTAGTTCTATAATTTCACATTTGAGTTCCTTCAGGACTGTAGGGTGAATACCATCTGGTCCTGACTCATTACTATTTAATTTATCGATTTGTTCCAGAACCTCCTATATGAACACCTCAATCTGGGACTGTTCTCATATTTGTCACCTAAAAAGAATGGCTTAGTTATGGGAATCTCCCTCACATTCTCTGCAGTGAAGACAAATGCAAAGAATTCATTTAGCTTCTGCACAACGGTCTGGTCTTCCTTGAGTTCGCCTTTTGCACCAAGATAGTATATCTATGCACATTTATTTAAGAAATTATAGTTTATACTTATTCATATTCTAAATTTTTACATTTTTTATTATGTTAAGAAATACATCATTCCCCCTTTATTTACTAGAAGATAATTAATTATTACTTGTGATTTTACTTCATCTGTTTGGATAGAAATCCAAAATCCATAAAAAATGCCCAAACCGAATTTTTCAAATGGTTTATTAGTTAAATAGAATTACTTTACTTATATAAGATGTGCTGGATACATAAAAAAGAAAGATGATCAAGAAGTTTATCAAAACATGTTTTTCATTTTAAATTATTTGATTTAATTAAACAAATGAAATATTATCTGTAGTTAGTTAATTGAATTGATTGTCTCCATGTTCTTCAAGATTTAGAACTAGTAGATCTCATCCTTTCAGACTCCATTTTTATTCATAGACTGGAAAAGGAAAACCAGTTTTCCTGTTTCTTCAGCTCCCAATTGGTTTCTTAACTTTGAATGAACTAGTCACTGAACTGAACTACTTGAATAAACTGAAATGAAGCAAATATTCTCTTTGCACCTCCAGAAAAGGTTACTGCTATCAAAAGCTGGTTTAGCACTTCACACTTTGGTTCTAGGTGCTTAGCTAGTGAATTCCAGCAATCCAGTGGTTTGATTCTTTGAAACTTGGCAGCAAACATGTACCGCTTAATATTTTGTATTTAATTTAAATTATCTGAATAGATTTTAGTAAATTTAGGACTTAACATAGGTTGTCTTAAAAAATCAGTTCAATTTAAATTAACAATTTAATTTAAATTTTTTAAAAATGGATTTTTTTTGTAAATCATTGATTTTTATCCTCCGTGCCCCCTGCCCATGCCGAGTTTGTATGAGCGACAGTTAGTGATGCTCACTCTTCCAAATGTGTGAGATAAGGGGATTTTGGCCCTTGCTGCAGGAGTTCGCAGGGCAGGAGCCTGTCCCATGCCCAGCAATAAATTCTGCCCCCACCTAGTCTCCACCATCAATTTAACCCTCCCGAGCCTCACATCTGCTCCTTCTGGGGTTCTTCACCTTACTCTTCCCGGCCTGGGGAGGCTGCAGTGGAATCCTGTCTCACCCTTTCCAGTTGGGGGATAGATCCAGGAACTTTACTCCTTCCCAGGTTGGTGCTGCAGGGGGTTGGATGCGAGGAGCAGAGAAACCATCCTGTCCTCATTACTCATAGGAGAGGAGGGGGGAGCAGGAGGGGGAGCTGCCATGAGCAGTAGGGCTCTTTAGCTACTTCTCCACTCCTGTGAGAATGGCTTTGGGTTGCTACTGGGAGAGGAAGGGAAAGATAGAGAGCTCTGTCTGCAGCAGCTCAAATTGGTTAATCTGCCCCAGGAGGCAGGCAAATGGTGCAGGCAGCAATCAGAGGGCTCAAATTTGCTAGATGTAGGAACTTCTTGTGTGATCAGCTGTCCCCAGTCCCAGCCAAAATCATGTCACTCTCAAAATAATCACAAGTTGGTAACACTGCTATAGGCATGACTGGAACAGACTAAGACTAGGTATAGTTTGAAATCGGTTGTTTAAGGGTCCACATTTTGTTGGACTTTCAAGACTACTTAGGTATTTATGATAAGCCCATTGCAAGATGTTTTATCTTGTGAAAGTTGCTGGTAAGCAACTATTCCTAACTACAGAGAACAACTCAGCCCACAGAACGAAGTCATCAGCTCTAAGATAAGGATAGCCGAGGCTTTCATCTCTTTGTCTCCAAAATCTGAAACCTACCTTTCATTTAAATGTGTCATTCATCTTCATGGAGTCATAGGGTTTAAGGCCAGAAGGGACCACCAGATCATCTAGTGATCCCCTGCACATCACAGGCCATTAAACCCCACCCAGTTACCCCTGTGTTGAGTCCAATAAAATGGATTAGACTAAAGTATTACAGCCCTCAGGAGATTAAACTACTGTTCTCTACCTGTGGCACACAACAGGAGGGACTGAGGTGCAACCATGCCTGAAACCCCTGCAACAGCAGGGAATTGATTAAGTGAGATATACCAAGATGGTCCTAGCAAGTGACCTGTGCCCCATACTGCAGAGCAAGGTGAACACTCCTCTTCCCCTCCCACGTCCCTGACAATCTGACCAGGGAGAAAATTCCTTCCCAAACCTGAAAATGGCAGTCAGTTTGTCCCAGTTTGTGCATGTGAGCAAGACCCACCAGCCAAGCATATAAGAAAGAATTCTCAGCACCACCACAGAGCACTGGCCCACCCCATCCAGTGTCCCATCTCTAGCCGAGGACATTTCTGATGCTTATAAAGGAGGATAGAAAAAACCCAGAATGCACCAGCAGAAATTTTTTTCCCTCCTGACCTCTGCAGGTGACCATCTGAAGTCCTGAAGCAAAAGATTTAGGCACATGAGACATAGGACCAGAAGGGACACTGTGGGCCACTGACAGCAAACCCCCTCCCCCCCCCCACTGCAGGGAACCCCATTGATCAATCCCACTTATAAATTTATCAAGCTGTCTCTTAAAATCAATTAGATTGGTTGCTCCTACTACTCCTATTGGGAGGCTGTTCCAGAATATCATTCCTCGGATGGTTAGAAGCCTTCTAATTTCCAGTCTAAATTTATTCATGGCCAGTTTACACCTATTTGTTCTCGTGCCAACAGTTTCCTTTACTTTAATTGGCTCTTCTCCCTCCCTGGTGCATTTATAGACACCAATCATATCTGCACTCAGCCTTCGATTTACTAAGAGGCTAAATAATACAAGCTCTTTTGGTCTCCTCTCATAAGATAGGCTCTCCATTTTTCTGATCATTCTAGAACCCCTTCTCTGTACCTGTTCCAATATTAATTCATCTTTCTTGAACATGGGTGATCAGAATTATACATAGTATTTCAGGTCTTACCAATGCTTTGTGAAGTATTAATGCCATTGTACAATCTCTACTGGAAATTCGTTATCTGATACATCCTAAGATCGCATTTGTCTTTATCACAGCCACATGAAATTGGTGGCTCATAGTCATCTTGTGATTGACTAATATGCCTACATCTCTCTCCTCTTCTGTTGTTTTCAGCTGATGAACACCTAGCTTACAGCAGGAATTCAGAAGGATCCTAAGATATTTTAGAAAAAAAAAAAAGATATACAAACTATATACAGTGGTCACTTCCCCGATCACTGAATTGCAGCCATCTCTGGAGTAAAAGTGTGCTTGCCACAGACTGGGACAAGGAGATTTCAGGTATGTGTAGACAGAATTGGAATTCAGCCAGTGTTTATAATCCTCAACTCACAAATACATAAAACAGGATTTGTAAATGATCACAAGTGATCAGGATCTTGGTTTTATGTCACATCTAAAAAACGACACCCACTAGCACCAGAGTGCCTCACAATACAGTGCTAGGGCTCTGATTCAATACTGACTCACTGAGGCCCAGATACTCAAAGGTCTATCCACCTTTTTAGGTGTCTAAGGCCACCATTTTGGTGCCATTGACATTTTGAAACCTGCCACTGAGCTGCTGCCTGACGCCATGGGGCCTACCTTTCCACTGTTCAGCATTCACAAGCCACCTAAGCCCTGATCCTGCCCCACAGCTAGCAGGCAGCTTGAAGCCCAAATTCAAGCCAAAGCCCTGCAGGCCTCAAAGAGGTTTTAGAGTAAGTGGGGGATGCTTATTTTGCCAGCAGGAGCTGATCCAGCAGGGCCTGATCCAGGAGGTGTGCTGCTGATACCTGTCAGACTGTGCAGCAGGAAATGCATGTCACTGAGGAGTGGGGGGCAGCCCAAACACCTATACAGAAGACAGCTGGGGACACAGGGAAATGTAGGCTGAGCAAGAGAGGTATCAAGCATGAGCGTAGTCAAAGCACCCTGATTGGTTAATAACTTCGATTGGGTAATAATTAGATCACACAGTGTTTTAATATCATGTGCGGCAAAGAGCCGCAGGAGCCACATTAAAGAGCCACTTGCAGCTCAAGAGCTGCAATCTGAGTATCAATGCTGAGCAGAGTAACCCCTAATACCTTTCTGGATTTGACCCCCTACTGTTTTCTGAGTTTCCAAAACTACTACTTATAGCACTTAGGTCTGCCTAGACTGATTTAACTAAAAGTGCGTTTTTAAAATGAGTTAGTTAAACTAATGCAGAACTTGTGTGTAGACACACTTATTTGAATGTAAGAGTGATTTATTTCAGTGTAGCTCAATCAGTTTGGGTATTTTTCAGGATTAAGCTAAAACAAAGTCACTCAAACTGAAATAAGAATGTCTAAGCACAAACTTGCATACATTTCATTAATTTGGTTTAACAACACACCTTTAGATGAACCAGTGCATCTGTGTGTACACAAGACCTTAGATGTTCCTTGGAGATGTATCATCAAAGTACTGATTTGGTCTGAAGCAGCTTAGCTTGTGGGAACTAATTGGGTTTCCATCAAAAGATGGTGAGTTTGGAAAACTTCACATAGTTTGAAATGAACACAATCAGTTATACTCTACCCCTAGTATTGATAGATTCAAATTTAATGAGACACTTGCCTGAGAAAATACTAATCAACATGAGGATTACAGAATCCAACCCTAAATTTGCACCTCCAGAGTTGGGGTGTTAGTTTATATCAAAAACACATGAACACACTTGCCCTCCAAGTCCTCCCTCCCTGTTCTATTTTCTTCCAGACCCATTCACACTTCAGCAAGTTGTATATTTAAGGCTATGAAATTAAGCTGACTGTTTTGACACATGAGCCATGTTCACTGGAGAGACTTCTAGGAACTGATTTTAAATATGATATTTGAAAAGTGGTATAATTACAGTGCGTATTTCAATCCCCTTTAGGTTTTGTTTCTGCTAAGGTCAGACACCAATGTATGCTATGCATTTGTTTGAAGGCCAGTGATTTATAAATAGGATCCTTTCAAGTAGACAGGTTTATCTTATTGGGTTCAGCCTTATTAAAGTCCCAATTGTAAAAACTGTGTGTTGCACAGGAAGTGGAAGATATTTGACTTATAATCAATCATGCACATTTCAACAGGAGCAAGTTACAAATAGTTTGTCATTGATGGAATTAGTTCCTTTCTTGTTTGTAATGTATATCAGTGAGCGATAATCAAAATTGAACAGCTGCATAGTTTCTAAACAGTTTCCATTATGTGTGCTAAATTTTAACTCAAATATAAGAGAAGACCTAAGTGTTTATATATTATATTAGCATTTAGGTAGTACTTTTAATCTTCCAAGTGCTGTATACACATGAAGTGATGAATCTTTATAACACCAACCCCACCTTGAGATAGGTAAGTATGAACACATTAATATCAATTAGTAGCACGAATTTGGTCCTCTGTCTATGAGATCCAAAGCCCAAAGTCTAAGAAATTGGGTAAACCTGGTTTTATTTGAGACACATTGTTAGAATCCATTATTTCTACTTTATCTGAAAGATCAGCAAGGATGCAATTGGCTGCTGCTATTTTATGTAAACGAAGTTTGTAAGACATCATGGGTCCCAACCTTTCACTCTAGTGCAGTAGTTCTCAAACTTTTGTACTGGTGACCCCTTTCACATAGCAAGCCTCTGAGTGCGATCCCCTCTTATAAATGAAAAAACACTTTTTAATATATTTAACCCCATTATAAATGCTGGAGGCAAAGTGGGATTTGGGGTGGAGGCTGACAGCTCACGACCCCCCATGTCATAACCTCACGACCCCCTGAGGGGTCCCAACCCCCAGTTTGAGAACCCCTGCTCTAGAGCATGTGCCATATATTAAGTAAACCAAAGAATATACCTTACTACATAACTGTTACCATTGGAAAGCAATTTTATAGCCTCTACCATATGAAAAATGAATACATTTCCCAAGTAGCTGATTTATGGAAGCCACTAAAGCCCAGAACTGCAAAGGTATTTAGGTGACTAACTCCAATCAATGGGAATCTGTGCCTAAATATGTCTGAGGATTTGGGTCTCAGCTCCTAGCTGGCAAAGAGTTACATATGCACAGTGTTTTTATATAAATATTTTACTCATCAGGACTTCAGAACCGATACATTTTTAGGCTGTTTTGAGATACTTTTGGCCCTAATTTTCAAGGAAAGCCTCTTAGTAAATCCAAGATCTCCCCTCATGCTAATTACCCCCTGTTCCCCTTCTCCTTCTGGCTCTCTCCCTTCCCCCCCCCCCACTGTTTTCCAGCTCTCCCCCTTGTCATGAATAATTTCTTTGATATGATTCAACTGCTACAATTAGCCCCAGCTCCTAGCAGTAATCGTAGTGGGGAGGTTTGGATTTGTTGTGTTTCTTTTTAACTGAAAAAAAGACTAAGAAAGACTGGGACCAATAGGAGCTGTTGCAGAGTCACTGCACCAACTCTACCCCACTCAGGGATTCCCTTACACCAGGGGAATTCCCAGGTTACTGGTTAAACTCCGTTTCCTGATAATTTGTACCACCAGAGAAGTGCAAAACAGCTGGAGTGGGACCAGATTCTGGCCCTTCATTTCTTAGGGCTCATCAACTGAGAGGTGCTGAGTACCTGCAATTCCCATTTACTTGAACAGGAGTTAGTTTCAATAGCTGAGAAAGTGGACTCTGAGGAGCTACTGGCAGGTTCACATATATTTAACCTCTGAGCTGAGGTAGGAAGAGGAGACACAGCCAAGAAGCATCATGAAGAGATGAACTCAGGCCCCCTACAGCACTGATTCCTTATCAAGTATTAGCATTTCAGAGCTAATGTTAGACAACTAACTTTTGGGCTTGCTAGTGCCTCCTGTACTAGTTCAGTTTTTAACTACATGCCTCACTATGTACTTGGTAGATGCTTGGCTCCTCTTTTCCTTTCCCAAAACAGCTCCACCTCTCCCAGCTGCTGAGCAAAGTTTTTAACTTTTTTTGCCATCTTGCACAATTGGACACTCGCTGCACACCCCACTATGTGCAGTCTGCCAGGCTATTCACAGATCAGACCTGTCAGCTGGACTGGCCCCTAGGATATTACGATTACTGACTAGACCTCTTCACGACAAAGATCTCTCTGCACAACCAAGGCTGACTATGCAAGCTTCAGGAAAAGAACTAGAACCATGTCAGAAAATTCCATCTCTTTACAAATTAATGGGACACTGTCAGATAGCTTAAGTCCTGAATGGCACCTACCTTTAAAGCTATACATTTTGTTAGCAAATGACCCACTAATTATCCCCATCTGACTAGTTATAACAGCAGTCTCCAGTCTCTCTAGCTAGCTCAAAGCAATAAAAATAAAACCAGAGCACTGATTAGGTTACCACATATGAACTGCTCTGCATTAGCTCAAACCATCATATAAAAAGAGTTATTTTGTTGCTATATGGTGTATTTTTTTTCAGACCTAAAAATGAAGCTTTCAAGCTTAAATGCCTTTAAAAAAAGAAGAAAGCAAAAAGAAGCCTACCTCAACAATGGTCCCATTTAAATTGTTCTTTCCTAGAGCCATCCTAGGTTAGATTTTTCTCATGTCTCCAACCTGACAAAATCCAAAAAAATTCTCAGGCTGGGTTTTGGGTTCAAACTTCATAGTAAATAAATTGGCCATATATGGGGGGGACTGGGACTGAGACAAGGAGTTGGGGGGGGGGGAGGGGAAGACTAGGAATGGCTGGCCAAGGACACTGGGACAGGGATGAAAAGCCTGAGGAGTGGAGACAGACTGAGTAGGTGAGGAAAATGGGACTGGGGTGAGAAGCCAGGCTGGGAAAGAGACGGGACTAAAATAGGGACAGGTTGGAGGGAAAGGGACAGAAGTGGTCAAATTTGGGAGAAACAGGCAGAAGAGTCTATACCCACTAGAGCACACTACTCTTCAGAGCCTAGAATGGAATCTAAGATTCCTGAGTCTCACCATTCCTCTGCTGTCAGCAAATATCAGTGAAACCCACTGGCAAAATGTGTATCCCATCCCCCACTAGTGCTGGTCCACACAGAGGGTAACAACCTACTACTGCTACTACTACTACTCTGTTAACTTATGTGGCAGAGGTCTGTGCAGTGGATCAAAAGATTCCAACCCTGCTGCTGACCCATGCGGGTATCAGTATGATGCAATTTCTGTTGTTTTTTAAAAATTTTAAAGCCATCACAATTACACACACACGTTAAAATAACACTAAGGTTGCAAAACCAAGTACTCCATATTCAGTAAATGCCAGAAT
This sequence comes from Emys orbicularis, assembly GCF_028017835.1. NCBI lineage: Eukaryota > Metazoa > Chordata > Testudines > Emydidae > Emys > Emys orbicularis. Next base: position 260,064,033 of record NC_088683.1, on the reverse strand, counting down.
TAAGGTTGCTTCTTCAACCTTAATTTGGCTTCTTGTATGAATTATGATATCAACTTTAATTACGTGATCACATCCTATTTCTTCCACAGAACTCCCACCTGATTCAGTGCACAGGATGGACCTGTTTTGGGACTGAGTCCGAGTCATGTAGTGAAGGAGGCTATTGTCTGTAGGAGCCCTGCCTCATTAGTTGAGGAAGTTGGAAGGTGTGTAGTTAATGAGGGAGAGAGTTGCAAGCAGAGGAAAGGATGGTCTCATAGTTAAAGCAGTTGGCTGCTGTCCTGGAAAACTGGATTCTAGCCCTGCCTGAGCCATAAAGTTCCTATGTAGGCAGGTCAGTTAAATTGACCTTTCACAGGTGGTCTCTAATTGTACATTCCTCATTTTGTAGGTGCCCCATCTGAGACCATAGGATCTGATCTGATTTGCAGCACACTTAGCACTTCTGCAATTGAGCTCTACGGGAACTGGACTTTGAACATATGAAGTGCTACGTAATGCTAACTACTCTGAAAAAAATCAGGTCCTAGATGTCTCAAATTGAGCACCCAAAATTAGTGGATACTTGCAATCTGAATTTCTCTGTGCCTCAATTCTCCATCTTCAAAATAGGGATAATAATTAGGATTGGCCAGAAAAGAATTCCACCTCACAAAAAATTTCAAAATGTGGTTTAATGCCAATGTGGAATGACTATGAGAGCTTTCAAAAATTTTCATGAGAAAACATCAGACCGTTCCCTCCCACACAGGCAATAGCCTAGTGGGTGGGGCACTCCCATGTTCAAGAAGTACCTGCTCCAATTGGGCAAAGTATGGACTTGAATGTGGGTCTCCCACACTCAAGTGATTGCCTCTTTCTTGCTCTGGTTTTGACTAGAAATTCCATTCTGGACCTGACACACTTTTCCAACAAAATTTTAATTGAAACTGATGCATGCCCATGAAACATTCTGGTATCAATGAAAGGGCATTTTTTGACAGAATTTTTTTGGTCTAACATTTTTCAACCAGCTCTAATAATAAATACCCCTTAGCTTGCTGGGGTGTGCTGAAAATAAATTAATTAGTGACTGTGAAGCACTCAGACACTATAGTGATGAGTTCCACAGAAAAGCCAATAAATGAATAATAATAATAATTTGAATACTGTGTAGGATATAAGGCATGGAGGCCACACACTGAACCATGAGGAGAAAACTAAATATTGACTAGCAGCTCCCTAAGTGAGCACCATCCATAGAATCATAGAATATCAGGATTAGAAGGGACCTCAGGAGGTCATCTAGTCCAACCCCTTGCTCAAAGCAGGACCAATCCCCAGACAGATTTTTGCCCCTGATCCCTAAATGGCCCCCTCAAGGATTGAGCTTGCAACCCTGGGTTTAGCAGGCCAATGCTCAAACCACTGAGCTATCCCTCCCCCCCTCCTATGCACTGAATGAGGCAAGGGTCCTGTGGGGAAAAATAGTATGTTATAACATAATTAAAGGCTGGATCATAATGCATATGCACAAACCAGCCCAATCAAGGTTGCACAGGCAACTTTAATTCTGGTATTTTCTAATTTGTGTCTTTGTCTTTGCAACATCAATAATGTTCTTTTAATGTAGCTTTTCAGTGTGTTGTATTTATATATGCTATTTTGAGGTCTTGTTCAAGAAATAAAAAAAAATCATCACTGACAAAGAAAAATACACCCACTATCAGGCACAGGCTTTCTATTCAAGTAGCAACCATGGACTACCATACATGGCTAAGTCACTCAAAATCTGCTAGTCTACCTTAGATGTCTATTCTATTTTGAATTGTAATTGACAATTAGTTTGTTTGCAATGAGACCTAAAAAAATTTTCTACACTGTCACAGAATTAGAAGCTACTACTCTATACAATATTCCAAAGAGAGTGTTTCGCACAACTCCATTCAAAATTACAACCAATTAATTGTAAAATTTGAACTTCAAGCGAGAATGAGCAGATCAGGACAGATTTTAATCATGTCCCTTAATGTCCTACTAACAGGTGCCCTGATACTACAGTGATGAAGGTGGCAATATGCACTCTTAGCACTGAATTCTTTAGAAGTCCAGACCTAAAGTGCATTGGCACAAACGGGGAACCTGCTCAGCACATTTGCCTGAGCTGGTATTCTAACTATTGCTTTCACTTCAATAAACATCTTATTTTTGTAGGAAAAAAATCTCCATTCCTTTTTCAGATATTTGCACCCACTGGATTTCCAGATGTTTTAGAAAATACAGAAAGGCTTTCCATGCTTTTCGTGACAGCAGGTTTTTTAGCTCATTAAGAAGCTATGTTTATACTTTATAGGCACCAAAGAAAGTTGCTTCCAATCCTCCTTAGCCAGAAGGATGATGGCCAGGGTGAGGGAAATGTGAGAGGAGAGAGGCATTTGCCATGGTCTAATGGGAGAGAGAAAGGACCTGTCACACCCACTAGACAGAAGGAAAAAAAGTTTGTTTTCATTGACTAAATCAGCTTTTCTTCTTATTTTATCTTTTTTCACTTTTGTTGATTTTATTCATGACAGATTCTGATCCCCTAAATCAGTAAATCCCAATGAAATGTGAGTAAGGGAATCAGAATCTGACCTGAAGTGTTTAGTGATTCAACTGAACATTCCAGAAGCAGTTTGGCTGTTAGTCACATGCCAAATGGCAATAAAAACACACTTATGAAAGTGAGTATTTAAGAAAATTAGCTTGGAGTTTTCAGTAACAAACGATAACAAACATTTTCAGCTTTATAAATTAGGACTCTGATCCTGCGGTCTGATCTGCGTGGCAGCAAAACTACACCCCTGCAAAATCTCATTGATTTTAAAGTAGCACTGCTTGTGGGCATAGAGTCAAATAGCAGGAAGCCTGTAGATAAAAGCTAATATGCTAGTGAGTGTATACATGGAACACAGTGTAACCTATTTATTTTTAGGTCATACATGTAACTGTCAGAGCACAGTGACATGACACTTTCCAAATGTAATACAGGTGGTTTGAAATTGTGAAAGCCTTCCCAGCCCCCTTTGAATGTAAACTCCCAATTGCGGTTTTACAGCAACATTATTGGAGTTGCTTTTTTATTTATTTATTTAAGATACATTATTTCTGCTTCAGACTCAAAAAGAAGGTTGTTTGGAGAGAGCCATTCTAATTAGAAAAAAAAAACAAGCTGCAGCTGTTCTTGAAAGAGCAATAAATTCCTTGACTAAGCCTCTACTTACTCAAAACATACTTTTCTCTAGAAGACTTGTACCATGGCCTAGCTGTTTATAAGCAACCTTCTATTCACTCCACTTCTCTTGGGCCAGGTGTGATAGCAATATTGTATGCGGCTTGCTCTTTCTTAATGTTTTCTTCAATCCGTTGCAATACCAGGATGGGGGGAGGGATAACTTAGTGGTTTGAGCATTGGCCTGCTAAACCTAGGGTTGTGAGTTCAATCCTTGAGGGGGCCACTTAGGGATCTGGGGCAAAATCAGTACTTGGTCCTGCTAGTGAAGGCAGGGGGCTGGACTCAAAGACCTTTCAAGGTCCCTTCCAGTTCTAGGAGATGGGATACCATTTCTCTGTTCTTTGAATTTTCGGTGATTTAGCATAAATCAGAGTCACCCTGTCATCCCCTTACTAACATTGAGTAATACCTTATTCCACAAGTATTCCATTTGACTTCAGTGGGATTACTTATGGTATAAAGGGCTATTAACTGTGAGTAGAGGTTCACAATATGGCTGTTAACAATTCTTGGATTCTGAGTTGTCCTGGTCAGTTTGAGGGGTTCTGTGATCAAAGAATGAGAATATGGGACAGAATTTTCAAGAGCCACTAAAGAAATTACCTGTATCGATCACATGGCATATATCCAAACATGGACAGTGCAAACTGCTTTCAGAGAGTACAAATATAGTTATGTTTTATGTACAAGTAAAAGAATCAAAGTCCCAGATTTCTATTTGCACAGGATAGCTCACTGGTTTGAGCATTGGCCTGCTAAACCCAGGATTGTGAGCTCAATCCTTGAGGGGGCCATTTAGGGATCCGGGGCAAAAATCTGTCTGGGGATTGGCCCTGCTTTGAGCAGTGGGTTGGACTAGATGATCTCCTGAGGTCCCTTCCAACCCTGATATTCTATGATTTGCAAGTCCTGCATACAACAAATTTGTTCTTTGAAAAACAAAACCAGATTTCTACAAGTGAGTTCCACTGTATCTGTGAAATTAAAAGTCTCTGTCCTGATATTGTGGAATGGCATCTGTTTTAAATGGAACAACTGTAGCACAGGCAGAAAAAGCAGGTAACGTAGTAGGGTTTTCCAGAGTTCCATACAATGCCTCCATTGGTAAGGGTGACACGGGCTTCCAGTCAAAAAGTTTGTTTTCATAATTCTGTATTTTTAAAATGACAAAACGTGATCCAAATGTTTCCTAAGAGTGAATAGGATGAGCTGTTTTTAATTTAGGAAATTAAATGTGAAAAAAGACATTCAAAGGATGTTAAGGTTGCATAGTTAGGCACTCAAAAGTCAAGAGAAGACTAAGTTAAACATTAAATGAACATTCTTAACTCTACCATTTCCTTCACACGTATTACCACAGAACCTTTAATGACAACATAACACTTCTGATAATACAACATGCCATATTTTTCTATGAGCATCATTGGCAGATATGCATCTTACACCGTGTTTTTAACCCTTGGATGCCACTAGTACTTAACTCCACTCCAAAAGAAGAATTAAGTCAGGGCTTGTAATGTGTGCAGTACAAGGTCACTGGAAACAATGGCCCTGATCCTGCAAATACTTATATGGGCGTAATAGACTCACATGCACATCTCACTGAAGTCTATTGGATTTCTCATGTGAATAATGTAATGCACATGAGTAAGTGTTTGCAGGATTGGGGCCTATTGCAAAACTGGAAGTGATGAGGAGGGTTTTGGTCTTCTAGAATGGAAATGTAGGGGACCATTTAAAATTAAAGTGGTTTTATACCAACAAATATTGTACCATTTTATATACTTTCATAAATACACTGATTGTTTTCAAGTAACCTGCACATCTCAAAGAGCCAGCAGCTTTCCCTACTCCAGGCACTTACAAGAATTTTAATGTTTCATGGGAATAGAGTGATTTTGAAACATTTTTTTTGAGAATTTGGGTTATTTTTTATATGTGGAAGTGACTTAAGAAGTGTATTCAGAGCAGTAGTTAAAAGACCTGTTCAAATAATTTATATCAAACAAAAGGTTCACAATAAAAAGTACAACCAGTAGGTATAAAAATACCAGCTAGCTGGAGCCAATATTGTATCATCTCTAATAGGGAAGTAGAAGGCATTTATTTCAGTTCTGCTTCCCTTTACTATCATTGTCCATAATTCCACTATTCTCTTACCCTGGCTTGCAACCTTGTCAGCTCTTCTTCTCTCCTTTTTCTACCACTGTCACTAAGGGCTTGTCTATACAGGAAATTATACCAGTTATACCAGCATAGCACCCTCCCAACCCCATTCTAATCAGCCTGCAGGTGCAACAGTGAATGCTATTCCCTTTCCTAGCTGTTTGGCAGATCCACATTGTAATGTCATGTCTTTTAAAGTTTCCAGAGTTTTTCTTGAAATTATCGTAAGTATTATTCATAACAAGCTAATTTGTTGTCCTTCTGTGCAGTGGGGTCTACAACCCCCGCCTCCAATTTATAATTTAAAACACAGACAGGAAGGAAGTTAAGAACCACCCCTGCCTGCAGAGAGCAAAATCAGCCCCAAACCAGCTCAGCTATGAGAAATGTCAGTCATGGAGAAACACACCCACAGCTGCTGCAGCTAATCAGGGCAAGTCCAAGTATGAAGAGGGAGAAACAGGAAAACAAGGGACAGAAGAGTTTGACTTCAAGGGAGCAACAACTCAGTGCCACGGGAGCAAGAACCAGGCCTCCTGTAAGGGACTTAGAACCTCCTGGAATACAAAGGAGGGAGCTGGAGACAGAAGCCCTGATGTTCAAAGGCTTTGTGACTCATTTATGTTTAAGCAACCACTGCCTGGGCCAAGGACCAATCCAGGCCACTCAGAATAAGACTGCACAAGGCGGTTTCCTCCACCACTGACAGAAGTGAAGTTTTTAGCTGTGAAAGTGGGGGGAACCCATGAACAACAACAACAAAAAAGGAAGTGAATTACCTCATACATTGACTAGATGACTCACAATCACAACAACAGCAACCAGACTTGTTACAATGTATGACCACTTGTTGCTGATACAAAGCTGCTCAGACTCTGCCACAGCAGAAATCACATCTCCCAAAATTCAAAGAATGCCCCTGGCCCTGTGTAACTCGGTGTAGTTGCCCTGCACTGGACAAGAAGGGGTTAACCCCATCTTGTGGGTGGAGGAAGCCATGCCCCCTCGCCACTGCTAGGCATGCTCCAACTGGAGCTTCAGTATAAAAGGGAGAAGCCCAGCTCAGTCAGGGCTGACTTCTGAGGAGAGAGGATGCACCTTGCAGGCCACTTGGCCACGCAGCCCTGTGAGGCATGGCAGCCATATTGACTCTGGCCACTGGACCATGCAGCCCTGCATAGGAGGACTGCCTTATGGACTCTGGCCATTATGTCATTCTGCCCTGAACCTAAGGGCTGACATTTGGACCCAGCTGTGGGGCTATAACACCCTTTCCCCCCCCCCCAAAGGTGATGGGGTGTACTTTCCCCATGACACCCTGACACTACCCAAGATGATGGTGGAAACTACTTGGTCCTTCCTGGTAACCTTTGAAAGAGTAGTGTTGGCCTCTCAGTGGCCACCAGAGTAGTGGGTCATCTAGTTAGCCCCCCTATTGATGGGGGGGAAGCTCAGGCAGCATATAGAGGCCTTGGTAGGGTGGTTGCCCAAGACTATGAACAGGTGCAGGTAGCCATATTGGACTGATTAGGCATTGATAAAGAGACCTGCCATCAGTGCTTCCACAACAAGAGATACCTCCCTCAAGACAAGGCCATGAGCAGTTGCCCAGAAGCTGAAAGACTTCTGCTGGCACTGGTTAAAGCTGGAAACCTGAACAGCAATCCAGGTCATAGAGCTGATCTTCTTTAAACAGTTCATACAGGTCCTCCACCAGCAGGCAGAAATTGGGTCTGCAGACACCACCCAGAAACACTGGTAGAACCTACCTGCCTCAATCACAGAGATAGCAGATGCTACCCGAACATCCCAGTATAACTGCGTGTCATGAGACACAAGAACCTCATGACAGTGTGTGGGTCCCCAGATTGACCCTACCTGATAATATTAGGCCGAGATTAGCAACACTTTCTGTTAGGGCTAGGATGTGAGCAGCCTGGCTTAGGGGTTAGCGTTGGGTGTGGGCTGAGGATCCAGGGGCCAGAAGCTGAACCAGGCTGACATGGAACACCAGGAGATCAGAGTTAAGTGACAAAGTGGAAGGCTGTAACCAAGAAACAGATATAAGGAGGCAGACAGAGTCAGGTTACCAGGAGGTCAGGATCACACAACAGTACTGGAGGGCAGTTACCAAGAGTCAGGCTGAGTCCAGATACTAGGAGGTCAGCAATAGGTAAACACCAGGGAAGCAGTCCATGGCAGGGTGGAGCCCAGCTTTTCAGACAACTTCTTGCTTTCTCTTCGGGCTTAATAGGGGCTGCAGCCCAATCAGGAACCATGGAGCTCTCCCAATCACAGGATGGGGTGGGGCTAGTGACAACTGGGCTTCCTGGCCCCTTGTCCCAGCTGCTATCTCAGGGATGGGCAAACTATGGCCCATGGACCACATCTGGCCTGTCAGACCTTTTAATCCAGCCCTCAAGCTCCCACCGGGAGCAGGGTCAGGGGCTTGCCGCGCTCTGGTCGGGGGCTTTCTGCGCTGCTCCTGGAAATAGCGGCACGTCCCTTCTCTGGCTCCTATGCATAAGGGCGGCCAGGGCGAGGGGGCTCTGCACGCAGCTGCCACCCCAAGTGCTACCCCCCCTGCAGCTCCCATTGGCTGGGAACCATGGCCAATGAGAGCTGCAGGGGCGGTGGCTGCGGATGGGGTGGTGCGCAAAGCTGCCTGGCCACACCGCTGCGTAGGAGCCGGAGTGGGAACATGCTGTTCCTTCCGGTAAGTACCGCCTGGAGCCTGCACCCCTGAGCACCTCCCCCACTCTCCAACCCTCTGCCCCAGCCCTGATCCCCCTCCTGCCCTCCGAACCCCTCGGTTTAGGGTGACCAGATCAGAGGAAGAAAATATCGGGACACGGGGGGGGGCGGGGAACCCGAGTGCTGCCGGCGGAGCAAAAAAAAACCAAAACTGCCGGCGGAGCGAAATATCGGGACAAATTGCGTCCCGACCACAGATCGGTTGGGACGCGGGACAAACAGCTAAAAATTGGGACGGTCCCGATTTTATCGGGACGTCTAGTCACCCTACCTCAGTTTCTGCCTGGAGCACCCTCCTGCACCCCAAACCCCTCATCCCCAGCCCCACCCCAGAGCCTGCATCCCCAGCCAGAGCCCTCTCCTCCCCCCCGCATCCCTGCCCCAGTCTGGAGCCCCCTCCCACACCCTGAACTCCTCATTTCTGGCCCCACCCCAGAGCCCTCACCCCCTCCCACACTCCAACTCCCAATTTCATGAGCATTCATGGCCCGCCATACAATTTCTATACCCAGATGTGGCCCTCAGGCCAAAAAGTTTGCCCAACCCTGTGCTATCTGGTAGATGAAGACTGGCAAACAAAGAAAGTAAAAACTCAATTCTCAGTGGCCCAGACATCTCACCACAAACTCCTTCACTTGACCCATGGCATACCCTGTGCAGGGCACTTAGGGAATGACCAAACTGAGTTCATAATTTTGGCCCTTTTGTATGGTTGAGGATCTGTTGTGACAATTAGACCTATAATGTTTTGCCTGCTTTGGGCATTAACCATAAAAAGTAGGTCTCTTTATTTTTAATAAAGAATGGTATACCTAGCTGTAAGAAAAATCAGACAGAAAAACTGAATTGGTCCAAACAAAAAGTCTATTGATATAATTCAAATACTGTTAAAATCATGCTTGCTAAACAAAAAATGTGGGTACGGAAATTACACTAATTTTAGTTTATTATCAAACTGGGCCTAATTAGTAGACAAAATAATGAGGGGATGGGCTATTCCTCCCACAATTCCCTTTTGGGTCCTTTTCCTGGGGTACTCACTCTCATCACAGGTGGCGCCTCTTCCGGGCTGCTGTGGGGAATAGCTTTTTTCCAGGACCAACACCTCCCGTTGGGGTCTCTCAACCCATTGTTCTCCCTCTTACTCTGCAGCCCCTTTCACTCTAGGAGCTGCAGCTTCCTCTTTGAGACTCAGCTCTCCAGCTGTAGACAGTCTCACTGGCCCTGCTGTCCAGGCACTGCCACTCTGTCAGTGGCTGGTAGGGGAACCTGGCCACTACTCCGGGTTCCAGCCCAGAGACCCTGCAACATGCAGCCAATGTCTGCTCATTCCCCAAACTTGATGCTCTCTCCTTGAGCTGCTACCTTCTCTGCCTCCCACGGGCTTTCTTCTCCACCTTTCTCTCTTCTGGATACACCCATCCCTCAGGGCCAGGCTCCTACTCATTCCTTCTCTAATGCACAGAGGGTGGCTACAGACTTCCTCACTGCAGCCATTTCTCTTGCCAGTTTCCTGGCCTTATACTAGCCAAGTCCACACCTGCTCAGCTGAACTTCATCTTCCAACCAGGAGGTGCTTCTCCAGCCTAAACCCTTCATCCATGGCATATCTCACTAGTTGGCCCTTCTCAGCTTCCTTAGCCCCTTCAGGGCTGGCATGGGGTGAACACCCCATCACAGACCTTAAAGAAAAATAGAAAAAACAGACAGAAGCTACTGGAGCAAGCTTCACCATCATGGCTGCCAAGTGCCACCCCTACCATCTCCTGGGATCCCGGACCTTTGTCCTTATCCTGAGAGCTGTCCTGCCCAGACCAGGCCAGAGAGAGGGACCTAAATAACATTGCCATCTCTGACTCCAGCTGAATCCCAGCCCATCTCACCTAACATCTTTTTCCCCCCAAAAGGACAGTTATTACATCTATTAACACCCTCTAAAAAGACTGTCAAACAAGGGGTTTTTGCTCTTAAAAACTCTCTCCAGCTGAAGAGACAAGAAACAAAAGATGTTGTTAAAATGAAAGTATTATTACTTTACATTTCAAATGTTTTAACTGTTTTTTTTCTTGTCTTTATCTTTAATAAAAGGTTAAAAGGATGCTTAATGATATGCATGCCACGATACTAGGCAGGCTGAAGTCTCTGTATACCAAACATTGTTTAACACAGTTTAATGCTGGGCAAAAACTAAATTATGTTAATGCCTTTAGCCCATTTATTCCATCTAATTTAATAAAAACAGGTCAAAAAGAAGGTCAAAAACTTCTGTGCCTCCTGCCCGGACAGCCAACTAGTGGCCTTCAAAGGCATCCTACGAGCTCTGCTGGTACCTCTTCCCTTGGTTGAGGTCCCTTTTGAGAGGGTGGACATTGACATGGCAGGACTCCTAGAGAAAAGTGTGACTGGGTACCAACACATCTTAGTGATAGTGCATGGCATAATCTACCATCCAGAAGCTGTACCATTGTGATCCATGAGTGCAAAATAATTGAAGATGAAATTATTGAAAGTCTTTGCATGGGTCCCCAAAGAGATTTTGATGGACCAGGGAACCAATTTTACATCTCCCCTGATGCGGAAAGTCTGAAACTTGTTGAAGATCAAAATCTTTGGATATCAGTATACCACCCTCAAACTGACGATTGGTTGAGCTATTTAATCAGACCTTTAAGAATATTCCTCAAAATATATTGCCTGGGACACTCAACACTGGAATCAGCGACTCCTGGCATTAGTACTTGCTATTTGGGAAACCCCCCATGCCTCAACAGGGTTCTGTCCTTTCTCATTATTATATGGAAGGCAGCCCAGAAAGATACTAGATCTCATGTGAGAAACATAGTAAGCCCAAGCCCTGGAAGCCAAAAATGTCATTTGGTATATCCTAAAACTACAAAAAGAGGCAAGAGACTATGGGAGCATTTGCTTATGAAAACCTCCAGAAAGCACAAGAGCTACAGCAGTGGTATTATAAGAAAGGGGCATGTCTGTGGGTCTTCCAACTGAGCAATAGGGTCTTGTTGCTTCTGCCAAGTTCAGAATGTAAACTAAAAGCCCACTGGCTGGGGCCTTATGATGTAGTGAAAAGTGTAGGAGCCATTGACTGTCTGATCCGACAACCAGGAAAGAAGGAAGAAGGAACAGCAGATTTATCACATAAATTTGCCGAAGCTGTGGAAAGCCGAGGAAGGCCTTGTCATTACATCTGATACTGATGACCCGGAGCTTGGACCCCACATCTGCATCCTCCCTGATGACCATTCACTGCCCTGAAAGAAAACCTAAGCCAGGAACAAAAGAAGCAGGTACTCCAATTTGTGGTGGCATTTGCAAATATGGCATTTTTTTTCTGCCAAACCCGGGAGGACACACTTGGCCCAACACCAAATCCTTACCAACCCTCAATATGGAAGCTCTGCAACAAATACAAAGGAAATAAGGGTATGCCTACACTGGAGCTGGAAGCAAACCTCCCAGCCTGAGCAGACAGGCTTGCGCTAGTAGAGCTTGAGGTAGAATGCTAAAAATAGTCGCATGCATGTTGTGGCATAGGCTCTCAAACCTACAGGGCTGGGTGGACTTGAGAGCCCAAGCTCCTGCATAAGCTGCTGTGTCTCTCTTGTGAATTGATTCAGTTGACCACTGGGTGACCATTGTGTTCTTGTGTGTTATGACAAAAATCACCTTAGTGCTAGAGGTGGTTGAAACTCAGTCTCCATTCTGAGGGAAATTTGGACATTTCCAGAACTCTTCCATTCTGATTATTAAAACAAGCAATTTTGAAATTTCCTGCAGAAGGAGATTCCAAAAATGTGGTGTTTTGGGCGGGGGAGGGGATCACATTTCCATTCAGTTTTTCAGAATGAAAGGGAAACAAACCAGAGAGTCGGGGGCCCTGAGAGTTCCATATCAAGCAGGGGTTCTCAGGTTCCACAGGGACATCCCTGGAAGCCCTGGGGTCCCCAGCTCAAGGGCAGTCCGCATGGCAATGCTGCCCCAGAACAACAGACACTGGAACCCCTGCAGTTCCTGGCCCCAGGGTAGTCTGTATGGCAGGGCTACAGTGGATCCCTTTCAGAAACATAGGGCAAAACAAACCTTAGTTCAGGGATTGGCAACCTCTGGCATGCGTCCCATCAGGGAAAGCCACTGGTGGGCCAGGCCGGTTTGTTTACCTGCTGCGTCTGCAGATTCAGCCGATTGCGGCTCCCACTGGCTGTGGTTCGCTGTTCCAGGCCAATGAGGGCTGCGGGAAGCAGGGCGGGCCAAGGGATGTGCTGTCCACTGCGTCCCGCAGCCCCCATTGGCCTGGAACAGCGAACCGCGGCCAGTGGGAGCTGCGATCGGCCGAACCTGCGGACGCTGCAGGTAAACAAACCGTCCCGGCCCGCCAGCGGCTTTCCCTGACAGGCCGCGTGCCAAAGGTTGCCGATCCCTGCCTTAGTTAATCAGCTGCTTAACTGATTACCTGTACCACCTTTCTTAGGGTTCTTTTAATTTTGATTGCTTACCTAAAGAAACAAGAATCAAGAGTTGATATTAGTTTTATATAGAGTTTTATAGAGTTTATTAAATATCCTTAACAATAGCCATTAATAGTATAGGATATAAGAAGGCAAAATAGTATCTAAAAAAAACAGGACTATGATTTGTCTATATAAGTTAGAAAATTGGTTGATATAACCATTCAGGTTTTCAGAATCAAATCTCACAAACAGAATAGAATAACACATACTCAATTACTATACTGGGAACATGACTGTTTAGATTTTTGATGGAGTCCCTCAGAATAGGGCCTCACTTGAGCCAATTGGTGATCAACTCCAGTGTTGCTAAAACAATCCAAAGCTAGATCACACAACAATTTGGTCAATTACTTACATGACAGTTCACCAAGGTCTCCTTCCCAATGGGTCTACCGTAATCAACACTTTTTTTTTCTGTTTCCCAATGAATTATATTAGCCTCAGGATCTGACACAGTCCTAACCATCTGGCATAAACTCCTACATTTGACAGACTGTACAGATTGAATGCAGTTGAAAAGTTTGCACACTTGGTCTCATTTATGTCTATCTACACTGAGAATTTGAAAGGCAATGTGAAACCATTAAATAGGGTAGATATGTACACTGTTCTATAATTCTAGTTAGAGTAACTTGTTCAGTTTTAAAGCTACTTTAAGAACATAGGAATGGTCATAATGGGTCCATCTAGTGCAGTATCTTCCGACAGTGTCCAGTGCCAGGTGCTACAGAGGGAAAGAACAGACCAGGGCAATTATAGAGATAGCCATCCCCTGTTGTCCAGTCCCAGCTTCTGGCAGTCAAAGGTTTAGGGACACCCAGAGCATGGGATTGCTTCACTGACCATCTTGTCTAATAGCCATTGGTGGACCTAGCCTCCATGAATTTATCTAATTCTTTTTTTAATCCACAAGGTTATTGTAGGGGGGGCGTGCGGTACTGCTACCCTTACTTCTGCACTGCTACTGGTGGCATGGTATAGTATTGCCACCCTTACTTCTGCGCTGCTGATGGTGGGACACTGCCTTCAGAGCTGGGTGCCTGGCCAACAGCCGCTGCTTTCTGACTGCCCAGCTCTAAAGGCAGCACAGAAGTAAGGGTGGCAATACTGCAACCCCCCTAAAATAACCATATCAAGCAGGGGTTCTGCAAAACTCCCCTTAAACCTTGTGATCCCTCTGCAACTCCCTTTTGGGTCAGGACCCCCAATTTGAGAAACTCTGGTCTCCCCTGTGAAATCTGTATAGTATAGGGTAAAAATCACACAAGACCAGATTTCATGGTGGGAGACCAGATTTCACGGTCTGTGATTCACGGCCATGAAAAATGCATTTGGTAGGGCCCTAGTTATGTGAAGGGGTAAATAACACTTCCCTATTCACTTTCTCCACACGATTTGTGACTGTATAGACCTATATCATATCCCTCCCACCTGAGTCATCTCTTTTCTAAAATGACCAGTCCAAGACTTTTTAATCTCTCCTCATATGGAAGCTGCTACATACCCTTAATAATTTGTGTTGCCCTTCTTTGTACCTTTTCCAATTATAATATATATATATTGAGCTGCAGTGATCAGAACTGCACACAATATTCAAAATGTGGGCTTACCATGGATTTATATAGTGGCATTATGATATTTTCTATCTCTTTCCTAATTGTTCCTAACATTCTGTTGGCTTTTTTTGACTTCTGCTGCACCTTGAGCGGATTTTTTTCAGAGAACTATCCGTGATAACTCCAAGATCTCTTGAGTGAGCAGTAACAGCTCATTTAAACCCCACTATTTTGTATGTATAGTTGGGATTGTTTTCCAATGTGCATTTCTTTGCATTTATCAACATTGAATTTCATCTGCCATTTTGTTGCCCAGTCACTCAGTCTTGTGAGATCTCTTTATAACTCTTCGCAGTCAGCTCTGGACTTGAGTAATTTTGTATTGTATGCAAACTATTCCACCTCACTATCTACTCCCTTTTCCCAGATCATTTATGAATACATTGAACAGCACTGGTCCTAACACATATCCCTGGGGGACCCAGATTTGTATCTTTCTCCACTGTGAACACTGGCCATTTATTCCTATCCTTTTTTTCTTTTCTTTTAACCAGTTATTTTACAGCAATCCTGATTGGAACCTGTTACAAAACAAACACATTAACTCTGACAATCTTAAAAACACATACACAAGCATGTACACTTCCTTACTACTTAAGTACTCCATTTCAGGAAGTGGTTAAATGACTGATTTGGGTCATTACCACAAGACACAGTCTCTGTGTTATTTATCATGAGATCTCTGCTCAGCCATCAGCTTTCAGCTTAGTTATTGTTTACAGCAGGACATGAGTTTAAATCAACATGATAATAGTATTTTTCTGGCGTGCTAGCGGGCAACACTAGCAGCTGGAAAATAGAAAGAGGTGCCTATCCAAGATACGTACTTGATGTCACCAGAAGGAGTCGCAGGTGGCCAGTCCTGGACCCCAGTTTTCTCCCTTCCAGGTGTTTTAAGGAAGCGATGTGCTGAAGGGAAAAGACCATTTTATACTATTTCTACTGGGTGGTCCAACTTAGTTCTTCTTGGAAGTGCTGGCGTGGACCAATCAAATGGTGACCCATGCTTCTTCCAAAGATTGACCGCATCCAACCAAAATGAGTCATTCTCTCTAACCATCCAGTCAGGGAACAAGACATCAGCTTTTGAGTTCTTGCAACTGGGATTGGAATTTTCCAGTCTCTGTGCAACACATCTCATCAGACCAGCTTATGTAAGAAGTTAGGCCATAACTTTTGGTACAAACATCTTGCGACATACCTTGAACACTGGCTGCTTTAGACTTGTTTTAAGAGTCCATTATGCAATGCAAAGTCACTTCAGCAGGTTCTCCAACAGGCCAGAACAGCTGTATAAATCTTCCATTTCTGTTCCGCTTGTTTTAACGACAATGGTGGAATGTTGACATGTATGGCTGAGCTGAGTCTGTGAATTATCAATCAAACAGTTACATTTCTGATTATTCCACTTTGTGGTAAAGTGTCCTTATAAACACACTATTTGGTTTCAGTTCCTTTTATTTACTGCCTCTTTCAGCACAGGTGTACTTCACTTGATAGCATGAACATGCTTGATTGTAAACATTAGCTTTACTTCTTCACTTTATCACTTAAACTAGAAGAAATCAATATGACTTTGTCCTCTCAGGATTGCCCAGGACGTAAACCCTGTCATTAGAGTTACAATATTTTGCCCAAAGCTGTATTACTTACAGTTCACTTCCCCTTAATACACAGGTTTCAGAGGGGTAGCCGTGTTAGTCTGTATCAGTAAGAACAACAAGGATATTCACCCCTTCTTGTCAACTGTTGGGAATGGGCCACATCCACCCGAATTGAATTGGCCTCGTTAGCACTGACCCCCCCCCACTTGGTAAGGCAACTCCCGTCTTTTCATGTGCTGTATATTTATACCTGCTTACCGTATTTTTCACTCCATGCATCTGATGAAGTGGGTTTTAGCCCACAAAAGCTTATGCCCAAATAAATCTGTTAGTCTCTAAGGTTCCACAAGGACTCCTCATTGTTTTTCCTTAATACACAGTTTAATTATAATATTAGGTTCCATCAAGTTCCCTATTTTACTACTGTTTGGCACATCATATAATATCAGTGTTTGATATTAATTTAATGATTTTTAATTCATTTATTTATTCACAGACATGGAAACATGAAAAAGTCTCTTTAGCTGCACCAGTGGTACACTCTTGCAAAAGGTTGCAGCAACTCTGCGTTTCCTCAGACTATTGAAGAAATATAGCAGTTAGACCTTGGGGGTTTAGTCTCTGAGCCTTCCCTTCTATCGTTTTTTTTAAAAGGCCTTAATCCCTGGGTAATTCTTAAATTATAATTGCTCATACCTTTGGGGCCTTATTTACTACACATGGGTTTCCCAACAGAAACCAGCCTGTTGCCGCAGGAGTTCATCAAAACTGAAATGTTAAACGTTTCAGTTTTGACAACTCAGCATTCAAACAAACACACGCACAAGAAAATTCCCAGTCAGCTCTTCCTTACTACCTGGGGCTCCCTACCTCAATTTCCCCTCTCCCAGCTCTAAGCATTTCCTTCTCCCAGTTTTGGATGGGAAAATTTCACTGCTTTTTAACTGTTTAGTTTTCTGGCCAAATCATAAACTGTCCCCTTGGCCCCTTTGCAGGGTAAACAAGAACAACAAAATAAGCAGCCTTTCCACTCCTCACTTGTATCAGGGCTTTGCCTGCCCATCCTTGGGGCTTCAGGCCCCACTTTCTCTCAGTGCCACAGTTCTCTCTGAGCAAAGGAGTTCTACTGGTCCCACTCCAGAACCCAGATCTCGTGTCAGCCCTGCATGTCCATTCCCTCTAGGCCTTCTCCCCACGCCTCTGCAAAACACTGCCTCGGGCATCCTCTCATCATCCTGATTCTAGGGCAGATGTCCCTTTCTTTCTCCCCACAGGTCCCTCTTTCAAATGAGCTTAGAGGCTGCCCATTTATCAGCTGACCCTGTTCAATTCAGTCATATGACCACTCCTTGAGTATCTCTAACTGTTAGCAGCTGAGATCCTTCCTATGTTGGAGGGTTAACCCCTTCCTTGCCAGTCAAGTGACAGGGCTTGTGTACCCTATGTCAGCCATGTACTTAAAGATTTTCCTGTTGACAGGGCAAAAAGATTGGAGGCAATTGTTTTCATTTTGTTAAACTTTCCATAGTTTTTTCCTGGTCCTTAGGTGAGGAAAGGCAAAAGTATTAGTGTCTGCCCATGGGGGGAAAGGGGTCCTTTTAGCACAGCTGCTGTGAGAGGAAATCCTCAAGGGTTCTCTTGTTGTACATGATAGAGATTGGAGGCATTGATCCACAATGGGAGCAATTGTTGCCACAATGGGGAGTAGTGGGGCTAACGCATCCCAGGAACATCCTTGCTTTCTTAATTTCCTGATTGCCCACTGAGTACCTGCTTGGTTAATTGTTGGTCTCAGCACATTTACCCACTTTCTTCCTGTTGTCCATAAAAAGCCTGTTGTTGGCTTTTTCTGAAAAGCCAAACAAGAACCTAAATACCCAGTGATGCTTCTCCCAGCAAGGAATACATGCAGAAGACGAATGTGTGTTCAGGGGTCATGCACACTCTCACCCAGTGATAAAGGAAGAGAGCAGCTACCTCCGGGAGCGTCATTAGCTTATCAGTTTGGTGCTAAGAGTTTTGTTCATTCATTTTCTGTCATTTTTCATTTTGCAGCTCCTAGGCTTTTAAAAACTCGGCAAACATGCCATTCTGTAGTAAGCTCTACCGCTCTTAAGGTATGCAAGAAATTAGGCCTAAAGGGGATGACAGGAGTTTCCTTTCATATCACATAACTTCAGTCAAAATCTTTGGGAAATACAGTAAATCTAAATGCACCATGTGCTCTGCTAAACTCCAGAAAGTGCTGTAATGTGTGGCAGCTTGCTGGATTCAGGAGTGAGAGTGCTCCTTATCTATGCTACAATCTAGAGCTACAGTGACACTTAGTAAAACTACATTCCCAAGCATCTTTTCTGTACTGCCATTTCATATCTTTTTAATGACGAGGAGATGCCATACAAATGTACAGGACTGCGCCTCGGGAGCTACATGGCTCATTTGAAAATGAGTGCCTGAGCAGGGAGTTATCTCCTTTCATGGACTGTCAAAGAGAAGATGATAGTTTCTGAATGAAGGGAAGGACGAAAGCATTAAAAATGCATTCATTCATTAAAAATGCATCATCTCTGTAAGGTTTAGTACATATTACCTAGTTAAAGTGAAGGACACAGTGTGTCTGTGTATTTATTGTACGAGGGATCAACTGCTTTCATGTGCATGTGGCCATTTCTTTATTGTGCATCCTCGTGTTGTTAGTTATGCAGGACAACTTTCCCTTGCTGTTAAAGTACTCTGATTGCACTCTGAAAAGTGACTCAACAGATGACATTGTGGGGTTCCGTGCTTGCTGTCTCTCACTGATTTTATATCAAATTTCCTTAGCTTGTAGATAATTCTTCACGGCCCCCAAATAGCAGCCCCACAAACTTTACCTGCATTTAGAGAAGTAAACTGGATGATATTTTTTTCTCTCACAACACACTCCTTTCACTTTCATTACACGCTTTCACCATATATTCATCCAATTCCTTAAAATCATGTGCATGTCCACAACTTTGACTTCATAGTCAACAAAATTAAAAGTAGCTTACTGATGAACATACACAGATTTTTTAAAGCCTGAGAGCTGAGTCTCTGTTAACCTACAAGCTTTCCTCTGCATGATCGGCACTTCTCAGAAGATGTGGCACAGAATCTGGCCCCAAGTCTCTAGGGATGAGGTAGCTGAGCTAGAGGGAATCAAAATAAATGGTTGGCTACAAAGCTAGATTTACCAAATGCAACACTGTTGAGTGTTTTTCACTTGGTGGGTCATAACCCTCAAGGGTTCACGAAAGGTAGTCGGGGTGGGGGGTAGTTGTGAGACATTAAAATTTTTATTATCTAAACCAAAGAAAATCTTGCTCCTTCCACTCATTGCACACTTTATCTTTGAAGGTCAAGTGTTGTCTGTTACCTTCTCAAAACACACACACACACAAATAAATGAGCTAGGCTTATCATTATCACTATCATCATTATGTATACGTTTTTTATTCTTACTTTTATAGTAAATGTAAGGGGTCATGACACTTTTTTACTTTAAATAAGAGGTCGCCAACCTGAAAGATTTGAGAAACTCTAGTTGAGAACTTTGAAGATAGTGAATGAGTTTCTTCAAGATTTTCCTAAATGTAAATATCAACATGGTCTTCACTAATTGCACATTTGGTGCCAAAATTCTTTGAACTTCATAGAAAATACAGGAAATGAAACTATGGCGTAAGTGAAAATCACCACTTTACCTTGACTGTTGATGGAGCTGCTACTGATACATCCAGTGCCAGAGGCCTAAAAAAAGAAGTGCCGGAACTCACAATTTCAACAACAAGAATAACAGTAAAATTACAAAAACAAAAAAAAAGAAAAGACCAAAATCAAAAGATGATTTCCTCCAGAACTACTCAGAAACCCTCTAAAACTATCAAACTGATATTCTTGCAAGCAACAGAAAAATATGACAAAATCCTTGTGCACTTTTTATCACTCTCAACGTCTCCTTTACCCACAGAAACAAAAACACTGATTGTTCTTGCAAGCCTGGGGTAGAGTAGGTGGCTGGGTGGGAGCGGAGTGTGTGTCTGATTAATGGAGGTGGGTAGAGTGATTGTGTGCTGAGGGGAGGAAGGAAGAGTGTGTTTGGGGCGGGGGGGTTGCGGATGGGTGTGCTAATGTGGGATGTGAATGGGTTGCGGAAGGTGAGGTGAACTGGAGCTATAATGGTGATGGGAGAGTGTTTGTTTAGGATGGGGGGATATAGTGGGTGTCTATTATGGGGATGTAGCGGATGTGACACAGAGGCCCATTGGTGCCAACCGGCAAAGGGTTCACAGTTCTTTACAAGCAACTCCTATCTCAGACCTGACAAACTCTCTACACCCAATACACCGCTTTCATGATATTTATCCACAAGGTGTAGCATATAAAGTCTCTACTGAAAGCTTGTAACGTATCAATACACATAATTATTGCAAGATGTGTGTGTAGGTAACATTAAAGTAATAACATAACTATATTGAAAATTATGCCCTTATGGTCTTGGCGTGAAAGCGAGTCACCCAGGAATTATATGCCTCAGTGATGGCCCATTCAAGCAGGAGGGAGTTGTCACCCACTCCCTGACTAGCTGACTGTGTAATGTATAGCTCAATTGGCCACCATTGCAACAACATAGAAAAGTCAATGGAAAAACCATCAGAGATAAACTATAGGCATAGATACCACTTGAAGGCAAAAAGGAACATTATAGCAGACAAAGGATCACCCCGTCTATGAGTAAAGACAAATGACTGGTTCAGCATATCAGTGGAGAAAGACACTCTGCATCCCTTCACTGAAGATACATCTTGTTGAGCAGGGTTGTTTCAAGAAAGATGGGATCCCGGTTCCTATGAAGCCAGCCTGCTCTGCAGTGGACTGAACTTTGGGGACTGAACAATGGACTGAACCTACTTTATTAGATAGGGAAAGTAACTATTAATAAGCATAGGCCCTAGTTCATGTTTTGTTTTGTATTGTAACCGTTTGTTTCCATCATTTTCTCTTGTTTCCAGTGGAATTGCTTTCTTAAATAAACCTTCTTTTGTTTTATTATAAGTGCTCATACATGCTATGCATTACACTGGAGTGTTGATTTAATGTAAAACTGGCAAATTGGGGTACGCTGCTCCTTTGGGAGAAGAAGAGCTGGGATTTCTTTGGGTAGTCAGTATCAGGGGCTGGATATCACAGGGGAATGCTTCAGGGGACTCAGGGACTGGGGTGCACATCTTGTTAACCTGCTAGGCAAAGACAGGGCTCGCATAACCCAGAGGAGAGTGCTTAAGTGTCTGAAAGGCTAGTGGTGTTAGGAAGCTAACACCCAGTCACCACAGGCAAGACTTCTCCCTGGAGGCAGAGCTTAATGAAGTGACTCATTAAGTCCTGGGTACATCACATTGGGTGTGTGTCTAAAGAAGGGATATTGAGAGTTCTGTTATGGGGATGTAGTGGGTATGTGTCTGAGGGAGAGGAGTATTGGGAGGGTCTGTTATGGAGATGTAGTGTGGCTGTGTCTGCGGGAGAGGGTGTCACGGGGCAGCTGCCCTTTATGGGGAAGTAGGCCCCAGTCTGCCTGTGACTGCATTATGAAGGCCCCTCCAGGGATAAATAACTGCCTAAAGTGGTGGATTAGTAAACAAACACCTAGAATTAATAAAAGTTACCCAAGCCGAGTTAGAGGAGAACACCAAAGGGGACAGGAAGATCCTGTGGAAAGGAGGTTCCCAGAGGGGCCTGAGCCAGAAGGCTGAGTGAGCAGGGAGCCTAGAGGATGAGCTCTCCAGGAAACCCAGCAGAATGGGTAGCCCATAAGAGGTGCTCCCAGAAAGGGGAGCCTCCTAGGCAGAGGGCTGCAGTCAGCAGACATCCAAGAGGGCCTGGACTCAGCCAAGGGTCTCCCAGACACTGGCCAGAAGCCTGGCATGGCAATGATCACCCGCTGTCCTTGAAGAAGAGTCACAATGGACAGACCTCCCTGAACCCTAACTCTAGAGAAGGATCTTGCTCCAGAAGGGGCAAGAGGCCTAACTCTAGAGGCCAAGAGAACCCCTGGGTAAGAACCTGGTGTGCCCTGGACTCAGGTGGGTGCTCTGGGGCCGCCAATCAACTGTTTGGCAGGAGGCGCTGTGGGGAGGGTGGAGAACAGCGGACGGGTGGGGCTGTTGGCAGAGGGGGTGGAGTTGGGGAAGGAAGAGGCAGAGAGAGGGTGGGGACTTGGGGGAAGAGTCAGAGAGGGGGCGGGGCCTCAGAGCAGAGTAGTGGTGGAGCACCCACCAGGAAAAATGGAAGTCAGTGCCTGTGCCCACAGGGATGGACAGTGGCCAGCCGAGATGCAGAGGGAGGTAGGAAGTTACCCAGGGAAGCTGACTTGAGGCTGAGGCAAGGCCCTGCAAGGTAAGCGAAGCCAAACCAGCCTCCTTGGGCCTGGGTCAGAGCCTGGTGGAGTGGGTGGGCCTGTGTTCCCCTACACTGCCTGAGGACTGCACCCACTAGGCAGAGTTGCTCCCCCTGAACTGTACTCATTAGGTGGAATTGTCACCCGAGGACTGCACCCATTAGCAGCAACTGCCATCTTTCGTGCTAGCCACTAGGCAGGAGCAGGGCTGCCGAGAGCGTGTTCGGGCCCCGGTGAAAAAAAATTTTCGGGCCTCCCAGCAAGGGCGGACCGGCTAACCAGGGCCAATGAGAGGGCGGGGAAGCCGGGCCCTGGGCCCCCTTCTGGACCGCCGGGCCCCGGTAATTTGTACCGGCTTCCCCCCCCCCTCGTCGGCCTTGGGCAGGAGTACCTGCCTCCTGACCACAGGTGGAGACAGAGGAAACTTGTTTGTTTTTTAAAAGTCTGAACCTTTCACAGTTCACACCGAAAACAATCCCACGATGCATGCTGCTCAGCCACAAAGCAAAGGACCATGGGATAGCCCCTGAGAACACTTCTCCCTCCGTTCACAGCAAAGCACCAGCTTAGGTTCACAAGATGCAAACTGAAAATGGAACAGGCGCCCACGTGCATGCGATTGGTGTGACTTGCATACTGCGAGTTACCAGATGCACATCAAAAAGCTTCCCATTAATTCCCATGTAGATGTACCCGGTGGGCCTTGACACAAGAGTGGCTCAGTGAGAAGCACAGGACAAGACATAATGTCGGCTGGCTGCAGACCAATTGTTCCCAGCACAGGACCTAGGCAGTGATGTGTTATGAGTTCACAGAGTGAAATCCTGGCCCAGCTGAAGTCAATGGGAATTTTGTTATTGATTTCAATGGGGCTAGGGTTTTACTCAGTGTCAGTGTCTCAGATCACATTATGACTTGACCCAAAGGGAGGTGAGAGGGCTGGAAGTTGCTGCTCAGAGTTAGTCAGTAGGCACAGCATGCACTGTTGGCCATTCTGCGGAGAGTGGCAGAGCTTTGGGGTATTCAGGGTCAATATAGTCTTAATTCATCCTTAAGGATAAATCAGGTGCCTGGCATTCACTTGCTCATAATGTTATTATGATCTTTTATCTCCATTTAAGGGCTTGATACCAGCAAAATTGGAGTTAATGGGAGCTGAGGGCACTCAGCACCTTGCAGGAGGTGCTCAACACAGGGCTGGTTTTAGGGGGTTGGCAAATTTGCCAACCTCTGGGGGATACCACACTGCTTTTTTATAACTCTCGGCCACTCGGTGTGGGTGGGTGGCACTGAAAGTTTTTTCCATCCTGGCAGGCACAACACCTAGAGCTGGCCCTGAGTCAGCATGTGGCATAACCCGGCGCCAGGTGCTCGGTATCAGTAACAAGTTACAAACGCTACCCTTTGTGCTTTAGTGATATACTGGAACGGTTTGC
The DNA here is from genome assembly GCF_028017835.1 of Emys orbicularis. Lineage (NCBI taxonomy): Eukaryota > Metazoa > Chordata > Testudines > Emydidae > Emys > Emys orbicularis. The sequence goes on along the minus strand of NC_088683.1, from coordinate 260,040,263 downwards.
AATAATGTAGCCAGCAGAGACTGCACTGCCTCCGAATGTGCTCCCATCCTCTCATACGGACGCACACATGCTCACATTGCTGCCTGGGCACCTATGCGTTTACATGGTCTTGTAATGCTGGCGCCATCTTGTCTAGGGTCTAGGTATTAAAGCAAACTTCATATTCCTGTCATCCAAGATACCACACAGTCATTCACAAGATATTAGCAAACCTCCAGTTAAAGGCAATGACTCTGCCAGCTATGTGGCACAGAGATTAGGTTTCATTAGAATGAAACAGAACAAAAAGTGCTCTAAATGGAAATGATGCTTTGTGTTTTTCTCCATGAAGGTACTTTTCTTTCAGTATATTTGAATAGTGGTTGAGCTGAGTGCACTGCCACCCAGGGACTACCTCAGTTTAGCTCCTTTAGCTCAGTGTTTTATTTTTCTGGTCCATAGATAATACTGGGTTTTGTTTTGTTGCTTTTTTAGCGATCGATGGGGATTCTTTTGGACATTGGTCTTTGTGAAGCTAGATTTATAGTGACAGTGACCTACAAGTCACACTGATGGAAAATTCATTATGCTTTGGGATTAGTTGTTAATCTTTAGGAGTATTAATATGACACCACACAGACATTCTTGTTTTTGTTTAATTGCCAGTGTTATGAACCAAGGGCACAGCTAGTGTAGCATCTGGTACATGTGTATAATTCCTTGTGAGCATTGACAGACAAATAAATAGGAGCTATATTCAAAATGACCTTCTTCATCTGTATTAGAACGTTCTGACAAAATTCATAATTGGCTGTGATATTTTTATAGTAGCTATGAGCACAATGACCAGGGACAGAATTTCTAGACTGCCTGATCCACTTCCCTGTCTCTGTTCAGTCTCCTGTCATAGGAATGCCTCCAAGAGGGCTATGTAGGAGCAAGTGTTACTGCCTTACACTGGCAGACTGAAAACAGAGGCTGGCTCTACACTTAGAAGTTATGTCGGCGTAGCTTTATCTGGTGGGGTGTGGAAAAACACCCCCTGCTAATGACATGGCTATGCTGACAAAACCCCCAGTGTAGACGCAGCTGTGTCGACAGAAGAGGGCTTCGGGAAGTGTAGCTAATGTCCTTCTGTCAGTGTAGGCTGTGTCAACACTAGGGGCCTATGCTGGCATAGCTGTCACTAAAGGCTCTGTAGTGTAGACATACCCACAGAAATTGTCACTGGGGATAATTACTTCACATGGATGCTAGCCTCATTCCTAAATAAAATACTTAGGCCTGGTCTACCTGGTTTGACAGCTCCGGGGTATGAAAAATCCACACTTCTGAGCACTGTAGCTACACTGACATAACCCCCACTGTAGATGCAGCTAGGTCAACAGAAGAATGCTTCTGTCAACCTAGCTACTGTCGCTCAGGTGTTCCTACATGGACAGAAAAACCCCTTCTGTGGTGCCCACCCATAGTGTAGATATGGCCTCAGAACTGGATTGCAGCTTTCCCATGTGCCTGAGTAAAGAACACTCAATAAGTTGGGAAACTTGCTTGTCAGAATCTGCTCTCCCCTTGTTCCAGGGGGCAGCGGTTTGCTACCGGCCCACACTGCTAGCCCATTGTACGAACTCAGCCTACTTCCAGTCCCTCTCTATCTACTTGCTTGGGGAGAGGGAGGGAGTAGTGTGTGCACCGTGCATCCTTACTTCTACACACCTGGACTTGAGGTCTAGGCAGGCCAGGCAGGGTCTTACTCCCCCTTATGTCCCTGTGTGTATGGCTTTATTGCACATTGAGACACAACATAATGTGTGTAAGACCATGAACTCTAAAAGCTACCTAGGCACAGAGGAAGCAAGTGAAGGGCAAAGAGGTAGCTTTAACATTAGCTTTTGTGAGTTTAAATTAGCACTTCAATTTCATATAATATAAAGAGAAAAAGCATTGCCTAATGGTTAGCACAAGGGATAGAATCTGAGATTTCTATTCTACCTCTGACTCTATTACTGACTTGTGACCTTGGGCAAGCTACTTAAACTTCTCTGCCTCAGTTTCCCCATCTGTATAATTAGGATAATAATACCCACTTTTCTGAATTGCTTTGAGATCCTAGAATGAACTGCATTATGTAGGTGTGAAACATTGGCATTTGACCGGTAGTTCTGTATTTATACTGCACATTGATATGGCCACTGAATGAGGACAAGCGTGACAAATAAGAAGTCAAGTAGGGAGCTTTCTCAGGACACCTAGAGATGGCAGTCTGTGTCAAAAACCTCACAAGAATTGCAAGATATACTTGCTGTGTCACAAGAAAATATACCAACAAAGCAATTTGTGCTCCAGGGTGTTTAACAGGGTGGATTTTTTTTTTGTATAATTCAGAAAAATTGCTGTTGTTTATATGTTACAGTTAGCTATGTAGAGCGCTTGTTTGATAAAAGGCTTCAGAAATGTATTTATATTGTATGGGCACACTTTCAAAAGCCTTTCAGCTTTAAATGCACATTAACAAATAAATGCAGAAGTAGAAAGAGGCCCCCATAGCTGTTGAAGGAGTTTAGTTAACCCTTGTGACTCTTTAGAAAGTGAGCTGACAACCCCATTTAGAAGAGTGGTCCAAATATTTTAAACAGCAAGCTTCCACTAGGGAGACCCATTGGAGACAAGCAGAAGAAGAGTAACAGGAAGAAATGAGTTATACTGTACCAGGAAAATTCATATTACTAATGCCTCAGACACTCCTGACTACGCTCTATCCTTAAAGTAGTAAATCTCACTGCTAAATAATTTCTAAAGCAGACTGAGGGCTTGTCTATACTTGAAAAGCTACAGCTGGTCCACTGTAGCTTCAGTGAAGACACTACCTGTTCCAATGGGAGAGCGTCTCCTGTTGGTAAAGGTAATCCACCTCCCTGAGAGGTGGTAGCTATGTTGAAGTGAGAATTCTCCCATCCATCTAGTGGTAGTCTACATCAGGGGTTAGGTCAGAATAGCTGTCTCTCTCAGGAGTGTGGATTTTTCACCTCCCTGAGAGATGGAGCGATACGAAAATAAATTCCTAGTGTAGCCCAGGCCTGAGAGAGTAGCAAGTGAAAACCAGAACGTGCTAGATTGTACCTTTACAATCTGTCCTTGGTAAAGAGCAATGCCTAGCTGCCCCATCCCAGGAGTAGAGAAGAGAATGAACTGTGACTCAGGCCTGGGCTACACTAGGAACTTAGGCTATGACGACACTACAGCAGCTCCAGCGGCGCAGCTGCACCGATGAGGCTGTGTCGCTGTAGGGCTCCTGGTGAAGACGCTCTAAACTGACGTGAGAGAGCTCTCCCATCGGCTTAATAACTTGTGCCTCTGCAAGAAGCAGGAGCTATATGGTGGGAGAAGCTCTCCCACCGCCGTAGCGCTGTCCACACCAGTGCTTAGGTCAGTATAATTTATGTTACTCCAGGGGATGGATTATTCACACCCCGGAGTGATGTAAGTTATACCAAAGTAATTTCTAGTGTAGACATAGCCTTATATCGGTACAGCTATGTCTCTCAGGGGTGTGAAAACTCAACCCCCTGAGAGATGTATGTATGCCGATTTAACCCCTAGTGCAGACAGTACTAAACTGAGTGAAGAACCTCCCCAATCAGCATAGGTAGTGTCTACACCAGGGGTTCCCAAACTTGGTTCGCGGGTTGTTCAGGGTAAGCCCGTGGCGGGCCGCGAGACGCTTTGTTTTCCTGAGTGCACGCAGGTACGGCCGCTCGCAGCTCCCAGTGGTTGCAGTTCGCCAATGGGAGCTGTGGGAAGCGGTGGCCTGGCCCGCGCCGCTTCCCATAGTTCCCATTGGCTGGGAACGGCGAACCGCGGCCACTGGGAGCTGCAAGCGGCCGTACCTGCGTGCACTCAGGAAAACAAAGCGTCTCGCGGCCCGCCACGGGCTTACCCTGAACAACCCGCGAACCAAGTTTGGGAACCCCTGGTCTACACTGAAGCACTACAGTAGAGCAGCTGCACCACTGCAGCATTTGAACTGTAGACACACCCTCAGCTTCACAATTCTTTCCCTGCTCTAGGGAGGAGTAAGTTACCTCATCTCTTTTTATGGAGCAATTTACTCACCCATGTACTCCCAGCCAGCTACTGTGGTTGCCCTGGCGGCAGGGGACAGATTCAGGGCTCCTTCCATTCTGGACCCCTCTTCACCCACTTTCTTGCAGGAGGGACTATTGGGTAAGCAGTGCCCAGAGTCAGTCTGAACAATACCAAGCAGAGTAGGAAATGGGTCTTTACTCCACTGCACGTACTCTAATCCACGCTGGGACAATCTAGCCGAAAGCCAAATCATCTGACAAATGAAGTCACCCAGCATTCTGTGTTCCATTCTATTTGTTTTTAGATTGGCTATTTCTGAACAGTCTGTTAAAAGGTGACTAGCAAGGACTGAAGGATGGACCTGGCCAGAATTTTCAGGTTACTGTGCAGAATGAACTAAAAGTAACTTCACTTTGTTTGGATTCTTTTAATTATCATTACTGATAATTGAGAGCAAAGGTCAAAATAAACAGTGACAAAAAAATGAACAGGGGGCAGTTCATTGTTTGCTTTCCTTTCATCAGGAAAACATGCTGTTTGTTCAGGCCAGTGCAATCAGCCACGGATTTGACAATGGACTGGCTGGAGATGAGTCATGGATGATTTCACAAAAACAACTAATCCTTTTTTAATCTCTATGAAAAACATCCTGTTAGTATTGCCATATTCTAGGAAGTGTTATAACAGGAGCAGAAAAAGGATTAAGTGCTTAAACCTGTCCCACCAGTTCAAGTTTACTGTAGCAGAATCTCTGTTTTGGTTATGAATCTCAGCTGCTCTCATACAACTACAAGAGATTATTTCTCTACTGTATTTCTTTTTCTGTAATTAGACCTTCTTGATTGTGTAGGAAGTGACCCATTGTTGATCTATCTATATTTTAAATTATCCATTTCAACTCACTGAACCCCTTCAGTGTGAAATAAAAGTAAGGATCACAGGTTCACCAAGCTTACGCTACAGTCTGCTCTCAATGTCAGACTTTTCCTCTCACTCGGAGCATTAAATTCCTATCAACAGATCCTCATGAGAATAACAACCATGTATACTCTTCTTCATTGTCCTCCCTAAGATGTTCAGTGTAGTAGCACTGTGTATCTTTCACAAGATAAGTGATTCTAGGAAGTGATGAAAAATATGCTTCTTTGTAGCACAAGGCCCAGAGTCTGCCTTTTCCACACCAAATGTGAAATAACTGTAAAATATGAAGAATGGAAAACTATCGAGCAACTAAAGTGAAATGACTAGTCTGTAGCTTTAAATGAAATATGAAAATTAATAAAGGGTGCAGCTAAATGCTTTGTTTTCCCCACAATACTTATGATGGCAAAAGCTTGTTAACATTTTTATTGTTAATAAAAATTGCTGACAAACTGTTGTTGGCCTCTTTTTCAAAACTGAAAGCGAGTTCAAGAGGACTAATTTCTTTAGTAATCCCCAAAATGGTACATCTGGACCAGGAAAGAACCAAAGAGATGCTTCCTAAATAAAATCAACCGACAAAAGCTGCATTATCAACAGGTGACCTAGATAACAGTAGCATCCATGATTTACCCTGGAATTACCTAACTATAACGAAAGGGATTTTCAAAAGTATTCAGTGTTGCCCTAGCTCTGTCCTCATTGCAGTCAACAGTCAGATGACCACTGAGTTCAATGGGAGCAGAGTTAGGCAACTGTTGACTGCTTTAGAAAATCCTACCTTATGGCATTTAACTTTAGGCACCCAATTTTTAAAAATGTTAGTCTAGCTTTGGGCCAAGCTTTTAGCAACATCTTGGACAAATAGTTTTAGATTGGAGTTTAGCAATTCTTTTATGCCAAAAATATATTTGAGTAAAAAATGCCAGTTAGGGCAATAGCTGATAATTGCAGGCTTCAGATATGGGAGTTACTTACACACTTCATTTCAAGAAATGCTCGCTAATAAACAGGAAGAGCCTCTGGTCCCTTACTAGAAATGGTATCCAAAGAAGCAGAGGAGGGCTCTACACTTGTCTTCTGAATGCAGACTGGATAGACACTTCTTTGTAGATTACAGAAAAGGGAGAAAATAGCTAGAATTTCAGACAGGTATTAGAAGAGTTAGCACTCAGGACATCTGCCAGTGCAGGAACACCCATTGTAGACATTGTTCCTTCTTCTGTAGTGACTCTTCCTGACCCCACTAGAGATATCACACAAAACAGAGGTTTGGTAATGTAATAAATAGGTCAATTTTGCCTAAATTAACTTACCTCTTTCAAAATATCCTTATTTTGTTTCCAAAATTTTACTTTGAATGTCTAGAGTTGGTCATACAAGGTGGGTGAGGTAATATCTTTTATTGGACCAACTTCTGTTGGTGAAAGAGACAAGCTTTCGAACTTAGCTGAAGAAGAGTTGTGTGTAACCTCAAAAGCTCGTCTGTTTCACCACAGAAGTTAGTCCAATAGAAGATATTACCTCACCCACCTGATCTCTCTCAAATTCTGGGACCAAAATGCCTACAATTACACTACAAACAACAACGGTAGGGCTGGTGATATCATTCTTCTAGGGCAACAGAATCCCAAGAGTTGACTGCAACATACAAACCCTTCCAATAGAGGAAATGGGGCTTGCGCTACTCAACTTCTCCACTCCTTCTTGATTTCCCAACAATACCTCTATACTTGATTCTGTGGCTGCTTAAAAACTTCCACAAGCAAATTTATAGGGCTTGTAAGGCACCTATTACTATTGCAAGATGCCCTATTCATCCCACTTCTATTAAAAAACCCAAAGACTATCATTTCTACACAGAGTCGGGAACTGGAATTGATTACCAATTAGAATATGTAACCAAATGCTCAGTCTGGTTCACCAAAAATACCAGACAATTTGGGAGAAAGCATGGGAATAGACAGAACACTAGACTGGCACTCAGGGGATCTGATCTTCTGGGTGACCTTGGGCAAGTCAATTCACCTTCTGTGTCTCAGTTTTTCCCACCTGTAAAATGGGGATAATATTTACTTTTAATTATAAACAGTTTCAAAATCTATGGATGAAAAGTCTTATTATTACTCTTAATAATAATTTGATCAGATAATATGCAAAAAATAGACCCCATTTAAATCTATTAAAATCATGGATTGGTTTTAGGACTTCTATACAAATACACTTTTACTGGAATTGGTCTGAGAGGTGGTTGCTCATATGGAGGTAGTTCATATGTTACTATCCTATTGCAAAAAAAGTTAGGCTCTGCATTCCAGCACACTTTACACCACTGAGAACAAACATGCTGGTTGTCACAGGTCTACCCTGCTACTAGACTCTGTGGAAAATGACAAGAATGTCCCTCACTACACCTTAGGATATGTCTACCCTGCAATGTAAATGGAGGATTTGAACTCAGGCTCAAGCCTAGTCCCATCCCTTCCATTTACACACAAATCACACTAACCCAGGGCTCAGACCATGGATCCCAGGACTCAACAGTGGTAGAGGGTTCCAAGCCGAGTCAAGCTGGGACCCTAGGTTCAAGCCCTGTTGCTTTGCAGTGTAGACACAGCCCCACTGGACTCATGCCCTGGGAGAATCCCACGGTCCAACTTTCTTTGCCCTCTGGGCAGTCAAGTTTGGTGGACAGTCAGGTTTTTCCACACTGCACCACGAACAAAGGGCGAGAGTGGCCACATTTTGGGAGGGTGCTAGGAAGTCTGAGATATGGGTGGTTGGACTCGTGCCTACATAATGCCCCATAGACACTGAAGCCCCAGGTTAGGACCTAGGATTCAACAATTCCTAACCTGGGGTTACAAATGAGTGTAGATGCTCAAGCCCTAGGTTAACAAAGCCAGTGTCTGCTAACTCAAGTTTTATTAACCCTGGGCTTACATAGAAGTGTAGATGTACCCTTAGAGTCTAAGGGAAAGAGTTTGTTGCATGTAAGAGACCTTCAGTCTCCTTTTACATGTCACACAGTTCATCTGTTAGTATTTATAATTTACTGCCATATGCCAAGTTAATATATAATCAGACAGTACTGAATCTATGACACCTATTCACCTGGGAAAATATGCCAACAACTGATGTGATCTACCTTATTATATGTTTAATGATAGAGGAGAAGTGCTGCTTTCTCAGCTTCCCACGTATGCTTTTCATTTCCTCTCCTACACATTCCTGAGGGGTCATGTTCAATGCCTTTGAAAAGCAAACAAACAAATACAAAACCTCCCTCATTCTGGCTCTCGCTGCAGTTGAAACAGAAGGAGAAACTTTAAGAATTTCCATTGTGTTGTATGTTTCCTAAAACAAACATATCTCCATTGGTAACCATTGTTAATTTATGTATGTCAGCTAGATTTCTACAACTGTGAAGTGTAGCTGTGTGCTGACATTGAAGTTACGCATATGAGATCAGTTTTTTCATCTCTTAATATCTCAGCAAAGCAATAACTTGGTCTGGTAGCACAGTGGTTCTTTCCATACTCCCCATTTCCATAGTGCCCCAGACATTGATAAGCCAGGCTGGTTCCTTCTGTTCTTTAGACCAGCCTATCATCACTCTGGGAAAGCAGGTGGATATGGATGTAGCCTAAAGGATGCTGTCAAGTGCTTTGGTTTTTCTTGAGTCTGACTTCAAGATTTCACTCAACAGGGTTTTTAGTCTCTGTGATCCTTGAAGGCAAGTGTCTTTCTTTAGCGATTAACGTACCCTTGGCATGGGCCACCAATACTGCACTGATCTTTGGCATACGTAAGGTTATGTGCATGGTCAAGTCAGTCAGCTAGATTTTTGTCTTTTCCCATTTGACCTTCATAGTGTTTGGGACTATCTTATTAAGAGAGGGTCACGTTTCTTCCTTGTAACCTTATGTAGCTACAGACAGTTTCCTTCTTCTTGGTCTGTCTGAATACCGAAGCTCTCTAGTGATTCTGGGCATCTTGTGAAGATATCGAGTGGAAAATTTTCTCTCAAATTTCCATTTCTGATTTTTTTCCCCATTCAGAAAATTCGCCATCTTCCTTTAGGGAGAGGTGGGTCATCTTATGAAGAGATGAGGAAGTTTTATGCTTTGGATTTAATTTTCTTGAAGTGCCAGTAATACTTTCACTTTCTTTTTCTGGGTTGGCAGATGAAGGGCTGGACGATGATGGGGAATGCCTTTTCCTCTGCTTGTGCTGGGACCTTTTCTTGGCTTAGTCATGTTTTTTGGAGGCCTGGATGATTGTGTTAGGATAAGGATGAGTCACTCTGCAAAGTTACTGGTCTCCACGAAGAGTGGGGCTGCCTGAGTGTCAGCTGATGCCCAATTGCTGCTTCAGGGTGATCAGAAACCAGTTAAAAAATTCTAAAAGCATCTGTCTAATAACTGATACTCTTTTCCCTGAATGTACATTCTGTGCCGGTGGCAGGCTTTTGCTGCACCTTGGCCTGAACCTCACCTCCACACTAGGCTGGGGCACCTCTCTGCAGTGCATCGATACTATGGAAAAAGAGACATGGTTAGATCTGCCTTGGTGCTGGTGTTTGAGGAGCATGCTCACGTTGGAGTTCGTGGTGCCTGCTAGGAAGAGAGCTCTGCAAGAACTCTTGATGTGTGATTTTGGCCTTGTCTTGAGGTGCCTGTGATTTGGCTGCCATTTTGATCCCCTGCCTGCTAAGAAGGCTTCCTTCTCCATGTTAGCACTAATATTTCAATTTTGCTCATAAGTTTCCCAAAACCTTAGAGGGGCTTTGTCCAAGTACAAAGAGTCACTAAAGTCCAAAATGAGGCTGGGAGAAAAAAAAATCTTTGCTAGGGCCATTTAATCTGAAAGGGAAGAGGGAGCACTTTCCCACTGCCTGCTTCCATGCCTGCCGAGAGACAGTGAGTCCTGGAAAAAGCCAGCAATGGGTGTGTGCTAGCACCATCCATGCTGAACTTTTCCCTTGAACTTATGGTAAAAAGGATGCACACATTGATGAAGGCTTGGCAGATACACTTCGGAAAGAGAATATGGTAAATTATTCCATTACTATAATTATACAGTGGGAGTGTCATGTTCCTCTACCAGATATGGAGTGGCTACAGAGCCTGTTTACACACACCAGATGTGTTCATCATAAGATCCTTTAACACTTTGCCAGGTAGCTCTGAGCTTCATTTAAATCAGGTATTTTATACACAGTGACACCTGAACAGTATAATACAGTTCAGCATTCCATTACAGGGAGTATGAAGCCGACCTGATCAAAAGCTCTTCTCCTTGTCCAGCCCGTTTCACGTGCTTATTTATTATAATCTAAATCAGAGATGAGATGACAGATAAGGCCTGCTGTAATCCTGCACAAATGCAACATGTTTTCTTATGCAAGACAGAAGTTGACAGAGCATCAAACAATCATGCTCCGTCTCTAGCCTTTTCTGTCAGTATCTTGTCCATTTCACAGCAATTACAATAAATACAGCTGACTGTATATAACCAGAGGCAAGGAAGAAAAATTCTGTAACCAATGCAGAACTCTGAAATATTCAGACAGAATTTCATAAAATATTTCTACTTACAGAAAACCACTACTCGGGTCTTTTTGGTATGAGATCGTAAGATGTTGAGTGACAGGTTAATTGAGATAAAAATATATAGCTAAGAATGTTCAGTTCAGTGTAACATTTTTTTTTTTCAGTTTCAGTGCAGTCTGAACATGGGAGATTATATGAATAAAACCAGTGGGATGGCTTATCTTTACTATAAAGTATTTTCAATCTTTTGTATTAGGGATGTACATGAGATCTGGCATTTATTTATTTTTCCCATTGGCTTTAATACCTCAGGGTGGTAAAGCAGACATGTATCTTACTCAAAAGATACCATCAAAACTACACACTGTCATTTGAGGGTATTATTTCTTCCTTATAAAAGGAAATACATTAAAAACACCAACAATTTTGCTTGTAATAACCATTTTCGTCAGTTTCTTCACAGAGGCCTTTCTGATAGTTCATTTGCAAATTCCCCAAAAGAAGAAAAAGTATCTTGCTTCTTGCTAAGCTGGTATTGATGAAAACAAGTTTCTAAAGTATTTTTGGTTTCCAGCAGATCCCGTGTTAGCTTACAATAAATCAATAAATGTATATTATACACTTTGGATTAAATCTGTGTTCAGACATAGTGAATGGGTGGAAGTAACACTTTTTATTCGGGTTCTTATACAACATCCATCATAAGGTCTCTGAGTTCCTGCGCTGTAACATGATGGCCCTACTGGCATGGGTCATTTCTATTAGAGATTAGAACACCAGAACACTGGGCTCAGCATTATCAGGAGTCTGATTTAAGAACTCATTTAGGAATCCGTGGGCTTCTCGCTTTTCTCATTATGTTATCTTATTGAAAACCAACTTCTAGGGGCAGGGTCTTTACCTTAATACTTATCTGTGGAAGTACAGTGCACATCACTGACATTTTGTTAATAATACAGAACAAGCAAAGCCCCCTACAACCTGAGAGAGACAAAGAATAGAAGCTACCAGGATGATCTCATGGCCTTTTTAGGTGCAGATACTGTGAGATGACCTGTTCTCATTTTTTTTTCTATGATGCCAGGTAAAGGAAGACTAGAAAGAGATGGAAAAAAATGGTTACCTACCTTTCGTAACTGTTCTTCCAGATATGTTGCTCACATCCATTCCATTCTAGGTATGTGCACGCCCATGTGCTCAGTCACTGGAGACTTTTGCCTTAGCAGTATCCATAGGGCCAGCTGTGGCACCCCCTTGAGTACCGCGCTCATGCGTCAGTATATCAGGTGCCGCCAGCCCTGTGCCCTCTCAGAATGACACCTTCTAGGAGAACAGAAGAAGGGAACAGGACGCCGAGGGCTCAAAGGGAGCTTTCATGAGCCGTGCGAGCACCAGATTCAGGTCCCACGGAGGGACAAGGTTCCGGACTTGGGGGTAGAGCCACTCCAGACCTTTTAAGAACCGGACTGTCTATGAGTGAAGACCGACCTGCCCTGGAACGGAGGGTGAAAGGCTGATATAGCGGCCAAGTGGACCTTAGTTGATGAAAGGGACAAACCCTGGAGCTTGAGATGCAGAAGGTAGTCCAGGACTAGCTGCAGCAAGGCCTGCTCAGGCCTAACCTTTTGGGCTGAGGCCCAGCATGTGAATCCATTAGGCAGGTAGATCGCTTTAGTGGAGGGCTTTCTACTCCCCAGTAGGACCTGCTGGACTCGGGCCGAGCACTCTCACTCCTCAGTAGTTAACCCTGGAGCAACCAAGCTGTGAGGTGCAGCGCTGCCAGATTCGGGTGCAGGAGCCAGCCGGGATTCTGCGACAGGAGATCCAGCCAGAAGGGCAGCTGCATCGGGGTCGTCACTGACAGGTACATGAGCATGCCGAACCAGTGCTCGTGAAGCCAAGCTGGGGCTATCAGGATAACCCCTTGTCCTTGTCCTGGTTGATCTTCATGAGGACTCTGTGAAGCAACTGCACTGGTGGGAAAGCATACATCAGAGCCCAATCAAGGAAGTAGAAAGGTGTCTGACAAGGAGACCCTGTTGACCCCTTGAAACGAACAGAACCAGTGGCACTTCCTGTTCTGACCAGTCGTGAACAAGTCCACCTGGGGAAACCCCCACTTTCAGAAGATCTGGTCGACTCCATTGGGGTGGAGAGATCACTTGTGGTGAAACGAGAAGGTTCTGCTGAGGCGATCTGCCAACACGTTCCTGGTTCCAGGGAGGTGCGCTGCCACAAGATGAATGGCATGCTGCACACAAAAGTCCCATAGTCTGAGGGCTTCCTGGCAGAGGGCTGATGACCTGGCTCTGCCCTGCTTGTTGATATAAAACATCGTGGTGGTGCTGTCTGTCAGGACTTGAACCAGTTTGCCTTGTAACTGTGACCGAAAAGCCCGGCAGGCCAGGCAAACCACCCTGAGCTCCCTGACATTTATGTGAAGGGAGTGGTCCTGCGTACTGAGCTTGCCCAGGTGGTCTCCCCACCCTAGATCTGAGGCATCGGACACCAGAGTTAGCGACGGTGATGGGGCCACAAAGGGGACTCCCTGCAACACCAATGGGGGGTCCAACCACCATGCCAGTGATGACCGGATGTGGTCTGGCACCTTGACTACCAGGTCCAGCTCGTGCCTGTTGGGGATGTAGACCGACACCAACTACGCCTGCAGTGGATGGAGGTGAAGCCGGGGATGATGGACCACATAAGTACAGGCAGCCATGTGGCCTAGCAGCTTTAGGCAAGTGTGGATGGTGGTGAGCTGGTGGCCCCTCACACAGGAGATTACGTCCGACATGGCTCAGAAACAGGTCTCTGGAAGGAATGCCCTGGCCCACATGGAATCAATCACCACCCCAACAAACTCTGTCCGCTGCTCTGGTATGAGGGTTGATTTTTTTTTGTTCACTAACAGGCCCAGGTCGCGGCATGTGGACCACACCAGGTCGAGGCTGCTCTGCACTTGATCCCACGATCTGCTCTTGATGAGCCAGTCGCTGAGATAAGAATAGACCTGGACCCCCTGATGCCTCGGGTAAGTGGCTACTGGGGCCATACATTTTGTAAAGATCTGCAAGCTGAGGAGAGGCCAAAGGGGAGTGCCATGAACTGGAAATGGCGCTGGCCCACCATAAAACAGAGGAACTGTCTGTGTCCTCGGAAGATAGAGATATGGAAATAAGTGTCTTTCAAGTCGAGAGTGGCACACCAGTCTCCCAGATCCAGGGAAGGGATGATGGAGGTCAGGGATACCATGTGAAACTTCAACTTCTTGAGGTACTTGTTGAGTCGTCGCAGGTCCAGGATGAGTTGTAGGCCCCCATTTGCTTTTGGGATCAGGAAATAGCAGGAGCAGAAACCTTTCCCTGTCATCTGCTGAGGGATCTCCTCCACCACCCACAGCAGTAGGATGCTATTCACCTCCTGAACGAGGAGTTGCTCATGAGAAGAGTTCCTGAAGTGGGATGGGGAAGGGGGGGATGGAAGGAGGTGGCCAAAAACTGAACGGTGTAGTCCAGCGATACAATTTTTAGCACCCAGTGGTCCATGGTGACTTTCGACCAGGCCGAACAGCAGGGATGAAGACGGTTGAGGAAAAGATGGGGCAGATCCGGGGAGGTGACTGGGGTGTGGCTCTCAAGCGCACCCTCAAAATGCCCACTTCTGGTGGTGTTTCGCCGGGCCAGGTTGCACAAGTGGATGGGAGGAGGAAGAGCAGCAGCGACTGAACCCCGATGGGCAGGTAGCTATATAAGTATTCAAACCCCTTGGTGGGGACAAAATACTTTTTCTCAGCCCTCTTCGAAGTGGCTGGGATGGAGGACAGAGTTTGCCAGAGGGCTTTCGCAATGTTCAGGAGCCCCTCCTGCACCGTAAGCACTACATGTGTGGGGATGGATGCAGAGAGCACATTGAACAAAGTATCGGATTGCTCCACCATCTCTTCCACCTCTAGGCCTAAGTTAGTAACCACCCGTCGGAGCAGGGCTTGGTGCTCCTTAAAGTCGTCCAGTGGGCTAACACGGGAGAGCCCTGCCACTGCCTTGTCTGGCGAGGAGGACAACAACTGAACCACCGGGGAAAGGCCTGGGGCATTATCCCCTTCAAGGGAAGTGGGTCTCGGGGTGGACATCTGTCCTTCCACCTCAGCACCTGCTGGCACTTCCTGCACCGAGTCTGATGCCACCGGTGCCAATTGGGGTGTGTCCGATGCAGCGACCGAGGATTGGTGAGACGGGGGCATCAGCAGATGCAACCTCCGGAGCCCATTCATGATGGTGCTGTCTCAGCGAGGGGCTGAACTCCCTCTCCATGCTGGAGAAATCCTCCTCCAGTGACCAGGGCAGGGCCATCGATGCTTGAGTCTGGCAGCTAACCGTCGCCATGGGTGACCGGTGCCTCAAATAGTCAGACTGGTGCCGGGAGTAGGGGGAGCGGCGCCGTGTTGGGGAGTGTCCCTGAGGCCTCTGTGACGGTGACTGTTGGCGTGAAGATGACCTGTGACAACTGTAAGGTGACTGGCCGGGAGCACTGACCGGGAGCACAGTGCCAGCGATCTGTAGCGATGAACTGCTGACCTGAGCTGATGCGGTGACCAAGGGCCTGGCGACAAAAGGCTCTGCCTTGGCTCTGGAGACCAGCAGCACTCATTCGCCTTCTGGGAGACCTTCACAGCTGCTTGACCTTGTAGGGAGCGTTCGCTGGGTCCATCGCCACACGTGGTGCCAACTGCGGTGGGGGAGTCTTTTGCTCTCTGGGCGCCGGGAGCTGAGAAGGAGTTGACTGCGCCATCAGTCTGGGTCCCCTACCACTCCCTGGAGTCGATGGTGGATCCATTGGGGGGAGGGGTAGGATCTCCCTTGGGGGGGCATGCCCTCTTGTGGGGAGGGCCCTCAAGCGAATGTCACGTTCTTTCTGTGTCCTGGGATGAAAGTTCTTACAGATATGACACTTCTATTGAACCTGGGATTCCCGCAGGCACTTCAAATAGCTACTATGTGGGTCACTAAGGGCACGTCTTCACTACCCACCGGATCGGCGGGTAGCGATCGATCTATCGGGGATCGATTTATCGCGTCTAGTGTAGACGCGATAAAATCGATCCCCAATCGCTCTGCCGTCGACTCCGGAACTCCACCGCAGCGAGAGGCGGAAGTGGAGTCGATGGGGGAGTGGCAGTGGTCGACTCACCGCCGTCCTCACAGCCAGGTAAGTCGACCTAAAATATGCAACTTCAGCTACGCTATTCGCGTAGCTGAAGTTGCGTATCTTAGGTCGACACCTTCCCCAAGCCCCCACCCCGTAGTGTAGACCTAGCCTAACAAGCATAGACTTGTTGCAGTCAGAGCAGGGCTTAAAACCCGGAGACTGGGGCATGCCCTGCCTGAGGCAAAGTCCCCGTCAGGACCCTGACTGACTAACTACAGTACTTAACAGCTACTTACTAACTAATCTACTATAAAAACAAACTATTTACAGCTGGAACAGGAGGTTCGAAGAGTAGGAAAAATCACTGACCACTTGTGAAACAAAGGAAAGAGGCGCTCTGACGGGTGGCAAAAAGGAACTGAGAAGACCTAGGGTCGGCGGTGCCTGATATACCGACGCATGAGCATGGCACTCAAGGGGGTGCCACAGCTGGCCCTATGGATACTGCTAAGGCAAAAGTCTCCAGCAACTGTGCACGTGGGCGCGCACACACCTAGAATGGAATCTACATGAGCAAGCACTCGAAGAACATCTGAATACTGAACATTTCAGTTTATTTGGATTCTGCTAATGGCTCAGAGCTTTTCAGCCAGTTCCTTAAGTATTCTAGGATGTATTTCATCAGGCCCTGTCAACTTGAAGACATCTAACTTCTCCAAGTAATTCTTAACTTGTTCTTTTCTTATTTTAGCTTCAGAGCCTACCCCATTTACAATGACGTTCACTATGTTAGTTATCCAATCACTGCTAACTTTTTTGGTGAAAACTGAAACAAAAACGGCATTTAACACTTTCGCCGTTGCTGCATTTTCTGTTTTTTTCCATCTTTCCCTCCTCATAGAGTAATGGGCCTATCCTGTCCTTGTCTTCCTCTTGCTTCTCATGTATTTGTAAATGTTTTCTTGGTATCCTTTATGTCCCTAGCTAGTTTAATCTCATTTTGTGCCTTGGCCTTTCTAATGTTGTCTATACATGCTTGTGTTGGTTTTAATTTGTAATTTGACCTAGTTTCCACTTGTAGGATTCTTTTTTGAATTTCAGGTCACTGAAGATCTCCGTTAAGCCAGCATGGTCTCTTTAAAAAACTCCCAACTGTCCTGAACTCATTTTTTCCCCTTAGACTTGCTTCCCATGGGCGCTTACCTACCAATTCTCTGAATTTGCTAAAATCTGCCTTCTCAAAGTTCATTCTGCTGTTTTCCCTCCTACTATTCCTTAGAATCATAAACTATCATTTCATGATCAGTGGCCCCATGCTTTATAGACACTGACATCTTGTGCAATTAATTTTGGATTAAGCAGGATTTTTTATGATATCAAAAGGAGTTAATAAATGACTTTGCAGAAAGTCATAAAACTGTAGCATATTTGTTTAAAAATAGCTAACCCACATTTCATGCTGTCATTTTTCCAGGAGCCTGATAAGTAGGGCCCTACCAATTTCATGGCCGTGAAAAACATGTCATGGACTGTGAAATAAGACCTGCCCTGTGAAATCTAATCACCCCATGCTGCTGGGAGTGCCCCACTCGGGGGCTCCTAGCTGCTAGCCCAGGCCGGGCTGGGGAGAGACAGAAGTTGTCCTTCCCCTGCATGGCTGCTCTCAGTGGGGAGATCAGACCCACCTCCAGAGGCAGCGCAGAAATGAGGGTGCTACACCCTCACTTCTGTGCTGCAGCAGCCCCAAAAATGGGCTCGGAGCTTCAGCCCCTACGACTGCAGACAGGACTCAGGGTTCTAGGTGCCCCGGCTTGGGGCCTCAGCCCCACAGCTGAAGCTGGGGCTCAGGGCACCCGGGTTTGAGGCTTCTGCCCCCTGTGGCTCCAGCTGGGACTCAGGGAACCCGGGCTTTGGGTTTCCTGACTGGGCTGAAGGTGCCCATTTTTGGGGGGGATACCCCAATTGGCCAGGACACCCAGGTTTTGGGTTTCCACCCTCCGCAGCTCCTGACTGGGCTCAGGGTGCCCGTTTTTGGGGGGGATCCCCCAATTGGCCAGGGCTCCTGCATTAATCCACCACTGGCTGGGACTAGCAGCTAGGAGCTCCCAGCTGGGGCACTCCAAGAAGCTCAGGGGAGATCAGACCCACCTCCACGAACTTCCTCTAGCTGCAGGAAGCTTGGTGGCTGCTGCCTTCAGAGTCCAGCTCTGACGGTAGCACAGAAGTGAGTGTGGCAATCCTGTGAAACCCCCCATGATCCCATTTTGGGTCAGGACACCCACAGTTACATTGGACATTGTAAAATTGAATAATTTTAAAACCTTCTGGCTGTGAAATTGACCAAAATGGTCCGTGAATTTGGTAGGGCCCTACTGATAAGGGGATATTGCTCTCAGGGAAACTATTTTGTAGGAAAATATTTTTCATCAAAGACGTTACCTTTACAAAATGATAAATCCCATAATTAGAAACTGATTTTACATAATTGTTAGAAAATCTGCATGAGTTCAAAATATTAGGAAAACCATTGGATGTAGTTATTTGTATCAATATATATTTTGGAATATTTTATCAGATTTTTACATGTCAACATACGCATATATCCAGTCTGTTTATATTGAAAACTACTTTCCTCCAATTTGGGGAGGAAATTAGAGAGACGAGCAGGAAAGGAGCATTTGTTAGATATGTACAATCTGAAGATAAACGTGTATTGTATAAAGAGAACAAGGGCACCATCTGCAGTTTTAGAAGCGTATTGGGGGCATGAAGGGTTTTCTTCAAGTACTGCATACAAGTCAGGCTTACACAATGAATTGAATTTTTATTGGGAAAATTATATCGTGTAATCTGGGTGTATACAAGATAACTTTATTTTAACAAATGATCTATTCAGAGTTCCTGTTCATATAATCAGCCACACTGAAGCAACAACGCTGGCCCTGAGTGTTTAAATACATGACTACTGATTATATACTTTTGTAATATAAGAGCGGGTTGCTATGAAAATTTCACTTTTCTACCTTAGTGCATGGGCAGCTATTCAGCTTCATCTAGGTCATCAAAAGCAAGTGCTCAGACATTATTTTTGACTTTCACCCACTTATACCTGTACATATTGACATTGGTACAAAGGGCATTTGGGGCAGGACATTTTTTTAGAGCATTTTAGTAGATAATGATTACTAAATAAGTAATCATTAGTAAATAATTAAGACTTCTAAATACTATCTAACCAGTCTTTCAAAGCTTAAGCAGGCCTTGCTGTCAAATTGTTTTTTATTCAGAAAAGAAAGAGGTTAGTGTGAACCCTTCAGTCCTTCACCAGCCAAAAGATGTTTTCTCAGACTAGGCTTAAACTCACATGCAAGCCCTAGAAAATCCAATTGTCTGACAGTTTGGGTCAACCAACTGCAGGCAAAATTTAATTCCGATCTGCCTACCAGGTAAGGTGTTGAATGTAAATAAAAAACCTGCCACACCAGCATGTGTGGCCTGAGTCTGAAAAGGGCAAGCTGAATTTCTGCTTTGGTTTCCTTCCAGACACCACTACCAGGAAGAATATATGGATAATTTACCCACACAAACTGTTGCCTTGCTATATTCTTATTCTCCTCTCATTCTACTCAGCTAGTTGTGCACCATACATCACTTGGGGAAGGACTACAGCTGACTAATTACACACATGCTTTCTCTACAAGGTAGTATAAGGCCCGTGTACTGTTTGATGGCATTTATAAGGAAAGTGAGACCCTGGCAAAACTCCCATTGACTTCCATGGGCACAGAATCACCATGGAAGCATGTAGCCCATTTCAATTCAGACACACTCAAAGCACTCAAGATTTTAAGTGCAAGTGAATACAGAGCAGCAGCCTCCTCTCCATGAGGAAGGGGCAAAAATATAAAACAAAACTGAAATTTTAACAAATTATTTACTTTTGTTTAGTAAAACATGGAGCAACCATCACATTTTCTTGTCAGGTAACCAGATCTGAGATTCAGGCTGCCCGCTCATAAGCAAAACACTAGCTGGTACATTTTGGATTTTATCTTATAGATTTTGGTCCTCTTTGGTGCACTGTAGTGGTCCCTCGCTATTGAGTGGGGATAGAGGCCACTCCACCTCACTACAGACAGACAGCAAGTAACCATCTATAGAGGAAACTCCGGTCCTCTGGGTAGGGCAGAGCCACAAACAGTCTTTACACTGCAGCCGCCTGGCTGGGGCGGACAGTAACTAACAGTCTATAAGGGAGTTCTGGCCTTCTGGGCAGGGTAGAGCACATACAGTCTATGGCTCCACAACACAGCTCATATCTTCTGGCCAAAAAGAGGGAGTTTGGCCACCACCCCAGGGGTGGGGTCAGTGGCAGGGGGTTAAGGGGATCCAGGCCCACCCTTCTGTATCGGGTCCCAGCCCAGGCCCCTAACAGTGGCAGATGGGTCTGCCACTGGGTTGGCGGCGATCCTCCCGAAACACGCTGACTCAGTCAGCAGCAGAACCAGAATAAAATCTGGGTCACCTGGGTTGTTTTCCACCACAGTCAGGGTGTAGGGCTCCATGGTCAAAAGGTCCTCCGAGGAGCTGTAGGGACTGCCGGTGGCCAAGTCCCTGAGGAGACAGAGTACTCGTCTGACAGCGGTCCTGGAAGCTCCTTGCGATACTAGTCCATCTCCGACCACAGGGCACAGCTCCACTCAGGGGCTAGCCTGGGTTCCTGCAAAGATCTCTGCTCCTTCTGGTGGTCCACCCCCAGTTGAGCTTCAGGGCTCTCCTTTTATACTTCCTGTCCCACCCCAGGACTTCCAGTGCTGGGTCAGGGCAGATTCAGCTCTGCCCACCAGGAGGACTGTAGTGGTCCCTCGCTCTCCAGTTTGGAGGGAGGCCATTCTGCCCCACTACATGCACAAAAGAGTCAAGGGAAGAGTGAGAAATGCATACAGCTAGCTTTTTGACCTCTGATTTCATTCAAGTGAGATTTTTAATTTGAAAACCCCCCCAAACATCTCAACATAAGACCTGTGTCGATAACGTGTCAACCATGTTTTGCCTTCCATTACTAGTTATTGTAAGGTGTCAGAGCTGTCTCCTTATTTCCTCCTGTCAAAAATATTTTATGGTTGCAAGATGTGCAGAACAAAAGCGATCTAGGGTTGCATCAAGCTTGTGCATTTATTAGTGGCTTATTAAGAAATAATTTATTGTTGCTGGGTAAACAGGAGTAACAAATTAGTAAAAAAAAGTTTTTACACAAATAGTTTTATTACAAATTTGATTTTTTTAAGAAATACACATTTAAGAAATTACATAAAAGGCCTTGGCATTCTCAAAAATATTTTGGTATTTGCATGGTTATAGTCTATAAAATAGTTTTAGACACAGCTGTGCTCAAACATCAGAATATTTGCATAGAGATCCAATAGAACTATTTCTTTGAACACTTCAAAAAACTTTTTTGGGGGAATATTAACAAAATTAAGGCCTTTTAAATTTGAAAATCAAGTCATTCAGTGTGTGATTAGTTTTTAAAACCCTGAAAATATTAAATACAGAATAAACACTGTAAGCTCAAAGCACGTTTTACTATAATAAACACAAATAGTCATTAACCTGGGTTCATTCTCTGCAATTTACAGTTAGGTATTGAAATGAGCGAAAGAAAACAGATTTTTCACATTAACTATTTTGCATTTAACATCTAATTTATGACACTGTATTGAAAAAGAGGAAAAATTATGTAAGCTTCTTTTTGAAATTGTAGCAAACTCAAAGCTTGATTTGCGTAATTGTTGATACCTATATAAATTACTAATATATATATATATTTTTTTTTCCTAACCACAATTGGACCATTCTTTATTCCACAGGAAAATTTGTTCCACTGCATGAAGAAGCTGCATAGTACCAAACATAGCAGAAACACTTAATTGCCCATTTGTGAAACTAGTTTGGCAAACCCTTCCTTTGGAGCATAGTTCCACTGAAACCAATAGGACTAGGGTGGAAGTAAGCACTACAAATAGAAAAGCAAGCTAGATGGCACCCTATGTTTTGAAAATATGGATACATAATCTGTAATCACAAAACTCTTCTTTATATTAGTATTACTTTGTACAGGAACAATAAGTACATACCTAAGAGTCTGGAATTTTGAGATAGCTAGACAATGGTAATAGCATACGTATCTGGGTAGGAGAAATGAATCTAAATATATAATACAAGAAAGGGGAGTCAAAAGTAAGGCACAACAACGTACTTCCTAGCACCTTTGAATTTTTCTGCATGAACTCTGGCTTTTTTATACTGTCAGTGCATTGCATTTACATAAACATTTCTTTTACCAAAAGTGCCATTTGGTATTTGAAGCTTATCTTTGTTGTCTCTTTTCTTCTTCAGCAAGTACAGAGCCAGTAAAGCAGTGTGTGTTAGTTATGCAAGTTCCTATAAGGCACTTTACTGTTTTCATATTGGACAACAATGAGGTACATATGATATACATCTAAGCTTCATTGCAGTTAAACAAATAGCACCATATTGTGACATTAGTTGAAATTCAAACGTCATTATGTTCTTCTCATACAGACTTGACAACGGCTAACGTTTGAGCGCAAGTCCCCTGCTTTCAGAGTTGAAGGAGTAGGTTTCCTATAAAAAAAATGGACAACCATCAATAACTGCTAATACAAAAATATCAGTTTGCAAGTTTATTGTTAACTTGGCAGGGGGGAATGACTCTATACGAAGTGTTGTCAAAATAAACAAAACAAACTGAAAAAGATCTGTCTCTCTAAACTCTTTAGTTATAAGAAATTATTAAAAACAAAAGTGGGTAAAATATTTTCCGACAGAAGTGTGATTTTTTTTATTGACTATGTGCCTTTAATAATCCGGACCTCAAGCCTGCAATTCAAATTCACATGAGGTAAGGTTGCAGGATTGGTCCCCTACCCAAGGATGTATGATGTACAAACTAGGACTGTTTCTGTGGTGTTCCTAAAGAGAAAGGGATGCCAAGCTTTACAGTTCTCTCCTTGTGAGGGACGTAAGGAATAAAGTAACTATGATGCTCATTCTTCTCTCTTTTTCTCTGAGTAGCCTTCCTTGTACTAAAGAGCGATATTTATTCTTGGGTAGCGGCTAGCACAAGGCTTTGCATCACTTAATTCCTCAATTTAGAGCCTAAACAGTACAGAAGTTGTGCATAGGCCCATCTGCACAGGGTGAAGCTCATGGGTGAATGATAAATAATTGTTCAAGCTCATTCAGTTCTCTGCCTCTCTGAGTATGCATACCCTGCAATTAGACACCCATGGCTGGCCCATGCCAGCTGACTCGGGCTCACAGGGCTCAGGCTAAGAGTCTGTTTAACTATGGTGTAGATGTTTGGGCTTGGGGCTGCAGCCCAAACTCTGGGACCCTCTCATCTCACAGTATCCTAGAGCCTGGGCTCCAGCCCGAGCCTGAACGTCTACACCACCATTAAATACCCTATTAGCCCAAGCCCTGTGAGTCCAAGTCAGCTGGCACAGGCAAGTCACAGGTTTTTATTGGCAATGCACACATACCCTTTCCGAGGAGATGTCAACAGCTGTGCTAGTTTGCAGTGCTTCTATTATGAGCTAATATCCACTAGGGATGAGATTATGCTCTGGGATAATTTCTATCAAGATGTCAGTGTATCCCAATTACGACTGAAATCACACAAGTGAAACACAGGTGTGGTGGAGGTACAAACACTCTTAGGTCATCCTAAAAGGAATACTGTAAATAGGTTTCATTTGGTATATCTTAATCCAAACAGACTACCAATAGCTATTCATCTTTTAAGCTTAATCTAGAACAATCCTAGTGTTACTTTAAAGTAAGTTTCACACTGTTGCTTTTACAGATGTATAGTGAGCCGTGAATATGGATTTTAGAAAGAAAAATCAATTATAACTTACTTGAACATCTCATTTCTCTCTATAGTGGCAAGCCAAAAGCTGTAAGCATTTGCATAATAGTTACAAGTTCCACGACCATGGCATTCTATGAAGGGAGCACTGCGGAACTCCTCTAGACAGGAACCTGGAGATGCCAGAGCTTGTCCGGAACCCTCAGCACCAGCGCTGGTATGCTGGGAAAATACAAGTAAATCAACCAGATTAGAAATATCTAACTCTTTAGATCTGGTCTACACTGGAGGGGGGCGGGGATCGATCTAAGTTACACAACTTCAGCTACGTGAATAACGGAGCTGAAATCGACATACTTAGATCTACTTACTGCGGTATCTTCACTGCGGTAAGTCAACGTCTGACGCTCTCCCATCAACTCCGCCTGCACCTCTTGCCCTGATGGAGTACCGGAGTCGACGGGCGAGCGCTCGGTAGTCGGTTTATCGTGTCTAGACTAGACACGATAAATCGACCCCCGCTGGATCGATCGCTACCCGTCGATCCAGCAGGTAATGTAGACAAGCCCTTAGTGACAGTAGGTTGAAACTCTTTTAAACCAATACTTTGCCATATGCATTTCCTCCCCTCTTTTCAGTAATGTGGTGGAGAACCTGCTGCTGCTCTTTCCTCCCGCTTTGGGATATTGGGTGGCCAGTTGGGAGCAATGGGAGTCTGGGAAAAATGGGAGGAATGGGTCCCAGGGACAGGGTATCTTGGGCCCTGGGAGGAGCATGGTGGTGAAGGCAATCAGGGAGAGTATCTTGGAATCCACTGGTGTTAGGGCCCACAGAACTGAATTGCCTTGCATTACCAGAGACTGTGTCAGATAAAGTTTGGTACTGAAGCACACCAGAGACTGCTCAAAAGACCAAAAATTCAATTAGACAGAGGTCCTATTCATGGAGAGATCAGGAAGAGCAGAGGCAGTGGCTCTATATTGCTCTGTGAAGGTGCTGCAACCCTGAACTGGAGGGACAATAGGAAGGTCTGTTAATTTCTATGTTCATTTAGTCCTAGGCATTTGTGCTGAAGCTGTAAACAAGGGAATGACAGTGTGTTTTGTGAGAGGAATTACTTTGCTAGAAACTAGAGAGTGAATTGTTACTAAATTATTCTCTCACATTAACTAAATAGCCAACACGTTTCTAAAGTCACCAAAAGAGCAGAGACCTTGTCCTCTGACCCTTGTTTCCCTGCAACGGCACAGACAGACAGTACCTTTCTAAAGGCAGGAATACATCAAACACCAGCATAAATTATTTTTCTGATCCAGGTGACATCCTGGTGCACTTACCATTACAAAGGAGTAACCAATCCAAAGCGACATCCAGCCTTCAGGGCACAATGGTATTTGAACTGTTTGGCTGTGAACTGCAATTACCATGGCAGGAGCCTCACACACAGAGCATCTATAAAGAACATGACAGCAAGGAACTCAATGTACTTGGAATAGTAAAATTTATTTCCTCTTTTCGGGAGTTATGTGCACAGCAAGTTCAGAATTTACAAGACCAACCAGTTAAGCATTGGAGTCACTAATCCTACCAGTCTTCACTGGATAAAGGAAAGGAAGGGCCTTATTATTATAAACTGAATAGTTCAATACATTTACCCTTTTTTCTCTTTTAAATTTTAAATTTCAACAGCCAGCATATGTGCAATGTTATTAACACTGAAGGGAAAATGGCTAAAGAACTAGAAGAAGGTCTGGTGAGACCAGGAGCAAATAGGAGCAACACATTGCTTTAGCTGTAGACTTATATGACTTCTGGAGAGAACACCAGCACTTCTTTGAGGAACTGAAGACTTCTTGGGAAGGCCAGTGAAACATGTACAGAGGAGGGTTCCATATGTATTCCCTTTAAAGGTGACTTTTGTTTATGTCTGGGGTCCTTATCTCTGAATAAAGGACAACTTAGCCAACCAACTGGAACACTGGGCTTGAGAAACCAACATTCTGAGAGGTTTACAAACAAAGATGCTTTTAGTTCAGGTATGTAGATTCTACTTCTGACCTGCTGGCTCCCAAAATAAGCAGGAGGCTCAGTAATTCCTTGGTGGGTGTGTCTCTCTCTTTGCTAAGACTGCCAAACAAAGTACTAATAAATGCCAGTTATGATGCAAATGATAATCATATGGGGTCCTGCTAATTAGGAATTTGACTGGGACCACTAATTCCTTGCTTGCAGCATAGCCCTAAAAAATAGCCACTTTTAATTAGCACTGGCCCTTTTGGTTCAAACCAGATACCTAAGATGAACAGCTTTGTATTGCATTATCAGAGCAACAGAGAAATTAAGTATAACAAGCAGGAATAACCTGGGTTCTGTTAAATCCACAAAAGCAAAGAAATTCAGAGTGAAGGCATCTACATTTGACATAAAAGGATTCGCACACTGCCTAGAACTCCAGCACAAAAACTACATGGTTATTTTAAGAAGCACAGCAATGAAAGAGGAAAAAATAGAATGTAAAAGGCGCCTGGTACTAGCTTTGCTTCAAGAGATTTCTGGTGCATCAATGAATGACTTTGGGACAAAGGAAGTCTCTTGAACCAGGGCAGGCAAGTGACACTTTTACATCTTTTCAATTTTTCGATGCAGGATGATGATGGTTTAACAGTCTCAAATAATAAAAGAAACTGTCAGACTATGAAGATAGCCTTCTGCTTTGAGATTACAGTGGCATGCACAGATACAAAAGAACATATTAAAATAATTTCACTCTACACCACCTTTCCATGGCAACTCTTGGCACAGTAGATTCTTTTAGAATCCAGGGTTCAAGGGAAAGCTGCAAGATCTACAAATATATATAAAGCACCACAAGTACTCTGTATGCATAGGATAGTGGGCAGTTTAAGGGCAAATTTCAACAGCGGTCTCTTTGTTCAAGATTTTCAAGAGTGACTCAAGGGATTTTGGGTACCCGACATGAACAAGTTAATGGGGCTTAGTTTTCAGAAGGTGGGCACTCACCATTTTCTGAAAATTAGATCCTTTTTAGGCATCTCCAGTAGGGCACAAAAAAAGGCAGACACCCCAAATCTCTACTCTTTTTTTTTTAATCTTGGCCAAAATCTGTACAATCAAATTTTGAGGCATTTTGGGTGTCAAAAAACTGGGAATTAAGTACAGAAGTAATATTTGCATAAGTTGGGTCCAACTACACAATTTACACATAAAACTCCAAGTCTGGGGACACACAAAGTTGTGTTGCCATGCAGAAGGAGTGATATTTCATTCTTATGAATCCTTTTTAAAAATTGGCCCTTAGCTTGTTCATGTTATATGAGAAACAAACCGCCATATTACGTACTCTGATACACTGGATACCTACGATGGGGGATGTTACCTTAGAATTGTCTGGATAGCTAATATACATAGACAAATGTGTCATGCTCCCACCCTCGGAAAGCCCACCAGAGCAATTTCCACTCCCACTCATCTCCATGATAGGGAGAGAGCACAGGAGTTGTTAGGGTGTCTACACAGCAGCTGGGAGGATGTTTCCCAATGCGGATGCTAGCGCTGTTTGAGCTAGCATACTAAAAACTGCTGTATGGATGCAGTAGCATAAGTGGTTGGTTGAACTAGTTGCCTGAGTTAAATCCCACCTAACCTCCTGGGTATGGAGTTGGGCAGCTAGCCCGAGCCGCTGCCCATGACATTGTAGCCACACTGCTATTTTTAGCAGGCTAGCTTGAGCAGAGCTAGCATGTGTCTGTCTATCCAAGCTGGGAAGCATCCTCCCAGCTGCTGCATAGGCATAACCTCACACTCTAGGACAGGGGTCGGCAACCTTTCAGAAGTGCTGTGCTGAGTCTTCATTTATTCACTCTAATTTAAGGTTTCCCGTGCCAGTAATACATGTTAACGTTTTTAGAAGGTCTCTTTCTGTAAGTCTATAATGTATAACTAAACTATTGTTGTATGTAAAGTAAATAAGGTTTTTAAAATGTTTAAGAAGCTTCATTTAAAATTAAATTAAAATGCAGAGCCCCCCGGACCGGTGGCCAGGGCCCGGGCAGTGTGAGTGCCACTGAAAATCAGCTCGCGTGCTGGTTGCCTACCCCTGCTCTAGGATCAGGACGGCCTATAAAGGCCCTGCCTGACCCCTGCGTGTCATGATTATCAATTTAGTAAGATGTTGGAGCTCCTTTGTCAGATCCTAATTAAATCAGAGTGGTGCAGCCCACTAAGTTCATGTGATCTCTTCTGCCTTAAGCCTTGTGCATGTTACATCAGGGCACAGTTTATGCTAGTAAATTAAAAAAAAAAAATAGGACCAAATCCACAGCTGATATAAACTGGTGTAGCTCAAATGAGCTCAATGCAACTACATCAGTTTACACCAGCTGAGGAGTCAGTTCTACAAATAGTAAATGATTGCTTTACAGTACTACACCGGGTTCCTTTGTAATATTGTTTGCTTTAAACTAACTCTAGTTGTATTCAAGCACCAAAGCAATGTCCAAAACAATGCAGCATATTGCATGACAGTTAAAACTGACATTGATATATTTTCAAAAGATATTGAGCCACAAAGTGCTTCTAATTAGAGCTGAGTATAAAAACAGAAATTATTTTTCCCCTTGGAATTTTGAATAAAAATAAAAATTTCTGTTTAATTCAAAATTTCCTGTTGTATTTTTTCAGTGAATTTATTCAAAATAAATATTTGTGTTTCATATGAATCCAAATAACCATTTTTTGGCTTGAGATCTCTTCACTTTTTCCAGTGGAAAAGGTGTGGAGACTCAAAATATTTTCATTTTAATTCAAATCAATATGGAAAAATTTCAATCATTTAATCGAAAATAAAATCAGGATAGTCTGAGTGATATGAAAAAAGTTTGATGAAAATTTTTTGACCAGCTCTATTTTTAATAGGTCTTCTGCATATTCATAACCAATGCAGCAAGAGCAATACTCACCTACTGATGAATGGCCTGATATTGTCACCAGTGATAGGTGCCATACTCATTGGCATGGGTTCAGGAGTAGACAGCCAGTAGGAATAGTCATTCCTTGATGCAAAGTTGCATACATTATTGATGTTGCAGAACAAGAATGGCATAGTGCTAAATTTACGAAGACAGCTCCCTGCTGTGCCTGAAAGTGTAATAAAAAGGTTAATGTGTAAAACTCTGTTCGAGTGAATATTTGGCAACGGCATATTTTAATCAGTGCAATTTTGATGACAGTGCACAATGTTTAAAGTGCTAACATGGCAACCCTGACTCTGAAACTCACTTCCCGGCTCGCTCCAGCAGGATGGTGAGAGCATAAGGGAGATTCTGATATCAGTCTGAGAGGAGAGGGCTAGCTTGTTTTGCTCCTGTATAAATCCCAATGGCAGACCACAATCAGACTTTAAAATAATTTTTTCCCCTCAGCTCCAGGGTAGTCAAGTTTATATAATGGTTGCTTCTAGAATTGTATATTTGTTTATCAGATGCCAAAAGATACATTAAAGCAACAATAAGATCACAAACTTAAATATAAAAAGTCAGGGAATGCAAAACTTAAGGGCTTTTCAGTAACACCAGTATATTTACATTAAACAAAGATGATATTCTTGATTACTAGCTAGTAATTACCCAAACTAGCAATCAAATATATTATACATGTGCAATGCCTTGAATGCCTGAGGTTCTCTGATCAAAGAAGTCATTGTCTCCTTGTAGTCGGCTGACCCATACCCTGGGCTCGCTGTAGTTTCATTGAGTCTCTTGCCCCTAGGTCCCCTATGGGCAGGGCTTAAATTCTCTTGGAGTATTTTTCTGGGGCCCCCAGGCCCCTCCACCCCCAACTTGCTATAAAAATTCCAGGGAGGTTGAAAATATTTACCGGAGCTCTGCTCTGGACAGCTCTGGCTGAATTTAAGCCCTGCCTATGGGAGCCCCACTTGTGGGCAATCTCACTATACCCAGCACGTGTTCAGCTCACTGCCGGGGTCATTTCAGAGTCCAACTACAGTTCACTTGTCTCTATAGTCCCTGGAGGTGCTTTCCAGGTCCTGCCACAGGTCACTGATGGGAAGCAGCCCTTCAGGGCCCTTGTCGGTAATAAGCTTGTAATGTCAATCTTCCTCTGCCGAAAGCTGAAGGTGTGGGGAGTCGGGGGGAAGGAAAGGCTGGCCAGTGCCTCAGACTGAGCTCCCCTTGCTACTAGAGCTCACTAGCAGTCCCTAGCAGCATTCCTGCTACCAAGCAAATTTCCCCCCTTTTCTGTGGCTTGTTTCACCTTTTTAAGCTCTCCTTCTCCAGGTGGAGCATGTTCTGCAGGTGCACCTAAGCCTTTCTACCAGTGGGATGGGGGTATGTCCCGTCACGCTCCTCAGTGCATGTTTGTGCAGTGCTGGAAAAGGGTAAACCACTATAATATCTATAAGTAAGTATGATTATTATTCAGTCTGTGCTCTACATAGTGTAGTATGAGCCTACGAATAAGATAAATATTTGTTTGGTTTGTAATGAAATTAAGCTGCATTACACACTCATCAGTAATGCATGCTAACACCTTATTTGATTTGATTTATTTTATTATTTCTTACCCAAATCCTGACCATGTGCCCTTTCATTGCCTTGTACGTAAAGTAAGGAGTAGCCATAGTACATCAGTTTAGTTCCAGATGGACATTCTGGTTCTTCAATGGCTTGGCTGTGTCTGGTAACAAGGAAGCCATGAGCGACAGATGGTGTGCCTGGTGGGCCCATAGACCCTGGTAAACCCTCAGGGCCTGGTGGACCTCTGGCTCCTCGCGGACCTACAAGACAGAAAGTCAAATTTACCTCTTTTTTATTTCTAGAAGTGTCAATAGAGAGAATCCAATCTGAGCCATCAATTGTATATTTATTTTCAATTTACACAGCTACTGTATTATCGCACTCGGTTGAGCAGACTGCACACAGTGTCGATGATAACAATTTTAAATGATCAGGAAACCAATGATTATGCCTTATGTATTTGCATAGTGTTTTGTATTTAACCTTACACTAGAGTTAAACGTTTTATCTGGGGAGAAAAATTACTCTGCAGTGTTCAGTACTTTACTTTAATTTCTTAAACTCTAACACATAAAGGAAAATAATTTAGACAATGGAAGTAAATGAAACCAAAGTACTTTGAATGATTATTAAATGTCTCTAAAAATGCCTACAGAGAAAGTGTGCCAACTTCTGATGGAGCTGAAATTAAAGCAAGTAAAGGGAACTAGAGAATTGCTGCTTGCCAGGCAATCACTGTTAAGAATTTGAACTGTCTGAAATTACAACACATATTAAATGAAAAAACAACAAAAAAATTGAATGCAACATTGAGACTGGGGAAAATAAGCACTCAGACATCAGCAAGTTCTGTAAAGGAAAGATTTCTCTTGCACTGTTAAAGTGCCCATTTTGTTCATCCATGTTGTTTACAATATACATAATACATGGAAGTTTACATTTTCTGAGGTTAGAAGGACCAGAAGATACTAGCGGGCAGATTGTAATTGGGAGTGTGTACGTGGGGGGAAGAGTAGGAGGGTGGATGGAGCCTTTTCCTGTGCCAGCCCTGTGCAAGGACCAGGGGAAAAATACAGCTTCTGTGCTTGAGGATGCACAGAGACTCTTAAGGGACGACCATCACCTCAATGGGAGCAGGGAAGTGGGCCTCTTCCCCAGGCCTGCCTCTGCCCCAGCCAACATTATGGGCTAGGTGCACTGGAAAAGCAGGCTGCACAGTCCTAAAGGATTTGATTTGATTAAGATTGCAAGATCTCCAGGCTTTGTCAGTAGTACTTGTAAGATGCTTGACCCATAGCTATAGTGAAGCCTCCATTCAAATATGTCCTCTGATGTTTTTCAAAAGTTCAGGTCCTGTGGATCTCTAAGCTTTAGAGGAATAGAGCTACAGAGGTCTCATGTGTTGTGGGGCCTGTCAAATCCTTAGTGAAGAACTAGTTTGCTGGCAGATTTTACAAGCCGCAACTCCTGATTGCGTTAATTGTCTGCCACGTTTCCCAGCACAACTTCTTTGTTGCTTCATTCAAACAAATTGACCAAAGTTTCCGAGGAATGCAGCCTCCACAAGTTGCTAGCACCACCTCCTTCTGCATCTATTCAGCCTCTGCAATTAACAAACTTTGGGAATGGTATGAGTGGCTACTAAAAAGTACAGAGCTAAATTGCTTGCTGCACTTACAATTCATGGGCACCACATCTATCTTTAAGGGCATGTTTCTGATCTCTCATCAATGTAAATAAAACCAATGAAGTTATACCAGTAACCTTAGGCTCTGACCAGTGCCTACTGAAGTAAAAAATAACAACACACTCTTATTGACTTCAGTGGTTGCTGGTCAGACCTATATGCACTGACAGAATGTTCTTCTATGCATTTGGAGTCTTGCATTTTCAAGTATTTGTAATTTTATGTATTTTTTTTTCAAATGTAGCAAAGCACACTGTACATTATAGCCTAATCAGTCATCAAATCCAAAAGTTCATCTATTTTTGAGTAAGCCCCATGGGATAAGAAAGATGGTTCTATTTTATTTATTTTTAAAATGGAAAATGTTTTTTTATGCTCTCATGATTCAAATGGCTGAAGGGATTTTGTCTAAATTTTCCCAAACTATTCCTCTGTGGGCAGATACCTGTCTCATAGAACTGGAAGGGACCTTGAAAGGTCATTGAGTCCAGTCCCCTGCTTTCACCAGGGCCAGCTCCAGGCACCAGCTGAGCAAGCTGGTGCTTGGGGCGGCAGATTGTTCGAGGCGGCATTCTGCCCAATCCTAGGGCGGCACGGCCGCTTTTTTTTGTGTGTGTGTGTGTTCCGCTCCGGCCGCCCCATTTTTTTTTTTTTTTTTGCTTGGGGCGGCCAAAAAGTCAGAGCCGGTCCTGGCTTTCACTAGCAGGACCAAGTAGTGTCCCTAACAGATTTTTTTTTTTTTTTTTTGCCCCAGATCCCTAAATGGGCACCTCAAGGACTGAACTAACAAGTCTGGGTTTAGCAAGCCAATGCTCAAACCACTGAGCTATCACTCCCCCAAAGATCATAGAATATCAGGGTTGGAAGGGACCTCAGAAGGTCATTGAGTCCAACCCCCTGCTCAAAGCAGGACCAATCCCCAAACAGATTTTTGCCCCAGATTCCTAAATGGCCCCCTCAAGGACTGAACTCACAACCCCGGCTTTAGCAGGCCAATGCTCAAACCACTGCTCTATCCCGCCAAGCATAAAATTTCAACCCCAAAACTTCAGAAAGTTACAGGAGTGTGAAAAAAAGGAAATTATAATGGAACTTGTTTTGCAAGATTATTATAAGAGGTTCAACAAGGACAAGTGCAGAGTCCTAGTGCAGAGTCCTGCACTTAGGAAGGAAGAATCCCATGCACCGCTACAGGCTGGGGACTGACTGGCTAAGCAGAAGTTCTGCAGAAAAGGACCTGGGGATTACAGTGCACAAGAAGCTGGATATGAGTAAGCAGTATGCCCTCGTTGCCAAGAAGGCCAACGGCATATTGGGCTGTATTAGTAGGAGCCTTGCCAGCAGATCGAGGTAAGTGATTATTCCCCTCTATTTGGCACTGGTGAGGCCAAACCTGGAGTATTGCATCCAGTTTTGGTCCCCCCACTACAGAAGGGATGTGGACAAATTAGAGTCCAGCGGAGGGCAACCAAAATGATTAGGGGGGTGGGGCACATGATTTATGAGGAGAGGCTGAGGTAACTGGGCTTATTTAGTCTGCAGAAGAGAAGAGTGAAGGGGGATTTGATAGTAGCCTTCAATTACCTGAAGAAGATGGAGTTAGGCTGTTCTCAGTGGCGGCAGATGACAGAACAAGAAGCAATGGTCTCAAGTTGCACTGGGGGAGGTCTAGGTTGGATATTAGGAAACACTATTTCACCAGGAGGGTGGTGAAGCACTGGAATGGGTTACCCAGGGAGGTGGTGGAATCTCCATCCTTAATGGTTTTTAAGGCCCGGCTTGACAAAGCCTTGGCTGGAATGATTTACTTGGTGTTGGTCCTGATTTGAGCAGGGGATTGGACTAGATGACCTCCTGAGGTCTCTTCCAACCCTAATATTCTATGATTCTATGATTATAGTGGTTAGAATTGCTATCATCTATTATTTTCAGATCTATCTAGCTATCTTTCTTAAGTTTTTCTAAAGTGTCCTTTACCATGGATTGTAAGTAATATGCCAGGGATCGGCAACCTTTGGCATGCGGCACGCCAGGATAAGCACCCTGGCGGGCCGGGCCGGTTTGTTTACCTGCCGCGTCTGCAGGTTCGGCCAATCGCAGCTCCCACTGGCCACAGTTCGCCGTCCCAGGCCAATGGGGGCTGCGGGAAGCGGTGCGGGCCAAGAGATGTGCTGGCCACATTGGCCTGGAGCGGCGAACTGAGGCCAGTGGGAGCCGCGATTGGCCGAACCTGTGGACGTGGCAGGTAAACAAACCGGCCTGGCCCGCCAGGGTACTTACCCTGGCGGGCTGCGGGCCAAAGGTTGCCGATCCCTGTACTATGCTGTGTTCTTAACATACAATACTGCAAATGCTTTGTACAGATCAGTCAGTTCAACTGAAATAATTACTTATCATCTTAGAGAGACAAGGTGACCTGAAAAAGCTCTGTGTAAGCTCAAAACCTTGTCTCTGTCACTAACAGAAGTTAGTCCAATAAAAGATATTATTTCACCCACCTTGGCTCTCTCATGCCCTGGGACCAACACAGATAAAACACACTGCTTATAATCTTGTTAGTTTACTAATATTCCTCTACACATCTTCATTTTTATAATTTTCCAATCCAATCCAAACAATCTATTCTGCTATCATGGAATGTTTTATATAAACAAACATATTGTAGGGATTAATAAGGGTTCGGCATCCCAGGCTGGATTCACACACTCTCTTGTATGTTCTGTAATGTCGTGTGTGTGTCCCCCATCCCCCCGCTCCAAATACTTGTCTAACGCTGCCTTTAACCCTAATTAAAGCTGTTCCTGTTGCTGCCTTCTGTGGAGAATTCCATACATGGTCTACCACCAGTGCTGCCTACTGAAGTTCTGCCTAGACTCCTTTGGGACCTGACTTTCCCCTAGCTTGGTTTATGCCCCTAGTTCCTGAAATTGACAGAAAATCAGATACTCTTGTAGCTTCTATCCTTTCTATTCCCATCAGAACTGTACATACTTCCCTGAGGTTTCTTCCTTTCCAAAGAATAGAGGCCTAGTCTCTCTGCCTTGCTGTAGAACTAAATTCAGCAAATAACTGAATCATTCTGGCTATCCTCTGCAGTACCTTTTCCATCCCTGTAATACCATTTTTATAATAAGACAACCAGAATTGAGCACAGTGTTCCTAACGGTGACCTAATTCATCACCTTCTTGTGCAGTGATTTTCTCATTTATTCAAAACCTGTTTCTTTCTTTGCTTTTAAAAGTGCTGCTAAACATCAGGCTTAAACTTTTAGAGATCCTTCCAATGTAACCTGGAATCTCCCCAAAATAAAAATACTCTTTCAGGTCCTATTTAGGCTAAAAAAATCAATTAAATCAAAGTACCGTATTAACTTCTGTTTCATTAAAACTAGGCAGAGATCTTAAATTCTCAATTCCTGATCACCAGGCTATCACTTTGAGGACTAAACAATATATTCAAAAGAATAAATTATTCAATCTTGAAGATATTTCTAGACTGTGAACATTTCCTTTCTGAGTCATCTCTTTTCTAGATTAAGCCATGTAAAATAAGACGCCTGACACTCAATAAAGGTATTATAAAATTCCACAGGTAATCTCTCTAAATCCAGAGTCTTTTCATTATTAATAATTGCATCTAACACATCTTCTCCTGCAGTTGTAACTGGTAGCTCTACCCTAACAGAAAGGTGGAGGTTTTGAACCTGTATATCTTTTATTCACTGTAGCTGTATTTTCTTTATCTGGTATCTGATCTACCCCCATCTTTTATAAGGACTGGGGCAAATAACATGTGGCCATTTAATTCTATGTGCAATAGCCTTATCTGTCACTAAATTACATCAAAAAATCTCTTGGAGGTGCCAGCAACCCTTCAATGACCATGTGCTTTTAAATGCTACAAGTGTTTTTGTTGTGTGTGTCTGCTTCTTGTGCCATCTTTATCCAACTGCCAACCTTATTTTTCTTAATAAGCAATCTTTTATAGTCCCTTTGAATGAAGAACGGAGTCTTTAAAGAATACACAGACCTACCTGGAGGACCAGAAGGACCAGGTTCTCCTTTCTGACCAGGTTGACCATCAAATCCTGGATTACCAGGTTGCCCAGGTATACCCTCAGGTCCTGTCACTCCTGTTGAAATATAAGAAATAATTACAATTGGATCACAGAGACATACTTGTTCTTGCTTTTTGGATTATGGGGTGGCAGTACAGAAAAAAGCACATGCCCAGTACCTATAGGTAAATGCCAGTACCCAGAGCAGGTAGGTGAGGGTGCCTGCTGGGGGAAGGGTGTTGAGGGGTGTGGGATGGGAGAAGATCAAAATATAGCCACTGGAGGTGCACATCTGTAGCAACCGATTTCCTGCTAGCATTTGTCCAGACAGTGAGGACGACACACAGGCCTTTCTCCTCATTCTATGACAGCAGGAGTCCAAGGCTGAAGGAGCTTCAAATAAAAGCCCATAAAGAGAGCCAAAAGTCAGTAACAAGTTGTGGGAAATTCACAGCCCTGCTAGGTCTTTGCCAGATTGGTTTTGGCTTTACCCATTAGTTCAGTGCTTTATTTCGTAGCTGTTTGAGTGTGTTTTCACTCTCATTTAAATACCAGACTGCTGTATGCAGGGGATGCAGTTTAACAGTACCAGCACCAAACTGGTACTTCCACTCTGCTCCAGATATTTCAGTTACACCTGTTCTTCTGCAGATACTGTATAGTGCAGTGTGACATTAAGGCTTTGAGATAACTATTGGAGCATGGCTACAGACTCTTTTTGGCCAAAGCCATATTCTGATTGGACAGTGAAGCCATTTGGATGATTTCACAGCCATTTAACCAACTCACAATAGTGCATGGATATGGCCCCAAGAAGAATCATCATGCCCTTTATGTTAAATAGATAATGCAAAAAGACAAATTGTCTTTCACCTTATTTCCCCATCACCTCCATATAAAATAATGGACAGCAGGGGGAAGGAGTTTCTCCTTTAAAATGTTACTGATTTTGGAACCCTTCTGAACTGCAGCTTCCTATGCTCCCCCTTGCCAATCCAAAATGCTACCGGCCCTCGCCCACTTATGCCAGCCCTCTACTTTCCTGACCCCTCGTCCCCTTTCTCCCTACTTCTCTTAATCTCTTAAAAAATTTAAACTTTCCAATTTAGGTGTTTTATGTAAGTTTCATGCTAAATGCTGCTCAGTTCCACAGAGACGCTGGGCTAAGAGAGGAAGTGGGGACTCCTTGTTAAAGACCTGCTTTTGGCATTCCTGTAGCGTAGTGGTTCTCAAACTTTTTTTTTCGCGGACCACTTGAAAATTGCTGAGAGTCTCGGCGGACCACTTAGTGATCTTTCCAAATGTTGTTTGTACCATTAGCTAACTATTGTAAAGCGCTTTGGATAAAAGCACTATATAAAAAACCCTTAATAATAATTAAGGTTTTTTTGTTCTACAAATAAAGCACACAACTCATATTTTAATATCAGTAGTCTTATCTTTCTAATGCGATGGATGTGCCCTCTCTCCCCCGCCGCGGCAGCCCCTGAGCTGGGGCTGGGAAGGAGGGGGGTCTCTCCCCTGCAACAGCAGCCACAGAGCTGAGGCTGGGAAGGAGGGCTGACTCTCCTTGGCAGCCACAGCCCTGGAGCTGGGAAAAGTCGTCTCTTTCTCTGGCCGCCGCAGCCCTGCACATCCCAAATTCCCCCCACCCCCTCTTCTCACCCCACTGCCCCCTCCCACCTACCGCCTATTCCCTCCAAGGCCACCACCTCACCTTACATGTGCATCTTCTCCAGGGTCCAGACACCTAATTAGAAAAGCCACGCGCTGCGCGGCTCCACTAATTAGGTGGGTGGTCCTTCACTCTCTCGTGTGCAGCCACCCAGGCGCACACCTTAGAGGGAACTATCTGTGTATCACCTTGTGGTGGGGCGGCCGCCCCATGCACGGAGAGTGTGGGCTGGGGCAGTCCCGGGTGCCTGCATATCCCGGCAGCCAATAAGGGAAAGACTTGTTGCGAGCCAATCAGAGCCCAGATTGGGGACGGCCAATCAGGGCCAAGCTCAGCCATATAAAAGACTGCTCGGGGAGAGAGCAGTCAGTCTGTCCCAGGCCTTCAGAGGGGAAGATCTGTCTCCAGAGCTGGGAGGCCAGCACCACGGACAGCGCAGTGCAGGCCAGCCTTGGAGAGCGGGAGAAGGTCCTACTCCGTAGCCTGCCAGGCGGCAGGGCTGGAAGGAAAAGGCCTAGCGGGGAGAAGGGCCGTTGGGGAAGCGGTCCAGAGGAGCAGTCAGAGGAGGAAGGAGAAGGAGGACAGCAAGGCTGTCGCTAGAGGGCCTCTGGACCGGGACTCAGAGTAGTGGGCGGGCCTGGGTCCCCTCCTTCCCCCCTTTTTGTTCCCTTTGGCCATACACTCAGCCATAGGCCGCAGGGAGCGGCCAGTCGGAACCACACCAGATCCTGTACTGTAGGGATCGGACTTAAAGGTGTGGGACTGTTGATCATCCCCCCCCGGAAGGGGGCGCGAATGGACAGAAGGACACTGTCGGAGGGCAGTGTTCTAGAAAGAGGACCCTGTGCGTCGGGAGCACAGCGGGTCCACACGCCAACCCCTGGCGGGACGACAGACGGGACACCACCAGAAGGAGGCGCTCTACTGGATTGAACCGATTCCCCGAGATGACCAGTAGGAGACGCTGCGGTGGTGAGTCCCAACCCTGTCACACACCTGAATGGAGCTTGCGGACCACTGGTGGTCCATGGACCACAGTTTGAGAACCTCTGCTGTACTGGGACTTCAAAGAGAAGCATCATTTTCCTATAGGCAGCCACTACAGACATGGCTGGAGAAGCAGCTGGACAGAGCTTAAGTTATGCCAATAGCCTGCTAATGCTCAGCCTGTCATAGCTTCTTTTTACATTATGCACCACCTATACGCAACTTTAAGACCCTCTCACCTTGCTGTCCTTTTGGACCTGGAAGTCCAGGGAACCCTTTTGGACCAACTGGTCCGACAGGGCCAGGTAAACCTGGTTCCCCTTTATGAAGCTGATATGGACCTGGAGGACCTGGTGGACCTTGTAAACCTGTCAAAATTGATGAAGCAAATACAAAAGAAAGTGTTTGTTATCAGACAATATAAATAATTAATAATTATGTGCATTAGCACCCAAAGGTCGCAATAAGGATTGGGCCCCGTTGTGCTAGGCTCTGTACAAATATATTGGGATAGAAACCTAGCTCTAAGAACTAAGAGCTTACATCTAATTGTAAATTATCTTTACAGTCTGTACATTTTGAGGTTGAGATTCTATTAACTCACTTGCACATTCTGGGTTTTTTTTTTATGTTGTACAAAATGCAAAGGGTGATATAATGCCACTTTAAGTAAGAAAATACCTATTTTAAAAATCTGAAAAATATATAAGCTTACCATACCTTTAGAGCCAGGAAACCCTTGGTCACCTTGTTCTCCCTTGAGACCTGGGAAGCCAGAAGATCCTTTTGGACCTGAAGTCAGATGTACATGAAAATTTAAGTCATTAATTCTTGTTTTAAAACTGTGTGTGCTGAATAATAGATCCAATCCTGCAAATGCTTAGACACATGAGTAACTTTACCCACATGAGCAGTTCCTTTGATTTCAAATGTTTGCAGGAAAAGGGCATATGAAGTGATGACATAAAACTGCCATCAATATTCAATTAAAAGATAACTGAAGACAAATTCAGATTTCTAAATTCAGATACACTTTAAATGTATTGACAGCTGCATTCTTTCTTACACTTAAAATTTTAATAAACATAATAATGATAGTGGAAGTGATAGAAAAGGTTTGTCTACTTGCAAGCAGCCTCAAGTTTAGCACGTCACACCACATCTCAAAGAAAACCCTGACTATTCTTAGAACATACAAACATTGATTTTTCATTTTTCTTCAAAAGCAAACATGAATTGTACAATCTACAGAACAAGGAAAGGGAAAAAATTACTGACAAATTCATGTTGTCCTTGTTCTGGCTTCTGAGGTAGCTTCAAAGTTAAGGCTATGGTATTTGTGGGATGCTAGATTAACATTCTTTGAATGTTTTCTTTTGATAAAGGAGGGGGGGAAAGCACAATCTCCCTCTACCTTACATGAAGTTAGAGAACAATAATTTTGTAACTATACACAAATTATATATTTCTCCTCACCTTGAAACCCGGGAACTCCTGGAGGTCCCATATCACCCTTTTGACCAATATCTCCTGGTAAACCAGCACTACCCTGTATAAGAAGAAGCCAGACATGAGTTATCCTATATTGCTATGACACACCTCTCAAATAATCATGTGATTTTGGAAAGCTGTAAAAAACACTCAAGTCGGTAATTTCTAAAATCAGAGACAAGCCACTTGATCCAAAGATGGTCCTTCTCTAATGTTACGTTGCTCAAATGAGAAGGCTTTGTTCAGAAACAAAGGCTTGTGGTACGCAGGCAGAGCAGCCTGAGTGATGATCTGTGCTATGCTATGCTTTATCTTGAGAACACACTGGGACAAAATAAGGTGGCTCAATAAAAGTTTAACTAATCAAATGGCCTTGAGTCTTGGGAAATGACACCATGAAAAAATATTAGAAGGGAGACAAGTATCACTAAATAGAGCACTCACTCAGAGTATCCTAGACTCAGGGAGCTGGCCTCAGGTAACCCCAGGGGGAAGATAGGATATTTCAGGTCAGAGAAAGGATTAGTACATATGTGGAATGAGATGAAAGTTACTCATTAGTCTCAAGTTCCTTTGCAGGGGACTTGGTCTTTTCAGCAGTGCTGAACTGGTCTAGGAGCGAAGAAGTTTAACACACAAGGCCTGATTTTCCTTTCACATACGCTGCTCTAAATGAACTACTCCAGTGAAATTGGTTATACCAGTTTTACAATAGTCTAAGACCATGTCTACACTACAAACTTTGGTCAATATAAGTTACGTCAACATACAGATGCCAAAGTTAGTGTATCGCTCATGCTCGTGCACACTTGGCTGCTTAGATCGGCGCTGCATGCACTCACCAGGAATACTTGTGTCGATGCAAAGTGTGGTGCATTATGAGTGGTATCCCAGTGTGCCATGTGCTGCCATCTGGCACATTGCCTTCTGGGAAGTTTTTGCAATGTGTTGTGGTATATAAATAACTCACCTAGGGATCTCTGGGAGCTAGGGGTCAAGTTCCCAGCATGCCACTTTCTTCATATCCCATAATGCCATTCATATCCCATAATTATGTGGGTTGTTTTTTTTAAGATCCCACAAACCACATGGCACTGTTTGGTGTTTGCTATCTCTGACAGAAGCATGGATCGCCATACCTCTGTACCATTCTCATGAGTGTTGCAAATACAAGCCGCATGATTCTCCGGTACTATCAGAGCTGCAAGAAGAACTATAACAACAGGAGACATGACAATTTCTTTGAGGACAGGTTGTTGAGGGACATAGTGAAAAACAAGGTCATTGGTGGTAATCATGGAGCAACTGCCAATGGTGGAGCGCAGCTTCTGGGCTGGAGAAATGAGCACTGACTGGTGGGATTGCATCATAATGCAGATTTCAGACATGAAGCAGTGGCTGCAGAACTTTCGGACGTGCAAAGCCACATTGCCGGATTTGTGTTCCGAGCTCGCACCATTCCTCCAGCACATGGACACCAGAATGAGAGCGAGAGTGTTGATAGTTGAGAAGTGAGTGGTGATCACACTCTGGAAGCTTACATTTCTGGATTGGTGCCAGTCAGTGGGAAATCATTTTGGAGCTGGAAAATCCATAGTGGAGGCTGTTGTCATGCAAGTGTGTAGGGCCATTCATTGTCTTCTGTTACGCAGGACTGTGATTCTTGAAATCGGCAGGACATAGTAGATAGATTTGCAACAATCAGGTTCCCAAATTGTGGTGAGGCAATAGACGGCATGCATATCCCTATTTTGGCACCAGCCCACCTTGCCACAGAGCACATCAACAGAAACGGCGACTTATCTATGGTTATGCAAGCATCGGTGGATCACTGGGGATGCTTCACCAACATCAATGAGGGCTGGTCAGAGAAGGTTCATGACACTCGCGTCTTTCAGAACACATGACTTTCAGAAAGCTGCAAGTAGGGACATTCTTTCCTGATCCCCGGATTGCCAGTGGTGATGTTGAAATGCCACTAGTGATTCTGGAAGACCTAGCCTACGTCTTGCTCCCCTGGCTTATGAAGCTGTACACTGTCCACCTTGACAGCACCAAGGAAAGATTCAACTACCAGCTCAGCAGGTGCAAAATGACAGATGAAGCATGACAAAATGCGTTTGGTAGACTGGTTCTCAGTGAGAAAAATAGCTGAATGGTTATAGCTGCCTGTTGTCTGCTGCATTATCCATGTGAGGCAAAGGGGGCAGGGGAGTTGCCGCCAGGGTAGAGGAGATGTCTGCTGACTCTGAACAGCCAAGCACAAGGGCCATTACAAGACCTCAGCATGGAGCTATGTGGTTACAGGAGGCTTTGAAAGAGCATTTCCACGGTCAGGCACAGTAATGTGCTGTGCGTGACTGTGCTCTGGCCCTGAAGGTTTGTGAGCTGTTAGGAACTGTGCTTGGTGTACATTTATACATAGAACTCTTTATGTCTTATAATGAACCTATGAATTATTCTGTTTTGCGGCACATTTATAACTATTACACTGTCTTTCACTGAAACTATGAATTATGCAGTGCTTGTTGTACATTTACACCTATGACTGGGTGTTTCCTTGAACCTATGACCTCTGGGGTGCTGTACACTTACAAATACTAGGAGCTTTGCATCCTGCCATACATTCTGCAGTATGTGGGGTGAACCATAAGAATGAATTTATTTTTAAAATATAGACCTGCATTCACTGACAAAAGCTGTGAAATGAAACAACGTGAAGGAAAAGGAACAATACAATACAATACAAACTTCCAACATAAATTAACTGAACAAAACTTTAAATTTAGAAAGGCAGCAAACAGTTCTGTCCATTTCAGTGCAGAAATGCAGTCCATTTTGGATACATACACCAACTGTGCCTTTCATAGGTCATGGATGTGAAGATGTGGTTGTCCTTACTGTCCCCTGGCATGGAGTGGTAGGGCTAGGGATGAGATCTATGGTTCCAAGAGGATTTTTGAGGGGCTCAGGGAGCTGCCACCATGGACTTCTCCAGGGACTGTAAAGGGTGGCAAGTTTGTGATTGTTGGTCAGCAAGGGTCAGCAGCATTTGTGTTAGCTGCCTGAGAAGCCTCATTATGTCCTGGTGCATCTCTCTTTCTTTTTCCTGATGGGATTCTTGGGTCTTTCTCCATGTTCTCCTGTCCTCTCTATCCCTCTCCATACTGTCTGCCATGTTAGGCCACCAGACCCTTTGTTCACAGTCCAGTGCAGCACTGGTTTGCAAGATCTCACAGAACATATCATCCCTCATCCTCTTCTTTCTCCTCTCCAATAGGGTCAGGCATTCCCCAGGTGTGGAGGGTCACTCCTCAAGGCTGCAACAGCAGCAGCTCCAGATAAAATGGAAATATGTATAATTGTATGCACAGTCACAATGGAAAGTGAAAGATAAGCTTCAAAACTCCCTTCCCTCATTCCCATAAAAAATTGTTATAAGACATACTTATTGCTACTTCAGCTGCGGCACACCTCTGCACAGCACTATTCTCCCGCCCCAGCCATGGTGAGTATTGTCAGCGAGGGGCCAGGTGGGGGGAAAGGAGAAGGGTATTAACATTTTCGGTTGCATAAAACAATATGGTCTCTATTTCAGTGGGTACCAGTACAGGGCAACGGCACTGAGTGCTGGCACTATTTTTCAT
Organism: Emys orbicularis; assembly: GCF_028017835.1. NCBI lineage: Eukaryota > Metazoa > Chordata > Testudines > Emydidae > Emys > Emys orbicularis. Next base: position 259,996,578 of record NC_088683.1, on the reverse strand, counting down.
AGGTGGTGGTGATTTTAGCTGATATCTCACTCCTGAGTGTCACAGCGGCACAGAGAACACAGCCTTTGCGGGCATCCCAAAGCCACCCAGGACCGCATGCCACTAGCCTGCTTACTACAATGGTGCCTGCCAAAATGATCGCTGAGCAGTGTGGAAAAGTGTCCTACTGCTGAAGAAGAAATAAGATGGACATCCCTAGAAACCTTCGGGAGAGAACTGCATAGTAACTCTATGAAAGTTTCATCAAGATCTCTCAGGAGGACACAAGGGACATTCCTAGGTACATCAACAACCTGCTCCGCAGGGCCTCCAATGCCTAATCCTACAGGGAAATGAAAAGAAGATAACAAATCTACCTCCGTTTGTTGTACTACCACCTCTTCTCAGATAAGTAAAACAATGAAAAGTCGATACATGTCTTTAGTAACTTGGGATGGACCAGGCGCCATCTTTACATTTAAACATTAAAAGGGAAAATGCAGGCACTCACTTTCCCAAGATTCCATCTCTTGCACTGTGCTTGCCCATGCCTGGCTAGTGGGACTGGCTAGGCTGCAGCAGAGTCTCTACAGGTCCTGGCTCATGGCATAGCCAGATTGCCCCGCCCCACCGCATCTCCCTCCCTCCTCCTCACTGTTCATGCCAGAGGTCTACATCTCTGAGGTATCCACAGCGGTCTGTGGGGCGCTGGTGGGGATACTGCCAAGTACGGCATGCAGCTTGTCATAAAATGGCACGTCTGTGGCTCAGCACCAGATCGACTGTTGGCCTCCCGGGCCTTGTGGTATGCCAGCCACAGTTCCTTTGCTTTCCCGCGGCACTGCTGCTGATCCCTGTAGTACCCCTTCGTCTGCATCCCCTTCTCGTAGATGTCCATGTTTCTATGGCTGCTCCATAGCTGTGCCTGAACAGTCTCTTCTCCTCACAAGTGATCCAATACCTCCTGTCTACTCCAGGCAGGAATGTGTCTAGAGCGTGTAGTTGGCATAGTCGTCTGGGTAGCTGCACACAACAAGGGAGAGCTGCTAGGTGTGCTCACCAAGCCCAGCAATCAGGGAAAGGCATTTCAAAAATACACAGGATTTTAAAGGAACAGGGGAGGGGCTTCTGGTCTTTGTGACCCCTGGGCAGTGGAGTTCAACATTTGTGACCAGAGCTGTCAGTGTCAGGCATTGTGAGACAACTGTTGGAATTGGCATAGGTCACGCAATGTCTACACTTGAACTGTGTCAACCACAATACTTTGACTACAGCTCAATGCCATTTGGGGAGGTGGTTTTACTGCATCACCATAACAGGGTGCTTATGTCGGCAGGAGACAAATTTGAGTGTAGATACGTGTATAAATAGGTCGATGCAAGGCAACTTATGTTGACCTAACTTTGTAGTGTAGACTAGAGGAAAATCAAGTGTGCTAGAGGAAAATCAAGGCCACATACTGTAAGACTCACACAAGGCATAGTAAACTCATTAGTCACCCAATAGAATTTATTGACAGCATCCTTCAGTAGAAGCTGGTTCTAGTTTCTGTTTCAATTGATCCAGAATAAGCATCTAAGCATACCTTAGAGATTCCCACAACAAATTGCTAACACAAGTCCTAAATACTACAGTGGTCTTGAGCCATTATTATAATATAACATTTGCATACAACTCCATAGGTATACAGAGGAAATACAGATGTAGCTCCAGATCCAAAAAGGTATTTAGGCACCTAACTCCCCTTGCACTAAGAAATGTACAAAATACGTTAGAGATACCATGATGGGTACACAGGGAGAAATGACATCAGAAAGGTGAAGGGAGGTATTCACAAAATAAAGTGATGTGGTTACTTGTAGTCATAAAGCACATGGCACACATCAATTATTTTTTAAAAGGAGCATGCCATGTGCATAAGATGAGTATTGCATTGCCTGATTACCTGCCTGAGTCTGAGCAGCACTAAGGCAAGGGGTCTAAGGCTACCTCCCCCAAACAAACTGTATACTTGTGCTCCCCACCCTGACTCCTACAATTGGAGCTGGTTGGGAAGTTTCCATCAGAATGATTTTTCAAAAGAAAATGCAGTTTCTGCAAAATCAACAGGAAAATTTTGATTTTGCCAAAGTTTTTCAATTTTCTGTCAGGAAAACCAAAATGAAATATGCTGCTCTGAGTTGGTTCCACCTGAAAGGAAATATTTCAGTTTGTTGAACTGACCTGAAATGTTTCGTTTTGAGTCAATTCAACTTTAAATTGCATTTCCCTATCATGGTACATTAGTTATGGTAACTGTAGTTCATATGACATTCTCTCCTAGAAGTTGCCTCCCTGGCTGGACTATATCTCCCAGGATGCAACATAGTTTCCCCTCTGACCCAGCATCATGGTGCATCACAGGAGTCATATGGCTTTCGGTGCTTCATGGGAGATGTAGTCTGGCCTGGGAGACTGGTCCATGAGAGAGAATAGGGACATCAGATACTTGAACCACAACTCCCTTGAGGCAATGCAACATAATAGGAAGATGAGTTTAATGTTTAACTGACTCAAAATGAAATGTTTCGGGTCAGTTAAATAAAACCAAAATGAAACATTTTGATTTGGGAATGTTGAAATGTTATGTTTCAATTTAAAATGACTGGAAGTTCATTTTGTGAAAAATTTCAATTCTTTGTCCTGATTTGGAAACAAATCATTTGTTAAAATATCAGAATTTCCTGTGGGACAGAAATTCTGATTTTCATTCAGTTCTGCTTATAAGCACTCTGGGCACTTAGCAAGATTCAAATGTGTATTCTCTTTACTATCACTGCATGTTGAAAACATCTGTCTCTCAGAGTTATTAATGGCATGCAGCTACTCTGAACGGAAAGCTGGTGACCAACAAGGATCCAACTTAAAAAATTCAAGACACTGGTTTAAGCGTCATTGTAGAAGCAGCCCCTTGGAGACAGAAGAACATCCAGTGTGGCTTTACATTATGAAGAATCTGTTCCTCTGAGTCCACCATTGGAATCCTGCTTCCCACACTAGGATCTTAATGACATCTTTCCTGAGTCCCTCTTCATCCTGTACAATGAGTGTGATGGTGCCATGCCTACTCTCTTATCCCTGCTTTTATTCATCTAGTTTTATTATATTTTAGTTTAATTTCCTGCTAGAAGAAAGAATGAGCTACAACCTGAAGAGAATTGTGCTTCAAGAAATGAGGAGGCAGAAATACTGAGAGGAAGGGTATAGAGCAGGGGTCTCAAACATGTGGCCTGCAGGCGGTGTTATTTCCTGCGGCCCATCATAGGCGCCGACTCCACCGGCAGCCAAGCTCCCCTTCCCCCACCCTTCTGCCCCCCCCCGAGTGCACCGCATTCCCGCTCCTCCGCCTACCTCCCAGTGCTTCCCGCTGCCAAACAGCTGTTTGGCGGCGCTTAGGACTTTCCAGGAGAGATGGGGGAGGAGCGGGGACGCGGTGCGCTCAGGGAAGGAGGCGGAGAAGAGGTGGGGCAGGGGCGGGGATTTGGGGAAGGGGTTGGAATGGGGGTGGGGAAGGGGTGGGAAGAGGTGGGGCAGGAGCGGGGCCGCGTGTTTGAGACCCCTGTGACTGTTAGTTAGGGGCACCGGGCACCATCCCCCATCGCCCAGGGGTCTCTCTGTTAGGGGTGATGGGCACCCAGAGGTCCCCTGCCCCATTGCCCAGGGGTCTCTCCATTGGGACACTAGACAGTGTCTGTGATGAAGTGGAAATTTTCTGTAACATTTTTATAATTCCTAGGCGAGTCTCAGTTTCCCTCTTGACTTTGCGCTGTGACCGGGGTGTGTGAAAAGGATTACGCAGTGCAGGAGAGAGTTGGCGCCTATGGCGGGCCGCAGGAAATAACTCCACAGGCCACGTGTTTGAGACCCCTGGTATAGATCATCATCAGTGTTATTGACCACATAAAGAATAGTTACAGGAGTTTATATTTTATTAAAACCCCTCTTCGCATTACAGTTTTAAAAAGGTTAATACATTGACTTTTAATAGCATACTACATTGCTCTTCATTTTTTTCATTTTTGACTATACTTTTGTATCGTTGTATGAAAAGGTTTCAGTGATGCGGGCCTCGGGCCAATGTACTAGTCCTCATGTGGCCCTCGTGGTAATTTGAGTTTGAGATCCCTGGTATAGAGCCTTGTACATTTTAGTGGACAGAGATTTTCACCTCATTCTTTCTAGTAGGTGGAGATGCACGGCAGTATTGAAGGGATTTTTTAGGGGCTGGGAGAAGAGGACTGATATACGACAATAATGTATTTATATCTTTACTTGTTTCAATTTCTACATCAACAGCTATAGTTCATCATTTACAGAACTGAAAGCACACTTACTTAATTTGAAATGTTTCATATCTTATCTAAATAGCTCAGATATTTTCAGTATGCAATTTATTGTGAAATATGCAATCTTTAAAATGAAGTACAAATTCTTTTGCAACTCATTGATGAGCTGCAGCCACCTTGTACCATTAATACACCCTAAACTATATGCTGGTTGTCTGTATGTTGTTATTTTCTGCCTATAAAGTTCATTAGCTCATTGTTAGGCAGCCCTTAAAACAGAGAATTGAAATGTTTTGAAACAGACTTTACACAGTCAGCAGAGAGTCTGAAAGCATTCTGGATATAAAGTATTATTAATTTGAAAAAGAAATATCTATGATTAATACATCCATTAACTGGAAGAACTAAAATGACCACTATGTGCTACTGAGCTACACTGGAGAAATCACTAAGGTAGTTAAAATAACTTACAGGAATGCCTTGGAATCCCGGATCACCTTTGATTCCAAGTCTTCCAGGTGGTCCAGGCCAACCCGTGTTTCCTTTTTCTCCTTTGGCTCCTTCCAGGCCTGGAGATCCTGGTGGTCCCATTGGACCTGGTAGACCTACAATGGAGGGGTGGGCAAAAGTTTCTTGGCAAATTTGTTTTCTATAAGACATCAGTATTTGAATTAGGACCAGATGGTTCAAATTAAAGGTGGGCAAGATCAAAGTAAAGCTAGTACGGAGCAGGAATGCTTCACCAGCTAGCTAGGTCACGGACCTACTTATCCAATGGTTAAGTTTCCAGTTCTAATAGTTTCAGAGCTTCAGGGTCCTGCTGAGCTCACCACTGCTACTGGAGAAGCAGGTTGAGAAAGGATCAAGAACTACCTTAATTCTCCTTAGGCTATATGAAGCTAGGAGGCTTCACATTTTCTCTGGACAAGGATCTGCAATAGTGATCCACATATTAATCTTCTCCAAACTGAATTACTGTAATTCATTGTATCTGGGGCAGAAAAAGAAGCAATGCAGAGGCTTCTGCTCATGCAGAACTTGGCAACCCATGGTGCTATGAGCTAATCACTCCTGTGTTCCACACTCGCCATTGGCTTCTAATCCACTTCCACTGCCAACTCAAGGCCTTATCCCCAATTTTCAAATACATCAACAGGCTGGGACCCAGCAGCATCAGCTATGATATGTCCATCCATGGCTTGCCAAAGACGACTGCACTCTCTGGTACAAAGCCACTAATAAAACCCTGGATGAAGCACATCGGAGTTGCAGATAAAGTGCTCTGGGTCAAGGGGGTTCATGGATGGAATGAGCTAAGAGGAGAGATTAAACTACCCCTGTCAAGGCTGTATCCCCACTTTGAACTTTAGGGTACAAATGTAGGGGCCTGCATGAAAACTTCTAAGCTTATCTACCAGCTTAGCTCTGGTCCGCTGCCACCATCTTAAGAATTCCCTCCCTGGGAAGCCTTGAGAAACCTTTCACCAATTCCCTGGTGAATACAGATCCAAACTCCTTGGATCTTAAACAAGGAGAAATTGACCCTTCCCCCCTCCTTCCTTTCACCAACTCCTGGTGAATACAGATCCAAACCCCCTTTGGATCTTAAAACAAGGAGAAATCAATCAGGTTCTTAAAAAGAAGGCTGTTAATTAAAGCAAAAGGTAAAAATCATCTCTGCAAAATCAGTATGGAAAATAACTTTACAGGGTAATCAAACTTAAAGAGCTTAAAGGAACCCCCTCTGTCTTAGGTTCAAAGCATAGCAAACAAAGATAAGCACTCTAGTAAAAGGTACATTTACAAGTTGAGAAAAACAAAGTAAATCTAAGACGCCTTGCCTGGCTTTTACTTACAATTTTGAAATAAGAGAGACTTGTTTAGAAAGATGGGGAGAACCTGGATTGATGTCTGGTCCCTCTCAGTCCCAAGAGCGAACAACCCCTTAAACAAAGGACACACACAAAAGCCTTCCCCCCCCCAAGATTTTAAAGTATCTTGTCCCCTTATTGGTCCTTGGGGTCAGGTGTCAGCCAGGTTACCCGAGCTTCTTAACCCTTTATAGGTAAAAGGATTTGGAGTCTCTGGCTAGGAGGGATTCCATAGCACTGTACACAGGAGAGCTGTCACCCTTCCCTTTATAGTTATGACAACCCCAAAGGCAGATCAGTTTTAGAATACACTGCAAAACTGACCATTGGGAGAATGCTTTTCCAGGACAACTAGGAAGATTTCAATTTATATTAAAAAAAAAAATCTATAAAAAGTTAAGAAACATAATAAAGACTTTAATACAAAACAATATGAAATTATATTATTAATAGAAAGGAGATATCACTAATATCCTTAGTACTGACTAGTAATAAAAATAAATAATAAACTCATATCATCACCATAAACATTAGATATTTTACAGTTTGTAGATTTTTAATAACTTACCTGAAAGTCCAGGTTGACCTGGGGGGCCTCTGTTTCCTTTAGGACCTTCCATTGATCTCCCTGGTAGTCCGGGAGTGCCCTGTTGGCCTGGAGGACCTTGTGGACCAACAAATCCTGCGTCTCCTTTTGAGCCAGGAATCCCCGGGCTTCCTGGGGATCCTGGAAAACCCACATCGCCTTTTGCACCTAAGATTTAAAACAGCCCCCAAAGTAGTTAGACAAAGGATGATAATAACTGAAACATTTTGCATCATTATGGGCTGATAACCTTTATTTCTATGGTAAATATTGATCTTCTTTTAGACATTTGGATTACAATGAAATTCTTTCTGGAAATTTCATTATTCTCTACCAGATCTTGATGAATCAGGTAAAAGAAATGGTCAGTTTAACTGAAGGGTCTGGCTAGCTAAATTGCTTGTAGCTTATTGCTCACCCACTTCCACCACCTTCATCCACTGCACTCACACCTAAACCTTCTTATGAGCTAAATCCTAAAGTCCTTAATCAGCCACAATTCCACTGGTGTCTACGCAGTGGAAGTTTTGCTTGGGTAAGGATAACAGGGTTTAGTTCAGAAGAATAGGATAGATTTACCAAGATCGACATTTAAAACATGAATTTTTTTCCAAGTTTGTATAAATAGGTAATTTAAAGCTTATTTTAGAACTTTCATTGCTCACTCAATGTATTTTATTGGCTGTGAAAATATGTACAATAAAATAAAATAAAATGGTAAAAGAAAGGAAAAATAGCTAGACTTCGATTTTTACAAAATTAGTATGGAAACAGAAGGACTTCAAATTCAAAAGCACTCCTCACAATACAAATAAAGGAGTTATTTGCATTATCTCACCACAACACAGTTTGCAGTAAATTCCTCACTAAGAATATTTACCTATTTAGGGCATATCTAATTCATGTCTAAGATGCTGCTACTGTAATAGAAATTAGAAATTGACACCTCAGAGTTTTTGCTTCCAGGTTTAAATAGTGGAGCGCATAAGAGAATGCAGTTGCACATGTGTTTGAACTACAGAATTAAGTTTTAAAAACTTTGTTTATTTTATATTACCTTTATCTCCTTTTGCACCAGGAAATCCTGGAAGCCCTCTACCTGGAATACCTACAAGTGACAGCAGCAAAAGTAAGACAAGACAGTAGTTACATTTAATGCATAATTAATATTTATTACAAAAACAGACACCAGCACTTCAAAATGAATGGTTTATGCACAAGCTTTTCTGGGCAGGGACTGTCTTTCTGTTATGTATTTCACTGTGTCTAGCACAATGGGGACTATCTGTGAATGAGGCCCCTATGTGCCACCACCGTACCAATAATGAAGAAAGGATGAGCCAGCTCCAATATTTCACAGCAAATTGGTTATGGGAAAAGATTTCCTAAACAGCAAATCTTTAAAATACTGCCAGATTTTGCAACAGTTTTTCTATCAAGCTAACACTGATGCACAATGCAACTAACTAAAGGCACTCATCTCCATCAAAGCTGGTTCAGGACGCCCTAGTGCTACATGAACTAAGAGAAGATTATTTAGTGTGAGGGCTAACTAATGCTGTTTAGTTTAGGTATAATTTGTTGATGGTGGTTGGTGCAGGGTGCTCAGTCTTTTTTTTTTTGTTTGAATGTTCATTTTTAAGTCATAAAGAGCCAAATTGTGAGGTCCTTATTCAGGCAAACCCCTTTTGACTTTATTGAAATTTTGAGTAAGGATCTCAAGATTTGGTCCAAACTGCACTAACTGTACACATGGTTCTTTCCCCTCCAATTTATACCTTTTCAGGAATGCTCATGTGAAGAATATAACGTTCTGTTGGATTTAAATATCCATGCCCACTTTAGGGGTCTGATGCTGCAGTCCTTGTCAATGTATGTCAATGGGAGTTAAGAGGAGATATTCTTGATTCTGATGAAAAAAATGTGTTTTTCCCACAGAAATTTTGAAACAATTTTTTTGTTTCGTATAGACTAAATGTTGTTTACATATTTTGGTTTTCAAATAGACATAAAATGTCATTTTGGTTTTTAAGTAAAAGTTTTCATTACAAATCAGTTCTAAACTTCTGTCATGAAAAATCAACAATTTGTTTTACTGAAATATTTCAAACAAAGATTATTGTTGCAAATTTCTTAGGGGAAAAATGTCAGTATTGAGACCAGACCTACCAATTTACTAAGAAACTTTCTGTCCAAATTACCAGCTTTATAGTAGTTTGCAAGGCATTATACAAACTTCAGTATATAATCCTCCCAATGTAAGTACTTAAAAACTACATGGTCCTCCATCTTATTTGACTGTGCAATCAGACACCTCCTGTGCATTTCTATAATAAATATCTGACATATATGTACATTTTAACACAAAAGAAAGGTAACCTGGCATGATGCTTACCTGGGTCACCCTTTGCTCCAGGCGAACCTGGAATTCCATCATAACCTTGTTCACCTTTCTGTCCAGGGACACCAGAGGGACCTTGAGAACCATGCTCACCTGAAAAATCATTCATTGCCATTTTATAATCCAGCCATCAGATTTTTACACATCTTTCTCTCAATGGAAACGTAGGTTATGATGCTGCTTCCATTGAAGTCAAACAGCAGTTATTCATTATAGACTTGATTCTGCTCTCACTTTACATAGGTATTACATTGGCAGAACTCCACTGCCTTCACTGTTGTTACTCCTGAATTACACCAGTATCAAAGAAGAATCAGTCCTTTTAGTTCAGGGATCAGCAACCTTTGATATGCGGCCCATCAGGGAAATCCGCTGGCGGGCCGGGATGGTTTGTTCACCTGCAGCGTCCGCAGGTTCGGTCAATCGCAGCTCCCAATGGCCGCGGTTCGCTGTTCCAGGCCAATGGGGGGCTGTGGGAAGTGGCATGGGCCAAGGGATGTGCTGGCCGCCATTTCCCGCAGCCCCCATTGGCCTGGAACGGCGAAACGTGGCCAGTGGGAGCTGCGATCGGCCAAACCTGTGGACGCTGCAGGTAAACAAACCATCCCGACCCGCCACCAGATTTCCCTGACGGGCCACATGCCAAAGGCTGCTGATCCCTGTTTTAGTTTCTTATAGTAATAGTTGTGAACCCAGCTAAGACTAAATTATAAGAAACTCCAGTAAAAGCTTGAGTCTTCTCCCTCAGTATCACCCATTGAATATGAGGTGCTTACGTCCTGCAGAGAGAGAACTGGGCCATGAGAATTCATACAATCACCCTATATAGCCTGACTCTCCACTTTGACTGTAGCATACTAGTTTTACCCCAGTGACATTACACCAATGTAACATAGTGGAGATCAGGCCCTAAAGGTTTGAGACAAAATAAATACAGAAGCCCAGATAAATACAGAAGTGTTCAGTCACTTTTTAGAGTAGAAAGCACACTTGAAATGGTGCTTTTTAAAAATGAAGTGGATTCTTTACCTGCTTCTCCTTTTAAACCTGGAATGCCATCCAAACCAGAGAGTCCTTTTTCACCCTTTTCTCCCTGGGTACCTGGACTGCCTAAAGAAAGCAAGAGGATTTGATTCACTGACTGTACATTTGTTCTTGTTAGTTTTACATTAAATGTTTTTAGGACTTGCCTGGATATCCTGCAATGCCAGGTAATCCTTTGGGACCTGGATGACCAGGCATTCCTGCAATTCCTGTGCTACCCTTTTCACCTTTTTCACCAGGGAAGCCTGGAACACCTGGTCTTCCTTGTTCTCCCTATGGGGAAAAAAAAGCAAACAATAAAAGCCACACACTTAAGATGTGGTAAAATGGCATATCATGTTCTGCAATATTACATAATTTCCCCCCATTATATCCACCATCGTATTAAAGAATTTCATCCTCTTTATTTAGGATTAAATTAAGTGAAACCTGTAGGCTCACAAACACACAATTATCTTAATTCATTCTATTTATGTAGTGCACAGATGACTAGAAGCCTTCTTATACACTTCATTGGGGGCCTTTTATCTTTTTTTTCTTCCAGTGATAAAGATTGCAATTTTTTATAAGTTACCCACATAACTTCTTTATTGCCCATGCATTTAGTCACCGTCAAAGTCCAGATTATCAAAATTCTTTGTTTGCTATTAAATACACAGGGTTTAATTTTATAATTTTTACTCCAAAGTTCAAAGGATACTCTAAATATTTGCCTTCAAAAAGTCTTGTGAACCAACAACAGAGCCCCTTTCAGAATATGTGGAGTGTGAATTAAGTTTATCTATGGCACGTATATGGTGCCCATTACTAAATTATCTGAACAGCTCACAATCTTTTAATGTATTTAATCTCCTCAAATGCCTGTAAGGAAGGGAAATCAGGATATGTTTTAGTATATAGCCGCTCCTCGGTTACGCAAACCTAACTTACAGAAATCCGCACTTACAGAAAAAGTTCTGTAAGTTCCGCAATCTTTTTTTTTTTTTTTTTTTTTTGCGTGATTGTCAGAGATACGCTTCCGACTTATACAAAATTCGACTTACGCAAGGCGTTCCGGAATGGAACACTTGCGTAAGTCAGGGAGCTTCTGTAATGTGTTTTGCATCTTCTCAGTCATTTTTTAAGAGTTCGTTTCTTTCATTTTCAGTGATGTAAATTATTTTATTTTATGGAGATAGACTAAATCAACACTGCCGCAAAATTTGGTACCATTGTGCCATGGAGTATATGAGGCCCTCCATACACACACTGTGACAGACCCAGACCAGTGGGGTACAGGAGTCTGGTAGAGGGCAAATATACTGGTCACTGGATGAGTAGTTTTCTGTTCCCTGAGTGACCAGACCAGGGGCTGCACTAGAGTAATCAGGAACCTGCTAGAACCAGTTAAGGCAGGCAGGCTAATTAGGACACCTGGAGCCAATTAAGAAGAAGCTGCTAGAATCAATTAAGGCAGGCTAAGCAGGGCACCTGGGCTTTAAAAAGGAGCTCACTTCAGTTTGTGGTGCGAGTGTGAGGAGCTGGGAGCAAGAGGCGCAAGGAGCTGAGACTGAGAGGGTGTGCTGCTGGATGACTGAGGAGCACAAGCGTTATCAGGCACCAGGAGGAAGGTCCTGTGGTGAGAATAAGGAAGGTGTTTGGAGGAGGCCATGGGGAAGTAGCCCAGGGAGTTGTAGCTGTCATGCAGCTGTTACAGGAGGCACTATAGACAGCTGCAGTCCACAGGGCCCTGGGCTGGAACCCGGAGTAGAGGGCGGGCCCGGGTTCCCCCCAAATCTCCCAATTGACCTGGACTGTGGGTTCTCCCAGAGGTGAAGGTCTCTGGGCTGTTCCCCAACCCACATGGTGAATCTCGGGGGGAGGGATAGCTCAGTGGTTTGAGCATTGGCCTGCTAAACCCAGGGTTGTGAGTTCAATCCTTGAGGGGGCCACTTAGGGATCTGGGGCAAAATCAGTACTTGGTCCTGCTAGTGAAGGCAGGGGGCTGGACTTGATGACCTTTCAAGGTCCCTTCCAGTTCTAGGAGATGGGATATCTCCATTAATTATTATTTATTATAAGAAAATCCGCCAATAAGCGCAGGACCCACCAAGATAGAGGAGGAACTTTGTCACAACACACACATACACATATCCCCATCATCATCTCCTGTTTCCAATGCCAAGGTTGGGGAGGGTTGACTTCTGTTGGTTTCTTTGGCTTTGGAACCTAGACTGCCAGCCACCTCAAGTTTAGACCCATTTTATAGATGTGGAACTGAGACACAGAGAGGTTAGTGACTTGCCCAAGGTCATACAGGAAGTCCATAGTAGAGCAGGGACTTGAACCCAGGACTCCCATGTCCCTAGCCACCAGGCCTCTCTTTCACACACACACACACACACACACACACACACACACACACACTCTCTCTCTCTCTCTCTCTCTCTCTCTCTCCACTCAGATGTTAAAATAGAAATTTAACAGAATAACACAAATGAATCTTTTGAGGTACTTATTAGAAATGAGACAATTCATTTTTGAGATTGTAAATACCTTCTCACCCGGAGAACCTGGAATGCCAACACCTGGAATACCTGACTCTCCTTTGTCTCCTTTTGCACCTTGTAATCCAGGGTACCCTGGTATACCTTGTGAGCCTGGCACACCTGGTACACCTTTTTCTCCAGATGTTCCTAACAATAAAATAAAAAGTATATTAAATCTGTAGCACCCCAGCAATAAAGACAAAAATCTGTTATTGAGATGTTACCTTGAAACGACTGTGGATGTTAGAACTAGAAAACAAGTGAATTGCTGTACTATCTAGTAAACAGAAATAAACAAGAACCTAGCCATCTAAGAAAGTGAATTGGTTTTGGTACTTCCCCTGTTTTATTATACATAAATGTTCAGAAGTGTGCCTATGATTTAGCCATGCACACAACCAAATGCAAAAAAATATTCAGGTTTCCATAAAGAGCAACTGACAAATACAACTTGTAATATACCTATCTGATCAATGGAACCAGAATGATTTCCAGGTTACCTACCATGTGTAGTAGCAACTTAGTAATTAAAAGAGTCTGCCTCTGAGAGGTCGACTGGCCTACTCAGGTGATAATGTGCTCCTAAATATGAGAAAATGTAGAACTGGGCCAATAAGAACCAGAGAGCATGCAGTGTGAACCCCCTTTTCTTTCTCTTGCTCTATCTCAAAGGCCAGTTTTGACTAACAATTAAAATTAATCTAAATAATGTATGAGAACAGAAGTTGGATGACAAATTAGCCAGCCTTGATGTTACTGATTTTTTGGCCTCCAATCTTTTTTTCTTTGCTTTCTTAAATATGTTAGGTATAAACTAACAAATAGCCAATTTTAACTGAGATAAGATTCCCTGTTAAGATGCATTCCTCCCATTCCTCTATTTTAAAAAAATAGAGACTGTCACTAGGACACCACATTTCTGTCACAGTTGTATGCATTCCAACTTTATGACAAAATCTATAACGAAGATACATAACATTTTCAAAACTGGCTGCCTGAATTGTATGTGCAAATCCTACACCTGTGATCCTGAAACAAGTAATTGTGCTGAAGTGTTTGTCCTCATACACAGATCTGAGATTTGAATGCAGAATTTGGGAACTCATTTTAAGAGATTTGTTTTAATATTGATGTAGAAGTGAAAACCAAAGGCATGGAGACCAGATTTTCAGCTGGTGGCATAGCTCCAGAAGTCAGTGGAGCTACACTGATCTATGCCAGCTTAGAACCTCAGTTGAATTCAATGGACCTACACTGACAGATATCAACTAAGAATCTGGTCCTAAATATTTTGCCAAGTGGTTTGGTAAATCTCTATTGTCACTCTATTGTTATTCAACCTTCATTTCCTGCATACGAGTTAGTCCTAACGACATCTGGTTTAATGTGACCACTGAAATAGCTAATCTTGCTGTTTATTTTAACTATCATGTAATTTTCTGGATACACTTTCTGGATAAACTGTCTTCTTCAAACTTAGCTTTTTTTAAAATATACAATTTGTTTTGGATCAGATAAAAAGTTCAGAGATTTGGGAGAAAAAGAATTGGAATGATTTATCCGTTTCGCGTCCTCAAGCTATAATTAGGATTGGAAGGATTAGATTTTTCTTGGAAAATAGATAAATGTCGATTTCACCAAACACACTCAAACAAACAAAAAATATTTCCATTAGTAATAATGGAAATTTACAGATGCTGCTTCAGAAATTATGAGAGTTCAATTTACGGATATTTACTTTGTATATTTTGACTGTGATGTTGACAATTTGTGTTTTAACAATTATAAAGCTTTAAATTTTTGAAACTCAATGTCGATTGTCATTAAATAATTATTGTCTGATCCCTTCCAACTATCTGAACCCCCAGAATTTCCCACAACTGTGAAAATTTAAATGGATAAAAAAACTAAAAAAAGCTGCTTAAAAATAAACATCGATATTACCTGTCAAAATGATCAAAAAATAAAAATTGAATTCTGCCAACCTTTGCTATAATGTACAAAATAGATAACATGTTTATGCTTGCATGCCCTTTTAGCTTTGTCAACAAATACAGGAAAATACCACATTTAAGTATGATTACAGACTGTTTTGACCTGAAGATATTACAAGATATTACAAGGCAGGTTGCCCCACTCCCCATTTGAAAAATAAATGTCTGTGGTGCTCAAGAAAGGTGTCCCAGTTGGCAGAGCTGAAAAATAAGCTCCTGTATTTAATAACAGAACAATTACAGCACAGGCAGAGGCAGTGCAACATCCTATCTACAACTGTACAACAATGTAATACAACCATCTTCTGAAGGAGCCACCTCTAGAGGTGAAAGGTGGTTCAAGTTTTCATGTCCCTTGGGTCCTTGGTCTCTCTGTTCAGACTCCCAACAATAGTGCAGAGTATGATGTAGCCATCTACTTATCCACTAAAATCTGAACTGAGACAACCAACTCTTTTCACAAAGGACACTGAATGAAAGTCAGATGGCACTTTCTTTTGGGCCTTGTGGCAACACATAGCATAGTGTATATGTAGCCACACATCACAGTGAAAAGCAGGCTGCATCCACACTGTGGTGTGTAGTTACATGTGGCAGTGAAAGGCTTTGGCAGCAGGGAAAGACTCCAGCAGCAGGGAACTGCCAGAGTCTTTCCCTGCTGCTTCATTCATGCCAGAACTTTTCACTACTACCAGAGTCTTTCCCTGTGCCGGAGAAAGGCTCTGGCAGTTCCCTGTGGCGGGAAAAGACTCCAGCAGTGGGGAGTTGCTGGAGCCTTTCCCCACTGCAGGAGTCTTTCACTGCAATGAGGAAAGGCTCCAGCATGGGACATTACACTGCTAAAAATAGCAGTGTAGATGGGGGAGGCATTGCTTTGGTGTGTAGAGAGCTATGTAGGGTACATACATATCCTAAGCAGTGCCTCACTGTCTACACTGCTATTTATACCCACGTGAGAGGGGCGTGCAAAGTATGTACACTCCACTCCACCATAAGCGTAGACATAGCCTTGGTCACTACTGACTTGGGCCATATTTAAACCAGTGGCGAAAGTACAGCATCCTCTCTGTTATCCAATCTATGCAAATAACATAGTTTAACAAGAAAATCTTCTTTAACTGAGCACTAACAATAATTATTTTTAACTTCAGGGGTTCAAGGGTCAGAATGTGGCCAGACACAGGAGCACAAGGGGCAATAAGTTCCCTACACCATGTGGAGCCTTTCCACCTCGATTCCAGGCAGAGGAGGAGAACAGGAGTAGTGTGCCACAGTGCTAAGTAATCAGTGAGTAGAGCCTGGACTGTCCCACCACTCCAAACTGCACGCCAGCAGAGCTGAGGCAGCATGAGGTGGGATGTAACCTGCAACCAGCTGAGGGAAGTTATTCCCCTCTGAAGTAAGGAGGAGGACTCAGTCACAATTCCTTCCTGGGCATCTCTCCTGGGGAGACACAGCTATTGGTTAAAGGCTCAATCTATCCCTAAATATTTTAAGATCTGTGTTTCCTTCACTATTTTGACCAGCCACTTTTGACACATATCTTTGTGAAGGTGATATCTCAACAAGCTAAGTTCACACCATGTGGTACCTGGCAAACCCATTTCTCCAATTGACCCTTTTTGTCCTGGAAATCCTGGGTCACCTGGGTATCCTGGAGGGCCTTGATCACCTTTTCGTCCTACGAACAATGAAAAGTGTTACAAGTTCCATTAGTTAACAAGGATTACAAAAGTCTGTGCTAGTTACATTTATAAAAAGCTGCAAACATACCTGGAAGTCCTGGGAAGCCAGGTTCACCATCCTTCCCTGGCATTCCTGCTACACCATAATCCCCTGTTTTTCCCTTTTCTCCTATTGGTCCTTCTTGTCCTGGATACCAAAAAAACCCCAAAAAACTAATTTTCAATTCTTTCGTTAATTTTACTCTCACATGTAAAGTAATAGGCAAATCCTGCATTGTGAGAATCTTCACAGTTGTCACTTCTCTCTACTAAACAAGGAAATGGATGAATTCAAACTTCAGATGTAGTGCAGTAACATTGTAAGAGTTATCTAGCACACCAACTACGTATATGTAACCAAAATCAGCTTTGTTGTTAGTGCACACAATCACAGTATTCAGTTTCTTTTGTAATGTATGTGGCAAGATATATCTTGAAAAAGAGCATGAAAAGAAACATAATACATTCAGAATGGATAAATGTATTTGAGACATCTAGTAGAAAGCTAGTATCCTATTATAATAGGATTAATAATTATTAATTATGTTAATGTGTAATGAGACATCAGACAGTGTCAGGTTGCAACATGAATGACTGAGGTGACTATTTTGCCTTCTAAGCAGGTAACTGTGGGATCTGTCTGTGAACAAGAGGCTGCTTGAGTGACCTCTGTGTTGGCTCAAATGTGAAAGCCCCTGCTACCTTGATTTACCTAACTTTAGACCTTCGTCTAAGAGCCCCCTTATGCTATTGTCCATACATAAGTGTAGTGCCTCTGCTTCTAAGCCATGGCCACTATCCTGTGCACCATTTCCCTTTGCAAAACACAAAATGAAGACAGTTCCAAAGGAACTGACAATCTTAGGCTACGTCTACACTACGGGGGGAGGGGGATCGATTTCATATACGCAAATTCAGCTACGGGAATAGCGTAGCTGAATTCGACGTATCTGATCCGACTTACCCCGCTGTGAGGACAGCGGCAAATCGACCGCTGCGGCTCCCCCGTCGACGGCGCTTACTCCTACCTGGGCTGATGGAGTACGCGCGTCGATTTGGGGATCGATTATCACGTCCCGACGAGACGCGATAAATCGATCCCCGAGAGATCGATTTCTACCCGCCGATCCGGGCGGGTAGTGAAGACAAGCCTTGAGAGAGAAACGGAGAAGGCAGCACATATAGAGAAACCCAGACGAAAGGATCACTCTGAATTAGATTTTTTTACCTTTATATTTTGTTAGTTGATTCACTTCTTGTTAGCATCATACAATAAATTAGTCTTAATAAGGATGCTGGAGAGTAGCTACTGAAATTTTTAAAACAAGAAGCGTTGAAAAATGGCTTTAGTTTGAAATTGAATTTTTTCAATGAACATTGTTGAAAGATTTCATTATTAAAAAAAAATATGGTGCCTTTTACCCAACTGAAAAGGTTACTGAAAAGATCACTGAAAGTTTTAATTTACCGAAAAATGGATTAGCGTTAAAACCAAAAATGTCAATAATCATTTTGATAATGATTTTTATAAAAAAATTAACAAAAAAAATGCATTAAAAAAACAGCAAAAAATTGGGTCTGTTTCAAAACCTTTGAAAGGAAAACAACTTTGAGGTTTCAATATTTTTCAAGAATAAAGGTTTAAATTTTCTGACCAGCTATTGCGGTTACTGTGGACACACTTAAAATGTTTCTTCTGTTGTGAGAGATTCTGCTGATTCAAGAGATACTTTTTTCTCCTAAGGATGTGCTTAAAATGAGAAAAAATGATTGGTAGAACCACTGATTTCCCGCAAACCAGTAGAAAACTTTTAAATTTGCCACTGTATACCAGAATGACACCTTTCCCTAGGGAGTGTTGAATAAACTTGGAGATAAATGTTTAGTTGGCTATGCGAAGCTCCTAGATTTTGATTTTTGAAAGCTGGCTTTCTAAAACCAAGATGTAACAGAGGACAAACAGTAAGCATCACCTTTAACTAAGCATCACCTTTAATACATAATAGATAAAGATCAGTACTTATCCAAATGTAAAGATAAAAGTTTACCTTTTTCTCCTGGGTCTCCCTTTTGGCCTTTCATATGTTCCATGTCCGTTGGCTTTATGGTTCCTGGTAATCCTGGTAGACCACCTTCACCTTTACTCCCTTTGAAACCAGGATCACCTCGTGGCCCTGGCGTACCCGGAAAACCTGAAGTACCTGCAGTGAGAGAATACCGGATAGAACACCACAGTAACGTATGATGTGTGACAGATACGTGCAAAACAAAGTAATTACTAATTCAAACTGCGAGCTAAGTGTACCAAGGTCAGGGGAGCCTGATTTACCTCCACAGGGACAGGATGGGGGCATTTTTTACTCCATGTTCCCATGGGGGTAGCTGTGTTGCAAGGGAGGTTGAGTTCTGCCAACCAGAAAGCTGCTTTAATTTATGACCAGGCTCCACAGCAGCCCTGCCTAAGGAAGTGGCCTGGAAGGATGTTTAAATCACTGCACCTTTCAGGTGGTGTGGCCCTCCCACTTTTCCACCTACCTTGTCCCAGAAGAATGGGATTGGGGTTGGAAGGAAGCTTCTGTTATTGTCGTTCCCTCTCCAACCCCTTCCATCAGATACAATGTGCCCAATTTTCAAATGGGGGCACCTTATTGTAACACCCCCATGGCAAAGTCTTATAGAATTTAATGACAATCTTTCTACATTTTTTTTTTAAACCCACCTAGGCAAATTTAACGATAGAATCCTATGGGATGGCTAGAACAACCTATAGGAAGGATTTAACTCTCCTTTAAATTCTATATTTTTTAGCATAATTTCTATTGAATCCTCCCTGATCTGGCTGGTCCTTACCCTGCTCTTGCATGGAAAAAAACCTCTGGCTTAGTGCATCCTATTCTTGGTGTCCAGCTTTGCTAACAAGGCCACTCAAATCAAAACAACATACACTTCAGTCCACACCTCCTCCCCAGACATGGCTATTTCCAAGGCCTTGTCTTCACTAGGAAAATAAAAGATGTATTTTTAACATGTTAAAATCATAGTGTAGCCAAGACAGTTTCACTTCTAACATGTGTTAGCTAGTCATGGTAAACCGTAGTGGTGGAGTCTATGTTTTATCTTGACCTGTTAACACATGTCAAAAATACACTTATTTTCTTAGTGTGGTCATGCCCTGGTTCCTTCTTTAGGAATTCTCAGCCCCAGTGTCTGGCTCCCACCTGCCTTTTTATCAAGGGTGGAGTTAATGAGCCATGTCTTCAACAGTGAGTCAGCAGGAACCAATCAGCAGCTCCCTGCAGGGTTCTAATACCTGCTAACAGGGAGGGGGTAAAACCAGACTCCTGCCACTTTTTTACAAATTTAAAACTTCTATAAAACCTGTTCATTTCTTGTGGAGTTTTACATAAAGGTGTAGGGCATCTACCCCATAAATAGATGCTCAGACTGATGCATATTCATGCTGAGGTGCCAATTTAAGTATTTTAGGACAGGAATGGCCTATTAAGGTTGAAAACTGAGCTTAATAAATCAGTGTCTATACTACATTCAGATTCCATGCTCTCAGTGGCTCAGTGCAGGGGCGATGGAGTCTTCCTAAAAGTGGGGGAGGGGGCCCCTGTGTGGCCCCATCCCCCGGTGAAGCCGGAAGCCGGAGTCTGGTCAGGTAGCCCGGGCCCCTCCACCTGCCCGGGATAGGGGGGACCGAGAGCAGCCCCCAGCCCATGTCCTTGCCCCCAAGACACCGCACCCAGGGCAGGTGGAGGGTCTGTGGCTCCCCATAGCTGCCTACGCGGCTCTTACCCCGACCTGGCTCCAGCTTCTGGCCTGATTGGGGGGCGGGTCTTGGGGGGATGAGGAGGGGCAGGGGACCGGGCACTGGGTGAAAAGGGGACGGCCCAGGCCAATCAACTTTCAAAAAGTGGGAGAGCCATGGCCCTTTGGCCCCCCCAGTTCTGGTGCCCCTGGCTCAGTGTCTTTTGCTTTAATGACTATACCATATCTTAGATAAAAGTTTTAAACTTCCATTAACATTGTAAATATGCTAAACAGGAACTCAATATAACATGCAGATCCTGACTCCAATATTCTGTCCTCCTTGAACGTCGAAACTCATAGTGGTTTTTTTAAATGACTTTAGATTCACATTCTAATTGGAGGCAATCTCTTTTAATGACTTCTCGCTATATCTTCATTTGTCAAAAATTCCTACCTTTTTCACCCTGTAATCCTGGATTTCCTAGTGGCCCGGGAGCACCTGGGATTCCAGGGGTTCCCATAACTCCCATTTCTCCTTTGATGCCTGAAACCAAAGCAAAATAATATTTAATAGAAATGTAATTGACTAAAATAAAATAAGTAACAGAAATTGAATGACTTACTGCCTGTATTACATTATATTATTCATTAATAAAAATTTAGTAAGTAATATGTCTAGTAAACAACATATGTTCCTTAGGTCTCAGAAAACAAAACCTAATCATCCAAGTATAATCTCTTAACAAATTCCATTTAAATATATAAATTTTTATAATATATATATATATATATATATATATATATATATATATATATATATATATATATAAAAGAGTAATTTGGTCAAGAAATACAGTTGGGTTTTTTAAAATGGTTAGCACAGGATTCCCAGAATCTTTTATTATATTTTATTTTCAAATTTATGACTGAGCCCACCTGAAATATTTAAATCCCATCCATCCCACCCAAAATAAGCTAACCCAGAACTATGGGCTCTGTCCTGTCAGTTTGTTTGCCAGGTGCGTTTTATATATAATATCATATACATGGCAAGCCCAGTAGGCTGTTAAAATAGTTTGCAGTGAGGCAGTTAAATTAGTAATCACATCTCAGAACCAAATTGCTAGAGAAAGAAACAGTAAAAAAAATAGATGAAAAGTAGAGACTCCAGATCAATCCAAAATAGAGAGTTCTTGACAGTTCCTTAAAATTCCAAAGTAATGAGATGGAGGGTCAGATGCTAATCTCAGTTGCAGTTACAATACAATTGCTCCAGATTAATACTTGTTTTATTGAGATCAAACACTGCCTAAACATCAGGGATGAGTCTGACAGAACAGCAGTATTGTTTGTTTTTTAAAGGTGGATCCTTAGCCACAATTTAAGGGCTTAACCTTGAAAGCTATGTAGCTCCGATCCACCAGAACACAGTGTTTTGCTGGATCTGAGCCTGAGTACTCAGACTCTTTCGGAATCAAATCCTAACTGCAATGAAAGGCATACAACTAAGTGGCATAATGACACAGAATTTGACACAACTATGATTTAATAAAAAAGATAGATACTGTTTTCTCCACAGACTATTCTTAATTTGTTTTGCTTACTTAAAAAACCAGATCTTTAATTTACTATTGGTATTTGAAACAGTCAAAAAACCCAAAAGATTAATTTTCTGAAAGCAAAAATGCATACCTGGAAAGCCTGGAAGTCCACCTTTTCCTTGTGGACCAGGTGCGCCAGGTAAACCTACCAGACCTGGTAGCCCACTCTGGCCAGAGCTACCCTTATCTCCTTTTGGTCCTGGCATATCTAGTCCTGGGATACCTGGGTAGCCCCTCTCTCCCTTTGTTCCAGGAAATCCTACAGGGAAAAAACCCCAACTCTTAATAGAGCACATAGGACTTTATTAATCAGATTACAGTATAAAGTACAAATATGTTCTGTAATTGTGCATCTTGTGGAAAACAAAGCACATTTCTTTATTAGTAGAGGAAAACAAAGTGAAAAAGTCCTCATAATCTAATTTATCCATTTCTATTTTTAATCTGCTACATCAGCTGGTATGTGCAGCCTGCAGAGATTTAGTGAGGAAGCCTTCAGTTTTAGGTCACAGAGGTGAAGTCTGATGACGTTCTGGTTTTCTAAAGCTTCTTATCCACGGAGTTTACATTTTTAAAAGGCTGGAAAATATTATAAAAGCTGCCTACCACTTCCCCCCATATTAATGCCCATAAGATCCATAAAATTGATTCCAGATATAAATGAAAAAGGAAGAACACACAAAACCAGCAAGTATTTTGTATCACCTTTTGGTCCCTGTAGCCCTGGTCCTCCTGCAGGACCGGGGGGCCCTGGAGGGCCTATTCCTGGCACACCTGGGGCACCTTGTGAACCTGGTAATCCAGCTGAACCTGGGTCACCTACCGGGAAAAATAAAGCATAAGCCAATTATTTTGCCATATTACTTTTTTGGCTTGCTTGGCGCAGATAGTAGACAGGCACTTTGAGCAAAATCCCCCCCCCCCTCCTGCAAGGGGCCAGCAGAAGGCCTATGCATCATTTAAGTCATTAGTGTTTTCTTAATGGCTGTTCCAAAAGCAATGGGGAGAGGAAGGGCTGCACAGCCAGGTGGGCAGGAAGGAGGCAGAGAGGGAAGGGAAATGGACATTATATCTGGTGGTGCACAGGTCTTTTGCTGGCTTTCTGCCCAGGTGTGAATTTCAACCATTAAGATTTATTTTTAAAAAGTGTAAAAAATGTTACTACTAATGAGCTACAAGGAGTCTGGTGGCACCTTAAAGACTAACGGATTTATTTGGGCATAAGCTTTCGTGGGTAAAAAACCTCACTTCTTCAGATATAACCTTCAGATGCATCTGAAGAAGTGAGGTTTTTTACCCAAGAAAGCTTATGCCCAAATAAATCTGTTAGTCTTTAAGGTGCCACCAGACTCCTTGTTGTTTTTGTGGATACAGACTAACACGGCTACCCCCTGATACTTGATGCTAATGAGCTGTAACTTTGATTTTTTATAATTACCTTGGATTCCTGGCTGACCAGGTACACCTGGAAATCCTTGCTCTCCTCGTAAGCCAGGCAAACCAGCATTTCCTTTTTCTCCAGGGAAGCCAGCTGGGCCCTGTGGGCCTGGTAATCCTTTAGGACCCGGGAGACCCACTCCAGGGTCACCCTTAAGGTGCAAATAATATAGATTAGGAGTCAATATACAATAAATTAAGTGTTTTTAAATTAAGCAATTGGGAGGCAGATCATCATACCGGCCTTCTCTGGATATATGCTAAATTACCCCAGATGAGAAGTTGGCCTACTATACTTTTCTTAGTACCAGCAACAGCTCTGTATTGTTGATAACACAAATAGTAATTGAAAAGAACAACGTAAACTGCAAACACTCACTTTTTGACCAGGTAAACCTGGTGTGCCTGGTAAACCATCAAAGCCAGGACGCCCTTGAGCCCCTGGCTGACCTGATGTGCCAGGCTGACCTGGGAAACCTACAAAACAAACACACATAATCAGGGTCTCAGTAAGTTAACCCTAAAGTTTCTTCTGCCTTTTAAATGAACTATTCACACTCACACAGAGAGGTATTAAACAGGGTCAAGTCGGTCTCCTCAAATGCCAAACTTGTGAGGGCTGAGCACTTCTTGTGAGGGGCTGTGCACTCCCAAATCTCAATGACTTCAATAGAGTTTAGGGTGCTCGGCACCTTGCAGGATTTCGTCTTGGGTGAATGAAGTAATATATATATATATATTTAATGACTGATGTTGAATTAATATTTGCACAGGTTCACCTCATTTAGAAAAAACATGCCTTCTTTAAAGGAAAGAATGCATTCTAGTAAACTTTCTGAACTTCTGTGGATCATTTAAAGTAGACCTCACAGAGCACTAGTCTGCTTTGCATAATCATAAATGCATCTCCTTTTCCACACAAAAAGCTAGATTCAGCTTTGAGGTTCAGTCCCTGACAAGGGGTGGTGCATAGCTGTGCTGCCCAAGGAGGAACTCGGGGAAGGAGTTGCAACTATGAGACATAATTCATTTCTTGCTCCTTACGCCGAGGGTAAAGCAATTTACTGCAGCCCTTTACTGGATGCAACTTATTTCCTCACTTCCAGATCCACTAATTGATGAGTCAGATGTGGGTGGAACCAGAGCTCTGCCCATTTCCCTCCCGTTTAGAACTTCCATGTGGCTGGCAGACCAGGTGCCAGCTCATGCCACTTATAATATCTCTATCCCATGTTATAAGGTAATATTTGAGTGTTTGCTCTGTAACTGTAGAAGTGTTTGCTCTGAAGCTGTAAACCCCCACAGTCAGGAGAGAAGCATTACCAAGTATGAAATACTGGTTCACCATAGGAGGTGTTATCTCCTGCCCAACAAAAGAAGGTCCATAGACACCAGACACACCATTGTGGAACATCAGAGGACAAAACACTTGGTTAATTGCTCCCTCCCGTGTCCCCTCCCCCTCTATGAAGCAGAGACAGCTTGAACTCTGGGGGAAGGGAACAAACATCCCCGATAAGAAGAAACTGGTGCTATCACTATGCTGATTTGACTTTGAGAGGGCAAGATTTCTAAGCATAAGCAAGGAATCCTGAGACATTTAGCCCAAAAGACATATTGAGGATGCTTATTATAGAAATTTGTATCATCTTTTGGAACCTAAGCCTGTAAGTCATTTGTGTGTATGGTTGTTTGCTTTAACCCTGTGAATAACTCTCTCATTTCTTGTTCTTAGCTAATAAATCTTTATTAAATTTATTATAGGATTGGCTACAAGCGTTGTCTTCTGTGTGGGATCTAACATGCAATTGACCTGGGATAAGTGATCAGTCCTTTGGGACCGGGAATAAACTGAACATTGTTGTGATTTTTGGGGTAAGGGACCATCTATCACAAAGGCAAGCTTGCCTGGGTGGCAAGATAGACTGGAGTACCCAAGGGGACTGTCCGTGACTCCATGTTTATGCTGTCGTAGTGCCTGAGGTGTTCATATTTGATACTTAGTTGGTGAAATCTGAGTATAGAACTCACAACCAATTTGGGGTTTGTGCCCTGCTTCTTCGCACTCTGCCCTGAGGTTGGTACTCATGCCCTTGAGTATCTCCAGATAGCCTGACAACTCCTTCCAGCCCATCTGCTATTCAGATAACAGATATGCAGCTTGGATTCACAATAAAGTGAGCAATAATGCAAATTCACATGGGGATTTGAGGAAAGGGGGGTTACTTGCCATTACTCTCTACCCTGGCTTCACAACGCTGGGTCACAATCCAGCACTGAAAGAGTGAAAGCAGTGCTATGAAGTATATCTTCCATACGTTAGTAAGGGTACGTGTAGTTTAGACGCGATAAATCGATCCCCGATCACTCTCCTGTCGACTGCTGAACTCCAGCTCGGCGAGAGGCGGAAGCAAATTCGACGGGGGAGCCGCGGCAATCGACCCCGCGCTGTGAGGACGCGAGGTAAGTCGAACTAAGATACGTCGACTTCAGCTACGCTATTCTGAAGCTGAAGTTGTGTATCTTAGGTCAATTCCCGCCCCCCCAGTGTAGACAAGGCCTAAGAGACAGACATATATGGCCAAGGACTTGTTACTGTGTAGTTTTCTTACCTTTAGGGCCAGGAGGCCCAGGAAATCCTATTCCTGGCTGCCCAATAGCACCTTTTTCTCCTGGAAGTCCAGGTTTTCCTGGAATCCCAGGATCCCCCCTGTCACCTTTGAAAACAAGACAGACACAGTACATTAAGCACTTATGCAAAAAACAACTTTGGGGGGGTGGGAAATCCTTACTAGCAACAGAGAGAAAATTCAAGAGATAATTGTACCTTGGACTCCAGAGAAGCCAGGTGGCCCTGGGAAACCATCTGACCCTGGGGGACCAGGCAGAGGAATGACTTGTCCTGCTTCACCCTTTGGCCCTAGAAAGGTAAAGTTGATGAATCAATACTTGCAAGTAAAAAGGCAAATGTATTAATACACAAGGAGGTGTATATATTCTGAGATACTAGAGATGCCCATTGGTTTTTGTTTTCCTGTTTTTACTACTCATCTCCAGTGCACTGATTGGAAGATGAAAAAGGCCCAAGCATGAAAGAAATACATGAAACCCAAAGAATTCTGGCTGTCGTTTTGACTGCCACAAATCTGTATCTGCCATGTGAACCCACCAAGACGCACCGACACAGGTACACCAGTGCCAAAGGGCTAGACTGTGACTTAAATGACATGCCAGTGGAAAGGAGTAAAGGGTATGTGTGTGTACAAAATACCCTTACAAAGCTGTGTGGGTTAATCAGATATTGGTTTTGGGCACATAAATGGGTGTGGAGTGTGTGGGAAATGTGCAAATGCTTGGCTGCATGTATCCTTATTCTCAGGCCAGTGCATCGAGATTCTGACACCCTTACTCACATTGAGTAGCCCTGGTAACTACAGTAGGATTTCTTGTGAATGAGGGTATCAAGGTATGGACCAGCCCCAAATTACTACCCCTCAGGATCAAGAGGGAGCAGGACAGGAATAGTAACTCCACAGGGTGAGAATCACGACATCTCCTGGGGCTTCTCCTGGAGTGGGGCAGTTTATGCAGTAACCCTTGCACAGGCCTGTGCCCAGTGGAGTGGAAAGAGTTACGTTAACACAAAAGGGACTAATGATCTCCCGGCTTTGTTCTGGGAGACTCTGTAAGGAAACTATCTGTAAGCATTCAGGGCTGCAAAATACACTGTAAGGAACAAATGCTGATGACCTAATAGATCCCATCTATCTCAATTTCCTATGACACATGTACCTGTTAAAGAGAAAACGTCATTTCCCCCCTCTCAGTATCTAGTGTGTTACCTGGACGGCCTGGTCCACCTGGGTTTCCTGGAAAGCCTTTATCTCCTTTGTCACCAGCTGGTCCAGCAGGTCCTACCCCTGGAAGACCAGGCTGGCCTCTTTCACCACGTACCCCAGGAAATCCACTTGAGCCAGGGGGACCACGTTCTCCTTTCAGCCCAATTGTACCCTAATTTTAGGGAAAAAGCAGTAATATTTACAGTACCTCTCACACAAATAATGCCTTACAAGTGATCTGAAAAGCTTACTAGTCTTTGTCAGATTCATCTATGATTTTGTGGCTTCTAGACTGGATTCACTGCAATGTACTCTTTGGGCTCCAGTTTGCATTACTGAAGCCAATGGACATTTTACCACTGACTTCATTGGAAGCAAGATTGGGTCTCATATGGAAGAGCACTTGGAAGCTACACCTGTTGCAGAATGCAGTGAAGGGGTCATTTAATGACCAGTTCTCTGATGAGTACACCATCATTTCCAACTAGGATTTAAATCACGGAATGTTGATTTATACAGTCCCAGAATCAGCACCACAAAATAGTAACTGACTTCAAGGAAGTATCTGGATTTTAGAAATAAAAACCCAGAAAATTTCAGAAATACAGAATTCCAATTTTTGGGTGATTTCTATTATTCAAAATAGGAAATTGTAGCAAGAAAAGTGAATCCAGTTTAGAGTTCTGTGCTAAATGCCTCAAATAGAATAAAATATAAAATAAAAGCATATGTGGGGCATTCAGAACCATTTTTCCTCTTTCAGGTCCTCTGAAATTACAGTTTGCTGGTCTTACTCTACAGGATACATCTGAATAGGGACAGGACAGAACTGGAGCCAGCAACCTGTCCATCAGGTGCATTTATGAGACAAAACAGGTAAGCTTAAAGTAAATTATATGCCAAATGTCGCTAACAGATATTTTCTAAAAGGCAAGAAAATATGGCATTCAAGCTTCCCAAAACTGCAGTGACAAATCTAGCTATAGATATTGGAAGTGGCTGCTGTGAAAATGACTGTGATCTCTTCACATCATAACTCGATCAGAAGAAGAACATTCCTTGAACAATGGGCTAGATTCTGACTATCAGCAGAGCCCTCACCAAAGTATTGCAGGTAAGTTGCACCTGCCCAGGATAAGCCGAGAGAGAGACTGTGACTCAGAGACACATTTCTGAGTCACAGTGCCTCCCCTACTTTCTCCTTGATCCCGGGGGTAGTAATTTATTGATGGTCTACAACTACCCCCATGATCTTGCCAGCAATTTTCTGGGGAAGGGAAATGGAACCAGCTCTGCCCATTCACCACAGTTCTGGGGAGGAAGCAATAGGGCAAGTAGGTCTGGTTATTCCCAGGTACCAGGCCACACCATCTAAGTAAGCCTTACTTACTCCCATAGCATATACTCAGAGCCTGAATGTAGCTCAGTGACCCTACCGTCATGCAAACATTCTTAGCTGTTTAGTAGTATGGGCCTCATTCTTATACCCTTAGCAGTCCCAATGAAATCCTCCGTTGAGAGTAAGGATTCTACTCAAATGAGTCGGGGTGTGAGAATTTGGCTCAAAGAATGAGACAAGTAAACATAAACTGCATATTATATAACAACTACATATAATTAGTGAACTAGAAGATAGCATGCAAAAATGTAGACACACATACCGATGCCCCTTTAGGGCCCTGGACACCTGGCAGGCCATCTCTCCCTGGCCTTCCTTCTCTTCCAGGAACACCTGGTTGCCCTGGGAATCCAGGATCTCCTTTATCACCTTTTATATTAGAATCAAAGTAAATGTCTCCGGGCTCTCCCTTTGCTCCTGGGCTACCAATCAGTCCTCGCTCACCTGGAGAACCCTGAAATTATACACAATTCCAGCACCATTCAATGCCTATTCAATGCATTCTTTTTCCCAGCCAAAAAGAAAAAAAATCTTCAAGTGTAAAGAAAACCCCCCTAACGTTCATCCCAGACACTGAACAGTAAGCAAAAAGAGTGGATTTGCCAGGACAGAGAATGCAAATTAACTGATAATGGCCATCATAACAGAAACTTTTCTTTCTTGGTCTCCTTACTAGCTTCTACAGTTTTCTAATTCTGAATGTTTGTATTAATTGTTTGAATAGGAACTAAAGGCCATGTTTTTGAAAATGGTACTCTAATTGTTCATATATTGACCATAAGGATTCAGAGTTCACCTTCTATAAGGCCTCGATGTCAAGATAATTTCGTAATTCTTAATATAGCCGTTCCTCAAGTTATGGTTTGATAACAAGCATATTATGATTTTGTATGTAACCAATTGTTTCTAATACTTCTACCTACTTGCTATTACTTGAATCTCTGTTCTTTGTTAAATAAGCTTATACTTGTTTTCACTATAAACAAATCTAAGTGCTGTGAGTTGAGCAGAGTGGTGCTCCTGAGATGAAACTGGTAAAGTGGGGTGTGCTATTCCTTTGGGAGTAGCAAATTTGTGAATTCTGTGTGTGTCCAGTGAACCAGGGGCTGGTCACTCCAGGAGGACACTCGGAGGGCTCAACAGTTGGAGCTTACCTATCGCTAACCTGTAGAGAGAGAGTGGGGCCTGCGTACGCCTGGTGGAGAGTGCTTGTGTTGCCCATTACTGGTGGAGTTGGGGAGCTGACCCTCAGCAAGCAAATGCAAGGCTTCCTCACGCTAAGGGCAGATGGTAGCAAGGTGCCTTATAATGCTACCCCTGGGAAACACCACAAGAGAATTTTTTTTGTTCTTGCTTAGAAGTCATTTTTCCCTCTCTTTCTTCCCCTAGATCAACAGGACTTCCCAGCCACAGTTTGTTTCAGAAAGGCCAAATCAAGAGCTTTTATCTGTCAATGCCAGCTCCCAGTAGAGCATTTTGTTTCTTTTTAATTTTTGTTTTTATTTTCAAAAAAATCAGTGAACAAATATACAATACGTTACAAATCATTCTTATCCCTGTAGTACTTACACACACACACTTTTCTCACAGATTCTAACAGATTGTCTACTAAATTCCATCTAACATTTATGTAAGTCTAGCTAATGAAACAAGAGTAAAGGCTAATTATTACATGATGAATGTTACTTTCTCCTTGTCTATCTTGTTTTATTTGAGCTATCCAAGGAAAACATAGTTCCGCCGATGAATAGCTTACAATTTAATGACCGAATTGTATTTCAAGGGCTTCCACCCATTCTTATAGCTCCCTACATATTATCCTGAACCTATGTATAATTCTTTCATGGAAACATTTTCTCTAATTGAAAAAGAAAAATGAAAGGGTCCCAGTCACCAGGGAAGTGAAGCTGAGTGAAAACTTCAAAGGGAAACTCCTCCTGCTAATATACGCTGTGCTTCCACCCTTCAGACCTGAACCAGCACCCCTCCTAAATCAATAGGAATCCTTCCATTGGATTTAGTGGGTGGTGGATCAGGCATGGCCTCCAGCAATGTGAGCCTGCCAAGCTGGGCTCTCTCTAGCCTATCTAAGCTAAACTAAAAGCTAACTCACCAGCTGTTTAATGAATCTGTTTTAACTTTTCCAAGCAAAACAAAGTTAAAAGCATCCAGGATACCAGCAAATCCTTGTTTGAAGAGAGGGGTGAAAGGAGACTAAAGGAGAAGGAAGAGATGTAAAGGTTTAGCAATATCCACAGTAAAAGATTATGCTATGTTACTCAAGAAATGATTACAATTAGTAGAGAATCCATTTTGCTATTTCCCTCCTCCCCAACAGATCCCATTTACATTACTGTAAATTAAACAGCATGATGATGTCATTTGGTTTCCCATGAGGAATTTAAACACAGATAAAATATCACCAAAAAGACCTAGCTTTGGATAAATCAGGCCAAAATAGCCTGTATGTAAGTGCTCAGTCCACTCACATCTGGGCTGAATTTGGCTCCCAGTGTCAAAAGCTATATTATAATGCAGCAATATTTAAAGCTGATCAGGGCCACCCAGAGGATTCAGCGGGCCTGGGGCAAAGCAATTTCGGGGGCCCCTTCCATAAAAAAAAAAGTTGCAATACTATAGAATACTATATTCTCGTGGGGGCCCCTGTGGGGCCCGGGGCCTGGGGCAAATTGCCCCATTTGCCCCCCTCCCCCCCCGGGCGGCCCTGAAGCTGATACTCTAAGTAACGGCACTACTAAGATGCAATTTGCTTTTCTAACCTTCCTTTATTCTTTCTAAACCACTTCTTTTATTCTGTAGCTATTTAGAAATCACATTTGGTGCAATATACTACAGATTTCCCCTAGTTTAGACAAATTGCTAAAATATATTGCATAATATATTTTAACAACAATGAAATTATACTAGATGGTACTGTACTATACATACATGTAAACACACAATAGCAAATAGTCATTATAAACCTCCTCTGCAACACGAAAGGAACAGTCAGAACAGATTTGGCATCTGATTCAGGTAAAGTCCTGCTTCTTATCCAAATGTACCACTTAGCTGACTGAGCCATAAGGCCAACTGTTTTCTTGAGGTCATGCAGTGGCTAAGTGCAGTTTTACTGCAACTCACTTCTACAAGCTTTTCTCCTCCCATAACTAAACCACACTACCACCTAATTGATTTTAATACACACAACCAATCCTTTAGCATCGGTTAATGGGGCTACTACACAGTAGCACTGAGTGTCTCCTGTGACATGCCTAACAGAAAACAAATATGAAACATTTGAAAAACATTTACTTACAGGAACCCCTTCAAGACCGTTGAGTCCAGGCACACCCCTATCTCCTTTGGCTCCTGGCTGTCCTGGAAAGCCTTAAAAAGAATATGAAAAATAAAACAATATGTACTATAGATATGGGTACATTATAGCTTACTGTGTTTTAGAGGCTTTGAGGTCCTTCTCAAATGGTGCCCAATTCTGCCCTCAGTTACACCCATGCAACTCTACTGAAATTAATGAAGTTGCCTGGGCATAACGGAGCTCAGGATCTAACCCAGTATATGTGCATGAGGCCTGGGAAGAAGATACATAGCACACAACTCAATTACATAAGTTGGGCAGCATGCCCTGAATTCAGCCCACTAACTGGAACTGACATTTCCAGACTGCAATTCACTGAACCACCACAGAATTTTCATTCTGTTTCACCACCTCCCAAACACTGACACAGTGCACATATATAATACAAAAGCACTGTTCATATGTACCTATTTTCTGACAGACAGCAATTATTCTCCAGACTGATAATTTCTGTTTGGCAGCAGTAGTCAATACTGGAGACCAGGGATGTGATTAGGGCTTAACGCTAGGTCAGAGTACATAAAAATGTGTCATAAAAATGACACCTCTCTAGGGCTCTCATTACATATTGTTTGTAGAGCCGTCACTTTTTAGGTTTACAGAGGGATTTAAATAGAAAAGGTTAATTTTTATCCAGCAGCCCCTCTGCCGAACACAATTTCTTCTGGTGGCTGCCCATGCTTCCACCAGAATTTGGCCCTATAAATCAAAATTCACTGTAAAATCATAAATGGATATAAAATAGTATTTAAAATATTTCCATGAATATAATAATCTGAAAACATGGGGGGAGGTTAAAATCACTTAAAGGCAAGCAATGTATTTTTCAAGAAAAAATGATTTTATTAAAATCATAGGTCCCGATACTACAAAAGGATCCTTTAAGCCATCTCAACACCATGATGCCCAAGGGATGAAAGAGAAAGTCTTACTCCCCCTGAGAAAACTAAGTTGCTGTGTCAGGGTCAACCATGATCTGGCCTTAATAACTCAATTCAGTATCAGATCTCAGCACAGTTCTGAGCATGTGTGATTTCTAGGTTGCAAACTTTAAAAGCAGGATGATTCCAGTTGAAGTCCTACTGAAAACCAGTCAGGTCCCCACCACCAAGAGAAAGATTAATGAAGAAAAAATACTACATATAGCTATTTGTTATTGACAAACCCTTTTCAAATTGAGATTGCCCTTTCATAATCCTTGGGAAAACAACATTTAGGTCAGGCTTTCAAAAGGGCTCAGAGTTGTCTGAGTTCTGCTCCTTTTGAAGGCAATAGTAAAAACCTGTTGATTTCAATGGAAGCAGACTTAGGCCACTACTGAGCATTATGGAAAATCCTGCTCTTTCATTATTTTCAGGAATGAGTCGATTAGTGGAAAAATATTAATTTATGACACATACAGATGCAGAGTTGTGATTCTGGTTTGTTTGTATAGCTTTTGGTTTTTACCTGGTGGACCCGGTGGCCCTTGTGGCCCTGGATGTCCAGGAAGCCCAGATACATCACAAAAGGCACAACCATCACCTTTATCACCTGCAAAAATAAAAAAAGATTTAAGAGGACTACAAGCAGATCCTTTAAGAAGAAAACACCCTCAAGACATTGTATGTTGATTGAGAGAAAGTAAATTTGTTAGCCAAATGCTTAAATCAATTTTATGAGCAAATTTATTTAAAAATTTTAATTGTCTTTTTAAAAAAACTTCAAATTCCTTTTTGTGTGACAGTACTGATGTGTAAAACTTTATTAATAGGAAGGGGGAAAAGATAATCTGACTGAAGAGGGAACAAACAAGAACTAGTGTAGTATGTGCCTGATTAAAAACAAAATTAGATAAAAGGGGGAAAATGGGGACTCTGGAACTCACATAGATTTTGTGGGTTTGGAAAAACAGTGACTGCAAAGAGACTTTGGGACCAAATTCTCTCCTGGTGTAAATGGGGGCAAACCCATTGATTTCAGTGGTGTTTTGCAGATTTATACCAGCCCTGCTAAAATCAACAGAGCCATATCCATTTACAGAGTTCAGCTCTTAGCTTTTCTCTGAACCCAAGCAAAGGAAAGGGCCAGGAGGAGGAAAATGTGGGATGCTTTGTTGCTGATTAGAAGGATAGGAGACCTGCTCTGCGAGAAAAGTAACGTTTTATCCTTGAGAGAGAAATGAATTTGGACATATCAATGCATTTGAGAAAGCAAGATCACTACGGATCAGAGGGCAAAGGCAATTGGCATTGCAGACAGGGAAATGGAACTTGAAAGTAAATATATGTAAGAAAATTACAGTTGAGAAGAGCATTGCAATGGAGACTGTTTCTCAGCAAAGTGCTGCAATCTTTCTAGTTTTCTATACTTCACCCTATAAAATAACCACTGTACTATAGAATAAATTAAATCTTTATTTTCAATAGCTTTTGATGTTGTCACTCGAAAACACACTGGTTTTTTAAAAGTCTCCCTACTCAAGTCAGGCTGAGCACACCCAGCCACAATGGAACAAAAGCAGAAATCTCTAAAAGCAACATATTGGTAAAATAATGGATGAAGGAAAGTAGTAGATACAGCACTACAGAGGGTTTGGCCAAAAAGCCTGCCCGTAGGTGAGCTCAGCCTGAATTTGATTGGCTGTTTGTGCTATACTGTGTGAGTCTGACTCACCAGTAAAAGGATACTTCTGTTAGAGCATTTTTAAGTGGAATTTTTGTTTGTTCTTTAAAGAAACTGATTTGAGTTCAGCCTCTTGGCTTTCCAAAAATGAAGCACATGAAAAACTCTACAACTTTCGCAATATACTGTGATTCCTCCCTAATATAATGAAAGAATTAACTTCTGTTTCATGACTCAGGACTGGATCCTGCAAGGTTTAAGTTCTCTCAATCCTGGGGGGAAAGCAGGAAAAGCTCAGCACCTTGCAGATCAGGCCTTTAGTCAACCAAACTCTGTGCTGACTTAACAGCCTGTGTAACCCTATCAATTTCAATAAGTTACATGTGAATCAGTGCAGACTTTGACAATCTCTGGATTCCCTTTAGGATCTTTTAGTATTTTCCTAACATTAAAATACATATTGGCCTAGATTCACAAAGGTATTTAGGCAACTAAGTCTGGGTTTAGGTGACTAAGTCCCAGTTTTAGCATCCACTACAATTCACAAAATTCCGGCTGAATCTAGTAGGTGCCTAAACGCACCCAGCACCTAAGGTTTTGCAGTAAAAAGTTCCCTTGGTGCCTGTTTCTGCCTCTGGGCATACACACTGCTGCCTGCCTCTAGGTGTCCAAGCACTTATCTCCTGCCTAAGCCCCAGAGTGATTTTACAAACTGGGGAAGACAGGTGTACATCTGCCTAACTTGCAAGTTGGGCCTGATGTGGGGGGCAGGGTGAGAAAGCTCATGCACAAGCATGTGAATGACTCTATAGCCTGGTGGTTAGAGCACTCGCCCAGAATGT
Organism: Emys orbicularis; assembly: GCF_028017835.1. Taxonomy (NCBI): domain Eukaryota; kingdom Metazoa; phylum Chordata; order Testudines; family Emydidae; genus Emys; species Emys orbicularis. Next base: position 259,961,269 of record NC_088683.1, on the reverse strand, counting down.
AGAAGACCCAGGATCTGGTCCCCCCTGCTCAAATGACTCTAATTATTTATCCACAATGGAACTGCTTCAACAAGAGAGACTGAGGCAGCGCCACACAGCCCAAAGGTGAATCCCTTTACCAGAGAGGTGGCAGATCCCTCTTCAAATCCCTTCTCCTCATGAGGTGAAGGGGGGATTTAACCCAGAGGTTTCAGACATTCCCAGGTGAGGACCCTAACCGAGCTAAAAGTTACAAGGGAGGCCCGTCCCCCATCTGCCTGGCATCTTTAAAAAAACAAACAAAAAACACCATAGGCACCTACCTTCAAGGAAGGCCTCACAGCTGAGAATAGTTAGAAATGCTAGGTCCCTCCCTGAAGCCTGGACTCATGCATCTATCTCAGTGAGAAGGGGGAGGCTTAGCAAACACCCATCTTGTTGGCATCTCCCATTGGTGAGCTCAGGCAGTTCCCCATCTAGCATAAATGCTTTTGTGGATCCCATTCTAAGGCACCTAACTCTTCCCATTCATTGCATAGGAGCCCAGGCAAATAAATCGGGCTTTGTGGATCGCAGCATTGTTCCTGTGATTTAATAGGAACCTAAAAGTTAGGTGTCGCAATGCTGAACATCACAGTGCTTAAGTACCTCTCTGAATCTAGGCCATGGTCACTGCAAATTTTATATTTTGTATTTTTCATACAAACTCATTTTTATTTTAATAATTCTATAATTGCTTCCTAACTCTTGACTATTATCATCTATTATCATCTTGACTATGTCATCTACAAGAGAAGCTTAGATGACTACCATAGGGTGTTTCCCTAACGAGTTCGTAAATCTGTAATCATTACATGTGGCCTCTTCTCCAATGCCTGCTTATTCACATCCTGCCTGCAAATGTTCCTATCTTGTTAATTAAGTCATAGTTGGAGCCTAAGAAAACTACCAAGGATTTTATTAACATAAAGAACATGCTATGTCAAGTCTTACCGAGTTTCACAACTCATTACTATGCAATTTGGATGTAAATTCCTGGGTCTCTCTCTGGGCTTTGTCTAATTCTTTTTTATTATTACTATATGCTTCTATTACCATCTTTATATCAATAGATCACAAATCCATTTTCCATTCCTGATCTGGCTCTTTCCATCCACTTCTGCATCTCAGCCTCTCTCTCTGACATCCCTCTACATCTTATCATCCACTTGAACAAGTAAAGCTGATCTTATCTTTCCACTGAAATCCTCCCATCCTTTACCACTATAAGGCAGAGCGGAGGATCTGAATTACAAACTGAAGTCAGCGTCATGGAACTTAATTCAACACCACCGTCCTCTCTTTCATTCAGGCCTCTATCCTGGGAAACTCACATGGTCAAAGTTAAGCCGGCACTTCTCTGGATCAGGACTAGGGTGCTCAACACTTTGCAGAATCAAAGCCTTAATGACTACACAAGTGAGAAGATAGTGGAGAATCAGGCCCATTGAATGGTCCAAATGAATGCAAGGAGCTCTTTAAACAATTTTACCTTTATCTCCTCTCTCTCCTAAGAATCCAGGTTGTCCTTGAGGTCCAGGAAGACCTCGATCACCAGGTTCTCCAGGCTGACATTCTGTGATTCCATCTGCAATTGGAGTAAAATAATAAAGAACATTATTCTCCAAGTACAATTTTTCATAATACTACAGTTCAAGTCAGTGTCACTTCTCCATGGATTATTATGAGCAATGGTGAAGTAGCTACAGGTTGATTGTGACCACGAAGAGAAGCAAGTTCACATATTTAATTGTCCAGTTCAGCTATTATGGAAATTAAGGGATAAAATCAATAGCGGGCTATAGATATGTAATCAAGTTCTATAGATGTTACTCTAAAAACCTATGGAATTATGGACAAGTGGCAGTCTCTCCATATTAAGGTTGCAAATAACTTCCATTTAAAAACCCAGGCTTTGAAAACTGATAATACTTCATTCAAAATAGAACATATTTTTACACTGGAGGCCAAGTAGGATATTCTGAAAAGTCTGAAAAAAGTTCACTAAGCAGATTTTATTTATGGTTACATTTTAAAATTACACTGATTTGAAATCTTCATTTTTGTCTTAGGTTTCTTTGGATCTTTCTAGATCAAAAGCAGCTTGTTAATAACCTTCCAAATTTTTCATGTCATTAAATCTCCCTGGAAACTCACATACTATATATATTTGAAGAAAGCAGATGTTTTAGGGTCGGGAGTAAGAAAACAAGTGAAAAGGTTCACCAGAACCTCAGGTCTGAACACAAAAAATAATGCTCCCTAGGTTGGGTTTTATTGCAGGGGTCCTGAATCAATATTATTTGACATCACTTTGGCTGAAGTCACTAGCAGAAATCTTTTTGTGCAGTTTTGCAAGCAACATATGACACTACACCCCATATTCATCCTAGTAATATTATGGTATGATTATGGCACAATTATGATTTATTTTATACAAGATGGATCATGTAAGGTGTCATTGGAAAAGTTATGATTTGCTGAATATGATTATCCTATTTGTATGCATGTATCGTTTTTGTATCTTAAGTTATGAATATTAACTGTATCTGTATTTCAAATGTAGTTACACCTGGGCAACACCCATTAGACAAGATGCCTCCAGTCTAGATAGCTGGGTGGGGAAGGGCCTATTAAGGGTAATGGGCCATTAGGGAAAACAATAGGCCTTAGGAGAAGCTTATCTCCCACCTGGTGAGCCTTCCTGAGACTGCTCCAGAGAGCCTGTAAGTAATGGCTGCTATGACTCAGCAGGGCATGCAGGGGCATGTGACCAGACTACATGACACTGATCTCCATTTTGCATACCTGTATTTTCCCACAAACTGGGCTGGGAACTGACTTTGAAACAAAGGGTTCCCGCCATGTGTGAAAGCTATATAAGGTGGGGTGTAACATCATTAAGGGGCCTCACTCCCCACACAAAAAAACTCCTGGAAACACCTGAGGTAAAAAAGACTAGACTGGGGGAAATGCTGGTTCCAGGCTAAAAGGATTTCTAGCCTGTGTATGGAAACCTGGTGAATTGCTTGTATCATCAGCCAGGGTGAGACATTGCTAATTCATATCTGATCTATCTAGTATTTTAGGCTTTGTTTGTGGTTTTATTTGCTAGATCAGGGGTCGGTAACCTACGGCACGCGTGCCAAAGGTGGCACGCGAGCCGATTTTGCCTGGCACGCGGCTGCCAGCTGGGGTCCCGGCCGCCGGCCCCGCTCAGCCCGCTGCCGGCTGAGTGAACGGAACCCCAGGCCGGCAGGAGGCTGAGTGGGGCCGGCGGCCGGGACCCCAAACTGGTGGCAGGCGCAGCCCCCGGCATTCCCCTCACCGCGCTCAGGTTCTGCGGCTCCAGGGAGTGTGAGCCCCCCCCCCCCCCAGCACTCTGCGGGGGAGGGGCTGTGCACGCGGCAGACCAGCAGCGTGTTTTGCCTCCACGTGGAGCCAGCGTCTGACCGGCATGGGCATGCTAAGGGGAGTCCCGGGGGGGCAGTCAGGGAGTAGGGGGAGGGTTGAATGGGTCGGGAGTTCTGGGGGTTCTGTCAGGGGGTGGGGAGTGGTTGGATGGGGCGTGGGAATCCCGGGGGTCTGTCTGGGGGCGGGGGTGTGGATAAGGGTTGGGGCAGTCAGGGGACAGGTAGGGGGCAATCAGGGGACAAGGAACAGGGAGGCTTAGGTAGGGGGTGGGGTTCTGGGGGCCAGTTAGGGGCAGGGATCCCAGGAAGGGGCAGTGAGGGGACAAGGAGCAGGGGGGAGGTTGGGGATTCTGACGGGGGCAGTCGGGGTGGGAAGTGGGAGGGAGTGGATGGGGGCGCGGCTAGGGCAGGGCTCTCCCCTCTTTTTTGATTGTTGAAATATGGTAACCGTAGGCGAGGGGGGAGCCGGGGGGGCGCATGGGGGCTGGCGACCGCAAACATCCACTGCAGCCTGCAGGAGCCCCCGGGGTGGGGGCGTCGGGCCGCAGCCTGGGCAGGAAGGGTGGGGGGGCGGCTGCTCCCCGCTAGCGGCGCCGCTGCCTTTGCAGGGCTGCTGCCCCCCTGCACTGCGCCGGCTCCTCCATGGCTGGGGCTTGCTGCTGCCACAAACAGGACACTCTGGCTCTCCCGTGCCTCCGGAAGGCGGCTCCTCCCTGCCGAACTGCTGCAGCGGCCCAAGCCCGGCAAAGCCAGTGAGTGGACTCGGGGCGGGGGCCACCAGGGTGGGGTGGGGAGGGCTCGCGGGGGGGCTGTGCACCCTCCAGGGGAGTTCAGGGGGCGGGGAGGGGGGAACCTGGTCAGGGGAGCAGCCCCTGGGCACGGTTGGCCCCTGGGCAGGCTGACCCCTGGGGTCTAAAAAGGCTCGTTGGGATTTGCCCCTCAATGAACTGATGTGTGGGGGGGTGGGGGGGGGGGGGGGCGCAAGGTGGAAGTTTTGCCTAGGGCGCAAAATATCCTTGCACCGGCCCTGCCCCAGGGGGTGCGTGCACCCCAGGTTAAGAACCACTGCACTAAACTGATAAGATCTGCATTTTAATTTAATTTTAAATGAAGCTTCTTAAACATTTAAAAAAACTTGTTTACTTTACATACAACAATAGTTTATAGACTTATAGAAAGAGACCTTCTAAAAATGTTAAAATGTATTACCGGCACACAAAACCTTAAATTAGAGTGAATAAATGAAGACTAGGCACACCACTTCTGAAAGGTTGCCAACCTCTGTGCTAGATAATCTGCTTTGATCTGTTTGCTATCACTTATAATATCTTAACATCTATCTTTTGTAGTTAGTAAACTTGTTTTATGTTTTAATCTAAACCAGTTAGCTCTGACTGAAGTGTCTGGGGAAAATCTCAGCTTGGTTAACGCAAGCATATTATGCATATTCCTCTCCACATTGAGGGAGAGGCGAACTGGGTAATAAATTCATACAGGTCGCAGTTTCGACCAGGGCAGGGCGGTACAGCTCTGGGGTCCTAGGCAGGGAAGCTGGGGGTTATTTTGTATATATAGTCTTTCTATTGTTGGTTCATGCAGTGGCTGACCGCAGCCTGCATGCAACTGCAGCTGGGTGTGTCCCTGCCTATGTGAATGCTGGTGGGAGTGTAGGACTGGAAGCAGTCCACAGCTTGTCACAGCAGCACAGTGCTGAGTGGGAGCCTAGGCTGGTAAGTCAGAGAACTCAGTGCTACCCCACTTCCAGATAGCACCCCAGGGGGAACCCATCACACAACATATTACAACAAACACACAAAACAAACCCAGGAAGTAAAAATCAGTTTTGTGTTATGCATATATTTTGTGAAAACTGGTAAAATGAGGTGGAGTGATTTTTTTGGTCAGCGTTAAGGTTTTACGGTAATGAACTATGCATTACTTTACTCTTGATCAAACTTCTTTTATTATGTGGGCAGTATAATATTTATAGTGTTTTTAACTATTGTTTTTCTTGTTTATAAGTGTTTGGGTTTTGTAATAATGCCATAAGGAAATATATTATCACTAAGCAACCTTAATTGTTTTTTTAAACTAAGCTTTGTTGGTTTAGGAATTTCATAGAGAACGACATTTCTATCTATAGCTTATTAAGCCATCAGGAATTCTATAGCAAGGATATTGTCCTCAATTTCTGTAGAAGGTTGAAAAAATTCCCACAAGTATAGAAAGGTTATTATTTTCTATTAAAATGTATAGCAGGAGTCGGCCACCTTTGGCACGCTGCTCGCCAGGGTAAGTACCCTGGCGGGCTGGGCCGCTTTGTTTACCTGCTGCGTCCGCAGGTTCGGCAGATCGCGGCTCCCACTGGCCGTGGTTTGCCGCTCCAGGCCAATGGGGGCTGCGAGAAGGTGCGGCCAGCACATCCCTAGGCCCGCGCCGCTTCCCACAGCCCCCATTGGCCTGGAGCGGCGAACTGCGGACAGTGGGAGCCACGATCGGCCGAACCTGAGGACACGGCAGGTAAACAAAGTGGCCCGCCCCGCCAGGGTGCTTACCCTGACGAGCCACGTGCCAAAGGTTGCCGACCCCTGATCTATAGGATTTTATCATTAGGGAATCCTCAGTTGCAAAATCTCCTCCCCACACTATTTTAAAAAGTTTCTCTCTACCACAATAATTTAGTAATACCTGATATGTACATCTCTTTTCAAGTCTGCTGAAGAATTGCAGACAAAATACTATTGTCTTTATGTCACTGATTACATTTTAGCTACGGTGCAATAACATGTTAGTGTTTAATTTTAAAGGCGTAGATAATAAAACAAATGAATTTGAATTATATAATTTTTAATCTTCAATTTTTATTCTTTATCCAAGTATGATGGGGCTTAACCCCCATCACCAGCAAGGCTAGTAAAAAGATTCTGTTATCTCTGCATTGTCATTCTTCAGTAACAAGAAACTAAACAAATAAACAAAAATCAGGCCCAGCTCAAACAATTACAATTTTGTAATTTAAAATCCAAATAAAGACTACAGGGAATACTACAAACAAGTGATATAATTCAATATTAACATTTCATGTTGAACAAATTTGTCTATAAACACTATTTGAAGGCACAGATGGCCTAGAGCTAACTGAAAGCATATGGGAGGAATTATAAAGCAGAAAATTAGGAGGGAGAAAATGGAAATGTCTAAGTCTCTCTAATGTTTGTTTAATGAACTATTAATGTGTCCCTAGGTAGCAATTAACACTGAAATATATCCTTGCTTATTTGTAATTATCTACTACTTATTTTATGTTGACTGGAAAGTACTATCCATAATTAAGTGCAAATGTATATTACAATCTGTCTAGTCAAATACTTCCTAGTCACTTAAAAATAAAGAAAAAGCCAGGTCCTCAGATGGTGTAAATTGACATAGCTCTATTGAAGGCATTGGTGCTACACCAATTAACACCAGCTGAGGATCTGGCCTGAGAAATTTAAGCATGAGGTGAAAATTTGTTAGTCAGTAAAACAGAATCAACCACAACCTGAAGAAGAGTTCTTTAACCAACAGAAAGATAAAAAAGATATTGCCTCACCCACTTTGTCTCTCTAATATCCTGGGACCAATATGGCTACAACAACACTGCAAACATGAGAAAGGTTCTCATTCCCCAATATTATTATGTTAAAAGGCCATTTACACTAAGTTATAGGTAAACACCTAGGATGAGCCATTGCAAGTATTGTACTTGCAAACATGTATGGAATAAAAGGAACCTTTTTGGTTCCTTACAGAACCATTACAGAATGGGAAACATGTTTAATTATAAAACACCCATAAAGCATTTTGCTTCTTCATCAGCTGTTCATTTAGTTTTATAAAACAAGTACCCATCCCATGCTCTAGACACCTTAAATAATGCCATTTTCACAATAAAAACTACTATGTAAAAAGGAAATAACTTCTAATTTATAAATGTTGGGCCTGATTCTGTAGCCATTATCACATGCTACTTCCACTTGCATCACATGAGTAAAGAATCATAGGATTAGAACCCTATTTTCTCAGTATCAAATTCAATTTGCATGCAAAACAATGCAAGTATTTTTTTGTCTTCATTTTAAAAATTATTTTATTGTCAGTACATAAATATGTGAAAGTTAGCACGTCAAAACAGAGGCACACTGCGCCCTCGCTCCTCTCCCCTCCACCTTCCCCCCCAGCTCCTCCTGACACTGCGAAACATCTGATCCACAGCAGGCAGTAGGCGCTGATCAGTGACGCCCGCCGGCGGGCAGGAGGCACTGGGGAGAGGGGAAGGTTCTGGTAGGGGGGCTCCTCCTTGGGCCCCCCCGCTGCCTGCCTACCTGCCACTCGCCTCCCCATTCACCTCACCATCCCGCCCACCTCCTCAAGATTTTATCGAAGCAGGGGGCCCCCCAAAGCACAGGGCTCCCCAAAGTGTGGCACCCTGATTCACCGTACCAAGGGATGGCTCTGCATGTATAACCATTTATGCCAGGTGTGGGATCATGTAATCAGATACATTTTTGAAAGAAGTCAAAAGTAGCAGCCATTTATCCAGAAAAAGATCTGTGTCTTGAGCCAGGTAAGTGATTTGTTTAATTATTAGACAGTTCCTCATTTTTTTGCATTAACAAAGTCACATATGTTTCTCTCTTTCCATATTCAGGGAGCATTTCTTTTCACACTGATTCTGATCATGGCCTCCACTTTCCTGACATATCCTTGTTGTCCTTGTTCTTTTTGAATATACAAAACTTTAACACTATTTCGGCTGCATATTGAAATAAATTTTTCACTTACTTGATATGCCCGGAGGTCCTGGAGGACCTGGAAAACCTTGAGGCCCTGGCAAACCATCCCTTCCAGTTGATCCAGGCAGAGAGCGTCCTGGAGGACCTTGGGCACCCTTTTCACCTCTCTCACCAGGGAAGCCAGGTGGACCTGTGATCCCTGGGCTAGGTAAACCTTATTTAGAACAAAGTAAAACACACATGAAAGCAAATACAAATAAAAAGTAAAACGATCAACAGATGCACCAGCAATAAATTCCTAAGATTAAGGGGCAAAACCCAGTATAACACAAGGGACTGCATTTTGATTCTTGAAGATTTATATTAAATTTAAATATTAGTCCCATATATCAGCACTATTTTTCAAATCTGAAGTCTATCCTATAGATGTGTGACCTTAGAAGATGGTGTGAAAATGAAGCATGCAGGGAGTCATTTTACCACTACCATACTCCAAATATGGATAGCCTTCGCAAGAATCTCCAAGGAATAGATCTAGAACATAAGAATGGCCATACTGAGTCAGACCAGTGGCCCATCTAGCGCAATGTCCTGTCTTCTAACAGTAGCCAGTGCCAAATGCTTCAGAGGGAATTAACAGAACAGGATAATGTATTGAGTGATCCATTCCCTGTTGTCCAGTCCCAGCTTCTGGCAGTCAGATGCTTAGGGACCCCCACAGCATGGGGTACCCCACAGCATGGGGTTGCTTCCTTGACCAGCTTGACAAATAGCCATTTATAGACCAATCTTCCATGAACTTGTCTCATTCTTATCTCCATGAACTTCTCATTTTTGAACCAATTTATACTTGTGACCTTCACAACAGCCCCTGTCAATGAGTTCCACAGGTTGATTGTGCCTTGTGTGAAAAAGTACTTCCTTCTGTTTGTTTTAAACAGTCTGCCTATTAATTTATTTGGGTGACCCCTGGCTCTTGTGTTATGTGAAGGAGTAAATAACATTTCCTTATTAACTTTCTCTACACCAGTCATGATTTTATAGACTTTTATCATATTCCCCCCTTAGTCATCTCTTTTCTAACCTAAACAGTCCCAGTCTTTACTCTCTCCTCATATGAAAGCCGTTCCATACCCCTCATCATTTTTGTTGCTCTCTGTACTTTTTCCAATTATAATATATCTTTTTTGATATGGGGCAATCAGAACTGCATGCACTATTCAAGGTGTGGATGTTCCTTTATATAGTGGATTTATGATATTCCCTGTCTTATTATTTATCTCTTTCCTAATGGTTCCTAACATTCTGTTAGCTTTTTTGATTGCTGCTGCACATTGGGTTGATATTTTCAGAGAACTATCCACAGTGACTCCAAGATCTATTTCTTAAGAGTTAATAGCTAATTTAGACCCCATCATTTTGTATGTAGAGTTGAGATTATGTTTTCCAATGTGCATTCCTTTGTATTTATCAACATTGAATTTCATCTGCCATTTTGTTGCTCATGCACCCAGTTTTGTGAGATCCCTTTGTAACTCTTCATAGTCTGCTTTGGACTTAACTATCTTGAGTAATTTTGTATCATCTGCAAACTTTGCCACCTCATTGTTTATTCCTTTTTTCCCGATGACGTTGAATAGGACTGGACCCAGTACAGATCCTTGTGGGACTCCACTATTTACCTCTCTCCATTCTGAAAACTGATAATTCTTTCCTACCCTTTGTTACCTATCTTTTAACCAGTTACTGATCCATTAGAAGACCTTCTTATCCCATGACAGATTACTTTGCTTAAGAGCCTTTAATGAGGGACCTTGTGAAAGGCTTTCTGAAAGTCCAAATACATGATATCCACTGGATCACTCTTGTCCATCTGTTTGCTGATCCACTCAAAGAAGTCTAATAGATTTGTGAGGCACGATTTCCCTTTACAAAAGTCATGTTGACTCTTCCACAACATACCGTGTTCATCTATGTGTCTGAAAATTCTGTTTTTTACTATAGTTTCAATCAATTTGCCTGGTACTGAAATCAGGCTTACCAGCCTGTAACTGCCAGGATCATCACTGGAGCCTTTTTAAAAAAATCAGCATTACATTAGCTATCTGCCAGTCATCTGGCACAGCCACTGATTTAAGCAATAGGTTACAAACCACAATTAGTAGTTCGGCAATTTCATATCTGAGTTCCTTCAGAACTCCTGAGTGGATACCATCTGATCCTGGTGATTATTATTTAATTTAGCAATTTGTTCCCAAACCTCCTCTATCGACACATCAGTCTGGGACAGTTCCTCAGATTTGTCACCTATAAAGAATGGCTCAGGTGTGGGAATCTCCCTCACATCCTCTGCAGTGAAGATTCATAGATTCTAGGACTGGAAGTGACCTCGAGAGGTCATCGAGTCCAGTCCCCTGCCCTTATGGCAGGACCAAATACGGTCTAGACATCCCTGATAGACATTTATCTAACCTACTCTTAAATATCTCCAGAGATGGAGATTCCACAACCTCCCTAGGCAATTTATTCCAGTGTTTAACCACCCTGACAGTTAGGAACTTTTTCCTAATGTCCAACCTAAACCTCCCTTGCTGCAGTTTAAGCCCATTGCTTCTTGTTCTATTCTGAGAGGCTAAGGTGAACAAATTTTCTCCCTCCTCCTTATGACACCCTTTTAGATACCTGAAAACTGCTATCATGTCCCCTCTCAGGCTAGGTCTACACTACCCGCCTGAATCGGCGGGTAGAAATTGACCTCTCGGGGATCGAATTATCGCGTCTCGTCGGGACGCGACAATCGATCCCCGAATCGACGCTCTTACTCCACCAGCGGAGGTGAGAGTAAGCGCCGTCGACGGGAAGCCGCGGAGGTCGATTTTGCCACCGTCCTTACAGCGGGGTAAGTCGGCTGCGATACGTCGAATTCAGATAGCGTAGCTGAATTTGCATATCTTAAATTGACCCCCCCCGTAGTGAAGACGTAGCCTCAGTCTTCTCTTTTCCAGACTAAACAAACCCAAAGACCAATGCAAAGAATTCATTTAGCTTCTCTGCAACAGTCTTGTCTTCCTTAAGTACTCCTTTAGCATCTTGATCCTCCAGTGGCCCAATTGTTTGGCAGTCTTCCGGCTTCTGATGTACTTAACAAAAATTGCTGTTAGTTTTTGTGTCTTGCTAGTTGCTATTCAAATTCTTTTTGGGCTGCCTAATTATACTTTTACACTTGACTTGCCAGTGTTTATGTTCCTTTTTATTTTCCTCAGTAGGATTTGACTTCCAATTTTTAAAAGATGTCTTTTTTTCTCTAAGAGCCTTTTTTACTCTGTTGTTTAGCTTTGGTGACAGTTTTTGGTCCACTAACTATTTTTTTTATTTGGGGTATACATATAGTTTGGGCCTTTATTATGATGTTTTTAAAGTTTCCATATAGCTTGCAGGCATTTCACTCTTGTGACTGTTCCTTTTAATTTCTGTTTAACTAACCTCCTAATTTTTGTGTAGCTCCCCTTTCTGAAGTTAAATGCTACTGTGGTGGGCTTCTTTGGCATTTTCCCTCCCACAAGGAAGTTAAATTGAATTACATTATGGTCACTATTACCGAGCAGCTCAGCTACATTCACTTCATGGCCTTGACTCTGTGTGCCACTTCGGATCAAATCAAGAACTGCCTCTCTCCTTGTGGGTTTCAGGACTAGCTGCTCCAAGAAGCAGTCACTAATGGTGATGAGAAATTTTATTTCTGCATCCCCATGCTGAGGTGATATGTTCTCAATCAACATGGGGATAGCTGAAATCCCCCAACAGTTTTCTGTTTTTGTAGCCTCTCTAATCTCCCTGACCATTTCACAATCACTGTCAACATCCTGGTCAGGAGGTTGATAGTATATTCCAACTGCTGTAGTCTCTTATCTTATCTCTTATCTTGATTTCAGGAGCACTTGAAACAAAAAATATTAATGGGAATCAGTGGATAAGTGGGAAGTGAAGTGTTAAGTTAATAACTGTTAGTGAGCGTAGTGACAACAAGTAAAGAGCATCATTTAATAGGTAGAGGGGACTACTTAAGATCTTTTAGCAATTAATACTGTTCACTCTAGTTTTTAAAACCTTCATCAGTTATTTTTGTTAAGATCCATCATTATTCATTAATCATTAGAACTGATTTTTAAAACATTTTGTTCCTTTTTCTACATTAAAAAATAAGACTTGAAAATTCACACAAGCCCACACTTCATTTAAGTCTACTCTGTAGCAATGACTAACTAAAAGTCATTGTTCTTTTTATCTTGTCACACACAGTTCTTTAGGGGGTTTTATAGCCTGCCACATGCATTATCCTCCCCCTTAAACTTTGAAAACTTTCCTGCCAATAAATGACACTGCTTCACCCAAGCTTGAATACTTAGTTCACTGTCAATACCGATAATGCCAGCCCGTGACAGCCACATAGCATTGGTATCACTGGCAGACTTGAAGCAGGTATAAGGTTTGTCCTGGAGATTTAAATGGTTTGTTTGCTTTTTAAAACTCAGGAGACAAGGCCATGGCTTGTGAGGTCAAATATAGATATATTTATTGACCTTGCTTTGGAGTTGTCAGGGTTCCCTCCCCACTCTGAACTTTAGGGTACAGATGTGGGGACCCGCATGAAAGACCCCCTAAGCTTATTTCTACCAGCTTAGGTTAAAAGGTAATGCTGCCACCACCAAGTGATTTAAACAAACATTTAGGGAGAGCCACTTGGAGCTCTGCCTTCCCCAATATCTCCCAAGCCCCTACACCCCTTTTCCTGGGCAGGCTTGAGAATAATCCCCCAAACCCCTTGTAGTGAGCCGGTGTGGCGCCCCTCCGTCCCGCATAGGGCCGAACTTCCCCTAACCCCAACGTGGGTGGAGCCACTGGGTCCGGCGCCCGCCCCTCCGAGGTCACGGCCCCGACCCAGAAGTATAAAAGCCCACCGGCAGCGCTCAGTGGAGCCCAGGCCGGCAGAGAGAGCAGACGTCCCAGGCTGAGCTCCCGCTTGGGAGACAGCCGCAGGCCGCGAGCTGCCTGCTACCCCACCGCGCCGGTCGAGCCTACCTCTCGCCAGGTACCCCGAGGAGGACTGGCCAAGCCTGCCCCGGACCAGCTACCCCGAGGAGGACTGGCCAAGCCTGCCCCGGGCCAGCTACCCCGAGGAGGACTGGCCAAGCCTGCCCCGGGCCAGCTACCCCGAGGAGGAGCCAAGCCTGCCCCGGGCCAGCTACCCTGGTGGAGAGCTGCCGGACCGGCCCCCAAGCCCCGCACCAGAGGAACCGATGCTGCTGGACTGGCCCGAACCTGGCATCGCCAACGAGGTAGGCCCCGAGGGGGGACACGGAAGTAGCCCGGGGGTAGCCGACCCCGGTCAGGCTGCAGAGACCTGTGAGCCGATGTCAGTGTGTTTTGGTCAGGACACCCCACTGACCAGCCGCGGCAGTAACCACTGCTAGGGCCCCGGGCTGGGACGCAGTGGAGTGGGTGGGCCTGCGTCCCCCCCGCCACCCCCACTCACGGGTGGCAGGCTTCCCCCTCACCCAATGCTCAGGTAGGAACCTGGGCCTCCCCCAGTTGATTAGTGCTCAACCCCTGCCCCAAAGGGCCTGAGCTGTGACTGTTTATGCCCCGCCCTGATCCAGGGCCTGGGCCTGCTTAAACTGTTGATTATTGCTCAGCCCCTGCCTGAGGGCCTGAGCTCCCTGAACTGTGGGCCGCTCAGCCCCTGCGTAAAGGGGCCTGAGCTTTGACTGTCTGTGCTATAGTGAGCCAGTGTGGCGCCCCTCCGTCCCGGAGGGTAGAGCCCCGGCGCGACCCTACTACACGTGGTACCAGAAGTGGGGATCTCTTGCCCAGAATGTGGGCACGAGCCCTAGACCCCTGTGAGAAGGGATCCGGGGGGAGCGGTCCCCCACAGGAGACATGGATTTAACGAAGCTTTTCACGCTCCTGACGGAGAGCCAGGAGCGACAGCAGGCGGCCCAGCTTCAGCAGCAGCAGCAGCAGCAGGCCGCCCAACTGCAACAGCAGCACCAGCTCCTCTAGCAGCTGGGAGCCCAGCAGCAGCAGCTGATACAGGACCTGACGGTGAAAACCCGGGAATTCCAGCAACAGTGTCTACAGCAGTTGGCGACCGCTCTGCCCCGGCCCGCGGGGCCCCAGCTAGGAGACCCAGACGGGGCTCCCCGTTCCACCCTGCCGGTAAGGCTGACTAAGATGGGACCACAGGATGACCCTGAGGCCTTCCTAGTGACTTTCGAAAGAGTCGCACACGTTGCTGGGTGGGCGCCGGACCAGTGGGCTACCCTCCTGGCCCCATACCTGACGGGGACGGCACAAACCGTCTACCGGGGATTGTCCACGGAGGAGGCGCGAGATTATGTCCGGGTAAAGGCGGCGATATTAGACGCCTTAGACATTAGCCCCGAAACCTTCCGACAGCGGTTCCGGGCTCTGTCCTACACCCCGGGCGCCCGGCCTCGGTTGGTGGCCCAGGAGCTGAGGGACCTGTGCCAGCGGTGGCTACAACCCGAGAGGCGGAGCCCCGAGGAGCTCGCCGAGCAAGTTCTCTTGGAACAGTTCATTCATATCCTCCCGTCCCGGGGGAGGGCTTGGTTCCTCCGCCACCGGCCTCCAACTGTAGCAGCTGCCGTCACCCTCATGGAGGACTTCCTGGCGGCAGAAACCCCGGTGGGGCCGGGTATGCGGGGTCACCCTCCAGGGCTCGATCGCCCCAACCCCGAGAGATGGACGAACCCCCGAATCGAACCACGGAATCCCCCGGGGGATCAGGAGCCCCGGTATCGACGTCCCGAGGGTCCCCCTCGGCCTGCCCCCGTGGGACCTGAGAGCGGGACTGGCCGTGGCCCGCGGAGTCCCCCTAAGAACCCAGTGCGGGACCCAGCCCGACCCGGGCGACCAGAAATCGGACCCTGTTTCTCCTGTGGGAAGCGTGGGCATCTCCAACGTGACTGCACTGAGATGGACTGCAGCTTTGGGCACGTGTGCACCGGGGAGAACCGTGCTCGACCCCCGCAGGCCGCCAAGGTCACCGTGCCCGTCATTGTTGGAGATTGCCAGACCCGAGCCCTGGTTGACTCGGGCTGTGGACAGACCCTAGTCCGCCAAAGCCTGGGCTTCCCCGAAGACCCCCAGCTGGGGAACATCCTCCTGCAATGCATCCATGGGGACGTTTGCCCTTATGCCAGTGCCCGAGTCCCACTGACCGTTGGCGGGGTCACGCAGACCATGGTGGTGGGCCTGGCCCCGCGACTCGCCTACCCCGTGATCTTGGGGCGGGACTGGCCAGAGTTCCCGAGCATCCTAGGCTCCCATGCGCAGGAGACTCCCGATATCACCCCCGCCTTGGAAGGGGATTGCCGCGAGGACCCCCCGGAGGAGACTGACGAGGCGGGACATCGGAGCCAGGAAGGAGAGCCTAAAGACCTCCCACTAATGCCGACAGACGACCCTCAGATCGCTACTGACTTCTGCCGAGACCAGAGGGAGGATCCCACCCTGAGCAGGGCCTATGAACAGTTGACCGCGGTAGACGATGCGCTGATTGATCCCGCCCGGGCCAAGGGATGGCCCCGGTTCGAACTACGACGTGACCGCCTCTATCGGGTCGACCGAGATTCCCGCACCGGGGAGGTCCAGAGGCAACTGATGGTGCCCCAGTGCCACCGTCGGGCGGTGATGAAGCTCGCCCACGACGTCCCCGCAGCCGGGCACCTGGGTCAAGAGAAAACCCTCGCACGGATTCTGTCCCAGTTCTTCTGGCCGGGAGTGCACCAAGAGGTGCGAAACTACTGTAGCTCCTGTCCAGAGTGCCAGCTGGCTGCTCCCCCACGGACAGCCCCGGCCCCACTAGTCCCTATGCCCATTATGGAGACCCCGTTTGAGCGGGTGGCCATGGACTTGGTGGGACCCCTCCCGAGGAGCCGGGCCGGGTTTTTGTATATCCTGGTCATAGTGGACTACGCGACCCGTTTTCCAGAGGCCGTCCCGCTCCGGAGTATCACCGCAAGGGCCATTGCCGACGAACTCGTCAAGGTCTTTGCCCGCGTGGGCTTGCCCCGGGAGATCCTCACCGACCAGGGCACCAATTTCACCTCCCGGTTACTACGACAGGTCTGCCGGCTCCTTGGGATTAAACAGCTGCGCACCTCTGTATACCACCCGCAAACCGACGGCCTAGTCGAGCGGTTCAACCGCACCCTGAAGGACATGCTGCGCAAGTTCTCCCCTGAGGACCTGTGCCGATGGGACCAGTTGATCCCGCCATTGCTCCTGGCCGTCCGTGAGGTACCCCAAGCATCCACCAAATTCTCTCCCTTCGAGCTGTTATACGGCCGTCGGCCGAGGGGACTGCTGGATCTCATGAGAGAGACCTGGGAACAAGCCCCGTCACCCACTCAGGGCCTTCTCCAATATGTTCTCCAGCTGCAGGGACGCCTAGCACAAGCTGGAACTCTCGCTCGAGAGAATCTGAAGGCCGCACAGGAAGCCCAGGCCCAAACATATAACCGAGAGGCCCGAGTCCGCGAGTTCCAGCCGGGCGACCAGGTTCTCCTTCTCTTACCCTCCAGTGAGTCCAAACTACTGGCGCGGTGGCAGGGGCCATATGCGGTGATCCGGAAGGTTGGGCCGGTCACCTATGAGATCAACCAGCCCGACCGCCGAAAAAAAGTCCAGCGGTATCACGTCAACCTCTTGAAACCCTGGAGGGAACGGGAAGGCCTCCTGATTAATCCCTGTCCACCCGAACCCGAGTTAGGGCCTCGGGTTACACCGGCCGAGGATGTCGGCACGCCGCAGCTCGGAGAGTCCTTGACTGTGGAGCAGCGGAAACAGACTGAGTGCCTCCTGCGAGCGTTCCGCGGGACGTTCACCGACCAGCCAGGCTACACGACCCTCGTGTACCATAACATTCAGACGGAGCCGGGGGTAGTAATCCGCGAGTCAACGAGACCCCTTCCCTATCGTATGCGGCAGGTCGTCGAGGAGGAAGTACGAGCGATGCTAGAGCTGGGCGTCATTGAACCGTCCCAGAGCGAGTGGCGCAGCCCAGTAGTCCTGGTTCCCAAACCGGACGGCACACAGCGCTTTTGCATCGATTTCCGCCGGGTTAATTCCATCTCAAAGTTCGATGCCTACCCCATGCCCCGGGTAGATGAGCTGCTGGACCAGTTAGGCAAGGCCCGCTTCCTCACGACCCTGGATCTATGCAAAGGGTATTGGCAGATTCCCCTTGACCCCACGTCACAGGAGAAAACTGCTTTTGCCACCGCCAACGGCCTCTACCAATTCACCCGGATGCCCTTCGGTCTCCATGGTGCCCCTGCGACATTCCAGCGACTCATGGACCGCCTCCTGCTTCCTCATCGGGAATACGCGGCCGCATACCTGGATGATGTAGTCATTTATAGTGACCGGTGGGAGAGCCACCTGGAGCGGATAGCGGCTGTCCTGAGGTCCCTACGAGCTGCCGGGTTAACCGCCAACCCAAAGAAATGCCGTATCGGGTGGCAGGAGACCACCTACCTAGGCTACACGATTGGAGGAGGACAAGTGAAGCCGCTTGTCGGGAATGTTCAAGCCCTAGCAGCATGCCCACCACCCACTATGAAGCGCCATGTACGCCAATTTCTGGGACTGGCGGGCTATTACCGGAGGTTTATCCCCGATTTTGCCTCCATTGCGGCCCCCTTAACAGAGCTCCTCACCAAAACCAGTCCCAGATGGGTGGAATGGACCCCGGAGTGTGACAGCGCCTTCCGGGCCCTCAAAGACTGTCTCTGCCGCGAACCCGTCCTGTACAGCCCCGACTTTGACCGAGGGTTCGTCCTCCAGACCGACGCCTCGGAGGTAGGACTAGGGGCGGTCCTGTCTCAGGAGGTGGGTGGGGAGGAGCACCCCGTTATATATCTCAGCCGAAAATTATTCCCGCAAGAAAGACACTACGCGGTAATAGAGAAGGAGGCCCTGGCGGTAAAATGGGCCTGTGATGCCCTACGTTATTACATCCTAGGGGCCCCCTTCATACTAGTCACAGACCATGCCGCGCTTCGGTGGTTGGCCCGAATGAAGAACAATAATATGCGGTTAACACGGTGGTACCTGGCGTTACAGCCCTATGCTTATACCATCCGCCATAGGGCCGGTAAGGACCACGCGAACGCGGACTTTCTGTCCCGCATGGGAGAGTTAGACGGGTCCGGCCCCGAGGGACGGGAGCCCGCCTTGAGAGGGGGTGTGTGTAGTGAGCCAGTGTGGCGCCCCTCCGTCCCGCATAGGGCCGAACTTCCCCTAACCCCAACGTGGGCGGAGCCACCGGGTCTGGCGCCCGCCCCTCCGAGGTCACGGCCCCAACCCGGAAGTATAAAAGCCCGCCAGCAGAGCTCAGTGGAGCCCAGGCCGGCAGAGAGAGCAGATGTCTCGGGCCGAGCTCCCGCTTGGAAGACAGCCGCAGGCCGCGAGCCGCCTGCTACCCCACCGCGCCAGTCGAGCCTACCTCTCGCCAGGTACCCTGAGGAGGACTGGCCAAGCCTGCCCCGGACCAGCTACCCCGAGGAGGACTGGCCAAGCCTGCCCCGGAACAGCTACCCCGAGGAGGACTGGCCAAGCCTGCCCCGGAACAGCTACCCCGAGGAGGACTGGCCAAGCCTGCCCCAGGCCAGCTACCCCGAGGAGGACTGGCCAAGCCTGCCCCGGGCCAGCTACCCCGAGGAGGAGCCAAGCCTGCCCCGGGCCAGCTACCCTGGTGGAGAGCTGCCGGACCGGCCCCCAAGCCCCGCACCAGAGGAACCGATGCTGCTGGACTGGCCCGAACCCGGCGTCGCCAATGAGGTAGGCCCCGAGGGGGGACACGGAAGTAGCCCGGGGGTAGCCGACCCCGGTCAGGCTGCAGAGACCTGTGAGCCGATGTCAGTGTGTTTCGGTCAGGACACCACACTGACCAGCCGCGGCAGTAACCGCTGCTAGGGCCCCGGGCTGGGATGCAGTGGAGTGGGTGGGCCTGCGTCCCCCCCTGCCACTCCCACTCACGGGTGGCAGGCTTCCCCCTCACCCAACGCTCAGGTAGGAACCTGGGCCTCCCCCAGTTGATTAGTGCTCAACCCCTGCCCCAAAGGGCCTGAGCTGTGACTGTTTATGCCCTGCCCTGATCCAGGGCCTGGGCCTGCTTAAACTGTTGATTATTGCTCAGCCCCTGCCTGAGGGCCTGAGCTCCCTGAACTGTGGGCCGCTCAGCCCCTGTGTAAAGGGGCCTGAGCTTTGACTGTCTGTGCTATAGTGAGCCGGTGTGGCGCCCCTCCGTCCCGGAGGGTAGAGCCCTGGCGCGACTCTACTACACCCCTACAGCCCCCTTCCTGGGAAGGCTTGAGAATATATCCTCACCAATTAGTCCTGGTGAACACAGACCCAAACCCTTGGATCTTAAAACAATGAAAAATCAATCAGGTTCTTAAAAGAAGAATTTTAATTAAAGGGAAAAAAAGGTGAAAGGAGTACTTCTGTAAGATTAGAATGAAAGATAACCTCACAGGCAATCAGATTCAAAACACAGAGGGTTTCCCTCTGGGCAAAACTTTAAAGTTACAAAAAGAAAACCAAGAATACCCTCCTTCTTACACAAGGGAAAACACAAGCCAAAATAAAAGTAAATTAACGCATTTCCTCGCTAAATATTCACTAACTCTATAGGAGCTGGATGGCTTGTTTCCTTGATCTGTCTCTGCAAAAGCACACACACAACAACAGACAAAGACTTTCCTCCCGCCTCAATTTGAAAGTATCTTGTCCCCTTATTGGTCCTTTTGGTCAGGTGTCAGCTAGGTTATGTGAGCTTCTTAACCCTTTACAGGTAAAAGAGGAATTAACCCTTAACGGTGTGTTTATGACAGGAGTCCTCAGAATTTTTTCACTAATTTCAATTTGTGTTTGACATTTTCCACCCAGCATAATGAGTGTCAACACGATGATAATTCCCCTAAATTCAATACTCAATAACAAACAAAGGGATAAATTCCAGGATGCGTTACCCTTTCCCCTGAAAACTCATAAGAGAAAGAGACAAACACTCTGAGCAGTCAGCTGGGGTGGCACCCCCAGAATCCAGCGCTAGGACTTCCTGCCCTCACCTCTGGTCCATGGACAGTGCATGGCTCCAAGGGAGCTACGTTTTCCGGGCTTCTTCTGTCTGGCTGTTCCCATCCCACTTCCATTTTAAGAAAAGTTTCCCAGCACAGAGAGGACCCCATGCAAAATTAATACAGCCTCAACATTCTCCATAGAAAGCAGGGATTGTGCCACAGAGGTAGCTGACATCCTCCTTCCATACATGAGGAGGGACAATCCATACAAAGATCTTGAGGGGATGATTAGATCCCCCAAGAGGGCAGCGTATGCCCACTCTGGAGGTCAGGGAGTGACTGAGAGTGGCAGGTGCTCAGCACCCTTCAAGATTGACCCCAGAAGAATTTTTTTTAAAAGAGTGAATGAAAACAACAGTCATATGCTCATACCTGGAGGACCTGGGTATCCTGGTACACCTGGTAAACCTAAAAACAAAGGTGCTTTTTATTATGGGATGAATACTAATTAAATAGATAATGTCAACGGTAATGATCTCATAGCATTTATTATGCAAATATCCACCACCACCTTATAACACTGGAGAATAAACTAATACCTAGAATCAAAACTCAGATGATTTAATCTAAAATGATTTGCAAAAATTTCAGTAAAAAATAATCTGAGACTGACATCTGTGGAAGTCTGCAAGACAGAAATTTGTCAGAAAGACCCTGATCCTGTATCCACTGGAACTGGGAGGATCAGACCCTGAATCAACATCACTGGACAGGGACTAGTCTATCACTGAAACATTCCATGTAATTCCTACTATTGTTACTGGCAGTTAATCATATTTATTCAAAACAAAGCAGATCTTCAACTGAAATTCTTAGATTATACATAAAATAGTAACATTTTGCTAAATACCTGACACAGCATTCTTTGTGCCCCAAACTCCTGTTAAAGTCAGTGAGAACTCAAGATGTGCAAGGAATACCAAGCTAGCTGGAAAGTTTCAAAAGTTTTGAAATTTCTTCCAAAAAAATGGAAAAATGCTCAGTTTTCCCCATCATTTTCTGACCAGCTTTATAAGTTACTTATGTACCCTTTAAGATTGAAAATGTAATTACTGATTGTGACTATTTAAGGAAATTATGTGCCTGAGTCTCTTTTCTGTTATCCTGCTTTCCTGCTGCTATAACTCAATGTACATTTATATGCCACGGTCACTGGAGTATGACCAACATAAAAGTGGTGTCTCAGAGAGGAGAATCAGGCCTTTTGTTCTTTCTGTGGTCACTTTACCAAGTACCAAACTGCAGCCTAATCTAAGGTGGAAGAAGGTATCCTTGACAGAGCTGAAGGAATATCGGATTTTTTCAGTTCTCTAGCAGTTTCAAAATATTGGGGGGGAAAATTGATTCAGATTGAACTGAACCTGAAAATTTCAAAAATTTTTGGTTAACTGAAAAATTGTGTTTCAAATCTTGTTCCTCAGGAAATGTTGTTTCCAGACATTGTTAAAGGTCTAGATCCGGGATCTCAAACTCAAATCACCACGAGGGCCACATGAGGACTAGTACATTGGCCTTTTCATACAACGATACAAAAGTATAGTCAAAAATGAAATAAATGAAGAGCAATGTAGTATGCTATTAAAAGTCAATGTATTAACTTTTTAAAAACTGTAATGCGAAAAGGGGTTTTAATAAAATATAAACACCTGTAACTATTCCTTATGTGGTCAGTAACACCGATGATGATCTACACCAAGGGTCTCAAACACGCGGCCCGTGGGCCATTTCCTGCGGCCCACAATAGGCGCCGACTCTCTCCTGCACTGCATAACCCTTTCCATCCCCCTGGTCACAGCCCAAAGTCGAGAGGGAAACTGAGGCTCGCCTAGGAATTATAAAAATGTTACAGAAAATTTCCACTTCGTCAGACACTGCCCAGTGTCCCAACAGAGAGACCCCCGGGCAATGGGAGGAGATGGACCTCTGGGTGCCCAGCACCCCTAACAGAGAGACCCCTGGGTGATGGGGGGGACCCCGGTGCCCAGTACCCCTAACAGAGAGACCCCTGGACAATGGGGGATTGTGCCTGGTGCCCCTAACTGTCTATCACAGGGGTCTCAAACACGCGGCCCCGCCGCAGCCCTGCCCCTACCTCGCCTCTTGCCACCCCTTCCCCAAAGTCCCCGCCCAAACTCCGCCTCCTCCCTGACCCTATTCCAACCCCTTCTCCAAATCCCTGCCCCGCCTCTTCTCCGCCTCCTCCCCTGAGCACATGGCATCCCCGCTCCTCCCCCCTCCCTCCTGGAAAGTCCTATGCACTGCCCAACAGCTGTTTGGCAGCTGGAAGCACTGGGAGGTAGGCAGAGGAGCAGGGACATGGCCTGCTGGGGAGGTGGGGGGGAGGAGGGAGCTTGGCTGCTGGCAGAGTCGCCACCTATGGTGGGCTGCGAATTTGAGACCCCTGGTGTAGATTCATAAAATGGCAGGAGGAGGAGCCAGAGTTGCCCACCTAATAACACTTAGCTCAGTGGTTATGGCATTCACCTGGGATGGGGAGACCTGGGTTTGAATCCCCTGTTAACCTGAAAGGAGCATGGATTTCAACCCAGGTCTCCCTCTTTCCAGGTGAGTGCCCTAACCACTGGGTTATGAGCTATTCTGGGCTGGATCTCTCTCCATCTCTCTGGTTGAAGCTGTTCCACTTTGTATAAGATACACAAATTGGGCCAAAACAAGAGAGTGAGACTGCCTCTATAGGCTGGTCATCAGGCCACCCACCTACTTCAAGTCTCCGGTGACCATTTAACTATTTATACAAATTGGAACAACTTCACCAGGAGAGTTGGAGAGAGACACACCCCAGAATAGGCAACAGCCTGGTGGTTAGGATACCCTAATCACTGAGCTAAAAGTTATAAGGGGAGCACAACGACTACCTCTTGTGAAAGAAAAACATTTTTCTGGCCAAAAACTATTCTGTAAATTTGTGATAATTCACAAATAGTTTGGGTCTACTGAAACTGCAATAAACTATTTGACTGAAAAATTTTGCCCAGCTCTAATCCTTTACACAGGGCACAGCAAAACTACAACAAAATGTGAAACATGCCATACAGCAAAGGGAATCATACCATATCCAGTCAAAATTACATAGGAAATATACGTAAGCAGAATGTAAGAAGCCAACAACAATTCAGTGACAAAATCAGGGCATTTCATTATCATATAGCTCCATTAAAGCATTCAAGTAATTCAATAATATTCTCCTTTAAAAAGAATTGAAGAGCATATATGAAAACAAAAACGTAATAAAAATGCATACCTTTTTCACCTTGTTCACCTTTTAATCCTGGAAAACCTGGAGGACCAGTGTCTCCTTTTTCACCATAAGCATCTGGTGTACCAGTACCTATTACCTGAATCACAGAACAAATACCAAAATATTAGGAAATACACATGGGCAGCAGGTATAAGGCATGGGGAGACTAAGCCTCCTCAAATAGGGCAAGAAATGCAAGATGCAGCTCCCTTTGCAGTGCCACCACTGGAAGCTCCCAAGAAGTGGAGGGGCCACTGGCACCCAGACTGTGGCCATGCCTGCACTCCGCCCCAAGGCCCTGCTCCCTCTCGGCCTCTTCCACCGTGCCCCCACCTGCGCTGCGTCTCTGCCCCCTGAGGCTCCCCTGCCCACCACTCGCTCCTCTCTGCCCCCTCCCCTCTGTCGCTCACCCTTAAGGCAGAAGGGGAAGGAAAGGAGTGAGTGGTGGGTGGGTGGGTAACCTCAGGGGATGGGGTGGAGAGAAGAGGGTAGAGGGGGGCCTCAGGGGAGGGGGCGGAGTGGGAGCGGGGCCTCAGGTCAGAGCAGGGGTGGAGCATGGGCAGGACCTCAAGGGGAGGAGGTTGAGTGAGGGCGGAGCCTTGGTCCGGGCACTGGTGCTCCCCCCCCCCCCCACTTCTAGGGAGCTTCCAGTGCTCATGCCCAGTCTCTCCAAATGCAAGAGTCATGCACCGCCTATGGAAATACATAACTGAAGAGCTCAGGTGTGTTGGAGCTTTCTAGCCTCTCTGATCTTGGACCTGTCAGGGGCCAGTTTGTTCTGTGGTATAACTTGTAACTGCCTCAGGACTGCTGTAAATTGCATTGACACCTGAGGAATCACCAGGATGCTCTAGCTATGCCTCCTGCCGACTCTGAGCATGTCCTGTACAGCAGCGTTGGTATGAGGGCTCACAAGCCTCAAATCCAGGCCCATAGAGTTCCCCAGGCAGCACTCAGGTCACAATTGCCACCCAACAGCTCACCTGTGTAACTAGGGAAGGGTCCAGTGACAGGTGAGCTCGCAGAAACTCTCCCCCTCCCCCGCAAGCTCCTGATTGGGGAAGACATCCAGCCCCGGGACTGGATGAGGAGTGCTATATAAACCAGGAAGTTGTCTGAGCAATTAGAGGAATCCTTGGCTGGCTGCTACTACAGACCCTCCTGCTTACCTGACTCCTGAACTCTGCATTCTTGCCTGCTCCTGGTTCCTTCTTCTCCACCTACTCCTGGTTCCTGTCCTCCTATCCCAGACTCCCAGTTCCTGCTGTCCTGCCCTACTCTAGGCCTCTGCTCCTCTGCCTTACCCCTGATACTGTCTCTGGCTCTGACTGCTGGCCTGGCATCTGACTCTGTCTCCATCTCTGACCTTTGGCTTGGTACCTGATGCTGTCTTCGGTTTTGACCCTCATCTCTGACCACTAGACCTGACTGCCTATGCCCTGGTTGCTCAGACTTTTCCAAGTGGGCCCAACAAAGGATGGACCCAGTGTAGCTCCCCCTGTACCAGAAGGGGAATCTGTACTGCACAAGTGAGTGATCCAGCTCCTGGCAGATAACTGAGCCATCCAGGTGCAGAACATGCAGCTGGCCACTGAGAATCAGGCACTGCAAGATCAAGTCCATCAACTCCATGCAGAAAATGCTGTACTCCAGGCTCATCTGGCTGCGCTGTTCCCCAACCAGGGATGCACTGCCCCTCTGCCCAAGCGTTTTGATGAGAGCTGCTCCAAATTCCAAGGTTTCATGACTCAGTGCTGCCTCTTGTTCTCAACCATAGGTGCACATTTCTGACCATGCCAAAGTAGGCCTGCTGACAGGGGAAGTGTTGGACTGGGTCTCTCCCCTGTTGGAAATCAACAGTCTGGTTTTGTCTAACTGGGATGCCTTCCAACAGATAATATCAAGCATCTTTGATTACCCTATCTGCACCTGCTCTACTGAGGCTGCCCTGCAAAAACTCCAACAGGGGTTGGACCCAGCCATTGCCTATGTAGCTTACTTCCACCATCTCGTATCAGACACAGAATGGAAAGAGGTGACCCAGTTATATCAGTTTTAATAGGGCCTGTGGGACGAGGTTAAGGACAAACTGGCCTGAGTCAAGACCCCAATGGGTCTGGACAAATTGGAGAAATGGTCTGAGTTAAACAGGATGAAGTTTAACAAAGACAAATACAAAGTGCTCCACTTAGGAAGAAAAAATCAGTTTCACACATACAGAATGGGAAGAGACTGTCTAGGAAGGAGTACGGCGGAAAGGGATCTAGGGGTTATAGTGGACCACAAGCTAAATATGAGTCAACAGTGTGATGCTGTTGCAAAAAAAGCAAACATGATTCTGGGATGTATTAACATGTGTGTTGTGAGCAAGACACGAGAAGTCATTCTTCCGCTCTACTCTGCTCTGGTTAGGCCTCATCTGGAGTATTGTGTCCAGTTCTGGGCACCGCATTTCAAGAAAGATGTGGAGAAATTGGAAAGGGTCCAGAGAAGAGCAACAAGAATGATTAAAGGTCTTGAGAACATGACCTATGAAGGAAGGCTGAAAGAATTGGGTTTGTTTAGTTTGGAAAAGAGAAGACTGAGAGGGGACATGATAGCAGTTTTCAGGTATCTAAAAGGGTGTCATAAGGAGGAGGGAGAAAACTTGTTCACCTTAGCCTCTAAGGATAGAACAAGAAGCAATGGGCTTAAACTGCAGCAAGGGAGGTCTAGGTTGGACATTAGGAAAAAGTTCCTAACTGTCAGGGTGGTTAAACACTGGAATAAATTGCCTAGGGAGGTTGTGGAATCTCCATCTCTGGAGATATTTAAGAGTAGGTTAGATAAATGTCTATCAGGGATGGTCTAGACAGTATTTGGTCCTGCCATGCGGGCAGGGGACTGGACTCGATGACCTCTCGAGATCCCTTCCAGTCCTAGAATCTATGAATCTATAGAGCTCGTCATCTGTATTGACAATCATCTACATGAATAATGGGAAGAAAGAAGAGGGGCACCATGACCGTGCTCCCTGCTATTGGATTCCCCCTGACCTGTTGAACTAATGCAGATAGACCTAACCCACCAGCAACTCACCCCGAAGAGAGAAAGCACTGGCAATGCCTTAAACTTGTGTTACTACTGTGGGGAGCCAGGCCGTGAGATCTCCAATTACCCTACAGGGACCCAGTCCAAAGGAATCTGGGAAATGAGCCCAGTGAAGGGGGCTGGGCTGGATGTCCTGGCAGAGTATCCCCTTGAAATCCCATCTGAGGTCCTGACAGGGACATGCACTGGCTCCTGTCGACCAGCAGCACACCTACAAGTCACAGCTAAATTGCGAATCCCAGGACATTCCCTAGGCCCTCATTGACCTGGGTGTGGCAGATAACTTCCTTGATGAAGAGGCAGCCTGGGCACTAAAGATTCCCCTGCAGCCCAAGCCTGTTCCGGACCTAGTAGAAACGATTGAAGGGTCCCTCTTATCAGCCAGGCCAGTGGCCACAAAAACTGTTCAGCTCAAAGTTATGATCCAGGGGCAAGGAAGACCCTACAGTTCAGTGCCATCCATTCCCTGCACTTCCCTCTGATCCTGGGTGTTTTGTGGCTGCCCTTCCACAATCCCCTTATCCACTGATGCGGACTAAGAATATGAAGAACTTCCCAATTCTGCCAGCAGCACTGCTTGACCCCAGGAATTGGCCAGCAGGCAGTAGCTCCCCAACAGTTCCATGCCAGGGTATGGGGCCCAGCAGAGCAGCCTGCCGATTGTGGTCCTCAACTTCCATCCAAATACACTGACTACAAAGATGTATTTGGAAAAAAGATGCCGACGCCCTGCCCCCACACAGAGACTATGACTGCCCAATTGAGCTACAACCAGGGGCAAACATTCTGTTTGGGCGTATATATGCCATATCAGAGCCTGAACCAACAGTGCTGTGCACCTACCTTCAGGAAAACCTAGACAAGGGCTTTATTCATAAATCCACGTTGTCTGCTGGAGCACCAGTCCTCTTTGTTTAAAAAGAAGGATGAGAGCCTCCGACCATGTGTTGACTATTGGGCCTAAATCAGGTCACCATTAGAAACTGGTACATCTTGCCACTAATCCCCAAACTAATGGACTATGTGAGTATTGGCTGGGTGTACACAAAGCTAGACCTCCGGAGGGCCTACAACCTAGTACATGTTAGAGCTGGGGATGAACTGAAGACCACATTTTGAATGAGTTATGGTCACTTTGAGTATCTTGTGATGTCCTTTGGGTCAACAAACGCACCTGTGATGTTCCAGCATTTTAACAACAATGTACTCCAAGACATTCTTGACCAATACATGGCAGCATATCTGGATACTTATTTTCTCAGATAATGTCGAACAGTTCATGTGTGTCCATGCATGTATTCCATCCTGGAGAGGCTACGCAAACATGGCCTGTATGCCAAACTAGGATAATGTGTTTTCTATCAGTCCTCCATAGGATGAACCCTAGGAATTCTATCTCCAGCTGTTATCAAAATTGACCCATGCAAGGTAAAGGCAGTCCCTGAGTGGGCTGTGGCACAGAAGGTCTGCGACTTGGGGTTTGCAAACTTCTATCTGTGGTTCATCCTGAAGTTCTCGGAGCGGATCACCCCTCTCACTGCCCTACTCCACCAAAAAAAATAGGTTCCTCTGGTCTCCCGAGGCCTAGTAGGCCTTTAAACAATTAAAACTAACATTTACCACACTTTCCACATTGGTTCATCCCAATACCACACAAGCCTTCATCTTTGAGGAAGATGCTTCCAACTTAGCAATCAAAGCAGTGCTGTCCCAAAGGCATGGCCCTCAACAACTCCTACATCCGTGTGCCTTCTTTTCCAGAAAACTCACACCCATGGAGCAAAACTATGATATTTTAGACCAAGAATTCCTGACAATTAAAACCACTTTTGAAGAGTGGCACCACTATCTAAAAGGGGCCTGGTATCCTTGACTATCTGCATAGGGCCAAGGCCCTTAACCAACGACAACTTTGGTGGGCCTTATTCTTTGTGCACTTTAATTTCGTAATTTCCTATCACCCAAGAACCAAAAACAGCAAGGCTGATGCTTTTCCTGGAAGGGCAAGTATTACACTGACTTTATGGACCCAAACCTGAAACCCTCCTGCATCCTCAAGCCTCATAACTTTCTTGGTGCAGCTCCCCAAGACCTGCTCACCCTGATAAGATCAGCCTCAACCATGGGATCCCTGGAGTCGAGCAGGAAGCCATAAATAAGGAAACCCATGCGGTTCAAGATGGGGTAATTGATGCAAAAGGTCATATATATGTTCTCCTCGGGCCTCTGAGGACTACCTCCCTACAGTCATGGCGACTCTCCCCTGGCAGGACATTTTTGTCACTTTAAAACTCAGCACATCATTTCCTCTGTCTTCTGGCTTTGCATATGAGACACAGTGCTGGCCTACATGGCCTCTTGCAATGTATGTGTCTGCTTCAAGTTGGCCCATCAATAAAACCCTGGGACTCCTGCAACCCCTCAAGATTCTACCTGGCACCTGGACTATCACTGCATTAAAATTTGTAGTAGAACTACCCAAGTCCAATCAGTTCATGACCACCCTGAACGTCATGGACAACTTCACAAAGATGGAACACTTCATCCCTGGCACTGCCAACTCTCCTCCCAGGAAACCGCCTGGCTCTGGGTAGACCAAGTTGTCCACCTCCATGGCCTCCCAGAGAGCATTGTCTCTGACCAAGGAACACAATTTGTCTCCCACTCCTGGCAAGAAGCTCTCTTTCTGGATTTTGGGCATCTGCTCCTGACTCTCCTCTGCCTATCACCCTCAGACTAAGGGTCAAGCTGAAAGAACCAACCAGATCCTGGAGCAGTATCTTCGGTGTGATATCAATTTCCACCAACTTGTCCTTGCTGCTGCCCCAGACAGAGTTTGTATACAATAACACAGAATATGTGTCTATAGGGCAAAGCCCCCTTTTTTCGAATTATGGGTTCCATTCCCAGTTCTATCCAAAGCCACCCACAACTTCCCACAATCCAGTAGCCCTGGATTGAATACATCAGCTACACCAAACCCAAACTGAGCAAAAAGTTCACCTTTCGCCCAAAAGAGCTACAAACAATACCACCAATGACAGGAGGGGCCTGCCTTGTCAATAAGACACAAAAAACACATGAACAGGCTATCTCATAAATTAGACTACCAGATCCTTGGCCCCTACTGAATTTGCTGGCAAATTAATCCTGTTGCCTTTGAACTCGACTTGTCCTGTTCTCTCCGAATGTACCCCATTTTCCACATATCACTCCTGAAGCGCCACCTTCCAGACCCATTCCCTCACCATTTTGAACTCCAATCTACCCACCTGCCAGTCAGTATGTGTTCAATACCACAATGAGTACATCTTCCAAGAAATCTTTGATACCAAAATTAGGCAGGGTAAACACTGGTATTTTGTGGATTGGGAAGGCTATGGTTCTGAAGAGCGCTCCTGGGAAATAACAGAAAACATACATGCTCCTAACCTGGTAAATGCTTTCCAGCAGAACCATCCTGAAAAACCTGGCCACAACCACCCAGAGGGCACACTAGGGGAGAGAGTGATGTGGGGGAATCACAGGCCTTGAACCTGGGTTCTCAGGCAGTGCACAGGCCACAACTGCCACCCAGCAACTCACCTAAGTAACTAGGGGAGGTCTAGTGAACGGTGAGCTTGCAGAGGGCCCCGCCCCCAAAGCTCTCAATTTGGGGGAACATCCAGCCCCTCAGTTGGCTGAGGAGTGCTATATTAACCAGGAAGTAACAACAGGAAATTGTCTGAGAAATTAGAGGAATCCTTGGCTGGCTACTACTATGGACCCCTCCTGCTTACCTGACTCCCAAGTCCTGCATTCCTGCCTGCTCCCGGTTCCTGCTTCACCACCTGCTCCTGGTTCCTGTCTTCCTATCCCAGACTCCCGTCTACCCACAGTTCCTGCTGTCCTGCCCTACTCCAGGCCACTCTTCCTCCGCCTTACCCCAGATGGATGGTGTCTCTGGCTCTGCCCCCTGGCTTGGTATCTGATGTCATCTTCAGTTTTGAGCCACAGCTCCAACCACTAGGTCTGACTCCTGCTCCAATCACTAGGCATGACCGCCCACACCTTGGTCACTGAAACTGGGCAGTTTTAATGTCCCTCTGCTGCGAGAATTGTGCAAAGCAGCCTGAGGGCTTATCTACACAGGATGTTAATGTACAGCAGCCCAATGTGTAAATCTACAGCTCCCTGGGCTGCCATGTACTTACTCACCATGGGGACCCTGCACTAATAGTTCAGTAGCACATTTTGATGTATTCCTGTTTCAAACAGTAATATTTCAATGCGCACTATAGAACTTTTAGTGCACAGTAGCAGGGTCCATAGAGGACATTACTGCACAGCAAGCTAGTGCACTGTAGATTTACACCCTGATTTGCAGCACACTAACTGTGTAGCCAAGCCTTTAGTGTAGGCCAGGATCTAGTTGATAATACTTACAATACATTTTATTTTAATATAGTTTGTTCTGGTGATTTCTGTTGACATAGAATTGTACTTAAAGTACAGAACCCTAAGTCTATATAGAAATATTCAGGAATAATGCACAATTGGTTGAAAAAAGTTATCCATTCCTTTTATCCCAAATATAGGGAAAACAGTTCATAGAATTTGGGACACATATGTGCCTGGCTAACTGCAATCTAAAACCTGTACTACACTGTACAGTCAATGAACCATGCTCTGACGTCCTTATTTGCACCATTGTTAGTAATTATCTGTACTGCTTTATAATAATAGCAAGGCAGCAGTAATATTTTTAATCCATAAGCCAAAAGATTTAAAACTCAAAGGATACAAATTGCCACAATATAGAAGTTTCCCTTTACAGATTTCAAATATACTTGGACAACATAGGGCTTCCAAGTTTTGCTCCCACTGAAAATCAATGGCAATATTGCCACTGATTTCAGTTGGATCAGAACCTATGCATAGTCTTTAAAAAAAAAAGTCCTGAGTGCTTTGACATCCACACTGGTTTGGTATTTTGTGTCTGTTTTGTATAAGCAAAATTTAATTTACTTACTCTTCCTGGAAGTCCTGGAAGACCTTGTGTGCCCTTGTCTCCCTGAACAGAAAAACAATTTACATTTTTAAACTCAAGTACCACACAATGAAAACTGATCTATCAATGGCATTCCATTAGCTTTTTAGTCTTACACATGGAGACTTTATCTTCTAACAATTTACTCACTGAACAAGATCAATATAGAATCCACTTTACAAGTGCACATTTGGGCCGGATTCATGTACACGGACCCCTTCTTCTGCACAAACTCACAAAATACAAAGAAGTATGCAGCCAATTAATTGGGGCAGTATGTTCAGTATTTTTCTTAATGACGAGACATGCACTGTTTTATACTAAGTTACATTTATTATTATAGGCAGGTCTTGTAGCACTACCTATTATTAAAGTGCTGACACTTCCCATTATAAGACCCCGGTTTCCATTGCGTATAACTTTGCCAAACTGTAACTGTTTGGGATGAAAATTTCCAAGGTAGGTGTCTGCTTCAGGCTGAATTTTTGGGGAAAATTTCAACCAAAATGAGAATTATGCTAGGGAACTATACATAGTTTTGCCCATGGTAAAAAATTCGGACAACTTTTTACCTGGAAAGCTCTAGTTCCCCCATACTTTAGAGCAGGGACTTGAAAATTGTCAGGGGGTGGCATTTATGTCATGCCTGTACTTTTTGCTATCCCTGTTAAAATCTGCCCAAATCTGGCCAAGTTATAAGACTTTGAAAAAAAATCAGTTCACACGCGCTTAGGGGAGACTTCTTAGATTTTAGGAGCTTAAATCTCCAAAGATTCCATCCTCATTGAGCGTCATTGAGCCTCTCACAGCTCCTAGTGCTAATCAAGCTGTGCATCCCCACAAGCAAATTGAGCATGATCTTTCCAGACCAGGCGTACAAACACAAAGTTAGACTTTCTCTGTAATGGCTGTTTCCAGTTACTCTAGGCCACGGTACAGCTGGGCACTGGATCTGAGAGCAGGGAGTCTGTCTCTCTTGTGCTCTCAGTGCCCTTCATGCTGGCTCCCAGACAACGGGAAGGAGAAAGTATGATTTGAATGCAGAGGAGATAAAAGCCAGACTGGGAAGAGGGAAAAGAGTAGATTGGGACAAAGAGTCTGGGAGAGTGGGGCTGGAGTGGGGGGCAGGAGAAGAGAGACACTGTGACTGGTTGGGCAAAGGCAATGGGACTCAAAGCTGGAGGTGGGGTGGGGCTGGTGTGGGAAAGAGGGAGACCATTTGATCGTGTAACTAATGACTATCATATTTCATATCCACAAGGAGGCTGAAATAAGATTGCACAGGCAACCTTAATTCTGGCATTTCCTAACTTTTGAATGATTGACTTTGCAATCTTAATAATGTTTTTTAACATAGCTTTTTCCTGTGTGTAATATGTAACTGGTTACTGTAAGCTATGAATGCAAGATATTAGCTATTAATTCTGCCCCAAAGAGATAACATTTAATTACTTACCTTAGGACCAGGGTCACCTGGTAGTCCTGGAACTCCAAACCCACCATCCTCACCCTATGTGTATATTGGGGTGGGAGAGGAGAGAAAAAACAAATCAGACAC
This sequence comes from Emys orbicularis, assembly GCF_028017835.1. Lineage (NCBI taxonomy): Eukaryota > Metazoa > Chordata > Testudines > Emydidae > Emys > Emys orbicularis. Next base: position 259,927,957 of record NC_088683.1, on the reverse strand, counting down.
AATAAATACAGTTGCACCTTATTAGTGATAGTGTCTCAGTTTAAATCCTCAAACTGATCACTTTTTCAACACAAAAGGCAATTTATCTAAATAATTCTGAAATCTGCTGGAATCACTCCACCGTTTTCATTTTTCTTATTTTTGCATACAATGGAATCAAACATTTAATATAGAAGACAATTTTTTCTTTTAAAAAGCTAAAGAGTAATATTAAAAATGCAGTGAAACATACAGGTTGTCCTTTTGGTCCTTGCTCGCCATCTTTTCCAGGTTTTCCCTGTAAAGCACAAAATTCCACATTATTGAATCATGAACATCAAATTTATATCATTTCTGTACACATTGCCTGAAACATTAAAACTAAGAATCCAGCAATATAATGAGTTCATGAATCCTCTTTTCACAGCTAACAGTGCACAATGTATGACAATGGGCAAAAATATGACCACTGAGGACGTACATTTCCCAGCATGCTGATAATTTAGAGCAGTAGTTCTCAAAATTTTTATATTGGCAACTCATTTCACACAGCAAGCCTCTGAGTGTGACCCCCACGCCTTATAAATTAAAATTGGGGGTAATTTAATTTTAATGTAATTTTAATTTAACAGGGGCTCAGGTTGTCAGTCCCGCCAGACACAGGTTGACAGCTCATACCCCCAGGTAATAACCTCGCAACATGACTTATGAGGAGAGGCTGAGGGAACTGGGATTGTTTAGTCTCCAGAAGAGAAGAATGAGGGGGGATTTGATAGCTGCTTTCAACTACCCGGGGGGGGGGGGGGGGGTTCCAAAGAGGATGGAGCTCGGCTGTTCTCAGTGGTGGCAGATGACAGAACAAGGAGCAATGGTCTCAAGTTGCAGTGGGGGAGGTCTAGGTTGGATATTAGGAAACACTATTTCACTAGGAGGGTGGTGAAGCACTGGAATGCGTTACCTAGGGAGGTGGTGGAGTCTCCTTCCTTGGAGGTTTTTAAGGCCCGGCTTGACAAAGCCCTGGCTGGGATGATTTAGTTGGGAATTGGTCCTGATTTGAGCAGGGGGTTGGACTAGATGACCTCCTGAGGTCCCTTCCAACCCTGATATTCTATGATTCTATGAACACCTTGAGGGATCATGACCCTCAGTTTGAGAACCCCTGGTCTAGAGTCAAACGCAGAGCTGCAGATCTCCCCATGTTGCTCAGATGGTACTTTAGTAGACAATTAACATTGTTCTTATTTTATTTATTATATAATCAAATTTTAACTCCTATATTCCTTTTGTTTGTTTCTTTCTTTTAGGAATGACTGTGCATAAATACCATGAATGACAGGTGTTTCTGAAATAATGGTGATTAGGCAAATTAGCTGCCATATATATGTTTCTTTTGCTCTCCGTTTTACTTTCTGATCTCTGGGGGTGATTTTTCAAATCAGTAAAAAAAATAGCTAAAAGCCTTATCAACCTGCTCAAACTAAGCATGCACATTTCTTTTCTTTTAGGATTTGTACATACGGTATTTGTTTTTTACTCTAGGTAATTTTATTCCCCTCCCCCCCATTGGTCTCTTTGTGGATGTTTTGTTATTTTATCAAATTTAGTTAATAAAACTATTGTTTTAAAAGAGGTGTGAGGCAGATTCTAAATTCACTGATGTGTGGAATGCATTTCGATGTCACTGGAAGTTCCATGATTAGAACAAGTAAGGAATACGGAATGCCCTGAACAATGATTTTGATGTCTGCACATTTTGCTAAATTAGCCACACAAGGCTATTCAGAATACTGTACCTCTATTTCTTCCATTTACTGCCAGAGAGGATTTCACATCTCATATTTTGTATGTGTTTGTTAATATGGGTCTCAAAGAAAGCATGGATTTTTTTTTTGGTGTGGTTTAATTCCTCTATTTGTAACACTTTGAAAGTAAATGCAAATCTATTGTCAGCAATATAAGGATTAGTTCTTAGTTAACTCTAGACTATCAACGGCATCAGTAACTGATTTATAATATTTTATTTTTTACATCAGGACTATAGCGTTTTATTTGTCAATTGTGCCTTTCATTCTAGGGTTAGATAATATTTATATGTGTATGTGCAATAGAGTACAAATGATTTATGAAATGGTTATAACTGGTAAACAAATCACTACAAACAATTACCACATTTTAAGAGTAATTTCTTTATAAATTGTTTACTGTCTATATATTTAAAAACACTTAGGCTATCTTAAATTGTATTAAGAAAATAGATTGGCACAGAATATATAAAGAGACATTGGACTAATACAGGGATCAGCAACCGGGAACTGCGGCCAATGGGAGCTGCGGGAGTGGCACCTGTGGGTAGAGGCAGTGCGCAGAGCTGCCTGGCCACACCTCCACCTAGGAGCAGCAGGGACACGTCGCCGCTTGCGGGGAGCCGTCCGAGGTGAACGCTGCCTGGATCCAGCACCCCAAAACCCCTCCTGTGCCCCAACCCCATGCCCCAAGCCCTCTCAGTGGAGCTCAGTTTTTATTGATAAAATACTGTATACTTACTCGTGGGCCAGATTTCCCAGGTTCACCTTTTTCCCCTCTGATACTTGAGCCTGGATATCCCTTAAGAACACAAACCAGATTAATCAGACTGTATTTTTTGTTGTATATTTTATTTTAATTATAAGCCATTAAGACACACAAAGTCCTTTAAGGCATGGTCACCATTGGGTTTGGTAAAATCTTTTAAGCAAACAAAATGATTACATAATACTTACTTTCATCCCTCTATCACCTTTTTCACCTGGTTCACCCTAATGAAATTAGAAAACAATGAAAATCAATATATGGAAAAATTATCCATAATCCACTTCTGCTATAAATCATTTATTTCCTCTTTGTCAGATACAGTACATTGTCTCCATATTCCCCACTCTCTTTCAAACTACAAGCCCTAGTAGGCATGCAGGGAAAGGTAACTTGTCAAATTTTAAACTTTTTTTTAAAATACAAAATTAGAATCCATTCAAATCTAATGTATTATACTAATCAGGGCCATCCTTACCCATACACAAAGTACGCAGCTGCGTAGGGCACCAGGAAATTTGGGGCACCAAATTTCCTGGTGCCCTATGCAGCTGCGTGCTGCTCCAGCCCCTGCTCCGCCTCTTCCCCATGGCCCCCGACCCTGCTCTTCCCGAGCCCCGCCTCTTCCCACCCCTGCTCCGCCTCTTCCCCATGGCCCCGCCCCTGCTCTGCCCCAGCCCCGCCTCTTCCCACCCCTTCCCCAAAGCCCCTGCTCCACCCCATCCCAGCCCCGCTCCCACTCCACCCCCCCCCAAAGCCCTCACCCCTGCTCTGCCCCCGCCCCACCTCTTCCCGTCCCTGCTCCACCCCCACTTCCCTGAGGACTGCAGCAGGGGTCAGGCCTGCACTCACCGGCGGCGGTAAGTGGAGCAACCCGGCCTCAGCCTGCTCCGCTCTGCCAGCTCCCATCCGTGCTTCCGGTGAGTGCTGGGGGGGTGGTTCCCCACTGCTCCCCAAGTCCCAAGGCTGGGAGCCAGGGAAGCAGAGTGGAGCAGGCTGGGTCTGGGTCACTCCACTTCCTGCCACCCCATGAGTGCGGGGTCAGGCCTGCCCTGCACTCACCGGGTGACAGGAAGTGGAGCGACCCAGCCCCTACCCGCTTCGCTCTGCCGGCTCGTGCTGGGGGGCGGTTTCCCCCCTGCCCTCCAAGCCTGCTCCTGCCACCCTGCGGAGGCCTGGGACCGGCCACCCCTCCACCCCCCATGCGGGGGCTGCGTAGGGCACCAAAATGGCTAGGGACGGCCCTGATACTAATAATTATTGCTTATGATGCCCCATTAAATAACTATAAAATTCATTAGCACTTAGGCTCACTGGAGGTGATTCTGTTAATGAGCATAAATCTAATATAAATTAGTTGTTCAACTTTTAAAGATATTTGCAATTGACCAGAAAAAATATGTTGATCAGCCAGTATATTACACTTCGGGCCAATCACCCTATCTGTCCCTGACCCTCCCTCAGCAGAAAAAGCCACAGGAAGGTGAAATGTTATTCAGTACAGGATACAACATTTCGGACACTTTTTGTATCCATAACTTCCCCTCAAGTATCCACAGACAGTAGCCTAGTGGAAGGAGAAGGCTGCATTGGCTGGGAATCAAATGGTAAAATGGATCCGAACTCTGCAGATCTCAACTGTACCCTCCAGGTCACACTTCATCCCAGGAGTGCTGGAACAATTTGTATAGTGGGGGTGCAGTGAGCCATTGAACCAAGCTGTAAATCCTGTATATAATGGAAATCACTTGAAGTCAGGGAGTGCTGCACCCCTCCCTGCCCCCCACACTCCTAGTTCCAGCACCTATGCTTCCTCCTGGACTGCATGGGCAGTTCCTGTGCAGTGCTGTCGTTGGCTTCCCTACTAGAGCTGTGCAATACACATGACACTGCAGGGAAAGGAAGTATGGAGAGGAAGATGATATGAGTGTAAGACCACTACAATTGAACTGCTTAGTTTCTGGAATGGGATGCCTTTCTTCTCTCAGTTCACCACCTACATGATATTGTATTAAAACTTACATAAGTATGAGAGAACATTCTTTAATGTATAACCTTGTTTCCAAAGTCTTCTAGGGACACGTGACTTATTTATACAGGTATTATCATATTCACAGATTATTCCTGTACAAATTCTTCAGATACTTACAGGAAGGGCATTAAACTTTATTTAGGACAGTTAAAACATGGACCAAGTTTGCATAATTGGCATTAGATTGCTTATAACACTGGTTTCTCTGTCTTTCTTTAGTAACCTTGTCCCCACAGTCTTTAAACAAAGAAACTAGGAGTCCAATATTGTAAGGACTAAGTAATATTTTCTCACCATCATTCCATATATGATCTTGTAACCTTTGACGCTGTCATGTGGGGCAGGTCCTTGTTCGCCTAGAGTGCCCTGCACTCCTTGTTCACCCTATTGACACAAAATTCAGGATTATTAATGTAATTAGAAAGAATATTTATACTGAGAACATTCATAAATATGTAAGTTTCTGAAGAATTTGTACAGGGATAATCTGTTGTATTCGAAAGCATTTCAAACAGAGAGGCTTACCTTATCACCTTTTGGTCCTTGAGAACTCAAGCCCATCTGACCCTGATGAAAAAATTATACATGTATTAATGCATTAGCCAACTTTCCTTTTATAAATATATATGTGTAAGGATTTTATAAATGTGGCAGATTTGGCCCCAAATCTAACCTCCTGTTTATTCAAATATGGAAAGTCCTCGAGGCCCATATATTTTTCTCCTGACTTAAAAGTTAATTAGCCATAAGCCTGAATTGTTGTTAATATTTTATTATTCATTTCTGGTCATGCCTGGAATGTGCTCAACATTTTCAAAATGGCATAAAAAGGCATAGGTCCAGCCATGAGGAGATAATCACATTATTTTTGTGAAAAACAAACAGAGATGGAGGATGAGGAGCAGGGAAACATACAATTAAGGGGGCTATAAGATTATAACATAGCTTTAATGACAACTAAATATAGCTATATGTGTGCATGCACATATTTAAATGGACAAATCTCTCACTCTTTCTGACAAAAACTCTTTTTCCCACCTACCTCTCTTTCGAGACAGATATATAGATGCAGAGACAATCCCAAATGACCTTATAAACATGTCATTATATTTATCTTATTTTTCCCGTCTTTAGCTCAACCATGTGTTCACTTTGACAAGTCGGGCAATGGTAGGACTGCAGAAGGCATGGGAGATGTGGCTTCCAAATAAATATTTGGCTATGATCAATGGGACCACTGTACATCTCACAGGATCTCTGCCCTAATGTTGGCTTTCCCTTTACCTGTGCACTCAGTGCAGTCCCACAAACCCTGTGAATATCTGAAACAGTCCTATTTAGGGCATGATAGTCCCAAGTTCTTTGCACTCAGAACTGTACAGTTGCTGGGGCTGAAAAAATATGCAACTGTTGGTTTGGTTTTTGTATGTGTGCACTTCCTGCCTCTGGATGCCAGAGATCACTGCAGCTACTACAGCTGGGTGGCCAGAAGCTGTCTTTCCTCTGGTCCTGACTCCTGCAGAGTCAGCCCCCAGCAGCAGTTTCAACTTAGTTCTGCCTTCGGAGAGGTGGCATCAAATGGAGACAACAAATGGGGAGAGGAGTAAGCCCCATGAGAGAGATGGAGGAACATGGAATTCCACAATGTTGGACAAAGCAAGACACATTAAAGGTGGCAGAGAGGAAATGTAAAGGGGGACACCACAGATCGGGGCTGGAAGATGGAGGGAAGTTTGGAAGGAGAGGAGAATAGTCCCCAGTGGAATGCCAGAGGAGGTAGCAGGCCACTCCACTCCCCCACCACATACTACTCAATGCCACCCTGCCACCATCATCAAGAGAATGGGGGCAATCCAGAACCTGTTGAGGGCAGGAGTGGCTATGGGCTGGTAAGGGATCAGCCAGAGGTTTGTTTAGAATGTTCATGCACACTAGTGGGGTGGGAGGTGGAGATCTCCCTTCAGTTGACTTATACCAACAAAGACTCTGATTCTTCCAGATGCAACATCAAAATGCAATATATGGAACAAAGGCAGATGGCAAATGATGACTAATGCCCATTATGCCAAGATGTACTATTTTTATTTTTATATTTACCTTGCGGTCTACCCCTCCTCTGCACACTCCCTATCATTTTCTGTCATAACGCATATTGCAAGGTCTTTAGGGAAAGCATTGTCTTTTTAATAAGTGTGTGTATAGGGCATAGCACAATGAGGTCCTGATCCTTACGATCACTCCCTCTCCCCCCCGCCCTCCCTTTCCCCACATACATGAATGAAATTCTCATGAACATTTTAGTGGCATTTCAATGATAAATTTTGACTGACAAATTTTGAAATTTTCAACCAGTTCTGAATAAATAATACAAATAATAGAATATAGCACTTAGTGGTGTTTTGGTCTGGTAGGAGAGCATATCTTAAAGAATAGCCTACAAAACCATACCTTTTTGACGCCCTGGTAATTAAGATACAATATTTTATATAAAGACACAAGACTGCACAGAACATTTGAAGACTAGCACGTGAAAAAAATAACTCAAATATTTGCAGCTACAGTACTGTCTATGAAAATCCATACCTTCTCACCCGGTTCACCCCGTGGGCCTGGGGGACCCTATAAGACAGGACATTTTATTAGACTGCATGCTAAACATTACATGTAATGTTTTCTGCTTACCACAGACATTAAAAAGGCACCATTCTACTGGTGTCTTCATTTTAATGGAGAAAGATCAATATAATGTTTTTAGTACTTTCTAACTTCCAGAATTTGTCTAAGATCTTACATTAGAGGTGCGATATTGCAGTTAAGAAGTGCTGGAGCTGGTCACTACATGGACAAGAGACACTCATAGCAAACTGCAGGTGCTGCAGGGAGCGGTGCTGGTGATTCAATAGGTAGCACTCTTCCCTTTGATTCATGCTTGAACCAGTTCCCCAACCTTAGCACATCTGTACCCAAGGTGCTATTTTTCAGATGAGATGTATTTTACACTGAGTCATACCTTGCTCCCTTTTTACACAGCAGTTTTGCAGTGCAGATTCCACAGCAGTGGATTTATAACAGATTGCCCTGAATGTAGCTCACTATGATGGGAAACATAAATAGTGCTGATTTTTAAAAATAGGATTAACTGGTCCCTGCTTGCTGGTATCTGTGGTATTCTAAAGGCCATAGAGGCAGAGAACGTATTCTGACATCTACTACACCTGTCAACGTATCAAGTAGTTCAGGTGCCTTGAACATTTGGAATTTACCACAATAGGAGACCTTCTACTTGGGAAGAGATTGCCTTTCCTTTGTAGCTGTTCCTAATGGTACCTCTAGGACAATCTCAGCAGCTATTTTGATTTAGATTAGGCTGTGGGACCAGCAACACATTTTCCATGGATTCAAGAGGGGAAAGTGTAAACGCCTATTACAAAACTGTAGAATAGGGGCCAGATTCTAACAGCCACTGAAGTAAATTAGAGTTATTTGCATCCTGCAGAAGCAGTCCCCTGGAGTCCAAGGTCACACAGAAGATGTGTAGTATAGTAGGGACTGAACCTGAGTTGCCCAAATAGTAGGTTTGTGTCCTAACTACTGTACCATTCATCCCCAATACATTAATCATTTAGAGCTTTTTTAATAAAGCAGCATTACATAAATCATCATAAAATGACACTTACTGGAACTCCTGAAATCCCTGGTGGCCCGATGGGGCCTTGGAGCCCTGGCAATCCTTGTATACCCTGTATATAAAAAGGAGCCATTAAAAAGAGATACCTATTGGGCAATTTAATGATGCTTATATATATTATCTGGCTATACTGAAAGGACGGGGGACACCTGATATGATTCTAATCAGGCTGCAACTTTATTATTGGATGTCTGGGATCACCTGGCAGATAAAAGTGTACAGTGCAGGTAACCCCATGTTCATTCAGTATCTACCCAGGGGGCTTCTGCCAGCCCCCCCTTTTCCATCCTGGTCCCCAAGCCAACTCATTTCTGGGACCTTATCATCCCCCCACTTGAACGAGGGTTAAGGTGGGTTAGAAGAAAGGGGCCTGGCTCCCTGCCATACCAGACATAGGAGCCCTGAAACCCCCTGTTCCACACCTTTAACCAACACCTAATTTTTAAGTCCTTTACCAAGCCATATTATCTAGTCACTGTATCCCTTCCCTATGGAGTACCTTCCCTGGACATCCACCCCACACTTACACAAAGAGTTGCAACACATAGCTTAACTCCCTTCACACCTCACCTCAACAAAGCTCTCCCTGAACCCGCTGTGGGGAAGGCAAAAAAAAAAAAAAATCTCACTCCACCTAGGCCAATCTGGGTGGTGAGGGACAAATTCCTCCCAGCCTCCCTGAAAAGGAGCAGCTCGTGCAATGCCCACAGCGGGGCCTAACCAAACCTGGCATTTTGCCACCTCCCCCCCCCCCCAGCCCCCCGGGAAAAGGGGTTCTACTGTCAGGGCTTGCCCCTTTTAAACTCCTCAGTCATGGCACCATGCTGACCTAACTCCCCTTTTGCAGCAGCTTCAGAGTCTTTCTCTTCCTCCTCTCTCCCCATAAAGCACTGTTCTCTCTCCTTCGGCAAGCTGGACAACGCCCCACCCCCATTTAAAGGTGCGGTGGGGGTTTTAGTTAAGACTTACTGGTAGCCCAGGGAGGCCAGGATAACCTTTTTCACCTTTTAGCACATTTGATGGTAAAAACCCAATCACTTCACCTGGGTCTCCCTGGGGGGGAAGAAGAAAAAAATAAAGTTGAATTATATATATGCACACAAATAAAAACATTCATTCCAAAACACTGACATTAAGACTGGAGAAAAGCACTAACATAACATCTACACAGTCTTCTGGAATCATTTGGGAAGTGTACAAAAATGGTCGGCATTTTACTTGTTTGAATTGATTTAAACATACCACAAGGAAGCTGTTGTAGTTTTTAAAAGCCCTTCAGTGTCAGGTATCCTTGAAATACTCAGTAAAGATTCCAGTACCCATCTTAACTTTTCCCCTTACTTTCCACTTATTGGTGGGAAAATCCCCCTAGTTGCCCATCAGATACTATCTGAGTATCTGGCCTGTGTGCTGGAAACATTTGGAGGTTTTACAGGCAAGGAAGCCTCCTCCCTAGGCTGTGATCTCTGGCCATTTATACAACCTTGAGACTGCAATAGTCCCCATGACCACAGCACCTGACCTCTATGTGGGAGCAGCGGATGGTGAATCAGTGTAGTTACACATACTCCAGACCTGCCCCTCCCTCAACCTACATTTTCTCCAAAACCTCCCTGCATAGTGGTGCACTGAGAGCCAACATGGAGCTGTGCTCTGTGGCATGTAGAGATGGGAAGACACAACCTGCACGGGCTCCCTGAATCCTGCCCCCATCCTGTCCTGTTGAACCATACCAGTTGTGCTGAGTCCATAGACCTCCATGATTCAAGAAGGATTTACTTACTAGTACGGTTTTTCATTACACTCCAGATTCTACAATACCAATGAAAACAGTGAAACTTCCTACAGAGCAGGGTACTACTCAATATAAGTAAAGGTGGCAAAATCTGACCATATGATGAACCATATGTAGGCTCAGTTTTGCCACCATTATTCATATTGAGTAGTACCATACTTGATTTCAAATCAACTACTTAGAATCACATAACTGTAGGACTGGAAGGGACCTGGAGAAGTCCTCTAGTCCAGTCCCCTGCACTAAAGGCAGGACTAAGTATTATCTAGACCATCCCTGACAGGTGTTTGTCTAACCTGCTCTTAAAAATCTCCAATGATGGAGATTCCACAACCTCCCTAGGCAATTTATTCCAGTGCTTAACCACCCTGAGAGTCAGGAAGTTTTTCCTAATGTCCAACCAAAACCGCCCTGGCTGCAATTTAAGCCCACTGCTTCTTGCCCTATCCTCCTCCTTGTAATAACCTTTTATGTACTCGAAACCTGTTATCATATCCCTCCTCAGTCTTCTCTTCTCCAGACTAAACAAACCCAAGTTTTTCAGTCTTCCCTCATAGGTCATGTTTTCTAGTACTTTAATCATTTTTGTTGCTCTTCTTGGACTTTCTCCAATTTGTCCACATCTTTCCTGAAATGTGGCACCCAGAACTGGACACAATACTCCAGTTGAGGCCTAATCAACGCAGAGTAGAGCAGAAGAATTACTTCTTGCTTACAACACTCCTACTACTACATCCCAGAATGATGTTTGCTTTTTTTGCAACAGTGTTACACTGTTGACTCATATTTAGCTTGTGATCCTCTATGCCCCCCAGATCCTTTTCCACTGTATTTCTTCTTAAGCAGTCATTTCCCATTTTGTGTGTGTGCAACTGATTGTTCTTTCCTAAGTGGAGTACTTTGCATCTGTCCTTATTGAATTTCATCCTATTTAGTACAGACCATTTCTCCAGTTTGTCCAGATCATTTTGAATTTCAATCTTAACTTCAAAAGCACTTGCAACCCCTCTCAGCTTGGCATCGTCTGTAAACTTTACAAGTGTAGTCTCTATGCCATTATCTAAATCATCAATGAAGATATTGAACGGAACCAGACCCAAGACCCATCCCTGCAGGACCCCACTTGATATGCCCTTCCAGCTTGATTGTGAACCATTGATAACTACTCTCTGGGAATAGGTTTCCAACCGGTTGTGCACCCACTTTATAATAGTTCCATCTAGGTTGTATTTTCCTACTTTGTTTATAAGAAGGTCATGTGAGATAGTATGAAAAGCTTTACTAAAGTCAAGATATACCACATCTACTACTCCCCCGGCCCCCATCCACAAGGCTTGTTACCCTGTCAAAGAAAGCTATTAGGTTGGTTTGACACAATTTGTTCTTGACAAATCCATGCTGACTGTTACTTATCACCTCACCTTATTATCTTCTAGGTGTCTGTAAACTGATTGCTGAATTATTTGCTCCTTTATCTTTCCCATTACTGAAGTTAAGATGACTAGTCTGTAATTCCCCGGGTTGTCCCTATTCCCTTTTTTACAGATTGAGCACAATATTTTCCCTTTTCCAGTCCTCCAGAATCTCTCCCATCTTCCATGACTTTTCAAAGATAATCAGCAATGGCTCAGATATCTCTTCTGTCAGCTCCTTGAGTATTCTAGGATGTATTTCATCAAGCCCTGGTGACTTGAACACTTCTAACTTGTCTAAGTAATTTTTAACTTGTTCCTTTCCTATTTTGGTCTCTGATCCTACCTCATTTTCACTGGCATTCATTAAATTAGATGATTAAATTGCTACTAAACTTTTTGGTGAAAACTGAAACGAAAAAGTATTTTAGCTCTTCGGCCATTTCCACATTTTCTGTTTTTGTTCCCTCCACCCCAGGACTTACCCTGTCCTTGGTCTTCCTCTTGCTTCTAATGTATTTGTAGAATATTTTCTTGTTACCCTTTATGTCTCTAGCTAGTTCAATCTCATTTTGTGCCTTTGCCTTTCTAATTTTGTCTCTACTTGTGTTATTTGTTTATATTCATCTGTTGTAATTTGACCTAATTTCCACTTTTTGTTGGACTCTTTTTTGAGTTCCAGATAACTGAAGATCTCCTGGTTAAGCAAGGGTGGTCTCTTGCCATACTTGAATTGATCTAATCACTAACTTAAATCACACCTGGTTGTACCAGCTCTGAATTTAGCTATAGTGTGTCAAAATCCTATATAAAATGGTCAGGGGAACCCTAACAGCATAGAATAAATGCAGAATTTTCCTTGAAGTAAATCATAACTCCAAAATGTAATGGCCTGCAAAAAATGTGAGATTTTCCTTTGCAACAACAACTTATACCTAAAATAAGGCAATAATATTTATCCGAATTACTTATTGTAAATTAAGTTATTCACATCTTTGCTTCACTATTTGGTATCAAATGATGCCATTTTCATAAATTCTGAACAAATCACAGCCCTTTGTGATTAAGTTATGTTGCTTCTAAAAGTTGTTTACCTATGCACATATGTATAGAAAAGAATAATTAAAGTGCATCAATGTTATTTTACCATGAGTCATTTCCTCCCATATGAGAGAAAGAGGCCAGGGTCTTTTTATGACTAAAAGTCTTGTCATGACAAAACTGTGATTACACTTATGTTTTATATGCAAATTGCAGTTTCAAATTATATCCATTAATTTTATATTCATGTGTCAAATCCTTTCATAGTCACAGCATTTCATTCCTTAGAAAGACAAAGTAATACACATTTCATTACATAGAAAGTTAGTTTTTATAAATTAAATTTCAACTATTTGTTTAACAAATATAAGGTCTTGGTCATGTTTTTGGCTGTTTTCCAAGGACAGTCTTTGTGGAAAATTGACTGGAAAGCTGAAACGTTGGCGTTATCTCAAACCTGATAATGTCAGAATAAATGTATGCCTGAATCTTAAAAATGAATTTAAGTCTTTATATATCAGGGAGTGGGCATAAGACACCTGCTTAACAGTGACTACTATTTTCTTTTAGGCCCTGATCCTGCAAAGATTCATGCAAGTGCTTAAACTTTATGCACTATGAGAAGTCCCATGGCAGCTAATGGGACTACCTCACAGTGTACAAAAGTCAAGCATGTGTGTAAATCTTTGCCACATCAATACCTAAGTAAGGGCTGCTACTTTTGATGTGCATAGGTCATCTGATTTTTAACTTTTGAAAGCAATATATGAATGCATTTGATTTTAAAGACAAACGTACCTTAATTCCAGGAGATCCTGGAGGTCCCTGGAAAATAAATACTTAAAATGTATTATTTTTTCTCATACATATTATCAGTATTATACAATTTTTAATAGCATTTAAAATGTCAAGAATCAGAGTTGGAATGAATGAATTAGGTATCAAAATGTTTGCTTACTATTAACCCAACCAATCCAGGTAAACCTGGAGGACCAACAGGACCTATTTCACCCTAAAGGGAACAGAGAAATTGACTTCGTTTAGGAAACACATGAATATTTTTAAAAAAAATATGTACAAGGAAATTGTTAAAAATGTAAACATCACCTTTGTGCCATTGCAACCTGGGATACCAGGTGGACCTGGTGGGCCATCTTGTCCAGGGATGCCCTGCCAATAGGAGAAAGCAGGAAAGTAATAAATGCTATATTAATCCTCACCTGATGTCACTAGTAAAACCGTGGGGTTCTTTGTAAATAAATGTATGCTTCATACATACAGGAAGACCTGGGTTTCCTGGATATCCTGATACACCTGGTGGGCCCTGTAATTAATGAACATATATTAAAAATTATAAGCGAAGACATCAAAATTACCCAATAAAATACAAAATTATGGGCCTGATCTAATTATGGCCCTTTTAGAGCTGATCAAAATATCTGGAAAACTTTCCCTGAACATTTTTTTGCAAAGACTTTTCATCAAAATTTCAATCACTCTATTGCAGTGTTGGGCAACTTGCGGCCTGCGGGTCGCATGGGGCCTATCAGGGTAATCTGATTGCGGGCCACGAGACATTTTGCTGACATTGACCGTCCACAGACACGGCCCCCTGCAGCTCTCAGTGGCCACAGTTCGCCATTCCTGGCCAATGGGAGCTGCAGGAAGTGGCGGCCAGCACGTCCCTGCAGCCCGCCGCTTCCCGCAGCTCCCATTGGCTGGGAATGGCAAACCATGGCCACTGGGAGCTGCGGGGGGTCTGTGCCTGAGGACAGTCAACATCAGCAAAATGTATCGCGGCCCGCAATCAGATTACCCTGATTGGCCGCAGGTTGCCCACCACTGCTCTATAGGCTAGATGGAAAATAATAATAAAAACAAATCCACGAAAGTTTTCATTTTTTTCCAAAACATGTTGAAAAATCTTTGATCAGCTCCATTTCCATTGTGTTCAATGGAATTGGATCAGAACTGAAATGCACAGTTAATGCTGCTAAGGAGTACATATTTTGTACATTTGCCACAGTCATTCATAATATGAAATCTACAGCAATCTCCTTTTTACATTAAAACAGGATGCTACCATACTGCTGTAGATACTTCTCTGCCTTACATAAGCCATGACCAATTCACCAATTTAATTTTTATTGCTCAGAAAAATCACAGTGTTGAAACGCTTATACTATTTTCCTCAAATACTTTGCAAGTTTAACAAATCAGCATTTTGTCCAGGCCTGTCCTTTTCAATGTGCTAACTTATTTAGTCTTCCAGTAATTTCTAATGTGGGTGTTGGGGAGCAGGAAAGACAGATGTAGTTGTTTTAGCTTGGGTATGTAATTTCATACCCAACGTTGTAGCATTATTAAATGCCCAATCTACTGGTACTGCTAGTGGTGACCACATGTACAGTTGGTATATGTTCACCCAAATTAGTGTAACACAGTGCCCCTGGGTGTGTCTATCATCAACAGTGGGGTTGACTTTAAGACCTCTGAGTCTAACAGTGTAAGCTGCTAGTGCCTGAGCTACAGCTATTAACTCAAAGGCTGACTCAGCTTCTATGTGGTCTAACCATGAGAGGGCACTAAAGAGCCATAGTAGGTAAGCCTATTTGAGACTATGTGCAAGAAAGCTGTGGGTATAAAAAATGTCACAGGAAATGCAACATATTCAAGTTCTCTTTCATTATTATTGTATCATTAATTTAGAGTGCCCCAAAAGAGCTAGGCATCTCACAAAACAAATAAAGACATGGCCGATGCCCTGGCAAGTATACAAGCTAAAATGAACATGACAGATTAAAGTGTCAAATGCACAGCTTAGGAAAGTAAGAAGAAGCACAAGAGAGTTACATCAACAAGATCACAGAGATACTCAGAAAGGGCCTGGTCCAGCACTACTGAAGTCAACGGATGTTTTGCCTTTGACTTTAATGGTTGCAGGATTGAGCTCCCTGCCATACACATATATTAATGTTTCTGTTAACTTGTGTGTAAGTGTGTGTCTCCTGTCCTCCCTGCTCTCTTCCTATAGGAGAGACAGCAGAAGTGATTTTTTTAAGGAGGCTTTTAAAGTAGGTGAGAGAGGTGATTTAGTGAACAAGCTTGAGCAGGGGTTTCCAAGTATAACAGAGCATGAGAAAAGGCAACATTTGGAAGAGAGGGAAACATGAAGACTGTCAAGACCAGTATAAATGGTAGAGTAATAAGGACCAGGTAGGTAATGTAAGAGGACATAGGCAGGGGCAGCATGCTGCAGACCCTTGAAGGCAAGAGCAAGAATTTTGAAACTAACAGGCAGCCATTGACTAACTCAAAGAGGGGGGTGACATTATCTTGCACTTGGCAAAGAGTGAACATATCTAATGAAAAATTAAGCTAACCATTAAGACTTAAAAATCTTAACCTACATCCTTCAAAATTATTAAAACTAAATGTAAGCAGATACTCACCCTTGTTCCTTTTGTTCCTGGGAGCCCTGGTTCTCCAGTATCACCCTATAAGAAAAATGGAATATATTGGTCTTTCACAGCGACAAGGGTTTAGGGAAATCTTCCCATTTAAGTATTAAATGTATCCTACCTTAATTCCTGGTGGCCCAGGGGGACCTTCGGGTCCTTGCATTCCAGGAAACCCAATTAAACCTTGTAGACCAGGCAAACCTCTTTCACCCTGTAAAGAAAAAGAACACTTCAACGTTAGAAAAACTGGTTCTTCCGCTTCTAACTACCAATATTTCCAGAGACGAGGTTGGTGAGGTAATATCTTTTATGGGACCACCTTCACTCACCTTGTCTCTCTAATATCCTGGGACCGACACAGCTACAACAACACTACATACAATAGTATATTATCCCTGGTAAAGCTGAGACAGCTGCCAATAGATAGTAGATTACAGATGATATCTAGGTGGAGTTAAAACATCTGAGTTTGGTATTTGATAGAGAAATCTAACAGCTATAAAATTGATGTTAATGTGTATAGAAACGTGTTTCAATGAAGGGAGAACAAAGGAGGCAGAGGCACACAGATAGAAGAGTAATTTGTGTATTTTAAACAAGAAAACGTATTTGTCTCAGTCTTCCTGAGCGAAGTTCTACATGATGACTCATGGTACCACAGGCATGACTATCCACCATGGGCACTGCACAGCCCCTCTGCAACTTTTCCTCCATTATGATCTCTTTATATAGCTGCACTCCTACAAAGCTGCCACTAAGTCTAGTAGCAAATTACACCCCTCTGAAGTGTAAATGTAAGGTCACAAGTGTCAAATGGGGAAGGTTGCATTATGAACTACCATCTTCACTCCTCTTGTTCATTCCAGCAGCTTTCATGAGGCTAGACTCGGCCAGTTATATATAGCTTTGAGTCCCAGAGGATGGAGCAGAGCCCAAGTGCCCTAGGAGAAGTTTGGGGTAAAATTCCTTCCCAGGTGGCTCAATGAACAGACTGCACCATCTATTAGAATCTTCTTTCCTGCTCTCTGGGCCAAAAGAGTGATTTTCAAGATCTTTGTGCTGAAAAGTATCCTTCTCCTATAGATGGGTACAGCCCCATATTTATTTAAATCAGATAATTCTTTTGTTAACAGCCAGAAAACTAAATCTATCCCACATTATGGATTAATCCTGTAGCTACTTAATGCTCACTAACTTGGAGCTCCATATGAAACCAGCAAGAGTTTTGCATGCACTGAACAAGGATTATTATTTTTTAGTTTTATTACGGTAGCACCAAGAGGCTGAGAATGTGGCTTTAATATGCTAGACACTGTATTCAGAAATTTTAAAAGACAGTTCCAGTCTTGAAAAGTTCAGCAATCCAAGCACACCAGACAGTCAAAGGGTAAGGGAAAAGGAAATAACACAATCAGCATGAGCTGAGTGATGATTGACTGATATCATGTGAGTTGTACTGTTTTGTTTTGTTTTTTGTGGGGTGGAGTTTTGTGTTTTTTAATTATTTGGGTGTGGGTTTTGTTAGAATGGCATTAGCTAGATGGAAAGACAAAGGAAGGGAGAGGGGACATAGAAAAGGGAATACAGGGGCGGGCAGGGGAGAAGAGGGAGGGAGGGACAGAGAAAGAAAGAGGGGCTTTTGAATGCATGTGGAGTGAGGATGAGGTGAAAGGAATGTGAGGGAAGGGGCAGGAGCGGGCTGAAGCAAACAGCCAGTCAGCAGAGAATCTCCTGAGTAAAAATGGTAGAAAGCTGCCTGATGGTTCCATCAGTGTCCAAAGGTCTCTGCTGAGGCTCCTTTTGTGTCTACTCCTGCTGGCTTGAGTTTCTCTAGACTGGCTCCTTCTTGGAATTTCCTTTCTTCCCCAAGCCCACATGTCTCTGGGGAAATGGGATCCTAAAGCCTCCAGAGGCATCTGCCATGCATGTTTCTACATCCAGGGGGGGCTAAACACAGTCGCAGGCATACTACCATCACGCAACACTGGGGGAAATCACTCAAAAGGAGCTGGGGGGCAATCCCCCGACACACTGCCAAGAAGTAATCAAAATGGGGTTTATTCCTGAAGAAAATTTGACTTTCTGGGCATAAATTTAAATGCAGAAAATTTGTGTCTGAACACCAAAATATTATGATTTGGCAATGCTCCCACTGTGCCTCCTGGGAGTCTTAGTTTGGAGGCTTTATGCTCTCATTTGCCTCTATGGACTGGGTTCCCTGGTTGGACTACATCTCCCATGCTGCATTAGTGTCTCTCTCCCCTTGGAGAGGCAAGGCAGTGCATTATGGGAGGCTCTGACCATGGTGTATCATGGGACATGAGGCTCCACCTCAGCATTTCCAAATTGAAATATTTGGGGCTTGGGGCAAATATATATATATATATAGACAAATAATAATTTTCCATTGAAAGACGGCACTGTTCCCCCCCAAATTAATTTACTCAAAAAACTAATTTTTGTCAAAAACAATTTTTCTGTTGCTTAAATGGCATGACTACTGCTACACACCATGTTAATCCCACCATGTTTGCTTAAGAATACTAAAATCCCAGGCAGTGTAAAAGACCACAACAAAAGAAACACAAACAGAGAAATTAAGGAACACATTTCTGAATCTGCAGTAAAAAAGGTATAAAATTCTAACTGTACAATTGGTTTAAAAAACATTTTAAGGAAGAATACACAAGGATCCAGGAAGAGGCATCTGACTAAATGTGGATGTGATTATTCTAAAATCTGGACTATATCAGAAATGCTAAATGGATTACTGAGGTACATAAACCCCATGCTTTGGCTGGCTTGTTGCACTGCAGTAGCAATTACATCTACAAAGAACAGATGTTACCTCATTTACAAGCAGGATTTTACAATGAATCCTGGACACTTGCTCCTGTGACCTGCTGGGAGACGAATTAGGGATACAGAAGACACTAAAACATATCAACACAGCTGTCCACTGCTCAAGAAAAGTACATGTGTAAGTGAAGGGAAAAAATGACCTCCGGTAGATGTACGTAACGTAACTAATACTTTTCATTCGAGGATCTCAAAGCATTTTATAAACTGAGCGCATCATAACACCCTTGTGAGATGGGAAAATATTATTTCACCCATTCTACATATGGGTAAAATTGAAGCACTGAACGATTATGGGCCTGATTCTCATCTACATGTGCTGGCAATGTAAAGGGGCCTCAAAGTAGATGTAAATAGCTCAATTTAAGGCCAAAGTCTCTTCATGCTGCCAGAGCGGTTTAAATGGGACCTTACAGTAAATGAAAATCAGGCTCTAAGTAACTTGCTCTAGCTCACCCAGAGCTATTTGTTATTTCGCCATCTGCCCAGAGTAAGGGGCAGCATGTAGCTTTATTAGGGTTGCCAGGCATCTGGTTTTCGAATGGAACGCTCAGTTGAAAAGGGACACTGGTGGCTCTGGTCAGCACCGCTAACCGGGCCATTAAAAATCTGCTCGGCGGCGCACTGGGGCTAAGGCAGGCTCCTTGCCTGCCCTGGCTCCGCACGGCTCCCAGAAGCGGCCGGCATGTCCCTGTGGCCCGTAGGTACAGGGGCAGCCAGGGAGACTCCACATGCTGCCCCCACCCCGAGAGCCGGCTCTGCAATTCCCATTGGCCAGGAACCCAGAGCCCCCACCCCTGCCACACTCCAAACCCCTCGGCCCGGAGCCCCCTCCTGCACCCCAAACTCCTCATCCCTGGCCCCACACCAGATCCTCCACCCCCAACTGGAGCCCTCACCCCCCCTCCAGACCCCAACCCCCTGCCCCAGCCCTGAGCCCCCTCCCATACCCCAAACCTCTCATCTCTGGCCCCACCCTAGAGCCTGCACCTCCAGCTGGAATCCTCACCCCCTCTCGCACCCCAACATCCTGCCCCAGCCCAGTGAAAATGAGTGAGGGTGTGGGAGAGCAAGCGACGGAGGAAGGGGAGACGGAGTGAGCAGAGACGGGGCTTATGAGAAGGGGCATGGCCTCAGGGCAGGGTCAGGGCAGGGACAGGGTAAGGATGTTTGGTTTTCTGCAATCAGAAAGTTGGCAAGCCTAAGCTGTGTTGACCCAGGAGTGAAGAAGAGAATACATACAGTTTCAATCCCAGTTTCTCCTCTGATCTCCCTGCGCACGGAGCATGGGAGTAAGTTACTTTACCTCTGTTTGGGGAGCAAGTTATTGCCTGCTCTGCACCTGGCTGGTTAATCTAGCAGGCAAATAGGGGGAGAGGGGCCAGGGCTCTTGGCTCTCTCTGTCCCTTGCCTGCCTACTTTCTTGCAGAGTAGCCTCCTCTCCTATTTTTCCCCCTCTCCCCACCATGGCTGGAGTCAGAATCTGACCAGGATCAAGCAGACTATTAAGGGAACCTTATTCCCCTGTGCAGCCACGGGAAGGCTGGGACAATCTAGTCCCCAGTGAGTCAGTGGCAGAGTCAGGAATGGAAACCAGGTGTCTTGGCTTCCAGTCTCCTTCCCCTACTCATTTGATTACAGAAGATGTCAATACATTCACTCTGGTTTAATAGAACCTTGGCCTCAGAGGGACCAACATCTAGTAGCTGATATAAAATTTATCCTGGGAACTGGAGCAAGAAAAACTGATACAAATAAACATCCCCACACAAATAAACATCCCCACTACAGAAGCTGGCGAGCATCAGTAAACTGCTGCTGTCCCAGTTATTTTCGAAGAATTCAGATCTCCAGTGGTGATGCACAAAGAATACAAGAATCTGAGTTTATGGCTACACAGAGCAGTCATTCCAGTTCCAACTTATGCAGCTGCAAAATCTTGGAAAGTAACTCTGAGTTGACTTCTACTACTTAAAATTTAATTCATAGGATTCAGAAATTAAAACAGATGTAAGCAACACCCCTTAGTCATCTTCACCTCTACTGATTCCATGTAAATCAGTGTTTCTCAAACTGGGGTCGCCGCTTGTGCAGGAAAAGCCCCTGGCAGGCCGCGCCGGTTTGTTTATCTGCCCCGTCCGCAGGTCCGGTCGATCGCAGCTCCCACTGGCCGCAGTTCGCTGCTCCAGGCCAATGGGAGCTGCTGGAAGCGGCGTGGGCTGAGGGACTTACTGGCCGCCGCTTCCAGCAGCCCCCATTGGCCTGCAGCGGTGAACCGCGGCCAGTGGGAGCCGCGATCGGCCGGACCTGCGGATGGGGCAGGTAAACAAACCGGCCCAGCCCGCCAGGGGCTTTCCCTACACAAGCGGTGACCCCAGTTTGAGAAACACTGATGTAAATTGTAGGAAAACACAAAAGAAGAATTCATTATGATGAATTCAGCTAGCGTGATAAACACTATGCTTGTCACAGTGGTGCAGTTGAAAAATACATAATCATTAAATGTTGCATGAAATTGTTTGTTGAGATTGCTCTTTACGGTCCAGCTCTTGCACAATGCATCAAGTGTCCTTACAATACTGTCAAACATAGAAATTAAAAATTAAAAACAAATTGATAGCTCTCTAGTGAGAAGTAAACATGTTCAGAATATAGCCACATAGGCTGATCTTCTCACTGGCACTAACCCTTCCAAATTAGCCATGAAATACTGTTTCACACATGGAACAACTGCAGATCATTATTCAAGACAGTCACATGAAATTAGTTTTTTCAAAATATTTGCTCCAATACATTTGGTGCAGAGAGTGGAAAATAATCAACATTAGATTATAAATTATGTTTCCTACCTTTCAGGATGAAGACACTGGACAAAAAGATACCTGGACTCAAGTGACTGGGAACAAAGATACAGGCCAAAATTTTCAGAAACAGGATCCTAGGATCCTAGTTAGGATCCTAAATCTAGATTTGGGCACTTAAGGGTGGGATTTTTAAAATCCCCTAATTGACTTAGGAGCACAAGTCCCAGTTACTTCATACTTGTGCTCCTAGGTCCTTTAAGAGCTTTTGAAAATCCCACCTCTTAGGTACCTAGATAAGGACTTTAGGCTATTTTTCACAATTCCGGCCTTAGAGAAGAAATTGAAAGCCTGTTATAACTGATCCCTAGAATAAGTGTGACCCCAGTGGCTGCATGCAGCCACCAGGGACTTCATGTTTAACCACCATGACTTTTGGAGAGTCATGTGGCTACCATGTGACTATACACACTTTTGTTACAACCAACTTTTTTTAAAAATGGATATAGTTAGTGATAACTGTATACATGTTGTATAAATTAAGAGTACCTATTATTCTTTACATTGAAAAGATTTGTTTTTTATTGATGACTCTTTAAAATAACCACAGGTCTAGATTGTCACTAATATAATATTTTAACTCTCAAAACTGTAGCCACTATGAATTTGCTGTGGCACTTGAGCAGTCACACCAACAATTCATTTGAGAACCATTGCCCAGAGTGGCTGTAACAAGTTCTGAATTATCACTTTCCTGTTGTCTGATATTTTTGAAGTTTTTTTAAACAAAATATTAATCCTTGACAGAGGGAAGATGAGATGGCACTTGACCAATAGAAAGAACATAAGAAGTATGTGAAAAAATGTGAGATTTCAAATTTAACAACATTTATATAGCATCTTTCATCCAGGAGGATTCCAAAGAGGTTGACAAATTTAGGCCCCAAGTAACATCAGGGGTTCTCTCACAACCAATTTTTTGGTGGCCTCAGACTCTTGCTGGTGGCCACGCTGACAATTTTTCCTAAAATAATTGTTTTTCCTAAAGTTTATTAAATAAATAGGCACATATACATGTCCAAATCATCATAATTTATTTATGTAGGGTTTTTTTCAGATTCAGTAATAAAAATAAATTACAGCTGTCTCTATTCTTTACTGGTCCTAAACAGAATAGAAACACAAATAAGGTACTTTACATGTTCTTGTCTTTTTGTTGTTGTTGTTTCTTTTGCTTTTTTGGTTGCGCTTTTTTTCCTTCTAAGACTTGCTAGCTGGTAAGTCTTCTGCTGTCAAAAGTGATATTGGCATGTTTGCTAATACCACTTTTCACAGCAGACTTACTCAGCCCCAGCAAGCCCTGGGACAAATTAAGCCCTGGATGGGGAGATGGACAGGGAGGCAGTGGGGCCCAGGGACGAAGGCAGGGGTGGTGAGCCTGGGGCCGGAGCCTGGAACCAGAGCCTGCCACCGTGTGGACAGAGCCCGAAGCCCCGTGGCCAAAGCCTGCCTCCCCTACCCCTGGGAAAGTGGGGAATTCACCAGTTGCCTGCACCTCCAGAGTTTGTGTCTCCGGAGGGGGCAAGGCCTAACCTCTGCTGGTGGCCCTGGGAGAGGGGCCACTGCTTTGCTCCCGCCCACCCTCCCTCCATCACAGCCCAGATGGCTGTGGCCACAAGAAAAGGCCCTGGTGGCCGCATGCAGACACGGTGGCCGCATTTGAGAAACACTGGCATAGATGCTCTAATGTGGACCTCTATGGAATCCAATTGGCTGCCCTGGATTCCTCATACATTCAGGATTGGGCCCACAAAATGTGGGCCAAGTTCTGTATGCAACCCCATTCAAGTAACTCATTATCTTTCTGTTATTTACTGTTGTCTCTCACCCTTCCCTATCCCTACTTTTAATTCCAGGCTTCTATGTCTTGCATTTGGCTATTTTGTAATGGGACCATTCATAATCTACTGATAGATTAGAATAAATTAACAAATGAATACGAACCAGGCATGTTTCACTCTCCACCATGTTTTTACCCTGGCTTCTCCAGTTCACCATTGTTTTGCTGCCCCAACTCCCTGGTTCCTGCATGATATTCTTCTGTTCAGTGACCACACATTTGTCGTACACGAGATCGAGCCACAAATCTTGGAATTTCTCTGTCTTTGGTGGCTTTTGTTGAAAATTACAATATGATTGTATGAGTATATTATTATTAAGTACTTTATTAATATCGAAGTGCCTGTGTTAATGTTAAAATTCTACCATTTGGATCATTTTTGTTCTGATAACCAAGAGTGCTCAAATTCCATCTCTTTTAGATGAATAAAACCTGTGTTCTAAAATATTAAATGCTAAAGTCAAGGGTCTGGCCTCTCCTACTAAAGTGATGGAAAGAGCACTTACTGGAGGGCAGGAGTGATATTAATATCAATACCTACTAATTCCTGAATTCACAATAAATCCATGTCTACCATAGAATAAACATTTTTTTTAAATCCTCTTTCACATCACCAAAAAGGATAAGTCTACAGCAGTGGTTTTCAACCTCTTTTCATTTGCAGACCCGTAAAAAATTTCAAATGGATGTGCAGACCACTTTGCAAATCTTAGACATATTCTCTGGACCTCTTTAGGGGTCTGCGGATCACTGGCTGAAAACCACCGGTCTACAGGATTACAATACTCAAATGACTTCTCAAGCAACCACTTCATTTTTTCCTGGCAACAATCTGGATTTTAACTACTATCAGGAGAGCTGCTACCGCCTGCAATTACTATGGCCCAGGTCGTGCAGCTATTCCCTGGGTGAGCACTTACTTGTGCAAGTAGTCCCATTTTCTTCAGTGAGGGTAATGGCATGAGTAAGGGCTAATCAGGGAAAGTAAAGGCTCCCAAATCTGGCCCTATATAGTCATAGTAGATGCTGAAAATTAGCAAGTTAAACAAATATTTGAGTTTTATGGAGAGATGTTAGTAGCTCCAACTTAAGTACGACTCTACTGTCATTCCATTCTAAGCCATTCTCTCTCTCTCTCTCACCCACCCACAAACACACACACACTTTCCCAGAAACTAAACCAATCTGCCTGAAACATCACAGATTTGTATGCATGCCAAGAGAACATTTTTTTCTTGAAAGTTATATGCAAAACTGATTAAACTGCTTTGAGGTGAGGGTTAAAAAAAAGCCACAGAACAAGTGATCTGACTTTTTTGATAATTTTTTTTTCTAATTTTTCTCTCTTCTAATTCCATTTTTAGGAAAATGTTGGATTTGGTGAGGACTAGTTTTGGGTTTAGATAGAATTATGTAGTTATTAAAAATTTGAAACCTACATTATGAATACCGAAGATTTAATGTATCACCATAATTCTGCACAGCCCCATGTGGATCTTGCAAAATCTGCACAGATGCAATAGGGTGTTGCAAAGTGAAGATGGCCTCAGTATTGGCTTCTCAAACAGAATTTGGCCCTGGGTTTTGGTGTTCTGTAGACATAACCATAAATACTCTAGTGATTTGATAATCTTTAGTCTAAGTACTTTTAGGTGGCAGACCAGTACAATCGCTATATTGTGAGAAGTATGTTATACCATGTGATCTGGCCTCATTTCTGAAATATACCTCTACCTCGATATAACGCGACCCGATATAACACGAATTCTGATATAACACGGTAAAGCAGTGCTCTGGGCGGGCGGGGCTGCGCACTCCAGTGGATCAAAGCAAGTTCAATATAACACGGTTTCACCTATAACACGGTAAGATTTTTTGGCTCCCGAGGACAGCGTTATATCGAGGTAGAGGTGTATTCACCTTCAAGTCATTGGGCTTTATTCTCCACCTTGTTAAGCCTATTTTACATCATTGCAATGCCACTGACAAAGAACAGGTGTAATGGAGCAGAGAGTCAGGCCCAATTTGTAGATGCAAATTAGTGGAATCTGTATTTCTTTTTTTAACCACAAGAGGGAGTATTAGTACTGAACATCTTTCCAGATTAAAAATAAATAAAATAAAGCTCATTTGCTTGTTCTTAATTGCACTTGGCATTTCCAATAGTTTATCATAAATAAATTTACTCAAAGAATGAATTATTTCTATTGTTATATATTTGCAAAGCAAGCACTATTTAAAAAAAAATTTGTAGCATTACATGTTTAGACCAGGGGTCGGTTAACCTTCGGCACGCAGCCCATCAGGGTAATCTGCTGGCGAGCTGTGAGACATTTTGTTTATGTTGACCGTCCGCAGGCATAGCCC
Source organism: Emys orbicularis (assembly GCF_028017835.1). NCBI lineage: Eukaryota > Metazoa > Chordata > Testudines > Emydidae > Emys > Emys orbicularis. Next base: position 259,902,054 of record NC_088683.1, on the reverse strand, counting down.
CGTGCAGCTCCCAGTGGCCACGGTTCGCCATTCCCGGCCAATGGGAACTGCAGGAAGTGGCGTGGGCCACAGGGACGTGCTGGCTGCTGCTTCCCGCAGCTCCCATTGGCCAGGAACGACGAATCATGGCCACTGGAAGCTGTGGGGAGCCGTGCCTCTGGACAGTCAATGTTAACAAAATGTCTCGCAGCCTACTAGAGGATAACCCTGATGGGCCATGTGCCGAAGGTTGCCGACCCCTTGTTTAGACTGCATGCTCTCCAGAATTGGAATTTACCTACTTTAAGTACTATCTACAGTTATGGAATTGTGTAAGTAGCACATAATAAGTTATACAAACAGTATTGTTAAGGGCATACAGAGCACATGCATAGGAGCTCTGTACAGATCTTGGATAACACATGTGCTTTGGGGCACAGTCCCTGCCAGCTTGGGGATTGACAAAATCTTTTCTCCTCCCCTCACAGGAGGATTCTGAGGAACTGGTACAAGAGAAATCTGGGCTCAGCGTTTTTGGTTTGGCCAAGCTACAATCAGCAGAGGACTTGCTGGGAGGGAGTAAAGAAAGAGTCTTTATATTACCTCTGCAACTCTCCGGTCCTGGGGCTGGCTAGGTCAGCAGTTGGCACAGCATAAAGCCTCATGGCTGCTCTAAATTACACCTGGATTACTATCACACCAAGGGGTTGTTCTGACTATCTATGGCTGCTGAAGAATAGAGGTACTCTTGCTATGCCCTCTCTGCCAGAGGCCAATTTGAGATTGGCATAAACCCACTATGCTGGCTCTGCACTACCTGGGGATCCCCCAGGTAGCCAGTTAATATGGCTTTCTGGCTGCACTGGTCTTCCAAAACATTGCAAAGCAGCCAGCTCACAGTGGGCCTCACAGTTTCATAGATTTTAAGGCTAACAGGGACCCCACTATACTCATCTAGTCTGACCTGCTGCAGAACACAGATGTGGTCTTCCACGCAGAGAATTATTTTTCCTACTATGTAAATGAACACAACCAAGCCTATTAAATGTGGTTATCCTAGACATCTGGGGGAAACTGTAGAGTCGCAGCAAATGATCCTAAACCTCCAATAATTAGTCAAATCAGGATGAAGATATAATTACAATGCTGTTCTGTTTGACCTATGTATTAATAATTCAGGCCTAAACCATGTTTGGGTCCTTGATTAGAAACTTGAACCAGGAAGCCCCATCACATAGGCCTGGTCTACACTTGGGGGGGATCGATCTAAGTTACGCAACTTCAGCTATGTGAATAACGTAGCTGAAGTCGACGTACTTAGATCTACTCACCGCAGTGTCTTCACTGTGGTGAGTCTACTGCTGCCGCTCCCCCGTCGACTCTGCCTGCGCCTCTTGCGCTGGTGGAGTACAGGAATCGACGGGAGAGCGCTCAGGGGTCGATTTATTGCGTCTAGTCTAGACGCGATAAATCGACCCCCACTGGATCCATCGCTGCCCGCCGATCCGTCGGGTAGTATAGACATACCCATAGACTAGAGTTACCTTGAAGAGTGGGACAAGCTTAGAGAACATGGGCAATAGAAAAGTTTGAGGGGCAAAGGTGACAGTGGTATGAAAAAGAAAATTGCACCAGCTGTAGACAAGTTAAAAGAAAGAGTGTTAATTTCCACTCAAGATCATCTACTGAGTTTGTTAGCTTTGAGTAATTCTTCCTTTAGTTGATTGCACATTGTGTTAAACCACTTAATGTTAAAGGTCCTGTAAATATGGGGTAAAATGCTGCACGCCCTTCCTTAATTACTGAACATTATTTAGGGTTTGTCTGGATTTGGCATAGCTTAAATATTCATCATATTCCGAAGACGGAACAGCAGAAAAACATTTTATACTTTTAGTTTGTTTTTTATGAAGACTCTAGACCTGAATGAAATGTGACTTTATATGCAAGTTTCATATTCTTGCCAATGATTTGTCATGAGTATATTTATAAAAAATAACCTCTACCATAAATAGTAAAATCATGGACTACTGGTCCTAGACATTACAGACTGCAATGAGTTCTCACAAAGTAGTATTTGAATAGATATTGCTGTTCTAGATAACACATTTTTTTTCCTCTCAGGCTTGGGTGAAATGCCATTTTATGCTACTTTTTAAAGTTGTAGAACAACAAGGTAGCTTCCTGATATAGCTACAGCAAATACTCTGGTTTTTCAATGTTGAAATACCACAAGGCAAATTGCATTGTGCCTCAAACGCTAAAGAGTGCCTAAAGTTTCATCTATAATTAATGTTAACCCAAGCAGAAGCTGTTGAATATTTTGTTTTAAGTCAAACTAAATGTTTTCATTTTAGGAAATTTTAATAAAAGCAAAGGAAAGGTCCCTTCCAACCCTGATATTCTATGATTCTATGAAATGAAAGGCTAATGTCACAAAAATAGAGGTGGTGGTGGTACCACATGCTTTATACGCAACAGCCCAGTTGTTAGGGCACTCACCTGGGATACAGAAAACCCAGTTTCAAATCTCTGCTCTAGAACAGAGACTTGAATCAGGTCTCCCCGCTAAGTGCCCTAATTATTGGCTATTCAGGGGTGGAACTCGCTCAGTCTCTCCAGTTGAAGCTGTCCCCCTTTTTATAAAAAATAAATATTCATTGGTTCAGGGACTGGAACCTATTTGTCCTCTCTTCCGAGTGGGTGGTCTCACTATCTTTTTCTAGCTAAATGACTATTCAAGTATTTTATACAAAGTGGAACAGTTTCAACATGACAGATGTAGAGAAACCCATTCCAGAATACCTAAAAATGGTGATTAAGGAATTCACTCAGGAGAGAGGAGCCCTGGGTTCAAATCACTGCTCTAAAGTGGGTTTCTTACCTCCCAGCTGAGTACCTTAGCCATCAAGCTATAGGTTATAAGGGGAAACAATACCCTCCCCTCCTTCGGTTTTGTGAATAATACTTAAATCCCCTTGTGAGTTTAGTTCCCAAAATGTAAATGTTTCATTTTCATAATGTCAAAATATGAAAAAAACATTTTAAAATTCAGATGAAATGATTTGCTGAAATTTACATGAATTCACAAAATGTTTTGCTTGACCAGAATCTGCATTTTCAGTGATTTTTTTTTAGACTTTTCCTGATCCCAGATTTTATTGACAAGTTCAGTGATTTCATTGACAGCCTCATGATTACAAGTTTTCACTCTTTCCCCAGTGACTTGGTCTTCACATGCAGTTTTTTTTATTGCATTTTTACATTTCTTTCTTTGGGATGTGAGATGTTACAATGTCTAGTTCGGGGGTTTTAATCTTTGTTAATATCAATAGTTTCTTGTATTGTTAGCTTGTTTAGCAACTCTTTAAAGAGCTCCCCCGGTTGTTCTTTTCCATTGTTTAGGCCTTTTCTGCTTTATCCTTAACAGGCCCTCCGGATGGTGTAAACTCACCAGTTAGAATCCTGATGAGTTGTTAAAGTATTTTACAGTCACTTCTTTCAGCAGCTGCTTCAGTTTCCTTGGCAATGTTACCTCTGTATTTCCTCCCATCTCTTCTAATGCTGATTTTTATTTCTTTCTATTTTATTAAACACACATTTTTGCTGCTTCTTTTTCTGAAAGTGTTTTTTAGGCATTGATGTTTTCTTTGATTTGTTTCCTTTCTTTCACACAGTTCCACGTATCTTCATTAATTCAGATTTTAGGTTTGCTTGTCTAGAAACCAACCCGTTACTGTGCCATCTCTGATACCGTCATTGTGATAGAGTGTCCATCCTACACAGGACTGACAGGGGTTAAAGTGGCCAGGTGGGCCAGTTAACTCCACATTCTGCAGCTGGAGGAGGAGCCAGGAGCTAATTGAAAGCAGGCTCAGCTGGGCAGGAACAGGTTGGGCCTATAAAGCCAGGTAGCTGGCAACAGAAAAGGGCTGTGGGTGAGAAAGGGCAGTCACTCCCTGGGAAGAGGGAGAGTTCTGGGAGCTGGTACACCCAGAGAGAAGGGGAACCAGACTGGTAGGAAGCAGTCCGGGAAAGGAGCAGTAAGGGTAGAGAAAGGAAGCCCAGAACTGCTGAGCTGAGGGTCCCTGGACTGGAACCCAGAGAAAAGGGCAGGCCTAGGTTCCCCTACCAGCCATCAAGGGCGTGGCATAGAACTGAGGCAGTGAATGGGAAGACTGCCTACGACTGCTGATGGACTGAACCCTGGAAAGGGGAACACTGAGTGACCTAGCCAGAGAGCTAAGTCATGAAGAGGACATTGCGGGTCCTGGAGCAAAAGGAGCTGCAGACCAGAGACAGAGCGATGGCATGCAAACTGCGGAAGGGGATCTTGCCTTCAAGAGCAAATCCCCAGAGTGACCAGGAGGAGGCGCCAACCTGGCAGTGAGTAGTGCACCCCGTGACAGTCATACAAAAAGGACCATGACACATCAGTGCTGACTTTTTGTGGTGGATCTAAGTCTTGTAGCACCTGAAATATATGACAGATTTGGCAATTTCCTGCAATACCATGACAAACCTTATTGAATTAAGTTAAAGGTTACTGAATTAAGTTTAAGTATCTTAGGAGTTCATTTTATTAAAAATGCAACTGTTTATGCATTATTGTGGGATTGTATGTAACATCTCGGGGGGGAGGGGGAGACATGCTAATGTAAATCCTCGGAAGTGTTATGAGATTCAAAGACCTCTTTTAAAAAGTATACCTCCCACTCTTCCCCACTGGGTTATGCCAAAACCCTGCATTTTAAAACTTTGCCCAGAGGAGAGGACCTCTGATGATCACTTGTTACATGGAGGACAAGATCAGACTCCCAAACTCTATAAAGGTGTGGTTAACAGATTCACAAGTGCATAGGTGCTGGAACTAGGCTTGAAGTGGTTTTCATCATATACAGGGCTGACAGTTTGGTTCAATGGCACTCAGCACCCCCACTATACAAATTATTCCAGCACGATTGCACAAGTGTGCTTATTCTGAGCCAAGAGGGTTATGGACTTGTAACCACAGAAAAAAACCATTGGAGCGGTTTGAAGGACTGATCACTGGCCAGAGCCTTTGTTGGAGTTGGGGTGATCTGTGGTAAGCTTATTAGTATGCATGTGTGACCAGGTGCCTGGAAAGGCCACACTGAGAATACCACACTCAGGGCGGACTGCAAGAAATAGGGCAGACAATCTCCAAGCTGGTGATTTATTCTATAGTAAGATTCATCTAGCCAGTAACAAAATAGCTTCTGCAGCACCACACTGGCTAACCAGAAGCCAAACACAGTCCCCATTAGACATTCCAGCCCTTGGTTCCCATCCAAATAAACAGGTCTAATATGGTGAGGGGTTATTGAAAACCTAATTCACCATATGTGAGGTTCTTGCTAATCCCAGAGGATCAGACACATACCCTCAGGTCAATACACATTTCAAATCTTACCCAAATATCATGCTGTCTGCTAATCCTTAGTAAAATAACTAAAGGTTTATTAATTAAAGAGAAGGAGAGACATAAATAGTTAATAGATCACATACATGTAAATGATTGCAAAGTCCTTATATCATGTTTGTAGCAGTGATGGAATAGACTGCTGGCTTGTAAAGTCTCTCTGGTCCTCAGTCCATAGTTCAAGATGCTCCTTTTAGTTGTAAATCTACAGTCCAGAGAATTAGGGCAGTAAAGAAACAAAATGGAGATATCTCAGGTGTCTTTTATATCCTTTGCCAGGTGCCTGGAAATTTCCTGTCCCAAACAAAGCCCCCATGCATGGAAAATTACTGGCTCAAGATGGAGTCCAGGGTCACATGAGCATATGTCCTTACATGGTTTGCTGAATCACACGGGGTGGCTACTGGCCCCTTGCTGTATGAGAAATCTTCAGGAAGAGCTACCTGGGTGGGATGAGTTTCTTCTATGGCCCATTGTGAGATTGGAGAGTTCTTAATGGGCCATCAACACATAGCTGTCTAGCCTTGATGTAAATTTATATGGAGGGTATCTCCCAGGAACACAACATAGGTTTAAGATACAAGTACATAGCCAATATTCATAACTTCAGATACACAGATGATATATGGACTTAACCAGAACAATCTGTGGCTTGGCTGTGAAAAAAGCTAATGCGATTTTGGGATGCGTTAGGCGAGGTATTTCTAGTAGGGACAGGGAGGTGCTGCTTCCGTTATACAAGGCGCTGGTGAGACCTCATTTGGAGTACTGTGTGCAGTTCTGGTCTCCTATGTTTAAAAAGGATGAACTCAAACTGGAACGGGTACAGAGAAGGGCCACTAGGATGATCCGAGGAATGGAAAACCTTTCCTATGAAAGGAGACTCGAGGAGCTCAGTTTGTTTAGCCTAACCAAAAGAAGGCTGAGGGGGGATATGATTGCTCTCTTTAAATATATCAAAGGGATTAATACCAAGGAGGGAGAGGAATTATTTCAGCTCAGTAGTAATGTGGACACGAGAACGAATGGATATAAACTGGCCGTGGGGAAGTTTAGGCTTGAAATTAGAAGAAGGTTTCTAACCGTCAGAGGGGTGAAATTTTGGAACAGCCTTCCGAGGGAAACGGTGGGGGCGAAAGACCTTTCTGGCTTCAAGATTAGGCTTGATAAGTTTATGGAGGGAATGGTTTGAAGGGATAACGTGATTTTAGTCAATTAGGCATTAACGTGCCATCGCGGGTAAAATGAGGGTCCGGCTGTAGAATCTTGCCTGTATGCTCGGGGTTCTGCTGATCGCCATATTTGGGGTCGGGAAGGAATTTTCCTCCAGGGTAGATTGGCAGAGGCCCTGGAGGTTTTTCGCCTTCCTCCGCAGCATAGGGCAGGGGTCGCAGGCTGGAAGATTCTGTTGTGGGTGGGTCAGCTTTTGTGGCCTGCATCATGCGGGAGGTCAGACTAGATGACCATATTGGTCCCTTCTGACCTTAAAGTCTATGAGTCTATGAGTCTATAATCTATCAAGTATGATTATAACTTTTCCATTGACACCTTACATGATACACTTTGTACACGATTTATGGTAATGGTATAACAGTGGTAAAATCAATGATATAAATAGTCATCTTTAATCATACAGCATCACAGCATGTAGGTTTTCATTATTTTTAATATGTTTTCTCTGCAATGCTTTCACTTTAAGAATAAATGTGCTTGTTTAGAAAAAGCTGCGTGATAACTTATAACTATGGGCAGTTAAGCTGTTTACAGCCTCTGACGAGACGGTAAAAGCAGTCCTGCTTAGGCAGTCTGACTTGCTGGGGAATTCACAGTGTAGACAGGGAACTGTGCAGTCTGGAAAAACTCCAGTCAAGAGGAAGAAAAATGAATGTCTCTGACCAGGAGGGTGATGGCTGGGGACCCAGAAACCGAAGACTATGTACCCTTGCTGGGCTACAGAGGGGGAATACAGGTGCAGGGTCCCTCAACTGTGACAATACGTTCTTCAGTTCAATTTGAAATTGCTGCTGTAATGTCTTATCTGATGGCCTTTTGCTGTCAAGTTTCTTGGTGCTTTTGTGTTTAAGTTTGATCTTCCGTCTTGCCACACACAAATTGTGGTCTCTTCAAATGTCAGTTCCACTGTATGCTCTGAAGTTCTGGCGAACTGATTAAGTTTCCTTCTAATACATAGACAGTGAATCTGATTCCTGATTGTTCCATCTGGGGAATTCTACGTTAATTAATGGATATCTTTCTGAAGAAACAGTGTTCCACCAATTATGAGCCCTTTTAGCAGGCACAGTTCTATTAGTTGTTTTCCATTCTGATGTTAGGAACCAAGGTTGAGCTTACCCATTGCTTTCTCCACTCTTATTGTCATCATCCCCAATCTTGGCACTGAAGTCCCTTATTACTAAGCAGATGTCATGCTTAGGAATATTGTCAGTTTGAGTTTGTAGACAACTGTAGAATTGATCATTGATTTCATCACTGTAATTGTCTGGAGGTGCATAACATTGTATAAATGTCATTTTTAGATATAAAATTAATGGAGATATCCCATCTCCTAGAACTGGAAAGGACCTTGAAAGGTCATTGAGTCCAGCCCCCTGCCTTCACTAGCAGGACCAAGTACTGATTTTGCCCCAGATCCCTACGTAGCCCTCTCAAGGATTGAATTCATAATCCTGGGTTTAGCAGGCCAATGCTCAAAGCAGCTATCCCTCCCCCCCCCCCCCCCCCCCCCCGTGCATGAAACCTACCTTGGAACAATCGGTTATTTGGCTCCCACTCTATGAGCAATTTTTCTGCTTTGGAAGTCAATTAATATTACTCTCTGTGTGTGGTAACCATTTCACCTCCGCAAATATATCGTGACTTTATTTTCATTTTAGAATTGTTTTCTACCTATTTCTGGCCATCGATATTCCCTTACTGCAAGAATTTCACATTTAGGTTTGTCCATATCTTTCATTACCAGCACTGCATTTTTTTGTTGCTGCAGCCATTGTTCTACCATTCCATAGTTAGTTTTACCATTAGTAAAGAAATTCTCAGTGCTTCCAGCACTTTGGCATGCTATTTTCAGTAATTAGTTAGTTAGTAATTAGTAACTAGTTAGGTTTCTATCTTTTTTTGCAGCTTGGTTGTTGGCATATCCTCAACCCCTAAACTGAAAGGCCAATAGACTGCTTTTCATCTGGTTCCTATCTTTTGACCAGTCTAGCATGGGTGACCCTACCAGGAGTTAAAACTCCCCCTGGCATAGCTCACAGGGCCATTAGAACACACAAGCCTTCTCATCGTGTCAAGGGGCAGTCCCCAGGGAACGCTTTTAGCCTGTTATAAATGGAAAACCCTACTGCAAACTACTGCACAACACTGTGAAATCCTCCTCTAAACAGAGGGCACAAACAGGGACTATGTACCACTGAAATCCCATAGATAGGGCTTAAGTGGACTTTAAATAATGTATAGGCCTCCTCTGCATAGGGGTGAATTTCACCCAACACTCCATAATGAAACATTATTGCTTCATGCATTGAAAAATGGCTTTAAGGAAGGAGTGATGAAGTAAATACTTTCTTTTTCCTTGCTGATTCTCTTGCCAGTATGATAATCCATGACAAATCTGTCATGTACACTATTTCCATTGAAATGGAAAACAGAAAAACTTCTTACAAAGTCTTTGAATTAGATGCAAGTCGACAAAGGAAAAAGAGAAATTTCTATGAAGCTCAACTATCCAGTTGTTGGGGTTGTCCTGATGCTATAAACATACATGAAATGCCAGAATGTGTTAATACTAACCAATTTTATTGGGATCATACACAGCAGTAACTTTTTGACAGGAACCACGCTCTGATGCACCAAATTTTAATTTTATTGCCACTGACTTTATATAATTAGCTTCAGAATGGAGGAAAAGAAGGGATAATTTTTTTTCTTCTAAGGAAAGGAGTGCTCCGGATTACCTAGGATGACATGAAAAGTATAAGATTTTGAGGGGAAAAAAGACATGAGGCAGAAAAAGAGCAAGAGAAAGAAGTAATGCTTTCTGAAATCTACATCATGAAGTGGAAAAACAAGCATGCATCTGACAAGCAAAAACAACTGTGACTTGGTACAGTTAGTTAATTCTACCAAATGTGCTATCTTTTCTATTTCTCTTCTTTATTTTCCCCAAGTCTATGGCCAAAAAGCAATAGAAATAAAACTCGAGGAGATTACAGTATTATTTCGGTTTCTTTAATCATGGTTGTTTATACCCAGATTATCTCTTATGCACAATACTGTGGAGAAAATGTAATGAGAGACAGAGGATAGAGGTTTTTTCTGCAATTAATCAATCTCCCTGTGTGGGAATCTGGCATCTTATCTGAGCATCAGTTATAATAGCTAACTTGGTCTCACTTATAGGAGATCACCAGCAAACAGCGTAAATCTGGTGAGGGAACAATTTAAAGGAGCCTGATGAATAAGCTACATAATACGGCTTTGGTGTTCCCCACACATTCTCTCTCCTACTTCCATCCACAGCCCCCTAATTAACATTCACTCAACATTGTCTACAACATGGCAATAGAATATTAGTGTAGAAGAATAAGCAAATAAGGAGCACATAAAAATAGAATCAGTTTGGAAGGGTTTCCACACATGTCAAGATATAAAAGCAACTGCACATGGGAAAAACATGTATTAAACATATAGATTAGAGCCCTGCAGTGGGACTGGATCCCACAGGTCCCACAGGACCGGCTGCCATAATAGCAGGAGCGTGTAAAATGTACTTTGTGGGCGGGATTGGGTGGGCAAAAAAAAAACAAAAAAAACCCCTGCACTAATTTTCAGGAAAACACTATTTTTTTTTTAAATAAAGGTTTTAATACTTAAATTTAAATGAGGGATAGAAAGATTTGATGTCTATCATAACAGGAGTTGAAGTATTTTTATATAGTTTAAGCACGATTTTTTTTATTCTTCCAGTGGTAAAAATTGTCTAAATTCTGTTATATATATGTCTCTCTTGAAGGATCAAAGGTTTTTGCAGGTGGGAATGGGATAAAAAAGCAGGAAACAATGCGGGAGCGCGTAGGAGTGGGAGTGGGTATTGCGGGGTGGGACGGGAACGGTATTAAAAAATAGTCACTCACAGGGCTCTAATACAGACACAACAGAGTAAGCATAGATACAGGTTGGCCTGGTTCTATCCCCATTTTCAGCATTTTAAAGTTATTGATGTTTCCTAACATAGAATGAGACCCTTCTTCCTATTGAATAAGAAAGAAGCTAAGAACAGGGGAGACTTTATTGGCTTGTTCTGATTTCACATTGGTTTTGTTTGTGAGACCCCACTGACTTCAGTGGAATTACATGTAATTTACACTGGGATGAGCTCAGAACCAGGTCCTATAAGCCCAGTGAGAAATTGCAATGAGGAGGTATATTAGAAACAGTTGCACAAGTGTAAAATCAAACTCCACACAGCTACGCGTCATGTTGTACTCCATGATGAAAAGTCTGAGAATATTATGCCAACTTCTGTACAAGCAAAGTCTTGGAAATATGTATCTGGCAGCAGCTGTTTAAGAAGGCTATGTAATGCCAAGTGGAATACTACTATATGAAAAGCATTGGGATTAGGCACTGGAAACTGAGTGCTGTATAGGCATATTCCATTACATGGGGATGCTTGGATGTTTGTGTGTATAGAGATCTTTCCACAGGAATATCAGCATTTAAATTAAATTGGATATCACTTGGAACCAAAGATAGCCAGGACCACCATACTAAGTGTAAGAATATACATTATTATGTTAAAGTTTTCCCAGAGGCATTTGGTCTCACTTAAGGCGAAGGGGAGAAATGGTTCCAATACCCAGCTTGAACAGAAAAAAGGCAAGGTGTGAAAGCTTCAAGTACCACTTATGCATTTATCCTGCCAAGTGGGCAAACTGCTTAAAACGTCCAACGTGGACTGTTCATTCAAATAGTATTTAAAGCTTTTTGTCATGGTGGCTCTTTGAGAGTGTTACCTTTGTTCATATGCTTCTTGTGTAGGATATATGTTCTTACCTTTGATTTGAATTAAGAAATAGATTATTTCTCTAAGTGACAGCAAAAGAATGGATAAATCATTATAAACACATTGCAGCCACAATGGAAATGCCATAAACATTCAACAAATAGTTAATATGGCCTGATTGTCAAAAATACTGAGCAGCCACAGGTCTCATAGATGTCTGTAGAAACAGCAGATGTTTAACACCTTTGATAATCAGGCCACAATCCTCGCACTTCGCCCTTCACTAATGATTAAAGCTGACTGGAAACAGTTTTCCCATCCCACAAATACTTTCATGTTCAAAATGTGTCCCTATCTCAAATCAGGACAAAGTCGAACTCTAAAGTATTCATGAACCAAAAAAACAAATTTTGTTGTGTGTCAATTATTTTGATAATTTTGAAACATTGTTTGACCTTTTTCTTTTTTTAACCCTTTTAGCTTACATAGTGTAAATTTCACTACATTAACCCTTCTTCAGTCTTCTGGGACTTCTCCTGTAATCCATGAGTTTGTAAATATTATTGCCAGTGGTGCCAAGATTTCTTCAGCTAACTCCTTCAGTACTCTAGGGTGAATAGCATCCAGCCCCACTGATTTGAATTCATTCAGATTGGTTAGAAGATCTCTGATGTGTTCTTTACTTATCCTGATCTGCATCCCTTCCCCTTTATTGTCTATGGTAACTTTGCTAGTTGTCTGGTCACCTGTTATTGTTAGCAGACTGAAGCAAAGTAGGCATTGAGCAGCTCTGTCTTCCTATCATCTTCTGTTACCAGCTCACCTTCTCCATTGAGCAGTAGACTCACACACCATCCTTGATCTTTCTTTTTTGTCTGACATATTTGAAGAACCTCTTCCTGTTGTCTGTAACATTTCTTGCCTGCTGTAACTCATTCTTTGCCTTGGCTTTCCTGATTTTTGTCCCCACACGCTCGCACTATTCCCGTGTATACTTCCTTGGTAACATGCCCCTCCTTCCATTTCCTGTATGTATCCCTTTAGCTTTTTAGATAGCTAAAAAGCTCCGTGTGCAGCCACATCGGCCTCCTGTGGTGGCTCTTATCTTTCCTGGGCATCACTGTGCATCAGAATAGCTTGATGTTGAGCCTCAAGTATTACATCTTTTACGAATTGCCAACTCCCTTTGAATAACTCCACTTGAATGATATAAGTGACAAATGCATTAGAAGCAATTTAATTTTTTTTCATGTTTTTATTTTGCAAATATTGCTGCTTTGTCTCTTGATAATTAAAAAAGCCATGACAGGCCCTCAAGCATTCAAAATTCTAATTGGTTTAAATAGATGGAGGTCCCACAATATTGTGAGGTTAGAAAGAACAATAAGTTATTGTATACAATGCCAAAATACTGAGAGAGAAAACATCTGAAGATGTTAAAAGCCAACCTAATGGAAAGTAATAAGCTATTTTATTTTGAATAAAACAATAAAGTTGCTCTAAAATTATTACACCTAATATCTTGTAAACATTTGATATTTGCCTTTATTTAACTTAAAGCCAACTGTCTAGTATTATATGCCACTGCTCAATTTAATAACAAAGGCTTTATATGCTAAGAGCCATCTGTTGCAGTGAAATTCATTTTCTAAAATCTGGAAAAAAATAAAATAAAACTAAGGCTTTGTCAATTATATGCCCATAATAAAGTATGAGTCAGCTTAAAGGATTTTAGCATAGGGATACAATTTACATTGGAGGTGGTCCAATAAGAATTTTCTCTAGTGTAGTTGAACATATTCTAAATATGGCTATCCCAGTGACCCAATGTGATAAAAACTTTCTCAAATGAGAGATAACAATGTCATTATAATACAGTCTTCTCATGTTGAAAGTGTCCTCTAGTAATTTTTAATAAGGTATTTCACAAGTTTCTATCGCAAAGATTTTTCCTTGCATTTGTATGGTGAGAGCACTAATGCAATTATATGGCAAACTGAGTGTTGATTACAAAAATAAAAGGAGCCTGAAAATTCTTCCCACACTATGGTGAAAAATGTATCTCCAGATGCTCTGAATTAAGGCATTAAAGGATAAAGCCAGCACCCACTTCCACAGCTGCTGAAGCTCCCATGCAGCTCAACTGGTGTGGTTAGAAGAGGGTAGATTTGAAGAGGCTCTTTAAAGTTTGCACAGTTCTGCACATATGGAGCCCAGCTCAGTAGGGGTTCCTATCTGGCAATATGTAGGGTGTGGGTAGAGGAGAGGAGAGTGGGCCCAGAGGATATGCATCAATCCTCCAATCACCCTCTCACAGTGGGGCTACATTAGAGGTGCAGAAGCAAATTGCTTCACTTATTGGGTTGAATAGCCTATCTAGATGAACTATGCAGCCTGTAGGGGTGGATGCCTCTCTTCTTTCCCCTGCACAACTTCCCAGAACCTAGTCCAGCTATTCAGGCTTGTGGCTGGGTTGAAGATTTGGCCCTAAATATATAGGTCATAAATTTAAAGAAATGTAACTAAAAATTATAGCTGGTCTGAACCAGTTTTGCAAAAGTCAGGTATCCACTCAAACCCTAAAGTTATATTCTAATGCTTGGCACTAATAACAACAAAATGAGCAGGCTTTGGTGTACTTTTTGTAGTATTTCACAGTCCTTTTACTTTTTCAATGATCTTTTAGGTATAGCTGCTCATTCCCCCTTTTGGATGTCTCTAAGGCCAATAATGAAATCAGACTCCCCACTCAAACCAAAACAGTTACATATTTAACAGACTACACATTTAAGACAGAACACTTTGGGATAATATTATCCTGTATATAAAACAGCATTATAAAGAGTGTCATGCACGTGCCCAGACTTTTTGGAAGAGTTTGCATGGGTTCTGTGGTTTATTAGAGCTTCTGTTGCTAAGTATTGATACCTGTATCTCTTCCACTTCCTATTTTGATCTAAGTTGTTAAAGAGTTTGAGGTTGTTGTCTTGGACTTCAAGACATGAGCCTACTTTTATAGAAGAACACTTTTTAAAACTCTGAGCCTAGGTAAATAAATATAGCAGCAGAGAAACTGTCTCTTCTACCTCTAGCATGAAGAATCTGGATCTGAGTTTGAAATAAATGACAATTTCAAAATCTCAGAAGTAGTTCATAAAAAGCAGAACACTATATTTTATTCCTTACCCAGAACAGAGAGCAAGCTGGAAATTAAGGTCTGTAAACTAATGGGTTTGAAAAGTAGAGTTGTGGGCTTAAAACTTCTGTCCACAATAATTTATTTACCGTTGCAACTGAGAAACAAGAAATATCTAGAACAGAGTGATAAATAGAGAATAAGGTCAGAGTTCAGAATCCTGAGGTTTTCAGGAATTCTAGCGTGAAATGAATCATGCTACTTTGTCTTTTTTATTAAACGGACGGATGACTTAATTGATGCTACTTGTTGGTTTAAAAGGTTAGAAGAGTACCTCCTAGAAGCTTCTGAAACTATTTACCCTACAACTTGATCCATGTTCTGTTATGAATGAAATTACCATGCATCTTCAACTGCCTCACCTGCCTTTAGCCTCCAGTTAAGGCAGTTTGATTTTCCAGAAAAAGAAATACAAAAGGAAGTCCCCAACAAATATTTTGACTCTCTAAAACATCCTTCAAGTTCTTCTATAACATATGTTTAATAGTACAGAATACAAGACTGGTATGCTGTGATAAAAAGCTTTAGGAGCACACATTTGGGCTCCACCGTTCATTCCTGATTAACATGTTTATCCCAAATTCATACTGATTAAACCTCTATACTATACTCAGGAATGTATGCAAGGTGTTTGAAACAAACCAGTACAGTGTACATTAAAAACTGTACAGCAGAAAATGAATGAGAAGAAGAGCTAGAGGGGTGGTATTTACACATCAATAATATTTACAACGCCAGCGAATTCATAGGCAGGAATAGAAGCCATGAAAGGGGCTGCATTGCAGATCCACACCTTGGGAGTGTATTTCAACACACCCACACTTCTCTTACAAAGATCGTGGATTACTCTAGTTTTATTCAAGAGATGTAGATTTTAACACAAATTACATTGAAGGACACATTGTCAGCCTGAGAAAATGGGACTTTAAAAGCTGCACCAAAGGGATTGCAATGGAAAAGGATTTACTATGATTGTGTAACTGTCATTAATATTAAACATGCATTTTTTACTAATACAGAAAAAAACATTTTTTTGAGCTGGCCAGGAATTTTCTGTCAATAATTTTTTCTGTGGGGAAAAATCAAAAAGAAATATTTCATTCAGGATTGGTGTGACCCAAATTGAAATATTTCAGTTTGTTGAACTGAACCAAAATGTTTTACTTCAAGTCAGTTCAACATTAAAGTGTATTTCTCTGTTGTGTACATTTCTTCCTGGGAGTTGTAATTCAGGCCCCCATTCTCTCCTATGGGCTGGGCTTCCTGGCTGGACTACATTTCCCTTGATGCAATGGGACTCCCTTCTGACCAAGCCACACACTGCATCATGAGTAAGGCCACGGGCAAAAAAGAAAAATTCAAAGAGGCCGTGACTTTTACTAAAAATATCTGTGACAAAATGGGGATCTGCAGGTCCCCACACCACCTGAAGTGGGGCAGTTGTGCAGGGGCTAGGAGTCACCTGCAGCAGCTGGGGACTGGGGGATACCCCTGCTGCCTGCAGCTCTGGGGGCCCCCATGCTGGCCACTGGTTCCCACAGCTCCCATTGGCCAGGAACAGTGAACTGCGGCCACTGGGAGCTGCGGGGGGAGGGGAGGAAGGGAGCGTGCCTGCGGACAGTCAACGTAAACAAAATGTCTCGCGGCCCGCCAGCGGATTACCCTGATGGGCCACGTGCTAAAGCTTGCCAACCCCTGATCTATATGGAACTCCTATATGTTTTATAAGAATCTGATTCCCTAACAATAGGTCATACTTGTAGAAGTATGTATTTGAGTGTCAGCTGTGTTAAAAATCTTGTGCTAATATATTTCAAATTTAACATTTAGTAATCCCCATTTTTAAAAAGTTTCATTTTCACAATTTCTCTTAACAGTTCCAAACTCTGTGCCATACGGACCTGACACTACCACAGTTTGGGCCTAAGAAGGGCTGCATAGTTGTAGACCTACACACTAAGCAGTTGGCTGTGGACCCATCTCTAACTGCATCTCATTTGTCTTCCAATAATTTCTGTGGTGTTGCCAATATAAGTCAGAAAAGTAGACAGATACAGTGAGATACTCACTTTTTGCCCTTTTACTCCACTGCAGTCACATTTTCCACAGCCAGAACAACCCTGTAAATTAAAGAAAAAGGAATTAAAGTCTTGCATTTGGTGACAACTGCAATACATAACAAATAGTTGACTAAGAGGTGTGGATGTCATACATATTAAAAATACAGCTGCCCAAAACACAACACAAAACACTGAGCAATTAACTCCAGTGACGCAGCAATATTAGGTTAGTGTTTACGTTTCCCTTCATTTTCTCCATGTTATTTTGCTTAAGATAGTAGATAAAAGTGCACTTTAGTGCAAACCAATTGTTTCAGCTTTTACCATAAAACTATTTGTTAGCTTTGAATCTTTATTTCTTGGCATGCCATTTAAAAGTGGCTGACTTCTAACAGGATGGATGCTCACTGCGCATCTGGTAAAATGAAGGTCTCATTTTAGAACTACATAAGGACTCTCGGACTTACCACTGTCTGTGTTCAGAGATTTCAAAAGTTTAATAGTTTTAAAGAAAAAGGACAGTCTAGTTTTAGAGCCTGATCTGTAATCTATGATCTTGTTAATAAATGGCTGGCATTCTCTGTAAATGTGTCCCCCTAGTTTGAGGATGAAGGGATTGTGTAACTAAGTTTTTTTTAATGGTTAATTTTCCACTACTAACTGGGAAAATGCCACATTTACAGAATGTTTAATGCTTTTAGAAAGGCAGAGCATTTTTGTGCCTGTACAGTAAACTACTGTCCATTAGACTTACTAATATTAGTTCCCTAAAAAATATAACAGTGTCATTAACAATCTTGTGATAATGGTAAGACAGTATTTTTAACAGGAAACTAAAACATTGTTCTCATCACCATAGTAAGTTGTTATCTCCAGATGAACTTTTTTATATATTTTATGAAGTTAAATCTGAACAATAGCCTCCAAGATAGTAAGCTGTTCTTAATTTCACATATTGGAAATGGAAACAACTGCCAATGTTTATTGGCATAGCAGTGACTAACTCCACAGATTCCAACCCTGTTTCTTATATTTACTACTTTTATGCTGTTTTCATTGTCCCTTGTTTTTTTACAACCTCTCCACCATTTAACTCAATCTCTAAAATATGAAGTAGTTTCAATTTATTAATAGCATGTTGATTGCGGTGATGGCATTAATATAAAGCAAAACATTAGTAAAAATATGTATCAACCTTAAAATATTTTAAAGATAAACTTTAAAGCAAAGAAATGTAACACTTTGACAGGCTATACAAGCCCTTCAGAGCTTGATATGAAAACGCTTTAGGACAGAACAATTGTGCTGGGTTTTCTACACTGGACAAACCACTACCATCTTTACCAAAAGTTCAGGGAATGCTGAGAAGCAGCCAGTTAATGTTCCCATAGAAGCTCCAGGGTTCAAAGTGTATTCTGACAGATTCTAGCTAAGGCTTACGGGTTCCTGAGAGGGGAAATCCTGGAGAGCTGGCAGGTGGGAATTCTTTCTCATTATATCTCAGCTGAGGAAAGGAAGCTGAGCAGCATTACTGACTTAGCTAGTCAGGACATTACATGAAACAAACCTTATAAGATACACTGTGAAAAAGTGTCATCTCCCCATCTCCAGCAGAGGGAGATAAGGACGTGCTTTGAGATCACAGAAGCTTGAGTAGAAGAATTTCATATAGATAGTTTCTACTAAATCTTTCATTTGTTTACATGAGCCATGAGCTGGAGAATATGGTTTGGGAGATGTTTTTATCTGAGTCAGTGGTAACTAAATGCATACAATTTCTAGGACATAATAATTAAGGGCCAAATCCTCTTCACAAAGCAAGGTCAAACTAGCATGGTGGTGTCTAAGGGAAGGGGTAAACCAGATATACTGTTGCACTCTGGCTGCTAGTTAAAGGATTATGGCTGCATTGTGTCACCAAAGCAATTGAATGCAGGCAGAGCATACCAAGGGCATATTCCCCTTTGCCCTTGCTGGTTGTGAAGCAGTAGAGGAATGGTTCTGTGGCTGTAATAGCCCCTGAAGTTGCTATGTCTTTGGTGCATGGGAGGAGTGATCACTGAATGTATGTTATTGCAGATACACTGATCCATCCTGATCCTAAGCTAAAGAAACACGGAGCTGTTCTCTGCGGCAGTTACGGAGGCCACATCTCCTCCCTGCGTTCACAGAATACTGCCCAACTCCCTCACGCCAAACCTACCCTGATTCCACTCTCTTCCAAGTTCTCAGCATTGATGGGGAACTAAAACTAAAGCATGTAATCCATCAGTGGGGCCAAACAAACTTTGCTACTCATCAAAGTTAAATAGTAGAGCAATATTTTCCCTGGGTACATATGTCCATTTAAAAATTAAACAGATTAAGATTCACTTCTCACATGGAACACTTAGTGGTAATTTCAATTTACCCGCTGAAGTTTGTTGGTGTTTTTTTTAACCCACTGAGTTTGTTCTTTTCTCTGACAACCTTCTTCCCCTCTCCCCTCCGCCCCCCGCCGTATTCAAGCAAAACCCAAAGTGTTTCTCTTAATAATGATCTTATGATATTTCAGCATTCCACTACTATATTATATTAGAAATGAAGACAAGAAAATCAACACTGAGTTCGATGAAAGTAAATCATATACTGCAGGGAGAAAACTGGGTTCAGTAACTGTAACAGCTCATGCTAGGCTGGGAATTGGTTTAATCAAAGAGAAAAGTGCCTCCTGAAGTACCAACATTAATGGCCAAAGCACCTGATCTCTCTTCCCCCTCTCTGCCCCCCCCTCCACCCAGCAAAAAAACCCACTAGCTCTCCCATTTCAAGTACTGACCTTACTTGACCCCGTTTAGTTTGCCAGAACTGCCGAGATCACTGTGGAGGATGCATGGCTACAGGTCATACTTCCTTATCCAACATCATTTAGAATGTTATCAGTAAGATCAACATATCCCTTAGACTCAAAAGCATGTTTTAACAGTACCTGGTAATGTGATTAAAGTTAAAGTACATCTGATTCATAATAAACATCTGTTTTCAAGTTAATCTTTAAATGTTGCTATGGTCTAATATTTTACATGCCCAGGTTTAGAAAATAATTATTATTCTTTTTTTTTTAAAAAATGGGGGGTTATTTTTAAAATCAGAATGGCTAAAAGAATAGATTTCTGGTTTAAGATACCTTTTTTTGTGTTCCTGAAAATAAACCACCTTTAACCTTTCCTGTTAAACTGTAATTTAACTGATTTTTAAAGATTTTAAAAAATCTAAAATATTTAACACAGAAATATAGTTAGGGGAACTGGAGAATTGTGAACAGTAAGTATTTCTCATTAAAAGTTTCTTAAGGATTTATAGTAGGCAAAATTACTGTGCATTAGCAGATCAGCCTATAAAAAGCTTCCAGAGGCAAATTTTATCTTTCTGAAATATACAGTGTAATATAGTTCAATTATTTCAGCAGATCTCTGCGTTCTGTAAGGCCATCAAGGTTTCTGCTAGTTTTGGTCCTTTGATTTGCACAGTTCTGTGTATGGCCCTGCCCCAGAGTAAAGGGGGAGAGCCTTCTATACTCTTCTAGCAAACGAGGTTTGCATTTAATTCAGACCTCTGCCTATATATATACGACGGGGTTCTCAAACTTCATTGCACCACGACCTCCTCCTGATAACAAAAAATTACTACATGACCCCAGGAGAGGGAACCGAAGCCTGAGTCCACCTGAGTCCCGCTGCCCCGGGCAGGGGAGCCAAACCCTGAGCCCCACCACCCTGGGCAAGGGACCAAAGCCGAAGCCCAGGGGCTTCAGCTCCAGACGGGGGGCCTGTAATCCGAGCCCCACCACCCAGGGCTTCAGCCCTGGGCTGTGGGGCTCAGGCTTCAGCCCTGGGCCCCAGCAAGTCTAACGCCATTAAAAGAGGGTCGCAACCCACTTTGGGGTCCCAACCCACGGTTTGAGAACTGCTGAGATATGTCTATAATAAAATGTTCAGTTGCCTGCAGTATGCTGTATTCTGGGCCAAATTGTAGCACTTCACCAGAAATTCAGTGAGGTACTGTAATTCAGGGAGGCACAGTTCCTCCCTGAGCAGACTAGAGTGAACTGGATTGTGTAAGCTTATGCAGCCTGCTAGCTGGCTGTGCTGGTAGCAGGTCTTATGATATTTGGGACTGTGAGGGGGTCTTCTCCCCCACACAAGGTAGAACAAATTAAGTTAGATTAATTAACTCGATAGGCTGCACCTGAGGGAGAGACAGGGCTTGAGAGACTGATTGATGAGGTAACTCGCTGAGAAGGATCACATGGGGTGCAATAAAGCCAGAAAGTTGGAAGCTAAAAGGGGCTGTAGGGGAAGTAGTCTGCAGTCATTCCCTGGGAGATGTGTTTAGGGCTATGGCGTTTAATAGTCTGCAGTTGCTCCCTGGGAGGAGGCAGTTTAAGCTGGTAAATCTGGGGGAGCTAAAAGATGTAGGAAGGAATACAGGGAAAGAGCAATAGGGTCTGGGAGAAAACAGACCGCAGTTGTGAGACATAGGGTCCCTGGACTGGAACCCTGAGTAGAGGGTGGGCATGGGGGGTTCTCCTACCTGACACTGGGGAAATGGCACAGACCGGGCAATGGAGCTGAAGGCTGCCTGGGACAGTCGCCTGATAGAATTCTGCTAAGGGAGGACTATAGTGACCTGGCTGGTGGCAGGATGTGCGAACAAGCACCAGAAGATGATGTCGGACATAGAAGGAGCTAATCCCCAGAGCAGCCAGAAGGAGGTGCCCTAGCGGTGAGTGGACCCTGGCACTTTGAAAGACTGAGAATTCTGAAAAAGTTTTGTTCTTATCCAAAAGCACCTATCAACCTTAACCTGAGGAACCCTGGCAAAGATGGCCACCACCTACCATGTCAGTGGCATTGAAGCCAGGCTGTTCTCAGGGAAAATGGGAGGGACAGGTTGGGGATGGGGTATGTGGAGGTGCAGAGATGGGACTATTGGGGCAGGAGGGAGGGTAATATGCTAGGAAACTGAACAGGAAACTCCCAAGGAGCCTGAAAATATAGTGAGCAGTATGTAGACCAGGGGTCGGCAACCTCTGGCACGCGGCTCGCCAGGGTAAGCACCCTGGCGGGCTGGGCCAGTTTGTTTACCTGCCGCGTCCACAGGTTCAGCCAATCGCGGCTCCCACTGGCCGCGGTTTGCCGCTCCAGGCCAATGGGGGCGGCGGGAAGCAGCGCGGGACGAGGTATGTGCTGGCTGCGGCTTCCCGCCACCCCCATTGTCCTGGAGCGGCGAATCGCAGCCAGAGGGAGTCGCAATCGGCTGAACCTGCGGACGCGGCAGGTAAACAAACTGACCCGGCCTGCCAGGCTGCTTACCCTGGCGAGCCGTGTGCCAGAGGTTGCCGACCTCTGAGGGGGCTAAAGGGGAATGTGGCAAGCAGAAGGAGATTGAATGGTACAGAAGGGAAGGAATAGGATGTGGCAGAGAGATAGAATGTACCCTACATGCAGAGGCCGATTAACGTTTCCTGGGGCCCTGGGTCAAAGCAAGTGGGGGGGCCCCACCCCACTCATTCCGACTGCAGCCCCACCCCCATTCCGCCCCTTCCGCCTGCGGCCTTGCCCACAGCCTCACCCCTTTTTTGCCCCTTTCCCAGAGCCCACCTCTGTTCAACCCAGGCTTCCCCCCACATTCCGCAACTTCTTTTGCTCCTTTCTGCCCCCTGCACTGCAGTCCCAAGACCAGAGAGCTCTATCCCCACACCACAGCCCCGAGGCTGTGGCAGAGGGGTGAGAGCTCCTCCAGTCCCAGGGCAGCAGCAGGAGTCCAGGTGTTGGGTTTCCCCCATAACCACCCCGCACTTCTGTGGGGGACCAGGGTTGGGGCGCTGGGGCTTCTGCTCCACCTGCCTGGTGCTTTTACCGGAGAGTGGGGTTGGGCACAGGGACTTCCCCTGCCGCCCCGGGGCTTCTGCCAGGGATGGGTGGGGAGCGCTGGGGGTTTCCCCTGCCTCCCCAGGGCTTCTGTCTGGGTCAGGGAGCGCGGGGGGCTTCCCTTGCTGCCCAGCAGTTTCTGCCTGGGACAGGTGGAGGGTGCTGGGGCCTTCCCCTGCTGCCCCGCAGCTTCTGCCAGTGACGGGTCAGGGGCACTGGGGGGTGGGAGTGGGGATTCCCCTGCCCTGCCTACCCAGTGCTGCTGCTGGGGAGCGGTGTCGGAACACGGGGGCCAGAGCCCCCCAGTTGGCCAGGGCCCCTGGGCACGGGCCCCGTTGGCAATCCACCACTGCCTACACACCTTGCCTATCTGGCAATGGCATGTAGGGTACAAGTAGCTACCATCTGCAGTGAAAAGCAGGTTGCATCCACACTGCTGCATGTACCTACACATGGCCAGGGGTGGTTCTATGTTTTTTGCCACCCCAAGCACGGCAGTCAGGCGGCTTTCAGCGGCGCGCCTAAAGGAGGTCCGCTGGTCACGCGGATTCGGCGGCATTTCTGCGGGTGATCTGCCGGTCCTGCGCCTTCGGCGTACCCACCACCGAAGCCACGGGACCGGTGGACCTCCCGCAGACATGCCGCTGAACACAGCCAGACTTGCCGCCCTCACAGCGACCAGCAGGCCGCCCCCCGCAGCTTGCCGCCCCAGGCACGCGCTTGCTGCGCTGGTGCCTGGAGCCGCCCCTGCACATGGCAGTGCAAGGCTCAGGTGGGGGGAGACACAGGGGAAAGGCTCTGACAGCTCCTTGTTGCCTCTCCCCTGCCAGAGCCTTTCCCTGGTGCTGGAGCCTTTCCTTGTAGCAGGGAAAGGGTCTGGAAGCAGGGAGGCAGCGGGACTGTAGATGCAGGAGGCACTGCTTGGGCATGTAAAGCACTGTGTAGGGTACATAGCCACAAGGTTCAGGTGTATCTTTACTTGCCTAGGCGGTGCCTCACCATCTATGCTGCTATTTATAACCATGCTGGGGGGCATTCAGTCTATGTACAATACGTGCTGCTGTAAGTGTAGACATAGCTGGAGGCTGAGGAGAAATGGGGGAGGGGGGAATGTGGAGGACAGGTGGGAGACAAGAGACTGTGGGGAGGTGTAGCAGGAGAATGTGAGTGGAAAGCTGCCTCTCCTGTTGACTGAGGGAACAGCAGCTCTTCACTCTCAAAGGGACAGGAGACGGTAAGTGGAAGAGCCTGCAAGCAGTGAATTGAGAAGCCATACACTTTCTGTGTATGTTTTTTAAGGCTGAATTTTTAAAGTGAAATGGTCACATCTCATGTGGGCAACTTCACTCCACAGGAGATTTTTAAGCCGACCTGATGACCCGCCACGGGCGTGGTTTGTGTCTTGGTTTTTGAATGTGTGGGATGGACAATACTGATGGGCATGTGAGGGGACAAAGTTCCATCCCAACTCGTACCCCTCCTCCTCGAAGTGATGTGCACTCCTGGGACTGCACTGAGGTGCAGTCAATGCTTTCCTATGCCAGGACTAACTGTGAATGGTGCTTGTGCAGGAAGCCCAAGTTGGGGGTTGGAAGTGGGAAGGAAGGTTCCTTGCTGGTCTTTGCTGTTTTCCCATGTAAGAGTCAGCCGCAATCTGGAGCTCTCACTTTGACAAACACAACATAGGCCATCATAAGTTGTATGAAGATTCATCAGTCTTCATATGAAATTGCAGCTTCTACCCAGCTTAGCGCATCTAGAAATGTTATATAATATTTGATACTACTTGTTTCATCTTATTCCTGACTGTTACACACTAGTCACAAAATACTTATAAACTCAGAAACAGAAGTTTACTATAACAATATATATATTGCATCATTTTTGGATAAGTATTTCCATTGTGTTGCAGTCTGTGACTGTTCTGCAATGAATCATATTTGCAAATCATCTAAGTAATCTACCAATTTATACTGAGAATTTATTAAAAATATTATCCACCATTCTATTTCACAGATGAAAATGCTATGTACAGATGAAGTATATTCCATGGATGAATGCAATCCATATATTAGGCAATTAACACAATGCCCTTAAAGTATCATAATTCCATATGACCTCCTTGACCGAATCTCTCATTTTACTGAAAGATGTGCAAAAACTTAGCAACACCATTCCCTATCATAGACGCAGCTGAGAAGGCTCAAAAAAGTTGGTGCAGCAAATGTCTCCAATAAACTAGCTCCCGATACAACTGTTTCAGATCCTCAACTACAAAGAACTTGTACACTTTGCTTAATCTTCCTATTTAAAGCCACTTTCCTGGCACTCTGGGGGGGGGATCAGCCATAGCAAATGCAATTTGGTTTGGGGATCTGCTCATAGGTGTTTTTTGAGAATGGTATATTATTGTCAGATTTACAGTTTAACGTAGAGACTATTGCCAGCCCCTAAAATGCACAATTTATACAAATTTCCACAGGTAGATACAAAGATAGAATCAGTACCTAGACAATCACCTATACTACAGAAGTAAACAATTTCAAAAGTAATCATTACAGGTAGTATTTATAGTACTGTTTCTTCCAGTAGAGGTTGTGTGTCAACATCTGCCAGCCTGCTTGCTGGCTAGTTGGTTCAGGGCCACATTGTGCTAGGTGCTGTACAAACACATAGTGAAAGACAGTCCCTGCCCCAAACACCTTGCAATCTAATTTAATACAAAACACAAAAAGGAACTGGGATGAGGTTAGCAGTGGTAGGAACATGTAGTTATATAGATTAGCTATGTGCACAACTTGCTGGTTGCACATCATTCAAATCATATTTCTTCTAGTTTACTGATAGCATTAATATTTTATCTTAAATCTGTGTAAATAAAGAGCAGAAATGGAGAAAAGTTAATTCCATTTTAAAATTGTTTTTGCTTGCGTAGTCAGGTGGTGGTGGGAGAACTAAACCAAACTTTCATAACAAAGCCTAGAAACAGGTGAAACTTGCCCTTGTTTCATTTCACACTTGAAATTTTGGCCTGCTAAGAATCACAAACCTTTCAGTGAATCTAGGCAGAGCTTTCAGCAATTAGCCCAACCCTCACTATTTGTATTACAGTAGCTCCTGGAAGCCTCAACCTGGTCAGGACCCCATTGTACTGGGTGCTGTACAAAGATATGGTAGAATTTTAAAAAGTATTTAGCATTGGTTTAACTCTGTTCTCATTGAAGTCAATGAAAATCCCATCCATAGTAAATCACACTTCCTACTCCAATTTAAATATGAGATATAAGTGGGTGAAGGAAATAGGCATGCAGGCAAGTGGGTGACAGTCGGATAACAGTAAAGATAGCATATTTTTGCATATATGAGCTGTGTGCACTATTCACAGGTGTAATAATTCTAACAGTAATCAGAAAAATCTCAGCTCACCACCTACCCATTATCAAATGACAGTTTCCCATAGACATTAGACTTAGGGGTTGAATCATGGTTTGGGGAGAGAACGACATGCAACTTGATGGGTCCTTCCCTCTTTTTTTTTTTTTTTTTTAATCTTGAAACTGGGCAAAACTTGGCATTAGGTTTGATGGTTTATTAGAAACTTAAACTCAGAAGAAAACTATGGCATCACAAATTCTCAGACTAAAGCAAAGAATTTCATGAACTCCTGTGAACTGGAGCCTCCTAGTTTCACACTGCTCTAGCTATCCGTAACGCTGATTAGGGATTATTTTATGTGAATTTTATTCTGACAGTATCCCTTTAAACTGGCAAAGGCAAGAGGATTTAGAGTCAAGGCTATTTACAGCAGATACTGTAGCTTGAAATCATGCACAGTTGTAAGATCTCTGGTGTACCAAGGATTATTTGTTAGAGAAAGGGCAGTTTTATGTTTCATTTCCAGGCTTTCTGTGTGTATGAGTCTGTCCTGTGGGGGAAGGAGGACAAGATCAGACTTACTTTAATGTAACACAGCATTCAGTTCTACCCACACTTACAAAGGTATAACTCTCATCTAAGTGACAACAGAATCAGGTCCATAGTTGTCTGTGTTTCACATCCCACCAAATAGGGAAATATGGAGGTGCTGCCAATGGAGCATACTTATCTTCTGAATTCCTTTCACATTCCCTGCTCTATTTAAAAATGTCAAAATAGCTCCCTGGCAGTATTACTAGTCTAGTCTTTACCTTGTAGATATAACGCTATTGAAATTAACTGAACTGTTCTCTCATACACCACATATGATGGCAAAATAACGGTGGAGGAGATTACTGGGATACTCGAATTAAATCCTATAATGTTTGAGTTTTTTCTTAACTGATTTGATTTCCCATTATCTTTTTATGAAGTTGTTAAATCTTGTACTTCAGAGTCTTAACCATAAAGCGCAACACAAAAAGGAATAACAGCTTGATATTATGGAAAAATACAAAGTTCAATATTTCTAGGATTATTTGTATTTATTTTAGATTTTGGAAACAGTGAACCATATTGGCACAAGATAGTCATCATTTTTCAGATGAACATGCAAGCAGGGAAGCTTCATTTCTATATCCCAACACAGTGCATGTGCAAAGAGGGATCTTTAATTTAGAGAGACGGGAAATCAGCTATTGGAGATGATCAAGGTGGACCACACTTTTGAGTCTCCAACTTGTCTAGACTAGGATAAAAAGGTGTATTTTTAAAACATGTTATTTAACAAGTTTTAAACACATTTTAAAATACTAATGTAGACAGGGCAAGTTTTATTTTATCATGTTAGCTGGTTGAGATGAACTCTAGAACAGTGTTTTTCAAACCGTGGGTCGCGACCCAGTATTGGGTCGCGGCATGTCAGGCACTGGCTCGCCTTGCTCTGGTCAGCACCACCAACCGTCGGCGGTGCTGCCCAGGTAAGGCAGGCAAGTGCCTATCTTTTCTGACACCGCGCTGCGCCCCGGAAGTGGCCAGCAGCGGGTTCGGCTTCTAGGCAGGGGGGCCACAGGGCTCTACACACTGCCCCTGCACCGACCCCAGCTCCGCACTCCCAATGGCTGGAAACTGGCCAATGGGAGCTGGTGGGGGGGGCGTGCTAGCGGGCAAAAGTCGCGCGCCTCCGCATAGGAGCTAGACCTGCTACTGGCTGCTTCCGGGATGCAGCTTGGTCCACGGTGCCAGGACAGGCGGGAAGCCTGCCACTGCACCCCTGTTGCACCGCTGACCGGGAGCTGCCAGAGGTAAGTCCGCACCCCAATCACCTGCCCCAGCTCTGAGTCCCCCCCCCCAAACCTGGAACCCCTTCCTGCACCCCAAGCCCCCCATCCCCAGCCCCACCCCAGAGCCTGCACCCAGAGCCCGGACCCCCTCCTGCACCCCAACCCCCCACCCCAGCCCAGAGCCCCCCTCCCAAACCCCTCAACCCCAGCTCTGTTGGGTTGTGGGCATCAACAATTTTCTTCAACTAGGTTCCCAGAAAAAAAAGTTTGAAAACCACTGCTCTAGAAGGAGTGACTTGCCCTTCCTACATCAGGGCTTTCAAACATGTTTGCTAAAATGTGTTTGCTAACACTTTTAAAAATTACACCTTTTTATCCTAGTCTAGGCTAGCCCCAAGTGAACTCTGAAGATTAAGGTTTTTTATTTATTAATTGCACTTGCCAGTAGGAATTGAATTGTGAAACTCATATCAGATGCTTCTCCTTCTAGGTGGAGTTGATCCATGGAACAGAAGGGTTTTTTAGAAGGCCATTTTACATACACAAATGCAGCAGTGATAGACTAGCTGTGTATGTGTGGGATGGGAGTGGATCTGCACATCTCTTATTGTCAAGAAAATGGGAGGCTTGGAAGGGGACCATGTGATCCACAACTACTCATATTGTCCCTGATAGTCTGTGCGAGGTTGAGGAACAACAGTGGCTGTTATTCCAGGTGAAGGGGTGAAGTAGCAGTGGCTGTGACCTACTCAGATACTGAGAGTGGGAATTCCATCCCCCTTTCAACCCTACTTAGTGCCCCATACAAAACCCATTTACTTGGGCTTTTTGCAGCACAGGTAAATTTCAATTTCAGTGCTCAGAATGGTTGAGGAATGAGGATTTATGCCCTACCTTCACTTCACAGTACTGCCAATTGAAGAAAGGCTGGAGGTAGATATAAAAAAAAAAAAGTTTGAGCACCGTTCTCACTTCTTAAAATTATAGATTTGAGAAGTCTATAGGGCAATAAATAACTGTGAGGAAATGGAACTTTTTATTTTTTATTTTCACAAACATATTGACCCTTTCTCCTGTACTTGCTCCTCCACTCCATAAAATAACTTGGTAACTTATTTTCATTCATCTCCTTGCCTGTTTTCCCCGCTAACTGTGGGCGGATGTTAATTATTGCTGTCTGGGGAACTGCTTTGACCTGGGGACTGGTTATGGGTAATAGAGCTTTTATCTCTAGGTCACTGTTTTAAATTTTGCTCTAGTCAGCAATAACTGAAAGTTGCTGCCTCATGACTGCTGTTCAAAGCTCATGGTTGTCTCAGTTCAGTTCTTCATAGGTCCAGTGTTCACGTAACTTTAAAGAGAAAATAAAGCTCACCCACACCACTATTGCGATTGACAATAGCTGGTAATCTCAGAAGAGAAATTAAGGCCTGAATGGAAAAGGAGAATTAACAACCCTTTCCCTCTTCAGATTATCTCTCTGGATCACAACTGCCAGGTACACTTGTGGGACAGTTTCCATTGCCATTGTCAGTAGAATCACAGAAATCATCACTCTGTTAATATAGTTTTGGTCTCAAGAATACATTTTCTAGTGTTGTGTCTAGCCTAGCTGCAAACATTCCAATAGATGGGGCTTCCCATAATGTCCCTGTACTGTGGACAAACAAGGCACCTCAGTTTCCAGTTTTGTCAATTCAGTAGCTCCCCACGTATTAATATAAGAAACATCTAGACACTGTATCAAAGTCTGGTCCAAACTTCAAATAAAGGCAATATTTAAAATATCTGTCCAGTTTTTAGAAACCAAATAGGTTACAGCTATGAAAATTATATGGAATGTAATAGGAAATTATAAACTTTCTGTTTAGGTTTAACTATTCTGTCAGATTTAATGGAGAATTAAATTAGTGTTACAGAATTCTATGGGATGCTTCCACAAAACTATAGACAGCATAGAACTCTTCCATCAAAGATATTTATTATTATTCATTTTGCCATATGGGTGAAGAAAATATCTTTTATCCAAGGCTTAGTAAGATAGAACACTGTATTCTGTAAACTGTGTAATCATTGATAAATCAAAATATTTACTGAATTTCAGAATGTGAGAGATTTCATTCCTGGTCCTCAAGCACAATTCTAAGCAGTTAATTGATTACTAAATGCTATCAAGGTCTCTCTGACATCACTATTAAAATATTTTTGCTTTTAAGAAATTAAAATGACTATCACTGCCTATATAAAATATTATTCCGTTTGCTAGTGTAAAATAATTATGGTTGCCAATTGTCTGTTTATCCAGTTGTTTTTAATCTCCTTTCCTTTTTAAGAACTCCAGTTTAGTTTACATTTTCAAAGGAGAAGTAAAAAATCCCAAGTATGATTTGGATACTGAGGCGTTCCAGCAGGGATAGTCAACAGGCAGACCACAGGCTATATCTGGACTACCAGACGCTTTTGAAAGGACCCTGAAATCTTCTTATTTATTTTATCATTTTTTTATTATTTTCTCTGGAGTCTGGACCTCGACTACACCTTGACCAAGAAATTTGGACTTTGACAAAAAATAATTGACCGTCCCGGCATTACAGCAACAGTTCCTGATCAACAATTCAGAATCAGTGTCTTCTCTTGGACTTTCTTAGATTTTTCTTACATTTACTTCAAAGCATTTTCTCAAATGCCTTTGAAAAGACACATATCCCTTTGTAATTTAAGGAAACTGTTAAATCAGATTTAATCATTGTTTGTTTTATTTTGTATTTCCCATTGTATTCTAGATCTTTCCTCTTTGCACAGATGCAAACTTTGCTAGGTTAGCAAAGGTGAGAGATTGAGACCTTAATCCAAGACTTGTAGTTCTCCTCTTTCTAGCCTAAACAAACCATTTTCAGTACACAGACAATTCTATTGCAAAACTACTGACTCTGTAATAGTCTTGTTGCTACCCACAATGTGTTTCAGTTTCTTGGAAAGTCCAAAGCAAACTGTTCTTTTCCTGTGACATGAAGCAGAATATCCTGCCATCTCTGTATGCTTCTATGTATTAATAGCATCTATGAACATGCAGTGATGGGAGAAATAATGTTAGACTCCATTTTTTTATGAAAAAGATTAATCAAAATCCTTGAAACTTATAATTTGAGTCTGAGGCTATTTCCAGGCCCTACTGCATACAGTATCTATACAGGGATTCATGTGCACAACACCCATGATAATCAGTGTGAATATCTTAAATCCTCCTTTTTATTAGTAGATGATAGACACTTTAGAAGCTAAGGTTAATATTTTCAAGAGTGGCTTCTGGCTTTTGGTACCTAACCTGAAGCATGCTGACCCTGGTTTTCAAGAGTACCAAGGACACACAACTTCATTTGAAATCCATGGAAGCTGTGGGTGTTCTGTGCTACGGAAAAATCAGGCCCAAGGTGTCGCAAGTGGAGCACCCAAAATTTGAGGCATCCAAAATTAGTGGCTACTTCTGAACACTTCTGCATAATTCTGTAGGATTGTGTGTCAACCAGACAAAATCTCCCCTAGCATCCAAAAAGCATCCCACTTCCTAATGTGTGGGTTTTTTTATCGCAATGGTTTACAATTCATGAACACATAGCTACTGTTCTAAGTGTTAAGTATTCAGTTGTTGTGTACCATAATCCCACCCACAAAGAAAAGTAACAAAGATCTTTTTATATGCTGTCTTGGGGGCTCAAGGCTCTGCACAGCACTAAGGCAACTTCTGTGGTTGCTGGATCAGTCTCTTCAAGCATTATTGACTACTCAACCTTGGATGCTGCTTTCTATTCCACAAATGTATTTCCTCCTATGGAGTGTGGTCTCCATTCTTCCCCACCCAATCACTATATTCAGCCTACATCCTTATACATGGGGCAGGAGCAAGGGTTTTCCTTACTTGGCTGACCAATATTAGTAAACAGGGAGGGAATAAATTTAAAATGGTACATGGGATCCCAAGCTGAGCTCTAAAATAGAGGATTTCCTCTTGGCTATCCGTCACAGAGGCTAAATATGCTGGTTGGCAAGAGAATTCTCCTGGCTGACCACTGTAAAGTAATATGAAGACCCATCCTGTGGCAAACAAGGAGGGAGTAAACTTCATGGAAACCTGTGCTCAGGGCTGGATTTAGGGGCAGGCTACCCAGGCGACCACCTGGGGTGCTGGGCTTGTGGGGGGCACCAGGCTCAGGGTGCTGTTTTTGTTGTTACTGACAGAAGGGAAAATAGAATGTTTGAAGTAAAATGTTTGTTATTCCGTAGTGGATTCATTTTTCACTAACCTCCTAGAATGTCCCGGATCTTTATAGAATCTCGTGGAATCTTCCAGACTTTCTGAGAAATACATTCTAGGAGGCTTGAGGAAAATGTATACCTTCATGGGTATATAAGGGGTGGTGTGTTGCCATCAGTCAGTGAGATATAAAAATGAACTGAAGTGAAGTGAGAGCCCAGATGCAATATTGTGAACCTTGTTTTATTGGGAAAGTGTACCTGTGTTTTAAGACTTGAAGAGTGTAAGTAGTGACTAATAAAGGACATATTTAATGAGATACCAGACACTGAGACACCAGAGATATCCTATCAAACCCCTAGCTACGCAACAATATAAAAGTTTCTGTAAGCTTAGAGGAAACAGATTTTGTTATTTGATTCTATATGGCATGAATAAATAGAGATTTACAGATCCTAGCGTGCAGATGTATGGTCTTATATGACAGGGATAAATCATGCATGCAAATTGTGCATCAAAGTCATGAAGTGGGCTACAAATGCAAATAAAAATAAGTATCAGAAGGGTAGCCGTGTTAGTCTGTATCCACAAAAACAACGAGGAGTTCGGTGGCACCTTAAAGACTAACAGATTTATTTAGGCATAAGCTTTTTATTTTTAAATAAAAATAAGGTATTCAAAAGTGTAACAAATGGAGGAGGGAGGCGCCGAAGACGCTCCTTGTCTGGGACGCCATTTGGTCCTGGACCAAGGTATGGCGGTAGCTAACCACAATGTAGGAATACAGTTAAATATAGGAAAGGACTGTTGTGCTTAAAATCATGTCAGGTGATCATGGCTTACCTTAGGATGGACCCTACATAATTCCTCAGGATAGACAATCCCTAACTGAGAAAGCTAATGCATTCTTGAGACTGCAGCAGTGCTCATGGAGTGTAGAGATCCCCAGCACCGCATTTTGTGTCTCCTGATTTGACCCTAAATGCCAAAATCTACAGCCCTTACTCAAAAGATACTCTCACTGACCTCCATGGGAGTTTTGCCTGTGCAAGGACTATAGGATTTGCCCCTAAAAGCTTTTATAAAAAGACTAACAGTCTGTTTGTTTGCAAGTGATTTTCAGATACAGAAATCAATAAAACCATTTAAAAGATTTCTTCATTAAGACAGACAATACAGTATCTTGTCCATAGTCCTATTTTCCTTCTACAATAAATCAGAAGCCCTCTTTAAAAATTGATGATTTAATTAAAAATGCACATAGAAACAGTAACAACCTTCAAAACAGATGAAAGAATTGTTAATGCTTCTTAGCATTGCCTCCTGCATGGTGCAAACTATTTCTTCTGTAATACCAGGCATTCCAGCTATGTACCTTGTCTGCCCAGTAAACTAAACAAAATTCTCTAAAACTGTTAATCAACAGTTAATACATTCTGACCAGGAAGTGCAAGGTATTCCGTCAACAGTAGTAGCACCCACAACTTTTCAACATCTTTGTCAAACATTGGACTTAAAAGGGAAGCAGTGCGTTTAGATTACTTCACAGCTAGCCAAAATCTACTAAAAGACTAATTTTCATTTTATAAGTCTACTTTCCTTATGCATAGCTCAAAGTACTTACAAACAGGTTGACCCTGTGAAATACTATCACTGCTACTATACAAATCTATAGTAAAATAACACAATGGAAGATTAAAATCATTGTTCCAGACTACTGATTGCAAACACCTGCACTTCAAATTTCTTTAGTAGCAAACAGACCACACTAGAAGCACCATTTCCTAAACTTAACGCTGTCTGATTTGCATTTGCAAAACTAGGTATAAACCTAGAACAGAATGTGAATTGGTTGGTTGGGGGTGGGGGGTGTCACACAAAGGGTTTATTACATGCATATCTCTAGCACCTGCAAAAGGGGGGGGGGCGCGTACAAAAGCCCCATTGGCTTTTGTCCACATGCCAGTCAGCAATGCATCTGGAATTTTTCTTTCTCACAGTGTTTCAGACTCAACTCGTAACTTAGCCAAGAGTTGATGCCTATTCCTCTTGCCTGAGAAAGTGAATGACTGTGTTTAATTTTTCTTCATGTCCAGATTAGTATACTGTAACAGCTGCATGATGATCTGAACATTTCAGAGGCACCCTGCTTAACATTGGATATATTACCAAGGGCCAGGTCCTAATCTTTAAGATCCCTTATGAACTAACACATGGCTATTTTAGGGCTCAATCCTGCAACAAATTATATACCCTCTGTTTTAAAACCATGCAGTGTTTTCAGAGCACAATGTAAATCCCACCATTTTACATGAGCCTCCTCTTAGTAAGGAGATGAAAGCTGAAGAAGGTAATCTTCTGTCTGAGAAATAGAGAGAGAAGAACAGAGATAAGAATAGAAAATAGAAATAAATTAGTTTTTCTTTTAAAGGCAGCTTGGGATGGGGTGTCCACTCCACACAAACTGTGAGAGGGTTAATGTGGGCCAGAAGGGGCCAATTAATCTTAGATGCGGCACCTAGAAGGAAATGAGGAAGAGGGTACAGGGAGGAGGTGTGTAGTTACTGCGTAGAGGGAAAGGGAGTTGGCCAGTGACATGGAGGAGATCCAGGGGGAGAGTAAGCTGTGATTTGTGCTCTGGACCAGGGAGTCTGGGAAGAGGCCGAGAAGGATGAAGTGGCCATGGGGAGCAGAGGAATCTCCAGAGATAGGAAAGGAGACAGAGAGGTGGGGTAGGAAGGAGCCCAGGAAAACAATAACAGGGTCTGAGACTGAGCAGACGTGGGTTGCTAGCAATGTTCCCTCTAATTTTTTACATCCATGTGTGGAGTGAATTTTGTTATGTGCACCAATAGGGAGGTGATGTTTTGTGGGTGTGGGGCCAAGGGGTTCGGAGTGTGGGAGGGAGCTCAGGTCTGGGGCAGAGGGTTGGATTGCAAGGGGGTGAGGGCTCCAGCTGAGGGTGTGGGCTCTGGGATAGGGGTGAGGATGAGCGGTTTGGGGTGCAGGCTGCCCCGGGGCTGTGGCGGGGAGAGAGGACTCCCCCCAGCCCTCTCTCGCTTCAACAGCCCGGGGCCGGGGAGAGGCGCCTTTCCCCGCTGTGTGCCTGCACAGTCTTTGATAGCCTGCTGCGCAGCCGCACAGCTTAGAGGGAACTTAGGTTGCTAGTGATCAGATCCCTGAGCTGGAACCTGGAGTAGAGGGCAAGGCTGGATTCCCCTACCAGCCACTGGGAAAGTGTTACAGACTCTGGAGACCTGGAACACAAGACTGGCTGAAACAGCAGCAGACAGCTTGTCCAGTGGGCCTTGTTATTCTGAAAGGGGAAAACTATATAGTGACTTGGCAGGAGGGCTGAGTCACAAAGCGGGAACACCCTGAGTCATGGAGAGAAGGACCACACACACACCCCGAGCAACTGACAGAATTGGGTGGGTGACAGGGCAAGAGCTAATTCCCAGACACAGCCACAGGGAGGTACACTTCCTGTGGTGAGTGGACCCTTTTACATAGCTGCAGAATCAAGAAGTATGGCACAGTATGATCCTTTATGGACAAGTTTAATACAACCATTAATTTTGTATTTATTTTTCCAGATTATTATGGTGATGGGAACATTCTTAATGCTTAAAGATCGCCAGATACTTTGGGGGCACATGACCCCAACATCCCCTTTCCTCCTTTCCCAAGAGTACCAAGTGGGCTACAGCACTCCGCTGGATTTCCAGGGGAGCAGCTCTTTAAGAACGGACTGACAGAGATAAGAAACCATGGAAGGAAAAAAATAAAATTATGACCTGGAAACAATGCAAGTTAATACACTGGGAAGGGGGGGGATATCCAAATACAATTCAATGGGTGTGAGAAACATACAAGGCAGTACGGTTGAACAAGGCAAAGTAGTAACAACTGACTGCAAATCTGATACGTTTCCAATGTGATATGGCAGCAAAAAAGGCTAGTGTTGTTTGGGGCTGCATATGCAGATACATCACAGAGCAAGGATGTAATAGACCCTCTCTGTACAGCTAGGTGCAATCCCACTTAGACTATGTCTACACTGTGAGCTTGGGATGTAATTCCCCATGCAGAGTAAAACCTGTTTGAAACAAGTGAGTATATACCTGGCACAGCTCAGCTGTGCCTCTGCTCCCCATGTTACACTATGCTGCTATTTATACTCATGCTTGCTCAATATGGGCTAGTGCAAGTACTGTATGTGTACATGAGCAGGGGAATCGCACCCATAGCTGGTAGCACAGACATAGCCTTAGTGTAGTATGTTCACTTCTAGGCACCTAATTACTAGATATATTTGAAACACTGGAGCGAATTTAGAGAAGAGCAATGAAAATCAGTAGAGACTGGAGTGATTTCCCCTACCTCCCCTTTTAACCCTTACATGGGTACATAGGAATTTTCACACCAGTTTGCAGCTCTTCCTATACATAATATGCTCTGTTCCAAATAAACATTTTGGACTGAAATGGGATTGATAAAGGCTAAATGAGTGATATACTAAAAATAAGCACAGTTTTAACAAGTCATTTGTGTGAATTTGCACCAAAGCTAATGACTTTTAAGCAACATATTTTCTCTTACTTTGTTCAGTACAATTATGGTAGGGTTTCTAGTTAAATAGAACTCTTTGAAATAATTCATTTTTTGATCCTTACCCACATTATTTATCCAGCTGGCTCAGCCACAAAAAGGCTGGTCTTGTCTGTCTATGCTGTATCTTTATGGGATTAGCCAAAATTAAAAACATCCACATTTTGAAAAAACAGATTAATAATAATTTTGAGGTTTGAGCATAACTAGGGTGGAGTGAAACAGTCACAGGACATCTTTTTTTAGTATGTAACATTTGCCAGCGGCTAAAGGAAACAAAATTATCAGTCTTCTCCATTTTTTTTTCTTGTTGACTAGACAGGAAGCTGGCAAAATATGAACTCGTAAAAAAACAGAACATAATTTTTATTGTACTGTTTGAACTGCTTATTGTGTTTGGTAAATAAAAACATGTTTCATAACCATCCAGGGAAAAGTCTATTTTTTGGTTTACTGACATACTAATTAAACCTATTTTTCTGCTTAAATAACTTTTATAGCACAAACTGAAATAAATTTAAAACTGAAGCTGAAAATCCATTCTGTTCTATAGCAGTTTTGTGAGTGATGGGAAAGACAGCGATATAAAATCAATC
Source organism: Emys orbicularis (assembly GCF_028017835.1). NCBI lineage: Eukaryota > Metazoa > Chordata > Testudines > Emydidae > Emys > Emys orbicularis. The sequence continues at coordinate 259,864,782 of NC_088683.1, read as the reverse complement.
TGTTGTTGAAACCCACATTCCACATATGGAGGTCAGTGTAAGTACACGCATTGATCAAAGCAAGAATATAGCCCTAAATATTTGTACACAGTTTATTTTAAAAAAAAAGGTTGCTAAAAAGCACAACTATTAGACTTCTTTATGTTTATAATCAATAAAAAGCAGCCATACACAGGCTCCAAACACTCTGCAGTTATTTATACTGTATTTGGTTTGTAATTGTAATCAGTTCACCCCATCTAGCAAGTCACAGCTCATAACTAAATACTAACATCCCCATTCATTATCAAAGAAGAGATTAAACAAATGGGCCCTGCACTATGCTCTGAAAGTTGATAAATCTATCAGGACAGCAATTCCAGAGCCCAAGCACCCTTACAGGGGACTCCCTGACAGCAGGAGCCCTGTGGTCTATTTATATAGCACCAAAAGTGTGCTTAATGCTTAACAAATAATTAGGAAGACAAGATCTGTCATCAGGAGCTAATGGTGAAAAGATGGAGCTGGGACCCAGGAACCCCTGTAAATCAGTTTGGGGAAAGACATTTAACCTCTCTTCCATTAGTTTTCCCATGTGTAAAATGAGGACAGATACCTGTCCCACAGGGGTGTAGTAAGAATTACTCAGTGAGGTCTGTAACATGCTTTGCAGATAAAATTTATATAGCAGTTCCTATTTTCTAATCATTACTAAATTAGGGGGGGAAAGAGGGAAAGTTTAATTCAGGTAAATCAGCAGCACGGCAAATTCCAAAGGGACGTGATATCCTTGCAAATCGAGCACCAGCAGGATTGATCTCTGGCAAGGTGCTTAAGATCGTTTGATTTCCTCTGATGGACAGAAACTGAGTATACAATCCTTTTGTGCCACTGATGGGGCCTGTGTGATTGCTGGCTGCATAGGAGCATTCTTTGGTACACACACTTCAGAATTGGATGGTCTTTCATTCTTAGAATATGTTCATACGAAGAAAGCCACTGAAACCAAATCAGTGCTGATGGAGGAGGATGCTAGGTTCAGCTTCAAATATCCTCATTTCTGATCTTATCCTGCCCCGATATGAAGCAACTGACAGAGATGATGAGAATTGAAACAATAATTCGGTGTTTTTCAGCGTTCCTCGGTGCCCATGTTTCACTTCCATACAACAGAGTTGGTATAACTGTGGTTTCATAGCTTTGTAGCAAGCCTGATGTCAGGACGTCCCCACGGAGGCTGTTAAAGGGACCAAAACATGGTAGCTGCTGCTATACAAAAATCTGCATTGTGAGCATCCTCCAGCACTTTCTATGATGCTGCCCAAATATTTGACAGCTGCCATCTGCTCAATGTCCTGTCTGGTAATCTGGAGCTGAAGGCTGATGGTAATTGCCATGGATTTAGTTTTATCTGGATTAATAACCAGATTGATGTGTGCTGCTTTTTTGCCCGACCAGATCAGCCTTATAATATATGGAGCTATACCCATCTCATAGAGCTGGAAGGGACCTTGCAAGCAGGGCCAGCTCCAGGGTTTTGGCCGCCCCAAGCAGCCAAAACAAAAACAAACCAAAAAACAAAAAAAAGTTGCGATTGCAATCTGGTGGGAGGTCCTTTGCTCCCAGGTGGAGTGAGGGACTGTCTGCTGAATACCTGGACGTGCTGCCCCTCTCTGGAGTGGCTGCCCCAAGCACCTGCTTGACAAGCTGGTGCCTGGAGTTGGCCCTGCTTGCAAGGTCATCAAGTCCAGCCCCCTGCCTTCACTAGCAGGACCAAGTACTGATTTTTGCCCCAGATCCCTAAGTGGCCCCCTCAAGGATTGAACTCACAACCCTGGGTTTAGGAGGCTAATGCTCAAACCACTGAGCTATTCCTCCCCCCCCTCAGCTACAGTGATTCACCAAACTTATCCAACAAGACAACGTCATCAGCATATTTTCAATACCTCAAAGCATAATGCTGTTCAGCTCGATGCCACCAACAGCTGACTCCTCAAGCTTATCTGTCAACCAATCAACATCTGTATTGAACAACAATGGTGACAGAGCACTGCCTTGCTGAACTCCTGTGAATCTAGGAAACCCTGCTGTGTATGTAGGGTGATCAGACAGCAAGTGTGAAAAATCTGGACGGGGGTGGGGGGTAATAGGAGCCTATATAAGAAAAAGACCCAAAAATTGGGACTGTCCCTATAAAATCGGGACATCTGGTCACCCTGTGTGTATCTGCCGTTGACTCAAACACAGCTTTCTGTTCCATTATAGAGTTCTTCTATTAATAACACTATCTTCCCAGGGAAGCAGAGATACCTCACCAGGTCACACAAACTTGCTCAATGTACTGAATCACAGGCTTGGATAGAAGTCTATAAAAAGTACTGGCATGGCTTATTAAACTCAGCCATCTTCTCAAAAAGTTGCATCAGGGTAAATATATGGTCAACAGTGGAATGACTAAGTCTAAAGCCACAGTAGGTACTTGGCCTTTGCCACAAAGTGCATCACTGATTTGAAACATTAATAGAGAGGCAAAGACTTTCCCTGGGACTGACAATAGTGTAATACCTCTGTATTTGCTACAATCAGCCCTATCACCCTTTTTTGAACAGAGGTAGAACAAAAATTTCAGGTAAATGGACTATACCAAGACAGCTACTAACACATATCAGCAATATGGGTCACTCAAATATGCAATCAACTCAAAAGTAAGATAGAATAATCACTACCTTCTTTTAAGAACTTATTACCTCCATATCCATAATACCCAATAGAAAGTAAGCCTTAAAGTAGTTTTAATCCTCTCTAACATGAGAGAAGATAGTTCATAAGAAAGGATATATCTATTCTGACTCTCCAAGTCATTCTGACATTCAGTGTTTAAAGTTGCCATAGGTTTTTATCTTTCTAAGGCCCCTATCACCTTATCTAAGCACTGATGTAAGCAGGTACGGTATGTAAGCAGTTACTGAAAGCGACCATGTAGGAAAACAGACAGGGTATAAAGAGCTCCACAGATCAGCCTTAAAGGAAATATTGTGAACCAGATTCTCCACTCACACCAATTTTACAACCAATATATCTTCATTGATTTCAACAGAGGCACTTCTGATTTGAGGACGTGTTAGTGAAAGAAGAAACGGGCCCTGTCTCCAGGCCAGTTTTGCTCTGCCCTCTTCTTAAGAGAATCCTGTCGGTCACTCCCAACTCTGTTCATCTAGGGCAGGAGTGGGCAAACCTTTTGGCCTGAGGGCCACATCGGGGTTCCAAAACTGTATGGAGGGCTGTGTAGGGAAGGCTGTGCCTCCCCAAACAGCCTGGCCCCCCGCCCCCTATCCGCCCCCTCCCACTTCCTGCCCCCTGATTGCCCCCCTCAGAGCCCCTGACCCTCCAACCCCCCTTGCTCCTTGTCCCCTGACCGCCCCCTTCCGAGAGCCCCTGCCCCTAACCCCCCCCAAGACCCCGCCCCATCCAACACCCCAGCTCCCCGTCCCCTGACTGCCCTGACCCCTATCCACACCCCCAGCCCTGACAGGCCCCCTGGGACTCCCATGCCTATCCAACCGCCCCCTGCTCCCTGTCCCCGACTGCCCCCCAGGACTCCCTGCCCCTTATCCAACTCCCCCCACTCTCCGCCCCCTTACCATGCTGCTCAGAGCACCAGGATTGGCAGCCACGCCGCCTGGCCAGAGCCAGCCATGCCGCCGTGCAGTGTTGAGCACCGGGGTAGGCCGGCGGCTCTCGCAGACACGCTGCCTGGCAGGATCTGGTAGCCCCACTGTCCAGAGCCGGTGGCATGGCGAGCTGAGGCTGCTGGGGAGGGGGACAGCCTCCCCGTCTAGGAGCTCAAGGGCCGGGCAGGTGGGTCCCGTGGGCCGGATGTGGCCTGCGAAGCGCAGTTTGCCCACCTCTGATCTAGGGTATTACTATCTTAAAAATACTTTTCACTATTTTAATTATTTTGTTCTCATTGTTCCAGAATGTTCTGACCAGCTCCTGTTTGCTCCAGATCTTTTCCAGAGAATTTACCTGACCATAGCAATCAATAGTGATGTGGCTGCAAGAATGGATGGGCTTCTGAAGTCTTTGTACCAGGCTTCACTGGTAATGGTGCATAATGACACTGCTTCACGTGATACCTCAGGTTACAGAAAACTTCAGGGAACTCAAAGGTGCTGAAGGAGAGGAATGTTCAAGCATCTTTTTGGAGATCCTTCCTGTCCCTTGAGCAAAAGAAGACAGAAGATCCTGGAAATGGACCTCTGGCTTGTTATGTGGTAACGTATAGGGTTTTGGTTATGTGGAGCATTGGTGTACTTACTATGAAGAGCAGAGGACTATAGAGTTTGGATGCCATCCATCTCAGCAAAAGGGGAACAAATCCTGTAGTGGACAGGCTGGCTAAAGTAGTCAGGAGGGTGTTAAACCAAGAACAAAAGGGGAGGGTGGAAAGGGGGAACAAGTGAGCATTCATTTAGCACAAAATGAGGATGCCAAGAACAAAATGAATCAGGACACTAAGAGGTACGAAGAGAAGAAATTATTTAAATTGCCTATACACCAATGCTCGGAGCCTGGGTAACAAACAAGAGGACTTGGAATTACTTGCTTATGAATATAAATTCAACCTAGTTGGTCGGCTGGAAAGATCGATATGATAGGAATGTTAAAAATACTAGATATAACTTGCTTAGGAAGGATTGAGTGGGCAAAAGGGAATGGGATAGCACTCTATGTCAAAAATGGCACTACCTGTTTCAAAGTCACTAACTCAATGTTCTAATAGATAAAGAACAAGATAGGGTACTAGTTGGTGTCTGCTACAGATCACGAAGTCACCCTAGAGAACAGGAAGACTGGCTCCTTAAGCACCTATCTATAATGTATAGCGGAAAAAACCTGCAGTATCATATATCATATGACATGCTGCAAATACTGAAATGCCCTTGGAATTTCTAAAATTATTGATGACAATTTCCTAACTCAAAAAATGCTGCAGTCAACATGGGGGAATTCTATATTAGACCTCATCTTGACAAAGAGAAGAATTGATCACAGAACTAAAAGTTAGTAGTTGCTTAGGTGTCACAAAGCTGAAATCAAAGCCAAAGCAATGGGGAGAAAGAATTTAAACAGAAAATTGTGAATGATTCTTGGGAACTATTTAAGAATATTTTACTATATGCCCCAAAAGCCACAATCAAGGAAGCTGGTTAAAAACTCAGCCTGGCTTACAGGGGAAGTGAAAGCAGCAATATGAAATCAGACTCTAGGAACTGTAGAAAATTTATAAGGGAAGCAAGAGGACACAAGGCGAAATCTATGGCCAGCAGAGTTAAGGACAATAAAAAGGATTTTTTTAAGTATATCAGGAACAAAAGGTATTGGTCCATTATTAGATGGAAATGGTAGAACTGACAGTAATAGTGCAGAAAAAGCAGAAATGTTGAAAAATATTTCTGTTCTGTATCTGGGAGAAAAAACAAAATTAGGTATTCAGATGATTAATTTGAAATTGAAATTGAAAGTCTAAGGAGGATTCTCAACAGCAGCTACTAAAGTTAGACCTTGTCAAACTAACTTTTTCTTTTAATGAAACCACAAGTCTGGTTGATAAAGGTAACAGTGTTGATATATTTAGTTTTCTGTAAGGCATTTGACTTAGTACCACATGATGTTTTAGTAAAGAAGCTAGAATGATACAAAATCAAGATGGCATATATTAAATGGATTAAAAACTGGTTAACTGATAAGTCTTGAAATGTTATTGTTAACAGGGAAATAATCATTGAGTGTGTATGTTTCTAGTGGGGCAGGGTCCCACAGGGATTATTTTTACCACCTACCTGGAAGAAACACTAACCTGGAAGATTGGTATGATAGGTGCAATCAAACAATATACATTTAGCCATATTAAAATGTAAGGCCATACTTCTAGAAACAAAAAATGCAGGCCATACTTTCACGATGGGAGACTCAATCATGGGAGGAAGTAACTGAAAAAGGGTCATGGTGGATAATCAAATGAACATGAGCTCCCAGTGTGACATGGAGGCCAAAATGGCAAATGTGATCTTTAGCTGCATGCACAGGGGAGTCTCCAGTAGGTATAGAGAAGTTATATTACCTCTGTATTTGGCTCTGTTGCTACCGCTATGGAAATCTTGTGTCCAGTTCTGGTGTCCGCAATTCAAGAAGGATATTGATTAAATTGGAGAGGGTTCAGAGAAGAGTCACAAAAATGATTAAAGGATGGAAAACATGTCTTATAGTGATAGACTCAAGGAGTTCAATCTGTTTAGCCTGACAAAGAGAATGTTAAGACCTGACTTGATTACAGTCTATAAGTACCTACATGGGGAACAAATATTTGGTAATGGGTTTTAATCTAGCAGACAACAGTGTAACAAGATACAATGGCTGGAAATCGAAGCTAGACAAATTCAGGCTGAAAATAAGGTGTATATTTATAATAGTCAAGGTAATTTACAATTTACCAAAGGTTTTGGTGGATTCTCCATCAATGGCAATTTTAAAATCAAGATTGGATGTTTTTCTAAAAGATATGTTTCTAGCTCAAACAGGAATTATTTGGGGGAGGTTCTATGGCCTGTGTTATGCAGGAGGTCATTCTAGATATCACAGGGGGCCCTTCTGGCCTTAGTATCCATGAATCGCAAAGCAAGTCGATGGCAGAACCCGAATTTGTGCAAAGTGTTCTTGGTTCCCAGTTACTTGCTTGGTACAGTTGTCCAGCCTTAGTAATATCTTTAAATAAACTAGATCTATATTATTATAGTAGTGAAGCCCTTCAATAAACACGTCTACCTGACGGCGAACAGCGGAGGCTAACAGAGGGAGTTTGCCTGGGATCTGTCAGAGAGGAGGTACGCTAAGTGCTGCATTAGGGGGGCTGTGTTGCTGAGTATCTAAGTGTCTGTTGCAGAGGCTGTGTTGGTGAGTATCTGAGTGTCTGTTGGAGGTACGCTAAGTGCTGCATTGGGGGGCTGTGTTGGTGAGTATCTGAGTGTCTGTTGCAGGGGACAGTTTGTCAGTTTGACCGTGTGCTTGATTGTTTGATTGTTTGTTTGAACAGTGTGAATTGGGAGTGCTTTGTTCCAGGTGGGCCTTGAGTGGGCCTGATTGGTATAAAAAGGCAGTCAGCAGCGAACCAGCTGAGCGGTGAACAGCGGAGGCTAACAGGGGGAGTTTGCCTGGGATCTGTCAGAGAGGAGGTACGCTAAGTGCTGCATTAGGGGGGCTGTGTTGGTGAGTATCTGAGTGTCTGTTGCAGGGGACAGTTTGTCAGTTTGACTGTGTGTTTGACTGTTTGATTGTTTGTTTGAACAGTGTGAATTGGGAGTGCTTTGTTCCAGGTGGGCCTTGAGCGGGCCTGACTGGTATAAAAAGGCAGTCAGCAGCGAACCAGCTGAGCGGCGACCAGCGGAGGCTAACAGAGGGAGTTTGCCTGGGAGTTCACCTGCGGAGAGCCCACTGAGCCTTACATCTCGCGGGCTTCTGTGAGTTGCTGCAACAGCTGAGGAAGCTCTTAGAAGGAAGGTAATATGGAAGGTGAGGGTTCAGTTGTTGTAACCTGCACAGGTTGTGCCATGTTTGTCTTTCTTCCACGGGACAGAAATGACTTTGTCTGTACAAAGTGCAAGCTGGTCTCCATATTGGAAGAGAAGGTTCAAGGTCTGGAGCAACAAGTATCGACCCTGCATTGCCTAAGAGAAAATGAAGATTTCCTGGACAGACGTCAGGATATGCTTCTACAGGCACAACGTTCTGAAAAATCGGAGCAGGTTGCGCAGAGGGTACTGAGGAACGGTGTAGAAAATTGGCAGCATGTGACCTCCAGAAGAAGAAAGAGGAGCGTCCATGTACCAGCAATGGAGATACAGGTGAGCAACCGTTTTCATGTTCTCTCCACAGGTACTAATGAGGAGAGTGGACTAGATGATACATCTGAGGGAAGGGAGCAGAAGGAGACTCCACCGATTGGAAGGCATGAGATGCACTGTCCTAGGGATGGGGGTTCCACGACCACCACTCCCAAGAGGAGGAGGAGGGTGGTGGTGGTCGGGGACTCGCTCCTCAGGGGGACTGAGTCATCTATCTGCCGCCCCGACCGAGAAAACCGAGACTCATCAAGCCCTCGGATCGCTACCCCTTCCTGTTTCTCCACATGGGCACCAATGATACTGCCAAGAATGACCTTGAGCGGATCACTGCAGACTACGTGTCTCTGGGAAGAAGGATAAAGGAGTTTGAGGCGCAAGTGGTGTTCTCGTCCATCCTCCCTGTGCAGGGAAAAGGCCTGGGTAGAGACCGTCGAATTGTGGAAGTCAACGAATGGCTACGCAGGTGGTGTCGGACAGAAGGCTTTGGATTCTTCGACAATGGGATGGTGTTCCAAGAAGGAGGAGTGCTAGGCAGAGACGGGCTCCACCTAACGAAGAGAGGGAAGAACATCTTCGTAAGCAGGCTGGCTAACTAAGTGAGGAGGGCTTTAAACTAGGTTCACCGGGGGAAGGAGACCAAAGCCCTGAGGTAAGTGGAGAAATGGGATACCAGGAGGAAGAACGAGCAGGAGAGTGCAAGAGGGGAGGACTCCTGTCTCAGACTGAGAAAGCGGGACAATCAGCGAGTTATCTAAAGTGCCTATACACAAATGCAAGAAGCCTGGGAAACAAGCAGGGAGAACTGGAAGTCCTGGCACAGTCAAGGAACTATGATGTCATTGGAATAACAGAGACTTGGTGGGATAACTCACATGACTGGAGTACTGTCATGGATGGATATAAACTGTTCAGGAAGGACAGGCAGGGCAGAAAAGGTGGGGGAGTTGCATTGTATGTAAGAGAGGAGTATGACTGCTCAGAGCTCCGGTATGAAACTGCAGAAAAACCTGAGAGTCTCTGGATTAAGTTTAGAAGTGTGAGCAACAAGGGTGATGTTGTGGTGGGAGTCTGCTATAGACCACCAAACCAGGGGGATGAGGTGGACGAGGCTTTCTTCCGGCAACTAGCAGAAGTTACTAGATCGCAGGCCCTGGTTCTCATGGGAGACTTTAATCACCCTGATATCTGCTGGGAGAGCAATACAGCGGTGCACAGACAATCCAGGAAGTTTTTGGAAAGTGCAGGGGACAATTTCCTGGTGCAAGTGCTGGAGGAACCAACTAGGGGCAGAGCTCTTCTAGACCTGCTGCTCACAAACCGGGAAGAATTAGTAGGGGAAGCAAAAGTGGATGGGAACCTGGGAGGCAGTGACCATGAGATGGTCGAGTTCAGGATCCTGACACAAGGAAGAAAGGAGAGCAGCAGAATATGGACCCTGGACTTCAGAAAAGCAGACTTTGACTCCCTCAGGGAACTGATGGGCAGGATCCCCTGGGAGAATAACATGAGGGGGAAAGGAGTCCAGGAGAGCTGGCTGTATTTTAAAGAATCCTTAATGAGGTTGCAGGAAAAAAACATCCCAATGTGTAGAAAGAACTGTACATATGGCAGGCGACCAGCTTGGCTTAACAGTGAAATCCTTGCTGACCTTAAACGCAAAAAAGAAGCTTACAAGAAGTGGAAGATTGGACAAATGACCAGGGAGGAGTATAAAAATATTGCTCAGGCATGCAGGAGTGAAATCAGGAAGGCCAAATCACACTTGGAGTTGCAGCTAGCAAGAGATGTTAAGAGTAACAAGAAGGGTTTCTTCAGGTATGTTAGCAACAAGAAGAAAGTCAAGGAAAGTGTGGGCCCCTTACTGAATGAGGGAGGCAACCTAGTAACAGAGGATGTGGAAAAAGCTAATGTACTCAATGATTTTTTTGCCTCTGTCTTCACGAACAAGGTCAGCTCCCAGACTGCTGCACTGGGCAGCACAGTATGGGGAGAAGGTGACCAGCCCTCTGTGGAGAAAGAAGTGGTTCGGGACTATTTAGAAAAACTGGACGAGCACAAGTCCATGGGGCCGGATGCGCTGCATCCGAAGGTGCTAAAGGAGTTGGCGGATGTGATTGCAGAGCCAATGGACATTATCTTTGAAAACTCATAGCGATCGGCGGAGGTCCCGGATGACTGGAAAAAGGCTAATGTAGTGCCCATCTTTAAAAAAGGGAAGAAGGAGGATCCGGGGAACTACAGGCCAGTCAGCCTCACCTCAGTCCCTGGAAAAATCATGGAGCAGGTCCTCAAGGAATCAATTCTGAAGCACTTAGAGGAGAGGAAAGTGATCAGAAACAGTCAGCATGGATTCACCAAGGGCAAGTCATGCCTGACTAACCTAATTGCCTTCTATGAGGAGATAACTGGGTCTGTGGATGAGGGGAAAGCAGTGGATGTGTTATTCCTTGACTTTAGCAAAGCTTTTGATACAGTCTCCCACAGTATTCTTACCAGCAAGTTAAAGAAGTATGGGCTGGATGAATGGACTATAAGGTGGACAGAAAGCTGGCTAGATCATTGGGCTCAACGGGTAGTGATCAACGGCTCCATGTCTAGTTGGCAGCCGGTTTCAAGTGGAGTGCCCCAGGGGTCGGTCCTGGGGCCGGTTTTGTTTAATATCTTCATTAATGATCTGGAGGATGGCGTGGACTGCACTCTCAGCAAGTTTGCAGATGACACTAAACTGGGAGGAGTGGTAGATACGCTGGAGGGTAGGGACAGGATACAGAGGGACCTAGACAAATTAGAGGATTGGGCCAAAAGAAACCTGATGAGGTTCAACAAGGACAAGTGCAGAGTCCTGCACTTAGGACGGAAGAATCCCATGTACTGTTACAGACTAGGGACCAAATGGCTAGGAAGCAGTTCTGCAGAAAAGGACCTAGGGGTTACAGTGGACGAGAAGCTGGATATGAGTCAAAAGTGTGCCCTTGTTGCCAAGAAGGCTAACGGCATTCTGGGCTGTATAAGTAGGGGCATTGCCAGCAGATCGAGGGACGTGATCGTTCCCCTCTATTCGACATTGGTGAGGCCTCATCTGGAGTACTGTGTCCAGTTTTGGGCCCCACACTACAAGAAGGATGTGGAAAAATTGGAAAGAGTCAGGCGGAGGGCAACAAAAATGATTAGGGGGCTAGAGCACATGACTTATGAGGAGAGGCTGAGGGCACTGGGATTGTTTAGTCTGCGGAAGAGAAGAATGAGGGGGGATTTGATAGCTGCTTTCAACTACCTGAAAGGGGGTTCCAAAGAGGATGGATCTAGACTGTTCTCAGTGGTACCTGATGACAGAACAAGGAGTAATGGTCTCAAGTTGCAGTTGGGGAGGTTTAGGTTGGATATTAGGAAAAACGTTTTCACTAGGAGGGTGGTGAAGCAATGGAATGGGTTACCTAGGGAGGTGGTGGAATCTCCTTCCTTAGAGGTTTTTAAGGTCAGGCTTGACAAAGCCCTGGCTGGGATGATTTAGTTGGGAATTGGTCCTGCTTTGAGCAGGGGGTTGGACTAGATGACCTCCTGAGGTCCCTTCCAACCCTGATATTCTATGATTCTATGATTCTGAAGCTATTCACTATGGTCCTTCCTCCCATACATACACAAGTGTAAATTCATGGGAATTGTGCATATTTAAGAGGAAAGCCATGATGTGGTGTGTCTTAGGCAAATTTCTAAACTGGCGGAGCCCATCCCTCTCCAGGCAGCCCCCTTTTAGTCACCTTTTACGACATACAGGAGAAGCAGTGGGCCTATTCTGTCCCCGAACTCACAGGGCGAGACATGGACCCTTACGGCAGAACTTGAACAGAAAATACAGGTAGTATAGATGATACTTTCGTAAAATCCTGGGTGTATCTCCTATTTCGACCATGTCACTAATGAAGAGGTCCACAACATCATCACCGAATGTGCTGGGTCATATGAAGACCTCCTGATGACCGTGAAGAAGCACAAGCTGAAGTGGAACGGCCATATAACAAGATAATCTGGCCTATCCAAGATCATCTTCCAAGGGACAGTACAGGGGAAGAGAAGAAGAGGTAGACAGAAGAAGAGATGGATTGACAACATAAAAGAGTGGACAGGAATGGACTTCATGGAAACTCGAGCACTGACACACAATCATCAGGGGTGGAGACAATTGGTTGATTGCTCATCAGTGACAGTGCCCCAACAACCAATGTTATTAGAGTGATGATGATGATGAAGAGGAAAGCACATCTCTATGCATGTTAGAAAGACAAAGATTTCATAAAAGGGGAAGCACTTTGTGTTTCAATGTCAAAACTAAACTTGTTTACAAAATATAATTTTATTTTGAGGTTTCGACACATTTGGAATAAACGCCTTAATTTTTAAAAGCTCCCATGTAACCCATTTTTGTTACTATAAGCAAAACAAACATTGACAATTTAGAGTATACATATTTTCAGCAAACATGGTTTCAAAATTATAGTTGTAAGCAAAACCACCCAAAAACTTATCACGAGACTCCTTTTTGATGCCAGGACATCTGCAGAAGTCATATTAAAAGTTCAGAACATCTCATTCTAAAATGTTAAGTTTTTGGCAGTATTTTTAGTGGACCAGATGTATTCCCAGGTTGCTCTGTAGAACAGAGCACACTTTTTTTTACTACACATCTAATGAGTGTACTTTTAAAAACCATGAATTTAGCTTGTTACAAATTAAAGGAAAACTCATTGTAATGTAAATATATTCTAAATCTCCTTATCTATTGTTAAAGTAGAGTAAATCATTAACAAAATGCCTCCAATCCTGCAAAGGTGTAAGCCTAACTTTATACATATAAATAATCAGGGCTGGATTAATGCACAGGCAAATTAGGCACATGCCTAGGGCTCAAATTTGGGCAGTGGCCATTGTTTTGGTGGATTTGAACAAAAACTGAAAGACTCACTTGAATGAGTGGTGTTGCAACCTAGCTCATGGGGTATCAATGCCACTCAGTTTTGACCCAGCTGCCCCTTCATCATGCCAAATTTGAGTAAGTGGCATTCAAACCTGGTACACAGGGTCACAGCACCACTCAGGTATGGCCTCGGTGCCCTTCTGTCATGGCAAGCAGCACCCCAAGCAGCAGTAGCAGGATGAGCAGCTGGTCCCACTAGCCATCCCAGCTGCAGCAAATATACTGTATGACTGTTCATATTAAAGTAAGAGGCCCAGAAGTATATGTTTGCCTATGGCCCAGTAATGGGTCAATCCAGCCCTGCGATTAGTGCAATGCAGTGTTGCCAACTCTCACAATTCTCACAATATTTGGTGTTATTTCTATAAAATGGAATCATGTAATTAAGTTTCTAGGACTCCTAGTTAAGGAGAAAAACTTGAAAATACGATCCCTGAAGACTCCAAAACCCAAAGGCAAATAAAAAGAACTAAAATTTTATTTTAAGTCAATCTCGTGAGCTTTTTGGGCCTTACTCATGATTTTTGAAAGCTTGCAGCAACACTGTATTGGGAACAACTTTTGAGTGTTGCTACTCTTGTACTAAACATATATTTTATCCATTGAGCACAAAAAGGTAATCAAATACAAGAGTTTCATCTTTTAGGGCGGATTCAGTCCATTTTATAAAGCTATTGTTAATATTTTAAACTATTTAAAACCAATATTAACACTGGTAATATTAGCTGCAAGAGACTCAGCAACTTATACTCCTGGGGGAATTCTGCACCACTACGCAATGTAGAATTTTGCAGAAATTAATGTTAGGCACGCAGAATTTCATTTTTTCCCCACAGAAATGGGCCACAGAGATGTTGCCGCCACTTGGGGCTGCTGGACCCGGCAGAGCCCAGCTCGCAAATAGAAGATTGACCTGGGGGAGTGGGCGGGACCTGGAGGGTTCCCAGCAGCTGCAGTTTCATAGATTCATAGATTCTAGGACTGGAAGGGACCTCGAGAGGTCATCGAGTCCAGTCCCCTGCCCGCATGGCAGGACCAAATACTGCCTAGACCATCCCTGATAGACATTTATCTAACCTACTCTTAAATATCTCTGGAGATGGAGATTCCACAACCTCCCTAGGCAGTTTATTCCAGTGTTTAACCACCCTGACAGTTAGGAACTTTTTCCTAATGTCCAACCTAGACCTCCCTTGCTGCAGTTTAAGCCCATTGCTTCTTGTTCTATCCTTAGAGGCTAAGGTGAACAAGTTTTCTCCCTCCTCCTTATGACACCCTTTTAGATACCTGAAAACTGCTATCATGTCCCCTCTCAGTCTTCTCTTTTCCAAACTAAACAAACCCAATTCTTTCAGCCTTCCTTCATAGGTCATGTTCTCAAGACTTTTAATCATTCTTGTTGCTCTTCTCTGGACCCTTTCCAATTTCTCCACATCTTTCTTGAAATGCGGTGCCCAGAACTGGACACAATACTCCAGATGAGGCCTAACCAGAGCAGAGTAGAGCGGAAGAATGACTTCTCGTGTCTTGCTCACAACACACCTGTTAATACATCCCAGAATCATGTTTGCTTTTTTTGCAACAGCATCACACTGTTGACTCATATTTAGCTTGTGGTCCACTATAACCCCTAGATCCCTTTCTGCCGTACTCCTTCCTAGACAGTCTCTTCCCATTCTGTATGTGTGAAACTGATTTTTTCTTCCTAAGTGGAGCACTTTGCATTTGTCTTTGTTAACCTTCATCCTGTTTAACTCAGACCATTTCTCCAATTTGTCCAGATCATTTTGAATTATGACCCTGTCCTCCAAAGCAGTTGCAATCCCTCCCAGTTTGGTATCATCCGCAAACTTAATAAGCGTACTTTCTATGCCAATATCTAAGTCGTTAATGAAGATATTGAACAGAGCCGGTCCCAAAACAGACCCCTGCGGAACCCCACTCGTTATGCCTTTCCAGCAGGTTTGGGAACCATCATGCCCTGAAGGAAGAAGGCGGTGTCACGCACGAAATTCTGTGCAAGCCCGGGACCCAGGCTGTTTCTCCCTCTGGATCCCTGGGCTCTAGGAGGGTAGGGGGTGTGCATATCTGGGACAGTGGGCAGGGCCCACAGGTGTGCTCTGGGAGGTAGAGGGTGTGAGTGTCTGCTCTCGGGGGCCCCGCAGCTGGGCTCTTGGAGGGAGGGGGCAGAGAAGCAGAAACTGGGTTGTCATATGGGGTTTCTTTAACACTCCTGGGGGAATATTTTTGTGTGTCTGTAATATTACAGACATACTTGCCTACAGGTATTTTGAAATAAATTACACTGGTCTACAATTTTTGAGAAGTCGTCTGCTTCAGAGATAAAATGTGCTATTTATTATGTATTTTGATGTGCTGAATTCAAATATGACAATTAAAACAACTGATTGGCTACTGTTTCTAAGATATTTAAGTTTTTACATTTTATGTCTATGTATACTGTGTAGATAGTAGAGTTTAAATCATAATTTGTAAACCTAGGTCTTTTCATGTGTTTATGGTTGCTTTACATGATAATATTTCACCTGTCCTGTTTATGTAACACTTTAAAAATCAGCAAAAGGGTTATATAAATAAAATTTATTATGAAACAAAAGGCAAAAAAATATTATGTACATAGTTTAGTCCTATTCAGTGTCTACTCGGCGCTTCTTGGCTTGTCTCTTGTATTCATTAAATGGAGCATCTCTTGTCACTGTCCAGCAATAGTCTGCAAGCATTGATGGGCTCCATATGCCCTGATAGCGTTTCTCCATTGTTGCAATGTCCTGGTGAAATCGCTCGCCGTGCTTGTCGCTCACTGCTCCGCAGTTCGGTGGGAAAAAATCTAGATGAGAGTGCAAAAAATGTATCTTTAGTGACATGTTGCAACCAAGGCTTTTGTATGCCTTGAGGAGGTTTTCCACCAACAACCTGTAGTTGTCTGCCTTGTTGTTTCCGAGAAAATTTATTGCCACTAACTGGAAGGCTTTCCATGCCGTCTTTTCCTTGCCACGCAGTGCATGGTCATGCATCATCTCGAAGAAGTTCACGAATCTGAGGACCAACAAAGACACCTTCCTTTATCTTAGCTTCACTTAACCTTGGAAATTTTCCACGGAGGTACTTGAAAGCTGCTTGTGTTTTGTCAATGGCCTTGACAAAGTTCTTCATCAGACCCAGCTTGATGTGTAAGGGTGGTAACAAAATCTTCCTTGATTCAACAAGTGGTGGATGCTGAACACTTTTCCTCCCAGGCTCCAATGACTGTCGGAGTGGCCAATCTTTCTTGATGTAGTGGGAATCTCTTGCACGACTATCCCATTCGCAGAGAAAACAGCAGTACTTTGTGTATCCAGTCTGCAGACCAAGCAAGAGAGCAACAACCTTCAAATCACCACAAAGCTGCCACTGATGTTGGTCATAGTTTATGCGCCTGAAAAGTTGTTTCATGTGGTCATAGGTTTCCTTCATATGGACTGCATGACCAACTGGAATTGATGGCAAAACATTGCCATTATGCAGTAAAACAGCTTTAAGACTCGTCTTCGATGAATCAATGAACAGTCTCCACTCATCTGGATCGTGAACGATGTTGAGGGCTGCCATCACACCATCGATGTTGTTGCAGGCTACAAGATCACCTTCCATGAAGAAGAATGGGACAAGATCCTTTTGACGGTCACGGAACATGGAAACCCTAACATCACCTGCCAGGAGATTCCACTGCTGTAGTCTGGAGCCCAACAGCTCTGCCTTACTCTTGGGTAGTTCCAAATCCCTGACAAGGTCATTCAGTTCACCTTGTGTTATGAGGTGTGGTTCAGAGGAGGAGGATGGGAGAAAATGTGGGTCCTGTGACATTGATGGTTCAGGACCAGAAGTTTCATCCTCTTCCTCTTCCTCGTCTGACTCAAGTGAGAATGATTCTGGTGCATCAGGAACCGGCAGTCCTTCTCCGTGGGGTACTGGGCGTATAGCTGATGGAATGTTTGGATAATGCACAGTCCACTTTTTCTTCTTTGACACACCTTTCCCAACTGGAGGCACCATGCAGAAGTAACAATTGCTGGTATGATCTGTTGGCTCTCTCCAAATCATTGGCACTGCAAAAGGCATAGATTTCCTTTTCCTGTTCAACCACTGGCGAAGATTTGTTGCACAAGTGTTGCAGCATATGTGTGGGGCCCACCTCTTGTCCTGATCTCCAATTTTGCAGCCAAAAGAAAGTTGATAGGCTTTCTTAACCATAGTGGTTATACTGCGCTTTTGTGATGCAAAAGTCACTTCACCACAAACATAGCAGAAGTTATCTGCACTGTTCACACAACTACGAGGCATCGCTGCTCACTTTGGCTAAACAGAAATGTGTCCCTTTGCAAAATCAAACACTGACAAATAAGAGAGCACGACACTGTATGATTTCTAGAGCTGATATAGGGCAATTTGTTCAGCAGAGTGATGTAAGCTTCGTCATGATTGCATCATCCATGACTTCTAGGAATAACATGATGCAATTCATATCATGTATGACGCAATACCAGCTTCAGATTGCATCATTCATTGTTTTGCCTAAAAAGCAAGTACTTTCCAAACCCAGTCATAGATTTATTCATAGATCCAGTCAAATATGTATTTTAGTCATTTCTGGTTTAAATTGAGATCCCTTCCCTTTATAACTCACTTATCCTCCGCCATTCCCAAGTCAAGGGTCGTATATACTGACTCAATAGCATATCTTGAAAACTAGAGCCAATCAACAATTTTAAGCATCATTTTCGTTCTCAGTGACCCAGAATTAGTAAAGCTTGACTACATTTATTTCAGAAGCATTTTGGCTGTAGAGCAGTGATCAAAATAATTGAAACTGGCATGATTATATAGTATTATTTTGACAAATAAAATTTGCAGAATTTTAAAATATTGTGCACAGAATTTTTTTGGCACAGAATTCCCCCAGGAATAAACTTAAATACACTAGTACTTATTAGAAAGGAGAAATGTATTAAACACAGAGTCCATACTTGCTCTTTACAAGATTTAATATTGCCGGCCTCTAACAGTTGTATGCAGTTAGTTGGTTTGCACATAAACTAAGAGATTTTAAGAAACTCCCAATTAAAACAGACAAAACACTGTATCATCATTGAAGTCAGACCCACAGATCGACTGTTCAGAAAGGCTGATAAAAAATTGTCACATTTGTCAATTTGGGGGGATGCCTTAACCATTAAGGAAGGTTCTCAAACTGTGAAACTCTTGACCATCCACATAATGAAAGATGGATTCTTCAGTTAATCTTGTCCGTGTGATGCATTTCTCAATTGCAAGCTGCTAACTTGCCTTGTCTCATTATAAAAGCACTCTCAAAACCTTTTAAATTAATTATTTGTACTTTGGTATTTATCTCTCTGCTACCTTTATCATTCAGTACACTCATCTCTTCCAGCCACTCAGCACTACCAACTTCAGATAATCTTACCTAAAAGTCTCTCTAGTTTTAGTTATCTTACAAAGTCAATGTAAAAAAAAATAATAATAAACAGTGCGAAAACAATCTATAATACAGATAAAAGTAGTAAAGCAGGTGAAAAAAATTGAATTTAAAGAGTTTTTGATGAAAAACTAGGGACAAATATTGCGACATTTTTCACCAAAAATTCCCAATTTTTAAACAGCTCTAATGGGATGCAATACAGCCTTGCAATGTGGCGAACATCTCAAGTCACTGCACTAAACAGACATTTTGAAGGGACCCAACTGATCATGACTCTACATTCTAAGCACTTCCAGAATAAAATCAGATTATATTTTAAATGCTAAGGATATTCTTTTCTTGTATGAAATTAGTTCAGTAGCCTGAAGTCATGGAAGAGATTTAAATACTATTTTAAAAAATCCTTATGGCCTATATTAAATTTGAAGGCAACTGTACTTTGAGCAAAACTGTGGGTCTGCTATTAATCTAACTTATATCATTTTGGGGATATGGAGTCCACATTTCCTCTACTGGGAAAACACAGTACAAAAACAAAAGCTGTGGGAAGAAGGAACCATCAGGAAATAAGTATCATAAAAGATTGTTCTGTTTTACCCATTAAGGATACCAGACTTCTTCCTTTAATCTTATTTTTCACCTTCTTCCTGTAACATGGTCACATCATTTTGTATAGAAGTTCTAACTTTGCAAAAATGTGTAAGTTGTTTTATAGATTGAGGAAACAGTGATGACAAAGTCATGAAATATTACCTACAAATTATAAAAAAAAATTCATCCCCCCATCTGTATATTTCAATGGTTAAGACTAAAAATTAATCAAACTCTCCTCTCCCTTTAAAAATGTTGTCTAGTCTCAAATCCACAGAAATCCACTATCAAACATAATAATAGTTAAAAGGAACTAGGTTTCCTTCCTCGCCCTTCATATGATTTATGTACTATCATCTTTCTAGTCTTTTTTTCTCTTAGAAGTGCTGTATTATATCTTTACACCCAGGGCCGGCTCTAGGTTTTTTGCCGCCCCAAGCAAAAAAAATTTTGGCTGCCCCCCGTCCCAGCCCTGGGCTCCTCGCCGGACCCCCCTGCTGCCCCAGCCCTGGGCTCTTCCCTCCCACCCCCCCACACCCTCTGCCACCCCAGCTCTGGGCTCCCTCATTCCCCCCCACCATTGCCCCACACACACACCTCCTGCCGCCCCAGCCCTGGGCTCTTTCCCCCACCATCTGCACCCTCCTTCCGCCGCAGCCCTGGGTCAATGGTAACTCACTCCCACGGCAGGTCATTCAGCAGGAATTTTAGATGTGCACAGAACACAGACAGGATTGGTTCCCATGTGGTTACAGAACTCTAGTAAAGTGGAACAATTTTCAGCTTGTGTGACTGGAGGATATCTGGATGCATATTATAAGACTGTCCTACATAAATGAAGAAAAGTTGAGGTGCCTTTATTATTCTTTTGTTCCTCTCTTTCTTTCTATGGGGAATTTGCCAATGCAATATCACTGTCTTCCTTTTAAACAAACAAACAAAAAAGGCAATGGCTGTTGCAAATAGCAATTTCAGTCCTAATAACCACTGGGAAGCATTTCTTGCTCAGTTTTATCCTACTTTTTCTACAGCAAGTTACAGTGGATCAGTATATTTGATTTGGGAGAAATGAAGTAACAGCTGCCCAAAGTGAGCTTGAGCACTCCTGAATTTTGAGGTGTTCAAATCTGGAAGGCAGGTGCTGCGGGGGGGAGGGGGCTGTGGCTCTGCGGGGGAGCACGGCAGCATGTATGCAGCAGTGTCTGGTGCTGCACGGAGCCAGACACGCTGCTCTGAGTGGCACGGTAAGGGGGCTGGGGGGTTGGAGAAGGGGTAGGGAGTTCTGGGGGGGGGGCAGTCAAGGGACAGGGAGCGGGGGGGTTGGATGGAGCGGAGGTTCGGGGGGGCAGTCAGGGGCAGGGAGAAGGGGGGGGTTAGATAGGTCAGGGGTTCGGGGGGGCAGTCAGGGGACAGGTAGGGGGTGGGGTCCTAGGGGGGAAGTTGGGGGGGGTCTCAGGAGGGGGCAGTTGGAGACAAGGAGAAGGGAGGCTTAGATAGGGGGTGGGGTCCCAAGGGGCAGTTAGGGGCAGGGGTCCCGGGAGGGGGCAATCAGGGGACAAGGAGCAGCGGCGCTTAGATAGGGGGTGGGATCCTGGGGGGCAGTTAGGGGCAGGGGTCCCGGGAGGGGGTGATCAGGGGACAGGGAGCAGGGGGGTTGGATGGGTTTCTGTGGAGGGCAGTCGGAGGGAGTGGATGGGGGCAGGGTGGGGCTACCCTCCCTCCCCGTGGAGTGTCATTTAGATCTTTGCCACCTCAAGATCAGACTGTTGCAATGCGCTGTATGTGGGAGACTATACCTTAAAACCAGTCAGAGACTGAAACTCGTACAGAACCAGGTAGCAGCTCAAAGGGAGCACAAGACACCAGGGCTCTAGGATCTCCACTGGCTGACCATTGGTCGCTGGGTGGAGTTCAATGTGTTGGTTATGGCCTATAAAGCCTTTAAAAGGCCTGGGGCCAGCCTCCTGAAGGGAATGCCTCTCTCCCAGGGCCACATTGACACAGCTACGGTCAGCAAGGGCGTTCAATCTAGATCCCTCTTGTGATAAAATAAAGGGGTAGCTTGCAGAGCGTTCTCTATGAGAGTGCCGAGACTATGGAATTTGCTCCCCTCTTTTGGTCCTAATTAGCCTGAGTTTGAGTTTCTGGGCATGCTGTAAAAGGTATATGCTTGATATGATCTCTGGAGCATATGAAGGATATGCTTCCTAGATGACAAAGGGGATAGGTGGCTGTCTGGTTAAGTTCCTGTGGAACTCATGATTTTCCTGCTGCTGAGATTTAATCTAATTGTATTTATTGTATAATTAATTACATTAGGTTGTCTAGAGCCTTGGATAAGCATCTTTGTTATTTTAAATCTAACATATAAATAAATCCAGGCTAGACTATTACAATGTGCACTGCTTAAGGCTATTCATGGATCACCAAAACTTCAGCAGGTGTGGATGCAGCTGCCTGCCTGTTATAAGCAGATAAGCATTTCATTCTCTGCACAGGGTACTTGATCACCTCCAAGTGTAATTTAAAATGCTGGTTATGATCTGTAAAATAAACTCCTGAATGATTTGCAAGCTATCTACTTGTCAGATAGCATCTCCCAATACATCAGTTAAGATTGACTGGGAAGCTCCTGCTGTCAGTTCCTAGGGTAGCACTTTGCAGGATCAGTGGCAGGGCATTCTCAATTAAGGGCCCCACCTCAACTCTTCTTTTTCAGTTGGTCCAACAGATCCTAAGTATGGCTACCTTTACATAGTTGTTTAATCATATTGTAGTCACTAACATCAAGTTATCTTGGTTTTTTTAAAGCACAGAAAATAAACTCATGTTTTAAATAAGGCAGCCATTCAGTTGTCTTAAGGTTTTCATGTGTGTTCATGGAAATTCATAAGGTGCTCCAATGATATGACAAAGAGTACAACAACAAAAATTCCCCTATATCTGCTGGAGTACATAAGTAGACAGGAATATGTAAGAGCTACGTTTGATTCAAACATTGTTAAAGAGAACCTCATGCACACATACAGAGAGACAAATGGGGCTCTAAGAAGAGGTTATCAGGCTTAGCTTTGAATTTACCTTTTTATTTTAAATTAGTATGACAGTCTTGACATTATTTCAGTAGTTTTGGGTGAGCTAATATTCTTTTCATTTACAGTATTTCTCCAAATGGAATATTAGATTTCACACTGGCTTTTTAAAAAACAATTAACACAGGTTACATGTACTGTTTTTTGAATTCTTAAAATGCGCCACAATAGTTTAGGAGGAAGTTGATGTATATTACAGAAAAGTATCCACCATAAAGTCTTAGCGTTAAAAATCCTTTATTGTAAAAAAAAAAAAAAAAAAAAAAAAAACACCCACTAGCATTTTTTAGAGGTGCATATGGAGTGAACTGTCAACTAACTTTTGGGTTTTTTTAAATGATCAGTCATGGTGAATAGAGTTGTGAAGAGTTTGCCAAGCAAATTTTCACTATGAAAAAAGTAAGGATATTTCACGTGTATTGTTCCTCTCAAACAAAAAGTCATTCTGTATCTTAAAATTCAGCCCTTCTAAGCCAAAAACAAACAAAAAAGGAGATTCCAGTGACCAGGCACTGAAAACAGATTGTGTTGTAAAGTGACACGGTATTAACTATATTAGTTCAAATGGCACTGTGCAGTTTTCTTAAACATGATCAGTCTCTGTTAATCTGTAGAGTTCTATGACTTCTGGTAGAGTTTCATGAGAAATAACTTTTATAAGAACAAAAGTCATAAATCAGGTCAAATTAATCAGTTGTGGGTATTTAACACACTTCTAACAGGGGCCATATTAGTATGTTGTTCCAGGAGCATTATCAGAAGATTAAGATTAGAACAAATATGTCTTTAATATACTGGTTTGTTGACAATGTCAGAATTAAGGCTGGCCAGCTAGTTATAGATGTTATCGGCAAAGTTTTTTATTTAAAATTTTTGCTTACATCTAATTTTAATGATGGTCCAAAGGGGACAGCAGTCACATAAGTTTACACCACCCTACTTCAGTATCTGACTGTATAATTTAAGTCACTTCAGCTAAAATAGTAGACAATACCGAGCAGTCACCATTTAAGTTATTTTTGTCGTGACAGATTTTTAAGATAAGAGATTAAATGTTTTTTTAAAAGAGAGAATGTGATAGTTGCTCATTCCAGCTTTTTGGATCTCTAACCTCAAAAACCTGCTTCCCAAAGTCAGGTTTGGCTGTAGGCAATTTCAAATTAAGAGTGAGTACTGCTACAGGTCAAGCAAAGGGCATATCTAGAGTTTGTTGGATAAAAATAATTTGGGACTAAAAATAAGTCAATTACAAAATACATTTTGTAAAATCTTTATTTTTTTTTAATTCCTATCATTTTTACAGTATACCAAAACAAAACCAACCAACCCTTTAAATCTGATTAGCTGTCTTGGCTGGTAAAACGATGCAGTGCCATACTGGAGATCCAAGTTTAGTAACATCTGTTGCCAAAGCTGGCAGAAGAGGAGTTGTGTCATGTGGAAAGTACCTCAGAATGTTTTGTAATCCCATGAAATGCAAAAGCCTAAGGGTGGAGGGAACAAGCAAAGTTTGAATCTTTTCCTACTGAAATGACAAAGAATGAACAATAAAAAATCTAGACAGTCCTTTTTTTCTCCCCTTTTGAATTTAGTCAGCCTCCAGCTTAGAAAAGCATGGCCTGTGTTTTTAGACATACAGAGTGTAAGCTCCACATAGAAATAAATCATCTCAAATTACCAAGACATGTC
Organism: Emys orbicularis; assembly: GCF_028017835.1. Classification (NCBI taxonomy): domain Eukaryota; kingdom Metazoa; phylum Chordata; order Testudines; family Emydidae; genus Emys; species Emys orbicularis. The sequence goes on along the minus strand of NC_088683.1, from coordinate 259,841,061 downwards.
ACAGTAACAAGGAGGTCTCCTTTCCCACTAGTTGAAGCATTCTTTATCTTTTTAAAAGAGATCGTAAATTTGTGGCTGATGTACTTTAATGCAAACCACAAATATGTCCAAGGTCATATGCTAAATAAATTAAGAGAGCAATACACTGACTATGTCTTCCTGACAAATTGCTCTACTGCATATGTTTTGTTTAAAATTTAAGAAGTGCTGAGAAACTGGGGGTCGGAGGAGACAACAGGGGTAGGGAAAGAGCCTGTTTAAAAATATATGCAGTTTCTTCTTGAAATCAGTTGGAATGTTAACAACATGAAACCCTTTTCTACAAAATGTTCCAAGTCATAAAGAATTCTCAAATGCTACCAGGCTTCTTTTTATTCCAAAAAAGGTCGTCATTCAATTCAGCTGCTTTCAGTGAAATTCTTCACTTCCTTATTAACTCCACACAAACTCCATTTAAAAGAAAATTAATAATTCACACGTATGTGTCATGACAAGAACCTGGAGTAGTAGTGAACTTAGCCACAAATAAAGGATGATGTGTGCTGATGAACTGGAGAGGCTTGTGCCAAACTTGTTTAAAAAGTCAGTCTCTGAGTCCTGTGAAGGTGAATCTCAGCTTTTATTTTTTTTAAATAGTAAACTCTTTTCCTGGTAGAGATAGCTTTTAAAATGTAAACCAAGGGTTAACCGGAAAAACAGGTGCGCTCCACATGGAGCATGAGACAAGGATGAGATCTGAAGATCCTACAGAGAGACTTTTTAAAATATAAAATTATTCAGTTAAGTTTGGGGTGTATGTCATAGACTCATCCTGCTGTTCCCAAAACTGTTAGCCGAGCTCTGGGTTTAATGATGAGATTATGGTAGGCAGGAGTCAGTTATGTTAGGGGATGAGGTGATGGCAAAACATTTTTGGAACTTATATGCTATGGCTGACTCTACTAAAATTTTCATCCCTCTCTGAGGCTGGTTCTGACTGAACTAATGGCTGCTCACCCCAGACTTGTCATTAATTTTGTAGCAAAGACAGTTATAACTTGAGTGCTGCCCTAGCTCAAATCCTAACCACACACAAAATCCCCTCACTTAAGTGTACTGGAACTTTTAACTCAAGTTGGCTGACCCGTCAGGCGCTATAGGCTAATGCTCCAGTGAACACAACCACTCTGTAGTGTAGACACAGACTAGCTCCACTCAATTGCACTTAGTCCTCCAATGCCTTCCCACAGTTTCCCATGTGCCTAAGGACAGATGCTGTCCCACAATTCACTGGGAAAGAATTCATAGAGCAGCTCAGCTTACTGCAGTGTAAAGAACCATGGGATATGGCCCCAGAAATTTTAGTGCCACGCACAAATGACTGCATTGTGAGTGTGGACGCAGCAGTTTGTGATATTTTGCAGTATGGCTGTTCTGACCTGGCCTAGGCTAACTCAAGAGGTGTCACACCAGCTAATGCTGCAGTGAAGAGACAGCCTCAAGTGTCATGCCATAGGTAACTCACTACTGCCATAGCTATGGCTGTTATAGGAGAGCTATAGAGGTGCACATCTGGGGATACATCCCATTGTTCCACACCTCTTTCTCCTCCAGCCCAGAGGAGGTGAAGCAGAGGAAGTGGGGTAGCTGCACTGTGTCAGATTCCTGCTACTGCTTCTGTATACCCATTTCCTTGCTGTTGACTCATCAGTGCTGGAAAGAAGCCATTCCCTGGCCCCTCTTGACGAAAAATCTAGAGGAAATTGTTCCCTTTCTCATACTCCCACACCAGCCAAAAAGACTTGCTCCTACAAACAACCTTCCCACACTGGGAACCAGAAGGGCACCCATACCCCAAATGACCAGTTAACCTATTCCCAGAAGCCTATTTCTTACTAAACTGATCCTGCAGGGCAGCCTGTATGCCACCACGGCTCCTAGAGCAACTTAACAGAGCGTTGGGGGGTAGTAAAGCAGAATATGGAATTGATGGATGTTGGGGGTGGATGAAAGTATTGTATTTCAGACTGAGGTGCAGAATTTTTGAGGGAACCCCATGACCGAAAACACCCACATATTCACACCCTACAGACGACTGTAATAATCTTTGTACAAAATATGCCTTGTGAGGTATCATTTGAAAACTAATAGCTTGCTGGTCAATAATATCATAGTGAAATGTATGTAGCAACATTATATGTGAAGTTATGAAATCCCCTTCTATGATGTTCTTAGCGCATGTTCAAAACCACACAGCCTGGCCCAGGCAGAAGTATCCTGAATGAAAAAAATGTGTTTTTATCTCAATTTACATATAAGTAGTAAACAGTGTTCTTGAGACACCAGGGAGAGGAGATAACAGGAAACAAAGCAAATTTGCATTTCAGCAACCGGCCTCCTTCACCACCAGACTCAATGTCACCTTCTTTACTGTTTGAATAAGCTTTACTTTGAGAGGTAACCCTCAGAAGAATCCACTTCAATGGTTAACTGGACTATAAACGAAAGGGGCAGAAAACTCCACAAGGGGCAGAAAACTCCATGTGATCTCTCTCTCTTTCACCTAAGAAGAAAAAGGAACCAGCCCTTTGATTTTGGGGGGAGATCCTGACCTGAGAATTTGGTCAGCCCTGTTGCTCAAAAGACGTGGTAAGGATTTTACCTTGAACCAAGCCTAGCTTGTAAAGTTTTAGCTACTAGAAAGTGTATTATCTTTATTTTTATTGTAATCATTTTGGACTTTAGTACCTTACGCTTGTATTCACTTAAAACCTATCTCTTTGTAGTTAAATAAACTTGTTGGATTTTTAATCTAAACTAATCCAGTGTTGTGTTTAAACTGAACTGTCTGGTAACGCCAGTTAAAGTAGCAAACTGTTGAATATTGACCCTTTATAGGGGCAATGGACCTTTATTATCTGACCACACGTTTTTGGGAAAATTTGGGACTGGGAAAATGTTGGGGATACCCTGCAAGTAGTAACAAAGGCTGGTGGAAGCCAGAATGTGACGAGTGTTGCTGACAGGCTGGTGGGGTCAGAGCTCTTGGACCAGGGCTGCAGCTGTACACTGACACAGGGTGTGACCCACATGCTGGGAGGCTTGTTGTGAGTAGTCCATGTTGGGAGTTACAACAGCAAAACATTGTGAGGCAACCAAGGTTGTGGGGCAGGCAGTAACACAACCCCTCACTGGTCTGGACATCACCCCGGAATGTAACAGCCCCTTGTTAAATTTTTGGCAGCATATCATTGATGGCAAATGGAAAAATTGTATACAATTTTACTGATAAAAAGCACTCCATAAGAGCTAGGTATTATTATTTTACTACTAAATGATTTTTGTCACTCTTCTGCATATAATGCTAAATCTCATAATATATATTACTAATTTCACACAAAAACACATTAAAAGAACATTATTAAAGTTGCAAAGTCAAATACTCAAAAGTTAGGAATTGCCTGTGCAACCTTAATTCAGCCACCTTGGTGTATGCATTATGATAGTCCAGAGGTCGGCAACCTGCGGCACGTGTGCCAAAGGCGGCACACGAGACAATTTTTACTGACACGCTGCTGCCAGCCGGGGTCCCGGCCCCTGGCCCCACTCAGCCCGCTGCCAGCCTGGGTGAACGGAACCCCCGGCCGGCAGCTGCTGAGCAGGGCCGGCAGCCGGGACCCCGGCTGGCAGGAGCCGGCGGATGGAACCCCAGACCAGCAGCGGGCTGAGCCGCTCAGCCCACTGCTGGTCTGGAGTTCCGGCCACCGGCCCCTTGCCAGCTGGGGTCCCGGCCATTGGCCCCACTCAGCCTGCTGCCGGCCTGGGATACTAGTTGCCGGCCCCACTCACCTCACTGCTGGTCTGGGGTTCCAGCCGCCCAGCCCCCTGCCAGCTGGGGTCTGGGCCTCTGGCCCTGCTCAGCCCTCCTGCCAGCATGGGGTACCCACAGCCAGCCCAGGACTCTGCTCCTGGCCTGGTCCCAGCGCTCTGCAGCCCTTATCAAAAATTACACTACAGTTAGCTTAAAAACTTGAAAACTTAAAAACTTTTTTTGTATATTACAGTAATTGTTAAAACATGTATAATGTTAATGTTTAATAGGTTTGATTAAACAAAATAGTTGTACTTATGTGCCTGTGCTTAATTTGTGTTTTCGATGATTTACCTTCTAAAAAAATCTCGCATGTCTCACACCCCCAGAAAGGGCATCTCCCACCCCCAGGGGGTGCGTGCACCCTAGGTTAAGAACCACTGCACTAAACTGATAAGGTCTGCATTTTAATTTAATTTTAAATGAAGCTTCTTAAACATTTTAAAAACCTTATTTACTTTACATACAACAATAGTTTAGTTATACATTATAGACTTATAGAAAGAGACCTTCTAAAAACGTTACAATGTATTACTGGCACGCGAAACCTTAAATTAGAGTGAATAAATGAAGACTCGGCACACCACTTCTGAAAGGTTGCCGACCCCTGTGATAGTCTCTAATTACATTAGACCCTCTGCCTCATTCCATGCACAGAATGGATGTTGACCACTTAATGCTTTGCTACTAAATATTTTGTTTTAGCCTCATTGTACAATGTGTCGTCCCATGCCTTATTTATTGTACACTGTTCAAACCCCTGCTCTAAAGACAAAATTATTCATTTCCTCACTGGGTATTTTATGATGCTTATCACTGTAGCCAAAAAGTGCTTCACAAACATTAATGAATTCATTGTCACACCATCACTGTGAGATAAGGTAGCATTATTCTCATTTTATAGTTGGAGAATTGAGGTACAGAGATACTAATGTCAAAAATGCACACTAACTTTGGGTGCCCAATTTGAGATGCCCATGGCCTAATTTTTCAGAGAACTTAAATTTTATACCATTTTATTTGTTCAGGCCACAGCTCCTATTGACTCCGGTTGCAGTTATGAGTGGTCAGCTCTTCTGCAAATCAGACCCCAGGTTGTTTCAGTTTGGGCAGCCAGAAAATGTGTTAGTGTTCCCCTGTGAACAGTTTGGTTTCACTGACTTGCTCAGCAGCCAATAGAGATAGAATCCAGTTCTCCAGGGTAACATTCAGTTGTCTTAATCATGAGTCCAGCCTTTCCTTCCTGCAATCTCCTGTCTCATTCATTTAACTTCTTCCAACTTCTGCAACAACTAAGGCAGGGATCCTACAGACAACAGTCTCCTTCACTACACAACTGATTAAATTCTTGAGCACTTGTCCTTCCCATGCACTGAATGCAGGGTTGCAAGGTTAAATTTAATCTGGTATTTCCTAACTTTTGAGTGCTTGATTTTGCAAATCTAATGTTCTTTTACTGTGGTTTTTGTATGATGTTTCCTAGGTTTTTAAAAAAGCAAACTGAAAAAAAACCCCACTCAGATTCCATCATGTTTAACCATATTGACTCCCACATAGTTCATTAGCAGAGTTTGAACCATTAGATCCATTGCCAAGAATTCTGACACTTGAGCTAACTACTGGTTATTGATATCAGTAGTAGGTTGTCATCTTCTATGAGGTACTGTCACTAGAGTGAGATGGCACACACATTTTGCCAGTGGAGTTCAAAATTATTGGCTGACAGCAGAGGAATGCTGAGATTCAGGAATCCTGGGTTCTATTCCAGATTCTGAGGGGAATGTATTCTAGTGGTTACAGAAACTTCTACCCCAGTCCCCACCCACCGTGACCCCTTCTTCCCCTGGCCCCTCCAACCTGTCCTTGTCCCAGATCCAGTCTCCCCTTTTGCCCCCACCCCCAGTTCTACATCCAGTACCACTCCACCAGGCCTGCCCAGTCCTCCACTCCCACCCACATTGGCTCCACGTTCCTGTCCTACACCCTCACCCCAGCTCTTTGTCCCAGTTCCCAACACCACAAACTCCATGTCCCAGTCCACACCCCCATTCCCAGCTCTTCATCTCTGTCCTTCTCCTTGCCACACCTCCACTTCCTGCCCCTAAGTCTGGCTCCTCACCCTTATGCACTGCAATCAGGCTATTTCCTCTTTCTCCTCTTCAGTATGTGAGTGCCAGCAGGGAGAGAACTAGGAGTAGAACTACTTTTCTGCTGTGCTCTTGGTTACGATACCCAGCATCACAGATACCCCTTGTGGTGGAGCAATTACAGGGAAGCCCTTCTCAGCCTGTGCAGGGATGGGCTGTAGATGCTCAGTGCAGATGGAAACTTTGTAGAATTTAGCAGTCGAACTCTTGCAAGCAAACTGAGTTTTTCAGATGCTCATAACTTGGCCAAATTTGAGCAGATTTTCACAGGATAGCAAAAGGCACATCCCTGACACAAAAGCCACCTCCCTTCCAAATTTCAAGTCCCTGCTCCAAAGCATGGAGGTGCTAAGACTGGACTGAAAAGCTATAAACAACTGAAAACAAAGTCTTATAATAGAAAGGTTCAAGCAACCTTAACTTTAGACATTGGGACCTACACCGCCTGTAATAATATTGTATACTTATAATACTGTCTTTTTGCCAGGGATGAAAGTAATATTAAACTCTTATCGGTACGGGGCCCCGGCTCTGGGCCCCCAGAAGGGGCGGGGCTGGGGGTCAGCTTCCCCCAGCCAGCCCATCCGCACTGCCTGGCCTGCGCCTCCCAGGGCTCCGGTGGCAAGTTAAAAGGGCCCAGGGCTCCAGCCACTGCTGCGGCCACTGCTGCGTTAGCGGCGGTAGCAGCCGGGAGCCCTGGGCCCTTTTAAATCGCTGGCCCCGGGGCAGCTGCCCCTTTTGCTTCCCCCATCAGCAGCCGGGGGGCGGGGGTGGGCAAAAGGGCCAATGATGTTAAAGCGCTGCCGCAGCTCTTTAACGTCGGCTGCGTATGGGCCGGTACCGGCTTCTTACCGGTACACCGTACTGGCCTACTTTCACCCCTGCTTTTTGCCATTATATTTTCTCCTCAATTATTAAATCTAATGGGACAAAGTCAAAGGAAACATGACTATTAGCACTTGTGGCCTTAGTCACAGCCTTTTATAAAGGTTTTATAAATAAGAACATATAATGGCCCTCAATTGAATTAGGAGCCAGAACAGACAGGCCTCATATTGGCAGCATATCGACTACAATGTTCATGCAATGGGATCTTTGTCCAGCTAGCAGAAGAAAAAGAGGCATTTCCCCTTTTAAGGGCTTCTTACAATGGGTGGGGAGAAGGGGAAAGTTTACAGGGATGGGCAGGAAGCAGTTGGGGCCAGATCAGGAGAAGGTCCCTGCACTGCCCTTCCTGCTGACCAGAAGAAGGGTAGGGGTGGGGGAGAGATGAAGGGGTATTTATACTTCATGAAGCCCAAGACAGACCCTCTTTTACTGAGGTCACAGAAGCAGAGGATTGTGTGTAATACTAAAGCACTAAAAATAAAGTAACCCAGGGAGTCAACCTGCTTCCATAACTAAAAAGATCATTCTTCTCTCAGTGGTAAACAGCTGGTCTTATTTTAATATTTATTTTTCTTTACATATAAGACATCAGAGGATTGGTGTTAAAGGAAACCTCCAGAATTACAGAATTTATTGATGTCAATAAATTACATTGATATTGATATAAAGCACCTTACTGTAAATTCCCCTCCTATATTTTCAAGGTGGACTAACTTTTAACTTACTAACAGATACCTACTGTATAAATTGTCTTTTTCCAATGAACAATGGCATATTATCTAAAAATTGAATAGAGACCTAGTGAAAATATCACTGGCAGTAAACAAATAATTTCTAAATGAAAAGTAATTAATGATACAATATTTATATTGTAATAAAATAAACCGATATGACAAATTAATTTTGAGCAAAGAAAATCCTTCCTCAATACATTGTCTATTGCCCCATATCTCTGATGTGAGGTGGGGGAACCTCATTCCAATTAGACAACGAGACAGTATAATCTGCAAGCCTGTTTAACCTAAATTACCTTTGGCAATCATAATCATCCATTCCAACCCAAAGATACATTTTGTGAGAAAACCCTATTCAGTGTGAACTTGCCTCCCTGTTTTTGGTTATTGAGAGGATTCACTGATATTCTTGACTCAATATTTTTTTCCATGGTACTCAAAAATGACACAGGTCACTCAATGGAGCATTTAGACTTTCTCATCAAAATAAATGAACTATGACGTACACATGGGTACAGTACATTCTCCACCATTTCCCCAAAGTAAAAGAGAGCACACCAAGAGTTTGCTAGCAGCTGCATAGCCGAAACGTGAACAACGTACTCCTGAACATAAGGTTTTAAAATCTACAAGGAATAGTTGTGTCGAATACTTCAAAACTGGTCAAGCACCAGTGAGCTTTAATAAACAGCAATAAGCCACAACAGGGTGTCCAAGATCAGGTTATTATTGCTACATACCTCTAGCGCATGGTGAGACATGAGTTCGAAGGAGGAAGTAACATCATCATGGCAAATCCCAAAGGGATGTAGCCTCCTGGTAGACAGAGCACCACCCAGATCAATTTCTAGATAGCTCCTTAAGGTGGTCCAGCTGGATATTCAGTTTATGTCCAGAAGTATCTTTCTTCAGCTACTCTAGAAATTTAACTAGGGCTCGATCCTGCAAGTTGCTGAGCACTCTGGCCCTGATGCAGCAAAGCATACAAGCACGTGCTTATCTTTAAGCATGTGAGCAGTTCCTCTGTAAGAATTTCCACATACTTCAAAAGTTAAGTGCTTTGGCTGGGTGGGGACAGAATGCACCACACCTGGCAGAATCAAGTATCTCTAGCCTCCAAATATGCAGCCTCACATGGCTTACTGATATTAAAGTATGGCTGCTTCATTTCTAGCTTCATTTTTCTGTAAAAGTTGTATAGGAAATTATTTTGAGCTCTAAGCTGATGAAAAAAAATCTGCTATAAACACTAAGCTGCATCAATTTACCCAATTGATTTTGAAGTGCCAATAACAACAATTTCATTATCTGACATACTCATAGATTCCAAGGTCAGAAGGGATCATTAGATCACCATTAGTCTGACCTCCTATATAGCGCAGGCCATGGAATTTAATCCAGTTACCATTGTGCATTAAGCCCAATAACTTGTTTACTAACCTATTAACAGAGGAAAGGAAAAGAAGCCAGTTACATATCCCACAGGAATAGCACTGTATACCTTTTCATTTATTGAAGCAATCTTGTGTTCCATAAATCATGTTGCACATTTAACCTGTGGTTAATGTTTGTCAAGTAGTACAGTAGAGACTTGGGAAAAAATCCTTCTTTGCCTACTTTCTCACTAATCAAAAGTTTCATGTGTGCACCAAGCTGTATTTGAAACATTTTAAGAGGCTGATCCTGCATTGCTTATAAATCCAAAATTCTAACTGAACAAAAATTACTAGATCATAAAGAAGTATCTGAAACACACACACACACATGTTAGTTCACAGTTACACTACAGATTTAAAGAGTAGAATACAAGAGTGAAAATTTGACTGTTTGCATTATATTTATCTACTACATAGGTTGGCTTTTAATAACTTCCAGTTTCCTCTTTTTATGGACTCTAGATTTTCTGTATTTTTCACAGCTGTAACTAGTGGGTAGATCAAACACACTGAATAACTCAATAATGTATTTTATGTAGCCAGTACAATTTACTGCAATGGGGAATTGCTAAAATCATTACTTCTATAAAATGGGAAAATATATTCGGGGCACATTCACACTGGGTCATACCATCCCCATGTGAGTTTTTCCCCCATGCAGAGGACAGGAAGCTCTGCAAATTTGTATTTTCTCAGTTTCCACCTTTGATCATTCCTATGGGGGTGCAGTTTGCCTCTGGTGAAATAGGAAACCCCACTCTTCTATAAATGAAAAATGGCTATACATTGCATAAAGAAGTTTTCATAGGTTTTCAACACACACAAGAAATCCACCTTCAGGCAGAGACCATACATGTTAAATTCCAGGCCAAAAGATGAAAAAGAAAACTGGTTAGTCATGGTAACTATTTTGCAACCTTAACAAAGGAATGTGACACAAGTGCATGCTGTAACTGGCTTAGTATAGGTGACTAAACATTTCCAATACTTTTTCCACTTAGCCTCTTTCATTGCTGGGGAGTGACAGTGGGAAAGAAAATACTTCCTCCCAACATCCTGGGTGACTGACAAGTGGGAAGATAACAAGAAGGTTGAAACACACACACATCCCACTCGTCTCCCAGCATCAGAGTTGGTTGACAGCTCCAAGATGGACCTCACAGACAAGAGTAAATCCATAGAGTACACACACACACACGCACACACACACACACACACACACACACACACAAAAGCTATCAGTTGGGAAAAGAGAGCAGAGATCTGGTGTCTTCCCAGTGACACCATCACCTACAGCAGTGTTTCCCAAACTTGGGACGCCACTTGTTTAGGGAAAGCCCCTGGCGGGCTGGGCCGGTTTGTTTACCTGCCGCGTCCACAGGTCCAGCCAATTGTGGCTCCCACTGGCCGCAGTTCGCTGCTCCAGGCCAATGGGAGCTGCTGGAAGTGGCAGCCAGTACGTCCCTCAGCCCGTGCCGCTTCCAGCAGCTCCATTGGCCTGGAGCTAATTTGAGCCCCTATTATGGTGTTTTTAAAAAGTTTCCATGCAGTTTGCAGGCATTTCACTGTCATGATTATACCTTTTAATTTCTCTTTAACTAGCTTCCTTATTTTTGTGTAGGTCCCCTTTCTGAAGTTAAATTCTACTGTGGTGGGCTTCTTTAGTATTTCTTCCCCTTTCCGCCCCACCCCCTGGATGTTAAATTTAATTATATTATGGTAGCTATTACCAAGAGGTTCAGGTATATTCATATCTTGGACCAGATCCTGTGTTCCACTTGGGACTAAATCAAGAATTGCCTCTCCCCTTGTGAGTTCCAGGACTAGCTGCTTCAAGAAGCAGTGATCTATGGTGGCTAGAACATGTATCTCTGCATCCCATCCTGAGATGACATGTACCCAGTCAATATGGGAAAAGTTGAGATCCCCCATTATTACTTAGTTTTCTATTTTTGTAGCCTCACTAACCTCCCTGAGCATTTCACAGTCACCATCCCCATCCTGGGTCAGAAGCTTGGTAGTATATTCTTACTGCTATACTCTTATTATTCAAGCATGGAATTTCTATCCCTGGAGATTCTATGGACTGACGGGCTGTGACAGACACGGTACTACAAATAGATTAGCACTGTTATCATGGTAAATGACTGGTCTTTCATCTCCTTCCTTCCTTCTTTGCCTTCTCTTTCGAAACAGGATTTGGTCAGGTACTGCAGCCAATGCCTCTTTTCAGGATTTAGACATGCCCCAAGTTCCTGGGGGTGGGGGCTTGTCACAGCTTATTTGAAATGCATGCAGTTTTGAATAGCATATCTCATTGTACAAAGCAACAGTTCTCAATCATAACTCTTAAACTCAAAAGCGCTTAGAAACTGTGTGGCTAAATGCTGTACTACTTGAAAATTTAGGGGGCCCGCTCAAGATGGTGAAATGAACTACCCCAAATACTAAGAACTATCACCAAACTTCACTACTTTCCGTTCCAAGTGCAAGGCACATTTCTTTGATCTTGACTTCTCTAATACACACAGACAGAGCTATATTATTTTCCTTTGTCTTTAATATGGCATCAAGTTCTGCGCGTGCACACACACACACACACACACACACACAATTTTCAAAAATCCAGAAAAAAACTCCACTACACACAATTTTCCTCCTGGAGAGAATATGAGAGACCAAACAACACAAGACAAATGTTCGTCACATTGCTTAATGCACTACTGGAAAGTGCTAAGATATTACCATGATGATCATGGTATAAGAAACTATATAGAATAGAACAGAAGAAATATCAGCCAGTCACAGATACTAATGTATACTTGCTGTGTGTGGAAAATTATACAGTGCATTTCTGTTGTTCCTTTTATCTGTCTAGCTCAAAGCGCTTTATAAGTATTAATATTAATAATAAAAAAGCCCAAATTTTAAGAAGTGTCCACTAATTTTGGCTGCTTCAGTTTCCAGGTAGACACCTTGAAATGCATACGGCATGATTTGTCAAGATGCTGAGCACTTACAACTTCCATTGAAGTTCACCGAAAATCAGGCTCCAGGTGTGACGAGCACACCACTCAAAATTAATGGACACTTTAAAAAATTGTAACCTTAAATTCACACAGGAAGTCCATGAGAGAGCTAGTAATCAAGCACAAGAATCACAATTCTAACTTTTGTTTGAATGACTAGGCTACACTGATTGCTTACTAGGTGCACATTTTAGGGCCAGCCAGGCAGAGAGATTTAGCCAGTGACCTACACTGTGGACAGTATGGCTTTGCGTGGAATTTGTGGATGGGTTGTGCCTCAGAGGTCCCTCCTGAATTCCCCAATGCACAGGGAGGATCCTCTGAGATGGTGCAACATGCTCTTAACTAGTGTGCCTGACTCACTCCCTGGGCAAGTGTAAAATTATGGTGTGAGGCCATTACGCCAACCTGACTCATCAGTTCCTTGTGCTCTTTCCCCTACTGCCAAGCTTGCATGCAAGAGCTAGATATAGCACCACAGAAATGAAGGGCAGAAAGGGACCTGAAGAGGTTATAAATCCAGGCCCCAGTGCTGTGGCAAGATCAAATAAACCTAGCCCATCCTTCACAGGTATTTGTCCAACCTCCTCTTAAAAACCTCCAGTGATGGGGATTCCAAAACCTCCCATGGAAGCCTATATCAGACTTAACTGTCTTTACAGTTAGAACGTTTTTTCTAATTTCTAACCTAAATCTCCTTTGCTACAGATTAAGCTGATTAAACTGGCCCTTAATGAACTGACCCATGTGCATCTGCTCCTCTGCCCTCTACTGGATATAATCAAAACTGCTTTACTATCTAGAATTAGAGCTGTATGCAGTATTGTTGTAGCTATGTCAATCCCAGGATATTAGAGAGAGACAAGGTGGGTGAGGTAATATCTTTTATTGGACCAGCTTCTGTTGGTGAGAGAGACAAACTTTCGATCTTACACAGAGCTCTTCTTCAGGTCTAGGAAATGTATTCAGAGTGTCACATGTCCCCCTCCTCTTTTTCTCTCTTCTCCCCCCACACCCATGACTGGAGGGGTGTTAATGGACCACTTCACCTTGAACGGTCCCTTGAAATATGTATTAACTACTTATACTAAACTATTTATTCCACCTTGTATTTAGCTGTGACACTCTGAGGTCTGGTCTACACTACAGGCCTATATCAGTATAAGTATGTCACTCACAACCCTGAGCAACATAGTTATACCAACCTAAACCCCTGTGTAGACCGCACAAGCGCCTCTCAGGATGGTGGATTAACTAGACCAATGGGAGAGCTCTCTTCTTTAATCCACCTTCACTGAAGTGCTACAGCAGCGCAGCTGCATCAGGACACTGGCGCAGCTGCATCATTTGAAGTGCAGACTTGCCCGAAGGCTTGGTCTACACTAACAACTTATGTCGGTATAACTATGTCACTCAGAGGTGTGGAAAATCCACATCCCTTAGCAATGCAGTTATAATGACCTAACTCCCGGTGTAAGCAGTGCTATGTCAGTGGGAGTACTTCTTCCAGGGACATAGCTATTGCCTCTCGGGGAGGCGGATTACCTACGCTGATGGGAGAAGTGCTACAGCGGCGCTGCTGCATCAGTGCAGCATTTTAAATTAGACAAACCCTAAATTTCCCAGACCTGAAGAAGAGCTCTGTGTAAGCCTGAAAGCTTCTCTCTCTCTCACTAACAGAAGTTGGTCCAATAAAATATATTACCTCACATACCTTGTCTCTCTCTAGCATTAGAGCTGCTAATATATATTTTTATTCAACTCAAGTGGTAGGTGCCTATGCTTTTGAAGCAGGAAAATCTGAGCCTCGAAACATTGTTGCCAGGAAATTATGAATGGGAAATTAGGAGCAAATACCGAATTAAAGGCAAAACTTGTGACATGTGGAATTAAATTACTAATGAAGATGTGAGTCAAGGATATAAACTTGTTTAGGGACAGAACCAGATGTGTATTAGAGCATTTTAATACTGTTATTTACTCTTTATATTTAAGTTTTCACATAGAGCAAGGCTTTGTATTGAACAAGAAATGTCATTACACTACACCAGCCGATTCTGTGGCCATTCTACAAAAATGAGCATGCAAGAATTTAAACTAAAGGTCAAAAGTGAAATGCCTTTGGGAGAGCCCATGCAACCTTAAAATAAAAGTCGCATTCCTAAGTTCCAAACTATCTAAAATGCAACACAATGTCATCATTATTCCTTTGAAAATGTAAAACAATTACCATTTATATTAAAAGAAAAACTCCTAAAAACAAGTGAAATAGCAACAGTGAGAATTTTAAAATTTTCTGCTCACAAAGCATGACTAGATTTTTATTTGACAGTTTTACATGATACAGAAGTCATGGCACCCCTAAGTTATCAAAGTGTGATCTAATTGTAACATTAGTCCCCTCTGAATAAAATCTATTTTTAACAGTTCTTTTTAGAACTTTGCTAGTAGCCAAAGCAGGCACCTCCCTCACTCTTCAAAAACTTTTCAGTCATCCATTTATTCAAATTTAAAAGAGAGTTCCTGAAAAAATAGCCTTGTTGATGTTTATACTGATAAATATACAGTAAAATATACAGAATATGCAACATTCACCATTTATATTTAGCTAGAATAGAAAACACTATATTTTATATACATATCCAATGTAGCCAAGTTAAGATTGCTTCAGGAACTTTTTGACTTTTAGGGTTCCTGACTGTTGCCATCTTAATTCCTTAGTCTTAGCATGGAATCAAGTTCTGCACATAAGGTGTTGGCCAAAGCCCACCGACATCCATGGCAGCTTTCCAATAACTTCAACAGCTTTGAAAAGTCTCACAGCTAGCCCATGGACCACACATTATTTTTACACTCGTCCTCCTCTTTTGCCCTACTACTGTGTTTTCATTCACTGTATAAAGAAGAATTGCATATTTCTTTTTGAACTGTAGAAGCAATTACATATATAAATATGGCAAATAATCATCAGTTTTACTGTCAACTTCATTATTCACCAAAATGTCCTTAATGCAGTAGTCTCCAATAATACTGCCACCATTACCAGCCTATTTGTGTATAGACTAAACAGCTAAGACAATCTCTTCAGTTCTCCCCTTTCAGAGTGACAATTGTTCTATGCAGAAATTGTGTCATGATTTTGGCAAGCCTCATACATATGTCTACTGAACACAATTAAAACATTTTTAAGCTGCACAAATATTTGTTCTGATTTTCCAGAACTTCTAACTGGAGGCTTAAAGCTTTTATAATTAACCATTATGTGCTTTATCTAGCTCATATAGTACCACTATCTGGGAGGTTCTAGAATTGTTCAGTAACAGAACCTCCTGGATAGCAGTTCTAAGGTGGTGGGCCCAAATAGAGTTTATTATAATTCATTATAAAAGCTTTTAAACCTCCAATTAGATTTAGAAGCGACAACACAATTATGTGATTTTAAATATAAGCCACTTTTATTGTGCAAATGTAAAAGGTGATCTTTTGGACACAGTAACCTACTTTTCCCTTTGAATGAACAAAAAGCACTACATAAGAACATAAGAATGGCCCTACTGGACCAAAGGTCCATCTAGCCCAGTATCCTGTCTTCCGACAGTGGCCAGTGCCAGGTCCCCCAGAGGGAATGAACAGTACAGGTGATCATCAAGTGATCCATCCCCTGTCGCTTATTCCCAGCTTCTGGCAAACAGAGGCTAGGGACACCATTCCTGCCCATCCTGGCTAATAGCCATTGATGGACCTATCCTCCATGAACTTATCTAGTTTTTGGGTTTTTTTAACCCTGTTATGGTCTTGGCCTTCACAACATCCTCTGGCAAGGAGTTCCACAGGTTGACTGTGCGTTGTGTGAATTCTTCCTTTTATTTGTTTTAAACCTGCTGCCTATTTATTTCATTTGGTGGCCCCTAGTTCTTGTGTTTTGAGAAGTAGTAAACAACACTTCCTTATCTACTTTCTGTACACCAGTCATGATTTTATAGACCTCAATCATATCTTCCCTTAGCCGTCTCTTTTCCAAGCTGAAAAGTCCCAGTCTTATTACTCTCTCCTCATACGGAAGCCATTCCATACCCCTTAAAATTTTTGTTGCCCTTTTCTGAACCTTTTCCAATTCCAATATATCTTTTTTGAGATGGGGCAACCACATCTGCACACAGTATTCAAGATGTGAGAGTACCATGCATTTATATAGCGGCAACATGATATTTTCTGTCCTATTATCTATCCCTTTTTTAATTATCCCCAGCATTCTGTTCGCTTTTTTGACTGCCGCTGCACACTGAGTGGATGTTTTCAGAGAACTATCCACAATGACTCCAAGCTCTCTTTCTTGAGTGGTAACAGCTAATTTAGACCCCATCATTTTATATGTATAGTTGGGACTATGCTTTCCAATGTGCATTACTTTGCATTTATTAACCTTAAATTTCATCTGCCATTTTGTTGCCTAGTCACCCAGTTTTGAGAGATCCTTATGTAGGTCTTCGCCTGCCTGGGTCTTAACTATCTTTAGTAATTTTGGATCCCCTGCAAATTTTGCCACCTCACTGTTTACCCCTTTTTCCAGATCATTTATGAATATGTTGAATAGGACTGGTCCCAGAACTGAACCCTGGGGGACACCACTATTTACCTCTCTCCATTCTGAAAACTGACCATTTATACCTACCCTTTATTTCCTATCTTTTAACCAGTTACCAATCCATGAGAGCACCTTCCCTCTTATCCCGTGGCAGCTTACTTTGCATAAGAGCTTTTGGTGAGGGACCTTGTCAAAGGCTCCTTGGTACACATGCTTGTTGACTCCCTCACAGAATTCTAGTAGATTGGTGAGGCATGATTTCCCTTTACTAAAACCATGTTGACTCTTCCTCAACAAATTATGTTCATCTGTATGTCTGGCAATATTGTTCTTTATTATAGTTTCAACCAGTTTGCCCGGTACTGAAGTCAAGCTTATAGGCCTGTAATTGCCGGGATCACCTCTGGAGCCCTTTTTAAAAATTGGCGACACGTTAGCTATCCTCCAGTCATCTGTTACACAGGCTGATTTAAATGAAAGGTTACAGACTACAGTTAGTAGTTCTGCAATTTCACATTTGAGTTCCTTCAGAACTCTTGGGTGAATACCATCTGGTCCTGGTGACTTATTGCTGTTTAATTTATCAGTTTGTTCCAAAACCTCCTCTAATGATACCCCAATCTGGGACAGTTCCTCAGATCTGTCACCTAAAAAGAACTACTTTGTAAAAGGAAAATTAAAATAGTTCAGACACAGAGACACATTATGGAATTAGTAAGAGACATGGTATATTCTAAATAGATCATTAGAATTTTTTTAATTTCATTATTATTTGCTAACATGTAATTTATTTTTAAACACTTCCTCTTTTGATAAAAGAGAAAGCACAAAATAGCTCAAAAACGATTTCTACTACAGAAAAAGTCATGGTTTATCCTCAACTTTTGACATTTTTGATGTCTGAGACTAAATGTGTAGATACTAGGGGCTATAATTTATTAACAAGTGCATAAGGCACATTATTTAAAAATAAATTATTTGCCATATATAACACAGTGATTCAAAAATGTTCTCATAGATAACAATGCACCTAAGAGAATTCTTTTTGAGGTTTTAAACTTTTAGAAGCAATATTTATTTTCTATTTTCTTTAAATATCCTAAAACAAGTTGCAAAATGTCATATCTCCCTTAGGACTAAAAATAATACTGTTGTAGTTTTACTGTTACCTCAGCTGAGTTCAAAGATATTTTAACAGTTGATTCACCGAAGCATTTAGCTAGTTTTAACAGTTTCATATTCATGGGAGGCAAAACAGTTCCACATGGAAGACCTACAGTATTTGACCTTTCAATTCTATTACGTTCATTGTAAGCACTGTAGACCACAGTAATGAAAGCAAAACAGTGCAGTGCTGACATTAGGATTGACTGGAAAATTTCCAGGAAAAAATTGAAAGCTGATCCAACCATTCTTTCCATATTTTCAGAATGAAAAATTTGTATCTGGCAACATTTCATCTGTTAGACTGACATACTACAAAAGAATACAGATAAACTAATGATATTGCAATGTATATGTCAAAAATAGATTATGGAACCTGTGAACATGAAATATTTGACCAACAAAGATTAAAGGGAAGTTGTTCAGATATTTGTAATGCTAGAAACTTCATGACCTTTTGGTTTATTACATATCTTTCTCCTCATTCTTATAGGTGGGGCTGGTAGCACTGCCAGTATAGTGGGGGAACGGGGAAGAAAGAGGATGAGGAACTGGGGTAACACCGGGACTAGTTGGATAAGGAGACTGGGACTGAGAACCAGTGGAGTAGAGACAGATCTGATGATGAACCAGGGAGCAGGGAGAGAACTTGCTTGGGCTGAGCAATGAGACTAAGATGAGGAGCCAGGGATGGGAAAGAGACAAGACAAGATCAACCCTGTATAGAAAGCAATGCTAGAGCTTTTTGAAATATTTTTGAGTCACTCCAGTTATTATTGATTAGAGTTGAAAAACTTCAATTTGTGTGTGTGAAGCATACCATTTTTAAGCAACTTTTTGTTAAAAAAAAAAGAGTTTGATTCTTCTAGTTTATTCCTTCTCTTTCCCGTGTCTCCCTTTTTTAGGGACAAAACAGAAAAAGAAAAAAAAGGGAGAAAAGGATAAAAATGGGAAGGGAAAGAAAGGGGGAAAAACAAAAAAAAATAATAAAAGAAAATGGAAAGTTTCAAAAAATGAAAATTGCCCAGGAGAATTTTAACTTCCAAAAAGGCCATTTTGTATTTTAAAAAGTTCCAAATAAAGATTTTGATTTATCATTTTCTGGGACAGCCTTTTATGAATCTCAAAGCATTTGGGAACCTAGCTATTCTGTTCAACAATATTTAATTATATTTCTCACTCGTTATATATCAAAGTATGAATCCATTATCCCATCCAATGTCTTCATCCAGGTAATTTTCTGAATACCTTACATTCTTTAGAAAAAGAAATTGCTTTACCAATCCTGTAATTAGAAAATTATTTACAAATCAGGTGTATGTAAAAAGATGCCAGGAGGGGGCTGTTCTCTGGATGTGCAGAGAAGTTTAACTTCTATTGTCCATTAATATGCAGGGTCTTGCAAGTGGCATTCACTTTGTATTTTTAAAACAGCCCTTAAACAATAGTAATAGATTTCTATAGAGGCTTAATGTGACTACTGAACCCTGTTGCACACAACGAGCTATACCTGTTTACAGTTCAAGATCTTCTGCTTCCTGAATCTGATTTTAAACTATTACATGGCACCTCAAAGTTAAATATTCCTTCAACCTGTCAACCACAAAGGACTTGATTCTATTTTGTAAAGTTCTCTGCTTCTTTTCCAAGCATCTAATTATTTCCAGGTGTCAGCAGCACCCTGCTGTTTGATCAGAGCATGAGGACTTAATCACCTTCAGAGCTGCCAACTCTTGTGATTTTATTACAAGTCTGGCAATATTTTTTGCTTTCTTAAAGCCCCAGCTCCTGAACTCATGATTCCATTGGAATCTCAGCTTTCTTATTTTGTTTAAAAAAAGTTTCTAGACCTCATGGTTCTACAGAAAAGCTTGAAAATGTGAACAAGGGATAATGCACCAAAAGACAAATAAAAGGAACCTATCGTTATTTTCTAAAAATTGCATGATTTCTAAGCCAATCTCATGATTTTGGGTTCCGACTTATGATTCTTTTTAATGCTTGAAAGCAGCAAATTAGTTTTCAAACAATCAAATTAGTATTTAACTCCTGAGTGCCAAGCTAGAGCCTTAATCATCAGGCCATCTTTCGCAATACACTGAATCAGCAGTGAATTAGTTTAACTACATCTCTTAGAATTAGAGTTGACGATTAATCGCAGTTAACTCACGCGATTAACTCAAAAAATTAATTGCGATTTTAAAAATTAATCGCGATTAATCACAGTTTTAATCGCACTGTTAAACAGTAGAATACCAATTGAAATTTATTAAATGTTTTGGATATTTTTGTACATTTTCATATATATATTTATTTCAATTACAACACAGAATACAAAGTGTATATTATTTTTATTACAAATATTTGCACTATAAAAATGATAAAGAAATAGTATTTTTCAGCTCACTTCATACAAGTACTGTAGTGCAATCTCTTTATTGTGAAAGTGCAATTTACAAATGTAGATTTTTGTTGTTACATAACTGCACTCAAAAACAAAACAATGTAAAATTTCAGAGCCTACAAGCCCACTCAGTCCTACTTCTTGTTCAGTCAATCGCTAAGACAAACAAGTTTGTTTACATTTACAGAAGATAAAGCTGCCCTCTTCTTATTTACAATGTCACCAGAAAGTGAAAACAGGCATTTACATGGCACTTTTGTCGCCGGCATTGCAAGGTATTTTATGTGCCAGATATGCTAAACATTTGTATACCCCTTCATGCTTTAGCCACCATTCAAGAGGACATGCTTCCATGCTGATGACGCTCGTTAAAAAAATAATACGTTAAGTATATTTGTGACTGAACTCATTGGGGGAGAATTGTATATCCCCTGCTCTGTTTTACCCACATTCTGCCATATATTTCATGTTATAGCAGTCTCAGATGATGACCCAGCACATGTTGTTCATTTTAAGAACACTTTCACTGCAGATTTGACAAAACGCAAAGAAGGTACCAATGTGAGATTTCTAAAGATAGCGACAGCATTCGACCCAAGGTTTAGGAATCTGAAGTGCCTTCCAAAAAATGAGAGGGATGAGGCATGGAACATGCTTTCAGAAGTCTTAAAAAAGCAACACTCCAATGAGTAAACTACAGAACCTGAACCACCAGAAAAGAAAATCAACCTTCTGCTGGTGGCATCTGACTCAGATGATGAAAATGAACATAAGTCGGTCCACACTGCTTTGGATTGTTATTGAGCAGAACCCGTCTGCACACCCAATGCCACGATACTCCATGCAAATGAGTTCCCTGCCTCCTGCAGACTGTAACTCCTGGTGCTGGGTTTGGTACTCTCTGCCAATGCTGGGGCCATGCAGCCTGTGAGAGTTACTCTACACCCTGTTGTGTAGGAGGTTTGGGAGGAGGACCAACTTCTTAAACTTACATGGGAGCTTTGAGTTCAGCGTGAACCTTCTGTTCAGGGAGACCTGACCTGCCTCCCAATCAAGACTGCGGGTGAGGAAGCATAAAAAAATGACATATTTAATGAAGTGCGAAGAACTTGTCTCATGTTGGTTCTACTTACAGACAATCAGACTGGACAGACAAGAAACAGACTCTGCCCTGGGAAGGTTGATCGGAGTGGCAATGTAAGGACAAAACAGTACACAGCTATTTCTGAGTGGGAAACTCTCCCCTGGATATCTTAAGGAGGCTCTGCTTGTCAAGAGCTGTGGAGGCAAATTTAGGTTGAATAAAACCCTTAAGCTGCACAATACGAAAATTCATAATTAAACAAGAATAAGGAAAAGATATAATCATTTTAAAAAGAAACAGAGGGGCAGATTCTCTGCTCTGCTGAGTGTATGTTCAATGAGGGGGAAAGAAGCTGGAGGAATGCATGAAGAAGCCGATTATGGCTCCCTGATTCTCACCTTTTCCCTTCTCCTGGCAGTGGGTTAGAACAGTTCCTAGGCTGTTCTAACCTGCACCAGTGGTCAATGGTCCCCAATGTACCATCCACAAGCTGGGCTTAGAGCAATGTGCTCCAGCCACACCCTGTTCCTGCCCCCTTCCTCTCCTAAAATGCCCCTGTGCTAGAGGCTCTGGGGAAGGTAGGGTATATGTTGACTACAGGGCTCTGTGCCTGCTGAGGACTCCCCCATGCCGGGGGAAATCCCCTACTATTAGGTTGTGTCCAGTGCCTGCTCCCTTTCCATCGCCTAAGTGGTCCAAAAGGAATGGAGTGGTACAGAGAAACTGCTCCACAGTATTTCAAAGCTACTATAAAACCGCAGGTGTCATAATGATAGGCACTACAGGAAAGCCCAAAAAAGGCATATAGGAAATAGAATCCCTTCTACTGTGGTAACATCAGACAAAATGTGCCTTTATTTAGGGTAATGAAATTCAGTTGCTCATATTAAAACCTCACTGGGTAATCTTAATTTTCTGCTATATATACTTTGATCACTTTCTGCATGTTTTCTCAGATGTCAAAACATTCAAAAACGTTATTTTTTTTTATAATAGATAATAAAGATGCCAGCACATATTTTCAGCTGCTCTTTTATAGCTGAATTTGTAGGCAGACGTCAGCCCCTCATCACCAATGTAATTACAACTCATATAGCTACAGAAAACAAATGGTAATAGCCATTGTGTGTGGCTTCCTTTCTATAAGATGGTAAAACAAAATTACAGCACTCCTTCAAAGGGAGAGAAACCGTTAAAGGAAATATAATCAGAGACTTTCTTTCTACAAGAGTGGTAATAAAAAACAACCCTCAGACTAAATTCAGCATTTTGCCCCCATGCACAGAGTAGCTAAACTGCTATTGTACCTTAATTCAAGTGCAAATTCTTAGACGACATTACAATTTCTGAAGTCACAAGCAAAGTGGTTAGAACATAAGACATTTTAGAACCAAGTAAAGAGCCTCTAGCCCAACATTCCCTTTTTTATATATCTTACTGCCATTTTCCTGCTTTTTCACCTTCCCCTTTAATAGTCTCTTTAAAGAAATAAATGCAGATTTTTGAACAATTACGACACACATTGTAATTATTACCCACCACACTCATCCAGAATGCAACTTCAAATGTGGATCCCCACAGAGCAGAGACAGAGTAGCACTTCATATGTTGATCCTCACCGTCCAAGGGATAAACCAATCCAAGCAGGATAGGCCTAGGATTTGAAACTCCCTGCCAACTCATCCTTTGGCCCATGGGGAGCAAAGGTAATGGGGATTTCCAATAGGCAGGTGCATAGCCTGTTGGTCAAGCCATACTTATCTGCCTCTCTCCATGGCATAAAAGGCAGGGAGCAGAAATGCATCTCTGCCCCTACAGACAACCTGAGACTTTGTCCTAATTCTCTTGCCCAGTGCAAGTTTGTGATAGATAGCAAAGGCAGCAGTGAGTGTTGGTTTGCCTTGGGCGTAGCTTTAGTTATCGTTTACATCTGAGAAAAGAATTAGACACTAATGGCAGGTGTCTGTTTCTCACATATTCCGGGACATCTCGTTGATGGGCAATTTTAGGGTCAGAAATGATTTTTTTCCCATGGCAGATTGACCATGCCACAGGTTTGGGAGCTTTTTCCATCTTGCCCTGGAGCAAGTGGCAGGGATTTCTTGCCTAACTGAAGCTTAAATTTCTAATATATTGAAACCAGTAAGGATAGCTTGGAAGTCTGTCCTTAAATTTGTGCACCTCGTTCAAAGTTCAATATTTCATTGACGTGTACCGATTGACCAGACTCCCTTACAGTTTGAGTTTATTGGATGGTCCCATTTCCATACAAGATTGCAAATAAGGGGCACAAATGAAAGTGTGTTAAATGGGACATGTGGATGAGATTCACAATAGAGCACCACCTCCAAGACTCTTCATGAGAGGCCCAATTTTTCCCATAAAATAAGGCCAGTAAGGGATTTTTGTACCAAGACCAAAGTTCTGGGTGATTTACATACACTTTGCCATTATCCCAATCTAAAAGGCTACTTGACTAATTTGCATTAGGAAAAGAAGCACAAACACTTTTGTGAACTACCGGGAAACAATTAGGAGAGACTGCTGGTTAATTATGAAGTTATGGACTATTTCTTTACCTATTAACTGATTCTGACAAGCAAATAAATACTCACCGTAGCATCCAGGTATAGTATGTATCTAGTAAAGCAAGAGTACTCTCTGCTTCACACTTTGCAACACAACGATCAAGAACTGTAAGAAACAATTCACTTTATAACCCAGAATAAGATGTAAAGTCTAAGTAATCCATAAGTAAACTCAAATTACAATTTCCATCCCACCATCAACCTCAACCTGAACCAGTCCACACAAGAGATCCACTTCCTGGACACTACAGTGCTAATAAGTGATGGTCACATAAACACCACCCTATACCGGAAACCTACTGACCACTATACTTACCTACATGCCTCCAGCTTTCATCCAGACCACATCACACGATCCATTGTCTACAGCCAAGCTCTAAGATACAACCGCATTTGCTCCAATCCCTCAGACAGAGACAAACACCTACAAGATCTCTATCAAGCATTCTTAATACTACGGTACCCACCTGCTGAAGTGAAGAAACAGATTGACAGAGCCAGAAGAATACCCAGAAATCACCTACTACAGGACAGGCCCAACAAAGAAAGTAACAGAACGCCACTAGCCGTCACCTTCAGCCCCCAACTAAAACCTCTCCAGCATATCATCAAGGATCTACAACCTATCCTGAAGGACGATCACTCTCACAGATCTTGGGAGACAGGCCAGTCCTCGCTTACAGATAGCCCCCCAACCTGAAGCAAATACTCACCAGCAACCACACAACAAAAACACTAACCCAGGAACCTATCCTTGCAACAAAGCCCATTGCCAACTCTGTCCACATATCTATTCAAGGGACACCATCATAGGACCTAATCACATAAGTCACACCATGAGAGGCTCGTTCACCTGCACATCTACCAATGTGATATATGCCATCATGTGCCAGTAAGGCCCCTCTGCCATGTACATTGGCCAAACAGGACAGTCTCTATGCAAAAGAATAAATGGACACAAATCAGACATCAAGAATTATAACATTCAAAACTAGTCGGAGAACACGTCAACCTCCCTGGTCACTCAATTACAGACCTAAAAGTCGCAATTCTTCAACAAAAAAACTTCAAAAACAGACTCCAACGAGAAATTGCAGAACTGGAATTAATTTGCAAATTGGACACCATTAAATTAGGCTTGAATAAAGACTGGGAGTGGATAGGTCATTCCACAAAGTAAAAACTATTTCCCCATGCTAATTTTCCCCTACTGTTACTCACACCTTCTTGGCAACTGTTTGAAATGGGCCATCCTGATTATCACTACAAAAATTTTTTTTCTCCTGCTGATAATAGCCATCCTTAATTGATTAGTCTCGTTAGAGTTGGTATGGCACTGTCCATTTTTTCAAGATATATATATCTTCCTATTGTATTTTCCACTGCATGCATCTGATTGAAGTGGGCTTTAGCCCACGAAAGCTTATGCCCAAATAAATTTGTTAGTCTCTAAGGTGCCACAAGTACTCCTCATTCTTTTTGCTGATACAGACTAACACGGCTACCACTCTGAAATCAAATTACAAATGACATTCTAAAAACATGTTAGTTTTCTTCATCTACAGCAAAACATGTAGAATGTTCACAACATTGATAGTGGTATTTCAATTACAGGTCTACCTCCGCTTCTTTTTGGTAGCGCGTTTCAAAATTAATATTCATAAAATAAAAATAAAACTTATCAGATAATCCATTTTCTGTCTGATGGATCTATTAGGTATGATTTATAAATCCCTCCAAGTTTCAATTATTTCACAGTTTTTAATACAGCTGGATCACATTTAA
This sequence comes from Emys orbicularis, assembly GCF_028017835.1. Classification (NCBI taxonomy): domain Eukaryota; kingdom Metazoa; phylum Chordata; order Testudines; family Emydidae; genus Emys; species Emys orbicularis. The sequence goes on along the minus strand of NC_088683.1, from coordinate 259,815,367 downwards.
CTGAAATATAGGACGGATACAAAAAAAAATACAAGACATGACAAATTCACATATGCACATTCCCATATCAATCAATTTCATACATTTCTTTTAGACAGTAAACAGACTGTACCATGTGCAAATGCTTGCTGCGTAATTGTTAATTATCATTGTAAAAATGGAATGCGTTTGCTCTTTGCTGTTTACAACAAGAGAAGTCTAGAACTTTTCATGTTTTGCTTAGAGCAGGGATCGGCAACCATTGGCACGCAGCTCACCAGGGAAAGCACCCTGGCGGGCCGGGCCGGTTTGTTTACCCGCCGCGTCCTCAGGTTCGGCCAATCGCGGCTCCCACTGGCCACGGTTCACCGCTCCAAGCCAATGGGCGCAGCGGGAAGCGGCGGCCAGCACATCCCTCAGCCCGCGCCGCTTCCCGCAGCCCCCATTAGCCTGGAGCGGCGAACCACGGCCAGTGGGAGCCGCAATCGGCCCAACCTGTGGTCGTGGCAGGTAAACAAACCGGCCCAGCCCACCAGGGTGCTTACCCTGGCAGGCCGCATGCCAAAGGTTGCCGATCCCTGGCTTAGAGTTTAATGTATCATAACAAATCAGGATTTATGAAAACAAAGCTCCATCTAAGGGCCCAGTGCTGCAAGGTGGTAAGCACCCTCTGCTCCCTTCGAAACCAATAGAAACTGAGCACTTGCTTGCTTGGGTGCTGAACGACTACAGTAATTTCTCGCTTAACGTTGTAGTTATGTTCCTGAAAAATGCGACTTTCAGGCAGGAGTAGGGAGGAGGGGGACACCCTGACATTAGCCCCTCTCTTCCCCCCACCCGCACAGCAAGCAGGAGGCTCCCGGGAGCAGCTCCAAGGTAGGGTTACCATTCGTCCGGATTCCCCTGGACATGTCCGGCTTTTCTCAGTTAAAAATAGCGTCCGGGGGGAATTTGTAAATGTCCGGACTTCCCCCCCATGCAGAGCATGCACGGCTGACAGGGCAGCCGGCCGGATGGTGCCACTTGCACTGGGCTCCGGCAGCCAGAGAGAGCCCCTCCTCCGCTTCCCCCTCCTCTCCCCTGCAGCTGAGATCACGCCCCTCCTCTCGCTCCCTCCCTCCCTCCCTGCATTCGCAGCCGGACGGACGCTCACAACGGGCCTCTGGCAGTCTGGAGCTCCTCCCCCTGCCCAGCGCGCGGCTCCGCAGCACTCTGTGAGGGTGGGAACCGGGTTATGCGCTCCGTGGGAGAGCGCGGCAGCGTGTCGGGCTGCGCGTGGAGCCCGACACGCTGTTCTGAGCAGCACGGTAAGGGGGCCAGGGGGCCGGAGAAGGGGCAGGGAGGTTCTGGAGGGGGCAGTCAAGAGACAGGGAGCAGGGGGAGGGTTGGATGGGTCGGGAGTTCGGGGGGGGACTGTCTGGGGGTTGGGGGTGTAAGGTTTTGGGCAGTCAGGGGACAGGTAGGGGGTAGGGTCCTAGGGGAGCAGTTAGGGTGGGGGGGGTCTCAGGAGGGGGCTGTTAGGGGACAAGGAACAGGGAGACTTAGGTAGGGGGTGGGGTTCTGGAGGGCAGTTAGGAGCAGGGGTCCCAAGAGGGGGCAGTCAGGGGACAAGGAGCAGAGGGGTTTAGATGGGTCGGGAGTTCGGGGGGGGGGGCTGTCAGGGGGTGGAGAGTGGTTGGATGGGGTGTGGGAGTCCCTGGTGTCTGTCTGGGGGTGGGGGGGTGGATAAGGGTTGTTCCCTAATTGATCAGCAACATAACAACGAAACAATGTTAACCGGGACGACTTTAAGAGAGGAGTTACTGTACTGTGTAATGTTCCATTTCATAAACTAAGCATTTTAGTGTCACAACAAACAATGGGCCAACTTTTTCCAAAAATGTATATCTGTACAGCATGACAGAGCACTCTATAGAAATGCATGCTGGCCCATAGGTGCCTGCAGGGCCGGTGCTACCATTAAGGCAAACTAGGCGGTTGCCTAGGGCGCCAAGATTTGGGGGCGCCAAAAAGCGGTGCCCACAATTTTTTTTTAACAGCGTTCCTGGGCTGGGCTGCCAGTGGCGCGCTGACATGTGCAGCTCAGACTCCCTCTCCCAGCGCAGCGGCCGCTCCACTTCTCCCGCCTCCCAGGCTTGCAGCGCCAATCAGCTGTTTGGTGCCACAAGCCTGGGACGGGAGGAGAATTAGAGCAGGGGCGGCGTGCTCAAGGAGGAGGTGGAGCAGAGGTGAGCTGGGGTGGGGAGCTGCCGCACGGCTCCCCGGGACAGGGGGGTGGGGAGCTGCCGCGGGGGGGGGGGGTGCCTCAGGGCAGGAGGGGGAGGGGAGATGCCGCAGGGCTCCCCACCCCAGCTTGCCTCTGCTACGCCCCTTCCCTGAGCATGCCGTCGCTGCTCCACTTCTTCCGCCTTCCAGGCTTGCGGCGCCAATCAGCTGTTTGGTGCCACAAGCCTGGAAGGGGAGGAGAATTAGAGCGGGGGCGGCGTGCTCAGGGAGGAGGCAGAGCAGAGGTGAGCTGGGGTGGGGAGCTGCTGCACGGCTCCCGCGGGGGGGGTGTGCCTCAGGGCAGAGGGTGGGGGGAGGTGCCGCGGGGGGGCACCTCAGGGTGTGGGGGGGGAGCTGCCGCAGGGCTAGGGGGGGAGGGCGCGCAAGGTGGAAGTTTCGCCTAGGGCGCGAAACTTCCTTACACCGGCCCTGGGTGCCTGTACCTCAAGATGTACAGAATGCAATGAAACTGAGATTGTATACCATACTTGGCTTGCTTTGAATTCTAAACAGACATGGCTGGGCAAGATTAATTTTACACCCCAATTGTTGACTTGGGGCCAAATTCATCATTATGGTGGCCTATGAGTCTGTGCAGGGGCTGAGATGGCCTGCATCTCCCTGGTTTGGCCCCCAGCATAGGGAGCCATGCCCATCCCTGAATGGCCCCTGCACTGCCAGCTTCAGTGTGGGCCAGCTTTGCACCCGCGAAAAGTGTTCTGCATCAGAGTCTATTCAGGGGCCCGTGTGACTGCTTTGTGGCCCCTTTGCAATGGCTATGATGGCACCAAAGGGCTGTAAGGCAACCATGAATTGGGCCCCCAATCCATAGTGACAGTCCCCTGGAGTCTCCAGGGACACAAGGTCATTCCTATGATGTTAGCACTTTAATACAAATCTTCCCTGTCTTTGTCCTATTGGTCTGTTTTCCCCAATTCCAACTCCACTGGTTTCCTTAACACGTCAGACAAAATCCTGCAAAATGCTGAGCACCTTCAACTCCTACTGAAATGACTTCAGTAGGAATTGAGGTCGCTCAGCATCTCCTAGGAAGTACTCAGTACTTCACAGGATTAAGCTCTTTGAGCTAAAATTATTGCACAGGTCTCATGGGTCTGCACACAAAAATTTTCTATGCCCATGACACATCCACATTTTCAAGAACACATCCTCTACGCAGTCTATCCTACAGCACCATTCCCGGAAAACATGCCAAAAGCTACATCCACTATTTGTTTTGCAAGTGTGAATCAGAGCACGTTTACAAAGGTATCCCCTTTGAATGATACGTTACTATGCTGTTTGATTTTTCTCCAATATTTTCACATGCCTATGGGTGTGACTCAAGTCAGAGTTTGGCCCAAAGATTTTTAGTAGCAAAACAACATTCTTTATCTCACTAAGGTTCATAATGGGAAATAGTATTTTCGTTTTTAAAATATTAATAAAAGGTTACAAACAGTAAGACTATGATGCATAAGGGCTAATGTACTCCATTTTAGCACAAAGCAGAGACACAGTCCTCCCAGACCCCAATACCCTGATCTTTCATTTTCTTCCTTGCTTCACCTGTCATTCCATATATTATTCCCAAATATAGCCATGTTGATTTCTCCAGTGTTTCTGTCTCTAATAATCTTGTATCCCTTGTCCTTAATGAGCTCATGAAGTAAAGGAAAAGATGTTTACTTTAGTTACAAACAGAAGAATCATATAATTTACTTAAGAAAGATTGCAGCATTTCAAGCATTTCTTTGGGATAATTCTTTCTAATCCCCCGGCCCACCCTTCCACAAACACATGCATTTTAAAGAGTCTGTTTAATTAGAACTAACTTAAAATTTCTGAGTTTTGGTACTAAATCATTGCTCACACATTCATCCATATATTGCAGGGTAGTCAGAAATTTTTTTTTCTTATTCCACTAACAGATAACAGACATGTCATTGCCATAAATGGGACACATAGCTACCAGCACAATTGCAAATTCCTGGGATGTTTGAGACATCTCTCTCTTAACTTCCACTTCCTTTAATATATACACTGTGCACACCAATACATTCATTAATATATGAATTTCCTGATCATATAATGTCTCATCAATCAATACCAGTATATTTCCACAATCCTATTTGAGTTGCAGTCTTAACAAACAAATACTTTTAGACTCTAAACACTTATTGTTGTGAGCATTAGACTGATACTTATGGTACACAATCAGCATGCAGCTGTGCAGCAAAAATTAGCACACAGTCAAATTAGTTTTATTCTCCAGCTACAATAGAACCATTTTAGCTGTCTGGAGCAAATGTATTCCAAAAGTATAAAGCATTTTAATTATTTGTTCTGAGCTAAGCACCATAGGAAATATGCTGAATCACAGAACCAGCTACAAATAACAAAATTACATATTGCTTCCAAAAAGGCATGTGGTTATTGCTTTGAAGGAGAGAGATTTAAAAGTGCTTAGTATCGGCCTAGCTCTGCTCTCAAGTAAATCAATTTAACACCGAGCACTTCTGAAAATCACATCCTACGCATGTATATAAACAAATAATGGTTACATGAAAACACCCTAAAATGTGTTCCATTCCACTAAATGTTTTGACATGCCTGATCCCTTAGTAGAGTGGTTCAGTATCAATGCACTGTTCTAATCAGTAGGAAGACTGTAATAGAAGGCACCTTAGCTGGAAGAAACAGATTGTGTTGGTGAAAAACTAGACCTCACATGTAGTTAGAGAGAAGACTATAAATTCCAAGGTGGTTGCATTGAGAAATGGCGGGGCAGAGCAAAAGGCTCAGAACAAACTGCTCTTTTTTGATAATGCTAGTTGCCATGGGTCCTGACCTGCTAACAAAATACTTAAGAATAACACTAAACTTCTGGCAGCTTTTAAAAAGTTCAGTATTAAATCTAAAGCTCATCTGAAGTTTCCAGCAAATCTCAATACAGATGTGAACCAGGGAGTCTCAAAAACATGAGCCTTTCAACATGATTCTTCCTTAACTACCTTCACTTTGGAAGCTGGCAAGGTTCTCCTCATCTTTTATTACCCAGACTCTGACCTCTTCCTATTGCTGCTTTTGTAGATTAACTATTGGGATGAAACCTTTCTAGTAAGGAGAGGCTCAAAAACCCTGGTGCAGGCTGTATCTCCATAACTAGCTCCCTCCAGAAGACAAAGAACATTGTGTATGCAGTTCACTTCAATTTATCTCCACTAGCCCATAAAGAGTACAAAAGTCTTTCCTAAACCACCATTTCCAACATGTTTAGAGTCCACTACAAAGTGAAACTTGAATAAAAAGTTGGGGCCCAATCCTGCAGATCTTCCACTGATTTCAATGTGTGTTTTGCTCTCATTGAAAGATTTGCCTGCTAGCTGAGGATCTTTGTGCAAAACCTAAACTTGTGACTTTTCATTTTAGATAAAATACAGCATAATATGGACACGGAAGCATAAATACAATATTGAAATCTAATATTATATTATTATTATTATTCCCAGCAAAAATTATAAAAGCACATCATAAAGGACTAGATTATCAAAAAAGAGAAATCCACAGTGAGGCACCCACTTAGCCCCATATGTGCCCATCTGATCACCTGACTAGCATTTGAGGTTGTGACATTCTAGGAGCTGATACTTGAAGGGACCCAGCACTTGCTTTTTTGGAGGGGAAAATCATAATTTCTGCATTTTTAAAACTTCAAAGTTACTCCAGGTTCACTTGTTTTGTCTCCTTGAATAGCCATTACCTTGCTTTGTGGTTTCAAATCTCACACATTAAGCAGGTCTTGGCTTAGCCAATTCCTGGATGGGAGGGAGACCTTTAGGGAAAACATAGATGCATCAGGAAGTTGTATTTGTGAGTCAGCTAATGGTACCCTTTTCTCTTAGTAAGTAGTGAACCAACATCCCAGTGTAACAATAGAAGGCTATTGTGTTGTTAGAGGTGCTGTTTATGGATGAGATGTAAAACCAAGGCCCTGATCATTTGTGAATACACCGCAACCTTGATATAACGTTGTCCTCAAGAGCCAAAAAATCTTACCGCGTTATAGGTGAAACCGCGTTATATCAAACTTGCTTTGATCCGCTGGAGTGCGCAGCCCCATCCCCCCAGAGCACTGCTTTACCGCATTATATCCGAATTCGTGTTAGATCGGGTCGCGTTATATCGGGGTAGAGGTGTATCTGAGATTCCACAACCCCTTTCTTCAAGGATAGGTGTGTTAACTCCAATAGTTTGGCAAAATACCAACTCTAGTAATTATATTCAACTGACTCAAATTCCTCCCAGAGTTTCAGTTGGGGTTAGTATTTTTCTTCACTTCTTGATGTGAACTGGTGTACTCAGTGCTCTTAAACATGTTGCTGCATTCCACTTGTAAGACAGTGTCTCCTGGGGTGCTTCAAAGCTTAGCTGTTTCATAATTGTCTGCTCTTCAAGATCATTATTGTAAAGGTGCTATATAAATGTGAAGTCTTATTCAGAATGAACTACAATCCTTCCAATGAGGATGACAGTACCTGCACTTACATTAAGCTTTTCATTGGTAGAACTTAAAATGTTCTACAAAGCATTATTATTCCTTCTTTACAGATAGGAAAGCTGAAGCATAGAGAGGTTAAGTTACTTGTCCTTGCATCTCTTGACCACTTGCCCCATGCTCAATCCACAAGACAACTGTCCTTTGGGCATGTTACAGGTTGGCTGGCCCCAGTAAATGAAGTAGGTCCAGCTCCCCTGTGCCAGAACAAGCGCTCCCATTTGACCAATTAAAGAGGGCAGGGCAGCTCCAGAAAGCTATAAGGAACCAGGGAGAAGCTGAGAGAGACCTGATGAGTGAGGGTTACTTTAGAGCACTGGTTCTTGAAGGAAGGCTGAAGGCAGGAAAGTAGCAAGAAGAGTTTGCTGGGCTGGTGTCCCCAAGCTAGAGAGCCAGAACTGGAGAGGGCGGAAGGCAGGAGAGGGAGTTGACTGCTGGCTTCCAAGCTGGAGAGTTGGAGCTGAGGGATGGAGAGGGCTGAAGGCACGGGAGCAGAGGAGGAGCTTACCTGTTGATGTTGCGCACCGGAGAGCTGGACTCAAGGGGAACAATGAGAGGGCCTGGGGAAGTGAGGGATGCTCCTCTAGTAAAGATATCCCAATAGAGAGGCTGTGGTGGTTCCTGTTGGGAAGAGCAGTGCAGCTGAACAGGACAGGGTGGCTGTTTTAGCAGAGGGACAGAGGAGGACTGACAAAGAGTCCAGGTATGGTGGAAGGCACCAGCATGTGGTATGTGGGGCATCAAGGGATAAGTTGTTGGGATTTTAATGACTGCTTGCACTGGGGTGATAGATGGACTAAGTGTTGGGAATTAAGTTTTGGACCATTTGCACAATGTTTTCTAATAGACCTGCCCCAAGAAGGGGTACTATTGAAGTAAGAGAGCCTAGCGTGGACCCCTGGGATTATTTGAAAGGGGAAACTGAGGCAAACGGGTCGGGCAGTGGCCTGTTGTATGAGGGCACTCCAGTTGGTGCTGCCCTTTAACAGATTGTACTGCAGAATTTCTCCCAATTCAATTTACCATGCCTCTAATCAGGGCTGGATTTAGGAGCAGGTGACCCAAGTGACCACCTGCGGTGCTGGGCTTGGGGAGGAGCCAGGTTCGTGGTGCTGTTTTTGTTGTTAGTGACAAAGGGAAAATAGAATGTTTGAAGTAAAATGTTTCAGGTATTCCATATGTGGATTCATTTTTCACTAACCTCCTAGAACGTTCTCTCATGGAATCTTCCAGACTTTCTGAGAACTACATTTTCCTGGAACCTCCAAGAATGTGGTCAGGCATGCCCTCATGGGTATAAGGGGTGGGACATCACCAGTCAGTCAGTGAGATATAAGAACGAACTGAAGTGAAGTGAGAGCCCAGCTGCAATATTGTGAGCCTTGTTTTATTATGTAATTGGGAAAGTGTACTTGTGTTTTAAGACTTGAAGAATATAAGTGGCAACTAATAAAGGACATATTTAATGAGACACCAAAGATATCTATCGAACCCCTATCTATGCAGCAGTATAAAAGAAATATTGTTACTTCTTTTGCCATGCTTAATACGTAATGTTCAATTACTTTCTAAGATTGTAGAACATAAGACTTTTGCTCTCCCTAATACTGTCTGTTTTCCCCCATAGGGAAGCCTTCAGGAGCTCAGTATAGGAAGTGAAACGCTTAACTGCAATCTATTTTGCAGCAAGAGGCAAATTTGATGGGAAAATATCTGAAACAAAACAACATTACTATGGCCTAAAGCCCAGTCTATCATCCTAGTGCAGAAGAAATTGAGGAGTGAAGCATAAATGATGGAAGTCCTATTACTAAGGAATTAGCAGATTTACCTGAAGATAAGGAATGGAAATGTGAGGAAAATGGTGGAGAATCATCCAGTTTTCCTGGCAGTATAAAGGAGAATGATGATAAAGAAGAATGTGGCTCACAAGAAAAGGAGAGAAATGATAAAAAAAAAAAAAAAAGAATCAGCCTTACATGATGACAGAAACAGCAGTAAGAAAAACTGCACACCACAGATTGCAGTGGTGTGATCCCAAACTCCACCGATACTGATCAAAATTGTACAAATGGACAAAATTGAGGATATGACATTTCCAGTAAATGAGCAGAAGCAACACTTCTCAAAGTCACACTGTGAAAGAGTGCTTAAGAATGGTGAGAAACTGAATCGGCATTGGCTAGTTTACTCAAAATCAACTGAAAAAGTGTTTTGTTTTTGTTGCAAAATATTTGACAAGAATGCCAAATCGTTGCTTGCACTTTTGGGGTACAATTACTGGCACAACGTAGCTGATGCTCTGAAACAACATGAAAAGTCACCCGGTCATTTTACGGGCTACTCCAAATGGATGGAGGTAGAGTCCAGGCTCAAGCTGAATAAATGCATAGACACAGAAAGCCAGCACATTATTAATGTAGAAACCCAGCATTGCAGGAACATGCTCAAGCGTCAGATCTCCATTACCCTCTTCCTTGCAAAGAATATTTTAGCTTTCCGGGCCTCGTCAGATAAGTTGTTCACTGAACGTAATGGTAATTTCCTTGGTTTGGTACAGCTCCTTGGGAAATACGACGATGTCATGCATGAGCACCTACGTCGAGTAGTTCATAAAGAAGCTATGGACCATTACTGCAGCAAAACAATTCAAAACTGATTGATTTTATGGCAAGGAAGGTGCTTGATAACATATTGATGCAGCTTGGCAAAGCGAAGTACTATGCCATAATAATGGATTGTACTCCCAACATTAGTCACAGTGAAAAGATGTCATTTACAGTAAGATTTGTTGACGACAAGGATGGCTGTATCCAAGAAAAGGAACACTTTATCTGTTTCCAATCTGTGGACGACTCTACTGGAAAAGGCCTAACAGAACTGTATATGAACGTTCTGAATAAGAATAAAATAAAGCTTCAGGACTGCTGCAGCTAAGGCTACAACAACAGCGCAAACATGAAGAGAAGAAACAGTGGCATCCAGGCATGGATCCTTGTGCTGAATCCAAGAGCTTTCTTCATACCTTGTGGTTGCCATTCCCTCAAGCTGCTTGTGTCAGATGCAGCGTCATCTTCTTTAGATCCAGTATCTCTCTTCGGAGTACTGCAAAGGATCTACGTCCTGTTTTCACCATTAAATATCAGGTGGGAGATCCTCATAGACAATGTTACAAATCCGACCATGAAGCCACTAAGTGACACTCACTGGGAGAGACGCATTGACAGTATAAGGCCAGTGAGGTACCAAGTGACTGAGGTTTATGACACCTTGATGGAACTGACGCAGTCGAGTAAAGTAGGGTTACCATATTTCAGCAAGCAAAAAAGAGGACGGGAGGAGCCCCGCCCCAGTCCTGCCCTAGCCCCGCCCCAGTCCTGCCCTAGCCCCGCCCCTTACACTCCCTACCACTTCCCACTTCCCGCCCCCCTCAGGACCCCCAACCCTCCCCCTGTTCCTTGTCCCCTGACTGCCCCCTCCTGGGACCCCTGCCCCTAACTGCCCCCCAGGACTCCACCCCCTACCTAAGCCTCCCTGCTCCTTGTCCCCTGACTGCCCCCTCCTGGGACCCCTGCCCCTAACTGCCCCCCAGGACTCCACCCCCTACCTAAGCCTCCCTGCTCCTTGTTCCCTGACTGCCCCCTCCTGAGACCCTCCCCCCATCCTAATTTGCCCCCTAGGACCCTTCCCCCTACCTGTCCCCTGACTGCCCCAACCCTTATCCACACCCCCACCCCCAGACAGACCCCCGGGACTCCCACACCCCATCCAACCACTCCCCACCCCCTGACAGCCCCCCCCAGAACTCCCGACCCATCTAAACCCCTCTGCTCCCTGTCCCCTGACTGCTCCGATCCCTCTCCCCACCCCTGCCCCCTGACAGCCCCCCCGCTCCTTGTCCCCTGACTACCCCTCCTGGGACCCCTGCTCCTAACTGCCCTCCAGAACCCCACCCCCTACCTAAGCCTCCCTGTTCCTTGTCCCGTAACTGCCCCCTCCTGAGACCCCCCCACCCTAACTGCCCCCCCCAGGATCCTACCCCCTACCTGTACCCTGACTGCCCAAAACCTTATCCACACCCCCACCCCCAGAAAGCCCCCCCCGAACGCCCGACCCCCTCCCCGTCTCTTGACTGCTCCCTCCAGAACCTCCCTGCCCCTTCTCCGACCCCCTGGCCCCCTTACTCTGCCGCTCAGACCAGCGTGCCGGGGAGGAGGAGCAGGGGGAGGAGCTCCAGACTGCCGGTGCGAACGGCCGGCTGGTGATCTGCGAATGCAGGGAGGGAGGGAGTGCTCTCAGCTGCAGGGGAGAGGAGGGGGAAGTGGAGGAGGGGGGCTCTCTGGCTGTCGGAGCCCCATGTAAGTGGCACCATCCGGCCGGCTGCCCTGTCAGCAGCGCGTGCTCTGCGGGGGGGGGGGAAGTCCGGACATTTACAAATTCCCCCCGGACGCTATTTTTAACTCTAAAAGCCGGACATGTCCGGGGGAATCCGGACGAATGGTAACCCTAGAGTAAAGCTGAGGCCGGAATCCAGCATGAGGTACAAAGCCTGGCAAACCAGATCACTAACTTCAAATTTCTGGTCTCAATTGCGATTTGGCACAATATCCTGTTCCAAGTAAAGGTTGTAAGCAAGACATTACAAACTCAGTCGATGGACGTCACAACCACTGCTACTTTGATGAGAAGCTGCCTTGATTTCGTTGTGGCCTATAGACATAACAGATTTGAAGATGCCTTCACTACTGCCAAAGAAATGGTGGAAAACTTAGGAGTTGAGCCTGTCTACAAGGAAACTCATTTCATCAGAAAAAGAGACAGTTTGGTTACAAGGGCAGAGATGAGGCGATGGGAAGCTTGGCAGAAAAATTCAAGAGGGAGTTTATTTTTCAAGAGGGAGTTTATTTGCTCACTCATTGACACTGCTCAAGTGTCCATCAGAGAAAGGTTAGGACAAATGAAGCACCAAAAAAGACCTGGGGGGGGGGGGGTTGTATGACCATAATAAGCTGCTGGCAGACAGGAAAACACTCTTGAACAATTGTACGGACCTTCACCGGACTCTGACACATGAGGAAAGTTCGTATGTCAATGATAAAGAGCTCTATGTCAAAGTGGACAACATGCATCACATTTTGCAACACAAAAAGCACTCTCCACTCCAAGTTCTCATGATGCAGAGCTGAAGGGCACTTTTCCTAATGTGTGGATAGTTTTGGTCTATGGCCGGCCCTTCCTCTAATCAACATTGTAGTCTCTCTCTGGGACCTCCATTTCTGCTCTCTCTCTTATGAGACATGGCAACTAGAATGAGACACTGTATTCCAGGTATGGCTATGCCATTGATTTATATAATGGCCTTACAATATTTTCAGTATTTTCCACTCCATTTTTGTAGATCATAGTATTTTGCATGTGTGTGGTTTTTATTAAACCACCTCTGCACAATGAACAGAGATTTTTTTTTTTTATAGATGCCCAAATCTCTTTCTCCCAAATGGCTATAATTAGCTTAAAACCAAGTAGTATATGAGTAGTTCAAAGTATTCCTTCCACTGTATCATAGCATGCATTAGTCAATAATTTAATCTGCCACATGCTGTTCATTCACCTGGTTTTGCAAATTCCCTGTTACATCTCCTCTAATTTTCACTAATTCAAGTAATTTGTGTCATTTACAACTCTTGCCACCTTTCTGCTTACCCATCTTTTCCAGATATTATTAAATGTATTAAACATCACCAGTCAGGTATAGCGCTTCAGGGAAACTTTTGCCATGTCGAAGACTTCACATTTATTCCTACACTTTATTTTTGGTCTCTTGGCCAATTTTTAATTCCTGATAATACTTTACCTCTCAACCCAAGGCAATATAGGGGTTTGTTTTTGTTTTTTAATAACTGTTTTAAAATCCCCTGTTGTTATGGCAGGGCCTGAGTTGGTGTGTCCCGGAGTCTGTGAGGAGAATGCTTCTGATGATGAATTTGCAAAGGTCGGGAGGTTGTGTGAAGGCCAGAAGAGGTGGTTCAGGAAAGCTTTCTTTCAGGATGGGGTCTCCATCAAGTATGGATTGTAGTTGTTTAATGATACCCCATATGGGTTCCCGTGTAAGTGTGAGGTGGTAGGTGACAACTAGTGGTGTGCTGGCAGAGCGGGGTTTATTTCTGTATTGGAGCAGGTTTTCTCTGGATATTTGGGTGGCCTGTTCCAGGACACACCAACTCAAAGTCGCACCACATCCTGCCAGAACAACAGACGCAAAACCTGCAGACATATCTCCACTGCTACAATGATCAACACCTCCTCCACAACACACCTTTCAAGATCCATGGGCCCTACACATGCCTATCACAATGTGGTATAAGTCATCCAGTGCACTTAAATGCCGCAAGAATAATTACGTGGATGAAACAATCACTACATTCTCGAATGAACTCACACAGGAAAAAGGAAAAAAGACAAAAACTCCCTATCACCTACGGGTGAACACTTTTCACAAAGAGCTTCAATTCATAACTCTGCTAGACACTAAAAACCATGGACCGAACAGAGACACTGGATTTATGGTTTATTACAACAATCTGTAATCCACTAACCCCCTCTTTTTGTCCTAGAACTGCAAAGGTGTTAAGGAGCCACTCTACCTTGAATGGTCCTTAGAATATGTGTTAACTACTTATGCTAAACAAGCTTGTCTCTCTTAACAACAGAAGTTGCTCCAATACAAGATATTACCTCATCCACCTGTCTCTCTAGTATTCTGGGACTGACACTGCTACAAGTACAGTGCATACTCTTAGCTTCCTAGCAGTCAAGTGTAGACCCACTGATTCTCACAGGCTTTGTGCTTCTGATATACTTGTATATGAAAGTATTTCTTGGGGTTTTTTTTAGATCTTTGACAATTTCTTCCTCAAATTCCCTCTCAGCCCTCTTGAAAACTTCCATCTTAAAAGTGCTCTCAAATATACAAAGTAAACAAACTGAAAAGGAAGGAGAAGAATATATTCTCTTTTATCTTCCGATTATCGTCATCTAGTCACAATAGTATTTTTCTCCTTCCTTTTCAGTTTGCTTACTTTGTGTATTTGAGAGCACTTTACGTATTGTCTGCTTCATTGTTCTGTTGATGATGCACACCCTTCCTCAGGCTCAGCAAGAGGCTTTATGCCAGAAACAGTAGCAACAAAAGTGTGCACAAAGAGAAAGGAGAGAAAGATGAGTGGGCCTGAGCTTATTTTGATGTTAACTAGTATGGAGTTCCACAGTTTGGACCCTCCACTGACATGACACTACCTCCCACTCTTGAGGGCTTCACTCTGACACCAATCTGGAACATTGGTGTCTGAGTGCAGCAGTGTCAGTGAATCATGAACAAAGAGGAAGTTTAGCCTGAGAAAGTTTAGGAGCAGGACCAGGACTTTGGACTGGACCCATAAGCAAATGGCCAATGAGGGCACAAAGCACTTGAGCTCCAGTTGGAGTTTCTATATGAATAATCACCTGATAAATCACAGGTAGAAGGTGTTTCTCTCCATTGTCCTTACCTGATTGTCAAGAAGCACAGGTGAGATCTAATAAGACCCTAAGGTTTCTCAGATTTGTAGCCCATATCTGAAATATATATGATGTAGAACAGATGGCTATAAAAGAGTTTCTGGTTTATAGGCACTCAAATACTACATTGATCAGTCTACATGGACTAAAATAGGCTGATGCAGGGCTGAGATAGAAGGGACCAGAACTGAGGATTTGTTTTTTTAATGTGCAATGTCCTATTTTACACTTTAATATTAGAGTGTCTGAGTTCTCTCTTCAGTCAAGGGCATTTCAGTGTTTATTGACCTTCACTTAACTATTCATTTCTAATGTTTAAAGTCAAAGCACCCTAATATTTATTGGTGTATGTGGATAGATAGATAGATAGATAGATAGATAGATAGATAGATAGATAGATAGACTGTTTAGTTAAAGCTAGAAAAAACTAAGTTTTATATCTGCTTAAATTAAAACATTGTTTACCTGTCTGTATACATCAAACAGTAACGTCAGACAAGAATGAATGAATACACCTCTACCCCGATATAACGCTGTCCTCGGGAGCCAAAAAAACTTACCGCGTTATAGGTGAAACCGCGTTATATCGAACTTGCTTTGATCCGCCAGAGTGCGCAGCCCTGCCCCCTCCCCCCGGAGCACTGCTTTAGCGCATTCTATTCGAATTCATGTTATATCAGGCCGCGTTATATCGGGGTAGATGTGTATTTTATACTTTATTTAGAGCACACTTGCTTTTTAGTTTACTGCAAGTCTATACAGATTTGAATTAAGACACCTTGAAATGACTCCAGCTATCCTGAATACTGAAAGGGAAAATTTTCAGTCAGGCATTAAAATTCCTGTCATTGACTAAGCCACTTCTCTAAAACTCTAGGGTTGTATATATTGTAAGGTCATATTTAGTCTACAGTAAGACACCTATTCCAACTATTTTATTCTACTGGAAAGTACCTTCTTCATGAGTATTTTTACTGGCATACTTGGCAACCTCTAGTCACAGAAAACTAAGGATACAGGATGGTTATGATTCAGCTGTATGTAACACTTTTGTTAACCTCATTAAACTTGTAAGGGTGAGGTGTTATCATACAGGCATTACCATGTCCGTTCTAAGCATTAATGCAAATTACTAAATTCTGTGTAATGTAATACATAGTAGTTATTTAATGGACTGTGTTCTGCCACCTTACTGACTGTTAGAGCATTACCTTGCTATACAAGTAGCTCCATTATACATGAGAAGTACAGTGGTACTAAATTTAGATAAGGGTGGTAGAACTGGCCTTTATATTAGGATTAAGTTATAAGGCGACATCATTCTACTGACCCCAGACATTTCAAAATCATGAGTGGATATTGTGCATCCCACAAAGTTCCCTATGGGCTAGATCAGGGATTGGCAACCTTTGGCACGCGGCCCGTCAGGAAAATCCGCTGGCGGGCCGGGACGGTTTGTTTACCTGCGGCATCTGCAGGTTCGGCCAATCGCAGCTCCCAATGGCTGCAATTCGCCGTTCCAGGCCAATGGGGACTGCGGGAAGCGGCGCAGGCCGAGGGATGTGCTGGCTGCCACTTCTCGCAGCCCCCATTGGCCTGGAACGGCGAACCGGAGCCAGTGGGAGCTGTGATCAGCCGAACCTCCGGACGCCGCAGCTAAACAAACCACACCGGCCTGCCAGCGGATTTCCCTGACGGGCTGCATGCCAAAAGTTGCTGATCCCTGGGCTAGATCATGGAATTTCGGCAGAGCCTTCAATAAGGGGTATCACCACCTCAGGTGAAGCCCTGGGAAGAACTGGGATTCATAATCACACCTCCTTCTAGAACACCAAATTTGCACTGGGGGGAGGGGTGCCGTGTAGGGGAAAAGGAAGGGAAGAAACTTACTGCACCCTTTAAAGAGGTGCAGCTTACTATCTCCTTTAGAGAATCTCTACTTCTTCCTACTTTACTTCATGGCTGCATTAGGGCTAGGAACAATGTAGTCCTTATGCATTCTTTGCAGCTCATCTGCTCATTGTCTAAAGCTCTACCTTAACATTTTTTATTTTGCCTAACTGTATTCATGTGTGTCAAAGACTGAAAAGCGAGCACTGACAGTGTTACATGCTAAGTGAAATCTCACAATTGCCTATGATCATTTTTCATTTCTCAGATTTTGTTCTAATCTTCTGGAATCTAAGATGTAAATAATACACTGAGGAAGTGCCTACAAATATCACTTTTTAAAATTATGACAGTTAAAGCACAATAGTGTTTTGCCATAATGACCAAACAAAGTAATTCTTTATAAAAGCTGGTTGAAATGTTTCCATCTACATTGTTTTTGTATGGAAAACTGGGGTTTTGAACAAATTTGCAGTAAGCATCTACTTCCTGTGGAAAATTCTGACTTTTCATTTAAAAACAAACTTTTCAATTTTCAATTTTTGATTAAAAGTCAACATTTGACAAATGATTTTCCTTTTCCTTTAATTTTCTGTAGGAAAAAATCCATTTTCCAACCAGTTATACCATAATCATCATTAAGTCAACACCTGAAAAGAGTTATCACCTTGTAATATCTGAGACACTGCAAGAGAAGATGTTGGTGGTGATAATTGATAAATATTTTACTTTAATAACTTTGACTGCATTTGTTACTGTATTCTTTACAGGTCTAAGATATTGCATCATAAGAACTCTTGGAAGATTAATAGAATTCCTCAGAAAATTCTATATCACATCACTGAGAAGGATTTCAGCCCAGACAATTCAAATGAGATTAAAGTTCTTACCAGTGCTGTCTGTGTTCAATCATTCACTTTCTACATTGGCTACTGCCTAAAACAGTTGTTCAGGTTATAGCCGCCTGACAAATTTTACACATTGGACCTGCCTTACAAGGTGCTGAGGACTTTTCTAATGGTAAATGCTATGAATAATGAGAACAATTATTCATCTGAGCTACACCAAGTGACATCAATGGAAATTCTGAGAAAGCAATGGAACAGACCTTCTAAACACTTATGAGGCAAGTCTTTTTTTTTTTTTATGATGTGGCTTGTTGAATCTTTCTTTGTTTAGTCTAGTCCTATAAAAGGAACAATATTCATGACAGAGTCTATCCACAGTAAATGGCTTTTGAGAATAAATGTCTGTTTAATAGCCTGAAAAAGCCATTTATTGTCACATGTACTCCTCCACTATGTCCCCTAGAGAGCGTGTGAACAAGTAGAATGAGTGCAAAGCACTTTTTTAAATATAACAGAGAAATTATGCAATTATGGTATAAGAAAAACCCACATGTAATGTAATTATAACATCTGTATAATATAAATTCATGACTAATAATAACCATATGTTATATAAACTAATATATGCAATCCCAGGAACTATAATTAATTATTAAAATAAAATGAGTAAGATACAGCTGGCTCTTACAGTTAGTCTACAGAGCATATAATCATAAATATTTACAGTTGAATGCTACAGTACTTACTTGCCCTCAAATCAATAAAACCATGAAGAAGATAAACAAATAGCAACAAAAAATCCTTACAATTTGTTGGGGCTGTCTTAAATGAAATAACGTTAAAACAAATGCTTCTTTTAGAAGGTCCACCATTTCTTATCAGCAAGCACATATGAAAAGGCAAACATTCAGAAAGTGTTAATTTGCTCTCATGCTAAAAGCTTTTATGTCTAATTTCAGCCTGAGGTATTTTTTTAAACAAATTAATAAATCCTTGACAACAGAGATTTAACATTACGTCAGTGTTAACTACATTGGTGGAAATAGCACTATCCTTATAACATTTTATCAGTTTTCTAGTCTACCTTTTCCTGCCAACTTAAACAGTGATACATCTGGCTCTTAGAGATCTAGCTTTCATTAAGTCAATAGCAAAACTTCTACTGAACTCAGTGGGAGCTGGATTTGTATCTTAGAGAAACTGCTTAATTCACTGCTGATATACTGTAGTTGGGAGCATCTCCTTCACTTCACTGAAGTTCATTGGCACTGCACATGCTTATACTAGTGCAATTTCCCCCACCATTTAAAGTATTAAGACATTAAGTCCCATTTCAGAAAACAGAGAAATGCATGATGCAACTGCTGTGGCTTTGACTAGACATCAAAAAAGTAGCTAGGATTTCTGTATCACAATGATTTCTCAGATAAGTAATACTAATATAAGGAAACAGATTTACTTCATCAAAGAAAAATGCAGACTTGAGGGTGTTGCAAATGATAACCCTTGCTGGGTTCCATAAAACAAACTAGTTTTGTAACTTACTCAAGGGAATAGTCACTCAGCCTGATCTGAACACAACATCTTAACTAATCCCTTGTTTACACTTAAGTTCTCCCTCTGATTTTGGAATAGAAACTGATCTTACTGGTAAATTTAAAAAAATGCTAGGTTTGCTTAAAAAAAAAAAAGCTTTGTGCGTTGGCATAGGTACATTTGGGTCCGAGTGCCATAAATAAATGCATTTAGTAGAGCCACCTGACAGTGCTCGGGGGGGAAGCTGACAAGACCATGCCTTTTAAGTTGAGGCATGCGATCCTGCCATTAACTGTATTGCTGCCCATGCCTGTTCACAGCTGGCTTTGAAGTATGGTTCTATTGTGTAAGGTGACTATGTAAGAGCAGCCACCTTCTTACTCAGCACCTAAGCTGCTTCTTACAAGAATGAGATAGGTACCTGCCTCACTCCATGCAAAACGGAAACAGGAGATAGTGGTACCTTTCTATTAACTTTTAACCCAGTGGTTAGCACACTCACCTGGGATGTGGGACTCTCTTAGGTTCAATTCCCCCCTGCCTCTGCCTAGGGTGAAAAGTTTTGAACAGGGGTCTCCCACATCTTCGGAGACCACTGAGCAATTGTACATTCTGATGTAGGGATCCCACACTCTCTCCTGTTGAAGCTAGCTATTCCACTTTGGATAAATAATTAAAGAATCATTGTTGCCAGGGGACTTTGGGTTTCCTACCTCCCATGTGGGTGCCCTAACCACCAGGCTATGGAGTCATTCTCTTTCTTTCTCTCTGGCCCGATAACTATTTCTCCAAAGTGGAAAAGCTTCAGGAGAGAATGAGTGAGCCCCACATCAGAATATCCAATGGCTCAGTGGTTAGAGAACTCTCCTGAAAGGAGGGAGACTCCTGTTCAATTTCTTTCTCCCTCATGGAGAGGGCAGAACTGAATCTACATATCCCACATCCTGGGTGAGAACTCTAATGACTGGACTAAAAGTTATTGGGTGGGTTTCACCTCCTCCTGGATTTAGAAGGGGCCTAATCTGGTAGATGACCTTTGAGTACTCCTACCAGAATGGGCCCCACAGGCAAGATAAGTGGAGGAGTGCCTATCTTCCCCTGCGCTGTGGATCCCACTGGGGCTTAGGTGGGATATTAGTGCCCAGGTACCTAGAATGAGGCAGCAACACACATGCCTAGAGGCAGAAATGTAGGCACCAAAGAATTTTTACAGCAAAAATGTAGGTGCTTAATGAGTTTAGGCATCTACAGATTTAGGCTATATCTACACTTACAGCAGTGTGTAGAGTGCAGACAGCACATGCTTACCTAGCACAAGTGTAAATAGCAGTGTAGAGGGCAAAACATTGCTCAGGCAAGTAGAAAAAGTAGAATAGAGTGCCTTACCCTGGGGTTGTTCAGGAGTGTATGTACCCCACACCATTCTCTACATGCTCAAGCAGTGCCTCCCACATTTACGCTGCTATTTTAGCAGTGTAGTGTCCCACTGCCTGAGCCTTTTCCCACTGCAGTGAAAGGCTCCCGTCATGTGGAAAGGCTCCAGTAGCTCCCCACTGCAAGAGCCTTTCACTGTGACTGTAGTTACACATGTAGTGCAGGGCGGCAGAGCCTTCCCAAAAGTGAGGTGGTCAGGGGCCCCTACCCCCAAAGTCCCACCTTGCCCCTTCCCCCAGAGGTCGCTCCTCTTCCCCCAAGGCTCTGCCGCTGCCCTTCCTCTTCCCCCAGAGGCCCAGCCCCCAGCCAAGCCAGAAGCTGGAGCAGGGCTGGGGAGGCTGCCTCCTTCATCCCAGGGTGGGCTGGGCTGGGCTGAATGCAGCCTTCTGCCCATATTCCCACCCACCAGGCTCCCTGCCCAGGGCAGGTGGAGGGAACCAGGCTCTCCACAGCTGCTCACATGCCTCTTACCCCAACCCAGCTCTGGCCAGGGGATGGGGCCTTGGAGCTGCAGCCTGGCCATGTTAAGAGCTACGCAGGCAGCTGTGGGGAGCTGTGGTGGACTCTCTACCTGCCTATGGTGCAGGGGGCCCAAGAACAACCCCCAGCCTGTGTCCCTGCCCTCTGGGCCCCCACCCAGGGCAGGTGAAGGGTCCGTGCTGTGGCTCCCCACAGCTGCCCGAGCAGCTCTTACCATGGCCGGGCTGCGGCTCCAAGGCCCCACCTCCTGGCCAGAGCCAGGTCGGTGTAAGCGCTGAACAGGCAGCTGTGGGGAGCCAGCATGGAGCCCTGGACCCTCCACCTCCACCTGACCTGGCCAGAAAGCCTGGGGGCGGGGACAGGGGCCAGGGGCTTCTCTCAAGCCCCCCCTTACCGTGGGCAGGTGGAGGGTCCGCACAGCTCCCACAACTACCCAGGCTTCCCAGCCAGGCTCCACCAGCTGCTGGCCTGGCTGGGGCCTCGGAGGAAGGGGAAGGGAAAGGGGTTGGATCCGCCAAAAGTGGGAGGGTTATGGCCCCCTGAGCTGCCCTGTTCTGGCACCACTAGTGTAGTGACTATACTCTACATGCCCCCGGAAGTGTAGCTATAGCTTAGACAGTAGCGGAGAGAGGTTTTTGTGGATCACAATGGTACCTAAAACTGTGACATAGGCATTTAAGACCTTTTGTGGATCTAGGCCTCAGAACTTAGGTCAAATTTGCAGGACCACTAGGAAAAAACAAAAAAGTTCTTTACTTGAAAACTGAGCACATTTGATCTGGAATCAGAAACACAATAAATGTAGAACACCAAACTGACAATTTCACAGTCATTTTTTCAGTAGAACTGTATTTTAAGCATATGCAAAGCAATGGACCATTTGGGGCCCTGCTCATCTGAAGACCTTGAGTCCCAGGCAAGCACTGTAGTTTATAGGCCAGCTCTACCAATCGCTACAGCTGTAAAAGTACAGTCAACCACTCCAATGGGTGTGGTAAATAAACATCCAGACATAATGATTGATGACTTAGTGCCCAGGAAAAGGAAGCCCAACAGCACCCCTGTCATAGTGAGCCCACAACAATGCCCATACCCATTAGGACAGCTTGTGTGTGCCCCTTAATAAAGACATACCTATACCAGTGAGTTGGCTCAACAAAAAGCAGCTGTCTGAGGCTTAACTTTTATCTGGTTAACAGAACTGCACAAATTTTAACTTCCAAAGCATGCTTCTGTTTCCTTGTGGCATGACACTTGCCAGTTTATCTTGTGCAGTTAATGCAATGTTGAAAGAAAGGCTAGTTAATGAATGAAACTGAAATGATTACTAGCTTCCTCAGCCAGAGTCATGAGGTTATTAGAACAATTTACCTTACATTTAGAGGTCAATCTCAGAGAAACAATTTGCTCATAGAGTTCTATTTACACAAGAACTCAAAACATTTAAAATATAAAAGTGAAATTATTGATTTTATTAGACATTTGACAAGTTGGAAGCTTAAAGACAGATTCTCATATCTTTAAGAATATCAAACCTAGAACGCCAATGTGAATTGACATATTATGTAGTATGACATAGGAATGAACTAAATACTGTCCTGAGATGTGGGGTGGGAGGAGAGAGTATAATGTCAAAGTGATGGGTACATAATGGAAGAGGCCTATCAGTAAAATACAGAACAATCCTCGAATAGGTAAGAAAACTTGCTGAGATTCTGGAACCATAGTAAATCTGCTATTAGCAGATAAAGAGCATCAGATAAGAAATCACTGGAGTGTATTTTCCTTACTTTTGGATTGACTCAAGACACAAAACTTCTCCATATCTTTAGATGTCAACATAACTAAACAAAAAATGAAATCCTATATTAAATCTGTGAAAAATAAGGAGAAATGTTCCTTATTTCCTTTCTGATTAACTTACCAATACTAGATCTAATTTTCTAGCAAATCAGAAAACAGATCATGTATAATCATATGCCCATCTTTAGTTATCAGAAGTCTGAAGCCTTATGCAACAAGAACTGAACTCAACTATTACAATATAGAACTAAAATTAGTACAAGAAATCAAGGAGATGATAAAAAAGATTAATAAATTATTCTACATTAGTCATCAGATTTACTACATACTCTTAAGGGAAGTGATTCCATTCAACATATTTAAAGAATGTTAAGAAATTAAGTGTCCTAACTTGAGGAGTTTGACCCCAGAAAAAGCTGTATGATAAAAGCAGTTACTTGAGGAGACACCTTCATAGCAAGTTGAACTGGTTGCAGCTGGAACTTTTGTTTTGTTAGGGAAAGACTATGGGGGGGTCTGACCACTAGAACCTTTGCTGCAATCTGATATCTCTAGTTCTTCAGCACATAGCCGGTGGCAGGAGGTAATGATGAACTAGGAAAGCATCCTGTATACAGATTTGGGTTCCCAGCTTTATTTTTAAAAAATCCCACCCTTTTAATGCATGGGCATAGAGTGTTTTCTAACCATTAAGCATGCCCCTTACGTTTCCTCTGTAGCTTCAGTGATCCTCGAAAAGGCGTGGGAAAGCGACGATACTGGAGGTTCCACGCAAATTCCTTAGGAGTAGCCAAGTGGTCCCTGCTTCGGGTCCAGCATGGACCACCCCAGGCTCGGGATTACAGTGAGAAAGTTAACGTACGTGTGTGTGTGTGTGTGTGTAGCCTGCAGAGACTCACACAGGACGGTTACTGCACTGACCACCTTCGCTGCGTGCCTAGGAATCGCAACATGTTGCTATGCTACTTCTCTGTGGGAAATGAACGCTCACAGGCCAGGAGGTTCCTCAGAAGTGAGTGAAAATACCCCCGTGTAAATCAACACAGACACGGGACCAGATCTACCAGCGAGTGGCACCTGAATATCCCCACACCCAGGCGGGCAAGAGCAGCCAGAGGAGAAAGGCACTTTGCTGCTGGTGCTGCATCACTTTTTAAAGCGAGGTCCGGGCTAAATCGGCGGGAGCCGGGGGGCACTCAGCACCCGGATTAGAGTCCTTTTGCATCCTGTGAAATCCCATCCAGCCACACTGGCCCCTCTCTCTACCCCCTTCTCCTCCATCCACCCCACACAAGTAACTCGCCCCCAGGGTCCTCACTGTGCCCCGTTAGCCTAAAGGGTGGGAGTGAAGCAGGATCGGACCCGGGGTTTTGCTCCAGGTTTGGCCCGGGGGCTCTCCGGGAGGGGACGAGGGCAGTGTGCGCCGCACCGGGGTACTCACCGCGGCGAACACCTCGCCGGGCTCCTCGCTCAGCAGGAGCGCAGCCAGCACCAGCCCCACGCCTCGCCACAGCCTCATCTTGCCGCTCTCCCCGCGGCGCGCCCCGAGCGAGCGAACGAGAGGGACCGAGCGCCCTGAGCGGGGAAGCGCTGCGTGCTCAGCGCCTGGCCGCTCGCAACTCCCGGGCCCCGCGCGCGTCTCTCCTCTGCCCCGGCTGCAGCGCCTCTAAAGCCAAAGAGGCGAGGGCTGCCCACATCCCCAATCTGTGGGCGGCTGCCGCTGCCCCCTCCCCTCGCGGGCGGTGGCTACTGGGAGGAGATCCTGCGAGGCTGGCCAGTGTCTCGTCCCCTCTGCATCGCCCACCTCCGGCCGGCCAGTCCCGCTCCTCCGGCAGAAGGAAGGGGGCAGGCTCCCGCCTCACCCCACAAAATCCACCCCACGCTGCGGGCTGGGAGGACTCGGCGGCCGGTCTGACTCCAGCCCCTCGCCTCGCTGCAGGGGACCGGCTCTGCAAGGCGAATGCGCCCGGCCTGGGAAGCCTAGAGGGGTGGGAGCGGAGAGGTGAGTATCGGACACGCGATGGGGGGTGGGGGGTGAGGAGAGCCGGAACCGCTCAGCCCTGCTCTGATCGCTGGGAGCTCACACCTGGCCTGGGGCTGGCCCGGCGCTCCCGGTTGGCAGAGGTTTGGCTGGCGCCCGGGCAAGGCGTGCGCTCCGGTGGCCAGATGAGCGGAGACTCGGGTCGGCAGAGCCCCTGCAAAGGGCAAGGCTGTGCCTGGGGACAGTTAGCTGGGGGCTGGGACTATCGTTTCCTTTCCAAAGCCGCGTTGTACCTCGTGCGTCCCTCCAGGGCAGCATTCTCGCCCTCGCCAGAGGCGTGCCGCTTGGGGAGTGCCCCTTGCATCGAGCCGCCAGGAACACGGAGATGGGAATCGCTAGGCTAATGGGAAAGATCTAGCTCAGCCCATGTAGCCTAACTCCTGTGTGCACAGGACTGTTCCCTGCATGCAGGGTGTGTGACCTGCACATTCCTTACTCCTCTCTCAAACTGTATTTCTCCCTCTCGCGCTGGATCCAGGGGGTTTCCTGGGACAGGAAAGCTTTGCTGCTGGGAGCCCTGCACAGCACGGGAGAGGAAGCAAGGATGAGAAGCTCGCGGTCCCTCCTCTCACGTCGTGCCCTTTGGCAGTAAGTAGCTTCTATCCTCTCCATACATATTTCAAGTACTTGTTATGATGGGCACTTCTAATCATTGCCAACATGGGGACAAAATTCTCTTCAAATGTAGGGCAGGGGCCTTTTCTTCACAGTAGCCTGTAAAGCTATATCACACTCTGAGTGCTACAGCAGTACAAATACTGAATGCTGTTGTGTTTCTCCTTTCTGTACAGGGCTATGCAGGTCGTGCTGCTCTTGGTGTTGACCTCACTGTTAACTGGCAGAGTAAAAGCTGTAAGTTAAATGTCTTATCCCTTCATTGGAGGAGAGAGAGGGAAAAGGGAAGGGGAAGGGGGGAAATCCACAGCATTTTTATTTGAGGGGCTAGAGAATTAAGAAATTGCATTCTTCTTTGCCAAATGCCTGATCTATCTGTCATTTCCATTAAAAAAAACAACAGCCAGCAGATGACTTACACATTAGCATCTTCATTAAATGGTATAACAGAAACCCTAGAGTTCAGCATCCTTCACTATACTGGATTGCCTTTTGGGGCTTGCACATTCCATCCTTACACCCATTCAAATCAGATTATTTGTTAAAGCAATAGCAAGTCATTACAAAAATTAGCCCAAGATTATCTTTAGTGCTGTCAATTAATCGCAGTTAACTCATGTGATTAGCTCAAAAACATTAATCGTGATAAATCGCAGGTTTAATCGCACTGTTAAACAATAGAATACTGATTGAAATTTATTAAATATTTGTGGATGTTTTTCTAATATATTTGATTTCAATTGCAATACAGAATACAAAGTGTACAGTGCTTACTTTATATTATTTTATTACAAATATTTGCACAGTAAAAATGATAAACAAAATAAATAGTATTTTGCAATTCACCTCAATAGTATAAGGGCCCTACCATCAATCAAATGTTAACCCCACCCCTTGACCCCTTAAGCCCCGTCCACCTGTCACCAGAAGTCCCACCTCATGGGGGTATTACTTGGGGGGGGTCAAACCGGACACATGACCAGAAGCAAGGTGTGTCATGTGACCCCTCTAAGAACTCCTCGCACTGCCCTCTACCAATCAGGGGGGGTTTCAACTGCTGGGGACCACCCCCGAGAGGAGATTTGACCAATCGGGGGAATTCTGGGGCAGGGTGACCCGTCCAGAAGTGGTTCGTGTGACCCCTCTAAGAACTCCTCTCACCACGCTCTACCAATCAAGATGGGTTTTGGACACAGAGGACTGCCCCGAGAGCAGATTTGACCAAAATAGGGCAGGTTCTGGGGTGGGATGAACTGCCCAGAAGAGGGTCGTGTGACCCCTCTAAGAACTCCTTCCACCGCCCTCTGCCAATCAGAGCGCAGCACCATCACCCCATAAGTCCTAGCGCCAGGCAGAAGAGGCCATCTCTTACCAAGAATGCGTGTTTTAGAAATCATGGAAAGGCTGAGAGGAAACATGGACTCCTTCACCACTCCCGTGAGAACTTCGGACTTTGTGCGGAGAAAGTGCTACATCAGCGACAGTTCCGAGAAGGGCCCTTTGAGTCAACCGTTGATGGATACGTCGGAACCCAACCCTAAAACCCAAGCCCTCATGAGGCACCCCGATGAGTGTGACGGCCTCTCGTCATCCACCCCCCTGGAGGTGGAATGCGATCATGGCTCGGGAGAGTCACCAGCGGACAAGGTGAACGGAAAAGACGTTGCTCAGGTAAATGAATGATTAAGAAGTGATGGTCGAGAATGGGGTGTAATGGGGTTAGGAACTGACCTGGGATTGCGTGAATCTAAAAACAAGCAGTGGGGTGCTTACGCTGTTTCTTTTCTGAAAAATCTCTCAACTGCTCAACGATGCCTTTCTAGAGGCCTTTGAGAACTTACACATCGGTAGCCCTGTGGGAGTAAATATATCGTGCATCAGCTGTTTTTGCTCATGTCTGAGACACAGATCTCAAGAGGAAAATCTGGAAAAGGACAAAATGGAAGAATGAACCAGCTCAGACTCCCTCATGGTAGGGTGACCATTTTCACAGGCAGCTGTAAAAGGTCGTGTTAAACCAGGTGATTAATAAAACTTGTTTAAATGTGTCAATATGAATGTGTCCCTTCCATACTCAAGTTAGTAAAAGACGGTACAAGGAACAATCATGTCTATGCAGACGGCTCTGTTAAAGAAAATATATTACACCCCCAGGGAAGTTGGGACTTTGACGGGGTGAACCCTCTTTTTCAAGTGGCCAAAAAGCATAGTAAAACTTTAAATAGAAGACAGGTAACAGCTTGGCTTTCAGACCAGGATGCTTACACTTTACACAAACTGTCTCGAATACATTTTTAAAGAAACAAGACCACTGTTTCAGATGTGGATGCGTAATGGCAGGCAGATTTTGTGGATATGCACTGGTTCTCCAAACACAACAGCGGTTTTAAGTACATCTTAACAGACTGGGCCTTAGGCCTAAAAGATAAGACGAGTGGTGAGGTATCCAAGGCCTTTAAAGCTATTTTCAGCAAAGGTCGCGTGCCTCAAAAATTACAAACCGATCGGGGGAAAGAATTTTTAAACAAACCTTAAAGCAGATTGTGAAAGCGGCATGGTGTTCATCATTTTGTTACTAATAATGAAGTCAAAGCAGGGGTTGTGGAGCGATTTAACAGAACTTTAAAAACTAGGATGTGGAGATATTTTACAGCCCATAACAACTTTTGCTACATTGATGTGTTACCTGACTTTATAACGAGTTACAACCAGAGCTTTCACAGAACTATATGTACCAGACCTGTTGATGTTAACCCTTCAAATTCTCTGAAGGTATGTAAAATGGTTTACAGAGACGGTTTTAAAAACTGATTGTTGCCCCTTTTAGAAAAGGTGACCACGTGAGACTATCTAAAACCAAAGGAGCTTTTGAAAAAGGTTATGAACAGATGTTTACCGATGTGATATGCATAGTGTATGAAGCCTTAACCAGGGGCCAGAGACCTGTATACCGATTAAAAGATTATGAGGGTGAGACAGTTACTGGATCTTTTTATCCTGAAGAATTACAAAAATTAAACCCCAAACAAGACAGGATTTACAGGATTGAAAAAGTTCTAATGGAGAAAGGAAAGGGAGAAAAAAGCAGCTACTGGTGAATGGTTGGGGTGGCCCGATAAGTTTAATAGCTGGGTGGAAGCTTCTCAACTCTGTAACATTGAGACGCGAACAAAAACTATTCCTCCTGCAAAGAAAGAGAGAGAGAGAAATAAGCGATGGTGGGTTTTACATCACTTTGCCCAGCAATGCCAGCTCTGGGGCTTTTCCCCAAAACACCAGCTCGAACTTTACAATACAGCTAATTAAACCCTTGGATCTCCCGGGTGCATGGGAGGTGGGGTTAGTGGAAATACAATACCCGCACAGCTGGAACACTATCAATGAAGACACCCCTTTCAAAATCACCTTTGGAGATATGACGTGGAGTTTCATCCTACAATGAGGTTATTACTATTCCCTACCTGAATTACTGATCATATGAACAATACTGTGGCTTGTCACCCAGGACTGCCTGAGGTGGTCATGAACTACGACCTGGTGGGTAGAAAAGTTAGACTTAAATCCACCAATTTTACTTATGTGTTTTCTACCGGCGGATAACATTCTGGGTTTGGGCCCTAAGCACAGCATCCAAAATATCCCCTTCTTGGCAGACATCACAGGGGGTTTCAACTCCTTGTATCTGTACACGGATATCGTAGAACACCAGTCTGTGGGGGACTTTTCTGTTCCCCTGTTACGCTGCTTCCCCGTCCGAGGAAGGAACAACGAGTTTGTCACCATCACCTACGATAAACCTCATTACATCCCTGTCAGTAAACACCACATCGACACCATCACCATTGAAATAAAGACAGATCAGAACAGACACGTCTCATTTCGCTTCAGTAAGGTGATCATCAAGCTGCACCTGCGTCCCCAGTGAGAGCGAGATTTCTAAAAATCAAAACACTATTATGGCGATCCTAAAAAATTACTGCGACCCCACCATCTATAGGAACTATTACAAAGCCCAGACTGGATACACCCTTCCTGGATATCATGGGTCCCCCGTGATTTACGGGGCTGGCATGGGCGGAATATTCTGTAGCCTCTTTCAAAAAGCCATACCGCTTTTGAGGAGGGGGCTGGAGACTATTAAACCCCGCGTAAAAACCACTGCTCAAAACATAGCTAAAGACGTGGTAGGCCACGTCTCCCATGCTGTTCTGGAGAAGGTGGGGAGTTCAGCTTCACAGGAGGTATCGGGGCTGATGTACATTAAAAGGAGAAAGAGAAATGTGTCATACCCACGACGCACAGGTCCCCTGAAACCCTTTAAAAGAAGGGCTTTGACGCGCAGGGCTGGCCATAAGCGAAAGTCCAAGAGGAAGCCTGGACGAAAGAGGAGATGCTCTCCGCCTGATAAGAGAGATATTTTAATCAACATGGCTTTTGTTCACTGCGGGTCTGAGGAGTGCACCAAATCCAAACTAGACTTGTTCCAAATAGCCCCTACGCAAACCAACATCGAGAAAAGCATCTAAACCGAGGTGCCGCCTCTATCAGCCATTAAGGAGGCTGCCCCCCATAGACTTTTTTAAAGCAGGGAATGGCATAGTTTACATGGATTTAAACAACACACAGATGTACCTATGTTGCAAGATTGTAAAAGGAGAAGGAATTGAACTCGCCAAGGACGCTGAGGTGGGCCTGGTGAATGACCCCATGGCCTCTATTTTTAGTCAGTTGGTTGTCACGCTGGGAGACCGCCTCCTAAGCCAAAGCAACAACTGTTACCCTTACAGGGCCTTTATAGAATCGGTGCTCAATTACAGCGACGACACCCTCACCACACAATTTTACAGTGGCCTGTTTTACAAAAACACTACCAGACAACACGAAGAAATGGAGTTGGATGGCGGGAATCTAGGGTTTGTGAGGCGTGCAAAGCTGACAGCCCAGAGCAGGACGGTAAAGCCCCTGGGGCATCTACACAGCGACCTGTTTTTTCAAGGAAAACTTTTGTTGAACGGAGTGGATGAGAAATTTAAACTGATGCGCAGTAAAGATGCTTTCTGTTCAATGGGCAGTCCGGCTGAAGGCTTTAAACTGCACATTGTATCAGCGTCCCTTTTTGTGAAGAAAGTACAGGTGGCCCTGAGCGTCTGTCTGGGGCACGCGGAGGCCCTGCTTACCGCTAATGCTAAATACCCCTTGGACTGTGTGGGAATGAAAGTGTTTAGCATCCCTGCAGGCAGCAGGGTCAGTAACCAGGAGAACCTGTTCTTGGGACAGTTACCCAAAATGCTTGTCCTAGGGTTTGTGGATAATGATGCCTTTAGCAGAAGTTAAGCTAAAAAACCCTTTAATTTTAAACATTACAATATTAATTTTGTGGCCTTGTATGTGGATGGTGAAGATACAAATCAAGCCTTTGCAACCAGACTTCGAGGCAGTACACTGCGTGAGAGAATACATAAATCTGGTACCAGACGGCTGGTAAACACATGAAAGATCGTTCTCTGTTAATCGACCGTGAGGAGTTTGCACAGGGTTACACCTTGTTTGCCTTTGACCTGTCTCCCGACCAGGAATGCGCCGATCACTATTCCCTGATTAAAACCGGGAACCTGAGAGCAGAAATACGTTTTGGGAAGGCTTTGACGATCACCGTCGTGTATGGGGTTTTTGACAACGTCATAGAGATAAATCAGAGGAGAAATGTTCTGTTTGACTACAGGTGAAGATGGACACCGTGCAGCTCTCACGTGTCTTATCAACGGACCCTTACACAAAAAAGAATTTCTTAGATGTGTTCACTTGCAATTGGCTCCCTGGCGGCAAGCTGTCTCAGAGACCCCTAGGTTTAGTGGTCAACACGCATCCACACAACCAACCGGGTGAACACTGGCTCGCCTTGTATCTGGCGGAGCATAACCGTGGAGAGTTTTTTGACTCATATGGGCACACCTCGAACAGTGTGGTGTTTCCTAGAAGCATTATGAAATTTTTAAACAAAAATGCCACAGACATTGTGTTTCACAATAGACAATTACAAGATCCCCACTCCGTCGCCTGCGGCTATCACTGAGTGTTTTTCTTACATCATCGTAGCAAGGGTTTATCTTTTGACCGGATTTTAAAATTGTATTCTAACGACTTAGTGCAAAATGACCGGATGGCGATGAATTTTGTAAAAAATAAATTAAAATTCTTGGGCATGCCTAGCCTCGCTCAAAACATGTTTCAACAAACCCAGACGTGTATCTTGCAATGATTTTCATAGTCATGTTATCCAATAAAGCACCCCATGTGAGGGGTTTAAAGACAATTGATGTTTGGGTTTTTGTTCTTTTTTTTTTTTTTTTAAAATGGCCAATTCAGAAAAAGTACACGATTATGTTTTTTAAAAGTATAGAAATGTTTTATATAAGCAAAACATTACCAGTTTTAAAAATTTTAGAACATGAAAAACATCACACACTGAGCCATTTGGATCTTTTAGCCAATTTTCGTTTTTTAGATGGCAAAAAAGGGGTTACGGTTTCTTGATCCACCCTGGTGTCGGCGGTCGAGGCCTTCAGGCATTCCAAAAGATCTCTGTTGACCGTGTTGCCCATGATGGAAGATGGTACACTCAGTTCCACCATGGCATTCATAAGCACATCCCATCCTTTAGGTACATGTGTGCTAGGAACAGAGCGCATCTGGGTGACGGCCCTGACTAAGTCGAGCATGTTAGAACCATTAACCACAGAATCTTTGTGCACAAAAGCCCCTTTATCGTTCCATGAAGAGATATTTTTATCCTGACCAAGCTTATTTAGCCATACTAATGCATTTTTCTTATAACACTTATTCACGTTATCCAGCACCTCCTGAGCAACAGAGTCTGAAGTCTTTGGTGTTTCTGGGGGTTTGGCAGTCACACTCTGTTCCTGTTCTGGTAGAAACAGACTTATTTTCCCTTTATCCGCATCACTCTGCTTCAGGTACGTTAGGTACCTTTGAAGCACACCCCTGTAAAGTTTAGCCTTTTCATATTCGGCTAAGTCAGTTCTCTGAAGAACAGACTTCACTTCAGCATCCAGTAAGCGAGTTGCGGTTGTTCTGATATTTTCCTCTGACGGAGGGGGAGCCCTTAATTGCTCCAACTGGTGGCTGGGCACCAAGTACATTTTTTTTCTGCATACTCCATTATCAATAAGTCAAAAGCCCCATTATCAGAGGGATAGCAGAACTTAACAGAGGTCCAATAAACCCCACAGACTGCTTCACCAGATGCTTCTTTCTTTTAAGTGAAACCCTTTTATTACACCAAGTTTTTATAAGCATGCGTCTCTTTTTCAGCCCGTGCACTTGATTCTGGGTCAAAGGTACGTTTCCTTTTAAGGTATTGAGTGCTATTTCTGAGATGGCCACTACTAAATCGTCAGAGGCCGAACATAGTACAGCCCTCCTTTGCTGCGGAGACAATTTGCTAAGTAATTTTAAAAGGACCAGGTTTCTCTTCATGCAGATAGACATGTTTTTGGTCAGCAACCCCAGCTGTTAAAAAGGGGCCTGCTGATAATTCATCCCTTTTTATACCCAGCTGTTGTTCTTTTAAAAGTATAAACCACTGGCCAGTCTGGAGGGAAAAGACCAGTTCTTAGTCTATAAGCTTCTGGTGTGGAAGCATTTAAATCTACCACCAGGTCACCATAAGGTCTTTCGGTAGCATCCTCAAAAGCTTCTAGAAAGTATTGAGCTTTGCCGGTGTACATTTGCCGAGCGAGCGATTTGTAATTTATCCCTGGGGTTTTTGAACAGAACCATGTGCTTTGTGTTTCGTCAGGGCTTCGGAGCTGTGCTCCGGCTCCGCTCCAGCTCCAGGCAAAAACCTGCAGCTCCACTGCTGCGGAGCTGCTCCGCGCTCCAGCTCCAGGCTCCGCTCCAAAGCCCTGGTTTAGGTTAATCGTGCGACTCTTCCCTGACAAAATACATTCTGAACTTTATACATAATGCTCATGTTCCTGTGATGCACGTACTTGGTAAGGCTTTCTCGATTTCATCGCTTTCACAAGCAGAGTTCATCAGATCGTCTACGATAATCATATTTTTTACTTTATTGGTAGGAAACAAACGGTCATCGTCAAAAGCATCAGGCAGCCCCTCCACAAAATTGATAAAGGGATATTTACAGAACAGTTATGTTTTGTACATAATTCTATATTTGTAAATTCCACTTCCATGACAAAGAGATTGCACTACAGTACTTGTATTAGGTGAATTGAAAAATACGATTTCTTTTGTTTTTTACAGTGCAAATATTTGTAATAAAAATAAATATAAAGTGAGCATTGTACACTTCGTATTCTGTGTTGTAATTGAAATCAATGCATTTGAAAATGTAGAAAGCATCCAAAAATATTTAGATAAATGGTATTCTGTTATTGTTTAACAGCGTGATTAATCGCGATTAATTTTTTTAATCTCTTGACAGCCCTAATTATCTTCCTTTGTGGCCCAAGAAAAGCCACCAGATATGTGGAAAAGAAGACATTAGTGTAACACCCATGGCACACAAATGTGGGAAATTAACTTATGGATAAAATGATAAATATCTTCATTTGAGCACAATCCTAACCTGTAGATTGAGTGAGCACTTAAAGATACTGGTTTATGTTAAAAATCAAAGTAACATTTATAAATAAATTGTCTTTTTAAATGTAATCAATTCTTCTCTCCAAGAGGAAAACACTCAGAAGTTAGATGCTCTGTTGCAAAGATGCTAGTGAACATCATGCTGGGAACTTTTTAAATATCCCAGGCCATATTATACTGTCTGCCAATAAGTGGGGGAGGGTGGGGACATGGCCCAGTCCTTTTTGGAATGTCTGGGGCACTAAGGGCCTGTTCCAAAGTCCATTGTATTCCACAGAAAGACTTCCAGTGATTTCAATGAGCTTTAGATCAGGCCCTACCATTCCTCCAACCCTTGTGCTAATGGACTATAAAGACCTGGTTTATGGCTGCTCCTGCACAGGTGCCCAAATGAGAGTGAGACTTTGTGCACCTGTGCAAAGGCAAGTATGATTTGGCCAGTTGGGTTTTTTAGGGTATCATACATAATACTTTGGCTTATCCTACATTTTTTTCAGACTTTTATGACTGCATCTTTTGAAAATCTGTGTGATTATTTTTGTGTAATAAGTTGGTATAACAATTTAGGAAGTAGGAGGTATTAGTTTTCAGAGTATTTTGAAGCAGGTTTTGTAATAGTTACTATTCTATTTCGCACTCAAGTCATAGCAGCCTTTTGGCTTCTTAGGTGGTTGCTTATCCTCTGTGGAAGATTAAAGTTGGATCCATCTGCACCCTGGTTTGAGAGGGAACATTGAGTGCAACAGATTTTGGATCCACTGAGATTTTGTTACCAGAGAAAAGTGAAGCCAGGGAAGGAGAGGACCAAGGAGCTAAGATGCCTAATGTCACATGTCCCTTTTGCTAGTCATCTCCTCTTGACAAAACTTAGTACGCTACTGTGCTATGCAGTATGGGATATACTATAATGCATATCATTATAACATGTCAAATTCAAACAGCAGAAGGTGAGGGGTAGAAAGGGCAAGCACTTGGCACACGTAAGCCAGTGCTTTCACTGCTGGGGATCACCTAGGGTTCAAATGCAGTAGCAGTGACATTAGACTCTTAGGGCATGTCTACACTTACCGAGAATCGATGCTGCAATGATCGATGCACCTGGGGTTGATTTAGCGGGTCTAGTGAGGACCTGCTAAATCAACCACAGATCGCTGTCCCATCAACTCCGGTACTCCACCGGAAAGAGAAGAGTAAGGGAAGTCAACAGGAGAGTGTCTCCTGTCAATGCAGTACGTGTACACACCGCAATAAGTTGATCTAAGCTATGTCAACTCCAGCTACGTTATTCACATAGCTGGAGTTGTGTAAGTTAGGTTGAATTACCCCCGTAACGTAGACAAGGCCTAAGATGGAGTGAAAGTTGAGCCATTATTTCCCCAGGGCCAGCAGGATGAATGTAAGTGGGTGAGGCAGTAGTATATGAGTGACTGTGAGTGGGTAGCTGGCAGCACTACTGAAGATTGGTCTGGTGGATCTGGCACAGAAGTGGGATTCAGGAGAGCACAGTTCTATTCCTGGCTGGGCCCCCGAACTTCTATGTAACTTTGGGTTACCTCCATCCTTCATCTTCCCTCTCTCTCCCTGTATGTGTACGTATATGTGTCATAATATTTACATGTAATAGACTTATTATGAGGATTAATTCATTAGAATTTTGTGAGTTGCTTCGGAGAATTCCCAGGCTGGTTCCACCTGCTTGTCTGAATGTTGGGGGTGGAGGGCAGGAAAGGAAGACTAAAGGAGTAGGAAGGAGAATGTTTAGGGTTTGGACAAGAAGAAAGTGTCTTGGGACAGAGAAGAAGGAAAGGGTATAAGTTTTAGGGTGGATGTGAGTTATGGAAAAATCAGGAAGAAGAGACAAAAAATTGAGTGGATCTGGACCACAGCTCTCTCTAACATAGAAATAGCTTGAAGTTGTAGTAAGTACTGTAGTATGTGTCAGGAGAACTTACACAAATTTAAATTCTCAGTTTGTTTAAGCAAACAGAACTTTGGGTACCTATCCCAAATTTATCAAAATGTACAGATCTCCTTTCTTTCTGTGCTTCCTAGACTTCTTGCAATAGGTTTTCTGTTCATGCACAGCCTTTTTAAACTATGTTATCTTCCCCCAGCACTAACTGTTATCTTGTCCCTGTCCTCCCACAACCACAAAATGACAGAATAATGTCATTACATCTCTTGGTGCATGGATTACTAAAACTCTACACCTTTCTAGAGGTTTAGGTGCCATTTTAGCATTTTCTTTTACATGGTTTTAAATAGGGGCTACTTTTCATTTTAGCTACACCCTTATGGTGCCCTCAGATGGGAACAGTAGAGTCACAGAAAAGAAGATGCATAGAAGGAATTGAGGTGACATGAGAGTGAATATACTATACAAAGACTATGCAAAAACAGACTGCAAGACGTAGACACTTAAAGAAAATAACATATGCTAAAATGAACACAAATAGGGCCAAAAGTAGAGACTCTGGGCCAAAATCATCCCTCAGTGTAACTCTATTAATTCAGCAAAGTTGCACCAGGGATGCATTTGACCTGTGGAATCAAGGAGAGAAAAATAACCCAACATAGGAAAAAGGAGAAGAAAAATGATAAAGACGGATAAATAATAAAACTATGGGGCAAATGGTCCTTTCCGGCCCTATATTTGTATGACTCTACCACCCTTCCTCATGATGTAACCACCTCAGTGTGAGTAAGGGTGGAAGAATCTGGTCCTTCGAGTGCACCACACAAAGGTAAGAAGCAAAGGGAAGAATATTTGAAGGAGAAAAGGGGAGAGAGGTGGAAGACTTAGGGCCATTGTAATGAACTCTGTAAAATGTAAATGTTAGTGGGATGACATAGAGCTGTTGCAAACTTGGGCCAAATTCTGTTCTCAGTAATTTCATTGACTTGGAGTTACTCCTCATTTATGCACATTGTAACAGAGCAAAATTTGGCCCTTATTTAGATTGAAATCACATTTTATGAGGAAATTAGACATACTAGCTGAACTGAATATGGCTAAAGTTTTTGAGGGGCTGAGAAATGCCCCCCTGAATATTTCATCCTTTTTTGGTGTTCAGACTAAATTTACCTCACCATTTCTTCAAATCCTGGAAGAAATAGCAGGAAGATGAGAAGGGACTGATTCTCCATTCACTCACATTGATGTGATGTGGATCAGGAGTATCTCCACTGATAACAATGGAGTTATATTGTTGTAAAACCAACCAGTGGAAGTGGAGAATCAGACTCTGGCCTTCTATGAATGAGCTCTACCTTTGCTGAGAGTCAGATTCCTTAGAGCAGTGGTTCTCAAACTGGGGTCCATGGACCCCTGGGGGTTCACGAGGATACTCCAGGGGGTCCATGAGTCACATCCGAGGCCGCCGACCCTGCTGATCAACTCCTCCTTTCCAGTGCCTCCTGCACACCGGGGAACAGCTGTTCAGCAGCGTGCAGGAGGCACTGGGAGGGAGAGGGAGGCATGGCGATGGGACACACTCGCGGGAGGGGGTGGAAAGAGGTGGGGAAGAGGAGGGGCAGGGGTGGGAAGAGGTGGGGCGTTGGGGGTTGGGGTGGAGTGGGGGCGGGGCATGGGGCTGAGTGGGGGTTGAGCACCCCCAGGGAAAATTAGAAGCTGGCTTGGGGGTCCGTGAAAAATTTTAAATAAAAATGGGGGTCCTCGGGTTGCTAACATTTGAGAACTGCTGCCTTAGAGGTCTTGAGTCCTAGTTGTCTGTGTATTGGAGTGGGAATAAAGATTCTCTGACAGTGTCTCATTATGGTACCAATCCTGTGTGTGCCTCTTGCGCTCGCTCTCTCCTGGCAGACAATTGGCAGCAGATAAAAGACTGAACCATAAGAGAGACCATTCAAGAAATAAATACTGAACTTTTAATAGATGACAATGATATTATTAACTAGAGCGTGTGATGTCATTTAAAAAAGAAAAAATCAGCCCCCTCACACAAATATAGGTGTTCAGACAACAACCCCCTGGTTTTCATGTTTGTTCTGAAAAAAAGCCATACTTGTTCATTCAGGAATTTGTTAAAAGTTAAGCTCCTAGAAGAAAAGACTTTGCTTATTCAGCTGTTCCCCTCCCCTGCCCAAAGATCTTAGATGGAATTACAAACATTAATAAATGTATGTACACATTACATACAAAAACTACATTAAAGGAACATTATGGTTGCAAAATCAAGCACTTGAAGCTAAGAAAAGCCAGAATTAAGGTTGCCTGTGCAACCTAAATTCGGCCCCCTTGTGCGTATTCATTATGGTACCATTTCGGGGGCAGGGTTGTTTGTTTGTAACATCATCAGTATTTTTTCTACAGCACCTCATTCAGTGCACTGGATGGAAGGTGCTCATTTTAATGAGTAGCTATTCAGTATATTGTTTTATTGTCATTGTTCCAAGTGTGACCTCCAAGCCTTATTTACTACACATAATACAGTGTTCTGAACACAGAATTGTTAACTTTCTCATGGACTTTTCTATGGTGCTCATCACCATAGTATCTAACCCAGTCTTGCTTCTTCCCCATGCCTGGGTCCCCAATCCCTGTTGCTCTGACTCAGTCCCCTCCCCCACCATCCTTGTCCAGTCTGTTTCTCTCACTCCCTGGCCTCTGGTTGTTTCCCCATTCCCCACCTGCCCACATTGGCTCCCAGTCTCCCATCGTAGGCTTCTCATCCAGTCTCGGTCTTCCATAGCTCCTCTTCCCAGTTTCTGTACTCCCCAGTTCCTTGTCCCTGCCCCTTTGCCCAGCCAGACCCAGTCTTTACACTCCTTTGACTCCTGGTCCAATCTCAGTCTCGCTGCTCCCCCTGGATCTCAGTCCCTGTCTCCCTACCCAATCAGTCTAGTCTCCCCACCACCCCATCTACCAGTCTGTCTCCCTGCCCAGACAACCCAAGTCTTCCCCACCCTGCCCACCTGGTCCCAGGACTCCCAGTCCTAATATGTCTATGCAGCCAGTCCCAATCTTCCCACAGCCTGGCTGCTAGTCTTCTTTCCAGCCAATCCCAGTGTCCTGCTCACTCACTTCCCAATCTCACTTTCTCTCCTCCCAGCTAGCTTCCAGTTCCAGTACCCACCCCCACCTGCATAGGCTCCTTGTCCCAATCTATTCTCTGCACGTACCTCAGGTCCAGCTTTTGTCCCTTCTGCCTTTGATTCAGATGGCTTCTCCATGCTGCCTAGGCACTAGGAGGGAGGTCATTGAAGAGTCTCCCCACTTTCAGTTCTGGTGCCTGGCCCCATCCTGCCCTGTAACAGTCAGAATTAGCAATTACAGGGGAAGTCTTGCATGAATCCTGCAGCCCTGAGTTGGAGCATGCTCATTGTATACAAAATTTTTGGAGAATTTAGCTCTGAAGCTCCAACAAGTCTCTAGTGAGCATGTGCAAACTGCGATTTTTTTCAGAGGGTTACTTTTATCTACATTAAAGTCAAAAGGTGTTGTCAGTAGTAAGAATGTACATGGTGCCAATGCTTTACTGTTGTCACAGAGGAAAGGCCTTTCTTCCAAAGAAGAAGTTGCAAAGTTATACAGACTTCCCATTTAAAACAAGTGTTGCTTCATACCTGTGTCCACAGGAAATTTTTCAGAAAACTTCTGAATGTGGAATCCTGACCCCACTGAAGTCGATGAGTGCTTTGCTGTTGATTTCAGTGGAGCCCGGATTTCAGTCATAGGCCTCCTCATGACAACCCACAGGCCAGCATTTTGACATTTGGTCCTTAAGCTAATTGGCTGTTATATTTTATTTATTCATATTATGGCAGCACCCAAAGGCTCCAGTTGGGAATTGGGCTATATTTTGCAAGGTACTTTACAAACAGGTCATGGTCCCTGCCCCCAACAGAATTTGTAATCTAATTTGAAACAGGATGAAATAAATAAGCATTCCAAAAATAGGAAAGAAGGGAGGACAAGGGTAATAAGTTCATCTAGTTACATACGCTAGCTATTTGCACAACTTGATGTTCTCATCTTTAAAAACTTTTTGAAAATTAACATATGTCAGCTATTTGCAACTACCACTCACCCTATTCTTTGTGAGTTGGCTGATTTCTTGTAGGAGTCACAACAGAAGTGGGTCTCGAGGGATTTGAAGAAGGAATGGTTATGACCTTATGGACTATTTTAGGGAAGGCGTTCTGTGTGTAAGGTGATGTGCAACCACTAATTCAGGCATGAGTAACTTAAAAAAATCAGGATAGGCCAAAAAGATGTCTTTGTCCTATTGAATTGGATAGAGCCATGTACAAGGGAACAATAGGAAAAAGATGTTCTGATCTATTTCCAGGACCTCTGTTAAAAATGAATTCTTTTGATGTGTGTATATAAATATTATTTTTCCATTCATATAATGCACCTATCAAACTCTAGGTATGTTTATAATAAGCAAGAAAAACCACCACCATTATATTTCTGCCAACAAATGGTAACGTCAATGAAAAGCCCACTGGAAAACTACAACAGGCATCTTTACTTAGTTGTTCCTGTGAATAGGTCAGAAGTATAGTCCACAGACTTATGCAATAGTAAGGTCTGTGTGGCATGTCTGCCTTTATAGAGTTATTAAACACTAACATATAGCACATGCTACATAAAGTAGAAGAAAGAAAACTCACTCTGCCTTCTATTCCAAACCAATAAATGTCTTAGTGGATGAGGATAACAGGTCTATACATTTTGATATCGTGGGAGAGGAGATGAGGTCACTTTAGGAGTTATTACTGTTTTGGAGATGGAAATCTGACACACTAAATTAGAAGGTAGGTATGTATGGAGTCTTGATTTTTGTCAATTTTTTAAAATATATATATTTGTGGAAATCTGCTGAAATGGTTAAGGATAGGTTGCATTTCGTACAGTCCTTAAAGTGGTACATGCTTGCTTTAATATATGAACATCACACCAAAATAACACATATGGGTTGTCCTTCTAAGTCTCTATTATGTGTTTGGTTTTGGTTTGGTTTGTACTTGTAAGGAAATAAAATTGATTTGTGTCTCCAAACATAAGGTATTTATGGGAAGATTAAAACTACAGTGTGACCTGTTCAATCATGTCAGTACATTTTTAAATTTACAACATCGCCATTTAATATCTGAGAACATTCATTATTTTATTAGATTCTTTCTCTTTGGACTAGCACGATCCATTTGTTTGAACACAGTTTGTTTCCAAGCAAAAAAATGTTGGGGAAGGAACAGAACTTTTACCGCATTGTGTTACACTAATCCAGGACCTTGGGGGATTCAAAATGGATTTATTAGTTGAAGATTTTGCCTTCCTCTCACCAGGGGTGTGCCAACTAAAGTGTCAAGGAAGGTTGTGCCTTCTCTTTTTTCCTTCTCCCTTGGGGAAATACTGTGCTGCTCTAATTAAGCTATCTTGTTAACCATGTTGGCTCTCTAGGAACTCAAAGTGCTGTACATGTTTGCAGTATATTCAGACATTTAGCAACATATTGTTTTAATTAATTTTGATCCAGTAGCTGATAGAGGCAGAAGATTCAGCTCATGGTTCCAGAAAAAGTCTTATATCATACAAACCTTTCCTGGCTTATTAAAGAGTGATGTTGATAATCAGTTTCAAATGGTCTCTTCCTCTTCATTTGGAAGGATGAAGGCTGTGACAGATGATTATAGAGTTATAGGGTGCTAAAGTAGATAGAAAATAGGGTGTCTCTAGGATCTATGAAGAAAGATAGGGGGCAAAGGGCATGTGAGGATATAGAATGAACAAACATGAATACATGTGAATAACTATCCCCAACAATAGTAGAGTAGTTGGTGCAGTTCATGGACGCTGCTTTCACAGTCTCAAATGCTGAGTCTTTAAAACACCAAGGCTATGTCTACACTACCACTTATGTTGGTATAACTTATGTCACTCAGGGGTGTGTGAAACTTATTTCACACACCCCTGAGTGACATAAGTTACACCGACACAAGCGTCAGTATGGAGAGCTCCCACCGACGTAGCTACTGCCGCTTGTTAGAGTGGTTTAATTATGCTGACAGCAGAGTTCTCTCCCATCGGCTTAGAGCAGCTACACGAGGCATCTTACAGCAGTATAGCTGCATCAGTACAGCTGTGCTGCTGAAAGCTCTCTAGTGTAGACATAGCCTAATACAGACCTCCATTTCTTGTCACCATTTTATTTCCTGTTACTCCCCTTACTATTACATGGTAAATGGAAACTGGGAGAATAGTAGGATTTGTTTTGTCAGAAATATTATAGTGGTGTTTTTTCTTGCTTTTTATAAACATACCTAGACTTTGATAGGTTCATTATATGAATATAAAAATAATATTTATATGCACACACCAAAATAAAAGCTAGCTAGATATTAATTAGCAGTCTATGTTGACATTCATAGTCACTATTTTTTCCTCTGTATTAATAACTCCTATCCTCATCTCAGGGGAGAGGGCCTCTATTAAAGTTTTGACTGTCTGAACTTCTAAGTCATCAGTAAATGTAAAGAAAAAAATCTTTCTCACCTTGTCACTGAGAATAATTATAGCCCATGAAACAACAAAACCAGGGCAATGATTTTTTTTTCTTAACTTTATTTACATATTAACTTCCACCCCACCTCATAAAACAAGCTGTGCTCTGTAATGCAACAAGCACTCTAACTTGTCTGCCTATGGAAAACAGATGCACATTTTTATTTCATCTGTTGTATGAACTCCACCTTTACAATTTCTAATGGAAGCTACGGTATGTCCCCCTCATCACTACCTTTGTGAATTGTAAAAACTTTTATTTCCTCTTATCTGCACATTTTCATTGGGCAATATGATCCACACCCCATCATCAATGGCATTTTGAGATATGTTTTGTGCAGTTATTTTGTGGAATGACGCGAGCATTAAGAGAACTAAGGAAAAATAATTGGTGATCAGCATGATCAAAGACATGTTTGCTAGGACACTTCAAAGATCACATTTCATTAATTTTAAAATTAGGGGCCTGAGTCTGCAATGTTTATTTACATCACATGAGTAGTCTCTCTAAAATCAGTGTGTCAAGATTACTCTTGTAAATAAGGGTTGGGCTTGATTTTTGGCAGTCCTTAGCTGTAGATTTCCTTGCTTAAAATATCTCCATCACAGGCTGATGATTCCACCTGTTGATTGTTCTACTACAAAGTATACTTTTTCATTCATATTTCAGAGGGCTGCTAAAGATTTTCTATTTTGGGTAAGGACAATGTTGTTTGTCTGAAATTTTTCTAAAATATTTCAGGCAGTGGAGGACTGTCTGTTCCCTAACCTTTCCTCTGCCTGCGTTTGCCAAGTTACAGTATTTTGTTTTGTTTTCTTGTTCTTGTTTTTTCATGATTATGCCTCATTAGACAAGTATGGTCACTTCTGTACTGTCACATATTTTTGCACTGTCCGCCAGCTAATGCAGTTCTGAGTGCATCTGTAACTGGTGAAAATTTCCTTCCAGAGCAGTTTCCTGAAACTTGTATGTCAGCTGCTAGTGCCTGATCCGGCAGATTCAACGTAATAGATAACATTCCATAGGCAACTGAGCTGTGCAGTGCCCAGAAGGCAACAGTTCCTGGCTCCGCAGGAAGGTGACCTATTCAGAGCACAGGCTGACCTACTGCGGAAGCCATCAAATTGAAAACAAACTTGTTCTTCAGCTGAGAGTTTAGGAGCTTCCTGTAGGAAAAGAGCTCATGCAAATTAGCTCTTCACCTTCTGTGCTGAAGTAGTCTCAATTCTCAGGACCTTCAGTGCCCTTCAGTCTCCTCATCCTCAGCCTTGAAACCATTTCTAGTTTAGAGCAATTCTCCCATGTAATGGTAGAGGTTGGGGATATGGACGTTTCCAGATCAATCTTCTGAATCTTGGGGTGCTGAGGAAGGTCATCTACCAGTCATTAGAAATACTTACAAGGCATCTCCCCTTCATCCCCACAGTGTCAAAATGGGCCTTCCACATTGCACTTACACTCTCCCACCTCTCCTCATTTTCACCAAAGTGTATCAGCTTTTTATAAACTTCAGCGTGCATGTCCACTGTGTTGCTCTGCCTCCTGTTATACGGGTTATCAAATAGAGAAAGGTCCATTGTACTTGGACCACAGCCTCTTTATGCTTTTACCCAAGATAATTGACATTCAGTCCGCTGGCTACAGTCTCCTGGCCCCCTAACTACTGTTAAGGCATCAGGGAGCACCTTAAGCATGAGAATTGAGCAGCTCAACACCATTCCCAATGTGTTCTGGGCTGAGTCATAGACAGAGGAGTGGGCAGAATGGAATGCCTACTTCCCTTTCAGAACTGGGAATAGCCTCTGGGGCTTCAGAGCATGGGAAGTCTGCAGATCTCCCTGGGGCCAGCAGCCAAGATAACATCTGCTGGAAATGACCCAAACATTTCTGCCTTAAACTTAGAAATCGTAACTGACATATTTGTTTAAAAATGAGCAGGGAAATGTTAGAGCTTTCCTTAGGAAACTTCAAATCTAGGGCCAGATTATGCTCAGCTGCTCTGCAGGTGCACAGCGGAGTACAGCGGGTGAAAGCAGCCCACATCCTTTGCCCCCTTGTGCACACATGCAGCAGCAGGAACTGTCTCTGTATTCATCAGAACACAAAGACTGCTTTATTCATATGTGAAGACTGAGGACTTAGGGCTGCCACTTCTCCAGATGGCCCGCATTGCTGTCCAGGTATACAGTGTTGTGTGTGCTTCATTCCCTGTTTTTCCCCTGGCACGTTGGGGAGTTTCTGAGGGCTCACTACTGCCCTCGATGCAGAGCTGTGCTTAAGTGGTACAACTGAGCTCACAGAACATGTTAGATGCATAGCAGTGGATGAAGAAGCAATTCAGACTTCACTTCCTAGTTTCTTTGTATTATTTATGTTTTGCAACAACAAAAAGGGTTTTAATTCATGGAACGTGTATGGCTACATCTTGAAGACCTTACTCAGTTCTCTGATGCCAAAAATGTATTCCAGAGCATGCACAAAAATCAGAGCCAATGACTGCAATAGGACTTTACCTAACTAAGAACTGAGGGTTCAGCAAATGAGCCATTTGTGTTAAAATAAGACAAACATATGCAGGACTTACTATTCTTAATATTTTAGGTGTCCTTTGCAACAGTAATTATGCATCATTCACCTGA
Organism: Emys orbicularis; assembly: GCF_028017835.1. Classification (NCBI taxonomy): domain Eukaryota; kingdom Metazoa; phylum Chordata; order Testudines; family Emydidae; genus Emys; species Emys orbicularis. The sequence continues at coordinate 259,770,563 of NC_088683.1, read as the reverse complement.
ATGGGAAGTTTATCCACAGACAGAAAAATCTCGTGATTATTTCAATACAAGTATGTGGTGTTTAAAACATGATGCAATTGCAGTTTATTGCAATTGGGAAACAAGTTTCATGACAAATGTATGAAGAGACTGTGATGTCTTGATGAAACCCATTTTGTCCAGGTCTATGGAACTTTTGAAGAGTAGGGAGATTAAAAAGAACCATGTTTATATAATGGCAGTGTTCAAACGAACTTACAAAAGCAAAGGAATCCAGAGCCTTCACTTCAATAGCCTCTTTTGTCATTCCTAAGAATTAGCAGAGATGAGCCTCTCGGAGAAGGGGAGTGCTGCTGGGGGACTTAGAGGGGACAAATACTCTGGCCAGTCTGCCTAGCAGGTCCCTACTCATCAGTGAAGAGCCAAACGATTGTTATTCACTGGCTTCTACTTCACTCTCCATCTGCCCTTTGATCTGCTGCGGCACGGAAAGCAAGTAGGACTATACCTCTGCTCCAGCCTGCCCGCTTTCATCCCAGGGCATTCACCCACCTAGAGTGGTCAAGAGAGGGGGTTGTGCACACACCGATTCTTTTCTCCCTCCTGACTCCAGAACAAAGGGGATAGTGGGGAGATGAGTAGAGACCAGTTGCATCAATTATGTACAATTGCCAGGGGAGCAGGAGAGATCAGTGCTCAGCTGACCAGCTTTAGTTTCCCACCCATATTCTCTCTTGACTTTCCCCTTTGTGTCCATGGCAACAGCTTTAATTTCTTCGGCAGAGCATAGTGCTTCTGCCCTGCCCACCAAACCTTTAATGTTGCCGTCTTTGAAAACTTTTATGCAAAACACTTTAATGAGATTTTTCTTCAATCACAGGGAGTAGGGAAAGGTAATTCTCAGGACTCTCTGCTTTTCTCTGGTCCCGGGAGCTAATGGAACCATAATGCCTCCCTCAGAATAGTCAAACTGGAAAGGGGAAAGATGTGATGCAATATGCGTAGCTGTCTATATTTAACTTATCTATATTACAATTATCTAGATAGGCCTGGGACTGCTGGACAACTTGTGTTCATTCTGGTGGATTTAGGCTGCTTTTTAACATGAACTTCTTAGTTATCAATCTATACTGGACTCCTCAACATGGTATCTGAGCACCTTACAGAACTGTATATGTCCAACGTGTAGTTTAATCAGTGTTGATCTTTGGTTCTCTTGCTTCTTCCACTGTATGGGAGGGAAAGGTTTCCATTAATAATAACAACAACAACAACTATAATGACAATAAATAATGAATGTTGCTGTTGTCCTCCAGGAGATGAGATCTGTGATCATTCTAATATCTTGAGGAAGGGAGTTCCAAAGCCAGGGGTCAACCACTAGGAAAATTTTGCCTCCTGTTCTCGTCCTTTTGATCTAGAGATCCAGTGTCCTTCAGGAGCACAGTATTGTGTAAGATCATGGGTACAGAGAGAGGGGTCACTGAAGTAGCTTGAGCCCAATGCAGTCATTATCTGAAGATAAGGATCAGAGCCTTGAATTTGTTTCCATGAGGAATCAGTGTTGTCTCTACAGTGACATGTTAACATAGGGTGACCAGATGTCCCGATTTTATAGGGACAGTCCAGATTTTTGGGTCTTTTTCTTATATAGGCTCCTATTACTCCCCACCCCCTGTCCCAATTTTTCACATTTGCTGTCTGGTCACCCTATGTTAACATCACCCTATGTTACTTAATAAGTAGGCAGTCACACTAACTGGCCTGTTGTTCTTCCCTGGGAACAATGCCTTGCAATAGCTGAGCTTGAAAGTCACAGCTTCGTGAATCACTATGGTTAAGCCAGCATCCAACAGGATGAGGCATAGCCTTCTGGCCAGTCAGAGATGGAACAAAGCATTTTTGGCAGCTGTTCCTATTTAGGAATCTAATTGCCACTTAGGACACTGAGCTTGCAAACTTGTTTATGTGATAGGAGTTGGACCCTCTTGAATTATGGTGATGCTGTGGTTATTGCTAGTTCTCCTAAATTTTCTCTTTTTTCCAGATAACGTCATTTCCATCTTTCCTGTGTTTCACTTCAATCAGCTGCTTATCAGCTATACATTAATATCACTTAGACACAAAGAGAGAGGGGCCATTTCCTGTGATGGACAAAGAGTTGGGAAGTCATTTGTGCAGTGTTAGAATTGAGGTCGTCAATCTCCCCCTTAGAGTTTTACGTATTTATTGAGTAGGCTCAGGGTACGGTTACAGCTTTGTGAAACTGCAAAACTGATACAAGTTTCAGACTATCTTAAAGATCTCCTTTCTTAATAGATCAAGAGAGGTGAAAATATCCACTCCAAATCCTTCATTATTTGCCCCACAGACATAGTGCATAGTGATGCAACAATACGTGGTAACTTGTCACAGTGACTCAACATAGCAAAAGTTTAATCCTAACAAGTCCAACATCTACACGGCAAAATAGGTATAAGTGCAGAATGTGCACTTATTCCAACAGCGCAAAAATACATTTTTAGAGGGGTTAAAGAACCTCAAAATTGGGGGGATTCTGGTTGGTTCAGATAAACATCCAGAAGTTGGATTGAGGCTCCTAGAAGAACCCCTGAACTCTCATCTAAAAACCCACCAGCAACCCCCACACACGCACACGTGTTGTCTTTTGGACGAGACCTCTTCCTCGTTCATTGAAATAGCAGGTCAGTTCACACTCCATTGCTCTTGAGGTCTGGGCTGGTTTCTTTCAAGCCCCTTTGACCACCATTCTTTCTTCCCCTTGGGTTCTCTTCAAATCCCCATCTCATCTGTTCAGCTGCCTTTGCTGGTTGCTGCCTGAGGTTGCTTAGTATTAAATAAAGGGGAAACTCTTCTTATAAAATATAAAAGGTATTTTAAAATTAAAATGTAGATTTTCATTTTCTTTCACTGGTTCAGCCTGGGCATAAAGATGAGAAACTTCCATGGGAGCACTTTCCTTTATATATCAGGGTTAAGTTCAGTCTCAATATTTCATGCATTAGCATTTTCAGAAAATATGGCTAGTGAGGCCAGCTGCCTTTTGATTGTTTTAAATCTATAAAATGAACAAACACTATGTACAGAATGGTTAACATATCAGTCATTCTCTCTCTGATTACAGAAGTAGTTTGTTGCAGCCAGTTTCTCCTTCTTGAAATTGAGTATTCTACTAATAGATTACCTATTTTATCTCGGGATGTGTGTAACAACTGTGTTTTATAAAGAGAAGAAATCTTGGTCACTGCTAATCTAACCTATATCCAAAATTCTTATTTTTTTCTTTAACTAGGTAGAATAAAGTCTTATCGACTCCTAACTCTGGGGGCACTATAAATGCTTTAAAAATCGCATGTTTGTGAAGAGTGTAATCAAAGTAAGATTCTGGTATCTTATTACATGACTTGTGCCTAATTATTTTAAAAAAGGTAATTGTTTTGGTGCCACAGAACACACACTCTACTTGTTTAACTACACTACATGGTAATTATTAACTGTAATGCCAGGGGCATATCATACCATCAGACTTTAAGCAAATGACACATTGACTTCAACAGGAACATCTGCTTTAAAATTGTTGCAACCATATGGCCTAAAGCTTTAAATTGATTTTTAAAATTTGTTGTTATGGGTCTGATACAAACCTCATTGAAATCAATGGACAGTCTCCCATGGATTTGAATGGCTTTGCATCTGGTCCTAAATTATCAGGGTTCTCTGCTACAGTTCTCAGTAACCTTTATAGTGTGGACTGGGTCTAATATACAAGGTAACAGCTAATCAGAACACAGCTTGTGTGTGTGCTGATAAAGTGTTTTTTCGTTAATGGTTACAGTTCTGTTTTCAGGATCGTGAAAGTCGTCTACAGCCTCACTAAAATTAACACTGAGTGACAAAGTGCTTGTTTATCAAATGTATACATGAACTCTGCTTTTAGATTGGTATGTAGTCATTCTTCAAATTTGTGTATTTGAGCTGAGAAATGGTTCAGGTTTATTTTTACTATAACTAGATTCAATATTTTTTTCTGGAAGTTAAACACTTAAAAGAAGGCTATTTTGTAGCAATCTGGTTGTAATTAGAGATATTTTAAAAGCCTTTAGATTCCTTTCACAACATTATTTAGATCCTCAAACTGTGAGAAACTTGAAAAACATAGTTCTGTTACATTTTTCCCATCAGTAATGGAATTTTCCTTTTTATTGTAGAATGCTCTTATATCACTGAGCCATAACATGCTCCCAAATTTTTCTGCATACATTGCTTTTTATTAGTAAATTGATGTCTGAGGTTAGATTTACAATCATAGTCCCTTGAGTTGGATTCCTGTTTAAAATCATCCAGCTCTTTTTAGTATATGTTAGGACTATAATATTGCATTAGATTTAAATTTTTGTGTAACACTTTTAATACCTAAGCACTGGGCCAGGGTTACAGATGTAGAGTAAACAATAGTCATCAATAAAAATGATGGATGGGGAAAAACTGACAATTGGTAGCCTCAGTTCATAAGAAATATTGGAATCAGATCAAATTCAGCTCATGGTCAGAATTTGTGAAGGGGGGAATGAAAGAATTTGTTAGTCAATGAGTAAAACTTAATTTAGCTGAGTTATTTGTAGCTTCATAGATTTTTTTTTTTTTAAATGCCAGCAGGGACCATTATGATCATCTAGTCTGACTTGCAGCATAACATGGGCCATGTATTTAATCTGATGATTCCTGCATAGAGGCCATAACTTCTGGCTGAGCTAGAGCATGTCCAGTTTTGATATAAAACTTCAAAGCAACAGAGAATTTACCATAGCCCTTGGTAAACCGTTACAATAGTTTATTATGCTCATTGTTAAAAATTTCCAGTTTGCTGATTTCAGCTTCCAGCTATTAGAATTTATATAGCTTTGTCTGATAGATTAAAGAGCCCTCTAGTATGCGGTATATTCTCCCTGCTTAGGGATTTGTAGACTGTGATCAAGTTGCCTATTATCTTTCTTTTCGTGAGCTTAAATAGAATAAGTTCCTTTTAGTCTCACAATGAAAGGCTTATTTTCCAGACTTGAAATCATTTTTGCAGATCTTCTCTGAACCTTCTCTAGTTTTTCAATATCCTTTTTGAAGTGTGATTACCAAATTTGAGAATTCCACAAGTGATCTCACCCATGCTGTGTTATGAAACATTGATTATGTGTAGTCTGTGCTATAAGTTGGAACTATATTTGTAACTGGATTCAGAGACAACCAGCAAGCACTGGGACCACTCGCGGTTTTATAAATTATAAAACCAGAAGGGACCATTGTGATCATCTTTTGTGACCTCCTCTATAACACATGCTATGGGACTTCCCTGGATTAATTCCTGTTTAATTTAGGTCATATCAAGACTAGATGTTTTTCTAAAAGATTTGTCTTGATGAAGAATCCATCACAACCCTCTGTAAATTGTTCCAGTGGTTAATTACCTCTGCTGTTAAAAATCACTGCTTTATTTCTAATCTATCTTCAATTTACAGCTTTTGGATCTGGTTTATACCTTTGCCTCCTATGTTGAAGAATCCTCTATCAGATTTCTGTTCCCTATGTAGGTATTTACAGATTCTGATCAAATTACCCCTTAACCTTCTCTTTATTAGCTCATGGAACTCAATCTGTTTAGTTTATCACTGTAAATCATGTCTTCCAATCCTTTAATCTCATGGCTCTTCTCTGAACCCTCTCCAATTTATCAACATCCTTCTTGAATTGTGAGCACCAGAACTGGATGCAATATTCCAGTAGCAGTCACACCGGAGCCAAATACAGCAGTAATATAATCTCCTCAGTCCTACTCACTATTCCCCTGTTTGTACATCTAAGGACCATATTAGGACTTTTTGCCAAGCCTCACACTGGGATCTCATGTTTAGCTGATTATCCACTATGACCCCCAAGTCCTTTTCTGAGTCACACTTTCCCAGTAAGAATGGCCTACATTCTTTGTTCCTAGATGTATCATCTTATATTTGGCCTTATCAGTTGCTTCCACCCAGTTTATCAAGTGATCCAGATCACTCTATATCAGTGACCTGTCCTCTTACCATTCCTCCAATCTTTGAGTCATCCGTAAACTTTATCAGTAGTATGGGGCTAAGAATGGATCTTTCCAGGATCCTCCTAGAAACACATTCTCTTGATGATATGTCTTTGTTTATAATTACTTTTTTCAGACCAATCAGTTAGCCAGTTTTTAATCCATTTAATGTGTGCCATTGTGATTTCTGTATCATTCTTGTTTCGTAATCAAAATGTCATGTAGTGCCAAGTCAAATGACTTACCGAAACCTAAAAATATTACATCAATACTATTATATTTATTACTCACATGAGAATGGTAGCAGGAATCCTTAATGGTCTTTAAAAGCTCCCTGTGTGGTTTGTTTATTTATTTATTTATTTGTGCAGCATTGTAAGCTTATATGGCAACTTTGAAATTTTTTTAAAGCTAATGCCTGAATCTAATTTGAAAACTAAAGCTGATAGAGCACAACTCACTCACTCCCCCAAAATAAAAACACACTCCACCAAACTGATGTCATCTACAAACACACTAAACGTATGGACCAAATTCTCCTCTCAGTTATGCTGATAGAACTCTACTGAAGGCAATAGGATTGCATAGATGTAGCTGAGAGAATTTGTCCCTGCGTGAGTATCTGTGCAAATTAAGCATCAGAAGCATTCCTGCCTTCCAGATAATTATGAATTGCTTCCTTTTTGTCACCCACCCATGATGCCATCTGATTTTATGTTCCTTGGCCCCAAGCGTGTTAGCCTCATTAACCTTACTTGATAAACCATTCCAAAATTTATGATTCTCATGTGAAAAAGTGCTTCCTGACGGCTGGCTAGAATTTGTTTGTCTTTAATTTCTACCTTTGCCCTCTTGTCCTATTATGTGTACGAGGCTGAAAATAGAAACTTGAGCTTGGTGAGTCTACACTTTAAAATATATTCCAGTTAAAATTCTTTTTAATTTTTTCCTAAAGAGTTATCTCGATATAGAATGGTTTAACCAGCGTTCCTAGTTGTTTTCTTTTAGGCTCTATTCTGTACTATTGTCATTCCCTATGTTTTCATAAGTTCTACATTGGGATGATACTACATGCATGAAATCACATTAATGGAAGGTTCTGGTTTGAGATTTTACAAGCACAAAAGTCAAGAAATTCAAAGTTTTTGTTCCCACATCAACGATCACTCAGCTGCTTTATACAAATGTACTCTGTTATATTACTCTAATGTAGTTAGCTTTATTGGATTATTTGATATGTGTAATGAGACTAAGAAATAGCTATTGTTGGAACTTTAATATACACTCTGTTGATATTTGTGAGGTTAAAACTTCAACCATAAGTTTACAACAATGTAATTTTATTGCACTAAGTGGCAAATCCTAAACCCCATCCTCACCTTAGTAGCCAGGCTGGTCATTTTCCAGTGCCTAGGGGTTGGGAACAGAGGAATTTTAATGTCCAGGTCACAAAAGTGGAATCTTTTTCTTCTTTTCTATTGGCATGCAGTAGCCTGTCCATACAATTCTATAGCAGCCGATCCTTTCGCTTTACCTCTTAGTGGAAATATCCACCGACCCCGCCATACTGTTGTGCAAAGAACCCTGTGGAGTGTGTACACTCTGTATGCTGCCCCAAATCCTGCCTACCCTATCCACAGCAGAACCACACTGGCATTACTTCTAGAGCAGGCTGCAGCACTGTGTCTCTGGAGGCACAAATTTGCACCCTTAATCACTATTTTTAAGCTCTCTTTTTTTTTTTTTTTTAAGAAAGAGAAGCATGTCAGTAGATTGATATATATATTGTTAATAGTCAAATATTGGACCCACTGAGAAGTACTAACGTAAGGACTGGGATCTAATGCAATATTTGCAAATATGGTAGCACAATTTAATCTGTTCTCTAGGTAGATACGCATTCATACCAAATTTTACGTGCTTTCTGGTTGTGAGCCCCAGAATTCACTGTACTCTGCAAAATTTGAAATATTTGTGAAGGCACCAGATCCACCAGAAAAGCTAGTGTGTGTATACTATTTTGAACATCAACTTCTCTACGAGTCTGGATCTATCTTTCTTTCTTTCTTTCTTTCTTGATAAATAATTCATTTATCTTATGAAAAGAGATACTCATGCTGTAATGCTCCTTATCTAGGAGAAGGTGGTGTCTCATTCAAGAAGAGACTGTAACTAACAGTTCCCCTTAGTAAACTTACTTAAATCATGATGTTTATAGGGGAGGGATTGGGAATCGGGACATAGGGTTATGTTTTAGTTACATTTTGTGTTTTGTCACTATAAATATTAAGCACAGAGACAAATGTAAAACATGAAATACAGTGATTCTTAGCATGAAGATATGAGACTGCTGCTAACATTACATCTTCCTGTGATTACAGTATTGATAGGGTAACATTAATTTTATGCAGAGGCATAGGCACTGAGGTTTTTTTTCTTTTCCCCGGGGGGTACTCTGCCCCCCGCTCTGCCCCGAGGCCTTGCCTCTGTTCCGTGCTCCTCCCCCAAAGCTCCACCCTCACTCCACCTCTTCCTGCCCCTACTCTATCCCCTCCCTGAGGCCCCCGCAAGCTCTCTGCTCTCTGCCCTCCTCCAAGCCCCTCCCCCAGCCACCAATCAGCTAATTGGGAGCACCTCCAAACAGCTGAGCACCCACTATTTTTTTTCTGTGGGTGCTCCAGCCCTGGAGCACCCGTGGAGTCTGCACCTATTTGCAGAGGTAAAAAAGAATTTTATTTTATTGGTGGAGTGCCAGCTTGCTATAGTTAACATGATTTTGACTGTTTTAAACCTTAAGACCTGTTTGGTAATGGCCTTATAAAAATATTATTTTCTTTACAAAAATAACCTTCTGCCACAGGATTCCTGGAAAGAAGGTTGGAACACCAAAAATAAAAATTTACTATGACAAATATTCCAATACCAGGTTCCTTAGGGAGGTAACCGCAAGAAACCAAGGGAAGCCCTCTTTCATAAAAAATATACAGCATAATATTTACCATAAAAATAATAGAAACACATGGAAACTCCATTTCAGAGCCTAATTCTGTTCACCTGACTATTAAAGAAATGTACCATCCCAGATAAATTGATACCACATCAGGCATGCAGTTATAACACAGTGCACTTCTTTTTATGCATACAAAGAATGTATATGCAATACATGCTTTGGACCCCATCATTCTCTCTGCTAGCTACTGTTTCAGGAATTTCTCCACATCAGCTGGAAAGGCAAACAAAAAGGTATTCTCCAGATCAAAATCTTGTAGTCTGCTTCAGTGACATAAAGTGTAATCCCATCAGAGACAAGCTTTTTATTACAAGCATTGCTCCTTTATTATATTAAAGACAATTGCCAAGATTTTTCCAAAGTGACTGATGATTTTGGGTGCCCCAATTTTTGGTGCCTGATTTGAGACACTTTAAAGTAGTCTGGATTTCAGAAAGTGTTCAACACTTTCCCACTTAAGCCCTTTTAAGGTGTCTCAGGTTGGGCACTCAACAATTAAGGCACCCATAATCACTAGTCACTTTGGAAAATCTTGGCCAATTTGTATTTGATTTATACTTGAATCTTTACCCCCCGCCAAACATGTCAAATCCCCAGTCACTCTTATTACTTAATAATTTTATTCTATAAACTTAATGTGAAGTATGGTTTTAGCATATAACTGATCTCTTTGAGCCAGTCATATTTCTGTACAGGGAAATATCTTCAGCTTCCCGAAAAGAACCTCTAGGTTTCAGTTAACCAACAGTAGAAGCTGATGACTTCTGCAGATGGATAGAATATTTTGACCCACCCTTTCTCAGGACCAAACTGTCCTTGGCTCTTGGTGAATGGACAGTACAGGGAAGGTGCAGGGACTGCCCCTTTCTATTGTCTTCAGTGGTGCAAATTTCCCCAGAAGAGGCTGGGTGATGGTCCAACTGCACCTTAGACAGCAGCCCACACCAGTGTACTGCTGCCCCTTCCCTGGGCACCGAGGACAGAATGTGCTGTAGCCTGTAACCAGTTACTGTTTGCATAGCAACCCGACAGTCAGATACATTTAATTTATGAGGTTCACTACAAGATCCAGTTTTGCTGATGATATTGTAAAAATAGCCTGTTAAAAATGGATTTCTGTAAGCTGTATTAAACTGCTTACATTAATTTGTTTCATAGGAATACACTTTTTGAAAAGTTAAATGTATGTTACAGACTCGTCTCAGAACTGAAGTTAATACATGCAACATTCATGGAAAGGCTCAGACCACCCTCTTCCAAAGGAAAACTGAGTGGAGGAAATCTCTGCAAGGATTCCCCCTCATAGAATTTCACTTCAACTTTTCCATCAGGGTATTGTCCGCCTCCAGTTGATAACCAGCAGCATCCAAACTCCATGTATAGCCCAAGATATGCACAGAGGCCAAGTGTCTGACTGTTGGCTTAGTGTCCCCTCTTTCTTTCCGTGGCAAAGCAGCTCCCTTGGAGAATTTTACAGCTTTGGAGGGAGCATTGCAGGAGACTCAATGTAGCTTCAGGCCATAGTAACTTCCATATAGATTATGAACCTTCTCCACATGATCCACAAGTTAATAGTTTTTTTTAAGGTCAGACCATGATTATCACCTAGTCCAATCTAGGCAATAGCGGTTCACCCAGTAATTCCTGTATCTAGCCCAATAACTTGTAGTTGAACTAGAGCAGGGATTGGCAACCTTTTGCACATAGCCCATCAGGGAAATCCGCTGGTGGGCTGGGATGGTTTGCTTACCTGCAGCGTCCGCAGGTTTGGCCGATCGCAGCTCCCACTGGCCGCGGTTCGCCACTCCAGGCCACTGGGAGCTGCAGGAAGCGGCAGCCAGCACATCCCTCGGCCCGCACTGCTTCCCGCAGCCCCCATTGGCCTGGAGCGGTGAACCGTGGCCAGTGGGAGCTGCCATCAGCTGAACCTGCGGACGTTGCAGGTAAACAAACCGTTCCGGCCCACCAGGGGCTTTTCCTGACGGGCCGTGTGCCAAAGGTTGCCCGATCCCTGAACTAGAGCATCTCTTTTTAGAAAGACAAACTATCTTGATTTACAGGCCCCAAGTGATGGAGAATTTACCACACCCTATGGTAATCTATTCCAATGGTTAATCATCCTCATAGTTGAAAATGTGAATTTTCCTGTTTGAATATTTTTGATGTTGACTTTCCAGCACTGGATCTTGTTATGCCTTTGTCTGCTAGATGAAAGTCTTCTAGACCAAAGGTCCAAAAAGATGGGAGCTGACTCCCAACCTTCCATTCCTACCTTCCAGAGGGATAAGGGAGATTGTATTCTTTTTCAGATGTGGAAAGATGGTCAGTCTCCCAAAAAATAACTAAAATGTTGAGTGTTGCAATGAGTGTGTTGGTGGACACACCAACTGGCCAGAACTAGTTATATGTCAAAGGCATGTTAGGAAATCCTTGTGCTTCATCAACCACTTATTGCAGCCTGTGGGTGTTTTTCCTCACGTTTTAAATTTTTTTGAGAACATCAGAATGCTGCTGCTTACATCAGACATTTATCTCTCTTCATCACTGAAAAAGACAGCTGGGTTCCTGGTGTCACAACACTGTTATTTATTTTTCCTGCTGGGGCTCAGTTATCCATTTGACCAACTCCAGTTAAAAACATCTGCCAGACAGATTCCTTTGGAAAATTCCACGTACAACAAGCAGAGATAAGAGATAAGTTTAAAGCCAGTATTCATTTTGCATACTTTGTTGCAATACTTTTGCTTAAAAAATAAAGAACAGAAGCATACAAGAAGTTAGTGTATGTGTGGCATTTATTTTAGTGTAATCAGAATATTAATGGTAGGAGTCAAAAACAATTTTCATTTTCCGGAAGTATAACATAGGATTTAGACTTCCTGGTTCTTCTCTTCAAAAGTATTCCCACCATCCCCACAATATGGCCATTGTCACTATCACTACCATTCCTTTATTCCTTAATGGTGGTAGTAAACAAACAAACAAACAAAAAACTCCTGCCATGTAGCCAGCATTTAGATGGGACCCTCCTCCCATCTAACATGTAACACTATTGGAAGGGCATGGTGGTTGCAACTCACTAGTGCCTTCTTGCTGCCCTTAGGTCTCCAGGTTCGCAACCTAGGATGTATCTTTTACTTTTCATATCCTTTTGTCTTCGCTGCTTTAAAAAAATAGAAAAAAAGTTACATTCAAATAAACGTACCAGTTGTGTTTATATTTGCAATGTGAGATTCAAAGAACCACAGTCACTGTTTTTGGTCACACTGGTGCAAGTTGTCATGATGCCATGTTCTAGCATAGCAAAAGTGAGGAGAAACTCTGAGGAGCTAAGCCCGTCCTTGTTCTTCAGAGATGAGCAAGTAGGCTGTGTCTTCCGCATCTCAAGAAGGGAGTCTGTTCCCTCCTCCACCAGTGACAGTATCTTCCTCCTCTCCTGTGGTAGATGCTGCTGCCACTAGCAGGGAAGTGAGCAAGTTATTTGCTAACAAGAGGAAAATCCACTCTCTCTCTAGCAGGGAGTCTTTAGTGTTCCATCTCTGCCCTTGTTAGTAACTTCTCTCTATGTGGAAGTGACCTATGGCTGCTTCACCCACCTCTTCTGCCTCTCCACTGCAGCAAGTGGAACTCATGCTTGGCTGTGCTCCTGATTTCCATCTGGGACACTGAACCCAAGAAGAGGTGGGGTGCATTGAGGCTGTGAGATTGTCTCATCTGTAGTAGGTTCCTCTCACCTCTCCAGCTGACTACTATTGAAAATTTGTGACAAGAATAATGGGTAGGATTATACCTCCGCTGACAAGAATCTCCTTTCAAAGGAAAGCATTTGGAGGGTTCTGTTAACTTTGCTGAAAGAGGGCCTCAGATCAAGTTTCTGATACACAGTCTGAAATCAAAATTAAATTTACTGCATTAGAGATAAATTTGATCTTAATAGTTCTATAGAGTGTCACAAAAAGACTAGGTAGCAAAGCACTACAGTATACTGTCTCCCAGGAGCGCCAGTGCCTCCAGGGTCCTCTTATACTTTAAAGATAACAGGAACAATCTCACTGGTCTTCATGGCCTGCAGTCTTACCAATTCAACATGCAATCTTATCAGATCTCACAAACTAAGTGGGGCTAGGCCTGCCTCCCTGAGGCAGAGAGGTTTAGGCCAACACCTTAAAACTTGGATGTCTAAAGTTGGGCATTTAGGTCAATACTGAGGCATGTAGAGAGCCTTCTTTCTTTCTTTAAATAAAGGGAGCAAAATAAGGAAAAATGAAGAAAAGGCCACATTTCAAACTTACACTTTATATATGTCATTGAAAATATGAAAAAGGTTGTATTCTCCCCCCCCCCCCCATCACCTTATTTTTTGTGTTGAGGAAGAGGAAATCAAAACAAGGACCACAAATATATTAAGAAGGACCTAGCGTGTGTTATAGTACACCCTTTGTGCATGTTGCATTTATACAAATAAAATCTACCATATGCAGATAATGGCTTTTATTACTATTGTGTAAAATTAGTGCTGATGTAGTTTGATATTTTTAAAATTTTATTTTTAAAAATAAGCAATTATTCATCCACTAGGAAAAAAGAACCCCAATTTCCCTTTCCTTTCCTAACTTTCACTGCTTTATCTGAGTCAGAGTGATTTGATATTTTTGTGTCCACTTTCTGCATGTTTGACACAACTTAGTTTAGCTATTTTTGAGTTAAACGATTTCATAAACCACAAGAATGATGTATTTCAGACACCATATTGATCTTATTGCATGAAAATAACTATTTTCAAACCAAAAACTTAGTATACTATTCAATTCAGTGCACAAAGGTTTCCACAACAGGTTAATCTGTTCCTCAGCTGGTGTAAATTGGCAACTGTTTATATAAGCTAAGGAACTGACCCAGTATGTTCAAGTGAAAGCATCAGATTATTACATTTCAAAACATTATTATTTCAAAATAATACCACTGGTTCCTGATACTTCAGTACAAGATGTGGCAGCATAACCTAAGCTGTGTTTAAACCAATCTACTGTAAAACTTCAGTCAGTAAGTAATTTATTTCATAGTCAAGTCTTTCATACAGGACATCTATCTTGGCTTTATATAGAGCTCTGTTTTCCATAACAGCCAGTATTTTGAAATGAAAGTGTGACAACAAGATAGATACAACTTTTACCATGTGTCTATGTGTGCATGTATCTATGTGGTTGGCTGGGAAGGCAATTAAGCTAGTTAGTAGTGTACATTCTGTTCTACTTTTTCCCATGTTTCTAGTCATTCGTTTCTTTTGAAATAGTTGAATATTCTGAAGTTCCCCCAAGCACCACAAATACAGTGCACTTGAAATGTTTTTCTTTTTTCAATTGTGGCTTTTATTGTGCAGCTCTGATGCATGATATTTAGATTTGTACAATTTAGAATGTTGATTGGTAATCATTAAGTACAAAGCAGTTTAATTGGTGGATTTCTGGTTTTACACACACTTGCATAGAAATCACATTTGCAGATAATAATGTCTTACACTTATATAGCCCATTCCATAGTGAAGGATCCCAAAAGTCCACAAATTTAAACTGAATATAGATTGAGTGAAATCGTGGTGGTTTTGCCATTGATTTCAATGGGGGCAGGTTTTCACCCTACAAGCCTAAATCACCCTTTCCAGTAGAACTCAGGCTGCAGCCTCTTCAATCAGCTGAAAGTCTATCTAGCATGGGGGAGCAGCTGAGCAATCCTCTCTTATCCCACCACTTCCATCAGTGGCCCCAGAGCCAGACGGCACAACTCAGAAACTGGATGAGGCTAGGGAAATTGGAAAATGCCCGGATTCATCACATCTTGTAGGTAATGGGGCTTCTATGGAACTGAAGTCAGAACTTAAATCTGCCCCCTCCAACAGAGATATAAGCAGTGGCACTGCAAACTGCACCTCCCTGAGTCTTGGGAATGAATCAAACTCAAAATGGTCCCCAAAGAGACTTCATTTATCCCTGATGTATGTGAACACAGCAAGTATTCACATCACACAATAAGATCATTTTAAGACAGGAAGTGCAGAACAGTTAACGCTTTTGAAACTACTGGGGAAATGTACATAAAAATAATAGGATTATCAAGATTAGGATTTGGCCAGATGAACACCCTTACTTTTTGAAAAGTGTCCTGGGACAGCACTAGTTCAGTGGTTCGATACTGACTCAGACAAGAGTGCATGCCACCATGTCCTGCAGTAAGCTACTTAGCTTCCTTGCTCAGATTGTGAGACCTGTCGTACCATCCAGGAACCACCTTTGCTTTTGCTTGTGAGAACAGATGGAGTCACAGCTTGAGCTGGTATAGAAAATGCTGCCTATGTTTTCCCAGATTAAGTGTTTTAGTGACATGTTTTGAGTTTGGTGAAAATGCATAGCTTAAGGTAAAATGCATATTTCTAGTGTTAGAGATTAGGGAAGTTTTATTATGGTGAATAGAAAATGCCATGCCAAGCCCTCAGCCACTCCCAAAAGATCACAAGTATGTATAAAATAGGAAGAATTAATTTTCCAGCAAGAACAATAAGGAAGAAACGCTTTAATAAATATTTTTTTCTTAAAACAAATATGAACAATGACGTAAAATACTTGAGGTGAATTTGTCAGTGGTATATCAAAACAAAACCATAAATTAATATATGGAGTTGTAACATCGAAATCTAAGTTTGAATAGTATTATAGCAATGGATATTTGGAAATAAATGCATAATTTTTTCTGGTTACCTTGTTGATGACTTTAGTGTTCTCTTTTGGATATTATCGCATAGTAGTGAAGCGCAGTAGGGAAAGTAACTGAAATACTTTCCTCAGGGATTGTATTTTCTAAATGGACGATCTACCCTAGATGCTCAATTACTGAGGAACAATCTGCACTCATTCCTATATTTTCTTTCTACAACCAACTCTCTGTCTAACTTTTCATGAGTGATGTACCCGAGAATTCAGATTCTAATATCTAAACAGTATTGTTAAATTTATTCACCTTAATTTGAGTTATAGCTGATTATGCACTATATGCATTTTATGACTTTTAAAACAAACTTTGTATTGTGGATAATCTAAGCACTGTAGCCAGATGTACAGACGCTCTTTTCTTAATCTGTGCACTATATACTTTTTTTAACATTAGCTTTAATAAAATTTTCAGTTACATCTAATTGGAAGAGTAAAACAATGCAAGAGCCCATTTCTGCAAGCCTTAGACATGTTGAGTCACATTCACATGTTCTAATGAAGCAAGGAAAGAAAGCTAACTTTTCAAACTTAAGTGGACAGGCTCTAAGAGAACATGAGCAAGAGCAGAGACCACTTCTGATTACATTCTTATGCCCACTTACATTCCTGAATTCTGTGCCTAGATACTAGAGTTACTGTGTGCTGTAAATTCCTAAGGGTCCAATTCTGCCAACATCACCCATGTTGGAGCAGTACCTTACTCCAAGAACAGTCCCAAAATAAAGAAGGGTGGCAGAATTCTTTGTCTCCCTCTGTTCTGTTACTGTAGTATCTAGTGCTAAATACAGGAGTTTGAGAGCATAAGAATGAAATAAAAAGTGGTCTTTGCTCTTGCACTCAAGATTCAGTAACTTATACTTTGGATTCTGTCTCTTTCACTCTCCTTCTACTTCTCCCTCCACCTCAGTGTTTGTCTGAGCCTATTATTGTACATAGGTGTCTGGGACAGGTTTTACCCCACTCTCAGAAGAGAGTCATACTGGAGCCTGCCTTGTCTCCAACTCCTGATAGTTTCTGCATGCGCATGGATAGCTTGAATGTCCCTGATTCATTCAGCAGTCTTGGAAAGTTGTGAATGCAGAGGCAGTTCAAAGAGGCCAAGATGTCACTCTACAGCTATTGTGATTCTGCTTTACATCTATAATTTGAAGGCATGACTTCCACTCTTATTATTGTGAAGTGACTTGTGGGATATATGAACAATATTATATAAATATAAAAACTAGTTTAAATGTTGGAAAAGCTTTATCTCTTCCTTCAATTATATTTAATTAATAGCAAAGCTCTGGATGAACAGTACCACAAAGCCACAGCTTTTCATGGTGGATAACAAACATGTAGGATTTCTGTCTAGTGTAGCAGAATGTTTGCAAAACTTCAAAGAACAGATTTAGTTCTATAAGGTACTCTATAGCTGCTTTTAATTCAAGTTTATTGAAATTGTCCACCTCATCATTCTTTGTAGAGTTAGTAATTAAGATAATTAAATCTTCTCTTGACAAGTATCCCAATAACTTTCTTCTTGTTAGTGTGTCTGATCTTACAAGTCACATTATCACATTCAATCCTTTACTGGCATGGAGGAAATTGAAACTGGATTTATTCACCAAAGGAATATATTGAACATAAAAAGAGAATACATGTATATCATGTATCACATAATAAAACTGTGTAATATTATACAATTGACTGGAAGAGCAAATTTCCATGCTGCACATGTAATGTATAGGGAAAGGATTAATTAAATATTTCTACCTTTTCTTGTTTTACTTTTCACCAGTTACTGATAGTTGTCAGCATGAAACTTCATCTCCAACTTGGAAAACAAAAGAGAGTGACTCCCCTGAGAGTCTGTGCCAATGCTGTTTACCGCAAGATGGATAGCTCACATTTCCAAATAATTGTCCAGTTTTTGTATAAGATATTCAAACATCCAGTCAGTGCTGAGACTAAACTTTGAATTCAACATGTACTAAGGCACTAGAACAGTCAGAGATTGACATAGGTGTTGATTAAATTGAGTTGTACCACCAGAGAAGGAATTCAGAAAAACAACCCAGAAAAATGTAACACTTCACGAATTGACACTGAAACCCTGATTAAGAAACTAAGGGTCATATTCTTCTCTCACTCACAATGTTGTAAATCTGGCATAATGCCACTGAATTAGCTTTATAGAAGGAGCAATTCTTGTCACAGATTTTTGTTTTAATACCAACTAGTGGGTGTGAGCTTGCCCATCAGGGAGGTGCTGGTAAGTTTTAAAAACTATTCACAGAGTGAAGTGCTACTGAGTGTGAATAAAGATGGTAGAATCTGGCTCTGACTCAGGCAAGTGGAACTTGTCCATTCTCTGAGTAATTCTTAGCTACTGACAAGGCAATGGAAGATTCTGAACTGTTTGGTTAATGTTATGAATGCTTCATAAATTATTAGTTTTCTTTTGCTCATGCCTCTCTGTACCTGAGCGACAGCCAGGCTCAGAAGTGATTAAATTCCCCCAGAAAGGTTGGTCTTGTTTTTCTAGCATGACAGGAAGTTCTGGAACGATCACAAGAAAGCCTGCTTAGGCAAGATTTCTAGCCCAATTTTGCAGACTTAAGAGGGCCAGATAGTTAAGATAAGCATCCAGAGTTTTGGGTGCTTGTCTTAACTCCAGACCTTTTGAAGTTTACCCATCACTAATTTTCAGCCTGTCTTTCTTAAACAGAGATCCTTCTAAAGAAGATATAATTATAGTTTCTTTGTCTCCTCTTTTCAGAGCTTCCATATGTTCATTTATGATCCCTAGAGCGGAGGTCAAGTTAATCCCCAACGTACTTCCATGAAGTATCACCAAATGACACTATTTATACTAGATTTAAATATTTCCTGAGGCAGTAGGTCCCAGGATACTGCAAAGAGGGTTTTTTTCCCCTGTCCCTTGCAACTTTGAGGCCTGGATGAGTGGGGGGAGGAAATCACTCAGCTCAGACTAAAGGGCTACTTGGGCCGGGAGCTAAACTCGAATGATAAGGGGACAGGAGGGCACAGTGCACAAGTAAGCCACAAGAGGGACCGAGGGATCTGCCATTGCAGGAATTCTCTCTCCTGCAGGGTCTCCATAAAGGTTGGAATGGGCTCTGCAGGGTGGCTCCACTGCCACCCCATATCTTAGCGGGAAGATTCCTGTCCTCATGCACATCTCCCCAGTACGTTGCCCGGCCACTTCAGTTGTGAGCTGGACTCTGGATTCTAGCCTGCCTGGCTACTGAAGCACATGACTTCCAGGAGGAAAAGGAATTTCTGCAGGGATGCCAAACCAGCAGTTCCGACTGGCAGCTAACAATTAAAACTCCCTGATGCTATCTGTATAAGCAGGGCTTTGGAGCGGAGCCCAGAGCTGGAGCGCAGAGCAGCTCCGGAGTAGTGGAGCTGCAGGTTTTTGCCTGGAGCTGGAGCGGAGCTGGAGCACAGCTCCAAAGCCCTGAATTATGCTGATAGTATCCTACTTTAGGGGGCTTATACTTTCATCACTGACCCTATATATGATACCTGGATAGAGAGAGTATGGAGGGAGGAATCATTAAAAATAGTGGGTGTGGGGAAATAATGTGTCTGGGTCAACAGGAGTAAAGACCGAAGAGAAAACAAATTCTGAGTAAGTGACAAGTAGTGAGTAAATTGACACTGTTAAAGAATTGGGAACTGGAGTGAGATAGACTAACCCTGTCCAAATGATTGTACTGCTGCAACAAAACTCACTGCCTGAGGCGAGAAGGTATCAGCAAATCTGAAATATTCTGCTTTGAGAAGTAATAGCCTGAGAGAAACCCAAGAGATCTCTTCACTGGAAGAAGGAAAAAACACCACTTTGGAAAAGAGGGGAGAAAAAGCCAGAAGAAACCTATCCCTTTTCACAGCTGGAAAACAAATTATGTTCTTTCCTGCATAGTAAGTACTAACAGGATAAAGAGGATGTGGCTTAGAATGAATGCCCAGACTGCTTGTTTTAGTACTTTTTGATCTCCCTCTTCCTTCTGTCCAGCATGTTCCAAAATCCTGGCTACCATACTGTAGATAACAGAACTTCTGAATAGTGAGGAAGGAGGGAGTTTGGGGATCTATGCAAAACAGTAGGGATTTTCTTGGAATTGTTGCACACAGCATTGTGGAAAGGAATTAGGATCATGCAAATTGCAGGCACTTAGCAACTTGCAGGAGGGACTCAGCACTCAAAGAAGGTGGCCCTTAGTGACATTAGATTATAAACAATGGTATTATTGACAGTTTGTGGTATGGATATGCCTAAAATCTCATATAGATAATTGATTTCCAGTTTATATCAATACAGTTATCAATGAAAAACACCTTCCTTAGCAAGCTAAAACTGCAATAATTTATTGGAAGCCTGTTTTAGTGAAAAATTACATGAGGAAATATATAAATTGAGAGGGCATATGTAACTAATTCCTTAGGCTTTCAGCAATTCAAACATTGCATGGGTTTCTTCATCATTATGTAAACATATATTGTCAGAGAGAATTTTTATAGGAATGAAAAGTAGCAAAATTTATCTAGGGAATCAAAAGTTTATCAAAATATGTTGCCTTAAAACCCATTATTCTCATCGTCATGAGACTCAAGTACAGAAATTTGAGACTTCTGCTCCTAATTGACAAGGGGAAAGACATGACAGATTATCCATGAGTAATGCCTATTCTGTTCTCATGGTGTCCCCTACTGATTGTCTCAAGAGGAAGCTTTGACTCTGACTTCAAGAGAGTCAATTCTTTCCTGATGTGGATACGTTTATTTTATTGGCAGTCATAAAGAGGAAGAGGATGCTTGTCTATGGGGGCAGGGGGAAGCATCTAATGAAAAATTGGATTAAAATTTTGAGACTGTGTTTGCATCAGTCTCCACATGCCGTTGTGTCTTGGGATGGTGACAGTTACTGAGGTATATTTGCCTGACCCAGGATCATGGACAAGTAAAAGGAAGCTTTTACAGATTCTTGAAGGATCCTGATTAAACTGAGTTTGTTTATTTGGTGGTGGGGGGGGGGGGGAATTAGTCTGTATTAATTCTGTCTCTATCTTACAAATTTATTTATTCAGCAAACAGAATCCTGTGCCTCAGTGTAGACCTCAGTTATTTCAGTGAGAATTTGATTGCACTCTAAATCATAAATCACTATGTAAAATACCGTAAAATAAACATAAAGGACATTTTAATACTATTTTACTCTTCTCTCACTTTCTAGTCAATGATCTCAAAGGCTTGATTAACTGAGTCTCATTCCGCCTTTGTGAGGTAGGTAGGTATTATTATCCCCATTTGTAAAATGGGGAAACTGAGTCACAGAAAACTTAAGACCAAAGTTAAAGTTACATACATCTGCAACTTATTTCAGATGGTACCTATTTAGATGTGATTTCTATATAAGCTCTTATACTATCATTATCACCACAGAATCTGAATTCCTTCCAGTAAGACACTAAGGGCATGTCCACACTAGAAGCACTACATCGGCGCAGTTGCACTGATGCAGCTGTGCCACTGTAGCACATCTGGTGAAGACGCTCTATGCCAATGGGAGAGTGCTTTCCCATCTGCATATTTACTCCACCTGCGCAAGAGGCAGAAGCTATGTCAGCAGGAAAGTGTCTCCCGCTGACATAGTGCTGGTGTGGACAGTGCTTAGCTCCCTGTAACTTGCATCACTCAGGGAGGTGTCTTTTTCACATATAAGTTAGAGCAACTTAAGCGGTAGTGTAGACCTGCCCTGTGGCTATGTCTACATCAAGGTGGTTAACATCTGTCACATGTGATTCATTTTCTCTTTTATCCTTTCTCCACAGAGAGAGCTGTGCATGCAGTGTAGTGTTCTGTTTTCATAGAGTTGTTTTGGGGTTTTGTTTCTTTGTAAATGTATATTCTGCCCTATGTTTGCATTTAGAGTAGAAGGTCCTTAGCTTCTTTGAGCGTTCATTTTACAGTCTAGGACTGGACATCAGCATAGCTTTACCTATGTGGTAGAAAATTCACTGTCGCTAAGGAGTAGAGTTGTTGACCATGGTCTTCATCCCAGAGGTTAATGTGATCTTATAAATAAGCTAGGCCCAGGCCATTGAGAATATATTGACATAGCCCAGGTAGCAAGCCTCCTAGCCAGTTTGACAGACTTGGGTCAGTGGGGCTTATGCTAGCACTCTAAAGATAACTTTGTAGACACTGATTTGAAGTTGTGACTTAGGCTGGAGCTTGGGCTCTAAAGCATATGCCCTCCATAAGCTTCCAAGCCCAAGCTGCAACTTCAAATTGATGTCTACACATCTACTTTGAGCGCAACTAGCATGAGCCCCACTGACCAAGTCTATCAGCCTAGGCTGGGAGGCTGTATAGACATACCCTGAGTGCTTTGAAGATAAGTACCAAGACCTTGAACACGACTCAATATTCTATGGGAAGTCATGTAGAAAGCAGAGGATAGGTCTGATGTGCTCACGGTAACTTGTGTTCCTGAGGGGAGATACTGCAGTGTTCTTTACTAGTTGGAGCTTCATAAGGACGGATGGCTTCATGCATAAGTAAATCACATTGCTGTCCAGAGAGGAGGCGGTAAAGGCATCTGTAACCAAGGTCTGGTCATTCACCAGGATGAATTGGAGTATCCTAGCCAGCCAGAGATAATAGAAAGCTCTTCTCAAAGATGATGCTATGTGAGAGCTTTGGGTCTGCAGGGGATCCAAGAGTACTCTGAAACTACAGACTGAATTGACCAAGTGAGGATGTGAACCTTCAGCCAAAGGAGACTATACCATGGCTGCAAAATCTTTAGACTGTTCCCTCTGCTCCCCAGCATCCCATGTTTTGCTCAGGTTCAGTTTCAGCCAGCTGTTCTTCATCCATGAGCTGATCTCATCCAAGTACTGTCCCATTTTGGCGGTAGTGGTGTGGGTATATGTGGTGAAGGTTAGGTAGAGCTCTGTATCATCTGCATATTGCTGGGACAAAGGGAGGTGATGTACCTGGGATATGCAGAGGGACAGGGTCAGTGGCACCTGTTTGTGGATAAGATCTAGGCCCTGAGAGATTGCACAACCCCCACGACCAAAAGGCAAGTGAGGCAGTTCTTCGGGCTGACAGGTTACTACAGGTGCTTTGTGCCTGAGTTTGTCACTCTAGCAGTGCCCCTAACGGATCTGACAAAAAGCTCCTAGCCCTGGAAAATACAGTGGTCTAAAGAATGAGAGAATGCCTTCCAGACCCTGAAGGATCACATGAGTCAAGAACTAGTCTTGTTCCACCCAGACTTCTTTAAACAATTTATACTCCAGAGTGACACCTCTGAGGTGGTCCTTAGAGCGGTGTTATCCCAGGAGCTGGATTGGGAGGAATACCCTATACTTTACCTAAGTAGGAAGTTATTCCCCTGTGAAACTAGATATTCCCCAATAGGAAAAAAAAAGGCCCTGGTAGTAAAGTGGACAGTTGAGGCACTACGTTACTATCTGCTGGGGAACTGCTTCCAATTCATCACAGACCAGGCATCCCTTTGGGGGATTCACTCAAATGAAAGACACTAATGCCCAGATTATGAGGTGGTACCTCTCGCTCCAGCCCTATGAGTTCAAAGTACTTCACTGTCCGGGTAGGGCTCACATGAATGCTGACCCCTTCCCCTGAGTGGGAGGGGAAGAAGAAGGGGGAGGGTCATCACCAGACCCTAACTTGAAGGGGAGGGCATGTGACAACACCGCACTGAGCAAGCGGGGGTTAACCAGTCACTTTGGGCCCAAAAGACTATGCCCCCTTGCCTCTGCTGCGCATGCTCCATGTGGAGGGAGCAGATAAAAGGAAGATGACCAGCTCAGTCGGGGGTGGCTGAGGAGGAAGGATGTGTGCTGCTGGGTCCCACTGAAGAACACTCAGTCCTCCAGACTGCTGAGGTGGGTATCTCACACTACACTGCGGAGAGCACCCCCGTAGTGGAGACTGATGAGGACACCAATCTACTGCCTGTGGAGGATGGGTCGTCAATGGACTTAAGGGTAGGAAGTGTCCCAGGGAATGTATTGGGAGCCAGTACTTGAGACCTGAACAGAGAGCTTGCTGGCTTCACAGGACCCTAGGTTGGAACACAGTGGAGTAGGGTGAGCCTGGGTTCCCTCCTCCCTGTGCTGAGTGTTGGGCATTACTGCCAGAGACCCAGCCATAGACTGTTCATTTCCTCTGCCCCAGCCAGGGAGCCAAAGCCCTGTTTGTGATTGTTTGCCCCAACCAGGAGGCCCAGGGGCTCTAGAGTGTTCATTTGCTCTGCCCTGCCCCAGGAACCCAAATTCCTGTTTGTCATTATATACCCCAGCTATGAGGCTGAAAAGCTATAAACTATTTATTTGCTCTGCCCCGCATCTCTGACTGTGTTTGTTTGGTCCAGCTGAGAGTCACAACAACGGTGTGATGGGTTGTATCAATCCCACATTGGGCAAGCAGGGGCACCTATCCCCACAATGGATGTGCAGAGCTCCCTGTGACACAAGTTTATCTGGGATGGGTTTCTTTCATGTTAGATTCACTATTGTGTGTTTTGTAGGAGGAAAGGAAGATTCCTTCTTCGAATGAGGCATTGGCTGTTTCAGTAATGAATGGCAGTAGTTGCTCATGACTCCTCACACCAGCCAGAAAGGGCATAGGTTGGATCCATAGGCCTTCAGTCAAGACTCCTTTAGGATGTTCATTGCTTCTTGATGAGTGAATGTACTGGACTCTTGGAATGTGAATGGCTGTTGGGTATAGGTGGAGTGAATCCATGCTGTCTGAGAAGCCTTCCTGAATGTGCGTGATCTTTTCAGTGAAGTAGGATGATAATTCCCCACAGTATTTGTCAGTGCGTTCTGCTGCAGACTGTAGGCACTCAGGATTGGTGAAGTGGATTACCTCCCTGGATGGCTCTTTGGGGCACAATTTGGCATCTTCAGTGGAGGCTGATAGGAAGGTTCTTTTGGCCTGTAATACAGCCTCACCGTAGAATTCCTCAGCCTATCTATTTCACACTTTATCTTCCCCTACTAGTGCTTAAGTTTCCAACCCCCTCTCTTCATCTGGCATAAGGTGTCGGAAAACAGATCTGTGTAGGTGATAGGGATAAAGGGGAACCATTTGGGAGCCAGTGTGCTGATGATTGAGGTTGCTGTACAATAATGATTCACCAAATCCTCAACTTCTTTTCCTGCGTGCGGAGTGCTGCTGTCCTCTAGCAGGCTTTGGAACTCGATGGGAGTCCAAATCTTCATGGTCTTATCAAGATTATGGGTCTTTCTTATGTCCTGGGAGCTAGGAGAGCTCTGATCATTGCTTTAATGAGGAGATGGTCTGTACAAGTCAGTGGCTGTTTGATATTGACCTCTCCAATTCAAAGTGTTACGACTGTCTGAGCTGAACCAGAGATGACCTGTGAAAGTGCAAGAGAGACAAGTGAGATGAGTTTGGGGGTTTTGGCATCTGTCTCCTTGTCAGCATGAATGTTGAAATCTTCCAGTACAACAGTCTGAGGTATTTCACCATCATCACTGTCAAAGTATCAGTGAGCTCCTTTTATGAACTTTAGGCTCCCTAGCTTGAGAGTTTTGGCCTATGTAACTTGTAGAAGGTCACATAGGAAGTTCTATGACAGAGCCAGGAACAGAAATCTAATCAGCTGACTCCCTGTCCTTTTCATTACATGGACATTCTCCCCACTTAAATGAAGATATAAAACACATTAGGTATATAGCTCATAGAGAAACATGCACCTCTAAGAGGTATAAGACGAGGTTCACCACCACCTAAACGTTTGCTAAAGGTTCTAAACTTGTGAGTGGCCCACTGCATGACAGTTTTAAATGTATCTATAGTATATGCTGGGAAATATAGGTATATTCATTAATTTATTCTGGTTCATATTGTTTTCTTTACTTCCAAGGCATGAACATTTCCTGATTTTTGTTAGACTAACGAGCAGGCTATGTTTGCAAGGACAGAAGTATAATGAAAAAAGGATGTGAAAGAAGGGCCAAATGACATCACTTAATTCATTTAAAGGAAGTTCAGTATTTGGATGTTTATAATCTCAGCATGTTCATTGTTTGTACTGTGATAAGAGCATTTTTGGTGTGCAGGCTGAACCACAAGCCCTATTACAGAATGCAGACAATGTTTGTGAATTGTTGTCTGTTGGTTAGAGCAAAGGATGGAGAGGCAGGAAGGTCTTGGGTCTGAAACTGAGTCACTGGCACTGTGTCCCCCTGGGAAAGTTAGTTGTCCGAAATTCTACAATGTTTTAGAAAGTAACTGAGCTGCAGAACTAAGTAAAAACAGAAGCTGAGTGACAAGTAAATACCCCTCTCCACCCGGTTACCTTCTTTAATGCCTATCTGCTGACAGGTTTTGATGGACAGGTCTGGGTTCTTCTGGATCCCGCCACCCACTCAGCAGGGTGTATCGTCTTTTTTTTGCCCTATGAATTTATTTGGCAGTGCTTCCACCCCCCCTCACCCTTTCCTGGCAGGGTCACCAGGGCAGCTTGGGAGGAAAATTTTCTAAACACGGGGTAACCCCCACTTACTTGCCAGATAGTTGGAGACTCCCAAGAAATAACACAAATGCATACAATATATTCAACACAGTAATTATTATTAAACAGGAGACAAATAACATAACAGGGTAAAACACTATTCTTAGAGTCACCGGTGCCCACACTGATAATACCCATGACTTTCCCCAGTCACAGGACCTGATGTAGCCAATGTAAGATCAGTGTCCCATTAGTACGTGTACTTTGTTGGGGTCCTTGATGACCTATGACCATGATATCTTCTCTGCAGTGGTTTAGCAGTGTGGCTGACTGGGTTCAGTACAGCCCAAAGGACTCACAAGTGGGAGGAGGTGGTAAATCCCTCCACAGGTTTAATATGCAGCAGGTTATAAAATCCCCAAACCCTTACTCCCTGGCTTGAGGACACAGTTCAGGGAGTAGTGGGTCCCCAAAACAATTTCCCTAACAGATGGTGCACTCACAAACTCCATGAATGATCCTCAGGTTCAGAGATGACTCTGGACTCCTCAGTCACTGCTGAGGGGCTGATCTCTGCTTGCAGGGATCCTCTTCAGACAGGAATCAGGCTGCTTCTGGTCCCAGGATTTCCCCTCACCACAAAGGGGTGCAGGACTCAAGGTGCAGATTACACAACTGTACTAAAATCCAAACTGTAGTCTCCTAACCCAGCATCCAGACACACACACAGCAAGCACCAGCCCTGGACTAGCAGACAGAGCCGAGCCTGACTGGTCTCACCTAGGGAGCTGGAGAACTAACTCAGCCTGGCTGGGGAAGTTTCCCAGCAAAACTCTACAAACTGGGAGTCATCAGTGGAGAAGGAAAAGCCCAGCTGAGGGATCTTGCTTTCAGGTCCCTAGAAGCCAGTTCTCGGGGGAACCCTGCATGCAGGCCTGGGACTCACCAGCTCCCCATACAGCCACTCCCACCCTTGCCCTGGTTGGCTCCAGACTGACTCAAAAAATGGCTTCTTCCCTTTCCTGAGCTCCCTGGGAAGGGCATCCCTGGGAGCCTGCCTTGGCTCCCCCTCCCTACCAGGGACAGTGTGCCTCTCCCTGAGCTGCCAGCAGAGCCCCAGGAATCTAGGTAATCTCCTTGGGGGTTACAACTGCATGTGGGGTGATGAGCTATTCTTGATCAATTAAATGTATACATTCTTTTGGGAAAATCAAGGCTCCATGTGCTGTGTGGCAATCTGGACTTAAATTTTGTAGCAAGGGCCTGAGGTTTCAATGGTCCTCCAGTGCAGTAAATGAGAGAGTCTGAAGCTGCTTCAGACTAATTTAAAAACAAAAAAAATACAGCTGAGTTTAATATTAAAAATGAATACTACAGCCTGTACAGCATTGTAGCAGATTGCTGACTCACTGGTGCGGTGCCTCCTGCTGGTCATCTGGGAATTAGCTCTTTTCTAGCCTCAGAGCACCCTCTGCTAGCCAGTGTCTCACCTGCCTCAGGCCCCCATGCCCCTCCCAGACCCATGCCCTTTACCTTGCGGTTCTGCCCCAGCAGTACACCCACACTCTGGGTCTCCCCCCACCCAGGGGAACCCCCACCTCGCCTCAGTGGCTACTACCAATCTTCATATAGCCCCCTCTCACTGGGGCAAACTGCAGTCTGTAATGGCCACTCATCAGCAGCAAAGGGGTTGGACCAGCTGCCTCCACCTATCCCTGGGCTATACCTCTGCAACCCCAATACCTCTTTGTGCCTTGCACAAGGCCTCAACCTGGGGAGTTGCCAGGCTGGAGCTCCCCAGCTCTGCTCTGCTTCAGGTACCCTATTCCTAGGCAGCTAGGTGCTTCTCCCTCCCAGGCTGGAGAGAGACTGACTCAGCTCCTGGCTCACAGGGCCAGCTGTGGCCTGATTGGGCATGGCCCCAGCTGTGGCTGCTTCCCCAATCAGCCTAACTTTCCACCGGAGCGGGGCAACTGCCCTGCTACAAGCATTAACTGTTTTACTGATTTTGATATTAAATAGATTCTATTTTACCCTCTCCCAATGTTTTCCAATTTTCACTGTAGCCACAGATTTTAGTATTGACAATACATAACTGTACAGAAGAAACCCAAAAGGAAGTGAGGTTAGAGATTGTCAGCTGAAGAAGAAAAAATTTAAAAAGGAAAACTACATTTTCAGTACGGGCTGGTGTAAAACAATCTGCCTCTCCCAGCCATTCCTTCAGCGATCTTAACTGGCAAATGATGTTGTGTAGTTTTATAATAACCAGGAATGCCAAGGCTCCACCTGCCTCAAAGTACTTCAGATATTTCTTCTGCATTCTGAGACATCTCTTCTGCCAAATGAACAACATGAAGAGCTTCTCCAACTCCCTTCTTTTCCTTTAGTGAAAACAAGTCATAACATCTGGAGGAGATAAAAAATACAGGTGGGGCAGGGGGAGACTACTATTTGTATTAGGCTATCAGTAATTCTACCCATGAGAAAGAGATGTTTCCACCTTGACAGGTCTTCATTTTATGAAACATGGATGGGATGTTACTTGCATGTAAATCAGAAATGCCTATTGGAGGGGAAATGTTGA
This sequence comes from Emys orbicularis, assembly GCF_028017835.1. Lineage (NCBI taxonomy): Eukaryota > Metazoa > Chordata > Testudines > Emydidae > Emys > Emys orbicularis. Next base: position 259,741,598 of record NC_088683.1, on the reverse strand, counting down.
CCCCATTCAAGTAAATGGTAAAACCTCCCTTGACTTCAGTGGGGTCATGATTTCATCCTAGGATCTTAACTCTAAAGTAACTTATGTCCACCTTGGCCAAATTACATGGATTGTGAGTTTATGGAATCCATGTGACATCCTGATACCATGGCTTCTGATTTAGTAAATTAATTTTGAACTCTGATGACATCTTTCAGCTAATGAATCAAAGGTGCATCTGGCCAGTCTGAACAGCATGTAAACATTTATATGCAGTGATCTGTAGACAAGGCTGCTTCACTTAAATCATTTACTGCCCAGACAAACAGGAACCCTGTCTCTAGGGAGCACCTTTACCATGTGCCCTTTATCAAAGAAAAAATATGTAAACAACAGTTATTCATAATAACAGCCATTCTACAGGAGTTATAGAGCTCTTGGACCCACTTCAAAATATTTTGCCCTGGGCCATATCATCTCAGTACATTGAAATTACATTCTGTCAACAGCTTTCTCCATGTTCAAACAGACAACCAAATCCAGCTGGCCGCTTGGGCTATACTCCTGATATGCAATAGCAAACAACAACCTGCTTTTAACACAGTTGAATCTGGTCCAATCAGAGCAGGAATTAAGGGGTTCAATAAGGAAACAAGATTGGGCACCTAAATTGAAAAGTGAGTTGAGTCAGTAGGAGCCACAACTCTCAAGGTCTCTTTCTAGTCTCAACAGAAAGGAAACGGTGGGTGTTACACCTGGATGAACAATTTACAATGTAGGCTTAAGTCATCAAATTTAGACTTCTTTCCTGCTTGCAAATTTCCTGCCCATCCCACTTTCCCCCTGTGATTCCTTATATTTAAAGAGCAGCTAAACAAGGCATAGAGGGACCTGGATTATATACCCTCCATCAGGCCAATGGCTTACCAGATCCTCACTGGCCCACCCACCAGTTAGGTGATGCCTCCCCACCCTCCTGGCCACTTCTCTTCTGACTCTTGAGCAGCAGTCACCCTTAAAGGAGCCACTACTCTATTTTCCCCACAAAACTAGGCAAAGCCCCCTTACCTTTCAGGTTGCAGGGGTTGCATTTTTGCATAGTAATTTTTCAGGGTAGAACTCAGTTTAAAGTTCATTATTTTAATGACCAATTGTTCCAATACAGAGAGCAGCCAGCAAATGTTACCTCAGAGGAAAGTGGGAAAATACACTTACCCCACATACACAAGCACATGTTGAAGGTAGGTGGGGGAAAGGAGCAGCCAGGAGAAATTCTACCCCGGTTTTCTCCCCTGGAAAAGCCTCACACTACTGCACTAGCACCAGTGCATCTCTGAGCAGGTATAGATAATAGAGTAGTAAAAGCAGCGACAGGCTTATATTTAATGCTTTCATCATCACTAGCACCAGTGTAATTGCACTGCTTCTTGTTCAATAGCAACAGCCTTGTTTGCACAGGCAGGCTTTGGAAATCTAATAGGTTCAGATGAGCTTCAAAAATGTTGGATGTGTATCTGAACCAGAGTTGAATCCCTAAACCTTTCAAGGTTTACCACCACTTATAGTAATAGTTCTGAACTAACATGGTTAACTGAGAGCTCCCTCTATTTGCCAAGTTTTGTAGGTGAGTAAACTAGACAGGTCAAATACAGGATTGGTTTATAAATAGACATGCCTCAAAAACACTTCCCCATACATGGAATAAGATCCAGACTTCCTATGTTTCTATTGTTTGAAGCAAATGATATCATTGCTTGGATGTCTTTCCAGAGTTAATGGAAAAAAGCCTTTGGAAACAGAGTAGTTAAATATAGGAATTAATACTTTAGTGAGTAGGGTGCTGTACAGCATTTATTCTGTGCTACCAGTATGTAAACAAACTGCTGTCTGTAAGCGGAGGCAGGGGGAATATATGCCTATAATATAAAACATTGAACAAAAGCCAAATTCAGATTAAAGGCTGGGCTGACAGTTTCTAACTCATTCCATTGTGGAAAAAATTTGGCTCCAGATCATAGTGTAGTGTTACTGTACATACCATGGGCTTGCATTCTCCACTGCCTTACACCTTGCATAGTCACTTACATCTGTGCAATGTGAGTGCAAAATGCTACCAAGTCAGAATGGTAGCATTTTACCCACACTTTGCACTCATTAGCATAGGTACACATGGCATAGGCGCTGACTCTGTGCGTGCTCCGGGGCTGGAGCACCCATGGGGAAAAATTAGTGGGTGCTCTGCACCCACTGGCAGCCAAGCTTCCCTCACCCCACCTCCTCCTCCCTGGTGCACCGTGTCCCCGCTCCTCCTCCTACTTCCCAGCGTTTCCCGCCCGGCTGCCGCCAAGCAGTGTTAGCACGCTCCGGGATGGGGGAAGAGGAACGGGAACGTGGTGTGCTCAGGGGAGGAGGCGGGGACTTGGGGAAGGAGTTGGAATATTGGCAGGGAGGGGGTGGATTTGGGATGGGGACTTTGGGGAAGGGGTTGGAATGGGGGCAGGGAAGGGGTGGGGCCTCATTGAAGGGGTGGAGTGGGCATGGGGCCGGAGGCAGAGGGGGGGGTCGGGCACCCACAAGAAAGAGGGGAAGTCGGCACCTATGACACATGTTGCAAGTTAGTGGAGAACCAGGCTTTATGGGCCAAATCAGGCCCTCTGGTAAACCATGTCCTTTTGCAAGAAGGGTGTAAATCAAAAATGTGTCCTTAAGGCAGCAGAATCAGCTCCAGATTGTTCTGTTGACCAGACCCCTCCCCAAATACAGAAGTTACTGGGGAGGTTATTCTCCTATCTGTGGATACCCCAGCATTCTAAGAAAGTCCTCTTTATCTTAAGATGTCTTCAGAGAGCTGGTACACTTATGCAGAGCCCAAGGACTGCTCCCTAGGTCTCTGTCTCCCATCATATCACATAGCATTCAGAAATAAGTAGCTTAAATAGCAAAGATAAATGGGAAGTTTGAAACTGTTACTGTGTTAATTGGCTTTTTACATTGGTTTACATCAGGGGTCGGCAACCTTTCAGAAGTGATGTGCCGAGTCTTCATTTATTCACTTTAATTTAAGGTTTCGCGTGCCAGTAATACATTTTAACGTTTTTTAGAAGGTCTTGCTCTATAAGTCTATATATTATATAACTAAACTACTGTTGTATGTAAAGTAAACAAGGTTTTCAAAATGTTTAAGAAGCTTCATTTAAAATTAAATTAAAATGCTGATCTTACGCCACCGGCCTGCTCAGCCCGCTGCCGGCCTGGGGTTCTATTCACCTAGGCCGGCGGTGGGCTGAGCGGGGCCTGCGGCCAGGACCCCGGCTGGCAAGGGTCCGGCAGCCAGGACCCCAGGCTGGCAGCGGGCTGAGCGGAGCCGGTGGCCGGGACCCCAGCTGGCAAGGGGCAGGCGGCCGGGACCCCAGACCAGCAGCTGAGCGGGCCCCGCTCAGCCCGCTGCCGGTCTGGGGTCCCGGCCCTGCCCACATAGAGTGGGTACCTACCTTCTCCCTGGTTCTGGCCCATTCTCTTCTTCTCTCTCTGCACTGAGCTGAGGGTGGGGGTGCACTGAGCACAGGGCTGGGGGTGAAGGAGCAGGCTGGGGGTTGGGGTGCAGGGTCTGGCCAGGAGCTAGAATGAGGGAGGGGGCTCAGGGTTGGGGCAGGAGGTTTGGGTGTGGAGCGCTTACCTAGGCAGCTCCCATTTGGTGCGAGGGGTGCAGGTGGGAATGTGGTGGGCGGTGCAGGAGCTCCCATTTGGTGCTCAGGGTGGGGGGGTGGGGATGTGGGGGGTGCAAGAGTCGGCATGGGGTGTGGGGGGGCTGGGTATGTGTGGAGGGTGCAGGAGTCAGGGCATGGGGTGTGGGGGGGCTGGGTATGTGTGGGGGGTGCCAGAGTCAGGTCATGGGGGGTGCAGGGGTCAGGGCAGAGGGCTGGGGGCGTGTGAGGGGGTGCAGGAGTCAGGGCATGGGGTGGGGGAGCTGGGTATGTGTGGGAGGTGCCAGAGTCAGGGCTGGGGTTGTGGGGGGGTGCAGGGGTCAGGGCAGAGGGCTGGGGGGTGGGCTGGGATCAGGGGGTGCTCCCAGCCCCCTGCCCTGAGCGGCTCACGACAGGGGGCTGGAGGGATAGCCCTGATTCCACCCCCCTTCCCCAAGGCCCCGCTTCTGCCTCTTCTCCGCCTCCTTCCCGGTCTGAGCAGCGAGGGCGCTGGGGCTCCTCTTCTCCCCTCCCTCGCAAGGGCCATCAGTGGCAGGGAGGGAGAGGAGGCGGGGCACGACACAGCACGCTGGGGGAAGAGGCAGGGGAGGGGGAAGCTTGGCTGCCAGCAGAGCCTGCCCTACAGCAACAGCCGACAGGACCAAGCTTGCTTCTGCCTCCTGCCCCCGCCAGAGAGAGCGGTAGGTGGGGGGCGGAGAAGAGCAGGCTGGGCTGGGCAGGATTTTTAATGGCACGCTGCTGCCTGCCGGGGTCCCGGCTGGGGTTCGGCAGCGGGCTCAGTGGGGCCAGCGGCGGCTGTAGCGTGCCATTAAAAATCGGTTCGCGTGCCGTCTTTGGCACGCGTGCCATAGGTTGCCGACCCCTGGTTTACATCATATTTTCACATACATGTATTTTCCTGTTTATGTTCTAGCACCTATTTTAAGTTAATATGTAATCATCTCTCTGTAAGGGACAATTCAGCAGAATACAGCTTCTCATAACTCTGGAGTGTCCACATAGTGGCTTCTTCAGGGATACAGAAGGGGGAAGAATGCTATGGAGTATGCTGCTTGCATACAACCTTTTGTTGTCTATGGGTGAGATCCCCTGTAGAGTTGCTCAAGTATCTATATTGATTAACTAGGCAGCTTTTAAAGTTTATTGTGTAGCTGACATTTTTAAAGGTCTTACTAAGCCGAATGTGTCACAACAGCGCCTTCTGGATTCTGTCTGGTATGTTTTATAAATATGTATTTAGGATGAAAGCCATGCAAAGTAAAAATCCTTATGAAAATATAAATGGAAATCACACTTCTCTTATAAAAAAGACTGCCATGTACATTTGTTACTAAAGACTGGGACAAGAATGCTTTATAAATTGAGGTGACAAAAGAAAATAATTTTCCAAATATTGAGAGATTATTGTGGCATAATTGCCAAATCTAACTTTTAAATGAAAGTAAACCATACAGCCTCCAAACAATGAATATTATGAGCTCTCTTGTGGCTTTCATAGGCTACTAAATGCTCTGTGAAAGCGCCCCTCACTAATAGCAGTTACCAGTCATCTGTCCATCAGACCCTGTTTAGAGAAAGACTCTTATAACTTCTTTTTTGGAGATGCAGCACGCCTAATCTACCTTGCTAGTCTCACAGTGTGTGCTGAAAGCTGGGCGGGCAGGCATTTGGCTGGCTACGCCTCCACCTTGTCAGCCCCTTTTGGGCTTGTTAGAACCACAGGTAGCATTATGGCTTCCCTTTCACCCAAGGAGTACAAACAGTGGGGGTCTATCTGCTCCTTGTACGCTCTCTTCCTCGTTGCACATCTACACAGTGGGAGCCAGAATCAGCACCTAACCAAACTGCTCACTCATTTAGAGCTACATTCTCAGGCCAGGTCTACACTACAAAGCCTATGTCTGCATAGCTATCCCGGCTTAGCCCCCCAGGGCAGATGCAGCATGCCAACAGAAGGAATTTTTCTGCCAGCATAGTAACACCATCTCCCTGAATGACCTTAGCTTTACCAACAAAAGCACTCTTCTGTTGGCATAGTGGTGTCTGCACAGGGCTTTTGCTGGCATAGCTGTGCTGGAGAGGGAGTGTGTTTTTTGTTTTTTTCCACACCCTGATGAACATAGCTCTGGATCAAAGAGAATATTTTCACATTGGCCTACATTAGGAAAACTAATAAGCTGATCTACAGGAGATTGAACATATCATTGAATCTTAATATTCAGAAGGGTGCACTGTCATTTTGCATATATTGTAGAGAATACACAGAACAGTTTTTCAAAACCACCTGCTCTATAAATACGGCTGGTGGCCAGGGCTGTGTCTGTTCTTTGTGAAAAGTCCTTCCCCAAATGTGTACAAATGTAGGTTCCAATTTCTTTCCAATGAGAGAGACACATGTTGCTCCCCTTAGTTTCAATGGGAATTGTAAACATACAGAATTTGGCCCTTGATATGTCGGTCAAGCACTGAAGTTATCGTAGTAAAGCATCAAATAAAAAAAGGCCAGACTTTCTTAGGTAAAAAAGAGGCTGTCTTAGCCAAATAATTCTCAGAATATTTGGAGAGTACATCCACACCCACATGCTGCCAATCTACATCTCCCCATCCTCTGGAAATCCAGGCCAATTAAGGTCTTAAGCTTTGACTTCATAGAAGTCTTATTGCCCAGTACTCTTAGTAGCTGCTGGATCGAAGGCATCCAGAGCTTCAGGTGACTGATTCCCATCACACCCTGACAGTCCCTGCGGCATGTCTGCCTGCAAAGGTCAGGGCTCAGCCTTCAACCTGATGACAAGCAGATCAGTGCTGGTTTAATCCATGGCACCCAGCCAGTAACACTCTCCAGGCTGGTTTTGAATGATTTGTTTATAAATTTTGCTAGGAGAATAATTTGGAATGCAGAGGATACAAGGTGTATTCTTTTTTAAATAAAGCCATTTTTGAGTGATTACACTTGTAATACAGAGTAATACATTTGAAACCACTGAAATTCCTATTTGTCTTGTTTCTCTATAACACATGCACAGGCTCATTTTTTTTTCCTTTTATTTTAAAGAAAGCAAAAGAAAGAAACACTTTCAGGTTAGGATTTTATAGCCAATGTTTCAGATCAGCATGAGATTTTACAGCTGAGTGTAACCCCCCTGAAACTGTGTGTTTATAAATGAACTAGCAGATCTCACTGATGATGCTATAATGTTCTGCTTTCAAACGCGTGTTTGGAATCCTAAATTGACTCTCAAGCCAGAATCTCACCTCAGATATCCGAATATGCCACCCATTGCAACACCACACAAGTATGAGGTTTGTCAGCACTACCAGTCAAATCTTAGCTTTACATTAAGTTCCCAAACTTTCTAAATCACTCTGTAAATCTTAGCCTGGCATAGATGCTGTGACTGAGAGAAAGAATAAAGTTACTGTATGTCATGATAGCAGCGAGTACAGTTATTGCAGGGTATAACGTGAAATGCTGCCATAGTATCAAGGACAATGTGGGGCATGCAGAATCTGTTGATACCATGTTGCAATATTTTGATTATAATCTCCTTAATTTTTAAAGCTGCATGTAAGGAAATGGCCTATATTTCCTGTTTTTGATATACTAGTAGAATTGTACTGGGAGCCTTGTTTGGCTTTGTTCTCTGTCAGAATACCAACTGTTAGGAGTTTGAATGGGCATCCAGGGATGACAATGACTTAAGTGGATTATTTTGTGTTCAATGCTAGCAATAAAAAAATCTTTAAAACATGCAGAAGTTTGAATGGGTAGTTTTAATGGTTTTTGCTTGAGAAAACTGGATTCAGGTCAAAACTGAAAGTCTCTCTAAATTCTCTGCAGAGAATTGCCTTTTGTTGGCTGGACATGTACTGGCATAAGAAATATTGTCTTGGGACAAAAAGTTTGTGAGAACAGAGAGGACAAAATATTCTTTGTTTTGGGACACATGAGCTTTATACTTGCATTTTTACATAAATTTGATTAATATTAAATATGCTAATATTTTATGCACAAGGTTCACAGACATTACTGGCAGTTTTACAGTCTCTCTTATTTGTACATAAATAGTAAAGTCTATCTTCATCTGCAGCAAAATGTTACACATTAACTCCATTCTCCTCTCCAAACACATGTGTAACTTCCATTGACATTAGTAGGAATCACCTGCACTTAAGGAGAGCAGAATACACTCCAAAAGAATTTCACTGCTTGCGCTGCATATAGTATAAGGAAAAGATCACTATAACCTTAAATTACTTACTTTAAAACTGTCTTCAGCATACCATGGGAAATTATTTTTGTGTCTAATATCCAGTACATACTAACCCAGTCTATAACTCCAGTCTGTCATTGCTTTTGCGTACTCATTAGGTCTGATATTGCAGTCCTTACTCACACTGAGCCCTTACTCACGTGAGTATCCCAACAGAGCTCAATGTAGAGTTGAAGAATAGTGCTTAAATAAATCAGCCTTCCAATGATATAACTGTGCAAAGCCAAAGTCATTAATGTGTGATGCATATGATAGCTAATGACTAGTGATGAAGAAAATGACTTAGAATCAGTTTAAAGATTGAAGAGCTGAAGGATTAGTAGTAATGACTAAACAATACAAAACTTGATCAATAAATGATTTAACTTGATTACAAACTATAATTCTCACTGTACCTTGGTCTGACTGTGTTTAGACACTATAAAAAGAACTCTCTCTTGGCTATTGAGTGAATATATTTGTACGAATAAAAACACCCTGCACGTACGCTGTATACCTTTCACCTGAAGATCTCAAAGCACTTTCTGTAATTAATCTTCACTGTAACAAGCCTCCGGATTTCAAAAGAACATGGTTGCCTTAAGATGATAGTTGGATATTTAATGACAAGAAATTGCAAGAAACTTCCTAGACCAAGGGTTCTCAACCTTTTTCTTTCTGAGCCCCCCACCCAACCCCCCACCCCTTCCCCATGCTAAAAAACGTTCATGGCCTGGTAGTACCACAACTGTTTTTCTGCATATAAAAGCCAGGACCAGCATTAGGGTGTAGCAAGCAGGGCAATTGCCTGGGGCCCCACACCACAGGGGTCCCCACAAAGCTAAGTTTCTCAGGCTTCAGCCCCAGGTGGCAGGGCTGGGAGCCCTGGGCTTCAGCCCCACACAGTGCGGCTTCAGCTTTCTGCCCTGGGTCCCAGAAAATCTAACACTGGCCCTGCTTGGCAGCCCCCCTGAAACCTGCTCATGGCCCTCCAGTGGGCCTCGGACCCCTGGTTGAGAACCACTGTTCTAGACCATCACCAAGATATGAGAGATTAATGCCGCCTCTGACCTCAGATTCTTCTTCAGCAGACTTCTCGAATTTTAAGCTACAGCTTTGGTTCTTACCTTCAATTTAATTGCACAAGCTCCTGAAATGTCATTTAATTGTTAACACAATTTTCAGATATTCAGCTCAGTTTTCAATAAGTCAGTGTTTATTCACATCTTTTCATGTGCTGTATAATTATACCTGCCTACTGTATTTTTCAGTCCATGCATCTGATGAAGTGGGTTATAGCCCACGAAAGCTTGTGCCCAAATAAATTTGTTAGTCTCTAAGGTGCCACAAGGACTCCTCGTTGTTTTTGTTGATAGAGACTAACACGGCTACCCCTCTGAAACCATTAAAATGAATGGAACTGCTGCTATACAGTCACTTTGAGTTTCAGGGGAGGGGGGGGGAATATATCTGGAAATGAAAGCCCATGAGCTAACAGGGAAGTACACATTCCATCTACAGGGGGATAATCACATAGAAACACAGATTATTTTTAAAAGTAAGTGCATATCTCAGATAATGTTGTGAGTTTGTATCTGTCTGGTCAGTTAACTAAAATATGAACAGACCTGAGCAAAATGTTAGTGATTACAAAATGGCCATGACTTAGTCATTCTTGTATGGTATAAATGATAAAACATATTCTCCTTCTCAAATGGTGCAGAATTCACTGAATGAAGTCAGGGCATATTATGTCTGGGAGATTATTTTCTGAAACAAATATGAAATCTTTTGGGAAGCTGAAGACACAATTTCAGTTCCTAGAATACATTTTATCATTTTAGCTACCGGGTTTAATCAAACTTTGGGAAAACTTTGAATCCAAATTAATTTAAATCTTGTATGCCCTAAAACTAACAAAAAAGGAACTTAAACATATGAGAGCCATGAGCGCCTCACAACAAATGTGAGTATTTGTTTTGGGAATTTAAATTATTGCATGCAATAAAACTTAGAATATTCTGGATAGGTCTTGACAATACAATAACAATGAATACCAGGTATTGAATGGTCCACTGCATTGTGATACATGACTTATACAATACCCCCCTAAAGAATTCAAGCAGCTGTGCTTATGTAATACAGATGTTTGCTGGAGGCATCAAAAAGATGTATGAAACATACTATTCATGATGTGGAGTTATAACAACATTTAGAAATTCTGTATCAGTGTAGAAAATCTTGTGTCACAGTAGTTTGTAGTGTTAATCCCCTAATGACAATTTTGAGCATTACTCCTAAAATTTAGACTCAATGCTTTTTTAGGCTGTTATGGTTTTTGCTAAAATGTGTATAACTAGGACCTGGAAATCTACTAATCCTCCTCCTTGGAAAGAATGGATTAAGAAGGCCTAGTCTTTGCTTGGGACAACTCCTAGTGAGCTTACCATTCCAAGTATATGTTTTACTATTTTCTCCTATGTACTGTAGCTGACATTATTTAACATTTTTGTGTGCGTTCTGTTTTCAGGGTGGAAAATCTTACACAGGACCATGTGGAGGAAGAGACTGTAGTAGGGGATGTGAATGTTTCCCTGAAAAAGGAGGCCGTGTAAGTACCAATGTCTTCCTTGTATGTTGCAATGTAGAGGCCAAATCCAAAACCCACTGACATCAGTGCACTTTGGATCAGGCTGTAGGAGTTAAGTATGTTAAATAATATTCTCGCTGAAAACGAATAATTTATTATTTTACTTCATTATACTTCCTATAGCAGTTTTGGATTGTTTGAATAAAGCAACTAAACGCACATCTGAAATTAAGATTTAATTAAGAAAGAAACATTCTGGAACAAAATGCAGTATCTGGCACTTGCATGGAGGATTACGGGATTATTATCAAAGGTCTCTCATTATGCAGCATATTAGAACTAAGTTATATGGCAAACCACTTCTCCCTGGCTTTTTATGAGGCAAAGCTGCCCTGAATCATATGGCAATGTTAAGCAATTATAAAACGATTCAGTAACCTTCAGTTTTATTGAAATGTTTCTAAAAATTGGTCACAGGGCATAAATATATACCCAGTGCTCATTATTTGCATTAAAGCAGAGGAATATAAGGTTTGTGGGATTTAGAACTTCCCCAGAAGTGGAGCCATTTGGGACTGTGTGGAATGCATTGGCACGAAGCAGAAGGGGCTGGAGCAATGTTTTGAGGGGAGCAAGAAAAGGATTGCAGGATGAGGTTGCCATCAGCGGTGTATTATCGCCTAGGCCGACAAGGCCTAGGCCTAGGGCAGCAAATTTGCAGGGGCGGCAAATTTGAGCACCCACGGAGAAGCTCCCCTGCTCCAGCTTGCCTCCTCCGCAAGCATGCTGCGGCGTCCTGTTTCTCTCCCCTCCCTCCCAGCACTTGCACCATGAAACAGCTGTTTCGCGGGGCAGGGAGGGGGGGGAGGGGGAACACAGCACGCTGGGGGAAGAGGCAGGGCCGGGGTGGGGATTTGGGGAAGGGATTCAATAGAGGCAGGGAGGGGGCAGAGTTGGGGCAGGACTTTGGGGAAGGGGTTGGAATGGGGGCGGGGAAAGGGTGGAGTCGGGGCGGGGCCAGGGGCGGGCAGGGCGGCAATTATTTCAGGGCCTAGGGGCGGCAAAATCATTAATCCACCACTGGTTGCCATGCAGAGCTCCTGACCTGTGCAAGAGTGCACGTCCAATCCTGCAGGATGTATGAGCCCTAAATGGCAGACTCTGCTACATCTGATACAGTAATTCAGCCCTTTCTGCCCCCTGCTGCTAAGAGAAGGTTAGGAGAGGCAGGCCACACATCCTTGCTGCTGTCTTGAATCCCATGTGAGCTCCCTTTTTCCACTTTCCACTCAGTTTGTGCCAGTTCAGTTTCCTGTTACAGTCCTTGGGCTTGACCCTGCATGGCAGTAGAAGAGGAAGGGTGGTAGGCCACAAAGGGTCTCCTCTGCATAGGGTGATGCTACTTGCTGTCTTGGGAGGTAGATGATGGAGCGACACATTTACCAGCAGTACTCCTGCTCATAGCAGAAGTACTGATTGTCCATATCAACATCAGGAGAATACCTCATTACCATATTGTGGATTAGGACTGAACAACAATGTAGTAGTCATGTTCAGTCTCCATGCCCCCAGCAGGCCTTTTGGATATTGAGCGTCCATATGGAAGGGGATATGTGCAAGGTCATTAAGTTCCCAATTGAAGCTGATTTGGGAGCAGGGGCCACTGACTTAATTGGTACACATTACTCTCTCAGCAGCTGCTGCCTCTATACCTATTCAGTCAGCATGCTTCGCTCAGCAGGTGTGCATCTTCCCTGCACATCCTTCTTGGTGAACTGTAGGATAAAACTTTTAGTGGTGGTAAAAGGATTCAAGAAGTTGGGTGGGTTGTATTTTTTTTTCCTTTGTAATTTTTTTCTTATTATCGTCTTTGTCACACAAAGCCAAGTATCAGATTTCTTATACCCATTAGAGATGGTGGAAAGAGTTACTTGCTGAAATACTACCAACTACTGTACCATACTGAAATACTACCAACTACAAAACATTTTGTATTTTTGTATTGGCTGACCAACCCTTATTTCACAGGTTGCTGAATCTATTCAAGAGGAGAAAAGAGCAACCAACCAAACAACTGTGTAGGGCAGTTGAAAATAAACTTGAAAATATTAAAATAGCAAAGTAAAAACTCACTAATGTGCCCTAGTGAGTGAAAGCCCACTATAAATTAATTTATGAAAATTATCAAACTAAGGCAGATTCTGCTGTACTCACTACCCTCAACTCCCTTTGACTTAATTGAGAGTTGAGCATGCTCCTGATACCATTAGGTCATAGGTAAGCAAACACTAAAAGTCAAGGAAGATCTATCACAAAACATATTTTCCTCATTTATTTTGTTATTTGTGGTTCAGTTTTAATTAGACATGTGTGAATAATGGGGAAAAGGTATTTTATTCAAAGAACATCACAACATGTTTACAAAATTATTTTTAGTTCCGTAAACTATCACTTTGACAGAGGGTGCATTGGATGCATTTAATATTTGTTGGCCTCTTCGGATGTCACAGGCTCAGCTGTACATCTGGTTTAAGCAACAACTTTTTGCCACTAGAGACTCTGGTTAAATTGGCATAGAGTTTGCTCTCATGCTAGTCCCCAGTGGGAGTATTTATTCATACAAAACCTCAGTATAAACTGGCCCAATGCTCATTTTCTGTTCTTGAGGTGACTCACTCCATGCACAATAGGCACGTTGCCTATTCGTTATCATTCATAACAAGGTCTGGAGAAGTTGCATGGAGTCTGCTTGTCCTGTGACTAACTGTGGCTAACATAATCAACCTCACTTTGAAGGGCATTTGGAATTCAGCGTATTCAACAAACAATTGGATAAAGAAAACATGAAGTCTGATGCTAATTAGCATTGCTGCCTCTGGGTACAATTTAGAATTTGGTGGAGGACCCTTTCTTAAGAAGTCTTAAGAAGCAGTACCACTCCTTTGGATTGCTGCTAATTACTATACATCAAAAGCTGCTGACTGAAGTTAATTCATCAGTACGTTAAAAACTTTACAAATAATTGTGAAAACATCTGTGCTGGCTGGCAAGATCTAAAGGGAAACTTGTCATTAATTTTACATATATAAAGTTTCAGCCCTTTCTGCCTTACTTTGCAGCTCTTGCCACAGTCAACTCTTCCTTTCCTCCACCCTGAGCCTCTATGCTGCTTTGTTCTGGTACCCGGCCAGGAACGGATGTAAGAGAGCAGGTGCCAGAGAGGCTGCCTGAAGAGTAGGTGCCCCTAGTGACTCAGAGGAGCTAGTACAGCTCCTGCTGACCATCTGGCTTGATGCATGAGGATCCAGCTGGCAGGGCCGGCTCTAACTTTTTTGCCACCCCAGGCAAAAAAGAAGAGCGCAGCCCCGCCGTAACACCCTCCCCCCCCCCACCCAGCGCCGAAACCCCCGCCCTCCCCCAGCGCTGTGCCAGGCCACCCAACCCCCCACACCCCTGAGTGCCGCGCCGGGCCGCCCAAACCCCCGCCCCCCACCCCGAGCGCCGGGCCGGACCGGACCGGGCCGGGCCGCCCAAACCCCCGAGCGCCGGGCCGGGCCGGGCCGCCCAAACCCCCGAGCGCCGCACCGGGCCGCCCAAACCCCCGCCCCAAGCGCCGCGCCGCGCCGGGCCGCCCAAACCCCCGCCCCCCCCGAAGCGCCGGGCCGGGCCAGCCAAACCCCCAGAGCGCTGCGCTGGGCAGGGCCGGCCAAACTCCCCGAGCACCGTGCTGCCGAAGCCCCCGCCCTCCCCAGCGCCGCACCGCCGAAACACCCCCACGCTGCCCAGCCGAAACAAAAACAAACAACAACAAAAAAACCCTCGAGCGCCCCCCGCCACCCCAGCATTGGCCGCCCCTTCTGAGGTGCCGCCCCAAGCATGTGCTTGGTCGGCTGGTGCCTAGAGCCGGCCCTGCCAGCTGGGTTGCAGGAATGAGTGCCAGGGCTGCCAGATGCATGAATATCATGTGACATGGATGACAGTTGGGAGCCATCCCCCCACCATACCAAACACAGGGAGGAGTTGCTGGAGCATTCTGCCTATTGGTTGTCCACAGCTGGTGTATGGTTCCTAGGAAACTATTGCCAGGTGGCACAAGTTAGAGCAGCTACTGGCAGATCTGTTGCAAAGAACCAAGGAGCCATCACTGATTGTTGGTTTTCAGCTTTTCCTCCTTTTCTTCTCTCATGGCTGCTCCAGGTGGCCATGTGAGGGCAGAAGCCATACTTTAAGGGCTACCCTAGGGTCAAAGAGAGTCAGATGAGCTCCTGCAGACTTGTAGGGAAGCAGATAAAGAACCATCCAGAGCCACTATCCTCATTCCCCTGTAATACCAGTGGACTTCCTGCTGAGCAGCTACAGAGGGAAGAGACACCAGCTGCTCAGAGTCTCTTTGCTCACATCAGAGCGGTTTCTGGGGCTGCACAGGAGGCCATTGTGAAGGTAGTGGGGCCCAGATCCATACAGGGACTTAGGCATTGCAACTCCTCACTTTTAGGCACCTAGCCACCCTGTGGAATCCACACATCCACACAGCCTAGGTTCCCTATACAATGCATGGGGGAAGAGAGTCACCTGAGAATGCAATCCACAAAAGCCAACATGATAGGCTGGGAGCTGCCTAAGCTAACCAATAGTAGATGCCAACAAGATAGGTGTGTCTTAAGTTGGACCCCTCTTTGGGAATTAGGCATCCAAATCCAGGCTAGATCAAGTTGCCTATCTCTGCTTGGGATCCACAGTAGTGAAGTCTCTCCTGGAGTCAGATGTCTAAGGCATTTCTTGCAAGAACAGCACAGCACTCACCTAACTCCACATAAAATGGCCAGAGGAGGGAGGAGGTGGTTGAAGAGGCCTTCCTTATAACCTTTAGCCCAGTGATTAGGGCAAACAGCTGGAATATGGGAGAATCCAGTTCAATTATCTCCTCTGCTCGATGAGGAGAAGCAGTTTGAACAGGGGTTTCCCTAACCAGTGGACTATGGAATATTCTGAATGGGTCTCTTTCAATCCCTCCTGTTGAAGCCATAAACTTTGTATAAATAATTAAATATGCACTGGGCGAGTGAGAGTGATGCTATAGTCCAGGGGCTACGGCACTCCCCTGGGAGGGGGGCAGGCCTCTGTTCAAATCCTTTCTGCCCCTCAGGCAGATGGGGAAAGGGAACCAGGGTCTCCCAATCCCAACCATTGGATTAAAGGTTGTGAGGACCTCCTCCCCCAGCTTTTTTGAGTGAAGATAGGTGTGCTCTGAGCACACCTATTGGATCGGACCTTGAAGAGGAGAGGTGTTGCCCCAGCTCCCTTCTCCTGGTTTGAGGGTTGCGTTGGACTGAGAGAGAGCTTAGGTGAGAGAGAGAGAGGGGTGTCTGGATGCCTCCCAGAGACAACCGTGTGCGTGCCCAAAGGCAGAAATTTAGGTGCCTCAGGGACTTTGCAGGAAAATTGTAGGTGCAGAGGGATTTTAGGCATTTACGTATGAGCAGGGGGTTTCAGGATCTTAGTGGCCCTAAATTTTGGATTTAGGCACCTAACTCCCACTTTAGGCACACAAATTCTTTTGTGGATTTGGGTGTGGGTGCCCTCTACCACCTCCCCATGATGACAGGTCTGATTCGAGCACTTCAGTTTAAAGGTTACAGGGCATGGCTCAGGATTACATTTTCAATTCGTAATCAAATGTACATTTTCTTCTTAAAGGAGTTAAAGCTCAAAATTGTGGCTCTCGAGGGTCAGACTTCTTCCTGTCTGGCCCCATAATTTGGATCTTTGGAGGGGAGGATAAAGGGAACTTTGATTGAGCTAGTTCCTCTGAATTTTTTGGAGTGTTTACTCCTTTATTCTTGTCTCCCTTTTCTCTGTGGGCTGGTCCTTTGGAAGTATGAGTGCAGTCAGACTGTGTGTCAACTAGATACGGATATTCTGTGCATGGGAACTTTCCTAGGGTGTCTGGCTCTTCAAGATAATTGGACTCAGCCCCACTTGACTAATCAGCTGCCTCTCAGCTGTGACTGTGAGGATAGGGATGAGGTGGTAGCCTGAAGATCACCTGGTCCTCATAAAAGCCAGCAAAAGCTCAGTTGAGCTGTAGAGAGCAGGAGTCCTCAGCTTGGGGGAAGACCCCAGTTTATATGAGACTCTTAAGTGGATGACTTGTGGATGTAGTCCTGCAAGGCAAAGGCTGGGAAGGAGAAGGGATCAGAGGGGCTTGTCCTGTTTCCCAGACTGATGGCCTGTGGAGTGTAATCCTGTAGAGATTAGAGGGGGTCCAGAAGAAGGCCCCAGTCTAGATCAGAGGGAAAGGATGTGAGTGATATGTTGAAGAACTAAAACTAACACTTGGAAGAAAAGGGACTGAAGTCCTATGGTGATGTTCTTTGGTACAGGGGGGAGGGTGAGTTAGCCCACTAGTTTAAAGAAATCAACTGTTTAAAGTATATTTAGGACTATAAATAGGAATGAAGCTACATGTTCTCATAAAGTACTAATACCTACACAATGTAGCAGCAACACACACTGTTGTGAACCCAGGGCTCTGTTCTTTGCAAGGAGTACTGAACCCAGTTCAAGGTCTCCATCCTGATATTCAAAGCTCTATGTACAGTTAGACCTCGCTATCTGAGAAATCACCTCTCTCTCTCTCTCCATTACTATGACCTTCCACCACAGCAATGTTCCTATAGAACAGTGAAACTGGCAGCTAGTAGGGTAAGTGATGGAGTCAGTTCCATTGATTTTTATAGATCTTGAGGTCCTTTAGCACCTATTAGGAGGTGTTCAGTTCCATCTCTGAGTGAAGCAACAGAGGGTCCTGTGGCACCTTTAAGACTAACAGAAGTATTGGGAGCATAAGCTTTCGTGGGTAAGAACCTCACTTCTTCAGATGCAAGCCTTGCATCTGAAGAAGTGAGGTTCTTACCCACGAAAGCTTATGCTCCCAATACTTCTGTTAGTCTTAAAGGTGCCACAGGACTCTCTGTTGCTTTTTACAGATTCAGACTAACACGGCTACCCCTCTGATACTTGATCTCTGAGTGAGTGGTCGACACCTCTCTGGATTTGGCCCTTAATAAAGGTTACTCAGCTAGGTAAAGGCTGCAGGACTGGTTCCATAGTTTGAATATAAGCAACATTACACAGAATTAGTGTGTGTGTATATATATGTATAAATAAACTGTAATTGTTAGTGAATTGCCCTGTGATAATTTGGTATGTGAGATTATAGAATAATAAACTCTGAGCATTTAAAAAACCAACCGAATCATCTAACATTAGGTTTATTTTGTGACAGCTGCAAGTAAATGCACAATTGTACAAAAATGCTATACCACCTGCTTATTGTTTTGCTTAGAAAAAATTTGTTAATATCTGTGATAAGTACAAAAAAGAGTACTCGGGGAAGACAAAGCCATGGTGGAGAAGCTAAATGAATTCTTTGCATCAGTCTTCACTGCAGGGGAGGTAGGGAGATTCCTACACCGAAGCCATTCTTTTTAGGTGACAAATCTGAAGAACTGTCCCAGATTGAGGTGACAGTAGAGGAGATTTTGGAACAAATTGATAAATTAAACAGTAATAAGTGACCAAGACTAGATGGTATTCACTCAAAAGTTCTGAAGGAACTCAAATATGAAATTGCAGAATGAATATGAAATTGAAGAACGACATACTGTGGTATCAAGTATCAGAGGGGTAGCCATGTTAGTCTGAATCTGTAAAAAGCAACAGAGGGTCCTGTGGCACCTTTAAGACTAACAGAAGTATTGGGAGCATAAGCTTTCGTGGGTAAGAACCTCACTTCTTCAGATGCAAGAAGTGAGGTTCTTACCCACGAAAGCTTATGCTCCCAATACTTCTGTTAGTCTTAAAGGTGCCACAGGACCCTCTGTTGCTTTATACTGTGGTATGTAACCTATCACTTAAATCAGCCTCTGTACCAGATGACTGGAAGATAGCTAATGTGAGGCCAATTTTTTAAAACGGCTTCAGAGGCAATCCTTGGCCAGTAAACCTAACTTCAGTACCGGGCAAATTGGTTAAAACTGTAGTAAAGAACAGAATTATCAGACACATAGATAACATGATTTGTTGGGGAATAGTCAACATGGCTTTGTAAAGGGACATTATGTCTCACCAATCTATTAGAATTCTTTGAGGCTAGGTCTACACTACAGGGGGGGGTGTCGACCTAAGATACGCAACTTCAGCTACGTGAATAGCGTAGCTGAAGTTGCGTATTTTAGGTCGACTTACCTGGCTGTGAGGACGGCGGCGAGTCGACCGCTGCCGCGCCGCGGTCAACTCCGCTTCCGCCTCTTGCCGCGGTGGATTTCCGGAGTCGACAGAAGAGCCATCGGGGATCGATTTTATCGCGTCTTCACTAGACGCGATAAGTCGATCCCCAATAGATCGATTGCTACCCGCCGATTCGGCGGGTAGTGAAGACGTGCCCTGAGGGGGTCAACAAACATGTGAACAAGGATGATCTGGTGGATATAGTGTAGTTGGACTTTCAGAAAGTCTTTGATGAGGTCCCTCACCAAAGGCACTTAAGCAATGTAAGTAGTCATGGGATAAGAGGGAAAGGTTTTTTCATGGATCAGACGGGAAACAAAGGGTAGGAATATGTGGTCAGTTTTCAGAAAGGAGAGAGGTAAATAGTGGTATCCCACTGGGATCTGTCCTGGTACCAGTGCTGTTCAATATATTCATAAATGGTTTGGAAAAAGGGGTAAACCGTGAGTGGGCAAAATTTGCAGATGATCCAAAATTATTTAAGATAGATAAGTCCAAAGCAGCCTGCAAAGAATTACAAAGGGATCTCAGAAAACTAGATGACTGGGCAACAAAATGGCAGATGAAATTCAATGTTGATAAATGCAAATTAATGCACATTGGAAAGCATAATCCCAGCTATACATACAAAGAGATGGGGGTCTAAATTAGCTGTTACTACTCAAGAAAGATCTTGGCGTCATTGTGGATAGTTCTCTGATAACATCCGCCCAATATGCAGCAGCAGTCAAAAAAGCTAATAAAATGTTAGGAACTATTAGGAAAGGGATAGATAATAAGACAGTAAATAACACAATGCAACTATATAAATCCATGATACTCCCACACCTTGAATACTGCATGCTGTTCTGATCACACCATCTCAGAAAAGATATATTAGGATTGGAAAAGGTACAGAAAAGGGCAATAAAAATTATGGGTATGGAACAACTTCAATATGAGGAGCGATTTAAAAACGACTGGAGCTGTTCAGCTTGGAAAAGAGACAACTAAGGGGAGGGAATATGACAGCGATCTATAAAATCATGACTGGTGATGAGAAAGTGAATAAGGAAGTTTTTACCCCTTCACAAAACTCAAAAATCGGGGGCCACACAATGAATTTAATAGGTAGCAGATGTAAAACAAATATAAGAATGTAGTACTTCACACAATGCAGTCAACCTGTGGAACTCATTGCCAGGAGATGTTGTGAAGGCCGGTAATATAACTTGGTTCAAAAAAGAATTAAATAAGTTCATGGAAGCTAGGTCCATCAATGGCTGTTAGCCAAGATGGTCTGGGATGCAACCCCATGCTCTTGGTGTCCTAAGCCTCTGACTGCCAGAAGCTGGGAGTGGATTACAGGGGATGGATCACTCGATAATTTCCCTGTTTTGTTCATTACCTCTGAAGCACCTGTCACTGGCCACTGTATGAAGACAGGATACTGGGCTAGATGGACCATTGGTCTGACCCAGTATGGCCATTCTTATGTTCTTCGTTGTAAATCATTTGTATATTTGCTAGTTGTCAGAAACAAATTTTAGAATCAGGGCTGGCTCTAACTTTTTTGCCGCCCCAGGCAAAAAAGAAGAGCGCCGCCCTGCCATAACATCCCCCCCCCCAACAACCCCCCCCTTGCGCTGCCGGGCCGGGCCGCCCAAACCCCCGAGCGCCGTGCCATGCCGCCCAAACCCCTCCCCCCCCGAGCGCCACGCTGGGCCACCCCAACCCCCGCCCCGAGTGCCGCACCGCGCCGGGCCGCCCAAACCCCCATCCCCCCCAGCACTGTGCCGCCGAAACACCTCCCACGCTGCCCGGCCGAAACAAAACAAAAAAAAAACCCTCGAGCGCCGCCCCACTGAACAAAAAAAAAAACACCGCGAGTGCCCCCCGTCACCCCAACATTGGCCGCCCCTTCTAAGGTGCTGCCCCAAGCACGTGCTTGGTCGGCTGGTGCCTGAAGCCGGCCCTGTTTAGAATATAAACTACTGCATGAATTGGTGCTTTTTAAAAAAACAGAACGGAGGTGTGGATTGCAGTCATGAGAAATTGGGATCTGACAAAAGCAGAGACATTTATAACAGAAAACAATATTTTTTGGTGTTTGTTTATTATGCCATGAAAACACACTTTCCAGATCTCAAGTATTCTAGTTTTTTTTTTTTGGTAGTAATTCTATAAGTTGTTAAGAAGTTTTTAAAAAATGGCTTTAACAAATCAATACCTTGACAAAGTAGTTTGTCACTGAAATTTTTAAATGGTTAATGCAACTGTGTAGGACCTATTGCATCCTTAGCTTGTTTAGAAGTCAACCTAGAAGGCTTTATGGACAATGGAAATGAAGGAAACATTTTGCTCTCTCTGTAGAGAGTGAGAAAGTGCTCCCTATTGAAACCTAACTTTGTACTTTTCATATGAGTCTAACAGTGCTTGAACCCTTTGGTCACTGTTTTTGTAGTGGACCGGAGTAATAGAAACCATGAGCGGTAAAGATTGTTCAGTGTGCCAGCAATGCCTTTTTTGTCGGATCACTCAGACTATTTTTTTTTAATGAATCTAGGGGTCTGGAGAGAATAATTCACAAAACATGAGGTGTATCTAAAACTCTTTAAAATAAATTTATTATATTTCATTAACTGAAGAAAGAGGCCAGTAGGAAGTTATCAGCAATACATATGTCACATCAGCTGCCTTCTTCTGGCTGCTTTGCAGTAGTTACCCTCGTGCTGGCATTTCATTTATAAATGCTTCTTATTTAAAGTGTATAGCTTGGCATATAGGGACTGCATGTAGGAGTGGGTTTTTTCCCCAAATTTGAAATAAAAAATCTTTGTAGATGTTTGCAAATTGTTTGGATTCTCACCACTGCAAGGTTTTCTCCAAAACTATGTTACTGACTTTTTTCAATTGGGTAATCATTTATTTTGGCATCCAGATCTGAGTATATATAGCATTATATAATTTATTTGATGACTTTCATCTCTTTTTAGGGCTGTTGATTAATCACAGTTAACTCACACGATTAACTCAAAAAATTAACAGTGATTAAAAAAATTAATCATGATTAATCGCACTGTTTAAAAAATTGAACCAATTGAAATTTATTAAATATTTTGGATATTTTTCTACATTTTCAAATATATTGATTTCAGTTACAACACAGAATACAAAGTGTACATTGCTCACTATATATTATTTTTTATTACAAATATATGCACTGTAAAAATGATAAACAAAAGAAATAGTATTTTTCCATTCACCTCATACAAGTAGCATAATGCAAGCTCTGGCGTGAAAAGTGTAACTTACAAATGTAGATTTTTTTGTTTGTTACATAACTGCACTCAAAAACAAAACGGTGTAAAACTTTAGAGCAGGGGTCGGCAACCTCTGGCACGCAGCTCGCCAGGGTAAGCACCTTGGCGGGCCGGGCCAGTTTGTTTACCTGCCGCATCGGCAGGTTCGGCCGATCACAGCTTACACTGGCCGTGGTTCACCGTCCCAGGCCAACGGGGGCTGCGGGAAGCCGAGCAGGCCGAGGGATGAGCTGGCCGCGGCTTCCCGCAGCCCCCATTGGCCTGGAGCGGCGAACCGCGGCCAGTGGGAGCTGCGATCGGCCGAACCTGCCGACGGGGCAGGTAAACAAACTGGCCCGGCCCGCCAGGGTGCTTACCCTGGCGAGCCGCGTGCCAGAGGTTGCCGACCCCTGCTTTAGAGCCTACAAGTCCACTCAGTCCTACTTCTTGTTCAGCCAGACAAACAAGTTTGTTTACATTTATGGGAGATACTGCTGCCTGCTTCTTATTTACAATGTCACCTGAAAGTGAAAACAGGCGTTCACATGGCACTTTTGTAGCCAGCGTTGCAAGGTATTTACGTGCCAGATATGCTAAACATTTGTATGCCCCTTCATGCTTCAGCCATTCTGGAGTACATGCTTCCATGCTGATGATGTTCGTTAAAAAAATACTGTGTTAATTAAATTTGTGACTGAACTCCTTGGGGGAGAATTGTATGTCCCCTGCTCTGTTTTACCCGCATTCTGCCATATATTTCATGTTATAGCAGTGTCAGATGATGACCCAGCACATGTTGTTTGATTTACGAACACTGTCACTGCAGATTTGACAAAATGGAAAGAAGGTACCAATGTGAGATATCTAAAAATAGCTACAGCACTAGACCCAAGGTTTAAGAATCTGAAATGCCGTCCAAAATCTGAGAGGGACGAGGTGTGGGGCATGCTTTCAGAAGTCTTAAAAGAGCAACACTCCGATGTGGAAACTACAGAACCCGAACCACTAAAAAAGAAAATCAACCTTCTGCTGGTGGCATCTGACTCAAATAATGAATATGAACATGCATCGGTCTGCTCTGATTTGGATCGTTATCGAGCAGAACCCGACATCTGCATGGATGCATATCCTCTGGAATGGTGGTTGAAGCATAAAGGGACATATGAATCTTTAGCGCATCTGGCATGTAAATATTTTGCGACGCCGATTACAACAGTGCCATGCAAACGCCTGTTCTCACTTTCAGGTGACGTAAACAAAAAGTGGGCAGCATTATCTCCTGCAAATGTAACCAAACTTGTTTGTCTGAGCGATTGGCTGAAGTAGAACTGAGTGGACTAGTAGGCTCTAAAGTTTTACAGTGTTTTATTTTTGAATGCAGCTTTTTTTGTACATAATTCGACATTTGTAAGTTCAACTTTCAAGATAAAGAGATTGCACTACAGTACTTATATTAGGTGAATTGAAAATACTATTTCTTTTGTTTTTTACAGTGCAAATATTTGTAATCAAAAATAAATATAAAGTGAGCACTGTACACTTTGTATTCTGTGTTGTAACTGAAATCAATATATTTCAAAATGTAGAAAACATCCAAAAATATTTAAATAAATGGTATTCTATTATTGTTTAACTGTGCGATTAATCACGATTAATTTTTTTAATCGCTTGACAGCCCTACTCTTTTTATTTTCACAAACATGAATTTCTTAAATATATTCATTTCTTCAGCAAATAATTATTGGCGTGCGGATTGTGCATGAACTGCAAATATTCAAAATTTGAAAGTCACACTATGTTGAGTGATTACATAAGTCAAGTGGTATTGTTTCTGTTTCCTGGTTGATTTTATATGTACAAAAACAGTGCCAATTTCCTATTGAATTGTAAAATCATATTACTGTTATGCAGTTTGAAATATTTGGTGAATATGCAAGCATAACTGCCTTTTACAAGAATTTTTATATTGTAAAGCACAAGCATTTGTACTATATACACGAGTTGTGAATATAGATTAATCAAAATTCACATTGGAAGAAATATTCCAGAATCACAATTTTTGTACTATTCACCTAGCTCTAATTGTATGTGATTCTTACATCCTTGAATATACTCTTGGTTAACTATGTGTTCTATTAATGGACTGCCGGTGATAATACATTCAAGTAGGAAACTTATAATGAAGAAAGCCATTAAGAGGAGGAGATATTTCACTGGTATTTTTAGGATTTTATTTTGGGGCTAGATTTTTTTTTTTTTTTATGATGGTATGTGGCCATCTGTATATCCTTAAGATGAATGCAATGAGACATGGACAATGAAACTACACAAAACGTACTTTGTTGGTAAAAAATCAAGAGCCGTTTCATTCCAGATAAGGATAAAGCAAGACTTCTTTGGCTGTAGGAGGAAATAATGTTGAACAAAAAAAAGCCTTTAAAAATGTCAACTATCTTGTTAGAGAAGATGAGTAATGGAAAGCTAAATTGATCACAAAGATGAATAAGATTAGTCAGTTGAAACTGGCATTCAAAATGAATAAGAAGCTCCTCGGATTCTTCCCAGTATCATTTAAAACTGTTACTGTACTTTTCTACTCAATAATAACAGAAAGTAAAGAAGTTTGTCCTACTGTTTTCCATATACACATTTAGAGTATCATTTTTTTACATTCCTAAACAAAAAATATAAAATTAAATTTATGAAATGACTTCACGACTCTACAATCAACTGAAAGTTCTTGATTCATTGTGGTCTGTGATGTCTAGAGAGCTCAGTAAATTCTTGGGTCAGATTGTTTTCCCCTATTTTCAAGTATAAAGTACACTTTTTGTTATGGCACTGATACAATCCAGAGCAGCATGTTTCAGGGTAATTATTATATTTCTCAAGGGGTTAGGCACTAAGGCTTTGGCTTTAGGCATTTCAATACCACCTAATTGTGCATTTATTGCATAGAAATACTTAGTTCACCCTGGGTCCTGTTTTGCAACCCTTGCTTGCTCTGAGTAGTACTTACTTACAAGAGCAAGTAAATTACGGGATGAGGGCCTGAGACTGTAATTGGGTAGCCCATGCACGGGTGTCAGAGGGATAGTCCTGGTCATAATGTAGCCCTGAGATTACAATATTACACCCCCAGAGCGTAGATGGTTTCTCATGACATGTATCTAAGGTTTTACAAGAAGTTTCTCAGTACGATGCTTGTTTCTATTTTCTTTGTTTTTGTCACATGGGACCAGGCAACATTGACCCATTTTCCCTTTTTCTCATTTGGTAACTATTAAACCATTAACAGAATCTCTTGAGTCTGTGACCCTGACAAATCAGGAATGTGGGAATGGGGGGATTGTCATAATGAACAGTTATCTCTCCAGGGAAATCATGTATATTTGTTTCTCAATACTGTCGTCTTGCCATCGTATCTGCTTTGGAAAGATTCTTTGACGCCTATATACGTTTGAAGCATTTATAAGTATTCACAGTCAGGGCCGGCTCTAACTTTTTTGCCGCCCCAGGCAAAAAAAAAAAAGAAGAGCGCAGCCCCGCCGTAACACCCTCCCCCCCCCCCAGCGCTGCGCTGGGCCACTGAAACCCCCGCCCCCCCCAGCGCCACGCCGGGCCGCCCAAACCCCCGCCCTCCCAGCGCCGCGCCGGTCCGCCCAAACCCCCGAGCGCCGCACTGGGCCGCCCAAACCCGAGCGCCGGGCCGGGCCACCCAAACCCCCGAGCGCCACACCGGGCCGCCCAAACCCCCGCCCCCCGAAGCGCCGGGCCGGGCCGGCCAAACCCCCGGAGCGCCGCGCCGGGCAGGGCCGGCCAAACCCTCCAAGCGCCGCGCCGCCGAAGCCCCCGCGCCTCCCAGCGCCGCGCCGCCAAAACACCCCCGCACTACCCGGCCGAAGCAAAAAACAAAAACAAAAAAAACCCCTCGAGTGCCCCCCGCCACCCCAACATTGGCCGCCCCTTCTGAGGTGCCGCCCCAAGCACATGCTTGGTCGGCTGGTGCCTAGAGCCAGCCCTGTTCACAGTAGTTTTCAGTTTGGGGGGAATGCGTATATCTAAGATTCTTTCTTTTTAAAATGTCTCTCTTATCATTGATACTGTTAGTTGGATCTGATTTTAAACACAAATCAAGGGTTTCAATATGAGCATTCTACTGAGATTTTTATTTCAATTTGTACTGAACACGTTGCTGTCTTCTTAAAATATACTAACTTGCAGTTAGCATAGGCATCAAAACTCACTAGAATTAAAGCACTTATTATTGGAATCCTTTTCTGTCTTAGGCATTGGAGACATTGCTGGACAATGGGGAATCTGCAAGGCCAAACAAATTAAAGACATAACGCAATTTTTCTTTGAAATAAAATGATTTGTCTATGAAACAACTTAGTCTTTCAGATTCCCTATTGTCTCGCACTTCCCCAGATATATAACACAAAGAAGTCTTTGTTTACCAGCATTCATATGGCTGTATTTTCCCACTCTTAAATATGAAATTCAATATTTAACTGTCTCTATAGATGCACATACTATCGTTCTATTCAATTTATTCTTGCAAATATAACCTTGCGAGTTAAAGATCCCTCTTAGGTCTTTACTGGTTTTCTAAAAACTGGTAGGTTTGCCTGCAATTTCAGT
The DNA here is from genome assembly GCF_028017835.1 of Emys orbicularis. Classification (NCBI taxonomy): domain Eukaryota; kingdom Metazoa; phylum Chordata; order Testudines; family Emydidae; genus Emys; species Emys orbicularis. The sequence goes on along the minus strand of NC_088683.1, from coordinate 259,714,855 downwards.
GGCAGAGCCTAATACTGATTTAAAATCCAAAAGTTCCTCCTTCTCCTCCTCAACCTTCTCCCTGCTCATATCCTCCTCCTGCAGCCCATTCAAAATGCAGCTGCTAAAATCTTCCGTGTCCATGATTTTGACTACATGATTACCACCCTCTTTGAATCCCTCTGCTGGTTCTTCCTTGTCTACTGTCACTGGTTGAATTTCTCATCCTTACTAGCATCTCAGATCTTGGTTCTTGTTATATCAGCTCAACACCCTCCGCTCTATCTATGTTAACTTTGATGCCTTATTTGTTAGCTTCTCTCAGGCATTGCCATGTCTTACTCTAAACCACCCCATTATGAATAAAATATCCTCCCCGTTCCAGTCTGCCAGCCTACTAACCTCTTTTCATTTAAATCCAACCCTAAGGCTCACTTCCTCCATGTTGCCCAGAAGATAAGTTAATAAAATAAGCTATATATTTTTTTAAAATGTAGTCATTCCTTCATCTATCTGCCTTTCTCCCTGCATGCTACGTCTGTCTTGCTTAGGGTGTAAGCTCTTTGGGGCAGGCAGGAGCTCTGTGGGGCATTTTGTGTCTTGTACTGTGCTGACAACATTGTTAGCACTTTAATAATAATAACAACAAAAGTTGAATCTGGATGGTTAGGACCTCAGCATCCTTCTACAGGACAAGAACTCAACAGCAAAATGCCCTCTAGCACCATTCTGGGGGTATTGGTTCCATACTGATTCAGTTGGCTTGGTTTGGTATTTAGTGGGAATGTGAATTGGCTTGCTAGTTTGTAGTTACAATATTTTTTCTGTGGAAAACACTTATAGTTCAAATACAACTGTTCTAACACCACATTATTCTCCTGTAACTGTGCAATTAACTCTTCTCACCATTATATATTTTCAGTTCTAGAACCCTTTTTATGCATTGAACAACAGAAATGTTTTGTATCTCCACTATGCACACAATCCTGTGGTTTTCAGTAATATATTTTTTTGTCAGGGATAGTCTGTGGGGTAGAGGGACAGTTCTTATTGGTGGTTCAAGTTTGCTAAACTTGAAATCTCTAAGGCCCAGATCCTTCCTGGTCCTTTTGGCCATATATAATGGAAGAGGTTGTAAAGAACCTTCCCTTATGCCTTGTGTGGCTTGCATAAGGATCAGATGGGGTGCTCCGGGACTGCTGTGTCACTGCTTCTCCAAGACTGCAAAGGCACTCTGAGAGAGAGGCCTGAGAAGGAGCAACCATGATCCCACACTTCTCACGAGCCTGTGGAGTGGAACCAGCACGCAGAGGTGTAGGTTAAAACCCATAAAGGGGTATAATAGTGAATGTGCTCCCCTTGCATGCACAAGTGTTCCTCTTTGGGTCCCCCGGGGGTGATGTGTCTCTGCAGCACTCCTGCCTCTGGTGTGGGTCTAAATGGCACAACAGATCCCTAGGTAAATCTGCAGTGTTTTGTTTGTTTTGTTTTGTTTTACTTCTAACCCTTGCAAACCAAACTGCAGGATTTCCATAGCACTAGTTCAAGGCCTGATTCTGCCAGACTAACCCACATTGGGTAGTACTACTTGGTTATATACCAGTTAAGAAATATATGCAGCTACTCGTGGAGTAAGGTACTACTCAGTATGAGTAAGGATGAAAGAATATGGCCCACAGCAGCTTTCCCAAGGCCACAGAATGGGGAGTCACAGTGTCAAAACTGGGAATTCTGAAGACTTCCTGACTTACTATCCTCTGCTCAGATCATGTCTCTCTCAGCTGGCTTATTTCTTTCAAAGACTTATTGAGTTGATTTTGTTAAAAGCTGTCAGGTTATAACTAATCAAGTGACAAGATCTGTATGGTGTGATGCTGTGCTTACTACAGTGTGGGGGAGGACCATGCGTTTTAATCACTTCCATTATACTTAGCAAATATATCATCTTATGCAGTGATCTGTTACTGCCAAAATCTTTATAAATTGGTTTGAAAAACTAGACAAAATAAACTTTAGTATTCAGAATATTGCAGATCAGCTAGTGGATATAAAGTAAAATATTTTGTAAAGGAATAGTAAGTTTCTCTAGATCAATAATGGGAGTATGACTAAGAAGCAAATTGGTGCAAAAGAGGAAAAAGCAGGAGGTTTTCTTTGGGGAAGATAGAATGTTAGACTTTGGGGTGAACTGTAGTCTAAGGAGATGGGAAAAGAATGTTAACCCCCCCCCCCCACTCCCACCCCCAGGAAAACAATAGAATCATAGAAGATTAGGGTTGGAAGAGACCTCAGGAGGTCATCTAGTCCAACCCCCTGCTCAAAGCAAGACCAACACCAACTAAATCATCCCAGCCAGGGCTTTGTCAAGCCAGGCCTTAAAAACCTCTAAGGAAGGAGATTCCACCATCTCCCTAGGTAACCCATTCCAGTGCTTCACCACCCTTCTAGTGAAATAGTTTTTCCCAATATCCAATCTAGACCTCCCCCACTGCAACTTGAGACCGTTGCTCCTTGTTCTGTCATCTGCCACCACTGAGAACAGCCTAGCTCCATCCTCTTTGGAACTCCCCTTCAGGTAGTTGAAGGCTGCTATCAAATCTCCCCTCACTCTTCTCTTCTGCAGACCAAATAACCCCAATTCCCTCAGCCTCCCCTCATAAGTCATGTTCCCCAGCCCCCTAATCATTTTCGTTGTCCTCCGCTGGACTCTCTCCAATTTGTCCACATCCTTTCTGTAGTGGGGGGCCCAAAACTGGATGCAGTACTCCAGATGTGGCCTCACCGGTGCCGAATAGAGGGGAATAATCACTTCCCTCAATCTACTGGCAATGCTCCTACTAATGCAGCCCAATATGCCATTAGCCTTCTTGGCAACAAGGGCACATTGTTGACTCATATTCAGCTTCTCGTCCACTGTAATTCCCAGGTCCTTTTCTGCAGAACTGCCGCTTAGCCAGTCAGTCCCCAGCCTGTAGCAATGCATGGGATTCTTCCGTCCTAAGTGCAGGACTCTGCACTTGTCCTTGTTGAACCTCATCAGATTTCTTTTAGCCCAATCCTCCAATTTGTCTAGGTCACTCTGAACCCTATCCCGACCCTCCAACATATCTACCTCTTCCCCCAGCTTAGCGTCATCTGCAAACTTGCTGAGGGTGCAATCCATCCCATCATCCAGATCATTAATGAAGATGTTGAACAAAACTGACCCCTGGGGCACTCCGCTTGATACCAGCTGCCAACTAGACATCGAGCCATTGATTACTACCCGTTAAGTCAGAGGATCCAGCCCGCTTTCTATTAGGGTTACCATATTTCAGCAAGCAAAAAAGAGGACGGGAGGAGCCCCGCCATAGCCCCGCCCCCGTCCTGCCCTAGCCCCGCCCCTGCCCCTCCCACTTCCCGCCCCCCCTCAGAACTCCCAACCCTCCCCCCGCTCCTTGTCCCCTGACTGCCCCCTCCTAGGACCCCTAGGACCCTACCCCCTACCTGTACCCTGACTGCCCCAACCCTTATCCACACCCCCACCCCCAGACAGATACCAGGGACTCCCACGCCCCATCCAACCACTCCCCACCCCCTGACAGCCCCCACCAGAACTCCCAACCCATCTAAACCCCTCTGCTCCCTGTCCCCTGACTGCTCCGATCCCTCTCCCCACCCCTGCCCCCTGACAGCCCCGCCCCCAGAACTCCCAACCTCCCCTCCCCCCGCTCCTTGTCCCCTGACTGCCCCCTCCTGGGACCCCTGCTCCTAACTGCCCTCCAGAACCCCACCCCCTACCTAAGCCTCCCTGTTCCTTGTCCCCTAACTGCCCCCTCCTAAGACCCCCCCCCACCCTAACTGCCCCCCAGGACCCTACCCCCTACCTGTACCCTGACTGCCCAAAACCTTATCCACACCCCCCCCAAACTCCCGACCCCCTGTCTCTTGACTGCCCCCTCCAGAACCTCCCTGCCCCTTCTCCGACCCCCTGGCCCCCTTACCCTGCCGCTTGTCCCGGCACGCTGGGCAGCAGTGGAGGAGGAGCGGGGGAGGAGCTCCAGACTGCCGGAGGTGATCTGCGAATGCAGGGAGGGAGGGAGGGAGGGAGTGATCTCAGCTGCAGGGGAGAGGAGGAGGGGCTCTCTCTGGCTGTCGGAGCCCCATGTAAGTGGCACCATCCGGCCAGCTGCCATGTTAGCCGCGTGCGCTCTGCATGGGGGGGGGGGAAGTCCGGACATTTACAAATTCCCCCCGGACGCTATTTTTAGCTCAAAAAGCCGGACATGTCTGGGGGAATCCGGACGAATGGTAACCCTATTTCTATCCACCTTATAGTCCATTCATCCAATCCATACTTTTTTAACTTGCTGGCAAGAATACTGTGGGAGACCATATCAAAAGCTTTGCTAAGGTCAAGATATATCATGTCCACCACTTTCCCCATATCCACAGAGCCAGTTATCTCATCATAGAAGGCAATTAGGTTGGTCAGGCATGACTTGTCCTTGGTGAATCCATGTTAACTGTTCTTGATCACCTTCCTCTCCTCCAAGTGCTTCAAAATGGATTCCTTGAGGACCTGCTTCATGATTCTTCCAGGAACTGACGTGAGGCTGGCTGGTCTGTAGTTCTTCGGATTCTCCTTCTTCCCTTTTTTAAAGATGGGCACTATATTTGCCTTTTTCCAATCGTCCAGGACCTCCCCAGATCATCACAAGTTTTCAAAGATAATGGCCAATGGCTCTGAGTAGAGTAGGCTAAGGACAAAAAAACATGTCTAGTAAAAGAGTTGGGTGAATTATAAAGCTCTTGAAAAAACAGCACTGAAATATATAACTACTAATTTTCTGTATAGCAGACTCATGAACACCATGGAAGTATGCTGTCTAAGGTCTAAATTGCCCCTTGAACTATGCTTACATGCAGAATTGTAAAAGAGAATAAGAATCCTCCTTCTTCCCATGTATGGGTTTACCTGGATTTTGAGTCTGGGCACATAGGAGTAAATGGGTGTGGTGTGCCTGTTATTTTCCCCATCGCTCAAGCGAGTGGGTGGAGCATAGCCTTGACTCTAGGCTACCTTTTCCTCCCTTCTCATGGCCCACATGCTGCACAGTAGAGTTAACCCAGGATACAAAGTGTGACACAGGACCAGAAAGGGTTAAGCAACTTGCAGGTTAATTGACCCAGATTCAACCTTTAGAGACATATTAGTAGATAATGGTTGTGTTTTTTGTGTGTTTACATATATATTGTTAGAGGTTGACAATATAGCCAAACAGTTCCTGTCTATCGCTATATTCTATTAATTCAGAGATCAAAAGGAGATGTTAACATTTAGATGAGCTGTGAATGTAGTGATGTCACTGTCTTCATTTCTCTTTGAAGTATGTAAATGGCAGGAGATAGGCAATTGCCTTATGTTAATTCATATAGCTAATTACCGGTGATGCTTAAGAAATAGGAGGTTATTTCAAAGACACTATTCTTCACCCAAGGAACACCTGCTGTCAGGGATCTATAAAGACTCCTGGGCCCTCAGATCTGCTTAAGCTTCATCAGGGCAAGTTTGAGTCACAAGACTGAGATCTCCAGTCCCATCTGGATCACCCTGATATTGGACATGGGACTGTAACCTCGAAAGGACGTTTTGCAACTCTAAAGCTCACCATCTCTACTGTGAAACTGACCAAAAAACTCTATTCATATCTGTATGTATGATGATCTTTTAACCAATACTCTCTCTCTCTTTTCTTTTTTAATAAATTTTAGCCAATTTTTATTAACTAAACTATCAGCGTGTATTTGGATACAATCTAAGATATTCATTAACCTAGTGGGTAATGTGTCCGATCCTTTGGGATCGATAGAACGTTTTATATGATGAACAAGATTTTTGGTAATCCTCATCATATTTGACTTGGTTGTCTGGGTGGGAGCTCAAGGCTGAGTTGCTTTAAGAGAACTGCATTTGGCGAAGTGAGTATTCACCCATGAAAGCTTATGCTCCAATACGTCTGTGAGTCTATAAGGTGCCACAAGACTCTTTGTCGCTTTTTAATAGAACTGTATTTCTGATAACCAGTAAGGTATTGTAGAAGCTGTTTTGTTGCTGGATTGGTGAATCTAAGTATTAGAATAACCACCAGTTCTGGGGATTGTCTGCCCCATTCTTTGGAGTTTGCCCTAATGAGCAATCTCAGTGTGGCCCCCCTGGGACTCTGATCACACAAAGTGTCATAATTTTCTGCTGGCAGAAGAAGCAAGGGGGAAAAAGAAACTAAATTGTGCTTCTCAAAGGCATGTTTCCTTCTCTGTGCTGTTCTTGGAGTGACACAGCTATACATCACTCCACACAGGAGCTTTGCCATTGTCACAGTCTAACCCTAAACTGGTAACCATTAAGTCCCTGCTCTGTAGGGAAGGCAATGGTATTTCCCCAGACCCAGGCAGAAAATTATTGGAGGAGTGCTTTATATGTAATCTGCCCACTAGAAAATGTATTCAAAACTGGAACACTTTGTAAATGTCCTCCATTTCTTCATCAGATTTTCTGGAATAGTGTTAAATTATGTGTAAGAGTAACATATTTAAAGATGTAGGACACATTGTTAAATGTTTAGGTTTAACCACTGTGGCATAATTCAAGGGCATTAACTAATGGGCCTGATTCTCCTATCACTTAAACCAGTTTTACCCATTGTAACCCCATTGTAGCCAGTGGAGTTACTCCAATCTCACTGGTGCAATCCAATAGGAGAAGACCTCATTGCGTATGTCTACACTGCAATAAAAGACCCACGGCATGGCCATGGCTGGGCCTGGTCAGCTGATGGGGGCTCACGAGGCTCAGGCTGCAGGGCTACAAAATTGAATGTAGATATTTGGGCTTGGCTGGAGCCTGGGTTCTGAAACCTGTGATGGGGGAGGGTCTCAGAGCTTGGGCTCCTGTCCAAGCCCGAACATCTACACTCTTATTTCTAGCCCCATAGCCTGAACATTGTGAGCACAAGTCAGCTGACCTGGGTGCTGAGACTTGGTGCTGTGGGCTTTTTATCACAGTGTAGACATACCCAGTGAGGTCTTCTCCTCTGCCATTTTGGGAGTATGGCTAGGCCCCCTTACACAGTCAGCACAACATGCGGGGGGGTTGCATCCTCTGCCATTTTGAAGCAGCAGTAAGCAGCACTTCCCCCCCCCCCCTTCCATTGCATGCTCTTCTGTTCTGAACCGTCCTGCACCAGTCTTAATGGTTCTAATGCCTATTGCAAAAGCATACTTCTCAGCTCCCCCTACAATCCTCTACAATAAAGGCAGTATTTTGCCCATAAAAATACGTTTACCCATGAAAATAATTGTTGCATTGAATACGGTAATAGCATTGTCTAAGCTACTTTCACCATACCAGTTTTAAAAGGATTTTCTTATTTAGTCAGTAAATATTCTCTGAACGTTTGCTTTGCATCCTTTCTAAATTTGCCTGTTTTCTTTGTGTTTACAAAAATAAACTTTCAAAAACTACATAATTTACAAAGAAGACACCATTCTCAAGAAGTGCCCCTCTTTGAAGAAATATTAGGGTTTATCTGTATTCATATTTGAAGCCAAAAATATTTCTAAGACTCTGAAAGACATATGAATATTAGATTTGGTGAAGAGGTCTACAATCTTTTTGCATTTACATGGACTCTACAATTGTTGATATTTCCTCTCCCTTGTAAGGATTTTCCTTGGTGGCCTTTGCTATCTATCGCTAGGTTTTACAGGCAATGTTTTGTACTGATTTATACCTTGTGTATTCTCACTGACTTTACTAGCATTTTACATAGTATGAATCAGCACAGAAATTGGCTAACTGAGCTACCTTAAGCCCTGATGTAACAGGGTATGATTCCAGGGAAGTCAGAGGACGTACCATGGGACTGATTTTGTGCATGCATCTGTGTATTGAATTGACAAAATTCTGTTTCATTTTCATGGAATAACAACCGTGAACCACATTGCGAGGTTGCATACATCACATCTTTCACCTCATAGAAAAGCCTTTAGCTTAGCCTGTGTCTCCTTTTTAGATTGGTCCCATCTGTCTCCATCTGAACTCTGCAGCTATCAAAATAGATGTGTTGCTTTATTTGTGTTTAGTGAGCCACATTTTTCTGTCTCTGGAACATTATTTTCATTGTAGTCAGGCTCACTTTAGATTCTAGGATCTGAATTTTCTATCAACACTTGCTTTTTATAATATAATACTGTCCATGAATACAACAAGGAGTCCGGTGGCACCTTAAAGACTAACAGATTTATTTGGGCATAAGCTTTCATGGGTAAAAAACCCACTTCTTCAGATGCAATTACATATAACAGGGGTCAGCAGCCTTTCAGAAATGGTGTGCCAAGTCTTCATTTATTCACTCTGATTTAAGGTTTCGCGTGCCAGTAATATATTTTAACGTTTTTAGAAGGTCTCTTTCTATAAGTCTATAATATATAACTAAACTATTGATGTATGTAAAGTAAATAAGATTTTAAAAATGTTTAAGAAGCTTCATTTAAAATTAAATTAAAATGCAGAGCCCCCCGGACTGGTGGCCAGGACCCAGGCAGTGTGCGTGCCACTGAAAATCAGCTCGCGTGCCGCCTTTGGCACACGTGCTATAAGTTGAGTACCCCTGACATATAAGATAATACTGTCCATGAATTACACCCACAATCTTTCTTTCTCGTCTAAATCAGAGGGAAAAAATAGGGATGATTGTGAAGTGCTTGGAAGACATGGTCTCTCTGTTTTAATATTTCAGAATTCTTTATGCACACATCCAGTCTGGTGAAGATCTATTTAAATAGGTTTACAGTAAGGTATAGTTTGTTAGAAGCTGCATAACTTTAATCTATGGCTCATGGAACACAGTTCCTAATATTGACGCTATTCCACTGATTTAAAAGCTCATAATCAAATCCAGCACACAGTACTAGATTATATTTGTACATCTACGGCAGCAGTTAATTAGTTACTTGAAACCCCACTGTACACTGCAGGCAGAGAGTTGATAAGTTTGTGTTTTCTCAACTTTCTGTTACCTTTCTTGTATTTAAGAATTACAGTAGACGGCTGAGTTGTTGCTGTCCCTTATGCTGCCATGCAACTGAGGAGGAAAGAAATAAAGATTTCTCGTTGGGATCAACTCTCCAGAAAGCGGACCGGGATAAAATGTAGCTAGGACTCCACTACCTCTGTGCATTGGCTAGCTCTTCTGGCTGGGTTGCGGGGACAGGGAGTGTACAGCACCCCTTACAAGGATGTTGCAAACTACTCCTCACTCCCCTTCCCCCCGCCCCCCAATACAACTAAAAAGTTCCAGCCAGGAGACTTTGTACTTCCTACACCCACCTGTGCCTCTGCTTAAATTATTGTATCAAGGATCATCTCTTTTTATAAACAGTTCTGTGTGATGCATATTGTTTAAAATATTATTAGGCAGACTTTTCTAGTTCAGAAGTTGTCTCTGTTACCATGGCTGCTGATCTGATTAGGTCTCAAAATTTGGCAAGAAACGTACTTTGTTTATTAAGAGCAAACTAAACTTCTAAGAATTCAGCTGGGGTGTACAGTACATTTCGTAACAAGGCAAAAAAACATCCCATAGAGATTTTACTTGTTTGGCAAGGGAAAGATCCAGGTGTTTTAAGTCAAATCTACAGCATTAACTAAGAAATTCCAAAGGGTCTGATAAGGAAATGCTTAAGCTTCCGTCTTACTCTTCTGTGATAGCATTTTTGGGGTGGGGGGAAGGGAGGGGTTGGTGGAAATAGCCATCTTTGCTTAAATTTTATTTTCACTAGAAAGTTATTTATGGGGTCATTCCCCTCCTAAAATGTTAACCTATTACTTTCCAGAACAAAGTAGTAAAGTCAAGGCTCAGTTATTAGAGAGACTAGTTTCCACAAGCATACAAAACATTTAGCTTAATAATGAGACAGTGCTCTTGAGGGGTACGTCTACACTGGGATAAAAGACCTGGAGATGACCGTGGCTGGCCCAGGTCAGCTGACTCGAGCTTGTGGGCTTGGGCTGTGGGGCTAAAAATTGCTCTGTAGATGTTCAGGCTCAGGCTCCAGCTTGAGCGCTGGGACCCTCCACCCTCGCAGAGTCCCAGGGCTTGATTTCCAGCTCATGGGTGGCGGCTATCAAAGACCAGGGAGGCTAAGCCTCCCTAACCCAGGCCATGGCCCCGCCCAGGTTATGCCCACTCACTGTTTACCCCTTTTTCCAGATCATTTATGAATATGTTGAACAGTACAGGTCCCAGGACAGACCCCAGGGGACTCTACTGTTTATCCCTCTCCATTCTGGAAACTGATCATTTATTCCTACCCTTTTTCTTGTAACCAGTTACTGATTCATTAGAGAACCTTACTTCTTATCCCATGACAGTTTACTTTGCTTAAGTGCCTTTGGTGAGGGACCTTGTAAAAGGCTTTTTGAAAGTCCTAGTACACTATATTTACTGGATTACTCTTATCCACATGTTTCTTGAACTGCTCAAAGAATTCTAATAGATTCGTGAGGCATGATTTCCCTTTACAAAAGCCGTGTTGACTCTTCCCCAACATATCGTGTTCATCTACATGTCTGATCATTCTGACCAAGATCAGAAAGACAGGATGGGTCAGGTGTATGAAATTATTTGAAAATCAACAAATAGGCAGATCTTGAATGTTTGAATCTTGTTATTTTGATTATAAGTTTTTATTAATACACTCAAATATTTCATGAACAGCTTGCCAAATACAAATGATATCTACCTATCACTATTTAGTAACTTTTATTCTTAGTTTGTGCCCAGTGCTATTATATAACTCAACTAAATCATCTATAGTAATTCTTTTGCTGGCCTTTTTTCTCTAAATCTTCAGAATTATAAGATTAAGCCCTATTATTATGAACCAGTCAAAGGATCAAGACAGCTATTTTATAGTGTGTTAACATTTCAAAGTTATGCAGATTGTGGTTTACATGGGTCCTGGACTAATGTAAAGCCCCTTACAATGTGGAACTCTCAACAGAAGTCCTTACTTGGGTAAGAATTATCCAAACATGTGAATTTGAAACCTAAAGAGAGCATTATAATAGCATCTCAGAGGAAAATTAAATTATGTGACTTCTCTGATCTGAATTACTGAATATCTTTCTACTTGGATGAAGCATGTGAACTAATTCTTGATAATATCACTGTAACCTCCACAGCTTACAAACATAAGATTAGATCAGTGGTTCCCAAACTTGGTTCGCGGCTTGTTCAGGATAAGCCCCTGGCGGGTCACGAGACACTTTGTTTACCTGTGCGTCTGCAGGTATGGCTGCTCCCAGCTCCCAGTGTCCGCGGTTTGCCGTTCCCGGACAATGGCAGCTGCGGGAAGCAGTGCGGGCGCTCAGATAAACAAAGCATCTCGCAGCCCGCCAGGGGCTTACCCTGAACAAGCCACGAACCAAGTTTGGGAACCACTCAGTTAGATCATGGTATTTTCACACAGCCCATAGCAATTGGAAGTGTATAGGTGCACTGTTCCAGGAGAGCACAAGAAGGCCTTGTGCCTCAGAGAGATTCAATTATTCCTGAGAGCGCCTCTCTTTCATTAGAGGGAATAGAGTGGAATCATTTTCAACATTATTTATGGCACACAGAATTCTCTGACTTTGCATCCAGCCAGTTCTCCTGGGTGGCACATCACAGGGGGGCAGACTCATTTCTGTTTCCTGGGGGGAGTATGTGATATGCAGCCCCTGCCACACCCCAGAACAGTCCTTATATGGCAGAACAGGTGCAGAGATGAAATCCTTACTCCCTCTTGCTTTCCTGTACAGTTGTGTCAGGGGTAGGAACAATCCAGCCTGTGTATAGATATTACATCTAAAAAATTACATGAAAGGAACATTATTATGGTTTGCTAAACTGAGCACAGGAAAGTAAGGAAATAGCAGAATTAAGGTTGCCAGTGTCTCCCTGCCGAATTTTAAGACCTTTCCTCAAAGCCTGGAGGTGCTAGAACTTCTCAAAGAACAAGTTGCCAGAATGGGGTCTGCACGCCACACAAACCAAGATCCACTATGATGTTCTCGGCAAAGGGAGGGCAAGTTTGCTCCTCTGCTTAACTAAGACAAGGGCACAGTATAGCCACGAGTGCATGAAAAGGTTTTGAAAGGGCATGGTCATTGTTCTTGTTAGACTCTCTTTCCACTAACACCTTCCAACAGACATTAAGTAGACTTGTACATTCACAAATAGGGAATAGACTCTTATATTATTTAAACACCATTTAATGCAGATTTTGTCACTGTGCTTCTCACTTCAACAGTGAGATGGCCTGGTAAAACAGCTTGAAAGAGTATTCATTTTACCAGATTTTCATTTACAGCTGTACACAGAAGGTTTCTGCTGCACCTGTTTCAGAGAACAAGTTAAAACAACCAGTTTAATTGATTCTGAGAGCAATTTAAAATTTTCAAAGCTAAAGATTTCATCATACTTTTAATTCTATTGTTTTCATAAACAGCTGGAAGATTATACCACCCTGCTTTCTGATACCCCTGATACAAGAAATTCTTTCCACATTGCATTTGAAAGACTTAAGTGAAAAAATAGAAGGATCCCTGTTTTGGATAGTACATACCAGTCTTTCACATTTGTTCTCTGGAGAGAAAAAATATGAATCATATGCATTGCAAATGGATGAGCTCTCAAAACAGGTGCTGCATCTAAAAAAAGTGATGAATGTTAACAACATCTCAATTCTCTGACTATTGTGCTGTTATGTTTTTTTAGCCAGAATATCATGTGAGTACTTCATTACCACTGCCATATGCAACCAATGCTAGAGTTGTATAAAAGAGACAGATATGGAGACTATAATTTAACTTCCATTATTTGCACAGCTCTGTACTTTCTATGTGAAGTTTGTAAGCTAACCATTATAAATACCCCTCTGCAGATGGAGAAATGGAGATAGAAGTTGATATTAAAGATTTTCTCTTAGCATTTAGACTATGATAAAATCAGCATGGTTATATTTTAATAGCTATCTAAAATACTTCAGATTAGTTCCTCAACATCATAACCTGATTTTTAGAGAAGATAATGATTATAGGAAAAGTATTACACACTATGCAATGTGGCTTCTTAGAGAGATCTAAGCAAAAAGAATTAAATTTAAATTCAGAAATAATAAATGGCCAAGTACTCTAATCTCTGTAGAGAGAAAGTTGGGAGGATAGTTTAGTAACTATTTCTTTCATTCTGAATGTGGAATATGATAAAAAATATGTACTCGGTTCCATTAGTTGTCTTATCTGTATAATAAGGTGACGGTGGAGTAACAGCACAAGGAAACAGAGTTCTTGATGCACCATGTTAAAAAATGGCTTTTGTTTATGAAAACTTTTTTATTGAAACTTGTTGGAATAATGTTGTATTAATGGTAGGATGTTGATCTTTTCCAGCTATGGAAGATAGTTTCAGAACAGGATCCAGGAAAAACAAACATGGAAACTATTTAACTCCTTAGTTGTCTGCCTGAAATCTTGGGCGTTGAACTTATAGGTCTTGGCATTACACTAAAGTGCCTCAAAAGCCAGTAACTATTTTCACTAAGTATAATTATCAAGAGTTTAAAGGAAAAAAATATTTTCTGTCAAGATGAAAAATGCTTTGGTTCTATATAAAAGAAAGTACTGTGTCTATTAATCTTCTCGGTACCTTTTCAATTTCTAATACATCTTTTTTGAGATGGGGTGACGCAGTAGTCAAGATGTGGGTGTATCATGGATTTATATAGTGGCATTATGATATATACTGTCTTATTATCTAACCCTTTCCTAGTGGTTCCTAACATTCTGTTAGCTTTATTGACTGCCACATATTGAGCAGATGTTTTCAGAGAACTATCCACAATGGCTCCAAGATCTCTTTCTTGAGTGGTAACAGCTAATTTAGACCCCCTCATTTTGTATGTATAGTTGGGCTTATGTTTTCCAATGTGCATTAATTTGCATTTATCAACATTGAATTTCATCTGCCATTTTGTCAGCCAGTCATCCAGTTTTGTGAGACCCCTTTGTAACTCTTTGTTAAGTCCAAACTGACTTCCATCTTGAGTAATTTTGTATCATTTGCAAACTTTGCCACTTCACTGTTTACCCCTTTTTCCAGGTAATTTATGAATATGTTGAACAGCACTGGTCCCAGTATAGATCCCTAGGAGACACTGCTATTTACCTCTCTCCATTCTGAAAACTAACCATTTATTCCTACTCTTTGTTTCCTGTCTTTTAATTAGTTACTGATCCATGAGATCACCTTCGTTCTTATCCCATAACTGCTTATTTTGCTAAAGAGCCTTTGGTGAGGGACCTTGTCAAAGGCTTTCTGAAAGTCCAAGTATACTGTATCCACTGGATCACTGTTGTCCAGATGTTTGTTAACCCTTCAAAGAATTCTGATAGGTTGGTGAGGCATGATTTCCCTTTACAAAGCCATGTTGACAGTTCCCTAACAAATTGTGTTCATATACATAATAATAATTTGAGATATACCTATCTCATAGAACTAGAAGGGACCTTGAAAGGTCATCGAGTCCAGCCCCCTGCCTTCACTAGCAGGACCAAGTACTGATTTTTGCCCCAGATCCCTAAGTGGCCCCCACAAGGATTGAACTCACAACCCTGGATTTAGCAGGCCAATGCTCAAACCACTGAGCTATCCCTCCCTAATTATGTCTGATAATTAGTTTCAACTAGGGCTGTCAAGTGATTAAAAAATTAATTGCAAATAAAAAAATTAATCGTGATTAATTGCGCTGTTAAACAATAACAGAATACCATTTATTTAAATATTTTTGGATGTTTTCTACATTTTGAAATATATTGATTTCAGTTACAACACAGAATACAAAGTGTACAGTGCTTACTTTATATTTATTTTTATTACAAATATTTGCACTATAAAAAACAAAAGAAATAGTAATTTTCAATTCACCTAATACAAATACCGTAGTGCAATCTCTATCATGAAAGTTGAACTTACAAATATAGAATTATGTACAAAAAATAATTGCATTCAAAAATAAAACAATATAAAACTTTAGAGCCTATAAGTCCACTCAGTCCTACTTCAGCCAATCGCTCAGACAAACAAGCGTGGTTACATTTTGCAGGAGATAATGCTACCCGGTTTCTTGTTTACAATGTCACCTGAAAGTGAAAACAGGAATTCATATGACACTGTTGTAGATGGTATTGCAAGATATTTATGTGCCAGATGCGCTAAAGATTCATATGTCCCTTCATGCTTCGACCACCATTCCAGAAGACATGTGTCCATGATGATGACAGGTTCTGCTCGATAACGATCCAAAGCAGAGCAGTCCGACGCATGTTCATTTTCATCATCTGAGTCAGATGCCACCAGCAGAAGGTTGATTTTCTTTTTTGGTGGTTCAGTTTCCGCATCTGAGTGTTGCTCTTTTAAGACTTCTGAAAGCATGCTCTACACCTCCTCCCTCTAAGATTTTTGACAGCATTTCAGATTCTTAAACCTTGGGTGCTTTTGTAGAGTGCTGTAGCTATTTTTAGAAATCTCACATTGGTACCTTCTTTGCATTTTGTCAAATCTGCTGTGAAAGTGTTCTCAAAACGAACATGTGCTGGGTCATCATCCGAGACTGCTATAACATGAAATATATGGCAGAATGTGGGTAAAACAGAGCAGGAGACATATTATTCTTCCCAAGGAGTTCAGTCACAAATTTAATTAGAACATTATTTTTTTAACGAGCATCATCAGCATGGAAGCATGTCCACTGGAATGGTGGTCAAATTGTAATCAAAAATATTAATATAAAGTGAGCATTGTACACTTTGTATTCTGTGTTGTAATAGAAATCAATATGTTTGAAAAATATAGAAAAACATCCAAAATATTTAATAAATTTCAATTGGTATTCTATTGTTTAACAGTGTGATTAATCACAATTAATTTTTTTAATCGCAATTAATTTTTTTTTTAGTTAATTGCATGAGTTAACTGCGATTAATCAACAGCCCTCGTTTCAACCAATTTGCCTGGTACTGAAGTTAGGCTTACTTGCCTGTAATTACCAGGATTGCCTCTGGAGAATTTTTTTAAAAATTGTTGTCATGTTTGCTATCCTCCAATCATCTGTTACAGAAGATAATGTAAGTGATATGTTACATATAGGGTGCCCAGATAGCAAGTATGAAAAATCGGGACAGAGTGTGGGGGGGTAATAGGTGCCTATATAAGAAAAAATGCCCCGAATATCGGGATTGTCCCTATAAAATCGGGACATCTGGTCACCCTAGTTACATACCACTATTAGTAGTTCTGCAATTTCGTATTTAAGTTCTTTCAGAACTCTTGGGTGAATACCATCTCATCCTGGTAACTTATTACTGTTTAATATATTAATTTGTTCCAAAACCTCTTCTACTGAAACCTCAGTCTCGGACAGATCCTCAGATTTGTCCCTTAAAAAGCATGGCTCAGGTGTGGGTATCTCCCTCACATCCTCTACAGTGAAGATCAATGCAAAAAAATCATTTAGCTTCTATGCAATGGCCTGCACTTTCTTGGGTGCTCCTTTAGCACCTCAATCATCCAGTCGTCCCACTGATTGTGTGGCAAGCTTCCTGCTTCTGATGTGCTTAAAACAAAATTTGCTATTTAGTTTTTGAGTCTTTTACTAGTTGTTCTTCAAATTCCTTTTTGGCCTTCCTAATTATACTTTTACACTTGAGCAGAACATGCAAAGTAAGATCATTAGCCTTTCCGCAGTATGGTCATTCACTTTTTAGAAACAAAGACTATAATTTTTAAAATAAAAAGTAACTCTTTTATGGAGATATACCTATCTCATAGAGCTGGAAGGGACCCCGAAAGGTCATCGAGTCCAGCCCCCTGCCTTCACTAGCAGGACCAAGTACTGATTTTGCCCCAGATCCCTAAGTGGCCCCCTCAAGGATTGAACTCGCAACCCTGGGTTTAGCAGGCCAATGCTCAAACCACTGAGCAATCCCTCCCCCTTAGATTTAGACTAGATTTAGTTGCTTTGTTCACTTGATACAAAAAGTGAATCATAACTTCTAATAATTAAAAGTAAACTGAAGCACCTGTCCAACAGTTTAATCATTCTGATGCTTAGATATCAGGACGACCGAGACACAAGAGATGCATGTATACATAATGTGTGCATAGAGAGAGATCCATAGTACTATTTTTTGCATAACATGAGAGGACCTGAGCAAGTTATTAACAAAATCTTGTAGTTAAAGTAATCTCAATCTAATATGCTCTGTATGAAGCTGATTAGGAAAGGAAGGAAGGATGGTTTTGTAATGAAGGCACTGGATAGGACTCAGGAAATCTGGATTCAATTTCTGGCCCTGCTACAGACTTCCTGTGTGACTGTGGGCAAGTCATGTGGGACCAGATTTTCAAAAGTGCTGAACATTCAGTCGTGTCAGTGGCGCCACTGGGTGCTGATTTTTCACAATCTGGCTACATCATTTAGGTGACTAAATGGGACCTGACCTCTCTTGAAAACGGCCCCAATTGCAGCACTTCTGAAAACCTGCTTCTTAGTCTCTCTCTGTGTCTCAATTCCTCATCTGTAATATGGGACATATTAATACTTCCTTTCTCCCACCTTCATGTCTCTTGTCTGTTTGGATCATAAGCTCTTCAGGGCAGGGACAGCCATTCAATATGTAGGTACAACACCTAGTACAACAAAGCTCTGGTCTAGCTGGGGCCAATAGATACTACTGTCATACAAATCACAAACCATGACTATATTTGGCATGGTTTTCACTTCCTAATGTCCTCGTACCAATGCTGCAGTAAACAGTCAAATAGGATATCTGTAACTGCATAAAAACCCAATAATCCAGAACAGGCAGAAAGTTTGACAAGATGACCTAATAGGTATTTCCATCTCTAGAGCAGTGGTCTCCAAACTTTTTTGATCGCACGCCCCATCAGTAAAAAATTTTTGAGCACGCACCCCCTGCTGCGCCGAAGCAAAAAAAAAAAAAAAAAAAAAGCCACTCGGACTCCCGCCTGACGAAGCAAAAAATAAAAAATAAAATTTAAAAAGCGCTCCTCCTGCCGCGCACCCCCAAGAATCCTCTTGCGCACCCCCTGGGGTGCACGCACCCCACTTTGGAGACCACTGCTCTAGAGGCCACAGTTTTGCCCTGTCCTTTATTCAGATTTTAATTTGCTTTTGTATAAATCCTATTTAGCTGAATATTATAGTTACATATTAGGTATAACCCTAGTCCCATGGAACTCCAGTTAATGAAGGGAGCTGCACATGCCTATGGAGGAGAGAATAGAACTCGAAGGTAGTTAATTTTTCACTAGAGCCTGGGTTTATGGATCTGTTTATGCGGCAAATGTTTAAGAATTGACAAAGGGGGGGGACATTTCCCTTCTGCTCCCCCAAGGAGATTTCCTTTACCCCCAGTCAATTCTCCAGAGCGCCAATGAGGCTCTGAGTCCTTCCAGGAAGGTACTGGGAATTACAACCTCTAGTTTCAGAAAAAGCTTAGCAGCACACACAAAAATCAGACATACTCACGTTTTAGAAATTCATTTTCCCCACTTGGTGTTAATATCATTCCATTATTACAGTACAGAAAGGACTCTGACCCAACCACTTTACCCATTTTGATGACTGGTTATTAAATCACAATAAATAAGGCACAATTAACATATTAGTATGAAAATGGACATGTCAATGTGGAATTGTATAGCTTTGTAGGGCACCTGGAAGGCTGTCAGATAAATCCCATACACATATAAGACAATACCATAACTCCATAATATTTCAAAATATAAGACAAGGCTAGCTCAAAATAAGAAAGCAAACCACTTTGCTCAATCAGAGCAAATCAATCAAAATGATTGAACGCATCTCCCTTAGGTCAAAACATCCCTAGAATGTTGCAATGACAGAGGAAAAGTTCACTAACAATGGAATTACTCCACTAACAATGTAGCAAAAACACAACAGTTAAAAAACGTTTGGAGTGAATTACTGTCTCACTTAGCAGCTATTGTTTCAATAAATTCAGAACTTTATTGTGTTTTGTCTCTTTACTGTAGTAGTTTAAATTTGATGGAGAAAAGGCAGTCTACAATCAATTATGTGGATGGAATTTTATCTCTCCTGGTAGGTGAGCTCATTCATTTATATTGACCTACAATTAGTGTTAAAAAATAAAAGAGGAACACATTCCTTCTCCAGCCACCTCACTCCTACAACACACAAATAATTATATTAATATTAATTATTACTTTTCAGAAGAGGAATCTCACAGTGCCTTCCAAACATTAACTATGCTTCACACCACTCCATTCTATACCTTCCCCCTTCTAGCAAAAACCTCCAGCACCCACATTAATAATTTTGCACTTCTACATTGTCTTTAACTGAAGGATCTCAAAGTGCCTTATGGGCATTAAATAAGTTGTGCCATGTTGCTCGAGCCAACTCCCTCACATACATGCACTTCCCACAAAAAAACGTGAGTATGAAAGAGCTTTCCCTTCCAGAGTCCAGCACATAGGGTATGGGAAGGGCAATTTTTCTTGATTCACAATACACTTTACAAAATCCCAGCTGGTCATCCATGTGGTCCTGCTACAGAGGTAAGAATTTGTTCCAGTTGCATTGTACACTCTCTAGCATTGTTTTGCTGGGAATCTCTTCAAAATGTATCTCCTTCATCTCTATAGCTTTTCCCTACTCCCCAGGATTCACTCCCTGTTTCTCTCCGTTTTCCTCTCTATTTCTCTTTCCCTCTCCCTTTCTCCTTCCAGGCTCCACTCTCATCTCTTGGCTGCTGCTTCTTTCCCCAGGAACATGAACCTGAGGAGCAGTATCTTCTTGCCAACTGATTGTTTTGAGGAAAGAGCTAACTAAGGTTTGGAGGTGGAGAGGAGGCTGTATGAGGGAGGACTGTGGATGGGGTTTACTGAAGAAGCAGCAGCAGGTGATAGGGAGAAAGGAGTGAAGCACCATTGGGGAACAGGACACACCAGAGACGTGGACAGGAGTGGTAATGGAATGGGAAGGAGCATGGCTGAGCAACAGGAAAGTTGGAGGCAACACAAATCGCTTCCTCATGTAAACAGTCCCATGACAAATAAACTCCTAGAGAATGCACTGCCTTGCAATGAAGATAAAAGTATGCGCACTCTACTATGAGTCAGAACGAAGCTGTTGGAAGCTAGGGTTTTCCTATTTCTAGACCTTTAAAGCTGAGGTTGTTCTCTGTATAACGTGTAGTGTCCTATTACCAGTTCTAGGAGTGTTATGTGTCACCAAGTGGTTTTCCCACCATGTGCACCCAGCACTTTATTTAAGTAAGAGGTTCAATAGAAATTCATATTCTGTTACTGCATGGGTACTCATGCCTCTCCATTTGATTATATTGATGAAGGAACATAGGAGGCCTTTTCTGCCGCATTAATTCAGAAAAGGGAATGAGGATGAACTAGAAGTCAGAAGGAAATGATTCTTTGGTACCTGTAGGGCTTTGCAGGAGGGCAGAACAGAATGAGGTGCACTTTCTTACTATATGCTTTCAGTCAATAGTGCTCATCTAAAATTAGTTTGTCCCCAAACCAACCTTTGGAAGATTTTCAACTAACCACTTAAAGTCAATGAGGTTAGAAATATAAATCTCATTTTAGTAAATAAAGTGAGTTGGAATTTTCTTAAGCCCCTTTTAATTAGCTATGGATTTTGTAATGATTACTGGATGCACTGAGCTACGTATTGTGTGTGCTCCATTTCTGATGTGCAAGGAGTGAGGGATCAACTGCCACTGTGTCACCATCCCTCCATTTTCCCAGACCTCATGGAAGGCTCCCTACAATGGGTGGGCTGAGGACGGGGAATGGATGTTTCTCTGTTGGATGGGGGAAGGGAAGATGCACGCCCACCATCCTCAAAGATTCCCTTTGAGAGGTAATCCCTCCTGGACTGCTTTATCTGTCCTCTGCTATGGAGGTCTCCCTTTAACGGGGGCAGCTCCATTGCAGTCACTCTCCCAGGAAATGTGGGGGTGGAGAGAATCTGAGGGGACCATTGGGGGGCACAGGGCCTCCATACAGCTTATTCCACAGACCCTGGCAAACCCCATCCTCTTAGTAGAACTTAGAGAAACTCCACAGGGAAGCCTCTCAGGCATGTCCTCCCTACCGAGACATCTCCTGCAGGTTTTCCCACAGGAGGGAGCAATCCAGCCCCACGATTGCATTATCAGCTGTGGTATTTAAAGATCAGAGATTAAAATTTAGAGAGAGAGGAAGAGGATATTGTTGGGAAGATAACTGAATGGGGAGAGGTTCACTAATGAATGAGTAGTTTACATTCTGAGGGTGGAGTTGCAAACGAGGATCAACTGCATAGTTTCAGGATAGAGAGAATACAGCAGCAGCTGGAAAGACATTATCAATGGGAAATCCTGGAAGTTGGTTTTGATATCTCACTTTGCTTAGTACATTCTCATGGGTTAGATATGCATATCAGATATGAAATACCATACTTTAATGTTGATACCAATACTGTGAATATGTTCTATTGCTGTTCTAAACAAAAGGCAACCAACATATATTGGTTGTTTCTCTCAACCAAGTGAGAGAAATACAAAACAAGTGATAATATTAGTGTACAAGGCATTGGTTATATTTTATCTCAGAAATTTGTGTTCAATTTTGGTTACTTTATCATCAGAACAATTATCAATGAGAGGATAAATATAAAAATAAATAATTTGAGATTCTAGAAGCATTTTTTGTGAAGTAATGCTAAAGCCTTTGAGATTATACACTATTAAGAAGAGAAAACCCCAGAGTACCCTAAAGGAAACATTCTGGAGGGATTTGATAAATGGGAACGACATAAACTATTGACATTGGTGTGGCAGGACGTGATCAGAGTAAACAGGAAATTCCAGCAGAACAATTTCACTTTGAGTTGTTAACATAGGAAAAAAGCTGCACAGCAAAATCACTATCAGAAGGCCTGAATAGTACTTGAATAGTAGTACTTCACTCTGCTTGTAGTCTTATTGGCTCTGTCTTGACGGCAAAAAGATTCAATTATATTAGCTTAACATGATTGAAAAACCCTCACCACTCTCATTAAGATGCAGACTAACACAACTGAAGGTGTGTTCACTTGCTCCCTCCAGGCCAGAGGTTCTCAACCTTTTTCTTTCTGTGGCCCCTCCCAACATCCTATACAAACTCCACAGCCCACTTGTGCTACAACAATTGTTTTTCTGCATATTAAAGCCAGGACCAGAGTTAGGGGGTAGCAAGCAGGGCAACTGCTCGGGGCCCACGCCATAAGGGACCTCGTGAAGCTAAGTTGCTCAGGCTGCAGATTCAGCCCCAGTTGGCGGGACTTGGGGCTCCAGGCTTCAGCCCCATGTGGTGGGGCTTCAGCTTTCTGCCCTGGGCCTTGGCAAATCTAATGCTGGCCCTGCTTGGTGGACCCCCTCAAGCCTGCTTGCGGCCCCCCAGGGGGCCCCGTATGCCTGGTTGAGAACCATTGCTCCAGGCCACAGCCAGGCCAGCTAGGTAGAAATTTTGTAATTCAAGATGACTGGAAGCTTGAGGTACAGTATATACCATATAATGGTCTGACCCAATTTGTATTGAAATTGATGCCACTAACTTTAATGGCAGACCTTCAATCCTTAAAGCGACAGAGCACAGGTAAATCTAACCCTGACATTCGCTTATGGGTGTCACAATAGCAGCTATTCGCAATTCTTTCTCCTTCACCATCAACCCCAAACAATCTCACACCAAAATTCTGAATCCTACTGACAGAAACTCCCAGAAATACATTCTGTCCCATTCAACAGGATGAAAACATGCTGTGAAAGAATAATAGGGCCTTTTAATGGGCGTAAGCAGACTGACAATTCATGTCCACAAGTCTCTGTTAAATTATTTCTATAACACAGCTATCTTATAAAACTACAAAACTAGATACAAACAAACAATTTAGTACACAAAAGTTGATTTGGCTTGAGTTAAGGAAACAAAATGGCTAATTGAAGCTAATACAGAAGAAGCAACATAACACTTAAAATAATTTCCCAATCAGATGCATAATACGCATGTATTTCCTTTCAGCATACATTGATTTGGACAGAAACACACAAAGAGCTGGGCCATGCACAAGGAGGGGGCCAGCAGGAGCATGGGCCCCTGCAGAAATCAGCGGGGGGCACAGAACTCAACACAGAACCTTGTACACAGGGCCGTGTTGGGGAGAGTGAGCATCTCGGGCCGCAGGGCCTAGGGTTACCGATTTTGGATGGACATATTCCTGGAGGTTTTATCATATGACATAATCTTTAATTAAAGATTAATCTTTAAATTCCTGGAGACTCCAGGACAATCCTGGAGAGTTGGCAACCCTAGTGGGGCCACGGCAGGGTCACAGAGCTCCTCTGGCCCCGGGGCTGCAGTGGGGTCACAGAACGCACCCCTCCAAAAGTGGTCCAATTTAAATTGCAGGCCCCTGCAAAGAGCAGAAGAAATTTTTGAGTTTCCTGTGGCAAAAATACCACAGAATTTATAAAACTCCACTATGGAAATCAGCCACCCTTGCTACAAACAGTTGGCCCAGCTTATGTGAAGTGTGTTCTGTACAAATTGAGTGGTGTTCAACTCTGATAAAGAAAGACACTTTCGTGAGAGTGGAACAGATTCAGATTTTCAGTGATAGTCTTCTCGTCTCAGTCATACTGCTCTGCTCTACAAATGCAGGTGGAGTTTGTGTAAGTAGACCAACTCTTGGTTGATGAGAAATGTCTCCCTGTCTTATATGGAAAATGAATTGTCAGTGTTGTTCAGGGCAGTGTTGTAGAAGGAATGGCTACTCAGCGCAGCCCGTGTTGAGATCCTCACTTGTTTCTAAATATAGAAAATTTCCCAGAACATATTTCTCTCCCTCTAGAGGCACCTCAGGAGAATGTGACTCAGCAAACAGTGAGGATGATTAGCAACCATGAAGGAATGCTTTTTTCCTGTGAAAGAACTCTGATCCCCATCTCCCACAGAAATGCACCCCTGTGTTTGTATGTGTCTCACTGCTAATACAGCTGTAGAACAGGTCACCTGCCAGTTACTTGATTTAGAGTGAGGACTGCGTTGTGAGTGGGCACCATTGCTTAATAAGGCTCTGGGGGGGAGGGGGAGGGGTTTGTATCATTTGTTGGTGAGAAAATTAATCCAAATTCTTTTTAAAAGAAACTTTTTTTTGTTCATTGTGGTACTAGTTGTGCTATGAAAAAAGGCAATTAGACAAACATTGGTTTTCTTTATTAAAGAGTTCCAAAAGCCATTTGACATAGTTAACCATACCTATATTAATATTTTGTTATTTATGTTACAGTAGCACCTAGAGATTCCCAACTGAGGTTGGTTCTACATTGCTGTATACAAATTCCTAATAAGAGAGAACCCTGTCCTGAAAAGTTTGCAGACTATTTAGGCAAGACAGACAAAGGGTAGAAGAAAGGAAATGATGTCATCCTTATTTAACAGATGGGAAAGTGAGGCATTAAGAGAGTAAGGGCTTGTCTACACTGTCCCAGTTTGGACTAGGGGGATGTGAATATCTATGCACACCAAAGTGCTGCTCTGTAACTCCCCTGTATGGACACTGTGGATGCGAAGTAAATGACTCTAGTTTGTATTAATGTAGTCCTCTTCAAATAAGATTACATTAATGAGAACTAGGAACCTTTTACTTCACACCAACAGTGTCCACACAGGGAAGTTATAGTGCAGCACTGTCGTGCACACAACTATGCACACCCTCATAGTCCGAACCGCAGGGCAGTGTAGACTTAGCATAAGAGCTTTGCCCAAGGTCACACAAGAAGTCTGTGACAGAGCTGTGAATTGAACTACTCAGATCTCCAGAGTCCCACTCCAATGCCTTAACCACAAAACTATTCTTCTGCTCTGAACCTATGTTTGTTGTCCTTTTATAACTCCCTTATACCAGTCTCTTCATTAAGTCCATTGCCAAAACTAGACATTATGAGCCAAATTCTGCACAGGGGTTGTTCCCACTGATGACCTAAAAAAGTCAATTGGAACCCACACACCCCTCCTTACCTGCTTCTGTGAATGCAAAGGTAGAATTTGGACCTTAATTAAGAAAAACTGACTCTTTCTCACTCGATTAAGAAATATTTTAAATAGCCAAATTGGGAGTGGGTTTCAAATTTAATGTAATTTAAAGACATTTCCTGAGCTTTTAAACCAAGTTTAATCCTGGAATGAATTTTTACAGATGTTACAAATTCTCTGTTTCAAGGGAGGTCTTAACATAGACAGTGACGCAACCTCAAGTAAAACTACGCAAGCAACACAGCTATTATGCCACATTAATCTCAACAAATATATTCTCTAAATGCAACTGAGTATTAAACCTATTGAAAGAGTTTGTGCAGGAGAAGGTGGTTATGCAGTAGCAGTTTTGTTTAACATTTCTTCCAGTCTCTGGCTAGTGCTCTAGACACTACTAGAAAAGGGAAGGATTTTGCAGCTCCTGGCACTGCGTGTTATCTACCAGCACAAAAAACAAAGATTTATTTTTGGTTGCCGAATGAGCGAGAATGAAATGCTGAGAGCTCTGTAACGTTTCACACTGTTGCCATATTTTTTAGACCCTAGGAGCCAGAAGAATGTTCTTGGAAAGAATGTGTTTACAGAATAATCATATTTATCCATCAGAGAATCTGGTTTTGTAACGTTAAACATGGTATACAGTGAAAAAGCTGAGTGTGTGATACCTCAGCAAAATTCCCCCTTTTGTTCTGTATTTTAATAAATTTCAGTTATTTGTATTTAGCAGTTCTGTTTTCTAAACAATTATAAAATTTGTAAAACAGATAAACTTTCATGTGTGGAATAAGAAAAAATACATGTTTGCTAAGGTGCTATTTAAGTGTTTAGAATGTTTGTTTTTCCCACAATGCTAGTCAGATTTCACAAGTAGGATTGTTTGAATGTATGCATTGAAGGCTTTACATGAAATCAGTTCCTACTTTCAGACCTTTCAAAATGTCATGCTTAATTTTAACCTCATTCTACATTGCAAGTTTTCTATAGTGCAATCTGGATTGATTCTTTTGGGATCTAGCTGTACATTCTCAAGCTCTTTGACTTCATTGATTTAATAGTGAATGGCACATTCCTGGAATGGTTTCAACAGAAGGCTTCTATGTAATATGGATATGGATAAATGTGACACAGTGGACCAGTTTGTATTTTAAGTAGCAATGTTATACCTGGTTGTTCTAGTAGTGCAGTTTCTTTCATTCCAATTCCTCTGTTTCTGTAAAGCTGGTTATCATGAGAGATTCAGAGTTATGAGAAATTGCAGTTAAACTACCACTTTATAATGAATTGCTTTCTAAGAAAAGCATAGCAATTGGAAGTGATCCCATTGCACATCTGCAAACATTAGACCAAAATTTGCTCCCAGTTCAGTTACACTGGCATAACCACATTGAATTCAGTGGAGTTAATCCAGAATTACGCCAGAATAATTAAGAGAAGAATTTGTCCCAGAGATTGTATTCCTAATCAGACAGTTATGCCAATGCATTAAGAGACAAAATATTCCCAAACCAAGAAAATTCTACAGCAGATTTCCTAGCTGTCATCCTATTGGGACAGTAGGGTGTGCTTCCTTTCACAGTGCAAAGGGATCATAGAATATCAGGGTTGGAAGGGACCTCGTCTAGTCCAACCCCCTGCTCAAAGCAGGACCAATCCCCAGACAGATTTTTGCCCCAAATCCCTAAATGGCCCCCTCAAAGATTGAACTCACAACCCTGGGTTTAGCAGGCCGATGCTCAAACCACTGAGCTATCCCTCCCCCTATGAACCTCCCAGCAGCAGATTTTCACCACCAAGTTCTGCATGCCAATACATAACTGAAGTTGACATAATTTAGGTTGATTTACAGCGATGTTTACACCATGTTGTGTCAATGGTAGGGTTGCCACGCATCCGGTTTTCGACTGGAATACCTGGTCGAAAGGAGACCTTAGCAGCTTCGGTCTGCATCGCTGACCAGGCCGCTAAAAGTCCGGTCGGTGGCGCAGTGGGGCTAAGGCAGGCTCCCTGCCTGCCCTTGCTCCACACAGCTCTCAGAAGCAGCCAGCATGTCTCGCTCCTAAGCACAGGGGCATCTGTGGAGCTCCATGCGCTGCCCCCACACCAAGCATCGGCTCTGCAGCTCCCATTGGCCAGGAACCACGACCAATGGGAGCTGTGGAGATGGCACCTGAAGGGGAGGGCAGCGCACAGAGCCCCCTGGCCACCTCTGCGCTTAGGAGCCAGACATGCCGGCCGATTCTGGGAGCCACCTGATGTAAGCACTGCCCAGCGCCCGTGCCCAGAGCCCGTACCCCGAACCCCCTCCCGCACCCCAACCTCCTGCCCCAGCTCTGAGCCCCCTCCCACACCCAAACTCCCTCCAGGAGCCTGCACCCCTGCCCCAGCCCTGAGCCCCCTTCTGCACCCAAACTCCCTGCCAGAGCCCACACCCCGCACTCCCTCCCACATTCCAAACCCCTCAGCCCCAGCCCGGAGCCCCCTCCTGCACTCCAAATCCCTCATCCCCGGCCCCACCCCAGAGCCTGCACCTCCTCCTGGAGTCCTCACCCCCTCCCACACTCCAATCCCCTACCCCAGCCTGGTGAAAATGAGCAAGTAAGCGGGGGCAGGGCCTCAGAGAAGGGGTGGGGCCCCTGGGAAGGGGCGGGGCAGGATAGGACAAGGGTTTTCGGTTTTTTGCAATCAGAAAGTTGGCAACCCTAGACGACGGGAAATGCTCTCTTACCTTACACCTCTCAGGGAGGTGGAGTACAGATGTTGATGGGAGAGCTCTGCCATTAACTTAGCTTGTCTTCACCAGACCCGCTAAATCGATGCCACTGCAACGACTGCAGTAGTGCCGATTTAGCCGCAATTGTAGACAAGCCCAAAGATGCATTTGGCTTAATTGCCGTACCAAGTAGGATGGAGGAGGTCCTATTTGTGGGATTCTATTCAGCCTGGACTGCCATTTGCATAACTGTATTTTTTAATAATTCTTTCAAAAAAAAAGAAGAAATCTGGCATATCTGTGTTTTGATTTGCAAAATATGTGTGCACTCCATTTTCCCCTAAAGGTTAAGCAGAACTAAAATTAAATAGCACATTCAGATCAAAGCAAATAAAGAACAGGTATAGGCTGTTATTTTCTTCAGTTTGATTACCAAAAAATATAGTTGTCATATATTTTTTAACTGACAGGGCAGCAGAGGGCCTGGCCAGAGCAGAGCACACTCCAGTAATCCCCACCAGCATAAAAATCCCTAGGGGGGCATTGCAAGACAGTGCAATTTAGAGCTGCTCTGAGGGTAGTCTATTTTATGCTGGGTCAAATGGGCTCCAGGTTCTCCCCAGAATTGTGAAATAACCAAGTGGTGAAAGCCACTTTTGCCCACCTGCTTTTCCTCTCCAATGCTCCAAAGCTGCCCTGCAGTTTCAGCCCTGTATTTCCAGAAGTGTTATAACGTATAAATTGCCTTATAACAACTGCAAGAGTGATGAGAGATTTCTTTTCTAAAATCTGCATATGATGATACCACCTAGCTCTTATGTGGTTTACTTAGTATCTGTAGAAGTAGTAGCACTTAATTCTATCAAGTTTTGGCATACATATAGTTTTCAGATGCAGTGCTACATGAACATAACTAACTTCAGTTTATTCACTGCTTTACCATCCATGGTCATAACATTGCTCAGAGTAGTGCTGCCAAGAGCACACTGTAGTCCTGTTAATATCACATGACAACTTGAGATTTTGTGGAAACCTCCTCTCACAAACTGTTTATACACTCACACTGATATTTGTCTGAAGATATATTTTGTACTCTTATTTCCTTACAAATGCGTCAGCAGAGACTTCTGTTTCTTTACACCTTGTTTGCCAGACAAAATGTAAACAAAAAAAATTGTTCATAAATAAAATTTGGTCATGAAATCAATGATTTATTCATTTTTTCATTCAATACAAAAAAAAGCAAGAATATGCAAATGTGCAAAAATTACTAAAATAAGTTTTAATCACACTAGTTCATTAAACTGGTTGCAACCAATTATCTTGCTTATCCACAACCAACACAAGCCCGTAAATGCATCTTTTCTTGTTCGATATAGTGTTAAATCTATAGGCTATTTTATTTATGTTATTCCCAATTCCACAGTTCTTACTCAGGCAAAACTTATCCACAACCAACACAAGCCCGTAAATGCATCTTTTCTTGTTCGATATAGTGTTAAATCTATAGGCTATTTTATTTATGTTATTCCCAATTCCACAGTTCTTACTCAGGCAAAACTCAGGTTGATATCAATTGTTTGCCAGAACAAGGACTGAAACATCAGGCTCTTGAAAAGAATATATTTCAATGGTCTGATTAGAAATATAATAAGTAGGGTAATTATAACCCCTATTCCTCCTGTTACAATTTCCACTCCACCCACACTGAGAGGGATAGTATGTCTTTCCACTTTAACAGCACTAAAAAAAACAAAACGAATTATCTTGTGGGGGTTTAAGAACCCTGGCAATGCAGACAGATTTCAGAACAAGTCAAAGGAGTGAGCCAAAATTTTTTGTTTACCATGATTGCCATTTATAAGTAATTTTGCAGGAGGCAGAATAGAGCATGTGAATAACTACAGAAAATGACCTGGAATAATCTTACCAAGTTGTAGTGAATGAATGGTCTTTTTGTGGGAATAATGAAGAGGGAGTAGATAGGAATGATGTAGGAGAACTTAAACAATAAGCTCTGTATTTCATGCTTCTGATAGTAAGTGGCTTTGGAACATTTATTTTTCATAGTATTTACATTATGTATTGCTACTTCACTCAGTGATTGATACAAGTCCTCCTGTTGTGAGGACATTTTATGTTACTTCATGAAGAAAATCGAACAGATTCAGAGTGAACTACTTGCTTCTATGTTTGTAGAGCAATTGCTGGAGGATACAAAAGAAAGTCTTCTCTGCTTGAGTTTAGGCCAAGGTCACTGACTGCAGTACTACAGATATTAGGAATATTTTTGGTTCAACATCCTTTGCATTGGACCCATGTCCTTCCTGGCTGATGAAGACTAGTTGGGAAAAACTGGTCACTATTATTGGATATTGTCAGAGTCTGCCTTAGGGAGGGCACCTGGCTTCTATCGAAGAAGCTATCAGGTGGCCATCTCTCCAAAAAAGTCCACCCAAAGAGAGGTTATTGTAAAAGAAGGCAACAGCTGTGTTGGAAGTTCCCTTTCCCCACCTCCTGGGGAGAGTGTCTGCAGAAGCACTTGGACTATAGCCAAGATTTTTCAAAAATGGCTAATGATTTTGAATATCTCATGTTGGGCATCCAAATTTTTTTTTAAAATCTTGACCTATGTGGTTGGACTTCCTTTGTTTTAGAGCCAACGCTAGGGAACGGTCACTCTATGCAACATGTTTCCCCAAGGAACTTCTGCTTGGAAATTCATGTAGGAGTTAACGACAGTTTAACCAGAATTAACTCCCACTCTGTGCCTTCCATATCCTCAGAGGGAAAGTTGGAGTATATGAGAGACAATGGCAGCAAGGCACCTAAAAGAGAAGTGAATCTAGGGAGTGTCTGTGGGCCAAATGGTGTAAATCAGCATTGATCCATTGACATGTCAACATAGAGTGATGAATGTGCTGAGCCGCAAACTCACTACTTTTCCCCTACCTCCTGCAAACACTTGCTGAAGTATGACCTTCCAGTGGTGGAAGAGCAGACCCAATCCCCTCTTCAGGCCAAGAGGATGAAGGGGTGGGAACTCTCTTTTGACCTATGAAGTGAGCTCTCTATCACAAGAATGCAGCAGGAACAGGAAAGCTACCTGCAGAGCAGACTTTAACTGTCAAGCATTACGACAGGATACTGGTCTGTGAAGAACTTGTGGGGAAACAGCAGAGACTGGGCAGAGGGCTGAGTAAAGAGGGGCCCTAAAAGGAACTCTTGGGAGCACAGAATCTATGGCTAGCCAAGGCTTTTTAAGGGACAATAGCCTGCAGAAGGCTATTACAGCCAAAGTGCCCCTGACACTGGGGTTTAGCTTGGGAAGTGGTTAGTGTGCCCTGACTGGATGTCAGGCCCAAAGAGAAGGGGATTTTGTGCTTGTAAAAGACAAGTATATACAAACAGAGACTCTGGGAGAGACTTGTAGCCTAATTGCCAGCCGCAATTGCAGCAGCCTGCTAGTAGGAACTGTGTCAGGGAAGCACAGCAGCAATAGCAGGATGATTAGGCAGACTGGACCCCAGTGAGTGACACCACAGATTGCTAGCTTGCACATTACCTACTTGCCTGTAATAGAGGAACTCCCTGAAGAAGGAGACTTCAGGTGTTAGGCCTGATAACCCTCCGTTGGAGTGCCCCCCACAGGCCAAGCTAAGAACAGCAGTGTTTACCTTAAAGTGTTACTGCTCAAACCACTGCATCACTGCAACCTTTTCTTTTCTGTCAGCCCCAGTAAACTATCCCTTCATTCTAATCATATATTAGAACCCACCAGCTTCTAGCATTTATAGGACCTGGCAGATGAAGGGCCTTCAGGACTTACCTCTGAGTTATGAGAGGCCCTAAAGGAACACCAAGTGCACCACTAACTATCCAGAGGTTTGGTGTAGAATAGTATTAAACAAACTATATTAATTATAGGAGTATGGTTGATTTGTATCAGCTGAGAATCTGTCCCACTGTTCTCATGAAGGCCTCCAGATCCGTGGAGTTGAGCCCTGCATTCCTTGCAGACCCAGTACTGCTGCAACAGAAGTAATGAATAATCATTTTAAGGCAACCTCTTCCCACTCTTTAAGTAGGTTTGGAAGGATTAAATTTTTATCAGTAAATGTCGATTTCACCAAACACATACAAACCAACAAAAAAAATGTCCATCAGTAAAAATCCAAATTTGCACATAGGCAAAGTAAGAAAAATGCTGCTTGAGAACTTTTTAGAGCTGATTTAAGAATGTTTACATTGTATATTTTGACATGTGATGTTGACAATTTGTGTTTTAACAGTTATAAAACTTCAAATTTTTGAATCTCAACATCTACTGCCATTAAATAATTATCTGATTCCCTATTGTCTGACCCCTTAATTTCCCATAACTCTGAAATTTAAATTGATAAAAATAGTTTATTTTTAAGAATGTTTTCTATTTTCTGTTTAAATTATAAAAAAATAAAAATTGAATTCTGACACACCAATCTATAAAATTCAAAACCCTTCTGTCTAAGGGAAACATTCCTCAGAAATGAACTGATGTTTAGATCAAAGTTATATTGATGCAGAAGTAATGTCTCTCCAGCCTCCGTTTCCTGCTATATTTAGAGGCGACATTAGGTGGCACAGATATGTAGAAAATCTGGAAAGCTGTTTAGAGTACTTAAATCTTCCTTTTGTGAATGCTATCATCTGATCTACACTACAGAGTTAGATAGAAGCAAGGCAGCTTACATCAATCTAACTCTGTAAGCGTCTACACTAAAATATTGCTCCCATCGATGTAACTCGCCCACTGCGCCAGCTTAATAACTCCACCCCCACGAGAGGCATAGCGCTTAGGTCGATGTAGTTAGGTTGACACAGTATCAGTTTAGATACTACATTAGTTACGTCAATTTTAGTGGCCTCCGGGAGGTGTCCCTCAATGCCCATCATGACTGTTCTGGTCACCAATTTGAGCCCTGCTGCCCAGCGACCAGGTATGCAGGTACACACCACTCCCCTTTTAAAGCCCTATGAATTTTTGAAATTCCATTTCCTGTTTGGCCAGCGTGGAGAACTCACATAGCAACCGCCCAGCTGACCATGCCAACCCCCATGCAGCTAACGCAATCATGCCTGGAGTACACAGGAGGTGGTGGATCTCCTGGGTCTGTGGGGAGAAGAAGCTGTGCAGGCACGGCTCCAAACCAGCCTAGAAACATCAACATATATGAGCAGATCGCTCAGGGCAGGGGAGAGAAGGGCTACAACAAGGACACGCAGCAGTGCTGCATGAAAATCAAGGAGCTGCGGCAGGCATAGCAGAAGACAAGGGAGGCAAACAGTCTGCTGCAGACATACTGCTTCTACAAGAAGCTACATACCATCCTTGGGGGAGACCCCACTACCACCGCCAAGAGCCCCATGGATATCTCAGGGGAGCTGGAGTCACAGGCCCCTGCAGTGCACATTGAGGAGAAGTGTTGGACTGGAGGAGGAGTTTGGGGGACAGGCTACCGGGGGATGCAGTGGTGCAGCGAGCAAGGACCTTTTTCTGATGCTGGAGCAGTCAAGCCAGTCCCTACCGTACAGCACCGGCGAGCCTGATGCAGGGGAAGGAGCCTCTGGTAAGTATGAAGTTTGCTTCATGAGCCTCAGGAGTAAGGCATAAGCTGAATCTCCCAGGATCACTATTGGCATTTCAACATCCCCAATGTTAATCCGCCAGTCTGGAAAGAAAGTCCTTGTTTATATCTTTCTGAACAGGCTCGTGTTTTTAAAGATGCATATGTCATGCACCTTCCCTGACCAGCCTGCACCGATGTTGGGAAAACGTCCCCAGTGATCCACAATTGCTTGCAATACCATAGAAAAGTAGCCTTTTCTGTTGATGTACTCTGCGGCAAGGTGGTGTAATGCCAAAATAGGGATATGCATGCCATCTATCACCCCACCACAGTCTGGGAAATGGTTGCTGCAAAACCATTCAGAATGTCCTGCACATTGCCAAGAGTCACA
The DNA here is from genome assembly GCF_028017835.1 of Emys orbicularis. Lineage (NCBI taxonomy): Eukaryota > Metazoa > Chordata > Testudines > Emydidae > Emys > Emys orbicularis. The sequence goes on along the minus strand of NC_088683.1, from coordinate 259,680,937 downwards.
ATCCTTCTCAGCAGGATGCGATTAATTTATTATTTTTAAATTAGGCTAGAAGAGGTAGCGAAATAACCAGTAGAAGTAGAGTTACTATCTGCTTCTCATTCCCATGTACAGTTAGGCAGAGGGGGCCCTGCAGAATATTTGTTTATGTGCACTGGGATGTCCCGTGAATCCTCCACAGAGATCTTGAGGAAACTCTCCTGGAGGTAGTCTGCAATCCTCTGTTGAAGATCTCTGGGGAGGGCTGCCGTTTTCTTCCACCACAGTAGGACACTTTCCCACACCAGTCAGCAATTACTTCAGCAGGCACCAATGCAGCACACAGGCTAGCAGCATACGGACCCAGTCTGCAGCTGGATTCATGCATGAACTGTTCCCTTTCAGCCTCCGTTACCCTCAGGAGTGAGATATCAGCTAAAATCACCACCGCCTGTGTAAAACAGTGCCAGTCAGTTGCCCTATCCACATATACTGATGCCTGTGTGCTCTTCCCCCCCCCCCCTTATTGTCCCAAATTGCCCCCTTTCCCCTGGGCCGTACTCGCCATGGCTGGGATTGCTGCCATGCTCTATGAATCCCAAGGAGAAGTGAGAATGTCGTGCTTGTAACTTGTTTGGATCAAGGGGAGTGAAAACACTCACAATAGTATCTCTGTGCATTGTGTCTTTTGCAGCTAGAAATGTGGCCTTGAGGGTTCCTCCATCTACACCAGTGGAGTGGCTCAGTCAGAAAAGAAGGAGAAGAAAGAGGCTGCAGGACAACATGTTCCAAGAAATCCTGCAAGTCTCTGGTGCTGCGGATACCGAGCAGAGGGCTTGGAGAAGGACCCTTTCTGACAGAATGGAAAGGGAGAGTGTGGAGAGGAGAAACGCACAGCTAAAGGACAGAGATGTGCAGCAGGACATGTGCCCGACAGTGCATGCTGTCTCAAGTGCCCGACAGACATGCTGGAGACTCTTATGACCTTCAGGTTCAAGTCACTCATGCTCACCTCCTGCTGCAGCCTATTGATAACTGCATTCCAGGATCTACCTAACCACATACACCCCCAAATTCCACATATGTTTCGGGCCCACTGCAGAACCCCTACCACTCCACCACGAGGGAGAGTACACACAATCTCAGCTGCACATACGCTGACCCATGAGATACAATTGATGTATGTGTTTTTGAAATGAGAATGACTATTCTTTCCCCGTCAAAGGTTGTTTCCCTGGAATTTATACAGTTTCATTCATTTACAATTTTGTTTGTTTGCATTTGTTTGGAATAAAAGTCTATTTATGGAAACTTAATTCATCTTTATTAGTTCACAACATATGGTGGCTGCGGCTGACACCATTCAAAGATAATAGCAATAGGTTCATTTGCAATGTTATATTACCCCACTCAGCACTCGTTACAAGGTTCATACCGGGTTTCTAAAAAACAATGCCAGGCAGAGCACGCTACAGCAACACATACTACTGTGGCTCACTATTCAAATGGCCTTTCAAAGCCTCCCTGAGCAGTATAGCTCCCCACTGAGCTCTTCTTACAGAACCTGGTATCTGGCTGCTCAAAATCAGCAGCCAGGCATTATACCTCTGTGCTCCACCCTGGCTGAAACTTTTCCCCCTTTGCTTCACAAATATTATGAATGACATAGCAGGCAGATATAACCAGTGGGATTTTTTTTCACTAAAGTCTAATTGAGTGACTAGACAGCACCCTTTCAAATGGCACATTCAACAGTCATTCTGCACCTGCTGAGCCTGTAATTGAAGTGCTCCTTGCTGCTGTCGAGGTGGCCAGTGTACGGCTTCATGAGCCTCAGGAGTAAGGCATAAGCTGAATCTCCCAGGATCACTATTGGCATTTCAACATCCCCAATGTTAATCCGCCAGTCTGGAAAGAAAGTCCTTGTTTATATCTTTCTGAACAGGCTCGTGTTTTTAAAGATGCATATGTCATGCACCTTCCCTGACCAGCCTGCACCGATGTTGGGAAAACGTCCCCAGTGATCCACAATTGCTTGCAATACCATAGAAAAGTAGCCTTTTCTGTTGATGTACTCTGCGGCAAGGTGGTGTAATGCCAAAATAGGGATATGCATGCCATCTATCACCCCACCACAGTCTGGGAAATGGTTGCTGCAAAACCATTCAGAATGTCCTGCACATTGCCAAGAGTCACAATCCTTCTCAGCAGGATGCGATTAATGGCCCTGCACACTTGCAACACAGCAACCCCCACGGTGGATTTCACAACTCCAAATTGATTCCCGACTGATCAGTAGCAATCTGGCATTGCAAGCTTCTACACAGCGATCGCCACTCCCTTCTCCACCATGAGTGCAGCTCTCATTTTGGTGTATCTGCAGTGGAGGTCTGGGGCAACCTCACACACAGTTCCATGAATGTGGCCTTGTGCATTCAGAAGTTCTGCAGCCATTGCTCATTATCCCAAACCTGCATAATGATGCAATCACACCAATTAGTGCATGTTTCGCAGGCCCAGAACCAGCTCTCCACTGTATGCAGCTGCTCCATGAATGTCAACAACAACCTTGAATTGTTTCTTTCTATGTCCATCAGCAAGGCAACCTGCAAAGCATCGTCATATCCTTCACAGCTCCTTTGGTGGCTCTTGAGAATACTGAAGGACCAGGCTCGTTGTGTGCACAATGGTCAGAACAATACTGAAGAGCAGTGCAGGAGTCATGCTTCTTACAAAGATGATGGGTGCACGGGTTTGCGGGGCTTTTGAAAAGAGGGTGCAACATTATGGGATGCAGATAATATTACAGGATGGAGAAAACTGCATCATGGAACATTAAAACCATGTTCCCAGTCACCCCTGCACGACTTGTTTGCCCCCATGAGGCTTTGCAAATCCTTCCCAAAACACCCTGCGCCAAATGGTGGTAAGTTGCACAGTGGGATAGCTACCCACTGTGCACTGCTCTCTGCATCAATGCAAGTGCTGCTAGTAAGGACATGCACCACTGACACAAGGAGCGTAGCGTGGACATGCAACGGCGATTTAATTACTGCAGCAGCTGTACATCAACTTAATTTATGTTGACTTAATTTTGTAGTGTAGACATGCCCTTAATTTCCTCCAGGAGAGTCAAATCCTACAACATATCTAAACATGTTTAATGCATATTTGAAAGAAACTTGTGGTCCCGATAAGTACATGCTTCCATACGTGGCAAAAATATTTTATATATCACCTTGTAATTATTTTGGGTCTAGGTTGAATGCGTCAGTTTCTTCCCCAAGTGATTACTCAGCTTCAGTTTCTCTTCTAAATCACAGCTTTCTGTCCAAAATTGTACTCTATTTATTACAGTGGTCATATTACTGACTGTCTGCAACAATATTCAAGTTATCTCTTCAGTATTTGGATGATCCTTTTAAGGGACATGAAATACTTGTTTTTCCAGTATCCATTAGGCCACACTTTGGCTCCTTGAGTCTGGAGGAGCTATGTTTAGTACTAGCCTCAAAGGAGAGATGGAGCTGTACACCATCTTTGTACCCTCATGGGTTACTGAGGGCCAGGTAGATCATGAGCACAAGTTACAGAGAAGTCTGAGAGATATTGTCCCTCGTGACTGCCCGAAATGGCCTCCAAGGTGCTAGCAGCCAGGGATCACCAGAATATAATGCACTCCAGCCACAGCCTTCCCGCACACCTACTACACCAAGGGCTGTGAAGGAGGGTGACATAGCAGCACTAAGCATGTCCATAGGGACACAGGAACTGGCCTTTGTCATAAATGGTTTCTGAATCTCTGTTTTTCCAAACTGTAAGATTCATCAAGTCATTCACTTTTATGACTCTGGGATTGTTACATTTTTATTTTGAACATTAAATATAAATGTATATGTAATGTTTCTTTCAAGATTTAGAAACACACTGATTAACCATTCAAAAGCATTGGGACATGATGGAAAGTGATAGTATTTACTACTACTTTTCTGTTTAATATGAGTGACTTAGCTATGTTTTTTACATGATTTTATTTTACTGTCTGAATGTCTGGGAGAGTGAGTGAGAGTTGCTTCCCGAGACTCCATTCACTGGATTGTTGTTTTAACTTCCTTTTTTTAAAAAATCAGTTAAAAAATTGTGGGAAATGACATGAGTTTTAGGAAAAACATAAGTGAACAAGGCATAAATTCAGGGTCAGTATGACTTTTCATGTTTGTTGTACTTTGGTCAGCATGTATTATTACCCTGCCACATATTTTTGGTGTTTATTATGTAAAACCATTGACATTTGTACTGAAAACCATCCTCTGAAATGTTTCTCTAAGCATCTTTCCTCTTCCTTCATTTCACAGCTTTGGTGGATTTATTTTTTTCATTTTATTGTGTTGAAAGATTGCTTATGACATTCTGGAATTTGAAGCAGCGTAATAAAAAAAAAACTGACAGAAATTCACCCGATGCAGAATGGCCTAAGTAATGCCCTACACATCCTCTGTGAAGGAGTGTGAGTGAAGATGCCAGACAGAGGATTCTGTATGCTCTGCGGTGGGGCTCCCTGCCAACTCAAAGTTGACTGGTCTGGAAGGGGCAGGGTCGGCTCCAGGCACCAGTGCAGCAAGCAGGTGCTTGGGGTGGCCAAAGGGAAGGGGTGGCACGTCCGGCTCTTCGGCGGAAATTTGGCAGCGGGTCCCTCAGTCCCTCTCGGAGGGAAGGACCTGCCGCCAAAGTGCCGCCGAAGAAGAAACCGGCGCGATGGAGCTGCCGCCGAAGTGTCGCCGATCACAATCGCGGCTTTTTGTTTTGTTTTTCCCCGCCGCTTGGAGCGGGAAAAACCCTGGAGCCAGCCCTGGGAAGGGGGCAAGGAGTGCAGCCTGGGATGAGAAAGGGCCATTGGATTCCCATCTGTTTAGTTCCCGTAGCCCAAATCAGTGCAAATGGGCACTGTTGCAGTCTGACATATTGCCTGTGAATTCTGTGTCTCAGACCCCATGAGAGTTTATTACATAAAACCTGTTATCCAAGGTTTTATGCAAAGAGTAGCTGAGAACAGAGCCGGCCCTAGACCAAATGGTGACCCAGTTGAGGAGCATCTTCGGCACCAAACCCCTCACCCTTTGTTAAACTTTTGAATACCTTATTTTTATTGCATTTGTAGCCTGTTTCACAACTTTGATGCATGATTTATCTGTGTCATATAAGATGATAAACATTCATTTCCTCTAAGCTTATAGAAACTTTTTAATTTTAAGAATAACTGAAATGTACTAACATCAAGAGATTGAACTCTGCACCAACACTGGATGGACCAGTTTAAAATAGTATTGAAGTAGAAGACAGTCTGAAAATGTTAACCCTAATCCTTTAGTTCAAAAGGTCGCTTTTCTTGCTTTTGCCCTTGTGAACTGAAGCACAGCATCAGAGAGATACAAAGACTGGCCAATGGCATTTTCAAGTGATAAAATAGCAAGTGATATCAGTTTCTTATCGTCCATCAAAGATATGGAAATCCCGTAGTGCAGTGGTTATCATGTTCACCTAACACAGGCAACATCCCCGGTTCGAAACCAGGTAGAAACAGGTCACTGTTCCTTTTTGGGGGGAGGGATAGCTCAGTGGTTTGAGCATTGGCCTGTTAAACCCAGGGTTGTGAGTTCAATCCTTAAGGGGGCCATTTAGGGATCTGGGGCAAAAAAATTGGTCCTGCTAGTGAAGGCAGGGGACTGGACTTGATGACCTTTCAAGGTCCCTTCCAGTTCTATGAGATAGGTATATCTCCATATATTATATTATTAATGAGCCTGAGCTTTGAAAAACTGTGCCCACAACTCAGGACTATGACCAGTAGCGTGAACATAATCCTCAAAGCTATTCACACATTGGAAAAAGTGTCCTTCAGCTCTGCGTCATAAATGAACTGGAAAAGCTGGAGCGGAGAGTACTTCCTGTATTGCAAAATGTGATGGATGTTGTCCAATTCGACATAAAGATCTTTATTATTGGCATCTGAACATTCCCCATGTGTCAGTGTCCAGTGAAGGTCTGTACAATTGTTCAAGAGTGTTTTTCTGTCTGCCAGCAGCTTATTAAGGTCATACCAAAAACCCCAAGTATTTTCGAGGTGCTTCATAACTTTTCTTCGATGGACACTTGAACAGTGTCAATGAGCGAGCAAAAAAACTCCCTCTTGAATTTTTCTTCCAAGCTTCCCATCACCTAATCTCTGCCCTCGTAACCAAACTGTCTTTTCTTCCAATGAATACAAAGTTTCCTTGAAGACAGGCTCAACTCCTACGTTTTCCACCATTTCTTTGGCAACAATGATGGCATCTTCAAAACTGTTGTCTCTGTAGGCCACAACAAAATCAAGGCAACTTCTCATCAAAGTAATAGTGGTTGTGACGTCCATCGACTGAGTTTCTAATGCCTTGCTTACAACGTTTACTAGGAACAGGGTATCGTGCCAAACCACAATTGAGACCAGAAATTTGAAGTTAGTGATTTGGTTTGCCAGGCTTTGCGCCTCGTGTCAGATTCCAGTCTCGACTTTACTCAACTGTGCCAGTTCCATCAGGATGTCATAAACTCAGTCATTTGGTATCTCACTGGCCTTATGCTGTCAATGCATCTCTCCTAGTGAGTGTCACTTAGTGGCTTCATAGTCAGATTTGTAACATTATGCATGAGGATCTTCCACCTGATATTTGATGCTGAAAACAGGACGTATATCCTTTGCAGTACTCTGAAGAGAGATACTGGATCTAAGGAAGATGACGCTGCATCTGACATAACCAGGTTAAGGGAATGGCAGCCACCAGGCAAAAAGAAAGCTCTTGGATTCAGCTCAAGGATCTTTGCCTAAATGCCACTGTTTCTTCCCTTCACGTTCACGCAATTGTCGTAGCCTTGGTCGCGGCAGTCCTGAAGTTTTATTTTATTCTCATTCAAAATGTTCCTAAACAGTTCTGTTAGGCCTTTTCCAGTAGAGTCATCCACAGACCGGAAACTGATAAAGTGTTCCTTTACTTGGATACAGCCATCCTCGTTGTCAACAAATCTTACTGTAAATGACATCTTTTCACTGTGACAAATGTCGGGAGTGGAGTCCCTTATTATGGCATAGTACTTTGCTTTGCCAAGCTGCATCAATATGTTATCAAGCACCTTCCTTGCCATAGGGTCAATCAATTCGTTTTCAATTGTTTGGCTGCAGTAATGGTCTATAGCTTCTTTACAAACTATTTGACATAGGTGCTCGCACCTGACATCATCATATTTCCCAAGGAGCTCTACCACACTGAGGAAATTACCGTTATATTCAGTGAACAACTTTTCTGACGAGCTCCGGAAAGCCAAATTATTCTTTGCAAGGAAGAGGGTAATTGAGATCAGACGCTCAAACATGTTCCTCCAGTGCTGGGTTTCTACATTAATAATGTGCTGGTTTTCTGCATCTGTGAATTTATTCAGCTTGATCCTGGACTCAACCTCCATCCATTTGGAATAGGCTATAAAATGGCCTGGTGACTTTTCATGTTGCTTCAGAGCACCAGCTAAGTTATGCCAGTGATTGTACTCAGAAAGCGCAAGCAACCATTTGGTATTCTTGTCAAATATTTTCCAACAAAACCAGAACACTTTGTCACCTGATTTCGAGTAAACTAGCCTATGCTGATTCAGTTTCTCACCATTCTCAAGCACTCTTTCACAGTGTGATTTGAGAAGTGTCACTTCCGCTCATTTACTGGCAATATCATATCCTCAATTTTGCCTGGCCCATTCAAAATTGTACGATCCATATCGGCAGAGTTTAGGATCGCCGGCCATAAAACAGGATCTGATGTATCGATTTGTGGTGTGTAATTTTTCTCACTGCTGTTTCTGTCATCGTGCAAGGCTGATTCTTCTTTATCGTTTCTCTCCTTTTCATGTGAGCCACAGTCTTCTCTATCATTCTCCTTTATGTTGCCAAGAAAACTGGGTGATTCTCCATCACTTTCCTCACATTTCCATTCCTTATCTTCAGGTAAATCTGCTAATTCCTTAGCAATAGGACTTCCATCATTTAGGCTTCGCCCCTTAATTTCTTCTGCACTGAGACTATCACTACCTAAAGCCCAGTCTGTGTTGTCCTGTTTCAGATATTGTCCCATCAATTTTCCCCCCTGCTGCAAACTAGATTGCAATTGAGCATTTCACTTCTTATACTGAGCTTCTTTTATAGATTCATCGCTTTCCTATAAGTAATTTCAGTGTCTGATCCATCACCCTCTCCCAGTCCCTATCACTTTTTGTTACAGATTTCCTAGCTACCTCTTGGTCATAAAGCTTTCAACTACTTATAGCATTTCCAATGCCATTGATGCTCAAAGGTGCAACAGTCAATGCCCCTAAGTTTTGTCAGTTATTTTCGTAAATACCTCTCAATTCTACTAGGATAGGTAGACATCTGGTTAAAGGAATGAGTGAACCTGTTCTTCCCAATATGCCTTTAAAGAAACAGCACATTAGAGAGAACTTTTGATAGTTTAATGGTTTAAAATTAATATTCTAATTCCAGTATTCTAATACAGTAGTTTAAAACAGGTTCCTAACATTCTCCATTGTATCTTCGTTTTAACTGTCAAAAGAGCTTTAAAAATTTTCTCTTTTTTTTTGTTTATATTTTCTGCATATCTAAATTTGGGGGGAGGGTTGGAGCTAGGTGGAAATACCGAAGAACTCCCCAGTCATCTTCATAGTACTGTTTTTCATAAATTTAAATATGTTATATCTTAATGTTGCCGAACTGTTTCTTATTCTTTCATATAACATAGGGGCGTTTTCCCCAGCATCAAGCAAGTGAACTTTTTCCTGTGTAATAACAAACACACACAATATTTCACATCTGCCCCACACATAAAATACTTACTCAGACATACATGTTTATAAATTCAAGTTGTCACAGTCACAAAAATGCATGAGCTGGACACGTCTGTATAAGTAACCAGTAAAAATGGGGAAATATGATAAACCACCTGTTTGATTCAAATGAATAAACAGTGCTGAAAGGAAACAGGAGTTAGATAGGGGAGAATGGCGTTGTCCAGTGCTTACCATAGTTAGATAATCATGCAACTGTCTTCTGTATGATGCTTCATTAAAATTCTTCCTGACTTGAGTAATCCCCATGGGGCTATGAGAATCTTAATTTTTTTGAATTAGTTCCATTCTTACAATGTATCTAATATGACCATATGTAGAACCTGGAGATAAAATCAGCCAGAATCTCAGGGAAAAAAATATGCAGCCAGCTGGATTTATATTTTTCTCCATAGGATTTGGGTGAAAACTTGTTCAGCTACATATTGCATTAAACTGGCACAGCCAGAAACATGTTTTTATGTATTCACAAACAGAATGCTTCTTACAACAAACTGATGCAAACGCTTTTAGGGTTATTGGGCCAAATTCATTTATATTATAACTCTTTGGAGTTACTACACAAATTAAATTAGCCATTGCGTCTATTAGGAAAATAAGTAAAGTCTTTACTCAAAACACTGTTTAAAGAGAATTCTAAATGCTTTTCCAGCTTTGCTTCCCCGTTCTACTGGGTGCTCTTTGTTTCAAATGTTTCCCATCCTGAAAATGTCACAAAACATTTGCATATGTTTAACGCTATCCTGAGTTGTCTCAAGTACTTCTGTTGACATCTCCGTAAGGAGACACGTAACTGTTAATGGCAGAAACACTTAGTGGGGTTGAGACTATCAGATTCATATTCTATTCATAATAACCAGTCTTCATAGCTCTCCTGTCGACATAATTACTCCACCTCAACAAGAGGTGGAAGCTATGTCGGCGGGAGAGCATCTCCTGACAACATAGCACAGTGTGGACACTGCTTTAAATTGATGTAACTTACGTCGCTCGGGGGGGGGGGTTTCACACCTCTGAGGACATAAGTTACATTGATTTAAACGGTAGTGAAGACAAACCCTCGGTGTGATCATCAGTGTGTAACTTTCAGTGGAAAATGTACTGGCAATTTTAGATGCATTAAAAGGCAATTGTGCAGTCAATATTGTTATATCCATATGATGAAGTAAGTCAAGGAGGATGCCTCGTATCTGTTTTAGAGAAGCATGGATGCTTTCCTGGATTGGGTTAGGATCATATAAAAAGATCAGAAAGCAATATCCCAAAGGAGGAAAGATACATACATAAGCATATATTTTGTAGACTTCACAGAAAGAAAAATATTTCAAATCTATAGATTTCATAAACTGATCATTTTGAGGATTTGGAAAGTCAAACATAGTCATATATTGTTTGTAGTGGTTGTTATCCAGATATCGTTGAGGTTCCCATTCTTCAGTCTACCCAAATCTCTCTGTGAACTCATTTTGTATACAAAATGTCTCCTGGGTTTGTTATGTGAATCACTTTAAAGATCACAAACGTATTCTATTCTCCTGTAGACTCTCTGATACCATAATGATGGGAATAATAATAGAATCATAGGACTGGAAAGAACCTCGAGAGGTCATCTAGTCCAGTCCCCTGCACTCGTGGCAGGACTAAGTATTATCTAGACCAGTGTTTCCCAAACTTGGGATGCCGCTTGTGTAGGGAAAGCCCCTGGCGGGCCAGGCCGGTTTGTTTACCTGCCGTGTCCGCAGGTCCGGCCGATCGCGGCTCACACTGGCCGCGGTTCGCCGCTCCAAGGCAAAGGGGGGCTGCTGGAAGCGGCGCGGGCCGAGAGACGTACTGGCTGCCGCTTCCAGCAGCCCCCATTGGCCTGGAGCGGTAAACCCCCGCCAGTGGGAGCTGTGATCGGCTGGACCTGTGGACGCGGCAGATAAACAAACCAGCCCAGGCCGCCAGGGGCTTTCCCTACACAAGCGGCGTCCCAAGTTTGGGAAACACTGATCTAGACCATCCCTGACAGGTGTTTATCTAACCTGCTCTTAAAAATCTCCAATGATGGAGATTCCACAAACTCCCTAGGCAATTTATTCCAGTGCTTAACCACTCTGACAGTTAGGAAGTTTTTCCTAATGTACAACCTAAACCTCCCTTGCTGCAATTTAAGCCCATTGCTTCTTGTTCTATCCTTAGAGGCTAAGGAGAACAATTTTCTTCCCTCCTCCTTCTAGCAATCTTTTATGTACTTGAAAACTGTTATCATCTCCCCTCTCAGTTTTCTCTTTTCCAGACTAAACAAACCCAATTTTTTCAATCTTCTCTCATAGGTCATGTTTTCTAGACCTTTAATCATTTTTGTTACTATTCTCTGGACTTTCTCCAATTTTTCCACATCTTTCCTGAAATGTGGCACCCAGAACTGGACACAATACTCCAGTTGAGGCCTACTCAATGTGCAGTAGAGCAGAAGAATTACTTCTTGTGTTTTGTTTACAACACTCCTGCTAATACCTCCCAGAATTATGTTTGCTTTTTTTGCAACAATGTTACACTGTTGACTCATATTTAGCTTGTGATCCACTATGATCCCCAGATCCCTTTCTGCAGTACTCCTTCCTAGGCAGTCATTTCCCATTTTGTATGTGTGCAACTGATTGTTCCTTCCTAAGTGCATTTGTCCCTATTGAATTTCATCCTATTTACTTCTGACCATTTCTCCAGTTTGTCTAGATCATTTTGAATTTTAATCCTATCCTCCAAAGCACTTGCAATCCCTCCTAGCTTGGCATCATCCACAAACTTTACAAGTGTACTCACTATGCCATTATATCATTGATATAAGTACTTACATAAGACTAATCAGAGGCATGATATAAAAGGACACCTACAGTATTTCAATGCTCTTATTCTGTTTTAAATTAAAAAGACAAGAGATTCCCAAACATTTTCATGGTGCAAATCACATCTTTATAGACAGAGAGCCAGATCCTCAAAGGTATTTTGTCGCCTAACTCCCATTGATTTCAAATAGCACTTTAAAATCAGGATGTACAAAATATATGTTTATAAATTTTATTGGGTCAGACAGGTAGGTCTCAGAAGGGCAGAGTGCCAGCTCAATACTATTGTTATCCATTCCCACTGACCCAATGGAGGCCATCTCATTAGAAGCTGGATGTGTGAGTGGGGCGTGGGTGTCAGGCCAGAGGGAAGAGAATCTGTTGGTGGAGGGACAGCTCTGTCCACATGAACAGGGCTGTAGAGGTTAGAGAGCTTCCATACAGACAACCCAGGCCTCAGCTTTTCCCCTGAGATCTGTACATGTCTGCGGGTTTGAGGAAATCACTCAAAATACCTTTGCACCACTCATTCTGCACAGGGAGCAGCCTTTTTATCATCTTTCTGAGGGAACAATGGCAGTAAAATTCCATGGGGGGAACCTCATAACAATTCCTGTCCCCTGCACAGGTGATTCTCACATAGGGGACAGCTTGGCCTACTACCATATGCTCAGATTAAATCCAAAACCATTCGCGACAAGTGAGAGTTGAATGATCAAAAAACTATTTACAGTTCTGCTAGTGGTTCCCATCACAGAAATAATTATACTTTTGTTCAAACAGAAGAGAAGTATAAGATGGGAAAATTGGCATACAGCAGATTGTGAATTCCTATAGGGGTTTTAATTTTCATATACACTTATACTCATGTAGTCTAACAAGCTTAACATTTTGGCCAGTTCCAGAGTGTGGAAATTTCAACACTGGATGGTTTTGGTGGAAAAAAAGTGTTCTCACAAATATAAAAAATGAACAGATGTAGCTATTGGTGCTTCCAACGCCCACTGACAAAAAACATCTGTGTTGAACTTCCTGAATTTTTAAGATCCTGAGAACACTCCCACACACCACTGAAAAAAAAAAAAACATTTTAAAACAATTGGCTGGCAGATCACTTTTCAGTTCTATTACTGAATGTTCTAATACAAACAGGTGTTGGTTGTTGTGTTTTCCTTAAGAGCTTAACTAACCAAGCAACAAGTTTATAGTTATTAAAAACCAAACCTCTGGCTCAATTGCCTGACAGGTTATTAATATTTGATATGGCTTGTCAGAAGCTAAAACTCCCGATCTTGTGAATTCACTGGTCAGGGTATTAATAAAATAAGTGAGAAAATGAAAAATAAATAAATAAAAAGGTTTTGGTGTAGATATTAGCAGATAGAAAAGGATAGAATTTCACGCTGCATCATACATTCCCTGAGTGTCTAGCCTTTAAAATTCTTTCAAAACCCATGTTGAATGAAAAGGTTTTTTTTTTCTTTCTATTTTGGAAGCCTACTATATTGTGCTAAAAATGACTGATACATTTATTCTATTTCTATTTCAATATATTCATTCAAGTATATATCACTTTTTAGGCCTTGTGAGCTAAATTCTTCCCTTTAATACATCTCCTCTACTGCCATTTAAACCCTGGGAGTTGTAGATGCATCTCCACTTTTATATCACATCCATCATGTTAATATTTGAGTACTTCCAAGGGCAGATTTGGCAAAATGTTTATTAACTTGTTTTCTAAATTAATTTGCTGTTGCATGACAACTGAACTTTTTTTGATCAAATATTAAATGCTAAAATACTAAAATGATAAATGAGTGTTGTAGAAATGTTCTGCAAAACTGGCAGTTAGCTCTTAGGGCATGTCTACACTTCTAAAAAAATGGCTTCTTAACTGTGGTAAGATAAAACCATATTAGCTAACTCGAGTTAAAATAGCAGTGAAGACATGGCAACTTATCTTATAACTCAGACTAGTAGCTCATGTTAAAGCTCATAGGGTAGACAGGGGTTGAGCTAGAGCTGCTAATCTGAGTTAAAACCTGATCTCCTGGGTCTTCATTGCTGTTTTAACCCAAGTTAGCTAACCTGAGATAAGAACACATCTTTTTTTTTTTTTTTTTTTTTTTTTTTTGCAGTGTGGAAATATCCTTAGTCTGAAGAAGCTTGCTGTATCTATTTAAATGGCAGCAGTGACTCAAATTAAACATTAAGTTTTAGTTATTTATTTGATAAAGACTCAATATTTAGACTGAACATGAAGTCATAATATTTAGATAACCATAAAGATAAATTATGTCTTCGGTGGGGTTAACCAATGAGTGGACTCCTCGCTGTATGACTGGACTCCCTGTTGCATTACTGTGCCAGATTACACAAATATAAACCAGAGTAGCTACACTGATAGCATTTCTCCTTCCACTCTCACACACAGCATCTGCCTAAACTGGAGGCTATGACAGGGGGCAGTTACAGACCACTTATGCTGGCCCTGCACTGGAGGATTTCCTGTAGAGTATGGAGATTATATCAGGGGGCCAGAATCTGGTCTAGAAGTTTTACCAGGTATATTAATCTGAAACCAATAGAAACTGGGCTAAATTGCTATCTGGAAATGCTATAATTTACATTACTCACTGTACTCTAAACAAAAAAGAAAAAACTTTTTAAGTGGTCATAACATTTTCCATCTTATGTTTTTATGCTGAACCATTCCTAACTTCCAAGACAACACTACTGTTTTGCATTACAACTGGTAATGTGTTTGGCACTAATTGACAACTTGGTTTAGTAATCTGATGCATGTTACATTCAGCACTCTTTCTTACAACATAATTTTCATGCATGAGTTTTATGTCATCTGCTCATCCTTAACTGAATAATAATCTTATATACTGTGCTCCATACTCCTAAAGCTTGGTTATTTGAGGTCAAATCTCTGTCTTTTGAAGTCATTGGGAGTACTGCCATATACTTCAATAGGATCAACACACCAGGCAGAGCTGGCAATATGCCACAAGAACCTGATTTTAAATTTCTTGGGGGATTTGTGAGTTCTGGGAGCCAAACCCCTTACTGGTCCTGTAAATAGGAACACTCCCTCCCCATCCTACCTCCCATGAAATACCCTGTTGAAAACTTAGCATGGAAAGCCTCATGGAGTTTTGCCTATCCTGGCCCTTTTCTGTGGGTTTTCTGCTGTTTTTTGTCCTGGTAAAATTGTTTAGAAAGAGGAGAACCCTACAAAAACACCTCAATGTTCAGCAGTTTCTCTTTGGAGTCTGGTCCTGAAGTTTTTTTGTTGTGAGATGGCTACCTTTACATCTGCTATTGTGTGGCCAGGGAGGTTGAAGTGTTCTCCTACAGGTTTTTGTATATTGCCATTCCTGATATCTGACTTGTGTCCATTTATCCTCTTAATAGTGACTGTCCAGTTTGGCCAATGTACATAGCAGAGGGGCATTGCTGGCACATGATGGCATATATAACATTGGTGGACGTGCAGGTGAATGAGCCGGTGATGTTGTAGCTGATCTGGTTAGGAAACCTGTAGGAGAACACTTCAACCTCCCTGGCCACACAATAGCAGATGTAAAGGTAGCCATCTTACAACAAAAAAAACTTCAGGACCAGACTCCAAAGAGAAACTGCTGAGCTCCAGTTCATTTGCAAATTTGACACCATCAGATCAGGATTAAACAAAAACTGTGAATGGCTATCCAACTACAGAAGCAGTTTCTCCTCCCTTGGTGTTCACACCTCAACTGCTAGCAGAGCACCTCACCCTCCCTGATTGAACTAACCTCGTTATCTCCATACTGATTTATACCTGCCTCTGGACATTTCCATTACTTGCGTCTGATGAAGTGGGCATTCACCCACGAAAGCTTATGCTCCAATACTTCTGTTAGTCTTAAAGGTGCCACAGGACCCTCTGTTGCTTTTTACAGATTCAGACTAACACGGCTACCCCTCTGGTTCTTGTACCAGCGTTTGATCTTCTAGGGTGACACGACAACTTCCTAGAAGATCAAACAGTTTTGGGAAACATCTCATAAATTAGATTAAAGCTTGGGAACAGAGAACAGTACAAAGTTTTCAGTTTACTGCCTACAGAAGAGGACTGCGGCTTTCTTAGTTTTGGTGGCGAGCATTCTTTAATAGAGGTTTTTATGAAGATTTAATGTTTATTTCTTCCTTATTCAGAGAAAACATTCTGCGAGCTGAATCACTGCTCTGGAATTCATGTTAATGTAATTTGGTTTCCACTGTCCCAGGAATAAATGTCCTATGTCTGGATGAAACAGCTGAATGACCAGCAAATTATTACCATACCAATAGGCTAACCTGTGTTCATTTGGGTTATTTTTAAATTTAATTGAATTTATATTTTCTTTATTCTCTGGTGTGAAAAAACAGCTTTTTTATTAGATGAGAGGGAAGTCTGTTTTTCAGGAGATAAGTCGGGCTGTGAAATATTCAGACAAATAACCCTCTGTAAAACATCAAAGGGGAATTTAAGAATAGGGAGAGCTGCCTCTGTTCTATTCTTTTAGGCCTACTGCATCTCTCAGAACTGCACCAATGTTGTAGAATCAAATGCTGACTTGTTCAAGATAAATGTAAAATATTTGCTCCGTTTCCATTATCAGACATGCAAGTTAGATCATAGAACACTATCTTTATGGAAGGCTGGTGACCTACAGCACATGACGTCAGTAGCTGAATCCAGTTTAGCAACAGAATACAATTTAGAGCAGTGAGGGTGGGAATACTAAGGGTACGTCTACACTTACTTCCTGGTTCGGCGGCAGGCAATCGATCTTCTGGGATCGATCCCGGAAGTGCTCGCCGTCGTCGCCGGTACTCCAGCTCGGCGAGAGGAGTACGCGGCATCGACGGGGGAGCCTGCCTGCCGCGTCTGGACCCGCGGTAAGTTCGGACTAAGGTACTTCGAATTCAGCTACGTTATTAACGTAGCTGAATTTGCGTACCTTAGTCCGAAGTGGGGGGTTAGTGTGGACCAGGCCTAATTTTTGCAGGTATTTGATGTGAAGTTTAAAACCAGTTTGCTGCTGGAGAAATAAACAAGATTTTTGCTCCCTGATCTAGAAAGGTGAGTCTTTCCCTAGAAAAAGAAGAAGCCTTAAAAGCAGAACATTTGAGATATAATGGACAAAGACGATCGGTCTGATTGAGCCTGTGTGCCATGGTAAAGGTTTGGCCTCATCAGTTTTGGCAGTAAAAAAAGCTTTCATTTTAACAAAGTCTTTAGCCTGTATGGTTTGGAGTGAAATGAATAAAAGCCATGCAGTTCTATTTCACAGTTAGTACAGCATTGTTAACTATTTCACAGCTGGTCACTTTAGCAGAAACATCCTACTTCTCCTGCATTCTGGGATTTAGTATCAACACATTTTTGTCGCGCTCTAACTTCTTACTAAGACAGTCTCAGAGTTCAAAATTAGGTATGCGTGTTTCCTAAATGTGCACCTTTGTTGTTTATGTACATTGTCAAGAATGATAATAGTGAGTGCCATCTAGTGGCAATTATTGAATTCTCATGCTTGCATTAAAAGTCAACTGAAAATCAAGGCATAGGGGTCTTTAAAATTAATAGTTATTGCTGTACTGATTATGTAGAAGTAAAAGTTTATGATGATCTAATAAAAGCAAAGTCATTGGTTTTGTTGTTGTTGTTGTTTTGTTTTGTGCCCAGGTATGTTTTCTCCTCAATGGTTGACATTATTAACAGTTGAGTGTGATTCACCATGAGTACAGTACTTAAATTTAACTTTCTGGTGGAGTTTTACTAAATCTTATATTGTTTGACCTTCTGGCAGCAGGGGCTGCAAAAGTGGTGGTGGTTTTAAAATCATGCTAAAACTAAACTTCCGGTAGTTGAGACATGCCTAAAATAATTTTCCAATAAATGAGCTATTTAGTATACTCTTTATTCCAGAGCTATGAATTCCAGATGGGAACATTTTTGATTGCATATTCATTTTGTTGTTGTTTTGTGCTTTACAAAACATCTTGTTAATTCCATTGTGAGGTATAATTTCTTACAGAGAGAACTATTATACCTAGGGTAACTAGTGTAGAATTTAATGCATTTGTGATCCTAGGTCATAATAGTGTAATGCCCTCTTCTGGGTCACCATAAGTGCTGTGGTGACACAGTCCCACCGAGTACCTGACAATGTGTCCAGCATAACACACAATCAAAGGCAAGCACTACAGGTGCTTTCTAAACCTGCCCTAGTGCTTGGTGTGTTCCAGTAACCACTGATGTGTGTGTAATAGGGTGACCAGATGTCCCGATTTTATAGGGACAGTCCCGATTTTTGGGTCTTTTTCTGATACAGGCTCCTATTACCCCCCACCCCCATCCCGATTTTTCACACTTGCTCTCTGGTCACCCTAGTGTGTAATAGAAGAACAAGTTTTTAGTAAAGCTGAGAGGAAAGAAAGAGTGCACACATATACCCCTGGTGTGCAAGGACTGTGATGCAAAAAAATGTGAGTTATTTCCTACACTGAGAATCCCAAAGGGGAAAGACCGTTAGGGCTCAGGCCTCTTGTGCCTGGAATTGACTATCCAGTGACAGGGCATTGTCTGTTGTTCTTTCTGAGACCCTTACATTACATCTTCCCCTCTAGCTAGCGGTGTCCATAGTTATCCAGCACCACACTTAAGGGCTCCTCCTGAAAGGGCGACTATCAAATTGGCTGGTCCAGAAGATTACTTCTAGCTCCCCTCTCTGGTGGAGGCTACTCCAAAGCTGAAACAGTCCTTAAACTTATAGCCTGGTTTCTCCTGTTAGTGCTATTTTTGGCAAAGTAAATGAACAACAGAGGTGCGCGTTTACGGAATACTTGTAACAGCTTATCAAGGACCTAAATTTGTAAGTATATGACCTTGCATCAATGTAATTTTCATTCTCTGACAGGCTGATCTTCCTAGCCTTGGCCCCTTCTGAACTGCTCTCTGATTTCAGAGATGTTCTACTTCTGATCTCCTCTGCCCCTTCCTACCAGTGGCTTTCTACTAGCCCTGCTAGAACTGGTTTGCAGTGCAGCTTCTCCTTCATGCACCCATTGGGATGCTCTTTCCTGAATTAGCCTTCCTCACTCTGACACTGCTTGTTTTCCTAATGACCCTTTCTATTCCCATCCCTAGTGAATGGCTTCCTATCATGCTTGTTTTCTCCCCCTCCATGGTGGACCAGCTGTCAAACGACTACTAGCATTAGATCTAGGCGTTCCCTACCATTTCCTTCTCCCAGCCATCCTCCTTACAGTTCTTATGAAAGATTGTTTTTCCCTCAAAATTTCCAAGTCCCACCTGACTGTCTATCTTGGCAAGACTAAGGTCTCAGATAAGCACCAAGGAACTGGTGGGATGCCTTTACATGTAGTCAGTATCACAGGAATCGAGATTTCTCTTCCACAAGTGACCCTTTAAAAAGTTCAGGGCATTAACCTGGTTTCTTCTCTCCCACCCTAGGATGACCTATGACTGCAAGGTGATTCTGTTGTGGGGAAGAATGAGTCATCAGATTCACTGCACTGGTTTTATACCAGAAAGTGTTAAAGAATAGACTTACAATGAAGTATGATGGAGTATGTTGTCAAGTATGGTGAAGCTATGGCAACTATTCTAATTCTATGTGATTACTGCTCATTGTTAGTTAAGTGCCTCCTTCTCCTCACCCACATGCTGTCCTGCTTATTTGTCTCCTTCATGTATGACATCTTGTCTTTAGGGTTATAACCTCTTTTGGAGCAGAGATTGTCATTTATATATTTGGACAACACCTAGCACAATGGGGCCTCAACTTGGTTGGCCTCTAGTCATTACCACAACGTAAATGTTTAATAATAATCATAACTGTTCCTTTGTTTAACTTTTTAAATTTAGCAGTGGGGAAAGAAAGCTTCAAAACATGAGCTCTCTTCTTCTTGAGTGGTCCTAAAAGAATTGGAGGTTAAAAAATGTCTAAAGCTTATGGATATGCAATATAACTTTGGAAGTCTGTTCAGTCTTTTCATAATTCTCTGGGGCTTAATTACGGAATGTCAAGTTATCACTAAATTAAATCACACCCCTGAGAGCACTTTCTTTCATGTACCTCATTTACTGAACAAGCACCAATTTGCGTCAGACATTGCAAACATTTTCTGGGAAGAATTCCTCCAGGCTTCCTAGAATTTCTGACCTTTGCTCCTTACTGTAAATAGATTCTGCACATGCCTGTGTTGGACAATTTAATTGTGTGAGACCTCTTCCAGTTATTTTAAGTCATGGGAAGAACACAGCAGGAATTGCCTACTTAAGGAATGTATCCTGCCATTGATGACTGTGGGCATGTCTCCACATTCCTGATCCTAGAGCCCACCCTCCTTGTGTGCTCTATTAGTTATTCTGCTGTCTGTAGATAGAGACACACTCGGGGCAGGTAGGAGTGAGCAGGATGAGGAATTGAGCTGCCTCTTGCTCAGATGTTTGTTGGTCCCTTTGTCCATCTGAGCATCTCCCTCATTTTTGCCAGTGAAGTATCTGGCCCTTAACTTATATGTGTATTTGTTCCTATTTAATATGCTGACACAAAAGAAAGATTCACCTCCCATAGCCAAATAATCCCAGTTTTGCTTTGCTGATAAAGCAGACTTGCTCTAAACAGCAGGACGTTGCATTACATTCTTGTTGAGTTGTATATATAGGATGGAAGCTGTTTCACTATGACAATTTAAATATTTAGATCCATTGTATCCTTTGGCACCACTCCTAAGTAATCGGTTCTGTTAGATTAATTGAAACAGGATAGAAAATAAGGTGCAAGAGATCCATACTGGTGATTAGATCCAGAGGAATAAAGTGTAATCCAGCTGTAAACCATCTCATTCCTGGCCCCTTTCCAAGCAGAAATTGTACTGAATTTTGCAGATGGTTTCATTATGTCAGCTCCTCAATATGGTCTGGGCTGAAATAACATAATGGATTTCCTGTAGGGAATTTAGGTTAGATATTAGGAAAAGGCTTTTAATTGAAAGGATAGTTAAGTACTAGAATAGGTTATCAAGGCATGCTGTGGAATCCCCATCATTGGAGGTTTTTAAGAACAGGTAAGACAAACACCTCTCAGGGATGGTCTCATATTTGGTCCTGCCTTAGCACAGGGGGATGGATTAAATGACCTCTCATGCTCCCTTCCAGCCCCACATTTCTATGATTCTGTGTACAAGTCACACTCAGACTTAGGGGTGAAAAAGCCAGTGCTTTAGCCACAAAACCTACCTACATGGTGATTTTTTTTTTCTGAATAAGCCATAGTAGAAGGGAAAAGCCTAACTTGGGTCTTGGTTAATAATTGTGAACAAAGTGAAAACGAAATATGGAAGATCTAAGAATAATTATTTATGATTGATCATTTTTATACCACAAGCATATATCATATTTTGGTTGGGAGTGTTGTTTCTGTTTATGTTATTAAAGCCACTGGAGTATTTCTCTGAAGGGCTACAATAGGCAGAATGTAGTTATGAACAGAGGAGTGAAAATGAAAAAGGAAAATTTGTGAAGTATGTCACGCAAGTCACAAGACAGAGCCCATGGTGTAAAATAAAAATAAACCAAGAGATTGCCTAAAACTCAACCACATATTGTTAAGCATCTTGACTACTTTCTGGATCCAAGAAAGTGATCCAGGATCAGTTTTGTTTCTTTTCCTTTCTCTAGCCCAGTGGCATTAAGTGAAAATGGCACCAATATTCTTCACAGGACCAAAAGATTGGAATATTTGATGTATTATGACCTTATGTATTTTATCTATTTTGGAAGGGGAAATAGTTTCAAAGAAGTGAGATGGGGAATATGTGATGGATCTCTATTATACTAATAATTTCATTCCGTTTGTACACACTTGTGTATATGTTAGTTGTGTGGTTTGTAGGATGCCTTGCTACAGTGCTTAATTTGTGCCAGGGCTTTCCAAGGCTGAGCCCCAGCGTCTCTAGGTTTGGCAGTTCATAGCACCGGCACCTCTGGGCTTGCTGCATCAGTTATGAATGTAAAAAAATGGCTAGCGCCCCGGCACCTAATTGCTTGAGCCCCAGCTCAATTTCATTACAAATTAAGCACTGCCTTTCTGGATGGCCGGTCATCCTGATTAAGCAGATTTCCCGGTTAAAAGAAGATTGTTGTTAATTATTATATGTTAAGTGCACAGCAGTAGTCCCTAAGAAGCCATTTTATATTTGGAATGGTTCTCAAAATGCTGTATGTCACTAATCTCCAACCTGCTGATTCACTTGACTAAGTCTCAAAGAGATCTTTTCCCCGCAATTTGAATTGAAATGTAATAGAAGAGTGTAGTGCTAGTTGGGTTTTTTTGATCCTTGTGATTCTGCCACCCTCAAGAGAATGAATTTTAAGCAAAGTTTGAAGTGGCCTGAATGGCATCATTAATGCTGTTTTGCTGAACCAACACCGGAAGAGATTTTTTAGGACAGAGAAGCCTTTGATCAACTCTTCAACCTATGTGATTACCATTCCCTAGCTGAGTACCTATTCCTATATGAATCCCATCTAATCATCTTCAAGCATCATAATTAAGGGGAATTACAATCCCAAAGAAACAGAAATTCCTGCTGTTAAGTATCTAGCTCAGTTTGGGAGAAACATACCAATTAAGTGGATTTCACAATTAAGTACATCTCAATTACTTGGAGTGCACTGTAATTGCATCTGCTTTGGGCCTTGCTCAACAGAAACCAGCTGTTTATTCTGCAGATAACATTCTTTTCATAGCATAACAGTGAATATTCTAGGATGAGTGCTGTTTTATTTTAAAGCATTTGCTTTGTCATACGCAATACAGTCGCCTGTTGTGTAGCTTCTATGTGTGTTGCTGTCATATGATGTTCACCAAAGAACCCAGCCTGCCAGAGTAAAAAGAGCTGAAAGGGTTTTTTTCATCTGTTTAAGGGGATGGGAAGATTCCATTAAATAGAGCTGAATTGGTGATCCCTGTGTATTACAATCATTCCTGAAGAAATGCTTTTATTGCTTTCCTCAGGGTCAACCAGGGCTACTTGGACCTCAGGGATTCTCTGGACCACCAGGATTAATGGGTATCCCAGGTTTAGAAGGCCACAAAGGTCACAAAGGTGAAAGAGGGCGACCTGGAGTAACTGGACCAAAAGGAGACGTGGTAATTTCAAAGCTTCACATATTTCATGTAACATCTAAAGAAGAAAATAGTGGGATAATTCTTTGCTTTAATTGTGTTGTCTCATTTTAGGGGCTAACAGGAGTAACTGGTTTCGCTGGTGCAGATGGTGTTCCTGTAAGTAGTCACTCATTTCATACATTAGAGATCAAGGATTACTGAGAGTTGTTTACCATTCACCAGGGCCGGCTCCAGGCACCAGTTTAACAAGCAGGTGCTTGGGGCGGCCAAGGGAGAGGGGCGGCACCTGCGGCAATTCGGGGGCGGCAGGTCCCTCACTCCCTCTAGGAGCGAAGGACCTGCCGCTGAACTGCCGCCGCTGATCGCGGCTTTTTTTTTTTTTTTTTTTTTTTTTTTGCTTGGGGCGGCAGAAATGCTGGAGCCGGCCCTGCCATTCACTGTAAACATTTTAGATTGGACTGAAATTACCCTACTGAATTAAAATCCTTATGTCAAATTCTGTCCTCAGTTACATGCAGGCAACCCAACTCAAGTCAGTTAGACTTGTTAAAATGAATGCAGTTGCAGACATGTAGCTGAGAAGAAAACTCTGCCTCGTCTATCATCATCTCAGATAATTAGGATTCAGTTGCTTTCCCTCATAGAGAAACCCACAAAAAGGGCTAAAGAGGAGGACATCTGTAGTGTGTCTATGGGGGTTGCTGAGCTAAGCATGCTCTTCTGCACAAGAGAGGTGTGATCCATGTACTTAGCCTCCCCTCATCATGCAGTGGAGGGGGACAAAATCAGGTCCTTTGTTATTTCCTGCTTGTAAAGTGCTTTGAAAATGTCAGTGGTTATAAGGATGCTGAGTGGTTATTAATTTTAGTTATTATGTTGTGAGTGACACGATCTTAAAAGCTTTCATAGGTATTTCAATATTGTAGAACTTTGAATAAATTGTCACGGTCTATGTAACAAACCATTGAAAAGTTCCAATAGTCCATTCATGGGAAAGAGTTCAAAATGCAGCTTACTCTACTTTACATCTTGTGGCATAAAATAATAAACAAAGAAATCTGAGTCACAGGAATCTCTGGACAGATTTCCCAGGACTTCCTTTGCAGTGCGCTCTGACATCAGGGACTTTCTCTACCACCCACACATGCACATCCACATCCACTCTCCTCTCACCCTCTTTGCTTCCAGCAATGTTCCAAATCTAGTTTTAGAGGAGTCTCTCTCTCACTCACACTCTTTCTTCCTCTTCTCTCTGAAAACCAAAGACGGAAAGACTCCTTCCCCTCCACAGTGGAAGCACTGCAGCCAAGGGTCCTTATCAGTCCATGCATACAACTTTCACTGACTTCAGTGGGGTTTGCATACACACAGCTGATGTCTGTGCAAGAGGAGGGTGGTGTTCTGGATACAAGAAAATGGGGCTGTATTGGGACACTTGTCTGCAGCGAGTCTTGGATAGCTCCACCTCTTTCCTCCAACCTGCACTCTCAGTGTATCCTGCCTCCCCCTGCTGTTGTTTCCCAACCAGCTGCCTCAGGCCAGGAACCAATGGTGACTATCTGGAAGTAAATAGGAACTCACGTGAACCCGAGAGTGGCTCAGTGCAGAGATGTGAGGCCGATGGCCAAGAAGAGGGAGGTGAGGATCATGAGGCTGATGAGGAGTGGGGGAATGCTGGTGCTTAGTGGGGGCAGGCAAGCAATAAGGAGTTTTCTTTCTGCTCAGATGAGGGAACAGGAGTGGAAAGGCAAGCACAGCTCCAGCGGGTGGAGAAGGGAGAAGAAAGATGGGTTTCTGAGTATATTTGGCTCCTATCTTTCTGGTTGCAGTCTTTCATAGAGTAGAGAGCTGCTCAAAGCAAGTACATGATTGCTCTGATTCTCTTTGACATTGATGAAAATCAGGAGTAAGTAATGGCAGTGAAATTAATGGAATTACAGTGGAGTACGTCCAGTTTAAGGGAGAGCTGAATCACGACCAACTTTTCTCTCCCTTCCAATACCCCACGAGGCTGATAGTGTTACTTCCACCATGCCACATACCCCTTTGACTTGAGCTGCTTATTTTTCCATCTCCATGTGAATGCCACAGCTGCATCATGACACCCAGCCCTGCTCCAAAACAATTGCTATGTTTTTTCCCCAGAATGGAAGCTGTTCAAAGCCAGCAAGAAACCCTTCTTCCCAGTCTTTTACGCCGAGATACTGATTCCTGCAATAATCCCAGGCCCTGATACTCCCCGTATAAGAGCCCTTAGTTGGTTTAGCTCTCTGTTTAACAGAAAGTGCATTGAGCATAGCTTTCTTACCCTTTCCTTTGCCTTTGACTTTTTTCATGCTGTCTGGGGCATCTGGTTCAAGCTGCAGCTATATATAAAAAAGCACTGTCTGTGTTTCTTTCTTTGAAAATTGTAGTTTCCCATGGATCTAAGCCTTGGGCTGATTATGAGAATGTTTAAAAACTAGATAAGCACTGGAAAATGAAAACTAGGAACAGATGGATAGATAAACACATTTTTTATTCTCCACAGGGTCATCCTGGGCAGTCAGGATCAAGAGGGAAACCAGGTCACGATGGCTGCAATGGGACGAGAGGTGATGCTGGTGAAAAAGGAAGTCAGGGGCCCAGCGGTCAACCTGGTTCCTTTGTAAGTAGCTGAATGAATGAACTTAAATTTTATTAATTTAACTGTAGTATTCTCAGGACCAAAATGGAAAAATCTTTAAGCGGGACTCCTTATCCACTCTGTGTTTATCTCACGTTTTAATTATTTTTTCCAATGAGTTTTAGTAGTGCTTTTGGTTTTTGACCCTCTAATTATCCACAGAACACTCCACTTACAGGGGATGACCTAACACAATACCCGTATGGATTTGCCACAGAAGTTAGTCATGAAAAACTATGACATTCATTAAAATCTGGAGGATCTACTCAAAACCCTCTCCATCATATAAGTCGCACAGCGAGGTGGTTTGAGGGAACCACAAGGTGGCCTATATAGTCTACCCACCAAAGAGTAGCATTCATAAAAATAAATCAAAATTTTGAGGAAAATTTTTCACAATTTTCACAAACAGTTCATTATTTGGATCTAGTGGCTTTACTAACCCACATAAGCAGCATGGCGGGACTGCAGTCATTATTCCAGCCCACATAACTGGACTATGCTGAGGTCCCACAACCTAATTCTTAATTAAGGGCAGATTTCTTTGCCTCCTTCCTGCACAATTCACCCATATGATCCTGATGATTTCAGCTTTGTACATGTAACATGAATTTCCACCATTAGGCATAGTCACTGTTAACACACTGTAGTGTGCATATACATATGAAATTGCTGTCAGATATATTTCACAACTTTAAATATATAAATAGTCATAGATGTGAAAATCCTTTTTCTTTTTGTTTTATCAATTTAGGGAATCCAAGGACCAAAAGGTCAGAAGGGGGAACCTTTTGTAATGACTCCTGAGCTAGCAAGCAAATTCAGGGTATGTATCTATCACTTGTGAATTGATGAGCTCTCGTGTGCAGAGTCTCTTGAATTTGGTAGAGGGGTGGGTTTTTTCCATCTTTAAGCCACGTTTCTGATTTTTCTACATGCCTTTTGCAACAGGGCTGTTACTTTTCACTCTCCTGAGTATTTTTCACAATTTTCACAAACAGTTCATTATTTGGATCTAGTGGCTTTACCAACCCACATAAGCAGCATGGCGGGACTGCAGTCATTATTCCAGCCCACATAACTGGACTATGCTGAGTTCCCACAACCTAATTCTTAATTAAGGGCAGATTTAAGGTATTATTACCCCTAGCTGACTTCCAGGAAAGAGGGACCTTTCCAATTTCTTCATAACAAAGAACCTCCAGCTACATGTTGACTATGGCTGTGCTGGAAATCTCCCACAGTCTTCTCATTTTGGAAACATTTCCAATGTAGTATTTAAAATGTGATGTGCGCAAGCATTATAGCTGAAATGGTGTCCAGTGCCTTCAGGGGGTTACTTTAAAGTTTTTTAACTTTAATGTGTGTCATTCACAGCAGCATAATTCCTTTTCCAGAGTATTGAATACAAGTATATTTTTTGGTCTCCTTTTCCACATAATTTTCATGTGATCTGCAGGAGTTGAGCTGACTTGTAATATAAGTGTATATAACATAAGTATATATATTATACGTATATATAGATTCTGATATAACTGTATAAGAGCTAAATATTATTAATATAGATTCTTGATATTAGCTGTACCTAGCTCAGACAAATCTATTTGTGTGAGTGTGTGTGTATCTATATGTGAAAAAATATAAACGTTTTATAGTTTTAAAGTATTAGATAATTATAAGTGGTTAGATAATTTACAATGTAATATATGTACGTTACCATTATGGCCCAGATTCTGAGGTGGGTCCAGACTGTGCTTAACACAGTTCAGAAGGGGCTGTACAAAAGGCGTTTTGCACCTGCTTTGTGGTTCCTGGATTCTGGGAACAGTCTTGTCCCCACTGTAAATTAGAGCAGCATTCAGGAGCTTTAACTTACCTCCAGCTGCTCACAACCTAAACAGGCTGTTCCAACAGCCAGGAATAGCCTGAGTCCAGAAGCACCCTGGCCATGCCTTCTCTCCCACAGTTGGAAGAAGGGTCACATAGATACAATATACTAGCTCTGCATTATCTGGGGGTTTGCCTTGTGCAAGCAGAATTCCCAGATAGGTGGATAAGCTATATTTCTGGCTGCTTTGTACCAATGGAGCATCATAAAACAGCCAAAGAAGGGGCTAGAATCTGACGCTAGATTTTTATTTTCTTCTTTTTCTGTGTGGAAAAGATTAGCAAAACGTGTTGTGCCAATGATAAGATGCCAACATCATTAGGTAACCAGCGGTTTATTATTTTTGATAATACATCAATAAATATCTTGTATTTTTCAATCAGATAGTATTCTTTTCCTTCTAGAATAATTTTGAAATCTAATAATAGTGCTAATAATTAATCATTTGTATTAGTTCATTTCGAGTATCTGATACCCAACAGTTAGATAATGATAGCCATACACTATTAGGTTTTACCTTGCTCCATAAATCGTCCCACTAACTTCAGTGAAGATATTTGTGTAATAAGGAGCTGTTCAAAATGAGTAAGGGTATGTGAACTGTTGTCCCAAAATGTTTTTGGATCAAACTTCCAAAAATATTTCAACATGTTCTACAGTCAAAAATGTGGTTTCTAAAACAGTATGCTCCAAATGTTTTCTGTGTTTTAAAAATGGAAATGTTCAAAGAAACAATCATTTGGTACTGTAATTCTAAATGCAATCTATTGAGAGAGTCCTCATTTAACTAGTTTGTTTCAATTCAGGATACATACATATCCTTGTTAGACATCATCTAAATTTATAAACTGAGATTTGCAAAGGAAGTTAGGCATTCAATTCCCATTTCATTTCAATGAAATTTGGGTGCCTAACTCCCTTAGCCACCTTTTGAAAATCCCAGTCATAATATATATAACTGTACTGTACATAGAAAGTATACAATTAACATGTCATAAAATTGAACTGATTTTCTATATCAATATTTATATGGAATTTATCTTTATTTAAAGTGTTTGTGTCATGTTTTTATGCTACGTTCTGATTATTATGACTGAAGGAATGCCTTTTTAAAATCC
This sequence comes from Emys orbicularis, assembly GCF_028017835.1. Lineage (NCBI taxonomy): Eukaryota > Metazoa > Chordata > Testudines > Emydidae > Emys > Emys orbicularis. The sequence goes on along the minus strand of NC_088683.1, from coordinate 259,652,345 downwards.
CTGAGCTAGAAGATGTATCGTTAGTGTCGTATATAGTACTTACTGTATCTTTAACTATTTTTGTCTTCTTTAGGGAGAGCCTGGTGAGCAGGGATTGTTGGGCTTTCCAGTAAGTTGCTGTTCACCAAATGTGATGATTTATCAATATGTTAATAATAGCAGCTACCAAAACAACATCCATTATTGGTTTGTTTCATTTTTTTAAGTCATTTTTGGCATTTCTAGGGACCTCAAGGTGCTCGTGGTGTTGTGGGTTTAATTGGTCCAACAGGAAATCCAGGAATACCAGTAAGTATTTTTAAAATATGTACTCTATGAAATTAACCTGACAGAAGTATCATGCTAGCAGGACCTATTTTTTTGGTTCACTAGGAGCTAGTAGTTGTACAGTAGCTAACAGGTTTAAGTATGACAACTAGGTGTTCTTAAAACCCAAGAGGGGATTACATTTTGAAAGTGAAAGGCAGTATGTGACACTAATTCTCCAGGGATCGGCATTGCAAAAAAGAATCAAGACCTTTCAGCATGTATCACCTGTATTACTGCAATTATATTGTCTGGTGACAACCACAAGTTCCTATTGAGCTACAGCAGTAACTCCACTGGCTCCAAGTAATTAGCAGCCTCGTATCCCATTAGGGCCAGGAAGATGATCAAATGCGCTAAGCTAGCATGTTTCAATATCATACAGTACAATAAAGATAGTTAATATATTAAGTATTGTTGACTGTCTGAATGCTAAATGAATGCAGTACATTCTGAATGTATCCTTATGTTTCACATGTAAAGTGTTTGATGTTCTCAAAATAGTATTAATAGAAAAGGCACTAATGAGAGGTAATTTACTCTCCACAATTGTATTTGTACAGGGACCAAAAGGGCCACCGGGTTTCCCAGGACCACAAGTAAGTCTTTCTCTGAAGAGCTGTCCTCACATATTTCATTTTGGGTTCATAGGGTCTGATCCAAGTCAATGGACAGATATCACTGACTTGAGTTGGTGTGCTAAGTCAGGCCTTTAATTATTACAGAGAGATGAGGTGAGTGAGGTAATGTCTTTTATTGGACCAACTTCTGTTGGTGAGAGAAAAGCTTTCAAGCTACACAGAGCTCTTCTTCAGGTCTGCAGACTATAGTGATTACAGACATACCTAGTAAACTGAAGATGTTGTGAGTTGTGAAGCCCGGGGAGGAAGGTTGAGTTCCAGCCTCAGTGCAACTTCAAAGCGTTGTCTACGCAGCTATTTTTAAAGCACTAGTGTGGACCAACTAGCTTGATCTGGGAGACTCATTCCCACTCACTCCAAAAAGGTCTGTAGACATACCCTTTAAATCACTTGCACTGGGAAAATCTTCCCTGGAGTGGTTAAACCTGCTTTAAAGCCAGATTACACTGCTGGTGTGGGCACAGCAGTCTCCCCAGATCAAAGAATCTGTCCATATATCTCAGATTATATTTTATCAGAGAGTTCTATGAGTTCATAGTTCCAATACGCAGTGTACTTAGGTAATTTTATTTAACATGTAGTTCTATTAAAAAGCCCCCACAGATGCAGTGTGCAGTCTTTTCACATTGTTACTCAGAGAAAAGACAGACTTAATGCCTGTTAGAGGAAACACTGGAGCAGTGCTGTCAACATGAGGTTTTAATTACAGCCTTCTTTCTAAATGCTAAACCAAAATGACTTATTGAGTTAGAGCTAGACTGTTATGTGATCACAATTCTGCAGTGATGTCCTAAGAATCCCTACCCTGAAACACTCCTTTGGTTAAGTACTTCTGGAGCTCCTTTCATTTAAATCTATTCTGTAGAAGTATTGTATAATTATATTATGCTGACTTAATGTCTTTGCAGGGCAACAGGGGCCTGGGTTTTTTTGGAGAAAAAGGTGAAAAGGTAAAGGAAAACCAGTGAATTAGTATGGTTATAAGATAAATTGGTGATGCTTAACCTTTATAAAAGAGCTTGTTTAAATTACTGTCCAATATTATTTTGTGATGATATACTATAGTAAAAATTCATTCACTTTGAAAGTGATGATAAGACAATAGTAAATGTTGTAGCCAAATGGTCTTTTACATGTCTAGGGCCTGGCCTACACTGGGGGAGAGGAGGGGTGTCGATCTAAGTTACGCAACTTCAGCTATGTGAATAACGTAGCTGAAGTTGACGTACTTAGATCTACTTACCACGGTGTCTTCACTGCAGTAGGTCGACTGCTGACGCTCCCCCATCGACTCTACCTATACTTCTCGCTCCGGTGGAGTACCGGAGTCGATGGGAGAGCGCTCGTCGGTAGATTTATCACGTCTTTAGTAGACGCAATAAATCGACCCCCGCTGTATCGATCGCTCCGGAGGTAAGTGTAGACATGCCCTAGGTCTGACTGTGCTCTCATACCAGTACAAATCAGAAGAAACTATATTGAAATCAGTGGAGTTAGATCAGAGTGAAAGAAGAATCTTTACAGTTTGTTCTAGAAGTATGTAGTACAATGGAAAATATTGTCACCTCTTAGCTTAGTATGAATCTAATTCTTTTCTTGCCATAACCTTGTTTAGAGTATGTCTATACATATAGCACTGCAGTGGCACAGCTGTACCAATACAGCTGCGCCATTGTAGCGCATCTGGTGAAGACGTTCTATGCCGAACGGAGAGAGCTCTCCCGTTGGCATAAAAAAACCACCTCTGCAAGCAGCATAAGCTATGTTGGCGGGAGAAGGTGTGCACATGAACACTTAGGTCGGTGTAATTTATGTCACTCAGGGGGGTGGAATATTCACACCCCTGAGCAACATAAGTTTTGCCAACATAGGCTGTAGTGTAGACATAGCCTTAGACTTTTACAGCTAAACTTTTAGCTGGTGTAAGTCCAGGTAGCTCCGACTGGTTCCAACTTAGGATCTAGTCCTAAATTTTAGTAGCAAATTGGGCAATGCAGGTCTACAATTTAAAGAGTTATTTTAGCTGCTGCTAAACCTATTTCTGTGGTTTTCCTACAGGGTGAAAAAGGTCCACCGGGCCTTCCCGGGCTTCCATCTACGTTGGAGGTGAACCTTCCTCCGGACATAAACCTAGAAGGATACAAGGTAATTAAAAACATTGTGTAAAAGCATATGGGGTATCAGATAAATAAAGATAAGTACTTATTCAAGTGTTTGGGGGGGGGCAGGGGGAGGAATTGCAACATAATAGTGAATATTAGAAAAAAGAGAGAGAAAGCACCTGCAATAGATTACCATACAAACACATAGATAAATGCCTTTGCTACTCAAGATTGCCATTCCTTTTGGGATGAAAGACTTATGAGTATTAGAGATAAAATCACTCACAGTCATACTTACTATGTTTCCCTTGAAGTGCCTAGACAAACTTGTTCCTTTTCTTCAAGCAAACCCTAACTCTGTACTACTTAATGTCACTAATATTTTCTCATTTATGATCACAAAATTCTATATAGAAAGCATTCATATTGATGATTTGTCCAACAGTCGGTGATATTGTCGTGTTTTCACAGAAGCATACGGGTAAATATACTGAAGGAGAGAATTTGAGTTACTGTGATGAGCAAATGGCCTGCTCCTTGGAAGTAGCTCATCCATGCTGAGGACGGGTTTATAACAAGTGCTACATATCACATTCCCTGAAATGCCTTAGGAAACAAATTTATGTTGTTGGGAAAGAAAATGTGATGTCAAAATAATTTTCATCTCCCAGGGAAAAAAATAAAATAAAAGGAGGTGGAGGAGGCTGATCACAGTTCAAATAAGGCGAAGGAAGAGAGAAAATCTGAACTAAACTCATCTCTAGAGTGGATAGAGTTGGGAACATTTATATTTATTTGAGATATTTCTGTGGCACTCATAACCACAGAATCTGAGCGCCTCATAAACAAGTCTGAGTTAAGCCTTGTAATGTGAGTTAGGGGTACTTGCACATTTTTTCAATCTGAGCAGTATGGAGAAACATATCTCTTTTAGAAAACAAAATACATCAAAGCATCTCCCAACAAATTATCAAATAAAAAACACTAAAACTACTTATGACTCATGCATTTTATAAGACAAGTATATTCTTGATCAAAACTCAATAGTAATGGTTTTTCTCTTGGTAAATACCTGCTGTTTCATGTTACAAAACTTGATGTATTTGGGAAAGCACAATATCCTTGAATATTTATAATCTTTCCTCTTTTTTTTTTTTTTCATTGTTAGGGTGAAAAGGGAGTAAAAGGAGAAACAGGAGAACCTGGAACTCAAGTAAGTCAAGAAAACCAAAGACAAATAAGTCTAGCACTGTGGTTAATATTAGTACATTCTACCTTTGAAATGGTACGGAATAGAAATAAAACAATCTAACAGGATGTATCAGCTTTTCTCTTCATATCCCTTAGATGAGTCATGGCAGGCCATATCATGACAATATGTACTGATAAGGCCTCAGCTGGAGTATTGTGTCCAGTTCTGGGTGCCACACTTCAGAAAAGATGTGGACAAATCGGAGAAAGTCCATCGAGGAGCAACAAAAATGATTAAAGATCTAGAAAACATGACCTATGATGAAAGATTGAAAAAAAAATGGGTTTGTTTAGTCTGAGAAGAAAAGACTGAGCAGGGACATGATAACAGTTTTCAAGTACATAAAAGGTTGTTACAAGGAGGAGAGTAAAATTGTTCTCCTTAACCTCTGAGAATAGGACAAGAAGCAATGGGCTTAAAGTGCAGCAAGGGAGGTTGAAATTGAACATTAGGAAAAACTTCCTAATTGTCAGGGTGGTTAAGCACTGGAATAAATTTCCTAGGGGGGTTATGGAATATCTATCGCTGGAGATTTTTAAGAGCAGGTTAAACAAACACCTGTCAGGGATGGTCTAGTTATTACTTAGTCCTGCCTTGAGTGCAGGGGACTGGACTAGATGACCTATTGAGGTCCCTTCCAGGACTACGATTCTATGATTCTATTCTGTTTAGGATGGAACGCCCATTGCAATCAGTTTTATGGGCTAAGTAAAATGAGATCCTTTCTCACAACCGATTTTTGAATTTGAGGGTTAAATGTTACTATATCTGGTATAGATAGCGTTCCTTAAAATTCCATTAAATGGTTACATGTGGCAATTTTCTTGATCCCTTCCAGTCTGCCCTCCAGCCTGGGTATAGCATAGATACAGCTTTAGTTTCATTGGTTGATGAATTCAGTAGTCAAGTGGACAATAGTCAGGTGTGTTTGTCATTTCATTTAGAGCTGTCAGCAGTCTTTGACACCATAGACTGTGAGGTTTTGTTAACTCATCTGCAGAATCTGGACTAGCTGGATGGTTTTGCTCTTGGTTAGCTCCATTCCTACTTTCTGAGCAGTTGTAAAGAGTAGTTTTGAGCAATTAATCACTAGCCCAGAGGACCTCCCATAAGGGGGTTCCGTAAGGCTCTATTCTCTCAACCCTCCTGTTCAATTGGTATGTGACACCCCTGGGGGAGGTTGCAATTAGAGCTGTGTTGCCTTTAGTATACAGTCGATAATGTGCTCTATAAATCCTAATCTGCTTTCATACTAGTTTTACACAGGTATAATTTCATTGATTTCAGTAGAATTACTTTGGATTTATGCCTGTGTAGCAAAGTGAAGAATTTGTATCTCATTTTTATTAAGCTTGGATGGTGGAGTATCTGTGTTTTCTCAATATCTATTTGAAACTAGGATTTGGATGAGATCTGAGATGGCTAACTGGTTATAGAGTTAAAAACAATTGCTTTGGGTTTTCTTCAGAGTAGCAACTACAAAAGCAGTTGTTTTTTTAAAGGATATGGGGTGGTGGATTCATCTCTCTAAGGGCCTGATCCTAGCACTCTGATTATGCAAACAGACAAAACTCAGAAGAGATTTTAGCTCTTGTATGAACTACAGGTTCAGGTCTGATGTTTACACAGGCCATGGTGTTTTCACTTCTGCTTATTATCAGCCTCTGCATGCAGTGTAATGCTCTTCTCTTCATAGATACGTTCATATATACAGTCTGTAAACATAACGGTCTATGTAAGTTCATCTGCAATGTTTCCTAGGGCTCACCCGCATATTCAGCAGAAAAAGGAGAAGAAGGAATAATAGGTTTTCCAGGACAAAGGGTATGTTGTTCATTAAAGATGAAATTCACCCCAGGGCAGAGAGCCATCTAAAACCTGTGATATGGCTGTCAGACCAAGTCAGAGGTGAAGAAGCTATGTGTGGGAGTGGTTGTGCAACCTATCTGTGCCTAGTGGAACTGGAGAGGGAGAGGCCACCGAGGCAGGCAAAGGAAGAGGCCACTAGCCCCACACTCATGCATATGAAGTGACTAGGACCCCCTCCATATTGGGGTCTATAGCCAACACTGCAGCCTATGGCAACTATAAAAGTCTGTGCTGAAATCCTATGACCTGTTTGCTGGTTTTGAGGGTGGATTCCATTTCTCCATCCCCTTCTTATCCTCACAAAGCCAAATTAATGGGCAAGGGAATAGTGACTGTCACCCTTATTGTTTTTATTCATATACACCCCAATAGAAAACCTAAACCTGTTCGGGTGCAAGTATCTTGTAGCACCCAATTGGTGCTGCTCCATTTCATTTGTTCTCATAGTACAGCTTCTGAAATGAACAAATATGGTGGAAAGCATAGGCAACATAAATATTTCTAAAAACACTCAGAGATCATAACATTCTTATGGTGGTTTTACAATGTCTTGCTTTTAAAGTAAGAAAGAAAGAAAGAAAGAAAGAAAGAAAGAAATTAGCCAGTTCTGTTTGTACTGTGCATCTGCTTATTAGAAAATAAGTCTATGAATTCTTATTGTTATGGTCAGTTTTTTTAAAAAGTTCAAGTGCATTGCATACATTAGCTTAGAAGTGGCAAAGGTTAACAGATTTGTCAGGGTTTCACTTTATTCTGCAAATGATGTTGTACTTTCATAGGGATTACCTGGTATCAATGGCATCCCAGGAGCTGCCGGGGAAAAAGTGAGTATTTAGCACAAAAAACAGATTTTGTTTCTAGTACACTGCTTTTAACATATAGAACTGACATCTTCAGATTATGGAAAAATACATGTTTTATCCTGGAAAATGACAGAGCATAATACCAATACAGAGTTTATTCTAACTGATTCATTCTAATTTATTATTTACACAGTGCTATAAGTGTACACAGCACTATATAATGTATAACGTGTGCCAGACAAATAACGTGCCCTACACTACAGACATTAGAACTTTAAGTGGGCATAACAGTACATAAGAAATACATATTCAGTTAACATTTTACCAAATTACATCATAAAGAGCCAGTTTTGCACAGTATAAGTAATCCTTTAGAATATTCCATGCTTGACTTTTATATTTAGACTCACTAATTGAAAATCGAAGTGTATTCCACACATATTATAGGTATCAAATTCTGATCTTGGTTATACCTTGTAAATAAGATCAGAATATTGTCTGGACTCTCCAACTGCAATCAACTTGACTTTATGGACCAGGTGACTTCCTTGTTCTTTGGGGAATCCTAGTTATTTTAAAAGTGGGGGGTGGGGGGAATGGTCTGGTAATTAAAGCCTGTATTGCCATTTAGGAATATGTTTTCAGAGAGCTTTGGAAATGTTGTATTCACAGTTCCCATCATTGCTGACATGAGTTCTGTAATTTCTTTTACACCGTACTGAAATGTTTTGTCCTTTAGATAGTTTTCATCAGATGTTGTAGAGGTCTGTGATCCATGTGCCGTCTTGAATTTCTGAGCACAAACAAAAAGGAGACAGGGGAAAAACTGAGAAAAATCCTAGCTGATTCTCTATGTCCATAGAAACACGCAATAATGTCTAAAATAAAATTCTGTCATACCTGGAAGCTCTCGTGCTTTTTATTTGTGTGCAGAAAATGGCTGCTTCTATCAGTGTTAGAAACTGTGCCCATAAGATGTTCAAATAAGTCTATGGCTACAGGAATAAATGGTTTCTCTATGCTTCTTGATTATGCTAAGGAATTTGGCAGCAAGGAATACCAATCCTTGTGTGAAATCCACAGCTCTTAAGCTTCTATCAAAACGGCTAGGCTAGAAGAGAGAAAACTGTCAATAATATGTACATTAAGGGTTCTTTCCTTTCACTTAAGTAGGCTTGGTATCTGCACCCATGTCGGAATCATTTATTGACCCCTTTTATCCCTTTTTGAGTTTGAGTCCCGACAAAATTTTTAGTAAAGGGTACATTTATTTCAATGAGATGTAACTGGTAAATCATGACATCTGAAGGAGTAGGTTTCCCAATATGTTATTCACCAGCAAAAACATTTTTTTTAATTACGGTAATTGTTTGACTCCCTTGAGAGAAGGAAGAACTATAGCTCAGTCATTTCAGTGTACTTAAAGTAAGCAGTAGATAATTAGGAAACTCCTGGCTTCCTTTTTAGATCTACAGCTCCACCTAGCGTGAAAGAGATTTTACATCTATTGTATAACAGTTGTTAGTTTTCTGACCATGTTTGACATATATTTTCATTGTGAATAATATCTTTGATCCCTGGGGGTCAGTTTGTGGTATCTTGGAGAATGTTGTGGTGTATTGCAATGCTTTAAAACTGTGTAAATGTTTTCTGAAGCCAGTTATTGAAATATCTGATCTATTCAGGAGTTCACTGCACTCTTCAGTTTTACAGGCTGTATATAAAGGCTCAGATCCACAGCTAGTGTAAATTGCACAGCTCCACTCATGTCAGTGGATCCACACTGACCTATAGCAGCTGCGGTTCTGGCCACTATTTTAGTTTAATGCTTTAACTTTTTAGAATTTCTGTTTTCTGGAGTACGCCTGGACAGTGTATCTAGAATTCAGTTCTAGAACATGTTTTAAATAAAATATAATAGTCCTGATTTTTCTCTCCCTTACACTGAAATAAATCAGGAATAACTCCATGGAAGTCAATGGAAGTACACTGGTGTAAAACCAGTGCATGCGAGAGGAGATGTAAGCCTGGTATTTTCATATGCACCGCTCCATCAGCTGAAATGTACACTAATTGAATACGATATATTGCATCTGACACAAACTTCAGATTTAAGCCACTTCACACGTGTGCCAGAAGGCTGATATAGGCAAGCCCTGGAGGTGTCATTGTCTCAGTTAAAAGAATAAATCATTCAATTAATTAAAATGCTCTACAGCAGGGATCGGCAACCTTTGGTACGCAGCCCGTCAGAGAAATCCACGAGCGGGCCGGGACAGTTTGTTTACCTGCAGCGTCCGCAGGTTCAGCTGATCACAGCTCCCACTGGCCGCGTTTCACCATTCCAGGCCAATGGGGGCTGTGGGAAGCAGCGGCCAGCATATCCCTCGGCCCGCACCGTTTCCCGCAGCCCCCATTGGCCTGAAACAGTGAGCTACAGCCAGTGCTAGCTGCAATCGGCCGAACCTGTGGACACTGCAGGTAAACAAACCGTCTCAGCCCGCCAGCGGATTTGGTTGCTGATCCCTGCTCTATAGAGAGATGTTTATGTGATAAAACATTCTTACAGATATTGGTAGTTTAATTAGGTTATCTGCAACATTAGTGCATTTTGTATTGCAGTAGCACCTAGAGGCCCCAGCCCCAGGATGCTTGGTACTATATAAACACATAATAAAGGAACAATTCCTGCCCTCAAGAGCTCACAACCTAAGTAGAACTATTACTTTATTATAACAATGACATCTCTAGTGTAGCTCATTAGTATATTCTAGACAAGTTTCTCTAGCTGACTGACATCTGGGGGAAACCCAACTGTGCTGCAGAATAAAAGAGGCACTGTGTGTGTGCATTGTCTTCATGACACCATCTCCAAGGACTAGAGAGGATGGACCATTTGCCTTCTCCTTACCCTTCTTTCCATCAATCCAGAATGCAGGTTCCCATCTCAAGATCTTCTGAGAGCTCAACAGCTTCATTACCTGCTCATTCTGTATTCCTCCAACCAGGCTATGCGCCAGGGCTGCACCAAGGCTAGGATTTGACCCAATATGCAAAATATATAACAGAAAAAAACTGAAAGGTAGAACTAAATTATTAATGCCAAGAGTAAATCCTGAGAGTGACAAAATTCTCAGCTTTGCTGCATGGTTCACACACCTTAACTATGTTAGAGGAAACCACCATTCTCATGCTTTTAAAATGACTGCTGTAACAGATTAAAATAATGGCAACAAGCTGGCCTGCTGAAAAATCCTGTAACAAAATATCTTCATTCTTTGTCTGATTTAGAAAAGGGCAACCATTTTGATATATATTTCAGGGTTTTCAAGGATTTGATGGCATGCCAGGCAGCAGTGGTCCTAAAGGAATGAAGGTACTTCTTTACTTTCCTGCACTAAAAGTGAATTTAATTGGTCAGAATTAGTAAACCAGACATAATTTTGCTTATGTTGTGTCTGTTCATTGGAATAAAAATATAAATGTTTGTTGCCATAATTGACTAGGCAGTTGTCTGTGCTGCTTGGTTGTCTGTCAGTAACCAGATACTTCAGAGGAAGGTGTAAAAATTCACAAAATGTGCTTAACTGACACTGTATTATAGGGAGGGGAAAGAGGGTGAATATTTTCCTTGTCCCCAACTGATGAAGAGAGCGGATGAGTGGGAAAATATGGATGAATGAGGAAAAAGTAGAATGAGGATAACAAGTAGGAGAACCAGTGGAGAGGTGGTGTGAATGAAGAGAAATACAAGGCTTTTGCTGGCAACTTGGGGCCAGATGTTAAAGGTATTTAGTGCCTAGAAATGAAGAGTACTTATGCAGGTTAAGTGCCTAATTCCCATTGAAATCAAAATCATTGGGAGTTTGAACATTCTATTAGGTGCCTATCTGCTGCTAATGTGCCTAAATATTTTTGAAAATCTGGTCCTTTGTGCAACGGACCCACATGCTCAAATAGTCCCTCACCGCACAATGGCGCAGGCACACGCTGAGTATGTATCTGACGCTTCATTATCTATTTATACAGGGAGAGCAGGGTGAGAGAGGGTTTCAAGGACCACCTGTTTATACTCCGTTTGCAAGGAAAGGTATGTCTTCATTGCTCTGAATACTTGTGATGCTGATAGCTCATCCTTGTTTTTCCATCTTCCCCCACAGCAAAAGCATGAAATGCAGAGAACTCTGCTCCTTTAGTAAAGCGAGTCGGTATATGTGTTACTCATCTCAAACAATAGTGTACAAACTCCCTAATAGTGTAAAGTTATCTTATTTTCAGGGAAGTTACCTTAGTCCTGATCCCTCTTTGGCCTTGTCTTCACTCAGGAAAAAAGGTGTGTTCTTAGCTCGAGTTAGCTATCTCAAAGTGAAGTTAGTAGTTTTCGCACAGGTAAGCAGGCTGGGTTAAAGATGCTAGCCTAGTCTTTAATTCAACCTGCTAACTCACGTTAGCACTCCTTTTTTTCCCCTAGTGAAGACAAAGCCTTGAGATCTAAGAAAATGCCAACAAGTATTTTTGTGACATTTATATGCAGTAATGGACAATTTAACAAAAAAAATCACTGGTAACATGACAGGTGAGGTGAGCCACAGACTGATGTGAAATCAATATTTCGGACTGTTAAAATACAACTGATGGCTGTACTTGAAGACCAGCCAAAAGAAAGATTATTTTTTCCACAACCAGAGCTTTAAACTAAACATTCAGAAAGATTCCTGCAGTCTGGGCTCCTAAATGAGCTTAATCAAGAGCTTATCTACTGCGATGCATCCCAAGGGATCCCAGGGTTGTGGAGTACCTCGCTACTACCTGCCCTTAGCATGAGGAAGCCTTGTCTGTACCAGCCACGGGTCACCACCAGCCACAAGTAGCACAAGCACTTCCCTCGCAGCTCATGTGGGCTCCGCTGTCCCTCTGCAGGTTAGCGATAGGCACATTCCAACCTCCAAGTCCTCCACACAACTCACTGGAATACCCAGCACCTGATCCACTCACAGAACTGCAGATCTTCTGCTCCCTAAGGAACAGTACCCCACAGTTTACCAGTTATACTGTACAACACAGCTCCCCATAACTCACAGCACTTAGAGAAAGCAGTTATATGTTTATTTAACAAAGAATAGCGATTCATATGATAGCAAGCAGAAGTATTGGAAACAAAAGGTTACATCTAAAGTAAAGCCATAACATGCATACTAGAGCCAAACTTAACAAATAGGACATTATTATGTCATAAGAGCAAAAGTTCACCCAAAATCCTTCCAGCATATTACAGCCAGGCTGTGATCATCTGTTCATGAAACAAACCCACTATTAGCTTACTTGTAGGTGAAAAGATACTACGGTGTACCGTAAAAAACCCTGATATAATAAAACAGTCCTTTGATCTTTATTCATAAACTGGACATCCTCCTGCTGTGTATTCCTTCCTGTAGATTTTGTGACCTCTTGTTAAATTCTTAATCTTGATTAGTTGGTGGCTTAGTTTGTAGATAGGTTTCATTGTGATATATACAATACTTAATTGGTAGATAACCAGGCAGATAGGAATGTCTGAAAGGAACATGTTTCTCACCAGAGGCGATGTGTGTGTGTGTGTGTGTGTGTGTGTGTGTGTGTGTGTGTGTGTGTGTGTGTGTGTGTGTGTGTGTGTGTGTGTGTGTGTGTGTGTGTGTGTGTGTGTGGAAATGCAGGGTCATGTGCTCTCCCTGATTTCTGCCTTCCATTTTCAACAGTTTCTACACAGATGTTTTCAAACTGGGGGGAGAGGGGGCGTGTGAAGGGACATTGGGGGGGGGGAGCAACAATGCCAGGCGGCTCAGGCCAGCACCGCTGGTGGAGCTTGAGGAGGGACCACCACCTCCACCCCCTGACTCATCTCAGCGGCAGGGCTCGAGGGAGAAGTGCCACCTCCATCCCCAACTTACCTCAGCAGCGGGGCCAGGCTGGCGCCGCACAGTGTGACTCGGGGAAGGAGCGCCATCTCCACCCCCGACTCACCTCACAGGCTGGGTTGCCCACTTAGGGGAGTCAGGGGGTGGAGGTGGGACTCCCTCCCCAAACCGCCTGGCATAGCCACTCCCCCACCCCCCCGAACCTTCCTCTATGCCCCGCTAGCAGGATGTGCTCCACAGTTTGAAAACCTCTGTTCTAGATCCAGAGATGATGCATGGGGCGGTCACATGCCCCCCCAAACCTTTAAATTGTGCCCCCCACTATCAACAGTTACGCATCACCTCTGTCTCTCACTGTTATATTTGAACCCAGCAGAGAAGGAGATAGATAGAGACATAGGGAGCTGATAGAAACACAACTCTCTACTGTGCTCGCTTTATTTTTCTGGCAGCAAAACTGGAGCTAACACAAAAGTGAAGCTCTGCACTGCGGAGGCTTTGCACATATAAACATTTTTCCACGCTCCTTTAAAAAAAACCTTCCCAAATACATATACATTCTTGTTTACATGGTTAACATGAAACACTATATAACCTCTGTCATGAACATACAGCTAAGGGTAGCATAAAATCCCTCCTTTACCTGTAAAGGGTTAAGAAGCTCAAATAACCTGGTTGGCACCTGACGAAAAGGACCAATAAGGGGAGAAGATACTTTCAAATCTGTGGAGGGAGGTTTTTCATTTGTGCTTCTTTGTGCTCTCTTTGTTGTTCTCTCCGGGACAGAGAGGGACCAGGGCAGGAAAAATATATCTCCTAAAGCCATATCTGAAATAAGCATCTAAGATTACAAATTGTAAGTAATAGCAAGGAAATGCATTAGGTTATCTTTTGTTTTAGCTTGTGAATTGTCCCTATGCTAAGAGGGAGATTTATTCCGGTTTGTGTAACTTTAAGGTTTTGCCTAGAGGGGAATCCTCGGTGCTTTAAATCTTATTGCCCTGTAAAATTACCTTCCATCCTGATTTTACAGAGGTGCTTCTTTTACTTTTTTTCTTTATAATAAAATTCTGTTTTTGAGAACCTGATTGGTTTTTAGTGTCTGTGCTCACCTTGTTTACCTATTTGGTTGGTATATTATTCTCCCTCCTCCCCAGAAAGGGGTTGAAGGGGCTTGGAGGGATATTTTGGGGAAACGGGAACTCCAAGTGGTCCTTTTCCTGAATCTTTGTCTAACTCACTTGGTGGTGGCAGCATACCGTCCAAGGACAAGGAAGAATTTGTGCCTTGGGGAAGTTTTTAACCTAAGCTGGTAGAAATAAGCTTAGGGGATCTTTCATGCGGGCCCCCACATCTGTCCCTAGAGTTCAGAGTGGAGAGAGAACCCTGACAACCTCACTAAAAGTTGTAAGTGGACTACCCCAGACTCCCAAATTACAAGGAGTTATTCTGCCCTGGAATAGTAGCTCACTGAGTAAACAATTTATAAGTTCAGGCACAAAACCGTTTTTTGCGCTGTGATGGGCTGTACTGGGCCTTTTGAGGCCCCCTGCTGGAAGCCTTGTGGTCCTATCACACCCTGCCCCAGAAAAGGAACAGTAAAGGTGCGTCCTCCAGACCTGCCTTGAAAGGCTGTCTGTAAGCAGTCAATCAGATCTCAGCAGGCTCAGATGAAAGGAGATGCAAGGCCTGAGCAAGTCAGTTCCTGACTGGGACCAGAAGGATGAGGAAGGACTGGAAGGCTGTGAGACTCTCCAGGTGAGGAGGCCTGGAAGAGATCCTGCTCAAGCAGGGAACAGACAGAACTTCAGCCCTGAGGTAAGGGTGAAGAGGAAGCAGCAACATGGGAAGTGGTGCAGGGAATAGCAGCAGCAACTATTACAGGAAGCAGCACGTGACTGCTTTGTATTGGGTCCCTGGGTCAGGACCTGGAGTAGTGGGTGGGCCAGGGTCTCACCACCACCCACTGGCAGAGTGGCCAATGCCCCTAGAAGGGTAAAAGTTTCATTTAGAAGCCCAAGTGAAGGGCAGGACTTAAAGGGCACTGCTCTATAAACAGGGCAGGGATGGATTTAAAATTAGCCCAGAAGGGGCTGAGAACTGAGCCCAGACACAGGGCTGCTGACATTACCAAGGGCACAAGGACAGGCCCAGTTGGACCTTTTACCCCAGAAGGGGTTTGTTAGTTCATGCATTTGACTGTGTGACTTGGCCGGAGGGCTGAGCCACTGAAGACCCGCCTGACGAGGACAGCAGCCAACAGGGGGCACTGTGAGAAGAAAGAGTGCAGGTTTGCACCCAGCCGACAGGAGGCACTCATGAGAGGTGAGTGCACACCATCACATGCACCTGTTTGGGATAACATAGGTATGGTGGTGCAGCGGTGTCCTGAACAACAGGAACAGTTGGTAGTGAGGAATCAAGTGGATCTTGTAACAAAATTTCTCCCAGTAAGTCATTGAAAGTATGACTTGTAAGAGAAGGAGGTTCAATTGGAGGAACAGAAAGTCCTACTGGAACATCCCTGGACTTCAATACTTGTTGAGACTGCAACTGGTCCATATGTCATTTCCACAATATACCATCAGATAGTTTTGCCACAAACAAAAAAGGTCCTATGCATTTTACAATTCCTCAAGTACCCATTTCGCTCCACAACGATAGTTGCGAATCCACAAAGTCTCCAACTTGAAAAGAACGATGACTTGTCTCATGTCATCATTCAATTTGCATAGCTTGGTATTTATCTGCACATGAGGCAACATCAAGACACAGCAGGTCCCAACAAGTACACAAAGATTGCTTCAAGAAAAGAGTTACAGGTGACTCCTGGGTAGTAGCTCATCATGTGCTCCTGCAGACAGGCAAGAAATTGTCCAGTTTCTGCTGATGACTCAAAATAGACTTGTTCGCTATCAAGGCATGATTAAGTGTCTGTGCAAAGTGTTCCACTAGTCCGTTTGTAGCAGGATGGTATGGATCCGAACATATGTGCTGAATTCCATTGGAAGCTAGGAACCTCTGAAGTTCTTCAGAACAGAATTGAGGTCCATTGTCACTGTCCATTGCCCATTGTGAGGATAAACCAAATTGGTTTAAAAAGATACAAAGCACTGGTAGCACTAGACACACATGGGATAGAAATCCTGCTTCGCCAAATGTTGTACTTGGGCCCAGCAGAGAAGGAGATGGACACAGAGGGAGACAATAAAAAGCACAGCTGCACAGTTTCTGCTTCGCTTGCTTTATTGTTCTGGCAGCAAAGCGAAAACTAACATGAAAGTGAGGCTTTTCGGTGGGAGGGGCAGTGGTCAAACATTTGAAGGAACAGGACATCACAGTCACCTCTTGGTGACCTACTTTAATTCACAGCCCTAAAGAACATAATTTCCAGTATAGGTATAGAACTCCTTAAATATTATTCTTACATACATTTCAGAATGTCATGATCACTAGTGTGTTACTGGCTCTCAGGAGAGACCTCACATGCCACATTTTAGTGAATTGTTATGCATATTACTGATCCCCCTGTAAAATTCTGTGCACCTCATGTGCCCTCTCCCAGTTGGTATCAAGAGGTTCCTGGATCACATCTGCACGGTGTGTTAGTTCTCACATAAGGGGTGTAAATTCCAGTTGCACACTAACTGGCCAATGTGAACCCTGCTGGTGTGCACTAAAAGTTAATGTACAATCAAACAGTACTACTATATTAACACCAACTAGGAAACTTTTAGTGTGCACCAGCAGGGTCCACACAGGCAAGTTAGTGCACAACACTCTACTGTGCACTAGAATTTACACCGCTTTGGTATGGACCAAAGCACCATATAGACAAGTTGCAACCAGTTGTTTGTTTGTTTTGGCTGCGCCCCCAAAACCATCTTAAAAACATCTTTTCATCCTGGAAAGGTACCCTGACCATCCTTGCATGACTAAATACTGGTCTCAATGAAGAAAGTTGGGATTTTGCCATTGACATTGATGGGACCAGGGTTTGGGCATTTGGGCATGCAGCTTTGGACTGTACTGAGGGGTTCTGTCTCCACTAAACTTACAATCATTTCAGAGATCCATGTTATAACATAGTTTGGTCCAGCCCAGAGCTCAGTGTGGCTGGGATACACAGCAGAGCTATGCAGCTGTTGAAACTTTAAATGCAGATTTATTTTTCTTAACCTTTGTGTTTTCTTTAAAACGATAACTTTCTGTTAATACTAACTTTAATAGGGCAATTCAGATATTATGATGTAACTTTTAATAATGCTAATTTTAAATATTTTCTTCTGCAAACTCATCTTCTTCTTAAACGTTTCTGCCTGACAAATTACAGGTATTTGTGTGTGGATCTTGTGCTGCTGTGAATACTGCAGCTTTCTGGAATGTGTCACCAAATGAAGTAGCTGAATATTCTAATTTATCTTTCAAGAATGACAGTTGGCTGAGCAATCTAGAACATGCAGTGCTACTTGTGTGTGTCACAAAGATCAGCAGACTAACCTGTATTCTTGGGGATGGGTATGTGTTTCAGGTGTAACAGGTGATCCAGGATTGCCAGGTGTTCCTGGGCTTGCAGGAGACCCAGGGTACCAAGGAGATCCCGGCCTTCCTGGTCTTCCTGGATCGTCAGATGGCTTTCCTGGTAATATTCTGATATTTCATGATCTAAATATTGACTCACAACAATCCGCTGTGCTCCTATTTTAGTCAGAATTATTTTGGGAACAGGGGCAGGAATACATATGGAGCACGGGGTACTGAAAGAGGCAGTGTGGTATAGTGGATAAGGAACTGAACTGGTAATCAGGAGACCTGGATTCCATTCCAGTTTCTGCCACTGACTTCTGGTGCGACTTTGGGCAAGTCACTTGCAAACAGGGGTAATGATACCAACCACCTTGGTAACATGCTTTGAATTGCTCAGATGAAAAGTGGTATTATCACTATATTCAGAATACCTGCATTGTTTCCTCACGTGGTGGAAGTAGTTATGCCTACTTTCCCTCTATAACCTAGCATGCCTATCCTCTTAATCTGAGAGCATGTTTGAGAGATCATTCTCAATTTCTTGGGTGATGTGTTCCCATTTCAGATGGCTCTGAAAGAAGAGGTTTACGTGGAGAAATGGGTGCCAAAGGTTTTAGTGGAGAACCAGGTTTTCCAGCAACTCAGCCAGGCCCACCAGGTAGTGATGGTAAACCAGGACTTCAAGGATTCCATGGCCCACCTGGTCCTCCAGGAACTGCAGGTAAGTGGCTAGAGATGCTGCCAGGCTGTAAGGTCTTTGGAAAATGAACAGGTTTAATTTTAGGGAATCAGAAATGTCGTTGTTTGATCATTTTCTAACAAGGCTGCTGGCATGTCAAGTTAATAGGTCAGATTGCGAGAGGAATGGGCATTCAATGATAGAAGCAGAGTGTGGAGGAGAGTAAGTGATTGTATGCACATGGGCAGGAGGGAGGGTGCCAAAAGGACAAAGAAACACAGGAAGAAAGATGTGTTCACCTGATTTTTCAAACATTCATAACAAACCCTGGAACACACATCTGGTTGGTTTGTTTTGTGATTTTTCTCAGGGTTTGGATTTTTCAGCAGAGAAATTTTGCATAGCTCAAGTTTTGAGCAACAGGCATCCACCATTGCTAAGGTTCCTTTTGTTCCTGATGTATTTTAAATAGTTGTGTCCATAGTTAAGTATGAAGGTGGCAAACATGAGCCATTGGTCTAGATCTGCATTGGACAGGAAGGGGTGCAGCCTTCTGGCCGGCCAAAGATTTTAAAAAATGCTGACGCTGATCATTATTTAGTTGTCTAGGAGCAGTGAGGAATCCAATAGAGGGCCCTGGGACTTTCAGCCACTATCACAGAGCTGATTCCTTTGATGAAAAGCAAACTGCTAGCTCCATCTACCTTCTTGATATTTCCTTTTTTCTATCAACGTCACTTCTTCCATGCCTGGGTTACATTTTAGCTAGCAGCTGTTCATCCAGGCGCTATTCACTCAGGTACTGGGACAGTTTTGTCAGGGTTCTGGATATCATTTATATATTGCTGGTCAGTGGAGCTGGAACAATTTTTATAGTGGGGGTGTTGAAGGGGGAAGCCATGTCTTTGGGTTGTTGTTACTACTTCAAGCCAAGGAGTGCACCAGTACCCCCAATTCCAGCACCTACGTTACTGGTACTATGTTGAAAACAGTAGTGTCTCACCATATTCTCAAACTTCTGTACTGGTGACCCCTTTCACACAGCAAGCCTCTGAGTGCAACCCCCCCTATAAATTAAAACACTTTTTTATATATTTAACACCATTATAAATGCTGGAGGCAAAGCGGGGTTTGGGGTGGAGGCTGACAGCTCGCGACCCCCCATGTAATAACCTCGTGACCCCCTGAGGGGTCCCAACCCCCAGTTTGAGAACCCCTACTCTAGAGGTCTTTATGTATACACTGACCATGAAGAATTTGTGATTTCTCGTTGTGAAGACGTCAGGGAAAAGGTGCCTGTTTTAACTCTTTGTGATCTACCTGAGAAGAATGGTCTAAGACAGCTGATTTCAATTCTGTCCAGTCCCACTATGTCTCTACTTAATGAGCAGTATCTAATGATCAATCATGTTGAAAGATAACCATGCTAATACTGCTAGATGTTTTGGTATCTCTCCATGGCTAAAAGAAAATAATCCAGCAGTCCGGTCTAGGATGTGAACATAAAAACATGGCTTTAAATATTTTTTTTAACTTTCACTGATGAAAGGATTGTGGACTAGATCCTGGCTTGTGATACAGTAGACCATTTCACATAGGTACTATAAAAGTGTCCTAAGTAGTCTGCTGAGTGTTCCCCTAACATGGAATAGCTACTTCTTCAAAGCATCCTCCCCCCCAAAATAGGAGGAGGGTCTGGAATGCTGGTAGTGCCAGAGTGTAATGTCCTCTCATCCAGCCAGTGAAATTTGGAGCAGTGTTGAAGCTGCTCCATGTTATACCATGGGTTGAAACAGACCATGGCAATCCCAGAGATTAGGTGGGGGAGAATGTAAAGGATTATGAACCAGATAGCTTAAAGTCACCTTTCCACTGAACCAAGCAAAACTCTGGCACAGCTGGGGACATAGGCTTATGCATTGACTGAATTTACAGAATAAACCCATGCAGTAAATAGGCTGTCATTAATATACCATGGAATTGTAAATTTTAAGTATTTAGAAATGTTTTAGATGAACTATATTATGTCAAATGTGGTACAGCCAATACTGCATGTCAATAATACTGCAGTTATTTACTAACAGAATTGCAGTAGCATCTCTGAGCCTCAGAACCTATTGTACTAGGTGCTGTAAAAATACAGAACAAAAAGGCTGTCCCTGCCCCAAAGAGCTTACAGTCTAAGCATAAGATGAGAAAAAACAGGTAGATACAGACAGACAAGACAGCACAAGGAACCAGTGAGACAATACTGATCAATATAATAGGCAGGGGCCCCAATACAACAGCTGCATAACCATTGTCAGGTTTTTTATAGGCATCGTGGCAAAGAATCTTAAGAAGGACAATGAGGTGGCTTTGTGGTTGCTTACAGGGCGCACACCCCAAGTGTGAGGGTTAGTTTTACATTTGTTGTGATGGGGTAGGGGATGCAAAGCAATGAGCTAGCAAAATTATCATGTTTTGAATGGATACAAGCAAGGGCTGTGTTTAGGCTGAGTTTAAGCTGACAGATGGACGTCCCAGTGGCAATGTCACATAGACAAGCCAATGCTTTTTAGTTTGGAAAGAAAAAGACCGATCTGGAGTGGAGAGGCACCTGAGAGTCATCAGCATAAAGATGATGATTGAATTTGTGTTTGTGCATGAGATGGCCCTCTCCATCTTGTCCCTGGGCAAAGGAGGGAACTCTGTGGAGGGAGAATAAGGAGGAATCTCCAAAGGACACGCTGAAGGAGCAGTTAGAGAGGTAGGAAGTGAACCAGGAGAGAACTGTGTCATGAGACCTGAGGAAAGACAGATTTCAAGAAAAGTATGGCCGATGGTGTCAAAGGCAGCTGACAGGTAAAGGATGATGAGAATAGAGTATCTGGCTGGAAGAGGTCTTTAGAGACTTTGGTGAGAGCAGTTTCAGTGCAGTGCAAGAGGCAGAAGCCCAACGGGAGAGGGTCTAGGATGGAATAGGAGGAGAGGAATTCCAGACAGCAATTGTAAAATTATGTTCTATGACGGGGTGGGCAAATTTTTTGGCCTGAGGGCCACATCGGGAAACAGAAATTGTATGGCAGGCCATGAATGCTCACAAAATTGGGGTTGGGGTACGGGAGGGTGTGAGGGCTCTGCTTGGGGATGTGGGCTCTGGGGGATGAGGAGTTTGGGATGTAAGAGGGTGCTTTGGGATGGGACCGAAGGGTTCGGAGGGCAGGAGGGGGATCAGGACTGGGGCAGGGGTGCAGGTTTTGGCTGGGAGTCCAGGCTCTGGGCTGGGGCTGTGGATGAGAGGTTTGGGGTGCAGGAGGGTGCTCCGGGCTGGGATCAAGGGGTTTGGAGAGTGGGGAGAGGCTCAGGGGTGCAGGCTCCGAGCGGCACTTACCTCAAGCGGTTCCTGAGACCCAGAGTAGAGAGGGAGGTGAGGGTGGGAGAAGGGATGGGATTAAGGAGGAAGTCCAAGGTGGTGAAAAGATGACTGGGACTGCAGCTGCAGGACTCAGTTAGGTTTGAGAAGTAGAGCTGCTTTGCTAGGAAAATGGCAGAACTGAAGAAGGAAAGAACAAACGTGCAGTGAAAGAAGTCAATCTGGTCTCGGGATTTCTGCCAGAGACACACTGCAGCAAAAGAGCAGAAGCAGAGGAAGCGGGTGTTAGGGGTGAGCCTAGGCTGGGGATGGACAAGGCAGACACTGAGAGAGAGTGGCAAAAGAGAGTGAAAGAGTGGGAAAAATTGAGAGAATCAACAACCATATCAATGGAAGACAGAGCAGAGGAAAAGTCGTTGACATTGATAGTCTGGAAGTCATAAAAGAACCTGGTGGTCAGGCATGGTAGGGTGGGAGGGAAACAGGCAGTATCGAGAGAGACCAGTGATGGTCAGAGCAGGGCAGTTGAGCAATAGAGAGGTTAGCAAGCAGTGCTTGGAAAAGACCATGTCAAGTAAATGGCACTTTTGGTGAGTATGAGAGTTGAACCAGGGCTGCATATCAAATGAGAAGGTGAGGGTGAGGAGATGGGAGGCTAAGGGGGGGGGGGTGAGTCACCAACATTGAAGTTGAAGTCACCAAGGAGGAGGGGGGACATTGTGAAGACAGAGAGCCAGGATTAAAAATGAGAAAGAAAGGCTGATGGGGAGGAGTTGGGTGGATGGTTGATGACAGGAACATGCAGGGAGAGAGAAGAGTCAGATGCAGTGGTGCTCAAAACAGGATAAAGAATGGGAAGGAGGGCAGGAAGGGTAAATATACAAGACATTAATGCTATATTTCAAATGCATTAACCTCATAGGCTATCTTTTTGGACTGAAGGGACGCCAGGGGGATCCAGGTGAGGCAGGCAGCCAAGGTTTCCCTGGGTTCCGAGGACAAAAAGGATTGAAAGGTAAGACAATACAAATATTGGGCCAAATCCGGAGGTCCTTATTCATCCAAAACGTTCGTTGTGCTCAGTGTGAGTTTTGCCTGAGCATGATCTGAACTAGGACTGCAGAATTTGACCTAGTGCTAACACAATAAGAAAAATATCTCATGGGGCTATTTCTTTTCCCCAAAAACACTTTTTTAATATACTTATGTCTTCATTAGGGATCAATCCTTGTCCCACTAACGTAAATTGGAGTTTTGTCATCGACTTCAACAGGGCCATGAACCCCAATGTATTAAAGTTATCTCGCCTACGATTTCTGATAATAAATTCTTCCAAATGTTTGTTTTCAATGAGCTTCTATGTTTTCCTCCCTCCCACATTTCTGCAGGTGAAACAGGGGACTGTAAATGTATTGAAAGTGAGGAAGCCAGACGGGGTCCTGCTGGTCTACCCGGTCCACCAGGTTTTCCAGGCCCAACTGGACTGCCTGGACGGAAAGGAGATGATGGAGATCAAGGTCACCATGGTGTTCCAGGTTTCTCTGGTGAAAACGTAAGTTATTTATTTCTTTAATCCATTTTTTCAGAGACATACTAGAGCTTGTCAGGAAAAAGAATGTCCTTAAAATTGCTTGTTTTCACTGCAACTTTTCTTCAATATTCATCATATTTTTGCTTTAAATATTGATGAAAAACCAAATGTTTTTCATGAAAATGGATTTTTTGGCAAATCAAATCATTGTTCATCAAAAAATGTTTCAAAGAATTTTTTTCAACCAGCTCTAATAAATCCATTGCTAGCTGACAAGATGAGGATAATGCCAGTAGGGGTTTTAATGTTGTTTCTAACAAAATACATGTGTCTAACTGCTGAATTGTGAGGATCTTATTTATGCTATATTATGTCTTCTGAAAAGCCACAAATCAATAATTTTGTGCTGTTGATAAAATAACTACCTTACCAACAATCGTTTAAGAACATAACATAAGAACGGCCATACTGGGTCAGACCAAAGGTTCATCTAACCAAGTATCCTGTGTTCTGACTGCAGCCGATGCCAGGTGCCCCAGAGAGAATGAACAGAACAGGTAATCATCAAGTGATCCATCCCCTGTCGCCCATTCCCAGATTCTGGCAAACAGAGGCTAGGGACACCATCCCTGCCCATCCTGGCTAATAGCCACTGATGGACCTATCCTCCATGAATTTATCTAGTTCTTTTTTTAACCGTGTTATAGTCTTGGCCTTCACAACATCCTCTAGCAAAGAATTCCACAAGTTGACTGTGTGTTGTGTGAAGAAATACTT
The DNA here is from genome assembly GCF_028017835.1 of Emys orbicularis. Classification (NCBI taxonomy): domain Eukaryota; kingdom Metazoa; phylum Chordata; order Testudines; family Emydidae; genus Emys; species Emys orbicularis. Next base: position 259,628,609 of record NC_088683.1, on the reverse strand, counting down.
CCTTTTGTTTGTTTTAAACCTGCTGCCTATTCATTTCATTTGGTGACCCCTAGTTCTTGTGTTATGAGAAGGAGTAAACAACACTTCCTTATCTGTTTTAATAACCACTTCTAGATTACAGTGTTCTACATAAAATCAGAATTGGGCTTTGTGAACTGGATCCTCAATGAGACTGAGACTCTTGTTTTAGCAATGGATTTTTTGTAGAGCTGGTTAAAAATATAGTTTATTTTAACAAAAAAATTCAAAGAAAATGATAATTTTTCATTTGTATCTAATTTTTAATGGAATTTGTCAGGCTTTTGATAGAAAACTAAAACCCAACCAAAACTTTTTTTTCTTTTACAACAACTGAAAACAAAAATTTGGCTTGGTTATTGGTTGTCCTAAACAAAACATAACAAAATTGATTTTTTGGTAGTCTTCTTCAAAAAAATTCTTTATAAGAAAATTTCCACCCCTCAAAACATGTTTTTGACTAAAATATTTTCAACCAGTTGTAGGAGTTTGCCCAAAGTTTTACAAGTAATATTTCTCTTTTATAACTGAAGATCTTCAATAACTTTGGTCCAGACTTTACTTTCAGTTGCAACAAAGTCAGGAGTAACTCCGTAATTCATTGGACATATTCAGTCAATTATATTGAATGACACTGAATTTGACCCAAAGTGACTGAAGATGTTGAGCGTGAAAGAAAGAGAAACATTAGCTGTAAAACTTTGGGCAGGCACCTAACGCTAAAATGCATTATATACAATCTTTCAAAGCAAAAAATAGAAAAGCTAAAATCACTTCACTAATATAGTGCAGTTACTCCAGACTTGCAACCATTTAAATGAGGTCAGAATTTGGCCTCACATTAGATTCCAGGGCTTCCTTTGCCTTTAAAAAAGAACATCTGAAATGCACATCTCTACACTGGTATCTAAGGGCTTGTCTGTACAAATGCTTAGTTCTTGGCAAGCTAGGTTCTAAATCTACCCTGCACTAACTTTCCACACATTAAGTATCCAGGTGGACCCTGCTGCCATGGTCTAAAGTTCCATAGTGCACTTTGATCTATTCCCATTTGAAAGTGGGGTAGATCTAAGCACACTATGGAACTTCTAGGGTAGCATGGGGTAGATTTAGACGAGAGCTTGCCATGAACTAAGTGTTTGTGTAGACAGGCCCTAAGACATCACTTTGCTGACCATACATTTAAATGCAGCTTGTAAATATTAGTTGAGAAATCAGCTTCTATATATCATAGATTTGGTCTACACGAGACTTTATGGAAGTGTGAATCTGTACGTTTCACATATTCAGCAACAGAGAAATAGTTTCCATGTGTACTTTGGAGCCAAGAACAACTTGGCTTCATTTCATACCGAAGGAGAACTACACAAAGAGACAGAACTAGGGGTGCAAAAGGGTACTATGCACTAGTAATGGATTTGGAGCATGAGTCTTCTAAGCAAAATTAAAATGGAACAGGACAATTTACTTCATATTCTGTGTACCCTGGCACAAAGTCCCCGGGGCTGAAATCGCCATAGCCACCATGCTGGATGAACTTCCTTGGGAAGGGCTTTGGTGCCCAGACCATTGAATTGCAGCTTCAGATGGGTACCAGGATGGTGTTGACTCCTGACCTGATCTTGGAAGGCCCTATAGTTTAGGGTAAAATAGAATCTATCTGCTAAGCATGCTTATAGAAATAAGAATGGAAGTTGTTGAAGCTGTAACGGCAAGTATTTAATAATATATTTATTAAAAATAGACTTGGTTACAGGACTTAAGGAATTTAAGTGTTAAAAGCTTAGAGTGAGGCCTAGTAGAAGTTGGCAGTGGGTATAAGATAGCACAAGTATCATGTGCTTGGCTGAAAGCTATAGAATGATACAAGCTTGAACTAAGGTTATATAAGTTAGCAGTACATATCTTGTGATAGTTTACCAATGCATTTGGTGATAAACAGGTAAACCACAAACAAACAAATGGTAGCATCTTAGGGACTTTTTGTAGTAAGAGCTAACCACATTGATATATCAAAACTATTGGGAAAGGGACTGACGCAAATGGTTGGGTTAACTGTCGGAAATGTAATTATAAACAGCCGGAACACTGCATATGGACATTCAGAACTCTAAAATTGGTCTGCCAGAGTACTAAATGTGAATAGGGGGCTGAGAGCTGACTTGATCAGGTATGGTCCTGGATGTATGTGAGTGGAATGGGAAAAGACATATAACAGGTTATCAGACAAATCCTAACTGGGACACCAGGATGACGACATGGGGCAACTGAGTAGGAAGCCTGGCCCAAATCCTTCCTCTTGGGGTGATCTTCACTTACTTTTTCTTTTCTCTTTGTTTCTAATGGTTTCCATAAGGTAGTAAGTATGAACAATGCAAGAAACCACTTTCCTGTACTTCTCATTCTTAGGTATAATGATTTTTCCTATTATTTCAATTACATTTGTCTGTATTAATGAAAGCTGATAAAGTTTCTGGGTGTGCTTCACCAATTTCATCTTCTTAATTAACTCTAAGTAGCTGCCTGAATAAAGAACCTGTTATTTGTGACAGATGCACTTTGCACCCTAGATTAATCCTAGGCTCCAATGGTTTTGTATTCAGGACAAAGGACCAGGAATCAGGAGATCTGGGTTTTATTCTTAGTTCTGCCACAGATTTTCTGTGTGACCTAAGGCAAGTCATTTAACCTCCCTATGCCTCAGTCTCCTCACCTGTTAAATGTGGAAGATAATACTTCTCTACATCACACAGGTGTTGTGAGGCCCTCACATAGTATGATGCTGAGCAGAAGAAAAATGCCCATAAATAAATAAAAATAAATTCTGAGTTTTGTTTTCCTACTCCAGGAATTGCTTGCAGAATTTACCTTACTTCCCACTATAAGTAATTTGGCGTATTCCCTCAGTAGACTTTGCCCCTCCATTGGAGTCCCTGGCAGTTGTAAAGCTGCCATTATCCCTCAGAATCCTGCATACAATGTAGATAGTGGTATTTCCACCTACCCTCCTTCTTGATGAAGCCTCCCTGTGGTTATGGGGCCCGGCACATGTACATTGCACCTCCCTGCACCAGCAGGAACAAATCTGGACCACTATTACACCTCTACCCTGATATAACGCTGTCCTCAGGAGCCAGTATAGTATAGTGTATGAATAAGAAGGAGTTTGTTATATTATTTGGTCAGAAATCTAACAGAAATACTTCAATAGTTTCCTTTCAGATATTTAAAGAAAGTTTACAAATTTGGCACTATTAGCTAGTAAAACCTTAACTTTTTTGAGTGAGGGGAAAGAACATATTACTTATACATACCATGCGTTGTGTCTTTCCTCGGGTCGGTCCCAATCAAACCTACTCCATTAATTGACCAGAGATGAGAGAGAAGCTTGAATCCGCCCTCTGCTCCTCATCAGGGCATAAATATTGATCCTTTGCAGCTCTCTGACCCCCTCCTGGTCTGGGATCTTGGTACCCAACCAGAGGTTCCCCTCAATTATTTGGTGCCGTTGCTAGACTGCAAGGCTAGCACTTTTTGTGTGTAAGGGGGAGGGAGAGGAAGATCTGTCGTTTCTTATTTCTCACTGTATATCAAAAACAAATATTTTACTTCATTACATGAACTCTCCTTTGTTAGAATTAGATGCGGCTCACCATGTTTCCAAGCACACCTCTACCTCGATATAATGCTGTCCTCGGGAGCCAAAAAATCTTACCGCGTTATAGGTGAAACCGCGTTATATCGAACTTGCTTTGATCCGTCAGAGTGCACAGCCCCGCCCCCCTGGAGCACTGCTTTATCGCGTTATATCCGAATTCGTGTTATATCAGGTCGCGTTATATCGGGGTAGAGGTGTATTTTATATACTCCCATAGGAGTTCATGGCATCTTACAGATATATAAGAGGACAAGTTCCTTGTTACAAGGAGTTTACTATCTAAAGTAGAGAGACAACACACTGATTAAGGATCAAGCACAAGAATGGGAACACCAGAGAGAAAATCATTAATAGAAAGAGATGTGAAAGAAGTAAGTTTTGAGGAGCTTTTTGAAGAACAACAGAGGGTCACTTGGCACACAGGTTTACTTTTAACTATCGCTTTTCCATTTGTTTCCTAAATAAAGTTCTGATTAACTTTATTTAAAATGGATATCAACAGGGAATTCATGGTGCAGTCGGATTGCCTGGGCCAAAAGGGGAGAAAGGAGATTCTAGATATGTTACAACAAAAGGTAAAGCAAGCAATCTACTTCCCTTGCAATTTGCAAATTATATATATAAGCCTTTTGTCCAATGCAGGAGTAATTTCACATTGAGAGCACTTCTTTAGGTACCAAAGGAGACCCTGGAGGTCCTGGACTATCTGGCAGTAAAGGTGGAGATGGGTTTCCAGGAAAAGATGGTATAGATGGCTTACCAGGGCTTCCTGGCCTTCCAGTAAGTAACAACTATATCCAATATTTGCCTACCATATTTAATTACAGACTTCTTTAGTTCAGCATCTCATAACCGAGCTGTCCTCCATACCTACATCATAAATTATTATCCTATCTTCACTGGTTGCTGATGCATTCAAGTATCAGATTTAGATGTTATATTAATTATTTTCCATTCTTTTCCCATTTTATTTAAGCAAATTAATACCAATTTATATCCCAGACATGTCAGTTTGCTCCATCAATGATTTATTATTTGTTTTCCCTCCTTTTAAACTTACATGAAGTTCTTTCACACTGAATATCTCTTAAGAGCTACATGGTCATCAAATGAAGTTATGGAGAGGCAAAAATTAATCGCAGATCAGCTGCCTGACAGTGCATATTATGCTTGCACTAGGGTGATGCATCCTGAAATCATAAAGTCATCACATATTGACACAGCACTGGGCTCAGACATCATAACTAGAAATGGGCCAGACCCAGAACATCAAATCTGAATGCCAATGATTGTTGTCATCAGTCAAATCTAAATCTGAAAAGGACCTATTTTCTGGTTCATTGTGACACCAATCTTGAAAGAACAGTTATTCTCATGATATTTTGGCTCAAGATGGCAGAAATGTCATTAGAACAGCAGATTAAGAAATATCTGTCATTTTGTAACAAAATCATATGAAAGCTCTCAAGATTTCAGAACTGTTGTAACATGAGCCTCAGCCTAAATCTAATTTGGGTTCAAACACCAGGCCTGACCCATTTCTAATTGTAATGATTCATCTCCACAGCTAATTACTCTTTCTCTAAAACTCCATTTGACACTTTCTACACTCTACTGTCTTTGCTGCCCTAGTCGTTCTGTCTTCAAGAAAGGGGTCATGCTGTTTCTCCTCCCTCCCATTTCTCCTTACTTGATTGCTTGGGGAGATGTGAAACAATGTTGCTCACACTCTGATGAACTTACACAATGCTACCTGGCCTGCCACACATTTCTCGGCAGAGTAAGCAGGTCTCCGATCGAACCCACAGACTCCCCAAAAGTCACATTCAGCTTTACAGCCACAGATGGTGTATGACTGGTTCACATAGCCCAAACGATGTGCATTCACCGGCCTTAGCCCTCTCTGGTGGAATGTTCTGTCAATGGATGTTTGTTTCATTGGTACCATCCCTGGTTATACATCTTGGGACGGGTTCGGTCACAGAGACCCCCTTGGGACTGTCACCTGATGTGCTGAAATTACCTCTGAGCCCGTTTTCCCTGCCAGCTTGGGACTTCCAGAACCCTGTCTTGTTGAGCCAGACATGCTAGTCTGCTGCAACACAGACCCAGGGTTTGGGCCACACCCCCAAAGCTGCAGACTTAACTGAAAACAGTTCAGCAGGTTACCTGTTTCCTGCACCCAGCTCCCAATGGGATCCAAACCCCAAATAAATCTGTTTTACTCTGTATAAAGCTTATATAGGTAAATTCATAAATTGTTCGCCCTCTATATCACTGATAGAGAGATATGCACAGCTGTTTGCTCTCCTAGGTATTAATCACTTACTCTGGGTTTATTAAAAAACAAAAGTGATTTTATTAAGTATAAAAAGTAGGATTTAAGTGGTTTCAAGTAATAACAGACAGAACAAAGTAAGTCACCAAGCAAAATAAAGCAAAAACACGCAAGTCTAAGCCTAATACATTAAGAAATTGAATACAGGTAATATCTCACCCTCAGAGATGTTCCAATAAGCTTCTTTCACAGACTAGACTCCTTCCTAGTCTGGGCCCAATCCTTTCCCCTGGTACAGATATCTCAGGTGGTAAGTAGGGGTTTTCTCATGACTGGCCTCCTCCTTTGTCCTGCACCACCCCCTTTTATAGTTTTGGCACAAGGCAGGAATCTCTTGTCTCTCTCGGTCCCCACCCTATCTTCTAAATGGAAAAGTACGAGCTTTAAGATGGATTTCATTATCAGGTGACATGGTCACATGTCACTGTAAAACCCCTAGTCTCCATTCCCCATGGGCTGGCCCACACGTACACAGGAAGGCTTTCAAGTAACTAAGGCCATTTACAACTGATTGTTTCTGGAGCACCCTTAATGGCCTCCACTTAATATGTTTACAACAGTGATACAAGTTTATATCTTATTCTCCTAACTCCCGATATAGAAATAATACATGCAAACAAATAGGATGAACACACTTAGTAGATTACAAGCTTTCTAATGACACCATACAAGGGGTATTTAGTATAAAGCATATTCCAATTATGTCATATTCATAAGCATACTTCCATAAAGCATATGGAGTGCAGTGTCATACATCTAAGTTAACATGTTACCTTATTATGTTACAGATTTTTTGCTGATGTCACCCTTGTAAATGGCCATGATACATGGAAACATCTACCAATTACTGATCATAAGAAAAATTGTTTAATTGTTTGGGTGAGGTTTATTCTTATGCAAAGTCAAAGTGCCCATCTCTGTATATTTAATCTGTTTCCCCATAGGGTGATGGTGTAAGAGGTTCACCAGGTGACCCTGGTTATCCAGGACTACAAGGTGAAAAGGGCTTTCTCGGAGAGATTGGTCTGCCAGGTGCAGGCTTACCTGGCCCGAAAGGATACCGTGGCCCTCCAGGTGACTTTGGAACATATGGAAATCCAGGGCTTCAAGGTCCCCCAGGTCCTCCAGGTGCTCCTGCCCAATTAGGTATGTGTGATCACATGTCTCTTATGTTAAAGTCATTAGGGATCATATGCAAAACATCATGTAAATCTACTCACTGACAAGGCAGTATAGTATAGTGTATGAATAAGAAGGAGTTTGTTATATTATTTGGTCAGAAAGCTAACAGAAATACTTCAATAGTTTCCTTTCAGATATTTAAAGAAAGTTTACAAATTTGGCACTATTAGCTAGTAAAACCTTAACTTTTTTGAGTGAGGGGAAAGAACATATTACTTACACATACCATGCATTGTGGCTGTCTTTCCTCAGGTCGGTCCCAATCAAACCTACTCCATTAATTGACCAGAGATGAGAGAGAAGCTTGAACCCGCCCTCTGCTCCTCATCAGGGCATAAATATTGATCCTTTGCAGCTCTCTGATCCCCTCCTGGTCTGGGATCTTGGTACCAAACCAGAGGTTCCCCTCAATTATTTGGTGCCGTTGCTAGACTGCAAGGCTAGCACTTTTTGTGTGTAAGGGGAAGGGAGAGGAAGATCTGTCATTTCTTATTTCTCACTGTATATCAAAAACAAATATTTTACTTCATTACATGAACTCTCCTTTGTTACAATTAGATGCGGCTCACCATGTTTCCAAGCACACCTCTACCTCGATATAACGCTGTCCTCGGGAGCCAAAAAATCTTACCGTGTTATAGGTGAAACCACGTTATATCGAACTTGCTTTGATCCGCCGGAGTGCGCAGCCCCGCCCCCCTGGAGCACTGCTTTATCGTGTTATATACGAATTCGTGTTATATCAGGTCGCATTATATCGGGGTAGAGGTGTATTTTAAAACGAGTGGCTGCCTTTTCATTCTTTAATTTATGAGGATTATCCAGTGCACAATAATTTAGACACAGTACATCAACTGATGCTGTAATAGACATCTGCAGTTAGAACTGAGAAGTTTGGGTTTTGTATTTTTTAACATTTTGTTTAAAATGCTAAGAGACTATCTTGCTTGTTTCTCTTTTCTCATACTTCCCTGGTAGATTGTAACCAAGTTACTGAAGATCTTTCTAGGGGAGATGGCATCAAGACAGTTTGGTCAGGTATAGTACAGAAATAAGATGGCTTGGAAACATTTTAATATTTAGATCTATGGGGAACCTACAGCATGACAGTGTGCTTATTGATTCCTGGTGACTAATTTTGATGTTGCCATTTCTTGGCGATAGCTCCATCTGTAAACTACTTAATATTCAGGTCACAAATAATGACACTTTTGCTATACAACAAACCAGTAATTTGATCGTAGCATGTGTTTTTAAATTAATGGTGTTTCGGACCTCTGCAAATCAAAAATTATTTGGTTCATTACTCCCTTGAGTTTATTGTGATTAAAAAAAACAATTATCACGTGGCTTGTAATAACTATCTGAAATTACAAATAACAACAGAAATTAGATTCCAAAGAGATTTCACAAGTACAATGTAGCAAACCATTTGTGAGAAGTACTCTATGTTTAGGTAAAAAGTATCAGTGCAATTTGGTATTTAAAGGAACAAGTACTCTAGTTTTCACCTGCAACTGAATTCATTTGTTTGATTTTAAATTGACTCCAGAAAAAAAGTGAGCTGCCATTTTGAAAATTTGGCCATACAAGTGTTATAATAACATCTGATCTCTTCACTGCTATTAGCACAGCAAAGGTTCCAGTGAAATAAAATGAAAAACTTTTCTTAATTCATTGTCAGCATGAGCTATGCTGCACATTGCTATATAAAAATGATTAAATAAAACTTATGATTTTTATCGTTTTACTAATGGAAATAATTGCTAGATTTAATCATAGTAAGGTTATTGTAAGTCACAAAAACAATGAGAGATACAGCAGATGAGTATGTGGAACTCCACTGATAATGTTTATTTGTAGGGGCAGAATGCGTGAGAGCACCGAAAGGATCCCCAGGAAAGCCAGGATTGCCAGGAGCTATAGGTAATGTTATGCCTTTACTTTTGAAACATTTCTTTACCTTACACACTACATTTGGAATTAGCTTTTGCTAAACCTGACTGTAGTTGTGCCCTTAGACTAAATATATTTTAGAAATGAGAATAAAGGAGACTTTTAAGTTAAAATTTAGGGGTGGGGTGAGATAGACAAAGGAAAATAGATACAAAGTGTATGATACGTAATGGCTGCACCACACGAATTAATCCTTTTCTCACTCATGAATTTCAATTCTGTAACAAAATCAGCCACCAACAATGGTTTTCTCTATGAACAGTCATTACATTTAGTCACAAATCCACACTGTTTGTGAATATCGTCTGGCACCCAGGTATAAGGAGTCAGTTGGGGTTTTAAGCGGTTGTCTCTTAATAGTGTGGCAAAAATCAAAATAAACACGCCAGATGATATATGCCTTCTATAGTAGAATAGATTTTGGATATGGAACAGTCTTCTATTAGATCACCCAGTTCATCCTTCTCTCCATGCAGCCTCCTCATCAATGCCATGTTTCTTTCAACTGTACCATATGCCTTTAAAAAAATCAGTGGAGTTTCACAGTTTAATAAAACCACTAAGGGCTGGATTTTGCCCTGGTTCTATGCAGTGCATAGGAGAGTACTGAGGAGCTATCATCCCCACCCCACCCCTACACCCTTCACTCCCTAAGGAGCTGTGCAGGAACCTCGTGGATTGACGCTTCTGAGGCGATGGGGAGAGCAGTGGCTGCTCCCCACTAGATACTCCCCACACCAGGAGCCAGTGGGCAAACAGAGGCGGGGTGGGGTTAAAGCCTGGCTGGACACATTACAGGGAGTATGCTAATTCCTAGAAGGGGTGTAATAAATTACTAGCCTTCGGAGCAAGTGGATGTAGTGGAGGAATTGTCACAATTCCTTCTGAGTGCTCCTCCTGGGGTCATATAATTATACACAGCCTCTTAAACAGGGCTGGGCCTAAAGTCTCAATGGAACTCTAAATAAGTAGGCCCAGATCATCCGATGCAGTGGGGTTGCATTGCTCAGCACTCCCAGCAATTTTTGTTTCCAAAACTGGTCTATCCAATCCTAGGAGGATCGCCTGAGTGCCTTTTTTTTTTTTTTGGGGTGGTGGGGTGGGCCAGCGGGAGGCGCAGTCTGGGACTTTCCAAACCCTGCTGATCCACAGCTGCTGTATTTAACTCCCTGGAACATTGGTAACTGACATAACTTAAAGCAGCCTTTAGTATTAGGGGAGCTTGAAGTCCATCTTTGCAGCCTTCCCTAACTGTGCCTTGCATTTTTTGGCCACAGCTCTGGCCAAAGATCTGGGCTGCAGTGTTTAAGGTCAAATTTTCCTTTTAAACTAAATATAAAGTGTATTGTTGTTGTTATGGTTTAAGTAATGACTCATTCATATTTCTTAATGGGATTTGCTATTTTTATCTTTTGTTACTGCAGCATGTTGAATAATTCAGATTTACATTTCTGTATTTGACTATGGTACTTTGGCATTGTAATCAGTGCTTCTGAAGGTGGTTTTTAATGTTGTGCAAGGTGATTTTCTCTGAAGTCTGTTACTCTTTAGGATGATTCAGTTCCTTTGTAATTTTATGTGAACTTTTCATTCTTCTTTCTAATGAATTTGAATGAAGTCAGATTTACTTCTTAATCACAATTCTTTCTAAACACAGATGCTTCCATGCCATCAGATTAATGTGTGTTTTATTTTAGGCATTGGTCTGTTGTTGTTGTAAACAAAGCTCCTTATGTGTGTGTCCATCTGTTGGATAAACATCTTCATCAATTTTTACAGTTTGTGGTAATAGCAACACATTTGTTACAAAAATTACCATTAGCAAGAACAACAAATTCATTGCAAGTGTCCATTTACAATCATGTTTGTCATGCCACATCTTTGGCTCAATACCATTGGAGTTTGGGCATTTTAGGGTTAACCTGTGGCTTCCCTTTGCAAAATTCAGTTTTCTCTTTCCTCCTTGTCCTGCAGGATCAAACCCTGATTTCTCTTGCTTAACAGAATTCACTGGCTGATGGGGTAGGCTCGCTGTGCTAACAGCTATTAGCAAGTCCTTCCTCTCTCTTCTTCATCAATTGGCATCTTTCAATAACTATAAGACCTTGCTACCATCCCCTCAGGCTCCAGAGGCAGGGAGGAAGAGAACCCTGCTGATCTGTGTCAATGAATGCTGTTTTCATGGCATTGTTTCTCTCAACCCCAAGGAATTTGAATATCGAACACTAGGAGGAGTAAATGTCCTGCTTTATTTTATACTTTTTCACAACCCACTGTTGCCATAACTCTGTCCTTGTACCCCCTTAGTATTATACAAAGTCACATTCATTTATGCTCTCACCAAATTACCAATGTCTAATTTATGCTTTGTCACCTTTCATTATTGTCTTTTGGTTATAAGGTTTCCTGCCTTTTTTCAGCTAGGCTGTAACTGTATGTACAATTAATGAACTGGTTCAGTGACCTATGCACCAATGACATAGTATTGCCAGAAAAGAGGCATCTTTGTAGTCTCACATCCTTAAGTCCTCTATTCCTATGAAATTCCTAACACTGTATTAAACAGTCTCTTCCTAAGTTCTGTCTTCAGGGCCCATGTAACTGTTCTTAAAAAAGGATACTCAAACTGCCTTCCCTATTTTCGCTTGCAACTGTACACTGAAATAGATTTGGCAATGCTTGGATTAAACTAAACTGGATTGTGAAATGAAACATATTTTCCTTACTATTATTTGGTGCTAGATGTTAAAACTAGCTACCATAGTATAATCGGTTATTAAAATATGATATTTGTTGCCCTCTGCACCTGCTGCCTACTTTATAGAGAGAGGCTTTTTATCTAGCACAACAATTAATGGAAGGAAAACAAAACTAAATGTTAACAATGCTATCTGGGTAACAGGCACATTTAAATTTTGCAGTTATACCTGCAATTCTAGTATTTTTCTTTAAATTAAGTGAATTTTCTGCTCAGAACATTGAGAGGCTGATGGCACAGTGCTGGCACTAGGAAGATGATATTCAGGCTGCACAGTTCTGACAGTGCTCCTTAATCTTGGCCTCTTTTTTAAATGGAACTTTCCACAAAACAAACAGCAATCATAAAACGATCTTGAATTTTAAAATCAGCAACCCTAGAAATAAAAAACCTTTAGCTATCGATAATAATCTCTTAGCAATAAATAAGGTAAAGTGGTTCTTCATCTAAGTAACATCATCCTATTTTGTCAGCGCTAGCAAATTAATGCAGAAAAACTACTGTGCAATGGAAGAGACAACAAAGTAAATTGCAATTCATAATGATAAATTTAGGGTGTAAAATATTTCAAAGCATGTGCATAAATTCCACTGAAGACAAAATGTGATAAAAGTTGATCCCTAAATCTTAAGATACATAATTATGATATTTATTAGCATATTTGTCTGCATTTATGCATATATTTACTTTCTGTGTTTGGATCTGATTTGTTGTTACTTTTTTATGCATAATTTAGGTGTAAAAGGTGCTAAAGGGATTCCAGGTGAACCAGGTCTCGATGGATTCCAAGGGCGAAAAGGTTCACAAGGTGATCCAGGTCGTGAAGGATTACCAGGTCCTCGAGGTATCGTGAAGTCACTAGCCATTCTTTGAGTACTTTTGATCTGTTTGCTGTAGTCATGGGAACCTCAACATGCTATTCCAGGTGTAAATATTAATTTGTCTTCCCTTTAGCATTCAGACAATAATATAACGTCAACCTAAGATATCTTGTGAAGCCAAAAGTTTCTCTCATTGGAAAATGCGGTTTGTACTTACTTATGAAAGAATATCAATTTTCCTGTTTTCCAAGTTTCTCCTAGTGCAGAGGTATAAAGGTAATAGTAAAATATCATAACACTAATTTTAAACAATGATACTTCAATAATGAGATATTTTCACACTCCGGGTGGAGCATATTCATACTTACACTTCTGAAACAAAATGCATAAGTGAGGAAAAGACACCTATAAATGCATCCATTTAACTCTTAGTAGCAGAAACATGAATTACATTGTACACACCAAGACAAGAACATATATATCTCTAAGGTTCACAGTCCAGTAGCTGAATATGCACCCCGCCCACAGGTCACTGAATACATCCCCATTTGGAAGTACAGTGTTTACAAGTGTATAGTACCTACAACACCTTTTACGTGTATGGTATTGAGTATGCATCAAACACCTGGTTTTGTATTTATTAAATATAGTTTTATTTAGTTATTTTGGTTTCTTTGGGAATGTTGGTATGAGGGGCTTTTGGCAAGTCTGAGTGGTTGATAGTTAATATAGTTTTAAAACTAAACTACTGCATAATGCATCCTTTGGTGAGGGATACCTAAATGCAGCTCAGAACAAATCCTGCCCCTACCTCTGAAGGTGAGAAGGGGCTCTGGCAGTGAAAACAACTCAGTTCCGCTGCCCGAGGAACAAGATTTGTGGGAGTGGCACCCCTGGGGGTGCACTCCTCCTTGTTGCTAGGAATCCAATTCTGCAGGGCTTTCCTCCATGGCACACACAGGGTGAAAGGGCAAGACAGGAGGGTCAAGTGGGGTGATGTGGATCCTCTTGTCCTCCTCATTAAGGTCCATGAAAGCTACTTGGAATTTCCTCATTGAAGATCTTCTTTTGGCCTGTAACCTAGAGGGGAGTATTCTTACCCTGCTGCTGAGACAGACCGTGCTCAGCCAAGATAATCAGGCAGGAGAAAGTGGGGACTGGAGTTTCCCCATAATACTCCACAAAAGTCATTTGCACCATTTTAGTCAAGCATTCACTCGAAAAAAAGACATAATGACAGGTTTTCACGTCTATGTGGTTTTAGAAATTTAAATCCTAATGTCATTCTCACTTATGCTCCTAAATCATGTATGTGCAGTTGAAAATCCCACCCATATTGCTTAGCAAACCAGATTTTTTGTTTACAATAACTGTTATTTCCCCATGGTAATAAGTTGATGCGGGGTAAAATTTTCAAAAGTGCCCAAGTGATATAGCTTTCAGTGGGACTTAAGCTCCTAAGGGCTAGCTAGATTCACAAAGGGACTTAAGCATTGCAATGCCAAACTCCTAGGCAGGGCCGGCTCTACTGTTCTTGCCGCCCCAAGCAGCACGCTGAATTGCCGCCGCAGATGATGGGGGCAGTCCGTGTGCCGTTAGGGCGGCACGCGCGTTTCCGTGGCGGTGGCAATTCGGTGGCAGCTTCTGTCTTCAGGCGGAAGACAGAAGCCGCTGAATTGCCGCCGCGGGCAGCTGAACATAGAAGCTGCCGCCAAATTGCCGCTGCGGAAACGCGCGTGCCACACTAACGGCACACGGACTGCCCCCGCCATCCGCGGCGGCAATTCGGCGTGCTGCTTGGGGCGGCAAAAACACACGGACTGCCACCCCTTGCAGATTGCCTCCCAAGCACCTGCTTGGAATGCTGGTGCCTGGAGCCGGCCCTGCTCCGAGGTGCCCTGCCACCCAGTGGAATTCACAGCCCTGAGTTAGGCACTCAGGCGCCCCATGAATTCTGTGGGGAGAGTTAGGTGCCTAAGAAAGGGATTCACAGAAGCCCCAAGCTGAGCTGGGAGTTGCCTAAGCTAGACAATGCAGAGGAAAGGGGTGCGACTTAGGCCCACATCCACAAAAGTACTGGTCAGCCTTTTCTCAGGAGAAGAACAGAGAGGGAGACATCCCCTCACCCTCTTATAGCCGATGGCCCAGTTATTAGGGCACTCAGCTGGGATCAGTTTTCAAACCCCCACTATGCCTGATTTAGAGCAGGGACTTGAACGCAGATCTCCCACAATCACACTGCTAGGTGGTATTTTGGGTAGCTCTTTCTCATTTCTCAGGCTAGGTCTACACTGGGGGGGGGGGGGATCGATTTAAGATACGCATCCGACGTATCCAATCCGACTTACCCCGCTGTGAGGACGGCGGCAAATCGACCGCCGCGGCTCCCCTGTCGACGGCGCTTACTCCTACCTGGGCTGGTGGAGTACGCGCGTCGATTCGGGGATCGATTGTCACGTCCCGGTGAGACGCGATAATTCGATCCCCGAGAGATCGATTTCTACCCGCCGATCCAGGCGGGTAGTGAAGACAAGCCCTAAGTCTCTCCTGTTGGAGCTGCTACACTTTGTACAGATAATCAAATATTAATTGGGCCAGAGCAAGAAAGAAAAACTAAAAAAATAACTCTATAGCCCATTGGTCATGGCACTCCACGGAGCTCTGTGAGACCCAGGCTCAAGTCCGTGCTCCAATCAGGCAGAATAGGGATCAAATGTGGGTCCTTCCACCTCCCAGATAAGTGCCCTAGCCACTGGGCTATTGGACATTCTGGATGATGTGTTTGTAAGCCAGCCCAAAATATTTCACACCTGATCACCCTAGCTCTATTTTGGGTGGGCTTAGGCCTGCTCTAAGCATGCATACTGGATCAGGCCCTGCAGGCAAGCTAGGCAGGGAATGCCTCACTTGAGAATCTGGCTAGGACTTAGGCATGAGCAAAGCTGTAAGAAGCCCGTTAGATGTAAGGCAGCATCAGGATACAGGTGGCTTTTTGCCTGCCCATGAGTGGAAACTTAAGAACCCGTAGGGATTTAAGCACCTACATGGTTAGGCAGCAGCTGAGGAGTGGTTTTGTGAATGTCAGTGGTGCCTAAATGCTGGATTTAGTTACCTAAAGAGGCAGATAGGTGCCTAAGTTCCTTTGTGAATCTAGCCCCTAGGTCAATGAAGTGCTTTTATAAATGTACCCACTGTTCATATTTGACAGTTTATATACTCTACAAAGTCAATAATACAGGCTTTCCTGCATTAGCATTCAGCAAAATGTCTGTGGGATTAAACAAATTAAAATTATTTGATACAATATTTGACATTATTATGGTGCATCTGACACTTTTAATATCTAATACAATGTTTTGGTCGTGGTTAGCCACATGGTGATCGTCATTTTGCCTCTAGGTTTTACTGGACCCCGGGGAGATGGAGGCCCATCAGGTCTACCAGGGCTACCGGGGAATCCAGGCAGTGCAGGAAAACCAGGTGCCCGAGGGCCTATAGGACCAAAAGGAATTGCAGGTGAAGTTTTAGGAGCAGCACCAGGCACCCCAGGGGATTTTGGACCATCTGGATTCCCAGGATTGAAAGGCCTACAAGGAGATCACGGAGTACCAGGAATTAGAGGTAAATGTTGTTTTAAATAAAGTAATGTTTCAGCAAAAGGAAAGGCATGAATGCAGCCAGATTTCAGCAAAGCTTTAATCGGAAGGGCTCTGTTTGTATGCAGACGAGCTGCTGATCAGGTTAGCAGTACATCCAACTAATTCTTTTATTCCACAATCCTAAACTAGCTCCCATACCTTCTCTAGGTACCAAAAGACACAAGTGTCCCCTACCTAGCTGCCAAAACCTCTAGCTTCCCCCAGCAGCTTCTACAATGCCGCACACTGAAAACTCAGGACACAGTAAAATCAACTAAATTGTGATATCAAAAGGCCAGATTCTGCCAGTCTTAATGAAGTAGAGAGGGTACAATATTTCACAAGTTGTTCCACTGATATTAATGGGCTGACTTGCAAAGTATGGTACCACTCAACAGGAAGGCTTTAAAGTGAGGAGGGCTTTAAACTAGGTTCGACGGGGACAGGTGAGCAAAGCCCGCAGGTAAGTGGGGAACATGGAGACCTGGGAGATGGGTCGGAAACGAGAGGGAGTGTGGGCTACATTGGCAGAGAGAAAGGAGGGTCAGGACAAAACTGGGAGGAAAAGATCAAACCAGTATCTTAGATGCCTATATACAAATGCGAGAAGTATGGGTAATAAGCAGGAAGAACTGGAAGTGCTAATAAATAAATACAACTATGACATTGTTGGCATCACTGAAACTTGGTGGGATAATACACATGATTGGAATGTTGGTGTGGATGGATACAGCTTGCTCAGGAAGGATAGACAGGGGGAAAAGGGAGGAGGTGTTGCCTTATATATTTAAAATGTACACACTTGGACTGAGGTAGAGATGGACATAGGAGATGGAAGGGTTGAGAGTCTCTGGGTTAAGCTAAAAGGGGTAAAAAACAAGGGTGATGTCATGCTAGGAGTCTACTACAGACCACCTAACCAGGTGGAAGAGGTGGATGAGGCTTTTTTTAAACAACTAACAAAATCATCCAAAGCCCAAGATTTGGTGGTGATGGGGGACTTCAACTATCCGGATATATGTTGGGAAAATAACACAGCAGCGCACAGACTATCCAATAAATTCTTGGACTGCATTGCAGACAACTTTTTATTTCAGAAGGTTGAAAAAGCTACTAGGGGGGAAGCTGTTCTAGACTTGATTTTAACAAATAGGGAGGAACTCGTTGAGAATTTGAAAGTAGAAGGCAGCTTGGGTGAAAGTGATCATGAAATCATAGAGTTTGCAATTCTAAGGAAGGGTAGAAGGGAGAACAGCAAAATAGAGACAATGGATTTCAGGAAGGCAGATTTTGGTAAGCTCAGAGAGCTGATAGGTAAGGTCCCATGGGAATCAAGACTGAGGGGAAAAACAACTGAGGAGAGTTGGCAGTTTTTCAAAGGGACACTGTTAAGGGCCCAAAAGCAAGCTATTCCGCTGGTTAGGAAGGATAGAAAATGTGGCAAAAGACCACCTTGGCATAACCACAAGATCTTGCATGATCTAAAAAATAAAAAGGAGTCATATAAAAAATGGAAACTAGGACAGATTACAAAGGATGAATATAGGCAAACAACACAGGAATGCAGGGGCAAGATTAGAAAGGCAAAGGCACAAAATGAGCTCAAACTAGCTACGGGAATAAAGGGAAACAAGAAGACTTTTTATCAATACATTAGAAGCAAGAGGAAGACCAAAGACAGGGTAGGCCCACTGCTCAGTGAAGAGGGAGAAACAGTAACAGGAAACTTGGAAATGGCAGAGATGCTTAATGACTTCTTTGTTTCGGTCTTCACCGAGAAGTCTGAAGGAATGCCTAACATAGTGAATGCTAATGGGAAGGGGGTAGGTTTAGCAGATAAAATAAAAAAAGAACAAGTTAAAAATCACTTAGAAAAGTTAGATGCCTGCAAGTCACCAGGGCCTGATGAAATGCATCCTAGAATACTCAAGGAGCTAATAGAGGAGGTATCTGAGCCTTTAGCTATTATCTTTGGAAAATCATGGGAGATGGGAGAGATTCCAGAAGACTGGAAAAGGGCAAATATAGTGCCCATCTATAAAAAGGGAAATAAAAACAACCCAGGAAACTACAGACCAGTTAGTTTAACTTCTGTGCCAGGGAAGATAATGGAGCAAGTAATTAAGGAAATCATCTGCAAACACTTGGAAGGTGGTAAGGTGATAGGGAACAGCCAGCATGGATTTGTAAAGAACAAATCATGTCAAACCAATCTGATAGCTTTCTTCGATAGGATAACGAGTCTTGTGGATAAGGGAGAAGCTGTGGATGTGGTATACCTAGACTTTAGTAAGGCATTTGATACGGTCTCGCATGATATTCTTATCGATAAACTAGGCAAATACAATTTAGATGGGGCTACTATAAGGTGGGTGCATAACTGGCTGGATAACCGTACTCAGAGAGTTGTTATTAATGGTTCCCAATCCTGCTGGAAAGGCATAATGAGTGGGGTTCCGCAGGGGTCTGTTTTGGGACCGGCTCTGTTCAATATCTTCATTAACGACTTAGATATTGGCGTAGAAAGTACGCTTATTAAGTTTGCGGATGATACCAAACTGGGAGGGATTGCAACTGCTTTGGAGGACAGGGTCATAATTCAAAATGATCTGGACAAATTGGAGAAATGGTCTGAGTTAAACAGGATGAAGTTTAACAAAGACAAATGCAAAGTGCTCCACTTAGGAAGAAAAAATCAGTTTCACACATACAGAATGGGAAGAGACTGTCTAGGAAGGAGTACGGCAGGAAGGGATCTAGGGTTTATAGTGGACCACAAGCTAAATATGAGTCAACAGTGTGATGCTGTTGCAAAAAAAGCAAACATGATTCTGGGATGTATTAACAGGTGTGTTGTGAGCAAGACACGAGAAGTCATTCTTCCGCTCTACTCTGCTCTGGTTAGGCCTCAGTTGGAGTATTGCGTCCAGTTCTGGGCACCGCATTTCAAGAAAGATGTGGAGAAATTGGAAAGGGTCCAGAGAAGAGCAACAAGAATGATTAAAGGTCTTGAGAACATGACCTATGAAGGAAGGCTGAAAGAATTGGGTTTGTTTAGTTTGGAAAAGAGAAGACTGAGAGGGGACATGATAGCAGTTTTCAGGTATCTAAAAGGGTGTCATAAGGAGGAAGGAGAAAACTTGTTCACCTTAGCCTCTAAGGATAGAACAAGAAGCAATGGGCTTAAACTGCAGCAAGGGAGGTCTAGGTTGGACATTAGGAAAAAGTTCCTAACTGTCAGGGTGGTTAAACACTGGAATAAATTGCCTAGGGAGGTTGTGGAATCTCCATCTCTGGAGATATTTAAGAGTAGGTTAGATAAATGTCTATCAGGGATGGTCTAGACAGTATTTGGTCCTGCCATGCGGGCAGAGGACTGGACTCGATGACCTCTCGAGGTCCCTTCCAGTCCTAGAATCTATGAATCTATGAATAAGGGTGATAAAGTCTGGCCCATAATAAACAACAGAAGGGATACGGCACTGATTCCATCATTCACTTTTCCTGTTTAATTCAATTAAAACCTCTGTGTGACATTCCCCAGGGTACAATCTGGACTGTTGTGTCCCCTCAATTCTCCAATATGGGGTGCCTTTTACACTGCTTTCTTGTGAGAACAGCCACTCCTGGTCATGCTCACACACAGCCTCTAGCATGCAAAATCACTCCCAGCTGAATTACATGAATGCTCTGGCCAGCCACTCATGAATTACATAGAGGGCGACACCAGCAAATTCCCAGTCCCAGGCCTTCCCCAGAAATATGCATCTTGTACTGCCCAGATCCCTCCTTCTGGACAATAGAAGCTCATAGAAAGTCCATCATTTCATCAACGGAAAATGACAGACCCTGTCATTTCAAGTGGAGGTGACACTTCAATCTAAACACACTGGTCTGGATAAAACAAGTTCATTAACTACAGAAAGTAGATTTTAAGTGATTACAAGTAATGAGGCATAAAAGTCAGAATTGGGTTACAAAGAAAATAAAAAGATAATACACAAACTAATACCTAACTTTACAAACTAAGTGAACTTAAAAGCAAAAAAGGTTTTCCCACCATAATCTTACAGCAGTCAGGCTGGATCTTTCAGCCAGGACTGGACCCCTCCCCAAGTTCATTGATGTTTCCTTTGTCTTTCAAACGTTGTTGCTGCTGTGAGTGGAGCGAGAGGTGATTCGGTGACCTCTGTTTCTCATTCTTATACCCTCCTCCCCTCTTGGAGGATTATCTCAGCTGGGTTTCAGGTGACAGCCAGTCTGTTTACAAGGAAACCCCCAGCTGTGTCTTTGCCAGTATATAAAGTTCTCACCCCTACCCTTCTTCCTGCCAAAGAATGGCTGCTTAGCCAGGTGATAGTTCATGATGGTCCATTTGATTATGCTGATACCTGGCTGTGGTGTCAATGTGTCTTTTGTCTCTGAAGAACTTGGATCATGTTACAGCAATGTTATACAACAGAATCTTACAACTTTATACTATGTTGATACACATATTTTACCAGAACAATAATATTCAGTAGATTATGCATTTTCAAATGATACCTCAAAAGGCATAGTTTATACAAAATTTATCATGGTCTTGTAAAAATGGTGAACATGGGGTACAGTCTGTCACACTCTGGGTTTGAATTTACCTGAAGCTCTGACAGCATTTCCAGTCTGTGGCCACAGAGTGCCACATAATCAGGGGTTGCTGATGCCGAATTTGAGTTAATTTTAACACACAGTACATACGCCTTAATAATGAGATATTGAGCTTTTTACTTCTATGTCACCAGTTCAAATTTGTCTTAGTTTAGTAGTGAACACAAGTCTTCACTCTTTCATGGCTTTTCAGAGTCCTATGGGAGAAAGAGTTGACAGTCTAAGCTCCCAGGTCTCCACATCACAGCAGAACCCCTTGCTGGTAAACTCAGCAGAAAGCACAGAACAGAATATGGAATTGGTGCTACCCACTTATCCCTCAGTGTCCAGCCACTTCAGATCAAGTTTAAGGCATGCTAGTTTGGCAGTTCGAAATGTTTTGCTGTTACTCATTCAGTAGATAAATAAAATAAATAAATAAAATATGTGTTTGTTTGTTTGTTTGTTTGTTTGTTTGTTTGTTTGTTTATGAATCCAGCTTTCACTGCTGTCAATTTTTTTGTGTTTTTTGTTTTTTATTTTATAGAGCTCAAAAATCATGCTGAGCTTTTTATAGAAAACAAACAAACAAAAAAGACAAGGGCCCTGCTCCTCAGAGGCAGTTAGCTTCTTAGCTTCCATTGATTTCAATGGAAGTTAGAAGATTAAATATCTTTGAAGATCTGGGCCATGGTTCCCTCACAAAGAGCTAACACCTTAAATTTTGTGACAAGCTTTTCAAAGGCACAAATGCGAGTTAGGCACCCAACTCCCACTGACTTTCAGTAGCAGTTGGGCACTTCATGAGTGTCTGGGAAAGCATTCATGTAACTTTGCTGGGAGTGACTTTACATGTTAATGGCTGTGTGTGAGCCAAGCCTGGAGAGGCTGCTTTTCATCAAGCCATGTAAAGGGCACCCTGGACTGGAGAGTTAAAGGGACACAGCGGTGGATGTCAGTGCTCCTCTGATGGCTTTTAATTATTTAACTACTTAAAATCATTTAAATTGTTAATGCTTCAGAGAAGAAATCTCTCTCTTATTTATCTCGTAAATAAAACTCTCACTTTTGGGCCTGAATTTCCTCTCAGTAATACCAATGTAAAGCAAGAGTAACTCCATTTAAGTCTATTGAGTTACATGGATGTGTAACCAGAGTAAGTAAGAGAAAAGCAGGCACTGGAAACAGGCCCATTGTGTCTAAGTATGGTTTGTATCTCGTAACAATGACCACAGCATGAACCAAGGAGCCATTGTCAGACTGACTTTGTCCACTTCTGAAAATATTTTAGAAATTATACTGAGCGTTATTTCTGTGCTTCAGTCAGTTATTTCAGGTATAGGAATACAGGGAATGGCAGAATCATAGAAATGGAAAAAACCTACTAGATCATATTCCTGCCAATGCAGCACTGTTCCAAAGTTGAAGTAGCTAGTCAATTTTCAGTGTAAATTACTAAAAAAAAAATAATCCATTTTTTAATTTGATTTTTCCAAAGTCATCTTTTCTGATGGAAAATAATTAGCTCTGAAATGTGAGTACTGTATGCAAGGTATATGCACATTGATTAATAAAAATGTTGTCTAATAAACCTATACTCTAGATGATATCAGAACCCTAGAATTAATTACTTTAGTATGATATTTTAGGAGCTGGTGGTACTCCAGGTTTGTCAGGACCCAAAGGACAGCAAGGACCACCAGGTCCTCTTGGTTTGCCTGGCCTGCCAGGACGACCAGGATTGCATGGATTCCCAGGGCTTCCAGGACAGCAAGGACCTCTCGGCAGAACTGGCTCATCAGGATTTGTTGGTGAGGAATTTTTCCTGTAAACTTCTCTATCTTGCACAGACTTGATTTTTCTCATGTTAACTTATAACTGCATGCCTATGAGGGTTATGCTTTTTCACTGAGGAAGGATGGGTCTTGTGGTTAAGTCACTAGACTAGCACTTAGATGATCAGCGTTCAGTTACTGGCTCTGACACAGACTCTGTGCTTGTGACATTTACAAGTCACATAATCTCTCTGTGTTTCAATTCCCCACCAGCAAAACGGGGACAAATAATACTTCCCTTTCCCACAGATGGGTTATGAGGCCAGACAAGGCTGCTGTTTTCTCTTTGCCATTCTTCAGTGCTGCCTGTCTTTCTGGTAACAGAGGTTGCTAGAGAAAGCAGAGCTGCTGGAATGGGAAATGCACAATGGAAATAGTGTTTAATCCTTAGAAGACCAAAGAGAAGGCAAAGAAGGGGAAACTTGGGTACAGAGTCAGGCTGGATTAGAAGTCTGTCCATGAAGCAGACAAACATCTCCAAGTGTTTGGAGATGTTTGTATGTTGAGATGGCCCCGTCTCTTCTGCAATATCAGGCTTTCATTTTTACTAAGAAAAAAGTTTTAATTTTAAGTAGTTGCTCTTTGTTCATAGCTAAATTTGCCGATCTGCGCTGAGCAAACAGAATTCTTTCACCTTTCCTCACAACTTGTAAAAATGACATTCAAGTCCCAAAACTTACATCTAATCTTCCTATTCCCATTGATTGTTACAGGTTCACTTGGTGCCAGAGGAGATCAAGGTGACCAAGGTTTTCCTGGTCCAGTGGGCATGAAAGGTCTGGCCGGTGACAAAGGTGAACTCGGTAACAAAGGAGTACAAGGAACACCTGGGGTGCCTGGTCTCCCGGGATTAGACGGAATGCCTGGTTTTCCAGGGTTAAAAGGTAAGATCTTAAAATTATAGATACATTAAGAAAGATACAATAGCTTAGAGCGTGTCTCTGTTAAACAATTTCTCTGCAAGTGTAATTCTGCTTTAGTCAATAGAGTTATGCCCACAGAGAATTTGGTTCAATATATTTCAGAAACACCATAACTATTCTCCTCAGGCAGTACTTGGCAGTTAAAGCTTGAGGGTAGAGAAAGCCTACCCTCTGTGTGAGAGGGACAATACCTGTTTTTTGTTTTTTTCCTTTTGAAAAATAGGTACTATTTACGATTCATTCCTTCTAAAATCCTTTTCTTCACCCCCCAGTCCAGTTTATTTCAATGGAATTAAAAGGATTCTCTCTATTTTTTTCTCCCCACAATCCCTATTTCAAAGCTTTCATGTGTTGGCAGGTATGCACCTAGTAAGCAATGCCATCCATAGAAGTGGTCCCATTGAGACAATGTTCAGGTTTACCAGAGCACTTCATTTCACATAGAAAAGTTGGAGCTCTCGCTAGCCAATCAAGCGTTCATTGTATGCCAACAATAGGTATTTTTATTAGAAAAAGCTAGTCAAAACAGAATTCCTTCCGTTGTGGAGTAGGGTGAAGCAAAACACAAGTTATTCTCCTAAAAGTTTGGCAACAACTTTTTGTCACAGTGTGCATTGGGGAGGTCAAACTCAGCATAGGACTCTCTTTCTGGCATTACTTTGGACTTCAAATCAACTTTCATTCAACAGGATCACTAACCTGAAGAGACAGATTGTGCCTGATGCTAGTATGGGTATGAAGGGCAGAGTAGGCTATACGAAGCCTCCCTAGTTACTTTACAGCATCCTACACAAGAGCCAGGCACAATAGCAGTCCCATTCTTCAGAGGAACACCAGAACTGCTCCCAGGAGTACAAATATCCCAAAGGGGAAAGAAAGGAGGCAAGGCGTCTGTGCTGGCCAGAAAGACAGTGGGAATCAGGCTACATCATCCAAATAGATGGTAAAGCAGATGAACACCACCTGCACACCAGCGACCTGGGGGAGGGAGGCACATCCCTTCATGGAGCTCCCTCTGTGGGCACTGCAGTACTACACCATTTCCAGTGACTGCCAGTGCCTTCATGACACAACTTGGCCCAAAATCCTTTAACTTAACTGAATATTCAAGGGATTTTTTTTTCCTGTAACCACGTCAATGAATACAAAGACTATTCAGGCTACTTCCCTCTTAGCGCAAATATCTTGCTTTTGACATACCTTATCTGGTACCAATTGTCTAACCACAATGTCTCTGGGTTCTAACATGATTTAAAATAGCTTATTGTAATGTGTTTCATAGCTACACACCACACTGTTCCTTCTGAAGCTGAGCTTCAGCTATCCATCAGCTGGATCCCTAGCTGAGGGGTGTTCTCTCTGCTGTACAGATTCAGAGCTAGGTCGTCATACCATGTACACTAGCTGATGAGATACCTGTCACATTTAAATTAATCTCATTCAAGTTCTTGGCTTCTTAAACCTCTGACAACTCTCTGAATGTTACTTTTTAGGCTTTGGAATCTAAGTTTACACATATTTAAGGGAGCAATTTAGGCTTTTAGGCCTAAATTTGAACATGTGACAACAACGCCAGTGAAAACAGGCACAAAGATACTTTGCTACTGAAGAAATTGGCATAGGAAAGCTTTGCAAAAGACATGGGTTTTAAGCAGGGATTTGAAAAAAAGATTGGGAGGGTAGTGGATATACAGAGACCAGCGGGCTGCTGTAAGCATAGAGGGTGTCCCCAGAGTAGGAGCAGGCAAAAAAAAAAAAAGGAGAATTTAAAAGAGAGGAAATGACAAGTGTGTGGAATTAGTGGGACTAAGGCAGAAATGGGAGCAGAGAGTAAGGGTCTGACCCAATGCGTAGTGAAGGCAATGGAAGTATCCATCAACTTCAATGGGTGTTGGCTTTGACAACACAGGTGGAGTTGTGCAAAGCTTTGATGGTGACAATGAGTAGATTGAATTTGATGCAGGAGGAGAGGGGAAGACACTGGAGGAATTTTGGAGGGAGAACTGTGTGCTCAGAATAGCCGGAGAGGAAAATGACCTTAGCAGTGTTGTTTTGGGTACACCAAAGGAAGAAAGGTAAGATAGAGGGCGGTTAGCTGTGAGCAGATTCCATTTGTTAAGGGAAGAGATGACCAAGACATGGAGAGGGTTTTAGTGGTAGGAATGGAGAAAAAGGACAGATTTTTAAAGGTTTGATAGAGAAGAGAACAACAAAATTTAGCAAGAATATGGATGTGAAGGCTGAAGGAAAGAACATTAAAGCTGTGAGGCAGGGTAAGGGTTTTATTAGTAGAGATAAGGAATGGGGGTATGTCTTTATCTTACAGCTACTCATTATGGAAAATAGATGAAGTTGGTTTTGGTTTGGCTTAAAATTTCTCTTTCCTGTTTCTTTAAAGGTGCTAAAGGTTCACATGGTATTGGAGGTTTCAAAGGTATGTTAGGCCAGAAAGGAAAACCAGGACTGAAAGGACTCAAAGGCGAAGTCGGCTTTTTTGGCAATCTGGGTTCTAAAGGTCTGCAGGGGGAACCAGGCCATAAAGGTATTTACATCTACATTTTCTAATATTACTGAATGTTTGTGTCTTACATGTGTGAGAGCGTGCCAGGATGTAAATGCTAAAACAATACATTTCTGACATAGTGAATTTAACTCAGGAATTCTATCATTACTACAAAGGAGGTCCTGGAAAAGCCCAGCCTTCCTGCACTTAAATTTAGTTCAGGACTTCTTGTATCATGAATGAATGGCAGTTAACATAGTT
Source organism: Emys orbicularis (assembly GCF_028017835.1). Taxonomy (NCBI): domain Eukaryota; kingdom Metazoa; phylum Chordata; order Testudines; family Emydidae; genus Emys; species Emys orbicularis. Next base: position 259,602,092 of record NC_088683.1, on the reverse strand, counting down.
CCATTCCTACTACTGTGGTTAGCTAGGTGTCCTCATGGTTATTATAAAGTATAAACACTGTTTTTTCAAAGCTTCAAACTGAACTGTATTAATTCAGTCTGAAATATATATAAAGAAAATCTCCTGGCTTCTTGTTTGTCTAATTCTGACAGGCAGTGGCTTATTATGTTGTTATACCAAATATTAGTACTTCCTGAGAAGCAATGCATCCCAGTGCATGTTTGGTATAAATACCTTTCATGTCATGTGCTATTGTTAGGAGCAGGGGTCCCAGGAGGGGGCAGTCAGGGGACAAGGAGCGGGGGGGGGCTGGGAGTTCTGGGGGGGGCTGTCAGGGGGCAGGGGTGGGGAGAGGGATCAGAGCAGTCAGGGGACAGGGAGCAGAGGGGTTTAGATGGGTCGGGAGTTCTGGGGGGGGGCTGTCAGGGGGCGGGGAGTGGTTGGATAGGCGTGGGAGTCCCGGGGGTCTGTCTGGGGGTGTGGGTGTGGATAAGGGTTGGGGCAGTCAGGGGACAGGTAGGGGGTAGGGTCCTAGGGGGCCAGTTAGGGTGGGGGGAAGGTCTCAGGAGGGGGCAGTCAGGGGACAAGGAGCAGGGAGGCTTAGGTAGGGGGTGGAGTCCTGGGGGGCAGTTAGGGGTAGGGGTCCCAGGAGGGGGCAGTCAGGGGAGAAGGAGTGGGGGGGAGGGTTGGGGGTTCTGAGGAGGGCGGGAAGTGGGAGGGAGTGGAAGGGGCGGGGCTAGGGCAGGACTAGGGCGGGGCTCCTCCCGTCCTCTTTTTTGATTGTTGAAATATGGTAACCCTAAACTAACTAATGATGCTGGCGGACACTAGTTGGCCTTGTTCAGTTTGTATCTATTTAGTTGTAGAAATTAGGACCTCTTTCTTTCTTTTAACAAACACCAATGCTTTGATGTAGTTTTAGTGTGAAGACTACATAAAAAAGTACTCAAAAGTCAGGAAATGTGAAAGTAAAAGTTGAATGAATAACATAGCTCTGTTCTTTCTTGCTTGTGCATAACAGGAGTCTTTAAGTTCATGATCACATATTATCTAAGGACAAATTTTTCAAACCTTGTTGCCTAAAGTTAAGCACCTAAGTAAAAATGGCCTGATATTCAAAGGTGGTCACCAGTGCTAGCTCCCATTAACTTCAGTGTGGTTTGTGAGTGCTCAGCAACTGTGAAAAATGGGCCCCTCTTACTTAGACTGACTTTGGGCACCCAGGTTTCTCCCATGTTGTCTGAGAAATAGTATATGCTCACCTAATCAGACTGCAATGGAATGAATATGCACAAGGGGGCAGAGTTAAGCTTGTACATTCAACTTCAAGTTTTATTTTTCATATCTTCTAGTGTTTGAGTATGCTGCCTTCATGCTGCATTAGTCTAGGGTATTTTTATTTAATATTATAAAGAGTTTTCTTAGCTGCTGAAGTTTCCATGCTGGCTCCGACTATCGAGATTTTTGTCTCAATTTATTTCTCTGTATTTTTCAATACAGTAGAGTTGACTAGGCTTTATTATTTTTAGGTGACCGGGGAGAACGGGGTCCAGCAGGAAAACCACCAAAGATCATGCCAAGCGTACTGTTTGAGGTCAAAGGTGAAAAAGGAGCTATAGGAGACCCTGGCCTAAAAGGAGATTTAGGCTTTAAAGGTAAGAACAACAAAACAATCATTTAATATTCATGATTACTTACCAGTTACTAAGTATTGTCCTGATATTCAGAAGCTTTTCAGTTATCCTCTCCATATCCTTAATATGTAACGCCTCCTGTTGTATTACAGCACAACACAGCTGAGCTGGCAATGAAAACGGAGGGCTTGATTCTCACTGTAACTCTATTGCTACAATGGCACTACCAGTCTAAGGGTTTGTCTATCCAGAGAGGTAGTGAGCAGCAAGCTAGCGTGCTATGGATTCAGCCCCTGGCTTGCTACACATTAACTTGTCAGACAGACAAGCCCTTAGAGAGCGAAGAATCAGACCCACTGACTTAAATGGAGTTAGAGCAAAACCAGAATCTTTAATTCTGTTCTGTGCTGTCTTTTCCACTGTCATCATTATTTTACCTTGTGTCTTCAAAGGGATTTTGACATTTTCCTTTTTATAGGTTAATCTGGTAAGAAACATCTAATGTATCTATGGCCTTAAAATGTGCTGTCTCTTTGTATAGTCCTGGCACTGTCTGGCTCTCTATCTCTTTGTCTAAAGACATACTGCTGACCTGAAAGTTTTTACGTGGATAGAACTACCTGTCATGTGAACCTCCCCTGATGTTACATTTCATACTGGTTTTCTTACAGGTAGTAAAGGAATGCCAGGCTTACCTGGCAAACCAGGAGTTCCAGGTTTGCCTGGATCAACTAGTCACATTGAAGGTGAGAAAGGAGACGCTGGTATTAAAGGAGTGACAGGTGTTCAGGGGTATCCTGGTACAATTGGACCTCCTGGCATACGAGGTTTCCCTGGAACCACTGGAATCAGGGTAAGTTAATGTCCATTGAGATTTTTTTTTCCAACTAAAAGGCCATCATTAAGCTTGTCTGATCTAGGTTTTATACACCATTAAAATTGTGTTGGAATATTGAAATACAAAGATATCAGAAATCAATAAAAATGGAATGTATGAAATGTCCTCTCTGTAAAACACTCTCTGCCATTCACTGTACCCTGGATAGAGTCCTGAGAATGCCAATATGATTTTCTCCTTCTCCTCTTCTCCACATGACCCGAAGTCCAGCCATCAGCTTTTCGCTGATGTGGGACCCAAATCCTCCTTGGGGCTTCTCAGTTCTGCTACTGAATCTGCTAGGAAAAGTTGGTCTTACCTTAAGCTTGCCCTTCCTGATGGGGCTGATTGTGCCACCACCAAAAAACCCCACTTTGCTCTCCAATTTCATGAGCAAGAGGCCAGGTCAGAGAATCAAATCAGTCTCTCCCACAGAAGTAGGTTGATCAACACTAAGGGCGTATACACACTAGCGCTTACTTTGATATTAAGTGCTGGTATAGACAGCGTTATGGTGGCGGGAGATGCTCTCCCGTTGACACAGCTACCGCCGCTCGGGGAGGTGGAATAATTATGCCAACAGGAGAGGTCTCTCCCGTCAGCATAAAGCGTCTGCACTAGCACCGCTACAACTGCACAGCTGCATCTGTACAGCTGCGCCACTGTAGCAATTCTAGTGTAGACTCGCCCTAACTCTCATTTACCAGCAATTTCTGTGCATACTTTGTCAACCAAATAAGTCGCACTCGGGAGAACTCCACTCACAAAGGGCATAACAAGAAAAATCATCCACTACACTTGGTTGTATAGAGCAAAATCCTATGGTCCCTTCTTAAGTAAACTCCCCATTAGACTTCAGTGGGAGTTTGTCTGAGTGAGGACTGCAAGTTTTGCCCAAAGAAATTGAACTATATTACACAATTCTTGTTCCCAATTTTAAAGGAAATAGTGCTCACAAATGCAGCCTATCATTATTATTGATGTAGTCTGGCTACATCAACCAAAGGAATCAATTATAAAGTGCTAAAGAAACTCAAAAGTGTAAGTATTTTGGCATTTTATAGTGTCTCAATAGCAATGCTGTTTTAATGACTGAATAAACGTTCATTCTAATTAAATACTGTCCATTTTTAACCATATGATAGGGTGAAAAGGGTACTGAAGGAATCAGAGGTGATTACGGTAGACCTGGCTCTGCTGGGCAAACTGGTGAGTCTGCTTCTATCTCATCCATTGAGTCATTTGTACTAATCTCATATATAAACCTTCATATACATTGTATGAAGTCCTTCATATAGGGTCTGATCCAGCCCACATTGGAGTCAATGGAAAAACTTCAGTGGCCCAGTTGATCCAGTGCCTGTTGTGCATTGGATTAAGTGTATATAGTCTTGTTTAGTTTCCTCCGTCAGAGAGGCCATGACTTTTTTTTTGCACATATCCTTCTCCTTTTTTGTTGTTGTTCGTTTTATCATCATTTCCATTGTGGCACAGCTAAGCTACAGTAGTGAGTTTTGCACTTTTCTCTCAAGGCTACAGATTCTTCAGAACACTAATAAATTGAATTTGTATTCAGAATTGAAGTCCAGTCTCATCCTTCGTTTATTTCTGCTTGAAACAGGTGATCAAGGAGATACTATAAACTTACCAGGAAGCACAGGTCTGAAAGGAGAAGCTGGTGTAACTGGATCATTGGGTATTCATTTCATTAACCATCAGAATTGTTCTTTATATATTGTTTTCACATGTCTACATGTTACAATCCGTGGAGGTTTGCTCATAGGGATGGGGAATTCATTTGTCTGAACTCCCCAGCAGGCTGAGCTATTCAACATGTCGCACTGCAGTAAATGCCTGGGTGAAACTGGAGTACTGAGGAGTAAGTGGTTAAACAGCCTCATAGCTCCATGTAAGGGAAGGTCAGGATTTGGCTTTTAGTCCTAATGCACGCAGAACTCTCACTAAAGTCAATAGACATTTGGCTTGGAAAAGGGGTGTTGTGTGCCTCCAGTGACTACAGAATCTGTCTCATAGTCCCCTTATCACAGTGCTTGGAGATATACAGTTGTGTTACATTTTCCACATTGAGGTGAAAGTATGCAGTATCACCTCTTTGCTGAGAATGTGAATATGCTGCACTAAAGTGTTAGACAATATGTATAGTCAAACAGCATACAACTAAATTAAAAAATTACATTCTGCTTTGTAATGGCATTTTTGCCATTGACATTAGTAGGATCGTTATTTGGCCCATGGTGGAGAGTGCTGAGCCTACATCTTCTTTGGACTAGTCTAGGCTGAGAAAAATAGTGGTGTTTTAAAACCAGGGTTGACCAGGATTTTTAAACAGCACTGTCATTGTCTTCACTAGATACTAAGCAGTGTTTAAAAACATGTTAATTGACATGGGTCATCTAACACATTTTACAAAATGAATCATTTTCCCAGGCTGGGCAAGCTCACTGAGGGTTTGTCTACACTTAAAACACTATAGCAGAGCAGCTGTAGCAGTGCAGCTTCACAACCGTAGCCCTTCAGCGTAGATACTACCTACACCAATGGGAGGGTTTCTCCCATTGGAGTAGGATATCCACCTCCCTGAGGGGCAGTAGCTTATTAGTCAACAGAAGAATTCTTCTGTTGACCTAACGCTGTCTACATCAGGAATTAGGTCAGCATAGCTATGTTTCTTAAGGGGTGTGGATTTTTCCCACTGACATTACCCAGGGTACAATCTGGACTGATGGACAGCTGTGTCCCCTCAGTTCTCCAACTTGGGGTGTCTTTTACACTGCTTCGCTGTGAGAACAACCACTCCTGGTCTGATCACACACAACATCCAGCATGTAAATCACTCCCAGCCATAGGTGCAGACTCCATGGGTGCTCCAGGGCTAGAGCACCCATGAAAAAAAATTAGTGGGTGCTTAGCACTCATCGGCAGCCAAGCTCTCCCCATCCCCCCCAGTGCCTTTTGCCCGCCGGCAGCCCTGCCGATCAACTCCTCCCCCTCCCTCCCAGTGCTTCCCGCCCACCACAATCAGCCATTCCACGGTGTGCAGGAGGTGCTGGGAGGGAGGGGGAGAAGTCGGGATGGGGCACACTTGGAGGGAGCAGAAAGAGGTGGGGAGGAGCGGGGGTGGGAAGAAGCGGGGCAGGGTAGGTGCTTGAGGGAAGGGGGAGGGGGGACCTGGGGCTGAGAGGGGGTTGAGCACCCCCCAGATAATTGAAGCTGCTGCCTGTGCTCCCAGCAATACTATGTGAGTGCGATAGCCAGCCACCCGTAAAGTACACTGCATGTCAACACCATCAAACTCCCAGTTCCAGACTTTCCTCCAGAAATATGCATCTTGTACTGCCCAGCACCCTCCTGGACAGTACACGCTCATACAAAGTCCATCATCTATTGATAGAAAATGATATGCACAAATCTTGTTATCTCAAAGGGAGTTTCTCAAACACTTCAATCCAAACATACTGGTTTAGATAAAGCAATGAAATACATTTATTAACTATAGAATGATAGATTTAAAGTGACTACAAGTAATGAGGCATATAAGTCACAATTGCTTACAAGGAAATAAAAGGTAAAATGCAACTAACACCTAACTTAACAAGCGAAGTGAATACAAAGCAAAGGGGTCTCTCACCACATGGTCCAGCATTCTTACTGACTGACTCTCTTTCAGTCAGGATCTCCCTGCCCCGTGCTCGACCCCATGTCTTGGTAATGTTATATAGTGGAATCTTATATCTTTACATACAGTGTTACCACACATACTTTACCAGGACAATGATTAGCAAATCATGAGTTTTCAAATGATACCTTACACAGTATGCTTTGTACAAATTTAACATAGTCTTGAAAAATGGGTGAATGCAGGATATAGACTGCCACACACCCCTGAGAGATGTAGCTATGCCAATGTAAGTTCCCAGTGTAGACCAGCTCTGAGTGTGTTCTTTATGCAATGAGGCAAGGGCTTTCTTAGGAATCCTGCCTCATTCAATAGGCAGCTTCAAATTCAATTATTCCTGATAATTATTCAAATATTCCTGGCATATATATGGTGATTGTTTAGGGAATCTATTGTTAACATTTCTGGTGTTGCAGGTGTCAAAGGAACCAGAGGAGATACAGGTGAAGGAGGTGATCCTGGTTTTATTGGCATTGAAGGCCTAAAAGGCACCCAAGGTTTTCCAGGTTTAAAAGGGCAAACAGGTGAAATATTTCTTACATTCTGTCTTAATTATGGAGCAATCCTAAGATTAGGAGTAGAGTTGGTTTGAAAAGTGCAGGAAAAAAAAATCAAAGATTTATTCAAATGCTTTTCATTGAAATTTCAAATTTTAGAAAAATTTTGACCACTCAATAAGCTGGTCAAAAACTGTTTTTTAAAAATGTGAACATTTTCAAAAGAAAAATTTACCCAAAAAAATTCATATTCAATTTTTTTAGATCAGCTCTCATTAATTAATCTAATTAAGATGTTGATGTGCCTGTTTACAGTAATACAGTCCCAGTGCAATGGCGTTCAGTGTACAAGAAGGGATGAGAGTATTTGGATGATACCCAAGGAAGGGAGCATTCTAATTCTTGCCCTTCCCGCTAATTTAAATGAGATACCAAAATACCCCAAAGGACCTTCGGCCACTGTATTTTGAACCAGTTCTTTTGGCTGACTGTACAGGGCAGATAGTGGTCAGATTCTGCTCTGGATCCAAATAGGCAACTTGAGAAATCTGTTACCATTAGGTGAACATGAAAAAACGTTGCTCCATATATTTTTTATTATTATTATTATATTGCCTAGAAGCCCCAACCAAGATCGGGGCCCCATTGTGCTGGGTACTGTACAAATATGTAATGAGAGACAGTCCCTGGCTCAAAGAGCGCTTACAGTCTGAACAGACCAGGCAGACACAGTGAAAGGGGAAACAGAGGCCAAAGAAGGGAAGTGATTTGCCCAAGGTGGCACAGCAATTAGGCTAAAATATTCAAATTTGTTTTTCTAATAGCAATAGAAACACCCACCACTGTCTATGTCTGTGTTTCTCGGGTAGCTGGAGGCATGAAGTTTGCAATTATAGTAAAACAATGCATTTTTTGCTGTCTCATACTGTTCTTTTTGGGGGGAAGGTGGGGAGAGGGATGTGTGTGTTTCTTCCCCCATAGCATACTTCAAACTAGCTCTTTATTTCATAATTTTGGTGTAGGGGACTTTGTTGTTTATTTATCCATAAGGCTGCCCATACTGGCTCCCAGAAAGACTGAAGGTAGCATAGTCGATGTTTTATGGTATACAATAGGATCAAGTTCATGGACACCTAGAATTAATTATGTGTTTTTCCTATAGGCTTCCCAGGGTTGGTTGGACCACCAGGATCACAGGGAGACCCAGGTATTCCTGGATTTCAAGGTGAAAAAGGAAGTCGTGGATGGCCTGGTTTCGCGGGACAAGCAGGTTATAAAACTATTTTAATTAAGTCATTTTACTCTAAGTATTTCAGTATTGTGCATTTTGGGGTGAGGAAGAAAAAGGATCATTGGCATTTCAGAGCTCTACCTCTCTTCCCAATAAATGCTGGCTTCCTATAAAGCTCAGATGCATAAATGTAGACTTGTATGATTTGACTTTTCTTGCATTATAAGGATCCTTGCATTCTCACATTGACTGTAGGGGAAGTATTTGATATGTCAAGAACCTAATTTACAGGAACTGTTTTAATTTCTCATGATGGTTGCAAAACAAATTAATTTTCAACAATGTGAGCAACTCTTTTTCAAATGTAGCAGAGAGTAATATCATTTCATACAGTGCATTAGATAGTGAGCAATTTATCTTACATAATCATCAGGTGCAGTAGATGTTTTAGCCCACGAAAGCTTATTCCCAAATAAATTTGTTAGTCTCTAAGGTGCCACAAGTACTCCTTCTTTTTGCAGATGCAGTAGAGTTCACTGATACTGAATACATGGTTTGAAAAGTAAATGACTTATGGCACGCTACACTGAGAGCTTTGTTGTCAAGATATAAATAATATTTTTAAATAAAACAGTGGACTTTCTTAATTACCAGATCAAGGATTGCCCCCTTGTCCCTTAATAAATTAAATCATGTAAGTTTTCCTCTCCAGGCATGGGGCAGAAAATGCCACATTTTGAACAGCAGCAAGCATTAGGCATTTTTCAAATTGTTTTTTTTAAATCCCATACAGTGATTTTTTTTTTTCTCAAGAGATCCTTATTACAGAACTTGAAGGATGTGTGGCCACCTTGCTGTTATCCTGTTTTAGGGGTTACAAAAAGATATAAAGATGAATCCTATCAAAGCTAGGATATTAAGAAGATAATTAATGGCAGGTTTGTTTTCTTTTGTTTGTGTTGGTTCTTAGTGTAACTTTTACCTGTTAGATTGGAGCTGCTTCTTAGAAATAAGGCTATGGTTTTACTGGATAATAGAAAAATAGATACATTTGCCAACCAAGGAAAATACACAATTAAGTGTAGGTTTGTAATAAGCATATGCACTTGTGTGTAAATTCAAATCATAATACAATTATTTTGTGGCTACCTTAGGAACAGGAAGCTACATTTTCAGTCAAATGCATGTTTTCTACCAACCAAAGAATCTTACCAACTCATTGAACCTATGAATAAGATAATCATGAGTAAAATGTTTAACAGGTTTACCCGGCTTCCGAGGAATCAGTGGATTGGATGGTTTGCCAGGGACTAAGGGCTTGCCAGGCTCCCCAGGTATGTGTGACAATCTTATTCTGCCCTTTTATAAAGGCACCAGGTTATGTTGGCTATTCCATTATAAATTCCATTTGGGATGGGTTTGTAATACGATTTCTTAATACAGTCATCTGAAATTTAGCATGTGAATAGTAGGCTCTGATGGAATTTGTGTGGATATTCCAGGATTTGGCAAACAGTAATATATCTTAAATGGTGCAACCTAATCAAAATTGGGTGATTAGGGACAAATCTTGAAATCATAATCCCTTTCCTTTTGGCAGGTTTAAGTCGGTATTAAGAGCCTTAATGTTATTTTAATACAGTTTTCAGTATGCAATATAGCAGCATTATGAAATCCTGAGATATTTGGCAGTTTACTTTTATTAACTCCAAAACAGGTCCAGATGCATATGGGACTGAAGGTTTCCCAGGTATTTATGGTGACAGAGGGGAAGCAGGCGAACCGAACACTATTGAAGGCACCAGAGGAGCGCCAGGTCAGAAAGGAGAGAGAGGCAATCCAGGTCAGTGTTTAGGGCGTTGTGTTTTTTATTATTATATAGTGAAGCATGGCAAGTGTGCTAGCATACATTCTCACACAATGCAATTTAAGTTACAGCTGTTTATAAAAAATCTACAGCCATTTCACTCAGCTATGGCCCTGCTGCTGTAGCAGCTAGTGTGGGTAGCAGTTGTCAATCTATGCCAAGTATTAACTGTATTGAAAATTAGAGTTTTTCATTATTTGTCATTTCCAAGCCTCCCACAGGTGCTTCAAGATGATACAGAAATATGATGTTCATAGAGCTATTGCTACACTATCTAGAGCAGGGGTCTCAAACACACAGCCCACCATAGGCACTGACTCCACCAGCAGCCAAGCTCCCCTCCCTCCGGCCCCCTATTCTCCTCCCCCCCCCCCCCCCGAGCACACTTTGTCTCCACTCCTCCGCCTACCTCCTAGCGCTTCCCGCCATCAAACAGCTGTTTGGTGGCGCTTAGGACTTTCCAGGAGGGAGGGGGGAGGAGCGGGGAGGAGGTGGAGAAGAGGCGGGGCCAGGGTGGAGATTTGGGGAAGGGGTTGGAATGGGGGCAGGGACGGGGTGGGGCCTTATGGACTAGATGAGCAATCTGATGTATGAAATTCAGCATGTATGATTCTTTGCTGTGAGTAGTTGGGAAGAATTTTTGTTAAAAGTGGCAATGTATTTTGTATGAATAGTTACTTTAAAAAGTTCCTGCCGTTACAGCTATGTTGATAGACTTAGTGTAGATCATCATCAGTGTTACTGACCACATAAGGAATAGTTACAGGTGTTTATATTTTATTAAAACCCCTCTTTGCATTACAGTTTTTAAAAATTAATACATTGATTTTTAATAGCATACTACATTACTCTTCTTTTTTTCATTTTTGACTATACTTTTGTATCGTTGTATGAAAAGGTTTCAGTGATGCGGCCCTCAGGCCAATCTACTAGTCCTCATTTGGCCCTCGTGGTGATTTGAGTTTGAGATCCCTGATCTAGACGGTTCCAGTATTGCCAGCTCTTGTGATTTTATTGCGAGTCTTGTGATATTTGATGTTTTTCTTAAAGCCTGAATGCCACAGTGACTGGGCTAGCTGCACCTCTGACCACTCTTGGTCTCTTTGAGTGCACCCCTCAGGTCTTGAGCCTCAAACTGCTCCTCTCTTCTGTGGTGGAATTATGCAATTCTCCACTCTCAGACTGGGCCCTGTGCTACGAGCCCAGTTGCTAACCACGATTGCTTCCACAAGCCTGACTTGGGTTCAGTACCTGCAGTTTGTTTCCCTCCAGGAGCTATGAGAGAGGTATCCAGTGACCTGATAGCCTGCTTAAAGCAGAGTAGTATTCATTTAAAACAGCAGCATTTCAGAGAAAACAGGTCTTAAAACAATAAACCACTCTACATGCATGCTTGCCTTTCCCTAAAGCAGTGGTTCTCAACCTATTTATCATTGTGGGCCGCATGGCCGCAGGTTGAGAACCACAGTGCCCCGAACCTTCCCCACAGACTCCTATGCCCAGTGCCTCCTGCCCAGAGACCCCTCCACAGAGTGGAGCCCTGAGCAGGGGGCCAGGCAGCAGGGACCACAGACTCTGCTGTGTGGGGCCAGGCGGCAGCCCCGACCCTGAACCTGGCTGTGTGGTAGGGCAGCCGGGTGGCAGCCAAGACCCTGATCCTGTGGGGCAGCCCTTGGACCCCGGATCCTCTGCAGGGCCGGCCGGCAGCCCCGCCGCACTGGGCAGCCCAGAACCCGGACCCCATGCTCCCCGGGGGCCTTTAGCACACAGCTGGGCTGCAGCTTTTTGCTAATTGGGCCACAGGTTGAGAACTGCTGCCCTAAAGCTTAGCATTCCCTGGATCAGTGGGAGGCCCAGTCTCCTTTTCTGACACCCGCCCTGGACAACTCTTCACAAATGACCCCTCCTTGTTAGGGTGTCCATTTGATTTCTAAGCTTCCATTCTGGCAAAACAAGGATTGCATCATCGGAGTCAGGCTGTAGGATCCTTAAAGCTAATAGCTTTTCCCGTTGACTTTTCAAGTGTGTACGCCAGGATGTTCTTATCTGGAGAGCCATAGTATTGCCTTCCTGTTTGTTCTTATCACAAGCCTGTTGAATTAAAGCAATATAGCCGCATAAAATGTTTCTAGCTTTCCTGGTTGCAGAGAAAAGCTTGAAAATGTGACCTGAGTGCCCCTTAAACACTCAGAAGCTAGAAGGCCTATAAAATACTGATTTTCCCATCAGTAGCATTTACACCAAAGGAATAAACACTTTAATATTTTTAAACATTGATTATTCTGTTTGAAGGCAAGTATTATGTAGTCTTCTGAAGTTGTTAATGAAATCAGTATCGTATGGAACTATTTTATTAAAAGGAGAGAAAAACAGCTGGTACATCTAGTAGCTCAGCAGATGAGGAGTTGTTTTTTTTAATTTTTTCCACTTCTCTGACATCAAAGTGGCCCCCTGCCAAGACCTCTTAAGGGTAGAAGCCCCACCCCATTTTAACTTCCACTCTCATAACTGCCCTTCCAGGAAAGCCCACTCTGTCCATAAATTCATCTATGATAATAGCCATATAAACTAGTTAGTTGTATGGTTTGAAGACTTTCCAAAGTTTAGGGCCTGAAATTCCCACTAAATTAATCGGGCCCTTAATTCTTTTCCCTACACCCTTTGATGGCTCTAGCTCTGCTCGCTTGGGGAAACCCTCAGTTATACTCTGCTTTCTTGTAATCACTAAGATACATTGTGCCTTCTCAACTTTCCTACTAGAAATGGTGTTATTTTGCTAATTTCGTTCATGTTTGTTAGTGTTAGCTGTTTACTAAAGAAAAAATAGATTTAAAATATTTTCATGGCTTCCTGAGACTATTTGCATTAGTATTATTTTATCCCACTTAAATGGATAGTTTCCAGGAGTTATGGCCCACACTACCACCATTTAAAAACTTAGGATCTGTGGAGAATGTTTTCTGGATTCTACATATCTCTATTTTTAATTGGCCCTGAAAAATTAAAAGAATCGATAGCCACTGATTTTGTAGGACATTTGGTACAGTGGTGTTTGCTCTTCTGCTGCAGAGCCAGTGTGTTTCAAGAACTTGCTAGCTTGGAACAATATTTATACAATAGAGCACCTGACACATATAAGAATATTAGCATCCAGTATGGTAAGAAATAACTAACTATCCATATCTGCTTTGGAACTGGTAAAAACAAATGTTATATCTATCTTAGAGCCTCGTTTTCAGGGTGCTGAGTGTCACACTGCCTGGTACGGGACACAGCTAAGAATGCCAACATCAGGTCAGACTGCCAGAATATAGGGCTTATGCCCTAGACTGGTGATGTACTCTATCATAAGACTTCACCAAGCCAGAAATAGATGTGTACTTCCAAAATACAATACTAGTTATTATGAAGCCAAAGACAGTTCCCGTCAGGCCCGCTAGCCCCTCATGCAACACCCAGAAAAAACAGACTTCTGTGATCAACGGTGATTAAAAGCAGAAATCACATCGTTAGGTTCTTCCAGCTCCAGAGAGCCAGCCACTCACCCCGGGTCAGAGTATACTTCAGATCTTACCCCAAAACCATGCCAGTAGTCAATCCTTTAGTAAACTAAAAACTAAAGAGAGTTACTAAAAGATTAAAGTGAATCATATACATTACAGTTGATTTCAGAGTCTGTAGATCAGGATAACAGCAGTGATGTTAAATCTGCTAACTTGCAATAAGTCTCTCTGGTCCATCCCAAATATTGGGGTCCTCACTCCATTGTTCAACACTCCCTTTGTTAGAAATCACAGCCCAGAGATGTGGTGCAGGAATGAGGCAAGGAGGTAATGTCACCATCTCCAATTTATACCCCTAGTCCATGGGCATGGAAAAATACTGGCTCAAACATCGAGCTATGCATCACATGTTCTACATGCCCTGCTGAATCATTGGGTCTCCATTGTCCTCAGGAGGATCCCATTGGAAGAGCTGATTCTCCTTAATGGCCCATCAATACCGTGGCTGGCTAGTCTTGATGTAAATCTGTCTTATTGGTGTTACCCCAGAACACACGTTTAGTAACAAGCATACAGTAAAATGTCATGACTTCACATGCAGTGGTGATACACACATTTCAACAGGATAATAATACTTAGCAGATTATAACTTTTCCAATGATATCTTACAAGGCATGCTTTGTACAAGATTTATCACAGTTGTGTAACATAGTCTGCACTACTGTTGCCACCAATCTCCTTTTTTATCCAGTGTCACACTGAGCACCCATACTTTTATCTGAAGTTAATGGGACTACTCCGCACCTCTGAAAATCACAGAGTACAAGGTCTGGTTCATCTTGTAATTTTTGTGCTTTTTTTCCTGCAGTATTAATTATGTCTTTATTTTCCTTGCAGGGGAACGAGGCCCAATTGGTGACCCAGGGTCTCATGGAATTCCAGGCTTTCCTGGAGTTTCAAACATATCAGGAATACCTGGTGATGTGGGTTCTCCAGGTCTAGATGGAGTGCCAGGTAATATATGCCATGTGTGCATTAGCAGATAAAGAGTGAATATTTAAACACAGATGTTTAGCAATGTTTGTCACTGTTATTTATATTAGCTCTAATTAAGTAAAGCATCCCAGGTTCTTTCCAAATCAGGACCCTAATTTTGAAGAAAACTAGTGAGATATAAAATGGAGATAAAACGATCCTTCCACGCACACCTGCAGAGGTGGTCTGTCCAGGTTATTGTTGAATTACAGTGGTGGGCTTGCTTTGCAGATAAATAGATTCAATGCTCCACGGTTGAGTAGCAACTTTCAGAAGCACTAATTCATTTAAATTTTTTTTTCAATTTAATATCCCTGAGGTTTGCAAGTCTGTGACAAGCTTAACTTAAACCAGTGAAAAAATAATCACTTAAAATTGCTCACAAAACTTAAGTAAGTGTATTGAATTGAACTACTAAGTTATTTGGGCTGTCAAGTTTGTATTGTGAAAACACATTCACTTTTCCTCTCTACAAAAATTGCAGCTGGTGGTCCATGAGCCCACCTTTCTCACACACAAAAGAAGGACCAGAATAAAACCATGGTGCAATGACTCTACTGGGATATTTAGCAGTGCCTCCAGTGACTGCCAGGCTTCTACTTTGTTATTTAGGCCACATCTACACTTCTGGCTAAATCGGCACTGCTGTGATCAATGCAGCAGTGTTGATTTAGCAGGTCTGGTGAAGACATACTAGATCGATGGGAGAATGCTCTCCCATCAATTTGTGTACTCTACATTCCCGAGAAGTGTAAGGGAAATCGGCGGGAGAGTGTCTCCCGTCGACACAGCACAGTGAAGATGCCAAGGTAAATGGATCTAGCTACATCGACTTCAGGTACATTATTCACGTAACTGAAGTAGCGTAACTTACATTGAATTACCACAGTAGTGAAGACCAGCCCTTAGAGTACTCCAACAATTCAAACTTGGGTGCCTGAGTTAGGCACATAGGCCCAGATTTTGGAAGGTATTTAGGCATTGGTGCACTCAGCGATGCAACACCTAATGGATAAGGAGCCTAAATCTCATTTTCCAAAGGGATTTCAGCACTTAGGAGCTAAAATCCTATCCAGCATCATAGATTCCAAGACCAAAAGGAACCATCTAGTCTGACCTCCTGTACAATGCAGGCCATAGAACTTTTCTATTATTTATATTATATATGTATATGTATATATACATACACACACACTCACACACATACACCCTTATATTACTTTTTATAGCTGCATTCACTTCTCCTCTAAACCATGTCCATTTTTTAAACCAGCACTGCCTTCTTCCACCATTGTGGGATTGTGACTTTTTTGGCATCTAGTAAGGTGTTATTACATGATTCCCAATTATAATTCATGTTTTTCTGATTAAATTCCGCCTCCCAGCTGTTTTGACTCATAATTGTTTTCAGCTTTGTGAAACTGGTCCTCTTAAAGTGACAAGTATATACAAAAGTGGTCTGGACTTTATTCTGCTTGCACATGACCAGTGTAATCAAGTCATGATCACTTGTACCCAAACTACCATTAATTTTTTAGTTCTGTGATCAGCTGAAGAAAATCTGATAAAGAATTCCCCCATATTGGCTGCCACACTTATTGAGTTATGAAATTGTCATGTAAAATGTTTTGACATTCTAAGGGTGTTTTAGTAGTCAGCTTGAGACGTCTGGCATATGTCATTCAGATTGAAATCCCCCATGATCACATAGGGTTCTTTCCCCCTACACATTAGAGATAGATGTATAAGGAGGCAGTCATCCTGTTACCTAGTGTGATTTGGCTGTTAGAGGCACCAACTAATACACCATCTTATGCTTTATCTGTTAGTACATTGCTCCATAAGCATTCAAGATCATTTTCTTCTGAGTAATCAGTCAATCGGAAACAGATAATGCCATTTTTATATAGAATGGCACTCCCTCTCCCCTTTTGCCCAATTGTTTCTTACTGCCTAGGTTATAACCATTGATTTTTAACATTCCAGTTGTGCCAATCATCTCACCAGATTTCAGTAATACCAACTAGATTGAAATACTTTCCTAAATGAGCAATTTCAGTTTCTCTTGGTTGTTACCCAGACTCCTAGCATTAGGAGTTATAGGCAATTAAAGAATTTCTTCTCTTCATATTCTTTGGTTCCTTCATTAATTTTGTTCTCAACATCTCAATTTTGTGCTGAGTTGTCAGATCTTCCTTCTTTTTACCCTCTCCCTGTGATATTGGTTTAACTGCCTCCTGACTACTCAATGGGATTTTGCCTCCCAAGTGCTTAAGTCACTTTTGAAAATCAGATTTAGGCTCCTAAGTCTGCTAGGCATTGTAGTGCTGAGCACAACACCAAATACCTTTTAAAAATCTGGGCCCTATTTCCATTCTGACTTCAGCAGAAGCTCTGCACCTCTGAAAATCAGGTTAACGTGAGGCCCACAGGCTTGAAAATTTCAGCTGATTTGTCTACGGTCTACTCAAGACAAAGCTTTAGGGTGGGATTTTCAAATTCTCTTGCCACTGGCCTTGCCCTTCTTCCACTGAAATCCAGGGGAGTTTTATCATTGCTGGGTGCTTTTGAAAATCCCATCCTTAAGCTTTAAAAGTAATTATCATTTTCATAAGAACATAAGAATGGCCATACTGGGTCAGACCAAAGGTCCATCCAGCCCAGTATCCTGTTTACTGACAGTGGCCAATGCCAGGTGCCCCAGAGGGAGTGAACCTAACAGGTAATGATCAAGTGATCTCTCTCCTGCCATCCATCTCCCCCCTCTGACAAACAGAGGCTAGGGACACCATTCCTTACCCAGCCTGGCTAATAGCCATTAATGGACTTAAACTCCATGAATTTATCTAGTTCTCTTTTTTCTCTCCACTGTTTGAACATAGGGATATTTTTTCCCTTCCTCCTTCCAGGATGGGAAGTTGCAAGCTCTTATAAAAGACACTTTTTATTAAAAAATAAATAAAAGCCATGCTGTAAAAGAAGCAGTCTGTATTCAGATAGACTTGATTTTGAACCTGAACTGTTCTCAGAGTTCTGTAATAATTTTGAAATCCAGCCTAGTGGTCCTCTCTTTTAAAGAGATGGGCTTCACCAGCTGCTGGAAAGATGTTAGAAGAATCCCAAAGCATTACTTTAAAAGAATTCAACAAATAGGAAAATTCAGTAGCTACCATCCCGTCAGGCTAAATTAATTCTTTCCACCTCATCCCCTTGCATAGTCAGTTGCATCTGAGAAGCCCACTTCTTTCAAAGCAAAAAGCTCCCTTCTGCAAAAGTCATACTCCACTAGACAAGTAGCAGTTTTGTAGGAAGAACTATGGTGGTACTCTATTTATGACAGCTATAGCAAACCCTCCGCAGACTCCTTGTCACATAGTGAAGACCCATTACAAACTGCCTTTGTCAAGTTCTCCATTAATACTTTTCCTGAATCCAAGTTTTAGGGCTTTTCTAGACCTGTGCACCTGGGCTGTTAAGTAGTAAAAGCCAGGAAAAACAAATACTATGAAGGGGCCCTTATTGCTTCCCATGAACCCTACTTAAGAAACTTTGACTTGAAGGCCTAAGGTAACTAATTCCTTCCATACTGTAGGATGTCTCAAGGTAACAGGACTGCGGAATAAGCAAGGACGGTGTCCCTAGCCTCTGTTTGCCAGAAGCTAGGAATGGGTGACAGGGGATGGATCACTTGATGATTACCTGTTCTGTTCATTCCCTCTGAGGCACCGGACATTGGCCACTGTCAGAAGACGGGATACTGGGCTAGGTGGACCTTTGGTCTGACCCCAGGGCCGGCTTTAGGCCGAATCCCTCCGAATCAGGCCCCACACCTAAGAGGACCCCGCGCCCTAAAGAAGAGCGCCTAACTTTTTAATTTTTACTCACCCGGCAACGGTCCAGGACTTCGACGGCACTTTGGCGGCGGGTCCTTCACTCACTCCGGGTCTTTGGCGGCATTTCGGCGGTGGGTCCTTCAGTACCACGGAAGACCCGGAGCGAATGAAGGACATGCCGCCGAAGACCCGGACGGCCGCCGGGTATTCGAATCGGGCCCCGCACTTCCTAAAGCTGGCCCTGTCTGACCCAGTATGGCCGTTCTTATGTCTCTTGGGTCCCATAGGCATTACTCCTCTCCCACCCCAGGCTCAGTGATTGAAACCTGGCAAGGGACCCATGCTCCACCATGAGGTGACACTGTTAATTTCCCCCCACGTCCATGCTGTCGATCCTGCCTTTCAACATAGATTCCAATTTAAAATGTGCTCTCACAGGCTATCCAGGACCACGGGGCAGACCTGGAATTTCAGCTCCAGCAGGAAGCAAAGGAGAAGATGGTCAAATAGGTGTGCTTGGAGAAGATGGTCAAAAAGGAACTGGAGGTGACCCTGGACCACGAGGGAGACCTGGAATTTCAGGGTACCCTGGACCAAAAGGTATAGCTGGGGGGAAAAATGAACCCTTTTTTAAAAGAAATGGTTATTTGTTGCTACAGTAGATGTTAGAAGTGACCATTTATATTATCTGTGCAGAGATACAATAATTCAAATGTGTCATTTTGCATTAAAGGGCATAAAGGCGCGCAAGGTCTCATGGGTACTCTTGGCTTAGTGGGAGCTTTTGGTGACATAGGGCCCAGTGGACCCAAGGGGGACAGAGGACCTACTGGTGAGTAAGAGCCTTCAAGTGCTATATTTTCCATCATTCAACAAATAAACTTACCTGCTCAGCAGCTACCACACCTGCCTTCAAACTAACCCTATGGCTGCATTCCTGAATGAACTTCGGGCCAGTCATGAAGTTTGGCTCACATCTAAAATGGATTTTAATGTGTATATAAATGAAAAGGGCAAACTCTAGGTGCTTTTCAAAAACCTCTAAAATGCCAAGCACACACAAACTATAACAACTCCAGCACTAACCCTCACCCAGCCCACCAGAGTAGACCAACAGAAAAGATATTTGGAAATGTAAAAAACCCTACGCGTCACTAATACCAACCCTCTCCCTTTTCTAAAAGCCTACAAATAGCCCACTATAGACAGTGCTATATCTCGTTCTAGTTTTTTAGGGCACTGCACAACTTTGCATATCACAAGCTACACTCTACCCACTCTTCTGCCTTCTTGCTCCCTTTGTCTCCTTCCACTCATGTATTTGTGCCTGTTTTTACACAACCCCTGAGGCCTGGAAGGATTTCCCCACCTTCCAGGATGCCAAGTGACCTCCTACTCCCCAAACCTTGGAAATTGCAGACCCAGATCTGCAGCTGAACTTTATGGCTCAGGGTACATCTCTAATATTAATAATCAACTAAAATGTCCAACCTTAGTACCTCATTGAGTGACAGACAGAGCACACCAAGGGAAGGGAGTTGTTTTGTCTATAAATGAGTTCACTTTTTCTTTTTATAATGCAGGTTTTCAAGGACCTCCAGGTTCTCCTGGGCCGCCTGCAGTCCCCCCTAAGCTGGTCACTCACCAGGGAACAGCAGGCCCACGTGGAAATATGGGTCCCCAAGGAATACCTGGTGAGATGGGGCCCCACGGTCCACCAGGTGATCCAGGTAGGAATTGTGCATTCACACTTGACGTGCAGTGCTGTTCAGAATAGGGCTTCTGTAAAAGTAGTGCTGAGGTCATCCCTACCTATTATTTCTCACTAATTCTAAATGTAATTGAAGTCACAAGGGAAAGAATGGATTTTCTCACTACCACCCCTGCAAAATCAATCCTGAGCAATCAAAATGAAGCTGTGCAGCATGCACATCTTAACCAACTGCAACTTAACTGCAGGCCTCTCTGACACTCGTGAACCCCACACTGGTCCCGATTGTCATCTTAGATCAATCCAAACTGACTCCATTAGCTGAGGTATACAAATGTCATTGAGGGCAAAATCTGACCTTGCAGTTGAACTTCAAATAACAGTTCTGTTGGTGAGATACATTGAGCTGAATTCCGTTCTTCTCCTATAGTTTATATGGGATCTGCAGTGGTAACAGGCATGAAAAATAATAGAATTATGGGGCCCAATCTTGCAGTCCTTTCTCAGGCACAATTCCCCATTAAAAAGTCAGTGAGGAACTTTGTCTGGGCAAGCATCATAGGATCTTGCTTTTAGTTTAGGTGACAAACTTTTGCAAGTCTGACTGAACACACATACTCATAATAACCAGATCTGTTGAGTATGTAGGTGCTAGGTTTACATGGTAACTTTTCAGAACGGAACTTCACTTTGACTATCTTATTGTCTGTACTTAAAAAAAAAAAAATCAAATCTGTCTGATCACGTTGAACTTGATGGTTTTAAGGTTTTAGAGGCCCACCAGGTAAACCAGGGTTTCAAGGAAGAGGTGGCATGTCAGCTCTTCCAGGTTTTAGAGGAGATCAAGGACCATCAGGTTTTCCAGGTCTAGCAGGCTTTGAGGGTAAGTGATGTTGCATTATTATTTTTTTTCTTTTCCCCACTTCACTCTATAAAGCTTCTGTTATTAGCACATTATCATTGTACAATTGTCAACCCTTCTGAAGCAACTCTCCTGACTTCCACTTACATCAAATACCAACGCTCTTACTAGGTTTTCTGTTAATAGTTTTCATGGAAATAGCTTTAAACTGTCTTTAAAACAAAGTGTTGTAACTAGATCTCAGTGCACATGTTTTCCATGAACATTCACTCAGATTTTTAAATTAATTTGTTTTAATGCTTGTGCCCCTTCTGTTCTGGCCTTCAGTAATCACACCAGCAATAAGGTTTTACAAATAGGAATGTTCATGAAAATAGAATTTCAAATTCCTAGGTGAGGTAAATAGATGAGCAGTTGTGGTACAAGTGCTTGGGTGCGCATCCAGTTAGGAACCAGAAACTTTACCATCTGAATTAGTTGAACAAACACAAATCAATCCAGCCCAAATAAGAATGTCAAATATTGAATATTTGCAGAGAATTGTTCACAACCAATCACTTTATAGGGTTAAAAAAGTCATCCAAAAAAACTGGCAGGTAATTTTAGATGAAGAATAAATTTTAAAAGAAAATCACTGCTTGCCCATATTACATGAGCAGAAAGAGGCTAAAGTCATCAGATAATTATTTGTGAATTATTTGCTCAGCTCTAGTATTAAATCACATTCTCCACTTAAAATCTAGGGAGCCCAAATCAACACTCAGGGACATCAGCAAAATTGGATCAGTCCTAGAAATATAGCTGATTGACTACATTAGCTTTCCATATAGAGAAGATAAATATCATGCAATAAAATTAAATGGTTAACAAGTCCCATCCAGTATGTAGATTAGCTGACTATTCCTTATAA
This sequence comes from Emys orbicularis, assembly GCF_028017835.1. Classification (NCBI taxonomy): domain Eukaryota; kingdom Metazoa; phylum Chordata; order Testudines; family Emydidae; genus Emys; species Emys orbicularis. The sequence goes on along the minus strand of NC_088683.1, from coordinate 259,580,435 downwards.
CCCTATTATCCTCCCGGTGCTTACAAATTTGATTGTTTAATAATTTGCTCCCATATCTTTCCAGATATTGAAGTTAGATCACCTGATGTATAATTCCCTAGGTCCTCCTTGTTCCCCTTTTTAAAGATAGGTACTGTGTTTTCCCTTCTCCATCGGGACCTCTCCCATCCTCCTGGAGTTCTCAAAGATAATAGCTAAGGGTGCCTAGATTGCTTTAGGTCATCATTAACCTTTTTATTTTTAATCAAAATAGGCATTGAGGCTCCTTAGCTTTCTTCATGTCATCAGTTATTAGCTCTCCTTCCCTGCTAAGTAGAAGACCTACACTTTCCTTTGTCTTTTTCTTGATCTTAATGTATTTAAGGAATCTTTTCTCATTCCCTTTATAACTCTTGCCAATGTTACACATTTTGTGCCTTAGACTGTCTGATTTTGTCCCTACCTACTTGGACTGTTCTTTTGTGCTCTTCCTTATCAATTTGACCACGTTTCCACGTTTTGTAGGATTCCTTTTTGATTTTCAGGTCACTAAAGAGCTCCTGAGGGAGCCATATTGACCCCTTACTATTCTTCCTATCTTTCTTCTGCATTGGAATAGTTTGCAGTTGCGCCTTTAATGTTGTCTCCTTGAGGAACTGCCAGCTTTCCTGAATTCCTCCTTAGATTTTCTTTCCACAGGACCTTTCTTACCAGCTCTGCTTTTTTGAAGTCCACTGTCCTTAATCTGCTGCCCTCACTCCTTCCTTTCCTTAGAATCATGAAATCCTAGTATTTCATGATCACTGTCACCCAAATTGCCTTCGATCTTCAGATTCACTACCAATTCCACCCTGTTAGTCAGAATCAAGTCTGAAATGGCTGTCCCCCAGTTACTCTTTATTGTCTCTTTCTATTTTTCCCCAAGGTGAACCAGGCCGTCCAGGTAACCCTGGGATACCAGGTATGCCAGGTCGCAGTGTTAACATTGGGTACCTTCTGGTGAAGCATAGCCAGTCTGAGCAAGAGCCAATGTGCCCAGTTGGTATGAACAAACTCTGGAGTGGCTACAGTCTACTGTATTTTGAAGGACAGGAAAAAGCACATAACCAGGACCTTGGTACGTACATGGCTCTATAATATCTCAACATTTGACACTTTCAATCTGATTTTCCCCACTCAAAACTAGAGGCACACAAAATTATAGGCCATTTCTGAAAATTTGGGCTTCGGTGCATATTAGGCGAGGATGCCTAGAAATGACAGCAGATTAGAACTAAATTTCTCTCTTTCATCTCCCTCTGGAGGTGGTTTCTCCAGATCACCACTGAAATTTGAGTGGAACTGTAATACAAATATAAATGTTACTGAATTATGCAGGTATGCACAATAAGCTAAAAATAAATTCTTACTTGAATGTGCACATGCTAAAGATTTGTGATGGTTTATTTTTTTTACAGGGCTGGCTGGATCCTGTTTGGCTCGTTTTAGTACCATGCCTTTCCTCTACTGTAACCCTGGGGACATCTGTTATTATGCAAACCGAAATGATAAATCCTACTGGCTCTCAACCACAGCACCTCTTCCAATGATGCCTGTGGCAGAAGAAGAAATTAGACCATATATCAGTCGTTGTTCCGTCTGTGAAGCCCCAGCTGTTGCAATTGCTGTCCATAGTCAAGATGTTTCTATTCCACACTGTCCTGAAGGGTGGCGCAGTTTATGGATTGGATATTCCTTCCTCATGGTATTTGTCCTTTTCAACATTTGCTGACAGTATTGCACAAAGTTACATTAAGCTGGGGTCCCACCTACTGGCCAAGTTGTTCAGGTTTAGGTACAGGTTTGCTAAAAATCCAAACGCACTGAATCTTCCCATAGAAGCAGGGAGGAGAAATGTGTGAGGAAAACTGCTCTCTCCCTCATCATGGAGACCAATTAAAGTTACATGAAGGGCTGGGGCAACAGTTTCTCTCCAACCAGATTAATACATGGAGTTTGGAGTGACTATGCTGGTGACAAATTGTACCTAACAGTAGAAGATATGATCCACTTTATGTGGTAGAGAAAATGGACCCTCCAAACAAAAAAAGACACTTGAGCTAAGAATAAAAATGTCAGCTAGAGTTTATGCACTGAGGTTGGTAGGGTGGCCCACTAAGCCATTGTCAGCGAGAGAGAGAGAGAGAATGAGGAGTAGGAGTAGGTAATAGGTCTTTCAGGAACAATGGTAAGTAATTGATCTGATAAAATCACGGACCTGCACAAAAAGGGAAAATTAGACTGTCAGTCAAAAATACTAATAAGTAGAGTGAAGATTTTTATTTTCAACAAACAAAAGCTATATTTAAGCAACTCGACATTTCATGGTGTTTTTGGTTTGTTCCAGCTTTCAAATTGAAAATTATTCATCCTTAAGACCAATGTTCTCTCTAATTTTTTCCATCCATGTGCAGAATGAGTTTTGTTATGTGCACCAATATCGAGGTAATGTGCGGATATGTGCCACCAGTAGAAACAAAATACCTAGATATAATTTTTTTTAAAAGTTACCATAGGGATAATTACTCCAGGCAGGACAGGTTAGGCATTTTAGAACTCACTACTCAAAGAATTAAATTTAATCATGAGAGAAATAAAATTATGAAATGCATAGACCAGTCAAAAAACTAAAATAACAGCACTTTGAAAAAATAAAATTACAGAGAATATATGTGCATTGCAGGAAGTACCAAGTAACAACAACACCAGAAGTATGGATTGGGAGGTGTGTGTAAGTGAGAAACTACATGTGTGTGTGTGAGAGAGCGAGAGTGTGCGTGAGACACAGAGACTGTGTGTGTGCTTGCTGCTGGGGAAGTGCTAGGTCTACACTACAGCGGGGGTCCGACCTAAGATACGCAACTTCAGCTACGTGAATACCGTAGCTGAAGTTGCGTATTTTAGGTCGGCTTACCTAGCGGTGAGGACGCGGGAAAGTCGACCGCTACCGCGCTGCCACCGACTCCGCTGCCGCCTCCTGCCGAGGTGGATTTCCGGAGTCGACGGCAGAGCGATCAGGGATCGATTTTACCGCGTCTTCACTAGATGCGGTAAGTCGATCCCCGATAAACCGATTGCTACCCGCCGGATCGGCGGGTAGTGAAGACAAAGCCTGAAAGACTGTGCGCTGTCTCTTTAAAGCACTCACCAGAAGGCTCAGACCACAGCAGCTCTCCTGCTTCTGAGCCCTGTCCTCCCTCCCCCACTCTGTGGAGATGGTGTACATGGGCAAGGGGGAGGGGGACACCCTGACATCAGCGCCCCTCCTGCTCTACACAGCAAGCCAGAGGGTTCCTGGAGCAGCTGTCCAGGGGCTCCAAGCCAGAGGGCAGGAGCAGAGCAGCTGCTGAGCAGCGGGGGGAGGGGCACCTGAACACACGCCGCCATGCACAGCTCTGCTAATCAAGTGCGCGGCCCGTGATTCACTCCTGGGCAGCCACACAGCTTAGAGGGAACACAGCTTAAGACCATACACCCCTTGTGGTAATAGAAGCCATATAAGTAGGGTACGGCTCTTATACTCGTCGCTTGCCCTTTTTTGCAGTTATTACAGCATGCGCACACTTGGCCCAATCCTGCATTCCTTTGTCACCCGAAATGAGCACTGACATAAACGGGAGGTGGGGCTGTGCAAGGAATGTAGAATCCACCCTAGAATAAGTAATGTCCCACCAGGTGTGTACGATAAGTTAGAGCAGGGGTCGGCAACCTCTGGCACACGGCTCGCCAGAGTAAGCACCCTGGCGGGCCGGGCCAGTTTGTTTACCTGCCACGTCTGCAGGTTCGCCCGATCACGGCTCTCCAGGCCAATGGGGGCGGCGGGAAGCAGCAGCCAGCACATCCCTCGGCCCGCGCCGCTTCCCGCAGCCCCCATTGGCCTGGAGTGGCAAACCGCGGCCAGTGGGAGTCGCGATCGGCCGAACCTGCAGACGCGGCAGGTAAACAAACTGGCCCAATGCTTACCCTGGCGAGCCATGTGCCAGAGGTTGCCGACCCCTGAGTTAGAGAGAGGTATGTCTGACCAAGGCTTAGGGAACTCGGCTAAGCATGGTGACTGGTACTGTATGAGAACCTGGGTAGACAGGAATACCTATGTTCTAATCTCAACTCCCACTGCTGATTTTGTTTCTGGCCTTCTGAAAGTTATTTAAAGTAGAACTGGTCAGAAAATGGATTTTCCTCCCAGAGGAAACATCACCAACACAAAAAATGCTCTCACTTTCATTGACATTTTCCACAGCAAATGTTGACTATTAAACAATCACCAACCAAAAAAAAAATTTCCAACTACAAAAATAAAAATTAAAAAATTTGAAGAAACCACTTTAGTGGCACTAATAAATGATCTCCTCCAGTCAACAGATAGAGGACAGACACCCATTCTCATCCTGCTTGACCTCTCTGCATTCAATACTGTTGATAAGGAGATTCTGCTCTCTCATCTGAGAGATGTGGCAGGAGTCTAGGATAATGCATTAAAATAGTCTGTCCTTCCTGGAAGACCACTCCCAATGAGTAGTGATAAGAAACTCCCCTCCCTCACTAGACCCCTCACTTGTGGAGTTCCACAAGGATCAATGATCTCTCTGATCCTTTTCAACATCTATAGTCAACCACTAAGTGAACTGGTTAGATGACACAGACTCAAGTACCAGCAATATGCAGATGAGACACAGCTCTACCTATTCTTCACCACATAAGACCACACCACTACCACCAAGATGGCCCAGTGCTTGGATGAAGAATAGCTGGCGGCAGCTGAACCTGAGCAAGACAGAGGTGATGCTGGTGGGCAGAGGAAAATATACTGAAGAGCTTGCAGCCATGGTGTAGTCTCCAGGGGTTGAAGAAGCACAACCATAATTAGTTTAGTCTGTTGTCTAGGAGTACTGTTGGATCTCTTGCTGACACAGAGCTCTCATCTAGCAGCCTCAGAGAGTAACACTATCTACCATCTCCACTTGTGTCCCAGCCCCAGCCTGACAAATGAAAACTTGGCCTCAGTTATTCATGCCTGTCATCGCTCAGCTGGACTCCAGCAATGCAATATACCTGGGCATGAAATAGTCAACACACAGGAAACTCTGGAGTGCATCTCCTCAGCCACACAGGCTACCGGGAACATGTCAGAACTGCCCTCTGCTCTGTACACTGGCTTCAGGTAGACTATCAAATCAAGTTCAAGTCAGAGATCATAGACTTTAAGGTCAGAGGGGACCATTATGATCGTCTAGTCTGACCTCCTGCACAACGCAGGCCACAGACTCTCACCCACCCACTCCTGTAGCAAACCTCTAACTTATGTTTGAGCTATTGAAGTCCTCAAATCGTGGTTTAAAGACTTCAAGGTGCAGAGAATCTTCCAGCAACTGACCCGTGCCCCACACTGCAGAGGAAGGTGAAAAACCCCCAGGGCCTCTGCCAATCTGCCCTGGAGGAAAATTCCTTCCTGACCCCAAATATGGCGATCAGCTAAACCCTGAGCATGTGGGCAAGACTCACCAGACAGACACCCAGGAAAGAATTCCCTGTAGTAACTCAGATCCCACCCCATCTAACATCCCATTACAGGCCTTTGGGCATATTTGCTGCTAATAGTCAAAGATAAATTAATTTGCAAAATTAGACTATCCCATCATACCATCCCCTCCATAAATTTATCAAGCTTAGTCTTGAAGCCAGATATGTCTTTTGCGCCCACTGCTCCCCTTGGAAGGCTGTTCTAGAATTTCACTCCTCTGATGGTTAGAAACCTTCATCTAATTTCAAGTCTAAACTTCCTGATGGCCAGTTTATATCCATTTGTTCTTGTGTCCACATTGGTACTGAGCTTAAATAATTCCTCTCCCTCCCTGGTATTTATCCCTCTGATATATTTATAGAAAGCAATCATATCTCCCCTCTGCCTTCTTTTGGTTAGGCTAAACAAGCCTCTTTGAGTCTCCTTTCATAAGACAGGTTTTCCATTCCTCGGATCATCCTAGTAGCCCGTGCCTGCTGGGAGTGGGGGGAGGGGCTGCCAGCTTCAGCAGTGTTACTGAGCATGCTCAGTACAAGCCAAGCAGCAAATTTGGGGGAGGTGGGACATGACCCCGCATGTCCTTTCCATGTGTCACCTCTGGTTCAAGGTCTCACTCTTTATCTTCAAAGCACTCCATGGCCTGGGCCCAGGATAGCTAAAAGACCGTCTAGAGCTCAGGATGAAGACCCTGGTGTACAACTTTGCTCCTCTGACCCGATGGAAATCCCACCAAGAGTAAAGCTCATCTGGGTGGCAGATGGAACTTTCTCCAGGGTCTGATCCCAGACTGCAAGGCATTTCCCCAGTAACTAAGAACGATCACAAACCTCACCAGTTTCTGCTCCATGGTCAAGGCACATTTCTTTGACCTTGCTTTCTCTAACACACACATAGCAACAGGCATCTTTATATATATAAAAAAAGACACTACCAAAACAAGACACCTAGCTGGGGAGAGGGTGAATGAACAAACAACCTGTGACAGGAGTTAGTCACCTTGCTGAATCCATTTACTGGAAGGTGCTTGGGTACTATGGTGAACAGAATACCTCATAGGAGTGTTTGTTTGTAAACGCCTTGTCTAAATACTAAGCACTGGTAAGGAGAGAGCTGAAGCCTTGGCAACAAGAGGTAGGTTTCCCAGTACAAAGTCCTTTGTTAACAAGGGAAGTGCCAAAAACTGCAAGTGCTCACAGGAGGAAACCTGTTTTTTTGATGTGCGCGCACCACAGCATTAGCAATGGCTCGTGGAGTGACTGGTTAGAATACAGTGTGGGGTTTTGAACACTGAAGAATAAGATTTGTAATACACGATGTTCCTGATAATCTCAAGAAAAGCATCTTCAGTTCAATAGTGTTTCACTATAACTTCCTTGGTTTCAGTAAAATGGTAGATCCCTCTTTTTGGGTGTTAGTGTTAGGGGCCAGTCCTGCAAAGAGATCAGAATGGGTCAATGGGACTTCATGCAGAGCAACAGGGCATGATCCTGGCCAGATCCTGTTGCAGGCTCAGAGTCCAGGTGAGTAGAAATTAGATTTCTTTTGAGCGCATTAGCAGTTGTTAGATCAGGGGTCGGCAACGTTTGGCACGCGGCTCGCCAGGATAAACACCCTGCCGGGCCGGGCCAGTTTTATTTACCTGCTGACGCGGCAGGTTCGGCCGATCGCGGCCCCCACTGGCCGCGGTTCGCCGTCCCGGGCCAATGGGGGCGGCAAGAAGCCGTGGCCAGCACATCGCTCGCCCGCGCCGCTTCCCGCCGCCCCCATTGGCCCGGGACAGCGAACCGCGGCCAGTGGGGGCCGCGATCGGCCGAACCTGCCACATCAGCAGGTAAATAAAACTGGCCCGGCCCGCCAGGGTACTTACCCTGGCGAGCCGCGTGCCAAACGTTGCCGATCCCTGTGTTAGATCATTAAGATAGCTGAAAATACTCTGTTGTGTGATTCTGTTCAGGATAACCCTGAATCACTGTTCAAATGGTACTTAAAGTTTACATGACCGTGTCACGGACTGCAGCTGTGATTGAAAAGATTTGAAGGCTACTTAACAAAATGTAAATGTGAGGCCATTATTTTGTCTGGAGGCAAATGAGTTAAGCCTGGGAGCTAAGAGCTTTGTTACACTAAGACATTTTTTGGTTTGCTGCCCACCCCTTTTCCCCCCTCTCCCCCATATAAAAGGAGAAAAGGGGCAAGTTCATCCCTGGTGACACTGCATGGATTTTAAGAGTTGCACTAGACCTGAAACTGAACAGCGTTTAACACCTCAGAGATTAAAGCTTTTGTGCTGTTGCCCAGAATCATAGGTACCCTATGGCAATCTGAGACAATGGTGAAAGGAGAGGAATTAGTACCATACCTATTTAGCACTGTGGTAAAAGATCAGTTTCTATTTTTGTTACTGATCTGTGAACAGCTTTGCAAGCTGAATAACAGTTGGCCTGTGCAGTGAAAGGCAAGAAGTGAGGGTTTATTCTTACTATGTTTTCATATGAATTAAAAAACAAACCTCTTTATTGGTTTCTCATTTTTACATTAAAAATTGAAGGGTTTTGAGAGATGGGGGGAAGTGATACGAGAATAATTGTTAGATGTTTTTGCAAAAGTAGGGAGAAATCTGTTGGGATGTTCACTGTTACATGCTAGTTTCAGTAGCACACCACTAAAAGTACGGGATGTAGTTCTTAAAGGGGTACAGTAATGATTATGTGTCAGTTTTGCTTATAGCTGTCATTTAAAGAGTGTGAATTATACAATAAACATGTCTTAATGTACTGTTATTAATCAGGACTGAATTTGATAGAAATGTTCATTTATTCAACTGATAGGGAAAACCCCTCTGATTAAAACGAGCTACTTCTGCCTTAGTATAGCTTATGGGTGTGTGATATATAGGATATTAGTTGTATGTAGGAGGCAAATTCTCATTACCCCCACCCTGCTGCAAACTCAGAGATGAGGAAAATTTCAACTCAGTCTTCAGTGCCATGAAAATATGAAATCTTAAATGGCTGGAGTAAAGAAGAGGTAGATCGGTTTAAAATGGAAAATGTAGCTAAACCAGATAGTTCAAGGATCTAATCCTACAAACTTTACTGTGTGAGTAATCAACAATAGTACTCCCATAAGTTTTAAACATGGGGGTGAGGTTTGCAAGATTGGCCCTATGTATGCCTCAGTAGGAATGTCCTACAGAGTGAACTCTTACAAGTAACAGGTTTAGAAGTCATTTTACCCTCGGTCTCCTCCCTCCCCCACCTGTTGATTTATGACAGTATTGATCTAGGGCAGTAATTTGTGTAGCCCTGTCCTGTATCTGAACACTGCCTTCTTTGTGTCTCATAGCACACTGGAGCTGGTGATGAAGGTGGAGGACAGTCACTGGTTTCTCCTGGGAGCTGTCTGGAAGACTTCAGAGCTACTCCTTTCATTGAATGCAATGGCGCCCGAGGAACCTGCCACTACTATGCAAACAAGTATAGCTTCTGGCTTACCACTATTAACGAGCAATTCCAGAGCTTGCCCTCAGCAGATACACTCAAGGCAGGTCTCATCCGAACTCATATCAGCAGATGTCAAGTCTGCATGAAAAATTTGTAAAATATATAATATATCCCTAGTAGTAAAAGGAAAATGTTTCTACAGTGTTCTAGACCTATCACATTGGTGCTTATTTAACTTATTACCTCAAAAGCTGAATGAAAAGTTTGATAAGTGTCCGTAAAAGCACAGAGGCTTATACCAAATGCTGGCTGCTTCTCCTACCATACAGTATATTTTGCTAGTCTAACACCATGTTATTTGCTAATTGAGTCAAATACTCAACCTTGAAACACCACAAAACCATCCAGTTACTAATCTAACAATTCTCTTGGGCAGATCTGTTCTCTAACATTCAATTAAATGTACTTCTTGTCTTAGTTTATTGTTAACAGGTGGAGTTCATATTAATTAAGTGGTGACATACAACAGTAAAACATAAGTGCTAGCACAGCAGTGGGCTAACCCTCTGGGAAGTACTCACAGATCTGAGCCCCAAGCCCAGCCTTTGAACTTACCTTTTACTGTAATAAGAGTTTATACCTGGGCACTTACAATGGAAAGATAGGTTGTTTTAAACTCCCCATGCCTTTGCCATGCTTTTTGTCCTACCACTTTCACCACCAGAGAGTTTATAAACATTCTGAATTAGCTCAGGTAGCCACATTTAGTGTTACTCTCTTCTTCTTGCAATGAGAACAGTTCATTACCAATGGCAGCATATTACTTCACAAACTTATCAAATTTTTCCAGCTATACCCCACATCATAGGATAACTACAGTGGGTCTTTGCTCCTTTCTGTTGTGTGGCACAGAATAAATGCCCACTAGACACATGGGACCACAAAAGGGAGAGAGCATCATACTTTCTTCCTTTAATAACCATGCCATGTACTTAATAACATTGTGTGGTTAGGGCTCCATATGAATTTGGTTATACGGTTGTGGAGCAGGCACTATACAACATACTCCCCTGAAAAACCCATGCTGTGTGCACAGATTTCCCAGTTGAAGAAGTTAATATTACTCAATACAGCCTTATCTTCAGATCCAAACCTTTCAAGCTGCCTACTTCACCTGTGAAGAAGTGCACAACTGGAGGGCAGGGGATGATGGTAGCATAACTAGTCAGCTGTACCGCTAGGAAGGGCATGTAGAGGGGCTAGAAGTCACTCAGAGGGCGTTTCTTGTGTAGTTTATCTTCAAAGGCCCTGGAAATTGGGTGCAAGATTTGCTGAGGAGCCACAGAGTCTATGATGCTTGCCCCCTGCCTCACCCACAGAGATTAACTGCTTTTTCTGTAGAAAGAAAACATTAGGCCCAAAGGTAAGCTGTCCCTCATGACCCTGGGAGAGAAGAATGAACCACATGTTGATAAACCCCTTGCTTATTTTCTTGTGAGTCTCTTATGCAGCATGGTAATAAGCATGATAAATACCACGACACTTATGTTTCCAGCAAGATTTTTTGTGGGGAGGGGAGCTACATTTATTTGCAAGGGTGAAAAGTACTATGTACGCTTACTGCGCTGGCTTTAAAATAATCGGTAGTTATCTCCTCCACATCAGTTTTAACTTCTCCTTATGCAGTTCACCTTTCCCCTGCTTCAGTGATTGTTGGGTTTTGTAATTACGTCCCTCATTGCTGTAATTATCTTAAATAAAGTTTGTTTTTTCTACACCTCTATTTGTTGATTGTTTCAATTCTCTAACATATGCCAGGCTCTCCTATTACATTTGCACAGATTACTTCAATAGATGTTAGTTTGGGGGCTTGGATTTGTTTATTTGTTTTTTTTTTTAAATGAGCATTGGAGACAATGTAAATTGGATGTCAGCAGAAGTATCAAAAGGTGGCCAAATAAGCTTCCTCAATCTAAATTCAAACCACTTAACCAAGCAGGGGTCTGTTCAGTCTGTCAGCTGGAGCCACGCAATTTCAGAGAGAAGATGCTAACTAAGATGCTATTCCATCCATTGTTACAAGGAGAGAGAATTTAACCAGTTCCTCAGTTGCCTACCATTATCATTAGCTTAGGCAAGGCAGCTCTGAGGCCTGGTCTACACTAAAAAATTGGTTGCCCCAGCCATGTGAAAAATCCAACCCCTGAACAACATAGTTAAGGTGACAGCTCTAGGTCAATAAAAGAGTTCTTCCATAGCAGCATTTCACATGTAGACAAGCTCTCAGTGGAATCCTGGGATGGAAATTAACCATAGAATCTATAATGGTCTGTAAAATTACAGAGCAGAGGAGCCTCGCCTTGATGAGAAGAGTAGACATACAGGTATATTAAAGAATACTCAGCTAGCATGTTTTCTGAAATGACGTATTTTCTTATTTTAGATATACCCACAATTAGTAAGTTTATCCTCAACATCCCTGTGAGGTAAGAGCATTATCCCCATCTGACTTGCAAGGGCCGAGGACAAAGATTAAGTAACTTGCCCAAGTCATGGCAGAGCCCAGTATCCAACCTCTGTCCATTTTGGTGACTCAGCTACAAGAGCCAATCTGCCCAACAGACAAAGCCACCTAATATTTGTTTCAGCTAAATTAAGCCTTTAGAATGGTAAACACAGTGTAGGCAATATCACCCAAAGCTGTCTCATGCCTGACAGTTACCATAAGTTACATATTGCAGTACCATAGAATATCAGGGTTGGAAGGGACCTCAGGAGGTCATCTGGTCCAACCCCCTGCTCAAAGCAGGACCAATCCCCAACTAAATCATCCCAGCCAGGGCTTTGTAAAGCCTGACCTTAAAAACCTCTAAGGAAGGAGATTCCACCACCTCCCTAGGTAACCCATTCCAGTGCTTCATCACCCTCCTAGTGAAATAGTGTTTCCTAATATCCAACCTAAACCTCCCCCACTGCAACTTGAGACCATTACTCCTTGTTCTGTCATCTGGTACCACTGTGAACAGTCTAGATCCATCCTCTTTGGAACCCCCTTTCAGGTAGTTGAAAGCAGCTATCAAATCCCCCCTCATTCTTCTCTTCTGCAGACTAAACAATCCCAGTTCCCTCAGCCTCTTCTCATAAGTCATGTGCTCCAGTCCCCTAATCATTTTTGTTGCCCTCCACTGGACTCTCTCCAATTTTTCCACATCCTTCTTGTAGTGTGGGGCCCAAAACTGGACACAGTACTCCAGATGAGACCTCACCAATGTCGAATAGAGGGGAACGATCACATCCCTTGATCTGCTGGCAATGCCCCTACTTATACAGCCCAAAATGCCATTAGCCTTCTTGGCAACAAGGGCTCACTGTTGACTCATATCCAGCTTCTCGTCCACTGTGATCCCTAGGTCCTTTTCTGCAGTACTGCTGCTAGCCATTTGGTCCCTAGTCTGTAGCAGTGCATGGGATTCTTCTGTCCTAAGTGCAGGACTCTGCACTTGTTCTTGTTGAACCTCATCAGATTTCTTTTGGCCCAATCCTCTAATTGGTCTAGGTCCCTCTGTATCCTGTCCCTACCCTCCAGCATATCTACCACTCCTCCCAGTTTAGTGTCATCTGCAAACTTGCTGAGGGTGCAGTCCTTGCCATCCTCCAGATCATTAATGAAGATATTGAACAAAACTGGCCCCAGGACCAACCCTTGGGGCACTCCACTAGGCAGCGCAGCAAGGGGGTGGGGGAGGGTTGGGTAGAGGGCAGGGGAGTTTGGGGTGGTGGTCAGTGGGCGGGGGTGTGGATAGGGTCAGGGCGGTCAGTGGGCGGGGAACGGGGGGGGGTTGAATGGGTACAGGGATCCCAGGGGGCAGTCAGGAAGGAGAGGTTGAATGGGGCAGGAGTCCCGGGGGGGTGGCTGTCAGGGGGCAAGTGGGGGGGGGGGAATAGGGGGCAGGGGCCGGGCCACGCCTGGCTGTTTGGGGAGGCACAGCCTCACCTAACCGGCCCTCCATAAAATTTCCAAACCCAATGTGGCCCTCAGGCCAAAAAGTTTGCCCGTCCCTGATCTAGTCTGACCTCCTGTATAGCCCGAGCCACCAGCACCACCCATTATCCACACACTAACCCCAACAGCTGAAATTTAACCAAAGCATTGCAGCCCATGAGAGACTAGAATCATGTGCCAGAGGTAGATAAGAGGAGGGACTGAGGTGCACCAGTGCCTAGAGCCCCTGCTATGGAAGGGAAATTATATACTCAGATAATCCTGGCAAGTTACTGCGACAGCTCTTGGGGTACACAGGATTGAGAATCACCTTGTTAGCCCCTCCCTCTAGCATGAGGGAGATTTGCCTGTGCCTGGCACCATCTAACATCACCAACCTTTCAGCCACTGAAGCATTCTCCTTCAGGGTATGCCAGCCCTGTTTTCACCTTGCAGGTTAACAATGGGTGCACCTCAGTTCCCCATGTCTCTGAATCATTCTCATCTGATATCAGCCCCTGACACTGGCTACTCACAGAAATTCTAGATCCCCTGCCCGTTAAGGAGCCGTGTACCCCAACTCACCAGTTCTACCTTAAACCACCGGTCCTGTATAGCACACAGCACTTGTAAAAGTAGATTTTAAAAAGAATAAAGATTTAACTAGAAACGAGAGTGGTGGAAATAAAAGAATTACAATACAAAACAAAAATCACAAAATGTGAACTTGGATCTACTCTTATTAATATTTACCTTTCCTATCTAGTAAAGTAAGTTCCCCCCACGCCTAAGTCTGTTGCAATGATGGCTGTTTTCAAAGAACCAGGATCCAAACATTCACGAAACTCTTCCCTATCCACAAGGGGCTCCTTCTGTGAATGAATACAGAGGTTCTTTCCCTCTCCTCTGTGATACTGAAACAGTCTTTTGTTTCTATTTACAGACAAAGCGAACACCAGTCTTATTGTAAAGTTCCTTTTTTACTTTCTAGTAGTTTTAATTGTTTGCTGTTGCTTCTGATGTTTTCCCATTGAAAGCCTTAGCATTGAGCAAGGCTAAGCAATTGAGCCTTGCATTGCATCTCTGACTAAACAGGGCAGGGTGACAACTCCCCCCGCCCAAATGGGCTGTCACCAAGACACACTATACCCGGTACCTAATTTTTACTCCAAGTCCATAAAGCATACTTTTGATATAAATACATTATTCCTTAATTACCACCATTCATACAAATGGTTATGAATCTTGACAAGTCACAGGTTTTCTGTAGATACCTTACATGTTACTCTTTATGGATAAATATCCTGGAAGACATGTTTGCTGTAGTGAGTTTGTCAAGTCTGAGGTGGGAGTTGTTAGCAAAGAAAAGGACCCCTATTGCCAAGTGATCCTTCCTCTGCAGTGTGTGGGTGTGGTGAAAACCCCCCCAAGGTCACTGCCAATCCAACCTCAGGGAAAATTCCATCCTCACCCCGCAGATGGCCATCAGTTAGTCCCTGAGCATGTGAGCACGACCCATCCAGCCAAGCACCTGAGAGAGTGAATGCTCAGAGCCATCCCAGAACCCTGGCTCTCGCCATCCAATGTCCCACCTCCAGCCCTGGCCAGCCCTGATTTTTCAGCGGAAGGAGATTTAAAATAACCTCTCAGAATACACTAGGGGGAGAAAATCCCTTCCTGACCCTTGCGGTGGCCAGCTGAAATGTTCCTCAAGCTCACACTTCAGGAACATAAGACAAACAGGAGTGAGCCGCAGGGATGTTGATCCCTTCCCCTCCTCCCACCATCACAAACAATCCCGTCTTACACTTGCACTCAAATTCACCTAACTCTCTCTAAAACTAATTAAACTGTTTTCTCTGACAACTCCGCTTGGGAGGCTGTTCCAGAATCTCATTCTTCTGATGGTTAGAAACCATCACATCAGATATTAATTTCCTCCAGTGGAGATATTCTATGCTTAACAAGTCTGTTAAATGCAAATATTTGTATAACCACGTTAAAATTGAGAAGTCAAGTGCACATTTCAAGGAATCCAAAAGTGAACGGCCATAAAGACCTTGAACTGTTATGCATCCTCAGTTCTGTGTACTTGATTTTTAAGCCTCACCATTGCATGAATGCTAGATTTTGTACACCTCTACCTCGATATAACGCTGTCCTTGGGGGCCAAAAAATCTTACCGCGTTATAGGTGAAACCACATTATATCGAACTTGCTTTGATCCGCTGGAGTGCGCAACCCCGCCCCCCGGGAGCACTGCTTTACCGTGTTATATCCAAATTTGTGTTATATTGGGTCACGTTATATCGGGGTAGAGGTGTATTTAGTTTTATTGGCTTGTGTTAAGGAAACTTCAACTTCTGCACACTTAAAGTCACTCAGGATACTTGAAGCTGCTAAGGTACCTCAAAGTTTGAGTTTCAACAATCACCCAGGGGTTTAAGATGCTACAAACCACCCAACAGAAGAATGTTCCAATACATAGGCTCCCATCAGCCATAGGTATACAACTCAAACGTCTTTGACAGCTTTCAATTTTTCTACATAATTCTTATAATATAATCTAGTCTTTCTGATGAGTGTAGAAATGACTATTCATGCTACAAGCCTGTTTTATTAAAGATTAAGAAACCTTTGCTTCAAACAAACATGCTGTTTGTCCTACACTCTGCTTTTTAAAACAATCCTACCTAGCGTTGGGCTTCTGTGCCTGGAAGAATGAAACAAGAGAACATCTCTCTCTTCTGGGCTTTTGTGCAGCACTCTATTGAAACTGGAGATTGAAAGCTTGGTTGGCTGTGTTCCCCAAATCTGCTGAGTTCAATTATCTGGTAAATATGTTACTGGACTTGTTGAAGGCAGACAGGGAGAACTAACTTTTAGCAGATTTTAAGCAATAAATGTGACCTCCTTGTGCATAAAGTAGTTCACTCTGCTGCTAGGAGAGCAAATGGGGGCTGCTGCTTTGCTCACCAAACACAGACTTGGGTCTTGGAGCCAAAGACCTGGTTTGAATATAGTAGACTTCTGAGGGCTTGTCTCCACTGCAGAGTTAAGTTATAACTCAAGTTGGCTAGCCTGTCAGGGGGGTATAGGCTAACTAACACTCAAGTGAACAAAATGCAGCCACTACCACCACCACTCTGCGGTGTGGATGCAGGCTAGTGCCTCTTGACTGCCTCAGACCTCCAGTGTGTTCTCACACGTCTCCTCCACACATGCCCAGGACAGACAAGTTCTCCTGTAATTCACTGGGAAGAATTTATAGAATGGGTCAGCTTACCATAGCGCAAAGAACCATGAGCAATGCCCCCAGAAGTCTTAACAAAAAACACACAAGTGCAGCACCACTGTGGACACAGCAGCTCAACTATTATTTTGCAGTGTGGCTACTCTCACCCGAGATAGGCTACCTCCAGAGAAGTAACTTGAACTAACCATATTGTGAAGATGGAGTCTCAGTGATTGTATGGAGAGAAATAGAGACTAGCTACTGAGAACTATGTTATTTGTCTAAAGCATATCTTATTACAGTACCCATGTGGTGGTGGCCCCTGCCTACAGGTCTGCTACTTGGAAACAAGTGCAATAATTCTACTAGATGGTTCAGTTTCTTCACAACTTCCCCTCCAAACCAAAGTCACTTCTGAAAAGTGATTAGTGCTGCTGTGCTTCAATCAAACAAGGAAAAATGGTTTTCAGAAGACATTTAGCACAATGTGTTCCACGAGTTATTGATAGCAGAGGAGGAAGAGAGAAGATAGACAGGCGCGGTTTGCCACTGTAAGCCTGCAGAATCCAAACCTGATATGGAACTCAGCCTGAGCAGTTTTGTCACAGTCCTCATGCTATTTCACAGCAAGCGTATCAGTTCAAGGCTTTGTTCAGGACACAAAAAGGAATTAAAGCATTTACTTGCATAACACTGCTGGTGGTCACTAGCACCAATTCTTCTTCTGCTAGTCGCTGTGCTACAGCTTCACTATTCCTCACCCTCAATAAGCAAAAAATAGTCCATTAAGGCTTCCTAGAAAGATTGATGCCATCACTAGTGACTAGTTATTGCGGTCCCCCTCATACCGGGGCATTGACAACTGCTAGAGCACTTAAACACAAACCCAAAATGTTCGATCACAGAAACATTAAAATGTACCATATTGGAGGACAGGATGTTCCACGTGGGCACCAATGATACTGCCAAGAATGACCTTGAGCGGATCACTGCAGACTACGTGGCTCTGGGAAGAAGGATAAAGGAGTTTGAGGCGCAAGTGGTGTTCTCGTCCATCCTCCCTGTGCAAGGAAAAGGCCTGGGTAGAGACCGTCAAATCGTGGAAGTCAACGAATGGCTACGCAGGTGGTGTCGGAGAGAAGGCTTTGGATTCTTCGACCATGGGATGGTGTTCCAAGAAGGAGGAGTGCTAGGCAGAGATGGGCTCCACCTAACGAAGAGAGGGAAGAGCATCTTCGCAAGCAGGCTGGCTAACCTAGTGAGGAGGGCTTTAAACTAGGTTCACCGGGGGAAGAAGACCAAAGCCCTGAGGTAAGTGGAGAAATGGGATACCGGGAGGAAGCACGAGCAGGAGAGCGCAAGAGGGGAGGACTCCTGTCTCATACTGAGAAAGAGGGACGATCGATGAGTTATCTTAAGTGCCTATACACAAATGCAAGAAGCCTGGGAAACAAGCAGGGAGAACTGGAAGTCCTGGCACAGTCAGGGAACTATGATGCGATTGGAATAACAGAGACTTGGTGGGATAACTCACATGACTGGAGTACTGTCATGGATGGATATAAACTGTTCAGGAAGGACAGGCAGGGCAGAAAAGGTGGGGGAGTTGTGTTGTATGTAAGAGAGGAGTATGACTGCTCAGAGCTCCGGTATGAAACTGCAGAAAAACCTGAGAGTCTCTGGATAAAGTTGAGAAGTGTGAGCAACAAGGGTGATGTCGTGGTCGGAGTCTGCTATAGAACACCAGACCAGGGGGATGAGGTGGACGAGGCTTTCTTCTGGCAACTAGCAGAAGTTGCTAGATCGCAGGCCCTGGTTCTCATGGGAGACTTTAATCACCCTGATATCTGCTGGGAGAGCAATACAGCGGTGCACAGACAATCCAGGAAGTTTTTGGAAAGTGTAGGGGACAATTTCCTGGTGCAAGTGCTGGAGGAACCAACTAGGGGCAGAGCTTTTCTTGACCTGCTGCTCACAAACAGGGAAGAATTAGTAGGGGAAGCAAAAGTGCATGGGAACCTGGGAGGCAGTGACCATGAGATGGTCTAGTTCAGGATCCTGACACAAGGAAGAAAGGAGAGCAGCAGAATACGGACCCTGGACTTCAGAAAAGCAGACTTTGACTCCCTCAGGGAACAGAGGGGCAGGATCCCCTGGGAGAATAACATGAAGAGCAAAGGGGTCCAGGAGCGCTGGCTGTATTTTAAAGAATCCTTATTGCGGTTGCATGAACAAACCATCCCGATGGGTAGAAAGAATAGTAAATATGGCAGGCGACCAGCTTGGCTAAACAGTGAAATCCTTGCTTATCTTAAACACAAAAAAGAAGCTTACAAGAAGTGGAAGATTGGACAAATGACAAGGGAGTAGTATAAAAATATTGCTCAGGCATGCAGGAGTGAAATCAGGAAGGCCAAATCACACTTGGAGTTGCAGCTAGCAAGAGATGTTAAGAGTAACAAGAAGGGTTTCTTCAGGTATGTTAGCAACAAAAAGAAAGTCAAGGAAAGTGTAGGCCCCTTACTGAATGAGGGAGGCAACCTAGTGACCGAGGATGTGGAAAAAGCTAATTTACTCAATGATTTTTTTGCCTCTGTCTTCACGAACAAGGTCAACTCCCAGACCGCTGCACTGGGCAGCACAATATGGGGAGAAGGTGACCAGCCCTCTGTGGAGAAAGAAGTGGTTCAGGACTATTTAGAAAAACTGGACGTGCACAAGTCCCTGGGGCCGGATGTGCTGCATCCGAGGGTGCTAAAGGAGTTGGCGGATGAGATTGCAGAGCCATTGGCCATTATTTTTGAAAACTCATGGCGGTCAGGGGAGGTCCCGGATGACTGAAAAAAGGCTAATGTAGTGCCCATCTTTAAAAAAGGGAAGAAGGAGGATCCGGGTAACTACAGGCCAGTCAGCCTCACCTCAGTCCCTGGAGAAATCATGGAGCAGGTCCTCAAGGAATCAATTATGAAACACTTAGAGGAGAGGAAAGTGATCAGGAACAGTCAGCATGGATTCACCAAGGGGAAGTTGTGCCTGACTAACCTAATTGCCTTCTATGATGAGATAACTGGCTCTGTGGATGAGGGGAAAGCAGTGGATGTGTTATTCCTTGACTTTAGCAAAGCTTTTGATACGGTCTCCCACAGTATTCTTGCCGCCAAGTTAAAGAAGTATGGGCTGGATGAATGGACTGTAAGGTGGATAGAAAGCTGGCTAGATCGTCGGGCTCAACGGGTAGTGATCAATGGCTCCATGTCTAGTTGGCAGCCAGTTTCAAGCGGAGTGCCCCAAGGGTCGGTCCTGGGGCCGGTTTTGTTTAATATCTTTATTAATGATCTGGAGGATGGTGTGAACTGCACTCTCAGCAAGTTTGCAGATGACACTAAACTGGGAGGCATGGTAGATACACTAGAGGGTAGGGATCGGATACAGAGGGACCTAGAGAAATTAGAGGATTGGGCCAAAAAAAACCTGATGAGGTTCAACAAGGACAAGTGCAGAGTCCTGCACTTAGGACGGAAGAATCCCATGCACTGCTACAGACTAGGGACCGAATGGCTAGGTAGCAGTTCTGCAGAAAAGGACCTAGGGGTCACAGTGGACGAGAAGTTGGATATGAGTCAACAGTGTGCTCGTTGCCAAGAAGGCTAATGGCATTTTGGGCTGTATAAGTAGGGGCATTGCCAGCAGATCGAGGAACGTGATCGTTCCCCTTTATTCAACATTGGTGAGGCCTCATCTGGAGTACTGTGTCCAGTTTTGGGCCCCACACTACAAGAAGGATGTGGAAAAATTGGAAAGAGTCCAGCGGAGGGCAACAAAAATGATTAGGGGTCTGGAGCACATGACTTATGAGGAGAGGCTGAGGGAACTGGGATTGTTTAGTCTCCAGAAGAGAAGAATGAGGGGGGATTTGATAGCTGCTTTCAACTACCTGAAGGGGGGTTCCAAAGAGGATGGAGCTCGGCTGTTCTCAGTGGTGGCAGATGACAGAACAAGGAGCAATGGTCTCAAGTTGCAGTGGGGGAGGTCTAGGTTGAATATTAGGAAACACTATTTCACTAGGAGGGTGGTGAAGCACTGGAATGCGTTACCTAGGGAGGTGGTGGAATCTCCTTCCTTGGAGGTTTTTAAGGCCCGGCTTTACAAAGCCCTGGCTGGGATGATTTAGTTGGGAATTGGTCCTGCTTTGAGCAGGGGGTTGGACTAGATGACCTCCTGAGGTCCCTTCCAACCCTGATATTCTATGATTCTATGAGTTCTTGCTGTTAAACCATATGTTTCTGACTTGAAGTGGAAAAGGTTGAACTGCATCTCCTCAGTCATGCAAAGGGCTTGAGGAAGCCAAGATACAGTTGAAATGAAGCTTGGGGCCATCTGCATTGTAAAACTGAGCTTATTTTGAATAGCGCTGATCCCTCAACACAGCAGTTAAGTTTAGACAGGAACTTAAAGCCTCTGAACACTCAAGAACATTGAAGTATTTACCATAACAATTAACTTAAAAATACTCTGAACTTTGCTTTAAAGTCTAATTCTACTCTAAACCAGAGAGGGTTTAAAAAACCACATTAGGATTTCAGGTTTGTGCCTCAGCAACTTCAGATCAAATGGGCTCAAATTAACAAGTGGCGCTCTGCTCCCTCCCCCACAAAACAACTAGCCCTGCAAGTCAGCCTCGTCTTTGCTTCTCATCTCTCACCATCAGTAATAAGGCTTCTGCATGACTAATGAGCCTGAGTTACACCTCTGCTACCCTACTGTCTGCTGTGGGTTTGTGCAGGGACAACCAATTGGAGCTTAAAGAATCCAGCCAGCAATACTGAGAAACTGCTTTTAGCTCTAAGTGATTGTTTATGTTCCCTACAGTCACCAAGTGAAACTGACTCCACACACGGAGCAGACCTGAAATCCAAGACTGTTTTTGACATAATCCTTTTCAGAGTAGACTCGAACACAAAAGGCGGGTGAGGGTGGGTTTGAGCTGTTAAAGCTTTTGGGAAAGATTTTTGTGTGTTGCTCAAGATTTCAAATGAACCAAATACAGACAGCCCCCAAAAGTGTTAGACTATTTACATAACATGGTATATTTAAAATGTACAATTAAAGTGTTTCCACCTTCACTTACCTCCTGCAAGTCTGACCTCACAGCTACCTACAAGATGCTAGCTCTGCTTTGAGAGTTCAGGCAGCGCATTGCAGATTGTGCAGCCTTGGGAGGGGGAGCTTTCAGCCACCCTCTTGATTCTGGATGTTGTGGAGACCAGCACAGTCCTATGGTCTGCTCTTCAGCCTGAAGCAGCACCAAGTGATCGGTGCTGGGGGGGGGGGGGGGGGGGGGAGAAAGCGGGACAGACAGACAGCAGAGGATCACTTGATCTTGCTGGGTAAGCAAAAAAAACACTGGGTTTTAATATACTGTGGCTGTACTTAATGTTTCTGCTAGTTTGACAAATACTTCCAAAACATGTAATGGAGGAGACCAGCAGACCCAAAGGACTAGAACTTTTAAAATAGTCAAAATGTTCAATGTAGCCACTGTATTTCATCTCATTATGTGGGTCATAGACTTTAAATCATTGTAATGGTAATAATGGAAGCTGCTTTGAACTTTCAGATCAGCCCCTTTGCAAAACGTTACTCAGCGGGACAGACATTTACAGAGGTTTTAATTACTATCAGGCAACAGCTTTTGACACTTAGCGACTCAGAAATTGTCTATCTGTGTTGGATAACCTTGGTTTGGTGTGGGTGAGTGGGTAGGTGTCCAAATCTCTGTTTTGGGGACTGACTGTACAACTGCTCCATGTGCAGAACTCCTGTTGAAATCCGTGGGAGTCTCTCACACACACACAACTTCAAGGATTGGGGTCTACATTTGTTATTGCCTATTTCCAGGCCCCTCTGTCATGACACAGTGGTGGACAAACCAAATCTAAGTGGCTCTGTGACCCTGTGCACCAGGTTGCAACAGCCTGAGTGGGGAGTTGAGCCCAGACCATCAGGACAGGCCACTGTGGGGTGAATGCCTCTCCACCGCCCCCCTCACTTGTAAGGTTTTAGAAGGGCAGGGGCCTCGGTTTCAGATGTTACTGGGCCTCCAAAATCCTCCATGCGGCCCTGCCTATCCGTTTATCATGTATCTGTATGAGATACTTGATGACTACACCCATCACTGTTCTTGACAGTGCTACAACACTCTAAGAATAGTATTAAAAACTTACTAGTTCTCTTAACTGCAATGACGACCCAAAAAAGAACCTGTCAGGGCACTTTACTGCTCCTTTAGGATGTATAAAGGTCACCTCCCACTCCCTCCAAAAACAGTCATCTGCTTTTTTCACATCAGAAAACTCAGATCTTCACTTCCCTCCCGGTTGTGGAACTCGGATGGTGAAATCACACCCTGCCAAAATTAGAACTGCAATTTTTCCTGACCCCAGCTGAGAGGGGGTGGGAACATGGAAGTGTATCAAATACTTTATGGGGGGGACATATACCCCTACATAATGAAGCAGGAGTGTAAGTGCCAATACATTTTTTCCTACCACCCTTTGAAGTTTTTAGCTCCAAGTAGCACAGGACAGTGTTGTCCCTGGTTAATGTAGAGAAGGCATGACTGCTAAGGTAGCAGGATGTACATTAATAAATCCTCAGAATGAACAATTCATTTCCATAGTAACTTTAATAGTACATCTTATATTGCGGTATCTGGTACAAAAGGATAATTGAATTGCTTGATTAGTGACTTTTCTATATAATTTATATTCTGGAAAAAAAATAATGTGTAAAGCTTAAAAAAGTACCCAGCATCTAAATATTCCCCAGAAGAAAATGAATGATTTTTTTAAGTGAAAGTCACATCCAGTACAAAAGTGAAAGTTACATCCAGTGACAGTTTAGATGTTGCATACTAAATGTGGAGAAAATAATGCATTCTAAAAAATAAAGTAGGACTCCTTTGAGAGTGCTTAACTGATTGTCAGTACCGATCTGTATGGAAACAGTACCATAGCATAGATTCCCACTTCTGTACATTCATTATGATCTCTCCTCCACCCCAAGGGCCCTATGAAATTTACAAGTCTTCCCCCATGATTCCATTCAGATTTTTATTTTTATAAATAAATTAGATTGGACTTTCCAAAAGCCTTTAATCTTCAAAAGATTTGTTGTTCTGCATACTTCATTCTAGATCATTTATTCCTTGATTTTCTCTTTCTGCTCAAACTGTAAGCATCTCTAACTTCATGATCACTAGCACAACATACAGACACAATCCCCTCACTCCCCACATCATCAGTGTTTTAGGCACAACAACCAGATTTTGTCCTTTTTGCTGACTTGTAATTGGTTAGGTCTACAGTTTGTAGTGGCCCCTCAGCTTGCTGCCGTAAAATTATTGGTACTACCATATCAAATATGGTTTCAAAGAGGTAGTCCACCTTATAGCCTGTTTTTGCGCTGGTCTCAAAGCACATTTTCTCAGCTGCTGGAACATCCTTCTCATCCAACATTTTGTATTTCAGTATCTTTTTGTAGAGTGCAACAGCATCATCCAGGTGGACTTGTTTTTGGACCTTGGTAGAGATGCAACTGGTGACAGGCTTTTCAGGTCTATTTTCCTCTTCTGTTTCTAGTAATAAGGCATATTCATTTGTGAGGTCAACTTTGTTTCCAACAATAGCAAAGATACAGTCGGTGCTAGCAGTGTCGGTCAGTGCCAAGAATCTATCTTCCAGTTCTATCAGGCTTTGCAAGTTGTTTACATCATATGTAAGGATCACAGCAGCTGCTCCTCTACAGTACATAGAACCAAGGCCATGAAATTGCTCCCGTCCTGGAAAAGATTAAAAAAAAAAAAAAAAAAAAAGTTAACAAATTGAACTAAACCATTAATAACAAAGAGCCTAGCTTCACAAGCAAGTTTCAAAACCAAAAATCAAAAGGACGCAGCACTAAAGGGGGGAACCTACCATTTACACTATCTTCAACTTTTCTATACTTTTGCTAATAAGTGCAATAATATTGCAGTGAAAAATTGCCAAGTCCAAAGGCTACTTGCCTTACGCACTGATGATTTTTACTAATGGGCTATTAAACAAGGCTTTTGATGCTATGTTTTCAGAAACTGTATGCATGTTGTAAAAGCAAAAATGTGTGCATATTAGTTCATTCAAGTTGTGTAATCAGTTATAATGAACTGCGAACTAAATTACTAATAAAAACCTCATACTATCACAAGCAAGCTTCAAAAGCAAAAATCAAAAGGACACAGCATCAGAGCTAGGCTCTGTATGTGTAATCGGCCAGTTGCATCTAATTGACTATTTATGTTTGCAGGTACCATGACTTCATACTCAGCTATAATAGATTGAGTATGAAAATTCAGCCCAGGCACACAAGCTCTCTGAATACATGCAGTTCTGAAATTCTGGCCTCTGAAGTCAGTGACTCTAGAAGAATTGTGAAAAACAAAATTAATCTTATTGTACATCTCCACAGCTCTCAGGTCAGTGAGTATTCCAACAGTTACCTTAACAAGACAAGAGCTTGTAACACCTGGTATATCAGAACCTATATACTAAGGTGCCCTCCATAAACACTCTATCAAATCTGCAAGACACCTATCACTATAGGATCTAGATGCCTGCCCCAGTTTTATCACCATTACCCCGTTCAGTATAATGCCTACAGCCACCACCAAGTGGCACAGTTTTAATATGATCTCAGTAACTAGTAGGAAAGAACATTGTGTCCCCCTCACTCAGTGTGTAGCTGTTTTTAAATTTCTACCTGGCCCACTGGAAAGAGCAGCCCTGGCCCTCGGACCTACACCCTTTTTTTGACATTTGTTTTGAGTTAAAATGTGATGGTTGCATTATTCATTTAACCTTTCTATAGTGGAGGGAAGGAAAACAGCAGTCTACCAGTAGCCTCTTGAGAATATTGTCCTAAGGGAAATACCAGTCAGAAAATAGGAAGTAAAAATATTGCCACTGATTTACAGAGAACTGCAGCCTACTCAAAATGCATGTACAAATATAGAATTTCATGGCAGGTTTTTCTATTGAGCCTTAGAAGATACCAGATTTCATTCAAAATCAGTAAGCCCAAACAGGTGACGAGTTTCAGGGTCACTGGTTTAGATACAGTGAGACACAGTGGGTGAATTCCAAAGCCTGGTAACATCCACCTCCATGCTCCCATGCCTCAACTCCTCTTAAAACCAAAAGGGTTGAGGAGGACTGAGTAGAGGGGTGAACAAAGAGATCACAGGAGCAGAGATCACTTCCTAGAGGTTTCCTCTCCATAAACGTGTCAGGATCCTGGTAACACAGGATCAGGTTCAGCATGTGGGAGAGAGAGAAACTCAAGTTTACCCTGGGTGGGACAGATGATGCTATTTGCACCAGATGTGACGCCTTCCTCTGCAGCATGGGGCATGGGTCACTTGCAGATTTAAACTAGTGTAAATGGTGGATTCTCTGTAACTTGAAGTCTTTAAACCAAAATTTGAGGACTTCAGTAACTCAACCAGAGGTTATAGGTCTATTAACAGGAGTGGATGGGTGAGGTTCTGTGGCCTGCAATGTGCAGGAAGTCAGACTAGATAGTCATGATGGCCACTTCTGGCCTTCAAGTCTATGAGCTGTATTGAATCAGCTGCCCTAGCCATGCCCTGTCCCTAGAAAGAAGAACCTGCTTTCATGAAGATGGTAGCTCCTAGACTGGGAGAGTTGCAGGCCCCTGTGACTTCACTCCCTGCATCTCAGTGCTCCCAAAGTGTGCACCAGAAGCCCAGAAAAGCATAATTTTTTTTTGTCTTACTGATTTTGAATAAAGTCACTCATCTTGGGCAAGCTTTCTACTATTGTGGACTCTTCCAAGAAGCTGGAGTGAATTAGACCCAATATTTAGTCCCATAGATGCATAATCATGTGAAAAGTACAAAGGCAGATATTAGACTGCTTTACAGACATGTACAAAAACATTTGACTCAATGTAGCATCTAGGCATTCACTTAAATTGCTACAAAACGGAATCGTGGATAAACAAACTTGTGTACCTATTTATCAATCAAGGATAAAAAACAGGACATGCCAACCAAGGCTCTCAAGCAAGAGAGGGATGTCATCTCAACCCTAGCTTTTTCAACACTGATTTATGTATAATATGACCTACCGATTCTACTGGTACCATCCCCAAAAGTAGGGCCTTCCATTAAACAACAGACAGAATATCTTCCATGCTCACATTATCATTTGCACAAGATGATCTCAGATAGTCTAAACTTTCCAGGAAGATCCTACAGTGTACTTGTGCCCGACAGAAAGAAGAAAAGCCAGGATCTTTAATAGAAGTCCAGAGAAAGCAAACTAAGATTTTATTGAAGATACAAAAACTAAGCAAAATTAAGATGTGTAGCTTCAGTCAATGTCAAGCAATACAAGTGTTGCCAATAAGATATTTTAAGTGAAAAAGAATGATTTATGAAATCACTAACTGGGCTGGTTAAGTTTAGATAACTTCCAGAACTATCC
This sequence comes from Emys orbicularis, assembly GCF_028017835.1. Taxonomy (NCBI): domain Eukaryota; kingdom Metazoa; phylum Chordata; order Testudines; family Emydidae; genus Emys; species Emys orbicularis. The sequence goes on along the minus strand of NC_088683.1, from coordinate 259,553,692 downwards.
AATTCACACACCTAAACAAAGAAAAAGGGAAGAAGCCAGTATACTTTGATGGGAAGCTTGTCTGACAGAAGGATTCCCAGCTAAAACATTAGTTCACCTAACCTCTTTTTAAAGGTCTTGAATCAAGTCCACAGTCCTTCAGGGATGAGAACTTTACAAAGAGATGATCACTGACACCAGATTAATATTTTCATGTCCCAGATTACAAGGCCATATGTGCCAATTTAGGAAGACAAATGAAGGTATTTCACAAGACTTTAATCTTCAGAAGCAGCAAATCCATGCTTAGAGGTGTGCTGTGCACTTCTTTGCTCATGTATATTTGAAAGACAGACCAACTGGAGTGTGTTTAGATTGGAAATATCTGCAGAGATCTAGATTTCCAGTTTTGCTTTCCATACTTTAAAATAATCACATCATTTTCATTAGAACCCTTACATTACAATGTGGCCTGGAAGACACAAATAGTTCTGTTTTTCCCACTTCATCTATCTAAACCAGAAAATCCAGCCTCAAAATTGTTAGCTCCAACTATTCGACACTGAAACAATACAGGTATTTGTTCCATGGCATACATAAGCAGATCTAATCTATTCTCTTGTACAGCAGAACATGAACCATGAAATTCTTAGTTACATTCCAGAAGTTGATTGCAGTCAATCTTCAATTAGAACTCAGAATGGAATTGGCAAGTTGACTAACTTTGCTTTTCTCCTGCTTTGCATTAAATATGCCTATGGAATGGAAAATAGAGCCTCTCCCCCACACGTAAAGCAAGTCAGCCCACAACATAATCTACTTAAACATGCTGCAAAAATGTCTGATTTCTAGTTGGGTTGTGACATCTGTTGCTTCCTGACATTTGCCACATTTCTTCAAAATTAACAATTTAAATTAAACCAATCCTGATTTGAGAAATAAATAGAGTATAGACAAAGAATTTAATCGAACAAATCTGACTTATCCTACAGCAGAGGTTCTCAAACTATGGTCCGTGGACCACCAGTGGTCCCCGCGCTCCATTCAGGTGATCCGTGGATAGTTCCCTCTAAGGTGCGCGCCTGGGCGGCCACACACAAGAGAATGAAGGGCCACCCACCTAATTACTGAAGCCGCACAGGCATGGCTCCACTAATTAGGTGCCTGGACCCTGGAAAAGATGCACATATAAGGTGAGGTGGTGGCCTTGGGGGGAATAGGGGACAGGTGGGAGGGGGAGGAAATTGGGATGTGCAGGGCTGCGGCAGCCAGAGAAAGAGGCAACTTTCCCCAGCTCCAGGGCTGCGGGTTCCAGGGAGACCCCCCCCCCTCCTTCCCAGCCTCAGCTTTGGGGCTGCCGCGGTGGGGGAGAGAAGGCACATCCATTGCATTAGAAAGGTAAGACTACTGATATTAAAATATGAGTTGTGTGCTTTTATTTGCAGAACAAAAAAAAGTTTATTATTATTATTTTTTTAATATAGAGAGCTTTTATCCAAAGCGCTTTACCATAGTTAGCTAACGATACAAACAACATTTGGAAAGATCATTAAGTGGTCTGCCGAGACCCTCAGCAATTTTCAAGTGGTCCGCGAAAAAAAAAAGTTTGAGAACCACTGCACTACAGGATGCCACTGACAGGGTCCCAGCACCAACAAAAACAAAAAAAACCCACCCTACTACTACTACAGTAAAATCCATTTTTTCACAGAAATGAACATCACTGGTCTGTGACCATTTAGAGCTTAGGGAAAGTAACAAATCATCTGACCCCTACCCAAAACACACAGCTTTTCAAGCAGTAGGTAAAACTAATGGCAAACCCATTTTTTATATAAAACATATTTCTCTGATAATACCCAGAATCATCCGAGATGAAAACAAAAACAAAAATTAAAGTCACAGAAATTGGTGTGTCCATAAGAGGCGGGTCTCCAAGGAACTTCCAGAGCAATCATACTCCGGCAGAGCAAGTTAAAAAGCTGTTGCAAAACTGGGGGGGGGGGGAAATGCAAAACAAAAGGGGGGGGGAGAGGGACAACCCAAGAAGAAAAGTCTTCCAGAAAACCCTGAGAAAAAGTAACACCATGCTGGTGTCAGTTTTAGGAAAGGAAGTCTTTAATCTGGAGGCCCATGAAGAAATAATAATTGAGGAAAGCATATAGGGTTTTGTAACTTTTCAGTAGGAGGTCAAAAAGCACTATGTTTAAAACACAAGAAAGAGGTCTGGACACTTTCTAAAGAAAGGATCTATGTAGCTGACTTGTCTTTCATATACTGATTTTCCAAGACTTTTCCTCTGCGATTCTGAAACAAAGGAGAGACAGATGGTGGATTAGAGAGGAATTAAGAAAGTGGAACATAAAATATCACTAGAGTTCTCTCTTCAGATACAATTCTTTTATCGGAATCTTAATTCTCAGATCTGAGAGAGGCAAGAAGTACCTTATATCCTAAGTGAATGAAAGAGGAAGAATCTGATTCTCAAGGAGAAGGCTGCAGCACTACACTTGTAGTAAGCCCCTGGCATCTAGCCAAGCTCATAAAAGAAACCACTCACGGGGGGAAATCCCCTAAGAATTCTGCTGCAGTGAGACTGAGCTTCAAATGGACAACATTAGACAGATCATAAAAGTCTTTATAGATATAAGTAAAGATCTGTTGATATAACTAAAGCTGGGCAGCCTATGGATACGAGTAGTTCAGTAAATTACTTCTCAACTTCTCATGGGGGACTTCAATCACTCTGACATCTGCTGGGAGAGCAATACAGCAGTGCACAGAATCCAGGAAGGTTTGGAGACTGTTGGGGACAACTTCCTGGTACAAGTGCTGGAGGAACTAACTAGGGGCCATGCTCCTCTCATCCTGCTGCTCACAAACAGGGAAGGATTGGTAGGGGAAGTAGAAGTGGGTGGCAACCTGGGCAGCAGAGATCATGAGATGGTCGAGTTCAGGATCCTGACTAAAGGAAGAAAGGAGAGCAGCTGAATACGGACCCTGGGCTTCAGAAAAGCAGACTGACTCCCTCAAGGAACTGATGGGCAGGATCCCATGGGAGGCTAATGTAGAGGGGGAAAGAAGTCCAGGAGAGCTGGCTGTATTTTAAACAAGCCTTGTTAAGGGCTCAGGAACAAACCATCCCAATGTGCAGAAAAAAATAGCAAATATGGCAGGCGACCAGCTTGGCTTAACAGAGAATCTGCGGTGAGCTTAAACACAAAACAGAAGCTTACAAGAAGTGGAAACTTGGACAGATGACTAGGGAGGAGTATAAAAATATTGCTCGAGCATGCTGGGGTGTAATCAGGAAGGCCAAAACACAATTGGAGTTGCAGCTAGCAAGAGATATGAAGGGTACCAAGAAGGGTTTCTATGGGTATGTTAGCAACAAGGTGGTGGTCAGGGAAAATGCGGGACCCTTACTGAATGGGGAAGGCAACCTAGTGACAGATAATGTGGAAAAAGCTGAAGTACTCGATGCTTTTTTTGCCTCGGTCTTCACAACAAGGTCAGCTCCCAGACTGCTGCACAGTATGGGGAGGAGGTGAGCGGCCCTCAGTAGTGAAAGAACAGGTTAAGGACTATTTAGAAAAGCTGGACATGCACAAGTCCATGGGTCCAGATCTAATGCATCCAAGGGTGCTGAGGGAGTTGGCTGATGTGATTGCAGAGCCATTGGCCATTATCTTTGAAAACTCGTGGCGATCGGGGGAGGTCCAGGACGATTGGAAAAAGGCAAATATAGTGCCCTTATTTTAAAAAGGGAAGAAGGAGAATTCAGGGAACTACAGCCCGGTCAGCCTCATCTCAGTCCCTGGAAAAATCATGGAGAAAGTCCTCAAGGAATCCATTTTGAAGCTCTTGGAGGAGAGGAAGGTGACCAGGAACAATCAACATGGATTCACCAAGGGCAAGTAATGCCTGACCAACCTGATTGCCTTCTATGAGGAGATAACTGGCTCTGTGGATATGGGGAAAGCGGTGGATGTGATATACCTTGACTTTAGCAAAGCTTTTGATACAGCCTCCCACAGTATTCTTGCCAGCAAGTTAAAAAAGTATGGATTGGATGAATGGACTACAAGGTGGATAGAAAGCTGGCTAAATCATCGGGCTCAACGGGTAGTGATCATCAATGGCTCACTGTCTATTTTGCAGCCAGTATCAAGCAAAGTGCCCCAGGGGTTAGTCCGGGGGCCTGTTTTGTTCAACATCTTCATTAATGATCTGGATGATGGGATGGACTGCACCCTCAGCAAGTTTGCAGATGACACTAAGCTGGGGGGAGAGGTAGATACGCTGGAGGGCAGGGATAGCATACAGAGGGACCTAGACAAATTAGAGGATTGGGCCAAAAGAAATCTGATGAGGTTCAACAAGGACAAGTGCAGAGTCCTGCACTTAGGACGGAAGAATCCCATGCACTGCTACAGACTAGGGACCGAATGGCTAGGCAGCAGTTCTGCAGAAAAGGATCTGGGGATTACAGTGGACAAGAAGCTGAATATGAGTGAACAATATGCCCTTGTTGCCAAGAAGGCTAACGCATATTGGGCTGCATTAGTAGGAGCATTGTCAGCAGATTGAAGGAAGTGATTATTCCCCTCTATTCAGCACTGGTGAGGCCACATCTGGAGTATTGCATCCAGTTTTGGGACCCCCACTACAGAAAGGATGTGGACAAATTGGAGCAAGTCCAGCGGAGGACAACCAAAATTATTAGGGAGCTGGGGCACATGACTTATGAGGAGAGGCTGAGGGAACTGGGCTTATTTAGTCTGCGGAAAAGAAGAGTAAAGGGGGATTTGATAGCAGCCTTCAACTACCTGAAGGGGGGTTCCAAAAAGGATGGAACTCGGCTGTTCTCAGTGGTGGCAGATGACAAAACAAGGAGCAACTGTCTCAAGTTGCAGTAGGGGAGGTCTAGGTTGGATATTGGGAAACACTATTTCACTAGGAGGGTGGTGAAGCACTGGAATGGGTTACCTAGGGAGGTGGTGGAATCTCCATCCTTAGAGGTTTTTAAGGCCTGGCTTGACAAAGCCCTGGCTGGGATGATTTAGTTGGGGTTGGTCCTGCTTTGAGCAGGAGGTTGGACTAGATGACCTTCTGAGGTCTCTTCCAACCCTAATCCTCTATGATTCAACAGAATGTTGTTCATTAAAAGTGTGAGGACAACCAGTGAAATAATAAATGTGTTAGTGACACCATGGGGAAACAAATGAGGGGATTGACAACACCGATTTTTGTTTGCATACGCACACAAGAAATATAGACACTGTTCTTTGATAGTCTCTACCCCTATGTTCCCGTCCCCCCAGCATGACTCAGGGGATTAAATCTTGGCCTCACTGACATCACTGGGAGTTCTGCCATTGAGTTCAAAGAGGTCAGAGGTGTTTAGTTGCCTATCAAAGGTGGGAGTTTATTTGTTCTAAGGGTTCTCTTCCACTTCCCTAGACCTGCCACAAGAAGGTAGGCACTTTAGTAGCGGGAAGTGTACAACAGCAAGGAGAGGTACACAGTTTTGGTAGTTTGGGGACAGAAATATGTAAAAGCCAACACAGAAGTGTTAAAATGAGAGGAGAGGGGGGAAAAGAATGAGTGAAGACAAATGAATGACTCAACAGTTAGCTGAATTATTATATAGTATAATTAGAACTGGTCAGAAGATGGAATTTCCATTATGTGGGAAGTTCTGACATTTCGAAATTTGAAATCCTATTAAATCAAGAAGTTACTTATTACTCAGTGACTCTAGTCATTATGAAGGGGTTTCAGAAAACATTATCTTTGTTTTAAATCAATTCAAATTAATACAGCAGAGTGTACTTTGGCTACATTAGAATTCAGTATTAAAAACTTAACACCCCAAAAGGATTTACTTTCATCTTTGTGAAAGGAGGTAAAAACCTCTAGTGGAAGATATGATGTTTAACTCAAAGGACTAAATATGATTAAGAGATACAAAAAGTCAACACAAAACTAAAGACGACCCTATTACATATCTGTCCTTAGGAAACACTTTGAAACAGGGACAAGAAAAAGTGGTCTCAAGGAAAAAAATGTTTGGGACAAGTCTCTAGCACTGAAGAGTAACAGGCCATTATCTCTCAACCAATTTCTTTTCCAAACACACTAGGTTTCAATTGATAAACCAAGTCAAACACACCTATATCTTATCCTAAAAGGGGATTTCGATGGCAGGAAAGTTACAAACAATCTATGGCCCTAACCAAAGTCAAAAACACTTTTTAAAACAATCACTCTGAAGGAATCTGGAACTCTAGAGTCTAAAGCTTTTTACTGCAGATGCTAAGCAAGACTGATACAAAACCAGAACATTGTTTATCTCTATAAGCATGAGGACTATGGGACTGAAACAGCGGCACCTGAATAAAAAGTGCATTCACTTAAACTTTCTGAAATAGTAATAATAATTAAATCTAACATCATCTCCTTTGACAGACTACAAACACCACATAGGTAATATCATACAGTCACATCATCATGCTCCAACTGAAGTAATCGCTTTTTTTTTGTTTTTTGTTCAAATAAAAGAGCCCTCAACAAAGCTACAGACTGAACTGTCCACAGGACATGACCCAGACCTAATTATTTAAACCACTATCCAATAATATGAGAAAGGTATTATTCCAATTAACTTTAAGGAATGCAAGGGAAGTGATGATGAGATGTCTATCAGTAGAACCCCCGCTCCCCAATCTTAAACAACCATCATACAAGTTGAAGAGAAGTCACAAAACCCACCACCAATCCATCCACCCACTAGAATCTACTCATGGAAATAGGTTTGAACAAAACTTGTATCATATTAGCAGCTATGGGCCTAATATTAGGGGTCTTTATATTAATGCAGTGAATCTACATCATCTGAATCCCTCCCCTGCTCAAGTTAGGAATTCAGGAAGTCAAATACTCTCTCCTCTCAAAAGAAAGAGAGCACAGAAACTATTACAGACGCCCCCCCAACTTACGCAATCGTTCCGTTCCAAAAAGCCTTGCGTAACTCAAATTTCGCATAAATCGGAAACGTATACCCATACGTTACACAAAAATTTCCGCAACTCGAAAATCCTATTCCTGGCTTATGGAACTTTTTCCGTAAGTGCGAATTTGCGTAAGTCGGGTCTTGCGTAACCCAGGGAGCGTCTGTATAAATATCTTTATGCAACAGTTAATCTTCTGGATAATGCTCTAAAAAGGTATCTAGTTCGTGTTAACAGGACTATGTTAACACAAACTAGATACCATTAAGAGTGTGCAGCAGGGTCTACACGGGGCACTTACAAAGCATAATATGTTAGCGCTCTTTACAAATCACACTCCTGTAATATGCTTTGAGGTGCTGTGTAGACAAGCTCTATGCCATTTTAGAGCATGCCAGCTCTTAGGTGAGCAGCACAGATACAGTGAACTGATTAACCTGCTGAGATTATCTTTCCCCCTCCCCACCCCACCCCAAAAAACCCCCCCACCTCTGCTGGTACTCATCTCAGAGTTAATACAAACATCCCATGTCAAATTAATTAATATGGTGAAATAAAAAGCAGAATAAAAAAGTACAAACATTAGGGAAAAAATAAGAGAGGAGAGGTTGGTTTTACCAAATAAAGGCCTACTACTGGGCACGTTTGCTTAAATGTTAAGGGGGGATGGAGGGGGAGGATTGGGCTTATGCCCTGTTTCTGCTTCTTTAGTATTTCTAAAGACCTGAAACGGTTTTATATATTAGACATTTAGGTTCTGCCTACCCTGGAAGAATGTGACTGGAAAGGTAGTATACACGAGGGCATCACAAGCAGCATTTAGAGTTCTAATTCCTATTTTTAATAAAAGAAATCTTTGTTAAAGACTCAGTACTCTTGGCCATTCAGTTAAAGGTGGAAAGGGCTTACAACAAAAATACCTCCCACTCTGTTCCTCCAAAAAATTCAAGATATTCCCAAGTTAAAAACAAGCAGGCTAAAAACAAACAAAGAAAAATAACCAAACCAAAACCAAAACACTACTGCAAAAAGATGGCATACGTCCAGTTTTATAAAAATCCTTTGCAGGTCACCCTTAAAGTGATTATTGTTCACAGTGAAGCCCCAAAACAGCCACTACACGCTGGAAGAAAACACGCCAAATATAAAAAGACAGACATTAGCCATGGCTAAATTAACAGAGACCCCAAAACTTTCAATACATTTAGTACAGTGCATATACATTAGCACAGCTTTTTACATTTGGAATAAGACATTCAGTAAACTTAATTCTTTCCCCATCTTCTAAGTCTCCACAGAAGGAAATTTAGGTAACTGATCCTAAAAACATTTATGGACGTGCTTAACTTTACTCTTGAAAAATTCCAGGACATCCTTGGGGCTACCTAAGAAAATTTAAGCAGGTATCCTTTGAGCACTAGGTCTTAGATTGTACCCTGAATTAAAAACTGGGTAGTTTTAAGAAATGGGAGACTAGAAAAGTCTTAAGAGGTTTTCCCAGCTCCAGAGAGGGTGGGGGTGGAGGGTGGGAGGAGATGCTTGAGAAGTTATACATAGATTAAATATAAATTTATAAATTTAAGAATTCTCATTCATTCTTTCAATATTTACAGATTAGACTAAATTCTAATTAGCTAAATTCTAATAGGGAGCTGGTATGTAAAAATCCCTTAGTTATAGACTCATTAAAAAAAAAGAGAATTTCTAACATCTACACATTTTTACAGACCCTTCATACAAGTGTACTTTGTACGTATATGTGTTTATTTTTCACAGAGATCATCAAAGGGAGAATGGCAAAAATATAGCTATAATGCCTGACAACTTCCAAGAAACTACTGCAAGACACCTCATCAGTAGTATCTGATGCAGGAGGGAGGAGGAGGAGGAGGAGAGGAAAATACACACCTCTACAGAGATATCTGCCGGCAAAATTATGGGGAGAAAGATAACCAATATTCCTAAGTGATGCTAATAAAAAATTAGGTAACAGATTCAACCACCAACAAAATGCACACTACCCAAAGTTCCTTTAGTTTAACTTCAATTTGTTTAGACAAAATATTTATTTATGGTGAGAACCAGAATGCACTAGTAGCAAACAACTGGAAGAAAAGCACTTCCTACTTTCATGACTTGGTATCTCATGAGCTGGAAACAGGAGACACCAACCATATAACTACTAGACAGAAGAGACAGAGCACAAAGAAAAAGGAAAGAGTTTACTTAGTGAACTTGGAAGACTCAAATATAGCTGAGACTAATATATTCTGATTCCAAAGCCCCAATACAAATATTACTAAGCTAAATGATTGGCATGTTACAAATAAGATTTGTATGATAGGTTACAAGTGAGATTGTCAAACGGGGAGGAGGGAGAAGATTCTGTACTTTGTATGGATGTGGGTGGGTGAAGGAATTGGCTGGAACTTTAAGTAAATAAATAAAGTTCCCCCTTAACAGAAGTATCATGAGACGACTTCTTCATTCTAAATATAACAGAATTAGAGCAAAGTCTCACAAAAAACAGAAGTGTCCCTATGTAATTCCTTATAGAAGCATGGCTGTTTATTCTGTTTATTGCTTTATTTTTCTTTTAAAAACAAAACAGGGTTCATTGCAAAGCAACACCAAAAAGTGAATGACAGCAAGTGTCCTTAGCTTTGCTTCCTCTTTCTTCAGTTTAAAAAAACAACAAACATTTTTATTATGGCCACAACTGAATTGTGTTTTATTGACAAGATAGTCCCCTGTACATAAAAGGGCAGAATATGATTCTATCAGACAGCCCTACCAATGTCGCCTCAGTGGTGGTCCTGCCTTTTCAGAGGCCAACACTCTATTGTCAAACAGCTGTGTACATCTGGGTAAAACAGTTTAATCAATTGGCACAACTAACATCTGTTTAACAATTGCTATAGAACAACTACTCAAGAAGTGCATAAGCAGCCATATTTTGGCAAGATTAATACAAAATGTTTGTATAAAATAACCAATTTGAATGGATTAATTCCTAAAACTGCTAGTGCTGAGCCATATGCAAAATTAATGTGAATATGCTGTACTAAGAGCCATATGCCACCCACTAGTAGACATGGATAGTGACATATGAGCTCCTCAAGGCCAAATTCGTCCATCCTAGTTTATTTTGTTTCTGAAGAAAGCACAAAAACCTTTTTTCACAATTAATAAAAAAAATTACATCTGCATAGCACACGCTAGGGCTGTCATACAACCGACAGTGCAGCCCCAAAGCCTCCAAGTGTCAGTTATTTTTCTTTATCCGCTTACTTTCTGAAAGATCTGGTTTACTGAGCAGTTGCTTTAAGATATACACCTTTACCCCGATATAATGGGACCCGATATAACACGAATTCGGATATAATGCGGTAAAGCAGTGCTCCGGGGGGGCGGGGCTGCGCACTCCGGCGGATCAAAGCAAGTTCGATATAACGCGGTTTCACCTATAACGCGGTAAGATTTTTTGGCTCCCGAGGACAGCGTTATATCGAGGTAGAGGTGTATTGCTACAGGGCTGCAGTCATATTTCAGATTCACTCAGGAATGACTTTCTTTAAGGACACATGCTGGCAGAAGCCCCCTATGAATTGATCCATAACAATATTCTGTTGTTCCGGAGAAAGAACTGTCAAGACACAAAAACCTAGATCAAAGTCCACATTTAAGAACATTACAACTGAGATCGCATAAATTTTGAACACGCAGCTTAGCTTTTTAAAGAGTAATCAGTAACACAATGTGAATTTGTTTAAAATTGGTTTTGTTTCTCCAGATAGTAACTGGGTTCGCTATTTTTTAAACCATGAGACTGCTAAATTAAAGCGTGGGCACGCATGCCCCCCCCCCCACACACACACACCGCTAGCTAGAATCTGCTAATGGATGGATCCATTAGCACCACCTTCAAGGTGTGCAATGTCACAGCACAGTAGCTATCAAAAACTGAAATACACAAAGACTCAAATACAGATATAGTTCACAGGGTGTACAAGGATACCATTTACGATGGCAAACTAGAAAAGAGTTAACCACATTGCAGTGTATACATAGAAAAGCTTAATTACAGTTAAATCTTGCAGCAGTTCAGCAAATCTCTCTCCGGGGTACAAACACACTCTTGACTCAGGTTTAGCAAATACAGCTCAAGATACTTTCATATCTTGAATTATTCAACTGTAGAATAATTCAAAGTAATCCCAGAACATTTTTAGTCTACCCTCCCACTCGAGCCCAATGAAAATGTTCTTCAGTGGGGCCTATTTGAATAATCATTGTGTGTTTTCCACATTATTTTTTCACTGGATATCCTGACGTTCTTTACATTTCTTGCATTTACAAGTAATCCCTCTCAACATACATACTGTATGTTGATAGCCTCAATGTTTAGAGGAGACTGTCAGTCTTTATGACTTGTTAACACAGTCTTTAGGAGTGGCTTCCCTTCCACTGTACTAATCTCTTGGTCCCTGGAGTCTAACAATTACTGATACCAAGAATTACAGATAAACATCATCAGATGTTATATTCCTTCATTTGTACTAATTTATCATATTTCTCTACCTAAATTATCCTGCTTAACTACTGTCTCCATTTTCACTCTGGAATTGGTGGTAAAGACTTGTTTCATTTAAAAGGCAAGACCTGTTGGACATTCCTAGAGAAAGAACCTAATCACCTTCCAGGAAGTTGAGTCAATGGAGAACAACAGCTGAATAATAAGAATAGATTCATAGATTAAGGCCCAAAGGGACCATTATGATTATCTAATCTGACCTCCAGGATATAAAATTTCACTACGTGGCTTGTTCATCAAAACCCATATCCTGAGGTTGAGCTATGTGAAAGTGAAATGAAATAGAATGAATTAAAGAATGCTGTATGTACCTTTAAGTAGAAATGCTGCAATCCAGGCAGGGCCGGCTCTGGCTTTTTTGCCACCCCAGGCAAAAAAGGCCTCCCGCCACCCCCACCCCCCCGCCCCCCGGCGGGGAGCGCCGGGGGGAGGGCGGCGAGCCCGGCCGCGGCCCCGCTCTCCCCGGCCGGCCAGAGCGCCGGGGGGGAGCGGGGCGGCCCCGCTCTCCCCGGCCGGCCGGAGTGTCGGGGGGAGGGCGGCGAGCCCGGCCGCGGCCCTGCTCTCCCCGGCCGGCCGGAGCGCCGGGGGGAGGGCGGCGAGCCCGGCCGCGGCCCCGCTCTCCCCGGCCGGCCGGAGCGCCGGAGGAGGGCGGCGAGCCCGCCGCGGCCCCGCTCTCCCCAGGTGAGCGCCGCCCCCCTCCAGGTGCCGCCCCAAGCACATGCTTGGAGGGCTGGTGCCTGGAGCCGGCCCTGAATCCAGGTGTCAGGAAAGCAGACATTAACTGTTAATGAATCGCTCCATTTAAGGGCGATTGGTGAAGCATTAGCCTTAGATCGATAAGAGTTAATAAGGAAGCAGGATATGCATATTTTACATATTTTACAATTTTGCTCTCTCTGTCCCTTTGTTTAGTTCGCACCCTTTTATCTGTATAAATAAGACTGTTTGAATCTTGCATGGTGCTCATATTATCTGGGTGTTATTAGCAGAGCGCTGTGCTAATAAAACAGAGTGGTCTGACAAACTATGAGTCCTGAGTCTAACTTTGACAGCTAGATCTTATCTTTTACAAGGACATCCTATCTTGATTTAAAGACTAAGTGATGGAGAATCTACCACATTCTTAAGTAAATTGTTCTAATGGTTAATTGCTCTCATTGTTAAAAACATGCCCCTTATTTCTAATCTGAGTTTGTCTAGCTTCAGATTTCACCAATTCGAGCTCAGTAGGCTTTTATTTTCGAACTTAAATAACCGTCTATTATCAGAAGTTTTCTTCCCATGTAGATAATTCTAGACCATGATGAAGTCACTTCTTACACTTTTCTTCATTAAAATGAATGGTATTAAGATCTTTTGGTCTTTCCATCCATGTAAAGCAGATTTTCCAGACTGACAAACATTCTTGCAGCTCTTTTCTGAACCTGTTCCAATTTGTCAACATCCTCTTAAAAGTACTGGCACCAAAACTAGACACAGTACTCCAACACTGGTCTCCCTAGCACCATATGCAGGGGTATTAACACCCCCTACTTCTACTGTATAAACCTTTGCTTATACTTCCAAGAATAACATTTGCTCTCTTAACCACTACACCACACTGAGAGCTCTTGTTCAGCTTGTTATTCACCATGACCCTGACATCCTTTTCTGAGTCACTGCTTTCCAAATTACAGACCCCCATCCTGTAAGTGTGACCTACAGTTTTGATTCCTAGATGTACAACCTTGCATTTTTTAAAAAAGCATGTTGCCCAAGGGAGCCCAGTTTACCATGAGATCCAGATCACTCTGTAGAATCAACCAATTATTATTTACAGCGCCACTAGTTTGTGTAATCTGCAAATTTTACCAGCAATGAATTTGTGTTTTTCTCCAGTTCAGTGATCAACATATTGAATAGCACTGGGCCAAAAACAAACCTGGGGATCCTACTCATTGGGCAAAGGAACTGCAAAGATCCTCCGTAAAGTGTGCTAAGAGGAAACTGTGGCCACAGATAGAGAAGAGAAAAAGAGGATGAACATCAAGCGTGATTCCAGACACACAAGAGGACTGCTATTCCGAGAAGACTATGAATAGCACGGCTCAAGGAGCCTGACCCAGGAAGAGGTTTTTTCCGCATTATCCGAAGTATCAACCAACTATTCTGCTGAACACACCAAAATAATTTCCTGTTCCAGAGTGTAAAGGTAGGCTTAAGGTTACATTAATGAAATATTAAGTTCTGAGCTATTAAATACACAAATACCACTGAGTTCAAAAAGTCAAAGTTCCCATAGAAACTTTAATTTCACTTCCACTTTTTCCATGTATGCCTTATGATGAGTCTTTACCTCCCTTCATACCTTATAATTAATGTGACCTACTATTCAGCAAATATTCCTGCCTTCTCCCTACTTGGCATCTTTCCAGCCAGTGAAGACTTAGGATAGAGCTGTAGAAAACTGTATTTGCTGCCAAAGTTCCAACTGACCCGTACACCATTCTAACAGAGTCGCTTTCATTTAGCAAGGGAATGTGTGTACATTGTCCCAGGCTACCCATTTTGACTAAGAAGCTTTCATGGGCTGCTGCCTTAGATGTAAAAGCAGGTTCTAAAATGGAAGGAAGCATCTCAGAGACTTCAGACTCAAGTTTCCCTTTCCTTCTAGAAGCTCAAGGACTCCCCAGGTATTGGAAAATATAGCAATAGCCAATTGAGAGTGAAAACCTTAAACCTACAACTCTGGCAGCAGGGAGGACAGTTCTATTTGCAGTTTATTTACAGTACAAACTGAGAGAAAGACTAATATTTACATACCCCACCTCCATGACCCACAGTGAGGTTTCAGATGAATGAAAAAATGTTATCTTAACACTGAAGTCTGGTGAAAGCAACTGGTGTAGAATGAAATGACAGGATTCCAACTTCACAGAGCATTCTTATGCTTTTTAAAAAGATTACACCATTGGGCCTTTATATGAAACATTGCACAGATGTTGATTCTAAATCAAATTTTAAAAAAAAAATCACCGCAAGAAATCAGAGAACTGATTTACGCAAGGCATTCGGTTGATTAAAAAATGTAGCGCAGTAGGGATTTCAGATAGGTTGATAACATGAGATTATGGTTAAGAAAGTCTCAAACAAATAATTGCAAAATACTGATGCTTATATTTTAACTGCTGTAAAGCAAAAACTACCTAAGTCAGAAGACTGACTGCTTAAACAAGTTGTGCCTAAATCCACAGAGTCATTAGCCCAATTAACATGATGCACATGTTTTGGAACAGACTGCTGTTTAAAGCAGTATAGATGAAACAGCAGAACTTATTTCTGATCAGAGCTGCAACTTCAGGCAGAACCCAATAATTTATTGCAACAGGGAATTTGACTGAACACTCAAATATTGACTGTTTGGTTCACATACAAAGAAGCTAGATACAGAGTCATACTTTTATCTTTAGACTAGGGCTGTCGATTAATCGCAGTTAACTCACGTGATTAACTCAAAAAAATGAATCACGATTAAAAAAATTAATCGCTATGAATCGCAGTTTTAAATCATACTGTTAAACAATAGAATATTAATTGAAATGTATTAAATATTTTGGATGTTTTTCTACATTTTCATATACACCTCTACCCCGATATAACGCTGTCCTTGGGAGCCAAAAAATCTTACCGCGTTATAGGTGAAACCGTGTTATATCGAACTTGCTTTGATCCACCAGAGTGCGCAGTCCCGCCCCCCCGTAGCACTGCTTTACCGCTTTATATCCAAATTCGTGTTATATCGGGTCGCGTTATATCGGGGTAGAGGTGTATATTGTATTCTGTGTTGTAACTGAAATCAAAGTGTATATTTTTTATTATAAATATTTACACTGTAAAAATGATAAAATAGTATTTTTCAATTCACAGCAATACAGTATTTGTATGAGATCTCTTTGTCATGAAAGTGCAACTTACAAATGTAGATTTTTTTTTTTTGTTATATAACTGCACTCAAAAAGAAAACAATGTAAAACTTCAAAGCCTACAAGTCCACTCAGGTCTACTTCTTATTCAGCCAGTCGCTAAGACAAACAAGTTTGTTTACATTTGCAGGAGAGAATGCTGCCCGATTCTTATTTACAATGTCACCAGAAAGTAAGAACAGGCATTTGCATGGCACTTTTGTAGCCGGCATTATAAGGTATTTACATGCCAGATATGCTAAACATTCGTATGCCCCTTCATGCTTCGGCCACCATTCCAGAGGACATGCTTCCATGCTGATGACGCTCGTTAAAAAAAATAATGTGTTAATTAAATTTGTGACTGAATTGCTTGGGGGAGAATTGTATGTCCCCTGCTCTGTTTTACCCGCATTCTGCCATATATTTCATGTTATAGCAGTCTCAGATGATGACTCAGCACATGTTGTTCATTTTAAGAACATTTTCACTGCAGATTTGACAAAATGCAAAGAAGATACCAATGTGAGATTTCTAAAGATAGCTACAGTTTAAGAATCTGAAATGCCTTCCAATATCTGAGAGGGACGAGGTGTGGAGCATGCTTTCAGAAGTCTTAAAAGAGCAACACTCCAATGCAAAAACTCCAGAACCCGAACCACCAAAAAAGAAAATCAACCTTCTGTTGGTGGCATCTGATTGAGATGATGAAAATGAACATGTGTCGGTCCGCACTGCTTTGGATTGTTATCGAGCAGAACCTGTCATCGGCATGTCCTCTGGAATGGTTGTTGAAGCATTAAGAGACATATGAATCTTTAGCGCATCTGGCATATAAATATCTTGTGATGCTGGCTACGACAGTGCCATGAGAACGCCTGTCCTCACTTTTAGGTAATACTGTAAACAAGAAGCGGGCAGCATTATCTCTTGGAAATGTAAACAAACTTGTTTGTCTGAGCAATTGGCTGGACAAGCAGTAGGACTGAGTGGACTTGCAGGCTCTAAAATTTTACATTATTTTTGAATGCAGCTTTTTTTGTACATAATTCTACATTTGTAAGTTCAACTTTCACGATAAAGAGATTGCACTAAAATACTTGTATTAGGTGAACTGAAAAATACTATTTCTTTTGTTATTTTACAGTGCAAATACTTGTAATCAAATATAAAGTGAGCACTGTACACGTTGTATTCTGTGTTTTAATTGAAATCAATATATTTGAAAATATAGAAAACATCCAAAAATATTTAAATAAATAGTATTCTATTATTGTTTAACAGTGCGATTAATCTTTTTAATCGCTTGACAGCCCTACTTTAGACTAATGAAATCATAGTCTGTATAAGACACTTCAGTCAAGTCTGTGTTGTTCCTACTCATGCTTTAACCATAAACACTCAATGCCCTCTGGAATATTGATCCAATTCTTTGAAGAGAAGCCAGCAATACAAGAAAAGAGGAAATGTTCTTTTAATTAATATACTGAGTTTTTAAAGTTTGCTTTCCTTTGCAATAGTGTGAACATGTGCTTGGAAACAGATTTAAATTTTATTAAAGAATATTTGAGAAATCAACAGTACAGAAAATTTGAGGCGTCAGTTATTGGTCATTGGGGGTAACATACAGAGTATAGGGGGGATGTTAGTGTTTTGGGGTTGGGCAGCACACATAATATATACAGACTGCAATGTCCACAATGGGGGGGGGTAACCGGTGGGCGGGATCAGGATACAGCCGACAAGCGGTGAGGGTCTATCACCCATGCAGAAAGTAGAGACAGACAGTCATGGGTATAAGTAAGTGGGCTGGGTAATGGGGATGGGGTGACCCTCACGTGGTGGGATTCAGTTAGGTTCGGTGGGTTCAGTGCTCAGGCCTCAAATTATCTTTTGGTCTGCTTTAGAGAAGGACAGACACTTCTGATGTTTCCACCCTTAAAGAGTGATCAGTAGCAGCAAAGATCCTGCTAACAAAACCTTCCTGGGCTAACTTGTTTCCATTCAAGTTGCTCAATACGGGAGATCTGCTTCACTTATCTTGTCTGCTTTTAAATTTAGAAATTCTTACTTCTGCTTAGGTTGCAAGTTTATCTTGAGATCAGTTCAGTTAGACTAGCATTAATTCAGAGGACACAAAAACAACCACTCACTAGTTAGTAGTATGTTGGACAACAAGTAACTAGCAATGTGAACTTTGCCTTCTCAATCACCCACACAGATACTGACATTGTTAATTTTAGTTCGGGGGCAGGCACTTTACAAGACATCATTTCTTCTTTTAATCAATAGTCGTTCTGAAATCCCTCCCTCTAGTCAGTCAGTATAACAGAAATGACCTTGTTGTTACTGCTCTCATGTTACTACAGTTAAAAGACTTAGCAAATCAGTTAACATCAGCTGCCTCACAGATTAAGGATCCTTCATGTTTTAGTTTTAATTTTCAGCATCTGGATTAAATAGTTTGTTTTTTAGGCACAGGCGCTGGCTTCCAACTTTCCCCAAGGGTGCACTCGACACCCACTTAGCCCGAGGCCCTGCCCACACTCTACCCCTTCCCCCAAGTCCCCACTCCACCTCTTCCCGCCCAGTTCCTCCCCTTCCTCTTATGTGCCCTATCCCCACGGAAATAAATAAATAAATAAAAGCCGCGATCGGCACTCTACCACCACCGCTTCATTCTTCGGCGGCAGGTCCTACCCTCGGGGAGGGACTGAGGGACCCGCCGCTGAATTGCCGCCGAACAGCCGGACGTGCCACCCCCTTCCATGGGCCGCCCCAGGCACCTGCTTGCTGTGCTGGTGCCTGGAGCCAGCCCTGCTAATCTTGTTTCTAACATTCGCATTGAGTTATTCATATACAGGTAGTTTTATCAGCCTGGCAAGAACACCAAGAAGAGACTTAATTCTAGAAATTAAAGAGCAACCATTTGATTTTTGTTGCCATTTCATTATGAATCATCTCTTGAAATAAGTGTTAACTACTTATGCTGAACAATCTGTTCCACCTTGTATTTAGCTGTGACTTTCTGAGTAGGGTTCCCAGACCTGAAGAAGAGCTCCGTGCAAGTGTGAAAGCTTCTCTCTCTCTCACCAACAGAGCTTGGTGCAATAAAAGATATTACCTCACCCACCATGTTTCTCTAATTTCCTGGGACCAACATGACTACACCACCACTGCATTCAGGGTGACTTCCTTAGTGTCTCCGGTACTATTCAACCTCTACACATATCCACTAGGAAAACTAGAGCGTTATCATGGACCTGAGTGGGAACAATATGCAGATGACCCACAGCTCTGTCTACCCTTCATAACTAACATCACTATCACCACCAAGCTGTTCCCATGACTGACTGAGATCAGCTCATGGTGAAGAACAGCTGGCTGAAGCTGAACCAAAGCACGAAAGAGGTTGTGCCAATTAGTAGCGGAAGGCAATTGGAGGCGTCTGCAGCCACAGCATACTCTCCATTGCTTGAAGATGCACAACAACAACTGGTCAGTTGTGTTTAGGAGTACCCCTGGCAGGGCCGGCTTTAGGCCAATTCAACCAATTCCCCTGAATCGGGCCCCGCCCCTAAGAGGGCCCCGCACCCAAGCCCTGGTACGGCGTACCAGCAAGAGCCGGTGTGCTGTACCCAGGTGGCCCGGCTTCCCCAGGGGGCAATTTAAAGGGCCTGGGGCTCCCAGCAGGGGCTGAAGCCCCAGGCCCTTTAAATTGTCACCATAGCCCCACTGCTGGAGCCCTGGGGTAGGGCTGCGAGGCTCTGGAGGCTATTTAAAAAGTCCGGGGCTCCCGTTGCTTCTACCGCCCCGGCCCTTTAAATAGCTGCTGGAGCCCCGCCGCTTCCCCAGGGCTCCTGCAGCTATTTAAAGGACCGGGGCAGTGGAAGCAGAGGAGCCCTGGGCCCTTTAAATAGCCCCCGAGCCCCGGGCTGCTGCTGCTACCCTGGTGGGGGAGGAAGGAGCAGGGGGCACTTACCGTACAGGGTGGGCTGTACCCGCACCCTCTGCCCGCACCAGCCCCGCACCCCCCTGCCCTGCCCACACCAGCCCCTGTCTCCAGCCACCCCCGCACCCCTTGCCCTGCCTGCAGCCAGACCCTACCTCCAGTCAGCCCCTGCCCTGCCTCCAACCAGCCCCATGTCCACTGGTGCCCTGCCGTAACCAGGGCAGTAACCCTGCACACCTGCTTCAATGAGGGGGGCAGGGAGCAGCTGGGACCCACACATGTGCACACACACACCCAGGGAGTGGTGGGGACCCACACATGTGAAACGGAGCTCATTTCTAGTTCAGGCCCATCTTTTTAGAAAAGAACTTTAGGTAGGGTTAACATACATCCTTATTTTCCCGGACATGTCAGGCTTTTTGGTTCTTAAATCGCCGTCCGGGAAAATACGGATGTATGGTAACCCCATTGGTACAAAAAATACATACTGTGGCACATCTCTTAAATCAGAACTTTTTATAGGGAATCGGTTGCTAAGAAATGAAAGGCTTTTTTTTACATTTATTTTTTTTTAAAGTCATCCCTGCCAGGGCCCCGCCGAAAATGTTCGAATTGGGCCCCGCACTTCCTAAAGCCGGCCCTGACCCCTGGAGTCCTTATTGATGCTAAGCTTTCACATAGCAGCATCTGCAATCAATGCAGTCTACCATCTATGGCTGGCTAGGAGATTGCATCCCACCCTGGTAGACAATCAAGTACCACACAACTTTGCCTCATGAGTGTAGTCCAGTCAGAGGGTGGCAATCAGCTCCCAGGGAATTCCAATTAGTCAAGAATGAAGTAGTGTGTCTCACAGAAACAGGAGCCCATCAGAGCCCTACAGTAAGCCCATCGGGCCTGTCCTCTGCTCTCTATACTAGCTCCCTCTAGAATACAGGGTCAAATTCAAAGTCTCCGTTCTTATATTCAAAGCACTCATCAGTTTGGGTCCAGGATACCTAAAGATCACATAGAAGTTCTGGGATGAGGTCTGTGGTCAACAACTCTGCTCCTCAGGCACAAGGATGAAATTCACCTGTGCAGGACACAGAGTTTTCTCAGGGGCCAGTCCAAGACTGTTCAACCAACTCTTGCAGGTTCTCAGAACCACTACAAACATCACCTTCCACTCCACACACAAGGCATGTTTCTATGACCTTGCTTTTGCTTTCATAACAGCATGTATATACTGTACTGTATAATATAAATAGATTTTAAAAATCCCCACGCAATTTCCCCTTGGGAAGAGGAAGAGAGCCACACAAGGGGCCTAGCCACACTGTTTAATGTGCTTTCTAGAAGTCACTCAAATACAATGGTAAGCACTTGAATAGAACAGTTTCCTCTTTCAACTTACACACCCACCACCAATTCATTTTCTTGTAATACCCCGCTTTATTTTCCACCATCCCTTTATGGGTAATACTTACTCTCCTACAATTAGTACCAATACTGGAAACTAAGGAAATTAGCACGGACTTGTACATATATCCTGTAATGCTCCTACCATAGTCTGATCTATACTAGTCCTCCCTAGACAAGGGAATGGGCATCTGAGATCAGTACTAGGTATTTAAACACACACACAATCTTCGGAGATGTCACTGAAGGACAGAATAGATGTGCCATGGCACTGAGGCATGAGAGGTAGCACCCACTATTTTTCAACCTTCATCTATCAGAAATTGGCTTGCATCACTGAATTTTAAAGCCACGTGAGCACATATAAAGTCCATTTTGGGCTTCCCTTTGCCACATTTCTTTAATACAGCAGTGACACTATCAAACTTCCCCCACCCTTGCGCATGGCAAAATTAAATATTTAGTATGAGGATCAGGTTCCTATTCATTGGGTATTGTACGCACATAGGAAGGCAGTCCTAAAGAGTTTACATTCTAAAAATTGGTCATGTTCCATCAGAAGAGTATGAATTACAAGCCAAAGCAAACAAGGTGAAATAAAGTACATTGCTACACCAACAGGTGCACACCATTTGAAGTAACAAAGGAAGTATTTAGCAGGGCAGTCACTTTCCATTTTTACAGGAGTGGGAAGGCAGTGTTTCAAATTGAACTGCCTCTTTTAAAAGTTACCAAGGAATTAGACCATAAAGAGCCAGGAGGCAAGAAAGCTGGTCAGTAAATACTGGTAGCAGTACAAATACAGAAGAATAAACCACCAAAAAAAAAACACACCACAACACACCCTAAAAATACAAACAAACCATAGTTCTTCCTCTTCCCCCAATGATTAATCACCAGACAAACCAAGAGGCTAGATCTGGCACGAACAGCTGGAGAGATTTCTATCAGTTGATGGCAGCATGGTAGTTGGTGTCACAAGTGACCAGTCTCAGTAGTATTAAAAACCAAGAAGTGAGTCTTGCAAGTTAACTCTTAATACAGTCTTTTTTTTTTTTCTTTTAATATAAGAAAGTGATGATCAATACTGAGCACAGGCTGATGGGCTGTCTGGGCAGATAACAGCTGCAAGTGACTCTTCTCTAAGGTTACAACTAGACTATGACTTGTGGTAAAATGAAACACTGCTGTTAAGGTCAGATAAATAAGGCATACGTTGGTTTCCCTTTTGGGTCTATTTTAAACAGTCCTTAATGAGTCTTGAAATATTGGCTGCAGCCTTGCAACATGGACATAAGTAGAGTGAAGGGAATAAGTCTCTATTTTTTATTTTTGGAGGCCAACACAAACCAGTAAAGTGGGGTAAAACCTTGGAGCTATTAATTTATGAAGACGCCCAAATGGATCCATGACAAAGTAAACCATTTAAAAAAAACGCTATGTGATGACTCTGAATTGGGAGTCCTGACAGATATACAAATAATTTATTCTAACCTAATTTGTCTTTGAAGAGACAGCAACTGCTTCATTCAATCCCTGACAGTCATAAAATGTCAAGTTGTCAATTCAAATAGAGTCTTCCTTATTGGTTGGTTTGAATGCTTTTAACCGACCATAGAAAGCAGGAAAAATTTGCAGCACTGCTCCTGAGAATTCTTTCATCAAGCAGCCTGAGCAGAACAGCCAGCAGACCTATGCCTCACCTGCCCCATTCCTAACCCTAGGCCAGGAGATCTTACCTGCCCCAACTGTGCTTTGGTCTAGTCAGCCCAGACACAAAGCCCACACATGGCTTAATTTCTCTATATCAGTGGTTCCCAAACTTTAACAGCCCGAGAACCCCTTTCACTAAATTGTGAAATCTCGTGAACCCCCTCCTAAAAATGAATATTTTCAGGGATTTAAGTTTAAATTTCCTCAGTGTGATGGATGCCCCAATTGCCAGGCCCCGGAATCTATGAACCTCTGAAAAATATTTTTAATTGAAACTTTTTTTAACGAACATAGAAAAACCAGAAACCAAAAATGTTTCTGTAAAATGTTTTTTTGGCTTTTGTTTAAAAAAAAAATGGTTTTGAATAAAAATGAATTTATTTTTGGTTTTCAAAAATCAGAAAAATGTTTCATGAAAACAGTTTTTGAAAATGGACCATTTTTCCGTTTCAGTTTTTTGTAAATTTTTCTTGGGGAATTTTGAAAAATGTGAAAAAAATTCAAAACTTTCTGTGAAAAATGCTTGGTATTTTTCACCCACCTCTAGTTTCGGGTGACGTTGTGGCTGGTGGTAACAAGAAGGGCTGTGGTTCTGGCTTTAGATGAGATTTGGCAAATTCCTGGGGCTCGGGCTGGGGTTCGGGCTGCCGGCTCCCCCGCTGACGGGGGCGGGGCTCGGGCTGCCAGCCCCTACTGCCCGGCCCCGCTCTCCCTGGGGCTCGGGCTGCCAGCCCCGCGCAGAGCGCTGTGGTTCGGGCTGCCGGCTCCCCCGCTGACCGCCGGGACTCGGGCTGCCTGCCCCAACTGCCCGGCCCCGCTCTCCCCAAGGCTCGGGCTGCCGGCTCCCCCGCTGACAGGGGAGGGCTCGGGCTGCTGGATCAAACTGCCCGGCCCCGCTCTCCCTGGGGCTCGGGCTGCTGGCTCCCCCTCTGACAGGGGAGGGGCTCGGGCTGCCGGCTCCCTGGCTGACAGGGGAAGGCTCAGGCTGCCTGCTCAAACTGCCCGGCCCCACTCTCCCTGGGGCTCAGGCTGCCGGCTCCCTGGCTGACAGGGGAGGGCTCGGGCTGCCAGCTCAAACTGCCCGGCCCTGCTCTCTCTGGGGCTAGGGCTGTCTGCCCTGCAACTGGGTCCCAGCAGAGTCCTCTGGCCGCCATTAATGAAATTTTTCTTGCGAACCCCCTGAAACGTCCTGCGAACCCCCAGGGGTTCACGAACCCCACTTTGGGAACCACTGCTCTATATGGAAGGATAGTGGATTTGGCAAGACAAGTTTAAGTAACTGTGAACCTTGGATAGTGTCCAAGTGAACAGCTATTATATAGCATAAGTCAGATATACATTTACATTCCATTTTGAAGGCTATTACTGAACAACACAATTAAAGAGTTCCCTTGTTCAAGGTGACCTACAGATTAAATTTCCCTTGTTCCTGCTATCAACATGCTTCACTGAGTCCTATAATGACAACTTTGAGGGTAGGCATTCATCGGCAGTTCTCACCAAACCAGATCTTTATTTCAGACACAATGATTCAGTGAAATGAAATAGCTGGGATTTTATTTTACTTATTAATTTTTGGACACGTAGCCACACAATGGAGAACTCTTAAATACTAGAGAGACATGTTAACAGCAAAATAAAAACAACTTACTATTTCAGCAGTACCCTACATCACTATTTTTGGAAAAACTGTACAAGAGTGTGTTGGATGACTGCTGGACAGCATATAGTATGAAAGGCATGCTATCCATATTTGGTAGGAAAGTCAGTCCCAAAGCACAGGAATACTGATTACATTTTAAGTCTCAATGGGTTTTTCCCCCCTAAAAGGATATATTAATCCATCCATTGGAAGTGCTTTTGCGTCTCTCTGATAGAATCTTATCCACTTCATTATACAAAGCTACTCTCATCTTCTGACAGCATCAAGGTATGGGCTGGCAAAACTTTGGAAGAGGAAGGAATCTGTCTGAAAACATGATGTGGTGCAAGAGACTAATGGGGTGTTTTCAAGATGGAAAAAGCTCATGAAAAATCCAAGATGGGTACTTGCTTCTCACAGACATGACTCTTTCTAGAATATGAAAGAAAACAGAAGAAACAGACCCCAGAAATATAGAAATTTTGGTTCACTGTAAAGTATTTGTATAGTCTTTAGCTGTTTTAGTGATATGAAATTAATGGATTCTAAATTTCTGTTCCTGTATAGGGTCCTATAAAAATTCTCACAGGGCTTTAACACTAATTTGCAATATACTGTGAACTTCCCTTTTATCTGCAAAAAGAATGTAAAATCAAAGCGAAGAGCTCAGACTTGAGTGCATCCTGGTTTACATTTATGTCAAAGACGCATATATTGGAGCCCATGTTCAGGTCACTAGTTAGAATACGGTCTAGATTAGTAGCAGCCAAAGTTCTTCACACACAAGACATTTGATGGCCTATAAAAGCAGCAAAGAGTCCTGTGGCACCTTATAGACTAACAGACGTATAGGAGCATGAGCTTTCGTGGGTGAATACCCACTTCTTCGGATGCATCAAGTGGGTATTCACCCACGAAAGCTCATGCTCCTATACGTCTGTTAGTCTATAAGGTGCCAGAGGACTCTTTGCTGCTTTTACAGATCCAGACTAACACGGCTACCCCTCTGATACTTGATGGCCTATGTGAAGCAAGTTGTGGTCAGAGGGTGGAGATGGATGGCAGGAGAGAGATCACATGTGGTTTCAGTCCAATACTTAAGAGACAGATGTCTACATTGTAAGACTCACCACCACATTTGGCTTTATTGTAATAAGAATATATGGTCCATCTAGCCCAGTATCCTGTCTTCCAACAGTGGCTAATGCCAGATGCTTCAGAGGGAGTGAAAAGAACAGGGTAATTTATCGAGTGATCCATCCTGTCATTCAGTCCCAGCCTCTAACAGGCAGAGAGAGCCCAAACTTCAAGAGAGACACGGAGACTTAATATTTTCACTCCTGGAGTTGCTTTTTCCAAATCAGGAGAGAAATACTGATGAGGCAGGGTAGGAAAAGCTTGCACTCCCACTGTCTAGTTTGTCCTGCTATTAAAAACTTCAGTCTGCAGCGCCTATGGTGAAGAGTGCCAAATTGCATGTGCGCTAAAGTTCACTCAAGTTAAAAAACAAAAAACCACTTCCTTTGGCCAGCTCTGCAGTGCCACATGCAAGACCTTAAGTTAATCACCTGGTCCAAGTCTTGCTTCCCAGATCTGCAAGCGTTCAGTCACTGCAGATGAATCTTACAATCACAGCAGTGGGAGAAAAAACCTTAACATAGGATCTATACAAAAAGCTTTGATCAAATCCCAAGAGTCCCATTCAGCACTCCCTGAAAAGACAGGTGGTCACTGGGACTCAGGGGGAAAAAACAGGATCCTTTCATTCCCAACATCATCTTTAATGAGAGCAAATACTACATTTTTCTCTATTGTTGAATCAATGCCTTTTCTTGTGAAACTCCGTACAAAGAAGGTCTTGTTTAATATATTGCACTAGTCCAGTGTGACTCAAACAAGGAATTACTAAGTTTACAATTTCAACTGAAGGTGAAATGCTGGCATGGCTAGAATTGCTTGAAAGTTCATATGGCTCTAGGGTGTGATACCATCCTGCATCAGGCCCTTAAGTCACTTAAAAGGAGAAGTTTAGAAAAGTGGCAGTTAGTGGTTGTTTTGTAAACTACATTTAAGAGCTTGTTTCAATTTCTTACAACATACACCAATCACTTGGTAAAACTTGCAGAGACGTGGCACTTGCAGTGAATGAAACATCAGCTCACCTAGGAGACTAACTAATTACTGTATTAGCGAGCGGTCCTCAAGGGGGAGGCTCATTGACCATGAACAGTATATAATGTACAATAAGAAGAGTACTTTTCTTCCTGAGCACTCAAAGAAGCTACTGCTGGAAAATACCACATCCTCTGAACATAAAAATGAATGCACCACACTTTGCTTTTAGTTCAATGGGAATATCATACAGGATAGCCAAGTCATTTAAGTAAATATCTGGGATCCATTCTTGAATTGGTATCCAATTAGCATAAAACTTAGACAATTAAAATTACTATTGGGCACACAAAATGAGAAGTCAGGTTTACATACTCTTCTTTATGCTGCAGATTAACTGCTAAATTCACTATTCTCCACAATGTTTTCTACACAGAAGAATGGAGAGAATATTCAAGTAGAAAAAAGTATTGTTCACACAGGAACAAAAGAAAAATACCGCTCAGACGGTAATTTCTTATAAAGCCACAACAGACATTTTAACTTTGAGTTTTATGTTTGTGAAAGGTGCTCCAGGAGGTTAACATTTTGCATTCCTGAACAGAAGAAATACAGTACAGGCAACAGCTATGTAAGCTTCCCCACACTGCCAGGTTAACACAGCGCAACCTTACCAAGGAGGGTAAATCAGTTTTTGGCCCATTTCCTGAGAATGCCAACAAGGGTGCCAATTTTTTACACTTTTCATATTGGTAATTGGACAACTAGTGAAACAATCAGCTTCTGCTTGTGATGAAACTTAGCCAAATTATAAATCAGTGACTTTGAAATGAAAGGCTCCATACCTCATTCCGCATCCCACAGTCCATCTGTTTCTCTCCCTCAAGTCCCATCTCCACCAAAAAGTTTTCACTATCATTAAAAACAAAAAACACCACACCAAACAAACCCACAACACACACACAGTCCCTTAATAGTTCACCACTAACTATAGAAAGCGTACAAGGTTATTAAACACTGAATTGAAATTTGATTGACCATTTATAAATTGTGAAATTAGTCACATTCTTTAAATACTTCATTCATTCTTGGGGAAGGGCAGAAGGGTACAGTGCTGACATAGCACACTCTTCCCTATGCTATTTTTTCCAGTCCTTCCTCAACCTCAGCTTGGTACTCAAACAGAAAAAGAGTAAGTCTTAAACTAGACATCTTCACTCAATCCAGGGTTAACCTCAGACTTTTTCAAACCCATCTATTCTAAATAGCAGGTTTCCAAATTAAAACATTGTTCTCCAAAGACTGAACAAGTGTATTTTTCCCCTCTCTCTTGAGGACATCTCAATCAAAATTAACCCCTATAATTGTCTCAGAGTATAGTATCTCCACAAATCTCCTCCTGCTTCCTCTCAAAATTAAAAAGCCAACAAGGAGTCTTCAATTACCTAAGTTGAGTTGTGTGTGGACACTAAGCTGTTTCCCTTGGTTATGACTTCTGTGAAATATTGACTTACTGGTTCTGGAAAGTTTCAGTCATGAACAAGTCAGAGAGAGATACATGAGAAATAACATGATAGTTCAGTGAGTGTATGCTAGAACAGTGCTGGTTTTTTTTAGTTTGGTTGGTTTTTTTAACACTGTATTCTTAAATACCTCAGACCGAGTATGGATTTAAACTCAGAGTTGGGAAAACAGGAATTGCCATACTGGATCCAACATGATCTATCTCAGGGGTCGGCAACCTCTGGCACACGGCTCGCCAGGGTAAGCACCCTGGCGGGCCGGGCCAGTTTGTTTATCTGCCGCGTCGGCAGGTTCGGCCGATCGCGGCTCCCACTGGCAGCGGTTCGCCGTCCCAGGCCAATGGGGGCGGTGGGAAGCTGTAGCCAGCACATCCCTCGCCTGCGTCGCTTCCCGCCGCCCCCATTGGCCTGGGACGGCGAACCGCGGCCAATGGGAGCCGCGATCGGCCGAACCTGCCAACGCGGCAGGTAAGCAAACTGGCCCAGCCCGCCAGGGTGCTTACCCTGGCGAGCCGCGTGCCAGAGGTTGCCAACCCCTGATCTATCTAAAGCAGTCTCCTGTCTCTCACAGTGACTAGTTCCAGGTACTTCACAGGAAAGTGTATGAACCACAAAGTAGGCAGATGTGGGGTAACATGGCCCCCACATTAGCGCTCGTCCTGATCTCTAGTAAATGTTGGCTTAATCCCTTAAACGTGAGGTTTAGCATTCCTTCCAAAATTTGTTAGCATTAACTGGACAGTCTCATTATCCATGCAAGCATCCAATCCCTTTTGGATCTTTCTAAATTCTTGGCCTCAACAACTTCCTGTTGTAATTAGTTTCCACATTCTAATTACACACAGTGTGCAAAAGTATTTCCTTTCATCAGTTCTGAATTTGCAAGCTTTTAATTTAACTGAATGCCCTCAAGTTACGGGACAGGGAAAGCAAAAGTTTGCTATCTATTTATAGAAGACAACTTCCATGCCCATAATCATTTTTGGATACTCTGCTGTGAACCGCCTTTAATTCTGCAATACACCTCTACCCCGATATAACGCTGTCCTCAGGAGCCAAAAAAATCTTACCGCGTTATAGGTGAAACTGTGTTATATCGAACTTGCTTTGATCCACTGGAGCGCGCAGCCCCACCCCCCGGAGCGCTGCTTTACCGCGTTATATCCGAATTCGTGTTATATCGGGTCGCTTTATATCGGGGTAGAGGTGTATCTCTTTTGAGATGTGGTGATCAGTAGAGCACACAGTATTTTCCATCCCATTCCTTAAGCGTTTCCCGCAGACATAGCGCCATTGTGGACAGCGCTTAAGTCGACGTAACTTGCGTTGCTTGGGGGGGGGGGGTGTCTGTTTCACACCCCTGAGTGATGTAAGTTACACCCTGTTAAGTAAAAAGCAACAGAGGGTCCTGTGGCACCTTTAAGACTAACAGAAGTATTGAGAGCATAAGCTTTCGTGGGTAAGAACCTCACTTCTTCAGATGCAAGTCTGAAGTGAGGTTCTTACCCACGAAAGCTTATGCTCTCAATACTTCTGTTAGTCTTAAAGGTGCCACAGGACCCTCTGTTGCTTTTTACAGATTCAGACTAACACGGCTACCCCTCTGATACTTGACACCCTGTTAAGTGGTAGTGTAGACCAGCTCACTGTCAGTACTGTGCCCAGGCAGAAAAATCTCTGAAATGAAAAGATTTATAAATCATAGAAAAACCTTTTTTTTTTTTTTTTAAAGCAAACTTTCTGTCCTTGCCTCCAATTCCCACCCCCATGATCATCATAAGAGAGAGCGCTCACATGCAGTGAGCTCATTCTGCACAGAAAAGTCAGCTTTGTTGCCAAAAGAAAGAGGATACATTGCAATTGAGGGCATGTTTATGATTCCCCCTCCCGATCATGGAAGAAATCTGCAGATGCTGAAGGAAAGCATTACAACTGGTTCATAGCTGATTATTTTTTGCTGTGGGGGAGTCTGTTCTCATACAGAAACAGCTAAGCCTACGGGTGGGGGAGGGGAGGCAGTTCTAACCATCACGCCTTGTCATTCCTGTGCAAACACATGACTGTCTGGTGGTAAATTCATTAGCCAGCTCCTTTTATAAAATACTATTATTGCCTCAGCAAATACAGTTTGTGAAATACTTCCCATCAACTTGCAAGTCTGTTACTTTGACAATGAGCCAGCATTAGACGAAACATCTAGAAGAGACAGCTAGTAATTGAGAAGTTTTGTTGTTGCTGAACATTCCTTTAATCTGTCAACAGTACAAATGCAAGTCATTTAAGCTTAGCATAGAGACAAAATTTCCCAAAGAAATTAGCAGTCTCTAAAATACTAATTGCACAAACCAGATGGTAATTTTCCATTTCAACAAGCCGGGCTCCTGTAAGGCCACCAGAATTTCAATCTGCATTTGAACTCCAGTCTGCAGAAGATGAAAGGCTATGGGCTCTAACTCAAAGCAGCACACAGCTCACTCACAGCAGGAAGATCTTGTTTTATTCCCTGCTGTGAGCTGCCAGAAAAAAAATGTATATTATATTTTAATACATATAAACATCCTTCATCTACAGCTTTTGATTCTACAACCATTTTGTCAAAGAAAGCTCCTTTTGCTGAGGATCTCACCTCTGTTGCTTGGTTTTTATTTTTTTTATTTTTTTTGCACACACTACCAAGGAGGTCTCAATACAGCACATGCTTAAAGCCCAGACTTTTAAAGGTATTTAGGCATTGCAGCACTCAGCATTCCAACGCCTACCTAGTTTAGCAGCCTAAATCTCATTCTAAAAAGGTCCTAGGCTCCTAAATCAGTTAGGTGTTCCTGAGCACTGCAATGCCTAAATACTTTAAAAAATCTGGACCTATGTGTTTTGAAAATAAGGCTCCAATCCAGCAGTTTATTATCTTTTAAATAGTGTAATACTTTGTAGACATATAGTTCACACTTTAGTTATTAGCTTCAGGAAGAAAATTCTCGTGAGTTAACAGTATTTTTAAAAAGTAATGCATGGAGTTAGGTTTTAATAGTAATTTTGTGCTTTGACATTTTAATATTGTTAAGACTCAAATATTCAATTACCTATATAGAGTAAAGCCTAATTATTTTAGCAGCCATCCGAGTTCAACAGAAACAGGTTAAGGTTTACTATTTGCTGTGAAAAATCCTACATGAAAAAAAGGAAAAATTTAAGATTTCTTTCAGTTTCTGTTCTCCCGTCTTAAAGTGCATGCACAGAGAAAAACATAAGACTTAACTTAGCAATTGATCTTTTTGAGGTAAGAATGAGAGTGCAAAGGACTGATTGGAGCAGCAGGGCCTCACCCGGAATGACCTGACTTGCTCTTAGGCCCCAGTCTAGCAGAGCATTTATGCATGTACTTAAGTGTTGTGCTGAATGATAATAAACTTAAGTGTAAGCATAGGGACTGACTGACTGATTACAAAAGATACATTCGCACCAGCCAGATCAACCTGATCTCCTCCTTGAGAAGATAACTCATTTTTTAGACAAATCCACCTGGATTTCAGTAAAGCATTTGATACAGTTCCACATGGGAAAATATTAGTTACATTGGAGAAGATGGGGATTAATATGAGAATTGAAAGGTGGATAAGGAACTGGTTAAAGGGGAGACTACAACAGGTCATACTGAAAGATGAACCGTCAGGGTGGAGGGAGGTTACTAGTGGAGTTCCTCAGGGATCAGTCTTAGGACCAATCATTTTTATTACTGACCTTGGCACAAAAAGGGAGACTGTGCTAATAAAATTTGCACATGACAAAGTTGGAAGGTATTGCCAATATGGAGGAGGACCGGAATATCATACAAGAAGATCTGGAGGACCTTGAAAACAGAAACAGGATGAAATTTAATAGTGCAAAGTCATGCATTTAGGGACTAACAACAAGAATTTTTGCTATAAACTGGAGATTTATCAGTTGGAAGAGATAGAGGAGGAGAAAGACCTGGGTGTATTGGTTGATCACAGGATAACTATGAGCCACCAATGTGATGCGGCCATTAAAAAGGCTAATGCAGTACTAGGATGCATCAGGCAGGTGAGCTATTTCCAATAGAGATAGGGAAGTATTAGTACCATTATACAGGGCATTGGTGAGACCTCATCTGGAATACTGTGTGCAATTCTGGTCTCCCACGTTTAAGAAAGATTAATTCAAACTAGAACAGGTGCAGAGAATGGCTACTAGGACGATCCAAGGAATGGAAAAGTTACCTTATGAGAGGAGAGTCAAAGAGCATGGCTTGTTTAGCCTAACCAAAAGAAAGCTGAGATATGATTGCTCTCTAAAAATACATCAGAGGGCTAAATACCAGGGAGAGAGAGGAGTTAAGCACCAATGTGGACAGAAAAACAAATGGATATAAACTGGCCATTAACAAGTTTTAGGCTTGGAAATTAGATGAAGATTTCACTTCTCTGATGGTTAGAAGTTCTGGAACAGCCTTCCAAGGAGAGCAGTGGGGACAAAGAAACCTAACTGGCTTCAAGACTGAGCTTGATAAGATTATGGAGGGGACGGTATGATGGGACTGCATACAATGGCATGTGGCCCATTAGCAACTGCCAGTAGCAAGACTCCCCAATGGCCGGAGACAGGGCACTAGATGGGGAGGGCTCTGAGTTACTACAGAGAATTCTTTCCCAGGTTTCTAGCTGCTGGGTCTTGCCCACATGCTCAGGGTCTAACAGATCACTGTATTTGGAGTCGGAAAGGAATTTCCACACTAGTCAGATTGGCAGAGACCCTGGAGGTTTTCCCCTTCCTCTACAGCATGGGACCTGGGTCACTTGAAATGTAAATTGGGGATTCTCTGTAATGTGAAGTCTTTAAAACATGATTTGGGGACGTCAGTAACTCAGCCAGAGATTATGGGTCTATTACAGGAGTGGGTGGAAGAGGTTCTGTGGCCTGCAATGTGCAGGAGGTCAGACTAGATGATCATTATGGTACCTTCTGACCTTAAAGTCTATGAGAGTGCTGAATTAGGTCCATGACCTCTCAGGCTGAACCTTCCAAAGAGATTACTGAGTACAGCAAGAGGAAGTAAGAACTGGTGTATTTTTTAGTAAAATTTCCTTTGACTCTTGGAATTTTTCAAACAAGAGTTTCAACATTTCTAGCCAACAGCTTTTAAAGATTCCAAGTAAAACAAGGTACCTGTACTCAGTAGGCTGTGATGGTGCCATATACACAAGACTGATTCAGTCAAACATCTAAAATGTGACATTATGTTCTGTTATCAGTAGTTGTCTGGCATGAAAATTCAACTCTTTCCTGGAAACAGATATATGATTAGTTCTGTGACAAAGTATGCTTTAGTAACAATGCAGGATGTGCAGGTTTGCCTGATCAACATGAAACATATTTTAAGTGACTCAGGAGATCAGTGATTAACTTGACATAGCAGCAGTATGTACTTTTCAAATCTGTGTTACTCTTGTGGTCAGAGTGATCAGTCAATTTACTTTCTCATCCCTCTTGTCTCATAATCCAAAGCTTCCTTAGGTTGGTTGGTTTGTTTTTTTAAACTACATATTAGGATAGTCCAGCGTTTCTCGCATGCAGCCACAAGGGGCTTTTCTTGTGGCCACAGCCTCCTGGCTTGTGATGTAGGGGAAGTGGAGCAAAGCAGTTGCCCCTCCCCAAGGCCACCAGCAGGGGCTGGTCCTTGCCCCCTCCTGGAGCCACAAACACTGATGGAGCAGGCAACCAGTGTGAGTTCCCCACCTTCCTGGGGGTGGTGGGGCTCAGGCTTCAGCCCTGGGTGGTGGTGAGTGGCAAGCTTTGGCTGTGTGGTGGCAGACTCCATCCCCCAGCCACAGGGCTTCAAGCTCCAGCCCCAGGCTCACTCCCACATCGCCCCGGTCCTCCCTGCTTCCCTCCCCACCTAGGGCTTAATTTGTCCCCCAGCTTGCCGGGGCTGAGTCAGTCTCCTGTGAAAAGTGATATTAACAAATATACAAATATCACTTTTCACAGTAGCAGATTTACTAGCTAGCACATCTAAAAAACAAAATCAACCAAAAAAGGCAAAACATGCAAAGCACCTTATTTGTGTTTCTATTCTGTTTAGGTCTAATGATGAATAGAGATAACTATATATTACTTTTACCATTGAGTCTGAAAAAAAACCTGCATAAATAAATTGCAATGATTTGGACATGGATATGTGCATATTTATTTGTTTTTCCTAAAATTAATTAAGTATTTTAGGAAAAACTGTCAGAGTGATCACCAGCAAGAGTTGGTGGCTGCACTCTGAGGCCACCAAAAATTTTGTTTTGAGAACCCTGGGATAGTCTACAGATGCAGATACTACAATGCAGTATATTATTTGCACTCAAATATTAACATGAGGTGTAAGTGTGAAATTCCACACTTTTGCCATGAGCCGTGATACTACCAAGAGGATCCCTTCACCTTTTCCCACTATTCCTTCAATTTTCTTTTTCTTCCTGGTATTTGTTTTATCATATAGTTATTAAATTTGACTCTCATCTCAAACTCAAAGACTGTAGTGATATGCAGTATGTATATTGCTTTAAACATTAAAAATACTTGCTGTCACCACACAATACTGGTGCTCATTTAAAATACTATTATAAAAACAATAGCAAGATTTTATGGTGTTTGACATTTGTATGATAGGGTTCAACAAAGCTACGGAACTCAAAGTTAGCTAAAGACGATTTCAGATAAACAATTCCCATGAATTCTACTGGTCTATGAAAGGGAGCTTTTCCCCGAGTCCTTCTAGCACCTCAGTGCTGCTGCATACACAAATAGCTACAGCTGCTAAAAACATCAACCTGTGGCTGGCTAGGAGACCTATGCCATCCTAATCTGACACCGTCTCGGCCACAGTGGTACAAGTTTTTGTGACCTCTAGACAGGATTGCTGTCACTCACTATCCTTCTCCAACCTTAAAGCTTCAGTTGATCCAGGAAGCAACAGCCCATCTACTTGGCAACACTGGAAAATGTCTACACTGCACACTAAGACCAGGTCTGTGGGACCCGGACTTGTGGACTCAGTGCTTCCAAGACAGTGCTTGAGTGTCCACTCTGCACTGTGAGCCTGGGTTTACAATTGCTGGACCTGGGTCTCACAGCTGTGCTAATGTATCCATACCACACCACACAGACCTTCTGCAGCTTGACCTGCAGCCATGTTGCAAAATGACAAGGCTTGGACCTGAGTCACAGTGGAACTTGGGTTCTGACCCACGCCCATACCAGGGTCCTGAGTGCTTGCTGACCCAAGTCAGACTGATCCAACAGTAGATGGAAGAGAGACTTGAGCTCAAAGCTGAGTCAGAGTCCAGACTTAGTGTGCACATAGACATACCCAAAGAAGAGACAACCACCCAAATGCTCTGCTCAGTGCACGCTCCAGAGACCAGATCAAATTTAAAACAAAACAAACAAAAACTTATGGCATGTCTACACTACAAACTTAAGTCGACCTATGTTAGATCAACTTCAGGCACCACAGTTATTAATGCAGTGGCTGTATGTCCACACTACCCTCCTTTTGTCAGTGGTGTGCATTCTCACCAGGAGCACTTCCACTGACTGAAGACGGGCAGTGTAGGGGGCTGAGAGCCAGGGCTCTCAGCTTCGCACAGCTCCCTGCCAGGAGCGGTGTAGCAACCACCCGGGCTTCTCGGGGAGCCCAAGCATCAGTCCATCTGGGAGTGGAGAGCCCAGGGGCAGCAGGGCTCCCAGGGGTAAACACAGGCAGCAGCCTGTCTGGGACCAGGAAGCTGGGATGAGGGGCAACCAGGCTCCAGCTGGAGCCAACCACTGGCCAGGGCTTTCTTATCAATTTCAGGGCTCCAGCATGGAGCCCTGAAATTGACAAGAATGACAGCCACCAGTCGATGTAAGTAACTACATCGACATAACCCCTACATCTCTCATGCGGATGGAGTAGGGCACTTACATCAACGGGAGCAAGGCTGTAGTGTGTACACGGATATAATTAGGTTGATGTAAGCTGCCTTACATCAATCTAACTGGGTAGTGTAGATCAAGCATTAGTACTAATTTCTGAGGCCTTCCTAGGAATGTCATCCAACATCTATTTCTGCTTTGTCTTTTTCCAGATACGTGCATATATGCAAATATATTTAACTCTATTTGATTTCTGACTCCTAAAATAAGATATGAGTTCAGCATGCAACAAACAACTTTTTAGATCAGATACACAATGGAATAGACTGACAAAGGGAGTTTTAAACTCATCTTCACTACAGAGATTTAAAGCTCACTTGACATTCATCTAATAGAGATAAATCAGTGATGCTATACAGGAAGCTAACTCACTATAAATATGTTTCAACTTTTTCCTAGAATCACGTCAGTTGGAGACTTCAGTCTAGGGGAGGGGTCGGCAGCCTATGGCACGCGTGCCAAAGACGGCACGCGAGCCGATTTTTAAAAATCCTGCCCCGCCCGCTCTTCTCCGCCCCCCGCCCAGGCGCACCCTGCCAAATGGCCCCACTCTCCCGGTGCGGCAAGCCGCAGGGTCTGCGCTCCCAGGCCGGAGCACCCAGCCGAGCACAGCAAGCCGCCAGCCCCTCCCCCGCCTTCCCCCCTCCCCTGGAGCCATGCTGCCGCACGCGCAGCACTCTGAGGGGCAGGGCTGCCTGCTCCTGCGGGGCAGCGTGTCTGGCTCTGCGCGGAGCAGAACATGCTGCTAGGAGCCTCATGGTAAGGGAGCTGGGGCGGGGGAGGGGGGGCTGGATAAGGGGGGGCGCAGTCAGGGGACAGGGAGCAGGGAGGGTTGGATAGGGGGTAGGATCCCAGGCGGGGTGGTTAGGGGCGGGGGGGATCTCTGGAGGGGGCAGTCAGGGAGCAGGGGGGGTTGGATGGGGCATGGGAGTCCCGGGATCTGCAGAGAAGAAGCGGAGGCAGGGCCTTGGGGAAGGGGGGGGGCACACACACCCCAGCCCCCTGCCCTGACCCCCCCACACACACACCCCAGTCTTCTGCCCTGAGCCCTGACCCCCCCCCACACATACACCCAGCCCTCTGCCCTGACCCCCCCCACACACACACACACTCAGCCCTCTGCCCTGAACCCTGCAGCCCTGCACACACCCCCAGGCCCATGCCCTGAGCCCTGTACCCCCCTCATACACACCTCACATGCCCCCAGCCCTCTGCCCTGACTCTTGCACCCCCCACATGCCCAGCACCCCCACACTCCATGCACCCCCCCACATCCTGACTCTTGCACCCCCCACATCCCCACCCCCACCCCTTGCACCAAATGGGAGCTCCTGCACACACACACACACACCTGCACCCCTCGCACCAAATGGGAGCTGCCCAGGTAAGTGCCCCACACCCAAACCTCCTGCCCCAACCCTGAGCCCCCTCCCTCATTCTAGCTCCTGGCCAGACCCTTCACCCCCAGCCCTGTGCTCAGTGCACTCCCACCCTCAGCTCAGTGCAGAGAGAGGAAGAGAATGGTCCAGAACCAGGGAGAAGGTAGGTACCCACTGAAGGATGGAACCCGAGCGGCAGTGGGCTGAGCCGCTCAGCCCACTGCCAGTCTGGGGTCCCAGCCGCCGGACCCACACAGCCCGCTGCCGGTCTGGGGTTCTGGCTGCTGGACCCTTGCCAGCCGGGGTCCCGGCCGCAGGCCCCACTCAGCCCGCTGCCGGCCTAGGTGAACAGAACCCCGGACCAGCAGCATAAGATCAACATTTTAATTTAATTTTAAATGAAGCTTCTTAAACATTTTGAAAACCCTGTTTATTTTACAACACTAGTTTAGTTATATAATATATAGACTTATAGAGAGAGACCTTCTAAAAAACATTTAAATGTATTACCAGCACGCAAAACCTTAAATTAAAGTGAATAAATGAAGACTCGGCACACCACTTCTGAAAGGTTGCTGACCCCTGGTATAGGGGCTTGCTTACGCAGCAACTGAGATGGAATCCACTAGTGGACTAGCCCAATTCCTTTTGTAGGCCAGCAGGAACTGCAGGTGTTGCAAAGGTGAAAAACAGTCCATGAGCAGAAAAGGAAGGAATTGCCTTGAGTCACTCAAGAGTTGCCTTTCCTACTGTATACATATTTAAAAGGGTGGTATTGGGGCTTAACCAAGCTCCAAAAAAAGAGTTCTTCCCATTCCTCAATTAACAAAGCGAGTGGGTACAATGTGAGAATAAAACAAGGAGGGGAGGTTATGTAAATCCAGAAAAGACAAGGGTGGGAAGGAGTCATAGAAGTGTAGGGCTAGATGGGATTTTTTTTTTTTTTTTTTTTTTTTTTTAAATAAAGCTTTCCTCTCAAGGACAAGGAAGCAGAAGACAACTGAGAAAAATAACTGGAGACCAGTCTTACTGAAGCTATAATATAACTAGTATTTCATCTGTTGAAACAAATTCCACCTATCAATTACCTGCATTTACATGGGTCTGTCACAGCACAGACAATCAGCTATCCGCAACACCACATACTCCCCACTACCACATTAAGAAAATCAGTTTGGTAACTGGCGCTTAAGTTTCGTAAGGTTTTTTGGGGGGTGGGTGGGGGGGAGGGAGGAAAGGCCGGGGAGAAGAGCAAACTCCAGAAAGGAGAGATAAGGAGCTTAAAATACAGGCAGCTATTGGTATGGAAATAATCTTCGTTTAACTGCATTTTGCTACATAAAATTAGAAACACAAATGTAGAAAACAAATAAATCAGACAATGTTTGATCACTTATCCAAATAAATATTTTTCCTTAAGAAATTTCAGTAGTTTCTTCTCCACACACAGTTCAGCAAAAGCCACTTTAGATGGACTGGATGAAATAATTAAGTCTATGTCAACTGGACAGTATATTTATTGCAGTGGTATTGATGAAACATGCAGAAAGTCATTAGACTTTCCTGTTAATGCCTAAGCATCACCAAATGGAAACTATGGTATTGCATGCTATTGTAGTTCTCCATTTCTGGCAAAGTTTTACAAGCATGAACAGTACTAGAGGTTTCGGTTTTTTCCTCCTTGGACACTATTCAGTTAAGTATAAAACCTTGGTCTTGCTTCAGTGATGATATTGTGATAAGTTCTTGAATCCTGAACAAGTTGTTCTAAAGAATGATTCAATATTAAACATACAAGAGTGTTCACTGAACTTGAGAGTCATTTTTCAAACTAGAGCTCTCCACTATTATCCGCAGGGTGCATATATCTGACCTGGAAAGCATGCTGCAGAAGATAAAAATTTGCTCCAGCTTCTAACTAGCTATGAGTATTTTAATGTCTTCGTAATTTTTACGGTGGATGGATAAGTGTCTGGCACTGGCCTTTCAGGAAAAAAGTGTTCTGACCACTACTACAGCTAGACAAAAGTAAGGAGATGGGGCATATTTGCCACCCCCTCTAATTTTCATCTAAA
The DNA here is from genome assembly GCF_028017835.1 of Emys orbicularis. NCBI lineage: Eukaryota > Metazoa > Chordata > Testudines > Emydidae > Emys > Emys orbicularis. The sequence goes on along the minus strand of NC_088683.1, from coordinate 259,514,385 downwards.
TTTTGTAAAAAGTGCCCAAAATATCAGTGACCTTACAAATGCATATAAATCAATCATAAATACATCTCATTTTAGACTTACTACTTATTTTAAGTTTTTATATTACATTAGTGCCCAAATGGGCTAGGCATCAGACATATAGGAAAAAATAATTCCTGTTACAAAACCACGGGGGGGAGGGGGGAGGCAGGGGCTACCATACTAAATATTGCAACAGAATGCACACATCAGTTCCTCTCCCCACTGTTGTGCCCCCATTTGGAGTCTTGGAACTTAGCGGAGAATAATTACTAGACCAGGGGGTCTCAAACTTCATTGCATCACGACCCTCTTCGGACAACAAAAATTACTGCCTGACCACAGGAGGGGGGACCGAAACCTGAGCCTGCCAGAGCCCTGCCGCCCCAGGTGGGGGAGGCGGGACAAAACCAAACCCAAGCCCCGCTGCCCTTGGTGGGGGCACCAAAGCTGAAGCCCAAGGGCTTCAGTCCCAAAGTGGGGGGCCTGTAATTGGAACCCCACTGCCCAGGGCTGAAGCCCTTGGGCTTTGGCCCCAGGTGGTGGGGTTCGGGCTTAGGCCTAGCAAGTCTAATGCCAGCCCTGGTGACCTCATTAAAATGGGGTTGTGACCCACTTTGGGGCCGACTCATAGTTTGAGAACGGCTATACTAGACTGTGTTACAGATATGTCCCCCCCCCCGGCCTTTTAACGTGGTTTTTAAAGTTACAACAACATAACGTACAACAGCTACTCATGCCACTAAGACATCGACCCATTTACTTAACGGCATGAAAAAGTTCCCCCTCTGAGACATGATACTGTACATCATGTAACAGCCACTTAAAAACCTGAGCCAAGCTCAACTGTGTGGGAGCAGTCGGTTAGCCTGCAAATACTGACCACAGACAAGTATCAGGGGGTAGCCCTGTTAGTCTGTATCTACAAAAACAACAAGGAGTCTGGTGGCACCTTAAAGACTAACAGATTTATTTGGGCATAAGCTTTCCTGGGTAAAAACCCCACTTCTTCAGACCACAGACAGACTTTAATGCAGCTGCTCTCCCATCCCACAGGGCGCTCTGCAGAAACACAGCCGACCAGCACCAACACCCAATCTCCACGACACCCCGGGTTTTTTCTCCCTGGACGCAGCCTCTGGAGCTGAGCTAACTCCGGGCTACACACATTGCGCTGCTCTCCAGTCGCTCGGGCCGCCGCTAGTCCATGCGCCAAAAAAAAAAGGGGGGGGGGGAACTCACTTTTCCGTTTGGTTTACACAACAGAATGCAACAGCCCGGAGTCGCCAGGGTGCCGGGGTTCCCCAGCGCAGCATAACTCTGCTCAGGACCCCGCGGCCGTCTCTGCCCCGCAGAAAGGGGGGTTACCTGCAGTGTCCCAGATGGAGATGTTGTAGGGCCCCCACTGTTTGAGGTAGAAGGCGCCCCCGACCGTGCTGATCGTGTCCTGGAAGCGCCTCTCCATGTAGCGGTGCAGCAGGGAGGTCTTGCCCACGTTCATGTCCCCCAGCAGCACCACCTTCCCGTCGGGCTTCATCCTGCGGGGAGCCTCCGCCGCGCACTGCCCGGAGCTCAGCAGCCTCGGCTCTGCGCCCGCATCCCGGGCCGCCCCTTCCCCCGCTCCGAGCTACTGCGGGCAGCTGGCCGCCTGGCTCGTCCCTGCCTGGCCGAGCGGAGCCGCTAGCGAGGGGGCGGGCTCGCCCCGCCCGGGGCAGCTGAAAGTTGAGAGGCTCCTGCCTCCGACAGGCTCCGGGCAGGACGGAAGAGGAAGCCAGGAGGAGCCGGAGCAGGGATCCAGCCTAGCCCGCCACGTGGGGCCGCCCGCAGCCCAGATTCAGCTCCTCCTCCAGTTCTGCTGCTGCCGCCGCGGTCCCTCGGCTACCCCGCCACGGTGGCTGCAGTAGGAGCCTCTGACGCTGAAACCAAACAGGGAGCAATACCCAGCGGCAATACGTGGAGTCTAGTTCAGATTCGAGCCCCCTTCTCTTCCCATCTAGGTAGATCTCTGTATTTCGCTCGTATGTCTTGGGATGTTCACCCTAGAAAGACCCATGAAGACGTTGACAATTCTGTGCTCAGGCCAGAGTTTGGATGATGGGCAGTAAATAAGGCCACACGTTGAATAATGAGCATAAAAAGAAATATCGATTAGCTACTCAGTAAGCACCACTGGCTATCTTGTGTGCTGAGCTGAGGCAGGGGTAGAAAAAAATAATATGGGGGCATTTAATTAAATAAGATCTGTCCCTCAGGTTTTCAGAGGCTTTACACACATTACGTCATTAAATAATAAAGGATAAAATTAGAAATGGGGAGGGGGGGTAACCTACTTCAGAGCTTTTCTTGTGCTCACACAACTGAGGAACTTTTTCCTTTCATTCATGCTCTGAATTCAAAGGCCACCAGACTGCAGCTAGCAAAGTGGAAATCTGGCTAACCCTATCCAAATTCCTCCTCCTTTTGTTCCTCTACAGTGTGGAAACTAAAGACAAGAGAGTTAGCTTGAATTAGGAATTTCCAGGAGGAGTTGTGGGTATCAGTTTAAGAGGCACCTTCCACCTTATTTAAGTGATAGATTTTTGTATTACTCTTAGATGGGCCTCCAAGTAGCAAATTTTAAATTTTCAGAGCCATGTAGCCAGATCTCAGCTGGTGTAGATTGGCTTAGCACCATTTAAATTAGTGGAGTTACATTACACTAATTTACCCAAGGCTCTGGCTCATCATCTTTGATGATCTCTCTTGCAGTCCGGGGGTTAAGCTATTTCAAAAGCACATTTCAAAAGATCATAAATATTTTCTTGAATCTTAGGGTGTTTGGTTTTTTAAAAATCGGGGGGAAGGAACAATATTTTTTAAAGGTAACTTGCTAGTTGCTAATTTCTTTCTCTCCCTAACATAAGTGAAAACAGCAACCTCTTTAATAGCAAGGGATCCCACGTACACAGTCACATGTTTCTTGTTGAAATTGCTAGCATTCTTCTAGCTAGAAGATTAGATTTCACATTTACAGAAAGTTTTGACTTTTCACTTACCTTTCCTATTAAAAAGGAAATAGTTCTGTGGCTGGTTGTTGTTTTTTTAATCATTACCAAGGAACTTTGCTTATGCTGCCCCCAGACTCTTAGGGTATGTCTACACTACGAGAGTACTTCGATTTTAGTTAATTCGACTATGTGGAATCGATATTACAAAGTCGAACGTGTGTGTCCACACTAAGGACAGTAATTCGACTTTGTGAGACTTTGTGAGTCCACACTAACGGGGCAAGCGTCGACATTGGAAGCGGTGCACTGTGGGCAGCTATCCCACAGTTCCCGCAGTCCCCGCTGCCCATTGGAATTCTGGGTCGAGCCCCAAATGCCTTCTGGGTAAAAAAATGTGTCGAGGGTGCTTTTGGGCGCCTGTCGTCATCCGTCCGTCACTCCCGCCCTCCCTCCCTCCCTGAAAGCGCCGGCGGGAAATCAGTTCGCGCACTTTTCTGATTACTGACAGCGCGGACGCCACAGCAGTGCGAGCATGGATCCCGCTGCGACCATCGCTGCAGTTGTGGCAGTTCTCAACGCCTCGCAGCTTCTCATCCACCTTTACCAGAGGCAGCTGCAGATAAATCATGAGAGGAGGCTACGGCACCACCGTGACGGCATGAAGTCGGACACTAGCTCCGACCTCTCAGAAAACATGAGACCCAGCGCCCAGGACATCTCGCTGTCACTGGGTCTTGTGGATACTGTTGAACGGCGATTCTGGGCCCATGAAACAAGCACGGACTGGTGGGACCGCATAGTGCTGCAGGTCTGGGATGAATCCCAGTGGCTGCGCAACTTTCGCATGCGGAAGGGGACTTTCCTCGAACTGTGTGAGTTGCTGTCCCCTGCCCTGAAGCGAAAGGACACCCGGATGCGGGCAGCCCTGACTGTCCAGAAGCGAGTGGCCATAGCCCTCTGGAAGCTTGCAACGCCAGACAGCTACCGGTCCGTCGCTAACCACTTTGGTGTGGGCAAGTCTACCGTGGGGGTTGCTGTCATGCAAGTAGCCAAGGCAATCGTCAAGCTACTGCTATCAAAGGTAGTGACCCTGGGAAACGTGGAGCTCATCATAGATGGCTTTGCCGAGATGGGATTCCCAAACTGCGGTGGGGCTATAGATGGGACTCACATCCCTATCCTGGGACCGGACCACAAGGCCAGCCAGTACATCAACCGAAAGGGATACTTTTCCATGGTGCTGCAAGCACTGGTGGACCATCGGGGACGTTTTACTAATATCAACGTTGGATGGCCTGGCAAGGTTCATGACGCTCGGGTTTTCAGGAACTCTGGTCTGTTTAGACGGCTGCAGGAAGGTCTTTACTTCCCGGACCACAAAGTAACTGTTGGGGATGTGGAGATGCCTACAGTCATCCTCGGGGACCCTGCATACCCGCTAATGCCCTGGCTCATGAAGCCCTACACTGGCGCATTGGACTCAGGGAAAGAACTATTCAACTACCGGCTCAGCAAGTGCAGAATGGTGGTGGAGTGTGCTTTTGGCCGTCTCAAGGGGAGACGGAGAAGCTTACTCACTCGCTGTGATCTCAGCGAGACCAATATCCCCATTGTGATAGCTGCTTGCTGTATGCTCCACAATCTGTGTGAGAGCAAGGGGGAGACCTTTATGGCGGGGTGGGAGGTTGAGGCAAATAGCCTGGCTTCTGATTACGCCCAGCCAGACAGCCGGGCGATTAGAAGATCCCAGTGGGACGCGCTGTGCATCAGGGAGGCTTTGAAAGCCAGGTTCCTGACTGAGCAGGGTCTCCAGTGACTGTTTAGTTTGTGGACACAGATGCTGAACCTGCCCCCGTTTCTTTACCCAGTTACTGTTGACTATCCTTCCAAGTTACATACCCCCTTCACCACCTTCCCAACAAATAAAATCTGTTCCGTTTTGTTAATGAACAAGGTTCTCTTTCTTACTGTTTTCGCGGGAATGTTTTAAACCGGGGACGCAGACTGTGGCGGGGGGCGGGTTTAGTGTTCTGATGCAAATGATGCTTCTAAACTCCGGGAATGTCAGGCTCCGCAGTGCTGGATTGGTTGTTTCAACGCAGCCTGCCAGCAGTCCTGGGCGGGACTGCGTGTATGTGTCGGCCAAGTGACTTTCTGGCAGGGGGCGGAGGGTAACAGACCCCCTGCTGCGTGGCTCTGTGATCCAGGATAAGGACCGCGGCATAAGATCTCTAACTGCCCTCCCCCGCCACAAAGTCACAGATCAACCCCCTCGCACCCCAGAACATGAAAACCGCCTCCCAGACTGACCAGGGTAACTGGTGACTGCACTGTGTATGTGTCCTGATGCTGGACCTGCCCCCGCCTCTGTAGCCTGCTAAAGGTGACTGTCCTGTCCAAGTAACAAACCCCTTCCCCCCCTTCAGACAGAATCCCCTCTAAAAGACACTCTCGGAAACAGTACTTAACAGAAACAGATGTTTTATTATGAACCGCACATGAAAAGGGGGGGGAGGAAACTTGGACGTGGGCTAGTGTGAGATGGGTAGGAAAGGACTTTTCAAACTTTGTGGAACGAGAGCCTTCCATTGCTGCAGCAGTGTGCAGGGGCTGACTGAAAGTTTTAACGGCCCTTGCCGCCCCTCCTTCTTTGGACTTTTGGTGAGGGGGGTGTGGGACTTGGTGGCGGGGGACGGCGGTTAGAGATAGACAGCAGCAGGGCTCTGTCCTCCTGCCTCCGGTCTTGCAGAACATCCACTAGGCGCCGGAGCGTCTCCGTTTGCTCCCTCATTAGTCCTAGCAGGGTTTGAGTAGCCTGCTGGTCCTCCTGGCGCCACCTCTCCTCCCGTTCCATGACTGCTCTGTGCATTTGTGACAAGTTCTCCCTCCACTGTGTCGTCTGGGCTGCCTGCTCTCGTGAGCAGTCCATAAGTTCATAAAACATGTCTTCACGCGTCTTCCTCTTCCTTCTCCTAATCTGCGCTAGCCTCTGGGAGTGTGATGCCAGGCTGGGTTGGGAGACAGTCGCAGATGTGTCTGTTGGAATTGGAAAAAGGGAGTGAATTCCTGAGACAGATAAATGAAGTTGCTAACAAAGAACATAGTCTTTCTCTGTGAACAACACCATGCACTGCACCTTTCACATGCGCACTCAGGACAAGGTCGAATTTTCGGCCCTCGCCTTCAGTGCCTGGGGTCTTGCAGTTGCGATCGGAGAAGCATTGCAGGACACCTCTACTTTTGTTGCAGGAAAACATGGTAAGCCGTAGACTTGTGGCAGCCTAAAAATGTAATAGTAGCACTGGGCTCCTTTTGCACTGAATGCAAGGCCACTCTCTGCTGGCAGCAATCAGTGAAGCATGAGCTCTGCCCCTGTCCCACCACCTCGCGGCAGTCCCCGGGAAAGATCCCTGTATGCTGCCCCTCTGCCGCCTCCACCGCGTGGCTGTACAGCAGTCCCAATACTAACATTCCCCTCCCTAATTTAAAGCAGGGCGTCATGTGCGATATAACTCTGATGAGGATCTCGGAGAGCGAGAGGGGAAGGATGCTTCGGGAGACCATGCAGAGGCCAGGGCCGTATGCCGCCATGCTGTGCCGTGCCATGATCCCGGACTACTTAATGGACTCATGGCGTGGGAACGTGTGTTACCACGGTGGACCGAACAAGATCGCCCTGCCCCGGAACCTGATGCGCATGCTTGAGCGGTACCTCCAGGAGAGCTATGCCGAGCTATCCCAGGATGACTCTCTGTCCATTCCCGGGCACATTGACCGTCTTTTCCTTTAAGTGCAGTAGAAGGGACTACAGAGTGGAGCGTCCTGTGGTGGCCTAATCATGAATATCCGGACATTATTTGATTTATTATACATAGTTAGGACTAAATAGTTGACTAAGCCAAAGAAATCATGAACACCAAATTGCTGATCTAGTTAATATTCCTGTTTTGTTATAAATAAAAGTTTCTATGTTTAAATGAGTGAATGAAAAGCCCATTCTTAACAATATAAATATTCCAGTTATGTTAAAATGAAATGTTTAGATGTTTAAAGCACTCACTGCTTGATCCTTCCCCTGATTCGGTGTCCGGGGTAACGGCTGTGGACGGTTGGTAGGGGATCTCGGTAAGGGTGATGAAGAGCTCCTGGCTGTCGGGGAAATCAGCGGTGCAAGCGCTGTCGACTGCCTCGTCCTCCTCATCTCCTTCCTCATCTTCCCCGTCCGCTAACATTTCCGACGAGGAACCGGCCGTGGACAATATCCCATCCTCAGAGTCCACGGTCAGTGGTGGGGTAGTGGTGGCGGCCGCACCTAGGATGGAATGCAGTGCCTCGTAGAAACGGGATGTGTGGGGCTGGGATCCGGAGCGTCGGTTTGCCTCTTTGGTTTTTTGGTAGCCTTGTCTCAGCTCCTTGATTTTCACGCGGCACTGCGTTGCATCCCGGCTGTATCCTCTCTCTGCCATGGCTTTAGAGATCTTCTCGTAGATCTTTGCATTCCTTCTTTTGGAGCGCAGCTCTGAAAGCACGGACTCATCGCCCCACACAGCGATGAGATCCAAGACTTCCCGATCAGTCCATGCTGGGGCCCTCTTTCTATTAGATTGCACGGCCATCTCTGGTGGAGAGCTCTGCATCGTTGCCAGTGCTGCTGAGCTCTCCACGCTGTCCAAACAGAAAATGAGATTCAAACTGCCCAGACAGGAAAAGGAATTCAAATTTTCCCGGGGCTTTTCCTGTGTGGCTGGTCAGAGCATCCGAGCTCGAAGTGCTGTCCAGAGCGTTAACAGAGTGGTGCACTGTGGGATAGCTCCCGGAGCTATTACCGTCGATTCCCATCCACACCTAGCCTAATTCGATATTGCCATTTCGAATTTAGCGCTACTCCTCTCGTTTTCGAGGAGTACAGAAGTCGAATTTAAGAGAGCTCTATGTCGAACTAAATAGCTTCGTGGTGTGGACGGGTGCAGGGTTAATTCGATGTAACGGCGCTAAATTTGACATAAACTCCTAGTGTAGACCAGGCCTTAGTCTTGCAGTCCCCCCCCCCCCCCGAGATACATTAGCTACATCCCTAATACTGAAGATCTGAAGACATTTGTCCCTCGGACATATCAATTCCTAAGGAAGAGGGTGGGTGGGCTAAAGAACTTTAAAAACGTATTCAGGAGCTCCTTAATGTGGAATGTGACTCAAGGCTGTGTGTGAAATATGCAATGGATTTTTGTTTTCATTTTGATTATTATGAAGCTGGGGGTTGCTATGAAGAAAATAACCTTCCCGCCTGGTTCCCATTTCCTGCCCAGATTCTGTCAGCTCCAGTCTTTGGAAAGGGTAATTCACTGAATCAAAGTGCTTTTTCCAAGCAGCATAATGTGGTTGCTTTTTGTCTGTTAGCCCCAAGGTGAAAGTGTGGGAAGAATGGAATCAGAGATTTTTTTTTTTAATCAACCTACAAGGAAAGTGTGCAAGGTAGCATGCTATTAATGTTGTATTAGTGATGGATTAACAGGAATCTGCCAGCTAGTCAGAATACACAATGGCAAACTAATGAGTTGTTTGGAACGCTATCCTTTGTACTTCTTATATCTGAAATAATGAAATAAGCAAGGATTCAGGCTGAGACAGGAACTTTAATACTTTGTTAGGATTCTATGGCTTCATTCTGCATGATCTGGATTCTTTCAGAAAGACGTAGGGTCTGTCTACACAAGGAAATGACCCACAGCTGCCTGGTTGTCAGCAGTAGGATCCCCCCTGAATCATAGAATCATAGAATATCAGGGTTGGAAGGGACCTCAGGAGGTCATCTAGTCCAACCCCCTGCTCAAAGCAGGACCAATCCCCAACTAAATCATCCCAGCCAGGGCTTTGTCAAGCCAGGCCTTAAAAACCTCCAAGGAAGGAGACTCCACCACCTCCCTAGGTAACGCATTCCAGTGCTTCACCACCCTCCTAGTGAAATAGTGTTTCCTAATATCCAACCTAGACCTCCCCCACTGCAACTTGAGACCATTGTTCCTTGTTCTGTCAACATGGTTCAGCTGCTAGTGTGGACATGACAAAACTATTTCCAGTGTTAATACACAGAAACACCAGTCAGAACTGGTGGAACAGGGTCTCAATTGCGCTTTCCATAATAGTGCTCAGAACGGTTTTGTCCCATCTCCACTAGCAGTTGAACCATTTTCAACAACTCTGGAGTTGCACACTGATTTACACAGCTGAGGCCCTGCAATTCTCATGTTGCTTGCAGGAGGACTGAACTGCTTGTGGCAGGGCTTCGGAGCTGTGCTCTGGCTCTGCTCCAGCTCCAGGCAAAAACCTGCAGCTCCACTGCTCTGGAGCTGCTCCGCGAGACCACGCTCCAGCTCCGGGCTCTGCTCAAAAGCCCTGGTTTGTGGGTCTTGTGACTTCTGGAAAATGCATTTGGATATAGAGCACCTTCCTCCCAAACTTGCCCAAATATAAGGGCACTGTTGGCCCTTACTTAGTGGAGTTTTTTGGTTGGCCATTTCCCAGTACCAAAAGAAAGGGGAAGGACTAATGAGAAATCAGGACCCTGAGATTGACAGTCCCCAGGAGCAATGGGGAGAGGCCAAAGCTCCAGGTCAGCCTGATTGATAGGGCAGGCGGCAGGGTGGATTTGATTTAAATCATGATTTAAATCACTAAGTCAGTAAGACTCGATTTAATCATGGATTTCTACATAAAAGTGCATTCTTGTTGGTTGTTATAACCTTAATACATATTCTTCACAACTCAGAGATAGATGTAGGTTTCATTTTTAGAAGGTACACACTATAGATTTTTAAAGTGATTTATTTTGAAGACTTTTCAGATTAGTTTTACAGCTATATCAGAAAATGAATGATTGTTTGGTTATTTCATTTACCAAAGGTAATTGAAGCAGATATTTATGAAGTCATTGGGAGGTGAACTATCTCCAATTCAACAGGTTAATCATTAATATTTGGAGGATTTTATTGCCAGGCTGTATTAGGAGGAGAACATCACCAGACAGACATTTAAATTGTTTTATTTAACTAAACCAACAATGTTATTTATTCTGGATTTTTTTCTTCAACAGCAAACATATAATATTTTAACAAAACAAGTGTATGAATTTTTGAGTTTAGTTAAACATTAAAGTTTTTAAAATCAGGTTTGTTTTTGTTAACTAAAATAGTTAAATGAAACTAACTCATTCGTCTTAACCTTCATTTTCCTGTTTGTTCATAATCTGGAAAAGAAAAACAAGCTTTCCTGCTTTTTCAGGTCTCAAACATTTTCTCAATTTGGAATGAATTAGTCCAAAGGAAGAAAATATTCCTTCTACACTGGCAGAAGAAGCTACTGCTGTTAAAAGTGAGATAATCACTTCATAGAATCATAGAATATTAGGGTTTGAAGAGACTTCAGGAGGTCATCTAGTCCAATCCCCTGCTCAAAGCAGGACCAACACCAACTAAATCATCCCAGCCAGGGCTTTGTCAAGCTGGGCCTTAAAAACCTCTAAGGATGGAGATTCCACCACCTCCCTAGGTAACCCATTCCAGTACTTCACCACCCTCCTAGTGAAATAGTGTTTCCTAATATCCAGCCTAGACCTCCCTCACTGCAATTTGAGACCATTGCTCCTTGTTCTGTCATCTGCCACCACTGAGAACAGCCTAACTCCATCCTCTTTGGAACCCCCCTTCAGGTAGTTGAAGGCTGCTATCAAATCTCCCCTCACTCTTCTGCAGACCAAATAACCCCAATTCCCTCAGCCTCTCCTCATAAGTCATGTGCCCCAGCCCCCTAATCATTTTGGTTGTCCTCCGCTGGACTCTCTTCAATTTGTCCACATCCTTTCTGTAGTGGGGGGCCCAAAACTGGATGCAATACTCCAGATGTGGCCTCACCAGTGCCAAATAGAGGGGAATAATCACTTCCCTCGATCTACTGGCAATGCTCCTACTAATGCAGCCCAATATGCCGTTAGCCTTCTTGGCAACAAGGGCACATTGTTGACTCATATTCAGCTTCTTGTCCACTGTAATCCCCAGGTCCTTTTCTGCAGAACTGCTGCTTAGCCAATCGGTCCCCAGCCTATAGCGGTGCATGGGATTCTTCCTTCCTAAATGCAGGACTCTACACTTGTCCTTGTTGAACCTCATCAGATTTCTTTTGGCCTAATCCCCCAATTAGTCTAGGTCACTCTGGACCCTACCCCTACCCTCCAGCATATCTACCTCTCCCCCCAGCTTAGTGTCATCTGCGAACTTGCTGAGGGTGCAGTTCATCCCATCATCCAGATCATTAATAAAGATGTTGAACAAAACCGGCCCCAGGACCGAACCCAGGGGCACTCTGCTTGATTACTGGTTGCCAACTAGACATCGAGCCATTGATCTCTACCCATTGAGCCCAACAATCTAGCCAGCTTTCTATCCACCTTATAGTCCAACAGTCTATCCACCTTATAGTCTATCCTAACAGTCCACCTAGCATATATTGTCCAACAGTTTATCCACCTAACGGTCTATCCACCTTACAGTCAAGTCTCTGAATCCAAGTGCTTAAGTGACTTCCACCAGTTCACTAGTGTAACTTTCTTTAAAACATCATCAGCAAACATATATTTCTTGAATGGTTCTTATTCCCAAACTGGGTCTCTTTTACAACCTGCTGCCATTATAGGTTTTCCCTTCTAGTGAGAATGGTATGGTAGATCTCAAATCGATGAAGGCTACACTCAGAAAGACCTCAATACTTCTGGAATATGCTGCTCAAACAGTTTTGCTTTTGTTTCTACTGCCTGTCCCTCTCTTCTCACATTTATCTCCAGACTTCTTATTGTCCAGATCTATTCTGCCCCCAACAATCTTCTGTTCATTGAACTTTTTGAAACTTTGCACTTTTAGAGAGAGGTAAGGGATTGACTTTTTGTATACAAATTTGCAGAGGGACAACAGGGTTGAGGTCTGTTATTTCTCACCTCTGTATATTATTTATTTATTTAAAAACATTTTTGCTGTTAACAAGCATGTTATCCCTGGAGACACAAATCCACAGATTGAGAACTGCATCTTCTAGACTGAACACGGAGTCCCATTGGGTAGGTAGCCCCTGAGCTAGGGACATCGAGGGGACCCCCAGGCAGCGAGCCCAGGTCAGGGAGATGCCACCAGCCAAGAGGCCTTGCAGGCCAGACTTGGAGAGGGATCGTAACGCAGCCGATGGGGAGGGGAGGGGGGCTGACACTGGAAGAAGTATCCTGCTCCCTGGAGCCTGAGGGCATGTGGCCACTGCCAGAGCAAGTGTCTGACCCACTGCATCCCTGGAGCACAGCCAGGGCCTGGGCTTGAGACCAAGGATGTGTGAGGAAAAGACTGAACTTCCCTTATATTCCAGAGATGGCTATTTGTGGTTCACCCGTGTCCACAGAGCGGGGTTATTTGTTTTCCTTTAACCTTTCCCATTTTTCCTTATTTTTTTTAATTAGTTGCTGTTTAATAAGTCGTATTTGCTTTGAACTATATGCAACGATCAGTGGGTCAGGGAAGCACCCAGAGCAGAGAGAGTACCCCTGTCCTAAGTGACCACAACAAGATTGGGGGTCAAACCCCCAGGAATCCTGGGCCCAGCCTTTTGGGTATTACAAGGACTCTGCCACACAGGAGAGTGGAAGGGGAGCCCTCGAGGTCAGGCAGGCTTCTGGGTAAAGGAAGCAGGAATGAGGACTCAGATCCTTTCCTTAGCCAACTGTACCGGGTTAATGCATAATCCAGGAAAGTTCCCCACGATAGTGGGATCATAGAATCATAGAATATCAGGGTTGGAAGAGACCTCAGGAGGTCATCTAGTCCAACCCCCTGCTCAAAGCAGGACCAATCCCCAACTAAATCATCCCAGCCAGGGCTTTGTCAAGCCTGACCTTAAAAACCTCTAAGGAAGGAGATTCCACCACCTCCCTAGGTAACCCATTCCAGTGCTTCACCACCCTCCTAGTCATATAGTGTTTCCTAATATCCAACCTAGACCTCCCCCACTGCAACTTGAGACCATTGCTGCTTGTTCTGTCAAGGAACAAGGATCATTCCCCTGGTTACACAAAGCTCATTACTAGGGCTCCGTGTCTGTCACAGAGGTCGCGGAAAGTCACGGAATCCCTGACTTTCCGCGACCTCCGTGACTTCTGCAGGGGCCAGTGTGGCTGACCCCAGGGCCGCCCAAGTAGCTGACTTCGGGGCCAGCTGCTCAGGTGGCCCCCGGGACAGCCACACCAACCGCTGCTCCAGCAGCCCCTGGCAGCAGTCCCGGGACAGTCAGAGCAGCCACAGTCCGCAGCCCCCAGGCCAGCAGTGGCCTCCGGGCGGCCGGGCGGCTGGCTGGAGCAGCCGTGGTCCACGGCCCCAGGCAGCGGTCCCCTCCCAGCTGGCCGGCCAGAGCAGGTGCAGCCCCAGGCAGCTGTCCCTGGCCAGCTGGAACAGCTGCAGTCCGTGGCCCTGGGCCGTGGTCCCCGGCCAGCCAACCAGAGTGCCATGGTCCACGCCGGTGGCCAGCCGGCCGGAGCAATCATGGGCCACGGCCGCCGGCAGCTGGTTCTGCTGGCCCCAGAAGCCCCCCCCCCAGCAGTGGCCCCCCAGTGTCTCCCCCCAGCACCCCACCCCCAAGATTTAATCATAGGCATTTTTAGTATAAATCATGGACAGGTAACGGTTTATTGCCTGTGACCTGTCCATGACTTTTACTAAAAATACCCTTGACTAAATTGTAGCCTTACTCATTACTGTCTATGGACAGTAGAACCTTTAATTTGTATTAGGAGGTCTGTGAAATCTTCACGCCCACCCTAGTATGTAAGTCAGCATTCCTGTGTTACATATTGGGAAACTGAGGTGCAGAGTAGGGAAATGACTTAGCCCAAGGTCACACAGTGAGTCATTGGCACAGCCAGGGGTAAGTGGAACCCAAGAGTAGTGTATTGCTATTATTTTGTATCCTTTCACTCTTTCATTCTTCTCTCACACTTGCTTTCTTTGCTGTGTCTTAATCTCTTTTGCTTCCTTTCTTTCTCTGTCATCCCCTTATTCCCCAATTTTTCTCTCTTCAGATCACTGAGGTCTGGCATGGATCGATGCTTGTTAACCTGTACAGTAACTCTCACACTTTTTCAGATTTCTTCCTTCCGTCTCCTTTTTTTGCTAAATAATGACAAATCATTTTGGACCAGATTGTAACTGTACCTGTTCCCCTTTAAAATATACCACCCACTGTTAGTTTCGTACACCTGAGTGAGTCCTCTTTGTATTGACTTTATTCAAACCACAGTATACAATATACAGTTGTATATCATTAAAGTGACAGGCTATTTGCAGACAGGTAAGAAAACAAAGGTGCCTTCCCCAAGGATCCTGACTCTGAGATCTTGAATCTGTAAAGGGGTCCTATTCACTTACTGCCTATATAATGAAAAGTACTGAAAAGTAAGAGTCATGAGTCCCAACTAACTGATGTCTCTGCTGTTAAATCATGGCTCCTAAGTGGAGTGAAACCAATGTGTTTTGGGGTTTTTTTGTGAGAATATTTTTTGCAGATTAGTGAGATTCTGCTGCACATGGAGATCTTTTTACCTACTGCTGAAATGCAGATGCCTCTGGGGTAGGATAGTGCAGATGTTTAACACAGACTTTTTACAATGCTGCTCAGAAGTTAGAGCAGAAAGTGGTTGGAATACCATAGCCATTTGAAACCGCAGTGGGGATTTTATGTTTTGTGTTAACAAATAAAGTAAAATATAATAGGAGATATCACTATGATACTATGCCTTTGATATCCACGTTGGGTGGAGAGATCACATGCAGCCAAGTAGTTAAATGCTGTATCTGCAACAAGCTTCTGTGGTGGTGTGAAACTGATACCTGTATCTCAGCACTTCTGACCATGTATTTCAACCTGACACAGCAATTCAGGCAGATCAGGGAGAAGTGACATCAACAAATTTTTAGTGACAGTGAATAGTCCCCGTAACTCAGCTCTTTAGATGTTTCTCACGCATCATGCCAACCACAGCCTTGGCACTATGAAATTAGATTGTAGGTCCCTCTAATCCAATGTCCAGTTCAGCTGGACCTTGATACTAGCACTACAGGCTGATTCAGGCAGTATACATTACTTTATACCCTCCATCCCCTACTGTCATTTAAAAGCATTCTCACTCCTCTGTGATCATCAACCATTAACTATGGAGTAGGTTTGGGAAGGGATGGCTGGCTGTATATGAAGATGGTTGTGAGGTCACACAACAGTGGAGGTAAGTGGTAACCATGGGGAAAAGGAAGTCCCCCACAAAAACAGTAATGTGTGGTAGCATTGCTCAGGTAAACAAAAGACTTGATCCTGTGAAGTGTTAAGTACCTTCAGTTCCTGTTGACTTCAGGAAATCAGGTTCATCATGCACAGCACAGTGTGTTTGCCCTTCTCTTCTCTATGCCCAGCACCTCAGGATGCTGTGTAACAAAATAAGGACCATTCAAATAATTACAGAGCTCATCTGAAAAAACTCTGGAAGACAACAAGAGCCTGTAAATTGCTCTCGGATGTAGAAACCCAAGGAACTAAGCTGTTGTAATACAGAGTTTCCCAAGGTCATGAGTGACCTGTATCTGGGGAGAGAAGTTACACAGTAGGGATCAGGGCCCAAGAAATGTCAGATATGAGTTGGTTTACAAAGGGAGTGTATCTTGGCTACTTTACCATAAGGATAATCAGTGCATATGATCTATGCACACATCGGATTGCTTTTTTAGGGTTTTGCTCAGTCCCATCAATATGGCCTTTGCACACACTACTTTATTGATGTACGGTTGCACATGATTTAGTTGGGAATTGGTCCTGCTTTGAGCAGGGGGTTGGACTAGATGACCTCCTGAGGTCCCTTCCAATCATGATATTCTATGATTCTATGATAAGCATGGTACTGCCAGTGTGGATCTTACATTTATGTAGAGCACCTTTCATCTGCCATGTGGCCAACCCAAAGTGCTCAAAAATCATAAGATTAGCTTAAAAATCATGATTTTTAAAATAATAAATGTTAGGTTCTTTATATTTGCCTTCTGGTTTCAAAATCTGAATCTTTAGGGTATACTTCTGCACCTCTATTACATTTTCAAACTTTTTTTCACTACCACGAAGGATACAAGTTTACTTTTTTTCTTTTTAATGAAAGCTGAGACTCTCACAAAATCACTTGACTCCAGGAGCTGGGGCTTTAAGAAAAACAACAAATATTGTGAGAATTGGCAACCTTGCAACCGGAGGGCTCCCAAAGCACTTCAGAATTTCACTGTTGAATCTTTAACATGTAAACCCCTTCACCAGTTCATTTCCAAACAAGTCTCCGCAAATGTCCTGTCTCTCTTTGCATAGCAATTGACTTTTTGGTCAAAGGTGGAGACTGTAGCCTATAAAGATGATGTTTGCTTATGTTATATAGAAATGTGTTGTAATGTAAGTAGGCCCAAAAATCTAATTCCTAAAAATAGGCTTGACAATAGTCAAGTGAGGCCTGGTAAAGTGAGACAGCTCAGAGGCAAGTTAGAGAGATAAGTGAGGACATAAATCCCAGGTCATATTGTAAACCTGTTTTGGTCCTAACTGGTTTTTACAATTGTTTTAGATATGTTGTTAATGTTTAGGAAAATGTGGTCTGTATTGATAGTTCTTGGCATGATATTTCTGCAGATGTTAATTAAGATGATGTTTAATCTTAAACAGCCAGTGAAAAAGTAGAAAATATTTAATTATGGTAAAAAAGTGGATTTATTATTAATTAAGGAGTGTTATTATAAGAGATTATAAAAAGAGTAGCATGCTAATTTTAGATTAGACACGCCCATCCACCATCAAGGAAACATTAGAGAAAGGGTTATACCCACTCTGTTCATTTAGGGACTGATCATCCCTACAAATATCATTTAATCTTAGAATGTGAGTATCAGTACAGTGTGTGATTCTATTGTAATGCCTGATGGCTTAACTAACTATTTTATATTAAATAAAAAAAAAAAATTTTATCACTGTGTCATTCATAGAGGCCAATGGAAAGACACCCACTGAATCCAATGGGTGCTGGATCAGGCCCTAAAAACAACAAGGGAGTGATGTCATAAATGGGCTGCTGTCTCAACTCTCTCCCCACAACATACCTGCCCATAGTGTACAAATTGCTCTACTTTTCCTGTTTTATTAAAGTTCTCAGTACTGCCAGCCCCAAGCATTCAAAAATCATGTCAGGCCCCCCAAATCACATGACTGGCTGGAAAAAAATCATAGATTTTATTTAATAAATGTGGAGTTCTTTTTATTGACTTTTGATTCCTGAACCTTTTGGGTATACTCGCTTCACATTTTCACAACTTAGAGGACTAAAAACTTACATTTTTAAGTGAAAGCTGAAATTGTCAGGCATTCTCTTGATTTCAGGAGCTGGGACTATAAGAAATTCAGAGATGTGATTAAATCACAAGAGTTGGTAACACTAGTTCTTATGCTGCATCCATCATTGTGGTATATGAGCGAGTCAGCTCTTTGCTACCTTTTCTAGGCTGATTGCTGTAATTACTACCAAAAAAGATGTTAAAAGAAAGTATTTAGGCTGCAAAAATGAACCACAGAAGAACAGCTGCATAGAATTTATGGAGCTCTGGGGGTATGGAGCAGTCTACCGACATCAAAGAAATTGCTGGATCAGTGCCTTAATCACTAAAGTAAGCAGATATAACCCAATACACAGAGTAGCAGTTCTGTTAAGTAAGTAGGCAGTGCTGTTGTAAGCCATATGGGTCCCAGGATATTAGAGAGACGAGGTGGGTGGAGTGACCTGAAGAAGAGCTCTATGTAAGCTCAAAAGCTTGTCTCTCTCACCAACAGAAGTTGGTCCAATAAAAGATATTGCCTCCCCCACCTCGTCTCTCTAAGGCTATGTCTACACTGCACACCTTACAGTGGCACAGCTGTGCTGCTACAGCTATGCCACTGTAAGGTACGCTGCATAGCGGCTCTTTGTCGGCCAGAGAAAGCTCTCCTGCTGACACAATAAAACCACCCCCAACGACTGGTGTCAGGAGAGCGTCTCCCACTGACAAAGTGCTGTCCACACCGGCACTTTTCATTGGTAAAACTTTTGTCGGTCGGGATTTTTTTCCCACACCCCTGACTGACAAAAGTTTTACTAACAAAAGTGCAGTGCAAACATAGCCTCAGTAAGGAACTGTGAGCTTTACAGAGACACCTCCCCGACCCGCAACTGCAATCACATTTTAGGAGACTTGACAAACAACAAAAACAAAGAAATTCATTAGGGCTCTTGCTTCCTCTTTATCTCATCTAGTTTTCATGATATTGAAAGGAATGTCAGATGACTCTGTGTTTGTTAGGTACAATGGGATATGTTAAGGTCCACACAGCTGCCTCCCTTGTGAATTTTCCAGCTTCCATTGGTGTTAAAGATTAAACAATATTTTTGTATGGATGTTCACTGAAGTTCATTGGGTTCTGTGTGGATACAGCAGCCTGCACAGAAGTTGCAGGATTGGCGCCTACACTGCGTTTTATTCTTTTTTTACTTCTGTTGGCACTGCAGGGCATATTTAATGATATGAGAGTGAGCTAGAGTCTGACCTGGCTCACACATCATCAGGAGAATGGTTAACTAACATCCTAATCCTGCAACTGGGGCCATTGTCAGCAAATCTTTGCTCCCATGCGAAGTCTCACGAGCTCTAGTTGCATACAGGAGTTCAACCACGTGAATCTGATTGCAGGTTTGGGGCTTAAGTTCTGATGGCAGAAGCTTCATTGCTGATGCATGAGCCAGAAAGAACACAGCTTGACTTTTAAATCCCAGGTTGAGTTTGCAGCACTGACAGTTAGACAAACCATAATTTTATTTCAGAGTAGCAGCCGTGTTAGTCTGTATCCGCAAAAAGAACAGGAGTACTTGTGGCACCTTAGAGACTAACAAATTTAATAATTTTATTTGTAAATTCACTCTGTAAATCGTTAAGAGAAAATAGACCTGGAAATCTAAGATGCCATGTTTACAGAGTCATTTTTCAGAGTAGAACTGCACTTTCAAGTAGCCCTGCCCCCCTCCTGAAGTCATTCCTGTCAAAACCTTGAGGAACTTTTTTTTTTCTTTTTTCCAACTTTAAACCTTGCATCAAGGCTCTGGAGCTGCAGCCATCATCCTTCCAGGTGAGGAATTTCCTGTGCAGCCAAGCTTCTCAATATTGTTCCTTATCAACCAGAAAGGTCTCTGCTGAATCACACAGGTTAGCCCTGGGCTAGGAGTAAGAGCTAAAGTCCAGACAGGAATCAAATTGTGGTCTGCAAGTAGCAGTGTGCCTAGACTGGCCACACTTCAGGTGTTTTTTGCAGGGAGGGAAAATCCACTCAGATCCCCATTAATTTCTCCTTCATTCCCTCCAACAAGCGTTGTCCACATCTGCAATATGCCAAGCCAGCAGCTGTGTGCCCTTGGCGTTTCAGAACCCTGTAAATGTCAATGATAATTTCCATTTTCAAATAAAAGAAACTTCTGTCCCTTTTCAATTCAAAGATAACTTTAGAACCTTCAAAATGTAAACTGACCACAGTGGCTTACAGTTTATCACAATGCCTTTTTCCTGAAAAATCCAGGGCTATGAATGAGTCTGCCTTTGGACTGTGTCTGCACCAGACAGTGGTGGTCCCTAAACAAGGTGCAGAATTTAATTGTCGAGGTAGAATTGAGTTATTGGAGTGAACAAGAGGTAGTGGTGGTGGCTTAATGATGTGTGAGAGGGGGCATAACTAATTTATTGATGAGGGTGAATGATTTAGGGGGGGATTGCAATTGTGCAAACATCAGTGAAATAGGTTTGGCTTTTGGGAAGAGGTAGCGGAACTGGTACTTTTGACTTAAACTAGTAGGCCTAGTCCTCAGATGAGAAAATATGGTGGAAATTTTTCATGCTTTATTCTAGATTTATCTTCAAAGCAGATACAATGATCCTGTGACTTTAGTATGTTACAGTGGTTTTAGTTCTGCCATACACAAATCTTTATTTTCCCTGAAATGTGGAAGAGAAATTCCTAGTTACTGTCCATATTATATACAGAGTTCTGGAAGATGACAGGGAAGAGAAGTAGTATTTCAGATTTTGAACAACAACTAATCAATACCACTTTGATTAATTGCCAAAAGAATTTACTAGACAGGCAGAGAGAAACTGTATATACATACACATTAAAAAAACCTGCTAAAAAAACTAAGGTTTATTATACTAATTCCAAGCATAGTGTAAGACAAACATCGTTGCATCTGACCTGTTGTGATACTGTGATACATGCAGAGTGTTCTACATGATGACGTTACATTCAGAATTTCCTGTTTTTCTGAGTCTTCCAAATTGCAGCACATTAAACAAAAATGTTCCCAGGAACGTATTTCTCTCTCTTCCTTTAGAGCAGGGCCGCCCGGGGGGCGAGGGGGGGGGCAAGTGGGGCAATTTGCCCCAGGCCCTGGACCCCACAGGGGCCCCCACGAGAATATAGTATTCTATGGTATCGCAACTTTTTTTTGCGGAAGGGGCCCCCCAAAATTGCTTTGCCCCAGGCCCCCTGAATCCTCTGGGCAGCCCTGCTTTAGAGTGCATTTTCAGTTTGAGGATGTAGAAATGCACTGGTAATGAATTTTATAAAAACTCTCTGCTTTGCTTTTACCCTTTCTTTCTTAACCAGTTCTTCCACTATTGCTCATGTTTAGTAGTACTTTACTCCACAAGTAGCCATATTGACATCAGTGAGCTATTTACAGAGTAAAGTGCTACTCAGCTTGAGTAAGAATGGCAGAATCTGGCCCTTAAACAGTCCAAAAACGTTCCCCTTGTATCTATACATATATGATCTTTTTCTAAGATTTTTTCTTTTTTTTAAGTTTAAGGTGAAAACCCACTTTAAAAAAATCTGTTAAGACAAAAGTAGCCAAACATTTACAGCTGATCCCTTGCTGAAACAGGAATTCCACATTTCCCCCTCATTATGATAAAAATATCCTTTACGTAGCTACTCCATGAGAAAATTTGATGCAACTCCAAGTCATGATTGCTCATGCTATTTTTTCATGACAATTTACTTCTGAGTTGCTGTGAAACGTGCTACTTTTTTGACACCATTCCAGGGTGCTGATGCTACTGGGTGTCTTGGAAGCCTGGAAAGATGTCCTGAAAGGAAACCTGTCATGAATGTGTTGCCCTTTTTAAAAATAAGTTGCTGAGATAATTGCCTTGGCTACTTCTGTGCTGGCGACAGGGCTGACAAGACTATTTGAAGTTTGTATTCTTTCTTCCATTTGGAATGCAAAGGTGGGGGGTGGGACGGGGAAACAGGACTCTAAGTTGCTTATCAATTTTCTTTTTCCATTTAGTAATAATTAATAATCTTTAGCATTTATGTGGGACTTTACCTCTTCAAAGCATTATAAAAAAATTGAACCAAATTCTGGGCTGACTTACACTCATTCTAACCTCACTGAAGTCAGTGAAATTGCAGAGGATGTAAATCAGTGTCATGTTTGGGCCAGTGGCTCATTAATCAGTATGAATGGCCATGGACATGAGTGGTAGCCTTATGTCACTCCCATGGAAAGTAGCTGTTAAATACAGGATTGCTCTGTAAAGGATTAGCATGGAGAAAGAGAGCACTATGAAAATTGCTCAGGATAATAGGAGGTTTTTCAAATCAATTTGAATGATAAAAGATACATAAAATGCAGGCTTTTCTGTGTCTATCTCAGGTAGAGGAATCTGTAGAATTATTAATACTTGTTGCTATTTGATCTAAATCTATAACTTAAAAACATATTCAGCCCTGAAGTAAAGAGTGTATAACCTGATTGACTTCAAACGTGTTTATCTCAAGACAGGATTTGATCTGGTATGTTTAAAAGGTAAAAATAATTAACAGTCAAGAACATTTTTGTAGTTTTATTTACTCCTCATAGCACACGAACTAGGGGTCACCAAATGAAATTAATAGGAAGCAAGTTTAAAATAAACAAAAGGAAGTATGTCTTCACACAACGTACAGTCAACCCATGGAACTCTTTGCCAGAGGATGTTGTGAAAGCCAAGACTATAACAGGGTTCAAAAAAGAACTAGATAATTCATGGAGGATAGGGCCATCAATGGCTATTAGCCAGGATGGGCAGGGATGGTGTCCCTAGCCTCTGTTTACCAGAAGCTGGGAATGGGCAACAGGGAATGGATCACTTAATGATTACTGTTCTGTTCATTCCCTCTGGGGCACCTGGCACTGTCGGAAGGCAGGATATTGGGCTAGATGGACCTTTGATCTGGCCCAGTATGGCCGTTCTTAACATTTTTGAGATGTTAGAACAAGATATTATTATTGGACTGAGCTTATTCCTATTTAATAAAAAACCTTGTAAATCACAGGAGATTACTATAGAATAAAATATCAAGATTGTTATTCTAAATGACATCAGAAAAAGGGAGAAAGGAGAAAATTAATTTAACATGGGCAAATGAAACTAAATGGAGGCAAGATATGAAATTAAAGAGTGAAACAAACTTCTTTTACCAAATAGATGACAGGATGCAAAGCATAAAAAAGAGGGAAGTTAAATCTTAATGGCAGGAATAAGGAAGAGGGTGAAAGGAAAGAAACTGTGAATATACATTGCAGTAGTAAGGCATCAGCGAGTCCTGAGAAATATTTCCATTTTCCATGAGACAGAGAGTGTGATCTAGGGCCCCGTTTCAGCAGCCAGTCCCTATTCAGTGAAGCACTTAAGCATGTGCTTAAGTCTTATTAACATCAATGGGACTTAAGCATATGTTAAAGCCCACAAGGGTGGACTTAAGAATGTGCTTAAATACTTTGCTGAATTTGGGCCTAGTACAATACTTTGTGGTTATACAGAAAATTGACAGCAAGAAAAGGGAGTAGAAAATCCTGTTTTCACAAAGGGGAATGGAGAAATAATGATAATTGCTCTTAATGAAGTCTCAAATAGAAGCAGAGTTTTAGAGGCAACTAGAAAGGGAAAAAAAATCATCTTTGGGTACATAGATGCACATGCTCCCTGAAAGTAGCCATGTAACTCGAACCAGAGGGTGCTGATTTGTCTCATTAAGATTTGAGATTCAGAGATCCAGCGCTAAAGTGACATACCATAACTTACATCCAACCAATCACTTTTTTCTCCATCACATAAAGCTTTCAAATATATTTATACTGAGGTTTGATTACATCTTTATAATAACTCTTACATCATAAAGAACACTTGTAGACTTCAGATAATGAGCATGATCCAAAATCAATTGAAGACATTGGGGAAAATCCCATTGATTTCAGTGGCATTTGGATCAGGTTCTATGTTGCGAGGAACGAAAGATTACATATGAATTCACAGTGTACTTTAAAAAATTAACACAGAATTTAGTGATCATGAGAGATAAAAGATTAACAGCGCTTATAAAATGAAGACTTCTGGAACCTGGAGGAACCCTCTAGGGAATAAGAGTGGATTTCATTCTCTCGGTCAGTCAGTCTATTACTCCTGTTCCGAGACTGCCAACAAGAATGTCAGTTAGAGCAAATTATGCCAGTGAACTTTGTGACACTTTGTGGACACTTAGGCATGGATGCACAAAAGGAGTTATGCACTGGGACACTGAGCATCACACTGCCTAACTTTTAGGGGCCTAGAAAATCACTACAATTCACAGAGATTGAGGCCATGTTTACACTAGGGAACTTACAACAATACAGCGTACCAATACAGCTGCATTGCTGTCAGATCGCTTGTGTTGTCGCTCTATGCTGACGGGAGAGAGCTCTCCCATCAACATCATAAAACCACCTAAACAAGCGGTGGTAGCTATGTTGGTGGGAGAAGCTCTCCTGCCGACATAATGCTGTGCACAAGAGCACTTATGACAGCAAAACTTATGTTGATGGGGGGCAGGCGGGTTCACACCCCTGAGCAACATAAATTTTGCCAACATAAATGGTAGTGTAGACATGGCCTGAGTTAGGTGCCTAAGCCCCTATGCAATGAATGGGGAGAGGCAGGCACTTTAAACTGCAATTCACAAAAGCCAGCATACTAGGCAGGATGCTTCATAAGCTAGCCCATGGGAGATGCCAACAAGAGGGTTGTGTGGTAAGCCCTGCCCAGTGGTACCAGAACAGGAGAGGCCAGGAGGCCATGGCTCTCCTACTTTTTGTCAGTGAATGGGCTCCTGGCTCCTCACCTGGCCCAGGGCAGGTGGAGGGTCCGCGATTCCATGACGGCTCCCCACAGATGCCCATGCGGCTCTCCCGGACCCGGCTCCGACTGGGGGCAGGGCTCGGAGCCGCAGCCCGGTCATGGTAAGAACCACGTGGGCAGCTGTAAAGAGCTGCGGATCCTCCTCCGGGGGCTGCTCGTGGAGAGTCTGCCACGGCTCCCCACAGAAGCCCAGCTCCGTGCAGCTCTTATCATGGCCTGGTTGAGTCTCTGAGACACCCCTCCCCCCCCCCGACCAGAGCTGGGTCAGGGACAGAGCCGCGTGGGCAGCAGTGGGAAGCGGGTCACTCCACCTGCCCTGGATGGGGGTCCCGGGGAGTGGGGAAACAGGCAGGGGGCTGCTTTCAGCCCCACCCCACCCCGAGCAGGGGGAGAGGACTCCCCAGCCCCATTCTGGCTTGACCGGGGGGCAGGGCCTTGAGGGGAAGAGGAGCGGTAGGAGTGGGCCCTCAAGGGAACAGGGAGCACTGGCCCCCCCACTTTTAGGAACTCTCCAATGCCCTTGCCCCTGACCCTGTCTCAGAGATAGGTGTCTGTGTCTGGGCTGCAGGGAGGCATCTATCTCTGCTTGAGAGTCTCAGCTGCAAACTCTCTCTTGGCAGTAAACAGCTACACTGTTAGCAAGATGCATGGGGAAAAGACTAACTTCCCTCATAACTTTTAGCCCAATGGTTAGGGTACTCACCTGGGTTGTAGGAGACACCTGGTTCAAATTCCCTTCTGTGCGAGTGGGAATTTGAAGAGGGATCTACTACCTCTGAGGTCAGTCCTCTAACCATTGGGTTATGGGATATTTTGAGGTGAGAGGCTCCCTCAATCTCTCCTGTTGAAGCTGTTGCACTCTGGTTAAATAATTAGAGTCATTGGAGTAGGGGGACTGGCTCCTAGTCTCCCATCCTGCTCTAACCACCAGGTCATAAAGTCATTCTCATGCCGTGCTCTCTCTCTCTCTCTCTCTCTCACACACACACACACACACTCTCTCTCTCTCTCTCTCTCTCTCTCTCATTGAGTCAGTTGGGCCAGAGAGAGAGTGTATGTGAGAGAAAGCACATGCATGAGAATGATTCTATAGTTTGGGGGTAGAACTCTCAGTTGGGAAGTAGGAAACCCAGAGGCAAACAGCATGGCTCAGGAGGGGACTGAGGAGCAGGGGGAACAGGTACACTTTGTTTTCCCTACTTACTCTCTGGATATTGTCTCCATCTGTCTCTACCATAAACTAGAGCAGTCCTCAGGCTACTGTAATCTATACTAGCTGCCAACAGCCAAATATAGTTACATTTGGCAGCACATAACTGGTGCTATATTGTGGGATCATTATGTTGGTGGTATCATGATGATCCAATTAGCCAATGAAAGTGAATCAAATCTAAACAATGGCGGTTTTTAGAGGCAATGTAATGCAAATGGAATTTAAACAGAGAGAAAGTTTTAAAGATCAAGGAACCGAGCAAATTCTGAAAAAAACAAATTCAGTCAAAACGCAAGCAGGTAAGAACAAACATTCATCTACATGTCAGCTCTTCTGTGACTTAAGCTTTCCAAATGAGTTGAGGTTTCCTTTGTCCGCTTTCTACTAGGTATTGTGCCTAATATCTTCCAATTCTCAGATTAACACCAGCAGCTAGCTACCCTCGCTAGCAATTTCAGCAGAGGCCAATGACTGAATAAGTGGGATGAAGTTCCAATTTGGAGAAACCCTGTTTTTTGGTCCTTTAAAATTAGATCAGACAGAGCAGAGGTGAATATGCTGTCGGGAACAACCCCTCACCAACAGGAGAATGGATTAAATGGGCTAATACTGTATGTGTTTTCCATCATTAATTTTATAATAATAACCTAATAATGATTATTGATCATAGTCTTTATTACTTCCTTCCATCTGCTTTTCTATTTTTATAAAGATGTTTCTGTTCAGCTCTTTATTTAGATATCTCGGGTAAGCCAGGGTGACTCTTTTTGTCCCACTTGTTTTCACACTTGCAAGTAAAAATCACAGAAGACTGCATGAGCGGGAATAAGTGATTCATATTTCAAAGGGCTAAAATAAACATTAACTCAGAGCTCTCAAATGTTTTACCCGGAAATATCAAGTACTTGAAATAAGCTTTGTTAACTGTTAACCAGTAGGCTAAATCCTAGTCATTTTCTGGAAAGGATATTGCCTAAGAGTGAACTTGATTTGTGACCTTGACACCACTGAGTTTGTGACTGGAGCCAAAAGGGGTTGGAAAGGAGGAAGAAAAAGTTATTTTTTTCTCTTTACTAAAGATTATTATTTTTGTAACTGTTTACAGTCCTTAAGGTTTCCCTTGTTTTGAGTTAATGTAATTTATAAGAATATAGCGTTATAATTATGGGTGATAGTAATTGCTTGTGAGAGTCACTGCTCACCAATGTGTGTGAAGGGGCTCACAGTCTTGCCCTTAGTTTTGACTGTAACTTTTGTCTGGATGAACTGACAACATTACATTTGAGTCTTGATTACAGTTCCATTTTTATAGACAACATAACACAATAAAAGTCCCTTTACACCACTGGTTCTCAACCAGGGGTACGTGTACCCCTGAGGGTACACAGAGGTCTTTCAGGGGGTACATCAACTCAACTAGATATTTGCCTAGTTTTACAACAGGCTACATAAAAAGTACTAGCAAAATCAGTACAAACTAAAATTTCAGACAGACAATGACTTGTTTATACTGCCCTATATACTATACACTGAAATGTAAGTACAATATTTATATTCCAATTGATTTATTTTATAAGTGTAAGGTAAAAATGAGAAAGTAAGCAATTAGTCAGTACTAGTGTGCTATGTTACTTTTGTATTTTTATGTCTGATTTTGTAAGCCAGTAGTTTTTAAGCGACGTGTAACTAGGGTGACCTGACGTCCCGATTTTATCGGGACTGTCCCGATATTTGCTTGTTTGTCCCGCATCTCGACCGATGTTCGGTCGGGACACTGGACAAACAAACAATTTTGCCTCCGCTCCGGCGCACAGGCGGAGCCCTGAGGGGCTCTCGCCCCCCCCCGCCCCGACTCCGCCCCCTCCTCCCCCCATTGGATCCCTCCCCAAATCCCCACCCCCAGCCCCGCCCACTCACTGCACCATTGGATCCCGAGCCGGGCCTGGGGAGGAGACGCCCCTGTGCAGCAGCCTGGGCACACGGGCCATGGCTGGCCGGGGCCGGGAGCGCTGCAGTGCAGCGCGGAGGCTGCTCCAGCCTTGCAGCCCACAGGGCAGCGCGGTGGGTCCGGGGGCAGCGCGGAGCGGGCAGGGCCCGGGGGGCGGCGCGGCCCGGGGGCGTAGGCCACCCGGCGGAGACACGCGGCGGAGAGGGGCTGCGGGGGCGAGACTTGTCCCAGGCGGGGTGGCCGGCGGACAGGGGCGAGGAGCCGGCCGGGGTCCCCCAAACCGATAAACTTCCCCGCCGCTGCTGGGGAGCCCCACGCCTCTCCCGCTTGGCTGCGCTCCAGTGGCTCGCCCCGCCGGGAAGGAGCTGCTGGAGCACAGCCGAGCGGGAGAGGTGCGGGGCTCCCCGCCGGCGGCGGGACACGCCACATGGGCCGGGGGGCGGGAGGCTCCGCGGGGAAGGCAGCGCGCGTAGCTGGGGCGCTGTGTGCGATCCGGCGGCGCAGCTGAGGCCTGCTAATGCCCCCAGCCCCTGCGAAACTGCTTTTTTTTTTTTTTTTTTTTGCTCCGCCGCCCCTTTTCCCCCACCCCTTCCCCCTCGTCCTCCTCCTCCTCCTCCTCCTCCTCTCCCCCCCCCCCCCCACGTCCCGATATTTCATCCCTGTGATCTGGTCACCCTACGTGTAACTTGGGAGTATTCAAAACAAATCAGACTCCTGTGAGGGCTACAGTAATCTGGAAAGGTTGAGAGCCACTGCTTTAGACCACCTTCTTCAGCTTCTGTAAAGTATGTTTCATTATGTTAATATATGACAACTGTATGTTAATAATGACAGCTATTTTGTTGACATTTCACACCCCTCAGAATTGAAACTGCTTTGTACCTCTAGCAGACTTAGAACAACTTGAACTCACATTGGTGAGCGCTTACTGACTGTAGTAGTAACACTGAAGTCAGTGGGACTACTGCTGTAAGTGCTCACAAACGGGAGTAATAGTGGCACAAATCTAGCCCTTAGATTTTGCTTGAACTGAGATAATTTCCTTTTTACTTGTGACAAGCCACAATCTTCTTTTATTATATGACTGGATGACCATAGTTGATGAAGAAGTGAGTAGCATATTTCTGATTCTTTCACAACATAAAGACTTTCATTTTGTAACAGATATTCCTAATGGTTGCATTAATTGTGCTGTTGTTTATTAATGATTCTAAGTTATTTAAATAAAACTGTAGCAAAAAAGCACCTTTTCTATTGCTTGATGCAAATTTTTATATTATTAAATCTGTAAAAATCCTTAATAAGACTGAACTTGTCCAGTTACATCTTCCTTTATTTATTCTGCAGGCAATTAACAGTAGTCATGGTTTTTGAAATCTTTTTTTAACTTCACAAAGGTTGCAATTCTGCAAGGAGCTGAGCACCTCCTGCGTGGTGCTAAATGCAGACAACTCCCATTGACATCTGTGGGAATATAGGCCCAGGTTAGATCTCAGTGAATTACAGTGTTAAATTGTTTGGATTTTAACATAAGTAATAGGCCCAAAACATGTGACCAAAAAGAATAAACTCTTGAGAAAAAGGAATTGTTTGTGTTAAACCTGTAATACCCCTGGAAATACCAGTGCTAGCTTATTTAAGGTTTGGGCTAAGCAATAGAAATAAAAAAAAACACATGGTTAATTGGGCACCAAGTGCAATAAATACTTGGTTAGAAATGCTTAGTTCAGTAGTTGGAAAAAATGCAGCAAAATAAGATAAAAAGAAAATTCTGAAGAGAGCAAAGTGCAGCCCTAAATTGCTTCAGCTGACTTTGGCTAAGGTCCAAGGACTAACAATAACATCACTTGTTTATTATAGTGAACTAAAAGCAAGGTTTTCTCTTCTTTGTCTGAGCTTTCCTTACTCCCCTGCAGTCATGCCAGGATGGGAAGATACCTACCAGGACTGAACCTGTTGTCAGTATGTTGGTCAATGCTTATCACTATATTGTTACTAAGATAAAGAATATGAGGATGTATATGTTTATATTGACATTTTGGATGTAATCAATACCAAGGGGTCTTTCGACTAAATCAAGGAATCCTTGTGTGGAAACTGAGTCATGGTAAAGCTTAATAAACTTATTAGGAAAATTATTTCCAACAACATGAATGGGTAAGAAGGTGCTCAGCGCCTCACAAGAGACACCTTGCAGAATGTAACCCTATTAGATGAAGTTAGTAGAAAATGCTCAATATAGAGCAAGAAGTTCTTAGCACCTTTCAGGGTCTGGCCCTTATATAGATAAAGTTGACTGCTGCATGATTTCATTTATATTTGCCACTTAGAGGAATAAAACCCATCCCTCTATGCTCTTTTTAAAAAATATTTTCTATGGTATTAGGGAACATAAGAACTGCTAGACTGGATCCGATCCATGGCTGATCTACTCCAGTATCCTGTCTCCAACAGTGATTGGAATCAGATGTGTCAGAAGTCAGGGCAAGAAACCCCCACAGTGGGCAAATGAAGGTCTCGTCCTAATCCAGCATTTCTCAAATGTGGCCATTTTGGCCGCATACGGCCACCAGGGGCTTTTCTTGCAGCCACAGCACTCCTGGGTGGTGATTGGGGAAAGAGGGACAAAGCAGTGGCCCCTTCCCCAGGACTGCCAGCAGGTGCAGGTGCTGGTCCATGCCCCTTCTGGAGCCACAAACACTGTAGGAGCAGGCAACCAGTGTGAGTTCCCCACCTTTCCAGGGGCAGTGGGGGTCGGGCTTCAGCTCTGGGGTGGTGGGCAGCAGACTCTGGCCGTGTGGTGGTGGGCTCCGGCCCCCAGCCGCAGGGCTTTGGGCTCCGGCGCTGGGGATCCGGTCCCGGATTCGCCCCCACACGTCACCCCTCCCCCTGCTGCCTCCTCCAGTCCCCAGCTGTACAGTGGGACCCCAGGCTCCGGCTCCAGGCTCAGCCTCACCCCACCATGGCCCTGACCCCCACTGCTGCCTCCAGTCCCCCCATCGCCCCTGGAGAGACACAAACACAGAAGGATCGCACGTTTCTACTTAGGCGAAGGATTGAGATCTGGATGTATAGGATCAACCCCCTCCCTAAAATTGTACTAAAGGCTTTTTCTGATCCTTTTATCCCCTCCATAGGATAAATAGAATAATCTGGCCTACTGTCAGCATTATTTTATGCAGCCTCCCACTCCATTCTCTGACTGTCCACTATTTGAAGACTTTGGGAATTTGAGCAGGCACCGAGCTGTTGTGATCATGGCTCCCTTAGGAGTAGCACGGAAGCACTGGGCCTCCAGTCAGATGTACCAGTCTTACATAGATGCCTTAAAATCTACAGAATTTTTCCCATGGATCTTGGGCACCCATGAATTAAGAAAGCCATGCTCCCCGCCTGCTCTGTCAGGGATGGAATCATTAATTAGACGGTTCAGATGAAATTCCACTAGCTGAAATTGTAGGCATTTCCTAATTCTCCCAAGAGGGTATGCTTTGTGCCTAATACATGATTTTAACTGGTACAAAGTCTTATGCAACAGGCAGTAATCTTTTAATGTATGTTAAATAATGTCTTAAAACATTCATTGGTCAAAGGTGATATGGAATTAATACTGAAAGATGGTCACACACACAAAAGTATCTATCTTGTATTTTAATGACTTTTTGGCAGTCATTCCTAGAAAACTATGTACGTCAACCAGAGGTTGTGTGTATTATTTTATATATTATTTATATTAA
Source organism: Emys orbicularis (assembly GCF_028017835.1). Classification (NCBI taxonomy): domain Eukaryota; kingdom Metazoa; phylum Chordata; order Testudines; family Emydidae; genus Emys; species Emys orbicularis. Next base: position 259,483,150 of record NC_088683.1, on the reverse strand, counting down.
AGTGGTACCCAAAATGTGCTAGATACTGTACAGACACATAGGAAGACAGTCCTGGTCCCAAACAGAACTAGATAATCAGGAGATACCTCCTGTGGTACCAAGTACCATTGTCTAATTTGTCCAAAGATACTGGCATGTGGTTTTTGGGGTGTTGGAGAAAAATCTTTATTGTCTCACCTGACCCCTCCCCACAGTCTCAGAGCAGTTGAACTGTAAAAATTACAAGGTCAGGAATTAGTTGAATCTGTCAGCTTTATCTTATACTGATTACTTCTCAACATATTGAAACCCTTTGATGGGAATTTTGGGGTAGTAGCGGGGGGGAGCCCATGAAAGCATAGCTTTTGTTTGAGCAAGGGGGGAATAGCAAGACTCGGAGCGTACTGAGGATGCCCTGGGCCTCTGTTCTGTGTGGGTGTGCTGTGATCTGCAGGATCTCCCTGCAAATCTCAGAACATTAGCCGGTTAGGAAGTTCAGGCCAACTGCCTGTTCCACAAGGGAGGCAAACTCAACTGCTCCAAGGGAATTCCATGAGTTGGCACTTCTGGTGTTTCCTGGTCATTTGAGTGTGTGTGTTTCTTGTTTTATTCTCAAGTTTCACATAGACACAAGTATCAGCTTTGCATACTCAATATTTGCTTCAGCTAAAGCCCCACAAGGTGGCAGCAAGCATTTTCCTATATGTTTCTGAGAATCCCATAAACTTCATAGTTTCTCAATACAGGCATGTGGTTTTGTTACGGGAAACAAATAATTAAAAATAGGAGTTTGCTTCTCTGCCAGAGCTTGTGAAGAACCTTCAATTAGAACTTGTGCTGGTCCTTAAATATTTTGGAGTTCTGCTCCATCAGGCCCTATCGTCTGGACTGAGAGAACATAGACCAAACTCTGCTTTTACATCAATGCAACTTCATTGAGGTAGCACCAGTGTAACCAAGAACAGAATTTGTCCCCTTGAACTTGTGGGAAGTTAGCTAGTTTGAAGAACCACACTAAACAGGTTAGGTTGCTGCATGGAGTAGTATGGGATGAAAGAGACATTTAAACATGTTTACTGAGAACCCTTTCAGCAGCTAGTTACATATGTATTTTCGTGCAGTCATCTGAAAGCAGTGAGTGATTCTTTTGATCACGGGTCGCTTATTAGAAGTGCCCGTGAGCAACTTTTCGAGTCCCTGTAGCCTCATGGCTGTGCACAATGTTATCATGAATGAGACTGAGCCAACCTGCCTGTAGTTTTCCTATGTTCCTCCTCACAGAATGACTCTCAAGGCCCCTACAAACTCCTAACTTTGAATTCTTTTGGGACAGTTTGGGCCACACAAAGAAACTCACTTGCTGCCCCCTCTATAAGCCTATTCAGCTGACACTCCCAGAAAAGCTTTGGGAAACTGATGAGCCTTACAGTGTGGCCTGAAAGTTTTTAAATTTGGACTGTTGGACCAAAGGGAAAAACAAGTTCTAGAGAGGAAGACCCCTCACTAAAATGCCCTTCTATCCACTCCACTTATTTAAACCAGTGGGCTGTTAGCGTGGGTGACTCCATTGATTACAGTTACCATGTTGTGATGTATTGAGAAAGGCGGCCTTTAAGGTAGGCAGCACCCAAACCACACAGGGACTCAAACTATAAACGTCACATTAAAATCAGTTGGCAGCGAAAATAGGTGCATACTATGGATGTGATATCTCTGAGCCTGCCTAATCCTGAGTTATCTCTGAACCCCAGCCTACTTAAACCTGGTGAGTCAACCCTGAGTTACCTGTATCTGAGCCTGCTTAAGCCTGAGGAGTCATCCCTGAGCCAGAAAGTGACAATTACCTGCATGTCTTGTGATAGGCCCCATGCCATTCAAGCCGGGTTGAGCCAAACTTGGATTCAGCCCTACTCAGTTGATCCCAAGGAGGCTGTATAGGCTCCTAATGGAAGCAGTCTTTCTAGGGTAAGTCTAGACAGCAATGAAAAACTTGCCGCTGGCCTGTGCCAGCCGATTCGGGCTCAGGGGGCTTGGGCTGCAGGGCCGTTTCATTGCTGTGTAGACTTCCGGGCTCTAGGACCCTGCAAGGTGGGAGGATCCCAGAGCTCGAGCTCCAGCCCGAGCCTGGAAGTCTACATTGCAGTGAAACAGCCCCGCAGCCTGAGTTGGCTGGCATGGGCCAGCCATGAGTTTTTCTTTGCTGTATAGACATACCCCTAGTCTGCTTAATATCACTACCTGCTGGGAGCGCTCCCATTGCCAGTAGTTTCAAAAGACTGCTCCTGCTCTAGCAAGCCCTGTTTCCATTCTAGTCAGACCTTGCTCCAGCCTGCATCTGCTCCTGCCTCAGTCAGCCACCCGGCAATTCTGGCAATGGACCCCTGATGCAATGTGTACCCTACAGATAAGCCACTTAATAAATGGCCCACCATGTTCTGTACTAACTGCAGTTTTCCCATGGTTTTAGGGCAGGGGTTCTCAAACTGGGGGTCGGGACCCCTTAGGGGGTCGTGAGGTTATTATGTGGGGGGTTGCAAGCTGTCAACCTCCACACCAAACCCCGCTTTGCCTCCAGCATTTATAATGGTGTTAAATATATTTAAAAGTGTTTTTAATTTATAAGGGGGGGGCTCACACTCAGAGGCTTGCTATGTGAAAGGGGTCACCAGTACAAATGTTTGAAAATCACTGTTTTAGGGTGTAATCTGGTGTAGAGCACATTACAGTGATCCATTGTGATGAAATATCACTTTGGCACGGGTATCACTATAAAGGAACAGTCACTGCCTTATACTTCAGTAGCAGTGGAACTACTCAAAAATGACTCCATCTACTTCTGGGGTCTGCAGGTGTGTTAGCACCACCTAGCGGACAATACAGTAGAACCTCAGAGTTACAAACACGTCAGGAATGTTCGTAACTCTAAAAAAAAACATTATGATTGTTCTTTCAAAAGTTTACAACTGAACATTGATTTAAAAAATTGAAATTTTACTATGCAGAGGAAAAATGCTGCTTCTAACCATTTTAGTTTAAATGAAACAAGCACAGAAACAATTTCCTTACCTTGTCAAATCTTTTTTTAAACTTTCCCTTTATTTTTTAGTATTTTACATTTAACACAGTACTGTTTTTCAATTTTAAATAATTTCTCTTGCTTCTTTTTTAGTGTTCGTTATCAATGAAAAAAAAATGCCAACACAAAAGCCCACCAATTTAAACGTCAATTCAAATAGCACTAAAAAAAATGCTGCAGCAAAACATATCAGCGCTAGTCTTTATAATGACAATTAAAAAAAAAAGTATCCAAACTTAACTTTCCTGCCTAAGTATTAGAGGACTTTAAAAAATCTGTAATGGTACCAGAGCCGGCTCCAGGCACCAGCGAAGGAAGCAGGTGCCTGGGGCGGCCAATAGAAAGGGGCGGCACTCCATACGTTACTGGGGCGGCACGTCCCGGTCTGCGGCGGCAATTTGGCAGCAGGTCCTTCGGGTCCCTCTCTTCTTCTTCGGCGGCAACTCAATCGCTCCACTTGTAGTCCTCGGCGGCACTTCGGCGGCAGGTCAATCGGCTTTTTTTTTTTTCCCCCCGACGCTTGGGGCGGCAAAAAAGCTGGAGCTGGCCCTGAATGGTACTCTGCTTTAGGTTGCTAACACGCTTTTTTGCTGCCACGGTGCATAGCTCTTAGAGAATCATTAGATTCATCGGTGTGGCTTCCGGCTATTGTTCAAGCCATTCTGAAGACAGGTAGTGAAGCACTCTTCTGCTTGCATGTGTGGAATCTTCTTGGCGTTCTCCCTCTTCTTCATGTCACTGTCAACATCACTGTCTGGTTGTGCAGTTTCTTGTATCAATTCAATTATCTCATGGTCACTAAGATGAGGTGGCTGTTCTTATGTTTATCCACATTTAGCCCCTGTTCCTCCATGGTGATATCCAAAAGCTGTCACTCTTCTGAAAAATGTAGTTGATTTATTTCCATCTGATCGTTGTTTTCCAAATGATCTGACTCAGTGTTATCAATACACAGCCAAAGTTTATTCCACAGGTGTCTCAAAAACTCAGAGCCAATCTCACTCCAGGACTCAGCACACATGTAGACAGCATCTTTGACTGTCAGCTGTTTACAAAAATCTATGTAAGATTCAAATTGCAGTGATCCCAGTAATAATCACCATAAGAGTTTTCACTTGTATCAACATTTCATGTTTTCCAGAACACCTCGGTCCATTGGCTGAATGATGCTTGTGATGTTTGGTGGCAAAACCAAACACCAAATGCTTCCATCTTCTGTCAATAGATTTTCAATGGCAGGGTGAGATGGAGCATTTTCCATCAGTAACACAGCTCAGACAGATAAAGATTTTGACAAGGTTTCACAAGTGGAACGAAGTGTTTAAAAAACAAGTCAGAGAAAATGCCTTTATCCAGCTGGCTGTAGTAATGGACAGGTTAGGATGACCAGACGTCCCAATAAAATCGGGACTGCCCGGATATTTAGTTGTTTGTCCCACATCCCGACTGATGTACGGTCAGGATGCCATTTGTCCCGATATTTTGGTGCAAGGCTGGAGTGGATTGGTCACCCTAGCTGGCAGGCTTCCATGCAGCTCCCAGAAGTGGCTGGGAAACCCTGCAGCCCCTAAGCACAGGGGCAGCCAGGGGGGGTCTCCGCATGCTGCGCCAGCTCTGTCACGGCCAATGGGAGCTGCAGGGGTGGGGCCTGTGAACGCGGGCAGCGCGCAGAGCCCCCTGGCCGCCCCAACCCTAGGAGCCAGAGGGACCTGCTGGCCACTTCCCGGGAGCCACCCCAGGTAAGCGCCGCCAGGACCCCACCCCCGCCCCAGGCAGTTCCCTCTGGCTCCTAGTGTCAGGCGCGGCCAGGGGGCTCTGCGCGCTGCCCGTGCCCGCAAGTCCCATCCCTGAAGCTCCCATTGGTGTGGTTCCCAGCCAATGGGAGCTGCAGGGCCGGCATTTGTGGCAGGTGCAGCATGCGGAGACCCTCCTGGCCGCCCCTGACCCTAGGAGTCAGAGGTACCAGCCAGCTGCTTCCCGGGAGCCGCCCCAGGTAAGTGCCACCGGAACCCCGCCCCCACACCTCCTCTCCCTACCCTAGCCCTCAGGTGAGGAGGCAAGTGGCAGGCAGGGGACCGGCTAGGGGCAATGGGGTATGCATTGCATGGTCAGATGCACACTGGTCCGCCTGGCCCTGTGCTGCCAGTGTGCCCCTTCCTGTTGGGGGCGGGCCCATGCTGTGCCACACAGCTCCCCCGCCCGGCACCGCTATGCCCAGCATCCCCCAGACCCACTATGCCCAGTGCCCCCACCACAAATACACAGCGCCCCCCACACCACCACCGCTGCCCAGCGCCCCCCCACCCACAGCCCCACACAACTTCCCAGCACCCCACAGAGAACCCCCCTCCCTAGTTCCTCAACACACACAGATCTCCCCCACTACCCAGTGCCCTTCCCCACAGCCCTACCACCACCACTACACAGTGCCCCACACAGACCCCAATGCCCAGTGCCCCAACACACACAGATCTCCCCCACTGCCCAGCACCCTCCCAATAGGCCCCCCACTGCCTAGCACCCCAAAACACACAAACTTCCCCCACTGCCCAGCTCCCTCCACCCCCTCACAGCCCAGCATCCCCCCACAGACCTCCCAGACACTCACTCCCCCATGTCCTGGCCCCTCCCCTGGCCACACTCACTGGCCCTGCTGGGAGGTGAGGTGACTGTCAGCTGAGCTGAGCCAGCAGTGCGGCTGGCCGGCCGGGGCTGAAACTGGGATTGTGTGCTCCTGCCCTGCAGCTTCAGACAGGGGCTGGAGCTGGGGCCATGAATCCCTTGCAGGGGCTGTGGCAGGGGTCGTACACCCCCCTCGCAGCTTCCTAGGGCTATGTACTTCCCACTCCCATGGCTCCCATCGGAGTGGTGCGCCTGTGGCTGTTCTCCCCACCCCCCATCTATCCTGATGCACTCTGGTCACCCTAGGACAGGTAGAGCTAACAGTGATGTCTGCAAGCAGCGAGGTTCCACACTTTTGTGAATGAAAACCAAAGGGAGACGGAAATCCCCACTTGTGTTAGCAGTAGCCATCAGCATGACCCAATCTTTACTGGATTTGAAATTCTTCGCCAATTTTCCTGAACTGTCTGCCAGAGTCTTGTTTGGAAGCAGGCACCAGTACAGGCCCATCTCAGTGCAGTTAAACACTTGGTCCCGGGTACATTTGTGCTGTTCAATAAAAGATTTGAAAGTGTTTTTTAATTCACCAATGGTGTTTGCGTCAGCTGTCAGAGACTCTCCTTGCATCCCCAATTGCCATATTCCACGCCAATTTTTGAACCGGCAGAGCCACCCTATGTTTGCTTTAAAATGGCCCACACATTTGTCTGGATACATTTCTCAGCAGAGTAACTCTGCCTTTTCTGTAACCATCACACCGCTTGTAAGAGTGCCTTTTGATCTCTCTTGTGCTAACCACAGATACATGGCCTTATCAAAATCAGCAGCAACAGCAGCAGCTATGCATACAATACACCTGCTTTTTACTGTTCCAATGTCTTTGGCTTCTTTTGCAAACTGCTTTCTTTTTTCCTGGCTTTCCCCATATCGATGACGGTTGATTTCCTGATACCATATTCTACTGCTATGTTGCTGAGGCTAAAACCGTAGTTGAGGTTTTTAAAAATATTTCTAGCTTTGCGTCAGTTGAAAGTGTGACACGTTTGCGCTTCCCACTGCTTGACATTTTGCTTAGTCATACAGTATCTGCCCTTTTTTTTTGTCTCTGCTGCTGACTGACTGCATACTTCTGCTTCCAAATGAGGTGTGCGGTTGACTGGTCAGTTTGTAACTCTGGTGTTTGTAGCTCCGAGATTCTACTGTGGTATGGAAGGAAGCTGACAGATCCAGAAGACTCAATATTGACATCCAATCATCATCCAATAAAACCACTGCACCTTTGGTACCAAGCAAAGGTCTAAATCCAAATCTACCGGGGCCGAGGAGACCTGAGAACTCAGCATATTGTCTGACTACACTTTTTTTCAATAACCTTTTCCTAAGAAGGAAGAATGAACACTTGGCAACAACTGGAGAGGACTGGGGCAACAAGAGATAATCTGTTATTTAAGAAAACTGACTTCTTGCACTATCAGAGGAAGGAACTGAAAATCATCATCAACAATGACCCCAGTACCTCCCACATAGTTTTCATCAGGTGTGAAGGAGCATTGATCTGACATGTGAGTCACAGCATACATGTCCCCCGTCACTTTAGTTTGGGACACCAGCTAAAACTCAAGCAGAGAAGACTCTGTAGGCCTGATTCACTACTGCATTACTCCAGTTTTATACCAGTGTGTGATTTCATCATCAAATTGCAGTAACGCAGTGATGCCTCTGTCCTTTCAAGATATGGCTCTGCTACCACAGTGCAGTCTAAATCTGAGTGGTCCCATCCACAAATTAAACAGAATGCTTATCACAGCAAGAAACACTTGACAATTATTATTGATGCAGACAGTTCAGATTAACCAGGTTGTTCACCAGCTGGAAAAGTTCTACTGATCAGAACTTTGCAGAGGCTATGATGGAGATGGGATATAGTACAGCCATGGCATATGACTCCAGGAACAATGCATGTTGTAGTCAGGCTAGACTGGGATTTCCAATACTGGCATTTGAGCTGTCTTGCCATTCCATCTGTTGCCACCATCATATAAACATTATAATAACCTAGGTGGACGACATCAGGAAATAAAAGGTGTAGGGGTCACTGTATTGAGAGTAACAGACAAAAGATTATTATAAATGTTGTTCTAGGCTACTGATAAGAGTAATCAGTTCATACACTGTCCTTCCCCAGGATTATCTGGAATCAAACTGGTCCCCAACTGGTCCCATTAACCTTGGAGGGCAAACTAATAGCAGATCATTCACGCTGAGGAAAGAGGTTCATCCTGACCTCAGTCAGAGGAGGAAGCTGAAGGAGACAATAGTCAGTCAATAACAGAGAAGTAACCACCACCAACAGCCCTAAACCACGATACATTGTGTGCTCGGCTGCATATGCAGAGTTCAGAGTTACCGGGGACAGTCCCATGGTTGTCATGGCAACCAAAGGAGCCGCTGGTCCTACATATATATCAACATCATAGGGTAGAGTGGTGACTCTCTTCTGAGGGGGACGGAGGTATCCATCTGTCAGCCTGACATGGCATCCCAGGGCAGGAGGTATGCTGTCTGCCAGGGCCTGTATCTGAGACGTTATGGAGGGATTGTCGAGAATCATCTAGTCCTCTGACTACTATCCCATGCTACTCATCCATGTGGGCACTAATGATACTGCGAGGTCTGACCCTCAGCAGATCAGAAGTGACGACAGGACTCTGGGAGCACGGGTGAAGGAGTTGGGGCACAGGTGGTGTTCTCTTCTATCCCTCGTCAAGGGTAGGGGCCCAGGCAGAGACAGATGCATCCTGGAGGTGAATGTCTGGCTGTGAGGATGGTGTCACCAGGAGAACTTCGGCTTTCTTTACCATGGGATACTGTTCCAGAAGAGCATATTTGGATACAGACTGGTTAACCTAGTGAGTAGGGCTTTAAACTAGGTTCGATAGGGGCAGGTGACAAAAGCCCATAGGTAAATCAAAAATATGGAGACCTGGGAGAAGGATCGGAATCTGGGGGGAGCATGGGCCATTATTGCAGTGATAAGATACAGACAAGAGCAAATATAGGGGGGAAATAAAATCAGTATCTTAGATGTCTGCATACTAATGTAAGAATTATGGGAATAAGCAGGAAGAACTTGAAATGCTAGTTAATAAACACAACTATGACACAGTTGTCATCACATCCCATCACCTGGTGGGATAGTACGCATGTCTGGAATATTGGTATAGTAGGGTAATGACACGGGCCGAGGGATGTGCTGGCCGCCGCTTCCCACAGCCCCCATTGTCCTGGAGCGGCGAACCGTGGCCAGTGGGAGCCGTGATCGGCCGAACCTGTGGACGCGGCAGGTAAACAAACCGGCCCGGCCAGCCAGGGGGCTTACCCTGGCGGGGCGCATGCCAAAGGTTGCCGATCCCTGTCTTAGAATGTGTGGAAGACAATTTTTTATTTCAGAGGTTGGAGAAAGCTACTAGGGGAGAGGCTGTTCTAGATTTAATTTTGAGAAATAGAGAGGAGTTGGTAGGTAAGATCCTATGGGAAGCAAGTCTAAGGGGAAAAACAATTCAAGAGAGTTGGCAGTTTTTCAAAGAGACATTAAGGGCACAAGAGCAAACTATCCCACCGCATAGGAAAGATAGGAAGAATGGCAATCCCACCCTGGCTTAACCAGGAGATCTTCAATGATCTGAAATTCAAAAAGGAGTCCTACAAAAAATGGAAACTACGTCAAATTATGAAGGATGAATATAAACAAATAACACAAGTATGTAGGGACAAAATTAGAAAGGCCAAGGCATAAAATGAGATTAAACTATCTAGAGACAAAGGGTAACAAGAAAACATTCTACAAATGCATTAGAAGCAAGAGGAAGACCAAAGACAGCGTAGGCCCATTACTCAATGAGGGGAGGAACAATAACAGAAAATGTGGAAATGGCAGAAGTGCTAAATGACTTTTTTGTTTCAGTTTTCACCAAAAAGATTAGTAGCGATTGGATGTCTAACACAGTGAATGCCAGTGAAAATGAGGTAGGAACAGAGGCTAAAATAGGGAAAGAACAAGTTAAAAATTACCTAGACAAGTTAGATGTCTTCAAGTCACCAGGGCCTGATGAAATACATCCTAGAGCTGACTGAGGAGATATCTGAGCCATTAGCGATTATCTTCGAAAATTCATTGAAGCGAGCAATTCCAGAGGACTGGAAAAGGGCAAATATAGTGCCCATCTATAAAAAGAGAAATAAGGATTACCTGAGGAATTACAGACCAGTCAGCTTAAAGTCAGGACCCGGAAATAAAATTGAGCAAGTAATTAAGCAATCAGTTTGTAACCATCTAGAAGATAATAAGGTGATAAGTAATAGACAGCATGGATTTGTCAAGAACAAATCGTGTCAAGCCAATAGCTTCTTTGACAAGGTAACAAGCCTTGTGGATACGGGGAAGCAGTAGATGTGGTATATCTTGACTTTAGTAAGGCTTTTGATACTGTCTCACATGACCTTCTCATAAACAAACTAGGAAAATACAACCTAGATGGAGCTTCTATAAGGTGGATGCAAAACTGGTTGGAAAACCATTCCCAGAGAGTAGTTATCAGTGGTTCACAGTCAAGCTGGAAGGGCATATTAAGTGGGGTCCCGCAGGAATCAGTTCTGGGTTCAGTTCTGTTCAATATCTTCATCAATGATTTAGATAATGGCATAGAGAGTACACAAATAAAGTTTGTGGACAATACCAAGCTGGGAGGGGTGGCAAGTGCTTTGGAGGATAGGATTAAAATTCAAAATGATCTGGACAAAGTGAAGAAATGGTCTGAAGTAAATAGGATGAAATTCAATAAGGACAAATGCAAAGTACTCTACTTAGGAAGGAACAATCAGTTGCTCACATACAAAATGGGAAATGACTGCCTGGGGAGGAGTACCGCAGAAAGGGATCTGGGGGTCATAGTTGATCACCAACTAAATATGAGTCAACAGTGTAACACTGTTGCAAAAAAAGTGATCATCATTATGGGATGTATTAGCAGGAGTGTTGTAAGCAAGATATATGAAGTAATTCTTCTGCTCTACTCTGCGCTGATTAGGCCTCAACTGGAGTATTGTTTCCAGTTCTGGGTACCACATTTCAGGAAAGATGTGGACAAATTGGAGAAAGTCCAGAGAAGAGCACCAAAAATGATTAAAGGTCTAGAAAACATGACCTATGAGGGAAGATTGAAAAAAATGGGTTTGTTTAGTCTGGAGAAGAGAAGACTGGGGGGGGGGGGCATGATAACACTTTTCAAGTACATAAAAGGTTGTTACAAGGTGAAGGGAGAAAAATGTTCTCCTTAACCTCGGAGGGTAGGACAAGAAGCAATGGGCTTAAACTGCAGCGAGGATGGTTTAGGTTGGACATTAGGAAAAAATACCTAAATATCAGGGTGGTTAAGCACTGGAATAAATTGCCTAGGGAGGTTGTGGAATCTCCACCATTGGAGACTTTTAAAAGCAGGTTAGACAAACATTTGTCAGGGATGGTCTAGATAATACTTAGTCCTGCCATGAGTGCACAGGACTGGACTAGAAGCCCTCTCAAGGTCCCTTCATAAGAACGGCCATACTGGGTCAGACCAAAGGACCATCTAGCCTAGTATGCTGTCTTCTGACAGTGGCCAATGCCAGGTGCCCCAGAGGGAATAAACAGAACAGGTAATCCATCCCCTGTCGCCCATTCCCAGCTTCTGGCAAACAGAGGCTAGGGACACCATCCAGTTACCAATCCATGAGAGGACCTTTCCTCTTATCCTCTGACAGCTTATTTTGCTTAAGAGCCTTTGGTGGGGGACCTTGTCAAAGGCTTTCTGAAAATCTATGTACACTATATCCACTGGATCCCCCTTGTCCACATGCTTGCTGACCCACTCAAAGAATTCTAGTAGATTGGTGAGGCCTGATTTCCATTTACAAAAACCATGTTGACTCTTCCCCCAACAAATTATGTTCATCTATGTGTCTAACAATTTTGTTCTTTATTATAGTTTCAACCAGTTTGCCCAGTACTGAAGTCAGGCTTACCAGTCTGTAATTGCCGGGATCACCTCTGGAGCCCTTTTTAAAAATTGGTGTCACATTAGCTATCCTCCAGTCATTTGGTACAGAAGCTGATTTAAATGATAGGTTACAAACTACAGTTAGTAGTTCTGCAGTTCCTTCAGAACTCTTGGGTGAATACCATCTGCTGCTGGTGACTTATTACTGTTTAGTTTATCAATTTGTTCCAAAACCTCCTCTAATGACACCTCAGTCTGGGACAGTTCCTCAGATTTGTCACCTAAAAAGAATGGCTCAGGTTTAGGAATTCCCCTCACATCCTCAGCGGTGAAGACCGATGCAAAGAATTCATTTAGTTTCTCTGCAATGGCCTTATTGTCCTTGAGTGCTCCTTTAGCATCTTGATCGTCCAGTGGCTCCACTGGTTGTTTAGCAGGCTTCCTCCTTCTGATGTACTTAAAAAAAATTGCTATTACTTTGAGTCCTTGGCTAACTGTTCTTCAAATTATATTTTTACACTTCATTTGCCAGAGTTTATGCTCCTTTCTATTTTCCTCAATAGGATTTAACCTCCACTTTTTAAATGATGCCTTTTTGCCTCTGACTGCTTTTTACTTTGTTGTTTAGCCATGGTGGAACTATTTTTGGTTCTCTTACTATGTTTTTAAATTTGGGGTATACATTTAAGTTAAGCCTCTATTATGGTGTCTTAAAAACGTTTCCATGCAGCTTGCAGGGATTTCACTTTAGGCACTGTACTTTTCAATTTCTGTTTAACTATTTCCTCATTTTTGTGTAGTTCCCCTTTCTGAAATTAAATGCTACAGTGTTGGGCTGCTGTGGTGTTTTCCCTGCCACAGGGATGTTAAATTTAATTACATTATGGTCACTATTACCAAGCAGTCCAGCTATATTCACCTCTTGGACCAGATCCTGTGCTGCACTAAGGACTAAATCAAGAATTGCATCTCCTCTGGTGGGTTCCAGGACTAGCTGCTCCAAGAAGCAGTCATTTAAGGTGTCAAGAAACTTTTATCTCTGCATCCCGTCCTGAGGTGACATGTACCCAGTCAATGTGGGGATCGTTGAAATCCCCCATTATTATTAAGTTTTTTATTTTTATAGCCTCTCTAATCTCCCTGAGCATTTCACAGTCATTAGCACCATCCTGATCAGGTGGTCGGTAATATATCCCATACTGCTATATTCTTATTATTAGAGCATGGAATTACTGTTCATAGAGATTCTATGGTTTCATCTAAGATTTTGACTTCATTTGATTCTTTGCTTTCTTTCACATATAGTGCCACACCCCCACCAGCATGACTTGTTCTGTCATTCCGATATATTTTGTACCCTGGTATTACTATGTCCCATTGATTATCCTCATTCCACCAAGTTTCTGTGATGCCATTGCTTATTATATCAATAGCTTCATTTAATACGAGGCACTCTAGTTCACCCATCTTATTATTTAGACTTCTAGCATTTGTATATAAGCACTTTTAAAATTTGTCACTTTTTAGGTGTCTGCCATTACATGATGTAATTGAATGGGCCTCTTTTTCATTTGACCGTTTCTGATCAGATCCTACCCGTATTTTATCATCTTCCATCCTCTCCTCTTTACTAGGGCATAGAGAATCTCCATTAATAGATCCTCCCCTAAGGGATGCCTCTGTCCGAACCACATGCTCCTCTGCACCTGTTGGCTTTCCCCAGCCCTTAGTTTAAAAACTGCTCTATGACTTTTTTAATTTTAAATGTCAGCAATCTGGTTCCATTTTGGTTTAGGTGGAGCCCATCCTTCCTGTATAGAATCCCCCTTTCCCAAAAGTTTCCCCAGTTCCTAATAAATCTAAACCTCTCTTCCCTACACCATCATCTCATCCACACATTGAGACCCTGCAGTTCTGTCTAACGCCCTGCACATGGAACTCGAAGCATTTCAGAGAATGCTACTATGGAGGTCCTGGACTTCAATCTCTTACTTAGCAGCCTAAATTTGGCCTTCAGGACCTCTCTCCTATCTTTCCCTATGTCATTGATACATACATGTACCATGACCACTGGCTCCTCCCCAGCACTACATATAAGTCTATCTAGATGTCTCGAGAGATCTGAAACCTTCGCACCAGGCAGGCAAGTCACCATGCGGTTCTCCTGGTCATTGCAAACCCAGCTATCTATGTTTCTAATGATCGAATCCCCCATAATTATTACCTGTCTCTTCCTAATAACTGGAGTTTCCTCCCCTGGAGAGGTATCCTCAGTATGAGAGGATACCACAACATCATCTGGAAGGAAGGTCCCAACTATGGGATCGTTTCCCTCTGCTCCAGTTGGATGTTCTCCTTCCTTGAGACTTTCATCCTCCTCAATGGCACAGAGGCTGTCAGATCGGGGGTGGGACCGTTCTACTGTGTCCCAGAAAGTCTCATCTATGTACCTCTCTGTCTCCCTTAGCTCCTTCAGTTCAGCCACTCTGGTCTCCAAAGCCCATACATGGTCTCTGAGGGCCAGGAACTACTTACACCGAATGCACCGATATGCCACCTGCCCATAGGGCAGGTAATCATACATGCTGCATTGGATGCAATAAACTGGGTCACCCCCACTTGTTGCTGGACTTCTGCCTGCATTCTCTTTTTACTCCTGCAGCTCATTCCTTTGTTGATGTTTTGTTTTTATCAGGGGTGTTTGGGGCTTTAAGTTTAAAGAATGTTAAGTGTATCTAGCCCCGCCCCCCTCCCTCGCAAAACTCCCCTGTAGCCGCTCCTGTTCGCTAGCTCCTCTGGTCGCTTAGGAGTGGGCTTTTTAAAGCCCTGGTGTTCCTGAGTAGCCCCACCCCCTGGTTAAGGGTTGATGGATGCTAAAGGGCTTAGGGATCAAAGACTCGTTAAGAAGCTCTCAGCCTTCCAGGCCTATGATTCTATGATCTGTCCTGTCTTAACTCACAGTATAGATGGACACACTCTATTAGATTTAAGTTTAGAGTGAGAGACCTCTTGCAATTGACACTGCATGCAACCAGCTGATGATCTTGTCCCATAGGTTTATGGCACTGAAACTAGTCGCTTCTTGCACAGACTAATGCTGCAGTCGTTCTTCAGTTATCTCTTTCTGTGAGGCCTTTGCAGTGAGTTCTTTTAGTCACTGGAGCACTCTTTACAAGGGCATTGTACATAAAATGCAATAAAGTGTCACTGTGTTCAAAAAATACATGTCTAGTCAGATGTTGTTAAGATCATATTCCCTATCTTGGAAAATGTGTTTGCTGTTGGTTTCTGATAAGCATAGAGATTGACAATAGCCTTTAAGGATGTGAGAGCAAATAACTTCTTTTAAATCACATTTTATATTCTCATGGAGGCTTGTGTTGCTCAGGCATCTACTACCCTGACATTCAAGCAATGAATGCCCTGCTGCAATTCATTCAACATAAAAACCACTCCAGATATTTGACCTGTTTCTTGGCCCCAGTATGTACCTTTGCACTACTGATAGCAGCCACAAAAGGGCAGCTGGGGATTCCTCTTGTGTAAGGGAATTCCTGCCAGGCATACAGCTGGCATAACTGACTGACTGAACAGGGGTTCGTTGGGGTATGCAAGAAGCATGAGGGTCTGACAATCTCCGATTTGCATAAAGGCGTCTACAGGCCTATTAAAAGCTGGCATATTTTAGAGTAACTGTGGGGCTGTCTAGCCTACATCAGGGGCTGAACTTGCCCCTCACTGCCCCAGGATGGGGGAGAGCAAAACCCACTCTTGCTCCTCCCTCTATTCCTGCCCTGAGCAGAGCTGCCAGACCCAAATGTTTGAGTCATTCTGTTCAGATTGTTTGCTTTCACTCTGCTATTCTGGGACCACTGTTTATGTTGTGTTTTCCCTTTGTTTACCCACAAAGGGTAAATTCTTCCCCTCCTCATCAACAGTAGTACAACCAATGAGGGACTGCCGCACAGGGCAATGAGTGTTGGATCCTGGAAGGCCGAGCAGGACGTATACACCCTTATGTTCTTCAGGGACTGTCTGCAGTGTCCCAGCACTGAGGAGAATTTGGAGTTGAAGGTAGAATCTCAGATCTCCCTGATCTTGTGTTGCCTAGTCTCACCGTAAATTATAGCAGCCAAGGAGCTGCTCTATTTTATGCCACTGGTGTAAGGTTCTTAGATTATGCAGGAGGTCAGACTAGATGATCATGATGGTCCCTCTGGCCTTAAAACCTATGAAGTGACTTTATGCCAGTGGAGGATAGGCATAGTGGAGCTCTGCTCTGTCATGACCCTTCCCCAATCTCAGCCTGATCCAGCATGATCCTTCCCTCTCTCAACATGCCCCCGACCCTAGATGTGTAGGGGGGTAGCTGGTGCAAGAGGTAGCTAGAATGCCTATGCAAGCTTCATGCCAGTGGAGGGGTCCCTTACACAAAGGGAATTCTCTGCTTACCACCTCTGGCCAGAATACAACCACTTGCCATGGTCCAAGCTGTGCAAAATGGCCATGCAGGAACAGAAAATTTAGCCTTGGGGGGTCCAGGACTACTGGACTACATGAATTCACCAGGCATCCCACTGTGAAAAGGGGACACATCCGCTGCAGGAACTAGTGCATCCTTTAGGTGGCGGTAATGGCCTCAGAGTAGCTCCAGTGATACTCCATGGCCTTGGGAGGAAGATGTTTTTACCTATTATTCCACCACATAGCTCATCTCCCTGGGCTGTGTGCTAGGGTGATGAGTTGGACTGTTACGAGACATCTGTGTCCCCAGACTGAGCAGTTTTTTTTTTCTTTGTCCCCACTCTTCCCCAAAATTTATATTTTTCCTCACCAACATCAATGGTTATAGTCTAACATCAGGGAATGCCTTCTATCCTCATTGGTACTTCGATTGCTTCAGAAAATGTTGCCATTTACAAGCAAATCTGTTAAACAAGTACATCAATCATTCTAAGAGTTAAGCTGCTGGGCTCTTAATATTCTTGTTCTAGCCTTATTATCCCAAGCCTTAACATTCTCACTTTACATAGAGTATGAGTGCTCTTTTGTGGGCCTGATTCTGCCACTCTTACTCATGCTGCCTAGCACTTACAGAGCAGTACTTTTGGCTTCATCCAGTTCACAAACCTTTTTCCAGGAGCTGAGCCACTTCCTTTTGACCTCTTTGATGACACTCATGCACCAGCGAGGAAGTGAATAAAAGGGAGCAGTCTTTGTTTCTGTTACATTACAAATTTGGAAGATGAAAACAAAAATCAGTGTCAGCTAAACAGAAAATAATTCTGGCCAAATGCTGTTTTGCCTTAGATGGTGATTTCACTTTGACTACTCTTCTGAACAAAACGCGCAGGGTTTGACTGAATATGAGTATGGGGGAAATATTTTTAAGTTCATGAAAAGAAATCACAAACTATTTTAAAAAGTAGCTGACAGTGTACTTTTAAATGCAAAACACTACTGACAAGAAAATGGAAAAGTAGTGCCTGGCAGAAAATGCTGGGTGAAATGCAGAGAGTTCCCAGGTGAGATGGAGACATAGCAAAACCATGTAAAGCAAACTAAAAGGCAAAAAAGCAGTTCTGCATCTAAATATAGATACCTCTTGGAGGCTTTAGGAATATAACTGAAAAGGCCAGAGAAGGAAGATTCTGAACCAGAAGTTTCAGTTCAAGTGTGACAATAAACCTAGAATTAAGGCTTTGGTGAACATACTAGTAGGAATAAAATATATGAAAGTAAGCAGTAGGCAGTAAAGTGGTGAAATGACTAGATCAAAAGTTATTTTATTTTTAAGGGCCTGATTCTGATTACTTAAGCTATTATAAATGTTATATAACTTTACTGACACTTTATTTATACCAGTGTAAGTAAATATCAAAACCAAGCCCTCAGAAGGTAAAAATAATCTTTAAACCAGTCATTTTAATGCCAGTGGGGTTACACCGTTGTAACATCAGTCTATGTGAGTTTAGTATGAAACCAGAATGCAGAATTTTTGGCAAAACAAAAATTAGGCATCAACTTCAGGTAAATTAAAAAATTATTTTTATTGAATCACATATGAAAATGAATAACACAAGTATCCCCTGTGGTATTTATTTGAATATTAAACTCCAATTTATTTTGTGAGGCCCCCATTTTCAATTTTCAATGGACTGCAGATGTTTATAGTGACAATATATAATGCACTAGAGAAATTGTCAGGGCAGAGAAGAAAAATAGCAGGTGGTTTTGCATGTGGATAAGAGATAATTGGAGATTTGGGCACCCAGGAAGTCATGACATAGGATGAGGCCTTTGGCAAGGGGGAGGGAATGATTCTCATCTTTCCCACCTCACTGTGAGTAGGATCTTAAGTGATTTGAAATTTTGGGAGGGATCTTGAAGTGCTAAATTTCCATCTGCCCAAACAGTTGTCCCACCACCTCCATCCTTATTATCCACCACTGCATCCAACAACAGAAGATAAGCATATTAGCAGGATGTTTCTGCTAAAATGATCAGCAGTAAAGGAGTTAATGCTGACATTTAAAGTAGGTGTTGCCATTAGGTTTCAGAGTCAACACACATGGAGATACTTTCAAGCTATTGTTTTAAGATGTCAATTTACAAACTCAAGAAGACAACACTACATCAATTTAAATTCTGTTCACATTTGAAAGGGTTTAAAAAAAACAAACCAATCATAAGAAATAGTAACCTAGGCCAAAATTTTCAAACTTGGATACCTAAGGGTAGGCACCTAAACAAGTTATTTGATTTTTAGCGATACTGGGCACACACTGAGTTCCAATTGTGGGAGATGGCATAATAGATGCCTTCCAATTTCTAATTTCTGTGAGTGTATCAAAAATATTTTCCTTCAGACTAGCCTGGTGGTTAATTGGTAGTATTCTACAGTAGACTCTGGCTTGATTATTCAATTTCTTGTTCTGGTCTCTTGCTTGCTAGACTGATAGAGGTTCCTATGGGTGATTAAAAAGCAGGACTGATGGGCTTCAAAGTCATTTAACAGTTGCAATGCATGATGAGAGGAATAAAAACAGAGGAAAAATGAAGGAGTTTTTCTTTAGCAAGAGAGTTCTATCAGGGGACTTTATTCTTAGAACCACAGCAGGGCTGTAAAGGAAAAATCTGCCCCCAGTAAAATATGAGCCATGATCAAACCCTGTGCAATCTGAGCCTTTCATGAGGTCGCAGAGAGTACACATCAGGGCAGAAATTGGTCCTATGAGTCGCTACAATTCATAGTGCTCTAAGAAACTCTTTTATGTGAGTGTAAGCAAATTGTACTCATCAGTTTCTGAGTGCAACTAACATCTGCTGTAACTAACATATTTAATTTTTTTAATTTCTCCCATAGTCTTCTATCTAGTCTGTCTTGTTAAATCACCCAAAACTACATATAACAAAGGCATGATAGTTCAGATTAGAAACCCATTCATGTCTTTGAGATAGGGTCCCAGAATGTCTCGAATAATTTTAGCAAGAGCAGTTGTATAGATTCTTTCTTGCTCTGCTCAGAGGAAGATTAAAATGTATTGGGGTCCTGGGCACAAAGAACATTTGGACTCCCCACATCCCATTAAAACACAAATGTACCAAAATGCACTAATACAAAGTTCCCCCGCCACAAAGCACAGCCCCTGCCGGGGGCGCTAGCCTCTTCCTGGTGGAAGGCTGAGTTCCCCCTCACCACAAGGCCTGGTCCCTCTCAGTGATCTGCCCCCTGCTCTTCCTCTTCTCTCCTGAGGCCCCACCCCATGGCCAGGCCAAGAGCCGGCGCTGGGCCATGGTAAGAACCACCCAGGGAGCCCAGGCCGCTGTATATGGAGCCCCAGAATCTCCACCTCCCCTGGGTGGTGTGTCCCCAGGGGGCAGGGACATGGGCCAGGGGTTCCTCCCAGGGCAGGTGGATGGTCCGGGGCTACCCACAGCGGCTGGGCTCCCTGGGTGGCTCTTACTATGGCCCGACTCCAGCTTCCGGCCTGGCTGGGGGGCGGGGCCTCGGGGGAAAGAGGAGGAGCAGGGGGCAGCGCCATGGAGAGGGTGAGGCCTCGTGCCCCCCCCCCCCACACACACACGTCTACCCAGGTTTCGGTGCTCCTGCCAGGTGCCCCCAAATTGGCCGGGGACCCTGGGCACAGGCCCCATGGGCCCATGTGTTAATCTGCCACTGGGGGCACTCCTAATTTTAATTCATTCATTTGGCATTTTGAAGTGAAGGCAAAAAAAATGTTGTTGCAAAGTCTCCATTATTTCTTCAAAAACATCAATTTGTGACTAAGACCCTGGGACTGGATTTCTTCATGCTTATTATTCATATTCTCTAATTGTTCCTCACTTCAGTTGTCTCATGTTAAGGGACTAATAAAGCCCTGATCTTCAGAGAGTTATCTGACAATATAAGTGACACAAGAAACTAACAAAAGACAATCACATGCCATAAATTATACCTGCATGCATTTATTGTTCTTTTGAGAATGTGTTAATGAAGCAGAATATAGCTCAGAAATGTTAATATGTTTAAAAACCAGAGACTCTCCTCACAGAGTACATGGTTTGCCTTCCTTCCCTCAGCTATAGAAAACAGTTCTTGTCCAGGAAATTGTTGTGTTCCCAAGTTTTGAAGGACAGAAGCGTACATATCCCTATCAGGACTCAAACTAAGTTAAGAAACTATCAAACTGAGTTAAGGTTCCAGCTAAACTGATTTTTAACATGGCTTAGCCAGCCACTGTGGGTCATGTTTAAACATAGTTCTAATATCGTTTGGCCCCATTTAGGGCCTGTCAGTACAACAAGTACAACTGAGTTTTTGTAGCCAGTTTGTGACACTCATCTAAGGCTAGGTCTACACTACGGGGGGTGGGGGGGTCGACCTAAGATACGCAACTTCAGTTACCTGAATAGCGTAGTTGAAGTTGCGTATTTTAGGTCGACTTACCTGGCTGTGAGGACGGCGGCGAGTCGACCGCTGCCGCGCCGCCGTCGACTCCGCTTCCACCTCTTGCCGCGGTGGATTTCCGGAGTCGACGTCAGAGCCATCGGGGATCGATTTTATCGCGTCTTCACTAGACGCGATAAGTCGATCCCAAATAGATCGATTGCTACCCGCCGATCCGGCGGGTAGTGAAGACGTGCCCTAAGTGAATTACAATGAACACAACTGAATTGTGTCTCCACTCAGCAACTTTTTTCCACAATACAGCAATATGTCTTCTAAGTTTATTTAGTCAAACCTATACCAAACCATGTTTGTAACAGTGCCTTCTGGGAAAGACCTGAGCATTTATCTCACAGTGCCCTAGCCTCCCAGCAAATGAAAAAGGGAACTTTTCCTGTCCTCCTCACCAGGATCTTGACGCTTCCTGGCCTTTTATAGGGGTCTAGAGAATGAAGAAGGGAGTTCTCTGGGCCTCCTGCTAAGCTCCCAGTATGGCCTGGCCCGGGCAGGTGTTTGGTGAATAGCCACGCACTTTACAACCCTAGTAGGCTCCATTGCTACCAGGCCCAAACAGATAGCTGGACAGTGAACTGGGGTCCCCTCCAACCTCTCCAGTCTCATGCAGGGGTCTAGAGACTGACATGAGACTTTATTGTGGAGATGAGATTTTTAGCATGTTATAAAGTTTCCTTACTTGTAAGTTCATTTGTTTCTTTGTTACTGCTACAGTATTAACAGTAATTTGGGTCTGAGTTCTGTTGCCAGGGATTTGGGTTTGTGCTTTGTACGCCACTGGCCAAATACTCAACCCAACTTACTCCCCCACTTCCCATCCTTTTGCACTCTAGGGGGCATAAACAGAGAGCAATTGTGCCCAGTCACATATCACCCTTTGCATAGGTAGAAGAACAGTCTGGGCCATGGCAAGTGGATTTATTCCAGGGAGGTGACGATGGTAACTGGACCCTTTTTCACATTATGAGAACTTTGAACAAAATAATTGCATAGCACTGTTGAATGGTTTTGCAGCATGGTAGAATGACATTAAGTTTTGAGGGGTGCTAAATAAGTGCTAAACACCAATTTCCAACAAGTTTTAGGATCTGTACCTTTTTGGTAATGAATTTTACCAATATTTTCTGACATCTTTTTATCATTAATTTTCTACCTTTTATTGGCTTTGCTTGGTGATAGCACAACAGAAATTTTTCACTGTACTGATCTCTGGGCCAACCCAATATTAACCTTATCCAGGATGAGAATTAGCCATTGATTCATATACTTTGTTTCCTTCCTCCTAAATAGTTTTTGATCAATGACAATAATTTACCTCTCACCCTGTGGTTATCATGTTTATTTTATAGCTCTGGTGTGAGACTTTATCCAATAAATTATATCACCTTTAGCCACTATTTTTTGTTAATTATTGAAAAAAATTATAAAACATTAGTCACAATTTACTCTCACAGAAGCTGTGCTAATTTGTCCTTATCACATTATACTTATTTTGGTGCTCTGTAATTTTGTCTTTAATTACTTTCTTAACAATTATTCCCAGTAATGAGATCAAGATAATTGGCCTATATTTCTTTGGGTCTTTTTTTAGCATGCGTTCAGTGTTGGCAACCTTCCCGTTCTCTAATAAAACAGAAAAATAAAATATCTGTCTAAGGTATTTCTATAGCACACATCATTGTAGCATCTAAGCACAGTATAATCCATTTGTAATGATAGATTCATATTTTCATTAACAGGTCATACATTCCATTCTTAATTTCCATTAGTACTCTTGGGTAAATACCATCCGGGCCTGGTGCTTACTGTCACTTAATATCTCGAGTGGTTCCATCACTTGTTTTGATGCTCTTTCTAACAATGTCTCACCTTTGTTATCTGTAAAGAGGAACCCCAATGTATAGTAGATATTCTCCCTTCAGCCTCTGTGACAAAGATAGACACAAAGAAACAACAGAGGGGAAGGGGAGACCATACACATACCACTAGAAGCCTAGCTTCCAATCTGAATTTGATCACAAATAGAAAATAAGTTTGGTAATTCCATATTCATCCTTATTTGACATTTGTATATATCACAAACCAACACCTAGTTTGGCACAATTCTTGTTCTCTGATTGGAAAGAGACTAAGGCTATGCCACACTACAAGCTCAGTGGGATTCCCCCCACTTATTTACACATACTTGCAGTAGCTCAGTGAGAGCTAGCAGAAACATGAATAGTAGTGTAGCCTGGGTAGCATGGGCAGCAGCAGTGAGGGCATGGCTGATCCATGCCAAGTACATACCCATTGTTTTCAAATGGGTTTGTATTTGGCACAGCCTCTGCTGCCGCTGTCCGTGCTACTGTGGCTATGCTACTATTTATACTCACACTAATTCTCATCAAGCTACCGCAAGTATGTACACATGAGCAGGGGAATCCATCCCTAGCTTGTAGCATAGACAGCTAAATGGAATAGCAGAGATACCGGAGGTTAGGACTGAGATGTAATGCCAGAGCTATGCAGTATGAAAGTATATGAAAGCATATCCTACGGTAATCTTTGATCTAGTAAATAGTTCCCAACCAAGAGCAGGGTCCATTTGTGCCAGGCAGTACACAAACACTTAGGAAGACATGATCCCTATCTTGAAGAGCTTACAAATGAAGGCCTTGATTCTGCAAAGGCTTATGCATGTGTTTAACTGTAAGCATGTGACTAGTCCCATGAATTCAATGGAACTACTTTAACTACATGCCAAAAATTAACCACATTCATAAGTCTTTGCAGGGTTAGGGCTTAAGAAGGCAAGTGGGTCAGGACAGAGGGCTACAATTAGCTATATGCAATTTTCAGTAGTGTAATTATTATAAAGTTCCAACTATCTCCTTTGCCCCTGGATTTCAAGGATGTTTTTCTAGAAAATCATATGAGAAAAGTAGATACACTGAATTATTCTCTCTGTGACCCCGGCATAGCATGACACTTGTATAATGTGCTTGAAAGAAAATATTTGTATTAAGTTAGAAAACTCACAGTGGCATGCTTATGTTTTGAACACTTGTCAAATTGCTTTATTTTCATCTAGTTAGTGCTACGGGCAAAAAGATTAACATTTCGAGGCATGGGTGGTGTGTATAATAGACTGGGGAAGGCTATGCCTGCCCAAACAGCCCGCGTGGCCCTGCCCACACTCCACCCTGAGGCTCCTCCTGCTGCTAGTTGGCCCCAGGCCAGGCAGGCTGCTCCTCTTACTGGAAGGGAAGCCGGCAGGGGCTAAGGCAGCTGGGACTTGGGTGGCTGGGGCCACCCAATGCTGGGGGGGGGGCAGTACTGGGGCTGCGCTGCCCAGCACTTCAGGGCTTGGGGGGAGGAAGGGCCATGCACCGCCCGCCCGGTGCTCTGGGGCTGGGGAGGGGGCAGGCCGTTTGCTCGCCTGGTGCTCCGGGGCTGTAGCAGGGGAGACCGTGTGCCGCCCACCCAGTGTTCCAGGGCATGGGGGGGTCGCGCGCTGCCCGCCCGCTTGGCACTCTGGGGTTGGGGACAGGCCGCATGCCACCTGCACGCCCAGCACTCCGTAGCTGGTGAGGGTCCCGCAAACTACCCACTGGGCGCACAGGCATCCCGGGGCTGGGGGGCTCTGGGCTTTGGGGGATGGAAGGGGCGGGGCCTCAGGCAGAAGGGGTGGGTTGGACTGGCCTCCCCAAGCCTGTGGTTCACCCACCGTCCATGTTTCTAGGGCTCTCTTTGGCCAAGTCTACAGCTGCATATTGTTCCTTTTTGGAGGTGGGGAAAGAAGGAACAGGAAAGTGTGATTCTCCTGTTTACTTTAAGCAAAAGTGATATTCTTCAAGTTCAATATTTTTGTCAACAAGATGCTGAGTGGTCCATGTTCAATAATGTTCAGGGAAAGAATGAGCCGAGGATCTATACTGCATAAAGACATCACATCAGTTTACAGACACAAAAACTGGAACATTTTCAAGAAAGGCAGGTGTGCAGTAAGTCAAAGCTACAGTAACTCTATGTCCATGTACAACTGTCTCCTCATTAGTGTAAAATGTTCAGTTGACATTACAGGGACACTGTTAAGATTGAGAAACCCGAAACCTGACCAGTCTTTATTTCAGACGGCTGTTTGCTAAGTCCATGTAATGCTCTATATGTTTCTTTTTTCTCAAAATAAGTGTTTTAATGCACGTGTTCAGAATGAAAAGAATCAGTTCCAGTAGCCAAAGACACAGGAGCACTCAGCAGAATTGCACACAACTGATAGAAGGGGAAAAACACGTAAGGAAACAACTTCATTAAATTTCCATGGATTATTATAAACAATGGAAAAAATATGAAAGGTGCCTTGCCAATGGCCTTTGAATATATTCCCAATTCCCTTATTTACCTATTCCTTCTGTATGTTGTGTACCCAATACACCGTCCTTTGTGTAAAAGCTTTGCAAGTGAAGGTAATATGGGCATGTCAGTTCAAAAAGGCCAAACAAAATTACAATATATGAAGAGATATTATTATCCTGTGCCATCAGTGTGTATGGCACTTTACATACCAATTAAAACAACAGGTCTCTGCTTGAAGGAATTTACAATCTAAGGCCCTCTGGGGTTGGAATGGATGGGGTTCCTGCGCAGTGCAGGTGTGATTGATGGCATGCATATATCCATCCTATGCATGCAAGTACATTAACAGGAAAGATACTATTCCACCCTTATGTGGGGCTTTGTGGATCATTGTAGCATATTCATAGATGCCTACATCAGACGCAGTGGCAGGGAGAAA
Source organism: Emys orbicularis (assembly GCF_028017835.1). Classification (NCBI taxonomy): domain Eukaryota; kingdom Metazoa; phylum Chordata; order Testudines; family Emydidae; genus Emys; species Emys orbicularis. The sequence goes on along the minus strand of NC_088683.1, from coordinate 259,457,696 downwards.
GATACCAGGGTATTCAGTTCTGGCCTGTTTCAATATGGGCAAGCTACTAAGTTGTTTCCCCCCAAACAACACAGTGATCAGTGGAGTATTTGTGCCCACTGTGATTTTAAGCAACCCAGCCTACCCTCTGCTGCCCTGACTGATGAAGGGTTATTCTGATGTAACCCTTCTGGGCACCTCTAAGAGGCAATACTTCCTCTCAAGCAAGCACAGAGTCTGAGTGTAGCAAAAAACGTTTAATAAAAGGAGGGAAGTAACTCAGCATTAATTTGGGGAAACACCACAAACAGGGTCCATAAACATAAACCATGAGCAAAAGACCCACCACCAAGTAAATTGGGCAGTGTCCTTTCCCCCTCAGGTTCTTAAGTCCAGCAACCCAAAAGTCCCTTTCACATGCCCGTCCCTTCTCTGCACCCCACTCACAGTTGCTGCCTTGGTCAGTGCAGACCCAAAGTTCAGAGGTGCATCTGCAGAGTTCACCTCCAACCCTGGGTGGAGGGGGAGTAAGGAGGCACCTTACTCGCTCCGCTGCCTGGGCACTCACTTGCTGCTCCTCTCTGTGGGGGCTCTGCTCTGGCACTCTCCACCAGCCACCCTGCTGGCTGCTCACCATGCCTCTCCACCAGCCGCCTTGCTGGCTGCTTGCCAAGATTTCTTCAGGGCTCACCACTTAACACAGCTCTCAGTGAGTTCAGCTGTTAGGGGGGGAGCCTCACTGCTGGTGCACACTGGGCAGTCTCTTGCCTCAGAGACCTGTTGCAAAGCAGGCCTAATACTTAGATCTAGGTGTCAGTGATTTCAGCTCTAGAGTATGTAACAAGACTCTCAATTGAATCTAAATTAGCTGTTATTACACACTGGAGACAGAAAGGGTCAAACAGTGCCCAACACCCTTAAGCATGGCCCACACCACCAACTACAACTGCCTATCTCCATCCTCTCTCAACCTACTGGGCTTTGGAACCCACGTCCCCTGCCTAGCAAGTGCTGTTTAGTTGAGGGTGAGTCCCTCAGTCAGGAAATGCCAACTATAGTTCTGCTGCCCTTGATTCACACAACAAGGTTAACAATCCTTTATTACTCCTGCCACAATAACAAGGAGACTGGGGATCCCACACTAGCCAAAAGTGACCAATTGGGCAAGCAATCCCATCATGCTGAGTACCTAGGCAGGGTGGGTGTGCCCATGCAGATGAGATCAGCTCTTGAACTCCTACAGCTCATCTCTAGATGTCAGGGGAAAGCTCATTCAGACTCTGCTTACACTGATTTGCACCAACTGGAAAAGGAGCAGTTTAACAACACATTGAGCAGGTACAGGTTGATGGGAGAATGTGCTTTTGGCCAACTGAAAGCAAGATGGTCTGCTTACTGATTTGTCTGGACTTTAGTGTGTTTAACACCATACATGTGATCGGGGCATGTTGTATGCTTCATGTTATATGGGAGGATAAGGGCAAATACTTTGCAGTGGATTTGATTGCCAACAATGATGATTTGGAGCAGAGGTGGGCAAACTATGGCCCGTGAGCCACATCCGGCCCGCAGGACCCTCCTGCCCGTCCCCTGAGCTCTTGGCCCAGGAGGCTAGCCCCCAGCCCCTCCCCTGCTGCTCCCCCGCAGCCTCAGCTCACTGCGCTGCTGGCGCAATGCTCTGGGCGGGGGGGCTGCGAGCTCTTGCCAGGCCATGGCTCTGCAGCTGCACTACCCGACCCTGTGCTCTGTGCTGCGCGGTGTGGTTGGCTGGCTCCAGCTGGGCGGCATGGCTGCCTGTCCTGGTGATCTGGGCAGCACGGCTGTAGCGCCACCAGCCACCGGTGCTCCAGGCAGTGCGGTAAGGGGGTAGGGGGAGTTGGATAGAGGGCAGGGGAGTTCGGGGTGGTGGTCAGGGGGCGGGGCGGTTGGAGGGCAGGGAACAGGGAGGTTGAATGTGGGCAGGGGTCTCAGGGGGGCAGTCAGGAAGGAAAGGGGGGGTTGGATGGGGCAGCAGGGGGCAGTCAGGGGACAGGGAGGGATGGATGGGGCAGGGGTCCCGGGGGGGGCATCAGGGGGCAAGAAGCGAGGGGGGGGTTGGATAGGGCGGGGGCCGGGCCACGCCTGGCTGTTTGGGGAGGCACAGCCTCCCCTATCCGGCCCTCCATACAATTTCAGAAACTTGATGTGGCCCTCAGGCCAAAAAGTTTGCCCACCCCTCATCTGGAGTCTGCATCCAGGCAGCCACCAAATGCACCCCTTGCTGGCACAGGGTCTGTTACAGAAAAGGCCATAAGGGATGCCTTGTGCACTGATATTCTTGAACTGCGTGGGGAATATACTGGGGCTCATTGATGCTGCTGCCTAGAAATCATATGTAATGTTTCTGCATGCATTAAAGAAAGAAAAATTCCTTTCTCTTTACATTTATTGAAATTGATTGATGCTAAAAATGTGGGCAAAGCAGCTGCTCTAATGTGGTTCAAACATGCAAGCATAAGACATAACATAAAAACTTGTCACTAATAAGAAAACTGCACATTAGTTTATCTGTTCTCTTTCCCCTGAATTGGAACAGGTGTAGAGTGCACAGACCTGATGGTGGTCTGAGGTTCTGTGGCTCATTGATTGGCTCCTTCAGGCATTGGGTTCATAGGCTGTAGGACATGACAACATTGAAGCAGAGTCATGGTGCTCATGCACCCTATGGAGCCCAAATAATGTCCTCTGAAATGCCATGTGTCACTCCATCTCATGATCATGCATAAGAGACTAGCCTGCAGCTTCTCCTCCATCTCCTTGTCCTCCTTCCTTCACTTCCTCTCAGACTTCTTGTGCTTTTCCAGTCACCTGGAGGAGTCCTTGTGCACCTCCATGCATCTCTGATCCTCTATTGCTTTGACCTCAAATTCTGAAGGCTTTCACTGACACTAAATGATCTCTTAGGTGCTCTTCCTTCCCTCAGTGAGTCTGATACTGTTGTACTTGCTCCTGACAGAGAGATGGAGAAAAGTTTGTGAGTGCCCTTGAATCCCTCATTGTACACAGCCAAATAAAGTACGGTATATCAGCACCTATCTCCAGAGAATGTCTTTCTTTTTGCTGAGTCTCTTGGCCACCAAATTTTCCCTTGGAAAGAGATAAGTAAGGCTAAGATTTCATCATAGAGATTTTTAGTAAAAGTCATGGACAGGTCATGGGCAATAAAGAAAAATTCACAGAAGCCCATGACTTGTCCCTGACTTACTAAAAATATCTGTGACAAAATGGGGAGCTGTGGAGTCCCTACACTGCCCGCGGCGGCTGTGCAGCTGTGGGGGCCCTGGCTCAGAGCGCTGAGAGCCCCCACCACCCATGGGGGCTCGGAGCTGTGGGTCCCTCCCCGCTGCCTGTGGCAGCTTGGAGCTCCACTGCCCGCAACGCCAGGGAGCTGGTTGGCTCAGAGCCCCCCACTGCCTGCGTCAGCATTGAGCTGCAGGGTCCCCCCACTGCCCGTGGCAGTTCGGAGCTCTCAGCTGCCCTGCGACCCATGGCAGCCAGGCACTGCAGGGTACCCCCACTGCCCACAGTGTCTTGGTGCTCCGGGAGTACCCCGCAGCTCCCGGCCGCCACAGGCGGGAGGTGGGGGACCCTGCTGCTCCAAGCTGCCACGGGCTGAAGTCACGGAGGTCTCTGGAAGTCATGGATTCTGTGATTTCTGCAACCTCAGTGACAAAATCGTAGCCTTAATGATGAGTTAATTTACCTTCCAACTCTCTCAAAAAATTCTTTTTGAGAAAAGGGGGGTGGGGATCCAGGTCCTGGGAGACAGAGCAGAAATGGTGATTTTACTAAACCCTTTTCAGGCTCCTGCCACCTTACAAGATGTTATGCTGTTCCAAATACCTGAATGAAAGAAGGACCTGTTATTCTAGACCTCAGGAAGATCTTCTGTTTAGGGGGGGGGGGGGAGAATCTTTCTGTGTCTTGTGACAGATGAACTGATAAGTGTCTGGACAGGGATTGCAAGTTAAAACAGTGGCAGATGGATGCTTCCCTTACCAATGAATCTCAGAGACTGACAAATTTTTATTAGGTGAATAATTCTATTTTATTACTGTCTCCAGGAGTGGAGCAAGTAAGATCAGCAATAAGCCAGATTCTGCACTAGTGAGAGGGCGACTTAGCATGCAGGGGTATTGGATAGAAGTGCCTTTCAGGATTGTGCTACAACAACAAATTACATTTTCTCCGAGATAAGGCCACAAACGTTTAACTTTTGCATTAATGTTTTTTCATTATAAAAAGCTACTGTGTTCAGCCCCTGTAAGCTGCTGCTCCCTGCACCGCACTTGTCTGCCATTTGAAGCAATGTGGTAGCAAGAGAGAGGAGGAGATGGTGTGGTACCCAAGTTTAATGGCACAGCATCTGTCCATAAATTAAGCAACAGCTAGGAATAGGCTAAAACCTGCCCAATATTTTGTAATATCCTTCATAATAATTATAATGCTGGCAGACCAGATGCCAGCTCATGGCAAGGTTCCCATGCCTCAATTGAATATTGACAAATACATAGCTGGAATTAGTCTGGCTCACCTTTGCGTTAATATTGTTAAAATAGGTATTAGAATTATAAGAATGTGTTTAGTCTTTAAAGGAGTGTGAGTTGCTGCATGCATTAATCTCACTTATAACATCCGTATTCCATATTGTAAGGTAACATTTGAAAAATTTGAATGTTAAGTCTTTGTAACTGCGTAAATCACCAGACAGGAGAGAGACATTAACTAATGTGAAATGCTGGTCTCCAACAGAAGGTGTTACGTCCTGCCCAACCTGGAAGGCCAGTCAACAACCGATGGACTAGAGTGGAACATTAAAGAGGACATGTTGTTTACTGTCCCCCCACCACCATGAAGATGAGTTTTGCAAGTGAATTCTTTTCATTGGCTGAGTTTGCAGCTCAAAGCAGAAGAGTGAAAAGGAATCAAAAACCCCTTCTAAGGAGGAACTGTATCTTTATGCTACTTGGACTCGGCGGGGCGGGGGGGGAATACTAGGCATAAGCAAGAGATCTCCAGTGGTTAGCCTGGGTTAGCCCTAAAGGGTCTATGGAACTTGCTTATAATAGAAGCTTCTATTACTTTTTGAAATTTAAGATTGTAACTCTTTTGTGTATATATGTTTACCTGCTTTAACCTTGTAAATAACTCTTGTTTCCTTTTTCCATTTAATAAATCTTTAGATAGTTTATTATATGATTGGCTACAGGCATTGTGTCTGGTGTGATATCTAAAGTGCAACTGACCTGGGGTAAGTGACTGGTCCACTGGGACAAGGAGTAACCTGATTATTGCTTTGAGTCTTAGTGTAAGGGACCACCTCTCACAAAGGGAGGCTTACCTGGTTGGCAAGACAGATTGGAGCACTCAAGAGGACTGTCTGTGACTCCATGTTAAGGCTGAGAAGTTTACACTTGATAATTTTGTTGGTGAAATCTAAGTACAGAACTCATGACCTGGAGGAACTGGTATCCTCTCTGAAGTGGAGCCCAAGCTGGCTGTGGGAGAGGGGAGAACGAGGGAAGGATATCTTTGCAACATGCAAGTTCTGAACACCCCCCCATCCCAGCTGAGTCCATGCTGAAATGGGTCTCTGTGCACGAGGCACTGCTCAGTCCTGTTCATGGTAAAACAGCTTGTCGGGTGGGCAGCATGAAATTTGGAATTCGTATCTTTGATCTTCTGTTACCTCACCTCTTCTCTCTGCACTGTCTGGTCTGCTTGAAACTTTGATCAGTCAGCCGCCGCTGTGATAAATCAGCATTGTACAGTTTGAAGCCCCTCTTTGAAGAGTTAAAGTCATACGTCTTGCTCACTTTGTCCCAAAGCAGCATGAAGATTGTCAGCCTCTGGCCAAGTGTCTGCTTGCTGATACATAGGTTTTCACTGGGCATCTTTCTGCTGCGCAAAACACTGGAGGTTAATGAAGCTGGAGAAGCTGCAAGCAGGCAAGCCGTGTGGGACCAAGTACACAGAGCAGAGGCATAGGAAGGCACTTCCAGTCAGGGATCGGAGTACAGGTAAAGGTCAAGATAATAGACAAGAATGGGTGTTGAAGGGCTTGTGGGAAAGGATTGGAGGACCATTATCTATTGATTGTTGTGACTAATGACCATGACTGTACATTTACACGGCAGTTACCTTGGGTTAGCAATACACAGGATAAACTAACTCAGGGTCAGCCCTATATCTCAGGATGTGGTGGCTGCCTGGCCATGTGTCAAAAATAGAGTCATGTGGATGTGTAAGTGTGGAATGTGTTACAGGTAAAATCTGTGCTCGAACCTGAGTAAATTTTGCAGTGAAAACAAAGACTTAAGTACAGGTTTATGTCAGGTAGAGCAGTGGCTCTAAACCTTTCCAGATTACTGTACCCCTTTCAAGAGTCTGATTTGTCTTGCATACCCCAAGTTTCACCTCACTTATAATAATAATAATATAATAATAATTAATGGAGATATCCCATCTCCTAGAACTGGAAGGGACCTTGAAAGGTCATCAAGTCCAGCCCCCTGCCTTCACTAGCAGGACCAAGTACTGATTTTGCCCCAGATCCCCAAGTGGCCCCCTCAAGGATTGAACTCACAACCCTGGGTTTAGCAGGCCAATGCTCAAACCACTGAGCTATCCCTCCCCCCCTATATATGGAGATATACCTATCTTGTAGAACTGGAAGGGACCCTGAAAGGTCATTGAGTCCAGTCCCCTGCCTTTACTAGCAGGACCACTTAGGGCTGGTCCACACTAACCCCCCAGTTCGAACTAAGATACGCAACTTCAGCTACGTGAATAACGTAGCTGAAGTCGAAGTACCTTAGTTCGAACTACAAAGTACTTACCGCGGGTCCACACGCAGCAGGCAGGCTCCCCCATCGACTCCGCGTACTCCTCTCGCGGAGCAGGAGTACCGGCGTCAACAGCGAGCACTTCTGGGATCGATTTATCGCGTCTAGACAAGACGCGATAAATCGATCCCAGAAGATCGATTGCTTACTGCCGAACCCGGAGGTAAGTATAGACGTACCCTTAAAAAAAAACCACTTGCTTACAAAATCAGACATAAAAATACAAAAGTGTCACAGCCACACTATTACTGACAAATTGCTGACTTTCTCCTTTTTACCATATAATTATAAAATAAATCAATTGAAATATAAATATTGCACTTACATGTCAGTGTATTTTATATAGAGCAGTATAAACAAGTCATTGTCTATATGAAATTTTAGTTTGTACTGACTTTGCTAGTATGTAGCCTATTGTAAAACTAGACAAATATCTAGATGATTTAGTGTCCCCCGTGAAAGATCTCTACGTGCCCCCAGAGATACATGTAACCCTGGTTGAGAACCACTAAGGGTACATCTACACTTACTTCCTGGTTCGGCGGCAGGCAATCAATCTTCTGGGATCGATTTATCGCGTCTTGTCTAGACGCGATAAATCGATCCCAGATCGATCCCGGAAGTGCTCGCCGTCGACGCCGGTACTCCAGCTCGGCGAGAGGAGTACGCGGCATTGACGGGGGAGCCTGCCTGCCGCGTCTGGACCCGCGGTAAGTTCGGACTAAGGTACTTCGAATTCAGCTATGTTATTAACGTAGCTTAGTCCGAAGTGGGGGGTTAGTGTGGACCAGGCGTACCTTAGTCCGAAGTGGGGGGTTAGTGTGGACCAGGCCTAAGGTAGAGCAACACTGACATAAATGGAAAGAATCATAAGGAGTCACTATTACTTTTATGTAGTAAATTTAACTTTCCTAAGGTCCTGTTATCTTTCACAACAGACTAGTGCAGCAGAGAATTGTTTCGAAAGGGAACAGTTTCTGTGGCTTGTGTTGTAGCCCACTGTGACAAGGGTGGGACTCACCACCCAGCGCCTCCTGCTGGTTGTCTCCGGGAATTAGCTCAGTCCAGTGGTGCACCCTATGCTGGTGGTGTCCCGTCCGTTGTCTCGCCCTTGGTTGGTGTGTGGACCCGCGTTGCTCCCAACTCGTGGTGTCCTCTTCCGGACCACTGCCCTCCGGCAGTGCCCCTTAGTCCATCCACACCCCCTTCCAGGGGTGGGGGGTTGATCATCTGTCTCTCTACGCCCCAGCCACCATGTCCAACCACACACCCCAAAGTCTAATCCCTCGTCAGGGATCTGGCGTAGTCTATGATGGCCGCTCCCTACAGCCGATGGCTGGGTGTACTGCAAAGGGGGGGACCCAGGCCTGCCCTCTACTCTGGATCCCGGCCCAGGGACCCTCTGGCGGCAGCCTCGCAGTCCTCCTTCTCTCCCCTTGTCTGTCCGCTTCCCTGGACCGCTTCCCCTACGGCCCCTTGCACCCGCTAGGCCCTTCCCTTCAGAGCCTGAGCCTGGCAGGCCTCAGGCTAGAGCTCCTTTCCGCTCCCCGAGCCTGGCCAGCACTGCGCTGTCCACGGTGCTAGTCTCCCTGCTCTGGAGACAGACCTTCCCCTGTCAAAGGCCTGGGACAGATTGCCTGCTCCCTCACTGAACAGCCATTTTATAGGGCTGAGCCTGGCCCTGATTGGCTGCCTCCAATCTGTGCCCTGATTGGCTCCCAATAAGCCCTTCTCTAATTGGCTCCCTGTCTGCGCAGGCGTACTGGCCAGCCGCAGCCCACACTCTCAGGGAGTGGGGCAGTCCACCCCACTACACCCACATATAAACCTCTTTGAACCACGCAGCTAGAAAGTGTTGTTCTCGGGTCAATTGGCCACTAATGATAAAGTTTTCTCAAAAGGTAATCTGCAAAATTTGAGAAAAGTGCCAGGTCACCTACTCCTCTTCCTTTGTGAGGTGTCGGTTCCCGCGTCTTTACTATAACCAAACCTGCTTCTGGTCTATGAGGCCCCTAATAATCTTGTGTCTTCCCATACACATCCTCAATATGACCCACCTTACTCCAAATGCTTTGTCAAAATATATAGGGAAAAATTCTGGCTCCAAGAACAAAAGAGGTTGCTGGGAATGGGAAGAAATATAGCTGCTTTGAGACCATACTCTGGCTAATCTTGATCTCGTGCATAGCAGGCCCCTGCTCTGGGCTGACAATTCTTTAAACTGTCCCTGGATCAGCCCCTCAAAGTAAACTATTGAGAATGGGTAAGACTTCTGAATGGAGTCAGCTGTTCCTTTTCTCACCACTCCCATTCTCTGGGGTAGATTTTTATGTTAAAGCGTCATTTTTCCCACTCATCCTGGATTTTTACTTCCTTCTATCATAAAGTTACCTTAGATTAACTTAATAATACAAACTTTGCTTATACTGCCAGAAGCTCTTTACACAGACTGAATTAACAGTTCATGATAAGCCAACCATCCCTGAATTTCTCAAACAATGAACACTTGGTTTGAATGTATGTCCTTAGCTTTCATATCTTTCCACATGCCATTGCAGAACCTTCTCGTTTATATTTAAAAAGCTGAGCTAAGAAAAATCATCCTTCAATGTATTTTTGCTTCCTTTAAATTAAATAATTAGCCAATGTGCATTTGCAGAATTGGGGAACGGGGGTCCATCAAAACTAGAGCACAGAGCCTCCCAAACACCTTCTGCTAGAACTGTGTGATGATGAGGCTTCCCGGGATATGTCAGCAACCAGTCACTGGAATAAACCACTGGACTAGGGTAGCATCGGAGCAGATTCATTGACCTCCAAATCCTTCAGTAAAAAGAAGCCTGTAATGCAGGCAAAGGAAACTTAAAAGGAGAAAATAGGGAATAAACTAATCAAAAAGGTTATTTTTTCCTAAGAAACATGGTACACGTAATAACCAGGGGTTAAGCCATAAATTCTCTGTAACCAGAGTCACATTATGAGCCAAATTCAACATGATGGCACACGGCTGGGCATGCCGTGAGGACCTTACTCCACCAGAAATATCCTTTTAGATGTGCATGCAAGTTCTAACATTGTTATTTTTGTTTTTCATTGTCTTTTTTAATCCTTAAGGAGCCACTTCTGGGACCAAAGCGACGCCCTGGCCTTCTATAGCTTCATGATGAGGCAGTTTTTTAAAAAACGGCAATGTCACTCAGGCTTCACATAGAAGGCTATGTCATCATACTATTGAGCCAGTCACATATAATAATAAACTATCAAAATATGCTATTTGCTGATGCATGCCCCAAAGCATCCAGTACAATATATGCTAGACAAAAGGATGTAAGGTGGATGAAGCTGACTTGTTGATTCCAGAAGTGTTCTCAATGGTCCTCACTTACTCTACCTCTCTGTCCTTGCCCACATCCACCTCAGCGCAATAAGTACAGCAGCATTGCTAGTTCTGGGGAGCTTCCTTTTAACACTCCTGCTTCCCATTATCCCCCCCATTCAAAAATCCTGTCCTTGATCTTTATACCTATAATGCCTCCCTTACACAAGTGAACTATTCATTAGGCAAATGACTTACCAGAAAATGACTCTTCATTTACATGATAATGTCATTCTGGGAAAGGTGTTACCTGGAATCTTTAGCAATACAAAAGGACAGAACATTGAAATGTATTCATGAAAGTTTGTTTATTTAGCCTTACCTGAAAGGCTCGTAATTACTCTGTAGAAAACCAGAGGCTAAATTAACTAATTGGCCATTAGATTCTTGGTTACACTAGAAAGTTGTACTGCTGTAATTATACCATTATAGTTAAAGTGGCACAATCTGGCACAATTATACCAATAATATTGGTATAAAGCAGAGGTCCCCAACTGTGGGGCATGCCCCCCTAGGGGTATGTGGCGGAAGGTTTGGAAGGGCACAGCTGGGGCTGGGGTCAACCCCCATGGGGGGTGTGGAGGGAGCACCACCCAGCTCCTGGCCCCAACCCCGGCTGCTGGCCCTGCGCCCAGGGCCCTGGCCCCCAGCCTCAGCCTCGGTCCCCAGCCTTGGACCCTGTCCAGGACTCTACTCCCAGCCCTGCCCACCCCCAGCTGTAGCCCCAGCCTTGGCCCTCTTACCCCGTCCCCATCCCTCTCCAGAATTGCGGCCCTGCTCCCAGCCCCGGCTCAGGGGGGCAGGGCAGCGGACAGGGGTAAAGGGGATGTGACCCTGAAAAGTTTGGGGACCACTGGTATAAAGGTATATCATAGGTTATACCTCTAGGGCATCCCATTGGGGTGAGGGTAAACACCTCCAGGTCTGGATTAACCAATGTGTATGTTGTGCATTTGCACAGGGCCCCTTTCTCAGGGGGGTCCCAGACAACCGTGGGGGGAGGGGTAAACCAAGTAGTGATGTGTCGCCGTGCCACTTGCTCAAATTTGGCACAGCCATGATGGAGGGGCCAAACCTGAGCAGTGTGGGCTGTGTGAGAGTAGAGTAAGCGGAGCTGGGAGGCCAGGATCAGGAGGAGCCGCCCTAGCCTGGGACAGGAGTGCTGAGCAGAGGGGATGAAGGTGAGTGGCCAGGAAGGGCCTCAAAGCAGGGGGTATGGGGCTGGGGATGAGTCATTGGTGGACTATGGGGTGAGTGGGGAGTGTTGCAGGGTAACAAGTGGAGGATGTCAGGGGGAGATGGGGTGAGTTGTGGGGGCTGTGCGGGGAATGGGGGATGCTGGGAACTCTGGAGTTGGGATGTTGGGAGCTGAGGATGGTGGGTCTGAGATGAGTGGGATGTATATCAGGGCTGCTGGTATGTGGGCAGGGGCTGTCAGGATTAGCAGGGTTAGGAGAGGGTGTTGGGCGGGCATTTGGAGGTCTGTGTATGGAGAGGGGTGGGGTGGGAGAGGCATTCAGAGGTCTGTGTGGGCTGATGTATGGGTGGGTTGTGAGGGGTATTTGGGAGTCTATGTGTGGGGTGGGAAGAGAGGGGCATTCAGGGGTCTGTGTGTGGGGTGGGGTATGTTTGGAGCAGGAGTACTTTGCTATCTAGTTTATGGAAGGTGGGGGCCCCAATTTCTATAGTGCACAGGGCCCCATAATTCTTTAATCTGACCCTAGGAACCTCTCTCATCCCAGACATCCTTCCTTGCATGTAGACATCACTGTAGTGCCAGTTTGGAGTCCAGGGTGTGTTCCTCCAGCAGTAAATCCTAGAAACACAGCCCCTCCACCCCCCTCTTCTGAGCATAACAGCAGTCCAAAACAAAAAAGGCAAACAAAAATAATCCTCCAGGCCACAAGACAATCCGGGCTCACCCCAGTGTTCCCTGCAAGGCAAAAGATAAATCTCTGTGAAGGGGATCTGGGTTCCTAGACCCTCTGTGTGTCCGAGGGCCCAGGCTGTGCGCCTTGGGCTCTAAAAGGGAAAGCAGAGTAAAGAAGGTCCCGCTATCCTCTCCACACAGTCCAGGCAGCGGAGGCTCTTCAGCAGCTTTCCTGGTAGGCAGTCCTAGCTCTGTGGGGCTAGGGAGCTAGAGCTCTAACTCTGCTTTCCTTTGAGTGCCACCCTACAGTGGGCTTGGATCCTCCTCTTTAAGAAGCCTCTCCCCTTCAGTTTGGCCAGACCTCATAAGTGCACCGGGCTGGGGGCTGATTGTGCCTGCCCAGAGGTGCTCTTTAAGTTTAACCTGACTACAGTGGGACCCTGTCCCACTACCAGCTGCTTTATACTAGAATATCTATTCCCATACAGAAAGGGGAATTGCTATACTGGTTTAAGTATTTTTTATACCAATGTAACTGCAGCACACCAGAGCTTTTACCAGTATAACTATATGGTTAAAAAAATCATATCCCTGACCAGAATAATAATGCCTGTAAAAAATTTTGACATTGTAGAGCAGGCATGGGTATTGGTTAAATTAATTGTTGTTCCCCATATGTTTATATGGCAGTGAAGAAAGAAGGAAACTATATTTTTACACGCTGACCAACTTTCAAAAAGAGGACTTTGTAATTAAACTCAGATGTGTATGGTAAATTGTTGCACTTTTATATTAAAGAATAGATAAATTGTAGTATATTTTCTAGACACATTAGAGATGCCTTAGAAGCGTGTCATACTCACAGCTCTGATAGGGAGAGACAGAGAAGATGCAGCTTCAGGCTGTGAGAAAGCAAAGACTTTTCAACTGTGTGACAGATTAGGTAAAATTTTACAAATAACTTAAGTGAAAAGCTAGCTTGAAAGGACATTCATTCTGTCATGCCTACTTCAGCTATTTAATAGCTAGCTTTTTAAAAAAAATTCTGGTTTTCTCCTATATAAATTGTCAATAAATATTACTAGTTTTATAATCTAAACAGGATAGATGTTGTTTAATATATATAAGGAAATTATTGGTTGGCATTCTCAAATTAATTTCTTTCCTATCAAGGGAGTCAGAGAAGGGAGAATTTGACAGTCTAGGTCTGTGGAAAGCCCATGGGAAAAGCTGAATTCTTCCTTCCAGAGCCACATAAATCATTGTAGACGTAGGAAGTATGTCTACACTGAAATAAAACACCGCGGCTGGCCCATGTCAGCTGACTCGGACTTGTGGGCATGAGCTGCAGCGCTATAAAATTGCAATGTACACATCCAGGCTCAGGGTGGAGCCTGGGCTCTGAGACCTTCCCCCTTCATGGGTTCCCACAGACCAGGCTCCAGCCTGAGCCTAAACGTCTACAATGCAATTTTATAGCTCCCAGCCTGAACCCCCACAAGCCCGAGTCAGTTGACACAGGACAGCCGCAGGCATTTTACTACAGTGTAGATTAACCCAGGAATGCCAAATGAGTGAAAGCCCAAATCCTCAAAGATTCATTGTGGAAGTTAGGAGCCTAAATACCTTTCAGGATCTGGGCTAAGTATATAAGGCACTCGCTCATTTGCATACATGATTTACAGTTGAGAGGGTTTAGAATAGGCATAATTTAGGGTATGTCTACACAGCAATGAAACAGCCCTGCATCCCAAACCCCATGAGCCCAAGTCAGCTGGCGTGGGCCAGCCCTGGCCTTCATTTTTCTTTGCTGTGTAGACATACCCTTACACACTTTAAGAGATGGATTCTGGGTGAGTTCATCTTAAAACAGGACAAATAGTAAACTTGATTTAAGACTACGAATGGGTTAAAAAAGCCAAACTGGATTAAAAAGAGGAAGAGAAGAGAGAAATTTAGGTTATACTTCATGATAGAGAATATATCCATATGTATATATTTGTGCAATTACTACCCAAGAGAGATAACAAATTAAGAACCCAGGAGATTGAAATCTTAAATCTCTCTGTAAAAGATATGCCATAGGCAGCAGCACATATTTCTCCCACACTCACTAATCAAAGTGGCTCAATCCAGTATAGGAGGAACCATTCTTGTGGGGAAGAATGTAGTTCTGTCTTCATGCTCATTCATCCCTTAACCTCTCTGGTGCAATGCATTACTGGTGTAAATCGAATTACTTCTGTGGACTTAAACCAAGGATGACCCCTTGTTTCTAATACCAACATTCATAGTAGAACAATTAATTACTAATTAAGTACATCTTGTCTGGGTATGACATATGTTCTAGCAGAGAGACAAGGTGGTTGAGGTAATATCTTTTATTGGACCATCTTCTGTTGTGAGAGAGACAAGCTTTTGAGCCACACAGAGCTCTTCTTCAGGTCTGGGAAAGGTACACCCAGCATTACAGCAAAATAGAAAGTGAAACAGATTGTTTATCATAAGTAGTTAGAACATATTGTAAGGGACTATTCAAGGTAGCAGATTTAATCCTGATACTGATTTGATTTAACAATTTAACATATTCTCATTAGTAAATGAGATATAATATCAGTACACAGTTCAACTATCAACAGTGCAGGCAATCCTTGTGAAAAACAACCAGAAAGGCAAAATGCTGCTCTCAGTTACACTGCTCAAAATATACAAATTATTAAACTGAATGGCTGTGAAATCTCATAAAGACTAAACTGACATTATTCCCCGGCTAATGAACTTACACTAAGTATATCTTCTGTAGAAATACACTTCTTGATCTGGCAGCAATATATTCCTAGTCAAAATCCTTAGTACTACATATGTCAGTAATTAACATTTGGATTGTCTACACCTTTTTTCATCACTTTTCCTTGCTTTGTTTTCAGTAATAATGTTATGAAGATGTCTGTACTGGTAATCTGAAATTATTTAACAGTAAACTCATTCTTTGATTGCAAATCAGGCTACTGAGCGTAGGCAGAGTAGTTTAACCAGCCAAAGAGAAAGGGGCTTTCTTTGATCTCAGTAGAAAGACTCCCTTTGATCAATCAGATAGACAGTGGTTTGTGAAAGAGAAAGTGTTTGATTGAAGTCAATGGCTGTAGGATAAGGTCCAAAGAACCTTAGCCTTTACCTGGCTCCTTTTAAGTGGGCCCATTTCAAAGTGAGTGAATATCCAGTTAGATCTTAAACTGCCTTGATGTCAAAAACACGTATTAGGAGTCCAGCTTCAATAAAGGGATGATGTTATGTTATAGCAAAATTGATGGCTGGGACCAAGTTAATAACTGAACAAATGAATTAGTTCCTGGGTGAGATCTTTTAAAATATGACCAATTTGAGCTAGTGGTTGTGTTTATTTGGCCAATCTGATAAAATACTTTAGCAGCAGGAAGGATTAATTTTTGTTATGCTGAAGGGTATTAATAGCTGCCAACAAGCAGGCCCTTGATCTACAGACCTTGTAAAAGCTAATAGGTGTGCTAACCATCCTTCTTTCAGGCTAAATGGAAGAAGCATTAAGCCCCTTTATGAAGAGAGATAGCTTACTCCTCGGGGCACTTTGCACCAAAACATTAAAAATTCTGCACCAAAAATTTAAAAATTCTGTGCACAATATTTTAAAATTCTGCAAAATTCTGCACATTTTATTTGTCAAAATAACACTACATAATCATGCCAGTTTCAATTATTTTGGTAATTTATTTCAAAATACGTGTAGGCAAGTATGTCTGTAACAATACAGACACACACAAAAATTCCCCCAGGAGTAGAGTTAAAGAAACCCCATGACTGTTTCTCTGCCCCCTTTGGTCCCCCCAGAACCCAGCTGAGGGGCCAGACACCCACAACCCCTCCCCCTCAGAGCCTACCTGCGGGCCCCCTGAGCCAATACACCCAAATCCCCGCCTCCCCAGAGCCTAACCGTGGGGGCCTCCAGCCCAGATACCCGCATCCCATCCCTCCCCAGAGCCCAGCTGTGGGGACCCCATTATCCAGACACCCATCCCCCTCTTCTCTGGAGCCCAGAGATCCAGAGGGGGAAACATCCTGATGCTCAGTTCCAGGCTTACACAGAGTTTCCTGCACGCCACACTCTCCTTCCCTCAGAGCATGCTGGGAACTGCAGCTGCCAGGAACCCTCTATCTCCCTCTCCCTCCCCCCAGCAGTGTCTTCCATGTATAAGCTGGGCTCTGCCAAGTCCACTGTCCCCTGGGGTGGCTAGCACACTGCAGCCCATTTCTGTGGGGGAAAGGAAATTCTACGCACACAATGTTATTTTCTGCAAAATTCTGCATTGCGCAGTGGCGCAGAATTCCTCCAGGAGTAGATAGCTGGAGACAACTGGAGCTACTGCCCAAAGCAATCAGCCATATGGATGCCTGAATAGGGCTGCTAAAACATGTGGTCTGTGGAGTTTCTCTGAGACTGGTGGCAAAAAACAGTCAATTTGTGAAAACGGATTCATAAATGTTTTTAAAAAGCTTTGATTTCCTCCAATGGAAATGACTATATAAATGGAAGTGTATTTATATTTATTAATTATTATTACTATGATTATACTGATTGGACCAGATCCTCAGGTAGGCCCTGATCCTACAAACATTATGGTAAATCTACAGTGCAGCTAGAAGTGTGCTTCTAGCATGGGTAAACAGACACACTAAAAACAGCAGTGCAGCCAGGGATGGCATGGGCAGCCGCTCGGGCTGACTGCCTGAGTACAAACTCACCTGGACCCCCTTGGTACCTTCTCAAGTGGCTAGCCTGAGCCACTGCCCATTCTACCCCCAACTGCACTGCTATTTTTAGAACTTTAGCTCTAGCAGAGCTAGTGTGTATCTGCCTACCCGAGCTGAGAAGCGCCCTCTAAGCTGCAATGTAGACATACCCATTGTCTCCTCATGGTAATAATGTTAAATAGGTGCATGTTTGCAGGATCCGGGTCCTAATGTAAATTGTGCCAATGATTCTACACTAGAGGATCTGCCCCATCATTTTGAGTGTCTCTGTCTTAATTGAATTTAAAGTTTTTGGGGTGTTTTGTTGTTGTTTTTCAAGGCAGGGGCCATATTTTCCCTATATGTGTGTACAGTATGTAGAACAATGGGGCTCTGATCACTGATACGCTATCAAAATACAAATAAATAATACATAAAATCTAGTCATTGACCCTACTATAAAGCTGCCTGCTGTGACTCAACAGTCTGAATACCAACCTCAGGGCAGACTGTTAAGAACCAGGGCACAAATCCCAAATTGGTTGTGAATTCTATACTTAGATTTTGCCAACCAATTATCAAGTGTAATCTCATCAGCCACTATAACAGCCTAAACATGAAGTCACAGACAGCCCCTTCCATTGACATCTCAATCAGGGACAGTTACTCAGATTTGTCACCTAAAAAGAAGGGCTCAGGTGTAGGAATCTCCTTCACATCCTCTGCAGTGAAGACCAAAGCAAAGAATTAATTTAGCTTCTTCGCAATGGCCTTGTCTTCCTTGAGTGCTCCTTTAGCACCTTGGTCATCCAGTGGTCCCACTGAGTGTTTGGCAGGCTTCCTGCTTCTGATGTACTTAAAACACTTTTTACTGTTAGTTTTTGTGTCTTTTTCTATTTACTCTTCCTATTCCTTTTTGGCCTGCCTAATTCTACTTTTAAACTTGGCTTGCCAGAGTTTATGCTGGTTTCTATTTTCCTCAGTAGGATTTGACTTCCAATTTTTAAAGGATGCCTTTTTGCCTCTAACAACCTCTCTGTTGTTTAGCCTTGGTGGCATTTTTTTGGTCCTCTTACTATTTTTTTAAAATTTGGGGTATACATTTCATTTGAGTTTCTATTGTGGTATTTTTTAAAAGTTTGCAGGCATTTCATTCTTGTGACTGTTCCTTTTAATTTCCATTTAACTGGTTTCCTCATTTTTGTGTAGTTCCCCTTTCTGAAGTTAAATGCCCACTGTGGTGGGCTTCTTTGGTATTTGCCCTCCACCCCAGAGATGTTAAATTTAATTGTATAATGGTCGCTATTACCTAGCTAGCGGTTCAACTATAATTATCTCTTTGACCAGATCCCGTGCTCCATTTTGGATTAAATTAAGAGTTGCCTCTCCCCTTGTGATTGCATGACTAGCTGCTCCAAGAAGCAGTCATTTATGGTGTCTGGAAACTTTATCTCTGCATCCCGTCCTGAGGTGACGTACCCAGTCAATATGGGGATAGTTGAAATCCCCCATTATTATTAAGTTTCCTAGTTTTATAACCTCTCTAATCACCCTGAGCATTTCACAATCACCATCACCATCCTAGTCAGGTAGTCGGTAGTATATTCCTGATGTTATACTTTTATTATTCAAGCATGGAATTTCTATCCATAGAGATTCTATGGGACAGTTTGAGTCATTTAAGATTTTTACTGTATTTGACGCTATGCTTTTTTTCCACACATAGTGCCACTCCCCACCACCACTACCTACTCTGTCATTCCTATATATTTTGTGCCCTGGTATTACCATGTCATTATTCCACCAAGTTTGTGTGATCCTTATTATATCAATATCATAATTTAATATCAGGCGGGGCTGGGGGGGGGGGGGTTGAGCACCCACTGGCGCAGGGAAAAGTTGGCACCTATGGAGAGATCCCCGTTAATATATCCTCCCCTATAGGGTACTTCTGTCTGAACTGTGTGCTCATCTGTGCCTGTCGGCTTTCCCCAAGTTCTTAGTTCAGTGTTTCCCAAACTTGGGACGCCGTTTGTTTAGGGAAAGCCCCTGGCGGGCCGGGCTGGTTTGTTTACCTGCTGCGTCCGCAGGTCCGACCAATCGTGGCTCCCACTGGCTGCGGTTTGCTGCTCCAGGCCAATGGGAGCTGCTGGAAGCGGCACGGGCCGAGGGACGTACTGGCTGCCGGGGACATTAATCATTGTGGGATATTTATGGAATGTGCTCTGTGGATTCAGGTTTGCAGCCATGACTACCAGAGTAGGGAGCCTGGATCACTCGCTCAACCTTAGATGTGGAGTTGCAGGATTCTTTGTTCTGCTTAAGGCTCCTTTGGCTCTGTCGTCTATGGGAAGCAGAGTGTATCTTAGAGCAGTAATGAAGCTGCTCTAACTGATCCCGGGTCTGTGCCAGGCCAGCCACTGAACAGCCTCAGAATATGGGGAGCGCAAAGGTGGCTTATAGTTGCCTTCCCCCAAAACCTCAAAGTAACTGAGAAACAGAGCTTCTGGAGGAGTACCTTTCACTGCTGCATCAACAGACTTCAGAGGATCCTGCTACATCAGAAGATTGAAACACTGAAACAAACATTTCTGTAATTAACAACTTCCCATCTTGTCATCTATCACTTTTATATTTAGCACAAAATACGTCTTTGGTGCAGCTGCCAGTATCCTGCATACTAAAAGCAGGAGATGTCTTGATGGGAGTCAACAGACATTCATTTTCTTCTTCCTCACCCCCAAATGGACAAATGATCATCAGAAACAAGATTCAAAGGTGGCTACATGACCTCTGTCCCCGATGCCAGGTTCCAGACATGTTTACTCTGGAGTTGGAACTTTGTAATTCCACAGCATAATATTCCATTCCTTGGGTCAAATTCCTTGGAATAGCTAAAGCTCATTAGCAACTGGACTTCTTTTGGGCTGCCATGCAATCTGTACATCAGCTCAGGAAAAAAGAGGTTACTCATGCTAAATGAGTACAGAGGAAATTTGCCCGAACTGGTATTTTTTTTTTTGCATTCATAGCAAACACGAAGAACCTATATTAAGGAAGTGCAACTAAAAATAATTAAATTAATTAATACTTGACAGTGACCCTAAATTTTAAAAAAAAGACTGGAGAAAATCATTTGTCTTGTCCCTACCAGAATAAGAGTTGACCAAACCATTAAAACTGTAGTGACTTTGTCCCTGTTGTTAGACCAGGTGTTTATATGAGTTGATATCAAAAGTATTCTTGGTAGAACTGTGCATGAATCCAGGACAGAAAGTAAAACTGTCCTGAGCCTTAATGTCTCAGATTTCTTATGAGCCAAATTCAACCTCACTGGCTAGCCTCCTCTTTTGATTTGTTACCTGGGTTTCATATGTGAAATACAGCTAGGGATGTCCATAATCGTGGCATTTCCATTCACCCTGGCATGTTCTGGAGTTAATGGAAGTACTTCAATAATCCCATTTTAATGATCTACCAAGAGATATTAATAGCAATTTAGAGATGACTCTCACTCATAAATCAGAGTGTCACACAGACAACCCTGGTCAGATGAGAGAGATAGAGAGCTTTTTGAAAGAAGAGATCAAATTAAAAAATAGAAAAGATAATTTATAGGATAAAAAAAATTAAACCATCAACTTGAAAAGCCTATATTATAAATTTATTTTGTACATGAAAAGTAAATCCTGATTTGAACAATCTCATTTACATTTTAACAGCATCCTGATCTTGGATTTTTAACCCTAATCTTTTGTCAAGCAACAATCCTAAACTAAATCCAGATCCTTTGGCAACATTGATAACTTCTTAGAGGACAGATTTTACAATCTGTTGGGCCCCAAGCAGGTCTCAAGAAGTCAGAATGAGGGGGAATCAAGCAGTTTCTGCCTTTGGTCTTGGATTCTGGAGGGGAAGAGTGGGCTGGGCAGTGACCCCCTTTCAAAATCCAAGTGCCATGTTGTTCCTTGCTTTGGGTTTAGGTGTTTCCCTCCTCCCTACATTTCCACCTATCTTTTGGCCAATGCATAATATTGTTCTCACTCCACTTCAAGCAGGAGTGGGGAAACCTTCACTCTTTTCTCAGTCTGTGCAGCAGGGGGTGGGAAAGGTGGCTCCTGGTGCATATTTGTTGCCTTAGATCAGCAGGCCCTGACCTCCTTTCGAGCCTAAGTGCACCCCGTACACAGGGCGCGCTACTCAGCTCTAGCCGGCAGCCCGGCTCTGGTGTGTCTGTCAGGAGCTCGGCTAGAGCCGGGATTGGCTGCCGCTGGTGGGTGTGCCCCAGAGGAAGGCGTGGAGCTCCTGGCCTGTGTGGGCAGCGCGCGGCGGCCTGGAGCCGGAAGCCGCGCTGATGAGTTGTGTCAGGCGCTTGCCTGTGTGTTTGGCAGGAGGTGGTGTGAGCCCCGCTTGGTGGCTAGGTAAGAGGAGAGTGCAGAGCGGTGCGTGCGGGGCCCGTGCTGGGGCCGTTCTCAGGCCCCCGTCCGAGATGATTTGGGGAAGGGGCACTGTCACCACTTGTGTGCTCGCAGCACTGGCCTCGGCTGTAGTTACGATCTTCTGGCTGCAGTATGATAAAGGTATAAGCCCTCTCCACTGGGTCTCTCGCCAGTAGGGAATGGGGGACCCGCAGCTTTGTGTGGGCGGCAGCTGCCGCCAGCCTGAGCGAATGGCGGAAGCTTTCTCAGCTCGCCACAGGCCAGACAGGTGTGTTGCTGGCTTTCTGAAAACGGCTGGACAAAGCAAACTGTCCTGTACCCAAGCAGGGTCTCTACTCATCAAACAAACTGCCTGTTGGTTTGGGTTGCCTGGAGTTGATGCTCTTTAGGGCACCACACCCTTCGGACTCCCCTGCGGGGTTTTACAGGCGCGGCGCGGAGGAATTAGAAAGAAAAGCGTGGGTGGGTATTTTCCCAGAGCAGTGCCACGGAAAGCATTGGAAGAAGGGGCTCAGGAAGCGGGCTGTGCTTCCTGCTGTGAGACACAGGGCCTTAGCTGAGAACAGCAATGAGTTGTAATTTGATTTCAGTCGTGTCTTATGTCTACAACGGTCTGTACAAACATTAGCTAATGTTTAAGCCCAACCTATGCATTGTGCCTTCATCGTTTTATATAAAACCTAGTATACATGGAAATGTGTGTAATGAATATAAACTGTTCTTTAGTCAATTGGATGGAGGCTTTCCCTTGCCATGTTCGCAATCCAGGGCTTCAACGTGACAGTGACAAAACGTGAAACTCACTAGCGTCCAAATAGGAGTGAGATGTAAATAGCAGGAAACGTTATGTGGGGGGAGCTATACCTGAAAGCTTTATTTTTTGGAGCTGGTGTTTGGTAAGAAGATATTATTATTGAAGAGGTGATTCGGTTGCTCAGAGCAGGAGCTGTCTCTTAACAAGGGGGTCCACATCACATGGACCAGTTTTCAGCATAGGGGCCTCGGTGTTTGCCTATCGCCTAACACAATGACCTCCCCAAGTGCGTCTGGACTAAAAATAATGCACCCAGGAGCAAAACTTCCACACCTGCCTTTTACCGTGATGATGATGGAAAAAACTAGCGAGTTCCCCGGGAGCATGACGCACGGGGAGTGGGATGTTTGCCAGGAGCTGCAGAGAGCAGGGCTGAGGACCAGCCACCGGGGCGGATTCGTTGTTTAAGGAACCAGCCGCAGCCTGACTCGAGCGGCAGGTGCTGTCTGTGTGTCACCGCTGCATTGCCCGGGCCTGGCCCGGCTGAGCGAGCTCGTAGCTCCGGCGCTGCGAACAGGGGCGCGTGTCCCGCTCCCAGCAGCCGCGGGCCGGCCCGGCTGAGCCCCGGCGTGCGGGGTGAGGTAGCGCGCAGTGCGCGGTGACGCCGGGCGGGGGGGGTCTGGGCGCGGAGCTGCCTGCGGCTCCCTGTGTGTGTGTGTGTGTGTGTGTGAGGTGGGAGGGCAGCGTGCGGGGCTCCGGCCGCGGCGGGCGGGGGCGCCGTGTGATGAGCAGCGAGCGGGGCCTAGCAGCCCAGCCAGCGTCCTGCCGGGGCCCGGGGAGCGGCCGCGCCCGGGTGACTGGTTGAGCGGGCGGCGCCCTGCGCCTGCGGGGCCGCGGCTCCGTCTGCAGGGGGGGACCCAGACTGGGCGGCGGCGGCCGGAAAGTTTGTTTGTGCGGGGGGCGGCCCGGGCTGGGATGTGGGGCCCGGCGCTCGCTTCTCCGCCACTTGCCGCTGCGCCGCCGGGGCTGTAGGCGAGGCCGGGCGGGCGCTACCCCCCCCCCCCCGGTGCGCGGCCATTGCAGCGCCGGCCGGCCGGCCGAGGATGATCACCAACACGCGGGGCTTCCTGTGGTCCGACCTGGAGACGCGGGCGCTGCTGGAGATCTGGGGCGAGGCCGACGTGCAGTCGGCGCTGGACGGGAACTTTCGGAACAGCCATGTGTACCGGGACGTGGCCTGCCGCCTGGCCGAGCTGGGCTTCGAGCGCACCCCGGAGCAGTGCCGCATCCGCATCAAGGGCCTCAAGCGCCAGTACTACCAGGCCCGGGACGGGCTGAAGAAGAACGGGCACGCCCGCAAGATCTGCAAGTACTACGACGAGATGGACCGGATCCTCAGCTGCCGCGGCGGGCCGGACAGCGCGCCCGAACTGCTGGCTCAGCCCGCCGACAGCGCCCAGCCCGCCGCCGGGCCGCCCACGCCGGGCACCCCCCACAACAGCCGCGAGCCCGACACCGAGCTCGACGAGGACGCCGAGCTCGAGTCCCCCCACGACCACTTCACCGAGGACTCGGGCGAGTGCTCGTCCTACGCCGAGCACCCCATCAAGGTGGAGTGCCCCCCGTTCGCCATCCCCGTGCCGCCCGCCGAGGGTGAGTACCAGCAGCCGGGCCGGGGAGCCCCACCCCGTATACACGCCGGTAGGGGAATCCCTCCCCCCCGTATTCGCCCCCATATCATCTGTATTCCCCATACAATAGAAGTACTAGCGCCTCTAGCTAACGTGCTTCCAATCGCTTCTGCACTAGCCTCTTCCCTTCCAGACCTCTCTCATCCTCTTCAAGGGGAACTGGATTAAAACGCCTTTAGTCTCTTTAACCCCTTCCCCCCACTATGGAGTCCTATCTCCTCCATTTAATTTCTCTTCTCCTCCTTTTTGCTCTTCTCCTTCCCTATCCCAGTGTTTCGTCCCTTTGACTCTTCCCAGAACCAAAACAGGAGCTGAAAGGAATTAGTTCAGGAAGCTCTTAAAAAATTACAAAGTAAATAGTTGCAATATGGGGGAGGGAGAATGCAGGTTCTGCTAGTTTTAATTTGTTTATCAATAGGAAACAAATCGGAAACTAATGTAGAGATAAGATAGGAGGTGCCAAATCGTTTTGGATAAAAACAGCAGCATTCTCATCATTCCTGCTATGTTTAAACATTGCTATAGATCGTTTTCCTATGTACTGTCATTACTTTGCCAAAAACCTAAGTGGGCCTTTTCAAGAACTCTTATTTGATTGTTATATAGTACAGTTGCAGGGGGTGGGAAATATAGAAAGCAAGATAAAGCCTGCCCCTTTCCCTGTTGCCCTTTGTACTCTGCACAAATGTTTTTTTAAAGTCCAATCTTATGCTGTGTGTATTTGTCTAAAACCTGAATCTGTCTTCAGAACACTCAGAAGTTAGCCAATTGGTTGACCAATCTCCTTTTTATACATAAATCTCATCAAAGTGTTGTTTACACTAACATCTTTTTTGAAATGCAAATCTAAAACGCCAGCAGGCTGAAACTCAATTCTGATTAGTGTAATTACCTGCAATACACAAATGAGGCTGTACTGTTGAATAGCCTTCACAAACCTTTTTAAAAGATCAAAAAGCCTCTTCCTATTTTTGAAGTTTAGTACTACAGCAGTTAAAAGGTGTCCCTATTTGATTTTAGGTTATGCAGATAACTTTTTGGATAAGCATGTATTCCCTATTTTGGTATTCTTAAAATCATCAGAAATAATCATGCCTAATTTTGAAACAAAATAATACCTTGATATGGCAAAATAGATCTACATTTCACAAAGGGAACAGTTTTACTATTTACTCGTTCCTTTTAGTATGTCTGGAAGGTTGAATATAATTTTATCTACTTTGTTTTAGGCTTTAAACAAATCAATGCTCAAACCAGTACACAACCACTCTCTCAACCCAAAAGATCAAAAAAACGTCATGCAAATTTAACACTGGATAAAATGATGGAAAAATTCCTACAACAAAGTGTGGATACAGAAGAGAAATTTTACAAATATGAAGAGCAGCGGCTTAAAATTGAGGACAAGCGCCGTGAAGCTGAGCATGCTCGAGAACTCCAGATGTTACAAATGTTGGGACAGATGTTGGCAGGAATTTCTTCTACAGTATCACAAAGGTCACAGTCTATGCCAACTAGTCCTCCTCAGAGAACAAATCACCGATCATATGGCGATAACTTTAATTATAATGCTATGACAGCAGCACTTTCTCCACCAATAGGTACTTCATTCTATAGCATAAATAAGATCTATTATATTTAAAAGATTTGTGCGATGGCTGGTGTTAGTATCTGAAAATAAATGTCTAGCTTTGACTTATTTTCAGTATTGTGATGAGTTTTTTGTCTGTAAATTGAATTAAAATGTCTTGCCATGCTATTGTACTGATATTAAAAAAAAAAAAAAAAAAAAAGCTCTAACATTCTAAATATTGACCGAACATTTTGGAAAAGTAGTCCATAAGAACTGGTCAGTTCATGTCACATTCAGATCTGTATAGAATGCAATTATATATAATATGCAGTTGTATATAATACGTTAGGAGCTTAACCTTTACTGAAAATGATCTGGAAGCAAGAATGTGTCTTGCAGCAGAATAAAACAATAGTCTACATAAAATTGAAAAAAGAAATATAGATCTTAACATTTTTCAGTAATAATCTTGCTGTCAAAGCTTTCATCATACTTGAAAATGTTAATTCAAAGTAATGAAAGACCTCGAAAAATAACATGTATTGGGGGTTTTTAACAGTGGGTATGTCAGACATGTTTTGAACATTATGGCTGGAATCCTGACCCTGCTGAAGTCAAAGGAAGTTTTGCCATTCACTTCAGTAGGGCCTGGATTTCACTCTAGATCAGCGGTTCTCAAACTGTGGGTTGCAACCCCGTTTTAGTGGGGTCACCAGGGCTGGCTTAGACTTGCTGAGACCCAGGGCCGAAGCTGAAGCCTGAGCTGCTCCACCTGGGGCCGAAGCCTGAGGGCTCCTGCCCTGGGTGGCAGGGCTTAAGTTATAGGCCCCCTGCCTGGGGCTGAAGCCCTTGAGCTTCAGTTTTGGCCCCCCTACATGGGGCAGTGGGGCTTGGGCTTTGGCCCCCCATCCTGGGTTCATTTAATAATTTTTGTTGTCAAAATGGGGTCGTGGTGCAATGAAGTTTGAGAATCCCTGCTCTAGATATTGAATTATGTGACGGTATACTTTATCTACAGGCCAAGGGTCAGATCCTCAAATTATGTAAATTATCATCGCTCAGCTGAATGCTATGGAGCTATGACAGTTTATGCCTGCTTGAGGATCTATCCTTCAAATACTTACATTTCTTTACAAAAATATCTTGAATCTTATTTTCCTCCTGAACCAATTCATTTATGAATTTATCAGGGTCTGGATTTTTCAGAATATCCTTAGAATTGGCATCTATGCAAAGTTGTTTTGTTGTTGTCTTTTCCCCCCCCTTTACAGAAGGTGTGTGGACTAGAGTCTAATCAAGTATGCAGTGCATAGTAACACAGACTTTTTTCAAGATTTGTGTCATTTATATTGATGATCTCTCTGTATGTTCACATAGAAAGAATGGACCGTAACAGTAATCGCATACCAATTGTTTTGTCAACTTTGACAGCAAAGCCTATATGGCTTATGATGTTTATAGCCCATCAGGTTGGAATTAACAGTTGTTTTATTTTACTTTTGTTTTTAAAATCATATGTGGGTTCAGTATTCAATGGATAGGTAGTCTTAAAAAAATAATAGAGATAAGCAGAATTAGAAATAAAACTCTGTAAGCCAGTTTCTGGCTTGGGACAGGCTATCAGAACTTATAGTTTGGACATTTAAATAACCAAATAAATGTAAGGCCCAGTCCTATGTTTGACTGACTGACCTCCAAACTTCTCTTTAAATTTAGTGGAGTCTTGAATGAATGTTCGGGCCTGTTATGGTTTAAGTTAACATACTTTCTTATTCTACTGAATGGATATCTGGTCTGTAGTATTACTTTTTGATGTCATAATAGTTTATCCAAGTGTTTGAGCAATATTTTAATATTTAAATTAGAACCTGTATGTATACTACAGTTTTTCTTACAAATAGTGGTTTCACTTTTCAGTCTAACTTAGAAAACAGATACAGAAAACTACTTAAGCTCCTAAAACTTGAACACAGTACACAGGGCCATCCTTACCCATACGCAAAGTACGCAGCTGCGTAGGGCACCATGAAATTTGGAGCACCAAATTTCCTGGTGCCCTGCGCAGCTGCTGCTGCTTCAGCCCCTGCTCCGGCTCTTCCCCAGGGCCCCTTCCCCTGCTCTGCCCCGCCTCTTCCCTGCCCCAGCCCCACCCCCACTCTCCTGAGGGTTCCAGAAGAGGTTGGGCCTGCACTCACCGGTAAGTAGAGCGACCCGGCCTCAGCCTACTCTGCTCCCCTGGCTCCCTGCTGCGTCGCCAGCAAGTGCTGGGGGGCAGTTCCCCCTCCTCCTCCCAAGCCTGGGAGCCAGGGGAGCAGAGCAGGCTGGGGATGGGGGCTGGCCACTTCCTGGGGCCAGCTCCCCGTGGAGGCCTGGGGTGGGGCCCCACACAGCCCCCCCGCTCCCTCCCACAGAGGCCTGGGGCCACACACAGCCCCCCCGTGCTGTGGGGCGGCTGCGTAGGGCACCAAAATAGCTAGGGATGGCCCTGACAGTACATGTTTAGCCTTAATATTTATTACTTCTAAAATGCATTCACTTTTAATCTGAAAGACATTCTATTAACTGTGAAAACCTGAAGCCAGGTTTTAATACTACATTTGATGATGCAGATGTATAGTTGTAATTTTATACTGTAGCAAGAGAAACTCAGAATTGACTTCCAATCATGAGGTTTTTTTACAGTTTATAATAAAATATGCTTTAAAAGTAATTATTTAAGGCAACATATATGTTAATGATTTAGGACCTTACTTATTTGTATCTAAAGTTGAAGTGAAATCTTTAGGCAGAAGTGAAATCCAGTCTAGAGTTCCTTCCCCCCCCCCATGTTTTCTACTGTTTCCCCCTCATTATAGAGTCTCTGTTCTAGAAAAGCAAGGAAACTGAAGGTTTTTTAGCAGCCATGGCCCTGTAAGTAGGTTGTGAGGTGTATGGGATGCATATTTCTTGTAGATTTTGGTAGAAAACTAGATAGTTTGTAAAATGTGGAGTAATTTTAAGAGGGAAATATTGCCCTATTTCCAGAGCAGAGATGAGTTTTGTTATATTCTGCATTGTGACAATGATATTTTGGCCATGCTCCAAGAAGGTTAGTTTTTGATCCCAATGGGAGTGGAATGCCTGTATTATAGAAGGATTTTCAAAACAAGAGATCAGCCAGGAATATTTATCATTATTGAACACTATAAAGTGATTTTTGCTACAGTTGAGCTAGTCTGGTTTAATGTTAGATTCTGTAAATGTTGGCGAAATGGGTTTTCTGCTGACATTGCCGGTATTTTCTTATTTGTTACCAGAATATTTTCAGAGTTGTGTCCTAACTTTCTTCAAACATCTTTTTTTCTACTTGTGGTGTTGGTATGGCAAGGACAATTACTGAGTACAAGACTGAATAGTTTTATTAAAAGTAAAATTGGAGAGTTTGGGTTTTTTAATCATTCTGTACGACTATGTAACACCTCTGTTATAGAAATTGAGTACACCAATACTTCTGAATGTTTCAAAATTCACTGAGGTTTCTATCAATTTAAAAAGAAACATTTCTGAAGTAATTTTTAAATGTCTTTATCTTTTTCAGTTATCGAGAGAGCCTTTTCACTACACAAAACACATTCTATAAAGGATATGGAGAATATTTTTCAATTGGTGCGCAATGTTATTCCTCCTCTAACAGCAAAGAAGCATAAAGGTCAAGATGGACGGATAGGCATCGTGGGAGGATGTCAAGAGTAAGTTAAACAGAAATATATATGCTGTTGTTGATTAGGGATCTCAAGTACGTGTTTTACTACTTTTAAAAAGCATTTAAATTGAAAATACTGTTTTTAAGGGATTGTGAACCCCATGTTTTCAAAGGGGCCTTTGCTTAGTCCATCATTAGAATCAGAATACATGTCCCCCTATGTCAGTGATGCAAGACTTAAGGGTTGGCTATTTCCTGGCGGGAAAACTAGTTTAGGACAGGGCTGGTAAATACCAGTTTAAACTGGGAAACTGGAAGAATAAAATTATTAGACCATACTAATGAAAATTACTGGCAAATATTGAGCGATTTGATGATGATTTTGCAGTAACATGGTCCCTTTTAATTTCAGTTAAAATAAAACAAAAAAGACCCTCCACCTAAACCGTATGCTAGTGCCTAAGCTACCTCAAACAGAAACTGAAACTTCTGAATCTGGGAATACCCCTTCTTTGCTATAGCAATGAAAATTACATGTTTGTTAAGCAAACAGAGAAGGGGAATTCCCAGATTCAGAAGTTTCAGTTTCTGTTTGAGGTAAATTGCCAAACTAACTGTTTAGTCCAGTACTCTGTCTCTTGATTTGGCTAGCTGGAGTACAATTGCTGCAACTGAATTCCCGTGTACAGTGACTCAAGTCAAAGTATTTCAGCATGAGCAAAGGTGGAAGACCACTTGACCCAGTTCATGGCTATTTTGAGAAAGTTCATGGTGGCGTCAAAGAGAGTCTTAAAGGCAGAAATTGCAAAGAAAAAGTGAATGGGAAGGCAGACCATATGAGGAAACATTTTGCAAAATGCTGTGGAAAGAAGACAGACACCAGACCCCCTTTGGCTAAATGCATGGATCAGCATTCACACTGCACTCCCCATCAGTATCTGGCCCAACTCGGGGAAGCTAATGATCCAACCAGCGGACCAAATTTGGTGTTGAATCCTGGTCACGTGCCACCTGAGGCATGTTGCGCATACACTATGTAGTAGAATTGGAATCAAACCCTGAGGATGAGTACCGATAATGCCTACATTGCCATTGCCAACTACATCAAAAAACAGCTAGATCCAGGTCGGCTAAAGAAAACAAGGAGTAAGTATCATGGGTTTTTGACCCACAAATGGATATTTTTATAACAAAAACAACTCCAAAACTGAAACAAAAGTTAGACTTGAAAATTGCAGAATATTTTATGGCTATAATATTCCTTTCTCTTTTATTCAACATCCAACTTTTCAAGCAATGATTAGATGCCTAAGGCCAAGCTGCAAAGCATCCAGTCGAAAGCAGGTAGCAGGTGAACTGTTAAACACACATACTGATGGCTTGAGGATAGTAGCACGCAATAAATTATATGGAAAAGCAGATGGTTGGAGTAATGTGTAGTGACTCAGTGATAGCTAACTCTATGCACACTGGGAAAATTATGGTTTATGTATCAGTGGTTGTGAGCTAGGCACCTCTGTATTCACACCCTTCACACCACTGCAGTGATTTTTGTACAGCGTATGCCTTGTGAGGTATAATTTGAAAACAAATAACATGCTGGCCAATAATATCATTGTACAATATATGTAACAAGGCGGTGTGTGAAACTATGGATACTCACTAATATTATGCTTTAAAGTCTGTGACTAAAAGGTGTTTAAACATGGCATGTCAGGGGGAGTTGATAAACAGGTTTTCCTCGGACAAGAAAAGAGGCCAACACCTCAGAACAGGTGTGACCAAATTCAGTGAGCTATTCATTTGTGTGGGAAGTTGCCGCAGGAAGAGATAATGTCCATAGTAGCAACAGCCAGTGGGGGAGGAACCAGCTTGGAGCCTTATCCTCCAAACCTCATGGCTCCTTTATTCGGCATGAACTAATGAACTTTACCCGAGGGTACCCTTCAGAAGAATATGTTTCAAAGGTTCACTGAACTATAAAGAGAGGGGGAGCGAGCCCCTAAGGGATTCTTTGCCTTAAGGAGACAAAGAAACAAAGCAATTTGATCTCTGTGATGTCCTGACCAGGCCATTTAGTTAAAAGGTGGAAAGAAGACTGGATCAGAGGAAAATCATCTTTAACAAAGACTATCTTACTAGATTTAAGTTTTACATTTTTAGATGCATGTTTTCACTTTTATTTGTTACCATTTCTGACTTCATCTCTTGAATGCACTTAAAATCTCTGTATTTTTGATTAAATAAACTTGTTTTACTTTTATTCCAAATCAGCCTACTGCTACGTTTGACTTAAATTCATTATTAATTCCAGTTAAAGCAACAGGCTGCTGTCCTCTTATGTCTTTAAAGGAGCAACAGACCGTATTACTTCTCTGAATGTTCCAGGACAGGGCTGGACATTTTCAGGGTAGATGGTTTTGGGGAAATTTGGGATTGGGGGTGTATTGGGGTCACTTGGCTAATAAAAACAAAGGCTGGTGGAGACCAGAGTTTGACTGTAGTGTAGCAAGCAGGCTGCTGGAATCAGAGCTGCTTAACATAGTCATTCAGTGCATGCTTGACGCTGGATGGGAGCGGACAGACAGGGAGCTACAGCAGCAGAGCATTTTAAGGCATTCAGACTTACAGGGCAAGTAGTGACACAACCTCTCGCTGGTCTGGGTTAAATCTCAAAATGTGACAGAGGTTGAGACTGGAAGCAATAAGACTGGAAAGTACTGTGCTACCCTGGCAAGAGAAGCCAAGACATTAGTAAATGAATTGTATGTTTTTGTGGTGTTAAGAGCTACCTGACAGACAGTGGGGGAAAAAGATGTAAAGAATGAGAAGTGATTTGGAAAAAATGACACTTTAGTTACATATGGACTTGCCTTACATTGGCTAAATCTATTTGGACAAGACCTTGCACCAAGTGCTTTGATAAAACATGTAGTAGATTTACAAAAATATTTGTGAATACTGGAGCCTGTTCAAAAAAAATGCCAAGGATCTGTAGAATCCCAAATCCCTGGTGAGACACAATGGAACAGTCAAATAACATATCTGGCAACATAAATTAAAAATTGGTGCTGTTATCTCAAGATTGTGAGTGATCATGAGGCAGAATTTGAAGATAGAGTGTTCAGTATAACTAATTATCAAGGGATTTACCAAGAAGCATAAGAACTTGATCAGTCAATGGAAACCAGTTGCTGTGGCATTTGACATATTCCAAAGGGGTGCATTAACATTTGCAGTTGTATGCAAAGTATGGTTGGATCTACTGAAGATTTTGCAGCGCGCAAAGCAACAGCACAAAAGAGATTTCATGAAGCAATTACTCCTGTACGCATGTTGGCCAACCTGGTTTGGTCTTCATCTAAAATAAGCAGGAAAGAAATTGTCAACTGAACAAGAAGAAATTGCCAGGTCGTGGTTGCTCAGTAAAAATCCTTACTTTCTGCCATATTCACTTGCATTTAAAGTAGAAACTCCATATCCAAAATCAGTATTTTCATCTGCTATGAAGGAAAAAGTTTCCTCTGTAGCATGGTGGAAAAACCTGAAGAGTAATGATATTGCATCTGACTTCATAGAACTGGTAGTGCAATTGCATCAGTGTTCAGCAAGCATAGAACAAATCTTTTCAAACTTCGGATACATCGGTTCAAAATTGAGGCTCAGTTTGTACACTTCATCGAAGTTGGGCTTGTGCTACAGAATGCTGTATGGCCAGATGGACCTGGAGTGGTAGTCTACAACTCTGCATGCTTCTGATTGCTTAATGCTTCAAGCCTACAGCTCTGCATTATTGTCACTTTCACAGAATCAACTGTTTCTGATTTTTGTTTATGTAATATGGAAAAATGGAACAGGTCCTGGCAGACATGTATAACTTCCTTGAGAAATTACCAAACAAAATGTGTAGACATTCTCATGTTCAATGCTATGATTACATATATTAGAATTACACCCACTTCAGTTTTACTTTTGTTGCCAAACTAAAGCTAATAGATTCAGAAATTTAATTTATGTAACCACAATTTGAATGTAGCTAAAACTGAGTGTAAGGTGGTATGCATTAATGAAATAGTTTTTATCATAGTCACCGTTTAAGGCACTTTCTAACTAGCTTTTCCTGTGGTAGTAAAAACCATCTCTGGTAAATGTCATGCCATCCCTGTTTTGACTATACATGCAGTTGAAGTTTGGTCATTTGAGTTCCATTCCCCTCTACCTTCTCTCTTCTTTCCACCCTAATCTCTTACTTTAAATTACCTTCTACATTGTGTGAAAGGAGCTTATGGGAGAAGCATTGAGAATAAAGTAACAAGGTGAAACATCTGCTGTAGACTGATCATAGTTGTGATGTCCTTATACAATTCCTGACTTACACCAGCCTTATGAACTACATCTTGGCTACCTGGTCATGGTCCTTGGTTTGGATTCAAGCTGCCTTTTGAGACTCTTATTATGCACCTTCTCAACACTTATCATGTGGCATATTTTTGCTAATAGTATCCTGATTTGAACTCTGGGGAACAGGAGACAGTGTAGGTCAATTGAGGAGGGCACTGAACTGGAAGTTATAAGACCTAGGCTCTATTCCCGGTTAGGGACCACGTGTCTTGAACCCTGGTCTTGAGGAGCTAGTAAGTTCCAACCTGTCACCCAGTGACCTAACAGTTGTTGGAATAGTAGCTGAACTCTGACAGAGGAGTCCAGTTCTGGGATCTGACTGACAGAATGGTGGCGGGCCTGATTGGTTCCGACCCTCCATTTAAACCAAGCACAGGGACAGGAAGTTGTCCCTGCAGCTGGGTTCCCCGTGTTTAGGACTGCTTCCCCTGCAGTATCTGATCCTGCTGCTGATCTGGTAACCTGACCCTTTCTGACACCTGACACTCAGTTTTGCTCTCTGGCCTGTCTTGAACTCGGACCTGCTCTGATCCCTAGGCAAGACTGCTGATTGTCCCAGTCATGACACCCATTGTGATACTTTGGGTGAGTCATTTCACCTTACTGTGCCTCAGTTTAGAGATGGCCAAAATGGAGATATTACCTCTTGTGAAGTGCTTGGAAATCTGCAGATTAAAAATACCACATAAAGAGCTAAATACACTATTTTGTTACAGTTAGGATTTCCCTATTGGATTACCCTTGTCTCTCTAATTCACTTTTTGATTGGTCTACTAGAGCCCAAATTTGACCTGCCAAGCCATGTTCCAAGGTACTATCTTTTATACTTGAGCTTTTTCTGAGTCTCTTTTCTGAATGGATTGAGTCTGTCTCTCTCGTGCTTATGTGAATACTTTGAGATGACTCTCTTATTTTAGCTTTTATTTGTGATGTAATCCATGTAAATATCACACAAGTGAGAGTGAATGAATAGGGTGAAATCTCCGCCTTATTGAAGTCACTTGGAGTTTTGCTATTGACTTCAGTGGGGCCAGGATTTCACCCATCCTTTATAAATAAGAACTACTTGAGTTTATTTAACTTGCTCTTGAATTCGATTCTTCATTGTAGCAGGGTGATTAACTGCTAACTTTATCTTTTGATACAATTGTGTGTGTCTGTTTCCTAACCTAGAAAATGTTTCATTTGTAGGTACACTGGGGCACCATATTTTGCTGCAATTTCAGCTCTAAAAGTGGTACGTGTTTTCCTGCCTTCATGTGTAATGTATTTTTAATAACATAAATGGATTGTCTAGTGTCATATGTAAAAGGCTTGCATAATACTGTGCATGGGATTTTAGTTCTACTAGAAACGTAACCTTTTTTATCTTTTTAATAATTTCTGAGTTCTAGAAGGTTCATATTCTTCTTAGTCATAGAAGTTATCAGCTTTGTAGAAGTCATTCATTATTTTTTTTTTTTTTAGTAAACTAAGTTTATTATTATTTAATTTAGGCAAGACCAAAAATAATTTAACCTGGGCTCTTTTGTGTTTAAAGTTGGACAGAGATGACTACTCAGTATCCAGCAAGATACTATGGCCATAATACAGCCATTTGATATGTGCAGGCAGTCTTACTGAACCTTACTGAATTCAGTGGGCCTATGCACAGGCATAACATTTCACCTTAACAGAACACACTTCAGGATCAGGACCTTAAATTGCTCAGGGCTTGGAAAATGTTAAATGATGATAGTAATACACCAGAGGAGCCATTAGTTGGTTACTGTCTTCCTTTAGGTGTTTGTATCTTTTAAGTTTGGTATTTCTTTCTACATCCGAAGTATTGGAAACTTCTTGTCCCTGGCTACCTAACCTACATGTATATTATTTTTGCTTTTTCTTATTAGAGGTAAAAGAAGCTTAGGGTCAAACTCAGAAATGCATGCAATTCAACTGTAATAAATGAAATTGTGCCAGTTTATCTCTAGTCCAGATTTGGCTCATTGGATCAAAAACCTTGGGACTGGAAAAGAACTCATGGGTAATCTTGTTTATCCTGCATGAATATAGCACAACACCGATTTTTGTTTGTGCTGTAACCCAGCTCCTACTTGGCTGTGTCCTTTTTGTCTTTCCTTACTGTGGGCCTAGGCCTATCATTCTTGCTCATGCATGAATGGAGAGGATTACTCCTGTGATAAAGGGTTTCAAGATCTGGCCCTAAACTTTCACTGATTTTGCCATAATCCTGTTCAGTAAGCAAGTATTTCTGTAAATTTGCAATTTAGCATAGAAGTTAGATTTAAGAAATAAAGTAATTTCTCTCCAAACTATTGACTGGCATGCTAGTCAAGATGGAACAAACAGGTACCAAGTTTGCTTTATTTAACAAGCAGTAGGAATTCATAGTTGTTCAGTGAATAACTATTGGAATAATTGTTTACGCACTACTAAGATTACAAATTGTAATTCTGCAAATTTTCTTTCTTAGGGTGCAGACTTATCCCACGTATTTTGTACCAAAGATGCAGCAGCTGTAATAAAGTCATATAGTCCAGAACTGATTGTTCATCCAGTGCTGTAAGTGACTTTTTTTTTTCTTTAAATGATCAAGTCAAGACTACTAGATTGAACATTTCAGTGTGACAGTTCATTAGTTTACATTATTTCTCTTCCTGAATCACAGGACCGGTGAATCAGAGGTTAAAAAAGTGATTATGTATTACGTATTTTCATTTAAGAGCATGTGGAGTTTCTGACCTGTTAGAACCACTTTGTGTGTGTGTGTGTGTTTCTGTCAAAGCACAAATTAAAAAAGCAAAGATTATTCTTTCAGCTTGCTTGCTGATGTGTTTGTAATTGTAATGCATTAAATGAGAGCAGTCACAAAATCCAGAACTGAGTATGGAACAAGTCAGCATTTTAGAATCTCTTTTTAAAAGCCAAAATAAAACACTCTCATCCCAAATTTCTTCCTTCTTGGTTCTGAATCAGTTTTACTTTCTCACCACTGTGGACATAACACTATTCATGCTAAATTACTGCACGAGAAACTGATCTTAATTTTTTATGATTTTTATGGTTCTTCTTAAATGTTTCACCTTGTAGATAACAAATCTAGCCATTACAGGGTTAACTAGATGCAATATAAAATATCAAGGGCTGCTTATATCAATTTGTGAGGGGTTAGTTGGTTTGTTTGTTTCAATTGTTGGCTGGAGTGTGTCGCTAACTGGATATCTTACAGGAGACATTGTTTGGGTTAGGTTTTGCAAATTGTTGGGAATGAGTGTACCAAATAAGAATCAAGCTCTAGAGCCCTGTAAGCAAGGCCTACCGTAAGCTTGCAGTACAAATTGCACTGCATTGGTGTAAATCATGTCTACACACACTAGAGTCTTATCTAAACTAGAAAAAACAGCGCTTTTAAAAACAAGAGTCAAAACATTTGATAAATGCTACTGTAGACAGGATTTAATACTTTTAAAAACATGTTAGCACCTTTTTTAAAGTGATCAACTCCGAAGGGAAGCCTGGGATTGACAGCTACCAGTTAGCACATTTTAAAGATGTTAAACCTTTTCTATGTGAAAATTTGCATTTAAAAATATGTTTAAAACAAGTAAGCAATCAGGGTTTTTTGGGGGGATGGGGGCTTGTTGGTGTTTTTTGTTGTTGTTGTAAAAGCACACCTTTTTGTTTTCCTGGTGTAGACAAGGTAGAGTTGTTTGCATTGCCCTGGTGCAACCACATTAATGTCTATAATCCAGTGACTAGATCCTCAGCTGGTGTAAATTGCCACAGCTCCATTGAAGTCAGTGGCGCTATGACAGTTGGGCTAACCAATGTGATTTTACATGGGAGGAGTTAATACACAGTACTGTTGACTAGTTTGGTGGTAATGGAAAAGTATCATAGGAAAAAAATGAGACAGTATGGTCAGAAAGGAGAGAACCATGAGCAAACAAGAGATTGCTGGATCTCATCTCTCTAAATCTCTATTTGTGGAATTTCTACGGTTTCTTTTTTCCACACAGATTTTAGTTCAGCGTCTTCTGTAGAATAAAATTGTCAGTTTAAAAAAAAAAAAAATGTTGCCCCTCTGGTTGCAAAGAGAACCTTTTGACGCTAATCTGATGCGCTATCCTATTCATTCTGTAAAATAGACAAACGCTATATAGGGGTGTGTTTGTGTGTGTGCGCGCCCTTGCCCCATTCATCCAAATAGAACATTAGGTCTGAAGCCTGATCACTGTGTAAGTGTCAGTATTGTTTATTTTTACACTTCACACTGACTTAGCAGAAACAGTCAGCTAATATACTTATTCAGTATGGTTGGATGTTGCTGGGAACATTATTTAAAATTGAATAAAATTTAAGATTTAAAAATGCAAACAATGTTCAGGTTTGGTTTTCTAAAAATTTTTTACCTCCCCATAAGACTTCTTGCCCATTCTCCTGCCTCCAAATGTGAGATAATGGTTAAGGCTACGTTTTAGTCACAGGTATTTTAATAAAAGTCATAGACAATAAACAACAAGTCACAGCCCTGTGACCTGTCCATGACTTTTACTAAAAATGCCTGTGACTAAATCTTACCTGCTGGGAGGGGAACGCGCCTGAGGATTGCTGCTCCTGGGCAGCGCCAGGGACCAGCTGCCTGGGGCTGCCAGAGTAGCGTCTGGCTCCGGGGCTTCCCCAGCTGCTGGGATGGCCCTGGGGTCAGCCGCACCTGCTGCTGCAAAATTCACAGAGCCTGCACCCTCGAGCCCCTCCCATGCTCCATCCCCATGCCCCAGCCCTGATCCCCCTCCTGTGACCTCCGTGAATGATTTGCAGCCTTAATAATGGTCTTTCCTCATAAACGCGGGCACTGTACATTTTTGCGGGTTCCCAAATTCTTGATTGAATGTTTTAAATCCGGTCTTGTCTGCATCAAACAGACTGCCCACGTTCACTTTTAAAGCCATTCAAGACTTAGTTGCATCTTTTACATATCTCTTATGTGGTGTTGAGCAGTCAGCCCCTGTTTCTGCTCTTCCAGCAACGGCAAAGCCCGTCAGTCCGTTTTTCTTTCAACTATGCAAGGGATGTTTATCTCCCATGCTGCCCTTTATGAACGGGAGGAGCTCCCTGTAAAAGTTTGCAGAGCTATTGCATTGTCCTCCTTTATACCCCTCTTTAAAGGTCACCTTTGCTGTGATATCTGCACAATGCATGACAGTGGCTAGGCAGCTGATGTTCTGTGATCCTGCTTGTTATGCCAGTCATTATCAGGGCCTTGTGTATTCTGTGATTCTGTGTCACTGATTTTTATTTTGCAGAATTTGACATTTTGCCAAACTGCTGAACAATGCCCCATTTTACTGCAGTCAGGAGTCTGACATCTTGTTCTCTCTGCTCTGCTGTGACCTGACTGCAGCTTCCTCTTTTAGTACTGCTTTCACCTCAAGAGGGAGTGCATTACAATAAGTAGCACATTTTCCTGCCCTGCTCTCCATAAAAGTGGGAGCTGGAACGTGAGACACAAGCTCTCTGGGCTCATCAGGATGGCCTTTGCCTGTCTTTTGAGGGTGTGGGTCAGAGGAGGAATGTGACAGCCAGAGGCTGAGCTGATGAGCCTTGAGAGCCAGCCAGGCAGACTCTCATGCCCAGGATACAAAATGTGATGGGGTGGGGGTCTGAACAAAGTTTAGAGGGGGAGGGTTGCAAGGGCCAACCTGTTGAGCTGCAGGCATCCATCCCTTGTGAGCTGCAAAGGATGCAGGGCTCAGTTAGGGTAATTTGCAGTCCTAGGTGTACCACAACACCTACTTTCATACCATTGCCCCACCTGCCACTTGTGCCTGCTCCCCTCCCAGTGAGGCAAGGGTAGCAGCATGAGGCCTGGGAAGGATAGAGCTTTACCTAGCTGCCACATACTCCTTTTCCCCCACTACATCCCAGGAGTTGGGTAATAGTAGCTGTCTCTATAGGGAACCTAAACATTCAGCCTTATCAGGAGTAATTTTCTCCTTTATTCAGGGATTCCATAAAATAGACTGCTGCACCTTCTGAGAGGATTTGGCAAGGTAATGCAAAAAAATCAACAAGATAACCTAATTAACATGGCTATTGAATTGAATAGCACATGCTGCAAAACTTGAGCCCATAGTGCAGCAAAGTACACAGGGCCCTGATCACAATCTCCCTCTTCAGCCCCCTATCTCTCATCATATTCATCTTTTATGTCATCACATACTTACACTGTAAATTCTTGGGGTGGCCACTGGGTTGTCATTATAGGCGTGTACAGTGTTTAGCACAGGGGTGGGCAAACTACAGCACACAGGCCACATCCGGCCTGCCAGCCAATTTAATCTGGTCCTCGAGCTCCTGCTGGGGAGCGGGATCTGGGGCTTGCTCTGCTCCAGTGCTCTAGCCGGGGAGCAGGGTCGGGGGCTGCTCCGTGCGTGCCACAGCTCCGTGCGGCTTCTGGAAAGCAGCGACATGTCCCCCTCTTCCCCCCCTCCCCCCCCTGCCCCCCCGGCCTGGCTCCTATGCGTAGAGGAGC
Organism: Emys orbicularis; assembly: GCF_028017835.1. Taxonomy (NCBI): domain Eukaryota; kingdom Metazoa; phylum Chordata; order Testudines; family Emydidae; genus Emys; species Emys orbicularis. The sequence continues at coordinate 259,417,745 of NC_088683.1, read as the reverse complement.
TGCTTGAGGTAAGTGCCGCCTGGAGCCTGCACCCCTGAGCCCCTCCCACGCCCCAACCCCCTGCCCCAGTCCTGATTCCCCCTCCCGCCCTCCGAACCTCTCAGTCCCAGTCTGGAGCACCCTCCTGCACCCCTCAACCTCGGCTCCACCCCAGAGCCCGCACCTTCAGCTGGAGCCCTCGGCCTCCCTCTCTCCCCGCCCCCCCCCCCCCCCCCCCGCAAACCAAATCCTGCCCCAGCCCAGAGCCCCCTTCTGCACCGTGAACTCCTCATTTCTGGCCCCCCTAAGAGCCCGCACTCCTAGTCAGGGCCCTCACCCCCTCTGTATCCCAACCCCAATTTCGTGAGCATTCATGGTCCGCCATACAATTTCCATACCCAGATGTGGCCCTCGGACCGAAAAGTTTGCCCACCCCTGGTCTAGCATGTTGAGGTCTTTATTAGAGCCTCTAAGTCTTATTGCAGTACAGATGATAAATGTCCCAGTTCCAGCTTGCTGACATGGCCAGCCAACAGGGGTGCGCGCGGGGGGCAGCACAGGTTCCTCCCCAATCAGCAGGAGCACAAAACTCCTCTGGTGCCAGAGAGGGGAGAGTGAGCTCCTCTGGCCCTGGGGCCACAGGAGGAGGGGGAGAAGAGCCAGCTCCACCAACTGTAGTGGGGAGATGACCGCTCCTCTAGCCCCAGGGCTGTGGCAGGGAGAGGCAGCTCCTCTGGCACTGGGGGATGGGGAGGGGAAAGGTAGCTCCGCGACTGCTGGGGGGTGGGAGGGGAGAAGCAGCTCCGCTTGGCTGCTGGGGGGGTGGGGTGGGGAGGCAGGTTCTCCAGTTGCAGGGGTTACAGAAAGTGCCCCTCCAAAAGCAGCCAAATGTTTATTTCTGTTCATGCCTGATCCTGGAAACACTACTGGGTGCGGTGTTTATTACTATGAGCAGTTCCACTTCTGTCTTTGGGATTACCTTCAGAAAAGAGACTAAACATTTAGTAAGCCAGGAGGAAAGTACCCTCTGTCCATGTAGGTGGTCCAAACCAGGTTCAGTTTGAGGCACATGGGTGGACAGCGTAGGTACTCTTTCATTTCCTGTGCAGCACATCATTGTCTGGTGCTGTCAATCGGGCATCTTTCATGAACATACAATTATTTATCTTATAATATATTTAAATATATTTAAACACAGCCTATCTGAAATAAAATTTAACTTGTCAGTTTACTGCAAGAATAATTGTTTATAAATTTAACAAATAGATCAGTCGTAGGAGTTTATAGGTTCACATAACTTCACAAAAAAGGAAAATCCTCCCCCACATGCTTTTCTGCAGCGAATCTGCCCAGAATATTCTTTTCCCATTATAGTTATCTAGTTTCCAATTATGACCTGACCCAGAATTTGGCACATTGGCTAATTACTCCACTTTCTAAGATTACTTAAATCCTGGAGCTATACACTGTGTGCTGGTTTTAGATCCGTTTATCTACTGTATAAGGTGTCTCGGTGTAAAAGTCAGCAGATCTAAAATGCAATTTGCTATAATTACCTGCAGCACTGGACAAACACAAGTGAAGCCTATTGAGTCACAAAGCAGAAACTTTTTCTTAGCTTTGAAGATAAGACTCTGCTTAGACTTTTGAAACTGGCCACTTAAAAATATAAATGGCTTTATCTGATTTTATATAACAGACCTTTGTAACTATATGCCAATTTATTTGGAGTTGCCTAAATGAGTCTTAGGCCAGGTCAATACTATAAACATACATTAAAAAAAAATCCACGCCTTTGAGCAACACCATTATACCGATCTAATTCCTGGTATAGACAGTGCTATGTTCACGGGTGAGCGTCTCCTGTCAACATAGTTATCGCCTCTTGCGAAGGTGGTGTGACACTACACCCCATATTCTTCAGAGATATTGTTATGATATGATTATGGCATAACTATGACATGTTTTGTGCAAGATAGGTCATGTAAGATATCATTGAAAAGGTTATGATACACTGAATATGATTATCCTATTTGTATGGATGTATCATTTTGGTATCTGAAGTTAGGAATATTGTCTATGCATCCATTACAAATGTGTTTACACCTGGGGAACATCCACTAGACAGAATGCAATCAGTCTAGATGGCTGGCTGGGAAGGGCCATTAGGGAGAACAATAGGTCTTAGAAGAAGCTAATCACACACATTTACACTTTAATGATACACAATATGTATTTCAATTGCCCACACATTTACATAATCTCCCCACTGGGGAGCCTTCCTGAGGACATTACAAACAGCATCCGAGTCATGACTGCTGTAACGCTACAGGGGCATGTGACCAGATCACGTGGTACTCGACTCCATCTTGGAATACCAGTATTTTTCCACTGAAAGGCATGGGAACCAAGCTGGGAGACAAAAGGGTCACACCATATGCAAAAGCTATTTAAGGCTGGGGAGTGACATCGTGGTTCTTCACTGACTCCCTGCCCAAAGAGACTCCTGGGAACACCTGAGGAAAAAGGACTGAACTTGGGGGAACGGGGGAACCCAGGCTAGTGGGATTTCTAACTTGCGAAAGGAATACCTGGGGTTTTTAAGCTGCAAGCAAGTGCAGCTGGCTCCTCAAGAATCTCTTCAAACTGCTTAAATCAACAAGTGGGGTGAGAATTTGCTACTCATATCCAATCTCTTTAGTATATTAAGCTTAGATTGCATTTTTGTTTATTTGCTAGGTAATTTGCGTTCATCTGTTTGCTATCCCTTATAATCACTTAAAATCTATCTTTTGTAGTTAAACTTGTTTTTTGTTTTGTCTAAAATCAGTGTTGGGAAATCCTAACTTGTGGCAGAAAGCTGTTCCATATCTTCTTCCACATTGAGGGAGGGGGGCAAATTTCATGAGCTTGCGCTATACAGTTCCCTGTGCAGCGCAAGACTGTATAATTCAGGTTTACCTTCCAGAGAGGGGTGTGGGCCTGGGAAGCTGGTAAGTGCCCTAGCTGTATAGCCTTCCTATGCAGGGGCTGGTCAGAAAGCCTGTCTGCATGTTACTACCACTGTGCTGGTGAAAGTAAGAGACCGGGAGCGGATCTGCAGCTTGTTACAGCATTACAGAGTGAGTGGGAGTCCAGGCTGGTGGGTCGGGGGGCTCACTGGTACCCCAGTTCCAGTTGGCACCCCAGGGGGAACCCGTCACAGGTGGATTAACTACAACAACAGGAGAAGCTCTCCCATTGGCATAGTAGCATCTTCACTGAAGTGCTGCAGCTGCACTGATGTAGCATTGTAAATCTAGACCTGCCCTTAGAGTGCACTGCTAATGAGCAAGGCTTGGAAAACACATTCTCCAGTGATGAATGAAATTATTGATTGGGTGACTGCACCTCTGCTTGCCAGTGCTCTGCTTCCTCCCACAACACCAGGCCTCCATTTGGTCAGATGCAGAACTCTGATTCAAAAGAATGCCTAAAACAAACTTCAAGTGCAGCAAGTCTTGCCACACTCTTGCCTATGAGTTTATGGCTGTATTTTTCTATCACCTTCCACAGTTCCTAGTTACTCACTGCAGACTGTGCCTCATACATGTTTTGGGTGTAGAAAGAAACAAGAATAACAAGCACATAAGTTGCTGACAAATACACCTATGCATACTTGCATGAGAAAATAAAATGTAGGTCATCCTGTAGCGGGAGAGCAGGGAAGAAAGACAATAAAGCTCTCACATTCGTCTTCCAGGAAAACTACTGTCCTCTCAGCAGCTGGTGGGGGAGAGAGAATTAAGCCCTGTATCCCTTTTCCCTTCTGCCCTTTTTACCAGTAGCCAGGGGAGTACCAGGGAGACCTTTGCTGGGCCTTTCAGGAAGGTGCCTTTGGATCCCGCTATGGGGACGCTTCCTCTTTCTTATTTATATCTATCATTTAATTTACTATTACTAAGGGAACTTAGTCAAAAAATATCTGATGGCATTTCACATTGCTATTATTTAGCTAGCCTGAAGCTAAGCAGACGCTTAAAGGTTCACACCATTTGAAGAAAAGCTGCCACTTTTGCCTGCCTCAGGAATGTTTCCATTGCAGATTATCTGCAAAGCAACTATATAGTTTATGCTCCAAATTTACAAAGTAGTATTGCTTGGATTCAACCTCCAAGTGGATCTTCACCATGAGATTTTCATTCCCCCGATAGGGGAATCCAAACTCTTGCCCAGTCACCCCACTCAAAAAGTTTTTATTTGGGGACATCCCTAATTTTCATTTGGTCAATTTTTGCATTGGATTGTTAATCCTTTTTGCATTCTCAAATGTTGTGTGTTGGACTTGTAAGAGATTCCTGGCTCCTCTTTATATTGTTAATGCTATTCTTTTGGGACATTCCTAGAGCTTCTTGCGCTTCAGCAGTAGGGGTCCTGCAGAGGTAATATCTGTTGGATAAGAAAATTTGTTTATCTCATAACTCTGCTTCTCTGAAGATCTCATCTTTTATGATTCTTGCTCTCCTGACCAGTTCCCCTCAGAGCCTGATGGTTGTTTTTTGAAGGGGGTTTCTCTTGCACTTTGTTTTTCATGTTTCCCCCTTTGAGGCACATTTTTGATTGTGATGATCATTTTGAATAGTCTTCTCTCTGAGAGCTTAGGCTAGTGATCAGTTGAAGGTGCTGACTGGAATGTATAGAGGGTAGCAATTACATTCCTTAGGGCAGAGGTTCTCAACCTTTCCAGACTACTGTACACTTTTCAGGAGTTTGATTTGTCTTGCACACCCCAAGTTTGACCTCACTTAAAAACAGCTTGCTTACAAAATCAGAGATGAAAATACAAGTGTCACAGCCACACTGTTACTGAAAAATTGCTTACTTTATCACTTTTATTATATAATTATAAAACAAATCAATTGAAATATAAATATTGTACTTATATTTCAGTGTGATACTTGAGCCTGTTTTTCACTTGTGAGCCTTGTCATTCTGGGAGACAGTGAAGCGACAGCAACAACTAAGTTTTTCTCCACATTGAGTCTATTCCTACTCTCAGGGCTGGCGTTAGGAGGTGGCAAGCAGAGCAATTGCCTGGGCCCCAGGAAGCTAAATTGCTCAGGCTTCGGATTCAATCCTGGGTGGCGGGGCTTGGGCTTCAGTTTTCTGCTCTAGGCCCCAGCGAGTCTAAGGCCAGCCCTGACGACCCCATAAAGACAAACTCGTGACCCACAGTTTTGAGAACCGCTGAGATAGTATTTAGAGCAGCATAAACAAGTTGTTGTCTATATGAACTTAGTTTGTACTGAGTTGGCTAGTGCTTTTTATATAGCCTAGGCAGATATCTAGATCAGTTAATGTACCCCCAGAGGTCCATGTATCCTTGGTTGAGAACCAGTAACTTAGGGGGTCAACACAGTGACCAGTGAGGGGTGGGAGTGTCTAGTTTTTACTTTGGTTGAGAATCCTGCAAGATTGTATCTTCAGTGAAACAAGGTTACGTGTTGGGTAATTACCCCATATTGGTTACAATAACAGTGTTACATCTGTAATTGGTGTGTGTGTGTGGTGTAGATTATAAGATGGCAATTTTATAATTTATGTATTCAGAACTGCTATGCAATATAAGCAATCCATAACTCTCTTTCACTGTGCAATCATAGGTGTTCTGAACACCAGAGATATCCTGAAATGAAGTGGGTTTGATGCTACTCTAGGCAGTACTTGTTCTGATTCCCTTATTTAAAAAAACAACAACCCAGCAATCATTTTTTAGCATCTCTTTATGTCAGTGATTTTGTGGTATCATCATCATTATTGTTGCTCCTAATCTCTGGGCCTTTCTGACAGTCTGCTTTGTGTTCTTTCTTGATGTGAAATTGCAAAGAAGTGTTACATTAAAGTTAATGTTTGTAAAATGCTTTAAAGATGAAAAGCAGTACAGAAATGCTAAATATTACCACCAAAGGCAAAATAAGCAGGATTGGCTTCACATTGGACTTTGTATTTCTCAAGAAATGGTTGTGTCTCGAGGATTGTGTATCATTGATTGATTGGGCTGCAGAAACAAAACTTTCAAGCTTGAAAATAAAAAAATAGTGAATTTTCTGCTATGAGGTTATTTTCATGAACTGTCCAAAAAGTGACATAGTCATGCAACTACTGATGACTTGGATTCAGCTATTAGCCTAAATTTAACAAACCTCTTTTACGTATTAAATGCATTTGGCCTTTCCTAGCCAAATTCATTTTAAGGCCATGCTTTACAAAGCTTCTCTTTTAGCATGGAGTAAAATCTTGTAACATTACTTTTCTCTTCTGCGTTCTACAACTTAAATGTTCATTAATAAATGAATAAAACAGTGGCCCACATTACTTTTTTTTTCTTCCAGAAATTGCACCTTTATTAGAATTTGGGTTACTGGAGGCTTTTCACATACTTGATGGCATGTAAAAATGAACAATTTTTTAATAAAACTTTATAAGCTCAAGACTTCCAGTAGCACATTTCTACTTGCCTTTAATGTTTTTCCTATAGTTTCTATGTCAGATTAGAGAGAAGACAAAAAATATCTATTTTTGGAGACTGTTTTATTACTGTTCTTTGTGGTTTAAAGGAGACAAACTTTAATTAGAAATTGGGTATCAGTACACTAAGCAAGGAAACTATTGCAGGGACACACATTTTTATCAAATGGGGGTTTGTCTCATTTACTTATGCAGTGGTTCATCACTTCTGCACAGCAGCCCTATTTTTGACAGAACCCTTTTGGAGTGTCAGCACAAAGTGCCTTTTGGGAGCTCGTACTAGTGCATTCTGGGATTCCTGAAGCAGCTCTTGTTAGTCAGAGGGGCTTTTGGCTAACTTCCAAATGAGGCACTGCATCATGGAATGGGTTTAAGAGAACTGGTTGAGCTCGTGTAGGTGCAAATGCTTTTGACTCCTGCCTCACACTTGAAGAAATCATTGTTAGTGCACTAGTTCTGACAGACCTAAGCTAAATGTTTGCTCCCAAGTGTTATGACCAACCGTTATAACTGATGCTTCTAAAACACCTAGGATGGCTGTTATCTGTAAACACTAAGCTTTTGTACAAGTGTTACAAATTCAAGATTTTCCAAATAATAGTATCTTGCAACACTTTTTTTGCTTAATGTATGGAGGGTTTGCTGCTCATTCCTTTGTTATAATGTAGTTTTGCTAATGCCATTTAAAAAAAAAAAAAGGCAAAACCAAGTCGTCCTTCCATAGTGTCTTACTACCTCTTACCTAACTCCAAGGAGTATTGTGAGGATTAATTAGCATGTGAGTGAAGTGCATGGAAAATATTAGGGCTTGTTGACCAGAACAGGGCTGCCCAGAGGTTTTGGCAAAATCTGAAACTGAGGCCCCACCCACACCCTTCCAAAAAAAAATTTCTACTCCGGGAGGCCCAGGAAGAGACAGTGTGGAGGGTGAGCTTGCCCTTCTCTCCCCCTGCAGTTGTGGCTCCCATCCCGCAGGGTTGCAGCACCACTCAGATTTGTTCCTCCATCATGACAGACAAGCCACAGTGTCAAATTCTAGTGAGTGGCATTGTGACATGGCATACAGGGTTGCAGCACCACTCAGGTTTTGGGGTCCCAGGGCAAACTGCTGCCCATCCCCAGAAGCCCTCGACCAGAACAGCTGTTGCAGGGAAAGCTATTCTGCGACTGATTAGAGTTTGCAATGGTTATTCTGTACAGCTTCCCCATGTACACAAGCCATTAAGCACTATGGAAGTGTGAAGTATTAGTACTGGATAATATCACTAGTTGAATGGTTTGATTTTTCTGTTAATTGACAGGGAAGAGGGAGGAGAGTGGCCATAACTGAACTGTAATGCTTAAACAGCCGAGAAAGATACAAGTAGATCATAACTTTGCCATGTTAGAACAATGAACAGTGGTACTCATTCCAAGCAGGATGTGGTGTATGCCTAAAACATGTAACAGTTTGAGCTCATTATTCTCTAATTACAATTTTTCAAAGGTTCCGGTAACGAGCAAATGTCAGTGACCATTAAGTATGAGACTTAATATTCAAAAGTCAGGATAGTTACTAATAGCTTAATGTCCGGGTGCTAACTTGACCCCTTTAAAAGAGGTGGAAAGGGCACACACAATGAATTACTTTTTGTAATTTCAATTGGTTTTAAAATATACCAGCTTTTGGTATCAGAGTACATTTACTGAGAGGGAGGAGCTAAATTCCTTCCGCCATTATTCTGTTGCTTTCCCTTCCACCAGCAAGTAGGGAAACTTGCTGCCCCCTTTTCCCTCTCTCCACAGCCACCCAAACAGGATCTGAATAGTGTACATTCTTCATGTGTCTTTGCATCTTCCCACTCATGGGGATGAGCTGGTGAGCGCAGCCCAGATGGTTGCACTTTCTTATAGCAGTGCTTGTTGGGGTGCTGAAGTGCCCCTCCAACCCCTGCCCTCTGCTCATGAGTATTCTGAGAGTGAGGCTATAAAAAGCAGGGTGGGCTGGCACCTCTGCTGCCTCAGTTCTTTCCTGCAGCAGCAGCAGCCAGACCTCAACTTTTCCAGACCCATCTGATCTGGGTCCTTCACTAGTGAATTCAGTGCCTTTTATTTAGCCAGTTTTAGTTTTAAGGATGGTTAATTAGCTGATTCTTTTTAATTTTCTGTAAAGGTTTTTATTTCTTAGGATAGGCTTGTTAATTCCTATTTTGGTTCCAACCACCAGATCTGAAAACAAGACGACCAGGCTTCAAGAGGTGTGCCTGTTGTCCAACAGTCTTCTTAGCGTCAGACACCCATACCAGATGCCTGTTGTGCCTCAGAGAGGGTCCCTCTTCTTCAAGCTGATCAATTTGCAGCACTTTTAACTGCGGGGCTCACAAGGAATGCCAGATCATGCTGCAGGCCTCATTACTGCAAAAATCTCTGGTTGCAAAAACTCCTAGATCTGACACATTTAAAGGGTCTGTACATAACAATAAGAGCGTTGCTCTTGTTACCTTGAGGTCTAAGGAGATTGAGAGCACTATGCCAAAGGTTCCAATCTCTGCCGCAGGATCAGAATTCAAGACTTCAGTGGGAACTGATTCCAGACCATTGGATCTGACCTCAAAGCGCTCAGAGGATCCCTTTGCTAGCCTCTGAATTCAGAGGCAAACCCCAGGAGAAACCTTCAGATCCATCTAACTCAATTCTAAGGTGAACTCCACAGAGTAAGAAGGCTTCTATAAGCAGGGCCAAATCTAATTCAGGGGAATCCTCAGATTCGGATCCAAGGACTGCGAATCTTAAATGAAACAAAAATCTGCCATGAGATAAATCTCATGTTAAGAGCCATGTTAAGAACATAAGAATGGCCATACTGGGTCAGACCAAAGGTCCATCCAGCCCAGTATCCTATTGTTGTAGATATCCCTGGACACTTTTTTTCCTTTAAAATGCCTCTGGGATTCCCCAATAAAGTTATTTTGCCCTTCTTGAGTTTTACATATAACCGGTCCTGTAGTTTCTCCAATAATTTGAGTTCGAGCTAAGATCAGATGCGAGGGTAGAGCTGCCGTCTGAAGAAGTTTTGAAACATGCTAAGCATACCAATATACCTCCTATGTTTCTTTCTCATTAGAAAGATTACATCTCCTAAATACAATGCTTACAGAACACACCCTCCTAGCCTGAGTTTGGTTACTGCATGACTGGGAGATCCTGCCCTTGTCTTGATGGCCTTATTAGCCCTTTCCTAGGCAGTATAGGAATGTTTCACATTCTAATCAAGGTAGAAACTCCTTTCCTAATACAGTTCAGAAAAGTATCACTCCTTGGATCCGAGACTCCTGGATTCATCATCTTTGCCTGGTTTTAGGGAGCATTCTCCCACTATAGTTCCTGATGCATTATCAGAGGAGGAAGCAGCACCTGCTGCTCAATTTGAATGTCAGGATTTGGAGCCAGATCTTGATGAGGAATCTTTCATGGATGAAAATCTTGGTGTTGCTTCAGCATTCTCCCCACGTGAGGATGCATTACAATTCCACGACTTTTGATCTCTCCCATCAATCACAGACCAAGAAACTTCCCAGGCTGTATTCAGCGTTCTGGGTTCTCAGTCTATAACTAAGATTACCCTTCCAATTTTAGACAGATGTACAGGCAGTTTGGACTTCTCTATTATGGCAGACTATACTGAAACCCCCCCCCCCCCAGCATATTGTACCAATTACTGTATGAAGGTTCTCGTTCTTTCATATAGAAACTACCTCTAATTCTCATGTGGTAGTAGTGTCAGTATAAAGATCCAGAGGAGGACAGTTACATTCTACTCCTTCTGACCGAGAGGGAAAGAAAATGGATGCAATTGGCAGAAAAGCATTTTCATCTCCTTTGCTCAATGTTAGAATGGCAAATTCAGGCAGGGAGATTACACTATTAGTACCACTTAAGGGAGAAAATGAGTATACAGTATTTGCCAGAGTGCTTCCCGAAGATCAAAGGAAACTCAACATTGCAACATTCTAAGAGGGGTGGCTTTCAACTCTCCCCTTTCAGCCACCCACCTAGGATGTCTCCAACCACAGATGGGGAGTGCATTTTAACATATTAACAATTCACAATCATTAGAATTCTCAAGAAAAGAGACAATGTATAAGTAATCTGGAAATGAGGGCAATCCATTTGGCTCTCAAATCTTTTCTACCTCACAACCAGAACAAGGTAGCGCAAGTCTTCATAAACAACACAATGGCAATGTATTATGTGAACAAATGGGGGAATTCTTTCTCTACAACAGCGCAAGGAAGCAGTTGTGCTGTGTGATTATTTATCCCATAGCTCTTCACCTAGTAAGCAAGGACAGCAGACTGGTGGATCGAAAGAGCAGAGATGTAATGCAACTTCATGACTGGTTGTTAAAAATATCAGTGATAGATGAGATCTTCACCCTGTTGGGTTCTCAGACATACATTTATTTGTAACCAGACAAAATGCAAAGTGTCAGAGGCTTTGCTCAAGAAGGGGGAGAGACTGTCTATCTGTATTGGATGCCTTTCTACTGGACTGGGGAGAAGGTCTGCCTTATACCTTTTCCCCCTTCCCTCTCTTCCAAAGGTGATAAAGAAGCTAACACAAGACAGAGCCAAAATAATGTTGATTGCCCTAGCATGGGCAAGGCAACAGCGGTTCTCAGACCTTTTCCAGCTCTCCAAGGGTGTATATAGGCCTCTCCTTGTGACCAAAGACTTATTAAATTTTGCCTTTCTGTTGAGTTACCTCCTGACCCCCTGTTATTACACCTGACTGCATAGCCTATAGGACTCTAATGTACCTTGGGAAAGCTTGCATATCAGAAGTGTCTCAAGCATTGATTAACTCTAGAAAGCAGTTTACTAGAAGGTGTTATCTCAAGTGGAATAAGTTTGTGAAATGGGCAAGCAAGAAACATGTATCCATCAGTAGCAGCAATTGAATCTATTCTTGAATTCTTTAATTAAATCATTCGGGATTTTCTATATTCTCCTTTGAAAGTTCACCTAACAGCTATAGCTGTCCGTAATGTGTTTGGTAGATAAATCAATCTTTGCACATAATACATTTAAGGAATTTATGAAAAGACTTGTCAGAATGTATCCATGCATAAAAGTTTCAGTCCCCATCCTGGGATCTCCAATTAGTCCTTACTCAGACTTCCTTTGAGGCCATGGCAGAGTGTTTTGTTCTACTTGTCTATCAAAATGGCTTTTGTCATAGCCGTGACATCAGCTAGACAAATGAGTGGATTATATGCTTGCCTGGTGTATCCTTCATTCACTGTCTTCCAGAGGATACGGTGGTGCATTGCTCTAATCCTAGTTTTCTTCCCAGGGTGGTGTGAGACTTTCACCTTAATCAAACGATTAATTATCCAGTGTCTTTTTCCTAGACCTCGTACTCATGTAGACAAGACAGAGCTGCATACTTTGGATGCTAAAAGGCTTAGTGTCTTAACAGTGTCTTCATTTCATATGCTGATAACTGTATGGGGCACACTGTCTCTTCATAGACGCTACCTAATTGGGTTAGGCAGTGCAAGCAGGAGCGCTATGAACTAATATCCATTCCATCCCCCTGGGGGGTTAGATTACACTCTACTAGAGCAATGGCAGCCTTCGTAGCACGCCTTAGACATGTTCAAATTGCGAAGATCTGTCGAGCTGCAACATGGAGCTCTGTACACTTACAAAACACTACTCCCTAGACTTAGCATCTCAATGGAATGCGCAATTTGGAAGAGTGTTACTTTGATCCCTATTCAGTTAGGACCCCAAATCATACCTTCCTTACAGGAGGTGCTGCTTATCAAACTATCTCATGAGTGGGAATATCCAGAGGATACTAAAAGAAGAAATGAAGATTAATTACCTGTAATGAGAATTCTTTGAGATGGACTCTGCGTTGTCACACTCCCTGCACACCACCTCCTCTTTCTCAGAATCTCCCTGAGTCTGAAGAGGAAGTGGAGGGAACAGAGGTGGCAGAGGGCGTCAAGCCCCCTTTCATAGCGTCAGCCTTGGAATGTTCCAGAACGCAGAGGGGAGTGGTGGTGGGGTACGTGATGCTCTCATTTGGCATTGCTCTGAGCAGGTTTTCCTGAGGTGTATCCACTGGCACATCCCCAGTAGTGTGAATATGCAGAGTCCCTCTGAAAGAACTCTGTTACAGGTAAGTAACCTTCATATTCCTGTGGGAAATACAGCATGTATCGTAGGGAACAATTCTATAGGGAGAATGATTAGGTCTAAGAGATCTCTTCCATCTCTAAGGCTTTTTCCAATATAGAAAGATGCACTGTTTTAACTAAATAGATGTAAAAATCAGTCTACTTAAACCAGTGCAAACCCATAATCCTAGCTGTATTTAAACATGTTTAGCCCTTTCTTAAGTTGGTAATGTATTGATACAGCTGTATTGGGGTTTGCGCAAGTTGAACTAGCTCAACTGTTAAATCAGTTTCATTAAACAACTGCATTTTTCTAGTATACACAAGGCCTCGTGTACTAATCTAATGGGAATCTATTATTTCTCCAATGGCACTTACCTTTATACTGTAGTTTGCCAAGTTCCTCATACTGGCATAGTTTAAAACTCAAATCAGAATTTTGTAGAACTCCACTTGTTTGACTTGTTTACAGTAGAGGCGTACAGTAATGTCAGTAAGTGAACCTTACCTTTGGAAAGGTGAAGGATAAGTAAATAGACGCATCATTTACCACAAATCTATTTTTCAAAGGTTTATTTACAGTTTTAGGTAGTGATTTGAGGGGAGTCTGTGCTCTATATAGATCAGAGAACACCAGTCCTTTTAACTAATGAAATAGCTGGGTGTTTGGGCATAAAGATCCTGCTCTCTAGAACTCCTAATTAAGGCATTGATTGTGCAAGTAGATCCATGAGGGTGGATCTGTGTGGCATCCTGTTCAAGTGAACAGGATTCCTTGTGGGATCAGAATCTGCCTGCACAAATCTAATTGCAAGACTGGGGCCTGTGTTAACTCCTCAGAGAGCCCTCAGGCTCAGGCCCAGAATTGTTCCCAAGTCTCCTCTCCCCAGTAAAATAAAAACAAACAAACTTTCAACAAAACAAAAATCTGTTTATTTTACTAGGGGGCAAAAACCTGCATGATAGCAGTAATGTTTGGCTAACCTCAGGTGTACATGGGAGACCCTAGATTTTAGATTTGATTGTGTTGAAAGTAAATGCTTTGTACTTGTTTTTTCTACTTAGTGACAGTCCTAATGCTGTTCATGAAGTGGAAAAGTGGTTGCCGCGACTGCATTCAGTTGTCATAGGACCTGGTTTAGGTAGAGATGACGTACTACTTGAGAATGCTAAGGTAATGTATACTCTAGTATTTTGCTCTACATCTTTGTTACTGAATTTTATAAACCAAGTTTGCAGCTTTTGTGCGGCTAAATGAATATTTTTCAGTGGGGTTATTGTGTAATAGTCTTAATGGAGCCATTAAAATATAGTTTGAAAACAACATCTGTAATAGAATTACTGGCTATAAGTGAACCAAACTGCCTTCAAATGAACTTTCTATAAATGATTTCTTTTTGTTATGACTGGTAGTAGTTAAGATCTGTTGGTCGCTAAATGTGAGTAACTATAATTTAAAGAGAAAAGTTAAAACTAGCAGTTGCCTAGCCTTTGTGGTGAGGGTCATAGATCTTAGGGCTTGTCTACGTGGCAAGTTGGTGCATGGCAAGCCACAGTGAGAATCTACAGCGCGCTAGACCGCTGCACATTAACTCACTGTATGGACTCTGCTACCACACAGTAACAGTTACGAAGTACACTTGGATGTACTCCCCTTTCAAATGGGAGGCAAACTTGTACACTGTGGATTCATCCTTTGACTTGCTGCTAGCTTGCCATATAGACAAGCCCTAAGTTGTATTTTCACCATCAGAAACTCGGAGTGAGGCTTGAAGCTCATTCATCCAGGTGGTTATTTTGATCACTCATTTTGATGGTAAATCTGTAAAAACGAAGGCCAACATTTGCTAATGCAGGTGTCTAAAGTTAAGCACCTAACTCCCTATTTAGGCTCCTAACTTTAGGCACCTGTGTTAGAAAATGTTGTCCCCAACCTCCTCTCCACCCCCCCCCTCTTTTTTTTTAACAGATTCACCACCAAAATGGAAATGATCAAAAATAATCATTGAAATGCTTAAGCTTCAACTCGCTTTAGGCACCCAGGTTTGAAAACTTTTTGCCAAGAACAATATCAGTAAGCAAATGTGTACCCACACATTGGAAGAGTTGCTATTCAATATAATAAATAAATATAAACTTCCTATTCTAGTTGAAGCAATATTCTTGCTTGTTTCATATCTTGGTGAAAAGTTTAAAAAAAGGGTATTTAAATATCTCTCTACACAGACAGGAACAATCTATTACACAGTTATTGCTGTCATATGTCAACACACCAAAGTTAATGTTTCAGTCTAATGCCGGAAGCTGCATGTACAATACAGAACATTTTGGTGAAGCGAAATGCTGGGCTAATCAGTGACGGTAACAAAAAGTTGGATTGCTAGGTTTTTCAGAGATCTTGACATCTAAACGTGGAATTTACAAAACAGTAGATTCAAGAAACACTTAAATCAGAAGGTTAAAGTATCCTGAATGTGATGGAGAAAGAGTGATTTTTTGGGGATTTCTGCATTGAAGCTGTGACTCATCTTCTGTTTATTTTTAAAAATTATTTGATGATGTATAGAGGCTATATTAGTGAAAAGACACCATGCCCTGTGCCCCCACTGTCCCAGTGTGCTAACAGGTGGGGGGTTCTCTTTATTTATAGAGCTGGTCAAAAAATCCAATTTTATTTCTGTGAAAAACTTAGAACAAAACAATTTTTCATTAATAATGTTTACTTTTTTATGAGAAGTTTGTTTTTCAACAAAAAACTAAAACAAAATGATGGTAATGTTCCATTTCCATTTGAAATTTTTATTTCAAATTTTTGAAAAGCAAAACAAAAAGTTTAGAATTTTCAATGAAAAGTCCAAAACTTGGTTGAAATTGAAGGTAAAAAAAAATTTGGTCTAAATATTTTGACCAGCTGATTTGTATTGTAGAAGAGGCTTCTATAGCCTTGTCTTCACTGATAAGAAAGGTGTGTGTTTTACCTCAGGGTAACTAACATACATATGCTATCCCTGAGGTAATAACACAGTGACGATAAGGTGCTTTAGTTTCGCCATGTGGTCAGCTAGTCAACCCCAACTTCAGGCAAGGGTATAGGGTTGACCTTGGCAAGCTTACCTTGTGGTAAAACTAAAATCTCTTGTCTTCACTGTGTTTTAACCATGGGGATAGCTCAGGCACATTAGTTACCCTGAGGTGAAATATGCACTTTTTTTAGCAGAGAAGACAAAGCCTATCCGGATACGGGCTCCATTCTGCTGGGCACTGTACAAAAGCACATCAACTCCAGGAGCCATTTTTTGTGTGTGTTTTTTCTGGGTCAGTACAGGGTAGAAAGGGCCTACTTCTCAATCCCCTTTTGTGTTGCTTATTTGGATTTGTTTAAATATTGTATTCACCTGAGGCTTCAGTATGTGAGTGTAGTCAGGGCAGGTGAATCCCAGTCACTTACTTAGCGAGGCCTGGTGTTTCCATCATCTCTGTGCTAGAGATAGGTGCAGTCTGTTTGCTTCAGTGGTAAATGTAACTTTTGTAACTTTTTTTTCTCCCAAGGGGAAAAAGCAACTACAGCAATTGGCCATTTAAATTTGTATTGAAGGGTGGGTTTTTGTATATCCTTTTCTTTTACAATATTTTTGGCTAGTCTAGGCAAGCTGCCTTATGCATATAGGAATGGGATGTAGGTTTGTAAGTATCCCTTATATCTTTCTTTGACTGGCAGTGAAGATGGGAAAGAAGAGGGCTGTAAGATCTGCTCCTCTCTCGTGAGAGAGTGGAGGGCTTAGGGCTCTATCCATCTGTCTTAACTCTGATCTTATCTGTAGTGTATGAACATCTCCATAGTACACCTCTAACCCGATATAACGCTGTTCTCGGGAGCCAAAAAATCTTACTGCGTTATAGGTGAAACTGCATTCTATTGAACTTGCTTTGATCCGCCGGAGCGCGCAGCCCCCTCCTCCCCCCGGGAGTACTGCTTTACCGCGTTATATCCGAATTCGTGTTATATCGGGGTAGAGGTGTATCTGAGTGATCTAAGATACTAATAAATTCAGGCTTCTTATTTCTCATGTTAGGAACTATAAGGAAAGGAATAGATAAGACAGTAAATATCACAATGCCACTATATAAAACCATGGTACGCCCACACCTTGAATACTGTCTGCTGTTTTGGTTGCCCCATCTCAAAAAAAGATATATTAGAATTGGAAAAAAGTACAGAGAAGGGCAACAAAAATGATTAAGGATATGGAACAGCTTCCATATTAGGAGAAATTAAAAAGACTGGGAAATGACTGTTCATCTTGGAAAAGAGATGAGTAAGGGGAGGGGGCTATGATAGAGGTCTATAAAATCACAGAGTGTGGAAAAAGTGAATAAGGAAGTGTTATTTACCCCTTCACATAAAACAAGAACCTGGGGTCACCCAATGAAATTAAAAGACTGCACTTGCCAGAGCCCATGTCAGAGTTGGGATGAACTCTAGTAAACGTATTAACATGCCGTGTAAGTACTTCAGTTGTTATGTTTTCTCTATAATGCTTTGTTCCTTATAAAGTATGCTTGCTTACAAAGAGTTGTGTGGTAACTTGCATTTGTAGCAAACACTCTGCTACCCATCTCTGAAGAGAAAAGAAGCAGGTGTCCTAGGACAACCTGACTGGGAATGACACAGTAAAGGAAAGGCAACTGTTCAGCCTGGGAATATCCTGGTCAGAAGGGAGAGAGACCCAAAAGAGGCAACAGCTGGGGAGCTGGAAGCCAAGAGTTGTTGCCCTTGCTGAACTATTGAGGGGAATACAGGGGCAGTTGCCCTGTACTGTGAAAGCTCTTAATTGCGAATTCCAAGCAAGTGCACTGGCAAAGGATTCTTTTTGAATTCAGAGAGAAACTTAGAGGTAGGTCTTGCCTATATTTGTTTCCTGAGCAAAAGAAAACTGGGGAGTAATTTATATGCAGTTTCTCCAGTTTTTGTTAGTTTCAGTGATTACGTGTTTCTGCTTTTTTAATTTTTCCCAAATCACGTTAAGATTTCTTTTTTCCTCTGCCAAAGGCCACTCTCCTTCCCCCCCCTTTAAACTACAAGGGTGATGGTAAATTTTTTAATGCATTCTGTACATGTTAAAATTAAATCTCTCAACTAGCTTTCAGTTTGAATTGTATTAATACGTTCATATACAGAAGGGCAAATATTTTCATAAAATGGATGCCTCTGTTACCTAGGATTTTCAGACCCCCCCAGCACAAGTAACTTAACTTTTTCACTCCAGGCGGTATCAGGAGTAAATCAATGGGAACACAGCAATTTTGTCTGATAAAAGATTACTGCAAGTAAGCGTGCTCGATCTAAAACTTCAGTTTATTTGATTTCAGCACACACAGAGTTAAGCAATAGTTTTAGAACATCCCAGATACTTACCTAGCATCTGGAACAATAGTGAGTAATTAACAGCAGGTTTGCAGTGACTAGTTGCTCAACCGCTGGGGGGGGGGAGAAAAGGTGACAGGAAAAAGTCTTTCAAGATGGCTTCAGAGGACTGCTCCAAATTACACTCTATTATCTTGTCTTTTTATAACTAATTTTTACAAAACACATAACCCAGCAGGGGGTCACTATGAGCTATCATTTCTCCTAACTTCCAATAAACCTTTAATATCAGAGGGGCCCAGACTTAAGGTCTTCCAATCACCAAGGTTTTCAGTCTCATTTGTTTACTTTTCTTTCCCCTCCTCCCATTCTGATTAACAGAAACTGCCAGCTAGTTTTGACTTTGCCTCTAAAAGCCTGCTTTCCAATAACCCTTAACTTCATGGTGTTCTCTTTTATTAATTAAAAGTGGCTGAATGCACATAACATGGTTGCAGTTGGCTTGATAATATTCTGGCGTACACACCCCTCAAATCCAGGGTAACACCTAAGTTGCTGACACGTGTAGAGATTCAGGCTGGGGGTGGGGCTTGGGCTGAAGCTCAGGCTCCGAGACCCTCCTTCCTTGTGCGGTCTCAGAGCCCAGGCTCCAGCCTGAGCATGAATGTTTACATTGCAATTTTTAGCCCTGCAGCCCAAGTCCCGTGAGCCTGAGTCAAATGACCAAGGCCAGCTGTGGTCTTTTATTGCAGCGTTGATGTATCCCTGCAGTCAAGCTGGGTTCATTCTTTCTGTCTTTTAAATCTTAACCACTATTAAAGGTTCTGCAAGCCAAATCAAGCCCTCAGCACACGTGCCACTCCATAGCCTTCAGTGGGTTTGCACAAGTGTTAGTGTTGTTGGAACATAGTAATTCTATTTTTGGTGCATAAGGTAGAATAAAGTACTTTACTTATTCGCCATTTGTTTGCTCTACAAGTTTAACAGAAATAAAAAGGAGTACAATCTACTTTGTTATTAAAGGCAGCAGGTAAAACGAAAGGAGCAGATCTGTTGATCAAGAAGATGCCATCTTTACATAGGTTCTTCTCAGGGTATGTCTACACTACGAAATTAGGTCGAATTTATAGAAGCCGATTTTATAGAAATCGGTTGTATACAGCCGATTGTGTGTGTCCCCACATAAAATGCTCTAAGTGCTCTAGTCGGCGGACCGCATCCACAGTACCGAGGCTAGCGTCGACTTCCGGAGCACTGCACTATGGGTAGCTATCCCACAGTTCCCGCAGTCTCCGCCGCCCATTGGAATTCTGGGTTGAGATCCCAATGCCTGAATGATGCAAAACAGTGTCGCGGGGGGGTTCTGGGTACATGTCGTCAGGCCCCTCCCCCTCCGTCAGAGCAACGGCAGACAATAGATTGGCGCCTTTTTACCTGGGTTACCTGTGCAGACAACATACCACGGAAAGCATGGAGCCCGCTCAGCTCACCGTCACCATATGTCATCTGGGTGCCGGCAGACGTGATACTGCATTGCTACACAGCAGCAGCAGCTAACTGCCTTTTGGCAGTAGACGGTGCAGCATGACTGGTAGCCTTCATGGGCGATCTGGGTGCTGGCAGCCGTAGGGCTGCATTGCACCAGCCCCTTGCCTTTTGGCAGTAGATGGTGTATTACGACTGGTAACCGTCGTCGTCGTACAGCAGTGGCTGGAACTCCGTATGTCCTCCAGTCCCCCCAGTCATATTCTGCTGCCTTCACAATGACGATGATGGCTATCAGTCGTAGTATGCCATTTTCTGCCAAACGCCCAGTATTTTCTGCTAAGCAGCCAGAAGAGGCCGAGGGCGATCTGGGTGCTGGCAGACGTGGGGCTGGCAGACGTGGGGCTGCATTGCTACACAGCAGCAGCCCCTTGCCTTTTGGTAGAAGATGGTATATTACGATTGGTATCCATCGTCATCGTATTGCAGTGGCTGTCAATCATGGGCACCTGGGCAGACATGCTCAGTCCTAGCGAACAGTCTTGACGATGATGATGGCTATCAATCGTAGTATGCTATTTTCTGCCAAGCGCCCAGTATCTTCTGCCAAGCACCCAGAAGATGCCGAGGGCTATCAGTCATGCTGCACCGTCGTCTGCCAGCTTAAGATGTAAAAAATAGATTTGTTCTGTATTCATTTGCTTCCCCCTCCCTCTGTGAAATCAACGGCCTGCTAAACCCAGGGTTTTGAGTTCAATCTTTGGGGGGCCATTCTGTGTGACAGTTGTTTGTGTTTCTCCCTGATGCACAGCCACCTTTTGTTGATTTTAATTTCCTGTACCTGTACGCCATGTCGTCACTCACCCCTCCCTCCCTCCGTCCGTCAGATACTAGTTTCGCGCCTTTTTTCAGACCAGACGCCATAGCTAGCACTGGGATCATGGAGCCCGCTCAGATCACCGCAGCAATTATGAGCACTATGAACACCACGCGCATTGTCCTGGAGTATATGCAGAGCCAGGACATGCCAAAGCAAAACCAGGACCAGCCGAGGAGGTGATTGCAGCGCGGCGACGAGAGTGATGAGGAAATTGACATGGACATAGACCTCTCACAAGGCACAGGCCCCAGCAATGTGGAAATCATGGTGTTACTGGGGCAGGTTAATGCCGTGGAACGCCGATTCTGGGCCCGGGAAACAAGCACAGACTGGTGGGACCGCATCGTGCTGCAGGTGTGGGACGATTCCCAGTGGCTGCGAAACTTCCGCATGCGTAAGGGCACTTTCATGGAACTTTCTGACTTGCTTTCCCCTGCCCTGAAGCGCCAGAATACCAGGATGAGAGCAGCCCTCACAGTTGAGAAGCGAGTGGCGATAGCCCTGTGGAAGCTTGCAACACCAGACAGCTACCGGTCAGTCGGGAATCAATTTGGAGTGGGCAAATCTACTGTGGGGGCTGCTGTGATCCAAGTTGCCAGGGCAATGAAAGACCTGGTGATATCAAGGTTAGTGACTCTGGGAAATGTGCAGGCCATAGTGGATGGCTTTGCTGCAATGGGATTCCCAAACTGTGGTGGGGCGATAGACGGAACCCATATCCCTATCTTGTCACCGGAGCACCAAGCCACCGAGTACATAAACCGCAAGGGGTACTTTTCAATGCTGCTGCAAGCCCTGGTGGATCACAAGGGACGTTTCACCAACATCAACGTGGGATGGCCGGGAAAGGTACATGATGCTCGCGTCTTCAGGCACTCTGGTCTGTTTCGAAAGCTGGAGGAAGGGACTTTCTTCCCGGACCAGAAAATAACCGTTGGGGATGTTGAAATGCCTATCGTGATCCTTGGGGACCCAGCCTACCCCTTAATGCCATGGCTCATGAAGCCGTACACAGGCAGCCTGGACAGGAGTCAGGACCTGTTCAACTACAGGCTGAGCAAGTGCCGAATGGTGGTGGAATGTGCATTTGGATGTTTAAAAGCGCGCTGGCGCAGCTTACTGACTCGCTCAGACCTCAGCGAAAAGAATATCCCCATTGTTATTGCTGCTTGCTGTGCGCTCCACAATATCTGTGAGAGTAAGGGGGAGACATTTATGGCGGGGTGGGAGGTTGAGGCAAATCGCCTGGCCGCTGATTATGCGCAGCCAGACACCAGGGCGGTTAGAAGAGCACAGCAGGGCGCGGTGCGCATCAGAGAAGCTTTGAAAACGAGTTTTGTGACTGGCCAGGCCACGGTGTGAAACTTCTGTTTTGTTTCTCCTTGATGAACCCTCTGCCCCCCCCCACCCGCTTCACTCTACTTCCCTGTAAACCAACCACCCCACCCTTCCCTCCCCCCTTCGAGCACCGCTTGCAGAGGCAATAAAGTCATTGTTACTTCACATTCATGCGTTCTTTATTAATTCATCACAATTAGGGGGATAATTGCCAAGGTAGCCCGGGATGGGTGGGGGAGGAGGGAAGGAAAAGGACACACTGCAGTTTAAAACTTTAACTCTTACTGAAGGCCAGCCTTCTGATGCTTGGGCAATCATCTGGGGTGCAGTGTCTGGGTGGCCGGAGGCCCCCCCACCGTGTTCTTGGGCGTCTGGG
This sequence comes from Emys orbicularis, assembly GCF_028017835.1. Taxonomy (NCBI): domain Eukaryota; kingdom Metazoa; phylum Chordata; order Testudines; family Emydidae; genus Emys; species Emys orbicularis. The sequence continues at coordinate 259,395,646 of NC_088683.1, read as the reverse complement.
TGAGGAGGCTATGGAACTTGGGGAGGAGGGCTGTTGGTTACACAGGGGCTGCAACGGCGGTCTCTGCTCTTGCTGCCTTTCCTGCAGCTCAACCATACGCTGGAGCATATCAGTTTGATGCTCCAGCAGCCGGAGCATCGACTCTTGCCTTCTGTCTGCAAGCTGACGCCACCTATCCTCTTCAGCCCGCCACTTGCTCTGCTCATCCCGCAATTCAGCCTGCCACCTCTCCTCTCGTTCATACTGTGCTTTTCTGTAGTCTGACATTGACTGCCTCCACGCATTCTGCTGTGCTCTGTCAGCGTGGGAGGACATCTGGAGCTCCGTGAACATATCATCCCGCGTCTGCCGTTTTCTCCTTCTAATCTTCACTAGCCTCTGTGAAGGAGAAAGATTTGCAGCTGGTGGAGGAGAAGGGAGAGGTGGTTAAAAAAGACACATTTTAGAGAACAATGGGTACACTCTTTCACGTTAAATTTTGCTGTTCACATTACACAGCACGTGCTTTCGTTACAAGGTCGCATTTTTCCTCTTATATTGAGGGCCTGCCGGTTTGGTGTGAGAGATCACTCACGCAGTGCCAGGCAACAGATTTCGGCTTGCAGGCAGCCATGGTAAGCCACAGTCTTTTGGCTTTTTTAACTTTCTTAACATGTGGGAATGGTTTCAAACAGCAGCGCCCTCATTTCCCATATCAAGCACCCATTGGGTTGGCCATTTAAAATGGGTTTGCAATGTAAAAGGAGGGGCTGCGGTTTCCGGGTTAACATGCAGCACAAACCCAACTAACCCCCCTCCCCCCCACACACCGAATTCTCTGGGATGATCACTTCACCCCTCCCCCCACCGCGTGGCTAACAGCAGGGAACATTTCTGTTCAGCAGAGCAGGAAGGGGCACCTCTGAATAAAATGTCCCCTTAATAAAATCACCCCATTTCAACCAGGTGACCGTGAATGATATCACTCTCCTGAGGATAACAAAGAGCGATAAGGAATGGATGTTGTCTGCATGCCAGCAAACAGCGGTACCATACGCTGCCATGCTTTGTTATGCAATGATTCCAGACTACGTGCTACTGGCCTGGCGTGGTGAAGTGTCCTACCATGGCGGACGGGATAAGGCAGCCCTCCCCAGAAACCTTTTGCAAAGGCTTTGGGAGTACATGAAGGAGAGCTTTCTGGAGATGTCCCTGGAGGATTTCCGCTCCATCCCCATACACGTTAACAGACTTTTCCAGTAGCTGTACTGGCCGTGATTGCCAGGGCAAATTAATCATTAATCATTAAACACGCTTGCTTTTAAACCATGTGTAATATTTACAAAGGTACACTCACCAGAGGTCCCCTGTGTGCCCTCAGGGTCTGGGAGCACGCCTTGGGTGAGTTCGGGGGTTACTGGTTCCAGGTCCAGGGTGATAAACATATCCTGGCTGTTGGGGAAACCGGTTTCTCCGCTTCCTTGCTGCTGTGAGCTATCTACATTATCTCCATCCTCATCTTCCTCGTACCCCGAACCCGCTTCCCTGTGTGTTTCTCCAGTGAGGGAGTCATAGCACACGGTTGGGGTAGTGGTGGCTGCACCCCCTAGAATGGCATGCAGCTCCGCGTAGAAGCGGCATGTTTGCGGCTCTGCCCCGGACCTTCCGTTTGCTTCTCTGGCTTTGTGGTAGGCTTGCCTTAGCTCCTTAATTTTCACGCGGCACTGCTGTGCGTCCCTGTTATGGCCTCTGTCCTTCATGGCCTTGGAGACCTTTTCTAATATTTTGCCATTTCGTTTACTGCTACGGAGTTCAGCTAGCACTGATTCATCTCCCCATATGGCGAGCAGATCCCGTACCTCCCGTTCGGTCCATGATGGAGCTCTTTTGCGATCCTGGGACTCCATCACGGTTACCTGTGCTGATGAGCTCTGCGTGGTCACCTGTGCTCTCCACGCTGAGCAAACAGGAAATGAAATTCAAACGTTCGCGGGGCTTTTCCTGTCTACCTGGTCAGTGCATCTGAGTTGAGAGTGCTGTCCAGAGCGGTCACAATGAAGCACTGTGGGATAGCTCCCGGAGGCCAATAACGTCGAATTCCATCCACACTACCCCAATTCCGACCTGCTAAGGCCGATTTTATCGCTAATCCCCTCGTCGGAGGTGGAGTAAAGAAACCGGTTTAAAGGGCCCTTTAAGTCGAAAGAAAGGGCTTCGTCGTGTGGACGTGTCCAGGCTTAATTCGATTTAACCCTGCTAAAGTCGACCTAAACTCGTAGTGTAGACCAGGGCTCAGAGTAGGTGCTTCTGACCCAGGGGGTGTTATAGAAAATTACCTTGTTGTTGTTTGCTGCTGAACCTCAATCTACAACAATAAAAATCTCTTGGGAACACTGGTTTAAATGTGTAAATCTGAAGAGTTTTTCTTGAAGATGTTTCCGCCCCTCAGTTCCTTCTCAACTGTCCTCGACTGAAGACAGGACGCTGGGCAGTGCTGATTCTCTTCCCTGGTTTCTGACGGAAACAATTGCAAAAAACATAGAAATAGTTAGTAACATCCCAGTTGTTTCCCTTCCTTTAGAATAGTTATTTAGTTTAAAAAACAAAAACAAAAAACCCCACCTTTTTTCTTCGTTTGTCTCCCGCTGAGACACTCCCCGGCATTCCTAGTGCAATAATGCCAGGGGCTTCAGGATTCAAGAAATGTGCTTCCTGTCAGGACTCTATACCTAGGTCCGATGGATACTCATGTTGTGTGAAGTGCCTCGGCGAGACACACGTCCCTGCAAAGTGTGTCCACTGCACGAGCCTCAAAACCAGGGCTCGTCATGACAGGGACCTGCGGCTGAAAATGCTTCTCATGCAGAAATCCCTGCAGCCGCCTCTGGAGACGGGCAATGGCAAATCCTCTCCCTCACGCTCCCCAGCCAGGTCCAGACCAATTGGGAGTGCGGCTTCACCCTCTCAGGCAAAGAGGCAGGAAGCCCGACTGTCTCCGTGCTGAGACTTTCACAAGGGTAAAAGTTCTTGTCACGAGATCCTGACCCTCAGAGCTGACAGCGCCGAAGGCAGGTGCCTCCAACCATCCCAGCACCTCAGCCATGGCTCCTGGGGAGCGCAGAGGCAGGGACCCGACCTCCTGTACCAGGAAGGTCTCCTCGGCACCGCTCCCCTCGGCACTGAAAATAGACCAGGTGCTGACAGCGCGCTCACCCTTTGACCAGCCGCTCTCCCCACCTGAACTGGCTACCTTTACTGACAGCGAGCCTGATACGCAGCAGCAGCCGGAGTTCTCCCCACCTGCCTCTCCTCCTCCACCGGAACCTTTTGCACCTCAGGTCATGGCTCACAACCACCAGCCTCAGTTTCCCTACTTCGCCCCCCCCCATGGGCGGCACCTAACTTTTCTTATACGATGCCTTGGCCTCACTGGTACCCTTGGCCAGCTCCTACTGCCACTCGCCCTCATGCTTCTTCCACCAGACCACACGCTCCTTCTGCGCCTCTATCTCCAGCTCCGTCTACTTCTAGAGCACCTGAACCCCCACTCTGAAGAGATGGGCTATGGACCATACCCTGATTCATCAACTCCTAACTCTCCATCAGCTCCAGACGGAACCCTCATGCCTCCGCCTCCACAGAATGTGGACGACTCTAAACAATTCCAGGAACTTTTCAAGAGGGTGGCACTCAGCCAAGACATCCCTTCAGAAGAGGTCCAGGAGACACAACACAGACTCCTCAAAATCCTCCAACCCTCTGCGCCCTCAAAGATCGCGCTTCCCATAAATGACGCACTCCTAGAACCAGCTGACACTCTCTGGCAGACCCCAGCCTCTATCTTACCAACTTGCAAAAAGGCTGAACGTAAATAATATGTTCCTGCTAAGGACATAGACTTCTTATTCTCTCATCCACAGCCAAATTCTCTTGTAGTGGATGCAGCGACACACAGAACGAAACAGCCGCACTACCGGCCCACCCCACAAGACAAGGACCTCAAACGCCTTGACGTCTTGGGCCGCAAGGTATATACCTCCTCTACTCTGCAATTCAGAATTGCAAACTATTCCGCCCTACTTGCAAGCCACGACTTCGATAATTACAATAAACTCTTTGATTTTACCTCCCATATCCCAGAGGACAGGAGAGCAGACTTTACGTCAGTCCTCGTCGAGGGCCAATTGGTCTCCAGAATGGCCATACAAGCATCTCTAGACATGGCGGACACAGCAGCCGCACTACTGCAACTGCAGTGGTTATGTGCAGATCTTCCTGGCTTTCTGCATCCGGTATTCCCAAAGACCTGCAGACCAAGGTGGAGGACCTCCCCTTTGATAAAGATAAACTCTTTGCCAAGAAAACCGACAAAGTCCTTCACACCATGAAAGACTCTAGAGTGACCCTGCTCACCCTGGGCATCTACCCACCCTTCCCAGGAGACAAAGTTGTCAACCTTATCAGAGGTCACGCACACAACAGTATCACCGGCCTCAGCTCAGACCATACGATATGCCCAGGAATCGCCCTAGACCTCCTAGGCGCAGACAGAATCAAGCGCAAACAGCTACCTCCCACCCATTGGGAAATACACAACAATTTTGAAGCATTGGTCGAGGGTCTGCACAACCACCCCTTGACTCCACCATCTACTTGCCCATTTGGCCACCGCCTCCAGGTTTTCCACCAGGTCTGGCAGCAGATTACACAGGACCTTTGGGTCCTGGAAATAGTTCAGTCCGCTTACTTTATCCCTTTTATATCCTACCCTCCCCCCTTCCCTGTCCCTCTTCAGGGACTCCTCTCATGAGCACCTACTTTGCGAAGAAGTGGATCATCTTCTACAGCTAGATGCAGTGGAACCTGTGCTGACACAACATCGAGGAAAAGGGTTCTACTCCCACTACTTTCTGACCCAGAAAAAGACTGGGGGATGGAGGCCTGTACTAGACCTACGCCGACTGAACAAATTTGTAAGGGTACAGAAATTCAAGATGGTCACACTGGGCACAATAATACCTGTGCTGGAACAAGGGGACTGGTTCACAGCCCTCGACCTACAGGATGCTTATTTTCATATATCCTTCATCCAGCCCACAGACGCTTCCTATGATTCACAATCGGACATGACCATTTCCAATACAGGGTACTCCCTTTCGGACTCTCCACAGCTCCGAGAGTATGCTCCAAGACCCTAGCCATAGTCGTGGCCCACCTCCGCAGACACGGGATCATACTCATACTTTTCCCCTACCTAGACGATTGCCTCATCAAAGGCAACTCATACGACAAGACGCTACAAGCTACCCATTTCGCCATCTCGATTTCCCACAGTTTAGGCCTGCAAATAAACATCCAGAAATCCACTCTGACACCTACACAGCAGATCGAATCCATTGGAGCTCACCTGGACTCAAGTCGAACCAGAGCCTCACTCCCACACAACAGATTCCTTGCTATCATACATTTCATATGCACGCTCTCTGTTCGTCCCAGGATACAGGCAAAAATTTGCCTACAGCTCCTTGGCCACATGGCAGCTGCCACCTTCATGGTCAAGTATGCCAGGCTGCACATGAGATGTCTTCAGGGCTGGCTCAATTCCCAACTACAAACCCAGCAGGCACAGCCTCTGCATGCTGCTAACTCCTCCAGCGAACGTACTAGCTTCCCTACAATGGTGGACAAGACCAGAGAACCTTTGCATGGGCGTTCCCTTCCAACAATCCCCCACGCTCATGCTTACCACGGACGCTTCCCTGATCAGTTGGGGAGTGCATCTGGGGGGACGCATGGCACAAGGCCACTGGTCCGCGCCAGAGACGCGTCTACACATAAATCTTCTAGAGCTCAGAGCAGTGAAACAAGCCTGCCTTTACTTTCTTCCCCTCATAAAGAACAAATCTATCCAGGTCCCAACAGACAATATAGCATGTATGTTTTACATCAGCAGACAAGGGAGCATGATCACACTCCCTATGTATGGAGGCCATCCGGTTGTGGAATTTGGTGCATACAACACCACATACAAATTATTGCTTCATACCTACCAGGCTATCACAACACTACAGCCGACGTACTCAGCAGACACTTCTCCATAGAACACGAATGGGAATTGCACCCCGCGATACTACAATAGCTCTTCTCCGACTGGGGCACCCTGTCAATAGACCTCTTTGCCACAACCCAGAATTGCAAATGCCACCTATTTTGCTCCAGAGCGGGATTTGGGACTGCATCCCTAGAAGACGCGTTCCTCATCCCGTGGAACAACTCTCTCATGTATGCCTTTCCACTGATCCCTCTGATACAGAGTCCTGCGCAAGATCAGAGACGACAAGGCCCTGGTCATACTTATTGCCCCAGTTTGTCCAAGACAGACATGGTATCCTTACCTGCTCCACATGTCCGCCCGTAATCCACAGACTCTCCCCAACAGACCAGATCTGCTTTCTCAGGACAACGGATGGCTTCTTCACCCTCAGCTCCAGAAACTCCACCTGACAGCATGGTTCCTTCATGGTTCCAGACCCATGAACTAGCATGTTCTGAGCAAGTCCGATATGTCCTCCTGCATAGTAGAAAAGACTCCACTCGTAAAACTTACCTGCAGAAGTGGAAGCGCTTCTCCCTGTGGTGCTCAAATAAACACTTAATACCCCAGACTGTGACTCCCCCGAACATCCTAGACTACCTTTTGAAACTAAAACAGGATGGACTCTTGCTCAGCTCCATCAGAGTACACCTCGCAGCCCTCACCACCTTCCATGATTCGCTAGATGGCTATTCGCTCTTTGCCCACCCCACCATAAAACGCTCTCTCACGGGCCTACAAAATCTCTACTCTGAGATTTATCCATCAGCAGCTGCATGAAATCTCAACCTTGTTCTTTGCGATCTTATGAAACCTCCATTCGAGCCTTTAGCTACCTCATCTCTTCTTCACATGTCCATGAAGGTAGCTTTCTTGGTTGCTATAACATCAGCAAGGAGAGTAGGGGAAATAAGCGCCCTGATGGCTTACCCTCCCTACACAACCTTTTCTAAAGACAAAATTACCCTGCGACCACACCCTAAATTTCTCCCTAAGGTGGTGTCCACCTTCCACCTTAACCAACCAATATACTTACCTACATTCTATCCCAAACCTCATGAGACTCCGCACGAGGCGACTCTGCATACCCTCGACGTCAGACGAGCAATTGCCTCCTATTTAGACAGGACTAAATCATTTTGTAAGTCCTCGCGACTATTTGTCTCCACTACCAAGAGATCGAAGGGTGTGGCTATCTCTAAGCAACGCCTTTCCAAGTGGATCTCTGACTGCATCACATCCTTTTACCACATTCAGAATGCTCAACTACCCAAAGGCATCAGAACTCATTCTGCTCGAGCTATGTCAACATCCGTTGCCTTCCTCCATAACGTACCCATTCCTGATATCTGTAAGGTGGCCACGTGGTCATCTGAACACACACTTACCAAACACTATGCTGTCATGCAGGATACCACGGCAGATGCCATAGTAGGCCATACAGTACTGTCTACAGTACTCACTACCGCAACTCCAAAGTCCCACCAGCCATAGTGGGTACTGCTCCACATTCACCTGGAGTGGAGCACCCACAGGGACAGCACTCGAAGAAGAAAAGAAAGTTACTCACCTTGCAGTAGCTGAGGTTCATCGAAATGTGTCCCCCTGTGGGTGCTCCACTCCCCGCCCTCCTCCTCTCTCCTTTGGAGTATTACTCTGACTTCTCCACGGTAGAGAAGGAACTGAGGGGGGTGCGGGACGCATGTGCTCAGGCAAACTCTAACGAGACCGCGAGACAGCAGCTGAGCGCGTGCGTCCTGACCAGGCACTGCTACCGAAGAACTCAGATCAACAACGCCGGGATGCACCATCACCTGGAGTGGAGCACCACAGGGACACACATCTCGAAGAACTTCAGCTACTGCAAGGTGAGTAACTTTCTCTTCTGTTGGGTACCTTTGCATCAGTCTTCTCTGCAGAATATTTTGGGGAGGTGTCTACCCTATATCTAATTTTTCAGGTAATAGGAATGAGGTACTGTCAAAATATTGAGGTGTCAAAAGATGAGATTCTGGAACAAATGATGATTAGGTTAGCAGTAGCAAGTCACCATGTTTGAATGGTGATCATCCCGGGGAAACTGAAGAAGCTTAAGAATGAAGTTGCTGAGATACTAGCAAAAATACACAATCTATGTAAAACTAGCTACAATACCAGATTGCAGTAAATGATGTTGCTATATTCTAAAAATGTTAGGGTTGGTCCTGGGAATTAAACAAAACATTTATTTCCAAGTGAACTGATTAAAGCAACCAAATATAATTGTAAATGCACATGATAGAAGGACAAAACCAGCATGACTTCTGTAAAGGAAAATCATGCTGTGCAAATCTACTAGAATGTTGTGTGTCTCAGCAAAATACTAGATAATGGAAAGCATGTTGGTATGTTTCATTTGTACTTTTATAAAGCCTTTGAAAGAAAGCAAAAAGTAGGAATACATAGTCAGTTTTCAATATCCAAAAGATTAATTCATAGATTATAGAGCCAGAAGGGATCACCGTGACTGTCTGTTCTGGAACACAGACAATAGAACTTTTCTGAATTAATTCCTGCTTGAACTTGAGCATATATTTTAGAAAATTGGGGGGAGGGGTGTCCCAAGGCTCCATACTAGAGCCACTGTTAAATATAGCCACTAATGATCTACAAGAGTTGGTGAATAGTGTGGCGGTAAAAATTTGTAAATGGTACAAAATTATTTAGATTGAAGAACTTTGTTGGGTCCTAAAAAAAGGTAAATGAACAGTATGAGAGCGTATTGAAATTAATCCTTAACAAATTGAAGGTTAAACATGTTGGAAGGACTAATTTGAACTTCTTATAGGCGTAATTGGGTTCTAAATTGACTGTAAGCATTCAAGAAAAGCCTCTGGGTGTTACTGTGGACTGCTCCCTCAAAACATCTGTTTGATACACAGCAGCAGTCAAACAAAAAACCAAGTGTTAGGCTATGCAAAGAATGGGCACTGTGTTCAGTTCTAGTCACCTCAGCAGTAGCAGAAGTAGATGGGGTCCAAAGACCATCAGAGAAAATGGTTAGAAGAATGGAAAGGTTAGAACTGTTCAGTGTGGTGAAGAAATGAGCTTGTGAGCACATAATAGATCTATATGAAATAACAAATAGTATAGACCAATATACCCCCTGTGGGTTCGGGGACAGAATAAGCCCCACTGCTCCTCCTGCATGTCATAAGAGGCAACTAAAAGGGGGCTGCCTGGAGAGGGATAGGCTCCACCAGGTTAGAAATTTGCCTAAGACACACCAAATGATGAGCAAGTCAGCCATGTCCATACCGGATTGGTTGCAGCCTGGGTTAATAATGACCACGCCAACCGTCTCCCACCAGGGTGGAAGCGACAAGTATACTACTGGTGTAACCCCAATAAAGATGAGCCGTGGAAGAGATAACATTACCATAGCCACATGGAATGTAAGGACATTGAGACAAATAGGGAGGTTGAAAACTCACGTACGAAATGAAACAATACACTTGGCACCTCCTAGGAATCTCTGAGGTCAGATGGAAGAACTTTGGAGAAGCACTAACGGAAGAAGGCCATGTACTCTCTTACAGTGGAGAGGACAAACATGTCAATGGCGTAGAATTTCTTGTGCATAAGGATATCAAGAATTCAGTATTAAGATGCTACCCAATATCCAGCAGGCTTATTTCCATCTGTCTAAAGGCAGTACCATTCAATATCAGAGTGGTACAAGTCTACGCCCCTACAACAGACTAAAACGGATGAGCAAATTGAAGATTTTTGTAATCTGCTCCAAGATATAATTGATAAGGTACACAAGAAAGATATCTTGATTGTACAGGGAGATTGGAATGCTAAAGTGGGCACTGACGCACAGGCAGATTGGCAAGATTATTGTGGCCCTTTCTGTAATGCGGTAACCAATGAAAGAGGACTGAGACTTTTGGAGTTTCCCAGCTATAACAATCTGGTTCTTGTAAACACATTATTGAGTACATAAAGCATCCAGACGATCAATGTGGCATGCACTTGATGGTTTACATCACAGTCAGATCAACTACATCATGTGCAAAACCGATTTCATTCTTGGATCAACAGAGCTAAAACAAGGAGCTTCCCCGGTGCTGATGTTGGAAGTGATCACAACCTTGTGATGCTAAACTTTTGGCTGCAGCTAAGGAAAATTGTTAGGCCAAAGTTCATCAGAATCAAGTTGGACTTCGAAAGACTTAGACTGAAGCATTGCAGGGTCATTCCAAGCAATGATCGGTGGAAAATTTGCTCCATTGTTTGCTCTAGAAGAAGACGTAGAAACAATGACCAACAATTTCAGCACTGTAATGAATGAGGCAGCAATGGACGTTCTTGGGGAAACACCATAAGAAGATAAAACCTTGGGTCACAAATGAAATACTACAAATGTGTGACATTAAAAGAGAACTCGAGAGACAAGAACAGCACTGAGGGAGCTGTAAAATACAGAGCGATTGGCAGAAAGATCAAGAAGGCAATGAAGGTGGCCAAGGAGATATGGATAGAAAAAGAATGCTCTAAAAATGAAGAGCATATCAATAATAAAAATAGCAAATGAGTCTTCCAGATTGTAAAAGATCTGACGAAGGAAAAATGGACCAATGTTAATGCAATTCAAGACAAAGAAGGGAACAGTCTTACAGAAGAAAAGGACATAGACTCCTAGACTTTTTAAGGTCAGAAGGGACCATTATGATCTTCTAGTCTGACCTCCTGCACAACGCAGGCCACAGAATCTCACCCACCCACTCCTGTAACAAACCCCTGAGCTATTGAAGTCCTCAACTTGTGGCTTAAAGACTTCAAGGTGCAGAGAATCCTCCAGCAAAGGACCGGTGCCCCATGCTGCAGAGGAAGGCGAAAACCCCCCAGAGCCTCTGCCAATCTGCCCTGGAGGAAAATTCCTTCCCAACCCCAAATATGGCAACGTCATCAATAGGTGGACACATTACTGCTTTGATCTATACAATCACCATACAAATGGAGATGCTAGTGTTCTAGACAGCCCAGATTCAACAGCAGAGGATTACTTTCCAATACTGCGGGAAGAAGTGGAGACAGCTGTGAAATCACCCAAGAACGGAAAGGCTACAGGTATTGACAACATCCCAGCCGAACTGATGAAATTCGGAGGAGAAATAGTAATAGATGTACTCACCAAGATCTGCAACAAGATCTGGTAGACCAGTGAGTGGCCCTCCACATGGACACAGTCACTAACCTCCATCTGCCAAAGAAAGGCAATCGAACTATAAGCTTAATTAGCCATCCCAGCAAAGTGATGTTGAAAGTCATATTGAACAGATTGAAGTCACAAGCGGAGAATATCATCGCTGAAGAACAGGCTGGTTTTCGTGCTGGAAGAAGTACCACAGAACAGATTTTCAGTCTCCGTTTTCTATGTGAGAAGTACTTACAACACCACCAGGACATCTACCACATCTTTGTTCACTTCAAGAAGGCGTGTAACAGAGTATGGCATGAAGCTCTCTGGGCAACCATGAAGAAGTACAATGTTGGTCATAAGCTTATTCTTACCATTAAACAACTCTATGCCAAGGCCAGCAGTGCAGTTCTCGTCAGTGGCACAATAGGAGAGTGGTTTCGTACCAAGGCTGCCACGCTGTTCAACATGTACTTGGAGCGCATAATGACTCATGCCTTGGAAGATCACACGTGCACAATCAGCATTGGGGGGGTGAACAATCTCAAATCTTTGGTTTGTTGATGACATTGACGGCCTGGTAGGTAGCGAAGATGAACTTGCCAACCTTGTGAAATGATTGGATGAAACCTCCACAAAATACGGTATAGAAATCAGTGCAGAGAAAACCAAGCTGATGACGGGATCAGCTCATATATCACTGTCAGTGGACAAGAGCTGGAGACAGTGAAACAGTTCAAGTATTTAGGGGCAAGGATCAAAGGCAGAAATTCTGGCAAGAACTGCACAAACAGCAACAACAGTGGCAAAGCTAAAGCCAGTTTGGAGGAACAAGAAGATCTCTCTGGAATCCAAACTGAAACTGCTGCACGCACCGGTCATCTCCATTTTTATGTATGTGTGAGAGACATGGATCCTTACAGCAGAACTTGAATGGAAAATACAGGTAGTAGAGATGAGATACTTTTGTAAAACCCAGGGCATCTCCTACTTCGACCACGTCACTAATGAAGAGGTCCACAACATCATCACCCAATGCTCTGGTCATATGAAGACCTCCTGACGACCATGAAGAAGCGCAAGCGGAAGTGTTACGGCCATGTAACAAGATCATCTGGCCTATCCAAGATCATCCTCCAAGGGACAGTACAGGGAGAGAGAAGAAGAGGTAGACTGAAGAAGAGATGGATTGACAACATAAAAGAGTGGACAGGAATGGACTTTGCGGAGATTCAAATACTGACACACAATCGTCAGGGGGGAGACGGTTGATTGCTTATCAATGATGGTGCCCCAACGACCAAAGCGGTTAAGGGAGTGATGATGATAGACAAGACAGATTGGACACTCTTATTTGCTCTCCGTCATAATGCAAGAACAGAGTACATTTGGTGAATTTAAAACTGATAAAAAAATATTTTTTTTACACAATACAGTAAAGCTTTGCCATCTGGCGTGTTAGGGGAATGGTAGTTGCCAGTTAGTCAAAAATTCCGGTTAACTAAGAGTTATGCTTACCAATGGAATACCAATTTTCAAAGAATTAGAATGCAGTAAGTGAATAAAGTATAAAGTAGTATACAATTACTCACCAATCCAGTAGTAGTACTGCACTGCAGTGTGGTTGGTTTCTTAAAGCACTTGGGTGTATACAGGTGAAATTTTCTATACAGTAGGTTATCTTATGACACTACATATCACTATGGGCAGCGCATAGCGTACACCCAGATCACTAAAAATACACTTAACACTAAAACTATACTGAACATAATTTAATCGTTGATGATTCAGAAGGCACTTCAGGATCTTGCAATGCCTCAGGGTCATCATTACCAACATCAGTTATCACTGTTGATGTAGAAGGTGTAGGAGATTGGGCTGAATCTGTAATGACCCTATGACACACCCTGGAAGCTGCTTTTTTGAATAAATTCCTGATACCAGCTTGCTTACTTGTCTTCTGCCTCTTTTGCATAAAAGTGAAGTGCAGAATGTGCAATTGCATAACCTCCAGGGCAATAGACTAGTCCTGGTTACTAGATTGAAGATCTGTATTGGGAGATATTAGAAATGCCGATTAATAGAGCTTTCCGGTTGATAAAGTGCCCGATAACACAGATTTTACTGTATATAGTTAGTCTGTGGAGCTCATGGCCATGTGATATCACCTAAACTCAAGCTTAGGGTTAAAAAAATGATTAGACATTTAGATGGATAACATCCACTGTAATGTTATATAGAGGGGAAAAGATCTAAACCCTCAAGCGTCAGTACACAAGCCAATGACAAACAACATTGTAAAAGTTTTTATTAATCACTGCTGCCTTTCAGTTATGAGGGGACAGAGAGACAGTTTATTTCTGGACTGGTATGTACTTGTTGCAAGAAACTTTGCAAATAAAAGGCCACCATTCCTGTTTGTTTTTAAATTCATTCTGTTAGTGTAAAATCTCCATTTTATAAGTGAAACTGCGCATCTCATGTCTTTCTTGTCACACAACATATGTTATTAACATAGTCGTATTACAATGTGGTTATAGTCAGAAAAGTGACTAAACTTAGCACAGTCTTGCTCAGTAGATACATTTCCTGAATGTATTTAGTTGTCGTCATCTTCCTTTTCTTTCCTGCATTTTACTTATTAGCATTGTGGAGCTGATACAGCTATGAGAGTGTGAGTTGGATTGTTTTCTCATTCACACATCAACACAAATAATATCCTAGCTTCACTTGCAGGATTCCATTGCTGCTCGTTAGATGTGAACCAGAAACAGCACAGCTTATCTTTAAGACCTTCTCCTAATTTTGCATTGCTAGCAATTAGAAGATATCAGCTGTCTGTAAAATGCACAAATTTGATATGGAAGTGTCTTCTATCATACTCTAGCCATGTTTTTAATTCTTTCTTTGAAATGGTGATCTATATGACCAGACTCCTTAGGCAGCATTTTTTAGACTGAAATAAACTGCTGAATTTCATTTAGATCTTTTGGGAGTTAACATACCAAGCGTCTTACAATCATTTGCATTTCTTGCAGGGTATTATAGAAAAAGCCAAGGTCAAAGGAATTCCGATTGTCATTGATGCTGTAAGTATTTTTTTTCATACCATTTATTTGTCTGACATTTAAAAAGCTATGAAATAATTTTTTTTTTAATTGTCTTGTGCAGGATGGATTGTGGCTCATTTCCCAACAGCCCTCTCTTATTCAAGGTTACCAGCGAGCGATTCTTACTCCAAACTATATGGAGTTTAGCAGACTTTATGAAGCTATGGTGAGCTGCTGATTAATTTTTTGGTGATACATAAGTATGTATTTGTTACAATATCAACGTATATTTTTTGAAAAATGAATCAAACACTTTCATATTGTTCCTTATCTATGTAAAAAGCATCCTGGGGATAAGTAAATCTGCATGTGATAGTTGTCATGACCACACTGGATCATTGCTTGGCACATCTTTAAAGCAATCAAAAAAGAGACGCTTTTGAAACAGTTTTCTTTTTTGGATGAATGGAAAGAATATAAAAAGTATAGAAAGACTGAATAATAAATCTTTTTTCATAGACTTAAATTGTTTGGTTTTGCATTAATGTTAAAATGAGTAATTCTGTATGGAATTCTTGTATTATAGCTTAGAGATCCTGTGGATAGCAATGATCACCATGGATGTGTGTTACGGCTCAGTCAAGCCATGGGGAATTTGACAATTGTTCAGAAAGGAGAAAGAGATCTTATTTCAGATGGAGAAAAAGGTAAATGAAGTCTTCAGCTGTATGATTATTTTGGTTTTTAGTGGGTTTTTTGTGTTTCTTTTTGTGTTTTTAAATTGTGGTCCATCCGTAGCTGATTCATTTGATTCAAGGATTGACTGACATATTTTTGCACAGCACTTCCGATGTCTTTTGAAGCTTGATGCTTAAAAAAGTGGGTGTGATTTTTAGTGGCTTTGATGTGCAAGTCCTTTAACTTCCCTGTTTCCCCTCTTTAAAATAGGCATAATACTTATCTACATCACATGGGTGTTGAGAAGCTTAATTTTTTTGTGAAGTTCTTTAAAATCCTCAGATGAAAGGAGTGCAATTATAAGTTCAATGTATTAACAAACTAGTTCCAGATGTATTTACTCAAGGGAAACTTAGTTGTTTCACTACATATTGATGTGACTGAGGAATGAAGATGTGTTGAATGGCTCCATCAACTGCCTGGTCACCTGATATTATCCATCCTCTTATATAGATCTGCGAGCTCTTTATCAACAACGCTACAGGCAGTGATATACATCACTTATGTCTATTAGACTTACTGTACATGCCACATACTTTAGACTTAGCAATATTTTTGCTAAATTCTTTGTAGATAAGTTGCCCCTTTTAAAACTTCTATTTTAAAAAGTTGTTAAATTACTAGTTAGCAGTTTAAAAAAAGGAGTTGTTTGCTTGATGCCAAGATTTTCCAGTAATCAATAGAAAATTAAATCAAACAATGCCGTAATGCCCGTGTGACTGTGTGACCATGTTTTACATAACAAACAAGAGATAGCTGAGGTCTACCAGGAGCTGATATGAACTACCAATCTCCGACATGTGTATATGCCACTTTAACAATTATTTTATATATACACTGTCAGAAGTCAAAATATCCTGACTTCCAGTGTATGGCTGTCCCATGGGTGTGCTGTTAGTTGCCAACAGTGTTTTAGTGCAATGTAGGATTTTTGCAATATTTGTTTTTCTTCACTGCTTCCTTATTACATACAGGTGTTTTCCTGGATGGTGGAAAGTGGGGGAATAGTTCTCTGTTCTCCTTTTGAAAATTGCCCATGCAGCTCCCCACTCCTTGGATAACTGCATCCTCAGAATTTTCTAGAAGATTGGGCCACTCAGCCCCCATCCTCTCTCCTCACACAGGATTCAGAGGCCATAAAACAGGGAGTGCCCCAACTGTTCTCCAGTGCCTTTTGACCACCAGGTGTGCAATGAGCTCAGAGCAGATGTGGTGTCTGTTGAGGTTTCCTAATTGTTTCTCTTCTCTCCCCCCCCCCCCCCCCCGGCTCTATTGAGTACTATTTTTTCTTAGTTGTATAGCCATTCATTTTCTTTTTCATTTTAAAAAACAACTTTTTTCAATTGCCAGGCCATTACATGTGTTGTCTGAGGCCCTGCTGTGTTAGGTTGCTTCCCTTGTTATATTGGTCTCATCAGACCATATATTCAATATTTTCCCTGTCTTGGGTCCTTCGACATCTCAGGCAGCATTGTTGATGTTGCTAAGAAAGCAGTCTTCAGGCCCTGGGCTTAATACAGGGGTATAATGTCTGTTACAAACGTCCATGTTTGTTTGTCTGTCATGCGTGGGAAGAGGTTCTAACCAATACAAGTATTCAGTTTCCAAAGTGCATCTCAGACTCCTGTTGACAGAGGTTCTTTGGACTCAGCCACCTGAGTCTGGGGACTTCTGGCAATGTTAAGAGGCATCGTGATGCCACAGAACTGCTTCTCAAAATTGCACTGAGAGGAGGTACCGGTTGCTGCTTTTGTGCTGCAGCTAAGGACCAATCTCCATACCATGTCCCTCCAAGCTCTTTAGTCTTTACTTCTGCTGCTTCATCTGTAATTGTGGCCTCTTGTTTGAGGTCTTTTTTTATCAGATGAGACAACACACATGATGATTCTAGTTTGGGGAAAATCCATATCATCGGATTAGGAAAGTGAGCCCTGGGCACAATTCCATGTTCTGAAAGATTTTGTACTCCTGCTGCCTCCTTTTTTTTTTTTAATTGCCGTTTTCCAACAATCTTTATCCCTTACCTTTCTCCTTCCAGGCATCTACTGCTTCAGCCTACGCATTTAGCACACTAATCCTTATTGTTTAAATACTGCAGTTTCCAGACCTCATCCTTACCTCTTACACATCTAGTGAAAAAAATTAAAAACTAAATCTGAATATGCTACAGAAAAGGTAAAAAAGTTGGAATTTTGAAGATAAAGCTTTCAGGCTGTTTTGTGCTTAGTTGGTGCAGAGGAAAGCCTTGAGCATACAGCTGTCTGTAGCAGTGAAAACTATAGATTGATTGAGCATTATTTTTTTATCGATTGATTACATTGGCTAATTGCATACTTCTGTTCAAATGATTGTAAGGCAAATATAGTCATCACATGTAGCCTTTTTCTTTGGTATTTGAATCTGACTGGCAGACTAAAGAAGCTCAATCTATTTAGCTTAACATGGAGAAGACTTGATCACAGTCTATAAGTACCTACATGGAAAGAAGATTTCTGATAGTAGGGGCCTTTAATCCAGCAGAAAAAAGCATAATGAGGTCCAGTGACTGGAAGCTGAAGATAGACAAATTCAGAATAAAATAAGACATGTATTTTTTAACTGTAAAGGTAACTAACCATGGGAATAATTTACCTAGGGACTTCATGGATTCTCAGTCACTCGATGTCTTTTTAAATCAAGACTGGATATCTTTGTAAAATATATGCTAAAGCACAAACAGAATATACGGGCTTGATGCAGAAGCCATTTGGTGCAATTCTGTGGCCTGTTATTCAGGAGGTCAGACTAGATTATCATAATGGGCCCTTCTGAGCTGTGAATTGTTCATTCACATACATAGTTCTCTGAGAAACCAGTAATAATTCTCTACTGTTTTTTCTGGAAAGTAAGAGGAGTTGTAATGTTTTTAAAAGTCTCAGCTTCAGGTATGCACTGCCAACTGCCCAGTGAACATAATTGGCAAGGCCTTTAATTAAGTTTTATACACGTTTTTTTTTTTTTCCTCTTCTTTTGCAATTCTACATTATAGCCTGGTCTACACTTGTTGACTTCCTGCTCTACAAAGATGTGCCCCACCATTCTGTTGGTAGGTGATATCAGTACCATCACTGATCAGGGCAGGCGTGAGTACTCAGCATAAGGGGAAAAGGTAAGTCAGCTTTTATTCAATATGGCACAGCTCTCTAAGGTTTTCTTTTTATTATTCTTTGGAGAACTGGGCAATAATAAAGTGTGGTTATACCGGTTTTTGTTCCTAACAAGTTTAAAATTTAGTTAGGTCCTTGAAGTGTCTGTATTTTGACTTTTTTTTTTTTTAATTAATTGTGTTTTTCTCCAGCCCGGTATCAGTTACTGACTTCCTTCCTCAAAGCATAGCTTGAAAAGACACAGTCTCTGACAAGTAGCCAGCTAGCTTCTTCACCAAGCCTCCCTCTGCCAGTAGGTAGCAGCAGCATGCTACCCTCTCCAGTTCCTCTCCTACTGCCTGGAGACATGTGTATGAGAAAGTAGGAAAGCATCAGGTGAGGGGAGTATCTTGCTATTGAACAGAGGTTAAAAAGCCACCTCCTGGCATAAGAGCCAGTCCAGTGCCACTCAGGCCTTGAATTAAAGGTCCCACATCCTCCCCCTACTCTCATTTTATGGCTGGATAAGTGGCTATTCAGCTGCTTGTTAGAGTCCCTGTCTTGCTCAGCTGCTTTTGCAATGTCCGAGCATCCAATAGATTCTTCTGATCTCTTAATCAGAGGACAGGATGTTTGTTCCCTTTCTGCATCCCCAAGCTAGACCTGATTGAGAGATTGCAGTTCCAGTGCACTGGTTCGATATACACTCTACTGAGCACAGCCTATATTCTCCCTGGCACTATTCTACACCACCTGCCCTCAGAGCAGCTCCTCTGTTCCTGCCGCCATCAAAGAAACAGATGACTGGAAAATTAAAATGAAATCTGACTTTTTTTTTTTTATTTTTTTTTATTTTTTAACTTTCAAACAATTGGTTTCTTACTCTCAAGGACCTAGCTAAATTTTAAGTGTGATTAGGGAATATAACAGTATAAACACCCTTTAAATAAAAGCCAGCTTACCTTTCCCACATCACTGGAGTGATTACTCCAGCCCTAGTCATTAGCATTTATATCGCTCTTATTTTGCATGCTGGGGCATGTCACCAGGATTCCTTTGTGGACCAACCTGCAAAAGAGAAAAGGTTAAAATGTTACTCATTAGTATTAATAGTTGCAAGGTCAAATAAGTGTATTGGGGATTTCATTCAAATTGAAATAACTTTCTTAAAGCCGAATCTTCCATTTAAGGAAGCAAAATGGTCCTTGATAGCTATCTGAAGTGGCCAAGTAAGATTTATGTGTGAAAACTGATGTTGTCTGAGAGAAACTTTTGGAAGAAATATCATTCTGTTTGGGGCCAGACAGTATGTGAGACCTGCACTTACAGCACCTTTCATCTGAGGATCTCTGATTACTTTAAGAAGGTGGGTAAGAGGCGTTATCCCCAATTTGTAGATGGGGAAACAAGCACGGAGAAAGTTAAGTGACTTGCCTGACCTATTACAGACAGGAATTAGACAAGCATAGTCAGGAATATAACTCTGAATTCGTGTCTTGGTCTACAGCCTCGTTATACATATGTCACTTTAAATCTTTACACTAGTCATTACCTTTACCAGTGTTACTTAACATTTGGTCATAGCTAGAACTTGCCCATATCTCACATTTAAAATAGGAATAAATAAAAATAAAAAAACCTATGAACATGAATATCTAAAATTAACCTAATCATTCTGATTAACATTTTATAAATCAAGCATTGATGGCATACTACGAATAACCTGAGTTTTGCTGTATTGAATATTTCCATGCATGTTGATTTTTCTGGTTATATCATGCCCTTAATAGCAAGTGCTGTAAGTAAGACTGCTTGTTTAAAACCTCCTGTTTTCACATAACTTCCTGATTTTAGGGTGAAATTATCCATGATTGATATTAGCAAAACGATTAAATTATTTTTGGAGTTTTGGAGAACCTCCAGCCATTTTGATTTAAATGAGGGAAAAAAAGATTTTTTCCTAAGCATAGAATCCTCACAGGAGTCTCACTCTGGGTTTTGAGCACCCAGTGTGCTACAGAATAGGAACTCCTTCAGTTCAAAACTTTTTGGCAATGGTAGCTGGGCATGAGGGTTCTTATCTAATGTGCCCTTAATATCTAAGCACCTTACAATTTTTAATGTGTTTTAACCTCAATAGATCTTTGTGAGGTAGGGAAATGCCCATTTTATAGATGGGAAATACAAGCACAAGAGAGACGAAGTGACTTGCCTAGGATCACATAGGAAGTCTATGGCAGAGCTAGGAAATGAACCAGGTCCACTGGACCAATTGAACCACTTTGCTCCAAATCTTCTCATGTCATATACTCATAGAGTTTAAGGCCAGAAGGTGACTGTTCGATCACCTAATCTGACCTACTGTGTGACACAGGCTATTAAATTTCACCCAGTTATCCCTACAGTGAACTCAAATCACTTGTTTGGCTAAAGCCAATCTTCCAGAAAGGCATTTAGTCTTGGTAGTCTGTTGCAATGGTTGATCACCCTCGCTGTAAAAATGTTGTACCTGACTTAAGTTGAATTTGTCTGGCTTTGTCTTCCAGCCATTGGTTCTTGTTAAGCCTTTCTCCACTAAAAAGCCCCTTTATACCTCTTATTTTCTCTCTGTGAAGGTACTTACACACTGTAATCAAATCACCTCTTCATCTTCTTTTTGATAAGATATACAGATTGAGTTATTTGAGTCTTTCACCGTAAGGCATTTCCTATCCCTCAAATAATTTTTGTGGCTCTTTTCTGCACCATCTCCAATTTTTCAACATCGTTTTTAAAATATGGACACCAGAAGTGGACACAGTGTTCCAGTATCTGTTTCACCAGTGCTGTGTACAGAGGTAAAATAATCTCCGTACTTCTATTCACTTCTCCCCTGGGTATAGGTCCAAGGATGGCATTAGCCCATTTTGCCACAGTATTGTGCTGGGAGCTCAAGTTTAGTTGTTTGTCCACTGTGGCGCCTTTTCAGAGTGACTGCTTTCCAAGATGCAGTTCCCCATTCTGTAGGTGTGGCCTGCATTCTTTGAATTTGGCTGTATCAAAATGCATTTGGTTTGCATGGGCCTAAGTTACAGAGAGATACAGATTGCTCCGTATGACTACCCTGTCCTCATTATTATTTACCTTTTTGCCAATCTGTCATTCGCAGATTTTATATTTACTTCTAGATTATTGATAAAAATGTTGAATAGTGTTGAGCTTGTAGCTAGAGTCCTAGTGGAAACACCCCATTCAATGATGATTCTCCATTGACAAATCTAAAGAAGTAGTTGTCAGCCAGTTTTTTAATCTGTTTAACAAGAGCTCCATTAATGTTGTATAATTCCAGTTTTATAATGAGCGTCGTGATATACTAAGTGAAACACCTTACAAGAAGTCTAAGTTTATTATATCAATGGAGTTATCGTTATCAACCAAATTTACAATCTCTCCAAAGAATGGAATCAGGTTTCTTTGCCAGGACCTATTTTCTATAAAACAATGTTGACTGGTATTAATTTATATTCCTATTGTTTATCAGTTGAATCCCATATCAGCTTTTCTGTTACATTTTCTGGGATTGATGTCAGGCTAACCAACCTGCAGTTACCTAGATCATCCTGCTTGCCGTTTTTGGATATTGGCACATTAGCACTCTTCCAGTCTTCTAGAATTTCCCCAGTATACTGTGATTTATTATAATTAACATCAGCGGGTGAGACATCTCTTCAGCCAACTCTTTTAGGACTCAAGTGCAAGTTAGCCTGCTGATTTTAAAATGTTTATGCCTTGCAATTCTTGTCTAACATCCTCTTAAGTAACTAATGGTCTGGAAAGTACTTCATTCTTTTATGATACAAGTGCATCATCCTGCTTCTTTCCAAATACAGAACAGAAATATTTATTGAATTCTTTTCTGCACCATTTAATAACAGTTCTACCACCTCTGTCTAGTGATGGGCCAACACCATTGCTACTAGCTGCCACTGGTCCATGCAGGGTGTATGGAAGGTCAGCCACATGGTCGTCCCTGCCCATTTTTACAAACATCTGTTGCTTAGATTTGGCCTCTGGGGAAGATCCCCGATCTAAATTCTTAGTACTGCAGAACCTGTTTCCAAGACCAGGTGCCCTACGGTTCCTTTGTGGGGGTCAAAGAGATCTCTAGCTGAACTAGCCAAATTTTTGAAAAAGCATCACAAAGACATATCCTCTGAGGCTCTGCCAGTCCGTCAGTTTATGCCTTTGTTGTTGCTTGGAAGTATTTTATTCCTTTTTATTTATTTTAATTTAAAAAGTTCACAGGTCTTAATACTGGTCATCAGTCTTTTTTCCTTTTTGCAATGCGCTTACTGTAGTGTGTCAACCTTCTATCTTGAAATATATCTTGAGTTACTGAGTCTCCAAGACTGAGACTTGTGAGGATGATGGTACCTTTTCCCATTATGCAAGTTACATACATGGAATTCTGCTTCTTTGAAGCTTCCTCACTGATTTGTGCCCCATCATCTCTGCTTATGGTTTTGGGGGGACACTTTTGTTACCTTCTAGGTGGTGTGTACATATGAGGCTTGCAGAAATCTTTTACTTTATAGTTTTATTTTATAATTAGCTTAGTTTGAAGAGCAGTTGCTTCCTGCACAATTCAGAACTGACTAGAAGGCTAAGGGACTGTGAGGTAGTGGCAGATGGTGACACATGGCTAATAAGCAGGGGCTTGTGCTCAGCTGCCACTCAGATGGCCAAAATAAAAGCTTTGAGCAGAGGATTTTCCATCCTGCCTCCTGCCAAGAGTTCAAGACCTTCCAGTGAAAATCCTGTGATATATTATCTTCAGAATAGCAGAATTAGAGAGATTTCCCCCTAAACTATATCACCTTTGTCACACAGCTAATTAAAAAAATACCTCTGACCTTTGAAACTTGACACACAAATAGTACACAATGAGAAACACATCCATAACCGAAGGTGGAGGGAGGAGTGATTGAAAAATTAACTTCTGGGCATGTTGTGGTGGCATCTGCTAAAATGTTTAGTGATTAATGAATCCATGCCCTCTTGATGACACCAACAAAGCACAGTTGCTTGGCCTGATGAGCCCAGATGGATTACTGCTGAGACAACTGGCAGGAGAGAGAGGGGCTCATAGTATATTTCTCTGCCACACCCACCAACAAAGAGAGAGTACAGCCTTAGAGCTGAACTGGAAAGGGTGTGATTGTGATAACTGGATTTTAAATGCTATTGTTTAAGCACATGCAAATAAATTTCCCCAGTGTTTCATGCAAATTGCCCCACTTTCTAAATAAAAAGGTTCAGTGGTTCCTCTTGCAGAAAATTCAAGTGAGAGCAGCTCAGGTATTTTAGATGAACAGTAATGTTCAGGGGTCTTGGGGAAGTCGAGGTCAGGACCCAGAGGTGGACGTTAGAGACTTGGAGCAGGGGTTGATGTCCCAAGTAATTTGCTTCCCTGCTGGGACAGATTCTGTTTATTCTGGATCTGGGAGAGGCTTTGTGACCCTTGCCCCATAGCCCAACAACAAAGAGAGAAGAGGGTGAGTCTGGTTGTTTCCCTGGAGGAGGGGTTTTGGAGGGGATGTGCCTGAATTCATTTTATTTTCTTTTTATTTGCTTTGTGAGCCCTTGCAGCTCAGTATGTCTAGAATGGAGGAAAGTGATCCTGTGGGCAGTAGGTGTTAGATTACAGCTAAACTATTTGCATGCCCATACTATCTTGAATTCACTCCATGAAGCTGGGTGCCTTCAGAGTAAAAATGCAAAATCTAATACTGTGACCTAACCTTTCCATAGTAACACTGTTGACAAAGAACAGAAGAAAATCTCAGTTGCAAAGGTCTGAACTTGCCCCTTCTCTCCCCCCCCCCCCCACCCCCATAAGAAAATAACTTTAAATGCTACCTGGAACCTATTAAGCACAGGCAATCTCTTCCCTAAATAAAAGGAAAAAAGCACACACACCCACACCCCACACAAAAGTAATGCAACATAAAGGTGTCACAATTAACATTTATAAAAATAGTAATACCCATTGCTTATATAGTTTATCAGTAGATCTCAAAGCACTTTATAAAAGGGAGGTAAGCATCATTCCCATTTTACATATGGGGAAACTGAGGTACAGAGAAATTAAATGACTTGCCAAGGTCACTGGCAGGCCAGTGGCACAGCCAGGATTTGAATCCAGGTATCCTGAGTATCAATCCAGTGCTCTGTCTTCTAGGTGGCTTCTACAACAGTGATAACATGACTGTGGTGAATGTACTGTGTAGTTTCTTACATTTAACAACAGACAGAACTATTTCATTACATACTTAACAAGGAAAAGCCAAAATAAACAGTTCTAAATACATTCAGTGTGGCCGAGTTAAAGTTGCAGAAATTAAGGTAATGGGAAAATTCAATTTCTATAGCTACATTAACAGAACATTAACAGCGCTTTGCAATAATTTCTCCTCGTTCCTATAAAATGTGATTTGTTTTGCAGACAACCTTTTGTGGGAAGTGCGGGCTACTTGAAATAGCCTGATAGATGCTGGATTCCAATATTAACCTTTTGTAACAAGTTTCTGTTTAAAAAAAAAAAAAATTGTTCTCTCAATCATTTCATGTTGAGCATTGTATCTGTAGACTGAGTGGGTACTAATGTAATTTATATGGTGTCCGTGATAATATTAGTGCTATATGATGCACACAAAGAAAAAATTTCAGAAGAACCTTTGTCTCATTTTCCAAAGTGCTTGAGTCTCATTAATGTTCAATGGGACTTTGGCTCCTAAATGACTTTTAGATGCTTTTGAAAATTTTACCCACAGCCCTTTCTCCTGAGAGTTTACAGTGTGTTAAGAGACCCAGAAAACTTCTGTGCCCTAATCTTCTGTTAATTTTTAAAAAATTGCCTACCCCCTTTTATTGGGACAGTTAATGCAGATACTATAAGATGTTAATGTTTTGATAATTATTTATGGCTTTTGAAAGGGATACGTTGATCAAATTTTGCCCACAATGTAGGTTTTATTTAAAAAAAAAAAAAAAAAATTCCAAGCAGTATTTACAACCCAAACACTACAAGTTGGTTGGTTGGTTTCTAATTATATTTCTTTCCCCTGCTCCGTCTTTGTAAATCACTTGTCAGATTCGTAAACTCTTCAGGTGAGACTTTTTTTGTTTTGTGTTTGTACAATGGCTCATACAGTGGAGACCCAGCCCTGATTGGGGCTTCTGGTCGTTATGGTAATATAATTAATAATAGTGCATGAAAACCTACATGTGAAATTGGCTAGAGACAGAGTCTATTTTCCATGCTGAGAGGAATGGAAAAAGTAAACTGCATACTAGATAAAAAGTTTTATTTTTAAATGATTTTGCTTTTAATCATTGAAAGATGTTTTTTTAGAAATGGGTGATGGCGTCTTCTTTAAAGTAAATTCTAACCTGACAGTGTCTCTCCTCAGAGAAGAAATGTTCTAGCATACCTTGCATTTCCTGTGTTTCCTCAGCCCTCACAGCCATGGTAGTATGTCACATAAATAGAGGGTAAGTATACATGACCCTTTGTTTTTGGTTTCTTTGTAGTACTTGTATGCAGTCATGAAGGAAGCAGCCGAAGATGTGGTGGACAAGGGGACCTTCTTTCAGGTTCTCTTGGAGTCTTGGCACACTGGGCATTTCTTGCTGGACCAGAAAAAACTAATGGGTATGATTTCATTCGTTACTTCTTTTATCTCATATGAGCCCATGTTCTTCACAGCAACTCCTGTAGAAACGTTATTAAGAAACCCAACAAAGCTGAATTTGGGGCACTGACATAGATCACCCTGACAAACTTTGTGTTGTAGGGTAGACCATAGTCATTGTAATAGTTCTGATTTTGATAAAGTCAAACTGTCTCTTGACTCTGAGAATGGCTCAAGATCACAAGGCAGAAAAGCAATACAAACCTGAATTGATTTCCAAGAATATTTATTTACCAGAACATATGTTTTTTAAATGAATTTCATAGACAGAATATATATCAGACATAATATTAAATAAATGGCAGTTGCTGCACAGCAGTGAAATCTCAACAATATACAAATATATATATAATTTTGTTTTCTCTCTGTGGTGTATTGATGATGATTTGTGTTGGTTCAATCAGGTGATTCTACAAATGTAATTTGTCATTTAAATTATAAATGTATAAATAAATTCTAAAATACTAACGGACTAACCGAAGAATCAACTAAACTAGTTACAGGTACTTAGAAGCATTTCATTTGGATATGTCAAAATCTCAGAAGTAATTTGGCTTCACAATAAAACATTTTAAAATAAAAGGTCATTGCCAGCTGTTTTAAGAATATATAATAATTCCTATCAGATCAGACTAGTGATCCAGATAGTTCTATATCCTTTCTGTAGTCAGTACCGCTGCTTCAAAGGAAATCACAAAAAAATTCTGAAGTGCACAGTTATGGAATAACTCTCCCTGTCTTTCCAGTACCTTAGGAACGGGAGATAGTCTCATTAACCATATAAATATGTAATCCTTTTTTGAATCCTGCTCTACTCTTGGCCTCAATGGTGTATTGTGCCAATCAGTTCCACAGGTTGTGCACCATGTTAAAGAATTTCCTTTTGTATATTTTAAATATGTTGCCTTTTAAAATTTAATTGCATGACCCCTCATTTTTATATTGAGTGTGTGTAAATAGGATCATCCCATTTACTTTCTTTATACTAAATGTTATTTTTTATGATGCACCTTATTATATGTCTTCCCTAAAGAGTCTCGGTCTTTTTAATCTCTCCTTGTGGCAGTTTCTGTATGCTTCTATACATTTTCATCATCTCTCCCCCCCCCCCCCTTTAAAACCCTTCTGTTTTCACTATATCTGTTTTGAGATAAGGTAACCAGGACTGAACACAGTATTTTGGGTTAGGGCATACCATTGACTCAGAGTATTATAAAATTATCAGTTATTTTTCTATTACATTCTTTATTCATCTTAATATTGTTTGCTATTTTTGACCACCAGTGTGCATGAAAGATGTTTTTCAGTGAACTATCCACAGTGATGCCCAGTTCTTTGTTCCCATTATCATTTTCATCTAGGTGTGGTTTTTTTTATTCTAATTTTAATAATCATTTCTACTTATTCTCCTGGTACTGAAGTAAGGATCATGGGTCTGTAAATCCTAGCATCACCCTTAGTGCCTTTTTCTTTTTTAATAGTTAGAATATAAGAACATAAGAATGGCCCTGCTGGGTCAGACCAAAGATCCATCTAGCCCAGTATCCTGTCTTCCGACAGTGGACAGTGCCAGGTGCCCCAGAGGGAATGAACAGAACAGGTAATCATCAAGTGATCCATCCCCTGTCGCTCATTCCCAGCTTCTGGCAAATAGAGGCTAGGGACACCATTCCTGCCCATCCTGGCTAATAGCCATTAGTTACTCATAGCCTTCCAGTATAGTAGCTGATATTAATGATTACATATTTTTAGAAGCAGCTCAGCCATTTTACTCTTAAGTTTCTTGAGAACTCTTAGTTCTTTGAGTATATGTCTCTGTGGGTGCTCCTCCGTAGGATGTGTGCGTGCCCATGCACTCTTAACTGGACAATACAGAATAGTCTCCAGGGGTCCGCACCAGTGAAGAGTAGTGCCTCATGTCTCCCTATGAGGCCATATGAGGAGATGTGGGCCCGCCCCTACTCAGCTCCTTCTTAACTACCTGCAGTTCAAGACAGAGAAATTTGGTGTCCGCTGTTTTCAGCTTCCTGCCTTTTCCCTGTGAAACCTTTACTTGCTTTATTTTATTTCATTGGTTTTATTTCAACTGTAGCACAGTTGTGATCTGGGGGGAGGGGAGAGGGAATAGTTTTACCCCTTAGAAGTTGGAGTTAGTGTCTAGATCCTCTTGGTTATGCCTAAAATCCCTGAGTTTTTAAACCCTATCAGACCTGCCAAAGGTTTTTTCCGTATAGCAATGGACACTCAAATTGCCCGAGGTGCTTGAGTGTATCCCACATTCCTTCAAAGTGCACGGTCTACTTGGGGTTCAAAGGCAGGTCCAAGAAAGACAGGGAAACTATATTGAACTCCTCCTAGCTCCAGATGCATCTGCTGCCTCCCCTGTCCCAGTACATGAGCCTCAACATCTCAGGCCACTCCAGTGTCTGCTGGAATCTTGTCAGCAGCCCTTGACACCAAGACCTTCAGGGAAAAGAAGCATACTTCCCCAAGGTGGGAAACAAACAAGAGGAGTGGTTCACCCCAAAAGACTTATCAGGAGACCTCGCATCCCTCAAAGGATACCACTGAGGCACCAGTACTGCATAAAAAATTCCACATGGACAAGCCCTCTACCCTCAGGGCGCCATTGTCATTGGTGCCATCTGACATCTTGGCATCGCAACACACACACCTACCGCACATGCTCCGGTACCATCATCTTACCATAACTCTGAGGTCCGAGAAGATCCGGAGAACTCTTTAGTACTTCATTCACCAGCTACTTCCCAATATCCACTCCAGTCCTGACCCTGGCTTTGGCCACTGGCTATCATAGCCCTCCATTGCCTTCCAGATTCCTTTCCACAGAGCCATTGCCTTCCAGATTCCTTTCCACAGAGCACCTCGTAGTTCTGGATGAACTGGAGTCCTTCATTTCAAAGAGGTCTATCATAGTCGTCGTCCCCCCCCCGTCCCCCCCCAATACAGCCCTGGTGCCTGCACGCCAATTCTCAGTTGAGCCTCCAATCTTTTGGTACTGGTAACAATATGTGAGGCCCACCCCAAATTTAGTTCTCCCTAACCTCTGTACCATACTGTGATGCTCCTGTGAGCCCATTAAATGAGGAGGGTCTCCCAAAACTAACCAAACCTCCTAGGTCTTGGGACTGTGACCATATTTGGTGACCCCCTCTCTGATTCCCCCTCTACACTGTGCCTGCTGGAATCACAGGGCCGCTTTGAAGAACAATTCTTCAGGATGTCATCCAAAAAGAAACGTCAGCTCCCAGCAGTACCGTATCACCCTCCGGTACCGATAAACCAGTCTCCAGTACCACACGCTTTATCAGTATTAGATGGTACACAGGAGAAGCAAGAACCACAAATTGAAGAGGTCTCGTTTCCTCAGCCAGCTGGTCCTCATTCTCCAGAGGAGGCAGCAATGCCACTGCCACCATCATGTGCTGATGACTTAAGGGCCTTCTAGGACCTCATGAAGTGCCTGGCAAATTCTGTACTGATCCTCTTGGAAGAAGGCCAGGAGTCCCAGCACTCTCTTTGGTGAGTATTTTAACATCAATCCCAAGGGAAAGATTATTATCTCCCGCTCACACTCTGTGGCAAACACCTGCCACAGTTCTACCCACCTGTAAGTGGACAGATGAAAAAAAAAATTTCTATTCCACCTAAGGGAATGGAGCACCTTTTCTCCTATCCTACCCCTAATTCCCTAAGAGTAGACAGAGCCAGCAAAGGGAACAGTCAGACTTGCTTTACACCTCCTCTGGATGAGGAGTCCAAACAACTGGACTTACTAGACAGGAAATACTACTCCTCATCTGCTCTTCAATTTCGAATTGCTGACTATCAGGCCTTGATGATGAAATAGGATTTCAACAATTACTCGAAATTCACACACTTTATTGAACACCTGCCACAAGACAAGAGACACCAAATTCTGTCCCTCATTTCTGAAGGCCAGTTAGTTGCCTGCAGGCTGCTCTAGATGCTCTAAATCCATGACCATGGCTGTGATTATGAGAAGAACATCTTGGTTTCAGTCTTCTCGCCTCATGAGAAAGGAGCAGAACACTGTAGATGACATTTCCAGTGAAGGGCCCAAGCTTTTCATTGAGCACCTGGACTCCTCTTTCCACAGCCTGAGGACTCCAGGGCAACACTCTGGTCTTTTGGAATTTATGTCCCTGCAACATAAATAAGTTTTAGCAGATCTCAAACCATTCAGCAGTCCAGGCTCTTTCAATACCATCATGCCTTCCCCAAACCCTGGAGCCCTTCAGGAGAAGACCTAAACCCCAAAAGAGAGGTCCATCTGCCTCTACAACTATCCAGTCTGCACCTCTCTCTAAGAGGCAGTTTTGATACCTCAGTTGAGGGCATCGAGCAGCCTCCTCCACCACATTCTATGCGGTGCGATTGTTCCATCCAGCCGAGCTTTGAAATTCCTACTTGCCTGGGAACACATCACCTTAGACAAATGCATTTTGGCGGTCGTCAAAGTGGGTTACACTGTAAACGTCCACTCTACCCCCCACCCCCTCTCTTTAGGGACCTTTCTCACAAGGAGCTCCTACAACAGGCGGTAGTCTCTTATTATTGGGGGTGATAGAACTGGTACCACCCGAGTTTGTCAGAAGAGGGTTCTATTCCAGCTATTTCCTAGTCCTCAAGAGGCACAGAAGGTGAAGACCAATCCTCGACTTCAGGAATTTGAACCACTATGTACTTGTACAGCTTTTCAGAATGGTGACTCTAGCAACCATTATTCCATTCCTAGATCTGGAAGACTGGTTTGTTGCCCTTGATCTACAAGATGTCTGCTTTCAGGTAGCCATCCACCATTCCCACAAGTGTTTTCTACACTTTGTAATAGGATAATATCACTACCAATATTGAGCCCTCCCCTTTGAGTTCTCCATGGCCTTGAGGGTCTTTACAAATATCCTTTTAGCCATAGCAGCTCGCCTTTGTCACTGGGGCATTGCAGTATTCCCATACTTGGACAACTGGCTGATCATAGGCCCGTCAGACCTACAGCTTCAGTTGGCAACCTCCAAAGCACCACTTCTTCCAATCTCTGGGCCTTCTCGTAGATTACAAGAAATCTATTCTAATTGCAATCCAAAAAAACAAACCCCAAAACAAAAAAACATTATAGGCGCTACCCTGGATTCAGTGATGAGCTGCCAAAATATTAACAGGTTTCCTCCTCCTCACCCCACGAGAGGGTCGTGCCCCCGGGACTCCTGCCCCATCCACCCCCCTTCCCTGTCCCCTGACTGCCCCCTGCCGCCCCATTCAACCCCTCCTCATTCCTGATGGCCCCCCGAGACCCCTGCCCCATCCAACCACCCCTTCTCTCTGTCCCCAACTGCCCCTGGAACCCCTGCCCCTGACTGCCCCCCACCACCCCATCCAACCCCTACTCCTTCCTGACGGCCCTCCCGGGACCCTTGCCCCCATTCAATCCCCCTGTTCCCTGCCCTCTGACTGCCCCGATCCCTATCCACCCCTCCCAGCCCTCTTCCAACACCCCCTCCCTGCTCCCTTATCGTGCTGGCTGGAGCCGCTGGGCCAGGGCCGGGTCCGCTGGGCCGGAGCCAGACCCGGCGCCATGGGGCCGGAGCCGGGCCGGGCCGGAGCCGCTCGGTTGCCTCCCTGGAGCCCGCCCCAGCTTACCTACTGCAGCTTGTTTTCAGGCTTCCCGCACTTGCGGGAAGCAAGGGAAGGGGAGGAGTTCAGGGGAGGAGGGGGAGGTGAGGTGAGCTGGGCCCAGGGGCGGGGCGACAGCTGCCGGAGCTTTTGTTTAATTTAAAAGCCCTTTTCAAACTGGTTGTCCCAGAACAACCGGTTCTAAAAGGGCTTCTAAATTTAACAACCGGTTCCTGCGAACCGGTGGGAACCAGCTCCAGCTCACCACTGCCTGTATTCCCTAACAGCTAGAGCCTACCTATCCAAATACAGGTTTTCCACACTATCCAGTCTAAGCTTGACAGTACAGTGCAGTCCACAAACATCTATAAGGACTTGCCTGCAACTCTTGGAACATGTCAGCCTCCACATTTGTAGCATCTCATGCAAGTCTGCATCTTGCATGTTTTCAAACATGGTTAAGATCAGTGTATACTCTAAGCAGACAGCCTTTGCACATGTATCACATTATCGCAGAAGATTCTAGACTCCCTCCTAGGAAGGACCTCCTGCCACAGAATTTAGGGACCCACTTCCATCCTAGCCCCTCCTTCCTGCATCAGACAGCTTGGCTTCTGTTATCAAGCATGGAACTAACCTGCTCTAGTGGAGTTCAAACAGTCTCCTATCTAGTAGGAGACCTCTAGTGCCCCAAAAAACTTACCTTCAAAAGTGGAAACATCTCTATTCCTGGTGCTTTCTTCCACCTTCTCAAGCCTCAGAGTCCCGCCTTTCAAGATCCTGGATTGCCTGTTACACTTAAAGACACAAGGGCTATCAATAAGCTCAATTAAAGTGCATTTGGCCAGCATTACAGCCTTTCACTCACCCATCCGTGGCTTCAGTCTTTGCCCATCCTACCTCTGCCAGATTCCTCAAGGGCCTTCACAACCTTTTTCCTCCGACCCCCTCAGTGGGAACTCATCCTGGTTCTTAATGCCCTGAGGAAGCCTCCTTTTGAACCAATGGCTATTTGCTCTCTCCTCCACCTCCCCCTTAAGACTTCATTCCTCATAGTTGTCATATCAGCCAAACGAATGGGAGAACTCAGCATTCTTATGGCTGACCCACCATATGCCATCTTATATAGAGACAAAGTCACACTGCTTCCCCATCCTCATTTCTTTGGAATATCCCATTAGCCAAGAGATTTGCCTACCAGTCTTCTACCCAAAACCACATGCCTCCAGAGAGGAGACGAGCCTTCACACACTGGATGTCAGAAGGGCCTATGCCTTCTACCTTGGTAGGACTAAGACCTTTCGGATCTCTCCAAGGTTGTCTCTTCATCCTCTCTTCAAATGATAACTTATCTCCCCACAAAGGTTATTTCTATCTAAATGGGTTTCAGGCTGCATCTTAAACTGTTATGAATCTGCAGGTATGCAGCCCCCTCAGAGGGCGACAGCACATTTCACGAGGCCCACTCCGCATCTCTAGCTCTTCTGAAAGAAATTTCCACAGCAGAAATCGCTAGTTCTGCTACTAGACCATCCATCCATCCATACCTTTGCAAAGCATTACACCAACTCACCTGCTTCCAGTGATGATACTACCTTTGACAGTCTTCCGAGCGGTCCTGGACTTGGCTCCTCAGCACTCCCTTCTTCAATGAGATACTTCTTGAGAGTACCCTACAGTGGAGCATGCACAGGGACATATATTGAAAGGAGGAGGAGCGGTTATTTACCTCACACTAACTTGAGTTCTTCAGGATGTTTTGTCCCTATGGGTGCTCCACTTCCCGCCCTTTTTCCCATCTGCTGTGGAGTCTTCAGCTTTGCAGTCGAGAAGGAAATGAATGGCGGCAGGCCCATGCCTCCTTGTATGCCCTTGTATGGAGGCATGAGGCGCTGCTCTGCATAGGTGCAGGCCTGTGGACACTATTGGGTATTCTCTAGTCAAGAGCACATGGGTGCATGCACATCCCATAGTGGAGTACCCAGAGAGTCAAAACATCTCATAGAACTCATGTTACTGTAAGGTAAGTAACCTCTCCTTGGCTAATCCTTCTGACTGGTTACTTTTTAATCCAGTTGTTCCAATATCTCAATCATCGTCACTCACTGAAAAGAGTAGATCTTGGTTAGGTATCTCCCCAATATTATCCTTGGTGACTTCTTTGCATCAATTTAATTTCTCTGCAATGTCCTTATCTTAATTGTTCCCTTTACTTCCCGTAGTCCAGCAGACCCTACCAGTTCTCTCACAGGCTTTCTGCTTGTGATATTATTTAAAGAATGTCTTTTTTGTTTCTGCATCTTTGACTGTTTGCTCTTCAGATTTCCATTTTACTTCTCAATTTCAGTCTTGCATTTTGTCAGCCATAACTTTATTGGCTCCACTTTTTTTAAACTATAGTTTCAAAAATAATTTTGATTTCTTGCTGATGTTACATATGTGAAATTACTTCTTGTATTAGTGTTCTGAGGATGCTATCCAGTATGCACACTGAGGTCAGTGTAGTCTGTAGTTATGCTTTCATTATATCAATGAACAAGGACTTGCTACAGAATTAGCAGCAGAATAATCAGACACTTTTTAAATGCTGAAATTTGACAAGTCTAGAGAAAAACAGACCAGTTCATTTGCTGAAAATTAGTTGCAGCTGCCATGACAGGTAAAAACATTATTACATTTTGTGCAACATAAAGCAGATTGCTAATCCTTCAGAGAGATGGTGTGATGTACACGTAGTATTCTCCCAGTGGGCTGCTTCTGCTTCCTGATCTTTAACTCCAGCAACATTCTGTAGGCTACTGGTTTTCAACCTGTGGTCCGTGGACTCCTCAGGGTCAATAATGCTTCAGATTTCCAAAGGGGTCTGCACCTCCATTCAAGATATTTTAGGGGTCCACAAATTGAAAACCACTGCTCTAGGCAGTCCACTTGAAACCTCCTTATGTACCAGGGAAAGGAGGAGCTTGTAGCTTGTTTTAGTGCCTCATCTTCCGGAGTCTTGCCTCCTGGGGTGTCCTTCAGGTGGCCTAGCTCAGAACATCTCTCTTCCCTACCTCCCCCATGTGGGCCAGGGGAAAGGACTGAGCTTTAATTGCTCATGTCCCTGGGCCTCAGCCCCCATAATGTTCTAGGGGCAGTTCAGCTGGCCATCCCACATTTATGGCTCTCTGTGCTCCCTGGCTAGTTTAGGCTAACACAGAGCCAGTGACTGTGTGTGTGTGTGGGGGGGGAATAGAAATTAAGGCAGCAAAATAAATTATGATGGCAGAGGAATTCTTGCTGTGGAATACATGAGCCATATGTGTAAGTAAGCAGTGACTGCAGCATATAGGAAGGAGTCCTCTCTGGAGCTTGCTAGTGCAATAAGCTGCATATGTAGTAGCTTTAGAAACTAGATTCCTACGGGTGTTAACCTTTAGCTATTTCTGAGCTTAGGATTCCTAAGGTGATTCTTGTTGATCTGAGGGCATCTGAGCGTGCAAAATTATGGAAGTCTTTTAACTGCTGGGGAGAAGACGGCTAATGCTGTCACTGCCCCCACACCTAGAAGAGGAGTAGCAATAGGTTAGTTGCGGATTTCAGTGGGAACAGTACTTGGCTGTGCTGCTCCACTTAATCTTGAATTCAAGTTCTGTTTAATATAATGATCGTCTGCTTTTAGTTGAACCACAGACCTGTTACTTTGCTACAGAAATCTGTATATCTTTTCTGACTCATTGTAACCCAGACCAGGACTCAAGGTTTCTTGAGGCTTTCTTAACCAGTCACTTCTCTGAACCTTGGACCACAGTCTTAATTATGCTGCAGCCCTTTTACACTGCTCTGGTTTTGAAGGAAGCAAAGATGGCTGCCATGGAATAAGCTCTGCGTAAGGGGGTTCTTGATTTAGCATAGGGTTGCTGTAATGCCTCTAGGCTATCCCCACTGCAAGGGATATGGCTGGAGTACACTGTGCTCTAAGTACAGCTGGCAGAACAGACCGTGGGTGTCATTATAAGGCAGTGCAACTTAGGGCTTGTCTACACAATTTGGTACTGCTTTAACTATGTGTGCAACACATCTCGAAGAACAGTAACTATTTTTTCCTCTTCGACTGCTTGCTCATGTCCATTCCAAAGTAGGTGACTCCCAAGCAGTTGCGCAGGTGGAGGGTTCAGAGTTCATACTAATGGCAATACCATTCAGCTGAAACCCGCATTCTCTCTCACCTGCTGGGTGATGGCGTAATGAGATGCAAAAGTGTGTACTGATGATCATGTTGCCGCTCTACAGATGTCCTAGATAGGAACTTGAACCACAAATGCCGCTGAAGATGCTTGAGCCCTTGTAGAATGTGCCATCATGGCAGGAGGAGCAAGGACCTTTGCCAGGTCATAGCGTGCAGATACAGGAAGAGACCCACAATGACATTCTCTGGGCCAAGACTGGAAGGCCTTTCATTCTGTCTGCAATGGCTACAAAAGCTGAGTAGATCCTTCTAAAAGGTTTAGTCCTTTCTATGTAGAAGGCTAACACACATCTAACATCCAGTGAGTGGAGTCTGTTCCTCCCTGTTAGTATGTGGCTTCTGGTAGGAAGATATCCCAGTTATTATGGAATTGGGAGACCACCTTTGGAAGGAAGGTCGGATGTGGCTGCAGTTGAACCTTGTCCTTGAAGAAGAGTGTATAAGATGGTTCTGAAATAAGGGCTCAGATCTCCGAGACCCTTCTGGCAGAAGTAATGGCCACCAGGAAGGCCACCTTCCTGGATAAGTAAAGCAGAGAGCACATTGCCAGCAGTTCAAATGGAGGTCCTGTTAGCCTTGCCAACACAAAGTCCTGTCCTCCAGGTGGGGTTGGAACACTTGGCAGGCTAGGCGAACTGCTCTGAGTTCTGAGGGAGCGCCCGCCCCCCATCCCACTGCTGACGTGTCTGTGATGAGAGACATTGATGGTTGAGGTCTCGAGAATGGGATTCCTGCACATACTGCCCATGGGTCTAACCACCACAGGGTGGCGATCACCGAAGAGGGAATTGTGACAACCATGTCTACAGGTGGTGTCAGGCTAGCATGTATACCAATGCCAGCCAAGCCTGAAGAGGTCTGAGCCATAAGCTCGCATGCTGCACCACGTAGGTGCATGATGCCGTATGTCCTAGGAGCTTTAGGCAGTTTCTTGCAGTGGTGCTGGGATGATTTCTGAGGCTCTCTTTGAGGACCTCAATTGCTCAGAACCAGGTTTCCAGGAGGAAGGCTCTGGCCTGAACCAAGTTGAGGATCACCCCCAATGAA
This sequence comes from Emys orbicularis, assembly GCF_028017835.1. Lineage (NCBI taxonomy): Eukaryota > Metazoa > Chordata > Testudines > Emydidae > Emys > Emys orbicularis. Next base: position 259,358,812 of record NC_088683.1, on the reverse strand, counting down.
TTCTATCTTCAGAACTGGGGAGAGAGAGTAGACTTCTGCATATTTATCAACAGATCTAAGTCCTGGAAAGTTGACTGTATTAAATTTACATTTGACTCCAACTGGGCCTTGGTCCGACCTCTGATCAGCCAGTCATGGAGCAAAGGGTAGACCTGAACCCCCTGTCTCCTGAGGAAGTCTGCGACAACTGCCATGCAGTTCGTGAACACCTGAGGGGCAACTGACAAGTCGAATGGAAGCACGGCAAATTGGTAGCGCACGTGGTTCACGATGAATCTGAGGAATCTTCTGTGACCCTGAAAGATTGAAATGTGAAAATAAGCATCCTTCAAATCGAAGGCAGCATACCAGTCCCACCCAGGGAAGGGATGATGGAGGCCAAGGAGACCATACAAAATGTCAGCTTCTTCGTGAATCTGTTGAGGTGTCTCAGGTCCATAATCAGTCTGAGACCACTGTTGGCTTTCGGGATTAGCATATAATGGGAGTAGAACCCCCAGCCCCCTAATTCTGGCGGAACGTCCTCCACTGCTTCTACTTTCAGGAGTTGCTCGTGAGAAGGGTCCCTGAAGGAAGGATGGGGGGTGGGGGTGGAAAGGAGGGGAACAACTGAACTGAAGGGTGTATCCCAGTGCTATCGTGCGTAGCACCTACCGATCCGAGGTAATGCAGACCTATGCTCGATAGAAGTGGGATAACTGGTCCACAAAAATGGGGGAAATGAGATCCATATATTGTCCTGGTATGTCGTCCCTGCATGTTCCATCAAAAGGCCTGCTTAGACCTTATTGATTGCCTGGGACGGGGGCAGGCATGGAAGCAGATGAGGACTGAGGTGGAGGTCTCCTCTTGTAACCTCTGCACCTTCCCTTACTGTAGTCTTGTCATGACTGTGGCAGATAGAAGCAAGCAACCAGTTGGGGCTTATAGTGCTTCCTAGTTGGATCCGGTGTATGTAGCCCTAGGGACTTCAGGGTGGCTCTTGAGTCCTTCAGGCTGTGCAGTTTGGCGTCTGCTCCGAGAAGAGGAATGTACCCTCAACGGGGAGGTGTTGTAAGGGCTTCTGCACTTCAGAGGGTAAGCCCAAGGACTGAAACCAAGAGCTTCTCCTCAGAACCACAGCCAAAGACATGAGTCAGGCTGCAGAGTCTGCTGCGTTCAAGGCTGCCTGTAAGGATGCCCTTGCCACCAATTTTCCCTCCTCAGATAGGACTGATAATTCATTCCTGGACTCCTCTGGCAATAGTTCCTTGAATTTTGCCACAGAGTTCCAAGAATTAAAATCCTAACAGCTCAGGAGCGCTTGCTGGTTTGCAGTCCTGGGCTGGAGGCTAGCAGTTGAACAGACCTTTCTGCCAAAAAGGTCTAATTTTTTGGCATCTCTGGTCTTGGGAGTTGGACCTTGCTATTCTCGCTTGTTGGCCGCTGATACCACCAGTGATCCTGGTGGAGGATGGGTGTAGAGGAACAAAGTACTACTTCTCCCTCCTTTTTGCTGTTGGTTGCAGGGATCCTGGGGTCTGCCATAAGGCCTTTATCGGGTCCAAAATGGTCTCATTCAAGGGCAAAACTACTCCTGCTGGGTCTAATGCCCCAAGAATGTCCACCAGGACATGGGAAGACTCTGTAGTCTCCTGTACCTGGATCCCTGGGTTTTGAACTACCCTTCTGAGGCACTCCTGGTGCTCCCTATAATCGTCCTGGGAGGGTGCTATATTTGTTCCCGCCACCGCCTCATCGGGAGAGGAAGAGGAAGCGGAAGCCTGTACAGGCAAGGGGTATTGTTCCTCCCCCTCGGCACCATATGGGTCTTGCGGTGCCGGATCTTGAAATTCAGCACCAGCTTCAGTACCAGAACCTGGTCCCTATTTCAAGGGAAGTGACGGTGGGGGTAGAGGCTTCTGCCACTGCGCTGGTGGCCAGGCTACCGGTGGAATGCCCTGGCTCATGTCAGCCGTCCGGTAACGCAGACCAGAGCAGTGTCGGCTCCTGAGAGAGGCGGACGCCACCTCTGAGTCCAACTCCAAGGAGATGCTTCCTGGCGACCAAGGTGAAGTGGTGCTCACTGGTGCCAGTTGAGCAGTGCCAGGAGGGAGGAGACTGGTGCTGTGCCATCGTGGCCCCTTTCGACAGCACCTGGGGTCAGTGCCATGGGAGCTCTTGCCTCTTGTGCCACCACTGACAACTCCCAAATGGTGGGGACGGTGGTATTGGGAGCGACAGCTCCTCCCTTGCTGCCTCTGGCGTGGATGGTAACACCAGGGTAGTTGTCCAAGGGCTCTCTCTTGTTGGAGAGTTCAAAGGTGCCAGACTCAACTGAGCCCTTCCTGGGGCTGGAGTCAACAGCACCAACTGTACAGCAGGTATCTCTGAGTGGCCCGGCATGGGTCATATTCTGCCAGTATCTCTGTGTTGAGGATCACCCTCGGTCAGTTTTCTTCTGCTGCTTTCTCGGCACCGGCTGAGAGTCCCTTGCAGGAGTGGTCATGTTCGGCACCAGGGATGACTGTCGGTGCCGGGAATACCAAGAAGCCCAAGGAACGTCTTTCCTTGGTGCCAGAGCAGAACAGCATTGCATCTGTCTAAGAGAAGCTGGTGTGCTTCTTACTGAGGCCAAAGTACTCGGTGCCAAGTTGGCCTGGCCTGGCTCTGAGGGAGGAGGAAGTACCACCTCCATGAAGAAGAGCTTAAGCCTGGTGTCCCTGTCTGTCTTAGTGCAGGGCCTGAATCCTTTACAGATCCTGCAGCGCTCCTGCACGTGGGCCTCCCGCACACACTTGAGGCAGCTGGAATGGGGGTCACTAACCAGCATCAGCTTATGGCATGACACACACAGCTTAAACCCCAGGGACTGAGGCATGCCCCAGTGCTGGGGGAGAGTTAACCACACTAAGCACGGTCCACTAATCTAACTAACTTACTAACAAACTAACTGAAACTTAACCACTACAAATAACTATGTACAGGCAATAGAACAAAGTCCACTGACAGAGGTACTTTGCAAGGATGAGCTGAAGTTCCAATGACTCACGGGTGGTAAGAAGGAATTGAGGGGGTGGCAGGCCCCTTTATACCAGTGCTATGAGCACACGACTCCAGGGGGCACCAGAACTAATCCGACAGATGTCACTGAGGGGAAAACTTTCTGGCGGCTCTGCTCGGGGCAAGTACTCACCTACTTTGGAATGGACATGAGCAAGCACTTGAAGGAGGAGAGATTTGGTACTAACAAATGTAAAGCCCTCCCCCCTCCCTCAGGAAAAAGAAATCTCATACACAGAAACAAGATAGGAATGGACTTAAGCACTTCCCCCATTACACTAAAGCAAGTCTGTTTTTATCTTGTCCTTCTTCTGTCCTAATATTACTTTTCATATAATTGAGTACTATATCACTGGGGGGGGGGCGCGCTAAGGGGAGAAACTTTCATAATTGAATTTCTAGCCTAACGAGGGTCCGTAATATGGAAATGTAAGAACCAGTATAAGGTGGTAAATAAGGATAAATGTGCTTCACTCTAACATTGAGAAACTCTTACAGCTATAGAAAATGTAAGCATCAAGAAGGTACATGGAAGCACTGAAGAATCTCAGAATTAATAACAGAAATCATTCATGCATATAAATTATGTTAACACTAAATTCAGTAACAAGACAGCAGTGTATTCCAGCTGAATTTAATTTTTACTGCAACCCTCCATCTTCATAAGCCACTACCTTTTGGGATTGTGCAAGGTTCCCCTGTGTAAGTGTTTAAAGAAAATTAACATGATTTTTTTTCCTTTTTCCTTTAGTCAAAATCCTTTTCTAGTGGCAGCATTTGGTGCTTGTTCTCTTACAAGGCAATGTAACAACCAAGCCTTTCAAAAATGTGGACGTTCAATGACTACATCTGATATGGTTTCAGAAGTTGGAACAGCTTTTAACAAACTTTTTGAAACCTGAAGCCAAAGCAGCAGAGTGGAAGGAAAGGAAGAACAATGGCTACAACAGTAATTACATTTACAGTAGAATATACATAAGTAATGCACCCTTTCAAGTGCTGTAGCAGCATTGGTATGCTAGGTAGTTTTTTTTTTTTTTAAGAATAGAAAAAATGATTAATGTAGATAGTTTTTTAAGAGTTTGGAATACAAAAAATGTTTTGGCTGAAATATGCTGTAGTTGCAGATCTGTTATATAATATAATAAAACTAAAGTGAAAGTATTCCTCTGTTCTTTTCATAGTTATTGAGCAATAACTAAAGTGTGTGTGAACTGCAAAAATGCACTTGATACTTAAGAAGAAAGTAAAATTCTTCCACCAGCTGAACTGAATTTCTTGGCTTGCACCAAGGTTGTCATGATTTTGTTATTAGACTCTGTATCTAGAATTAGCTACTGCACTTCATTTTTCTCCACATTAATATTTTTTCCCCTTTTTAAAGATGCCTCTTTGGAAAGGGAAAGCTTGGGAGTTGCTTTCAATTTTGAATGTAATTGGTTGCCTTTGCCCATTCTTAGACACTGAGGCAGCAATATCTGATTTGAAATTTTTGCTCTTCATTTTTCAGAGAAAATGAGGCTCTCGTTTTAAAAAGTAGAGGGGGGGGAACCCCCTTAAAATAAGGATTTACTCTAGAAGTGTTGGCATGAAAGGTAGGAATTATGTTTAGCTGAAATAATTTACTGTATATTCCATCTACTGCTCTAGACTAAAATTGAATATGGAACACAATGTGAAATGTAATCATTTGAAGAAAAGGTACTAGGTGTGGTGAGGAACTAGTGATATTTAAATGGTCAAAAATGTCAGTGGTGGTAGAAGGTTGAGTGCTTTTATGCCAGCTCAAAACAAGTTATAACTCAAACTGCTGGAGTAGAGCTCTGAGCACATTACTGTATGTATGCATATGTGGCTATTTATTGCCAGCATAAATAATAATTGAGGAGCCAGAAAGCGGCACTTAATTATACAATGTTAGTGCCATGCAGGCAGTCAAATACAGTTAGTCCACTAGGAGACTGTACTGGGCCCAGGGGATAGAAAAAAAGTGGGGGTGGTCAAGCCTTGGCTGTAGCAAGGTTTTTAAAGGCTTTTGCTGGATCATCATTTAACAAAGGCAGCACTTTAGTGTCAAGGAGGAAAGGTCAGCAGTTCCGTGTGTGTCTTGCTGTTTGAGTAGATGCAGGCAGGAATAAATCAGAAGTTGAGAGATTTGTGCAGTATGGGTTTCTTAAACTTCTGGACATACAGTTTAATATTGGGGTAAAACTAATTTATAGGGGGGAATCAGAAGTACATTTCTTGAAGTTTCAGTAAGTACCAATTTACTGTCCTATGGTTTAGCCTATAATCTAACTCAATGTGCATATTCATTAGAGCATAGGGACTAATTTTGTAAACTATCTACTACAGTAATTATTAGATGTTACATATTCATTTAAACCATTTTTCCAGTGGCCTATTTCTAGAATGGAGTTTAGTACCCTATATATTAGTCAGATTGCACTTTCACATCTTGTAATAACTTCCTTCAGTGAACACATTAAATCAGAAAGGCTCTTCTGAGTAGCTCTGGCCCTTATAATTCATATTTTTGGATGCACTGTGACTACTACCTCACCCCAATGCATTTTTGTTTTTTTTTCTAAACTGGTAACCTATTTTTAAAATAGGTTTTTATGTTTGCTCATTTTATTCTGTTGGGGTTCTAAGACTTTTAAAATTAGAGCAGTTGTTTACTCCTAAGAAAAGGCTTTGCAGTGTTTTACCAAAGCACTGGTTTGTAAACTATTTTCCTGGGGAACAGAAGCTATTGTCGTTTTCTCCCCTTGGAATGACTTTTGAACTCTAATTCCTAAAATCAAAAAGTTACAGTTTTAGAACAGTTGTTGAATTGATTTTAAAATGAGGTTTTTGTATTTGGTATGTAAGAAGTATTATTTCTAAATTACATTTGTAGGGAAAGCCAAATCAAATAAGACCTTTTAGGTTTTTGTTTTTTCAAAATGAAATTGCTTGATATCAGAGGTCAGTATAAATTTCAATTTGCCTTTGTTTTAACTATACACAGAAGTAACTTTGTTATTCACCATTGTATACAAATTGTTACAAGTTAATTTTAAAAGATTCTGGAAATGTAGCAAGTTTCTTTCCATAGGAAATAAAACTATAGCAAATAAAACAAAACTGTCATGTGTACTTTATTTGCAGTGGCTTAGTCACACAGCACCCACAGTAGCTGAAGAGACTTAGCTGAAGATGATTTATCCTCCGTACCCATTCACTTTTATTACTGACAGAGTTGATACAACTGATAATTTTTATATGAACGGTATCGTGTGTAGAGCTGGCTGAAATGTGGGATCACAAGAAATTTCTCAATTTGATTTTGTTCTGGGGCTCCCGGGTGTGTACCAGGGAGCCTGGAAGCCCTGACTCAAGATGGGTTTCCTGGATGACTTCATTGCATGATAGGACTGCCACAGACCCTGGAAATCCTGTGGTCTCAGTCTGCCAGGGAGCCAGCCAGGTTTCCATTGTAACCCTACCTGTGATTCAGTACAAGCCTGAACTTGACTCACTTTCATGAGACCCTTTAGCATTTTGTTGAAAAATTTCCAACCAGCTGTGTGTGTGCGAGAGAAACTTCCCTGCCTTCTGAAGAGTGCCAGTACCCAAAAACGGGGCAGGAAAACTGCTTGGTCGTGACCACTGCTTCTCTAGTCAAAGAAATGGTTAAAAAGCAAATCTTTAGCCTTTTGAATACATTACATTACTTCTGCCAGGACCTGTATTTTCAGAGGAGATCATTGTAGATCATCTAAAGTTACTTTCCCCCTCATATCCTTTCACAAATTGCTTTGTTTAAACACTGAAGAACTCCATACTGACTTCCAGATAATAGAATTTGAATGTAGACCTTTAACCCTATACTGCACTACCAGTTACCTAAACCATCCAGTTTTTTGTTTGAATATGAACTTCAGTACCCTCTTTGGGAGAGGTACACTATCCTTTTGGGATGGTTAGAAAGTATAAAATTCAGTGTAAGCATCCTGGCTTAAGTATAACAGAAAGCTGGTCTCTGTTCTTTTCAAGTTCTTATATTGCATCTAAATTCTAATTCCAACTTGGCCAATGATTTGCTGCAAGGTCTTTGGAAAGTCTATTAACATCAGTTTTCCTTCATACTCAAAAGTATATACTTCCCTTACAGAGGTGGTGAGAGGATTAATGATTCAGCGAGAGAGGTACTATACACGTTAAGAATTGATTTCTAATGCTGATAGTTCCTGAGCTTTCTCCACTACCATTGTTAGGGAACTGTAACTTATTTTGTGCAAAAGTGAATTAGAAATACCTGTGGCTATTTCTGATTCAAGGTGCCTGTAAGTTGATAGCATCTTTTACTTAACCTGGTTTAGGGCCTCATAGACCCTAATCTATATTATCTGATATGGAAAAAATCAGAAGTTTAAGAATTAGGCTTGTTCTATGCCTGTGAAATGTTAAAGCTTAAGGGCAAGAGAATATTTACCTCCCCCACCACACTTTTCCCTCTATGCCCCGCCCACATTTTGCCCCTGTGGCTGGTTCAGCAAATGGGTGTGGTGAAGCTGGTTGCAAACACAGGCTAAGTAGGGATAAGGGAGGGTTTCCAGCAGTAGAATACATTGAGACTAGCTCCATAGAAAAGTTCCTAGTTATCTTTTAGTAAGTGGAAGCCCTTTCCACCCTCCTACCTAACCCATTCTTGAAGTGAGAGCTGGTTTCTTTACAGGTTAAAGAACTCAGAGCAACAGTCTACATATTTTAAATGCTTGTTTTCATGGTATCTACTGTTAATTGTAACTTTATATTCCTGAGCCTAGAGCTGGAGGTGGTTATGGGGAATCTCATTGGAAGAGACTGAGGTCCTGCTCCTACTTCAAGTTATGCAAGTACAGACCCTTTTTTCCTTGTCTACAGTGGGGAAAAAGTGTGTTCTTAATAGGCCCTATGTCGGTGCAGAGTGCTGCAGCACCTTCTCTGAGACTTTGCACAGGTCTGCACTAGCAGATTAGGCTATAAAGCAGTTTAATATTTTAGAATAGTGTAGCTGAATTTTAAAAAACACTTTTTAGAAGAAGCCAGTCCTTAGTTTCTAAATTGCTTATGTTCCTTTTCCCCTTAGGATGCTGGCTTCTCTGCCCTCACAAACAACATACCGTTCTGTAAGATCGGCGCTTTCAAAATGTCAGCTGCAATTCAACTTTTTATACTGCTGGGCTGGGGAAAATGCAAGTCGTTCCTTTTTTAAAGGAAGCACCTGTAGTTCATCTTTGCCATGACCTGGAATGCCATGGGAGACTACAGATGGCTTAAGTGGCTTACTTATTTATATACTTTAATAGCAGTGTTTTATGGAGGTTTAAATAATGTAGAAGCCTGAGTACTATATAAGTGGGAACAAATTCAAAAGCAACTTAAATTTCACTGATAGTCAATGGGAGAGGGGCCTAAGTCACTTAAAGCACTTCTGCTAATTTTACCAAAAACTATAGGAGTAGTAACCTTGACAGCACCAGATGCTGTCCTGGGGCATCCACTCAAAGAGGGAAGTTGAGGGGGGGGAAAAAAGGCTGTTGGAGAAGAGTCTAGGTGCTGAGCTAGCAGATGAACTGGAGCCTGGGTAGGAGGTCAGGTGCTAAAAGAACAGGATAATAAAAGTAGGGGAGTGGAAAGAAGGAAAATAGAAAAGGTTTCAGCCTAGGAGAAGCAGAAAAAATAAACGTGGCTCCATGAGCGGACACTCCTGGTGAACAGAAGTAGAGGGAAGTAAAATCTACACTATAACAGTACCAAGGGGCCAGTAAACAAAGGAAATAAACAATTCTTAGATGAAAACAGTAAATGAGGGACCCACCCACAAAGGGTACATGAACAGGAGAATGCCTCTGTTGAAGAAATACAGTTCAAAGGTGCCTAATGGACACGTGAGGGCCCACTAGGTGAAAAAGGTACAGCAGCTGCAAGGAGCACTTCCTTTGGAAGAGAAACAAAGAACAGGACATGGAGCTGGACTTACAGCCAAGAAGAGGAAAAGTTGATTGTTCTCTTAAGTGACACAGTATAAGCGCTTTTGTTAACGTGTTTGGTATCTGCACAGACAAGAGTAGCATGTACAAGCTCAGAAAGGTTAATTTGTTGGTAGCCTATAGTTTATTATTATGATTATGGGGAATCTCATTGGAAGAGACTGAGGCTCAAGTTATGCAAGAACAGACCTTTTTGTCCTTGTCTGCAGTGGGGGAAAAGTGTGTTATGTTGTATATTTTTTTATGCTCCTGGTACAATTTGGGGGTTTTCCCTTAAGTTCTAAAAAAAAATTAGTCATTCCTTTTTGTCTTGGTTGCCTCTACCTCTCCTCAGTAAGCCTAGCTTGGTCACCACATAGGCTGGCTCCAGTGGAGTGGGCATGAATAATCAGCAGGAGCAAAGGGAACTTCTGAGCTGCACTCTGTTCTGAATACCTATAGAACATGTACCTATTTAAAATATGCAAACCTGGCTCATAAGCTAATTACTTGGATTATAGATCCCATTTTTACAGCTATTCAGTTGTGTTAATTGCTGCATTACTTGAACAAAACCACCTACGTTACTACCAGCTTATTTCACAATACATGCAGAAAAAGATAATGACTTAAAGGGAAAAAGCAAGTTGTGGCAAGCAGAGAGGTATTTAAGTTAACACTATTTATTAATAGACAAGTTTCTGCAGGGTTCCTTTTTGAAATTTTGATTGGGAAATAATTAATTTACAGTTGTTCCTAAAGCATTCACTACGACATGATCAATCCAATCATGTTCCTGTGCTATATCAGCTGCCGGTTTCAGTTCTTTGCTCTTCTCTTTGTTGATCCACCACTTCCCACGTAGAAGTAGTACCTCTGTCCTGAAAGAATAAATAAGTGGGTCAAACCTAGTAATTTTTTTGATTACACACAGTACTTTGAACCTGGTTAAATTATTTAAATCCCTAGAACCATAACACATGCCTGAAGTAGCCTAAGTGAACCTGAAACATTCTGTATTAAACTCAAACAGCAAAAATGCTGATTACATTTAAAAAAAACAAGTAGGTACTTGATTATTAGTTGTATTTCCAAGCTTCACTAGCATTGCTATTGATCAAGTTTAAAAAAAAAAAAAAAAAAAAGTGGTCTATCTTTTCACAGAAAATATCTTAAATTACTTTGTGTTAAGAGGCAAAGACTGAACAATTTTTCAAAATGATGGCTACATTATTGGGGGGGGAGTGGACACTCAGTTTTGTTTAAAATTAATTAATACGGCATTGACATGAGAAAAATATTGCAACTTCAGTTCTGAAACATTGCTGAGACCACATTGTGTGATAGAAGAAGTATATTGGATTAGATGATGAAGATACTCTGCCTATTGTTTTAAAAAACAATATTTAGTGTGTACCTTCTCAAACTAAAGTCATCAGACTAGGTTTTCATGTTTATAACTTTTGCAGAAATAAAACAAAATAGGCCTCCTTTATAGCCCCTAAATGAGAATAAACTGCCTAGTACATTTTGAGCTCTTTAAACTTTAAAAGAATGATGCAAGGTTGAATATTTTTAATAAAGTATTATCTTAGTATGATAGTCCAACTAGTCACTTCTGCCTCCTATTATTACCTAGCCATTCGATTGCAGTTTTGGGAAATAAACTGAAAGTGCCTCTGAAGAGTTCAACAGGCCAGTAATGGAATTTTCAGATCTACCGAGTTTGACTGGTAGTCATGAGGGATATTTAAAGTAGTATGCAGAATTAAATACATATAGAACAGAAAATTAGAGTTTGATACATGAGCAGATTAAACATAGCAATAGGTTATTTAATTGTCAGCATGAACTGTGTTAGTCAAAAGAATTCAGTTCTGTTAAACCTGAAATAAGTTTTTTTACAGACTTACGTGAAGTACATGCCAGAGTTACTGGATAATCTTACTCAGTTTTTTAAATAATGTAACTTTAATTAATCTGTTTGTATCAGCAAGAAGAGTGAGACACTGGACGAAATCCGTACCTTCAGTATCTGAGCCAATAAAGGGACAAATCCTTTTGTAACATGATATTATGTAAATCAGATTTTGAGGATAAATTTTTAAAGAAGTTTGAATATTTTGATAGTTTAAGAAAATAAGCTTTCAGGAAAAAAGGACTTTAGTGATTTAATGGAGGCTAAATTCAAATTAATAAAAAGACTAACTTATTAGCATTCTAAGACTTCGAATTCGGAATTTTCCTGGCTCTTCTTTAGTGCAGGTACTATCAAGATTATTTTTTTTAAGTGGTTACATTTGACAGATTCCAAATAGTTCTTACATTCTTAATTTAAAAAGACAGCAGGAAGATGTCTCACTTTATAACCACGGCTGTCTCTACATGAGGCTTTTTTGTCAGTAATTTCCCACCACGGGTCCCAATAAAAGTGCTGGTGTAAATAGGATTCAGGTGGCCACCAGCATCTTTTCTCAGCAACGTTCCTGCTGTTGCTGAAACAAGGGGATATTTTTGGCACAAAAAAGTGCAGGCAAGGCCATACAACGAATAATTTGTGGGTAAGACTTTGTCAATATAGCTCTATAAGAAGTTTAAATGGAAACAAGTAAAATAGCATAAAGTGTCTGACCAAATCGATCATCTGTTTTAGACTGTAGTTTCTTAAATAGAAATGCATCTGTGTCACTGCTAGTGCCAGTTCTAAGTGATGAGCCTCAAAAGTTAATTGGCTCAGTTTTGCAGGGGATGTCTGACTGTAGCACAGATCTGAATACTTGTGCTACAATTACAGGGCTGAAGCGTTGAAAAGGACAGTAAGGCAAGAGGAATGGGAGGAGCAGTATTGGATTGAGGGAGATTAGGTAAGGTCTTGAAGGTGAGAAGGCACCTCTTGAAATGATGGAAGAAGAGAATGAGCCTATTAAGGTGGTTTTTTAAGGGGAGATATGGCTGGAGAAAGGGGAAGGAAAAATAATTCAACAGTGGCATTAGGGATAGACTAGAGGCAGAGAGAAGGGCTAGAAAAGAAGGTGGCTACAAGCACTTGGGACAGTGCAGAAGGAATGGAGCTATTTAAGTGAGGGGACTGAGGTTGCTTTTCACAATGACTTCTGGGGGGAAAGCCCCACCTTCCTATCCAAAACCAAAGTTAACGAAGAGCATGAAAGATCAGTGCAAACAGTGTCCCCGCTTCTTGTCAAGCCTACTCCAAATTGCTACCATTCTACATCATAACCATTGCTGGCCCTTGTTTAATCCAGCCAAAAGGCCAGATGGGGATTTCAGAACATGGCAGAGGATGTTTTAACAGCTAAATAATACGCTCTCAGTAATTACAGAAGTAGCCATAGCTACCGTAGAGAGGTGGGGGGAGAATATAAAGCTAACCGATTGATCGTACATGACCACTTCATTTCTACCCACTACTAGTCCAAATGCACGCAGCGTAGAGCACAGTACTGAGAGATGCTGACAAAGGGTGTGAAAAGAGCAAAAATAAGTGCTGTCTGACACTGGAGAAAGTCCAGAGAAGAGCAACAAAAATGATTAAGGTCTAGAAAACATGACCTATGAGGAAAGATTTAAAAAATTGGGTTTGTTTAGTCTGGAAAAGAAAAGACTGAGAGGGGACATGATAATTTTCAAGTACATAAAAGGTTGTTACAAGGAGGAGGGAGAAAAATTGTTGTTCTTAACCTCTGAGGATAGGACAAGAAGCAATGGGCTTAAATTGCAGCGAGGGTGGTTGAGGTTGGACATTAGGAGAAACTTCCTGTCAGGGTGGTTAAGCACTGGAATAAATTGCCTAGGGAGGTTGTGGAATCTCCATCATTGGAGATTTTTAAGAGCAGGTTAGACAAACAGCTGTTAGGAATGGTCTAGATAATACTTAGTCCTGCCACGAGTACAGGGGACTGGACTAGATGACCTCTCGAGGTCCCTTCCAGTCCTACGATTCTATGAATTACTAAAGGAGTTGCAAAGACAATATTTTCTCAAACCTTTACGTTGATTCCAAATGCAGCAAGGTCTCGTCGCAGGTTGTCACAAGCCTGCAGAAGGGGTTCTCGCTCCAGCAATAGCTGCCGTCTTGTCTCTTTCTCTTCCTGTTTTGTTTCCTTTGCTAGAATGGTACCTTCTTCCACCTGCACCGCTTCTGTTGCTCCAGGCATAGCAAGAGCATAATTCCGCACCTTGACACGGAAGCTCACTAGTTCATCAATCACACTGGAAAGCGTAGCTGAATTTTTGTTTTCTGGAACAACCTATAAATCAAAAGCAGCAGCATTAAAATATTGCATCAGAAAATGAGTTAAGCAGTATTCATTCAACAGAATACATTCTGAAATAAGGCCTTGTCTACACGCAAGGCATGTGTACATTGCAATCAGGAGTCTGATTATAGCACAGGCTGGCATACCTCCACCAGCTTTTATCAAGCTAACACAGTTAAAACCAGTAGCGTTGTTGCAGTGATGCAGCCTCTACAAGCTGCCAAGGACCCTGGGAACATACTTGTATTACATGTTCATGCCATCATGTCTTCACTGGTATTTTGAACTGTGCAATGTAGATTAAAGCTGGAGCAGGTAATGCTAGTCCATGCTGCAATCACACTTCTGCTTGCAGTGCCGGCAAAGTTGTACGGCTTTAGCTATACTTGACGCAGTTATAGTGGTGTAACTGTGCTTATGCTAGTGTAACTTATTCCGGTACAGGAAGGGGAATGAGCTATATTGTTGTGAGGCACCTTTGCACCAGCATCTTATCCATTTCCAAATCCCTCCTTAAGACTTGACTTTCAGATGCCCACAGAAACTTCCAACATCCAACAACGACTAGGCAGGTGGCAAACAGACAACTACTCCGGGCTTGTCTAAACCGGGAAGTCATTCCAGAATAGCTATTCCTGATTAACTCCATCTGTGGATGCTTTTATTCTGAATTAACTTAATCCACTTCCAAAGGGAATGGATCTGGCATGTTTGTAATAGATCCAAACAAACTGTCATCCCTTTATCAAGGCATCATTTCCATTCAATTACAACAAACTCTCTTCCAGAGAAACCAGGCACAGAGTTCTCAGTGTTCTAATCCTACCCCACACCAACATCTTCAGCACCACCTGAAAGCCCGAGAGAACCCATACAGTATGCAAAAGTTCAGAAAAGCGTATATCAAGCGAGGTACAAAGGGCACAGAATGCAGATGAACATGATTCCCCCAAATACAGTATGTCACCAAAAAACACAACAAATGCATAAAGCAAATGTGTGGACTAATAGCCAGCTCCTAACATACACAGCTGATCAGAAGCCAAATACAGAAGCTGCTCTAACTAACACAGTAATACAAAGGAACCACCTCAATTTATGGCTGAAAAGTTACTGCTTTTAAAAGGCTTGTGTGTGTATATACTATAAATAAATAAATAGAGGTTTGTTTGAATCCATAAAAAAATTATGATATGGATCTGCTACCTCACAAAAGGAAATTTGCTCCTTGTTTAGAACTGAATAGCATCTGCAAATTTTAGGACCTACAGAAAACAAGCCTGGAACAGCTCTCTCAGCTCCTGTCCCATTTATTTTTTAAATATATAGTATTGGATTATTGCCTTTGGCTTTTAGCGTCTCTCCGCATAGCACTCTTGCACTGGCGTTTCACTGGTTTCCTTTTCTTCCCCATTTCTACCTTATCGAGTACTTAAGGACCTGTCACAAACATATTCTTGTTTCACGCCCCAAACTCGTTTCCACCGCACCAATGCCGCAATAGAAGAGGCACAGGAATATTCAAGAGCAGAATTCAGCCCATACTTTGTTCTATACTGTTCAGCTGTTTAATTTTCCTTCTCTTCTAAACCACACAATTTACATGTGTATCAGTGCAGATGCTTCCCTCGCTGTTTCTGCATCAGTTACAACAATCAGAACCACCAGTTTTACCTAGATGGTGCTTATATTTTAGTAAGATGTTCTGTAAGATGTAATGCCGCTGCTGTTACTATATTGTTGTTATAATACAAACAATAACACCTATGATAGATCTTTAGAGCGGTTTCATACCTGTCTGTCTCCAAGAGATATTCCAACAGTGTTAAAGAAGTCCTCCATATAGGAAAGCATGGTTCCATACACAACAGGGCTTCTAGGAGATCCACCTTCCTGTTACAAATCACAAAAACAAAGCTGGCTGACCAATACAGTTTATTGCAGGCCTCAAGCTGCCAATATATGGTTTGAAGTCTATGGCCTTGACTATCTGGGAAAATTTTTACCAGTTATGCTAGTAAAATCCACCCATGTGGAGAATTATTCTGGTAGAAGAGGGATTTTTTTCAGTTTCACTTATGTCATTTGGGAAGGCTTTTAAGTTAAATCATAGACACTCCTATACTGGAATAAGAGTGTCCACGCCAGGGACTCATAACTATCACATTTTAAATTCCTGCTTTAGGGTATTAAAAATAACCCACACACCCTTTTCCATGTAGACAAGGCCTATGAGCATGAAGCAAAATGAAAACTAAATTAACAGCTGAAGGTTTTTCAGGTTAATTAATTACATCAACTGCTTCAAACGTCACCTTTTGTCATGCTGAGTTAGGCACCATGAAGGCCATTTTCAGACACCCTGGCAGTATTTGGCTGCAAGACAGTGGTGGTCGCCCGAGGAACAGCATTTGTAAACATGGATGCAGGCACATTTTCTCCTTTTATATTTACCCAACATGAACTCAACATTCAAAATTAACATGACAAGAACAGAAGAAAAGATTTATGGGGACACTAAGGCTGGCTAGCAAAAGGCAACGGCAAAATATTAAGTTGGAGACCGGTGTGTAGTGAGGTGCATCAAAATGAGGTATTTGGTGAGGTTTTATTTAACATCTTCATTAATGACTGGAATAAGCCATAAATAGCTTGAAATTTGCAAAGGACACTAAACTGGAAGGAGCTAGAACCAGCAGCCAGGAAAAAAAATGCAAATGGATCAAGAGCGATTAGGAACATGGGAAAAAAGCAAACAATGACATGAGTTCAGTTTAGGGAAATGCAAGCACATATAGATTAGCTGTGTGTGTGTAGAGTACAGGGACTATCGACTACATGTGTAGCTACATGCTGCAGTGAAAGGCAGATGGTGTCCACACTTGTCATTGCGGTGGGCAGACAGTGGGGAAAGGCTCCAGCAGCAAGATACTACACTGCTAAAAAGAGTAGTGTTGACGTTGGAGGCACTGCTTGGGCATACAGGGAGCCATGTAGGATACATCCCCTAAGGTTCTGGCATGTAACGACACTCTACTCGCCTAAACCGGTGCCTCACCATCCATGCTGCTGTTTATATCCAGGCTAGGAGGACGTGCAGGGTATGTGCTACTCTGCACACTGCCGTAACAACTGTAGACGTACCTTCAGAGGAAAAAACCCAACTCACCGATACTCCGTAGGAGACAAAACATGGAAAATAGTAATGTTCAAAGAGATGCACAGAGCAGTCAAGTGTAACTGCCCCTGGAATAGTGCATCCAATTCTGGGCATGACATTACCAGAAAGATTGTTTCTGAATTTCCTTTAATTATCAATTGAAATGATCCAAAGGGTGAGGGGGGCTTGTTTTGTTTGAATTCAAACAGCTGGGTTATCCAGGACTTAAACTACAAACTGGTCTGACTCAGGGATTTGCTCAGTGGCTCAGAGAAGAACTCTATAAAGAAAGGGAAAGACTGCGACTAAGTCCAGATCTCAGAGACTGGTGCTGCTACAGGACTACAAGGAGACAGGGTTTAAAAAATAAAATCTGAAAATGAGTTATTACTATATTCAACCTCGCCCATCTCATCCCCAGTAAAAACAAACTGCGAACGCCATGAGACTGGTAATTAAGCAGTCAGGGACAATGAAGCAGAGAGGTTAAGTATCTGACCCAAGGCCAAAGATAGCATCTTTGCCAAAATTAGGATCAGAACCCAGGAGTCCGTAGGGCTGTGCTTTTACTTTATTTCTACCCTTGAACTCTTGCAATCAGCCACCCAAAGCCTCCTCTGCTTCAGCATCAGGTTTTAACTGGGGCCTCAAATTGCCAATGTATGATCTAAAGTGTAGCTGGAGCCTTAGAGGGGCAGTTTGAGACCACATTTATGATTTGCCGATAGCAGAGGCAACTGGTGAAGGGTGAATAAAACAAGTGCTGTGTTAACCGCCATTGCCACCCCATGCGCTTGGAAGTCCTAGTCATAACAATGACTTTTTTACAAAATAAATCAATCAATCCCCAGTCCACTCTTTATCGGTATTAAGGGGGTAGAAAGCAGGTATGCGCAACAAGCATTAAAGCCTGTGGCACATGACAACACCCTCAGGTGTCTTTCAAAAGTCTTCCCTATGAATACAAGGCAGCAGGAGAGAAACGTGCTTTGGACACAGTGAAGCATAAAACAATAGCACAGAATTCTAGCGATGCAGTCTGGACAAATGTGTGTCTTTAAGGTCAACAATTTGTAGAGCTTTGTTTCTGCTGGTCTGTTGTGTGAACAATAAACTAATCTGTCTGAATTAAACAGTAGGACTGTAGACAGCTGTCATTTTCTGATCTCTCTATCCTAATGGGTTACCTTAGTAACAGCCTTAAGCTGTCTGTTGCCATGGTGAATGAGGTCCATAATTGCAGCAACAGCCCTGGAGGTGTCAAAGTCATCTGCAAATGCAGCCTTTACATTTGCTTTTGTGTTGGCCAGGCTGAAAAAAGAAAAGGTAAGGATGGACAAGTTGCCAGCAAAGTACTGAATTCATCTACTACCAGCCAGAGGGAGTCATCTAAATGACATTGTCATTTTGGTCTAGGGTGACCAGATGTCCCGATTTTATAGGGACAGTCCCGATTTTTGGGTCTTTTTCTTATATAGGCTCCTATTACCCCCCACCCCCGTCCTGATACGGTCACCCTATTTTGTTCCTAGCTGTACCATAATGGGCAATGCTACAGCACTCAGAAGAGAAGAAATTTTTCAGTGCAAAAGAGGAAAGCTATGTCTATCCAAAACTGAACTGTTACATCCACGCAGGAAATAGGACATCATAATTCGCAGTTGTCAACGGCTACATGAACAATGTTTGACCATTCAGCTATCATCATTTGGGAAACTCATTTATAATTTTAAAAACTAACAAGTTTGCTTGGTTGGTTTTTTTTTTAGCAGTCCATCTTTCACACTAACTGTGGGTCTGTCTGCAGGAGCCAAGTTGCATGTGGCATCCCAAAGCGTTGCAAAAGAGCGGACTTGGAGTCAGCGAGGCGCTTTGGTGCAGCACTGCATGCTGCATCAGAGGACACAGGTTCAGGAGCAAGCTCTCTTTTCTCATTTGCGGCGCTAGTGGGACTCGAACACCGCGTCTGTGCAATACCTGGCTCAGAGGGAAAGGCCTGAAGGCCCTTTGTTACAGAGAAGCTTCGGGGTGTCAATTTGGGAGGTGCTCTTGCCCTCTCCTCCCCAGTGGAAGAATCAATGCTATCAGTGCATTTATTAGTAAAAGGGGATAAATGGCAACTTGTAAACAGTGTGTGGCTGTCAATGGCCTTCTCTCCTACACTGCTTATCAAGCTTCTGTTCATTCCCACTGATCTCAGTACGTCATTTGACATGAATGATTGCACCACAGCCTTCTTGAGAGCCTCAAACGTTATGCTGGCATCTCTGGCTCCCTTCTAACTCTGTTTTGCTCCTCCCTTTGTAGTCATTCTGTGTCTGGTGGCAATTGCTCATGAGATGATAGACCAGGGATCGGCAACCTTTGGCACGCGGCCTGTCAGGGAAAGCCGCTGGCGGGCCGGGACGGTTTGTTTACCTGCAGCATCCGCAGGTTTGGCCAATCACAGCTCCCACTGGCCGTGGTTCACCGTTCCAGGCCAATGGGGGCTGCGGGAAGCAGCGGCCAGCACATCCCTTGGCCCACGCCGCTTCCCGCAGCCCCCCATTGGCCTGGAACAGCGAACCGCGGCTAGTGGGAGCTGCAATCGGCCAAACCTACGGACGCTGCAGGTAAACAAACCGGCCCGGCCCGCTAGTGGCTTTCCCTGATGGGCCGCGTGCCAAAGGTTGCCGATCCCTGTGATAGCAAAAATCACTCTCTGTGTCTTCAGGGTCATGCCCCACGCAGCTGTGATCTCATTCTTCCCTATACCACCTTTTTTCTGGCCCTCTCCACGTCCCACTCTCTCCTCTCCTCCATGTCAGAACTCAATTGAGAGGTTATGTCAGTCAAGAGGAGCAAAGGAACCTAGGTAAGGCTACACTACGTACACACCATGCATCAGAGTATAGTAGACTATGCAAAAGTGCATCAGCTAAAGGAAGAAAGGGGAAAAAGCAATCGGAAAGTGAAAAGGAAGAGGATGTTGCTTCTCACTCTCCCCCTTTATCTTGACCAGATGGATTTTTGTACAGCTTTTTAATGACATGCAATGTGGCACAGAGTTCAATCCCTCATAATCAATCAGGAGTTCACAAATTACCCTTCATATAATCAGAATCTTCAAGTGATACAATATATATATTTGCACTCACATCTCCCACAGTACATCTTCCTTAATGGGGTCACACACCAGCTGTCCTTTCATATAAGCATTTGCATCACTAATAAAAGAAGAGATGGCCTGAAGGAGGTTCTTTGCGTCATTCATGCTGTCATCACCAAATTCTATTGCTAAGAAAATAAAAAATTCATTTAGATGTTATGCTACAGAAGATACTGTGCAACGTATAGCGGAAACAGGGCCATGAGAAAATATTACAAGAAATACGAGTTCTTTACTATTTATCTGTCACAGCAAAAGTTTTGTTAAATTACCTACAAACTTAACTAAAGGCATTAATCTTTAGGCATATTAGGTTTTATGGTTCTAAAACAATCCAGTAATTAAAAATGGCACAGCACATATTTATAGAAAGCAAATACAATGGCCCAAAGATTATTGAGAAAAACCTATCTGAAGCAGAATCTGATATTTTACAATTGTCTTTCATGTACTGAATCTTTCCATCTAGTACAGTGCTTCTCAAAGTTGGGCCGCCACTTGTTCAGGGAAAGCCCCTGACGGGCTGGGCCGGTTTGTTTACCTGTCGCGTCCGCAGGTTCGGCCGATCGCGGCTCCCACTGGCTGCGGTTCGCCGTTCAAGGCCAATGGGGGCTGCAGGAAGCGGCGCGGGCCGAGGGATGTGCTGGCCGCCCTTCCCGCAGCCCCCATTGGCCTGGGATGGCGAACCGTGGCCAGTGGGAGCCGCGATCGGCCGAACCTGCGGACGCGGCAGGTAAACAAACCAGCCCGGCCCGCCAGGGGCTTTCCCTACACAAGCGGCAGAGTGGCTTTGAGAAGCACTGATCTAATAGGCACCCCAAAATAGTTAAACTAGCCATATGTGTAATTACCACCAAAAAATTAAGTATATAAAAATCAAGAATAAATTATCACATCTCCTGATGTGTAATGCAAAATACTTACCTGTTTTTAAAGAGGCATACATATTATATGTTTAATTAACCGTAACAACATCTTCAGTCCATCATACCAATGTGTTTCATGGAGCTTGGTATTGCACTAAGAGGGATTCTAGTTTTAGCCTATGTGAAAGCTCTGCAATTAAAGTCAGGGCTTACTAATAAATATTTGCTTCAGATAGAAAAAAAAAAATCTGCTCAGGTTTGAACCACAGTTTCTGATAAGTGCTGAGAACAATCCATCTTTGGCTACACCTGCAAATAAACCATGGACAGCACCAGTCCATCTGCACCCACCACTGACATCAGCTGCCAGCTGCGGATCATCTTCCTAAATTACACAAAGTTATACATATTTTAACTTACACTGCAATATTGGAGCCAAATTCAGCTCTCGTATAAGTGGGCGCTACTCACATTGAGTTATGGCCACTGGAAGTTGTGCCCACCAACATCAGGGCTGAATCTGAACTTAATCCTCTAGAGAATCAAGTCAGAGTAAGGTACACAGCCTTTACATACCCACTGAACATAAGTAGGGCCCTACCAATTTCACGGCTGTGAAAAACGTGTCACGGACCATGAAATAAACCCTTCCCAGTGAAATCCGATGTCCCCTTGTTCCTAGGAATGCCCCAGCAAAGGGGCCTCCTAGCTCCAGCTGGGCTGGGGAGGGACAGGACTTGTCCATCCCCTGCACAGCTGCTCTGGGGGAAGAGAGGAGGAAGATCAGACACACCTCAACCTCTAGGAACCTCCTGCGGCTGCAGGAAGCTCTGTGGTTGCTGCCTTCAGAGCCTAGCTCTGAAGGCAGCACAGAAGTTAGGGCAACAATCCTGCAACCCCCCTACAACAACTTTGTGACACCCCCCACAATCCCATTTTGGGTCGGGACCCCCATGGTTACACCACCGTGAAATTTCAGATTTAAACACCTGAAAATGTGAAATTTACCAATTTTCAAATCCTATGGCCATGAAATTGACCATAATGGACCGTGAATTTCGTAGGGCCCTAAACATAAGTAACACTGCTTTGCCACATATACCTGTTTTCTGACTAACTTACACCCGAAGTATAGTTTATTATAGTGTACCGCTCCTTATATCAGTGCTTAGTTTGACCTACAGTTTCCATGGCAATCTCCCTCTGGCTCCACAAGCACATGCGTTACAACAGTCTGCTTTACAACAGTATGACTACACAACACTGAGCAAACACACACACACCATTTAGAAAGGTAAACAGTATGTGCAAGACAGAGTTAAAACTGTGGTGGAAGCCATAGGCCAGACCTGATTTCACTGACACCAATATAAATTCAAAAACAAGTTAACAGCTTAAACAGAATCTCTCTGGATTTACCCCCAATAGAATAGAGGTCAAAATCTGGCTCTATATTTGAGAGCTTCTCAACTTGTGGACGATTAAAATCTGTCAATGTCGCATTAACGTTGGTTTCAAAAATAAAACTTTACTGTGTCTTTCAAATCAGACATTTACTTTTTTTTTTTTTTCGTTAAAAAAGTTACAGAAATTGGATATCAATTTTTATCCAAATAAGATTACCCAATTAATTACTCTGGACACAGGAACTGTAAGATAAGCACACATGATAAATGTTTAATACAGTGAAGTCCACTTTGATTAAAGCAATTCTTTTTCACTGATTTTTGCCTATCTACTACACTACAATTACGGTCAAGTACAGATGCACAGTCCAGTTCCAATGTGTTTAGTTCTAGAGTGGAAGACGGGTGGATCACTCCAATATTGCGCTGTTCTGTACGCTATCCCTGAAGCTCTGGTACTGGCCACTGTTGGGAGACAAGATTCTGGGCTAGATGGACCATTGGTCTGATCCAGTACAGCAGCTCTTGTGTTCTTATGTTCATACATTCATGTCTATAATCACCTTGGATTAAGTCCCTGAGAAAGTTCTGTCTCCTGCACAAACAAGCTTTATCATCCTAATGGACAGCTCCATTGTGCCAGAGGAGCAGAGTTGTTAACCACTGTCCATACCTCAGAGTTTCAGGAGATCATTAACGAGCCTAGACCATTAGACTCCTGTGATAAATAAAATGGGGGAGGGGTAGCTCCCTTTTGCGGACACCCAGCTAGCCCGTTAGCTATAGAATTCCTCTTAGTAGCTGTTCTCTACTTGCTTTACCTGTAAAGGGTTAACGAGCCCATAGGTAAAAGGAAAGGAGTGGGCACCTGACCAAAAGAGCCAATGGGAGGGCTAGAACTTTTTAAACTTGGGGAAAAACTTCTCTTTGTGTGTGTGTTGTGGTTCTCCGGGAAAGAGGGGAACAGGGAGCAGTTATGCTGTGAGAAGCTAAAAGCAAGGTATGAAAAACCATCAGATCATACCTAGAGATTGCTTATCTGAAACCCCAGATATGTAAGTAAATTAGGGAATGTCTAGGAAGACGCAATTAGGTTTATTTCTGTTTATTTCTTATTGGCTTATGGACTCCTCTGTGCTAACCCCAAATGCTTTTGTTTTGCTTGTAACCTTTAAGCTGGACCTCAAGAAGGTTATTCTTGATGTTTAATTTTTGTAAGTGGTTTTTTTAATTCTAGCAAAAGCCTAAGTTCCAGATATATTTTCTTTCTTTTTGTTTTTAATAAAATTTACCTTTTTTAAGAACAGTATTTTTTGGTGTGTGTGTGTGTGTGTGTGTCCTAAGAGGTTTGTGCATACGTTGTTTAATTAGCTGGTGGCAACAGCTGATTTCCTTTGTTTTTCTTTCTCAGCTCTTCCCCAGAAGGGGGGTTGAAAGGGCTTGAGGGTACCCCACAGGAAGGAATTTCCAAGTGTGCCTTTCTGGTTTCAAAGGGGTTTTTTTGCACTTGGGTGGTGGCAGTATCTACCCATCCAAGGCCAGAGAGAAGCTGTAACCTTGGGAGTTTAATACAAGCCTGGAGTGGCCAGTATTAATTTTTAAAATCCTTGCAAGCCCCCACCTTCTGCACTCGAACTGCCAGAGTGGGTAATCAGCCCTGACAACTCCTGACTCCCAAGTCTGTATTCTAACCACTAGAATATGCCTCCTCTTAAAGACAGCTATCATAGGGTCGTTGGGCCAAAAGTAGGCTAACAGAGCTTTTTGAGGAACAAACAAAGGAGAGCAAGGAGGTACAAAGAACTCAGGCAGAATTTCTCTGCATTAAGTAATTTATATAGGAAGCAGTTGCAAAAGGCAGCATACAGAAGCAAATAATAAAAAAAGCTTTAAAAATGAATTAAACAGTGGGGACAGATGGATAGACGGACACACACAAATTGGTTTGCAACAGCTAACTCAAGAGAGGAAGACAGACTCTGGCTTTTTATCTTACCTGATAAAGTGGAGGTGTACACCCTGAAATGCTCCTTCCACCGATATAACTCCCCTGCCATGCCGATATAATAAAACCACCTCGACGAGCAGTGCAGAGCTTTCTGCGACGTAGATAGAGTGACGCAGTGTCAGTGTAGACACCTCACTAGGTTATGTCACCCTAACTGGCCTCCAGGAAGTGTCTCACAATGCCCATCATGACCCCTCTGGTCAGCAGTTTGAACTCTGCTGCCCTGGAGGTACACAGGTAGGTGCCCCTCCCGCATTTAAAGGCCTGGGAATTTTTGAAATTCCTCTTCCTGTTTGCTCAGCGTACACAGTTCACACTGCATCTTCCCAGCTGACCCTGATGGCTTTATGCAGAAGGCACGCTCCCAGGTGGAGCACACCGGAGCTGCTGAGTATATGGGGAGAAGAGGTTGTGCAGTCGCAGCTTTGTACCAGCCATAGGAATTTCGATACCTACGGGCTGATTGCTAGCGCCATGCAGGAGAAGGGGCACGAAAGGGACACGCAGTAGGCAGGCGTACCAGAAGGCAAGCAAGTCAAACCGTCGCTCTGGTGCAGTGCCAAAGACCTGCTGCTTCTAAGGAGCTGGATCCTTGGCGACGATGCCACCTCCACTGCCAAGAGCCCCGTGGATACTTCGGGGGAACTGGAGGCAGCGGCCAGTGGACTCAACCCCAATGAGGAAGTGGTGGATGAGACGGTGGAGCTGGAGGACGAAGCGGCACATGTGGCAGGGTCATCCGGTGGCGGGGTGAGTAAGGAACTCTTCTCCACTCTGGAGGGGTCTAGCCAGTCCCAGTACTCTGAGTATGGCGCACAGCATGCAGGAGAGGGGAGCTCCAGGAAGTGCTTATTTTACTTTGAGAGTGCATAGTGAGACGAGATTGAGCTCTCATGTACTTTTTTATATGGTAGAGGAGGGATTAGGGACAGAAATTAAAAACCGAGCCTGTGCATCTACACAGTGGGGCCAGGATGGAAAAGTTTGTTAATGTACACGGGGATGTCTCTGGAATCCTCCATAGTGATCTCTAGGAAAAACTTTCCTGTAGGTATTCTGCAATCCTCTGCCAAAGGTTCCTTGGGAGAGCTGCCTTGTTTCTCCCCTCGCTCTAGGAAACTTTGCTGCGTCACCTGGCAATTATTTCTGCAGGGACCAGAGCAGCACACAGGCAAGGGGCATACAGAGCCAGTCTGCAGCCACATGCATGCAGGAGATGCTCCCTGGCATCCTGGGTTACCCTTAGGAGTGAGATATCAGGTTCAATTACTCTAGCCTGTGGAAAAGGGTACCCATATTCAGAATAGATTACCTAACCGCTTATAATAACCCCCCTTCACAAACCACCCTTTGTCCCTTCTTGCCCTTTCTCCCTTGTCCACCCCCCTTCCCGCAAATTCACCATAATTGGGACTTGCGGCGACCTGTGTGCTAGCCAAGGGACAGTGAGAAAGAAGCGTATGTGTAATTTTTGTGATTCACGGCTGTGAGCGCACTCACAATACAGTCTCTGTTCATTATTTCTTTGCCTTCTGCAGATGTGCCCTTGAGAACACACTCCTCCACACCGGTGGAGCGCCTCCATCAGATAAGGCAGTGACCCAGGAGGAGTAAGGAGGAGATGTTTCACGAAGTGCTGCAGTCAACAGATACACCACATAGCAAAATGAGCATGGAGGGGGACAGTTAATGAAAGACTGAGGCTGGAAAGCCAGGAAAGTACACAGGGGCAGGAGCGGATGATAAAGCTCCTGGAGAACCAGACAGAGATGTTAAAGTCCCTCATTAGCCTGCAATCAGAGCAAATCCATGCCCAACTCCCCCTCCGGCTACTACAGAACTCCGGTCCATGCCCTCCCCAAACTCCCCCACCGCATTCGTTGCGTGTTCCTGGTCCCTCGCAGTACCCCGTGCACACCACACCTGGAATTACACCCAGCTGTAAGAGCCCTAACTGCGAGACTGTTCCTCATTTTCATGTCCCATTTGTCTGAAAGTTTGTGTTTTAGCCCATTATTAAACTTGAGTCTTTATTTGTGACATACATACATCGCTCAGTGTGAACATTGAAACACAGTGGCTGTAGGTAGGAATATTTGCTCCTTGCAATAATGCTCAAGAAGTGATCACTACAGAGGTAATTCATGGCAGCCTGACCAAATGCATCACATACAGACACACTACTGGGAATCATTGTCAAGATGCTCCTTCAAAGCCTCCCTGATTCGAACAGCCTCCCACTGCGCCCCTCTAATTGCCCTTGCATCTGGCTGCTCAAAATTAGCAGCCAGCCAATCAGCCTCAGCACCCTCCCCGGGGAAACTTTTCCCGCTTCGATTCGCAAATATTATGCAGAGTACAGCAGGTCGCAATGATCTTCCTCATTGAGATCTAACCGGCCAAAAATAAAAATAAAAACCAGCACCAGCAACCTTTTAAATCGGCCAAAGATAAAGTCAATGGTCATTCTGCATCTGCAGAGCCTGTTGTTGAAGCGCTCCTTGCTACTGTCTAGGTTTCCCGTGTAAGGCTTCATGAGCCATGGGAGCAAGGGGTAGGCAGGGTCTCCAAGGATCACTATGGGCATTTGCACGTTCCTCCATTGGAAAATTCTGGTCTGGAAAGAAAGTCCCAGTGTGCAGCTTTCTATATAGTTCAGTGTTCCTAAAGATGCATGCTTCATGCACCTTCCCTGACCAACCCGCACGGATGTCAGCAAAACTATCCCGGTGATCCACCAGCACCCACAAGACCATGGAGAAGTAGCCTTTTCAGTTGATGTACTCCATCGCAAGATGGTCGGGGCCAAAATTGGGATTTGTGTTCCATCTATCAACCTGCCGCAGTTAGGGAATCCCATTGTCTCGAAGCTATCAATTATTTCCTGCACATTACCCAAAGTCACAGTTCTTCGAAGCAGGAGGAAATTAATGGTCCTATATATTTGCATCCCCGTAGCCCCCACCATAGACTTTCCAACTGCAAACTTATTCGCAACTGACTGGTAGGCAGTCTGAAGTTGCCAGCTTCGACATACCGATTGCCACTTGCTTTTCCACAGTGAGGGCAGGTCTCAGTCTGGTGTCCTTGTGCCGCAGGGCAGGGGCGAGCGCTGCACACAGGAAGGTGGCTTTGTGCATCCTAAAGTTCTGCAGCCACCGCTCATCATCCCAGACCTGCATCACAATGCGATCCCGACGGTCCGCTGTGGCAAGCTGGTCCGTGAATGCCAGCAGCAATCTTGAATGATTTGTTTCCATGGAAGACAGCAGGGCGGGCATCACCGATTCACTCTCTGTTTCACAGCTCATGAAATACTGCAGGACCATCTGTGTTGTGTTCATAACGCTCATCACCTGACTGGTCAGTAGCTCAGGATCCAGGCTGTCAGGCAGAGATGAAGGGTGCACAGTTTACAAGGGCTGTTGAAAAATGGCACAAAATGAAGCCCATGCCATGATGGCACGGAAAGAACTGCATCATAGGACAGTGAGCATGTCCCCATGATGCACCGCGATCCGTTCCCAGAGCTCCCAGTGGCAGAGGGTGGTGAGATGCATGTGGGATAGCTACCCATAATGCAATGCTCTGTCAATGCAAGAGCAACAACTGTGGACACGCTCAGCTGACAAAAGGAGCGCTGCGTGGATGTGCTCCACTGATATTATTAAAGCAACTTCTGATAGTTGACAAAACTTAAGTAGACTTAACTCTGTATTGTAGACATGGCCTTAGAATAGTCCCATGTCCCACAGCATGTCCTGCCTTATTAACCTTATGTGCCCACTTTGTATAGACAGCAGCAGCCATTCACGCAACCATGTTTGCTTCTCTAGGTTACTGTCAGCAAATTCTCATTATTCCCACTGGATTCCAACCAACAGTGTGTGGTTTCCTCTGTCCTTATCCTTTACCAGATGAGACGTGCACCAGATCCCAGACTCACTGCAGCAAGTCTTCACATCCTATAAATGAATTAATGAGGCTGGAGCAAATGATGGGTAACCATTCATCAGCTGCAGGGCTGTCGGCACTTCTCCTCGCCCCAGGGGCAGCCTTAGAAGGTTTGACCGAGCTTTTGAGCTGTTGTATTGCGTCGTACATACGTATTATGTAGTTTGGGTTTCCATTTCCTCAGGGTCCAAGTGCCTTCAGGTGCATGTCAAGGATCCATTCATGTGCTCAAAACTCATTTTGTCTTGTGACGGGTGCAGAGACCCTGAGGTGAGGAGCATGCCATCCATAATAGCAGCATTCCTGCCACAGAAAACCTCTCACACATCCACATGTAGGGCTTGCTCAGCATACAGATTCATCTAGAATTTGCTCTTTATTTCCCCTAGTAATGGAGGTCTGTTGCTGAGAGTCAGGCTAAGTCTACAGTGGCACAACAGCTGTGCTGCGGTAGCACCGTAGTTACTTCCTACATCAATAGAAGGGGGTTTTCCATTCTAGCAGCTAATCCACCTCTCCAAGAGGCAGCAGATTGGAAGAATTCTTCCATCAACCTAGTCGCATCTACTCTGGGGGTTAAGTCAACCTAACTATGGTGCTCATGGCACAAAATTTGTCACAGCCCTGAGCAGCCTAGCTAGATAGATCTAATTTTTAAGTGTAAACCCGGCTTCAGTCAACTCTCTCCTCATCCCTTTCTGTGAAATATTTTAGGAATAAACAGCACTCCTACAGCTTTCGGCTACCAAGGATTTTAAGTGAGTGAAAGTGAAAAAATAGCTACATCAACCTAGCTACATCCCTCAGGGGCTGTAAGAAATGTTGCACCCTGAGCATTGGAGTTAGGTTGACCTCATCCCAGGGAAGATGCAGAAGAATTCTTCCATTGAGCTAGCTATCGCCTCTTGGAGACATAGATTGACTACATTGATGGAAAAACTCCTTCCGTCAACGAGATAAGCATCTACCCTAGGGTGCTACAGCCGCACAACTGCAGCGCCATAGCTGTGCTGCTGTAGTGTAGACAGGGCCGGTGCAAGGATGTTTCATGCCCTAGGCGAAACTTCCACCTTGTGCCCTCCCCCCCCCTCCCCGAGCCCTGCAGCAGCTCCCCACCCCCCCTCCACCCTGAGGCGCCTCCCCCGTGGCAGCTCCCCCGCCCGGGGAGCCGTGCGGCAGCTCCCCACCCCAGCTCCACCCCCTCCCCGAGCCCTGCAGCAGCTCCCCCCCCCCCACCCGCCCTGAGGCGCCTCCCCGTGGCAGCTCCCCACCCCTCTGTCAATGAACTGTTTGCGCATGAAAATTCCCAGCATGTTACAGATCAGCACACATTACCAAGGTGCTGAGTAGTCTTCTACTCATGGGAATTAAATTAGTTGGCTCCACATGAAGATAATCCAACACATTGCAGCATTGACCCTCAGCATTTTAGAGGATTGTGTGAAAAGACAAACTAATCAGCCCCTTTTTTTTCTTACCTGATCTGTACTTGCTGCGCAAACAAAACATTCTGAATTCATCCGCTGACTTCTTTGTCAAAAAATCCTAACCAATAAACAAATAAAGAATCAGTATTATACTAGAGAGTCTAAACAACAGATCTTCATTGTGTAATTTTACACTTTGTATTTGCATTTCTGTATTTTGTGTTCATTTCTTAGCCTTCTGGGAAAGATTAATAAATACGTTTTTGATTATCTTGTTTTGCAATTATAATGTTTTAAAGTATGAAAACAATTCATATCTTAATCGTTCAACTTTAAACTAAAGTTTATTTGTGGCAGAATTAAACTAGGCAATGTCAGATATATGCCAGCTGTCGATGTAAAGCATTGAAAGATGCATTCGAAATTACATTTTCATCGTTATGATCATCTCACACAAACACACAGTATGAAGGACAAAGAAAAGTAAACCTGAAATGTGCTGAAATTCAGATACAACAGAATGGGGGGGGAGGTACCCTGAAGTCTTGCTAGCTTCACAAACAGAATGTTGGGTTTGTTGAACTAGATTAGAGTTTAATTTATGTTATAATTAAGAGATTAGAATATGTAGGAATAGAAGGAAAATTGGGACTGTGTGAAAGTTAACTTCTCCTGTACTACCTTGATTTATCCATACAGACCTGTCAAAATCCTACTCATCCAGAGGGTAACTCCCTCATATTGGATTAATGTTAAGGTTGCTTTAAAACTTCACTCCTGTGATAAAGAATTTCACTGAGTCGTCCAAAGAACCATTTCAAATCGTGATGGTATATTTAAAAGTGGTCAACCACTTGACAACCCTGTCTACTTCTCAGCACAACGAATGGCAGGTAACAGTAAATGCTACATTCATGATCTTTTAAATTAGCAGATGAGAGGTAGTAAATTGTTAGTACCTCCACGTGCTGCTGAACTATAGTATTGCAATGAGAAGTTAGTACAAGTCTGAAAAGATGGGAAAGCAAAGCAATGCATATAGAAATTTCGCTTCTGTTTCAATAGTACAGCAAGCGGCATAGTGAAGGTAGCAAAATGTCAAGCACGTACAGTGTCTAAAATGAAAATAGAAATAATTGGGGCAATCAAGGCTAAGCTAAATCAAGAACCAGACTGGGATACGAAATTATCTGTCTATACACTTTATATAGCTTAGTAAACTCAAAGTGCCTGAAGACATTGTGGTAGTGTGTGGTAGGAGAGTATTATGCCTAAGGAAGGAAATAAATTGTACGAATCAAAACTCTGAGCTGGAGCAAGGCCCATCTGAATTGGAAGATCTCGATAGATGGATATGTGTATGTATGTATATATGTATATTTTTTTAAATCTATGTTTTGGGGGGAAGCGTGTCACTCTTCAAAACAGGGTGTGTGGGAAAACTGAAAATATTCACACTAAATTGATTTTGGGGGAGAATATGAATAGCTATTTTAACAGACCAGAAGGGGTGTGTGTGTGTGGAATACTGCAGAAAAGCACAGCTTGATCAAGGGCATTGAACGTGGCTGCAGGAAAGGAAAGTCATGCCTCACTGACTATTTGCAATGTGTTCAGTGTATTACTGGCAGGGGAGACAAAGGGACAGCAGTAGGCAGCATCATCCTAGCCTTGAATTTTTTAGAACTCACATGAAAAGTCCCACATAGGGTTTAACTTTCACGATGCAGAATGACTAAATGCGAGGAAGTTTGGTTCACTGATCTGAAAATTACCTACAGGACAGGATTACCTTCATTAGTCACAGC
Organism: Emys orbicularis; assembly: GCF_028017835.1. NCBI lineage: Eukaryota > Metazoa > Chordata > Testudines > Emydidae > Emys > Emys orbicularis. The sequence continues at coordinate 259,327,717 of NC_088683.1, read as the reverse complement.
TAATCTATATATATTTAGACTAAAGAAAAATTACCCCGGGGTACTGCAGGGAGGAGTGCTGGGTCAGCAGTTATTTATTGTTAAATGTATCTGACTTGCCCTGGATGTAAAAGCTATTTGCTATGACAAAGTTCTCTTCACCTTCCCAGGAACATTCTCTCTCAGCTCATAACATTCCATTAGAAATGCAGCTGCGGACGATTTCTATTTTTTGAAGTTGTTCTTTTTGCGTTAACCCTCATTCCTCCAACTCCTCTCCAGCATCTGTCTACACTAGGAAAATTACTGTCAAAACTGTCAGCGATGGGTAATTTTCCTAGGGCAGATGAGGCTTAGCCGTACACAGACAGCATCAGGAGAATTAAGAATAAAGCAGCTCACATTGCACTCTGATTTTCAAAGGATTATAATTAGTCTTCCAGAAGGGCAGAGAGAGAGAGAGAGGGGAATGTATGTGCTGAGACAGCCTTTTAATCCTTGTCTACATGAGGAAAATTACCCATTGCTGACAACAGATGTCAACAATGAGTGAAGCTGAACTAGTGCTAAACACAGCTTAATTGTACATGTAATCAAGGACAAACTGTGTTCCACACCACTTCAAAAACACCACTAATAAACATATAGACAGGAGCCACCAGAAGTGAGTGCTTCTGTGGCGTTAGCTAAGAAAGCTGCTTTTGGCAAGAGCCTATGCCTCTCTAATACGGTATTACCATCTAACAGGATCGCATAGGCTGATACAGACCCACTCCTGGCACTTGATATTAGCTACAAGGTAAAGGTCTATTTGAGTTAATAAGAGAATGACAGTAAAAATAAAATAAAATAAAACAAAATAAATACAATTAAATTAAATTAAAAAAAATGCCGGCTACAACAGCCGTCTACACTGGCGTTGGAAGATACACGTCAGGTCCATATAAAAGAGTTTACATTATCAAATCCTGCTTCATGTTAAATGAGATAAGGAATGAAGTCTCAAAAAAGTAGTGCCCCCAGACTCTAAAAGAATATGAATAGCCTATGTTAATGAATTCATCTCTGCTTGTCTGCTGACCAGTTTAATAGATGGTATGCATGTTGTGTTCCAGAATACGTATCTTTGCTCACATATGTTAAGACAGGAGTATCAAATTCACTATGTGAAGAGAACTGAACTATATCTTTTGATTATGGCCCATTGCCTCAGCCTCAGGACTCTAAACAACCCTTGAGTAAGACCAGGTTTCATACTGATTACTAAAGGTTAATATGCCCAAATAAGACATAATGGGCACGAAGGCCCCCAATTTGGGGAACAGAGACAACTTCTGTTGGTGAGAGAGACATGCTTTCAAGCCTACATAGAGCTCTGCTTCAGGTCTGGAAATTTGGGGAAAGCGCTCCTATATAGGAGGGGATTTAAACACATGATTTAAACGTGTCCACGTGTTTTCCTGAATCTGGGCCATAATGAATTACAGCATATTAAACACACACACACACACACACCAAAACTTCTCTAGTTCATAACAATATACTACCTTAATTGTAATGTAGTTTTTTAATGATTTTGACATTTTTTCTTGATTTCCTTTAATAAGCAAATGCCCTGGAAGAAAAAATATAGTTAAATTAGTCTGCTTCTGAATGAGTGGTGAATGAAAAAGCAAACTCTGCTTTGAGGAACTGGAGGTTGAATATACTTAGATGGATATGTCATAACCATTTCAATGCAGTGCTTTGTATTTTTAACCACAGCTTTACTCAAAATCCTACACCATTAGGCACCCAGAGCTTTGGATGGGAACATTTTAAACCAATCTAAAGAAATAAAACTAATGGAATGGAAGAAAATAAACAACTTGCTTTTACCAGAAATGCCAACACACACTTCTAAATAATAATAGAAAAAAGTCTTATCTCTTGACACCCCACAGTGATATTTGGAGTCCTGTAAAGCCTCCTCAAATGTATAGTATCCTCATGCAAACCAAGGTATTTTCCAACCAAATTCAAAAATGGAATAAAAGTGTAACACAGCCAGACAACTAATTCAGAAGCTTTGCCTTACAACAGTGCCCACACAAAATGGGCAAGTTTCAAAGTAGGGAAGAGACATACAAACCTCCACCAAATTTAGGATTTAATAGGAGCAGGTGATACTAAGGGTTCTGTAATAGATGAAACAATGCTCGCAAAATGTAAGGAAGGTCACATATACCCAATGAAGTTTCACCTTAAAAGGACTTGAAAGCGAGCCAAGGATTTTGTAAAGCAATCAATAGTTTTACCAGCAGCTTCCCAAAGTAAGGGTAACTACAGGCTATTTTCCTTGTGAATATCTGGGCTTAGAAATGCTTCAGGAGCTAAAAGTGATGCAAAAAGTTAGTGGGAAGACCAGAGAAGAATGAACTAAAGGGGCAGTCAGAATATATGCTGAAAAGAATATGCTGTATCTGGGACTGCATCCTTTTCACACAAGACGGATATTTCCCTGGCTGCCCCTCTAGTACAACAGACCAACCCCAATTAACAGAAGGCAAGCCCCTGAAAATGCACCCCCTTTGGAAAACCTGATCACGTGAACAGTATGGTCCTGGCGGCATCATGTTTATACCTACGGACTGCGATGCTCTAAATCTGACATCTCTGCAAGTAGTCATGGATAAACCTGCTCCCTTCCATCTCCAACACATCTTGAGCAGCACAGACTACCAAATTCTGTTCGTGGGGAGCAAGGGAATTTTATTTATTGCTGTCATGCAGTTTAAAGAGGAGGTTGGCAACAGGACTTTCAGAGAAGGGGCTTCTGTTCTGAAACCTACTGCCCACTTTGGTCCACTACAACCTGAACGTGCCAGCCTTCAGAGGCCAAGATATTTTATCAGGTTCGGAGGATGGGTTAAGAGGGTAGAAGTGAACTGGTAGTGGGGACTTACATTTTGGTGTGTTGGGATGATACATTTGAATGTGGGGGAGGGGCTTAGTTGTTGTTTTAAATTAAACTCCACATGCCCCTAGACTCCTTAACAGCTGCATTTTACAGACTGAAATAAGCTCTGGGTTTGCAGGACCCAGAGCAGAAGAGGGGCAGCAGCCATCCGTATTTACTCCTAGGGAAATTCTGCACGACTGCGCATGTGCAGAATTCATGTCTCCCACAGATGTTTTTTCCTCTGCAGAATAATACATTCAGCTGGAGTCTTGCTGCAATTGCACCTTTCGCCCACCAGCGGCTGCTGTGGCATCAGAAGATAGAGCAGCTGGCTCATGAGCCAGAGCAGCCAGCCACAGCAAGGGAGAGAGCAGAGGCTGTTTTTCTCATAGCAACATACCTGAGGGGCCAGGTGAGGTGTGTGTGGACAGAATGGGGCACCCAGGGCTGCTGGGGGGGGAGGTGTCACAGACTGGGAATCAGAAGGGTTAGTTGGGGGGACAGGGAAAGACAGAGACAAGGCAGATGTGCCTGAATGAATGGGAGAGACTGGGGGTCAGACAGGGTCTTCATGGGGGAGGCTCCACAACTCCCTAACAATCCTTCCCCTCCCCCCCAAAAAAACCCCGTTCCATACTTCTCCCCCTACACACCTCCAGATTCACCCCCCAAAAATTACTTCCCGCTCCCTAACCTCCTGTTACCCCTTACTCCTCCTGAGCCATTGTACTGTTTCTGAGGGGTGTGGGACATACATTTCTATATTGTAGTTTAAATGAATTACTCAAAGTCCTGTATTAATATGCCTAGTAAGGAATCTATTTGTCAAAAAACATTTCCTAGATGTTTTTTGTTGTCTGTATTGTTACGGACATACTTGCTGACAGGTAGTTTGAAATAAATTACCAAAATAATTGAAACTAGCATGCTTATTTTGTGTTATTTTGACAAATAAAATATGCAGAATTTTAAAATAGTGTGTGTAGAATTTTTAATTTTTTGGCACAGAATTCCCCCAGGAGTACATATTGCACCTGGGATAGCATGTAGCTCAGCTCAAACATTGCTATATAATGTCATCCACATTTGGTAGAGTTCCTTTCAGACACATATCTGTACTCTTGGGTCTTGTTTACTATTGGTCTTATTCTGCAGTCCTTACTCACACGAGTAGTTCAGTGAACATAATGGGACTTCTTGCATGAAGAAGCAGTACTCAACATGTATAGGGGCTGGGGATGCAGAATCAGGCTTTACCAGCACCAACTTGGGAGAAAGTCAGAATAACCAAGGTGGGGAAGAGGACCATAATATACAGGGTAGATATCCCTGGTACCATTGTTAGTACCAATATAAGATGATGCAGTGGCAAAGCCTAATGCAGAGCAAAATTATCTGGAGTGTCGTACAAAGAAGTGTTAGGAGCATTCCTACTCAGAGCCGCAAAGCATGGCACTATACAATCCTGAGCAATGCCACAAACAGGAGACTTTGTGAGACAAGGGTTTGTCCCCATCACAGAGTCTATTTAGACAAAACCAATGAGGTAGCTGTCTGAAAAAGGTCTTTTGTCTTAAACAGGTGACAGTCACCCAACCCTCAATCTTTCTCTCTGTCTTTTTTTAAGCTCTGTAAGAGTGTGGAAATAAGAGGCTGAGGCTGTCTACACTATGGGTCCATCCACACTAGACCGCTGAACAATTCCATGCTGAATTTCCCCACTCACCAAGCTGCAGGGGACATTCAGAAGTATGCTTTAGCTAACCTTGCTCTTTAATTATTTCTTTTCTCCTCTGGCCAATGCTGACGGTGCCAAATTGTGATTAAAATCAGTTAAGGTTGCATAGGCTAGATATGGTTTCTATATTTGATTTAAATAAAGTTCACATTGATAAGAGAGTGTTTAAAAATCAATATGGCCCGAGCTAATTTTAAAGCATTCTTGAAAACAGTTTGCTATAAAATAGAATGGTATATCATAGTTGATATGGCAATTTAACGGTCTCTGGTGCTCACCTGTGCTAAGGGGTATGTGAATCTCCTCAAGATATGAAGTGACTAGTCTGTCAACCCTGCCATCAAAGACAATGTAAATTGTTTGGATCACAAAGAGGAAGTTAAAGAAAGCTACAGAGGAAGACTTCAATAGAGTTATGACAATTTAGACCAGTTGATGAACTGCTCCCACGGCTTTAGGGGAAGTTTAAAGGTGAAGTACTCAGAGTGAGTTCCAAATAGACTGGACAATACAACAACTGTGGTGAGTGGTGGAGAAACAAGACTGAAAAAAGAGTAGGAGGCAGAGGGAAGAAATCTTTGTTTGAAGGTATTTCTTTTTCAGGATGCCAGGACCCCAGAACAGGAGAGCATAAAGCAAAGGAAGTCAATTATAGAGCATGTTAGACACAAACAAACTTGTTTCTCTTCTCATGACTGGAAATAATGCTACTAGTAGATAAAAGTTTCTCAGCTGAATTTAGAGTTAAGTGCTATGTCAACAACAGAATAATTACACATTCAGAATTCCAGTATCTTTCTCTAATCCAGATGTTTCTCTGTTGGAAAACACCACTGGGGGGTTTTCTTTGTTAATCTGTTTATACACCTCAGCATTATCCTCAGGTCTCATTTTCCCTACCACGACTCAAATCCTTTTACTACATTTATAAATACTGCCGTTCCGATTACAGCTTTCTATTGAACACTATTTCAAGACCAGTGCACATGATGATGAGAGTTCAAGGACTCCAAGAATGATTTGTAATCCATCCCAGTTTTGGTGCTTCTGAAAATTATCATCAGACATCATCTCACAGAATTCTGACTCACCTACTTACCCCGCTCACCTCTCCCCAGATTTGGGGGGGGTGGGGGTCTGATTCCAAGGTGATGTGTTTTTCTACTTTTAGGAATATATGCACACACATACCAAAATAACTATCTATCTAAATAAATCTTTTCTATTTTTCTGGGAGAAATAAATATAAAAAAAAATCTCAAAATTCTAAGGAAAGCAGGTGAAGGATGAGTGAGAATTCTGAGAGACTATATCTTCAAGGAGAGTAATAATTAACCTTCCTTTCCATTTGTTTCATCAAACTTAGGGCAAAAAACTTAGAGACTTCCAAAAATCCAATTACAATTAAAAACTCCTACATTTCTGAACTTATTTTTAAAAAAAGAGTCAATTTGTATTATTTAAGGTAAAATTCATTTTCAAATGATCTTTCTTAATTTATTTGGAGAAAACAGAAACTTGTATGTACATACAATTATCTGTATGTAAGTTTTTCTCCACATTTCTAAGCATAAAAGCATGCCATGAAAAGCTGAAAGCCAAATACAAAATTTAAGATGACTAAATTTAAGCTGTTACTTACCAGAATGTAGAAAATAATTTCCCCATTGTTCACACTGATGATAAACCTCACACTGTGCAATTTCATTTTCATGATGTGGGAAAGCAAGATCTATGCCACCAGTATGGATATCCAGTTGGCTTCCAAACACTGTACTGTAACAATATTTTACTGATCAAAACCAGAACAGCACAATAGCCTTTGTAAAGCAATGCAGTAATTAACAGAATGAAATACTAAGTCCAAATGCTTTCTCCAGTTTATTACAGTAACAGAACAAGTATTCTAAGAAATACTAAAATCTCAGCAATGTATTTGTCCAGTTTCACTTTCCGCAAAAATGAACACTTTTTCTTTATAATCAGCAATTTCTTATTTTTGTTTAGATTCAAAAATTACAAATGGACATATCCTTTCCTTGTTCCAGTTACCAAAACCACATCAATCACACACGCACGCAGGCACACACGTATGCACAAAATTAAAAATCTAGGAAATCTGACCTCGAAATTGTAGAGCACTCGATGTGCCAGCCAGGTCTTCCTTTTCCCCAGGGAGAAGCCCAATAAAGTTCTTGAGGTTTGGCTGCCTTCCACAGGGCAAAATCTTTGACATGTCGCTTATCACGATCAACTGCCAATCATTTATTATTTGTTAATAGGATAAGTCTCCAAAAAGAGTCAAAGCATGAACCATTCAGAATGTCAGTAAAGGGAGCTATCCAGATTTTATTCTTGGACAGACACTTCCATTTTCCTGTATCTTTTTTTTTTCCTATCCTGGAGGACAGACATGTTGGACACAAAGTGTTCAACAAAAATAATATCCTGAACATTCTACCATGAGCTAGAAATGGACTCTGATTCATCTACAGACCTTAAGGCAAGAAGGGCTCATTAGATCATCTAGTCTAACTCCCATTGTAACACAGACTAAAGAATTCCACCCAATTCCCCCTGTATTGAACTCAGTAACTTGTATTTGACTAAAGTATATCATCTTATTTATCTATCTATAAGTGCCCAGGCTGATATTAGCTCCCACTAACAGACCCACACCTAACATATTTCTAACTCTATTCCATCCAAAGATAACCTGGAAAATATAAAACAATCATTTCTCCTAAACACAGGTTATCCGGTGGTTACAGAATAACTTTCCTTCCAATTTTTCAGCAAGAAAACTGTATTTAAGTGAAGTAAAGTCAGAAAAAAAAACCTTAAATACATACAGCGAGAAAAAAATGGTCAAAACTTCTTCAGCACTAAATAAATATTATCTATGAATTAAAGTTACAAAAGAACTATGACTGAGTAGGAGATGCACTGTTTGTATTGTTTTAGCCTTTCATATTAGGATTTCATACACATGCTAGTTAAGCCTTAGAAAACGCATTTAACTGAAACAAAGTATTGATCCAAACCAGTCCATAGCAACATACCCATTTCCTCTTGTACATCAGGGTAAACGCTAGTTAACTTTCCGTATCGTTCTCCCCTAGATTTGACATCAAAATAAACATTACCTGTTAGAAAACAAACATTGAGATTTATTACGAAGATAGGGGGCATTCACTTTGCCAGTGCGGTGCAGGGCTGCCCAGAGGGGGGGGCAAGTGGGGCAATTTGCCCCAGGCCCTGGGCTCCACAGGGCCCCCCACAAGAATATAGTATTCTATAGTATTGCAACTTTTTTTTTTTTATGGAAGGGGCCCCCGAAATTGCTTTGCCCCGGGCCTCCTGAATCCTCTGGGCGGCCCTGGTGTGGTGAAAAGGTAAACGCTTTTCCTGAGTAAAGCATCTGTTGCGTACTGTTTCCTAAAATAATCATTCTGCTCTGGAAAGTAACTGCAATAATGGGAGCATGTGTTTCCATGGTTATGGGGTCTCAAAGACTACAGATTAAGTTTGCTTGTCTCGCACATAAGATTATTTTTTCTAACTGCAAACCCACCCTAGGATATAAAAGTCATACTGGGTTCTTTTCTGCTCACATAATATCAACTGTACTCTTCAGGATTCAAATGAAGCCTCTCACAGGTGTAGTTAACATGCAGCTGAGGTCCCCCAACAACCACAACCCTGCTTCTAAAACCCTACTACGCACTCTGTTTTGCAAAAGATGTGCTCTGCAGTGCATAGGGGATGCACACCTTTCCATAGGGACTACCAGGTTCTTATCTTGCACAAACCTCTGGTGTAATAGAGTGTGCCAGTTCCATGGTTTTCTAGCCCAGGATTTCCCCATAGGAATTATATAATGCAGTTAATGCCCATAAAGAACATTAAAAACTCAGTTACATTTAAATTACAATATAATTATACATGTTCTTAGCATTGTACACAAAGTGTATTAAAGTTATTCACAGCATTTTCCTTATCAGTTATCAATCAAAGGAAGAGATGGTATTGAGTATCTGAACTGACCCCAAAGTGGTATGGTCATAACTCCAATTAAGAGAATGAATTTCTTGCACACACATTAACATCAAACTGTACTGCTAGAAGTCTTACCTTTGGAGGTTGCATAAGCATGTCCACTAGCCATTATTCGTTCTATAAAAGAAATTATCTGAGGAATATTTTCAGTCACTCTCATATATACTGTCGGGGGAAGAACCTTAAATGAAAAAGCAAAAGGAATATGCTGCTGATAAGCTACTTTAGTTTATGACAATACCAGCATGTTTAAAGGAACACTGCCAACTTAAAAACATCCCTTGGCCCGCGCTGCTTCCCGCAGGCCCCATTGGCCTGGAGCGGCGAACTGCGGCCAGTGGGAGCCGCAATCGGCCGAACCTGCGGACGCGGCAAGTAAACAAACCGGCCCGGCCCGCCAGGGTGCTTACCCTGGCGGGCCGCGGGCCAAAGGCACTGCCCAAACACAGGCAGTATGCAGTACCTATCCTGAAGAGCTTATAACTGTTCATTCATTCCTTGAGACAGTTTCTTCCTTACCAAAAGACACATGTAAACATATGGGGATCAGATGAAATCTTATAAAAATTTTAAAAAGGAATTTAAAAAATGTTCACTCCGTACTATTTAAAGGATGATTAATCAGAAATAGAGTATTTTCAAATTAGTCAATTAAAATTATAACTTAAAAATCAGGTTGTCATTGTTCCTTTAACAAATAAATGTACTTTATAATAATTTCAGTTTTAAGAGATAAAATATTAAATATTTGTACCTTTAATGCAGCCATGTCTTGTTTAAAGTCTTCTTCATAAACCCGGGCAAGAGCTAATGGTGATATGTTCATCTGTAGAAGAAAGGCAGATGAGTGAATCATAAATCAAAATAATACAAAATATTATAGCCTTATCAGTCAGTTAATGGCTAATTGGAAGAGTTATGGGGCCCCCGAGGTTAAAAAAAAAAAAAAAGTAAGGAAGGTTTATTAATCCAACATTCAGTACAGAGGCTGTATAAAAGATAGTTATAGCATAAAAGTGATATTTAATTTATCTTTTTTAATTATAGGAATATTTTAATCCACAACTTTCTATAGGAAGTGACTAAAAGTTAAGTCCACAAACCTTTTATTTTTATTCAGTAAGGGACTTCATTTCCAATGCTAAGCTTACCTCATATTCATGGTGCAAGAAAGTCATTTACAACACTTACTGATGTATGTCAGAGTTATAAAACAGAGACTTACAGACACCACACAGGATATTTTTTATCATTGAAAATTAATATGATTTTTCAACTATTCATTGCTGTTCCTCAAATATGTGAATGGAATTGGGGAAATGAACTGATAGTCAAATATTTTTGAAAGCATAGTAACACTCCAACAATATCTACAAGTTTCAAATGTAGACTCTGTTGACAGCTAGGCACAGGGATCTTTACAAAAGTGAATAAATAAGTGGGAAGCAGAGATAAAGAGTCAGTTTGCATTTGATATTACATTTGTCTGAAATACTCATCATAGCCAGGGCTTGAAAAATTCACCAGAACAAAACCTTCCCTGGCAAGTGGAGGTGCGATGTCATTTAATTTTGCAAGATTTAAGTTTCTAGTCCTTATGTTTTGGAAAATAATCTGCTGCATGTGAACCAGTGGAAGGCTGTCTTTCTGAATTGTCAGACAGGAACAACAGAATGAAATTAACAGAACAAAATTCAATTTTATTGCTGCCATTCAGAATTAGGTGAGCAGAAATACATCAGTTTTATTCTGCAGATGCTATTCAGGAATTTTATAAGCAACTAGAGGCAGGCACTAGGGTCAAGATTTTCAAAGGTAACTTTGGATGCCTAATTTAAGGCATCTTAAAAAGGCCTGATTTTCACCAGGCTAGTGCTTAGCACAAGGACCGGCAACCTTTGGCACGCAGCTCGCCAGGGTAAGCCCCCTGGGGGGCCGGGCCGGTTTGTTTACCTGCCGCGTCTGCAGGTTTGGCCGATCGTGGCTCCCACTTGCCACGGTTCGCCGCTCCAGGCCAACGGGGGCGGCGGGAAGCGGTGCGGGCCGAGGGATGTGCTGGCCGCTGCTTCCCAACACTCCCATTGGCCTGGAGCGGCGAACCGCGACCAGTGGGAGCCGCGATCGGCCAAACCTGCGGACGCGGCAGGTAAACAAACCGGCCCGGCCCGCCAGGGGGCTTACCCTGGCGGGCTGCGTGCCAAAGGTTGCCGATCCCTGGCTTAGCACTTTTTGAACCATCTATTGTAGCCAGGAGTTCAGGGGAAGAGGTAGAATAGAGGAGGCTCATCTCTTGCAGCTGAGAGAAGGCTTGGTGTAAAAGGAAAGCTTCTTCCTCATTCTAGGAACCAGAAAGGAGTTGCTTCAGACACTAGAGCCTCCAAAATGAATCCTTGAGCGAGGTTTAGGAGCCAGCCCCCCAACAAGAATCTCAGTATTAGTAAGACTTCTCACGAGGGCATTGCCCCTCAACCTCACTGGGGGTACCCTTCCTCAACTTTCTTATTGACCTGTGGCTCTCTTATAATGTATTCCGTTATCAGGACTTGAAAAACAATCGGGTTCAAAATCTAGAGGATAGAAGGAATCAACAGTAATTAACAGCATAAGAGCATAAAGAACAAATCTTTCCAGACAAAACGAATTGCTTTTTGGATTGAGAAGGAGAATGCAATTATGTCCTATATCTGGACTTTGGTAAAACATCTGATACAGTGTCAAGAAATCTTACTTCCAAAATTAATTCCGCTTCCTTTGGATATGCACCCTACCCCCGTGGACTAAAAAATGGCTGAAGGATTGAAAACAAAGGGTAATGATTAATGCCCACTGAATAAGAGATAGTCATCCTGTAGAGTGACACTCAAGGATTGATGTTAGATCAGTTTTATTAAATATCTTTTTTACAGAGCTGGAAGAATCACAGGAAATAAATGTAAAAAAGGCCTGTTAGGTCATCTAATACATCCTCCTGCTAATGCAGAAATGTCCTTACGATATATTATCCAGAAACGTATTGTTCAAATGGGGATAAAGAGCAAGCTAATTGCATCTGAAGATAATGTTCATGGGAACGTTTGGAAGATATCAAAGAAAAAAAGAAAAACACCACAAAAGGTACCTAGAGAAGTTATAAAGTTGGGATCAAAGCACCACGTTCTGGCTTGCTCAGGGTGCTGTTTGACCAAGAGCCTTTCCTGGAGCTCTAAACCAATGAAGAAGACTAATGGGGAAAAGGCAGATGCTAAGCAATCTAGAAGTATTGTGGTTCCCACAGATCGTTAAACTGAGACTTGGTTCTGTAAATACAGTTTAAGGCACACCAAATCATAGCTGGGATTTATTTTTAAATAATTGTGTGTGATTTCTATTATTTGTGCTATTGTTACCACAACTCTTCTAAAGACTTTCCCACCCAATATCATGACAAACCTACAGTCCTAACCATAGGATTTGTTACTGACGGCCACTCTAACACCTCCTCCTCTATAAATACCCATAAAATGGTAAGGAGACTTCAGTATGCCACTGTTCTACTAACTGTACAAAACCACCCCTCAACGTACAACATATGGGACTTGGTAAAAATAGAATAAAAGCATCAGACTTGTTTAGCATAGTTATAAAAGTTCTGACTGCTAAAACTACTTCATAGCGCAGACTTTAATCTTGACAAAAGAATGGAGCAAATGAACCAGAATTCTTTTAAAAACATTAAGTCAACTTTTTCTGCAAAGAAATAACCATGATGCTCTTATGAAAGAAAAATTCTCAAGACAGACACGCCACATATTTTAAATGTAGGTCATATGTTAAAGCACTGGCCTGCAGCCATCAAGAAAAAATATTCCTAAGGGAAAGAATAAGAATGAGCAAAAACTTATTTTATCAAAAGCATAACAAGGCCAGTATGAGAAAACTCTCTACATTTACTGTGAATAATAGTTTAAAAAATGGATTTTTTTCCTTGTAATCATTAAAAGTTATTTTTTTACAAACTGTCACAATATATCTCACATCAGGAAAAGAACATGCAGTTTGCAGCTGAGATCTATTTTGACAGATTCCCTTGCGTTCCAGAAGGCAGGAGTCACCAGGTTTTAAAACCCAAAAAACTCAATTTAAATCTTTCAAAAAATAATTAGCATTCACAATTTAGCTGTATATTATTAACATTTTATGATCTGATAAGGATTTTATCAAGCAGAAAAAGAGGTAGAATGACAATTCACTAAGCTCAGTTGGTAAAATTGATTTGATTAGCATCCCACTGAGAGCAGTTTACAGTCAAAGCTTTTAATTTAGCCAACAGCCATGAGACATCAGTGAAAACTTCGGGAAAGTTATTAACTACCTTTACTCTAGCAATCTAGGACCCCACCGCTGTTAAAAGACTTATACATATCCTTTACGTTAAGCTTGTGAGTAGACCCATTTGAGTTCAGGGCCTCGGAAACCATTAAGAAAGGTAGCACGTATACAACTGAGAGACAGATCATGTCAATGAATCCTTGCCTAGTTCTAGGTAATGTTCTAATAATATAAAAATGTTGTAATGTTACTCAACCAAAATACGACAGAGCCCTCTGAGTCCATTTCACTATACAATTAGATCCTTCTGGGCAGACCCTTGAGAGATGCTGAGCGCCTGCAACTTGATTTGATGGAAGCTCCATGATTATGTACAGAGCAACCATCTTCTTTAATGACCAATTCCAAGGCAAATAGCGACAATTTAGATAATTTCTGTAAAACAGCAGCTACTATGGACAACTGTCCAAAGTTCATTGGTTAATATTTTCCACCTAGGATGGAGAAGGGTTAAGACAACTCCTCAACTCTAATGAGAGCCCCAATGACTTTCCACTTTCCCCAACAACCTTGTATTGCAAAAACGGTCCTTCTAGCAGAAGACGAAGTAGGGTTGCCTTTGTAGCCAATGCTATGGCATTTGTTGTACCTACATCTCACTGATGAACAACTTTATATGCGGCCTCCTTCAGAGCTACATATGCCAGCTTTGCCAAATTCCCAGCCTCTACTAGCCCATGAGTTGAGAGCCCAGGAAACAATTAGCCAGTGATTTTAAAAAGCAGTAACAAAATCAAGGTTGTTGTCCAACACTACTCAGTACATTAAACACTATAAGCTTTTGTCAAAGTAAACGTCATATTTACCTCATTGGCTCTTTTAATTATTTTGTCATCTATGTCTGTAATCCCCATCACCATGACTACTTCATTTCCAAAAACCTTAGTTATTATTCTTCGAATAATATCAAATCTAACATAGGAACTGAAAAAGAAAAAGAAAAGCTTTTAAATGTGTATTATTGGTAATGAATCTAAATAAAATTAATAAACAGCAAAAATCACTCATACAGAAGCTCTGAATGGCCTAATAATGAAAGTGAAATAGAGAGAGAACAATGATAGTCTTTAGAAAGAGAGAGAATATATACAAAATGCTACTCCAGAACTGGTTACATTCTGTAAAGAAGTTATGCAAATCTCAGTTGAACTGGTCTACCCTCTTCTGGCACTAGTGACACATTACATCAAATTTTCTGAAGTGTTTCTTTTCTTTTCTTCATCTCTTTAAAACAATATACTGAAGTGAGATTGTGTTAACCTAAAGGCTTACTACTAAAATGAACATCACACTTACAATACTCCATACTCAGCTTCTAAAACCTCTAATACCTCATTCACATTCTGAAACACTCCTGTTTTCAGGTATTACAGCACAGAATTGAAAAAGAAAGAAATCAATACAAATATGTTCCAATTAAAGTTGTATGGGATCAGCTAAATAAGCACTGACCTCGGTTACACCAATGTAGCACACAAACAGTTTTGTTTATACATCATCACAGGTCTTTTTGGATACCAGGCAACAGTTTTTCCAAATGTTTGAGAAGGAACCATTTTAAATTATTCACAAACTTCAGGACAAATATATTGTTTTAACAAAATCCATGAATATTAAATATAACCTATGAGCTACGATGCCCCATGAAGCCATTTGCTACTGTAAGAATCTCAGGTCAGACTTCCAAAGAAATGTCTTTGGACTCAGTAAAGGGCAGCTATTGCAGAAAGGCTAAGCAACAACAGCAGCATCTCAGGAAAGGACGCAGACCTGCAAGGTGATGAGCACCTACAGCTCCCACTGAGTTCAAAGGCAGTTGTGGGCATTCAGTACCTCACAGGACTGGGTCCAGAAGGATATTCACAAATCTACATTTTCCATTCCATCCAGCATGCTGAACAAACTGGAGACTGTGTTTACTGTGTCTGCAAAAACAAACAAAGCTCAATTCACTTTGCAGATGTATTTGCACCTTTTCACTTAGCTGCATGGATCTGATGGTGATAACACAATGCCTTCCCAAAAATTCTCAGCCCCACATCATAAATCACAAATGTCATATTTGAACTACACATGGAGAAAAGTATTGTTACTTGCTTGAATTATGCCATACTAAAACATGTCTTTGAAAAGGTAGCATATACAACTAAGAAACAGATCACGTTAATGAATCCCGGGCTAATTCTAGGTAAGATTCTAACAATATAAAAATGTTGTGGTATTAGTCCACCAAAATACGCCAGAGCCCTCTCGGTCCATTTCACTATCAATAAAAGAATCACCATCAATGTCAAAACGCTTAAAATTAAATCCACCAGCTCCGTGGTTTTCTTTGCTAGTACACATATGAACGTTGCCCTGTCCCCTGCTATACACCTCTACTCTGTTTTTAGAAGAAACAGCATGTTGAAATATGCAGAAACCTTGGCATTTCAGGGAGCAGGATTCTTTTATTCTTCAGTAGCAACACGCTGACTAGAAGAAAGCAGAGAGTCAAGGAAGAAGGGGTGGCACAGAAAAGAACCCAGCTCTTGGGATTAGTATTGCTAGGAATCAGCCAGCTGAGAAGCTGGATCCTAACCAAGTTGAAACCCTCATGTCAGCAAACTGATAACGTCAGTGTTTAAAATCAAGGTTACATTTTGACCCATTAACAGCAATTCTCTTAAATGGGGGCACACGCTCCGTACAAAAGTGCATAGAACCCTGGTTCTGACGCCTGGGGGCTGTTGCACAGCAAATAAAAGGGTCGTTTGGTCGTAGGGGGCAGGGGAAATGTAATGTCATTCTTTTCAAATTCCCCCCGCAGGTGACAATCTCATTAATTCATTTCTGTAACCGTGCCATTACTTCCTTCATTAGTTGTGTCTGTCGTGGTTTAAAAACAGGAAAAACAGACACTTGTTTGAAGAATTCAAGTAATAAAATGGCATCCTTACTCTTTAAAAAAATAATTTTGATTTAAAAAAAAGTTAAAATATAACTTTAGGGACCACAAACGGTTTAAACAGAGCCATAGAGACAGCAGCATTTCTCTTCATGGTGGGTCTCACTCATACATTATCGGCCTGGATGCCTCCCCATGTTTTCTAATCAATTGCCTGCCACATGAACCTCCTTCAGCAGCAGAAGACTAACCAGCAGCTGCAGAAGCAGGGATCTAGAGCAGAAGCAATCTACAAGCAGAGCCAACTACAGAGGGAAACTAAGAGAATCCTGCCATCCTAGTCAAATTAATGCTTAAGTTATACCTAACCAAGCAAGGCAATTGGGCAACGTGAAGGCATAAGAACCAGTGCAAAATTATGCACATTGGAAACAGGTTTCAGAGTGGTAGCCGTGTTAGTCTGTATCAGCAAAAAGAACGAGGAGTAGGAGGGAAATTAACATGGGCCAGAAGAGTACCCAGAAGTCACCTACTACACGACAGGCCCAACAAAGAAAATAGCAGAACGCCACTAGCCATCGCCTTCAGCCCCCAACTAAAACCTCTCCAACGCACCATCAAGGATCTACAACCTATCCTGAAAGACGATCCCTCTCACAGATCTTGGGAGACAGGCTAGTCCTCACTTACAGATAGCACCCCAACCTGAACCAAATACTCACCAGCAACTACACACCACACAATAAAAACACTAACCCAGGAACCTATCCTTGCAACAAAGCCCATTGCCAACTCTGTCCACATATCTATTCAGGGGACACTATCATAGGACCTAATCACATCAGCCACACTATCAGAGGCTCGTTCACCTGCACATCTACCAATGTGATATATGCCATCATGTGCCAGCAATGTCCCTCTGCCATGTACATTGGCCAAACTGGACAGTCTCTACACAAAAGAATAAATGGACACAAATCAGACGTCAAGAATTATAACATTCAAAAACCAGTCGGAGAACACTTAAACCTCCCTGGTCACTCAATTATAGACCTAAAAGTCGCAATTATTCAACAAAAAAACTTCAAAAACAGACTCCAACAAGAAATTGCAGAACTGGAATTAATTTGCAAATTGGACACCATTAAATTAGGCTTGAATAAAGACTGGGAGTGAATGGGTCATTACACAAAGTAAAAACTATTTCCCCATGCTAATTTTTCCCCCTTGTGTGACTCACACCTTCTTGTCAACTGTTTTAACTGGGCCATCCTGATTATCACTACAAATGTTTTTTTTCCCTCCTGCTGATAATAGCCCACCTTAATCAATTAGTCTCATTAGAGTGGGTATGGCAACACCCATTTTTTCATGTTCTCATATATCTTCCTACTGTATTTTCCATGGCATGCATCTGATGAAGTGGGTTGTAGCCCACAAAAGCTTATGCTCAAATAAATTTATTAGTCTCTAAGATGCCACAAGTAATCTTCACACATTGGAAAGAATCATTTGAATTACTCATACATGTTAGTGAATTTTAAATTAACCCGTAACAGCTCAGAAAAAGCCTTCAGTGACATTGTGGCCAGTTCAATGAAAGCCTCTGCTCAATGAAAGTCTCTGTACACCTGAAGTCAACAGAACAAACAATATATGAAAAAGCAAAAGGAATGGGGTAGAGATCGTAATGCAGCTATATAAATCAATAGTGCACCCATACTTTGAATGCTGTGTTCAGTTCTAGTTACCCTATATAACAAAAAAAAAAAAGAGAAAGAAGTGGATTTCAAAGATGGAAGATTAAGATGGTGAAACTTCCATATAAGTAAAGAGTGAAAGACTGGAGCTGTTTAGTTCAGAGAGGGGACAAAAAGAGGTACATGAAAAAATGAATAATATAGAGAAGGTAAATTAGGAACTCCTACATACCCCTTCTTGCAAAGGGCAGCAGAGAGAAGAGGACACAAAGGATAGATAAATACATTAGATAGATAATCAGAAAAAGGAGACCAAAACAAGTTGAAATTCCCTGAGGTGTAAAGGGCCTGTTCAACTTTAGACCTGTCCAGGGAGGGAGGGGGGAGAAATGAATGTGCAGAGCAGACATGCAGAGCTGCCTCCTGAATCAGTGACGGTGAAAAGAGAAGGGCCACAGGGGAAGTACATATATAGATCCAGAGGCTCCCAAACCCCTAACTGGGGATACACTGTGTTGGTTCCTGCTATTCCAGCCCACAGAATCTGTGCATTAGTTGTGTAGTAAATTGGTAAATTAGTTGTGTATTGTTTTAACAAAGTCCATGAATATTAAACATTCTGACCCCATTTAGTTCCCAGTACAAAGCCTGACTATTTAGGGTTTGTACTAGAAGAGTGACATGTGCAGAAAAAGATATTAGGGGTAAAAAGGAACTGGGATAATAGTAAGAAAAGAAACAGTAGCAATATCAACCTTGAGATCCAATATAATTCACTATGCAAAAGTTATATTGGATATCAAGTTAGGAATGAGCTACTATAGTGTATGTTTTGGTATTCCACTGAACTAAAAGAATGTACTCACCCATGCTAAAGTAAAAGCTGGCACACAAAAGCTACATTTAAATAAAACTTTCTGGAAAATTATGGGTTTCCTCCTCCCAGGCCATTACTAGATATTGCCTTTTGTTATTTGCATTCAGATGACATTTACCTCCCTACTCTCAAAACCTAGAGCATGGGTTCCCAACCTGCAAGTCCCAAACAGGTTTCAGGGGTGTGCAATGACACTCCCATTTGTTACAGCTAGATGGGAGAAGGGTTCTAAAACTTTATGTTGTAATGTGGGATTAACATGAAAGAGATGGAGAGCCACTACCCCTAGGGTGACCAGCTATCCCGATTTTATAGGGACAGTCCCGATTTTTGGGTCTTTTTCTTATATAGGCTCCTATTAACCCCCCCCGTCCCGATTTTTCACATTTGCTGTCTGGTCACCCTAACTATCCCAGAGGAAAAAAACACTTGACAGAAGAGCCTAGAATGAGGTAATGGTGGAGTAAAGAAGTTTATTGATATAGCAAGTTTAATAATTTTCTTGAACAATGACATTTTAAGCTATTCTTCCAAAATGAACAGTGTCAGTGATTTATATTCTGGTAACCCTCTTCCCCACCAATTTGTAGAACTAAAAATAGGGGTTATTTGGAAGTTAAAAAATAATCATATTGCACATTAGGTATTAATTAAAAATAATTCATGTATGGTTTCCTGATTTTCTGACCATTATTAGCCATCCAGATTCATAAAGTCCTGTCAGAAAGTTACAGAAAGGATGGAAAACTACAGCAATAAACACACAAAAAGAATACAGCAACACATAAGTATTGGGAGTGCAAAAAGGAGAGGTTGCCAGTTCTATGTCTGGGCACTTAGTATTTCAAAACCTGCATTTCTACAAGAGATACATAGAAATAAATATTATAATTCTCCTCTCACAGTTCCTGCCACAGCTAAACATTGAGGGAAATGGAACACAATGGGTTCAGAGAAAGAACACAGTCAAAGTCATAAGCAGCATAAGCGAAGAAGAAATATTTACAATATTAAGTGGCATTTGACATTCATACCGCTAACCATGACCTGAAAGACATCTTTCCTCTGAGATGGAGTAAGATGCAATACACTCTATGTTAAGCAGTGGTGCTGGAACAACTTTTATAATGGAGGTACGGAAGGCAGAAACCATGTATCTGGGTTGTTATTACTACTTCAAGCCAGGGGGTGCAACAGCACCCCTCGTTCCAGCACTTATGATTTTAAGTATCATAGGCATGAACCGTAAGAGCTGCTGAGCACTTGCAACTTCTATTGTCTTCAGTGGGAGTTGCAGATATTCAGCACACCCAGTAGCATTCTTTCTTTAACACGGTTAAGGTATTTTTCAAAGTTATTTCTGCCGTACCAGCACATCATATTATTGTTTGTATTGATCTCTTGGAAACTTGAAAGCGATGTGTTCACTCTCTCACAGAAAAACCCTAGATTGAATGTAACCATACTATAAACTACCCTCTCGCCACCAGTGGAGGTAACTCCACTCTAAAATTGAAACAAGTTGTCTAGAAAATTTAAGATCATTTCCACAGTTCCTGTCCAAGCTATACGTATTCTTCTCCTGTGTACAGATGAAAGCAAAACTTCCAAGTCAGCAGGAGTTTCGTCTACCGTACAATTGCACGACTGGCAACCCGAGGCCCTTAGAATCTCTCTGGCTCACACTAGCAGTTATCACATGCCTTAAATCTATTTTTTTTAAAGATGAAATGCTTCCTTTACAATTGCCCCCATCCTCCAATCCTACACACACAAACTGGTTTATTACTATCAAGCTGTTAGTGAATTTGAAGTGTTGGCAGGTTTGTGTGCTTTGGTTTTATAAAACAAAAGGCACTGAATTTTTTAAGGGGAGGAAAAAATAAGTCACACAGGCTTTTCAAACAATTTAAAGAGAAAAAAAAAAGAATTTTTGAGCCTACCAACCTTGAAAATGTCCGTTTATGAGGCTAACAGCCCCGTACTGTTTTTTCTAAGTGCTGACACAGTAACCAAGCCAAATGAAAGGAAGAAATCATTCTTGCAGCCTATGTTCGTATGTAATGTGATCAAAAGAGCTCCTTATATAAATCTAACAGTCTTTAACTTGTCTGCACATAGGAGTTTAGTAAACATGTACTTCAAGCAGTTTATTCTTAAGCATTTAAAGTTAATATTTCATAAACAATTGGCACAATTATTCAATTTTTTAAAATCTAAATTACATGCAGCATATCAGCTGCTCTTCTTCCAAAATGTTTAAGACAGATTGATATGGAACCGTCTAGCAAATTAAAGTTAATGTATTATGTATAATAGTCACATTCTGCAGATATGATCCAAAATAATTCATACTGTCCTAATAAATAAATGAAAATATATACAGAAAAATGTTTTCCCCTCTATAGGAACAAACTGCCGAACTGATCAGAACTTGAAAACCCTGGATGTATTGACTAACTAGTACATGTCTGACTTAGTGCTAAAACAGACAACAGAACTTCTCCTTCTGTTTCTTTGTACAGTAAATGCTACCAATTGGCAGCTGTATGCCCAGTTCCACTCGGGAAAAGAGCATACAATCATAGACGTACAGAGCTGGAAGTCATCCAGTCCAACCACCTGCACTGAGGGAGGACCAAGTAAATCTAGACATGCCTGACACAGATGCTTGTCCAATTTCTTCTTAAAAACCTCCAGTGATGGGGATTCCACAACCTCCCTTAGAAGACTTTTCCAGAGCTTAATTACCCTTACAGTTACAAAGTTTTTCCTAATATCTAACTTGAATCTCCCTTACTGCAGATGAAGCCCACTACTTCTTGCCCTGCCTTCAGTGGGCAACAATATATCACCGTCCTCTTTATAGCATATTTGAAAACTTATCAGGTCCCCCCCCTCAGTTTTCTTTTCTCAAGATGAAACATGCCCAATTTTTTTTAACCTTTTCTCCTAGGTCAAGTTTTCTAGACCTTTTATCATTTTTGTTGATCTCCTCTAGACTCTCTCCAGTTTGCCCACAACTTTCCTAAAGTTTGGTGCCCAGAATTGGACACAGTACTCCAGCTGAGCCCTCACCAGTGCCAAGTAGAGAAGGTCAGTTACCTCCTGTGTCTTACATATGACTCTCCTGTTAATGCACCACAGAATATTAGTCTTTTTTACAACTGCATCATATTGTTGATTCATGTTCAATTTCTGATCTCCCAGATCCTTTTCAGCAGTACAACCACCTAGCCAGCTATTCCCCTTTTTGAAGTTGTACATTTGATTTTTTTTCTTCCTAAGGCCTTGTCTATACTAGAAAATTAAATTGGCTTACCTATGTCACTCGGTGATGTGGAAAATCCACACCCCTGAACAGCACAGTTAAGATGACCTAACCCCGCACGTAGACAGTGCTAGGTCAATGGAAGAATTCTTTCCTTGACCTAGCTACCGCCTCTCGGGGAGGTGAATTAGCTACGCCGACAGGAGAACACCTCCCGTCGGTGTAGGGAGTGTGTACACGGAAGTGATGCGGCTGTGCAGCTGTAGCATTTTAAGTATAGACATACCCTTACTGTAGTACTTTGCACTTGTCCTTGTTGAATTTCATCTTGTCAGACCAATTCTCTAATTTCTCAATGTCATGTTGAATTCTAATCCTGTAGCATGTAATCAGCAATGTCCAAAAGTCCAACTCCCAGAGGAAGAATTTAGCAAATTAACAGGATGGGGCAGTCACCAAGCAGCTCCTCTGAACCAAAATCAGCCATTTGTTTCACTGTTGAATAGATTTCACCAGGAAACAATTGCATGAGGCTAGCTTTCATTTTCTGTCTCTGGTAAGAGGCACCAGTGAAGAAGTGAAGAAGAGCAGCTTGTCCTTTGGATAGCAATTACATTTCATTCATCCACCTCAGATTTTTGGTTGTCCTGGGCTGCTGGACACTAGGGTTTTGTCTACACTGCAATTAAAAACCTGTGACAGGCCCGTGTCAGCGGACTTGGGCTCAGGCTATAGGGTTCTTTAACTGCAGTGTAGACATTTGGACTCAGACTGGTGCCCAGTTCTGGGACCCTGCGCTCCAGCCCGAACATGAACATCTATTTCACAATTAAACAGCCCCATAGCCTGAGCACCGGAGCCTGAGTTAGTGTTTAACTGCAGCATAGACACACCTTAGGTTTCTTCTAGCCCTACCTTGCAGTCAATCACCTGACATCATAAAACATTAATGCAGAGTCTTCCTCCTATAATTTTAAAACAACTCACCAAGCATGCCCAAGGTGCGCATGATCATATACTGTTGGCCCACAGCTATACCTGTGAACAAAGTGAAGAACAAATAATAAAATAGTCAAAAGCTGTTTGACATATTACCTGCTGCTATGGACAACTAAAAACAGATACATTAACCAAACTGAACATCATCACAGTAAGGTGATCAGCTGTGCAGGATGGATCCCTTTGCAATCAGTTTAAAAGCAGGGGAACACTGACAGGACCTCCCCTCCATCTCACCAGCAGCATTATTTTTAGAGGGCTGCAGAGTATAACCTTTTATTTTGTATTGGGCTGGCCACTGATTAATGCTATTTAAATCGCTACCAGGTCGCCACTCCTGCATTGGCCAGTATTAAGGGTTCCTTGCTTCTGCTCAAGCTGTTGTAGGTCTGGATCCCGGTATCCCGGCCTGTGGGTTTGATCCACTTCCTCCCGACGCTAGAGCAACACCTCGGCGGGGAGGCCCGACTCCGCACCAGCCCAGCCTCCGCACCAGCCCCTCGGCCGGCTGCTACGGGTAGATCTCCCCGGCTCCCGGAGCGCAGGCAGCGGGAGGCAGCGGCCAGCCGGGCTTGCAGCATGCTCACGCCGCGCCACCACCCGCGGGGCGGCGAGAGCTCCGCGCGGGGCACGCCAAGCTGCAGGCTCCGGCTGAGCGGGCAAAGCGGCTCCCGCTCCCCGTGGGCGGGGGCGGGGGCAGCTCGGCTGGAGGCGGAGCTGCAGCCGCGACACAACCCGCGCCGGGTGTAGCTACAGCAGCCGGACCGCCTGTGCAGGGGACAGGGAGGGAGCGGTGTAGCTACAGCCCGAGCGGCAGGAAGGGGCGGGGCCTGGGGCTCTGTCCCAGCGCCGGCCCCGCCCCGGGCGGACTCGGGGAGAGCAGTGCGGGGCACCCAACCGGGCCGCCCAGGGCTCTGCCGCTGAATGCTGTTGGTGCTGCAGCGGCACCTGGTTCGCTCTCCTCCCACTGGGCTGCAGGGGAAACTTCCAGCGCCCAGGGCTTCCTCCGAGCAGGGGCCATGCCCGCCTGGACATGGGAAGGACAAGGTGGGGTCAGATTTGCCCTTGCGGTAAAAAAAACTTGGCTGCCTGCACTTTCGCCTGTAATCTGCTCACCTACTTAAAGTTAAGCATGGGCCTAAAGGTTTGCAGGGTGAGAGCCTAATCTAACAAAGGAAGGGGATCTGCGTGTGTGTTCGATCCCCCACCCCATCATCATAGTGGCTCATAAACTATAATGTGTTTAATAATATATGGAGCTATACCTATCTCATAGAGCTGGAAGGGACCCCCAAAAGATCATCAAGTCCAGCCCCCTGCCTTCACTAGCAGGACCAAGTACTGATTTTTGCCCTAGATCTCTAAGTGGCCCCCTCAAAGATTGAACTCACAACCCTGGGTTTAGCAGGCCAATGCTCAAACCACTGAGCAATCCCCCCCCCCCTTTTGTGAGGCAGGGAAGTTCCCTTCCCCACCATTTTATGGTTGGGGAAACTGAGGCACAGAATGATTAAGCAATTTACTCAAGGTCACACAAGAGCTGAAAATTAAACTTGGGTCTCCCAGATCCCCAGGTAGCACCCCAAGCACTGGACTATCCTTCCTCTTAGATTTGGAGAAGCTTTTATTTAATTAAGATTAATAAACCAGTTTCAAACTATTTGAATAAAATATATAAATGCAAAATATTAGTACAATAGCTTTATTTTTGTCAAAATTTTCAGGACAGACAGGTAAACTTTACAAAGGTCTTGTATATGTGAGAAAGTTGTCTGAGTTGAACCTAAATTGGCTTTTAAACCAATTTAGTTAAACTTTCTGTTGCAAACCCTTGTGTGAACACTCAATTTGAATTAAAAGTGATCTATTTCAGTTTATCTTAAACTTGTTCATAATCTACTTAAACTGTTTATTTCAGTTTAGTTTAAACTGAAATAAGTGTCCATTAGGGTTGCCAGGTGTCCGGTTTTTGACCAGAACGCCCAGTCGAAAAGGGACCCTGGCACAGCCGGGGCCCGGGGCTAAGGCAGGCTCCCTGCCTGCCCTAGCTCCATGTGGCTCCCAGAAGCGGCCACCAGGTCCTTGCAGCCCCTAGGCGAATGGGCGGCCAGGGAGGCTCCGCAGCTCCCACTGGCTGGGAACTGCGACCAATGGGAACTGCGGGGGCAGCGCCTGCGGGCACAAGGGCAGTGCGTGGAGCCTCCCTGGCCACCCATGCGCCTAGGGGCTGCAGGGACTTGGCAGCCCCATCCTGGGAGCCGCATTAAACGTCACTGGGACCCCGCACCAAGCTCCCTCCCGCACTCCACCCCAACCCCCTTCCCCAGTCCTGTTCAGCAGTGTGCAGGAGGTGTTGGGGGTGGGGGAGGAGCAGGGGCAGGAAGAGGCAGGGGGCATCCTGGGGGGAAGGGGTGGAGTGGGGGTGGGGCTTGTGGGGAGCGGGGGTTGAGCACCCCCCGGGAACTGAAGAGGTCGGTGCCTATGTTTAATGATTGATACACATTTTTGCATAGAAACACTCTAATTATAGGGTCAATTTTGGAATATTGCAAATACTTTCAACACTTAATTATTTAATTACGGGAGTTATATAACCCTGTCCTCCTTGAGTATGTTGGTTACTGGTTAGCTGCCTGTTAGCTAACATTGATTAGTTATTTCATACTTATTTGTGAATATGTTATCTGTTCTTTTAGTACTACATAAACATATTAATTTACTTATATGTAAGGACAGAGTGTATTTCCCTTTTGCTGTTCCATAACATATACAATATTCATTTTTGTCAAAGATGACCCCCCCCCCCAACATTCCTCATTCAGCTAAATTCAGAAAGCAGGAATTAATGTGAAGTTCTTTAATATGTATATCTAACTCATCAATCTAAAAAAAGTAATATACATTCTGTGCACCTCTGTGAATCATGACACATTAATTAGGTTAGTGGTTCTCAAACCACTTCCCATCCAGCCCTTTTTCTATCAATTGAAATAAACTAGATCCTGGTGTACACTAGGAAATTAGGTCAGTATAACTACATCGCTCAGGGGTGCGAAAAATCCAACCTAATCCCCAGTGTAGACAGTGCTAGGTTAATGGGAGAGTTCCCCTGTTGACCTAACTACTACCTCTTGGGGAGGTGTAGTACCTCCCTGACGGGAGAACCCCTCCCAGTAGCCTTTTGGAGTCTTCACTGAAGTGCTACAGCTGCACCTTTTTAAGCATAGACAAGTCCTAGGAGGGAAGTCAAGACACTAAGGGCAGGTCTTCACTACAGGGGGGGGTCGATTTAAGATACGCAAATTCAGCTACGCGAATAGAGTAGCTGAATTCGACGTATCGGAGCCGACTTACCCCGCTGTGAGGACGGCGGCAAAATCGACCTCCGCGGGCTCCCCGTCGACGGCGCTTACTCCTACCTCCGCTGGTGGAGTAAGAGCGTCGATTCGGGGATCGATTGTCGCATCCCGACGAGACGCGATAATTCGATCCCCGAGAGATCGATTTCTACCCGCCGATTCAGGTGGGTAGTGTAGACCTAGCCTAAGGGTAATTGCCATCCTGGCATTTCCTGTATCTCAGGGGTAAGGAGCTGATAAGTGGAGTCTCCATCTGAGCAGCCAGGGGAAGGTGTGTATTTTTGTGTGTGCACCAAAGGTTGACTTTTCAATCTTAAATTAACACACACACATTGACAAGTGTGTAGAGGGGAGTTAAAAAGTCAAAAGATAGAGTAAAAAGTGGCATGATTTTCTCAGATTGCATTTAAAGTTTGGTGTCATGGACAATTTATTTTAATTCCAGATAACTCTGAAAAGATCTTTCCAAGTCAGATACTTTTTCCAAAGTCTTCCTCAGCCATTCCCCAGTTTCCATCAGCTGATTTATCAAATCCGCTTTCTTAACAGGCATTACAAGCAGAAAACGCAGCCCTAAACCAGTGTTTTGATGTTTTTGGTTTGGGACTTTTTTTACGGCTACCTGTTCGTTGATCTTCCTCCCTTGGGAGCACAAAAAGGAACTAAAGTGGTGACTACATTGTTTGGAGTGCACTGATCCCTTTTTGGGGCCTCTAGGTGCTACTGAAATGCAAATAATAAATACATATCTGAAAGGATTGATCTGGCTGGTGTCTTTTGAGACATTACCATTTCCTACAGGGCTGCATTTCTTTCATCAGCAAACTTCTCTACTACCACTGTACAAAAGGTAGATGTGTTAGAAATAGAGCTGGGCAGATTTCTTTTGCCAAATAGTTTATTTGATGAAAACTGCAGTTTTGGTCATCCTGAAACTATACCTCAATTTGACCCAAATAGATTTGGCCAGTCAAAAAACAGCCAAAGGAGGAAGTGGTTAGGCCATGCCCCAGGACAGGGATCGGCAACCTTTGGCACGCGGCTCGCCAGGGTAAGCACCCTGGCGGGCCGGGCCGGTTTGTTTACCTGCCATGTCCGCAAGTTCAGCCGATCGCGGCTCCCACTGGATGCAGTTCGCCGACCCAGGCCAATGGGGGCGACGGGAAGCAGCAGCCAGCACATCCCTCGGCCCGCGCTGCTTCCCACAGCCCCCCATTGGCCTGGGACGGCGAACTGCATCCAGTGGGAGCCGCGATCGGCCGAACTTGCGGACGTGGCAGGTAAACAAACCGGCCCAGCCCGCCAGGGAGCTTACCCTGGCGAGCCACGTGCAAAACGTTGCCGATCTCTGCCCTAGGATGTGCTCCAGAATTGAAGTGAATTTTTTTCAATTCACTGAAAATTAAAATAATAATGATAATAATCAGATTTAGTTTGACCAGGCCTGATTTTTTCTTCTTCTATTTTTTGGAACTGCCACCAAACCAAAAAAATCAGTTTTTCACCCAGCTCTAGTTGGAAATAAATGACCACAACCTTCCGTTTTGACTGGACATTATAGAAAGTTTCTTTGTGGCATGCTGCCTCATGGAGGGCCTGAAGTGAACCTTTATAGGTTCCCCTCAAAGCTATAAAGGATAGGTCTAGATAAGTCTGGGATTTATTATGATTATTTCATTCATTGCCTTTGTGTGATAATAGAAATCTCTCTTCATCAAAACTGTCTATATCTGGGTCTCATTTTGGTTTACAGAGAGTAAGATGTAAGGGCCCTGGCATTCTTCCAACAGTTATTTTTTCCCCTAACGTGTCATTTTCCACAATATTTAGCTCTAACAATTTCAGATTTTTGATTGAGGAAGAAACCTCACCAATGCATGGTTCACTGTTTTGATTCGTGCTGGGATGAAATCAAAGATACTGTCCAATAACCTGTGTGAACATATGCTTTCTATATTTTTGTGAAGCTTCACAGGCCAATTACTTCAGTTTCCATTGTGAACGATTTTTGTTGTCTGATCTCTTTGATTCCTGTATAATTCCATGCACATCCTGATAGAAGAGTTGTCATTAACTCTGTGATCTTCTTTGTTCTGTACAGTGCAAATCACTTTGGCAGAGTTCAAATGATTAATAAATAACAGTTTATGGCATGTTTTTAACTCATTCCCTAGTTTGGCTGACATGGTTAAAATTGCTGACTGATCAGAAGAATGCATTTAGAACTCCTCTTTTATTTTTTTTCTTCAGATGGTTTCAGAGCACATCAAACCTGTCCTCCACTCGCTACACTGGCTTCCCAAATAATTTCAAATCATATTCCAGCTATCAGTCCTCTTCGAAGCACTCCATGGCCTGGGCCCAGGATATCTAAAAGACCACCTAGAGCTCCAGGATGAAGACCATGGTTGACAACTTCGCTCCTCTGGCACAATGGAGCTCTCTACAATAAGGGTAAAGCTTGTCTGTGTGGGAGACCTTTCTCAGGGCTGGTCTGAGACTGTGGAATGAACTCCCTGAGGAACTAAGGGCCATCACAAACCTCACCACTTTCTTCAGGCATAAGGTGCTCTTCTTTGACTTTGCCTTCTTTAACATACACACAAATAGAAACAGGTATATTCATTAAAAATAAAAATGTCCTACTAAAACAAGTCACTCCACTGCACATGCTTCTCACCAAGGGGAGAGGATGAGAGAACAAACACATGACAGATGTTAGTCATGTCATTTAATGCACAATTGGAAGGCTCTAAGATAGTACGGTGATGAGCATGGTCTAAGACAGGGTAGGCAACCTGTGGCACGCGTGCCAAAGGCGGCACGCAAGCTGATTTTCAGTGGCACTCACACTGCCCGGGTCCTGGCCACTGGTCCAGGGGGCTCTGCATTTTAATTTAATTTTAAATGAAGCTTCTTAAACATTTTAAAAACCTTATTTACTTTACATACAACAATAGTTTAGTTATATATTATAGATTTATAGAAAGAGACCTTCTAAAAATGTTAAAATGTATTACTGGCACGCAAAACCTTAAATTAGAGTGAATAAATGAAGACTCAGCACACCACTTCTGAAAGGTTGCCAAACCCTGGTCTAAGAACCGAAAGAGAGTACAATAAACTAGAGGACTTAGTGCCAGTGGTACTCAGACAGGCATTCGATTCAGAAACCTTCATGTCCTACAATGAAATGTGATTTGCTAAGTGCACAAAAGGTTATGGTTATTATTAAAGGCACTGAAACAAACAATAAACATTCCATTACACTTTATACTTATTTTATTCTAATAGAATAAATTCAATGAAATAATGGATAGTTTACCGCAAGTGCTAGAAAACTGAGATACTAAAAGGAGAATTAGATTTCAAAGGAAAAGGATGTGTCCTGCCAACCTAACCCTCCCCACAAGAATAATTGGGTTAATGATCATGAGGTATTGGAACCGTGAATTATGCACCTTAAATCAAGCATACTTCTGGGGATTTCCAAATGCAGGCAGTCTGGGGCTCCAGGCACACCATGACACAGATTCTTGGCAAACCCATCCCTTCTCTGTGGCCCCAATCTCCATTCAGAATGGTGGTGCTAGGGGACCACCCTCCTATCCCAGAAGGAAAGGGACAGCAACATGAGTGGCAGTAGGGTCTTCCTCCCCAATGAAGCAGCAAGGGTCACAACAGGGGTCCTCTCATAGATGACTCATGCCTCCTGATACTAGGGAGGCACAATCTAAAGGGGAGGACATAGAATCATAGAATATCAGGGTTGGAAGGGACCTCAGGAGGTCATCTAGTCCAACCCCCTGCTCAAAGCAGGACCAATCCCCAGACAGATTTTTGCCCCAGATCCCTAAATAGCCCCCTCAGGGATTGAACTCACAACTCTGGGTTTAGCAGGCCAACACTCAAACCATTGAGCTATCCCTCCCCCATATCTCCTCTGCCCAGTGACCTCCCCACCCAGCCCAGGTCCACCACGTTCTTCTCAACCCACCAGCATTACTTGCAGGGGTCTGTCCTCCTCCCACTGCGCCTCTCCCCAGGCATGTTTGGCCACTGTCCCTGGCAGCCGGGCCTGGGCAGGAAGCAGGAGGGAGCTGCTTCTCACACTAGCTGAAGCTGGCCACTCTGGGTTGCTGACTCTGTGCTTGAATAATAAGAGTATAGCAGCAGAAACAGATTACTGACCACCTGACAAGGATGGTGATGGTGACTGTGAAATGCTCAGGAAGATTAGAGAGGCTACAAAAACAGAAAACCCCCAAGTAATGGGGAATTTAAATTATCCCCATGTTGACTAGGTGCATGTCACCTCAGGAAGAGATGCCGAGATAAAATTTCTAGATGCTATTAAAGACTGCTTTTTGGAGCAGCTAATCCTGGAATCCACAAGGGGAGAGGCAATTCTTGATTTAGTGCTAAGTGTAGCACAATATTTCACCCAAGAGGTTAATACAATTGAACCACTTCGTAATAGTGAGCATAATGCAATTAAATTTAACATCCTTGTAGGGGGGAAAATACAAAAGATACCCATCACAGTAGCATTTAACTTCAGAAAGGGGAACTACACAAAAATGAGGAAGCTAGTTAAATGGAAATTAAAAGGAACAGTCACAAGAATGAAATGCCTGTAAGCTGTGTGGAAACTATTTAAAAACACCATAACAGAGTCTCAAACTAAGGCCTAGAAAATTAAGTTAGCATAACTTCATTGCTCAGCCTGAAAAATCCACACCACTGAGCGGCGTTGTTAAGCCAACCTAAATCCCCATGTAGACAGTGCTAGGTCGACAGAAGAATTCTTCTATCTACCAAACTACCACCTCTCAGGTAGGCAATAGCATTTTAAGTGCAGACATACCCTAAATATATACCAAATTAATAAAAACAGTAAGAGGACCAAAAAAATCCCAACATGGCTAAACAACAAAGCAGGGCCAGATTAACTTTTTGTGGGCCCCCTGGGAAATGAAGGGGCCAGGGGCAAGAGCACAGCGGGCACAGTGGATTTGATTTAAATCACTAGTCAGGAAGACTAGATTTAATCATGTTTTTCTACATAAAAGTGCATTCCTGTTGGTTGTTATAACCTCAATACATATTCTTCACAACTCAGAGATAGATGTAGGTTTCATTTTTAGAAGGTACACACTATACATTTTTAAACACTGATTTATTTTGAAAACTTTTCAGATTAGTTTTACAGCTATATCAGAAAATGAATGATTGTTTGGTTATTTCATTTACCAAAGGTAATTGAAGCAGATATTTATGAAGTCACTGGGAGGTGAACTATCTCCAATTCAATAGGTTAATCATTAATATTTGGAGGATTTTCTTGCCAGGCTGTATTAGGAGGAGAACATCACCAGACAGACATTTAAATTGTTTTATTTAACTAAAACAACAACATTAAGTATTCTGGATTTTTTTCTTCAACAGCAAACATAATATTTTAACAAAAAAGCATATGTCCCTCGCTTCTTATATTTATTTCCAGATTTCTATTCTTGTCCAGATCTATTCCGCCCCCAACAATCTTCTATTCATTGAACTTTTTGAAACTTTTCACTTTTAAAGAGAGGTAAGGGATTGACTCTGTGTACACAAATTTGCAGAGGGACAATAGAGTTGAGGTGTGTTATTTCTCCTCTATATATTATTTATTTATTTTAAAACATTTTTGCCATTAATAAGCATGTTACCTCTGGAGACACAAATCCACAGTTTGAGAACTGCAAAACTAAGCATCTCTGATGGTATCTTCTAGACTGAGCACTGAGTCCCATTGGGTAGATAGAAAGATTAACCTAAATAATCTATACAGAAGCCCCTGGAACCCCATAAGATTAGGTTCCTAATCCATGAACTATTCGAACTCATTTACAAAAGTTTTCTTAAACATTACATGAATATATTGTCTCATACTATAGCATTAGAATTTATAATCCCTATTTCATGATGAGATATAATGTATTTTAATTAAAACTATCTTTAGATAGGTTTTTTCCTCAAAAATCCAATTTAAATTTAAAAAATCCGATTTTTTTTTTTTTTTTTAAAGTCATTGATTTTTATCCACCCGGACAGCGGGGCATGGTGGGGGGAGAGGATTGGTCCCCAGCTGGAGCGAGGCAGGGGACATGGGGGGGAGGAAGGATTGGTCCCCAGCTAGAGCGAGGCTGGGGCCAGGGGCAAGAAGAGCACAGTGGGACATGGGGGGTGGATTAGTCCCTTCTGACTGGAGCAAGGCAGGGGCCGGGGGCAATAGCACAGCGGAGCAGGAGCTAGGGTTGGTCCCTGGAGCAAGGGAGGGGCCACGGGTAAACTGGAAGCGCAGCAGGGCTGGGGAGGGGGTAAACAAGATTCGCCCCTGCCCCTGCCCACATAGAGTGGGTACCTACCTTCTCTCTGGTTCTAGCCCATTCTCTTCATCTCTCTCTCCACTGAGCTGAGGGTGTGGGTGCACTGAGCACAAGGCTGGGGATTCAGGGTCTGGGAGGGAGTTAGGGTGCAGGACCAGGCTGAGGGTTGGGGTGCAGGGTCTGGCCAGGAGCTAGGGTGAGGGAGGGGGCTCAGGGTTGGGGCAGGAGGTTGGGGTGTGGAGCGCTTACCTGGGGCAGCTCCCATTTGGTGTGAGGAGTGCAGGCGGGAATGTGTGTGTGGGGGTGTGTGTGCAGGAGCTCCCGTTTGGTGCTCAGGGTGGGGATGGGGATGTGGAGGGGTGCAGGAGTCAGGGCATGGGGTGTGCGGGGGCTGGATATTGTGGGGGGTGCAGGAGTCAGGGTATGAGGTGTGGGGGTGCAGGAGTCAGGGCAGAGGGCTGGGGTTGTGGGCTGGGGTCGTGGGGGTGTTCCCAGCCCCCTGCCCTGAGCGGCTCATGGCAGGGGGCTGGAGGGGCTATGCCCTGATTTCACCCCCTTCCCCAAGGCCCCAACCCGCCTCTTCTCCGCCTCCTCCCCCGAGCGGCGAGCGCACTGCGGCTCTGCTCCTCCCCCTCCCTCGCGCAGGCAAATAGCTGTTCGGCGGCAGGGGAAGCGCTGGGAGGGGGAGGGGCGGGAACGTGGGGGAGGAGCTTGGCTGCTGGCGGAGCCTGCCCTGCTGCAGCAGGAGCCGGCAGGACCAAGCTTCTGCCCGCTGCCCCCGCAGGCGAGAGTGGTGGCCAGGAGGCAGAGAAGAGCAGGCTAGGCCGGGGCCCCTTTGGAGCGTGGTCCCGGCGCCATGGTAAATCGGGTACTGCAACAAAGTAAAAAAGATGGTAAGAGGCAAAAAGGCAGCCTTTAAAAATTGGAAGTCAAATCCTAATGAGGAAAATAGAAAGGAGCATAAACTCTGGCAAGTGAAGTATAAAAGTATAATTAGGCAGGCCAAAAAAGAATTTGAAGAGCAAATACCAAAGACACAAAACATGACAGCCAAATATCTTTTTAACTATGTCAGAATCAGGAAGACTGCCAAACATCAGTGTGGCTACTGGACAATCGAGGTGCTAATGGGGCATTCAGGGAAGACAAAGCTGTTGCAGAGAAGCTAAATGAATTATTTGCATAGATCTTCATTGCAGAGGACGTTAAGGAGATTCCCACACCTGAGCCATTCTTTTTAGGAGACAAATCTGAGGAACTGTCCCAGATTGGGGTGTCAATAGAGGAGGTTTTGGAACAAATTGATAAATTAAATAGTAATAAGTCACCAGGACCAGACAGTATTTACCCAAGAGTTCTGAAGGAACTCTAATATGAAATTGCAGAATAACTAACTTTGGTTTGTAACCTATCTCTTAAATCAGCCTCTGTACCAGATGACTGGAGGATAGCTAATATAACACTGATTGTTAAAAAGGCTCCAGGAGAGATCCTGGCAATTACAGGCCGGTGAACCTAACTTCAGTACAGACAAATTGGTTGAAACTACAGGAAAGAACAGAATTATCAGACACACGGATGAACCCAGTATGTTGGGGAAGAATCAACACAGCTTTTGTAAAGGGAAATCATGCCTCATTAATCTATTAGAATTCTTTGAGGGTGTCAACAAGCATGTGGACAAGGATGATCCGGTTTATATAGTGTACTTGGATTTTCAGAAAGCCTTTGACAAGGCCCCACACCAAGGGCTCTTAAGCAAAGTAAGCAGTCATGGGATAAGAGGGAAAGGTCCTTTCATGGATCAGTAACTGGTTAAAAGACAGGAAACAAAGGGTAGGAATAAACGGTCAGTTTTCACAATGGAAAGTAGTAAATAGCAGGGTCCCCAAAGATCTGTACTGGGACCTGTGCTGTTCAACATATTTATAAATGATCTGGAAAAGGGGGTAAACAGTGAGGTGGCAAAGTTTGCAGGCTGAAGATAGTTAAGTCCAAAGCTAACTGCAAAGTGTTACAAAGGAATCTCACTAAACTGGGTGACTAGGCAACAAAATGGCAGATGAAATTCAATGTTGATAATTGCAAAGTAATGCACATTGGAAAACATAATCCCGATGACACATACAAAATGATAGGGTTTAAATTAGGTGGTCCCACTCAAGAAAGAGATCTTGGAGTCATTGTAGATAGTTCTCTGAAAATATCTGCTCAATGTGCAGCAGCGGTCAAAAAAGCTAACATTAGGGAAGGGATGGATAATAAGACAGAAACTATCATAATGCCATTATATAAATCCATGGTATGCCCATACCTGGAATACTGCATGAAGTTCTGGTCAACCCATCTCAAAAAAGATATATTAGAATTGGAACAGGTACAAAGAAGGGCAACAAAAATAATTAGAAGTATTGAACAACTTCCATGTGAAGAAAGATTAAAAAGACTGGGACTGTTCATCTTAGAAAGTGATGACTAAGGGGTGATATGATTGAGGTCTATAAAATCATGAAAGAGATGGAGAAAGTGAATAGGGAAGTGTTATTTAAGCCATAACACTAGAACCAAGGGTCACACAATGAAATTAATAGGCAGCAGGTTTAAAACAAACATAAGGAAGTACTTCTTCACACAATGCATAGTCAACCTGCGGGACTTATTGTCATAGGATGTTGTGAAAGCCAAAAGTATAACTGGGTTCAAAAAAGAATTAGATAAGTTCATGGAGAATAGGTCTATCAATGGCTATTAGCCAAGATGGTCAAGGATGCAACCCCATGCTCTGGGTGTTTCTAAACCTCTGACTGCCAGAAGCTGGGACTGGACGACAGGAGATGGATCACTTGACAATTGCCCCATTCTGTTCATTCCCTCTGAAACATCTGGCACCAGCCACTGTTGGAAGACAGGATACTGGGCTACATGGACCATTGTCTGACTCAGTATGGCTGTTCCTATGTTTGTATGTTTCCTAGCCCATTGCTTTAACCATGTCACCCCTTTCTTTCATCCCTCCTCTGGCTTCTCTTTCTCTGGTGCATTAAACATAAGCTACTTGTCTTCACTTTCAACACCCTTCACAGCCTGTCACAATCTTATCGATCATCTCTCTTTCACTGTCAAAATATCAACTCACATCTCCAGTTGGTCCATGATGCCATCCTCCACCACCCATTTGTTAAATTTTCAAACAAGCATCTTTGTGCTTTCTCCCATGTTGCCCCTCACACTTGAGAGGAGCTCCCCATAAACAACTGTAAAGCCACATCATTGTTCGCCTTCAAATCCCTTCTTAAAACTCTCGCTGGCTGTGATGAGTGCAAAAAACATGAGAAGGACTAGGCTGCTGGTGTGCTGTGGCTACAACCTGTCATGCTGACCAATACTGTCTGATTGTTTCCTTGTACTCCGCCATCTGTCTGTATCCATCTTTTGTCGCTTGTCTTATATATAGATTGTAAAACTTTTGGGGCAGAATCCATCTTTTTTGTTCTGTGTTTGCACAGCGCCTAGTACAATGGGGCTCCTGGTCCATGACTAGACATTACTATAATACAAATAAATAATAATAATAATAATAATAATAATAATAATTAATAATATATTTTTGAACCCTTAGTTTGGTGACTAGAGCTTAGATTACAACTGTAATGGATGCTAAACTGTATTATACTATTCAGCCACTAGGTGGTACTGTGTGTAACATATAGTAACTCCTCACTTAACGTTGTAGTTATGTTCCTGAAAAATGCGACTTTAAATGAAATGATGTTAAGCGAATCCAATTTCCCCATAAGAATTAATGTAAATAGGGGGGTTAGGTTCCAGGGCAGCTTCCCCTACTCTGCAAGCACCAGGGGCGGGGGGCTAAACCCTCAGCCCGCCCACTCCACCCCTTCCCCCAAGCCCCCACCCTTGACCCGTCTCTTCTCCTCCCTCCTTTCCCCTTTATTTCGCACGCTGCGTCCTGGCTCATCCCCCCTCCCTCCCCTCCCTTCTAAATGCCACAAGCCAGCTGACTGCCGCATTCGGGAGGCAGGGGAGGGAGGGGGGAGGCGCGCCGAGTCCTCCCTCCTCCCCCCTCCCTCCTGCCCAGGGCAATCAGCGGGCTTGCCGTGTTCGGGAGGCAGGGGAGGGAGGGGGAGCCTGCGCACCGAGTCCTCGCTCCTCCCCGCTCCCTTCTGCCTCCAAAACGCCGCAAGCCAGCTGATTGCCATGGGCAGGAAGCAGGGGGATGAGGGGAAAGGCGCTGATCCACGGGGTCTGCCGGGGGGCGGGAGGCGCTGGGGGCGGGGCGTAGGGAGGCTGCCAGCTGTGGAGAAAGCAGGCAGCCAAACAACGTAAGAGTGGAGCATTGCACAACTTTAAATGAGTATGTTCCCTAATTGATCAGCAACGTAACAACGAAACAACGTTAAGCGGGATGACTTTAAGTGAGGAGTTACTGTGCCTTGTTTAAGCTAACCTCAGCCATACCTGGCAGTACATTAAAGGATCTTATACTGAACACATATGGTATGTATCTGTCTGAGAAGGAAGCTCTGTGGCCAGTCCTTATCTGCTATAGAAGCCTGACCTGATAGTAACAGCCCTGCAACCTACAGTGACTTCTGACATGACATGGTGTCAGGAACAAACCAGTGCCAGAGGAGAACAGAAACAAAAGGGAAAACAGCAATACAGGTTGCAAACAGAAGGAACAAAGCAACAAAGATTGCAGGATCTCATCAAGATGCCACTCTTCAATGCTCCAGACAGGGCCGGTGCAACCCATTAGGCGACCTAGGCGGTCGCCTAGGGCACTAGCATTTGGGGGGCGGCATTTCGGGTCCTTCGGTGGCGACTGCGGCGGCCGGATCTTCGGCCGCCCCGGTCGTCATCGACATTTAGGCGGAGGGAGCTGGGGCAGGGTGGCGCGGGGAGGGCCGCCTGCAGCAAGTAAGGGGGGGGGGCAGCACGCAGGGGAACTCCCTGCCCCAGCTCACCTCTGCTCCGCCTCCTCCCCTGAGCATGCCGCCCTGCTCTGCTTCTCTCCCTCCCAGGCTTGCGGCACCTAACAGCTGATTGGCGCTGCAAGCCTGGGAGGTGGGAGAAGTGGAGCGGCGACGGCGTGCTCGGGGAGGAGGCAGAGCAGAGGTGAGCTGGGGCGGGGAGCTGCCGCACGGCTCCCCGGGCCGGGGGGAGCTGCCGCGGGGGAGGCACCTCAGGGCGGAGGGGGGGTGGGGAGCTGCTGCGGGGGGGCGCCTTAGGGCGGAGGGGGGGCGGAGAACTGCCACAGGGCTCGGGGGGGGGGCACAAGGTGGAAGTTTCGCCTAGGGCGCGAAACGTCCTTGCCCTGGCCCCAGAGAACGTAAAACTTTGACAAACCCTCACAATGGACAGACTGGAAGCAGTATTTTGCAAGATTTCAAATTGCTACAAAACTTCATAAGGAAACTGAAGATATACAGGTATCCTCTTTAATTTATGCTATTGGGAAGCAAGCAGAGCATATCTTTAAATCGTTTACCTTACTGAAGACAGTCACAACGATGCTTATGAAGGAGTTTGGCTATGTTTGATGCACACTTTATACCTCAGAGAAATGTGATTAATGACGGAGCATGTTTTCACCAGTGAATTCAAGAACCAAGAGAAATGCTGAATGTTAAATAAGAACTCTGCATGCATTGGCTGAAAACTGTGATTTTGGGGCTGCAAAACATGACAATATCAGAGAGAGGCGGGTTAACAGATAAAAATCTTTCACAGCATCTATAATTAAAACCAGACTTAATCCTAAACACAGCTATACAGCTAGCAAAACAGTTTAAACTAATCAAAGAGCAGAACAAAAGGCAGAAGCAGCTTTAAAAACCTAAAATTAGATTAGCTTCAGGTAAACTAACCCTAAGCCATACACAGACATATGAACGCTAAAAGTCTTTATCTTAAAAGCCCTGAGGCTATGAGGAAATTCCAGGCAAACTACAAAGCTTTCAGAATAAATGTACAAGATGTGGAAAATTTTATAGCTCAAGATGTGTGTCCAGCTAACGGTGCAATACATAATAAATACACAAAATATGATCATTTTGCAGCTGTTTGCCTCACTAAGGCAGTGAGAGCACTAAATATGAATACAATCAAGAGACATTATTTGTGGTATCTATCACATGTGATGACACAGAACCTGCCTGGAGAGTGAAACTGAATATTCATAGAAAGATGATTGACTTTAAAACTGACTTAGGAGCTGATGTCACAGTCATCTCAGAAGGGACCTACAAGACCTTTCCACAGTGACAAAACCACTGAATGAACTGTTAAAGTCCAACACATCTCGGTTATGGGGGCCAAATCAAGAAATTGTCTTCAAAAAGCTAACAGAAATTATCTCAACAGCGCCAGTTCTCAACTACTAGGATGTGAACAGACCCACAATGGTCAGTGTGCATGCAAGCAGTTATGGCTTAGGTGATGTATTGTTGCAACAACATGGATTTGAGTGGAAGCTAATTGCATTTTGCTCCCACACGCTCACAGAAGCAGCAAAATGATATGCACACATTGAAAAGGAGTGCCTGGCAAGCATATGGGCATGTGAGAACTTTTACAGATATCTGTGTGGATTGGATTAGTTTACACTAACAGACCATACATTTCTTCTAACCCTCATTAACTGAAAAGACCTGGATCAAGCACCGCTGAGATACCAGTATCTTTTGATAAGATTAATGCAATTTAACCCAAATGCTAAATAGGTTCCTGATAAAATCTTGTTAGTAGCTGGCACTCTGTCATGGAGACCAGCATCACACTCAACTATCGTGAGCTCAAAGCTGATACAAAAGGCATACGTGGATGCTGTGGATGCATACAGAGCAATGTCAGAAAAGAAATAACATCAGTTACAAAGAGCAATATTATCTGACACACAACTTAAAGAAGTTCTAAGTTACATTAGAGTTGGCTGGTCCAAGATCTAAAGGATAATAGGGAAGTGCTAAGAAACTACTTTGCAGTACATGGACAATTACGTGAGGCAAATGGACTCATGATTACAGGTGGTCGCATTGTAATTCCAAACAAAATAAGAGGAGACATCCTAAACTAACTAAATGTTGTGAATGGGTCAACCAGTCAGTCTGGTGGTCAGGCATCAGCAAGGACATAAAGTATTTGCATTTGAACATTGTAGAACTAGTAGAGCGACACAATACAAATAACCTTGAATAACATATCTCTCTACCAAACAGACCTTGGAAGAGACTAGCTGCAGATTTATATGAATATAAAGGATATCATTACCTGGTCATAGTGGACTGTTTTTCCAGATGTATAGAAATAATATACTTGTTGCATATTGTAACATGTCACAGTGTTCTCGGGAAACTGAAGTGCACTTTTGCTTACTTTGGTATTCCAAAACAACAAGTGATGGACAATGGATCACAATTCACTGCAGCAGAATTTAATTCATTATGAACGAAATACGATTTTAAGGCTGCTTACATTACCCACAAGCAAATGGAGAGGCTAAGACAGCTGTTCAGATAGCCAAGAAAATCCTGCAGCAGGAAGATCCATTTCTTGCTCTTCTGAGCTACAGATTAACACTGATACCTGCTACTGAATATAGTCCAGCACAACTCCTGATGGGAAGACAACTCAGAACTACCATCCAACTTTGGAAAAGAATCTCTCTCTAAAGTGGCCAGACATGAAGAGAGTAGCCAAATCAGATAAAATGGCAAAAAAAAGCTTATGGACATGTTTACTAATGGTGAAACTCAATTCGAGAACTGCCAGGTCTATAACCTGGTGACTGTATCATGTCAAACTGGATGGAAAAAAAGGACGGACAACTTCAGCTGTCATAAAGACAAAGAATTCATCACCCAGATCATATGTGATTGAGACCGACAGTGGAGACTTCAACAGAAACCATTGACATTTACAATTTGTTCCTCAGAAAGAACAGTCAACTGAGCAAATTCTACAGATGGCAGCTGCAGAACAAGAAGACTCAAAAATTCCAAACCGACCACAGCCAATTGTTGCAATTAATTAACAGCCAGATAACCAAGTGTCATAACTATAAAGGAAAGGGTAACAGCCCTCCCGTGTACAATACTATAAAATCCCTCCTGGCCAGAGACACCAAAATTCTTTTACCTGTAAAGGGTTAAGAAGCTCAGGTAACCTGGCTGACACCTGACCCAAAGGACCAATAAGAGGACAAGATACTTTCACATCTTGGTGGGGGGGAAGGCTTTTGTTTGTGCTGTTTGTTTTGGGGGGCTGTTCGCTCTTGGGACTAAGAGGGACCAGACATCAATCCATGCTCTCCAAATCTTTCTGAACAAGTCTCTCATATTTCAAACTTGTAAGTAACATCTAGGCAAGGCGTGTTAGTTTTATCTTTGTTTTCTCAAATTGTAAATGTTCCTTTTGCTAGAGGGTTTACCTCTGTTTGCTGTAACTTTGAACCTAAGGCTAGAGGAGGTTCCTCTGAGCTCTTTGAATCTGATTACCCTGTAAAGTTATTTTCCATCCTGATTTTACAGAGATGATTTTTACCTTTCTTTCTTTAATTAAAAGCCTTCTTTTTAAAAACCTGATTGATTTTTCCTTGTTTTAAGATCCAAGGGGGTTGGATCTGGACTCACCAGGAATTGGTGGGGGGGAAAGAAGGGGGAATGGTTAATTTCTCCTTGTTTTAAGATCCAAGGGTTTGGATCAGTGTTCACCAGGAAATTGGTGGAGAAGTCTCTCAAGGCTACCCAGGAAAGGGTTATAGTACTTGGGAGGGAGTTATTCTTGGGGGGGAGGTAGACAGAGTTTCCTAAATGACTCATAAATAATTTGAGTGGTGGCAGCAAAACCAGATCTAAACTGGTAGTTAAGCTTAGAGGTTCTCATGGAGGTCCCCACATCTGTACCCTAGAGTTCAGAGTGGGGAAGGAACCTTGACACCAACTTTTGGGACATGTAATTAAAAAAACAGTATGCTTCAGAGACACTTAACAAACTGATACTTCAAAGACACCGTGATATTGTAAATTTTGTAAATGGTAGGAACATTGAACTTAAAGGGGGAGAGGTAATGGAATGCTAAACTTTATTATAATGTTCAGCCACTAGGTGGCATTGGGTATAACATACCTTATTTAAAAAAATGAGGAGTACTTGTGGCACCTTAGAGACTAACAAATTTGTTTGGGCATAAGCTTTCGTGGGCTAAAGCCCACTTCATCTGATGCATGCAGTGGAAAATACAGTAGGAAGATATATATATACAGAGAACATGAAAAATGGGTGTTGCCATACCAACTCTAACGAGACTAATCAATTAAGGTGGGCTATTATCAGCAGGAGAAAAAAAACTTTTGTAGTGATAATCAGGATGGCCCATTTCAACCAGTTTCCAGTAGGGGAAAAAATAGCATGGGGAAATAGTTTTTACCATGTGTAATGACCCATCCACTCCCAGTCTTTATTCAAGCCTAATTTAATGGTGTCCAGTTTGCAAATTAATTCCAGTTCTGCAGTTTCTCGTTGGAGTCTGTTTTTGAAGTTTTTTTGTTGAAGAATTGTGACTTTTAGGTCTGTAATTGCGTGACCAGGGAGATTGAAGTGTTCTCTGACTGGTTTTTGAATGTTATAATTCTTGACGTCTGATTTGTGTCCATTTATTTTTTTGCGTAGAGACTGTCCAGTTTGGCCAATGTACATGGCAGAGGGGCATTGCTGGCACATAATGGCATATATCACATTGATAGATGTGCAGGTGAACGAGCCTCTGATGGTATGGCTGATGTGATTAGGTCCTATGATGGTGTCCCTTGAATAGATATGTGGACAGAGTTGGCAACGGGCTTTGTTGCAAGGATAGGTTCCTGGGTTAGTGTTTTTGTTGTGTGGTTGCTGGTGAGTATTTGCTTCAGGTTGGGGGGCTGTCTGTAAGCGAGGACTGGCTTGTCTCCCAAGATTCCCAAGAGTGAGTCTCTTAAGGTGCCACAAGTACTCCTCGTTCTTTTTGCTGATACAGACTAACACGGTTACCACTCTGAAACCTGATAGCTTATTTAAGTTACCCTCAGCCATACCTGGAAGCACATTAAAAGATCTTATATTGAACACATCTGGTGTATATCTATCTGAGATATCTGCACAGAAGCTTGACCTGCTAGTAACAGCCCTGCAACTTACCATGGACAAGGTGTACATGGCAAGAACTAAATTTCCAAAAGATTTTCTTCTATCCCTCAATGAATAAGCAATTTTTCTGCGAGGGACCTTTTTTCTTTGGGAGCTCACCCTTTCTCCTCTTGCTGCTTGTAGAAGGAAAGGGAAGGTCAGAGTAGTACAGAAGAGTGGGGGGGGGGAAGGAGGTGGTCAGATCTTTGCAGTGTGGGATGCACTCAGGGCATCAGCTCTGCCCCACATCCATACCCCCCTTCCATTTCTGTTTCCCTTCAAAAACTGCCCCCACAGTGCTGAGACCAGGATGGGGAACTGAGAACAGTCATGTCACTGTGAAGGGATTAGCATGCAGCTAGTGCATTCTGTGGCCAGGATTACCATTGCCAAGGAGCCAGCAGCAGGGGAGGCAGAGAACTGGGTTGTGGTACATTGGGTTGTGGGATGCTAAGAAATTATTTTAAAAAACCCAGTGAAATTAAATGCCCCAAAACCTCTTTGACGCAGAATTAAGATTGCCCACTGATGCCTCCTCCTGCCTTTCCAGAGTTCAGCTACACTAAAATCTCTGAAAACCAGGAAATGAAAAGTAAAGATACATGCTAGCCCTGCAATGTAACCTTAACTCTGTTCTCTTTGAGCAATGCCCCAAAATGCCAAAAACACACATACTAATACACTACCCTTACACACGCCAGCTATTGCCAGCTCCAGGATATGGAGACAAAATTGGCTCCTTCTCAGGAGCGGCGCCAGGGTTTTTGGCGCCCTAGGTGGGGGTCCTTCCGCGCTCCCGGTCGTCGTCGGCAATTCTGCGGCGGGGGGGTCCTTCCGTGCTCCCGGTCTTCGGGGCACTTCGGCGGCGGGTCCCGGAGCGCGGAAGGACCCCCCGCCGCCGAATTGCCGCCAAGGGCGACAAAATACCGCCCCCCCCCAAATCCTGGCGCCCTAAATGGAAGCTCCTTTTGGAAAGAATTCAGATGTCCATATTGATTCTTTTATTGTCTTTGCTACCATTGACCATTAAGTGTTGTTAATATGTCACTGGACCCTGGCATGTTTGGAGAGAATTGCTTGAGTGGCTCTGTTCCATTCTGTCAGAGAGATTTCAGAGACTACTGTTAGGCAATTGTTCATCTATCCCAAGGGCTCTCTCATGCACAGTTTCATGCTGTTCTTCTGGCTGGCACCCTTCTGTT
Source organism: Emys orbicularis (assembly GCF_028017835.1). Lineage (NCBI taxonomy): Eukaryota > Metazoa > Chordata > Testudines > Emydidae > Emys > Emys orbicularis. The sequence goes on along the minus strand of NC_088683.1, from coordinate 259,283,784 downwards.
CAACATGTATGTGAGGTTGTTAAGAGTGTTAATAGGGAGATCTGGGGTGCAATGCCTTCAGTAGCCAACCCTGGCAATACAACTGAACAACATACTCAAGCCGAATATAGTGTGGGCCTGAATGAGGGCTAGCTGACTGAGGCTCAGTCCAGGTACAATTGTGATAATTGACTGAGGTAAACAACAAAAAATAATGGTGGACTCTAGATCAAGATCCTTCAATTAAAGTAGTATGTATACTGTTTACTACTGAAGTTCACATACTGGAAGCCTTGGATCTCCAGTTGTTGCTGGATCCCCACATTGCCATGGTTGCTACATATGTTTTTATCATTTGCACTTGGTAAAACAGGTTGTGACCATTTATTTGACATGTGGACCTCATCCTGGGTATCCATACCTTTGTCACCTATAAGTTGGATCGCTGCAACATGTTCTGTATGCGTCTTGCAAACCAGTGGGCTAACTCACAAGCCCATGAACCAGAGAACATTCTCCTGCCACAGAACTTCACTTTCTTTCCTTCAGAGCTTCAGTTTTATTTCTTCAAAATAAAACTGTTTAACACAATTTAAAATATCATTCATGTCCTTTCCTCCTGATTTGGGGCCTTCCCCAGAACCGCATCTACTCCCTACAGGGTTACACTCCACAGGCCATCTGCCTTGGAGTCACATATGAAGTAGGTTCTCTTTCATGACATAGGAACTCCTGCGGGAGTCTTCCTGCAACTATCACTAGTCACTACTGCTGACTTTTATGAGGACCAGGAGATCTTCAGGCTATCACCTAATGCCCGGGTCACATCATCAGCTGGTCAGTCACAGATGGGGGTAGGCTCAACTATCCTTAAAGGGCTAGCCACCATTCAAAAAATTAAAGTTAGTGCAGAATTAGACTGCCCGTTGTGTATTTCATGCAGAGAGGACATTGAATTTATGATCATAGAAGCATAGGACTGGAAGGGACCTCGAAAGGTCATCTAGTCCAGTCCCCTGCACTCATTAGCTGTCCGTTGATTTCTGAGCGAACCTCAGGTTTGTGGGTGTTGATGCATAACATGTTAAAGGGTTTGGGTCCTGACTACCGGAAAGACCTTCTCTCTCCCCTTTTGTCATACTGTGACACTTGTGATCAACCAAGGCACTTGAGTTTACAATCCCCTGGTTCAAACAAGGGGCAGGTTGGGACGTCTTGTCAGTGGAAGATCCTCAATTCTGGAACTTTCTCCCTCTTGGCACCAAACAGCCCTGATTTATTGACCTTAGAATCATAAAATATCAGGATTGGAAGGGTCATCTAGTCCAACCCCCTGCTCAAAGCAGGACCAATCCCCAACTAAATCATCTTCAGGAAACACTGCAAAGCTTATCTATTTCCCCAGGCTTTTCCCCAAAGCATTGAATAGGGCTGGAGGGGAGAGAGGAGAGTTCATTTTTTGGTGAGTTAGGAGGTCCTTTTACAGCCATTTGAGTTTATTATTTGTATGTATAATTATTGTTCTGTGCCTAGAGTATTATGTGGGAGCTTTACTACACAGAATAAATACACACATTTAATGGCTCTCTTAGCTGTTCAATGTTTTACATCATAAGTAAGACAACTAAGAGACAAAAAGGGGAAACTGAGAAAACAGAGAGGGTAAAGCATAAAACAGAGAAGAAAGCAGAGATTTTAGAATAGTTATTTAGTGCTCAGATATTATTGTGATAAGCATAGTATAAATATCTAGATAGATTCAGATTCCTTGGGCAAGGCCTATCTCTTCCTCTCTGTTCTGTACAGTGCTGACCACAGTATTAGTGCTTAACAAACAATAGCAACAGTTTTGCCAACCCTATGCATTCAAAAATAACGAGTCAGGCCGCCAGAAATCATGAAATTGGCTTAAAATCATGAGATTATTAATCTAACAAATGTGGGGTTCTTTTTATTTGCCTTCTGGTTTTGGAGCCTTTAAGGATCGTGTTTTCCAGCTTTTCTCTGCAACCATGAGGCTAGAAACTTACTTTTTTTTTTTTAAATGAAAGCTGAGATTCTCGTGTAATCATATGACTTCTGGATCTGGGGCTTTAAAAGAGGAAATTTTCAGATAAGCACAGATACATTTTCCTTGTGATAAAATAATAATAAATATAATAATATAATAATTAATGGAGATATCCCATCTCCTAGAACTGGAAGGGACCTTGAAAGATCATCTAGTCCAGCCCCCTGCCTTCACTAGCAGGACCCAGTACTGATTTTGCCCCAGATCCCCAAATGGCCCCCTCAAGGATTGAACTCACAACCCTGGGTTTAGCAGGCCAATGCTCAAACCACTGAGCTATCCCTCCCCCCCTAAAATCACACTTTGCCAATCCAGTTATATTAAGTGAAGGTCTTTATGAGTAAAGTCAAGTCTTCATGAGTCAGTACTCAGTACTCATGAAGACTGCTTAAAGCAGGAGAAGAGAAACATACATATAACCTTTGTAAGGAAGAAGAGGTCTATCCTGCAGTGCCTTCATCACAACACTGTTCTTCCCCCACTCCTTTTATGATTGTTCACATAGCCATAGACATTGCAGGCTGAGAATGCAGCATCTAGGAAAATGAAGTTTTGCAATTTATATTCCCCATATTTTGAACTTATAGCATAAGCAATAAAACAAGCAGGAGAAATCCGGTCCCAACCCCCCCACGAGAGATTCCTCCAGACACCAACCAGAGTTATCCTCTGCTTCCTGCAGTTCAAGTTTCAGTGGTAACAGTCAGGTCAGTGAAAGAAACGCAGGGAAGAAATGCATGAAGAGCTACTAGAGAAACTACAAGCGACCAAAGAGTGATTGGGGAGGAGGGAGAAGAGGAAGGAAGGGCGGGCGGGGGAGGGGGGAAGAGAAGATGGGGGGGAAGAGGAGGAGCTAGGCCTCTCCTGCTAATAATACTGTTGTCTTGACAACTGGGCTTACCAATAAGTATCCATTTTAAATAAAAATATCCTCCCCCCATTAAAGCACACAGAGGGAGGGGAGAAACCTGCTGATTTTTAATCACTTTATTTTAAAGGCTATTGTTAAAATAATTACACTTTCAGCTCCTTCGAAAGACACCTCCCCTCTGCCATCATGATCTTAGCTCCAACAGCACAGCAGCAAGGCAGATCAGAGAAACGCTGCGTCTCTGCCACCTCTGGAGAAATGAGCTTTCCAGCCAGAGCTTTTTCTACCCAAAATCTCCCTTACTGGAGGGCAGGGAGAGTGTGAGGGAAGGAAACACTATCAATGGGAAAGGAGGATTTTGCTGTGCGTATTGCAGTCTATGTCCCCAGTGAGGTTTGGGGTGGTTTTGATGATGTGTGTGTGTGCGTGCTCATGTATGTGTTACACTCTCCCTCCCCTCTCAAATTATTGTCGATTGAGGGAGAATTTTGCTGCATGTTAGTGTCTCCTGTCTAGGGATGAGACAAGGATTCTGCTGTGTATGTTTTAGTATCTCAGCCTCTGGAAGTGTGTGTGTTCTGAAGGGTTTGGGGTGGGTTAGTTCCCTTCCCACCTACCCACAGTATGGTGCAGAGAGTATTGCACACTGTGTACGTTTTACCATCTCTTTCCCTCTCTGGAATGGAGGATTTACTGCATGTCACAGTCTCTCATTCACTCTTCTGGGGATATCTTCTATTGGGGAGGATTTTGCTGTGTGTTAGGCACTCTCCTTTTCGGAGATTGGGGCATTTTTAGAGGGGGGGGGATGTGAGGATTGCTGTGTACACTAGTCTCTTCCTCCTTGGGGATGGGGCATACTGTGTACTACTGTATCTCAAAAAGAACAGGAGTACTTGTGGCACTTTAGAGACTAACAAATTTATTAGAGCATAAGCTTTCGTGGGCTACAACCCACTTCTCCTCTGTGGACACGGAGAGGTAGAGTGACCTCCTAACACATGCAGCAAAATAGATGTGTACCAACTTTAGAAAACAAAGATTCCCTCTCCTCTAGTTACAATCTAAATTAAAGGTGACCTACACTGGGGAACATAATTGGCGGTGTGTCTTTTTTATTTCTTTATGCTGCATGAAGGCTTGCAGGGTTTATTTTACATAATTAATAGCTCAGACATCACTTTTTTCTTTTTCTGTGGGCAACTAGAGAACGAGTAGGGATAGGACATCTCAGCTGCCAAGGAAGTGAAATCAAATTAGTTTAGAGATGTGATTAATTCTTCAGGCAGTTTAAAACTCTCCTGCAGGTTGGTTTGTTTTTCCTTTTTGGTTGGCTTTTAACTCAAACTGCTGGATGAAAAGCTATTTTGTTAAAGCTACAACAAGCTGGCCCCTTCAGGTCCTGACCAGAGGCGCAGCCAGTCCTCATCTCCGGTGAGCCAAGGGAGACCCAGAAGACTTACGGGGCTTCTTGAGCAGTCCAAGTAGAAAAAGGGGGGAGGGTGTGAATTTCATTGTTCTCATCAGATCACCTTTAAGAACACAGGAACCTACTAGGGCAGGAAGCTGACAGAGGACGGGGCTGCATAAAGCTCCCCCACTCCTATTCCACCCACCCTCACACGGGCAACACCCCTTGAACTCTACCCCCCCCCCCCATTTCCTTCCCTCCCCCTCCATAGGCCATGCCCCCCTTACACCCGTGGCACTTCCCTCCCCCTCACACGTGCGCCCCCCGCAGACCCTCCCCAACACACACGCGCTGTCCCCTCCCTCCCCAGTAACCCCTTTGTTTCCTGCATGGGCATGTGCGGACTGCGTGCGAGGGATTTTCCTGCCCGCCCCGCAGTGCACACGTGCAGAGCGCATGCTCAGGACGGGACCCAGGGGCTGTTGGGAAATGTAGTTTAACTCCTCCCACCTCCATTTTCTCGTCTTCCCTCGTGAGAGGGCGCATGCGCATTCCTCCCCCTCCCTTGTCGCGGTGTCCCAGGGAGAATTGTCATTGCTTGTTCCGCCCCGATTCCCGTCTCCGATTGGCTCGCAGGGCGCCGGGGCGGGACACGACTGGCTGGCAGGAATGTCAGCAGCAGCCTGCGCTGGCCGGGTGACTCTTGAATTGATGCTGTTGCCTGTCGGTGGTTCCGCTAGGGGCCGGGGATCCGGGTACCGAGACTCAAACTGGGCCTGTGGCCGTTCAGCGGGACTCCGGGGGAGCCGTGCCTGTGAGCTGGGCGGTCCATTTTGGGGCTGAAGCAGCAGCAGCGTTGCATGATCCTCCGGTCCTGCGGCGTTATCTCCCGCGGGAGCGGCTGTCCGGGACAGCGCAGCCTTTTCCACCAGCTGCACAAAGTTTGTGCCAGTGACCCCCGTGTAAAAGCACCAACCACTGAGCTCATCATATGCAAACGTCCCGTGCATCGCCGTCATCTGAGCACCCTGCACAACTTTCCCGGTAGCGTCAGAGCTCTTGCACGTAACCATGCTACTTTCCAGCTGGCCACGTACCTCCTTAGCACCGTGCTCTGGCTCCCCGTACCCTCTCGGCATCACACAAACGCCTGTGGAAAACATTTGTTCCCGGTGTACTTTACCGGCAGCAGCAGCACAACCTCAACCTCTCCCCCTCCCCCCGCTTGTTTCTGCTGTTGCAGCAGCCCCACCTCCTGCTCTTAAACGTGAGTAAGGAGAGGAGGTGCAGAGATAATAAATATGCACATGAGCGTTAGTACTGCTGCTGTGAGGGGGGGGGGGGAAGAGTCAGTGTGTAGAGGGGAGGGGTGCGCATGCGCGCTGCGTGGCGGGGCTGAATGTTTCCCAAGTGTTTGAAACTGGTATTTGGGTTTTCCACGTTGGATCAAGTGCGGCGTATAGCGAGAAGGGAGGCTGCATTAATATAACCGGGGACGGGAGCAGCGGCGGCGAGAAGAGCGTGGAAGGAGAGAGGATAGGAGCGGCACACGGGCGCCCAGAGGAGCTGCTGCTTCTGTCAGACACTTTGCACAACAGATTTTGTTTCCAGATTGTTTCGGAGGATCTGGTTTGAGCCCCCCTTCCTCCCCCTTCGCACACACAAATCCCTCTGATTGTTCCTACCACCTCCTTCGTGAGTTACCCACAACGACAGCCATTCAATCAGCTGCTGCTGGCGGTGGGGACTAGCGGAGGGTGCGTGTGTGTCTCTCTCTCCCTCGGCGTTTACAAGAGAGGAGTCAGATGTAGCTTCTCTCGGTTTTGGGGAGCTCCAGAGAGAGGTGGGCAGGGAGCGAGCTGTGCAGATTGGGGCTGTCGTCTTTGGAGCGAGCAGCCCTCGCTCTCGCACAGAACGGGGGGAGGAAGACTGTTTGTCTTGCCGGATGAAAATGTTGAGTCCTGCAAACGGAGAGCAGCTTCACCTCGTGAACTATGTGGAGGATTATCTGGACTCCATCGAGTCTCTGCCCTTCGATCTGCAGAGAAATGTCTCCCTGATGAGGGAAATTGACGCCAAATATCAAGGTAAGTGCTTGTGTGTGTGTGTGTGTGTGTGTGTGTGTGTGTGTGTGTGTGTGTGTGTGTGTGTGTGGTGCTGGGTTAGGTTTGTCTTTTCTTTCCTTGGTAGCTGAGTCCTGGCACCCCTTGCCCGCCCCCCCCCCACACCCTGCAGGGATGGTAGTTTTATTTTTGGGAGGAGGGAGAAAGCAGGAAAAGAGAGCCTAGAAGAGGAGAGAGGGGCTGATCTGCAGCGTTAGCTCTTGTCATGGGGCGGAACAAAAGGTCTCCGGCTTCTCTTATTAAGCAAGGACTCTGCTTTTCAGTGTAAAATACTGGACAAGAAGACGTGGGGCAGGGAAGCGGGGTTTGTGGGGCTATTTCTGGGTGTGTAGTTGTGGGGGGAGGTTTTGTAGGTACCGGGGAAAGTGCTGGGTGGACAGAGGGAGAGATTACAGCACAACAACATTTAGGAATGTACAGTATTCATTATGGCTGTAGTAAGGGAGAGAGGCTGCTAGGGAAGAAGGGGGAGGAGGTTTAGATGCGAGAGGGGGGCAGGGTTTGCTTTCTTAAGTCTCTCTTTAATGGGGGTGCGTTTCACCCTGTAAAACAGCCCCCGTGGGGGGGGGGAATTATATAAAAAAAAACGCTGGATGGGTTATGGATGAGCTGAATGCTAAGTGCCCCCTCCCCGCGGCATGCTGGCTGCACTCACTCCGGGGCATGCAGTCTCCTTGCCCCACGGCCGGCGGGAGGGGAAGGAGAAGGGTGGGTTAGTTTGCGTGGGCTTCGGAGCAGCTTTGTCACTTGCTGGGAGGGGGGGGGAGGTGCTGTGCTGTGCGTCTGTTGGACGCTGCCGGCAAAGGTGGCACTGGGTGCTGGAGAGGACCCCTTTGCTCGAATATGCGCCCCCCTCCTGCTGTACTGGGGGGGGGGGCTGGTCTCTGCGGCACTTGCCGCTGATCTGCGGGCAAGAGATGGGTGGAAAGCGCCCCATCGAAGGCAACGGCAGCAGGGGTCTCAGCTGGGTCGGGGCAGCGCTGTCCGGTGCGGGGGAAGGGGGGGAGGTGTAGGGCGCCGCGCCTTCCTGCACGACCACCCCAGTACAAATAGGCGCTGCGTCCGCGCTATGCCGGAGTCAGTCACCCCGCTCGCTGCGTCATTTATAGCCCTCATTAGCATGTCGTGGTTCGCCCCGCCTCCGCCTCGCGCTATTGGCTGGGCTCTGCCCCCACGGCTCAGCCTCTGCCGCTCACTGCCTGGGCTCGCTGTTCCGCCTTCTAGCTCCGCCTCCTCACGGCGTTTCCGAAGCCACTTTTTTGTGGAGTTGATTTGAATATCTTGAGGTTCCCCCGCCTTCCCGTTTCTGATTGGCGCCATGGGCTGCGCGAGGTGGGCGCAACTCTGGCCTTCGGGTTGTGATTGACACGTTTTTAGGTGGGGGACCTGTTCTGTCTCCTCCTCCTGGTTCTGATTGGACCCTTGGGATTGGTGGGCGGGCTCTTTGGGTCTTCCCATTCTGGTTGGTCCGTTGCGCCGGAGAACTGAGCTCTGGACTTTCTGATTCCGATTGGCACGCTGCACCGGAAGGGACGGGTTCCTCCCACTTCTCATGCTGATTGGCGTGTTGGGCGGATAAAGGCGGGTTATCTCTGTACTCTTTGATTCTGATTGGTAGCGGGCAGACTCTGCTTCGCCTGCTTCCCTCTCTTCCGAAAAACAGGAGAAACTCGGTTGGGCCCATTTCCTGTTCAAAGAACAATAGCCTGACGTCACGTCCTAGTTGTCCCTTCTGCGTTGGCAACTGGCCGGTTGCTAAGGAGGGGCGGAGTCTCTGAAGGAGACTGAGAGACCTCCTTCCCGGTTGGCTGAGCGCCCGCCGGTGCCCGTACCCCGCCTGTAATGGCGGCGGAGCGCAGCCGTGCGGTGCGGGGGGAGGAGCCGGGAACGGAGGCTGGGAGTCGAGCGCCCCTCCCCCTTCCCCCGCGTTTGTCCGTCTGACCGGCAGGAGGCGCCCTCGCGGGAGCGACGCCACCGGCATCGCGGCCTCCGAGCTGGGGCGGGGCGGGGCGCTCTGTGCGGGCGGGGCTAGGAGCTAGGGGACTCCCGCTGCTCAGCCCGGGACGCGGCCCTAGGCGCTTCGGGGCCGAGCTCGCGCCTGGGCGGTTCGGGTCCCGCTGTCTTCGCCTGGGCCTGGCGCTCCTGCTGCGGGCCCCCGGGCTTAGCTCCAGCTAGACGGAGCGGGGCCGCCCTCTATTGTCCCGACTCCCCCAAACCTTCAGCCCCACATTTCCAACGTGGAGGGGAAGAGAAGCAATCCCGGCCCCCGCCTGGACAGCCCCACTCCAGGCGTGCAACAGACAACCCCCAGCCTGGTTCCTAGCCCGGAGACAGGCTCCTTGCAAATCTGCACCCCACGCCCGTGTCCAGGGAGCTCTCTTTCATCTCAATAGAGGGATTCCATTTACACCCGTCCCCGTGCCGGCGTAACCTGGCTGGCAAGTCCAGAACACAACCTATGAATTTCTTCTACTGTATAACCTTCAAAATGCCCCCATCCTACCGTTCATGTATTTTTTTAAAAAGCAAAGTAACCAGCTATTAGCTTTCCTTCAAACAACAATCTCTTCAGATGTTGATAGGGAGAGGGGGATCCTAGAAAAATATATTACCATTGGGCTTATAAATATAGTTTACAGCAAGATTTTGGCAGTTATTTTAGATGTGGGATTGTTCCTTAAATAAAACTTAATTGAATTTTGCATAGCATTTTGCTGATTTATGGTGTGTGATAGTATACCACAAGTGTTTAAATACACACTTCATTAAACAGTAATCCTTATAAACCACACAAATAGTGGTCTTTCCTTACATACCTTTAAAAAATAATAAAGAGCAGAGCATTTTAATAAGGTGCCAGGACTCAGATTTCATTACTTGTACAAAACTAGAAAACTTACTAACGTATGGCAAAGTATCACAAAACAGAGTTATACTTGAGTGAAGGAACAAAGTACATGTAGTGCAGTATCCTTAGGACCACTATTCATTTACTAAGTTGCTAACTTAATAATTAGTAACTGCTCTCCTAATTATTGAGTTGGTGAGGTTCTACCATATACAATATACATTTCCCCCAAACTACCTCTAACAAAGCTATTTTTAAAAAAACCCAATACCTGTGTTTCCATCTGGCTTTGTGAAAAGTCACCTTTTTTGAAGGTGGAATTCTGAAAAGTGCTTAGCATTGGCCACGCTAAGTTTCAGTATGCCATTTAGACCTACTCTGGGCATGCTTAGTTGAGAAAGTGATTAAAATGTTGGCAGCTGATGGCACTTTGTCTATTGATGGAGCTGTACCAATATTAGCAATGGTGGGAAATGATTATGCTAGCCTCAACCTGAGAGCATGCACACCAGGCCACTGGCAATATAAAAGGATAGGCAGATATATCATAGGGTATAGCAACTATCTGTTTCCACCAGAGTAATCAAGTGTCCCCTGTTACTTGGCCTCTAGATCTTTGTTAGAAGAGAAGGGGGGGGCCCTACTCAAAGCCACTTAAGTGACTGTTGAAATAGAGCCTCTTTTTCATTTATGTTCTCTGAAAAAAATTAAAATGACACAAGTAAAGATTTATACCCTTGCAGGCATCAAACCAGCAGTCTGCTGTGCTTAATGCAGACAGAAATAATCCTTGCAGCACAGCAGCTGGCAGTTATTCCAGATCAACACTGAATATTCCAAATTAGTTACCTTTATGGGGGCCTGAGCTTGTTGCCATCAATCAGTGGGAACCGTGAGGTAAATATTTCAAACTCTGAAAATAAATCTGTGACTCTTATTCAACTATGGGTCACAGGGGAGCTGGGCAAATATTAGAAAAAGGTAGACAGATTTATCTCTATAGCTATACATTAAGCCTGTGATCTTATTGGCTTGGAAGCTTTCAGCAGAGCAGTGGATAATGTTGAAATAAATGTCGCAAAGAGAGAATTTTTGTGTGTGTTGTGAGAAACTGTTTAGCTCAGCTAGTGCAGTACTTAAGCAATACCCTTCAGCCAATCTTATGTTTTCATTGTTATGGCTGGCAGTGGGCTTTCTGACGCTACACAGCAAGAAAACCCATAGTTATGTTTGTGTCCTCTGCAGCCTACGGCGTTACAAGGTGCACAGAATTCCCAGTGTGTGATTTTTGCATTTGTAACTTTCCCAACATGCTTTAAACATACAGGTGACAGAGTAAAACCAGGGACTCACAGGGAGTTGCATAGGTATTTGACTATCTTGGGAGACATTGAAACAGCTATGCTCTTGCATGGGGCCTATACAGTATTTACCTGGGAGGGGATTAGTGTTAGCCATTCTGGAGAGGACAGGCAAGTCATGCTACTCAGTCTGCTTGTCTAAGGAATATTACAAATTAGAGCCTGGCACAACTTTCAGCTGAAATAGCTGCTAAGAAACTTCTTTTTTTATCTAGTATCACAGTTAAGTACAACAGTCCCCCAACTCCATCCATCAGAACACCCACTTGTTGCTGAGCAACCCTTTTTATTTGGGCACAGTTGTAAACAGCAGCAAACTGTATCATTCAGTATCTTGTGTTGTGCTGAGCAACTTTGATTAGTACCTCCCAGGAAGTGCTCAGCAAGTAGCAGGATCAAGGTTATTATCGCTAAATGAAATATGCCTTCCCAATATGTTAAATAGTAGAGCAATACTAGCAGTGTGATAATGGTATATTTTTCATGTGCATATATGATTATTTAAAATGAAGCTTTGGTAATAGGTGTGGAGAAATGAATTAAACTATTTTGTCATTAAAAAAATTAGTAGCCTATAGCGAAACATTCTTTGGATATCCACAAAGCAAAGTATTTCTTCTAGAAAGATTATCTGTATGTCAAATTTAAGTGGGCTAATCTACTAATGACAGTGGCTAAATGCCACAAAATTGGAATATAGACTTATGAATTTCAGTTATGGCTTGTTAAATCCAGGGTTGTGAGATCAATCCTTGGGGAGGCCATTTAGGGATCGGGGGGGGGGGGGAATCTGTCTGGGGATTGGTCCTGCTTTGAGCAGGGGGTTGGATTAGGTGACCTCCTGAGGTCCCTTCCAACCCCGATAGCTAACCTTCTTAGATTTCATACACTAACACATTCACACCAGTTCTACCTGCTATAGTACAACTAGCTGTATTTAAACTAGAGTCTTAGAATGTGTTAGTTAACATGTTATCAAAAAACAAACACCTTTTTATCCTAATCAAGACAAAGCCTAAATAGCAACAGCTTTGCTGGTATTAATTGTGTAACAAGAGCTATTAGCATGTTTTCTTGTCCAAAAGAAAGTCTTATTAGGGAGATAAATGTCCACATTTGTAAAATTCAAAGTCAGAGCTTTGCTATTTCATTTAAATATAGGTGGGATTGTAACATGTATTAGGTTAACTGAGTTACTTTTCTGCCAAGTGTTACCTTCTTCTAACACCTTCGTTCTTGGTTAGTAAGCTAAACTGTTCTTCTCAGCAGCCTTTGTGTTCATTTCAAGGTGAATGGAAAGAGAAACACCATGATGCAGTTAAAAAAAAAAAAAAAAAAAGAGAGAGAAAAGTATCCTCATTCTAGATAATATATGATGAGGAATGATATATATGATGGTGAAAGGGAAAGGAATCTAACATGTCTCACTGGCATTGAATGGAGTTTGATGAAACGAGCACAAATCAAACACAGCCGTCTATTTTTCAGTTATGAACTCTCGAATCACATATTTGACTCTTTAAAACTTCTCTCTCTCCAAAACTCTCTCATAGTCTGTTGAAAACATCCTTATAGTAAGTATTACAATAGTGCTACTTCAAGACTATCTGCATTTGGTTTATAAATGCATATATTCACTTTTACTATTTTAAATCAGAGATAACTGCTTCAACTGTTGCCAAATATACTTGAATGTCCTAAATTCTTACTTTCTTTGGTTAAATACATACTGACAATAGATGCATGTATTTACTCAGATTTCAACAATTACAGAATATGTTGGTGCGGGAGGGACATGGCCACGCGCAGGCATGGACCCAAGCCTCTTACACATCTTAAAAGGAAATAAAATACCTGAAATATACCTCTAGTTTGTATATTGCAGTCCTGATCTAGCAACCCTTAGGCTCTGGCTCTCACCTGCCAAAGACTTGGAGGAATAGAATGGTAGCCTAAGGCCTTGTCTACACTACAGTTTTGTCAACAAAAGTCAGGTTTCATTGACAAGACAGTGGAGGTGTACACACTGCAATGCTCCTTCTGCTAACAAAACTCTCCTGCTTTGCTACCAAAATAAAACCACCTCAACAAGAGGCATAGAGCTTTTTGCGGCAAAGTTACATTGGCAATGTGTCCGTGTGGACACTGGCTTGGTTATGTTGCTGTAAGTGGCATCCAGGAGGTGTCCCACAATATCCATCCTGACCGCTCTGGTCAGCAGTTTGTACTCTGCTGCCTTGCACCCAGGCATCTGCCCCTCCCCCTTTAAAGGCCCGGGAATTTTTGAAATTCCACTTCCTGTTTGCTCAGTGTGGACAGCTCACATCACATCTTTCCAGCTGACCATGGCAGCTCCACGCAACAAACGCTGTCCCGCTTGGAGCACACCTGAGTTGTTAGATCTCCTGGTGCTGTGGGGTGAGGAGGCTGTGCAGTCCCAGCTCTGCTCCAGCTGTAGGAACTTTGATACTTAGGCCTGGTCTACACTGGGGGGGGGGGGGGGGGGGGGGGAAATAGAACTAAGATACGCAACTTCAGCTATGAGAATAGCATAGCTGAAGTCGACGTATCTTAGATCGACTTACCTCGCGTCCTCACGGCGCGGGGTCGACTGCCGCCGCTCCCCCGTCGACTCCGCTTCTGCCTCTCGCTGCGGTGGAGTACAGGAGTTGACGGCAGAGCGATCGGGGATTGATTTATCGCGTCTACACTAGTAGACTAGTCGATCACTACCCGCCAATCCGGCGGGTAGTGTAGACGTACCCTTACAGTCAGATTTCTTCTGGAGTGTTGGATAAGGGCTACAAATGGGACATGCATCAGTGCTGTGTGAAAATAAAGGAGCTGAGGCAGGTGTACCAGAAGGCAAGGGAGTCAAACCGTCACTCTGGTGCTGCGCTGAAGACCTGCTGCTTCTATAAGGAGCTGGACGCCATCCTCGGCAGCAACCCCACCTCCAATGCCAAGAGCCCCATGGAACTTTGATGGGGCGGTGGACAGTGGACTCAGCTCCGAGAACAAAGTCGTGGATGAGGAGGTCGAGTTGGAGGATGATGTGGAGCACATGTTAGGGTCATCCAGTGGTGTGGTGAGTCAGGAACTCTTTTCCACTCCGGAGGGGTCTAGCCAGTCCCAGCAGTCCATCTCTGGTGCGCATGATGTGGCAGAGGAGAGCTCTGGTAAGTGATCTTTTTGAGTTGATGCTGCTCAGTTATATGAAGTAGAGCTGTCTTTTGCTTTGTATATATTGTAGAAGTGGGTGAAGGGATAGAAATGTACAAGACTATGTTGACATGTGCTTTACATTACCCTGTGCAGCAAAGCAGTGTGGTGGAACAGCATGTTAATGCACACTGAGATTTCATGGGAATCCTCCAGAGAGCTCTCTAGGAAACTTTCCTGGAGGTACTCGCCAATCCTCTGCTGATGGTTCCTTCGCAGAGCTGCTTTGTTCCTTCCCCCATTGTAGGAAACTTTCCCGTGCCAATCAGCAATCATTTGTGCAGGGACCAAAGCGGCACACAGGCGAGCAGCATAGGGACCTGGTCTGAAGCTGCAAGCATGCAAAAGATGCATCCTTGCTTACCTTCAGGAGTGAGATAGTGGCTTCAATGACCTCTGCCTGTGGAAAATGGTGGCAGAATTTACAATATTGTCCCTAGTCCCCTGCAGTGATCCCCTTAAAAAAACACCGAGACCCTTTGCCCCATCTTGAGCGCACCCCCGCATCCCCCGGGCCTACCTCACCATATTTAGGGTGTTTGCTGAGCTGTGTGCTTGCCAAGAGATAGTGAGAAACTGATCCATATTTTTTAAAAGGTGCATTTTACTATAATGAGTCCATGCGGTGCATGCACTAAAATTCATGCTTCTGTTTATTGTTTCTTGTGCTTCTACAGATGTGGCCTTCAGTGGAACGCCCTACACACTGGCAGAGCACCTCTGCCAGATAAAGAAGCGACCAAGGAGGACACATTCCGAGAGGTGCTCCAATCCTCAGAGGCCAAGAAACAAGAACACAGTTTGCAGAGAGAGATTTTAAAAGAAAATTATAAAATAGGCAGGACAGAAAGGAGAGCCAGGAGCGAATTTAATGGGCCAAGAGCAGATGATAAAAGCGATGGAGGAGAAACAGATGATGAAGTTTCATCTAATCATGCTGCAGGCAGAATTCATGCGTTGTCGACCATCCTGCAGCTGATACAGAACTGCTTTCCATGCCCTCCCCAAACTCCTCCCACACATTCCTTGCAACTTCCCAGCCCATCTTGGTACTCTGGTCACTCCACCTCTTTAGACAGCTTCCAAAATGATAGCTGGACTTACACACAGCTATGAGAGCCTACACTGCCCTTCATTGTTATCTCCCTTCCCACCAAGCCTTTTTGTGTATTGTTAATTGGTATTTAATAAAAATAAACTCTTTGTCTTCAAAACATGGTGGTTGATGCTGGAATTAAATACACCGTGGCAATTTCATCATTTGCTGACTACACATCCCGGTCAGGAATCATCAAATTTTTCATACAATGTGGCGAGTTAACAAAGCATGGCAGAGTGCTGTATAGAATGAAACATTACTGGAGCTCATTGTCAAAATGTTGCCTCAAAGCCTCCATGATTCAAATTGCTCTCCCTCTCCCCCCGGTGCACCTCAGCCCTGGTATCTGACTGCTCAAAATCAGCTGCCGGGTGATCCGTCTCCATCCTCCAGGAAACGTCTCACCTTTAGCCTCACAAATATTATGGAGCACCCAGCAGGCTGCTATGACCATGGGAATATTTTCCTCATTTAGGTCTAACTTGCCATAAAGGCAGCACCAGCCTGCTTTTAATCTGCCAGACATACATTCTACAGTCATTCTGCACCTGCTCAGCCTATTGGTTGAAGTGCTCCTTGCTGCTGTCCAGGTTTCCCGTGTAAGGCTTCATGAGCCATGACAGTAAGGGATAGGTCCAGTTTCCCAGGATCACTATGGGCATTTCAATATTCCCCCATTGGAATCTTCTAGTCTGGAAAGAAAGTCCCTGCTTGCAGCTTTCTGTACAGATCAGTGTTCCTGAAGATGCATGTGTCATGCACCTTTTTGGACCACCCTACGTTGATGTCAGTGAAACGCCCATGGTGATCCACAAGTGCCTGCAACACCATGGAGAAATACCCCTTTCTATTGATGTACTCAGTTGCAAGGTGTTCTGATGTCAAAACTGGGATATGCCTGCCATCTATTGCCCTGTCTCACTTAGGGAATCCCATTGCTGCAGAGCCATCCACTGTTTCACACACATTGCCAAGAGTCACAGTCCTTTGTAGCAGGATTTGATTAATTGCCTTGCACACTTACGTTAACATAGCCCCAATGGTCGACTTCCAGACTCCAAACTGATTCACGACCAACCGGTAGCAGTCTGGAGTCTCCAGCTTCCACACAGCGATCGCTACGCACATCTCCACTCAGAGGGCAGCTCTCATTTTTGCTGTCTTTGTGCCGCACTGCTGGGGTGAGCTCCGCACATAGTTCCAGGAAGGTGGCTTTCTGCAGCCAAAAGTTTTGCAGCCACGGCTTGTCATCCCAGACCTGCATAACAATGCGATCCCACCACTCAGCGCTTGTTTCCTGATCCCAAAAGTGATGGTTCAGCATGTGCAGCTGCTCCATGAATGCCAAAAGCAATCTGGTGTTGTTTCTTTCCATGGCACACAACAGGTCAGGCACCTCTGATTCCTGTTTAAATTGGGTGCTCATGATGTACTGTACGACCAGCCATGATGTGTTCATAACAGTGATTACAACAGTAGAGAGCAGTGCAGGATCCATCCTTTCAGACAGAGATTGCGAGCGCACAGTAAACAGGGCCCATTGAAAAATGCCACAAAACACAGTTGAAAGCCCATGGAATGATGGTACAGAAAAAACTGCTTCATGAGATATGGAGCCCTCACCCATGATGCACTTCAATCCACTCCGCCTTCCCAGAACTCCTAGCTGCAGAAGATGGCGAGTAGCACAGTGGGATAAATACCCACAGTGCACTGCTCTCTGTCAATGCTAGAGCACCAACTGTGGGCGCACGCCGCCAATAGAAGGAGTGTTGTGTTAACATGCACAAGTGATTTAATTATACCAGGTGTTGATTGTTGGCATAACTTGCGTTGACTGTGTAGTGTAGACAAGGCCTTAGAGACACTTTTAAGCCCCATCCCGGCAGTATCGAGTAAAGCTCATTGTAGCTCAGGACCTACCTCACAGCATTCAGAATTCTTGTGCATCAGCAGTCAGGTACGATAGCCATTACTAAATAACTCAGCATCTGTTTTCTGCAGTGATTAACTCACTCGCTCTCCCTCTGCCTGTTTCAAGCATTTCTTGTGACCAAAATGTAAATGGCAGTCCTGTCATCTTTGGTTTGGGGGGAGTTTCTTTTATTTTTTAAGCAGAGTGTTAATGTTAATACGTGAAAGATGGTCTGAAAAGCCACTATGATATTTCTTAGTTCTGATTTGAGAACAAATTTTGTAGTTGCCAATGATGGAAATACAAAATAATCTTCTTTTACTTCATTGATTTGTCTAAAAGGAAAAGACTTGAAGATCTAGGCCACTTACCTGGCAATCTGTAACTTCCCTTCATTGTGACAAGCTGCTTCATAGACATCACATACTGCTGCACCCACAAAACTCCACAGGGTGTAACAGTCTAAAAGGAAATTATTTTTAATAATACGTTTCTACATTTCAACTACATGGCATTTGCATTCTGTTCCAGAGAGACCAACTAATCAGCTGTAGATGTGAGCCACTTGTTGTCAGATTTCAACTTCAGGGTGGCTGCCTTTGATCAGCTTTGTACTTTACAAGAAAGTAGTGCTGCTTTTGGGAGGCAATAGTATGGGGAGGTTTTGTTCAGCCATTCTGTATGTGCAGAATATTTATAGTTTTACTTTTTTTTTTTTTTTTTTCCTTTGCAGAGATCTTAAAGGAGCTGGATGATTATTATGAAAAGTTCAAACGAGAGACTGATGCCGTGCAGAAGAGAAGACTGTTGCATTGCATACAGAGAGCACTGATCCGGAGTCAGGAACTGGGAGATGAAAAGATCCAAATTGTCAGTCAGATGGTGGAGCTTGTTGAGAATAGAACCAGGCAAGTGGACAGTCATGTGGAACTATTTGAGACCTGTCAAGAGACTAATGAGACCACCGGAAACAGTGGCAAAGCCAGCCAAGATAAGTCAAAGAATGAGACAATCACTCAGGCTGAAAAGCCCAACAATAAGAGGTCTAGGAGGCAAAGAAATAATGAAAATCGAGAAAACGCTTCTAATAATCATGATCATGATGACATCACCTCAGGAACACCAAAGGAGAAGAAAGCAAAAACATCCAAGAAAAAGAAGAGGTCTAAGGCTAAAGCAGAGAGGGAGGCTTCCCCTGCGGATCTTCCTATTGATCCCAATGAACCAACATACTGTTTGTGTAATCAAGTCTCCTATGGAGAAATGATAGGATGTGATAATGATGAGTGCCCAATTGAGTGGTTTCATTTTTCATGTGTGGGACTCAATCATAAACCAAAGGGCAAATGGTACTGCCCTAAATGTAGAGGAGAAAATGAGAAAACTATGGACAAGGCACTGGAGAAATCTAAAAAAGAAAGGGCCTACAACAGGTAGTTTGTAGACTCTTGATTGTGAAGAAAAATAAAAAACCAACCAACCAACCAGTGTATTTATTGTCAGTGTCACCTTTGTTGAGGTGCAAGGATTGTAAAATGTATATTTTTAAAGGAGGTTAGAAACTAAACCATTCCTGTTATAGGGACGGCAATAAGAGCAATTTTGTTTTTTCCATTTGATACAGCTGTAAAAAGAAAGTGGTCTGGCGACCAACATTAATAAACATGTAATAAGAGTTTAAATTTAGTGTTCAGATGAAGCTAAAGACAATATAATACTTCTGTTTTGTGCTGGTAGCACTATACCCATTAACATTTAGATAACAAATATTTCTTAAATGTAATTTCATTTTCCTTTATAGAGGAATGTTATTTACCTTTCCAGCAAACTGTCAAATATTTAGCCATCCGGTTGTATTTGAATAAAACAACAGTACATTATAAATTTAATTTCTTTCACTGATGACCAATGCAAGATCAAACAAGAAGGTAAAATATAACTTCTGCTACAGAGTGTGTCAGTATAACAGTTCAATAACAAATGTTTAAATAGCGTTAGAAGATTATTTTTTAAAAAAGTAAATGGTTAAATTTTACATGACAAATATTTTATATACTGGCCGAGTACCACAAGGGCCATTTTAAAATGATTGAGTACATTTTATATTTAACCAGGAAGTGGTTTAGTAATGAAACTTAACATAAATCAAGCTTTATACTGTCACAGATAATAGTGTAGCAATCTTTAATTTGTATAAGGTGTATAAATGTAAATTTTTAAGTGGAGTTGCACTTACTGTATTATAATCGGAAATGCAGCCAAATGCCATTGTGTATCCAATGTGCATTTCCTTCTGTATGTATGAAAATTGTACAGCTGTGATATTAAGAAATAAATGAAAAAAACTTAGTTTGCGCCTCTGGTGATTACATTTTAATATTCATTCACACCATTTAAAAATTAATGGCTAACTTCCATAGCACCATCAAGCTGCTGCTGCCTGGAAGCCTAAAGTAGAATCTGTTGTAATGGTAGTCAAATTATGCTTCCAGTAATGAATCTTCAGAGAGCGTATGATTAGCAAGAGAATAAGGGTCTCAAAATAGCATTTAACCTTCCATCCAACTCTATACTGTAGTGCTTACAGTTACTCTGGCCATATATCATAATAATAAAATAATAATAAACCAATGGAATGGAACTAGCCACATTTACTGGTTTTCATGTGGATATAAATTAGTTCACATTTGTTATCAATAGGAAGTGCTTGTTGAATTACAATATTTTAAAAGAATTATTGCAACTATCCAGTTTAAGCATTTGTAACCCTCCTGGTCTCCTCAAATAAAACTGCTTTAGCTATAATAAAAATCCTAACTTTAGATACCCAGATCCCATTTCACTTTTTTTTTTTTATATAGCAACGTAGGGTCAAACTGTTCCCTTCACCTCAGAGTGGAGAGGATGAAATCCTGGCAGAGTCAAACAGGACACAGATGAGGGAGAAGCATCATTCTGTTTTCTGCCTCCTCCTGTCGCACGCACGTGTGTGTGTGTGTGTCGGGGCGGGGGTTATAAGAATAAGTGGGTTGGGGCTGGTAACAGGAGAAAGGTTGGAGAAGGGCAGTGGGAGAGGAATGCAGAGAGGTGATGGGCAGCAGGAGGAAGATTTGGAGCACAGTGCTGGGACGGATCCATTCATATTACCAAATCCAGGGGCTCATATGAGATTCTTGTAGATTTGTGTCTCCTATGAACACCATGTTCCTCTTCCTAAAATTCCTAACCTGCAGCTGTTCTGCCTTTCACAAATAATGAAATCATGAACTGGTGGGCTGGTCCATCTGCAAGAAGTGGAGTGGAAGATATGGAGTCAGCAGAAGAGGAGTAAGTGCAAGGGCTATGGTGACCTCTGCATTGTGTCACATATTGCACATGTTATATCAACCCTATGGGGATTCCCCACCTAAATTATAGTGACTGAGTTAGTTTTAAATTAGATGAGTTACCCATTCATGCTCGGATCCCTGTGCTCCACCACTGGTAAGGATCCAGGGCCAGCAGGGGACCTATGGCAGCAAGTCTCTGCTGAATCTTACTTTGTCTTCTCTCTACCCTACTCCTCTCCCCCATTTTGTTCCTCTTCTCCCTCCCACACAGTCCCCTGCTCTCCTTCCTATTCCTCACTCCAGCTGCTGTCCCCTCTGCTAATCCCAACCCTTGTGGAATTGCCCGGCTCCAACATTCTGTCCCCTCTCCAATTAAGCCTTGACTAGTCTAGGAAAACCGATGTTTTCAAAAAATCGTGCTCACTAAAATAATTTGAAACGCCAGTTAGGCTATAGTATAAACACAGTTCAACGTCTCTGAACCCAGGCTAGGTGGCCAGGGTTGACCCTAGGTTCCCCCATTAAACTGTGTTCAACATAGGTCCCTAGTGATGTTTCAAATGCAGAGAGCTGGGGTAAAATAATGGCGGTGTGGAGATGCATGATAGAAAAAGTCCTACTTAAAAGGGATCCATTGGTTTGCTGATAGGTCCATCTTGTCATTGTTCTTAAATGAGTAGACTTCCAGCTCTTGCCCTCCCTTATCTTAGCCATGGGTCAAAGGCAGCTGCTTGTTTGCTAGGTCATTTAAAAATTATATTATCAGCTTACTCATTTCTCCACGACCTTCCTGCTCTTCTCAACTCCACATACGGGTTGCAATTTTCTTTTGCTGCTTACCGTTGACATCTCTTGGACCTACACCACAGTATTCGATAGGGTCTAATTTCAAGCAGTGAGCCTGTTCACTTCATTTAGCGTGAACTGACTGCTGCTATTAAGCTCTTCATTGTTGGAAGAATGGCCTGCTCATGTTATGCTGGCACACAGTCCTACAGCCTCAGACTGTGGAAACTACTCAAGCTTTGCATCTTGTTTAAAATAGTATCTTTACCCATGTCCTTTTTTCCTCTTGCCAGTTTGGTCAATTTAATGGTTCAGAAAATGTACTAGCCCTGGAACGTATCACCTCTATTTCTGCACAGAATAGGTTCGGAGGAGGCAGCAGATATACAAGCTTCCCAACACCACCCGTCAGCACAACTGAATGCTGATTTGGAGAGGCCATCTCTAGAAGTGAGAGAACATTCGAGTCTCCGTGCCCATTCCTTGCTTGGTTTCACTCCTGAGACTGCCAGCAAATGGCACAGTTGAGATAGATAATCGCTCTACTAAGAAATTGGACTATGGTTATTAAATCATGTCCTACAGGTGACTGAACAGCCATCAGATGTAACAACTATAATTCAGTAGCTTACTACTAGAAAATGGGGGGAAGCATGACTTGTTTGGTTTTCGTCAGAAATGTTCAACGAGCTATAGTCACTGCTGCTCTGGGCTGGATTTGAATGAGACATCTAGAGATAAAAGGATCCCCAGAGCTAGTGATACATTCCCCTGATTAGTAGAAGATGCCATTTCAATGGTAATGCTGCAGCAATTTTTTCACATTACTGGACAGGTCCATGGAGCGGAGCCTCTGCAGTAGGACACTTAGCAGGTGCAGTTGGTATGGAAAATACAGGTTAGCAGGTAGTGATGAAGTAGTTTGTGTTGCATGTAAGGTGTAACTGCAAGCTGTAGCTAGAACAGACACACAGAACCAGCATGATACTGAAGCAAAAAGAGCTAAACACCAATTTGAACCATTACGTCACCTAAAAACATCTCAGTTAAACAGAATTACCATCTCCCGAAAGCAGCCATCCCAGCCTTGCATATCATTAGGCTTAAATAAGTTTCCTGCCGATTAAGTGGATTTCCTGATTAACTGTCCCAGTTAAATGGAATGTACCAAATAAATACATCTGAACTGGATTGGTCCATTAGTCCTTTTTTGGTAGAATCTTTTTAGTTAAAGAGGAAAAAAAGTCAGAAACAAGGGTAGAAGTCAGAAAGTATGCTTAGAGATGTGCTTCTTTGCATGTAATGTTGTGTTAAATCTTCATTATTACTTACAAGAATAAGTTTCTGTTGTTTTAATTAAAATTAACCAAGTTAGTCAATATATGTGATCCAACCCTAAAAATATGTTTGATCATCTTTGAAGTGCCATCCCCTCAGTGGACCATGTTGGTATGAACTTAACCAAGACACAACTAGGTTTTGCACAGATAGGAGCTCTGGATTGGTGGGGGGAGAGAGAATCAAATTTCACACATAGATCACATTTCACCTTTGCTGCAAAGTCTGCACTGGCTTTGGAGCTGTTGGTTTTGCTCTATAAAACCCTTTATAGTTTGAAACCTGTGTAGATGTTCAGCTATATAGTGATGGGAGCCATAAAGAACATGGATAATTGACAAGTTATCTTGGAGACAAGTACGGGCCAGATCCTCGATTTGTGCAAATCATTGTAGCTTAGTTGAAAGCATCCCTTCCTGGCAGATAATGACCTGACTTCAGCTATACATACCATCATTACCTCCAGGATGAACTACAGCAGTGCAATATACCTGGGTATGAAGGCTTCAGAGCTTACAAAACTCCAACTAGTACAGAATGCTCTGGCATTTTTCCTCACCAACATGAGCTACGGTGAGTACATCACATCTGCCCTTCACTCTCTGCACTGGCTTCCCGTAACCATTATCAAACCACGTCATGTCTTGGACCCAGATCCTCATAGGTATGTAGGAACGTCACGTCCATTGAAATCAATGGGAGTTAGGCACCTCAACCTTTTTGGATCTGGGCCTTTGCCCTTATCTTCAGCTTGCTCAGTGGTGCTCAGTCACCTGGGCCCAGGATATGCGAAAGATTGCCTGAAGCTCTAGGATGAAGCCTGTGTTCAACAGCTCTGCTCCTCTGGTACAATGCAACTCTCTACAATAAAGATATATCTTGTCTGTGCAGGAGACAGAACTTTCCCAGGGGCCAGACCAAGACTGTGGCACAAACACCTACAGAAGCTAAGGCCCATTGCAAATCTCCCCGCTTTTTGCTCCAAGTGCAACATGCACTTTTTCAACCTGGCCTTCTCCAATGAGTTTACATAGCAACATGCACATAAGAACCCACCAAGGCAGGCCCACTATATACTGGAAGACAAATAAATAACTACCCTTGTCTAATATGGCTGCTATTAGAGCTATCATTTCTTTATGTGGCTGAACGTTCTTTTTCCGACTTGGCTTGTTTAACATCTGACTAGAAAAATTATTTTAAAAAAAACAAAAAAACCTCAAAATTAATCACATGGGAGGCAAATATTAATAGAATTGTGAGCAATAAAAGTTATTGCTCAATAGGATTTTAATTCATTAGCTTTTAAATTACAAACAATTTTCCCCCACTTGGCCAAGATTTTAAAAAATAGCTAGTCCTGTTGAGTGCCTCAGCTTTTGGGTGCCCAACTTAAGACCCTTTCCATATGCCTGATTTTCAGAAAGTGCCGAGTCTTCACCCTCTGAAAAGGTAGGGCCCCTCTAAGGTGTTTCACATTGGGTACAAAACCCATTAGTCAATTTTTAAAATCTTAGCTACTTGTTTAGACACCTAAATAAAGGGATCTCAATGGGCATTAGGCACCTAAATACCTTTGTGAATCCCACTCTGGGAATCTAACTTTAGGCACTCATTATTTTAAATACTTAATACTTATCTCACAGAGGGTATTGTGAGGATAAATACGTTGAAGATTGTGAGGTGCTCAGATACTATGGATATGGGGGGGGGGAAGGGGTGTCACATAAGTACCTAAGAGAGAAGATAGGAGGCCCCAGATCCATAAAGGTATTGAGTCTCCTAACTTCCATTCAAACCAATGGTCAATGTGACTTTGGCTAGGTCTACACTGGGGGGGAAAATCGATTTAAGATACGCAAATTCAGCTACGCGAATAGCGTAGCTGAATTCGACGTATCTGAGCCGACTTACCTCGCTGTGAGGACGGCAGCAAATCGACCGCCGCGGCTCCCCCGTCGACGGCGCTTACTCCTACCTGGGCTGGTGGAGTACGCGCGTTGATTTGGGGATCGATTGTCGCGTCCTGAAGAGACACAATAATTCGATCCCCGAGAGATCGATTTCTACCCGCCGATCCAGGCGGGTAGTGAAGACAAGCACTTTGGGCAAGTCAAATCCCTCCCTACCTGTAAAACAGGGATAATAGTACCTATTTATCTAATGTACTTCACAGGTGGTTGTGAGGATTAATTAGTTAACAAGTCAAATTAATCTCTAGAGTAAATCTATTGCTTTCCATTAAATTATACCATCAATGAATTTGGCCCAGGACTTTGAAGGAGCAAAATATTCCTGTTACGTAGTTCGTGCCAATATCTAAGTGAAGACAATACGTTACGGAAAACTGATTGAATACCTTGCATTATGTTCTGCTTGTTCAGCAAGAAGTTGTTTATATATTTAATTTTTGGATGGGAAAGATAAATAATTGTTAAAAACATTGCAATCTAACACAGACAATAGGGCCTTATCTACATTAGAAATTAGCCTTGCTTTTGGCCCGCAGTATAGCTTCACCTGTGAAAACCTCTTCTGGAAGATAAGCTACAATTTACACCACTGGTGTTTTGCCCCAGTTTCAAGCAGGGGCAAGCTCTACTGTTGCCAATTGTAGGAAATAAAAAACAAAACAAAAAAACACACTAGGGAGTTGTAGCTACACTGATGGCTGAAACCAGGGCTAATTCCCAATGTAGACCACTTCTAAGGGCCTAACTATACCCAGTTTTTGACTGATTTAACTACACTGATAGACAAACTGATTTAGTTAAATTAGCACAACTCCTCAATGTAGCACAACCCCCTAGTGTCATTATATATGTTGATGTAAATTACTGAGATACTCTATACCGACACAAAGACCAAAACTAGTGCCCCTAGGCTTCAACACAAACAGGTACTGTGTGTTAGTCTCCTTTGTCTAGACTAGTGTTTTAGAACATGTTAGCTAAAATATTTTAACACACCTTAAATCCTAGTCAAGACAAACCCTTTCAGTCAGCAGCTATGAGAATTTACAGGTCTGAAAATTAGCCATGGGAAGGTTCTCGTATTATTTCCAGAATACAACAGAAAGACTAAGAATTACAAAGAGAAAATTAATTATAAAAATGCAATGCAAGACTATAGCACTGAAAACAACATCATGTTTTTTTAATTCATACTAAGATTTATGGCCAATGAACACAATGCAATTGTCTTAAGTCACTAAGGTCTTGTCTACACTATAGAGTTAAGTCGATTTATGTTACGTGGACAGCCCTATGCCGCTTTAATTACATTGATTGTGCACGTCCACACAACACTCCTTGTGTCAGTAGAGCACATCCACAGTCGGTGCTCTTGCATCGACAGAGAGCATTGCATTGTGGGTAGCTATCCCCCTGTGCAACTCGCTACCCTCTGCTGCTGGGAGATCTGGGAATGGATCGCAGTGCATCATGGGGGCGTGCTCACTGTCCCATGATGCAGATCTTACCATCCCATCATTAAGTGGGCTTCCTACTTTGTTTTCTGCCATTTTTAACATCCCCTGTAAACTGTGCATCTGCCATCTCTGCCTGATAGCATGGATCCTGAACTGCTGATCAGTCTGGTGATGAGTGTTATGACCACAACGTGGCTGGTCCTGCAGTATTTCATGAGCTGGGAAACAGAAAAGTGATTCTGTGGTGCCTGGCCTGCTGTGTGCAATAGAAAGAAACAATTCAAAATTGCTGCTGGCATTCACGGAGCAGCTGCACACACGGAGGACTGTCGGTACTGGGCTCGGGAAACAAGGCCTGAATGGTGGGATCCCATCATGATGCATGTATGGGATGACAAGCAGTGGTTGCATGGGCAGCGGGTGGAGCCCCCCTTAAGGGAGGCTAGTCCCCCGCTCTGCCCCTTTCACCTGCGCCCCTCCCCTGCAGCCAGAGCCCTGAGACCCCCTTCCTACCCCTCCCCAAGCTGGCTGGAGGCCCTGAGTCCCCGAGTCCCCCCCCCCCACATACACCTGCCCCAAGCCCCAAGAGGTGCCCCAAGCCCCAAAATGATGCCCTCTGTGTAGCATGACCTCACATGCATGCACAGTGGCGGCCCAGGCTGGCAGGGGCAGGCCCACACCATTTCTGGAAGTACCGGAATGTCCAATTGTGACAATCTCCAGGGCACAATCTGGATGGTGGATGGTGGAATAGCAGGGTCCCCTTGATTCTCTATACTGGTTTCTTTTACACTGGTTTGCTGTCAAAACATCCACTCCTGGCCTGCTATCACAGCCTTCAGCATGCAAAGTCACTCCCAGCTATGTAACATGAATGATCTGCCAGCCATTCATGAATTACTCACAGGGTGACATCAGCAAGTTCTTAGTCCCAGCCTTGACCTCAGAAATGTACATCCTGTACTGCCCAGTACCCTCCTGGACAGTACAAGCTCATAGAAAGTCTATCATTTCATCAACGGAAACTGATTATGCACCAGCCCCTTGTTATCTCAAGTGTTCCCAAACACTTCTATCCAAACACACACACTGCTTTAGATAAAATACTAAAATAAGTGCAGGAGCTAGACTAGATGACTTCTCTAGGTCCTTTCCAGTCCTATGATTTGAAAACTAATTTCACACTGGTCAATAATATAATTGTGGACTATATGCAACAATGCTGCATATGGAGTTACAGATGTCCTCTGATATTATCTTTTAAAGTCTGTTTTGTTCAAATACAGAAACAGGTCTGCCCAGGTCTTGAATACAAATGAAGTAGGGCAACCAGTGACAACGGGAATGAAATTTACATATGTGGGAAATGGAACCATCAAAGCTTACAAAGTGGTTTGGGAGTCAGCATGCTGGATCACAAAGAATGGGGTATTTGCTTGTCTAACCAACCTGGTCATCATGCAGAGACAAGGAAGGAATATTTACATAAAAGGAAAACAAAGCCATCAAGCTAACAAAGGGAGGAGGTAACAATTCAACTTTCAACAGGGGATGGAGACCACACCACTAGCAAGCCTTCTTCCACTTTAAGACATGTTTTTCAAAAGTTTACTGGACTATAAAGATAGGGGCAATAACCCCCTAGCTTATCTTTCACCTAAAGAGGACAAAGGAACCCAGCACTTTGTACTTCTGTGGAAGGTCCTGACTGAGACAGTATCAGCGATACTGGACCAAGAATAACTGGTGTGTGACATCATCTTAAACAAAGACTATGCCTTGCTAGATTAAGTTTTAGATTCATGTTTCCTCTGTATTTGCTTATATCCATCTCTACCTTTATTTCTTTTACTTAGCATCACTTAACCTGTGTCCTATTGTTAATAACTGTAAAATTATTTTACTCTAAACCAACCCACTGCTGTGTTTGAACTGAAATAATTAACTCCAGTTAATGTGACAAGCTATTGGGCATTGTCTCCTTAAAGAGCAAACAAGCCCTATTGTTTCTCTGAGTGGCCCACAAGAGGGCTGGACGCTTCAGGGCAGACTGTTTTGGGGAATTCAGGAGTGAGTGTGTGTTGGGGTCACTTGGCTAGTAGTAACCATGGCTGGTGGAGACCCGAGTGAAGCTGTGGTGTAACAAGCAGGCTGCTGAGGCAGAATTACTGAACCAGGGCTGCTTATCACCCAGATACTCAGTGCATGCTTGTCTGCTGACTGGGAGCATCCACACATGGGAGTTACAGCAGCAGAGCATTTTAAGGCACCCAGGGTTACAAGGCAGTTTGGATTGAATCTCAAAAAGGTGACATCTCCTTTACCTGTTTTGACCTTATAGTATGAGAAAGTCTGTGGCAATCCACATAATTTTGTCTACTAAACTCCCAGCAATCCTCATAAATGTGTTGTGTACTTCTAGTTTTATAATTCCTTTTAACCTTTGCCCAGAAGATTAGATCTAATAGTTTCATCCTTAGATTTATAGGAGCATCTCCATCGGCTATTTGCAGCACACACACTGGTGGTATTATAATTGAGCCACATGCCAATTGCAAAGCTTGAACCTAAAGCAGTTCCACATTTTTAAGAGTTGTTTTGAGGCTGAACCAAAAGCTTGGTATCTTTAGTCTAAAACTGATCTTATCAATGCTCTATACATCATCATCAGTACCTTCTTATCTGCACCCCATTTGTTTCCAGCTACACTTTTAGGTAAGTTCATCCTACATCTACACTTTTGCATTATATTACCTATGTGACCCTTCTAAGTTAATGTATTATCAAACACTCCTCCTAGGAACATAAACTGTTGAATTATCTAAATTTTTTCACTATAAAGAAATAAGTCCCAGTCTTCCTGTGACGGTCTATGCCCCTAGGGTCAGGGCAGCGCAGCCTAGTGGCCAGAGTCTATGAAGCAGCCCTTAGGTGCAGGGAAGCATGGCCTAATGGCCAGAGTTCAATGGGGTGGCCGGTAGGAGGGCCTGGGCCCACCCAACTCCACTGGGCCCCAACTGGGCATAGCAACTTGCCACTGACTCAGTGTGTGTGTGTGTGGGGGGGGGGGTCCTACCAAAAATACGCTGAGGTTTCCCCCGTGGGAGGTACCACTACATCACCCTCCCTGGGTCACTTCCTACCAGTATACGCGTTGGGGTCTCCCATGAGCCTTCGGATTCTCCGTGGTCAGTTGGGCCAGTTGCCTTCTGCGGCTCCTCCAGTCGCCAGGGTTCAAGTGGGCCCGGGGAGGCTATGATTCCCGGCACAGTCAGGGGCCGTGGCTGGCCCTCCACAGGAACTTCATTGACAGATCCTTCCCCTGCAGCCTCCAGCCCAGAATGAGCTGGGCTTCCTCCCTTTATACTGCTAGAGCATTTAGAGCATGCCTAGACCTGCTGGGGAGGCGGGACCTCTGCTGTCAATAATATAGGCTTAATCATGTCTGAGCTAATGCAGGGTAAGCAGACCCTGTCACACTTCCCTAATTTTCTTCCTGGTTAAAGCCACTCCTTTATTTTTTATTTTTTTTGCAAGGGAAAATTTAAATCCCCAATCATTTCCCCACTTGAAAATTCTCTGGAGAGCCTCATTTGTCTTTTATGCTTAGACAGTAGTGTGCGAAAAGGAAAATACCTGTTCCCATCCGCTTTCTGTGAGGTCATCTATCAGTGGAAAACAAAGTAGGATTTGTGGAGTTCCCTTGGTAAGCTTGTAGGTTTTTGATAAATCAGTGTGTACTTTGACTTGTATAGATCTGTCACTTCAAAAGTTCCTTATCCTCCCTTTTATTCCAGTTTTACTAGTTTATATAGGAGGCCTTCCCTCCATGAAGGTCATATGCTCTTTCAATGTCCAGGAAGACTTATCATGAAGTTCTTACTCCTTATGCTTTTTTTGTATTTATGTTTCTAGTCTCACTATATGGTCAACTGTGCATCTTCCTTTTTGAAACCACTTTGTACGTCAGTTAGAATATCATTTGTCTCCAAGTATGCCAGTAGTCTTACATTTATAATTTTTCCCATGATTTTCCACACACATGATAGGGGAGAAATAGGCAGGGTTGGCTCTAGGTTTTTTGCCGCCCCAAGCAAAAAAAATTTTTGGCTGCCCTCCC
The DNA here is from genome assembly GCF_028017835.1 of Emys orbicularis. Classification (NCBI taxonomy): domain Eukaryota; kingdom Metazoa; phylum Chordata; order Testudines; family Emydidae; genus Emys; species Emys orbicularis. Next base: position 259,253,881 of record NC_088683.1, on the reverse strand, counting down.
CCCCCCCCCCCAGTGCCCTCCCCCACCCGCACCCCCTGCCACCCCAGCCCTGGGCTCTCTTCCCCCCCCTGCACCCTCTGCCACCCCAGCACTGGGCTCTCCCCCCCACCCCAACCGCACCCCCTGCTGCCCCAGCCCTGGGTTCCCCCCCACCAGTGCTGACTCTGCCCGCTCCCCCTCACCTCCAGCTGGTCCGGTGCTGGCAGGGTCGGAGTAAGCAGCGGGACTCCCGGGCCGCACCCTCAGTCCAGGGTCCCTCCAGCCATGGCCCCCGCCTCCAGAAGCGGCCAGGACCCAGGAGGGCAGAGCCCGGGGACTGCCCCGGCAGGGGGCTGAGGAGCCGGGGCAGGGTAGCCCCAGAGGGAGCGGAGCCTCGGAGGCGGGACCCGCACGGCAGTGCCCTGCCCTCTATGGCCCTGCTGGTGCTGCTGCTTCTGGCCACCCTGCCGCATTCCCTGGGTGGCTCGGGCCGCTTCACCCAGCCCCGGCTGCGGCGCTGGGGGGCGGCCGCCCTGCAGCACCTGCAGGCGGCTCTGTGTACCCCGCGGGGCGGCCCCCAGCCCGAGTGTCCCGCGCTCGTAGACTGCCCAGCCCAGCCACAAGGTGCGGGTGCTGCTCCCCCGCGGCACGAACCGCAGCAGCCCCAGGGTGCCCGCCACACACAATGCGCTGCTGCTGCCAGGGCCAGCTCTAGGCTTTTGCCGCCTGAAGCAAAAAAAAAAAAAAAAAAAAAAAGATGGCCGGAATGCCACCCCTGAAAATGTGCCACCCCAAGCACGTGCTTGGTTTGCTGGTGCCTAGAGCTGGCCCTGGAAATAGGCCTATAAGCATCAGGGCTTGTATGTAGCTTGCTCAGTATCCTAACTGGTATCACCAATCCTTGTTTCCGTTCTATTGGCAGCAAACCTTTTCCCTATCTCATCGTGTAACTGCAACAGAATCTTTAGACTCCCTTCTGACAAGTGTTGAAGCATTTCATAAATTATCTTTGCCTGGAGCTGTATACTTCCTTTTCCTAGTGGCTGCAATAAGCTTCTGCACACTCAACTTTTTGTTTAACACATCAGTAGTGTCTCTCTAACCCTTTAATAGTTCACATTTATCTTAAATAAACCTCCTATTTCCCCCTACAAAACTCACTGTTTTGATTCATATCACTGCTGGCCTTGGAGTTATTTTGCTAAAATGTCAGTCTTTCTAAGTTAGAGTCCTCCGTTTCATTGTTTATGATAAGACCAGGTATACTTTTATTTTAAATTCCATTCATTCTTTGAATTTACTTATATTTCTGAAAGCTTTGAATCTTTGTTCAATTTCCCACAAAACTTTCTCCATTTTCCTGTTTTTGGTCTTTTTGATAATCCTTTGTATCACCACCTTACTAATCATTAAGTTTTTACTATTCGTTGTGTTTTGCTTGCTTGTATGCCTTTTTTCTTTCTTTGGCCTGGTCTACACTAGGAGCTTATATCGAATTTAGCGCCGTTACATCGAATTAACCCTGCACCCGTCCACACCAGGAAGCTACTTAGTTCGAAATAGAGCTCTTTTAAATTCGACTTCTGTAATCCTCGAAAACGAGAGGAGTAGCGCTAAATTCGAAATGGCAATATCGAATTAGGCTAGGTGTGGATGGAAATCGACGGTAATAGCTCCGGGAGCTATCCCACAGTGCACCACTCTGTTGACGCTCTGGACAGCACTTCGAGCTCGGATGCTCTGACCAGCCACACAGGAAAAGCCCCGGGAAAATTTGAATTCCTTTTCCTGTCTGGCCAGTTTGAATCTCATTTTCTGTTTGGACAGCGTGGAGAGCTCAGCAGCACTAGCAACGATGCAGAGCTCTCCAGCAGAGTTGGCCGTGCAATCTAATAGAAAGAGGGCCCCAGCATGGACTGATCGGGAGGTGTTGGATCTCATCGCTGTCTGGGGCGATGAGTCCGTGCTTTCAGAGCTGCGCTCCAAAAGAAGGAATGCAAAGATCTATGAGAAGATCTCTAAAGCCATGGCAGAGAGAGGATACAGCCGGGATGCAACGCAGTGCCGCGTGAAAATCAAGGAGCTGAGACAAGGCTACCAAAAAACCAAAGAGGCAAACCGACGCTCCGGATCCCAGCCCCACACATCACGTTTCTACGAGGCACTGCATTCCATCCTAGGTGCGGCCGCCACCACTACCCCACCAGTGACCGTGGACTCCGAGGATGGGATATTGTCCACGACCGGTTCCTCCTCGGAAATGTTAGGTGACGGGGAAGATGAGGAAGGAGATGAGGAGGACGAGGCAGTCGACAGCGCTTGCACCGCTGATTTCAACGACAGCCAGGAGCTCTTCATCACCCTTACCGAGATCCCCTACCAACCGTCCACAGCCCTTACCCCGGACACCGAATCAGGGGAAGGATCAAGCAGTGAGTGCTTTAAACATCTAAACATTTCATTTTAACATAAGTGGAATATTTATATTGTTAAGAATGGGCTTTTCAGTCACTCAGTTAAACATAGAAACTTTTATTTATAACAAAACAGGAATAATAACTATTTCAGTAATTTGTTGTTCATGATTTATTTGGCTTAGTAAACTTTTTACTACTAACTATGTATAGAAAATCAAGTACTGTCCGGATATTCATGATTAGTCCACAACACGGCCCCTCCACTCTGTAGTCCGTTATGCTCAACTTAAAGGAAAAGGCGGTCAATGTGCCCGGGAATGGACAGACAGTCCTCCTGGGATAGCTCCGCATAGCTCTCCTGGAGGTACCGCTCCAGCATGCGCACGAGGTTCAACGGCAGGGCAATCTTGTTTGGTCCCCCGTGGTAGCACACGTTCCCACGCCATGAGTCCATGAGGTAGTCGGGGATCAGTGCGCGGCACAGCATGGCGGCATATGGCCCAGGCCTCTGCATGCATTCACGCAGCATCCTTCCCCTCTCGGTCTCCGAGATCCTCATGAGGGTTATGTCACACATGACGCCCTGCTTTAAATTAGGGAGGGGAATGTTAGTATTTGGACTGCTTTACAGCCACGCGGTGGAGGCGGCAGAGGGGCAGCATACAGGGATCTTTCCCGGGGACAGCCGCGAGGTGGTGGGACAGGGGCAGAGCTCATGCTTCCCTGATTGCTGCCAGCAGAGAGTGGCCTTGCATTCAGTGCGAAAGGAGCCCAGTGCTACTATTACATGTTTAAGCTGCCACAAGTCTACGGCTTACCATGTTTGCCCGCAGCAGAAGTAGAGGTGTCCTGCAACGCTTCTCTGATCGCAACTGCAGGACCCCAGACACATAAGGCGAGGGCCGAAAATTCGACCTTGTCCTGAGTGCGCATGTGAAAGGTGCAGTGCATGGTGTTGTTCACAGAGAAAGACTATGCTCTTTGTTAGCAACTTCATTTATCTGTCTCAGGAATTTACTCCCTTTTTCCCATTCCCACAGACACATCTGCGACTGTCTCCCAACCCAGCCTGGCATCACACTCCCAGAGGCTAGCGCAGATTAGAAGAAGGAAGAGAAAAACTCGTGAAGACATGTTTTATGAACTTATGGAGTGCTCACGAGAGCAGGCAGCCCAGACGACACAGTGGAGGGAGAACTTGTCACAAATGCACAGAGCAGTCATGGAACGGGAGGAGAGGTGGCGCCAGGAGGACCAGCAGGCTACTCAAACCCTGCTTGGACTAATGAGGGAGCAAACGGAGACGCTCCGGCGCCTAGTGGATGTTCTGCAAGACCGGAGGCAGGAGGACAGAGCACTGCTGCTGTCTATCTCTAACCGCCCTCCCCCGCCACCAAGTCCCACACCCCCCTCACCAAAAGTACAAAGAAGGAGGGGCGGCAAGGTCCGTTAAAACTGTCAGTCGGCCACTGCACACTGCTGCAGCAATGGAAGGCTCTCGTTCCAAAGTTTGAAAAGTCCTTTCCTACCCATCTCACACTAGCCCATGTGCAAGTTTCCTTCCCCCCCCCCCTTTTCATGTGCGGTTCGTAATAAAACATCGGTTTCTGTTAAGTACTGTTTCCGAGAGTGTCTTTTGGAGGGGATTCTGTCTGAAGGGGGGGAAGGGGTTTGTTACTTGGACAGGACAGTCACCTGTAGCAGGCTACAGAGGCGGGGGCAGGTCCAGCATCAGGACACATACACAGCACAGTCACCAGTTACCCTGGTCAGTCTGGGAGGCGGTTTTCTTGTTCTGGGGTGCGAGGGGGATTGATCTGTGACTTTGTGTCGGGGGAGGGCAGTTAGAGATCCTATGCCGCGGTCCTTATCCTGGATCACAGAGCCACGCAGCAGGGGATCTGTTACCCTCCGCCCCCTGCCAGAAAGTCACTTGGCCGACACATACATCCAGTCCCGCCCAGGACTGCTGGCAGGCTGCGTTGAAACAACCAATGCAGCACTGCGGAGCCTGTCATTCCCGGACTTTAGAAGCATCATTTGCATCAAAACAGTAAGCCCGCCCCCCGCCACAGTCTGCGTCCCCGGTTTAAAACATTCCCGCGAAAACAGTAAAAAAGAGAACCTTGTTCATTAACAGAACAGAACAGATTTTATTTGTTGGGAAGGTGGGGAAGGGGGTATGTAACTTGGAAGGATAGTCAACAGTAACTGGGTAAAGAAACGGGGGCAGGTTCAGCATCTGTGTCCACAAAGTAAAAAGTCACTGGAGACCCTGTTCAGTCAGGAACCTGGCTTTCAAAGCCTCCCTGATGCACAGTGCGTCCCGCTGTGATCTTCTAATCGCCCTGCTGTCTGGCTGGACGTAATCAGAAGCCAGGCTATTTGCCTCAACCTCCCACCCCGACATATAGGTCTCCCCCTTGCTCTCACACAAATTGTGGAGCACACAGCAAGCAGCTATCACAATGGGGATATTGGTCTCGCTGAGATCACAGCGAGTGAGTAGGCTTCTCCATCTGCCCTTGAGACGGCCAAAAGCACACTCCACCACCATTCTGCACTTGCTGAGCCGGTAGTTGAATAGTTCTTTCCCTGAGTCCAGTGCGCCAGTGTAGGGCTTCATGAGCCAGGGCATTAGCGGGTATGCAGGGTCCCCGAGGATGACTGTAGGCATCTCCACATCCCCAACAGTTACTTTGTGGTCCGGGAAGTAAATACCTTCCTGCAGCCGTCTACACAGACCAGAGTTCCTGAACACCCTAGCGTCATGAACCTTGCCCGGCCATCCAACGTAGATATTGGTAAAACGTCCCCGATGGTCCACCAGTGCTTGCAGCACCATGGAAAAGTAGCCCTTCCGGTTGATGTACTGGCTGGCCTGGTGGTCCGGTCCCAGGATAGGGATGTGAGTCCCATCTATAGCCCCACCGCAGTTTGGGAATCCCATCTCGGCAAAGCCATCTCTGATGAGCTCCACGTTTCCCAGGGTCACTACCTTAGATAGCAGTAGCTTGACGATTGCCCTGGCTACTTGCATAACAGCAACCCCCACGGTAGACTTGCCCACGCCAAACTGGTTAGCGACGGACCGGTAGCTGTCTGGCGTTGCGAGCTTCCAGAGGGCTATGGCCACTCGCTTCTGGACAGTCAGGGCTGCCCGCATCCGGGTGTCCTTTCGCTTCAGGGCAGGGGACAGCAACTCACACAGTTCGAGGAAAGTCCCCTTCCGCATGCGAAAGTTGCGCAGCCACTGGGATTCATCCCAGACCTGCAGCACTATGCGGTCCCACCATTCCGTGCTGGTTTCACGGGCCCAGAATCGCCGTTCAACAGTATCAACAAGACCCAGTGACAGCGAGATGTCCTGGGCGCTGGGTCTCATGTTCTCAGAGAGGTCGGAGCTAGTGTCCGACTTCATGCCGTCACGGTAGTGCCGTAGCCTCCTCTCATGATTGATCTGCAGCTGCCTCTGGTACAGGTGGAGGAGAAGCTGCGAGGCGTTGAGAACTGCCACAACTGCAGCGATGGTCGCAGCGGGATCCATGCTCGCACTGCTGTGGCGTCCGCGCTGTCAGTAATCAGAAAAGCGCGCGAAATTATTTCCCGCCGGCGCTTTCAGGGAGGGAGGGAGGGAGGGAGGGCTTGAGTGACGGACGGATGACGACAGGCGCCCAAAAGCACCCTCGACACATTTTTTTACCCAGAAGGCATTTGGGGCTCGACCCAGAATTCCAAAGGGCAGGGGGGACTGCGGGAACTGTGGGATAGCTGCCCACAGTGCACCGCTTCCAATGTCGACGCTTGCCCCGTTAGTGTGGACTCACAAAGTCTCACAAAGTCGAATTACTGTCCTTAGTGTGGACACACACGTTCGACTTAGTAATATCGATTCCACATAGTCGAATTAACTAAAATCGAAGTACTCTCGTAGTGTAGACAAGGCCTTTGATTGCTAATTTGAAATCCTCCTTCCACCAGGAAACCAGATTTCCAAGTCAGGGGCAATATGATACTTTGTAGATGGCCAGATCGCTGCTGCAATTCCTTGTATTACGTTGGTCTAGAATTCTCCTAGGTTGTCACTTGTACAGTTACTACATAAATATTCATCACATTTGATCTTGAAATGGCCCCAATCAGCTTCTCAAAAATTCACGCTAGGAACTCTTTTTGACATTTCCTCAGCCTTGGTTCTCAATAAGCATAAGGAAGTGATCATTCTTCTTCGAGTGCTTGCTCACATAGATTCCAATTAGGTGTGTGTGCGCCGTGTGCACAGTTTGCCGGAAGGTTTTTCCCATAGCAGTGTTTGTCGGGTCAGCTCTGGAGCCCCCTGGAGTTGTGCCTTCATAGCACTGTATATAGGGCCCCACCAATCCACCGCCTCTCCAGTTCCTTCTTATTGCCAGTGATGGTCGTTGGAGCCTTTCGTCTCTCATGTTCAACGAGCAATCCTCTAGCCTAGTTTTCTGTAAATAGTTAAAGATAGTTTTTAAAAAGTTAGTTAGATATTTGGATTTGGGTAGTGAGGGGGTGTTTCCCTCCCCTGTTTCCCCATCTCTCTCCTGCGTCAGGGGCATGCTTTGGACCCAGAGGTTTAAGCTGTGTGGGGTTTGCCAGAAGCCTATGCCCAAGGGCGACCCACACTCGGCTTGTCTAAAGTGCTTGGGGGAGTCCCATCAAACGGAGAGGTATAAGATCTGTAGGATTTTTCACCCCCGCATGAAGAAAGAGAGGGACCACAGATTAAAGTTACTACTAATGGAAGCAGCTCTCCGCCCTCAGTCTGAGTCGAGCCCCATGGACACAGCATTGGGCTCCTCAGCGTCAGTGCGCAGCGCACCGACTTGGGTCCGGGAGGTGCCAAGGAAGGACTCTGGGGTCTGAGCCCCTCGGCACCAGCATTCCCCGGCACTGAGCACAGCGTGGGATCAATCTCGGCACCACTCAGTCTTCTGTCCCAAAGAAGCAGCACAGGAAGACTGATAGAGGGTGCTCATTTTCCTGTGCAAGGGAACGGGAACCACCCAAGGGAGGGCGACCTGTGCAAGACCACACTTCCCTTCCAGCTCAAGAGCCAGCACCATCATCTCCAGGCCCATGGGAGGGACCATTGAGTCCGGTCCCACTGGAAGAAACCCAGGTGGAAGATGTGGACCTCCCTTCCACATTCGAAACTTATGAGGTGGCATGGGACCTGATAACTCTGACAGGTCCACACTTCCCCAACCATGGTGGCACTGCACCAGTTCCGAGGCCCCAAACGACAAAGGCCACTGGTGCAGTGCAGGAGCAAGCCAGCTATGACTCGGCAATGGTCTCCAACACCCCGGCACCGATCCCCAGCACCGCCATGGTCTCCCTGCATGGACTCAGAGTCCGAATTGGACACAGACTCATGTGTGTCCCGGAGAAGCCAGCACCGTAGCCGTCAGCACTCCCAGACAGCGGGGATGACTCAAACTTCCCCCTGGTACCGTGGCCTCCACAGTGGCAAGTACCAAGTCAGATGCCAAGTCAGTGGCCCTTCTGGACCCCGTGGGCTTACCACCAGTCCCAGGGGTCCGCCTCAGCATGCTCCTTTTCGGTCGCTTCTGAGAGAAGAAGTGCGTCTAGGGCCAGGGAGCTCTCCTGAGCATCAGTCACCGCTACCACCACAATCGGTACTGCGCCCGGCACAGACACTAGAACCGGCACGGACAGCAGAGCCATCACCGGCACCCAGCACTGTACCCAGTGGCACCGTACTCAGTGGCACCGTACCCAGCGGCATGGCTATGATCAATACCACAGAAGGTACTGCAGCCGGTGCCACAGCCGGTACCGTGGCCAGTACTGAGGTGGACTCCAGGTGGGCAGGCGGGGCCCTCCCATGTTTGGGGCTCCTCATCATTGTCTCCAGAGGAAGCAGTGGCAGGAACATCGCAGGGCCTCAGATTCACAGGGTCCTCCTCAAAATCCGGAGTGATGGAACCTCGGTGATCCTGGTGGCACTGGCCTGGTCATGTCAGCATTGGTACACCATGGTACTGGAGCTATCGGTGGATACTCCAATCACTCTACCGCTAGTTCCGGACCTCATCACTGATCACCACGGAAGGCTTCAGCACCCCAATCTCGAGTCTCTCCACCTCACGGCCTGGAAGCTGCATGGTTGAACCCGCTAGAGCTCACTTGCTCAGACGTTGTTAGGGAGGTTCTTCTGGGTAGCAGAAAACCTTTGACCAGTGCTACTTACCTGGCCAAGTGGAAAAGATTTGCGATTTGGTGCTCGCAGAGCCATATCCCTCCGACACAATCGTCGGTCCCCTTTATCTTGGGCTACCTCCTAAAGTTGAAACAGCAGGTACCTAGGGAGGTGGTGGAATCTTTCCTTAGAGGTTTACGGTCAGGCTTGACAAAGCCCTGGCTGGGATGATTTAGTTGGGGATTGGTCCTGCTTTGAGCAGGGGGTTGGACTAGATGACCTCCTGAGGTCCCTTCCAACCCTGATATTCTATGAAGAAAAAGAGGTTACTTACCTTCTCGTAACTGTTGTTCTTCGAGATGTGTTGCTCATATCCATTCCAATTAGGTGTGTGTGCGTCGTGTGCACAGTTCACCAGAAGGTTTTTCCCCTAGCAGCATCCGTCGGGTCAGCTCTGGAGCCCCCTGGAGTCGCGCCTTCATGGCGCTGCACATAGGGCCCCACTGACCCACCACTGCCTCCAGTTCCTTCTTGCCAGACACTCTGACAGAGGGGAAGGCAGGTGGGTTTGGAATGGATATGAGCAACACATCTCAAAGAACAACAGTTACGAGAAGGTGAGTAACCGTTTCTTTCCCATTCCATCTTTATGAAAGGATCTATCCACTGATTAAATCTAGAAGCTGCTCCTGTATTCAGTAACATTTACCATTTAGGTCAGTTTTCTTACTTCCCCATAGCTTATTATGACTACTAAAAGCTCCTCAAATCACAAATGGGTTTTTGATATTAGTTATTTTAGCACTAAAAAAATTAGCTAACGTTGCATGGATTATAAACGTAAATCTGTAAGTACATAAGAACATAAGAATGGCTGTACCAGGTCAGACCAAAGGTCCATCTAGCCCAGTATCCTGTCTACCGACAGTGGCCAATGGCAGGTGCCCCAGAGGGAGTGGACCAACAGGCAATGATCAAGTGATCTCTCTCCTGCCATCCATCTCCATCCTCTGACAAACAGAGGCTAGGGACACCATTCCTTACCCATCCTGGCTAAGAGCCATTAATGGACTTAACCACCATGAATTTATCCAGTTCTCTTTTAAACGCTGTTATAGTCCTAGCCTTCACAACCTCCTCAGGTAAGGAGTTTCACAAGTTGACTGTGCGCTGCGTGAAGAAGAACTTCCTTGTATTTGTTTTAAACCTGCTGCCTATTAATTTCATTTCAAAAGTAAATGCTTTTGTTATGCATGGGACTCTCAATAGTATTATATTCAAAACTTAGTTTCTACACATCAATTTCAACATGGTTATGTCCCTCTTTTATAAATATACAGACCTCCTGCCACTCAGGTAGCCTCTCAGTCACTCTGGAGCATCTCATATCCTGGTGAACTGAACGCAAGTTTACTTATTGGCCACGTTTCTTTACACACATTAAATTAGGCCTTTTTCCCCACTTCAAAGATGGCTCTCTTTAGTTCTTGTCCATGCATTACTAAACTATGTACATTCCAGTTAAGGATCATGAAGACCATGTTATTTAAATTGTATTATTGCCTTCTTTTAAAATTGTGTAAATGAGGTCTAATGAGAGGGTGTCTATCTTTAGATCTTTTTCTGCTGCTTTTGCTATGATTTTAATCCTTTCAGTGTTTCTCCTGGTCTGCGAGGTGCCGTTAATAACTTCTATAATGAATTCTATAAACTTCTCTTTACCTACAAGCAATACATCATCTCCCATTTCTCTCATATTCTCCTGCCTGTCCAACTAGACGTTCTGCTGCCCCTGTACATCTTTTCTCTTACTTTTGTCAATTTCTTTTTCTTCAGTGGGTACCTTTTGATAGTCTCTACATATGATACTATTTGAATAATTTTATTTCTACGGCTCACTGTGCTATCACACATTCTTTATATGCTGCACTGTGCTTTCCCCCTCAGTTGCTGCATTTAGGTTCTGTTCCTTCTAGACAGTGTTCCCTACAATGGCTGCCATATGTCCAAATCTTTGACAATAATAGCATTTCATGCACGTGTGTATGGTGGGGGAGGGGAGGAAATATATGGTTTAACCCAGAAAGATCGATACCCCATTTGGATCCTATCTGGAAGTAGCCCATGTTTATGTGTTATGCATGAAGTTGTAGATGGCTGGTTTTCTCCCTCTCTCCTACTAAGTAGCTGTTTAACAAACAATACTTTATCTTCACCTATACTCTTTTTGATATCATTCTCAGATAAATCTAGTGGCAATCCAGACATAACTCCTCCTGCTTCCATCAGGAATTTAGGCAATTGACAAGGAACTTTAATTTTCCCTAAGATTACAGTTGTAAGACATTTTCCAGCTTGCTCTTTAGGGGTATAGTCTATCAGTAGATCTCCACCCTGCGTTCTTTGTACATCACCAGCGCTTTGCTTCATCCATTCAGTCATTAACATCTCCTATTATCACATCTGCTGTCTCTGATTTGACAATGATAAAATGTTGACTTTTATCCTGTTTTTCTTTTCTATGCATTCCTTCTTCCAATCCCGATATAGCTAGTCTTCCCTCCCCCCCCCCCCCGCCCCGATCTGAGACCATTCTTCACCCCCTGCTTATTCTCTTTCATAGTTCAAGGGAACTCTCTCTTCCCCCCTCACCTCTATTGTCAGTTTCAATGTCCAGCCTCATTTCAGCTGGGGCCAGCCGCAGCCCTCCACCCAGCCTTCTCCTACACCATCTTCAGCCAGACACCAGCACTCAGTCCCAGCCTCCAGATAGCAGCCTGCCAGCCTGCCTCCAGCTGCTTCAATTCCAGTTTCCAGCCAGGCCCCTCTGAGCCTCACCAACTCTGTCAGCCAAACTCCCCACCCACCCCCCAGTCTGCCTCCCCACTCAACTTGACAGAGTTCACTTGGCTTTTGAGCAGATCCTCCATTTGGAGCATTTTCCGTAGGCCCTCTTGGCCCGGTACTGCTCCTTGACTCTATCAGTCTGTGTGTGGGGTCTGGAAGGTTATTCATGGGAGTACAGATGCAGGATAGGAGCTTCATGTTTTGCTTCTCCAGTAAAACTGTAAGGAAGTAGAGCAAAGATGATTAACAAGAGTTGTTTTCCTGCATGTTAGTTACAAATGTCTTCACTGAAATGATTAATCAGAAAAATTTTGATCAGCTCTAACATACAGTACTAGTATTTTCCCATTGGAAAATGTCATTTCATCAGATTTAAAAAAAAAAAAAAAAAAAAAAAAAAAAAGGTTTTCCAGGGAACATGTTGATTTTGACAAAATTTTGTTTAGAAAAAAATTGAAAAGTATTTTGAGAAGGTCAAAATGTTAAAATCAAAATGTTCTGTTCCAAATATATCAAAATGAAACAATTTAATATTATAAAAATATGTTCTAAAAGTAAAAAGAAAAATCTATCAAAATGAAATATTTTGACTGACCAAAAATGAAATTTTCCTGCAAAATAAAATTGTCAACAAATGTCAAAATTCTGTGTTCTGATTTTTTTCCAATTGAGTATGAAAATCCCTTAAAAAAAAAAAACAACACACCACAGAATTTCCTGTGAAATGAAAATTCTAGGTCTTGCACAACTCTACTGCATATGCTCTTAGCCTGTATGTTAGGTCTGTACAAATGATATATAGTTCCAAGGCAATTGCCCCAGATTGCCTATCAGGCACAGTCCTCTAACACTACTAATTGAAACATTCATTTTTAACTTTGACTCATTACGGTTACTTTCAATAATTTAATTTGAGAATTAAACCTTTCAGAGTGGCCATCACTGAAAACAAGGGCATGAAGGAATCAAGGCAGATAAAGCTCAATATTATGCTGATGACATGTCGATTTTTATCACTGATCCTGACGGAACTGTGCCTAAATTTTTGCATCTGATTCACATCTTTGAGAAATTATCAGGGTATAGAGGAAATTGGATATCTGAGGTCTCATTTTTCCTCACTGAAAACTCAAATAGGTCCCTAAGGGGTCAAAATATCAAGAGCTGCTACAACATCATCCATAAAAGGTATACCTAAAATAAACTTGGATCTTTTATTGAATCTTATAAGAGCAGATGAAGACAGATGGACCCATCTCTTATACTCCCACTTTGGGGAAGAATTAATACAATTTAAATTACTCTTGTCCCCCAATTGCTATACATCTTGTACTCTCTGCTAATCCAGCTCCCTAATATTTTTCTAAAATACATCAGATTTACATAACTTTTTTTTATGATGCTGAGGACAAGACCCAAATTAACGTTGTATAAATGATTTACCCACACACAGACGGTAACGCTTCACTTTGTTAATTGTATGATATAGCAAAGGGCTCTTATCTTTTGCCAGCGTCTCTCTCTGTTGGTGATCTCCAGGGTCTCAACTGAAAGAACGTGCCTTATCTGTGTTACTGTTTCTTCAGTCATTAGCTTTGTCAGTTTCCTTCTATATGATCAATTTATCATTCAACATCTCAGAACAATTTGATAAGAAGCAACCAGTGCAATTCTCTGAAGTCCATATGTTCATGTGCAGTTATAGGGCTTTGAGAAAAGAATATATTTAGCACCAGATCAGTTTAAAACATGATTGTCAGATACAGGCGTTGCTTAGAGCAGTGGTCTCCAAACTGTGGGGCACAGCCCCCTAGGAGGGCACGGAGGAATGTTCGGGGGTGTGTGGGGTGTGGTAGAGCCTGGACCTGCCCCGCCATGAGAAGTTGGGAGGGAGCACCACCAAGCCCTGCTCTTCCCCCAGACCAGCTCCACTCCCTGCTCTGCCTCCAGCAACAGCTTCACTCCACCCTCTGCTCTGCCCCCAGCCCAGCCCTGCCATCATTCCCTCTCTGCTCCCAGGCCAGCTCCACCGCTAGCCCCCACTCTGCCCCCCATCGCCCGCCAGTTCTGCACCCAGCTCCACTGTCAACCCGAGCTCCTCTGCTGAGCCAACTGTGTAGTAATGGAGGAGGTTGTGGATAGATTCCATTACTGGGGAGGGGGGAACATGACAGGAAAAGTTTGGGCACCGCACCATGGACCTAGAGCGGGGTAGGCAACCTATGGCATGCGTGCTGAAGGCGGCACGTGAGCTGATTTTCAGTGGCACTCACACTGCCCGGGTCCTGGCCTCCGGTCTGGGGGGCTCTGCATTTTAATTTAATTTTAAATGAAGCTTCTTAAACATTTGAAAAACCTTATTTACTTTACATACAACAATAGTTTAGTTATATATTATAGACTTCTAGAAAGAGACCTTCTAAAAACATTAAAATGTATTATCGGCACACAAAACCTTAAATCAGAGTTAATAAATGAAGACTCGGCACACCACTTCTGAAAGGTTGCCGATCCCTGACCTAGAGGCTTAAATTCAGCAACTATAGGATCAAAGCCAACATCTTTATTTTGAGTGCCTCAGTTTTCAGGTATCTAACACAAAGTTTAATTGTTGAGTTTAATTTTTAGAAATGCCAAATCATTTTTCCTCATAAGGGGGAAGAATGTAATTATTTTTAAAAATCAGTTTAATCTAGGGCCACAAACATTAAAATGCCTTAATCATAATCATATGGTTTTTGCATGGTGTCACTACAGGGCAGACTTAAGATTGTTTTGGTGCCTTAATTGTACATTTCCATGCCTTGATGTATTTTGATTTCTTTTAAATTTAACCTTAATTCTTTATTTCCTGCATTTATAATGCTTGGTTTTTTACATCAAAGTAATATTTTAATCAAAATTACTGATATGTGCTCTCAATTGTAACTCCCTCTTACTGTTTATTTGTCTGGGAATATAGAAAAAGATGTCATAAGTATTCACTGTGTTGTGCCCATAGAATCAACACAATGAATACATAAAACCTCTACAAATTTTGGAATTTTGTGAAAATCAGATTAAAAGTACAACACCAAGGTAAACAGTGTAATATGGAACTGTTTCTAACAAAGGGGATCATTCCTGGTCCATAAATGATTAAAGCACTTTGCTTAAATTAGTGCAAGATAAATATAGCATCCCATCTCCTGGAAATATTATGTTCAGAGTATGCTGAGCCTTTTGATTTAGCAGTGTCCTCACTGCAAAGTGGGCAGATTACCAGCCCAAGCAAAGGCAGAACCTGGACTCTAACCCAGACCCCAGGCCAGGCAGCACATGTTGAAAGCACCACCAAATTTAGGTTTATGTGTGGATCGGAAGGGGAAAATTAGGAACATCTGGATAACAGCAGCGAAGAAACACCCTTACTGTTTTGGCTTGAGCTGTTGCTGGATTACAGAAATGGGCTCAGAAAATGATAAAACATCAGTAAAACATCTGGTGTGAGCCATCTGAAAAAACACAAAGCATTATGCCATTTGCTATTAAAAGGTGAAAAATATACCACCAGCAAATCTCATCTTTAAAATCTCATTTTTTGGAAGGATTTCCTATTGCTGCAAAAGTAATTACATTGGAGACGGAAAAAAGATTGGGGCTTAATTCTTTGTTCTGGATTCAGGAATAAAAGCAAGGCAAAGATGGCTTTAAGTCACCTTAACATTTTCCCTGTCCTCAAGCCAGTCAGATGTGTGCCTAACTCTTGACATAGGTCAGAGCAGCGCAGGGCTCCTTTAATTTTCACTCAACTGCCTGTGGCTCCAAGCAGCTGCTCCAGTAGCCAAGAATAGCCAGAGCACAGCAACACTCCAGACATGCCCCCTTACCTCCAGGGATACCTTCTACACTGAAAGCTGAGAGGAATGGCTTGGAGCTGCTACTTTGCACTTAGAACAGCTCTTTGCACTCTTGAAGCAGCATAAAGGGACTGCAGTGTATCAATATCTGGCCTCTTCTCTTGCAAAGGATAACATTGTAGAAGGTTTTCCTCAGTGAACAAATTACATCATATACAGTTTAAAAAGAGGAACTGCAAGCAGAGACTCACTGTATATTGTGGACTTTCCATGTGGTGATACCAAAAATCTTCATAATCCAGATGGCAGAATTGTATGAAAGCCACACTAGAAGAATTACAGTGAACAGAAGCTATTTTTGGCAGCCAGGTTTGGACTGGGATATCAAATTGTATGTACAGTGCAAGATGTGCCAACAGGCCTGTTCCTGCATCCTGTCATCCCTGGAAACGGGTCCAGAGAATTCACAGCAGCTTTGCAGAGAAGAACAAGCAGATGTTCCTTGTAACAGTTACGCATGCTCAAGATGGCCAAAGGTAATAGCTTCGAATACTATGTCTGCTAGCAATACTGGTGAGGTTGTTGAGACATGGTGTCTACACAGGAGCTTCTATAAGTCATATCAGACATATGCAGTTCACCTCTGAAGAATTTTAAATAAGAAAGTGGCATAAAACATGGGCAAGGATGGATTAAGGATAAAGTTCCAATGGCTCCCAATGGTAAAGCCCAGTATAGGGCATGTGTGGGGAAGCTGAAGTAGCACGCAGGAGCTGAGGGCAGAGGGAATAGTTGTGGCAGCCGTAGAGGCAGACTGGTCTGTTGGAGCAAGAAGCTAAACACAGTCCAGGCTGGGGAGAAAAGGGTTATCAGACTGAGGAATCCCCTCTTCACTTTTCTCACACAACAGTTTCTTCTAGAAGTCCATACAGGTACTGACTCTTATTTCAGAAATAAACTACAGATCTTCCTGCATAAGCCTGTGGGACATGAGACACACTTATTGCTTCACTCATCAAGATCAGCTCCACAAAGGGAAGAAAATCAAAGAAATCTAATGTAATATACTCACTAGTTTATGGTGTTGAGTCTGGCAGAGATTTTTTTCCCACCCAAAGTTATTCCCTGGTGGTTTCCTTTCTTTCCATTATGTCAGGATGAAAACATATCCACTGGTTTCACTAACCCATTGTCTTAATCAATGTACAGGGCAGCGGGTCCATAGATTAGATAATTTATTTGAGGAAGATTTATGTTTAGCTTTTTCAGATCTTCAGCAAAGGATCCCAGTTCCCCACATCTCATTTCTTCAGACAGATCTGAAGCTTAACATCTATAGTTAGCTGTTCTTTTATTAAAAATAAATAAATAAATAAATATCTCCAACACCTGAATGTGACCATGGCTGTTTGGGAGGATCACAGCATCGTTTGATAGCAGTAAGAAAAAAGTTTTCTGCTCAAATGTTTTCCACATAATTGATTCTCCTAAATGAACTTTCACACCAGTTGGAATTCTCAGTTATTCATATATCTGAGCCAAAATGGCTATCACCTTCTTGATGTCAGAACTTACAGTTTCTCTCTTATTTTTTAAATCTCTTAACAAATGAGACAAAACTAAACTATATAAAAAAACCCCACCACACCACATGACATGTGGGATGCATCCTGTAAGAGAAAGGGGCCTGGTCTGCCTGACGAAATTGCTTTTTGTCACCATAGGTTCGCATGTGTCCAAACCCAAATAGGATTCCCCCTGGTGAAACCCACACTTTCCGGGTCTCTGGACAAGACAATTCCTCAGCCAACATACTTCTGCCAGCAAAATGCCACAGTGGATGCTGCCTTACCTGTGCTTGTAAAAACAGTCCTCCAGCCACAGTCCTGCAATGCCCCGTCCCTGCAACAATAACTGCTCCAGTCATAATTTTGAACTCCATTGCACTGTGGTCAGTCACTGGAAGTGCCTCCATGCCCAGCTTTAAAATCCTCAGGGTGTTTTGAAAATGTCTCTTTTCCTGCCAATTCACATTTGTGAGCAGATATGCCTGGCCAAGCACAAAAGCAGAGGTCCAGCTAAACCAAGTATTCCTGCCTGGACCAGAAAAGAAGTCCTTGATCTCTTCTTCTCTACTCAACCACCAACCCCAATGGGACAGTAGACACCTTGTAAGAACAAGAGAAGGGACCATCAGCACTGCCCAACAAGGACAAGCTCATAAAGGATGGGGACACAGAGGGGCATACAGACCCTGCAGAGAGTCAGGAGCTTTTTCATATGCAAGTGACCCACCAAGACCTAGAGGAGCCCAGAGAGGAAGGGGAAGGAAGCACAGGTAGGTGCATTGCTGCATGATTTTTTTAAATGTGTTTTTTCTTTGCAATGTCTGAACCACCCTCCTCCTCAATTCCTTCCGTCATTCAAAATGGCACCCTTCTGCATGGTCAGAAAACAAAGGAACTGACTTTTAAAATAATCAGTTGATTTTAAAACCCATGAACTGGCGACGAAATAAGAGAATATTAGAATCATTTAGTAGCCAGCATGTTTTGGCATTGAGATAGTGTTTTATAAAAGCTGAAATTCTAACATTAAAAATCAAATTCGTTACAAACAAACAGAAAGATACCGACACCAATATATCAGCTGAAAAATAAAAGACATAGGAAATTAAACGTATCCTTCGCAAGCAATCCAGTGTTTGTTCATTGTGTATATGCATTCAATAAAATTACATTTTGGGGGGTGGTGGTGGGGGGGGGTGGAAAAACACAGACACAGTATATTTATTGGGTGTCACCAGACAGAATTGTCAGACTAAAGCACCATCCCTTCCCACCAAATTCATAAAAGGTGTTTATAAATAACCTGAGAGCCATAGTCAGGCCAAAGTCAGACGTACACAAAAGCAGCGCACAGCAATACAAGGGCGCAATGTTAAAATGATCTTTTAAGGCCTTCCTCAGCTGGACAGCTCCTTGATAGGCTGTTGTCGTTGCCCTTGTGTCTGGCTGTTAAAAATTCAGCAGACAGCTTTCCAATTCCCCCTCTCCACCCTGCCGGTAAGGTTTCTCCCTTTGCTTCACAAATATTATTTAATACATGACCTACAGCAACAACAACAGGCATTGTCTCTCTCTCTCTGGTGTTTGGCTGATTCTTGCTCATATGTTCAGGGTTTAACTGATTGCCATATGTGAGGGTGGGAAGGAATACCCCCCCCCCCCAGGTCAGACTGGAAGTGACCTTGGGGGCTTTTATTTATTTGCCTTCCTCTGCAGCTTGTGGATCATTTGCCACGAGTAACTAGGTCTCTCTCATGCAATCATTTCCATGCCACTGCAGTGGCCTCACACACTAGTGCACCTTGGTCCCTCCTATTCTCTGCCCATGGCACATAATGGTCTAGTTTCTGATGGGCTGTAATACTTTGGGCTAATTTCGGTTGCTGGGTTTGGAGTTGGGGGTGGCTGGGGGGTGGCCTGTGACATACAGGAGGTCAGACCAGATGATCTGGTGGTCCTTTCTGACTTTAAATTCTCTAACCACAGCATTGCAGAGACCCCAGGAGAGGGCAACAGTTACAATTCTAATGAGACCTCCCTGCTTTGGCTACCAAGGTTAGTCACAGTTTCACACTCATGTGCATGCTATAACCATTGCAGTTAAATACAAACACATTGTAATAACTTTGCTTCCTTGTAACCCAGCATTGTAAACGTACAGTATATGCTCTTTTTAAAGGGGAATTTAACTATATGGAAAAGCCATAGCAGTACTATCAAGCTGTTCTTAAACTAGAGGAACATTAGACACTAATAAAGGCTTCTAAAAGGACCTGGCTGCAATCTTAATTATGGGACCATGGGTGCTCTGGATCCCGACTCCCCAGCCTCCTTGATACAGTATGAAAGATGCAGCCAGTTTTGCTTTTCCTCCTATGTTGTGAGATAGAATTAATCTACCCACGATTTTGAATGAAATGAGCCTTAATTGTTAGAATGGATTCTGAAGGTGTCCTTTTCCATAAACGATTACCTATTTAAGTGCCTTTGGTATGCTTTGCTGGGTATAAGGCACAGAAAGACACCAGGCCTGCCCCCAAGAACTTACTATTTCAATAGACAGAAAACAAGATGCACCGGAAGACTGTGGAAGTTAGTCACAGAGCAGTTTACAACACCTGTATTTCAATGAAGGGCTGAGGTTACGATTTTTTAAACCTTGGGAAAGAACTGAGTTTTAAGGAGGGAATTTGAATGAAGAGAAGCTGGGTGCCTGCTGTTGAGGCATTGGGAAGTCTTTCCCTGTGTAGAGAATAGTACTGAAGAAGGCAGGAGAAAGAGAGGTGGAAACACTGTCTTTCAGTTCTATTTCAACTCTCAATGTTTTGAACAGCAAATAAATGAGTAGTTTCAGTTGTCATTAGAGTTTTCTCAGAGTCTGTACAAAGAAGTATGGTTGGCACATTTTTCTGTCTAGTGATAGATTTTAGCAGGGGAAATCAAACACAGAGATTCATGCGTTAAGCAGTCACTCTATAACCACTCCGCAGCTGCTAGGCAACAAATCTCCTGGTTTTCCTTTACAGACTTCCCCACTTTGTTAAGGTTACAGATATTTAAATATAAAGTTCCAATATAATTCACACTTGATACTTTCACACACACACACACACACACACACACACACACACTCCATTATTCTGAGAGTGGTTCTCCATCTTTATTGTGTGACTATACTATGTAGGTGGGTGTCACCTGCAATCTTCAGAGCTTGAGAATGGCAGAGTCAGTTCTTTTCCAACCACTTCAGAATTCTGTCAGCAAATAGGCTGGAGTCTGCACAGCTAGCAGCATTCTAGACCTTAGGTTAATAGTTGACCAGTCCTTAGCTGCTGGTGAAACAGAAACCTGTAGCTCATATCCAAATAGGTACAGGGATCAGATCCATTTACTGGTTCTGATAAATCAGCTACTCTCGAGTCTCCAGGCAGTGCTTAATTTGTAATTAAAAGAGGTGCCAGGGCTCAAGAAATGTTTTTACTTTCATAACGGATGTGGCAAGCCCAGAGGTGCCAGGGCTATGAACGGCCCAGCCTAGAGGTGTTGAGGCTCAGCCCTGGCACAACGCAAGCATTGTCTACAGGGCTGACCAACTCCTGTATGTCTAGCCTCACACTCTGTTTGGCTCAGCTATCAGAGGGTAAATGGGTGTGATCTGCACTACTGCAGATGCCCAACCACTTTTCTTTACAGGAAGTAGCTTTTTATTTCCAAAAAGATAAATTCTTTGCAAGGTATTCTTCACAGGCACTGCGGCGTGGTTTGCAATCAAACACTTTTTACATTTTTAGCATTTCAAGAGCAATTAAAAAAGAAAAATGTTAAAATAAACTAACCCTCACCCCAATCCTCTGACTATTTCCAGTCATTGCATAATGGAACACAAAGGATTCTTAGAAGCCAGCTGCTGTGGTGTCCCAGATTGTGTAGCGCACATATGTGCAATTCAGTCGGAGGCACTCCAAAACAGCAGCAGCAGGACTCAGCATCGCAGCCATAGCATAGCACCGAAGGACACCTTTTAGAGTATCTCAAAAGAGCATTTCTATTCTGAAAAGCAACTGTATTGAATAAATAGTAGCACCTTCTTACTCAGCTCTGTCTGCTATATATATATATATTCAGAGTCATGTGTGCTGACTTCAGCTTACTATTTTTATTCCTGTTAGCTGTGTTGGCTCTGCAAGGCTAAGAATGAAGGAGTCTGGCTGTCAGAAGGAACTGTTAAGCGAAAGCTGAGATTCTTGAGCACAGGTTTGCACCAGAGGCTGAATTCTACAACAGTGAAATCTTGGAGTACACCATGTCTTGACTTGTGACTAAATTAAGTTTTAATTGCATTTTACTCCTGCTAGCCCTGTAGAGCCAACCCAGGTAGGAGGGAGGGAGTTGAAGATTTTATTCCCTCTTGTGCATCCTCAATAGTAGTGTTTACAAAGTTCCAATTACAGGACTAATAAATCACATCTATCCAAAACCACCGATGGCAATGCACAGGTGCCACTGAAGATCTTATTTACCCTGTAGAATATTTATTACAAGTGATGTGTGAGGCAGAAAGAGCCCCGCTCAATTCTTTATTCACAGGTGGAGTTTGCAAGGCTGGCAGTTGAAACACAAGCAAACGTCTTTTAACCTGTAAGCCAAGCACATTTGACCTGGAATCTTTCAGACACTAAGCATGGAACCCCACAATGCCAATTTTACTGTCATTTTCAAGTAGAACCAGAGTTAAGCACTGAACACTGTAATATTACCCAGGGAACAATCTAGACTGAACAGCTGTGTCCTCTCAGTTCTTCAACCTGGGGTGCCTTTCACACCGCTCCTCTGTGAGAGGCGCCACTCCTGGTCATAGAATCATAGATTATTCAGGTTGGAAGGGACCTCAGGAGGTCATCTAGTCCAACCCCCTGCTCAAAGCAGGACCAATCCCCAACTAAATCCCCAAATGGCCCCCTCAAGGATTGAACTCACAACCCTGGGTTTAGCAGGCCAATGCTCGAACCACTGAGCTATCCCTCCCTCTGTTCACATCAGCTGCTAGCATGCAAAAATCATTCCCATCTGAATTAGATCAGCCACTCCTGAATTATATTACAGAGAAACACCTGAAAATTCCCAGTCCCAGACTTGTTCCCAGGAATGTGCATCTTGTACTTCCCAGCTCTTTCCTTCTGGACAATACAAGCTCATAGAAAGTCTGTCATTTCATTAATAAAAGGTGATATGCACAAACCCAGTTATTTCAAATGTAGTTTGCCAAAAACTTCAATCCAAACACACCAGCTTAGATAATAAACTTGTTTTAACTACTTAAAAATCCATCTTTCTGTGATTACAAGTAATGAGGCATAAAAGTCAGAATTGGTTACAAGGAAATAAAAGGTAAAATACAGACTAATACCTAATTTAACAAGCTAAGTGAATTTAAAGCAAAAGTTTCTCTCACCACATGCTTACAGCTGTCTGGCTGGGCTCCTTCAACCAGGGCCACAGTTCAATAATGCTTTGTCTTTCAAACTTTGTTGAGGAGAGAGGTGATTTGAGGCCTCTGTTACTCATTTTTATATCTTTTCCTCCTCTTTGAGAAATCATCTCCAGCTTGGGTTCAGGCAACAGCCAGTCTGTTTACATGAAACCCCCCAGCTGTTATATTGCCAAGATCTAAATTTATCTCTCAGACCCTTCTTCCTGCCAAAGAATGGCTACTTAACCAGGTGATAGTCCATCTGATTTTGTTGATGCCTGCTTTTCTAAACTGGGAGCATATCTCAGCAATGTCATACAGTAGAATCTTATAACTTCACATACAATGATCAGCAAATTATGAGTTTTCAAATGAGGCATACTTTTTACAAGAGTTTATCATAGTTTTGTAAAAGTGGTGAGTATAAGGATACAGACTGTCAAATGCATTTCTGGAATGGGCTCCATAAAAGCCACAGTAGCTGCTGGACTGCATAGTTGGCCACTATGCAGCACTGGAGAAACTTTCAAAAGTACCCTTAATTAGGGACTGACCCTGCTCCCATTGAAGTCAGTAGAACTCCCATACACCATAGTGGTGCAGGATTGGACCCCTGATGAGCATATGTGAACATTTCTGTAAAATGCATTACATAGCAGTAGAAATGCCTACAGCTTTGCACCCCCAACACAACACGGTGGTGGCATCATTGAGGATGCAAGATGCACCTCAGAATCCTTGTGCACAGTTGTGCAGTCCAGACCATATTTGCATTCCCTGCACTGGACAGAGACTGTTCTCCTTATGTATTCCTTGGGAATGAAGGTAGGGGAGTCCCCCACAAACCCTAGCCATGCACCAGCAAGTGGAGCTGGCTGGTCATGCACAGAAGAATAACCTGCACCCCTTGAGACACGTACTGGCCAGCCCTGGGAGAAGTTCTGCTTTTCTGAGCTACCTAAGGGATGGTGCAACTCCAGCTCTACCCCCAAGCAGGACTGTAACTTAAAGGTACATCTGAGCCCTGAATAAGCACATATAAAGCAGAAGCAAGTTTTAGCACCCCACCTAAAAAATTTAGATCTAAAGCAGGCACTGGTTATATCTTGGACAAACTATTACAGGGCATTGACCAAGAACTGGGGAATTTTGACTAGGCAAGTCCCACTCAGCCTACAGTATGTTAGTGTCCTATTCTAAATCCATAATGCCTGACTCCCTAGAGCAAAGATTACACTTTCAAGTTAATTGGTTATGTTTTCAAAGTTTAGTACTACAAATCCATCAGGAAATTCATTTCAGTAGAGTGCTCCTCTCTTTCTCTCTCTCTCACTCAAGTCAATTTCAAATGCTCCGCTCTACAAGTTTCTCTTCTTTTCAATTACTGTATCCCATGGTAGTAAATAAATTTATTTCAAGTGCACACATCTCATTTTTTTCAATTACAGTTCCCTCTCAAGTAATCTAATTTCTTTCAAGACTTCAATTTACTTCCAACTTTCTCTCCAACAAGTTTACACATCAGGTATTAGAAACACATCTTAGACTCCTCTGAGGTTTAGAATGTAGTTTTTGTCTTCATTACCTTTAAATTGGCTAAACACTGGGTATAGTTTCTGTAAGCTGTAAACTACAGCAGATGATATATGTGAATGCCATGAAGCTTTGGGATTTCTTTCCTTCCATCCTACTTAGTGCCAATAGTTGTTCCTCTCAGTTGTAGGGATGATTGTAAATATCAGGAATGTGACCCAAGTTTGAGTTAAAGAGTATTTATTCTAAATTGCAGCAATAGCAAACATCTTAATTAAATAATACTGGAAAGCTGTATTGTCATGTGTGACAGACTGATCCTTATCTCTGAGTGTGCATAGAGATTGGTGGAAGCATTAAAACAAGTACATAAGAGTATATAGCTATGAATATATATATGGGAAAGATAGATGACTGAATGAATGAGAGCTGTGAGACTGAATGGGCATGGAGGCTGAGCTACCTACTCACCCCTAGAAGGTGGTTCCTCCAGGGCACGCTGGCAGCTCATGGGGAGAGACTGTGGGGAAACTTGTACTGCTGCTGCCTATGCTCTTTGCTTCTGTGGATAAGGAGAGGATTTCAGACTCTGGAGCTGCCATTCTGGCACCTTTCATAAGTGCTTAATTAAAATTTCAAAATCTTAAAGCTGGAAAAAAAATAAACATACTTGTTAATTACAATGTAAGACTCACCTAAGCCAGCTGCACATTCCTAAGGGGTTTAGAATGAGGGCAGAGGTACACAGCCCTTCATAAGCAGTAGGGAACTACAGCAAGATTGTAACAGGGGTCTTGGAGGGCTGGCCAGACTAGTGGTTGGCACACCTGGTCTCCAGCCCCTGGTTTCCCTTGTTGAGGTGCCTCCATCTTTTAGGCTGTGGAGGTAGAGGAGACCCAGGCCCTCCCACTCCATCAGTTCCCAGCCCAGGGCCCTGTGTGAGTCAACCTCTCCCCTACCCCTCCTACCCCCCGGGCTACTTCCTACCATTGTCTCTTCAGTTTGGGGCATGACCCCTATAATCCAGTTCACTGGGGTGGCTTACCTTCCTTAGTGCCCTTCCATGGATCCTGGGCAGCCCCCTGCTGCAGTCACAGGCTCCTTCAGTACGGTTGCCAGGTGTCTGGTTTTTGACTGAAACACTTGGTCGAAAAGGGACCCTGGCGGCTCCAGTCAGCAGCCGCTAAAAGTCCGATTGGTGGCGCAGTGGGGTGAAGGCAAGCTCCCTGCCTGCCGTGGCTCCGTGCAGGTCTCGGAAGCAGTGGCATGTCCCCGCTCTGGCTCCTACATGTAGAGGCAGCCGGGGGCTCTGCACGCTCCCCTGCCCAGGAACCGAGGCTAACGGGAGCGGCGCCTACTGACAGGGACTCACGCAGGGCCACTTGTCCACGGCTCCACATAGGAGCCAGAGGGGGGACATGCCACTGCTTCTGGGAGCTGCCTGAGGTAAGCGCTGCCTTCAGCCTGCAACCCTGCCCCCTCCCCCCCTGGTGACCCAACTCCCTGCCCCAGCCCTGATCCCCCTCCTGCCCTCCGAACCCCTTGGTCCCAGCCTGCAGCAACCTCCTGCACCCCAAACCCCTCACCCCCCCCAGAGCCTGCACTCCAGCCAGAGCCCTCACCCCCCCCCCGCCCCAGCGCTGATCCCCTTCCCACCCTCTGAACCCCTCAGTCCCAGCCCAGAGCACCCTCCTGTACTCCAAACCCCTCATCCCCAGCCCCACCCCAGGAACCCTCACCTCCTCGCACCCCAACCCACTGCCCCAGCCCGGAGCCCCCTCCCACACCCTGAACCCCTCATTTCTGGCCCCACCCCAGAACCCGCAGCCCCAGCCCAGAGCCCGTATCCCCTCACACACCTCATCCCCCTGCCTCAGCCCAGGGCCCCCTCCCATACTCCAAACCCCTTGGCTCCACCCCCCATCCCAGAGCCCCCTCCTGCATCCCAAACTCCTCATCCCTGGCCCCACCCCACAGCCCACACCCCCAACTGGAGCCCTCCCCTCCACCGCACCCCAACCCCCTGAGCCAGCCCAGTGAAAATGAGTGAGTGAGGTTGGGGAGAGCGAGCAACAAAGGAAGTGGAGATGGAGTGAATGAGGGGCAGGGCCTCTAATAAGGGGCAGGGAGGGGTGGGGCCTCAGAGGAGGGGCAGGACAGGGGGTGGGGCAAGGGTGTTAGGTTTTGTGTGAGTAGAAAGTTTGGTGAGACCAAACCCCACAATGTCTTCCTTGGCTGAGAAGACAATACTTACTCCCTGGTAGCTGCCTCAGCTGGCAAGCTAGTGACCCCCTCCTCTCAGGTAGGGAAGCAGCTAGCTTCTATCTCTTTGCCAGACTCTCCTTTTCTTCCCCCTTCAGGCCTAGCGTTGGCTGTAGCTATAACAGGGTGGGGCTTGTAGCCCTAAGGTTTAATCTGCTTGCTTGCATAGATATATCTTTTTGTTGAGACGTCTTTTCTGATTCCTGATGCCTTTAGGAAATACTCCCTCTAATTTTGGACATTAGAACAGAAAGCAACCCTCTGTCTCCATCACTCCTCCGTTATGTTAATTGCATAATCACGCCTCTCTGGGTTTTGACTGTAAGTTGTGCCTCCCAATTTCCACCTCGAGTTTGTAGTCTCTGACTCTACATTTGGTGAGAAACTGCCTACTTTACTACATTTTACTATAATGAGGTAGTTTGCTAATGTGATAGCTTGGTGCAGGGATCTAACATATCTTATTTAGTTCATCTCCCTGTCAATACAAACTTATTTCCTTTTTTTACAGGAAGTTGTTACCCTCAAATCCAGATTGTGCATATAGGGCCATATGTTCCCATAGTCTGCGTGCTGGAAAGCACAGCAAATTACTATGAAAACTGCTTCACAATCATCATCATAAGCCAAAACTACCTCCTTGGCAGGATGCCATTCCAACTTACCACACCTAACAATCTCATGGAGAAGTTTCCCGAGAGAGCACAGTGGTGGGGAGGGAAATGTAAGAGGAATCAGAGAACAGTCAAAATACTGTATTCTATATGAAAAAATACCATTGTAACTTCTCACACTAGAGACATAAGGAACAGCAATAAAGAAAGGTTACCTTGTACAGTAACTGGAGTTCTTCAAGACATGTGGTCCCTATTAGTATTCCACTCTGGGTGCCCATGCGTTCCATGCACCTCAGACCAGAAGATTTTTGCTAGCAGTCTCTGTTAGTTTTTGCCTGTGTCCCTCATCTGTTCATGCTATGAACCATTGGCATAAGGGGCAATGGGGACTGACCCCTTCTCCAGTTCCTTTCTACCAGGAATGACTGAAGGATAAGGCTAAGGATAAGGGGAAGGAGAAGAAGGCTAGAAGAAGAAGGCCACCTAATGCTGCAGACACTGAAGATGTTCTGTCTGGACCATGGGCACCATAAAGGAACTGGAGAGGCAGGCAGTCCACCCCACCCCTTATGCTCTCAGTTCAGAGGTCAAGGAGGTGCAGGGCTCAAGCATGGAAAAATCGACTCTGCTAGCAAAAATCTTCTGGTCTCAGGCATATGGAGCACATGCACACTCTGAGCAGAATCCATGTAAGGAACCATCATTCAAAGAAAAACTGATTGTCAGATGACATCCTAACCTTGATGTGGAATGTTTTAAACACTTCAGTGGATTGCTAAACCTGCCAGAGTCTGCCCGCAAACAGTTGAGAATGCATAGATCCGGCTTCCCCAGCGGTGGGTATTGAACCCATATTGATAACCTTTCCCACTCCTATTCTGCCTTTATCTGGCCTTATTTTTCTTGTGTCAAACGTCCTTCTCCATTTGTTGTTCTTATCAAGTTGCAGGAGGATGGCATTATGATATTTTCTGTTTTCATGATCAGAGGGGTAGCCGTGTTAGTCTTTATCTGTAAAAAGCGACAAAGAGTCCTGTGGCACCTTATAGACTAACAGAAGTATTGGAGCATAAGCTTTCGTGGGTGAATACGCATGTGTCTGACGAAGTGGGTATTCACCCATGAAAGCTTATGCTCCAATACTTCTGTTAGTCTATAAGGTGCCACAGGACTCTTTGTCTGTTTTCATTGTACTACAGCACAATGCCATGAGCACCTTTGAAGTGGAGATTATGGGCCAGATTGTCGCTAGCTTCTGAGAGCAAAAGTAAGGCCCTCCCCCACCCCTTGTCTGTGCTCCCTGGGCAGACAATGGCCACAATTGTTGTCCCTGTGTTCTCCAGAGCAGAGGGGACTGCTCCTTGCTAGCACCCCAAGGGCGGGAAGAACTGGGACAAAGAGGGCCGTGTCTCCCACATAGGGTTGCCAGGTGTCCAGTTTTCAACCAGAACGCCTGGTCGAAAAGGGACCCTGGCTGCTCCGGTCAGCACAGCTGACTGGGCTGCTAAAAGTCCGGTTGGCTGCAGCTCTCATTGGCTGGGAATCATGGACAATGGGAGCTGTGGGGGCAGCGGCTGCGGGCGAGGGCAGCGCACGGAGCCCTCTGGCCACCCCTCTCCCTAGGAGCCGGAGAGACATGTTGCCGCTTCCTGGGAGCTGTGCAGACTTCTTCTGTCTCCGGGAAATGCCGGGGCCACCAGAGGTCAGCACCGCCCAAAGCCTGTACCTCGAACCCACTCCTGCACCTCAATCCTCTGCCCCAGCTTGGAACCCCCTCCCGCTCCCAAACTCCCTCCCAGAGCCCACACCCCCTCCCACAACCCAACCCTCTTCCCCAGCCCGGAGCCTGCTCCCACACTCCGAACCTCTCAGCCCCACCTCCCAACCCAGAGCCACCTCTTGCACCCCAACCCCTTGCCCCACCCCGGTGAAAATAAGTGAGGGTGGGGGGAGAGCGAGTGACGGAGGGAAGGGGGATGTAGTGAGTGGGGGCGGGACTTCTGAAAAGGGGTGGGGCCTCGGGGCAGGGGCGGGGCAAGGGTGTTTGGTTTTCTGCAATTAGAAAGTTGACAACGCTACTCTAGCAACACTGGCTGAGTGTGGAAGAGAAAGCATGCTGCATCCCTTTGGGAGGAGTAGCAGGAGGTCTGCTCCCCTGTGCAACTAGAAGCCTTAGGAAACATTGTGCCTTACTGAAGCACAATGCCTCCAGCACTCCCATTGGGATGGGATAGCTGTTCCTCACCCACTATACAGAGCTGTGACTAAAAGTCACAACAGAGCCCCATGAACATAAATTTAATATCCTCACCCTAACTCTCCCCTGCAGTGTAATTGCATGGATTATGCCAGTGACATATTCTGCTGACAAGGAAGCCACCTCTTGTGACAGAATCTCGCTCCAGAATTTCCTAGTTTTCGCTTAAAAAATTATTTCCTGCCCTTGCAAAGAAAAGCTTGTGATTGCTATTCCGTGGTTGCAGAATTTGGCATTTTTCCAAAGTGGCAGAGACTTCAGCACCTTTGCCATTTTGCTGCACTATGCACCCAACTTTTCTTTTTGTGTCTCCCTGCCTCCTGGGTGATATCTGCAACTGTCTCTTCCTCAACAGATTCCTTCACAGCGGTGGTGTCAAGTGGATTACAGGGCGGCTCCCTGCACTGCTCCATTGGGCCAAGGAAGCAGTGGGGAATCAAGGAGCCTCTCCCATGTGGGGTTTTGTGCTTCTGCACTGAGTGCACAGAGCCCTCTTCAAAGCCATGTCTGTTGGGGGATGCTCGAGTACCCTTCCATGGTGTCGAAGGTTCAGTGCCCAAGGCTTTATGAGAGTGCATCTGCCGGGCCGCCACCACCTCACTTTGTTCTCCTGAACCACAGACTCCTGTTTACATAGAAAACTCAGGGTAGAGGGGAAGGTAGGCAGGAAGTGTGAATTTTAGTGCAGGATTAAGGAGTTTGTTGTTGATCCAGATGGACAATCTCTTCTGAGGTTACCACTTTAGAGAGGAGTGCAACAGAATAGTCTGAATGCACAGAGGAAACTAACAGGTTACTGGCTACTGATAAGTAACCTCTCTTTTAAAATCAATTACATGCTGAATGTCTCCTTTCCCCATGCACTTTGGGGTACTGAGCGTATAATTCTAAAATAAATGCAGCAGAGATGGAGTGACATGTGAAAATGGATAAGAAAAATTGATCTGTAACGAAGTGCTCATAGCCAATTTACTGCAGCTTGGAAAATGTAACTCACAACAGATTAGGCTGTCTACCCTGAGCTGGCCCCAAGGCAATGCATGTTAAAAGCTGGGACCTGAACAGGTTTGAAAACTGCTTGGATGAAGTTAATCTGCCTTTTCTTTTCCACTAGATGAAGCTATAGAGCAAGGAGTGGCTTACTTTTCATATCTCGATGCAGTGAGCTGATACTAAAATTACCTTTGGGATGTAGTTTAATTCTTATTTTCCTAACTCAACTTT
This sequence comes from Emys orbicularis, assembly GCF_028017835.1. Taxonomy (NCBI): domain Eukaryota; kingdom Metazoa; phylum Chordata; order Testudines; family Emydidae; genus Emys; species Emys orbicularis. The sequence continues at coordinate 259,223,678 of NC_088683.1, read as the reverse complement.
TGTTTTCCATCAGTTCACAGCATTTAGGCTTGGATCGTCAGGACTGATTATTCTGGGCAAAGTGCTCTCAGCACCTTCTTGGTAGGATGTTTAGTGTAAGATTCATGATAATGATTTGGGCTTTATTTAGTTGCCTTTGTTGCTTTCTTACTGTGCGGTCAGTTTATTAATCTGTTGTGATGTCAAAAGTGAGAATTATATTTTCTGCTAACACTAAACCTGTATTACGTTTTTAAAAATAAACTAGAATTCGGAGTTTGTTATTATCATTGTTTTATTTTGTAGTGCCTGGAGGCCCCAACTCAGATCAGGGCCCCATTGTGTTAGGCTCTGTCCAAACGTGTAATGAGTGACAGTCCCTGGCCCGAAAAGCTTACCGTTTAAACAGACAAGACAAACAAAGGGTGGGAGCAGGAAGTCTTTTTGGAATGACAGAGAATATCTAAATACACACTTTTCCCCAGTACTGGCACATGGCATCAAATTGACAAACATTTCATATGTGGAGAAAGAATAAACAAAAAGAGGAACATGTATGATTCCTACAAAAATGGCAATGTTACAGAACAGTTATAAATGTACATGAAAGATTAAACTAAATACAGATTGTCTCCCTGGGCACTTGGAGTGGGGAAGTAGGACCACCAAAGTTAAAGTTAATAACATTACATTTGAGAGCCTTGAAAGGAGACTCGGGGCAGCAGGATGGGAAGAAAATCAGTGTCTTGCTAAACTCTCCCTGAGTTTAACTCCACTGCACTGAAAGTTGGTTGTTTTGGTTCATTCCATTACAAACTGGCAAAATGAGCATTCATGAGGAGTGCTCAGAGCATCTATCTCAGAACATCTATAGTGATACAAAATGTCTCATTTCAAATCCTGGACCACAGGTGAGAATGGCCAAAGAGCAACACTGGACAATCAGAAGGGAAAGTGGGCACATAGCAGCCAACATTAAAAAAAAAAAATTCTAGGGCCATATCTCCAAATCAGTTTGGGAGTCTGGATGCCTTGTGGACATCAGCCATCTAAGGTTGTGTGCGCCTCTTGTACACTCAGTTTGCCTCGATATTTTTGATATTCTGGTGTCTGGCCATCCTGACAGAATGAGAGATGTGAGCACTTGTGAATCTTTGTCTTGTATAGTTTGTTCTCTGATTCTCTTCAGTCCCTGCCTTGAAACTGGAACATAGCTGGCTTGGTTGATGCTTTCTGTGCTTTCTGTATTTCTCTCAGGTTGAGGAACATGTGGACAAGGGGGATCCAGTGGACATAGTGTACTTAGATTTCCAGAAAGCCTTTGACAAGGTCCCTCACCAAAGGCTCTTACGTAAATTAAGTTGTCATGGGATAAGAGGGAAGATCCTTTCATGGATTGAGAACTGGTTAAAAGACAGGGAACAAAGGGTAGAAATAAATGGTAAATTTTCAGAATGGAGAGGGGTAACTAGTGGTGTTCCCCAAGGGTCAGGAACAATTCTATTCAACTTATTCATAAATGATCTGGGGAAAGGGTTAAACAGTGAAGTGGCAAAGTTTGCAGACGATACTAAACTGCTCTAGATAGTTAAGACCAAAGCAGACTGTGAAGAACTTCAAAAAGATATCACAAAACTAAGTGACTGGGCAACAAAATGGCAAATGAAATTTAATGTGGATAAATGTAAAGTAATGCACATTGGGAAAAATAACCCCAACTATACATACAATATGATGGGGGCTAAGTTAGCTACAACTAAGCAGGAAAAAGATCTTGGAGTCATGGTGGATAGTTCTCTGAAGACGTCCACGCACTGTGCAGCGGCAGTCAAAAAAGCAAACAGGATGATAGGAATCATTAAAAAGGGGATAGAGAATAAGACGGAGAATATCTTATTGCCCCTATATAAATCCATGGTACGCCCACATCTTGAATATTGCGTACAGATGTGGTCTCCTCATCTCAAAAAAAGATATACTGGCATTAGAAAAGGTTCAGAGAAGGGCAACTACAATGATTGAGGTTTGGAACGGGTCCCATATGAGGAGAGATTAAAGAGGCTAGGACTTTTCAGCTTGGAAAAGAGGAGACTAAGGAGGGATATGATAGAGGTATATGAAATCATGAGTGATGTGGAGAAAGTGAATAAGGAAAAGTTATTTACTTGTTTCTGTAATATAAGAACTAGGGGCCACCAAATAAAATTAATGGTCAGCAGGTTTAAAACAAATAAAAGGAAGTTCTTCTTCACACAGTGCACAGTCAACCTGTGGAACTCCTTGCCTGAGGAGGTTGTGAAGGCTAGGACTATAACTAGGTTTAAAAGAGAACTGGATAAATTCATGGTGGTTAAGTCCATTAATGGCTATTAGCCAGGCTGGGTAAGGAATGGTGTCCCTAGCCTCTGTTTGTCAGAGGGTGGTGATGGATGGCAGGAGAGAGATCACTTGATCATTACCTGTTAGGTTCACTCCCTCTGGGGCACCTGGCATTGGCCACTGTCGGTAGACAGGATACTGGGCTGGATGGACCGTTGGTCTGACCCAGTATGGCCATTCTTATGTTTTTATGTTCATATTCTTGTGCAGCTGTCATACTTCATGCTTCAAGGCTGCACCGGCTAAGAAGTCAGCTATGTACATCTCAGTCCTTTTTCTGTAGTGTACATCTAACTTGTAGTATTGCTGTTTCAGTAACATTCACTAAAGCAGGGAACCTTTTTTCTATCAGGGTCCATTGACCCACAGAAAAAATCAATCATGGGCCACACACAGTCCCATGTGGGAGTGTGGAGGCTCGGGTCTTCCCCCCTCACTCACTGTCACTGGGCTGGGGCAGGGAGTTGGGGTGTGCGAGGGGGTGAGGGCCCCAGCTAGGGGTGCGGGCTCCAGGGTGGGGCCAGAAATGAGGGGTTTGGAGTGTGGGAGGGGCTCCAGGCTGGAGCAGGGGGTTGGGAGGAGGTTCAGGGTGTGGGTTCCAGGAGGGAGTTTGGGTGTGGGAGGGAACTCAGGACTGGGGCAGAGGGTTGGGGTGTGGGTGGGGGTGCAGGGTCTGGGAGGGAGTTAGAGTATGGGAGGGGGTTCCGACCTGGGGTAGGGGGCTCGGGGTGCGGGCTCCGATCGGGCGGCGCTTACCTCAGGTGGCTCCCGGGCGGCGGCATAGCAGGCTCCCTACCTGCCCTGTCTCTGTGCTGCTCCCGGAAGCGGCCGGCATGTCCAGCCCCTAGGCAGAGGCACGGCCAATGGGAGCTGTGGAGCCGGCACTGGAGGCGGGGGCAGCATGCGGAGCTTCCCTGATCGCCCCTGCTTCCTGGAGCTGCGCGGAGCCGACTGGACTTTTAATGGCCCGGCAACGCTAGCTTCCCCCTGCAGCAGGATGAACCAGTGCTTGCGGCTCCAGCTGGGCTTCTGGCCCACGGTGCGGAGACTTGACGTGGGCTGGATTAAATTAAGCTGCGGGCCAGATCTGGCCCCCGGGCCATAGGTTCCCCATCCCTGCGCTAAAGGCATTTGGAAACTGCTAGCAATGGCTTTTAAAGAATGCTTTCTAGTGGTTTCTGGTCACTTTCTACGTGAATGATTTCCTGGTCTTGAGCATATTGGTTGAACTTTTCACACCCAAACACTATTGCAAGACATTCCTTTTCACCTGGGGCGTATCTCTAGTCCATTGTCCCTTTTTATAGGAGTGATGGCTCAAGCCCTGTCTCACTGGCATGACGTTGCATGGTTGCATTTCATCAGCTACGTGACACTGATCCTAGCAAGCCCTGTTGGTACATCTCGCTGATGGTGTTGATAGTCTTCTGCCATAGGTTTGATCCCAGATGGCACTCAACCATCTGTCCCTACCTGCTGGTGTCTAAAATGTGGTGGGATAGCTGCTTTCTGTATCTAGTAGCACTTGCCAATATCATTCTCTGGGATCAAGTACTGAGAATATTGTTACTCTTGCCAAGTCAGGTAATATTTCTTCAATCATAGACATTTGGAAGTGAGCTCTTTTAGTGCTTTGTTTATGCTAATGTGCAGCTTGCCTGCTTCTCAATGGCTACCACGTTACTAAGCCAGCTTGTGGGCTCTTTCTTCATTTGCTTAATTGCTCCTGTTTTTTTCTCCTATTGCTCTGTCAGGCAGGTGCTGTACTGGCTCAGAATTGTTTTATCTATGTCCAGGTGTAACATGCCTGGAAAACATCCCAGGCTTTCAAAATCATTGTGGTAATCATGTAGCAGCTTTGCTGTAGGGATGCCACAGCGCACTGCTTTGGCTGTTCTTTGTTTTGCTTGTGCATCCATTGTATAAATCATTTCCCCCAGGTGTAGAACATTAGGGTCATGCATTTACTTGTTTTAGTTGAAAGCAGTGGCTTCTGTGTTGTCTGTACTACCTGAAATTTCAGCCTGTATATTTTTTCCTTGGTATTCTGCTTATAATTTACATTCTCGTCATGGTATTATGGTTGTGCCATTGTATAATTTTAATTTGGCTTTGCTTGGTTGTAATTTTGCTGCTATTTTTTTCTTTTGCGCATGATGCTGAAACTCTTTGTACATTTTCTTATGCCCCACAATGTGCCCCAGCACATTTTCTGATACCCCTTTGTCTATTTGACATCCAATTTCCTGTTTCTTTGTATACTGCTCCCTGGTCTTTGCATTTGGTGCTAGTCTGAGCTTTACAAACCATATATTTTTGCACTACATTCATGTAATGTACGTGCAATATCTCATTCTTTGAATCTCTGCATGCGTCCTTGATATTATTCTCTTTGTTTTTCTTGTCTGTAAGTTTTGGCATAATGAATTTCTTTTGGCATAGTTATTGCATATGACCCTACATATGGGGCATTTTCCATTTTCATGGTTTTCTCCACTGTATCCACACATTTTGCTTTGCATTTTGTCTCCGTGCATTTGTTTTTGCATAAATTTTTGTGTACATGTATTTTCATTCTTTTCCTATACTCCTTGGTGAATTATCTCTGTCTTCCCCTCTTCTTCTCTTCATTGGGCTGTGAGCTTGTCCAATAACTTTGCACACATCTATAGATTTTGGAGATTTAGTGTTGGCTCTTTGAATATTTTAATTTGAGCTTCTGCATTTTTTATCCCTATTACTAGTCTATCAAGAATTAGTTCATCGTTAAAGATTTGATAATTGCCGGCATAGCCTCATAGTGTAGACACAACCTACACCAACAGAAGGGACTTTTTTGTCAGTGTAGGAAACCACCTCCCTGAATGACATTAACTATGTCAACAGAAACACTCTTCCATTGACATATCTGCGGGCTGGTCTACACTGGAAACTTACATTGGCACCCCTAAGGGATGTAGTTATCCCGATCTAACCCCTAGAGTAGAATGGAAGAATTCTTCTGTCGACCCAGCTACTGCCTCTCGGGGAGGTGGATTAACTTCAGCGATGGGAGAACACTTTCTGTCAGTGTGCTGCTGTCGTGTTCTAAGTGTAGATGTCCCCTGTGTCTATACTGCGGGTTGTGTTGGCATAGCTACGTCAGTCTGGGTGCATTTTTTCCCCACACCGACAGACCTAGTCAGTTGTACAACAAGCGTAGCATTTTACAGGGGTCATCCCAGTCTGCTGCTGACATACCCAGATGCTGATGGACTATGTGGCACCCTTTGTCCATTACATCTAATAGTGTGGCTGCTCTTACTTTGTTTTCCTTTTTATCCAACCCTGTAACAATTTAGTAGTTTTGCCATTGTGCTCTAAAGAGTGTCCAGTTGTTAAACACATTCGCTTTTACATGGCCGTCAGATGATTATGGGGTTTGGGTTTTTTTTGTTACAATATTCTTAGTCTCTGAGTTCATGTACCTGAAGGAGCCAATTGACTTCTGACACTATGTTCTGTGCGCAGACATAATGAGAGATCCAAAACAGTGTAATATAGAGGCTACATTCCTTCCTCCACATGTACTGTCCCCCCTCTTCAAACATGTCCTGAAAGTGAGTTCTCTAAGCTCATTATGCATAACCCTATGCATAATCATACTATAACACCCCCTATTGGCAAGCTTTCTGTTGTATCATGCAGTTCCTTATAGACGAAGGCCATAAAGCAGTGGTTCTCAAACTTCTGTACTGGTGACCCCTTTCACATAGCAAGCCTCTGAGTGCGACCCCCCTTATAAAGTAAAAACACATTTTTATATATTTAACACCATTATAAATGCTGGAGGAAAAGCGGGGTTTGGGGTGGAGGCTGACAGCTGGCAACCCCCCCATGTAGTAACCTTGCGAGCCCCAGAGGGGTCCCGACCCCCAGTTTGAGAACCCCCGCCATAAAGAGACTGTTCCTATTGGCTGTAGAATACAAAAGACCCACAGAAAATATATTCTCTATTAAATTCTGTAGGTTTTAAGAATAATTTCTGTACACCTCAATGGGCTTCCTTCCCCCCTAAATTCTATAGGATGTGGCCTTTCAGGGTGCCTCTCCCCTTCCTTCCCTCTCCTGTTGCAGCTTCCTATGCCACTGTAACAGTTCTTGGAGTACCCAGGACTGTGAATCAACTTGCTGTTGGGATTCCCTCTGGGAGCTTTTCCATTCACTTATGCAGAACATTTTGTCCAGTTCTGGAAGAACAGTTCATCCACTTCTCTGGGATCCAAAAAGGTAAGTTTGACTCCAGTTAGTCATTCAGTTTACTTTATGAGGCATGTTACAGCTCTTGGCCCATGCTGGCCAGGCCCAGATGCAGGGGGTGTAGGTATAGGGTGATACCACGATTCCAATTAATATCACACATCACATCGTTTATATAGATCTTTCCTAGCTACTAACATCTATACTTCTTGCACGTATAGTATAATCACTTTGCAGATTGTGTATGGACTAATTGCTTTGCAGATTACATATGGACTAATTGCTTTGCAGATTGCATAAGAGAAGCTTATCAGTTAAGGGTCTTTCTGTCTACTTTGTTTACTATGGACATACCCACAGTGTTTAGTTTAGTTAGTTTCTGCCTCCCTTATTTACTATAAATATATTCACTATAGTTAATTGTTTCAGCAATTATTTATTTGGGCTTGTTCAGCAGTTACTTGTTCAGACATATCTTGTCTTAACTTGGGCCTGCTTATGTCAGCTAAGCCAGTGGCTCTCAACCTTTCCAGACTACTGCACCCCTTTCAGGCGTCTGATTTGTCTTGGGTACCCCCAAGTTCCACCTCACTTAAATACGACTTGCTTACAAAATCAGACATAAAAATACAAAAGTGTCACAGCCACACTATTACTGACAAATTGCTTACGTTCTCATTTTTACCATATAATTATTCAACAAGGACAAGTGCAGAGTCCTGCACTTAGGACGGAAGAATCCCACGCACTGCTACAGACAGGGACCGAATGGCTAGGTAGCAGTTCTGCAGAAAAGGACCTAGGGGTCACAGTGGATGAGAAGCTGGATATGAGTCAACAGTGTGCTCTTGTTGCCAAGAAGGCTAACGGCATTTTGGGCTGTATAAGTAGGGGCATTGCCAGCAGATCGAGGAACATGATCGTTCCCCTTTATTCGACATTGGTGAGGCCTCATCTGGAGTACTGTGTCCAGTTTTGGGCCCCACACTACAAGAAGGATGTGGAAAAATTGGAAAGAGTCCAGTGGAGGGCAACAAAAATGATTAGGGGTCTGGAGCACATGACTTATGAGGAGAGGCTGAGGGAACTGGGATTGTTTAGTCTCCAGAAGAGAAGAATGAGGGGGGATTTGATAGCTGCTTTCAACTACCTGAAGGGGGGTTCCAAAGAGGATGGAGCTCGGCTGTTCTCAGTGGTGGCAGATGACAGAACAAGGAGCAATGGTCTCAAGTTGCAGTGGGGGAGGTCTAGGTTGGATATTAGGAAACACTGTTTCACTAGGAGGGTGGTGAAGCACTGGAATGCGTTACCTAGGGAGGTGGTGGAATCTCCTTCCTTGGAGATTTTTAAGGCCCGGCTTGACAAAGCCCTGGCTGGGATGATTTAGTTGGGAATTGGTCCTGCTTTGAGCAGGGGGTTGGACTAGATGACCTCCTGAGGTCCCTTCCAACCCTGATATTCTATTATTCTATTATTATAAAATAAATCAGTTGGAACATAAATACTGTACTTTCAGTGTATAGTATACAAAGCAGTATAAATAAGTCACTGTCTGTATGAAATTTTAGTTTGTACTGACTTCGCTTGTGCTTTTTACGTAGCCTGTTGTAAAACGAGGCAAATCTTTAGATGAGTTGATGTACCCCCTGGAAGACCTCTGCGTACCCCCAGGGGTACACGTACCCCTGGTTGAGCACCACTGAGCTAAGCCAGCCTTACACTTGTTACTCCCCCGCCTGAAGCATGAGGGAGACATGCTTGTGCTTAGCTGGGTGTCAGTTCCCTGACACCCCCAGCATGTTCTCCTGGGCAATGCCAGCCCTTACATTGCCTTGCAGTTTAACAGCAGGTGTACCTCAGTCCCCGAGCCCCTTTGAAGCATTCACCTGTAGTGTCCAGCCCCTTCTCCACTGAACACTCACAGTGAATCCCATGTCTGCTTTCCCCAAGAGAACAGTGTGCATGCCAGCTTGTATGGGTCAACTCAGGATCAGCATTTTGCTTAATACCACAGCACTGAGACATATGTATAGTGAAAACAACAATAAGTTTATCATCAAAAATTCAAGAGATAGTGAGTAAGGATAATGGAAATAAAGGGGTTGCATATAATACAAAACCATAACACGTCTTCTAGAGACTAAACTTAACTTAAGCTAACCTCCTCTCCCCAATCAAGGCTGCTGAAGATCCCGTTTTCACAAAGGTAAATGCACTGCCCATTTACTTCCCAGGTGCAGCATAAAAAGGTGTGTTCCTTGCCTTTTCCTTATATCCACAAAGTTAATGTCTATACTCAGAGGCAGTATAACCCTTTCCCCACTCCGTGGATTGTTTTTCTGGTGTGCTGCTGCCCTGTTGATCTCACGTCCCTCTGGTAACGTCGTATGTAGATGCGTAGCCATTGTGTTGGCTTACAGTGCTTAATTTACATGCTGACAGACAGGTAAATAAACATCTTCTGTCTGAAAGAAAACCTGTTTGTCAACGCTGCATATTTTCAGTATACATACATAACTCCTTACCTAGTATCTGTACATACCTTTTACAACAATATTAACAACCAGTGTGATCCTGGCTTTCATTTGAGACCTCATGTAACATTCTTTGGTGAACCAGAATGGACATACCAAAATCAGGGCATTCCTATACCCCTTTGCCAGTTGGCATAGAGAGGTTCATGGGTCTCACCTTCCCTCCCGGGGTCACCCCTTGAATTCCATTTTTTCTCATATCCAGCTCCTCCTCTGCCTTTCCTTATTCCATCCCCTGAGGGGAAGGATGGTTCACTCGACTGAATGGAGGTGAATGAATCTACCCTCCTTTCTTTCTGTCTCCTCCTGGTAGCACCAATAGCTTCTTTTGGAAGCAGGAGAAAACTGCAACTAAAATATTTTCTGTCCAAACTACCCTGAATTCAAATGGGGGCATAGGTGTGGGAGGTGGATAGACCTGTGAAAGCAAATAGAAATTTGGGACCATCCTTGGAAAAACGAGGGCAGGGTTGGTGCCATTGGGTGGGCAACAAAAGAGCAGGGCCCCATATATTCTGCAGTCCCATGGCTGTACCATTTACTAAACTATCTACTATCTCATAATTTTGTAACAGATTCTAAACTTTTCTTTTTAAGAAAATGTTTGGTCTTTCTGGTTGCAAAGAAATTTTTTCCTGTTTTCTTCCAGGCTCTGAGGGCAGCTTGAAACAATAGCTGTGAACTGTCCCACTTATTTCAATGGTGTGTTAAATCTGAAATTTAATGATCGCAATTTCAGTGTCAACATTGCTAATTAGTTCACTGCTAACCCTTTAGTGAAAAATCTGCCTCACAAGCTTATCTATTGTTGCTGGGAAAATTCTGTTTTATCTGTGAATTTTCCGTTAAGGATGCTCCATCTCTGACAGGTGTCACAGTGGGGTGTTCTTCATTTCCATGGCAACTGAAAGCAGACCAGACCTTTGCTGTGAACCTGAGCTTAGAACCACCGCTCAGAAAGATGGCTCCAGAACAATAGCTTTCAAAGCTGAAAAATACGAAGGGTATAAAAGTGCTATTTAACTCAGACCATTTGCAGCAGAGCCTTGACACAAAATTTAGAGATTTCCTGGAGAAACACTCTCTTCCTTTTCAAACTACTTAACAAGTGAGGAGTAGCCAGGAAAAAAACCTGGACATAATACAATCCTCTGAAGGAGGTTCAGAATTTCTGGCATGGAGAGTCCTAGAAAGAAAAGCAGTATTGCCAACTTTTGCAATTTCCCCCCCCCCCCCCCCCACAAGAGACAGGATTTTGGAGGGTTTTGCAGCGCGTCTCACAATGACCTGAGAAGCTCCAGAGTCCAGTCCCCTCGAGAAGTTCAGCCCTGCCAGAAGCCAGCTGAGTCTCCCCCCATCCACTCTGTTTTCAAAGGAGGGGATTGGGGAGGAGGGAGCAAAAAGCCCAGCACCCCAGCACAGCTCCCCCTCAGCCTCGCCCCTGTGAGAAACACAGACACTGACAGAATAGTACCTCTGCATCTCCCCTCTGCAGCACCCAGTCTGGGAAGGAGAAGAGGGGGGTGAAGAGCCCCTGGAGCTGTCCCTCAGCCTGGGAAGGGAGAGAAGGGACTGTGCTGCAGTGCCTCCCCCACCCCCCAGCTGTGGGAGAGGGAGGTGAAGAAAACTAGGAGGAGCAGAGGTAAGGTTGGAGTGGGCTGAACTGTGGGTTGGGAGTTGATGGGGGGGCTGAACTGAGTGGTGCAACCTGGACTGTGGGACTGCTGAGCCCTCCAAACCCACCAGCCTGGGCTGCCTCTCACCCGGTGTTGTTGATGTCAAGCTGCAAGCCTCTGACAGGCACTGCCCTCACACAGACATCCACAGGCCAGGACACAACCAAGTTACATGAATGATCTCCCAGCCACTGATAAACTATCAATAGGGAGGCTCCAGTCAATTCCCCCAGCTCTCTAGTCTTGCACCCCAGAACTGTATCGTCTTGCACTGGTCAGAAGCCTGGCCAGTGTAAATTCATTACCTAGTTCACCATGCTGTCAAAGGAAAGTGGACATGCACCAGCCTGTGTAACCTGAGCAGATTTCCCAGGCACTTTAGACAAACTCACTGGTAAGGATAAAATATTAAAATAAGTTTATGAACTACAGAAAGATCGAAGTTAAGTGATTATAAGTGGTAGGCATAAAGGTCAGAAATAATTACCTTAAGGAAATAAAAAATAAACATGCATTCTAAATCCTAAACTTTTAGACTAAGCAAGAGCTGAGTCAAACAGCTTTTCTCACCCCAACAGATGGCACAAGCAGCTTCCAGTTCTTCAATACACAGATTGGACCCTTTTCCAGCCTGGGACCAAACTCCCTCAGTTCAAAGTCTTTTTCTTCCAGACCTTCTTCCAGATGTTGAGATGGGTGGGGGGGAGAGGCCAAGTGATGATGTCACTGTCTCTCTTTTTACACCTTCTTCCAGCTGCTGTGACGTGGGGGTCAGGCAGTCCCCATTGCTCAAGCAGGTTTCAGAGTAGCAGTCATGTTAGTCTGTATCTGCAAAAAGAACAGGAGTACTTGTGGCACCTTAGAGACTAACAAATTTATCTGAGCATAAGCTTTCACGAAAGGTGCCACAAGTACTCCTGTTCTTATTGCTCTAGCAGTCTCCATTGCGTAAGTGCTTTCTCCAAGAAGTCTCTGGGATAGTCAGGGCCAGCTCTAGGCACCAGCAAACTAAGCACATGCTTGGGGTGGCACATTTTCAGGGGCGGCATTCCGGCCATCTTTTTTTTTTTTTTTTTTTTGCTTCGGGCGGCAAAAGCCTAGAGCCGGCCCTGGCAGCAGCAGCGCATCGTGCGCGGGGGGAGCCCTGGGGCCACTGCGGGGAAGCAGCACCCACACCTTGTGGCTGGGCCGGGCAGGCTCCGAGCGTGGGACACTTGGGCTGGGGGCCGCCCCGCAGGGCACATGGAGCCGCCTGCAGGTGCCGCAGGGCGGCCGCCCCCCAGCGCCGCAGCCAGGGCTGGGCAAAGCGGCCCGAGCCGCCCAGGGACTGCAGCATGGCGGCCAGAAGCAGCAGCACCCGCAGGGCCATAGAGGGCGGGGCGCTGCTGTGCGGGGCCCGCGTCCAGCTCTCCGGGGCTCCGCTCCCTCTGGGGCTGCCCTGCCCCGGCTCTTCAGCCCCCTACCAGGGCAGTCCCCCAGCTCTGCCCTCCTGGGTCCTGGCCGGTCCTGGAGGCGGGAGCCCTGGCTGGAGGGACCCTGGGCTGAGGCGCGGCCCGGGAGCCCCGCTGCTTACCCCGACCCTGCCAGCGCCGGACCGGCTGGAGGCGAGGGGGGAGTGGACGGAGTCAGCACTAGTGGGGGAGGGGGAGAGCCCAGGGCTGGGGCAGCAGGGGGTGCGGTTGGGTTGGGGTCGGGGGGAGAGCCCAGGGCTGGGGTGGGGGCCACCAAAAATTTTTTTTGCTTGGGGTGACAAAAAACCTAGAGCCGGCCCTGGGGATAGTAGATTGGGTGTTAATGAGCCATTAACGATCATCTGGCCGGTGATGGCTACTCTTTTGTTGTAACTGAAAGGCTGGTGGTGGGTGTTCCCAACCTCACAACATATGTCAGAAACATATATATAGCAGTACCTCATAACTTCCCATACAATGATAAGCACATACAATCCAACAGGATATTATGGTTCAACAAATCAAGACCTTACAAAATGATACCCCACAAGGCATACTTTGCACAAAACATATAATCATATCACAAAGGTGAATATGGGGGTTTCAGGGTGCTACTTTGAGGTACAGAGTGTCACAACCATGTAGAACTGAACGTGAACTATAGACTTACTGGGGCACTCTGTTCCATAACACTCTTCTACGAAAGGCTGCCTCAGCAGGGGTGAGGATATCTACTCCCAAGCATTTGAAAAAGTGTGGATGGAAGAGCCTGTAGGAGCCTTTCAGACGGCCTCATAAGATGCGTGTGATCTCTCTGCCCACAAAAATCACTGCTTTTTTTCCACAGAGCTTTAGGAGTTGTACAGGGTTTTCAGAGAATCCCAGCCTTGTTCTGCTAACTCCCTAGATGGCAGTGGCCTCTTCCTAATGTGTAATCTCTACGCCAGACCCTGGAGAAGCCACAGTTTCAAAGGGAACACATGCTGAGATAAGGGAGCTCAACAGTTCTCTCACTAGTGGGAGGGAATTGTTCCCTTGTCTAAAGTCTCAGTGACGGCTTTGTCTCTGTTCCCCCCAAGAGCAAATAAGCACAAATGTTTGGAAGGATATCAGATGTGAGCCTGCAATTCCAGTTTCTTCAAGCAGAGCTATAGTTGAGTTCCAGGACACATCTTTGGAAGTTTTTGAATGTACAGCAACTCAGAGCCAGGTGAAGCATCAGCCTGAAAGTTGCTAGTGAGATCCAGTTTAAAGTAGATTGTGTGTAGTGGTTTTGTTGTTGCTGTATTTTACTTTTAGGTTTTTTGTTCACACTCACAATGACATCCCAGTTGAGCACAAATTCCACAATAAGAGATTACAGCCAATAGTTTAAGGGCTGAGGCTGATGTCTCCAAATTTAGTCTGAGAGACCTTATTCTCCTGTCTGTGAGTATGGCAGAAATACTCCCTCAGCTAGTATTATTTTCCCCTTCACTAATGAGGCCACAGCAGGCTTAACATTATGCAGAGTAATGAAGACCTTTAATCCTTAGGCACAAGAAGGACTTGCTAGGTAATTTCCACTCCACCTTAATTATGTCCTCGTGAACCAGATAAGGAAGGATTATACGGCTCTTCAGCTTTGCAAGGTTGTTGTTGTTTTTTTGGTTGGGGTGTTTCATTTTTTAAAACCATAAGCACCTATGAAGTTAGATTCCCATTCGTGCTTAATTCTGGGAAGTTTAGTTGAGAGACGGCGGTGCCTCGCTCAAAGTACCCCAGCTTTAGAGATTTCTCCTTCTCTGTAGAGGATCTAGAGGGGAGACTCCCTCCTGAGATGTGTTGAGACTTTGTGCTGCCCTTTTAAGAGCTGATTGAGAGCAATATCCTTCACCAGCCCCTGGGCCAAACCCCTGCGAGGAAGCAGAGGAGCCTGTGAGGGGCAGAGTGTGTTATCAGGGAGATTGAAAGGACAGGGCAAGCATAGGTCCTGTATGTCTCCCTGGGGACACCTACTAGCCGCCTGATGGCCTCCTGTGGGACTCCTGGAGGCTGGAGGTGAAGAGGAGTTAGGCTCATCTCCCAAGGAAAGGGATCTGAATCACTTCACACTGTGCTCCCTGCTGCTGGGGCAGGGCTGAGTGGGGCATGACTGCACAGAATGAGCAGTGAGCTGGAGCTGCTGGACACAAAGGACTCATTGGTATCAGAGAGGTCACAGGAGCTGGCACCTTCAAGGTAGCTGAGGTCTTGCAGGTAAAACAGCTTCTGGCATAGCTACAATGCTGCAGTAGCCCCAGGGCCCATGATATTATAGGGGCGCATCCAGCAGAGCAGCAGGAAGTGGCCCTGCTGGGTGGCTGGGGAAGCTCTCCACCCCTTCCCCAGCCACTCCTCATCCTCAGCTCAGGCACTGAGCAGCTTGGGGCTGCTCCTAGCAGCATCTCCAGCGCTGGTGGAGCTTCAGCCCCCACAGGGCCAGGTAGCCCCTTGTCCTTGCCCTGGCCGGTGCCATTGCCATGGACTCACACTGTGGCTGCTACTTCAACAGGGAGAAGCTCATCTGAAAAGGCGGTGGGGGTGGACTGGGGTTTGCAGAAGTTACAGGGGCCAGACAGGGGGTGCCCATGTCCCGTTGTGGTTGAGCTGAGCAGCTCCAGGGGAAGGGTTGGGCGGGCAAGGGTCTCTGGCCCCAGGGGTGAAGGATGAGGAGGCCTGGGGAGGGGGGACCTAACCTATTCTTGCACCAGGGCCTCGCTGTCTGCCTTCTCTGGGAGGAAAGGTGCTGTCCTTCAAACCCACCTCAGAATGGCAAAAGACTTTTTTATTTTTTGAGTATCAATTTTGAGGAGAAAATCCTCAAAGCCAATGAAGAAACTGAGTGACATTTGGTTAAAAGTCTTTTCGAAACTCCCTGGAATCTGCTGCATGTGCCGCCTGGAGGCAGAGTTCTGGAGAGCTCTTCCCAAGGGACAGTCCTACGCCCAGGCTCAGAGCAAAGATCTCCAGTTGCCAGTTAGACAAATCCCACTGTGAAGGCTGCCTGACATGGGGAGGACTGACAAACAATGGGGCATATGAGAACGGGGCAATTGGGGCAGCTGGCTGTCAAGCATTCACCAGGCTCCCCTCTGACAGCACTTGAAAGGGAAGAAGTCGGAACATGAAAATGTGCCTCCTCCTTACCCACTGCCAGAAGGCTCCGGAGTGTGGGTTCCAGATTCTCAAACTGTTCCTATGACTTTCTGGATACCAGAATCCCCAACCTGCTTCTACCTAATCTCTAGCTTCTCCATTTCCTTCCCCCTGCCCCCCGCCCCGGCCGCTCCACCCCAAAATGGCAATGGGTACAATACAATTGTGCGTTTTCAATACAAAATTTTGTGGCACACTGGAAATTGAAAAGCTGTGTTGGGATAGTGTCATATAAGTTTAATTTAATATCAAAATAAGTAACAAAGAATACTGATTATTCATTTACACAGTAATTAAATAATAATAAAAATGCTAACTTGTGGAAGCATTTCCAGTTTGCTGCAGAAAGCAGCATCAGAATTTAGGTTCAGACCACATGGGGGCTTCTGGGAGACACACATCAAGCACTAACCAGACACAGCAGCACTTCAGGTAATGCCGGGAAATTATGACTTGCCACATCATTTGATATTAAGCACATGCTGGAAGTCTACAACTTGTAAAAAAAAATCTTTAGGGACCACTATTAAATTCTATCTGAAATTTTCTTCAATATTTTAAAACATAATTTTAAGTTTAAAAAAATGTTTTTCTGACTCTTAATGAATTGTAGTGCTTAATATAAAGCTACTCTGGGAGTTGAAAATACTATGGGCCACATGAAATTCACCGGGCTTCTCAGACTCACAATGCTGTTGCCAAAATACATGGCAGAGGATACAAGACACTAACTTTCAAAGGGCATCTGCTCAGACAAACTCTATTTTGGAAATATATTGTGTTGGAATATCCTAAAAAGATATAAAATATTTTCTTCACTGCAGGTTCTTACAATAGTGTCCATACTTACCATCTCAAAAATGGATAGAAAACTGAATCTACAATCTATTATATCTCCTACACAGTCATAGCACATCTGGGTACTATAACAAGGAATACAGGAAACAATAATTTACTTCACCATGCAGCATCAAAGAAAATACCAATCCACCTACTGACTTTGTATAGGTTCAACTCCTTTAGGTTTGCTATGTCATACCCAGCAGTAGAAAACAGAGTTCACTATATTAATGAAAAGCAAAAGCTTACCTTTAAATAATACACATATTATAGTTATACATGTGTAGTTAAGCACTGGAGCAAATTATCTAGGCAGGTTGTGGAATCTATCACTGGAAATTTTTAAGAACAGGTTAGACAAACACCTGTCAGGGATGGTCTAGAAGATAATACCTAGTCCTGCCTCAGTGCTAGGACGAGATAACCTTTTGAGGTGTGACAAAGTGAGAATTTTTTGTAATATTTTTATGAAGCCTGTGTGTGCCTCAGTTTCCCCTGTAAGCTGCATTGTTATCTCGGAGTTGGAAAGGAGCTGTTTGCTCTCAAGGCAGATGAAGACGTAGATATGGGGGTCGCTGAGCTGTCTGGGTCTTGGTCCCCCATTGATGAAGCCTCTGAGGAGAAAATGGCAAATCCAGTTGCCTGAACAGTGAGACTTAGCACACAGCGACCCAGAGAGCTATGGACTTCCTCACCACTCAGCAGCTCAAGATCAAAGGACTAGAGAGGTATGTGGTGGGGGATAAGTGTTCGCTGCTAGAGGCAGTCAGGGCTCTAACCTGAGGTTCTGACCACAGAAGTCTAACAGATGGAGAAACAAAACTTGAACAGTGGAGATCACGAAGCTTAGCTTGGCTTGGTGCTGAGCTACCCAGAATGGACTATTTAACCTTCAGTTCCCTATGCTAACCTAAGCACTTCCTATGTTGTGTTCCAGATGACTAATAAACTTTCCCATTCTGACAATGCTGTGTGAGTGAGGTGCATTCATCCCTGAAGAGTGTACAAGTCTCCATCAGGGGTCTGTTTCAGTTGGACTTGCTAAACGGAGCTCACTGCAGGCCCAGAGGGCCAGTCTAAGGAAGTGGGGAAGCCACATGGCTTACCCTGGAGGAAGAGCAACACTCCTGGGGCAGGGACTGGCACACCGAAGGGTTTCCTCCTAGAGACTGTTCCAAAGCTGGAGCCATAGCATTGATCCTGTGGATCCGTGACAAAAGATCCTTTCCAGGCCTTCGTTTCTAAGATTCTACACTTCAATACTAGTGGTGGCCAATGAGAAATACAGTCAGCATGCCAAGCAGTGGTCTCAGCACACCAGCAGCCTAGCCATTGTCAAGGTCTCCAACTTCCTCCCACAACCCAAATTCTGCCTGCTTGTGACACCAAAATGAAATGTCACTCACTGTAAATCGGGACCTTCATAGTATTAGGATTAATTGGCTGATACATCTGCAAAGATCAATATGATGAATCTGCTGAGATGAATTTGCTACTGCTCTTCTCTTTCTGCTGAGGGTGGTGGTATGGGGGTGGCTGGTGTGTGTGTGTGTGTGTGTGAGAGAGAGAGTGAGTGTTCAGGGTAGTGGGTCACAGGGGCAGTGTTTCTGGAGGCCTGGACAGATATGGTGTTGAAGACAGTTGGAACCCATCAGGCCTGAGGGCCTCAGTCACATTTGAAAATGGAATTTAGCAATCTAAGTCACTTAGGCGAGCAGAGCAACTCTAAATATCTTATAAAATTTTGGCCATAGAGCCTTAGCAGGTGAAATGCCTACAGCACTTGTCTCAGCTGTGATACACACAGCAAGGTACCAGGGGCCCTGTTAAGGCAAGGCCTGATGAACACAGCACTGTGTCGCCCTTCATGGAGTCTCTAATTATATGACCATTGTTCTTCTTCTTTCATGTTATGATCAGCAATGAAATAGTTTAAAATGTTGACTTTTAACTTTAAATTAGGCTTCAGAGTTAACCCAGTTACTGTTCACACCTCTTTTAGCACTATTGTTTCAGGCTATCTGCAGATGCAGGCAGACAGCCCTCCATCACTTTAATTTAGTTCACATTCCAAAGGTTGTTTTCATAGCCGTATTTGTTAGAGGTTTTTTTTGTTTGTTTGAAAGTTGAGTTGTTTGAGCATAAGATGCAGCCATGAGGAAAAAGTCTGTTTTCACAAGCTGATGTAAGCCATTCTGTTCAATCCCTGTCATTAGCTGTCTCCAGAATTCTGAGGCAGGCCCAGTGCATTATTGGTGCAAACATGGCAGACTAGAGATGGTTACATTTGGGACAGGGTAAAACATTGTTTTGCAGGCCAATCCAAAAGCACTAAGGCAAGTGTGACTGTAAGAGCCCCTCAGTGTCAACTGGCAGAGGGCCCACTGTTTTGTAAACCCCTACCAGGTCTGACACACTCACTACTCCTAACACATTGCCATCTGTAAAGTGTCGTGTGTAGTAGCAAATGAAAGCTGCTGACACGTAGATCATTAATAGCACTGTGTGATGTATGGCTGGATGGTGTGTAAAAGATTGTGCATGTGTATGTGCTGGAAATATGTACCTAAAATATGTGTTTGGGGCAGACTTGATAAACAAGTTTGTCCTAGGCAAAGGAATATTGCATCACCTGTTTGCCTGTGTCTGTAATGTAAATTGAGCAGGGGGATACCAGAGTTAATGGGCAGTTCATTTGCATCTGAAGTAAACACCAGTTGTCAGGAGGAGGAGGAAGCAGCCTGGCATCAGCCCCCTGGAGCACAGACAGCAGTGGGGAAGAACTTTATCTGGAGAGTCAAATGAATCCATTTCAAAGGTTTACTGGACTATAAGAAGAGAGGGAGAGAAGCCCTTTGTTATCCATCACTGAAAGAACAAAAAGATCAGGCTCTTTGCATCGATGAGTGGTGGATCCCCAACTAGGTGGGCTGGTGCCACTGAGAAGTAGCGTTGGGTAAGAAACTTATCTTAAGAATTGTAACTTGTTAAGTTTTAGACACTAGAACATATGATTATACTTTTGTTTTATTTGTAACCATTTTCTGTTTCTATTGTCTCTACTTAGTATCACTTACATCTCTGTTCTTTATTAATAAACTCATTCTTGTTTTATTATAAATCCATCTCAGCACTGTTCTGTTAAAGTGAAGTGTGCATCGTCTGCTGGGCCAAAATGCTGGTGTGCAGGGCCGGTGCAAGGAAGTTTCGCGCCCTAGGCGAAACTTCCACCTTGCGCCACCCCCCCCCCCCCCCCCCCGCGGCAGCTAACCCACCCCAGTATGTAATGGTGGGAGCTGTTGCCATCTATGGAGGGTGAGGAGTCTTCGTGGGCTAGCCTGTATTCCACCTGGGTGCCACTGCCTGTCAGGAATTTAATTTGGCAGTTCCTTCACAGAGCCATGAACAGAGGCCTATTGTTGATGCAGTTTTTGGATTCCCCTTACAGTTGTTTTCCTTGTGGTGAGAGGAAGACCCTGGCACATGCATCTTGACAGTGTGCTGTCCCTTTTCTGCCTCTTCCAGTATGTCTTGTTGAGGTTCTGTCTTTCACTTTTCCCCACACCTTTTTATTTATGCATGTCCTATGAGCCCACGAAGTTGCAGAACCTCCTTGTCAGCCTCCTTCTGGCTTTCAGCTAATAGGCCATATATCCAATCAAGAAGGAAGAGGTTGGATGGAGGGCTTATCTGAGCCCAAGACTGTGGGGGTTGATTTTGTGCACTTGTCTGTTCAAGTCTCTGGGAAGTTTCTCTGGGCAGCATCCATTAACTCTCTGAACTCATGAGGAGCAGTGGACATTGTCCAGGGATCTCCACTTGGTCTCCCCCTCAGAAACACTGATTGTAAACCTATGAGCCTCACTTCCATTCATGTTTTTTCATTTGTCGTCCCACAGAATCAGTTGATAAGATGTATTGCTTCTGGTCCTTTCCCTCTAAAGAGAGGGAGGTCCTTTTTGGTTCACTAGATAAGTCGCCTTCAGGGATCCATGTAAGTACATAGGGACAATATAGGCCTAACCCTACGCTGAGACACCTGACCATAATGCTAGGCCTGAGATCCCACTTGCTCCAGACCTAAGCCTAGACTTTGGGTTCCTACCTGCCCCAACCCTAACCCTGGGAGTACTATCTACCCCAGCCATAACCTGAGAGACTTTTTCTGCCCCAATGCTAACCCTAGGGTGGGAGGCCCTACCTGTTCCAACCCTAACCCTAGGCTTGTGGGACTATACCTGCCCAAACCATAACTTGTGAAAGTTTATCTACTCCAACCTCTAACCCTAGAACATGGTGCCCTTCCTGCCCAAACCCTAGGCTGGGGGGTGGGCCCTACCTGCCCTTCAATGTAACCCAAGCCTGAGGCACTTTTCCAGCCCAATTCTAACCCCGGCCCTCATTCTCATCTGAGACACTTTCTGGTCTCACCCCAATCCTATAGTGGGGTACCTCCCTGCCTGCCCCATCTCTAACCCTGGACCAGGGGGACCCTACCTGCCCCATCCGTAGCCCAGGCCGGAAGGGTGGAACACTACTTCTAACCCTGATCTTAGGATGAGGTGCCCTATCTGCCCTTCACCTAACTGGGCTGGGGGGACCCTACCTGCCCCAGCCCCAACCTTAGTCCCCGGAGACCATACCTGGCACTACCTCAGCACCAACCTACATAATTTTGCAATAAACTGATGCATACTAGTTCCATTTTTAGGGTACATATGCTTCCCTTTCCTTACACTGATTGGGTAGGAGCAAACCCCAATCACCTCAACAATATTACACAGCTCACAAACAGACCTCTACCAACTAGTCTCACCTATTGCATATACCATTCAATATAGCTACAACCCAGTGACTGCAGCTGCAGTGCATGCAGATAATTCCCAGTGGGTATTGCCATTGCCATGGGGCAGAGTCAAGGTTGGGTGCACGTTTACCTTAACAGTGTATTTCTTGGTTTTCAGTTTAAGTTTTGCTAAACTCAATATTCTGGAAGGATATGAGCTGTCACTAGGAAACTAACTGCATAAACATTTATTGCCATTTGATTATATGTAGTTCAAATCTATCTGCATTTTTTCTGCCAAACGCAGCACATTTATTCCACTTGCTTTTCGTTAAGCAAAGCTGCAGCCCATCTTCTGCCATCTAACACAAAATTACCATTGAAGGCAATGGAGTTACAAACATGTAAGATAGCAAAATTCATCCTCCTATTCAAAGCAGCAAAGCTTATTTATACTAATTATTAAAAACAGCCCAATAGCCTTTAACTCTTATCAGTATTCAATCTCAGACCAGGAGTATGCTCCAACTTTCTCCAATTCTCTGCCTTTGTAAACAGGGCTATGTTAACAGCCTGCACTTCTCACTTTCAATTCCAGCATATAAACTCAAAATTGCCTCATCAATCTCCTTCTTAACTCACATACTGCACTCTTGCAACCTTATTTTGCTTTGAGGACTTCAGTGGACCTTCCGTAAATTAAAAACATACAGACGACATCTTAAGAATTTACAACAGGCAGCAATCAAGGACCTCAAGTTTCAGTTTTGGAAATTTAGTCTTGGAAGCAATAAAGTATTTGAATGAGAAGAGGGGTCTGAAGAAAATGTTTCACAGGTAGGATATAGATGCTCAAGTTATTCAGTCAAATATTTCTGAAGAAAAATGAGTGTCTGAAATCTGTTTAAGTAATAGTGAATGAAAGCTGAACATAGTACTTATTTCCTTAAAAGCTTGTCTGACAGGAAATTTAAGTCTTGAGTTATACTTCACTTGGGTATATAAAACCTCATTGAAAACTATAAAATGTAGCCAAGCAACATGTGTGCAAGATTAGTTGTAACCTGAGGAGGAAAATCCAGACAGCACACTGCTATAACTACTAATGGCTTTGATTTGTCCAAACATGTCTAAACAAAAGCATATGTAAAACTCTAAAATAGCACTTGGAAAAATGTTTTAATCAAGCTTTAAGTCTTAAGTGTTAGTTTGACCAAAATTATAGAATGCTAGAGGCGCCATGCTTCAGGTGAGATTTAGGTTCCGCTGCACATCTCATTTGTCCCCAGAAGTTAAGTGCTTGCATTATTCTGGCCAACTGCTCCATTTGCTTATACTGTCATTGTAACTCAACTAATATCTAACTCACTACACTTTAATTTGCTTTGTGGTATTTTATATCAGAATGGTGATATATGAAACAATATTGTAAGTTCTATTAGAAAATATTGATTTTTCAGACTTTTTCCTAATAAAATGTTTAAGGGAAAACTGAGTACTACACAATTTCAGTGTGAAACTCAGAGCTAACATTTCTGATCTTTCTTTGGAGCTCAGGACTGATGTAGTCTTTACACATACTGTAGAAAACATGTACAAGTATCTTTGAAAGAGCGAAGAAATTCAGTCAAAGATAGCTTGCCAGCCTATTTACCTTCTTTTTTTATAATTCCACATAATGAAAATAAACGAAAATTCCACACAGGGATTAAGAAGGATTAAATAGGTAAGTGAGATTTGACGTTAAAATTATTAAACACTTGTTCATATAATCCATGAATGTATCACTTCTAAATAAAATAAATCCAGATAAAATAGAGGTTTTTTTTAAAATCCAATTTGTAAACATGCCTTTTAAACAACAAAAAATTGATACAGTTCAAAGGACTTACTGGCTT
Source organism: Emys orbicularis (assembly GCF_028017835.1). Classification (NCBI taxonomy): domain Eukaryota; kingdom Metazoa; phylum Chordata; order Testudines; family Emydidae; genus Emys; species Emys orbicularis. The sequence continues at coordinate 259,200,719 of NC_088683.1, read as the reverse complement.
TCTCTTGTTTAATATATTCTCCCACCGTTCGTTTATCAAATCACAAAAGTAGTATCTTACATTATTTAATGTTTGTACAGAGCACTTGTATGAATTTTTACTTTTGTAATAAGCTTTAAATACAATGTATTTTCAGTTAACATAGCCCTAAAAGTATCTTAACTGGCTAGATATACACAGCATTAGATTTTCAAAGCAGTTGTAAAAAACACAAAGCAAACAAAATATATGTACAGTATATCAAAATCAGTCAAATATTTTGACCTGATGATTTCTATAACAAGTAGCAGTAATTTTAAATTGCATAAAAAGCAAAAACAGTGCCAACATGCCTCCAGGCTGTGAGCTATGGTAAAATATCAAGCACACATTTAAAGTAGAGAAGCAAAATAAAAAAGGCCAAAAATCAGAACCAACCCTGACTTGCAACCGAATATGGATAATCTGGTTTTCCACTTCTATAATGCAAAGGGCCCTAACAATGAAGAAAATAATTCCTATGCTACATTAAAGTGAAACATTTTTCAAAAGTTTGTCATTGCATTTTTTGTCATAGAAAGTAAAGATGAACTTTCAATTCTATTAAACGCACAAATTTGTAAATCAGAGAAACTCCTTTAAGAACAACACTTTTCAAACCTTGCATAGTGACAGCTGGCATTGATGTTGCTACCATAGCTTCAGCAGAAAATACAAAAAAGGAAAATATTTACTTCAAGAGTGATGCACAAACACACAACTTGTTTTCTGCACAAAATTCAACACAGTTTGATCATATTAATAAGAGGGAAAACATTTTTAAAAAAGGGGAAAGATAGTGTTCACTAGCTTGGAAATAAAAAAAAAAAAAAAAAAAAAGAAAGTACAAAACCACAACATTCCATAGTAAAATGCAAAGAATAAACATTTCATTGTAACACCACCTACTTGCATCACTAAATAAGCCCCATACATGCAACAAATTAGAACTATAGTAGAAGACTGTCAAATGAAAGGTTTACTTTTTATATAAACAAAGTGTAAAAATAGTAATAGTTGCATTCTTCAGATTTAATGCTAGGTGAGGATTTTTTGCCACATTTGCTAGCAATTTCAACATGAATTTGACAAACAAGAATATGTTAATTTAGGAACCATGATAAAGATACATTGTGCCTAAGACAGTATTATCGTATTTCTGTTCAACTTTAACAGAATTGGAATGCTCAACAACACTGTTAAGTTCAGGGATGCTTTCAGCAGTATCCCCAAAACCATGATAATGCCCATAGTGCAAAGTATCTCCAAGATCTTCAACCCATGACGGCCTGTTAGACACAAAGCTACTTGGGCTTCCATTCAGATGCAGTGAACCACACATATCGGCAGAAGTATTCATGGCTTTTTCTGGTTCTTCAGTGCCATTACTGGTGTGAATTCTGTGCCTATTGGCAGAAGCGACACCAGGAGTTATTCCATTAGGTATTAATGTTAAACATTCTTCATGCCTGGCATCCATTCCATTGAACTGTGTTATGGCGGTGAAGTCCAAATGTCCATTGATGGTACATCCATTTGTCAATGCATTCAAAACGGAGCTACTGCTATTCATATCTGCATTAAGAAATACATCTGTCACCAAAAATTGAGAATCAATGGAAATACATAAAAATGTCTCCACTGCACTCCACTTTGTTTTTCAAAACCTATGTATGGAAACTTGGGGGGGGAAAAAAAAAAACAAAAAACCACCACACACTTGAGTGCAAACCTAATTTTTATATTCCATGTCAACATAGGTGGTTTAAAAGTAATGTAATCTGACTTTGATCAGTAAATTTGAAAGCTAATTTCAATTTCAAAAACATAACTGCTAACTAAATTAGAAATGTAAATATATATAGCTATGCTAATCTTTCTAAGACAGTGTGAATTTTAGAAAAATAAGAAATTAAGTGACAAGCGTAGAGTAACAAAGCAGACAACATTCCAAATAGTATTTTGAGAAACAGGACAAAGGCTTTTGAAGTTAAGATACCTTTTTACACAAATTTAAAATCCACCTGGAACTAAAGAATCTCTGTGTAAGAACTGAAATTTGAGTGGACTACAGTTTTTAGCAGTGGTGATTAATTTAAGTTTCTTGCTTCCTCTTTAGTGACAGATCTCAGGTAACAGTACACATTGAAGCAGGAAATATGAACAAGCTTATGTCAATGGGGAAGCTAATATAAAATGTTTCCTAAGGTTGTATATCGAACAATTAATTTCAGTATAACTGGTAGTTTACTTGAGAATATATTAAGCAGGAAAAATGTTTTTTCTTAATGATAGATTTGTAACATCTGTACAATGCACATGCAAAATGCGATACAACAGCAAAATGCACAGAAATACTAAAAACATGCATGCAAAAAACAGACTGGTTTAAGCAATTTCTCGTTTGAATTTTAGTAATTAGTACACTAATGACCTTTTTGGTAAAACTAAATTTCAGTCAAGTTTCAAATATAGGTTTTTGCAGTTGTACTCAAAGTACTAGCACAAAAAATAGATTACTGGGTGTGCCCTAAAATTACCTATTGGGGTGTATCTGCGTGTGTGTGTCTCTAACGATAAGCAGGGCAAACCTAGAAACTTTAGCTCTGTATTTTGATATTTGAGCATTTTACATTTTCTGTGTCTCTCTGAACATATACACATACATTTATGTATATATTAACGCAGAAATCTTTGTGTAGAAAAGTATCATTTGTTTTATTTCTAGCTCAGGACAGGTTTCAGAGTAGCAGCCGTGTTAGTCTGTATCCGCAAAAATAACAGGAGTACTTGTGGCACCTTAGAGACTAACAAATTTATTAGAGCATAAGCTTTCGTGGGCTACAACCCACTTCTTCGGATGCATATAGAGTGAACCATATATTGAGGAGATATATATACACACACATACAGAGAGCATGAACAGGTGGGAGTTGTCTTACCAACTCTGAGAGGCCAATTTGGCAAGACAATTTGGTAAGACAACTCCCACCTGTTCATGCTCTCTGTATGTGTGTGTATATATATCTCCTCAATATATGGTTCACTCTATATGCATCCGAAGAAGTGGGTTGTAGCCCACGAAAGCTTATGCTCTAATAAATTTGTTAGTCTCTAAGGTGCCACAAGTACTCCTGTTATTTTAGCTCAGGACAGTTAAGTATTCTTAATAAATTGCCAGATTTTAAAACATGGGGTCCTTGTTTGAAGGAAAGGTAATGAGTACCACTGTTTTACACCGAAGAAGTGGAAAGTTGTGGTTCTCCACGTAAATATAAACTGATATACATAATATGACATTGGTATTTCACATATAGTAACGCACAATGCCAAGAAAGTGAATGAATTGACAGTTATCTGTGACACTAAGTGCAGCAACTGAAGTTTCCTACTTTATCCCTAAACTGCTTAAAATAATCACATTAACTAAACTTATTAGCCACAGAATCCGGTTGGAGGTCAAGTTAAAAGGGGGGGAAAAAAAAAAAAAAAAAAAAAAAAAAAGTCAACACATTATGCCTACTAATATTGTGACGAAGACGCACATAATAAACACATTATCAAATTTTTAAACTGGAAAAAGTGCAGAGTTATGTTTTAAAATTGGTAATTTAGGCTAGCTTTGCCAAGTGGATGACGTTAACAATGGCATTTATGTTAGTGAATATTCAAAAGCAGATAGTGAATAGTTCTAGTGATAATTATAGCATTTTTATATTTGTTGAAAATAAGGACCCATAACAATACACAATATTTATGAAAGAGAAAGTCAACTACTTTTCAATAAATATAAACATTTGGCAACTATCACTGGAGCTTTTCATCTACTTTTGGTGAATCCGACCAATGGTATCAAGCAGAAACATTTTATCATAGTATGACTTACAACATGAATATTCATTTCAAAATTTAATAATACACTAAAATAGTAACTCCTCCCTTTACCTACCAAGTGGATGGACAAGCTGACCCAAGACAATTTTTCTTAAGACAGCGTAACTCTATATACGCTCTCAGGTTATTAAAAAGCATCTTGATCAAGCGGCCCCTGAAAAAATTAAAGTACTAATATGCACTACTACTAACAATATGGCTGTTTTCATGAAGACTGATACAAAATCCAAACAGTTTCCAAGATTGTTCCAAATGGCAACTCATTGAAAGTTCCATGGCATCAATAGTCTTTTATCCACATAAAACAAAAGCAATAGCTGTTCACAACATGATTTCTACAGTCATATTGCTGTGTTTGAACAAATATTGAACACACGGTCGATAAGTTTGGACTATTATTTTTAGCATATGTTGAGCTGGTTTGAAACTAGCTAAGAGGTACCACACATTGTTTCAAGAACTATATAAACCATTAGGATATACTTTTCCTTGTACAATATTGGCAATTAAGTCTATTTGGTACCAATTAAACCAATCATTTAAAATACCTCTGAATTTTCCTTTAAGCTGCAAACATAGTAACTAAAAACAAGGCACATGAAATGTAAGCCTTTAATTAAAGTGAAACAGCCATAGTGAACTTCTATTTAGATTAGATCTATCGATAAGGTCTCCCTTATACCCTTGCAGTGTGTTCTATGAAACAGCTAATCTTCAATATCTACTTAAAAACCCAAATATAAGAGCTGTTACAGTAATACAATAGTTTTCAAGACTCTGGACAACAGTGTGCAAAAAATAAGATGTTTTATATTTAAATTAGAAATAAAATGCATATTGATTCTTGCAACGACAGGGAGTTTGCATTGCAGAAACTGTGTAAATTTCAATCTCTTTTGGTCCAACAGAACCACTCCCCTGTTGTTTGGTGTCTTCAACCATTTGTATGTTGTTGTAGTTAACAGGAAACTGTCCACTCCCACCTGATACAACAGCAAGCTCTTTATCAATGTGCATATTGTCAGCATCATCCTCATTTCCTCCATTCATCATTGGTATTAAGCCATCAAAGCTATGAGCTGGTAGAAAAAGAAGGTTAGATTTAGTTTCCAGAGCACATTTGAAAACGCGTAGCCAAGCCATTAAACTGAAGTGTAAATATTCTCATGATTAAAATGAGAAAAAACCTGCTATATGGAAAGATTAATTGTATGCGCATAAAATAAGAAATCTGAGGGGTGCATGAAGAGAACTCTGGATTAGAAGTGACTGACTGTGGCAGAATTAAGGATTTGGCAGGGGACAGGGGTTGGCAGCCCTGGGGATCCTTTCCAGTTTATATCTTGCTTTTAAAGCTCATGCTTCAGGGCTTCAGCTGGTCACACACAGGGGTCAAGAAAGGATTCTCACCCCCAATGTATCCTGGGGGGTGGGGGTTAGTCACCCTCCTTTGAAGCATCAAAGATGGCCACAGATGGAGATCAGATCCATATGTGGGTTTGGCAAGAAATATCCCCCCAGGTCAGATTGGCAGTGAAAGTTCAGGTTTTGCTGTTTTTGCCTTCTTCTGTAGCATGGAGCGCAGGTCACTTGCCAGGATTATCTCACTTCATCAATTCCCTGCCATTGCAGGGACCTCAGGCATTGATGTAAACTCAGTTCCTCCTATTTTCTGTCAGTGGCAACATAGTAGTTTAGTCTCCTGTGTGCTGTAATACTTTAGTTGTTGGTTTTAGTGTGTGTTGGTGCTGTTTGTTGCCCATCGTATACAGAAGACCAGACTAGATGATCTGGTCATTCCTTCTAGCCTTAAACTCGGACTACGACTCAACACAAACTAGATGCTCCATGACATTCAAGTACATTAGATTGATTTTTCTGGTGAAGTGAAGTGAAATAGTTGACATTTCAATTACCCATCATTAGGCTTCAGTTAGCACAATGATATGAGAGAGAGCAATTCATACTTCTCAGAGAACATTTCTAGCTTGGGATCAGACACCAGTATATTTGATGCAGATTCTGAATGCTATCTTTGGAACCATAAAGACTATAGACAATTAGTCTAGGACAGTGTTTTCCAAACTTGGGACACCGCTTGTGTAGGGAAAGCCCCTGGAAGCAGCGGCCATTACGTCCCTCGGCCCGCGCTGCTTCCAGCAGCTCCTATTGGCCTGAAGCAGCGAACCACGGCCAGTGGGAGCCGCGATCGGCCGAACCTGCGGACGTGGCCGGTAAACAAACCGGCCCGGCCCGCCAGGGGCTTTTCCTACACAAGCGGCGTCCCAAGTTTGGGAAACACTGGTCTAGGACATGAAGCCTACCTGCACCAGAGAGTATTGGTGGCCTTCCCTCACCAATGCTCTCCTTGTTTCCCTCTGCCTCCAGCACACCTAAATGTAACTGGGCTCCAAAAAATAGCAGAGGGAGAAAGAGAGCGTGACCCAGTGTGGCGCTCTAGAGGCTATACAGTCACAGAACAGGAGTTATGTAAGATAAGCAATGCCCTTTTTTCCTTCCTGGCTTTGCCTCCATAGAGCTTTGCTAATTGTCCAGTGGAAGAAGCACTATGCTCCCCAAACTGCCTCTGTTCTTGCTACATTGTACAGAGAAAAAAAGACAGCTACCTTTTCCGTAACTGGTGTTCTTTGAGATGTGTTGCTCATGTCCATTCCATATTAGGCGTGTGTTCTCGCCACATGCACCAGTGCCCTCAGCAGTATCCGTAGAGGACTGGCACCCACATGGCACAGTGTAAGAGGCGCTGCTGGCTCCCCCAACCCTCAGTTCCTTCTTGCCAGAAACTCCGACAGTGGGGAAGGAGGGCGGGTTGTGGAATGGACATGAGCATCACATCTCAAAGAACACCAGTTACGGAAAAGATAACTGTCTTTTCTTCTTCAAGTGCTTGCTCATGTTCATTCCATATTAGGTGACTCCAAAGCAATACCTCTGGAGGCGGGTAGGAGTTCACAGACATGTAAATTGCAACACAGCTCTGTCAAACCCAGCGTCGTCTCTGGCCTGCTGAGTGATGGCATAATGAGAAGTAAACGTGTGAACAGAGGACCATGTTGCAGCTCTACAGATATCCTGGATAGGGATGTGCGCCAGGAAGGCCGCTGAAGATGCCTGCGCTATAATCGAGTGGGCTCTGACAATCGGTGGTGGCGGAATCCCAGCCAGGTCGTAACAGGTCCTTATGCACGAGGTAATCCAATTGGAAATCCTCTGCGAGGACACCGGGTGACCCTTCATCCTATCCACTGTAGTGATGAAGAGTGGAGTTGATTTTCGGAAAGGCCTGGTACATTCTAAGTAGAAACCCAAGGCCTTCCGGACGTCCAGGGAGTGAAGATGGCTCTCCTCACTGGTCTTGTGCAGTTTGGGACAGAACACCGGGAGGAAGATGTCCTGGTTCATATGGAAGGTGGAGACCACCTTTGGCAGGAAGGCAGGGTGGGGCCACAACTGAACCTTATCTTTGTAAAAGACTGTGTATGGCGGTCCTGAGGTCAGGCTTTAATTTCAGAGACCCATCTTGCCGACGTCACCGCCACCAGGAACGCGACCTTCCATGACACTGGGAAAGGGAGCAGGAACCCAGTGGCTTAAGGAGCGGGCCGGTGATCCTAGAGGACCAAGTTAAGATCCCACTGCAGGACAGGAGTCCATACCTGCGGTAAGAGTCTCTCGAGGCCTCTCAAGAATCTGACCGTCATGTCATGAGAAAACACTGTCTGGCCCTGGATCGGTGGGTGAAAAGCGGAGATGGCCGTGAGATGATCTCTTATGGAAGAGTGTGCCAGGTCCTGGTTCCTCAAATGAAGCAAGTAGTCTAAGATAGACTGTATGGAAGAGTGCGAGGGAGCGATGCCACTCTCGGACACCCAGCAGGAAAACCTCATCCACTTGGCCAGGTAAGTCAGTCTGGTTGAGGGTTTCCTGCGTTCCAGGAGGACCCATTGGACCTCACCCTTGTAAAGGTTTCATCTGCAGACATGCAAATAGGGTGAGAAGTCTGCAGACTGTCATTGAGCCCAACTTCCTCAGAAAACTGCCTTAGTAAGTTCTGTCGACTTGCCTTGAGGTAGACAAAGCTAAATCCCTTGTGAAATTTAGGATAGACATTATGAAAGTCAAAATCTTAACTGGAATAAGGTCTGATTTTTTTCTTCACTCAGACCAAGAGAGTCTTGAAGATGGAACACTTCTTTAGGGCATAACTTAACCCATGTTAAGATGAAATTCCTATAAGCCAGTCATCTAGGTATGGATAAGTCTGTAAGCCCTGATGATGCACATGAGCTGTGATCACAGCCAAGGACTTGGTGAACACCTTAGGAGATGCCACTCTCCCAAAGGATAGTGCCATCTATTGGTAATGATCATGGTACATCACGAAGTTGTGGTAGTACTTGTGCTAATCAAGTACAAGTGTAAGTAAGCAAGTAAACAAAGGACCCAAACCAATGCAGAACCAAAAAGGAGTTATGTTTCCCAGGAGAAACCATGTGGAATCTGATTTTCCCTTGGGCATTTGTTCAGTTTGGGGAGGTCTATAATAGTATGCAGGTCACTCTTCCTTTTATGAAAGGAATAATACTGGGAATAAAATCCCTTTCTCCTGTAAGGGTCTGACATTTTCTTTTCTCAAATTTTACTATAGCCAAAACCTTGTCCTGTAAGTTTCTTATGAGAGGGATCCTTGAAGAGAAAAGAGAGAGAGCGAGCGAGTGTGTGACACACAGAGCCTGGAACTGGAAGTCAGACCCCCCGTTTGATAATTTCCCAGCTCCAACAGCCCAAGAAAATGGTTTACTATGGTCAAAGAAAAAAAAAACCCTAAGGACAAACTGTCTCCAAAAGGGAGGCACATAGAAGGATCTGTTTACTTAAAGCCTGGGACAGGGTCATCTCTCTCATCTTCAAATTGCTGCTTGGCAACAATGCTGCCTGAAGCAGAAGTGAAGTTCCTTCATCTATCTCCCCTGAAAGACATAAGGCTACTTTCTAGTTTGGATTTCTATGCAGAACTGACCCATAAATAGATGGCTGAGGCCTGAAGCAGTTGATTTAGTCACTTTCAGCTTCTCCAGGATCTCATTTGTTTTTGGATTAAGGAGGTCCATACACCCACAACAGAGATCCAAAATCTGTGTCTAAGTCTCAGAGGAAATGCTTAATTCCTAAATCATACATGTCTTCCTAAAGACACTATTGAAGTTAAAGATCTCTCAGCAGTGTCTGAGACAATGGGGATCTTTGCCAGCCTGTGCCAGAATCTGGCTTTCCTAAGGAAATGGGAACTGAGCAAGGAGCAGAAGTCAGTCTTCTCAGTTCCAACCCTTCACATCACCAACCCATAAAACTTTAGCACCGGCCTTCTCTAGAACTAGTGCATTAAGGATGCACTATTATCACAGATCCACAAAGTCCAGTGCTCTAGAACAGCTCTGGAATAGTCCCTGGGAGGACCCCTTCATCTGCCAATTGACTCACATTGTGCAAATCCTTGGGCTTCCTGTTCACGAACCACATTGTCAGCCTATGAGAACACATCTCAATCTTGCTCCAACCCAATCAGGTTATACAAATCCTCCAGCATGGTGACCCCTGCGCTCTTACCCCATCTGTCAAAACACTCTCCCATCAGGGTGGTGGCTTCCACGTAAGTCACATCCTAAGTCTTTTGCACACTCTGAAACCTTTTCCTAAATGCCTCAGGAGTCAATTCAAACCTGAGCAGCAAAGCTTTTTTGAATAGTTCATAGTCCCCAATATCAACTCCATCCATCTGGCTGTAAGCCTGTATGGGTTTGGGACTGAGTAAGGGGGTGAGACAGCAAAGCCAGTCCACAGGGTTAACCTGGTTCAAATCACAAGCCTTTTCAAAGGCAGTGGTAGGCATCTACATCCCCACCTCCTTAAACTGGGGCAGCAATTTGGTATCTAGGTTCCTTGCGGACTTGGCATCCCATGGCCTCTCCTCACATATTCCTCTGTGGGTCCTCTTGCTCCTCTGCTTCTTCATATCCCATTCATGCTTTCATTGCTTCTTGCAGTCTTCCAGCAACTTCGCTCTCAGCTCCAACTCCCATTGCTTCAAATCTGTTCATGGGGAGCAAGGTCATGAAAGTCCCTTGCTGGATGGGGAACTGGGTCTTGTGGACACCCTGCTGCTGCCCTGGCTGCTCTCTCTGGTGCTGTTTCTGGATTCTGTTGGGGACACATTTGGGGCTGGAACTTGCCTCTTAAACGGATCATTCTTCTCCAGCCATGCAATCAGCTGCATCTTCTTGATCTTCCCAATGCCTAACCCTCTCCATGCACAGGTTTGCAATATTCTTTTTAGGGAGATGGTTATACACCATTTTCTGGCTATTTCCCTTGACTACCCTTGTTTTACTGATGCTAGACACGTACTACAACATACTTCTGGTGCATTCAGCAACCAACCATCCTCTTGGTGCATTCAGAAGCCATCCTCTGCTACCACCTGTCATGGATCCACAGATCCAGTGCTCTGAAACAGTCCTGGGAGGACACCCCTCAGGGTGCCAGACCTCCTTAGGATCTCACTTTTTCACTAGGGTAAGACACTTGGCTTCCCTGCATCCTCAGAGCCTCCAGCACCCCTACTTCACACCATGAGCTCTCTTCAGTGAGTCCACCTGAGTTGTACACCCGAGAGAGATTTGTACACCCAAAGGGGGCAATGCACTCCCACCTTCTGCATCTGTAGTGGCTCTTGGCAGGCATTGAAAGAACAGCAGGGTTTATTAGATGTCTGGAACATAGCATAGAAAGTCCTTGGTTAGCATAAAGAAAAAAAAGTTAGAGCATGCTCCACTCTGGTTACCCAGAGCCCAGCAAAGCAGTGTCCACCCCTGGCTCCCGCTCTCTCTCTCTCTCCATCCTCTTTGTTCAAGTTCCCAAGCCAGTTCTATCAGGCCCCTCTTCAGTCATTTGTTGTCCAGCTGGTCAAATACGGCTGGCGTCCTGCAGAGGCGGTGGACCATTCATGGTCATTAGCTGCTAGGTACCAAAAGTCTTGGTGATTGGATTTGCCATTGTCTTCACAGACCCTCCACTGACCTGGGCCCCAAACCCGACAGAGCTAGGCGCTATTCACACCATTCACATGCCTGCCCAAGAGTAAACAGCCTTTTCCCAACCACCTAGTTATCCATGCAGCATATAGGGGAAACTGAAGTGCACACAGTATTCATAAAAAATATTAGCGAAAATTCCTCACTTCATCACAACTACCTTGGCAACAATGGCAGGGCAATCAAAAGCTAGCAACCCCAATAAGGAATAATCACAGCTGGGCACAGAGGATGGTGTAGAAGCTTCAGAAAGCCCTCTTCTTTGACACCTTTAGAGGCATTTCTTGGAAATCATGCTGGATGTATCAGATGGATGCCTTAGTGCAGGAGACTAAACCAAATGGCCCAGATACAAGGAAGTTTTCTCCTTGAGGACAATTAAGATCTGGGAAGGCCAACTGCACCAAGGTCTGGCTGAACCTCTTAGAGCCTCACCTTAGCGCAGAGCAATTTTTGAAGCCATAGAACCCAGAGAAGTGCTACCCCTAGTTTCCCACCAAAATCTCAGATACTGCAGCCTCTGAAACTTCTTGAAGGGTTCCTACAAGGCTATCTTCTGCAAAGACTGACTTCTCTGCCTGAGAATCTAGGAAAATGTGGTGCAGAAGTAGGTTTCACAGACACACCACCTCATGCCAAAAAGATTTTTAGCAAAGGCTTTTCCAACTTCCGGGCTGAAGGAAGTGATTTTGGAATACCACTTGCTGGTCTCGCTGGTCTTTTGGGGCCCTTTTAAAGAAGAGCCAGCAGATGTTCCAGGATTTTTGCAAAACTATCTTCTTTCAAGTACGTAAAGACATTGCTCATGCCCAGGTCAGTCATTTGAAAGGGAAAGAATCACATCTTGTGAATCTCTGCTTTTGTAATGCTGCAAAAGGAATCCTGTTGGATCACTAATATCTGTGACTTCTGAAAACAAACAAAACCGTGTCTCATCATCATTGGCAATCCCTCTATTCGAGGATGATCTCTAACATGGATTTACATATGGGTCCTGAGATGACTTATGAGTCTGATCCTGGAACCACAGATCTCCCCACAGTAGGTATAGACATCTCCTGGTGGGTCAGCTGCCTGCTGAGAAAGTTCTTTTTCCTTCCTTCTCTCTCTCTTTACAGCATCGAGGGCAAGGCGCTTCTCCTCGAAGTGGACCACTGCCTGATGGAGGATGCGCTGCCATTGGAGTCGGTTGGTGGCTTGCTCCTTCCAGCTTATGATGTCCACATCAGTTTTCTTCAGATACACTTTCAGGGTGTCCTTGTAGCGTTTTCTCTGACCACCACGGGATCTCTGACCACAAGTGACTGGAAAGTAGAGGACTTGTTTTGGGACACAATGTCCAGCCCAGAAAGCATGAGGATCATTGCTTCAATGCTGGGGACATTGGCTTCAGTGATGATACTGGCGTTAGTGCAGTGATCCTCCCACTTGATGCGAAGGATCTTTCGGATGCATCGTTGGTGGTACCTCTCCAGACTCTTGAGGTGCTGTTGATAGGTCACCCAGATTTTGCAACCATAAAAGGAGTGTAGGAATAACAATTGTCTTATAGACCTTGGTATCCTGCCGTAGGTCACCGTCTGTGAAAACACGTTGGAGCAATTTCCCAAAGGAAGCACTTGCAAACTGGATCCTGTGCTGGATCTTACTGTCGATTTTTGCATTTTGAGAAAGTTGACTACCGGAGGTAGCAGAAGTGCTCAACTGTCTCCAAAGTTTGTCCCTCGATGATGATTTGTGGTGGATTGTGTGCAAGGCCTGAAGGAGGCTGATGGAGCATTTTAGTCTTCTCAATATTGAGTGAGAGTCCTAAGCTTCAATAAACTTGTGCAAAAAAATCCAATGTGGACTGAAGGTCATTCTCAGTGTGCGCGAGGATGGCACATCAGCCTACTGAAGATCAGTAATGGACGCCCTGAGGACTTTAGACTTCACGCGGAGACTTCGAAGATTAAAAAGTCGCCCATCCATTCTGTATTGAATGTCAACTCTATTGGGGAGGTGGCCTTTAAAGAGGACCAAAATGACTGCTAAATAGATGGAAAACACAATTCGGGCAATAACACATCCCTATTTAACCCCAATTTTGATGACGAAAGCGTGCATCTCCAGGCCATTACAGAGAATGGTGGCAGTCATGGAGAAGCCTTAAGACCTTAATAAATTTTTGGAGCGCAACCAAATCTGGCCAGGACCTTCCACAGGGTTTCGCCTGTGGAAAACCTTGTCTAACAAACTATTTGTACAGGATTTTTTGGGAAGTTTTTAACTACTGCATAATGCTGAAGGGAAGGAAAAATGTCCCCAACTACAGCATATGGAAGACAGAAAAACAGTGGGATTGTTGGTGAGGGCAGCTATTTATATTCTGGGTCCTTTAAGAAGGCCATATAGCTAAGCACACAACTCCTATTGAGAAGGCAGTCAACATTACATATATTATATTAAGCAAGAACTAGGCAATGGCAAACAGTTGAAGAACAAACAAATGATGGTTATGAATTGGACATGGCACTGGTGAGGCCTTAGCTGGAGTACTAAGCAGGACTGGACAATTACCTCCCGTGTTGTAAGACAAGCGAGGCAGATGTCCTGCTCTACTAGCACTGGTGAGGCTACAGCTGGAGTACTATGTCCAATTCTAGATGTCACACTTTAGGAAAAAGATGTAGACAAACTGGAAACTGCCCAGATGAGAGCAACAAAATGATAAGAAGGTTTAGAAAACTTGATCCATGAGTAAAGGTTAAAATACTGAGCATGTTTAGTTTTGAGAAAAGAAGATGGAGAAGGGGGAAGGAACCTGAGAATAGTGTTCAAATATGTTAAGGGTTGTTATAAAGAAGATGGTGATCAATTGTTCTCCATGTCCACTGGGATAGGATAAGTAATAATGGGCGTAATCTGCTCCAAGGGAAATACAGGTTAGATATTAGGGGGGGGGGGGGAGGGAGGAGGAGAAGAAATCATCTTTGACTCCAAGGTTAGTTAAGCATTGGAATGGACTTCCAAGGGAGGTTGTGGAACCCACATCATTAGAGGTTTTTAAGAACAGGTTAGACAAACATCAGTCAGGGATGGTCCACATTTACTTAGTCCTGCATCAGCACAGGGGTCTGGATCTGATAACTTCTCCAAGTCCCTTCTAGCCCTATATTTCTGTGATTATATGATCTTTATGACAGAAAGTAGCCAAAAGATGCTCCACAATCCTTTTATGAATCAACATCTGAGTCAGAAGAGAGTGCACACATTCCCTCCAAGTTACTTCCTGTCCATATAGCTCTAGGACTTGCAGAAGTGAGGCATGTACTCGCTAAGAGTGGGAACCTACAAAGATAATTCTTTAAGGAGGCCACCAGTCTTGTTTTCATAATTATTTTATTCATATTTGATTCATGTATCCCTTTTTAGGGATGTCAAAAATAAACTTTATAGCCCGGAGTACCTTCTCTTACTCTCACAGTCAACAGTGATATTGCCCCTCCCACTTTTAGCTCTGAAATCTCACCTTCAGTCCTAGCTTTCTTTACTCCAGCAGAATCCACATCTTCAAAGGATCTCTTTCGACTTGTCCCACCATTGACTGGATTGGGACCTCCATTTAATGTGCCATTGCTAAAGAAACGGTTCAGGTGACAGTTCTGGAGATTCAAGAGAAACTGGGCACACTCTTGGAAGCCCTGGGTATGTGCAAGATCTGCTGCTGTCAGTCCACTGGCATTTCTCAAGCTGCACAATACAAAGAAACTGAATTACACTCATTCATCAACCCACCTTGACTGCTGCTGCTGCTCTTACTGACTAACTATCTGCAAGTGATGAGAGAGAAAGAACATAAACTTAGCAAATTTCCATTAAGGAATTATTTATCAATCTTAGTTTTAAAACTAACTTAGCCTTTGCACATATCTGGCTTCTAAGCAAAATTTGGGAGACAATATACTTTTCAATAAAATCAATATACTATGTGTCTTTAAAAAAGTATCTTCCTATTTAAACATCTCAAAATGCTTAATTTCTAAATTACAGTCTGAAGCATCTGACCTTTACACAGACTTCAGACTCCTAAATCTAAATCTTGAAATCTATCACCTTCTGCAGCTTATTTTGACAATCTATTTCTTTATCTTGAGTAAAAACCACCCTCAAAACAAACTTAACATGACTTAGCAATTGTCCATGGCATTCTGGTATCTAAGACAACAATAATTAACATCACTCATCTTCCTAACAATAAAATATAAAAGCTATGCTTAGTTATGCTTTCCTTATGATTTGTTTTTTGCTCTTGTTTCTTATTTCAAAGTGTGTGACATTATAAATGCTGGGGACTTGTTCTGTTATTTCGCTCAATATTGGTCCAAGATGGAACACTGGCATTGAATTTTCTAATTTAGAGAGATTATGAATTAAATGAAGCTAGATAGGACACCAACAGTTACAGACGAAAGTTTCAATTTGAAAGAGTTCTCCCTTTGCCCTTCCCCACTGATAAGAATTTACATGAATGGCCTCTGACAACAGTAAGCCTATCTTTAGAAATATGAACATTGAAGGGTAATAAGAAAATGTAACAAAAAAGTGTAGACAAAGGGGGTTGGCAGCAGCAGAATTAGAGGGAGGAATAGAGAATGCTGATGAATCTTTCCTAACTAGATACACCATGAAACAAAACTTCCCAGCCAGAAAACTGGATCTTTACTTCTTAGATTTTGTAGTTTAGGCAAGAAGCTTATTACTTTAAATTCCTGAAAATAAGGAGATGGACCAACAGAGGGATAATTTAGGAGATTAACATACCCAATCCATTGAACTGTCTCCTTTGTTGAAATTCCCCTGAAGTATAATAAATTGATCTTGCCAAATACATGAAAACAAAGGAACTGAGCAAGTTATAGACAGGATCTAAATTATACCAATGCGACATAGGTAGAATAATGTTCTTTTCAATTTAGTCAGAACTACTATTTCATTATTAACAAGCATGATGTACGAATAATTCAGAAAGGCCTGTGAAGGACAGCTGACTAGGTCCAGCATGAAACCCTAAACCTTGACACAGACTGGACTATGGAATTTGAAAGGCTATGGACTAGGGGTGTTTCCTAGAAGATTGTAGTTTGCTTGCCACACTGATCAGAAAGGAGGTAAAAATCTTTACAAGCAGAACTACCACTATACCAAGACCAATTTCTTAACAGAAGGATATAGCTAAGCTTAAATATTATATATATATATATATGGCACACAATTTGGTTCACTTCCTTTGGTCGCCACAACCAGAAACACCACTGACTTAGGGAAATTAAGAAGGTCTCCTTCTCTACCAGAATACTCAAGCCATCCCCTATGGGCCTTGCTTGTGCTAGCTTACCTGTCAGCACAGATATTATTTAACAGGTGCTACAGAAAACCCAAGATTAGAGACTTCAAACAATGCAAGTTTCAGGAACATATCCTTTGTTGAACAAAAAGTTAATAGCTCCCTCCGATCAGCTCAGGATCAAGTGAAACCCATAACCACTTAAGTCAGTGTCTCCTAAAGAGTGGGTCATATTCCCTCGCCTCACTGGAAAAGGGGCATGTATGCAAAGGACTAGATGAATGACAGACTGGTAAATTTCCTCCTGAGTCTCAGCTTTTATTTAAAAAAAAAAAAAGGCTCTAGCTGTTATGGTTGTGAAGAAAACCTTTTAACATGAAGCAAATGCAACTGATGCAAAGACACCTGCATGGGTTTGCAGACACCCTCAAGCAACAGCTCTAAGATGTGGATTGCTCCATTCATTTCAATGAACTCAGATACCAATGATAAATAACAATGTTGACATTTAAAAATATTATTAAAACTACTTCACTGCTCTAATCAGTTAAGAAAGGAGGGTAAAATGGTAAGAAGAGCTACACCAGCATTTCCCAAAGTGGCAGATGGGGAAGAAAGACTATCCAGGTGGAAGATGTATAAATTAAGATGCTTAGGCCTTTAACACCACATAGCAAGGTTGCAGAAGGGCACACCTACTTTCATTTTTCCTGAAAGAGGTTTTAAGTTACTAATTCCCAAACTATTTAAATTAATGGGGGAGAAGAGAAAGCGAAGACAGAACTAGTCAGAATTTGTTTTTAAAAGAATGGTTTCTCCCTAACTTGAAGGTCCAGGCACTTTGCCTTCTATGAAAGAGCTATCAGACTACTACTAGTAGTATTGCAGTAGCACCTAGGGGCCTTGATGTGCTAGGTACTATTAAAAAAACACCCAACAAAAACACGGTAGCTGCACCAAAGAGCTCATAAATACATCTTGCAAAAAAAGGATGAAAATTTCAAGTCAGATCTTAACTAAATAAAGCAAATGGGAATTCCCTACTTCAGGAGGCTAGTAATGGGAAGAAAGAAGAGGACACAAACAGGAACTGACTGAGGGGGTTCCAAGAATCCAAGAGACCATCAAAGAATAAAAAAGTCTAGTAAAAAATAAACCTAAACAGGGCCCAAGTTTGGGTATCTTTTCTTACACATATCTAGAAGGGAAGTTTGTTGACAAGAGCACAAAGTGACAAAGAGGCCACAGCACTGTGAAATACTAATGGAAGCTAACTGATAGAAAGACTGAAAATGCTCAATTAGCAATCTGCATGGAAAAGACAGGAAAGAATCATAGGGATTA
The DNA here is from genome assembly GCF_028017835.1 of Emys orbicularis. Classification (NCBI taxonomy): domain Eukaryota; kingdom Metazoa; phylum Chordata; order Testudines; family Emydidae; genus Emys; species Emys orbicularis. The sequence continues at coordinate 259,183,025 of NC_088683.1, read as the reverse complement.
TTATAGTTATACTATTTGGATAGAGGTCACACACCTTACAGATTCAAAATTAACCTTCATAAGCAAGCAAGTGGATTTTCCAAGTAATGTCATGGAAAAGACTGGTGAAAGCTGCTGCCATCCACCACTGAAAGCAATCTGAGTACACAATGAATTGCAATATTCTCACAGAATCTTCTAAAGGCCCTGAGTCAGAGCATGAAAGAGCATATTAAAAAACTAAGAGCTCCACTGTACCTTTTAAAAGCACTGGTCTGGATGGGGGCTGGTGCCGACCTGGTCTGCACTACCTTAGGAGCAAGCACATCCATTACTATACCCCTTCAGGGGCTGCAGCAGGTATTCTCTTCTGTGGCTAGCCAGTGGTGCTGCAGATTTTCAGAGATGTTAGTAGCTAGCTCTGCCCATCCCTTGTACTAACATGAACATAAAACACTAAACTATGCCCAGATCCTGTAGAGGGATGGGCATGATTCACTGCACCATCCCCTGCCCTTTCCTTACACTGTGTCCAAGGGTCTGGCTACAACTTGCTTCTCAAGTCATTATAATCTGAGCTCCTATATTAAGTCTCCAAAAGGCATTTCCAGATGAGAGTCAGAGTTCTAAGTTTCCTCTAGCAGGAAGGGAAAAAAGGAGTGGAGTGGTAAGCTGAATACTCCTTTATTAAGTGAGGTGGACTGTGCCTCTTACCACTGAACAGTAACTAAATGACCTGTATCAATTTCTGAATTAGTACAGGTGGCCAGGAAATAGAAGGCAAATCCAAGATTGTGGAATGTGACTGTATGCCAGGGTTCACTGGAAAACAGAAAAGAGGCTACACTGTTTCCAACTAGAAGACTTACTGGAGGATAGTACTAAGGACTACAAGAAAGATTATTTCTCAAAGGCGAGTCAGATTCTCGGCCATGACGCAATCAGAGGTGCCTGGTCAACTGATGAAGAGAATACTTCACACTCTCTCTCATACCTACTTGAAAAAGCAGTAAGTCTTTATAAACAACACAGATTCTAACAAGGCCTTAAGAAAATAAGAATGGCCATATGGGGTCAGACCAAAGGTCCATCTAGCCCCAGTATCCTATCTTCCGACAGTGGCCAATGCCAGGTGCCACAGAGAGAATCAACAGAACAGATGATCATCAAGTGATCCAGGCCCTGTCACCCATTCCCACCTTCTGGCAAGCAGAGGCTAGGGACAGCATCCCTGCCTTCATGGATCAAACCCTGAAGGGCAATGAAATTTAAGAATACACGCCAATCTATGGGCAACAGGGAAGGGAGTTCTCTCAGACTTCAGGTTTCCCCTAATCTACTGTCCCAAATTTTTAGAACACTACAGAATACTCTAAAACCAAATTTTAGACATGGCTCTGACCAAACCCTGACAGGCCTGAACCCTGGGCTCGGACATCTCTTTCAAAAGAGCCCAAAGGCACTGGTTAAAGATACACTGCCATCATGCAGCTGCTGATCACTAGCAGCAGATGGGATTGCTGTACTTAAAAGTTTACAACACAGAATATGGAACCCAATCTGACAAGTCTCACAAAAGGCTGTAGAGAGAGGATGAACTAAATTTCTAGAACAAACTACAGAACTATCCAAAGGTAATAATGGGGGACTTTAACCATGCAGACACCTGTTGGAAAAGTAACGCAGCAGAACACAAAATGCCAAATAAATTTTTGGAATATACTGGAGACAACTTCTTGTTTCACAAGATGAAGTAATCAACCAGGGGGACAGTCCTTTAGAATTGATTCAGATTAACAAGAAGGAATTAGTTACAAATCTGAAGTCGGAAGGTGATTTGGGAAAAAGTGACCATGAAATGATGATTTCATGATTCTAAGGAAAGGAAGGAGTTGCAGCAGCAGAATAAGGACAATGGATTTTAAAAAAGCAGACTAAAATTCAGAGAACTAGTAGGTTAGGTCCAATAGGAAAACAATCTAAGGGGGAAAAATGTTCAAGAGAGCTGGTGGTTTCTCAGAGACAATATTAGAAGCACAACAGCAAACTATCCTGATGTGAAGAAAAGATAAGAATAGTAAGAAGCCAATTCTGCTCCAACCAGGAGCTTTTTAATGACCTGAAAAATTAAAGGAACCCTACAGAAAGTGGAAACATGGACAAATTTCTAAGGACGAGTAAAAAAGAATAGCAAGCATGTACATGCACAATCAGAAAGGCACAAAAGGAGTTACATCCAGCAACGGGCATAAATTTCAATAAGAGAAAATTCTATAAATACATTAGGAGCAAGAGAGAAACAAAGAGAAGTGTAAGTCCACTACTTGGCAGGGAAAGAGAGCTAACAGATAACATCAAGAAGGCTAAGCTGTTTAATGCTTATTTTGCTTCAGTCTTTGCTAAAAAGATTAATGGTGACCAGACACTCAACACAATTAATATTAGCAACAAGAGGGAACCAATATAAATCAAAATAGGACCTTTGAGAGCTCATGGAGGACAGGTGAGTCAGATCCCAGGCTACTGGAAAAGGGCAAACATAGTACCTACCTTTAAAAAAGGTGAATAAAGAGGACCTGATGAATTACAGACCTGTCAGCCTAACTTCAATACCTGGAAAAATATTGGAACAAATGATTAAACATCAATTTTTAAGCACCTAGATGATAAAAGGATAAGTAATAGCCAACATGAATTTGTCAAGAACAAATCATGCCAAACCAATCCAATTTCCTTTTGGCAAAGCTACTGGCCTAGAGGATGGGGGTGTAGCTATAGATGTGATATCTTGGTTTTAATATGGCTTTTGACACAATCCCACATGACAGTTTCATAAACCAACTAGAGGAATGTGGTCTATATGAAATTACTATAAGGTGGGTACACAACTGGTTGAAAGACCGTACTCAGAGTAGTTATCAATGATTCGTTGTCAGACTGGGAAAATGTATCTAATGGAGTTCAGCAGGGTTCCATCACTATGTGCTATCTTCATTAATGACTTGGATTATGGAATGAGGTGTATGCTTATGAAATCTGCAGATGGGAAGGGTTGCAAGCACTTTAGAGGCCAGAATTAGAAATCAAAACAACTTTGACAAACTGGAGAACTGGCCTGAAATCAACAAGATGAAATTCAATAAAGACAAGTACAAAATACTATACTTAAGGAAGGAAAAACAAAAACAACAAAAAAAGAATCAAATGATCAACTACAAAATGGAGGAATAACTGGCTAGACAGTAGTACTGCTGAAAAAGATCTGGGGGTTATAGTGGATCACAAATTGAGTAAGAGTCAATACTGAGATGCAGTTGCGCAAAAAAAAAAAAAAAAAAAAAGGCTAATATTGTGGGGTGTATTAGCAGGAGTGTCATATGCAAGACACAGGATGTAACTGTTCCTGTCTACTCAGCTAGAGTACTGTGTTCAGTTGTGGGAATCACACTTTAGGGAAGATGTGGAGAGAGTCCAGAGGAGAGCAACAAAAATGATGAAGGCCAAGAAAACTAAGCATGTTAAGTTTGGACTAAAAAAGATTGAGGGGAAACCTGATAACAGTCTTCAAATATGTTAAGGACTGTTATAAAGAAAATAGTGACCAATTGTTAACCATGCCCACTGAAGGTGGAAAAAGTAGTAATGGGCTTAATCTGCAGCAAAAATGATTTAGGTTAGATACTAGGAAAAACTTTCTAAATACATGGATAGTTAAGCATTGGAACAGGCTTCCTAGGGAGGTTGTGGAATCCCTAGCATTGGAGGTTTCTAAGGGACAGTTTAGGTTTACTTGTCCTGCCTCAGGCCAGGGAGCTGGACTAGATGACCTCTCAAGGTCCTTTCCAATCCTTTATTTCTCTGATTCTATGAACTTGGGCTTGTAGACAAGGACATGCTTTCCCTTCAGAGCAATTTGTTACCCAACTGACAAAGTTTTGAGGAGGGTGAGAAACACCACAAAATGGTTTCCTTAGAAGGAATCTAAACATGAAGGGGGAAAGGAGGAAGAAGAATAGTCAAGCAGAAAGATTGGGACTAATTTAGCCTTGAAAAACTACTGTAAGTTGGCCAGCCCAGTCACAAGTTAAATTCCTCAAACTTTTACTGTATTATGTATGATAAAAATGTCTTCATTAAGTTGCCTATCAAAAGGTTTACTTGCTCTAGGCAAGAACTTGCCAAGACTGGCCTAATTATTCACAAAAAACAAGTCCACACAACCCTTTTTTCTGTCCAAGAAATGGAGGACTTCTCTGAAGGAGCTCAGTCCATCTTTAGGAGCAGAATGGAAACTTAACTACAAAGGCAGCTCTAATGACATGAAGGTTCTGATTCCTTTTTGGCACATCTAGCCTACTGAGAGATGCATAGAGCTGAACTGGCAAATATGACAAGGAACTTTTAGTTAACTTTAGATGTGGCTCTTTATTAAATCAGAAGGTCAATTCACTCTGTATTTAAAGAACAGTTTTGTCTGGCATCAATTTAAAAGCAACTGCATCTGTTTGCAGGAATTAATGAGCAAAATTTAGGTTCTTTCTTGTGGAAATGTTTCAAGTCTGACACTAATTTCCCCAAAGACTTTACTCCAAAATTCTTGGATTAATGTAAAGACAGATATTTCCATTTTGCTCTGGAAAGTAAGGATGAATACAGTGGAGAGAGAAATCTCAGAAAGAGGATATACAAGATGGAGAAACCAAACAAGAAATTTAATTCCATGAGAAGTATAGTCTAAATATGAATAAAACTGGACAATTGTAATGTTTGCTTGTTTACATTTGACATTTCTTGAGCTATTTGGCAGCATATAGGAATTGTATACATAAACCGGGCATGTTTTTGAATTTAAACTGCTTAAATCCTCTGACTTGAGAAATACATTTATTTGTATACCTTCTCCTGAAGAGTTAAGGACAACATTCAGCACTGGATTTCTTCCCTTTCACCTGATCATTTTGCTTCATGCAGCAACAAGAGATGTCTACAGATTGGGTCCTCAGAACTGTAACTTCTCTTGGTATGAAAGAGGTTTGTGGGTTTCGCTCAATTGAGTTTCCATTTTCCTCCTACAGTAAAAGCACTTTACTTTTTGAAGAGCTTCATGCTGCAACTGAATTTACTAAAAAGAAAACTGATCAAATTATTTCCTGCAAGTGACCAGATTTTTGCTGTCTCAGGGAAAAGAGTGAGTTCAATAGTTGTAAGAAATCTTAAAAGATGTACCTCAAGGAAGCTTCCACTTATAATGTCACATCCTTTAGAAAATAGAGCAAGTGTTTGCTACAAAAAATAATCCAACTTTTTTATATAAAAAAAATATATATAAAATTCTCTGAAACTACCATTTTACAGAGTGATTATCACATCACCTGTTCTTTGTTAATGCCATGTGACAATCTAGGAAAATAAACCACAGTTTTCGTATATCAATGTAATACTTCTGTTAAAAAATACTGATCTCAACTTACTTATTGTTAGTTTACAAATAAAAATGTAGATATTGTAAATTAGGGTAAGCAAAAGCATGCAAATCTATAGATTCTATATCTGAATTCCTAGATTAGCATTAAAACCAATCACCGCAACAAATACCTCAACAGTATGCCTTGTGTGCAGAAAGGAAGCGATACTGAACATTCAATGCCACAACTGTAAGGTTTTCGGAGAAGCACCTGTGGCAGTTTCAGCAGTTTCTATATGGAATGCTCCCCCTTTCTAGGATTACTTGAAAAAATCAAGTCAATTCGAATTACGTAGCTGTAAAACATTGACATGTGTAGTTTTTACAGTTTCAGAATCTTCTGTTTGATTTAAACGGGCAATGGTGCATAAACAGGAAACTTATATCATAAGGGATCACATATTTGCAGGCAACATTAAGATTAAAAGTTACATTAACATACATAGAGTGCAGTAGCACGTTAGTCATTGTGTTTAAGCCATCACCATGTGACCACCTTAACAACGAGACACAGAGCCTTTCTGGCTTTTAAACATTATTACTTTCATGCTGAAGCCAATTTAATTGTCAAGTTCTTTGATGAAATTTAAATAGTATGGGCTAAAAACTACTGATCAACTCATGGCTTCAGTTACTTTAAATTTAATATGCTGTATCTCAAATGAATTAGTACTATGCTTATACAAAAGTTAGCAGAGACAAGGATTAAAAAAGGATCAGAACACTATGTCCACAGTGAGAAAAATCTTTTCCTACAGACATCATCAGTATACTAGCCTAAAGTTTCTAAAGCAAAATATTTAAAATGCTAAACTTAAAATGTTTTAACCCTTTGGTGTCCAAGTACAGAAGTTGCAAAATAATTTTTTGAAATGCATGTTCTTCAGATAGTGGTAGCAGAAAAGGAAAAAACACTCTTAATTAATGGCATTTTAGATTTGCTGGAGAAGTTGTGAAATGTTTTGGTAGAAATACATACTGGGCTTCTACACACAGACATGAGAAGTTGGTGCCAAGTTTTCATTTCACATCCAGTGTCATGGTATAATGACGATTAAATTTTAATGAAAATTATTTTAAAACTTTTTAAACCATTGGCCAGATTCTCAGTCTCCCCTCACATCCCCACAAAGTGTGCTAGGAGGAGGAGTGGAGCGCCAGTCTACTAAGGCAATTCTCATACACTAATCTATGTCAGGGCTATGGTAGCTTATGAACCATGGAGCTGTAACATTCAGAAGTAATTGACAGATTTTCCACATATGCTGTATTACACAATAAGTGTTTCCTAAGCACTGTTCAAAGACAAGATAAATGGGCCTACAATAGTTTTCAAAGTGGTAATCTGTTCACCTAAGCAATGCACCATAATGGAAAAGACTTTCTCCGCTAAAAAAGAAAAAGATCACAAAGACTTCCCAGATTGTCGACAGCAACGCTCAACAACAAAACCTTTACAGCATCACCACAGTACTTTGCCAAATTGATCCCAAGGAACATTCACAGGAGAATACTAGAAGTTATAGAGTAAAAGAGAAACCCAGGCTCCAACAGAATACCCACTTGATACAAATGCAACTGATGAAGTACCACCATTTCTGCTATGTCAAATACATGTACCAAAGTTAAACTGGATGATCTACATTAGCAAGTCAGAAGAGAGTAAGTATTATTACTGCCGCTATTCAGTGACTAGAGACAGATTAGGAATTCAAGTTAGACTTATTTCCATAATGGAAGTGTGTTAAGGAGGTGTCATCAAAGCAGAAATTGCAAGGAGTGTTTGTTTATGTCTATCAAAAGGCAATAAAGTTGTATTTTAAGTCTCAAACCCACTCAGGAAAGACTACTAAGCAAATAGTTTTCAAAAAAAATCAAGATAAAACACAAACCTGAGAAGCTTAGTAGTAAAAATGCTGCTGCAAAAGAAGCAGAGCTTTTACATGCCACAAAGGACAGGCTGTGCATGGTTTTCGACCATCACCTCAACACTGCTCAATATACACAGAGAAGACCATTGGCAACATATGGATAGACAGTTTAACCAAGAAAATTTCTCGTGTCAGAAAGCCTGAATCATGTGCTGTGGAACTCCCTTGAACAACAGCCTATATAAAAACAAGTTATACTCGAGGGGAGTATTTAATATAAAAATTGTTCTACATGAAGTAGAACAAATGATGTGATTGACGTAGGTCATCTTCTTAGAGAAACTTTTCTTTAATGTCAAGTGAAAGTGAAGAAATAGATATACAATGCAAAATTGGACCAATGGCAGTTAATTACAGATCAAATGATAGATCCACTAGTTTCCACTAGCAGCGAAAGATTTTTAGATTCAGAGAGCACTGGAATATCTTCTGCAACAAGATGAGTGGATGTGATTATGTACATTTAATCTGACAAAAGACCTTTTGGGTTCAAAACTAGCAAGGTTTATGAGCAATATTTAGATGAGCAAGAACTCTCTCATGACAAACTCAAAGAAAACCAAACCAGAAAAAACCCAAGCTCTGCCACATACATAAAACAAGACAGAAAAAACAAACTGTTCTAAAATATGAGTATTAATATACTAAAGCAATGGTTCTCAAACAGTGGCCAGTGAAGCACTTCTAGGCAGTGGGCAGATATGCTTTTGTCAGTGATAAAGCATGTCAGGTTTTTATGCAAGAGATACCTCCTGCAAACTATAATGAAGTCAGACACAAAAGGTTTTTCAGAGCCTTTTTTGACCAATTAAACTTAAAATTTCTAGGTTTGTGTGACTGCTTCATGTTTTTCTTTGCCAGTTGTTTCTCTGGAGTAAGTTCAGTCATTATCAAATCTGTTGAGAACACCAAAATTAGAACTGCAGACAAAAATATGACAAAACCAAACCTGGCAAAAACTACCTGTAGAGATTAAAGCAACAGGGGCTACAGTGAAATATGGTATGAGTTTAAAATCATACACTTAGGCAGAGGGTATCAGCAGAACAAATACAGCAAATTCTACCCCTTCTCTTATTGTCACAGGCCTACAAACAGCTAGTCAGAACCTGATTTTCGTGGGCAATGGTGTATTTCCCCACCACAGCAACTGCTAAAATAATGCCCTACTGAACATTTTCAAATCATTATTCTCTTGGTCATCCTGAGGTCTCTGTTGCAAGTAACTATCAACTTATTTTACAGAAAAGTTCCCCTGCATCTGGATTAGTCCATCTGAAGAATTGCATGTTGAGAACAAGCCCAATACGCTCCATCTTAAAGTCCATTTCCTTAACAAGGAATCCTAAAAACACTACAAGAAGCTAGAGCCATGATCATCAACATCCTTTGAAGACAGAAACCTACTACCTGTACCTTCAAGTAATCAATCCAGCAAGTATTTAAACCTCACTAGAGCGGGGTGGGGGGGAAATCTAGCAAATTACCACACAGCAGCATCTAAACTCCCTTTTCTAAGCAAAAGAATCAAAAAATGTATGAGAAACTAGTTTACAATTCAATTAGGCTTATGCCAATATACTACATCTTCTCCAGTGGAGTTCCAGGCAGGTGCATGGGAAAAAGGTTTCTGTTGTTGCTTGGATAGAGGACTTCCTCTCCTCTATGGCAGGGGTTCTCAAACTTCATTGCACCACGACATCCTTCTGACAACAAAAATTACTACATGATCCCAGGAAGTGGGGCCAAAGCCAAAGCCCCACTGCCCAATCACCTTCAGTTTCTGACTTGACTACAGCTATCCATGAGTGTGACTCTCCAGCCTTAATGGACTGTGATGTAAGAAAGCTTCCAACCTTAAAGCACCCATTACTCCAAAATGAAACAGCCCCCAATTACCAAAAGAGGCCTCCAAGAGCACATTAATCTGGTGGTCTGTTCTCTCTACTGAATACAGTCAGGCTTAAGGTTACTTATTTTCAAAAACTTCCTTGAAATTGGCCCTAACAAGATCCGTGTAACAAAACAGAGTTTGATTTCGATTGCATCTTCTTGATAATGTCCTAAATTACTTTAAGTAACTCAGAGGTATAGATGCCACAAGGAAGGTAAGGAATTGAGTTTGGAAAGGAGGTACCTACAAGATAGACCCTTTTCAAACTAAGGACTATGTAGTGGTTTACCATAAATATGAAACACTGTGCTAAGTAGTATTTAAATGAAAGTAAGATGGAAAATAATCAATAAGAATTAGACGTATTTGGGCATAACAAAACTAGTAGATTCTTCTATACCGAGTGTCAGTACTGCCATGTATACTCTAGTGGAGAAGAAGTGGTGTAGGAGAAGCATTTCACATCAAGAATACTTAATGATAGCAAGCTCCCATTCAACAATGAAGGCATGATAGTTAAATTATTTGGGTAATGAAAAAAAGAATATTAAAAAAAAATGCAACTGTAGGCACATGCTACAGAGCACCAGGAGTCTAAGAGACCAAGAATAAACAACTTCACATACTTGAAACCCCATATACCTGCTAGGTGACAAGCACAGACCTATATGTGAAGCAGGTTCCTAAATCCTGAAGTAGAGAATCCAACCAATGGAGAAATCTTGATTTTTTCCCTCAAAATTGATGAGGATCTGACTGACAGATAGAAATCTTATAACCTGATCTTTTATACTATCTAAGGTATCTGTCACCATGAAATCTAAGCACTACTGTGGTTTCACTGTTGGAAGGCAAAATTTGGAAAAATTAAGTAATCTCTGATGGTAAAATGAGACAACCAGCATGCATGAGGGCTAAGGAAATCCTAAAAGAGGTAATAATTAAAATGCCAACTAGAATTCACCTGAAAAAGAATGTGATGATAAATGTGGCTACAGAGACTTCAGAGGACTTCTCAAAGGATCTAAAAGAAGCTGCCATTAAAAAACCTGTTCCAGTACTTCAAATAAAAAGGAGGAGGAAGCAGCCAAATAAGAATAATTAAAACCGGGGGGGGGGGGGGGGAATGCAAAAGCAGATTAAGTCAACAGTATAAAGGTGAGGGAGGAAGTTCTGATAAACTGAGGGGGGGGGGGAATGCAAAAGCAGATTAAGTCAACAGTATAAAGGTGAGGGAGGAAGTTCTGATAAACTGAGGAAGTACTATAAACACCAAGCTAGTAACATAATGAAAGGACTGAATTCATTCACTCAAATGTACTCCCAATCTGTTCTGTAGCCAAGGCTAAAAGATATTGACGTGAAATAGAAGTATTAATTATGTTATAACAAAGGGCCTACAGGCCTGTAAAATATTTAGTTTAGACAGACAAGGCCACAGGCCTGAAGAAACAGCTGATATAAGCAAGTAACATTCATATCCAGTAACTGACCCTAGATCAGAAGTTGTCATAAGATAGAATGCTGCATCAAATATGTGTATCACATTGCAATATATAATTCCTAAATATCAGCAATGTACAAGTTAAAACTGGTTAGAGTATTTTGGGGATTTTGCAGGCAAAAGGGTGTCAACAACATGCTAGCCACAAGTTATTATGGTGACTGAGTGATGTAAATCTTAATGAGGGGAATGAACAAGTTAGCCTATGATAAATGGGGCACCTTAGAAGAAGGGTGTGGAAGTTCAAATACAGGAAAGGGACTAAAGCACAGTGGGCATCAGCATAATACAATATAAAAGCTATATCCTGGCCTGTGTGCCTTGGGAGACGGCAGAATGACACCCACTGGTGATGATGGTAACGATGAAGATAAGAAAGATAATGACTGACACTCCGCAAAGGATGGAGTGAGTATATGGATGCTCTGATGCCAGAGGTCTTGACCATTCTGAATTATCACAAACACTCCAACCCAGTAAAGTAGGTAGAGATCTTGCTAACCGTATTAATAAAAATATTACAATGTCAAAAGGCCCTTCCTAAGTGTAAGTATTTTTCCTCTGCGCATCAGGGCTCTCGTCATATTGAGAACTCTTTTCGAGCTCGAGGCTGAGCCCTGGCAAACCACAGAATGCTAACTGGGAATTAATACATAATCAATAGATCAGGCAACAGTTCTGCTGAGAAAGTAGCTGAAATCTGTGTGTCAACTAGAGCTGAATGCATAAAGTATCATCATGATGTAGGTCATTCACCCAACAGAAGCAGATGTACTACTGATTTCACAGTTTCAAAAGCCACTGGTCTCATTTTGACTTTGGCTATTGACATGTATATCTCAGCACTTCAATATCTTCCCTTGGAGACCAAATTAAGTTATCACAAACCAGGAAGGAAAACACTTTTTTCTCTGTAACTTTTCTTTAATGGCCACAGACAATGGTACTGGCGCATCACTACCAGGCTTTGACAGCAGAACATATAAACTATTTTTCTACAAGATTTTACAGAACTCTTCCTCAAACAAATGAAGCTTTCACTTGTATTTCGGTATTCAAGAACTCTGAACAATATATCTGAATATTTCAAGAACAAACATGGTATGGAAAAAACGTGGAATTTCTTCCTTTGTCAATTTAAGCAAAACGACTGCCCTTAGCAAGATTTAGTGTGTTCATCTGAATGAACACGTATCAAACCACGCCATGATCTCAAGTGAAGAGTTCTCTCGCCACCATAGCAGGATACAGATGAAGCAACAATTGGCCATTGGCAGAGGGTCTCTTCCGTCAATCCAACTCAAGACTGAGTCATTGAAGTAGTACAGTGTGGCTGCTCAAATGGCAGTTGCAGAAGTCTGAACTGTTCATACAAACAGGAAAAAGAATGATGTGATCAGAAATGTGCTGATATGATGCAGATGCAAAGTGCCAGAAATCGTTTCAAATGATAACTGTCATAAATAACAGCAGATATACTGATGTGTATTTCTTTCCCATTTATCCAACATTGCGTGTTCAGCATTTATATTTGGGTATTTTTTTATGAATGAAATATTATAAAAGTGTATTTTTAGAAGTTATCGAATAATTTGGGTGTGGAAAAGATATATTAACAGGGCAAAAGAAAACCTGGCACCAAGAAGTCTTTTCTTTGTAGAGTTTTGTGAACACTTGTTTCATCATTATTTTTAATGTGCACAATTTTGACAAATATATAAATTGTGCTACTATGCAATTTTAATAAAAATCCAGCAGATATTATTGATTACTTTAAAAGGTATTATCCACATTAATAAGTCAGTTACACAGCAAACCTTTTCACTCATATGAGGACATTGTGACCACCTGCTTCCCCTCTTCAAGATTCCATAGTTAGAAGCAATCATTTCTATGGATGTAGGACATACTGTGCACAGAATATGATTCAGCTAATATGAGAAAGAAAATACCACCAAAAAAGTCAAACTATTTTCAATGGGGTACATTTAAAATTGTTTTACAATTAAAAATTTACATAGGAATGGAGACCCATATTTTCTTTCATCAATTAGGGAAATAATGCAAATCTTAGTCCAGTTTAGACTGCAACATATTGTATTTATTTTATAGGAGTGGTGAACTACCACGCTGGAAATAAAGTAAACTTGGAGAACTTCAAGAAAGTAAATTTATTCAAACTAAAGTTATCATTATCTGTCCAGCAAGGGTAAAATTAAATACAGTCAACATTAGTTAGTTTCCAATTTAACTTAATGAGTAATAAGAATACTGTAAAAACGTATCAAACATTGTGGTAGCCCAAATTAGCTTTTGTACTCAATTTTAAAAGAGCATTATTTCAATTATCAGGCTTTAATAAGAGATCCTGATGAAAATATTATACTACTAATAGTAGTAAGTCCATAGTGAAACAGTGAAGTCTTAGTATCCTTGTGTTACTTCCCAGGCAACACAAGTAAATGATGTGAAATTCAGCATACATTGTATACCTGTTTATATCAGGTGTCTTTATATTTGCCTATCTGCAGTCATAGTTGTATTCTCTGCATCTTCATGCAACTACAGTTTTTAGTAACAAAAACACTGTATAAAGAAATAAACAAGAATTTATTTATAGAAAACAGAGTAAGTAGTGCAAATTACTATGAACCAAGGGCCAAGTTCACCACCAGGACCTACAGGCACAGTTAACTAAAATCAGAGACATAATAATTGCTTTACAACATCAGTGTATTTGGTTCAATGTGTTTAATTCTGTATTTAAAAATAAAACTTCTTTTGATCCCATATAATCAATCATTTCATTTACTATATTCATGGTTGAGTTAATTAGTATAGCATAGTGGGAAGAGTCCATTTTTTTCTTCTTTAAGACATAGAATAGATAAGAATAAAAATTTAATACTTAAGGTACTCTGAATTTTCAAGAGGTTACATAATCAATGAGACCATTAACTGTGGGTCCAAATTCAAACCTGGATGCCTAAAAATCAATACCCTTTTCAGATGTTTAAATATGGATATGGCTTAATTTTAGGCATTTAAATTTGAAAAACTGTAAGTGAAATCCTGGCCCCACTGAAGTTAATGGCAAAACTCTCATTGAGTTTACTAGGCCCAGGATTTTACTCCATATGAAACTGATGAATCAAATTAAGGCACTGATCCTGGCAACTGATCTACAAACACAGACATGTGGGCTTACACAGAGTCCAACTGCATTCAGTTAGGGTCCATGCAGACTAACAGTCCACAGAAGTAAATCAGATTGAAAAACTGAGGCCTTAGACTATTATCCCCTCAGGGCAGGACCTATTATTTTACTGGTCTATAAAGCCCCATGAAACACCTAAAGCACTGTACAAATAATGAAATTACCAATTTTGTCTATTTGGTAATCTATTACATCAAATTGTCATAAATCTGCACTATTTCTTTTGCACTTTAGATTACATTAGAAAGACCAAAAATAGTTTTGGCTAAAGTTAGATACCCTCTACAAAAGTTTATAGCAATATTTTGCCTACACAACACAATGACATGTCAATATCAGGAAAGATTAATGCAATGATTTAAATTTAGAGCAGTCTTTCTTAACTGTACTGCTTGTATAAGGAAAACTCTATTAGTGCTATTAGTTTATTTTACTTCTATAATCTTATTTATTTCAAGTACTTTATTATAAAGTTCTATACCACTTAACATTATCCTTTCTGACAATTTCAAAATCAACTGGTCACCTACTAATTGATGATGATAATTAAGGTTTCCTCAATTCCACAGTAAATTTTAATTCAAGTTTGCCTCAAGCATTCACTTTCAGATGTGTTCAGTTCAAAATGGGGATTTATACAATTAAGTTTGATTTCAAGGAACATGTCAAAATTCTACTCAGAGTTTGCATAACAATTTTTAATTGAACACCATTATACTAGCAAGACAGTTGTGTTTAATATTATTAACCTGTAAATTATGCTTTCTGGACATTATATGGTACCGTAACAAAAAACTAATTAAGGCGGATTTCATTGATGCAGCGTTACAAAAAACAGTAAGATGGAAACCAAAGGGTTAAACAAGAAATTAACTCTGATTCTTACTTCACTTATAACTCAGAGATTCACATTTCAGGTTAAAATACAAAAACACACTAATTATCATTTAAATAATAAAAGCTAGTTCTAATTATAAACAAAGTGCTAAAGTATTTACATTATTATAAGCCGTAGAGCTTATACTCAACATGTCTAGGTGAAAACTGCATCCATTTTGTCCATGCTGTAAGTTGCAAAAGTTTGTGAAATTTTCTGAATGTTTTTGCAGTACATAAACCTTTAAAGAAAAAAGTTAACAGTGCAAATACACAATATATACTAACAAAAGTTATTACACCAATAGCTGAGTGAATCTTTTTTTGGCAAATAACTCTGCTCTAGCTCTTTTGTAAATTTATTCATTAATATGATGTAAAGTGTTGTAATAGATAACTACATAACAGACAAGATGTAAAATTTGGGGGCATTTTACAGAGGTGTGATAAATATGGTTTTAATAACTTAAATATACACTCTGTTTCATATATTGCACTGATTGATATCACTTCAAGTGCAATATTTTTTATTACTAGACATGTTAAAAATCTTAAGTATTACAATAAATGAACATGTCTAACTGAAGTTCTCTTAATAAGATGTTTGCTGTTCTGATTTTTTTCAGTTTTATTAGTATCTATGTTTGCTATCCTATGTTAGTTAGTTAGACACACAACAACCAAGCAAAAAACCCCACTTACTCTATTTGAGCTCCATGAGCTACAAGGGCACTTATGGAATCCATACTACCAGATCGTGCTGCTTTATGAATAGGGGTTTCACCAACATAATCCTGCAAAGACAGAGCACATTTTGTCAGGTATAACTGCTCCAAAAAAATTAAGTTACATTATTTCTAAACATTCAGTGTCTTTTTCCTGACATGAATTAAAGAAATGGATTAGTAAAGGTATCCAGTATCCAGTTATGAATGTGACCACTACTTTAATAGTGTTGTAAAGGTTGTTCTGGGTTTCTCTATTTTGGATGCCTCATAAGGAAACTAATGCCACGTGATTATGGCAGAAAGAGAAAATTCCTTTTTTCATAAAACGCAACTAGCATGATTTCCACAGCAACTCCCAAGAGACCTGGTTCTCATCCCAAGAAGTGGAGGTGGGGAGCTTTTCTTCCAGTGCAGAATAGTGCCCAGGGCTGGGAAGAAGCTTATAAACCAGGTGTTCGCAAGCCGGGGGTCAGGACCCCTAAGGGGGTCGTGAGGTTATTACATGGGGGGGTCGCGAGCTGTCAGCCTCCACCTCAAATCCTGCTTCGCCTTCAGCATTTATGATAGTGTTAAAAATGAAAAAAAGTGTTTTTAATTTATAAGGGAGGGGGTCACACTCAGAGGCTTGCTGTTGAAAGGGGTCACCAGTACAAAACCCTTAAGTTCACAGGAGCCAACAGGCTTTGCTACTGCCTTATGACCTACCATTCAACCCAGAGTCCCCTTATAGACCATGAGAGGGCTGAATGTCTTATTAAGAGGAGTAGACAGAGGTATGCTCCTTAAATGGGTCAAGGAGTTTTTTTTCTCCTGCTGTCCCAGACAAAATCCCTCCAACACTCCTGAGACCATGGAGTGGGGTGGTAATGCCACTCTAATTACAGACATTTAGTGGATTAAGGGAACTACAGAAAATATGATCATTGTGCTTATTTACAGCATTTGTTTAATAGCAAATCCTGTACTTAAGGTGACAACATTTAAATTATAACTATTATTCACTTGCTACTTTTGAAACACTCTTCTGGAGCGATGAAATTATTTACAATTATATTTAACTAGAAGATGATTGGTTTGTTTTGTTAGATTATGAGGAAAAAACTCAAGCATGTTGGGATTTACATCAGACTGGAAAACACAACCCACTTGCCATTGAAAAAAGTTATTCCCCATCCCTGAACTTAAAAAACCCCCTGAATTTTGAAAATTAGCAAGTAAATTTTATTCTTTCGAAAGGACATCTGAGATCAAATTTAAGGGACAACTAATGAATTCTCCCTACCTCCAAAATCACTCTTTTTATTCGGTAAAATACTCTGGATAGATTACCAGATAGAATGGGTCAACAGGAAGAACCAACCTCTCTTTTCCAGTGGCCAATAGGCTGCACAGAGTACAGTTCAATGGCAAGAAAAAAGTACTTCTCATCCAGACCCTTTCTATGAGTCTGTTGTTACTACAAGGGAAGGCTCATCACACTAAACCGAGACAAGCAAAGAAGCTAGTTGGATAATGAAATTATAAGTCTGCAAATTCAGTTCTTACTTTGAGCATGCTCAGTTATAGCAGATCCTAATTAAGCCCCTTTTGTGACAACAAAAATGCACATTTCTGAACAACAGCTCCAGAGGTTGATGATGGGGTAACTTTTGTGTGGGAAATTGTTCATGTCTCATTGAAACAATCATAGCACAGTCCTTCCTCAAGGTAAAAGCTAACCTCTTTCCCTCATGCAAGCCTCTATTAACACACAGTAAAATGTGACCTCAGTGAATGCTCTACTACCCCATTCGTCTTAACAATCGAGACCATTTGGATATTAAAATGCTCACACACAACTTTTTCTTTTAAAAAATTACATTAGAAGTTAAAGTTGCACAATTAAAATAAAATTTAAAAATGAAAGTTAAAGTTCCTACAGCAGAGTTAACTTGACAATATTGCACATCCTATTTGTTTTATGGTAAATATTTTACAGCATAAACAGATAGTAACCCTTTTGTTGTTGTTAAAAGTGAAGTATTACCTAGACAACAATACAACTGTAAAATTTCTGATCCACCACTGTAGATTTAAAAAAAAAAAAAAAAAAATCTATATATCTGTTTATATTAATTGCCACTCCATAGCATTATAATAAATGTTTTCATTGCTGCTAGAACAGGGGTTTTCAAACTTCATTGCAGCGTGACCCCCTTCTGACAATAAAAATTACTACACGACCCCAGGAGTGGGGACTGAAGTCTGAGCACACCTGAGCCCCACTGACCCGGGTGAGGTGAGGTGGCAAAGCTGAACAAGGGCTTCAGCTCCAGGCATGGGACCTGTAGTCTGAGTCCCAACACGCAGGGCTAAAACCCTCAAGTTTCAGGTGGTAGGGGTTGGGCTTCAGCCTTGGGCCCCAGCAATTCTAAGCCAGCCCTGGCGACCCCATTAAAATGGGGTTGTGATCCACTTTGGGGTCCCAACCCACAATTTGAGAACCACTGTGCTAGAATATACATGGCAAATTGTTCAGCACTGAAGGAATTTATGGTCATGCTTGCTGTGCATTAATAACCACATTTTTTGCAAAGGCACAACAGTACAAATCTGTAATTATTACTGTTTGTCTCTATTACTGTTAAGAAAGTTCCAGAGTACAAAAGTTACCCACACAATTTCATTGCCTATTATACTAATACATCCTCTACCCACAAATAAATCTTAGTCCAGCCTCACAATATAGTAATGAAGATTAACTAGCTCAGATAAAAATCTATTCATCCACCCATATTATGATGATGAAAAATGTATGTTTTTAAAAAACAGTTTAAAGAAGTCACTTGTTGAATTTTATAAGACCTTTAGCCTTGGAAGAGAAATATTATGAAAACAAGTACATCCTAAAATAATCCCAGTCAGCTCCTATTAATACCAGTTAGAATTTTGATTGAATCATGTCGCATTAACTGGTGGTTTCCATGATTTAATTAGATATGGTGGCTTGACTTACAGTTGTATTTTATACATTCTTATCTGTTTAAGAGATGCATTGTAACAACAGAATTGTGGTCCATGCTGCTAATAACACAGCAACTTGATAAAGACAGTTTTACTGAAAACAGCAGCCACACCTCAAATCTTGGAGCAGAAAAATGGGTTATTCAAATCTTCAGTTGAGTTAAAACACATTTACTCTAACGGTCATTATAATTTCTTTATAAATCTCATTTTATAAGACACTTAAGCATTAACTGTAGAAAGCATGAGATACAAATAATTAAAACTTTTCCAAACTACCCTTCATTATGGACTATGGCCCAGAGCCACAAAGGTACTTAGGTCCTTAAGTTCCCGTTTTTGGGGCTCACTGTAACCCATAAAACTCCTGCTCAGCTGCTGCCTAACCTTGTAGGTATCTGAACTCACTCGGTGCCTAAGTTTTCAGCATAAATATTTCCTAGGTGCCTATGTTTCTGCCCATGGGCAGGTGCGCTGCTTCCTCACTCCCACCTAAGCCCAAGAGCAATCCACAAACTGGCAAGGGGAAAGACAAGTGAATGCCTATTTTGTTTTCAGGGCCCGATCCAGGTGTGTGGTACCATTCAAAATCCACCCACGTTATAACATTCAGCCCAATGACTGGAGTACTCAACATGGAAAGTGGGAGAACAGAGTTCAATTCCCCACTCTGAAAGGAGACACCTATTCAAATCCTACCTCTAAGCAGTGTGCTCTAACTCCAGAGCTATGGGACATTCCAATGTGAGACTACCTCAATCTCTGCTGTTGAAGCTTTGGCAGAGTCACTAGAGCAGTGGGGCTGGAACCTGGATCTCCCACCTTCTAAGTGATGCACTAAGCACGAGGCTTTAGAGTCTCTCTCTCCATCCTCCCATGGTGGGTCGCTAGCAGAGATAGTCACCTACATCCAGGCTGCAGAGAGGTGCCTATCTCCATGAAAAGGGTGGAGCTTAAGAAACCTCTCCCATCGGCTTGTTTAGGTTGCTCCTTGCCTAGTCAGCTAGCTTTTGGGAATCACATTCTAAGATGCCTATCTCTCCCCATTCATTGTGTACCAGGTTCAGGCACCTAACTCAGGGTTTGTGGATTGCACCACTGTTCCTGTGACATTTTAGGTGCCTAGAAGTTAGGCACTGCAACGCTCAGCATCACAGCACAAGTCCCTTTGTGGATCCAGAGCTATGTAAGTATTTTTAAAAACTAAACCAATATCAAATCCAACATTAATCCATACCTGCTTGTTTATGTTGGCCCCTGCTTGAACCAACCAGATCAGGCACTGAGGATGTCCTCCAAAAGCAGCAATATGGGCTGGTGTTTGGGCAAAACGTGTTGTACAGGCATTTACAGTAGCGCCAACTCTCACTAACTGCATTAGACACTCCAGCTTAAATAGACAAGGGGAAAATAATTTAGAAATTACCCATCAAATATACCCTGATACTATATACATCATTGATTAAATTAAAGGAGAAAGTGGAACAATATCAGTTTAAACTGACCATTAGTGGAAGCAGGCTGAACATGACTAACAAAATAATAAACTGGGCCTTCACCAACTCTTCCAGGTTTCTTAGTCACTAAAGAAATAGCCAAGAGAAATGTAATTCTTGCCAAAAAAAAAGTTTTAAACAAACCCAACACCATTAATTTGATAGGGAAAAAACTGATACTTTAGAGATGATTATAGTAGGGATTTGTATTCTGTTTGCTTCTGTCAGAAAAGGTGCTAAGTTTCTGATCTGGAAAGTTGTGAATGCAACTTTAAATAGACACTGTCAAGTAGCATTTGCTAGAAATTTAGTTTTTTGAATTAAAAAAAACCTACTGTGAACTTAAATGTTTTTAGGAAAGTTTAAAAGGAAAGGCGCATGAAGAGTATGCAATAAAGAATGATAACTAAAAATTCTACTTTAATATTTCCCTGCAGTTTTGGAAACTCATACTCCAAAAATGCTGAAGAGTATGTGTATTACAATTCTTTCAATTTAAAATGTCTGTAGTGCAGTCACTGGTAACGTAGCAAAAGGATCTGTTTGGGTTTTTTGGTTGCCTTTTCAAATATGATCACTTTGGCAGTGTCTCTTTATTCTGACAATCAATCTCATATCATACTATGCTGAAATTGTTAATATTTCGACCTTAAAATAATTCTGAGAATGCTTTGAAAAGATGTCAGATTAGCGTAGGGGGGGGAAGGGGTAGCAGAATTGCAAAGGTAATGGCTTAGAGAAAAGTGGTTGGAAAATTGTGTCACGCAATGGCACCAACTTATGTCATTCAGGAACAGGAATCACTAGGAAATTAGCTTATGTACAAACACACATTTGTTTTATACTAGGCGTCACTGTACTATGATTCATTTTATTCTGAAGATTAAGAGCATGTAGATCCAAGTTTTCAAGTCAAATGACTAAAATCAGGCATCTTGGTTTGAAAATTTTAACAAATACATGATCACTACATATATTTTCTAAACTTCAACTGTAATTGGGCAAATGTGTTGTGGCATTAGCGACTGTCCCTACCAGTTTAATAAAAAAGTTTAAATTAAATCTGTAATTTATGAATTTATAGGTTTAGGTTTAAGAGAACTTTGATTACTAACTGTACTTCTCTGCTGAGAAAACAGGATGTATGAACAGCATACAGAAAATAAAACGCATTAAAAACTCTCAGTGGATTTAAGATTGGGTATAAAGGAAATATGGTAACTCACCATGCAACAGAGAGGGTTCAGAGAAGTGCCATGAGAATGATTAAAGGATTAGAAAACATGCCTTATAATGACAGACTCAAACAGCTCAATCTATTTAGCTTAACAAGGAGAAGGTTTAGGGGAGAATTGATTATAGTGTATAAGTATCTACATGAGTAGCAAATATTTAATAATGGGCTCTCAATCTAGCAAAGAAAGGTATAACATGATCCAATCCTGGAAGCTGAAGCTAAACAAATTCATAGTGGAAATAAGGTATACATTTTTAAGTGATGGTAATTAATCATTGGAACAATTTACCAAGGGTTGTGGTGGATTCTCCATCACTGACAAATTTTTAAATCAAGAATGGATGTTTTTCTAAAACATATGCTCTAGGAATTATTTTGGGGAAGTTCTATGACCTGTGTTTTATGGGAGGTCAGGCTAGAAGATCACAATGGTCCTTTCTGGCCTTGGAATCGGTGAATAAAAATATCTTGGGGTGAGCAAAGAAGTATAGTGCTAATGAACCTAGCTCCCACAAACCCTAACATTCAACACGGGAGAAGGTATTCTTTGAAAAGATAAATAAATAAATAGATGCTAAAAAACTGCAGTAATAATTAAGAGCTATATCGAGAGATAACGAACTTAAAGAGGCTGTAATAGAGATACAATTGTAGTGGTGGTGTGAACTCTGCAAAATTTGCCCACCATTACCAACACTGGTTTGCCTCCACTGGTGTTTACACACCAAGGTCCCCAATGTCGTTGACTGGTTACCATAATCAAGCAGGGGTAAATAATTTGCTTAAGACACCAGTGACAGCCAGCGGCCCACCTACCAAAGTTACAAACAAAGGTGAAGTTGAGCCAGCATTAGCAACCGTAAGAGATTTTGCAACATAAAGACTAAGATGTCTAAAGGTTCTAGTGAAAGTGTTAAGCTTTCACTCTGCCAAAAGCAAAGGATTTTTCTTTTTTTGTCATTTAAATCCAGATTACTGGCCTGAAGAGAGGCAGGGAAACCTCAATGACCACTTATTGTGAGTTACACGTAGGTCGCAGTCTGTCAATTCCAGAGAAAAAGCAATGGAATTGGAGAACCAGTGCCCTTCTTCTAGCATTTAAGGTTGATTTGTCACCCACACTAGCATGGTTTCAAAGCCTGTAACTTAACAAGGTGATTTTTAAAATGGTTCTTTTTTTTACTTCTTCTTCTCTAATTTTAAGAAGTCTAATAATAGAGAGGATGAGTTGCTGCACTTCATTAAAAGTCAGAACACGAGGCCTTCTGCCTCATGGACTGAGAGACCTGCTTCTCCGAGTCCCAACTCCATCAGAAAATGGAAGTAGCTGCTAGTCAGGAAGAGGCCAGAACACCAGGTTCCCTTATTCTTGTCCCATGGACTCGAACACTGAGCACTGGTTTTGGTGATCATCTTTTTGGTTTCTTTAATAAAAAAAAGAAAAAAAAAGAAAAAAAAAAGAATATTTTTCAAGTTCATGATATAGCTACAGTGGGGATTGAGAATCAGGGTTAATCAAGGAAGATGGGGAGGGTTCCAGGGATTTACACGACAGGGAAGGGGGGACACTGGATTATGTATTTTTTTAAACAGCCCAAAGAGGAATAGAATTTACTTACCTTACATTATATACAAGTAAAGTAAAATAGTCCAACAACAACAGTCAAGGATCACTAAACAGTCAAGGATTACAAAAGCAAGAGGCAAGCTGATATGGTCATAGAAAAAATATGGCCAATTAGTCAAGGATTTAAAAAAACAAAAAAAAAAAAAAAAAACCCACAAATATAGAAGGAAAGCATTCAAAAAATCCACTATCTTGGTGCTGTATCCCTGCCCTCAATTCCCTTGTCTGGATGTTGGCTATTTAGAGCATATATTCTTTTATACACTGACCTATCTTATAGCTCTGTACAACACCCAGCGTAATTCAAGGCACTATATAAACGAACTAGACAATATTTTCTTGAATACTAACTAATTTGGATGTAGCTGATTTTGTAGGAATCCATTAGTGTCCCAGGAGACACGCATATCTCAGTTTTCAGGGAATATACAGAAAACAGTGACTGCTCCTGAGGTATCTAAGGTAATAAGGAGCAGCTTGGGATTGACTGTGGTTTATGTTCATGAACATACTTCAACACCAAATCCTACCAGTGGAAGTCCGTACTGGCAAATGAGCCCTCAGACCTTATGAATGCCAGGGCATAGTTACCTGCTACTACAATTAATCATACATTTTCTTACTGTTTTTTGTTTTGGAACTGTGCTCTATTTGTAATACTTTCTTAGAAACTAGAACACTGCATTTCTCTTCCTACTACCTTTATCCTTTTCCATTTACAAATATTGATCCTTGTCATCCCTTCCTTACCTCCCTAACCCTCCAAAAAAATGTAGTCTCTTTCTAATAAAATTAAACTTTTCAGTTTGCTTCCTTGTGGGGGCAGTCACCAACAAGACAGTTCTTGTTTACTGATATTAGTCAAAACACCTGATTTTTTTTTTTAAATGATCTGTGAAGATAGTGGGGAAGAGTCTCTTCTGTGCCCAGTACCTGCTTGGTGCAGCAGGAGGGAGTGGGTGTCTACAAAGGCACAAACTGAGGCTCTACAATCTTGGGAATTATTCTACACAAGTCCCAACATACATAAGAAAGCTGTTCTAAGGTTCGCCTGATGGCTCTGGCACCCATAAGGGGTATTCCACCAGTCAGGGATGACCAGAGCATGATAATGTTTCAGCTACATCCCCTACACAGGGATGAGGGTAGCCTAGGAGCTGGATTCGCACCACTGGGTGACTGCCCCATGCCAGGAGACTCAGTAGCTGGGATGGGAAGATCTGTCACATTTATGGCCTCTTTGCTCTACTGGAGCAGCAGAAAGGGGCTAGAATAGGGAACAGTCAGGTCCAGTAATTTAATTTTTTCAGAAACTAATATTTTTAAAATCCACATTATGTTTAGAAATGCAATTAATTCAACCTCCAGTTATAATAATTTTGAACTAGGATAAGCTCCACTAAAGAAAACACAAGAGCAGGACAAAAAAGTATGTGCATAAGTTCAATGGAAGTAGCTATTTTCATTTCTCAGCAACATGTTGTATTTATTTTTATCTAATGAAAGGTGTTCCAGGTACTTTTGTACTAGATGACAAATTCGGGAACTAATTATCTGATAATGTCTATTTAAAATGTTTTATTTTCCCTCAGCACAAATATAAGAAAAGGTTTGTAATTGAAATATACTACATCAATGTGTACAGAAGCTCTTCATAAATCCAGATACAGCAAGGCTCTGCTACGGCAAAGGAATTCACTGAGGTTTAATGACCCAGCTCTGCCCCTACCCTTGAAAAATTGAATTGAGGCTCCTTAATTTACTGCTTATCCTGCTTATCCTCTTTGTTGGCTTGCCCTCTTGCCTCTCTCCTCAAAGGCTTAGCCTCCTTTAATTGGACTAATTGCTCTGATTTGTGATGCTGCCAAAAGTGCAGCAATCTAAGAGCACTAAAATGTTAGATATGTTTTCATGTATCCTATCTGTATGCAAAACTGTATACAAACAAATCTTCTGCATTCCCTTTAGTATTTTCATTAAAGACATCTGGCCACAGGGCATTTTGCTTACGATATCTAGCATTAGCTTGCAGGCTTGATTGTTCCCTCTACAAGTTCCTTTAAGAACTTTATATCGCTTGACATAAAAAGCAATGGTTTGGAGACACAAGCGGCTGCTCTCTCCCCATAATACCAGAAAGAAAAGAGCCAGAATGAGGCTTGCAGACAGAAAAGTCACAAAAGATGGGGGGCAGGGGGAGGGAACCATAACAGGGACTGGGGAAAATAAGGGAGTTAACGTTCAGATGTTTTGGGGCCACCACACTCCCTCACACGGGGCCACGTCCTGCCCGCAATTATAACACAAAACTGGCTCAGGGGACCCAGACACGACACAACGGCTGTGGCGCGACGCATCGCGTCCTGTCACCTCCCCGGCACTGCAGTGAGGGAGCCGTCAGGGCAGACCCCCCCGGCGCCGCTCACACTCAGGGCCCCTGGGCCGCGCTCCGCCCAGCGATCGCCTCCGTCCCAACGCACACGCCGGTCGTCATAACACGGGCACCAAAACAGAGCAAAGTCTCCAGGTGGAGCCTGCGCGCGCAAGAAGGACCGTTACTGGACCGGGGGGTGGGGAACGTGGGTCCTCCTGGGCCCGCGGTAACTCAACACCCCACCCCGCCCCCGCGCGCTGGGGGAGGAGCACCTGCCCCCTCCTCCTCCCCATTGGCTCCCGCAGCAGCTGCCGGTGACCCCGGCACCTTTCGAAAGCTTGGCCGAGGGCCACGGATCTGTCCCTGTCAATAAAGCTCCCGGGAGGGGCCGGCCGGGACCATTCGGGGCACCGGGCCCTATGAGCTGCGGCGCTTCCTCGCCCCACCAGCAAGAGCGGGCTGCCGGGGCCCGAGCCGCCGTCGTCCCTCCCCCGGGCCCGCGCGAAGGCAGGATGCCGCGGCAGCCGCTGGCTCTCCCCCGGGACGTGGACAGGCTCCCACGAGAGCCCGACGCGTCCCACGTTGCCCCCCGGGGCCGGTGGGAGCGCCCCCACAGCCCGGCCCCTTGCGCTCCCCGGGGGCGCGGACGGTACCGAGACCCCCGCCGAGCCGGGCGGCGGTTTCCAGGCCGCCCCTCCCGCGGCAGCGAGCACAGCAAGATGGCGCCGTGTGAGCCTGGGGGTCCCGCAGGGCAGCGCCCCCTCGCCGGGCCGGGCCGCACCTTGCCGAAGTGCGCGGCCCAGTGGATGGGTGTCCAGCCGTAGAAGGAGTCCTCGACGGCCAGGTCGGAGCGGGGCGAGCCCTGCAGCAGCGCGCACAGGGTGGGCAGGTCCCCGTCGCGGCAGGCGCGGTGCAGGGGGAAGCGCAGGGTCAGCAGCTCCTCGCTGGAGAATCCCGCCTCTGGGCCGACTCCCAACGACATGGTGATCGGGGGCGACGGAGGCTCGAGGCTGCTGCTGAGTCCCGACCGACTCCGAGCACAAAGAACCAGGTGGGGCGGGCGCGTGGCTCCTCCCCGAGCGGCGTGGGCGGAGCGCGCGGGGCGGCGGGGAGGGGAGCGGTTGGCCGGGAGCCGCGCGAGCGCTGGGTGTTCCTGCGGCTCCTCCCCCTGTCACAGCCTGCAGGCCGCCAGCCGTTGGTGCCGCTTTGGCCCCGGGCCGCGAGCTTGACCGGGAACTGGAGGGAGCGCGCGCAGCATCGGAGCGTTGCCCCTGTGATGACGCAAGGCCAATCCCGCGCTCCGGCCACCTCGCCCGGCGCCGCGCAGGGCCTCGCAGATCAGGGAGCCGTGGGCACTAAAATGGGTCTCCGGGGGCTGCAACGAGCAGCCCAGAGAAGCGTCACAGGCGCCGCTCCAGGGCGGGTGTGGAACGGTGCCTCAGGCTGATCGTGGGCAGCCTCGCTTTAGTTTCAGGCATTCCTGGGGAGTCAGAATCGAACCAAATCTGCCCATCGCTAATGGAAATTCACAGCTAGGCAAGGGGGGGCTGGAACCGTTTGTACAGTGAGGGCGCTGAGAGCCATTGAAGCAAACTAAATCATGTATATAATGGAAACCACTTCAAGCCCTGGGATGCGGGAGCACCCCTAGTTCCAGCACCTGTGCTAGGCACAGTCAGAAAAATGCTGCTTGAGACCTTATCACAATTGGCTTTAAGGCTGTTTAATTTGTATCAATTGACGTGATGTTGAGAATTTGTGTTGTGCATAAAGTTCTAACTTTTTGACTTTCAGTATCCACTGCCATCAGTTTCGTTGTCAGATCTTCCCATTTCCCACAGCTTTGAACAGTTACATTGTTAAATAGAAAAAAGCTTAAAAATAAGTGGTTGAAATTATAAAGAAAAAAATGAATTCTGCCAAGGCTATTTATAGTCCAGCTGGTGTTTGAAGTGGTGAGAAAATGCACACTTGCCATCTCTCCTCCATCCAATTGTTGTACTGCTGCTGCAATTTATATTATGTAGTTACCATAAAATCAATGCTCTCTCACAGCAACCAAACAGAATTCTGGATCCTGAGCAAGAACAGAATTTTGCACTTTCAAAAGGATGATATGGTGGTGGCGGTTCCAAGATATTGTGAAAAGAAAAAAGGACTATTGTACTTAAAATGATGAGTGGTGTAAGGTCCGTGGGTATAAAAACTGGCTTTGCAAAATTGATGAATTTATGGCTTAATGTATTTTGTCTCATCAAGCATTTTCAATTAAATATGAAAGGAGAAGAGCTGTTGCTATTCATGTGGAATGTACAAAACACAAAGATGCTGTGAAAAATCAGATTTTTTTTTTTTTTTTTTTTTTTTAAAATCAAAGAGGACACACTTCAGGAAAGTCTAGTGACAGCAGCAGAAATACAAGAAGTTTACCATGGCGTGATTAATCATTTAAGTTATTTTAAACAAGATTGGGGCAACAAAACATCTATCAGATTCAGATATTGTGCAAAAAACCCCAACAAAACAAAACCCACCAACCCAAGTCTTGTGGACCTACAAAAGCACCTAGAATTACTGAGACTGGCACTGAAATTGCAGCAACTTTTAGTTAATGATCTCAAATTAGCATTTTTTCCCTCCTCAATCAGAACAGATGCCTCAAATAGGGGAAATAAATGTTTCCCGATGACTGTTCGTTATTTTTCAAAGATGGAAGGGATTAAAAATGGCTTACTTGATTTTTACCACGATAACGATGAGGCAAGTAATGCTATTGTTGTAGGTATTTCAAACATAGAAGAAAGTGACCTTGGTATAAACTTAGTATACTTAGTATAAACCACTGTGTGTGGTCTTGTGTAGCTAATAACATCTCTAAGGGTACGTCTTCACTACCCGCCACTTCACTTCCTCCACTAAAAAGAGAATTTTCTCAGTTCATTTTTTTGACTGCGTACAAATTGAATAAATGATGTGTCAATAGAAGAGATTTTAGAACAAACTGACAAACAGTTAAAAAGTTACCAGGATCAGATGGTATTCACCCAAGAGTTCTGAAGGAACTTCAATCTGAAATTGCAGAACTACTAACTAGTATATGTAATCTATTGCTGAAACAAGCCTGTGTACCAGATGACTGGAAGATCGCTAATATAACACCAACTTTTTAAAAGGGTTCCAGAGGTATCCTGGCAATTACAGGCTTGTGCGCCTAATATCAGTACCAGTCAAATTGGTAGAAACTATAACAAGTAACTGAATTATTAGACACAAAGATAAACACAATTTGTTGGGGAAACATGACATTTGAGAGAGAAATTCTTTGAGGATGTCAACAAGCATCTGGATAAGGGTGATGCAGTCAATATAGTTACTCCTGTGGGAATTCTGTGACTAATAATTCTGTGCACAATATTTTAAAATTCTGCAAAATTCTGCATATTTTATTTGTCAAAATAACACAATATAATCACACCCGTTTCAATTATTTTTGGTCATTTGTTTAAAAATACCTGTCAGCAAGTATGTCTGTAATAATACAGACAACAAAAAAGATTCAGGAAATGTTTTTTGACAAATAGATTCTTTACTAGGCATATTAATACAGAACTCTGAGTAATAATTCAATTAAATTACAATATAGAACCATATTTCCTACGTCCCGCAGAAGAAGTGCAAAGGCTTGGGGAGTCAAGGGTAATGGAGGAGCTGAGGGAGAGGGAAGTAAATTGCTGGGAAGGAGTCTGTGTGTGAACTAGGAGGGTTGTTGGGTATGGGTGAGAAAAGTATGGAACATTTAGGGGGAAGGGGAAGGATTATTAGGGAGCTTCCCCCATGCAGACCCTGGCTGACCCCTAACCTCTCCCATTCAGTCAGGCATATCTGCCCCTGTCCCCATGTGTTCCTGCACCTCCACTCAGACACCCACTCCCCCCATCCCCATATGGCTCTGTACCTCCTCCCCGGTCCCCATGTGTATCTGTATCCCCACCCAGCCACTCCCCTGTCCCTATGTAGCTCTGCACCCCCTTCACCATCACCATGTGGCCCTGTGCCTCCACTCCCATTCAGCTTCTGCCCCAGTCTGTCCTTCCCTTTCTGACCCTGCCCCCCAGCACCCCATGCTGTCTTTCTCCCAATAGCCCCTGTCTCCTGACCTGGCCTTACAGGTACTGTGAAGAAGGCAGGCTCTTTCTCTTCCCTGGCTGGCTGGGAGCTGCTGCTTTGTTCTGTTGCTACAGAGCCCTCTGGTGGACAAAAGCTGGACCTGCGGCAACATTTCGTCAGAAGCTTTTTTTTCTGAGCAAAAAATTAAAAATATGCACAGCTCTTTAATTATGTACATGCACAGTATTCTCCCAGGAGTCATATAGTGTACTTTTTTTTCCAGAAAGCATTTGGCAGGTTCCCTCACCACAGGCTTTTAAGTAAGCAGTCATGGGACAACAGGGAAGGTCCTCTTATGGGCCAATAACTTGTTAAAAGATAGGACAGAAAGAGTAGCAATAAATACTAAGTTTTCACAGTGGAGTAGGGTCCCTTAAGGATCTGTTCTGGGACATGTGCAGTTCAACATATTCATTTGTGATCTGGAAAAGGGAGTTAATGTGAAGTGGCAAAGTTTGCAGATGGTACAAAATTATTCAAGATAGTTAAGTATAAAGCACACTCTGAAGAGTTACAAAGGAATCTCACAAAAACTGAGTGACTGGACAACAAAATGGCAGATGAAATTCAACATTGATAAATTCCAAGTAATGCACATTGAAAAAAATAATCCCAACTATACATATATAATGGGTTCTAAATTACCACTCAAGAAAGAGATCTTGGACTGATTATGGATAGTTTTCTGAAAAATTCAGCTCAATATACATCAATGGTCCAAAAGGCTAACAATGTTAGGAACGATTATGAAAGGGATAGAAAATATCATAATGCCAACTATATAAGTTCATGGTGTACCCACACCTTGAATACTGTGTCCAATTCTGGCTGCCTTATCTCAAAAAGGATATAGTGGAACTGGAAAAGGTTCAGAAAAGGGCAACAAAGATGATCAAGGCTATGGAATGGCATCCGTAAGAGGACAGACTAAAAAGATTAGGGCTGTTCTTAGAAAGGAGATGATTGTGGGTATATGATAGAGGTCTATAAAACCTTGACTGGTGTGGGGAAAAAGTGTTATTTGCCCTTTCCCATAATACAAAAACCAGGGGTCACCCAAAGAAATGAATAGGCAGCAGGTTTAATATAAACAAGAGGAACTACTTTTTTACACAATGCACAATTAACCTGTGGAACTCATTGCCATGGGATGTTGTGAAGGTCAAAAGCATAACTGGGTTCAAAAAAGAATTAGATAACTTCATGGAGGATAGGTCCATCAATGCCTATTAGTCAAGCTGATTAGGGATCACCCCATGCTCTGGGCAACCCCAGACGCCAGGAGGGGAAGACGGGGTGGATCTCTACAAAACTGCCCTCCCCTGGATCTCTGGTATTGGCCACTCTGGGGGATAGGATATTAGGCTAGATGAACTATTGATCTGACCCAATATGGTAGTTTTTATGCATATAAGAAACTTCTTCATAATGTGCCAATGAGGTAACTGTCCTTCTGCCTCCAACGGAATGAGTCCTACCACACTGGCCTGCATTAAAGCAGCGTGGATAAAAATACAGGATTTTTTTTAAATCAGGTTCTTTTTATTTAAATAGGATTTAATTGTTATTTAAATTATATTTTTTCTTTTTAAAAATAAGCCTGTTTATAATGAAATCTTAATTTAATACAAAATCTGTTAAGGCCTAAATTTATTATAGTTTCTTAAAATATTTAAATCATAAATAAATATGCTGAATCCATGGAAATTCTTGTCCCCAGACTTTGTCTCCTAAACCCCAGCTGAAGATGATTCTCAAAGAAGAGGAAAAGGATAAAAATGAGTAACAGAGGCTCCAAATCGCCTCTCTCCCCTCATCTCTTCTCACAGCATCAACACCACTTGAAAGAAAAGGAAGCATCATTGAACTGGGGGTGGGGTCCTGGCTGAAAGGAATCCAACTACACTGCTGTAAGCATGTTGTGAGATAAATCCTTTTGCTTTAAATTCACTTAGTTTGTTAAATTAGGCATTAGTTTGTGTTTTCCCTTTTATTTCTTTGTAACCAATTCTGACTTTTATGCCTCATTACTTGTAATCACTTAAAATCTAGCTTTCTGTAGTTAATAAACTTGTTTTATCTACAGCAGTGTGTGTTTGGATTGAAGTGTTTGGGAAACTTCATTTGGGATAACAAGATTTGTGCATATCATTTTCTGCTAATGAAATGACGGACTTTCTATGAGCTTGTATTATCCATGAGGGTACTGGGCAGTACAAGACACACATTTCTGGGGACAAGTCTGGGACTTGGAATTTGCTAATGTTGCTCTGTAATATAATTCAGGCGTGGCTAACTGTATCACTCTTATGATATAGCTGGGAGTAATTTACATGCTGGAGGGTCTAAGTGAACAGGTCAGGAGTGGCTGCTCCTGCACTAAAGCACTGTAAAAGGCACCCCAGGTTGGAGTACTGAGGGGACACAGCTGTTCAACAGTCCAGGTTGTACCCTAGGTAATGTCACAGTAGCAAAAAAATGCACCAAATCTAGTGTAAAGGCTCTTTTTAGTTGTAAATCAATATGTTGTGATGGTTATATCAACCAATGAGAATGCACCTTTCTTTATAAAATAACTGAAATACAAATGGAAATATTTATTAAAATCAGTTATTTAAATCAAGGCTTTTAAATGCACGTGGTGATTTAAATAGCTGATTTAAATTGCCTTGATTTCAAATCAATCCACCCTGTATTAAAAGCATATTTATTTCAGAGGGGAGAAAATTGTGCCAAGATTATTTGGGAAGCATTCAGTGAGGATGATCAGGAATCTCTTTGTTAAATTTACTTCCTACATAACCTGATGGGAGTATTTTTGAAGCACTCAAAAAGCTAGAATGCAACAATACCAACTGTATAGAATTAGACTGTCATGGAAGGTCTTCATTCTAAACTAAAGAAAAGGAAAGAGGACAACTTCTGTGGACCATCAGTGCAGGCTATTTTGTGCAATCTCTCTCTATAGAACAGGAGAAAATCTGAGGAGGAAGCAGATAAGGGATTGTCGAGATGCAGTGCATTTCTTTAGAAATGGTATGATTTCAAGACCTTTGTTTCCAAACATGTGTCAGTCCTCTTACTGGACAATGAAGTGGAATGGTTTGATACTGAGAAGCTGTGGCGGAGCAGGGAGCGGAGCAGGGAGCGGGGCAGATTTGACCTGGGAATGTTGCAGGGGGGTTGCATTGGGGATGGGGGACTTCCCTTGAAGGAAGCTACCTGAGCTGTAACCTGAGCCAGGAGGGGGGTTGGGAGAAATAACACCTTCTGCCCGGGAGACTGAACAAAGGAGAGGAGGAGCAGAGGGGAGGGGGGAGAAAGCTGCTGGAGGAGTTTTGGTTTGTTTTCAGTTTGGGCTGGGTGGTGCAATGCAGGGAACCCCAAGCTGGGGTCTAAGCTCCCTAAACCCCCCAGAAGGACTTGATTGAGGGGTTCTGGTTGTACCTACACGCTCTACTTGGGACTGTGTTCCTGTCATCTAATAAACCTTCTGTTTTACTGGCTGGCTGAGAG
Source organism: Emys orbicularis (assembly GCF_028017835.1). Lineage (NCBI taxonomy): Eukaryota > Metazoa > Chordata > Testudines > Emydidae > Emys > Emys orbicularis. The sequence continues at coordinate 259,150,012 of NC_088683.1, read as the reverse complement.
TCATGGTGAATCCCAGGAAGAGGGGTGCAGGGTCCTGACTCCCCCACAGTCCGTGACAGAAGCGGACTGAAGTTCTTAACCTTGACATTGATTTTGATAAGCTATATGATGAATACAGCATTTTACAGCAAATTAGAGAAGTAATTTCAAAGGAGCAAAAAGCTGATCAAAGATGCTGGAAGTTTTCAAATAAATACCATACATTTTTAAACTTGTATCTTTCATGCTTTCAATTCCAGTCTCAAATGAAAATCTTTTTGCAGTATGCAGGTTTCTGACTCAACTTGGGAGGAAAGAAAGGAACTGATTAAGTGAACGTATTGTGAAAGCAAAGCTAGGTATAGGTGCACTGAAGTATGTCTTGTGATGACATTTATGAATGTCAGAAAGTCTCCAGAGTTGCTGAAAGCAGCAAGAAATTACAGGTTTAAGAAGAAAGAAACCATGAGCAAAGTCATTCAACTACAGGAGAACCAACTTTTATAAGGTAAATGAAATAAAATGTGTTTATTTATTAAGCCTAATGAATGCCTTTTGGCTGTATCAGTCATTTGGTGATGGTATACTATTTTCGCAGCTCTGAGAAATCTTGAGTTTTGTTTTGGTGTTGTATTTTGATGATTTCCAGACTGTATTTAAGCTCCTGAAGGTGTTCCTGGCTTTATTGATTTTTTTTTTCCAGATGTCCTGGCTTGTTCCACCGTCCTGGCTGATGGTGCTGCCCAAGTATGTGAATGTTTCTACACTGGTGAGAACATAATCCTCTATCCGTACTGGTGATGGTGATGCAATATTAAAGGTCATGATATCTGTCTTATTGCGCTTGATTTTCAACCAACTACCAATTTTCTGGCTGAATGTGTTGAGTCGAGTTGTTTTTTCTTGTATATGGTGTTGGGTATGTGATTGGAGAGCGACATCATCAGTGAAGTGCAGGTCTTCAAGGGATGAGAAAAGTGTGCATTTAATGCCTCTTGGCATGTCTTCTGTTGTATGCCGCATTACCCAGTGGATGGGTAATCCTCCGTATCTTTTGGCCGAGAACAATCTCAAACCAAGATCTATGGACACAGTGCAGCCAAGAGGATCTGACCACCATCATTGCTAGGAGGCGTTGGAGATGGATTGGTTACGTGCTTCGGATGGAAACTGATTCCATCACTGGAGTAGCAATAAGATGGACACCTGAAGGCAAGTGAAAACGAGGCTGCCCAAAAACAACATGGCGAAGAGCTGTGGAAGCTGAGCTGAAAAACCTGAGGCACAGCTGGGGAACCATTGAAAGATTTGCCAGAAACAGACAGGAGTGGAGGAGCTTTGTCACTGCCCTAAATGGCAGAGGCATAATAGGAACATGATGATGATATTATTTTCCTTTGGTTATTTTTAAATAAAATTAAATACACACACACACATAACATTTAAACAAGCATTAAAAATGAAGTAGCCTATACCCTATCACACTTTTAAAAATAAGATTTACTGTACCCCTGGTAATTTTCCATATTGTTTGTTTATGGAATGAGCATGAACTTTGCATGCACATGAAAAATCTGACACACATGCTGGTCCTTATTTTCCGCTGCGGCCAAACTGCTCACTCCAAAGTAAATGAGTTTCAACACAGCCCAGTCCTTCAAGCCATTATGTTATGTGATGAAACCTCCTGGAATATGTCTGTGACGGTTTGCCCCCACTTCTGGGGTGCCACCTGATGTACTGGGGTACCACTGAGCCCACTTGTTCCACCAGCCTAGACTCCCTCACCCTGTCCTGCTAAGCCAGGCCCTCAAGGCTCCTCTAGCACACACACAGGTAGGGACACACCCAGCTGCAGAAAGACACTGAAATCAGTAGTGCCTGGGAAGGCTTTCAGCTAAGGAATTATCCAGCACTCAAGGGGATGGGGAAGAGAAGGAGATATGGGACTGGGCAGGGGTACGGGGGAAGCAGGAGCGCAGCATGTGGTGTTCCCTAGTTGGCAGCAGTCCTCGCAGGGAGGCAACTGCAGCAGCACCAAAGCAGTCCTGTCCTCACCAGCACCGGCCGCCCAGGTACCACTGTAGGTGGGGGGAGAGAGTCAGTGAACCCAGGGGACTGGCTTCAATGTGCACATGTGTGTGAATGCATGTGCATGGGCATACTTTGTCCCCACAAATATAGCAGTCAAATTACACCTATGGCCCCGGGACTGGAGGAGCTCTAGCTCCTACTGAGGCTTCAGGGTTATGGCAGGGGAGGGGGGCAGAGCTTCGGTCGTGGGGCCATAGTGGTGGGGGGAGGTCAGAAAGGAGGAACATTGCAGGGCCGCAGCGGGGTGGCAAAATGGGGCTGACTGTGTTGAACAGTGCCACAGGCGGAAGAGGCAGAACAAGGGCAGGACTGCAGACAGAAGGGGTAGGGGGGCCCTCACTTGCTCTGGCTCAGGGCCCCACAAAACCTTAATTCGCCTCTGCTGCTGGCAGTGACACTGCCTTCAGAGCTGGGCAGCTGGAGAGTGGCAGCTGCTGGCCAGGAACCCAGCTCTGAAGGCAGAGCTGTTGCCAGCAGCAGTGCAGAAGTAAGGATGGCATGGTATGGTATTGCCACCCTTCTGCGCTGCTGCCTGTAGAGCTGGGCCCTCAGTGAGCAGCTGCCACTCTCCATCCACCCAGCTCTGCAGGCAGCAGTGTAGAAGTAAGGGTAGCATGGTATGGTATTGCCATCCTTACTTCTGCACTGCTGCTGGTGGGGCGCTGCCTTCAGAAGTGGTCGCCCGGCCAACAGCCACTGCTCTCCGGCCGCCCGGCTCTGAAGGCAGTGCAGAAGTAAGGATGGTAATAGTGTGACCCCCCCAAAAACAACCTTGTGACACCATCCTACAACTCCCTTTTGGGTCAGGACCCCCAATTTGAGAAACTCTGGTCACCCCTGTGAAATCTGTATTGTATAGGGTAAAAGCACACGAAAGACCAGATTTCATGGTGGAAGACCAGATTTCACTGTCCGTGACACTTTTTTCATAGCTGTGAATTTGGTAGGGCCCTAATCATGCCCCTCGGCTCCTGGAGCCTGCCAGTCGCAAAGCTGAGCCTACACTGGCAGCAAGGAGACCTGTAATTCTCTATGGGTGCAGCTCCACCTGTGGGAGTTTAGTGTAGACAGGACTGGGTGGTGGGTGTGACGTGTTTCCCCCAGAACTGGGGTACCATTGAGCCCCCTGATCCACCAGTCTGGGCTCCCTCTCACAATGTACTGCCGTGATAAGCTGCAAAGCCCTCCAGCCTGCACTTTCACCAGCATTCATACAGGTAGGGACACACCCAGCTGCAGTTACATGCAGGGCAGGCTCTAACCACCAGTTTCCCAGCCTGGGCTCCCAGAGCAGTACAGTCCTGCCCTGGTTAAATCTGGCCAGCATATGGATTTAATACCCAGTCCGTCTCTCCCTCAATGTGAAGAGAACAATGCACACTTGTGGTAACCAAGCAGAGATTTCTCCCAAGCACTCCAGTCAAAGCTCACTGGTTTAGATTAAAACAAAAACAAGTTTATTAACTACAAAAGATAGATTTTAAATTATCATAAGTGATAGCAAACAGATCAAAGCAGATTACTAGATAGATTGGATATGAATAGAAGATTCTCACCCTCACTGATGGTACAGGCAGACTGCAGGTTCTTAAGGGGCAAGCTGCACTTGCTTTATAGTTGGAATCCCCAGTTGTTTCATACACAGGCTAGAAATCCCTTTAGCCTGGGTCTAGCACTTCCTCGAGTTCAGTCTTTCTTCCTCAGGTGTTTTCAAGAGTCTTCTTGTGTGGGGAATGAAGAACCCTAGATGATGTCACTCCCTGCCTTTTATAGCTTTTGCATATGATGGGGAAACTTTGTTCCTAGGCTTGGTTCCCAGACCCGTCTGTGGAAAAATACTGACATCACAAGATGAAGTCTGGCATCATGTGGCCTGGTCACATGTCCTTATAGAGTCATAGCAGCCATTACTTACAGGCTGTTTGGAATGTTCTCAGGAAAGCATACTGGGTGGGAAATAAGCTTCTTCTAAGGCAGGGGCGGGCAAACTTTTTGGCCTGAGGGCCGCATCGGGATTCTGAAATTGTATGGAGGGCCGCTTAGGGGAGGCTGTGCCTCCCCAAACAGCCAGGCGTGGCCCGGCCCCTGCCTCCTATCTGACTCCCTCTGCTTCTTGCCCCCTGACAACCCCCCCAGGACTCCTGCCCCATCCAACACCCCTTGTCTCCTGACTGCCTCTGAAACCCCTGCCTCCTGAACCTGACGCCCACCCCACCCCATCCAACCCCTCCTCTCATTCCTGACTGCCCTCCCGGGACCCCTGCCCCATCCAACCACCCCTTCTCCCTGTCCCCTGATCTCCCCCAGAACTCCTGCCCCTGACTGCCCTCCGCCGCCCCATCCAACCTCCCTCTCCTTCCTGACTGCCCCCCCGGGACCGCTACTCCCATTTAACTCCCCTGTTCCCCACCCTCTGACCACCCCAACCCCTATCCACAACCCTGCCCCCTGACCACCACCACCACCCCGAACTCCCATGCCCCCTTACCACGCTGCCTGGAGCACCGGTGGCTGGCAGCACTACAGCCGTGCCGCCCAGAGCAGCAGGATAGGCAGCCGCACCGCCCGGCGGGAGCCAGCCACGCCACGGCGCAGCACAGAGCACCGGGTCAGGCTGGGCTCTGTAGCTGCACCACCCAGAGCATTGCGCTGGCGGTGCAGTGAGCTGAGGCTGCAGGGGCGGGGGAACAGCAGGGGAGGGGTGGGGGGCTAGCCTCCCGGGCCAGGAGCTCAGGGGCTGGGCAGGAGGGTCCCGCGGGCCAGATGTGGCCTGCGGGTCGTAGTTTGCCCACCTTTGTTCTAAGGCCTATTGTTTTCCCTAATGGCTCATTGCCCTGAATAGACCCTTCACAACCAGCTATCTAGACTAAAAACATCTTGTCTAGTGGACGTTACCCAGGTGTAACTACATTTGAAATATAGATACGTAAGTCAATATTCATAACTTCAGATACAAAAATGATGCATGCATACAAATAGGATAATCATATTCAGCAAATCATAACTTTTCCAATGACCCCTCACATTACTTATCTTGCATAAAATACATCATAATTATGTTATAATCATATCATAACAATATCCCTATGAAGAATATGGGGTGCAGTGTCACAGCAGGGCTCTACAGTCTAAGAACAGTGATAAAAACACCTGAGCCTTGCTATGCTACAGCCTCCACCTTTTCAAGCACAATGCAGTTGCATTAGTGGAGAATTATAGATCTCCTCTTTACATTGTGGTCGAGGCCTGACAATTTAGGCTAAAACCCAGCTGCCTCATTAGTTTATTAACTCCTCAGGGCAGGTATTGTCTCAGACCCTGTGTTTGTATGGTGGCCAGTACATGTGGCTTTGTTCCTTATGGGAGGCTATGGCAATAAATAAAATAGCTAGTGTTATTTCTCAGTGTGCATTCTCTTCTGCTAATGGGATACTATACTTCCATGCTTAGAGAAACACAAACACAGCAATATTCTCTTCCTAGTGCCCCAGAGGAGAGATGCTAACTTTTAGCAAATATTCTTTCCTTTCCCAGAGGAAAATGCTGTAATGCACAGTTCCGTAATAATAATTCCTACTGAGGGATCCTTCCTCTAGACAAAGTGTGCTGCTTGCACTTTCACACTTTGAGCAGTGGTACTTCAGGTCCTCCTCAGGGGAGAATGGTTGCTATTAAAAAGAAAAAAGTAAACATTTAGCTTTCTTTAAAATTATTCTAATTAATACTACATTGAATCTGGGATTGTAGGATAGGATTCTCAAAAGTGCCTACGTGATTTGAAAGTCAATAGAACAATCTTCTAGATTATTTTGAAAATCACAAATAGTCAGAAAATTTAGAGTTACACTTCCCATAATCTAAATACAAAACTATTCATTCTTGTCAACAACACAGTTCAGCAATGGCCTCAGAGGAGACAGGAAGATGGTGTTTAATCCATCTCCTAAAAGAATACAAAAGCAAATTTGACAAACTAAAGAAATTCATTAAGCCCTGGTCCTGCAGACAATTATAGAAGTGAATAATTTTATTCCAACTGAAATGAGTGGGATTATTCCTGTGCATAAATGTCTGCAGGACTGGGGTCTGGACCTGGAATCGGAGTAGTAGCTGTATTCTTCCCTTCTCATGCATTATCACCAGTAGTAAAAAGGCTGCTGGCTAAATCCTACACTTCTTGACACCAGTGTAACCCCACTGCTGACAATGGATTTACACTGATGTAAGTCACTGGAACCTAGTGAACAATTCTGTTGATATCCAATAAATTACAAATAATACATAGCATTTATATGCAAAAAGGAATAGAATCGAGACCACTGTCTTAGATTAATTGATTCCACAGAAACTTTTAGAAACTTTTGTGATTGATGTTTGTTGCTTTATACACAAGGGGCAGTCACTTTTAAGATTAGAACCATATGTTAATGTCACTCAGAAAAATTAGTGATGAATTGCATTTAGCTTCAGCCAAAAGATCTAACAACTGCTTTAGATTTTTAAACTTTGGAAAAATACTAGATTTCTATTAAGATCCTTTAATACTATTTTTAGGTTGAGGACTGTTTTAGATAATTGCAGCTTTTATTAATCTACAAAGGATGTTGACAAAACAATTTTCTGTTGGCTAATAGCTGCCTGAAATAGCAGACCTAAACACTGATGGTGTTCTGTAACTTGTTTGTACAAGTATAAATATTTTAGTAATTACATACCAAGTGGATCAGAATTTTCTTTGTCTTTCTGGGGTAAGCAGCCTAAAGTTTCTTAATATAGAAGCAACTATTTTCAAAAGTACTGGCAGAGCCAAGCATCTTATTTTTAGATTTCCTTCCGGCATCAAAGTGTGTGAACTACCTTGTGGATCTTATAGGAGATCCTGATTTCTCAGACAATGTGTTACTCTTATCTCTAAACAAGTCAGGAATAGGGCTGGTCAAACAATTTTCCATCACAACTGTTTTTCAGTGAAAAATTGGGTTGTCAACTAAACAAAATTTTTCATGAAAACTACCTGATTTCTGCAGAAAATTTCAACTTTTCAAAAAGATGAACACTCAAAATCTGAACAATGTCAGCCAAAACCTGCAGAATTTCAATTCTGAAATGCTGCCATGGTGCCTTATAGAATTTCAGCTCAGGCACTTCATGCCTGCATTCTGTATTGGCTAGGGTTCCCAGCTGGACTACATCTGAAGTCCATTACACTGATGCTCATGATAGTAATACTGAAAGGCACTAACATTCATCATATAATTGTTGCCCCCTTTGTGGGGCCTCTGGAGTGCTGAGCTACATAAACATTTGTCCTGAACAGTCTTTGGTGGCATTCTCTGTGTATCATTAGTCAGATAAGCATTTAACCAACTCACTATAGCCTCCACACTGCTCCCTAAGATTCCCCATCACACCCTGCTTCAACGGCCAATTGCCATGGAACTTTCCTCTCATGTTGACCTATGTACCTCCTGAGCAGAAGGAAATTAGCAGCATATTTACCCTCAGGGCTGGTCCACACTAACCCCCCACTTCGAACTAAGATACGCAGCTTCAGCTACGTTATTCACGTAGCTGAAGTCGAACTATCTTAGTTCGAACTTACCGCGGGTCCACACGTGGCAGGCAGGCTCCCCCGTTGACGCCGCGTACTCCTCTCGCGGAGCAGGAGTACCGGCGTTGACGGCGAGCACTTCCGGGATCGATCCGGGATCGATTTATCGTGTCTAGACAAGACGCGATAAATCGATCCCAGAAGATCGATTGCTTACCGGCGGACCCGGAGGTAAGTATAGACGTACCCTCAGACTATCCATCATACTGCCTTCTGATGACCTATTAGTGCTTATCCAATTCCTCACAAGAGATACCCCCTCTCATGCTAGATCAGAGTTTCTCAATGACAGGTCTGTGGACTGGTGCTGGTCCCTGAGATCTCCCTTACACAGTTCAGAAAGGCAGCAAGCTGGTATCAAAAAGGTTGAGAAACACTGTGCTAGATAATTTAAGACTAACAGATACATCCTTTTTGGAGATATGTGAGGTTGACTTGGATTAGCTTTGCCAGATCTGTATCACTATTATCCCTCAAATTCCCAAAGATAAAGCTCAGGTACAAACCAGAAAAAAAAAAAAAAAAAAACCCTGAAAACTGACTATAGTAAATAAGCTGAGAAAGTCACATCCTCACACATATTCTCCACCTCAAAATTCTTCTTTGCATGGAACTAATCTTAGTGATAAAGAAAGAGAAAAGAGAAATAATTTGATATATATATATATGGAGAGAGAGAGAGAGAGAGAACTATTGCTTAATGGAAAGTTTTTCAAATTCTCCCTGAGATATCAGTGGTATGGAGGAAATTTACTCCCTCTGGAAAGGTGCCAACACCAAGAAGTAGGGTGACCAGATATCCTGATTTTACAGGGACAGTCCCAATATTCGGGACTTTGTCTTATATAGGTTCCTATTACCTTCCACCCCCTGTCCCAACTTCACACTTGCTATCTGATCACCCTACCAAGAAGGTTCTTTCTGGATTACAGCTTCCCTCAATCTGATTAGATACTGAAAGTAACTGAGAGGAGATGGTGTTTTCCAGGGTCTGGTTCAGCATAAGCAGCAGCTTTGACTGACAATATGTGCTTAAAATATCACAGGGATTGCCCAAGAATGGGGAAAACATTAATTTTTAAAAAGCCAAAACACTGATTCTCATTGTGCTGTCAAAATATTGTATTGATCTTGGCAAATAAACAAAGTCATAAGAGGCCTTCAGAAAATGAAGAATATTATTAAAAGATAGTCCTCCCTTAGACTGGAAATTGTAAGGGGAGCACTGTCATTATTTGTATCTTGTATGTTATCGGGTTCATCACTGACAAGTAATCAAATATAACCTTTTCAATACTGTTTACATTTATCAGAGGGGTAACCGTGTTAGTCTGGATCTGTAAAAAGCAACAGAGGGTCCTGTGGCACCTTTAAGACTAACCGATGTATTGGAGCATAAGCTTTCGTGGGTGAATGCCCACTTCGTCAGACGCATGACGACACATTTATAGCTATAATAATGTGCAGCAAACATTAGAAGCAATTTTTGGTCATAATAAGAATAAGTCTAAACTAAAATCTCATATCCACTTGGACTTTAGGTTTTTAAGAATAAGATAGACAAACATATGCCAGTGATGGTCTATGTATATTTGATCCTGTCTCAGTGTGGGGCACTGTACTAGGTGACCTCTCAAGCCCTACAAGTCTATGATTCTATTAAAGTGTCTTTTATCTCTTCAGTGGAACATAGGAATTGCCATACTTGTTCAGGCCAGGGGTCCATCTAGTTTCAGTATCCTCTGTATGTATGGTACATACCTGTCCCTCACTACTGTAGTAGCTGAGCACCTCACAATCTTTAATGTATTTATCTTCTCAATACCCTTGTGAGGTAGGGAAGTGCTGTTATCCCCATTTTACAAATGGGGGCCTGCGGCCCAGAGGCCCAAAGGAATTTGACACCTAACTCCCATTGAAATCAGGGAGTTAGATGCCTAAATACTTTTGAGGCTCTGGGCCAGAGAGACTAACACCCGGAGTCTCACAGTTATTTAAGCATCTAATTTCTATTCAAATCAATGGGAGTTAGGGGCTTAAATACATGTGAGGATTTAGGCCTAAATAACTTCCCCAAGATCATGCAGGAAATCTATGGCAGAGCAAGGAACTGAACTCAGGACTGCTAAGTAGTAGGCTAGTATTCTAGCCTCTGGCCATCCTTCCTTTTTTTAGCTTAGACAGCAGCCCATACCAACCACTTGCAGGTGGACAATTATGGACTAACCTCTCCAGAGGAAGTTTCATTCTAACTACCATCAGTTAGTGGTTCGTTAGCTTATGACCTGGAGCAAGAGGATTTATATTCCTTCTTTTTATTCTTACAGTATTTCTGTCTGATGTAACTGGATGTTCTCATTATCCAGATAAATGGCATCAAAATAAATGAAATCCTTTTTTAATCCTGCTTTGCTTATAGTCCCAGTGATGTGGCAGTGAATTCCACAGGCTAATTATGCAGTATTTAGAAAATAATTTTATTTTAAATGTGTTGCCTTTTTGTATTATGCAAAAGGGTGAACAGGAGTTCCTGATTTACCTTTTCTATACCATTTGTTGTTTTGAGTTTTGTGTATCTGTATATAGTCTGTTTTAATAGTCTCTTTTCTTGTCTGAACAGTCCCATTCTTTTCACACAGAAGTCTTTCCATTCCATAGTTCAGAGGTCTGGGAAATGGATCCACATTCTGTGGTCAAGCGTCTCTCTAGATTATATATTTGGTTTACCAGACAATAACCATGTAAAGTTATTAATTTAGTCTGTGTGCATTATATGATATAAAGCATAAAATTAAAAGTGAAGGCTAACCTGTAATCGACACCCTTGTATGGCAAAAGAAAGGCACAATATATAATTTAATAACAGCATCAGCCTTTTGGTTTGAATTTCCTGGCTTGCGTGAGCTTCATCAGATTAGTAAAAAATATGTTTTAGTATTTAATTTATTTAAAAAGTCAAAAGGATAAAAAGATTTAATGGATGCTATAAAATACTTTTTGTGTTATATACACAACAGAATGTAGTCCTGATTTTTCATGATCAAGTAGAATCAATTTCACTGATTCAGTAAGTCACAGTTACATGTGTGTGTGTAAAATGTAGTAACCAGATCTGCTGGTGGCTGGTGTTTCAGGGGGAACCTTCTCTGCTCCAGAATTCTGCTTCTATTGTTTCTTTAAGGGAAAACTCGACCAATTGTGGAAATGAGGCATAGCTGTGCCTCAATCTGAATCAGTCAGAGCAGGTGGACTTTGTTACTCTGCTGGGGGTTATAATAGTATTAAGAGCCCAAATCCTCAAAGGTACTGTGGTGCCTAACTCCCATAGTATGCTGTAGGCTGTGTGGCCGTCCTTCCCTGTCACTCTCTGAGGGAGGCCATGCCTCCTGGCTGCCACGTCCCTCTAAAGGTGAGCTTAAAAGTGGGAAATTAGCTGTACCTTCCAGCCGGGCAGAACAGTATGGCAGTCTACGAGCCTCAGGTCCTCAGTCAGGGTGGGGCAGCAAACAGTGAGTAGGCTCTGGCCTGCAGTCAGGGCAGAGCAGGTAAGCAGTCTATGAGCCCCAGGTAAGGGTGAGCACCAGCAGAGTCTAGGGTCCTAGCTTGGCAGACGATAGCCTAACACGGGCCTCCTGGCCTAATATGGGGAGGCCGCCACCCCAGGGGTAGGGTAGCAGGGGGTAGGAGGACATGGGCCGACCCGATTCCATTGCATGCCAACCCAGGGCCCTAACAGTGGCAGAGTGGTCTGCCACTGGGTCAGCGGGTATCTGCCAGCAACACACTGACCTAGAATCAGGCCAGCACTTAACCGGACAGTTGTCTAGTTCCCCATGGCTACTTCCTACATACCCAGGTTTTGATACTTCTATAACATGGGGGTCCTCTGTCTTCTTGGGGAGCTCTGGCCAGTCCTCAGGCAGCAGCCCCAGAAGGCGGCACGCGAGCTGATTTTCAGTGGCACTCACACTGCCTGGGTCCTGGCTACCAGTCCGGGGGGGCTCTGCATTTTAATTTAATTTTAAATGAAGTTTCTTAAACATTTTAAAAACCTTATTTACTATACATACAACAATAGTTTAGCTATATATTATAGACTTATAGAAAGAGACCTTCTAAAAATGTTAAAATGTATTACTGGCACGCAAAACCTTAAATCAAAGTGAATAAATGAAGACTCGGCGCACCACTTCTGAAAGGTTGCCGACCCCTGCTCTAGAGGTTCCAGCAGCTGGTGGGATGCGTCTGTCTCCCTTGGCAGCACCAACCCAACTGAGCTGTAGGGCCCGCTTTTTGTGCTTATGCTTCCTGTCCTGCCCTTCCGCTTCCAGCAGGGCGGATGTGGCTCTCCTTGTTCTGCCCACCAGTGGGCATGTTGTGGTCCCTCCCTGTCACTCTCTGAGGGAGGCCACGCCTCCTCACTACAGATGCCCTCTAAGGGTACGTCTACACTTACCGGAGGGTCCGGCGGCAGGCAATCGATGTTCTGGGATCGATTTATCGCGTCTGGTTTAGACGCGATAAATCGATCCCGGATCGATCCCGGAAGTGCTCGCCGTCGACGCCGGTACTCCAGCTCGGCGAGAGGAGTACGCGGCATCGACGGGGGAGCCTGCCTGCCGCGTCTGGACCCGCGGTAAGTTCGGACTAAGGTACTTCGAATTCAGCTACGTTATTAACGTAGCTGAATTTGCGTACCTTAGTCCGAAGTGGGGGCTTAGTGGGGACCAGGCCTAAGAAGGATAAAGAAGGAACAGAAGAATTTATGGACAATAGTAATAATGGTGGTTAGTTTTCTTTTAATTGAGCTTGCTTTCCCTCGATTTGTTATATATTGGTTAGCTATTGAAGAAGAATAGAGTCTGTGACTCTGGAGACAGATAACTTGTGTTGTGTCCCTAAAAAAGCCTAACAAATGTAACCTCAGAAAGGGGAAATAAAAGTTTGGTTTTAAAAAAAAATGGTGAAAAACACAATTCTGCAGGTGAGATAGTGGTGTGATTTATTCTGTATAATTCTATGCCCCATTTTTTGTGTGTACGAACGTTATGTGTCTGTCTGTTTTTTTACTGTGCCAGAACACAGGTTGTGAAAAACCTCTCCTCTTTCTGCAATGCTGCCTAGGTCTTTTTGCTGAGCAATTACAATTATGTTAGAACCTAGCCATATGTATAAATAGTTTAAATTATTCCTTCCAACGCATATTACCTTGCGTTGGTGGTTGTTGAAAGTTATCTGCTCTCATGTTGCCTATTCACCTAGGTTTCTGGAGTTCCTCATGTTTTATCTAGTCTTAAATTTCCTAAATCATTTTGTCATCTGCAAATTTTGCTTCTCTTTCCTAGATCATAAAAAATATATTATACTCAAGTCCTAGTATGGATCCAGTATCCACTCTGGCTACCTTTGTTCTATTTTGAAAATTGACTACTCATTTGTAGTCTTTGTTAGCCAGTTCTTACACCATCACAGTATCTTTCCCTCCCAACTCCATGACTGCTTACTGTAGTTTCCCTGTTAGCATCTTGGGAGGGACTCTGACAAAGGATTTGTGAAAGTCCAGATAAACTACGCCAATCAATCTCCATCATCCACTATTTTGTTGACACCATCAAGGAACTGCCTTAGAAACACTGCTTTCCTTTAGATACCAGGAAGTGGTGTTAGCAACAGTTGGAAACTCTCCAGAAATGTTTCTAGTGTAGAGTTTGACTCACCAACTTCAGAGACTAGTTCAAAGATTAGGTCTGTTACCTCTCTCTGGAAACACTTTGAACCACAAGAGTGGGTGGTTTACTGTATCACTTAATATATAATCTGGTTTTCATGTGGGTTTTATGTAGTATTCCCTTTACTCAAAAAGCTTCTTCGCTGAAGATAAAACTGTTTTTGTGAATCATCCTAAAATAGAATAGGAAATAAACATGTAGCTTATGCATAAATAAGGCCCTACCAAATTCACTGTCCATTTTGGTCAATTTCACAGTCATAGGATTTTAAAAATCATAAATTTCATGATTTCAGCTATTTAAATCTAAAATTTCATGGTATTGTAATTGTAGAGGTCCTGACCCAAAAAGGAGTTGTGGGGGGATTGCAAGGTTATTGTAGGGGAGATTGCGGTACTGCTACCCTTACTTCTGCTCTGCTGCTAGTGGCAGCGCTGCCTTCAGAGCTGGGCAGCTGGAGAGCGGCAGCTGCTGGCTGGGAGCCCAGCTCTGAAGGCAGAGTCTCTGCCAGCAGCAGTGCAGAAGTAAGAATGGCATGGTATGGTATTGCCATCCTTACTTCTGCGCTGCTGGTGGTGGGGCACTGCCTTCAGAAGTGGTCGCCCGACCAACAGCTACCGCTTTCCGGCTGCCCAGTTCTGAAGTCAGCACAGAAGTAAGGGCGGCAATAGTGTGATCCCCCCCGCCCCAAAACAACAACAACAACAACCACCACCTTGCAACTCCCTTTTGGGTCAGGACCCACAATTTGAGAAACTCTGGTCACCCCTATGAAATCTGTATAGTATAGGGTAAAAGCACACAAAAGACCAGATTTCATGGGGGGAGACCAGATTTCACAGTCTGTGACACATATTTCATGGCCGTGAATTTCGTAGGGCACTATGCATACAAGTTATGATGAAAACAGATACAACTACTAGAAATAATCAAATGGTTAATTTATTTCACACAGAAGCATTAATGTTGGAGTCCTAAGGCAAAGTGTGATTGTTTTTTCAGGCCACTCATGGCACAAAGACCAGTAAATTAACAGTAAGAGTAGCCGCATACATGAAAAAGAAGGAGGGAATGGAAAAGCAGCAAACTGAAAGCCCTTTATCCTCCTTCCCAGTCCTCGGTTCTCATAGTTTTGTCTGGCAAGGAAAGCAGGGAATCTGTCTGACATTCAGATAATTACTGATGTATTGCTCTCTTGCAGGCAAGTAGCAAGAGCAGCTGCATGTTGTAGCCAGAGCCAACTCCTCCCCCCATCTTTTCCCATGCCTGACTGCCTCATGTGGAGTGGTGATTGCAGAATGTCTAACTATTGAATAAACTAGGATTGGGTTGCAAGACAACACTAGGTTTTATTAGAAAAATGTTTACTGTTGCATGAAAAAGCCTTTAAAAATCCCCACTTATTTAGCAAGTCATTTGATTATGTGTATAATAAATACAAATAAATGTGTACACTACAGTTGTAAAAGTGCCATCTTTTATGAGTTTGGGAAGAGTGACCCATCCCCTCATCTATCAGGCTTGTAAATTCTGCCTCCATTCATCTGGTTAACACCTGTGATTCAGTTGGCCCAGGCTCAGCTGTGGACAAGAATCCAGGGCCTAGACAGTAAGAGGGACTCTGTTTTATTGTGCTGCTTTTTGACAGGTCACATTTCTTTCCCCCTCCCACTTTACCTGGCTAGACTGGGGATTAGTTTTACCTGAGAGACACAATACCGGCATTATGGTATAAAACAATCCCTGTAACGAATCAATACTGTCACCATTGGTCCCTGTATCAGGCCTGAATCACCACAACAATGAACCAGGCCCTGCTAAGAGCAATGTTTCTAACTCAGACCAGCCTAGGGTTGCCAGGCATCCCTGGACAGGAACGCCTGGTCGAAAAGGGACCCTGGCAACTCCGGTCAGCACAGCTGACCAGGCCGCAAAATGTCCAGTTGGTCGCAGCGGGGCAGGTAGGCTCCGTGCCCGGCTCCACGCAGCTCGTGGGAAGTGGCCGGCATGTCCCTTCAGCTCCTAGGCGGAGGGGCGGCCAGGGATTATTCACACACTGCCCCCACCCTGAGTGCCGGTTCCGCAGCTCCCATTGGCCAAGAGATCAGCGCTGCCCAGAGCCTGCACCCCAAACCCCCTCCCATGCCCCAATCCCCTGTCCCAGTCCTGAGCCCCCTCCCGCACTACAAACCCCTCGGCCCCAGCCCAGAGCCGCCTCCTGCACCCCAAATCCCTAATCCCCTGGGGCCTCAGAGAAGGGGCAGGGCAAGGGTGTTCAGTTTTCTGCAATTAGAAAGTTGGCAACCCTAGATCATCTTGTAGGGGCCACTGTGATAGACCCCTACTTACAGTAATGCCAAATTCATGTTCCCATTTATCTTTGCCTTCTAGATGGAATGTAAACCAGAGGTCCTGACCACATGTGTTCACTAAAGATCCTATTAGTGAAAGAAGTGGTATAGGTATAGGGTCCTGTCCAACTTCAAGTTTGAGTAGTTCCTGAATTCCTCCTGAAAATTCACTAGATATGTGAATCTATGTAGTCATTGTCACTTTCTGTCATAAATTGCTGTGTAGTATTAAATATTTGCCGTGTTCCACCCCACAGTTGGATGCACTTCAGTGATGGGTGAAATTACTCCTGTATATACTATTTGCACAGTGCTTTGGAATCCTTCGAGATTTAATGTGTGTGCCTTTCCCATGAGCCAATGGAAATTGTAGGGTTTTTTAAAGCAGGAGACATGAGGCACTGTATAATGCACATTTTGACTCATCTGATTGGAATGCACAGCTACTGTTAGGGGAGCTCTGTAACTGATCATACTTAACTTAAAAAGACAACAAATAAGCATTCACACAATAAGGATCAAGGTGTCCACAGTTACTGTTTATATATTTTGTTTACTGTTTAGATGGAAAGTTAAAGCAGGATGTTTGTGTAACACTTTTATTTGAATATGAAACAGCAACAAAACATGCAGCTTGATTCATTATAGAGAGATCTGAAGGTAATAATCCAACAATCTTTCTTTAGAAAGAGAAGATATTTAAAAAAAAGAAAAGGACATGAACATTTCCTACAAACACAAAATGATAAAAAGGTGAAGTGACCTAATTCATGCCATTACTGATGTCCTCAAACCCTTTGACATGTCCAAATGTATTAAGTTGTTGGAGGGATTTTCAGTTCCTCCAGTATGACACTTCTTATTGGGCCTTATCTTTCTAAGGGATTGTGTGATTCTTCCTTCAGAGTTGTTTGATGAAGTACCTCCAGTAACATACATCTGGCAACAGTTGTGGTCTACATTTCTCAAGTTTGTCTGTAGATGTTGGTGTGAGTGAGCAAAGGTTAAGTCAGTCTGCATCATCAAGGTACATTTTTGTTCTAGAGAAAGACCATATGACAGGAGCCATCTTGTGGTAGTTTCTGTTGCAAAGAAAATGTGGAATTTTTTTTTTTTTTTTTTGGTATTCTTTTGGTTTTTTTAAAGTCTGTTACTCTTGGAAAGCTGTAGTTAAGGTTGCAGCAACATTTCCATTATAATTTCTTCTGTTCATTTATAAACATTTTATTTTGGGTCAAATTTGACACCTTTTAGTTGGCTAACTCATGGGAATTTTGTAGTTCTGTCAAGTCTCTTGCACTGAGCAAGTGAAACCCAGAATCAAAATAACTCAACTGCTTACTCATAGAGAATTAAGATTTGATATGTGCATAACTATTCAGTCATCAACTAGATAAAAGCTAGCTTGGGTATGTCTACACATACTGCAATTAAAGTCCCTAATTATTGTGCAGCAGTAGCTTTAGAGGATAGGCCAGTTCTGATGACCATTCACTTCTTAGTCTCTCTGCTGAGGTCAGGTGCCAGTTATGAAGTATTTTGGGATATGGACACTTATTCACAAAGCTGGGCAGAGACCAACATGCTGTTATGGACTGGGATGTAGGCAGTCAGGTCTAGTGGGCAGTGCAGGCATACAGGTTGGGGAACAAAGCCAATGGTCAGCACTGCCAGTTACCAAAGTCAGGTGTCAAGCCAGAGTCAGGGTCAGAAGTCAGAAGTCAGGGTCGGAGCCAGGTCTGGTCACGGAGAATTGGAGACGAGGCAGAAGGAGAGGCAAGGATCAAGCTCAGTGGGAACAGAAGCAAAGGTGGAGGTAAGGCAGGAACCAGGAACAGGGTTGGGTGCAGGAGGCAGGCACAAGCAAGGTGCAATGCAGCCACAACAGGAAACCACCTTGTTGCTCAGACAAACTTCCTTTTCCTTCTCCTGGCTTAAATAGCATAGTTGGACCAATCAGTGTAGCCAGGTGAGCCTCCAATCAGAGGTCCCGTTGGTGGTGCCTTGGCTGGGGCTATAGCCCTGGCAGCTTCCCAGCCCACCTGGTTTTAGTAGTCATTGGATGGAGGCCAGGATGTGGCAGCTGTCTGGGGACTCCTGGGGCTGGGTGCACAGCCTGGGACATCACACACACTCATTTCACAGAGACTATTGACCAGCTGTCAGATACTTGCACTGGTTAAATTAAATCAATTCAATAACAACTTCCGTTAAACCAATGCAAGTTTTACGTATCAGCTAGTCCTTAGTCATCATTTTAAAGTGATAACTTCTTTAAATAATGCTAAATTAGGTCAAGTCTGATTTCTCTTGGACTGTCTATCTATTGCAGTGGCTTTATAGCTAAAGATATGATGATGATTTGAACATATAGGACAATTATGCATATAGAAATCACACAGAGTTTGTACAGATTGTTATGGGGCTGAGAGCATAAGGAATCTACATTCTCTGCTTACTTCATCCTGTAAAAGGATATAGTTACAAACAGATGACAAAAGGCTTATTTCAAAAGGTGCCATTCCTGGTTTGTTCTATTCCTTAAAGCAAGACAGGGCTGAAACAAAGACTGTTCCTTTGTTGGGAATGTGAAAACCTGGAAGAGGAGTTCTGAGAGGAGACTGATTATTTACTCCCACTGTAATGGGATGGAGGTGGTTGGGCAGATAATATCAAGAAATTCCTTTGGAATAGGTTGTGTGGTTTTACTGTGGCTTTAAGAGAATTAATAGACTCTTCAGGGTGTTCAAGCTGACAGTTGGTTTTAGGTTAGGTTCTCAACCCATGGCCCATGGGCCAGTTGCAGCCCAGTCAGCACATAACTGCAACCCATGTG
Organism: Emys orbicularis; assembly: GCF_028017835.1. NCBI lineage: Eukaryota > Metazoa > Chordata > Testudines > Emydidae > Emys > Emys orbicularis. Next base: position 259,131,412 of record NC_088683.1, on the reverse strand, counting down.
ACATCTTCCAGGCCATACAGGTAGGCCATATATATATTGTGTGGATTGTTGACCTGAATTTATGGGCTAGTTTTACTATGGCTCGCCACTGACCTGAGCAGAAGATATTTTAGGTTCTTGTCGCAATTCAGGCTACAGGGATTGAGAACACAGAGAGTTCAATATCGTGAGCAGACCAACTTGTTAAGATCTTTATTAAAACGAATGAAAGAAGAATAAATGTTACAAAACACAGAATCACAAAGAAGTAATACAATTCTATGACCCCTGGTGGTAACATCTCTATTCTAAAAGACTACTTAAGCTAGCATACCCAGACCCTTCCTTGAAGACCTGGTAGTAAGAGACAGAGGACCAGCCTCGTCTCTGGCATGCCCAAGGAACTGATGGTCCAGGCTTCCCAAGTTGGTAGGGATTAGGTTCAAGTGTTGAGTAGCTAAACTGTGTTGCAAAGCTGAGCTGATAGCTTGATAGAAGATAGGAAAAAGCGACCCCCCTGCATGGTTGTTTGCCCTCTTATAGGGTCCTGGTACTGCCCACTACCACAATCTAGACCCAACCTATCATGCTCAAATCTTATTTCCTCACCCACATAAATCTTCAGGTACACTAACTCTATAGGTTAACATATTATGACATATACTCATACGTATTAGTATCAATTATCGCATTCCTGAAATCGTTACCCTTGGCCTAACTCATGACTTCCATGTCCTGCAGTGTGCCCTGCAGTTACCAGTCTGCTCCAGACCTAAGGTAAACAGATTCAGTTCTTTGTTCGGTTCCCCATTCAGTTCCCCAAAATTAAGGGGGGCGACCAGTAGGCCCTTTATCTATGCCAAAGGTTGCAAACACTCATACTGACTTGCTCTAGCTAATCATACAGGATACAGGCCTGTAGGTTACTTGCATTACAGCCAACTATTATGGATAACTCTTATTAATATCATAAACTGGCATTCAACATAAACAAAACCCAAGAAAATACTATGATTCACTAATAATAAGATATGAAAATAATATGAATCAAACCAAAAGAAAACATATTGTGCAATATAGCAAGCTAGCAAACTGGCCTTATGGGCTACAGGATGCAGCCCACATAACACAGAGAGCTACACATGCGGCCCACAGTGGTAAATAGGTTGAGAACCACTGGGAGTGATAGACTGACCTGAGTTAAGATGCTCTGTATATCTGTTAACTATGTAACTAATGAAGAGTGTTGTTAAATTACTAGCAATGAATTATTATTAAGACTAGGGGATTACTTGAATATAAAACAAGACAGGCTGGAGGCACTGGATAAAAAGTAGAGCTGGTCAGAAATTTTTTGACAAAATATTTTTTCAATAGAAAATGCTGATTTTGTTGAAAGTGATACTTTTTGATGAATTTCCCATTTTGAAATTTTTTTGAAAAAGAAGTTTTTTAATTGTCAAAATGTCTTGTTTCAACCTTTTTGAAATTAAAAGTTCTGATGTTTAATTTGAAACTTTAAATTAACAACCTGTTTCAAAATTTCAGTTTAAAAAAAAAAACAATTTTAAAAGTCAAAATCAAAATAAAATGTTTCAACTGAACCTATAAAAAAATTCAGATTTTTAGTTCTCAAAAGTTTTCAAGATTCTGACTTTGTCCCAATTCGAGATTGGAAAATTCTTTCAAAAATTCTCATGGGATGGGAAAACTGTTTCCCACTGAGCTCTCATAAAAGATCAGGCTGCTTCTCATTGGCAGAGAGGACAGCTTGGCTTAATGAGACAGACTCATGGCTAGGGAACACATGCAGAAGTGGGGGAGATCAAGGCTACTGTATCGTGTAGGATCCATATAATACTAGTAACATAAGGTTATAACCTGTCTAATGGTGATTTTATAAAGAGTAGTTTGAGGCATGATCATGCATTTCTACAATCTGTTTTAATTATTTTTCTCTATTTTTTCTCTAGGAAAAGGGAAACAACCTATCTTCCAACTTTAAGAGAGGCAGAAATAGGAGAGGTATCCTGATCTAGGCACTTGGTCAAAAGTGAGGGAATGAAGAGATCCTTTCCCAAAAAGTGAGTCTGGTGTGATAGTCGTGAATACTAGGAGTATGGGAAGAGCATGAAGACTAAAATATAGGTTATATGTAGGTACAAGTGGTTATACTGCTTACAGAGGAAAAAATAGTTTTAAATGCACAGGTCTCTGAAAAATAAATGATCAAAACTAATGAATAAGAGTCATAACAGTTTCATATGAGCTATTCCCATTTCCATACCTAATAGCTCATCAAAGTTCAAAGAGGCTTCTTTAAAAAACCAGCTCCTGTGAATCTAGTGCTCTTCAAAGACACCTATGCTGTATTCTAAGGATTATAGTATGGCCTGTATCTATACATATGTGAGTGAGACTCAAAAGTGCCAGTTTCTGATCTGAAATATCTTGGTAGTTCCACCATTGTCATTGCACTGATATCAATGCAATTTTCTAGATTTATCGGATGTAACAGAGATTGCTTAATTTTGCAGATTCTTTGGTATTAAGAACTAAATCATCAATAAATGTTGGGAATTTCAATCTTTCTTGGAAAGAAGCTGTGTCACATGAGAAATTTGAAAAGCAGAGAAATTGCTAGGAGACAGTCTGAATGTAGTCTGTTTTCATGAGAGTACAGTTGTAAAATGTTGTACTACTCTGCCTCCCATCAACTCTTTAAAAGCTGTTGAAGGTTATCATTTAAAAATTGTCTAAAAAAAAAGACATTTAATCTCAAAATTTTCTTCTTCTACTTTTTTAGCACGTCCTGGTTTCAATTCCCTCTGATAATCTGGTGATGGGCGATCTTACAAACCTGGATAGATTTCAGACACAGGCTGGCAGCCCCCTATTGATGTCAGGAACAAAACATATAGGTCCAGATTCTCAGTTGGTGTAAATCAACATAGTTCCACTGAAGTAAATGGAGCTATTGTGATTTACACTGGCTGAAGCTCTGGCCCATAAAACCTAATTCTGACCCGGAAACTCCCATTGACCAAGATGACACTAGCCCTACCTCCATAGGTTACAGTTGTTTTATTCAAATGTACCAGGACCACACTTTGAAGTGGATTAGGAAATATTTAAATTAGAGAGTCTGGATGAAAACGTTATGATACTGTCTTTTGGAAATTTATTGGAACAGCAGACTCTCTCTCCCTGCCCCTTTTTCCACTTTGGTGCATTAAGTTAGTGTTTAATTTGCTTGAATTAAACCTTTTGCTTCTATTCTATCGTAAACTATTTGTTCTCTAAAAATATTATCCTTTGATACAGACAAATGAGACATTCCCCGAATCTGTGGGAAAATGTGAACTCACTTTTCAGCCAGAAAAGCCCCGTGATGTAATACCCATAGGGAGTGTATATGGGTGGCAGAGCTTGATCAACATTAATCAGTGACATTTCTTGTGAATTCATGCACTAATGAGTGTTGGCCCATTCCATCATTTCCATTGGCTTCAAGGCTTTTATTTGCTGCTCCTTCTATGTAAGTAGACTTACATTTCATCTGGAGCAGTATGATATTTATTTTTTTTACAATGACCAGCAGATTCAATTAAACTAGACAAGCTAAACTTTATTAAAAGCATATGCACTAGCTTCAACTCTTCACATTCACCATCTTGTTCTTCACTGGTCTTACCTCCTCTAGCTCTCTCCAGTGCAGAGGGCCAAACTCTGATCTCATTACACTGGTATAAATCTTCAATAACCCTGTGACAGAGTTCACTCACCAGCACAGCACCTCCTTCTGGTTGTCTCAGGGATTAGCTCTCTCAGCCAGTGCACCCCCTCCTGGTGGTGTCTCTCCCATGACCTTCTTTGCCTGCAGACCTGTCTCAGCCCAGGAACCGCAGCGTCCTTTTCATGACTCGGCCCTCTGGCAGATTCCCCCATTCCGGGGGGAGAAGGAGGAAGTATCCCAGTTCAACAGTACAGCCACTTCCCCAGTGGCAAGTGGGGGGGGGGCAGGCCCACCCACTACTCTGGGTCCTGACTAGGGTGACCAGACAGCAAATGTGAAAAATCGGGACGGGGGTGGGGGGTAATAAGAGCCTATATAAGAAAAAGACCCAAAAATCGGGACTGTCCCTATAAAATCGGGACATCTGGTCACCCTAGTCCTGACCCAGGGACTCTGTAGATAGCAGCCTCCTGTTCCCCTGGTCCCTACCAGTAACTACTCTGTCCAAGGTGCTACTCTTCCTGCAGCCCAGGGGAACACAGTTCTCTCTCCTTGGGCTCCCTGCAGCAACTGACTGTCTCTGGCCCTGCAGTTCCTTTTTTGGAAGCCCGCTGGGCTCTGATTGGCTGCTCTGTGCAGCCTTTCTCCAATTGGCTGCTCCTTGCGCAGCCTCCCAGGCTGCTTTTAACACCTTCCTTTCGGGTGTGAGGTGAAGACACCATCACAAACCTCACTAAAACCAATTGAATTATAACATCTTTACACCAGATTAATGGAGATCAGAATCTGGTCCAACATGTTTTATGAAGGGAATTATTTAAGATACTGTACTTTGTACCAAGTCTGACTGAAGTCATCTGGTTCTCTTCAGTAGATAAGTTCATGCAAAAATGGTAACTTTGGGTAGGTGGACTGAGAGAATGGATCACTTCCTGATTCAGCGGAAAACACATTGTAGTCTATTAACATGGAGGCCTAGCCTCATGCCATCTGCACTTTCACTACATTTTTCAGTGTGCAGCTGTTTTTGTCCTGCTTTCTGAAGCAGTTCACCTTTGAGCAGAGTATCTGTGGAAAATGGAAGTCCTAAAAGCAAACATTGAGCAGGAGTTTGCAGTGTAGCTGGAGGTTAGACTAGAAACTTCTATGTGTTCTTTACTATATCAGTTACTGCCACGCCTGCTCTGATATTAGTATTGACATTATTTTATCAAAGCCATGAATTCTAATATACAAACTGTTCTCTTATTTGAATACATTTCTTCTGAAACTTAAGCTGACATTTTGAAGAAAATATATTTGATTTAATTTTGTTGCTTCTGTTCCTAAAATATTTACAAGAGTAGACTTTAAAAGCTACATAGAACATTTTTACAGGGAGGCTTAAACCACAGCTATTATTTATATCAACATACAATAATTACATAACTGCAAAGGAATGGCACTCTGATATTTTAAGCATTAAGGCAGGACATGAAAGACGCTGTCTAATATGTTTAGGCAAGATGCTTAATGTCTAACGTCTTCAGCCACTTCAGATATTAAGAGGATCACTCAATGTTTAAAAATATATTCTTGAAATTTCTGCAAGTTCTTTCTATGTGAAGGGATTAATTTCACAATTTAGTGCTTTAGTTGAAAGCCCTTATGCTCTTTTTTCTGTCCATCATAGTAACTCTGAAAGCATCCTGTAAGTTCGAGTCACCATAGAGTATGTTATTGCTATTAAAATAATGATCTGTTTAAACAAAAAATAAAAACTACAACTATTTTGTGTGTGTGCCCTTTGATTTTTCTCAGTATAATGCTATGGCATTATGCTGAGAAAAATCAAAGAGCACACTCACAAAATACACATAGGAGAGAAGTTTGGCTCAAGATGACATAGAAATCTGGTGCCTTATGCAAAATGGTAATTGAAAGATTTCCAAATAGCTATGCCCCATATGGTTATATGAATGGAGGAAGGGACAGAATAGAATACTTCTTTCCACCAGTAAAGTTTAGTGAAATGTTGGCAACATAATTTGACATTTAACAATGTTTTTCAGTGGATTTTTTTTAATCTAATGCAGTTTTTGCTAATTGTAGTACAGTACTACAGTTTCACAGGCCTTAGCCTAAACAACTATCAACTGTAGTATATTTGTCCCTTATGTCACTGTCTAGCTAAGACATTTCTGCATTTTTTAAAATTTAGTTTCAAATTTCTTTTAGTGCTTGTGAAAGCTGCCAGTTTGACTGACATCCTTGGAGTCTGAAGCCCTCTGCTAACAGTTACAGCAAGGACACTAGCAGCAGTGCAATCTTCACTTTGCTGCCTTGTCAGTATGTCTCTACCTTGACCCAGAACTAAACTGGAATCTTCATGGCGGGAGTCTCCATACTCAACCAGTCCTTGATCTCTTTGTTGAGACTGCTAGAAAGGGAACCAGTTAATGTCGGGGTTTGGGTTTTCTGGTAACACTCTCAGGTCAAATTAATCAAGGGCTAATAGCTCAATTGAAGTACAGGTCATTTGGGTGTCCATAAACAATGCATTTACATAACTTCAGATATTTGGGGTTAGTTAGGCAAGTGGAAGAGTAGACTGGGAATTCCCAGGCTTTCTAAAGTTTGTGGGGTTTGGGTCGGGAAAAAAGAGGTTATTTAAACCTTTAACTTCAGGGTAAAAGCTCTTACTTTATAGGAATAAGAACTAGAAAATCATTGGGGAGCCGTAGGGATTTAATCCAGTATAGACAATCTCCTCATTTGGGGCCTGGGGAAGAACAAAACAAAGGCCAATTAAAAGGATCAGCCAAGATCTATATTGTATGCACTGGCCCACATCCTAGGGTGCAGTGCAGCACAGCCTATTTGCACCTCGCCAATTGTAGATTCTGGACCTTAAGCCATTGTAGTTGTCTTTTGGAAGATCATCCCAGTGTTGGGATTCCTCTGGTAGTCTAGAGCCAGCAGAGTGGCTCCCATGCCACCCATTCCCACCAACTTCTGGGTACTGGTGTGGAGGGTGAAGCTGTGAGGGAGCTTAGCTGGGGCTTCCATACACTCATTGAGTCTCACCTGCCATAATGGCTCACTAGGGCTATTGCCAGATGGTGTAAAATAGAGCAGCCTAAGTTACATCAGAGGATTTGCCCAGCATATAGCATGGGGATGGGTACACCATAAGACAGTGTTTCCCAAATTTGGGACGTCACTTGTTTAGGGAAAGCCCCTGGCGGGCCGGGCCGGTTTGTTTATCTGCCGCGTCCGCAGGTTCGGCCGATCGCGGCTCCCATTGGCCGCGGTTCTCTGCTCCAGGCCAATGGGAGCTGCTGGAAGCGCGCGGGCCGAGGGACGTACTGGCCGCTGCTTCCAGCAGCTCCCATTGGCCTGGAGCAGCAAACCGCCGCCAGTGGGAGCCGCGATCGGCCGAACCTGCGGACGCGGCAGGTAAACAAACCGGCCCGGCCTGCCAGGGGCTTTCCCTAAACAAGCGGCATCACAAGTTTGGGAAACACTGCCATAAGAACTGGGACAGAACAGAATATATGGAATAGAAAATCAGAGCAGGGCAAAGGCCCATCCCTATTCTGGGCATAGCTATGTGCTCCTCACCTGTAGCCAAGGATCTTGGCCATTCTGTCCAACCAATAAAGAGTTCTGCCAGTTCAAATCTTAACAATGAATTCCATTATTCAAGTTCAATTCAGCAATCTCAAGCCTGGTCTTGGGACATATTTATACTTTTACAAGAAGTGTTTGCCCAGTTTTAGTCAGGATTTCCATGGCATTTCTGCCAGGCTCTTTAACAGTGAGAGCAATCTAATGTTCCCCTGTTCCATATATTATGGGAAGGAACCAATAACTGTCAGGAATCTGTGGCTGTGAATCGCAATAGGATGTGGGGAGTTTCTTTGGGGTGTTGCAGTGGATAATCTATTCTGGAGAGGGGAAAGTAGAGCTAGGGTTCAAGAGTTGGGGATAGTCAGAGTATTTTAGTGAGGCTTGAGAAACTGAAGGAACTGGCTTATTTTCAGTTCCCCATTGCAGTTCATTGAAGTTGAAGAGCTGGATTGACAACTCTGAAAAATGAATTGATACATTTCAGGCAATGACATATTCAAGTGTCCCTACTCTGACTCACTAATGTACTTAACCATCTGCTGAAGGGACTGCCTTTACTGGTGCAACGGGAGGTTAATCTCTAGGCCCATACAATCTTTGACCTCTGCTGCAATTGGCAGGAACACTACCAATTGCAATTTTCTTATTATGTACACATCTTCCCACTGGGAAATGGATGGAGACAGCTAGCTTGTTTCATGTACTAGTAGTAATAAACAGCTACCAAGTGACAATGGCTTTCATTCACTGTTGAATATGCATTGGTGACCTACAGCTGAAAAGCCATATATCCCATTGGTTGTGACCTAAACTTTCCAGTCCTTAGTCTATTCTATATAGGTTCTTATATCATGCTTATCTCCATAGTATCTGAGAACCTTGACTTCAGTTATATTACTCTGACAATTCCGGCATATTGTACAGTGGTAGAAATCATGTGACATAATTATTTCTGTGTAATGGTAATTTGTCATGAAGTGGGAATTTTCTGTACATTTTTTATGAATCCTAGGCATGCCTCAGTTTCCTTATGTATGTTGCATTGCTACCCAGTGGGTGCAAAAAGGTTAACACTGCTCCTGGAACAATACAGGAGACAGGAGATGTGTGGCTGGAATGACTGGGTCATTAAGGAACACTTGAAACCGACCCAGATCAACAGAAGATCCAACAAGACAAAAAGACACCCCCCCCCCAACAACTGAATAATCAACACCTAATCACAGGAAACTCCAGCAGGCAGAGGGGACCCAAAGCACCCTGTATTCACACCCTACACACTATTGTAATAATCTTTGTACTAAATATGCCTTATGACTTGAAAATTCGCTGATCATTAACATTCTTGCATGAAGTATGTACATGACGTGTATGAAGAGTTATGAATATATGCTGGAATTACGTTTAATGTGTGTGTCAACCAGGCATGTCGGGGGAAGGGAGGCAGTTAAATAGGTTTATCCTAAACAAGGGAATGTGTGTTTATCTCAATTTACATATAAGCAGTAAACAGTCCCATCAAAGACAGCAGGGGGAGGAGATGGCAGGAAACACCACAATTTGCATTTCAGCAAATACCAGTGGGGGAAGAAAGAGCATGGAGCTTCCTTCACCACCAGAATCCATGTTGTCTTCTGCGCAGCTTGAATGAACTTTACTTTGAGGGATAACCTTCAGAAGATTCAGAGTTACAGGCTAAGAGGTAACACAACCCCACACTGGTCTGGATTACATCCTAGAACATTACAGTGGTGCAGGGAGCAGGGACTACACTTGCTTCTGTATTCTGTTTAAGCTCCTTATTCTAATACCCAAAACACTTGGTAGCTTCTCTCCTGCCTACATCTCTGCCCTGATCTCCGTCACTATATTCTCTGCTCAAGATTCTCTCCTGACCACTTGTCTTCCTGTCATAGCCTTCTTTCACAAAACCTTCTACATCTGGAACAACCTCCCAGATAATCCGATATTCCTTTCTCCTTTAAGAAATGTATGAAAACTCACAGGTTGTATGAAGCAATCCAGCTGTTGTGACCACGTTCTTTTCTATTTTGAATTGTGCCTTTAGGTTCAAATCCTGAAGTCTGTACTAGGCAAAGCTCCCAAAGAAATCAATGGGAGCTTTGCCTGAGTGAGAACTGTGTGATTTGTCCCTTAGGACCAGGGAATTGTGTTTCATACACGGGAAATCAACTGTTACACAACATCAACAATCTATATGCTGCTATCAATAATGTTTATTTTAAAATGTCGGTCTAGACTCGTGGTGGGCAACTTGCAGCCCGTGGCCCATCAGAGTAATCTGCTGGTGGGCCACGAGAAGTTTGTTTACAATCATTGACCGTCTGCAGGCACGGCTGCCTGCAGCTCCCAGTGGCCGCGGTTTGCCATTCCCGGCCAATGAGAGCTGCAGGCTTCAGCTCCCATTGGCCGGGAACGGCGAACCGCAGCCACTGGGAGCTGCGAGCGGCCGTGCCTGTGGACAGTCAATGTAAACAAACTGTCTCACAGCCTGCCAGCATATTACCCTGACGGGCCGCATGCAGCCTGTGGGCTGCAGGTTGCCCACCACTGGTCTAGTCTCAACAATATAGTTAAATTTTGATTCTTACATACTGAATAAGAAAACAAGAGTTTTCATCTCTACATGTAACGACCTATATCAAACATTGCCTTATATTACTACTAATGAATCAATTCAATTTCCACAAATAATCATGTGGCAGTGAGTCTAGTCATTCAAAAATTGTACAACAACCCACAAACTTAGGCAAGAGAGGGAGAAAGAGACACAGAATTTTTGCCACAAAATAAATTGAAAAGTCCACTATGCAGACACAGCATGTCCTTAGGCTCAAAAGTAGTAAGCTAGCTGTATGTTAATAGGAAAGAAGGCATAGACTCTTCCCCCTATAGGCCCCGCAAACTCCATGGCAAGCTTGACCCATATTCTGCAGCAAGACACCTGGCTGATGTGACACTCAGTGTAGCAGATTAGAAATGCTGCTGCAGCAACTTCAGATAATTTTTTTTAAAATGAGGTTTTTACTGAATTAAATATGAAAATCAGTAATACAATCAGTACCATATTCCTTGTCAGAGCCGGTGCAAGGAAGTTTCGCGCCCTAGGCGAAACTTCCACCTGGCGCCCCCCACCCAGCCCTGCGGCAGCTCCGTGCCCCCCCCCCCCCCGCCCTGAGGCACCCTCCCCACGGCAGCTCCCCCCCTCCGGGAGCCGTGCGGCAGCTCCCCACCCCAGCTCACCTCTGCTCCGCCTCCTCCCCGAGCACGCCGCCCCCGCTCTAATTCTCCTCCCCTCCCAGGCTTGCGGCGCCAAACAGCTGATTGGCGCGGCAAGCCTGGGAGGCGGGAGAAGTGGAGCAGCGATGGCGTGCTCGGGAAGGGGGCGTAGCAGAGGTGAGCTGGGGTGGGGAGCCCTGCGGCAGCTCCCCGCCCCCCACCCTGAGGCACCCCCCCCGAAGCAGCTCTCCCCCCCTGCCCTTAGGTGCCCTCCCCCCACGGCAGCTCCCCACCCCAGCTCATCTCTGCTCCGCCTCCTCCCCGAGCACGCCGCCTCCGCTCTAATTCTCCTCCCCTCCCAGGCTTGCGGCGCCAAACAGCTGATTGGCACCGCAAGCCTGGGAGCCGGGAGAAATGGAGCAGCGACGGCGTGCTCGGGAAGGGGGCGTAGCAGAGGTGAGCTGGGGTGGGGAGCCCTGCGGCAGCTCCCCGCCCCCCACCCTGAGGCACCCCCCTCCCACGGCAGCTCCCCACCCCCCCGGCCTGGGGAGCCGTGCAGCAGCTCCCCAGCTCACCTCTGCTCCACCTCCTCCCTGAGCACACCGCCCCCGCTCTAATTCTCCTCCCCTCCCAGGCTTGCGGCGCCAAGCAACTGATTGGCGCCGCAAGCCTGGGAGGCGGGAGAAGTGGAGCGGCCGCTGCGCTGAGAGAGGGAGTCTGAGCCGCAGGTGTCAGCGCGCCTCCAGCAGCCCAGCCCAGGAACGCTGTAAAAAAAAAATTGGGGACACCGCTTTTTGGTGCCCCCAAATCTTGGCGCCCTAGGCAACCACCTAGTTTGCCTTAATGGTAGCACCAGCCCTGTTCCTTGTGTTGTTTAATTTTATGTTGGCCCTAATTTTCAATATGCTGCCGAATTCTGTGTTGAAAACTTATAACTGCATTGTAGAAGGGTTTTGGGGGGCTGGGGGGAGAGGAGACAAAGCTTTGGCAGCTGGGTAGGATGTTGTTGGGGCTAGTGGCCCTGGGGACAGTTTGGGAAAGTGGTTTGGGATTGTGGGTAAAGCATAGTATCTGGATGTTTCTGTTAAAATAATCTGTAGTAAAAAGTGAAAGACAAGGGTCCCAACAGAGAACTTAAGAGAATATTTAATATTCATGTACAATAGTTTCCAAAAACATTGCACTATGACACGATCAGATATCATGCAACTGCTGTACTAATCTCCATCAGGACATGTGTATTGCCACCAAGAGGTTAGGTTCCAGAATAAAGCAATAGGGATTCCAGCATTTTATGGCATGTTTGTTTTTAAAGAGAAGGTTACATTATATGTTTGCTTTGGGGCATGGGATGATATCAAATTGTGTATGTTTTACTAATTTTATGGCATGCTTTGGGAAAAGATAAGTGTGTGACAGGATTTAATTTCAAAGCCATGAATGCCACACTTTGGTCAAATTCTGGTCTTAGCTACAATGGTGAAAATCTAGAGTGGCTCCATTAAAGGAGATGGATGAATAATTTTGTAATTAATAATTTATTTAGGTCCTGATTCTCCACTACGGCCAAGACACAGCTCAGAGGTACGGTGGCTGCAGGGAGCCAGTTTCAGCTCCCTGATCTTCGGCCATCTGACTTCAGCAGAAGTTAGAGTGAGTAAATTCTGCCATAGACCTTACACCAGTGGAGAATCAGGCATTATGGATCTCTCTATTGCCCCTCCCCACCCCTTCTTCCCCTTTTGCTGGGGACAGGTGGGATGACTAGTGCCAGAGGCCGCACAGCTGTCAGGGTTCCACTCCTGGGGATTTCCTCTATGCAAGGGGAATTCTCCACAAACTATCTCCTGGCATATTTAGACCACTTTGCCACAGTTATATGGTGTAAACTGGCCTCAGTGGACTGGAGAATCTGGCCCTCCATGAATTTTGCCTGTCTTTCTGTTTGTGAAATATCTGTGACTAACTTGGATTTTTTCCACAGTTCTTCAACATATGATTTCTATGAATAAAATTTGCATTTGTAAGTTATTTGTGGGCAGTTTGTTTTGAATTTGAAACTTAAGAGGATATTTGTTTTGATTGGACACATCATATGATGTTTCTGTTTTCTGACTAGGGACCCTGCAAAACACTTAAACATGAGTCAAATTGACTTCTTTGGGACTGCATATGTAAGTAAAGTTATTCACATGTGTTTTCTGGGTTGGGCCTAGATGAGTGTGTCACGCTGTCTAGAGTGGCTCACAACTGTGAGTGTCAATCTCAGATCAGACTGTCAGAAAACAGGGCAGACACCCCAAAGTGGTGGTGTGTTTTATAATTAGATTTCACCAAGCCAGTAACAAATGTAAGCTCTTGGATCACTACATTAATCTTACCATGTAGTCACAGACAGTCCCCTTAGGCACTCCAGCCTATCCTGCCACCCAGACAAACTGGACTTAGTGATAATGGTTACATAAACCAAAAATCACATCGCATCAGGTTATTCCCAACCCCAAAGGATCAGCCACTTACTCTGGATCAATTGGTGCTTTGGATCTCACACCAAAGACAATGCTGACAGCCAATTCTATAGTAAACTAACTATAGGTTTACTAGCTAAGAAAAAAGAATTAGAGTTATAGAGAGGTTGAAGCAGATAAAATATAACAACAGGTGAGTCAAAGTTTATAAGTCCAAAATTATAGCAGTTGATGTAATAAACTGCTAGTTTCCCAAAAATCTTTTCAGGGAACCCAGATGTTTCTGGGGATCTCCACTTCACACTTGGTATCTTCCCTATAAGAATCTAAACACTCAGAGATTCAGGATCATTCTTTGAATCCATATTTATATCTTCTTCTCACAGAAGACAAGCTGACAGTCTCTCTAAGCACGTGCGTTTTCCTTTGATGCCGATGAGTAGGAAATGCAGACTGAGTCTGTGAATTCCCATGGTTGAACACAATGGCCCTCGCTCTGAAGTTAGCACTCTTCTTCATTTAAATTTCCAAGGCTCCAATTGCATTTGATGGGTAACTTAATTTAAGGGTATACACAATGTAAAAGGTAATGTAATAGCAAACAACAATCCTTCATTAGTTTTCATGAAGTTTACACATCAAGTACATTCTCATTTTAACACACATTTTTGACTAGGGTTAATTAGTTACAGGGATATACATCTAATGTGATAGCAATCAACAGGTTATAGATGAGTGAAGACAATATCATTAAACATTTCCTTTGAACTAAACTAACACACAAGTGAATTGGCCTGATTACACTAACCTTTTGAAACTCCTTTGATTTCTATTAGTATATGAATGAATTAGCCTGCAGCCCTGTCCTGAACTGGCACCAGGATAGACAGCATCACAGAGTGCAATTCTCAGGACTTGTCTACATGAACAGTCAGTACATGGCAAGCTGGGGTGTAAATCTACAGTGCACTAGCATGCCATACACTAACTGTCGGTGTGGATCCATTTCAAAGTGGAGTAGATCAAAGCACACTAGGAACTGATAGTGTACGGAAGAGCAGAGTCCACATTGACAGTTAGTGTGTGCCACACAATTGCACTGTAGATTTACACCCTGGCTTGTTATGTACTAACTGTTCATGTAGACATGCCTTTGTCTGGGGCAAATGTTCACTTTTATGATTTAAAAACTTTTTCTGAAAATATTTTCTTAAAATTCCCTTTTTCCCATGAACATCCAAGCCAGCAAACTTGTTTGCTAGAATAGTCTCAGAAAGGGAGCTCAACAGAGTTGCAAAAAAAGTCAAAACAAATTCATTTCCTATTTTTGTTTCAGTATCCACCTGACTGAGAATAGTATTTGGCCAAATGTCTGCAAACCAACCTTTTGTGTCATTTTGTGTAGCCAATTAATATTCTATTTTATTCGGTTTGTGTGGTATTCATAAAGTATTTGGAAAAAAGTTGAACCCATTTGAGCAACCTTTAGAAATCTGGAATTTCCAAAGACAGTGCTAATGTAGAGTCCATTCTTGTTAAGTGGATATCTTCTGAGATTTTACAGTTCTGAATGTGAACTACTTCTACCTTCTGGCAAATTATTAGTTTCCCTTCTGACACCATGTAATAGTTGAAACAACCGCAAGAACTTAATCACTCTTAGTAAGTTGCCTTATCTATCATTGCCAATAGGTGCCAGTATAGCAACTCGCAGATGAGATAGATACATGCAAGCTGCAAAATTTCTGATTACAAACAGGATAAACTAACAGAGATATTTTGAAGGGTGACATTAAATTGTTCCCTGAACAGTGTTTACTGTATTTCCAAGGAGACACTGAATGGTTACAAGAGAAGGGTATAGTTTTGGAAAACTGCTTTCTGAGCAGCAAAAAGGGGAAAAACTTACTCTCTTAAGGAAGCAGGAAGTTTCCATGTCATTCAGAGTGAATGTCAGAGCTCATGGGAGTTTTCTGTGAACAGAAGACAACCATTTGTCTTGCATCTGAAGAAGTGAGGTTCTTACCCACGAAAGCTTATGCTCCCCATACTTCTGTTAGTCTTAAAGGTGCCACAGGACCCTCTGTTGCTTTTTACAGATTCAGACTAACATGGCTACCCCTCTGACATTTGACTTCAGTAGATCTAGTCAATGTGCAGGCAGAACATTTAAAAGAGAGACAGCTTTCATAGTAAAATGCTTAAGCTTAAGGACAGTAGGGAGACTGGATAGCTCAGTGGTTTGAGCATTAGCCTGCTAAATTCAGGGTTATGAGTTCAATCCTTGAGGGGGCCCACTTAGGGATCTGGGGCAAAATCAGTACTTGGTGCTGCTAGTGAAGGCAGAGGGCTGGACTCAATGACCTTCCTTTCCAGTTCTAGGAGATAGGATATCTCCATATAAAAAAAATTAGATAGCTGAGGGCAGTAGTAAGAGGCTATACATTCCCTCACTTTTAGGTAAGGCCATGTACTTATGTGCTTACACTCACAGCTGCATAATTTACCTTTTTTTGCCAGGATGTCACATAAATCTGCACTGCATACATCTTAAAAACTATCAGTTTTCCTACCATTTTATAGCTTTGCAACTTGCCCACATACCATTTTAGGTGCACCACAGGCGAGGAAGAGGAGCAGAGGCTGGCAAGGTGTGTGAAGGACCAGGAAGCGTATAGTGGCATGAGGATCAAAAGGGGCTTACATACCTGGGGAAGGATTGGGGGATTCTTGCAGGAGAAGGCACTTGTCATTCTATAATTCCTGAGTGGCACAGAATATAAGTGGAGAACTCCACTACGGCAGAGCTTGGAACCCAGACGCCAGGTGCTTCCTCCTGTAAGCCTTCCCTCCTCCCCTCAGGACATTGCTTTACCCTCTGCTGCTGCCTTTTCTCTGCTCTTCCAAATGAGAAGCTTACAGTTAATGGAATGATTTTGTAGTCCTTCAGTTAATTAATGTATCACTGCTAATGAATCAATATTAACAAACTGTAATCATTCAGTTCCTATTGCCAAGTTCATATGAATGCTGCATACTTACTGCAGAAATGCCACATAAATTTAGGGCTTCGATGGAGGGCTTAGCATATACAATGTGCTGCATGGTACATGGAGCCTTGCCTCTTGGTACTAGGCAGAATGGGTCAGAACCAAAGCAGGTCAGAGGAGGCCAGCACAAGTTGCCATCTGATGACTGTTTTGTGGCCTGTGTGAATTAGATTGGTCTCAGTCCATGTTCATGGTAGCCAGTAGCCAGGGGAAGTGCTGCCAATGTTCATGCTTTTGCTATGATATCTGGCATTTTTCATAAAGCCTCAGCACCTGGAATCATGTGATTGTGTGAAACTCTCAGCCGTCATTAAAAGGATTGCAGAAGAAGGCTTGAAAATCTGAATAGGAAAGTCTAAACAACCAGAAGGCAAATAACCCACACCACCTCAACATTTGTTATTTTTAAACCAATATCCTGATTGGGGGTTGACTCATGATTTTCGAAGGCTTAAGGTTGGCAATAGTTTAATAATACATAATAAAACACACAATAAAAAACCGCCACCTCTGCAGTTGGTTGTTAGCAGTGTCTCTGTGGAGGATAAATTATTTAACTGGTATAGTGAGTGAACTCACCCACAGAGGTGGCCCATTGCAGATTGGAATTGACGCTCATTGGCAAGGTGGCACAGGAAAGCTAGCTCTGTCCTATATCTGGACACACAGATATAGGACTTCAGTTTTCACTGCCATCAGTCTGGTAGTTTCACCTCTACTCCATTTGTAATATAATGCAGTGTTGCCGATTCTTGTGATTTTATAGAAGTCTTGCAATATCTAGTTTTTCTCTAAAGGCCCCAGTTGATGTGAAGTGATTACAAGAGAATCCCAGCTTTCATTAAAAAAAAAAAAAAAAAAAAAAAAGGAAGTGTCTAGCCCTAGTAAGTTTCATGGTTGCAGAGAAAAGCTTGACAATGTGACCTGAGCTCACCCTAGTGGCTCAAAACCCAAAATAAAAACACCCTCAAATTATTAGTATTTTAAATCTCATGATTTTTAAACCAATCTCATGATTTTGGGGGCTTGACTTATGATTTGAGTGCTTGACTCATCAATACAGCAGGTATGACATGTATATAAGCAATATATATTTTTTTACCTGTTGTTCCTCAGGAAATATATCTTATTACTTGTTGCCTGCTGAGAGCAGGCTTGGGGTTATACAGACATGAGGAAACACTCGTCCTGGCTCCTAAGTATTATAATCTAATTCAGACAAAGACAAATCAGTGCAAACACACGGAGGTACTGTTATTACTTCAAGTTGGTTTTGGAATCTTGCAGTGGTTATTTTTGGAAGGCTTTATGGAAGAAATGTGTCTTGAGAAGGGAGTGGAAAATGGAATGTGGTATCTTATTAATTCATTCTGAGGAGCAAAACTTTAAACATATAAAAAAATGTAACTAAAAATCCTGAACAGTTTCTTAACACAGCAACCTTGACTTGTAAATTCAGTGCTCTCTTCAGGAAGGGGTTCCAACTTGAATTTGTACTAAATATATTGCACCATTTTACTATCACACACGACCATGCAGATTGCATGGAGAACAGGAAGTACAGCTGTGACATGAATTCTGATTACATTCTACTTCAAATCCCTAAGCTTGAACCATGTGTCTCCCCAGGTAAAAATATCTGTATTGTACTTGTAGAATTTCACATTAAAACGTGAGGATTTTTTAGTGTGTTAAAATGAATAGTTAATCTCTGGATCAGCAGTGCTAATGCTTTTGGATAATGTTTAGTAATTAGTTCATATTACTCCTTTGAAGGTTGAAGGAGACAAGGGTTAGATGTCTGAGTGACCCAAACAGCTGCATGTTGTCAGATAGTTTAGCTGTGCGGTGACTTTGTAAAATCATTCCAGTTGTTTATAGGTTTGTTTATCAACATTGCTACTGAGCATTTTTCATTATCTGCAACTAGATGTTAAACATGCTTTTGCACTTCTTTGACTTCTGTTGACTACATGTTACTTTATCTTGGCATTGTAGGTCCTTAAAGAGGAATCAAATTAAGGCTTCTGTGTCTGGCTATGTAACATGCATCCTGCAGTCACAAGAGCTTTCTTTTTTTAAACTGCAGTTGCTGCCCCCCACTCCCGCTTCTTTGGCTTCTCATCCTTTCATTATGCTACAGAACCCATCTGCCAATCTTACATCCACCACTGATTAATTGAGATGGCAATATTACACATTTGGGGCAATTATGGACAGATTAATTCAGCGTCTGTATCAGCTTTTACTGGTGCAGACTCTACTGATGGACAGTAGAGTCTGCACCAGTAAAAGCTGATACAGACGCTGGAGAGGAGCTGAAGTGACATGAAATGTTCTTTCTTTCAGGGACCCTGCAGCTGATTAGTACATCTCAAGAAATTGAAGGGTGGCCCGCTAGGGGATATGCTGATTCAGCATATCGTCACTAGAATATAGACTAGTGGGCTGCTCTGAAACTAAAGCTGCCCACCTCCAGCGGAAACTCCAGAGCTGGAGATTGTGTGGGTATGAAACAGTCTCTTAGGGACAAAGAATACCAAACTGGCAAAAAGCAGGGGCCACTCAACCTCTCTTAACATTTAGACCAATCTCAGACACCAACACTTGATATCCTGAGCCACTACTATGAGTCAGAGCCCTGACAACCATCATGGGTGGGGAAAAAGGTATTTATCAAAAACACGAGTGACCAAAGTCAGGAATGCCTTCTCTGAAGACAAACTCTGTCCACACCTCTCAAGTGTGTGATAGATCAGCCAGTAGAACAGCTTGGAATTCCCCTCCCCCCCAAGGAACATTTGATATGTTTTCAAAAAATGAAAACTTTTTTTTTTTTTTTTAGTTTTCAGCTACCAAAAACTGAACTTTATGGTCAAAAATACCAAGAACCAAAACATTTTGGCTTGAGTGAGTTTGCTTTTTGATTGATCAGAAAACCAGAATCTTTCAGCAAAAAAATTCTATTTTTTTAAAGAAAAAAAAACTCCTATTCCTCCCCCCAAAAAAGGTTTTACAGAAAATTTCCCACAGCCTTACTGGCTAGTTTTCCAGTAAATAGACTGAATACTAATAATGACTGCCCCATCCCTAATGTCCCATTCCTAGTCAAAATCACTAGAAAAAGTGGCAAAGACTGTACTTCATTAGTATCTATCCTCTGCCAACATCTGTATCCCTCTCAGTCAAGAATGTGACCAAGCTAAGGGACAGAGATGGCAGCAGAAATAGACATCTTCCATACAGATATGGTCAAATCTCTGTGGTTTGGAAAACTTTTTCACACAGAAGCCTACTTGCAATAAGAAAAGCTAAGAAGAACAAAGAGGATGAAGGAGACAGAAGGGACACACTGAGGAAAAAGAGAAGATGAAGAGGGGAAAGAGAGCAGCGAAAGAGAGAGAAGGAAAAACAAAAATGCCAGACAAAAACACATGTGACTGAAGTCTAGGAGAGCAGGAGTGGAGCGCACTTTGGCTTTGATTCTATTGCTACTCTCAATTTACTGCATTTTGGTGCCTAACTATCACAATCACTTTTGCTGTATAACATACCACTTCAGCTTTAAACTAGAAGAAGAGTAAGAAATAGCTATATATAAACGGGGATATTCTTAAGGAATTCATCATTCATATTTCAATGCTTTTATGCAATGACACATTGGCTGGCAATTAAAAAATTTGCCTCTAATTGTGCACATGGAAATAAGTGTGTGCAGGAGTTTCTGTGTACAAAAAGGCTTTTGTGCATGCAAACAGTGTGTCTGTATACACCATTGGAGTCTAGGGAAAGGCCAACTGGACATACAGTCCAAAGGGCTAATTTCTAACCTGAGATTTTAAAGGTAATGTTTGTTTAAATACATCTGATGGGGGCAGGAGGTTTTGATTTGTTTTTTAAAACTTGGTTTCTTTGGGGTTTTTTTAGCAGCATTTAATACAGTTAATCTGTTTTGTAGTATTGTCTGAAATTAGGTTAAACTGGTTTAGTTTTAATTGAGATATTCAAGCCAAATATCTGTAAAATTAAATCCTATTAAGAATGGAATGTTATTGATATATCCTAGAATTGTTTTGGGTATTTGTCCCTTTCTGTTAATTTATTATGTATGAATATTGTGATAACAGGTGTCACTGTTAACATAGTCTTCCAAGTTGTTTTCTTTAGTGTGCAAGAAAATGTTCAGTCTTGGGCAGACATGCCATTTAGTTGTTAGTAATTTTAGTTATGCAAAGCTCTGTGTAGAGGAGGTGGCCCTTGGAAAAGGAGCTGTGGGAGCAAGCCAAAGAGTTTGCTGTCTGCCTTGGTCTCTGATTGGTGCCAATTCTTGAGGCAGAGTTGCTCCCTGGGAACCAGGCACTAGGCTGCCATTGCTGAAAGAAGGATCACCTGCATGCTGTTTGACCAGCTCTGCTCCAGGACTGGTGTATGTGCAAATAAAAAAGTTGCATTTACCCAGACTCCACTGTGACAGGTCTCCCCAGGGTGCCATCTGGAACTGGGGTACCTCTGAGCCCTCTGACTCACCAGCCTGGGCTCCCTCTCAGCACTGCGTTGCTGTGACATGCTGTGGACCACTCCTGCTCTTACACTTTCACCAGCACAGGCAGGGACACACCCAGCTGCAGTTGCATGCAGGCTTTGGCCAGCCACAGCATGAACCAACAATAGAGAGGCTGCAGCCAAAATAACCCCCAGCTCCCCATCCTAAGACCCCAGAGCTGTACCATCCTGCCCTGGTCAAAATCCTGACCAGTATGAATTTATTACTCAGTTCGCCTCTCCCTCAATGTGTAGAGGAATATGCACAATACACTTGTGTTAAACCAAACTGAGATTTCCCCCCAGCACTTCAGTCAAAGGCACACTGGTTTAGATTAAAACATAAAACAAGTTGATTAACTACAAAAGATAGATTTTAAGTGATTATAAGTGATAGCAAACTGATCAAAGCAGATTATCTAGTAAATAAACAAAACTGCAAACTAAGCTTAAGATACTAGAAAGATAGGATATGAATTAGCAATTTCTCACCCTGACTGATGATACAAGCAGGTTTTCAGATTCTCAAGGCACAAGCTGCACTTGCTTTGCAGCTTGGGCTCCCCACCCCCATTCCAAGTCCTTTTCTTCCGGAGCTTCTCTCAGGTGTTGAGTTTTGGGGGAGTGAAGAACAACTGATGATGTCACTCCCTGCCTTATACAGCTTTTCCATAGGGCGGGAACCCTTTGTTTCAAACTTGGTTCCCAGACCAGTCTGTGGGAAAATACAGGTACCCAAGATGGAGTTCAGAGTCATGTGGTCTGGTCATATGCCCTGGCAGAGTCATGGCATTGCAGCCACCATTATTTACAGACTGGCCGAAACATTTACAGGAAAGCCAAGCTATTCCACAGCCCATTGTCTTTGTTGATGAGCCATTAGGACTGTCTGGCTTCTTCATGGTTGTACCTGAAAGGCTGGCTGTGGGTGTTTTCCAGAGTAAGCCCATTTGAAATACAGATTCATAGTCAATATTTATAACTTCAGATAAATAATGATACATGCATACAAATAGGATAATCATATTCAGCAAATCATAACTTTTCCAATGACATCTCACATGACCCATCTTGTACAAAATGCATCATAATTATGCCATAATCATATCAATAATATTATTATGATGAATATGGGGCATAGTGTCACATCCACATCACTGGTTTCTCTTGCACTGGGAAGCTAACCTGCAAGTCACTGGATTCTACTGCTCCTGGGCAGATGGGTGATGCTGGTATTGGAATGGGACACAGGTGTCAGAAGAAGATAATATCCTGGGGTATTACCCACATTTTAGATTTATCCTGCAAGCATTTTGCTTTTGTCTTTTTTTATTGTCTTTATAATACTGCCAGATTACCAAAAGAAAGACGGACCAATGGATTTGTGACATCTAGGATAGATTATAATTTACTGTACACCACTATTGCCTGATTTTACAGCCAGTTCTAAGAGACTGAAGCTGACATGCTGCAACTAGAGCTCCTATTGCAGTGGTCCCAAAACTTTTTACTTTGCACCCCTCCTTATCCCTGTCCCCCCCCCACACACACACACCCCACAGTGGTGTTTGGGAACCAGGGGCTGCGACTGGGAGCAGGGCCATGGTTGGGGCTGGAGCTGATATCATGGCTGGGCTGGGATCCAGGGGCTGAGGCCTGGGCCTAAGCTGGGGATGGGTCTGGGGATGGGAGTGGGGCTGGGCCAGGAGCAGACTCGGGGCTGGGCCGTGGTCGGGGTTGGAGGCTGGGGGCAAGGCTGGGGCCGGGAGCTGAGCTGCAGCCAAGCTGGCAGCCGGGGCTGTGGACAGGTGTGAAGCCACAGCTGGACCAGGAGCCAGGAGCCAAGGTCGGGGCCGCAGCTGGGGGGTGGGGCTGGAAGTGGAATCACGTCTGGGAGCTGGGACCGGAACAGAGCTGGGGACAGAGTGGGGCTGGGTGGTGCTTCCTCCCACCCCCTGTGGGGGACTGGCCTGTGCCCTGCCGTTCCCCCCTGAATGTTCCTCCGTGCTCTCCTCAGGGGCGCACCCCATAGTTTGGGGACCACTGTTCTATTGTATCTGGAGTACCTAATTGTATATTACTCTGTGAATTTGTTGGCTGGTCTTAAATATAACTCATTTGTTTGGGGCTTGTGCTTTTTAATGTTTATACAACAAAGTTGAGATATGTTTCTTGATATTTGAGGAAATGAATCTGTTTTAATTTTTAATTAAAAAAATGAAGTGGAGTGTATGTTAGAGGCAGCTTTTGTGTCTGAACTTCTAGTTACCCAGGGCCATTTTGTAAAGGCAGCTGTATAAATGTATTTTTAGTTTATTATTTTTTATTATTACTTCACGCTTGGCTAGCTCCCAAAATGACTTTTTAGTACTTATACAGCTCCTTCTCTTCTGTGCTTTGCTAAGTGTCTCAGTTAGAGACAGAAGTATGCTAGAATGTATTGAAGCCAAGAAAGCTGAGATAACAAAGGCCGTTTCCCTTTTCTGCAGAGAAGAGAGTGAAGATAGCTGGGCCACGTCTACACTGGGTTTTTAGCCATCAATATGGATACACTGTTGCAAACCCCTAGAGTTTGCCCAGTGGAGCTAATTGCACTCTCTGGGTGTAAATAATGTCTTCTCTAAGGGCTTGCACTCATGCAGCTATGCCAGTGGCTAAAATCCCGGGGTAGACAAGGCCTTATTTCAGCAAAACTCCAATGAATGTGTGACAAAGAACAGGAGCATTTCCTGGCACTTGATGTGCAATTGGGGTTAACTTCCAGGGGCATCTAAACTGGCTCACAAACGGCATGTGGCTCTGGTAAAGTTAAAGCGCAGCTTGCAGAGCCCTACCCTGCCCCCCATTCTCTGTCTACCAGACTAGGGGGAGGTGGGGGCTTTGGCCTTTTGTACTGTGGCGGTGTGGTGGGGGTAGGGGCTTCTGCCCTGTGGGGAGTGGGGTCTCGCGGCTTTGGCCCCGCGGGATTCAGCTGCCGGAGCTTGGGGCTTCAGCCGAATTCATCTTGCTCCTTCCATGGGACCTACGGGGAAGGACTAGAAAAGTGATTGTTGGGAGACAGAAGAAAAAGAATGCCCTGTGGGATAAATCCAATCCTTATTTAGGCAAAACTCTCATTGAGCTCAGTATGGCATAAGGACTGCACCCTGCATACACTAGTGTTGTTTAATCTAATTGCATGTTGCAATAGAAAATACCACTGGGTCCCCCTGTGCATCGGAGCAAAAGAGACTAAGAAAGGCCATTTTGCAGCAGGGTTTTTTAAATCTATAGACTTCACTGAGTGGTTGGTTAATTCGTTAGCTAACTGAGCGATTTCAGCAGAGGAGGAGAAAGAGTCTGTGTGGATTTCTATAAGCAAGTGGAAGGAAGATGTTGTTGCAGTGCTTTTGACTCAGCAGACTATATAGATTTTGGTGATCAAAGACTGTAACTGAGGGTATGTCTACACTACGGGATTACTCCGAATTTACAGAATTCGATTTTTGGCAACCGATTGTATAAAGTCGAGTGCATGCGGCCACACTAAGCACATTAATTCATCGGTGTGCGTCCATGTACTGAGGCTAGCGTCGACTTCCGGAGCGTTGCACTGTGGGTAGCTATCCCATAGCTATCCCATAGTTCCCGCAGTCTCCCCCACCCATTGGAATTATGGGTTGAGATCCCAATGCCTGATGGGGCCAAAAATTTGTCGCGGGTGGTTATGGGTAAATGTCGTCAGTCAATCCTCCCTCCGTGAAAGCAATGGCAGACAATCATTTTGCGCCCTTTTCCCTGGATTGCCCGGGCAGACGCCATAGCACAGCAACCATGGAGCCCGTTCAGCCTTTTTTCACTGTCACCGTATGTCTACTGGATGCTGCAGACAGACGCAGTACTGCAGCGCTACACAGCAGCATCCCCTTGCCTTTGCAAGTTGGCAAAGACAGTTACCAGCCATACTGTACCGTCTGCTGCTGTCATGGGTGCTCCTGGCTGGCCTCGGTGAGGTCGGTCGGGGGCACCTGCACAAAAATGGGAATGACTCCCCAGGTCATTCTCTTCTTTAAGTTTTGTCTAATGGAGAGTCAGTCCTGCCTAGAATATCAGGCAAGCCTACTAAAGAACCAGAGAGGCAAACGGCCGCTCCGGGTCAGAGCCCCAGACATCCCGCAGAAATGATGAGCTGCATGCCATTCTAGGGGGTGCCCCTACAACAACCCCACCCGTTGCTTCCCTCCCAGGCTACCTTGGCAGTTATCCCCCCATTTGTGTGATGAAGTAATAAAGAATGCATAAATTTGAAACATCACTGACTTTATTGCCTCTGCAAGCAGAGATCAAAGGGGGGAGGGGAGGGAGGTTGGCTTACAGCGAAGTCGAGTGAACCACCATTCTGCACTTGCTCAGCCTATAGCTGAAAATGGGAATCTGTGATAAGCACTAGGATAGAAGCACAGGCAGGACTGAATCTCCATTTCTGTGTGGGCCTTTGGTTGACACTGGTAAAATACAAAATGTCCCAGGATATGTATGTTGGGGGACAGTTCTAAACGGCAGCTTTCTTTTTTTATTTGCAGCAAAATGTAGAGGTCTAAGTATCTGATTGTGAGCCCTGGGAGCAAGGGGTAGGCTGGGGTAGGTGCAGGGCCGGCTCTAACTTTTTTGCCACCCCAAGCAAAAAAAAAAGAGTGCCGCCCCGCCAAAACACACCCCCCCCAGCGCCGTGCCGCCGAAACACCCTCTCAAGCACCGCACCGCCGAAAAAACCCCAAAACCCCCAAGTGCCACGCCGCTGAAACACCCCCCAAAGCGCCATGCAGCTGAAAAAAAACAAACCCGAGCGTCACGCCGCCAAAACACACACCCCCGGCGCCGCCCCGCCGAAACACCCCCCCGAGCACCGTGCCGCTGAAAAAGAAAAAAAAAAAAACCCCAAGCGCCACGCCGCCGAAACACCCCCCCGCACGCCGCCCCGCTGAAACACACCACCCCCCGAGCGCTGTGCCGCCGGAAAAAAAACCAAATCCCGAGCGCTCCGCCACCGAAACACCCTCCCCAGCGCCGCGCCGCTGAAACACCCCCCCCGAGTGCCGCGCCACCTAAACACCCCCGCCCAAGTGCCACGCCACGCCGCCGAAACAAAAACAACCCACCCCCCGAGCGCCACCCGGCCGAAACAAAAACAACAACAACAAAAAACCCGAGCGCCCCCCGCCACCCCAAGATTAGCCGCCCCTTACAACGTGCCGCCCCAAGCACGTGCTTGGTCGGCTGGTGCCTGGAGCCAGCCCTGGGTAGGTGCGACCGCATGGTGCTGCCGACTGGGAGAGCAGCCTGA
This sequence comes from Emys orbicularis, assembly GCF_028017835.1. Taxonomy (NCBI): domain Eukaryota; kingdom Metazoa; phylum Chordata; order Testudines; family Emydidae; genus Emys; species Emys orbicularis. The sequence goes on along the minus strand of NC_088683.1, from coordinate 259,105,462 downwards.
GGCAGAAGCCTCCAGCTGGCATGATATTCCAGGCAGGACTGAATCTCCATTACACAAAACTTAAAGAAGAGAATGACCTGGAATCATTCCCTTTTTTGTCCAGGCGCCCCCAACTGACCTCACCAAGGCCAGCCAGGAGCACCCATGTCTGCCCAGGCGCTCCCGACCGACCTCACGGAGGCCAGCTCACCGAGCACCCACAGGACGACGATGACGGTTACCAGTCATACTGCACCGTCTGCCGTCCACAAGGCAAGGCAAGGGGATGCTGCTGTGTAGCGCTGCAGCACCGCGTCTGCCAGCAGCATCCAGTAGACATACGGTGACAGTGAAAAAAGGCGGGAAACGATTTTTTCCCCTTTGCTTTCACAGAGGGCGGTGGGGGGGCCTGACGACATATACCCTGAACTACCCGCGACAATGTTTTTGACCCTTCAGGCATTGGGAGCTCAACCCAGAATTCAAATGGTTTTCGGAGAGTGCGGGAACTGTGTGATAGCTACAGTCATCAGTCTCCCCTCCCTCCGTGAGCGTCCATTTGATTCTTTGGCTTTCTGGTACGCTTGTCTCAGCTCCTTAAGTTTCATGCAGCACTGTGTTGAGTCCCTGTTGTGGCCTCTGTCCATCATGGCCTTGGAGATTTTTTCAAATGTTTTGGCATTTTGTCTTTTGGAATGGAGTTCTGATAGAACAGATTCATCTCCCCATACAGAGATCAGATTCAGTATCTCCCGTACGGTCCATGCTGGAGCTCTTTTTTGATTCTGGCTGTGCTGATGAGCTCTGCATGGTCACCTGTGCTGATCAGCGCTCCACGCTGGACAAACAGGAAATGAAATTCCAAAGTTCGTGGGGCTTTTCCTGTCTACCTGGCCAGTGCATCCAAGTTCAGATTGCTGTCCAGAACGGTCACAATGGTGCCCTGTGGGATAGCTTCCGGAGGCCAATACCGTCGAATTGCAGCCACACTAACCCTAATTCGAAATGGCAATATCGATTTTGGCGCTACTCCGCTCGTCGGGGAGGAGTACAGAAATCGATTTTAAGAGCCCTTTATGTTGAAGTAAATCACTTCGTTGTGTGGACGGGTGCAGGGTTAATTCGATTTAACGCTGCTAAATTCGAACTAAACTCATAGTGTAGACCAGGCCTGAGACTCAAGTGACTCCTCCTGAGCTTTTGGGACCTCTGAGTTACTTCACACTGTGTTTCTGTGGGAACTGACCTGTTTAGACTGAATTTGTTTTCTTTATGTTTATGTATAACTGTGAAAATAATGTATGTTATAAAGTAGCCATGTTATGTTGCAAAAAATAGGTTGTTATTGTTAATTATGTTGCGTTATCATTATAAGATTTCATAAAGTTGGTACTTAAGAATTAAGTTAATTTCTTTTGGACTTGACGGTGGGGAGGTTGACCCAGTGCAATCCTTACTGAAAATCCTCAGTAACTGAATTCTGAGTCTCCTGTGCTTTTCTATGGGAGTTGTTTTATGGCACTTAGAAGAAGGGCAGTGAAGTAAACTCTAGATCACCCCACGGTTACATAATCATATTTATTCTTAAGGTGAAACATTACAGAAAAAACATAAAAACAAAAAACAGGCTGAAACACTCATTGAACATACTAGAAGTCACCCATCACTCTTATGAAGCCCTAGTCAGGCTTTCCAACCCTTCCACAGGATTGGGGCCCCTCATTTGCTGAATCAAAAGAAGGCTCTTTGTCAGTTCAAACTCATCCTTTTGTACCGTAAGCCCTTTCTTTGTCTTCTAGTCTCTGGAAAACCAGTTTGAACCAGTATATCCAAACTGTTGCAGGGAGGGAATGGTATCTCTTAAGAGCTGTTTAGTCTCAGTAGCATATCTTAATCACCTTATTTCCCCCCCCCCCCCCCCCCCACACACAGTGTTTTTAGTTCTTGGAGGAGCTGTAGTAACCTTCTCCCATGGAGCAGAATACTGCCATACATACGCCATTCATAAATTTAAGACAATGGTCCCCAAAGAGACTGTACGGGATTGCAATATCTGTCACAGGAGTTAATGCTGATAGGCCCCTTTACATTACTCTAGGAGAGTGGTCTCCTACCTTTTTAAGCACAAGATCACTTTTTGAATTTAAGTGCAACTCAGGATCTACCTCAAAGAAAATGTAGAAATAACAGTAATCACACAAACCCAAACACCCTTGCCCCACCCCTGCCCCGCCCCTTCTCTGAGGCCATGCCTTACTCACTCCATCCCCGCTCCTTCCCTCGCTCGCTCTCCCCTACCCTCACTCACTTTCACTGGGCTGGGACAGGGGCAGGGGGTGCGGGCTCTGGGCTGGGGCTGAGGGGTTCAGAATGTGGGAGGAGCTCCAGGCTAAGCCTGGGATGGGGGTTGGGGTGCAGGAGGGGGTTCAGGCTCTGGGAGGGAGTTTGGGTGCAGAAGGTGGCTCAGGACTGGGGGAGGGGTTTGGAGTGCAGGAGCGGGGTGCTGGCTCCAGGAGGGGGCTCAGGCACTGGGTTGGGGTGCAGACTCTGGGATGGGGCTGGGGCAGGGGGTTGGGGTGCAGGAGGGGGTGCGGGCTCTGGGAGGGAGTTTGGGTGTGGGGGGGCTCAGGGGGTTGGGGTGCGGGAGGGGCTCAGGGTGCGGGCTCCAGCTGGGCGCCGCTTACCTCAGGCGGCTCCAGGGCGGCAGCACAGAGGGGCTAAGGCAGGTTTCCTGCCTGCCCTGGCCCCGTGCTGCTCCTGGAAGCGGACGGCATGTCTGGCAGCGGCTCCTGGGATGGGAGGGGCAGGTGGCTCCACACACTGCGCCCGTCTGCAGGCACAGCTCCTATTGGCCATGGTTCCCCATTCCCAGCCAATGGGAGCTGCAGGGGCAGTGCCTGCAGGTATGGGCAATGCGTGGAGACCCCCTGCTCCTCCCCCCGCAGGAGCTGCTGCTGGATATGCCAGCCGCTTCCAGGAGCAGCTCTTAAGAGCCTGCCTTAGCCCCTCTGTGCCGCTGGACTATTAGCAGCCGATCTCCCTGTTTGGCTGCAGGAGGGTTGGCAACCCTATCGCGATCGATTGGTCGATCATGGAGCATCTGACAATCTGAGTTTCAGTGACTAAGACTGAGACCGACTGTCAGAGGCTCCACGATTGACCAGTCGATCGCGATTTACCGGTTGGTGACCACTGCTCTAGGAAATCTAAGGCTGTCATAGTGCATGCCTGCACTATAGAGCCCCCTGCTGGCTAAGCAAGGACCTGCAGGCACATTTCCCTCAACACCCTCTCTTGCCGTTCAGAAATAAGAAGCTCGCCTCCAGAGTCTTTAAACACTGTTCCCCCGTTATCCTGGAGTCTATTTTATTTAGATCATAGAGCTTCCCCAACAGATCACTCCTTTATGACCAGGGGTCTTAGCCCTCCCTCTTGGGGTTTTAGTCCTGCTCCATAGATCTTCTCCTCAAGTTTGAAAATCTTCCCAGCCCTCCTTCTCAGGGCTGGTGTTTTCTGTTGGGCTTCTTCCTCCTCGGAACAGGAGGCCCACAGCTCCCCTCGTTGGGCTGGTTAGTGACTCAGTTCTCATTCACCTGGTCCCTGTCTCCCAGCCATCCCCAGGCTCAGAGAGTTCCATGAGCAGGCAGCCCTCTCTTGCTGGTCTATCCCTCTGTCCCAGAGCTGCTTCTTCTCATTGGGTGAGAGAGGGGAACTCTGCTTTCTGTACATGATTCCAGGTCCCAGGACCTTAGGGGAAAACCTGTGCTTCTATTACCTTAATGCAGACCATTCCCCTGGGATTGCTTCCTATCCCCCCACATTTGCCTTTCATTTCCCTAGATCTCTGAGACGCCCTCCCCCCCAAAAAAAACCTTAAAAGGGACCACACTATAAGGTGGGGTGCAATGACCCCTAGGTCCTACTACACGTAAGTGAACAGACCACCCCGCCACAGGACCTCATGGTCTATACTGTTATTCTTCTATTAAGCTTTTGTAATTTTGTTAGTGCTTGCATACAGAGGTCAGAGCTGTCTTATGAAACATCTGACTGAAAGAAAGCAAAGATGTAGGGGGCCTAAAATCAGACCTCTTTCAAAAATCATAACACTTCTTGCTGACACAACTTCTGCTACCAGTTTTCGCAGTTTGCAAAAATATTTCATTTTAACAGTTGAGGATTCTTGTGTTTTTGGTTACTCAAAAATGCTAGTAAGACTGATGACAATTCAGCAATGGCCTTCAGATTTGTCTTGTCAAACTCAAACACTGGTAAATCAGAATCAAATACCGGTAAATCATGGTTTGTCTGGGTATGGGTGATTAACCAGAGGTTGTGTGCAATTTATAGATTTTAAGGCCAGAAGTGAGAGTTATGATTACCTAGTCTGATGTTCTGCAAAACACTGACTATGTCTTTGGTTATAGCAACCTGTGGTAATTGTCTGCTGTCTCATCTGCTGATCCAGCATTGACAAAACTAAAATCTCAGGCGTCTTCTCCAGCACTTGGTTTGAGTGTTTGTCAAAGTGACTACTGTGAATTGACTTCAGCAATTCCCATTGCCTTAAATAACAGAAAAGATTAGCTTTTCTTTCTAAAACCATTGGCCTCTGACATTTGATATCTGTAATTCTTTTTTGTCTGTATTTTAGATTCAGCTACAGCTTCTCCCTCACCCCTCTGGATGATATTGACATTTTTTCCCCCATCACATCCTTTAGTATATGATCCTTTCTTGTTCCCTCTTTGTATTGTATCACTTTCCCCTTGTTTTATCAGATAAGTTCTGTAACCCACATACAGTAGAACCTCAGAGTTTCGAACACCTCAGGAATGGAGGTTGTTCATAACTCTGAAATGTTCGTAACTCTGAACAAAACATTATGGCTGTTCTTTCAACAGTTTACAACAGAACATTGACTTAGTACAGCTTTGAAACTTTACTATGCAGAAGAAAAATGCTGCTTTTAACCATCTTAATTTAAATGACAAGCACAGAAACAGTTTCCTTATCTTGTAAAATAAAATTTAAACTTTCCCTTTATTTTTTTAGTAGTTTATGTTTAACATAGTACTGTACTGTATTTCCTTTTCCCCCCCTCTGCTGCTGCCTTATCGTGTACTTCCAGTTCCAAATGAGGTTTGTGGTTGACCAGTCAGTTCGTACCTCTGGTATTTGTAACTCTGAGGTTCTACTATATTTTACTCTTCTTAATCTTCTTTCATTTTGAGCTTTGAAAACTGCATGCTTCTATTTAGAATCTCCATGATGCATAAATCATTGCTAGGCAGATAATGGACTGTCAAATCATATTTTTGTAATTTTAACATAATTCTTTGAATTCTTGGTGATATAGATGTGTGACTTATAAAGCCAGCACTCTGTGGATTTTTGGTCTACTCTGTTTAAATAGTGATTTTAATTTTCAGCATTCCAGATTGCAGTGAAGGTGAGTTATCTAACTGAAGATAAGGAAGCTGGCAGTCTCACTTGCCTCTGGTTTCAATAGTTCAGATAGTGTCCCGTTGTGCAGATGTCATCCAGGCTATTCCTTTCAGTGAGGCTGTGTTTCTGGTAGCTTGGCTTTATTTTTTGTTGGCCAGCAAAAGTCAGCTTTGAATTTGCAAAGTGTAAGGCGGTTCGTGGCTCTCTCCCCATCCGTCAGGACGGGAGACCACACCCCCTCGCTACGACACTTCCGGAATGCTTCGGTTCACGGGAAAAATCAGCTCACAGTTAATGTCCCAGGCCTGCCGTCAGGCTGAGCAGTGATAAGTTGATAGGCCAGGAGCCCTCAATCAGGGCGGGGCGACACACAGTTAATGACTCTGGCCAGTGGTCTGGGAGAGCCGCAACAAGTCAATCTGCCTGGGCCCTCAATCAGGGCGGGGTAGTAATCCGGTAGGGCTCTAACCTTCAGTCAGTTGGGCAGAGCTATAGAGAGTCTATTCGCCTGGGCTCTTCAATCAGGGCAGGGCAGCAATCCATTCAAGTAAGGGGCTCTGGCCTGCTGTCAGGCAGAGCAACAGTTCAGCCTAGGGGAGATTAGCTCTCTGGTTGGGAGAGTCAGCAAACCATCTGCGCCCTAGTGCAGGCCTCCTGACCACAAAGTGGGGAGGCTGCCACCTCTGATGGTGGGGGGGCAGGGCATGCAGGCCCATCCGCTTCACTGCGTCCCAGCCCGGGGCCATAACAGTAGCGGAATGGTCCACCACTGGGTCAGCGGGGAAATCTGATCGCAACACTCTGGCCGACTTGCAATCAGTCCCTGGGCTCCTTCCTACACTCCCAGTGCAGGAGTACCTGGGTTCTAGGGTTGTCGTCAGTCTCGCTCAAGTAAACGGCAAGTGGCAGCACCAACAGCTCCTCAGTGTCCCCAGTGTCTGGCAGCTCTGGAAGTCCTTCCGGGTCTCTGGCACTGTAGCAGCCTCCGTCATATCTGGGCTCCAGCAGCAGGAGAGAGACATCCTGCTTCTCTGGCAGCTCTGCCCCAACTGAGCTAGAGGGCTGGCCTTTTATAGTTCCAGTTCCTGTTTCTGCTCCGCCCCTCTGCTTCCGGCGGATGGCCATGGGTATACCGGTTCTGCCTACCAGGGGGCGGTCGCGGCTCTCTCCCCGTCTGTCAGGGTGGGAGACCACGCCCCCTCGCTACACAAAGATTTGCTCGAAGTTCAGTGCAGCAGGCTAGCTGGAGAGTTTAACTGGTTTGCTTCTAAGCTCTATCTTCTGTTCCTTTGCAATGCCAATGTTCCATTGAAATTGCAGTGGAACAATATATGGCAGTTATGGCTAGGGTTGCCAATTTTCTAATCACACAAAACCGAACACCCTTGCCCCGCCTCTACTCCAAGGCCCCGCCCCTGCCCTGCCCCTTCCTGGAGGGCTCCGCCCGTGCTCACTCCATCCCCCCTCCCGCCGTCGCTCGCTCTCCCCCACCCTCACTCACTCGCTCATTTTCACCTAGCTGGGACAGGGTTGGGGTGTGGGAGGGGGTGAGGGCTCCAGCTGGGGGTGCGGGCTCTGGGGTGGGGCCGGGGATGAGGTTTGGGGTGCAGGAGGGAGCTCCAGGCTGGGGGGGTGGGGCCGAGGGCTTCAGAGTGTGGGAGGGGGCTCAGCGCTGAGGCAGGGGGTTGGGGTGCAGGAGGAGGTGAAGGTTCTGGCTGGGGGTGCGAACTCTGGGGTGGGGCCAGGGATGAGGTTTGGGGTGCAGGAGAGGGCTCCAGGCGGGGGCTAAGGGGTTTGGAGTGTGGGAGGGGGTTCAGGGGCAGGGGATTGGGGTGCGGGAGTGGGTGTGGGGTGTGGACTCCAGGAGGGAGTTTTGGTGTGGGAAGGGGTCAGAGCTGGGGCAGGAGGTTGGGGTGCAGAAGGGGGTGAGGGGTGTAGGCTCCGGGTGGTGTTTACCTGAGACTGCTCCCAGAAGCAGCGACATGTCCTTCTGGCTCCTAGAGCCAATGGGAGCTGCAGAGCCAGTGCTCGGAGTGGGGGCAGCGCGTGGAGCCTCTGTGGCCGCTTCTATACCTAGGAGCCGGAAGGACATGCCGGCCACTTCCCGGGAGATGCGCAGAACCAGGTAGGGAGCCTGCCAGCCCTGTGCCAACTGGACTTTTAACGGCCCAGTCAGCACCGCTGACCGGAGACGTCAGGGCCCCTTTTTGACCGGGTGTTCCTGTCAAAAACTGGACATCTGGTAACCCTAGTTCTGGCCTGTGTTTTGCTTCATGTACCAAGTGCACTGGGCAGAAATGGAGTAATGAAGCTGACCTAAAATTGCTGCCCAACTTCTAAAAGTCTGGTGCTTTATTCTGTCTCTTGCTGTAGGCCGCCCTTATGGATTTTCAGCAGAATATGTCACATATTCCCTCCCCTCCCCACAACTAGGCATCTGTATTCTTGTTTACAGTTCAGAACCTGCTTGAATACTTTCAGAGAAACCCTTCTCAGTATCAGCTTCTCCTTCACTCCTTTTCCTGCCAATGCTGCACACTTCCTATGTTTTAAAAACAATCAGAGGGCTAGTCTTTAATTACCAGGAAATCAATCCATCAACACGACTGCTTAGTATTCAAAACTTCAAGGAATAACACGCTGCAGAGATCATATTTTCCTCTTTATATATGCAGGGTTTTTTTAATGTATGGTATATTCATATTATTTGGTTAGGAGAAGGAGTGCTGCACTCCTACTGGCAACATATTAATATTTCTTTGCCTGGGTTAAGAATTCAGACTTAATGATAAGCTCCTCGTTGGCAAACTCATTTATGCTTGATTTTGGGAGCACAAATGGCTGTTATGGAGGAGCAGCTTCCTCTTCATCTGAGCACATCCTGTGTTAGTTAAGTGCCTTAATCATAAACATATGTTACAGGAAATACGGTCATAGCACATAGTCTCCTTTTTTCCTAAGACTTATGACTAAAGGGCACAGTCAGTGTTGGTGAGTTTAAAAATTAACATTTCTTGACAGTCATCTGATTTTTCAGGTTCTGAACTTTCAGAACAAAGCATTTCTTGTACTATACATACACACCGCTATGACATTCACAGTTAAGTATCTGTGCCACAGCGATATGTACCATTTTAATTAAGGTGAAATGGACTGTGAGCTGCATGGGGAGGGGGCGTTGTTTGTTTGTTTTAATTTTCAGCCTTCAAAATGTCTAAGGTTTGAGGCTTAAGGGGGCTGACCCTACCATTTTTTTTTTCTAAAAAGAAGCTATTTCTGTTTAAATCAGTGGAAGAATGACCTCTGTAAAATGCCTGTGCCCTTCCTGGGCAGGGCCGGTTCCAGGCACCAGCTTAACAAGCAGGTGCTTGGGGCGGCCAAGGGAGAGGGGCGGCACCTGCGGCAATTCAGGGGCGGCAGGTCCCTCACTCCCTCTAGGAGCGAAGGACCTGCCGCTGAACTGCCGCCGCCAATCGTGGCTTTTTTTTTTCTTTTCTTCCAATTGCCGCCGCTGATTGCGATCGCGGCTTTTTTTTTTTTTTTGCTTGGGGCGGCAGAAATGTTGGAGCCGGCCCTGTTCCTGGGACTATATACCAATGCTCTCAAACATAATGGGAGAAGTGTATTTGAACACAAAAATACTGAACTCTTCAAAAGTTCCTTAGGCTATGTCTACACTATCATTTATGTCAGTGTAACTTATGTCGGTGGTGTGAGGTGTGAATAAGGCACCCCCAAGCGATGTAAGTTACACAGGCCTAAGCGCTGGTGTGGACAGCGCTATATACCACCACTCATTGGGGGTGGATTAAGTCAACAGGAGAGTTCTCTCCCGTCGGCTTAGAGTGGCTACGCTAAAGAGCTTACAATGGCGAAACTGCACCAATGCAGCTGCACCACTCTCTAGTGTCACCACAGCCTCAGTTACAATCTTGTCCATCTTATGCCGCTAGAGATAAAAGTCTGTCACCATTTCTATTTCAAAACCCTATTTTCCTTGTGGTTACTTTTGCTTTAAACATTTTTTCTGAGATACAGCTCTGCATATCAGCCTCGGAGTACACTTTCAAAACAGCCTTGTGCTTTTTAAATTACAAGGATACCTACAAAAAGGTACTATTACTTGCATAGAGTAGTATCTACTCCTTGAGTAATCCCACTGACTTCAGAGGGTCTTCTTGATGAGTAAGGCACTCCTCCATGTCAGTAAGAATATGGAAATCTGGTCCTTAATATTTAATAATACTTAATACATTACTAATTAAGGTCTACTCTCACAGTTGTTATGCTGGCAAAAATCCCATTAAGTTTAATAGGGACTTTGCCTGAGAAAGAACTGAAGGATTGAGCAGTAGTTATTTACAAGTCAGGTACACTGCATATTCTTCACTGCATGCTTAAATAAGCATATCTGGAGTCATATTGTGACAGAGCCATACTTCACATTGATATGACTCCTGCTACACCTTTGAAGAAACTAGGGTGTTAGCTTAAAGACCATAGGCTAAAGCCATGTCTCCACTACAGAGTTTGGTCGACAGAGTTTATGCCGCTTTAATTAAACTGCTGTTGCATGTCCACGGTATGCTCCTTGTGTCTGCAGAGTACATCCACACTAGCAGCTCTTGCATCGACACAGAAAGCAGTGCACTGTGGGTAGCTATCCCACTGTGCAACTGGCCGCAGGATGCTTTGGGAAGGGTTTGCAATGCCTCATGGGGCAGGTACAGCATCACATGATGCAGGTTTCTCATTGCAGGAGAGAGCAGGATTTCCACCTTAATGATTTTCTCTTTGTTGCCAGAGCGGAGTGACAGGCTCAGTGGTCAGAACATCCTGGAGCTTTGAAAGGGGAAGGGCTCATGCCTGTGTAGCTGGATGCAGGAGAGTTGAGTTCAAAACAGTGAGCAGAGTGGTCACGGCGGGCATTATGGGATAATGGGAAAGGCCAGATATGGCAACATAACGAACGGCAGTGTCTACACTGACACTTTGTTGCTTTAACATTGCCGCAAAAAGCTTTATGCCTCTTGTGGTTTTATTTTGTCAGCAAAACAGGAGAATTTTGCTGACAAAAGTAGCTTTGTAGTGTGTACACCCAGTAGCGTAGCTAGCGGGGTGCAGGGGAAGCAGTCGCTTCCCCCGCCTTTCCAAAAGCGGCGGGGGGGGGGGGGGGGGCGCAGCATGCGGCCTGCAGCACGGCCTGGCAGCCACGGCCGGAGGAGCGAGGGGGGGCGCAGGTTGGCGGCCCACAGCGCGGCCGGCAGCCATGGGGGGGGCGGCGGGCATGGCCAGAGGAGCGGGGGGGCGCGGCCGGAGGAGCGGGGGGCGCAGCATGCGGCCGGCAGCCGCAGCTGGAGAAGCGAGGAGGAGCACAGGCTGGTGGCCCGCAGCACAGCCGGCAGCCATGGGGGGGCGGCGGGCGCGGCCGGAGGAGCAGGGGTGGGGGTCCATGGGGTGGCACGGCAGGGCCGGAGGAGCCATGGGGGGGGGTGCGGCCGGAGGAGGAGCCAAGGGGGCGTGGCCAGAGGAGGAGCCAAGGGGGGGCACCTTTTTTATGTTTGCTCCCCCTCCTCTTAGAAGCTGGCTACGCCACTGTGTACACCTCCACTGTTTTGTCAGCAAAAGCTAGCTTTTGGTAACAAAACTGTATAGTGTAGTAGACTAGGCCTAGATCCTGACGTGATCTCTTAGACCTAAATACCTTTGTGGGTCTGGGCCTTAGCTTTTAGTCTGACAGAAGCCTTAGGTCTGGTCCAAACACAAACTTGTAACTTTAAACTGGACTTGGAAAGTCAGTCAGTTGACTGGTCAAATACTATCAACTGGCCATGTATTATCTAACCCAGGGATGGGCAAACTTTTTGGCCCGAGGGCCACATCTGGGTGGGGAAATTGCATGTAGGGCAATGAATGTAGGGCTGGGGTGTGGGAGGGAGTGCAGTGTGCAGGAGGGGGCTTAGGGCAAGGGGTTGGGGTGCAGGAGGGGTGGTGTACGAGGGGGCTCAGGGCAGGAGGTTGGGGTGCAGGAGGGGGTGCGGAATGCAGGAGGGGCCTCAGGGTAAGGGGTTGGGGTGCAGGGTGCAGGAGGGGTTCAGGGTGCAGGCGCCGGCCCATCACCGCTTACCTTGAGTGGCTCTGGGGTGGCAGCGGTGCACAGTGGGGCTAAGGCAGGCTCCCTGCCTGCCCTGGCCCCGCTTGCTCCTGGAAGCGGCCAGCACCACGTCCCTGCGACCCCTAAGGGATAGGGGGCAGAGGGCTCCATGTGCTGCCCTCTCCTCTGGGTACCTCCCCCAAAGCTCCCATTGGCTGCGGTTCCCCGCAATACCGCAGGCCGGATCCAAAGCCCTGACAGGCCAGATCTGGCCCATGGGCTGTAGTTTGCCCACCCCTGATCTAAACAGTAAAATATTCCAGCAAGAATGCCCTGATGTAGGTGCTCGCCTACCTTTTTCATTGCATCACGGTGCCATTTGTTAGCAAGCCTACTTAAATGTCTTGATCACTCATTTTTTTACATGCTGAGGCCACCTGTTGAGAAAAAGATGAACTAATTGGAAGCTGAGTATCTTGATTGGCTGGAATATTCTCGAACAAACATTGTATGTATGTATATCTTGATTTGTATACCAGGCCATCAATGTACATGGTTAAAAGACACAGTCCCTGCCACAGAGTTTACAATCTAAACTGATTAGACAAACATACAGAAATGAAGTCTGAATGGAGTGGGGAGGGAAAGGAGGGTTCACAGTCATTAAACTTATTTCCCCAACACAAAGAGATGCACAGCCATTAAGCTGCTTCAAGAGTTGGCCTGCTGCCTACCTAGCATAAATGCATTTTAAAATGATCTTTTGCTTTTATAGTGGCTATGTGTTTGTTTTATTTCTGTTTAACTTCATTTTTGTTTTGCAACTGTTCAGTCTTGAATAATGTTCCCATTTAAATGCTAACCTAACATTGCTAAGAAGGTAATCATAATAATTATTCTTTCACTTCTTTAGAACTTCATTTCAGTTGAGATATTTATGCCTAATTACAAAAAACAAAGTACTTAACTGAATTATTTTAACTCAGAAAAGTGTGAGGCTATGTCTACACCACAAACTTGGGGTGATGTAAGTGTAACCCCTTTGGGGTTTAAAGAGCATGGCCCCTTTAAATCTTTTTCCTAAGGGGGGAAGTGCTGATTGTTCTGGAAGGAGGAAATGCTGTTGGGGGATGGGGAGCAGAGAGCGAGGGGAGAGCGAAAGGGTGTGTGTGTCTGAAGCTCCAGACAGAAAGGCGGCAGCCAGCAGGCCCTCACAGAGTGAAGGAGACGAGCCTGCTTGAAACCTGGGAGGGACAGAGTGGCCGATGGGAGCACCCCAGGATGGGAGCCAAGAGGAGCATTGTGCCAGGGAGGAATCGCCCAAGAAGGACAAACTGGAGCTGGACCCAGTAGCACTGCTGCCCAGAGCTGCATGGGGTTGAGTACTGGGGCTTGTGACTTTGCATTGGGAATAAGGAGGGCGACTGTTAGCTAGTTAAGTGGGGAGGGCATCGCTCTGTGTGGCTTTGCAGAGAGCTGCAGAAGAGGGCACCGGAGGGGTTTGTTGGGGAAAGTTTACTGGCGCCGAAGATGACCAGGAGCACCCACGACTCACTGCCAGATTGGAACTTTGCCCAGGACTCCTGAATTCTGTGTGCAGACACATTGCTCAGTGTCTGCCTTTCCAGACTGTGGTACCACTGGGCCTGTGGGGCCTTGTGTTGAATGTTTCATTGGTCCCCCTATATTTCTCCCTGTTGTTTTTCTCCTTTCATCCCTCTGTAAATAAATATTTCCCTTTCCTATATTCATTGTACTCTTCCGGTGTGTGTGTGTTCACTTTGGGGGGGTTGGAACAGGTGCCCCTGGGGTGGAAGGGACTTTCCTTGCTGCATTCCTGCGCGCGCCTTCTCTTGGCCAGAGCTGCCTGCAGAGCAGACTCTATCTTGGCCTCGAGGGCGCTAAAGTTACACAAGTTACGTAAAGCTACCGCAGTTAGTGTATTGCTCATTTGTGTGCCTACTTGGCTGCTTGTGTTGGCACTATGTGTACTTACCAGGAGTGCCTGTGTTGATGCACAGTGCGTTGCACCATGGGTAGGTATCCCAGGGTGCCACTCGCCACCATATGGTGCACTCATTGTCTTTTGGGAAATTTTGGCAGAAAAGAGCCACAAAGTGGTGACTGGGTGCAAGGGCTCCAGTTCCCATCATGCAACTTTCTTCATCCCATAATGCCACCTATATCCCATAATTTTTGCACTTTTTAAAAAAAATCCCACAAACCTGCGTAGCACTTTTTGCTGTTCACCTTCTCTGACAGAAGCATGGAGCCTGCAAAACCTGGCTCTATTTTTATGAAAGTTGCAAACACAGCATGAATGATCCTCCAGTATTTGTAGAGCCGCAGGAAGAACTGCAGCAAGGTGAGGCATGATGATTTCTTTGAGGACAGGTTGTTGAGGGACATAGTGAAAAGCAATTCCAAGTTGCTGTTGGCGTTAACGGAGCAGTTGCAGACAGTGGAGCGCTGATCCTGGGCCTGAGAAACGAGCACTAACAGAGTTGGGACAATGAGCAATGGCTGCAGAACTTTCAGATGAAAAAGGCCATCTTCCTGGATCTGTGTGCCAAGCTCACCTGAATTATCAAGTGCATGGACACCAGAATGAGTGCTACACTGACAAAGGAGAAGACAATGGCGACCTCACTGTGGAAGCATGCAACACTGGATTGCTTCTGGTCAGTGGGCAATCATTTTGGAGTTGAAAATCCAAAGTGGGGGCTGTTGTCATGCAAATGTGAAGGGCCATTAATCATATCCTGCTACACAGGACTATGACTTTCAGCAATGTGCAGGAAATAGTGGATGGATTTTCAGCAATGGGGTTCCCAAACTGCAGTGGAGTGACAGATGGAAAACATATCCCTATTTTGGCACCAGCCCACCTTACCACAGAGTACATCCAGAGAAAAAAACTACTTTTCTATGGTTATGCAAGCACTGGTGGATCACCGGGAATGGTTCAATAGTATCAGTGCTGGCTAGTAAGGGAAGGTGCATCTTTAAGAACACAGGACTGTTCAGAAAGCTGCACCGACTGGACAATTACCATTGGGGAAGTTGAAATGCCAATAGTGGTCCTGGGGGACCCAGCGTACCCTTTGCTCCTCTGGCTCATGAAGCCATATGCTGGCCACCATGACAGCACCAAGAAAAGATTCAACTACCAGCTCAGTAGATGCAGAATGACAGTTGAATGTGCATTTGGTAGGTTGAAGGGATGCTGGCGCTGTTTACTCACAAGACTGGATCTCAATGAGAAAAATAATCCAATGGTTATAGCTAGGGTGTAAAGCGATTAAAAAAAATTAATTGCGATTAATTGCATGATTAAAAAAATTAATCGTGGTTAATTGCGCTGTTAAACAATAATAGAATACCATTTATTTAAATATTTTTGGATGTTTTCTACATTTTCAAATATATTGATTTCAATTATAACACAGAATACAAAGTGTACAGTGCTCACTTCATATTATTATTTTTATTACAAATATTTGCACTATAAAAAACAAAAGAAATAATATTTTTCCATTCAGTTAATACAAGTACTGTAGTGCAATCTCTTGATCATGAAAGTTGAACTTACAAATGTAAAATTATGTACAAAAAAACTGCATTCAAAAATAAAACAGTGTAAAACTTTAAAGCCTACAAGTCCACTCAGTCCTACTTTTTGTTCAGCCAATCTCTTAGACCAGTGTTTCCCAAACTTGGGATGCCATTTGTTTAGGAAAAGCCCCTGGTGGACCAGGCCAGTTTGTTTACCTGTCGCGTCCGCAGGTCCGGTCGATCGCGGCTCCCACTGGCCGCAGTTCGCTGCTCCAGGCCAATGGGAGCTGCTGGAAGCAGCAACCAGTACGTCCCTCGGCCTGCGTTGCTTCCAGCAGCTCCCATTGGCCTGGAACAGCGAACAGCAGCCAGTGGGAGCCGCGATTGGCCGGACATGTGGACGCGGTAGATAAACAAATCGGCCCGGCCCGCCAGGGGCTTTCCCTAAACAAATGGCGTCCCAAGTTTGGGAAACACTGTCTTAGACAAACAAGTTTTTTTACATTTGCAGGAGATAATGCTGCCTGCTTCTTGTTTACAATGTCACCTGAAAGTGAGAACAGGTGTTTGCATGGCACTGTTGTTGCTGGCGTCGCAAGATATTTACGTGCCGGATGCGCTAAAGATTCATATGTCCCTTCATGCTTCAACTACCATTCCAGAGGACATGTGTCCATGCTGATGACAGATTCTGCTTGATAATGATCCATAGTAGTGCGGACTGATGCATGTTCATTTTCATCATCTGAGTCAGATGCCACCAACAGAAGGTTGGTTTTCTTTTTTGGTGGTTCAGGTTCTGTAGTTTCCGCATCAGAATGTTGCTCTTTTAAGACTTCTGAAAGCATGCTCCACACCTCGTCCCGCTCAGATTTTGGAAGGCACTTCAGATTTTTAAACCTTGGGTCGAGTGCTCTAACTATCTTTCGAAATTTCACATTAGTATCTTCTTTGCATTTTGTCAAATTTGCAGTGAAAGTGTTCTTAAAATGAACAACATGTGCTGGGTCATCATCCAAGACGGCTATAACATGAAATATATGTCAGAATGCGAGTAAAGAGAGCCAGAGACATACAATTCTCCCCCAAGGAGTTCAGTCACAAATTTAATTAACACATTTTTTTTAACAAGCGTCAACAGCATAGACACATGTCCTCTGGAACGATGGCTGAAGCATGAAGAGGCATAGGAATCTTAACGCATCTGGCAGGTAAATATCTTGTGAGGCTGGCAACAACAGTGCCATGCGAATGCCTGTTCTCACTTTCAGGTGACATTGTAAACAAGAAGCAGGCAGCATTATCTCCTGTAAATGTAAACAAACTCATTTCTCTTAGCAATTGGTTGAACAAGAAGTAGGACTGAGTGGACTTATAGGCGCTAAAATTTTACATTGTTTTGTTTTTGAGTGCAGTTATGTAACCAAAAAACCACTACATTTGTAGGTTGCACTGTCACGATAAAGAGATTGCACTACAGTACTAGTATGAGGTGAATTGAAAAATACTATTTCTTTTGTTTGTCATTTTTACAGTGCAAATATTTGTAATCAAAAGTAATATCAAGTGAGCACTGTACACTTTGTATTCTCTGATGTAATTGAAATTGATATATTTGAAAATGTAGAAAAACATCCAAAATAGTTAATAAATTTCAATTGGTATTCTATTGTTTAACAGTGTGATTAAAACTGTGATTAATCACGATTAATTTTTTTAATCACAATTAATTTTTTTTAATCACGTGAGTTAATTGCAATTAATTGACAGCCCTAGTTATAGCTGCCTGTTGTGTCATGTATAAGATATGTGAGATGAACGGGGGGGGGAGGGAGTTGTCACTGGGATGGAAGTGGAGCGGCAGTCTGCTGAGTTTGAATAGCCAGAGATTCAAGGGACATTAGAAGAGCTCAACAGGGAGCTGTGTGGCTGAGGGAGGCTTTGAAAGAGCACAGCAGTGTGGTGTGGAGCACTCTCTCACCCTGAAGTTTTCGGGACTCTTAGGAAGTGTGTAGTGTTTGGTACACATTTATGAATATCACACTGTCTTTGTCTTTTAATGCATCTATGAATTATGCAATGCTTGCTGTATATTTATATGTTTTTCACTGAACCTATGAGTTCTGTGGTCATGTAGAAGTATAAGTAGTGGGTGTTTGAGTAGTGCTAGGCATTCTGAAGTGTATGTTATGATGTAATAGATGAATTTATTTTCAAAACTAGACATTTATTGTGTACTGAAAGCAGTGCAAAACATTAACATGCAATTAAAAAGCAAATACAGTACAAACTTCTCAAATGAATTAACGGAACTTTAAAATTAGAACAATAGAAAACATTCCTGTCCATTTTGGCTTCATATACACCAACCGTAGTTCTCACACGTCAGTGAATATGAAGCTGTGGTTGTCCTTACTATCCCCTGCTATGGAGTGTAGGGGCAAGGATGCAGTCCATGATGTCAAATGGAATATTGGGGGCTGTGATAAATGAAGGGGGGGGTAGCTCCCTTTTATGGACACCCAGTTAGCTATAAAATTCCTCTTAGTAGCTGTTCTCTACATGCTTTACCTGTAAAGGGTTAAAAAAGTCCAGGTAAAAGGAAGGGAGTGGGCACCTGACCAAAAGAGCCAATGGGAAGGCTAGAACTTTTTAAAACTGGGAAAAAAGCTTTCCCTTTGTGTGCTGTTCTTCTCTGGGAAAGAGGGGAACAGGGAACAGTTATGCTGTGATAAGCTGAAGGCCAGATATGAAAATCATCAGATCATGTTTAGAACTACTTATTTAACAACCCAGATAAGTAAGTAGATCAGGAATGTTTAGAAAGACACGATTAGGTTTATTTCTTTATGGCTTGTGAACGCCTCTGTGCTAACCACAGATGCTTTTGTTTTGCTTGTAACCTTTAAGCTGAACCTCAAGAGAGCTATCTTGATGCTTAATTTTTGTAATTTTTTTTTTAGATCTAGCAAAAAACCTAAGTTCCAGATGTATTTTCTTTCTTTTTGTTTTTAATAAAATTTACCTTTAAGAACAGGATTGGGTTTTGTGTGTCCTAAGAGGTTTGTGCATATGTTGTTTAATTAGCTGGTGGCAACAGCTGATTTCCTTTGTTTTTCTTTCTCAGCTCTTTTCCAGAGGGGGGTGTGTGTGTGTGTGTGTGTGTGTGTGTGTGTGTGTGTGTGTGTGTGTGTGTGTGTGTGTGTGTGTGTGAGAAAGGGCTTGAGGGTACCCCACAGGAAGGAATTCCTTTCTGGGTTCTCTAAAAAAGGTGGTTTTTTGCACTTGGGTGGTGGCAGCATCTACCCATCCAAGGTCAGAGAAAAACTGTAACCTTGGAAGTTTAATACCAGCCTGGAGTGGCAAGTATTAATTTTTAGAATTCTTGCGGGCCCCCACCTTCTGCACTCGAAGTGCCAGAGTGGGGATTCAGCCTTGACAGGGGCATATGGAAGTCCTAAAATGGAGTTCTCCATTCACTGCAAAGTGAGGCAATCCCATGATTGTTGGGACCTGTAGGTCAACAAGAATCTGAAGCATTTGTGTTTACTGGCTGAGAAACCCCATTATGTCCTGGTGCATCTCCCCCTCCTTTTCCTGCTGGGATTCCTGGGCCTTTCTCCATACTGTCTGCCACATTCACTCTCTAGGCCCTCTGTTCATGGTCTGATGCAGCACTGGCTTGCAGGATCTTGCTGAACATAATCTCTCTAGTCCTCTTCTTTCTCATCCTCATCAGGGTCAGGCATTCCACGGGTGTGCAGTAGCTACAAATTAAAAAAAAAAAAAAAAAAAAAGGACAGATGTATCATTGTATTTACAGTCACAATGGAGAGTGAAATATACCTGTCAAAATTCCCTTCCCTTATTGCCATAAAAGCTTAAAATAAGACATGCTTGTTGACTCTGCAGCTTTGGAGTGCTTTTGCACAGAACTGCTCTCCAACTCCAGGCATGGCAAATATGGCCCGCCAGAGGTGAGGGGATGTCAGAAAATGAAGAGGGAATTGTTTAGTTGCAAGAAACAATAAATTTTCGGCCCCCACTTCCATGGGTATGAGTACAGGGCAATGGCACTGAGTACTGGCACTATTTTTCACAGGCGGTGGTGATTTTAGCTGATGTCTCACACCCGAGGGTAACATAGGCACAGGCATCCTGAAGCCTCCCATCTCAGAGCCTGCATGCCACTAACCTGATTACTGCAATGGTGCTTGCCAAAGTCATCGTGGACTGACATGGGAAAGTGTTGTGCCATGGAAGAAGAAATAAGGCTGCCAACCCTAAAAAACTTCAGGGAAGGATTGCAGAGTACCCCCATGAAAGTTTCATCGTGATCTCTCAGAAGGGACATCTCTGCGCACATAAACAAAATGTTCTGCTCTGCATACTCCCCTCCGCTCCAGGGTGTCAGGAAGCAGGGCCTGTAGCAGAGCTAATCCTTAGGCAGCCTCATCAGTACAGCTGGCCTGCAGCAGGCTGCCTAATTGGATGAGCCACCTGATTCACTGGAGGGTCAGGCAAACCAGCGCTTAAGCCAGCAGCTGCTCATTGGCTGCTCAGTGCTCATGCCCACCACTGTGCCTGCTCCTATTATGTTGTTCCTGCTGCTCCTGCCTCACACCTGGCCTTGCCTCTGTCCTACTCCTGCCTTGAATCCTGCCTTGCCTGCTACCCTGCTTGCTACAGTTCCTGATCTCCAGCTTGACCCATGGCTTCTGACTACTGACTCCCATTCTGACCCTAATCCCTGTTTCTGATGCTTGGTTCCCGATACCTGCTCTGATGACTAGGCCTGATGCCTGCTATCATGGGGCTGGTACCCCTTCCCCCCAACACCCCTGGTCACCCTGGGGGAGGGGTAAGGGCATGGTAGCCCCACAGTTAAGTCAATATGTTTGCACTCAGCCACAGGGCTTCGTAGTCCAATGGCCAGGGTCGACAGAACTCCCCTTGTCTTCAGGGAAGTGAGGCCTGTTGACTCTGGCCAGTGGGACTCCCCTTGGCAGCAGGGAAGCATGGCCCAGTGGCCAGAGCCAATGGAAGGGGGATTTGGTGGGCCACCTGCAACACACCAACTGCTGCAGGGACACTGGCTAGTCCTTCCCTGGGCGGCCTCCTGTCGCTGGAGGGTCTCAGGGGCAGTTGTAGTTTCTCTAGGGCATCTGCAGGTTCCTGTCTGGGCCTCAGCATCTCCTGCTCCCTCAGTCCAGGTGCCTGGCTGCTCCTTGGCTGGAGCCAGCAAGGCACATCATTCCTCCTCAACAGTCCACCCAGAGTGAGCTAGGCTGCTCCATTTTATACTACAGCAACGATTGGCGCAGGGTTGAGGGGGCGTGGCTTCTGCTGCTAAGAGCACTGCCTTAACCCCTTCTGCTCCAGTGCAGGGCCAGTACACCCCATCACACCTGCTCTGACCAGTAGGCTACGCTGCCCTCATCCCGGTTACCTGACACAGGGAAATGAAAAGCAGATAACTCTTTGAGTAGCACTAGGCATTCTGAAGTGTATGTTATGATGTAATACAGATGACTTTACCCGTTTGTTGTACCGCTATCTCTTCTTGTATGAGTAAAACAATGAAAAGTTGATACTTCTGTTTTGTTAACTTGGGGTTGGGCTGGGTGCCATCTTTACATTTAAACATTCTAAGGAAAAATGCATGCACACGCTTACCTGACGTTCCTTCCCCTTCATTGGGTTCATCCGTGCTTGGTTGGCAGGACTGTCTAGATTGTTCTGGAGTCTCAAAAAGATCTTGGCTTGTGGCATAGCTGTCTCCCCACCCCCGCCATGTGTCCTGCCACGCCCCCCTTCCTCACTGTTCATGGCAGGGGTCTGTGTCTCAGGCTCCTCAAAGGTACTGGAGCTGCAGGGTGGTGGTGCATTTCTATGGCATGCATCTCTTGGTAAAAGCAGCAGGTCTGGGGCTCAGCATGAGATTTCTTGTAGGCCTCCCTGGGCTTGTGGTATACCTGCCGCAGTTCCTTCACTTTCACACGGCACAGCTGCTGATCCCTGTCTTACCCCTTCACCTGCATCCCCTGTACAGTTTTTTCACAGATGTCCACATTTCTACAGCTGGTCCATAGAACAAGCCTCAGACAGCCTCTTCTTCCCACAGGCCCAGGAGCTTCCCACAGGCAGGAGGACACCTAGAGTGCGGAGCTGGCATGATTGGTTTGGCAGTTGCTCAAAACAATGGAGAGCTGCTAGGCGTGCTCACTAAGCTGGACAATCAGGAAAAGGTATTTCAAAAGTACATGGGGGTTCTAAAGAGAGGGGTGGCTTCCAATCTCTGTGACCTCTGGGCAGTGGAGTTCATATTTGTGACCAGAACAGACATTGTGGGACAGCTGCTGGAGGACTGTTAGTGTCAACATAGGTCACAGAGTTTTGACACTTGCACGGTGTCAACCATGGGTGGTAGGTGAAGGTGCCGTTAGCCCCCAGCTCCTCTCCCTCTACCCGAGGCCCTGCCCCTCCCTTTCTTCCCCTCCCCCATGCAGCCGCTGGTCCTGGAGCACTGGGCAGGCAGCGCGGCTGGAGCGCCCCCAGCTCCAGCGCGCTTGGTGAGCGGTGTGGCTGGAGCATCCCCAGCCCCAGCACGCCAGGCGGGCGGCGCGGCCAAAGCAGCCTTAGTCCCGGAGCACCGGGCAGGTGGCATGGCCGGAACGGCCCCAGCCCCAGAGCGCTGGCCTAGCGGCATGGTCCCAGCATCCCCAGTGCTGGGCAGATGGACAGGTGGCATGGCATGGTCCCAGCCCCAGTGACCCAGTCCTGGGCCTTGTGCGCACTGGTCCCAGCCTACCTGCCCCAGCCTCTCGGCCACAGAAGAGCAGGAAGGGAACTGGAAGCAGGCAGGAGGGGGTTTCGGGGCTGAGCGTGAGCAGGGTCACGCAAGACTGTTTGCGGAGGCACAGCCTTCTCCTGCCTATACTACCTGCTGCCCATGGTGTCAACCTCAGTAGGTCAACCATGGCTCAAAGCTGCTTGGGCAGGTGGGGTTACTGCCTTGCTGTAACAGTGTGCTTGTGTTGGCTGGAGACAATTTCAGTGTAAACACATGCACAAATAGGTTGACGCAAGACAACTTACATCGACCCAACTTTGTAGTGTAGACCAGGCCCATGGCTAAGTCTATTGGAGACCATAAAGTCTTGCTCTGTAGTGTTACTGTTGTTAATATTCTAATAAGTTAGTGCTTTAAAATATTTGACCAATATTTGACTGGTCATTTGGCCAATTATTTTGGACTGGTCATATGCCCAACCCTATTTTAAATTTGTGCAGTGTCTCTTTGAAGATAAACCCTTATTGACCTCAATAGGCAAAATCCTGAAAGGCACAGAGCACCACTCGCAGGGACCAGATCATCCTCTCCTGTGATTACACCCACAGGAGGGGTCTAGGGGAAAAACATCCACAAGGTTCCCTTCATGTTGCTCCATAGGGGTGAAAGGAGAGCTAGTGCCCTATAGAATGGGATGTGAGTCCTGTAGGAAGCCAGGCCATCTGTATGGAGGATCTGTGCCTCTGCAGCAGTGGATCCCCCACCCTCCCCAATTCAGTTGTTGGAACAGCCCTCTACAGGGTCCAACAGAAGGAGGTGGGACACTGCTGTGGTGGAGGGGGAGAGCCAGCCTTACTTGAAGAATGCTATCTATGTGCAGATTTCGAGGGATGATCCTTGCAAAGGTTGGCCAACACTCCATGAGCATGACTGTTTTCTCACTTAACTGGTGTACAATTGATGTAATTCCATTCAGTGAATTACTCCTGATTACACGAGACATATCTTTGGAAGCAGAGATATACTTTATTACTTCCACACAGGCTCTAAAGGGATGTGATAAGAGGAACACAGTATGTTCAAGCAAAGAGGAAACTGAATTTGTTTGTGTATATTCCAAAAAAATAAAAAAAGGCCCTGTATCTAAACACTGGAGTGAGAAACAGATGTAGCAACAGATGTTGTTAAGGGTGCCTGTGAGTTTCCTTTGTAACCCGCTTTTTCCAGTTGCTCATAACTTTCTGAAACTCTCACCTTTTCTGATGAAGTATACTTTATATGGTCTCTGCCAAAGAGACTTATTTTTTAAGTCTGAGCTAAAGTAGTTCAGCCATTGAGGGGATGAATACACTTTTCTCCATGCTAAAACAAAACAACTACCCCACTTGCAGCCTCTCTTGAACAGCTTTCATGCCAACAGAGCTGCTGGAACAATTTTTTATGGTGAGGGTGCTGAGAACCATTGAACCAAACTGTAAACCCTGTATAGAATGGAAACCACTTCAAAAGGCACCTCTAGTTCCAGCACCTACGAGTGTTAATATATGGCTAAGAGTAAAAACTAGAAATCTGATAAGGAAATAAAAAAGCTGTTAGTTTCTTGTTGAAATAAAAGGGCAGACCCTGAAGTTATGTCTGAATGTTTAGTCAGTATTCTCTCATGCAAAACTCCTACTGATTTAAATAGGAGTTTTGCCTGAGTGATGACCTCAAGATTTATTTCCCATGTCAGCTACGTTCATTTAATAATCCAGTTTTCCAAGAGTGTCTGAACAGTAGACACAGATTTACATACTGATTGTAATGATGCTAAAAAAAAAGTATATATTGATGACTGGGGTAGAAGTTGGTCTGGCTAATAGTATGATCTAGAACAGGAGAGAATTGTGAGGAGATTGTACAAAGTGTGTTTGATCATGCAGGAATTGTTCTCAATTTTTATGGGGATTTTTTTGTACCATTTGCAGTGCATTGTCCTGGTCACTATGTCTACACTGCAGCTGGGAGCAAGCTTCCCAGCCTGGGAAGACAGACTTGTTCTAGTGGGGCTCAAGGTAGTGTGCTAAAAATAGTGGGGTGGATGTTGTGGCACCAGCGGAGGCTTGGTCTAGCCGCCTGAGCTCACGCCCACCCTAATCCCGAATCTGAGCTCAGGTGGCTAGACCAAGCTTCTGCTGGTGCACAACATCCACACAGCTATTTTTAGTGCACTAGCAGGCGTCTGTCTGTCTAGCTGGGAGGCTCACTCCCAGCTGCAATGTAGATATATCCTAAGGGTACGTCAATACATAGGGTGACCATACATCCCATTTTGGCCGGGACAGTCCCTTTTTAAGCCCTGTCCCAGCCATCCTGACTTTTTTGGCAAAAGTGGGCATTTGTCCTGTTTGCTCTTGCCAACTTGATCAGTCGGCAAGAGCAAGTGGGACAAATGCCCACTTTTGTCAAAAAAGTGGGGTGGGGAGGAACATGCGGGGGAGGGGGGTAAGCAGCAATGCCAGCCCTGGCAGGGGAGGAAAAAAGGCTCGGGCAGGGGGCAGGCAGGGTTCGAGCGAGCAGCGGTGCCAGCATCAGCCTCATACAGGGGGCTGGCAGGGAGCAGGCAAGCGGCCTGGGACAGTCCCGCCTGGGGGGCTCGGGTGAATGGCTCAGGCCAGCCATGTGGAGAGGGGAAAAGGGCTCGGTCCAGCCCTGCACAGTGTCCCGTTTTCCCTTTGGGAAATATGGTCACCCTATGACAATATAGGGATAAAAAATGCATGACTGACCTGGGTCAGCTGACTCAGGCTCAGGGGGCTTGGGCTCTGGGGCTGAAAAATTGCTGTCCAGACTTTCAGGCTTGGGCTGGAGCGTGAGCTCTGGTACCCTGCAAGCCCAAGCCCAAGCCCAAGTCTACACAGCAATTTTAGCCCCACAGCCTGAGCTCCCATCAGCTGACCAGGGCCAGCCGTGGCCATGCCGTGGGTCTCTTATCCCTGTGTAGATGTACCCTCAGACACTTTCTTAAGGTTAAATAAGTAAATCAAGTTGCTTTGGTGGTGCTGTTTCTTCACGGTGGCATTAAACAGTAACACTCAAGCCAAAGCAGTTCAGCAAAGCAGCAGTTAGGGACTTCTGTGTAGTTATGTCAGGCAGCAAAGTAGGAGGCCCACAGTTAGGTCTTGCCTCTGTCTTTCTCTCGTGACCAAATTTAGTGGTGATGTAAATGGTGTTGTAACTTGCATGCCAAAGGCAAGTTTGTTAGAAGAGAGTTATAGATGGTAAAACAGCATAGCTTACCCAAATTGGAAAAGCAGTGGGTGGAGAAAACAAATGTAACTTACATGTTGAATAATGGAAAGGTTGTACAGCTGGAAAAGCAACTAATATGAGGATGCAAGATAAAGTAAGAGAGGGGTCTAGTTTCTTTTCCTACAACACCCTTTTTGCCTCTGAACATGTCTTACACACCCGGTGATTGTCAAATTGGTACAGGTTACTCTGCTTTACCATTTACACCCATTTTCTGAGGAGCTGGGGGTGGGGGACATAGGCGGTTCTCTGGAGACAGGGGGTTGGGGAGCCCAGGGGGCGATGGGGAGGGGACTGGGGGACATAGGGAAGGATTCTGGGGATCCAGGGGTGGGTTGGGGAGGGGCACGTGGGGGATCTCTGGAGGTGGGTGGGTTTGGGAGCCTGGGGGGGATGAGCTGGGGAGCTGGGGAAGGGGCATGGGAGGCTCTGGAGAGCCAGGGTCTGATGGGGGAGGCTGGAACCAGGGAGTGGGACTGAGGAGGGCTGGAGTGGGGGACATGAGGGTGGAACTTTTGAGTGGCAGAAGCATAAGAGGTGGCTCTGGGGGGCTGAAAGATGGGAGATGGCTTAAGGGAGTCAGTGGAAAGAGGGCTGGGGAGCCAGAAGATGATGGGGGATGGGGTGGAGCCAGGAGCTCTGGACAGGAGATGACCTTGGGGAGCCAAGGGGGCTGGAGGTAGGGGTTGAGGTAAGAGGCGAGAGCTGGAGAGCCAGAAGATGATTGCAGGGGGGAGGCCGGAGCCATAGGACCAGGGGATAAGCAGTTGAGTCAGGAAAGTAATGAGGGGAAGGTGGCTGGTGCCAGGGAGTGGCACAGGAAATGGGATGGCATAGGGGAAAGACAGGAGTTGTGGGAAGGAGGGATGGCTGTGTGTTTGGGTGAGTTTCAGCCATCAGAGGTGTTGGGTGGGGGAGCTGAGGGCAGGTATCTAGATGCTGTTGTGATCCATGTTCTCTACATGGGTGGATGTGTGGGGAGCAGTCTTGGGTTATTTTCATGTCCATGGATGCCAACAGGGGGGTTATGTTATCTTTACTCTCTGGTTAGGCAAGCAGAACTTGTGTCACAGCATTGGAGTGAGCCCAGCAGTGTCTCAGATGGCTGTGAAGGGGATTGGTGAGGGTTGCTAGAGGAAGGATGGTGAGGTGTAAACTTTGTAAATTCAGAAGGCCTGGAGAATTTGTCCAGAATGAAATTCTAGCTGGCTTTGGGTCCCTCAGCCCCCTAATTCATTTACAACCACTTCCAGCAGCCCAAAAGGTAGATACTTTGATTTAAAAGCTCTGTATAAACAAATCAAAATGACCCTGGAAAAAACTAGCTTTGTGTTCCTGCTTTCCACTCTGTTGCTGGTGTATTGGAAATATTCAGTCAACTCAAGTTAAGCACCAGTTCATGTGCACCTGTTGGGGATGGATCACTTGATGATTTCTGACCAAAGTCCTTGATACGTAACTTAAACGGTTTGTCTACTGCTAAACTGAACAGTTACAATATCTGTTGTCTTGGTGCTATTGAATTGACTATGCAAATAATTAAGAGAAAACTAGACAGTGTTACTGGGAAAGCCTCTGGTTTCCAAACCTATTTCTACCAGTAAGGTAGGAATCGTATAGTGCCTATAGGCAACCTTCTTATGAAGCCTTTATAATGGTCTTTTTCACTGATCAGACAGGAATTATAAGGAGGGGGGAAATGGCCAGAGACCAAATTGAAAATTACCTAAATATAAAAGGATTCATGAATTCACTTTGTCATCACACCAGTTAATCCTGGTTGTGTATGCACCTGTAGCATGTTGAAGATTCATAGGGCTGCAGTGTTTGGGAACTCCTGAATTCAAAGCTAGCCCGATAAAACCTATTTTGCCTCATTTTAAAGTAGACTTTCTCATTATAACTGCAGAATGCATTTCCATTTCATAGGTGATTCACATAAGGAGCTGGAGTATGACTTCTGGAAACCTACCAAAAGACTTGGTAGCTGTGGCTGCAGAGTTGTCCTTTAAAGTGCACTGTAGCGGGGTGGTCACCCGCTCCTGCCTTAAAAGGCTTAAAACAGCCAAGGAGAGGGCTGTGGCAGGGAATGAAAAGCGGGGCTGATTGGGGGAAGCAGCCCTCAACTGGGGGCCACGCCCCCGTCAGGCCGCGGCTGGTTTAATATGGGCCCAGGTGGCCCTTATAAGAAGGCTGGGGCCAGAAGCCAAAAAAGGAGTCTCTCTCTAGCTTGCTGAGGGAGAAGGGCCTGGCTGCTGGGGAGCTGAACAGAGTACCTAAAATGGAGCAGGGCTGGGGGAAGGGTAGAGGAGCTGGGGGAGCTCGAGCCTGGAAACCCCCCAGGCTGCAGGCCTTGTTAAAGGCCGGAAAGGGTACTGGGGTTGCAGAGGGGCAGCCCAAGGGCAGGCAGAGGCAGCAGGTCCAAACCCCCCTTGCCAGTGATGAGTGGCAATTATACTGCAGTCTGCCCCAGTGAACGGGGGCTAGATGGTGACTGGCAGTAGCCTGATACTGAGGCGAGGTGGGGATAGGGGGTTGGGGGTTCCCTGGGGAGGGGAGACCCAGCGAGACTGCGGGTCCTGCAGAGGGTGCTCTGGAGCTGGAAATGCTAATTCTCTGGACGACCAGCAGGAGGCGCCGCGCTGGTGAGTCATCGCCCCGTTACATGCACTTTACATGTAAGCAAAACAAAAAAACCCACACAACTGTCCAAAGCCTAAGAAACAATCCTAGATAAACATAGAAAAAGGAGATGAACATTTTTGAGCCAACCGGAGTTCTTGTAAGACTTTATAATACTGCCTAGTGTGTTTAAGAATGAACTAGAGTGCCCCAGTGCTTTGATGGAAGTGTGAGGCTCAAGGGCCACTTGCTGAAGGGTTAGTTACCCGCTCACATGCATTATTTTCCACTGGTGTAAATAAATTTACTTCAGTGGAGTTACTCCTGACTTATGCCAGCCTAAGATGAGAATCAGGCCCCGTGAATCATCTGTTGCATGACAATGATAGAAGCACTGATGGTGGGTCATTGTGTGTGGGTCCTGTGTGGAAATTCAACGTGTTTAATAACCCTCACACTTCTCCTTTGTTAACAATTGTGAAGTAAGCTCACTTTGGCCTTTATAAAACATGTAGGGTTATTGGCTCAAGGCCTTTGTAAGGACTTTTTTAAAGCAGCTTGCAAGGTGCCCTATGTGTTTGCTTACTGTAGCAGTGCCTGTTTCTTCATTTTAACTGAGTGAATTTAAATAGAAGCAAAATGGACAGTTGTTGCTAGGAAGCTGTGAAAACAGAGGGAGGAAAAGCTGAAGGAAATAAAGATGCAGGGCTGATCTGACCAACCATCATCAGTCATACAAACGCTTACTGACTTCAGACCACCTTTGACTGTTTTTTTAAATCTTCTTGGGAACCACGGATGCGATCTTTTCTCAGGCCTTATCTACACTGGGGATTTGTCCTGATGGCAGCCATTACTGGCTGCATAGCAGGAGCAGTGCAAACCTGTGCTGTAGATAGGCAAAGCTGATATGAATCATGATTTGCACAGGGGTAGCTTACTCTGGTTTCAGTTCATTTCAAAAGCAGTACTTGTGGAGTAAGGTGCTACTGAATGTGAGGAAGGGTGGCAGAAGTGGGTCTTAAGTGATGATACACAGGACTATAGTCTAAATATAGGCACATGAGGGTTGTGGTGATCCACGAAACACTCATCCCAAGGTAAATGGTGATATTTATTGACTAATCTGTAAACCGTTTCTATCACCTTAACACTTGAGTACCTTGTGTGTGTTAAAAATAAATACAAAGTTGTCAAATTATTCTGCAGCACTAAAAATAGAGACTCCATACGCTCATGTGGTCTGCTTCAAAAATAGTCCAGCGATCAGATGAAAGCTTGACTAAACAAATATAAATTACAGTGGGCCCTGATGCTTGCCAAGTATGGTGCCTGGCCGCCTGCCAAAGGGAGCAGGTTCCAAAGGCACAGGCTCTCCCCTGAGAATGCCCTGCTGTCAGTTCTGGAGAATGCAACCCCAAGAGCTGACAGCAAGAATGACCCAGCAGATTGCAACTGTTGCAATGGGATATGGGAGAGTGACAATGGGGCCCATTCCACCTTTGTAATTTGTAAATCGTGCCAAATATCACAGTCATTGAGCACAGATGCAATTTTATATTAAAAAAAACCCTTTAGAAATCTCACTGACAATTCAAAACACTCCCACATTCCTATCAAATATACTATTAACCCTCCTTCCACGCATCCGCAATCACAGGCAAAAGCCTGAGAGCTATTGCACCATAAACACATTGACTCGGGTGTTGCACACTTTGTTACATTTGAAGCTCATTGCACACCACAGGCTCCCTGTGTGCCGCCCTCCCATCCCCCTTTATTTTTACAGTCCCCATCTCCTCCCTCATGCCAGGGGTTCTGTGTACACCCCCCATAGGTGGGTTCCTCATTTCCCCCTCCATGGCAGAGGTTCTGTGTGCTCCCCATTCCCCCCTCTGCCACATGCCAGGCGCTCTGTGTGTGCCCCTGTCCTCTTCCCCCATTCCATTGTCCTCCCCCCATGCTAGAGGCTCTGTGACCCCCATTCGCTCTTCTCCCATAGCAGGGTCCCTGTCATAGGTTGCCTTGTCCAGTGCAACCCCAGAGGGTGAGGGTGGATATCTGTCTCCTCGCAGACATCTTTCTCTGGCTGTAGGCATTGCTGTAGAGTCAGCTTAGAGAGCAGAGTATAGTCCTCTCATTGTAAGCCTTTGGCGGGTGGCAAACATAAAACAGGCACAAAACAATCAAAAAATGGTAAGTGTTAACCAAACACCACTGCAGCCCACAAAACTGTCTAGACTCACCCAGCAGTTCCCCACAAGGTAAGAGGTCCGTAGTCTCTGTAAAAAGGTCTTGGCCCAAAGGACCCAGGCTGGGCACCCTGGGTTCTAAACAAAAGGGAAAACAAAGTAAAGACAATCCTGTTATTCAGGAGTGAAAGTAATTTAAGGAACTTACCGGTACGCAGGGCCAGGGTCCTGAGCAAGGGGGCTCAACCAGAAGGGGTGGGGCCTCGGGCGGAAGGGGCGGGGCCTTTGAATCCCCGGGCCCTTTAAATCATCACCACTATCTGGGGGTTCTGGCAGCAATTTAAAGGGCTGGGGCTCCGGCTGTGTTAGCAGTGACCAGGAGTTCTGGGCTCTTTAAATCACCACCGGAACCCCATGGTAGCATTAGTTGCGGCCGGGAGCCCCAGGGCTCTGGGGGCGATTTAAAGGGCCTGGGGCTCCCGGCCGCTACCCCAGGGCTCCAGCAGCGGTGCTCCAGCGGCGATTTAAAGGGCCAGGGGCTCCGGCCACTGCCAGGACCCCAGGGCCCCTTTAAATTGCTGGCCTGGGGAAGCTGCCCCCTGCTGGTATGGTCGGCTGTGTACCGGCTCTTGCCGGTATGCTGGACCGGACCAGACCATCTTATTTTCACCTCTGCTGTTATTTCTCCAGCGGGTCCAGGTGGCAGAGGCTCTTCAGCCATTAACCTGGTAGGTAGCCCCTGCTCTGTGAGGCCAGGGAGGTCTAGCTCTGCCTCCTGCCGAGTGCTACCTTGTAGGGGGTTGGATCCTCCCCTTTAAGGAGCTGTCCCTCTCCAGGTTTGACAGGCCTCACAGGTTGTACCGGGCTGGGTCTGATTGTGCCCAGAGGAGCTTTTTAACGTAAGAATAGTTATACTGGGTCAGACCAATGGTCCATCTAGCCCAGCATCCTATGTTCCAGCTGTGGCCAGTGTCAGATGGTTCAGAGGGAATGAACAGAAGAGGGCATTTATCGTATGATCCATCCCCGATTGTTCAGTCCCAGCTTCCGGCAGTCAGATGTTTAGGGACACCCAATGATCTTGGCTAATAGTCATTGATGTACCTATCCTTCATGAGCTTATCTAATTCTTTTTTTAACCCATTTATACTTTTGACCAGGGGTCGGCAACCTTTGGCATGCAGCCCATCAGGGTAATCCGCTGGTGGGCCGCGAGACATTTTGTTTACGTTGATCGTCCACAGGCATGGCCCTCCGCAGCTCCCGGTGGCCGTGGTTCACCGTTCCTGGCCAATGGGAGCTTCAGCTGACTGGCTGCTGCCTGTGACTGCAGCCCTATACCTTAGATGCTCCTCCAATTGTGTACAGAAAAGGACTAATGTGGAAGCTGAGAAGGAAGCAGCAGAAGCACATTTCCAGTGGGAGCAGGGTGGATCTATGGCCGGGCAGTTTTCCCCCATTCCACTGTTCCTCTATCCCATTTTCTCCCCTCCTAACCTCTCCTGGCACCTCCCTGATAGTGGGGATTTACTCCCCAGGTAGGAAAACACTGGTTTTAAGATTTATACATTGTAACCAACAGCTTCAACTGCACTCAGAAGCTAGCAGGTGGTCAATGAATAACAAGGAGCACTGGTGTTAGTGCCCATGGTGGCTTACTCCACTTAAGGGGACAGGCCGGATCCTGCACAAATTAAAGCTTCAAGGCTCTTTTTGAAGGTAGCTTTAAGTAGGACACATGGCAATAATATAGCTCTGCATTGTAATACATAAGTGTTGATCCTTGCGGAGAGGGTCAGAAAGAAACAGTCAGTCTCTAGGTTAAACATACAGAAGGAAAAAATACATCCCCCACGGGTTTCCAAAAACAGCCATTGATCCAATATGACTCCAAGACTGCAAACTATCAACTGTCACCACGATTCTGGATTGACCTTTAGTTAGTCTGCTCCCTTCCAAGTCCCCACCTCCGTTAGGCACAGGAGAACAGAGAGAAGTATAACTGGTCAAAACATCTCACCATCTTCTCCAGTGATAAACAGGAGGGGGTATCAGAACTGAAAATCAAAAAATAGTAACAAGAGAAAACAAAGCAGAAAAAAGAAGAAACGAAAAATGAAAGGGCGTGGGCTAGAACACAAAACAAAGTTAAAAAACACAGAAGAGGCACAGTTTGCCACCTCACTGCCCTTTTCTGGATAACTGCTATATTAAACAACAACAGTCCTAGTGCGGAATATTGGGAACCCCCACTGTTAACCTATTATCATGTTGAGAACTGACCATTTATTCCTGCTCTCTGTTTTCTGTCTCTCAGCAAGTTTCTAATCCATGACAGTACTTTACCTATCATCCCCAAACTAGTTGATTTCCTTAATAACCTCTTGTAAGGGATTTTGTCAAAAGCTTT
Organism: Emys orbicularis; assembly: GCF_028017835.1. Taxonomy (NCBI): domain Eukaryota; kingdom Metazoa; phylum Chordata; order Testudines; family Emydidae; genus Emys; species Emys orbicularis. The sequence continues at coordinate 259,073,078 of NC_088683.1, read as the reverse complement.
TTGAAAGTCCAAATAAATTATGTCAACTGCTGCTTCTTTAGTTAATAATTCACTCAAAATGGAATGCTGTAAAAACCGCTGTAAAAACCGCCAGATATCCAACAAATCTGGATTATGTATTTCTCTCTCCCTTAGTCAGGAAGGGACCAGGATGTTTTTAAGTCTGGGATTTCCTGTAGGTACCAAATAGCTTTCTTGTGTAGAGCACAGAAATTTTAAGATTTCCTAAACTGGCATATGTGCTATAAATCTCTCCCTAGAATGCTTCCTATACTTTCCCGAAGAGAGTAAATGCCCCAATCATTCTTTCAGGCTCTGCATATGTTTACAAAGGTTAGGTTATTCCAAGTTAGCCGAAACATGCCCTATGATTCAGATGATCTTAGAAACTTTTTAGATGTCAATCTACATATACAAGACAGACACAGGGTGTGGGGAAGGGATAGACGAGAACATACAGGCAGAGCAAACAGAACGATGGTTTGTCAGTGTCATGGAACTGCCAGGATATTTTAAATTTGTAAACAATTTTTGGGTGGCATTTTGTTTATTTTACACTTTATTTTTATTTGTATTAACTACATTATAGGGCAAGGGTAGGAGGGAAGGGAAGATAGGAAGGGATTAGCTAAAATGAAAAAAATAAAGGGAGGCAAGGGGAAAGAAAGAATGGGAAGAAGATGGAGGGCAGGATGGAGAGGGGCATGGAGGGCAGTAGGAGGCTGAAGTGAAGAGAGTATGAGGGGAAGGGCGATTGGATCCAGCAGCCAATTAGGAGAGGGAAGAGACTGTTCAAAGTGAAAACTGTAGAAAATGGTTTGATGACATGATTAGTTTCCAAAGGTCTCTGTTGATGCTGTCTCTGCAGCTGCTCCTGCTGGCCTGAGTCTCTGGCTGGGTCTACTGTGGAGTTTCTTTTTCTTCTCCTGAACCCACATGCAGAAGATGACATATATATTATATGAAAGTATTTAATGGGGAGATTTTCAAAAGTGCTAGAGCGATTTAGTAGCACAAGGGTCCCACTGAGAGCTAAAGGGACTTGTACTCCTAAATATCTTTTAGTCACTTTTGAAAAATTTTCTCTAATGGTTGGAAACATTTTCTTACTGTTTCCTATGCTATTAGCAAGTATGCGGACAGGTTTTCCAGTTAGTTTGGCCATCTATACGGTTTGCTGAGTAATGAAAATAGCAAATGTTCCAATATTCTTCTGTTGTTTTTTTGTACAGATATATGTTATTTAGCTGCTGTTAAATGGTATGTTGAAGGAGTAAGTAGAAAAGCAAAAGTGAGCAAAAGTCTAATGCTAGCATATATTTTGGAAAAGTTATTAAACCTCATGTTTTTGAGTTTGATAATCTCTAACTATAAAGGATTATGAGGGGGACAAACTATCCTAGTTCTGCCTCGTGCAAGATTGCTTGCACCTTCCTCTGAAGCACCTGGTGCTGGCCACTGTCAGAGACAGGATACTGGACTAGATGGCCCTTCAGCAGTTGCTATGTTTCCCGTGTGTATAAAATGAGCTTAGCAGCAACATATAGCAAAGTGTGATGGGCCACTAATGATGGAGCCAATCCTGCAACCACAGGGGCCTTGTCTAGGCTAAGAAAACAGATTGTGTTTGAAAATATGTTAGCTACCAAACTCTGAACATAACTTTGCACCTAGTGTAGACACTTCAACACTTTGAAAAATGTTGACCTTAAGATCCTCAACAGGGTCTTGTCTAGACAAGGCCTTAAGCACATGAATAATTTCACTCATAGAAGTAGTTTAACTGAAGTAAATGGGGAAAAAGGCACAAATACATTCTAAACCATTTTGTACAGGTTCATTTTCAAAATATTTGTAAGTACTTTACACTGGCTTAGCAACTGCTACCATAAATTATAATTGTGGAAAGTCACAAAGTAAACCAGTGAAACATATGGCAGACTGTAGACATGATGCCTGGAAATGAACATAGCCAGGGAAGCTAACACTTCAGTCACCATACATTGTTTTAATAATTGGCTTCATTGCTGCTCATATAAACTGTAAGCAAATGAATAAAATGTCCAAATGGGATCAGTTGGGCCAGGGATATGCTGCCAATGTTCCTAGAAGGAATGCCCATAAAAATGTTCCCCTTTAGCCTTTGATAAAACTCACATTTGATAAAACCCACATGAGCGTACTTGCAGAGAGGTCAATGAGGGACTGATGAATCTATTCACTTTTTTTCCTGTTTAAACAAAAACAATTTGACCACACCCAAGTGTATTTTTATAAGTGTTTTCCTTTGTTCTTGCAAAAGATGCCAAATTAAAATTGTACATAATATAAAATGCTTATGCAATACACTGTGTTAAACTTGTGTAATTTGAAATAGGCAGATGTGTGTAGCTTTGCAGGGGAGTTTAGGGGTATCCTGCTCTGGTAATGTTTGCAACCAGTTACAATTTGGAACATTCCAAAGACAAAAAATCTACTCTTCAGGAATATTTTTACGAAACCCAGGGATGTCAGCTCTGTAAGGGTAACCTGACAATGTTCAGCATGGGTCAGCTTTATCAAAAGTAGAGACAGCATCCCAATCCTCTTTTCTGTTTGGTGTTAGAATGCTAATAAGGGTGCACAGAGAGCCCTTCCCAGCACATTGATGATGCTGCGGCTGCACTACCTCGCAGTCGACCCATGAAAATCTAATTAAGTGCTACGCCTCTCGCAGAGCTGGATTACAGAAGTCGACATTAGAGGCGACTTAGGTTGCCGTAAAGGACCCGGTAGTGTAGACACATACATTAACAGGTCGACGTAAGGTGGCTTCCTTCAACCTAACTTTTTAGTGTAGACCAAGCCTGACTTGGTCTAACCAATTCTGCTCCTTTAAAAAACTGCAGTTTTCTTGTGGAAGTCTTTGTTAAGCTATTTCAGGAGGTTTCTTTTTCTTCTAGTGCCTGTATGGCTCCAGAAGCAACACGGCCAGTGACTGCTTCAAATGTCTACACTACAGGATTAATTCGAATTTATATAATTCGAATTTAGGAAACCGATTTTGTAAATTCGAATGTATTCGGCCACACTAGGCACCATTAATTCGGTGGTTTGCGTCCAAGCTACCATAGTAGCATCGATTTCCAGAGCGTTGCATTGTGGGTAGCTTTTACATAGCTATCCCATAGTTCCCGCAGTCTCCACCCCCCTTGGAATTCTGGGTTGAGACCCCAGTGCATGATGGGGCAAAAAACATTGTCGCAGGTAGTTCTGGGTACAGCCTCCCCCTCCCTCCCTGAAAGCAACGGCAGACAACCATTTCGCGCCTTTTTTCCTGAGTGAACTCTGCAGACTCCATTCTGCATCAAGCATGGATCCCGTTGTGCTCCAGAACGCAGTCTTGAACATTATAAACACCTCGCGCTTTCTCGTGGAGTTTATGCTTACACAGGACCAGAAACAAGAGGCGAGGAGGAGGAGGAGGCGGCGATTGCAGCGCAGCGACCAGCGTGATGAGGACATGGACACGGACACAGAATTCTCTGAGACCGCGGGCCCCGGTGCTTTGGAGATTATGATGTTAATGGGCCAGGTTATAGGCTTTGAACGCCGATTCTGGGCCCGGGAAACAAGCACAGACTGGTGGGACCGCATAGTGTTGCAGGTGTGGGACGATTCCCAGTGGCTGAGAAACTTTCGCATGCGTAAGGGCACTTTCATGGAACTTTGTGACTTGCTTTCCCCTGCCCTGAAGCGCCAGAATACCAAGATGAGAGCAGCCCTCACAGTTGAGAAGCGAGTGGCGATAGCCCTGTGGAAGCTTGCAACGCCAGACAGCTACCGGTCAGTCGGGAATCAATTTGGAGTGGGCAAATCTACTGTGGGGGCTGCTGTGATGCAAGTAGCCAAAGCAATCACGGAGGTGCTGCTACGAAAGGTAGTGACTCTGGGAAATGTGCAGGTCATAGTGGATGGCTTTGCTGCAATGGGATTCCCTAACTGTGGTGGGGCAACAGATGGAACCCATATTCCTATCTTGGCACCGGAGCACCAGGGTACCCAGTACATAAACCGCAAGGGGTACTTCTCAATGGTGCTGCAAGCACTTGTGGATCACAAGGGACGTTTCACCAACATCCATGTGGGCTGGCCGGGAAGGGTTCATGACGCTCGCGTCTTCAGGAACACCAATCTGTTTAAACGGCTGCAGCAAGGGACTTACTTTCCGGACCAGAAAATAACCGTGGGGGATGTTGAAATGCCAATTGTTATTCTTGGGGACCCAGCCTACCCCTTAATGCCATGGCTCATGAAGCCATACACAGGCAGCCTGGACAGGAGTCAGGAGTTGTTCAACTACAGGCTGAGCAAGTGCAGAATGGTGGTAGAATGTGCATTTGGCCGTTTAAAAGGTCGCTGGCGATCCTTATTGACTCGCTCAGACCTCAGCCAAACCAATATCCCCATTGTTATTACTGCTTGCTGTGTGCTTCACAATCTCTGTGAGAGCAAGGGGGAGACCTTTATGGCAGGGTGGGAGGCTGAGGCAAATCGCCTGGCTGCTGATTACTCGCAGCCAGACACCAGGGCGATTAGAAGAGCACACGATGAAGCGCTGCGCATTAGGGAAGCTTTGAAAACCAGTTTCATGACTGGCCAGGCTACAGTGTGAAATTTATGTTTGTTTATCCTTCCTGAAAACCCGCCCCCTTTATTGACTCATTCTCTGTAAGGAACCCACCCTCCCCCTTCCCCCAGCTTGCTTTCAAAGGAAATAAAGTCACCATTGTTTAAAAATCATTTATTCTTTATGAATTGATTATAAAAAGAGGGAGAGAACCTGAGTGGGGTTTGGGAGGAGGATCAGCGGGAAGGAAAAGCCCAGTAAAAAAAGGTTAAGAAAATGGCAGCCTTTTGCTTGGGCTGTCCACTGGGGTGGAATGGGAGGGTGTACGGAGCCTCCCCCCCCCCGTGTTCTTACACATCTGGGTGTGGAGGCTATGGAAAATGGTGAGGAGGTAGGGGGGTTATACAGGGGCTGTAGCGGCACAGAACCTGAGTGGGGTTTGGGAGGAGGATCTGCGGGAAGGAAAAGCCCAGTAAAAAAAGGTTAAAAAAATGGCAGCCTTTTGCTTGGGCTGTCCACTGGGGTGGAATGGGAGGGTGTACGGAGCCTTCCCCCCCGTGTTCTTACACGTCTGGGTGTGGAGGCTATGGAACATGGTGAGGAGGTAGGGGGGTTATACAGGGGCTGTAGCGGCACTCGGTTCTCCAGCAGCCGTTCCTGAAGCTCCACCAGACGCCGGAGCATGTCTGTTTGCTCACGCAGCAGCCCCAGCGTTGCTTCCCGACTCCTCTGATCTTCCTGCCGCCACCTCTCATCTCGAGCGTCTCTCCTCTCCTCACGTTGGTCCCTCCTGTCCTCACGTTGGTCCCTCATGTCCTCACGTTGGTCCCTCCTGTCCTCACGGTCACTGGCTTCTTTCCTATACTTGCAAACCGTCTCCTTCCACTCATTCAGATGAGCTCTTTCATTCCTGGTGGATTGCATGATTTCGGAAAACATCTCTTCTCTCGTTTTTTTTTTACGACGCCTTATCTGGGATAGCCTTCGGGAAGGAGGAGGGAGGCTTGAAACATTTGCACCTGCTGGAGGGAGTGAAAAAAGGAGAGAATTTTTTTAAAAGATACATTTTTCAGAACAATGCTTATACTCTTTCACGGTGTATACTATTCACATTACATAGCACATGTGATTTCTGTGCAAGGTCGCATTTTGCCTCTTAATATTGAGTGCCTGTGGCTTTGCTGCTAGAGATCACAGACGCAGGTCGGGGAAACAGAATTCACCTTGCATGCTGCCATGGTAAGCCACTGTCTTTAGGCTTCTGCGCCCTGCTTTCCCACATACCAAGCAAAGCCCGTTGTGCTGCAGTTTTCCTGTTAGCTTGTTTTCTGCTGCTGAAGGTTAACACCCCCCCCCCATCCAATTCTCTGGGATGAGTGCTTTATCCCTCCCCCCACCGCCTGGCTGGTATCAGGGAAGATCCCTGCAGGAACCAAACTAACACCCCCCCCCCCACCCGCCATGAATTCTCTGGGATGAGTGCTTTATCCCTCCCCCCACCGCGTGGCTGGTATCAGGGAAGATCCCTGCAGGAACCAAACTAACACCCCCCCCCCCACCCGCCATGAATTCTCTGGGATGAGTGCTTTATCCCTCCCCCCACCGCGTGGCTGGTATCAGGGAAGATCCCTGCAGGAACCAAACTAACACCCCCCCCCCCACCCGCCATGAATTCTCTGGGATGAGTGCTTTATCCCTCCCCCCACCGCGTGGCTGGTATCAGGGAAGATCCCTGCAGGAACCAAACTAACACCACCACCCCACCCGCCATGAATTCTCTGGGATGAGTGCTTTATCCCTCCCCCCACCGCGTGGCTGGTATCAGGGAAGATCCCTGCAGGAACCAAACTAACACCCCCCCCCCACCCGCCATGAATTCTCTGGGATGAGTGCTTTATCCCTCCCCCCACCGCCTGGCTGGTATCAGGGAAGATCCCTGCTAGCAAAACGCGAAAAGCTCTGGGCCAATCCTCCCCCCCCCCCTTGCACTTGGCTAAATGCAGGGAAGGATTTCTTTTCAGCCACAGGCAAACAGCCCAGTAGGAACGGCCACCTCAGTCCCCTTAATTAAATTCCCTTATTTCAACCAGGTTACCCTAAGCGATATCACTCTCCTGAGGATTACACAGCAAGATAAAGAACGGATGTTGCTTGAATGCCAGCAAACACCGGGACCATACGCTGCCAGGCTCTGTCAGGCAATGATACCAGATTACTTGCTACTAGCATGGCGTGGTCAAGTGTCCTACCATGGAGGACGGAATAAGGCTGCACTGCCCAGAAACCTTGTGGCAAGGCTTTTGGAGTACCTCCAGGAGAGCTTCATGGAGATGTCCCTGGAGGATTTCCGCTCCATCCCCAGACATGTTAACAGACTTTTCCAGTAGCTGTACTGGCTGCGAATGCATCCCAAGTGCTCAGGGCAAATTAATCATTAAAAATGCTTGCTTTTAAACCATGTTTTATATTTTAAAAGGTAAACTCACCTGAGGTCCCTTCCATGGGGTCATGGTCTTGGGTGCTGGCTTGGGAGGCTTGGGAGGGTACTTCAGTCAGGGTGAGAAACAGTTCCTGGCTGTTGGGGAGAACGGAGAGCTGGGTGCTCTCTGCCAGCTCGTCCTCCTCCTCCTCCTCCTCTTCCCCTTCCGCGGAATCATCAGGTGTCCCTGATGAGATTATCCCCAGCTCGGAATCCACAGTCAGAGGTGGGGTAGTGGTGGCGGCCCCCCCTAGAAATGCATTTAGCTCAGCGTAGAAGCGGCATGTCCGCGGCTCTGACCCGGAGCGACCGTTTGCCTCCTTTGCTTTTTGATAGGCTTGTCTGAGCTCCTTGACTTTCACGCGGCACTGATCTGTGTCCCTATTGTGGCCTCTCTCCATCATGCCCTTGGAAATTTTTTCATAAGTTTTGGCATTTCGTCTTTTCGAACGCAGTTCAGCTAGCACTGAATCCTCTCCCCATATAGAGATCAAATCCAGTACCTCCTGTACGGTCCATGCTGGTGCTCTTTTTCGATTATCAGCCTGCATGGTTACCTGTGCTGATGAGCTCTCTGTGGTCACCTGTGCTCTCCACGCTGTGCAAACAGGAAATGAAATTCAAATGTTCCCGGGGCTTTTCCTGTCCACCTGGCCAGTGCATGCGAGTTCAGATTGCTGGCCAGAGCGGTCACAATGGTGCACTGTGGGATAGCTCCTGGAGGCCAATAACATCGAATTGCGGCCACACTAACGCTAATTCGAATTGACAAATTCGATTTTGGCGCTACTCCGCTCGTCGGGGTGGAGTACAGAAATCGAATTAAAGGGCCCTTTAATTCGAATTAAATGGCTTCGTTGTGTGGACGGTTCCAGAGTTAATTCGAATTAAAGCCACTAAATCCGAATTAAAGGTGTAGTGTAGACCAGGCCTTTCACTTGGAAATATCAAATGATACAAAACCATTATTTATAAAACTGTTCTCTTTTATATGGCGAGTTCACTGATTGCAATCAAGTGGCATAAACCAACCCTCCACTAGAGGGCACATACAACATAAACTGTTTGTTCAACGTTAGATCGTTGTTAATGTTACCAAGGTCAAGCACAATACAGCATAAACCTATTCCTGATAGAGTTATGAGTCCATTCTGCACTGTTTAGGATCCATCTGGTTACATACTGAATTAAAATGTTCACTCAGCAACTGTTGGCTTGCTGGGTAGTAAAAGAGTACACGGCACACACACTTATTTGAATGCTAAAAAATCCTGAAGGATGCCACGATTTGAAGATCAAATATCCACTTTACCTCTAGGTGAAAAATGCCAGTATAAACATTACCGATATTAGCCACCATGTATGGGGGGTGGGGGGAATTTAAATGGTCTCCCAGACAGTCTGCCTAAATCTGACCGTGGATACTGGGGTTGTGTATAAATATGTATATGATTTGCCAATGTGTGCATGGGAACACACATCCCCATGTAATATGTGTGACTATATAATACATAAACACACACACACACTGTCCCTATTACCTACGCAGGATGCATTGATACAATAGCTCAAACGTTTGCATTTGTATCCCGCGTGCTGCAGATGCCAAGCTCTGCGAGACGGCAGCTCCCCACATATGTGCAAGCAGCGCTCGATGCGTGTTACAAAGGAGACCTGCCTGCAGCAGCTGTGCCCTGAGTGAGCCATGCCCGCTGGAGGGGCGCGGGCTCCGCCGCAGGTTTGTGTGCAGGGAAGGGGCCTCGCGTCTTTTCTTCTCCTCCGGCTGTCAGTGATGTCATGCGGAGGCAGCCGCCGCGGCGGGGGGAGGAGGCGCTGCAGGTTCATGTGTATGTAATGAAAAGGCAGTTGACAAGCTGCCAAAACGCTCGAGAGGGAGAAACTGGACCCACTGGATTTCGCAAAGCGAGTCGTCATCTGCAGCAGCTCCATGGCGAGGGAGGAGGGAGCGGCGGCCCCGGCCTCTGCTGCTTCAATGTGAAACCCCAAGCCAGGGGTGGGGAATCCTAGGGGGGGCACAGGCCAAATACAGCCTCCTGCGGCGCGCGATTGCTTCCCCCCTCGCTGGGATTTACCCTCCGCGCGGCGGCGGCGGCAGCAGCCATGAACTCCGCGGAGCAGACCGTTACATGGCTGATCACCCTGGGCGTGCTGGAGTCGCCCAAAAAGACCATCTCGGACCCCGAGGGGTTTTTGCAATCGTCTCTGAAAGACGGGGTGGTGCTGTGCCGGCTGCTGGACCGCCTGCTCCCGGGCACCATAGATAAAGTAAGTGCATGTTCCTCTGCCCCTGAATCCCACCCCCACCCAGCCTTGGCGTGTGTTTGTACCAGAGAACGAACACACACACACACACACACATCATGCCCCCCCCCCCGCAGCATGCACAGCCCCATAGGGTCTAGGCTCACGCAGCTCAGAATGCACCGTGTGCTGAATAATGCATCCACCCTGCAGGGTGTCAGATGCACCCCGGCTCCCGTGGCAGCTGAGCCGGTGACTGCAAAAGCCAAACGTGCAGAACGAGCCTGTGACACTAACGCCGCCCGCTCTGTGGGCAGGAAAGGGGCGCCCGGGTGGGGTGGGTGGGGGGCAAAGCTTAAGCGCCCCCGCCGAGAGAGCGCGGTGCTTGCTGCACGCAGCCACATGGGCTGATGAACCCGAGAAGACACGTCCCCGCCCTGATTGCCCTGGCTCCGGCCGGGGAGCGAACCGAGCCGGGATTAGCTTTACGCACTTTCCTTTGTGCAGTGATCCCCCCTCACGCACCCCACCCTTGAAAGCCCGGGCAGCGGCAAAGGAAACGGGCGGCCTTTCGCCTGTGCATGCGGCCACCTCCGCCAGCACGCCGCACGGCAACCTCCTCCAGCGGGGAGCGCTGCGAAGGCGCCATTGCCCGGGGCTGGGGGCAGAGGAGGGGGCGCAGGCAGGCGCAGAGTTTCCAGCAAGGCTGGACTCTAGTCGGTCACGTTTAAAGGGACAGGAGCCTGGGCTAGTCCAGAGCTGTGGAATCACCTCCCCGTGTGCGGGAGAAGAGGAGATTCTGCCCAGTGGATAGGAATGAGGTTATTTTTATATGGCTATAATGTGTTAGCCTCAGTACTGGTTTATTAAAATGGCCAGATAAAAACAATTTTCCAATCAGCCATCGTCCTGCGGGAACCACGTGACATGAGGTTATTTAGGAAAATGATAAAGAAGAGTGTATTAAATATACACTGTGGTCATCATTATTGGTTATGAAGTACTGTCAGTGGGCTAGTTGCTGTGAAGGCGGAGTCCTTGTCCTGCGTAATTTACAGTTAAAAGCCCCGATTTCATTCCTGTGGGTGCACCTGAATGGAGCCCCAGTGGTTCTTTGCATCCACTGGCATCCACCCGATTGCAGGATTGGGGCCTAAATAGAGGTGAATATAAGCAGGGAGAGTGGATGAGACAACAAGTAGTGTGCTCAAATGGTGAGCTGTGTTAGTTCATAGGTTTTTGGGTTTTTTTGACTTTCACAATTTTGGTGAGATTATTTTATGGGGAGAAAATGCCTCTCAATATTAAAATCCTAGCTGTATGTGAAGGAGAAATGTATACAGGATCAGATGTATCCATTTCAACCTTCCTTTAGGACATTCCAAAACCAGTCCATATAACATCTGGAATACTAAAAAGGTTTCAAACAGCACACGATGTACTGTGACCCAGTCTCAGTAAACATTAGAGGAATGTTTTTAAATACTAGAAATAGTTTTCATGAGGACTGTTTGTTTTTGTATTGTTTGGGCCTTTTATTGTTTACCTATCACTCAGAAGATCCTACTTTTTTCAAAGTGACATAAAAATGGCATTACAGTTTTATTTTGCATTGTGTGAAAAATACAAACATATGGTGTGAAACTTTCATGCACCATGTACACTTATATACAATAATTCCTCTAGTATTCCAAATAGAGAGGATTTATTCCATGGCCAAAAGAGGCTACAGTACTTGGAATGTTCAAGTTGAAACATCAGGGCTTTATTTACCAATTTTTATTCAGAATATTAGAGGAATTAGTGTTTGTATGGACACCGTGTTACATATATTATTTTTTCTACAGAGCACATATGCAAACTTTGATATACATATCAGCACTTATGTTAAAACTTTGCCTTTATACCATACAAGATAACAAGGGAAAGAATGATGAAGAGCATTTGGTGAGCCAATGGGGAACCCCTGTTTTTTAAAATACAGTATGATAAATGAGGCAGAATGGTCTAGTAGTCAAGGCACTGAACTAAAATAGAAGAGATCTGAGCTCAATTTTTGTCTTTGCTACAGACTTCTATTATTCTTTATTTGCATTGCCATTGCAGTGGTGCCCAGGGGCCCCCATTCAGGGATTAGATCCCATTGTGCTAGGCACTGTACAAACACATAACCAAAAAAATATTTGGTCCCTGACCCAAAGAATATGCAATCTAACGATGAGACATGGCAACAAGGGAAAGTGACAAACAGAGGGCTGAAGCACAAAATATCAATGAAATGCATATGAGAAATGTGATAAGCAATGGTCACAGCACATCAGCGAGCTAATCGCTCTGTGCCTCGTTGCCCATCTGTAAAATGGAGGGGATAGTACTTCCTTTCTCCCACCCCGTATCTTGTCTGTGTAGGATCCAATCCCGCAGAGATTCACTCCTGGTTTAATTTTTCACACTGTGCGTAATCCCAGAGTAAATCTTTGCTGGGTCAAAGCTTTAGATTCCTTGGGGCAGGGACTATCTCTTACTATATCTATGTACAGAGCCCCGCATAATGGGGCCCTGAACTTAACTGGGGCCATTAGATACTACTGTAATATAAATAATAATAATTAAGAAAGCGGAATGGAAGAGAGCATGAGAACAATATCTTCAGAGAGTGCATGAATTCTACAGGAGTGCCACGGAATTGGGGATTGAATTGTTCATGCAAATGATGGACTATCTGCCATTTTTATACCAGGTGCCAGAGTAACTAGAACCAGCAAAGTCACACAACTGTTCAGACAGGATGAAACTCACTCACCTATGGAGGGCCCATTCAAGGCTCGCCATGACACTTAAGCTCTGTAGTAGGGCTGTGCAGTAAGGCACAGTACTTGGTCAGCTGCATAGAGGGCCGTTCACATTCCCTGTGTGCTGTGCAGGGAGCTCTGAACTAGCTGTGACTAGGACTCCGGAAGAGCCTATTGGACCCACACTTTGATAGATCTAGTGGCTTGGAGCCACTGTCTAGGGCAATGGTTTTCAACCAGTGGTCTGCGAACCATGGGGAGTCCAGAGACTATGTCTAAGATTTTGACAGGGATCCGCACCTCCATTCAATTTTTTTAGGGGTACGCAAATGAAAAGTTGAAAACCACTGATCTAGGGGGTTGTATAGCAGTTGCAAACACTGTTTCAGTTCATTGACTAGAATAGCTGCCATATAGGAGCTGTGGTTTTCTCATTTTGGGTGTGTGTGTGGATTGTATCCCCCAATCCTCAGTTATTTTCCTGAATAAATCCCACTAATAATAAATAACAAAATTAAATCCCATTAATAATAAATAAATAACAAATCCCATTTATTCATTATGGGGGAAGGGATGACTTTCACTCATACTGCACTTGCATATCCAAAAAACTACACTCAAAAAACTTTACTAATGCTCCATGTCAACATTTTAAAGATTCTGTTTACATTCTGAACACATATCACACATTGCCAGCAATAGGAGTTTTGGTGCACAAGAAATGTAGGATTGGCTCCATTTTCTCTAATTCTCATTCTGTTTTTTTGTTACTAGAACCATCTGCATGAAAACAGAATAGTTGTTTTTAAGAGTTCATGTTCTCCTAGTGTTATCATTCTGTTTGCTACATTGTTACTACTCCTAACAGTAATTAATGTAGCACCAGACACAGAGTTCTTTTCAAATCTGGGCCTTGGTACTTTACTCCTTGGCACCCAAAAGCCTACTGACTTAAATGGGCATTTTGGAGGCCCAAGAAATGTAGGAGTGGGCCCATAAACTAAGGCCTTGTCTACACTATAGAGTTTTGTCGACAAAAGTCAGCTTTCATTGACAAAACAGTGGATGTGTACACACTACAATGCTCCTTCTGCTGACAAAACCCTCCTGCTTTGCCGACAAAATAAAATCACCTTGATGAGAGGCATAAAGCTTTTTGTGGCAAAGTTATATCGACAAAGGTTCAGTGTAGACCAGGGATCGGCAACCTTTCAGAAGTGGTGTGCCGAGTCTTCATTTATTCACTCTAATTTAAGGTTTTGCATGCCAGTAATACATTTAAACGTTTTTAGAAGGTCTCTTTCTATAAGTCTATAATATATAACTAAACTATTGTATGTAAAGTAAATAAGGTTTTTAAAATGTTTAAGAAGCTTCATTTAAAATTAAATTAAAATGCAGAGCCCCCCGGACTGGTGGCCAGGACCCGGGCAGTGTGAGTGCCACTGAAAATCCGCTCGCGTGCTGCCTTTGGCACACGTGCCATAGGTTGCCTACCCCTGGTGTAGACACTGAGCTTGGTTATGTTGCTGTAAATGGCCTCCTGGAGGTGTCCCACAATGTCCATCCTGACCACTCTGGGCAGCAGTTCGAACTCGGTTGCCCTGCACCCAGGTACACAGGCATCCGCCTCTCCCCCTTTGAAGACCAGGGGATTTTTGAAATTCCACGTCCTGTTTGTTTGGCATGGACAGCTCACATCACATCTTCCCAGCTGACCATGGCGGCTCCCCGCAGCAAACGCTGTCCCGCTTGGAGCACACCTGAGTTGTTAGATCTGCTGGCGCTGTGGGGTGAGGAGGCTGTGCAGTCCCAGCTCTGCTCCAGCTGTAGGAACTTTGATACCTACAGTCAGATTTCTTGTGGCATGTTGGATAAGAGCTACGACCGGGACACACATCAATGTCGTGCAAAGATAAAGGAGCTGAGGCAGGCGTACCAATAGGCTAGGGAGTCAAACCGTCACTTCAGTGCTGGGCCAAGGATCTGCTGCTTCTATAAAGAATGGGTGCCATCCTTGGTGGCGACTCCATCTCCACCACCAAGAGCCCTGTGGATACTTTGGTGGGGCTGGAGACAGTGGACTCAACTCCGATGAGGAAGTGGTGGACGAGGAGGTCAAGTTGGAGGATGATGTGGCGCGGCGAGTCAGGAACTCTTTTTGACTCTGGAGGGGTCTAGCCAGTCCCAGCAGTCTGTCTCTGGCGTGCATGATGCAGGAGAGGAGAGCTCTGGTAAGTGATCTTTTTGAGTTGTTGCTGCTCGGTTATATGAGGTAGATCTGTCCTTTGCTTTGTTATATGCTAGAAATAGGTGAAGGGATAGAAATGTACAAGACTAGCTGTGTTGGTGTGTGCTTCACGTTCCCCTGGGCAGCTTTGCAGTGCGGTGGAACAGTGTGTTAATGCACACCGAGATTTCATGGGTATCTTCCAGAGAGATCTCTAGGAAACTTCCCTGGAGGTACTCGCCAATCCTCTGTTGAAGGTTCCTTGGCAGAGCTGCTTTGTTCCTTCCCCCATTGTAGGAAACTTTCCCGTGCCAGTTAGTAATCACTTGTGCAGTGACCAAAGTGGCACACAGGCGAGAAGAATAGGGACCTGGTCTGAAGCCACACTCATGCAAGAGATGCACCCTTGATTCCTTCCTTACCCTCAGGAGTGAGATATCATCTTCAATGACCTCTGCCTGTGGAAAATGGTGGCAGAATTTACAATATTGTCCCTAGTCCCCTGCAGTGATCCCCTTAAAAAAACAATGAGACCCTTTGCCACCTCTTGAGCGCCTCCCCCCCCGCCGCCCCGGGCTGTGTGCTTGCCAAGAGACAGTGAGAAACTGATTCGTATTTTTTAAAAGGTGCATTTTACTATAATGAGTTGATGTGGTGTGTGCACTAAAATTCATTCTTCTGTTTATTGTTTCTTGTGCTTCTGCAGATGTGGACTTCAGTGGAACCCCCTACACACTGGCGGAGCACCTCTGCTAGATAAGGAAGCAACCAAGGAGGCGCAAGGAGTAACTGTTTTGAGAGGTGCTCCAATCCTTAGAGGCTGAAAAACAAGAACGCAGGTTGTGGAGAGAGACTTTAAAAGAAAATTATAAAATAGACAGGCAGGACAGAAAGGAGAGCCAGGAGTGAATTTTAATGGGCCAGAAGCAGATGATAAAAGTGATGGAGGAGCAAACAGAGATGTTGAAGTCCCTAATCACACTGCAGGCAGAATTCATGTGTGCTCGACCCCCCTGCAGATGATACAGAACTGCTTTCCGTGCCCTCCCCAAACTCCTCCCACACATTCCTTGCAACTTCCAGGCCCATCTTGGTACCTGGTCACTCCACCTCTTCAGACAGCTTCCAAAATGATAGCTGGATTTACACACAGCTATGAGAGCCTACACTGCCCTTCATTGTTATCTCCCTTCCCACCAAGCTTTTGTGTGTGTTGTTTATTGGTATTTAATAAAAACAAACTCGCTGAACGATAACCAATCTTTATTTGTCTCCAAAACACGGTGGTTGCTGCTGGAATGAATACACAGTGGCAATTTGATAATTTGCTGTGTAAAAATCCCAGTCAGGAATCATTAAAATTTTTATGCAAGGTGGCAAGTTAACAAAGCATGGCAGAATGCTGTATAGAATGACTCATTACTGGAGCTGATTGTCAAAATGGTGTCTCAAAGCCTCCCTGATTCAGATAGACCCCTCTTGTGCCCCTCTAATAGCCCTGATATCTGGCTGCTCAAAATTAGCCGCCAGGTGATCTGCCTCTGAGCTCTTCTACCCCAGGGGAAACTTCTCACCTTAGCTTCACAAGTATTATGGAACGCACAGCAGGCTGCTATGACCATGGGAATATTTTCCTCGTTTAGGTCTAACCTGCCATAAAGGCAGCGCCAGCGTGCTTTTAATCTGTCAAAGGCACATTCTATGGTTATTCTGCACCTGCTTAGCCTATTGTTGAAGCAGTCCTTGCTGCTGTCTAGGCTTCCCTTGTAAGGCTTCATGAGCCACTGGAGTAAGAGGTAGGCTGGGTCTCCCAGGATCACCATGAGCATTTCTATATCCCCATTGGAATCTTCTGGTCTGGAAAGAAAGTCCCTGCTTCCAGCTTTCTGTACAGGCCAGTGTTCCTGAAGATGTATGTATCATGCACCTTCCCTGACCACCCCACATTGATGTCAGTGAAACGCCCAAGGTGATGAACAAGCGCCTGCAACACTATGGAGAAGTACCCATTCCTATTGATGTACTCCGTCGCAAGGTGGTCCGGTGTCAAAATTGTAATGTGTGTGCCATCTGTCGCCTCTCCGCAGTTAGAGAAACCCATTTCTGCAAAGCCATCCACTATTTCGTGCAAATTGCCAAGAGCCACGGTTCTTCGTAGCAGGATGTGATTAATGGCCCTGCACACTTGCCTTAATGCAGCCCCAGTGGTGGACTTCCCGACTCCAAACTGATTCGTGACCGACCAGTAGCAGTCTGGAGTTGCCAGCTTCCACACAGCGATCGCCACACGGTTCTCCACTAAGAAGACAGCTCTCATTTTGGTGTCCTTGCGCTGCAGTGCCAGGGCGAGCACCGCACACAGTTCCAGGAAGGTGGCTTTCTGCATCTGAAAGTTCTTCAGCGACTGCTTATCATCCCAGACCTGCATAATGATGTGATCCCACCACTCAGTGCTTATTTCCTGAGCCCAAAAGTGACGGTCCACTGTGTGCAGCTTCTCCGTGAATGCCAAAAGTAATCTGGTGTTGTTTCTTTTCATGGCACACAGCAGGTCAGACAGATTTGGTCCTCATGATATACTGCATGACCAGCTGTGATGTTTTCATAAGAGAGAGCAGTGCAGGATCCATCCTTTCAGACAGAGAAGGCGGGCGCACAGTAAACAGGGGCTGTTGAAAAATGCTGTGAAACACAGTTGGAAGCCCAGGGAATCATGGGATGGAAAAAAACTGTATCATAGGACATTGAGCCCTCACCCATGATGCACTGCAATCCATTCTGTCTTCCCACAACTCCTATCTGCAGAAGGTGGTGAGTAGCGCAGTGGGATAAATACCCACAGTGCACTGCTCTCTCTGTCAATGCTAGAGCACCAACTGTGGGCATGCTCCGCTGACAGAAGAAGCGTTGTGTGAACACGCACAAACGATATAATTATACCGGTTTTTGATTGTCGGCTTAACTAGCGTTAACAAAATTCTATAGTGTAGACAAGGCCTAAGACTCGTTCATTTCCCCAAAGTTAGGATTGTGACTCACTAGGCATAAACAATATGAACAGACCTCATTTTCATGCAAATACCCCTAGTAATTAAAAACAGATGGGACTTACAGAAAATAAATGACAGATCAGCAGGAGAGGATCTAAATAGAATGTTTGTCAATCAGCTGCTTTTTAGAAAATGCTTTTAGAAAATAGTATGTGTTTAGAAGACATCTGTCTGGGGAGAGGGATTGAAGAGGAAATTACATATAACAGTATTAATACTTTTTTAATGTCCTGCTTTTAAGTCCTTTGGGCACCATAATAAAAAATAGTGAAAACAGAAGTATAATAAAGGCAGTGTGCCCATTAAAAGGCAAAAAGCTCAAAGAACAGGTTTGTCTTAAGCAGAGAAACAAGTCAATGGATTTTGATACTAGGTGGACTGACCTTTTTGTTTACAGTAAATACACAACCTCATACACAGAATAACAAGTAGAGTTTCCTTTCAGAAAGCTATGGTTAAATTATTTTCACATTAAAACTATATTCTGTCTTCAACACAAGAAGATTAGAAACTTACTAGATTTCAAGAAGTGTAAATTGAAAAAATTAGGAAAGCATTGTTACTATAGATGGTGTCTCTTATTTTTAGGCAGTCATGTGAGATCATGTTACTCTGCATTTCAGAATAAAACATGTCAATGCTAAACAGAAATTTTAGCATGCTGGTTCTGCTGAAAACTTTGTCATGAATATGAGAAATGAACGAAAGAAAAAACAGTTCTGAAAAGAAAATTGTTACAAGCTTTTTGGAGCACATATGTTTATACTGGGGAGCTATTCTCTTTTAAAGAGTAGGAACCTTATCACATGCATCACCATCAATGTTAGCAATTGTTTGACTGAAAAGCCATGGCTTCAAATTACTGCATTTCAACCATGTGTTTTAAATTAGAGTTATGTTGATAGTGGGAGGGAGGGAACTATTAATAAAAGTTGCAGTGGAGATGCCTTTCATTATAGGAAACATTTTCCAAATAAGTTGCTGTATCTCAGACAGTTGACCCAGTTTTGATACTGTATATAAGGATTAAAACTAGAGTGGGAACCTTCCTTGTCATGCTCCACTAAGTTTTGTTGTACTTTCGCTTGTAGTCTGTTGTCCCTATTTATAAAGAGCATTATTCTAAAGAGACTCGTAGGGTATGTCTACACTACGAGAGTAGTTCGATTTTACTTAAATCGAATATGTGGAATCGATATTACAAAGTCGAACGTGTGTGTCCACACTAAGGACAGTAATTCGACGTTGTGAGTCCACACTAACGGGGCGTCGACATTGGAAGCGGTGCACTGTGGGCAGCTATCCCACAGTTCCCGCAGTCCCCGCTGCCCATTGGAATTCTGGGTCGAGCCCCCAATGCCTTCTGGGGAAAAAAATGTGTCGAGGGTGGTTTTGGGTAACTGTCGTCATCCAACCGTCACTCCCGCCCTCCCTCCCTGAAAGCGCCGGCGGGAAATCAGTTCGCGCACTTTTCTGGTCAGTGACAGCACGGATGCCACAGCACTGCGAGCATGGAGCCCACTGCGACCATCGCTGCAGTTATGGCCGTTGTCAACACCTCGCACCTTATCATCCACCTTTTTCAGAGGCAGATGCTGAGAAATCGGGCGAGGAGGCTACGGCAGCGTGGTGAGGACCTGAAGTCTGAGAGTGGCACAGACCTGTCACAAAGCACGGGACCCCGCGCCGAGGACATCATGGTGGCAATGGGTCATGTTGATGTTGTGGAACGGCGATTCTGGGCCCGGGAAACAAGCACGGACTGGTGGGACCGCATAGTGCTGCAGGTCTGGGATGAATCACAGTGGCTGCGAAACTTTCACATGCGGAAGGGGACTTTCCTGGAACTTTGTGAGTTGCTGTCCTCTGCCCTGAAGCGCAAGGACACCCGGATGCGAGCAGCCCTGAGTGTCCAGAAGCGAGTGGCCATAGCCCTCTGGAAGCTTGCAACGCCGGACAGCTACCAGTCAGTCGCGAACCACTTTGGCGTGGGCAAATCTACCGTGGGGGTTGTTGTGATGCAAGTAGCCAATGCAATCGTTGAGCTACTGCTCTCAAAGGTAGTGACCCTGGGAAACGTGGAGGTCATCATAGATGGCTTCGCCGCGATGGGATTCCCAAACTGCGGTGGGGCTATAGATGGAACTCACATCCCTATCCTGGGACCGGACCACCAGGCCAGCCAGTACATTAACCGAAAGGGCTACTTTTCAATGGTGCTGCAAGCACTGGTGGACCATAGGGGACGTTTTACAAACATCAACGTCGGATGGCCGGGCAAGGTTCATGACGCTCGTGTTTTCAGGAACTCTGGTCTGTTTAGACGGCTGCAGGAAGGTATTTACTTCCCGGACCACAAAATAACTCTTGGGGATGTGGAGATGCCTATAGTCATCCTCGGGGACCCAGCCTACCCGCTAATGCCCTGGCTCATGAAGCCCTGTACAGGCGCCCTGGACAGTGAAAAAGAACTCTTCAACTACCGGCTGAGCAAGTGCAGAATGGTGGTGGAGTGTGCTTTTGGACGTCTCAAGGGGAGATGGAGAAGCTTACTGACTCGCTCTGATCTCAGCGAAACCAATATCCCCATTGTAATTGCAGCTTGCTGTGTGCTCCACAATCTGTGTGAGAGCAAGGGGGAGACCTTTATGGCGGGGTGGGAGGTTGAGGCAAATAGCCTGGCTACTGATTACGCCCAGCCAGACAGCCAGGCGATTAGAAGAGCCCAGCGGGACGCGCTGTGCATCCGGGAGGCTTTGAAAGCTAGGTTCCTGAGTGAGCAGGGTAACCTGTGACTATTAAGTTTGTTTACAAAGAAGCTGAACCTGCCCCCGTTTCTTTACCCAGTAAATGTTCACTATCCTCTCCAGTTACATACCCCGTTCACCCCGTTCCCCCCCTTCCAACACACGTTTAAAAATAAAATCACTTGAAATTTGTTAATGAACACCGTTTTCTTTATTACTGTTTTCGCGGGAAAGTGTTGAACCTGGGACGCAGACTGTGGTGGGGAGCGGGTGTAGTGTAGTGATGCAAAGGACACTTCTAAACTCCAGGAATGACAGGCTCCGCACTGGTGGACTGGTTGTTTCAACGGAGCCTGCCACCCCTCCTGTTCGGGACTCTGTGTGTGGGGGCTATGTGACTTTGTGGCAGGGGGAGGACGGTTACAGATCCCCTGCTGCGTGGCTCTGTGATCCAGGGTAAGGACCACTGTATAAGATCTCTAACCGCCCTCCCCCGCCACAAAGTCACATAGCCCCCCCTCCCCCCCCGGAACATGAAAACCACCTCCCAGACTGACCAGGGTAACTAGTGACTGCAATGTGTGTGTGCCCTGCTGCTGAACCTGCCCCCGCGTCTGTACCCTGGTAAAGGTGACTGTCCTGTCCAATTACCAGCCCCCTACCCCCCCTTCAAACAGACTCTCCTCTAAAAGAACATGATGGAAACAGTAATTAACAGAAACGTATTTTTTATTAGCAACTACACATGAAACTGGGGGATGAAACTGGGACGGGGGCTTGGGTGAGGCGGGAAGGAAAGGACTTACCAAATTTTGGGGAATGAGAGCCTTCTGGTACTTGAGCAGTCTGGAGGGGTGGAGTGAGAGTTTTCACGGACTCTGCCGCCCCTCCTTCTTGGGACTTTGGGTGAGGGGGGTATGGGACTTTGTGGCGGGGGAGGGCGGTTAGAGATAGACTGCAGCGGGGCTCTGTCCTCCTGCCTCCGGTCCTGCAGAACATCCACAAGGCGCCGGAGCGTGTCCGTTTGCTCCCTCATTAGTCCAAGCAGCGTTTGAGTCGCCTGCTGGTCTTCCTGCCGCCACCTCTCCTCCCGTTCCATGTGTGATCGGTGGATTTGGGACAAGTTCTCCCTCCACTGGGTCTGCTGGGCTGCCTGGGCTCGGGAGCAGCCCATAAGTTCCGAGAACATGTTCTCCCGTGTCCTCTTCTTCCTACGCCTAATCTGCGCTAGCCTCTGGGAGTGTGATGCCAGGGTAGGTCGGGAGACAGTCGCAGCTGTGGGATGGGAAAAAGGGAGTGAATTCCTCAGAAAGATAAATTTTTTTGTGAACAAAGAACATAGTCTTTCTCTGTGAACAAGACCATGCACAGCACCTATCACATGCGCACTCAGGACAAGGTCGAATTTTCGGCCTTCGCATTCAGTGCCTGGGGTCTTGCAGTGCAGATCAGACAAGCGGGACAGGACAGCGGAATTTGGGTAACAGGCTGACATGGTAAGCCGTAGACTTGTGGCTGCTTAAAACTTTAATAATAGCACTGGCTTCCTTTCACGTTCAAAGCAATGCCAGTCCCTGCTGCCAGCAATCCGGCAAGCATGAACTCTGCCCCTGTCCCACCCCCTCGCGGCTGTCCCAGGGAAAGATCCCTGTATGCTGCTCCTCTCCCGCCTCCACCGCGTGGCTGTAAACCGCCGGTTACAGTTCTGTAAAGGAACAGGCAAGCAGTCCGAATACTAACATTCCCCTACCTAATTCAAAGCAGGTCACCATGAGCGACATCACTCTGATGAGGATTTCAGAGACGGAGAAAGAAAGGATGCTTCGGGAAAGCCTGCAAAGACCAGGGCCGTATGCCGCCATGCTCTGCAAGGCAATGATACCTGAGTACTTGATTGTCTCCTGGCGCGGAAACGTTTCCTACCACGGAGGACCCAATAAGGCCACTCTCCCCAGGAACCTGATGCAAAGGCTTTCCAATTACCTCCAGGAGAGCTTCGTGGAGATGTCCCAGGAGAATTTCTGCTCTATCCCCGGACATATAGACCGGATTTTACTGTAGCTGCACTGGCAGGGACTAAACAGTAGAGCGCCAAGGGCAAAACAATCATGCTAAACCGGACATTGTTAGATTTTTTTTCAGTAGTTGCACTGCCAAGGACTGAAACGTTAAGCGCCTAGGGCAAACTAATCATGAAAAACCCATTGTTAATATTCCTGTTCTGTTCAAAATAAATGTTTACATGTTTAAAACACTTACCGACTGATCCTTCCCCTGATTCTGTGTCCGGGTTAACGCCTGCGGATGGTTGGTAGGGGATCTCTGTAAGGGTGATGAAGAGATCCTGGCTGTCGGGGAAATCAGCGTTGTAAGCGCTGTCGACTGCCTCGTCCTCCTCATCTCCTTCCTCATCTTCCCCGTCCGCTAACATCTCCGAGGAACCGGCCGTCGACAATATCCCATCCTCAGAGTCCACAGTCAGTGGTGGGGTAGTGGTGGCGGCCGCACCTAGGATGGAATGCAGTGCCTCGTAGAAACGGGATGTCTGGGGCTGGGATCCGGAGCGTCCGTTTGCCTCTTTGGTCTTCTGGTAGCCTTGTCTCAGCTCCTTGATTTTCACGCGGCACTGCGTTGCATCCCGGCTGTATCCTCTCTCTGCCATGGCTTTAGAGATCTTCTTGTAGATCTTTGCATTCCGTCTTTTCGATCGCAGCTCGGAAAGCACGGACTCATCGCCCCACACAACGATCAGATCCAAGACTTCCTGATCAGTCCATGCTGGGGCCCTCTTTCTATTCTGAGATTGCATGGCCATCTCTGCTGGAGAGCTCTGCATCGTTGCCAGTGCTGCTGAGCTCGCCACGATGTCCAAACAGGAAATGAGATTCAAACTGCCCAGACAGGAAAAGGAATTCAAATTTTCCCGGGGCTTTTCCTGTGTGGCTGGTCAGAGCATCCGAGCTCGGACTGCTGTCCAGAGCGTCAACAGAGTGGTGCACTGTGGGATAGCTCCCGGAGCTATTACCGTTGATTTCCATCCACACCTAGCCTAAGGGTACGTCTACACTTACCTCCGGGTCCGACGGTAGGCAATCGATGTTCTGGGATTGATTTATCGCGTCTTGTCTAGACGCGATAAATCGATCCCGGATCGATCCCGGAAGTGCTCGCCGTCGACGCCGGTACTCCAGCTCAGCGAGAGGAGTACGCGGCATCGACGGGGGAGCCTGCCTGCAGCGTTTGGACCCGCGGTAAGTTCGGACTAAGGTACTTCGAATTCAGCTACGTTATTAACGTAGCTGAATTTGCGTACCTTAGTCCGAAGTGGGGGGGTAGTGTGGACCAGGCCTAATTCAACATGGCCATGTCGAATTTAGCGCTACTCCCCTTGTTGGAGAGGAGTACAGAAGTCGAATTTAAGAGACCTCTATGTCGAACTAAATAGCTTCGTTGTGTGGACGGGTGCAGAGTTAATTCGATGTAATGGTGCTAAATTCGACATAAACTCCTAGTGTAGACCAGGCCTTATTCAGCTAACTGCCATGTTGAGGAAAAGACATAGGGATTCCTCATTGTGATCTGGCACCTTTATTTTGCTCTCCCACAACTAACAGAATCATCCAAATCACAGGACTTGGCGTTGATGGGGGACTTCAACTACCCAAACATCTGTTGGGAAAATAATACAGATGGCACAACTTATCCAACAAGTTCTTGGAATGCATTGGAGACAACTTGTTATTACAAAAGGTAGAGAGGCTGTTTTAGATTTGATTCTGACAAATAGGGAGGAATTGGTTGAGAATTTGAGGGTGGAAGGCAACTTGCGTGAAAATGATCTTGAAATGATAAGTTCATGATTCTAAGGAATGGAAGGAGGGAAAACAGCAGAATAAAGACAAAAGACTTCAAGAAGGAAGGCTTTAGCAAATTCAGAGAATTGGTCATTGAGAGCCCATGAAGCAAGTCTAAGGGAAAAAAGAGTTGAGAAGAGTTGGCGGTTTTTTAAAGAAATATTAAGGGTACAAGAGCAAACTATCCCAGTGCATAGGAAAGATAGGAAATATGTTAAGAGACCACCCAGGCTTAACCAGGAGTTCTTCAGCAAACTGAAACTCAAAACGTCATACAAAAAAGTGGAAACTAGGTCAAATTACAAAGGATGAATATAAAAAAACACCAACACCACAAGTATGTAGGGGCAAAATTAAAAAGGCCAAGGTACAAAACATGATTAAACTAGCTAGGGACATAAAGGGTAACAAGAAATATTTTACAACTACATTAGAAGCAAGAGGAAGACCAAGACAGACTGGGGCCATTACTCAATGAGGAGCGAAAGACAATAATAGAAAACACAGCAATGGCCGAAGTGTTAAATTCCTTTTTTGTTTCAGTTTTCATCAAAAAGGTTGGCAGTGATAGGAAAACTAACATAGTGAACATCAATGTAAATGGGGTAGGATATGAGGCAAAAATAGAGAAAGAACAAGTTAAGAATTACTTAGACAAATTAGATGTCTTTAAGTTGCCAGGGCCTGAAGAAATATATCCTAGAATAGTTAAGGAATTAGCTGAAGAGGAGATTTCTGAGCCATTAGCGATTATCTCTGAGAACTCATGGAGGACAGGAAAGATCACAAAGGACTGGAAAAAGGCAAATATAGTACCCTACCTATAAAAAAGAGAATAGGGACAACCCAGGGAATTATACACCAGTCTAACTTTGGTATCCAGAAAGAAAAAAGAGCACATAAACAATCAAATTTGTAATCATCTAGAAGATAATAAATTGATAAGTAACAGTCAACATGGATTTGTCAAGAACAAATCATGTCAAACCAACCTAATATCCTTCGTTGACAGGGTAAGGAAGACGGTAAGAAGAAGTGGATGTGATATATCTCTACTTTAGTAAGGCTTTTGAGACTGTCTCACATAAGCCAACTAGAGAAATATAGCCTAGACAAGCCTACTATAAAGTAGATCAGGGGTCGGCAACCTTTCAGAAGTGGTGTGCCGAGTCTTCATTTATTCACTTTAATTTAAGGTTTGGCGTGCCAGTAATACATTTTAACGTTTTTAGAAGGTCTCTTTCTATAAGTCTATAATATATAACTAAACTATTGTTGTATGTAAAGTAAATAAGGTTTTTAAAATGTTTAAGAAGCTTCATTTAAAATTAAATTAAAATGCAGAGTCCCCCGGACCAGTGGCCAGGACCCGGGCAGTGTGAGTGCCACTGAAAATCAGCTCACGTGCCGCCTTTGGCACGCGTGCCATAGGTTGCCTACCCCTGAGGTAGATGCACAACTGATTTGAAAATTATACTCAGAGAGTAGTTATCAATGATTCACAGTCACACTTGAAGGGTATATTGAATGGAATCCCTCAGTGATATGTCCTGTGTCCGGTTCTACTCAATATCTTCATAAATGATTTGGATAATGGCATAGAGAATACACTTATAAAGTTTGTGGACATTACCAAGCTGGGAGGGGTTGCAAGCATTTGGATGACAGGATTAGAATTAAAAATGATCTTGACAAGCTGGACAAATGGTCTGAAATAAATAGGATGAAATTCAGTAAGGACAAACACAAAGTACTTTACTTGGAAAGGAAAGTCAATTGCACAAATACAAAATAGGAAATGACTGCTTAGGAAGGAGTGCTGCAGAAAAAGATCTGGGCGGTATAGTGGATAACAAATTAAATATGAGCCAATGATGTAGTACTGTTGCAAAAAAAGTGAACATAATTCTGGGATGTATTAGTGTTGTAATCAAGACATGGGCAGTAATACTTCCATTCTACTCAGCACTGATAAGATCTCACCTGGAGTACTGTGTCCAGTTTTGGGCACCACACTTTGAAAAAGATGTGGATAAACTGGAGAAAGTCCAGAGGAGAGTAACAAAAATGATTAAAGGTCTAGAAAACATGACATATGAGGAAAGGTTGAAAAAATTGGGTTTGTTTAGCCTGGAGAAGAGACGACTGAGAAGGGACATGAAAACAGTCTTCAAGTACATAAAAATTTGTTATAATAAGAAGAAGGAGATAAATTGTTCTCTATATCTACTGAGGACAGGACAAGAAATAATGGTCTTAAATTGCAGCAAGGGAGATTTAGGTTAGACATTAAGAAAAACTTCCTAAATGCAAAGGTAATTGATCACTAGTACAAATTACCTAGGGAGGTTGTGGAATCTCTGTCATTGGAGGATTTTAAGAACAGGTTAGACAAACACCTGTCAGGGATAGTCTAGATAATATTTAGACCTGTCTCAGTGAAGAGGACTGGACTAGATGACCTGTTGAGGTCCCCTCTAGTCCTACATTTCTATGATTCTGTGTAATGGGGTTTTACAAGTGGGAGGGCTCTTTGAAGCCCTTTGAATAGGAGGCATGCTGGGGAGAGAAGGGTTGCTGTTATCTGTGGAACAGACCCTAAGTGAGTTCCTGAAGCTGAGTGTAAGTTATAGCAACCCTGAAGCTGCTCTGATTTATGTAGGAGGCAGGGCCAGAATACAGGAGGTGCAAAGATGACTTAAAGCCACCTTTGCCACTTTCCCCTTCTGTTCCTGCATCAAGCATAGCTTGGGAAGAGCAGAGTCTGGTTTAGGAAGAATAGATAGCCACTTGTTTGCTGGTTGAGACTCAAGGGAAATTTATACTCATAAGAATTTATTTTCTACATGGGAAAGCTCGGACACCAAAGTAAAATTAATCTGGTTATTTAAAGGGATAATATCAGGATTGAGGGGGCCAATACATTTGAGTCCTCCTAATCCCTTTAGGAGTGAGGTCTCTGGCCTAAATAAATGTCTTGAGTTTTAATTTTGGAACACAAATAAATTAATTTGCTAATGACCCATAGAAAACAAATGCAGCACTGGGTATACATTGAATAGGAGCACAAGCATTTATGCACAATCACTTCCCACAAAGGGAGCCCAAGCATTCATGCGCAGCTGCTTTCCCTTAACTGTTCTCCTTGCAGGCAGCTACGGTGATTGGCAAAATGAGAATGATGTTTGAAACCGGTAACAATCATTTGTCTCTGATTTCACCTGAATTCTTGGGGCCACATTTTTCTATCAGTTACGCAAGTCTGAGGACAGAGTCTAGTGTTTTGAGGCTTTGGGAGGAAGAAAGAGAAGGTGGTTAGGAATCAGAAGAGAATGGCATTTGGAGGTGAATTGAGCTAGAAAGCAGTGGCATTTTTGGCGGGGAAGCCTGGTACCGTTGTACATACTGTGAGTTTATAGTGCTAGCAGAGAGCAGATTGTGGGGGCACAGACAGTGGAGCAGGTTGGTCCCTGTGACATCAGTCAGGGCATCAGAGTATCACCACCTGAGGTCTGTACCATGCAGATTAGCACCAAGAGGATGTTCCGTTCCCCACTACTGAAATCCACAGAGAAACATTTTGCAGACCCGCATCACAGTAGTTGAGAGACATAGCAGGGCTGGACCTAGGGGACAGGAGACATGTTTGCGTATTTATGCACATATGGTTTCTCTCCTGGCAATAGGCTTACTTATTAGCCTCCCAAGGAGGTTATTTGTGCTTCTGGCAGGAATAATGTGCACCAGGATTCCCGGTGCAGATTAGCTCTGCTTTTGCTGTACTTTGAGGGCTGGTTACCACTTTCCCTGCATTGGCCAGAATGTGGCCCACATAATTTACTTAGAGAACATATTTTATTGCCTGTGTTTTACAGCTGCTCCAAAGGCTAACAAAAATGACAGCTTGGTGCTGTTAAGGACTCATTCATAACACTTTTAGGGCCCTTTTGTCCCCTTCATACGTGCGGCTAGAGGGGATGAGAATCTAGCAGACACAGATAGGGGGTGGTACATTGCCATTTCCACAGTGGTTCCTCTTCATGGTTCCCTGGACTTAGGCAACTGTGGCGTCAGCCAAGGAAGCACTGTATATGTGCCAGAGAAGAAGGGAGTTTCTAGCTGGCTTTGGTGGCTCTTCTTTGAAAAATGGTCATGTCAAGAAGGGTGGGTGTGGCTCTTGGGTGACATCAGGGCTGCTGAGGCCTGGGGAGTCATGGAGAAACCCCCCGCCCCAAACATTGAAAATACTGAGCGAGGAAAATACTTTTGTAACGAATACTGCAAGACACAGGTGCTGACTTCGTAAGTGCTCCAGCCCTGGAACACCATGGAAAAAAATTAGTGGGTGCTTTGCACCCACCGGCAAACAGCTTCCCCTCCCCACCCCCAGCATCTCCCATCCGCTGCCGGACCTGCTGATCAACTCCTCCCCCTCCCACCCAGCGCCTCCCGCCTGCTGCGATCAGCTGTTCCACGGCGTGTAGGAGGCCCTGGGGGGGAGGAGCAGGGACAGGGCGCGCTCTGGGGAAGGGGTGGAACTAGGCAGGAACATGGGGTAGGAAGAGGCAGGGCAGGGGTGGGGCCTTGGGGGAAGGGGTGGAGTGGGGGCAGGGCCTGGGGTTGAGCGGGGGTTGAGCACCCCCAGGGAAAGGAGGAAGCTGGTGCCTGTTCTGCGAGACAAATTATTTTATTGGTATTGTTCTCATTCATATTCCCTGGACCCTGGCTGCCACAGTGCTTTCCAGACAGGCCTGGTTCAGCCGTCTCCTTTCCCCGCCAGGAGGGCAGACGGGATCCTCTCTCCTTAGCTCCTGGGTTCTCAGTTGCCCCGGTGTTACCCAGTTCAAACTCAGAACACCCTCCAGCTGTGGGAGGAAAAGAGGGAGCTCTGAGCCAGTGTCAGCTGCCTGGCTCCCTAAGCCAGCCTACAGTCCTGACTCCTTGACTCACTGGCGGGCAGACCACGGTGTGCAGAAGCCAGACGTTCAAAAATCAAGCTCAAAAACTCACAAGAATGACTTAAAAATTGAGATTTTCAAAAATAATACAGTTTGGGTTCTTTTTATTTACTTTCCGGCTTTTGAGCCTTTAGGGGGTCACATTTTTCAAGCTTTTCTCCAAAAAATGACTTTTAAAAAAAAAAAGGAAGTTGAGATTTTCATGCAGCCACTTGGTTCTTGAGCAGGGGCTTTAAGAAAAACACAAAATATCATGAGGCTTGTGATAAAATCATGAGAGTTGGCAACCAGTCAGAAATGTACTCCAGCTGGCACCCTTGGGAGCTCTGCTCCCTGGCTCCTGGTCAGATTTGGCAATCCTGGGCTCACTAACAAGATCTATGCTTGGCTCCATGGAACAGTGTATAGTTCCAGACCTTGTCGGAGAAGTACAGTGGTGGTTCCAGTGCCCCATGCTCTTCAGAGCAACCTGTATGATGTGCTGGATCTGTCCTGCTCTGGACAGACTGATGGCTGCAAAGGTTGGAAAGAAATCTCCTTTTCCTTCTGTCTACCCTTTTAATGCCAACTGAGTGGGAGCATAGGTTAATAATCCAAATAGCTCTTCCTTTCAAGGAAACCTGGAAACAAAGAGGCAACTGCGGAAGGCTGGGGTGCCTGGCTGCTGCAAAATGGAGAATTCTGCATCCAAAATGTTGAATTTTGCCGCTTCTTTCAAAATTTCAAATTTTGCAGCAAATGTCACTGATCCAGAATCACAGAGCACACCAGTTATGCTAATCTTATCTCTGACCCCAAAGCCAGAGATATCCCCTAACATGTTTGTATAAAATATTTCCATTACAATAAAAAGTCCTTACTTTCAATTTCAAGTGCCTGAGGGGAGGAAATAGGAATTCATTTGAATGGAAGTTAGGTCACAAAGTAATAATGAGGCAGTAAATACAACCTACAAGATGTTAAAATAATGATGGGGGGAACTGGCAGGGCCCCTATATTTATGTTGTGTAACACTTTCCATCATAAAGGAGTCATTACCTTTTCTTTGAGAAGCTCTCACATCTTCAGTGTATGCAGTAGGC
Organism: Emys orbicularis; assembly: GCF_028017835.1. Taxonomy (NCBI): domain Eukaryota; kingdom Metazoa; phylum Chordata; order Testudines; family Emydidae; genus Emys; species Emys orbicularis. The sequence goes on along the minus strand of NC_088683.1, from coordinate 259,043,015 downwards.
CTTTGATCATAGAATCATAGAATATCAGGGTTGGAAGGGACCTCAAGAGGTCATCTAGTCCAACCCCCTGCACAAAGCAGGACCAATTCCCAACTAAATCATCCCAGCCAGAGCTTTGTCAAGCCTGACCTTAAAAACCTGTAAGGAAGGAGATTCCACCACCTCCCTAGGTAACCCATTCCAGTGATTCACCACCCTCCTAGTGAAAAAGTTTTCCCTAATATCCAACCTAAACCTCCCCCATTGCAACTTGAGACCATTACTCCTTGTTCTGTCATCTGCTACCACTGAGAACAGTCTAGATCCATCCTCCTTGTAACCCCTTTTCAGCAGCTATCAAATCCCCCCCCATTCTTCTTTTCTGCAGACTAAATAATCCTAGTTCACGCAGCCTCTCCTCGTAAATCATGTGCTCCAGTCCCGTAATCATTTTTGTTGCCCTCCACTGGACTCTTTCCAATTTTTCACTGTTCATCAGGGGGAATCTACCCAGGCTACAGAAGTGCCTTTTCTTTGTCCTGTGAAATTCCATTCAGATTTGGCTGAGATATAAAATATTAACAGTTGCCATTTCCCTTCTCTCCTTCTGTTCCTCAGGAAACTGTTGTCAGCCTGCCCAAATCATTGAACATTCTGAGGCTAGGCTCATGCCACCACAAAAGCAGCAGAAGCAGCAGCACACACTGTAGAGAAAACACCAGGGTGCTGCTAGTGGAGTGAGAGGCGCAGGCAGGGAAGATAGCTGGGCTGGGCTCTCCTGCTCAATAAACCCCAACGCCTAGGTCATGGCTCCAGTGCCCCTCCATGGATGCACCACAGGGGCAGGGCCGGTGCTTCCATTTAGGTGACCTAGGCGGTTGCCTAGGGCACCAGGATTTGGGGGGGCGGCATTTTGCCACCCTCGGTGGCAATTCGGCGGCGGGGGGTCCTTCTGCACTCCGGGTCTGCGGCGGGTCCTTCACTCGCTCCGGGACCCGCCGCCGAAGTGCCCCGAAGACCGGGAGTGCAGAAGGACCCCCCCGCCACAGAATTGCCGACAACGACCGGGAGCGCGGAAGGACCCCTGCCTAGGGCGCCAAAAACCCTGGCGCTGCTCCTGCACAGGGGGTAGGAGCACTCTCAACTCCTGGTCCGGGAGAGACAGGCTGGGTTCCCTTCAACCACTCCCTGGAGCAGCAATCTATCAACTTCTCTCCTCACCTGCCAGCTTTGGAAAAATAAACCTTAATCAGCTGGCAGCTAATGTTAGTCCTTTAGCTCAAGTAGTAGCAGTCTGTGCTGTAATGCTGACAGATGTTACGGTTCCAATGCTGCTGATGATTCAGGGTGGGGGTTTCTGACATCTGTGCAAAATAAAAAATCCATACATTTTGAAAATTACAATGTAAAAGTTATTTAGGCTGCAGAGTCAAATATTTGAAAGTTAGGAAATGCAAGGATAAAAGTTGCCAGGGCAACCTTAATTTGACTCCCTTGTGTGTAGGCATTAAGATACAGTCATTAATTATACAATCACATACTAATTTTTTCACAGGACCCCTGCCTCAGTACACAGGATGGAACCACAAAGGGGCAGAATTAAAGTTGCATGGGCAACTGTAAATGCTATATTTCCTAACTTTCAAGAGCTTGATTTTGTGACTTAAATAACATTCTTTTAATGTACTTTTGTGTGTAATATGAACATATATGGAAACAAATGAAAACAAATATGTTATCAGCTAAAGCTGTCATGGCATCTTTAGCTCACTTCTGTTGTGTTTAAGGGCTTGAACCAAAGTCCACTAAAGTCAGTGCGAGACTTTCTATTGACTGCAATGGGATTTGGATCAGGCTGTGAAACAGGTATTGAAACACAGTATTTTACTTACTGCACAGTATATAATGTTTTTTCTGAACATTGATTAATGGGTGCAAATTAACAAGGCGAGTTCAAGATGCTGTGTCAGTCTTAAAGTATCATTTTCTTGCATCAGATTAAATTAAAAACTGGTCCAATTTCTGTGCAAGCCCCATAGAATCAATCTTTTAAGGCTGGCACAGAAGTGCATTGGAGTTTTTAGTAAAATGGTAGTGTCTATCCTTAATTTACTAATGTTATTATAACTTAGTTTTTTGCTATCTACACTGGCTGTGCCTGAGCCTACCTTTTCAGAGCTTTCCCATACAGAAATGCAAGTATGCAGCACACAGTCATTGCTGCATATCTGATACACACTATGACACACCCAGACCAGTCGGGTACAGGAGTCTGGTAGAGGGCAAATATACTGGTCACTGGATGAGTAGTTTTCTGTTCCCTGAGTGACCAGAGCAAGGGCTGCACTAGAGAAATCAGGAACCTGCTAGAACCAGTTAAGGCAGGCAGGCTAATTAGGACACCTGGAGCCAATTAAGAAGAAGCTTCTAGAATCAATTAAGACAGGCTAATCAGGGCACCTGGGTTTTAAAAAGGAGCTCACTTCAGTTTGTGGTGGGAGTGTGAGGAGCTGGGAGCAAGAGGTGTAAGGAGCTGAGAGGGTGTGCTGCTGGAGGACTGAGGAGCACAAGCGTTATCAGACACCAGGAGGAAGGTCCTGTGGTGAGAATAAGGAAGGTGTTTGGAGGAGGCCATGGGGAAGTAGCCCAGGGAGTTGTAGCTGTCATGCAGCTGTTACAGGAGGCACTATAGACAGCTGCAGTCCACAGGGCCCTGGGCTGGAACCCGGAGTAGAGGGCGGGCCTGGGTTCCTCCCAATTGACCTGGACTGTGGGTTCTCCCAGAGGGGAAGGTCTCTGGGCTGTTCCCCAACCCACGTGGTGAATCTCTGAGGCAAGAAAATCCGCCAATAAGCGCAGGACCCACCAAGATAGAGGAGGAACTTTGTCACAACACATTATCTCTGCAAACTCTGTGTACACACATGTTCTTATATACTTTCCAGGTCACTAAAAATCAGTACTAAAGAACTATAGCACCACAGATGCAATATAGTTTTATCCATAAGATGTGGTAAGACACTGCATTTGAAAAGAGAACTAATTGTTAAGTACATTATTTGTAAAAATGAATGAATTAGGCTGGGATTTTTCAAAGGAGCGTAAAGGAGTTTGGTGCCCAAATCCTGTGAAAAGTCAGTGGAAGTTGGGTGCCTAACCATCTTGTACCCCATTGAAATCACTTGATCATTGCCTGTTGGGTTCACTCCCTCTGGGGCACCTGGCATTGGCCACTGTCAGTAGACAGGATACTGGGCTAGATGGACCTTTGGTCTCACCCAGTACGGCCATTCTTATGTTGAAAACCCCAACCTACATTTAAAAAAATTAATTACACATATAAACGCTGATTCAAAGCCCATTGAAGTCAATGGCAAGAGGATGGACAGCCCTTGTAGTTTTTGGACCAGACCTTCAGGTGCTGTATGTTGCTGATTTACAACAGCCGAGGATCTGGCGCTTTAACTGTAGTTGCAGATGCTATTATTATTACTATACTGCAAGAGTTTAATTCTTTTCTGAAACCTACCAAGAAGCAGGTGCTGCTTCCTCCTCCCTGGTTGTGGAGGGTGTCTCTCCAGCTCAGCTCTATGGAGTGCTCCCTACATGACCCTGTGCAGCAGTCACTGGAGGACTGGGAAAGCCTGAGAGTGCCATGCTGGAGAATCTGCCACTGTGTAGATTCATAAGCATTGATCCCTGCAGAGCACGGGCACAGGAGCAGGCAGGACGCTAATACAGCTACAATAGTTCCCGTAGAGCTGAGGGTCCCAAACTTTTTTCGCTGTGCTCCCCTTCTCCATGGGTGTCACATAACAGGCCCTGGCCACAAACTTCCTCCCATCCGGGGAAAAAAGTGGCTTACCAAGGGCAGCAGGCAGCTCATGCCCGGGGTGGCAGGCTCCATTCTCGGAAGAGCGAATGAACATGCGTCAGTCTGCACTGCTTTGGATCATTATCGAGCAGAATCAATCATCAGCATGGAAGCATGTCCTCTGGAATGGAGGCCAAATCATGAAAGGGCATACGAGTGTTTGGCATATCTGGCATGTAAATACCTTGCAATGCCAGCTACAAAAGTCCCATGCGAATGCCTGTTCTCACTTTTTGGTGACACTGTAAATAAGAAGTGGGCAGCATTATCTCCTGTAAATGTAAACAAGCTTGTTTGTCTTAGCGACTGGCTGAACAAGAAGTAGGACTGAGTGGACTTGTAGGCTCTAAAGTTTTACATTTTGTTTTTGAGTGCAGTTATGTAACAAAAAAATCTATCATGAAAGTGCAACTTACAAATATAAAGAGATTGAACTACACTACTTGTATGAGGTGAATTGAAAAATAATATTTCTTTTGTTAATCATTTTTACAGTGAATATTTGTAATCAAAAATAATAATATAAAGTAAGCACTGTACACTTTGTATTATGTGTTATAATCAATATATTTAAAAATGTAGAAAAACATCTAAAATATTTAATAAATTTCAATTGGTATTCTATTGTTTAACAGTGTGATTACAATTGTGATTAATCGCGATTAATTTTTTTAGTTAATCGCGTGACGGTGTGAGTTAACTGATTAATCGACAGCCCTATAAATAAGCAGTTCGCTCATAAGATAAATAAATGAAATAATTAGATGACAGTTGGATTCATAGGTATAGCAGAAGAAGTAAGAAGTGGGTCTTCAGGAAGATGTTCATTGCAATTTCTAATGTTTAGTCACTAAAATGAGTGCTTTCTTTCCATTTTGTAACTATAATAGTCTTCTACATCTATGCCACAGCTCCCCTTACTGTTCCATCTTCCAAATTAAATAATTGTAATGTGTTCAATCTCTTCATGCATGGAAGCTCTACTGTGCCTACTTTGGATATTATCTCTCTTTTGTGTCCTTTTAGATGAGTTTTTTGTCTGAAGAGCATAGATGGAGATTCACCAAACTGAATGTAATACTCAGTTTAAGGTGAAGATGTACCATTTATATATATCATGTAGTATTCTATTACTCACCACATTACTCTCCATCTTTTTCATACTAAACTTTTGTTCACTTCTGGATCCGTGCTGTGCACCTAGCAAAAATCCTCATTGAACTATCCATAATAATTTCTGAGCGATTAACACTTGATCAGAACCCATTGTATGGTTTAAATTGTTCCTGCTGCTCCTGCTACATGTTTTACCTTGCACTTATGTCTTTGAATTCCTTTGTGTCACCCCAATTCCTACTTAAATATTTGTTAGATCCTTCTGGCATTCCTGTCGTTTCTAATTATTACTATTCTTTGTTATTTGTATTACTGTAATACTTACAAGCCCCACTCAGGGAACAGGGGCCCCATTTGGTAGGTGTTCTACAAAGATGTAGTGAAAAGATAGTCCCTTGGTTAATAACAGATGGGAATAATCCAATAGGCAAAAGTGGGGAAGAAGGGGGGGGATGCGGTAACAGAATTACAAACATGTTTTTTCTCAGACTAGGTGTGCACAGTATTTATTCTTTATTAAGCTAAATAATTTTGGGTCATGAATCTATTTTGCTGCCTCTGTTATGCCTCCTGTCTTCTAGATAATTAGTGAATGTGATTGAACAACATCTTTGGTAAGGCAGCCCATTGTTGGCCTCCTTTCATGCTGAGAATTGGCTATTTATTTCTACTGTTTCCTATCCATGTTTTAAATAATCCATGGACAAGACTACTTCTGAGTGTGAGAGGTAAAGTTTCCAGGTTTCCTGTGGCTTCTTGTACGGGATGTTACCTAATGCGTTTTGAAATTATATCCACAGTTCTCTGAGTTTATTCCTTGTGTCACACTGTTTCTAAGCCATTTGTCGAAGATTGCAAGGATCTTCACACAATTTTAAGAATTCCCTGAGTAATAACTGGGTGTCATTGCTTCTATTTTTAGGCTCTTTACTCTTGTCTGTGAATCTCTATTAGGAGAGAAAGACCTGGATATATTAGATTCTCTGATCATTTGCTCAGATGCTTTTATTTCCTGGCAGATGCAAAGGTAGTTCTGTCCATGCAGCTGAGAATCTGTTTGTGCCATTGATCTGACAAACAGTAAAGCAGGGCTTTGAAATGTATTCCCTTTTTTGAGAGAGAAGGAACTGCCTTTTTAAAGAATTGCCAGGGTTTATTACTACCTTTCTTCTTTTGAGGGAAGCACAGTTGTCAGCTAGAAAGGTGCATGTTTTTGACAGGGATGAGACTTCTGGGCAAGTCTAAAACATTCTGAAAATGCCATATGACCCACGTTTAAACTTCTGGAGGTGGAAGGGAATCCTTTGCCATTTTTGCAAAGCCTTGATTGGCAGTTGTCTCCATCCTATCATATTTGATGGCATCCTTTTTGAGCTCTTTGTTTGTCCTGTTACCAGGTACTGTAGCCACCTATGAGATAATGTATATGACTTCTGGGCCAGCTACACTGGGTTGATTCTTTAAAACTCCGGAATCCTGTATTTAGCTAGTTGAGGGCCTAGGAATAAGGATTATTGCTTGTTAAAGAGATAATCCTGATTGCGTCACAAGACAAGAATCATTTGGTGGACAAGGAATTTGTTCCTTATGAGAGAAACTTAGATTTATAGTGACTTGTTACATACATGTCATTCTTATTTTTGCACTGTGCATAGTTTTGGGGGTTCCTCATTATGAAAAGAGATCTTGATAAAATGGAGACAATCTAGAGGAGGATGTAAGAAATGATAAAGGTAGGGTGACCATATTTCCCAAAGGGAAAATGGAAAACCATGTGGGGCTAGCCCAAGCCTCCCCTCCCGCTCCACAGGGTTATCCTGAGCACTTGTCCAAGCCTCACCTCCCCCATGCAGGGCTGGCCTCAGCTGCTTGTCCGAGCCCCACGCAGGGCTGGCCTGAGCCACTTGCCAACTTGGCAAGAGCAAACTGGACAAATACCCACTTTTGCCAAAAAAAAGTCAGGATGGCCAAGACCGGGTTTAAAAAAGGGACTGTCCCAGCCAAAACGGAATGTATGGTTACCCTAGATAAAGGGATTAGAAGATACAAACTATGAAGAGAAATTAAGGGAATTTAATATGAATATATTTTAGAGAAAAGACCCAGGGGGGATATGATCATGCTATAAATACTTGAAAGATAACATGGAGAAGAAAATATTTAAGATTGCACAATACAGAGCATAGACATAGGAGAGAAAAGGGAAAGGTAGACTTTAGGAAACATATTCTAACCATGTGTTCATTTGGGTGATGGAATAATTTACTGAGGGAGTTTGAGGCACTGTCCTTAGAGTTGTCCAAAAGTAAATTAGGCAAAACAATTAGGAGGTATAATAAACAGTCCACTAATGCAAGAGGGATGAACTTAATGAACCTTTTCAGGCATTTTCTTCTATAGTTGTTTCCTTTTCCAAAGAATTACTTGCTGGGGTTCCTGATCAGTGTGGTGTAGTCAATTATGAAAATGTTCTTGTTTTTAAATTATATTTTTGATTTTCAATAGGTATAGAATATACTCAGTGAATGTAATACAGAAACACTAAAACCTTTGATTCTTGAAAGATAAGCAAACATGAAAGTAAAAACATTAAGCAGGCAATCATGTCTAATAGAGTATTAGCAAAAACAATAGTTTAAGCACCTTCCTGAAGTTTTTACAGACCGTATATTTTAAAGATCTTCAGCGCTCTAAGATCTAAGCCCTTGAAGTTTAGATGTAGAATTCCCTAAAGATTTAACACGTGGTTTAAACCTCAAATCGGCTTGCTTGATGTCACTTGGATCCTGATCTAAAGGTGTTGGCATCGGTTGTTTTTTATGGTCATTCCCTAATTGCAGGCCGACTTCGCTACAATCTAAACTTTAAATCTGGAAGCTGATTGTGACTAAATATTTCTAATAATTCAAATTTTCCTGATTCAAGTAAGTCATCCATTTTTATTGACTTTTACTTAAATTAGCATAGAGCCCAAAATGTCCTTGGCACTGTACAAACATATGGGAAGGCACAGTCCCTGCCCAAAAGAACTTGATGTCAGCATTTTAGGAGTTAAATATTCTAAGGGAAATCTCAAGTATAATGGAAGAATTATACTTGTGTCTATAGTGCCATAAGCATGCATGACCTACACAGATGACTTAATTTTTTTTTTAAAAAGTCACTGCCTAAAGTAGTTTATAATCCAAGGGACAATTCTTGTGTGGTGCTGAGCCCCCTCAACTCCCATTTATGTTGCACTTCCATACAATGTTTTTCCTCCCAAATAGAGCTGCGTATTCAGGGCCCAATTCTGCCCATCCTTTCTCAAGCTGAGCAGTATCTTTCTTGGTACATTTTCCCACTGAAATCAATAGAATTATTTGTGAAGTAAGGTCCTGGTACTGCGAACATTTAAGCACATGCAGAACTTTACTCATGTGAGTTGTCCTATTGAAGCTAATGGGACTGTTTACATGCGTGGAGGTATGCATGTGCTTACGCATTTACAGGACTGTCTAAGCTACCACTCTATGAGTAAGGGTGCTGTAATAAGTGATAATTGGCTGTGGATCACAGACACTTCTGTTTTTAAAAAAATCTTTATTTCAATCAAGTATTTCCCCTTTGCAAGCTTCCTTCTTTGCAATGGACTATTAAGAAATCACAGCTGTCTGGTAGACTATGGGCAAACAAGGTTAGTTAATAATCTCTGTTAAATTCCACTGTCTGGTGTTAGCTTTTTGATAACTAGTAAAGCAAATACTGATGCTTTGCTATAAAGTTTTTCCACTCATGATTTTAAGGCATAGGGCCACATTCTCCTCTCACATACAGATTGATTTTGAAGTGCAAATTGGAGTCAAAGGGAGCGCTGCATACACAACGAAGAGCAGACTACATCTCATAGTGTGATACCCGCTATGTTCCCTGAAATTAAATTGCATTCTTAATTGACATTTGAATTAAAGTTTTGTCTGTATAGCCTTTACAAAACTAAAATGAAAAGTATTTCTTTTTCTTTAAATGTCAGAATTTTGGATGTTGGTTTGGTTCTGAGCCAGCGAAGATATTGAGATTTCCAGGTCTTGGTCTTCAGAAATTAAGGACCTGCTCCTACAAGGTACTGAGCACCTCTTGAGAGGCGCTGATCAGTCTCCTCTCCCCTTGAGTTCAACTTCCATTGACTTCAGTGGGAGATGGTGGCACTCAGCATCTTGCAGGATTGGACATTGTAGCAGACATGATTTCAAATATGGTCTTTTTTACTTGCAGGTAAAGAGTTTTAATGGTATAATGAGTTTTTCACGTGGTCACTATTATCTCTTTAAGTTTTTTTTATTATGTGCTCTGGATTTTTTATCTGCCGTTACTGAAAACGATAAAGATCATGCACATCTACTCTTTGTCGTCACACATTTCTATCACTGTTACCCTTGTCTTCACTTGCTTCATTTGTTACACCCACTTGTGTCTTAACTTAGGCACCAATCCTGCAATCTAATGGACTCCTTTGATTTCAGTGGGACTTCCATTCAACTTAATGGGCCTTTGCACAGGTACAGTGGTCTACCTGTCTGGATCAGACTGCAGGACTAGTGCCTTTGGTTGAAAACTCTTTGGGGGCACTATATGTTAGTACAGCACCCCAATACAATGGGCCTCTGGGTCCTACCTGGGCACCACTGAATACTACATAGTGATAATTCTGAGTGATGTGCAGAGCAGCCTGGCTGCATTCACTTTAGGATATGGTTCTAAACCCACTCTCTTTGCAGATTCAGGGTGTTTGAAAGATGCTGTGCAACAGGAAGTTGTGTTGCACTGAGTATCTTTTCCAAGGCAGGACTTGCTTTCCACGGGCTCAGGGAAAGTCACCGTTTTTTACAAAGGGAGCAAATCGCGCTGTTAGATGTATATGTTTAAGGCATGTTATCGCCCACCCCCGGCAGGGGCGCTGGGCATTGGCTGGCTCCCAGGTGGCGGCGGGGTTAGTCGCTGATGGAGCTGCATGCGGAGTTTGTCCATTAGGTAAAGGCAACCACAGCAGCGCGATTGCCTCCGTTCCTGCTTCATATCGTGTATTGGCCGAAGTCGGCCTGAGCGCCGCAGGCCGGGGACAGGGGGCGCAGCAGTGCCCCGGGCCCATCCCTGCAGGGCGGGGAGGAGAAGCTCCGAGGCGGCTGCGCCTGCCTTGCTCCGGGCTGAGCCCCACACTCTGGCTTAGGGGCAGCAGCACCCGGCGCTGCACAGCGATATGGGGAGGACGCAGGGGCCAGGCCCTGCACTTTCCTCGGCCCCTCCCCGGCCCGCACGTGATTTCCTGGCTCCGTGTTTACTTCCCGGGTCAAAGCCCCTCCACGGCCCCAGAGCAGCCGCCGCCGCCTGCGGAGGGAGCAGGGGGGTGAGTGGGACAGGATCAGCTCGGGGCGGGCAGCAGGGTCCCCTCGCTCCCAGCGCAGCCCCCTCACCCAGCGCCTCTTCTCTTGCAGGTTTATCCGGAGCCCCGGACCGAGAGCGAGTGTCTGAGCAACATCCGCGAGTTCCTGCGCGGCTGCGGCGCCTCCCTCCGCCTGGAGGTGAGTCTGGGCTGAGCAGGGCAGTGGGGTTGGGGGCCGGGCTGGGCTATGGGGAATGCGGCTGGGCACACAGTCTTTTGTGGTTTCCCCGGTGCCCCTTGAATTCTCCAGGCAAGTTGCAGAGCGTGTTCCCTTCCCCTTCTTGGGGAGTTTCTCCCATACTCTCTCCCCCCCCCCCATCTTGGGGTTACATTTCCTGCTTCCAGGGGGGCTGGAACAATTTGTATAGCAGGGGTGCTGAGAGCCATTGAACCAAACTGTAAACTCTGTATATGATGGAAACCACTTCAAGCCAGGGGGTGCAGTAGCAGCCCCTGCACCCCTAGTTCCAGCACCTATTCCTGAAGTGATTTATGTTGGCATTTTCTGGTCCTGGGGGATTTCCTAGAGCTACTGCTGGGGTCCTTGGAGTTGACTGTGGCCCCGGAGATGGGGGAGCCATTGAACAGTGATCTGACAAGGGTTGCTGCTTCTGTATGGGGAAGTGGATGCTGCTGGTAGCCGCTGAAGGTAAAACTGATCTGTAAAAGGTGACAAATGTAATGGTGCTGCTGTCTTCTCTTGAGTCCATGCTGTTAGTCTTAAAGGTGCCACAGGACCCTCTGTTGCTTCATGCTGAACAAATGACCCAGCGTGGTGCTGGAGTGCACTTTGAAGGGGTTTTTGGGTGAGACGTTATATCAAGTTTCTGATTTCATGTGGTCATTCAAGATCCCAGTGGCCAGCTTCTGATCTGAGAAGTTTTGTTTTTCCTACTTAAATTTACTCTCCAAACTGAGTTGGTTAAATTCCTGATCTGCTCCTGTTCTCAGGTATTTATTGTAGCTGGGTACGCTGTTGTGGTATTCATTCCACCACAGAGGTTGCTGCACTTCAGTGGCGGATAGGGTAAACTTTGTGTATAGTTAGGGTCCACCAAATTTGCGGCCATGAAAAACACATCACGGACCATGAAATCTGGTCTTTTGTGTGCTTTTATCCTATACTATACAGATTTCATGGGGGTGACCAGAGTTTCTCAAATGGGGGGTCCTGACACAAAAGGGAGTTGCAGGAAGGTTTCAAGGTTATTTTAGGGGGGGGGGGGGAGTGTGGTATTGCCACTCTTACTTTTGCGCTGCCTTCACAGATGGGCGGCCGGAGAGCGGCGGCTGTTGGCCAGGTGCCTAGCTCTGAAGGCCGCACCCTGCCAGCAAAACTAAGGGTGGCAATAACATACCATGCCATCCTTACTTCTGCGCTGCTGCCTGCAGAGCTGGGCCCCCGGCCAGCAGTCACTGCTCTCCAGCTGCCCAGCTCTGAAAGTAGCGCAGCTGCTAGCAGCAGCACAGAAGTAAGGGTAGCAGTACCACAACTCCCCTACAATAACCTTGCGACCCCCCCCCCCCCCACAACTCCTTTTTGGGTCATGTCCCCTACAATTACAACGCTGTGAAATTTCAGATTTAAATAGCTGAAATTATGAAATGTACGATTTTTAAAATGCTATGACCGTGACATTGACCAAAATGGACTGTGAATTTGGTAGGGCCCTATAGTTCATGATTCATTTTAAATGTGTATAATGCATAGGGTCCTATGTGATTAAAAACACTGTATAAATACACAATTTCTAAATGTAAGAGTTTATTAGAAGTGAGTGCTCATAGCCAGTTTACAGAAGCAGTTAAAATGATATTGTATCTGACTGTAAACAGAATTTAGAGGCTCAGAGTAGGCCCTGTGGTGCCTTTCCTAAGGCAGGAGAATTTCATTTAGTGACGTTTCATGTTGTTAAAACTGTGATCTTGGATAGACAAAGGGAACACTAACTTCTTGTCTTGTTTCCTTCCCAGAAGTATTGAGGAGTGTGGGAGCGTCCTATTTCATTACCTATAAAAGAGAGTGGGAGGGATGTTTGCGAAAGTTGCCAAAATTCCGTTCAGTGACTTGATGTGACTTGTTTATGGCTTCATTGACATGTAGATATAAAGTATATTTTGGCAGGTGAAAAGATCCTGCGTATAGTGTTTCAGTGATAAAATTCAAGTTGTATTAATTTTGTTTACTAAAACTGCTTTTAGATGATGAGGACTTGTCATATAGGACTTAATTCAGTAAAAGTCCAATGAGAGGGTTTTTTTTTTTTTTTTTGATATATAGAATTTAATAAACTCTTAAGGAACCACTGTCTAACACAGGGATCGGCAACCTTTGACACGCGGCCTGCCAGGGTAAGCCCCCTGGCGGGCCGGGCCGGTTTGTTTACCTGCCGCATCCGCAGGTTTGGCCGACCGCAGCTCCCACTGGCCGCGGTTCGCTGCTCCTGGCCAATGGGGGCTGCAGGAAGTAGCGCCCGCCCCCATTGTTCTGGAGCGGCGAACCACGGCCAGTGGGAGCTGCGATCAGCCGAACCTGCAGACGCGGCAGGTAAACAAACCGGCCCGGGCCTCCAGGGGGCTTACCCTGGCAGGCCGCGGGCCAAAGGTTGCCGATCCCTGGTCTAACATTTTAAAAATAATTTAATTAGGTTTTAGATAAAATACTTATCATGGGCATTTTCTATAGTTCCTTTCCTGTCATTGCAGATTACCAGGATGTTTGCATATCACTTGTAGATTTTGCTATATAATCAATCCCTGGTGCTGTCTGACTTCTTCAGTAATGTTAAAAATTTAGTGTTCATGTGACATCACAATGGGTTGAAAAGTCTCCTTACCCTGGTGACTGAGAAGCTTTCCTTAGCAATTGAGTGGACCTGCAATAGTTATGTAGAATTTAAACTTCCTTTAGGAAAAAAGTTTTTATCACATATGGTTATAAAGAATAGCTTCTGAATGTAAATCAGTGCAGTGCTGTCTTCATTAATCCATAGATCAGTACAGTGCCTGTGGTGCTGCTCATAGTTTTGCCATGCAGCAATGGAATGAAATTAGCAAGCCCCTGGTCAGTTTTGCTGCTGTTATTCAGAACCCTTGAGGAATCAGTGAAACTTACAAGAATCATGTTAATTTCTGTGTTTCAGCTTGGAAAAAGTTATTAGTAAAGACAGGGTTTAGAGCTCCATTGCCCACCTCTCAACCCTCTTGGGTTTGGTAGAGGGAGAGAGATGGAAGCTCTTGAAGTTTATCAGCCAGAAGGGGTTGTACGAGGTGAAGTATTAGGTTTCTGGACATTAGTAAGTATTCAGCATTGTCTTCCTTTTTCCAGCAGCGGGACATCTCATTAGGGCAGTGCTCATAATGCCTGTTACAGAAAGACTAAGTGACTAGCCCAAGGTAACACAGGAAGTTGGTGGAAGAGGGAATTGAACCCAGGTCTTCTACATCCTAGGTTTGTTCCCTAACCACTGGACTGTCTTTCTTTCATGGAGTGCAGTTGTGGGTTTCCCACTCATCTTTTGTATCTATTTAAAGCAAGCAGGAGTTTTAATTTGTTTTGTGTGCTCTGGACATATTATTTTGCAACATATCTGTAAACTCCAAATGAAGAAAAAACATAGGGGATTGGGAGGAAACGAAAAGAAAATTAATGTCTAAATCTGAATTTAGAATGGGACCCTGCTTGTGCTGCAGGTCAGCCATGTCACACCTGCTGGGCTAATGGGACTCTGCTCATCAGGTCTTTTCCAGTAAAATAAAGAACAAGAGGTGCAGGACTCTCTTCCAGTTCACCATAATACAAACCTTTCTAGTGCAAAGGTTCTAAAATTGATAAGAAAGGGCCCAGAAACGGCAGAGGGCTCCTTATATTAATCTTCCTGGGACCAAGGGCAGGCTTTTTGGACTTGGAGCCAGAGCTCACAGAGGAGAAAGCTCAGAATCAGTTTTTCTTTTGAGAAGGCATATTTTTAAACCCGTGTGCAGACTTTATATTTCTCCAGATGAGCTCCTGAAGAGGGAAGCATGGGAGGAAGCGGGAAAAGAAGGGGAGTGAGTCCACCCACAAGTAAATATGTCCTGATTTATACTTCCAAAAAGTTCATATAACCCTGAAGTCTGGTTAAAGAAATGGAAAGTGTGCATTTAAAATAAAAATAAAGAAGTAAAGCCACTGTAGCAATCCATGCATTTGCTTCTTCCACATTGTGGCTAAAGCCATGCATGCATAATCAGACTCCTTAGGGCCCACACTGCCATTCTAGGTCAGAAGATCTCTGCTCTGGGAGCATTCTTTGAGAAAGATTTCCTTATCAGTGGCTGTTGTGGGAGATGGGTTGGGGGAGGGGATTTACAGTAAGAGCAATGAATTATAACTCTGTCACAACATCAGCCCTGCCTGAGGCCGTGGAAAACTAATCCCCAGGCAAAGAAGGCACTGGGTTACCACTCACCAGGCTCTTCAGGAGGGAGACTTTTCAGTGACTTTAGAGAGCTGCCATGGAAACATTTAAATAAAAATAAACTTTTAAAATAAAAAGAAGGCCTTTGTAGCTCGAAAGGAAACATAGACCCTATTACAGTCTTGTTTCTCTTGATCCAGCTAAGAATTGCAAGAGGGATAACCAGCTAGATGACTGAATATATCAAGTGGCATCAGAGAGCGGAGATACTACAGGAAAATCATCTGCATCCTTCAAGCATGCAGATTGACTCTATATGATGTGGCTCCCCAAATATGGGACAAGTGGCTGGAAGTCTTGAAGTATTGGATCAATAACATGTTTACAAAATAAATAAAAAAAGCATAGGTAGAGATATACCCAGCCAGGTTTGCACTTCAGAATTAAATGCAACTACAGACCCCAGGTTATTGACATCCCCTTCTTCCCCCAACCAGTTGAAACACAGAAGTATCAAGACTGCAATATAACTGCTTCAGACTGGGGTAAATCAAGGAATCCCAGGAATCAAGAAGGCTTAAGATTCTACTCCATCCTCCTCTTATTGTCAGAGTGTTCCAAAGACAGAGGAACACTCAACCAGATGTTTTGAACACATTCCTCCAGAAGCCATAGTTCAGCATGGAGGACCTAAATTCCACCAAAGCAGCAATTCCCCAAAGGAAGACTTCAATTTCTCTATCAACCGATCTGAAGAGTACCTATCTACACATTATTATATGAATCTCCCATAAGATATATCTCTGCTTCACATGCAACTGACAGTGCTATCAGTATGCTGCTTTAGCACCTCTCTAAGGGTGTTTCCCAAAGTGCTAGTGTTTTATTTGGGTAGAAAAGGGTTAATGTTTATCAATTCTAAGCTGACCTGCTTATTGGAACACTTTTCCTGTAAAAGATCCAAAGGAGCCACCATGCAGTCCAGATTCTATTCTGGAATAACATGGATTTGGCAACCCCACTGGGAGCTGAATGACTCTATGCAGTTGATACAACTTATCAGAGTTGTCATAGATAGCAATCTCTACAGACGTTTATTTCTATCAACGGACAGGTTTCAGAAGCTGGTGGTCACAAGTCACAATGTAATATTACTTTCCAGTGACATCTCTCAGGGTGCTTTTTGCCTTGGATCAGAATGATTGTCTCTTGCACCAATACATGTGTCCTCCCCAGAAATTTCTTAATTTTAATTCTTAATATAATTCTTATATTGATACTATATTGGAGAGCTGTTCTTCTATAAACCCTGGATTAAACTGTTCCCTTAATGAGTTTCCCTGCTCTTGCAGCTAGCACCGATTTCTTCACTAACCCTCTCCCTTTCTCAGGTACTAGGCCCGCCAAACACCCCTTAGCAACAGGATAAGGGACCGTTGGAATGATGGAACCCAGAAATTTCTTAATTAAGGGAACAGTTTAATCCAGGGTTTATGGAAGAACAGCTCTCCAATATAGTATCAATTGGCTCAAGGTTTGCTCTTTCCCCACAGAAAAATTAGTTTAGGACAGGGTGCTAGTAAATAATTTTATTTTTTCCCGGTTTCAACCACTATTATTAGAATATACTAATGAAAGTTACTGACACACATTTAGCAATTTGATACTAGTTTTGCAGTAATATGGTCTGTTTAATTTTTATTCAAGGAAATAAGATAAAACAAAGAGCTTCAGCCTAGAGCTGTATGCTGTTGGCTTAGCTACCTCAAACAGCAACTGAAACATATGAACTTGAGAATTCCCCTTCTTTGATAAGTAAACAAAGGAGAATTCCCAGATTCAGAAGCTGAAGTTTCTGTTTGAGGTAAACTGCCTAACTAACCGCCCAGTCCAGTGCTCTGTCTCTTGATCTGGCTAGCTGGAGTGTAACTGCAACCAAACTCAGTGAGTACAGTGACTCACGTCAAAATATTTCAACATGAGCAAAGGTGCAAAACCAATTGACCCAATTCATGGCTATTTTGAGAAAGTGAATGAAGATGGTGCAGAAATTGCAAAGCAAAAGTGAGCAGGAAGGCTGCATGAGGAAACATTTTGCAAAATGTGGAACAACAAAGACACGAGAATCACTGACTTTAGCTAAATGTACGTGTGTATTAGAATCAGTCTCTGCGAATGAAAATACTGATAATACCTGCATTGCCTTTACCAAGTACATCAAAAGAAAGCTGGATCTAGGTCAGCCAAAGAAAACGATGAGGAAACTGAACTGAAACAAAAGGTTTGAAAATTGCAGCTTTTTTTTTATGGCTGTAATATTCCCTTTTCCGTTATTGAGGATCCAGGAGTGGGCGGGTAAGGTTCTGTGGCCTTCAATGTGCAGGTGGTCAGATTAGATGACCACAGTGGTTCCTTTTGACCTTAAAGTCTGTGAATGTGAGCCAACTTTTCAAGCATAGATCAGTTGCCTAAAGCCAGGCAACAAAGCACCCAGTCGAAAGCAGGTAGCAGGTGAACTGTTAGATGCGGTAACTGATGGTTTAAAGGTGGAAGCACACAACAAATTACATGGAAAAGCAGTTAAATTAATACAAGATGGCTGGAGTAATGCGCATAATGACCCAGTGACAGTTAGCGGTGGCTTATGTATCCACAGTTGATAGTAGAAGCAATAAGAAGGCTGGAAAGTACTGTGCTACACTGGCAAGAGAAGCCAAAGCATTAGTCAATGAACAGTATGGTTGTGGTGTTAAGAACTACCTGACAGACAACGAGAAAAAGATCCGAAGTGATTTGGAACAAGAGGATGACACTTTGGTTAGGTATGGACGTGCATTACATTGCAGTTTTACTCTTCATTTGAACAACCCTAAATTAACTTCCTAATCTACTGCCTTATGTAGTCACAATTTGAATATATAACTAAAACTAAGTGTATGTGGTGTAAATTGATGACGGTAAGCAGTGATCCACCAGCACTTGCATAACCCTGGAAGGGTACCCTTTTCAGTTTATGTACTCACTGGGAAGATGGGGTGGTGGCAGGATAGGGACATATATCCCATCTGTCACCCCATCACAGTTCAGCAACCCCGTTGCTCCAAATCCATCTTCTGTTTCCTGCATATTGCTGAGAATCGCAGTCCGATGCGGCAGGGAATGCTTGATGGCCTGGCACACTCAAATGACAGCAGCCCCTACTGTGGATTTTCCAACTCCAGACTGATTTGCTCACTGACCAATAGCAATCCAGTGTTGCAAGCTTCCAGAACGCAATTGCCACTTGCTTCTCTGCTGTCAATGCAGCTCTTGTTCTGATGGCCCTGTGCTGGAGGGTTGGGGTGATTTTGGCACATAGATCCAGGAATATGGTGTTTCGCATCTGAAAGTTCTGCTGCCACTGCTTGTCATCCTAAGCATTCATTATGCTGTGATCCCACCAATCAGTGCTTGTTTCTTGGGTCCAGAAGAGCCAATCCATCACGTGGAGTGCTCTGTGAACCCAGTAGCAACCTGACATTTTTATCTGCTGTGTCCATTAGCATCCATAGACCTCAAACATCTCTTCCATATCCTACCACAAGCTGTAGTAGTAGTCGTTGAAGTTTCACAAATACAGGATAATAGTGTGTCCTGTATTAGCAATGGTCTTGAGAATTGCACTGAGCTCTGCAGGGTCCCTCCTTCTACGAAAGATGGCGGAGATGGAAAAGCAATGCACGGGACTGTGAATTTTAAAATTGATGTGAAGTTTATATGGGGTGGAATAAGCATTATGGGATGGAGAAAGTGGCATTGTGGGAATTTAACCCCAGTCCAGAAATCCTGAGGCTAATTGCTAGTATTCACAAAGCAGTGCAAAAGTGTGTCCGAGAGCAATACAGGTTCGAATGAGGAATCGAGTGGAAGAGGAAAATTAAGACCGAGGCAGATTGCAATTCAAAAACAGGTGGCTGTTTATTAATGGGGGATGAATTACAACTTGGGCTGGGGAGGAGCACCTTTACCAACTAACAATACAAACTCAATTGAAATAGGAACAAATAACCAACCAAGAATATCACCAGAGCAGTAATATAAAACAGTCTATGTACACTTAACAACAAGGAATCAGATAATTTACAACCAACTGCTTACTGACAAACCAGAACAAACATACAAAACTGACTAAACTGTAACAATTCGTCCTCTATACACTATACATGAAATTTGGTACCAAGTGATAAAGAAAAAGGGCCTAACAAACAAAATATCTGCAAAAATTAATATATGCATACCACACTCCAGGCGCAGCTGACCAGCAGTACAGACACCAGGGACATGATGAGGTATAACCCGAGATGACACGACACGAGCCGGCTAAATCCGGAGGAGATCCTGGCTGAAAGGGTGATCAGGCCTTCCAGCTAACACGCGGACACTCCTGCTGATTTAGGCGAGGGACATAGTTTTGTTCGAAGACCTTTGCTCGTGCTAGCATCTAATTGGTTCCCCGCTCCTACACCAACCAGGCTCCGAGCTGGTGCCCTCTACGTAAACAGATACTGCACCCGGCACGCTAAGCTTATGCACACGGCACGCTGGAATTGTAGCACACGGTACCAATGTGACCCACAATTGACCAGGCGGAAGGTTCGAGAATGGTCACACGACACCAAGGCGCTGCACACGGCACCGATGTGACCTTCTGACCGACAATTGGCCATCCGGACGCCATGACAGAGCATAGGGCTGCGACAAAGTGTTCCACACAAATTGTGCAGGACTGCACTGTGGGGCATGCTGGAATGCCTATCCATGGTGCATTGCATTTTCTATAGACACAAACGTTTATGGTGAGGACATGCAGTGCTGATGCGAATAGCTGAGGTGCACATGCCTGAATGGTATACAAAAGTTGCGGGCTATATTCTGACATATAAATCAATATAACTGTAGAGTAGACAGAGCCTTAGTGTTACAAATTGGGAAGCTATTTTAACTAGCGGACTTTGATATTGTAAACTGATAGGTCATAAATAATATGTAGAGGTAGTCAGTTTAACTCTTAAGTTAACTAGTTGGCTTGGAGGACTCTGCTGTTTCAAAGGTGCCTGTCACCTTGTTCATCTGTCTGGCCTATACTTGCTTATTAGTCAAGGCAGTTCAGTGTTTCACTTTACTAGTTTAGTTAAAATTGCATTTTAGATGCAGTGAACATCTAGTCAAACAAAATCAACAGATATTTCAGAATGCCGTAAATAATTGTAACAAAACTATTTTTATTGCTATTATCGTCAAAACAATATTTTTCCTGGCTCCAGAGCAGTCTGGATGGTCTGGACTTTTCCTTGCAGAGACAGAAATGAGAGAGAAGGTATAGTATACCCTAAATTATTTAAAAGTACAAACACTCATAAATACGAATATTAGATGGAAAAAGCAAAGTGCAGCCTATAATTCAGGGCTTGTCTCCATGCGGTTTTTGCATTGGATCACAAAAGAAAGGTCCATATGTGAAAGACATTATCACAATCTCCTAGCCAGGTGCAGATGGTAAAAAGTGCTCCTAGACACTGCTGCTATGTGATCATCTAAACCAGGGATCGGCAATCTTTGGCATGTGGCCCGTCAGGGAAAACCGCTGGCGGGCCGGGCCGGTTTGTTTACCTGCCACGTCCGCAGGTTCTGCCGAGCTCAGTTCCCATTGGCTGCAGTTCATTGTCCCAGTCCAGTGGGGGCTGTGGGAAGTGGTGTGGGCCGAGGGATGTGCTGGTCGCTGCTTCCCGCAGCCCCCATTGTCCTGGAGTGGCGAACCGCGGCCAGTGGGAGCTGTGATGGGTCGAACCTGCGGATGCTGCAGGTAAACAAACCGGCCCGGCCCGCCAGTGGCTTTCCCTGATGGGCCATGTGCCAAAGGTTGCCGATCCCTGATCTAAAAGCAGCTTGGGGATCCACCAACATATGCATCACAAATGGTAGACACACACTAGATCAGAGTTGGAGACATCATCTTTTAAAACTTTAAGCCCTATGTATTGCTTTAGTCAGTGAAATGCAGAACAAAGGTAGCACGGCAGTCAATATTTCAGGTGGTGTACTGCATGTATACTGCCATGCGTCTGACGAAGTGGGCATTCACCCACGAAAGCTTCTGCTCCAATACATCTGTTAGTCTACAAGGTGCCATAGGACTCTTTGTTGCTATTACTTCATCATACATGGAACATTGGGCCATATGCCATTTCCTGTGTGGAATGTATGCAGGTTACTCTAGATGTATCTTATGTCTGTGGAAAAGCAAATGCTTATACTGCACAACCAGTCTTTAAAAATCAAACTTTGCATTTGTGGAGTCCCCTGTTTATGGATCTGATTTTTCAAAACCCTGCATGTGCAATTGCGTGCCTACTGCTCACATGTAAATATCATGAGTGCATGCACAAAGCAGATGCATAGCTGTATGCAAAATCCCCTCGCTCTTCATTGGCTATTTGCACCCACACTTCAGATATTTGAGAGAACTTTTGCAAATCATTGTCCTAGACTTCTAAGTCGGAGAAATTAGAAATGACTTATTTCCTGGCTCTCTTACATTGTCATTGTTCTACCCTGCACTGTGATGTTGGTTTACTGTAGGGTGACCAGATGTCCTGTTTTTAAAGGGACAGTCCCATTTTTTGGGAACTTTTTCTTATATAGGTGCCTATTACCTCCCACCCAGTGTCCCATTTTTTCACAGTTGTTATCTGGTCACCCTAGTTTACTGTATTAACTATCTCTACTTGCCTCCTTTCAATGCCATACACATTGTTTCCCAACCTGCCATTTTTTCCTGTTTTCACTCCTCTCTCATGAGTATGCTCTGTTCAATTTCACTTGATTGTCTTGAATGTTGCATCCCTCCAGTCCACATCTTTCTTGCCACATCTTTCTGTTTTTTCCACAGATGGCAGTACTCCTCTATTCACACCATGTACAGGGTGGAGTGAGAGTACTATATAATGGGCAGTGGCACGGGAAACACAAGCAGGGAATAGTGCTGATTAGATAAGGGGAATGAGACACAGACAACCATTGTAGGAGAGGAAAGGAATAGGCAGCTGAGCCATAGACTCAGTCCCAAAATATAGATATCTAAAGCAAGCCAGTGGCTAGCATGTGAGCAATGGTATGGCAGAGTTTGAAATCGTATTCCTCAAATAAACAGAGGGCAGCATTTGCTACCCCACCTCTGGGTTTACTTATTTTGTGAGTTTCTGTTCTTTCCAGGTCATCAATGTGGCATAGTGTGTATGTATAAGATGAGGCTGCAGACAATTGGAACAGGTTTTTCTAGGTGTGTTTCAGGTTAGAAACAAATCTCCTGGTTTTCTTTTGACTTTTTAACATTTGGGTAAGAGATTCTGTCATATTGCTGTCTTTGGCTCATCTCAGACACCATCTATGCATGCTGATTCAATCATGCAGTCTTACCCAGCTGAACACTCAGCACCCCCTGAAAATGGTTTGATAATGTTGACTTTATGCTCATCTTTTTACTGTGTATCTGACTGGCATCTTCCAGGCTGCTAAACATAGTATGAATGCACATAAAAATACCCTTTTCTTCAGCCTCCAAAAGGTTGAAAAGAAAGAATGTTCACTTGAGTTGTTTGCCAGAACTGTAGTTAAGACACATTAAAGGAAATTTATACCATAATAGTGGTTTATTTATTATTATTATTATTTATTTTGCAGCATAGCTATCTGAAATAACTTATCCATGAAATGACTGGAATTTCAGTCTTCTGATCCTAATTCAGTTAGTTGTGGCCATCGTTCTGGAAAAGGACGTAATTTGTAATACCAACTGTGTGAGAGTCTGTAGCCAGAGATTGTAAAACAGTCCCACTTTGCTGGAGCTAAGCTTTTGATTTAATCAAAGTTTCCAGCAGCATCCTATTGAATGACTTATTGTTTGGCTTTTCAACCTACTTCTAGGGTTGCTTATTTTTTCCATGATGTTTTCCTAAGTAATTTCATTCTCTTTCATTTGTCGCATCTGTTGTCATTTTGCTTTTTCACATGAGAGCAACCTATAGGACTTTGGAAAGTTGTCTAAGTCCCTAAGTATTTATTGCACATGCACAGAACAAGAAGAGAATAGATAATAACCTGTTAACTCCTGATACTTTGAATTGTGGGGGAGGAGGAGTAGGATTAAACGTAGACGCATATGGCATGTTAGAGGAATTGGTATTGCCAGCTCTGTACCTGGCAGACTTGAAACACACTTGGTGCTCACATGCAGAAGTTGTTGCACTGGTGTGTAGACTTTGCTAGCAACTGCATTTGCCCAGGACAAGTCTCACCATAATTGTATCCTGCAACAGGTCATTCTACACCACTGCAGTGCTAGTCTGGACTGAAAGAGCTGGCAGTGTAGGTGCAACCGTGCAGCTAATCCTCCCAGTGCGATCCCATAATGCTCCTGCAATCTCTTCAGTGAGAATTCTGATGTCTCAGAGCGTTTATTCTGCCAAGCTACTTTCAGGGGGAAGCCTAAGTTCTAACTCTCCCAATTTAGCATGTGTGCCTTGTCTACGCTAGACTTTTAAGACGGATTAGTTAGTATGTGTTAGATAACACTAGCTAGCATCGCATATTTAAATTCTAATGTCCTTTGAGTGTGTTGCAGACACACCAGCCTTCTTCTGCTACCTCACTTTGTACGCAAGCTTGACATTAATTGCTACTACGCATAGTTCTGTTTCTCTTCCCCCCTCAAATGAGAGAGCACACCACCTCAGATGTTGCGGGGCACAGTGGCAGAGTTTCACATTTACAAAGCATCTTGCTGAATGTCCTATTGAACGCTTCTAAGACTTGATGGAAAATTAAGTTCTGTCTGGTTCTACTCTATCTGTTTTAGTTAAAATGGGGTAGCTTGTTGATGCACAAATAGTTTTTTACTCCGGCTGTGTCTACACTACAAGCACTATCATGGCACAGCTGCAGCACTGCTGTGCTATGCGGCTGTAGTGTAAACCCTTCCTGCAGTGATGGAAGGGGTATTTCTGTTGCTGTACTAAATCCATCTGTCTCAAGAGGTGGTAGCTAGGTTGACAGAAGAATTCTTCCATCAACCTAGTGGTGTCTATACTGGGGGTCAGCTTAACTGTCTCTCGGGATGTGAATTTTTCACACCCCTGAGTGATGTAGCTAGGTTGACCTAACTTTTAGGTGTAGACCAGGCCTCAGTGTGACCCCTTTTTCTCCAATGCCACCTCCCTCCACTCTTCAGCACTACTTTAACATCCCACCTAGTCTAGCCTATCATATAGTCCTGGTCTCCTATTTAATATGTAGCTCCAACAACACATGCTAGCTACTCTACTGTGACCCCCTTTCCTTTTAGCATTAGAGGCCATATTCTGATCTCAATCACACCACTGACTTCAAATGAAGTTGCATCAGAGTTAAATGGGTGTACTGGAGATCAACCTAACATGTTCCCTGTTTTGGCTCACTAAATGACTGAATATTTTAGCCATTTATGCCTTCATGTTTTACATGATGGATGGTAAGTGTTTATAAGTACATAATAGTTTCATGCATTTCCATTAGTTTCCTTTTTTGAAATTGTATTTAAATGATATGTTTTCAGTACGATTTCCCTTTCCCTGTTAGAGCTTTCTTGTGCTTTGATGTATTTGGTGTCAAAGGATAACCCTGAATCACCTGCAGAAGTCCCATTAATGTCAGCTGTGTCTATGAACCAAGAGCAATATATAGCCTGTAATTTGTAAGATCACTCCTAGGCATGGTGGAATGAATTCAGGATAGTGTTTCAACCTTAATTCTGAATTTTCTTTGTTGTAAGTGGTAGTCTACATCACAATTGTAACCTCCCTCCCCCCCCCAAACCAAAAAAACCCCCAACCCCCCCCCACCACCATCCCACCTACACTTGTTAGTGTAAGATCATATATGGAGTTATTTTTCTGATAATTCTTGTTTATGTATTCCTCTGTCTCTTACCCTCTCCAGGTCAGTGCTCATCTTGACATTGACTGGTAGCTGTTTTTTGAAGAAGTACTAGTGTTTAAGCCATATCAACATTTTCTAAATGGTTTATGTGAATTCAAGTTCTGGGTTCTGTTCAATATCTTCAGTGATTTATAAGTATACACTCTATGCCATTAACTACCTCACTTGATGGTGTTCTTTACCTTCAACTTGGGTTTTGATACTGGTTTCACCTTCCCTACTATTTTTTTTTCGAATTATAAAACCTACCAGCTGACAAATCAGAGCTATGGGTGACTTGCTCTTAAAGAAGACTGCAGTAGCCAATTGCTCAGGAAAGTCTTCCCTACTTAGAGGGCAACACTGCCCCCAAGTATCCCCTGGACAAATGGATTAGTAGTTCTTTGAGGTCGTACAGTTTTTGCGTGTGTTCATTTGGCTGTTTCTGATCACTGTCACTTGCCAGAGATTTTAATCAGTTTGTTTTGAATTTCTCTCCTCTTTCATAAACTGTGGCATAAAATTCCCTGGAGAACTTTATCACTAGATATAGGCATGATCTCAGTTCTCTTAGCTCAGTGTTTCTTGGCAGCTTAGTTGAATTTGCCCGGTTCTGGATTGTCAAGTTTGAACTGTTACGTTGCTCCCTGGTGGTTCAGCAGTCAGGGTATGTCTACACTACGAAATTAGGTCGAATTAATAGAAGCCGGTTTTATAGAAATCGGTTGTATACAGCCGATTGTGTGTGTCCCCACATAAAATGCTCTAAGTGCTCTAGTCGGCGGACCGCGTCCACAGTACCGAGGCTAGCGTCGACTTCCGGAGCATTGCACTATGGGTAGCTATCCCACAGTTCCCGCAGTGTCCGCCGCCCATTGGAATTCTGGGTTGCGATCCCAATGCCCGAATGATGCAAAACAGTGTCGCGGGGGGTTCTGGGTACATGTCGTCAGGCCCCTCCCCCTCCGTCACAGCAACGGCAGACAATAGATTCGCGCCTTTTTACCTGGGTTACCTGTGCTGACAACATACCACGGCAAGCATGGAGCCCGCTCAGCTCAGCTCACCGTCACCATATGTCATCTGGGTGCCGGCAGACGTGGGACTGCATTGCTACACAGCAGCAGCAGCTAACTGCCTTTTGGCGGTAGACGGTGCAGCATGACTGGTAGCCTTCATCGGCGATCTGGGTGCTGGCAGCCGTGGGGCTGGCAGCCATAGGGTTGCATTGCACCAGCCCTTGCCTTTTGCCTTTTGGCAGTAGATGGTTTATTACGACTGGTAACCGTCCTCGTCGTACAGCAGTGGCTGTCAATCATGGGCACCTGGGCAGACATGGTCAGTCCAGCAGTGGCTGGAACTCCATATGTCCCCCAGTCCCCCATCCTGCTGCCTTCACAATGACGATGATGGCTATCAGTCGTAGTATGCCATTTTCTGCCAAGCGCCCTGTTGGCTCATCGCACATTAGCAGAGTCTTCCCTGAGCAGCAGATCGTGCAATAGGCCTGAAGGCTACTGCCAAGCGCCCAGTATTTGCTGCCAAGCACCCAGAAGATGCCGAGGGCTATCAGTCATGCTGCACCGTCGTCTTAAGATGTAAAAAATAGATTTGTTCTGTATTCATTTGCTTCCCCCCTCCCTCCGTCAAATCAACGTCCTGCTAAACCCAGGCTTTTGAGTTCAATCTTTGGGGGGGCCATTCTGTGTGACAGTTGTTTGTGTTTCTCCCTGATGCACAGCCACCTTCCTTGATTTTAATTCCCTGTACCTGTACGCCATGTCGTCACTCGCCCCTCCCTCCCTCCCTCCCTCCTTCCCCTGGTCCGTCAGATACTAGTTTCGCGCCTTTTTTCAGACCAGACGCCATTGCTAGCACTGGGATCATGGAGCCCGCTCAGATCACCGCGGCAATTATGAGCACTATGAACACCACGCGCATTGTCCTGGAGTATATGCAGAGCCAGGACATGCCAAAGCAAAACCAGGACCAGCCGAGGAGGCGATTGCAGCGCGGCCACGAGAGTGATGAGGAAATTGACATGGACATAGACCTCTCACAAGGCACAGGCCCGAGCAATGTGGAAATCATGGTGTTCCTGGGGCAGGTTGATGCCGTGGAACGCCGATTCTGGGCCCGGGAAACAAGCACAGACTGGTGGGACCGCATCGTGCTGCAGGTGTGGGACGATTCCCAGTGGCTGCGAAACTTTCGCATGCGTAAGGGCACTTTCATGGAACTTTGTGACTTGCTTTCCCCTGCCCTGAAGCGCCAGAATACCAAGATGAGAGCAGCCCTCACAGTTGAGAAGCGAGTGGCGATAGCCCTGTGGAAGCTTGCAACGCCAGACAGCTACCGGTCAGTCGGGAATCAATTTGGAGTGGGCAAATCTACTGTGGGGGCTGCTGTGATCCAAGTTGCCAGGGCAATGAGAGACCTGGTGGTATCAAGGGTAGTGACTCTGGGAAACATGCAGACCATAGTGGATGGCTTTGCTGCAATGGGATTCCCAAACTGTGGTGGGGCCATAGACGGAACCCATATCCCTATCTTGGCACCGGAGCACCAAGCCACCGAGTACATAAACCGCAAGGGGTACTTTTCAATGCTGCTGCAAGCCCTGGTGGATCACAAGGGACGTTTCACCAACATCAACGTGGGCTGGCCGGGAAGGGTACATGATGCTCGCGTCTTCAGGCAGTCTGGTCTGTTTCGAAAGCTGGAGGAAGGGACTTTCTTCCCGGACCAGAAAATAACCGTTGAGGATGTTGAAATGCCTATCGTGATCCTTGGGGACCCAGCCTACCCCTTAATGCCATGGCTCCTGAAGCCCTACACAGGCAGCCTGGACAGGAGTCAGGACCTGTTCAACTACAGGCTGAGCAAGTGCCGAATGGTGGTGGAATGTGCATTTGGGCGTTTAAAAGCGCGCTGGCGCAGCTTACTGACTCGCTCAGACCTTAGCGAAAAGAATATCCCCATTGTTATTGCTGCTTGCTGTGTGCTCCACAATATCTGTGAGAGTAAGGGGGAGACATTTATGGCGGGGTGGGAGGTTGAGGCAAATCGCCTGGCCGCCGATTACGCGCAGCCAGACACCAGGTCGGTTAGAGGAGCACAGCATGGCGCGGTGCGCATCAGAGCAGCTTTGAGAACGAGCTTTGTGACTGGCCAGGCTACGGTGTGAAACTTCTGTTTGTTTCTCCTTGATGAACCCTCCGCCCCTCTCCCCCCCCCCCCCCCCGGTTAACTCTACTTCCGTGTAAACCAACCACCCCACCCTCCCCTACCCTCCCCCCTGCGAGCACCACTTGCAGAGGCAATAAAGTCATTGTTACTTCACGTTCATGCATTCTTTATTAATTCAGCACACAACTAGGGGGATAATTGCAAAGGTAGCCCGGGATGGGTGGGGGAGGAGGGAAGGAAAAGGACACACTGCAGTTTAAAACTTTAACTCTTATTGAAGGCCAGCCTTCTGATGCTAGGGCAGTCATCTGGGGTGGAGTGACTGGGTGGCCGGAGGCCCCCCCACCGTGTTCTTGGGCGTCTGGGTGAGGAGGCTATGGAACTTGGGGAGGAGGGCTGTTGGTTACACAGGGGCTGTAGCGGCGGTTTCTGCTCCTGCTGCCTTTCCTGCAGCTCAACCATACGCTGGAGCATATCAGTTTGATGCTCCAGCAGCCGGAGCATCGACTCTTGCCTTCTGTCTGCAAGCTGACGCCACCTATTATCTTCAGCCCGCAACTTGCTCTGTTCATCCCGCGATTCAGCACGCCACCTCTCCTCTCGTTCATATTGGGCTTTTCTATAATCAGTCATTGACTGCCTCCACGCATTCTGCTGTGCTCTGTCAGCGTTGGAGGCAGTCTGTAGTTCTGTAAACATGTCATCACGTGTCCTTCGCTTCCTCTTTCTAATCTTCACTAGCCTCTGTGAAGGAGAAAGATTTGCAGCTGGTGGAGGAGAAGGGAGAGGTGGTTAAAAAAGACACATTTTAGAGAACAATGGGTACACTCTTTCACGTTAAATTTTGCTGTTCACATTACACCGCACATGTGCTTTCGTTACAAGGTCGCATTTTTCCTCTTATATTGAGGGCTTGCCGGTTTGGTGTGAGAGATCACTCACGCAGTGCCAGGCCACAGATTTCATCTTGCAGGCAGCCATGGTAAGACACAGTCTTTTGGCTTTTTTAACCTTCTTAACATGTGGGAATGGTTTCAAACATTAGTGCTCTCATTTCCCATACCAAGCACCCATTGGGTTGGCCATTTAAAATGGGTTTGCAATGTAAAAGGAGGGGCTGCGGTTTCAGGGTTAACATGCAGCACAAACCCAACTAATTCCCCTCCCCCACACCCAATTCTCTGGGATGATCACTTCACCCCTCCCCCCACCACGTGGCTAACAGCGGGGAATATTTCTGTTCAGCAAAGCAGGAACGGGCACCTCTGAATGTCCCCTTAATAAAATCACCCCATTTCAACCAGGTGACCGTGAATGATATCACTCTCCTGAGGATAACAAAGAGCGATAAGGAATGGATGTTGTCTGCATGCCAGCAAACACCGGGACCATACGCTGCCATGCTTTGTTATGCAATGATTCCAGACTACGTGCTACTGGCCTGGCATGGTAAAGTGTCCTACCATGGCGGACGGGGTAAGGCAGCCCTCCCCAGAAACCTTTTGCAAAGGCTTTGGGAGTACGTGAAGGAGAGCTTTCTGGAGATATCCCTGGAGGATTTCCGCTCCATCCCCATACACGTTAACAGACTTTTCCAGTAGCTGTACTGGCCGCGATTGCCAGGGCAAATTAATCATTAAACATGCTTGCTTTTAAACCATGTGTAATATTTACAAAGGTACACTCACCAGAGGTCCCCTGTGTGCCCTCAGGGTCTTCGTTGAGTTCGGGGGTTACTGGTTCCAGGTCCAGG
Organism: Emys orbicularis; assembly: GCF_028017835.1. Classification (NCBI taxonomy): domain Eukaryota; kingdom Metazoa; phylum Chordata; order Testudines; family Emydidae; genus Emys; species Emys orbicularis. Next base: position 259,013,295 of record NC_088683.1, on the reverse strand, counting down.
GTGACAAACATATCCTGGCTGTTGGGGAAACCGGTTTCTCCGCTTCCTTGCGGCTGTGAGCTATCTACATTTCATCCATCCTCCTCTTCCGAACCCTCTTCTCTGTGTGTTCCTCCAGTGAGGGAGTCATAGCACACGGTTGGGGTAGTGGTGGCTGCACCCCCTAGAATGGCATGCAGCTCCGCGTAGAAGCGGCATGTTTGCGGCTCAGCCCCGGACCTTCCGTTTGCTTCTCTGGCTTTGTGGTAGGCTTGCCTTAGCTCCTTAATTTTCACGCGGCACTGCTGTGCGTCCCTGTTATGGCCTCTTTCCTTCATGGCCTTGGAGACCTTTTCTAATATTTTGCCATTCCGTTTACTGCTTCGGAGTTCGGCCAGCACTGATTCATCTCCCCATATGGCGAGCAGATCTCGTACCTCCCGTTCTGTCCATGCTGGAGCTCTTTTGCGATCCTGGGACTCCATCACTGTTACCTGTGCTGATGAGCTCTGCGTGGTCACCTGTGCTCTCCATGCTGAGCAAACAGGAAATGAAATTCAAACGTTCGCGGGGCTTTTCCTGTCTACCTGGCCAGTGCATCTGAGTTGAGAGTGCTGTCCAGAGCGGTCACAATGAAGCACTGTGGGATAGCTCCCGGAGGCCAATAACGTCGAATTCCGTCCACACTACCCCAATTCCGACCCCCTAAGGCCGATTTTATCGCTAATCCCCTCGTCGGAGGTGGAGTAAAGAAACCGGTTTAAAGGGCCCTTTAAGTCGAAAGAAAGGGCTTCGTCGTGTGAACGTGTCCAGGCTTAATTCGATTTAACGCGGCTAAAGTCAACCTAAACTCGTAGTGTAGACCAGGCCTCAGACAGCCTTTCCTTTTAGTCAGTGCCCATAGTGAGCTTCCTTGCCTCAAGAGACTTGTAAAATGCCTTTCATGTGTCCAGTTGCTTTCCAGCTACTACTGTTTTGTCTCTGGTACCTCTGTCATGCAATCCTTCAGCTTGTATCCATCTCAAATCTTGACAAAACTCTGGTAGCTGCTCACTTCTGGAAGAACAGGATCATGTTAATTTCCTACCTTCACTGGCTGGTTCAGGCATCTCATTTTTCAAAACTCTACCATTTCCCACATCTTAGTTGTAGTGCTAGAACCTGTTCATAGCTATGAAACTGGACAAGAGCATGGTCTTCGCACCTCAGAACATCATCTTTCTGAGTCTACTTGTGCAGTGGCTTTGAGAGACCCTCCTTGATTGTAGAGAAGGCAGCCAAAGTAGTCAGCAGGCAGGGAACTCCTTTCTCCAACACTGCTCTCTTTGCCAAGGACTGTACATGAGCAGCCATATTCTTTTTCCTCGCAGCTGTTCCCAGGGCCTCTTCCTAGTTTTGAACTTGACGTCTGTTCCTTAGCTGTACCAGAACACATTGGACCAAAGACTTAGAGACTGATAAACTGCCCTTTTCTTGTGAATCTCTGAGACTTGAACTTGTTAAAGGGGATTCTCTCTTCCATCTCTAATGGATAGCTGTAATGCAAGATGTGAATTTATTTGGAAAGGGAGTAGGATGGGTCAGGTGAAATGTTCTCTGTTCAAGTTTGAGCACTAGTAAATATAATTGTTGTAATAATGGCCTTATTTCCATTCTGGGAGGTGTTGACAAGCAAGTCCTAGTCCAATGGGATAACTCAGTCATGGCTGCCTAACTAAATTGCCTAAAGTTACCAAAAGCCACTGTCTCTTCAGTCCCGCCTGCTATTTCAGTGGACAGAGAGGAATCAGACTTTGCCTAGAATCTGTCACTTGTTGGAGAAGTAAATCTTTTCCCAGATGAGCTGAATAAAGAGTTGGTCCTACCCATGAAATGTTGTTGTCTTTCTCACAGTGGTGTTTAGGTGAGTGGGTTTTCTTGCCACTTTGCTGCCTGGACTCACAGGTGTTTTGGGAAGTGCCTTCCTTATCTCATAGCCTAAGGGTCTCTTTCATGGTTTCCTAACTGCCACACCTCAATAGTCATAAAAACTATTTGATTGGCATGTGTGTGAAAGCTTAACCCTGTAGCGTGAAAGGTTCTTGGAGTAATGAAGATTTTGTTAACCACAAGTCCTCTATTTCTGCTTTATATTTTAGAGTCTGAGAGAATTTTTTATTTTGGGTACCATGACTAGTTTATTGGGACCCAGACCTACCAAAAGTCTTCTCTGTAAAACCATAGATTTTTTTTTTTTTCAGCGGGAATTTCACAAGGGTTGCATTATCATGTCCTTCAAACATTAGTGTTTGGGGTTTTCAGGGAACTATTTTGAACTATCCCAAACTTTTTAAGGCTACTCTTCCAAACTATTTACTTACTTAAATAGCAAATGAGCCTAGACCACATTTTAAATACCACGTACCTGCAAAATTAAGTGTTTTGTAACTGTAGTCAAGCTTGCCAAAAACAAAATAGTAAGTTGTGAATGAGAGGGATGGTGGTCTTTTTTTGGGTAGCTGTAGCTCAAAGATGTTATAAGCAGTTTTAAACCGTCTTAGTGGATTATAACACAAAACTCTTTGCATGCCAAATTTCATCTGGCTCCAATACTAGAAATAGAAACGTACAGCCCCCAAACAGGATTCTAAATGAAAATTGTACAGCTAATAACTATAGAGTTCCTGCAATAATTATTCTTGTTTTAGTTTCTGGCACTTTAACAAGGAGCTTAATTTGCTTCCTGAACACAGTGAATTCTTCCCATCTGCAAGAAGACTGTTCGGTAACACTTACTTTTGTATTTGTATGATTATTGCTGCATTTTAAAATGTCCTTTAAATAGCTTTCCTTTTCCCCTTGTTCTAGATTTGTCAGGGCTTATGCATTCCATCTCCTCATAAACCAATCCTGTCCTATTCCAGAAATTTGAAAATAATTTTCCTTCCCTCCTCTCCTCCCCCCATAGTTAGTAATCTAAATGTTTTGTTTCTGAAGGTTGAAGGTAATTTGGGTGAAAGTGATCAGAAATGATAGATATAATGATTCTAAGGAAAGGAAGGAGTGAGAGCAGCAGATTAAGGGAACAGTAAACTATCCCTATTTGAAGGAAAGGCAGGAAGAATAGTAAGAGGCCAATATGGCTGTATTAGGAGCTCTTTAATGACCTGAAAATCAAAAGAGAATCCTACCAAAAGTGCAAACATGGACAAATTTGCAGAAAGGAGTACAAAAGAATAGCATAATAGGGACAAAATTAAAAAAGCGAAGGCACAAAATGAGTTACCCCTAGCCAGGGTCATAAAGGCAATAAGAAGAGGTTACAATACACTAGGAGCAAGAGAGACTAAGTACTCCTGAGGGAATTCTACACCAAAAACGTAAAAATCCTGCGCACAATATTTTAAAATCATGCAAAATTCTGTACATTTTATTTGTTAATAAATAAATGTGGAGATTCCAGCATGGGAATGGGAAGCACAGGCCACTGGCTGCATGGAGTCAGGAGATCACCCTGCAATCTCCCCTGCCCCCAGCCCTGGGGCAGGGACTTGGTGGTGATGGTGCACCGGACCCTGACACAGCGCAAGGGCTGGGCCTGCCCCAGAAACATTCCAGGGCCCTCACCTCTGTGCCAGGAGCACCAAATGTGGGCAGGCAGGCTCAGCCTATCTGGATCCAAGTGTGGAGGGGCTTAGTGTGGGTGGAATCCAGGTGTGGGGTGAGAGGGTTCTGTGTGGGGCAATCTGGGTGTGGACAGCTCTGTGGGGGGTCCAGGTGCTGGGTAGAATCTGGATGCACAGGGACTCATTGGGGATTTCAGGTGCAAAGGCAATAGGACTCTGCAGGGGGTTCTAGGTGATGGTAGTTGGTGCTCAGCAGGAGGGGTCTGGTTTGGGGGCATGGGGCTCAGCAGGGGGGTCTGGGCGGGTTCAGTGGGGGGGTCTGGGGCTTGATGGGAGTCTGGGTGCAGCTGGTTGGGGCTCAGTAGGGTGAGGGTCCAAGTGCAGGGAGCTTGTAGGGTTTTCTGGGGGGTGAGGCTCATCAGGGTGTGGGTTTGATGGGCCTGTTTAATAGGAGAGCCCCCAGCTGCTGCCAGGACACCCCATACTGGGCTCCCACTTTCCCGCACAATTCCCCTATACCCTCGACTCCCCCTTTCTCTCTCCCCACTGTACCCTATCCCCCTCCCCTCACTCCCACATCCCCCTCCTCCTGCCCTATTCCACCCTCTTTCCCTGCCACTGCCTCTTTTCCCTCCACCCTGTTACCCTGCCCCACCGTGGGCACTCACTGCTGTACAGAAAACAGGATGGCTCCCAGCACATACAAGAGGAGCATGACTGGCGCTAGGACCCAGGAGGCAGTGTCCAGCTGCAGAATCAGTGGAGCCAAGCAGCACTTCAGCTGGGCATCTCTGCACTTGCAGAAATGGGGCGGGGGGAAGACAATGGCATGTGACCCCGCATTCTCCCCCACCTCACCTTTATTGGGGGGGCAATATCCAACCCCCAAACTACACCTCCCTAGCCCCACCCCCAACCCCACCCCCACATGGCTTCCCTTTCCTTCCTTGTCTTTTTCTGCAGGGAAGTAAATAAATTCTGCAGAGGGACATGAATTCTGTACACGCGCAGTGGCACAGAATCCCCCTAGGTGTAACGGGGTCAGGACTCACCACCGCTGGCGTCTCCTGCTCGTTGCTCCAGGAATTAGCTCTTGTCAGCTGTGGAGCGCCCTCTGCGCGTGGCGTCTCACCCATTGTCTGCTCTGCTGATTTGGGAACCGTGTTGCTCCCCGCTCAGCGGTGTCCACTTCAGGACACTGCCCACTACTCCACTCTCACCCCCCTTCCGGGGTGTGTGTGTGTATAATGACAGTCCTTCGGCTTGCACCTGCCTCAGTGGCCAACCACAACCCCAAAGTCTAGCCCCTCACCTCAGGGCTAGTTGCAGTCTGTCTCTGTCACACTCCTCTGTGGCCAGGTGCAGTGCAAGGGGGGGACCCAGGCCCACCCGCTACTCTGGGTCCCGACCCAGGGACTCTCTAGCAGCAGCCTCTCTCTGCCCTCCTTCTCTCCCCTCTTGTCCGCCTATCTTCCCTGGGCCACTTTCCCTTTGGCCCCATGCACCTTGTTGACCCTTTTTAGCAGGGGCCGCAGCCTGGCAGGTAACTGGGCCAAAGCTCTCCTCTGCTTCTCCGAGCCTGCCCAGCACTGTTCTGTCCAAGGTGCTACCTCCTTACCTCAGGAGCCAGTCCTCCTCGCTTGCTAGTCAGGGAGAGACTGCTCTCTCCTTTGCTAGGCAGCCCTTATATAGGGCCCAGCCCGGCCCTGATTGGCTGCCTCTTTCTTTGCCCTGATTGGCTCTCCACAGGCCTTTGCTGATTGGCTGCTGGTCTGCACGGCCTCTCTGGCCTGTTCCAGCCCTTTTTCTCATGGAGTGGGGCTACACGAGGAAAATGTAGGTACTCTGCTTAGGTAAGGAAGGAGAGTTAATAACTGATGACATCAAGGAGGCAGGGTGCTTAATGCCTTTTTTTTGCTTCAGTCTTCACTAAAAAGTTTAATCATGACCAGACACTCGTCAGAAAAAACGAGGGAAGAAATGCAAGCCAAAATAGGGAAAGAACAGTTTAAAGAATATTTAGATAAGTTAGATGTATTAAAGTTGGCAGAGTCTGATTAAGTTCATCCTAGGGTACTTAATTAACTAGCTGAAGCAATCTCAGAACTGTTAGCAACCATATTTGAGAACTCATTGAGGGTGAGTGCAATCCCAGAGAACGGAAAAAAGGGAAAACCATAGTACCTACCTTTAAGAAGGTGAAAAAGGTGACCCAGGGAATTATAGACCAGTCAGCCTAACTTCAATACTTGGAAAGATCTTAGAACAAATTATTAAACAGTCAATTTGTAAGCTCCTAGAGGATGATGGGGTAATAAATAGTAGCCAACATGGATTTGTCGAGAGAAAATCATGCCGAATGAACCTAATTTACTTTTTTTACAGGGTTACTGGCCTAGTGGATGGGGGGAAGCAGTTGATGTGATATATCTTGATTTTAGTGAGATTTTTGATACAGTCCAACATATTCTCATAAGCAAACTAGATGAAATTACTATACAGTAGATGCACAACTGGTTTAAAAAACCATACTAAGTAGTTATCAATAGTTCACTGTCAACCTGGAAGGGCGTATCTAGTGGGATCCCTCAGGTGCCAACTCCTGGGTTTGGTACTATTCCATATTTTCATTGAATGGATAACAGAGTGGAGAGCATGCTTATAAAATTAGTGGCTGATGCCAAGCTGGGAGGGGTTGCAAGCACTTTGGAGGACAGGATTAGAATTCAAAACAGCCTTGACAAATCCGAGAACTGGTCTGAAATCACAAGATGAAATTCAATAAAGACAAGTGCAAATACTTAGGAAGGAAAAATCAAATGCACAACTACAAAATGGAGGATAACTAGTTAGGCAGTAGTACTGCTAAAAAGGATCTGGGGGTTATAGTGGATCGCAAACTGAATATAAATCAACAATGTGGTGCAGTTGGAGGGAAAAAGCCAGTGTCATTCTGGGATATATTAACAGGCGTATCATATGTAAAACACTGGAGGTAATTGTCCTGCTCTACTCAACACTGGTGAAGTCTCAGCTGGAGTACTCTGTCCAATTTTAGGTGCCACACTTTAGGAAAGCTGTGAACAAATTGGAGAGAGTGCAAAGGAGAGAAACAACCAGATAAAAGATTTTGAAAACCTGATCCATGAGGAAAGGTTAAAAAAAAACCCCAACTGAGCATATTTAGTCTTGAGAAAAGAAAATGGAGGGAGGGGGATCTGATCAGACTTCATATATGTTAAGGGTTGTGATAAAGAGGATGGTGATCAGTTGTTCTTCATGTCTATGGAAGGTAGGACAAGAAGTAATGGGCATAATTTGCAGAAAGGGAGATTTAGATTAGATGTTAGAAAATTTTTCTAACTATAAGGATCGTTAAGTACCTGAATAGGCTTCCAAGGAAGGTTGTGGAATCTCTGTCAATGAAGGATTTTAAGAACAGGTTAGATAAACATCTGTGAGGGATGGTCTAGGTTTACTTGGTCATGTGTCCCTGCAGGACTAGGTGATCTCTCGAGGTCTCTTCCAGCCCTACTTTTCTCTGAGTCCATGAACAGAATTACCTTACTGTATAATTTTCCTTGTTTCCACAGTTATTGATCCATTGAAAGACATCTAAATGTATAGTAAAATTACTTGGGGTCAGGATGTGAGCTCTTACTCAAATTGGGAGGCGGAGTTACCCACGTGAGAAGCTGTATTGAAGTTAATGGGACTGCTTGCATGTGTAATTACCCACCAGTGTAAGTAAGGGGCTCATATTTATTCTGCTTAAGGTACTTATGTGACCCTCACTACTGCAATATGAGTTCCTCACAAACTTTAATGTGTTTATCCTCACAACACCTCAGTGAGGTAGGAAAGCGTTTTTATCCCATTTTACAGATGGGGAAGTGAGGTACAGAGAGACTGACTTGCTCAAGGTCATACAGGAAATCTGTGGCCACAGTCTGACTCTGAGAGAGGTTAAACTGCCTCTCTGCTCTGATCCATTATGGCAAATATTTTGTTCCTTTGTTTAAGGTGTGAATATGTAACTACTCTTAGTTTAGTTGATATTTTCCCATTCTTTGCATTGTGGAACAAATCTAAAATTAATTTTTTAAAAGCCCTCCAGAACTTCGTTTGTCTTTTTTTTTTTTTTTTTTTAAACCATTCTTCCTAATTGTTGGTTTCCTAAAACATAGCTTTAAAGTTTCCTCTTATGTCCATAGCAGAATCCGTATTCTGACTCCTGGCCTTTATAAAAGTATGGTGAGTTTTTCCTCAGTTCAGCCACTAATGAACAATAGTTTATATTGCAGAAACAGCATGTACATACATGACTGGGCATATATTTATATTCAGGAGGGGCATGCTGAACTGAATGAGCAGGAAGACTGTTTTCTCTCACTGCTGGAGACCAGTTGGGTGGTTTGTTTCTCTAATCTTAAGAGTTTATGATTGACAGAGTCCAGTCATGTGTTTTGATTTGTGCTACAGTTATAGCTGGTCTGTTTGAGGCAACATGATTCTTTTTATGAGCACAAATTTTTGTACCTGTGTTTAAAAATGGCTTTGTAATTGTTTCTGTTCTTGTGTATATTTGTTTTGCATTGTTTCTTCCCCCCTTGTTTTCCAACTTTATTTAGACATTTTTTATAACATTATCCAGACTGTGGAAGAAATCTTGAATTTTTATAAAATATATCTGTTCTATCAGACATTATCTCTGGGTAGCTGCCTATGATTGATTCATACTGCTTTATGCTTTCAGATTGGAAATAGGGTCATGGAAATTTCACAGAAATAGTCTTGCTTTTTAGACATAGAATTAATTCTGACATTAATTAACAGAGACAGAGAGTGCTCTTGGCCCTACAGTTGTACCCAGGAGAAGCCCAGTGTATAACAAAGACCTCTAAATTACAGACCTGTCTTTCCTTCAGTCAGGGGTGTGTGTGGGGGGGTACTCTTTCAATCAGGATAATGTTCATACTCCTCTCTAATTATTCCAGTTGCTTCCCCCAACCTTCTTGCATTACCTCAGTTGTGTCTGGATTGAGTTTTAGCCAGCTTGCTGTCATTCAGACTCTGAACTTGTACAGACACTGGATCATTTGTTTCACTGTGTTGGCAGGATTGGAAGTGATACAGGCATACATGGTTATTGTCAACATGCTGAAGGCATTATAGCCTGTGTCTCCATGCTAACCCTTCCAGTGGCCTTTTATACATGTTGAACAGGATGGCTGACCAGATGGAACCCTGTGGGTACTCAACATGGGAGAAACTTTGGGGCAGATGAGGAATTCCCCAAAACTACCCTCTGGGACCTTACATTAATATGAATACACCTACTCAAGAGGGACTCCATCCACACCTGCCAGGGGCCGCAGATGTGTCAACACTATCAAAGACAGATGATAAATTTAGAAGAACGAGCATGAAGACTTAATCTAATTTCAGATGAGAATAATCAAACAGTGCCACCAGTTCAATTTCTGTCCCATGCCCAGGCCTACAAACCTGAGAGAGAGTCTGAGGACACCAGATTTGCCCTGCTATAATCTTTCCTCTCCAGCTTATCCCAACAAAGGAAATTGAATACAGGTGGGTTGCTAGCAATATTACCAGCATCAAGAGATGATTTCTTGAGCAGAGCTCTCACAACAACTTTAATAAAAAGCAACTGACATCCTCATCCCTTTTCCTCCTGCAACTCAGTACCTTTGACAAACTGGCCACTTCTGTTGAGGAGCCTCAGTATTTTGGAGTCCAAGTTTAGGTGCCTAGGTTTGAAAAAATTGGCCTGGAGTTCTGTGAACTAGGATTCTGTATCTAATACTAATTACAATGTTGGTCGTTAGCCACCATGTGCTTTTAAATTTGTGCCATGCAGTGGCTGAAGATAACATTGATGTTAAGGTGGCAGCCTGTATTTAGCAAAAGACTTACTGACAAGTTTAATAGTAACATATACATGCTGCATTCTCTGTCAGTATAGGTGTTTTTATCACTTATGCTGCCAAGACAGCACATTCATTCTCTGGGCTAGAGACAAGATTTTACAGCTCTCAAGGGACTTGATGCTGTTTTTTTGCAAAGAAGCACTAACAGTCTCCAAAAATCCAGCTGCGGGTGAGTTGCTGTGATCTTTTAGTGGAGGGTAGAGGGAAGTCCAGTAGGACCTTTCTTTCCTGTTCTCAATGTGTTGGAAAAATGTATACTTACGAAATTAAGTGCCTAGTTTTGATCCTCAGTACATGCAGTTGTTACATGAGTGAGAACTTCATCAAAGCAGATACACACCCAGGTCCAAACACTCTATTTAAAGGTGGGAAGAAAAAGGAAAGGGATCTCAATATCTTCAACTTAATGCATCAAAATACTGTAACTTACTCCATTTCTGCTCTACTTCCAACAACTTCTGTCTCTTCCCCCGTTTTCGACCTTCCAGTGGACTAAAACCTAAAGTAGGATCCATGCCTGTATCTTTAGGAAAGAGAAGTACCTTTGACTTCTAATAGCATTCCTTACACTCCACCACTATTATGTTCATTTTTTTTTTCAAATACTTAACTGTTTAATCATATTTTTATCTTGGTGTCAGACAGGTTGACAGAATATGTGTATTTTGTTAACGTATTGAGCCAGAAAACATCAATTGTACCTGGAGAGTTATGGCATGACAGCTGTCTTAGTGTGGTCCAAGGTGAAATCGACAGTCATGATGTGGCACAATACTTTATTTTGAATGCCTGTTTACAAAAGCATAAGAAATACATAATAGAAATGTCACTTATTTTGTTCTCTATTTCTAGAGAAGGCTTGTGAAGCAAGATGCTGTGGTATCAGTTGTTTGATCATTATGTTGTCCTCATGGAGTGAAGGCCATTTTAGGTCTGATGATTTGCCTGTCCAAAGGAAATTAGATTTTTTTTAAAGACTGAATCAATTTTAAGCTTCTCTTGTATAAATGTTGACTCACTGATATGTGTGCAGTCATGTCACCATGTTTTAAGCTAAACAATGTGAGGCTGAGTCATTGCTCTGCTAGGAGACCTCCAAGGCACACCTGGGTGTGCTGCAAGACATGGAGTTAATAATGGAAAGAATGCCACATGCAGAATCGAGTCAGTATTAAACTAATTCCACAGCATGGTGTTAGGAGCCTCTGAGCTGCTCAAGACACTGATTTGTCAGATGAGATCTAAAACTGAGGTCCTATCACTTTCACAAATTAAACAACCAGTGCATTCTGAGCCCTAGTGTTCTGGTCAAATTACAACTCCGGCAATTGCATTCTGATAACCCACATATTCTGATAACCTGCAGTTCCAACTGAAAAAAATATCCTTTAACTCTTGCCTTGAATCATTTTGTAGTGTTGTTGCAAACAACAGTTAAGTGTTTAGGGTATTTTACCCTAGCTACATTTCAGAGGTGGATGAGATTATCCCTGTGGGTACCATTTTAAATTTATAAAGCAGTTTGCAATGCATCAGGATTAAGGTGTGACTCTGTTAGTTTATTATAATTAGCTGAGCAGGTAGGTGCTTGAAGATGCTGAGGCTTTTTCATCTGAAAGTACAAATGCAGTTGCATTCTCAAACCTTTCCTCACTGATTTTTATCTTATGTCTCCTTTGCCTCTTCCAACAACTCTAAGCCTAGTAAGTCTTGAAATATTCTTGAACGATTCAGTTTTAGGTTTCAAAGAAAGTCTACTAAGAACTCACTTTAAAATACCAAGAAAGTGCTCCTGCAAACCTGACAATGCCATTTTAAGGGCTGAGCTGCAAACAAAGATTCAGAAAACCTAGGCAGTTGTATTGTCTGTGTCTGAGAGGGGAATCTGATACTACCTGAAGTCTGCCTAAATTACATTTTCTGGAGCCATCCATGCTGGAGTTCGCAAATGCAAGTTGTAAAGCGTGCCTTCAATACTTTCACTAATGTTAAAATTTGACCTGGAGTTTGCCACCCTGTATACAATAAAATATAACTTAGCATTTAAAACTAAAAATATGTGCCACATAATTGATATAGCTAGTGTCCTAATGCTAAAGACAGTTGGAAAAGTAGTTTGGGGTTTGGCAATGTGAATTGCTGAAATCAAAGTGATTTAAATTGCCAATTTTAATCATGATTTGAATCAGCAATCAGGAAACCTTCATTTAAATCATCGATTTTATTTGTACTTTTTAGTTACTTTCCTAAAAAAAGGGGTTTATTCTCATTGGCTAGTAACCATTAAAACGTGATTTGTAATTAAATGTAACTTTTACACTAAATTTGGTGCTACTTTTTGTTTAACAAGGATGATATACTATTTATACAGACTTAAGCAATTACATCTCTTAGATTTATTCAGATTCTTAATTTTTCCATTTTTGATTGTAAGAAAATGATGAATGATGTGTTTCTTATTTACTAGATAATTAAATTTCTACTTGTGATTTGTGTCAAACTCAAAATGCATAAAATCATTTCATTTTTAATTGATTAAAACTATCTTAAATGTGCTGATATATAAACTTTTTTCTTATCAAAACATCTTTGCCTTTTAAAACTACCGTAGTTGTTTTGTTAAACAAAGGAAGCATTATCCGTAACTAGTGAGTTGAACTGATTGTTTTTGGTCACCATGCTTTTCAAGATTTCAGTAGATGTCATCCTCTCAGGCCTCATTTTGATTTATAGATTGGAAGAGGAGAACAAGGATTCCTGCTTTTTCAACTCCCAGTTGATTTCTAACGTTTGAATGAACTAGTAATTGAACTGAATAGTTGAATCCACTGAAATGAAGGAAACATTCTCTCTGCACCTGCAGAAGAGGCTACTGCTGTCAAAAGCTGGCTTAGCATGTCAACAAACTCTCTGGTTCCAGATGCAAGTTGTGACGCTTCTTGGGGCACCCAGGGCTGAGAGTGACCTTGTTGCCACCACCCGCCAGTGTGAGGGGGTTTTGCCTGTGCCAGCTGAATGTTAGCTCCCTAACACAACCAGTCACTCAAGCACTCTCTTCTGGGCTGTACCAGCCCTGCCTTTTCACTGCAGGTTGACAACCAAGGAAGGCTTCCCAGTCCTGGAACCCCTTCAAAGTGTCCCCTTGTGATGTCCAGCCTCCAATCACTGGATGGACCCATATAAATTCCAGATCCTATATTTCCAAAAATCCCAGTTTTACCTTAGACCACCACTCCTACATACATCCAGCACTTGAGTTCAATTATAGTCAAATATAGGGGGATTTAATCAAGAAAGAATGGAGATTCAAAACAAATGTGAGTGATAAATACAAATGGTTACATACAGACCAAAATAATAAAATGTGAACTAGGGCCTATATGTATTAATAGTTATCTTCCCTATCTAATAAAGTAGATTCTCACCCCCAAAGTTCAGTCTTTTGCAGTGCTTGCTTGCCCTAAGGAACTAGGACCCAGTGTTTCATGAAGCACCCCCACTCATGAAGGTACTGCCTCAGTGAATGGATCTGTAGTGTCTTTCTCCATCCTGTGATACCCTGAAGTAGTTTTGTCTTTTATTCACACAGAGGGATCCCCTCACTGTCATGTTATCCTTCTCACTTCCAAGTGGTGTTGATGTTGATAGGTCAATGAAAACCAGCAAAGAAACTATCTGGGGTGGTGCAAAGATAGACAATTGAGCAATACATTAGGTAATTGGCTAGCCAGGGAGGGGTGACAACTCAAATGGGCCATCATTGAGCCATTATTCCCTGGTGACTCACCTTCACTCCAAGACCATAAGGGCATAATTTTCAATATGGTCCCATTATTCCTTAAATATTATTCATACACACATCTCACAATGACTGAGTATTGATAAGGTACAACCGTTCAGTAGAGACCTGACATGCTGCCCTTTGTGGATAAATTCCATGGAAGTGATGTATTAGGTGTAGTGAGTTTGTCAGGTCTAAGACAGGAGTTGCTTGGAAAGAATGGTGAACTCTTTGCCAGTTGTCACCTCTGTGTTACCAGTGACTTCTACTAGTTCAGTGGTTTGACTTTCTTTAACGTTTGGCAGCAAACGTACTACTTAATATTTTTTTTGTATTGAATTTGTTATTTTAATAAATTATAATAATTTTAAGCCTTAACATGAGTTGTGAATTTCAAATTTAATTTCAAATTGGTTTATTTAAAAGAGAGACCTACATTTAATTTAAATTTTTTTAAAATCCGATTTTTTTTTTATGTTTATGTACTTATTTATTTAAATCATTCATTTGTATCCACCCTGTGACTGGAAGGGCTTTAACAGAAGATTTTCAGGTGGCTTTAAAAAACATAATGAAATTTCTCACCTCACTACAGTACCTCTTGAATTTTTGTTTAGTGTGTACCAATATGTACATTTTGTCTACATAGTGTGTATTTGTATTGCCTACTCCTGTAGATTTCTTAAAGATGTATTACTAAATATTGGAATTAAAACTGTTTAAGTTTTGCAGTGTGTTAATGCAATGAAGTTTTAGCTCTGAAGAACTGGATTTATATCTGGGTGAGATTTTATCCTAGCCCCTCCCCCCCTCCCCCCCATCTGATGTTTGCACACATGAAACAATGTTACATTTTAATACTAATATATATTTTTTTTAGCTACAAAACCATATGGCACTCCTACGCTGAAGCTGCCTGGCCTCCCAGTCACATATAACTCCTTTTTTTCCCCCCCCCTCTTCTTTTTAAAAAAAATCTTATGATTCTCAACTTTTTGCAGCTAATTAGCAGATGTGGGTGGGAGTAGTGTTTCTCATCCCAGCAAGTTGTCATCACCATCTCTTCTTTCCCCTGTCTCTGTTCCTGTTGTCTTGGTTCCCTTTTTTCCTTGTCTGTCTGCCTCTTTTTTGTTTGTTGGTTGTTTTCCCTTCTGGGCTGCTCAAGGTTATGTGCTATTCAGGGTGGGAGCTGTCACTTGTTGGCTAAAAGAGGCCAGCTACATTTGTTTTCTCAAAGGCTGATGTGAGTGGTAGGGGAAGAAAGAGAAGCTTGGGCAGAGGGGCTTCTGTCTTAGGCTACAGTCTTGCACACCTGGTCTGCTCCCAAGGCAGCTGCATTAGTGACCTCTGCAGGAGCAGAGGAAGAACAACAAGTGGCTTTCAGGGAGCCACCAAGACAGCTGGTCCAAAAAAAAAAAAAAAAAAAAAAAGGCGGGGGGTTGGGGAAGGAATAGGAATTCTGGGAGGGAGTTTTTTCTTGGTGGCTTTTTATCAGCGTCACCATTTTCAAACGTTCAGGTTTTTTCCCCCCAGCAGCTCCAGCCTAGCTGCTGCTTTGGTTTCAGCCACCAGAACATGTTTGCAATGTGGAGAGGAAAATAATGAAAAGGACGGGTCACTCAGAGCAATCTGGGTCCCCTTGTAAATGGGCCCAAGCAAATGATGATGTGGTTTTTTTTGTATTGCCAAATGTAAAGTCAAACATCTAAGAACAAACTTACAGGAGCGGGGAACTCTTTCTTGGGAAGCAGTGAGTTTGCATAAGGGTCGGGAGTCATGATAGATAATTAGTTGAATGAGAGCGCCACAGCATTGCACTGGGCAAAAAGGGCAGATGTGATTCGTAGCTGTATAAATGGGAATATTGAATAGGAAATAGAGGTTATTTTACATCTGTATTTAACACTGGTACAACTGCTATTGGAATACTGTGTTCAGGGTGGATTTGATTTAAATCAAGTTGATTTAAATCATTAGTCAGGAAGACTTCTTTAATCATAAATTTCTACATAAAAGTGCATTCTTATTGATTGTTATAACCTTAATACATATTCTTCAGAACTCCGAGATAGATGTAGGTTTCATTTTTAGAAGGTACACACTATACATTTTTAAAGTGATTTATTTTTAAAACTTTTCAGATTAGTTTTACAGCTATATCAGAAAATGAATGATTGGTTATTTCATTTACCAAAGGTAATTGAAGCAGATATTTATGAAGACATT
Organism: Emys orbicularis; assembly: GCF_028017835.1. Taxonomy (NCBI): domain Eukaryota; kingdom Metazoa; phylum Chordata; order Testudines; family Emydidae; genus Emys; species Emys orbicularis. The sequence goes on along the minus strand of NC_088683.1, from coordinate 258,997,753 downwards.
CGGAGGTGAACTATCTCCAATTCAATAGATTAATCATTAATATTTGGAGGATTTTCTTGCCATGCTGTATTAGGAGGGAGAACATCACCAGACAGACATTTAAATTGTTTTATTTAACTAAAACAACAACGTTATGTATTCTGGATTTTTTTTCTTCAGCAGCAAACATAATATTTTAACAAAACAAGCATATGAATTTTTGAATTTAGTTAAACATTCAAGTTTCTTAAAATCAGGTTTGTTTTTGTTAAAATTGTTTTTAACTAAAATAGTGAAATGAAATATTAAAAAAAAAAATCTACTATGTCAGCCAGGTCAACGTGAGAAATTTAAAATATTGGCTTCTGCAGCTAACTCAGTCATCTTCACCTTCATTTTCCTGTTTGTTCATAATCTGGAAAAGAAAAACAAGCTTTCCTGCTTTTTCAGGTCCCAGACGATTTCTCAATTTGGAATGAATTGTCCAAAGGAAGGAAATATTCTTTCTACATCGGCAGAAGAAGCTACTGCTGTTAAAAGTGAGATTATCACTTCAACAGTCTCTGAATCCAAGTGCTTAAGTGACTTCCATCAGTTCACTGGTGTGACTTCCTTTAAAACATCATCAGCAAACATATATTTCTTGAATGGTTCACCCTTAGCTCTGAAGTTTATTATAGTTGGCATTGTGGAGGGATGATTGCTGGATGTCCATGTCATAGCCAACTCCTCTTCTTCAGCAGTTAAGGTTTGACCCTGGTACGGAGTTTTGAGAATATTTGCAAGAAAATGAGCTGGAGATAGATTTGTCCCATTTGTTTTTTTTAGTGCTTGTAATTTAACTCGGTCATTGCATATTTCTCTTTTTAAGATCTCACTCAGTTCCTTCCAAATTTCAACAGCGTCAGCAATAAAACAGCTATTTCCCTGCATTTTGTTCAAGGCTGCAGAAATAGGCTTCAGGGTACTCAGCTTGTGTTCAACATTTCTCTTAAGCCCAATCTTGAGAACTTTGGCTGTGACAGTGCCATCTATTTTTTCACAAACTGTCATTGGATTAGGCCAGTTCTTGATATAGTGCTCAAAACAGTCCACTACTGAGTTCCATCGCACATTTTGTGGGAGAGTTAGCTTTGTTCCTCCCACTTTTTTTCAGAGTAGCTGCTGCAAAGTGGTTGTTACGGAAGTATTTTGCAATTTCAACAATATTAGCCTTTATTTCTGGAACACTGAAGTCTTTGGCTAGGAGGTGCATCAAATGAGCACTGATCAAATGATTATGTTGTTAGCTTGGGACTCTCTCCTAAATATTTTCTTCTCCTCTTGGATAAATTTGCAGCATTGTCTGTGACCAAGATGCATGCTAGACATTTGAATTTTTTTTCACCGTTTGTTATAGCTTTTACTGCTACTTCTTGTAAGTATTCTGCTTTGTGTGCATTTCCTGATGTATCAATTGTTTCTGTAAGGAAGACATTCCCTTCTTCTGTTGTCACAAAGCACATACAACAGGATCATTGTGGACATTGCTCCACCCATCAAGACTCAGGTTAACAATTTTACCCTATTGACGTTTTGCACACTGCTCAATTTCTCTTTCATATACTTTATCCAGAAATTTTCCTGCGACATCTGCTCTCTTGGGTGGACTGGATCCTGGTTTTAATGATTGAACCATGTTAATGGAGTGTGGGTTCTCAATCATACGGAAAGGAGAGTTTGTTGCATAAACAAACCGGGCAATTTTTTCATGAGTTACCTCTTTTTTGTAATCTGGTTCTTATCACAAACTTATCTATGTTTGTTTCTGGATGATGGAGATTTTTTTTTCTTTTTGCTACAGGCGATATACTGTGGCTATGTGACATATATGATGTGACTGAAACACTATCATTAGCAGATAACTCTGAAACTATAGAAAATGATGGTGATCTTGAAGGTGGATAGTCTTCAGAATCCTGTATGTTGAGGATGGATTCTCCTAAACAAAATAAGTCAATGCAGTTATTTAATGATTATTACCATACTGCTCTTTTAGTATAACTCATTGTATTCACTGACACTCAGTACTTTAAAGGTGAAATTGTAAAAGGAAGATCCGCCTATTTCAGCTATTTATTTTTTTTATCACAACTGCATCTAAAATGATAGTACCATAGAGTAACAACTATATTTTTTGCTCAAACATGAGAATTCAAGAATAGTCCAGAAGGAAGACAGGCAGTCCTTAAGAAAGAAGTATGAAATAAAGTTTTCCAACCTGAAGGTCCTGCATGTTCAGACATGTTCCTTTCATCATCATCATCATCATCATCATCATCATCATCATCATCAATGCAGCTTCCTTCTGAAAAGGAACACTTCTCATGATGTTTCATTTGGGCAACCAGGCCTTGTATTTCTTTGTTGCACTGTTTGCATTTTGCAGGCATGCCTGACTTACCCACAGGTAGAGGAACTTCATTAAAATATTCCCAAACTGCGTCTCTTTTATGGTCTGCTGTCATTATAGGTTTTCCCTTCTAGTGAGAGAATGGTATGGTAGATCTCAAATCAATGAAGGCTACACACTCAAAGACCTCAAGACTTCTGAAATATGCTGCTTAAGCAGTTTCACTTTTGTTTCTACTGCCTGTCCCTCCCTTCTCACATTTATCTCCAGACTTCTTCTCCTTGTCCAGATCTGTTCCGCCCCCAACAATCTTCTAGTCATTGAACTTTTTGAAACTTAGCACTTTTAGAGAGAGGTAAGGGATTGACTCTGTGTACACAAATTTGCAGAGGGACAATAGGGTTGAGGTCTGTTATTTCTCACCTCTATTTATTTATTTATTTATTTATTTATTTAAAAACATTTTTGCTGCTAACAAGCATGTTATCTCTAGAGCCACAAATCCACAGTTTGAGAACTGCAAAACTAAACATCTCTGATGGTATCTTCTAGACTGAGCACTGAGTCCCAGTGGGTAGATAGAAAGATTAACCTAAATAATCTATACAGAAACCCCTGGAACCCCCATAAAATTGGGTTCCTAATCCATGAATTTTTGGAACTAATTTATAAAACTTGTCTTAAACATTACATGAATATATTGTCTCATACTATAGAATTAGAATTTATAATCCCTATTCCATGATGAGATATCTTTGAGCTATAATGTATCTTTATTAAAACTATCTTTAGGTTTTTTCCTCAAAAAGCATTTTATCAAAAAAATCTAATTTAAATTAAAAAAAATCCTTTTTTTTTTTTTTTTTTTAATTTAAAAAAAAAACCAACATTGATTTTTATCCACCCTGACTGTGTTCAGTTCTGGTGTCTAAACTTCAAGAACGATGTTGATCAATTGGAGAGGGTTCCAAGAAAAGTTGGAAAACATGCCTTATAGTGAGAGACTCCAGGAGTTTAATCTATTTAGTGTATCAAAGAGAAGGTTAAGGGGTGACTTGATCACAGTTCATAAGTACCTACATGGGGAATATTTGATAATGGGCTCTTCAGTGTAGCAGACAAAGATATAATAAAATCCAGTGGCTGGAAGTTGAAGCTAGACAAATTCAGACTAGAAATAAGGATAACATTTTTAAAAGTGTGAGTAATTAATCATTGGGCCACGTTACCAAGAGTTGTGGTAGATTCTCCATCGCTGAGAATCTTTAAATCAAGACTGGATTTTTTTCTAGAAGATATGCTCTGATACAAACAGGAATTAATTCAGGAGAGTCCTATGGTCTATGTCATACTGGAGGTTACTTTATTTGAATCCAAAGTTCTCTTCCAGCCTTATAATCTGTGATGTACTGTAGACTTGCAATATTTTGCAAGAGCTAATTAAAGAATGCTTTTAATGTAGTCTTTCTCATGATCTCATTTCAGAAGCACATATTGTGTGCAAACACTGTCACATCATAAAAGGGAATTGCACTACAACATTTTAAAATGTATACAAATTTAATGCTAAAATAGTTCTATTGATTAGATTGTATTCATGGAATGTGAACATTTTGTGTAAACAAATCAATCAATTATATTGTTTTAAAAACCAGGGCTGAATGGAGTCAGGAAATAGTTCTGTTTAAATACTCTGATCCAAGGATCTTATCTTCACAGGTTCACCATAACTGTGCTGCCACCTGTGTTACTAATAGAACAATGGTGATCTCTGGTCTTGGAGGAGATAGTGTTCTTTAAGGACCACTGTATATTCCCACTTACGGGAGCTGGGGCCTCTACCATCAAATTGCAAAACCATATAGAAAAGCCATTTTTGCTGGGAAGCAAGGGGTGCAGTAGCGCACTCACTTTTATGGCAGTGGCCCTATCTATATAAAGGAGTGCACCCTCAGCCTACCTCCACTCTTTTGCTGCCATCGCAGAGAACTAAATGGAACTACCTTTTTACATCCACAAGCTACCTATCCTCTCTTCTTATAGTTTTGTAGTTAGTGCATAGTTAATTAGGATTTTGGGGGCTGCTGGGTTCTGGTGGGAGTATGGTTGCAAAGCTGAAACTTAAAGAAATTGATGGAAGGGTACCACCAGGTGTGGTATGACAGACAGTCTCCCTCTGTGCAGAGCACCCAGTCTCAGAGAAGATACTTGTCTTCTGCCTCTTCCAGGTTTGCTCCTGTTAAAAGGCCTCAATACAGAAGCAGGGTCCTTTTGTCACTTACTGTCTTGGCAAAACAGCAATTTTGCTATGACCCTGGAGAACCCCACACCTCTCTGCAATTCATACTGCTTCTGATCATTTTACAGTGCTTGGTGTGAGATTGCCTTGGATTACTGAGTACCAGATACCATCAGACAGTTAATCCAATTTTCCACCGAGTCCCTTCACTTCCCTCCCCATCCCCACTCTCCCTTTGGGGACCTTTCTCACAAGAAACTCCTGTAGCAGAAAAAAAAAATTCTTTTCCCCCCTCCCCTAAAAGGAGGATTATAGAGAAACTTCCTCCACAACACCAAGGGAAGGGATTCTACTCGAGATATTTCCTGATACCCAAGAAGGGAGACTGTGTGAGACCTGTTCTGGACCTCAGAAACCTCAAGAGATTTACAAATAATGTTCAAGTTCAGGATGTTACTAGGGGACTGTCATTGTTCAGCCCCATCCGAGGCATCTTCCTGCAGTAGGCCACAGCATGACAGGTCTGTGTGCCTCAGTTTCCCTTCTGAGTCTCTAGAAAAAGTCCCCCGAGTCTTCCCAAATATAAATACAAAGGTCCCACAACCATAGTCCAGAATTCCCCCTGCGTAGTCCCAAAAGTACACGCCACCAGTGCTGGCGCTAGGCATAAGCAGACTAAGCAATTACTTAGGACCCTGAGCAGCTCAAGGGGCCCCCCATTCATTTTTTTAATGTGTTGTATGTATGGGGGGCTCCCCAAAATATTTCTGCTTAGGGCCCCTAATGGGCTAGCACTGCCTCTGCATGCAACATACAGCCCCAGTACCGCCTCTGCATGCAACATACAGCCCTGGCACCCCTCATCATGCCTTGGCTCTCCAGTGCAGCCCTGCTGTCTGTCACCCCACACCAAGTCTCCAGGGCAGCCCTCTTCTGTCCTTGTATCATGACAGCCACACGAGTCCTTTCAACTGGAGTGCAAACCCGCTCTTCCCAGCAGGAACACCTCTCTGCTGCGAGCAGCCTTGCCAGGGGAGCATCCCTCACTGTTCCCTTGGGTCCAGCTCTCAGGCCCTGGAGATGTCTTCTCTGCTCCCCTGCCTTTAGCCCTCGCCACCCTTAACTGTGGCGCTCTTGCTTAGAGCCAGCGGGCAACTCTCTCTGCTTCTCCCCCTGTCTTCAGCCCTGTGGCTCTGATTCAGGCTTGGATGTGCCAGCCAGCACGTTCCTCCTGCTGCTCTCCTGCCTTCAGCCTTCTCCCAGGTCCCAAACATATAGACTCCTAGCCAATTCCTCCCTCTTCGCAGGGAGGGTCTGCAGAGAACTTGCTACTCTTGGCAGCGTTCACCAGAGAGCTCCTCCAGTCCCCTGAATGACTCTCACCAGGACTCTCAGGGTCTCTTCCTGACCTTTATAGCCTCTGATGCTGTCCCACCTTCTTCACTGGCTAAATGGGAGTACCTATGCTGGCACAGGGGAGCTGGAACTAGTTTATTTACAGGGGCCAGCTGCACTGACAGGGACATTATGCCTCTAAACTTAAATGATACTGTAACAGGATGATCTACCCTTTAATAGCCCTGGGGTGGGGGAGGAAGGAGGGAGGGACAGGAAGCACAGGTGTTGGGAATCAGCTGATCAGCACATCATGATTGCCCCACACTCTTAGCTGGACAATATAAAGGAGAACTCCGCTCCATGAAGGGGGAGGAGGAGTCATGTGAGGATGTTCTCTGGTAAGCAGAACAGGAGGTTGCAGGCAGTTTGTCTGTCCCCATGTAGCCTGTGAGGTTGGAAAGGGCCCTACCCATTTACTACCAGAGGACCCAATGTTCAGGCCAATTTGAAACTTGCAACAACTCAACAAATTCTTAAAGAAGATAGGGTGACCATGCAAAACTATCTTATATTATCCCTTCCTTGGATCCTGGGGACTGATATGCTGCCCTTGATTTAAAAGATGCCTATTTCCTTGTAAAAAGCAACAGAGGGTCCTGTGGCATCTTTAAGACTAACAGAAGTATTGGAGCATAAGCTTTTGTGGGTGAATGCCCACTTCATCAGACGTCTGATGAAGTGGGCATTCACCCACGAAAGCTTATGCTCCAATACTTCTGTTAGTCTTAAAGGTGCCACAGGACCCTCTGTTGCTTTTTACAGATTCAGACTAACACGGCTACCCCTCTGTTACTATTTCCTTGTGGCAATCAATCAAGCTCACAGGAAGTACCTCTGATTTCTGGTAAATCAAAATCATCAGTTTACTGTACTGCCTTTTGGCTTGTCAGCATCTCCTAGGGTCTTTACAAATGTCATGGCAGTAGTAGTGGTGTTCCTCTGAAGATTGGGAGTTCAGATTTGCCCCTACCTGGATGGCCGGATGGCCAGGGGCTGGTCCAGACTACAAGTACAGTACAGTGTTGCCCAGATCCAGTCAATATTCAGTGCCCTGGGACTGTTAATCAATGCAGAAAAATCTCCTGTCCCTGGGCTATAGATTAAAGTTTATATGGGCTGTACTGGAGTCATCTCAAGACCGGGCCTTTCTTCCAGGTTCCAGGCAATCTGATCAATTGTTTAAGGTTTGAAGGCTCATCAGGTCACAACAGTGCAAAACTGTTTAAGGGGTTTGGGTCACCTGGCCTCATGCACCTACGTGGTTCAATATGCCACACTGCGCCTCAGGCCTCTGCTGGGCTGGCTGCCATCAGTTAGACTCCGTGGTAAGAGTGCCCTCTCATGTCCTCACCTCCCTAGATTGGTGGACTAATCCAGCCAACGTAAGTGTAAATGTTCCATTTGCTCACCCAGAATCGACTCCCACGCTTGTGATAGAGGCTTCTGCTCTGGGATGGGAGCCCACCTGTGTTCTCTACAGATGCAGAGTCTGTGATGTGTAAAGCTAAGTTCTCTGAGGACCAATGTCCGAGAACTAAAAGCTTTGAGACTGGCGGGCCAAGTATTTCTATTACAGATTGGGGGAAACAGCCTGTTTAGTCCTCACAGACAACTCAGAGGCAGTGTTTTACCTCAACCAGCAGGGAGGAGCCCGCTGTTCTCCACTCTGCCAAGCAGTGGCTCTGCTCTGTGAGTTCAGTATTGCCAACTTGAAAGATCTAGAAGCTTCTTACCTGCCGGGGGTACAGAATGACCTACCAGACCATCTTAGCCATGGGTAGGCAAACTTTTTGACCCGAGGGCCACATCTGGGTATGGAAATTGTATGCCGGGCCATGAATGCTCACGAGATTGGGGGTTGGGGTGTGGGAGGGCTTGAGGGCTCTGGCTGGGGGTGCAGGCTCTGGGGTGGGGCCAGAAATGAGTTCAGGGTGCAGGAGGTGGCTCTGGGCTGGGGCAGGGAGTTGGGGTGCGGAGAGGCGAGGGGGGAGGGCTCCGGCTGGGGGTGTGGGCTGCGGGTGCAGGAGGTTGCTCCGGGCTGGTTCGGAGAGCAGGAGGGGGATCAGGGCTGGGGCAGGGGGTTGGGGCGTGGGAGGGAGTCAGGGGTGCAGGCTTTGGGCGGCGCTTACCTCAAGCAGCTCTCAGAAGCAGCAGCATGTCTCCCCTCCGGCTCATATGCGGAGGCGCGGCCAGATGGCTCTGCACGCTGCCCTGTCCACAGGTGCAGCCCCTGCAGCTCCTATTGGCCGCAGTTCCTGGCCAATGGGAGCTCTGGGGGGAGTGCTTGGAGTGGGGGCAGCATACGGAGCCCCCTGGCTGCCCCTACATGTAGGAGCCAGAGGGGTGACATGCTGCTGCTTCTGGGAGCCGTGCAGAGCGGGGCAAGTCCCGCTCCCTGGCTGCAGTGCCAGAGCGGGGCAAGTCCCGGACCCCGCTCCCCAGCAGGAGCTTGAGGGCCGGATTAAAACGTCTGGAGGGCCAGATGCGGCCCCTGGGCTGTAGTTTGACCACCCCTCATCTGAGCAGATGGTTTATGATTCACCATGAGTGGTCTTTTTGCCCAGTTGTTGCCAGATACATCTTCCACTGGTGGGGGTTTCCCCAGGTAGCCCTATTTGCAACAAAGTCCATTCAACAGCGTCAGCATTTCTGCTCCCTATGGGGTCACGGTCCAGGTTCCATCATAGACATGTTTTTTTATGATGTTGTCAGGCAGGCTCCTCTATGCTTCCCCACCAGTCACGCTCATTCACAAGGTATTACTAAAGATAAGATAGGACCAGGCCAGAGTCATACTTATCGTCTCAGTATAGGCCCATCAACACTTGTTCTCCGCTGTCCTGGTACTGTCAGTGATATCTCCAATTTCAGTTCCACTAGATTTGGACCTAATCCTCCAGTATCATGGTCTCCTACTCCACTTGAGCCTACAATCGCTTCACTTACCTGCATGGCTAGATACTCCAACTCCATGGCTAGATATTGTAGAGCAGGCCTACTCAAAGACATTCAAGAGATCCTGCTAAATAGTAGAAAGCCTTCTGCAAGTGCTACTTCCCTCGCTAAGTGGAAACGCTTTTCTGTCTGGTCTTGCCAGTATGAAGTATCACTGACCTGTTCTTCAGCTCAACATATTGTGGACTACTTATTATATCTGAAACACCAAGGTTTTGCAGTGAGTTCCATCATCTGGAAGCTATTCCAGTGTTCCAGTCTAAAGTGGACAATCACTTTATTTTTTCCAATGACATGTGCATAAGATTTTTAAAAGGCTTAGTCAGATTATACCCTCAAAGACAAGACCCAGTTCCCCCACAGGATCTCAATTTAAGATTGTCAAGAATTAGGTTCTCCATCTGAGCTTGTTCCCATTCTCTGCTGCAGCAATCAATGAAGATGGCATTTTTGGTGGCCGTTACCTTGGCCAGAAGAGTAGGGTAACTATCGGCATTAATGTTGGGGCCTCCATATACAATCCCTTTTTTTTTTTTTTTTTTTTTTTAAGGACAAGGTTTACCTGTGTCCTCATCTGAAGTTCATCCCAAAGGTGGTTTCTTCTTTCCACATCAAGCAATTTATTTGCCTGTATTTTACCCAAAGCCACATACGAGCAGAAAGGAACAATGTTTGCATACCTTGGACGTCTGGCAATCCTTAGTGTTTTATCTGGACCGAACCAGGCACTTTCATAAATCCTCCCAGCTGTTTGTAGCAGTGGTGGACAGAATAAGAAGTTGGTCAGTGTCAACCCAGGGACTTTCTTCCTGGATTGTATCCTGTATACACGTGTACTATGACTTGGCTAACGTTGCTCTGTCAGACAGAGTCACAGCTCATTTGATGAGGCCTCAGTCGGCCTCGGCAGCCTTTCTGGCACAAATTCCAATTGCTGACATTTGTAGAGTGGCAACCTGGTCCTCTGTCCACACAATTGCCTCCTACTGTGCTGTGGCTCAAGACTCCAGAGACTATGTTAGAGTTGGATGAGTTTTTCTCCAATCTAGATCCCGATCCCACCCCCTATTCTTACTACTTGTGGGTCACCAGGAGTGGAATGCACTTGTGCAATCACTCAAATTTAAAAATGGTTACTAACTTGTTCCATAACTGTTGTTGTTTGATATGTGTTGCACATATCCGTTTCATGACACAGAAGGAAAGGCGGATGAATCTGAGTTCCAGCAAGAAAGAATGGAGGGGTGGGGGGTTAAGGTCTAGTGCTGCATGGCAGCAGGAGGAGTTTGAGCCAACCAACGGGTACTGCTGAGGGGAAAAAGTTTCTGACGGCCATGCGCTGGGTGCACCGACACTGAGTGCCATGGACGCGTGCAACACGTCTCAAAGAACAGTAGTTACTGAACAGGTTAGTAACTGTATTTTGTCATGGCTAGACAGCCTTTAGAAGGGTTGCTTTGCTTCTAGTAAAATTATATATTACTCACCAGCAAAACCTTCCTCTATCTTCTCATTGTCTGTCTGTCTTCCTGTGAAGTCATACAGACTAGATGTGCTTCCTAGTTACAGTTTCTAGATGACATTATGCATGCTGGGATGACCCATTAAATTGTTCCCGGTGCCCATATAAGTCTCAGCATAACAGGAAACTTAAGGCTTTTTTACTTCCTGCTATTCTTGAGTTAAACTAGTTTTGGTGCAGAGCTTTTTGCTGTAGGAGAATCCACAATGAAGGTGAGCTTAAATATACGTATGCTTTTTATTTTAGACTTGCATAAATTTGTTTTCCAACCTTTGTTCACATTTTTAAACTGTATTTTTAAAAAAGAGAAGTTAATTCTTTATATTTGATCTAATGTCTGTCTGGGGCATAAATTCTAATGCTGTTGATTTACATGGCAGGATAGAAGCAGAGAATTCTTGTTCCTCAGTGTATAATGGACATGGGCTCATCTTTATGAGCAAAAGACTTACTTTTTACTTAAAAATAATAATAATAAAAAAAAAAATTAGGAAAATTGAAATTGAGTCACTATTTGTAAGCAATACCCTCCCATCCTTTTATTTTAATTACTGCCTTAATAAAACAGTCCTTCCTTGTGGTACCAGGTTATGAAGCATTTCTGATGTCTACTTACTGTTAGAATCCCCAGTCCAATAAAGGGTTCTGAAAGCACAAAGTATAGTCACATTGAAGTCAATAGGACTCTGTGTGGGAGTCAGAGTCCGTTCTTGTGGATCCTCTTATAGGATCAGCACACTGTAGTTTCATACCTCTATTACACTTCGTAATTTATGTCCACTTAAAAGCTACCTCAGTAAACACATACTTGCAGGAAGCCTGAATCTTTGTAACTCTTTCGGCACTCTTTATTTTTCCAAATTGGATGCTAAATTAGAACAAACAAACACACACATCAGCAAGTTGATTTCCAGTAGAATATATACAACCTATGCCGTCCTCTTAATACTGTGTCATCCTGGTGTCCTTTTTTCTTTTCTCTTTAACTTAAAATGAAACTTTGCCAAAAGGGCAAAATCAACAAATTCTCTGTTCCCTTCTGATAGAGGCTGGCAGTGTCTCGTTCACTTACATTGTATATTATATATGTAGATGTTGGTTTTTTAAATACTTCATCTCATGTTTCATAGTTGGCATCACAGACTCACAGCTGGGGGATACTTGAGAGCCCCTTATTATTTCTTCCAACTTTAAATAAGCCTAGATGTCCTTGAATTGTCTTTGGTATGGTGATATTTAAAGAAGAGGTTCTCTGGGATATTTTATACAAGTTGTACTTGCTTGGAGGACTTTAGTACTTAGCCACTGACTAACAGCTTGATTCTCTAGGCATACAGAGCCCTTGACTACACCAGTGGCTCCCAGTCTTTCCAGACTACTGTACCCCTTTCAGGAATTTGTTATGTCTTCACCTCACCTAAATACGACTTGCTTTCAAAATCAGGCATAAAAATACAAAAGTGTCACAGCCACACTATTACTGACAAATTGCTAACCTTTTCATTTTTACCATATAATTATAAAATAAATCAGTTAGAATATAAATATTGCACTTACATTTCAGTGCGTAGTATATAGAGCAGTATAAACAAGTCATTATCTGTATGAAATTTTAGTTTGTACTGACTTTGCTAGTGCTTTTTATGTAGCCTGTTGGAAAACTAGGTAAATATCTAGATGAGTTAATGTGCCCCCTGGAAGATCTCTGCGTACCCCCAAGGGTACGTGTACCCATGGTTGAGAACCATTGTACTACACTATGAAAATTATCCATTGCTAACAACTGGTGTCAGCAACCAGTGCAGCTAAACTGGAGCTGAACGCTGTTCGGCTGCACATAGAGTCAAGGACAAGCAGTGGTTTTGGCAGCCTTTTTTTATTTTTTGGTAATCTAAGCAACAGTGCAGGTAAGAACATCTTAAATATAATGAATCCTTTACAAAAGACTTTCTTTATTAGGACACTGCCTGGCTAACAAAACCTCCGAAATCTGTTCCACCTTTATTAGAAAATCAGCTAAACCAGCAGTTCTCAAACTGTAGGTCGGGACTCCATTTTAATGTGGTCACCAAGGCTGGTGTTAGACTTGCTGGGACCCAAGGCCGAACCTGAAACCCAAGCCCCACCACCTGGGGCCGAAGCAAAAGGGCTTCAGCCCTGGGCAGCAGAGCTTAGGGTACAGGCCCCCTGCCTGGGGATGAAGCCCTGGGGCTTTGGCTTTGCCTCTCGTGGTGGTGGTGGTGGTGGGGCTTGGGCTTTGGCAGGGCTTGTGTGGGCTCAAGCTTCGGTCCCCCCTCCTGGGGTCATGTAGTAATTTTTATTGTCAGAAGGGAGTCAGTGCAATGAAGTTTGAGAATCCCTGAGCTAAAAAACTGCTTTGTCAGTCCCATAAATGGTCACTTCAGATAAGTTTCAGTCTGCATGACTTGCATGGCTTCTCATTTCTTAATTCCTCTCTCCTTCTCTTCCCCTGCCCCGAAAAAATATGATCTTTTCATTTCCCTTCTATCTGAGTTCTCTCTTCAGAGGTACAGACTCTTTCAGACATGCCTGTGGGGTGGGTCTCTTATCAGGAAAATAAACAGGAGCTTGTTGACTTTGTAGATAAAAACTGCTGTGCTGCAGGAGGCTGAGATTCTCTCCCTGTCTTACATCAGACAGAGCAACTATAATAGTGCTGGCATTGTTGTCCTCTTTCTGATCTTCCGCATGAGAATTCCATAACTCCTGTCAACATGAATAGGGTCATGTGCAATATCTGTTTTCATGAGGTTTTGGTTAAGTTTTACCATTACCTCAAGCAAATGTTCAGGGTCATTTTTGTCTGCAAATCCAGATGTTTCATGTCCTCACCTAGTTTTGCAAAGTTTCAAGTGTGTTTTGTCTACCGAATAATTATATTTAATTACGGATTTTGTGAATTTAGATTCCTCTCCAGTAGTTGTTTGTGTTAAAAAAAAAATAAAAAAAAAATTGTCTGAATATGATTTAGCTGCTAAGTTCCAGTGATTTGACTGTTCAGAACAGAAAACTTTATTGATGCATTGTCTGGGGACTCATGTCTTCTGTGTCTTGTAGACCAGAGGCAGTGTCAGTGCTTTATGGATGTAATGCACAATAATATAGTACTTCATAAAGCACTTTGAGAAAAGGCTGTATTGCATAAACTACCGTGTGTGCGTGTAATATGTATACATACATTAATTAGTCACCACTGTAGTGGAAGCATATCTCAGGTAAAACACAGCAGCCATTTAGCAGTACAGTAAGAATAGATTTAAAAATGTTATTGAAGCTAATGTTAGAATTATATAATACACAAGTTAAGGAAGGAGTGTCTGTACATCTGGGTATAGCACTTAAATTATCCAAAAGTACAAAGTTTGGTTTAAAAGACATACAATACATATAGTACAGGGGTGGACAAACTTTTTGGGCCGAGGGCCACATCTGGGTGGGGAAATTGTATGCAGGACCAGGGCAGGGGGTTGGGGTGCGGGAGGGAGTGAAGGGTGTGGGAGGGGGTGCAGTGTGCAGGAAGGGGCTCAGGGCAAGGGATTTGGGCAGAGGAGGGGTGCGGGGTGTATGAGGGGACTCAGGGAAGGGGTTGGGGTGCAGGAGGGGTACAGGGTGTATGAGGGGGCTCAGGGCAGGGAATTGGGGTGTGAGGTGCAGGCAGGGGGCTTAGGGCAGAGAGTTGGGGGGTGGGGAAGCGCTGCGGCTCCTGGGGGGGGGGGGCGGAGGGCTCTCCGTGCACTGCCCTTGCCGCCTCCAGGTACCTCCCCTGATGCTTCCATTGGCCGCAGTTCCCTGTTCCTGGCCAATGGGAGCTGTGGGGGGTGGTGCCTGGAGGCAAGGCCAATGCATGGAGACCTCTGCCACCCCGCCTGGGGGCTGCAGGGATGTGGTCCCAGCAGCGCTGCGGGCCGGATCCAAAGCCCTGAGGGGCCGGATCCGGCCCGCGGGCCGTAGTTTGCCCACCCCTGATATAGTACATAATCAGGAATAACTCAAATTTAGATTAATAAATTTAACGATACAGTTTAGATATTAGCATCCAAATATTCTGGTACACTCAAGAAAAGTTAAATACAGAGAGTTGGTTGTAGAAAACAAATATAGCAATGAGTGTAGATTGTCCCTCAGTAACCGAGCATTTAGGATAGGTTGTCCCTCACTAGATATAATCCGTCAGAGAAGTATTCCAGTTAGTTTCCCGACTGCTTCTCAACGGCACTCCAGATCATCTTTCCTGGTATTGCCGATGTCCAGTGATGTATTCTAGAATAGATAGATGTCCCTCAACCACCTGATGGTATCCGATACCATGAGTTGCTGCATCAGCCGAGCGTAGTGCTGATTCCGCATTCCCGCTCGTTACTGGGGTCCCATGCACCCAGGGCTCTGACGATCAATGCATGTGTTCAAACCTTGTAATCCTCCATCAGATACGATGGGAAGAATAACTTTTTCTGCTTGAAAACTATAGAGAGAATCTAGGTAGGCAAACTGTAATTGCCAAAGCTGGACCAATTCTACATCATTATAATTAACCCTCAGATATCTTAAACTCACACTTCCATATCTCACTGTGCCCAAGTAGAACTTTCTGTACCCTGTCTCTAGTCTAAAATAAAACAAAAACATGCACACTAATCCTTACCTTGTAGCTTTTTAAAAAAAATACTACAAACATTTGGTAAGAAATGTTTGTACTTGTACTTGTGTTTGTTTTTCTCATTCCTGGTAACTGTAGACTTACCTAGCTTTTAATAGTATTTTCTCAGTGACTGGTGTCCTAATGTTATTTTCCTGTTCCTTTTCAGACTTTTGACGCAAATGATCTGTATCAGGGACAGAACTTCAGCAAGGTTCTCAGCTCCCTAGTTGCTCTAAATAAAGTAACTGCAGGTAAGTAAAATCTGTTCTGCTTTGATGCATACTGTGGGGAAGGGGATCTATGATGTCATCCTTAAGCAGCTCGGATAAATTAATATAATTGACATGTCCAAAAATGCTGCCAATGGTCATTTTGCAGAGATGCTTTCTCTTTATATTTTCTTCATCTTCCCATGTATTAGTCTTGCATTGTTTTAAAGGAGCTTGAAAGGATTTGTCAGTATTGTCTAGTTTGTTTTTAGAGGAGGTTTCACAGTGAAGTAAATGTGGAGGTTTTTAATTTTTTTAAAAAAGTACCTGATCAGTGTGTGTGAACATACACATTGGGTCCAGTCCTTCAGTCTTCACACATGGGTCAATTTTACTTGTGCGACTAATTTAATTGAAGTAGATGATACCACTCACATGAATAAGGTTTGCAGGATTGGACTGATTGCCACTAAAGACTTTCTCCTTCCTTATTAAGTTTCTTTCTGATCCTGCGTGGAGTCCATAATCCTGTATTTATGACAGGGCACTGTTTTGTCATGAAAATGTTATGAAGTAATCATTAGGTCATCATATTAGGTATCAAAATGAGGAAGAGAAGATGAGCTTTAAGGACAAAGGCCCTTATTTAAACACTCCAAACTTTTAAGAAGAGAAAAGTTTTGTATAAATGGATGTAAAGAGAAGTCAGTTGTAAGTGAATTTTCCTTAGTATGACAGTAACTCTTCAAATGCAATTTCTCATTTTTTATTGTGCTCATTGTTATGTTCATGGCATAAACACATCGAAGTTAGATAAAAATATAAATACTCTTGCTAGAAAGTAGCAACGTACCACTACTTTATTTCTTAGAAATCAGAACAATAACACAAAAACCCTGAAACAGACACAAAACAGTCTGCTCCCTAATACAGAGAGGCACGATCCACCCCTTCTTACTATATAGGCTTTCTGTCTGCAGACTAAGTCAGATGTCGCACACTTCCCTGTAGAGCTCCCGAGCTTGCAAGCAGGACTAGGAAACACCCTCTCTCCCACTCTGAAAGTAATAGACTGCAGTTCCAACACAGCCCTCAATATACCACACTCATCTGTTGTATTACAAAAGGAAAATTGTGTTTTTGTTTTACATCAGAAAATATTTGTATTGCACTGGCTTAGTAGATTAGTAAGAACAGATATTCAGCTGGTGTAAACCGGCATAGCTCCAATGGAGTCACCAGGTGACCGTCAGTCTAAGTCACAAGTGTGAATGCGGACCATTTCAGTATTCCTTTAAAGTTGCTACCATCCAGTGGCTGTGGTGGTCTGTGTGTTAAATACCGTACGTTGTAGCTCATGTTTCAAAAGGGAGAACAAAGACTGGATGCTCAGGCAAGCTGAACTGTCCTTTTACTTGTAGAAGTGGCCAGAGCTGTTAAAGGCAGTATTTCAATGGTTAGTCCTGGTGGACTGCTGTCATGATCTCCAATGAGTTCTTAATAGTAATTAATATGTAGCTATCATAGAACACTTTTCAGTAGACCTCAGAGGAGGTCAGTGTCAGCCCCATTTTACAGATGGGGCAGCTGAGGCACAGGGAGGTGACATGACTTGCCAATGTTCACCCAGCAGGCCAGTGGCGAGAATAGAACCCATGTCTCCTGAGTCCCAGTCTAGTGCTCTAGCCATTAGGCCTCACTGCCTCCCTCAAAGACTCTATAACCATACAGACCTTTCCAAGAGCACAGTTCCCAGCCTACCCACAGGCACAGGGATATGGCTAGAGTACTAGTCAGTGAGATCGAATGCTACTATGCAAACACTCACTCCAACCATATTTCTATAAGCACACATGGGATGGGGATTAGCACACTCCAGGCAACGTCCTATAATCACAGACTACATTGCAGGAGGATAGGAGAAACTCTAAGGGGATAGAGGGGAATCAGGGATGGGGGAAAGTTGAAGGAGTGAAAGTGGGGAATCAGAGAAGTGGTAGGTATAAGGTGGTGAGATTTTATGCAAATGAGGCAATGCATATTTGATAAAATATGCAAATTATAGTAGTCCATCAAATTCTGTATTCTATGCAAGTTTAGCAGAAACTTTTTCAAAGGATTTTAGTGGAAAAATGACTTTACTATGGAGCATTTTTGCAGAATTTAATTTGTTTTCACTAACTCAAAAATTGGGGGGGAAAATGAGCCTCCTATTTTTTCCCCTTTTTCTATTTTTTTCTTTTGGCTTTTCCCTTTTTCCAGTGACTGAAAATAATTGTTTCTTGTCCATTTTGGAAAAATCAAAAACTTTTCAGTTTCGCAAAAGAAAATGGGGCAGGGGGGAGTTAAAAAAAAATCATGAACAAATTAAACACAAAATTGATCAATTTCAAATCCTGGAAACTACGAAACAATTTCAAACTTTTGAAAATTGTAAAGAATCATTTTCCTTTTTTTGACAGCTCAACGTACCAGATATGAGTGGTCCCTCCTGTTTGGCATTGGGGTAACATGGACAGGGCATTCTGGCACTGCCCTTGCTGTCGTGTACTGGATAATATTTTGCAATGGAAAAATAGAGAGTGACAGGCATTCCTTAGGCTGCCCAAACTAAACTAAAAAGAGAAAAGAGAAGAAAATAGAAAACATTATCAGCAAAGCAAATGTTATCATAGATCTTTACAATATGGATACAAGAAACAGTTAGTTATATTAAAGATATTATGCAAGTACCACACCAGAGCAAAACTGCAATGTTTTCTTATTATATGGTAGTTGCAGACCTCAACAAAAGTCCTGACATAGTAACCCTGTTGTCATGGAAGAGAGAATTTCAGGACGCAGCACTAATCTCTTTAAAAACAGGATTTCCATATAAGAGGGTTTCAAAGTGGTCTTCCCCCCACATTCAATACAAGCTGGATAACAAAGCAATATATCAAAGAGGAAATACCTGATGATCTCCATTTGCAAAGCAGGAAGTGGGGGGTAGGGATTTCCATCTGGAAACACAGAGATGAACTGCCTCCAGGTTTACCACTGGATTTGGTGACATGTCGGTTCCTCTGCTTCAGTTCATTTACAAATTGCAAATATGTTTTCTTTTTTCATGGTAATATATGCATCACAAAGACATTTCAGGTCACTGTTATCCTTTCTCTAAACTATCTTGCTCTCTGACAGTCCTCGTATCTGGAATTTTAAAGTTGACTATAAGGAGTATTAAAATAACCAAGACAACTACCGTGGTAGTAAACTTGTGATCCATAAATGAAATGTTCTCTCTTGTGCAATGTTGTCTAGTTCCTCATGCTCCCAGTGTATAATAAAAAAATTAGAGCTTAGGCATACTACAAATGGAAGAAAACCCCAAACCTATTTTAAGCTCTTATATTAACACAGAGATTAAAAAAAAAAAATAATTAGCGTAGGAAATTTCTAAACTGTTTGGAATATAAGTGCTCCATTGATTTCAAGTTATAGTATGTTGATGTCAATCTGAATAAAATGTATATTTTAGTGAGAAGAGAGAAAAATAACTCTAATAATGCACCAGTTAAACACTATGCATTTGTAACATAGTATATTTATAACACTGCTCTACAGCCAAAATGCTTCTGAAATAAATGTAGTCAAACTTTACTAATTCTGGGTCACTGAGAACGAAAATGATGCTTAAAATTGTTGATTGGCTCTAGTTTTCAAGATATGCTATTGGGTCAGTATATACGACCCTTGACTTGGGAATGGCAGAGGATAAGTGAGTTATAAAGGGAAGGGATCTCAATTTAAACCAGAAATGACTAAAATACATCTTTGACTGGATCTATGAATAAATCTATGACTGGGTTTGGACAGTACTTGCTTTTTAGGCAAAACAATGAATGATGCAATCTGAAGCTGGTATTGCGTCATACATGATATGAATTGCATCATGTTATTCCTAGAAGTCATGGATGATGCAATCATAACGAAGCTTACATCACTCTGCTGAACAAATTGCCCTATATCAGCTCTAGAAATCATACAGTGTCGTGCTCTCTTATTTGTCAGTGTTTGATTTTGCAAAGGGACACATTTCTGTTTAGCCAAAGTGAGCAGAGATGCCTCGTACTTGTGTGAACAGTGCAGATAACTTCTGCTGTGTTTGTGGTGAAGTGACTTTTGCATCACAAAAGCGCAGTATAACCACTATGGTTAAGAAAGCCTATCACCTTTATTTTGGCTGCAAAATTGGAGATCAGGACAAGAGGTGGGCCCCACACATATGCTGCAACACTTGTGCAACAAATCTTCGCCAGTGGTTGAACAGGAAAAGGAAATCTATGCCTTTTGCAGTGACAATGATTTGGAGAGAGCCAACAGATCATACCAGCAATTGTTACTTCTGCATGGTGCCTCCAGTTGGGAAAGGTGTGTCAAAGAAGAAAAAGTGGACTGTGCATTATCCAAACATTCCATCAGCTATACGCCCAGTACCCCATGGAGAAGGACTGCCGGTTCCTGATGCACCAGAATCATTCTCACTTTAGTCAGACGAGGAAGAGGAAGTGGATGAAACTTCTGGTCCTGAACCATCAATGTCACAGGACCCACATTTTCTCCCATCCTCCTCCTCTGAACCACACCTCATAACATAAGATGAACTGAATGACCTTGTCAGGGATTTGGAACTACCCAAGAGTAAGGCAGAGCTGTTGGGCTCCAGACTACAGCAGTGGAATCTCCTGGCAGGTGATGTTAGGGTTTCCATGTTCCGTGACCGTCAAAAGGATCTTGTCCCATTCTTCTTCATGGAAGGTGATCTTATAGCCTGCAACAACATCGATGGTGTGATGGCAGCCTCAACATCGTTCACGATCCAGATGAGTGGAGACTGTTCATTGATTTATCGAAGACGAGTCTTAAAGCTGTTTTACTGCATAATGGCAATGTTTTGCCATCAATTCCAGTTGGTCATGCAGTCCATATGAAGGAAACCTATGACAACATGAAACAACTTTTGAGGTGCATAAACTATGACCAACATCAGTGGCAGCTTTGTGGCGATTTGAAGGTTGTTGCTCTCTTGCTTGGTCTGCAGACTGGATAGACAAAGTACTGCTGTTTTCTCTGCGAATGGGATAGTCGTGCAAGAGATTCCCACTACATCAAGAAAGATTGGCCACTCCGACAGTCATTGGAGCCTGGGAGGAAAAGTGTTCAGCATCCACCACTTGTTGAATCAAGGAAGATTTTGTTACCACCCTTACACATCAAGCTGGGTCTGATGAAGAACTTTGTCAAGGCCATTGACAAAACACAAGCAGCTTTCAAGTACCTGCGTGGAAAATTTCCAAGGTTAAGTGAAGCTAAGATAAAGGAAGGTGTCTTTGTTGGTCCTCAGATTCGTGAACTTCTTCGAGATGATGCATTTGACCATGCACTGCGTGGCAAGGAAAAGACGGCATGGAAAGCCTTCCAGTTAGTGGCAATAAATTTTCTCGGAAACAACAAGGCAGACAACTACAGGTTGTTGGTGGAAAACCTCCTCAAGGCATACAAAAGCCTTGGTTGCAACATGTCACTAAAGATACATTTTTTGCACTCTCATCTAGATTTTTTTCCACCAAACTGCGGAGCAGTGAGCGACGAGCATGGCGAGCGATTTCACCAGGACATTGCAACAATGGAGAAACGCTATCAGGGCAAATGGAGCCCATCAATGCTTGCAGACTATTGCTGGACAGTGACAAGAGGTGCTCCATTTAATGAATACAAGAGACAAGCCAAGAAGCGCCGAGTAGACACTGAATAGGACTAAACTATGTACAGAATAGTTTTTTGCCTTTTGTTTCATAATAAATTTTATTTATATAACCCTTTTGCTGATTTTGAAAGTGTTACATAAACAGGACAGGTGAAATATTATCATGTAAAGCAACCATAAACACATGAAAAGACCTAGGTTTACAATTTATGATTAAAACTCTACTATCTACACAATATACATAGACATAAAATGTAAAAACTTAAATATCTTAGAAACAGTAGCCAATCAGTTGTTTTAATTGTCATATTTGAATTCAGCACATCAAAATACATAATAAATAGCACATTTTATCTCTGAAGCAGACGACTTCTCAAAAATTGTAGACCAGTGTAATCTTTCTGAAAGATAAAGATGAGTCGTTGGTACAAGATAAGAGTATTAGGAGAACTTCTTGAAGGAACTAGAGCATCCTATGAATTCGACAGCCCTCTGCTTCCCTGCTGCTCCATTCATTCTTTCACCATACATACACACCTCATTACATTTCTTCCACACCAAATGAGCTGCTTTACCCTCAGATTTAATTTGACATCTAATGGTGGGTATCTTACATTTCCTTTTGTTTCTGTACATGGCACTGCCGGGGAAGTGCAACTGCTATAGACTCAGATTGCAAGCTGTGTGTCTGTTTCAGTCTGCTGCTGAGAAAGCGCCATGTGCAGGAGCATAGTTGTTTCTCCACCAACCAACAGAACGTCCATGCTACAAACAAACAGGGGCGATGGTAGAGAGGCCCAAAGAAAGTTGCCTGGTAGCCTACTAGTGCAGCATCAGAGCTGGGATGAAATCGATTACCTTGCTGTTTGGGATCACTAGAGCCAAAGCTGAGATCAGAAGTGAGTTTGTGTTGCTGTCTGATGAAGGAGCAGCACCGATGAGCTCTAAAGAAAGCGGAGTGCGGCATTCTGCCTTTGGATGGAAGGTCTCAGCTGTGTGGTCTGTTGGGAAGGGAAGCAAATGAAGAGGTTTAAAAAAACAAACAAAAAGCCCACTACCACAACACCCCTCCACCCCCAGCAACAACCTAAGCCTTGGCGGAGCGAAAAAGGAGATAATATAGAAAAAGGGGGCAGTGGAAAGTGTTATTTTTTTAATTAAATGATGGATGGGCAGAAATAAAGGGTGTGGATGAAAAACTAAATGAGCAAAATCGAAGTATCAAAGAGAGAATGAGTGGGTAGGAGGAAGAGGGCAAAGAAACAGATACAGCTTGCTTAAATATAGGCAAAAATAATGTATTTGAGTTTCTTTTGACCAACTGAAATGATGTTGGTTATTAGACTCTTTAATTTGACTGCTAGCGGATAGAAAATGAGAAATACTTTCAATCCTTTCGCTCCTCCTAAAATTTTGGAATCCATCCCCCACCCTTCCTGACCTCCTTAAGAATGTGTATGAAGAAAACTGCCACTGTCACAGGAGATTAGATTAAATTAGCCCCTTGCAAGTAATGGGAGTTGATTGAAGATTGAATTATGACTCGAATCACTTGAAATCGTGTAACCAGTGTAGGTATTAAGCATAGTTTTTAATTGACATTCTAATGTACCTTGTTTTGTTTGAATAAATATTTTAACTTCAGAAATGTGTTTTCATAACAGAAAAGGACTGGTATGAATATTTTTCCAAAACCTTTAATTGTCTGAAAATATAATAGGGGAAATTAGTCAGTTTTCATTGTCCAGGTCAATGACTTACTACATTATGGTTGTGTGGAGTTCCTCTAGCGTCTCTTGATTTTTTTTTTTTTCTTTTTAGGCCAAGATTTTCAAACTTGGGTGCTTAAGACTGGACACCTAAATCCACATTTAGGTATATTTGATCTTATTTCTTGTGTTCAGAGGTATTGAGCACCCACAAATTCCATGGTTCTGCTTTAGGCACTCAAGCTTGATCTTGGTGTGTAAAAAGTGTATATAATTTCTGCAATTCTAGTATTTTGCTGTCATCTCTACAGACATTGGGCTAGGAAGTGATTCCGTATGTGCACGGCCCTCATCTCATCGGATAAAATCTTTTGATTCCCTTGGATCCCAGTCTTTGCACAGTAGAACTTCAAAACTCTTTCAGGGACAGTATCGAAGTTTGGTAAGTTGTGCTGGAATTTAATCATGTTCAAGGATTTTTTTTTTTCTTTATCAATCTGGATTAAAACAGTGTTGCAAGCCAAGCTGGGTGACCCCAATTTCACAAGTCCTTGACTGCTCTCTTGCTCTTGCATACATATAACTGGGGCCTCTAAAGTTATGTTGTGTTGCAGTGGCTTTTTTTTCATTCTCTTCTGAGCTAGTGAGTCTTCTGCATGCTCGCAGCCAGAAGTATTTCTGTTGTAACACTAAGCACTTCTTGTTGTATGCCTGCGTACATATTTTTTCTTTGATTTCTTTCTTTTTTTTTTAAATAAAGAAGCACCTCTCAAAAGAGCAAATTTTCCATCTCCTCCAATGGGACTGTGCCATCCCAACTCTCCAGGGTTTCCAAGGGAAGGGAGCCTCCTCTAAAGCTTTGCTCACTCAGTTCCGGAGGAGGCAGTTTGGAAGATCTCCCAGCCACTTAGCAGTTTTGGCAGCCTGTACACGGAGACCCTGAGTCCCAGTTTTCTGGAGCTCCCTATCCTCCCCCCCCCCCCACATGGTTCCAACATACACAGAACCACATTGTTGAAGTGTCAGGTATACACATCTTAAGAATCTGTGTTGCAACACCTAATATGGGGTTTGCCACCAATTGAGAATCTCATAGTTAAACAGATTTGTAGCTTTATAGGATACACAGAGGACAAGAGACTGCTACCAACAGCAAAGTCCTCAAATAGCTCCTAGTTCCTTCTTACCCCCAAAGTATGCTGGCCTGAGAGGTTCTGTCTTTGTGCACTTGTAATAATTGATTCCTCAGCAATAGCTATAGGATCACTGTGATACTATGTGAGTGTACGTGTATACGTCGCATCCTCTGAGCAGTTGACTTCCCACCATGTTTTGAACACATTATAGTCAGTGTATAGTCAAAAATGTACCCTCTTGCAGGTGGGGACATGTGAGAGCAGATTCAATTTTTTCAAGTTTTTTCTTAAAAGTCCACTGTGGGAACATCTATTGCAGGACATCCCAACCCAGTGAAATTCTAGTTGTAAGACTGCTAATTACTGAAGCCATGGTATGAAAACTGCCTTGGCCTGTCTAGGAATATACAGCCTGCTCTATAAAGGAGGTAGTGGTAGTTTTTGGCTGGCTTGGCCATTGGACTCACTTTCCAATTTAGAGAGAGCAAATGTGGAGGCATGCCACAAAACACTGTGTGGGCTGCCCTCGCCACTGGTTTTCCAAAATCAGGTTGTTTAGCAGAGAAGTCATATACCAAAATGTACCTTCCTGTTCTGACACTTCCAGGGGGAACCTGGCGTTGTGAGGCATCTCACTATCACCTGCCCTTCACGTGGGAAGCCTTGTCTGTGCCTGCTGGGGGTCAGCTCCCCAACTTTGGAGGCCCCAAGCACTCTTTCCTAGGCCTCCCAGACCTCTCTGTCTCTATAGGTTAGCGATAGGCACACTCCAACCCTCAAGCCCTCCGAGTGTTATCCTCCTTTCATGAGCCAGACATGCTGTCAGCTTGCCTCCTAGGTGAAGGATCCAGTGTGGCGCTTGGCACTCCAAGATATACCCAAACAATCCATTGTCTTTATTTTAAAGTAGGACATGCTCCTGCTGTTTGTTCCATCCTGTAGACTTTCTCTGTTGTAGATTTTGCAATCTCTTACTGTATGTGGCTCAGTATGTAAACAGGCATACTCTGTAAGGCATACGATACACAAATGACCAGACAACGAGAGAGTTGTCTGTTATCTCCTGCCTGAAAGAAACATTCCTGAGGTGTGTCCCCTTCTGGTGGAGTTAAACCAGGTCAAGACCTTAAGAATCTTTTCAGTATAGATACTTAACTCCTTAAATATTATCTGTACCTATGTTTTGCATGATTATGCCAACCAGTGGGCTACTGGCTCTCAGAGATCATAGAATCATAGAATATCAGGGTTGGAAGGGACCTCAGGAGGTCATCTAGTCCAACCCCCTGCTCAAAGCAGGACCAATCCCCAGACAGATTTTTACCCCAGTTCCCTAAATGGCCCCCTCAAGGATTGAACTCACAACCCTGGGTTTAGCAGGCCAGTGCTCACATGCTACCTTTCAGTGAACTAGTATGCATTCATGCAACCCAGGGGATCCCTGTATAGGCCTATGCACCCTGTGTCCACTTGCCAGTTGGTACCAAGAGGTCCCTGTCTCTCACTTGTCTCTAAACAATATGGAGCTCCAAGAAAGAGATCCCTTTCAGCAATGAAAAAGTTTGAAGGAAGAGCCCAGACCTCCTCTTTTAGTTCATGTTTGAAGAACTGTTTACTGACTGGTATGGGAAACATTAACACAATGTAAATCTGTTTAAGCCCTCATCCTGAATGTGGCTGTTTCTAGGTTTTCCTCCAGAGACCTCTAAGTCTCAGGCTCTAGATCCCTCTTATCAGAAAGTCTCACTAACCTCTCTGGTGAAGTTAACAAGCCATACCTGCTGGAATGAGTTAGTAGAATTTACTCAGCTGCTTTATATGGAGCTGTAACTACTACGAACAGGGTGGGTTAACAGAAGTAGCCTGCGTTCCTAGATGGAGTCCTTGGGCCTGTTTTTTCCTCTCTCTCTCTCCTACTCCCTCACACACATGATTAAATAGTATACGTGTGTGGTGTGATTTAAAGGCTGTATCTGCATGAGCACATGTGTGCGGGGTAAACTCTGATTAATTATACAGGTCATCCCATATAAGAGTAGATAAACCATTTGTACTACAATACAGCCTGATGTATTCTATATGTACCACATAAGTTACAGAAAGTACTTTGGAAATGTGCTAGGGCAGTGGTTTTCAAACGTTTTGTATTGGTGACCCCTTTCACACAGCAAACCTCTGAGCGTGACCCCCCCACTGCTTATAAATTAAAAATGAGGGGGGTAATTTAATTAAATGGGGGCTCCAGGCCTTCAGCCCCACGGAGCTGACAGCTTGTGACCCCCATGTAACCACCTTGCGCCCCCCTGATGGGGCATGACCTGCAGTTTGAGAACCACTGTGCTAGAGCTTAAAAAAAATAAAAATCCTTACCACTGTTATTCTTCGGCTTGTAAAGCCAGATGCCTTCATTATTATGAATCCAGCTGTAGAGGACTTCAGAGAGAGAAAATATTTAAACTAATATATGTAAAACACTTCTATGCAACATTTCTTTTCTGTTCAGAAATGCATCTTGATTTTAAAGTCTTGATTTTACTTTGCGTGATCTGGTGCTTCTATTCCAGGGGAATAGAAATGAGTGTTGTGTCCGCCAACGTGTGTGTTTGGTGTAATCACAGAGTGATCTCTGGGATGGTGAAGACTGAATAAAATTAATGTTTATAGGTTTGGAAAGCCTGGAACTGGTATGGGACTACATTTTGATAACGACAATGGCATAAAAAAATTCTCACTTGGAGGAGCCCCAGATCCAGCATTTTGCTTTTCCACTTTAGTAGTCTAAGATGAAATGGGCCATTGAATGAAACTTTAAGAATAATAATAAAACTAATTGTTTACACTGAGCATAAATTTAATCTTGTTGGTATTACTGAAAAGTGGTGGGATGATTCCCAGGGTTGGAATGTGAAAATCAAGGGTTATAATCTATTTAGGAAGGATTGAGTAGGCAAAAAAGGGAGGGTAAGTTTGAGTGGCCCTCTATGTCAAAAATGGCATTGCCTGTTTGATCTTGAATGCTTATGGATGAATGTCCTAACAGATAAAGCACAAGATGGGGTATTGTTGTCTGCTACAAGCACCAGATCACGCAAAGTAATAGGTGCATAAGGGGCCAATCATCCTATCTATAATGTATAGGGGAAAAAATCTGCATGATCATAGGGAACTTCAGTTTGAATCACACATGCTGGTGGTCTCATGCTTCCAGTATTAAAACAGCCTGGGAACTTCTAAATATTATAGATGATAGTTTCCTAACTCAGAAAGTGTTGCATTAGATCTCCTCTTGACGGATACAGAGGATCTGGAATTGATTACATTTATAATGTGCAAACAGAATGAAGTCCACACCAGTGATATATATACTTCATACTTTAAAAGGATTAACTTCACAAAACTGAAAATAATTACGAGCCAAATCAGCTAGGAGGAAAATTTAATCAGAAAAATATGAAGGATAATTGGGCATTGTTTAAGAATATGTTACTAGATGTCCCAAAAGCCACAATCCCACAACTGAGAAAGAAGGCCATATTGGTTTAAAAAAAAAAAGAATTGGTTTAGAGGGGAAGTGAAGGCAGTGCTCAAAAATGGAAGAATTGGGAATTTGATAGTCATGAATATAAATCAGAAGCTATAAATTGGAGAAAATTGATAAGGGACACAAGCAGAACTCTATAGTCAGCAGAGTTAAGGAAAATGACGAGTTTTTAAGTATATGAGGAACAAAAAAATACTAACAGTGGTATTTTATACATTATAGATGTAAATGGTGGAATTATCAATAATAATGCAGAAAAAGCAGCAGTGTTTAATAAATATTTGTTCTGTATTTGGAGAAAAAACAGATGATGTAGTCATATGACAGCATTCTTTCCATTCCACTAGTATTTCAAGAGAATGTTACACAGCAGCTACTAAAAGCTAGACCTTTATAAATTATCAGGTTCATATAACTTGTATCCAGGCATTTTATAAAAGCTGTCTGAGGATCTTGCTGGACCAATATGTTGAGTTTTTTCCAATAAGACTTGTAACACCAGGGAAGTTCTAGAAGACTGGAAGAAAGATAACGTTCCAATATTTAAAAAGAGTAAACAGGATGACCTAAGTGATTATAAGCCTGTCAGTCTGACATAGATCCCGGGTGAGACAATGGAGTGGCTGACAAGGGAGTTGATTAATAAAGAATTAAAGAAGTATAATATAATTAATGCCAATCAGCATGAGTTTATGGAAAATAGATCCTATCACTGGTTTTTTGCTGAGGTGACATGATTGATAAAGATAGTAGTGCTGATGTAGAATACTTAGATGTCGGTAAGGCATTTTGCTTGGTAGTGTATGACGCTGATTTAAAAAAACAACAACCTAGAAAAATATAAAATTAACATAGCCCACATTAAATGGATTAAAAGATGGCTAACTGTTGGGTCTCAAAATGCAGTTGTAAACGAGGAATAGTATTTGAGCAGGTGTGTTTCTGGTGGGGTCCTGGAGGGATCAGTTCTTGGCCCTATGCTGTTTAACATTTTTATCAGTTACCTGGAAGAAAATGTAAAAACATCACTGATAAAGCTTGCCGATGACGCACAAATTGGGGGAGTGGTAAATAATGAAGAATAGAGGTCACTGATGCAGACAGATCCGGATTGCTTGGTAAGCTGGGTGTAAACAAACAATATGCGTCTTAATATGGCCAAATATAAAAGTATACACCTAGAAACAAACAACGTAGGCCATACTTACAAAAGGGAGAGTCTATCCTGGGAAGCAGTGACTCTGAAAAAGATCTGGGGGTCATAATGGATAATCAGGTGAACATGAGCTGTGGCCAAAAGAGCTAATACAATCCTGGGATGCATAAACAGGATAATCTTGAGTAGGAATAGACAGGTTATTTTACCTCTTTGTTTGGTGCTGGTGCGACCACTGCTGGAATACTGTGTCCAGTTCTGGTATCCACAATTGAAGAAGGATATTGATAAATTGGAGATGGTTCAGAGAAGAACTGTGAGAATGATTAAAGGATAAGAAAACATGTTTTATAGTGATAGACTCAGGGACCTCACTCTGTTTAGCTTATCTAAGAGAAGGTTAAGGGATGACTTGAGGAGTCTATCATTACCTATATGGGAAACAAATATTTAGTAATGGGCAGAGAATGGAGCAGAGAACGGTGTAACCTGATCCTTTGGCTGGAAGTTGAAGCTAGAGAAATTCAGACTGCAATTAAGGCATACATTTTTAATGGTGAGAATAATTAGCCATTGGAACAATTTACTGACACTCATGGTGAATTTTTATGCCATTGTCATTATTAAAACATAGTTGCAATGATCATTTAAGTCCTATCCCAATTCCAGGCCTTCCAGAACCTCTAAACAAATTTTATTCTGGAGCAGTCTCTGTTAGTCTTCGACATAAGAACAATAGCAAAAAATCGTTCTGTAATTATACCAAAAACAACTGAAAGGCAAACACTTTGACAAGAAGGTTGCACCCATTGAAACTAATAACATACACTCATAGACTTTAAGGCTAGAATTGTGACCATCTGCACATCCCCAGGCTACAGAATTTCACCCACCCACTCCTCTGATAGGCCCATAATTTATGGTTGAGTTACTGAAGACCTGAAATCTTGATTTAAAGACTTCAAGTTACAGGCACCCACCATTTACACTAGTTCAAACCAGCAAGTGGCCCATGCCCCATGCTGTAGAAGAAGGCAAAAAAAAACCCCATGGTCTCTGCCAATCCAACCTGGAGGAAGATTGCTTCCTGACCCCAAATATGGCGATCAGTCAGACCCTGAGCATGTGGGTGAGACCCATCAGCTAGACCTCTGTGAAAGAATTTTCTGTAGTAACTCAGAGCCCTCCCCATCTAGTGCCCTATCTCTGGCCATTGGAGATACTTGCTAATAGCAGTTGTGGAGGGACCATATGCTCATTTTAGGCAGCCTCATTATATTATGCCCTTCGTGAATTTATCAAGCTCAGTCTTGAAACAAGTTAGGTTCCCCTCACTCCCCACTACTCTCCTGGGAACCACCTTGCATATGGCACAAATCAAACAAAGAAATGATTGAAACACTTCACCCTGCGTTTACTCCTCCAGTTAGATTTAAAGTTGCAGGTTTGCTAATAGATGCTGCAAGTGAGGAAATAGAGGAAAAAAAGAATCAGCACTGATACTAATGCAAGATGGTTGGTTGAATACAAAATATGACCTGATAATGGCTATAAGCATCCATACAGGCAAATATTTTTACTACTTGCTGCCATTGATTCTGTGTCTTAAAATAAATCCATTAACTATTGTGTCCAGGTTTTTGCTGAAAACACCATCCCAGAAAGCAGAGGAAAAATATGACCAGGATGTGATTACCATTTGCTCAAATAATGAAAATAGAATGAATAAAAGAGAATTTCATGAGTGTCGTCAACCTAAACTTCTGAGCCAAGGACTATTTAATATCAATGAGGAAGAAGTAACACCTAACACAAACCTAAAACACATTGTGAATGTTCAAAAATACTTCTGCAACCACATTCTTATGTTTGAAGAATGGTTGTTTTAATACATGTATCGCATAGTAATTGTGTTACTTCCAATAAACCTTTGTGGGTTTTTTCCACAACAGGGTTGTCATGATTTTCCCCAGTTTAACTAGAATTTAAACACTTCAATCCAAACACTCCAGATCTGAATCTCCTAATATGATGTATTACAGAACTAAGTTTGAGATGCAAACTCTGACATAGATCTAACTTTAAGATTTTGGTTCAGGTCCATCAGTTTTCCCTTCCTCACCCCTCCAGTCTCTGTCTTGGAAAGAACATTTTTCCAGTGAAGCAGTTCTGTTTCTTGGTAGTTGTAGGGTTACCACACTTCCAGGTTTTCCCAGACATAACCTCTTTTTTGGTCCTCCGATCTCCGTCTGGGCAGATTCTTGAAATGTGAAGAAATGTCTGGGATTTTTTCCTTGCTTGTTGCAGATCAGAGAGACCCATCTCTGGAGGGCCATAGCTAGGCTCTTTAGCTCCCGGGGCAAGCAAGCATACTTGAGCTCTCTGCCCTTGGGTCCCTGTCATTATTCCACTCCCGTGGCTTTGCGCCCTGGGTCCCACTTGCCCTGGCCCGGGTACGGCCCTGTGTCTCCTCCGCGCTCCAATTGGTCCCTCCCCTTCATCCGCAGCTGCTGGATCCTGCCCAGCCTGCCGGGTAAGTGGAGCTGGCCAGTGCCTCTCAGCTGGGCTGCCTGCCCCACTGCTGAGCCTCAGAGCCTAGCAGGGAGGGGTGCCAGAGCTAGGCCCCAGCACCCACGCAGGGAGGCGCTGACTGATGGGCTGGTGCTGTGTCCTGGGCCTGCGCCAGCCATCCTGCCACTGTGTCAGGGAGCGCAACACTGCCCCTCACCTAGAGTATGAGGCTGTACGCACCGCACTCCAGCACCCCCCAAATAATGCCTCCAGCAACACTCTTAAATACCCTCTCCCATCCCAGTCCACAGAACCCTCCAGCACCCCCAAATACTCCCTCCCAGTACACACACACACACACGCCCCCGTAGAGCCCACCAACTGTACTACCCCCTCGGCTCCCCTTCTTCTCCCGGCAGTGTCTTCTGTTTGGGAACTTGAAACAGGGTAACCCTAGGTAGTTGCCAAAGACATTTTCAATTTGTGCTATTCATAGCGATCTTGAATCTGATCTTTGAAGAGCACAAATCTTTTTCATTTTACTTTTGTTGGCCTTGCCTGATTCTAAGAAGTCTGAGTGGGATAAAGTACTGCTTAGATTGAAAGACACAAATCACAGAAATACAATGGCAAGATAGATGAACCCTTGCATATTGGGATCTGCAGGCCTTGTTGTACAGCTTCTGATAAAAATGGTGTTTTAATTTTAATATGTTTCTGTTTGATGAAGAGACTTGTATATTGGTCATGAACTAACCCTTACGCACCTAAAGTTCTGTCCTTCATTTGCGTTTTCACTTTTTAGGACATGACCGATAACAGCAATCATCAGCTGGTGGTGAGAGCAAAATTCAGTTTTCAACAGACCAATGAAGATGAACTTTCTTTTGCAAAAGGAGACATTATTCATGTCACGAGAGTGGAAGAAGGAGGCTGGTGGGAAGGGACTCACAATGGCAAAACAGGATGGTTTCCTAGTAACTATGTCCGAGAAATAAAATCAAATGGTAAGTCTGAAAGAGAACATATTTGCAAAATGTGATTCTTGGCTTTCAAGAAGAGATGGAAATAACTAATTATGTTTCCTAATGCTAATGAATGCATGATTAGTGTTCAGTATGTACACTCAATCTGTCCCAGCCATAAGAATCCTTAATTCTTACAAATTATTAACATAGTTTTTGTTCCTAGATTGAGTGAATGGGGGAGGAACATTTTTCAAGGAGCTGAGAGAGTGCGCTATAGAGATGTAGACAATCTCTGTTTGTATCCACTATATTTACAATTATGTTTGCCTTTGTCACCTATAACTATTGATTTCAGTATTGTGTGGGGGTTTGTTCTGGTGTTGACTTCTGTTATTGATCAATAACATTTCAAGGGAGGCTCTCCACATTCTCAAACATTTTCTACCAAAATCTCACCATCTACGTAGGCTGGTTACTACATAGGTGTTTCATGGAAATGATCATAGAATATCAGGGTTGGAAGGGATCTCAGGAGGTCATCTAGTCCAACCCCCTGCTCAAAGCAGGACCAATCCCTAGACAGCTTTTTACCCCAGATCCCTAAATGGCCCCCTCAAGGATTGAACTCACAACTCTGGGCTTATGCTCAAACCACTGAGCTATCCCTCCCCCCCGTTGTGCTTTTTTATTATTGACCACTGCATGGACAACCCTTGACTTTTAACGTTCTGTACTTTGCATATAATATCTAAAGAAGCCAGAGTGTTCTTAAAAGATAATCTCCAACAACATGGAATTGAAAGTTTTAAATGGAACATGTCATATTTTTTTTTATAAAACATTTATGTTTTTGAAGTAAGTATGAATAATCGTATTTCTATGTTGCTAGCTATATATTTTAAACATGCCTTTGTACATTTTCAAAGTGATTCTTTCTGACTGTCTTCCTGCTCAAAGTATGCATATTATTTTGAGAGGAGACAGGCTTTCTATTTCATTTTGTATTTCAATAAATTGTCTCCACACACTGGATTTTTTTTTATACATTTTTTATGACTGCAGTGTAAAGGAAAAAATACTGGTGAGCGTGCACACGCACATACACACATATATAATATTCATAAACTTTGGGCAAAATTAGCTTCTTTAGACAGAAGGATAACTTGTTAGTTAAATTTGGATGCGTTATGATGATATACATGTAACCGTTCCCATCTGTCACACTGATTTTTATATGAAATCTCTCTTCTTCCTTTAAATAAATTTCCTTTTCATTTTATAATTGAGGTCAAGTGCTGTGTGTCATACAGGCATGGTGGTCTAAGGTAAAACTGGTAAACTGAGATACGCTATTCCTTTGGGAACAGAGGATCTGGGATTTCTGTGTGCATCCAGTGATCAGGGACTGGATTCTACAGGGAGCCACTTTGAAGGGACTAGGAGGTTGGGGTGCATCTTACAAGCCTTGTCTTTGCCTTGCAGGTGGGCTTATGCACATATTCCCCATGATTTAAGAGGGAGTGTGCTTGAGTAGCTGATAGGCTGATTTTGTTAGGGAGTTAACACCCATGCAATATATGTAGGGCCCTACCAAATTGATGGTCCATTTTGGTCAATTTCACAGCCAGGGGGTTCTAAAATTAATCAATTTCACGTTTTCAGATGTTTACATCTGAATTTTCACGGTGTTGTAACTGTGAGGGGTCCCAACCCAAAATGCGGTCAGGGTGGGGGGGGGGTCACAAGGCTATTGGGGTTGCCACCCTTACTTCTGCTCTTCTGCTGGCAGGGGTGCTGCCGTCAGAGCTGGGCAGTCAGAGAGGAAGGCTGCTGGTGGGGTGCCCAGCTGTAAAGCCAGCATCACCTCCAGCAGCAGCGCAGAAGTGAGGGTCACAGGGTATGGGGGGTGGGTTACTATTGGTCTGGTTTTCCTGGCAGTCTCCTGTCCCAGTGCGGGGCTGACAGTTGCGGCTATAGTTGGAAGGGTTATAGTTCCAGCCGCAGCTTCGCGGGGCGGGGGGAGGCGACAGCTGGAGCCATCCGAGCTTCCTGCAGCTGGAGGAGATCCCAGAGGTGGGTCTAACCCACCCCAGGAACAGCCCCTGCAGGGGAAGAGGAAATCTCCTCCCTTCCCATCCCCAGTGGATTAGCAGCTGGAGCTCTGTGCAGGGCAGGAGCCCCTGGCTGGATGCCAGATTTCACAGGGGAGATTAGATTTCACAGCCATGAATTTGGTAGGGCCCTAAATATATGCAAGACTTCCTGATGCTGGAGGCATGGAGGTGGTAACAAGGTGACTGTTAGCCCTGGGTGCCGCGAAAAAGTCACAGTGGCGTAGTCGGCGGGATGGGTACCCTGTTTGCTAGCTAACCAAAAATCGCCCTTCCAGCATTTATAAGCCAGAGACTTGGAGATTCAAAAGTAACAAGGTTGGAAACAAATAAAGTAAAGGTTGGAGTTTATTAATTTGTTTATTTAGGGTAAAGGAAATAAATTATAAGATGAGTAAACAGAATAAATGGCAGAGATCACACTGATTAACCAAAAGGGGACTGAGCTCAAGGGATTAACAGGCTTAGAGGACCAACTTGACACAGTTCTCGGTGAGGCATCCAAAAAGGTGGGGTGTGCCCCCCTCCTTCCCAAGGGGTACAGAGGAATGTTTGGGGGGCGAGCGATGACACCAGATGCCGGGCCTCGGGCTCTCAACCGCAGCCCCAAGTGGCGGGATTCAGGGAGACTCGGGCCAGCCCCGTGCGGTGTCCCATTTTTCCTTGGGAAATATGGTCACCCTATGTAGATTAGGCTATGAGGTGTGATGTTTTTAAAGGGTCTCCATTAAAATGGTATCAAATTACACCAGAGGACTGTCGCCTCAAATTCAGAAACCTCAAAAAATTTGATATGTTAAGTCATGGAGAATATGACGGTGGATTATTTGGGAACATGGATAAAGAGTAAAGATGCAGACAGCCATGATGAGTTGATAGATCAGTTTCTCCAGCAGCAGTTCTTCAAGGTTGGCGCTAAGGAAGTGTGAACTGCTGTGTGGGAAGAAACTCCAGCATTAGTGGAAGCAGCGGCGGAAACAGCTGACTTGTACAAACAAGAGAGACTATTCAGGGAACTCAGGCTGCACAGGGAAGGCCAAAACCCTGGAGTAAAAGTGGATTCCCAGTTTGTCTGTGGGAATACGGAAGGGATTGAGGGAGCCAAGTCCACACTGCCTCAGTACTGGTCTCCTCCTAGTAACTAGTTATTGGACCCCGGCCAAAGAAGGTTTTACTCTTGGGTCCCTTGATCACATGAAAAGTCAATGCCCTAAGTATGGGGGTTCCAAGTTCATTCCCCAACCTATCCGGGTTAATGCAGCTACCCTTGAGTCAGACTTCAGTGGTGGCAGAGGGAGCCCTGTTTAATGTTGTCAGGTCTGTCTTCATGGAGCGAGACAAAAGAGTTCATTAAAAGGCCAAAGTAAAAGGTAAAGTGTGCCGGGGTGGTGAGACACTGGTGCTCAGATTTCCCTGGTCAGGAGGGATGTGATTCAGTGGGGAGTAGTATGCTTCCTGAGGAGAGGTGAAGCTGCTAGCTTTAGGACAGATACAATACTTTTAGCCTGCATCAAATTGGCATGGGAAAGTTTAAGGGGTACTTTGAAGGTGGGGCTGTCATAACTATAAAGGGAAGGGTAACAGCTCTGTGTACAGTACTAAAATCCCTCCTGGCCAGAGACTCCAAAATCCTTTTACCTGTAAAGGGTTAAGAAGCTCGGGTAACCTGGCTGACACTTGACCCAAAGGACCAATAAGGGGACAAGATACTTTCAAATCTTGGGGGGGGGGAAAGGCTTTTGTGTGTGCTCTTTGTTTTAAGGGGTTGTTCGCTCTTGGGACTGAGAGGGACCAGACATCAATCCAGGTTCTCCCCATCTTTCTAAACAAGTCTCTCTTATTTCAAACTTGTAAGTAAAAAAGCCAGGCAAGGCATCTTAGTTTTACTTTGTTTTCTCAACTTGTAAATGTACCTTTTACTAGAGTGTTTATCTTTGTTTGCTGTACTTTGAACCTAAGACAGAGGGGGGGTCCTCTGAGCTCTTTAAGTTTGATTACCCTGTAAAGTTATTTTCCATACTGATTTTACAGAGATGATTTTTACCTTTTTCTTTAATTAAAAGCCTTCTTTTTAAGAACCTGATTGATTTCTCCTTGTTTTAAGATCCAAGGGGGTTTGGATCTGTATTCACCAGGAGTTGGTGAAAGGAAGGAGAGGGGAAGGGTCAATTTCTCCTTGTTTAAGATCCAAGGAGTTTGGATCTGTATTCACCAGGGAATTGGTGAAAAGTTTCTAAAAGCTTCCCAGGGAAGGGAATGGTGGCAGCGGACCAGAACTAAGCTGGTAGTTAAGCTTAGAAGTCCTCATGCAGGCCCCCACACTTGTACCCTAAAGTTCAAAGTGGGGATACAGCCTTGACAGGGGCTTCTTGAGAATTTACCATCTGATGCGTTGGTTGGGAATGATGTAATCTCACTGCCCAAAGCTGTTGATATTGTGACCTGTAGTAAAAGGGAATATGTCCCTAAGTACACAGAGAGTAACCGCTGAGGAGGGAAAAGGGAGCGGAAGCTGCTTCCACCTTATCAGCAGAGAGGGGTAGTTTATCACAAGGGCAGAGGGAGGGAGAGTCTTTTTCACCTGCGACAGCTCTCTTTGAAAGCAAAAGCTTAACAGATTTTTGCTACAGAGCAGGATGCAGACCTCTCCCTAGAAAGCATAAAAGCAGCCATCCTCAGTAATGGCCCAGATAAAGAGATCAAGGGAAAACTCTTACAGGAGAGGGAAGGGTGTGCAGAGAAGACCTGATGGGGGGGGGGGGAAAATAAAAGTTCTGGAGAATCCTACAAACAATTGTTTGTGCCCTCAGAGCAATCATGTGGAGTTAATGTTACTAGTCCACAATTGTCCCGTTGCAGGTCACTTGGGCGCAGAGAGAACATATGGAAGGTTAAAGAAAATTTTTTATTGGCCCGATATTCAAAATAAGGTAAAGGAATACTGCAGCACTTGTGACTTATGTCAGAAATGGAAAAAGCCTGTGGGACGCTGCAAGGGTCCCTTGCATCCCTTGCCAATAATCAAGGAAACATTTCACACTGTTGCCATGGACATTAGAGGCCCACTATCCAAGGCTACCCAGAGAGGAAAAAAAAAAAAGAGTATATCGGTAGTAGTGGATTTTGTCACTAGGGGCATGTCTACACTACAAAGTTAAATCGCCCAAGGCAGCTTATGTCGACCTAACTATGTAAGCGTACACACTACAGTGTTCCTCCCGCCGCTGTAACTCGCCCGCTATGCTGACCTAGTAAATCCACCTCGAGGAGAGGCGTAAGGCTTAGGTCAATGTAGTTTGGGCTTCTCTGTGTCTCTATAGAAACCAAGTGTCTGTTGGCTGTCAGGGTGGCTGACAGCCAGAGCAGTGAAATTGACAAGAATTCTGCTGGTGGGGTTCCTGTTTTGAAATTGGGTGGAGGGTGTTCCAGCTGTGAGCCCAGCAGTGCTGACAGCTGCAGCCTCGCTGCCTGGTGCTGAGAGCCTGTGGTGTGGGCTCCCCACAGAGGTCCCAGCTGGAGCCTGTCTGGAGCCCGGGCTGGGCTCTCAGTTCTCTGCTGTTCATGGAGCTCCCAGCTGAAGCCTGGCTGCCCCCCAGGCACTCAGCTCCCCATTCCGCATGGAGCTCCCTCCTGGGAACAGAGGATCTGGGATTTCTGTGTGTATCCAGTGGTCAGGGACTGAGTACCTCAGGGAGTCACATTGAAGGGACTCGGTGGTTGGGGTGCAGGTTGACAACAGAAGACAGGGTTAGTATAGCCCAGAGGAGAGTGTTTGAGTATCTGACAGGCCAGTTTTGTTAGGGAGTTAACATCCAGGTAATATCAGCAAGACTTCCTTACCGTGGAGGCAGGAGGTAACAAAGGACTCTCAGCCCTGGATGCCCTGAAAAGCGTGTCAGAGTTGTTTTGAATTGAGGGACTCTGTGCATTTTCAGGAGGCTGTACTTGATTATAATAAATGTCATCGATCTGTTATAGTTCATGTTTTTAACAAAACGAATAATAATAAAAAAATAAAAAAGGCATTTGCTACTTAAATACTCTGTTGTAATTCTTATAAGACTTGTAAAAGTATACATTTGCTTTAAAGGTTGTAAAAAAAAAAAAGATAGATGTATATTTGTTGAAATTTATGCTGAAGTCAGGCATGAAACTAGTCTCTAATCTTTGAGATAGGAAATGTTAGATCTTAATTTGTAATACTTCCCTTGTATAGTACGTAGCATGTGAGGGTGGTATGGTGGAGAGAAGAGAGATCTGGAGGGAAAGGTAGAACGATGTGGAATTACATGGGATTAAATCTGAGATTAAATTTTGGTTGTTGCCTCTTCTCAGTTGCAATTCAGTTGCTAACTGCACTGTAATTAGTGTGATGTTCAGTTTAGGGTGGTTAACAAAACTAACAACACCTGTATGGTGCATCATATGATCTGCAAAGAAAAAAAAATCTGCTGCCTAATTTTATTGCTATATGATGTGCAAAGAAAGTCTGAACTTTGTACTAAAAGGATTTTTTTTGGCCTTTTTAACATGAGAAAAATCACGTTTTGTCTACTCTCTGGAGAAATAATAGGATTATGTCTTTGCAAATTCCAAGAAAGGAAATCTATCAATTGAGAAGGGAAATTATTTTTATTCTGACTGTTTTCATAGAATCATAGTTGGGTATGTCTACACTAGAAATGTAAGTTGAACTATATTAGGTTGACTTGCAGCCACCATAGTAATTACACTACGCTCCTTGGGTCGGTGATGCGCGTCCTCACCAGGAGCGCTCCCACCGATCTAAGAGGGGCAGTGGGAGAGCTGAGAGCCCCGTCTTTCAGTTCCATTGGCAGCTCCCTGCCGAGAGCCCGGCTACCCCACAGGCTTCCAGTGGGCTGGCCCCTCTCTCTTTCCCCTGTTTCCTGTTGGGAGCAGGGGAAGCTGCCTGGGGCTTCTTGCTTCCCCATTTTCTGCCAGGAGTGGGGGAAAAGCTGCCCAGGACTTCTTGCCCCCGGGGAGTGAGGTTCAGCTGCCACAGCTTCTCAGCCTCGCCTCGCTTGCTTCCTGCTGGGAGCCGGGCAGCCTTGTCAATTTCATGGCCCCCAGCACAGAGCCCTGAAATTGACAAGACAGCCAACAGCCCATGCAAGGGACACAGTGTCTACACAGACGCTGCATCGCCCTAACTACACTGATGTAAGCCCTACGCCTCTTGTGGAGGTGGAGTTATGATGTTGGTGTAGTATGGCACTTACATCGGCAGGACAAGGCTGTAGTGTAGACGCTGACATAATTAGGTCGACAGAAGCTGCCTTACGTCGACCTAACTGTGTAGCGTAAACCAGCCGATAGAAATGTAGGGCTGGAACAGACTTTGAAAGGTTGTCTAGTTCAGCTTCCTGCATTGAGGCATGACCAAGTAAAAGTAGATCATCCCTGCCAGGTGTTTGCCTAACATGTTCTTAAACCTCCCGTGATGGGGATTCCACAGTCTCCTGTGGAAGCCTGTTCCAGTGCTTAACTATCCTTATAATTAGAAGGTTTTTCCTAGTATCTAACCGAAATCTCCCTTGCTGCAAATTAAACCCGCTACTTCTTGTCCCACCTTCAGTGAACATAGAGAACAATTGATCATTGTCCTCTTTATAACAGCTCTTAACATATTTGAAGACTCTTATCAGGTCCCCTCAGTCTGTCCTCAAGACTAAACATGCCCAGGTTTTTAAAATCTTTCCTCATGGGTCAGGTTTTCTAAGCCTTTTGTCATTTTTGTTGCTCTCCTCTGGACTCTCTTCAATTTTTCCATATCTTTCTGTGACGGGTCCACTGCCCTGCCCCTCTTCCTGGGCCCGCTAGCTGTCCCAGTAAAGTGTAGAGAGGCCTCCAGTTATGCAGCACCCGTGGCTTTATTTACACACACACAGTTCTCCCACCACCAGGCTTGCAGGCTTAGTTCCCTCTTTTCCTGCAGTCAGCCCACAGCTAGGAGACTGACCTTTCCCTGGCTGCTTTTCTGCTAGCTCCCAGCCCTTATGACTGCTGGCTAGTCAGGCCTGCAGGTGGAGCCAATCCGCAGGCCAGGCATCAGGTCTGTTTCATCAGCCCCAACCTATTTCTCTTGATTGGAGCTGGCTGAGCAGGGGTAATTAGGTGCTTTTGCACCAGCACCTTGCTACACTTTC
Source organism: Emys orbicularis (assembly GCF_028017835.1). NCBI lineage: Eukaryota > Metazoa > Chordata > Testudines > Emydidae > Emys > Emys orbicularis. The sequence continues at coordinate 258,957,351 of NC_088683.1, read as the reverse complement.
CTAAAGTGTGATACCCAGAACTGGACACAGTACTCCAGCTAAGGGCCAGGGCTGAGTAGAGCAGGACAATTACCTCTCCTGTCTTACATATGACACTCAGGTTAACATACCCTAGAATATTAGCCTGTTTCACATACTGTTGACTCAAATTCAATTATTGATCACTATAACCCCCCAGGTCCTTTTCAGCAATACTATTGTCTCACCAGTTATTCTCCATTTTGTCATTGCAGTTTTAAAACTATTTTTGGCATCTTGTTTGAGATAAACAAAAAGCAGGTTTTGTTTCTGTCAGAAACCTTTTAAGCCTTTGTTTACATTGTAAAGAATCAAAAAGAAGGGCACCTCCCCCCCCCCCTTTGGTCCCCTTTAAAGTCTACAGAATACTTATTTTTCTTCCAAGAGATATTTTGAGCAGCAGATAGCAAGTTATTTGAAGTGAGAGAATATCCTTATTTTCATCCCTTTGTGTAAATACTACATATGATGGGGCAAAAAAGATTTGCTGGATAAAAATATTTACTTGGTAGCGTATTTGATAGCATGTCTTTTTTGTTAAAAAAAAAAATCACAAAAGTGAACTTGAGAAGGTGCGAAATATGTCATTTCACATCAGGGTGGATTTAATTTAAATCATGATTTAAATCACTAGTCAGGAAGATGCGATTTAATCATGGATTTCTACATAAAAGTGCATTCTTGTCGGTTGTTATAACCTTAATACATATTCTTCACAACTCAGAGATAGATGTAGGTTTCATTTTTAGAAAGTACACACTATACATTCTTAAAGTATTTTGAAAACTTTTCAGATTAGTTTTACAGCTATATCAGAAAATGAATGATTGGTTATTTCATTTTTCAAAGGTAATTGAAGCAGATATTTGTGAACTCATTGGGAGGTGAACTATCTCCAATTCAACAGGTTAAAAAAAAATCATTAATATTTGGAGGATTTTCTTGCCATGCTGTATTAGGAGGGAGAACATCACCAGACAGACATTTAAATTGTTTTATTTAACTAAAACAACAACGTTATGTATTCCGGATTTTTTTTCTTCAGCAGCAAACATATAATATTTTTACAAAACAAGCATATGAATTTTTGAATTTAGTTAAACATTCAAGTTTCTTAAAATCAGGTTTGTTTTTGTTAAAATTGTTTTTAACTAAAATAGTTAATGAAATATTTTTATAAAATGAAACAAAACAAAAATTAAATCGACTATGTCAGCCAGGTCAAAGTGAGAAATTTAAAATATTGGCTTCTGCAGCTAACTCAGTCGTCTTCACCTTCATTTTCCTGTTTGTTCATAATCTGGAAAAGAAAAACAAGCTTTCCTGCTTTTTCAGGTCCCAAACGATTTCTCAATTTGGAATGAATTGTCCAAAGGAAGGAAATATTCTTTCTACATCGGCAGAAGAAGCTACTGCTGTTAAAAGTGAGATTATCACTTCAACAGTCTCTGAATCCAAGTGCTTCAGTGACTTTTACCAGTTCACTGGTGTGACTTTCTTTAAAACATCATCAGCAAACATACATTTCTTGAATGGTTCACCCTTAGCTCTGAAGTTTCTTATAGTTGGCATTATGGAGATCCGATTTCTGGATGTCCATGTCATAGCCATCTCCTCCTCTTTAGCAGTTAAGGTTTGACCCTGGTACGGAGTTTTGAGAATATTTGCAAGAAAATGAGCTGGAGATAGATTTGTCCCATTTGTTTTTTTAGTGCTTGTAATTTAACTCTGTCATTGCATATTTCTCTTTTTAAGATCTCACTCAGTTCCTTCCACATTTCAACAGCGTCAGCAATAAAACAGCTATTTCCCTGCATTTTGTTCAAGGCTACAGAAATAGGCGTCAGGGTACTCAGCTTGTGTTCAACATTTCTCTTAAGCCCTGTGGCGGGGTGACGACTCACTGGCGCGGCGCCTCCTGCTGGTTGTCCAGGGAATTAGCTCTTTCCAGCCCAGAGCGCCCTCTGCAGGCTGGTGTCTTGCCTGCCACTAGCCCTGTGTCCTTTCCAGACCCTGGTGCCCTTTTATGTCAGGGTTCTTCCCCTGCAGTAACCACAATCTGGGTCCCCCCATCCAGGGGAACCTCCAATCCCCTCCTTGCCTCAGTGGCTACTGCCAGTCATTGTCTAGCCCCCACTTCCTGGGGCGGACTGCAGTCTATAAACCACTCATCATCAGCAAGGGGGGTTGGACCAGCTGCCTCTGCCTAGATCTGGGCTGCCCCTCTGCAGCCCTGCTACCCTTTTGTGGGCCCTTAACTCGGCCTGCAGCCTGGGGCTCCCCAGCTCCCTCTGCCCTTCCCCAGCACTGCTTCACCTCAGGTACCCCGCTCAGCTCCCAGGCAGCCAGGTCCTTCCCTCTCAAAAGCTAGAGAGAGTGTGTGTCTCTTAGCCTCTGGCCCTCAGCCCTCTTATAGGGCCAGCTGTGGCCTGATTGGGGCATGGCCCCACCTGTGGCTGCCTTCCCCATCAGCCTAGTCTTTGGCTCGCAGCCCTAGCCCTCTCCCAGGGCTGGTTGTAACCCTTTCAGGACCTACAAGCCCAATCTTGAGAACTTTGGCTGTGACAGTGCCATCTATTTTTTCACGATTTTGTTCACAAACTGTCATCAGATTAGGCTAGTTCTTGATATAGTGCTCAAAACAGTTCACTACTGAGTTCCATCACATGTCTTGTGGAAGAGTTAGCTTGGTTCCTCCCACTTTTTTCAGAGCAGCTGCTGCAAAGTGGTTGTTACGGAAGTATTTTGCAATTTCAACAATATTAGCCTTTATTTCTGGAACACTGAAGTCTTTGGCTAGGAGGTGCATCAAATGAGCACTGCAACCGTATGTTATTAGTTTGGGACTCTCTTCTAAATAATTTCTTCTCCTCTTGGATACATTTGCAGCATTGTCTGTGACCAAGATGCATGCTAGACATTTGAATTTTTTTTCACAGTTTGTTATAGCTTTTACTGCTACTTCTTGTAAGTATTCTGCTTTGTGTGCATTTCCTGATGTATCAATTGTTTCTGTAAGGAAGACATTCCCTTCTTCTGTTGTCACAAAGCACATACAACAGGATCATTGTGGACATTGCTCCACCCATCAAGACTCAGGTTAACAATTTTACCCTATTGACGTTTTGCACACTGCTCAATTTCTCTTTCATACACTTTATCCAGCAATTTGCCTGAGATATGTGCTCTGTTGGGTGGACTGTATCCTGGTCTTAATAATTGAACCATGTTAATGGAGTGTGGGTTCTCAATCATACGGAAAGGAGAGTTTGTTGCGTAAACAAACCGGGCAATTTTTTCATCAATTACCTCTTTTTGTAATCAGCTTGTTCTTATCACAAACTTATCTATGTTTGTTTCTGGATGATGGAGATTTTTTTTCTTTTTGCTACAGGTGATATACTGTGGCTATGTGACATACATGATGTGACTGAAACACTATCATTGGCAGATAACTCTGAAACTATAGAAAATGATGGTGATCTTGAAGGTGGATAGTCTTCAGAATCCTGTATGTTGAGGATGGATTCTCCTAAACAAAATAAGTCAATGCAGTTATTTAATTATTATTACCATACTGCTGCTTTAGTATTACTCATTGCATTCACTGACATTCAGTACTACTTGAAAGGTAAAACTGTAAAAGGAAGATCTGCCTATTTCAGCTATTTATTTTTTTATCACAACTGCATCTAAAATGATAGTACCATAGAGTAACAACTATATTTTTTTGCTCAAACATGAGAATTCAAGAATAGTCCAGAAGGAAGACAGGCAGTCCTCAATAAAGAAGTATGAAATAAAAAAGTTTACTAACCTGAAGATCCTGCATGTTCAGACATGTTCCTTTCATTAACATTACATGAATATATTGTCTGATACTATAGAATTATAATTTATAATCCCTATTCCATGATGAGATACATTCTAGCTCAAAGATATCTTAATTAAAACTATCTTTAGATAGGTTTTTTCCTTAAAAAGCATTTTATATAAAAAAAAAAAAAATTTCAAATAAAAAAATCTGATTTTTTTTTAAAAATCATTGATTTTTATCCAATCTGTTTCACATGGGCAGTGATGTGTCTTGTATAGTAAAAGGAGAAATCTGGAGACTTGTTTTAAGAGATGGTTAATTTGAGATGAATAAGAAATCATACTTGGCAATGATACAAGTACTTACATGTGACTGTCATTTGATTCACAGAACTTTAATCAATCATGCGATCACTTGGTAAAACTTTAATGTTCTTTTCTAACTACACCCGAAATAAAAAAAATATTCTGTAGTCAGATGCTGAACACTCTTAATTATGTAGCATACTAATTTCCAAGGGAAAAAAGGCATGGCCATGTCTCACCTGCCTATGAACTGTTACTGTACCTGATCCTGTAAGCTTTCTCTTATGGAAACTTTTTAGGATTGGTACCATTTGGCATTGATCACTCTCACAGTGAGTTGATATAAGGGAAGTCCGTAGAAGCAATAAAAATCATGTTTTTCTCTCCATGCTATTTTCCGTAGTACATTCTATCTTAATGTTTATTGTCCAATAGCTGTTCATCACTTGTATGGTTTGCTTCTTCCCGTTGCCTTCATTTGTGCACTAGTTCTTCTGATTGTTTTGCTGTAGCAGAGATATTGCTGGCTTGTTCTTTCATTCAAATTCTTAGCCTTGGAGACAGCATTTTATCCAGGCTGTAATAGTGAGGAGAGAAGGTATGGTTTTATCAAACTTGATTTTTATAACAATGGGAGGGGGATAGGTAAAATTAAGAGTGGGTTTAGTTAGGGAGGTATTAGCATAAGAGAAACTCCACATAGAACAATTAGAATAAGTACAAACCCAAGTAGGGGCTGGGGTTAAACTATTACCAACAAAAACCCAACGATGAGATGCTGGAACTCTAATACTCTCAATTAAAGGAAAGCTATGATCACTTCGACCTGAAGCATTAAGAACTGGAAATACATAAGAATTAAATTGTGAAGAACAATTATTCCAAACACTAGAAGCAGCCCACTGCACATAGGAGGAAGAACAATTCACACTAGAAATATTAAATGAAGAAAAATTATAAACTATTGGTACAAATTGAAAGGGTAATGGATATTTAGGTGAGAACTGAGTGGAGCAAACAAGACAATCTTCTGGACTCAGCGCTGACAGGGACTGGTTTCCGCTGACCTCCTGCACCCAGTAGGCGGCGAACCAGGTTTGTAGTCCACCTTCTCCTAAGGGTTCCTTGGGCAAAGATGTTGTGAGGGAGAGCAGCATAACCTGTAAAACAGAATAATACGAGCCCTGCTCAGGGGCATTAGTTTGTTTATTAAGAACTACATTTTCTGAGCCAGTTATGATGAACTAGCTTTTCACCGGGGGTACTTGTAGCCACTAAGTAGGTGTTAGGGTACTTGCCGGCCCGGAGAATGGTGGCTTTTATAGGTTCTCGATGGCCAGAGGCTTGGGGTTCTGTAAGCCAAACCAGTTGGCCGGTGTTAAACACGGGGGACCAAGGCGGCTTAGGTGTAGGTGAAATGTGAGGCCAGCGAGAGTAACTTTTGTTGAGTGCGTTAAGTACCTGGGGTAAAAATGAGCTCCAGTTCTTAAAATCAGGGTTGGGGTTTGCTGTTCGCAGCATAGTCTTAAGGACTGCGATTTTTCGCTCCACCACATCATTGCTTTGAGGATGATATTTAGTATGGATGTGAAGGGAAGCCCCCCATCCAAAAATGAGCTGTTCAATGCTTTTGCTGGTAAAGGGTGGCCCACCATCTGCTTGGACTTCAGTGGGAGTGCCCCAGGCAGCTGCTGTTTGCTTAAGAGCCACAGCGACAGAAGCAGCATTGGTTTTAGTAAGAGGGACACAAAAAGTTTGCCGAGACCCCAGATCGACAGTAACTAAGGCTTTTGGAAAACGACGAGCACCTGGCAGGGGTCCTATTAAGTCAATTTGCCACGTACTACCTGGGGCAAAGTGTTCTGCAGCGTATGCAGAGCGCTCATATCGGGGACGATTCATAGTTTTTACCTGCACACACTGCAAGCAGGACTGAACAATGAGCTCGCACTGACTGCGGCTAACGTCAGGCTTTTGGTTAGAAAAGCCAGATAACAGGCCGTACAATTTTGTGGGTGGTAAGTGTCCCCATTCTTCGTGGAGCCAGCGCAACAGCGGGTCGGCCTGTGGGGCGGGATTTGCCATATGAACTTGGGAGACCTCTCTCATTTTTTGATCAAGACTGGAATGCAGGGGGTTAGAGTCTGGTCGATGAGAGGGACAGTGCATAATGAACCAAGGGTGAGAGAATTTACGAATTAGGGCAAAAATTTGGTCCCACATTTTAACAAAAGCTGAGGGAGAGGTTTGCTCAATTAAAATATCTAAACAAAATTGAGAATCGATACCTAAAACAACTTGCTTGTTGGCAGAGTGGGCATTAGCAACATGCTGGGCAGCTAAAAGAACGCCTTGCACTTCGCATTCTTGTGCGGAGCAGGAGGGGGGCAGTAACTGCACATTAAAGTAATTACATGTGGAACAAAGAACTCCCGCCCTAGGGGATGGTGAGGTGCCCCCGTCAGACACAACCCAGGGATCATATTTTGCTTCATTGCATAACGGTTGGTGAGATGGGGGGGCTAAGATGTTATCGCTGGGAGTTAGGGTCCATGCCTGCCAAGCTACCTCAACCTGGAAACATAGAAGCTGCCAGGTGCGAGTAGTGCCATGAAACTCGGGTGGAGGGGTACTTGTAAGCCACGGGATTAAATGAACAAGTGGTCCAGACAAGGTACCTGGGATAGGGACTTGGGACCAGTGACGAGCACTGGACGCAGCCAGTAGCATTTTTCCCACCAGACCATAGTTATACTGGGGTCCAGACAGGCGATGGGCCCAATTGTAAATGGCATTACCATGTTGCAATACAGTGAACCCTACATGGTGTTTTGTGATAAACAAATTAATGTTGAGGGGTTCTTGGGAATTAAAACGGGCGAGGGGGGGGTTAGAGGCGAACCAGCCAGCTAGCTTCTCTAAGCTTTTTTGTGCTGATGCATTCCACACTTCTCGGGAGCGTTTAGAAGAGAGAGAGCTTTGTAGGATTTCTAGGTTAGAAATTAATTGCGCCGGAATATATTGGCGGTGATAATTAAGGAGACCTAGTAGGTGCTGAAGCTCTCGTTTATTTTTTGGAGGGGCTTCTGTCCAAGGGTCTAATACGCTGGCTGGGGCTTGTGTGTGAGTGGTGGGAGTGAAATGGAGTCCCAAGAATGAGAATTGCTGGCTGGCCTGCAGGTGGCTTTTTGTTTTGTTAATTTGCCACCCATCTGCTTCTAATGCATCTATTATCATTTGGGTGGTACTTTGAACTGTTTGTGGATTGGGCCCACAAATGACAATATCATCTACATAGGCTAACACGGACACATCCTGTAGGGGTTTTACCTTTTGTAATGTGATATTGAGATGGGACGATGCAAGTGCAGGTGAATTACAGAACCCCTGTGGGCAGACTTTCCATTTATATTGGACGCCCTTAAAAGCAAAATTTAAGATTCCTTGTGTGTCCTGGAGTGGGATTTGGTAAAACATATCTTTTAAATCAAGAGTACATGCCCACTGATTACTTGCATCGCTTAGATGCTGCTGTATTTCTGGAATGGTGACAGAGCTGGAAAATGCGATAGGCTTTACACGGCTGTTAGCTTGTCTATAATCAATGACAAGGCGATATTTAGAGGGATCGCCAGGCTTGGGAATACCCCAACCCGCGGACAGAAAGGTGGATGCAGTAACCCTTTCTATCTTTTTCTCTTCTAGAAGCTGAGTGAGCAAAGCTTCAATAAGGGGAAGCCCTTCGGATTTTGTGGGGATAGGGGAAAATTTCCATGGCTGGGAGTTAACTACTTCGGGGGTATAGGGGAAATGATCGCCTACAGTTATAGGGAGGGCTTGCAGAATTTGATTATGCAGTTTAAATTTTTTAATATCTGAGACACCTAGCAGATTTTTTGATCCTAACAAGGCTTTTATTTTTCTTACGTATTTTTCGTGGGCAATTTTAACCCAAACCACGGGTTTTTCTTGTACTGCATTGAGGCCTTGAACAAACATAAAGGAGCCAGTAGGACAGTGGGGAACGTTGGGCTCAATAATGCTAACTTGAGCTCCAGTGTCTAATAAAAAGGAGGTGGGGGTGTCACCGTTAACTAACAGGGTGGCGTATGGGCGTTCATCGGTGGGATCTTTAATTTGGGCCGGGCAGCATCCGGCCCCTATTCGTTTTTTGACCTAACATAGTCCTCCCATTTTTCCAGCCTAGCTGTTCGGCTATATTTTGCTGCTCTTGGTCTGACATTTTACGCAGGGCTTCTTTGGGGATTCCTTTGTTAAGAAGGAAGCCAAATCATGCCCGTTCAGCTTTAGTTCGCTCAGGATATTTTTGGGGATTAAACTGACTCTTTGGAGGGTCTTTTGGTGGCGAATCAACTGGGAGGACAACAGGCGGGGGCGGCAGTGACAACTTAATTTTACTAACTACTTCAAATAACGTTAAGATGGATCTGCGAACAGCCGCATGCAAGTGCAGCATGGCACCGGTGTCAGCTCCTGCTAAATCAACTGCCTCTGCTGAGACAGGAATTTGGGTGGGATCAGTAACATGTATAAAGGGTGTGGCCACCAATTGCTGTTGAACAGTTAAATTAAGTGGGTTTTGTAGTGGATCCCACAGGGCTATGGAAGCTCCTGCGATTGCCCATATTAAATCATGTGGAGTAACTAAGGCTCCCGGGGGGATATACAATCCTTTAAAACTGCCTTGCATTGCTAAAATGGCAGCTGCCGGGGTGGTAAGTGGCCAAATGCGATTATTTAATAAAGCATGACCCGGGAAGCCTCGTGCCCAATTGGCCATTTTGGCTAAGATGCCAGCCTCCTCACGGTCCACCAATTCTGCTCCGTGTTCTAAGGCTAGCCGCCCGACCCAAACCATTGGTGCCTCATTGGCTTTTCGTTGCGTTTCCTTTAAAAACTCTTTAAGTTCGGCCTTAGTACGTGTTCGCAGTTCAGTAACCTGCGTGGTGTTGCCTGTTTGTGCATCTATTTTAGTTTTAGTTATCGCAATAGGCAAAGCTTCTGCTACAGTTTCAGATTCAGTAAATTCTGGGCCTGTTGGCAGAGCTGGATACAGAGGAGTTTTAGGAGCTTCATATGGAGGTGGCAAAATTTTCTGAGAGGGACTTGGGGAGGGAGAGGTAGTGATGGGCTCTACCTTTTCTGTCTTCTCCTCATTATCATCTTTAGGAGAGCCTGGGGCTGCCTGTTTAGCTGCAAACATTGTGCCCCCCGTGGAGGACAGAGCACAGATCGAGGGCCTTGCATATCATGCTAAACAGGACGGTGGAAACATCCTCAGATTTATATTCATCGGGTCGCAATTTTTTGGTTTTCTTAATTAAATCTAATTATTTTATCATCTGGCATAATAATTTGTGTGCCGGATCAGCAGGTATTACCCGAGGTGGGGGAATCAATTTGGAAACGGTACCTCCGGATTTTCTAACAATGCGGCTACACTCTCTCCAAAGCTGAGAGGGATCTGCAGCACCGAGGTTCTCCACAGTCTCCGTGCACTGAGGCTGTAGGGAACAATCGGCTGGCTGACACCTAAAGCTCGGGTTGCATCGAAGGAGGCATCCCATATCTGCCAGGGTTAATGGTGCAGTATAGCCTTTTAGAGTTTTACCCGAGCCAAGGGAACAGATCCATTCTATTTTTGGATCAGTCGAATTTTGGCTAGTAAAAAGGTGAAACTGCAAATGTTGGAACTGTTCAGTTTCATCATCTGCGCGGTCTGCAGCGTGCCACGGGCATGGCCCAACTCCCTTGCATACTGTTCGTGACGCCATGTGGATTGCCACGGGCACGCAGGGGCGAAAGAAAATGCAGGCCTGTTATTTACCAGGCTGCACGTGGCAATAGACTATATTGGTAAGGGATGCAAGGAGTGTATGGGTCACGATGCAAACTGCAGACACACACACACACACACACACACACACACACACACACACACACACACACACACAACTAAAATTAATCAATTTAAAGTTTTATTGGGGATAATTACAAGGGGTAAGGGAGCAGCGTTTGATTAGCTAATAGAGTTAATGAAACTTAAAACACACAATGACTAAAATATCTACTAACAATATTTATAAACAAAGATGCAGCATTTAGTAATAACTGATACTTACAAATACAAACCAACGCATAACGACCGGCAAACGTAGAAACTCTGTTTGAAACACGTGAGCTGAGAGAGAGGCTTCGAGGTGATCAGGCTCGGTTACGGGTGTACACAGGATACACAGGATTCGTTTTTCTTTCTCCTCTCCCTGCCTGCACATGGCAGGCAGGCCCATAAAGTACCAACGATGACATCATAGAAGTGTCATAGGGGACGGGGCCCAAAACCTGTTTGTGTTCGTTTCTGATTGGCACAAGCAAAGTTTACACCAAGTAGGGGAGCAGGTGCCTCAAAGTCTGGCTTCGCCCCCAAAAGGTGAGGAAATGCATATTGTTTTAGAATGCGTGCAACACTGAATGACAAAAGAAGAGGCCAGGGCAATACCGGTATGGGCAAGTTTTACAGGATGCAGACAGGAACTCATCTCAACAGCTGACTCACAGAATAATTTTTTTTTTACTTTTCCTGCCACTTTGTTCGCATAAAATATCTTTACCTCTTTCTGTTTCTAAAATTTAACCTGCTACTTAGATTCGTTTTCAAATCAGCCGTCTTAATGACTGTAGACTTATCAAGTAGATTTGTTGAGCACTTACAATGCGCTTGGTGCTGTACAAACATATAAGGAAACTAGGAATTTAAATCTAGTGTAGGTGCAAATAGAATAGTTAACACACACAGTCTGGTGATAGGAATTTAAGATGACAAAGAAATCTTGCAGAAGTTGTGGTTGAAATGTTTTGCTGAAGAAGTGTGTTCTGGAGTGCAAGGAGGTAGTTTTCCCCATGACAGTAAACTTGATGTGAGTTAGCAACAGGTGGAAGAGTCTTGAGTGATAAAGCGCATGAGACTGAATTGAAGATAAACCAGACAATTTCTATTGTCTAACAAAAAAATAAAAATAAAAAACTTGGAAAGAGTCAGGTGTGGCTCAGAGCCATTTGCAGTCTCTTAAAAAAGCAGCTATTTGTAAAGGACAAAATTGTTTGTTGTATGCAATGTTGTTATAGATGTGGTCCCCGGATATGAGAGAGACAAGGTAGGTGAGAGAGATAAGCTTTCGAGCTTACACAGAGCTCTTCTTCAGGTCTTGCTCTGGGTAGGCTTGAAAGCTTGTCTCTTCTCACCAACCGAAGTTGGTCCAATAAAAGAAATTACATCACCCACCATATCTCTCTAAAATCATTTGTTTCAGACAGTCTGAGATGTTTTATGTGCATTTATAGAAGGTTATTCAAATAGTCTTCCTAGCTGTGATCATGAGCATGAGGGTGAGCATTTCTACTCTATGTAACAGGTACTATGGGCTATAACAAGGATGCGGGGGTGGGGGAGGGGGTTGTTTTGAGTTTACCTGGAGCTTAAAGAAAATGTTTTAATCAGGCTCTGGGAAGTAGGTCTCTGATGATAATGATGATTACTGGGGCGAGCTCTTTATTTAAGCAGAATTAGATAGGAAGGAATATAATTCTTGGTTACTCAGAATGGAAACTTCAGTAACAAGTGACCTCTTTGTCCTATCCTCGTTCTAGTTTTGTCCTTTTGAGTGCTGGGTCAGATGCTAGTTTCTATGGGATTTGGTTTTTAGATTTTTACATATTTTCACTGAGAATGGAACTGGGACTCACAAAACTGGGACCTGGGGGGTTTGAGTCTTATCAAGAAATGGTCTCCGAGTCAGTTCATTATGACAGGAGGCTCACACACGCAGGAGGTTATGACATTCAGTGCTGTATGACACATAATAATGAGGGGAGTGTTACCTAGTGACAAGTGTGGGACAGGATACCAGGGTATTATTCCTAGTTCTGACACCGTCTCACTGGGTGAATTGCTGGATTTGCTTGGGTGAATTATATATCCTCTGTCTGTTTCCCCATATGTTTAATAGGGTTGGTACCTATTTCATAGGTGTATTAAAACAGTGTTTCCCAAACGGTGAGTCCCGATTCACTTGTGGAAAGGGTCTTGCCAGTCACTGCCCCCCATATCACTCCTTGCCTCACGCATCCTAGAAGCACCCGCCCAACCAGGGCCGGGTGGTGGGGGGAGGGGCAGTTTGCCCCACGTCCCCATTTAAGAGGATCCTCAAACCCAGTGGCATTACGACATGCACTGGGTCATGGCACCACTTGAGTTTAGCATGGCCTCCCCTCCATCATGATAGAGGGGGGCCAGGCCAAACCTACATGGTGCTGTAACCTCGTGTGCTGGGTCTCAACACCCAGTAGCCAGGCCCAGCACTGCGGGACAGGAGCCGTTGCTGCAAGTGAGTGTGAAGCGGGCTTGTTCTCCAATAACCCCTGCCTCCTCAGGGCCTCCCCTGCTAGCCTGGGCTACAGGGCTGGGGAAAACTGAGTAGGTAGCTGAGGGGGCCTAGCTGGGGAGGGGAGAGGGAAATGGAGTTGGGCAGGGGTATTAGTAGTGTGGAAAGCATGTAATGTTTTGATTTGTCTTTTTTCTTTGTGTTTGAATTACTTAAGAAAGTGTGTGTGTGTACGTACGTATATTTACACACACATTCTTTACATGTAAAGATAGGTCCCCCAAAAAGATAAAATGAATGTGGTGGGTTGGCTTAGTAAAAAGTTTTGGAACCACTGTATTAATAAATTATGCATCATAATGTTTCTCAAATTATTTGAAATCCTCTGATGAAAGAGGCCACAAAAATGAATAGTTTTGTTTTTTATGATTATTCATATTAAGAAAGTAATTTCATCTCACACGTCCTTGCTGCCACCTCCACATGCTGCATCACCCAGTTGGTTATTTCCATTGTGGCTCTTTTTATACCCTCGTATGAAGCAAGGCCCTGACCAGAGGCAGAATACCAGACGTGATTTGACAACTCATCTGACGTGCTATGTCAAATCCGATATTTCTAGAGCAGGGATCGGCAACCTTTGGCCCGCGGCCCACCAGAGTAAGCACCCTGGCGGGCCGGGCCGGTTTGTTTACCTCCCGCATCCGGAGGTTCGGCAGGTAAACAAACCGGCCCAGCACGCCAGGGGGCTTACCCTGGCGGGCCGCATGCCAAAGGTTGCCGATCCCTGTTCTAGAGTTAAACAAATCCTATATTTTAAAAGGTTTTAAAAGTTGAATTTGTTTAGGGCTATTCACTCAAAATACAGTGTATAATGAACCTACCAAGTGATTTGGGAATATCTGAATTTGATCCTATGGTTCTGTGGTTAATTGATAAGAATTGTTTTAGCTGAGTAGTTCATAGTCTGAAATTCTAATTATTTATCTATTCCAACAAAAATCTCTAGTACTTTACAGCAGTTTTTTAAAGAGAAAAGTAAAACTGGGAAAGTAATTAATTTTTACCTACTTGAATGGACATTTGACCAGTCAAAAAAATAATTGGTTGATTGGTCTAATTTTATCAAATTAATGTAAAAAATGGTCAAATATTTTAAAGCACTAATTTATTAGAACAGTAACATCAGTAACAAAAAGAGCAAGACTTTATGGTCGTAGTAGGCTTAGCCTTAGGTACTTAGGCCTAATTTTAAAAAAAAGTTATTTCTTAACTGAGTTGTTTTAACTCAGAAAAATGTGAAACACAGTGAAGTTCTAAAAAATGAAAGAATAATTATTATTACCTTTTTTATTTATCAATGTTAGGCTAGCATTTAAATGTGAGCATTATTCAAGGGTGAACAGTTACAAAAAGGAAAGAAAAATGAAATTAAATAAAACAAATGTAGCAACTAAAAAAGAAAAGTAATTTTGAAATGCACTTATGATAGGTAAGCAGCAGGCCAACTCTCTTAGCAGCTTAATGATTGTGCATCTTTTCTCTTTTTGTTGGGGGAGGAGTTTTAATGACCGTGGACTTTTCTCTCTCTCCCTCACTCCCTTCTGGCTTAATTTCTATGGCTGTGTCTACACTGCAGTTATAAACCCGTGGCTGGGCCCATGTTAGCTGATTTGGGCTCGGGCTGCAGGGCTGTTTAATTGGAGCATAGACTTCCGGGCTCACGATGTAACCTTGTGAAGTGGGAGGGTCCTAGAGCTCGGGCTACTGCAGTCTGAGACCGGAAGTCTACACTGCAAATAAACAGCCCCCACAGCCCAAGGCACACGAGCCTGAATCAAGTGTCTGACTGCAGTGTAGATATACCCTATGTTTGTCTAATCAGTTTAGATTGTAAGTTCTTTTAGGCAGGAACTGTGTCTTTAAATTGTAAACCAGCATGTATGTTAGTGTCCTGTTATACAAGTAAAGATATCTATACACACACACATGCAATGTTAGTTCCAGAAGATTGCAGCTAGTCAAGATGCTCAACTTTAATTTGGTCACCTTTTTCCTAACAGGTGGCATTAGCATATGGTAAAGTGAATGATCAAGGCATTTAAGTAGTCTTGTTAACAGATGGCACCAGGATGAAATGAAAAAAGGTAGGCTGCTGCCTACATCAGGGCATTCTCGTTGCAATATTTTTTTAATAATTAAGCATGGACAACAAATAGGTGATCAATGGACATTATTTGTCTGCTCAGTTCACCAGCTTGCCAAGCTTATGTGATGTAGCAGGTGGAAGAAGAGAGCCAGCACTATATGACCAACCAGCATTCTACAGGTCACTAGCAAGTGGTAGTCCATAGACCACAGTTTAAGAACTTCTGTACTACGATAGTCTTCAGACACCTGTATGTGTGTGACAGACGAGTTGTGTGAGGTAATATCTTTTGTTGGACCAGCTTTTGTTGGTGAAATAGACAAGCTTTTGAGCTTACAGAGCTCTTCCTCAGATCTGGGAAAGCTACCCAGAGTGTCGCAGCTAAGTACAAGGTTGAACAAACTGTTTAGCATAAGGAATTCACATGTTGTAAGAGACCATTCAAAGTGAACTGGGCAGTTAACTCCTCTGCAGTCATAGGACAAAGGAGGGTAGTGAGTTATAGATTGTTGTAAAGAGCCATAAATTCAGCATCTTTATTAAATCCGTGATTTTTAGTATGTAAGAAAGTTATGAATTTGAGCTCCCAGGCTTTTTTTTGAAGGTGTTGTGCAGGTTTCTTTTGAGCATAGGGACTGAGAGGTCAGATATAGAGTGATCGCTTTGTGAAAAGTGTTCGTACCCTGTGTGCTGTGATATGATTTTGTCTTTTATCATTTTTCTGTGCGAGTTCATTTGAGAGCATAGTGATTGTCTGGTTTCGCCCACAGAGTTGTTGGGGCATTAGATGCATTGCATGAGGTACACCACAGGTTGTGAGAGGCATGTGTAGGACCCTGTGGTGGGGGAGTATTGAGCACTGTAGCAGTGGAGATATGTCTGCAGGTTTTGCATCTGTTCTTTCGGGCTCTGGTGCCCCTTTGAGTTGGTATGTCCTGGTCAGTGGGAAGCTTGCTTCTGGTAACAAGCTTGGCAAGGTGGGGGCATTGTTTGAAGACCAGAAGAGGAGGTTTGGGAAAGATGTCTTTCAGGATGTGGTCCCCATTGAGCATGGGTTGTAATTGTGTAATGATGCCCTGGTTGGGTTTCAGGATGGGGTGATAGTTAACAACTAAGGATGTGCAGCCATAGAGATTTTTTTCCCCCCCTGTACAGAAGTAGATTCTCCCAGGGTGTTTGGGTGGACCTGTTCCATGATGTGATCTACTTCTCTGGTGGAGTGTCCTTGTTTGGGGAAGGTGGTTTTAAGTGTGTTAAGGAGTATATCCTAGATTTTATCCTTGCAGCATATTCTGTGCTGTCTGAGTGCCTGGCTGTAGATAACAGATTTCTTGGTGTGTTTGGGGTGGGTTACTGAATCTGTGGAGGTAGGTGTGGTGATCCGTTGGTTTCTTGTATATAGTTGTCTGCAGGGTTCTATTGCTGAAGCTGATCGTGGTGTCTAGGAAGTTGATGCTAGTGTGGGAACATTCTAAAAAGAGTTTGATAGATAGGTGGTGATTGCTGAAGTTGCATTGGAAATCTCAGAGGGAGTTTAAGTCCTTTTTCCAGAGGATTTAAATATCCTCGATTTATCTCAGGTGTATCATTGGTTTCACGGCCTGGTTTTTTGCAGAAGTTCTTTCTCAAGGTGGCCTATGAAGAGGCTGGCATATCGGGGAGCCATCTTAGTACCCATGGCTGTTCCCATGATTTGGACAAAGTGTTCATTGTTGCTTGTAAAGTTGTTATGGGTGAGGATGAAATGGATGAGTTTGGTGATGTGTTTGGGCTACATATCTGAGCGTTGTCCATTATCTTGTTGATGTTTGAGGCAGGCAGCGATGCTGTCATTGTGAGGGATGTTGGTGTATAGGGAGGTGACATACAGAGTGGCCTTGTTTGTGTATCTTGGGAAGCCTGTAGAAGGCCCCTGGAGTAGGTTCTTGGGGGATGAGGTTATAGAGTTTGTCTTGGAGTTCTTTGGAGAAAGATTTGATGATATCCTCAAATTCTTGGGTGCATTGCGGTATGGGATTTTCTTTGAGTTCTTTATAGTAAGTGGTGTCGGAGAGTACATCTGCAATGGATAAAAAATCCATGGCAGTGTGTCTCAGAGCCCGGTCAATTGACTCGAGCTCACAGGGATTAGGCTTTGTGGCTAAAACTAGCCGTGTAGATGTTTGGGCTGGAGCCCAGCCCCAACAGCGACACTGTAGTTTTTAGCCCCACAGCCTGAGTCCCATGAGCCTGAGTCAGCTGACCTGGGTCAGCTGCGGCCGTGTCGTGGGTCTTTTATTGCAGTGTAGATGTACACGGAGATAGTTGTTGGTTGGGCTCGTTGACATAGTCAGCACTGTTGGGACCACGATGGTGCCCCCTTTGTCTGCTGGTTTGATCGCTATCTGGTGGTTGGATTTCAGAGACTGTATAGCTGTCCTCTCGGTAGTGGTGAGATTGTGGTGGATGTGATGTTTTGTTAAGGACTTCACAGTCACCACAGCCTACCACCCCGCACTGAAACCTAGCCTGTGTATTCCCCATTTTGTAGTTGCGCATTGATTTTTCCTTTCTAAGTATAGTACTTTGCATTTATCTTTATTAAATTTCATCTTGTTGAATTCAGACCAATTCTCCAATTTGTCATGGTCGTTTTGAATTCTAATCCCATCTTCCTGAGTGCTTGCAGCCTCTCCCAACTTGGTGTCATCTGCACATTTTATAAGCAGGTTTTCCACTCCGTTATCCAAGTCATTAATGAAAGTATTGAATAGTACCAGACTCAGACTGACCCCTGCAAGACCCCACTAGATATGTCCTTCCAGTTTGACAGCGAATCATTGATATTTGAATACAGTCTTTCAACCAGTTGTACACTTGCCTTATAGTAATTTCATCTGGATTCAATTTCCCTAGTTTGCTTATGAGAATGTCATGTGGGACTGTGTCAAAAGCTGTACTAAAATCAACATATATCAATCTATTGCTTCTCCCATCTACTAGACCAGTAACCCCATCAAAGAAGAAAATTATGTTGGTTTGGTATAATTTGTCCTTGACCTTATATTCCTATTCTCCTCTAGGTGCTTACATACTTATTGTTTAATAATTTGTTCCAGTATCTGGGCTGACTGGTCTAGAATTCCCTGGGTCTTCTTTGTTCCTCCCTTTAAAGCTAGCTACTGTGTTTGCCCTTTTCTAGTCTTCTGGAACCTCACCCATCTTCTGTGAGTTCTCAAAGATAATAGCTAATAGTTCGGAGGTTGTTTCAGCTAGTTATTTAACTACCCGAGGATGAATTTCATCAGGCCTTTCTGACTTCAGTACATCTAACTTACCTAAATGTTCTTTAACCTGTTCTCCCCTATTTTGACTTACGTTCCTTCCCCCTTATTGTTAATATTGTGTTGAGTGTGTGGTCACCATTAATCTTTTTAGTGAAGACTGAAGCAAAATAGGCATTAAACACCTCACTCAACCTTCTTGGTGTTATCTGTTACTAGCTCTCCGCTGTTAAGTAGACGTACCTATACTTTCCTTCATCTCTCTCTTGCTTCTAATGTATTTAAAGAACCTCTTTGTATTGCCTTGTATATCCCTTACCAGGTGTAACTCATTTGGTGCCTTAACTTTTCTGATTTTTGTCTCTACGTGGTTGTGCTGTTCTCTTGTACTACTCCTTAGCAATGTGTCCATGTTTCCCTGATGTCATAGCAAAGAACTACAAAGAAAGAGTAGAGGGACAAAGCTACCACTTGCACCAAATCCTGCAGTCAGGCCAAAGCGCGCACAAGGCAGCTGTGGGGTGTGAAGGCAAAAGAGTATCTCATCACCTCTTCACTCAGCCTACTCCTGGGGATGCTGTGTGCATGGCCAGGCCCTGGGCATAATGCACAGCAGCCTGCGGGTGGCTATAATTTAACAGCTGCTGTCCAGCCCTAAAGCCCCAGCTGGGTATTGGTGCAGCATGGCCTGCCCTGGCCCACACCCCTTTTCCTCTTGAAACTTCCTCCCGGATGGCAGTGTGATGGGGAGTGGCAAAAGAGCCCCTGGAGAATCCCCCTCCAATGCCTGGTTTATCCAACTCCATGGCAGGTTCCTCATGTGATGTAAGGTGCTGCTCTGCATCTGAGAGTCTCCTCCCAGATTCTTAAAAATCGACTAACCAGAATTAAAGTTAAATTTTAAATAAAATATATTTATGAGTTAAAGTTTGACTGAACAGAAGAGTTTGTCTTCAAAATAGAGGCATGCCTAGATTTTCAGTAGGAGTGTTTTGATCCTACTACAGTTCATCTCAGACAATCAGTCATTTCACTATCTAGTATTAATAACTAAAGTACTTGTCTGAAGTCTGCCTATAAAACAAGTCTGTTTTAATATTAAGTGAAAGGAGCATCATGTCCAGATGAATAAAGCCTTTTTACAGTATAATTGGCAATTGCTAAAAGAGCACGCTCATTCAGAGCTGTTACATCAGTCATGTGCACGAGGTCAGGAGGAAACTCTATACTGTATATCCCATCTTCTGATTTGGCGGAGAGCAGCTTTATATTTGAAATTCTTGCATCCCACTAGTGTTAAATCAAAGGAGTGGTGGAAGGAGGGTTGGGAGTGTTTATTTTGTGTCGGTATGTACTGCTGAGAGAGGCAACTCTCAGAACAGCTCATTAAGTGATTCGGTCTTGTGCTGCAAGCTGTCAGGACAGTCATTTTAATCTTGCAGACATATGTTGTCTCTCCACAGAGAGCATAATTGAGGAATAGATTCTTTACGGGGTTGCATTTTTCGGGGATGTTGTTTGGGGTTGTCTTTGTTTTGTTTTTTGTTTATTTTTGGAAAATTTCACATATTCTGTGTTGATGGAGAAATTATTTTCAGCCGCAGAGGCATTTGTTTTACATAGATAATAAGTGTAATTAATATTCCAGAAGATCATCTGGTAAATCACTTTATTTCTCTATTGACTTGTACAATTTTTTATATTTTATTTCAACACACTACAAGAATAGTAAAGTTAGACTATTTTTGTGGATTTTGCTTGTATCCATTTTAATTCAGTGAAAGCAAAAGTAATTTACTGCTTTTGTCTAAACATATGACACCTTCTAGACTACTGCAAATATCTAATTTTAAAATCACAGCCTGCCTGTGATAATGTGTTCACTTTTCAAACGATATTGTGGTCAAGTTAATCTGATTGGCTGAAATCCTGGTCCCAATGAAGTTAATGGGAGTTTTGCCATTGACTTCAGTGGCACTGGAAATTCATTTTTGTGAACATATACACCATTCTGATCGTGCATTAATATGTAAGACTTGACTTAAAACACATCTCTGTACATTTCTCAGGAAAGCATTGTATCTCATTTCAATGATCTTAGAGCAGCTTGTTTGACCTCTAGTGTTGAACTATGAAATTGCATCCCACTGACAAAACATTTTACATTTCAGAAAAACCAGTCTCCCCCAAATCAGGAACACTGAAGAGTCCTCCCAAAGGTTTTGATACGTCTGCAATTAGCAAAAGCTATTATAATGTGGTGAGTGATCCCTTTCCTTATTCTGAATTATATATAATAGAACCTCAATAATTTGCTCACTTTAGAATCTGTATAAAAAGTGCCACCTCTTAGCCAAAATTAAAAAGCCAAGGCTGTAGTGAATTTTCACATTACCAAGGCCTTCATTATTTTTACAAAATATACTATTGTACATTTATGAATATGCTGTAAAGTGTGATCATAAATAAGTTGAACTAAACAGTGTCAGAGTAAGTGAAGAAAGTTTATTTCTGGAGTGCATTTTATACTTTTTTTATTCACTTGTTAATTTGCAAAAATCAGCTATTTGCAGTAAATCTCTTCCAGACATTTTAAATTAACAAGGTTATACTTTGGTTTAAGACAAAGGACAATTAAAGAGGTTAAACATTTCGGCAGAGAAGTTTCTTGTCCTCCCTGTCTACTTTGCTGTGCTCTTTAATCAACCTACATAACTGAGTAATGAGCTGCTGGGACCTCTCCTTTACACCGTTTATCTGAACTTTCAGAAACAGGAAATGTGTAGACAGAGATGGTTAACCTTTCATATATTTTATATATTTTCTTAGCATTTCTTTAGTAGATACAAGTTATAATATTATAAAACTCTTGGTATTTTTTTTAATGAATACAATAGGTTTCATCCCTTATTTATAAAATATGGGTACTTATGCAAGTTCTGTTTACAATTAACACATTTATCATTTTGGTTAACTATTGCTCTTTGCTGATGTCAAAACATCAAGTCTTTTTCTTTTGCTTTGATTCAGCTGTTATTTTTTGTGTGTGTTATTAATATATTTTCAGCAGGGCTCTTAAAGTAGAGAATATAGTTATTATTATGTTTTGTGAAGAAGTGGGACCACCTCGAAGAATGCAATGATTGTACATAGCTCAATTATTTGAAACACACACACACACACTCACTCTCTTCCCCCCCCCCCCCCCCCCCCCGTACCCTAGATCAGGGATTCTCAAACTTTTTCTTTCTGAGGCTCCCTCAACATGCTATAAAAATGTCAGAGCCCAGCAGGGGGTGGGACCCATTTTGGGCTTCAGCTGTAGGGGAGGAGGGGCGCTTGGGCATCGGCGTAGTTTGACTTCTATATCTGGGGAGCAAGCTCAGGCCAGCTCCGCACAGCAGGGTCCAGGGAGACAGTGCAACCTCCACCCCCTGAGTCACTTCAGCAGGCCCCCCACCTGTCTGGCATGAGGGGGGAGCGCACAACCAAAAATTATAATTCAAAGGGGCGGGGGGCTCAGCTCAAAAAGTTTGAAAACCGTTCAGGGTGCAGGCAGAAGGATAGGTAAGGGTATTGTGCAGGCAGGGGGATAACTCAGGGTGCCAGGAGCGGGGAGCTGGAGTTGTGTGCAGGCAGGGGTGTAGCTCAGGGTGCAGGGAGAAGGGTAGTTATGGGCAGTTTGCGGACGGGTGGACCTTTGGTCTGACCCGGTATGGCCGTTCTTATGGGTGTAGCTCAGGGTGCAGGGAGCGGAGTACCTAAGGGCTCCGTGCAGGCAGGGGGTAGCTCAGGGTGCAGGGAGCGGAGTACCTAAGGGCTCCGTGCAGGCAGGGGGTAGCTCAAGGTGCAGGGAGCGGAGTACCTAAGGGCTCCGTGCAGGCAGGGGGTAGCTCAGGGTGCAGGGAGAGGGGTAGCTAAGGGCTGTGTGCAGGCAGGGGAGTAGTTCAGGGTGCAGGGAGAGGGGTAGCTAAGGGCTGTGTGCAGGCAGGGGAGTAGTTCAGGGTGCGGGGGGGGTAGCTAAGGGCTGTGTGCAGGCAGGGGAGTAGCTCAGGGTGCAGGGAGGGGGGTAGCTAAGGGCTGTGTGCAGGCAGGGGAGTAGTTCAGGGTGCAGGGAGGGGGGTAGCTAGGGGCTTTGTGCTAGGAGGGCCCCCCACTGTGGTCGCTGCTCCCCGAGGGCTCTGCTAGCCATGGAGCTGGGTCCCCCCACTCAGGCGGCTCTTACTGGCTGCACGAACAGTCAGAGGGGGCTGGGAACTAAGGAGCAGCCACAGCCCCACGTGCCAGCAGCAGACAGAGGAGATGGGGCAGGACCACACCACCCACTCTGTGCTACCAGCCAGGGCAGCAGCCCAGCCCCACATTGCCAGGCTGTGGCTTCCTGCCTCCAATCTGCCCAGGGGGCAGAGCCTCAGGGGGTCAGGGAGAGGGGGTGGGGATGGAGCTCTGGTTACTGCACTGCTGTTCGGGGGGGAAGCGGGGGGAGAGAGGCAACGTCCTTGTGCCTCTCCCAGGCTCCACCCATGGGCTCGGGTCAGGACTCTGGGGCTCGCGGACCCCCTGAAACCAGCTTTAAACCAGACCCCCGGTTGAGAACCACTGCCCTAGAGTGCCTCTATCAATAGTTAATATTATTGGGAATGGATGGCCGCTGATGGTTCATGTATTGCATCCGATACCTGCTAGCCAGGATAAAAAATAACGGTTCTGCCATTTATCCTTTGCAATCTGAAGGAATCATACTTGTGTATAGATCTAAATGTAACATGACAATCAACTTGCTATTTAATAATTTCTCAAAGTGTGTAAAGGTATGTAATCTTAAATACAAAACTTCAAAAAATTGGCAGTGTTGCTGTGGGTTTTTAAAACGTTGCTCACTTTTCACTCCTGTGTTTTCCTTGGTTTGAAAATGTTAATGTTAAAATTTTTAGCTGTAAAGTGATTTTCTCAATGATACCATCCCATGGAAATGTGCATGATCCTGTTATGGTTTGAAGTTGTCAGTAAGGAATCAGTTAGTGCCATTTCTCTTAGCCTTTTCTCTTATCTCCAGCTATTTTATTTCATTTTGTTGGGTCTAGATAGTTAGTTGATGTGAAAATGAAAAAAGTGGAAGGAAAAAAATCTGACTCAGTTTCACAATATCGTATTCAGATTTTTGTTCCAGGCCATTTTATGATCTACAAATGGGCCACTTGAGAAAGGGTTGGCTTTGTTCAAAGTATGGGAGAAGGGGGGGGGGGGTTATCTATCTTACCTTTTTTGATTCAGAAATTCAAACTTTGACCAAGTTAAATTTCAAAATTTTTATTTTCAAAATTGAAATTTTTACACCCAAATAGGACCAGAGATGTTTTTCATGAAATCACACTTTGTTCTTCAGTGACCTTAGGCACAAGGTAATGGGTCTGTCAACATGGCAGACTTTACTTAGAATACATTTTGCATTTATTGTCTGAGGATTAACCCTTCTAAAGTTATTAGAGTATAAACATGTATGTTCAACAAAGGTGCAACCTGTATCTCTCTAGTTTTATTTCTTCATAAATAGTAGTAAATGGTACTTTAATATTGGCAGAGACTAAAGGGAAAAGAATAATCAAGGTATGAAATTCAGTTTTCTAGACTTTGACTAAATCTTTTAGAAGCTAGTATCTAAGCCCCCCTTTGAAATAAGGATGTAAAGCTCAGCATTCTTTGCAGGCGTGCTGTTAGTTTACATCACAGACATTTTGGTCTCTTGGGCACGTCTAGTTTTTTTTAAGTTATTTTCACTCTGCTTGTTGCTCTGTGTTGTTTTGATCAGCATTTTAGATTTATTACGAGTGTTTTAATTAGTATGAAGTTTTCAAATATGAACATAAATCAAAATTTGACCTGGTTGAAGCTTTCCGAAAATTTTATCTTGGGAATGAAACGTCATTCATAAATAATAAATACTTTTACAATCTGTATTAGGGGTAAAATCCCCCCCTCCACAGAAAGCTGACGTAAATGGACTCTTCATGAGCAAACTACATGGGAGTTAAGGTTGGGAATCGTTGCTTAACCTATGGACAGGGTGTGACAATGCCAATAGACCCATAGCCACTGTTCCAACCTCTGGTCTTAAACAAGATTGCCCTAAAATCTTAGCTCTTGTATGGGTGTTTTGAAACTGGCAAGCTTGGATGTGGTGGTGCTTGTGGGATTCTAGTAACGTATTGATGCATGGTGGGAATCTCCAAGGGAATATGGTAGAGGTCTATAAAATCATGACTGGTGTGGAGAAAGTAAAGAAGGAAGTGTTATTTACTCCTTCTCATAACACAAGAACTAGGGGTCACCAAATGAAATTAATAGGCAGCAGGTTTAAAACAAACAAAAGGAAGTATTTTTTTCCATACAACACACAGTCAACTTGTGGAATTCCTTATCAGAGTATGTTGTGAAGGCCAAGACTATAACAGGGTTCATAAAAGAACTAGATAAATTCATGCAGGATAGGTCCATCGATGGCCATTAGCCAGGATGGGCAGGGATGGTGTCCCTAGCCTCTGTTTGCCAGAAGCTGGAAATGGGCCACAGGGGATGGATCACTTGATGATTACCTGTTCTGTTCATTCCCTCGGGCACCTGGCATTGGCCACTGTCGGAAGACAGGATACTGGGCTAGATGGACCTTTGGTCTGACCCACTATGGCTGTTCTTATGTTCAAGTCTCACAGTAGGTTTTTGGAGAAAGAGTTGTGATACTAGACAGTCCTCATGGAAGGAGGAAGGAGTCAAAGTACAGTTCAGAGCAAGCTCAGAATATGGTGGGTGAAACTTTGCCAACTCCCCTTCCAGGATGGGACTGGGCAGTGGAAAATCTCATAATCTGATGACCTGGGGGCTCTTTCCAGAAATATTCCACTCACTCCTCCCTGAGCATGTTATTTTATTTTATCAATTTATAGAGCACCATCTGCAATTAATAAACTGTTATCATACATTCTGATCTCAAAGTAAGTTTGATTTAGTACATATTACACTATGTAATTGAGTATGCAGGACAAGATGTGTGCTTGGCAGGGGAATATATAAATAATAAATTGCAGAGAATTATTTTGATGCAAAGCCCGTCCATCTTGACATATAAATACTAAAGAACTACATAATCTGAACCAGATGTAGAATTAACAATGAAATAAATTACTTTAAACGAAAGATAAATAAGTAACCAGTTGCTGCAAAGGGGCATGTTATCACATGACATCCCTGTAGGACAGGCTTTTAAAAAAATAAATTATTTGTACTTTCACCTTTTGCTAGTTGACCATTCTAGAATAATAAAGCTTAATGTGTCAAGTTTTATTTCTCTATTATGAAAGTCTATAAGCTAATTGTCTACTATATGCAGATAGCACAAATTCAAGTAGAGGATTTCTAGTGACTCTTTTAGGGGTGGAAAAGGAGGTAAAAAGAAATAGTTCACTTTCTGACTCTAATTTTCCATTATTTGTTCCTATATGCTTTAAAATGAGAGTCCCTCTATAAGGCTAAACTTTCCAAGCTACATCAGCTGGTATTTGCATGTGCAAAATAGTTCATTACAAATCTCCAAGTGCCCTTTGTTTGCTTGTAGATGTGGAATTTGTGCATGTGTAACATTTGCATGCTCTGCTTAGGAGCCCATGTTTGAGGATGTGGCTTGTCAAGTTCCAGTGATGCAAGCAAATTACACAATGATTCTTATTCGTTATAATGAGGCGATGCTTTAGATGAGTGACGTTAGTTGTGTGACAAAATGGGAACGTGCCGCCTGTCCCTAATGTTGTAATGAAATCTGACTTTCTTTTCATGTGGTTTGAAAGTTGCTCAGTTCTATGTAGGTCATTTAAATCCATTTTTGGGTGATAGTTTTTGCCTTAGGGAGGCTACTGGGTTTGTGTGACAGAACTGTTAACCACGCTTGATTTTTCCATGCCTTGTGACTAAGGGAAAGCTTGAACTGGATGAGCTCAGCTTTCTATGCCATTCATTAGTGTTATGTATTGTAAAAGCTGCCCTTTCAATGAAAACAACCCGTTCCTTTGGTACCCAGACTTATCTGTGCAAATGTTGTGATGGAGCTTTGAGAACAAGGTCTTTGAGGTCTCATGGGGTCTTGCAGCAGCCAGAACATGCAGAAAGCAGGAAAGGCAAGAAAGGTGATTATTAGAGAATACAGGCATGATGGTGAGATTAGGAATTCAGAAGTGCTCTGGAGAGGCATTGTAATACTTATACTTGTAATACTGAGCACTTTATAGAACTTTATATCTTCAAAGTGCTGTACAGACATTTAATCCTCACAACTTCCTTGTGAGGTAGGTAAGTAATACTGAAAGTTTCTGGGGGCAGGGCGACACAGAAAAATGGCATTTAGATCTCTGTGAACCAGGTTTAAAAAAAATGCTTCTCAAAGTAGAGCAAAAATGCTGTATACAATGACAGTCATCACTGTTTATGCAGACAGGAAAGTCAACTAAAGGAGAAGTTTAATATATTTAAAATGACTTTTAATAATATGTGCATGTCTAATAGCATTGCATCGCACCAGTAAAGTTTTGGAATGATTTAAAGCAAAGTAGGTGAATCTGGTAACTCATCTTTTTGAGTAGGGCTTTACAGCACAGATATTTACTGTTCAATGCATTTTAATTTCCTGGGGGTACTGCTGAATATTGATTCTTAAAAATGTTGAAATATTTGCTGCCTTTTAAATGATTTTTTTCCAAAAAATCAAGTGATCTGTGTACAGGTTAATATTATTTAGTCGTCAGATATTCAGGCAGTTATTACGTCATGAAACAGAATGTACATTCAGAATATTTGCTGTGTCATAGAGACTACCATGGTATTGAGGCTCTTTTCAAGTCTCCTGCAAATTTCTTTCACTTTGGTACTGGAGCACTTTATAAAATGGTTCAGTGCTTCAACAGGCTGTCATGTTCTTGTTATTGGTTCATCTCCTTCCTTCCCCTCTGCTTTGGAAAGTTTTGTGTGTGTACATACTGTTTTATGGGAAAGCCATGTTGGAAAAATTAATTTTGGAGTTAGCCCTGAGAGGACAAATGGCTATATGTATTATACATTTTATTTTAGCACTCTTTTTGTTATATTTTTGCATAAAACCTTGTTCATTTTTGTTTGTGATTCTGTAAGGGTCAGCTATTGTTTTATCTTTGTTTAGTCCCTTTCCAAATACATTAAAACTAATAAGTTTATTCCCATTTACAGTTTGTCCACTACTGTTGTACTGTATGTGCTAGCTGCCCAATTAATAGCTAATGCTTTCTCTGTGGCATTCCTCTGACATGGTGTCTTGAAGAATGGAGACATTTTAATCTTTGGGTCAGGATTCAGAGTTCCAACAAGAGAATGAACTCAAAAGTGGTCTCTTTTCCTTCAGATGAATAGAACCATTCAGAGAATAAAGCAGAATTCAATGACACCAATGAAAGAAACAGTGAATTCTTCCTTTTAAATAGTTCAGATGTCATTTGTTTCATCAGGTTTGCATTTAGTCATGAATGGCTTTTTTATGTCTTAAAACAGAGTATAGACTACAACAGTGAATAATGCATTTAGTGCAGTCCTTATTATAAATGATAAAATTAGACATTAATATAGACAAATATAACACAAAAGAGAGAAGGTAATGTGGCATCTTACATGCAATGCATTAAAAGTCACAGAACTATCCAGAACACATCCATGTTACACTGGTATACATAAAGTAAGAACAAATCTAATTGTGATTCTGTAAGGCAGAAAAGCTTAAAAAATGGCCTGTTTCCTTACATATAAAATATTCTAACAAATGTAGAGAAGTATATTTAATTCAGACAGGACAGGCCATTCTGTTGCTGAATCGCCAGTGAGTAAAATCAAGTTCATGTTCTGTACTGTGCGTGTCTGTTGACATTTTGGAGACAATTAAACCTGTCTGAAGGGGCTACAAAACTGTGGTTCCTTAACAAAGGAGGGCCTTCTACTACAAATGCATCAGGTCAAGGAAACAATGCCATACTCTGGGTGTCCCTAAACCCCTGACTGCTAGAAGCTGGGACTGGATGGTGGGGTAGATTCCTTGATAAATTTCCATGTTCTGTTCACTCCCTCTGAAGCATCTTGCACTGGCGACTGTTGGAAGACAGGAACTGGGCTAGATGGATCATTGGTAAGGCTGCGAGTCTGTCACGGAGGTCACAGATTCTGTGACTTTTCATGACCTCCGTGACTTCTACAGTGGCCGGTGCTGGCTCAGGGGCTGCCTGAACCGAGCAGCCCCAGGGCCAGCAGCAGCAGTTTGGGTGTGTGGGCTAGGGGTAGGGGGGCGCTTTTCTCAGGGTGCGGGGGGGCTCTGTCTCCCACTGGCATGGCCCTGCAGCTCCTAGGCGGAGGGGCCAGGGGGCTCCGTGTGCTGCCCGCGCCCACATGCCTTGTCCCCGCATGCCCTGCCCCCGCAGCTCCCATTGGCTGCAGTTCCCGGCCAATGGGAGCTGTGCAGCTGGCACTTGTGGCAGGAGCAGCGTGCGATACCCCCTGTCCCCTCCGCTACCTAGGAGCTGCAGGGGCATGCGGCGGAGCCGGGTAGGGAGCCTGCAAGCTCCGCCAAACCCCCCAGCACCAACAGGGTCCCAGGCTACCTTCCCCAGCACCTGCGGGGCCTCAGGACGCACCCCCTCCCTGAACACCCACGCGCCGCCCCCCCCCCCCCAGTTTTAGTTAGGGGTATATAGTAAAAGTCATGGACAGGTCACGGGCTGTGAATTTTTGTTTATTGCCCGTGACCTCTCATTGACTTTTACTAAAAATACCTGGGACTAAAACGTAGCCTTAATCATTGGCCGTTCTTATGTTCTTAGAACTGAGCAGAATACATTTTAGGATATTTTGGGGGATATCTTTAGAGGAGGTTGCCTAATAAAGAATGATCTCCTGTATACATTTCAAGTTATTCTAAATTACTGCTGTTGATTTACATGTGGTAATATGATGTAAAAAAACAGCATGTGCCATATTGTTTGTCTTTGCTTTATGTCCGAAACTCTGGTAACTTTTCTGCAGTAGTTTACTGCTGTTACATTCACATTCAGTCAACATGCTGTAATGTATTTTTAAACAGAATTATCTTAAAACAATCACGTTGTCTATTTAAAATTTACCCGCAGTCCTCCTAGACACAGAATTGCACTTCCAGGTAAACTCAGTAACAGATTTCGAGTCAAGATTAGGTGACTGCATTGGTCTTAATCATTAAGATTGAGGAAATAATCCCAGTAGAAAAATAGATGGCAACAAGGGACTCAAAAGACTAGTGCTCACTTCTGGTACTTTTTGTAATTTTCTGATAACCCCTCAACCGTTTTAAAGTGTATAGAAGCAATAATATTCTCCTACTTTGAAAAAGCTCAGTGTGTAGGTATTTAAATTCTACGGGAAACATTGTTGCTAAGTATAATGAAACCTTCCTTTGGGCTTACTCCTTTTATGGTACATAGACATCTGAAGGAAAAGCGTTTTTCAAACAGTACCTGATATAAGTTTAATAGCTGCACTGTGTAATATTTAACAACTCATTGTCAGTGTGTGAATCTAATTATTAGCTCTTTGTGTAAGTTTTATGGTCTTACAGTATACTAGTTACAATAAATGCTAAAAGGAATATTTCAAAAAAGTTTTAATCTTTTGTAATGTCTCTTTGAAAATAACAAAATAGTAGTCACTAATTGTCATATATTTATTGTAGGTGCTACAAAATATTTTAGAAACAGAAAATGAATATGCTAAGGAACTACAGACAATGCTTTCAAACTACTTGCGACCGTTACAAGTCAGTGAAAAGTATGTGAGTTTTGTTTTCTTTTAAATTAACTAAGGCTTAGATTTTGTTTTTCATATGATCAAAACTTCTGTTTTACAAGCTTTTCGGTTAAGTAGCTGCTTGGCATTGAAATGTTTGCCTATAATCTCTTAGACTTTGATTGTAAGATCATTGGTGCAGGGTCTGGCTTTTTGTCCTCTTTGTCCAGTGCCTAGCACAGTAGGGTCCTGCTCCATGACCAGGGCTCCTAGGCACTATGGTAATGCAAATAAATAATAACAGTAAATATAGATTTGACAACAAAAATCTGTGACTTTGATGAAAGCAGAAATAGAAGTAAAGTTATATGTAGGTTGTTTTTTTTGAGTTTGCAGCTGCTTACTGAGCTTTATTTTTCTTGGCTCCAGATTAAACTCTGCGAATACTTCATATTTAATGGGAAACCTGGAAGAAATCAGTTCTTACCAGCAAATGCTTGTACAGTCATTAGAAGAATGCACCAAGTAAGTACTACACAAACAGGCTGCAGAATTAAAAGTTGGGAAGTTCTTTCTTCTGCATATTCTGGGGGACACTGTTGTTTCTGGAAAATGAAACTTTCATTTTTCAGTGCTGTCATCTCAAGGATTGGTTCATCTTCTTACAGCAATCTAGGCTTGAAAACCCCACTCAGCTCTTTGCTTAAGAAGCAGTGGCAGCAGCAGCAGGTTGGGAGTGGGGATGTTGTATTATGTCACTGCATGTATGATTAGGCAAAGCTGAGCAGATGGTACTACTGGTAGAGAAAGAGGCCTTTTATTGTGAGAGAAGGGAACTCTCCCCTTCCTATAATTCCTTATCCTATTCCCTGCATCTGGCTCCACGTCCAAATCTGGATAACTTGTACCAGAGCGAAGAGGGTAAGGAAGAGTTTGGGACTACATGCCGGGTGACAGAGGAATTCTTGCAACAGTGCTCCCTCCACTGGTGTTTGGGGGGGACAGGTATCTCACCCTACTAAGTAGATTTAGTCCTTGGCTTGAATGGGTTAGTTAAATTTATAAAACCCTGAGAGAAACTATATCCTGCCTTCTTAAATGCCTCTTTACTTTGTCACTTCACTTCTGTTACCGAGTTCTGTGGGTGCCAATACAATGGTTGCTGAATTTTGGAGGTCACTTAAATGAAATATTTCGCATGTACATATTGTAATTCTTTATGCATTTTGATGGTTAAGATATTATATATCAATTAATAAGAGAGGAGAACACCAATCTCCCTTACACAAGGAAACTCCTTTACCATATAATAATAACAGTTTGTGGACCTGTGACATATAGATTTGTGTGATGATTTTCAGCATTTAAACTTACATGAAGCTAATTATTTAGACTTTTCTACCTGATTTAAACTGTAGTAGACCACCTTCCTGTAATGTCCTTTATTTCCTGTTCTTGCTACTTAAAATAATGCTATTGTGTAATATATTGAGAACATAACGGATGGTGGTAGGTGGGCAGAGGAAACAGTGCCCCAGGACTACAGAAGATTGCAAATATTCCATATTACATTCTCCTCATAAACACATTGTCAATGCCAACTTGTATTTTCAATTTAATTTTCATCCTAGTGTACTGACTTGAGTTGCTGACTTCCCGCTGTTTCAATACAATCCATCATAACTCCTGTAGTGTAGAAGAATGCCTGCCATGATGTCTTGATTTTTGTCAACTTGCCATGTTGTTTTGGCTGGCAAACCTGCTCTATAAACTGATAGCAGCTTCTAGGCTCAAAATAGGTTTACCATTTTATTTTTTGGCAGGGACCTTAAGGTTTCATCGTTCAGGCACTTCATGTTGCAGTGTACAGTGAAAAGATGTGATGTGCACAAATGACCAAATGCAGACACTCTGCCAGAAACTTTAAATAGTTTTTATGTCATAGTATTGCCAGCCTAAATAATGTGACATATTGACATGCATGAGAATGGAAATAAATTGACTATCACTTCCTCTTTTCAAGTAGGGTCATTTTTTTCTGCCCTTTGTGTTGCTTGCAAAAGGTTCATTGGTTTGTATCTCAACAACAGATATTTTCCAGTGCATTGTTAGGCGTCTTTTCAGGCATCTTTCTGTCCAACTTGTTTAATCCTGCTACTGGTGTAAATTAGATTATTACAGAAAACACACGCCTTAGCCACTTGATAAAGTTGTGGTTTGTTGTAGGATTTTTTTGGCATGGCAAAATCTCCAGTGTTTTGGAACCTAATCTTTGCAGGGTAGTTTGTTTTTTTTGTTTGCAGCGTTCTGGAAGTTTCTCTTGTGTTCTATAGAAGGTTTGTCCTCCTTAAACTTGCCTCCAGACACTTATATTACAGCATAGGCAATGCGGTGCCCCACAGACATTTCTTGTCTGGCTGCCTAGGCAGTTGGTGCCATCAGACAGATTCTTTTAGGGTTGCTTCTCTCTTCCTCAGGTAAGTGATAGTAAAGTGCAGTATTTGAAGGGATCCTAACAAACCTACACCTCAGGACTCTTCCTAGTGCTAGATTTAAATTAAGTTAAACTATTCTGTCTCTACAGATTTTGCCCAGCCTGTCGTCTCATTTTGGTTTTATTGAATAATATCTAAGGGAAGCGAGAATATGATTATTGGGTGGAGCTGAGTGAGATCCACAAATTGTCTATGAAATACCACTTAACTTTGTGTGTGTGTGTGAGAGAGAGAGAGAGAGAGAGAGAGAGAGAGGGGAGTAGAGGGGCCAGTAAGGGCGATGGTTGAAGAGGGATGGCTTTAACTGAAACCTTCTCATAGTCATGAAGAAAACCTTGAAAATGTGAATTGAATTGTAAACTAATCGAGTTCTTCCTGAGTTTGTAGGCAGCCTAAAACGATAGCTTGGAGAAGTGTGAAATGCCTCCCTACATTCCTCTCAATGAGTTATTAATTGTGAAACCTAAACATGACAATATAAACATCAACATCCAGTTAATGCAGTGGTCCCCCTTTACCTTTTGAGGGTCGCTTCCCCCTATACCTGCGGGGGGAGGGGGTTTTGGACAGGGGTAAGGGGGCTGAGGCTGGGGCCGCAGCTGGGGGTGGGTCTGAGGCTGTGGTGGGGGCTGGCAGCTGGGCCTACAGCCAGGTGGGGTTTTGCCCCCGGCCCTGCCCCCAGCCTTGGCCCTGGGCCAGGAACAGAGCCGCAGCCAGCAGCCGAGGCTGGGGACAGGGCCAGGAACCGGGGACACGGCTGGGGGCAGGACCAGAGCAGAGCTAGGGGCAGAGCAGGGCCCATGGGAGCTGGCCTAGACCCTGCCACGCCCTGCCAGATGTTCCTCTGTGCCCCCAGGGGGGCGCACCCCACAGTTTGGGGACCTCTGAGTTAATGTGTTTATTCCACTATCCCGAACTGCATCCTCAAGTGCCAGCAGCCTTACTCAATTGCCAAAACCTCCAGCTTTCCTCTGACATCCTGTACAGGACAATTCTAGGTATTGTCGTAGACAAATCTGTGATGTTTCGAAAACTGAAAATGTGGGGACAGCATAAATTAAATAACAATGGGTCTGCAGTACTGGTTGTATTTATTGTTATATTTAATTCTATAAAAAACTAAATTTTAAAAAATGTGTCTGAAGCGACCACATTTCTAAGATCTTCACTAGAGTATTGCGGTATCCAGGGTCCTTGCAGCAGAATTTAGGTCCAGTCTTCTGCAAAATATAGGATTTAGTGGCATATAATACTAATACTACTTTCTATGTTGGCTGCCAGTCTAGTCTTGGATATAGCTCATGGTCCTGGGCGTCCAGACTCATGAAAAGATTGTGACTGAGCGAGTGCATATCCCACTTTTAGTCACTATTTTCAAAAACTCAGGCAATAGTGTTCCATTTTAAACCTAAGTAATATCATTGAGGCTATTCCTCATATATATATATCATAATGAATAACAGTAATCTACAGATACATTCATATGTCAGCTTGTATAGTAAATGTGCAACAATGCAGGTTGTGTATTACAGACCTTATAATTCCATATGCAGAATCATAACTCAAACTGTCACACTACTTTAATTAAAAATTTATCTGAAAATAAATTAGCTGTTGTTCTGAGACTTGATACTTTAAAAATTATGTTATCTTGAAACTTCATAGAGCTAAAAAAAAAAAAAAACCTTAACATTGTCATTTATAATGGATATATTGTCAGACCCTTAACTGTAACTTTGCTAGCAGAGAAAAATTGTCATTTCTAAAGTCATTTGTGTGTATGTTGTATACATACATCTGTTGAGTATTTTTAATTCCTGTAATTGCTTTTTAATTACAATAGCAAAAATATGAGCATTCTGATGGAATGGCAACTTCAGAATAAATTATATAAAATAACTGTCATCTTTATTGGATTTGAACACGTTAATTGCTAATAGCTTCATGCGATGTGGTGACAGATATTAACCGTTGTTCTTCAGACAGCTAAAGGAGATAAAAATGACATGCTCATTATAATAGTTAATGTATTCATTGCTCCTGCAAAATAATAGAAAAATATTAATGACTGATGCATGAGCTAGAAAAGTGAAAGGAAATGGGTTACCAACTGCCTCATATAGTGTGTTGTGTGTTAATTAGCTCATGTATAGTCTAATATTACAATGCCTCTAAAAATGTACAGTAGAGAATAATTTAATGGTCTTTTGGTAAAAGTACAGAATGTCTGAGGGGAAGATACAGGTAATTTGATGTCGCTGTGTGGAAAAATGATCAAAAACGTGTCAGTTAAACAGAAAACAATATTGAGAGAGACAGAGAAATCCTTTTTCAGCAGCAATTCAGGGAGTGAGGGGTGGCCTGTTGCCAAAAAACATTGTTAGTGGCATGTCAGTTTCCTGGTAAAGACCAAGCCTATGTGGCTTTGAAATAATGTGAAAAAAATTATGCTGTAGTTCTGATTATTTTTGTTGCTTCGCTATATGTCCTTATACTTGATAGGAATGTTGATTTTACCCGTATTAACTGTATGACCCTCTTATTAAGAAAATCATCTTCAGTCAGAACTATGTTAACACGAACAAGGAACCTTTTAGTTTGCACCTGCAGTGTCCACTTGGGGGAGTTACAGAGCTGCACTTTGGTGTGCACTGCCATTCACACCCCCTTAGTCCAAGTTGTGGGGCAGTGTAGACTATCCTGAAGGCTACTACTTCTGAACATATTCCCCTCATAATGTTCCAAACATTCTGTTATCTATTTTCATCCTTCCTCCCACCCCACCAAGTTTATATGTAATTGTTTTTATATTATTTTCTATTTAACTACCATACCTTAAATGGAATGTTTTTACATTACCGCAAATCCACATAGGATGCTAACAGGGTGACATATGCTTGTACTCCCACGAGGATGCAGAACTCTACTGTTGAGTCATCTTGGTATTAGGTGCTTTGAGATTTTTGCTGAGCTCTCTGAGGTTAGACCAGATGCATAGGAGCTGACTCCGTGAGTACTCTGGGGCTGGAGCACTCACAGAAAAAAAATAATTGGTGCTCAGCACTCACCAGCCACCCGCTGATCAGCTGTTTGGTGGCCCCCACCAATCAGCTGTTTGGCAGCGGGTGTGAGGCGCTGGGGAGAGGGGGCAGGAAGAGGCGGAGCTAGGATGGGGCCTTAGGGGAAGGGGTGAAGTGGGGGCGGGTCCTTGGGGTGGAGGGGGGCTGGGGCACCCACCCAGAAAAATGGAAGTTGGTGCCTGTGATCAGATGTGTTCAATTAACTCCAGATTAGAAGTATTAGAGGAAACATGGGTCCAGACAGAAAAAGTGCTACAAGGAAATCCACAAGAACAGCTGTTATTTCTTCAAACGGTTGAGGGATGCACCCCTTTCCCCCAAACGCTAGCTGAGGAGGGCAGACAGGCGTCTCAGTTATTCTCCGAAGCCGTTGTGGCTGTTTGGGGTACTGTCTGTACCATTTCTGAACTGTGCATGACTTTATGAAATTGCATCATGAAATTACTGTCATGGAAAGCCTGTAAGTATCTGGATCAGCCATGAATTAGCAAGATTGTGTCCTGCTTCTGCCTGGCCAGAGATAATAGTGAGGCATCAGCCCACAAGGATGGTCTGTTCAGAGTAAAACAGGTTGGGACAGTGGGTTTGCTCTAGCTGGGAAAAGATGCTTCCTCCTCTTGTCTGAAGAGAGGGGGATTTGGAAGCAATGCAAAGTTACCAGAAGGCAGAATGAAAGAAGCAGAAGTGTATTAAGGGACTCATAGGAGGGAACTAGGGGAGAGAGCCATTTTGTACCAGATTAAGGTGAGGGAGACACAGCAGGGGCAGGGTAGGTAGGCAAGGGGGTAGAGGACCCTGGCTGTCTGCCTGGACCCTGATGGTTGCACAAGGGAAGGGTGAAGTAGGAAATGAGGGACGTTTTATGGTTTCAGATGTTGATTTTTTGTATGCTTTGTACTATCTTGTGCTTTACATGAGTAGGGATACAAAGAGCATAAAGTGGGCAAAGTGTGCGTGCTCTCTGCCTCACCAACTGCTGGGTACACCTGAGAGAGTTCAGCTGTAAACCAGAAGCTTGCCACCTTTGGGGTGCAGTTCTGGGAGAGGGGTGTGTTTAAATACCAGGGAGTCTGAAGCACAGGCACCGACTTTCTGATTTTCTGAGGGGTGCTCCACCCCCACTCTGTCCCCGGCCCTATCCCCACTCCACCCCTTCCCCTAAAGCCCCACCTTGCCTCTTCCCACTCTGCCCCCTCCCCAAGCACGCCCCGCCATAGATGAATGGTGCCTCCCCATACGGGGGGTGGAGGGGGAGAGCAATCTAAAGGGGAGGTCACGTGATCGGTCATGCATTCCCGTCCCACCCCAAGCAACCCCCACACACCCAGCCCGGGGCCACCGCGCTCTCCCCGCCGCACGTTACCTGTAGGGGGCCGCTCTGTCCTCCCGCTGCGCCTGCCCCCCCAGCATCTTCCGCTGCCCTCCCTGGTGGGAGGGAGTCTGAGCGGGGAACTGCCAGTTTGGGGCAGTGATTGGGCTCTGTCCAGGCTCCAGGAACTTGGAGATCCAGAGTGGCAGAGGCTTGGATTCCCATCACAGCAGTCCTGGTAGGCAGTGGTGCTGGAACTAGTGCTGGGGTTGCTGCTGCACCCCCTGGCTTGAAGTAGTAATAAGACACCAAATACATGGTTTCCATCATCAGCACCCCCACTATCAAATTTGTTCCTGCTAGTAGGTGGCCAGGAATGGGGGCTCACTAGGCTCTGTGACAGTCAGAAGTTTTTGTTTTTGTTTTTCTGTTTAAATAGGTTCAGTCTCAGGTTGTTATGGTTGTGGGGGAAAAAACTTTAAAATGTGAACTGAGTGCAGCTTATGTGGCTGCATCTTCCGGAGTTTGCGGAATGCCTGAAATAACAGCTCCATTCATTTAGGGGGGGGTTAGCTCACATGCCGGTCTTAAGACTTTTAATGTCTACATTGCTTTGATAAGAAGTGAAGTAGTTGACGTATACTATACAGATCTACACATTTCAGTCTGAGTAACTGCTTTTTTAGGGTTGGACTTTTAACTCCACACGTGGCCCTGAAATGGGGCACAGTTGGTTTTATTTTCCTAAAGGAGGGGTCGATTTTCAAAAATTTGGGAAACACTGGTTAGGCTGTAGTACGTTTTGTAGTGTTTAGTTATCATTAAAGCCATACTCTGAGAAGTGCGTGGTGTGCGCTTCTATGTGTATGTAAGTGTAAATGTTTGGGGTTTTGTAGTATATGTTATCTTTCATAGCAGGATTGGGATGTTACTTCTAACACCAGGAAGGTGACCCACTGCTAATCACTGTTTTCAGAAACAGGCTTCTTAACTGCTGCTGTTGATAGGACAAAATTGTTTTTAGCACCATTACAGAAAACATTTTTGAGATTTGGTGAAAATGATGTTCTCCCTATGCTAGCTGTTAAACTATCGTCAGCGCTGGGCCAAATGTCAATAATGGGTCATTTTCCTAATGCTTACCAGAGAGCCTGTGTTGCTTTGGAGTAATAGGAAATTCTGAATTTTAACATTGTGTTCCATTTAACTGACATTTTTAAAAAGCTACAGAATATATAGCCAGAGGAAAAGGGTTGCAGACTATTCATTTCACTCTGATTAAAGAGCCATACAGTAACTTTATTGTGTTTTAGTTTAAATCTTTCCCCATAGTGCTGTAAACTTACACAGCATGTTAGACTGGAGCAAAGAACATGTCTTAAAGAGTTTACAAGCTGAGCGAGACAAGGTGTACAATTCAGGGGAAGACACGTTTCTCAGTAACTGTTCAGGGAAATGGAAGATTATTGATGAGGAGACTGCTGGAAGAAGTGAGCTTAAGTGTCAAGAGCAAGCACACCTTGTAATGATGATGAAAAATTTTACTCCATCTACAGTATCAGTAAAGTTTTTAGCACCAGTTCAGGA
Source organism: Emys orbicularis (assembly GCF_028017835.1). NCBI lineage: Eukaryota > Metazoa > Chordata > Testudines > Emydidae > Emys > Emys orbicularis. The sequence goes on along the minus strand of NC_088683.1, from coordinate 258,919,112 downwards.
GAAACCAATTTATTTTGACAACCACTTCCAACAGGTCAGTTTTCTAGTTGAGACAATTTGGGGTAACCCAAATTGATACTGTTAACTTCAAGGCATGTACACTCCAGCCCCTTGCTAATAGAAATTTGAGAGATAATTATGCAAAAAAAGTTATTAAAAGTGTATTATGCCTGTATGTGATACAACTGTTATATCTCTCTGACATATCTAAACAGATCTTGACCAAGACATTGTGAAAAGCAATTTTCCTCCTAAAGGGCTGACTCCCTGACAAATTTCAACTTTGTTGCCCATGCTGAGGCTAAAGTAATTAAAAAAAAAATCTTTTAAAAATGGTGAAATTGTTTTTGTTGAAACTTTTCAGCCAAATTCACCCTCACGCAGAAACCAAACATGGGAAATTCCAGCCTAAAAAGTAAATGATTGAAAAGGTTTATGAGCAACTGACAAAGGCCTTATCTACAATCGAAAGTGGTACCGCTTTACAACTTGTTGTTAAAGCAGTACAACCCTGCTAGTGTAAACGCCGTTATATCTGTGTAAAGGTGCTTTATACCAGTATAACTATTCCACTGAGGGGAGAGGGGTAACTATACCAGTGTAAGGCACCTTTATGCTGGTATAGCTACATCCATACTAGGGCTTGTCCAAGTATAACTATATTGGCAAAAATATCACACCCCTGACCAACATTATCATACCAGTACAACTTTGATGTGAAGATCCCGCCAAAGACTACCTTTAATGATAAGTAAGGCTGCGAGTCTTTCATGTGAGGTCACAGATTCCAGCACGGATTGCAGCAGCAGCAGGGCCCTTGGCTGCCCCCTGCCCAGAGCAGCAGCAGCGGTGGCAAGGCCCTGGGCCATTCCCCCACCCAGAGCAGCAGCAGTGGCGGTGGGGCCCCAGGCATTTCCCCCCCACCCCAGCAGCTGCGGGCCCTGGAGTGCCCCCCACCCCGATCAGCAGCATCCCCGGAAGCGCGCGCACACACACAACACAACACACCCCAGCACCTAAGATTTAATTAGGGGTATTTTTTGTAAAAGTCACGGTCAGGTCACCAGCCTGTGACTTTTTGGTTATTGCCTGTGACCTGTCCATGACTTTTACTAAAAATACCCATGACTAAATCGTAGCCTTAATTATAAGTGTCACTATACATTCTGCCTACTGTATGGTGACATAGCTTTGCGTGGCAGGATATGGAGATTACAGAGTAGAAGCATTGGGAGAGGAAGATATTCGTAGTTACTGATTCTAGGATAGACTGATGGTTGTAGAGTAATTTTAAATGAAGTGGGTTGAGGTCACATTTTTCAAAGTGTAACATGTTCTTGCTGCTTAAGTCTTTGGTTTTGTCTTGATAGTGTTACTATAATTTAATCTTCCTTTACGTTACTTACTTTAGGTTGCCTGAAGCTCAGCAAAGGGTCGGAGGATGCTTTCTAAATTTAATGCCACAAATGAAAAACTTATACCTTGCATACTGTGCCAACCACCCGTCAGCAGTAAATGTGCTCACAGAACACAGGTATGTTTATTTTATATTTAATTAAAACTCCTACAGAAAAAGTGATTAAAAATAAGTAGTATGTATTTTTTTAAAAAGGCTGATAGGTGCACTTACTTTAAATATCCTACATCCTTTTTTGGTGAGTACACAGAGCATTGTAGCCTGTTTCAACCAAACCAAAGCTATTCTGCGCAGCCAGGACCATTGTATCACTCTTCGGAAAACTATTCTTTGAGAAGATTTTTATAACATAAAGAATGCACATAAACCGTAAACATGTAAAGAAACCATAGTGCATATTATCTTAGTTTTGAGAGCATCTGTGTGAAAATGTTGATTTTGAAAGTTCTGGCATGACTGATTTTGGTTTCTGTAACTTTCTTCTGTCTGCCATCTGTATCTTAACCTTTGAAGGGTTGTGTTGGAGAACTAACCTTCTAGCTTCTGAAACACCAAGTGCAGGGCTGGATTCTAATCTCAGATGCATAAGCATAAATCACCACATGCCTTGAAAAAATTGCTACCTTTCCACACACATCTGAAATGCTATTTTTTCAATACAGTAAGAGGTGTGTGCATTTCCACATATTGGAATTAGAACTTGGATCTTACATTTTGAGAGCAATAAATTTGCATGGAGAAAGCATTCAGAAAATGTGAACTTAATAGTCAGTTCTGAAAACATTTATATTTATTTTCAACTTCACTCTAATGAGTAACTCCAATGAAGTCAATGTGACGATTTAGGTGACTATAGGTAATATGTGCATAGGTGTTGCAGGATCAGGGCCTTAATTTTGCACAGTTTACAAAATGAGCACCTCTTGTTGGTCAGAAGCAAGCGTTTGAGGTAACATGACTACCTTTAGCTGCTGAGGTTTTTTGGCGATGTTTAGGGCCCCATTCATGTATAGCACAGTTGCAGGCACCGTGTCTTACAGAGGGAGAAAGTTTGTGGCTAGACTGTTGCTTTTAAGCCATAGCCAGCATTCGAGTAAAGGTGGGGGAGCTGTCCTGCAACTGAATCTCCTCCTAAGGATTCCCGAGAAGCAAATACTGTGGCAGTTGTTCTAATAACTTTTCAAGGGGCTGAGTGTGTGTTCGCCTTGGAAGTCTAAGAAGCTTTGGTGGCTGCTGTGACCATGAGTCAGAGAACCGTAGCCATCCTACCCTGCCCTTCTCCATGAAGTTAGAAGCCATAGGGGAGCTAGCAGGGAGCACAGCCTGTACTTCCCACCAGAATTTTTGCCCTAGGCAATGAGCCAGGGAAAAGGCTCTTTACACCCTCTCCATCTTCCCTGTGCAAAGTCAGGCATGACTGAGGCCTTCATTTTCAACAATATTAGTTTTTCAGTAATATGTTCTATGGTCTAGTCATGCCTCTTATTCATTCACAGTCATGTAAAATATAAACCTTTGAATCATTTGATACAGGTGATCTGTCCCCAACTTCCTCATTACCTAAGGTTTTCTAACTTTTTGTGTGTGTGAAAGAACAAATTGAAATGCTTGCTACATGTTACAGTGAAAGCAAACAGTAACAGAGTACTCTGTGTGGGAGGTGAGGAGGAATGAAAATGAAACAAAATGTATAAAATGCTGTAATTTCTTTTTCTTGCTGGTGATTAGTTTCAGCTGGCATTCTCTGTATACTGTGAAGTATTCAGACAATACGCATCCAGGATTTTTAATAATTTTGTTCAGTCTAAGGACTTTCTCACATTTTCTGCTAAGTAGTTGGTGCCTCTGCCATCATCCCACATTCCAGGCTGGGATTCCATGTAAATAGGACGTGGCAATTGATAGCAAAGTGAACAGATACATTTCTTAAGATTTGGCTATGTGTAGGGGAAAGATTTATCCAGTGCTTCAAAACTCTTCGGAGAACAGAGGAGAAAAAATGGTGCCTTAGAATTACAGTTAAAATGTTTATAATGGGGGAAGGTTATAGTTGTGTTACTGGGGAGAAGAAGAAATGCTGCTTCTGGAAGATATCACCCAGGTAAAAGATACTGCAGTCACTTTCTGGTCGGTAAAATCAACTTTGTGAATCCCTATAGGAGTCATCATAAATATCATAGAACAAGTAAATAATACACTGTAGACATGCAGTTAGTTTCAAGGTAATCTGACTGTTTACCAGAGGCAGAGAGCAAAGGGAAGCAAGTCCTGATGAATGAGCTCTTGTTTAGCATGTCATATTATCTGTTTGAATGAGATGTGTCAATGGAAATATGAACCCTGGATTTGTAATTGCCTCCTTTAGTGGCTTAGAGTGGGTCCTTCCTTTCAGTCTCTGAAGGAGGCCACTCCACCTTGTTATGCCACCTAATGGCTGACAGTCTGTTGCCAGGGGATTAGCACAGTGTCAGCAAAGAGTCTAGGCACCTGGCCCTAGGTGTGGGGCAGGGCAATTGGCAGTCTTTAGTCCAGCTCCCTGGCTGGGGCAGACAGCAAACACAGACAGGCTGTCCAGCCTATGGTGGGGTTGGCAGCAGGGAGGTAGGGGGCCCAGCCCCACCCTACTCCACCGCGTCCCAGCCCAGGGCCCTACCAGTAGCGAGTGGTCCTGCCACTGGGTCACCGTGAATCCTGCCAGAACACGCTGACTCTGGTTTTGACAACACAGCCAACCTAATGTCTGGTTTCCCTGGGCTACTTCCTACCCCCTCTTTGTTCGTAGAGCTCCGTTGCTCCTCAGTGTCTTTGGGGTACTTGGCAGCTGCCAGTCCCAGCAGCTCCTCAAGGTATTCGTCTAGTGGCAGTCCCGACAGCTTCTCGGGGTATTCAGGCGATGGCAACCTCAGCAATTCCCCTCCCTTAGGGTCCTCGTCCGGGGACAGGGGTTGGCACAGCTCAGGCCCTGGCCCATGCCCAGCAGCAAGGCAGAGGCGTTCGACTCCTTCCCTGGCTCTGGCCTAACTGAGCTGGAGGCCCCACCTCTTATACTTCCTGTTCTGCCCCTCTGCTTCCAACACAAGGGGCAGGCCCAGCCTGGCTCCGCCCACTAGTGGGCGGGGAGTGGTTCCTCCCTGTGAGTCTCGGTGGGAGGTCTCTCCACCTTGCTACACCTCCATTTAAAATTTTAAGTGTTTTTTCTTTTATTAAACACAGCTATAGCAGACTGCAATGTATGCCATCGAAAATACTGTTTTTAAAATCTTCCATAAAGAAGCAAGAAGTTACATTTAAACAGAGCAACTCCAAAACCGTTCACCTCTCTTACAGAACAACAGAAACCCCTTAGATTATAAGACTTTAAGGTTTGGAAACATGTCTCTTTCTGCCTTGAGTGTCACTGAACATACTGATTGCACAAAGTAAAAATATATAAATATGTAAAAATTCTAATAATGCCATCTATTGTCTCCTAGTTACGTAGAACTTTTTCTGTTAACATAAAGATCTGTGAGAGATGTTTAGTTTACACTGAGGTTCAGGGATAGCAGCATCTAAAACAGTAAATGAGGGAACTTCCTTACAATTATTAAATGCCAAAAACTAGGTTAAGATTGCACAGTTAAATTTACACTAAATCAGAGAATGGAAAAGTTAAGATTGCAAAAGCAATGCTCAGTTGCATTGCAAAGCCTGTATATGTTTATGGTATGTATTTAACAGAAGAAACATGAATAAGAACAAGAAAAAGGTAGAGAATATTACATGTGTACTCTGAATTCATTCACTGACTTTTGGGATTTGAATTGTACATTGTGCAACTGATTTAATAGGATTTGAGAGAGAAAAATGGCTTGGAACTAACACCCTACAGCTTTTCCATCAGAGATTGTACCCTCCTTGCACTCAGCCTCTGTGCACTTCAGTAACTAAAAACTTGTGCATAGCGCTTGCCTGCAAAATGGTCCACTTCATGTACTCAGTATACAATTTTAAAATCATAACTTTTGCTACGTAAAAAAACCCAAAAACAAGTTTTCTGCAATTTATCAAAGCCACTGGTCCTCAAAGAGGACTAAGTCTATGCCAAGTTATAAAAAAAACATTTGGGATATTCTTACTGTAGCTAAGACTTTTTAAAAGGATTATTTTAATTGTTAAAAATGGTATTTTTTTCACTTCCATAAAATTCCAGAGCTGTTGAAGGATTTTGTTCTAGCTTTAAAAAAATATAATGATAAAAATTGACCTTCAATCAGGAAGAAGTTCATCCATAAAGGTGAATTTTTCATAGTCATGAGCATGCAAAAATATGGGTTATAATAGAAACCATTTTACAGCATTCATTGTAGCATTTGTACCAGTTGAATGAAATAATATCAAGATCATACGATAAGCGTCCATCCAGTCCTTTTGAAGGAAACATTAGGTAGCTGGATTCTACTGCTTCATATTTCAAAAGAAATATCAAGCTGTAAATTGCAGTGAGTTGGTATCCTGATGCCTGTTAAAATTCAACTAAAGTGTTAAGGGATGGAGATACAGTTGAGGTGAACACTGCCAAAATATATATGTTAAAACACCGCTTTCCTATCAGGACATACATTGGCTTTAATTTCCTTGAATGTTCAGCATGCAATTCAGACTAGCGTTATTGAGTTAACTCTTCTAGCCCCAATGCCGAGAGCAGCTCCCCTTGCTGTGATTTTATTTTATTTTATTTTATTTTGGTCACTCTTATACTCTCGTCGCTGAAACCCATCTCCTTGTGTTTAACTTAGTCTGAAGTCATACCAATTTTTAAAGAGTGGGGGCTTCAAACCTGATCCTATTAAAGCTAAAAGGAGTGTTGCCATTTACTTCAGTGGGAGCAGGACTGAGACCTATATATGTGCTTATTTTTTCGTCATTTATGTCAGATGTTGAGAACGTCTGTTGGCTTGCTCTCAGTCATCCCTCAAATCTTGGAGGGGAGGTTCCATAGAGGCTCAGAAAGGAGGAAGGCTGCAAGAGTTTTGAGGCTGCATCTATGTTTTGAAGAGATGGGGAAGATTTATAAGGCCTGATCCTCTAAGGTGCTGAGCACCCTCAATTCCCACTGAGGACAGTGGAAGGAGAAGGTGCTCTGCCCCTTTCAGGGTCACGTTCATTTCAGGCTTTAGTCCAACAAATGAAAAAAATAAGTTAATTCAGATTTCTTTAATGCACAGTATAAAAAACTGTAGTGAGTCCTGTTGGAGGCATTTCCAACATCTAGCACACTCTTCACCCGTTTGATCATCCGTTTCCTGCTTCATGCTGGTGTACCCTCTTTTATTCACACCAACAGACTTCTTGCTCTCTGGAAATCTAGTGTAGTCTGGGTGAAGTGTAATTTTTCAAGCATCAGTTGAAAAAAGAGAGAGAGAGCGAGAAAATGACAAGATTTATTTTAAAGGTACATTGAGTGGAGTTAACCTGCTGTTTGCACCAGCCATTGTAAATTCCAGTCTGTATCACTTCCTGTTCATGTTCTTCATAGTTTTCTTCTTAGTCACATATAGATAGCATCAGCATGAAAAGAGGCTTTTTGTACAGTTACAGTATTGAAATATAGGATGCAAACAATAAACGACTGTTTAAAAAAGCTTTGGGGTAGTTTCTCTGTCTTTTTTTTTATTACTTTCATTGTGAATGAAACAGTCTTGTTCACATTTACAAAGCCACAAACATACATTGTTCTTCTTTTCTCTGAATTCAAAGTACTAAAGTAGTCAAAAATAAACCATTGAAATAAATGAAAATAAAAACCAGAATCCTAAATTTTCATGAATGAACGTGCAAAAATGGGGGCAATATTTCGTGTAATGCATGCTTAAGTTTGACTGCTGGGCCATCTGTTCTTGAGTTGTTGCTTGCTTTCAGACAAGAACTCTCACTTTTCACCTCCTCCATTAAGTTTGGACAGTCTAAACTCATCCTGTTATTCTGTTTCAGTTGTGGGAGTGTAACTTTATCCAGGCATTAGGGTCACTAACCAAGGTAGTATTCCTCCAGTGAATACCGTTCTTTGTGAAATTGGGCCAGTGTTTTTATATGCCATGGATAATTTCAGAGCCATCAGCTTCTTTCCCAGGAATAAACCTAACCAGGCTTTTTCTTAAAAAATTCCTGAGTCTTTGTTATGGGGGGAATTTATCAGCTTCATTTTTTTTTTTTTAAACTCTACAAGTAATGTGTAAGCTGACTAAGTACAAGCTTAGAGGAAAAAATATTTTCCCTGTAATTTTCCTGTTTACATTGTATGTTTGACAGTTCTTTACATGTAGTCAGGCCTTGATCCAGGAATTTTACGCATGTGAATAAACCCCTTAGCTACTCTCACGTATAATGTCAACAAGGGAGAGAAAAAATTATAAAAAATAGGAAATTATGATTATAAAACTACAGGGGTCTAGATGCAGGTGTCTCACCAGAAACTTCAATCTTTTGATACTGATTAGATTTTTAAAGGATGCAGTCAACTTAGACATAAATAAGTTTGATGAACTCTCTGACATGAAGACTTGTATGTTGGAAATCAGTATTTCATATTCTCCCTCATTTCCCCTCTTCTAGTCTGCTACTCTTGTCTCTCACTTTTAATGCCTGCTAGCGTCCTCTAAGTTCCTTTCTTCCTCTCCACCTTATCCCTTAATGATCTTGTCTGCGTCACTTCATTTCAGTGGGAGTTGAGTGTCTAACTCCCTTAGACTGCTTTGAAAATCCCATCCCTATAGGGTGGACATTTATGTATTTGGAGACATTGTTAGATAAACAGAAAATTTCCAGCTCCAGGGGGAGGTATTTCAATGTATATAGAAGTAGCAGTAAAGTGAGGGATATTTAAAGATGCATATTCAATGCCTACTAAGTAGCATTGGCTTTGATGAGATACATTATTGCACATTGATAACTTGCTTGTCTTCTTGTGAGGGAAGGCGCAGTGGGAAGAAGCAGGGGAATGGAGCGGGGGGGGAGAAGTGGAGGTAACGAATGGAGACATAATTGGGGAGCGGGAAGGGAATGGACAGGAAAAATAGTCAAGACATGGCATCTGTTTTATCGGAGGCATGAGGGGATGTGTGTGGGCCTGGGGAGGAGTCCAAGCCACCAAATCTATTGTGAAGGAAACTCCAGAAAAAAAGCCCAAGGAGAATTAATGTAAAAAGAAGCAGGGAGTTGGAGTTGGACCTTAAATGGCCTATCCATAAAACGAAGGAAACATAACCTATTTGATGGGGGGGAAGGAGTGATGACATCTTTAAAAAGAAAAATCGCTTTAAGTGTTTATTATTGTGTAATTGTTCTGAAGAAATATGAGGGGCATAACCTTAACTTAACATTAAGTATGTGGGTGCCAAGTGTGATATATGTATTTAAACTTGTGAACAATGGACTGAAAAAAATAAAAGAATTTTTGCTCAGATTAAAAAACCAAACAAACTAAAGTTTACTTTATTAGATAGTGAATAGCGCATAATCTCAAAATAAATGGAAAAAAGACAGAATAATATTTTCAATACAGAAAATTATTTAATGGCCCAAAAAGAAGCCAGAATCATTATTATTGTAAATATGTTTAGCTTTTTTCTTTGCCAGTGCAAAACTTAAAATGAGTCGATTTTCAATGGTAGATGAAATTATCCTGAATTTAAAGCTTTTAAAAGATATGCAAAACAATATCAATTTTCTTTAGCTATTGTGACTTCAGCTTTATTGGATAATGCCTGTCAAGCATTTGCTGTATTTATACTTTACATCCTCACCTTAATAGCAGTTTGGATAAATCTGAGGAGCTTGTACATTAGTTACTCCAAATAATTGGAGCGTGGAATACGGATAAGTTTGAGTCAGAAAACTCTTTGTACCTCCTCCGCTTTGTGTATCCCAGAGCGTGCAAGCGTGCAGGCTGATGTCATTCTCTAAGCAACAGTCCCAGAGTAAGGAGCTCTTTCGAGAAATTCAGCACTAGAGAACTAGAAGCTGTAAGACTTAGGTTCATTAAGTGAGCCAAGGTCTTGCTGTAACGTTGTCAGAATGCGATGTTTATGTGCTGTCCTCAGACCCCTCAGCAGTGAGAGTTCATGTTCTATCTACTATAAACAAAGATCTGCTTCAGAAGTGTAAGTTTAAAAAAAAAGTCTTAAAAGTGCATGTTTAGCTCTTGGTTTTTGTGTCTGATATATTATGTAGCTTTTTCTGCCCTCCAAATTGCTATTGGCAGTCTGAACTTTGAGTGATTCTTTCTTGTTTTAGCTTTTTTCTCATCTGTTTTGTAAAACTGCCTGTTTTGTAACCGTTGAGTCTGTTATGGAGCGATACGTACTAAGGTGTGAATATTGATAAATTTTAAAGACAGAAGTTGTAGTGCTGATTTCTAAAAGCATTGCTAAGATAGCCTTAGTTTGAACCGCAGACCTTAGGCTAGAAGTTGTAATGATCACTTTATAGAACAAAGGCCTCCAGTATGCTTTTATTCATATACTAATTCTGTAAAATGACACAGGTAGCATATTGAAATAACCCTATTTGTTGTTCTTCAAAAAGCAGGTATTCATGATCAGTTATTCTGAATAAATCATAGGTTTGATCATTTAGCCTTTTTAAAAATATACATTATTCCAAAAGCATAATTGTTACTTTGTGCTCAGTTAAATGATGCTTCTTTTTGTGTGTGCTCTGCTTCTTAACTGTGTCATTTCAGTAACTATAGAGGCGATACACTGTGCTAAACTTGTAAGTGCCAGTCAAAATTGCATGATATGAAAGAGCCATTGTCTTTGTCAAAACAGCTGTGATCTTGAGCTAATGGCATTGATTTTAGTTCTCATGATCCGGTGAAAAAGTAAATAAAACTGATGTATGACCTGCAGTTTGTTCCCCAGCTCCAGTAGTGTTGTGTTCCAGCATTGAAAAATATGTTGGATAAACAAGTCATATTTCACTGAGAGTACATTGTTCTATTATCTGAATGAAGTTCCATTTTGTTTGCATGGTCTTTATCAGACATGAAGAATCCAAGGATATTCATGAAACTGCACATGTAGGAGACTCTTTGATGGGCTTGAACAGACTCCTAATAGGGTCTGCATGCTAGAATGTTTTTGTCTGAATAATTCAATGTCAGTTACATTAAAAGAATAATGATGTACTCGTTTTTTTAAATCCTGCTGTTTGTACAAGTTAGCATGACAAATCTTACAAGGCTAAAGTTTAGAGAAGTACTGTGTGAAAGAAAACGTCATTTTAGGAATGTTAGGAGCAAAACTGTGTAATTCAATTATAATTACATCTATTAACACCACTCTATTAAATGGTCTTTTGATGCTTCCGTTAATACACGTATTTTTCCAGGTTTTGAATCTGTTTAAAATTGGTTTAGGTTTAAAACTTGTGTTCTCATGCTTTGAGCAAATAAACTGATGCAACACTCTGCAAGGTATCTTTTGTTTTGAAGAACAGAGACTAACTCAGAAAATACTGTTGAAGTCAACAAATACAGGAAGGAATCACAAAGCATACAATGGAAAAAGTTAAGGATAATATTTGTCTTTATTTCAGAGGTCATGGGTTTGTATGGGGCAGTATTTCATACTGGCTCTTCCCCAATACCCTGCCAAATCTGTGGCCCATTGAAACCTCCATGGTGCCAAAGTCAGAAACAATTGGAACAATAGTATTTTCTCCCAAAATATTTGGCCAGCACAAGGAGCAGAAGTTTGTGTTTTGGTGGTGGGAAAGGGATTCAGTGATCATAATTGCTCTATAGTAAGAGGACCTGGTAAGTAAGGGACATTGTACTTGAAGATAGATCACCAAATATTATTTATATTATGCCATCAAATGTAAACAACCGTGTGCATTGCCTATAATGTGCTGAATGATGAGGGGCAAGGATTCGTGTATAGTATAGTCTAAAGGTACATGTTGGTGCTGTACAGACCAGTACAAAACAGCTAAAAGAGTGGGCTGTGATCTTTGTGGTTGGAATGCATCATGGAACAGGTGAGGTTTTTTTTTTTGAGGAGCAAAGGGAGGCTGCCCAAACATTGAATTGGATAGTGTTACATGAAGGGAGGTGGAGGAGCAGACAATGTGAAGGAAGTTATTTATAAGGGAGGAGCAGGACAAAGAAGACAAATAGCGTTCATAAGTGGGGAGAACAAGATCTGGGTAAAGAGGTAAATAATAGGTTTAAACATTTGCCTGATATTCAATAAAGGAAATAGCTATCACTTTGTTCATATTTAGATAAAGGTCACTTATGTATAGTGCCATCCATGGGTATGCCTGGCATTGTCCAGGCAAGTATGAAGACATAGTTTCCCTTCCAAATGGAGTTTATACTGAGTCTAGAACTAGTAAGTAACAAAACTGCTGGTATGGAGAAGCTATAGACTTTCCATAGCTGCTAATGTAAATTTTACATAAGATCAATTTTTGACAGTCTCACCCTTGCTAACTTGTTTGACTTTAACTTGTGTTGTATTTGGGACAGGGATTGAGCCTTATTTTTGTTTGGAAAACATAATAGCACATCTTGAGTACTATCAGACACAAATAATAATCAGTTACTAAAATCAATGTGATTTTATGCCAGGTTAGACAGAATTGTTCTGGGAAGTTTAAGGCAGGTCTGATGAGGCATTCTGGAGATTCACATATTCAAATCAGGTAGCTCTACTTCTTGAAAATGTTCAGAAAGTAGTTTTATTTAAATTATTTATCTATTTTGCCTTGTTATAACTCCAACACAGTTTGGCCTTGAAATCCCTCATTAGTCTGAATCTGTTGGGTTTTTTTTAGCAAGGACTTGTTTGTGCCTTTAACTGATTTTGGGAGACATGGAGAGTTGATGATGCTGCAGGTCTTGAACCCAAACCCATGGGTTGTCAAGCGAGAACATTACCCCCTGCCAAGGGTTCCGGAACTGGGGGAGGGGGCCATGGCCCATCCACTTTTCTCTACAGGCCTCCCTGCGCTAGTCCCCCCTGGCCAAGCCGGCAGCTGGAGCCTGGCTGGGGAGCCCGGGCAGCATGGGGCGCTGCACCGTGGACCCTCCACCTGCCCAGGGTGAGGTGGAGGGGCGAGAGCAGCCTCCAGCCCATGTTCCTGCCCCGGGCCCCCCACCCAGGGCAGGTGGAGGGTCTGTACCACAGCTCCCCACAGCTGGCTGGCCACGTGGCTCTTACCATGGCTGGGCGGCAGCTCCAAGGCCCCGTCCCCCAGTCAGAGACGGGTCAGGGAGAGCCGCACGGGCAGCTTGTAGGGAGCTGCAAACCCTCCACCTGCTCTGGGCGGGGGACCCCCGGGCTGGGACATGCGCTGGGGGTTGCTTTCAGTCCCCACCCCATCCCAGGCAGGTGGAGGGTCCACGGCTTCCGGTCAGCTCTGGCTTGTGGCTTGGCCGGGGGCGGGGGCGGAAGGGGCCACAGGGGGAGGGGACCCTTAACCCCCCACACTTTTTGGAAGGCTCCACCACAGCTGCCCCCTGCTGCAAGATCACATGAGGGAACTGATCTAACACCCCAAAGGCAGAGGCTACACCTACTGATTCAGCTGGGTCAGGTGACTAGCAACAGACTGCTGTTTGGACCAGGCATAAAGCTTCCTGTCTCACTTCTAGTCTGACCCGCTAGTCACTAGGCCAGGTGCTGACTAGATTATTGAGACCAACTTTCTCCTTTCTTGCCTGCTTTCCTCTCCTTGCTCCTGTTATCACACCTTGATTCTAGTTCCTGTCTCCTCACCTGGTTTCCACTTCTTGCTCCTGGTTCCTGTGTCCCTTCCCTAATTCCAGTGACTTACTCTGGCCTGACCCTTAGCGTGACTTCTGACCCCAATTCCAACCTACCCCTTGGTGTGACCCTGGCACTGACACTTCATGTGGCTCCTGACTCTGACTCTGGATTCACCCTTGATATGGCTTCAGACTCTGGCTTTGACCTTTGGCGTGACTTCTGACTGTGACCCTGACTCCACCCCGGCTCTGATCACTAGTTCAGACTGCCCAGTTACAGGACCTGACAGGGACTAATTAGTTATTTAAAAGAAATTCATTTGGGAACCCCAGTAATTCCCAAATCCACATGTCAACTTTCAGGGATTTAGGTATAAAACATTACAGAGAAAACATAAAAATAATAAAAGAATCTGCACGCATGCTAATAAGCTTATCAGAATTCATCCGAGCTCTCTCAAGCGCTCTGGTAAGTGTAGTCTTTTAATACCCCACCTAGGGGTATCCTTGTATTACAAGTTCATCAGAGTTTCATCTCGGAACGATAAACAATCAATAAAAATACATATTTTGTATTTGAATTACTTCTTGTTTATTTTCATCTCTTGCTGGCTCAGGCAAAATTCCCCTTGAGCAGAAGGATCAGAATAATCAAGAGTCTAATTTATTTTTCATCTGTTGATAATTAATTCTTCATTTGTTTAAATATTTTGCATGTGCAGTGAGGAACTAGGAGAATTTATGGAAATGAAAGGTGCCAACAGCCCTGGGATCCTTGTATTGACCACTGGCCTCAGCAAACCTTTCATGCGCCTGGATAAATACCCCACGTTACTCAAAGAGCTTGAAAGGCACATGGAGGTATATCTTATCAGCATTTATGTTCCATCTTAATGATGATTTGACAACAGTTATTTTAAAGGTACATGTCAAGCATGTTGGGCCCCAGATTGTGTTCCTTGTCTCTCCTTCTCTCCTTCCTCCCTTCTGAACAGTGCTCCAGTCATTTTAAAAAAAAGCGGGGGGGGGGCGGGGGGCAGAAAGCACTATCACTCATAAAGTGATAGTATTGGAGGTACCGGAACACCGTGAAAAGTGCCAAAATGGCGTTCCAGCACGACTTGAGCCCTGCTTCTAAAATAAGAGAGGCAGTAGGCTTAAAACTCAGTGTAATCAGTTTAACTGAAAAACTCAGTAAGTGTAAAGCAAAACCCACCTAGGAATCTGAATTTCTCACTGATGGAGCTGATCCACAAGATTTCCAGGTGGATTGTGTTTTGAACCGGTCTCCTAAAAACTGTAATTAAGACTATTCTAGGTTTTATCTTACAAAAAAGGATTTTTTTTTCATAGTAGTGGTCTAGTCGTTCAAACACTCCCTACTTGATCTTGTCTCACTTACTTCTGTTGGACTATGCCTGACAATGAGACCTGGAAGTGTTCTAATGTGGTGGTGATTGAAGGGCCTAAATTTGCATTTAAATGTTTTATTTAAAAAAAAAATGGAGGGGGTGTAGTTGGTGTGTCATGTGTATGATTTGCCAGCTCTGATAGTGTTCCATGTTAGCATAACCTGAAAAGAAGAGCGTGGTTTAACTGTGACAATAGGAAAGGGCAGAAACATGGGCTGGAGGCTGCTCTGGGAGTACTAATGGCAGAAACTTAAGTTTGCAAGTAATCTGTTGAAATCTAAGTCAGGTATATTTTTCCAGACACTGTCTCTTGGGTTCATGAAAGAATAGCGTTAGTAGTAACATCATGAGAGTTTCTGCATTCTTGCTACAAGTGTTATATCAATGGAAGGAGGCAATGAAGAGGGCATAAAGAGGAGAACAAAAAGGGTTGTTACAAAGTTGTCTATACTGTAGTTACTATGCCTCCTAGGAAACATTTCATTACCATCACCAGGAATTACAGTACTATTGTTTTTGTCTTTAGGATTATCATCCCGATCGACCAGACATTCAGAAATCCATGACAGCCTTCAAAAACCTTTCTGTAAGAATTCTGAAGAGTAGATGTGTATTTATTTGGGAGAATGCTTGCTAATTTCATGCCCTGTAAAAGTTAATATTTTGACATGTGAAATCTTTAGAAATGTAGGGCTTGATGCTATGCTCAGGCATAGTGAAGTGTGTGGGAGGTGTCTGCTGGCAGCCTGTTCCAGCTCCTTCATTCTTGTTTGCCCAGCCCCACTGGAAATTAAGGCAGTACATTAGCAGCCCTAACTTAATATCAGTTGAAAATTAGGTGTAGCAGAGCCCTCCCTTTCCAGTCCACTCCTTGCTCCCAGATCATCCCTGTTTTAGCTTTACACCAGAAGAGGCCTCACCTGCACCAAGAACTTGTCTCTGGCCTCCTCCAGCCACTATATGGCCTTTTTGTGCCACTTAGGGAATGTGGCGATAGTGGGCTAAGAAGTCCAGCCTATAGTGTACATCCCTAGTGCAAGGGCGCTAGAGTAAAAATGAGCATTACATCACTGAAGCCCAGAATGGACGAGCTGAGAGGTTGGGGGATTAAGACCTGTCAGTTCTAACATGGGTATCCAAGCAAAGAAATAAGAGGTGTGGTTGTTAGTGACATATGTGTGCAACCCACTAACACTTTTTGTCAACATTGTGTGTTTCCTGTTGGATGGGGCTGCGCCATTAGTGTGACTTTGTTATATATATTTTGTGGCCACTATGAGACCTGGGGTCCCTTTTTGTTGGGTGCTGTAAAAACAAGTAGGAGGAAACAGTCCCTGCCCCCAAGAGTTTCAGACCAGATGAGACAAGTGGGAGAACAAACAGCAGAAAGGATAAGGGAGGGAGTATGAATTAGATCTGTATTCCTGCTTTCTGCTGGGCTAGCCGGTTATTGTTTGGGAGTGAATAATAGGCATAACATTAGAAGTGGCTCTATAGGAGAGCCTTGAAGAAGAACAAGGTGGTGACTTTTTAAAGGGATGTTGAGATCATTAAATTAAAAGAAAAGTACACCTTGACCCCACTATAACGTGACCCGATATAACACGGGTTCGCATATAGCGCGGTAGCAGCGGGGCTCCAGCTGCTGCGGGGAGCCCCAGGCCCTTTAAATCACCGCTGGAGCCCTGCCGCCGCTACCCCTGGGCTGCGGCAGTGGGGCTCACCGGCGATTTAAAGGGCCCGGGGCTCCGGTTGCTGCGGGGAGCCCAGGGCCCTTTAAAATACCGCTGGAGCCCTGCTGCCACTACCCCGGGGCTGCGGCAGTGGGGCTCGGCTGGTGATTTAAAGGGCCTGGGGCTCCCCGCGGCCGGAGCCCCGGGCTCTTTAAATCACCGCTGGAGCCTTGCCACCGCTACCCTGATATAACGGCGTTTCACCTATAACGCGGTAGGGATTTTTGGCTCCCCGCGACCGTGTTATATCGGGGTAGAGGAGTAGTAGTTTTGTAATTAACAATGTAAATTTTCAAAAGGTACTTTAATGTAGTCCACTGAAAGAAATATTTCACACTTGAAAGCTTTGTCACTGTGCTTTATTTTATACTCCAAGCCAAGCACTGAGGACAAGTAATTACTTCTGCTGATACTGACTCCTAATACAGTTCACACAGACACCACCTTATTAGCACCTTCCCTATCTTTAACAGGCACAATGTCAAGAAGTACGGAAAAGAAAAGAACTTGAACTCCAAATACTGACAGAAGCCATCCGCTGCTGGGAGGGAGAGGACATTAAAACACTGGGCAATGTAATTTACATGTCCCAGGTCATGATTCAGTGTGCTGGAAGTGAGGTAACGCAGTTCAAGTTTTCATTAAATATTTTTCTGTTCCTCTCTTGCAACTACAATTAACAATGAATAATAGATTGTACGCGGTAGAAACAAGAAGACCACTCCAAGAAAAAAAATATAGACTGAACAAATTTTATGTAGAATTTTGTTTAATCTAAGTGTCCTTATAAATGGGGGAAACTACTTTAAGATGTACAAGCTCTGCTAAAAGCTGACTAAATCGTATAGCCAGATAGAGTTGTTGGAAACATTATAAAGTCTTAAGGGGTTGTAAGAGAGTCCAAAGTGCAAATTAAAGAGAATTTTCTCTGTGTATTGGTTACATTACAAAATAATTTGCCACGGTAGCTATTACTACATGTAAAAACAATTTGGAAATACTTATTTTATGTTGCTGTTGTCCCAGACATACTCCTCCTTGGTTGATGGGGTTTTTGGACACCTTCCTCAAATATTAAATATTAAAAAGACAAAAATCAGGGGACTGAGTGACTCTGGGGAATCGTAATGCCTTTCACCTTGAGGTCATTGGTTTAATACCAGCTCTGCTTTGTAGTGATCGGAAATCTTTACTTTCTGACCCATGTGCAGTGTCCTATATAAAATAACTGAAGATCTCTGTCTCAATTTCCTAATACACAAGCAACCACGTCACAAAAACCATCACCACAGTTGACACTAATTGATAGGCTTGTTGGCAGAGAGGCCAAAGAACTGACTGGTCCTGAATTATGAGTTACTCTCTAGGGGTGGTCTCTGTGTCACGATCGAGGCCGGACCTATAGCCTGCTAAATTGAAGTGGGAAGGCAGGGAAAAACTCAAGGAGGGGGTTGCAAAGTTTTCGCTTAGAAAAATTTAAAATATCAGATGCACTATCCTGAATTTTAGAAGATTTTAAAACCATTTAAAATCAAAGCTTGCACCAAACAAAGTAATGGTACAAATCTAGATTTCTGCCATAGGGCAACTTGCCACTGTAGCAAGTTAGGTTCTTTTATAACACTCATAAACATATGTCTTACCCAAAAAAAACCCAGACTCCCTCAAATACTCTATGTTTTATCTCTTATCAAATGCATATGAAAACATTGGGCTGGATCCTCAGCTCAGGTCACTTAGCTTATTGGCCATGAATTTATAAGTAGCTATGCATTTTATCCCAACTGAGGAACTGGCCCATAGTATACACAAATATTGAAAAACTCCATTTAGAATACTTTGGATTAAGAGAACTTTTAGGAGGGGCAGAGAGGGAAAATGGTAAATATTGTGCTTAAAAAGAAAAACAACTCCTAAATAGAGATAGCTAGCATGAATGGAATGTCTCATATGCAACTGGAATCCCTTGAGTGGCAGTGTAGTCAGTTGCTACTGTTGAGGTTTATTTCTTCAAGTAACTTGCATTATAAAAACCTGAATACAAGAGCTTGTCACAAACCTTTTTGAACAGAAAATTGAGTGCAGTTTGACTCCTCTTATTGCTAAGTACATATAGGTTTAATTTTGCTAAAAGTACAGTAGTATTGGTACTACACCAGTGAATGTTTTAAATAAAAAAAAGTTAGGGTCTACTGCCCTATGTTTATTTTATTTTTAATTATTTTCTTTGTTTTTTCATAAGGAAAAGAATGAAAGATATCTTCTTCTGTTCCCTAATATTTTGCTTATGTTGTCTGCCAGCCCTAGGATGAGTGGGTTTATCTATCAGGTAAAACAGATGTTTTAACCATGGTTATTTACAGCAAACTTAAAAAAAGCTTTCTAAACTTCTTTTCACTTCTCTTTCTATATGTATTCAGTATGTATATGTACTCTGAGAGGCAGAATTGTCCAGCTATTGGGATCCTGGACTGAGAGTCAGGAGACCTAAGTTCTGTTTCTGCCACTGATCTGCTATATGAATGTAGGCGAGTAACTTCATCTCTGTCCTATTGTTTCCCTACTACTGATACTTTCTTTTGTTAAGTGCTGTTAGATTTATAAAGGAAAACACTATAGAAGAGCTTATTAATAATAATACATAAACTGTTAAGCATCCAAGTTGAGAAGTCAAGCACTCAGAAGTCAGGAAATGCCAAAATTAAGGTTGCCCATGCAACCTTCATTCAGTCTCCTTACGTGTATGCATTATGATGCAGTCTTTAATTCTATAATCACATACTATTTTTTTTCCAGAAGTCCCCTTTTTCATTTAGTGTTTTTTATAGTCCACATTCACAGTGTGGCCCCAGGCCTTATTTAACGTTCACTGTCCAAACTCTGCACTGCATTAAAAAATTACTAACTTCCTTATGGGTGTTTCTGTGATGCTGTCACCGTAATAACTGAGTGCTTAACAGTCATTAATGAATTTATCTTCACAATATCCCAGTGAAGTGAGGTCGACGCCTAGGACTGAATTTACTTCGCATTATACAACACACATGTTCGAAGCTCAGCTTCCATTGACTTCAGTTGCAGCAGCAAGTGCTCAGCATTTCTGTAAATCTGGCCCCCGGTGTCTCATGTTAGGCACACTGAAAATAAGGAACATGCAGTTGGTGGCCACCTATGAAAAGTTTGGTTATTCTTTGAGTGGTGAGCCCAATGGCCATTCACTGTGGGCGTGCACACACGCCAGGCACACAAGACAGGAAGATTCTTTTCTAGCAGTGGGCGTTGGGCTGTACCTGCACACTGCACCTCCTTGTGCTCCGAACTAAGGGCATAAGGAGCAGCGCGGACTGACCGCCTCTCCAGTTCCTTTCTACTGCTCATGGTACAAGATGGAACTTCACCAGTGTCCTCGGCTTTGCTAGTGTTCCTGCCTTCAACTCAGGTTTCTTTGTAAACAGTTATTTTCTGTAGTTAATTAGTTAGTTAAATAATGTAGTTAGTTAGTTTGAGGTTAGTTTCTTGGCTTCAATTCCTGTTTGGGCTGCCCTCCGGTCTTCCTGGTTAGTGATTCCCAGGCCTCCTGCCTGTACTGTCTTGGGAGTCTCGTATGTGTGAGCCAAGTGTGAGCTTCGTTGTTCTTTCCAACCTTGTCTGGAACAATCTCACAAATTCCAAGTTAGGAGGCATCTCATGGAGCTCTCCATGAAGCCACAGCCAGACCCTGGGACTTCTGACTCCCCTGTCCATTGGTGTGATCTGCCTGTTAGCGCCCCTCCAGACCCGGTGCTTCCCAGTCCTGGGTCATCTGAGTCCAGACTTAAGCTCTCTAGCAAGCAGAGACGGGAGAACAGAAAGGAAAAACAGCCTCATAAGAAGTGAGAGAAATCCCCTCCTAAATTCTCTAAGAGATCTGCCTTCCTTCTACCCCTTCTAAGTCAGGCACAGAAACTTTGTGCCCCAGTATGGGTGTGTCTGGAGCTCCCGGGGAGCATCGGCCAGTACCAGCAGTACTGAGAGCCAGGACACCCAAACACTGTCCCACCTATGTAAGGGAATGGTCTGGCCCAGCATCAGCAAAGGAGAGGAGAGAGTGGTCACCCTCTGCACAAGTGGTTCTGCACTGCAAGAAGAAGAGAGATTTGCCACTGCCAACACCTACTGCCATCCCAAATCTGTACCATTGGACCTATCTGTGCATAGAAGCCCCTCCTGTTCTCTACTGGGAGTCAGAAGTCCCAGGGTCTGGCTGTGGCTTCATGGAGAACTCCATCAAATACGTCCTAATTTAGAATTTGAGAGATGGCTGCATACAAGG
Source organism: Emys orbicularis (assembly GCF_028017835.1). NCBI lineage: Eukaryota > Metazoa > Chordata > Testudines > Emydidae > Emys > Emys orbicularis. The sequence goes on along the minus strand of NC_088683.1, from coordinate 258,898,480 downwards.
TTGGAAAGGACCTAATGGTTTATACCGACCTGGAGTCGATGCTTCTCTCAGATCTGGTAATCTCCAAACAGCTTCCTACACAGTTGGTATGCCACTCGCCAGTCCCTTCCACCAGCCATGGCATCAAGCTGCCAGCACCAGTAATGCACCACTCACCAATTCCATCTGCCAGCCGTGGCATCTCAAGGCATGTGGTACAAATGGCTCCACCCGTGGACGCTGAGGACTCTTATTCCTCTAGTGAGTTTGCAACAGAGGATGTTGCACTGGCCATTCCAGTGGTCTCAAGCCAGGACACTAGCCCGACAGGGGTTCCAGAGTCTCATGGGTGCCCTGTCACCTCCCACAAGTCATACTGTCGGGCCCAGGACCAGAGGTTCTCTTCACCTCTGTGCCCATACAACCCTACATTCTGGTCCTATTAAGGTGCTTTGGATCCTTACAGTAGGCCTTCTGGCTACATGGGATTGGAGCAGGAATATGGTCAGAGATCACCTCAAGGGAAGAGCCCCAATTCCCTCATGAGCGCTATGAGGAAGAACGGCCCAACCAGCGAGTACTGCCCAAACCAGCTATGGTTCTCTCCTATTCATCTCCTGATGAAACAATGACGCCAGCCCCCCCTTCGCCACCTAATGATTATACCTCCTGAAGAGGCTCAATGTATAGGTTCCTCTGGAGGAAGTTCAGGACCTTACTCGCAAGCTTCTAGACATTCTGCAGACTACAAGCCCTGTCGAGGTGGCGCTTCCCATCAACAAGGCCATACTGGAATTGTCTGAGGCTGTTTGGCACACTCCAGCAGCCTACGCCCCAACTCCAAAAAGAACATTGAAAAGATACTCTGTTTCACCTAAACGGGGGACAGAATATCTGTTTTTTCCACCACATCCCAAATTCACTGGTGTACAGGCTGTTACAGAGCACAGTCATCTAAACTAGCTTTGGTCTTCCCTTTCCAAGAAGAGTGCAAAAATAACTGGACCTTCTCAGGAGAAAGAATTTCTCTTCCACCAGCTTCCTATTTTTGATAGTATAATATGACTTTATTAATTATCATAACCTGAGTTCACTAGCATACTTTCTCATGAGCTCAGATCAAAGTTTCAGGCTATCCTGGATGGGAGGAAGCTCATAGCCTGGTTGTTCCTCCAGGCATCACTAAATGTAGTTGATACCACTTCCCACTCCAAGACAACTTCGGTAGTCATCAAGTGGGCTTCTGGGTTTAGTTCCTCGGGGTTCCCTAAGGATGTCCAAGCAAGAGTGGAGGATCTCCTCTTCTGTTCAGGGGGAAAAAAAAGATGAATCATTTCACTTACTCAGAGATTCCTGGGCTACCCTCCGATCCCTAGGGATTTTACACTCCAATTCCTTGGAGGAAGTACTCTAAACCACCTCCTTACAGACAGCGTCCCACTCCCCAGCCCTTTTTCCATCAATGGGCTTATGAGCCACCCAGGACTGGCTGACATTGCTTATGAGCCACCCCTGTCATTAATTCCTCCTCATCAGCAACCCCTTGCCAAGAAGTCATTTTGATGGGATCATCGAGAGCCACTAGCCTGTCACCACACAGCTGGATACTCCCACCCACTTTGGTGGCCGCCTTCCGCTTCTTCCCAGTGAGCAACATAGCAGACAAGATGGTCCTGGAGATCATCTCCATGGGTACATGATAGAATTTACTTCTGTCCCTACACCAAAATCCCCTTCCCCATCCCTCTTCAGGGACCCATCTCATGAGAGTTTTCTCAGATAGGAGATAGGCTCCCATCTTCAGCTAGGAGCCGTAGACCCCATTCCTCTTCAAGGTTTCTATTTGAGATACTTCCTCGTTCCCAAGAAAAAGGGCAGATAGACCCATCCTAGGATTTCAGACTACTGAATGTCTTCATAGCCGTTTGAGATTAAGGATGATTATCCTAGTCTCTACAATCCCCTCCCTCAACAAAGGCGACCCATTTGCAGTTCTCAATTTGAAAGAAGCCTATTTTCATATAGACATTCACCCTGTCCAGAAGAAGTTTCTCTGCTTTACGGTGGGCTTAGATCATTACCAGTATAGAGTCCTTCCCTTCAGTGTCTTGATGGCCCCAAGGACATTAATGAAGGTACTCTCTGTGGTAGCAGCATACTTGCATTGCCAGGGCAGCCTTGTGTTTCCTTATCTTGATGACTGACTTCTCGCAGAGTAAACATCTCAGGAAGTCCAGTGGACAGTACACTCCCTCCTCAGCCTCCTGCAATCCTTAGGGCTTCAAGTAAAGCTAGAAAAAGTCCACTTCAATTAGAGTGCCTCTGGGCTTGACTTCAGTCAGAGCTTGCTTACCTCAGGACAGGTTCCTCATGATGACAGACCTCCTTGCCCAGCTCTGACTGAGTCCCCAGACGACAGCTTGTCCTGTCTGGTCCTTCTTGACCACATGGGCGGCTGCATGTGCATAACACCCTTCTCCAGGCTCCTCCTTCGTTGCTTTCAGGAATGGCTATGCACAGTATAAGTGAGTTGTGAACCCTCAGATCGTTCTGTCTTCTTTCACCTGGTGGGAAAACGAGAAAGTCCCCTCTATCCCTTAAAGAAACTAATCACATGCACCTAGATTGGGGAGCACATCTGGACAACCAAGTAGCGCAAGGTTCTTGGACCCAACAGGAATCTGAGCTACACATCAGTCTACCTGAACTTTGAGTAGTGCAGGAGGCTTGCAGAAGGTTTCTGCGTTTCCCACATTTCCATTGTGTTCTGGTCATGTTGCACAACTTAACCACAGTTTTATACATAAACAAGCGCAGGGGGTAGCAAGGTCTGCCCATGTTTGCACAGAGGCCATCAGGCTCTGGAATCGGTGCCCCTGACACCAGGTCGCCCTCTCAGCAGTGCGCTTTCCCAGAATAATGAACACCTTAGCAGACAGTCTCAGCAGACATTTCCACAGGCAGCACTATTGGGAACTTCACAGCTCAGTGGTACTGAACATCTTCCAGCTTGGGGGGTGGGGGAGGAGTCACCGTCATGGGACTTCTTTGCACTCCGGGTAAACAAGAAGTCCAGCCTATTGCTCCTGTGCTGTTCAAGGGCACATTTCCAGAGGGGATTCATTTCTGGTTCAGTGGTGAGAGTCACTAATGTATTCTTTCCCTCTCGCCTCCCTCTTACTTTGAGTCCTGAACAAGTTTAAACAGGACAAATTGACAGCGATTCTGGCAGCACCTACATGGCTGAAACAGTTTTGGTTTACCGGCATCCTCCAGATGTCCCTGCAGATGTGTCCATGCATCTGCTTGCACAGTTGCTGAACCTCCTGTCTCAGGATGAAGGCAGAACCATCCATCCCAGCCTGATATCCATCTACCTAGCAGCTTAGTGTTTGGATCAGCATCAAGCAGGGAAATATTGTGCTCAGAGGCTGGTCAGTTCATTCTCAAATCAGCAGAAAGGCTTCCACAAGAAAATACTATCCTGCCAAGTGGAAGAGATTCTCCATCTGGTGCATCGCCAGGTAGCTCCACTAGACTCTGGAATCCGTGCCATCTTGAAATATCTTCTCTCCCTCAAGTCACTGGGACTATCCATTAGTTTGTTGCACATGCATCTGGCAGTGATCAATGCTTTCCGTCCTCTGACAGATAACTGCTTGATATTCACCCACCCTACAACTATGAGGTTTCTAAAAGGTCTAGTCCGAACCTTCCCTCCAGTATCAGCACTGAATCCTAACTGAGACCTCAGTCTACTTCTGTCAGCACTTACGAATCTGCCATTCAAGCCCTTGGCCCCTGCTCCTTTCCCCATCTTTCCATGGAAAGTAGCCTTCCTAATGGGAATTACTTCTGCTTGGAGAATAGGGGAGCTTATGATGCTTATGGCAGACACTCCCTATATGGTGTTCATAGGGATAAAGTGTCCCTAAGGTTACTTCTCAGGTTCATCACAAAGGTTCCTCCGAATTTCACCTGAATCAGACCATACATCTACTGGTGTTCTATACAAAATCTCACATCACTAGAGAAGACAGAACCCTTAATTCTTTGGTTGTTCATGGACCGTCTATCTGCAGTGGACAAAGCTCCTTAGAAAATTCCCAAGATTGTTCATCTCCTTCACTGAAGGGATGAAATTTTATCACAAAGGCTGTTGAAATGGATTTGGGGCTGTATTTGGCTGCGTTTTGAACAAATGGAAACCCATCCTCCTCAGGGGCGGAGGGCTCATTTGAATACAGCGCATGCTACCTCTGTAGCTTTTCTCCAAGGTGCACCTTTCCAAAAATCTGTAGAGTTGCAACATGGTGCTTACTACGCACCTTTACCGGGCACTATGCAGTGGTCCAGGTTACCTCAGCAGGTATATCCTTTGATTCAACAGTCCTGTATTCCGTCGTGCAGCACGGGTCCTCGCACCCTCCTCCTCAATGAGTACTCTTGTGAGTTGCCTACGGTGAATACCCATAGGGACCAGCATTTGAAAAAGCAAAAATAGGTGAATATTTGTGGAATTTCCATTTGTATATATACCTATTTACACTGGAAACCTGATTCTAAGAGTTAGTCATCCAGTTAGCACACAGAACATACCATGTGGCCTATATATCCCATCAAAAGAGCTCAAATGTTGAATACTGAATACTTGAATGAGCTTCAGGCCAAAAATTATGTGCAGAAATTATTGAATCATCTTAATTTAATAATAAGTAAACATGAGAAACCTGCAGTCTGCTTGCAGACCATTTTAGGTCAGAAAAAGAAGTGTAATTTGTTGACTATGTTATTCACTGTGAATTACATGCCCAGTTCTGTTTAAAACCTTGGTACTCTTGCATAAAGTGATGTTATAGCCTTTGATGACAAGAAGGGACAGGTCCTCAGTTTTACATGCTATTAGAAAGACACCTCCACTGTATCATAGGGTCTGCTGGCATCATGCTGGTGTCTTGGTTCAGTACTGTCTCAGATAGAAGTTCCATCTACAGTACTGAATTATCAACTTCACTAAGTATGGAACTCGGGTGGAAATATGTGTTCCTAGTAGGTCTCAAATCCACAGATGGTCAAGGTCCTCTCTTGGTGAATTTGCATTGTAATGTATTTACATGCACTACCCATAGCTTGGGCAGATTTCAAATTGACTCATGATATTAAGCACAGAAGTTGTTCTTGGCACAAAAAGCTATGTAATTTGGTTATCCTTTTTCCATGGAATTTTAAATATTATTGCTGATCTAATGTGTACGTTTCAATTTACTGGTTTATCATCTGTTTGCCTGTTTGAATTATGCATATTTTAAATGTATATATGTTTAGCTATTAAACATCTTTGGGTTTTTAAAAAGAAAAAGAAAAAAACATGTTATGACTTTTCTAGGGAAAACTGCCAATGACAGGAATGACCATCACAAAGCTAGAAGACAGTGAAAATCACAAAAATGCATTTGAAATAGCAGGTAATGTTCATGAGCATTTCTATTGATTTGTTTTTGTTTATCATAGAAACATAGGGTTGGAAGGGACCTCAGGAGCTCATCTAGTCCATCCACAGCGCTGAGGCAGGATTAAATACAACTCGATCATCCCAGTTCATCTTACCTGTTCTTTAAAACCTCCAATGACGGGGTTTCCACAGCCTTCCTAGGTTTAAAATTAAAAAAAGAAAAGACTGCCCATCCCGGCTGTGTGTGCCCTTGACACTGAGTTTATTTTGTATAATTTTAACTCCACAGTTCTCTCCCGTGTACCCCAAGCAGCACATTTTATATTAAGCATAAGCTCTTCCCTATGCCCCTGTCCCCATCAACACAATTGCCTAGACCCTCACAAATCTCTTCTCCCCCTCTTCCCTTTAAAAGCAAGGAAGAAAAGACAAGCCTTGCAGCCTGTCTCTAACAGTCAGCAAATTCAGGCTACTACTTTGGACCAAGAAAGGAAAAAAATTCTAGAAGGTCTCTAATAGAGAACTTTCTACCAGAAGCGAACTCCCATCACCAAGGGGCCTCAGCTCAGGTTTCTCCACTGGTGGTTTGTCATGGGGAGAGAGGCAGTTGCTTAGGTATATTCCTGGCCATTTATTGTTTTATAGGTCAACACCAACAGCTTACAATTGCCCCAGAAACCAAAAGGATCCAGTGCAGGTTACTGAAGACAAGTTTTACGTGCTCCCAGAAAAATATACTGCATAGCAAGTGGGCTGCTCTGCTGAATTCTGCACCTGCTTCAGTTTCTGAGTAAATTTAAGATGTAGCCCCAAGTAGATTCTGTTGAAATAGTTTAATCTCAGGGGGATGAAGGTGTCACGAGGGTCACAAGGTCTACAGCCAAAAGAATGGTTACAACCTCCTGGCTATATGACGAGGGAGAAAAAGCCAAAGCTAGTTATTGCCGCTACCAATTGCTGCTTTCAGAGGCAGCTGAAAATCTAACCTCACATACCTTGTAGCAAACCAGAACAACCAAGGACCGCCCACCCACCCTCTCGCTCACTCTCTTCTCAGCTAGCAGCACTGACGTTGTCCTCATAATGCCCTCCAGTTGCTTCCCCCCAGGTGATCAACTCTCACCCCAGTTTTATTATCTAGATTAAGTGTCAGGCAGCCAGACTGGATCAGTTCCCCCAGTCTCCCTTAAACATTGAGTAGTGCAATCCACTGTTCTGGCCAGGTCAAATGAAATGGAAACTTTAAACTGTGTCATCCGCATGCTGAAGATTCAGCAATCCATGTCTCCTCACTAACTGTGTGCCTTAATCTTGTGTATAGCTGTAATTGTATAGAGTCTAGGGAGAAACTATAAGGTTAGATGATATATGCAGAGTTGTTGTAGCCATGTCGGTCCCAGGATATTAGAGAGTCAAGGTAGGTGAAGTAATATTTTTTATTAGATGCTGTTTTTTGATTGCTTGATTGTTTGTTTTTGGTGGAGGGGCCTCATCTGTGTTTCTCAATAGAGACCAAGATGACTTTAATTGCTAGATCAATTTCTTTGTATAAACTTTCCTAAATAAAGATTGCAAAATGGCCTGTGTCTATAAAGACAGACATCTGAAGAAAAATCTATCACAGTGAGGAAAGGGGTTGAAATATCATTCCTTCGGACAGAAATTATACTTTTAAGTCTTTGTTCAGCCCTTAGGTACTACAAGGATTCAGTGCGTGACAAAAACTGATTACTATTTTTGTGTTTCTAAAGAATAAATAAAGTTGTTTTTTAGACTTTCTAAATCTTGTGTTTTCTTCTAGGAAATATGATTGAGCGGATATTAGTATCATGTAACAACCAACAAGATTTGCATGAATGGGTGGATCATTTGCAGAAGCAAACCAAAGTTACAACTGTTGGGAATCCCACTATTAAACCTCATTCTGTGCCATCTCACACCGTAAGAAATACTTTAGTCATAGGGGCTGAAACAAACAAGCATTTGCTTGAGTTGTAAGGAGAAAGATTATCTGGATTATAAATCTCATACTACTATGTAAATCATTCTAATTTTTTTTTCCACCAGTAACAGGAACCAGATGTTTTAATTGACCCAATTTGTTGTTTACCCAATTTGCTTTATATATTTTCAAAATTAGAAGAAAGGTTTGGTCACTCATGCACAGATACAAAATATATTAATGTAATTTAACAGTTTGGCTTCAAGAGATAAAAAGAAAACCCCCAGGAAATTCGTGGTTAAGGCTGAGACTCCATCTCTAGCTTTTTGTTGTTATGCCTGAATATTGCATTTGATATTTTCCTTTAATTGTCCTTAGAATAATGGGTTATATTGCATCACCATGGCAAAGCAGGTTAAGACTGGTGTGGAAACTTTTTTCATTACAACATTTTTTTCTGATTAAAAATGCTTCTTTTTCAAAATGTTGTTTTTGATGAAAGTGTTGATTTTGGCTAATGTTCCTGCAGGGCAAAGAAACTTCTAAATGAAAAAAAATGTTAGGGTATGTCTACACTACGAAATTAGGTTGATTTTATAGCAGTCGATCTTTAGAAAGCGATTTTATACAGTTGATTGTGTATGTCCCCACTAAGCGCATTAAGTCGGCGGAGTGCGTCCTCAATACCATGGCTAGTATCGACTCACGGAGCGGTGCACTGTGGGTAGCTATCCAGAGCAGTCACATTGGAGCACTCTGGGATAGCTCCTGGAGGCCAATAATGTTGAATTGCGTTTGCACTACCCCAAATTCGACCCAGCAAGGTCAATTTTAGCGCTACTCCCCTCGCCGGGGAAGAGTACAGAAGTCGATTTTAAGAGCCCTTTAGGTCGACGGACCGGGGTTGGTTGTGTAGATGCATTGCTTATAAAATTGACCTAATGCAGCTAAATTTGACCTAACTTCGTAGTGTAGACCAGGGCTTAGTTTTGAAAAACCTTACTTTTGGGAAATTCTGAAGTATCATTTTGAATTATAATTTATTTTATAGCTTTTTTTCATTTGTATATTATTTTTACATCATTTCATAATATGTCAGTAAGAGCCATGCACAATTTACATTGCTGTTTTTGACGTGTCATAATATGACATTCTATTCTTATTTTAAATTTTATGTTAACTATTATATTTCATGTATTTTATTTGTGTCAGATTGTTTCATTACAACACAGAGGAGACACTTGGACCTAGAAAAGAAGATAAAATGTTTCAGTCTGCACTAAGTAGCAGCTGTCTACAATGATTTTAAAAATAAAATATAAAATAAGATATTTCAACTATTATATTATGCCATATTATGATGTCACTAGTAGTACTAGTGGACATGTTATGAAATAATGGAAAATTAATGGAAAAATGGAGAACATGTTAACAAAATTTGTAACAAAATTCTGAAATGAAAATTTTATTAAACTGATTTGCAGGCAATTTGGAAAATATTTGTTCTGATTCAGTTCAAAAATTTCCAAATGTCACCACAAACCAGAACTTTTGAGTTTCAATCTGCTCTGCAAGTAACTTCCTGGCAATTCTAAATTTGAGTGAGTTAAGCTAAATTGTTCTTTTGCGCTCACTCTTTAAATGTGAAGCGTGAAAGGAGTGTGAGCAAGGATTTCATAGCTGTTGTGGTTCAATACATACTGTTTGTGTGGTAGACAATAATAGTTTCTTGAATGAAATTATGTTCTGTTGTGTCAATAATTATTATTCAGCTTTTAAAACTGTGCTAGTTGGAGCTGTAGTAAATAGAAATGTTAGGTAGCCAGTGTAAATGATTTTGTCTGTTTTTGAAAATTACTTTTTGACTCGGCAGCTTCCTTCTCATCCAGTAACACCATCCAGCAAACATTCAGACAGCAAACCAATACCACTGACTCCTGCATACCACACGCTTCCACATCTTTCACATCATGGGACTCCACATACCACTATAAACTGGGGACCTCTGGAACCTCCTAAAACTCCCAAACCTTGGAGCTTGAGCTGTTTACGACCTGCACCTCCACTACGGCCATCAGCAGCTCTCTGTTATAAAGAGGTGAGGTATTGGAACCCAGAAATGTTACCATAAAAGTACAGGACTACACTAAGAGGTGTAACTCAGTTCTTTTCATATCATGATCTTATATAGTTCTGTATGTGTGTTTATATTGTGTATGTTTTCACTTCATCTAAGTTAACACTGAAACAGTGGTAATTGATTAGTGCCCACTTGTATTCATTATTATTATCATCATCATCATCTATTGGGGCAGATGGAGTGGAAATCCTCTGCATTCATGCATCCCTATCTGAGCCATGAAGATTTTCTCCTAGTTTTTTTTTTCCTACTTCCCATATACCTAGTTCTCTGTATCCTGCTCTACTTCTACTATCCCTCTGGTCCGATAGGGTGCGAGAAACACCTTTTGCAGTGAGACAATGCTATTTTAAAATTGACCAGTCAGTGTCATGAGTGAGCAAAGTGAGACATTCTCTCAGTAACCCCGGAGATCGCAGTGTTGCCACTGCTTGCTGGTGAATGGAGAAAGAGTCCAGAATCAGCAATCTAACTGGCATTTCCTACTTCATAGGAATCTCAAATAATTTTGAATATCTACAATTGTTATGACTAATTTCATTCCTGAATATTAAACTGTTGTTTACATGCACTTAGTAAACCTTTAAATTTAATCCTAGAAGTTATAGTATATGACTTTTTGTGCATCAACTTCAAATTATGGTATCATTTATGATGACGCATAATGATTCTTCGTTCTTTTTTATACCCCACCCCGCATCCTTTAATGTTGCAGATTTTAATCTTGGCTGTAAAAAAAAAAATACAAAATTATTTTTATTAAGCCACAAAAGGATGGCAGTGGTAGACAAACTTGTTCTTATCACTAAATTTTGCCCGTCTGTAAAAATGAGGAATATTTAAAATGTTTGGTTTATGCAGAATTTGGTGGTGCGTGTAATTTGATGACAGAGGCCGCTGTGTCTAGTAAATTAAGCCAGAGATTCTATTACTGACTTGCTGTGAGACCATGGGTAACTCACAGCCACTGTGTCTCTGTATTTACAAGCTGTAAAATGGGGGAAATAGTGTTTAGTCACTTTGGTAAAGCATGCTGAGATCCTGTGATGGGGGTGCACTATAAAAGGGCAAGGTAATAGGCATATGGCAGAAAAGTATTATACTTTATTCAGAAGCAATATTAAACCTGTGTTGAAAAGCTTGTTTCATGCATTGTCATAGTTCTGATTTAAAGTTAAGAACAGTTCCCAAAGGAGTGTGCACAATTGTTCCTGCAAATATCTTGAGTGTGCATGCAGGAGATGAGTTTTTATGGGCAGAAATTGGAATTTTTTGCAGGCACACAAATTGTGCTCTCTGTTTAAAAAATGGGGTCAATCTTTTGACAAACACTTGTCACTCATGAAACACTTTTAGCAAAAAAAACACCCCAAAAGGAATGTGGGGAGAGAGATGGCCTTTAATTTGAAGGTTAAACATTTTGGCTTAATTACTACATTAGCTTATTCAGCTGCAGTGCATGTCCATCTTTTAAATTAAATATAAGTGAACTTCTTTCATGCATTGGTATGTATAACATTTATTTAATTCTTAAATGTGGCAACATTTCACTCATCTTTACAGTGCTTAGTATATGACTGAATGTTTGAAACCTATCTTCATCCTCATTGGTCTTTGTCCTGCTCATTCATCTTTTCACTTTCTTGTTCTACACATGTATAGAGGCTGTCTTGTATTCTGAAGGTAAGGGGTAGATCAGTATGTATTTTGTATCCCTATACACTAGCATGACTCACTATAGAGTGGAAGTGTTGAATCTCTGTCACTGTATTCTTTTGCTGTAGTTCTCTCTTTTCAAAGCTATAACAAGCACTCTTCAAATTTTGATTTAAAGAAATAGATGTGTATAACTTACCAACCTTCCACTTCGGGCTTGTTTTATCTGCTTCTAAATAAGATGGGTCTACCTCTCAAAAGTTAAGAAAAATACTTTGTGTCCCACTTGCCATTGTTCCCTTTGCTCTAGCTCCCAGACAGCCTGCATACTTACAGAAGCATTGCTATGTATTTCTGTTATTAGGACTAGAAGAATAACATGCAAACAGCCAATGGGGTTGGGGGGAATAAATGGATTCAAGTAAACCTGAAATATGCAAAAAATAATATTAGCCAGCAAAATTTTGATGTAGCTTTATAAGATTTTTATAATTAACAGCTACTTGAACACAAATTAAAATTTCAGCATTTGGAATCTTTTTTTTAAAAAAAGAAGCTTTACTTTTTCTTTTCTTTTCACCCAGGATCTCAGTAAAAGCCCTAAAACCATGAAAAAGCTGCTTCCCAAGCGTAAGCCTGAACGGAAGCCATCAGACGAAGAGTTTGCACTGAGAAAAAGTAAGTAATACTGAATAAATATCTGTGTATTCACAAGGTGCTAGTGTATATAAAAAGAAAGTTGCAGAGAAATGGATGGTATTTTATTTTTTTTCCCCAATGAAAACTGCAATTTTCAGCTTTCTCTAGGTACCAATACTTCCAGTTTGCTGTTTATACTAATTGGCAACAAGCAAATAAATAAATAATAGGAATGGTTTGTACTGAAATTATCTCAATATATTGGAAAATCATTTCTTAACTCTCTGGTTAATTTTTTACTCTGTCAGTAACTTTATGAAGTGAAAGAAAGTACTGTAAATTTGAGTACAGTAACTTTAGGTCTGTGAAGAGCAATTTAGAGTTTTAAAATAGTATCCTACCTTCCCAAGATATAATTAAGTATGTAAACTATTTAATTGATTGTTTTCAAAGTTCCCATTGAGTTGGAGATTTGAAAGCAGATACCTACAGGTCCTGGTACTGACACTGATGTCTTTCAGGGTAGGTCATTTTTTAGGTCTAACAGCTGTACTGATATTTCCTTAGAAACAGGGTATTTTCTGTATGTCATTTATTTGTGACAGAGGTTAGTGAAAAATCTGGACTTTCCTGTTCCATAGGCTATAAAACAAAGCTAGAGAAGTTTCCAAGGAACAAGATGGGTTTATAGATAAAGAATATCCTAAAGAACAAAAGCTTAAGCTAGTTTAGAGGGAGCATTGGCAGCATAATAGAAGTGTGGGGGAGTAGGAAGGATGAAAGAAAAGACAAGTGTTAATAACTGTGTTATCCGGGGGGGAAGTCTTTATTCTACTGTCTTAACTTCAGTCCAGTTCTGTCTGTTTAGTGTGTACTAATATATCCTGATTCACATGTGCGAATGGATAAGTAACGTTTGTGATAACAGGGGTCTGTGCGGTGCTTAAAATAATTAAGCCATTTAGATTGATCTAGTTCATGTACTCAAACCACATTTGCTTTCCTCAGTTTTTGTCTACTTCTGTATCCTTAAGTTGTGGGCTTCTTAGAAGAGACACCTATCTTGAGTTTGTGGAACATGTGAAGCACATAGTGAATGCTGTCATAAAGAATCACCATACTTTGAGTTGAGAAGGAATTTTTCCCATGACACTGTGACGGGTTCGGTCACAGAGATCCCCTTGGGACTGTCACCTGATGGGCTGAAATTACCTCTGAGCCCGTTTTCCCTGCCAGCTTGGGACTTCCAGAACCCTGTCTTGTTGAGCCAGACAGACTAGCCTGCTGCAACACAGACCCAGGGTCTGTTCCACGCCTCCAAAGATGCAGACTTAACTGAAAACAGCTCAGCAGGTTACTTATCTCCAGCACGCAGACACCCAGCTCCCAATGGGATCCAAACCCCAAATAAATCCGTTTTACTCTGTATAAAGCTTATACAGGGTAAATTCATAAATTGTCCGCCCTCTATAACACTGATAGAGAGATATGCACAGCTGTTTGCTCCCCCAGGTATTACTCACTTAACCTGGGTTCATTAATAAACAAAAGTGATTTTATTAAGTATAACTAGTATGATTTAAGTGGTTTCAAGTAATAACAGACAGAACAAAGTAAGTCACCAAGCAAAATAAAGCAAAATCACACAAGTCTAAGCCTAATACATTAAAAAGCTGTCTCACCCTCAGAGATGTTCCAATAAGCTTCTTTCACAGACTAGGCTCCTTCCTAGTCTGGGCCCAGTCTTTTCCCCAGTACAGTCCTTGTTAGTTCCAGCAGACATCCTAGGTGGAAAGCAGGGGCTTTCTCATGACTGACCACCTCTTTGTCCTGCTTCACCCCCTTTTATAGCTTTGGCAAAAGGCAGGAATTTTTTGTCTCTCTGGGTCCCCACCCCTCCTTCTAAATGAAAAAGTGCCAGATTTAAGATGGATTCCAGTATCAGGTGACATGATCACATGTCCTGTGAGACCCCAGCCTCCATTCTTCCTGGGCTGGCCCACACATACACAGGAAGGTTTGCAAGTAAACAGAGCCATTTACAGTTCATTGATTCTGAAGCACTCTTAATGGCTTCCACTTAATATGTTTACATCAGTAATACAAGTTTATATCTTGTTCTCCTAATTTCAGACATAGAAATAATACATTCAAACAAATAGGATGAACACACTCAGTAGATTATAAGCTTTGTAATGATACCTTACAAGAGACCTTTTGCATAAAGCATATTCCAGTTACATCATATTCACATTCATAAGCATATTTTCATAAAGCATATGGAGTGCAACATCACAGACACCACTTGCTGAACTACAATGGGAGCTTTCTCTTCCCCTAGGATGTGCTGTGGATTTCCTATGGCAGGAATTTAGGTTAGTGAAGGGAATGATATGTTGTTTACACGTGTTGATGGAAACTTTAGTTGAGTAGTATGTGGATAGCTGATTTGTTTTACTTGCAAGTTTACTTGCATGACACAGTCGGGCTATAAAGCTTGGGCTGTTTGTTTTTAATGTGACAGCTGCATAAGCAAGCATCCCTCTCACTAGAACCTTGCATATGGATGGAATGAAAGACAGTGGAGAAGACATTAGTCCTCCTCAAGAAAGGACCTTGTTACCAAGCACAGATACAGGGCCTCCCCTGAAGAAACTTGTTCCTTCCTTTTTTATATATATACATATAGTTGGAGAGTTTCAGGCTTGAGCTTTTCCAATAAAAGTTGTGGCTTTGGCCTTTTAAACCAATTCCAATGTGTTGTCTTCTACATCATACCAAGACATCTTGTCAATGTCCTTAGTACAGATTGGCCCAATAAAATATTTCAAAAGTTAGTTTTGTTGTTGCATTCTGTGGTGGTTGTAACTGGATACAGCATATACACGGCCCTTTAAGGAATCCACATTGTGTGAGTTTGTTTGAAGTAGTTTTAGTATAATTTTATTAACCAAGTTAAAAGAAACTTGTTGGGAGTCTAGGAAACTAAATACTCTGGCCAACACTTCAAAATTTTAATGGGAGCTGTGAGAATGCCTTTGCAACTCTGAATATCCAAGCCATTATTTGTTTAGGTGCTTAAATATGGCATTTGATGCTAAACAGTAATTAACCAAATTTGAAAATATTGGCCTATATGGTTTTGAATATAATTTTTGATTTATGGCAAAAAAAATTTTTTGAAAATTTACAAAGCCTGAAACAGATTATAATATACAGTGGTCATCATTTGACTACAATATTTTCTTCTTTAAAAGCGATTCTTTTCCTTCTATCTTTCCACTTTAAGAACATAAGAACAGCCATAGTGGGTCAGACCAATGGGTCCATCTAGCCCAGTGTCCGATCTTCTGACAGTGGCCAGTGCTGGATGCTTCAGAGAGAACAAACAGAACAGGGCATTTATCGAGTGATCCATCCACTGTCATCCAGTCCCAGCTTCTGGGAGTCAGAGGTTTAGAGACCCATCAGTCTTGGCTAATAGCCATTGATGGACCTGTCCTCCATGAACTTAACCAGTTCTTTTTTTGAACCCTGTTACAGATTTGGCCTTGGCAATGAGTTCCACAGGTTTACTGGGTGTTGTGTGAAGAAGTACTTCCTTTTGTTCGTTTTAAACCTTCTGTCTGTTAATTTCATTGGGTGATCCCTGCCTCTTATGTGAGGTGAAGGGGTAAATAACACTTTCCTATTCACTTTCTCCACACCATTCATGATTTTATGGACCTTTATCATTGCTCCCCTTAGTTGTTTCTTTTCTAAACTAAACAGTCAGTCTTTTTAATCTTTCCTCATATGAAAGCTGCTAATTATTTTTGTTGTCCTTCTCTGTACCTTTTCCAGTTCTAATATATCTTTTTTGAGATGGACCAGAACTGTACATCAGGGTGTGGGTGTACTATAGATTTATATAATGGCATTATGATAGTTTCTGTCTTATTATCTACCCCTTTCCTAATGCTTCCCTTTTTGACTGCTGCTGCACATTGAGCTGGCATTTTCAGAGTTTACATAATGACACCAAGATCTCTTTCTTGAGTGGCAACAGCTAATATAGACCCCATCATTTTGTCTGTTTAGTTGGGATTATTTTTTCCAGTGTGCATTACTTTGCATTTATCAACATTAAATTTCATCTGCCATTTTCTTGCTCTGTCACTCAGTTTTGTGAGATTCCTTTGTAACTCTCTGCAGTGAGCTTTGGACTTAACTATCTCGAGTAATTTTGTATCATCTGCAAATTTTGCCACCTCACTGGTCACTCACTTTTCCAGACCATTTATGAATATGTTGAACAGCACAGGTCAGAGTACAAATCCTTATTTAACTCTTTCCATTGAGAAAACTGAGCATTTATTAATACCCTTGTTTCCTATCTTTTTAACCAGTTACTGATCCATGAGAGGACCTCTTATTCCAGGACTGCTTACTTTGCTTAAGAGTCAAAGGCTTTCTGAAAGTCCAGAAACTGGATCACCCTTGTCCACAGGCTTGTTGACCCCCTCAAACAATTCTAATAGATTGGTGAGGCATGATTTCCCTTCACAAAAGCCGTGTTGACTCTTCCCTAACAAATCATGTTAATCTGTATGTCTGATAATTCTGTTCTTTACTATAGTTTCAGCCAATTTGCCTGGTACTGAAGTTAGTCTTATCGGCCTGTAATGTAATGTCTGGAGCCTTTTTTAAAATCGGCGTTACATTAGCTACTCTGTAGTCATCTGGAACAGAGGCTGATTTAAGCAATAGGTTACAAACCACAGTTAGCAGTTCTTTAGTTTCATATTTGAGTTCCTTCATATCTCTTGGGTGAATCCCATCTGGTACTGGGACTTATTACTGTTCAGTTTATCAATTCATTCCAAAATCTGCTCTATTGACACCGTCTGGGACAGTTCTTCAGATTTGTTGCCTAAAAAGAATGATTTGGGCATAGGAATCTCCCTCACATCCTCTTCAGTGAAGACCGATGCAAAGAATTCATTTAGCTTCTTCGCAATGACCTTATCTTCCTTGAGTGCTCCTTTAGCATCTTGATAATCAAGTGGCCCCACTGATTGTGGCTTCCTGCTTCTGAAGTACTTAAAAAAAAATTTACTGTTACTTTTTTTGCTTTTTGCTAGTTGCTCTTCAAATTCATTTTTCGCCTTCCTAATTAGACTTTTATATTTACATGCCAGAGTTTATGCTTCTTTCTATTTTCCTCAGTAGGATTTGACTTCCAGATTTTAAAGGATACCTTTTTGTCTCTAACTACCGCTTTCGCTCTGCTGTTTAATAATGGTGGCATTTTTGGTCCTCTTGCTGTTTTTATTATTATTTGGCATATACATAGAGTTTGAGCCTCTATTATGATGTTTATAAATAGTTTCCATGCAGCTTCCTTTCACTTTTGTGACTGTTCCTTTTAATTTCTGTTTAACTAGACTCTTCATTTTTGTGTAGTTTTCTCTTTGAAGTTAAATCCTACTGTGGTGGATTTCTTTGGTATTTTCACCCCTACAAGGATTTTAAATTTAATTACATTATGGTCACTATTACCGAGCGGTTCAGCTATATTCACCTCTTGGACCAGATCCTGTGCTCCAGTTAGGACTAAATCAAGAATTGCCTCTCCTCTGGTGGGTTCCAGGACTCGCTGCTGCAAGAAGCAGTCATTTATGGTGTCTATACATTTTATCTCTACATCCCATCATAAGGTGACATTTACCCAGTCACTATGGGAATAGTTAAATCCCCCATTATTATTGGGTTTTCTGTTTTTGTAGTCTCTCTAATGGCCCTGACATTATACAGTCACCGTTACCATCTAGGTCAGGTGTTTGGTAGTATATTCCTACTGTTTATACTCTTATTATTC
The DNA here is from genome assembly GCF_028017835.1 of Emys orbicularis. Classification (NCBI taxonomy): domain Eukaryota; kingdom Metazoa; phylum Chordata; order Testudines; family Emydidae; genus Emys; species Emys orbicularis. The sequence continues at coordinate 258,880,812 of NC_088683.1, read as the reverse complement.
AAGCATGGAATGTCTATACATAGAGATTCAGTGGTAAAGTTTGATTCATTTAAGATTTTTATTATATCTGACTCTATTTTTTCTTTCACATAGAGTGCCAGTCTTCCCCCCAACCCCCCAGCGTGACCCACTCAGTTAATTCCTATATATTTTGTACCCTGATCTTACCAGTTCCCATTAATTGTCATTCCACCAAGTTTCTGTGATGACTATTATATCAGTAGTCTCATTCAATACTAGACACTCAATTTCACCCCAGTATTTAGACTTTCTGTTTGATATTGTTAAAACAAGATTTGCTTTATCCCCTCCGCATATTCACGAGACTTTCATTCTGGACTGATCAAGAGGCATTCCTTTTTATTTACATCTACTGTCCTCTCAAAATCTTCAAAGCAAAAGAGAGTAATGGTTCCCCATAGTACAAAATAAGTTGGTGCTGTTTTAGTTCTCTCAGTCAGATCACAGAAGAGAACATTTTGGGAAATCTTTTTTAATCAGATTCTGCTGAATAATAGATAAGTGCAATAGAAACTCTTTCTTTAACGTGACAGTTTTGTTCTGTTATATCAACACATGGCAATGACGTTTTTATCCAAGCGAATTGTATATCTTTACTGATATTTTTATTTTAAATCCATTTTAAAGGACGTATACAACATAATTACATCAGACCATTTTTCTTGTTACTCTTTAAATTTACAAAGCATACTTCCTTTAAGTATTTATCTTAAAGATTGTAGAGCTTAATACTGCTTCCCAGTAGTAAAATATTAATTACTAGTACTAACTGTTTGATACAGTGGGCTAGTTAGAGATGCAGAAGCCACATAATTTAAAAACAATTGTAACATCCTTTTCATTACTATGCCTTTTAAGTGAGTGGTATGATGGTTACAGATGGGCTGATGGGGGTGGGAAATGGACCTGTGATCTTAAAATGTCTTTGTATTTCGCTTTTATGCCATTTAAAATAATCACAAACTTGATTATTTGAGGAGAATGTGAGAAATAAAGAATTAAAATATGGAAGAAAGGATAGAATAGAACTGAAAAACAAACAAGTCACTACTAATCTGACCATCTTTTAATTTCAAGAACTGCTGAAACATAAATGTTTTAATCTGTCACAGCTGCTATAATTAGGAATAGAAATGAAGCAATGTTGAGAAACAATGCTGAATTTGACGTGTTCTAACCAATGGAGATCAGTTAAGTAGTAAAGAAACTGCTGCAATGCAGTCCCATCCCAGTACAACAGATCCCATCAGATATTTGTGTGGAACTTCAGTAGTCACCAGCATGCAGTTGCAGCTTCATTCCACTTCTCCAAGATACCAAGCAAACACCTGCAGCCTCAGAGATGATCAAAGCACATGCACTAACAGGAGCTATTGTTTAGCTTCAAAGAAAATGAAATAGAACTTACTTGTTTAATTGAAAGATAATCTTTTTAAAATTACAGTTGTCAGCACTTTTGATGTAAGGGATGGCTTGCCTGCTGAAAGGGAAACTTGATGACTTTGTTTGCAGTGACTTTTACTTACTTGAATAACTTCACTGATGCTGCCAGATACTCATCATTCTTTATCCAGTGTTTCAGTAATTAGTAGTCTTTGTCCTTCTGTGTTAATTGCACTTTGAACAAACAAATCAGATACCGGAGATATACCAACCAAATACTTCCATGAACCTGGGTATAATGTAAGAAAGTTAATGCCTACATAATTACTAGTTCTCCATCTCTACTGTACAAAACAGTACAATGGTGTTACACCCTGCCTGGAGGAATTGCTTTGCTGACAGATTTTTTCCATTTATTAAAAAAAGGAAATAGTTCTGGAATAGATGACAAATGTTTGGACATCTTAAATGTTTTTGGGAAACTATCATGTTGCTATGAGCTCTTATTAGTGGTGTTTGCAAACAGTCATCACTGGTGGATATTCTGTAGGGTACTGTTTGGTTGGGATCATAAATAATTGAAAATAAAAAATGGGAATTTCTGGATGTCTTGCCTGCTAGGAGAAGATTGCTGACTTTGAAAGACCTTCATATACTCTCAGTGAAAATCTTCAAGGCCAATGGTATATAAAGCTTTGTGGGGATGGGAAAAAATGGATGGAAATTTAAAAACAAACCAACCAACCTTGGTGAAATTCTGGCTCCATTGAAGTCAAGACTAAAAACTCCCATTTACTTCAAATGAGGTCAGGATTTCACACCCTGTTCTTAGCTGAAGCAACTTTGATAAAAGGATCTAGTTGAAGCCCAGGAAGAACAGATTTAGCTTCACATGGATTTTCTTTTAATTAACTCCAAAGCAGATATTCTTAGAACTTTGTGTCTGAAATGTTTTCTCTGCTCTAAGCTCTGCTAAGAAACCTAACAAGCTTCACTTAACACAATCTGAAAATAGCTGTCAGATGCTGCCAAATTTCACGAAAGTACTCATACGGTAAGTGGCATTTTTCCTGATGGACACAAGGCTGAAATTGTACAACAGTATATGTTATAATATTATGCTGAGTTTAATTTTCAGAATGCTAGACTTCCTTTCATAGTATTGCTATGGAAAAAATGTATGTTTGTTTCACTTGTGAACCTTAATAAAGACTTAGTTATTAAACTATATGATGCTCTGATTCATTTACTAGAAGATAATATTCCATTCCTTGTGTTTCTCTAATTAAACTGGGATATGAGTTAAGGTGCAACTAATAACTGTTTGGGTATACTTTTTGTGTCTGATTGCTGTTTGCACAATATCATAGAGGGAAGACATGCTTCTTCGAAACACTTGTATTCCACATAGCTCTCTTTGAAAAGAAACAGAAAGGGGTAGTTTTAAAATATTCAGAAACCTTCTTTAGGTTTGGCTTAATTTCCCAGTTTTGAGGTGTTTTTCAATACATTTTATAACAACATTTAAGTAGATATTTGGTTTTTTTTAAACTCTTTTCACTCATTGAAACTCACTCCAGAATATAAATTAAGGGATCAGCTACAATTGGTGGGGGTAATAAATAGAATCACTGAGCTGAACCTTAGTTGAATTATCTGGTACTTGTCTCTAGGCTTACAACGACTTTACAATGACATGACTGGCTTAATAACTAGAGCCATGGTAAAGATTTATTTTTCTGTTGACTTCAGGTACAGCTGCATTGGAAGAAGATGCTCAGATTCTTAAGGTCATTGAAGCGTACTGCACAAGTGCCAAAACGCGCCAAACACTAAATTCAAGTAAGTTAGAAAAGGCTGAATTAATTAACCAAAATGCTATTTAGATACATCATAAAAACAGCAGTGGGTCCCAACACTACAAATAATGGGATGTGTCCTAAGAAAATCAGCCTTTGGAGTGGGTCTCGGTGTGGGGTGCTTGGGCGCTCTACTTAGAGCATCAGAAGCCCTGCCTGAGGTCCAATTTTGGTGAATATAATCCATATTACTAAATTTGCCATGGTATGAAACCTGTATCAAGCATGCACCAAGGAATGGGAAGTGTCTGGATTTAATGACACTTGCAATACACTTTCTTGAGAGAAAATGGTAAGTGTAGAGGTAAATGGAAGAGCAATATTCATTTTAGGTTTGGGGACTATATCTGCTTTATGCCTGTGAGAGTTCTGTTCAACAAGATATATGTTTTGCTCAAGGGCTTCTGGGAAACCTTCACTCCTGTTGTGGAAGGGTAAATGGGGCATATAAAGTTTTTCTTGCCACTAGCTGTTTAATATTTACTATTACAAATTTTAATCCTCTCTTATAATAATTTCAGGGAGCAACTGTTAATTTTCTTAGATCTCTGTGGTGGGTAAGGTTGCCATTCTCAGTTTTTCAAATTTACATTCAGCTGATTGGTACTTACAATGCACATCCTCAATCCAAAACAAGGCTGCAGTTGTGGAGGTTCTTTGTGTTGTAAGTAAAACACTCCACATAGCAGGGGAATCCACCAGCATGCATTAATGTTTATGTAAGGGAGGAGAGCATGCTGTTCAGTTTGCTCCAATTTGCACAGTTTTGCCATTGAATATAAACCTTGTTTAGGAATTATATCTCTGGTATGCTGTAAAATGATCCTGAGATAGTGATTTTATTGTTGTCAGCAATTATTAGTGTGGACATTGTAAATAATTCATTGTCCATTTAAATTGTTTAATTTCCAAGTATTTGTCAGTGTTTATTACCAAAACAGTTTTTTGTGCATACTTTATTTCCAAGCAAAAACATTTTAGACTGGCAATTGGAAAGTCACAATATAAGACTTGAAATTTAGTGCACAAATTCTTTAACACATGTTAAACAGAAAGGGGTAGTTATATTTAACACAAGTTGCCTGCCTTCTCATCACCTTGAAAAATCCTACTTTGCATGCAAATATACTTAATATTGGAATTTGGCTTTTTGTATGAAGGAAGAATTTATTGCAAGGTTATTTTATGTATGTTTTTAATTTTCATTTACATTGTTTCAAGCTAAAATGTGTATGAAAAGGGACTCTTCAGGTCTGTCTTTGTGATCCATTTTATCAAGTTCTAAGTCTTCAAGGTGATAAAATTGAAGTAATTTATTAGCTCATCCCTGTTTTGGACTGGTTTCGGTTTCCACAGATTTGATTTTAGCCCTATGATCATTCTGTTTTATTGTGGCTTACCTGGTAAAAATGAAAGAAATAAGTTTACTGTTTAAAATTCTAAAGATAAATTATGGAACAAAATAAGGCTAAATTAAATTATTGCTATTTTAAATGTCACAACTGTGCTTAGTTGGTGCTGATCATTTTTCAAAGATAATCTGACAAGAAATGGTTTGTGAAACATTTAATTTTTAATTATGCAGTTGTGTCTGTACACAGAAACACATACAACTGATGCGAAGTATATTTTTGCTTTTTCCCCCCCCTATTTTTCCCTTCCTATGTATATTTAAGAAATATACATAGTGCAGTAGATATCATTACATACATCAAAAATCAACAGCTTTTATTTGCATTTAACTGCACTAAGAAACAACTGAAGTATCAGTTACATGCACGACCTCTTCTCTTGTAAAGGATGGGTATTGGCATTAAAATTTTAGGTTTTCTACCATTCCATGTTTAGCTTTCCATCAGAGGTGGAAAAACTCCATTTGGTGTTGGGATTGCTTCTGTAAGAGTAACGGTGCATTTCAAAAATTACCAGACACTTTATTAAAATTTTCACATTCTTTTTGTACCCCTTTCTTACCTCTGTGTTCACATTCTGCCTGTCCCTCACAGCGCTGATTTGGCAATTCTGCTAGTAGCACCTTCTGTCTGGCATCCAGGAGGTGCTGCTTTTGGAAGTGCAAATTCAGCACGGCTAGGGCACCAGTGGATTGGAAGGCAGTGACATCAGAGGTAGGACAGCAGCTTTTTGTTACTACTTGGGGAAAAAGAAGATTTGTTTTTTTAAATCTGGAGAGATTATGGGGCAATAGAAATGAAGAGAAGAGAATGAAGGGTGGGGCTTTCCCTTCTTATAAATCTGGTCTTTTGCTGTGCATTCCTTCTTGCTCTCAGAAAAATAGGTTAGTTCTCTAGATAAGGGTTTAACATCATTAGTAACATGTGTGTAGTAGCTCACAATATGGCCACCTACAGTTTCAGTTTCCAAATATTTCCAGGCATTTATCTTTCATAAGCAAAAACCCAGCTTCAAAATAGAAATAGAAGAGAGAAAACATTTTTATATCCCCTTGTTCACCCTAAACATTTTACAGTGATTATATCGAGAAGGTAAGTTTAGACACGGTCATGAAAATGACTACTGTGAATAGCTAGTCTTGGCAGGGAGGTAACTGGAAATAGTACAGTAAGTCTAAAATATTTTAAAGTATTTTGGAGTTGATTTGAGATAACTACTGTGGCTTGCAATGTTTGATTAGCCCTATCAACTTTGCATTTTGTAAAAAGATTTCCAGTTGATTTGTTATAGCTAAGTTGTAGCTGTGGGTTAATATAGTGCTCCTCCCTTTCAAATTTCTCTGTCAACTAGAGTTGACTGCCCTGTTCATAATAATAAAGAATCTCAGGGGTACTCAGGTTAGGACATATATTTTCAATAAAACTGCTCAAAATTTAAAACAAATTCAAAAATTAGATTGTGACAGTTCAAAAGTTATTACATGCCAAGTGTAATTTTTACATCAAACCCAACCAAAAATAAGAATAATAAAGCTTTGCTGCCTTTTTAACAATATTTTCTCTTTTCCTTCTCTTCCCATCACCTTTTGCTTTTGTTTTCATGTGTTTTGGTTGTGGCTATTCCTTACGTTCCCCTCCTCATCCCACCTCTGCCTATCCACATCCACCATTTCATTTCACCCGTACATCCTTAGCATGGCAAGGCACTGACCTGATGCATAATCACGTCTTGGCTGATGATGACCAATCAAGTCTAGACTCCTTGGGTCGTCGCAGTAGCCTTTCTCGTTTGGAGCCTTCAGACCTCTCAGAAGACTCTGACTATGACAGTATATGGACAGCCCATAGTTACAGAATGGGGTCTACATCTCGTAAGAGCTGTTGCTCATATATCTCTCACCAGAACTAATGCACTTCTGAGCTTTTCTTAACAAATGCTTGTTGTATCACAGCCTGCTTTTCTTAGATGTTTTCTTGCTGTTCCTTGTCTCTTCAATGTGATATTTTAACAACTTTTGAGAGCGTTTCTGATATTTCAATTGTACCTCGTGGGAGGCTCTATTGCCAATTTAATACACATACAATTAAGTCATTCTAAATCGAGAGTGTATATCCTGCTAAGGATATTATACCTTTAGGGTTTTTTAAAAGTGACAGCCATTGATTTGTAGCTCTGAATAGTCTGTTTTTTGACTTGGTCAGTGTAGCAACAATTCCTTTTTTCCCCCCCCCCCCCCGATACAGCACGTTTTTGTATTTTGTACTGAAACCATACTGGTTTGTGAGCTAAGTGCCAGCAATATGGAACTACTTTAGCCTTATAGTGGTCTAATTTTCTATGTATTATAAACACAAGGTATAAAGCAGGGAGAACAAGAGAAAATAATTTTTAAAATATGCAGTACAAGAACTGTAAAATTATTCAGATACTCCTTTATCTGGGCAATCTGTATGGCAGAGTGTTTGATAATCTGTGAAAATGTTTATATTGCTGTCTTTTTTTTTTCATTGCTTAGACATGGATGAAGAATCATACATTTTTCTCAAGTTAAGCAGTTGTCTTAAAGACCTGGAAGTCTGTGTTGTTAAATGCAGTGTATACTTCACGCTACCAGTAGTCATACTGTCACTTTACTGCAGGTAGTAGTGTGGAAGGTTCCAGGTTTTAGATGCTGATCTGCCTAGTAAAATGCACAACTATCAATAAAGCATCGGTCCTTCTCTATGAAAACCACAAAATCCAATCTGAAAAAAACCATTCAGAAAGGTTCCCATTATGAAAGCTTGAGTGTTCAGCATCTGAAACTGTTGGTATAACTGTGGTCAAAATGGGTTGTAGGAAGTCCTTAAAACTAGAATGCCTGGCTTTGGTTTTCACAGTTTGGATACATCTGAGACATGTATTTATTGTGTTTTGTAATTGCTCTCATAAGCACATTGGTTTTCAGCAACCAGCTCTTCATTCAGAGTAACTTTAGCTTTGCACAGAACTGAATTTGACACATTATATATTCAGTTCCGAATGTGATACAATATATATTCTGCACCTGGGACATTGGTGGGGGAAAGTTGTGTTCTGTATTGTGGATAACATAATTGGAATTGAAATGAAACCTTTCTGTATTCTAAATCCTTATTAACATTAAGAAAACAGCCGCATCCTAAAAGGGAGATAACATTTTTTTGCTTTCCTTAAGATTCCAGGATGCTGTATTTTTTATTTCAAACATGTACAGTGCTCAGTGTTCTGATATCACTATATGAACAAATTAAGATAGGTGCAATTGTTGCTGCCTGGGAATTTGATCACACTGTTTACAAGTCCTGAGGCAATAGTAAACTCCTGCAGGTGATTTAAGCAGGAAACCAATGGTTACAGGTGAACAATCCCACAAGGATGTCAAAATGGACAAGCTGTGTTAGAAGCAGTTCATATCCAAAACTTCACTATCTGTTTTAAGTGTTTGATAACCTACTTGTTACTCTAGATAATGAAAATTGAGATGCTTATCAGAAAGAAATTTCAGGGGTTTATTATTGTACTAGTCATTTTATTGACCCTTTGTGGCGACAAGGTACTTGTATGCACTGTATCTAATTTTAACTAGGAAAAATTCCTGAGGGAACAAATATATGGTGTATGTACTCCATGCTATATCAGACAATACCTCTGTAAACCACTTAGCTTTCATTTTTATTTTAAAAGTCACATAGAGGATTCACTTCCTATTTATAATGCTGAAAGCATGGATCATTTTTTCCCCTGATTTTCTTTTTTTTAAGCAGTAGTGTTCTGGTGGAATAATATTGATGTTTTCTGCACTGGTTAAATGCCTGTTCATTTACATAATACTACTATGTTACATATATTATGTACTGTAAATATTATGAGTTTTTGAAATAGTTGCTGCACTTAAACTTTCCTTTATCACACAAAATAATGCTTTTGTTATCCAGATCTGAAGATTTTATTGACTTTCTATGCACCAAAGCTTTGACAGTTTGCCACCGTTAATTATTGTAGCAGTTAAATCATTAACTGTCATCAGAATGATGTTATTTTTATGATGATGATCTTCAGTGCCAACATCACTGCAGAATTAAAAATCATTGTCTGCGTTTTCCATGTTACAGATCATTAGCTATTGTCAACTAATCAGAAGTATTAATGCAAGAAGTTTAAAAAATACCAATGTGAAAATGATGGTATTCAGTCCAAAGGTTCAGTGTTTCTATTTTTGTGGAACTTTAGTCATGCTAATAATAGTACCTTATGTTTATGCAATTCTGTAAAATATATGTGTACAGTTAGTATTATACTGAAAGAATGCAGAATCTGAATTAGAAGGTAGGTTTAAGCCACTGTCAGCTCCTTTTCATGTGGCTTAAATGGTGTTTCCATTAAATGAGTATTTAACAAAAATTGACACCAAGCTATATTAATTGTGTTTTTTTGCATAATCTTGCCAAAACACAGTAATGTGTATATAGTGACGTAAAACATTGACAGATTTATATATTGTGCATTTAATTTGTGAATGGGAAAAGCCATCTTTAGTAGATGACTGACTTTTGAAAATACAAACTGGATGTATATCTAAATGTTGCATTGTATTGTACAGTATGCCTATTATTGTTTGTGGTTGCATATAGCAATTAAGTGTTTTGTTTTATAAAAAAAAAAGGACATCTGTTATGTACAGTTGAAATAAATTTTGCATTTGCTAGCCTGTGACTAATATTTAATCATTATACAGGGAAAGAACAGCATAACTCACAATTTCACATTTATTGTTTGGCTTTTCTGAAAGTAGCATATTAAAATGAAAGCCAAATGCTAAAATAAGAGAACCAACCTGCTTTAGTGAAGGTGTTCATGTATGATTTGTGTGTGATGTAATCTAGACATTCTAATGTAATCCATCATAGTACAAGTTATTCTGTGTCCTGCTGATTTTTCCTTCTTCTTTTAAAACTTTCCATCTCCAGAGATATTGACATCTACAGAACATGTTTCCCATTTCCATTTATGGGGAAGTAGTGTTTCCCCCCTTAATATGAGAAAACTTAAATTGAAAACAGGCTAAGCAGTTGCTCAGGAGAAAATTGGATCAGTTTAAAAAAGATTGAATAAAATATGTAGAGGGCCTGGTACACAAGTACAAATTAGTGCATATATCTGTGGTCTTAAAGTTTTGCTAATAATGTAGCAATTCTTTTCTAGCCCTACAGCCATCTAAATGAATGGTGAGCATAATCTTTTCTGATGAACATCTGTATCAATTAGGGAAATGTGGGAAATTCTGTATCTAAAGTAAGTACTCTTTGTATATGCTTTGAAATTTTTTCTTAGGGCTCTTCATACTGTCATTATTCCAAAAGTAGAAAGCCCCTTATTTAGTATTACTCCATTCATATATACCAGCTGTGTGTCCTGTTATTTTTTCCAAAGATTTACTTGTGTCTATAAACTCTTTCAAATTGGTTCTACTCAAAAAAATGACTGAATTTGACATATTGGCATACAAATAAAATGATGGGTTTTTAGTTCCCAGCCCTACAAACTCAACCTGTGATCGGAAAGTCATGCTAGGTTCTTTCCTACTGATGCATAACCACCAGCAACAAAGTTTCTTCATGTCAGATTCTGTCTTTAGCTAATAACTACACCTGTGCAGCCCCTTTGTGCTTAAGCTTATGGCAACCTAGTAGTTCTCAATGGTATTTGATACGTTAGACTTAGGGGAAAATTTAGCTCTGCAGTTGGAACCTGGTTAACAATTCAGTTGATGCACAAGAAAAGCACACTCTTTTTTAGATTTGTTAGGGCTTACAAATTCTTCACAGTAGAACACTCTAAAGTTTGTTCAATGGGCAACTGGGTACCTGATTTGACAGCAATATCCATCTGTGTTAATGATTAGAATGTGAATAATGCAATGAAAAGTTGAACATTTAAAGTGTGCACTGGTCTAATTTGCACGTGAATATACCACAAGTGTACATGCAAATGGCCAGTTAGATATCTAACTAGTAGGGCTGTCAAGCGATTAAAAAAATGAATTGCGATTAATCGCAGTTTTAATCACACTGCTAAACAATAATAGACTATCATTTATTTAAATATTTGGATGTTTTCTACATTTTCAAATATATCGATTTCAATTACAACACAATACCAAGTTACAGCTCACTGTATATTATTTTTTATTACAAATATTTGCACTGTGAAAAGATGAGAGTATTTCAATTCACCTCATACAAGTACTGTAGTGCAAGCTCTTTATCGCAAAAGTGTAACTTACAAATGTAGATTTTTTTTTTTAACATAACTGCACTCAAAAATAAAACAATGTAAAACTTTAGAGCAGTGTTTCTCAAACTTTTTATGCTGGTGACCCCAGTTGGACTTAAAAAAAATCATGACCCAACCCACTAGAAAAAAAATTGTGATCCTGTACATTCAGCCTTTTGGGGCACAAGCCTTCGGCCCCCCTCGGGGTGCGGGCCTTCGGCCCCGCTGACTCTGAAGTCCAATTAACGGATTAAAAAAAATTTCGCCTTAATCATGCTATGAATTAATCCTTAATTGACAGGCATAATGCAAAGTGAAAGGTCATGGGGACTTATCAGTTGGAAGTGACGGAGGAGTGTTTCAGTTGATGACTATGAGCAGACAATGTGATGCAGCTGTGAAAAAGGCTAATTCAGTCCTAGCATGCATCAGGCGAAGTATTTCCAATAGAGCCAGGGAAGTGTTATTACCATTGTACCAGGCTCTGGTGAGACCTCATCTGGAATACTGGGTGTAATTCTGGTCTCCCATGTTTAACAAAGATGACTTCAAACTGGAACAGGTTCAGAGAAGGGATGCTAGGATGATCAGAGAAATGGAGAAACTACCTTACAAGAGGAGACTTAAGGACTTTGGCTGGGTTAGCCTAACCAAATGAAGGCTGAGGGGCGATATGATTACTCTGTATAAATACATCAGAGAGATAAACATCAGGGGGAGAGATGTGCTATTTAAGTTAAGGGCCAGTGGTTGTACAAGAATAAATGGATATAAACTAGCCATCAACAAGTTTATGCTTGAAGTTAGATGAAAGTATCTAACCGTCAGAGAAGTGAAGTTCTGGAACAGCCCTCCAAGGGGAGTAGTGGGGGCAAAAAAACTTACTTATTTCAAGACTGAGCTTGATAAGTAGGGCTATCAAGAGATTTAAAAAAATTAGTTTAAATTAATCACAGTTTTGATTGCACGGGATAAAAAGATGGTTATATGTAGCTATTGCAGGGCTAAGTTCCAATACCATCGAAGTATTTCAAGTCTGCAGTACCACCTACACACTAAACATGCTTTCGCCTCCAGATCTTGTGCTACAGATAACATAGCAACAGCAAATGAATCCCATCAGCCATAACAGAGTACACTTACAGAGTTTGTTTGATCCAGGGGCTTGTAGCGATCCTGAAAGTAGAACAGCTTAACCAATGCAATTGCAAAGCGGATAGCTATGAACTGCAGACCACTCAACATTGTAAACAACAGAGAGCTGAGAGATGTTATTCAAATTGAATCTTCCAATCAGTCATACACCTTGCCGTCCCAAGGAGCCATTCCATCATGAATACGTGACCTGTATTACAACGAGAAGACCACAAAGCTGGAGCTTTTGAAAAATGCCCTAGCTGTTGCTTTGACTGGTGATCACTGGACATCCTTGAGCAATCACAGCTATCTTGGAGTCACGGCACACCTGATTGATACTGGATGGACACTGCAATCATTTGCTTTAACAGTAATGCATACTGAAGAGAGACATTATGCTGAAACATGTGTAGAGTGTTTCTTGGATGTTGTGAAATAATAGAATATTCAAGAACAGGTAACAACAATCAGTACTAACAGTGCAATGAAAACTGTGATTAATTTTTTTAATTGCAATAAATTTGTTTTGAGTTAATCGCTGAGTTAACTGCAATTAATCGACAGCCCTATTAACTAGACCTTGAAACTCAAGCCCAGCAATCCTATTAGTAGATATTTTTAAAAGAATTTCTTAGAATAGAAAATGATTTTCCATTCTATTAAAAATCAGATTTTGTAGAAAGAGATGTAGAAAACAAGAATGTCTGGCATTAATATGAAAATTGTACAGTTACAAAAGATTTAGATCAGTGTAAGTCTGCCCCCTCACCACCTTTTTTTTTTTTGCCTTTGAAAATATGAAAAGCTAAAGACAGAATGAAATCTGTACAAGTTGTTCAGTCCAGTCATCGATGATACTCCCAATTTATACCATTATTGTAAATTAACAGCTGTTAAAGTATAGTGTGTATAGAGTATTTGTCTCTTAATAGTTTTTTTTAAAACAATTTTAGTTAAACCAGTCCAAGGACTGAGTCTAGGAAAAGGCCTAATGTGTGATTATTACAAAAGTTTACCTTTTATTTTCAACCTTGCACTTTCCTTTTAAAATATAATTCGTTATGTTTGCACTTATCCAGACACCCTCATATAGTGTGCCTAATGTCAGATTCAAAACCAACCGTCAGACACATCTCCGAGGCAGTGGAGCTGCATCGTATATCAATGTGTTCTTGCATGTGTCATTTTGTAGTCCATCCCAATCGCATTAACAATAGGTACAGTTGGACGCCAGGGAGAACTTCGGTGAATTCCAGTCTGCATTCTGGCTTTCCTTTGGAGTTGTGCTACATGCTCATGAGTCTTGTCCTGCTGGTTTTAGAGTGAGATCAACTGGCCACTTTTGTCATGTGAATGTCTCAGCGGCTCTTAATATAAGTGGCCATAGGCTGTTGCTTGATGAATGTTCCAGATGTGTCTTAAACTGCCTTTCCATGTGAATAATCCATGCATAGATGTCAGTCAGTGGTGACTAAAAGCACTGTGATCGCTGAGGGAATCTGATATGTGCATTCTGCAAATATGTATCTTCCTTTCCCATGTTAACAGAGTGTGCATCTGAAGTCTCTTAATGTTGCATAGAGTACCATGAATGAGCTGATGTACAGATGTACTTCTCTTACCTTGTGGATTCTAGAAGTTGAACCTGTGCCTTGGAGGATATTGCTAGAAGGAAACATCAGAGCTGCTTCATCCTCAGCCCTGGGAAAACAGAAGTCTTACTGCTGGGTAGAAGCTTGTGTCTCTGCTTGTTGATAGAAGTTTTGTGTGTTTGGACGTAGTGAGTTGAGTTCATAAACCTGGCATAACTTTCAACTCAGCATTTTCTGTGTCAGGCAGTGTTGGGCTTTTTTCAGTTGTACAGTTTTGCATCATGTATGCTCTAATTTTATTTTGTGACAATCATCTCAATAGTAAAACATGCCATCATGACATGCACCTTAATTGTAATTCGTTCACAGGAAGGGTAGGGTAGCTTCACTATATACAACTTGTTCAGAATGCAATAACATGTTTTATTATACTCCTGAGGGAATTCTGGACCAAAATATTAAAAGTTCTGTGCACAATATTTTAAAATAATGCAAAATTCTACAATTTTTATTTGTTAATAAATAATTGCAGAGGCTCCAGCATGGCAGTGGGGAGCACAGGCCACCGGCTGCACAAAGGTGGGAGATCACCCTGCAACCTCCCCACCACCCACCCCGGAGACACTGACTCAGTGGTGAGGCTGCATCTGACCCTGACACAGTACGAGGCCTGGGCCTGCCCCCAAAACACCCTGGGGCCCTGGCCCTCTGCACCAGGCGCACCAGGTGTGGGACACGCAGGCTCAACCAGGCAGGATCCAAGTGTGGAGGGGCTCATTGTGGGGTGATCCAGGTGTGGTGTGAGAGGATTCTGTGTGGGGCAATCAGGGTTCAGGCAGCTCAGTGGGGGATCTAGGTGTGGGGGGATCTGGATGCACAGAGGCTCGTTTGTGGGGGAGCGGGGTTCCAAGTGCAGGGGCAATGGGACTCTGCAGTGGCTTCCGGGCGAAAGTGTTTGGTGCTCAGCGGAGGGATATGGGTGTGGGGGTCTCAGTATGGGGGTCTGGATGCTGGGGGAGTGGGGCTTGGTGGGGTGGAGATCTGGGTGCAGCTAATTGGGGGTCAGTGGTGTGGGGGTCTGGATGTGGGGGCTCAGGGTGATGCAGGGGGGTGGGGTAAGTCAGGGTGGGAGTTTGAGTGCAGGGAGCTTACTGAGGGGATGGTCTGGGTGCAGGGGGCTCCAGATGCAGGGATTGAGGTTCAATGGAGTGGGGTTTGGGTATGGAGGGATAGGGGGGTTCTGGGTATGCGGGGTGAGGCTTGGTGGGAGTGTCTGGGTATGGGACATCCAGATGCACGGGGGTTGGGCGGATTGGAGAGCAGCTCCCCGCACAGTGATCCCTCCCCCCACAGCTGAGGAGCAATGGGGGCAGGAAGCAGGGGAGGATGCTGAGCTTCCTGCAGCTGGGGGAGGTTTCTGGGGGTGGGTCTGATACAGCCCCAGCTACTCCTTGCAAGGGAAGAGGAAGTCCCATCCTCTCCTACCTCCAGCCCAGCTGGGACTAGCAGCTGATTCCAGCTCAGGGTAGGAGCCACTGGCTGGGGTGTCCCCAGCCCTGCAGTGATTTACTTCTGCTTTGGGTGCCTGAAATGATGTACCTATGCAACTAGGGAGTGGTGCGTGACTACTCTTGCAGCTTCTCTTTGCTTCCCTGTCAGAAACTCATTTTTCTGCGGGGAAGCAAAGAAATCTGCGGGGGACATGAATTCTGCGCACGTGCTGTGGTGCAGAATTCCCCCAGGAGTAATATTACAAGTTTCCTGCACTTTTGCAATGGCTGCCTAATAATGTTTGGATTGATTTTTCTTAATTTAAATTGGTATTTTGGAGCTTTAAGAACCGAAATAGCGTAGGCCTGGCTGTGTTGTAGATCTTTGTCTGGATGTATATCTGACTATGAAACTACTGTCCTTTTAGGAATATCAGTAATCTCATCTCGGGTCAGCAGGCAGTTGTGGTCTGCTGCTGGATTGCCTCACCTCCCCACCCTCCCCAACATCTGTTTCACTTACCTCCCTCCCCATTTCTAAAAATAATTAGGAATTTTTAAAATTATTTCAAAGATGGGATTTTTGTTTGTTTTTCATTATGACCTCTTTTGCCCTCATCTACTACTCATGGTTTTTGGTCAACATTTTTGTATTACACCACGCCAGTTTGCATTGAGCTCTTTTTGAGATTTCAGAGGGTTTGTTTTATGTATATATTGCATTGTAATGGTTTTCAATTTACACCAGGCCAGTATGTCGTCATGAAGGTGTTTTATTTATAAATGTCCCAATCTGGCAGAGTGCAAGTGTGTAATTGTACTTACTTGAGAAGTCCTGCTGACTTCAGTGGGACTATTCACAAATGCAGTTTTATACAAACGTTTTTGCTGGGAAGGTCCCAGTTATTACTATGTTTTAAAGAATGAAAATAACAGGTTACTGCTGTTGTAGATTCCGTCTTTAAAGTTTAAAAGACTTAGGGTGAGATTCTTTGTTGTGCCTCTAAGAGGTGTAATTCGAACAGGCCTCCTGGGTCTGCCATATAGGTGCAGCACTGCTGCGTCTTTACAATACTGCATGCTTCAGCCCAACCTCACCCAACACACCCCTCCTGCCCCCAGCCCCACTCCATAGGCATGCCCCTATGCCATAGCTTGCAAGGAGGTCTTCTGAAAAGAGTCTGGAGAGGGGCTGAGGATTTATTCACTCTTGACCTTTGAGATTTTCAAAGACCTTCGGGGGATTTAGCCACACACCCTCCATTAACAAAGTTAGATTTTCTGGTTGAGATGAAAACTTATTTCAAATGCAGATTTACAAGTAAATATAGCAAAGTCAATATGGTTTCTCTTTTAAAATAACAGGTGGTATAGAAAAGAATCATCAGGGCAATAAAACAGTTTAATAGAGATTTGCATTTTTCTGTTGTAGGTTATCGCATCAAGTCTGTACTTTCTGCAAATACTGTATAAGTCACCCTACTAAAACGTTTTTAGTACAGGTTGAAAAATGCTATTTTTGTTTCTTCATACCTCTATTAATATTCTATCAGCAGGTGTTTGTGACGTGCAAATAGAATATGACAGGCTGAAATACAAAATTACTTTTTTTCATGGGAACAAGATAAACACAGCTATCTGAGGCCAGAGCAGTGAGAGCCGCATGGTGGCAACAATAAAAAGCAATTACAACATTAGGAAGCTTGTCAATGCAATAAGAATGACAATGAAGCTCTCGATGTTCTGACTTCATCATCATTATACACTCTGGCCCACAAAAGACCAATGACATGGGAATAGTTTATATTTCTCATAACTGGTATACACGTGTGCGTTTGTGTGTGTGTACAGTGTTTATTAATGTGAACATTTTCTTTTTTATAAGATGTGATTTAAATTTTACTTCAGTATTCTACACCCCAGTGTCACAAGATATTTTCTATGCGGTCTGTTTCAGTTTTAATGTACACATATGGTTATCTATGATGAATATATATATTGTGTGTGTAGATTACACATAGATTAGATATGGTATTTGTGAAATAGCTTTATAGTTGTAACATTTTCTGGTTTTAGCTGTCTTTCTCCCCATGCCATCCCCACCCCTCCAAAGGCCCGATATCACTGTGTCCTTATTTCCAGCAGAGAGACTTGGATGCAGCTCTGTCTAGAGATAAATGCTTCATTCCTTCAACTGGGTAAAGGGAGTCACTGGAGACAAATCCAAGACATTCCTCTTTCCCAAGTAAACACCACCCTCTGCCCCTGCTGCCTTGGGGTGCTAAAAACTGACTCTCAGACCCAAACTCCGATGCTGCTAGATCATTAGTCTAGCCTCTTAAAATTATTTTTATCTCATTGCTCCACAATAGCCTGACATATCACAATTAGCCCGACCTACCTCAGGCAGTTCCCCAGCTTATTAGTTATTGATAAGCACAAGACAAATAATTTTTGCATCAGTCAAAATTATGATGGACAATGCCAGTACAGAAATTTCTTTCACCACATACGCAGAGCTCTGCTGTGCCTATGTTTCAAGTCACTCCTTCCTTGCAAAATTACGATTTTTCTCATTGTACAACAGCATGAGTTCATTTTAAAACAGTATTTGACCCTTTTTTATTATATAGGATTTATGGTTGTTTAGGACCAGATTCTGCTCTCAGATCCTTTTCTCATGATCGTTATTGTATAGAGATGTGAATCTACTGTTAGATCTTCAGTGCCTGCTGAAGGACTGTTCCCACTGATTTAACTGATTGCCATCATTTACTGAAAAGTAGTTTGAGCTTTTCTATATCACTAAGCAGGGGTCTATTTTTTTCCTGTTGGCTTATTTGTTCTCAGAACATATGACTGCAGTGGTTTGATAGTTAATGTCTTTCATTGGGCTCACGTTCTTCAACATGATTTGCCCTGTGTTTAGAGATTACAGCATTTTGTTACCATCTGTGAAGCAAAGGCAACATTATAATGAAGCAGCTGGTCATCAAGAACGAACAAATTTCCACTAACAGAAGGCTCCCCATAATACACATTTATTGGGTGTAAACTGAAATCATGCTAAAATTAATACATTCCTGGTTAGAGGAAGACCATGATAATAAACTGGTAAATGAGTGGGTATTGTCTATAATTTCATAGTTGACATTTTGGGTAAATATACAACAGCTCCAAAGCTTTATCAACTTTATTTAACTAAACATGTAGTTCTAAACAAATGCTTAGGAAGCATTTTATTTACAAACCTTTTTGAAAAATGCTAGTAATTTGTTGCAGCCTAATTAACTATCATTTCTAGAACAGTTTGCTTCGTGAAAGACACATGCCTTCAAAGCAGCACGGTATCTGTTCAGAGCCACCTGTTTCACAATTTACACTAATTATCTTAGAGATACATCATTTTGGAATGATAATAAAAATGTTCATGGTAAAATGGTGCTGGAGGAGATGTGTTTTGAGATTGTTGTGAAATCATTTTTTCCCTTATAGTTTACGGTTTTTATATTTTTTTTTAACTGTGTACTTTGTATAATGATTTTAATAATGTAATTTGGTAATTTATATGAGTAAAAAGCACCATCTTTTATTTATTTATATATAAATGATGTTATTTGTAAACTTCTCAGATGTATAAAGAATAGCTTGTTTTCTGGAAAAAAAATTCAAATCTTTTTATTTTTTCTTGCTACTCCCACTCCTGTGTGATTGATTTCATTTGTGCCCTGAAACTGCAATTTCAACATTTGATCTCACTTTCACTGCTTCTCTCTATTGGCTTTGCTGGAGTTACTCTTAATTTATACTGCTGTAAATAAGTTCAGAATTAGCCCTAAAGGCCTGACTGCAATTTGTTTATATACACACATAAAACTCTCATTCACCTCACTGCGGTGAATCCATACGAGTCTTACAAATTCAAAGAGACAGATATTTTACTATGCCTTGATCTCTGGACAGCATCACCACTGACAACACCGGGGAATTCCACCACAGACAAAAATGAAAAAAATGAGTCAGATTTTTTTTTTTTTTTAATTCCAGAGTCTACAGAAAAACATTGTTAAAGAAGTAAAGGATATAAGTCAATAGCTGTGTGTTCATGAGAAAAACAATTTAAAGCAAATACTTGATTCATAAAAGTGTGTCATGCATTATAGAGATGAAACAATAATCTCTTGAAAGTCCTCTGGTGTTGTTTGCATGTTATTCATTTTGTAATTATTTTTTTTGTAATAGGTTCCCGTAAAGAGTCTGCTCCCCAAGTGTTGCTTCCAGAGGAAGAGAAAATTATTGTAGAAGAAACAAAAAGCAATGGTCAGACTGTGATCGAAGAAAAGTAAGAAAACGTCTAAATTTAAAACAGTAAATTTCACACTTTCACAAAAGTAATTTGTGTGATATACTTGGCTATGAAGTTTATTCTGTTTATTCTGTAGCAGTAGGTTTAACAGCAATAGTGATATAGTGGAGGTTTTTTTGCTGGTTATTCATGGCGTACACTACAGCTGAAAATTGATCAATTTTGTTGCTGAATGATATAGTCTTTCCTTTAGTGTCGACTTGCAGGCTTCTTTCTAACTGTATATTTATTATTTATTTTACAGTGTATATAACTTAATTTACTAGGCATGCATGGTGTTTCAGACACAAATAAAATGACATCAATTATGCTAGATGTTACAAATAGGATGAGAGGTCCTTTTTCTAAGGAGTTTACCTGGCTGGTTTCTGTCTTAATAAGAATGTATAACATTACGCAAAGGGTTGGGGAAGTATTAGGAGCTAGCTGGCTCTTTTGCTTCATGATTTTTCACGTGTTGAATTTTATTGCATGGTACTTAATGCCTTTTAATAATATATAAATCTGTTAATCCATTTACACTTTATGAAACGATTGTAATAGATCTTAATCTTCTATTTTAGAAGCCTTGTTGACACAGTATATGCATTAAAGGATGAAGTACAGGAATTAAGACAGGTTGGTAAATAATGCATACTGTGTTTTATCAACACTTATGGATGGCGGGGGGGGCAGATTGCACGTTGTAGTTGCAGCAAATAATTATTAAAGTTAGTAGGGTTAAGGTTTTTTTTCAGTAGCAGGGATAGGACTAGATTCAGAATCTTCAGCTTTTAGTCCAAAAAAGGAGATCTCTATCCCAGTTGAATTTTAAAAAAATGTAGTTTAGAAACTGAGGGAAGATAATACAAAACAAAAACATAAACCCAGGAGAAAGGAGTTAGATATATTATCTCCGTGAGTAGACTGAGTGAAACGTGCCCTGTTTTCAAACTGCAGCAATTTGTAACATATTGGGCAGCAATTTAAAATACTATAAAAGTTTACCAACTGAAAAATAGAAAAAACCCAAAGATACTGGTACTCAGACTATAATAACTTCAGTGATTTAAATATATCTGATTCTATTTAGGCCTTTATCCCTCCTGCCCCCCCACTTACCCCCCCAGTACTTGAGCACTTCCTTTTGATCAATTCTTATATCTTCTCATTTCAGGAGATGAAGAGCCACTTTACTTTACTTTCCCTCACTTATTGTCATGTGACCGCTATTCAAAAATTATTCATGCCACAAGTTAGCTCAGATATTATTTTATCACATAGTGAGACATCTTGCAGAATTCCCCTTGAGAAACTAGCATGGAACTTGCAACTAGAGCTGTCTAAATAACTGATTTTTGTTTGTTTGTTTGCTGGCCATTCAAAAAAATGAAAAGAAAATTAAAATTAGCTTTGGGTCAACCCAAAACCTAAAATTTTTCAAAATTTTCAGTGATCCAAACAGTTGAAAAAATTTCAGGTTAAACAAAATACTTGATTTGACCTGAAACAAAATGTTTTGTTTCTTTATTGAGCTTTAAACCTTTTAAAAATAAAATTGAAGTAAATTTCTAAACAAAAAACCATTTAGAATAAAAATGTTTAATTTAGTAAATGTCAAAAGGAAATTTATTTATTTTTCCCCAGAATTTTTGTGGAAGGTTTCTACCCCCCAAAATTTGGCAAATTGAACACGAATTCGCAAAATGCTTTGGTCGATCTGAATCTGCAATTTTTTTGGCCCAAAAAAAATTTAAAACAGAAAGTTTCAGACATAAGATTTCACCCAGGTATACTTGCAGGTGCTTTCTTTCAGTGCGGGTCCACATTTTCAGTGCTTCACCTACAGGTAAGAAGGCATATGGAAGCTTAATAAGAACAGGGAAAGGCTGGTACAGAATAAAGTCTGTTTAGACCCGGGGAGGCCCTGATCTGTGATTGGGGCCCCAACCTGCTACCACAGTCTGAGTACTAAATAATACCCACAGCTTAAGCAGACCACTCACTTGCTTTAGTCCTTTGCTGAAACAAGGCTTTTAATTGTGTACACATTCCTTATATAGCAGATAACCCAGGTTAGCACTGATCTTGATTGTATTACTGGAAAAAATGTTCATGTAGATGTATTTATATCTGTTGTGTACCTGCCATGGTCCTTGGGCTGTTCCAATCCTCCTCTCTGTAACTTACGAGTCAGCCCACACTTTCAAGGTTACAAGGTCTTTTATTGTTTGGGGTAACCATAGAATCTCTGGGTTCTTAAAAAATCTTGATTGGCTGTGCCTACCTAAAGGAAGATAGATGTATAAAAAAAGTATTGCAAGTATATGCTTATAATTTTCTGGTCATTCTCAAGAATCAAATACTGTCAATCTATCTTTGCTAGACTCTAATGGATAGAACTGTCTACGTCAGACCTGTGCACTTACTTAAAGCCATAGTTGCCCCTCTGCTACCACTTCCTAGGAGGGCCCGGTGCAATTTATCTGGTCTCCTAGTCAGACACATTTTCACTGGAGCTGTTAAAAATGTAACCAACATACAGAATCAGTTCTATTTGAGAAGTCCCAACTGTTGTTCTCTGCTGCTGCACATCTGCATTCCTTAATGTGCAGGTGGGTAAAAAGCCATTAAATTAGCCCCTTTTCCCTATATGTAAATTAGTTAAGTGATCTTCGCTTCCAGAGCTAGAGACTATTAGATGAAATCTCCCTTCTGGTGTACCACAAAACAGGTTTTTAACCTAGCTGATTCAATTATATACATATAAATATGAATCCGTATTCTCTGTCTCTCTCAAAATTTTTGTTCCAGAACAAATGAAATAGTCACATACCATATGTCCCCATAAATATCACAATTGCTGTGTAAAATAAAGTGTTAGGGGGGGGTTGTGTTGATTTCAACATATAAAGAATGCCTATCCCAGGCTCTAGGAACCTTTGATGGACCATTAAAGATACAATTAAATTAAGACAAAAACATCAAAAGTAAACTCTGCATCTTCACCTGATGTCACCCCTGTACCCCAGGCCTCTCCAAATAGCTGGACTTTTCAGGTAGTCTAATGGTTAACAAATCTGGCCTATTTCTGAGTAATGGGGGAGTGAATTCCGAAGTCAAGGGGCCCACATGGAGAACACCCTGCTAATGTTTTCCTCTCTCACACACCATGGGAGTTCCCTTGAAGGCCCCTACTGTGGCAGTGTCACTTAGGGAGAGGGGTGATCTCTAAGCTAGGCAAGTCCCAGGCAACATAGGGCTTTGTACTAGGTAGGAATCAAGAATTTAAACTTCATCTGGAAACCCACAGGCAGCCAATGTGGATTCCAGACCACTAGTTTCATGTACTCATGGTGAGGTACACCACTTAAGAAGTGGGTGCCACCCTCCTTACCACCTTCGGTTTCTAAGCTATTTCAGATCATAGCACCAAGTAGATCATACTACTTATAGTCCAATCTTGAAGTGACAAAAGATAGAAGTGTGGTCTGTGTCTGAGAGAAAAGATTTCACTCCCAACCTGATGCAGATGGGGAAAAAAAGCACTTACTGCTCACTGCCACTATATAATCATCTGAAAGATGCTGAGAATATAGTGAGATGTCCAGATTGCAAATCTGAATGACAAACAGCAGACACGCACCCTCATTCTTGGGGGCTTTAATGTAATCCTTGTTGTATCCTCTGGTTGCTTCCCCCAGCCCCTACCAATATCAGTCTCCACTGGATTGAATAATGTAAGCATTAGTATTGTTCAGTTGGTAGCACCCTTACTTATGGCCCCAAAGGTTGTGGGTTGAAGTTTCAAACACAGGGCAAAATGTTGGGACTTGGACTCACAATCAGGTGGTGAAACTGCAATTAGAGGAGCTGTCTTTCAGATAATACCTCAGTCCTCTTTGTTTGACTGGTGGTTGTCTAGTTGGAAGTGAAGTCACAGAGCATGTGTCAGAAAGAATAATAGTTAATATCAGTGTCCTGACCAATAAAGCAATTTAGATTTCCCAGTAAAGCAAATTAAAGCTTGTGTGAGCTCTACAGTAGCATTTTAGGTTTGTGAAACTTATTTCAGTGTGTGGAGTTCAGTGTAAAGAAGTTTGAAATACCAGAAGGCATAAGTGGTTCTTACAAGTTTTTTCATTCTAATTTTTTTATTTCACTCTCTTTCTATTTTATTACAAATATATTCCTTAGTATTTATTTATGTGCTTAAACTCTCACAAGGGACTTGAAAACTATTTTCCATTTGTGACTTGTTTCTCATAACAAATATGTATGGGAGAGAGAAGCATTTTAGTTTCCATTAGGCATTTCTGCTTCACTGTACCAAGTAATTGTGTAAGTAACTTTTGAATATTGAATAAGTATAACACAAAATAGCTGCATCAGGCAGCAAAATCTGTAACAGACTTTTATTTAAAAGAGCCCTCACTGCCCTTCAATTAGCAGCATGCATTTTGGTGAGGAAAGATCAGTTTGCTGTTGAAAAAAGTTACCATAAACGATTTGTCCTCTGTTTGACAGGATAACAAAAAGATGAAGAAATCTTTAGAAGAAGAGCAAAGAGCTCGCAAGGACCTGGAAAAGCTTGTTAGGAAAGTGTTAAAGAATATGAATGATCCTTCTTGGGATGAAACCAATTTATAACTAATTTATCATTGTTTGTTTCTTTCTATTGAAAGACCAGTTGTCAAATCACGCTGGGAAGCCTTCTGACTAGTCAGTGTTGCTTCAAGAGCACTACAAAGCAGGATTTAACTGGATCTAGTGATTTTTTTTTTGGCTGTAACGTATACAAACAAGTCAAACCTTTCAACTGAAGCAGTCTATAAGTGTGGAGACCATGGATCCTGAACTTTTACAAAACTTAATTTGTTTTCATCTAAATTACCTCATTTTGCAGAATGTGCAGCAGCTGACTAAAAGTCCATGTTTTTCAGTGGCTTTTTAATTAAATATATATATTTTTCTTGTAAATATCTGTAATTTTGAATGCCTACGTGATTGATGTATCAGGGCTGATACAGTGTTATACTGTACTTTTCCCCCATTATTATAATTGTCACAAGTTTTAGAAATAACAGTACACTCTCACCTCAGAAAGATCAAAGAGTTCTTTGATGCTGTGTTTGGATCATTTGTAGGTTTGTTTCAAATTACCCTATTCATATCACATGCACAAATCTACAAAACCTATTTTTTCTTATTGACCAATGTATTTAAATCATTTAATTAACATTATTTATGTCTGTGCAAACATTTAATCACAGTTTTAAATGCTTTTTCAGTATTAAATCAAAAAAGATACAATAAATTGT
The DNA here is from genome assembly GCF_028017835.1 of Emys orbicularis. NCBI lineage: Eukaryota > Metazoa > Chordata > Testudines > Emydidae > Emys > Emys orbicularis. Next base: position 258,855,957 of record NC_088683.1, on the reverse strand, counting down.
GGATTGACACCATTTTTTGTTTCATTCTAATGGCCCCATGACATATTTATTTACACTTGTTTGGAGCACTAATATACAACACTATTTTGGCCAATTAAAGACTGATGTGCTTGCTTGCTTTTTTATGACTGATTCTTAGGTGTTTATGTACTACATTTTCTATTGTTGTGCATGTACTTTAACTTACACTGGCTGATAATTTCAAAAAAAAAATCCTAATCTCCATTTTGTGAATAAAAATACTATTTATTTTATGGTCACGATAATCAAACAAACTAGATATCTAGTTATGAATAGGCCACTCAGGTTAGGCCAGCCTAATTCTGTTCTTCCTTTAGTAGGCAGGGTATTTTTATTCCGAACACCCTCAGTGGAAGAATAGTCTATCTGTCCCCATCCCCTTCTCTTATCACATGTAAAACAATATTGTTTCCATCGCAGCCTGAATAAACAAAAGCAAATTTAGAAATAAGGGTTTGTATTTACATTTGGCCTTTTTGTGGCATCTGTTATACTAAAGTGTGTTTTGTAATTTGTGGCTCTAGCAGATTGGAAGCTCGGCAATGCATACAGTGGGCACCACTAAAAACATTCAGCCCGTAGGTTTTATGACTGCAATAACTGCAGTGTCTTCCTAGATTTAGAATAGAAGACACTACAGAACTGCAGCTGGTGCCCTCTTTAAGGCTCTTATTCAAAGCTCATTGAAGTTAATAGTAAGACTCCCATTGACTTCAATAAGCTTTGGATCAAGCATGAGGAGACACAAATTTCTGCTCTGCTTTAGTCATCAAATTAGAGGAAAGAGGTGTAGCCTCCTCTCAAGGGATGTGTTCCAACTCTCTCTCTTCTTTTTTTCAGCGGACAGCAGCCAGAAATGGAGGTATAGCGTAACCACCTGTATATCAAGTTCAAGCACTGGCTTTATCATTGTTATAAAAAAGGCCTTAACCTTTACTCAAGTTGTTCTGTGACTTCAGTGGTACTTATTGTAGCCCTGATTCGGCAAAGCACTTAAGCTTGTGCTGAACTTTAAGCTTGGACTTAAGTCCCATTGACTTCAAACTGAAGTACATGCTTAAAGTCTTTGTTGAAGCAGAGCCCAAATGAAGGCAAATAGAATTAATTTGTTTCTTGTTACGTTTATTACTCATTAATATTTTTATCTGATAAACCATTTTAAAAGTAGAATGGATGCTGTTTCTCACAATTTTTCATAGGGCTCATGCATTGTTATGTCCCATTTCAATTTAATCTCTGAAAAGTGAATTTTCAAATTGCTTGGCTGAGAAAAATGGATGGAGATTCTTTTAACAATAGGTTAAAAATATCGTCACTTAACAATACAGGGGATTAAATTAATAGTTTGGGAACCTAATGTTAGGGATCTAAATGGACATGTAGATCCCAAGTGACCATTTTAGACATCTACATATATTTTTAGGCATTTAATTCTATGTGCTCACATTTGAAAATTGATCCCCTGTCCCATATTCTTAAAGGAACAGATTGAGAAAAAGTTAAAGCATTCAGGTGTGTTCGAGATTTTTAGATATCTTCCCAAAGGCTCACTACTAATTACAATGTCTTATCTTGAAATGATTTCCTGTTGCTGAATTCAAACCAAAATGTAGGGCTGATATATTTAATTAGTCTTTTGTTTAGCAGAATTTATATCATTACTTAAAAAAGAGTAAGCTAAGTAATGCTAAACATCACAAATTCATCATGTTTTTTCCTGAATTTAGATTTGGGAATAGCAATGCGATTTGAGTTTTGTTCAGGTATGCTGAAGTTGTAAAGTTCAGGCATTGAAATCCAAGTGACTTACTCAGCCTTTATTTTAGTGTGAATTTTAATTTTCTGTTGAGTACCCGTGAAAAGACATTCCAGAGGAAAGACAAAAGGAAGACATTTAATCTAGCCGTATCTAGCAAATTTTAACTCAGGAACAACTTCCATCATAACATGATCTTATTTTACATTGTATTGTAAAGAGTAGCATTGCTGTGTAAATTTGCTGACAGTACATGTGAGATCTAATGATGATTTTTACTTTAACAGTACCCCCATACTGGTATCTTACTGAATATGCCTTTGATATTCTAATTAAGCAGTTAATATGATCATGATTTAATGACTGGTTGTTCAAAATGAATTGGGATGAGGAAATTGGTATTAAAAAACAAGAACAACAAAAGGCTAATATAGTATGTTGCTTTTTGTCCTTAGCTCTACAACAGAGAGCAAGATCAAGGTTCTGGGAACCAATAAATGTCTAGATAACTTTTTTCTTCTAAAATTTGTTATACTGTATAAAGATTGTACATTTCACTGTGTGACCTTCTGAATTGCTGGGAACTTTATATACGCATGGATAAATGGGGCACTGTTATTTAACTTATTAAAGGGTTGTTTCTTTGCTCTCATCATTTAGGGATGAGGAGGGGAAGCCATTTCTTATCCTATAGATGTGAAGCACTTTCAGTTCTAAACTGTTCAAAAATGTAGCATAACATTACTGTGTACTTAAAATGATGTATGTGCTTGTTTGTTTCACCATGTCATGACATCTTAAAAATTAAACAACTGACTGCCTTTGTATAAACCTTCTTTATGCCAATCATTTAAGGAATCTAGGGTATCCATTTACAATACTTGTGCAGAAATTCAACCATAGTCTAGGTCACAGATAATGTCCTGATACTGACTACTACAATTTTTATATCACTTTGTTGTAATTAATGATTTTTCCCCACACACCGTGAAGAGTTAAATTTCATCTAGTGTGTGATGTATGATTTTAATATGAAGGAAAACTTTTTAGCTTTCTTACTGCCTTTATTGAGATACATTTTCATAAAATATAATTTCAGATATTTGTATATAATTCAGTCTGCTATCTTGAAAAAAATACCTTTGCATGGTGTTTATATTGACAGAAAATAAAACCTTGATATCACAAGAAAGCAGGAGAAATGGAAAGAGAGGACAACAGAAAACTGGGAAAAAGATAATATGATATGTAATGATTATACAAATGGCAGCTCCCTAATCCTTGATCCACTAGATGAAGAACACAGAAAAGAGATGAAGTGTGGGTATTTAAGGAAGAAGAATGGTCTTACAGTCATATTGGGAAAATAGGTAACCAGAATAGAACAGAAAAGATGTCATTCTACTTGATGATTCAGCTGCAAGAAGAATGGACAGGAGCAGTCAGTTAGTGATCTGACTTCCAGGAGCCAAGATTAGAATTGATAATTTCATCAGCTCCAGGGTGGAATCTACCCAGTATGTGCCCACATGAACTAATACAAGCTGAACAAAATGATGGAAGAAATCAAATAAGTTAAATAAAATTTAAGGGAAGCAAAACTATCTTCACATGTAATATTCTTAGGATTCTTACAGTCCAGGTAAAAGACAAGGAAGAATAAGAATTGTGTTAGATGAGTTGGTGGATGGAGAGAAAGAAAGAAAGAATGTAGGGATGGAGGGTTTGGATTCACAGAACATTGGTCAGTTCAGTGAGTGAGAAGTAGGAGGGAGGCCTGTTTTGGATTAGAATGGTCTTCAGCATGGAAAGCCAATTTTAAGCATTCTCAACTTGCCATTTTGAGACAAGGATACAAGATAACAAACAAGGGGGCCTACTTGGTAGGTCCATCATAAACTAAATGTATTGGGATATCTTTCATACCAAGAACATCAGAACTGTTTTGCACAATCTGTCTGGGATAGGGCCGGGAAAAGTGTGAGTGATTATTTAATTATCAAAGGTTGGAACTAACTTCAATTTTTTTACCTTTCCATGGACACCCCCAAAACAAACCAATCTTTCTGAAGTTTCACAGGAGGCATCTAATCCCAGGGAAGCTTTTCTAGGAAGTATAGTAAAAAATAAAAAAATTTAAAAGTTAGTGTTACTAAATTTGTGCCTGAAGTTCACTTTAATTTTTTTTCCTTTCTGGCTTGTCCTAACTTCAGAAATGGCTTGTCCTACCAACTCCAAGCATATTTTGTTGCTGAGAAGTGCCTTTCCACCTTCTTTTTAATTGGGGGTGGGGTGGGTGTGAGGTGGGCAAGTCTTAAAAATAAACAGTATACAAAACCTTACACAAAGGCCCCAGTCGGTTGAATGTTTTACTTATGGGACTCCATGCATTCACTGAAATTGGACTACTTGCATGAGTAAAGTTAGTCCTGTATGTTTGCAGTATTGGGACCTAAGGTAGGCATAGAAGGGATTAACTAGGTGCTTGTTACCATAGGGGTATAAATAGAAAACCCAGGAAGGATAGAGATGGGATCCTGAAGAAAAGTGGAAATGTTCTCCTTCCCCAACCTAGCCAAACAAATATAAACTTGGAAACTGGCCACCTTGCTCTTTGTTTAATGGATTTTGATGCAATTATTAAACATTTCTCAGCCATCCTTAGAATTCCTCTCAATTTATAGTTTGTCCAAGAAGCTGAAGTTCATGTTTCATAAATTTGTGAAATGAATTTTCTGAACATTTTTGAGCATTTAATGAATATTTAGATTTGACACGTTGTTAGTCTTTTACTAAGCACTTTTCCAAATGCTTGGGAGCAGTTTGCAGGGATGTGACTATAGATAGCTGGAAGAAACAGCTGCTACCCCAAAACATGCATGTCATTCATAAGTTTACAGTCTTATAAGTACTGTGGGAAAATACGTTGTTGAATAGGGGGAGCATAAGGAACTGGGGAATATGGCAATGAAGGGGGGACTTGGAGGGCCAAAGAGGAGGTTGGGGGAACATGGAGGTAAGGTGAAGTTGAGTGGTTGTAGGGACGGGACTTGGGGTGGCTATGTTGAGCATGGAGTTGGGGGAAGGGAAATTTAAAGGGGCTGGTGGAGAGGCTGGAATTTTGTATCCTGCTACCAGCACGGAGCTGGAACACCAGCCACTGATCTAGGATAGCATGGCTTATTAGTGAGCTGGGACAGCTGAGAAAAGGACACACTTCTGTTTTGCTGGTGGGTGTTGAGGCAGCTTCCTCAGCGTAGAGGACTCTAACTACTCAAGTTTGTGTGTGACCCTGAAGGTGCTGCCCTGTTCTCCTGGCTCACCTGACTCCCCAATCATTGCTTGAGCTCTGCTGCCTCCTGACCCTGGAGTTCAGATGAGAAGACGGCTGCTTCTCTCTAGAGAGGCCTCTTCTGGGCAGGGTCATCAGACTCTGGAATTGAGCATGAGAGTGGCTGATTATGAGGGTACCAAAGGGACCTGAAATAAACAGGGAGAATGAGTGATGGGACTGGGGTCAGAAAATGCTTGGTGAGAGGGTTGCAGAGGTGACCCCAGAAATGTGTAGACAGCAAGCAGTGAAGAAATGTTGAAAGCAAATTCAAGGTGAATTTAATTTGTAATTGGAGCTGGTTGGGAAGTCTTCAAAAAATGTTTAATTGGAAAACTTTGAGGGAATCTTCTGGTTTTGGGGAAACTTTTGTTGAAAGAGGTTTCTCAGGTCCAGGCTGGAATGGCTGGTCAAAACCAGAGAGAGCAAGCCAATAACAGCCAATAGCTTCTTTGTCGGGGCCTGACCTGTGATGTGAGAGACCCAGGTCCTAGTCCATGGTCTGCCTGATTTGAGACTTGAACTGGCGTGTCCGTTGGCTAATCTGGGATCTTGCTCTGAAATAATGTCAATTTTCATGGGACACAAAAGCCATTTCCTGCCTAGCTCTATTGGCAATGCCCATTCTGATATCTGGGAAGTGGATACATACTTGTCATGTTGTATCTCATGAATGCTTTGGCCTTGAAACTACAAGTTTGTTTTGTTTTGATTTGTGCTTGATCTAATGCTTCCCCCCCCCCCCGCCCCCGTTCAGTTTTGGGGCTATACATTTTGGAAGTTAATCATTGTTAAATTAAGAACATCATGGGACTGTATAGAGTTGGGAAGATAGAATAATTATTTTTGTGGAGAAAATTTAACTCTGCATTTCTATTTGTGTGTGTGTGTGTGTGTGTATATATATATATATATATATATATAGAGAGAGAGAGAGAGAGAGAGAGAGAGAGAGAGAGAGAGAGAGAGAGAGAGAGAGAGAGAGAGCTCTTCTTCTGAAGACCAGGCATGCTTGTTCCACAACTAAAAGTTCACCAACGGAACAGGCAAAACTGAACATAGACCAGGAAAATGTCTATACTGCTTTTTAGAAAACAACTAAAACACACTGATTCTTAGTGCCACTACCACTTGGATCATTTAAGAAGTTGTATAATTGAACATCCAGATTGAACTGAGGGATAACTTGGATGTTTAACAATATTAATATACGTTGTATATTTTATAGAAAAAAAGAATAGTGCTACACGAGGAGGTTGGTTTTCTGTTTTGTTTTTCAAGTTGATGTGAATCACAGAATGGAGTAAAGTTCTGAAGAATGCTAAAAGCCTGTGATTGATGCTTTTCTATGAGTGGCTGTTGAAAATAGCTAACTTTTATTACAAATAGACCCAGGTATGAACCAAAACAACTCCCCGTACTGCTCAGAATTGTGGAAGGAGTAGGGGAGAAGATGGTTTTAGACAGGGGTGAAAGTAACTTAAAGGACTTACCGATATGCCGGAGTCCTGAGCAGGGGGCAGGGCCTCAACCGGAAGGGGCGTGGCCTCAACTGGACAAAGCAGGGCCTTTTGAGCCCCGGGCCCTTTAAATCTCCACTGGCTCCAGCAGCAGGGTTCTGGCGGCAATTTAAAGGGCCCGGGGCTCTAGCCACTGCTGGGAGCCTCAGGCCCTTTAAATTGCCACCTGGGGAAGCAGGAGTGTACCAGACCGTACTGGCTTACTTTCACCTCTGGTTTTAGACCAGGATACAAATCTCAGTTTGGAGGGATATGAGGAGCCTGGATCCAGATCCAAATTAACTTTCTGATCTTGCAGGTTGTTTGGATACTCATCCACATTTCCCAGTTCAGGACCAACTCTAATTTTTCTGTTTTAGTAATTGCTGTGATTAACTAGATTGTCCTGTTTCTGAAACAATAATGCAGTTTTCAGCTGTACACAATTGCTTCAGCTAGAGCCACCAGGTCCTTAGTGTCCTGATTGATTGATTCTTTCTCCTATCTGGGAGCATGACAGTGGTTGGGCTGTGGCTGTGAGAGCTGCTCCCTGAACTTTTTCAATGAGTACAAACTAAAAGCAAGAATTTGATAACCCATCTGTAAACACCCAAGAGTTTAATACTAGGCATGGACTCTACCAAAACCCTCAGCTATTTGACTTCACACCAACATATCATTTCAACCATTATTAGAGGTTTATTGCCTATTGAGCTGCCTGTAATACTTCTAGACTGCATTCGATATAGATGGATGGTGAGGTGTGTCAGCAATGCTTTCACAGCAGTGGTGAGTCCCAAGTATTATTTCTTAGTCACCTTCAGACTGCTGCTCAATAAACAATTCTCACTAAACTTGATATAGCTCTGTCCAGGAAATATTAAGCAGGACGAGCTTTTTTTATAGCTGACTGTGGGCTGTTTTCTCTGCAATGGGGAGCTGCATTTCCGCCCCCTGCATTTCACCTTTAATCCCCTTGGCAGCAATAAGTGGCACTCTTGCTGCGTGGCGCGGAGCACTTCCTGCAAGCTGGCGTCAGTGCTGGGAGAGTTCAGGCCCTTGCAGCACTGGGCCTTTTTGTCTTCCCAGTGGGACTTGTGAACTGGCTGAGGTCACTGTCAATGCTTCTTTGTATGTTACGCAGCCTGGGGGTTCTTTAAGCACCCAAATGAGGCAGTAACACGCACTCCATTTTACCAGAAGGCAAACAGGAGTGAAAAAATGAGCTGATGGTTATAGTTCAGTCCCTGGGGCACAAGTGTTCAAAGTACAATATACACTCCTCACAGTGAGCCTCCTTGTTGCCAATCTCAGCAGAGAAGCCAAGGACTCAACAGCTGTGGAGAGCAGACTAACCTGTTACTACTTTAAATAAAGGGAATGCATATTGATGGGGAAGCTTGTACAGCTTCTATTTACGTTGCACCAGTTTTGTGGTTAATCAGAGAACTTCAGTCTCTGGCCTTTGCCCATACAAGTCACTGGTGTGCACACGTTTTGCTCACTCCCACGCATCTGCACAAACGACAGAATTTAGAAGCACAAACATATATTTGGTTTTGGTTTGCACATCACTTGTGGACAGAAATGGTCGTATGTGTGTACATTGTATGATTTGCATTCCCCAAGGCACAGAACACAAAACATACAGAACTTCTTGCCTTTTTCAGTTGCAGATTATTAGATTGTTTTAAGTTTTGTAACATTTAATTAACCAGATTTTATTTGGAAACAAACATGGATAACATTTAACTTTAAAAAATGACTGTTAGGGAACCATTCCATTGAAAAAAGCTTCTGTACAATCTGATCATTCAGGATGATTTCTGTTCATTTAGAGTGTTGTGTTTTATCACGGTACGTCACTTAAATATAGTCAATTATACTTGCAATAATTATATCACATAGAATGGGTTTAGGTGCAACTGTAATTTGAGGAATTCTTGCGTATGGTGGGGGGAAATAACACGTTAAATAAAACAAAAACACTAAGTAAAAAAACAGAGGCTACATTTGTGTGATGCTGGATGCATCCAGGTAGCCAAGCTTGACTGAAGGTGCTCCCATGGGGGTTAGATGGCAGAGGGAGTCTCCTCCTTTGTGATGCAGAGGCAATGGAGACATTCTGAAACTGCTAGTTCAGCCATGAGGCAGCAATCGATGTCTCCAATGCTGGGTTCCTGCTCGTACTGGGAGTCAGTGGTCAAATCAATCCGCATACTGACAAATTGACTGGCCCTTGCCCCAAAGCTGAACTTCTTCAGGATGGGAGCCGAGAAAAGGGAGTTCAGGGAGCCACTGTGGGGACTGAGCTCTGCAGTATGGATGAAATAAATCAGGTCTGCAGGAAAACAGTCAAAATTAGTGTCTTTCCTCCATTAGTTTGATAGAGAAAAAGTGACGTTCTTTGAGTTTGCTGCAACTCCTGTGCTCTACCTCCACAGCAACTGTGGTGTTACGAACCCCTTCCAGGGCTGGAAGCTGCTTAGATACCATGGTGATGAGCATGTTAGGTAAACCTAGCTAGATACCAACTGACAGAAGGGCTAGGGTCGGTCTGGATTCTGTCAATCAGATTGATAAATTTTAGTGAGGGGAAGAGCTGGGAGCTAATGGATTTGGGATTGTTGCTTTGGGGGGTGGGGAAGGAGGAGGAGAGGTAAGGGGGAAAGTATGTCACCCAGGGATTATCACGTGTCACTGCCAGAGGTGGAATTTTTTGTAGGGAGCTCCTTATTAAAGGTTTGGCTGCAGAACACTGGCCTCGTTGTTTCCTTCTGAAGACAGAGGAGTCTGTTCTCTTGTCGTGCCAACTTGTGTCTGCATTTTCCTGCTCGATTCCTCTTCTGAATCACGCTCCAGCCTTCCGCTACCCGGGCAAACGAGGATTGTGACAACACAGGGAGCCTGCTGTGATGTCACATTCTCTGGTTGCTCACGGCTGTGGATGGGACGGAAGGAGGCAGCATCTTGGCAGGCAGGAGGAAGTGGGTGGGAAAGGAAAAAGATCTGCCTGACTGTGAGCACTAGATTGCTATCTGCCTGCTGCATTGCCCACAGACATGTCCTTCTCTCTGACTGTCTGAATGCTTTCCTTGGCCATATAGAAGCCTTGGCTAGAACTCTCTTTCAGCTGCCTTCACGCCTTTCCACAAACTTTTCTCTTTAGTGCTGCCAACAAAAAGGCTTCCGGTACCTGGACTGAATTCCCAGTTTATTTTTTTCCGGTATTTTCTCACAGTGTGCTGTCTTCCGTGTGCATTTGTTAAATTTCCCCCTAACTCAGACAGTAAAATGAAATCTGCACCTTTTGTTCATTTGTTAAAGAAAAGATCTACAAATTTTCTGCGGCATGGATTTGCAGGTAAGATGATGGACTGAATTCGTATGTTTTTGCTAATAAATGTATTGTTGCCCCTTTGACCCGAGCAGTAAGCCATTATCTGGGTCTAGGGCTGAACTGTTTCCATTAGGAGGAGAAATTGATACCAGCCAAGTATTTCTTTTGTTTAATCCTGTTTATTTATGAAGAGTGTACAAAGGCCTGTTTCCCTGAACACAGTAGCAACAAACAGCAACAGACAGTTTTCTTGCTTATAAATTCCCAGGTCTGCATTTCTAGTCAGTTCTGTGCCCAAGGAGCGCTCTCTCTATGCTTCTCCCCCAGGGCTACGCTCAAGACTGTTTCTCTCACTTTCTGATGGTTTTCTCCTCTCTCACGCACAGCTTGCCTAACAATCACCTAGCTCATGCATTTGCAACCAGTCCCAGGAAAAACCCTCACACTACATGGTTTAGCCTTGCTTAGGCCTTGCCATGTGGGCCATTGCTTTGGGTGGTGGCTTCTGTTGTTTCCAGCTACCTCACTACACATAAAGGGGTTTCATAGATCCTTCTATGAATGGGGTACTTAGCTCTCCCATCAGCTTTAAACAGGTCTGTGATTGTCCATAGATCAAAGATCCACTTGCTGGCAGTGATTAACACCTTCAAGCACAACAGTATTTTACAGGACATGAAAGCCCACTTCATAGTTTATTGAAGTGCTCAAATAGTTCAAGTAATAACTCTATAGGCAATAATGTGTCAAGATGTAAGATTATTCAGGATACTGGGGTACCTTAAGAGTGTTTTTAAGTATTTGGACTAGCATCATGATCTAGCTACTTATTGTTAATACTTGAGGTAAGCCACATTGGTGCATGTTCTTTTCCACCAATGCAGTGTCTACACTAGAATTTGCACTGCTGCAAAAAACCCTAGTGTAGACAAGGCCTTATTTACACATACAGTGTTTCAGAGGTGATGAGCAAATTTACACACCTGGCAAGTGTGAAAGCTCAGGGTCAAACAGAACACTTAAGTTCTTATCAGAAGGGGCATATATCTATATCTATATCAGGGATCAGCAACGTCTGGCACGCGGCTCATCAGGGAAAGCCCCTGGTGGGCCAGCACATCCTTCAGCCTGCGCAACTTCCCGCAGCCCCCATTGGCCTGGAGCGGCGAACCGCAGCCAGTGGGAGCCGCAATCGGCCGAACCTGCGGATGCAGCAGGTAAACAAACCCGCCTGGCCCACCAGGGTGCTTACCCTAGCGGGCCGCATGCCAAAGGTTGCCGATCCCTGATCTATATACACACGCACAGAGAGAGAGAGAGAGAGAGAGCTACCTGCCCTTTTGTTGAGCAGTGACACATTTTGACGGATCAGTTCCACACCAGGAGAGAAACTGGTGACACAGACTCAGAGTATCTTCTAGAATAATTCACTGATTTACAAAATGTCCTATTTATATTGAACAGAGGTGGCCAAAACAACATCAAAACTGAACTCTGGCAACTTTGCTTGCAGAAAGCCCAACTAAAACCTGACTGTGTCAAACCCTATCTCTGTGACCCACCTTGGCCTGTGTCTTCTTTGCTTAGTGCCCACAAAGTCTGTTCCCATCTCTTGACTTCTCCCTGCACTTTTTACCAGAGAAACCTCCTTAGGCCAATAGCACTAGCCCTTGCCCACACGGGGCTCATGTTTGCGACACCAAACATGGACTAGTTTATGTGGCCCTAAGTAATCACCTCTCTTCAGTCCAGCTGCTCTGCAACACAAGGTGTGTCTACATGGCAGCTAGGAGCGAGTCTCCCGGAGCGGGCAGACAGGCTCACACTAGTAGGGCTCGAGCTAGAGCGCTAAAAATAGCAGTTTGGACATTGTGGCACCTCCGGCTAGCCAAAGGGTTGGGCAGACTTGGATACAAATAAGTAGCCTGAGCCACCATGCATGCTGCAAACTCCACGCTGCTATTTTTAGTACACTAGCTGGTGTATCTGTCTACCCAGGCTGGGAGGCTCACTCCCAGCAGTAGTGTAGACATGTCTATAGAGCAGAGGTTCTCAAACTGTGGTCTGCGGATCACTGGTGGTCCGCGGATAGTTCCCTCTAAGGTGCATGCCTGGGCGGCCGCACACAAGAGAAGGAAGGGCCACCCACCTAATTAGTGGAGCTGCGCAGCGCATGGCTCCACTAATTAGGTGCCTGGACCCTGGAGAAGATGCACATGTAAGGTGAGGTGGTGGCCTTGGGGGGAATAGGAGGTAGGTGGGAGGGGGCAGTGGGGTGAGAAGAGGGGGTGCGGGGAATTTGGGACATGCAGGGCTGCGGTGGCCAGAGAAAGAGGCGACTTTCCCCATCCAGGGCTGTGGCTGCTGGGGAGAGATGGCCCTGCTTCCCAGCCTCAGCTCTGTGGCTGCTGTGGCGGGGGAGAGACCCCCTCCTTCCCAGCCCCAGCTCGGGGGCTGCCGCAGCAGGGGAGAGAAGGCACATCCATCGCATTAGAAAGGTAAGACTACTGATATTAAAATACGAGTTGTGTGCTTTTATTTGTAGAACAAAAAAAGTTTATTATTATTGGTTTTTTTTACATAGCGCTTTTATCCAAAGCGCTTTACAATAGTTAGCTAACGATACAAACAACATTTGGAAAGATCATTAAGTGGTCCGCCGAGACCCTCAGCAATTTTCAAGTGGTCCGCGAAAAAAAAAGTTTGAGAACCACTGCGAACTTCTCACAAAGGCTTGATTATACCCAAATGCGCAATGAAGCCAGCTCCTCTGCTACTATCAGTTCAGACAAGAGAGTGCTTAACCCACACAATCCCCTTAGGTCACCATCGGTTGTTGTAACTGGCCCCTCTATGGGCGTCTCTACATGCAAAGTTGCCATGGTTTAACTAAAGCTGTGATTTAAAATGGATTTAGTTACACTGGTGCAAAAGACTGTGTGGATATGCTTACATAGATATCACCCTGGCTAATGTTGACCTAGGTAACCTGCAATAATTCAGTCCTAAATGAAATAAAAGTGTGCACATAGGGATTTGTAATGGTTTAACTAAATGAGCTTAAATACAAGGTTTACGTTAAACCAGTGTAATTTCTGTGTGTAAACAGGGTCTATGACTAGCCTTTCTATGGAGAGTTTCATATCAAGCATTTGCATTAATCACTCTTAGTATGCATTTCATTCACACTTTTGCCACAATGCTATTTATGAGGTCGAGTTGGTGATGTGGTGGTTGAGGTTTCTGCCTGTATGTGCTAGTAGAATGTACAGTTTTTGGTGTGGTGAGTTGAAGGGAAGTTACCACGGAGTAAGAAGTTTGAGGATGAAGCAGTGAATAAACAAGAGGGTTGAACAGCTGACGGATTACATACTAAAAAATTACCTTAAAAAAGGTTAATGTTTCAAAGTCAAGCACTCAAAAGTTAAGAAATGCCAGAATTAAGGTTGCATGTGTAACCTTAATTTAACCCTCTTGTGGATATGCATTAGGATATAGTCTAATTACATAAAGGCTCCATATCCTAGTCTCCTGAGATTTTCAGGGGGATGGCAAAAGGCAGATCCCTGATAAAGGCCCACTCACTGGCAAATTTTGAGTTACTTCTCCAAAGCATGGGGATGCTAGAGCTTCTCATTATACAAGTTGTAACATTGTTTTGCCTGTCTTAAAAACATTCTATTTTTTCCTAACCTTGTTCTTAGAAACAGCGGAACTGTTTTTGCTGCAGATTTAAAACATAAATAAATAAAAATTCAGCCTTCTGTAGATACCCGGCATGGGAAATTTCCACCTGCAGGGTTAAAGTTTGACAAAGTTATAAGCAACTGAAAACAGAATCTTATAATGGGAAGTGCTGCCTGCAATCAAGCTTTCATGTATATAGAAATATATCAAAGAGAGAGTGAGTAGTAGGGGGGTGGGAGTTAAAAAAGACTGACCCTAGTGAGATGCTGCAGTGGAGATGTCTCCAGCTGAAGAGTGTGTATTGACAAAAGAAATGATTGCAAAGGTTGAAGCACAACCAGAACTAAGTGCCTGAGATGCTTATAAACATATTTTTCTTGGGTTTTGGGAGCTGTCATAGGGTGATTCCCTCTTGGAAGCCCTCCAGCGTCAGGCCATGGCACAAAAAGTGCACCCAGCCTCTGTTTCCCTTTGGTTCGGCCATAAAAGGATGATAGTTTCTCAGTGTTTGATATAAAACCATTATATAAATATTCCCCAAAAGCTTTGTAGTAAAACCATTCTCTAGTTCCACCTATAAACAGACAAAGACAGTGATTTTCCAGTCCCCTTTACAGGGACATCATGTCCAAGTCACCCAGCCAAGAGTCAGTAGCAGCACTTTGTTCCCAGTTCCTTTTGCCCCGAATCCAGGGTCCCACTCACTGCCCATCCATCTGAGAGTGACCAGACTCTTTTACCATGGCCCTTGTCATGGGGCAAGCGCACCCTGCCTCCTCTTGGGGCGGGATGAGGGTAATTATCTCCCCACCACTAAGTCCATATGATCACCCCTTGTCTCAGGATAGCGTGGAGTAGGGGTGAAGGTCAATATGGCTGCCCTCTCTCAGGGCTGTGTGGCCTAGTGGCCAGAGTCAGTCTGGTTGCCCGTTTGGTAGGGCTGTGTGGCACAATGGGCAGAGTCTGTATAGCTGCCCTCTCTCAGGGCTGTGTGGTCCAATGGCCAGAGTCAGTAAAATGGCCCTCTTCAGTAAGGTTGTGTGGCCAGGAGAGTGGGCCGCCACCTAGGGGCGGGTGGCTGCCAGGTAGGGGGACCCAAGCCCCCCCGTCCCACTGGGTTCCAGCTCAGGGCCCTGACAGTGGCAAGTATGCTTGTCACTGGGTCAGCGGGGAATCTGCCCAAAACATGCTGACACCGCTCAGTATAATGACTAGTCCCCCTGAGCTACTTCCTACCCTGTCCCTGTGCAGTGGTCCTGGCGTCTCTGGGGTCTCTGGTCTCCTCTGTCTGTGCAGCTCTTAGCAGCTCTGTCACTCCTTGGGCATCCTCCAGGTTCTCAGCATCCACTGCCTGGGGCTTCAGTGACTCCCAGGTTGGAGCCTGCAGCATGCATCCTCCCTCTTCGGCAGTTCACCGTTCCTGGCCAATGGGAGCTGCGGGAAGCCGCAGCCAGCTCGTTCCTGTGACCCGCCGCTCCCATTGGCCGGGAACGATGAACCGCGGCCACGGGGAGCTGCAGGGGGCCGTGCCTGCAGACGGTCAACATCAGCAAAATGTCTTGCAGCCCACAATCAGATTGATGGGCCGCATGCAGCCCGTGGGCCACAGGTTGACCACCACTGACCTACATATTTTTAAAAATCTGGGTCTTAGTCTGTTTTCATTGCTGATTCTTTTACATTTTTAAAAAATGATCACTTAGAAAAAGAAAAAAAGCTGTGTATTATTTGGAAAGTTGTAAGGCATATTCTGTTTTTGGTATGTGTAGCACACCTAAAATCTGCCTATGCACACTGTAAATCAGGCTCTTTGTGCAAGCTGCATAGATGTTATAAATAGTTGAGGAGCTCCCCCTGGTGGTTATTAAGTATAAGTCTGGCTTGGGTGAAATCAAGCACATTAAAATATAACAAGGCAGATAAATATAACTTTTTGGGTAGATTGAGCTCCTTGAGTCTAACAAAGGGAACGTTAAGGGGTGACTTGATCAGTTGATAAATACCTATATGGGGAACAAATATTTGATAAGGAGCTCTTCAATCCAGCAGAGAAAGTTATAACATGATCCAATGGCTGGAAGTTGAAGCTAGACAAATTCAGACTGGAAATAAGGTGTAAATTTGTAAGAGTGAGAATAATTAACTCTGGGACAACTTACCAAGTATTGTGGTGGGTTCTCCCTCACTGGCAATTTTAAAATCAAGATTGGATGTTTTTCTAAAAGAAATGTTTTAGGAATCGTTTTGGGGAAATGCTATGCCCTGGTTTGTACAAGAAGTCAGAATAGATGAGCACAATGGGCCCTTCTGGACTTGGAATCTAGACATATTTGTAAATCAGCTGGAAAATAGAGTTCAACAAAATGATCTGAATGTTACAGAAAATCCAAAATATTGTGGTAAATATATTATGATTCGTCATCGAGTCTCTTCCTCTGATAGATAATCTGGGCTGCTACTACTGCTCACTTTGAAGTGTTTAGCCAGATAGGCCAAAATCAAAAAAATTGAGGCAATGGAAGAGCTATGTAATGCTCAGATACTCAAGAACAAGTCTGCTGAAATTCAACAGGCTCTCTGCTACCGAGGTAGCCTAGTGCCAGCAATTATCACTGAAAAGCCATACATAGCTACTGCTTCAATATTCCATTGAAAAAATCATCTCTAATGGATACACCAGGCACTGAGATACTGTGGTGATAAGGGTAATTAAAATACCTAGACATTTTAGAGGGGAAGCAATAATTGGGGTTCTTGTTGGAAGGGAAAAGACTGAACGGATGGGTAGATGAACTAAATTACCATCTCATCCATTGAAGCCAGGGTGCTAGGCATGTTGGATGGGTGCAATAGGGAGTTGTACAGCTACTGTTACCTGTTTCAGAGGTAAAGGCAAGGCTTAATTATGCAGGACTCAGTCTTTCAAAGGCAATAAAATTAGCCCATAACTTCTGGCTGAGCTAGAGCCAGGGGCGGCTGTAGGCACCAGCAAAGCAAGCATGTGCTTGGGGCAGCCCATTTGCAGGGGCGGCAGGGATCCAGCCTGGGAGCTGAAAACCAACAGGGGGCCCTGGGAGCTGTAGTCCCTTGGTTAGCTCCCTGCCTATAGAGCCAACCCTGGAGCAGGGAAAGAACTACATTTCCCAGCATTCCCTTGGCCACTACCAACAGGAAAGAGGGGGAGGGAGTGAGGTAGCTGCGACCTCATGCTGCAGCCTGCTATGAATGGAGAGCTGCACTGGGAAGGGTAGGGATACCATATTTTAACATTCAAAAAATAGGACACTCCACAGGGAGGGAGGGTAGCCCCACCCTGCCACCATCCACCCCTCTGACTGCCCCCCACATAAACCCCAACCCATCCAACTCCCCCTGCACCCTGTCCCCTGATCACCCCTGCCCCTAACTGCCCCCCAGGACCCCACCCCCTATCTAAGCCTCCCTTCTCCTTGTCCCCAACTGCCCCCTCCTGAGACCGCGCCAACTTCCCCCCTAGGACCCCACCCCCTACCTGTCCCCTGACAAACCCCCGGGACTCCCATGCCTATCGAACGGCTGCCTGTCCCCTGACTGCCCCCCCAACCCCTGACCCATCTAACCCCCCCTTCTCCCTGCCCCTGACTGCCCCCCCGAACCTCCGCCCCATCCAACCCCCCAGTCCCCTTACCGTGCCACTCAGACCAGCATGTCTGGCTCCGCGCAGCACCAGACACACTGCTGCATACATGCTGCCATGCTCCCCCACGGAGCCACAGCCCCCCCAGCACCTGCCTTCCAGATTTGAACACCTCAAAATTCAGGAGTGCTCAAGCTCAGTTTGGGCAGCTGTTACTTCATTTCTCCCAAATCAAATATACTGATCCACTGTAACTTGCTGTAGAAAAAGTAGGATAAAATTGAGCAAGAAATGCTTCCCAGTGGTTATTAGGACTGGAATTGCTATTTTCAACTGCCATTGCCTTTTGTTTGTTTGTTTGTTTAAAAGGTAGACATTTATATTGCATTGGCAAATTCCCCATAGAAAGAAAGAGTGGAACAAAAGAATAATAAAGGCACCTCAACTTTTCCTCATTTATGTAGGACAGTCTTATAATATGCATCCAGATATCCTCCAGTCACACAAGCTGAAAATTGTTCCACTTTACTGCAGTTCTGTAACCATATGGGAACCAATCCTGTCTGTGTTCTGTGCACATCTAAAATTCATGCTGAACGACCTGCCATGGGAGCGAGTTACCAGTGACCCAGGGCTGCGGCGGAAGGAGGGTGCAGGTGGGGGAGGGGGGGAGAGAGCCCAGGGCTGGGGCGGCAGGAGGTGTGTGTGGGGGGGAATGAGGGAGCCCAGAGCTGGGGCGGGAGGGGGTGTGGGTGGGTGGGTGGGTGGGGAGAGCCCAGGGCTGGGGCAGCAGGGGGGTGCGGCGAGGAGCCCAGGGCTGGGCCGGGGGGCAGCCAAAATTTTTTTTGCTTGGGGCGGTAAAAAACCTAGAGCCGGCCCTGGCTAGAGCATATCCTTTAGAAAGATATTCAGTCTCGATTTAAATGTTTCAAGTGATGGAGGATCCACCATTCCCTTGGTAAATTGTTCCAATAGTTAATCACCCCCCGTGTAAAAATTGTGCTTTATTTCTGCTTCGTCATGATTCTCCAGGGCCCTTGCAGTGCTAATGTTCAATTCTTATGCGATTTACAGTGTATGTGAAGCAACACTGATTTAATGAGCAACCATACAAATATCTTTCATAAGCCTGGGATCATTTTAAAAATATTTTTGAGGAAGACTGCAACAACAATGGTATTTGAAAATGGGATTTTGAATTCCCATCATGCACCATGATTATGAACAGATAGATGTGAGCAAATCTATGATTCTAGGCTATGGATGCTTCCAATTATGTTTTATTATAAAACTTCTATTGAGATGAATGTTGGTTTGTTTTAATTTATAAGTGTTTTTATTTTTATTAGTGCTTGTTTTGTAGCTGGGAAGTGCCTATGGTGCATTCTGCTTGTTCTTTTCCATCCTATTATGAAGTATTTCCCATGTAGTCCATTTGATATGTCTGTATATAGGGGTCTTTTTTATTTCAGAATTTTTATTACCTTGTCAACATGATTTTGACTCACATTTCCACTTTATAATACAAATCCCTTCTTACTGCAAATGTTGAATTTATTGAAAATGTCATTTACCAGGAAATGTCTTGGTTCTCTTTCTTTCTTTCTTTCTTTCTTTCTTTCTTTCTTTCTTTCTTTCTTTCTTTCTTTCTTTCTTTCTTTTAAAATTAGTCTTCTCCTGTAGTACATCACATATTCATTATCTATCTTTACCGTCAAAATTGGAGTAAAAATTTCTATCTCATTACATGCACTTAAAATTTTAAAAAAGAAAATCCCATGATATGGATAATTTAAACTTGGAGTACATTTAAATTTGAAATAATTCTACATTACAAACTGAATTCTAAAATTTCTGTTGTATTCAGTCCCTGTCTTCTGCTTCAGTGCACAGAGTACTCAGAAGGGCACTGGCAGAAGTCTTATTTTGTTTGCTCATAAATTTAATTTATTCTATATCTTAGCTAAATTTTCACTTTTAATGGTGTAATGAAAAATGCTACTTTCAATGGAATTACATTAAAAGCTAATGTTAAGTCTGTTGCTTTATTTTTAGTGTTTTGTTTTTTTTGTAGTATGTGAGCTTCCTCTTTATGAAATATGTTCCCAAAATGTATCAAGAGTCCAGTGTTCAGTATTAGGATGTTGCTTCCATAAACAAATTTGCTACAGGAAAGCAGTGCCATGTAAGTATTTAGACTAGCAATATGATATACTCCAGAGCCAAGACCTCATTTGTAATTTTAAAGTGACCTTAACTTTCCTTTTGTGTACCTTGCTCAAATCTCTCATTCCTCAGGCAGCAGGATTGAGGAGCAAGTTGGGGGGAGGGATAGCTCAGTGGTTTGAGCATTAGCCTGCTAAACCCAGGGTTGTGAGTTCAATCTTTGAGGGGGCCATTTGGGGATTTAGTTGGGGTTGGTCCTGCTTTGAGCAGGGGGTTGGACTAGATGACCTCCTGAGGTCCCTTCCAACCCTGATATTCTATGAGCCTGGCCCAAGGCCAAGTGATATGAACAAGAATCTTTCCATTGACTTGGTTAATATCAGGATGCAGTTAAAACTTACCTACCAGTTTTTAATATGCATATTAATCCACCTACTTTAAATTTAAAAATATTACTAGGTCAGAAATATACGCACATTATTCAAATGGGCAATGACATGCACAAGGCAAAACAAGCCTTGAATGACCTTATCTATGACAGGGATCTTGAAATACTGGTTTCCCGCATTGAAAAGAAGTTGCATTTAAAGCTTTGCTTGTATTACAAGGTGTATTAATTTTAGCTGTGCTAATGATGTATTATTGCTCACGCAGTTTGGTAAAACACTTGAAATCACATATAAAGGCCTTCACCACTGCTTCATATATTAATTTGGCAAAGGTGTCACCTTGACTATAATATATGTACTAAAATAATATGTATTATCTGCACCATATATACATTAGTATTCATTAAGCACAAATAACATAGCAGTTATATAGCCTAAATTGACCTATATCTTTACTATAATCCTATTCTCTTGCGCTAAGTTTCCTATAATGCCTTGCATTAGCCGAAGTAAGCTTTGGCATAAGCAGATTGGAAACTTGTCAAAAATCAAGATTTGTTTGTTCTATGTCTTAGTACAAGCTAGGGAAGTACCGTCATGGACTACTCCCTGAAATGCTAGTAGCCAAAACAAAGACAAGGAAGGAACAGACCAAGAAGTTAGGGAACTGGGATAAACAGGTTGGATTTTAGAGACGTGTAAAGAGATGTGTAACTCAAATCATCAGGTAAATAATACCAGCTGAAATGTGTAACTTTGGGAGCACACCTTCTGTGTAAGGTGAATTAATTTCACTGCATAAGATGGCTTTCTGGAGACTGGTGTGGTATAAATCTTTTCCCTGTATTATATTATTATTATTGGTTTATAGCAATAAATTTAATGGACATTAGTTATTTTGTCTCTTGAGTATATTTTATAATGAACCAAAGTGTGGTCAAGCAATTGACTATACCATTTATTAACAAAATGATCTCCACGGATCTGTCGTGACAGGTAGTGGTATGCCAGCTTTCTCTAACTAGGGGTGTGACACAATATATGATTTTTAAGAGAGATACTACAATCCCAGATTACATAAGAAATCCCCATGTCAGATCCTAGATACTAAATTATGCATGTTATTAATCTTTGAGAAATCTGCTAATTTGGAGAAGAATTAAGGATTGTGGCCATAGCTGTTTCAGTCCCATTCATCATTATGTTTAGGTTTATATTCTGCAATTGGTACACTGAATTTTTTAGACTTATTTGCATTTCTGAGAATTCAACTCTGGTTTCAGCTTCCTATACGTAAAACCACAGCACTAGAAGATGACATGTTAGAAATCAGAGAAGTGTTATGGACAAGATAGGTAGAAAATAACATGGACAGAAAAATCATAAAATAGGATTGCAAAAATGTAAGGAAAGAAATTTGAAGCACATACTCAATGAGGGGGAAAAAATCTTGAAATGACTAATGCCAGAAGACATAAAGGTGAGATAATGGACTGAAAATAGCCTCTGCCTCCATGGTTGTGGTACTCCTGTAATACAGACTGTTTCTACGTGATTCTATGACACCTTGAACGTTGTGTTAGGAGGACCTCATTGTCAGAGAGATATGGTCAAAGGTCTGAGAGAGATAAGGTGGGTGAGGTAATATCTTTTATTGGACCAGCTTCTGCTGGTGGAAGAGACCAGCTTCACAAAGCTCTTCTTCAGGTCTGGAAAATCTTAATCATAGTATCACAGCTAAATACAAGGTGGGACAGATTGTTAAGCATTACGGGTTATCATATGTTGCCAGAGACCACATAAAATGAACTGGGCAATTAACACCTCTGCAGTCATTGGACAAAGGTGGAGTAGGTTACAAATTGTTGTAATGAGCCATAAAACCAGTGTCTCTGAGTCTAGTATGTTTAATGTCTAGAACAGCCTCCTTCAGAACACCACCCTTGCCACCATGGATGTCACCTCCCTGTACTTCAATGTCCCTCACCACAAATATCTACAAGACAAAGGACCCCACTCAGACATCCACCCCAAACACCTCATCAAATTCAACCATTTCATCCTCATCCACGACAACTTTACATTTAACACACACACTTTATCCAAACCATGGGAACAGCCATGAGTATTAGGATGGCTCCCCAATATGCCAACCTTTTCATATGCCACCTTGAAGAAGAATTTCTGGACAAATGCACAATGAAACCAATGATATACCTAAGATACACTCATGGTGATTTCATCCTCTGGACAGAGGACCTAAATTCCCTCAAAGATTTCCATCACAACTTCAACAACCACCACCCATCCATCAGATTCTCTCTAGAACAAATCCCTGACCAGCATCAATTTCCTGGACACTAAGATCAGCTTCACAATGGAACCTTACAGACAACTATATACAAGAAACCCACGGATAACCACATTTACTTCCACAGATCCAGTAACCACCTCAGACACACCAAGAAATCTGTTATCTACAGCCAGGCACTCAGATACCACAGAATACTCTACCAGGTGCAACTCCGGAATACACACCTTAAAACGTAAGAACATAAGAATAGCCATACTGGGGCAGACCAATGATCCTTCTAGTCCAGTATCTTATCTTCTGACAGCAGCTGGTGGCAGATGCTTCAGAGGGAATGGACACAACAAGGCAATTATTGAGTGATCCATCCTCTGTCATTCATTTCCAGCTTCTGAGAGTCAGGGATTTATGGACACCCAGAGCATGGGGTTGCATCCCTGACCATTTTGGCTAATAGCCATTGATGGACCTATCCTCCATGAACTTATCTAATTCTTTTTTGCACCCAGTTATAATTTTGGCCTTCACAATGAGTTCCACAGGTAGATGGTGCATTGTGTGAAGAAGTATTTTCTTATTTCTTATTTCTTATATTTCTGTCTATTCGTTTTATTGGGGGACCATTGGTTCTTGTGTTATGTAAAAGGGTAAATAACACTTCCCTATTCACTTTCTCTACACCCTTCATGATGTTACAGACCTCTATCATATCCCCCCTTATTCGTCTCTTTTCTAAGATGAACAGTCCCAGTCTTTTAAATCTCTCCTCATACAGAAGCTGTTCCATACCCCCTAATCACTTTTGTTGCCCTTTTCTGTACTTTTTCTAATTCTAATATATCTTTTTTGAAATGGGGGCAACCAGAACTGCACACAGTATTCAAAGTGTGGGCTCCCCATGGATTTATGTAGTAACATTATGATATTTTCTAGTTTAGTATCTATCCCTTTCCTAATGATTCCTAGCATTGTGTTAGCTTGTTTAACTTTTCTGTGCCCCACTCTGCTCCCTAACCACACCCCACTCACAGTGGTTGTCCTTGGTCAGTGAGGACTCAGGGTTCAGAAGTGCATCTATGTGAGTTCACCTCCCACCCAGGGAAGAAGGCACCTGGCTTTTCTCCACCATCTGAGCACTTGCTCTGGCTTTTTGCCTCACCAGTTACTGTTCCATGCTGTCTGGCCACCCTGCCAGCCACTGTTCCTGGCTGCCATGCCGGCTGACTGCTCGCCACTTTCACCAGCCGCTCCCACCGGCCGCCCATCAGTCACCTTCTGCTGCCACCCTGCTGTGACCTCTGTAGGTCAGTCTCGTCATGATTTTTATCTCTCGCAGGGTGGGCAGAAACACTGCCCCAGCACAAGTGATTTCAACTCTTATTGAATACTTAAAGTAACAAAAGGCTTCTAATGAACCCTATTTAGCTCTGTCTTTGAACACTGGGGAGGAACAGGTTAAACCAGATCAGGGACCCTTAGGGAGACTCCACACCTGCTGGCTGGGACACCTGTCCCTTTTACTTTCACAGGGGTCTGGCATTCGAGCTCCTGGCTTAGCGAGTTCCTTTCAGCTGAGGGTGACCTCTCAATCAGGACAAGCTCAGTACAGTTCTGCTCCTCTTTAGTCATACAATGAAGATAACAACATTTCACTATTCCTGCATTCAGTACTAAAGTGATCTGTAACCCAACACCAGCCAACGCTGATCACTTGGAGCTACACAGCTCCTGTCTGCTGGACACCTACGCACAGTAGGTATGTTCATGTAAATGCAGTGTGCTCCTGAAGTCTCTCTCCCTCCCCAACTAGCTGCCAGGGGAGAGTTCATTCAGACCCTGCTTACAGTACAATAGGGAAAACTGCCTTCACCAAACAAGGACACTTCACCACAGCAGGAGATTACATCATGAAATGGGCCACCCAAATACCTCAAGAGAACCTGCTTTAATATATTAAAAAAACCCACCTCCAACTGCACACCCTAATTGTCACCTACCACTTCACACTGGAACCCATACAGGGGATCATCAAACAATTATAACCCATTGATTGAGACCCCATCTGGAAAGACCTCTTTCCTGAACCCTCTCTTCTGGTCTTCAAACAACCCCCCATCCATGCCAATTTCATCACCAGAAACAAGCTCCCCACAGATCAGGATAGAAACTCAAAGTAGCACCAGACCCTGCCAGGACAACAGATGCAAAACCTGCAGACATATCTCCAGTTCTACAAATAGCAACACCCCTCATAACACACCTTTCAAGATCCATGGGTCCTACACAACATGTGGTGTGCTGCATCATGGACCAGACCACTCAAATACGCTGAAAGAACCTGCTTCAATACAGAAAGACCTCCCTCTGACCACACACCCCTACCACTCCACACTGGAACCCATACAATGTACCATCAAATAACTACAACCCATACTTGATGGGGACCCCATCCTGAAAGAAATTTTTCCTGAACCCCCTCTTCTGGCCTTCAGACAACCCTCCCAGCCTCTCAAAGCTCATCATCAGACACAAGCTCCCCACAGACCAGGACACACCAACTCCAAGTGTTCCCTACAAGAACAATAGATGCCAAACCTGTAGACATATATCCACTGCTACAATGATCAATAACCCCAGAATAAACCTTTCCAGATCCATAGGTCATACATATACCTGTAAAACATGTGGTGTACTTTATCCAGCGCATCAATTTCCACAACAACTATGTGTTTGAAACCAGACAATCACTACACTCTCAAATGCAGTCACACAGAAAAATAAGACCAAAATTCCCTATTACCCAACAGTGAATACTTTTCACAAAGCGATCACTATATATGATTTCTCAGTCCTCGTCCTCAAAGGAAACCTGCACAACACCTTCGAATGATGAGTCTTGGAACTTAAATTCATATCTCTGCTAGATACTAAAAATTCTGGACTAAACAGAGAAACTGGTTGTATGGCTCATTACAAGAATTTGCAACCTACTAAACCTCCTTTGTCCTATGCCTGTAAAGGTGTTAATTGTCCACTTCATTTTAAGTGATCTTCTGCAATTTATGTTAACCCCTTATGCTTAACAATCTGTCCCACCTTGTATTTAGCTGTGACACTGATTGCTTTTTGCTGGCCCAAAGAAGAGCCCTGTGAAGCTTGAAAGCTTGTATCTTCCACCAACAAAAGCTGTTCTAATAGAAGATATTACTTCATGCACCTTGTCTCCTGGCTACAATAGCACTGCAAACAATGGCGGAAAATGGTCAAAGGTATTCAGAGAGCCAATAATGAACTTTTTAATGGGACTAGTTGCACTGATTTACCATGGACCATTAAGCAAGCTAAATATGAATAGTTTGGCTAAGTGACAACTAAGTGTGAGAGGAATCTGAAAATACTATAGAAAAGTTTAACACCAAGAAGGGAGAGGATTTTTTTTTTTTTTTAACAATAATAAAATGGAGAGGGAGTATGTCTGATAAACGGGGGATGGAATGGAATGAAACTAAGAAAAGGGACATTTGGGATCCATGTTGAGAAAAACTTTCTGATAGTGACATCATTTAGCCTGTGAAATAGTGGAAGTGGTGGAATCACTTTTACTAGGTAGATTTAAATCTAGACTGGGCAAAAGGCTAGTAAACATACAGCTGGAGATGATCCTGTATTAACAGCGGGGGATGGACTAGCTGACTTAATTTTTCATTTCTAGATTCTTTTCACTTGAAGGCTCTCTGCCCCTACATACTGATTGTTTTTTACATGATTTTATCTTCTTCCTTCCCTTCCTCTTTGTGAAGCAAGCCCACGTGTGTTTGCTCCAGTGCTTTGGTCTGCACTTTGTGAAAAATAGCTTTTCTACTTCTCCCTGTTTATTTTCAGTGACCTAGGGATCTATGCTCCCCTGTAGCAACGGGTACACTATAACCCTGTGGATTTTTTCCTAGAGGTGCGGGCGGCAGAGTTCAAGACCCCTTTAACATCAGGGCTCAATCGAAGCCTTGACAACGTAGGCCTCCTGAGAACGTGCTGAACTGGGCACAACCCCTTCTTATTGGAGCTGACTGGAACATTTTCAACAAAACAAATTTTTGTTGGAAAATGCTGATTCATCAAAATTGAAACTTTCCCCTTGAATATCTAATTGTACAATAATTGTAACTTCCAACAGAGTTCTGGTCAGAATAAACTACTTCCTTAAAAATTGGTTATGGGTGAGTGTATATACATTTATTGTGATACCTTGGGAGTTCAAATACATTGCCATCAATGGCTACTGTACGACTACATGTCTGAGAAAAGGTATGAAGGGGAATTCCTTTAGAAATTGGCTGCATTTTGAAGTTGTTTTCGTGTCTTATTTGCAAATCAAAGGAGAGAGGTGAAGAATAATCTTTTAAAAAGGTAAACTAATCAGGATTCTTAGTTTAATGGCGTCAATACTCAACAGAAAAATAAAGACTCCAAAGAGTAGCTTCTGAGACCAGCTGAGTGTCTTAGACCTTACAAAGGAGAACACATATTGGCTGCGAAAAGCTGCTGCTATTTCAAAGATTAGTGCATGCAGTTAGTAAAGCACTCTCCGTGCTGTTCCTGTATTTAATCTGCAGGCTGTCCCAAGTAGTATTTAAAGAAGAAGAAAAAATCCATGAGAGCTTTAGCTGACACTAAAGTGCAATTATTTTTCAGCATACATGCAAGTGTTCATCATCTTGATACTACTCATCATGGGATCCTTCATTTTATTTGTATTCCACAGGTCAGTACTTTGATGTTATAAAATCAATTTAATTGTTTTGACTCAGACAATATCAAATGAAAATGCCCCATAACTTGATTCAAAATACATGGGAATTTTGTCAGATGCTGAGGCATTTGATTTACAGGCAAGTCTGTTAGTTGCCCAGGGAATGTTCAGTGAACACTGTGCATCCGAAGAAGTGGGCTGTAGCCCACGAAAGCTTATGCTCTAATAAATTTGTTAGTGTCTAAGGTGCCACAAGTACTCCTGTTCTTTTTGTGTTTCAGAGAATTATTTATAGTATGAGCCACAACAAAACTATTTTGAACACCTTAATCTGCGATGTAAGCTTGATAGTGATTCGTTGAGACTAACTCCTCTCAGTCATGAAGAAAGGGTGACAGAGGTTGATTACAACTCTATATCACTGAAGGAGGCATTGAGAGAAATGATAGATATTTAATCATATCTAGAAGACTTGTGGTATTAAGGAAGCCTGGGTTAAATCCCTGTTTTTTGTGCTTTACATAAAAGCCTTGAATACATGAACAAAGATCTGCAAACAAGCAGAAAGCCAGATGGTGATCATAGTATGCATTTATTTTAAAGACTTAAGCTTTTAGGAATATAGGAAGCCTAAAGAAATTAACCATTCTGTGAGCCATTTCAATTCCATGGAACACTTGTAAAACCAGCTTGTGTCCAGGTACAGAAGTGCTCCAGCTGGCTTATGTGCATACTCATACTCATTAGGATTAGACTTATTTTAAGCAAATGCAAAAGGTAATCAAAATGGTTTGTATTGAAATAGTACAGATAGTTGTCCTACCGGGCACCAGAGGCCTTTTCAAATCTCTCAGAATCTATTGCTTCTGGGAGATATGCCAAGAACTGTGGGAAATGGTATCTTGAGATCATTGCAACTGATGCAGTTTAGAGAAGGATGACAGGACTGTCTTATTCCATCTTGACAGAAGATATTGGTAGCCTCCTGGGAGCTGCAGGTGAATTACTTCTGACTCACTATGGGAGGCATGGTTCATTAGATTTCACCCTGAACACAAGAAAGATGAGAATAGCCCTCTGGGGTGATGAAGCCAGAGTCTGAGTAGACAGGTCCTAAGGCGAAAAAGTCCCATACGACCAGCTCAGATTAGAGAGAAGGCTTAGGCTCGGGTCTGTATAATATTACTTTTGAATTACTTTTTCTGCTGTGACTTTCTGATTCATTACAACAAGCATGTAGGTTGTTGGAGTTGTCTGGAGTATCAACCTGTTTAGTGGCCTATAGCTGGCCGACATTTTAGGGTGAGAAAGGATGGTTAAAACAGTGGACTGGGACTTAAAGGATCAGGGTTTTGTGCACAGCGCTGCCATTGTCTTGTTGTGTGACAAGTGAATGACAAGTCACTTAATGTTTCCATGTGCAATTCTCCATTTGCACCTTACCTAACAGGAGTGAGGAGACATTTATGTCCCTCTAATGTTTGTGAGGGACTAAGATGTTCTGGTGATGTGGGCCGCATGAGTACCTAGATAGAAAGCTGAGGAGAAGGAGAAAGCTGTGCTCCAAGAAGCGTTTTTAAATTTAGAGAGCCCTGTACCTCTGAGGTAAGGGTAACATCAAACTTCAATACTTTTAAACTTGTTTACTCGATATAAAAACCTAGAAATATAGTGTAAAAATAACAGGAGTACTTGCGGATACAGACTAACACGGCTGCTACTCTGAAACTAGAAATATAGTGTGTATAGGGTCTGTAATATATAACCAATTTCTTCTGTTTAGAAAGGGCATTAAGAGAATTTTCAACACAGCCATCACCTCATCAAAAATTTGGAAGCATCTAGAATATTTAGTTAAACCCGATCACTTACCAAGATGTGTCACTTGCATTATTTGGCTCACTCAAGCAAATCAGCCTTGAATAGTTAGTTGCTCTATCAGCACAATTCACTTAACCTTGGTTTTCTGACAGATTGCCTGCAGCTTCATTAATTATAATCTAGGAACAGAGAAGGGTAAAAAAAAAAAAAAATCAAACAACTCCCTGATGTTTTTAGATTTATTTTTGATGCAGCTGATGTGTAGGAAATGATATGATTTGGTACCTAAGGTTCATTTGATCCATTAAGGCAAAATATATGATCATTATCACTCAGTGCCTCAAGTTGGAAGGGTAGAAAATTAGACAATTAAGGACTCAAGTAGCGAAAGAGAAGAAACATAAATACAATGGAATGATCTAAAATAATGAAACACTTTTGGTAATTCCATTTGTTCTGTGGAATGCTTTTGCAGGAAGGGCCCCTCCTCTTGCCCCAGTGCCTTGTTCTGCTGTGGCATCTACAGCCTTCTCACTATTAAGAGCAGCTAGGCATTGTCATGAATTCTAACCTAACGGGACTTATCACATGTTTAAGAAAAATGAACATCAACCAGTTCAGAGCCTTATATGGTGTTCTCCCCTATTCATTCAAAAAATGCCAACCTCTCAGGTAGCTTCTCTGATAAGTTCTAGTAGAGGATTTTTCTGTGAATATACTGAGGAAAATACTCTCTGCCATGTTCAGTGGGTGGATGGCAAAGAGCTTTCTTTTTTGTCAAATTTCCCCTCTTCCATACAAGTTCAGCCCTCGGAATAGTAACACAGAGGACTGGATTTGCTGGTCTGTTACATTCACTTGAGTTTTAAACAGCTAGAGCATGATCCAGAATTCTGGACCCCCCCAAACCCAGAGCCTCTTCCTGCACCCCAAACCCCTCATCCCCAGCCTTCACCCCAGCACCCCAACCCTTTGCCCCAGCCCTGAGCCCCTCCCACACCCCAAACCCCTCATCCCCAGCTCCCTTGGGACGTGGGCATCAACAATTTTCTTCAACTGGAAAAAAGTTTGAAAACCACTGCCCTAACCAATGCCTCTTTGCCTTCATCTAGAACCCTCTTCCCTAATTACTAGAGGGAAACTTTATCCATTACAAACACTTGTATAAAAACTAAACATACATCTTTACGTACCTTCAGTGATAGCCATACTATGAGTGTGTTCTCCATGTAGTCAGAACATCCTTGTGGCAGGGCTATTATTTTGTCCAGCCTCTTAGTCGGTGTTAGAAACCTGCCTAAAGATGCTGAAGTCCTGCTGATAAATACTTGTGGCAGATGTAATTCATTAACTCCAACTGGGATAAAGGTAGCTGGAGTCTTTTCTGGAGGGAGGAATCTAGGGGCCTAGGACTGGGGACATTGAAACCTTAGGGACAGCCATGCTCAGGGAGATGTATGTTATGCTGCTGGTTTTGTATTACCAGTTAAGGCAGACTCAAGGCAGGGAGGTGAACTGGGGCATTGACTCAAGGCCTGGGTGTTGTGTTGCAGAAAGAGAGGAGTCTCACCTTGTACCACCTTGTACAGTACCACACTGACCCAGGGTGGTGGTAATACTTTGCACCGTTCATCTTCAAAGCACTCTATAAATATGAATTGCTAATCCTCCTTCCATCCCTGTGAAGTAGAGTGGTTAGTATAATCATACTCCCTCCATAGACCCGGAAACAATGACTTGCTCAAGACCCCAGAGGGAGTTGTTTCTGAGGAAGAATTAGAATATCAGCATTCCTGGCTCAAAATTCCATGCCCTAAGTAAGAGACAATGCTCCTTTCTCTTCCTGCACGTAGTCTGAAGTGTGCTGTTAAACTAACAACGCTACAACAATTAAATCAGGAAATCATTTCATTTAGCTTTCTGGTAGAGAAGAGGAGAAGAAAGAACATGAGTCGACAGAAAAATACCCCAGAACTGTATCCCACTGCTACTGATTTTAATGAAGAAGACAAAGAGCAACTACAGGAAAGAAAAATTAGCTCTGATGATTCAAAAAGTAAGGCCATATTTTTATTACACTAAGTATAATGGATATACCTGGGCACTCTCCTTGCATGTTGTGCAGTAGTGCTGCTTGAAAAGTAAAAGAAATTGCTGTATAAAAGAATGCTAGGTCGATGTAAAAGCATGAGATTGGGCAAATGGAAAGGAGGGTAGGGGAACAGAGTTGGAGAAACAATTAAC
Source organism: Emys orbicularis (assembly GCF_028017835.1). Lineage (NCBI taxonomy): Eukaryota > Metazoa > Chordata > Testudines > Emydidae > Emys > Emys orbicularis. The sequence continues at coordinate 258,825,029 of NC_088683.1, read as the reverse complement.
ATTGCAAACACTTAAATGAGAAGCTCTTCTCTAACAGCACAGACTAAGTTAATTTTCGCTGAAGCATTTCTAGTACTGACTAGCCTAGAGGGCAAAAGACCAGAACTGGGAACTGACCCAGGTTTCCTGGTTAGTGCACATCATTACCGTTGGATCACCAAACTGGCCCAGTCTGTAAAATCATAACAAATATCATGGTTGCATTCCAACTTTCCTCTGGCTGGGCTATGGCAGTGACTGTTAAAATTTAAAAAAAAGTTAATGTAGTGCTCTCAAAGGTGCCATAGTGTCAGCAACGGACACCAAAGTCCACTACTGTGGTGCCATAGTGTCTTGATCTTTTCCTGAGGGAGGCCTGTTCTTTTTAAAACTTTCACTTCTGGACCATCAAACAACTGAGAAATTCCAATTTTTGCTCACTGCTTGAAATGAGTTTATGTTCTCAGTCAAGTGACTGTCACCAAAACACATTGTCAAACTTGGCACTAACTGACAAATCTTTATGGACAGTTTCAATGATGTCACTAGGGCAATGCTTGCATGGCTTCCCATGCCAGTCCAGCATTATTTAATTTGAACTGACACAGAGACTGAGCTTCCCTCTTTCACCCAGAGGTGGTCCCTCCATGTTGTTCAAAGGGGATTTGTGGTGAAGCTCATATTGCCACTGCCCAGGCTGTATATCTTCTGTGGCTAAACTCTTGCATTACATAAGCATCAAGCTGACTTTAACAGATTACCTACTGTATGTTTAACTATTGCAAGCTGAAGTAAGTAATAAGGCTATTGCTATTTTTACAATGCGATCTTTTTGCATAAGGTGAAAGTCAAAATGCTGGCGAAGATGAATGAAAGATGGTACTGGAAGAACTGGAATAAGAAAAAAGAAAAAAAGATCCAATGGTAATATGGAGTTGTGGTATTGTACATTCCTCCATTTTGCGCAGTGTATCTTATTGTATAACACTCATTAGAGCCCTCCTAAAATATTCCTTACAACAATACATTTTGTTTAATGTTTCATTATATACTTTATTTGACATGTCGTAACTGGCCATAGGGGAGAGAGACTTTTGGAAAGTGTTTCTTGGTCAATTAGGAGTAATTCCCTGTATGAAAGAGTTTAAAGCAAAACTTCCAAAATTGGTCGTCACTGTGTGTTGACTTCAATGGGGTTTGGACCAGGCCCTTAACTAGGAGCTATTGGGCTCAGTGATGTCAGATGGCCACTAGAACCTGCACTTTACTGTTACAATATTAAACCAATTTCTCTGTGGTTTGGGGGGCACTGTGACTCTGGCCTGATTTTACTACAAAAATCATCCTTTTAAGTATTCTTTGAACACACATGCGTAGAGAGAGAAAAAGCACCATTAAAATGAATGAAAATCAAGAGACAAGTGTTTTTTCATTTTGGAAATGTTTTCATTTCCGTTCAGCAAAGTCTTTCAGAGGGCAAAAGGTGGGTTTTAAAAGTCTCTTGCTGATACTAAAAGTCTTCCTTGGGGAGAACAGTCAATTTGTTGTGCTCGTCGTGGCAATGATTTTGTGAGGTTCGATACTTTCCAGAGTTGACTTAGACAGAAGCCAAAAAGATGGTGTAATGGTTGCAGGTCTAGCTGCATCTTTCCCCTGCCCCCTCTCAGAATGCATCCCTTCAGGTGCCTGGCCTCATACCTTTATATATCTTGGGACAGAATTTTGCAGTTCTCCCATTCCTCAACCAGACCCTGGGCTACGGTACCTTATGTATCCATGGTTGTTACCTTATAGGTCCAACTGAGTTTGGGTACCTTGTAGTTGTTCCCTTTAGGTGTGTGACCAGTGGTACACAGTGATGAGGTAACCTTATTAAACCAAAGCACAGTCTATTTTATCAGTTGGAACAAAGCATTAGAGAAAAAAGGATTTTAAAACAACTGCCTATGTGCATGTCTATCTCTTACCTGAAGCCCGGCCTTCCTGTGATGGTGACCTAAGCAGGCCTAGGTTCTCCAGACACCCCAGCTTTGTCTCAGACTGCGTCTCCTGAACAACTGGAATCTTTGAATCTATGAATCTACTGCTCCTCTCTTGAGAGTGTGTGCTTATTTAAACGCTGCTACAGTTTTCCTTGCCATTCATGGACCTTTCCTTCCCTGCTCAAAACCAGTTTTATAAGTTGACTGGAGACTGAGGCAAAATCATGAAAACTAATAGTTCTGGCATTGTCCCTTAACAACTCAAAAATGTTAATGGAGAGGTGGCTGTCTTGAACCATATTTTTCCTTCCTGCCTGTTTTTCCAGGCAACCTCCTATTGGAAATAAACCAATATATTCATACAGTAAACATCCCAATAACCAGGCCAACATGCAGCATTCATAAATTATCTCAGGACGACTTAAAATAAACCAGTGACAGGGTTGCCTCTGTGGCACTCCCCGGTGGCCTATCAGGGCATGATTCACCCAGTTGTGGGTCTCCGCTGGTCTGTCACTGTCTCTGTGAGGCCCTCTGGCCTTTAGTCCTACCCCTTCTAGGCTGTTAAGGTCCAAAGCAAATCAGGAACTAAAAACACAACTCAAAAAGGGTTGTCTGATGAACCTTCAGTGGGAACCTGCCCTTCTAGCTAGGACTTGTCTCAAAACAGTCCATGCTTCTGTTGATCCTCAAGGATCTGGGTGTCCCTATTGGCAGGTGCTTATTTGCCTGGTAAGCTAGCTCAATCTCTGTGTTGCAACCAGGCTTCTTTCCCATCAGGAGAAGTGGACCTCTGCTCTCCTTCCTGGTCAGCAGGGCTGCACAGAGGTTTTTGGGGACCTGGGGCTAAATCTGAAACTGAATCCCACCCTTCCAAAAATTACCTCTGAGGGAAGGCTCGGTGTGTGTGTGTGTGTGTGTGTGTGTGTGTGTGTGTGTGTGTGTGTGAGTCTGCCCTGCACTCACCCTTGTCTTGTGGGGCTGGACCCAGCTTCCTGATCCAGGCATTGTGACCTGGTGTGTGGGGTCTCAGTGCCACTCAGGTTTGGCCTCATGGAGGGGTGGACAGGCTAAACCTGAGTGGTGCTGCGACCCAGTGTGCCAGGTCACAATGCCATTTGGTTTGGGGTCCCTCTCAAATGGAGGGCCCAGGTCAAACTGCCTGTTTTGGCCCCCTCCCCTTCCGGGTGGCTCTGCAGGTCAGCCCTGAAGTGAGCTAGGTCTTGTCCTTTTAACTCCCCTCTCCATACCTGACATTTGATGCAGGTATAGCAGGGCAGGGCCAACTGTATCCACAGGCTCTCCTTAACCCTCTGGTTGTCAGGGTGGGGCCCATCTGCCCCATCACACCATCACACATGGTTAGGGAAGAAGAAGAACAAAGTGGGTACAAAAATGACATGCAAAGGAGAGGGAATATCTAAAATTCCAAACCTTAAATCTTAAATGTTGTTTAGCATCCAGCTGATCTAGTGGCAGTGGTCCAGTGTCATCAGCGGTCAGGTTGTGTCTTGGATATATATATCCCCAGAGTTCACAGCCAAAGACATTCCCAGGGTGAGGGTGATGTGTGTTATCTCCCACAGCTCCTGAAGATGCTACTTGGAAATATGCTGGTATTTCTGTGACAGTTCTTTGGGTACCCAGGACTGTGAGTCACCTTGTTACCCCCTCCCTCCAATGAGCGGGAGACTTGTTTGTGCTTCACTGGGTGTCAGCTCCCTGACACCACCAGCTTGTTAGCCACACAAGCACTCTCTTCTGGGCTATGCCAACCCTTACTTTGAAGCATTCCCCAGTAGTGTCCAGCCTCTTCTCCATTGAACAGTCATAGAAATACTGTTGCCCCCTGGGGAACAATGTACACACCAGCTTAAATGATTCAACTCATGATCAGCTCCTTGTATAATACCACAGAACTGAGATATATTTATAGTGGAAAACATCAACAATAAAGTATTATCAAAGATTTGAGATTCAAGACATAGTGAGTAAGGATAATGGAAACTAAAGAATTACATATAAAATAAAATCATAATACAGTACTTTCTAGAGCCTAAACTTGATAGGCTATTCTTCTGTCTAAACTAAGACATTTATCTCACCCTAATGTCCTCTGCAGTGTTTCAGCTGAGCCTGGTGGAGATCCAATTTTCATGAATATAATCACACTGCCCGATTACTTCCTAGGTGCAGAGTAAAGGGGTATTTCCTTGCCTTCTGCTTATATCCCCAAAGTTCATTGTCCATCTCTTGGACAGTGGGTTGTTTTTTATGAGCCCCCGCTTCTTTCCTGTTGATTTCACATCTCCCTGTTGATTTCGTATGTAGATGACAGCTATTATGTTGGCTTACTATGCTTAATTTACATGCCAGCTGATAGGCGAATAAAAGTGTGTTGTCTGACAGAAAACCTATTTGTCAACTCTAGCTTGATACAGACTTTAAAACACATTTTAAGTATACATACACAGCTTCTTACATAGTATCTGTACATACATTTCACAACAATTTGGATGACCAGCATGATCCTCACTTTCATTTAACATCTCCTATGACATACTTTGGTGAACCAGAATGTACATACCAAGATCAGGCTATTGTAATCCCCTTGCCAGTTAGCACTGAGGGGTTCACACCTTCCCAATCTAAAAATGTCCAGAAGAGGTGTGATTGACCATCACTGTCCTTTTTGTGTAACCCGTGAACAGTTTCTGGGTGTTCTATATATACACACTTCCTCTCATCTTAATAGCATCTTGGTCCATTGCTAAAAAACTGTGCTGTAACCTCACCAGAAGCCTTGAAAACATCAATTCAAAAAATCCACAGTGCCTTTAGTTTAGACACATTAGTTTGCATCATTCAGACTCCAACTTGTGCTTATATTATAAATGCTTTTGAGGGGTTCTGTGAGAAAAGTAGCATGTGGTCATACCATTTAAGACTGGGATTGAGATTTTCAAAGCTGACCTAGGAGATTTAGACACACAACTCCCATTGAACTAGTCAGTTTTGGAACTGTCAATCCATATCAAAATGCATGTGCACCTGGGGCCAGAATGAAACCCTCTGACGTTTCCAGATGAGTGCTTGACTTTGTAACCTTAATATTCTTTTAACATATTTCTGTATGTGATATACATACATTGCACCATGATACCTCTTTTCTTATTTGAATATAAAAGTTTCTTTACTTTCTGGTATAGAAAAACTTGATATCTGCAGTTAGTTCATAATATTTCTTGCATCTACATGTTAAGATAAGCAATATCCATGAGACCCAGGGCTAAATGCTACAACTAAATTTTGCGCCACTATGTGTGCACAGAATTCATGTCCTCTGCAGATTTCTTTGCTTCCCTGCAGAAAAATGACTGATGGGGAAGAAAAGAGAAGCCACAAGACAGATCTCATGCCCCTCCCCAGCAGCGTGGGCACATTGCTCCAGGCACCCGGAGCAGCTGGCAGACAGGTAAATCACTGGGTGTAGGGGGATGGGACTGGGGATGCCCTGGCTGGTGGCTCCTACCCTGCACTTGGCTCAGCTGCTAGTCCCAGCTGGGCTGGGAGCGAGGGAGGACAGGACTTGCTCTTCCCCTGCAAGGAGCGGTCTGGGCTGGGTCAGAAACCTCCACCAACTGCAGAAAGCTCTGCTCCCTCCCCCACTTCCTGCCGTCATCGCTCCTCAGTCATGGGTGGAGGGGATCACTGTACGGGAAGCTGCTCCTCTGTCTGCCCAAATTCCATGCATCTGCACCTACCATACCCTGTCCCCACTGCTGAGCCTCACCCCCATGCAGCCAGAACCCCCCACTAAAGCCCCCCCACCTGAACCCCCACCTCATCAAGCCTCACCCCCTGCATCTGAAGCCCCCTTGCACCCAGACTCCCTTGCTGAGCCCCATTCCTCACAGATCCAGACCACCATTTCCACCAAGCTCCACTGCTCCTGCATCCAGACACCCATCCCTGCACCCATCCCGCCTTCTGCTGAGCCCCCCACAAACTCCCACCCCACTGAGCCCCATCCCCCTGCATTTGGACCACCCCAAGGAGTCTCTCTCACCAAGACTCCCACCCTGCTGAGTCCCCCCTCCTTTGCACCTGGACTTTACACCACTCTAACTCCACTCTTCTGCATCCAGACCCCTGTGAAGCTCCTCCCACCTGCATCGGGACCCCCACCCCTGGACCCAGACCATCCCCTGCTCAGTTCCCTGCCACTATAACCCCCACCCCAACGATCCCCATTCCCTTGCAGATGGACCACCACCCCACTGAGCTCCATCCCCCCACTCCCATCCTCCCCCCCCCCATGCTGAGCCCCAAATACCATCACCTGGATTCCCATGCAAAGTCCCATTTCCCCTGCACATGGAACCCCCAATGCATCCCTGTGCATCTGGATCCCATCGCCACCACCACTGAGCTGCCCACACCCAGATTGCCCCACACAGAATCCTCTCACCCCACACCTGTATACCCCCACAGTAAGCCCCTCAATACTTGGATCCTGCCAGGCTGTGTCTGCCCACATCTGGTGCACCTGGCATGGAGGGGCAGGGCCCCCCAGGGCGTTTCTGGGGCAGGCCCGGCCCTTGGGCTGTGTCAGTATCTGGTGATCTTCTGCCTCCATTCAGCCAGTGGCCTGTGCTCCTCACTGCTATGCTGGAGCCTCCACATTTATTTGACCAATAAAATTTGCAGAATTTTAAAATGTTGTGCTCAGAATTTTTAATTTTTTGGCATAGAATTTAATTTTTGATGCAGAATTCCCTCAGGAGTAAACTATATAGACACATTGTCATTATCTTTACTGAGTACCTTCTTTTGCCTTTTATAAATCTTACATTCTGGCTACCTTAAATTCATTTTAATCTGGTCTTTCAATTCAATACATGATTTTTAATGTGTGAGCAGCAGAACAGTGTGGCATAGTAATGATACTTGGCACATTATAAAGTGACTTTTATTCAAGCTTCACAAAGCATTTTGCAAACATTAATGAATTTATCCTCCCGATATAGGGAAATATTATTATCCCTGAATTACAGATGCGGAATTTCTCTGAGAGAGAGAGAGAGTAAGTGTCTTGTGCAAGGTCATACAGGAAGCCTTTGGCAGAGCTACTGAATCCCAGTCTTGTGTCTTGACGACTAAGCTACTCTTCCTTCCAGATTTTTTATGATACAGAGAAGAAAGGTTCTTTGGGAGCAGTAAAACCCCAACTGTTTTCTTTGGTTTGCAAATATTTATTGTTGAATGTCTCTTTTTCCCCCCCCCATATGTGTTTTTGACTAGGTGCACTTGGGGTTTAAAACATTGGATAACACATGTTGACAATTGACCAAGAGCTAGGTGAATATGAGGGGCTTGCCACCTTTTAAAAATGTTTTATTAGGCATTCTCCACACATTAGAGTTGTTCAAAAATGCCATTTGTGAACCAGATGGTCAGTGACCAGCTAATAATTATTAACACTGTGTAGCACTGTGCACTTGTTTGGGGGATGAAAAGTACTCAGAAAGATTGATTCTCACAGCACCCTTTTGAAGAAGGGAAATAAACTGTACTTCAGAGAGCCTGCAATGGTTTTAGTTTCCCTAGGGATCACCTAGACTGGCTCCCAGTCCTAGCATTTGTCTTTGAATCTCAGTCAATGAGCCAATGTTTCTTGAAAATTCTGAAATCGGGTTATTTCTTCTTCCTCCATGGGGATTCTGAGGAGAATCAGGAGCTACTAAACCCAGATTAGATTAGTATTGGTCCATCTGTTGAATGATTAATAGTGTTTCAGCCATTAACACTATGATTTAGACATCCCTGAATAATCACATAATCTTTATTTTCCTCAATTTGTGCATTTGTAAAATAGAAATAATACCTACTTTCCAGGTGAGTAGTGAGTCTTACATTTGTGAATGTTTTAAAGTGCTGTGAGATTCTCAGAAAGTGCTAGAGAAGTCCACAGTGTAACCTAAAACAATCTGATGCTGACAAAGAGAATTACTGGGGAATGAAGACAAGAAGCCTGTGCAGGCAGGAGTGACTGGGAAGGGAAGTTGGCCTGGGGGGCAAAACCTGGGACTGGATGGGAAAGGAGACTGGGACAAGGAACCTTAAGTTGGGAGAGGATTGGGAGCAGCAATAAGGGGAGATTGAGACTGGATGAGGAACTCAGAGGCTGAGACTGAGACTGACTGGGCCTAGTGGGGAGACTAGAATGAGGATTCCAGGGGTGGAGACTGGAACTGGGAACTGGGCTGAGAGAAAGACTAGGAATCAGATGCGGAGCCAGGGTGGACTGGGACTAGTTGGGCAAGAAGATTGGAACTGGGATGAGGAGCCAGAGAAGACTGGAGGAAGAGACAGGACTGGGGTAGAAAGAGGCTTGAAGGGTCTGAGGGGTCTTTAGCTACTAAAACATGCTCTCACCAGATTCCTGAGTCTCACCATTCCTCTGATGTCAGCAAATATGTGTGAAACCCTGCGTCAAAGTGTTTTATACCTCTCTAGTGCTGGTCCACAGAGAATTACAATTTACTATTGCTTTCAGTTACTGTTTTTGCACAAGAGGCTGAGGTCTGTGCTGTGGATCTAAATGTTCCAACCCGGCTGATGACCCATGTAGGTGTCAATACGATCCCACATGATGGAGTTTCTGTTTTATTCAGTTTGCTTTTTAAAAAACCTGCTCCCGTGTTGACCTCTGCGCCTGGAATGGTCTGTCTCTTATCTCCCAAACCTCGCCCCCCTCTTCTCCTCTTTCAACCTACTTCCTTCAGGAATCTGTTCTTTCTCCTTCTTGCCAATATTCTTAAGTGACTTTTAATAATAACTAACTGACACCCACACTCGTAACAAAAGAAAAGAAGCTTCCAATTGATCCATCTTTTCATTTTCTTTGAAGCTTGAAGCAAGTAGATGCAGCTTTTTCCTCCGCTTTTTAAAAATGTATCTGTATTGTGATAAACACGGACTATATGAAATCCCAGTAAGTTGCCCATTTGCATAGTGCGATATTCATACAGCTTTTTTTTGTTCATGCTCACAACTCTTACATTTTCTAACCCTGACTTCCTACTTATCGTAGATAACGAAATCTTTAGTAACATGCCAAGCTCTTCTCAACAGTTCAAGGTGCATTACTTCTGCATATTTTCCTTCCTTCGTGAGCCATTTTCACTTTTCTGAATGTATCACTTTTGTGTGAGATTCCTCTTCATCCTTGACAAGGCTGTTGAAAAGAGATTATGTTTAAATACCTACTTCAATGACTGAAATCCTTCTAAAAAAATAGTCATTTGTCTTGGGTCTCTGACTCTGTTACTATCCTTAATTCACGAATCATCTTTGCCAAGGTCAGAAATCTCAGTCATCCTTGACCCCAAACTTTTCCCCCTCAAACCTCCCTTGTCTGTAAATCTGCTGATTGTCACTTCTGTAACACAGCCAGAATTGTCCTTACCTTTATTCTGCCTCTGCTAACCTTCCTTAGTCATGCCTTAATCACTTTGTAGCTGGACTAGTTGTCATGTTCTGGAGAGCAATCCAGACCAGTGAGGGGTTGTGTCACCATCTGCCCTGCAAATCTTGGGTGCCTCACAGTGCTTTGCTGTTGTAGCTCCCCACCTGGGCTGCCAAACAGCATGTAGGTCACACCTTGAGTGTTTGTGGATAGCTGCAGCACTGGTCCAGCAACTCTGATCCCAGAATCCTGTCAGCAACACTCCAGCCACATTCTAGCTTCCAGCAGACTTGGTTACTACCTGCAGGGTGACCCTAACACACTCCCAGTCTCAAATTCCCCCCCCCCCCCAAATGTGTGTTCTGCAATGTCCACTCCTCTCCTGGGCAGATCCCAGAATCCTGTCAGCAACACTCCAGCCACATTCTAGCTTCCAGCAGCCTTGGTTACTACCTGCAGGGTGACCCTAACACACTCCCAGTCTCAAATTTCCCCCCCCCCCAAATGTGTGTTCTGCAATGTCCACTCCTCTCCTGGGCAGTTCAGCTATTAGAAGTCTGTTGCCCCTGTAAGGGATCAATTTACAACAGTATGCTACTTCAGTTGGTGTTACCAAACAGTTCATTTTCAACACAACACTGCATTAGTTTTGATTAAAAAATAAAAGAAAGTTTGTTTAACTACAAAAAGAGAGATTTTAAGCTAGTAAAAGTATAAGGTATTAAAGTCAGAAATGGTTACAAGAGAAATAACGATAAAAGGCTTTCCAGTAACTAAAATTTAACAAACTAGATTTGGTTCAAGGTAAAATCCTTACCAAGTGTTCCCAGCAGCACTGCTAACCAAATTTTCATGTCAGGATCTATCTCAATGCCAAAAGGCTTGTTCCTTGTTTTCTGAGGTGAAAGGTTGAGGATGGGGGGGAAGAGATCCTGGGGTGTTTTTGCCCCTCGCTTTTATGGTCCAGTCACCATTTGAAATGCATTTGCCTGAGGGTTACCTTTAGATAAAGTTCCTTCCTGCTGTGAGGACGGGGATATGAAGTTCCATGTTGTTATTTATTAGAATGAAGATCGATCTGTTCCTGCCCTGCTCCATTGCCAAAGAATGGCCACTTGACAGGTGATTGCCAGTTAACTTTGATGACACCTGACTAGAGGCATCAGCTTGTCCTTTGTCTTTGAGAAACTGGTTTACCCACGCCCCAGACTTGTCTGGTAAACACATTTCAGTCATAATTTCAGTGTATGTTCATAACTTTACATATAATGTTGCTACATGCATTTCACCATGATATTATTGATCGGTGAGTTACTAGTTTACAAATGATACCTCACAAGGCATAAAGATTATTACAATGGTGTGAATACAGGGGTGCTGTGACAGGGTGCTGAGCAGGAGGACAGCAGAATCAGCCCCCTGCCATGCCAGCCCCATTTAAGTGAATAAAGTGGAGCTGGCTGGAAAGAACCTGCCCTAATTGGGGAATGAGAGCCAGCTGCCAGCCCATTTAGCCCAAGGCTATAAAAGAGGCTGGGAAGAAGGAAGCGGAGGTGTGGGATGGACGAGAGTGAGGGAGTGGGACGAGAGCGAGGGAGTGCAGGCAGGCAGAAAGCCCTTCCCTCCTGGGTTCAGACACAAGGAACCCAGAGCTGTGCACGCTGTATAGTGAGAAGGTGGTGGGAGCACAAACTTGTAAATAAAAGTGGTTTCAGAACCCGAGCGTCTCTGAGTGATTTTATCGGAGCCTAGCAGAGGTGGGAGCCAGGAGGGCCAGGTGCGCTTTGTTACAGGTGCACTCGGTCACACTAGGGTAATGCTCTTTCTCTTCTGTGCTTCGAAATCCTTAGGCCAAAACTGAAAAAGTAAAAGCGTAAACGTAGGCTCCTAGACCCATATTTAGTCCTCCCAAGTAGGTCACCTGATTTTCATAAGTGCGGAGCACCCACTACCTCCCATGCAAATCAATGTGATCTGCTAGGCCACTTGAGAGGAGAAATAATGATTTTGGAGCTTAGCTTTAGGCTCATCTTTCTGAAAATCTTGGCTCTATCACACGTCAGGAAATACAAAATGCTGCACACTGACTATTTTTTTACTCTAAGATGTGGGAGTATGTCAGACTCATCCTCCTTCACCTTAACTAGCTACCTATCCATCACGGAACGTAGTCCATACGTTGCCTACCTGGCTTTCCAAACTATCCATGGGTTTTCACTAGGCCAGTAATGCCTCATTTTGTATCTTCCCCCTTGCTTGTGCTTGTAGACTTGGCACCCTGTGTGTCCCATCTCCTGGGCTCACCACCAATAGGGTGTGACTATGCTATTAGCTAAATGCAGTTAATCACTTGAAATCAATAGTGTAACTAGGCTGAATTTGTCCATAAGTGAGAAAATGTTGCCTGAAAGCTTGGTTGTCAGTCTTCCTTCTCCCTAAAACAGTTTAGCGTGCGTGTGCGCACACGCACGCACACACACACATTTTGCTGCATCAGGGCAGCACACTTTACATCTATAGCTGCTCTGGTGCATTCTGAAGCATGTGTACCATGGTGCTGAGCACTATTGATAGGAGCAGATGGCTTTGAATCATTGACAAATACGAAACTTTGTGCTACTGGATTGAGCCAGGGAGACTGGCTAAACTGGTGCATCTGCAGCTCTTGTACCAACTCACTTAAGCTGGGGAGAAGAAATTATAGATAGCTGCCACTGGCTAAAATGGACCTGAAACTAAATTCTTTATCTCAAGTATTATGACCTATTGATACAACCAAATGCTTGTAAAATGTCAGAGTTGTGTGTAAGGCACAGTAGGGTTGCTACAAACTCAAGGCATTCCTACCAATGACTTGTTGTAGCTCCAGAGAGGGCCTGAAGCAGCAATTCATTTGGTCTGCCCCATTTATTTTGAATTCTGTAATTTCTTCTGTTTATAACAGAGCCACTTCTCTTCTCAAAATCTCACCCATAATCTTCCTTTTCCCTTGAGTTTCTGCTTGAATATCTGTGTAGAGTGTTGTTTACTATTGAGTGTAAAGAACCCTTTAGGAAAATGAAATGCATTTTACATGGTAGTAAAAGAGTTTAATGTCCTGATGATTTAATTTAGATTTCTTTTTAATACTCACCTGGAGCTCATAAGGTAAAAATGATTTAATGGATTTGTTTACTGGTGGATAACAAATCCACAAAATCAATACTCATTTCATAAAGGCAGACTTTCGTAATCATTCTCAGAACCTTCCTTCACCATCCTATCATGTTCCTGACATAAAATTACCAGATTATCAGATCAAAGTTAGAGTAGTATCAGATCAAAGTCAAAGTAATGCAACAACATTGGCAGCATAAAACACTCTCATTATAAATTGGTCTTTAATGCCTTGAAGCTGAACTGATGCTTTGAGATTTAAAAAATAACAATTTGTTTGGCCAAATGTTCAAGCAATTGGCTAGTATTTGGGGGAAAATGGTGTTGTGGGTTTTATGAAACTGACTGATCTGGATGTGCTAGCAACATGCTAATCCTCGCTTATTGGTGAAAGCAAACTCTTTAGAAAAAACTAAATCATTTTTTGGCATATAATGGATGCACCATTATCTGCAAAGTCATGAATGGTTTTTTTTTATTTATCTTGCTGAGATCAACGCGGCCTATTTTATTCAGGTTCCTATACTGTCCTTGTCACTGTAATATATGGGAATTTTCCAGTAGTACATTATGTGACATGGCTAGCATCTGTCACATGTGGTTCCTTGTCCATTGCACGTGCTTCCTAGATAACATCACAATGGTAATGGGGTGTGTGTGTGTGATAATTTCAGCATTAATGAAAAAGGTGTGCTTCTGTCACCTGATGAAGAGAGATTATCCAACAGGAAACAGTGGGATTTCCTAGCAACCGATTTGATAGAACTCTGATTAGGAATCACTTAGACCTGTAGGACCTAGTCTAGCCTTGAATTTTCAGTTGTGCAGCAACACCTCTTATTTGATTGACAACAACTGGAGCTAATATTTGTGAGGTGTCTCTATTAGTTAGCATGTGTTAATTGGCAGTCATTTAATGGAAAATGCAAGGATAGAAAAGGCCATAGATTGTCAATCATGGTTATCTCTACCCTTCCCTAATCCTGTCTCACTACTTCTCACTTCTTCCCTTATTCCCCATACTTCGCTGTTTCCTTCTTAAGGGTTGTTTAACATTGGTCTCACTTGGTAACATCTTGTTCTGTTCATCCCTGTAACTCTTCTTAATGTCTATTCAAAATTCTGAGGCTAATACCATCATTTTCCCCACAGTTGTGACCACACTACTCCTCTATCTTTGAATCCTTCTCTTTTGGTCTGAAACAAGCACAAATCAATGTTGCAAAAGCAGGTAATTTGAGCCCATATTTTAGCTGCCTGTGTCCTCAGGTACTCCTTCTACTTGGTTTTATCAAACAAGAGCAGACATAATTTCAAGGGGTATGGGTAAGGCCCCAGATAGATCAGTGGTTTTTGTAATGAGGGGGTGAAGCCTCCCTCCGAGCCAGAGTGGGAGGAAGCACTCTCTTTGCCTGCGTGGGTGGAGACAGGATGGGCTCAGCCCTCCCACCGGAAATTGAGAGGTGGGGCAGGAGGAGCCCCTACCTCAGTTGGAGCGGAGCCAGGGAAGGAGACAGGCGTGTCTTGCTCGCTACAGCCTGCCGTCTCTGCCATCGAGCCAGGAGGTGCCCTGGACCCCGGGTGGAGCTGGTGGGACTGCCGGCGGCTGAGTACCCTGACGAAACAGAGTATCCTGAGACCATGGAGCCTGATCTGGAACTCTGGTAGGAAGTAGCCCAGGGAAACCAGACTTCGGTTTGCTGGTGTGGTGGCTTAACAGCCGGTTAGCATGTTGCGAGAGGATCCCCGTTGACCCAATGGTGGGACACCCCGCCACTGTTAGGGACCTGGGCTGGGACGCAGTGGAATCAGGTGGACCTGCGTCCCCCTACCCCTGCCATCCCACCCCTGGAGTGACAGCCTCCCCACCATAGGCCATGAAGCCTGCATCTGTCTGTCGCCCACCAGAGCCAGGACGATAGATGCATGCCAGCTCACCCTTGCCTAAGTGCTAGAGCCTGTCGACTGCTTATTTGCTCCACCTGCTTAAAGGTTTGGGACACTAACCACTAATTTGCTGATTCCCCCTGATACTAGGCCATGAGCCCAGTGACGTAGTGAGGCGGTGTGGCCTCCCTCCGACCCAGAGGGGGAGGCACAACTGCGAGTCCACTACAGTCATAAGGAATCAACTGTAGATATCATATCCTTGACCCGTACCCCAAAATTGTGCTTTGCTGGAAAAGCCACAGAAGAGATGTAGAATAGGATGCCTGCTGGTTTGAAGGGGAGCTAGAATTGGGGAGGAACAGGTCATCTTTATGGTTTCCCTTCCTTTCATGGCTCTTCTAGTGTATGCATAGCTCAAATCCATAATTGGGGCGCAAGATGATGGGGATTAAGGACAGCAATGCAGCCTTAGCTCTGGGATAAATGATTTATTTTTGACTTTTTCCTGTGGGAAATTTTGTTGCAGTCTACACATTCCCACCAAATGATTTCCATTTTGATGAAACTGCATTTCTGAAAGGAAACAGTTTTGAAAAAATTTCAACCAGCTCTAATTTAAACTCAGATTCACATTGTAACCATTATTACATATAGGGAAAACTGAATTAAACACAAAGTGACTCTCAGTTTGAAGTACAAGGAAATCAGCAAGGGCCTGATTCTGACTTTATCAGCGCAATTCAGGAGTAATTGCATTGTAGTCAGTGGGAGTTGCACTGATATGAAGTAATTATCAGAACTGACCAAGAGCCCGTGGAAGTCAACGAAAGGACTCTGGTTGACTTTAATGGTTTTGGATCAAGCGCTTAGTAGGAGAAGGATCAAGCCCAGGGAGTCTATTCTCTTCGGTGATATTTAAGTCATTTGTAGAATTCTTATTGCTCATGAATAAAATGTTTTTGATGGCAAGTAAAATACCATTAGCTGTTTAAAAATTCTCCTCTTTATAGCAAGGTTGGGTAATGACATCCTAATGGTAATAGCAAGCTACTCAGATTTTGGTGCTCATCTAGGCACTTAGACGCCATGTGGTCATGACACTCAAGAACCTCGCTAAGTAAGTAGGCTTGTGAATTTTCCTCCTAATTTTGCAAGACCGGTGGAGGCACATGTTTAAACTGGTGGTTTAAAAAAAAAATCTTTTATTTTTAAAGTAGACTTTGTGAAAGGCAAACGATGAGGAGCAGCATGAAAGGCAGAAGTTCCTTTAACCTCACAAGTATCTCAAGCTTTGTTCTCTGAATGGATCACTCACTACAGTATATGTGATGAAGTTGTTTCTAAAAAAGAAAAAAACTGGATAGATATTGTGGACAAATATATTTTTCAAGGAACATACCTTCCAACTCATCATAAATCTTCTATAAAAGAGGCCCTATTTTTCCACCCATGAATAGTTTTTTTATGCTTGACTTTCTAAACACAGTATCTTTCCTGCAAAAAATTAAATCAAAAGTGTTGCTCTATTAAACCATTTGTTGTTGCAGTCGCTGGTTGATTACAGATGTACATCCATTTTTTTCCAGTCTTTTTAAAGGGCCAATCACTATGGTAACCATATTACAGAAAATTGCTTGGTCTCCTTAAAATACCCCTCAGAAAAAAGGGGTCATTTGGTATTAACATTTTCCAACTAAAACTCGAAATGTTAACAGCATCAAGAATATTGTTGTCACCAGTTACTATACTCCTGTGTGTTTTTCTTTACTGTGCATATTTCAGTAAACTATCAAAAGAGGACGAAATATTGAGACGTTAAACAACGGTAATGTTACAACATTTTGTACATGCTTTAGAAATATAAAGAATTTTTCAAGTTAATGTGGTTTGACTATTAACACAAAGCTTTCTTTTGCTTATTTCCTTTTTATCCTATTGGGAAAAATAGAGTTTGAAATTGCTCTTTCAGTCAGTAGACACACCAGTATACATTAGATGTGGGGGCAGGAGCAGGATTATGGCAGACAGCAGCCTGCTGTTGAATTATGAAATAGCTGTTCTGGAGAGTCATATTAGAGACTGGAAATGGCTGGCTAAAGGTTTCCACTCTCGGTGTGAAATGCATCCAAAGGGTGTGGGATAGAAAAAAATAGGTCTGATTATAATAATAGAGTCCTATCCTGTGAAGTGACAATACACAAAGTTGTTCCCTTTCTGGATCATGCCACTTGTTTTCTGCTTGATTGAGCATGTTGTTTCTTTGCCATTTTGCATTATCTACATTGCAGGCAAAGGATGCTCATATTTGTATAGTTTTCTTGTTCTGCAAATGTCTATTTCCTTGTAGTTTTTCATCCAAGAACAGTAAACGATTTAAAATAAAAATCCCTTTCCTTGGAGTTCTGGCATAATTTGGAATTGATAAACAAGTTAAAAGGCTGCCAAAAGAAAGCCCGAGTTGGGGGAAGTTAATTCGCATTGATGTGTGCACGCCACTGATAGCAAGTTATGCCTATGACATTCTGACATTGCCTCTCAATAAAGAGGAAGAGTGGAGTGGAGTGAAAGACTAAAAGGATGTTCATTTAATTGGAAAGCCTACTGAGATCTAAGGCAGCTGAGGCAAAGGATGCACCCCTTCTCTGCACAATGGCATTGGTTGAAGGTTGTATATAAGGTGGCCTTATTAAAGTGACAAGGCAATTTAATTCTTTTGTGCACAATGATTCTACTTCATTGATTTACAATGGGAAGGATATAATTTTGCTAGTGTTGGCAAAAAGCTCAAATGTCAGGCTTTTCAAATTGCCATACTTGCCTTGTTCAGGATGAATAATGAATAAGTCACCTTTTGTCTACAGTTAAATATTCTTGAATAAATACAAAGACCATAAAAGACATAAATGATTGCCGGATTTATATTTAAAATAAAGATCAACATTGTGATAAATGGTTGAAAATGCTTAGTGTGAAGTAATATGATGATGCTGATAATTACATTACCAATTAAGAAGCAGCTCAGGTGTAGAATGACCTCACCATCGATTAAGCGGCGGGGGCTGTTGTCTGGCTGGTAGGAAAAGGTGTGTGGCCCTTATAGGGCTAGATAGCTGGAGCGTGACCTGCTGTGGCAGCTTCGGATCAGGTCAGCATGGGGACACCGAGCCATCCCTCCACCCCCCCTGGTGACTGGGAGAGAGAGGGGACTATTTAGGTTGATGTTGGTGCAGGAAAAGCCCTTTTTACCTGGACCAGGTAGAGCAGCACTAACCCTTCCCACCCATGTAATTCGTTTAATATCAGGTTTGGCCATGATCCGCTGGGGGCATTGTGCTAGTCGCTCCTTTCTCGTGGGGGCTGAGAAGGAATTTTTTCCCTCCCCACCAGATTGCCAAGGTGAGGTGTTTTTTTTTTTTTATTTTATTTTATTGTTTTTTTTGGCCTTCCCCAAAGTAGGTTCGGGGCTTGGTTGGGGGTAGACACAAAAAAACTGGGGTAGGCTATGATGTTGCCACTCGTTATGTAAGCATGGGGCGGATGTACAAGGCAGGGACCTTGTAGGGAGGGATATGGTGATCAGATCAAATGGAATGAGAAAGGATTTAAAGGAGGTATTCTTTAAAGGAGCAGATAGAGTGGGCTTGGGGCTCCTCTGACTGGTATGGCTGATAGCCAATCCCCCCCCCCCCCACTTTTTTAGCTCCCTTTAACCTTCATTCAAGGTGGGGTGTTGCGAGATCCCAGCAGCGGGTTGACTGGGGACCAGTACGGGCAAAGGGCGGGGCTGACAGCAGCCACCACCCTTGGTATATGTAAATGATTATGGAATTACCTGCACTGTGCACTTTTATCTGTCATGTACTCCCTGACATTTAGAAATAAAGTTGTGGCCTAATGAAACCACGTCTGGTGTCTCCTGTCCTCCTTCCGGCGTGGCTGGACAATGCTGTAGAATATATGGCAGAGAGAGACCTGCAGTGTACAACACGCCAAATTTAGGTGGGAAGGAGAGAAAAAAGAAGTAAGAGTTATGTAGGGAACTTCATATTAAAATATGAATATCTCAAATGGTCTGCTATCTAGTCTCATTTTAATTTGTGGATATGTCTTCTGATTTTGATCAATGGAAGATTTATATGTGTAACCCTATTAGCATTATCAGGAGTTGTCAATATCCCTTGCTTGGGAATATATCCTGCAAGGTACTGAATGTAATTAACTCTAGTTAATTTCACTGGGACTTAAGGATGCTCAGTTCCAGTCAGGATCGGATCCTTATCCAGAGATGAGCAGAGCTGATGGATCTGCTATAGAGAATGACTCTGCAAACCATAATTTAGAAGTTTTTCAAGGACTTCAGTGGAAGATCTGGGAACAGCATTAAAATGAACTGACATAGATATTATACCATCCTAGTAACATGCACACAACACCATTGCTCTTTTATAGTAAGTGGTTATCAGGTAGCGATAGAAAAATCCATTAAAATGGATGCCATCCAGTATGTTTGCATTTTCCCCTTAACTAATGTTAAACTCCCAGGTTATGAGCAGGGTGAAACCTTGCTATGGGTTAAGTTACAGCCTTGTTGAGATTGATTGGAGCAAACATACCCTTCAATTAACATAATTGGTCACAAGCCCCAACCTAAGACAAAGGGGTTATGTGAATGTGCCGAGGAGTTTTGGAGAGAGAGAGAGAGAGAGTGTGTGTGTGTGTGTGTGAGAGAGAGAGAGAGAGAGAGAGAGAGAGGGTGCGGGGAGGAGCTGAGAGGGGGAGGGGAAGACAGAATATAGAACCAGAGAGAGAGAGCCAAACAGCAGCCCTGGAAGAAGCCTGGAGGAAATTTCTGGGTCAGGGTTGCTAGTTGAAAGAAGCTTGGGCAGTAAGCAAAGAAGCCATCTCCTGGTTTTGGTTCCTCCTGCATTTGGAATAACATGCCTTGCAAACAGGGGTACTGGAACAATTTTTCTAGTGGGAGTGTTGATAATGGAAACCATGTACACCGCTACCTCAATATAACGGGACCCGATATAACACGAATTCGGATATAATGCGGTAAAGCAGTGCTCCGGGGGGGCGGGGCTGCACACTCCGGTGGATCAAAGCAAGTTCAATATAACGCGGTTTCACCTATAACGCGGTAAGATTTTTGGGCTCCCGAGGACAGCGTTATATCGAGGTAGAGGTGTATTTGGTGTTTGTTATTCCTACTTCAAGCCAGGGGGTGTGGCAGCACCCCTAGTTCCAGCACCACTGCTTGTAAATACACAAAATTGCATCAAAGAAAATATCAAACTCCTTTGTTAATTTTTACTTCACCCTGGAACAACAACCTTTGACTAGCAGCTTGGGCTGAAAAGGGGCAACCTCCCACATATGCACACGACATTAACACCTATAGATATATCATCATGAAGGACAGGAAGGATCACCTTCTTCAGATTAGCTAGCCTTTTGCACTGCCAACATTCTTATTATACATTTTGTGGATGGGGTGACACAACTCTCCAGGCCTTTTGTTTTTCATCCACATTGGTGTGAGGATGTAAAGAAGGCATACAACATATAATCTGTACTCTTCAGCCTCACATATCTTGACCACAGACTCTGGCCTTGTCTATGCACAAATTGGGTTAATTAAACTGGTGCATATTAAGTTAAATCAGTGCTAACCCCTATGTAGACCATCTTATTTTATTTTAAAAGTAACTTATTTTGCTTTATCAAACAATCATTTATAAGAGTGTATCATAATGCATACACATAAGGAGGCCAAATTAAGGTTGCAGAAATAGCCACTGTCTTAACTTCTGAATGCTTAACTTTACAACCTTAATGTTCTTTTGAAATATTTGTGTGTGTGTGATTTCCTAGGTTTTTAAAAGAGCAAACTGAAAAAATAGAAATTCCATCATGTGGCATCATATTGGGACCCACATGGCTCATCAGCAGGGTTGGAACCTGTAGATCCACAGGGCAGACCTCTGCCACTTGAATCAGTGGAGTAGCTGATAACAATAATTGTCAACCACCACGTAGACCAGCACTAGAGTCAGAGGAGACACTTTGCCAGTGGGTTTCACAGATATTTGCTGACAGCGGCAGAATGGTGAGACTCTGGAATCTTGGGTTCCATTCAGGCTCTGGAAGGAAGTGTGCACTAGTGGTCACAGACTCTTGTGCCCATTTCTCCAAGCATGATCCCTTTTTCTTTGTCCCCTCCAACCTGTCCCAGTCTTTTCTCTTCCCCACCCCAGCTCCTTATCCCATTCCTAGTCTCCTCACTTAGCCAGTCCCAGTCTCCACTCCCTAGGCTTTTTGTCCCAATCTCCTTGCTCAGCAGGTCCTAGGATAAGTCCATGCTGCAATGGGCCGGTTGTTGTTTCTCAAAGAAAATGTCACCAGAAATTTTCCAACGTGCATAAAAGAATGTGTTTTCTCCTTTCCTCTATCTAGGAAACAGTTGAATCGTTTTGACCAAAATTTTCCAAAAATATTCAGCCTGAGGCAGACATCAAGCATGGAAAACTTCAGCCCAATCAATTAAAGTCTGGCAAAGCTACAAGCAACTGAAAACAGGATTTTATAAGGGGAAGTATTGGGCAACCTTAATAATAGATGGTGCTATTATAGATATCATACTAAAACTTCATCCAGACGAGCAGGGCCGGCTCCAGGCACCAGCTTTACAAGCAGGTGCTTGGAGCAGCCAAGGGAGAGGGGCGGCACCTGCGGCAATTCGGGTGCGGCAGGTCCCTCACTCCCTCTAGGAGCGAAGGACCTGCCGCTGAACTGCCGCCGCTGATCGCGGCTTTTTTTTTTTTTGCTTGGGGCGGCAGAAATGCTGGAGCCGGCCCTGCAGACGAGTATTGTGTAGTATAGCAGGCTTGTGCAGGCTGCTAACACTTCACACTGCCAATTTTAACAATGTGCTAGCACCTTGTATCCATAAACATTGGTTCTTGAATATTGAATTGTTCAGAAAACAAAGATTATCTCAATGACAGGAGGCCATTCAAACTCCAATTTCAATGAATATGGGGCCTGATTCTGATCTCATACTAGTGAGTTCATTGTAATTATTCCTGCTTTACATCAGTTCAAGAAAGCTCAGAATCAGGCTTTTAACACTTCTAGGGGCCAAATGGCTAGATGGAGCAAATGCTTGATTCTGAACAGAGAAATGTCTCTGGAAGCCACCGTCACTTTTTCTTTTTTCTTTCTAAAGTGCCAGTTTCAGTCCTGGTACTGACTGAATTGCTGTTCTGCTCTCCTGTAGGTGGAGTGGTCTCTCTGCAGGTCAAGATGGAGGTTGATGGCTAGATAATTGTAGGGAGATTTCACTGTGACTGCCCACATCACACTCATCTTCTAGGGAGACAGGAGATGTTGATTTCAGGCAATTATCTACCACTTTATTTGCTCCAATGGAATTCTGCTCAGTAGAGAGAGAGAGAGATTAATTCAGTGACACTTCAAATTGGCATGAAAATGTCATGATAGAAGTAAACTGTCACATGATACAGTGATACTTGTTGTAGCTTAGGTCTGGTGACTTTCAAATGCTAACGTTAAAAGAATAGTCAACCTGAAAAGTTGTCCTGGAGATATACATAGTGGAGCGCACATTGCTGCAGCTCTGAACAGAACCAGTGTGTAACACTAGCCATGACTAAGGCTGTGAGTTTGTCATGGAGGTCATGGAAGTCACGGATTCCATGACTTTCCAGAACCTCCGTGACTTCTGCAGCGGCCGGTGCGGCTGGCCTGAGCAGCTCGGGCAGCACCTGGGCCAGCCGCACCAGCCACTGCTGGGGAAGTCTCAGGCCACCGCCCTCCCACTCCCCCCCAGCAGCAGTAGGAGTTTGGGTGTGGGAGGGGGCTCAGGGCTGGGGCGTGGGAGAGGCTGAGGGCTCTGGATGGCGCTTACCTCAGGGAGCTCCCTGGAAGCAGCGACATTCCTCTCCCACAATTCCAGTGCACAGAGCGCCTAGGAGCTGAGGGAGAGACACATATCACCGCTTCCAAGGAGCCACGCAGACCCAGGTTAGGGTAAGGAGCCTTCCAACTCTGACAACACCCTTCCCCGCACCAGCGGGGGTCCTGGGCTGCTCCCCCCAGAGCACCCGTGGCACCCCCAGGCCACCCTCCTGAGCATCCATGGCACCCCTGGGCTGCCCGCCCCCAAGATTTAGTCAGGGGTATATAGTACAAGTCATGGCCAGGTCATGGGCTGTGAATTTTTGTTTACTGTCCATGACCTGTCCATGACTTTTACTAAAAATGCCCATGACATGCTGCTATGTCGCTAGATGGCTGCTGGTGGTGGAAATGCATGTAGCTAGCAGTTATCTAACTGTGCACCTCAAGGGATGTGGTGTGTGACCCAATATAGTTCCTGTTTCTCCAATGACAGGAAGTGATACTGCCTTCCCAGGAAGGAAAAGTACACTTCATTTCTTACTTCCCCAGTTGCTCCAACATTGCAACAGTGCAAGAGAACCCAGAACCTACAGTAGACCAAAATATTCTTTCCTTACATCTTAGCAGCGGCCTCACTTCATAACCTTTCCACTTGATGATGCCAGTGATAATACATAGTGCTCTTCATCTGTAGATCTCAAAGTGCTTTGCGAAGGAGGTAAGTATCATTAGCCCCACTTTGCAGATAATCATTGTCACAGGATACATTTTAATTTCATATTACCTTATCTGAGAAATCAGACATTTTTGACATGAGTTTACTTTTACTTAGTTTGTATGCTCTTAAGGGGAGGGGCCATCTCTTTGTAATTTGCATGTACAATGCTGACCACAGTGGGGCTGTGGCTTTTATGCACTACAGCAAAACAAATAATTTGATGAGCATTGCATGTTGCCTTGAGAGACTGTATATGATCTTAAGTGATATATAGTTTAAATACTTCCTTTATGTAGCCCATATGCAGTATTTGCCTTCATGTAAGAATATTGAGTGGAATGTTGTTGCTAGACTAAGTCCTCTCTCTCAGGTTCCCTTTGTGGAGTCTAATTTACAAAGAAATGGCTCACTCTACTTCTGGGTCTATGGACGTAAACTGGTTTGTGATTTATTTAGGCAGCCAGACAGGCAGCACATTTACTATAACTTTACTTACAAAAGGAGCCTGGCGTGCAAGTATAATGTGCAATGGCCTGAAGGCAGCAATAAAGCTATGTGTGAACATACAACATATAATTTTACTTCTTTTTGATTTGAGCAGTTAGCTAATTTTCTAAGCCTCATGGGTTGTTTCTGTTAGGAGGAGAAATTGATGATGGAGTCAGGTATTTCTTTGATGCAATCCTGTTTAATTACAAATGTAAGGGGACTGTTGCCCCCTTACTAACATTCAGTGGGCGTGTTTTGGTTGGCTAGCTCCCAGCACTAAAAGGGGAAGGGTCGATGGCAAATCAGGAGCCTGAGACTGACAGTCCCCAGGAACAATGGCGAGAGGCCAATGCTCCAGATCAGCCTGATTGACAGGGCGGGCAGGCTAATCAGGGAGTCAGGAGGCCAGGGGGGTCCCGTCCTCCGTGTGAGCTGGCACTGCCTGGGTCAGACAGAGTAGGGCCGAGCTAAGGAGAGAGCAGGGGGCCGAGCTGAGCTGCTGGAAGCAGAGCTGCAGCCCCAAAGCCAGAGCACAGCCCAGAGAGAGCAGAGCTGCCTTGGGAGGAGAGCTGCAGCAACCAGAGCCAGAGAGGCCAGAGAAGCAGCCCAGGGAGCTGAAGGCAGAGCAGCAGCAGCAGCCGTGCTGAGGCAGAGTGGGGCAGTCCGGAGCTGGGTGCGGTGAGCAGCTGGGGAGAGAAGGGGGACCCTGGGCAGTGGGCCCAGCGCAGGGAGACACCTCAGCCAAGAGGCCTTGCAGGCCAGACTCGGAGGGGGATCGTAACCCCGACCGGGCAGGGGCGACGCTGGGAAGAAGGGTCCTGCCACTTAGAGCCTGAGAGCGTGTGGCCACCGCCAGAGCAAGTGTCCGACCCGCAGCATCTCTGCAGCACAGCCAGGGCCTGAGAAGGAGCCTGGGACCTACAAGGAACAGACTGTGAACTGCCCTGACGTTCCAGAGACACTGTTTGTGATGTTCCCTGCCACAGAGCGGGGTGATGTGTTTTCCTTTAACCTTTCCCATTTTCCTTATTCTTTTTTAAAATTAATTGTTAATTAAACAACTTGTATTTGCTTTAAATTGTATGAAATGATCAGTGGGTCAGGGAGGTGCCCAGTGCAGAGAGAGTACCCCGGAGTGGGGACACCCTAGCCCCTGTCCTGGGTGACCACAGCAGGGTTGGGGGTCGAGACCCCTAGGAATCCTGGGCCCAGCCTTGTCGGGGTTTACAAGGACTCTGCCAGACAGGAGAGTGGAAGGGGAGTCCTCAAGGGCAGGGAGGCCTCTGGGTAAAGGAAGTGGGAGCGAGGACTCGGATCCTTTCGCTAGCCCACTTCACCGGGGTAGTGCAGAAGCCAGTAAAGTTCCCCACAATAGCGGGACCATTCCCCCACTTACACAAAGAATGTACAAAGTCCTGTTTCCCTGAAAACAGTAGGAATCAAACAACAGGAGAGGGAACTGTGAGCAAACAAACTCAGTCTCTTCCAGCTTGTGCTTTATCTAAAAGCTCTCTTTGCTTTTTTCCAGGTTCATGCTACCAGGGCTGCTTTGGCTGTGTCCTTTGCTCCTTCTATGTTCTTCTATGTGTTTCTGCGCCTTCTCACACATACATAGACACACAGCTCCACTAATCAATGCCCCAGCCCCTGAGTTTGCTAGACCAGTCCCTAGGGACATCCCTTGGGCCACATGTTTCAGCTTCTACTCAAGCCTTGTCATGTGCCTATGTTTTGGGTGGTGGCTTCTATAGTTTCAGCGCTCTGGTTCCATAAAAGAGCTTGATTGTTTCTTGGTGATTCCCACCAGCTTCAATGGGGTTTTCCCCTACCCACTAGCATAACTATAAAGTATGGGAATGAGATGTACCATCTGGTAGTATGGTAGTATGGGAATGAGATGTACCATCTACTAAAGACCACAAAATCAGGAAGAGGTGGGGTTTCTAGAACAAATAGCAGAATATCCAAAACACAAGACCTGATAATAATGGGGGACTTTAATTACCCAGACATCTGATGGAAAAGGTCATAAGACAAAACACAAAATTTCCAGTAGGTGCTTGGAATGTATTGGGGACAACTTTTTGTTTCAAAAAGTGGAGGAAGTAACCACGGGGACAGCCATTTTAGACTCGATTCTGACCAACAGGGAGGAACCAGTTGCGAATCTGAAGGTGGAAGGCAATTGAAGTTAAAGAGATGATAAAATGATAGATTTCATGATTCTAAGGAAAGGAAGGAGTTAGAGCAGCAGAATAAGGATAATGGACTTCAAAAAAGTAGATGTTAACAAACTCAGAGAACTGGTAGGTAAGGTCCCATAGGAAGAAAATCTAAGGGATAAAGGAATTCAGGAGAGCTGGGAGTTTCTCAAGGAGAGAATATTAAAGGCACAACTGCAAATTATCCTAATGTGAGGGAAAAAGAGGAAGAAAAGCAAGAAGCCAATATGGCTCCATTAGGAGCTCTTTAATGACCTGAAAATCAACAAAGGAATACTATAAAAAACGGAAACATAGATGAATTGCTAAAGGGGAGTACAAAGAATAGCACAAGCATGTAGGGACAAAATCAGAAAGGCTAAGGCACAAAATGAGTTACACTTTGCAAGGGACATAAAAGGGAATGAGAAAAGGTTCTTTAAATACATTAGAAGCAAGAGAAAGATGAAGGAAAGTATAGGTCTTCTACTTATCAGGGAAGGAGAGCTAATAACTGATGACATCAATAAGGCTGAGGGGTTTAATGCCTATTTTGCTTCAGTCTTCGCTAAAAAGGTTAATGGTGACCAGACGCTCAACACAATTAATATTAATAATAAAGGGGGAAGGAATGTAAGCCAAAATAGGGAAAAAACAGATTAAAGAATATTTAGATGTTAGATGTATTCAACTCAGCAGGGCCTGATGAAATTCATCCTAGGGCACTTAAAGAACGAGCTAAAGCAAACTTGTAACCATTAGCAATTATCTGTGAGATTTCATGGAGGACAGATGCAGTCCCAAAGGAAATGGAAAAGGGCAAACATAGTACCTATCTTTGAAAAGGGGAACAAAGGGGACCCAGTGAATTATAGACCATTCTGCATAACTTCAGTACCTGAAAAGATACTGAAACAAATGATTAAAACAATTAATTTGTAAGCCGCTAGGGGATAATAGGATTATAAGGTATAGCCAGTGTGGATTTCTCAAGAACAAAACATGCCAAACCAACCTAATTTCCTTCATTGACAGGGTTACTGGCCTAGTAGATGGGGGGGGGGGGGGGGAGGGAGAAAGCAGTAGATGTGATATATCTTGATTTTAGTGAGGCTTTCAATGCATGCCCACATGACATTCTCATAAGCAAACTAGAGAAACGTAGTCTGGATGCAATTATTATATGGTGGATGCACAACTGGCTGAAAGAACATATTCAAACAGTAGTTACCAACAGTTTGCTGTCAAACTGGGAGGATGCATCTAGTGGGGTTCCATAGGGGTCAGTCCTGGGTCTAGTACAATTCAATATTTTCGTTAATGAGTGCATAATAGAGTAGAGAGCATACTTATAATATTTGCAGATGACATTGTGACCGAAAGCACATCTGTATTCACACCTTATATACTCCTGTAATAATCTTTGTACAAAATATGCCTTTTGAGATATCATTTGAAAACTAATAACTCACTAGTCAATTATATCCTGGTGAAATGTGTGTAGCAACATTATATGTAAAGTTATGAAATCTCTCTGTAAGATGTTCTTAGCATATGTTCAAAACCACACAGCCCTGTCCAGGCAGAAGTATCCTGAACAAAGAAATGTGTGTTTACCTCCACTTAAGTATAAGTAGTACACAGGGTCTTCAAGAGAGCAGGAAGAGGAGATGCCAGGAGAACCAAGGAAACCCTCAGAAGAATCCACTTCAAAGGCTAACTGGACTATAAGAGAAAGGGACAGACAACCCTAAGCTATCTCTCTCTCTCTTTCACCTAAGGAGACCAAGGAACCAGCCCTTTGACTTTGGGGGAGATCCTGATCTGAGAAATTGGTCAGCCATGTCACTGGAAACATGAGGTAAGGATTTTACCTTGAACCAAGCCTAGCTTGTTAAGTTTTAGCTTCTAGAAAGCATTTTATCTTTATTTCTCTTGTAACCCTTTCTGACTTTAACACCAGATACTTGAATACACTTAAAATCCTATCTTCTTTTGTTAGTAAATTTGTTTTATTTTTTTTAATCTAAACCAATCCAGTGAGGTGTTTAAACTGAACTGTTTGGTAACTCCAGTTAAAATAGCAAACTGTTGAATATTGACAATTTAAAGGGGCAACGGATCTTTAATATCTGAACTGTCCAGGAAAGGGCTGGACTGTACAGAACACATGTTTTTGGGAATATTCAAAACTGGGAGTATGAAACTACTTGCAGGGTTAACAAAGACTGGTGGATGTCAGATTGTGACTGGAGTGTTGCTGGCAGGCTGCTGGGGTTAGAGTTGCTGGGCCAGGGCTGTGGCTATACAAGGCATTTAGGGTATAACCTGCATGCTGTTTGGCTGTTTGTAAGTGGCTCAGGGTGGGATTTACAACAGCAAAGCATTGCAAGGCACCCAGGGTTATGGGGCAGGTGGTGACACAACCTCTCACTGCTCTAGATGTGACAGACACCAACGTAGGAGGGGTTGCAAGCGCTTTGGAGGACAGGATTAGAATTCAAAATTATCTTGACAAATTAGAGAACGGGTCTGAAATCAACAAGATGAAATTCAATAAAGAAAAGAGCAAAGAACTTCACTTAGGAAGGTAAAATCAAATGCACAACTACAAAATGGGGAATAACTGGGTGGGCAATAGTACTACTGAAAAGGATCTGGGGATTATAGTGGATCCCAAATTTAATATGAATCAGCAATGTGATGCAGCTGCAAAAAAGATATCCTGGGGTATATTAACAGGAGTGCTGTATGTAAAACATGGGAGGTAAACGTCCCACTCTACTTGGCACTGGTGAGGCCTCAGCTGGAGTACTGTGTCCAGTTCTGGGCACCACACTTTAGGAAAGATGTGGATGAATTGGAGAGAGTCCAGAGGAGAGCAACAAAAATGATAAAAGGTTTAGAAAACCTGCCCCATGAGAAAAGGCTAAAAAAACTGGGCATGTTTAGTCTTGATAAAGAAGACTGGGGGAGATCCCGATAACAATCTTCAAATATGTTAAGGGCTGTTATAAAGAGGATGGTGATCAATTGTTCTCCATGTCCACTGAAGTAATAGGCTTTATCTGCAGCACAGGAGATTTAAATTAGATATTAAGAGAAACGTTGTAACTATAAGGGTAGTTAAGCACCTGACTAGGTTACCAAGGGAGGCTGTGGAATCCCCGTCATTGGAGGTTTTTAAAAACAAGTTGGAGAAACACCTGCCAGGAATGGTCTAAGAACACTAAGTCCTGCCTCAGTGCAGGGGCCTGGACTAAATGACTTCTCAGGCTCCCTTCCAGCCCTACATTTCTATGATTTGTTACGTGAAAACAGCAGAACCTTGTGAGAAATTTGTGTATGTGTTGCACGCATATAGCTGTCTGTGAGTGTGTAATTATGTATATCAAATGACATAATGAGCCAGATTCTCCACTGCCTTGCAACTCATGTCGCCATTTACAACAGTGCAAAGTGAGTGTAAAAGGCTATTGTGGTGTATTGAAAACTGTGAAAATTACAAGCTTATCATTTGAAATTGCATGGGGTTGCCTGGTCACAGTAGCATGTTTTTTAGGTCCTCTTTGGGCAGTTTGCAAAAAGAGACCACTTGGAACATGCTTGGTAGAATGATACTTCTCTGTTAGCAGCCTCCTCTGTTTTTGGTTGTTGTGTGTTAGACTTCTGGATTCTAAGAAATAAAATAGTGTTATGCAGCAACCTTCCTGCATGAGTATTTGGTTTTTTTGTTTTTCCCCCCTAACTTCTCTGTAAAAATTCCATAAGCATAACACTACTAATGTGGCATTTCATGTTTACTTTGCACAGGTGCAAATGGTTATAGGAGCCTGTGGAGAATTAAGGTAATAATTGTCATTATTGATGGTAACATTCAGGAAAATGGCAGCATGAACTAGACAGCTCTGCAGCAGATGGACTCCATCATCACTACAAACTGCCTGTTAGCCATCAGATCAAGATGCCAAACTAGGAGGAATATAGAATCTTGATGAGGGGTGGTCAAAATGTTTCCATCAGAACTGTTTTGGTTTTCAACTAAACAGCATTTTTCACAAAAAATATCTTTCCACAGAAAAAAATGATCTTTTGTTAAAGTAATAAAATATGTCAGCTGAAAACAGAAATATTTAGAGTTAGAAATACCACCACAGTACCTTATGGGAGTTGTAGTTTGGGTGCCTCATGTCCCCACTCTCCTCTACAGGCTCTGCTCCCCAACTGAATTTAATCTTCCATGATGAACTGGTGCCATGTGACTCTCCTGGTGTGCTACCTCCTCTCATCAAGATGGGAGACTAGTGCATTATGGGAGTAGTGGTTAGACCAAGGAGTATATTCTATGACTCCCATGATTTTTTCCCCAAAAAGTCAGTGTTTTCTGTGGGGGGAGAGGGGACTGAAATAATTTTCGGACTAGCTCTAGTCTTGATCTTTTCGGTAATAAATTCAGCTTGCAATAGCTGTTTCTATTTCAAGAACTGACAGGAAAAAAAATTAAAGGTGCTCCTTTACTATTTCCAGCTACTGTAACAAAGAAAATACAGAGCAAAACTGAGTACACCAAAAATGGATGTACATATAGCAATACATTTTAGGACTCTGCTGTTGTGTTTATTGGTACAAGGTTATGTTAAAAAAATGAAGCAGTCCACTTTAGCATAAAGAGAATTGTGTTGTCATAAACATTAAGGGCCAAATGCTAAAGTAATGGGAGTGACATCAGTTTACAACTCCACTCCATATTATGACAAAAGAAGAATTTCCTTTATTTTTTTCTCTAAGAGCAGCTATCATGACAGTATATTTAAAAAAAATAAAAATTGAAAAGAGCAGCAAAAGAAAAGCCGATTTCTTTTTTATTTCTGTAATTCTAGCATCCAACTTTGTTGTGACAGTAAAATAAGTCTCCTGAGCAACAGCTGAATGTTAAACTAACAAGACACCATCCTTACTAAATAAATAAATAAATAAGCATGTATGGAGGGGAGAATTTATGAAACATCTGCTATTCAGGTAACCAGCACTCCAAATCCACTCTACATGAGTGAGTACTCTGTGATAAAGCACTGAAGTAACAAGCAGAAAATAGAAAAATCCACCCCCTAAAAGCACTCTGAAAACAATATAAACTCCTAAGTTCATACAAAGTACATTTCACAGGCTACTCAAGTACTCTGATCTGTCAGCATAATTTAAACTTCAAATGTTAAAATTTAAACATAATTTAATTTTAAATTAAACAGTAATATGTTTAAACAGAAATTATGTTTTTAAAGAGAGCAATGGGAAAAGGCGGGGGTATTGACAGCTTACCCTAAGCCTTACACCAGTATGATGAGTATGCTCCTCTTTATAGATGAGAAACTCAGATAATTCAATGAATTCTATGAAACCATTAAACATATCCAATTAGATTTTGTTATAGGAATTAAAAGTCCTAAAAAAAGAGAGAGAGAATGAGACCCAAATAAATTTTAAGTAATCTGTATCTTTACAACATTTCTCAGTGAAAGTCTGGGGTGTGGATGGTGGTGTAGGGTGCGGGCTCTGGGAGGGAGTTAGGGTACAGAAGAGGGTTCCAACCTGGGGCAGGAGGTTTGGGATGCGGGCTCTGGCCAGGCAGTACTTACCTCAGGCGGCTCCCGGTCAGCAGCGCAGTGGGGCTAGGGCAGGCTCCCTGCCTGCCCTGGCTTTGCACTGCTCCCAGAAGTGGCCACCATGTCCGGCCCGTAGGTGGAGGCGGAGGCGCGGCCACGCAGCTCTGCGTGGTGCGCGCTGCCTGCGCCTGCCGATGCCGCCCCGCAGCTCCCATTGGCCAATGCGGGGGCAGTGGACGGAGCTTCCCTGATCGCACCTACGCCTCGGGGCCGCAGGGACATGCCGGTCACTTCCAGGAGCTCCACGGAGCCAGGGCAGGCAGAGAGCCTGCCTTAGCCCCGCTGTACCACTGACCGGACTTTTAATGGGCTTTAATTTAATGAGCTGCCAGGGTCCTTTTCACCCAGACATTCTGGTAAAAAAACCAGACACTTGGCAACCCTACGATTGGGCTGCAGATTGAGAACCACTGGTCTACACTGCAGCTGTAGCGTCATAGCGTGGACACTTCCTACAACAACAGAAAGGGTTTTCTGTTACTGTAGTTAATCCATCTCTCCAAGAGGCAGTAGCTAGGTTGAAAGGAAGAATTCTTCCATTGACCTAGCCATATCTATACCAAGGCTTAGGTCAATCTAACTACAGTGCTCAGGGCACAATTTTTTTCTCAGCCCTGGGTGTTGTAGCTAGGTCGACCTAAATTTTAGATGTAGACCAGGCCTAAACCATGACTTGAAGTCTAGTATACATAACATTTAAGCAATAAGGACTATTCTTGCCAGTAAACTAAGGACCAACAGAAAGAGTTAAACAACAGGGACAAGGAAGAAGAGTGCTTAGTGAATAGCCAATTCCATATTTGGTGGTGGTGGTGGTGGTGGTGGTGGTGGGGATTAGTGGGTCCTTAGTATGATGCAATTTTCCATGTTTTTGTTTTAAATTTTCTAGTGCAGGATAAAGAATTATACATTTTTCTTGATTCGTCAATGATTGGTAAAATAGTTTATTATTGACTATACATTAACTGTAATTTTTCCTCCTGGGTGGGATTATGAAGACAAGGTGTGATGCTATTTTCTGTGACTAGCTCTAAAGTAGACCAACAATAGAAAAGACTAAAAGATATCACTTAGGAATGAATTCCCTACACTCTCTTTCACAATTTTTCTTATCTTCTTCCTTTTGTTGGATTTAAATGTTTGTGATTTTCACCTCTTTATCCATCTTAGTGTACCACTGACTGAATAATACACTTTTATTAAGCTGTCCTTTTTCTGTGGAAAAAATGCCAGTAAAAATCAGTCAGTCATTCAATCCATCTGAATGTGGAATTTTAGATGTGGCTGTTTGTATCAGGTTTATAAAATATAACTTCTTGTTAGAATATATTCATTGATTGTTTTCTTTGAAATGACTGTGTGTTTCCAACCACACTTAAAGGACTTTTGTAAGAAATTGTTTAATTTCAGTGTCCTGATTTTTTTTCCTCCTCCTTACTGTGTGTTCCTCTTTATCCCATTACTATAAAAAGGTGTGTTTAACTTGTAAAATTTGAAAAAGCTGAAATGTAGATATGAAAATCAGTCAGTGCAGAAGGTTTGGAGAGTATGTTTGTCGCAGAAAAAATAGGAATAATATTATTTATATCTAAACTTATATTTAAAAAAATTCAGAGTAAGTCTTCTGCAAATTTTAGACACATGACCATATTTGAATTGAATGTTTAATTCATCATAAGTAACGTGCTTGATGATGCAGGGGTCTATTTTTCCATGAACGTGTATATGTAGCAACCATTAACATTAGGCATCCAGAGGAGAAGAGGCCACATCATATTTGAAAAATATATCTGGTTATTGTCTTTTTGCATAATTATTTATTACTGGGGTTTTACAACTTCCTCTGAAGCATCTGGCACTGATCATGGTCAGAGATGGGATTTTGACTGGATAGACCATTGGTTGGATCCAGTATGGCAGTTCTTATATTCCTATGGGTCACACTCAGCATTACAGTTTTAATATTTAAACTTGCCATCATTTTTTATATTGCTTATTAACATTATTCAACCCAACTACAGCAATGAGCACTTCTTAAACACTTGTTGTGGTGCACACCATGAGAGCACAGTACATTATGGAGTTAACACCCCACTGAGATGCATGGGTGTCTCAGAGCTATTGTTTCAGGCTATATACAGTCTCAGACAGACATACTGCATCAGTCACACTCAGATCATGCTTTTCAGGGATTTTGCAATCAGGAAAACTAGAGATTTACTTTTTAAAAATGAAAACTGATGTTCTGATTTAATCACATGATTCTGGGAGTTGGGGATTTAGGTATGGGCATATAATGCCTATGTTTATTCTAGCCTTGCCTGCACCCACAAAGTGATTTAATCCACAGAATAACTAGCAAATTCCTCACAGCAAAAAATTGTTGCTAGTCTAGTAATCCTACGACTGTTTGAGTTGGCAATTCCTATCAATGAATGACCAGAAATGCTGGTTTATACGAACACAAATAAAAAGCTGGAAAGACAGTGCTTCCACTCTTGAATTTGTGCTCATTGTGAACTTCTAACACAGTCAATAAAGGACTACAGATTAAAAAGGGTAGCATTGTCTAAATTGAAAATCTGAATGATTTCACTTGAGTAAACATTGCCCATTACAAAAAAGAACAAATCTTCTGTAGAAACAGAAGAGCCCTTCATTTCCTAAAAGCAAACGCAGCTAAACAAGGGGTAATTTTTTTTCAATGAACCTAAAGTGATTTTGAATTTAAATCCTGCTTTAAAAAGTGATTTATGCACTTAGAAGCCTAAATCTCATGAAAATGAGACATAGGTGATTTTGAAAAATTTACCCAAGATCTATTATAGAAATATATTTAGGGAAAAAAAACCAGAGTCATTAAAAGGCATGCACCATGCCATAATTACATTCTACCTTTTATGGCAAATATCAGGCCCTTGGAATTAGTGTGGTAGTAGAAAAAAATGTACTTTATTTTAGGAGAAAAAGAAGGAGAAAATCCATTTGAGGTGTTTACTTTTGTTTATTATTAATACTAATGATAAGCACACCATTCAGATCTTTGGGAACAGGCTGCAAGGTGAGATATTCCTTCTTGATAGTGACAGTTCCATCAATCCTGTTGAGCAATTTACTTTTCTGTTCATAAAGGCTTTGAAATTATCGTGAAGGAATAATTAAATACCGTAGTTTGTGAAATGTTCTAATTTTAAAAATATCTGTGCAATGGGAAAAAAATAATCTGTGCCCCTGTTCTGTAGGCAAATCTGTCTGCTTAGATTTCTCCTGAGTTCAGGAAGAACTATTATCCTGATATTATTCTGAGTAAATATGGCACCAACCTTACATATGCCTCTCATTTTGGCAAACACTTTACTGCTTGGTAATTTCTGGTTTAGTTCTGTATTTCTACATTTCTGACATGGCTGATTAAAGAGATACAATTTTCCATTTGAATTCCCATCAAGAACTTAAACTTATAATGCAGTGCAAGCTACCTTCCAGTTCTCCATAACATAGGCTTGACGGTTACATTTGGTTAAGAGGGTTTTATTCTCAGGGCTGGTCTCCACTAGACACTGCTGCAATTGATGCAGCAGGGATCAATTCAGCGGGTCTAGTGAAGACCCGATAAATCGAAGGCAGAGCGCTCTCCAGTCGATTCTGCTACTCCAGAGCTCTCCAAGAAGACAGTGGGGTAAATCGATCTAAGCTGCGTCGACTCCAGCTACGTTATTCATATAGCTGGAGTAGTGTAACTTACCTTACCCCGGTAGTGAAGACGAGCCCTCAGACAAAAGTTGATGTTACCTTGACTCCAGTGATAAAACATAGACTAATTAGGGTATGTCTAGAGACTAGAGATTGCAGTCCTGTTTTAACTTGAGTTAATTGATTGCCAATTAACTCAAGTGAACTACCTTCTAGAGTAAAACACAAACACTTATGTCCTGGACAAACTATCATTTACAATGATACGAATTAGCTCAAGTCCTTCGACAATCAATTAACATGAGAAAAACACAGCCACAAACCCTAGATTATATATACCCATATTGCATGTGAACGTTGGCTAGGAGTGATCATAGTAGAGCATGTGATTGCTTCAAACCCATTTTCCCCAATGAAATGTGCCTTCACAGTGGGGTTGTCACAACCCTGGTAGAGCTCTCCCAGCTGGACACTCACCAGGCTGCTGTGTTTTGGTCCCATCATACTGGGCCCCTGTGCTCGTAACTCCCCTTGGTCTCAGTAAGCAGCAGCACTGTCTCTTTCTTTGGCCTCTCTGGCTAAGCTAACTGGCTTCAGCCTAGTCTTTGCTTGCCATGAGTGTTACTTGCTAAATTTGTCCTTAGATGGACCTGCTGTGTAGGACAAAGGTGATGTTTTGGTCAGAGAATGTACTGTGTTGAAGGACATAGATAAAAGGAAGTTAATCAGGACAATAAATACTCATAATAAATATGTACAATAAATACACAAAGGTACTGACAAAAAGCCACTGTATTTGGAAAAACAGGAAAGTCCCTATATTGAGGGAGATGGCATAATCAGTGTGCAATGGAAATAAACTAATTGGAAAAGAGAACATGATGACATGAAAAAAGCGTGGACAGCAAAAATTATGTCAACAGAAGGCTACACATGCATATTGTATGGGTTACGTAAGATACCATGCTTAACATTGTTTGGATGGTCAGATAACGTGGAAAGGTATAAGTATGCAAGAATGCAAGGGGATACTTGGAGCTTCATAGGAAAATCCATTGTAGCCCACCTATGCCCCAGGAGAAAATAATTGATGAATGTTTTTTTCTGTATATCTGTCATTCATTGCTTTTATAATAATTGTAAAATGCAAGGCCACGCTTTTGGTTCAAATAAAAGTTTGAATGAATTTATCTGTGTGCCTCAGTCCTGTGTATGTGGTAATCCTCACTCAACCCTGCATAAACACAGAGAAAAGTTGGTTCCTGCCAAGAAAAGAGGCAACATGTAGATACAGCCACAAGGTAACAGTGAGATAATAGTGGTCAGCGTGTTAGGGAGACACCTAACTGCTGTCAGGTTTTTTGTAGGTATCACAGCAAAGGAGAATTTTAAGGTGGGCTTATGAGGTGGTTTTGTGGAAGTTTGCAGGGAGCTCCTCCTCTGAGGAGGAGTTAGTTTTCTTTTCAGACATGATGCTAAAGATAATGACAAATTAAGGGATGGTCAGGAGATAGATGTCAGAATGAAGTTGGAAACATAAAAACCTCTTTTAAACGGGTTTGAAATTTGTTCATATTTTCTTCCTGAAATAAGCCCACCTGACCTGAAAAACTGATTTTGGGACTGGGAATGCCTAGAGCAGGCTGTTTTCACTTAAGGGAAATGATGTAGCTGGGGCTGATTGGTGCATTAAGGAATCTGAGTGCAAAACGCTGTCTTTTACTTGCTTTTCTTGCAGAGACACTGGAGCTGGAAACTTGGCAGTAAACTAAAGAAAAGCTCACCTGTTGCCTGATCCAATGTGCACTGAAGACAATGGAAACATTCCCATTGCCTCTTGTGGGTGTTGGATCAGGACCCTAATGAGCCAGCAACCAGAAAATTGCTTGTTAATTATTTTACTTTGATGACAAGTTTGTTCCCTGTGACATTGTTTTTATTTTTTATTTTCTGTTTATTTCTGTACAATTAAGAATGAAACATCTGCTTCTATTGTCTCCCTTCTATTTTCCACTTTTCATGTTCTTTCATGCCAGCTATATGCTTGGAACATCCTCCCACTTGACATAGCACTCAGGGCTAGATTTTTCAAAAGAGCTCAGGGCCAGAATTTTAAGTGCTCAGCAGCCACATTTGGGTCCAAAATTTCAGAAGAGCTCCACTCCCATTTAGGGTATGTCTTCACTGCAGAGCAAACCTGGGCTCATAGGCGCTGACTCCGTGGGTACTCCAGGGCTGGAGAACCCATGGAAAAAAATAGGGGGTGTTCAGTATTCACCAGCCACAGCTGTTTGGTGGCTGGGGGAGGTGCTTGGGGGAGGGCGGAGAGCGGTGAGCGATGGTGGGCAGGACCTCAGGGGAGGGGTTTGAGTGGGGGCAGGAAGAAGAGGGGTGAGGGCGGGGCCTTTGGGGAGGCAGAAAGGGGGCGGGGCCTTGGGGCAGAGCGGGGGTGGAGCACCCCTGGGGGAAAATAAAACTCAGCGCCTATGCCTGGGTTAGCCTTGCTCAGGTGTGAGCATCCACACTGGAAAGCCACACTAGAGCCAGGCCTGAGTTGCTGTGCCTACGCTGGTGCTACACTCACCCTTGTAAGGTGCTAGGACTTGTGGGGGCACATCCTGTAGGTCTTAGTGCTGCACTAAGCTGCCCCACTCTCTGAATTAGTTCTCAGTGTATTGTGGGAGAATATTGGCCCTTTCCGGGCCACTGTGTGGAAGTGTTTATAGCCCAGCAATTCAGTAAAGTAAAACATTTCTGGCTTGGCATGGAGTAGACTTCTGTTGGCCTCCTGTCCCAACTGGTGGCAAGACATGGATTGAGTTTAGGCTGATGATCTGCTGGCTTTAATGCACATGCATATGTAAACTGAAAGGATAGTATTAACTCATAATCCAGGCTTTGGTCATGAACACTAACATTGCAGGACACCAGGGTACTACAGAGATCTGGTATTTTCTAATTTGGATAAACTGGGATTTTAGTCTCACCCAATAATATGGATGCCAACATAACGTCTGTGCCCATGGTTATTTTAGGGGACCCAGCCTATCATCTACTGTCCAATGTAAGGATCCAGAGGACTAGAATCTGGGTCTACAGAGCGACTTACACTTCCACAATATCACTTGGCAGAGCCACGATCCATGCACTATAAACCCTGGGAGACTAAACACCACAGGATGTGCTGCTCACGGAAGCCCTGATTGGCAGCACCCTCCATGGTTCTGACCTTCGACTTGACTCCTCATTCCTGACACTGGCTCTGACCCTTGGCCTGGCTCCTGATCCCGGACTCTGATTATGATCTCTGGATAGACTCCTTATTCCTTACTCTGGTTCTGACCTTTGTCCTACTCCTGGTTTTTGGCTCCAATTCTGACCCCTAACTCCCAACTCCTGCTCCAACTACCAGGCTCTTCTCCTGCATTGACTACTAGGCCTGACTCCTGGATCTACCTGCTAGGCCAGACTGCCCACATCCCACTCATGACATCCTGGCTCCTGAAGGCCTAGACTGATGTGGAGCACATGACAGAAGAAGGGTTAATCACACACTGAACAGTTGCAGGATGGTAGTGTACACGTGGCTGAGTGAAGGCAAAATGGTGCTGCCTGCAAACCTGTTTGGACACCAGTGTGCCCAATGCCACTCATGTTATTGGGGCATGCTGCACATTATGTGAGGAGAAGGGGGGAATACTTTTGCCATGAGTGGGTTGATGACTATGCTGGTTTACAGGCCTGGTACAGGGATTCAGGTGTGTGGTGGTGATTGTTGCTGGGTCCATGAGAATGAGGGAAGTAAGGGATGTCTTCTTTGCTTTGGAGGGGAAATGTGGAATAATGTGACTGTTATCATGCATAATGTGAGCATAGCATATGTGCACTGTATCGGTTTAGCTATATTTAGGGTGATCAGACGTCCCGTTTTTAAAGGGACAGTCCCGTATTTAAGCCCTCCTGCATGTGTCCTGACTTTTTCTTAAAAACAGGCAAATTGTCCCATATTTTCTGTCTCCCAACCGTCAGTACAGGCGGGTCCTGCTGCTGGCCGAATCCCTCGCCAGCCGACCACCCACCAGCGGTTAGTGCGGGGGTGGGGGATGAGTCCAATGACTGATGATGGGGATGGGTGTGCAAGGCCGGGGGTGGGGCAAAGCTTTAGCGCCCGGGGCTAGCCACTCCTTTTGCTGGTTCATCAGCACAGCTCTTGCTGCATGCTGGCTCTCAGCCAACAGGGCCCGGCCTCTGTCCTGTTTCCGGCCGGCACTGGCTGCGCACTGCAAGCTTCGGTGGCTGGTGAGTACGGGCAAGAGCCAGGCGGCCTCCGGTTATGTGTCGCCTCTGCTGCCCACCCATCGGCCCTTTACATGTTCCCCCTCTCACTGTCCTCTCCCTGCTTTGCCCCATCACCCCCACCAGCCCAGCTGCTCTCCCATGTCCCCCTCAGTGGGGAGCGTCCTGCTCCCAGCGCTGTGCGGAGAACCAGCACCTGGTCAGAGAGCTCAGCTCACCAACAGCCTGGCTGGCAGCCTCCTTCCTTCCCCCACTGCCTCGGGCGGGGCTGGCACCTGGGAAAGCCCAAGACCCTCCGGCCCAGAGCGCTGGCCAGGAGGAGCCGAGCCCTGCATGTGCCAAAGCCCCGCACAGTGCTGGCATGGGGAAGCCTCTCTGCCCCTCAGGTAAGCTCTGGAGTGGTGGTGGGGAAAGTGATTTCCAGCCTGATCATGCATGAACCTGCAGGTTCCACAGCAGTCCCCCGGGCAGGTGCTTAGCACCCTCTTCACCTGCCCCCCCTGCCCTGGGTCCTGCCCCCAGAGAGCATGGGGCTGCTCCATCCCGTAAGCACCCTCCCCTGCTGAGCCACCTCTCTGGCTGGGTTCGCTGAAGCCCCTGCAATCAGGTTCCCTGGGTCCTGGTGCACAATGCATCCTTAGGGCTTAACCCCTTCCTGCCCACGCTGTAGCCGGGGGACAGGAGGCGGCTGGGATATGTCGGTGGCCAGCAGCAGCCTGGAGGTGTTAGCTGCCTTTCAACACTGTGCGGGCAGGAAGGGACAAGCTGCTTCCAGCCACAGGGGAGCAGTGGGGGAGAAGAGATGAGCTCTGCAAAGACACAGGCCAAGTCATCCCTTCACTCACCCTCCCCTGAGGCTGTAGGCAGCTCTTGTCCCTTCCCTCCCGCACAGTGCCGAAAGGTTGCTGCTGGCCACATTCTGGTGTAAACCCTGGCAGAAATCTGGGGTGGGAGATGTGACCCAGTGAGCCCACCCACGTGTTGCCTCGGGAAGATGTGGCGCCAGGTACCAGGAGAGGCGGGTCCGTCCTGGGGGTCCAGCCAGGCATGGAGGTACATTGCAATATGAGTAGTCTACATTGGGCAAAACATTCTTGCAAGGACTTAGGTAACATTTTTTTGATAGACCCTAATTGATATATGGAATTCATATGACTTGCATGACAAATGCAATTGAGCAGAGGTTATCACCAGCACACGTACTCTGCCATTAACATTATAGCTGGAGCACTAATGCTCCATCTAGAATTAAGTTTGCCTAAATATTTAAATATTAAGCCACTTTTCAGTTGTTTCTGATTTACAATCTTTCACCTTTTGGGGCTAATGTTGTCTAGGCTTGATTTTTCTTCAGAGGATTTCTTTTTGAATGCTTAAGCAAAAGTGATTGATAATATCTGAAGTTTGCTTGTAGGAAAGCGGACAACATGCATTTCCCCCTTACTCCTTATTTTGTCTCTCTCAAAGGGAATCGGCTGCTCAGTAAGATAGGGCTGACTAGATTTTCCCACCTTTCCATGTCTAATAGGCAAAGCAAGAAGTTCTTGTAGGTCTTTTCTCTCCTGTGCAGTCTGCCTATTGGTGCTGTCTATGGGTGAGCCTGCTGCATTACAACCATGTGGCTCCCCAGGCCATCCTACCAAAATTGAAAATACAAAATAGTAAGGAAAATAAACTGTGGATTAGACCATGAAACTTAATTTCCACTAGAAATATAGAATGAAAGACAAGTGCAGATGACAATAATCATTTACTAATTCCATACAGCCATGATTCAGAAGTTGTCAAATGTAAGGTGGGTCCTGATGGAGTAGTAGATTCCCATTCAAGAGAAATATTAGAGGTAAAGAAACTAATGTTATTCTTTCTGTGTCATGGGAATCTGCTACTCCAGGCATAAACTGATGGAAAGTGGCAAACAGTTTAAAAAAAAATCCTTGGGAATGAAATTGTAGCCTGGCCACAGAAACCACCTTATCTGGAAAAACAAAATGGAAAATCAGGCTATTTGGTGGAAAGAGGCCCAAGTTCACTCACCCTCCTGCTGATAGGTTTCAGAGTGGTAGCCGTGTTAGTCTGTATCAGCAAAAAGAACGAAGAGTACTTGTGACACCTTAGAAACTAACACATTTATTTGGGCATAAGCTTTCGTGGGCTAAAACCCACTTCATCAGATGCATGGAGTGGAAAATACAGTAGGAAGATATATATATATATATATATATGAGAGAGAGAGAATGAAAATATGGGGGTTGCCATACCAACTCTAACGAGACAAATTAATTAAGGTGGGATATTATCAGCAGGAGGAAAAAAAACTTTTGTAGTGATAATCAGGATGGCCCATTTCAAACAGTTGACAAGATGGTGTGAATAACAGTAGGGGGGAAAATTAGCATGGGGAAATAGTTTTTAGTTTGTGAAATAACCCATCCACTCCCAGTCTTTATACAAGCCTAATTTAATGGTGTCCAGTTTGCAAATTAATTCCGGTTCTGAAGTTTCTCGTTGGAGTCTGTTTTTGAACTTTTTTTGTTGAAGAATTGTGACTTTTAGGTCTGTAATTGAGTGTCCAGGGAGGTTGAAGTGTTCTCTGACGGTTTTTGAATGTTATAATTCTTGATGTCTGATTTGTGTTCATTTATTCTTTTGCGTAGAGTCTGTCTGGTTTGGCCAATGTACATGGCAGAGGGGCATTGCTGGCACATGATGGCATATATCAGATGTACAGATGGGAGTGGATGGGTCATTACCCAAACTAAAAACTATTTCCCCATGCTAATTTCCCCCCCTACTGTTACTCACACCTTCTTGTCAACTGTTTGAAATGAGCCATCCTGATTATCACTACAAAAGTTTTTTTCCCTCCTGCTGATGATATCCCACCTTAATTAATTTGTCTCGTTAGAGTTGGTATGGCAACCCCCATCTTTTCATTCTCTCTCTCTATATATATATCTTCCTACTGTATTTTTCACTGCATGCATCTGATGAAGTGGGTTTTAGCCCACGAAAGCTTATGCCCAAATAAATGTGTTAGTCTCTAAGGTGCCACAAGTACTCCTCGTTCCTCCTGCTGATGTGGTCACCAAAAGGAAAGCATACTTTAGAAAGAAAAAAGAAGCTTCCCCGGGTGACTCAAATAACTTGTATTTCTAGACTGAGGCTCCATTGTTCCAGTGGGTGTTGGATCAAGGGTCTTTTAGAAAATAAGAGATATATGGATGAGGTGACAGAGTAGAATGAGACAGAGTACCAGACCGGTTGCCAGGGCAGAGAGTGGAACTCAGATCTTTATGGAACCCAACTAGTATGGTATCCCAGATGTTTGTAGTAGAAAATTGCAATGAGTATGTCTTTTTCCTGGTACACCGCACCCTGCAAATACCCTTGTAAACTCAGGGGCGGGTTCTCTGGGTGTGGTCCGGAGTTCAGCCATTTCCCATATGTTAGGAGATATGGGCAATTATATACAAGACAGGGAATATCGGACAATGTAGGCCCAGATAAGTTAAAGAGTCTTGATGAATGAGGTTGCGTGAGACTGATAAGATCCATGGCTGGCACATTGACCAGCAGCAGTCTGGGAGACCAACGGCACCTGGCCCAAAACAGAGTGATCAGCATCACTGCAGCTGGATCATGGCTGATCTTTCTGGCAACCTTAGATATTAGAAAAGAGGGTACAAAAGCATAAACCAACGTAACACTTCCCGGGGTATCCAGCATTCTCAGGCACCTCACCACTACCTGCCCTTAGTGTGAGGGAGTATTGTCTGTGTCTGCTGGGGCTCAGTTCCCTGACACCACCAGCCTCTGGCCACACAAGCACTGCGTTCCAGGCCCCTGCAGGCCTCACTTTTCCTGTACAGGCAGCGACAGGCACACACACCAACCCCTGAGTCCTCTGAGCACCCCCTAGTGTGCCCCGCCCTTGTTCCACTGAACACTCGCAGACCTCTGAGATCCGCTATTCCCAAAAGAACGGTACACACCAGCTTACAGGATTCACCTCAGGATCATCACTCTGGTTAACACACAGCATTTAGATACATTCATAGTAAAAACAAAGATCAGGTTATTCTCAAAAAACAGAGATTCAAATGAAAGTGAGTAAGAACATTGGAAACAAATGGCTACATACAAAACAAAGTGACAACTTGCTTTCTAGAGCCTTAACTTAACTCATAAGACCACCCTCTGTTTCCTATAGGACAATTTACCCCAAGTCCTTTTCCCGGTATTTTCAGCCAGGTTGGCTGAGATCCTGCTGTCATAAGATCAAGCCTACTTGTCCTCACAGATTGAGGGATACCCGGGTGTCTCTCTGTACCCCCAGATGGCCCAGACCAGACCTCTGATGTTCATCTGAAAATACCCTCCCACCCCCTGCATTCCCTGCTGTTTACTTTTTCCTGTTAATTTCCTTCTGAAGTCTGCATATGTAACTTATAAGTATAGGTATTTGTTAAGTGAGGCATAGGTACACGTTAAGGCAATAATGCAATGAGCCTACAAGCCTCAAGGACTGTAAGACACTAAGTTACCCAAACTAATAAAGGCATAAGGCTCAAAAACCTTAAGTATAAATGTCTAACCTAGAGTGACCCTAGATCATAAGGTATCACAAGATAGAATGCTGGGATATTTAGTTTATATCAGCTTGGAATATTTTTAGATAGGGACATCAGCTGATGTCTGGCTACAAGAATGCCGTGGTAACTAATTGATGTATATGGTAATAAGCTTGAGGTAAAAGGATTAATAATCCATGGGAAAAAAGCCTCCCAACATTAGTAGGGTGAGGAACTACAAATAAGGGAAAAGGGGCTGAACCGCCTACTGAATATGCATTAGACATAATGGCATCAATGTAATGCATTATAAAAGTTGTATCCCAGCCTGTGTGCTCTGAGAGGAAGAGATGTACTCCTTGGGGGATGCCAGGATGCTAACCACTGGTGATGGTGATGATAGTGAGGGGGAACATGAGGAAGATGATAACTAAAGCTACAGGTTGTTTTGCAAGGGATGGTGTAAGTATATGGATGCTCAGCTCATTCTGTATTATCTCTATCCACCCTGCTGGGTTAGAGTGCTTGGGAACTTGCTAACTGTGTTAATGAAACTATTATGAATGTTGTGTGATTTCCTAAGTGAGAATGTTGTAACTGTGCACATCGGGG
The DNA here is from genome assembly GCF_028017835.1 of Emys orbicularis. Lineage (NCBI taxonomy): Eukaryota > Metazoa > Chordata > Testudines > Emydidae > Emys > Emys orbicularis. The sequence goes on along the minus strand of NC_088683.1, from coordinate 258,780,379 downwards.
CTCCCAGCTGAACAGTAATTTTGATAATACTGGGCCTGATCTTGGGACAAGAACCTACCCAATTTCAGAATGCTAATTGGGGAAACTGAGTCAGTAATAAAAATCGATATATAATCAATAGATCAGGCAACAATAAGCTCTTCATTAGCATTTGACTCCATATGCTAATAGATTCCTGTTGTAAGACACCCAGTACACAATAGTCTTCCAGGGAGATAAGTGTCTCCCACCTCTTTCTGAAGAAGTTTATCTCAAGATACGTTGCCTCCGAGAGACCTGCCTTTAATTACAAGGCCTAGAGAACATAATTTTCAGCATATGTACATAACTCCTCACATATTTTCCATACACACACCTTGTAATGATTCTGATGAACAGTGTGACATAGGCTTTCAATGGGGACCTCACATGATCCCTGTTGGTGAACCCAAGTGATCCCTGTACCCATGTGCCCTCTGCCAGCTGACATCAAGAAGTCCTTGGGTCACACTTGATCAGGTAAATGACTGTATGTCAACTCACCAGGCCTGTGGGTGTCCAGGCTGGGAGCAGAATTTCCTTGTATTCCTGTTCGAGTGGATTGCAAACAGGTTCATTTATGGAAAGAACCACCTTAAGGAGAATGGATTGAAAATTTGTTGATTTAGCTCCTGCCCTCTTGTATCCAGCTTGTGATGGCTGAGGCAGTCAGCCTGACTTTTGGTCTCGCTGCAGATGCAAGCACCTTTGAGGGTCCAAGGTGCAGTAAAATATTTCTGGTATGATGCTATTTAAGATTTTTGCATTGGAAACAAAAGTGATCCCTAGTAGCTTGGGGGATTATGCTCTCTTAAAGCCAGATTCCAAGAAGGAGAAAAAGAATTCTGGTCAGCAAAAGGAAAATGAAATGGTGCAGCTCGGTCCAAACGAAAGAAAACAAGTGGACCTCCCACCTAGTCCACTTGGGGAAAACAAACAAGAAAAGATCTTGCCATGGTTACGGTTCTGGATACTAGTATAGTCGTCAGTACAAGACAAGCAAATAATTCAGCAGATTTTCTGCAGTACAAATCATGCAAATCTCTCCAATTCTTCCTTACCCATTTCTGGTAGAGCTGAGCATGAAACACTGTCTCTAATGGCCAACACAAGTCTCATACATTTAGTCTCACTGCTGTTCAGAATGAAGGCACTAGATCTACATGTTTGGCTATGCTGACTGTGACCACCAGATCACACTCCCCACCAGAACTAGGGAAAATAATAAAGGGGATTAGTTAGGAAAGTGGACTGGACTGAAGAACTCAAGAATCTACATGTTTGGCTATGCTGACTGTGACCACCAGATCACACTCCCCACCAGAACTAGGGAAAATAATAAAGGGGATTAGTTAGGAAAGTGGACTGGACTGAAGAACTCAAGAATCTGAATGTGGAGGAAGCTTGAAATTACTTTAACTCAAAGTTGCAGAAGCTATCTCAAGCCTGCATCCCAAGCAAGGGGAAAAAAATCATAGGGAAGGGTTGCAGACCAAACTGGATGAGCAAGCATCTCAAACAGGATATGAAGAGAAAGGAGAAAGCCTACAAGGAATAGAAGATGGGAGGGATCAGTAAGGAAAGCTACCTCTTGGAGATCAGAAAGTACAGGAAAAAAGTGAGAACTGCCAAAAGCCAAGCAAAATTGAACCTTGCAAAGGAAATTAAAACCAATAGTAAAAGGTTCTAAATTGAGAGGATGGGGTGGAGATTAAAGATAATCTAGGCATGGCCCAACACCTAAATGAATACTTTGCCTCAGTTTTTAATAAAGGGGTTTAGGGGTAGTGGCAGGGTGACTAATGGAAAGGAGGATAAGGAAGTAGAAATTACCATATCTGAGGCTGAAGCCAAACTCAAACAGCTTAATGGTACCAAATCGGGGGTCCAGATGATCTCCATCCAAGAATATTAAAGAAACTGGCACACGAAATTGCAAGCCCAGTAGCAAGGATTTTAAATGAATCTGTAAACTTGGGGGTTGTACCCTATGACTGGAGAATTGCTAATGTAGTACCTATTTTTAAGAAAGTGAAAAAAGGTGATCCAGAAAACTACAGGCCCATTAATTTGACCTCAGTTGTATGCAACGTCTTGGAACAAATTTTTAAAGAGAAAGTAATTAAGGATGCAGAGGTTAAACAGCAAATGGGTTTTACAAAAGGGCAGAGCAACCTGATCTCTTTCTTTGTAAAGATAATTGATTTTTTTAGACAAAGGCAATGCAGTAGATCTAATCTACCTGGATTTCAATAAGGCATTTGATACAGTTCCACATGGGAAATTATTAGTTAAATTGGAGAAAATGGGGATTAATATGAGAACTGAAAGGTGGATAAGAAACTGGTTCAAGGGGAGATTACAACTGGGTCATACTGAAAGGTGAACTGTCAGGCTGGTGGGAGCTTATTAGTGGAGTTCCTCAGGGATTGGTCATGTGACCAATGTTATTTAACATTTTCATTCATGACCTTGGGACAAAAAGTGTGCTAATAAAATTTGCAGATGACACAAAGTTGGAAAGTATTTCCAATCTGAGGAGGACCGGAATATCATACAAGAAGATCTGGAGAACCTTGAAAACTGGAGTAATAGAAATGGGATGAAATTAAATAGTGCAAAGTGCTAGGTCATGCTCTTAGGGACTAACAACAAGAATTTTTTCTATAAACTGGGAATGTATCAGTTGGAAGTAACAGAGGCCAATCACAAGATGACTACAAGTCGCCAATGTGATGTAGCCATGAAAAAGGCTAATGCAATCCCAGGATGCATCAGGTATTTCCAGTAGAGACAGGGAAGCGTTAGTACCGTTATACAAGGCACTGGTGAGACCTCATCTGGAATACTGTGTGCAATTCTGGTATTCCATGTTTAAGAAAGATAATTTCAAACTGGAACAGGTGCAGAGTAGGGCTACGTGGATGATCAGAGGAATGGAAAACCTACCTTACAAGAGGAGACTCAAAGAGCTTGGCTTGTTTAGCCTAACAAAATGAAGGCTGAGGAGAGATATGATTGCTCTCTATAAATACATCAGAAGGATAAACACCAGGGAGGGAAAGGAGTTATTTAAGTTAAGTGCCAATGTTGACACAAAAAACAAATGGATATAAACTGGCCATTAGGAAGTTTAGACTTGGAATTAGATGAAGGTTTCTAACCATCAGCGGAGTGAAGTTCTGGAACAGCCTTCCAAAGGGAGCAGTGGGGGCAAAAAACCTAACTGGTTTCAAGACTGAGCTTGATAAGTTTATGGAGGGGGTGATATGATGAGATTCCCTACAATGGCATGTGGCCCATCTGTGATTGTTAGTAGCAAATATCCCTAACTGCCGTAGCTAGGGTACTATATGGGAAGGGTTCTGAGTTACTACAGAGAATTCTTTCCCAGGTGTCTGGCTGGTGGGACTTGCCAACATTTTCAGGGTCCAATATGATCACCATATTTGGGGTTGGGAAGGAATTTTCCCCCAGGTCAGATCAGCAGAGACCCTGGTGGTTTTTGGCCTTCCTCTGCAGCATGGGGCATGGGTCACTTGCTGGTTTAAACTAATGTAAATGTTGGATTCTCTGTAACCAGAAGTCTTTACATCATGATTTGAGGACTTCAGTAACTGAGCCAAAGGTTATGGGTCTATTACTGTAATGGGTGAGTGAGGTTCTGTGGCCTGCATTGCACAGGAGGTCAGACTAGATGATCATGATGGTCCCTTCCAGCCTTAAAGTCTATAAGTCTATGACTAGACCCCGGGATTCTTGATTCCCAACAATCCTCTATTGTCTAGCCTATATTTCAGGAAGTCAGTGAAAAAGTGTGCATCCTCCTCTAGACATGGATCCAAATAGAGGATAAAAGCCTATTCCTTTGATCAGTTACTCCTTTAGCAGAGCTGGTAAAGGTTTGTTCCAGCCATTCTGATGACAATCATAAGAGGAGATCATGTAGTTCCACATAATGGAATTTCTATTGATATCATTTTTTTTTAATTAGGAAATTACATACAAATAAACTACTTTAAAAGAACACTTGGATTACAAAGTCAAGTACTTAACAGTTAGAAAATGCCAAAATTAAGTTAATTTTCTAACTTTTCACTGCTTGACTTTACAACCTTATTATTCTTTTGAAGTAGGTTTTTTTGTAGATAATTGTGTATACAAATTTTAGCTGCCCTCCTTTGAATCACACTAGTGCCAAAGTGGGTGGTAGTAGGGAGCTAAAATATGGTAGAGACAGTGTCCGTAGGGAAAAAAGGAACTTTTTAATATTCAACGCATAATCTGTTTTGACTGGATTCAGTTATGATTGTTTGAATATGATAGTATGCAGTTCAGGTCTGGGCTCTTGCCTGGAGCAAGTCCTAGCTAATCCTTCAACTCAAGGTGGGAGTTAACAAGTAATAGGGGGTTGGCTGGTGGCATATGTAGTCCATATCTACACTAGGAGAAAAAGTGTATGTTTAATATGTGTTAAAATCCTAGCATAGACAAAGGAAGGTCTAGTTTTAACACACTGTGACACTTTGTACCTCAAAAGCACCCTGGAACCACTATATTCACCACTGTGATATGATTATGATATGTTTTCTACAAAATATGCCTTGCGAGGTATCGTTTAAAAAGTCTTGATCTGTTCAACATGACTATCCTGTTGGATTGCGTGTGCTATCACTGTATGTGAAGTTATGAAGTCTTGTTAGGTGTTTATTCCTGAAATATGTGGTAAGTGGGAAATGCCCACAGCCAGCTTTTCAGCGGCAACGAAGGAGCAGCTAAGGCCATGTCTATACGTACAGCGCCGCAGCAGCGCAGCTGCACTGATAGAGCTGTGCTGCTTGCAGCACATCTGGGGAAGATGCTCTATGCTGGAGGGAGAGAGCTCTCCCATCGGCATCATAAAACCACCTCCACGAGCAGCGGAAGCTATTTTGGCGGGAGAAGCTCTCCCACTGACATAGCACTGTGCACATGAACGCTTATGTTGGTATAACTTATGTTGCTCAGAGGTGTGGTTTTTTTCACACCCCTGAGTGACATAAATGATGCCGACATAGGCTGTAGTGTAGATGTAGCCTAACACTGACAAGACAGATTTACATCAAGATTGGCCTGATGTCCAGGTGTTGATGGTCCATTAAGGTGAATCCACTCTCCCAGTGGGCCCCTCACAAAGCACATAGACAATGGGGATTGCTTAACCCAGTGACTCAGCAGGGGACATAGAACATGTGATCTCTGACTCCATGTTTGAGACAGTATCTTTCCATGCCCATGGATTGGGGGTATAAATTGGAGTCTGTGACATCAACCCAGGGCCTCTCCCCACCTCCCATTCTGAAGGCAACAAGAATGCTTGGAAGAAAAGACTTTGAACTGGGAAGATTGGTCCGACACTGAACAAAGGATTCAGCCAATGTTTTAAGAATTATAATCGACCTGAAACATCCAGTGGGGTGAGAGAAACTGTTTGATTCAAATCTTGCTTAGTCTGATAAAGTTTAGACTTTAGACTGTGATTTTATTTTTATTTCTTATGTAACCAACTTTGACCTCTATGCCTAACACTTACAATCGCTTAAAATCTATTTTTCTGTAGTTAAAGAAATTATTTTAATGTTTTATCCTTACCAGTGAGTTTGTCTAAAATGCTTGGGGAATGTACTCAGATTACAAAGGCTGGTGCATGTCCACTCTCCTTTGATAAAGTTGCGAACTAATTAATGAGCTTGCATTGTTCAAGAGAAGGCCTTGAACAGTGTAATCCAGTACCTTTCTGGGGTGCAAGGCTTGGGGGCTGGGGGTGTTTGCTGGTGCCTCTCTCTGTATAGTTCATGAGAGCATTCATACAACTTAAGTGGATGTGTCTGCATTCTGTTGGCTGAATGATCACAGCACCTGGAGGTGTTTGCTGTATGTCACTAACACAGCACTGCAAGTGACAGGCCAGGCTGGAGAGTTAAGGAGACCTAGTTTTCCCACAGTTTCAGGTTGTACCCTGGGGGTATGTTAAACACATGCTAGGAATTTACCGCAACCAACTAACATGTTAACATTATAATTTGCCTTGTCTACACTAGGATATTAACACATATTAAGAATACACCTCTTTCCTAGTGTAGAGAAGGCTGTACAAGGGACAAATGCAGGAAACAAGCTGGAAGCTAGAGTGGGGAAGAGCTGGGTGAGCAGCTTGGGGAGAGGGAACACATTGGTTTGGATGGGAGGGCATGGTCAAAGTGCTTTGTCAAAGGGCTGGGAGAGTTGGGGAGGTGGGAAGAGCCTTGTTTCTGGGGGAACAAGGAGCAAGAGGTGAGAAGAGGGTTGCAAGGAGACATGGTGCAGTTTGGGACATGTTTGCTTACTATCCTGGATAATTGAAGGGAAGACACTCACCTCTGATTTTCCCCCATGTTTTTTGTTACTATGTGGATATAGTTTAATATTCTGTTGCATGGCATATCATACGAGACTATCTAAGTTTCCTTCCTTCTATGAGAAAAATTGTATCTTCCACCAAGGTCATGTCTTTTTAAAAAAACTGTCAGAATCATTCAGATTAAATGCATGAGGAAATCAATAGCAGAATTGTATTAAAGAAAAACACAGCTTTGCTCACAGTTAAAGGTTTCAAGTTCAATAACGTTGGACTTTAAAGAGAGAGAAAGAAATCCCTTCATTTTTACTATAATGCACTTAATGCACCATACAGAGAAGAATAGAAATTCTGTCCAATAGATCTTTTGTGTTTCTCTCAACCTTTGCTATCAGCTTTCTTTTCCATTTCTGTTTAATTCTCCTTGTTCATTTAAAAAAAAAAAGCCCTTCCATTGCCACTACAGTAGATATAAATATATCCTGTCACACAGAATGCTCATGATGTTTGGAAGTATCTTTTCAGCCCTTATTTTGAAATATAAGTAGAAAAGAAATTCTGAATTCCGCTCATTCTTTCAGACAATACAAAGAAGGATAAAGAGTGTGTTAGTGTCACACTGAATAAATTTACCCAAACATTCTTGATCTCAGCATGTTAACAATGAGCATACCTAATATGCAATGATAGGAAGAACCAAATAACTGAGTCATACCTGCCTCATTTTACTGATATCACCAATATGTCCAAATACTGAAAGTAACTTTGTCTTCTGAGTTTCTTTCACATCAGAGTCACAACCCAAGTATGGATTGGTCCAAAATGTTGTATACAAAAATACTGTAGTTGGAACTATCCTTAATTTGTAGCTTCAGTGCAGCTGTACAACAGATATGCTTCCCTCACTGAGAAATAGTCTTTTACTATGTCTCTTAGATACCTTCTTCAATTTAAATCTACTTCAAGCAATCACTTACCACAGCCTTCCTTTGAACCAAGCTTTCTTTTTTTCTATTGCTGTCTTAGAATATTCCTCCCCCTGAGAGCTAGTCTTTCTTTACATTGTACAGTGACTTTGTATGGGTTTCTGCCATTTAACTCTCACTAAAGGTTTAGTTTACTTACCTTGCTGTGTAGCTGTGATACAGAGGCCCATTGGTGGTTCACTACACTGTCAGCAGCTCTTGTCAGGCCTGACATGCTCACTACACCTAACATACTGTTGTCATGACATATACCCAAAAGGTGGCATGTAATGTATCATTGGAAAACTAATAACTCACTGATCATTAATATTCTTGTGTGTTGTATGTATGAGGTGTGTACAAAGAGATATAAACATGTGTTGAAATTATGTTCTTAAATTGTGTGCCAGGCAAGACATAAGGTTGCGTGGCATATCCCCACCCTAGACAAAGGAATGTGATTCAACCTGCTTAAATGTTTCTCCAAGGTAAACCAAGAGACATTGCAAATGCTTGTACATCAAAGGTAAACAAAGCCATCAAGCTAACCAGGGGAGGAAGTAACCACACAACTATCACACACAGGGGAGGAGCCAACATAAAGTCTTCACCAGACCACACAGTGTCTCTTCCCAGAAGGAGAAAAGGAACTTTACTCGAAAATACATTTCAGTGGTTTACTGGTCTATATAGAGAGGGGGAGTGAACTCCTAAGTTATCCTTCACCTGAAGAAAGAAAGGAACCGAGCACTTTGAGCTCTGTGAAGATCATGGCAAGAAAGTCTGGTCACCCATGCTGTAAAGCAGACTCAATGAGAAACACTTCTTTGAACAAGCGAGTCTAATTTATTAAATCAGGTTTTAGTCTTAGAAGGGTATTTTTATATTTGCACGTAACCCTTTCTGACTTTATTCCTTACACTTGGTATTCCTTAATCTTATGTCCTTTTCTTAAACAAACTTGCTTTACTTTTACTATAAACCAGTTCTGTTAAGATAACAGGTGATAGTGTATTGTCTGTTTAAAGGAATAATGAATTTCATAACTTTGGTAAATATTAAGAAAGAGGGCTGGACACTACAGGGCAGATGGTTTTGGGGAAATTTGGGATGGGGAGAGTGTTGAGGTCACTCTGAAAAAAGTAACTGGGTGGTGGAAGCCAGAGTGTGACCTGCTTACCTGTCTGATGGCTATTGGTGTCTGGGCTGAGAGTCACAGTAGCACAGCGTTCAAGGCATCGAGAGTTGCCAGGCAGATGGAGACACAAATCCTTACTGGTCTGGGTTAAACCCTAAAGTGTTATGATAGATATAGAGGGAGTGAATCCAGGATTTCTGCCTTAAGAGTGGAGCATGTGTGTACACTCCAGATTTACCTCTATCTCTGCTAAGATTTGGGTATTTCTGCACTACCTAACTACTTGCAGTATATTTGGGGTCAAGGGACATCTTTCTTATCACATTAATTGACACATTTTCTGTGTATATACTTCTGAAAATAGTATTTGAGCTCACTGGTTGGTGACTAAAAGATGGTATCCCTAGCCTCTTTTTTGCCAGAAGCTGGGAATGAGGGACAGAAGATGGATCACTTGATGATTACCTGTTCTGTTCATTCCCTCTGGGGCACCTGGCATTGGCCACTGTCGGAAGACAGGATACTGGGCTAGATGGACCTTTGGTCTGACCCAGTATGGCCGTTTTTATTTTCTTATGAGTCTTATGGATAGGCAAGGGATATCTGAACTTCCATCCTGAGTGCCATTGACCAAGAAGCATTATGGATTATTCAATCTAATGTTTCACCATGAATAAAAGCTGTCTCTTTCCCAGTGTCAGTTTGTGACCCAATTCTGATCTGTAAACCATGGACTCTATAGACAAGAAAAACCTCTTAGTTATCAAGTCAAGGACTCTGCTAAACGTCTCTGCTTCCAGAAATAACACCCATGCTTCAGTACATTTACTAGTGTTTTACACATTGTAGTTTTAAATGTGCTAAGAAACAGGGGCTTGTGCAATTCCCTTGAGAGATTATGCCACAGCTCACTAGTTCTCACTGTCAGGAAGCATTTCCTGATATTCAGCATGTATTTTCTCTTTATTAATTTAATTTCATCACTTCTACTTACATTACCTTTTATTATGCAGGATAATTCCTTGTCCTTCTTTGGGGTTTACTCCCTTCCTATTTGTAGTCTGTCACCATGTGCCCCATTAGTCATTGTTTAATCAAACTACAGTGGGCACAGTTAAGAAGTTTTCTTTTTAAAGAGATGTTACTTACTCTAGCTGTTGTCCCTATCAGGTATAGAAATACTTGGTAAGGCTGATGATACCAGTAAAAAAGGCAAAAGAAAGCTTTTTAGCTATATCCACTGCATAAATATTTACATATTCTGTCCTTTCCTCAAAATTTTGGATTCACAAAAATCTTTATCTTTTTTTTCTTCCCCTAGACCTCATTTCTTCTCCTCTTTCTGTTTCTCACATTTGTTCTAGTTATGCATTTCTCCTCATCAGGGCTTTTCCTGGATAATTGTCATCATCGTGCTTTTAGCCAACTGGCACTGACCTAAAGCTCTTTCTTCTCTCTTCTGCATAGACTGGATTGAATAGCCTCTGCTGTGTGTGCCCTGAATAGGTGTTGCTCTTTTCTGGTGGGTGGCCTGGCAGCAGGCAGATTAGATGGTGGGGCCATTTGAATAATGTGCTCTCCTGGGTCTGCATGCACCTCTTGCGGAGTGTAGGAGTTGGGCAGCTGCACCAGCAAAGAGATGGAATCTGCTGGCTCTTTCCACAGTGCAGGTAACAAAAATTAAGGAGGTGTTATTTTGGAGGGGAGAGGGCCAGAGATCTGGGGGCCTTTTAGGGTAGGGAGAGCAAAACAGATGGACACAATTTAAAGTTAATAAATTCTACTTAATTTATTTGAGTTTCTACATGGTGTTATGCAATCCTGACAGAGGTAGGGACCCGAATTGTTGTTTGGAATATGAGGGAGATTCTTCTGCCTGACTGAGAGGAAGGAAGAAGAAATGATATCCCCACTTTTCATCATTCTTCCTCTCTCTCTTTCCCCCCATTCCTTCCTTTCCCTCACTGCCTCCTCTGTAATCTCCCACACTTAACTCTCCCCTGTCTTCTCTCATACTTTCCCTCTTCATTGTCTTTTGAAATTGGTGGTAGGGACAACAGGTCACTCCTGCCCCTGAACCTTGTCAGAGTAGGTTGGCATCTCACAAAGCTTTTCCTCACAATTGGGAAGTGCTGGCAAAATAGCAAGTTTAGCTCTGGTGAGGAGGACTCATCCAGTACCAGTCCTAAAACCGAATGTGGTAAGCAGGCCCAGAATAGCTCTCCACCACACTTTTACAATGGGCTGTTTGTATCTGGAAGTGTCTCATGCCCTTTGATCAATCCTTAAAAGTAAGTTTTCATTTTTGTTACTATACTTTATATTTGTTTTTGTTAAAGATATATTGCTTCCCACTCTTGAAAGAGAGGAGGGCTGATGATGGATTCAGACTGGGAGGAAGATTGGCTGTTCTGTTGATGATGAAGTTACTGTGCTAGCCTGGCTCTACTGAAGCAGTGGTGCTGATGTGTCAGACGTGCATTTGAGATTGACATTCAATATTCCCGTCACATGGTGAGATGGGCCTTAAGGGGATCAAGTCCTACCTCTGACCTGGGCCTGGTTCCCTGCCCCTCCCCCCAATCACATGACTGAGAAAGCAGGGGTCTGAGAACCCTGCCCTGTTGGAAGATAGAAAAGGCAGCGTTTTCCTGAGTGGAGGGATATCTGGGGGAGAGCAGCTGCTTGCTGGGGGAATCTAGACATGTTGTGGGGCTCTCCACCAGGGGACCTGGGGAAGCAAATACGTAGCCCAGGATGTGCTGTGCAAAAAGGTCTGTGAGGAGGCAGCCTAAAAGGAACCTGGGAAGGGGTGAAGCAAGTGAAGGAAACATCCTGGGGCAATATAGCATTAGTGTGAGCTGGAGAATCAGCATTGGTACTGGTCCTTGTTTAGGGGTCCAGGCTATAGCTTCCAGACAGGATAGGAGGGAAGCTCCCCTTTTACCCTTGTGTCAGCGAGGGGTGGAGGGTGAGACCAAGACAGACCCTGATGGGGAAATGATTATTAATTAAACCCTGGGAGGGCTGAAGAACTGGGGAAGGGCTGGTGGTTGTTTTGTGTTTGGACTCTTTGTTTAACCCCAAAAGGGAGAGGATTCTTATAGGGTTTGGCCAGAGAGTCATACCCCAAGTCATGAAAAGATCACCACCAAGGGGGGAACTGAGGCAACAGTTGTCTCTCCATGACAGGGAGAAGTAAACCAGTGTTATAATTGCCATGGGCCAGTGAAGACCAGTCATGCTTGTGACAGTGTACCCCATAAGGCTTTATGGGGGTGTGTGTGCTTATAAATGTATGTATGATATAACTGGAATAGGGTTTTGCTACATATGCCATGTAACATATCTATGTAAAGGTTATGATCTACTGGTTATGTTCATCCTAGTTGTATGCAGGCACCATTCATGTGTTCAAAGTTATGTATACTTGCTTGATTTCTAAGTAAGCTTTGTGAGGCATTTGGTCAGCTTCTTTAGGAAGGAATTCGCAAGGTTAAGTACCTGATCAGGAAGCATTTGGGGAACAATGCATCTTGGAATGCTCCAATCCACATAAGAAGTCTTCCTGGAGACATACAAGATACCATGTGGACAATGGCTTCTGCCTGTAAAGACTGAGTCATGCATGGACATGTGACTTGCCCAGGTGACTCCAGAACTCCATCTTGGAGCTGGACTTTGCATAGGAGTGAGGAGGGGGGTCTCCACCCACAAGAGAAAGTCTATTTAAACCCGTGGAGACCCCTCCATTTTGTCTTCAGCTGGCTAAAGAAGGAGCCTCTCCACTCCCCCAGGATACTTGAAGGAAACTGGAACAAAGGACAGTAACTACAGGGAGTGTGAGTGATTGCTGGACCCAGGCGAGATTAGCCTGTAAAAGGGAGCATTCTGGAACTGATGAGGATCTTATCTGTATTTAGTTTGATTAGACATAGATTTGCGCATTTTATTTTATTTTGCTTGGTGACTTACTTTGTTCTGTCTGTTACTACTTGGAACCACTTAAATCCTACTTTCTGTATTTAATAAACTCACTTTTTACTTATTAATTAACTCAGAGTATGTATTAATACCTGGGGGAGCAAACAACTGTGCATATCTCTCTATCAGTGTTATAGAGGGCGAACAATTTATGAGTTTATCCTGCATAAGCTTTATAGAGGGTAAAACGGATTTATTTGGGTTTAGACCCCATTGGGAGTTGGGCATCTGAGTGCTAAAGACAAGCACACTTCTGTGAGCTGTTTTCAGGTAAACCTGCAGGTTTGGGGCAAGTAATTCAGACCCTGGGTCTGTGTTGGAGCAGATGGGAGTGTCTGGCTCAGCAAGACAGGGTGCTGGAGTCCTGAGCTGGCAGGGAAAACAGGAATAGAAGTAGTCTTGGCACATTGGTTGGCAGCTCCCAAGGGGGTTTCTGTGATCCAACTCGTCACAATGCTATAGAGGTGACACATTTGAACTCAAAGGAAGGAGGATGGGTAGATTTCTGTTGCAAGTCTTTTTGCCGGCATACTGGGTTATCTTTGATTGCACTGGTAATAAAATGGAGATTTACATTTATTCAGGTTCTTAATTCTTTCAAGGCATGTACTGATGTTCTCTTTCCAAGTCCAAAATTCAGGACTGTTCTACTTCTGCTCGTCCAGTATTAGATTCCACCTGCCAAAAATCAGGATGATTTTATAAAGCAGAAGTGATAGCCGCTGACCCTGATCTTGCTATTCTATTTAATAAGGCCCGCCCAGTAGAGCTTTTATAGTTTGGTGTGAGGTAACCATACAAGCTGGACCTCACAGCGATTTCTAGACCATTATAAGTTAAACAATATGGGAAGACATACATAGTCTGTATACTTACCATAAATTTAATATTTAGAGAGATACCATGGGAGAAAATCCTGCTACCTTTACGCAGGTAATCCTTAGTGTAATCAATGGGCAGACACACCAAAATCTCAAATTACATTTTGAGAACAGCCTACCTGTGTTTCTATTACGGAATTATTGTCAGAAAAATATTGAGTTAGAATTTTGTTTCCAGTAGTTATACCTCAACTAGGGGGAAGAAAAGTAAAAAAAATGTAATGGTCATACAACTGTACAAACTCTAAGAATCCTAGCATGAAAAAGATAATTTTACAGTAATGCCCTACCATTAGAAACTGCCATTTTACTAAACCTGATACTACATGTTTTCATGATTTTCTTCTTTAAAAAAAAAATGTCGGTTGTGTTTTAGTATAACCCTCTCTGAAAAGATGGTGGCAATGGTTCAACATTGCCCAGCAATATCTGCAAGTGCAACCAAACCCTGTAGTAAACTGATGATGCCTGAGAATCAGAAAATGAAACTAACACAACAAACTAGTCTTGTTTCTCTGTCCGAGTTGAGTAAAAAGTAAACAGCAGATATGGTGTAAGTTACTGTAAGTTCTTTCAAATTCTTCAAGTTTAAATACCTAAAGTGTTTTTTGTAAAAATGAAGAATTCTTTAAAAAAATGGATAGGGTAATTTACGTATTCCCAATCACAAGAAGGCTAAACTTTATATACCATTGAGGAACTGTATATTGGGGTGGCAAATTATAACCAATGAACTCTATCAATGTAGATGTGATAATTCAACACCCATGGTTTTTATGAGTGAATATTTATCAGGGCATGGCTGGACTGACAGGCCACAGAAGCATCTACAGTGGAGAACAGTGATAAATGCTACTTTCAGTGTACACTGTAGTACAACTCTGGTCACAGCTAACCACTTAGGGTGACCAGATGTGCCGATTTTATAGGGACAGTCCCGATTTTGGGGGCTTTTTCGTATATAGGCACCTGTTACCCCCACCCCCGTTCCGATTTTTTACACTTGCTATCTGGTCACCCTATAACCACCAGTTCCTATATTCTTCACCATTTCTGTCTATGGTCACTGCAGAAGATCACAGGAGGAAACTTCATGGAATTGTATATTTAAAAAGTAATACTATAATCTGGCCAGTTCCGTAGCACTGTTCAACTCTCTGCCAACACCATTCCGCTCTCTCTGTGTTGCACTTCAAGATTTCCATCCATTTTTAAACACAGGGTATCACTGCCACACCAGTAGAATCTTTCAAAACCAGACAACACTTAAAATGTGACCACACTCTACAAACATGGTACCAATGTATGTTGTAAGCTAAATCCTGCTCACTTTATACATGCAAATAACCCCATTGGGCCAAATCAGGACTGCCCTCCTCTGAGGGTGCAGAGCTCAGTCACAGCTCTGTCACCTGGCCAAGCTCTGCTCCTGAGGTGCAGGAAAGGAATCAAAGGACATAAGGTCCTCGTTGGGCACAGACTACGCAGCTGCTCTGTAATCACACAGCCACAGCCCCTTCTCTCTCCTATTCCTTAATTATTTCCATTGCAGTAGCACCTAAGGACTTTAAAACAGGGATAAAAGGCTCCACTGCACCATACAGTCAAAAAGCACGAAGACAGTCCCTGCTTCAGAGAGCTCATACTCTGGGATTTAGATAATATGTAATGTGGGACTAAATCTGTTTGTATAAATAAGTAGTCATCAAGGTGACTGGAGGTAGAACTCATGGCTGTGACTTACCGCAGGGGAGCAAAGGGGGATGAAATAGGAGGGAGGTTTCCTTAAATGCAGCTGTCAGTCATGTCTATCAGGCCCCCAAGGGCTCTCCATCAGGGCACTGAGGGATAGCAAAGCTCCCCCTGACTCTGCTAACCCCTCCTACCAGGAGGTTCTGACTGAACCGCCTAATTGGAAGCCTCCCATTTCCCCCTCGGTTGGCTCCATGCAGGTTACTGCCACATGGCCTCCCTTGTGAAGCTCTGCAGGATTCAACCTTGGAGAGACTGTTTGTCAATCAGGCCAGCAACGGAGCTCTGCTCTGTAGGAGTAAGAGCCCTGCTTAGGCCTCAGGATTTTGCTCACAATAATTCTGTAATAGGAACACAGGTAGGCTGTTCTCAAAATGTAATTTGAGATTTTGATGTGGCAAAACCTGTTAGCACAATGAACTTAGTGTCTTGACTTTCAGAAGTTCAGAGCACTGGTAGCTCCCATTTAGTTAGGGTGACCAGATGTCCCGATTTTATAGGGACAGTCCCAATTTTGGGGTCTTTTTCTTATATAGGCTCCTATTACCCCCCACCCCTGTCTGGTCACCCTACATTTACTTCGGCATCTCTGAAAATCAACCTATACTTCTCTTGATTTTATGCAGCGGGGTCTGAACTGGAACACCAGAACTGAGTCCCTCTAAACTCTGGAGTAGTTTGGATCTGGATATGAACTTCAAGACTAATTCCTTTCTCCATCACAGGCTGACCTGGAATCTGAGCATCCCTAAACTTCTAAGAAGTGTGGATTAGCATCCAATTTCAGACGTGAAATTCCTGAGCTGGGCCCATTTCTAGTTTTTAATGAGCAAAACCAAACACTTTTGCTTGTGAAAATAAACTGGCAGGGAAAAAGTTTCTGATATTCCATTAAACAAGCTGGGAAACTGTTCAAATGTACTATACTAGCAAAGTCCATTCAATTAAAAAAAGATGAATATTATAAGTTAAAGATATACTAAGAACTCTGAATTCTTGGCTTCTAGGAATTTAAATCTACAAACATAAAGATAACTTAAAATCCTGATCCTGCAGTGTCTATGCTGGCAAAACTCCCTTAGCTAGAGACTAAAGGGCTTGTCTCTTAGTAGTAGTTTTTTGTAGTTTATTTGTAGTTCAAATGGTAGTGTCTCTACATAAAGAGATAAAAACAAATTGGTTATATACTTCATTGTATGGCGTAAATATGCAGTTACAGAAATTGCTTAATAATCAATGACTATAAAGGTTGTTTCTGAATCATTTTGGTCTATCATATGTGAGCCTACTTGTAGACTTCTTAGTTTTGTGGGTCAGTGAGTGTATCAACCCCAAGTCAAAGTGGAATAGGTGCTGTTTTCATGATACAATACAGGTGTATTTGGTAAAGCCCATACACGAACAAGTCTAACACCCTTTTAATTTAAGAAACACGACTGTACATGTTTGACAAGCCATTTAGAAACAAAATAATTTGATAATTTAAACATTTTTGTCTAAAGAACAAAACTGATTAGCTCACGTTGTGGTCTGGCACCTTGCTAATTTTTATTCTTAAAAAAACCAAACACCCCAAATCCTAAAACCAGTCTTGAGTTTAACAATTGTTAAAAAGTCTCAGAAATTAGTAGGCTGCTTTTCTGGTTTTGTAAATGTTTAACTTAAAAACAGCTCGGATTTTTTTCTTTTAAATTTGTTAAAAAAATCCCCTTAAAATGAGACCTTGTTTGCCAGGTTTCATTCTAGAGCACAGCTTTACAGCTGAGCTAAACCCCCCTATAATAGGAAAAAAGTGACAGACCCTTAACTATAGTAGCACAAATGGCATTGCTATAATTCCTGGGTGAACTTTGTCCCTGGATCTGTGTTTTTGGAGTGTGTCGGGGTGACATTCAGCCTCTACATTCATTTTTATGATAATTCAGAGTAAATTGTGGTGCAATAAACTCTTCAAGCCTGTCTTTCTTGTGAAAGCCATGAATCAATCAGCTGCAGGCTTTTTTGGGTCTTTTCAATGTATAGTGATCATTTAGATTTGACATGCATTGTGAGACCTTAGCTTGGCTCCTCTCTATGCTCTGTCATTAATTCCAGCCTTTACTATTCTGAAGTACAGTGAAGGATGACTGAGAAATCATTGCCCCTCTTCAGCTCTGTTATTGCACAAAATAGCAGCGCAATAATTTTTTGTCAATGTTTTACTCTAAAAGCTTTCTGCGTCAGTTTTGAAAAGGAAGCAATAAAGCCCATTCAATGGTATGAATAAAAATCCTTTGAGGTTTAGGCGCAGGGCTTCTTTTCTTCAGCTGGTAATCAAATTGGAGCTAAAATGAAATTGAGTTTTCTTATGAAAATAGCCTTTGTTGCTGGGAAGGCTGGTAATTCATAAACAATAACCTGCTCTTTTGTGTGGATAATAATATATTCATGTTCTTTCAATAGGGTAAAAGCCAGACCTAGTGCATTATGGTACAGTAAAAATAGCAGAAGGAGCTTGCTGGAATAATCTTGAAGAAGAAATGTAGCATTCGGTGACTTAAGCTTTCGGCTTCTGTCTGAAATTGTACTTTGCTTTTATTTGTGAGCTGGGTTTTAGTTGTTGATTTGTTGCTGCCATACAATATTTGGTTAATTGTGGATGATCTCAAGCTGTGCTCATCACTGTTACTGCGAAGGCTGCTGCCAGCTGCTGGAAACAGAGCCTGCTGCTACAGGATGTACATTATTCACAGGAGCAGCCTCTCAGCACTGATTATCACTGAAGAGTTCTGCTCTCCATCACTGTGCACAGTACATGCAACTGGACTGCAAAACACATGGAGGTAGGCAGAATCCCCTCTCTTTAAGTGTAAGGTAAAGGGCATGCAGTGGAGCTGTGGAAAGTGCCTTGGGTGAACTTGGCTATGAATTTTCAAAGTGCTGTTGGGGAAGCAATCAGTCAGCGTGTAAGAGGATAGTGTGTGCTTGGTTACTTTAAACCTGAACTGAAGGTTTTCATTAGGACATGCATAGTACAGTATAATGAATTCAAAGTGTACTGTGAGCCTCTTTTAGAAATGTTGCATTATGGTTCTTCTAGACAGCTGGGAGACCTTTTAAGATTTTTCATCTGGCATTGGTGCATATTAATGTTTTTAGATATGGTTTAGGATGAAATCTGTATTCTATAACTTAATACTGAAGTGCATGGTACAGTAGAAACATGCATTTGGACATAGATGCATTTGAAAAGTGAGATGCTAATATAAAACTGTGTATGGATACCTGGTCTGCAGCGACTCTTGTTCTGTTCCACAACTTGGTGGGGATGGGGGGAAGTTCTACTTGAGTTACTGTACATTTTATTCATTTATTTATTTAGGTTTTAATTTTGGTCTACAATGTTGATATTGTTAGTGGTTTTGATGTTCTTGAGTTCTGACTGATGATGAGCAATTTTTGTTCAGCTAGATGTTTGTCTTAGATTTAACATAAAGGCATGCAGAAATGTTATGCTCATTTAAGGTCGGCTTATCTATACAAAACACAGAGCTCATCAACCTCAGTAACCATACTCACCAAAATAAAACCTTGTTTTAGGTTTTAGTTTAGTTTTGATTGCACCCTTCATACTTTAGTGACATGAAATAATATTAAAGATCTCACCAGAGTGCTTGGAAATGTATAGGCTGAGAAAAGATAACAAGTCAGAACAGTGTTGTTACTTTGGGATTTCGGTAGCACTAGAAGACAAGAGGACAGCAGCTGTCTTGCTAGTTTATCAGAAGTAGCTTTACACTGGGTAGTGCTACAGTGAGGGATTTTCTAGTCCAGACTAGAGATTCTGCAAACTCCATTCTTGTGATCTGAAATGAAGAATGGATGAATATGTGTATTATTCTCCGTAGAAACTTTAACATCGGTTCCAGGAAAGTTAAACAAAAAAATTGATTCAGACAGATAGAAAGTAAATGGGAACTTAAAATGAAAAGAATATAATAGTCTTTATTTGCAAAGAAACATTAAGTTGAATATGCACCGTATTCAAGACTATCAGGCAGTTTACTTATGTAATGGGTTTTTCATTTTTAATAATGAAATTACATGCTTAACAAAAGGAACTTTTAAAGGCACAGTGGTAACTGACAGTCAAAGCAATGTGTCATTATCCAATTAGCATACACAAAGTGTGTTTTTGTGATTCACTTCACATACCTTTGTATTAGGCCATCAGAAATTTAAAATTTATTCCTGAAGTGTTTTAACATTTGTATTTTATATGTATTTATTTTATTTTGTTACAGTTAGAGTTAATATTTTGTGCATTAAAATTATTAATATCTTTATTACTGCTTACTGGTTCAGGATATATTTCTAAAACTAAAAATATGTTTATAGTTTTATTATAGTTTATGTAAAACATAGTATAACATAACTTCTCAGTCCTACCCCAACTGGTAGGACTACTTTTCATGGTCGCTTCATTCAGGTGCCAAAGTTGAATTGAAATTAGTTGAATTGCTCATATGAACAGGATGATCATTGACAGGATATTACTTGTGTATTACAGCAAAATAAGATTAAAATATTCAAGTATGTGTTTGAGAGAAGTCTATTTTAACATATATTGAAACATTTCAGGTGGTACAGAGCATGTTGCTATCTTGGAAACAGAGAATCTATGCAGTATGGCCACCATTCTGGGATATTAACTAGTCATACCTGATGTTGTGGTGATCTTTGATTTGCATAGCTAGTATGGTTGCTTTCTAAAACTACAGGTACAATATATTATAGGAGATTTCAGGAACAAATGTTTTAATCCTAACACCAATATTTGAAGCAAGTTTTCAAAATAATTCTTGTAGCCAACAGCTTTAAAAAGAAGTATTTTTCTTTTCCTGCTCCATTTAATTAAGATTTAGCATATGCAGTTGGAAGTAAGGTATGTTGACTAATGTTTTTTATGTTGGACTTACCTTTGTCATGGAAATGTGTTTACATGTTTTGTGTTAGGATACATATAGAAACAACATTTTATGTAGTCACTCCAGGTTCTAACATATCTATACTTACAGACAAACGCACACAATCAGGACACCTATTAGAAAAATTACAATTGATAAAACAATATTTCTAAAATGGGGCAGTGATAGTGCATACCAGGTGATGTGCATCCTTCCTAATGGTCCTCATGTGCAAAGACTAAACCATTGTATGGCAGTTATGAATCATCTGCTCTTGAATCAAGCTGAGACCTTCAAACTCATTTCTGCATAAGATTACAACCTAAGCACCCACAGTGTTTCCAATCTAGAATGCTAGCCACATATGTCACCTTAACTTTCCAAAGATACATATTTTCAGTCATAAAAAGCATTTGAAATTATGCAAACAAGAGTGTTTCTCTTCTTTACAGTAATGATTTATATGGTACTTACCACTATATATTAATTAAAGTTGTCCACTCTTGATACAAAGTTGATGAACAGTGCAACCTATTTTTGCAATGAGTTTTTGTTTAGTATCTGTTGCTGCTAGAGCATAAATTCATAACTGACTATTCCCCAGCAGAGCCTTGTTACAGATGCAGGACTGACACGTTCATTATAATTATTTCGTGAAAAAAATTAGGTACAAAACATTACAGACAATAAAATAATTTAAAAAGAGAACCTCTAGTTAAATATATTCTAGTCTGGTTTATTTTATATAATGAATGCAGCTTAACACAGAAATAAACCGACCTTTGAAATGAGAAGGTAAATAAAGTGAATTAAGGTTAAGATTAATGTAAATGAAGATGAGAAAACTGTCACTATGTATTTTTACAGCATCTGCTATTCTGGCATTAACTTCATTTAAACCTTTTAATCCTTGATTTTCATGTGGTTTTGTGGTCACCTCGGCTGAATTAGATTTCCATCTAGAAAACAGAAGTGTGTTCAATATCAAGACGCATAGCTGAATATTATTTATTTATCTTTTAAACAGTCTTGGTTGAAGAATAGAACTGATGACTTTTGATTGTCTAAGATAAACTGAAGGAAAAAATGTGTTGAAATAATTTTCAATTATCATAATAACCAATGTCACAAATTGCAACACACATTTGTGGGTAATTATCTGAAGAAAATTGCATCACAGAGTGTCCTTCTTTTACTCTTCTGATCCCTATGCTAGCTGAAACTTTGCAGGTTTGGGTTAACTGCTCTTTTCTACTGCTCTATGCAAATTGCATCTCTCAAGTTCGAAAATTTAGCACAAAGCCTGTCACCACTTTGTAGTTTCTCATTATTTCAGCTCTTGAAAATTAAGAGCTTGTTTGCAGGTGATTGCTTGTATGATGCCAAAATATAAGATTTTTGAATTTCAGTTTTTAATTGCATTTTGAGCTTTCAATACACATTTCATGATCAATTTTCTTGAGTCCACATACTGTACAGAAAATGAACTGCCTCAGAGTATTTTTATTAATACATCAGAGGAGAGTTCTGTAAACAGTACTTAGTTTTTCAACTCTTTAAGGGTCAGATTGTTATACATTAAAGTTTCGGTTTTTACCAATGTTAGTAATAAAAACACACATACCTAATATTCACACTGCATCTTTAAATGTAGAAATTCAAATGTAAATACTTCGTTTTGAAATATAAATCTTATTACTTATGCTTAGGGTTTATGCCATGTAAAAGACCTCCAGTTTCTCCATTTTGCAATGTGCTACAGGCCATCAACGTTCTATAGTAGTGATTCATCTTATTTCACTAAGGCTTTTTGTGATAGTCGTTGAAACAACATTTTTCTTGATTTTGGGCCCCCAGCTATAGTACAAGTACTTTAAAAAAATCTATTGCAGAATACTAGGATTGTCACTTCTGTAGAGTTAAAAAAGGGTACCAAAATAGGGACTCGGCTAGGAAATAGGCAGAAATAAATTCTTCCTCCCACCATTACAAAAAGAAACTGGGGTGTGTGTGTAATTTTTCCACTGTTTTGAACCGTGTGTTGTCCTTTGCAGATGTGCAAAGTGAGTGGAAAATTCTTTCATTCTGATTGGGTAGTGTTTTACACTCTGCACAAGTGCAAATCAGTGAAGGATCAGACTCTAGCTATTTAGGTTGGGGAATACTTGGTTAGGTAACATCCTCCCACCAAATGACTTTGACATCACCGTCCTGATAGTAAACATTAGAAAAAAAATAGACATATATTTTTGTCCTGGGTATTGTAGAGTATTCAACGGAGGGTTTAGAAACTTGCCACATTCCTTGAGAACTGGAGAAAAGTCCCTTGCAATGTAAAATCATTTCTGTTCTGAAAACCTGTGTTTGTGTAATAGAAGAGACAATATCTTTTTGTCACCTACCTGGGTATCTTTTCTTTTTGTAATCTCCCCTTCTATTAATTTCATTTATCACTGTTAAAGCCACTTCCTGATTTCCCAATCTATTCCATTACTCACATATTGCTGTAACTACTTTGAAATCGGATCTACACTAGGAGAAGTGATGGGACACATGGGGCGTCAGGCCCAGTGTCTTAGAGTAAAACAGGTTTAAAAAGCTTTTTCAGATCTTCTCTTTTATTGTCAAACATTACAGTGTCAAAGTTGTATGACTCTTCTTTAATGTCATGTAATCTAGTCTTCTTTGCAATTATGGTGGTTATGGGTAAAAAACAACATTTACCCTAGTTGTCACACTGTAGTTCCTGAAGTACCAGCGATTTCCACAAAATTAGAACAGGAAGTAATTATACTGTCTCAGGTTCCAATGAAGGTAAATATTGACTTTTTAATGGCAACTACTGTTCACTGCAGGGTTGGGAACCAAACTCAGATCCTGATAACCAGTGTGAAGCTCTAAACATCCTCCTTTCCCTCCCCCACACCAGCATTTATACAGTAAGTTTTTCACATAATGTTTACATGGAGGCAAAAGCACACTTTATATTCTTATCAATCACCAAGGATAGCAAGTCTATACAGGATGACATAAATTATATTTTAGCACTCCATAAAACACAAAACCAAGTATCTTAGGAATTGGTTAGTGTGTATAATGAATGTACAAAACTGTTCAAATCAAATATGTTGGAGGCCTGGCAAAACACCTCTTGTTTTTGTGTCTGGGAGCTGATCTCTTCAACACCTGGCGTTTGTCTTGGCCTTCCATCAAGCAACTCAATTTTCTAAACATATAAAATATATCCAGAAAATCACATGACCTGTACTTCCCAATTAACATTCCTGGTATAAACTGACATTCCACTGCTTTTGGTCACAGATTTAACCAAACAAATACAAATGAGTGAACTTCAGAAAGTCCAGGAAAGCTAAAGTGGAATTTATTTTTGTTTGAATTTTATACTTACCTTACTACACTGTGTTTTATTATCTATTACTGTAACTGACACTCAATAAATACTTAAAATGCACAGGGGACCACTGATTTAAAATTGGTGTTATAGACTGAAACATTTCTACTCAGAAGCAAAGATATATGGAGAGCAATTTTACAACCATTTTGCTAGTTTATGAGAAGAAACATAATGATTAGCTTTAAAAAGAAATTGAATAATAATAGCAGAACACTGAAACCAGATTTTTAAATCTGAGTGAGACTCTACATGAGTGTTACATGGCCTACAATCAGCTGGTATTTGGATTGTTTTATCAGAAATAAGAATCCATTATAGCTACACTGATTAAAATTACAAAGGTGGAACACCAAGTACTTTGGAGTTTTAGATATAGTATGCTAGGTCTTAAAGATTGAGACCTGCTGCTCCATGGTCTTACTTTGGGGTTGGATCAAAACCAGGAAGGAGAGCCTATTTTCTGGGTATCCATCTGAAATCACCTAGAACTTGTTCAAATGAAATCTCCACCATTTTGAGCCAAAATCTTGTGAAAACAGCTTTTGAAATTTAGTTAATATTGAACCAAAGCATAAGCTCTAGCACTGATTTAGTTTAAAATCTGAACAATAGCCTTAAATCTAATCCAAAGTTTAACAGTATTTCCTCGGTTCATTTCAACTGCCACTTAAAATATCTGAATTTGCATGCTGACAAGCTGTTCTTGGAAATTATCTTTATGATGTAGGCCCAGTCTAAGTTAACACTGCTATATCACCTTCAAATTCTGTCCGGTCAGGTCTTTGTAGTGAGGCTTGGATGAATAGGAGAAAGTAGACATTGATTCTCTTTCTCTATGTTCGTCAACTTTGAATGTGTAGCTGAGAAAGATGAACTTGAAAGATATTTTTAAAGCTAAAACAAAGTACTTAATTTAATAAGTGAACTTGTTATTTGGAACGTGCATTCACTTTGTCCATAGAAATTATGCTTTTGTGCATAAAAAAATGTGTCTTGGATGGCAGCATGGCAAAAGGATAAATTCTGTTCTTCAAAAAAACAAAAACAAAACCCA
Source organism: Emys orbicularis (assembly GCF_028017835.1). Taxonomy (NCBI): domain Eukaryota; kingdom Metazoa; phylum Chordata; order Testudines; family Emydidae; genus Emys; species Emys orbicularis. The sequence goes on along the minus strand of NC_088683.1, from coordinate 258,755,850 downwards.
AGAAATCTTTAAACTGTGAGTTTGTGTGTGCAGAATAAATTTTGTTGGTTTTAAAAGCATGGCTTATTGGGAAATATAGATCTAGTTGCAATCAAAGAACCTGGAACTAAAAAAAGTGTGTGTTAATTAAAAGGCATCTGACATTTCCATCCAAGAACCAGTGTTGAAATTGGCAACACTGCACAGTACGCTACATTTTTAAAACTTCATGTCAAATATTTTCAAAGAATGTGTCTTTCCATGGGAATTACACATCATTTTTCAGATTGGTTATGTCTTTTTAAAGCTTCTCTCTGTCTATCATGGTCAAAGGTGTCCAAACAGAGCATTCATTGTGACAAAAGAAAACAACAAGTGATAGTTAACTTTGGAGCAAATACACACGAAAGCAGTGCCCTCAGTGCACAGTTTGTGAGCTGGTTTTCAGATGCGAGAAGACAAAGAAAGTTCCAAAATACTACTCCTGTATGGTGCATTGGAGATTCTATTCAAGTTTCATGACACAGGCAGTGAATATAGCTGCTGTCCCGGCAACACAGTCCTAATCCCGGTAAGTGGAAGGGAGGTCTGGGGTGGTGGTGTGTGGAGCTGGAGAGTAAGCCTGCCTTCAACTTGCCCTCAGCGGTGGCTTCTGTCCTGCAGGGTTGGGCCTGGCTCCCTGGTTAGAGCCTCAGTGGCCGGGCCAAGCCTGAGCAGTGCTGCGACCTCGTGTGCCAGGTCACAACACCCTGAGCAGGGAGCCAGGCCCACAGGACAGAAGACACTACTGTGGGGGAGGGGAGGTGACTGCAGGCTGGGCATGCTCTCCAGCCCCCTTTCCCTCCCCGCACCTGCCCCATAGCCTTCCCTCCGCACCAAGCCAGGATTAAGGTTGCAGTGTGGGGGCGGAAGGTGCTGTTGCGGTGGTTGGTGTCCCCAGGTCACACTGTCCAAGAGTGGGAAGCTGGGCCCAGCCCACCAGGACATGAGACCCCACTGAGGAGTTTCTGTGCATGTAGTTGTAACCATGAACCCCTGCTAACACTGCACCTGCAGGCTCAGTACCTCTAGTTTGGGTTTATGCGAAGGTACATGTCTCCATGAGGTCTCTGACAAGTAGCTATAGCTTGCTGAGATGATGCCAAGGCACAGGCATTTATGAAGTTTCTGCCTCTCACTCCTAACTTGTAGGGCTGATGTTAAAGCACAGGTCTTTGTGCAGTTACAGATTCAATTTAGTACAGAACATTTTGTGGCTGCTGTATTTGCCTGGATCTACTGACACTTGTTGCTCTGCAATAACCTGAGTGTGAAAGGTGAAATATGAAACCAAATTCTATTTTATTCTAAAGTTAAGGGAAATTCTTCAGTATCTGATAAGACCATTTTGAAGAAAAATAGTGTTCTTAGGAAATATCTAAATATCTGGATAGGAAATATCTGGCATTTTTTATTTATTCTTGTTTTTTTTAAAAAGCCGCACCTCATGGAAATGTAAGAGGAGCAGAGTGCATCTTCTGAATTCCACCAAACTGCCTGGTGGAGCCCCGTGTTAATATGTAAAAATGCCATCTTTTTTCAGAACTGATGGCAGTGCTCTATTTTCAATACTTATTAACTGGTTCAAACCAATCCGGTTCAGACAGTTTCAACAGTAATGTGTGGAATTAACTTATGATTGACAGTGAAGTGGCTAGAGCAACTAGCTGTAAAAATGCCAATAATAACTTTATGTCTTGCTTTGGGACCTTACAATCAGAGGAGAGATTGTTAGTGTACTTATAATTATCACCTGGAATCCAGGACCTATACATTAGCAGAAGTACTGTGGCACAAAGCACCCTTGTCTTCACACTCTCCTCACAATTGTAATCATCTTTGTACAAAATATGCCTTGTGAGGTATCATTTGAAGATGAATAACTCCCTGATCATTAATATTCTTTTGTGATGTATGCACGCAGTGGGTATTAAGAATTATGAATTTATGCTGGAATTATGACTAATGTGTGTATAAACCAGCCAACTCAGAGGGAGGTGTTAAACAGGTCTATCCTAAACAAAGGAATGTGTGTTTACCTCAATCTACACATAAGCAGTAAACCTACCCATCAAGCTAACAAGGAGTGCAGGCAAACTTCACACTAGAAGACGGCTAAGTGTCTACACTCAGCAGGAAAGAGAACTTTGGTTTGGTTTAACTTTTCAGAAGAATCCATTTCAAAGGTTCATTGGTCTATAAAGACAGGGGGGCTGAACCTCAAATGGTAAACAACTCGATCGACTGATTGTGTACACTATTACTGTATTATAAAAGTGTACGGAATGAGGTCTTTTGTGAAAGCAAATGACACATTGATGGTTAATATAATTGTGAAATGTATGTATTGATACTACATGAGGAAATATGGATACACATTGATATTAGGCTTTACTGTCTGCCCAGGCTGGAGGGAATGCCACAGCTATCTATACCTGTCTCCCATGTAAATTAAGCATGGTGGAATCACAAACAATGGAAGCTCCATTTACATCCAGGGGAATGGGAAGCCACAGGAAGGGAAGAACAGCATGAGGTCATCCTGTTTCTTGAAGCACTGTCATTGAATTCTGGGAGATATAAGCAAGGACAGAAGCCATCTTTGGCATCATTATTAGACAGACAGTAGGGAACAGAGCTCCTGCAAGCTGAGGAAGATGTGTCCATCAACTAAAGGTGGGAGGAGAGGGGTTGAAGTCTCTAGAACTGAATATAGGTGAGAAACCTTCTTGGGAAAAGCTCTTTCACCGAAGAAGACAAGGGAAGCCAGTGCCTTGTACTTTTGTGGAAGGTCCTGACTGAGGGAAAGTCAGCCATGGCTGGGAAGAAGAACGAATGGTGAAAGAAACCATCTTGAACAAAGCCTGTAGCTTGCTAGGTTAAGTTTTAGACTTTTAGATGTGTATTTTCATTTTATTTGCTTGTAACTCTTTCTAACTTTATTCCTTTTACTTGGCATCACTTAAGCCTATATATATTTTGTTAATAAATTTCTTTCAGTTTTACCATAATCCAACTTAGTGCTGCGTTTAAAGGGAAGGATGTATTCACCCTAGTTAGTTGTGATGTATTTTTGTGTCTTTAAAGGAACAAATGAAACATTATTTCCCTGAGCTATCCAGTAGAGGGCTGGACACATCAAGGCATACGGTTTTGGGGTTGGGAGTGTGTTGGGGTCACCGTGCTGGTTGTAACCCAGGCTGGCAGAAACCAGAGTGGGACTGTGGGGCTGTAGACAGGCTGCTGAGATCAGAGTGGCTGAACTAGGGCTGCCTAGCACACAGACACTCAGGGTGTGACCTGCATGCTGGTAGGCTGATTATGAGCAGCCCAGGTTGGGAGCTAAGCAGCAAAGCATTGTGAAGCACCCAGGTTATAGGGTAGGCAGAGACACAAACCGTCACTGAGGTGGATTGCCTCCTGAACCATGACACCCTGTGACAAGTAGCTTCTGCTTTTTGAAATGTGTTGGACCTAATTAGTATTACTGGATGATTTTGTATGCATTAGCTTGGAGGAGCTAAGTTTTTAATCACAGCTATAAGAGGTTCATAATGGATTCCAACATCTGTTAGAAACAATTAGCTCTGATTTATAAATGGGAGGTTTATTACAGTTGACAATGAAAATAATTTTATTTTTCATTAAGACAGCCTAAGAAGTTGTTTTTTATTTTATTTGATCAGTTTCGGGACAGGCTGAAAGATATTCTAATTAATGGTGACCGGCTTATTAAAATGAGTAGTGATTGTAATCAATAATGAGCAAGGAAAATACCATGGGGAAATAGAGGCCTCTGCAATTACCAAAGAAAGATGCTACATACATAATATTAAGGGTGACACTAATAAAAACAGAAACATTCAAAATTTAAAGCTGCAATGGAGCCCTATATTCAGGACCTTATTGTGTATTTATGATCTTTGCAAACCAGTCCCATTGATAACAATGGGAGCTGCTTTTGCAGATTTGGTTTCTTATGCCTATGCATTTCAGCAGATGTGGGATTGTGTTTCATGAAAATAAAATTGAAAATGTGAAGTGAGCATGTAACAGTCCTATTTCAATAATGTATGTGGCTGTATAACATGTTGCATATGTATTTGTTTTTAGAGTGTGAGAAATTCACAGGTTTAAGCTGATTTTTTCCTCTCGTATGTGAGCTTTCATGATTTTTTTTTTCATGATTTTTGGTATGCGTACTTCCACCTTTTCATGTTCTCTGTATGTATAAATATCTTCTGTCTATGTGTTCCACTCTATGCATCTGAAGAAGTGAGCTGTAGCCCACGAAAGCTTATGCTGAAATAAATTTTTTAGTCTCTAAGGTGCCACAAGTACTCCTGTTCTTTTTGCATGATTTTTTCTGCAGATCTCACATGCAATGTGGATTCTGTGCACTTTGCCTGCATCCGTAAAATCTAGTTTCCCCCAACTCATAAATGGAAGAAAAAAATCTGTGCTTGTATTGGCTGTGACAACACAGCTCCCCTACGTTTGAGTAACATGGAAGCTCATTTATTGTTGCTAACTATGGCCAGTATTAATTATAAAATGGGAAATGTCTAATTGATTTGTCTTTCAATTTTTTTAAGCACCAAAGAAAATGAATTAATTGAGTGAGTGGATTCAGGCCCCAGTTCCACAAACATTTCTGCACATGGTTAGCTTTCAGCACAGGAGTTGTCCTAATGATGTCAACGGGATTGCTCACAGACTTAGGTAAGCATACATGTAAGAGTTTGCAGGACTAGGGCCTTATAGCATGATTCATTGTCAATTGAATTTAATAGCAAGATTCCCATTCACTTCAGTGGATACTGGATGAAGCCTTGGTGTTTGCTAAATTGCATTTTACTTTTCCATTAGAAGTTTAATTTTCTGCAAATGTGATAAATCTCTCATAGAATAAAAAGCCATTTGTAGCTATGAATCCTTATTGCTGTTACCTCCTCTTGTAATGTATAATTAGCACTCAGGGGTTAGGCTGGTCAAGAGAGATGGCACAGCATTGTATTATCTGTGGACAGACTCTGCCAACGTTACTCGTACACCAAGTAGCACCTCAGTTAGGCCTGGTCTACACCTAAAACTTAGGCCGACCTGGTTATGTTGCTCAGGGGTGTGAAAAATTAACACTCCTGCGAGATGTAGCTAAGCCGACCTAAGCTCTGGTGTAGACACTGCTAGGTGGATGGAAGAGTTCTTTCATCAACCTAGCTATCATCTCCTGAGGGGCTGGATTTAGTACTGTGATGCAAAAAACCCCTCCATCGCTGTAGTGTCCACACTACAGTGCTATAGCAGCATAATTGCAGCGCTGCAGCTGTAGCGCATGTAGTATAGACATACTGTTAGGCCACGTCTGTACTACAAACTTTGGTCGATGCAAGTTATGTTGGCATAAAGCACAATGCCTTTAGGGGAATTTTTGTTGTCCGTACACAAATCACACAGGGGTGGGATGGGAGCAAGAGGTCAAGTTCCCATTATGCAACTTTCTCATCCCATAACAACATCCCTATCTCTGAATTTTCTTGCCTTTTTTTTTAAATCCCACAAACTCGCCTGGCACTCTTCACTGTCCACCATCTCTGACAGAAGCATGGAGTCTGCACAGCTCTGCCCAATTGTCATGAACATTGCAAACACAGGACAAGTGACCATCCAGTATTTGCAGAGCCACAGGAAGTACTGCAACAATGGGGGACGAGATGATTACTTTGAGGACAGATTGCTAAGGACATAGAGAAAAACAATTCAAGGTTGTTGTTGGGGTTCAGGGAGCAGCTGCACATAGTGGAGCGCTGCTTCTGGGCCCAAGAAACAAGCACTGACTGGTGGGATCACATTGTAACACTGGTTTGGGATGACGAGCAGTGGCTGCAGAACTTTTGGATGCAACAGATCACATTCCTGGAACTGTGTGCCGAGCTCACCCCAAAACTTCAGCACAGGGACACCACCAGAATAGCCCCACCCCTCTGCCCTACCCCTTTCCCAAGGCCCTGCCCCCACTCACTACATTCCCCCTCCCTTGGTGGCTCACTCTCCCTCACCCTCACTCATATTCATTGGGCAGGGGGTTGGGTGCAGGAGGGGGTGAGGGCTCTAAATGAGGGTGCGGGCTCTGGGGTGGGGCCAGAAATGGGGGGTTCACAGTGTGTGGGGGAGCTCCAGGCTGGGTCAGGGAGTTGGGGTGCGGGAGGGGGTGAGGGCTCCGGCTGTGGGTGCGGGCTCTGGGGTGTGGCCGGGGATGAGAGGTTTGAGATGCAGGAGGGGGCTCCAGGCTGGGGGGTGGGGCTGAGGGACTCAGAGTGCTGGAGGGGGCTGCGTTTTGAGGCGGGGGTTGGGGTGCAGGAGGAGTTGAGGGCTCTGGTGTGGGGCCGGGGATGAGGGATTCAGGATGTGGGAGGGGGCTTTGGTCTGGGGTTGGGGTATGGGAGGGGGTATGGGCTCTGGGCTGGGGGTGCAGGCTCTGGGGTGGGGCCGGGGATGAGGGGTTTGGGATGCAGGAGGAGGCTCCCGGTTTGCGGGGGCTCCCTGTGCACATAAATAAACTTCTCCATAAGAACATAAGAACAGCTGTACCGGGTCAGACCAAAGGTCCATCTAGCCCAGTATCCTGTCTACCGACAGTGACCCTCTCCCCCACATAACCCTAGAGGGGAATGAAAAGCAGATAATGATCCCGCCTCTGTTTTTTGTACCACTATCTCTTCTCATATGGGTAAAACAATTCAAAGTAGATACCCGTGTCATGCTGTGGTGTTTAGATGCTGCTTGTATTATTAGAACTGGGAGCACTGGCTGTTGGGAGTCTGAAAGGACAGGAAACAGGAAGGAGGGGGGAGGAGTTGAGGAGGCTGAGTGAGAGTTACAGAGGGTGCAGCTGCAGCTTGGTAAAGAGGTTTCCACTGTAAAAAATAAAGTCCTGTTGAAGCTTGTTAGTACCTTGCCTGGCTGATACAACATTTTGGCGACGAGGATGGGATCTTCTGCCTCTGAACCCACCTGCACCCTTTCTTCAAAGCCCAGGTGAGCCTCCAATTGCTTTTACTGTCTGGATCCGTATGTTTGAGACTTATCTGCTTGCAATCAGTGCTACAGAGGTTCTGAAGTAAGAAACAACAGAGAGTCCTGTGGCACCTTTAAGACTAAGAGATGTATTGGAGCATAAGCTTTCATGGGTGAATACCCACTTCGTCAGATGTATTCACCCACGAAAGCTTATGCTCCAATACATCTGTTAGTTTTAAAGGTGCCACGGGACTCTCTGTTGCTTTTTACAGATCCAGACTAACACGGCTACCCCTCTGATATCTGAAGTAAGAAAGTGTGCTCTGCTAATCCACTGCCTTGGAGCAGAAGGGCAGCGTATATTTTACACTGTTCCCCTTGCAGATGATAAATATGAGACTGCACTCACTGCATTAAAGAACTTTTTTGTGCCAAAAGTGAATGTAGAAGCTAATCGCTACAGATTTCGCCAGCGTGAGCAGAAACCAGGGGAGACTATAATAAAGTATATTGCTTCCCTGAGGAGTCTGATTGTAACTTGTGACTTTGGGAATATGGAAGATGAGATGATTAGAGACCAGCTCATTGAGAAAACAACCATGCTTCATGTAAGAGAATGCTTACTTCTAGATCCACAACTTACACTAGAAAAATCAATAACCATTGCTACTCAGATTGAGTCAGCTACAGCTGAAGCCAAAATAATGAGCAGGGATACAGTCCAGGCTGTGACTCCTTTGCAGAAAAGTTCACTATCGCTGCAGACAAACAATTGCAAGAGGGAAACTAATGAAAAGCCACTGAATCAGCAAATGCAAAATACAGTAAAAGCATGCTTTTGCTGTGGATCCCCACAACATCTTGCAAGCTACACAGGATGTCCAGCAAAAGTAGCTCAGTGCAATCATTGCAAAAAGATTGGGCATTTTGCTAAAGTATGTCGCAGTAGCCAGTTCAATCAACAGGTGCATGCAGTTATAATACCAGATGTTACTGTGCTGAGCGTGGACAAAACCACTACTGCAGATATTCCAGAACAGATAAAGTGCACTGTAAACATTTCCGCCATAGCCTCAGGCAAATCACACCCTATTCAGCTAATGTTGGACACTGGCTCAGCAGTATCTATACTACCTGATTCCATCTATTTGCATTACTTTAAAGATATGCCTCTTACTGAACCCAAACTTCAGTTGGTGTGCTATTTGAAAAACCATATTCCAGTACTGGCTGCCTGCCAGCAATAGTTACTTTTGGTTATTGCTGTGTAACTGCAGAGTTCTACATTGTCCACAAAGGCACTCCTGTCCTTGGCAGAGATTTATTGGCTGCTTTAAATCTCAGGGTAGTTAATGGACGAATTGATCTTCCTCAGCAAAGCACTCTTGCAGTACACATACCAGTTTCAGCTGGGACCCAACACCAGGTTGAGGAGAAACTCGGCTGTGCTTATGGGTTTCTGCATAAAGTTAAGATGCGGAATAATGTGATGCCTGTACGACAGAAATTACGACCAGGGATGGACTCTCAAACTGAAGCACTCATAAAATCCTGTGTCACTTGCCAAATGCATGATAAGACAACAGTGACATGTACCCCTCCATTACAGCCTGTTCCTCTTCCTGAATCTGCATGGGAAAAAGTGGCGATTGACATTGTAGGACCCTTTGATACTGCTCCAATTGACTGTCGTTATGCCATCACTTTAATAGACTATTTCAGGAAAAGGCCTGAGGTAGCGTTTATATTGCAAATCTCTTCTGCTACAGTAATTAAGTTCCTCTCTTCAGTTTTTAGTAGGGAAGGTAACCCCAAAGAACTGGTTTCAGATAATGGTAGTCAATTTACTTCCCTGGAGTTTGAAACTTTTCTAGCAGAGAGGAACATTTTACACAGAAGGTCATCCCTATATTACCCTCAAGCCAATGGGGAAATCGAACGGTTTAACAGAAGTTTGAAAGAGAGTTTGCGAACAGCTAAAGTGGAAGGGTGATTGTGGATACCCTTCACTACTGATTTCTTGCAAGCATACCGGGCTACACGACATGCCACAACGCAAAGATCACCTGCAGAGTTACTGAATGGGAAACAGATGAATACTAAACTGAACATTGCTAGATTGTTAAAGGCACGACCTGATGCCCCAACTGAGGATGATGTGAGAAAAACAATTGAACAGAACCAAGCAAAGTATAAGACTTTCACAGACAAGCGGCAGGGTGCTAAGGAACCAAAGTTTGAGTGGGCAAAGGGGACCATAAATTCACAGCTCCTCTTAAAATCATAGAGAAGAAGGGACCTTACTATCGACTTTCTGATGGGCGGGTATGGAATGCTTCTTATCTTGCACCTGCCTATGCACCAAGAGGAGATTGTGTCAACACCCAGTCTGCATTGGATGACTTCACCATAGGACCAACGCAACAAGACATTGCACTGGAACCGGGGCTTGAGAGACAGCCTGTCAGACCCAGATGACCACCTGCCTGGACTAGAGACTATATTATGTAGTATCTACAGTGTTTTCAATGTAATATTTCTGCCAATAGTATAGTGTCTTGTTTCATATTTGTTCCTGTGGTTAGAACAACATTTATTTTAATTGGGAAAGTTTCTTAAGAGAGGAGGGAATGTGGTGTTTAGATGCTGCTTGTATTATTAGAACTGGGAGCACTGGCTGTTGGGAGTCTGAAAGGACAGGAAACAGGAAGGAGGGGGGAGGAGTTGAGGAGGCTGAGTGAGAGTTACAGAGGGTGCAGCTGCAGCTTGGTAAAGAGGTTTCCACTGTAAAAAATAAAGTCCTGTTGAAGCTTGTTAGTACCTTGCCTGGCTGATACAACACCTGCTAACCTGGGGATGGTCTGAGCACCATCTTCTCATTTAAACATTGTAAGGGAGAATGAATGCACACGCTTATTAGAGGTGCCTTCCCCTGGATTGGGCTTGTCCGTGCTCAGCTGGGAGGACTGGCTGGATGGTGGTGGAGTCTTGAATAAAATCCTGGCTCACAGCATAGCTGGACGTGCCCGCCCCCTTGTGTGTCCTTTCTCTTCCTTTTCCTCCTCCTCGGATTTATCGGAGTCGGATTTACCATGAAACAATCAGTGTGGTGGCAATGACAGGGGGGTCCTCAAAATGCAGGACAAATCTCATCCGACAACCTGCCCCCGAGTCCTGGTTGGCGGTGCAGCAGGGCTCAGGCAGGCAGGCTGCCTGCATTCCGTGGCCGGTGGCCCCACGCTGCTCCCAGAAGCGGCCGGTTTCTGGCACGTCTCTGCGTGCCCCTGGCGGGGGAGAGGTGGCTCTGCGCACTGCCCCCACCCCAGGCAGCACACAGAGACCCGCTGCCCCCCTCCTCCAAGGGGCATACAGTGACGTGTCAGCAGCAGCACAGCAGGGCTAAGGTGGCTCCCTGCCCACGCTGCCTCCCTCCCTCTGTGCTGTGCCGCTCCCGGAAGTGGCCGGCATATCCCTGAAGCCCCTGGGGAGGGTTGTTTCTGCATGTTGCCCCTGCCCCAAGCGCTGACTCCACAGCTCCCATTGGCTGGGAACTGCGGCCAATGAGAGCTGCGGGGATAGCACCTGCGGGCAGCGGCACGCAGAGACCCCCTGGCCTCCCCTGCCTAGGAGCCTCTGCCAGAGGGGTGTGTCAGTCGCTTTGGGAGCCGCGCCGCGCAAGGTAAGCGCCACCCCCCTGACTCCTCCCACATCCCAACCCGCTGCCCCACCCCAGAGCCTGCACCCCGCACCCAAACTCCCTCCCAGAGCCAGACTCCCACACCCACTCCTGCACTCCAACCCTCTGCTCCAGTCAAGGTACCTCACTTTATTTTCATTTACTTTCTATTACATATAATATAGGAGGAGAATGAAGAAAAAAAGAATGAAAAACGGGGGAGGGGGGAGATAAGAGAGACTGTTCTTTTTCTTGGCTGGGTCCCGGGGTGGGGGGAGAAAAAATGAAGCTGTGCACAGGGCCCCACTAATTCTAAATCTGCCACTGCGAATGGCAGGTGTGTCTGTTTCGGGCTGCACTGAGGTATCCATAGTGATCCGCGGGGTGCTGGTGAGTTCTCCGCCAAGAACGGCATGCAGCTTGTAAAAGTGCAGGTCTGCAGCTCAGTACAAGAATGACTGTTGAGCCTCCCTGGCCTTGTGGTGTATCTACTGCAGTTCCTTTGCTTTCACACAGCACTGCTGCTAATCCCTGTCGTACCCCTTCACCTGCGCCCCCTGTGCAATCTTATATAGATGTCCACATTTCTATGACTACCCCATTCCTGTGACTACATAGCCTTTTCTCCCCAGAGGCCCAGGAGATCCAATACCTCCTGTCTACTCCAAGCAGGAGCACCTCTACAGTGTGTAGCTGGCATGGTCAATTGGGCAGTACCACACAACAATGGAGAGCTGCTAGGGGTGCTTGCTGGGGAATCAGGAAAAAGCATTTTAAAATAACAGGATGTGGTGGTGAGGGGGTGGGGTGGCTTCCAATCTCTGTGATCCCTGGACAATTGTGACCAGAGAGGTCACTGTTGGCCATTGTGGAACAGCTGCTAGAGGACTGTAAGGGTCAGCATAGGTCATGCACTGTCTGCATTCACACTGCATCTACCGTAGTCTGTTGACCCTGGCTGAACACCTTTCTGGGAGGTGATGTTACTGTGTTGTTGTATCAGGGAGCTTACATTGGCAGGAGACAAATTTGAGTGTAGACACATGCACAAATAAGTCAACCCAAGGTCGTTTACATTGACCTAACTTTATAGTTTAGACCAGGGCCTAGTGAATAGTCCAAGTAAAATCAGTAGGATTACTCACCAAGTAAAGTACTATTCATTGTGAACAACGGAGACGGTCTGGTTCTGTCTGAGCACTCACCTTATTCTGATTCTGCTCAGGCTTCTGGAAACAGCTAGGTCTTGAGTCTCCATTCATTACACCAATTATATTCTGGTGAAACTGCAAGGAAGTTGGTGGAGTTATATTGGTGCAACAAACAATGTAACAGTGTGTAGAATCAGGCCCAAAGGGTTAGCACATGTATTAGCATAGGATTAAGAATGGCTAATATAAATTTAGTTTAATTTGGCAAATGAAGATAAATTAATTTAAGATGGATTTAATTAAGTGTGTCAACACAAGGGGATTTAAAAACTGATTGATTAAATTGGTGCAATATCTGCGTGTGGACCAGGCCATAACCCTAATGGTAGTGACAGTCCGCTTACAGTACAAGATCAGAACTGGCAGCTAATGTAATTTAAAATACCTTAACTAATTATGAACAATGCTTTGAAAGCAGTTTTGAGTTGCTTTGAACTTGTGAAAATTGACAGAAACAAGCATTGTTGAAGAAAGTCAGTGTTTCAGGCAGGATGGATTTTTTTCCCTGCTGTCTTCATTAGGACTGGTTTGCGTTAATTGCAGACATAGTCCTCAAACATCATAGGTTTTAAACTTATTCACAGATTTGAACCTTTTTGAAAGGTTTTGTGTTTCATGAAAATACATTTTAAAATAATTTCCCCAGCAGCCATAACATCCGATATATGATGAGGATTAACCAACGCTAGCACCTCAAAGCGTTATTGTAACAACACACTGAACTTGCCAGAAACTAGGACCTCGTCAAAATGTAGCACTAACATATGGAGAGTTTCATGGAAATGGAAAGGGTGTTCACTTTGGGGGAAAATAAAACGGAGTGGGCACAGAGAGGGAAAAGCAAGTGTCTTGGAACAAAACATAATACTTAATGCTTACAAATTATTATTTACTTGACAGTAGCATCTCGAAACTCCAATCAGAGCCCCATTTTGTTAGGTGCTGTACAGACAAGTAACAAAGGCAGCTATGCCCCAGAGTACTCACAGGCTACGTGCCAGACAAGGAAGTGACAGGTGGATGAAACAGACAACCAGGGTGGATGTGGGCAGGAACATGAGGTAACAATGAAACAAACAAGAGTTTAACTGAAAAGCAGTTAGGCTCAGCTCACCTGTTGCCTAACCACTGCCCAAGGAGAGTGATTTAGGGACATCATGGCAGAAGTCGGTTTTAAAGAGGGATTTAAAAGGGAATAAAGTGGCAGTTTTATGAATTTTGATAGGGAGATTTCCCCATGCATGGGGGGCAGCATGGTAGAAAATGCAGAGGTGTTTGGGGAAGAAGCAGACAAGCATTTGGTTGAGATTAGGGTGATCAGATAGCAAGTGTAAAAAATTGGGACACTTTCTTTTTTGGGGGTGGGGAGGGTCCTGCCTATATAAGACAAAAGCCCCTAATATCCGGACGGTCCAAATAATTTTGGGATGTCTGGTCACCATAGTTGAGACTGACATCACTGGCAGAAAGATAGAGTCAATAGCTTGATGAGATAATACATCTGATAAGGTGGGGCTAAATGGTGGCAGGCCTTAAAGGCAAAGATTAGGAGCTTGTGTTGGATGTGGTGAAGAAAGGGGAGCAGTGGAGGGGGCTGATGTGGTCAGAGTGACAAGCCAGGACGATGATCCCCCCCATTGATTTGAATAGATTTAAAGGGGAGTGAAGTGGCTGGTGTCAAGGCCACAGGGGAGGAGATTCCAGTGGTTGAAACATGAGATGATGTGGGCCTGAACAAGAGCCTTGGTAGTGTGGATAGACAGGAGAAGTTGAATTTTTGAAATATTAAGAAGGTAGAAGTGGCAAGACGTGGATATATATGGCTGTCCAACATCTTGACAGATGAAAGGATACGTGACAAAGTCCGTCTGTGTGTGGTACTTAGCCATGGTATGGGAAAGAGCCTGTTGTGCACGTGGCAAACCTTCCCACAATGTCTACGGGTCCACTCGCCAGATGGAAGTTGAAACACACTCTGCTTCCTGGCTCGCCTGCAGGCTTCAGCCTGGGCTCTCTGATGGTGCTCCATGGTGACTGCATCAGTCTTAATCCAGCTTCTCCAGACTGAACAATTGGGGCAGGATTTAATCCCAGTGGCCAGTGGGAATGCTGAATTTCTTGAGGCCTTGCTTGACTTTGTTGCTGTATTGGAGCTTTGGCTTTCCTCTGCATCGCAGGTGGTTCTTAAGTTGGCCATAGAGTGCCTATGATAGACAATCTTGAGGCATGTGCTCCACGTTCCAACCAGCGAAGCCTGAGCATGTCCAGTGTAGTCTGCATAGACCGTAGGCTGGTTCTCTCATGGATCTTGATATTGGTGATCTGTTGGTCTCAGCAGAGGTTGGAAACTGTTCAATCTCTGCTCCTGATTACTGTACATAACCCAGCTTTCCTAACCATAAAGGAGGGTACTAAGGACATAAGCCTGATAAACACACACCTTTGTGTTCAGGGTTAGCAACCTGTTGTTCCAAACATGTGAGGTAAGTTTGCCATAGGGAACAGGAGCTTTGCCGATTCCAGCATCAAGTTTCCTATCAAGGTTAAGGAAGTTGGTAACAATTGAGCTGAGATAGCAGAAGTGATCTACATTGTCCAGAACGTCATATGACCTGGATATATGTGTCAAGTGAAAGGGCAAGTTGAAGGTAGGCTGAGAAACTCGAAGGATGGTGTTGGTATTCATGGTGACAGAAAAAGTGGAGTGAGGTCAAATGAACTTACGAACATTTTCAATCTTGGGAGCCTAAAGTTAGGCTCCTAAGACCATATTTAGGCACCCCCAAAAAGTGACCTGGTTTTCAAAGATGCTGAGCACCTCCAATTCTCACTGACTTCAGTGGGAGCTAGAGGTGGCTCAGCATTGTTGAATATCAGGATACTTTTCTTTAAGCACTTAAGTATGGATTTGGGAGCTTAACTTTAGGTGCCCAAGTAAGAAAATGTTGGCACTGTATTTTCAAAGCACAGTAGAAATACATTAAAGATTGTGAGGTACTCAGAAACTTTATTAATGGGACCATTTAAATACCTGAGATAGATATAAATATGAATTCTCAGAACATCTCTGTGAAGTAGTTAAGTATTGTCCCCATTTTACAGGTGAGAAAACAAAGAAAGTGAGTTTAAGGGAAGGTTTACATTTAAACCGCTGGATTGGCACAGCTGCAATGAAGGTGCTCTATGCTGACGGGAGAGAGCTCTGCGAGAAGTGGTGGCGGGAGACGATCTCCTGCCGATGTAGCACGGTCTACACCGCGCTTAGTTTAGTATAACTACATCGCACAGCGGTGTGGCTTATTCATATCCCCAAACGACATAATTATAACAAATTAATTCTGTAGTGTAGACCAGGGCTTAGACTCCAATTCAGCAAAGCACTTGTGAAATTTAAGCATGTGAAGCAGTCCCACTGACTTCAATTACATTACTTGTGCTTAAAGTTACACTTGAACTTATGTGTTTTGCTGAATCAGGGCCACAGTGTCTTGCCCAGGATGAAAGAAGATCCACAGAATGGCTTCCAACAGGAATAAAATTGACTATGACACATAGATCCTGAAACATAACTCCTTTTGGTTCATATTGTTGTTTTCACAATGCTGTGAGGAAATGAAAGGCTGGGTGGCATGATTTTATGCGTGTTTTGCAATGATTTTATTACAATGTATAGTTTATTGCATTCTAATGAATCCATGTTTTTCAAATTTAATACTAATTAAATGAAAGTAGTTTCAATATGATAATCCTACTTGATACAGTATAATTTAAGCTAATTAAAACGTTTCTTATAACAACACTTTTTGCAGTATTTTAAAGAAAATTGAAGATCAGTAGAACTATTTCACAATTTACTTATCTACACTCCCCATGATTCATGAACAATACAGCAATCTCATCCCACTCCTCAACAAAGTGTGCACTAGAAGTGCCGGATTTCCAATTAGGCGCAGTAGGCACATGCCTAGAGGCACCATTTTTAGCTGTCAGTTTCCCGGGGGTTTTAGCAGCTGTGAGTTGCAGTATTTTGGTGCCCTGCTGCTGCTGGCCACACTGCTCGGGAGTTCTCTGGAGGAGGGAACTTCCTGATCTGCCCCGCCCCCTGCCAAGATGCCCCACATGCCGTTTGTCTCAGGCCTGGTCTACACTACCCGCCTGAATCGGCGGGTAGAAATCGACCTATCTCCTAGAACTGGAAGGGACCCTGAAAGGTCATCGAGTCCAGCCCCCTGCCTTCACTAGCAGGACCAAGTACTGATTTTGCCCCAGATCCCTAAGTGGCCCCCTCAAAGACTAGAACTCACAACCCTAGGTTTAGTAGGCCAATGCTCAAACCACTGAGCTATCCCTCCCCGACAATCGATCCCCGAATCGATGCTCTTACTCCACCAGCGAAGGTGGGAGTAAGAGCCGTCGACGGGAAGCCGCGGAGGTCGATTTTGCCGCCGTCCTCACAGCGGGGTAAGTCGGCTGCGATACGTCGAATTCAGCTACGCTATTCGCGTAGCTGAATTTGCGTATCTTAAATCGACTCCCCCTGTAGTGTAGATGTAGCCTCAGGTTGTGCCCCCTTCCCTTAGGTGACGTTTGCAGTACGCACAGAATTCTTGTCCAAGGGAGGCAGAATTTCCCGCCCCCTGCAGATACTATGTTGCAGTTCACCTTTCGCCCACCAGAGGCCACTGTGGTGCCAGAACAGCTTGAGCTGGCTGAGGTTAACTGGACTGGCGGGCAGCGGCAAACAGCTAGCAGACGGGTGGCGGGTGCATTTTTTCCTCAAGTGAAAAGTCATAGCAGCCTTCTCGGAGCCAGGTTAGGAGGCAGAGCGGGCCACACAGGGCTGATGGGGGGCCACAGGGCCACATGGGGATACGGGAGGGGACTCCAGGCAGAGCCACATGGGCGGGCGCGGAAGCACTGAAGATGCTGTGCTTAAGGGCATGAAAGGTGTAAATCTGGCCCTGTGCATTAGTGAGCTTCTACTGCAGTGATGTGTAATGGATTACCCAGCATTTGTATGTACCGTTGCTCTTGTCATAAACAGACAGTTAAGGGTTAATTCCTCTTCTACCTGTAAAGGGTTAAGAAGTTCACATAGCCTAGCTGACACCTGACCAGAGGAACCAATGGGGGGGACAAGATATTTGCAAAGAGGGAGGAGGGAAATCAGTCTTTTGTCTGTTCAGAAAAGTTTGTGCCGGAGTGAAGGATCCAGGAATCAGCCATCTAACATTTCTTAAAAGTAGTAAGTGTTTAGAGAAGGAATGTATTAGATTATGTTTATTTTCTTTTGCGACTTATTTTTGCATAGAGGGAGAATCAAATTGAGTTTCTTTGTGTAACTAAGATTTTGCCCAGAGGGACATCCTCTGTGTTTTGAGTCTGTTGTCTGTGAGAGTAGCTTGCATGCTAATCTCACAGAGGTATTCCTTTCACCCTTTTTCTTTAATGAAAAGTCTTCTTTTAAGATCCTGATTGATTTTTCCTGGTTTAAGATCCAAGGGTTTTTTGGATCTGGGCTCACCAGGAATTGGTGGGAGGTGAATCAGTCTCAATCCTGCCAGGAAAAGGGGGATAAAGACTTGGGAAATATTTCGGGGGAAGACAGAGTTTCCAAATGACTCTCCCATAAACGTTTGTTTAAACTATTTGGTGGTGGTAGCTACCAGATCTAAGCTGGTAAATAAGCTTAGGGGTTATCTCATGTAGGTCCCCACATCTGTACCCTAAAGTTCAGAGTGGGGGTGACACCTTGACATGGTAGGCAGCGAAGTGGGATTCATTTTGAACCAAAAGCCAATAAGATTTTTTTTCCTCTCCTTTTGGGCTGCTTGGGAAGCAGTGAAGAGAGACATAGATTGTTATCACTCTTTGCCTGAAGGCACAGAGGTTAAGTTTTCTAACAAGGGCTTTTGTTAGAGGAAAGTTTCCAGCTGTGAACAGCTGGAGAGTAATTAACTTTTAAGAAATGTTAGATGGCTGATTCCTGGATCCTTCACTCCTGCACAAACTTTTCTGAACAGACAAGACTGATTTCCCTCCTCCCTCTTTGAAAACATCTTGTCCCCCCATTGGTTCCTCTGGTCAGGTGTCAGCTAGGCTATGTGAACTTCTTAACCCTTTACAGGTAAAAGAGGAATTAACCCTTAACTGTCTGTTTATGACAGCTCTATAATAGCTTGTTTACAAAAATAATATCCCCTACTCATATTGGCCAGAGATTCTGCTTTTGCTCAAGTAGTAGAGCTCTGTATTTTGTAGCCATCAAACTTGGATTTTATCACTGCTGCTGAGCTTACAGTGACCAGATCTCATAAGTTTCATAGATTAGCTTTGGTTTCAGCTAAGTATACAAAAGGTCAGGTGCTTGTTTAAATGTATGCATACTTTTGGGGCCTAACTACAGTAGATTTTAGGCCTTACAAATAAGTACAATGTGTAATTACAGTGTGTAATTAGACTGTGGAACTCATTGCCACAGGAAATTGTTGAGGCCAAGAATTAAAACAGGAATTGGTTTTAGGGTGGGGAATAGTTAGGGTTTAGCATGGCTGAGCATGAGTGCTCCCTGTCCTCTCTCCCCTCAGAACTCCAGTGTTTAGCCACCCCCTGCCAGTCTGATCAAACTTCCTCCCAGTGAGATGGGACAACAGGCACTGCATGCATAGGCCAATAGGCATTTTGTAAATGCATCTTTACTTGCTTTGCCTGCACAGTTGTGTGCTTTGGGATTACCATTAGAGGCCCCAGCTGAAAGTGTTTGCATTTTAATAGATTTAATAGCAGAATGGCAAAAGATAATCTTTTATGTTATCTTTTTGCTCAGTAACTTTTCACCATAGTAGCTGAAAAACAGTCATTCACATGACCTCTTTTCAAATTTCATTTATTGTTAAATGACACCAGTAATCATCATTAGCATTACTAGTACTTATACTCACAACGGCTGCTCTCATATCTTCAGGGGTATTTAATATTGAAGATGATATATTAGATGGATGTAGAGCTGTGCAAATTACTGACTTTTTTTGGTTCACTGGCAGTTCTGAAATAAAACAAAAACATTTTTTTGTTTCAACAAAACATTTTGTTTAACCCCAAATGAAATATTCCATTTAGGTTTTGAGCTTTTAAAAAATGTTTTAAAAATTTTTAAAATAAAATTGGAGAACATTTCAGAATGAAAAGTCATTTCTAATTGAAAAGTCAGAATATCTCATTTTAAAAATATGAAAATGAAATTTTCATATTTTTAAAAAATTGTTTATTTTTTCTGACTGAAACAATTCAGCAAATTGAACACAAATTTGCAAAACGTTTCAGTCTACCTGAATCTGCATTTTTCATCAAAAAAATTCAGTAAAAAAAGTTTCATAGCTCCAGATAGAAATAAAATCCATCCTGGTTCTACGAGGCTGTAGCTAGAGAAAGATAAAGGAGTTCCACTGAAAGAATCAGTGTTTCTTTGTATCATCAATTAGAGCACATCACTTTTCATGGACTTGTCTACAGTTCTTAATTTGGTTTGTTGTATCAGATGGAAGATATTGCTGTTGGAAATACAGGTTTACCAGAACTGTTAGAATGTAAACTCTTCAGAGCAGAGATTCTATTATTTTGATATGATGTTTACTTTAGGTAACATACTATGTACTTATAGCCCTTTTTCATAAAAAGTTGTGGTTTAATAGTTAGACATGTGTAGAAGTAAATTTTTTATATGCATTTTTCCTTCGTCTTGCCAATTTCCCTCCAAAAAGTGTGTAATAAATTGACTTAATGCTGGTGTTGCACTGGCCTGTTTTGATGGCCATCATAAAAGGTATGGAGAAGGTATTCCAATGTGGTGCTAGTGAGCAGAATAAATAACAGCACCCTTCTCAGTGTAACTGCACATACACCTCTACCTCGATATAGCGCTGTCCTCGGGAGCCAAAACATCTTACCGCGTTATAGGTGAAACCACGTTATATTGAACTTGCTTTGATCCACCGGAGTGCGCAGCCCCGCCCCCCCGGAGCACTGCTTTACCGCGTTATATCCGAATTCATGTTATATCGGGTCACATTATATCGAGGTAGCAGTGTATTTCATTTTATGGTTCTTTATGGCCAAGAATAAATTCAGCAATGGAAATAGGTAGAATTCAATTTCCTTTTTGTATCTTAATTAAACCAGATATTTTTACCTATCTGGATTCAAGCAAGACTTCCAAGTTTCTACAAAATAGTTAAAGTACTATAGGTCTAAATTTTATTTCTTACAGAGTCACTTGACAGTAGCTGTCAAGACTACACTGCACAATCTAATTTAGATAATGGCTGAAACAATGGCTGTGAGCGTGAATCCCTGTGTCTTTCTTATATTGCTTTCATTCATTGCAATGAGGAAGCCACATGGCACACCATGCCAAGGCATTCCAATGTTAAACAGACACTTCAGCTGCTTTTCTGAATTGTCTATATGTGTGGGAAAAGTCCTATAGCTTCTCAGTATTACAGCGAGTCCTGTTGCTTCTGAGTCTATATGGCCGTGATGATAGAACTGCTATTGCTAGACCCAGAAGCATTTCTGAACAATACTTCATCCCTCTTTTCTAAGTCTAAAGTTAACTTAATGAGCCACAGGAGAAAGATATGTAACTGGCTGACTTCTTGGCCATATGTCAGTAATAAAACATATGTCTCCTACCCAAATCTCCTGTTTCCCTCATTAGCCACCCTCTCTTCATTCCACACAGCTGTGCCAGATGTTCTCATCTGAGTATCCCTCATCTCCCCAGGGGCAATTGCCGCTGTTGATCTTTCAGCACAAATCCCCTTCCCCTCTAAATTGCTCCTGATTTCAGAGACTCCCAGGACTATCAGCATTTTTAAATTCCCCACAGCCTGCTGATAAGAAAGCTGACAATGGGCCTGATCCAAAGCTCGTTGAAGCCAATATGAGTCTTTCCATCAACTTCAGTGATTTTTGGATCAGCCAGTTCACAGAAGATAGAGAGAGAGTCTCCTGCCCTTCGTAGTGCTGAGGACAAGCAGATGAAGGACCTGGTGACACATCTGGACTCTCTACTATCTACTCCACTCCTGGCCCAGGAGGGATTAGTCACAGATGACCAGGAGCCAACAGAAAAATGTGAGTTTCTAATGATGCCATGGGGGGCTAAAAGCTATGAAGGCCCCTGATGGGCTGTTCCCCTATTCCCACACCCAAAAGCTTCACTGTCACTGGCATGCAACTTTAGCCTCCCAGAGGTTTGGCCTTGGCCCTAGGAAACATTCTTCCAGGGAGCTGCTAGGAGCTTTATGTCCTTGGAGATGTTCCTTCTCCTGCTGGTATTTTGGCCCTATAGGAGTGATGAGTGATGAGGCTGGATTTGTGGCCTAACAGCACATCTGCCCTGCTCAGATTACCAACATTTCTCCACTGAGCCATGTATATTGTACAGTAAGCACAGTGTCACGTGGATTGTTCTGGCTCAGGACTCCTAAATGCTGAGATTAAGTACCTGCATTGGGGACAGTCTACTGATAAGAGTACTCTGTACGAGAGATTTTTGAATTAGAATGAATACATGCCACTTCTGATTTCATGTTAATAACTATTTTTAAAAACATGTGTGAATTCGAGTCATATAATTATGGCATGTTAATATTTACAGAAAGCAATGAGTTTGTTAATAGCCATATGTAGTTAACATTAGCAATCAATTTTGAAAGTGCTGATTTTTTAGTCACAGATTCTTTAAAGTGACAGTAACCCATAGTATAGAGCTGTGGTTCCCAACCTTATTACACAGGAGGGCCACATAAACCTAAGCACAACCTCGTGTGGACCAAAGAGATTCTACATATTTTAATGAGATTTAAAGTCACTTATATTGATTTACATTTTAGTTCAGCCTGTTTCATTGTATTTAGACAGACAATACTGTAATAGAAACAACACATTTAAAAACAAATCAAGAAATCAGTGCATAAAATTTGCACATGACAACAAAACGCTAATGAATCAGTAGTTAGTATATTGTGTTGAAGCAGGTCGTGGGCTTTACACAATGCTCTGGTGGGCCGTATATGGCCCACGGGTTGTAGGTTGGGCACACCTGGTATAGAATATTATGCGTGCAAGGTCCATGAAGACAATGACTATTTTATTTTCTATTTCTAAACAAATTAATTGATTTTCATATATTTTCAGCACCAAATAAAAAGCCATGTTTTTGGAATGAACGCTTGACATTATTCCCCAGAGGTTTTAATAGACGTAGGTGGATGCTTGTGGATATTGCCTTATTTGTCCTGGATTAAGAACATACATTTAAGATTCTATTTAGTGATTTATATTGTGCTCCTCACTGTAGGATAGAAGTGCCTTGATCAAAGGCCCCCCAAAGTTTTAAAAAAAATATATAGCACAAAAATGTTATTAAAAAGTTGAGGAATACTCAGATAGGTGTAAAGTAACTGGGGTTCAGTACCTGAGATTCAAATCAAGTGCTCAAATCAGTATGGCTAGGGAAGCTCTTTTGTGTGTGGAAGAGGTTGCAGAAGTCTGTATGGGAACTAGATGTGCATGTGTGATATCCATAGAAATATTGCCTCCAGATAAAGTACTTCCAGAAAATAATGTTGAGCACTCAAAAACTGATTGATTGATTGACTGATGGTGTGACATTATTCTTGGCAATACACTTCGGAAACAAAGTTAGTTTGGCTCTGCAGGAATCCTGTAGATCTTTCTGGGTATTCCTGTCTGGCAGGTGTTTTGAATCTGTCCCATCACTATAGAAATGAAATGGCAAAAAATTTAGTTAACACAGAGTTAAAGTTGCCCAGATATGGTTTGTGCCCTTCTAGAATGTCGAGTTCAGCAAAACTCAAACTTCTGAAAACCAGGAAACCATACTTAAGGCATGTGCCCATGCAACCTTAACTCAGCCCCCCTGGAGCTGGCAAAAGTCATATTAGCTTCATGTACTCTAGCTGCATTCACTGTGGTAGGTATAGCCATAATGAATGGTGGAGGAATAAATTAAAGCATCTTGAAAGAGCTGTGATTCTGATGTGAGGAGAGCTGGGTCTGAGTCTCCTGTGTATTGTTTGTAAGGGCTAAACGAGTAAAAGATGTTTATGTGACAGGTTGTCATCCCTGGGGTGCAGTCTGGGGGCCATGGGAATCGCTTTGCCCTCTAACCCTTCAGCTGGGCAGGCCTTTCTTACAGTGCTTTGCTGGAAACAGCCACCCTTTCCTGGCCCTGTTTTCACCCAACTTGATAGCAGGTGGCACCACACACCCAACTGAATTATCTGAGTGCTTTACCTATGCCACTCAAGGACATACAGCCAATTTCCCAGCTTCCCAGACTTGCATCCCTGCTGAAGTTAAAACCCAGAATTATACCATCTTACACTGCACAGGGATCTGTACAAGGTAAGCTCATTAATATAGTTTCCTTTCCCCTCGATGTGGGAAAGATATGCAACAGCCTTTGCTCACAGAGCTGAGATTTTCCCCAGACACTTCACTTAAAGGCACACTGGTTTAGATAAAACATAAAACAAGTTTATTAACTACTGAAAGATAGATTTTAAGTGATTATAAGTGATAGCAAACAGATCAAAGCAAGTTACCTAGGAAATTAAATAAAACGCAAACTAAGCCTAAAATACTAGATAGGATTTGAATCAGTAATCTCTCACTCTGACTGATGATACAAGCAGTCCACCAAGTTTCCATACACAGGCTAGAAATCCCTTTAGCCTGGGACTAGCACTTCCCCCAGTTCAGTCTTTGTTTCTCAGGTGTTTCCAGGTGTTCTCTTGTATGCAAAGTGAGGCCAAGAGATGATGTCACTCCCCACCTTATATAGCTTTTCCATATGGTGGGAATCCTTTGTTCCAAGCTCAGTTCCCAGTCCAGTTTGTGGAAAAATACAGGTACCAAAGTGGAGTTCAGTGTGATGTGGTCTGGTCACATGCCCTAGCATGCCCTGCTGAGTCACGGCAGCCGTGACTCATAGGCTGTCTGGAGCATTCACAGGAAGGCTAAGCTCTTCCATGGTCCATTGTCTTTGCTGATGGGCCATCAGCACTGTCTAGCTCAGGGGTGGCCAACTTGAGCCTGAGAAGGAGCCAGAATTTACCAATGTACATTGCCAAAGAGCCACAGTAATACGTCAGCAGCCCCCCCATCAGCTCCCCCGCCCCCAACTCCCAGTGCCTCCCACCCACCAGCAGCTCCGCCAATCAGTGCCACCCCCTCCTTTCCCGCACCTCCCGATAAGCTGTATCGTGGCATGCAGGAGGTTCTTTGGGGGGGGGAGGAGTGAGGGTATGGCTGGCTCAGGGGAGGGGGCGGAAAGGGGTGGAGTGAGGGCAGAGCCAGGGGTTGAGCAGTGAGCACCCTTTGGAAAGTTGGCGCCTGTAGCTCCAGCCCTGGAGTCGGTGCCTATACAAGGAACCGCATATTAACCTCTGAAGAGCCGCATGTGGCTCCGGAGCCACAGGTTGGCCACCCCTGGTCTAGCTTCTTCATTGTTGTACCTGAAAGGCTGGTTATGGGTGTTACCCAGAGTAAGCACATTTGAAATACAGATACATAGTCAATATTAATAATTTCAGATACAAAAAATGATTCACGCACACAGATAGGATAATCATATTTTTCTAATCTCATAACTTTTCTAATGACATGATCCATCCTGTACAAAATGCATCATAATTATGCCATAATCATATCATAATGATGAATATGCGGTGCAATGTCACAGTCTATACACTTTTTTTTTTTTACTGTTTAATACTCTTCTTACAGTTAGGAAAAACTTCCAAACTGTAAGAACAGTAGGACAATGAATCAAACTGACTAGGGAGGTCTTGGAAACTCCTTCATTGGAGGTTTTCAAATGGAGGCTGGATAGCCAATCATCATGGATAGTTTAGACACAACAAATCCTGCATCCTGGCAGAGGATTAGGCCCGGTGTCCCTTGTGGTCCCTTTTAACCCTATGATTCTATGATTTAAACAGTGATAGTTAGATCTGGAGTTTTTTTAATAGAGGTTTTTGTTTATTTGCTTTGTTTGGCAAACACTAAAGTATTTAGTTTAAAGTTTATTGTTTAAATACAAGAAAGAACAAGAAATTAAAACAAGCATTTATATTGAAACTGAAATTGAGTGATTATGTAAAACAAACCATTAAAACTTATTAATGTTTGTTTTGGAGGAAAACATTAAGAGATTTTTATTTTTTATTAACCACTTTTATTTGGTGAAAAGGAAAGGTAAATTTTATTTTTAGGTTTGGTGTGTGAAGGGTATTTGCTTTTTTGTTTGTAAACAAGCAGACAGACCCAAGATAGAGGAGAGACACGATAGAAAAGGTGGGGAAAATAAGGCTTTTTGGATGTTCTTTGAACATTAGACAGCTGGTCAGTTATGAATGAATGCTTTGACTGGTAGGTTGATTATGACACTTGTTGCTTGGACTTTGATTTATATTTTGGTTAGGGATTTTTGTTGTTGTTGATGCAGTACAGTTGATTTTAGGATTTTATGTAAAGCCAAGAGAGTCCTGCACTTAGGACGGAAGAATCCCATGTACTGCTACAAGCTGGGGACCGACTGGCTAAGCGGCAGTTCTGCAGAAAAGGACCTGGGGATTACAGTGGACAAGAAGCTGGATATGAGTCAACAATGTGCCCTTGTTGCCAAGAAGGCTAATGGCATACTGGGCTGCATTAGTAGGAGCATTGCCAGCAGATCGAGGAAAGTGATTATTCCCCTCTATTCGGCACTGGTGAGGCCACATCTGGAGTATCACATCCAGTTTTGGGCCCCCCACTACAGAAAGGATGTGGACAAATTGGAGATTCCAACGGAGGGCAACGAAAATGATTAGGGAGCTAGGGCACATGACTTATGAGGAGAGGCTGAGGAACTGGGCTTATTTAGTCTGCAGAAGAGAAGAGTGAGGAGGGATTTGATAGCAGTCTTCAACTACCTGAAGGGGGATTCCAAAGAGAATGGAGCTAGGCCAGGGATGGGCAAACTACGGCCTGTGGGCCGGATCCGGCCCCTCAGGGCTTTGGATCCAGCCCGCGGGATTGCCCCCCGTGTCGCTGCGGGCCCCGAGCCACTCTCAGAAGCAGCCGTCACCACTTCCCTGCAGCCCCCGGGCGGGGGGGCAGAGGGCTCCATGTCTTGCCCTTGCCTCCAGGCCCCGCCCCCTGCAGCTCCCATTGGCCGGGAATGGGGAACCCTGGCCAATGGGAGCTTCGGGGGAGGTACCTGCAGGCACAGCAAGGGCAGCGCACGTGGAGCTCTCGCCCCCCTCCCCCAGGGGCCTCAGTGCTTCCTGGAGTGGCGCAGCTTGGGGCCAGGGCAGGCATGCAGGGAGCCTGCCCTGGCCCTAGTGCGCGCCGCTGCCACCCTGGAGCCGCTTTAGGTAAGCCGCCCCAAGCCGGAGCCCAAACCCCTCCTGCACCCCACCCCCCAACTCCCTATCCTAAGCCCCCTGCCTGCACCTCGCACCCCTCCTGCACCCCAACTCCCTGCCCTGAGCCTCCTCATACATTCCGTACCCCTCCTGCACCCCAACCCCCTTCCCTGAGCTCCCTGCTGCACCCCTCTGCACCCTTCCCTGAGCCCCCTGCTGCACCCCGCACACCTCCTGCACCCCAACCACTTGCCCTGAGCCCCCTCCCGCAGTCCGCACCCCTCCTGCACCCCAACCCTTTCCCTGAGCCCCCTCATACACCCCGTACCCCTCCTCTGCCCCAATCCCTTGCCCTGAGCCCCTTCCTGCACACCGCACCTCCTCCCACACCCCGCACTCCCTCCCACACCCCAACCCCCTGCCCCAGCCCTGCATACAATTTCCCCACCCAGATGTGGCCCTTGGCCCTTGGATGAGGAATAACCCAAACATTGTTGTGATTTTTGGTGTAAGGGACCATCTATCACAAAAGCAAGCTTACCTGGGTGGCAAGACAGACCAGAGTACCCAAGGGGACTGTCCATGACTCTGTAGTTAGGTTGTTATAGCACTTGAGGAGTTTATAGCTGATAGGTGAAATTTAAGTATAGAACTCACAACCATTTTGGGATTGTGCCTTCTTCCCAGTCTGCCTGGAGGTTGGTTCTCATGCTCATGAGCCACTCCAGACAGCTTGAAACCCCTACCCCTTGCTGCAGATCACAACCTCTCTCCCCTGTTCCCACTTACTCTTCCACCCCTAATCACCCCCTAGTGAGCATTCACATGTGTAATTTATTTTCTTTTCAAAAATAGTTTCAGCACCTTCTGAATATTCTGCTGTACTCAGATTACATTTCATAAAAAAAACAAAAACTCAACCTTCACAGAAGCAGATTTTCCCCAAATGTTTAGAGTTCACTTTCAGATTTCTGCTCAGGGTGGGTTTCAAACTTCAGAATTGCTAGTCTCTGTGAACTTAATTAAATGCTTTTTTTCTCTCTGGGGGGCTGTATCTGGAGGAACCACTTGCTCAAATGACCCCTTCTTTGGATCACTTACCTTCCCCTACACTCCCATGAGGCGTAGCAAATTGCAAGACCGTTCGTGTAAGCACGCAGATTTTAGAGCACTTAAAAGAATTGTCCTTTTATTTATTGTCCCAGTTCCTGGCTTATATGAGAAGGGTAGAGAGAGGGGCTCAGACACCCCCAGAAAGGCAAGCCCTCCCCACCGGGCTTACATGAGGAGGGGCAGGAAGGGTGGTTAGATCCCCCAGATCTGACACACACACACACACACACACACACACACACACACACACACACACACACACACAGAGGAGGGAAAGGAGTGGGGCTCAGATACCCCCAGAAAGGCAAGCCTCCTTTAAAAGAACCTGGGTCACATGAGGGGACAGACCCCCATCGAAGGGCAGGGGACTCCCAGATCCTGGCATAGATATGGGGCCAAGGAGCAGGGCTCTGACACTTCCAGAACGGCAAGGCTGCCCCATATCCCAGCTCCCATGGGGAGGCAGGGAGAAGGACTCAGACCCCCTCTGCCCAGGAAGGTAAGCGCCCCAGAACCTGGATCACATGAGGAGACACATAAAAGGGGGTCAGACCCCATAGATGGGCAGGAGTTTTTAGATCCTGGCACACACCCAAAGGTAGGGAGACAGGCTCAGACACCCCAGATCTTGTCATACACACAGAAGGGAGAATACAGGGCTGACAGGTGCTGCTGCCACTGTTCTCCCCAAGTCCACATGCCACTCACCCCCATTTTCCCTGTCCCACCCCACCCCTCCCTTCCCACTCCCCCCAGACATTCACATTTCCCCCCGCATAATCACCCCCAATCCCTCTCCCCTAGTCTCACCTACTCATTCAACCCAATCACCCTCCTCTCCTTCCCAGCAAGTATTTGCGTGATATTTATTTTCTTTTAAAAAAAATAGTTCCAGTGCTTTCTCAATATTCTGCTGTACTCAGATTACATTTCCCCCCAATAAAAATCCCCCTTTCGCAGAGGCAGATTGGAGCAACATGATTAGTTGTTGTGGTTTTTAAATTCTGGTTTCTATCCTGCTTTGGATAGGAACTCAGTGTACCTGGAGTGAAGCTCAAAATTGGTGACTAATATATCCTCAGAACCATGCAGGTCCACTGAGCGAGAGGTAGTTTTCCAGACAGCGTCTCTCTCAGGGCCGGCTCCAGGCACCAGCCCACCAAGCTTGTGCTTGGGGCGGCACCTGGAGGGGGGCGGCGCGGCGCTCCGGCCGCCGGGGAGAGCGGGGCCACAGCCGGGCTTGCCGCCCTGCCCCCTGCGCTCTGGCTGCCGGGGGGAGAGCCGAGCCCCAGCCGGGGCTCGCCGCCCTCTCGCCGCCCTGCCCCCTGCGCTCTGGCCGCCGGGGGGAGAGCCGAGCCCCAGCTGGGGCTCGCCGCCCTCTCGCCGCCCTGCCCCCTGGCCGCCGGGGGGAGAGCCGAGCCCCAGCCAGGGCTCGCCGCCCTTTCGCCGCCCTGCCCCCGGCGCTCTGGCCGCCGTGGGGGAGCGGAGCCCCCGCCGGGGCTCGCCGCCCTCTCGCCGCCCTGCCCCCGGCGCTCTGGCCGCCGTGGGGGAGCGGAGCCCCCATCGGGGCTCGCCGCCCTGCCCCCTGCCGCTCTGGCCGCCGGGGGGAGAGCGGAGCGCCACCCTCCCGCCGGCGCCCTCCCCCCGGCCGCCGGGGGGAGAGCGGAGCCCCCGCCGGGGCTCGCCGCCGGGGGGGGGGGGGGGCGTCCGGAGGCTTTTTTGCCTGAGGCGGCAAAAAAGCCAGAGCCGGCCCTGGTCTCTCTGCATGTGCACAGTATAATCATTTAGGCCTGTGAGCCTAGGCTTGGTGCGTTTCTAACTGAAGAAGCAAACTCTTTTCAAATAATGTTTTAATTTGATTCCCCCTGAGGGCTGGTGGTTGGCTAGCACATTGTAGGGGTAACCCTCAAGCATTTGAGATCCTGGTGTAATGTTTACCTGTGTGCAAAAAAAGTTGCCCAAAATGTCAACTTTAAGAAAAGCTGTTTTTGCTGGCGTCTGTATTTTGGAAATCTCTTAGGGCTTGTCTACACTACAAAATTAAGTCGACTTTATCTAATTCGACCTTGAGCCTCCGAATTAATTAAGTCGATTGTGCGTGGCCACACCGCGCTTATTATCTCGATGGAGCGTCTCCTCACTAGCAGTGCCTGAATTGATGCACAAAGCAGTGCATCACGGATAGCTATCCCAAAGTGCAACTTGCCGCAGTGTGTTTTGGGAAGTTTGTGCAATGCCTCATGGGACCAAAACATCGTTGCAGGGGTGAATGGGAACATTGCGTTGGCATCCCATGATGCACTGTGCTCAATGGAGAACAACCCAGTGGTTTTCGCACCTTAAAACGGCTGCGTGTACGCCGTAACCCCTGAAGCATGGATCCTGCTCAGTTGTGCACTCTTGCTGTGAGCATCTCAAACACCTCGCGCCTTCCCCTGCAGTATTTCCAGAGCTGAAGTAGGGTCCGCTGTGCGGAACATAGCAATGTCCTGCAAGCAGCCCTGCTGAAAGCCATTAAAAACAACAATTCACAGTTGCTGCTGGCAGTCACAGAGCAGCTGCACTCTGTTGAGCACCTTTTCTGGTCCCGTGAAACCAGCACTGACTTGTGGGACCGCATCGTTTTGCAGCTATGGGAGGACGAGCAGTGGCTGCAGAACTTTCGAATGCGGAAGGCCATCTTACAGGAACTTTGTGCAGAGCTTTCCCCTTTCCTGCAGTTCAGCAATACAAAAATGAGAGCTGCTCTGACAGTGGGGAAGCAAGTGGCGATCGCTGTTTGGAAGCATGCAACCCCAGAGAGTTACCTGTCAGTAGGGAATCAATTCGGAGTAGGTAAATCAACAGTGGGAGCTGCTGTGCTCCAAGTGTGCAGGGCCATTAATCAACTTCTGCTACGAAGGGTACTGAGTCTGGGAAACGAGCAGGACATAGTGGATGGTTTTGCTGCGATGGGGTTTCCTAATTGTGGTGGGGCGACAGATGGCACGCATATCCCCCTCTTGGCACCAGATCACCTTGCCAAAGAGTACATAAACTGAAAGGGATATTTTTCAATGGTGTTGCAAGTGCTGGTGGATCACAGGGGGCGTTTCACCGATATCAATGTAGGATGGTCGGGAAAGGTTTATGATGCATGCATCTTTAGGAACTCGGGTCTGTTCAAAAAGCTGCAATCTGGGACTTTCTTTCCAGACCACAAAATGAACATTGACAATGTTGAGATGCCTATAGTTATCCTGGGGGACCCAGCCTACCCCTTGCTCTCATGGCTCATGAAGCCATACACTGGCTGTCTGGACAGCAGTAAGGAATGGTTCAACTATAGGCTTAGCAAGTGCAGAATGGTGGTTGAATGTGCCTTTGGTCATTTGAAAGGGTGCTGAAGAAGTTTGCTAACAAGGTTGGACCTTAGTGAAGAGAACATCCCCATTGTTACAGCTGCCTGCTGTGTGCTCCATAATATCTGTGGGGGAAAAAAGGGGGGAAATTTTCTGCAGGGGTGGGCAGCCATTTTTGAGCAGCCAGACACCAGGGCAATTAGAAGAGCACAACAAGGGGTGCTGTGTATTCACGAGGCTTTGAAAAGCTGTTTCAATAATAAGTTACAGTAACGTGAGCTGCTTGTCTGCATTGTGCTTTCCCAAACCTTCACCTGCCTTGTGTCACTGTCCCCATAAAGCCAACCCCCCACCCCTGCCTACTGCTTCTACTCAATAAAGAAGATTTATTTCTTGAATCCATTTACTTTATTTAACAAACAAGTAAAGAGGGAGAACAGGAAAAAAGGTAACCTTGGGGAAAAGGGGTTGTAAAGTTGGAACGGGAGAAACATTTTCAGCTGTGTAACATAACACCGCATTCCAGACCATCAAAGGTCTGTGTATGGGTGCCTTCTGTTCCTTGTACCCTCCCCCTGAGTTAAGTGAAAGGGATAATGGACTTTTCCGCCCACGCCACAGGGAACACCTGGGACAGGATGATTCTGCGCCAGGCGATGCTGGCTGGCTGTCCACCAGGGTCTGCAGAGGGACTCTACCCTCCTGCTTCTGTTCCTGCTGTTCAACCCGATGCCTCAAGATGTCTGCTTGGTCCCTCATAATCCCATTCATCTCATCCTGCACCACACGCTCTTGCTCATTGGAAGCTTTCCTGCTCTCCATGTCCATGTCTAACTTCTCAGACATGGAAATCCTCCACGCGCTCAGCTCTATGTCAGCTATCCTGGAGGCGTTCATTATCTCGGTGAATGTGTCCTCCCGTGTTCTCTTTCTCCTCCTTATAATCAGCGAAAGTCTGCTTTCAGGTTTTGATGACACGCCGAAGGACATGTTTCCAGCTGTCAGTCATGGGGAAAAATAAAGGAGCCATTGTACATGAATAAAATGTTTGCATAGCAAGGCCATTTTCATAAAAAAACCCTTATTACACTAGGTGCAAGCCATAACGTAATCAGAATCTGTAACTGTTCACTGTGCCATTTTGCTGCTCCAGCCATGGTGAGTAGGCTCCCCCTGGGTCATGGATGACTGCACTTTTAATGAAGTTTATGGCAGGCTCAGGTCGGGAGCAGAGGTAGCTATCAGCCACTTCAAACTACTTGCTGACCCATGCCAAGCACAGTATACTTAGCACATTAGCAGCCGTGTGGTTTGGCGATCTGAAATGTGTGTGTGTGTGGGTCTACATGCCCTTTTTTTCTTGTAAGAGCACTTTTAATGAGAACTTCCCCCGTTGCCCCTAGGCGACCCTATGTGATATCAGTCTCCTGAGGGTAACAGAGGTGGAAAGGGAGGAGATGCTGCAAGCGTCTGGGTATAGACCCTGTCCTTATGCTGCTATGCTGTGTACCGCAATGATGCCAGCAGAATTAATTCAGGAGTTGCGTGGAAAGTGTCCTACCATGGTGAAAGAAATAAGATTGCCCTGCCCAGAAACCTTCAGCAAAGGATTGCAGAGTACCTCCATGAACATTTCCTAGAGATATCCATGGAGGATTCCCAGGTATCCCAATCCACATAAATAGTCTTTTTAGGGGCCACCCTCTGCGTAGCTGGAGCAGCCTCTTGTAAGCAGAGAACCATAGCACCTTGCTTTTTCTTCACAGTAAACATGCAATACCACCGAATGTGTGTGCCTGCTAAAGTTTAACTCGACTTTGATTGTAACTATATATTCACCAGAGGTGCCTTCCCAGGCATTGCGGTCGGCCACCGTGATGTCCTGTGACCCACAGGGCTCCAGGGTTAAAAATATTTCCTGGCTCTCAGGGAGAATGGATCCACCGCTTGCCTGTCTCCAATTCTCCTCCTCCTCCTCATCTACCATATCGTCCTCCTTGTTGTCCCTAGACTCATACCCTGTGAGGTGTCAACATTGCTTGTGGGGGTGCTGGTAGGGTCACCCCCGAGAATCACGTGCAGCTCGTTGTAGAACTGGCATATGTGGGGTTCAGCATCAGAACGACTGTTCGCCTCCCTTGGCTTCTGGTACACTTGGTGAAGTTCTTTTATTTTCACACGGCAATGCTGTGTGTCCCTCATGTAGCCCTTCTCTCCCATTCCACGAGTGATCTTTGCATAGATGTCAGCGTTTCTTCTGCTGGATTGGAGCTCTGCCTGCACAGACTCTTCTTCCCACACAGCGATGAGATCCACCACCTCCTATGCAGACCAGGCTGGAGAGCGTTTGGGGCGTGTAGTCTCAATGATCAGCTGTGTTCAAGCTGGCATTCATCCAATGCTGATCAAACAGGAAATGGGAAATCAAAAATTCCCTGGCTTTAGCAAGAAATGGGCTGTTTCCTGTGTACCTGGCTGCAGTGCAGCAGAGTTGAGAATGATCTCCAGAGCGGTCACAGATGAGCATTGTGGGACATCACCTGGAGGCCAATTAAGTCGAATTACACAACGCTGCATCTGCACCACCTCACAGTCGACCCATGAAAATCAAATTAAGTGCTAAACCTCTTGCAGAGGTGGATTACAGAAGTCGACATTAGAGGCAACTTACGTCGGCATAAAGCACTCGGTAGTGTAGACACATACATTAAACAGGTCGACTTAAGGCAGCTTCCTTCGACCTAACTTTTTAATGTAGACCAGGCCTTAGTCAAATGCCCCCAAAGTTGAAGCACTGACTGTACTCCAGAGCTCGATGAGGCACACCATATTTCAAGACCATGGATGTACCAAATGGATTTTAGAGCTCTTAGACCAGTCAAGATTTAAACAGAAAGCTGGTCTTAACCTTAACTATAGCAATGTGACAGCTTTGCTATAACTGTACAAATCTTGTACTATGAAATTAAAATAAAAATATACTGTAGTTTGTTTTTAATAACTCATTTTAATTATTTGTTTCAAAATATATAACATGATAATTATAATGTATATATCATTATTGGGATGTTTGTTATGCAGCAGAATATTCCTGAGATGTACCTGGAAAGAAGTACCCTAGATGACAGTTAAAAATTTTCAAAGACTCCTAAAACACTTAGGAACTCATGTTCCATGGAAAGTAAGTGACTTAGACTCCTAAGTCCCACTGAAGTACCTCTTAAAAATTAACCCAAAGTTGCTAAATTCCCTCTGTTGCATTCTGAGCAGAAGTCCAGGAATTTCAGCCTCTCATATTCCTCTTAGTTTTAGATCAGTGATGCAACTTCACATTACTCCATTTTTCAGGTGTTTGCTTTCTCCATCTCTACCATTTCGGTCGGTGAGGCAATTTTTTCTTACATTGTTTGTTTGTTTCCCTTTCTGCCTGTGTTATATTGTAGGGTCTGAAACCCAGGGTATGATTCACCACTGCGTGACCCCACTATTATGCCAGTGTCACGCCATTGAAATCAATGGCGTGACACTGGCATAAAACTGGCATCACACAGTGGTGAATCAGGCTCCTAATTCTAGTTTTGAAGCTCTGAGAGTGCCAGTAAATTCAACTGACCTGAATGAATTTGAGTATATAGAGAAATAGGCATAGTTATAGCTAAGTAGAGCACTTTGCTTTGAAACCTGGATAGCATTTAATCATCATCCATTGCTATAAAATGGCCTCTTGTATGCATTTCTGCTATTTGATCAAAAGGGAAAATACCACTTTTAAATAATTTCTTAATGAATATCAGCTTGTGGGGTTTTCTGTACATGTGCTAACTGCCTTATATATACATCAAGTTAAAAAACATGATGTGCTTACAGTTATAAGATTTTACTTCTAAAAATGACATGCTTCTCTACAGCAAGAAGCCCAGAAACAAAATTTTATAGCCGTTTTGTTGTGGGCAAGTATACAGACTCAAGCTATGAGCAATAGCTAAGGAGACCAGCTCATACAATCTACAGTAAAAGAGGTACCTAGAACTAAAGTGAAAAAAGCAATATGTTAGATAAGTCTGAAAGAACTGAGGGTAAAGGAACAACTAAGAAAAATTAATGACAAAGAGCTTAAAAATACAAAGAAGCAGCACGGCATTGACATTTCCTTTATTTGCTGCATTTAATAGCCATGGGGATGGAGCAGTTGCTCAGCAATTCCACAAATGGACAAGCAGATTCAGAAATTTCTTGGCTGCACTTGAAACTGGAAGTTCAAAGTAACACAAGATGTGGGTGGAGGCGGCAAATGACATCTGTGGTTAACCACTCAACAATACATCTAGTAGAAATAAAGATCCCCTTTCACGGAGCCCTTAGTGTCTTCACTGTGACCACTGATGTCGTTTACAAAACATTTGGTTTCAGACATTTGACACAAGAACCAGGGTGAGACATAGACCAGGTTTAGACCAGGTAACATCAGCCAGCATTCACATGACAGTTTGCTATCTTGGATGGTGAAATCAACATGCAAACTGCAACATTGGTCATTGACCAAGCTCTTACTGAGCCACAGCTTACATGTCACAGAACTTTGGATGTACAATGAACTATGGAAGCAGCAAAGTTGTAGGCCCTGAGCATGGAAAACAAAGCACAACTGTATATGTTTGCTAAGTGCACACGAGTTTACGGTTTCAGTGGACCAAATCTCATGAAAGAAGATTGGGTCTCAAAACAGTTGTAGAATATGTGGTGTCATATTGCTACCCTGGAAGATACTTAACTTGTTCAGCCTTCAGAAATGAATGTCATAAATAGGGCAAGAAAAGCCAGTTCTGGCACAGTATCTGTCCCAGATGACCGAATTCAAACCCAAGGTAGGAAAAAGTGTTTTTTGGAATATACATGTGCAAAAGAAGCACACACAGAAAAAGGTGCTGTGAAGATGTTGAAAGTCAAAGAGAAGTAGCTAGAAGATGTGTGACAAAACAGAATTAATACTTCAGGCAGTTGCAAATTGAAAAGGGAATGCTTGAAAAGGAGCTCTGGAAAGTGAGTTTTTCCTGTAATGGGCTTGGAAAAAGATGCTAACAATATGTAGAGATTCAGAATGTAAGTGAAGGTGAAGATCCAATGGCAAACACAGACAAAGTTAAAAAAAGAAAAACAAACTGCTACTGGAGGAGCTCTTGATTAGAGCTGGATGGGAAGCAGATTTCCCATACCGCAAAACTTTTCAAGATTTCTGAGATTTCCCTGTTCCTATTCAAACTGTCATCTAGGAAACTGAGACCTTGGGTGGAATGGTGAAGCAGGATGAGAAAGACATCAGAGAGAGGCAGAGCTCCCTCCATTGGAAAATAGCCAGTGGCCTGGTGGTTAGGGCACTCACCTTGTAGCTGAGGCACTCATGTTCAAGTCCTTGCTCTGAATCCCAACCAGCTCTACTTTTGATGTGCATTGATGGTCAGCAGGGTAGAGACAGATCCATCCAGGAGGACAAATACAGCCTGCCTCTCATTCAGGATAATTCAATGACCCCCAAAAAGAAAATAGGTGAGTTCTTTATGGAGGAAAAAATGCATAGACTCCAGGAAGACAGCCAGTGGTAAAATGACTGTCTCATACGACTCCATTAGAAACTCTGGAAAAGTAAGCCTCCTTAACTTATTGGACATGGCAATGTTCTGAATCTGACCATAGTAAGGTGACAAGCAGTGGAGATTTGCAGGACTATAATGCTTTGTAAGAGAACAAAACTGTATTG
Source organism: Emys orbicularis (assembly GCF_028017835.1). Classification (NCBI taxonomy): domain Eukaryota; kingdom Metazoa; phylum Chordata; order Testudines; family Emydidae; genus Emys; species Emys orbicularis. The sequence goes on along the minus strand of NC_088683.1, from coordinate 258,719,275 downwards.
ACCAAATCCTAAAGTTTAGTCCATCTGAGCTATACTTATTACAATATTCAGTCACCAGTGGGCAGACAGAATGACATTTTGGAATCTCCTCAAGAAAATATACAAGATGTAATTATGAAATTGTGTACTACTTGCTGTATCCTGTTGCTAAGTAGACATATGGCACTCAACCCAGAGAGAAACGTTTATAGGAACCTCCATACCCTCACTCTATTAATATTGTACCATCAACAAAACCTTCAGAAAACTAAAGAAAAACACTTTAGTTTTCCCTAGCTCATGCAGCCATCTTATTTCTCACAGCAACCAGCTATTGGGAATCTATGAAGAAACACCGTCTGCTGCTCCTCTATCCAAATGTTCTCAGCCCTATTCACTATACTTCTAAAATTTCATACACAAAATTTAGAGAGAAAAAACCCTCTGAAAATAATTATTCCATTTGTTATTGGTGTATGTGAGTGGGGTTTACTTGAGATAACACATACCATGTAGCCATTTTGGGAAACTAGTTGCTGGAATGTTATAAAGACAGTAGTTATCCAGGAATGTGGGTTGATACAGTAAGGTCAATGACTAAAACAAACTTGTGTATGTTTTAATGGATAGTTTTTTTACTAGTAGTTTGAACTACTCTGCTTAACCTGTTGGTGATAAGCAAGAAGCATGTCCTGTCAGATAGCTATCATAATACTAGTAGGTTTGGGGACAGTTGAAGATTTTTGAACTAGGGTTAAGCCTAAACTATATTGGCTCCATCAATAGGGTACTTAGGTTATTGTGATCAGGAAAGTTATATTATAGTTTGTTGAAAATTAGCTTGCATTTTCCATCAGCTGAATTTTGGGGTTGTTCTTGTTCATCTTCATTTTTAGGCTATATGTAAATTTGTTTTCTTAAAATATTGATTTCATTTACAATTTGTGCACTTGATTCTGAACTCGGTGTTACTCTGTTGATTTCCATAGAGTTATTCCTAATTCATAGTGGGATACGTGAGATCAGAATCAGGTGTTTTGTCTGTAAAATCCTAGAGAGGAAAGATGGCACTGGGCTTGAGCACTAGTGTAGGATGAGAGACTTAGGCTTAACTGCCTGCTCTTCCTCAAACTTCCTGTGTGACCTTGGATGAGTTATGTAGCCTTGCTTTACCTCAATTGCCCATCTGTAAAATGCGAATAGTAGCAAGTCTCTACCTCAGAGAGGTATTATAAGGATAAATATATTAAAGTTTGTGAGGTGTTCAGATACTACAGGGGTCATATAAGTGCATAAAATAGATAAAAACCTTGCTTTAACACTGCTCCATAGTTATAACTCATTATCTTTACCTCATTGCTGTTTGTGTTCATTAAAGTGCTTTGATGGGTTTAGGTTCATTTTAAGGAGTTTCACTACACTGGAGAGACATTGTATATTATGTACCATTGCGTAGAACTGCATTGACCAGTCTTTCCTTTTCCCACCTCACTGAGCATAGCTTCAAGAGATTGTGAGCCCTTTGTCACATATTTGCTTGATGACTTATTAATCTGCATTTTCATTTTTGCTACTTACCTGCCAGGTGCTTCTGCAGGGTAGATATGCATATACTGTACTTGGTAACGTAGATGCTTGCCTGATGCATCCACACAATAATTAGAGAGATATAGAAATTCACAAACATTATGATTACATACTTCTATCATATTGTTCAATATTTTTATAATTCCACATTTGATATGTATTTATTGCTCCATTTTAACATTAATTTGTTTTAAGCACAATTTGAATTACATTTAATTCATTTCAGAGTCTGTTCTGACACATCTGACATTTACAGCATCTTTAACGGGGATTCAAGAAAATATTACATTAAGTATACAGTAGATGCAGAGCAACTGAAAAACCCTGTGTTTAAAAAACAGACAAACATACACAAAGAAGTTCAAAGGCTTTATAATCAATTCCCAGGTTGAACACTGAGTGGATAATAGGGAAAACCCCAGGTGTTACATCTGCTACTATACTTTCAGAAGTTTTATTAAAAATATAATTATGCATTTATTTTGTTTAAAGCTTTCAGTCCAATCATAAAATTGGAAGTGATGGAAGTTGTTGACTTTTACATACAGCTTTCTGTCATCTGAATCCTTGGTCTTCCTGGTTTCCTCTGTCTCAGTTACTATGAACATTAAAAATGATTTTCTTGCTACTAGTCAGGTGCCATTTCCCCTTAAGTAGCAGGCATTGCTCATTTAATAGGCCATATCTGCCCCTTTGTGACCTCTCTAACTATTGCACTACACCAAATCTATCATTTCTTTCCTTGGCTTTGGAAAAAGTTGTTGCTAACTTATGGGCACAGGATGTTAGGCCCCCCTCATGCAAATACCCTTGTGAGTAACTATGAGTATGGACAGTCCCACTGAATCCTGAAAATGTTTGCAGACTGTAAGCTCTCTACATATTAGACAGACAATATGGGTGAGATAGTATCTTTTACTGGATCAACTTCTGTTGGAGAGAGAGAAGCTTTCAAGCTTACAGAGTTCTTCTCTGTGTAAACTTAAAAGCTCATCTCTGTCACCAATAGAAGCTGGTCCAGTAAAAGATATTACCTCACCCACCTTGTCTCTCTAAATCCAGAGACCAACATGGCTACAACACTGCATACAGATCTCTGGATAGACATCATCCTCCCCAGACAGGTCACTTAGTTCAGACTCTTGTCTCCAAGACAATTCTTCCTCTCCAGCTGGCTCCAGACAGGGGAATGATTCTTCCTTTCCTCCTTCTGCACCCCATCTGATGGTAAGGAAAAATAAAACAATATTTTGTGATGTTGCAGGCAGCTCGTCCAGGCTTTACTTGAGGGGTGCCAGGCTGCTGTGTTGGTGCTACTGTGGGTTAAATACTACGAAGCAGTTATATTGCAGTTTGCCACCAGATATTTCAAAGCACATAACAAAGGTTCAGCATGCCATGTGCCAGCAGTGTGCTAGAATTGCTGATTGTATTAGGCTTTCACCCAAAGCTTCTCCAATTTCTCCCTCCTTTAGCTCTCTCCTATGGCCCCCACCCTCTTCTCTCTCAATCTGCCAAGATTAAAGGGTCTTTGTGTTCTGCTGTTGAAGCAAATGCAAAGAGAAACCATTATTTGTATGCATGCTCCTTGCACTATTCCAGATTAAGAATATTAATAGATGTGAGTGTAGGCCATTGCTTGCCTGCGTCTGTTGGATCAGTAGTGGAGGAGCCAAACTATTTCTTCCTACAGAATTTCTTCCTCTCTCCGTTCTGCATACTTTATGGCAGGTAATATGTTCAACCTAAATTATTGCAGTGCTCCTTTAAATGAAAACATTGTATATAGTGAGGAGTATCTATGTGCCAAGTCCCTTTAATTAACTGCATTTCTCTGGGCCACTTCCCCATAGCTCATCTTAATCACCTAACAGCTAGCCAGAAGCTATCCCCTCACTTTCCTGGTCCCTGTTAGCAACTACCTCCCTTAGCTCTTTCAGCCAGCCAGAAGGACCTCTTCCTCCTCTAGTCCCTGCAAGTAGACTGAACTCACCTTAGCCCTGCAGCTCCTTTCATATGAGCCTGCTGGTCCCTCATTGGCTGCTCCCTGCAGACTCTCTGATTGGCTGCTTCCCCTGCAGCCACTCTAGCCCACTTGGAGGACCTCTCCACTGCTCCTTTCCTGGCCTGGGTGTGGCAGGACCCTGAGGCCTCCAGCAAGAGGCCTTTGGGCCTAGGCCACCCCATCACAGGGACCCTTACTTATACTAATATCTTATTCCAGGAAATCAATATGACTGCTCATGAAGTAAGATACTACTCAGTGGGAATGTGTCGCAATCTGCCCGACAGTGATTTGGAGTTTAGAATCTATTTTTTTCAAATGTCAGACTGTGGATTTAAAAAGCATAATATAGCCCCACATTTGGGCTGGGGCTGAAGTATGGGCCACACAAGAATATGCATGGTGACAAAGTTCTTTCATAGAACCTACTGGACTCCAGGTCCGATATTTAAGATGTGTTTAACAGGAAATTATTGTTGCTTGAAATGTGTAAGGTGTGCTAGTGATCTAACCAAGATCATAAGAATTTGTCCATAGATTACAATATTCTGTAATGAAATAGTAAATGTAATCAGGAATATTTGGGAAGTCCAGCCTATCAGAACTGGCACAGATCTTTCTGATATGACTAAGGGAGTAATATTTAACAATGGATGACAATATCTTTTTCTTGCATCAAGATACTATTTTTTTTCACACAGATGGGGAACTGATGTGATGACACCAAGGGAGAGAGTTTGAGGTACTATATCAAATGGAGACACAAAACAATCACAGCAAGGTGCCTTCATAATGATATTGCATGGCAACAAGTGGTGATGTCACAATGGCACATCATCATGTTGTAAGGGCCAGAATGTCTTCCTGTGATTATTTTACGGCTCTCTTTTATTCCATTTGAAGACAAAGAGGTTTTTGTAGCTCTTCAATTTTGAGTAGCACCGTGATAGAGAAAACCACTTCAGGTGAATAAGTAACAAGGCTAAGCTGAAAACAATGGGAACAATCTCTAGCAGATGAACTGTAGGCAGAAGCAGAAGGACTGAGCCTGTAGTTGTTGGCCATACATGTAATATTTTCCTTACTAATAAAATCAAGGGACTAAATCACTTCAAGTGGTGGAAGTTGTACATGAGACTAAAGATCCAGTGGAGTTGGGAGAGGTAGAGTGAGAGGTCTTATTGAATGGTGTATTGTAGGTATGTCGGGTCCTAAGAGGTACTTGTAGGTTCATAACCCCATATTCCCATATTCCCTTATGCCTATATATATGATTAAGGATGGTTCAGTGGTTAGGGCAGTAGCCTGAGGCTTAGGAATCCCAGGTTTAGTTCCCTGCTCTGTCACAGGCTGACTGTGGGCAAATCATTTAGTCTCTCTGTGCCACAATTCCCTGTCTGAAAATGGGAATCATAGCACTTCCCTACCTCACAGGGGTGTTGTGAGGATAAATACATTAACGATTGTGAGGTGCTCAGATACTATGGCAATGGGAGCCTGTGATGGGGTGTTCATCCCACACTAGCCTAGAAGGTGCTAATGAATCTGAGAAGGGGCCAATTAAGCAGATAAGGTACACTTGAGGGGAATTAGGTGGCCTAAGTAACCCCTGATTGATGATGGAGGCCAGATGAGAAGGAACAGGTGTGAGTAGTATAAAGCCAGGAAGTTTGCAGCAGAAAAGGGCTACACTGTAGAATCCTCCAGCTATTCCCTGAGCGGTAGAGAGGGAAAGGAGGAAACAAATGGGGAGAATAGAAATGCAGGGGATCCAGACTCTGAAGGAAGAGTTTACCCCAAGGGGAAATAGAGCAGAAGCCTGAGAGAGCTGGAGAGAGAAATGGCAGCAAGGTGGGAGGTTATAGACCTCGGCTGCTGATTAGATTGTCCCTGAGCTGAAACCCAGAGTAGAGAGTGGGCCTGGGTTTCCCTGCCACACACTGGGGAAGTGGCACAGTCCAGACAGTGAATGGGAAGACTGCTTAAGACAGTTTTTATGGAGACACTTTTATACTCCAAAAGGGGCAAAACACGTAATGACCTGGCTGGAGGGCCAAGCGACAAAGAGAGTGCAGCCTAAGTCACAGAGAGAGAGGCAGCAGGGCATGCAAAACAAGTGACAGAAGGGGGCGTTGGATCTGGAAGGAGCTAATCCCCACAGCAGCCAGGTAGAGACATCCCAGCGGTGAGTAAACACCATGACAGGGCTATATTCATATCAAAGGTAGATGTGGAATTTAGGCTTTTTACAAGAGTGTCTTGCTGATGGTCATAAAAGCAAAAGGCGTGGCTGGGACTATAGGAAAAAGATGGTGTGGCCTTAATGTGATATCCCCTAGAAAAGTAAACTTTGATTTGGGTCTTAGTTTTGCTCTTCTTTTGGGGTATAACCATGTTTTGCTCTGTGGGCTATTTTAACTACCGGTGAGCAATCACCCACTTGTGACAGCAGGGTGGGAGAAGCATTTAGCTGTGGAACAATATATTTCATACATAAAACCTATTTCAGTTCAGTTCACCCATATGCTTCCCCCAATGCGGTATTCTAACTATTGTCTTATCTCTAGCCTTCCTTTTCTCAAACACAAATGAGAGACAGTAAGAAAATGTGGCTGAATAAAATTCAGTGACTATATTTGACAAATTTCACAGGTATTTGTCAAATAACTTATTCAACAAATACTACAGCTGGCCAAATACTATTTGGAGAATATATCATTTGAGGGACACCAGTGATCATTGAATGATATGTTAAATCTTTATTTTTGTTATTCTATCAGCACTACATTAAATTTGTAAATATTTAAGCCAAGTTCTGTATGCCGGGGTGCCTAAAGTTGGGCTCCTAAATTGGTATTTAGGCACCAAATGAAGTGGCTGAGCACCCAGCATCTCCCATTGAAGTAAATAAGTTAGGGCTATGGGAATGGCTGGGTGCAAAGCACCTTTGAAAGCCTTACCACTACTTTAGTCATGTAAATATTGATTGAGGAGTCTTACTTTAGACACCTATTTTCTGGATATCTTGCCATTATCAAATAGAAAGTTGGTTGTGAATCTTAAAATCAAAGATTGTGTACACTGCAGTGGAGGTGTGAGGTTATGAGAAGTGGTAGCACAGATATTTTCAGCCAGATTAGGAGGCATTGGGTAAAGTTTTCAAGCCCTGGTTAAATATATAGGGTCATACAGAATGCAAGTTCCTATGAGTACTTATTGAATTTGGCTGACTTGGGCTGCAAAGATAGCTACATAGCAGTGGTGGATGGAGTGAATCTTGTGTGTTGTTTACTGTTCATAACTGTATGTCCCAATAAATGTATATGGGACTCTACAAAATATATATTTCAGTTTAAAGGCTGGATTTTGTGTGCGCGAAGAGATGGAGATGGATGCAACACTTTTGCTTATGCCTGTATGACTCACATAAAGGGCCAATGCAATTGCAGTCTCTGTGCTCAGAGGAGTGCAGGATGTTCTTTCTTTCTCCATGTGCTACTTGTGGGGAAGCAGCTAAAGCAATCAGAAAAGAGGCAAGATCCACCTTTCCCTGTGCTTTTTGCCTGTGGAGCAGTCTGGGTGCAACAGGGAGGGAGGGAAAGGGGTCTTCTGATCTCTACCTAATGGTGGTGTTAATATGAGAGATGCAGCCTCACATTAGGTGCAATTTCCCCCCTCTTAAATAAGACTCCCCTTAATGATGCCCCAGCTGGATTGTGTGTGGGGAATGAACCTGGGATCTCTAGATCTAAAGCATGAGCCTCTACAACCAGAGTTATTCGCTTAGGGGTGGTAGTAGATTCATAAACCTTTTTACATGGTCCAGCCTCTAGAAAGGGACAAAATCCACCCTGGGTGAATATGGGTTACCTTGAGAGGCAGGGTGGGCAAGTGGACAGGTCCTGGACAGGGGGTCAAGAGACTTGGGCATCACATCCAGCTCTGACACTGACTGGCTGTGCAAGTCACTTCCCTCCCAAATGTTCCCCTTCCCACCCTTTGTCTCTTTTCTACTTGCATAGTAAGCTCTTCAGGCTCAGGACTGTCCTTTACTATGTTTTTGTGGCATAAAAGGACCCCATTCTTGGTTGTGGCTAATAATAATAATAATTAATACTAGTTACATGAGTATATTAGCATTAGCAGAAAATTGGCTAATTGTTTCATCACAATCCATTTCTGGCACAGCAGGATTAGACTAGTTGAAAATTGCCCGAGTCCATTGTTGAGGTGACTAGGAAGATACAGATACACACAGCTGGATGCTTATGAAATTTATTGCTAATAACCAAAAATATCAAACATTGACAAACCCCAGTTTATAAATATTTTGATTTTTTTTTAATTATTAAAGGCAGAGTGAGTCTGCCATGGAATGGAAGTGGAAGATTATTTTCCCCAAACCAGAGCTATCTAGAGAAACAAGAGCAAGGTGGGTGTTTGGAGGGGTGAGGGGGGTAAAGTCCTATGGGAGGAAGAAGGACTGTAGCTTAGAATATTCTAGAATGGCCGGGCGGGGGAGGGGAGAGTAATACACATTTTCTTTTTAAACAATATCAACTCTAAGTGGTTTTTTTATATCTTTGGCAATATCTGATTGTACTATAATTTGAGGGAGCTCTCTGAGATGATCTACAGAAAGTCCTGATAAGCCCATTTCAGCTCCATAGGATAGGTTCATTGAAATTAATTTACATTTTGAATGTTGCACATTCCATAATAGCTCAGGTACAGTAGGCTTTGGGGTGATATGCTGGTTACAAAATCCAGGGGGTTGGGGTGCAGAAGAGGGAGTGGGCTCTGGGGTGGGGCTGGGGATGAAGGGTTTTGGGGGCAGGAGGGGGCTCTGGGCTGGAGCCAAGGGGTTTGGACTATGGGAGTGGGCTCAGGGCTGGTGGCTGGGGGTGTGGGCTCTGGGATTAGGATGGGGGGTGTTGGGGTGCAGGTAGGGCCGGCGCTTCCACTAGGCAACCCTAGGCTGTTGCCTAGGGCGGCAGGATTTGGGGGGCGGCATTTTGCCGCCCTCGGCGGAAATTCGGCAGCGGGGGGTCCTTCCGCTCCGGGTCTTCGGCAGAAATTCGGTGGCGGGTCCTTCACTCGCTCTGGGACCCGCCGCCAAAGTTCCCCGAAGACGCGGAGCGGAAGGACCCCCACCGCCAAATGCTCAGAGGAGGAGCGCTGCCGCCTAGGGTGGCAAAAACCCTGGTGCCGCTCCTGGGTGCAGGAAGGGACTCAGGGCTGGTGCAGGTGGTTGGGGTGCCGGATCTGGGAGGGAGTTTGGGTGTGGGAGTGGGCTCAGGACTGGGGCAGGAGGTTGGGTGTAGGAGGGGGTGCAGGCTCCAGGAGGGAGTTTGGGTGCAGGAGGGGCTTGGGGCTGGGGCTGAGATACAGACCTCTATGCAGTGACCCCTGCATTAGTAGCCTCAGGACTTGAATGTTGAGGCTAGAAATGGAGCCACCCAATCTGAAAAGAGTTCTAACTGGTGTAAAACAGAGCAGCCCTCCTGCTCAGCTACACAGGTTACCACGAACAACTCACTGTTGGGCTCTGCTCTTTGCATTGCTTCCCCATTAAATACAAAGTCTAGTTCAAGGTTTCTGTCATGAATGACCTGTTCTGACTAGCTTTACTTGGATTATCTTTTTCCTGCTGAAAAGTTAATCTCTTCATTGAAGACCAAACATGTTTTGCTCACTATTTTTTAGTTTTGGAGATCTTGGTTTTTTCAGTGAAAAATTTCAAGGAAAGTAGACGCTTTCTGAAAAAAGATTCGAAGCCCTACATGGGACTGGCTCTAATTACTGGAAAGATTGCCTCGCCCTCCCTGACCATTATATCTCATGATATCTCAGTTGCCTTGAAACAATTAAACTAGTCATTAAAAGTGGATGGTTCATAAGCACTGAAGGCAAAACTTTAGCAGGAGTTGAACTTAGACTAGGGAACTCAGTTTTTCCATAGAGGAGAATGACCACTGACCTCACCACTTCCAGAACAAAATGCAAAACCTATTTCTTCAACTTAACTTTTCCTCATGCACATCTGCACAGACTCTTAAAAACCCGCAAACTAATCAAACTACTTCTTGCTGGGAAGGAAGAAAGAGGTTGCTACTGACATTTCTATTCTTAAATACTTGGATTGTGCTCAAGGTACATTGGTGATAAGGGCCATATGAACACATGGATTTGTATTTCATAGAGTCCTTCAACTTGCAATTGTGTTCCCTTTTAATATCTTGGGACTTGATCCTGCACTTCTTCCACAGTTCATAATTCCCATTTATTTTAATAGGAGTAAAAAGAAGGTGGTATGAGCCCTTATTCCCATGCCTTCTGGCATACCTTGGTTAAGGCCTCAGGCTCTGGATTCTATTCTGCAGTGTGTGTACTCCTCGTTCCCAGATTGAACTGACTTGTTCACAGATTGCCCACGCCTTCAATGAAAGGACGTGGTTGCTGCTGTTAATGGGCTTCTGTAATTAAAAGAACTTGCACTTGTTAATAAGTAGAATAGGTCTCTTTAATAAGCTCATATATTAACTGTATTTCCTTTTATTGTGAATGGCCTTAATATATTCTAGTAGCACCACGCGGATTAGTAAAGGGGAAATTGAGAATGTGGCTCAAACCATAGAATTATAGAACTGGAAGGGACCTTGAGAGGTCATCTAGTCCATTCCCCTGCACTCAAGGCAGGACTAAGCATTATCTAGACCATCCCCGACAGGTGTTTGTCCAACCTGCTCTTAAAAATCCCCAATGTTGGAAATTCTACCACCTCTCTAAGCAATTTATTCCAGGTTCTTATTTAACCACTATATATCTATATCCTAGATATACGCACATTTTAGGGAAGAATCTCTGCATAGCTTGACAATTAAAGGGTCCATCATTATTTTCTCCAGGCAGAACTTCTAGTCCTGTCTCTTGTGTTAAATAGTAAATATTGCATAGCTGTGATTCCCTCCTCCTTCCCCCCCCCATGCTTTTTGCTAAACTAAAAGCTCAGCATATCTTATGTAAGATAAGGTGTTCTAAAACAGTAATTAATAACTTCTTATGCACAGTGAAAGATTGCACAGTTCTAAATAATGTTTTTTTAATATTGCAGCAGGACCCAAATAGCCATTTAAAAGTTGAAAATCCTATCAGCAAACTGAGGAACTGATTTACTAAGTGGTTACCAACTAACAGCAGCATGTTATTGTACAGGATAAATACAGCATAGCATTCCTTCTTTCGTCATTAGTACTTCTAGGATGAAAAGATACATTTTAAAGAAAAATCAAAAAGTTAAGTCCTAGGAAGGGCTATTTCTTCCTAGAAACTCAGTGCAAAGTACATTTTCAGTAGTGTCTTACACCCTCATCCTGAAATCCGATCCACACGTGTGGCCCCTTGCAGAGTCCCATTACCCTGGTCTGTTCTTGAATGTATGCTTAATTAAGATGTAGTACTGCAATTATTGTATCTTCTAAATACAGATATTACATAAATGAACTATATTATGTTATGTATACTGGCAAAAAACAGCTAATGTATTTTCTATCATTTCATATGAGTAGGCTGCATTAGTTATGTAATCTTCCAGAAATTGGAATACCAGAAACACTTGTAAGTTTCTTCTCCTCCTGAATATGGTTCCATTTATGTAAAGACCTAAATATATGTTTACATGTGTGTCATGATGACATAAATATTTGACATTTGTAATTTACACTGGTTGTAACAGGGCAGCCTGCCCCTCTAAGGGCTAGGAGATCTGGGTCCAGTCAGCCCTGTTCAGTTGGCCCTGTCCTGCTACACTTATCCTGGTGGTTGGACCTAAGAGAAGGAAATCCCAGCAGTTAGGCTGCTCCAGTGTGGGGCAGGAAGGCTGAGCTTGGTGGGAACTGGCTGAGGGACAAGGCCTGACAGAGGCTCCGGGTATACCTGACCCAGATGGTTGGGTTGATTGGAGCCAGTGGTTAGACAGACAGGATGTTGCTGCTGGAAGCCTGCCTGCACGGAAGATTGCTGAAGGCTGACCCCAGCAGGGCCAGGTTGTTTAGGTGTTTTTGGACTTGGAGTAAGTGACTCTCTTTACCCCAGAAGAGGTTGAATGCTTTAAAGTGCCTCAGGGCCAAGTCATATTTATGGCTGGAGTAGGCCAAAGAGCATGATGGGGTAGCTGAGGTAGAAGTACGACAATACTACACAGTGAGGGGGCACTTTGGGATCGTGAGTTGTTTGCAAACATTATGTGCAAACACTTTAAAACTTTATTTAAAATTGTTTTGTTTTTGGGGGGGGGATGGGGGGGTGAAAAGGACTCTCATCTATTTCTAGGATTTTAAGTTTTGGACTTCTAGATAACCAGTTTAGTCACAAACAGAATCAAATGTACTTCTCTCATATTAATGAAGTCCAGTCTAATTAGACTATATCTTGCCTTAATGCTCTCTAGATAGTGTCTTTAATTTCAATTTTTCTTGCTTATCATGTAACACAATAAATATGGTACAGATGTGACATTCCAGGATTGGGTCAATACATGGTGAAAGAACATGCCATCTGCACAACTGTTGTTCTTATTGTGTGCACTGTTGACAGTCATATGCTCGAACAGTCTCAGCACACTCTAAAACCCACAGATATGCAACAGATTTTTTGATGCATATGAAGTTCACAATTTCTTCACTTTACTATTCTTAGATTGTAATCTCTTTGGGGGCAGTGACTATCACTTACCATGTGTTTGTACAATGCGACCAACACCCTAATGGGGGGCCTCTAGCTGCTGTCACAGTAGAAAGAATAACTTCCATACTCCTGTGAGCATACTTGTCAGCACCTCACAAGGTGTGCAGTGTGCATTTGTGTAATCAGCCATAGTGGCTGTGGGAAAAGGAACTATTCTCGGTTCTTAAATTCACTTTTAATTTAGACCAAAAGGAAGAAAGGGAAACATACATTTTCTGAGACAGACCAAGTTTTGGCGTTCTTTAAAAACAAGTTTCTTACAGAAGTAACACTTGCAGAGTCTCCTTCTGAGATATCATTACTTTAATGAGAACATGACCTGTGAAGGAAGGCTGAAAGAATTGGGTTTGTTTAGTTTGGAAAAGAGAAGACTGAGAGGGGACATGATAGCAGTTTTCAGGTATTTAAAAGGGTGTCATAAGGAGGAGGGAGAAAACTTGTTCACCTTAGCCTCTGAGGATAGAACAAGAAGCAATGGGTTTAAACTGCAGCAAGGGAGGTCTAGGTTGGACATTAGGAAAAAGTTCCTAACTGTCAGGGTGGTTAAACACTGGAATAGATTGCCTAGGGAGGTTGTGGAATCTCCATCTCTGGAGATATTTAAGAGTAGGTTAGATAAATGTCTATCAGGGATGGTCTAGACAGTATTTGATCCTGCCATGCGGGCAGGGGACTGGACTCGATGACCTCTCGAGGTCCCTTCCAGTCCTAGAATCTATGAATCTATGAATAATCAGAAGCAATATAAATTTGAGTTGTTCTAGCTTTTCAGGGAGTAATAGTGAATATAGCATTTAATCAGTTTGGGTGAGAAATTAGCCAATTTGTTTGGAGAGGTATTGACTCAAAAGTAAATGGGGGTAAGGCTTTTAGGTACAGTTTGGTATAGACAGACTCTGCCTCATCTCCAGACCTCAAAATGAACATAAGGAAACACATGCTTGCTTATTCTGGTAATAAATTCTGAATCAACTTAAAATGTGACAAATGCTGCTTGTATTTCACTGTGTGAAGTAAGCCCAAATAGGGAGTGAAATCCTGAAGGGTGCATAGGCCCCCATTTTCTGCATAGAGCTAATCTTTGCATCAGCTGGACCAATTTTCAGAAGAGGGTGCAGAATAGCTCCTCTGATCCTTGGTCACATCTTGCAAAGTCCCAGAAGAGGACCAGTTTGCTCATACAGATTAACTCCCTATTGCCTCCACTGGCCTGTGTGTATCTTGATTCCTTTTTCTCAGATGGAGTGAGTTTTGCTTTGAAAATTCATAGTAAAATTAATGGAGACTGGAATTGAAATATATGGTTGTACAAAAGCTCAATTTTCCTTTATGGAAAAGTTCTGGAAAATGTAATAGTGATGAAACCAAGAGGGTTCTACAGTAAGTACTCTAACCATTAGTCTACAATTGAATAGGAATTATATCTCTGCTATAGAATTCACTAGGTTGGTCTAAAGTTATAGCAAGGTTATCATTCCCTATTAAATTTGGCAGCTTTTTGTAAGGGTGGTGCACTCTAATAAATACTTCTTTCCTAAATGCCCACATTTAAAATAAATCTACTGAAGTTCCTAATTGTTTGTAATACAGGCATTTTACTGAATAGCGTGAATAGAAAAGTGGCACTAGTCAGTATTTAACGGGAGAAATGCAGAAGGTTAGCACATTTTGAGAATAAAGCTCTCATCGATTAGAAATTTGTGAAGGTCGCCGCCATCTAGTGATGAGATCTTGAAGATGTTGCTGAGAGCTAAACTGTACCAATATACTACTAGATATTAGTGGGCCCCTTTGTTTTTATACTCGCTTATCAGATTAGTTGCACACTGGACAATAGAACCATTGCTTCTTTTCTCTTATGTGCCTTCTGGCAGAAGAATTATTTGAGAAAGGGAGAGACTGGAAAAAGGTTTAAGGTATCTATACATGAGGATGAAGATTTTTTTTTTTTTAGATACTCCTTAGTATCCTTACAATCCTAAACAGAAAGGAACTTTGTTTTAGTTGTGGGTTATTAAAAAAAAAAAACTGTTCTGTTCCAAATTCTAAATCTTTAAGTAAGAAATGGTTAATAACAATACAAAGTGATAACCTAACTATATAAATACTGTTGTAAGGCAAGTCCTGAAGATGCTCACAGAGAACTGATAATAAAAATCATAATTATAAGCTGCCCCCTACTGAAAGACTTGGGGAAACTTCACAATATGATGCAAACAAATATAATTAAACCTCTTTGGGGTCCTGATCCAGCAAAGCACTTTTAAGTACCTGCTTTGCTTTAAGCATGTGAGAAATCACAGTGCTTAACTGCTTTGGTGAATCAGGGCCTAACATTTAAACAAAACTAATCAATGTTAATACAAAGAGAATATGAAGTGTATAGGAATAGGGTAGTATCCCTTTAAATAGTTTGAGCCCTCTAATGGCATACTCTGCTTCAGAAGCTGTCAAGAACTAGTCGGAGCAGTAGTATGTATGCAGTTAGGCCTTGCATGTTTGTAAATGTTTAGTAAACAGTTATTTGGGACCCAGTTGTGCCGGTGTGATTTCTTCATTTGTCTTTTGTTGTGTAAAGAGCAAAAGACACAACGGAGAAGAAAACAAGGAGAGTGGTGCAAAGAGTTTGTGAAATATAAGACCATCAGTCGTCATACTAGAAACATCCTTCACAAAAGAAGTTGAGGTAACTTTCAGATATGGAAGAAGATGAATTCAGGAAGGTTAATGCAAACTGAGTTCTGTGCTCTATGGCTGCAGTGGGCCTATGCCACATTTGCCCGTGGACCTAAGATGTGAGGAATCCTCAAAAGATAAAAGGTGTCTGAGCATTGATACCGATCAGGTATCCAGGAGAATTTTGTGGCTGTAGAGCCCAGATCGAACTCTGCGACGTGGCTTTTTTTGTGCCTCCAGAGCGTTGCTCCAATTCGGAGGCCTGCTTGGGCAATGACTGTAGAGCTGCTCCGTTAAGAGATCTGAAGACCGTGTCGTCTCAAAGTCTGTCCATCATTTTATAGACCAAGTAAAGAACGGAGGGTGAACATAAGGTTGTGGCTGTTCACACCAGTGAGCAAATGTGCTGCTGCATTCAGAACAAGCAGCAGGAATTGGAGATGTCCTGCTAAGAGAGAATTACAATCATCAAGCCTCATGACCACAAGGGAAAATATGCTACCGTTGCTAGGTCATAGTGATCTAAATAAGGCTGCAACTTGTGCATCTGAAATCTACCTGCTTGCCAAAGCTGATGGTCACCTGCCAGCCAATGTCTGCTGACCTTTGCATGAAAATGACATGATCAAAAGTGTCACCACGAGGCTTCGGTTCATTCATTATCTCAAAATGAGTCCCTTCATAGCCAGGATATGAAGGAATAGAGCATCCTCAGAGCAATGGCCTTGACCAACCAACAAGACTTCTGAATTCCCAGCGGTATGTATCCGAGCAATGTAATTTGGTCTAGTTTGTATATGTAGTCTAAATGTATTATAATTGATTTGCATTTCTGCCTGTGGCCCAAACATCTTGTCTTAACTTTCCTCTAGATCAGACACTGGATATGCAGGACCAAAGGGATGCTAAAGTGTGATGGAGACTATAGTCTCTTGGAACTGTCTGTAGGGAACACAGACTTGTTTTTGGCAGTGTCTGTGATGCTGCACACCCCTGTGTGCATTGTTGGCAACAGGGATTGAATCTGGGATCTCTGGATCTAAAACACAAGTCTGTTACCTGAGCTAAAACACCGACCTCTATTAACCAGGACTGCAGCAGGCTTGACAACCTCTGTCTGTGGTCCAGTGACCACTAGAGGGGGACATAGCACCACATTGAATGGGTTACACCTACAGTACCTTTTCTAGTGTTTCTTCCAGTCCACGTAACTAAACTTCTAGTGGCAATAATTTTATTAGGGAACAACATGCCTTCAACAGCATGAGAGGGTTACAGCCCACCACTGGCTTGGGTTCCCAGAAAAGATTGTAGGCATTACCAACAGGAGATCTAAGGAGCATTGGCCACCTGGTCCATATCTGATAACCCCTCTTCTTCTGTTTCATCTCCCTGTGCTGATTATGACAGGCATTGAGAACAAAGTTCATGTTTTTACACTGTTGCTAGTGTTCAGTGCTGGCACATTTGATTGGATCCCTTTAAAACAGTGTACTGCCAAAGGGTATCTTTTTTTCCCCTCCCACCCCTTTTCCTTTACAGATGGCAAGAGCTTTTAATGTGTTTTCAGTGTGAGACATGCCAGAATCTGTTGCTTAACAGATTGTATTCCACATGGAAAGTGCTTAATCATTTAATTAAGCAATAAGACACTAGGCCATTAATGCATGTCCTGAGTGTGCTGCAAGACACAGGGCAGAAGTCTGAGTGACTTCAGTCACCCTAGAAGTGCATTAAAGCTTTGATAATGTGCATCCTGGAGTGTCCGATTGCTGTCCTAATATGGAGTTTCTTTATTTGAAGGGACTTTTAAAAAAATTAAAACACTCTTCTTTTGTTTTTTTGTAGTGACTATAATTCTCTTTGGGGAAAAATATTATTGATGCTGGACTCATGACATGCCTGGACTCTGTCTAATTCTCACTGCTGATCTTGGCTCTTTTCTCTGCCAGTATAGTACTGCTAGTCTACCTGGCTCTCAGCCTTGCATAATAATAATTAGAGCTGTATATATTTTTTTCTAAATTTGAAATTTTTGTATGAAAAGGGACTCTCTTTGCACACAATTTTCCCATTTCTGACCAGCTCTCCTAACATATTCCTTGCATTAGAGGATTTCAAAGTGCTTCACAAACATTTACGAATTAGTCTCACAACACCTCTGTCAGATGCACAGGAGTTGTTGATCCTATTTTAAACTAAGGCTTGGTCTACACTAACCCCCCAAATCGAACTAAGGTACGCAACTTCAGCTATGTGAATAACGTAGCTGAAGTTCGAAGTACCTTAGTTCGATCTTACCTCGGTCCACACGCGGCAGGCAGGCTCCCCTGTTGACTCCGCGGTACTCCTCTCGCCGAGCAGGAGTACCGCAGTCGACGGCGAGCACTTCCGGGTTCGACTTATCGCGTCCAGACAAGACGCGATAAGTCGAACCCAGAAGTTCGATTGCCAGCCGCCGAACTAGCGGCTGGGTATAGACGTACCCTAAGGCACAGAAAAGTTAAATGACTTATCCAAGGACAGTGAGGAAGTCCATGTCAGCCGTTTTCTAAAGGTGGGCGAATAATAGAAAAACTATTCCTAAATACTTTTATATAGTCAACTTTTTGACTACTGTTCTGCTTTATAATCTGGGTAATTAATGAAGAAAATTGTTGAATAGTTTCCTATAAAATATCACAATCTGCTGAACATTTTTTTTTTTTTTGTATTATTTGACCGGCTCTAATGGCATTTTGAAAATGCAATATAGGACAAAGCTATTATCGATAACTTTAAGTAGCAGATATAATTGTTCCAATTGTATCTCATAGCATCTAAAGTATTCAGATTAAGAGCAATTTCCTCGATCACTTAATGTCCTGGCAGATAGGCTAATATGGCAGATTTTCCCCAAAAACCTTTAACCATTCTTGCATATGACAAATTACTGCACTGAATTCCAAGTAACTGTGTTTAAAGTGCTACATACATTCCTTTGATTATGAAGTATTGTAACTAATGCACTACGGCAAACTTCATCTTTCTTTACTTTTACTGTGGGGAGTGGTTGTGGAAGGACTGGCCACCCATCATCTAGTTTGAGGCCCCTCCAACTTTTGTCTACCTGTTGACTATCATTACTGCACTTCCCTCCAAAGATAACTTCCCTAAGGAGGGCCAGTGCCGAAAGGGAACATAAATCTTGGGGCTGTGGTAGAAAGGGGGCAGGGTGCCAGATTGTGGTGGTAGACACAAACCTCCTTCAAATATTTCTTCATCAATGCAACCCACTTCCAGAGGGTACCTCTGTAAGGAGCACTCTTGCTTCACAGGGCACTGTTGCACCCAGAGTTTTCAGTGTCCAATGCTGGATGCTCAGACACCGCAATGATGAGGGCCATATAAAACTGTATATGGTAGGTAGATGTGATTATTACTTGTCTTCCTCATTTTGTTTCTATGGCCCAGTTTCTCAGGGTATGTCTACACTAGAAAGGCTACAGTAGAGACATTTATTACTGTGATGGAAGGAGTTCTTCTGTCACTGTAGTAAATCCACCTCCTGGGAGGCAAGAACTAGGTCAATGGAAGAATGTTTTTCTCTTGACGTAGAAGTGTCTACACTGGGGATTAGGTCAGTTTAATTAAATTGCACAGGTCATGAAACTTTTCTCAGTTCTGAGCAATGTAGGTAAGCCAGTCTAACTGTGCAGTGTAGACCAGTGCTCATTCTGGGCTACCAGGGCCTGACCCCCGCTGTAATCAGACTTATGGGTGTTCTCTCACTCTGTCAATGCATCCAATATTCCTTCTCTCTCTCTTTCTGTCTTGCCTTGTTTCAAGTACAGTCCCAATGATGTTCTCACAAGTAAATGAGGGAACTGTGGTCTAGATGAAATTACTATAAGGGGGGTGTGCACAAATGGTTGAAAGACTGTACTCAAAGAGTAGTTCTTGATAATTCTCTGAACTGGGAGGGTGTATCTAGTGGCATCCCACATTCCTAGGTCTGATACTAGTCAGTATTTTAATTAATGACTCGTATAATGGGGTTTGCTTAAAAAAATTGCAGATGACACCAAGATGGGAGGGGTTTCCTAGCACTTTTAAGCACAGTATTGGAATTCAAAATGACGGTAACAAATTGGAGAACTGGTCTGAAATGAAAAAGATGAAATTAAATAAGTACAAGAGCAAAGTACTTCACTTAGGAAGGAAAAATCAAATCCACAACTACAAAATGGGGAATAACTGCTAGACAACAGGTTTCAGAGTGGTAGCCGTGTTCGTCTGTATCAGCAAAAAGAACGAGGAGTACTTGTGGCACCTTAGAGACTAAACACATTTATTTGGGCATAAGCTTTTGTGTGCTAAAACCCACTTCATCAGATGCATGCAGTGGAAAATACAGTAGGAAGATGTATATACACAGAGAACGGCAACACCCATTTTTTTCATGTTCTCTGTGTATATATATCTTCCTACTGTATTTTTCACTGCATGCATCTGATGAAGTGGGTTTTAGCCCACGAAAGCTTATTCCCAAATAAATGTGTTTAGTCTCTAAGGTGCCACAAGTACTCCTTGTTCTTTTTGCTAGACAATAGTACTACTGAAAAGGATCTGGGAATTATAGTGGATCACAAATTGTATGAGTCAACAATGTGATACATCTGCAAAAAAAGGCTGTCATTCTGGGGTGTATTATTAATTGTCCTTCTCTACTTGGCATTGGTCAGGCCTCAGCTGGAGTACTGTGTCCAATTCTGGGCACACAATTTTGGAAGGATGTGGACAAATTGGAAAGAGTCCAGAGGAGAGCAACAAAAATGATAAAAAGTTTAGAAAACCTGACCCATGAGGTATGTTCTCTTCCTTCCCCCCGCCCCCCAAACTAACAAACCTGGGCACATTTGGTCTTGAGAAAAGAAGACTGAGGGGGGACCTTATAACAGTCTTCAAATATGTTAAGGGTTGTTAGAAAGCAGATGATCATTTCTCTATGTCCACAGATGGTTGGACAAGAAGTAATGGGCTTAGTCTGCAGCATGGGAGATTTAGGTTAGATATTAGGAGACTCTTTCCAACTATGAGGGTAGTTAAGCTCTGGACTAGGCTTCCAAGAGTGGTTGTAGAATCCCCATCATTGGAGGCTTTAAAAAAACAGTCCGGACAACCACTGTCAGCGGTAGTCTAGGTTTACTTGATCCTGCCCCAACTCAAAGGACTGGACTTGATGACTTCAGCCCTACACTTCTATAAGTCTGACTCTTTTTGTTTCTAAGTTATTACCCTTCTCTGGCAGGGGAGGTTATCGGTATCTTGAGGGTATATTACCTTTCAAGAATGGTAGAGAGAAATAATCATAGGTAAGGCTGCAAATTTGTCACGGAAGTCATGGATTCTGGGACCTCTGGGACTTCTGCAGCGGCCAGTGCGGCTGGCCTGGGGCTGCCCGAACAGCCCGTGACCTGTCCGTGACTTTTTTCTAAAAATATCCATGACTAAAACGTAATCTTAATCATAGGAAATTCAGGAAAACCTGAGTTGAGTTGAAGTTGCTTCTTAAACAAGGCAACAGCTCACACTCAAATAACAACTGCAGCCTTAACTGGGCCCCATTAGAGACAAAGGCAAAAGTTCATTGTGGCAGGCATGAACATCTGCCTCCCGCTATACCAAGTAGTCAGCAGCAAGTGCAAGTAGAGTGTTTTGTAATGCTCCAGCAGGCATAAGGCTGTAATGCACTTTCTTATCAATGATTTTGTTGTAATTTGAGGCCCTGATTCTCTGAGATGGGGGAGGGGGAAGGTCCTGAGCTAGTCCCTCTACTGCAAGCTAGAGTAGCTTGAAGGCTACATTGATCTACACCCATAGTTCTCAAACTTTATCATGGTGAGCCTCCCTGAGCTATGAAAACAATGACTGCGCCTCCCCATAGTTTGCTAAAACAATATAACAAACTGCAAATACTGTTTCAAAAAATGAAGAAAAAAAGTAGAAAGGATTTGATCAGTATAGATCAGTAGGAGTTTCAGAAGTATTTAAGTTCAAAAATAGTACAAATGGAAACAGCTAAAATAAAACTTCACAAACATTTTAAGAAACATATCCCTGTTTGGTGTCATATTAATTCAGTATAATATCCATCAGTCCTGTCTTATCAGTGGGAGGGGCGTGTTTGTTTCCTTGCTGTACAAAGTAGTGGAATTTGGGGTTGTGGTGTAGAAAGGAAGAGACATAACTCATCTTCAACAGAAAGCCAGGAGCTGTACCTTGTTTTGATTGCACTTGCATAGGCAGGAGGATGAACAAGGAATGAGGGCTTTAAGCGCCTGGTGTGTTAACTCATGAAACTCCAATCCCACTGATAACCAAAAGTTTGCCATTGGCATTTGTGAAAATTTGTGCTGCAGTTCCTTGTTGGTTGACAGGTCAATAAGGCTTTCCTCCCCTTTGAAGACAGTATATCTGTGGGGTTCGTTGTTAAGCTGAATGGGTTCCTGGTCCGTTGATTACATTTGTCTTTGCCCACTTCAGGAAAATATTTGCAAAACTGCAGACCCCCTCAGAGCTACACAATTGCATCCTGGATAGTGTCAACTGACAGATCACCACTGTGGCAGAACTGTCTCCAGTGTTGAAAACATGCAAACAGATCCCTCTGGCACATGTGAAGACCACAGTTCAAATTTGTTAATGAACGCTGCTATCCGATCACTAGCAATGAAAACTTTTGCATCGCATCCCTGAAGTGACACATTCAGAGAATTCAGTCGCTCGAATATGCCAGCCAGATATGACAACAAGGATATCCAATGAGTATCACTGAAATACTGTACACGTGGACAGTTATTATCAGCAAGAAGAATACGGACTTTCTCTCGCAGTTCACATAGTCTTGTCAGCACCTTGCCCCTGGACAGCCAACAAACTTCTGCATGTAACAACAATTATGTGAAGTTTGCCCCCATCTCTTGGCATAAAATAGCAAAAACCCTTGAATTAACTTGGCCCAACTTTTATAAAGATTACCATTTTTACTGCAACTGAAAGAACATTGCTGAGCTCCTCTGGCATCTTCTTAGCAGTCAATGCCTGTCTGTGGATCATACAATGGTTGCTGTGGGGGCCACTTCTTGTACCTGTGTCACAAGCCTGCTATGCCATCCTGTCACGAATCGTGCTCCATTGATGAAAATTCCAAAACAACATCCTCCATCGAGGCCTGTGTCTTGGACAAAATTATTTAATAGTGTAAAAACCTCTTTGCCAGTGGCTCCTGTTGGAAGTGGATTGGCAAAACAGAAATTCCTCTTTTAATTCTGTTGCTGTAGCAAAACTAATATACACCAGTAGCTGTTCAGCATTTAATATATTGGTAGACTCATCTATCTGAATTGAATAATATGGGCTCTGGCTACCTCTTTCTTGGAGCTGCTCTTTTACATCAGTGGCCATCTCTGGAATACGGCATGAAAGTGTGTTGTTAGAAAGTAGGATCATGTCTAGCTGTGATGTTGCTTTCTCTCCTATAATTACCGCACACGTATCCTTTGCAGCTGGAAGTAGTAACGTCTCACCTATGTTGTACAGCTTACGAGGTTTAGCAATGTGCAAAGCCACATGGTAAGAAGCCTCAGTTGCCTTCATGTTAAGTGTTTGTACACTTCAGCTTTTTTTGTCCTGTTAACTCATTGAGCTTCCTCTGAAAAAACTCTGTGGGTTTAGATACTAAGGTAGGGTGTCTTTCAAGATGCCAGGGTAGCTTGCATGGCCCTTGATGCATGCTCATGACTCCCTTGGCTGGTGTGCTTCCTAGTTTGAGAATCGCTGATCTCCACCAATTGCCAGTAGCCTGGAAAGGCCACTTCAACAGCCAAGGATCACTAGTTTGGAAGGTACCCCAGTCACCTCTCCTCCTTTCTCCCCACTCTTCACTATGCCCCAACTATGATAGAGAGAATTATGCAGTACTTTCTATTCCTGTTGTGACTGAATCATCCATAACAGCAAATCTAGTAGGACAGGGTCAAGGTTTTGTGATTATATGAGCATGAATCGTTCCTTTCTTTCACTAGAGGAACCTTAACCCTGCACTTCCTGCATTTCTAACTATTTTTTAATAACATCTAATGTTCCTGAAAGGTAATATACACTCAAACACTAATATGTGCCTGTAACCTTAACTTCCCCTTAACAAAAATATTTTTTTGGTATGTAAATATCCTTGTTTTTAAAAAATAATCCTAAAATCTGCTGGCCAGGAACCCTATTTCTGCAGACTCTAGGAGATCCACAAAAGAGGAGGTCCAAACCATAAGACTTTTGGATGTCAGGCAAAGCATCTCCCCTTGTCTACTGACCGCAAGTCTCCTGGTAACCAAAGTTCCCACCCAGGGCCCTGTGCAAGGAACTCCTGATACTGCAGACCACTTCAGGCATTTAAAAAGGGACTCTCACTCCTGCAAATCTTTACAAGTCCTCATGATCAGGCCCTTTAGAGTATGTCTATACTTCAATTAGACACCTGCCAGCTGACTCAGACTCATGGGTCAGGGTTCTAGAGCCTGGGCTCCAGCCCCAACCTGAATGTCTACACCACAGTTAAACAGCCCTTTATCCCAAGCCCTACAAGCCTAAACCAGCTGGTACTGGCCAGCCACGGGTTTTTAATTGCAGTGTAGACATACTGTTAGGTGCAGAGAAGTGCAGCTCCCACCTTGTTGACCTCCTTCTCAGACCTGAAGAAATGGGGCTCTCCTTCGAAGGTCAGCAAGAAGGTTGCTGGAGAGAATGTTGCTGGAAGAAGGCTTTGGGGTCAGCAGAACTGGTGGGGGAGAAAGAGCTTCCCTTCACCTCTTACTGCTCCCTTGTCTCCGTGGAGGAGATTGCAGGTATGAACCCCTTCCCTAATGCCCTTCAGGCCCTGTGTATGGAGTTTGAGTCAAGCTCTTTGGGGCAGGGATTATCTCTCACTTAGTTTGTTAGGCACCCTGCACAATGGCACTCCAATCTCAATTGTGGTTTGTAGGTGCTACGGTAATATAAATAACAGAGTTCTTCCACCTACACAACCCTAGTGCTTCTCCCTGACAGCCTCCAGTCCCCACCCACTTTGAGTCTTGTGGGGCTCGGTGGGAACTGTGTGTGGGGCAACTCTATCCATTGCAAGCCTTTGGCAGCTCATCAGACCCTCCTTGTGTTCTTTAGGGAGCTCATGGACTTCCCCAAATATGAACCTTAGTTTTCTTCTCAGGACCTCAAACCACCTGGTATCCTCATTAGATTCCTTCAGCCTCCCCCCACAGCCATAGTAGCCTCTTCATTTCCAAATGATCCAGAATATGCTCCTGTGCCCCCAAATGATCCAAAATAGCCTTGTCAGTCCCCAATGAGACCAGATAGGAGTGGTGGGGACTAAGAAGCCTTCTGTGGGGGGAGTTTTTTTCTTAATTATTATGCGTCAACATGCTTCAGGGGCCCTTTCTTTTTTTTCTCTTTCCTCTTCCTACTTTTTTCCTACCACTGTGGCCTATCATTCTTTGAAGACTGCTGACCAGTGTCACTGCAAGGAAGGGTGAACCTGTTGAGGATAATGAACAGCTGACCCAAACCTTTGCCCATCTCTTATACTGGACTCAGACTTTTCTGTAGTTTGAAAATGGGTTGGTAAGCTTTTTTTGTACAATATTTTTTTCATATTTGCAGGATTCTGTACTTTCTGGTTCCATCTGAAAGCACAAGCACCAAAACACTGCAAGGAAAGATTGGTCTCATGATTCTGACCTACATGTAGGAGAATCTCATGAGACCTCCAGCCCAGTTTTGCAGACTCAACAATTTCAGTTTAAGCATCCAGACTGCTGGAGGCTTGTCTGAATAGAGCCAAAGATTAAACTTCAGAACTTTTTGAAGTTAAATAATTGCTAGTTGGATTGCTATTCTTTGAAAAGACCCTCCACAAGCTGAGGGGGAAGACATATACATTCTGCTACGTGGGAAATTTGACAGAATTGTTCACACAATACAGAACTAGAACTTTGTGAACTATATAGCAGAACTCATTTTGAATTTGTTACAGGCTCAGATCCAATTAGTCAACTGGTTTGTTGGTGTTCATGCACATTTGGAGAGGACATGAACTTGACTTAGTCTCACACAGGAATTCTATGAAATATACAGTTTCACTTGGTTTTAGCAGGAGTAACATAGCTCTTTTGGCTGAGATTTATTTCGTGGTAATGGAATCATGCAAAGGTGATATTCAAACAGAAACATATGGGCTGCAAACTCAGGTGGATAAAAGCCAAAGACCATGTACATACAATCTTCTGCAAAGCAAAATGAGGTTTTTTTACATTTCTTTCGAACCTTGCTAAAAAGTTCATTGATATGTTTTGAACCCACAAAATCTGGTCAGGTTTGAAATGTACTTAAACATCAATTCCCATCCTATTTGTACTTTCAATAAAATTGAAGCTTTCTTTAGTCTACCTTTTAAAAAAATATATTTTACTGAATTATTTTATGTTGAAACCCCCCATGCTGCCAGCACTCAGACATAAATCTGGTCAAAGGCAATATGCTTAATAGAGAGAGGTCCAAAATGTAACCCCCCAGTTTTGGTAAGTTATCCAAACCTTGGGTCTCAGGCCCATATCTCTACTAAATATGGTTTTGCTAAGGGCTTTAATTACAAAATTTATAAAAAGATAATTCTTAATACTGATCTCCAGAATCTCCCATGATGTTCACTTTGTCTGGGTGACTTTTTTTAATAGCATACAGGGTAATCAACTTTCTCAATGTCCTCTTTCCAAAAGTCATCTTCATCATGTTGCCAATCCACTCCTTTCCCAACCCCTACTCTTTCACTGAAGTTTACCAGCTGTCAGAACTTACACAGGCCGATCTTTGTTTTGGTTTTGCTAATGTTAGGATTTTTTTTTGTAAAGGTGAGTTTTCTCTTATTGCCACCAGATGTCACTAAAATCCCTGTTTAAAATAAATGTTCAGGCTGGTAACTGATGATGAATGGGAGTGATCTATAGAAAGATGCTACCTGAGTTTACAAGGGAATTGTTCAGTCTATGGAAGGTAAACTCTAGATCAGTCCTTCAGCAAGTCTCATAATAGAGCTCAGACGAGCAGGATTCAGGCACCAGTCTGTAGAGCTATCTTGCCTTGTGATTTAAACCTGTGTATCATACGTTGGTTTATCCATCCACTGTGGTGGAAATGCAAGTTAAGATAGGATCTGTCGATGGATTCATCAGGGTTTCAAAGTCTAATATACCCAGCAAGTTTTTTGCTTTTCCCTGTGAGCCTGGAACATGCCTGGGGGATCGTCACCTCAGTTAAGCATAAGCCCTGAATGGCATCACTGAGATGGTCAGAATTGAAATTCCTTCAAATATGGGAGCCAAAAATTGAAAGGAAAGAACTGCGTGTCTTGACTAAAATCAGTGTCATGAGTTCACCTAGGATGGGATTTTTTTTCTCTCCCCCCTTTCTTGTGGTTCATTTGCGACCATCCAGGTGTCAGTCTCTCTGTGTTAGAGAGACCTAGGAGGGACGAGGGTGCTGGTAGCGTGAGCCTCAAAAACAAATGTTAAAGAACTGTTGTCTCCACTTCCACCTCCTTCCTTCGGAAGAAAGAAAATCATGGAAATTAAAGCAGCTAAAATCCAACCATGTCACTCATGAATTTCTTTAATGGCTTATTCTTCCTTTCTGCATCAAGTTCAAGAACCTCCACCTCACATTTATGGCTTTATACAACTCTATGCATACTTACAACTCAGCCTGCTTTTCTTTCCACACTCTCTCTAGTCCCTTCTCAACTTAATATTCTCTTTGCCACCTTTTCCAACTCTCAACTCTTGGCCTTTTTTTTCCTTACTGCCCAATTTGAAGCCCTGGCTATGAAATCTGCCTTTATTCTTTGAATTTTGGAAGAGTTCTGATCCTGAGCTTAGCTTCATGCCTATGTCTATAATGGGACCACTTTACCTCTGTGAAGGGAGGTTGCTTTTTTTTATGGTAGGGTTTTGTTACTCTTCTGTATCTTTTATCTCAGTGTTTGTGACATTTCTTCTTTTAAAAAAATCAGGAGCTACAACATGCAAATTAGAAGCAGCAAATTCTTTTAAAAATATGTGAGAACCAAGGCCCTAAGCTCAAGAATTTTAGTCATTGTAACGTGCCGTCTGCTTACATTCTATAAATTGCTATCAAGGGCTAATGTTTAGATGTTTAAATGTGGAAAAATTAGATTGCATTTTCTAGGTGTCTTTTCAATATGCAAGCTGGTTTATGAATGGCGACAGAGATATATAATTAGATAAATGACTTGTTCTTGAAGTTTTAGAATATGACTTTGTTCCTGCTGGAATTATATGAACACATGTCCCACCTGGTTGTGGAGAAAAATATAAAATAATGATGGGTGATTCTAACAGTTGAGCTCTCCAGCTGATATAAATAAGCATGCAAAACCAGAGTGTCATCTGAATTCATGCCTTTCCCCCCACAGGTTGGCTCAGCAGCTTTTGCAATGTAGTGTTTGATACAAAATTTAAAGTTAGAAAACAAGTTTTTAAAAATTATATAGGAACAGAGAGGGCATCAAGCTTCTCCAGACACAAAGATCATGGCCTGCTTGTATCCTATGGTGGCACAACTATGTAATCTTTCCTTGGACCCCCAAATAGAACTTAATTGAAAAGATGGGAATTTCTTTTATTGAACAAATGCTGTTGAAACAATTTGACATGCAAAAGGGCAGAGGCAAAGTTGCGTAAGCATCCTTAAGTTTGGTATTTCCTGACTTGTGGATGCTTAACAAGGCAAACTTAAGAGAATGTTAAGGGTTGGTGGGTTTTTTTTTTTTATGGAGTATTATATAGCTGTAGGATTATTGTGCCATCATGTCATAAAGCATTGGTCAGACTGAATTTGGAGCGCAGTGGATGTTTGCCTCTGTTTGAAGAAAGATTATAATGAAAGCGGAGAGAACGCTGTGTGTCAGGTAGTCATTCTCAAACAATAGTTTGTGACTCATTGAGCACATGCTGATGCCCACAAAGAACTAGAAGGTCATATGATACTGGCTGCTGCTTTTATGGGAGTCCAGTTTTAGAGCATGCTGCGAGACCCCCCTATTTAGTAAAGCTTTCCCACCTAACTGACCTCATTCTAAAATAAAGAAGGACTTCCTAAAACCTCAGAAGGTTGTGGAGCAGAATCCTCTGTACATTGCTACAAGCACTGCCAGGCAGATCAGATTTACCTGTGCAGTCTTAGATGCTACAATCAAGGGCATTTTAGAAAAATCACAGGTAGATTAAAGAGAGAGTAAAATCCTGGCTCTACCGGAGGCAACTGGAGGTTTCACTTCAACCGGATTTGGATTTCATCTATAGCATAGTTAGTTTTATGCTTGTAAGTATCCAATTACACTTTCTGGGAAGGGAATTTGATTATACTTTTTTTAAAGATGTGTATTTGTCATGGGTTCTTCTGCATGGGAGTGTTCTTGCTCTACTTGAGCACAACACTCATTTCTACAAACTATTAGTAATTTTCATTTTTTAATGGTTAAAATATTTTGAAAGATAAAGAGGCAGGACTTGGAAGAGTTGGAGTCTGAGTTCTAGACATTAGGTGCTGCTGTCACAGAGAGGCCTTAGCTGAGATTCGAGCCCTATTGTTCTGGGCACGGTACAAAAACATAGTGAGAGAGAGTCCATGTCCCAAAGAGCTTACAACTGAAATAGACAAGACAGGCAAAAGATGATGATGAGAATTGCCTAGAGTCAGCAAGTCAGTGGTAGAGCTGGAGGTAGAACCGAGGCCTCCTGACTCCCAGGCTTATTAGGCCAGCTGTCGTCCTGTAATGAGCAAATTCTCTGCCTAGCACTCAGCTTCAGTAGCAGTGATGGGCTCAGTGGAGGAGCTTGTGGGTTGGAGGCAGGAATCTTCGTCTTCAAGCCTGCAGCTCTGAATAGCCCTACAGCTGCTCCTCCGAGCTCCCCTGGGCATCTCTAATGCCACCCACAGACAGGGAGAAAGGGAGGATCTGGAGAGCAGCTACTCTCTAGCCTTAGTCTAGTCTCACCCTTATGGACTGTCAGTCGGGAGTCTCCATGGAGCAGGGTTCCATGCTGTGTAAGGGGTGCATATCTCCTGTATGACTCCTTTATACTTGCAGAGTGGAATGGCACTAGTTCTATTGTTAGGGAGACCTCCATAGCCCCCCAAAAGATGCTTACATTTGCCCCAATGTCCTGCTACTTGGTTATACAACCGTGAAACACAGAACACCTTCCACTGGAGAGTTCTACAGAACAGCGATGGAAACCACTGTCAGGCAGCAGGAGTCAAATCCATGACACATAAAATATCCAATGGAAAATTAAACCTCATTATCATCAGCCAACTTCATACTGGAGGATCATATTCATAAGTACACTCTAGATATGTTTTCACTACATAATTTTTCTATTCTATATAGGTTCTTATCCTATGCTTGCCACTGTAGTATGAGTACTTTCCAGTAGTACGTTAACCAATGACTAGCCTCTTTTGTCATGTGGTGTTTTGTTCTCTCATCCTCTCCCCAGGAGAAGAAATGTGTCCAGTGGAGAGTTTTGTTTTAGGATTTTTTTTTGAGGGGGGGGGGGGGAGTTGTTTTAAATATACACATTGCTATATCTTTGTTAGAGAAAGCAAAATGAAAGAAATGCTCCTTGCATTTGGAGTGGAAGGTGGTGAGTTGTGCTAGCTCCTAGGGGAGTTCATTCCACAGTTGGACTGGCCACCAAGGAAGTTCTGTCTCCTGCACAGACAAGCTTTATTGTTTATTGTAGAGAGTGCCAAAAGCATAGTTGTTGACCGGTCTTTAGGATATCCTGGGCCCAGAGCATAGAATGCCTTGAAGATAAGGACTATGACCTTGAATTTGATGTAAAATTCTATGAGATGAGGACAGGTTTGATGTGTTCAATGTAACCTGTGTTGCTGAGGATACGTGCTGCAGCGTTCTGTAGTACTTAGCTTCCTAAGTACTGAAGGCTTCATGCCCATGTATATCACATTGCTGTTGTAGTCCAGCTGAGAAGTAATGAAGGTGTGAATAAATGAGGCAAGGTTGTTTGTTCACCAGGATGGATCAGAGTCTCTTAACCAACTGGGGATGATAGAAAGCATTACTCATTGATGCTGTTATGTGAGAGCTTAGCATCAGTGAGGAATCCAAGGGTACTCCCAAATGACAGACTAAATTGACCAATTATAGATATGTACCTTCAACCAAAGGAGACGAGTGACAACTATAGTGATGTAGGTGCAGTTTCTCAACGCTATGCGTTGGGTGCATCCCTCCAGGGACCTTTGCCACCTCTTGAAAGTAAGACAGCAGAATCTCATAGTCAACAGTGTCGAATATTGCAGAGAGGTCCAGGCGGATGTAAATGGATGTCAGATAAAAATAAATAATAATGGCTTGTCCCTCTGAAGTGTCTGTCTTAATCAAAAAGCATTTTATAAACATTTTATTGAACTTCCCAGCACCCTTATAATGTGGATGAGGAAAGAGAGAGACAGAAGTCCGGTGGCTTTGCCCAATCACATAGGCAGGCTGGAGCAGAGCTGGAAATTGAATCAAGGTCTTCTGCACTGTGTGTCATCCACCTTATGGATTACATTAATCGACCTGAAAATCAAATAAAACCACCCCAAAAGCCTACCTTCACAAACAATACAGTCCTCAGTTAAGATTACAACATCCTCAAGTATGTTTTCAACATTTGAATAAAGGGATGAGGTTACAAACATGCAGACTCTTCCCTTATACGCAATATTAAAACAGGGCTTTATAGAAAATTGGCAAGTTGCTTATGAAGTTATTGGGCCACCCCTTGTTCTGTGGCAGTTACTTTGGTTAAACAATGTGTAATGATTGCTGTAGATGTTAGTGATTAGAATAAAACAAGATGAATAAGTATCTGTAAATAAAAATAGACCTATGTGAATATAGGCTCCCTGTAAACAGAAGCAACAAACACTGTTCAGCTGAGCAAATATCCATCAAGGGATGTAGTTGACATAGAAATAGCCTTGAGGAACCAGGTTAATATGATGATCTGTCTGCTAAAATGTGGAATTAATTCCAGTAATATCTGTCTGGTTTAACCTGTGAATAAGAGAAGGTGGTTAATTAAAAATAAACATTCCCAGACTAACAATGCACAACATGTTGGGGTATCATTTACAGAATCTAGCATTTCCTATTTAAAATAAATAAAAGCAATATTAATTTTCTTGCTGCTTCCCAATGTCAATATTTAACATCAGAATTGCTTTGACATCTGGACAGGTAAGCAGATACACATACAACCCACATTTGTCTTTATTAAAAAAAAAGCCATCTAAACAAAATTTAAGTTCACCCATTTTTGCCATGGAACTCCCATTGCTACCATGCCACCCACATTTGAACCTGCAGTCAGACATTTGCAGGTGCAAAACTACAACTGCATATTCAGAACGGGAATTTGTGTGCAATTTGTTCTATATCCTTAAATGCCACTCTTGTGTGCATAACACCATATGTGCAAATATATAAAGCCATAATAGGCCTGTGGCCTACTTCTCATGCAACAGTGGGGGCAGGTCTTCACTACGGGGGGGGGGGTCGATTTAAGATACGCAAATTCAGCTACGCGAATAGCGTAGCTGAATTCGACGTATCGGAGCCGACTTACCCCGCTGTAAGGACGGCGGCAAAATCGACCTCCGCGGCTTCCCGTCCATTCGGGGATCGATTGTCGCGTCCCGACGAAACGCGATAATTCGATCCCTGAGAGATCGATTTCTACCCGCCGATTCAGGTGGGTAGTGTAGACCTAGCCTGGGTCAAATTTGCAAAAGGACATTTGATCTGCGAGAGGCATGGAGTAAATAGTGCAGCAGCATTCAGCAGGATATCACACTGGAAATAAACTTTCCAGAAACATTATGCATGAGATGGAGGCAATTGATGAACTGGTAGCTTCTCCCTCTTCTCACTTCAAGGTCTCTAACAACTGGATCAGTTGTCCTCATGTCTTGCTTTGTATACTTCCCAACTTTAGTTTTGCAGGAACTTCTTATGCATGTGTGAGCACACAACTCTATCAGATAGAACATGGAACATTTATGCTCAAAATTTCACAAGTACAGCATTGCAAATGCACATCATATCTATGCTTTCACTGGCGCTGATGCAAAAAAAAAAAAATGTACTGACATTGCAGGGGCCTGAAAATGATCAAAATGAAACTTAGCAAAAACTTAGAAACTTTTCCAGAATCATTTTCATTGCTTTTGCATAGCCCTTTGCTCCACACCAAGGCGTTCACTGGGTGGATCTTATTGCCAGGAGAGGATGTGAAGGCCAAAATATAACTGTTTAAAAAAATAGATAAGTTCATGGAGGACAGGTCCATCAATGGCTATGTGATGGGGCGCCTGCCCCACACTGGGCTGTAAGTGGTTAATAGAGTCCTAGTGAGGCTGCACAGGAGGCAGCCAATCAGAAGGGCTGAGGGAAACTGCCAATGAGGGCCCGGCAGGCCCCTATAAAACGAGCTAGCACCCTGGACAGAGCAGTGCTGCAGGCAGAGACCCAGGGACCTAAAGGCAGCTCCTGGTGGGCTGCAGGGATCTGCATGCTGAGGCCCTGAGGCAAGGGCAAAGAGGTTGCTGGAGCCATGGGGAAGTAGCCCAGGGAAATCTACTGAGAAGTGAGAGGGAGTGTAGCAAGCTGTGGCCTTCTACAGCCCTCTCCCCCTCCCCCCACCATCACTGCAGATGAGGCTAGACAGTAGACTGTAGTCACCACTGAGAGAAGTGGCTGGACAGGGATTGCACAGACGTCCCCCGGAAGCGGGGAGCACAGTTGTGGCGTGGCCGGAGGGCTGTGTTAGTGAAAAGGGCACTGCAGTCCTTGGAGGGACGTGGGTCCAGGAGCAGAAGAGGTGATGGGCGGAGTACCACCAGAGCAGGGCACATTGGCTACCAGAGCTAATTCCCATATCTGCTATGTGGAGGCACGAGAGTGGTGGGTGAACCCATTACAGGTGACTAGCCAAGATGGTCAGTGACACTACCGCATACTCTGGTGTCCCTAAATCTCTGATTGCCAGAAGCTGGGACTGGATAATGGGATGGATTGCTTGATGATTGCCCAGTTCTGTTCATTCCTTCTGAAGCATTTGGTACTGGCCACTGATGGAAGACTGGCTATCCTGGGTCGTTTACCCCAGTGATCTTTCTTATGTTCCTATGTTACAAATGACACCTTTATTTTAATATTCTAAGAACTTTAAAAATCCTATTTTATTTTTAATCCCATGCAAAATCTAAATTTAGTCCATGGGATTGCAGTATCTGTCAGTTAGAAAACACAGTTATTAGGACCCCACTGTGCCCATATGTTTCTCTCCTCCCCCGACCCCCCAGTCATGTTTTTTATGTGAAGAACAAAAGACAACACTAGACACAGGAGAATCAGGCCTAGATATTGTTAAATGAAATATCCTTTGGACCATAGTGTAGTAAATTTATGTATCACTCCTGGTAAGGGATTATATGCAGCGCCAGGGAGGAGGACTGTCACCACTCCTCCAAGAACCAAAAACAACATGTGTGGAGTGATTAAGGTGAATCACTCTAGGTTGTAAACACCTCAATAGTGGTACCACCCCTCGGTGGTGTCTCTCAGATGGTAGTTCAAAGTAGGTTTCCCAGAGGCCAACAGACAAAGGGCTTTTGGCATAAAAAGGGTGCATTTAAACTGAGTCAGGACCTGCTTTCTGATCCAGCAAATGGATGGGGCCTTCTGTCTAAGGGGGTCCCAGTCTTTGCAGAAAGGTTGGAAAGATTTTGGCCTACTAGGGCCCCATAAGACTGATGGGTGCCCCAGTAAGCTTGAAGTGTGCATATAGGAACTTTTTAAATTGTTTTTTTCTGTAATGCTACCTTAAGAATAAATGTGCTTGTTAGAAAGAGCTGGGTGGTAACTCATAACTGCAGGCAATGCACTGTTCATAGCCCTCCAAGAGAAAGAAAAGCACAGGCTCTGGCCTTTAGGCAGACTGGCTTTCTGGGGGTATCACAGTATAAGGCAGGGAGCTGTGCAGCCTTAAAATTCCTGGTCAGGAAGGAGAGACACAGTCCCCACCTACGGCCAGGACGGCTGAGAGCCAGAAACTTAAATGGGTGCCCTGGAGGTGGGGAATACACGTTAAATTATCCATAAAGTCTGGCACAACGTGCAAGGCCTAGCGACTTGTATACACTGGGACTTCTAAAAATGTAAAGGAGAGTGAGAACCACTAGAGGGCTTCCAAACTATGCAAACTACTAAATTCCTATTCCCTGCATGTGGCACTTTGTGTAGTTATTTACATTTACATATAAAATGGGTATAAAATAATATCCAATTAGAATGGTAGCATTTTATATCCACTTTGCACAGAAAATGACTGTACAGGATCCAAGGCACTGGAACATAAGGCCCAATGACTTTATATTGTAATCATTATTCTTCAGAATTAACATCCAGTTGGGATGATTGTGGGAACATCTAAGAGGGACTGGAAGAAAAGGAACCCTCCTTCACAGCTCAGCAGTTTGCATGGAGTGGTTTCATAGCTACTCCACCGCCAATGCAGCTGGGACTTCTGTGTGCTCCCTACACAAGGGTTTTAATATGTGGATCCATGTAATGGCAGATCTACTGGCCACTTCTCTGCATTTCTCCAGCCATGCCACCGAATGCCTCTGTATGCTGGTCCCCTTGTGAAACGTAACTGGGATGGCTCTGTTTAAGTGACGAGATCATCAACATTTAAAAAATGGGACACCGGTTGCTCCCCACCCAGTGCGGATAATGCTTCACGCACTAACCCTTCATCTCACCATCTGGGCTGGTGATTCAGCTGGCAGAGACCTATTCCCCTTGGCTTAGCGGTGCTATGGGGCCCTGGCAGTGGTGGTGATGTTGCTGCTGGCTTCTGCCTGGAAATGCAACGGCCTTTCCTGGAGCCTCAGGCTGGAGAGAATGGCTTCCCAGATCCTGCTGAGGAGGAATGAGGGAAGCTGCTGAGCATAAAACCAGGAGCTTGGGTGTCCCATTTTAAGGTGCCAAATTTCCAGGTCAGACTGCTGAAAAATGGGAGAACTGGTCACTTTAGCTATGTGTTTTTCAGCCTGCGATTGAAGTGGAAAGGCCTGCATTTGGCTCTTGGTGGTGGTGGGTTTTTTTAATTTTTCTCCAATCTATCTGTAGCTTCAGCCCTGCATCCATTCATATTTGAAACAATAGCTGTGTGACATAATGTAATTAAAAAGAAACAGAGCTTAAATCCATCAGGGACAGTGGGGGACACTATAGAAGTGCTGATATATCTTACTATTGTCAGCTGTTTTAGTCCAGCTCCTGCAGCAAACTGAATCTAAAACACATATGCGCATGTAACCCACACACCTCGTGGGTGTGGTGTTCTGTCCCCTCTAGTGGCATCGAGACCACTTAGAGACTAATGAGTCTGCTACAGCCTTAAACTAAAAAGCACATGGTCCTTAGCTATGCAGTAGAGGCTCATGCATTTCATTCCGTAGGTCCCAGGTTTGATCCTGCCTGTTGGTGTTACATGTGCACACAGATTCATTCAGGTTTTTGAATGGATATTCACATGATTGCGCCTGTTTTAATGTCTTCATTGTTTGAATACCACAACATCAAAAATAGCTTGCTTTTCAGATCATTAACTTTACAAGTGTTTGCCTCTAGGATGAAATGACTGTTTGTTTATTGTGTGTGTTTGTTTCTTCCATTAATGGCTCTACTTTGCATGTCTTTAAAAAAAAAACTAAACGGCAGATGAGAATATTGGATATAGGCAACAGGAGAAAATCTTAAGCCACCATCCCCACCAGCTGCTTGGGTCTTAAGGATACTGAACAGCCCCTTTGTGTCATCAGCTCCTCAAGAACATCTCTGCAAGCCAGTACTTCTGGGAATGTTACTACACAAATGGCCAATCATTGTTGCTGTGGTTGTGTTCTGCTTTGGAAAGTGAGGAACTACATTTTAAAGTATAGCAGAAAATATAGGGTACTGCTGTTCATATCTGAGAAGTGGTTGATTAGAAAAGTATCCATCAAAATCATATGGTTCCAAACTCTTATCTGGATAAGCACAAATGATTGTCTGCTCAACTAAAGGTTGTCATAGCATAGATAAAAACATGTTTTAGATAGCACTGTCGTTGTGTAGAGCCCTTGTGATTTTTGCCTATGATAAACAGGTCCATACACACCAGCCCAGGAGAAGCAGGTGGGAAAAGGTAATAAAGTAAAAAGTGTGCTTACCAGCCGTGAACAGGGAGTTTATCATGAGGTTCTGGAAAGTAGAAGGACCTTCATGACCCTAAGGATGTCTGACACAGACAGCATATGGAGGCCATTCTAAGCAACAGAAGGAGAAGGCCAGCCAAAGGCCTAGGATAACTGCTGCATGGGTGGGTCTACTCAGATGACCCCTCTGAGTGTATTTATGTCATTATATTTCAGTGTTAGCCACACTCTTCTTAAATCACAATTTCTTTCTTGAGTAACTGAAAGGTATGGAGTGTAACAAGTGTGTGATTTCTGACTGTTAAATTATTTAACAAATAATCTGGGGAAGCTCTCCAGGAAGGTTTGGGAACTGTCTCCTAGAGGTCTAGAACTGTAATTGGTTTGAGCAGGAGCCCTTTCTCTCTCTCTCTCAGGGTATGTCTACACAGCAAAGAAAAACCCGTGGCTGGCGCATACCAGCCGACTTGAGCTTATGGGGCTCGTGCTGCGGGTTCAAAGAATCATAGACTTTAAGGTCAGAAGGGAGCATTATGATCATCTAGTCTGACCTTCTGCACAACACAGGCCACAGAATCTCATCCACCCACTCCAGTATCAAACCCCTGACCTATGTCTGAGATATTGAAGTCCTTAAATCATGGTTTAATACTTCAAGGTGCAGAGAATCCTCCAGCAAGTGACCCGTGCCCCATGCTGCAGAGGAAGGCGAAAAACCCCCAGGGCCTCTGCCAATCTGCCCTGGAGGAAAATTGCTTCCCGCCCCCAAATATGGTGATCAGCTAAACCCTGAGCATGTGGGCAAGACTCACCAGCCAGACACCCAGGAAATAATTCTCTGTAATAACTCAGATCCCACCCCATCTAATATCCCATCACAGGCCATTGGGCATATTTACCGCTAATAGTCAAAGATCAATTAATTGCCAAAATTAGGCTATCCCATCATACCATCCCCTCTATAAACTTATCAAGCTTAGTCTTGAAGCCAGATATGTCTTTCGCCCCCACTGCTCCCCTTGGAAGGCTGTTCTAGAATTTCACTCCTCTGATGGTTAGAAACCTTCATCTAATTTCAAGTCTAAACTTCCTGATGGCCAGTTTATATCCATTTGTTCTTGCATCCCCATTGCTACTGAGCTTAAATAATTCCTCTCCCTCCCTGGTATTTATCCCTCTAATATATTTTTAGAGAGCAATCGTATCTCCCCTCAGCCTTCTTTTGGTTAGGCTAAACAAGCCAAGCTCTTTGAGTCTCCTTTCATAAGACAGGTTTTCCATTCCTCGGATCATCCTAGTAGCCCTTCTCTGTACCTGTTCCAGTTTGAATTCATCTTTCTTAAACATGGGAGACCAGAACTGCACACAATATTCCAGATGAGGTCTCACCAGTGCCTTGTATAACGGTACTATCACCTCCTTATCTCTACTGGAAATACCTCACCTGATGCATTCCAAGACCGCATTAGCTTTTTTCATGGCTATATCACATTGGCAGCTCATAGTCATCCTGTGATCAACCAATACTCCAAAGTCCTTCTCCTCCTCTGTTACTTCCAACTGATGCGTCCCCAGCTTGGGTTGTTTCATTGCTGTGTAGATTTCCAGGCTCGGGCTCCAGCCCAAGCCCTGGGACCCTCCCACTTCAAAGGATCCCCAAGCCTGGAGGTGCCGGTGCCTAACTCATTTCCTCAAAAAGCAGCGTAGGCATCTAAGCTGCCTTTCTTCTGGCAGTGAGTTCCCACCTGTGGGTTGATAAGCAGAGACAGGCACCTCTCTGCAGCCTGGACTTAGGTGCCTATCTCCAAGAGAGGGGCAAGACTTAGCATGCACCCCTGTTGTTGGCATCTCCCATTGGCTAGCTTAGGTGGGGAACCACCTAACATGCTGGCATTTGTAGATTGTATTCTAAGGGTACGTCTACACTTACCGGAGGGTCCGGCGGCAGGCAATCGATGTTCTGGGATCGATTTATCGCGTCTGGTTTAGACGCGATAAATCGATCCCGGATCGATCCCGGAAGTGCTCGCCGTCGACGCCGGTACTCCAGCTCGGCGAGAGGAGTACGTGGCATCGACGGGGGAGCCTGCCTGCAGCGTCTGGACCCGCGGTAAGTTCGGACTAAGGTACTTCGAATTCAGCTACGTTATTAACGTAGCTGAATTTGCGTACCTTAGTCCGAAGTGGGGGCTTAGTGGGGACCAGGCCAAAGGCACCTATCTCTCCCCATTCATGGTATAGTGATCCTAGGCATCTAACTTGGCTTTGTAGATCAGTGTTCCTCTGATTTCCCCAGGCCCCTAAAAGTTAGGTGTTGAGATGGCCAGAAATGTCCTCACAGAAGATGGGTGCTGAGCACCTTTGAAAAATTGGTCCTTTAGTCGCTGAACAATGTACTTCAAGAGAACATAGCACTGCACCTCCTTCCTCTTGTTTCAATAGAGGCTAGATTAGGTAACTTTCAGGGCAGGCTGCAAAGCTGATCTGTGTTCCTGAGCTTTTAGTGAGGAAGCAGTTTGAGGAATATTGAGGGAGGGTCCCTTAGGGAAGTTGTACTATTTTGTCGGCTGCGTTTTTATTTTTGGGGAGTTGGTTTGGATAGACTAGTCCTTACACGTTGGATTTTTATCCATTGGTATGTGTATTTTAAAGATTTGTATAGATGAGTAGCCCCTTAGAAGAGATGCTTTTCAACTCTATTTATATAAATACCATATTATACACATTATTATATTGCCTATTTTATTTTTGACACCTTTAACTATAGATGTGTAAAAAGAATCTAAACTATAGAATATATTTGAAATATGACACAACAGGGATTTCTGTGCCCTCCCCCAGCCCCTGTTTGTTTATTATTCATTTTCATTTGACTTCTCAAATACTGCCACAACAAACAGTACGCTCAGTATACCAGGCTTTTTTCCTGGTGACTAATCCATGTCCCTATGAATGTAATAATGCATTTCAATAGATGTGAACCTACGTAATATTTAATTTTATAAAAAGACGTAGATGGCCTTGCCCAGTCATCTAGTAGGAAGGAGAATGACAGTTAAAAGAGCTCTAATTTTGGACTGAGAGAGCTGTGGAGGCAGCACTGTTTTAGCTCCTGGTGGAACTGAATTTCCTTGTGTCTTTCTCTGGCACTTGGATACCCTCCTCATGCCTCCTGGTTGGCAGGAGAAACTGAACTCTGGAGGGAATTGCGTTCAGCCCATCTTGTGGGGGATTGTGTTTTGAGCATGGCTTGGGGTGGCTTTATGGAAAGGGAGTGTAAGAGGGAAACAGAAAAGGTTGCATCTTGGATTGGCATAATTCGCCCCAAATGAGAATATATTGGCATGAGAGTCCATGCATTTCTGGGCCTCTCCTGCCTGAAAATTACTAGATTGAAAGGCTGCTCATCTCTCTCTCTCTTTCTCTACACATCCAGTTGTGCTTGAAGAAGAAAACATGCAGCTGGCTTTTTCTCTCTGGCTCACTAGTGGTGTCTGCTTCTGCTTGTTTTTGCATGCCGAGCACTGTTTTCTTGTTTTCTGGCCTTAGTCCAACCTCGGAGAGCACCACCTGCCCTTAATGTGTAAACTTTAAAATCTACATTAAACTGCGCATGTATGTGCTCAATCTCTCTCCAATTTTACATTTAACAACAACAAAAAAGCTTGATTTGTCTCTCTCTCTCCCCTCCTCACCCTCCCCTCCCCCCCCCCCTCCCCGAGGTGCTGGGTACTTGAAGCTCCCACTGACTTCAACTTTCAAATCAGGCCAAGGTATTTAAAGGAATCTGTTGCTGCTTAATGGCTTTTCTCCTAGAGTTGCCGCAGACTACAAGTGTATCACATATTTATCAGTAACTTTAAGGATGACTAGATTTAATTTATATCATTCCTCCATAAAACAAGGAAATGAAAGTCAAATACTTTGTCTTTGCTCCTGGAATTACACAATAAATCAGATTTCAAACAATGCAAACAAGATATAGATTAGCAAAATGTTCCCTTCGGTAAAATTACCTGTACTTCAGTGTCATTCAGTGAAACACATTGAGTAATTTGTCACATTAAAATGAGATAAACTAAAACACAAAATTAGGACTTTAATTCAAGTGAATACTGTAGATGTCTAGAAATTCACTGAGACGAGGTGGGGGAGGTAATATCTTTTATTGGACCAACTTCATTGCTTGAAAGTTTCTCTCTCACCCTACACAGAGCTCTTCATCAGGTCTGGGAAAGGTATTGAGAGTGTTACAGTTAAATACAAGGTGGAACAGATAGTTTAGCATAAGTAGTTAGCACATTGTCACATATTCACCACTTCACCTTGAATGGTCCCTTAGAATATGTGCTAACTATTTATGCTAAACTATCTGTTCCACCTTGTATTTAGCTGTGGCACTCTCAGGCCTTGGCTACACTTGCAAGTTACAGCGCTGTAAAGCCTCCCCCAGCGCTGTAACTCACTCCCCGTCCACACTGGCAGGGCACTTACAGCGCTGTATCTCCCTGGGTACACCGCTGCAGATACTCCACATCTCCGAGAGGAATAACAGCTGCAGCGGAGTGGCTACGACTCACGGGTGTGAGTGTAAACGCTTGCAGCGCTGTACTAATTACCTTGTCAAGTGGCCAATCCTCTCCATTGTTGTGACCGGCTGCAGGAATGCGGAAGTGCCGGTTTCAAAGCTCCTACCACAGAGAAAAGCAAACAGTTTGCAGCTTGCTTTGAGTGAGTAAATGAATGAGCAGGGGGCCGGGAGTTCTGAACTTGCAAAATAGAGAGCTGACATGCTCCAAAAAGCACTCTCTCTCCCCCCACACTCCCTGTCACAATCCACCCCTGCCCCCCGTTTTGAAAAGCACGTTGCAGCCACATGAATGCTGGGATAGCTGCCCATAATGTACCGCTCCCAACACAGCTGCAAATGTTGCAAGTGTGGCCACACCACTGCGCTGGCAGCTGTCAGTGTGGACAGACTGCAGCGCTTTTCCCTACTCAGCTGTACGAAGACAGGTTTACCTCACAGCACTGTACAGCTGCAAGTGTAGCCAAGGCCTCAGTACCTTTCCCAGACCTGAGGAAGAGCTCTGTGTAGCTTGAAAGCCTCTCTCTCACTAACAGAAGTTGGTCCAACAAAAGATATTACCTCACCCACCTTGTCTCTAATCTCCTGGGATCCATACGGCTACAACAACACTGCATAGAAATTCACTGTTGATCAGTCAGTATGCTGGTAATCTGCTGCCTTTGATCGGCACACACTTCTTTTGTTTGATATCTGTGGGAACTGTAGCCAAGGATTATAGCTTTCTAATAATGCTTATCAATTCCACAGTACCATCCATCTGAAGATCTCAAAGTACTTTACATCTATGAATATAGTCACATAGCAACCTAGTGAGGTAGGTAGTGTTACACCCACGTTTACAGAAAGGAGGCACAGAGTTAGGGCTTGGCTACACTGGCGCTTTACAGCGCTGCAACTTTCTTCCTCAGGGGTGTGAAAAAACACCCCCCTGAGTGCAGCAAGTTACAGCGCTGTAAAGCGCCAGTGTAAACAGTGCCCCAGTGCTGGGAGCCACGCTCCCAGCGCTGTAAACTAATCCCCTCGTGGAGGTGGAGTACCTGCAGCGCTGGGAGAGCTCTCTCCCAGCGCTGGCGCCGGACCACACTTGCACTTCAAAGCGCTGCTGCGGGAGCGCTCCCGCGGCAGCGCTTTGAAGTTTTGAGTGTAGCCACGGCCTTAGATAACTTGCTGAAGGTAACAGAGGAAGTTTGTGGCACAGCACAGGGATAGAATGCTACTCTCTTGACTCCTAGTGCAATGTCTTCACAACAAGACCATCTTTCTGACTCTGTGTATGGAAACTAAAGATGAACTGAGAATTTGGGACTAGACACTGGGAATCTTGCCTTTGTTTAGTATAGTACAATTAGTTTCCTGAGTTCTCTAGCCCAGTGTTTTGTGCTTGAGAGAGAGAAAGTTTGTAAAATAACTCCTACCATCACTGTTAGCATTCCTCCCTTTCTTTAGAACATATGCATTCTCCTCCAAAGCAGGGCATGTGTAATCTCAGCAAAGGTTACATGCACCCTGCTAGGTCTGGATTAGGTACCAAAATGCGATGAAGTGGCTAGAATTACATTTCTACCTCTAGCCTTCTGAATTGGTTCCCTGCGGTCCCAGAATGGCAGGATGAAGTTCACAGAAAGCCCCTCCAAGGTACCAGCATCAACATTTTTACATGGGGAAGTTTTGTTGTTGTTTTTTATTTTAAATGTAAATCTGCTTTTGTGGTTTTAACATCTCTTCCCCTCTTGCCTTTCTTTATTATTATTTTTAAATGTTCTCTTATAATTCTGCCTTTGTGTTTACCGCACCAAGTGTGGCCTTTTGTCTCACAAGAGCAGGTTCACTCCCTTCCTTACTTGACACATGCTGCTGAACGTGGTTGTGTTCTTACTGTGCAGCGGATCTATTCATGGTTTTACGAGTGGAGAGGACTGTTTGCCATGTGAAGCCCAGCAGGGCTAATAGCATATTTTTTTCCTGAGCTATTATCCCATCGGATTACCACCTGCCTTTTTACTATTCTGCAGGCTATTTACATGGTCAGCTGATAAGTGATAGGTAAGCTTATTACTAATTGAGTTCTTTTTTAGGAGCTCAATTTGGGATGGACAAACCACACATAATGCAGTGAGAGTAATT
The DNA here is from genome assembly GCF_028017835.1 of Emys orbicularis. Taxonomy (NCBI): domain Eukaryota; kingdom Metazoa; phylum Chordata; order Testudines; family Emydidae; genus Emys; species Emys orbicularis. The sequence goes on along the minus strand of NC_088683.1, from coordinate 258,676,175 downwards.
CTATAGCACCGTTGGAAACTTTTTAGTATTTGAGTCAAGTTGGGGAACAGACTGAACAGTTAACCCAGTAAATTAGAGGTAGCTGTAGACTAAATATTTTACCTAATGAAGAAGTCCTGTATTGCTGTGAGAGAGCGCTCCATAGATACACTGCTGTATGTAGCATAGAAGTGCTAATGAACGAGTGCTGTAACTGAGTTTGTGGAGTCATATGGATACTCTGACTGTTTCCCAGATTTACTTCTTCAGGCTGAAACTTCAGTGCTTTGTCTGTCTTAAGATGAATTCTCTTTTAAAAACTCCCCCGGTCTAGGACCGCTGCAGAGCCAGCTAAACTCTGCCCCATTCCTCTCATAGAAACCCCTGGCGAAGGGGATGTGTTGAGGGTAGGCTCCTATGCTCCATAACAACCACAGGGGCCATAGCAGCAGGAGATACTAATCAGGGCAGCCCTCAGGCTGCTGTAGCCTCCTCCAGGGGCCAGGCTTGGGAGGCTCCACAGCTGCACAGTGATGAATTCTCTTCACATCGCTATCATCATCATTACACTGTACTAGAAACACACTATGTATTCCTTAATACAATTAACTACATAGGTGAAAGTGTGCACGCATACATTTTTGTCATCTTATAGAAAACTCAACTAGTACTCTTAACTTTCAGATTGGCAGTGTATATAAGAAGCAGGCCTAGTCCTCATATTCAACGCCCTTAGTGGGCTAGGATTTGAATACTTAAAGAGCCACCGCTTTCCTTCCACCACCCAATGGACACTTGTTCTATAGGTCTGATGCAGGCGATGGCACACAAGCAGAAGTTTATTGGAGCATGTGATGGGCTTTGAGTGAAGGAGACCAGTCTGTATGGGAGTGCCACAGGAGATCTGGATGGAGGATGTCATGTCACCAATTCAAGACTCCTTTTTTTGCATTAGCCTTCCCTCACTAGGGCACTGCATTGACAATGCAGGCAAACAGAGAGAAGAAAGATTAGATGATGGAAAAAAAGTATAGGGGGAAAAACGGGGGAAGGGAGAGACCATACAGACCTACAATACTACTTAGGGTGGTGCAGTAGCAGCAGATAATGTGCTCTCAGGACTTGCTGAAGCTGAACATTTCTTATTTGGGCCCTGGATTCATAGACGGTATGACCAGAAGGGACCAAGCTGGTGATCTACGTTGATCTGCAAAATATTGGCCATTGGACTCCCTCGAATGTATATAGGGTGATCAGTGCACCTAGCCAATTGTGAAATACTGTACATGGGGTGGGGAAGGGGGAAATTCACTTCTTGGCTTCTGCAGGCTTTATCTCTGACACTTTGATTGCCCTTGTCATTATCCTAGTCTGCATAGCCACACATGTTGTAAATGGTCATAAAATTATTCATCCCTTTCTATTAAATTCAGACACATTATTTGTCTTTTGCCTCAGTGATTTCACAAACTCAGTAAAGAAGAAAGAAAAACGCAATTTTTATTGGTGTTTTTTGAAGGCTACAGCTAGACGCATTGAAGGCATTTTCCTTTCACAGTAACATCACTCCGGCTGCAGTAAATGGAAAGTTACAAATCTTTTATCAAAAGTAGAGATGTGCACATTGTTTTTATTGTGCTATGTAAGTTCTAAGGGTGAAGCTCATTATTGAGCATACATTTGATTTCACTTCCCTATCAGAAGCTGCACGGGTCACATAATGATCAAACTGCATGAGAAAGGAAAGGAAGCCTGTGTCGTCTTCTGGTTGCTGTTTGAAAGTTCTGTTCCCGTGTGTCTAAGCAGCATGCTGGTTTCATTTTCATTGAAGTGACAGCAGTAATGCATCTTTAATCTAATTAACACAAAGTAGATATGAAAGGAAATGAGAAATATAATGTGGAGTTGCCATTTGAAGGCTCTTTTGAGCTGAGACATCTTTGCCACTTTTCTCTTCAGCAGCTATTTTGATCAGTCAATAGCATCATTATACAAAAGAGCAGGCATGAAATTGTGACCCCCTTGAAGTCAATAGCAGTTTTGCCATTGTCTTCAAGGGGGTATGGGTTTCACCCCCGGTTCCTGATTGCCCCCCAGTAAATCATAGAATTCCTATGTTAATGTATGAAAGTGTGGCTTAAAGTGGTGCCTGCAGCAGCCATATGCACATCACACCCAGTGAATACTGTGGGCATTAGCGAGGAGGAGCAGCACTGGCTGCCCCACTGCCCACTCAGCTTTGACCTTGCTGGCCCTCCCTCATGACAAGGGAGCAGTGGGGCCAAAACTGAGCAATGCTGTGACCCCTGTGCACTCACAAGGCCACTCACTCCATTTTGGCCTTGCCATGCTCATGCCCCTCCCCCTGACATGATGGAGAGGGCCGCAAGGCCTAACCTGAAGGGGCTATGGGGTGGCTAGTGCTCCTAGTGTTTGTGGGGCCAGTTTCTGCACCAGGGTTCCCCCCACCCCCTGGGGGCCTGCCCAGCCTCGCCTCTCTTCCAGCAGCCTGTGTCCCCTCTTAGGGATGGGAAGTGACACTGTACCTGGCAGGCCAGTCTTCAAGGTGGGGGCTGAGTGTGGTGTGGACTTGGCGGGCGAGGGGCTGAAGCCAGCAGCTACAGCAGGAAGGGTTCCACAGAGACTATTAACTTCTGGGCATGTTCCAGTGACTTAAGAGCATTTAACAAACCTTTGGAAGCTGAGCCCCTTCAGGAAAATGAAATTAATCTTGCCCCACCTCGTCCTCCCCTTGACATATCGCCATGTGTTGTTAAAGGCCTCCCCATGATAATTCATGCATCTTTTGGGCCTCCCTGACCAGTTCTTTGTGCCTCAGGAGTCACGTCCCCACACTTCGGAAAGCAAAGATCTTCATAATATGATAAATCCTCTTCTTTCTCACATGCTTTGATCAGCACTGTAATAACTAACACTGTCATTTAAATCCTCATCATTGGCATTTGTATTCGCACCCACTAAAATGAATGGTGGTAGTTCACCCACTTGTTTCAGGCTCTCTGGACACTCAAGCAGATATTTAAGGATCTGTTACACTCAGGTCCTATATTCCAAAATTTTCTTTTTAATCATAATAACTAGAGACTTACTTTAAAAAAAAAAAAAAGGAGCTGAATCTCTGGAGAACAACTGAGTCTTGTTTGTGGCCCACACTTTGGGAAATGCTGGTGTATGACTCAAATATCAAAGAAAGTGGATAGGTATCTAGTTCCCATAATACATTTGTGTAAGCGCAGAGTGGGGGAAATAATTTGGGGAATTAAAATCTAATGCTGACGCAGTACAATGAGATGAGGAACAAGGTACCATGGGAGAAGATAGTAAAGTGAGAGTGGCCACATTAGAATAGCTCCAATTAGACCTTCAAATGAAACTCTTCTCTTTGACTGCCTGCAAACTTCCTGTCCTTATCTTCTAATTTTTCCTTTAACCTTTGGATCTTTCTTTTTTCTTCAAGAGAAACATGGTTTTCAATCTGGAAAAGTTCTGTTCTCCCTTGTCCCCCTGGACAAAGGTGTCAGAGCTCAACCACTATGAGGGATTGCTCACTTTGGGGCAAAATTCTAGTCCCACTGAAGTCCATTTTCCATCCTGGCTTTATTTCAAGGGACATAACTCCTTTTAGTGCCAAAGCCTTCTACCTTCCACCTTCCACAAACATTCAGTGTTCCCTCCCCTTGCACAGTGTAAAGTTATTGACATCATAAATAAATAAATTTAAAAAAATCATTTCATTTAAGCTATAGAAAGAGGTATTTATATTAAAAGAATAAATCACACAGGATTTTAAGATTCTGCACGAACACTTTTTGTCTTCCTTGGGTCTGCTATACATTGCATCCTACATTTGGGCCTTAGCAGGTTTAAAGCTATGCTGACATCAACAGCAAATCTCCTATCACTTGGGACCAGGATATGGCTATCTGAGAGTTATTAACATTCACCAGCGGTAGAATTCATACCCCTTTGTCTTCAACTAGCTTTAATCTCACACTTTGCACATCTCCAACTTGAGTGGAATGATTCAAGTTTCCGAATGCCAGACTCTTCACTTTAAAATTTTCACCATTTTTAAAATATGAGAGAGCCGGAAAATAAAACACTTTAAAAAACAGCAGCTTAAGATGTTGCATGTGATGCAATGAATCACATGCAACTAGATTCCTCCCTGGTTCTGAACTGCAGGGGAGCTGGAACAAATTTTATAGTGAAGGTGCTGAGAGCCATTGAACCAAACTGTAAATCCTGTATATAATCGAATCCACTTCAAGCCAGGGGTCCAGCAGTACCCCTAGTTGCAGCACCTATACTGAACTGTGGAAAACCAATATATAGTTATCTCAGGCAATTTATACACACATCCATTCCAGCTACCCTATTCACATGTTAGTGAATCCCACAAGACTGGAAATGTGCTACATTGATTTGCATTGGATTGACTAGAAAACAGCATCTTCCCAATTAATGGCTTAGCCGCTGTTATCTTAACTCCCTTGAAGATGTTTACCCCAGATGTCTTATTACTACCATTGTTTTATTTCCTGCGTGCTACTCCTAACAGCCCTTTTTGATTTAACTCGACAGAGTTACCCAAAAATATCAAGCAGGTACACTGAGGTACATATGATATTCATATAAATAATGCAGACAACTCCCTCATTCACCACACTTAGTAGTCACGTAAAATTGTGTTTCATGGAATATCCCAGAGCATTTGGAAAGACAGGGTCAATATAGATAGATATAGTGAAGAGGAGCTTCTCTGTCCAGAGCTTTGGCATTCTACTGATTTGCAATAATGTTGGTAATAGCACATGTATTGTAAGCTCTTTACACAGATTGTAAACTCTTTGGGGGCATGGACCATCTTTATTCTGTGTTTGTATAGCACCTCGCACAATGGGGTGCTGGTCAATGAGTGGGGCTCTTGGGTGCTACTGCATTACAAATAATATAAGTTCTCTCATCTGGAATTTTTAAGGTGCACCCTAGTAAGCCTGCAAGAGGGAGCTGTTAAAGAGAGAATCTCTCATACAGTCCTTGGGCCTATGTATTCTTCATTCTTCTCTCCCCCCACCCCTGTCCCCCTGCATTAAACAATATATTAATTCAACGTCAATTAGTAAAGGACAAGGTAAGCCTCCCACAGCTTTGATTCTTTGCAATACAAGAAAAAAGCTGTTTATAATATCATTGTGGTGAGGGGAAAGGGGGCAACTACTCATAATGAGAAGGTACACCTAGTTTAATTAAAACAAACTGTCTCCGTCTTTGCCACCAGAGTGGTGGCTCAAACTCTGCTGAAGCACACACGCACCAAAGAGAGAGGAAAAAAGAAAATCTCATTGGTGACAGCTGTATGGGGATGATTTTTCACTCATTGGAGAGACTGTCATAACTCACAGTCCTAAGAGAGTGTCTGTTTCTCACTGTCACCGGTGAGATAAGCTATATTTAATGCTGCAACATCAAAGCTGCCAATTTTACATTTGCATTTAGTGGTACAGTTACAAATTAAATGCATTGCCTGCCTGGTTTTGGTTTGTGGAGGGTAAATGGATGTAATTATATTATATTAAAAAAAAAAAAAAAAAAAACTACTCACTTAAAAAGTTCCAAAGCACAGAGTTTGACATTCTAGGGAACGTTGGACAGCAGCATATTTGAATAATGTGAATTTATAAATCATTAGCAACATTTATTCTGCAAGAATGCTGTATACTATACCTGGGTAACATGGTGCTAAACATTCATAAGGGGCAAAAATACAGTCAGCATCCAGCCTACAGTGAAGGGGACAGGAAAGGGAGTTTTCATATCAGTAATAATAAAGATCTAATATGTGTGACTGTTCATTAATAGCTCTGGTCAATGGTAAGAGAATTAGTTAGCATTGTTAGATGAATTATCTGTCTGTTTAAAACTAAATAAAGAAAAAATGAATTAAATCCTTTTGATGTGGTGGGATATATAGTAAACTACTAATCAGAACAACCTCTTCTTTTCTTTAAAAGGCCTGCGAGGTAATTGAAAAGCCCTGGATAGAGTCTGTTGTACTAAAACAGCATAAATCTAAAGTAGGGGTGACAAACATACAATGGTTACACTTCTTCACTATCTGTGTGTCCTATGTCTGAACTATTTATTAACTGAAATGTGAATGGGCAATGAAGGGCCAATTTATATGTTACACCAAGAGATGTATTATAACTGCCTTAAACATTGATTTCCTCCTTTGCCTATTCTTGATCAGGATATACACACATAGAACAGCAATAATGTGGGGTTTCCTTATCAGATCTTGGATATTTCCCGAGACTGTCTGCAACCATTAACCTTGCATATTATCTGACTTTAGTGATTAGTACAAGGCACATAAAACCGTATTGATGGCCAGTCTTGGGTTAGAATAGTGAGCTGAATTATTGGAGGCTAGATTTTGCTGACTTTGTGATACAAATGATAGTATTATGCTAGTCCCGTGAAATTGCTAATTTGTCATTTCTTTCATGGTGTAGTCAATGATGTGGTACTAATGAATGAGGCACATAATTGTGTGATACGGAATTGTAGCTTCTTGCTGATTCCTTCTGTGCCTGTATTGAGAGGAAAGAATGTCAAGCATCTTTGTTCACTAATTCACTTCACATTTCTGTGCCATGCTACTGGACAATCACAAATATTGTCTGTAATTAATGCTGAGGCTATTGTAGTAACGCTTCTAATTCTAACTTTGTTTGCCCTGTTGTGTTCATTATTTTCACTGGGCACATTAGCAGGATTCTATCAGTACAAGTGCTTTTCTTTCCCTTTGAAGATATGCTTTTTTACATGTGCACATTACAGCTGCAGTGAACTTCAGCAAACCAGCTCAAAGTTCGCATGATGGCTGCCATTCTAAGGTCCCTGTCAAGTTCACTTTTTAAGGTTTGTTCTTTCAGAATGACATTGAAAGGGACTCCCCAAAGGTCTGGGACTCTGGATAGAGCAGTTGAAATGGGAGAAAATGTTTACACTTGAATCAGGCTTTCTTTCTCTACTTGCTTATCTTTGGTGAAATGTCCTGTATGTGTGAGGACAGTTGTACTGGACCTCACTGGAATCAGAACTCTTCAACTGCATGCCATAGATCCTGTAGTTCTAACATTTTGAGTTCTGTGGAGGACAAGCCCTATATAACTGGTAAGAATTATTTTAGAAATAATTCCTATATGTTAGAACTACAGGGTCTGTGGCACAAAGTTGAGTTCTAATTCTACTAATTAAATTACAATGGTATGTATACATGATAGTACAGTATGTGGGTAGTGGTATGTTGGTGGGTGGTCGTTTAGTGTATTTGGATATTGTGAAAGTGCATTTATAATGAAGTAGAATAATAAAAGTCCCAAATTTAGTTAGATACATTTGGATTTTAAGTAGATGACCCACTATGCCTTTTTCAGGCTCTAAATTCTGTTCAATGATACATTACAACATATAAATGATGATGTTAACAATAGTGAACTTATACTGAAGTTTTACATTGATGCCATTTTTATTCAAAGTACGAGTTTTCCATTGGACTTTATTGCATTAGGGTTCAAGCCAGCTGTGTGGCAGCAGTGCTGTTTCTAAAGGCTTTATCAGCACCTCTCATAACTTGGGATAAACCAATCTCAGATACTCAGAGGTCTCCCCCTATTCAGGGTGTCATCCCTTGACAGTGAAATGCTTGCAAATTACTGTTCTGCCTTAAGCCCTTTAAAGGCAGGTAAGAAGTGGCTGCCTTTTAGATCCATGTGCACCTCAACAGAAATGTCCTTTTGGGTAGATTCCAGCCTGTGTTCCAGAACTAGGAATCTTCCACTTGGGATCATGAATGATCTCTTGTTGGTTTTATGTCTGGGCCACCTGAATATTTTGTTTATACTGGATCTCTCAAACTTTGAGAACATTGAGATGTATGCGGACTGGTTAGAGAGTGACTACCACTATCAACACAAGCACAGCACAGACTAACTGACTCCTCACAAATCCAACTCCTCACCAGTGCACAGAGTATGCACAGGGTTCAGGGTGGGATGGTTTTTCTTTTACATATAGTGGTTTTGAGAGGTAAAACTAAAACAAGACATGCAGACAAACTGATTTGTGTTAACATCCCATCAAGGTTTTCATAGATTCTAAGGCCAGAAGGGACCACTGTGGCCCTCTAGTCTGACTTCCTGCATGACACAGGCCATAGACCTTCCCCAAAATAATGACTGTTTTGAATTAAATCATCTCTCTTTTTCAGAAAACATCCAGTCTTGATTTAAAAATTGCTGATGATGGAGAATCCACCACAATCCTTGGTAAATTGTCCCAGTGACTAATTACTCGGACTGTTTAAAATGTACACCTTATTTCCAGTCTGAATTTGTCTAGCTTCAACTTCCAGCCATTGGATTGTGTTTATACCTTTCTCTGCTAGACTGAGGAGCCTATTATTAAATATTTGATCCCCATTTGGGTACTTATAAACAGTGATCAAGTCACCCTTTCATCTTCTCTTTGTTAAGCTACATAGATTGAGCTCTTAGAAAACTTGCCTTTTTAAGGATAGACTCAAACTCTTGACTCATTCTTGTGGCTCTTCTCTGAACCCCCTCCAATTTATCAACATCCTTCTGGAATTGTGGACACCAGAACTGGACACAGTATTCAAACAGCAGTTGCACTAGTGCCAAATACAAAAGTAAAATAACCTCTCTATTGCTACTCAAGATCCCCCTGTTTATGCCTCCAACGATCACGTTAGCTCTTTTAGCCACAGCATCACACTGGGATCTTATGTTCAGCTGATAATCCACCGTCATCCTCAAATATTTTTCAGAGTCACTGCTTCCCAAGACAGAGTCCCCTTCCTGTAAGTATGGCCTACAGTTTTTTATTCCTAGATGTATATGTTTACATTTAGCCATACTAAAATGCATATTTGTGGCTAGCTTACCATATGATCCAGATCTCTCTGAATCAGTGACCTGTCTTCTTCATTATTTACCACTCTTCCAATTTTTGTGTAATCTGCAAACTTTATCAGTGACAATTGTTTTATTCCAAGTCATTTGATATAAATGTTAAATAACATAAGGCCAAGAACCAACTCCTAAGGGGACGTCACTAGAAACACACCCACTTAATGGTGATGCCTTATTTATAATTACATTTTGAGACCCATAAGGCGGTTTTTAATCAATGTTAATTTTTTATCATTCTAGTGAATTGAAGCAATTATCACCTTTTTTAGTGTGAGCCCTTTCTCTTTGTGGTTATTGAGGACCCACAATTGTAGCCTCACAATTGCAGTTCTGGTGCATAAGGTTGGGCTGGATTTGGAGAGCTTATGCAGGGAATGTCAGCCCTAGGCACTACAGAGTCCTTCTCCATTGTGGTTTGCCATCCACTGAGTCTGTGTGGCCTAATGGATGGGGCACTGGACTGGGAGTCAATAGTTTTGGATTCTGTTCCTGACTCTGTTGCTGTGTCTCTCTTTTATTGTCTCTTTGTTTGTGCGATGCCTTGCACAATAGGATCCCTCCATATAAAAATGATCATCCCAACCCCCAACCACACACTATTTGTGAAAAATTAGCAGTGAGAGGAAAAGAAGAACATATCTTGTAACAACAAACTTGGGGACGAGAGAAATGACAAGGCTTGCAAACATTTGATTGCAGGCACACCCTATCAGTGATCTACGGTATGTGTGTTTTGGAGGAAAGTTCATGATGACATGAGATATATCTACCCACAGTTCCTTAGAGTATTTGTTTTCTTTAGTTGTATGGTGAACATGCATGTATATATCTGTAGATATGTATATATTTGATAGCAATATTCCACGTTAGAAATAGAAAAAGTTAATACATCACCTAGTCCATCCCACAATCCAGGATGGTTCCCTACAATATTTTTCAGAGAGCTCAGCTCAGTGTAGCTCAATCATTATATGGCTTCCATCACTTTTGGCAGACTGTTCTATGGTTTATTAGACCAGACAATTAGGAAATATTTTCTGCTATTCAGTAAAATGTATAGCTTTTTAAGGCCAGAAAGAACCATTACCATCATCTAGTCTGACCTCTTGCATAAATTTCACCCAGTGATTCCTGCCAATAATGTGTGCATATCATTTAGAAAGATATCTGGTCTTGATTTACATATCTCAAGTGATGGAGTTTTAACTTGAGTAACTCAATCTTATTCTGCCCCCGATTGTGTTATACCAATTTAGCTTCCCCCACCCCGAGTGCCAACACCACAGCTCCCATTGGCCTGGAACTGCAGGGGCGGTGCCTGCAGGCAGGGGCAGCACAAGGAGCCCCTCCCCCCCCAGGGATGTGCTGGCCCAGGGATAGGCAACCTATGGAATGCATGCCAAAGGCGGCACGTGAGCTAATTTTCAGTGGCACTCACACTGCCCGGGTCCTGGCCACCAGTCCGGGGGGCTCTGCATTTTAATTTAATTTTAAATGAAGCTTCTTAAACATTTTAAAAACCTTATTTACTTTACATACAACAATAATTTCGTTCTATATTATAGACTTATAGAAAGAGAGCTTCTAAAAACGTTAAAATGTATTACTGGCACACAAAACCTTAAATTAGAGTGAATAAATGAAGACTCGGCACACCACTTCTGAAAGGTTGCTGACCCCTGTGCTGGCCACTTCTGAGAGTGGCATGAGGCCAGGGCAAGCAGGGAGCCTGCCTTAGTCCCGCTGCGCTGCCGGACTTTTAGCAGCCTAAAATCTCCCAGTTTGGCTTCAGCAGCCTCCGGGAGATAGGTCCTGATTCCAGGGGACTCCCGGCGAAACCAGGAGGGTTGGCCTTAGTCCTGCTGCGCCACTGACCAGGAGCCGCCTGTGGTAAGTGCCTGCCTGGCTGAAGCCCTCACCCCCTCCCACACCCCACCCCTCTGCCCCAGCCCTGAGCCCCCTCCTGGAGCCAGCACCCTGCACCTTCTCCGGTACCCCAAACCCCCGCCTGTACCCCAAACCCTCCCAGAGCCTGCACCCCAACCCCTTCCCGCACCCCAACCCCTTGACCTAGCCCTGAGCCCCCTTCCACACCCAAACTCCCTCCCAGAGTCCACACCCCAAGCCCCCTCCCACACCCCAACCCCCTGCCCTAGCCCAGAGCCCCCTCCTGCACTTAAACTCTCTCCCAGAGCCTGCATCCCCTCCTACACCCCAACCTTCTACACCCCAACCCCTTACCCCAGCCTGGAGCCCCCTCTTACAGCCTGTACCCCCTCCTGCACCCCAACCCTCTGTCCCAGCCCTGAGCCCCCTCCAGCACCCAAATTCCCTCCTAAAGCTTGCACCCTGCACCTCCTCCTGCACCCTAACCCCCTGCCCCAGGCTCAGCCTGGAGCCCCAGCCCAGAGCCAGTACCCCCTCCCACACACTAACCCCCTGCCCCAGCCCAGTGAAAGTGAGTGAGGGTGGGGGACAGTGAGCGGCAGAGGGAGGGGGGATGGATTGAGAAGGTTGGGGCCTCTGACAAGGGGCGGGGCATGGGGTGGGGCAAGGGTGTTTGGGTTTGTGTGATTTAGACAGTTGTCAACCCTATCACATGTGCACTGCCATGGCTTGGAGCAGTTGTTGCTGCCTCCTCCTGCTCCCAGGCATTTCCCCTCATCTGGGCCAGGGTAGGGAAATGTTTGCTTGGGTCAGAGAGTCCAAAGGTCCTTCTCACCTCCTAACCATGGGATGCCTGCTGGGACAAGAAGTTCTGAGAGCTCTCTTCTGTTCCCTCTCAGAACAGATCAAAGGGAGTGGGTGCTGGGCTCTCATTGGGTCTTTCTCACCCTCCCTTGCTTAGGACCTGCTTGTCAGAAGTGAATCTCTTGCTGACTGCAACAAGTGCTGCTGTCAATAGCCAACATTATGGGTGAACCTAATATCTGGCAAATACATTGTACTATTTTCTGATCCATGGTCCTCACCAGTGGGTCATCCACATGACCTGGAAGGGGTCACCTTTAAGAGTAAGGGGGTAGTTGAGTCTCTATGCCCAATCTGCTCTTGATCTCTCTATCAATACTGCCAATAGAATGCATGGTGTGTTGGTGCACTGTGGATGTTTGTTCAATAGGAACTAATTTAACGGTAGATTAACAGTTTGTTTTAACAAAGAAAAGACCTTTTTGACCTGAAAGTTTGTGTATTACAACTTCTTTGTTGTACCAAATTATCTACTTTGCCCACCTTAAAATCAGGGCCGCCCAGAGGATTCAGGGGGCCTGGGGCAAAGCAATTTTGGGGGCCCCTTCCATAAAAAAAAGTTGCAATACTATAGAATACTATATTCTCGTGGGGGCCCCTGCGGGGCCCGAGGCCTGGGGCAAATTGCCCCACTTGCCCCCCACTCTGGGCAGCCCGGCTTAAAATATAAAATATTTATGCTGAAAGCAAATATGGCACAATAAATAATTAAACCCATTCAATTGACTTTTTTGGTCATTTCTAGTCAGACCTTAAATCTCAGTGGTCAGCCTTTTTATTTTATTTTTTTAAACTACTGATTATTTAGAGAGATTAGCCTAGCAATTACTGGTTAATATCCTTAATAGTCATTTTACATGGAGAGCATCGCTGTGTTTCTACTGGGCCTGCTTGAGAAGTATAATACCCTGAATATCAGATCACATCCTATGTGGCCCAGTATTAAAAAGGACAAAATGAAACTAATATGTATTTCACTGATAAGGGCCACTTTTGTTGTGATTATGTTTCTATCAAAATGTACAAGTCCAATATTAAGCAGATTTTGCATATCTTAGAAATAATACAATTACTTATAAAAAAAAGTTGCTTTAGTGATTAAGACAATGAGAGCTACCCGAGAGGTTATGGGGAAAATTACCACTTTGATATGGACAGATATTTTTTTCTCTTTCATATTATTGAAAGTACATAAGGGAGCAAAACATTTTTTTTTTTCTTGAGCGTGACGATGGCTCTATCAGTGATACTTCAGGTTACATATTAAATGACCTTCTGGAGGTACCTGTTTTATTGTAATCAACCATTTAGCAACAGCTAGATAGTATATTTGTGCCTCACAGTTAGTTGTTTCACTCAGATTAAGGAACTATATACCTTCTATATGTGCTATTATTTATTGAACCGTGTTTGAAGAAATTCGTCTACTGCTTTTCATTGATGGGAGCTTCTGGCTAACAGCACTTTAAATAAGTGGAAAATGCTCAGTTATCACCCAATGTGAACAGGATCAATAATAGTTTAGTAGTGTCTGATAATTGCATAGCTGTTATACACAAGAGCTTGCATCTTCTTGAGTGACTCTTATCAATCTATTGTCCGTCATCATCTGATAATCAGACCGAAAATATAGTGGAGAATTATCCCTTTTTGAATCAAGCTTGTGAAAAACATTTGAAATAATGGTTTTTAAAAAAATCTCATTGTTCCACTCAGCAGGGAGAAAAAATTCAGTATCTGGGTGACTATAGTGTGAAAGAAACAAACAAACAAACAAAAAAACAATATGCACTTACTAAGTAGAAAGATATTTACGGCAGAATAATTGGGGGGGGGGGAGGGAACATATTTCAGTAGTATTTGGAGAGTATTTTGCAATATTTGGAATTGTATTCTGAAGCAGTAATGGCCATTAGCACCATTAAGAGCTCCACTGACAACTTGGAAGTAAACTGCAGGACAAGCATAGGAGGCAGAGGAGGCTAGAGCATGGTGGAGTGCAGCTGTCATTGCTTTGTCCTCAAAGACAGCAGCATTCCAGTCACACAACGCAAGTATCACAGCCAAGTGATGTGAGCATAAATGTGGCAGTCCCCTCCTTTCTTTGGAGATAGTGTAACTCCTGGACCCATCTACTTTATATGCAAAGAAGGCACCTTTTACTTCTCCTATTCTCTCTCCCTCTCTGCCTCTGGGAGAGGTTTGTCCCTTTTAAGTGATCTCAGTCACCATTTCCCTCCTTGCTACAGTGTAGTGTGAAGTGCTCCCTTCTCCTTTTTCTCCTAGCTGCTGAGAGGAACCTGTCTCTTCTCTTTTATATACAGAACAGTTCAGGTTCCTAGGACTCTCTCCCCCCATAGAGTTGCCAGCAGCTTATATATGGTGGTAAATCTTTCCTATTGCTAGCTTTCCATTTGCTCATTAGAACATGATGGACTGGGTTACCACTTGTCCTTCTGGGCTTTTGTTCTGACAATGACAATATAGTTATACGCATGAAGAATGATGGACCAAAATGATTCTGAGATTTTGTTTTTGGATTTTTAAAGTATGAATTTAGCTTTGGTGAAAAGCGCTGGATGGAAAGCTCTGGAGACTTCTTCACAATAGCGGTGCAGCACAGGCAGACAAAGGCTTTGTCTTTCACTAGAAGAAAGGAGCACCTCTAACTCAGGTTAACTAACATGTTAAAATCCTTGTGCAGGTGAGGCAAGTTGCAATTTTAACATGTTAGCTGGTCCAGCTAACCTGTTAACTAACACATGTTAAAAATACTAATGTAGACATGGTCATAGTGTAAGGTAAGCCACACTGCTCCTCCAAAGTGCTTCAGCCTTGATCCTCTAGGATTAAGAGGATAACTCAGTCTATCCTTGGTCTCTCCACCAGAACTGCCAGCAAAGTTGCCAGTTAATGGCAGGAGTTATTAGCAGTGGATTTTGTGATATGAACATGTATCCTTTCAAGGGATGCATTTTAATAATGGTGCATTTTCACAAAGGTTAGGTTAATGGCACTGATGATGTATGCCCTCTTAAGAAAATTATAGTACTGCTTTTGTGTGTTCTAAGAGTAATAACTTCAAATTTATGTATGTATCTATCTAGGTTCTTACCCTGGCACCCATCACTGTAAGATGTGAGCTCTTAAACTTCATCATGAGGTGCTTGAAATAATGATACCAGTTGTTCTTTGCAGTGAAAGGAAATCACCTTTGGTCTGGAAAAGTAAGAAGAAGAGTCAAATAAAAAAAAAAGTGCATGAATAGTCCTCATCAGAAGGAATATGTTTCCTGTGCTAGTGTATAGGGCTGAGTGTATTTGTGTGATGTGTGTGTGTGTGTGGGGGGGGGGATATGGGAGAGGGGGTGTGTGGAAGTAGAGGGGGAATATGTACAAATACTACCACTCCCTCTTTCCGCACCTCATCTTAATTCTTTGCTGTAGCACAGGTTAAAGTTCTGTCTTTTCAGAAAGCTTTGCCTGGGGTCATGCCCAAAGGTATTGTATTCAAAACCCTGAATTTAGATATTAATAGCTCCCAGTCAACTTCAAAAAGAGAATACCACACAATTGCTTAATATGCATTGTTTACATTAATACACACAAATCTACATTTTTTTACTCTTAATAGCTTTTTTTATTCAAAAGGTTATTTGGGTAGTAGATCTACCAGAGTGCTCTTCCTACACAGACTTTCACAAACTGTCTCTTCTGCTTCTTATACAATGCAAGCTCACTGAATAAAAACAGTTTGTAAAATGTGCATCACAGTGTAGGGGTTCAGTGTAACATATTTCTACATCCTGTTGCTCACACCCACATAAATATGTTCTTCCCACCAACCTTCTTCAGAGATGATTTCTTGGTCTAGAGAGTGTGATCTAAAGTGTAGTTTGTGTTCCCTGGATTCTTCAGAAATGGAATGAAACTGCGTGTCAGTCCAATTCCAAACACTTTTGACTTGTCAGCAAATAGTAAGTCTAATTGGTGGATCTTCCTAGCTAGCAGCATTTAGTCCTATGTTAGTAGTTGCCTTGCTCTCCTCAGTTTGTGCGTCGGAAAGGAAATCTGACTTGTAGCCAAAATGTTACAGGTTTCGAGACATCAGCATATCCACTCCCTGGATATCAGTAGGGCTCCCACACTACCGAGTACAGTCTCACCGAATGTCCTGCGTAGATACCCAGGTGGCTAGCCTGAGACACTGCTTGTGCTGCTGTAAACACACCGCTATTTTTAGACGCTAGCTGGAGTAGAGCTAGCATGGGTACATCTATGCGAGTTAGGAATCACACAGACAGATTCTCAGTTTAAACAGTACATCCTGTAGCCTGTAGGGGTAACAAACAAAAGCTCTCCTCCCAGCTCTCTAACTCCGTGAAATATGCCACAGTGGACCAAACATCATTTTATCTATGGGCTTCTCTAATAATTGAGGGCTGGAATAACACTCACCTGTTGCCAAAATGTTACAGATTTTGTGACCTACCCCTGATAGCTGATACATCTGGTCTTGGATCATCATTTTCAGCTGAGTACACTAGGAGTCTTAGTAACTCCTACATTTGTAACATTTCCTGCCCCTTCTGAACTCGACTTGGCTCAGCTCTCAGAATGAGGAACAGTAGAAGATGCAGAATGGCTTGCCCATAATGGAGGCTTCCTATATGACTTCAAGAAAAACTACTGAACATGCTTAGTAACTATGACACCTTTCATCGTGATGTTTCTCGGCATGGATAGTTGAGTCCCCTGCTCTACTTTCTGTAGGCATGCACTGAATGACTATCTTTAAATCATTTGTGTCTGTTGTGCCTTGCTTTGTACTGCAGCTTAAGTTGTTACATAGATAATGTGGTTGCACATGGCAAATGATATATGCTGCAGAAGTGTTACCAGCTCTGACGATTTTATTACAAGTCTCGTCCTATATGATGTTTCATTCAAAGCCCCATCCTTCAGGATTTAAAGTGTCCCTGGAAAGTGTTCTTATCTGATCTCAGACAAACCCATAAACCTGCAAAGGACCGGGGTCCCAGAATGGTAAAAAAAGGTTAAAATGGTAATGTCCATCCAAAATGATGCAGTAACAATAGTGAAAAAAGGTTGGGGAGAAATCATCATTAGTTCCCTTTTGGAACTACTCAGTTCAATCACATCATTAATTAAAGAGAGTGTAATTGGTCAAATTTTATATTAGGGTTCCACCCATAGTTTATAAAGGGTTAATAAACAATTAATAGCTATTATAAGCCTGTTATAACACAAGCAAATTTTATAAATGGTGATAAGCACTTCACTCGAAGGTACTAGATGGCAAAAATCATAGTTCTAGACAACCTATTGGACTTTATAGCAATTGATTATTTATTAAAACATCTTTGTCACTTATTAACTCTTTATAAACTTTTTATAAATGGAACGTAAATATAAAGTGCATCTGTGTAAATGGTCATGTTATTAGCTCTGTCAAGCAGCAAGTCGTCAAACAACAATCACATACAACCTTTCCCGCTTGACTGAAAAACTTCTGGAGATACCAAAGAAGGGTGGGACACTCTTCCTCTTCCCAGGGCTGATCTGGAAAGGGGCAAAATGGGGGAACAGAGGTTCTCTACCAGCTTTGCTTTTTAGTCCCTGTTGATTGATTGCAATAAGCCCCTTTTCCTTTTGCAGCTGTCCCCTTTGGCATGGAAGATTGGCTGACTTTGGAACCTGTCACCAGGTTCTTGGATAGCCAATGGGGCTACAGAGCAATGCCAGGCTTATCTTCTCCCATTCCCAAGGCCAAAACTGCCAGTGCTACAGCATTCCAATCCCATCTCTTGCCAGCTCAGGGCAGCAGAGAGAGCCCGAGAACTGTGCACAGGTTTTCAGCATAACACAGAGCAGGCATCAGGCGGCTGGACCACCCCCTTAGCACTTTCTTTATCCTTCAAAGTGGCAACTGCCTGGTGTCCAATATCCAGAAAATCAGTAGGAGTCATGTTCTTGTATTTTAAATCTAGATAAGTGGGTGTCAATATATAATCTCACAGCCTGTGAATCCTCTAGGATAAACACTAAATCTGAGCATTCTGAAATGTTGTACCACAGCCCTGGTCTTTAAGGCAGAATAGTCAAGTCTAGTGAACCTAAGATCCCTCAGAGTTAATAGCTACCCTTTTAAGAGAGGGAGGAGTTCATAGTGAATAGAGAACAATGTAAAATGCATCTAAAACTGGGACTGGATAATGGCTTTAGCACTAAGGGGCTAAAGTGGAGAGTCTAATGCTCTCAAGGATTGCAGTTCAATTCTGAGTTTTAATAGTTCATCAGGAGTCACAAAAGCAATGAATGGCAGTTTTCAGATATTATTACTCCAAGAGAAAGGATTCCCCCTCCCTTTTTGTAAGAAATGGCAGGCTCCTTTTAAGAAGCAAAATACATGATGGGATAGCTACAGCTGAGTATATTGGTTGGTATATCCTCTGTCTTTGGGAAATTCCTTTATTTAACAAGGCATGCCAATGTATGAAGTCTTTAATGAATAATTCCTTAGGAAGAGTTGTACGTGTTAATTGGTGGACAGCAAATACATACATTTAATGGTCTTATTCTTTCAACAATTCTAATAATCATACCTCCGGCTCAGTTGTTGAGTGGAGACGTCATTCGTTTATCTGTTTTATTCTGCTGGAAATAGGCTTGGAAGGTTTAGATTTTTATTGGTAAATGTCTGCAAACGTCTTCTTCACCAAGCACACACAAACCGACCAAAACATTTCCATCAATAATAATCTAAATGTGCAGATAGGCAAAGTAAGAAAATGCTGCTTCAAATCTTAGAGTTTGATTTAAGAATATTTCCTTTGTATATTTTGATGGGATGCTGATTGTTGTTGTTTTTTTAAAAGTTAAACCTTTAACTTTTTGAATTATTTATTCTCATTAAATATTGTCTGACCCACTGTAGCTGGCTTCCATACGGGCCAGCGGGCCTTGTGGTCAGGCTGTGGCCAAACTGTCTCTTGGGCTCTTCTGGGCAGTCCAGGGGGCCTGCTGGCCAAGTCACAGTGGAGTGCCCCCCCATCCCTTCCCTCTGCAGAGTCCTCTGGGATTTCTCAGGTGGCTGGGGGAGAAGAGAATGGTAGGGGGATCCCTCTCCAATAGCTTCTGGTCCAGGACCAGAGGTGAGGGGTGGCTCGGTCCTTTCTGGAGGCCACTCCAGATCAGCCCCCCCCCCTTTCCAGGCTGTTTCCTACCTTCCCTGTCTTGCCTTCCATTTGGAAAATGGCTCCTTCTGCTTGCACCATCTCAGTAATTCATCTGGCTGAAGGGGAGCTTCCCAGCTCACTTTGAATCCAGTTGTTCCCCCTAGTCAGGGGAGAAGGAGGAAAAGGGCGAGCTCAGGCCCATAGCCTCCTGGCTGAGTCATATTCACAATCCCAGTTCTTCCCCTGTACATTGCTCTGCTTCTGCAGCAGCTACCACCTCTCTGCCTTCCTGCAGCCAGTTTTCCCTTCACGCTCGCCCCACCCAACAACCAGAGTTTCCTTTTAAGCAGGTCCTCCATAGGGAGCATGCCTGGCAGCTGCTGAGAGATGGGGCCTTCTTGGCCCCATAATGCTCCACCACTCCTTTAGCCTTAGACTGGGGTCTGAAAACCCCATCACACACCCTGCCTCTCAGGCTGGGTGCTGCAGGGTCAGTCTGCACATATGGGTCTCCTCTGTCCCACGAAAAGAAGTCTGTGTTCTTGTAGTCACATTCTGCTCGATATCGTACCTCAAACCTGTACAGCTGCAGTCAGAGGTATCTGTGCATAATCTGTGGGTTAGTCTTTCATGGCATTCAGCCACCGACGGGGTGCATGATCTGTCATGAGATGGAATGGTTGTCCCCATAAGTAATAGCAGAGGGCAGTAAAACGGGCCATTGAAGCAAAGGCCTGCTTCTCTATTACTGAGTATGCCACTTCCAAGGGGAACAATTTCCACCTGAGGTAAAGGATTGGGTGTTCTTGCTCCTCCAAGCCTTGGGACAACATGACCCCTACGGCTGACATCGGAGGCATCTGTCTGCAGGATGAAAGGTTTTGAAAAATCTCGTGGAACAGGACAGGCTCTTTAGTCGGTTGATCTTTCAATTTCTTGAAGGCCATGGCATAGTCCCAAGACCACCAGATCTTCTTAGGGGCTGAATCTTTCACCAGGTCCATTAGTGGGGCTGCAATCATGGCAAAATTCAGACTTAACTGCCTATAAAATCCTGCCAATTCCAGGCATTCTGCTAAAGTTTGGACCTGTCCTGTCAACAGGCCCAGGTGCTTCCTAGCCACTGTAAAACCCAGGTTCATCACCTCTCCATTAGCTAGGTGGCACTTGGCGGGGTTAGCTGTAAGTACTGCACTTCTGAGGGCCTGCAAGACTGCTGCAACGTGATTTAAATGCTCATTTGCTATAGATTACAAGGTCATTGATGTATGAAGCTGCATACTGGTTGTAAGGCCGAAGCACCTTGTTCATCAGCCTTTGGAAGCTGGCTGCTGTGCCATCTAGGCCAAACAGCATCATCTTAAACTGCTACAAGCCAAATGACATGTAGAAGGATGTCTTTTCTTGGGACTCTGGGGTTGAAGAGATCTGTCAATAACTCCTAGTTAGGTCAAAGGTAGTGATATACCTGAATGCCCCTAACCTCTCTAACAACTTGTCAACCCTTGGCATTGGGTAGGTATAGAATTTGGACACGGCATTGACCTTCCAGAAATCTATGCAGAACCTGGTCGACCCATCTAGTTTAGCTACCAACATAGTAGGTCTTCACCACTCACCATATGGCTTCTCAACCATCTTGGGTTTAGCATAGATTGCAGTTCCTTTTATACCATTTCCCACATGTGTTTTGGCAGTGGCATAAAGTTCTCTTTCATTTTTCTCCCCGGTTCAGTCTCTGTGATGGAACACTTGCTGAGTCTGCAATTCTGGGTGGCTGGGTGACAGCCCCTCAGTCACCACCCCAGATCCAAGCCCCCACAAAGTGCCAGATGCAATGCTATGGGGCAAGGGTGCCCCCGTCTGTATTTCCAGGCTCTCAGGACACACAGCCCCCGTGTCATTACACACCATATTCTTTATGGAAATATACTTATGATATGGATATGGCATAACAGATATATTTTATGCAAGATGGGTCTTATAAGGTATCATTGGAAAGGTTATTGTTTACTGAATGTGATTATCCAATTTGTATGCATGTATCATTTCTGTATCTCAAGTTGGGAATATTGACTTCGTAACAATTACAACGGGGTGTGTATTTGGGGAAACGCCCACCAGACAGTAAGCAATCAGCCTGGATGAACCATTTAAGGACAATAGAATTTTGGAGATACTAATCTCCCACCATCCTGAGGCGTTTCCTGGGATGTTGCTTTGACACTGCAGGGTCATCTGATGATGTCACTTGGTACGGACTCTCACCTTGGTCACTGCTGGTACTTTTCCACTCGAAACAAAGGCTCCCCACCTTATGTAAATTCTATTTAAGGCTGGGAAGGAAGGCATTCCTGGCTCTCCATTTTGCCGGCCTGCACAAGAAGAGGGACTGCTAAAAAACCTGAAGGGAAGGCAAAGGTGAACCCCCTGTGGGTCCTGGTTACCTTATTCCCTGGTGCATGGTCAGTGGAGATTATTCCTGTCCTGGAACAACAGCGGTGGTTCTCAAACTTCTGTACTGGTGACCCCTTTCGCACAGCATGCCTCTGAGTGTGATCCCCCCTTATAAATTAAAAACACTTTTAAATATATTTAACACCATTATAAATGTTGGAGGCAAAGCAGGGTTTGGGGTGGAGACTGACAGCTTGCAACCCCCCAGGTAATAACCTCATGACCCCCTGAGGGGTCCTGACCCCCAGTTTGAGAACCCCTAAACTACAGCAACCCACCTAGGAAAGCCAGGGTGGGAAAAAGAGGTTAGGTTGGATCCCTATGTTTTACTATTCTTCCCCTACCACACACAAAAAATACCTTGGTTGGGCGTGTTTGTGGAATCCTGTGGGGTGTCTGTGTCCTCCTTCCTCCTCCTGCTCCAGATGCAATTGAGGATCTTCATTCCATTAGACACAATCCTTCTCCTAGCTGACAGGTCTTTTTTCAGAGCTGTCAGCTGGGGCAGTCTTCAGTGGTTACATTGAGTCTTTCCTGGCCATGTGGAACTGATTAGTTATAACCCTGGCTGGTTGACAAATGGCACTCCATGCAGTCACTAGGATGTGATACGCGGCTGTAGGAGTTCTTAGTACAAGAACAAAATTATGCAATGAAATCTGTGCTTATTTTAGTTACCACTGCTTTGTGTGTAGACCGCTGCTGTGCCATGAAAAAGATCAGAGCCACTTATTTGTATGTACAAACACAAGGCCTGATCCTGGAAACACTACTGGGTGCGGTGTTTATTACTATGAGCAGTTCCACTTCTGTCTTTGGGATTACCTGGATAGATCACAAGTGGCAAAATTGCAAGTAAACTGTGCCGCTTGTGAGTTGTATAAACATCGGAAACTGATACTAATAACAACCATGCCCCATCTCCCTTTATTCCATGTATATGAATATATCTTTCTGAGTTAAACACAGATAGAAAAGTAAGCACTAACGTTGAATTTTCAGGCCCCGGGTTCATTTTGTGTTAACAGTGTAATATTACTTTATCATATAGCTTTTTTGTGTTTAATTTACTTAGGAGATTTTTGCAGAAAAGAAAAAAACGTCAGTGATGGATATGTAAAGAATATCATTCTGTCTCTTCGGTAAATACTATAACAAGGCAGGGATTTTTAAAATGCATTTCACAGACCTGAGAGATTGAAATGAATGCTTCAGAGTCATTCTGGTCTCTCAGATAAATACATAATTAGACAGTGTAAAAAATAATATTATGTAAAACCTAAGAGACCAGAATGGATCTGTATAATTAGAGAGATCTTTTAAAAATATTAAATTATAAATTGGAATAGGTCTTTCAGTAAAGAAACTACTGTATTAATACTTTTCAAGACACTTTAAAAAAGATTGGTTTAAGCATTAGAGCTATCATGTACAGTATAACTGCGGTATATTTAGAAGGGTTGATATTCATTACAGATTATGGGTGAAATTAACTTCTATATATTTATATGTGTGTGTATATATATATATATATATATATATATATATATATATATATATATATATATATATATATATATATATAGCATTGAGGAGAAATACTTAAACATATCTAAAATGACTAAATAAGTGGTACAAAGGAAGGTGGTAATAAAGCAAATAAATAGCTTTTGGATCACATCAGCCTTTAGTTTCATGGAATGTAATATAAAAGTACAAAGTTGATGATACCATACATGGAGTATTTGCTTCTGAGATCAAGCCCTAAGACTAATCTAAGAATAATGTCTTCATCGAAAATACACAACCATTCAGAATTAGTCACCAAACCTGCAAGGTGCTGTATAGGCAGAATGTGCCCCTCCATCACCCCAACATTGACTTTAATGGGGTACAGTTCTTCTGTGGGGTGTGAATAGGGTGACCGGCCAGCCCGATATTAGGGGCTTTGTCTTGTATAGGACCCTATTACCCCCCATTCCCTGTACTGATTTTTCAGACTTGCTATCTGGTCACCCTAGGCGGGGGTGAGGTGGGGGATTGGTGTAGAGCAGCATGCAGGACTGGGGCCGTAGTGGCCACTTTTGGAAATGTGAGCTTCAATCTCTGTTTTTCATTTTCCCCATCTGTGGGATACGACTGCTCCTCACCTCTATGAGCTTGTTGATATTAATAGGTTGGCATGTGTATAACTGAATACAAAATTGGCTCAACGTATAGACCCTGCTGGCACAGGAAGCTGTAAGTTATACATTTCCACCCTTCCTAATTAGGGTGACCATATTTCCCTGTGCTGAATACGGACACCTGGTAAAATTACTCATATTCAAGTGAGTTCAATGGCAATCAATCAGAACTATGCAGTATAAACGTTCAAATTAACATCAAAATGACTGAGCCCCGTTAAAAGAAATACTGCATAGTTGGATTCTTTTTATTTACCTTCTTATCTTTAAGGCTTTAGGGTTCACACAGGAAGAGGTGACGCGCACACACACTCCCGTATATCTCTCTCACACAGGGGCGGTGACCGACTGACCCGACCCTCCCTGCCTGGTGCTCTCAGCCCTCCATGCCTGGCTGGGCCCCCGGGACAGATCTGCCTCTCCTGATACCTGGCGCCGCATCTTCCTGAGGCAATACGTGGGGGAGCACACAGGGTCACATACCCCCGTACCCAGATTTCTGCCAGGGTTCACACCACAATGTGGCCAGCAGCAGCCTTTAGGCACTGGAAGGGACGGGAGCTGCTTCCAGCCACAGGAGAGGAGGAGCGGGGGAAGAGATGACCTGGCCCATGTCTTTGCAGAGCTCATTTCTTCCCCGCACCCCCTCCCCACCCCACACGCTCCCCTGTGTCTGGAAGCAGCTTGTCCCTTCCGGCCCACACAGTGTTGAAAGGCAGCTAACACCTCCAGGCTGCTGCTGGTCACCGACATAACCCAGCCGCCTCCTGTCCCCCGGCTACAGCGCAGGCAGGAAGGGGTTAAGCCCTAAGGATGCATTGTGCACCAGGACCCAGGGAACCTGACTGCAGGGGCTTCAGTGAACCCAGCCAGAGAGGTGGCTTAGCAGGGGAGGGTGCCTAGGGGATGGAGCAGCCCTGCGCTCCCTGTGGGCAGAACCCAAGGGCGGGGGGCAGGTGAAGAGGGTGCTAAGCCTCTGCCCCAGGGGCTGCTGTGGAGCCTGCAGGGTCGCAGTGCAAACAGGCTGGAAACCACTCCCCCTCCCCCCGCCACTCCAGAGCTTAGCTGAGGGGCAGAGAGGCTTCCCTGTGCCAGCGCAGTGCGGGGCTTTGGCACATGCAGGGCTCAGATCCTCCTGGCCAGCATCCCGGGCCAGAGGGTTTTGGGTTTTCCTGGGTGCAGGCCCAGCCCGAGGCAGTGGGGGAAGGAAGGAGCCTGCCGGCCAGGCTGTTGGTGAGCTGAGCATTTTGACCAGGGGCTGGTTCTCCGCACAGCGCTGGGAGCAGGACGTGCTCTGCCCGGGGGGAATATGGAGGAGCAGCTGGGCTGGGGGCAGGTGAAGGGGCAAAGCAGGGAGAGGACGGTGAGAGAGAGAGCATGTAAAGGGCTGCTGGGTGGGCAGCAGAGGAGACATGTAACTAGCCGCTGCCTGGTACTTGCCCGCACTCCCCAATCACTGCTGCTCGCAGTACGCTGGAAATGGGATGGGGGGTGGGGCCCTGCTGGCCAAGAGCCGGCACACAGCAGGGGCTGTGCTGATGGACCAGCAGGGGGAGCGGCCGGCCCCGCACACTGCAGCTTTGCCCCACCACTGGCCTTCCACACCTACCCCGATCATCGGCCACTGGACCCCCCCACTCACTGCTGGTGGGTGGGTGGCTAGTGAGCAGGAATCCAGCCAGCAGCAGGACCTGCCAGTACTGATGGGAATAAGACAAAAAATAGGGGACAATTTGCCCGTTTTTAAGAAAAAGTCAGGACACCTGCAGGAGGGCTTAAATACAGGACTGTCCCTTTAAAAAGGGGACTTCTGGTCATGCTAATCCTTCTGTGCCGGACAAACATTCACCTGGGAGGAGAGCAGATGGTGTTACTGCCAATTTCATCTCTTTGGTCTTCCACATGGGGCAGCTTTAATTCTCCCTGGAGCTCTACAGGAGCTTTGCTGGTGAGAGCTGCCCAGGGAAGGCACTGACTCTGCACACTTTCTGGCCTACAGAGTGCATGGCTATTCCTTCTTGCTCCACCCACTTTTCAGTCTTGTAAAAGCCCACCATTTCCCCCAGCATATCTAAGCAGCGGCTACTTTGCTTCACTACAAACTAGTTTCTCATATGGGCTGTCCACCCTGGAGACCACCACAAGGGTTTACACTGGCATAAGCCCCACATGACTCTGGCCCATATACCACTGAGAAGAATCCAGCCCTGGCAGGTAGATGGATTAGATAGAGAAGGCCTATAGTAGTTTATCTCCAGTTTCTATGTTTCCTGGAATTCATGCTGGCCTGGATCCTGATGCCTTTATTTATCTGGGTATTTCCGCTGCAGTAAATGGATGGAACAACTCATGCAAATAAAGCTTGTAAGACTGGGCCCTCCCTTTGAACAATCAGTGACCAAGGGAGATACAGAACTTGGGTGGAGGGACTCCCTCTCACCTCTACAGAAATGCAATCCCCTGGGGATGGCAGCCTCATCACTTTGGCAGCCTATTCTCTTAATGCTCTGAGAATGAACAGAGGATTTATTTTTAGCACCTCTAATTATTTATATTTTACAAACCACTCAGAGAATGGATTTTTACACAGGCCCCCACATGTGTTGTTGAATGCTTCTGGGAAGATGTCCCTGAAATGTTCAACCAAAAAAACCAAACAAACTTGGGTGACTTGGTGCATGGCTCTGATTGTGGTGCAAGCAAAATGATTTGCCTGCTGTGACATGCAAGATACTGGTAGCACAGCATACACAATCACATCACAACTTGTGCGTACAGTGTGATCAGTCAGGACAACCATCTCACAGAAGTGAGATTAATGAGATGTCCGGTAGAAACGCAATCACTAAAATTAGCAGAAACAAGTAGTATAATGTAAAAGGTAAAAGTCTCCACCCCCCCCCCCCCCGCCGCCCTCCCCTGCTCCAGGTTTGGGTAATGAATAATGCTAGGCCTGTTAATGAAACGTTTAAATAGGAGGAGTGCAGTGTCCTTTGCTTATTATTGCAAATAATCTACAGAAGAATGGGGCTTGGCGTTAAATACAAGGACTGTGTCCTTAAGGTTTCTTGCCTGGACATTTATATATACTGCTGTAGGTCAGGATGCTTTTTTTGGTTAAACATAAAAATTATCTGAAGAGAGAAGCAGCAAAAGCCCAG
The DNA here is from genome assembly GCF_028017835.1 of Emys orbicularis. Classification (NCBI taxonomy): domain Eukaryota; kingdom Metazoa; phylum Chordata; order Testudines; family Emydidae; genus Emys; species Emys orbicularis. The sequence goes on along the minus strand of NC_088683.1, from coordinate 258,649,420 downwards.
ATGAATACAAGGCACAGTGAAGGTCTCAAACTTCAAGAAAAGTGTAGTTCGGGTTTTTTTCTTTTATTATACCCACATATACCTGACATAGGTACAGTATCGATCCACCTACTGGTGGTGTAGCTGGCTTTTTGTTCATCTGGGGGTTGTGTTCCCCTCCAGCTGCATGTCAGTTCATCAAAATCAATTCCCTTTTGATTTTTGCAACAGCAGAGATGGGTCAGCTAACAAATGACAAAGGGCCCTATTCATGACAAAGTGATTGTTGCATTACAAGTACAATTTTGCAGGAATTTAACAAAAAAAGAAGCACAAGAAGACAATTTTCCTGCATCATTTACTATCTCACATGATTCATCAAACCCCTTGAATGCCACATAATACAGTATTTAGGCTGTCTTCAGAGTAGAACAATCACCTTCTTAAAGAGCAACACAAGATCCAAACTTTAGTATTTTTTTTTCAGTATCTGGAGAAAAATATGTATTTCAATTGCCCACACATTTACACTTTAATGATACACTCAAACTGACTTTGCAAATATTTCAGCCTTTCAGAAAGACCTCCCCTCCCTCCCTTTGTACACAATATTAGTTTGTATTTTCTTTCCTCTTTTAATGTAGATTACGTGCAATGGTCAAAGGCAGATGGAGACTCACTGATTGCAATGAGTTAATTGTACCATTATTGCCTGATAACTACTAAGCAATTACATGTGTCTCTTTGAAGGCTGGCTTGACTACACGCCCATATAAAATTTGAAAGGAATTATTGAGATCAATTTGATAAAATTGCAGAGCGATTTTTGCTAACCCAAGGGCCACATTCTAGCACTCTTACGCTGAATACTCCTCAAGTACTCCCACTGACATTTGTGGGCTATTATTTGAGGAGTAAGGCAATATTCAAGGTGAGTAATGGTGGCAGGACAGGAGTGTCTTCTTTAAACTTTGTGTGCATGAATGAACACAGGACAAAGTTTCAGAAGGTTCAGTTTTTAAGTCCAAAGTTTGTGCACATGTAAAACCATAGATTTCTGCATACATGTGTGCATTTGTCAGATGCCTCACTAACCTGAACATACAGATGCGCTTTAAACATAAATCCACGTTTTGGTTTGGGCGCAAGCTTGGGTGTGAAAAACTTCATTAGGAAGAAAAAAAGTGTGCACAATTTTATGGCAAGAGCTTTCTGGCCCCTTTGCACTGTAACAATGATGCAAAAAGGTTGGAAAGCTGCCCTGGTAAGGCAGCTGGGGGTTCTCCTTGCTTGGAAAAATCCCTGGCTGGTGCAGAGCTGTCATAGCTGCTTTTATTTTGTCCCTATTTGAGCACCCCCTGGTGTGGAGAGGTTGAAGCAAGAGAGGGTGTGGCCACAGTGTCTTTCATTCCAGTGGTTCCCAGCTGCATAATGGCCCCTGGTTGGCAGTAGATAGCCCAGCTTCAGGACTGCATTTACTTGTACCAGGGACCAAACCAGTCATTAGCTGCCTGTAAGAATGTGTAAAAATGATCTGTCCCTTAGAAACCAGGTTGTGGCCTCTTTTTGAAAATTTGTCCTATAGTGATATGTTCAAATACCTCTTCAGTCCATTTATTCTTGAGGATGTATTGTATTTATTTAGATAAGGACTTGAAAAACTTCATTATCAATAAATGTGTGTGTGAGAGTAATTTACAAGCTTTCCCAGGTAGGAACCAGGAGTATTAATTCTTTTCTTTTAATGGAATGAGAGAGGAATTCTGTGTAGTTTCCTGTGAGCATATATCTTGTCTTCCATCCTCCAGCTCTGCACTCTGTTTTGGAAAATTCCCACTCTCTTCTTAGCTCAGCGGCTCAGCCTGAAAATCCCCGGTGGCCTGCAGAGTTTTAAAATGAGTGTCTGTCCTCTTCCTATAACAACATGGAAGGGATAATGGTGATCAACTCTAATTTAATTGCTAGAGAAGCAGTTGCTGTTTGCCCATCAAAGGGAATAGAAGTGCAAACAATTACAGTATTATGCTTGTATACATATATAACTTTGCATTTAGAATTATGGAGATATATATATATAAATGGAAATTAGGTTGGCTTTTTGGCTTTCAGTAGGTTAATAATGTGGCGTGGAATTACAAGATTTGGACCCGCATGTTTCAGCTTCTTGATCATGGCAGCTCTGTCCTATGAGTCAGTAAGCTCATCACTGTTCAGTTTGATCAAACATACTGAGGTTCTCTAACTTTTATATTGGCACACAAACAGGGCCGGCTCTAGCTTTTTTGACGCCCCAAGCAAAAAAAAAAAGGGGGGGGGGGCGCGCCGGACTGCCGAAGCAAAACAAACAAACAAACAAAATGGCAGCCACAGGGAGCGTGTGGAGGGCGGCCAAGGCGGCTCGCAGGGGGGTGAAGGGCGGCGCCTGCCTGCTCCGCCCGTGGGCAGCCAGGCGCTGCAGCCCACTCACAGCCGGGCGAGAGGGGCTCCCTCCTCCGGCCTTGGGGTGCCTCTCCCGGCCAGGCAGGCGGAGCCCCCGGGGGCTGCAGGAGGTGCTGGCTCAGCCGTTCCTTTAAAGGTGGCTGGGCCGGGCCGGGCTCAGAGCGGCGGGGGAGCGGAGGCCGGTGCAGGCGGCGGGGAGTGGCACGTCCGAGGAGCCCGGCGGCACGGTGAGCAGCGGGGATCGCTAGTTCTTGCCCCCCCCGGCCGGGGTCCGTGCCCCTGCAGGGCTTGGCTGGGAGCAGAGCGTGGGGAGCCGGCCGGGGGTCTGGGGGGGCTGCCAAAGTGCAAAAAAAAAAAAAGAACCACGGCAGGGCAGTGGGAATGTGCCGCCCCAAGACTGGCCGGAATGCTGCCCCTTACAATGTGCCGCCCCAGGCACGTACTTTCTCGTCTGGTGCCTGGAGCCGGCCCTGCACACAAATATAGTTTAACTCAGAGTCTCCCAGTGATTCAGAGATGCTGTCAGTTTATCAGGGAGTTTTCTGTGGCAAAAGTTGCTTTGATTGTGTATGCTTTAATGACGTGTGTTAAAAGAAAAAGGGTACTTTATTAGTGGTGGGAGCTAGAATGCAGTAGACTTTTGTATCAGCAGTGGTTGATAGCAGGTCCTTATAAAAGACAGCTTATTTTCTGCACTTCTGTTTCCATTGATATCAGCAGCAGGATTTTCTCTGTAAGACCACTTCCTATCTCACTTTTCTGCTTATAGATCCCTGTTGCTTTTGGTTTCCCTGTTTCACTTTGCCATATTATATTTTTTTCAACCTTCCCCCACTTGAAGGTTGTAGGATGCTTGAGGTCTCCTCTAAAATGGGAGACACAACTGGAGTAACCACTTTTCAAAGTAACCTGCTTCTCATTCACATTGAAAAGAGTTCTTCCTCCTGTTTGGAGGCTGTATGATGATGAACGTGAAATCTTCACAAACCCTTAAATGCTAAAGAACTAGGATTAGAAATGGAAATTTATTATTGACACTTTTCATTGTACCATAAGCTCGATGAAAAAGTATGTAAGTACATATACATCTTTCTCTACTCATTTCTTTTTTTGCTATTAAATAAAATGGTTTTGGAAGGTAAAGTGCAGAACTATTCAAATCTTTGTCCTCCATAATATGCGGCAAGATCCCCAGATTAGTCAGAAATAAGCTTTTTCTACACTTTACAGGATAGATGATGCGGAATCAGTTAAAAGTTATATAGAATTGCTGTATTTCTTTTCAATGTAATGACCGTGGTGTAGCTAAGTGTATGTGCTGAATGGAATTTTGTGTGTGCTTTTCATGTTAAATCTGTCATGCCTGTTGCCCATCTTTCCCCTCTGATGTTAGTGATCCACATTAGGAAAGTAGCAGGTCGGAGAGGCATGTGGCTATCTAAAATCCTCAACTATAGTACTGGCCTCCGGTGCATTTCTATCTTTTACAAATAGATGGCACTTTTGACTTGTACTAGAGCAGTTCAGTTGGTGGGAGCACAATACCTGAAAAACTAGCTATGGTTTTCATAAAAGTCAGACCTATATTTATTACTCATATGGAGGCAGAAGAAATTAAAGCATATGCAGATAGTGGACTGCATAGATCTGAGATGCTGAAACCTAAAAAAACAAAAATAGCAAAATAAATAGTCCATTTGATTTTAAGCTTGTAATGTACTTTGGGACTTAGATGTATATTATCCCCCAAATAAACTGGAACAAGCTTAAAGAGAGTTTTGTTTTAATACTGGATTGTTTTTAAAATGTTAACTAAGCAACTGCGATTAAAGTGTCTTATTTGCCTGTGTTTTGGTCCACACCCATGGACACACAGACACATACACACATAGGGGGAAAAATCAGCCTGTTGTCTTGCAAGTGTTACTTATCATATTAATTAAAATCTGGTGACACGATAACACTAGCAGCTGTGTGGGAAAGCGAGGGAAATTAACAAACGTTTGATTTGTTGTGTTGCTAATGTGACACTTATTATACAGGTCACAATAAAACAATACCTCAGCCAAAATATGCTAATGCTGGCGGAGAACTGTTGCAGTTGTAAAAACATTGGTGTTTATTATACCGAGGCAAAATAGCACATTACCTTTAGTAGAGTGGATTGATATTTTTCAATTTTAAAAAAAGTACATATGAAGCTTTTATATAATGAGTAAAATGTGGAGTAATAATAAAGTGAAATTGTTACAATTTTACTCAAAAGGGCCACTAAAAAGGAACCAAACAAAGAAATGGATGTAGAGCTATAGAAATCAAAATACAAATTATTTATGTATTTATTTTAAATCAAGGATTAAATGGAGTATACCTGTGATTCCTTAGTTTGGCTTTACAGGGAACTTTATAATTAGAAAAACAGAATAAAAATACTCATCAACACAAACTATGCTACAGAATACCACTTTGGTACTGAAAATTTAATTCAGTTCTAAAGGAGGTTTTATACTCTTAAATAAATATTCATAGTTATTTTTCCTAAAGAAATACTATAATATATAAACGTATTTGTAATGGTGGCTGGTATCCATTCAACTAGTTTGATTTCATTTCTTTTAGACAAAGGAGTTCAGACTTAAAATAATTATTCCTTCCTTGCACATATACACACTTTTGAGTATCTCTTATCAAACTCATTTTCACTATGCTCTGGCTCAATAGAGCTTTTGGTGCCTAAATAAGTGTACAAAATCCAAATGTGAAATAAGCAGAATTCCTCCCACAATTCAAGTAGAAAGCACAAGTTTCATGGACATGCATTCAGCATTTTGCATCTGCTTAAATTCTCCCAGGAATAATTTGATTTTTACCTTTTTCAAAGGTTCTTTCACTTACAGTGTATTTTTCAATCTTTGTACTATATTTTTTCCAGCACAGGAAAGGTGTTTTTTCCCCTCCTCCTTCTTCCTTTCTGATGTTTTGATCATTTTACTGAAATGGGGTGTATGAAGTCAACCATTTGTTTGACAGTCTTTGACAGCAGATTATGTAGATTTTGCCTGACAGAACACTAGTCATTCGGAACTGAATTCTGAGTGAGCAATCTAGATCAAAGGTCAGACTACAGGGTACAAATTGGGACAGATATTTCACCTTACCATGTGAAAGGACACAAAAAAGCATATGAATCAAATATTGGTGAGAACTAAAAGGTTAAAGCAGAGGTGATTCAATTCCACAATATTTACAGCCCAAGATTGTGCTGAAGTCCTTTTGAACCCTGTATACCTCCAGTATGCAGAGGAAGCAGACTATGCTTTGGAAGTCTTTCCTGAGGAAATGTAAATACACTCTTTAAAGATATAACCAAACCAAAATATAATGATGTACTTTTACCTGTAGCTCCTCTTTACTGGTAGTTCCCCTCAATTACCTTGGGGACTAAACTGTGTTTCAAATGTGATATTAAAGTAGGACTAGAAAATGTACTGATGCAGGAGAATAATACTCCATCCAACCATCCTTTTCTGAATGATTCCATTAAGAAAAATGTAACAGAAGAGTAGACAGTTAAGTCAAAAATGGTATGCAGAACCCTAAGACCCCCATCTTTTAACTCTCAGGATCAAAATTTCAATTTTGAAAAGGTAGTCCAGAGAGAATTAATTCAATTATTGGGTTTTTTTGGTAGATTAGAGCAGTTCTTAAAAAAAAAACACAACCCCCCCCCCCAAAGTCCTAACTTAAATGGAAGATCATTTAAAATACTCACTATATCTGTTTTTCCTTAAGATAACTGGACCATAATGAAAAGAAAACAAATTCACAAATATTGGAAGTTATCAGGGGAGCTGAGTCCCCCCCTCCCTCCCCGATATTCAATAGTTTTAATCCTATGCAACAAAAATTATAAGGACATTAGATATACAGACAAAATATTTTTATTTAGCTTTGACTCAGTGATTGGGTTTTGTTTACCATTGACCTTATTGTGATGGAATGTGTTTTACACAGGGATTTTACATTATTAATGAAAGAGTGACACCAATAAATGAGGGACAATAATATTATACTAGTGTTTGCCAGACACACCAACAGGCAAAGCAGAAGAGGTTAAAGAAAAATACCAATCAGTCATTAAGTTCTGCTTCTGTTACTGAAAGATCTGTGTAAATCAGATGGAGTTGTTGTGTAAACTTTCCACCTTGTGCTAATATGGAAGGATGTATGTAGAGAGGGGGAATTGCATGTATGGTCGGTGAAGTTAAGGACACCTAAATCAATAGTAAAGATTCCCAGAGTAAAATCTGAATCTATTAAATAACTAAAATCCTATCACCATTATGTAGAGGGAAAAAACAAAATAAAAATCAACCAAACAACAAAAAACACTTCAGGTTGATGAAATATCTAGTTTTATTAATTGTGTTAGATTTTAACAATGAAATTAAAAACAGACATTTAACAATGTTCTTAAACATAGAATTTTAAAACTTGATTTTCAATCATGCAGTCAAAGAAAGAGAGACATTTTACATTAGTATCATTTAGAGTATAAGAAAGTTCTCTGTCAAAGCTGTGTAACATTTTGATTTACACTGACTGCTTGATAGATTACAAATATAAACCACAGCTAGCAAGATAGTATAATGAACGAGTCTTCTAAGAATGACTTGTGATCAATTTCATATGATAGCTATATCTTATATTATCTGTCATATCTATATATCTCAATATGTCATATACATATCTAATTGTCTGCATGTGTACACACACTATATATATGCCCATTTATTCATGTGTATATACTTTTTAAGAAAAGGGCCCAATCCTGCAAGTTTTTTCGTATGAGTAGTCCTTATTCATGCCAGTAGACCCATTGAAGTCAAGGGGACGACTTGGCCTGATTAGGTGTTGCAGAATCAGGCCATAAAGCAAAGATGATTGTACAGTTAGTGGCAAAGCAATGCTACAGGGAGGGTTGTGCATGGTTTTCCTGAATGGATATAATGAATAGCAGAACATATTGTTTTTTGTTTGTGTGCCTTGTTTTTCATTTTAGCTTTGTTTTGTAAGATTGCTTGGGGGCAAATATTTTAGTGGGGATCAGGCAATACTTTAATTACTTTAACTTTTTGTTATTATTATATTTAGTAGGAATAATATAAATGTACTGCTAGATTAGATTATATCTCATGTGAATTGTTTAAAAGCAATCAGTTTAAGCACTTTTGATCTATACCTTGCTTTAAAGGCCATTGCTATAATACTGTCTTTGTTACCTACTCTTTCTGCCCCTAAGTACATTAATCCTAATAATTACAATCACATTCATGATAACATACTTTAGGTAATACCTACAATATTTGACTCTTAGCTTGAATTAATTTGTCATTATCTTGTACTGAACTAGAAAACTAGTCTAGCAAAAAGACTAAGGAAAACTAAAAAAAATTCCAAAGGATCTATAAGAAAGAGGAAAATTTGTTCATGGATGGTTATAATGCACACCAGGTTTTAAAGGCTTACATTCAGTACTGCAATAAGTTTGCAGACAATTGTTGGTTCAAAGGTAATTAGTTGTGAATTTTATATAGGGCTTCTTTTTCTATGAATAAATCTCTAAAGTATGCAGGATTTCATTTATCAGAAATACAGACCTGCATACAATTTATTGAGGAAGAGTCATTATCAACTCAAGCCAAACAAATTTGGCAAATAGACTGTTGCTAATAATTGCTTGTTTTAATTTGTAATAATTTATTGTTTAGATTATTTTAACATGCTGTACAGTGTATTTGTAATAAACATTAGTGTAGCAATGATAGTAACTATCCTTTAAAAATGTCAGTTACATGCTATTCCCTTAAATTCTCTATAAATATGGGAGGTGGTGGTAGAGAGGGGGAATTCAAATCATGCAATTTGGAGTTTAGAGGCAATTTTTAAAAAGAGCAATTTCCATATATCAATACTTTTTGGTGAGTTCCATGAAACATTTTGATATGATTTACCAAAAACAGTTTTTTGCATCAGGAACATTATAGCAGCTAATCTGCATCTGTAAAGAGTGGGAAATGGAATCACATTAGATTATAAATTTAATGCAAAAAAAGTTAATGCAGCATTATGGTAGAGAACTTAAACATACAATGGTCAGGATATTCAAAGTTATGGTTCCCACAGAAACTGTAACTTGGCTATATTTACATTGTAGCATTATATGTTTTTAAGCTTTATTCCTTAAAGGAAAACTGCCTTATTTTTGCTCATCCAACCAGGATAATGTTTGCACATTAAAAAACATTTGTCTCCGTGATGAAATTGTGAACGTTAAGTATACATATATTTAATTACAAGGGACATTTCCAAGCCCAGTGAAGGAAATGACCATTGTACTGAAAAGTGATGTAAATCTGTTACCCAGGCAGGTTAGGAGCCCAGCAGAAGACAGTTTAAATCACTTTGTAATAATTCAGAAATGGCAATTCTGATTAAATAGTTTTACTAATGACTTTAACAGAAGAAAAACTAGAATGTTGAACATTTTAGATGTTCAACTTTTTGTTTAAATGTTATGTCCTTTTAGGATTTTATTATTAACCAATATTAAAGTAGACTGGAAACTTGTTTTTGGAGTCTTCCTTTGGGCTTCCACACTGCGAAGATCATCTATGACATAAACTTTCAGCAAGGGATGGCTGCCTCCATTACAAAGCTCAGAAAGACCAACTCTACTGACAGTAGCTCTCAACTTTCAGACCTGCAAACGTGTGACCTCAGCAATCAAATTGCGTGATAAATTGCAGAAACATGTAACACTTATATTTTGTTGTGTGTTACCCTGTAATTTACAGATTATATTTTTAGCTATACAATCTGTTTTAAAGGGTGTTTTCTCCATGTTTGAATTAAATAAACCAGATTTTTAATGATAGAAAACTGGAAACACAAATGTTATTACACCAGCCATAAGATTTCCCCACATGGACCATCAACATCATTTGAAACCTGGACCTTCAGATCCCTAACACAAACCTTTCCTACTTGAGCTACAGGAGTAATTGCTGACCTTTCTTTGGGGATCAATCACTAGGCAGGTACTTGAAACACACTTTGCCAGTAGGTTACACAAATGTTTGCTAGACAGGAGTAGAATATTGAACGTCCGGAATCCTGACTTCTGTCTCTGGGAGGGAATTGTAGTGGAGTGATTAGTGACAGGATAACTAAAATGCATACATTTAGTACATTCCGTCTTGAGCTACAGGGTGTACTGGATGCTCTTTGTTTCTTTTCCCCCTCCTTTTGCCTCCTGCAGAACTTTGCCTATCTTTTTGTGGTGCAAAAGTCAGCATACTTGAGAGGTCTGGTTCTTGCCAAAGCAGGCTTGGTGGGGCTTTAGTGATTCCACAGACTTGATCTACACGACAGACCTATATCAGTATAATTATGGTGTTCAGGGGTGTGAAAAAGCCATACCCCTGAGCGGCACAGTTATACTAACCTAAACTCCCATGTAAACAGCGCTATGTCAATGGGAGAGCTTCTCTGGTCAACATAGCTGCAGCCTCTTGGGGAAGCGGATTAACTACATTGGCGGATGAAGCTCTCCCAGTGGGGCAGGAGTGTCTTCACTTAAGTGCTACAGTGATGCAGCTGAATCATTGCACCTGCCCATAGTATAAGACCTGGTCTAGACCTTAAAAATTAGATCAAACCAGCCACATCACTGAGGGCTGGGGAAAATGTTGCACTTAATGTGACGTTGTAGTTAGGTCGACCTAATCCCCACTGTGGATGCAGCTAGGTCAATGGAAGAGTTCTTCTTTTGACCTAGTTACTGCCTCTCGAAGAGATGGATTACCTCATCAATGGAAAAACCCTGTAAAAAGCATTTACGCTACAGCTGCAGCGCAGTAGCTCTGCTGTTGTAGCCACTGTAGTGTAGATATGTCCAAAGACTGGCGTATTGCAGTTCAATTTAAACTGAGACCTGATCAAGTTAGCTAAAGAGTTATTTCTATTTTAAACTGAAATAAGGGTGTCCACTCAGTCTATTGCACAACTTTAATTAATCAGTTTAAAATCACAAGTTAAGTTAAACTGGTGCACCTTTCTTGTGCAGACAAGCCTTTCAGGGCTGTTTTAGTTAAACTGGTTCATATCACGGTATGGACCCTCCTATATCCATTTTAAACCTGATTTATGTTGATTTAGATTAACTTGGTAAGGAAGCATTTGAAATTAAATGTATATAAGACAAAAATAAAATTGTTTTCAGGGTTTGCACCAATTTAATTAAATCAGCTTTGAATTGATTTTAATTTAACTGGTGCAGATTTTGTGGGTAAATATGGACTAGGTTCTTGCATAAGAAAGCAGGGTTCCTCTGGCAAGCCACCCTAACCCTCATTCTAAAAACCTGCTTAAAGATTCAGGGCAACTTCTGCTGAGAGAAAGTGGAAGAGGCATTTTGTTAACTCCAGACAGGATATAAGAAGGGTGGGAGTACCATAGAGACAGAGGGAACTAGAGGCACAGGTCTTGCAGAGAAATTCTTGGCAGAGCTAATTTGGAGTGGAAAGCATAGGTTGAAGTTTATGGTATGTTTTGTTATTGTCCTTTGAGCTACCAATGAAACCAAACCATAGGAAGGGGTTAAGCTTGACCTATACACAATGTGTATAACTTCTTAGGAGCAGGATGGGAATTTCATCTACTCACAGAATGTACAGTCCCCACATTTCAGAGGAACATGTTTGTCTTGAAAAAGACACATCTGAGAGAACTCCCTATACATTGAGGCCTCTCTTTTTTTTTGCCATCAGATCCCCATGCAGCGCTTGCTATAGTATTTTTTGCTAGAATAGCAAAAAAAAAAAAAAAAAAAAAAGTCCCCTCTCTCTCCCACCCCCCAAAGAACTACTGACTCCTATCCTACCCCACTCAAAGCACCTTACTAATCCTTGCCTGCCATGATCCGAACCTGCTCTGGATTAATGTGAATGAAATGGTGTTCTCCATAAAGCCTCTGAGTGACCACCCCCTTAACCCGCCCTCCACAGAGAATCAGATCCATGTGGAGTGTGAGACTGAGCACTGCTGCAAGTTATGAGCCTACAATCAACACAGATGTACTGACACCATATGTAGGTGGCTACTGAGCCAGAGTGGGGTTGTTGTCCGTACTTCGCCTGCACCACACATGAGCACTAGATTGTAACAGGGTGTAGGGGGAACAACAAAAAAGGGATAAAGGACTGACGGTGGAGATGACAGAGAATGTATGGGAGAGGGAGTCGTGAGCATGAGAACTATGGAGATAAAAAACAAAAGGGAGAAAACTGAAGCAAGGAGAAGTAAAGAGAAGGGAGCAGAGGAGGAGTGAGGTAAAGGAAAAACAAAAGAAGCAAAGAAAAGGTATTTGTTTCTAAAAATATACTATTGCTCAAGCAAAAATTGTGGGCTTGATGCAGGGACTACAGGATGACATTTATGGCTGATGTTATGCAGGAGATCAGACTAGATGTTTAGAATGGTCACTTTTGGCCTTAAAATCTATGAATATGGGGTGCCTTTCTTCTACCCTTCCAGCTGGCAGTGCTCTTGTGGACAGCTCTTTTACCCTAAGTTAAACCATCCCTATGAACCTTCCTCCCCCAGGATTAAGGCCCCCATTTTGCACTTGGAAAATCTTGTCACCTTATAAACAAACTTTTTATTTTAAAACATAAATACTGTCTCAAATTATTAAACTATTGTCAACAGTTGCAGCAATTCAAACTCTGGGAGCTTCACATTTCTAAGAAACCTTTTTTATGTTATTTTTTGCATATGAATTCATCTATCAGACTGCTGTACTTAAGGCTTTTGACAGTTCATGTTCTGCTGATATCATTGCTAATCCCGAGAGTCTGTTTTGACTCAGTGAAGACCTCAAGTAGTTCTTGATCATTTAAGTCTCAAAAAGCTAGACTAGGCAGAAGCCACAAAAAGAGGCACAAGCGGAAAAATGTGCAGCACAATAGAGTTGTGTGGGTAAATCTGCTCCAGTCTGTTCTTCACAATAAAAACGGCTTCTCTGGCTATGATGTAGTCTGTAATGTTTCAACAAGATTTTGTACTGTAGCTCCTCTGGCAGCTCATAATGATTAAAGTCAGAGGAGTAGATCCTTAGCTGGTGCAAATTATCATAGCTCCATTGAAAGCAAAATTAATGATTGACTTCAATGCAGCTATGACAATTTACCCCAGCTGAGGATCTACCTTAGAATGGTTGTTTCGTTTGTTAATATTTCTTTGTGAACACTACACCAGAGCCAGCATTTAGGAGAGGGCCTGCAAAACTGTGAAGGATTTCTGTTTGCCAGGATCACACCACCCTGCACATGGCCAACCTGGGGATTTTGGAGAGGACGAGTGAGATTATTTTTTGACACACACCCCAAATTTAACTGGCCTTTCACAATCCTTCTCACTACTTACCTGCTCTGTTCTCTTGCGTATCCCCACCCCACTCCTCCTGCAGCCAAACTGCTGTCAGCTTCAGCCACTTGTTCTCTGTGTCTCCAACAAAGCATAGGCCACTTCTGCTGTTCATCTCCTTGCTACACTTTTATGGTGAATTTTAATACATCCACTAAGGCTCACCACATACTACAGGCCTGAAGAAAACATGGACATGAACAATAGACCTTCATGTGCATAGAGGTTGGTGAATTATGTTTCTTATAAATTGTTGGCCGTAACATCTGAATGTGGCTTATGCAGGTGTGGTGAGGAGAGGTAAAATGAGCCTGAAACTAGACTAGTTCTACCAGTGACCAAAAAAGGACAGGGAAAAAAAGAGAATAAAGGAGAAAACGCAGACAACTAAGGGTGATATCTTGCCCCATTGAAGTCAATAACAAAACTCCTATTGATTTCAGTGGGGACAGGATTTCACCCTAGAAATCTAGATGCAGCACTATTAAGTGGACACTAGGTCAAAGTACAAAGAGTGAGTATAAACAAATACTACAAGTATGTAGGGACAAAATTAGAAAAGCCAAGACACAAAATGAGATTAAACTAACTAGAGACATAAAGGGTAACAAGAAAACATTCTACAAATACATAAGAAGCAAGAGGGAGACCAAGGACTCAATAAGAGGGAAAAAACAATAGCAAAAAATGTGGAAATGGCAGAAGTGCTAAATTACTTTTTTGTTTCAGTTTTCACCAAAAAGTTTAGTAGCAATTGGACTTCTAATATAATAAATACCGGGAAAAATGAAGTAGGATCAGAGGCTAAAATAGGGAACGAACAAGCTAAAAATCACTTAGACAAGTTAGATGTCTTCAAGTCACAGGGCCTGATGAAATACATCCTAGACTACTCAAGGAGCTGAGAGAGGCGATATCTGAGCCATTAGCAATTATCTTTGAAAAGTCATGGAAGATGGGAGAGATTCCAGAGGACTGAAAAAGAGCAAATATAGTGCCCATCTATAAAAAAGGGGAATAAGGACAATCTGGGGAATTACAGACCAGTCAGCTTAACTTCAGTACCTGGAAAAATAATGGAGCAAATAATTAAGCAATCAGTTTGCAAATAACTAGAATATAATAAGGTGATAAGTAACAGTCAGTTTGGATTTGTCAAGAACAAATCATGTCAAACCAAGCTAATAGTTTTCTTTGACAGAGTAACAAGCCTTGTTGATGGAGAGAAGCAGTAGATGGAGCTACTGTAAGGCAGGTGCATAACTGGTTGGTAAACCGTTCCCAGAGAGTAGTTATCAGTGGTTCACAGTCATGCTGGAAGGGCATATCAAATGGGGTCCTTCAGGGACCAGTTTGGGGTCCAGTTCTGTTCAATATCTTCATTAATGATTTAGATAATGGCAGAGAGAGTACTGTTATAAAGTTTATGGACAATACCAAACTGGGAGGGGTTGCAAGTGCTTTGCCTTTATAAAAGCTAATGTTGACTATTCCCCAACAAATTGGATTTATCTATGTATCTGATAATTCTGTTCTTTATTATAGTTTCAACCAGTTTGCCTGGTACTGAAGTTAGACTTACCCATCTGAAATTGCCAGTATCACCTCTGAAGTCCATTTTTTAAAATTGGCATTACATTAGCTACCCTCCAGTCATCTGGTACAGAAGCTGATTTAAGCGATAGGTTGCATGCCACTGTTAGTAGTTCTGCAATTTCACATTTGAGTTCCTTCAGAACTCTTGGGTGAATACCATCTGGTCCTGGTGACTTATTAGTGTTTAATTTAACAATTTGTTCCAAAATCTCCTCTATTGACACCTCAATCTGGGACAGTTCCTCAGATTTGTCACCTAAAAAGAATGGCTCAGGTGTGGGAATCTCCCTCACATCCTCTGCAGTGAAGACTGATGCAGAGAATTCATTTAGCTTCTCTGCAATGGTCTTGTCTTTCTTGAGTGCTCCTTTTTTATCAGACCAATCTTCTAGTGACCCCAATGCTTCTGATGTACTTAGTTTTTTGCTGTTAGTTGTTGTTTCCTTAGCTAGTTACCATTCAGATTCTTTTTAGGCCTGCTAACTATACTTAAACATTTGACTGGCCAGAGTTTATGTTCCTTTTTATTTTCCTCAGTAATATCTGACTTCCAATTTTTGAAAGATGCCTTTTTATCTCTAACTGCCTCTTTTACTCTGATGTTTAGCTATGGTGGCATTTTTTTGGTCCTCTTACTGTTTTTTTTTAATTGAGGCATACATTTATTTTGAGCCTCTATTATGGTATTTTTAAATAGTTTCTATGCAGTTTGCAGGCATTTCCCCTTGTGACTGTTCCTTTTAATTTCCATTTAACTCGCTCCCTCATTTTTGTGTAGTTCCCCTTTCTGAAATTAAATGCTATAGTGTTGGGCTGCTGTGGTGTTTTCCCTGCCACAGGGATGTTAAATGCTACCATGGTGGGTTTCTTTGGCATTTTCCCCCTATAAGTATGTTAAATTTAGTACTGAGCTGTTCAGCTATATTCTTCTCATGGACCAGGTCCTGTGCTCCATTTAGGATTAAGTCAAGAATTGCCTCTCCCCTGTGGGTTCCAGGTCTATCTGCTCCAAGCAGCAGTCATTTATGGTATCTAGAAATTTTATCTCTGCCTCCCTTCCTGAGATGACTACATATACCCAATATCAGGATAGTTGAAATTATTTTCTGCCTTTCTAGCCTCTCTAATCTCCCAAGTATTTCACAGTCACCATCACCAGCCTGGTCAGATGGTTGGTAGTATATTCCCACTACTATACTCACATTGTTGAAGCATGGCAAATCTGTCTATAGAGATTCTATGGGACAGTTTGATTCATTTAAGATTTTTATTATATTTGACTCTATGCTTTCTTTCACATATAGTGCCACTCTCCGATCAGCACAACCTACTCTGTTATTGCTATGTATTTTGTACTTTGGTATTACCGTGTTCCATTGATTAGCCTCATTAGACCAAGTTTCCATGATGCCTATTATATCAATATCCCCATTTAGTGCCAGGCACTCTAGTTCACCCATCTTAGAAATTAGACTTCTAGCATTTGTATATAAGGATTTGCACATTTTGTCAATATTCAAATGCTTGCCTGTGTGTTATATTTAAATGGGATTATTTTACCATTGACTGTTCCTCACTAGTTCCTACCTGTACTTTACCGATTTCTTTCCTATCCTCTTTATTAGGATATAGAGTTCCCCCTTTGATAAATTCATCCCTAAGGGCATAGGCGCCAACTTCTACAGATGCCGGTGGGTGTTCGACCACCCTCTGCCCCCGGCCCCGCCCCGACTCCACCCCAACCCTGCCCCCTCCCACCCCCATTCCAACCCCTTCCCCAAATCCCTGCCCCGGCCCCGCATCTTCCCTGCCTCCTCCCCTGAGTGCGCACATTCCCGCTCCTTCCCCCTCCCTCCCGGACCTTGTTACAGCTGTTTGGTGGCAGCAAGCGCTGGGAGGTAGGGGAAGGAGCAGGAACGCGGCGCACTCAGGGGAGGAGGTGGAGGCAGAGGTGAGGTGGGGCAGGGAGGTTGGCTGCCGGTGGGTGCTAAGCACCCACTAATTTTTCCCTGTGGGTGCTCCAGCAATCTTTTTAAATTTTACATGCCAGCAGTCTGGTTTCCATCCTTCCTGTATAGGCTTCTTCTTTCCCAAAAGGTTCCCCAGTTCCTAAAAACCTAAAACCTCCTCCTTAAACCATTGTCTCACCCATGCATTTAGATCTTGCAGTTCTGCCTGTCTCTCTGGCCCAGTGCATGGAACTGGAAGCATTTCAGAAAATGCTACAGTGGAGATTCTGGGCTTTAATCTCTTACCTAGCAGGCTAAAACTCGCCTCTAGGGCCTCTCTCCTACCTTTCCCTATGTCATTGGTACCTACATGTACCACGACCACTGGCTCTTCCCGAGCATTGCATATGAGTCTATCTAGCTTTCTCATGAGATCTACAACCTCCACAATTGGTATGCAATTTACTATGCAGTTCTCCTGGTCATCATAAACCCAACTATCTGTATTTCTAATAATTGAATCCCCCCATTGCTATATCTGGCTCTTCCTAGTAACTGGGGTTTCCTTCCCAGGAGGGTATCCGTGCAAGAAGATATCATGAAATCAACTGGAAGGAGGGTCCCAACTATGGGATTGTTTCCCTCCACTACAGCTTTGATGTTCTCCTCCTTCACCAAGAGTTTCGTTCTCCTTTACAGCACAGAGGCTGTCAGAGCAGGTGTGGGCCTGCCCTACGGTGTCTCTGAAAGTCTTGTCTATGTACCTCTCTCTCACCCTCAGCTCATCCAGTTGAGTCACTCTGACATCAAGAGCCTATACTTGGTCACTGAGGGTCATGAGCTTTGTATGCACACATACGCCACCTGCCTACAAGGCAGGTAATCGTACATGGCCCATTCAGTGCAATAAACTAGATAGCTCATACTCTTCTGCTGGACTCGTACCTGCATTATTTTTACTTTTGCTGGGTGTTTGTGGGTTGTTTGGCTTGTTTGCTAGCTCCTCTGGTTGCTTAGGAGCTGGCTTTTTAAATCCCTGTTCTTCCGGAGTTAGCCCCGCCCCCTTGTCAAGAGATCCTAAAGGGGTTAGGGATCAAAGGATAGCAGGCTAAAGTCTCATTAGTAAACTCTCAGCCTAGCCTAGCAGGCTGCTTGACTCAGCACACAGCCCTCAGAACAGACCACACAATAATTTTCAAGCAAGCAAGCACACGCACGACAAACGAACAAAGGATCATGCAGTCTCTCCTTCTGGAGAACTCCCAGTTCTGAATTCTGAATTTTCACAAGTCCAAAGTTAAGTGATTAAATGACTCACTAATCTTAGTACCTCCATCCAATAATTTACAGGAAACCATGGTGTTAAATAAAATGTGTAGACGATTAAAAGTTTTAAATATAAGGATAATGTCAATCATGTGCATTGCTTCCATCTAACCTAAAAACAAAATAATGGCAATCTATGAAATGTCACTTATAGCCCAAAGGGAGAGTTGATCTTCTTTTATAATAACCGTTAGTAATTTTATGCTACAGCATCTAGATTTTAAAGGGTCCAAAAAGCCCATATAATCCCTGCCTACCCCACTGTACAATTGCCAAAAATCAGTGATACCAATAGAGCAAAATCTTGGTTTTAAATAGATTTAGTAGGATTTCATTTTTAATTTTTATTAGTTTCAAAGGATCAGTGCTTATGTTCAGTTTTTTAACAACTTTAATTTTTATACTAGCATAAAATTAAAACAAAAACCCTCCAATGAAATTGTTTTAATTTAAAAGACTATAAAAACTGAGATGCCTGACAGATTCAGAAATCATGTTTGATCATCATATTTCAGAGTATTAATTTCTTACTAATTGATTGCTAGAAAGAATGGATAGCAAAAGAATTCATTAGCTGTCTATAAGTAAAGCATGTGCATTTTTAAATGTTTGTACATTTCAGTTATTAACAATGGGATTTCCTCCCCTCCCCATTGACTTTTACATAGAAGGAAAATTCAGCAACTCCTCACTTCTACCAAGTAAAATCTATTCCTTCCAATGCTAGTGTTAAAGTAGTTCTGGATACAGCAAATTGTCAATGGAGGTACTGCATTAATATTAATTTGCCATACCAACTTTGTCTTCATATTGGTAACATTTTTCATGAAAAAGAAACATAACTAGTGGTCAAATGAACTCTAGCAAGATTGATATATGCACATAAAATTATTCTCTCTGATAACGTAAGGTCAGTAGATAATCTTGAAAACAGAATTTTACAAGCTGCATTGACTGAAACCCTCATAAATGAGAACTCATCAAAAGAGACTGTAAAATTTCACCTAGGTTGAGAGCCAATTATCTAAATTTCTCTTTGAAATGATGTAAGTTATTTTAACAAATTAAAGATTTTTGCACTTAAGTATTAAAGACTGAGTCTGCTTCTGGATAGAAGAGACTGACTATATTGGCTGAAGGCAGGATTCCAGGGTTATGAGTGCTGTAACCAAAAGTGCAAGTAATCAAGAGGTTGGCAGAGCCTAAGAAAATGGCAGCTTGATTGAGTGAAGTATTTCTTATTTCACTTTGTTAGACCAGGAAGATGTTCCCATTATAGAACCACATACTGTACAAAGATGCCCTCTTTTAGTTGGTATTTGAAGGCGTGAATACTACAAAATTTAATTTATTTTTGTGCAACCTGATTTATATTAAAATATCACAAAACCTCTCTCATATGGTTACAGTCTATACCTAACTGCACAGATCCAAGTGAATAATGTAGGTTACAGTTACCCTCTGTAGACCTGGAATTCAAGGGGCGTGTGATGACCAAGGTAAAGACTGAACACAGAGAAACTGAGAGGTAAAATGAATAAAGTTTGAAGGGGTTGGACTGAGGATTAGAATCTAGGATCTTGGGAAAATCAGAGTCAATTAGGACAGATAGGCAGTGAAGCTACTCCAATTTGGAGGGAGGCTAGTGTGAAGAAGGATCTGTCATTTACTGTTGAGGAAAGGCAGAAAGAAGACTGGTATTGAGGCATGTGAGGCACAAGCTAGACAATAAAAAGTGAGTTGCAGAGATGGAGATGGGGGAAGAAGGAAGAAGTCCATAGAAACTGTTGAAGAGAGAATAGGAGATGTGCTGTAGGATTTTGAAACGGCCAGTGAAAATTTCAGATGATGGTGGTGACATGTTCCCATTTCCAGGGGTGGGAGAGCTACTGCACTTGGGCAAGTTGAAATTTTGACGAATACAAATTTTTTTTGGGGGGGGAGCACAAAGCTGGGATTTTCAATGGTAAAAATATGGGGAGATAAAAGCATTCAAGGAGGCAAACAATAACAAAGGATTTAGACAAGAGATACAATAGGTGCAACAGAACTTATAAAATTAAGCTCAATTATGTAGTTACTAAAGCCCCCAAATTGAGAGTCATTACCTCCATGGGCAATCTCCTTAGGAAAGAAAGGGGTTGTGTATATATTGATTTCTTTTTGTTTAAGTGATAAAGTGAAGAAATAAGGTTAATGTTTGCAATCAAGCATGCTTATGCTATGGAGTTAGTGAAATACACCTTAAAGGAGCATAAATAAAAGGAACCGAAACCAAAGAGTGTGTTTATAAGGACACTTGACCCCAGAGTGGAGTAATCAAAGAGGTTATTATTTGATTAATAATGCACAGACATATTCAGGTCTCACCATTGTTCTTAAAACAAGGAGAACAGAAATGGAATATTTATACAGCTGTTCCAGTGTTCTGGAGAACAATAGTTCTTGAAGTGACTTTGCACAATATAATGGACTGTTAAAGCAAGTTTAAAGAGCATCAAAGAATACTGAGGGACTTAGTGTAAATTATATGAATTCTCAATTGGACATGTCAACAGCTAGCAGTGTTGATGGAGAAACTGCTGCTTGAGCAAGCATAACTGCCAAATTGGCCAAGGGATGCAATGCAAAGTGACTTGCGGGAGGTAAGTCGCTGACTGGAGCAAACCAGTTGGTGTTCAAGGTATGTTCCAAGATGTTTTGTACCAACAGTTATGGTCTAACTTGCCTTATATAAGCTGGTGTGATGAGATGTGTTGCACAAAGAGAGTGGAAAATTCCAGTCACAGTTGCAAGAACTCAAAAGTTAATGTCTCATTCCCTGACTGGATGGTGAGAGAGGACGACTCTCATTTTCATTGGATAATTCAAGTCTTTGGAAGAAGTACGGGGCACCATTGGATTGGTCCACACTAGCACCTCCAAGAAGTTGGACAACCCAGCAGAAATAGAATAAAGCGGCCTGTCTCCTTCAGCACATTACTTCCTAAAAGCCAAAGGTGGAAGACTGAGGTCCTGGGTAGGCCACCTGGGAGTCCTCCTAGTGACATCAAGTACCTATCTCCGATAGGCACCTTTAATTGTCTCTTTCTGTTTTCCAGCAATTCAGGTTTCCTTCTAGTGCACCAGAAAAGGACTATACAGATGTGTCCGTCCTTCTCTCCATCTGTGTTTATAGTGTCAACTACTGTGAACAATAACTGAACTGAAAGCTTGTGGCTGAGCAAAGATCTGTTAATAAGTAACTCATGGACTTTCTCCTGAGTGATGACCCAAATCAGTCAACTGACCATTTCCTGAAACTGGGTACCTAATTAATAAGGAAATGTACATGCTTGTGTATGTGCACTAAAGATTGTCAGAGTTACTATGTCTGTCTTTGTTTTGTAACAGCTTCCAATCAAGATAGTTTTAAAGCTACTTTATAACAGAACAAATTACTGTTGTTGTTTTTGTACATGTGTATACCATAGATAATATTTTCATATTGCCTTTCAAGTTCTCGGTGTATACTGACATGCATGAGCCCAAGTGTGCAAGCTTCTTAAACTGCCCTCAGTCTATACCAGGGGTCGGCAACCTTTCAGAAGTGGTGTGCCGAGTCTTCATTTATTCACTCTAATTTATGGTTTCGCGTGCCAGTAATACATTTTAACCTTTTTAGAAGGTCTCTTTCTATAAGTTTATAATATATAACTAAACTATTGTTGTATGTAAAGTAAATAAGGTTTCAAAATGTTTAAGAAGCTTCATTTAAAATTAAATTAAAATGCAGAGCCTCCCAGACTGGTGGCCGGGACCTGGGCAGTGTGAGTGCCACTGAAAATCAGCTTGTGTGCCGCCTTCGGCACGCGTGCCATAGGTTGCCTACCCCTGGTCTATACAGTCTGTCATAAATATAGGAATTTATCATTGGTAGTTAGAAAAGTTAATGGATTCTGGGGGTAATATAATTCATTGGGAAATAGGTTAAAAGGGTTGATTACAATAGATCCATTGGGAAGGAGACCTTGGTGAATTGGCAATAAGTAATTGACCAAATTGTTTTGTGATCTAGCTTTGGATTGTGTGTGTATGTATGTTTTTTCCCCCTCTGTATTATCAACATTGGAGCTAATAACCAATTGGCACAAGTGAGGTCCTATTCTGAGGGACTCTTAGTCAAAAATCTAAACAGTCACCGTGCCAAGATAGTGATTGAGCATAAGTGTTATTTTCTATTGTGTTATGTGATTTGATTCTGGAAATCTGAATGCTCATCAACCAGTGTTCTAGTTTATTAGAGAAATCATAGTCCAATACTATTTTTGCCATCTTATATCCCATACTATTATTTGCCATTGTTAAGGATATTAATAAACTCTACAAAATCTAAATTCAACTCTTGTCTTTTTTTTTCTTTAGGTAAGCAATTGAAATTAAAAGATCCCTAAGAAAGGTGGTATGGACAATCTGTTTTATATTCTAACTTTAATTAAGCAACTATCTTTCTTACAAATGTCTTCTCACAATTTGTACACATGCTCCTTTGATGTCAAAGACATACAGCAGGTCACCGAAGAGGTAGAACTCTGCCATGGTATTATGTTATGTGGGCCATTAGAAGCCTCCTATCCTCAGCAGTGAGGTGATCCCTTACAAAACCTCATACAAAGGCAGTCGGTTTAGCCTCATAATCAATTAGAGCTGGGGACCTTCAGATCACATCTTTTTTATCCATGCCCTCAAATTGTACTTGAGTTTGATAGAGGTTTTAAACTTCAGGAAAGGAAGTTCACACAATGGGAGATATGTGACCGCTGTGGAAACATCCCCAGCTGACTGATTCCCCACACCAATCTGCCTTCCCTGAGCTTCTGTAACAGCTGCCTTCCCTCCCGCAGCAAAATCCAAGATTCAAGAAGAGATCTTTGATATTTTGAATTTTTTTTCTTCCAGATTTGGATGAGGTTCAGAAGGTCTCCTTCCTGTTCATCACCCCTCACCATATTTAATTCCTCTGGCACTTTTTTCAGAGGGAAGTTAAGTAGTTGTTTCTGGCCTTCATTCCCCCCTAAACAGACACCCACTAACACGGCTGCTACTCTGAAACCTCCTAATGACAGAGATTGCTACAAGTAGTGGGAGCTGGGCTTAATATGGGAAGATGCTTTTGTATCACAGGGAAGAAAGAAGCAAGAAATGGTGACCTATCTTTCTTTTTTCTCTTGAGGTTCCTAAGAGCCCCTATAGTTTCCCTTTCCCCCCTAATTTCTTCCTCTCAAAACCTTCTTTGTAATGAGCTAACTCCATTTAACCCTCATCAATATTATTGGGCTCAATATAGAGGAGAACTGAGTGAAATTCTGCAGCCTTTGTTATACAGGAGGTCAGATTAGATAATCTAATGGTCACACTAGCCTTAAACTCTATGAATCCCTATGAGTACTGCTCTGTGTGCATGCTAGAGAATGATACCAGGACTTCTTCCCAGAGGCTGAGTACACTTCACCTGCAAAGCTTTCAACTCTTGCAAACAGGGCCAGCCCTTAGGTGTTTTGCTGTCCGGGGCAGAAAACGTTTTCAGTGTCCCCCAAGTAGCTGAATACAAACAAACCAGCACAACAACAAAAAAGAAAAAGTAGCAAGTTACTGGGTGCTGTGGTGCCCCCTCTCTGCTGATATGGTACCCCAAAAGTTGGTGCCCAAGCTGACTGCCCTGATCGCCTGCCCCTAAGGCCAGTTCTGCTGCAGGGCATTGGATTTGAACTCTGATGTCCCCAGATACCTTAGCAGAGGTTGAGAGGGCACATCTGAAAGTCAACCTATAATGGGGCCATTAGCTCAGAAGTGGTGTCCATGGGGTAATATCCACTGTGAAGATTGCTGCTTTTGTCTTCTTAAAGTACAGTGCAACCTGATCTTTGTGAAGTTCCAAATGGTTTCAGAAGACACTTGACACCCTCATAAAATGGAGTTTGGGTTAAGCAGTGGAGTAATTTATGGTATGCTTTGCTGTGGAGAAGCATAACAGATGTACAGTTAACCATGAATTTCAGTTAACTGGAAATGATACAAATGGGTTTACATGGAATACAATAGGTAATTAATTTATTAATTAGTAAATGTTTATACAGCACCTGGGCGATAAAAAGCACTATTGCTACATACTGTGGTGTTGCAATTAACCCATAATGCAATCAGTTACATCTGAACTCTAGTGGCACCCTTTTAAAGTTTTATAATTGTTTATGGGATAGAGATCCATTAATTTTCATTATTGACATTATTATTTTTTGTATTATTCTTAACTTAACTCCCACTTTTTGGGGGGGGGGGTTGGCAAGAGAGGCCACTTGTCCTGTGGGAGCTATTAAGGAGTCCCAGAAATGTGTGCTCTTATTGAAAAAAGTGCTTCCCTCATAGTGAATCCTACAGAAATGCTGGGTGGGACCCCAAGATTGCAATACTTATTTTACATAAAACATCAGGTTGGTCTTTAAATAGCAGTCCCAGAAGCACAAGGCATTTTATTATCCATTAAGTTACTTAGCATCCACTATATTTTTTTAAAAGTTATTTTTCCCAGAGGAGTCCCTAATATATAATATTCCTGCAAAGAGAAAAAGATAGACGTATCTACTGCAAATAATCTCCTGCTAGTCACTTGATAATTTAGGGAAAAAATGCAGATCACAGAGTTGAGACCAGAAGGGGTGCTGAGAGATCTCTGATACAATGTAAGCTAGGACTCTGTCCTGTGGTCCTCAAGTGGGATATCTTATAGCAGGAACAGTAAATATATCCCTGTTCCCTTTAATATTTGGACAGCCAGTGCTCTTCTATCTGGGTTATCATGTGCAACTCTAGTCCACGTACTGGTATGTGATGGGGTAAAAGGGTAGGTGGGCATTCTGGGAAATGGGAGAGGTTTAAGCCAAAACGAATGTAGGGATTAGAGCTGTGCAGCGTGTTTGCAGTGACACCACAAAAATCTCGCCTGTGTTGGGGGTTTATTACAGACTCAGTCAGGGCTCCCATCAAGCTGATGACATTTGCTAGAGGACAAAGATTGGCCTACAATATCAATGTCACTCATTTCTGGACACTGCATCTGCTCATAACCACACTGCACAACAGGTTTAGGTCAGAAAAAGAGAAGATGACAACAGCACCTAGTGGAAGCTACAAAGAATTTTAGTTACATTTGGCAAAGTGTAGTATCCAAACTGGGATTTGACCAGGACACTATACACCTTCCCTTTTGCTAAAAATGCCACAGGATCTTTAAGTGACTTGTGGTGAGGACCTCACATATACTTGTCTTCTGAAAGACACCACCTTCACAGCTTCACGGGTTTTATATGTGCTCAAAAGGAAGAGCACCTCCTCCTGTATCACCAACACTACTACTTGCAGCATCTGTATTCTCTTTAGAGGTTCACCATCCAAGTGGTCGCCAGGCTCGGTTTTGCTTAGCTTATGAGAGCTGACAACATCGCAACCTAAGAACTATAGAAAGAAGAATATGTGGGGGGAGGGACAGCTCAGTGGTTTGAGTGTTGGCCTGCTAAACCCAGGGTTGTGAGTTCAGTCCTTGAGGGGGCCACTTAGGGATCTGGGGCAAAATTAATACTTGGTCCTGCTAGTGAAAGCAGGGGGCTGGACTTGATGACCTTCCAAGGTCCCTTCCAGTTCTAGGAGATAAGATATCTCCATTAATTTTAGACCTGAGGCCAAAGAACATACTAAAGTAGAACTAGCCAAAATGTGAAAATAAGCAAAAACTTTGTCACCTTTGTTTTCCATTATTTGTCAAATTTTGAAATGTTGATTGAAAAAATTTATAAAAATGTCAAAAATTGAAAAATTTTAAGCAGCTCTACATGACACTCCTACATGTTTAGAGTAATGTTGTGCATATCTTTTTATTCAAGCCCCAAATCAGGGCTTGAAAAAAAATATGCATTTCCTCTTCATGCAGTGCATTGGGCCCAAGAATAAGATAAAATGCCTCAAAAGGAGCAGAAGCCAAATTGGAAAGGCATTTCTCAATCCCACTGGCTGCTAAGTGGTGGGCAGGCAAGAAATAAGATCTTTCAGTGGATTATGAATAGACTGGGTCTACTAGTTGTCCTCCTGTCTCCTAAAATCTCTGCACAGGGAAGGTTTCGGCCACATAGGACTAGATTCACAAAAGGAGTACTGGATCAGGCCCCTTCAGAGACGACAGGCTAGGGAATGTCTTGTTGGAGAATCCTGCCAGGGCACAGGGCATGATCTAAGGCTCCAAGCATCTCCTTAGCTTTGAGGCAGTCTGAGGACTTAGGCAGTTTTGCACAGGCCCACTGGCAGAAACTTAGATACCTGCAGCGTTAGATGGCAATTGAGGAGTGGATTTGAAAATGTCAGTAGTGCCTAAATATTGGACTTATGTGCCTAAAGTAGCAAGTCCCTTTGTGAATCTAGCCCTTGCTAAAGATCCTGGAAATGATGAAGGCCAGCTATTTATTAACCCCCAAAATAGTGAAAGAGTCAAAACCACTGAGATCTTGACTTCAAATTAGAGGAGCAACCCATGCCTTTTGGAGAGATTCTAAGTGAGCTCTTGGGGGTGGGGGACATTGCTTGTCTAATGATGGCTGAACTCAGCCGTTTCATTACAAAATGGAAGATATATATTTTTTTAAGGTTTTCTCAGTTTTGGGGAGTGCGTGACCTGCAGGCAGTGCAAACCAACAGTTCAGGTTCATTGAGACACTGCACAGCCAGCAGGCTTCAGACCATCCTAATTTTAAGCACATTCTTCTCTGCACCTATCTAAGCCTTTGCAGATTGCACAGCACTAGCATATCTAATCACGAATTCATAATGAGAATATAGGCTCTTCGCCACATTTGGAATTACCAGTTTGTTTTTAAAAAAGGCACACAAAGCTTTTGTTCTCCTTATTTTTAAACAGTTTGAAGTTGAAATGACTCGATTCAGCATGAATCTTTCAGCACAACCTTTTCCTTTCAGGTTCATTTCTTTACGATGTTACAAGAAGAATAACTTTCTGCTTCTAGCCACTCACAGAAGGTGCAATGTAGTGCATCTGTTTTATGTGCTTTGTGTACACAGCAACTGCTGATTATATATTATTCACCAACATGCTAAGTACAAAGGCGGATAGTTGCCATGTTTGATAGGTTAATTTTAAATGGGTTTTGTTAGCAAACAAATCTTAAAATTAAACCAGAACAAAACAAGTTTAGGGTATTTTTTTTCTTCTTCTCCTTTTTTTCCTTTAGGGGATGAGTTTCCTGCCTCTTTAGCAAGAACTCAAATGAATTGAGAATTCCTTTAGAACTGACAGCCCAAAGTGTAAGAATGATAAACAGCTTTGGCCTTGATAATTTTTATTAAGCACTAAATGTCACATTTAACCTGCATTACCGAAAGCAATTACCCATGTATCAACAGTCAAGCAGTGCCGAGCTAGGCGCCTGAAACAGCAGCATTATGCTCCATCTGGGAATACGGATTTTCAATTAGAAGGCAAATAGCTGGAGAGGGGATCAAGTCCTCCAGTGGCTCCCAAAGGAGGTCTATGAGAAGTAAAGTCTTCATATCCAAGTAATCGCAGGCAATGTCAACAGAGCATTCCAAACCATCTGCTGCCAGAGTAGCGTTTACTTTATCAAATCTCAATATTTACAGAATGCTGATCAGCTCCTGGGACCAGGATGGCTCACTGCCAGGGTGTTCTGGGAAATTCATTTTAAGGTGTGTTTCAGTAGGCTAATTAAATTACAAGCACCTGTTTCATCACTGGGAGCTGTTAGCACACCAGATGAGCTGCAGCAGGGGAAGGAGACTTTTTATCCCAGCTAAATTGATTTCAATTGATTTCCTTTTACTGATGGCACAGTTGTAGGTTTAATATGAGCATAGCCTAAAGTCTTTATTTAAATGCCAATTAGATGGTTTACTATTTGTGGATATTCTACTGATCCAACATGATTTTTAGGTTCTTGTGTGTCACTAAATATAGCACACACCTTCCACAGGTAATGCTTTCATTGGAGCCAACTCTCTCTTGGGTAGTTTCTAACTAAACTACAGCTTGTTAAATTCTACATCTTTGTATTGCCAAAAAAAAGAGAGAGAGGCTTTTTTTGTCCAGTGTTGGAAGAAGATAGGCCTGATCCTGTTATTGTTTCATGCAGAAAACCCCTGTTGAGGGAAACAGCATGGTCTAAGGGTCCGAGTACACAGAACCAGGAACTCCTGAATTCTAATCCTGACATTGACATGCTCAGTGGTATTAAACAAATATAACCTCTCTGCCTCAGTTTCCCCTGTCTATAAAGTGTGCGTAAAAATTCTTACATTCCTGCTTCACATCGGAGCGTTGTGAGAGTTAATTAAGTAATGTTTGCGTGGCACTTTGAAAATGGAAAGTGCTGGATGTTTCCAGTTAAGATGTGACAAGTGGCTCAATGGAGAGACTGTGAAACCAAATTTAACTTTAATAAATCTGATCATTTTTGTTTGTTAACAGCTGAGGGTGTCCCTATGTAATACCTAGAATGGAGGTACTCTCCCCTGGCTGGCTGCGGAGCTCAGGGGCTGCAATGTAGAGGAGAATTCTCTCCTTTGTATCCAGTCTAAAAAGCTTGAATTTTGAATATGCAGTATTTGTGCCAAGCTGCTGGCAAATGAAAATCAATCAAAAAATTATTCAGCTGATCATTTGGAATAATAAATTTTGAGAAAATTCAAGATTTGAGTTTAATTCACAACTAAGTTCTTTGGGAGTGGAGGATGGAGAGCCTGGTGGTTAAGGCATTAGCTTGGGACATGGGAGATCTGGGTACAATTCCACTTCTTACTCTCTCTGTGCCTCAGATCCCCATCTGTAAAATGGGGTAAAACCACTTTCTTTCTCTCATTCTTTGTCTTGTAAGTTTACATGAGGGCAGGGACTGTTTCTTACTATGCATTTTTCACAATGGTGCTCCAGTATTTGTTGGGGCTTCTTGATGCTACTGCAATACAAAAAATAATAATAATTACTATGAATTATTAGCCCAGCTCTCCTATTTATGCCATGAAATGTATATCATAAAAGGATGTGGACTGCTGCTAAAGTATGTAAGTACCTGCATGAGGAGAAGGTCTCTCATACTAGAAAGCAATTTAGTCTAGCAGACAAAGGCATAACAAGTTCCAATGGCTAGAAGCTGAAGCTAGACAAATTTAAACTGGAAATAAGGGGCACATTTTTAACATTGAGGGTAATTAGCTGTTAGATCAACTTACCTATAAATTTGGTGCAGAGATGACCCATACCTGCTGGTAGTGTTGGGGGGGGCCACAGTGTAAAGATTCAGCTGCCCCTGGAACAGCTCAAGTCACTCCCCTGTCCCAGGCAGCCCTCCCCCCCTTACCCTCAGTCTCCTTTCCTAGAAAGTAGCGGCCCCTCCCATCAGCTCTGAGCTGGTGTTCCTACCTCTCACAACAGGGCGCAGCTCACTGGCTCTGGCGGGCTATGGCTCTGGGAAGGGGTCAGGGCAGTGGCGTAGCCAGGATCTAAGAGCAGGGGGAGCAAACATAAAAAGGCGCCCCCCCCTTGGCTCCTCCTCTGGCCACGCCCCCCTTGGCTCCTCCTCTGGCCGCTCCGCGCCCCCCCCTTGGCTGGCTCCTCCAGCCGTGCTGCCCCCCCTTGCCTGCAGGTGGGCAGCGCCAGCCGGCAGGCACGCCACTTTTTGAAAACGTGCTGAGGGGAAGCAGCTGCTTCCCCTGCACCCGACTAGCTACACTACTGGGTCGGGGGGTAACCAAGTGGGGCCGGCAAACCCTGGTAGAAATCTGGGGGGGGGGCTGTGACCCCATGTGCCCCCCCCCCACACACATGTCGCCGCTGATTTGGTGGATCACTTGATGTCTTTTAATCAAGATGGCATGTCTCTGGAAAAGATAAGCTCTAGCTCAGTGGCTTTCAACCTGTGATCAGGGGACCCCATGGAGGTCCACAGACTATGTCTAAGATTTCCAAAGGGGTCCGCCCCTCCATTTGAAATTTTTTAGGGATCCTTAAAGGTTGAAAACCACTGCTGTAGCTCAACCGGAAGTTATGGCCTTGATGCAGAAGTTACTGGATGAAATTCTGTGGCCTGTGCTATGCAGGAAGCCAGATTAGATTATCCTAATAGCCCCTTCTGGCCTTAAAATCTAAGGGAGAAATCTTGTGCGGCACTTCTTAGAATGGAGGAGTGGGAGCTGTCTTTGCATCCTTGATTATAGACTGCTCCAGCTGAAACTATGGGCTGAAATGTTCCTGGGATAACTAAGGCTGTCCATCCCTCTTGCCTATGCATAGTACAGAGTCTCTGTAGTACTATGTGTTAGAGGCTCCCCCCCCTTCCCCCCCGCCAAGTCCACATCTCCCCTATGTCAGGGCTTGCAGTGGGGACTTTGCAGGACAACTATACAACCTACTTGTACAGGAGGAATTTTCTATTGTCCACCTAATGGGCTTTCACGGCTCATCTACAATGCCGTAGCAATGTACAGGGACCATAGCGGGAGAGACAATCCCTCCTTATGAATCTACAATGTTTAAGAAGCAAGAACATTCACTTTTTTTTTATTTGTAACTTTGCAACCATATAACTGCATTATTGGAGATTTTTACCTTCAATTTTTGTGTGGGTTTTTTAAAGAAAAAAAAATTCTTAATAACTTTAGTATTACATGGTACAAATTAGGCTTTCAAATTCATATGTTGTTGAGGTAAATGTAAAGAGAGATCATTTCTAACCTTTACCATTGCTACACTTTGGCGGAAGACCTTTTTCTACAAGGATGGTTTAACAGAAAAGAAGTACGTTATTTAACTTGGCATGGCTATATCTTAACGACGGAAACTTTGTAAAACATTGCAGAAGGCAGTCAAAATTTGCTGAGAGAACCTGAAATTCTGGGATCTATAATTGTTCCAGGGCCATTATTTTCTCCAGTTTCTGATGTTTGGTGGTGGTGGGAAGTGCTTGGGGAGGGAGGGGGAGAGGGCATCTTGGGAGAGAAGGGATTTGTCTGTGTGTTTTCAGTGAGCAGTTTAGTGATGTCACAAAAAGGGATGGGCTTCCTTAATCTGCAGAAAAACATATCTGATGCCAACTAACTATGATCAGGAGTAATTATTTGTTATGTAGAGTGTGTTGGAGTGTGTAAAAGATAGAAGCGAATGCAGTTCCTGCCTCAAGGAGCTTCACACTTGTAATTTTATTATCTTTTATCAAATGTGATGTTTATAATTACTTATTTTTATTATTTTTTCCCATGTTGTACTTATAGTTCTCAATGAGGTCTGTCCACATACCAAATTTCAACTTTCAAATGTCAGCTATTTTTTTACATATCTGTGTAGTGGTGATAAAAGTGACAAGTTTTGAAAAAAGAGAAGGATCTATTTGTTCTCCACACAGGTCATTCCAGATTAGCTGAGGGGATTTGCTCAGATTTAAAACAAAATAAACATCAGGAAAATAAAGACTAATCATGGACAATTTCAGAACAAAAGGTGATTTGTATTAGGGGAAAGAGTGTTTGTTTTTTGTCTCTCTTTTTTTTTAGCTTTATGCACATGTGAAAACAGGGGCGTATAAAGAAAACTGTTTTGTAACCTTAGTAAGAGGTTAGTGGTTGTCGTCAAGTCACTGTTCTCATTACAGGAGTCTTTCCAAAGCATCCTGTTCCTCCCAACCCTACTAATAGTTGTCCAAAGCAGTTGAATCCCATGTTGTTTATATTTGTAACATTAGTTTCATTTTTAGGTAAAATTATTAATATAGTGGTGGATTTTTTTTTTAAACTGGAAACAATTTCAGCGAGGGGTATTTGACTACAGACAAATGATGAAGGAACAAATTCTCAACTTTCATCATTTTTAAAGATCGCAGCGCTTCAGATCCACAACATTTTGCACTTGATCCAAGAGACTGGCTTAAATGTCTGGTTTCCTAAGACGGCTGTTTGACTCAATTAATTGTTGTACAAGTCAATGAACAGAGGGAAGAAATCCTGGCCTGATCAAAGTCAATGGCAAAACTCCCATTTAGTTCAGTAAGGCCAGGATTTCACCCAGTAAGTTTTGAGAAAATCATAGAATCATAGGACTGGAAGGGACCTCGAGAGGTCATCTAGTCCAGTCCCCTGCACTCATGGCAGGACTAGGTATTATCAAGACCATCCCTGACAGGTGTTTGTCTAACCTGCTCTTAAAAATCTCCAATGATGGAGATTCCACAACCTCCTAAGGCAGTTTATTCCAGTGCTTAACCACCCTGACAGTTAGGAAGTTTTTCATGATGTCCAACCTAAACCTCCCTTGCTGCAATTTAAGCCCATTGCTTCTTGTTCTATTCTCAGCCGTTAAGAAGAACAATTTTTCTCCCTTCTCCTTGTAACTTTTATGTACTTGAAAACTGTCATCATGTCCCCTCTCAGTCTTCTCTTTTCCAGACTAAACAAACCTAATTTTTTCTATCTTCCCTCATAGGTCATGTTTTCTTGACCTTTAATCATTTTTGTTGCTCTTCTCTGGATTTTCTCCAATTCGTCCACATCTTTCCTGAAATGTGGCACCCAGAACTGGACACAATACTCCAGTTGTGAGTCAAATCCTCTGCTGGTTCATACTATCTTCCCGCTGTTGGCTTATGGAGGGTGATATATAAGTGTGTGGTGTGCCAGGACATGGTGATTCAAAATGGTAGCAATATACCTTACAGGTAGCCTTGCCAGGAAGTCCATTTCTGGAGCCAAATGTCTACATTGCAGTTTTTAGCTCCACAAGCCCAAGTCAGCTTACCCGAGCTCTGGACTTGGTGCTGCGGGTTTTAAATCGCAGTGTAGACATACCCTTAGAGACTCCCTGGAGCAGAGCCCTGATGGGAAGTAAAGCTGACCCAGCGGACAGGGTGGAAACCCCATTTACTCTCCACAGAGCAGAATCCCACTCCCCTTAGGTGTCCTGGGCTTAGGTCAGACCATTACAGGAATTAACCTGGTGAAATCACTCTGCTGTTATTCATGCGGTCTTATTGTTAGTTGTTTGTGAGTAGTCGAGTAACTGCTTAGTTATTCATGTAACACTCTATAAATCTTGAAAGTTTCACAATGTGAGCACAAATGATTGATAGCCCTGAAGAATGAAGTTCTGTATATATTCAGTTAATATTGATCGTGGTGAAGCCTGGTATTTATATGTGCATGAAACATATGCCTCCCTGTTAGTAGAGCCTGGTCTTTTTGCAAATGTGAAATGACATGAAATAAAATGCAAAACAATAATTTAAATTACATAAAACAAAAAAATCTCACCCCCCGGCGGTGGCTCCTGTCCCATGGAGGTGAGCCCAGATCCCTGCTCTGGGCATTACATCCTGGTGCACAGGGTCGCAGCACTGCTCAGGTTTGGCCTGGGCACCCTTCGGTCATCATGATGGAGGGGCAGCCAGGCCAACTTTGAGTGAGTGGCATTGTGACTTGGTGCACGGGGTCGTAGTGGCACTCACTCAGATTTGGCCCTTCACCTATTATGATGACAGGGGAGTGGCTGGGCCAAACCTGAGCAGTGCTGCGACCCTGTGCACAAACCTGCAATGCCTGGAATGGGGAGCCGGACCCAGCCCCGCGGGACAGAAGTCACTACTGCTGGGTAAGTGTAGGGTGGGCTTGCTATGGAAACCTGCCCCAGGGCATGCCCCCCACAGGGCAGTGGATAATGCAAAATAAGAAGAAATTCCCAACAAATAAAATGAAAAATGAAACAAAAAATGCAAAGAATTTCATGGGCTCTGCTCATTAGGCACTGAGCTAAGTGAGACCAACTGATTTCACAGAAACCTCTGAATAGCTATAGGTTAGCAAAAACTTTCCATTCCTACCAACCTAATCCCAATTCTATTATAACCATTGAACTAGAGGTAAAAAAATTTGTATCTTAAGTTTTTACCAGTGCCCTGAGCTATCCACTTCCCATCCTAAAGTTGCCCATTTTGGTTGGATGTATTCCTGGAGGTTTCCTCACATGACATAATTGTTTTAATTAAAGACTTGAGGACAATCCTGGAGGGTTGGCAACCCCACCCCATCCCCATCATTTTCTTTATCACTCCTACTTTACAACCTTTGTAGTGCCTGGCTTCTAAAGATTCGATCATAAGGGTGATACAATGTCCTGTAGCTTTCAGAGCTAGTCAGGAATTTTCTGACAAAACAGTGTTTTGTTGCTAAATTGACGATTTGTCAAAATCAAAAATGTTTGCAGGAATGAATCAGTTTTGATGAATCTACTGATTTTAAAACAAAAATAATTGGGGAAAAAACTTTCAAAATTGTCAGTGTCCCATTTTAGTTAATTTATATTAAAAATAAAAAGGTTATTTTTAGAAGATCACCATTGAAAGGGCATGTTTTGATTGACCTGATCTGAAACTTTTTTTCATGCTATCAGTTTGTGAACATTTTCAAGCTAGAAAACCATTTCCCTCTTAACTCTAGTAGTTTTATTGCTGGTAGTTCTATTTTCTTTAATGGGATTTGTTTTACTTTGCAATATTACTTCAAGCTCTGATATGTTGTAGGATAAAGAAGTTATTATGACAACGTTAGCTTCTCTGTAAATTGCAGTGCCTTGAGGATTGCATATTGAGACTTCATGTAAACAGTTTACAGAGCTAATAACACAGACACCATATGTAAAGCTAGAAAAAATATTCAAATAGGGAGCATCTGAAGGAATAAAACAATCAAAAGGCTTTTGCGGAAAATGAAGATGACACTGAATTGTTTAAACTCGATGTACAGCTTTTAAAAAATAACCCATATACTATAATCCATTTTTTCTTTTTTTCCCCTGCTTAGCTTCAATTTATTTAAACTATCAGAATACATTTTCAGCAGAGTTCCTTTACAGTAATTGACTAGATCTCTGAGATAATATAGTTGGAACAACAGCCTTTCATTTAACATAACAATCATTAGTCATTTTTGTTCATCTTGACTAGAAGAAAAACAGTGCTTAGAAAAATAAGAATAAAGATAGATAGAGGCTTAGGCAGAAATGCAGTAGTACCTGCTATGTATTGTTGCTTGTGTACTTTGGTTGACTTTAGATTTTTTCCTAATGGCTCCTCTAATAAATAAAATAGCTATAGCAGTGGATTTGGTACTTGGGGTCAGGAAGGGAATGCAGCTACTGTATTATTTTTACACCATTGTTTTTCATCACACATTTCAAAAAAATTATATGCAAATTGAAACCCCAACCAAGCCTTTGCTGAACTCAAGGTACTAGATAATGTTTTCACCTCTCTTAGCCAGATACTACTACTCCAATTAACCTCCCTGCCTCTTTCTTAACCCTTGAAGTGATCATCTATTTCTAAAAAACACTGCAGCCACTTGAATGCCTCTTTTTAAAAAACATTTAACATCAAATCCTGTTCACCTTAGTTCCAGTGACTTCAGTAGAGTTAAGCAGATGAGTAAGGCAAGCAGGGTGCAGTATTTTTCCACTTTTTTGTACTATGCAGTTTCTTTAAACCATCTGGCCTATTTATAAGAAGGTCACACAGCAACCCCATGTCAGCTGTCTTAGGAAGTGATTGGCAGATGTAATGTGATGTAAAACAAGACACGATATTCCCTCTGCTTCACTTTCTCCATAATTCCAATTCTGGCGGTTATTTGTTTAGTTTGTTAATGTTTTTTGGGGGGAGGGGTTGGATGATGTGTTTTAAATATATCTACAATTTGATCTAAATAATAAAAAAAAGTCCTTAGGATTAAACTTGTGTTTGAAATTCTTCAAACACATTGTTTTGGGGATCATTTTAGGACCAATTCTGCAACACTTACTTTTGCTGAATAGGGTTTACTCACATGAGTAGTCTCTGAAGTTAATGGGGACTACTTCGGGAGTAAGTGCTACTTGATATAACAATTGCAGAATTGGGCCAATGGCAGGTCTTGGTACTGCAGTGCTGCTGAAATCATCCCACAATAGTAGTGGCAAATCACTGGAAGGGACCTTACCCGTTAATATTAGGTGTCCACAAATTCAGTATACACCCACTATTCCTTCTTTGATTTTCATTTTTGCTCCCGTGTCTGTTCCTTAATGTCAAAGAATCCAATAAATATGAACTAGGTCTCTAATAAACAGAAAATGGCATGTACTATGTTACCGTCCTTCTCCAGCATAAAACTGAACTACTGTATGGCTTCCTATATAAAAAGTGTATTTTGTAAGATTGCCTCTTTGTTTAAACAGAGAGAGAGAGAGAGAGAGAATGAAATATACTATGGAATACTCAAGCAGATGCTTGCCATTATATTAACACGTGTATTATGGCGTATCATGTAATGGTACACTGTGGGGAATAGTAATGAATAGTTTGGAGCACAATAATGTGCATTGTTGATGTTTGTTAAAATAAAGATATTCAATTTATAATAAAAGGGATTAAAAGCTTAATTCATGACTATGTTAATATTTGTCTGCAAGTACACAGATAAATGGGAACGTACCTTATCACATTAAACACCTGCACGTACAAGTTCCTCTGCTGAGATCTCCATGGGATTGTATGTTTTACAGAGCTTAAACTTTCATTTCCCAAAATAATGATATCATTCATTTACAGATATAGATAGGCTCTTCTTACTCTAACTCTAGCCTGAAATGAGTATTGTTACTTCAACTACAAAAATGTGGGATTAATTACCACAGTGATTGCCCACTGCATCATCTGATGGTATTTGTATATATAATTTATATATTTTGCAACAATCTGATTGCTTGACAGAAGTGAATTAAGACCTTTTTTTTTGAAAAAAATACACTGCTGTTAAAGGTAAATGATACTTCCAACATGGAAGTGATGAGGCAAGTGATGGTAGCAAATAGATCTCATCTCAGCACTGATCTCCTAGTGCTTCCGATATTTCCCACAAGCCATCTTCTGTGAACAACAGAAAAGAATGTGCATTTGTGAAGAAAATGCATAATTAGGGAAGGTGATTGATGTCTGAACTATTTCAATGTTTAGCTCTGCTGTGCAAGTGTTTACAGGCATGCTGGATGCCTATGCAGACTTTGAGTGTATATATTTGGAATTATCCCAAGAATACCGTGTCAGCAGAAGCACCCACACTATATTTTCTCTGTCCTAAATGAGACAGCAAGAAAAGCATTGTCTGAAATAAATGGTGATAATTCAGACTCTCTAGCTGTGCACTGGTCATTTGCAAAATTAGATCAGAGATGGAAATACAACCCCTGTGAATAAGTGATGGGCAAAGTTCAATACAAAACTGCCCTGAATAGAGTGTTATTGAAGGGTTTATTTTGTAAACTTTTTAAAAATAGAATTGGAGGCTCTGAATTTAAACTATCACAGCCATTTGTAGACAACGGGGAGAAATCCATTGGTTTAATACTTGTTTAAAATAGTAGCAAGTTTTTTGTTTGCATTCTGTATATAAATCTATTGCAGATACCATGGCTGTCTTCTCAGATAACTTTGAAGTCATGGCTGGAGATGTTACAAGAAGCTTTTTCCTTAGAGAAGGCAGTATTTAGACACAAAATTAGGGCAGCTTTCATTTAAAAAGAAATCTAGAACAGAAACCAGTGACTGTAGTTGGGAACTGAATTGATCTAAATGATCTATAAAACTTCCAGTGAAACATCAGGTAAAATTGTAAGGAAGCATGTGTTTGCAGTACAAAATGATATTTCATAAATATCCCGAAGGCAATTATTTTTTAAATTAAAATAGGGCTTTTTAAAAACAAATAATATAATTAGTCCATTTATACACCAAGAGCAATCTTAGTTATTTGTGAAGTAAAGTTTTGGTCAAAGCTCTGATGTGAAAGACATTTGGTATCTCCTACCTTTAGAGCCATATCACATAGTCAAAATACCCCGCATATAATGTATATAGTAAAACCATTGACTTTGATATCTTCTTGTCCTCAAACTAAGTAGGTCTCAGACAACATATTGCCTCTAATCCTATTTTCAATTTCTAATGTAGATTCTCCATTATTACATCCTTCCTCCACCACGCATACTTTTTTGAACTTCTCATGATAGGCAGCTTACTTAATCCCCCTTCTAGTGGCTTACAGTTTAATAGCAAAGTACAGTTTATTAATTGAATCCCCCTTTCAATACCTCATTTCCTTTTATTCAGCAACTATATTTTCGACTAAAAGGCAGATTTTGTGTTTGAAGCTTATCTTTAGTGTGCAGTTTGATTGTTCTGTGCTGCAGTATCTTGAAAAGATTATGACCCTCTTAGATTTTGTCAATTGCTATCGAGTCTAGTATACATCTACAATCAGAGAGTTAGACTGTGTTGGGTAGTGAAAATTAGGGGAGGGTGTAGTGATGGGTCGAGGAATTAATTCTTTGTCAAATAAGAGAAAATGTCATTTACAATCTAACCATCATACTGCACCTTCTGAAATAGCCACTCACTAAAGATTTTTGTCCTCTCACTTAAAGAGGTATAAATCAGGAGAGCTGGGCAAAAGTTTTCAGCTGAAATTGTTTTTTGCTGAAAAATGCAGTTTTGGGTCAAATGAAATATTTCACAACTTCATACAAAATTCACTAAATTGTTTCAGTTGGGAAAAAAACCACCAAAGTTTAGAAAAAATTGAAACATTTCGGTTTGACATTTTTAAAAATTAAATGCTTCCATTTTTCAATTTGAAACATTTAGAAATGTATCCCAATTTTATTTAAAAATTAAAACATTTTAAAAAAGCTTGAAAATGAAATGTTTCATTTTGAGTTGAACAAAACAATTTTTTTAAATGATTTTTCAGTTTATCCAAAAATTTGAAAAAAAATTGTTTTGGGTTGACCAAACCTCCGTCCCCCAATTTTTTGGGAGGGCCAGTAAACTGAAAAATCAGTTATTCATACAGCTCTAATCAGGAGCAACTCCACTAGCTTCTAAACTTGGTCTAAATAAATAGCAAATCAGACCCAACATTTTATCTATCCCAGCTCATGGATAATTCTTTATGTAATCTCCTTTTTTTAATTTGTGAAAAAAGCTGATTATTTTATTGAACTATATGGTGAAATTGTCTTGTGAAAACTCCATATTTTATCTTAGCTATATGTCAGCAATGTGTTCTACTCTATTCAGTCCTCTCCCTCCCTGGCCATGTCCACAAGTGGGCCCTTTGAGTGCTCACTTTTGAAGAATATTGAGGATTCACATAGCAAGGCTGTACATTCGGGATCCTGGACAATCTGAATACAGCAGAAATTAAAGGTGTTTGGATAAATCAGAATGAAGGTGGATACCTTGGTATTGGTATCTCTGTTTGTCTTTTACAGGCTTGTACCTATGGGAAACATTTATAGGGCTAAAATGAAATTTCCATAATCTAGGAACTGATATACCACCAGAAGACCAGATCTCAAAATTCTTTAGGACCCATAAATAGCTCTCTGAGGCGTTAAAAAGGCCAGTGAAAAAGGTAAACACAAGTTCCTGAAATACAAATACTAGACCCTCACATAGCCCTAATTTTTAGGAGTTACTTCATGTATCCCTTCTTCTGAGCAGTCACAGAGTCAGAATGCCCTGGCCATATTTGTGGGTGCAAAGGGGATAAAGCATAAGCAGTCTCTTCTCTTTCCTCCGGCAGTTGCCACATATGGATCAATGACAATTGCAGTCTCTGCGTGGGGCACTGCTCCCTCCATGTACCCATGTACCACCTGAAACAGGAGGAGGCAGAGCTATGCCCCCTCTTATCCCCCACAGCATGTAGAGCTGGCAGGCTACAGAGAAGAGAGCATGAGACCTTTACGGAGGATTGTCCAGTGGCCATGTCTCCCCTTTGCAGCAGAAAGACTGAGAAGGGATTGTATATCCCTGAGCTTCCTCTGGGATGGTGCAACTCCACACTGCCCCCAATGCAGCCTGGGCCATAAAGGCATAATAGGACCCGTTTAGAAATTAGAGATGGTGCAGAGAGACCCTGTTGGGTCCACTAGCCAACCCCCTGTCAATGCAGGATTCTTCCATACACTGTAACCATGGGAGCACATCATAGAGACCTCCTTTGACTTGCTTGCCCTCTTTCTCTTTATTTTCTATCTTGGTATATGGATCATCCCAATCTGGAGTTAGAGAAAGAAAAAGTGAGAAAGATACAAGCAGGAAACAGAAAAGAGAAGAATTCTTACTGTATTTGTATATCCCTGGTGAGGTGTAGGGAATGATGCTAACCTAAATAATCTTCCTAATTAGATCCAGTATTAGCAAAGAAAATATGGGTTACAGTAGTATGGTAGTTGAGTAAAAGGGTACAATAAAATAGCAAGTTAAAATATAATGCACATGTAGTATTTTAGTTTGAATAACCTTGCTTTTTTCAAGTAGTAAATACTGAGAACAGTGTTGTTTAAAATATGCTTCAAGATAAATATTGACTAAATATCCATCTCTCTGTGCTCTTTTTAATTCAGGAATTACAGTAGCATAGGATATTAATAAAAATGCCTTTGTTATGAAAAATATACTAGCTTATACATCAGATGTGTTAAAAAATTGATAATCTTTGCAATAATAATAGTTTGATAAGGAAATCTTCCTTCCACATTGTTGTTATGCATAAACAAAAATCATAGACATTTTTTGCCATTTTAAATTTTGTTTCTTTTTGCCTATTTAAAAATATTTATTATAGAGCTCCACCAAATACAATCTTTGGACACAGTCTGTTTTCTTATTTATGATACTAAAATAAAGGGAGGGAAGAGTGAAGATATCTAAGTGGTTTGTTCATATGCAAGAAAAATATGTATAGTCCTAATGATATCATTTAAAAATTCTTCCACTATATATATATAGTGTATGGTAGTAGTATATCAGATCTTTCTCTGAATATATATATTTAAAGATAACTACAGTATGTTTGTAGAAAGATCGGTTTCTTTTTACATTTCTACAGAATGACTTTTTCTTTAAACACTGGGACTTTTGTTATGTTAATCAGGCAGGGAACATTTCCAATTCAATTTTACCTGAGCGCTGGTCAGCTATAGTTTCCTTTGTTTAATGTCCCTGGGGCCCTCCCTTGTCTTTTAAACTGTAATTTAGTTGGAGCTGCTGTCAATTTACTCCGTCCATTACATTTACAGTGATATTACAGACATTGTCTTCTAGTCAGTCCTAGGGAAGTTCCCCAACCTAAACAAAATGTGTGACAGAAAAACCTATAGAGATCCAAAAGTGCAAGCACGTATCTACTATATAGTCATATGCACTTACATGGGTAGAAATCATACTTCAGCTCCAAAATCAAGCTTCTGCCACCTAACCAGTATTCTGTTTTCCAGATTTGTTTAATCTAACAACAGATCCTGGTGCTCAATAGAAGAAATACAGAACAGTAATTTAATTAGCAATTTCAATGAAGTGGACCTGTCCAATATTGCAAGGCAGCCAAACTTGTAATCTGCCTTTAATAAGATTTTAAACTCCACTACGTTGTAACTCTCTGCAAAACAGTCCCAACCATTATAAGGTTTTATTATTTTAATCACAATTACTAGCTGTCATGGTTCAACAAACTGAGCAATTTTCTTATCCTTAGTCCATAGTAGCAAGTTCCAAATCTTTGGTGCACCAGGTGGGAAATTGTTGCTTTGAGCAGGTGACTGCTCAAGACAAGAAGGAAATGAAACCCAGAGAGGAAGCTAGAGCTTTTAACTGCCTTTAACTGTTAAGCTGCCATGACTGTACATGGCACCAGTGTTCATGGCAGTCTGAGGGGAAAGTATCAGTTGGGGGGCTGCGATTCATGGCTTTGAAAATCTGCCCCTCAGAGTGTAGAGCAGGGGTCGGCAACCTCTGGCACGCAGCTTCAGGCCAATGGGGGAGGCGGGAAGCCGCGGCCAGCACATCCCACTGTGGTGCTTCATGGGTGATCTGGGGAACTGCTGGCTGGTCAGAGAGGCCTTGTTCTCTATCCCACTAAAGTCAAATCTGCCATTGACTTCAATGGGAGCAGGATCTGGCCCATGGTACTGGCTTTGTTTCCAAATGCTAAACTGCAGCTAAAAATTGAGTACTTTCCTAATGTTACAATTGCTTTAGTTGCCACAGGGATGTTGTGTTTCCATGCATGTGTGAATGGGAGAGGTAGTCCGCATGACACACATTTCACAGCATGAAAAAGTTTGAGAACCCTTGGGGGGGGGGGGCAAACCCATCCGTAGGAATATTTCTTTGGCTTCTTCTCCCCTTGCATGGAAAGAGAGGCTCAATCCCTTTTGTGGCTCCATCTCTCCTTCCTGGGATCTCAGTATGTCTCTGGGTTTGTGCAATAGGGAGAAAGTGGGACTCGAGGGGGCTGATAGAGGAAAGAATGGGCCAAGGAACATATATGTGTTCCCCCATGACCCTACAGGCATTCTGAGGAAGCTGCTTTATCTTTTCTGTGAAGCTGTCTTTGTGGTTGGGAACCCTCTTCAAGGATGATGTCAGGGAGAGTTCTAGCAGGGCAGTTCCAATGGACCTGTGCTAGTAGGGCTTCGGTGGGAGGCAGCCGCACTGGTGGCAGAGGTGCTTCAAAGCGGCTTTCCCCCGCTCCCCAAATGCAGATTCCCTTGGTGTCCCAGGGATCCCTGGGGTTTGTGATGAGTTCTGTGATCCATTCCATAGGGGCACAAACCCTGCTCCCCTAACAGAATGATGTGAGGGGAAACTCTGTGACAGGATCATCCTGGAGACTTCCTCCCCCTTGAGTTCAGTCCAACCACCGGGAGGGGCCAATCCATCACAAAAGGCCTACTCATTCACATTCACACACAACTGCAGTCACTAGTTTCAATCAAAAACACACTGGGCCTGATCCTGCAGTCCCCACAGAGCAGCAATGGGGGTTTTGCTGCGTGGGTGCTGCACGATTAGGTCCTTAAAGGCATAGAGCAGATTATTGTTTCTATTCCTCAATATAGACTCAAGATCTAAAATCAAGGAGAGGTTAATGTTAGAAATGACAAAATATTTTGGGATAGTCAATTGGGAACCTTTTCGTTTTCAAATCAGTTTAATATCTCAAAGAACCATCACTAATTTACCCCCCCGGAAGGTAATCCTGATGAGTGCCTCTAGGACTGTCAAGTAATGAAGCTGTCAATTTACTCATTGGCTTCTAATGTGAAGCTTAAAAATGGGATGTGATCAATACTCAGTGCTACAACACATGGAGGAGCAGGAGCTGGCTGCCCTTTTTACCAGAAGACTTGACAAGGTTAGTGCTGTGGCAATACGTAGAGGCATGTATAGCACTAACCTCCATCAGGATTGCTTGTTGTAATTATCAAGTGTCTTCCTTGGCATTTACCTTTGATTGCTCGTTCTCAGATGGGGTTTTCCATTTTAAATTGTACTTGTTCCCAAGGTTTAAAAGCAGCTAGTTTATGGATTTCTTTTTCTTTTTAATTGTGTGTGTGTGTGGGAATCTGTGTGTTCAGTTCAATTTGGATTCAATCCAGTTGATTGATATATAGGCACTCTATATAAGTGTGAATATCTTGAGCCATGTACATAGATTATCATTTTGTTCTATACACAATCAATAAAGCTATTTTTAAAAGGCCACTGAAAGGAAAGTGCTTCAAACAGGGCAGCAGCTTCTGCAGCTTTAATATATATGGCGAAAAGCATTTTGTTGAAAAATTCCCAACTAGCTGTACTACCGGGTCTAATGTAGTTCAGTGTGGTAAGCAGGAGAGTTCACCTGCTCTGAAAGCTGGAGTTATAGCCAAGGTCCATTTAACACATGCTCAGATATCAGGTCTCATGTGTGACTTTTTGTTGCAGATTCTGGGACTAAAATAATAAAAACGCAGTCAGGGATTCCAGTCTCTCACACATCTGTTGACTCGCCCATTATCTTTCTTGGGTAGTCTGTATATTCTATTGACATTGATTGTCAAATGAGGTTATCTTTAATAGGGTACATGAGGCTTTTTCTTATTTGCACCACTTGACCAGAGCTTGTAAAACCTGCCACAGTTCAGAAAGTAAAGACACTGCTGTTCAACAGACCAACCAAAATGTTGAAATCAGCTGAATTTCTGCCTACTACATGACTAAATGTATTCCTCATCAGAAAGTAGCAATTACTGAATACATCATGTACAATGACATCAGGGAGTGAAATGTTCCTCATGCTGCCCAATGGACCATGCTGGAACACCTGTTTCATATCATGAAAACATTTACAATTACTACCCAAGAAATAATTGCTAGAATAGCATCATTAAACCAAATTCTGCCCCTCATATGCCTATTGGAAAAAAATCCCTCAAAAAAACTAAAGGAAACCTAGGAGTCCGGTGGCACCTTAAAGACTAACAGATTTATTTGAGCATAAGCTTTCATGGGTAAAAAACCCACTTCTTCAGGTGCATGGAGTGAAAATTATCTGAAGAAGTGGGGGGTTTTACGCCCAAATAAATCTGTTAGTCTTTAAGGTGCCACCGGACTCCTTGTTGTTTTTGTGGATACAGACTAACACAGCTACCCCATGATAAAGGAAACCTAGACATCAGGTGATGGCTAGATATTAAAAATGTTTGTCCAGTGTTTTAAAATGTCTAGCCATGGAAATAAGCAAAGAAAACATATATTAGCTGCACCCTTAGAGCTGATTTTTTAGGGACTAGGATTTTCATGACACTATAGACACAGCTATATATGAGAGGCATTTTTACAGACAGATGTGGTGATCCTGGTTCTTTCAGCCGCTCTACTCTAGTTTTATACTCTGTCTCTGGCTGCACCCCAGAGCCAGTAGAAAAGCAGTATTCCATCTTCTATTTCTTCATCCCTTCCTGAAAATGCTAAATCATTCTGCACCCTTGGGGACCTTTTGAATTCCCCAGTGCTATAGGATGCTGAAATAATCATGACAGCAAGAACTCCCACTTCTA
Organism: Emys orbicularis; assembly: GCF_028017835.1. NCBI lineage: Eukaryota > Metazoa > Chordata > Testudines > Emydidae > Emys > Emys orbicularis. The sequence goes on along the minus strand of NC_088683.1, from coordinate 258,604,624 downwards.
TCTGTGACTGGCTAGGAGTATGTACCCCTTCCTATCGGATTCAGGTCTGATCACAGTGATCAACATGTTCATGAGCTCCAGGCTTTATTTCAACTCATTATATCTCTGAATGAAACCAAACACCTAGAAAAATCCCCAACTAGTACAAAATGAAACAGTCTATCTTCACAGCAGCATGGGTCTCTTGGAGCACATCATTCTGGTGTTCTGCTCTCTAAATTGACTCCCTCGTGAATACAACTTCCAGTTCAAATTCTCTCCTTTGGTATTCAAAGCCCTTCATGGGACTGGCACTAGCTCCTGAGAGTTTTCCTCTTCCTTCAACCGTGACCTGCCACCAGAGGTACATTCTGCTGTCAACGGTTTCATGACTCCAGGTAGAGCAGGGAGGCTGACCTTTCACAGGAGATATGCCTGGGTTATGGAACTCACTCCCACTAGATACTGTGGACCTCATCACTTTCAGAACTACAGGCTGGGAAGGAAGAAAGAGCTATACTGATGATATTTCTGTTTCAAATTATTTGGGAATTGCTGAGGTACTATAGTGATGGGACCCCTGCTTAATTTGTGCCAAGGGTTGAGCACTGACACCTCTAGGCAGTTCATAACCCCAGCACCTCCGGGCTTGCTGCATCAGTCATGAATGTAGAAAAATTGCTTGAGCCCCAGCACCTCTTTCATTACAAATGAAGCGCTGGATGGGTACAGTATATAAGCACCATATACAGTTGTGAAAGGCCTCGGAGATGAGGACAAAAAGCTTGAACTAGATGCACTAGAAAGGGAGAGTTAGTGGAGGATTTCAAAACGGGGTCAGAGTAACAGGCAAAGATGATCTGAGCAGCTTTATTTTAAACAGCAGCAATGTGCATCAGGAAGGAAGAGGTTACTGTAATCAAGAAGAGATATGATGAGGCTGGGATGAGAATCAGGGAATTCTGGACTGGAAGATTTGAACAGAACCTGGACTTGTGTGACAAGACAGAGGGAGGAGTCATAGATGACTCCCAGGTGTTGGTCCCCGGGGGTGGCAGGAAGGATGGTGATAACTGTCAATAGTGACAAGAAATAGAGGAGCAGATTTTAGATGACAATTTGGAAGCTCATTTATTATCTTTTTTTCCTTTGGGACGTATTCACCATTTCCCCTGTGCTCCTTGTAGAGCTTCTGTTCCTCTTGTGGTGTGTTCAACTGCAGAGCCCTTACTCTGCCAAAATGTCAGGTGAAGAACACCTCAGGATACCAGGATGAGGGTAGGCGAATGAGCCCTTTGCTGCCTTTCAAGGCAGGCTCCTCACAGTAATTTACAAAGGTCCTTAGTGGCCTTGTTGGCTTGTAGTTCTAAGCTGTCATATTAATACCACAGCCATGGAGTGTACTGTAGTGTATTGTCCTGTGAGGATACCCTTGGAGGGGGGCGGGGGCCCAGGATATAAGTGTAAGTTTCATTCTCATGGTTTATTAAAATACTGCCTTGAATGTACTAACACTTTCATAATTCAGTTACCCATTATAGACTGTATAACTGTATCTAGTACATAATATATGTACGGTATGTGGATATGTTCATATATTGTATATGTATATGTCCACACACCTACTACTTAGATACTTTATAACATAAGGCAATGTACTAGATTTTTAATCAAAGCATCCCTTTGTCACAGTGCAAAACTAATTGTGTTGGTGTGTGTTGGAGGTCAAAGTTGCTATAATAAAACATCCATCTTGGAGCTTTTTAGAGGAACCTGTTTAAAAAGGTTAAAGTGGGTAATTATCACAATCCTAATTTACAACTACTTGGCAATAAGAGTTGTTTTTCAATGAACCATTTATTCATGATCTGCTGCTTCACACTGCAGGATTCTTCTTGACTAGGTTAGAAAATGTAATTAATAAATGATAGGATTATTTATGGTTCATGGTGCCAGATTGGGAAATACAATGATATACAAAATGAGCTAAAAATTATTCTTGCAAGCAGCATCTTCCTTTTTAATCCATGGGTTGGATTGTTACATTACTTGATATGGTGTGGTGAACTCTTGATGGTATTCATAGGACACCGTTTTTGTTTGTCATCCTTGCTCCTCCAATAAAAATGGACATGCTCCTATGAGAACAGAGTTAATGAACACCGACATGTTAATCTTTGTCTAGTTGAGATAGGACAGCATTTGTCTTGGTATTTACATTTGGCTAGATTAGTGATTATCCAAAGCTGGCGCAGGTGGAAGCTGGGAGATTGTTATACTGGATAAACACAAAGTAATCCACTGAAGCAAAAATTCTGGTTTTATCAGTTAAAGAAAGAAGCCAACTGAATATGAACATGTTTTCTTAATGCCAAATGAAATACTGTCCTAAAGTATGATGTCAACTCTCACTTATTTGCTCCTTTTGCCTGAGCCTGTCCCACCGCAGTCAATGGGAGCTTTACCACTAACTTCAAAGGGTGCAGGATCAAGCCCTAAGAGAACAGAAATCCTATGCAATAAATCAGAAATTTTAGATTATTACAATGACCTGCTATGGTAGTAAGCTTCTTAAAAGAAGCAAAGATATTTGTACACTATTTCAAACATAGATGACAAAACAGAATCTAACTAAACAGACTAAAAATAATTCTAGAACAGACTAGTCAGGTGTTGGCTAATCAATATCCAGACATAAATATACCTGGTTAGAATATACAAATTCTGCTCTCAACTATGCCGGGGAACCCATTGACTTCAATAGGCCTCTGAGGGTAGGAGAGACCCTGAATGTGTTTTTAAAAAGTTAAGCAGGACATGGAAAATATTTCAAGCCATTTTCAACTGCCGGATATTTCTCTATGTTGAAATCTTCTCCATTACTATTAACAGACTGAGGGTGGAGGGGGCAGAAAAGAGAATCTTTATATTGTAAGCTGAGAGCATAGCTGTCAGTGATAGGAGAGAATAGGAGGTCATCAATGCAGATTTATTTAAGAGAAGATTATGAATCATAGAAATGTAGGGCTGGAAGTGACCTTGAAAGATCGACTCCTGCTTTTTGCACTGAGGCAGGACCTAGTATGCCTAGATCATCCCTGGCAGGCGTTTGTCTAACCTGTTCTTAAAAACTTCCAATGATGGCGATTCTGCAACTTCCCTTGGAAAACTATTCCAGTGCTTCATTATCTTATTTTTTTCTAATATCTAGCCTAAATCTCCCTCGCTGCAGATAAAGCCAATTACTTCTGGTCCTACCTTCAGTGGACATGGAGAACAAAAGATCATTGTCCTTTTTATAACAGAACTTAACATATCTGAAGTGTCTTATCAGGTCCCCCTTCAGTCTTCTTTTCTCAAGACTAAATATGCCCAGCTTTTTTAACCTTCCCTCAGAGGTCAGGTTTTCTAAACCTTTTATCATTTTTGTTCCTCTTCTCTGGACCATCTCCAGTTTGTCCACATTTTTCTTAAAGTGGGGTGCCCAGAACTGGACACAGTATTCAGCTGACTCCTGACCAGTGCTGAGTAGAGTAGGACAGTTATCTCCAGTGTCTTACATACAACACTCCTGTTAATACACCAAGAATGATATTAGCTTTTTTTGAAACTGCATCACATTGTCGACTCGTATAAATTTGTGATCCACTATAACCCTCAGTTCCTTTTCAGCAGTACTAGTACCTACCCAGTTATTCCCCATTTTTGTGCATTTGATTTTTTTTCTTCCTAAGTGTAATAATTTGCACTTGTCTTTATGGAATTTCATCTTGTTGATTTCAGACCAGTTCTCCAATTTGTCAAGGTCATTTTGAATTCGAATCCTGTCTTCCAAAGTGTTAGCAAGCCCTCTCAGCTTGCTGTCATCTGCAAATTTTATAAGCATACTCTCCACTCCATTATCCAAGTCATTAATGAAAATATAGACTAGTATGGGATCTAGGACAGACCCTGGGGGGCGGGACCCAATGAGATATGTCTTCCCAGTTTGACAGTGAACCATTGATAACTGTTCTTTGAGTAAAGTCTTCCAACCAGTTATGCACACACCTTATAGTAATTTCATCTAGACCACATTTCCCTAGTTTGCTTATGAGAATGTAATGTGAGACTGTGTCAAAAGCCTCACTAAAATCAAGATGTATCATGTCCACAGCTTGCCCCCATTAACTAGGCCAGTAACCCTATCAAAGAAGGAAATCAGGTTGGTTTGGCATGAATTGTTCTTCTCAAATCCATATTGGCTATTACTTATAACCCTATTAACCTTTGACATTGCATTCCATATGTTTATGGAAATATGCTTATGAGTGTAAATATAATGTAACTGGAATATGCTTTATGCAAAAGGTCTCTTATAAGGTATCATTACAAAGCTTATAATCTAGTGAGTGTGTTCATCCTATTTATATGAATGTATCATTCTTGTATCTGAAGCTAGAAATATGAAGCATTACTCTGAAGTCCTATTGTAACTATGAAAAGTGTGGGTCATTAATGGTGGCTTGGAATCTTGATGGCTTCCATTAACTAGTACAATTGGTGATAAATGGCTCTGTTTACTTGTAAACCTTCCTGGGTACGTGCAGGTCAGCCCTAAAAGAATGGAGAATGAGGTCTTACAGTGACATGTGATCATGTCATCTGGTACTGAAATCCATCTTGAACCTGGTGCTTTTCCATTTAGAAAGAGGGGGGGGGACCCAGAGAAACAAAAGCTTTCCGCCTTGTGCCAAAGCTATAAAAGGGGGTGGAACAAAACAAAAGGGGCTGCCAGCCATGAGAAATCCCCTAGTTACCACCTGAGCTGGAACTAACAAACACTGTACTGGGGAAAGGATCGGGCCCAGACTAGAAAGGAGTCTAGTCTGTAAAAGAAGCTTATTGAAACATCACTGAGGGTAAGATTTACCTGTATTCAGTTTCTTAATGTATTAGGCTTAGATTTGTGTGTTTTGTTTTATTTTGCTTGGTAACTTACTTTGTTCTGTCTGTTATTACTTAAAATGACTTAAATCCTACTTTTTATACTTAATAAAATGACTTTTGTTTATTAATTAACCCAGAGTAAGTGATTAATACCTGGGGGAGCAAACAGCTGTGCATATCTCTCTATCAATGTTATAGAGGGAGGACAATTTATAAGTTTACCCTGTATAAGCTTTATAGAGAGTAAAACGAATTTATTTGGGGTTTGAATCCCATTGGAAACTGGGTGTCTGGGTGCTGGAAATAGGTAACATGCTAAGCAGTTTTTGGTTAAAGTCTGCAGCTTTGGGGGCATGGACCAAACCTGAGTCTGTGTAGCAGCAAACTAGCGTGTCTAGCTCAAACAGGCAGGGTTCTGAAGTCCCAAGCTGACAGGAAAAATGGGCTCAAAGGTAGTTTCAGCACATCAGGTAACAGTCCCAAGGGGGTCTCTGTGACTGAACCCGTCACACCTCCCCAGCTTTATATGGATTGTTTAATAATTTGTTCCAGCATCTTTCCAGGTACCAGTTAGGCTGACTGGTATATAATTTCCCAGGTCCTCTGTTCCCCATTTTAAAGACAAGTACCATGTTCATCCTTCTCCAGTCCTCTGGAACCTCACTAACCTCCATGAGTTCTCAAAGGTAATTGCTATTAGTTCTGAGATTGCTTCAGCTAGTTCCTCAAGTACCCTAGGATGCATTTCATCAAGTGTGGGGAATTTGAATACATCTAACTTATCTAAATATTATTTAATCTGTTCTTTCCCTATTCTGTCTTAAATTCCCTCTTGTTGTTAATATTGATTGTGTTAAGTATCTGGTCATAATCAACCTTTTTAGTGAAGACTAAAACAAAATAGACAATAAATACCTCAGCCCATACTTCAATGAATTAAGGTAGAGGTGAAGTTTCAAAGTTTTTTTGCATGGTAATCATGTATAAATATCATATTTGAGGACAATCATTTTGAAACTTTTCAATTAAGATTCTCTTAAAATGCTCTTATTCAGTGCTTAGATTTATTGTTGATGTTTCTGTAATATGTTGGTGCCAGTAGAAGTTACTGCCAGAACTGGACTAAAACAAATTTTTAAATGTCCCTTGTGCTAAAATGCCATTTTGAATTCCATCGCTTTATAGTTTCAAATTTTGAGTGAGAAAGTAGTGGGGGAAATCTAGTGGATTTTTTTTCTGTAATAACCTTTTGTTTTAAATTCTGCTGAATTTTTGCTTTAAAAAACATTAAACTTGAATTAAACTTCTGTTTTTAGCCTAAGGTCCTCTCATGGATTATATTTATAAGCATCAATTCAGGATGGGTACTTGTTTTCTGCTGGGAGCAATGGTGCCATAAATTCACACACAATACCCGCTTTGCTCTTCTCTTTGACTTTGTACAGAAAATGTACAATTTGAAATGCAAAACAGGTGCTTAAATTTTTAATGGAAGGAAAAATTATTAGTAAATGTCACAAAAAGGGTTGTAAAGCTTTCAAAGTAAAGTTGAAATAATGTAATTTAATGAAACTGCAACAAAATGAAATATTTCTTTAGTTCAAGCTCTATACGTTTTGCAACGTGAAAACATGACATACATTGCTCAGTTCTATTTTCAGACATTCTCTATTTTTTCCATTGTTTTATATCTCATATGTACTTGTTAGGGATGGGTGAAAAGGCTAACATTTGAATGCAGATGTTGTATGCAGAGACCCTGATGCCTGGATAATATTCGAACTTTCTCATCGCACCCATCTCCTCTCCCCAGCACATTCTGGACTCCCTCCTGTCCATTTTCCTGTCTTTTGGGTAAACCCCACTAGCTCTTTATCCCCCTTGCCACATGGCATCTTCACAGGGTGGTCAGCTGGTTTTCATCCTTCTCTAGTCTAGTCAGGGGGGCTGACTCCAAACACCAGGTGAGCAACATTCACATTGTCGGTGGGAGGAGTATTGGCATGTTCCCTATCCCACTTACCTTTATCCACGTTTTTCATCAAGAATCAGGGAGAAGCATGGGTACCTTATTCAACACAGCAGATAAGGATCTTCCAGAACCAGTTTGCCTTCCTTCCCCATCACCGCTCCATTTCTACAGCAGTAGGACCAAGAAACGTTACTCTGCTGATTCTGCACTGGCCTTTTTTTTCCCCTCTAGAGTTAAAATGATCCAGAATACATTGGGCAAAGGGAGATTCCAGACCCTGAAAGAGTGCTGGTGTGAGAGAGTCCCCTCCCATACCTCCCAAACATTCGCAAAGGGGGGCAGTGAGCCACACGCTGATTATTCAGTATGAGGGATACACTGGCCTTTTTTCCCCTCTGTTGTCCATATCTCCTATTTGTCCATTCCCTGCAAGGTTTCATCTCATTCTGCTACACTCACTCATGAAGTCAAATTCCCCTCATGTGTGGTTAATTGAGTTTCCTTGCCATCTTTGTAAGGCTTCTTGTATTCATATTCATTGGAAGGGCTTCCATGTAGTAATTAATAAAATCAAGGGGGAAGTGTGATGCTTGTTGGAGTAAAGTGGAAGTGGGATCTAGCCTAACTTTTCCCTCCATCGGCCCCTGGGCTGGGGGCATGGAGATCTCCTCCTCCCTGCTGAGTTGTCTGGTTATATTCAGCCCCTTCTTCTGACATCAAAGGAAGGAGCAGTAGGAATCTTCAACCCAATGACGGTATCAGAGGGAAGGGTATATTCATGTCCTCTCCCTCAGGGCGGGGAAGAGAAGACAGGGAAGATACGGCAGGTAAGCATTAAACAGTCTTTACTCCCCACCTTTCCAAGGCCTAGAGAAGTGAACCTGTGATCTTTTCCACTGTCCTCAAAGATGTGAGAGAGAGTGCTAATCTTTCAGGGATCTTTTCTCCTTTCCCCCACATAGTTGAGAGGAATGGAGAATGCCATACAGAGCATACAGTGATCATTGCTGTTTACACAGGGATTGGCAAATGAATATTATTGAACTGAATATTGTCTAAGATGTATTTAGCTAACATGTGGCTGCTGAACAGCATTGATATTCTTGCTATTTAGCAAATGTAGTATTCAATTCAGGTTTCTCTTATTCTTTCTAGCTGGCACTTAGTAAAACCTTAGGCACGCAGCAATTTCTTTCTCTGTGTTGTCTCTTCCTCTGTGTGTCCTTTCCCTGCAAGGTATTATCTCATTCTGCTTCACTCTCCCATGAATGGAATGCTCAGGAGATGATGGTGATCCAAAATGGTCACAGGCATCACCTTGATGTAAACTAAGAACCACCTCCTTCCAGTAACTTTGGGCTTGAAAAGTCCACAGATCCAAAAATGTACCCAATAAGTCAATCAATCAGTGGTCCATAGGTCGCTTGCCTCTGGATCCTTTCCAGTTTCTCTACATCCTTTCTATACATTGGTGACCAAAATTGGACACAGTACTCCAGCTGAGACCTAACCAGCACCAAGTACAGCGGTACTATCCATAGGCGCCAACTTTTCCAGGCGCCGGTAGGTGCTTGCCCCCGGCCCCGCCCTGCCTCCTCCTGCCCCTGCCCCTCCCCCATCCAACCCCCTTCCCCAAAGTCCCCATCCCAACTCCGCCCAATCCCTGCCCCTATTGGACCCCTTCCCCAAATCCCCGCCCCGGCCCCACCTCTTCCCCGAGGGCGCCATGTTCCCCCTCCTCCTCCCTCCCTCCCAGCGCTTGCTACTGCAAATCAGCTGTTTCGTGGTGGGAAGCACTGGGAGGGAGGGGGAGAAACGGAGCCGCAGCGCGCTCAGAGGAGAAGGCGGAGGCAGAGTGGAGGTGAGCTGGGGCGGAGGTGGAGGCAGCTGCCGGTGGGTGCAGAGCACCCACCAATGTTTCCCCGTGGGTGCTCCAGCCCCGGAGCACCCACGGAATCGGTGCCTATGGTACTATCACCTCCCATGATATGCATGCTATGCCTCTGTTAATGCAACCTAAAATTGCATTTGCTTTTTTTGCAACAGCATCGCTTTACTGAGTCATGTTGAGTCTGTGATCCACCACAGCTCCCAGACCCTTCTCAGCAGTGCTGCTGCCAAACCAGTTGTCCCCCATTTGGTATTTGTGCATTTGGTTTTTCTTCCCTAAGTGTAGCACCTTACCTTTATCTGTGTTGAATTTAATTTTGCTGTCTATAGCCCAGTTCTCCAATTTATCAAGATCCCTCTGAATCTTAGCTCTATCCTCCAAAGTATTGGCAACCCCCTCTAGTTTTGTGTCATCTACAGACTTGATCAGTATGCTCTCTATAACTATACCCAGATCATTAATAAAGATGTCAAATAACACCAGACCCAGAACAGATCCCTGTGGAACCCAACTTGAGACCTCCCTCCAATCCAACATCATTCCATTAATAGTTATCCCTTTTCATATTGGAATATAAGCTCTTTGGGGCAGGGATTGTGTTTATTCATCATCTAACACAATCGGGGAATTTAATCCTGATCTGGAGCATTTGAAGCACTACAGCAATACAGATAAATAAAAATAACATAACTCATTGCTGTAAGTGCCTGATCCAATGGTCACTGAGATCAGTGAGAACCTTTCATTGAATCATAGAATCATAGAAGATTAGGGTTGGAAGAGACCTCAGGAGGTCATCTAGTTCAACTCCCTGCTCAAAGCAGGACCAATCCCCAACTAAATCATCCCAGCCAGGGCTTTGTCAAGCCGGGCCTTAAAAACCTCTAAGGATGGAGATTCACTTCTCTCGATCGGCTGGCAATGCTCCTACTAATGCAGCCCAATATGCCATTAGCCTTCTTGGCAATAAGGGCACACTATTGACACATATCCAGCTTCTCGTCCACTGTAATCCCCAGATCCTTTTGTGCAGAACTGCCAGTCAGTCTCCAGCAGTGCATGGGATTCTTCCATCCTAAGTGCAGGACTCTGCACTTGTCCTTGTTGAACCTCATCAGATTTCTTTTGGCCCAGTCCTCCTTTTTTTTCTAGGTCAATCTGGACCCTATCCCTACCCTCAGAGTGCAATCCATTGTGTTCACTGAATATTTGATTGTTTCCTATGTTTGTTTGCAATTCACATCATCAAAACAAAAAAACAATAACAAAGTGACCCAATGTCACTGAGGATTGCTACTTAGGAAATCACTTTCCTCTCCAAGCCTCTTCCTTGGATAAAAATCTGAGCAAATAGATGGGCCTTCCAATGTGCCCCAAAGATTAACAAACTCAGGCTCAGTCAGACCAACAAGGGAAGTGAATTCCGGAGTCAAAGAACCTTCATGAGAATGCCCTCCCAGGAGTCTAGTGTCATTTAGGCGTTCTCAACCTTTTTCTTTCTGAGCCCCCACCCCCACCACCCCGCAACATGCTATAAAAACTCCACCGCGCACTCCAGCAGATCAAAACTAGTTCGATATAATGCGGTTTCACCTAGGGCTAGTCTACACTTACCGGGTAGTTCGACGGCTGCGGATCGAAGTTCCGAGTTCGATTTATCGCGTCTGGTGTGGACGCGATAAATCGAACCAGGAAGTGATCCCCGTCGACTGCGGTACTCCAGCTAGACGAGAGGAGTACCGCGAAGTCGACGGGGGAGCCTGCCTGCCGCGTGTGGACCGTGTCTGAACCGCGGTAAGTTCGAAGTAAGGTATGTCGAATTCAGCTACGTTATTCACGTAGCTGAATTTGCGTACCTTACTTCGACTTGGGGGGTAAGTGTAGACCAAGCCCTAGAACGCGGTAAGATTTTTTGGCTCCCGAGGACAGCATTATATTGGGTTAGAGGTGTAGCTCCATAATTAAATTTGCTAAAATGCTGGTTTTTGGAGAATGGTTATTTTGATTATTTTAGCAAATTATTAACTCTCTTAATTTGCATGATCTTATAGAAATGGATAGTTAACTATTAGTTTTGAGATAGATGGGAACAACAACTGTGAAATAGATGTACAGGAGAAATATTTAGAAATCTGGCTAAAGAAAATAGTGGAGAGAAGACGTTTCATAGGGGAAATTTTAGGGAAAATGGCTCACTCAGATTGTAGGGTGATGGAATATTATTTTGTGATAGTCTGTGGAAAAATAAATACAAGCTGATTTTTTAATAGTGGTGGGCCTGACACAAAACCATCGATCTGAATTGCTATGAGTGTTCGAAATCTACATCTAGATCTGAATTTTGCAACTTGGCCCCATCTGTAATCTTTAGAGGGGGAAAAACATAAAAAATCAGTGCACCAGAAAGATGCACTAAGTTAAAACTTTTTGTATTTCACCTAGAATTGAAGTCTAGTCTCACACAAAGTGCATAATATATCTATTTGGATTCAGGCCAACATTTCCATGTCTTTAGTGTAAATAAGACATCTCTATGGCAAGTTTGAAGTCAAATGGCTCTATGCAAAATGGCAGCAGCATTAATTAAGCATCTACTTTTCTAACCCCTGGGGCTTCTGTGTCTATTAATCATATGATGTCAAAATGGTTCCTATTTTGATGGGGATTCATCAGAGCAGTCCCCTTCCCCTCTTTTTTTCTTTGTCTGTGAAACCCTCAGTGCTAAAGTAGCATGAGCAGTAGGCAAATACTGTAAAAGGTATTATCAGAAGTGAAGAGGAGTACAAGAAGTCATTGTGTAGAGATGGTATTTTATTATCCTTATCAGGCCCAGTTTTGCTCTTATCTATTGTGAAGTGCTCTGAGTTTAAACTATACTTCAAACATCAGATACTGTGTAAAGCATTGTAAAATTTAGATGCCAAATTAACCATTTGCATGTGCACTAACCTGATTTGAGTTTGTAGTTGTGGAACTCACATGTACAAACGTAGGAGAGCAATTAAATGCACATTTTTTAAAACAATGAAAATAGATAGAAAGCTGAAAAACTGACTCGGTGTGCTTTCTCCTCACTGGATATAAGACGATTGACATAAGATGGTTTATATTGCCTGGGCATGTCGTATGTAAGATTATTTATTATTCATTTTAATTGAGGCACTTTTAATTGCTTAATGTTTCCCGCTTGGCAAGTTTTTCTCTTCGTTGACATTTGTTTCATTTCTTTTGCCTGAATGTATTTGAAACTATTGTAACATCATGAATTCTCTACCATTTTTACCATGTTTTTTAAATACTTAATTTAAAAAAACCATGATCATGATTATTTTACCTCTTGAAAATCCTGGATCTCTTCATTTACCATTCAACTATAATTCTTAGACCTCTCCAGCTGCAAGTATATTATTTGGACTCCTATTTTGCATGCAGTGGGTTAGCATAAAAGCACTATGGTATGCTCAGCCATCTTGGCATTGTCATTTGAGGTTTTTTAATTAAAAGTCTGCCTTAGAGTATGTCAAGTGCTCCTGTATTTTTGCCATTCTTCTTATCTCTATGGCAACGAAAATATTTCAACATTTACATGGGCATCATATTCTTTGCTAATGTAGTATCTGAACTGTTTGTATGCTGAGAAGAGGAACAGCAGAGATTGGCTTCTGCTGGCTGGGATGCAGGAGTTGTCAAGACAACCAAGAGGCCCAAAGATGTCCTTACCAGTAGCATTAAATTGAAGCTTAAAATTAATTCACCCTCATGTGTTTTTGTAGCTTATGTTGTTAATTGAAATAATAGGAATGACCTTCCCTGTACATTCAGAGCACCTGTCCTATTAAAATTGTATGTGCTATTTACTTAAGTACACTCATCTATCAGACAAATCTAGCGTGAAATAGGGGAAAATGGAAGACACTTATATTGTACTGCTATGTATTGACTTGTAGTAATAGGAAAAGCAGCTTTTCTTGTATCAGGCTTGAAATAGTTGTGATGAACATTTTATTCTGAAACGTCATTTATTTTTGCTTCCATCAGGAGAGCTTTAAGTCCAAATAACTCGATGTGCTGCATTTTATTCTAAACTGAGTATTTACTTGAAATGAATAGCATAAAATGTTAATTGTTTTGCAATACATTTGAGGAAATAGCATTTTATGTTTTTGTTTAGCAGCAATGCTGCCTTTCTTCTCCCTTCTCATGGAAAATGACCAAATAGGAAAATTTTAATTCCTTCTGTTCCAAGTCATATTTGTATTGTCTTGAATTTTAAGGGATAATTTTTCTATCTGTTTTAAAATATTTTAATAGATGATCTAATTGTTCTTCTTTGGGCCTGATCCCTTAGTTCCATCCAGAAAAAAGGCATAATCATATGCAAGAGAGAATATTACATTCCGATGTATGGTAGTTTTCTTCTTCCCCCCCAAAAACACAACTTGCAAAAACCTATTATGGTGAAGCGCAGAATCATTTAATTTTGGAGCCTATATTTATGTATGGCACATATATGGTCATAAACTATCTTTAGGACCACACCTAGGCAAAATGCCATAATTTGTGAAAGGATTTTATCCTTATAGGGAAAGTGTCTAACATTTTGTATTCCAGAGCTGTGATCTCATGGGACCCTATTTACATCATAAAAAAAAGAAAAGGTGCTTCTTTTAGTTGTCACTAGTTTACACTAGAGAGCCAAGGTGGGTGAGGTAATACCTTTTATTGGACCAACTTCTGTTGGTGAGCAATAAAAGCTCTGAAGAAGGGCTCTGTGTATGCTCAAAGTTGGTCCAATAAAAGACATTACCTCACCCACCTTGTCTCTCTGATATTCTGGGACCAACATGGCTACACCACCACTGCATACTTCTTTATGCTGCCATGTATATCATACATAAGGCCTTATAACACAAAAATATCTGATTCCTCTCATACTACAAACCCTGATGCATACTGTCAGCAGAGCTATGCTGATTTATACAGCTGAGTGTCTGGCCCATTAACTGATGAATCTGTGAACCCCTTTATGATGCAGGTAAATATTATCATCCTTATTTTACAGATGAGGAAAGTGAGGCCCTTCCAGCATTGGTTCTGTGCAGTGTTGCTTGCAGCTGCCTTGGTATCACCCAGGGAGAGAAAAGATCTTTCAGGTTGTCAGGACTGAAACCACTTAGGGCTGTATAAGACATGACCAACAACTTAAATTTTACCTGGAAATTAATCTGAGTCCAATGTAGTTCCCAGGCTGCCAGCATAATATGCTCTCTGCATGAATCAACACTTCATAAGTGGGCTGCCCTGTTCGGCACCAGCTGAAGCTTCTTAGTATCCTTAAGGTAGCTCTATAGAAGTGCCCGGTAGTCTAAATTTGGGGTGGCAAAGGCAGGGATAATTGTAATGAGCTCTCCATCCAAAAGAAAGGTCGGACTTTCCTTGATAAGTGCAGATGAAAAGAAGCAGACCCGGCCAGTGCTGCTACCTGCACATCTAAAAGCCACTGGGAATACAATAAAATTCCCAAATGAGAACCCAAGTAACAAAAAATGGGTGCAGTCCCTCAGTCAATGGAACTTATGCAATCTTGGTCTACAACCATCACCTCTGTGTTCTCCAGGCTAACCCTCAGTCAGCTACCTGTTATTTGATACCCAATTTCATCCAAATGCTGGCTAAAGTTGCTCAAATGCTCCATTAGAATCAGACGGGATCAAGCTATAGAGCTGTATGTCATTAGTATAATGAAGACAAAACAGCCCAGACCTCGTTACAGCCCAGTCCCTTCTAGCAACATCGTATATGACAAAAGGATGATACGATAGAACCATGTGGTATCTCACACAAGAGATCCCTTGGGGCAGTACTATCCTGGGGGACTAGCTGAAAAGAAAGGCATGGAGACACTTGAAAATAATTCAACCAACCCCTATTAGGGGCCACAAATGTGACATGAAAAGTTCCTGATCAGCGGTATAAAAGACAGCTGCCCAGTTACCTTGCCAGAGCAGTGTAAAATGGCCTTAGTGTAAATAAGAATCAGATCTATAATTTTTGTCCTTCACCAAGGGGAGATTATTGAGAAATGCAGGAAGAACAGTTTCTGTACTATGTCTAGGCCTGAAACCAGACTGACTGGGGACACTGAAATTGCAGGAGCCCAGACATGGCTACAGTTGCCTGGCCACAACCTTCTCAATCATCTTTCCCACAAGAGGGAGATTGGTAACTCATCTGGCATTGGTGAGACTGCTTGTGATGAAAGTGGGAAATTTCAGTAATATTTTTATGAACTAGCTGTATGATCTTGTACCTGTCACCTTGCCAAGCAGTGGGTACAGAAGAATTAAACTGCTGCTCCTGGGGCAAAGAAGGAGATGTGAGGTGTTTTGTAGCTGTTTGGGGTGATATGAATGGGTCATTAAGGACTGGTTGGAACCAACCCATATCCATGGAAGACCCTGCAGAGACAATGGAAACCCCAATCACTGAACAATTGACACTTATCAATGGAAGGTTTCCAGCAGATTGAACATGTGAACTCAGCCTGGCTTTGCAGCAGGAGAACAAAGCTGACAGAAGGCAATCATAAGAACTGGGCTCCCACAGACACAAGGGCTCTTACCTAGCCCTCAGGCCAGGTAACTAAAAGTTAGGTTGACCTAACTAAATTGCTCAAGGGTGTGAAAAATCACTAGATCAATGGAAGAATTCTTCCATCGACTTTGCTGCTGCCTCTCAGGGAGGTGGATTAACTAAAGAAGCGGGAAAACCCCACCTGTCACTGTAATGTGTGTCTGTACTAAAGTGCTACACCGCTAAATGTAGACATAGCCTAAAACAAAAAATGAACGAACAGAGAAAGGAAGTGAAGGTGGTTTCTACAGCAGCATGGCTCAAGGGAGCACTGGTGTTGGCCAGTTTGAACTCGACCTTAACTGTTGCTTCTCCATGCTAACCTAAGGACTTCCCGATGTTAAATTCCAGTTGATTAATAAATCCTATTCTGTTTTGGAAAGGCTGCATGAAGTCACTCCAGATGCATGATCCCTGGAGAGGGTAAATCTCTGAACAGGAGTCTATTGCAGCTGGACTCACTGGGAAGAGCTCACAGTGAGAAACAGGAGGACTGAAGCCCAAGGCTCAGTGCAGGAGGCACTGAGGCTATATGGCCTACCCTTGTGGGAAAGTATGACCTCTTAGGCGGTCTGAGACACTGAAGGGGTCCTCCCAAGGGATTTCTTAAAGTTGGGACATAGCATAGATCCTGTGGATCTGCAACACTGCCCCATGTCAAGAGAGGGTTTCTTAAGTAGAGGCCTACCAGTAGCCTTCTGAAAAGCAGAGAGCATCTTACCCTGCAAGAGGGAGGCAATAAGTGCCTATCAGGAGTTGCCCCAGTGCCTCTCCCCCATCCAGATGGCACACCAGGGTCTATCTCACAGCTTGTAGCAGGAGCTCCTCTGTGAGTGAGGGCAGCCAAAGCTCAAGCAGAAAAAGGGTAACATTTGTTCGGCCAAACATTGCTCTGTCACCAGAGTGGCAATTCAGCTTGCATGTGAGTGATCTTATCTGCAAGGTAAGGTGAAAATTCTTCACAGCGAGAAAAACTCTAGCTGATCCAAAATCTGCACTTCCCCAACGCTCTGGGGTGTTTGGATTCATTTTTCCAATTTGGGACCATCTCTAGTTCTTATCTAGACTTCCCCACCGGCAGGACTCAGAGACAAAATAATCAGCATAGGAAACTCATCATGGAACGTGTAATGAATCAAAAATAGCACCATAGCACAGTAACTCTCTCATCTTTTTAGAAAAAATAAATTAACAATTTAACCACAAATATAGCATATCCTTAGACAGCAATCCAAAGGCATCTGTGACTTCTGTTTAGTAATTAAGACCTGAAGTGAAGACTCAGTCCCAATTCCTAGCTGGCTCTGTCCATAGGATCTCCATTTTTTTATCTGTTTTTTTCACTGTTTTTAGGGCATGGATATGTCATGACAGAGCTTCCTTATTAAAGCCACCTGCCAATGTTTCCTCTGTCTTCAGCACCATAGGATATTCTATTGACACTGAGGATCTCCTTCAATATTCTCTCTCTGGCTCTCTTGACATTTTTGCAAGGGGGGAGAAAGAGACAGGGGGAAGGTGCAGATAATGCTCCCACTGCTGAGCAGTATGAATTATGTCTGCTGGAGTAATAGTGTGAAGTGGCAGGGATCCGTTTTGATGAATCTCATGCTGATTTGTAGCCCCAATTCAAGCCGTAGGTAACATTCAACACCTGGTTTGAGTACTAGAGAGATGGAATAAAGCACTATACAGTAAATGTGCCATGTACTGTAGCTGTTTGTTTATTGTCACATGATAATTAATTTGCAATTATATTTAGAAACATACTGGAAGAGAAGTGCTTTTTTTAATACAGTGTTATAATTCATACCACCCAGAAGGAGACACGGTGGTAATACGTGTTAGGCTTTGAGCTAGTTGATTTTTCTGTCTTCCCATCAGTGATTTTTGTTCTTCTTTTGTTTCCCAACACCAAACTGAAAAGAACTTGTTTGAAGACTACACACATACACGTCACCATTAAAAATATATCTATAATTTTGTCTTTAACATGATTAACACACATCACCATGGCATTCACAGTATTCCATATACTCAGGAGAAGGAATGTCCTTGTATTTGTTTATGCAAGTCACCTTCTTCATCTCCCATCCTGATTGCTACAAACTCCTCCTTTCTGGCTGCCTGAACACCTGCATTGCTCCCCTTCAGTTAATTCAAAATACAGCTGCTCAAGTAGTTTGCCTTGTCACTCTTCATTCTGCCCATGTCAGCCACCTCACTGAATCTTTTCACCAGCTTCCCATCAAGTTCAAGTCCTATCCTCACCTTCAAAACCATCTCAGCTTTGTCCCTCCCTAATTGTCTGCTCTTGTCTCTTATTGCATCAGGAATCTAGGCAGGAATCTAGCCTTTACCATCTACTCCTTTCAGAAATGTCTCTGTGTTTTCTTCCACAACGCCCCTTGTGCCTGGAAGCCAAGATTTGCAAAAGTGGGTGCCTAAAACTAGACTCCTCCCTACATATTTAGGCACCTGAGTGACTGCTCTAATTTTCAGGAGTGCTGAGCAACCCACTTCCCCCCGCCCGCTCCCATTTGGCAGTAATGCCATAATAATATTGCAAGTCAACGGATGGTGTTAATACAGATCGTGTGACAATTTCTGTTTAACTGAATCGTAGATTTTGAAAGAAATGTTGTTTGCTCCCCGTGACGCAATTTGAAGCTAAGTCTACACTAGGCAAATGACTTCTCTTTTCTTTGTCTTGCTATCTGAATGAATCATTCTTTAGTTGTGCCCACACAAGCATTGTAAGATATGAAAAACATTACATAGTCCAATGGGGGAGAATTACCTTGATTTCTGTTCCCTCCTGTTTTTGATTAGTTCTACTATGTTGGCCCTTCTTCCTTCTCTCCTATCTCTCTGTAACTCCAGTTTCAATGAGCTGCTTGTACAGTGGTTGGTACTTTTAGGACACACATGTAGGATACCCTAGGACAATATTTAGCATTTATTGCTAGGATTTATTCATGGATATTTATTATTACATTAAAATTCCAAAACCAAAAATATTCTCCCATTATTTCAATGTTGATATTGCCCAATAATTATATGGGACAGGCCAACTCCTTGGAGCAATCATGTCCCACTGTAGCATAGAGTCTACTATACATGCACAGCTGAGTTTTATTCTGTGGTGGAAGACATCTACTCAGATCTTGAGCTAGAAGCTTTTCCTGTTCCCAGAGGAAGCTGCCCAACTTTTCCTATGGCTAAGTTGCAGAGGCCGTGAGTCTACCCTATCTGGGCTCTGAAGGATGACATCAGGGGTGATGCCAGAGACACTGAATAGACTGTACTTCCCCAACAGGAATCTCTGAGCTACTTCTCCACAATGCAGCAGAATCCATAGCCCATCAGAGAACTGAAGCTCTGCATATGGTGATCAGAAGGGAAAGGAGCCACACAAGCACCCCAGGAGTCCATTTTGGTGTGTTGAGGGGAACAGAGCAGAGGAGGGTATCTAATCCTGGTTCTTTTTCTTCCCCCACATCGAAGGTATGAGGGTTACCACAAATCTGGGGGTATGAGGAGCTCATTTCCTCATAGGGGATGTGAATTTCCTTCGCCTGACTTGCACACTGCATCTGCTGTTCCTGAGGACAATTGGGCAGGTGCCGACTGGCATGGTATGTGTTGATTAGGGGTTACCAAATCCCATCTGCAGGGCCAGCTCTAGGATTTTTGCCGCCCCAAGCAAAAACAATTTTGGCCGCCCCCCCCCCCCCCCCGTTTTTTAATTACCCCACCCCCGGCCCCACCTCAACTCCTCCCCTTCCCCAAATCCCCAGCCCTGCCTCCTCCCCCCCAGGCTCTCAAGCCTAGGAGGGAGGGAGGGAGAGAAGCGGCGCCTGCGCCGCGGCCACTCGGAGTCTCCCCCTCCCTCCCAGGCTCTCAAACCTGGGAGGGAGGGGGAGATCCCGAGCGGCCGCGGCGCGCGAAACAGCTGTTTCGCGCGCCGCTGCTCCCCCTCCCTCCCAGGCTTGAGAGCCTGGGACGGGGAGAAGCGGCACCTGCGCCGCAGCCACTCGGAGTCCAAAATACTTTCTAGATTTAAATAAAAATAATAGCAATGGGAGAAAGCAATTAAGAGTTATAGGCAGATGAGGAAAGATGTTTTACCCTGATATTTGAAACAGCCTTTTTAAAGATTTGAAAAAGTTTTATTAGTTGGAAAGTGCCAAATTCTGACCTTTGTTCAGATATATTGCTCCCTCTGAGCTCAATATATGATTTAGCAGGGGAAGCAACTGCAGTAAAAGCTGTGTTATCTGGCACTTTACCAACTGGAAAGCTCTAGAAACCAGCATTTCTGATATCTCCCAATACAAATTAAAAGTCCGGTTGGTGTGGGGCTGGCAGGCTCCCTACCTGGCTCCACATGGCTCCCCAGAAGTGGCGACGTGTCCCTGCTGTTCCTAGGCAGAGGAACAGCCACGGGGGATCCATGCGCTGCCCCCACCCTGCCCTGCCCCAAATGCTGGCTCCACAGTTTCCATTGGCCAGAAACTGCAGCCAATGGGAGCTGCAGGGACAGCGCCTGCGGGCAGAGGCAGCGTGCAGAGCCACCTGCTGTGCTTCTGCCTAGGAGCAGCAGGGACATGTTGCCGCTTACGGGGAGCCGTCCGAGGTGAACGCCACCCGGATCCGGCACCACAAAACCCCTCCCGTGCCCCAACCCTCTGTCCCGAGCCCCCTCCTGCACCCAAACTCCCTCCCAGAGCCCACGCCCCGCACCCCCTCCCACGCCCCAACCCCCAGCCCTAAGACCCCTCCCACACCCGAATTCCCTCCCTCCATTGGTAAGTAGAACTCTTAGTTAACTGGAATTTTGACTAACCAGCACCCCATGTTCCCTCAACATGCTAGATAACAAAGCTTTTACTGTATTTACTAATATTATTTCTACATACTTCATTTATCTGGCTTTTCCCATGACTGATAAATTCATACAAAATCAGTCAGTGTGTCACAAACTGCCAATGCACATGGCACATAAAACCATGAATAACTTTCAATAGTAAAATTAAAAAAATACGCATCCAAGGGATTGCTAACTCAGTTTCCAAATTATGTAATTTATATAAGAAAAATAGGCAGCTCTTGGTTTCATAGGCAAGACTTCCTGAGGATGGTGTTCCTTTGACATTTTTGTGCATGCTGAAAAGTTACTCTTGAGGAATTCATTTACATTGCTCTCTCTGGGTGTCCAACAGTGACTGATATAAATATTTTATTAGGAAAACCTGCAGGTTTCTGAAGATTATATGTCTTATCAAGTTGACCCTTATAATTATGTTGTCTTCTGTAACTGTGGGATCTCTTTTAATTTTGCAGTTCTTTTGCAAATATTGAATCATTAAAAAGTATACACCCCTAAGCAAAAAGCAGGCTGAGGGCAGGAAAAGGTGTAAACAGGGCTCTTCTGCCTGTTTGTGAAGAATCACATTCTGCTCATTGTTGCAGAAAAGGGAATGAAGACAACCCTTTAATTATATGATAGCAACTGGTCATAGTGCAGCCTGACCTTAGCTTTTCAGTCTATTCTCCCAGCATGTTTGTGTAGCGATCATCTTGGATGTGTTTCTTTCTCCTCTTTCCTGGAACATGGGATTTAGTGGTGAAATGGTTTGGGGCTTTAATTTGTGCATAGTGAAGTCAATGGGAGTGTTGCAAGTGACTTAAATGGGAGTGAGATTAGGACTATTCTACGCAGAGGCGAAGGAGGGAAGTGTTTGTGGATTTTTATTTGAAACAGAGTATTTTTATGGTGGGTTTTGTTCTTTATGATTTTTATTTTTTACTTAAATCCCATATGGCTCTATGGTGTGATCACCAAGCCACTGCCTGCATTGTCCTGTGTCACTCTGCCCTCTGCAATTATTTACTTGTCTCTGGATGTGAAGGAGCCATTGCCAGCAGCACCCTTGTAGTCTGCTGTGAAGGAAGTGGGCAGGCGAGAGGGCATGCACCCTTTCATGTCATGGAGCTGTCCTCCCTGATGTCTCCCTGTGCAGCAATCAGTGCAGCCAAATGCCTGCCTTCTCCTGGTTTGTGAATCGCTCTGGGGCTTAGGTAGGAGACAGGCAGGTGGACCTATGCAATTATATTGTGCAGAGTCGTGGGTGGACAGTATGTGCCCCCAAACCAGAGGAGATCTTAGGAAATGAGGCAGGGAGCAGGCCAGAAATAAAGAGTAGGAGCAGATCAGTGACTATGTGGATCCACTGGCCAAACTCCCTGCAGAGGGCCGGGCAACGGTGGTTTCTGTAGACCTGTAGCAGCAGTGAAGTGACTCTGTCCCAAATCTGTGGCCTGTGCGGAAGAGTCCACCTATCTTCTTCAACCCCATGGAACTCCCTCGTGCACAGCTCATGTATGTGGGCTAAGAGGATTTGGTTACTAGACGTTATTTTAACTTGTAAAACTTGTAACTGAGAGGAAAAGTAGTTTAGACTCTATCAGCATGGGCTTGGCAAATCTTTGCATTATTAAATGATTTGTGAACTAATTGAAATCTGCGCATTTTATAAAATTGATTTTATTCTTTTTAAAGTTCCTCATCTCCCCAGAAGAGTCTTCCTGTAAGCATAGAGTTATGTGTAAAAGAACTAACAAGGGTGGTTCTGTGTGGTAAAAGCGGCCAGTGTTTCATCAAACCTTGTAGTTACTGAATACAAAAACAATATTTGGACTCGTGGAGCAGTGTGCTCTTATCAGACCCTATATTACCCACTAGAGAACAAAAACAATAACATATAATCCTTCCTTTCCAAAGAAAATTGAACCTCTACCCTCAAAAAATAAAAAACCAAATCCTACAAACTAGCACTATCTGGTAATATCTCTACTACAAGGAGAACAGGTTTATTATTTTGTAATGTACTGTTGTCATTAAACAATGTCTTTTCATTATAGTCTTTATAATGTTAAAAGTAGCAAGGAGATCACATAGCACCATACCCTAATGCTGATCCTGTTTCAGTGAAAGCAAGCACGCTAGAAACAGTAAATTCAGATTCAATCGGAGATGTATTTCTGGGTTGGAATTTATTTTTCTTTAAAAATGTAGGAAGATTCAGAGCTTTTAATTTCTTAGGGGATGAACAATTGCAGCATTAAGAGACATTTAAATAATGCTTAATTTTTGAAGCAAGAAAATTCGACAAATGGATGTGTTCAGCCCAGAATTTAGATCTGGGTTCTCTTTTTTAAGCGTAATGTGGGATATTAGCCTTTTAAATGAATTCCTTTATTTCATATCGTCTCTATCGCCATTAAACTTCATTTCCATTGATGTTTTGCATTGTTTGCATGTTCAAGTTTCTTACTTTAACTGTGGGGGATGGAGGAAATAATTAGATTGATAATAATAAAATTACTTCTATGGCACCTTTTATTTGAGCATCTGAAAAATCCCAGTTTATGGATCTGAAGTTTTGTTGTCTTTCCATGAGAAAATCTCTGTAAGGGGGAAGAGTTAATTGCAGGAATCCACGTACTGGGGGCAGGGGGGGCTTCAGTTCCATCTTGTCACCCCCTCCCAAAGTGTAATAGGTGGCATTACAGAATGGATTTGGCTATGTTCACACTGCACCTGGCGTAAGACTCACCTGGGTGTGTGCAGCTGCACTGCAAAGCCCTACCCACATTACTGTGTCCTCACTGGTGCTGCACTTGCCTGTGTGCGTCCTGGGGTGGCGGGGGTGGCGGGGAGGGGGGAGGGAGCTATCCTATTGGCTATGGTTCCTGCTGCTGAGATGCTCTAGGATTCTTTCCCAGTCAGCTATGTCACCTGTGGGAGAACTTGTCTGTCCTTAATTAGTGGGAATTCTGGGAAAGGCACTGGAGGACTATCAGCACTTGAGTGATTTAGCCTGTGAAAAATGGTTGGGTTCCAGCCCAAGTGAAACTGGAGCCTGGACTGTAACCTATACCTTCAGCCAGGTAAACTAGCCTGGGCTTGGTGCATTTCCAAACCTGGGTTAGGGTTTTTCTGTGTGACGATAGGAGAGTTAAGGCAACAACTAGGATAAGAGCCTGGGTTAGCTATACAGCCCAGACATACCCTTATTAGCGCTTGGATAGGATTGGTGGGGGTTACACAGACTCAAAGCCTAGGCATGCTGGAAAATGCAGGGAGGTGTTTTCTACACATTCTTCTCCTCCAAAAACCTGTCCTCCTGCTCCCTGTGCTGGTCATGTGGGTGGCTCAGGTGCCATGTTGATATTTACTCCTTGGGCCTGGATGACTTCAGTAAACTAACTTGTGGTGTTTACAGAGCTTGGAATGCAAGCGTGGGTTGAGCTGGTAAGGTGCTGAGCACTCAGCAAAGCACATAAGCATGTGACTAACTTCTTCAAGCACAGGAGCAGTCACATGGAGGACAATGGGACTACTCACATTCTTAAAGGTAATATGTGCGTAAGTCCTTTGCTGGATCCAAGCTGCGGTGCTCAGCACCTTGGAGGATCAGTCCCTAAAACCCAGCCTCATTTGTGGTCTAATTGACCCACAGCCCCCTTCTAGCTCCTGGGCTACCTGGCCAATACAAACAGTACTGCAGTAACCACTGTGTAAAACAATATTCTATTTCCTTAGCCTTTTATGAATTGAAAAACACCGAGTCTCTGCCAGCTCATTTGGTGTACAACAGAATCTGTCTATCTATTCCTCTAAGAAATTTCTATTTCTTCATCAGATATCCTTTCAGGAGAGTTGCTCCTATTGGTTAATGTTTGTAAAGTGCTTTGAAGATGAAAAGCTCTAAGTGCTAAGTATTATTATTATTTCTATTATAGAGCAGACTGTAGGTATGCAGAACGAAGGTCCTCATGGAAAGTAGTTATTTCACATACTCACAATTAAATGGCTTGGGCCAAAGTCATTCCCGGTGTAACTCCAGTGAGCTACATTGGGGCTGAATTTGGTCCTTGTTTTGTCTTTTATCCGTAATACAGCTTGTACCAAATAGAGTTTAGACCACATTAGGGCCCATTTAAATAAAAATGTATTTGTCTTCTGTTCAACACCACTGAAACCCCTCAAAAAAAGTCAGTTTTTCGGAGACATCCATATCTTCCACATGTTCCCACCATTCAGAAGCTAAATGTATTTTAAAGATTCTTCATTAATTTTTTTGCCAATTTGCCACATTGGGTAAAAAGTCCAAAATCTTCCTGAGGAAATGAGCATTGTCATTTGGACCACATCCTCCCATTCCCCCCAGCCCTGATGGTGAGAACCTCATCTCTGTACCACAACAAGAGGTAGAGAGACAAGCTGTGGCCATGCCCCAACCCCCATTCAGCTTCTCCTTCCCTGAAGAACAAATAGAGACCGAGGGGACCCAAAAGAGACAAATACAGCCCGAGACTCAAGAGAGAGTTGGGGGAGTTAAGAAAAGATTAAGCAGGTGCTAGGACAGGTCAGCCCTGGCACTGGGGCAGGGCACATCATCAGAAAAGCCCAGCCCACCCCATATGCTCAGAGACACTGAGTCTGGTCCTAGCACTATGAGGCTTTTAACAACACTAACCCTTCTCCTGCTAGTGCTGCAGCCGTGAGGGACAGAGACTTGGTTTGGTTTGAAGTGAAAGCTGTGTTTCTCCTGGAATCACAGGACTCTAGGAGATGCCACGTTCAGGAAAACCACCAGTAGAACTGGCACTGCTGGGTCTGAGTGGCCTGCTCTTCCCCATAACAACATTGCCCCAGTGGCCAGTCCTCCTCTCTGTACATGCTTCCTCTGCACTGGGGCACTGAGCCCTCTCCAGAGAGATCTGGGGCTGGGTGGGGAGGTTTACATGACTCCTCAGTCCCCATCTGTGTCTCAGAGCTCCCTTAGGCTTGATGCTCCCTCCCATTCCCTTCCCTTCCAGTCCCCCTGGGAGATATGCCAAACTTCATTGGTGATGCTGTGAGGTTACCCCTTTGCTGATGGCACAAGGCCTGCAAAATGGGTGCTGTGTGCTCCCCCAACATTTGGGGCTGGCACTACGTGGCCACAGCTGCATGGTTTCTCTGGTGGACAGGAGGCCATTGGTCTGAAGCCTTTCCCACACTTGGTGCAGGCAAACAGCATCCCCAGGACTTTATATTTATGTTGGCTCTTCCCCCTGAGAATATGGCACTGGCCCCTGGTGCTTGGCCATTCCCTAAGATCTTATTGAAAATCTAGTTGAGACCATTGATATTGAACATCCAAACATTTCTAAAATTCAGGTTTTTTGCAACCACGGAACTTAGGAGTCAACTCCAACTGCCATTTGCAACTTTGGAAGGAATTACTTGCTCTCAACCACTGTGTCCCACTGATCACAAAGAAGGAAAACTCTGGCAGCTGTCAGTAGCCTAGACCTTCTTATCTGAACGTAAGTGCCGAGAAGCTGTTGATTATGCAGCAGATCACAGGGCATCAAATCCCGTGGGAATGTGCCCGCTCTAAAATAGCTGCTTCTTAGAAGTGTGTACGGTATATGCAACTTGACCTTAGCAAATATCAGACACTTTGGTTTCCTTAAGCAAGTGGAGGATAACTATTTCATAGATATAAAGCCTAGAACTGAATTAGAGCACCATAAAATAGCCCACTGAACAGTAGAAATAGCAGAGAATACAAAATATGTAAGGACATTTTCTTTTAATGAATCTTACAATTAGTATGACATGGGGAAAAAATCCCGCAAGGTACACAACTTCAGTTATTTGGTCTCTTTCGTCCTCTATCTGTCACAAGAATACTGGATATTCTAACCACCAACTTGCATAGCTGGAAGCACTAAGATACTACAAAACCCTAAGATGGCTGCATGGTTATATGGATGTTAGTTCTACAAAGCAGATATCCTGGTCCTTAAAGGCTTTGCATTCTACAAGTATAGTTACATTCACAGCAACACTACAGAAAAGTCCTGGAGGATCAAGAAGTAGAGTTAGTTTGGCTGTATAATACCTGATAACTGTCAGTGCCCACGGGAACTCCCAAATCACACAAGCTGCAATGAGGATGAATTCTGCACTCTGTGTTCCCAGAACATTGCTCTCTAATCGGGAAAGGTATCATGACACTACCCAACCAAGCCCTCCTTGTTTCCCACATCATTTCTGAAAGTAATGCACAATTATATTTCTGGAAGGGTGCAGGACATGTTGATTCATCCACAAGGACAAAACAGTGAGGAGAGTAAATGTCTGCCCCACTGAGAAGCCTCTTTCTTTTCCAGTGTGGTACATGGAGTTTCTGGAACAATTTAATCATTAATCTAAATTCTTAACTCAAAGCAGCATTTCCAGAATTTTTTAGCCTTGGCTGGAAAATGAGCCTCCGACTAGCAGACATTGAACAGATGCTTACTATAGTCAATAACTCCGATGATATTAAGCAAATAAACACTCTCATTATCTGTTAGAATAGACAACCCACCTATGCTATTTCCCTGGCACCACTATGATTATACTCTGGCTGTGATTCTTCCCTGTGATCCCATATCCTGTGACAGGAATATTATTGATTTATATCGAAAGCTGGCGAAGGTGAGTCTAAAATGCTATAGATAACTGTGAAAGGAAACTCAATATCTGAAGGTCATAAAAAATTCATTGTGACTTTAAAAAGCTGCCTAGACTCTGAGGAAAATCAGAACCCTGGCAAAAGGCATCTAAACTGGTTTCCAAAGTGGTTGGCCCACCAGGGAATTTTATTCAAAGTCTCAGTTCGCAGCACCTTGCAAAGAATCAGCAATGAAAGGGTTAAAGGAGGTGCTGCAATGTAATTATGAAACATGCATTGGCCCAATTTTAAAACAATATCTTTACAGTTGCCAAATTCTTGGTAATTAAATCACAAGGTTGATACCATAGGCTTTAAGGATTGCCAATGGAGTCCTCCTAATCCTCTTTTGATCTTCTCAGTGCATCAGGAATGTGGTTTATTGACATGTAATTAGATCAGGGTGTCACTACATCAATGTCAGTGTAAACATCACTAAGTAAGTAGCTGATCCTTACAAGATCAGCAACCTAATCTGGGATGCCAACTGGCTTTGTTAACATTTAGGCTTAGGATTGTATCTGTTCCCTTAATGCCTGACTCCTAACAATTGTGGAGCTTTGACATCTCAAGTAAACCAGCATCTAAAGTTAAACAAGTTCTATTGATGTTTTGATCATTGCTGTATCTTGTCTACTAATAGACATTATTGACTGTGGGGGAAAAAAAATCTGAACAGGATCCCTGCAACTGGCTTTTGTCTTGTGCCTGATCTTTGTAAACTCTCGGTGAGCGAGTCATTGCGTATGAAACTTTGAATTTATTAATTTTTAATAGACAACATAGCTGATTTCACTTTGGCATTTTGCAATGCTTTGAAAAAATCTGCTTTTGCAACTGGTGTGAATTTTGATACTTTTAAAATCAACAACACAGTTTTAAATGATCAGTCAGAAACAATGTTTTAAATACAACCATAGTGGGTCCTTCAAAATTGTTCCGAGGGGAATAGATTTGAAAAGAAGGTTCTGCTTAAGAAAATATTTTCATGGAGAAAAAAGTATATCCATTGATTTTAAAGCTATATAAAAGGTTAATTAGGTTTAATGCCTCTAGTCTAATTTTCCTGAGTATTATCAACCCAATCCTATAGTTCTTACTTGAGCAAGTTCCCATTAATGCCAGAGTGAGTTTTGTTCAAATAAGGAGTACTGCACTGTGCCCTACCAGTATATGTAGCTGGCTCTGGAGGATCAGGGGCTTGATCCAAAGCCCAATGAAGTTAACGGGAGTCTTTCCATTGACAGTGAGCTTTGGATCAGGATCTGGACCCATACAGCTAGGGTAGCCAAGCTGTCATTGCAGCTTTTAAGAAAAGTCACAGCATGATCATTGTGCAAAGGACGTGGAAATAAAGGCCCTAATCCTTCTATTGAAGTGATGAGCAAAACTCCCATTCACTTCCATTAAGGAGCAAGTTCAGACACATAGCTTTAGAAAGATCAGAGACCTGCAATGCAAATAAATAAGAACATCTCAATCATTATCCTGAACCCACAAGAACCTTTGGTAGTTCCTTTTGGAACGTGTTTGTTGCATGTCTATTTGTGACAGTCAATGAGCAGTCGTGAACATGAGTTATCCTATTGAGCCACCGCCGTAATCACAAGCTAGTTCACAAATATTTTTAAAATCTTTTTATGATTTTTTTAAATTTTGGTGGAACTGAAGCTCTCATAGAGAATCCACTGGCCTAGTCAATCTGTATGTGCAGCTGGAACTGGAGGACAGGGGATGGATTGCTCAAAATTACCCTGTTCTGTTCATTCCCTCTGAAGCACGTGGCATTGGTCACTGTCAGAAGATGGGACACTGAGTTAGATGGACTATTGGTCTGACCCAGTATGGCTGTTCTTATGTTGTGGCAGATCTCTTGCTCTTGGTCTCTCACAATCCAGAGTTTGTCTTAGCAGCTTTCAATTAAGTTTGCCTACCATCCATTCTGCATAAATCCCCTGAAATATCAGGGACCTGTAACAAGAATGTAAGCCTCCTAGCATTAGTTTGGGGGATATGTCCATTAGAAAGCTGGTCAATAAAGCTACTTCTAGTGTCATTTCATGAATGCGATGCTTTCACAGTTCTTCATGTAGCTAGTTGTGACCTATATTCAGATAACATTTTTCTGGGCTCTAGAGCCCAGGTCCACAGAAATACATGCACACCTAAACTCCAGACTTAGGCTCCCCTGTGAACCACAAAACTCCCAACAAACCTTGTAGGCACCTAAACTGTAATGGGACTCAGGTTTTCAGGGTAAAAATTCCCTCAGCGACTGAGTTTCTATCTCTGAGTATGCACACTGCTGCCTCACTCTAGGTGTCCAGATGCCTATTTCCCTCTGTGACATTATCTGATTAAAATATGACCATATAGATAATTGTTGCAACCACTGTTATATATTTGCAACAAATCTTGTACAAATTATGTAAAGTAAGATGTCTATGAAAAGACTATGATTTGCTGAATATAATTATGCTATTTGTACGTATGTATCATTTTTGTATTTGAAGTTATAAGTATTGGCTCTATACCTGTATTTCAAATGTTTGCTCCTGTGGTACCGCCCACACGGTAGTTAGCCTGCACATCTTGGAGGGATTATTCAAATTGAGTGGCTCATCAAGAAACACTTAGCTGACAATGGATCATGAGAGACGCCCATCTACACTGAATGGACTGTCCTGCAAACCTACTGTCTGGGGTATAGGTATTGGCTTCCTGCAATGACTAAGGGAATCATGCATGGACATTGACTTCAAACACTATCTTGTCACCTGTAATTTTCCACTAGCTGTGCTGAGGGCTTTGTTTGAAACAATGGGTTTTCCAGCACATAGCAGAAGATATAAAAGGCCCTGGAAACCCCTCCATTTTGCCTCTTTCCTGTCCAAACCTCTGGACTATACCAATGGGAGCATTCTAACCAATGGACTGAGGTCCTTCCAATGATTTGGAAGCAGCCAGAGACTTGACTTAAGCCAGAAGTTTATTCCATCACTGCTACAAGCTTGAACCAAGAACTTTGCATTTATTGTATATATTTGATCCCTTTAACCAGAGGTGAAAGTGGGCCGGTATGGGCCAGAACGACGTACCGGTAAGAAGTGGCCGCCGGTACTGGCCCGTACACAGCCGACGTTAAAACGCTGCCACAGCAGCACTTTAACGTTGCTGCCCCTCTGCCCCCCCGCCCCCCGGGCCACCAATGGGGGGGGGGGCAAAAGGGGCAGCTGCCCAGGGGCCCAGCAATTTAAAAGGGCCCAGGGCTCCTGGCCGCCGCCACCGCTACAGCAGGCGGCGTGGGACAGGCAGTGTGGAAGGGCTGGCTGAGGAAGGCTGACTGGAGCCGGGCCCCCATACCGGTAAGGCTTTTATCTTACATTCACCCCTGCCTTTAACAAATTTTAACTCTCACCTTTCTTTCTTTCTTTCTTTCTTTCTTTCTTTCTTTCTTTCTTTCTTTCTTTCTTTCTTTCTTTCTTTCTTTCTTTCTTTCTTTCTGGAATTAGCCTCCAATTTTGAGGTGTATCTGCCATATTTCTCAGCAGTTTGTCCTGAATTTGGCATTCTCACTTGTGACCCACAGAGGCACGGTTACGCCCGTCTAAGCCACAGAACAATCTACAAATTGGGGAAAGATAGGTGGCCAAATGCCTATCTTGCATGCAGGACCTTATCTGATAGGCAGGCACCCAGGAGGCCTATTGGATTGGGTCCCAGTCAAAATTACACTGCTAGAGGAGGTGACCCTCTTATAACCTTTGGCTCAGTGTTTATAGCACTAACATGGGATGTGGGAGACCCAGCTTCATTTCCCCGCTCTGCGTGATTGGGAGAAAGGAGATGAACAGGGGTGTCTCACCTCCAACCAATGAGCTATGGGATATTCTGCTGTGGGCCTACCTCAATCTGTCCTGTTGAAGAGTGGTTGGAACAGGGGGACTGGACCCTGGGTGCCCCATGTGAGTGCCCTAAATGCCAGGCTGAAGAGTCATTCTCGCTCGCTCGCTCTAGCCCAGTATCTATTTAAGTATTTCTTCACAGTGGACTACTCATTGGGTCAGTGAGGGACAATTGCTCTATAAGTCGGTGTTTAGCTTCAGCAGCAGAGATTGAGGGAGCCCCACATCAGAATAGCCTATAGCTCAGTGGTTAGTACAGTCTCCTGAGATATGGGGAGATCCCTGTTGAAATCCTTTCTCCCTATCAGGCAGAGGTGGGAATTGAACCTGGGTCTCCCTCCCACATCCCAAGCTCAGAATGCTGGGCTAAAAGTTCATAAGGTAGGCACCTTCACAACCGGCTGTTTTG
This sequence comes from Emys orbicularis, assembly GCF_028017835.1. Classification (NCBI taxonomy): domain Eukaryota; kingdom Metazoa; phylum Chordata; order Testudines; family Emydidae; genus Emys; species Emys orbicularis. Next base: position 258,573,345 of record NC_088683.1, on the reverse strand, counting down.
TGTGGAGTGAGGCTGGTGCCTAAGCTACATGACTATCCAGGAACCTTTACAGATTGCTAAGCAGACGCAGGCACTTCCCTACAGCCTTGACTTAGGTGCCTGTCTCTGTGAGAGGGGCTGAACTTGGCACACGCCCCTCGTCAGCATCTCCCATTAGAAGCTTCCTGCCATGCATGTTTGCCCTTGTGGGTTGCATTCTAAGGCGCCTCTCTCTCCTCATTCATTGTATAAGGAGCCTAAGCCCCTAACGCAGATTTTGTGTTGTTCCTGTGATTTTCCAGGCACCTAAAATGTAGGTACAGCCACGCCTAAGTCCCTTTGTGGGTCTGGGCCTAGATGACTTAATGGATGTAAAGCACTCATCTTTCACCCCTAGAACCAGAATTGTGAATTGAGCTTGATGTCGATTTCACTTGAACTGAGAAAACGAAAAACTACCACATAAAATCTGCTACTACTGGAAGTCAAGAAAAGCCTAGTATTGAGCTTGTGTGGAGACAGAACTACCTGATCTCAGCCTTTGGCATCATCCGCACTGGAGTTTGACCTGTGAAAGGAAATTATTTAACAAGACATATTTTAAACAAGTTTGTAAGCATAGATTAAACAAGATTTTTGGGTCAGTGTGGGCCAGGCAAAACCATTTCAGAAAATGGTTTTTGAACAGTATCTTTAGACTTCACCTAGTGTGGACACATTTACTAATACTATAAACATTGACAGAGACCATGTAAATTATTTAATTTGTGTTTAAAAGCTGTTTCCTATCACAGGTAACACTCCACTTTAATGGGAATTTAGAGAGAGAGGTGATCATGGTGGGGCAAAGGAGAGAGGCCTGCATGGTTTCCAAAGTTGCTAGTCTTTGAATATTCACTTAGGACAAAAAAATCATTTAAAAAGTTGTCCACTTTTTCTGGTTTAGAGATTAACACAATGCTGCTGACGTATCAGTTATTCTTCTAGTTGTCTAAATAAACCTGCTTATGTGGATAACTGAAACCCAACAAGACCTCTTCCAAAAACACTCCACCAGTCGAGGCAGGAAAAGTCAAATTGTTTGAAAATGACTAATGATTAGTTTACAGTTCTTATAATATACAGGTTTCATAACAATGGAATTAATCCTTAGAGGAAAAATATTAGAAGGTAGTTTACTCCCAAGGGAGATGTGCTGGGGTTCTGCATTATTAGTTATGATGAGCACTCATCAGGACAGACAGCAAAACCCCAGGACGCCTCATTGTTTAATCAGTTCGGGTAATATCCAGTTGATTAATCAGCTGCGCTTCCTTCTGATAGACGCTATTCACATTTGCAGCAGCGGTAACGTTCCTATTCTGCATAATGCCAATAGCAATGAACTCTTAGAAGCTCTAGTCTCCTACACTGGCCAATGAGAACAACACCTTAAAGTTTGGAATTTTTTTTGCTGTTTTAAAAAAAACCAACATTTTAAGGAGAAATGCTAGAGGCATTGTATTTGTGCGACGTGCGTAATATTAATGTGGAACAGGGTCTAGAAAGTATGCAAGAAGCTGTACTGGGTGAAATCCTGGCCCCACTGACGTCAGTGGGAGTGTTACCGCTGCATTCAATGGGACTGGGATTTCACTCATTAAGTCTATAGATTAGTTTTTCTCCTATACGGACGTTTTGCACACACACACACACACACACACACACACACACACACACACACACACACACACACACACACACACAAATGAAGAGAGTAGCTGTACATACAACTCTCAGGTATGTGTACTAATGTGTGCACACACACACAAATGTGCACACCTATTTGCCTACCTACCTACTCAGCTGCATACACGCACATACATATATGTATGGAACACATGTACAATAGGCACACGAGCAGTCACACACACAAGTACACACTTTACACTTACACACATTTGTCCATTGCAAATGCTGAAAGTCAGCATAAAGAAAATCCACTTTACTAATGCACTTTATTTTGTCAAATTTCATGAGGAGTTGCATCAATATGACTAAGTAGTTTAAATGAGTTTTACAAGAAGTCCATGCTGTGTGTGAATGCATGAGTTAGAGAGGGAGACAGAATCTGGTGCATTGTATTACTTTCGCAGATGATAAATGCCCCAGAAAGCCATCAGCAAGTGAAGGCTTTTGGTTACTACTGTGCATTGAACTTAAAGCTATGAAGAATATAAATCCATTTTTAATTTGGAGTGAGCCTCACAGGTGAATGCAGTAAAACAAAAGCATAGGTACTGTTGTCATACATAGCTGCAGTGTTGCAGCAGATCAAAACAATGCTTCATTTAAAAAAAAAAAGAGAAACTTTAAAACTATTTTATCAATGTTGAGTTATATCATTGGTTCTGGGAGAGTGAAAATACTCATTTATTCATTAAGTGTACATGAAAGAAAATGGTTAAATGATCAGTGGCATTCTATGGAGCCATTTACTATAACTATCCAATGATGCACTCTAAAGTCTAAAGCGGGGTAGTCAATAGGCAGACTGTGGGCCAAATCTGGACCACCAGAGGCTTATGACCAGACAGCGAAACTCTGGGGGGCCATGGGCAGTTAGTGCGGGGGGGCTAGTGCGAGTAGGGAAGTGACTGGCTGCGTGCTGGCGGGCTGACTCATAACTAGGGGGGCAGGTGTCCCCCATGCCCTCCCTAAATGGAACCCTGCCAGGCGTGCTGGGGCACACTGGGGCTCGGGGCTTCAGTTGCTATCAAAGGACGCTGTAGACCAGGGGTAGTCAATTATTTTTTGTCAAAGTCCAAATTTCTTGGTCAAGGTATAGGCAAGGTCTGGACTCCAGAAAAACATTTTTCACAATGCAAGTGCTCCTGTTCAATGAACACATACTATGCTGTGTAATATAGCCAGGGCCTATTGCAGGGGTAGTCAATAGGTGGACCGCGGGCCAAATTCAGACCACCAGAGGCTTTTGACTGGACCGCGAAACTCTGAGGGGTTGTGTGCAGTTATTGCAGGTGGAGGGAGGGTACGGGGGGCTAGTGCAGGTAGAGAAGGGACTGGCCATGTGCTGGCAGGCCTCAGGGAGCTGATGCCCTGGGCTGACACATAACTCAGGGTGACAGTTCCCCGCCCCCCCCCCCCCCCGCACTCCCTAAAAGGAGCCCTGTCCGCACTGGGCTCATGGCGGGAGCCCTGGCAGGTGCCCAGGGCTGACTCGTAACTCGGAGGGGGCAGGTGTCCCCCCACCCTCCCTAAATGGAGCCCAGCCAGGCATGCCGGAGCGCACCAGGCTCAGGGCTTCAGCTTGCATTAAAGCACTCCCTCTCTAAAAGAGTTTATTGTACATTTTATGTGGATAAGGTCACCATGCTTTTCAGTAAATTTTGAGGGAGAGGTTGTATGAGAGAGCAAAAGGAGAAATACCAGAAATGCAGGATGTTTTTTCAAACGTACATTAAAAAGGCTACATAAAATATACAAACTACAAATTGGAATTCACTGAAATTTGGACTAAAAAGCCTAAATTATTGGATGTCTACCTCTGCTTCTGTACTCCTCATTTGCCTCTGGCTCTAAAGGTATCTCTTCTTTTGCCTAATTGCACAACAATCGTTAAGTGATAGTGTTTGCAACTTGCCATTCTTATGAAATGGTGACTAAGAGAACAAATGTATGTGCATTAGGATGTGCTATTATCCCATTAGGGATGGGAAGAGAAATGTATCTTTGAATTTCAAAGACCTTCAATATCATTGTGTTAAATTGGAATCAGTAGTTTAATGGACAAAGAAGGGGGTGCGGGGAGAGATATACATTGTAGTGTGTTTTCTTTTTCTTTTTCTGTTTTATTTTTCCTGTAAAGCCTTTGAAATAAAGTACTGGGAGGAAAGGTAAAAGCTATTGATAGATAACCTAAAGCAGTTTAGGGCAAATCCTAAAATCCTTATTCAGTGCTTACCAAGGCCAAACTCTGACTTCAGGTAAAGACGTCAGGCTTTGGCTTCTCAAAAGGTAGTCATGTTAAATAGATCCCTTTTCGAGCTGGAGGATGGTTTAGTGGTCTAAATCTCCGGTTTTAAATATCTAAATTCCCACTACATCAAATCAATTCAGTACTGGCTGAGCCTTTCATCCTTCTGCTGAAGAGAAATTAAATTCTATGCTGCGTGTGTGTGTTGGAATGATTGGTTAAAAGCTGAGGCCATCACACTTTGTGTAGATATTAAAGGTCCCGTTAGTAAGATCTAGGGGTTTCCTTTTCACCTGGGGATTTGGGGCCAATTGGTTCTGCACTGCCTTGTCCTGGCCTCCCCGCTATTGTTATACAATATTTGGTTGCTGTCCTCCAACCTTTAGGTGGTGGCACTTCAGTGGTTCTGTGTGGATATAAGCCTTAAACTTGCAGTTAGTTCTGTATCAACATGAACAACAAGGAGTCCGGTGGCACCTTAAAGACTAACAGATTTATTTGGGCATAAGCTTTCGTGGGTAAAAAACCTCACTTCTTCAGAAGAAGTGAGGTTTTTTACCCACGAAAGCTTATGCCCAAATAAATCTGTTAGTCTTTAAGGTGCCACCGGACTCCTTGTTGTTTTTGTGGATACAGACTAACACGGCTACCCCCTGATACCTGTATCAACATGGAGTCTGCACCCATGAGGAGACCCACTGTACTCAACTGGGCACAGCATAGGCACACGACTGTCTGTTTGGGTACAAGTATGGATCCCATTGCTAGATTGGGGTCGTAGTTTATCAGACATTTTGGTATCCTCTAGGATAAAATGTACTACTGTATATGGAATAGAGGTGAGATGGAGGTGCAAAAGAAATTTGGACTTAAGTCCAGATTTTAAAACCTTTTGAAGTTCAGATGTGTTTACATCCCAGTTGAGTCAACCCATTATAGACTTGGAGGGAGGTCATTAAATTCAGATCCAAGATTGGATTCCTTAGCCACCATCCCCAAAATTTTGAGGCTGCTTTGATCTAGTGTTTTGGTTGAGGTCCACCTCCAATATAAACTTTATTTTAGCTAGTTAGAAACTGAATCTTCAGTAAAATTGATGTTTCCTGTGTATGAATTTGGAAGGAAGAAGCAGTAAGTTGTATACTGGAATTGTTATTAAAACTCAACCTTTATCTTAACTGTATACCTGTCACTAAGCCAGACTTCTCCCCCAGCTCCAAAGCATGTGCTGCCACACCCAGTCTTTTACCAGGAGGTTTATTTCCTTAACAGACGTTAGCAAACAAACAGAAAAACAGCCTTAACTCATTCTTTAGCCTCAGCTTCATGGCCACCCCTTCCAGGGGTGTCTGGACTCCAGCTCCTATCTCAGTCAGTTCTTCTCTCTTCTTGGAGCCACAGCCCCAGGGCTGCTTCCCTGAACCCTTAGCGGCTTGCTCCAATGACCCACCACAGGAGCTAGCTCCACTCCAGTGTGGCTTTCCCTCCCCCAACTACCCATTAGCAGCCTGGCCCTCATCAACTGGCTGGATTGGACTCACCTGCTCTGGTCCAGGGGCACTGGACTTAGTCTATCCATAGGGACCAGCTACCCTGTGACAATACCTCAGTCAGAGAGGGGAAAAACTAAAGGTAAAATTGTGCATGTGGAGACAGTGCATACATCTTTGCAAGAAGGATAAAGAAACATGACGGTTTAGAAATGTTGTTTGTTTATGCTCTATAAGGAATATGAATATCCTTTGAAAAAATAAAATTCTTAAGATTACAAACACAAAGGAGTGATCTGTGCAGAACTTGAGTGGAATATACAGCACAGGAAGAAAAGTGCAGTATATGCTGCAATGTGCACTGCAGTGTGAGACACGGTTCGTTGTCAGTGGTTTAATAGCAAGCCCCTGAGCACATCATAGACCTCATCCAAAGCTCATTGAAGCAATATGGGGTCTTTTCACTGACTTCAGTGGGTTTTCCATCAGGCCTTAGTAAAATAGCGATGGGACTTACAATACTGTATGGCTTAGCATCTGTCAAGAATGAATTTCCATTATGAACTTCATTTTTGAAGCATGTATAGTTGTTTGGTTTCATTCACATTGGGCTGTCACTTGCTATTCACAGTCTTAGTATAGATGTGATTTTTTTTTTTTAAGCAAAATTTCATGTAGCATTCTGGCCATTGAATAAATATATAGCAATATAAATATATGGCAATACTTTAACTTGTTTAGTTAAACTTTTTGCAGTTCCCCTCAACCTCCAATGACCAAACTCTTTAATATTAACAATGAGAGAGATTGCAGAGCGTGATATGAACCAGGACTTTTAAAAAAATTATTTATTTATTTATTTAAAAAAGCAGAGCAATTATATCAATTTGAAAGTCAACAACTCTGTATGTGCCGTATTTGCTTTCCTCGTTATTTAGATAATAAACATTGCATTCCATATGACTGTTACAGTATTTGCCTGATATAACATTAGCTATAGTAATTACTCTCAATAGTACTTTTATTATAATTAGAGCTGCATGAAGTTTTTCAGATTAATGCTTTAGTCACACAAAATTAAAAAGTAATTTTGGGTCAATCAAAACTATCTGCAAATTTGGATTGAATTTGGCAAATAGTTTTGGCTGTCTTTTTTTTTAAGGAGTCAAAGACCCAGATTTTTGCAGGTATTTAGCATTGTTGTGGTCAGCATTGTAGTGCCTAACTGATTTAGAAACCTGAATCTCACTTTATTTTATTGTTTTGCAAAGGTGGGATAATGTGGCGGGAGTACATCTGAAAAAGCAACAAATGAGGGCAGCAGCAACAGAAAAAGGTAGCCTAAAACCCCATCAACTGTCAATGGGATTTTGGCTCATAAGTGGCTAAATCCCTTTTGAAAATGAGATTTAGGCTCCTAAATCAGTTAGGCATTACAACGCTGAGTGCAGCAATGCCTAAATACCTTTAAAAATCTAGGTCTAAATATTTTGTTTTGACATTTTCTAACAAAATGTTTCAATTTTTTGTTTTGAAGCAACATTTTGTTGAAGCTTTTGAAGCTAGATTTATTTTCTTTAAAGAAGGGTAAAAATATCCCAAAATTAAATGAAATGAAAACAGGTTTAGTTCAGTATTTTCTTTTGGTGAGAAAAAACAAAACAAATCAATTTCAGATCAACTCAAACTAGTTTTTTCCCCCCAGAATTTTTGGTTTGGCCACCAAACTGAATAATCAGTTATTTGTGTATCTTTAATTATGACCCCATACTGATAAGTTTTTGAAAGTTTCTCCTTTGAGATTGCAACTTTCCATGCGTGGTCTTAACCAAGACCATTTAAAAAAAAATGTGTAAAAAGTTTGAGGAAAAGTCATGCCACTTGTGAATTACGGGAGAGTGAAAAGATATACTCAGAAGTATTTTAAGAATTTCTATTTACTTACCAATAAGTCAAAAACAAAACACCAGCAACAATCACTTCAAGTTTTGCATGCCAATAGGCCTTACTAAGGAGTAGTCCCTTTGCTTGATGTGGAGAGTGTGATTAAAAATAAAAAAAAATGTACAAGCAATTGAAAAATTACTTCTGGGAATGTTCAGTGGCATCTGCTATGGTTTTAGTTGAGACTAATGAAGTTCAGCCTTCTTTGTGACGAGAGCTGGTTCTTGGGACAGAGAAATGGGGGTGCCCATTGCTGGGGGTGACAAACTGCTGTGCTAGTTGGGTTTTTTGGGGTTGGGGCACTTGAATGCTCGGTTGGAGGAGGGTGTAGTAAGAGTGCTGAAAATGTTTACTGCCCCAGCTGGCAAACGGAGAGGGCTGTTCTTGTTTGTGACATCATAATCCACGCTATCCCAGACTGCTCTGAAATTGTCACAGCAGCAGACCTTGGGCCTCTCACCCAGGGCCTGCTGCTGGGATGATTTCAGCATTGCTAAACCCCCAGCCTTCAAAAATCATGAGATTGTCTTCAAAATCAAGAAAATCAAAATAATAATAAAGAACCCAACATTTATTATTTTATTTGCTTTCTGATTTCTGAGCCTTTAGGATTCTTTTGGGTACAATTTAAAACTTTTCTCCTCATCCGTGAGGGCTAAATGCTTGCTCTTTGTTTTAAATGAAAGCTGAGATTCTCACATAGTCGCTTGACTCCAGGAGCTGGGGCTGTAAGAAAAACACCAAGTATCTCAAGAACCACAATAAAATCATGAAAGCTGGGAACATGGCAATTAGGAGAAGGGAGATCGTAAGTCTCTCATTGAAAAACACATGCAAGACAATCCTACACGAGATGCAAATTACCTTTCTATGTTTTCCTGTCGCTTTCTCAGAGGTACTCCTGCCACATTATCCCAGCCTTGAAAAAAAAAAAGGCTCCTGTCAAACTATTGCAATAGGACAGCTTAGGTGTCCACCTCATTCACTAGTGATCTGTGATCTTTCCTCTCAAGGATTAAGTAAACTACATATCTGAAAAGGAAAACCAAGGCACCTGTTTGCAATTTGAGGTGTGGGAGAGAGGGGGAGGGTTTAACAGCTGATATGGGTAAAGGAAGGAAAGCTGTCTGTTTCTTTTCCTCTCTTTGCCTTGTCTTTTTAGCCTTCCGCGTTCTAACCTTCCTCCAAGAAGTCGGTCCCTCCCCCCATGCACAGTACCTGGTTCCCACTCTTTTTCTTAAATGACTTCAGAGTCAGGACCCAATTACTATGTTGGGTCCTGTTGCTGCTTTCACAACCACTGCAACCTCAAACGTGCTTCTTCTCTATTCCCTAGTTGCTGGTGCATAAGAAAGGCTGTACTGGGTCAGACCAAACTCTAACTCAGTATCCTGTCTTCTGACAGTGGCCAATGCCAATGCCCCAGAGGGAATGAACAGAACAGGTAATCATCAAGTGATCCATTTCCTGTCGCCCATTCCCAGCTTCTGGCAAACAGAGGCTAGGGACACCATCCCTGCCCATCCTGGCTAATAACTATTGATGGACCTATCCTCCATGAACTTATCTAGTTCTTTTTTGAACCCTCTTATAGTCTTGGCCTTCACAACAGTCTCTGGCAAAGAGTTCCACAGGTTGACAGTCCATTGTGTGAAGAAATATTTCCTTTTGTTTGTTTTAAACCTGCTGCCTATTAAACGTCCTTTTGGTCTCTCCTCATTGAATAAATTGGCCAAACTACTGCGCAAAATACGATGAGGCATCCCAGGATCTGTGGCAGATGGCCTACTTCACGAAGGAAACAGCTGGCAGAGACCGAGAGGGGCATACACCGGCACCTCTGGACCTGACAATGGTAGGGAGTAGACAGGGTGATACCAAAGCCAGGGGGCAAGAGCAAGTCACTAGGTGGCCAGCCAATTGCCTGACTGTTTGCTATGAAATCAAAAGGAAATCTGAGTTTCATTGTAACTGAGACTGTACCTCAGAAGGTAGACAACCCTGGTGAACTGGGATACCCATTCACCCTACCAGTCGCCTGCTCATTTCAGTGGGGTCTGACTATCAAAACCTGATGAAGAAGTGCACAGGGAAGGGCCCAGTCCTGTACCTATCAACATAAATTTTGCCCTTGACCTCAATGGTCGCTGGACTCTGTTGGCAGGTGTGTGTGAGTGGAGTGGAGATCCGTGGTAGAAATGGAGCATTCATTACTGTGCTCTTATCAGTGCAGGGGCTTCAATTCTGCCTGGTCCTTATGCAAAGTCCCTGTATACCCTGCCCCCATGTCTGTGTAAGAGCCAGGCAGAATCTGACCCCAGGCGTGAGAATTCTGCATAGATAACACTGTTAGAAAAGGGACACCTACCTACCTTGTAATTCTGTGTCTCTGAAGATATGATGCTGCAGGATTCTCACCCACCCAGATCTTGAGTCTGGAGAGGTTTCTTCCTGTGCTGGGGGTGCTTATGTCTGCATTCTAAGTTCATTGATTTTGCTTTTTAATGGCAATTTTTGTGATTGGATTAATTTATAATTAATTTTGTGCGTGTTGATTTTGGTGATTGGATTAATTTTGGAGAGGGGAGTAGTGTTTGCTTCCTATTCAGTCGGTGGAATGTTTGCGGGACAGGAATTGGCAGTCCAGGGAAGTGTGCATTTACCAGTAGGCAGGGCCGCTGCAAGGATATTTTGCGCCCTAGGCAAAACTTCCACCTTGCGCCCCCCCACACCCACCCCTCCCCATCCCCCTGGAGCATCACTTATTATAAACTTTCAAAAATGAATACTGCATAATGTGGCATTGTTCATTAGAATTAATACACATTCGGCTTGAAAATTTATTAATTTCATTATTTAGACTACATATTTAATGAAAATAAATGAATAACCTGACAGGGTGTGGGGCTGGCTGGCTTCGGGCAGTGGGGTGCGGCAGGGGTTGGCTGGAGACAGGTGGGTGTGGGGCTGGCTGGCTTCGGGCAGGGCAGGGGATGCGGAGCTGGTTGGAGATGGGGTGTGGGGTTGGCTGGAGACAGGGGAGTGCGGGGCTGGCTGGCTTCGGGCAGGGGGGTGCAGCAGGGGCTGGCTGGAGACAGGGGGGTGCGGCAGGGGCTGGCTGTGGGCAAGGCAGGGGGTGCGGGGCTGGCTGGAGGCAGGGCAGGGGGTGCGGGGCTGGCTGTGGGCAGGGTGGCGGGTACCAGGGCCATCCCTAGATATTCTGGGGCCCTATGCAGCCCCGCCCCCTGCGGGGGGTGTGTGTGCTCCAGGCCTTCATGAGGGGGGGCAGCAGCGGGGGGGGGGCAGGCTTCCTTGGCGGGGGTGGGAGCGGGGGGGCCCCAGGCTTCCTGGGGGGGCAGGCTTCTGGGGGGAGGGCTGGCTTGGAGGGCGGGGGGAACCACCCCCCATCACGCACTGGCGGCACGGCTGGGGCCGGGTCTCTGCACTTCCTGCCGCCGGTGAGTGCAGCCCTGGCCCTGCTGCAGAGCTCAGGGGAGTGGGGGCGGGGCAGGGCTGAGCAGGGGCGGGGGCCATGGGGAAGAGCCAGAGCAGCAGGGAGCAGCGCAGCGCCCCCAGTGGCCGGAGGAGGAATGACTTCCCAGCCGGCTGGAGTTGATCAAAGCCGCAGTGCCCCCTCGCACAGCGGTGGGAAGAGGGTTACACGTTTAGCCGGCGCTGGGTGAGCATCCCAGACATTTTGGGCACCGCTTTTTGGCGCCCTCAAATCTTGATGCCCTAGGCGGCCGCCTAGTTTGCCTAGTGGTTGCACCGGCCCTGCCAGTAGGGCAGTTGGATTCATGTTCCAATCATTAATGCTGCCTTTAGGGGCCAAAAATGAAATTTGGAGCTTCAAGAGCACAAGAGCTAAGAGAGAGAATCATGCAAGATATTTTCAGAGAAGGAGCAAGGTAAATAATTTTCTCTTATATAATAAACTAACTTTGTAACTTTGCCAGAACTAAGCCTATTCTTCTGAAACTTCTCAACCACACATTCTTTTCTGTCAGATGCAAATATTTTGGCCAAATCTCATTTGGATTAGCGATATTATTTTTATTATATGGAAGCAGAGATGAGCAAATAACTTGGAAAAAGTATTCCTGACCATTTCTGTAAATTCTGAATTGCATTTTGATTTGACTATGTTCACATTATTTTTTTCATGAATGTCCATTCAGGAGGGCCAAATCTGTTAGTGTATTAATGGAAAGTGAAGTAAGGACCCCTAGCTAAGATTAGTTTAATCAAGAAACAAAATTTGTTTTATACCAAATCAAAATTGCATTTAGCAGAAGAGGAAGTCGCTTATATTTATGTTACTTCATCCAGCTAAGGAACAGAAATAATACTAACTGAGCTCACACAGCTCAAATAGAGGTAGCTCCAACAAAAGGCTGGTGAAGGTCTAGCAACCAGTATATGCTAATTAACACCAAGGGAGTCTAATTTACATAAAGTATTGGAGAATAAATAGCTCCACATGGCACGGGTGCCAGTATTTTTTAACAATTTGGCAATAAACTTTGGAAAGTTGTGGTGTAGGTTGTTGATATATATCATAAAGTTATGGGGGGAGGAGGGGAATCAAGGGTTTGATCCAAATGACTTTGGAGAAGAGCCTAAAAGAATGTCAAAGTATAAAAAAAATTCAAACATTAGATACACAGAAAGATTAAATGTAAGGAAAAACATAATTAAAAAATTGGAAAAGATGAAATTGCACATTTATATCTATCCAAGTAGCCTTAACTGGCTCCCAGATCTGAGGAGTAGAAAAGTAGCTTAGAGCTGCTTTCCCCTCTCCTTGGGTCCTACACTGAGGGCTGCACAGCTGGCCCTGAGGATCTGGCTCTATGATTTTGTTTTGTGAATATCCTATTGTGTTTCACTGCCATGCAATAAAGTAAACTGAACTGAATTTGACAGTGCCAGCATTGAGTGCATGTATTTTTCCTTGTTGTATAACATTAACAAGGAAAAATACATGCACTCAGTGCTATTTTAAACTGATCTTCACGTCTTTAGCTCAGCTATGCTGACTAAAATCTATTGTTTTATCCTAGCCTTCTGAAGTCAGGAGCTGGATCTGCTATTAACTTTCTTTCTTTACTGAGATGTCTCTGATCCAAAATTGACCTGCTTTTGAATTGAAAGAGTGTCTTTATATGCTTCATAAAAAGTGAGGCAAAGCATTGTTTTACCTTACAATTCATGAAATGTGACAAGAAATCTTTTGAATGAAAAATAAAAATGGGAGTCGTAAACTTGTCTTCAGCCAGAGAAAAGTATGATATGTACTATCTAAGGACAAATGAGTATTTTTATAACGGCATATTGGGCTGCATTAGTAGGAGCATTGCTAGCAGATTGAGGGAAGTGATTATTCCCCTCTATTCAGCACTGGTGAGGCCACATCTGGAGTACTGTGTCCACTTTTGGGCCCCCCACTACAGAAGGGATGTGGACAAATTGGAGAGTCCAGTAGAGGGCAACGAAAAGGATTAGGGGGCTGAGGCACATGACTTATGAGGCGAGGCTGAGGGAACTGGGCTTATTTAGTCTGCAGAAGAGAAGAGTGAGGGGGGATTTGATAGCAGCCTTCAACTACCTGAAGGAGGGTTACAAAGAAGATGGAGCTAGGCTGTTCTCAGTGGTGGCAGATGACAGAACAAGGAGCAACTCAAGTTGCAGTGGGGGAGGTCTTGGTTGGATATTAGGAAACACTATTTCACTAGGAGGGTGGTGAAGCACTGGAATGGGTTACCGAGGGAGGTGGTGGAATCTCCTTCCTTAGAGGTTTTTAAGGCCCAGCTTGACAGAGCTCTGGCTGGGATGATTTAGTTGGAGATGGTCCTGCTTTGAGCAGGGGGTTGGACTAGATGATTTCCTGAGGTTTCTTCCAACCCTAATCTTCTATGATTCTATGTGATCTAGGGATATAGGTATCATTGTGGGCAGAAGCCGAGAGCATATTTGAAAGGGGGTATTGGGAGCCCTTCTATGCAGCACAAAAGTAAATTGTATGTGGTGACTGACTGTTGCCTAAATATGACAGTGATGGGCACCTTTTAAGTATTCCTGATTTGATTAGATACATGTCTGAATATGAAAGCTCTAGGGAGTCTGGGCATTGCAGTCATTAATTGGTGCTATATACACTCAATATTGCTGTAGTATAAATGGTGTGTCTTTAGCAGCATCACAACACCGTTGTTGTTCTTTAATCCAATTTCTGTCGTAAATTCCCAGTTTAAAAAAGCATTTCACTACAATCTTAACTTTAAGCAGTTGCCCAAATCCCAATGACATCAAAACAAATCCCAGATCCTCACTTTCCCCCCTTTCTTCTTTTCAGTTTCTTTGAAGTCAGAGCTCATTTGTCATAGTGTTTTTGGTCATCATTTTCTGAGAACCATGAATATATAAATGTATGTTAAGAAAGAGGCGGCTCATTAAGGGTCTGATCCTTCAAACTTTATGCAGGATTGGGCCCTTATGGTGCTTTATCCTGGTCAGGGCTATGCATCTGATCATGTCGAAGTCCACTTTAGAATCTGACCAATGCATTGGAATTCCGATATGAAACTGAAACAGATGCAATGTCTAGAGGGGAAAAAGCTGTTCTTCGTCTTCCTTTCCATTTGTAGCTCGAAAAGAAAAGCACTTCAAATCCTTTTTTGAGCAACTTTTATAGCAAAATGAAATACACTGTTGTAGTGATAGGGAAAAACTCTTAATAATGATCCAAGTCTCTAATTGCAGTGACCTGAATGTAACTGGGTTGCAGGATTGTACTAAATCTGATTAGCTTGGCCAAAATTCTGCTGGCCTCACTTCATTTGATTTCTATTCCTCTGTGTTTTCAGGAAGGTGTATCACAGGCCTAACATCTGAATGAAAAGCTCCATGATTGTTCTCCACTCTCCCCTCCCCCATTGTTCCAAAGGGCCCAGCTAATAAGAATTACCTTTTCTGAAGAAGTTTTTCCTATGATGAGTTAAACTTAAAAACAAAACCCAAAGAGTGGTGCAATTCCCACAGGACAGCATTATTCAGTTTTAAATTGCTCCCACTAGAAGTCTTTGAATTTTACACATATCTAGAATTGCTTTTATAATAAAAAATAAATGTTCTATAAGTGACAGTATCAAGGGAATATCACCAGCACTGACACAAGTCTAGTCAATTTTGTGATGAAGTCAGTATTCCTTTTTTGTTCATCTTCCTGAGTCACTGTCACTTAGCTGCTTGACATTATTTCACATCATTCATTGTTTCGGTATTGTTTTAATTATACATTGTTTCTTTAAATATTAGTTCAGTTGGAATCTTAGTTTGCTCCATTCTGATGTGCCATTTCCAATATAAAGAGCATTAATTGTATTTTCTCTGGAATCTCCTCAAAGACTCTACTACAGTAAAAGTAAAGCAACCCTACATGTTTTCAGACTTGGACACCCCGGTGTCCTCTGTTCTAACTTCTTAACCTACTTCTGTTTATCTATTAACCTGTGGTAAGCCTATTAGATGTTTTTTTGCTAATTATAAATTAAGCAACAATTTAAAGACCACATTCTTTCTCAGAAAAAATATTGCTGCCCAAAAGGAAGTAGAGTACAGCTGTTTTCAAATATTTATCTTCTGTTATTCATTATATAAAATCATAACATACAGAAAGAATATTGCAGTATGAGCTGGAGCATGTGAAGAGCTATCTAGTGTATCAAGCAGTATGAATCTGATTTTAACACAGAGTATAATGGGGTAAAAAGTGTCTTTTCTCCTGGAAAGCTTGAATTTTATTTATTTATATGGTATACATGGCATGAAGTGCTACTGCATACCATTCATGATCAAACTATGACATGTGTAGTGGTACCCATTTTCTTAAATTAAACTGCAGACAAAATCTATACAGGCAAAAATCAATACTATGGCAAGCTTGTCCCAATCCTTTTGTTGTTGTTGTTTTTTCCAAAGAGAGGTGGAAAAAAAGGAAAGCATAGCTTTAAACAGTATAAAAAACAAAAATAGAAAAAAATCTGGTTTATTTGTTTTATTTCCCAAAGTCTCCTTCCAGTCTAGTAAGATAATGCTGCATGAGCACAAATGTTTGTGAATCTCAGGATGTGAGTTTACTTTTTTTATTTATATAGTTTAAGTGTACAGGAGAAAAACATACAGTCGGATAATGGGTCAGAAAAAGTTTCATAGGGCATTATCCCCTACAGAGTATGTACTAAGTGACATAATATTTTATGCTATTTTTAAGAAATGCGTATGTTATAATAGTATAAATTATTTACACAAGTTCTGCCAGATTTAGTTCTGAAAAATTAAATGTACATTTTGCATTATTATAGTTACTAGCCCAATTCCTCCTGCTTTATCCACGGCTAGGAGATATGACTGTGCAAGATCAAACATTGCAAAGGCACTCTTTCACAAATGTGCTGGGACTTCACTCATTTCCTTTCTTTAATTTCTTTACTTTGCGTTGTTGAGAGGGTTATAGCAGATTTTTGGTTCACATAAAAGTGTACAGTGTTAACTAGGTGACATATGGGTGGATGAAACATTACTGATTGTCCACTGCAGCCAGGGAGGCCGAGTTTCCATAGAGATAAGAAGGAAAAGTGCTCCATGCAACCTAATTGGTATGCATCTCCAGATCAGGTTCATTGTGCTTTTGCTAATGACAGGGTTGTCTCAGTAATAAGGATGGTGCACTGGAGAAATTTGCTGCCTTGGTATATTTTTCCCTGGCAGAAAACTACTTAGAGACTGTAGTCAGTAAGAAGAGTGACTGGCAGGCTGAAGGGGCTGCTTAGCAGCATATGGGGGAAGGCTGGCGCTCTGTGCCACATGCATATGGCTGCCATTAAACTCCAGCTTTGCGCTTTGTGTATTTCTGGTCCCATGCCAGTAAGCCCACCTGCTGCAAGAATACTTGTAAAGCACAACTCAAAAGTGATTGAAAAGCTACTAGAATAAACTGTAATAACACAGTGCTTCACAGATGGGACATAATTGCAAGCTAAAGTGTACAGCCTCTGCAGTAATGAAAACACGAGCCATTAAATTAAAATCATAAGGGAAAAAACTATAAAAGTCTGGGGCTTTTTTTTTTTTTAGTTTTATTGCAAAAACTTCCATTTTCCTGCCCTCATTAATCAAATACCATAAAACTATAGTGTTACTTTGTTCTAGTGGAGATTGAGGCAATTAAGATGATGAATGGAGATTAAAATGATGTAACTTTTGTTATTTACATACTTGGGTAACTTAAACTTGTGATAATCTTAAGAATGGAAAACTGACATGTATCCATCAATTTTCAGATTAAGATGCAGTTATGACTTTGCACTGGGAGTTCATGCTGAAGAAGTTAGTTTGTGGGAGAAAAGGATACCAATGTCATCATGAATATGGATAAATGTTAAGCAGGTTGATTTCCCTTCATTAGCATGTTTCTTTTTCCTTAGATATTAGTAATTTAATATATTTTTACGAGTTTAAAAAAAAGACCTTCAAAACTATGTAAACACCTAAAACTACTTGAGAAATATCAGTGCAGTTTTTAATTAGTGGTAGTGTGGTAATGAAATCGCTAATCTGACATGTAATTAGTTGTACGGTGTGTATGAGTGTTATGTGAAGTTGAATGGGCTCGGCAGGGCTCTAATACATTCTGGCCTCTTAAGGCGTTCTCTAGTGGAGAGAGGCCTGACAGAGCCATCTTTGTTCTGTTCCTGTTCTGTGGGTGGGCGATGCAAGGAGAAAGAAACATTTGTTTCACAGTAGTCACCGAAGTAAACAGGCTTTAAAAGCCTTTTTTATTTTTAATTATGCATTTCTCCAGCATCCATCATTGTAAAGTCCATAGGACACATTTTTAACAGGCTGAATAATGCCTGCCTGGTTAATAAATAAATTAAGAAGTATATTTATAGACATAGCTGTAGAGATCGCCTTTGCAGAAGGGTCTTTCCCTCTTTGAGAGTGCAAACATTTTTCTAAATTTCGCATTTATACAATATTATTATTTTAGTATAAGCGTAGCTTTTGCTTCAGAGAAGGCCTTTGCAAACACTAGGGGTGCTAATGAGTCATGTCCAAAACCTTGATCCCAGCTCCTACCTCCTCCAAAACTGGTATCAGGAAAACACGTCCTCTGAGGAGATAGGATCCACTCATTAGCCGACTGAAAATGCATAAAAATATCAGGCGACTGGCACTTCTTATTACCAAACTGACCAAAAGATAAGTATTTTTCTAAAAGACTTCTATAGGGTAAGGAACGTTGTGAGAACCCACACTGCAGTTAACCACTGTGCTTTACAAACCTAGAAGAGGGCCATGTCTCTGCCCCAAGGAGTTTAGGTCATAATTAAGACAAATACAGTGTGAGCAATAAAAGATCAGGCAC
Source organism: Emys orbicularis (assembly GCF_028017835.1). Lineage (NCBI taxonomy): Eukaryota > Metazoa > Chordata > Testudines > Emydidae > Emys > Emys orbicularis. Next base: position 258,555,527 of record NC_088683.1, on the reverse strand, counting down.
AACTTTCATGATTTTCCTTTGCTGTGGTGATATTTTTTCCTCAGTCACACTAGCTAACCAGGCATCATTCTCTGAATGAGATCAGCTTTTTCTTGAATAAATAGACATGGTGTGTTTTGCTCACACTTGGTAAATTTAAAGCTTGCTTGAGTGATTACAATCCAATTATTGCCAGGCAGCAATATCCAGGTGCAGACAAATAAACAGTGAAGGCAAAGTGCTTATAAGCAGTTACTGGGATATTATTACTATGTCAGGCTTTAATGCTAGTATTTATTACACAATAAAATATCTTCCCTGAATCAGATAATTTAATCATTACTCTCCCACTGGTGCTCCAATACTTGTATTTTATCAATATTTTTAGTAATAAATATTCTTATTAACCTTTTATTATTGTTATTTCTTATACAGTACTTTCTCTTTCTCTCTCTCCCCTTAAGACTATTTATCTGATGGGAGGTCTGTATATCTTGGCATATGAGATAAATTTTTCTGAATGGTTGTCAAAGTACACTATCTGTCTTTTATTTATTTATCTATTTATTTATTGCAAACGGCAAACGGAATTGCCAACACTGTTGGCATGGTGAATTCGCCATTAAAAAGTTTCTGGTAACTTAATGAAACTCATCTGCAACATGATGAAATCTCCATCACCACCACTGCAAACTACACACCCAACCACCTTCCCAAGTTTAGGCCCCACTCCTGTAGTCAATGGGATCCTGCAGTATGTAAAGGTCTGGCTGGGCAGATCGGTTTTGCAGGAATGGGGACATGCTCTTACACTGCCCTTGATTCATGCCAGGTTTCCTGCTGCTATCATTTGCCTATATCAGGGAGTGCAGTGGCTGCATAGGGGTTGCACATTTTTATGAGGCTCTGATTTTTCTCTCTCTCTCGTAAACTAAATGAAGTTGAAGGACATTCCTGCAGCATGAAAATACAGTGTCCCATTCGGCTGTCACCTTTTAGGTGGGAAAGCTGAAGCATGAAGGCCTAATTGTGTTGCCTGGTGAAGATGGGAGTCTATCACTTTAATTTTTCACCTGGAAACTGTAATCTCAGCATTCTATGACCTTTATTCTGTGGAGTGTTGAGCACATCCTGATATGTTTTTGAAGTCAGTAGAATATAAGGGAGTTCATCACTTCTCTTCAATGGAAGATAAGGCTACTTAACTCATAGGGTTTTCTGCGATGTTACTCAGTGAAATGCTGTAATATGCCTACATGACAAAATGTATTCACCACTAAACATTAAGAACCTATTTTTGCCTCCTTTATTCCTGGGGAGTGATACCTTACACCATGAGTAGTACTATTGAAATCATGGCATACATTAAAATACAGCAATGGTGTGGGTGGAAGAATCTGGCCATTGTGATTATTTCTCCTCTGTAAAACAGCAGAAAATAAACATGGACATTGTCCACTTAGTTTAGAGACTAGTAGGAAAGAGTAGATTTGCTCAGGGCCACCCAGAGGATTCAGGGGGCCTGGGAAAAAGCGGGGGAGTGGACATAAATAAAGGCGCCACCTGCTGCGGCGCTTGTACTCACCGGGCGGCGCTCCGAGTCTGCGGAGGCAGTGGGTCCTTCAGTCGCTCTGCGTCTTCGGCAGCACTGAAGGGCCCCCTGCCGCTGAAGTGCTGCCGAAGACCCGGATCGCCGCCGGGTGAGTAGCCAGGGAAGGGATTCTCGGCCAGGGCTCGCGGGGCCCCTGTGGGGCCCGGGGCCTGGGGCAAATTGCCCCACTTGCCCCCCCCCCTCTGGGCGGCCCTGGATTTGCTGCTATGGAAGACTGAAGAACTATTTAGGAAGCGGCATTGTACATTATAGGCAATGTGATGAAATATTCATGTGTTATTACCTGTTCTTAGTTTAGAGAAAGTGATGGATCATTCACAATGACCCTGAGAAGTTCTTAACAGTCTCTGCTCCCTCTGAAGTCAATGGGCATTGAAGATTTGTCTCTGGCCCATGTAAGCACCCCATCACAGCAATGCAGTAAAATCACCTCCCAAATGGCAATGAGCCATGGTCGACCTACTGAGGTTGACACCGTGTGAATGTAGTCACTGCGTGACCTGTGTTGACCCTAACAGTCCATTTGTCCCACAGTGCCTCATTCACTGCAACAGTGACTGCTTTGGTCACAATTTTAAATTCCAGTGTCCAGTGATCAAAGATTCCAGAAGCCCCCACACCTTCCCTTTTAAAATCCCTCAGATATTTTTGAAATGCCTTTTCCTGATTGCCAACCTTGGTGAGCACAACTAGCAGCTCACCTTTGTCGTGTGCAGCTGCCCAAAGGACCATGCCAGCTCCACACACACAGACAGGTACTAGATGTGCTCCAGCCTGGAGTAGACAGGAAATATTAGATCTCCTGGGCACGTGGAGAGAAGGGGCTGTGCGCTTACAGCTATGGACCAGCTGTAGATGTCTGGACATCTATGAGCAGATTGCACGGGGCATGCAGGCAAAAGATTACAACAGGAAGCAGCAGCAGCAGTGCCTCATGAAAGCAAAGAAACTTTAACAGGGATACCACAAAGCCAGGGTGCTGTGCCACAGACCTGCCACTTCTACGAGGAACTGCGTGTATTACTTGGTGATGACCACCACCCGGACCTTGCAGATCACTCTGGATACCTCAGAGGAGCCAGAAGTAAAGATCCCTGCTGTGAACAGTGAGGAGGAGGAGAAAGGGGAAGAAGAGAGGAGAGACACGGCAGAGGACTCCAGCCATGCTGTGAGCCAGGACGCATTTGAGACTCCACCAGAGTCTAGCCAGTTCCGCCAGGCAAGCGTGGAGGAGCCTGATGAAGTGGAAGAGAACTCAGGTAAGCATCTTGCTGCATCTTGCTGTACATTGTTTACATTTAAAGATGGTGTCCCGCCCACCCCCAAGTTAACAAGACAAACACATTTTCACTGTTTTACTTGTACAAGAAGAGGTTGCGGGGTTGCGGTACACAGTGCCGGTGCTAGTCAATTGGGGACCTTAAGCAGGAATATTTCTGGCCACCTTCCCAATGCTAAAACAGGCAAGTTCTTAGATTGAAAAGTGAATAGGGGGCAATTGCTTAGTCTGCTTATGCCTAGCACCGGCTCTGGTGGTACAACAAACAGAGGTAGAGTTGGCAACTGCTTTTATTCCCCTTTTGGGCTAAGTGCGGGGGCATGTGGAGCATTTTGTTTATGTGCACAGGGATGTCCCTCTTGAGAGATCTCTATGAAACTTTCATGGGGATGCTCTACAACCCTCTCCTAAAGGGTTCTAGAGGTGGCTGCCTTATTTCTTCCTCCATGGTAGGACACTTTCCCACGCCACTATGCGATGAGTTCAGCTGGCAACACTGAAACAAGCTAGCAGCATGAAGTGGGCGGCTTCAGGACACCAGGAACAGCTGTGCTCTCTGTGCCTTTGTGGCCCTCAGGAATGAGATCAACTAAAATCACTACCACCTGTGGGAAATAGTGCCGGTGCTCAGTGCCCTGTAATTATACCCATGGAACAGGGAATTAAAATTTATAGCTTCATGGAACAGAAAATCCTTCCCCCCTTCATCCCTGGCAAGCCATATTCACCGTGGCTGGGACTGGAGAGTGATGTTGTGCTGAGGAGCTCCAAAGCTGAAGCATCAATAAGCATTCCTTATTAAAAGGCCAATATTACCGACAGTATGGAAAAAGACAGAGAGGACAGAAAAAAAGTCCCAGGGGTCCTAGCAGGACAAGGAGTGGGAAATGCCCCAGGACAGCAGACAGCAAAGTCAAATGCTGCAGACCCTGATTGACTTACAGGGGCAAACATCCCACATTCTCCATCCTTTGCAGTCCTTGGAGAACTCCATGGTTGCTGCTCCCTATGCCCCCTAGAGGGCTGCTGAGGGATATTGCAAAAAAAACCAACCCACCCCAATTAAAGGTTGTTGGTGGCATTCACAGAGTAACTGCAGATGGTGGAGTGCCACTTCTGGCCCAAGAAATGAGCACCGACTGGTGAGATCAAATTGTAATACAGGCTTGGGACAATGAGCAGTGGCTCCAGAACTTTTGGACATGAAATGTCAGATTCCTGGATTTGTGTGCCAAGCTCACCCCTGCCCTCCAGCACAGGAACACCAGAATGAGAGTTGCATTGACAGTAGAGAGGTGGATGGTAATTGCACTGTGGAAGCTTGCAATGCCAGATTGCTACTGGTTAGTGGGATATCATTTTGGAGTTGGAAAATCCATGAGGGCTGAGGGTGACATTGTCATGAAAGTATGTAGGGCCAGAAAGGGCTACTTTTCTATGGTTATGCAAGCATCAGTGGATCACCAAGGACGCTTCACCATCATGAGTATTGGCTGGTCAGGGACAGTGCATGACACTTGCATTTTTAATAACACAGGACTGTTCAGACAGCTGCAGACAGGGACATTCTTTCCCCACCAGGAGATTACCTCTGGCGATATTGAAATGCCAATAGTGATTCTGGGGGACCCCGCCTACCCCTTGCACCCCTGGCTCATGAAGCCATACACTGGCCAGCTTGATAGCGCCAAGGAAAGGTTCAGCTAGAGCTCAGCAGGGGCAGAATGTCTGTTGAATGTCTTTTTGGTAGACTGAAGGGACGTTGGCAACGTTTACTCACTAGATTGGATTTCAGTGTGGGAAATATCCCAATGGTTATAGCTGCCTGTTGTGTCCTGTATAATATCTGTGAGGCAAAGGGGGAAAAGCTTCCGCCAGGGTGGAGGGCAGAGGTGGAGCAGCTGTCTGCTGATTTTGAACAGCCAGACACAAGTGTTATTATAAGAGCCTAGCATGGATATGCGCTTGAAGAGGCTTTGAAAGAGCACTTTAATGGTGAGCCATATGCTGTTCTATGCTGAAGTGTTCTCTGGCCCTAGAGCTTTGGGTGCTTCTAAGAACTGTGCCATGCTTGCTGTACATTTATAAATACGACTGGGTGTTTTCCTAAAGCTATAACTTATGTGGAGTTTGGTGTGCATTTATAAGTGCTATTTGCTTTGACTACCACTATGCATTCTACAATATTGGTTGTGAGCTAATAAATAAGATTTCATGCTACAAAAATATAACTTTATTGAGTGGAAAAAACACAGTGCAGAAAATCAGTGTGCAAACCCCCTCACAGGCAATGTTATAAAAACTTTACACATAACTTAACTGGGCGAAAATTTAAAATGATAAAGGAAATAAACATTGACGGCCATTTGAATAAACAAATGTAGTCCGTTGTGGCTACGCGTACAACAGTCCTGGTTCTCACAGGTCACTGTACGTGAAGCTGTGGTTTTCCTTGCTGTTTGCCAGCATGGAGTGGTAGGGGTAGTCATTCGCCCTGTAATGCTACGTGAGCAAACCATGCAGGTGAACAGAATTAATATTGGACTGATCATTGGTACTCTAGCTTGTAGCATGTGACACATATGTTACTTGAACCATAATGAAAACAGCATGTCCTTTCAATGTTATTGCTAACTTTCTCCTTTTCGATACTGATGACTAACAGCTTGGCATTCTACATTTACTTTTATGTCTTTTTTAATTCTCAAACAAATTAACACATTTTGTGCCTAATTATTGGCTATCAGTGACTGTTTTAAGCAATTGCAGTTTCCGTACAGTACTTTCAGATTATGGATGCTTAAAAATAGCATACTGCTAGATCATGGAGTTCCAGCTAACTTCTGATGACTGAATTGATTAAATCTCAGACCCTCTCGCTGTCTACTCTATTTCTGTATGTGCATCTCCATGGTAGGTTTTCAAAACTAAATGTGACTTTTCAGGGCATGATCTTGCAGGGTGCTGGCATAAATGCTCACCAACGTAAAGAAGGGTTGCTGAAATGGTCCCTGCATATGAGGAATGTACCAAGAAGTAAGGGGTATGGGGTTTATTAGAGCACCATAAAACTCTTGAGCCTGGTGAACATTTTGCAATGATTCATAGACTCCATGGCCAGGGGACAACTGTGATCATAGAGTCTAACATCCTGTATAACACAGGACATAGAATTTCTCCAAAATAGTTCCTAAAGCATATATTTTAGAAAAACATCCAATCTTCATTTAAAAGTTGTCAGTGATGGAGACTTGACCATGACCCTTAGTAAATTGTTCCAGGGATTAATTTCCCTCACTGTCAAAAATTATGCCTTATTTCCAGTCTGAATTTGTCTAGCTTCAACTTCCATCCAATGGATCATGTTATATCTTTCTCTGCTTGATTGAAGAGCCCATTATGAAATTTTTGTTGTCCATATAGGTACTTATAGATTGTGATCAAGTCACCCCTTAACCTTCTATTTGACAAGCTAAATAGATAGAGCTCTTTCAGTCTATCATTATAAGGCACGTTTTATAATCCTTTAATCATTCCTGTGGCTCTTCTCTGAACCCTCTCCAATTTTTCAATATCCTTCTTGAATTGTAGACCACAGAACTGGACATAGTATTCAAGTACCAGTTGCACCAGTGCCACATACAATATAAATATGATACATACCTCTCTACTCTTACTTGAGATTCTCCTATTTAAATATATCCAAGGATTGCATTAGCCCTTTTGGCCACAGCGTCACACTGGGAGCTCATGTTCAGCTGATTATCTACCACAACCCCCAAATCTTTTTCAGAGTCACTGCTCCCCAGAATGGAGTCCCTCATCCTGTAAGTTTGGCCTTACATCTTTGGTTCCTAGATACATACATTTACATGTAGCCATAATAAAATGCATATTGTTTGCTCGTGCCCAGTTTACCAAGTGATCCAGGTTGCTCTATATTAGTGACCTGTCCTTTTCATTATATACCACTCCCCCAGGTTTTGTGTCAGCTGCAAACTTTGTCAGGGATGATTTTATGTTACTGACATTCCACTGACAGTGGAAATTGTGCAAATTACACAAATTCTTTTGAGGTATCCAATTTCAGCTTTCATCACATTTGCAAACTTTCATTAATTTGGGGAAATTTGTAGACATTTTCAGCTATATTTTCCATTTTTGCTTTGCAAAAACAGTTTCCACTGGGGAAAATAAACAAAAACAAAACCATCTTGTGCTTTTTGTCAAATATGGTAGCTACACAATATTGACGAAACAATGAATATGTTCATCTTTGTGTGCACACAGTGAAAAGCCAACATCTTCCACACAGTTGCAGAAGTAACAGGCCAAATTCACCCCTGCTATAACTCAGCTGACTTCTGTGAAACTACACCAGTAATGGATTAGGCCCAATAAAATAAAAACCAGAGATGATATAAACTGGTGGCATTGGTAAAAGGGTATGTAAACTTGCTGTGAATCTAAATGAATATGATGTATATTCCACTGGAGGTGAAAGGGGATTGTAGAAGAAAAAACAAATGAGGAGGGTCTTGTTTATTTACATCTTCTTATGTACTCATGTAGATTGCTTGCTTGATACAACCCTGTTCTCTTGTCCCCTCCACCTGTAAGTTAAACCCACATACACCCACCTACTGATATAGAATTTCAACCATCATCTATGTTACTACCCAACATTGAGCCAGTAGAGAGCTCCATAATCCCTGCATCACAGGAAAGGTAAATATAACCTATGGTAGAGGTCAGAGGTGACCAGGCTCAGGTGGGAGATGGAGCAGCAGGCTGGAGACAGCAGGGAGCCATCTTCACAGGGAAGGTTGAACAGCAGGCCACCTGGGTACTGGCTGTAGATAGGAGGCCAGGTAATTTGGGAACTGAGAAGCCTGTTGCTAGCAAGCGGGGGTGGAGTAGTGATAGCCATGATAGGCGGATACTGGGGTACAGCATGCAAATAGGTGCCCATGTAGTTCAAACAAGACAATGAACGCTGGCTGGGGGATCTGCAGGCAGGGGCGGCTCTAGCTTTTTTGCCGCCCCAAGCACGGCAGGCAGGCGGCTTTCGGCAGTATGCCTGTGGGAGGTCCACCGGTCCCGCGGCTTTGGCATACCTGCTGCCGAATTGCCGCCGAATCCGCAGGACCAGCGAACCTCCTGCAGGTGTGCCGCCGAGGGCGCCCTGACTGCCGCCCTCGCAGGGACCGGCAGGTCGCCCCCCGCGGCTTGTCGCCCCAGGCACGTGCTTGGAGCGCTGGTGCCTGGAGCCGCTGCTGTCTGCAGGCCAGTGTGTTTGCCTCCCGCAGCAAGTATCCCTGACACTAGTTTCTCTCTTTTTATCTTCTTATGTAAAGCCATCGTGTCTAGGGTAAATCTACCTTCAGTTCTGGCAGCCCTGGTAACACACTCTGTTGTTGTTCATCAGATTCTGTGAGTGTTTATGGGAATCCACCCACAGCAGGAGCCCGAAGGGCCACATGCTTGGAGCACCTGTGTCATTTGCCTCTGAGCATGGAGTACCTCCAGCACGCAGCCAGGCCCCTAGGGGTCAGTGTTCCATGGCATTCGCAGTGACACCCTGCAGTGGAGTCAGTTACAACGAACTCATTTTCCTGCTTGTTTTATTCAAAAATCAGATTTTATATTCAAATTTCAGCTATTTAGAGTGTGTCATCAGCTCTGACTATTGCACAATAATTGAACAAGTACTCTCCAGCTCAGCCCTTTTGTATGTGGGTGCAACTCTGCTGAGTTCAATAATCTACTGTGGTTTATATAATCTTACCTAAATCTCAGAGTCTGTTTTAGCTCATATAAACTACCTGGTGTGCACTGGAGTAAGCTGGTCTTGTTCCTTCATACACTACCAGGCTCAACAACCTTTGACCCACTCTGGTTTTTAATTTTCAGTTTCTGGGGTCTTTCCCTAGTCCTTCACATTTTCTTGCATACTCTGTATGCTGATTGAAACCCCCAGGACCTTTTCTCATGTACCATTTCAAAAATGCCATGTTTATTAAACTCCAGACTTTGTTCTATTTGAGAGTACCAGCATTTCTACTGAGAAATGAGTTTACAACCCTAATAGGTTTTTTTATATTAGAACACCAGTAAGACATAGTAAATTAGTTTGACAATTTTTCTTTATCTGCATACTTAGGTATGGTGGAGCCACTTTAGGCAATGGTATTAATGTAATTAAATTCCAGCATTAACTCACAAAAGCATTTTTAGATCTTTACTTTGTGTCATGGAAGTGAGTTTATATGTGAAAAATTCATTCTACAAACCATAATTTTAAGAGTATAGCAAAATATATTAATAATGATGGTCATTTTATATTAGACATGAGTGACACTGTGCAGATGACTTTGATGTTTAATCAGGGCCTGTTCTGCACAGTAGTATTTTCATTAGTGATTAAATCTGAGTCATTATATAATAGAGGAACAGGAGAGTAATCCTGAAAAAATATCTCTCATACTATGACTGTGTGTGAAGATGTTCGAGGCCTGATTTTCAAAGAAATGCATGTGCATAACTAACAACCCTAATTTGCCCCCACATGTGCCCAATTTTGCCTTTCACTGGCACTTTGCAGGTGCAGTTGTAGTATCTGTGCACACAAATTAGGTGCAGTTGCATCTGTTAAATTGTGTTTGTTTATAAGAAAAAAAAGGTTTAGAGGTGATATATTTTTATTTATAATCATGTACTCGACAATTTTTTAAATGTGGAACAGAGCTGCATCCCTTTTTCAAAATGACATCTTATATGGTCATTGATTGTTCAAGAAAATAAGTGATAAGTTCATGATGTATCCAGCATGGATTTATGTCCTCATTCAAGATCTTATTTGCTTCCCATCCTGGTCAGGCCATTTCCTCTTCCAGGCAGAAATAAGAACTTATCCTGTAACAAAGCAAGAAGAAATCACCACCACGTTCTGCCCTGAAAACTCTTGGACCCTACCAAATTTCAAAACATATAGAAAACTCTTCCCAACCAAGAAGTCAAGGAGTAGATACAATTTTGAAGCACTACCACTATTCCCTCACTACTGCTACAGACATCCTGGCACTGAAGTACCTTTCTTACGGCGATAAGATTACTTGATTTTCAGACCACCTGTGAGGGAAACAGGGAGGAAGACAGCTCAGGAGTAGGTGGCAGAAATCACAGTCTGATACAAGAAATTTTTACAAACTAATGCCACTTCTATGTTTGAGGCAGAGATCCCACTTTCTTCTGTCAAAGTGTGACAGGCTGTACCAACCCCGCACTGGGCCAATAGGGACAGACCAATCACTGTGGGTCGAGAAGGCCACGCCCATTTTCCCCTGCTGTGCATGCTCCAGGTGGAAGAGCCAGATTAAAGGAGGCAACCCAGCTCAGTTGGGCCTGGCTGAGGAGGAGGAACAATGTGTACTACAGGCTTCTGCAGAGGTGCCTGTGACGTTCCAGGCAGCAGAGCCCATGGACCTGGACTATGCTGAGGATGACTCGCCAACTGCGGAGATTGACGGGGACACCAGGCTGCCACCAGCTGAGGAGACGCCTGGGATGCAATTTGTGGTAGGAAGTGACCCAGGAGATGTAGTAGAAGCCGATGACTAAACCCTTAATGGGGAAGACCCCGGCTTCATAGGGCCCTGGGTCAGAACCTGGTGGAGCACCGGGGGAAGGGTTCCCCTACCACACCCCATGGGCCACTACGCGTGGCTGCTGTTTGCTCTCGGCCCCAGCCCAGAGGCTGAGGGACCATAGACTGTTTGCTTGTCCTGCCCCATCCAGGGGCTACAGACTGATTGTTGTTCTGTCTCACTCAGACGGCCAGAACCCCAATTGCTACTGCCTGCCTCAGCCAGGAGGTTTGTGGGCCATAGACTATTTGTTTGCCCAGCCCCGCCCGAGGGCTACAGGCTGATTACTGTTCCATCCTACCCAGAGAGCCAGAACTCCAACTGTTGTTGTCGGCCCCAGCCCGGAGGCTTAGGGGCTACTGACTGTTTGTTTACTCGGCCCCACCAGGGGTCAGGAGCCCACCATTTTGCAATTACCTGGTCTAGCAGGAATCCTGATGACTGGGTGATGGGCTGTATCAACCCCACACTGGGCAATGGGGGTGGCTCGGCTTGACAAACAGGGTCCCCCCCCCCGTCACACAAAGCAACAGCAAAATCATGTCCCAAAGAGCAGAAATCACTTGGTTAAACCCAGACTGTGCCCATTTAGCCCCAGAGCCCCTGTCTCTTGTTGCAAAGAATTATCATCTTATTTCACAGAGATTCTTGCCACATCCAGGATAGCTTCCTGGGCCACCACAGACAAACTGCCCAGCTCAGGATCAGAAACACACTGCCCTTCCTTCCAGAATTTCGCTTTTCCACACACACCCGTAGTGATGGAACCACTGACAGCAATCACCATTCTGATTCTCTACCCTACCTGGATAGTAAAAGAGTAGAGAACACTTGGAAGATACCTAATTTAATTTTTTTTTAAATTAACGGAGATACCCATTTCCTAGAACTGGAAGGGACCTTGAAAGGCCATCAAGTCTAGCCCCCTGCCTTCACTAGCAGGACCAAGTACTGATTTTGCCCCAGATCCCAAAGTAGCCCCCTCAAGGATTGAACTTACAACCCTGGGTTTAGCAGGCCAATGCTCAAACCACTGAGCTATCCCTCCCACCTAGTAACAACAGTTGTCAAAAGTTCCTTTGCTGAGGGAATCTACCACCCAACGTAAGATATGCAATACTTCTGCATGTCTATGGAGCAATGTTCCATGCTACCGAGCTCTACTCAAACTACCTATCAGTGTCTAAAATATCTTGTGTCAGTAATGTAGCTGAGAAGCTGGTATAAACAGTCTCCAGCACCACCTGTCAGCTGCCAGTGTCATGGATCCCCGCAGGCAGACTTCAAGTCAGAGTATGGTACAGAGAAATCACTGTTGCTCTGGTGGATGTGGCCTCCTCCTGTCAATAGACAAGGGAAGTAGATCCATACTCATTCTGCTGGGCTTCTCTGTGGCAGCTGACACTGTGAGTCCCTAAGTACTCCAGTGCTGCCTCCAAATGGCTGCAGGGTTAAACAGAAATGTCCTGAGATGGCTTTGGTTGTTCTTCTCAGCCCAAACCCAGAGGGCTGTTATGGGAATCTGTGCATCTGCAATCACCTGTAGAGCCCCATAATGCTCATTACTCTGCCCCATGTTGTTCAAAATCTGTATGAAGATTTTGGGAAAGTTGGTGAAACAACACAGGCCAAAGTGTTGGCAGCAGGAATGCAATCCCTCCACTTTGCATCTCTTTCTCTAACAAACAGAAATATAGCCCAGCCTTCTCGGTGCCAAGCCAGAATGCGAACTGAGATGATGAACAGCTAGCTAAAACTGAACCCACACAGGGCTAAGGTAATGCTGGTAGGAAGAACTTGCTTCATCTATAACTCTTGCGGATATCGGTCTCCAGATTGTTAAATTGGTTTAAAATCTAGGGGAGCTTTTGGACTCTTAAGTTTTACTAGACAACTAAATAGACGTGGCAGTAAAAAAATCCCCATTTCCATCAGTAATTGGCCAGAAGATTGTGCCCCATCCCATGAAATCAGACTTGGGCATGGTGAGTCACAAATTCATGTCCTCCAGGCTTGATTATTGCAGCTCAGTGTATCTAGGAATGAAGCCACAAGCCTTGGAAAGCGCTGTGCCTGATTCGTGAAGCAGCAGTCCATCTGCTTAACAATACAGGCCACTGTGAACACATCACCCGTCCCTAGTGCTCCTCACTCTCTCTGGATTGGCTCCCTATTGAATACAGGCTCCAGTTCAAGGTCTCCCACCTGATCTTTAAAGTATGCCATGAGATTGATTCTATCTCCCTCAGAGATCACTTCTTTCTCCACAACTGTGACCTCCCATGATAGATACACTCTAGTAGAGCTACAAAACTGTTGACCACCAAGAGTCAAAACACAGGAGATGGAGCATTTATGGGAGCTTGAACTAGACTATGTAGATCACTATCCACAAAGATCTGACTTGAACAGGTTTAGAATTAAGTGTAAAACTTATCTTTTCAATTCAGCTTTCCTTCAGTAAGAATGTTAAGGTGATGACAGAAGTAGTCAATGTTATTAAAATTCTACTTCACCTTTTCTGTGGGTGGTCACCAAGTCCAGATATGAGCCTCGATCGAAGGGCATCAGATAGAAAATCGAGAGAGCAGGAAGTATATATTCTTGGTTAAGCCTAGAATTATACTGAATTCATATTAAGATGTGTGACTTAATGCCTTCAACCTGTACCCATACACTGTTTACACCAAATGATCCAGACAATCCATCAGAGATGGGGACTTCTGGGAGTAGAGAGTCAGCACAAATAGGGGAATAGATTTACCTTATAGATATTTAATTGATCAGGAAATCAAATACCCAATCCTTCCATGCATGTAGATGCAGTAGATGTGTCACAGGATGAGAGTACAGGACCTAAATATACGGTTTAAATATTAATATTTGATTAAAAATAAAACACAAATCCCAGCCACTTAAAACATATGTATGTTAAAAATGACTTGCAATGTACTTGGTTTTATATTACAAGGAAGACGTATTAGAAATAAATGATCTCTATTTACTAATGAGGTTCTCTCTCTTCCCTCGCACAAGCCCACACATGGCAGCGTGCAGCACTCTTGCCATTTAATTTCAGATCTAGTTCTCCGTGTAAAGAGAACAGCAATTTGTTGCTTTAACTTGCAGGAAATCATGCATCAGATCAGCCAATCATAACTTAAAACAACTGAAATATACACAAGGTCGAAACTTATGGATGAGAGCACCAATTAGTGGAGCTGCTTTTATTTTTCTTTCATTTCTGAGCACAGGGTGAGGTATGCCTTTTTCCAGTGAGAGGCAAATTTAAATGTGAAATGTCATTAGTGCTGCTTTCCACTAATACAATTTCTTTTTTGAATAACAAAAAAACATCAGTGTTATTTTTAATAAAAAAAAACCCACCCATTAATTTACATATATTTAGGGTGAAGTAAATGAAAATGCATTATGTTACTACTGTGCTATTCAATAATGAGCCTATAGGGTTCTAAATGGGAAGAAAAGTTCTGTTTTTCAGACCTTGTACCCACTGTTCCAGTTATAAAGGCGCCATTGTGAGAAGGATACATAAATGGGGTTTGTAACAGTAAAGATCCACCTTCTGCCAGTATGATTGGGAAATAAAGCACCCCAGTAAGCCACCACTTCAGCAGGAGAAGCGGAGCTAACGAACCAAGTAAAGGTGGAACTGGTCCCTTGGCCTTTCAGTGACATTTACAGCCTCTGTGCAAGGACATGCTCTTTTCTTTCTGTTTCTATTTTCTCCAGTTAATCAGGTGACTTGAAAAGAAGCTAGATAAGGGTATTGTTTGCACTGACAACATCCTGATGATACTGTCAGAGGAGATCACAGGAAAATGTTCCCTTTTTGAACCAATAGAGTCATTAGGGAGAGTACTCATCACTTGAGTGCATCTAGGTTAATTACCACAGAAAATCTGGAACTGGCAGCTATAATTTTTCTGAAGAAAGTACTGCTATTTTTACTCTTGATGCCATAAAATATCTCTTAAGTTACATCACAGGACCCCATTTGTACAGTTCATTGGTACAATAATTTTAGGGAAATAGCTTTCTGGCTTACATTAGTGGGGCACTATCCGTGGAAATTTAAAGAAAGTAGGGGACTGCAAGTTATGTACTGTACAAATGAAATTCATCTCTGTTTGACAGGACCTATTATACTCAAATTTATAACTGAGCAAGCATATTTCTCTATTGCTGGGTCACTTTGGAAAAGAGAGAAATGTCAGGTTGAGATGAATGACTTGCTCCCTGCACAGATGTAATACACTCATATGCAATACAATACATTATGGCACAGAGAGCCAAAAAAAAAAAAAAAAAAAAAATCTCTCCAGCATGAGAGGAACAGAATGTTGCCTTTGGGTTAGCATCTAAGCTACTGCAGGGGATGCCTGCTACCAAAAATAGAGAGAGAGAGTTTATTTCTAACCCATTTAACATGCATCTAGCATGTTACATGGGTTACAAAGTTTGAGCATATTACTGATGAAAAAAGCCCTTGAGAAATACAGGCAAGCTGCATCAGGACTATCAAAGACTAGGCATTTCTCATTACAAAATTTACTGTGGGGCCAGTTCTCACAATCTGCTGCAAGAATGAAAACTGAGTTCCATTTTTAAACCACCTGTATATCTTTCCCCAGAATGATTTAATGTGGAGAAAACCCTGTGATTTTTATTTTATTCCTATTGAAAGTAGACATGCTCACGCTGCAAAATTTGAATCCTGATTTTGAACTTGTCCCTATGGATTGTTTGGATCTGGGGTTTTGTTTTGGCCCATTATAAAAACAGGTCATTTACAAAATTTGTTTTTAGATCTTTGAGTTTTGATGTTGAATAGAACTAGTTGAATAATATTTGTTGAATGATTTATGTAACCTATTTTGTGATATTTTTCAAGTAAATGATTTGACAGATTTTTCCCTCACTTTTCACCCAGCTTACCTAGATGGTCAATTCACAGAAAACATTCACTGAATAATTGAGTTGAGCAATTTCACAACATCTTCCTAATAAAATATCCAATTAATAATTTGTTCCCTTATTTGCCCAGCTCCAGTTCTGCATACTCCAAAGCTGAATGGCTTTTTATGTAGGATTTTGGTTTGGGCCCATTTGTAGTCAAAATCCATCAGGAGATGAGGCACCAATAACTGTTTAGTTAATGTGGAACAGAAAATTCTGGTCTATAAAGCAAATATTTTTAGTAAATGCCCTTCATTTAGTTATATTTTCTAATTTGCTTTACATGCTACTGGGATAGAATGTACTGTCTGTGTCTCTCTGATTGAATCACCACCTCCAATACACTTTGGGCTGGTCTACACTGGGGGGCGGGGGGGATCGATCTAAGATACGCAACTTCAGCTATGTGAATAGCGTAGCTGAAGTCGAAGTATCTTAGATCGATTTACCTTGGGTCCTCATGGTGCGGGATCGACGGCCGCGGCTCCCCCGTCGACTCCGCTACCGCCGCTCGCTCCAGTGGAGTTCCGGAGTCGACGGGGAGCACGTTCGGGGATCGATATATCGCGTCTTGAGACGCGATATATCGATCCCCGATAAATCGATCCCTACCCGCCGATACGGCAGGTAGTCTGGACGTACCCTTTGTTAAAGCTGCCATTCAGTGCAGCTCTGATTCAGACTCAAGGAAGTAGCACTGATACAATGCACTGAAGGTAATATTTGCAAAGGAAAGGGATAATCACTGAACAGCAGTGAAGTACCTTGGTCTCCATGTCCCATGACTTCTTTTCTTTCCTAACCTGGACAGTGGTATAAGTTATCAGGAGGGTGCTGCTTCTCCCTGTATCCTGTCCCATCTCCTGATGCTTCATCCTCAGCTATACTTTGGAAGTACTTCTGACATGGTAATATACTTTACTTGATGACAACAGTGAAATACCAAAATCAGTTTCCACTAAGGATTTAGAGAAAGCTAGGACAATATCTTTGCCTGGTGATATTTGCAAATGACATCCCCTGAAACAGCCCATACTATATAAAAATTGTACCCAATGACAGTCTTTAAAACAACAACAACAAAAGCACTTCTTTACCCTTCCCTCTCATTCAGAGCTTGATTTCCCTCCCGCCCCCATTCCAGGGTCCATTAGATTTTCTAGGATCCTAATTTCATAGTTTTTAGAAAGATGTTTCATACGAACAAGATGCCCAACCTTGGATCTACCTGTCCTTTTAGGTCTGTGTAATCCATTAATTCCCTTGCAGTGATTGCTTGCTGATTACTGATCCCTCCCCAGTCAGATCCCAGTATGCAAGAAAAACAATAGCTGAAGTGCTGAGGTGTAGAACTATTAACTAAGGTTTGTAACCTGTCCTTTAAATCGGCTTCGGTACCCAATGACTGGAAGTTAGCTAATGTAACGCCAATATTTAAAAAGGGCTCTAGGGGTGATCCCGGCAATTACAGACCGGTAAGTCTAACGTCGGTACCGGGCAAATTAGTTGAAACAATAGTAAAGAACAAAATTGTCAGACACATAGAAAAACATAAACTCTTGAGCAATAGTCAACATGGTTTCTGTAAAGGGAAATCGTGTCTTACTAATCTATTAGAGTTCTTTGAAGGGGTCAACAAACATGTGGACAAGGGGGATCCGGTGGACATAGTGTACTTAGATTTCCAGAAAGCCTTTGACAAGGTCCCTCACCAAAGGCTCTTACGTAAATTAAGCTGTCATGGGATAAAAGGGAAGGTCCTTTCATGGATTGAGAACTGGTTAAAGGACAGGGAACAAAGGGTAGGAATTAATGGTAAATTCTCAGAATGGAGAGGGGTAACTAGTGGTGTTCCCCAAGGGTCAGTCCTAGGACCTATCCTATTCAATTTATTCATAAATGATCTGGAGAAAGGGGTAAACAGTGAGGTGGCAAAGTTTGCAGATGATACTAAACTACTCAAGATAGTTAAGACCAAAGCAGATTGTGAAGAACTTCAAAAAGATCTCACAAAACTAAGTGATTGGGCAACAAAATGGCAAATGAAATTTAATGTGGATAAATGTAAAGTAATGCACATTGGAAAAAATAACCCCAACTATACATACAACATGATGGGGGCTAATTTAGCTACAACGAGTCAGGAAAAAGATCTTGGCGTCATCGTGGATAGTTCTCTAAAGATGTCCACGCAGTGTGCAGAGGCGGTCAAAAAAGCAAACAGGATGTTAGGAATCATTAAAAAGGGGATAGAGAATAAGACTGAGAATGTATTATTGCCCTTATATAAATCCATGGTTCGCCCACATCTCGAATACTGTGTACAGATGTGGTCTCCTCACCTCAAAAAAGATATTCTAGCACTAGAAAAGGTTCAGAAAAGAGCAACTAAAATGATTAAGGGTTTAGAGAGGGTCCCATATGAGGAAAGATTAAAGAGGCTAGGACTCTTCAGTTTGGAAAAGAGAAGACTAAGGGGGGACATGATAGAGGTATATAAAATCATGAGTGATGTTGAGAAAGTGGATAAGGAAAAGTTATTTACTTATTCCCATAATACAAGAACTAGGGGTCACCAAAAGAAATTAATAGGCAGCAGGTTTAAAACAAATAAAAGGAAGTTCTTCTTCACGCAGCGCACAGTCAACTTGTGGAACTCCTTACCTGAGGAGGTTGTGAAGGCTAGGACTATAACAATGTTTAAAAGGGGACTGGATAAATTCATGGTGGCTAAGTCCATAAATGGCTATTAGCCAGGATGGGTAAGAATGGTGTCCCTAGCCTCTGTTCGTCAGAGGATGGAGATGGATGGCAGGAGAGAGATCACTTGATCATTGCCTGTTAGGTTCACTCCCTCTGGGGCACCTGGCATTGGCCACTGTCGGTAGACAGATACTGGGCTAGATGGACCTTTGGTCTGACCCAGTACGGCCTTTCTTATGTTCTTATGTTCTTATGTTCTTAGACATAGTTACATAAAATAATGACAACAGAAGAATACTTAAGTCACACTGCCTTTTAGAATGATACTAATTGTATTTGTTTTGTTTACCCAGTGCTATAGATTTGCAAGTTGCTTTATAGAGAAAAAATATGACAAGTCCCTCCCTAGAGGGCAATCTAAATCAGATATAATTCAATAAGGCATGGGGGAATAGGAAATTGAGGATTATAACAATAAATATTTGCTTGTTATGTACAGATTTTGTTTAATTTAATATACAGTATTAAAATTTGGGGACAGTGTCTTGCATGAAAGCATGGTTACTTCTCCTCATTTCTAACTGAGTTTACTAAATTTTTGTGTCAATTTGCTGGAAGTACCAAAAAGAGTTACTGGTTTCTGCCGTCTCATTATTGGTGGTCTGGGTTGAAATGACCAAATTGTTAAAAAATGCATGATACATGACATACATGTGAGTATAGGTTTGTGTGGATACAAATCTCTGATTTTCAGATATTTCACATCACTACTTTATCTAGTCAGGTATACAGATTAGTGAACATTTGGGCTGATGTGTATCACTACAGCCACTTGTGTTGAGGGTGGATAAGAAGGTTGACTAAGTTGTAACTGTGTCTATGCCATAAATATTATACTAGTCAGGCAAATGTCTCTTATATGCTGAACATCAATGAAGAGAATGCATTCAACTTCCGTAGCTATATATATTCTGGTAGTTTCACTTTTCCTATGTAAAATCAGCACTTAAGCTAAAGCAATATATGATTCTAAATATTACAGGCTGTAGCTCAGTGCACATTGTTTATGCTGTGAAATTATACATCAGATTTTCATCTATTTTGGCATATAAATATTGTTTGCCTGGGAAAAAACAGTCTGCGTGTTAACTAGATCTGGTTGGGGAAAAAAAAATTTCCTGTTGAAAAGTTAGACCTTTAAAAAAAAAATCAAAACCAGAAAACTTTTGGTTGAAAATCAAAAATTTCTATATGGAAATACTACCATGAGGCATCATGGGAGTTGTAGTTTGAGTGCCACATGATGCCATTCGTGCCTAGCTACTTCTCCCAGATACAACACATTCTCCCCAATTACTGAATCACTACAGTGCACATGTCAGATACCTGGCCATGATGCACCATGGGTGATGTAGTATGGTTGGGGAACATAGCCCATAGGGGAGAATGAGTGCATGAGGCACCCAAACTGTAACTTCCATGAGGCACCATGACATCATTTCCTAATGATTTTATTTTATGTTCAGATGTTAGTTTTTTAGTTGAAAAGTCAACATTTTCGCTGGAAAATGAACATGTTTTTGCATACACACAAAAAATTAGTTGAAAACTCAATTTTCCATCAAAATGCTTTTGATGGGAATATTCAACCAGTCCTACTATGAAACTAACACTTCTGTCCATCAACTGGAAAAAAATAGCTGCGCAAAACATGAGTTCAGTTGGAGTAACATTTATTTTATTTTTTTTCAGTTTGTCAAATATCAGCTTTTCATGGCCTGAATTACTGAAGCTCAGTCCAGAAGAAAGTATCTATGGTTTTGTCATTCTCACCGTCTCGAGTAAAAAGTTGGCCTACTGTGACAGGCTTAAATGGAAGCAATTCCACAGCAGGGTGTTATAGAACAACTTGTGGGAAAGGAAGCTTCTCACAGACCAATATGTCTCCCTCTGTTGGCGCTGGGCAGCCCACATAAATTAGTACAGAACTAGCCCTGGCGTAAATCACTCCCAAAAAAACTATTAAAACTATTCAAATTTTGAATACCAAATACTTACAGTTAACTACTAGAGAAAGATCTACAGACCAAAAATCAGTTGTAGGAATTATTTGATCAATAATTTCAAATAAATTGTTTTTAAAAATGCATTGTGTTTGCAGGGGATTTGAAAACAGAAAGAAGTGAGATTAATTGAACAAACTACCATTCCAATGAGGGTGAAATTTATTCCAGTGCCGAGAGCTAGCACAAGGCTAGTATGCCATTTATGACTCATATGAGTTCTATTTTGAGGACTTTTGTGGGACTTAAGTGGTGTACAGAACTTGTGCTTATCCTCTGCACACACATGAATTTCACTGTGAGTGAGGGTTTGTAATATCAGGTTCCTTGATTGTACTGATTTAGCAAGTAGTTAGATATCTCTAAATATGGCTAGGGAAAGGCATAACCTTTATCTGAAGAGGATAATGCACAAACCATAGTTTTTTTGTTTTGGGTGACTTTTGAGTAGGTCAGTGGTGGCTGCAATCTTATTTTCCCTGCAGTACCATTGCAGATCTCTCATGTCCATAATTCTCCGAATAATAGAGTTGAGTGGAGTGATTTAACTCTTGAACTATTTCTTATGCATTATTAGATAACTAGATTAGATACCTTGTCAAGACTATAAATATAATATAATATACTAAACTACAAAACAGCAACATTTTTCACTGAATGGAATTCTTGTTTCCAGACAGCCCTATTATACAGATATATGTGGAATTTCTGCTCAAAACCAGATAGAAAAAGAGTCTTTGCTCTTGCCCCCAATAGCCTGGCAATTAGAGTATTTACCAGGGACGTGGGAGACCCAAGTTCAAGATGCTGGTCTAACTCAGGCAGAGTAGAGACTTGAACTGGGGTCTCCCACATCCCAGGAAGTGCTCTAATCACCAGGTTATTGCTTGTTCTAAAGTGGAGCTCTTTCTTTTGCTGGTTTTGAGCAGAAAGTCCATATATAATATAGCATATTTGAGGCAAAATACCCCAAACTCCCTCCTTTAGCCCTACTTGCTAATGTTTGTCTCTGATAGTTTATGAATCTTGAGATTTATAAAATCTTCTATATAACAGTAAATGTCAGAGATGAAATGTTCTACCACCTAATGTTTTCCCACTTTATTATTAGTGGTTGGCTCTGTTACTTATTGATAGAAGAGTACAGTGAAAATAAGATGTTATAAGATAATAATTAAAACATATTTTTAATAATCTACTATAATGTGTCAGATGACTTAGCTACTCATTGTGCAAAATGAATGCCTAGCCCCAAAATGTTTCTTCTAACAGCAAGAGGACAATCCTACTGCTATTGAAGTCAACAGAAGTTTTTCCAATTGAAGTCAATAGAAGCACAATCAGATCCTTTTTAATTGGATTACTGAAAGAAGAGAATATAGCCTAAACACACACAGGTTACTTAGGAGAGTGGATGTCACAACATAATGATGACATATATCAGTTACTAAGAATTATGTTATTGAGAGTCATCTGCAGAGAGATATTCTTGATTATCCCTTATTTTTGGTAATGCACTCACAGCACCTGATTTGGCTCTCATACCAGTTTTACTCTAGTATAATGGTATTGGCTTCAGTGGATCTCCTCTTGATTTACATCAGTGTAATTGAGCACATTTGGCCTAGAGTGGTTTTTTTTAACTCTTAGTCTAAGTGAGAATGAGGTGACTCTGAGAATATTTTTAGTTTTGAAACCATCTCTTTAATAGTGGACAGGTTGATTCTTTAAATGCTTTTAAAAAAAAATTGCAAAGATTAAAACATCAATATCGTAACTATTTTTTTTTCAAAGTGTGGTAAAAGAAACATCTTTTCTTGGTATGAATAGAAGTGTCTTAAAGCCAACATTATGTTAGAATCATAGAATATCAGGGTTGGAAGGGACCTCAGGAGGTCATCTAGTCCAACCCCCTGCTCAAAGCAGGACCGATTCCCAACTAAATCATCCCAGCCAGGGCTTTGTCAAGCCTGACCTTAAAAACCTCTAAGGAAGGAGATTCCACCACCTCCCTAGGTAACCCATTCCTGTGCTTCACCACCCTCCTAGTGAAAAAGTTTTTCCTAATATCCAGCCTAAACCTCCTCCCACAGCGACTTGAGACCATTACTTCTTGTTTTGTCATCTGGTATCACTGAGAACAGTCTAGATCCATCCTCTTTGGAACCCCCCTTTCAGGTAGTTGAAAGCAGCTATCAAAGCCCCCCTCATTCTTCTCTTCTGCAGACTAAACAATCCCAGTTCCCTCAGCCTCTCTTCATAAGTCATGTGCTCCAGCCCCCTAATCATTTTTGTTGCCCTCCGCTGGACTCTTTCCAATTTTTCCACATCCTTCTTGTACTGTGGAGCCCACTATGTTTATTTTATTTCCTGATTGTGTTCAAAGGTATGTACTCACCTTTCACAAAGGCTAACTTACTGTAAAGAGCTGTGGCAAAAGAAATAAACTCGATCAATGTGCTTTCTTTGACGTGCATCTTCTGGGGACTTCAATAATAGAAATCTTTCCCCAGTTATACTGTTCTGAGAGGACTAATCTGCCTTTTGAAATGTTGTCAGAAATGTGATATTATGATTTGTTATGTTGACTGAAATGTAATTTCCTTTAACTTTCACTGAGATTGACTGTACATTGTCTCTTGTTCTCTATTTCTCTTTCCTCTTCTACTTTTTCTGAGTATTATCAGAAATGATTGTATAAAGGATTTTATAGTTGTGCAAGAGATCTTGGAGCATGTGTTTTGTTTTTTTAATGAAAAAGTTGAGAGAAGAAGGGGGGGGGGACTATATATCTATATCTATATCTATATCTATATCTATATCTATAGACAATTATTATCCCAAAACCTGTTCAACAGTAACTCTCTGATGAATCATTTTCAAAGTTACGAGGAATTACCTTTATAGTCTTTCAAGTGTTCTTAAACATCCTTATATAGTATCCTAATTTGGGATAAGAAGAATATTTGTCTTGTGGAGGGTTTTTTTTTTTTTAAGTAAGTTGTGTTACCTGTTGAAACAGAAATCCAGTAGTTTTTTTTTCTCCTGGAAACTTAAGTAATAATAAAATGAAACTGAGAGATCTTGGATGTCTCACAGCTGGTGTTCAGCATTGTATTACAGGTAAAGTGTAATGCTGCATCAAATATTTATTAATCAGGACTCCTGATGGCATTTCCCTTACTATAAGTATGTCTTTGAGAAAGAAGACTGGGTGAAAGGAAAATGGAACAAGAGACAATTTAATAAAAAAAAGAGATATAGCTTTAGAACCTATTCAAAAGCATCCCTTCTCTTCCTCCTCCTCTTGCTTTTTTGCAGGACCACTTTTAACCATTACCTCCAGTAGTGATGCTGAAATACACATTGACTGCTCCACTGCATATGCCAGCTTCTTTTTTTCCCAAAAGAGGCTCTAGAATATTTGGCTGAAATTCCTGGGTACTTTAATACAGTACAAATACAGCTCTGATGAATAAGTAATTTTCATTAATATCACTCTAATTCAGGGGAAGAAATACAGAGTATCTACTATAGCTTCATAGGGTTTCAGATTTGGTTAAATCACAAGATGGAGTCTGGAATAATCTAATATAATCCGTAGAGTCCTGTCCCACTTTTACAGAAATGGTATTATTTATACAGCAGAAAGAACTTGTAATACATATCACCTCTGACATTCAGCTATGTCTGGGAAGGTAAAGGAAGGACAAGAAAGCAATGTAGATACTTCACAGTTGGCACATGCCAGATACATTTTATTCCTTTAGCAGCTTTATTCCAGTATATGATATTTGTTTGAGAAAATTTGTGATTTATATACATGTCAACATACCATAAAATGTTGGTCACAACAGATTTGATTACTTCAAACCCACATGTAATTATTTTCCACTACTTGTTAGCATCCTTTATCTTTAGGAAGATTTCTTCATTATGCTAAATTTGTTTCTGTATTGGTACATAATGTCTGATTCTGCCATGCTTACACACACTTAGTATTACCTATGGTACTCTTATAAATACATACTACTCAAGTGAGTAAAGTGGCAAGATTAGGTCTAATAATTTCATTCTCTTCTTAGAAACTTTTATCTGTTTAGATATTTAAATGGCCTTCATCACCATGTTATCTGAGCACCTTACACTTGTACTGTATTAGTTCCAGTCGGTCAAGTAAGAGATGGTTTAATTATTACAGTTCTATAAAAACAAGTAGCGTTCTGCTTTTCTCAATAAGTTTAGATTTACAGACCAATACAGTTTACAGTTTTGAACGTTTCATTTTGGAATTCTAACACACAACATTTTCTTTCCTGCTATTAAGGATTATTATTATTTTATATTTAAGTTATGGTAAAGCCCCCAGATCTTATTTAGGATCAGGCCCCATTTTTACTAGCTAGTTTACATGCACCTTGCATTTGCAGTTGCCACTTTAGGTATTATTTTCCAGATTTTCAAGTGCCTTGAATTTAAATCAAATATTTAATTGGTAAGAGGGAGTGGTCTCCTAAAAATAATACACAATCCAGTTGCATCGTGGGTTGTTGAATGTGTTAGCATGGATAACCTTCTTTAAAAATACCCTTGCAGTCAGCTTTTTGTTCTTCTTCTCCTAGGATCCCTCAGCATACATGGCAATATTCTACTGAATTTGTCCACTTGTAGTATGGTAGACTGGTATTCTTGACCACCACATGATACAATGTTTTTTATCTGTGCAATTCAGGACCTCGCTAATAAATAAGGAATTACATTGGCATAAAATGGAAATAACACAGTGGAGAATCAGAACCATTGTTTTCAAATTCTGTACCCTGTATCAAGTTCAGCTGGCCGGGAACCCAAATATCAGGTCAAAGTCATTAAGGCTTATTTTTTTCAAAATGTACCCTATTCTGAGTGACTCCATTTCTGAGTGCCCAGTTTGAGTGAATGGGAGCTAAGGGTTCTCAAAACATCTGACGTATGCTGAAAAGACAGATTCTTGTTATATAATAATCTATATCTTTAGCTCTGTAGTATCAGTCCCATATTAGATTAGTCCTTCTCTCTATTGTATAATGTAAGGTGCTACACTTAGGGAAGAAAAACAAATGCACAAATACAGAATGGGGGATAACTGGCTTGGCAGCAGCACTGCTGAGAAGGATCTGGGAGTTGTGATGGATCAACCTCAACCTGAATCAGCAATGTGATGCTGTTGCAAAGAAAAGCAAATGCAATTTTAGGTTGCATTAACAGAGGCATAGCATGCAAGTTATGGGAGGTGATAGTACCACTCTACTTGGTACTGGTTAGGCCTCAGGGTGGAGAACTGTGTCCAATTTTGGTCACCAATATATACAAAGGATGTAGAGAAAATGGAGAGGATTCAGAGGCAAGCAAGAAAGATGATGAAAGGGATGGAAAGCAAGACATATGAGCAAAGGCTGAAGGAATTGGGTATGTTTAGTTTGGAAAAAAGGAGATTAAGGGGGGACATGAGAGCAGTCTTCAAATACTTGAAAGGCTGCCATAAAAAAGATGGAGAAAAGCTGTTCTCTCTTGCCACAGAGGGCAGGACAAGAGCCAATGGGTTCAAACTACAGCATAGCAGATTTTGAGTAAATCTCAGGAAAAACTTTCTAACTATAAGAACAGTAGGACAATGGAACAGACGGCTTAGGAAGGTCATGGAAGATCCTTCACTGGACGTTTTCAAAAGGACACTGGCTTGCCATCTGTCTTGGATAGTTTAGACACAACAAATCCTGAATCTTGGTGGGGGTGGAGGAGTGTCAGACTAGATGACCCTGGTGGTCTCTTCTAACCCTATGATTCTATGATACTATTCTTAAAGACTCATTTCTTCATGAAGTTGTTTTCAGTTTTATTTATTATATTTATCCAGTAGCACTAATTGGAAGTTTGACCCAGTGTTCCTCTGAAGAATGTCATGACTCTCACTCTGGAGTTTGTTCCACTTCTGGGCAAGACCTGGATTTTAATCCATAGTCTTTTATTTAGTTGTCACTTGGCTTCTGCTCCAATTTCTTATATCCAAGAACTTTGCTTATTAATACATTGTCTTGGGGCACTCCTCAGTTTCATTCTGTGAATTGTTTTTTTTTAATTTGTCATTTCAAAGTTATATGCATTATAGAACACAAAACAGAAAAAAATATACCCCAACCTCATCAAATCATTTTTACATATTGTATTAATAGTGACAAACTCCATAAATGAAAGAAGATTTGGGGAATTAGAAAGAATGTTAAACATTCACACACATATGGTATTGATTTAATATAATTAACATTGCTCAAATTGGCATGAGAAACTACATTAAAAAGACACTAAGTGACAACTGTCCACCTCAAAAATTGGAATCTTCGGCTTTTTGTTTGGCCTATGCATCAATTTTTTATATTTAAGAACTGCTTATTAACAGGTCGTCCTGTTGTGCTCTCCTCCAGCTCCATGCTACTAATTGGTTTAGAATGAGTCCAGTGTTTTCTGACATATCCTCGTCTTCTACAACTGAGTCTGGTGGAATCAACACTGTCCATGTCTTTTCCCACTCTTGTCATAACTGCACTTATTACATCCCAAGATATCTGTTTTGTGTAGTCTTTCATGAATTCCTCCCAGTGCAAAGGCATGCTTGATACGGCATCGGCACCAGTGTTTACTCTTTCCTGAATGATATTTTTATGGTAAAATTAAAACCAGCCAGATCAGGTTTCCATCTATGTTCAGTAGCATTTAGTTTTGCTTACGTTAGAATATGAGTTATACATTGTGTATGGTGTTTGTTTTAGTGGGATGGAAGTTTTTGTGTCCACACTGTGTTTAATTGTAGAGAGAAGTGTGTGCTTGGCTGAAAATGCAGTAGGTGCTTTTTCTGTACCTTTGTAAATTTACCCAACTATTTCTTATGGGTGACAGCGGGATCTCTAAAACTCTCCTAAGAGGCTTGGTATGGGATCTTCCATGTCATTTTCACTGTATCATACATATGGCTGGTGAAAGTTGACCTTGTTTTTGATAGGATTATAACAAAGTGATACATTAGCTTAAGGACTTCTCTTTATGGGAAAGTCATATTGGTATAGCTAAAGTGTGAACTTAAACTTTTATAGTTCTACCAGTATGTATGGACATTCTTATTCCGGTATAAAATCACTATTATTTTTTTTGGTTTAGATTATGTTGCTTTGGAAGAGGTTTAAGTTAAAATGAAAAAAAGCCACTCTTACGCCGAGATTAAAAGTGTCCAAACAGGGAGTTATGGCACTATAACTATATCAATTTAACTGTGCTGGCATAATTATACTTATATAACTGATAAATCTTCCCCATGTAGACAAGCCTTATGCGACTGTTTTCTCCTGGACTTTTTTGGCTGTCAAGGAATCCTGGTTGAGTAAACAGTTGTGCTGGAAGGCACTTAAAGTATAAACATTGCTCCCATGTTCTAGGTCAGGGGTTGGCAACCTTTCAGAAGTGCTGTGCCGAGTCTTCATTTATTCACTCTAATTCAGGGGTCGGCAACCTCTGGCACGCGGCTCGCCAGAGTAAGCACCCTGGCGGACCAGGCCACTTTGTTTACCTGCCGTGTCAGCAGGTTCGGCCGATCGCAGCTCCCACTGGCCGCGGTTCGCCGGTCCAGGCCAATGGGGGTGGCGGGAAGCTGCGGCCAGCACATCTCTCAGACGTGGCAGGTAAACAAACTGGCCTGGCCCGCCAGGGTGCTTACCCTGGCAAGTGGTGTGCCAGAGGTTGCTGACCCCTGCTCTAATTTAAGGTTTTGCGTGCCAATAATACATTTTAACATTTTTAGAAGGTCTCTTTCTATAAGTCTATAATATATAACTAAACTATTGTTGTATGTAAAGTAAATAAGGTTTTTAAAATGCTTAAAAAACTTCATTTAAAATTAAATTAAAATGCAGAGCCCCCCGGACCGGTGGCCAGGACCCGGGCAGTGTGAGTGCCCTGAAAATCAGCTTGCGTGCCGACTTTGGCATGTGTGCCATAGATTGCCTACCCTTGTTCTAGGTTGATCATCAAGTGAAATTTTTGAAGATGTACGTCTGTGAAGTAAGCAAGCTTTTCTGATCCAGTCTATCTAATAATAGTTTAATTAATAAGTCCATTCCATGATTTTTAGGATACTTTCATCTATCTACCCATGAGATGGGTCTGCATTATTATCCCCTATACCACTTATTCTACCATCATATTCTAGTGAGGAGATGTTTATAGGAGATATTCTTAGTGGATTAGTGGATTCAGCAGCACATCTGTTAAGGCTGTAGACCTGGAAGTCCAGAAAGTTTATGCAAATAAGCAAATGGTCTAATATACATATCTGAGCATGCATTACCTCATTTGAATAGCCAACTTCCTCATATCCATCAATCCACCTCCCCAGTTGCTGTCAAGTATATCTTCTTGCCCTCTCCCTTCTTGAGTTTTCTCCATTCCATCCTATCTCTCTAACTCCCATTTTCCCCTTTGAGTTTCACCTTCCCTCTCTCTGACTGCCTCTGAGGGTTTCCTTCAGTTCCCCCCAGTCTTGATATCTCTTTCTTGCCCCTTTCAAGTTTCCCTGTCTCCCCGCTGGTGTAGCAGTACCATTCCCCTTTAGCTCAGGAGACAACAGTGGTCTCTCCTTCTCCCTCCTCCCTTTGAGGTCTGTGCTGAGAAGTGGAGGACAAAATTATACATCCTTCCTCCTGGAGGGTTTCCTGCCTCCTTCCTGCAACCAGGCTGCTGCTTCTTGCTCCCTCTGTTGGCTGAGCTTCTGACCATCTGAGCAGCCACTACTGATGAGCGGTTCTGCCAGGGGACAGGGAGCCAGGAGATCCCGGCCAGAGTGCAGAGCCTGTGCGGCAATTTCTGACAAACTTGGACTTTCAAGATGCTGCCTGGACAGCTGAAGGGATCCTAGAAGAGAGCACCTCAAATGAGGAGTCTCAGAGAAACCACAGGTGTACAACAGCAAAATACAATGAATCTGAAGGAATGTGCCAGATGGAAGCAAAGTTAACTCATTGGCTCTTTACAGAGTAGAATCTCCCAGCAAAGTGTTTAGTCCCACTCTAGGCTGAATCGAATCCAGCTCAGCAGAGTACTATTGCTAAAACAGGAATAACAAGCTTCATTTCCACAGTTCTGGGACTCATATGGTCTTTACCTGGAGCTTTAGTGAGAGCTGCAAAGATAAATTCATATGTTGGACCTGATGATGCAAAAGAAAATGATCAGTCTCAAAATTTTCTACAGTCCAGATACTCATTAACACACAAAGGCTGCCCACAGGTATGTGCAATCACATCAGCCAAATGGGTGGGCAGCAGGGTTCATGTGGTCTGTGGGGCTGAGTGGGTAGGGGATGGGAGTTTGCAGGGGGCAGGTTAGTAATTGCATGTGCACCTCTGCAGGAAGTCCTTGCCTTAGAGGATGTTATTCTGATATGAGTCACCAAGAGCAGTGAAGGGACTTGTTCCAAAAAGCAGTGCGCAGAGACCTGAAAGGTATGTGGTTATGTTATTCACCAGAATGGTTCTCCCCCACCCCCAGAAGTGCTGCAGGACTGGAAGGGCAACAATACTTACATAGGTATCCCCAAGAAGGCTGTTTTGCCTTGCAGTGTTGGAGTCAATATAGAGCATTATATTGTCTGCAATTTTTTGTATATCGCCTGCAGACATGCGGAAAGTGCACTGCAAAATAGAGTTCTGCAATAATTGTTCTGCACCTAAGGGGTTATCATTGAGGAGAGTCTGATTACAGCTAGCCCAGTGCTTTACAATCTCAGTGCATCTTTAGATGTCTCACTCTGGGAAATATACCTCATAATATGCGAAGATAGCTGAAAGCTCAGGGCATTGCTCAAATTGTGAAGCAAAGTATTTTTTACACTGCATTATTTTTCCTGTAACTGACATTTCAGTAAATATGCCTGAATTACTTTTTTGGGGGGGAGGGCGGGGGGGGGGATTTAAAACCACCAAAACACTACTAGTTTTACTAGGTGGGTGGAGGGGGTGCAGCATGGGTGGTCAACTGGGAGGGAGAGGAAGGGTTAAGGGGGATGGGAAAGTGGAGCTGGGGGTGGGTGCTTGTGTAGCAGATGGCTGTGGGAAATGAAAATATCAGGGAAATATCACCTGAAATTCCCTGGTGTGGGTGCCATTTTGAACATACGGGAGGAGGGAAGGGCTAGAAGCTGAGCAGGCTCAGAAAGGCTCCTACCTCCCATCTATCCAAAATGGTGGCATCCACCAGGCACCCAGAACAAAAGTTTGTTAAAACTGCCTTTAAAGTTAATTAAAAAATATATATATGGAGATATACCTATCTCATAGAACTGGAAGGGACCCTGAAAGGTTATTGAGTCCAGCCCCCTGCCTTCACTAGCAGGACCAAGTACTGATTTTGCCCTAGATTCTTAAGTGGCCCCCTCAAGGATTGAACTCATAACACTGGGTTTAGCAGGCCAATGCTCAAACCACTGAGCTATCCCCCACGATATTTTATTGTACTATAGCACAATACTTACTAGCATAGGGGCTGTGGAGGCCCAGCTGTGAAGTTGCTCCACCTGTGACCCAATGGGGAGCTTAAGTAGTACAGAGACCATTGTGTGGGTCTTTCACCTAATTGTGTGGGTCTCTCAATCCTGGTTGAATTTCATCATCTTAGACAAAGCCCATATATTTCCACTAAAACAAGAGCTATGTTGCTGCCCATTAATATGTGTAAAATTCATGCTATAGAGTTTCAACAGTTAGAAGAGGTTTTCTTTATAATTGGAGTAGGTAGGCCAGGATATGATTGGGCTATGTCCAGCCTCTTTTCATCCCAAAATCATTGAGAGAGGCTGTTAGTCATCACATTTTTATTGGTTCTCTTTGTCCCCTGTTCTATTACAATGAACACTTTTTTTGTTTGTTTTGGGTTTTTTTCAACCATCGAAATCTGTGTTCGTCCAGTGCCCGGAGTTACTATAATTAGTGATCATGTATATTGTCTCCAGATGGATACTCATGCTCCAAAATGACTGCTTAAGAGAAATAGGTGTCATTGAAACTAGTTGGAAAGTGTGTCTGCAAGACCCTTTTTTTGCAAAAAAATTAATGTCATAGTCTTCTGATAAGTATTGGGGTTAATAATGGCAGACAGGAGGTCAGAAAAAAATGGAGAAAAGTAAGAGTATTGCTGAGCTGGTTTCTTGCTCTGGGTTACCGAGCCACCAGCTCTCCTTCCAGAGCAGGCCTGGAAGCAGAAGAGGTGGAGGAGGTGAGGTTGCCATCTTCTCCTCACACTGCCTCCTCCACTTCTGCTGGGCCCTGCTCTAGAAGGAGAAATGGCAGGTCATTTACCTGGGCCTCCCAGGTTACCAAGCCGCCATTTCTCCTTCCGGAGCGGGTTCCTCTGTGGCCTCTCCAGGCTGCTGAGCCACGATCTCTCCTTCCTGAGAGGGAAGCCATTTCTGGGGAGTTCTGGCACTTCTTTTTTTAGAACTCGAGAACCGACGTACACATGCGCATATTTGTGTGTGTGTGAATCTTCCACTATGTTGCCTTGCTGTAACAAACAGCATGACATTTACACTTAGACTAATTTATTTTTAACATAGGCACATCAACCTCATGTACGGTATTGGATTTTCCTAACATAATCAATATTTTCATGTACTTGAGTACTCCAAAATTCAGGTGAAAATCAGTAAAAGTTGAATAATGATTTTTGTGAAACCCAAAATGTTGGTAAAAATCGATAAAAATGGAAAACAAAGGGCCTTGCATATCTGTTATTTCTGTTTGGTCAATGGAAACCTCTTCTATACTTTTTCAATCTCATTTTTGATTGCGTTTGCCTATGAAAAATCACACAGAGCTACATGAAATTTAGTAGGAAGTAGTCAGATGAGTGGTCACCATGGAAAAGAAGCAGCAGCCACCAAGGGAGAGAGGGTGGGAACAGAAGGAAGGGCAAGGGAAAAGAGGATGGCCAGCCGCTTCTAGAGAGGAGAGAGGAGGGGAGGGGAAAAGTGAGGGGAAGGTTGAAGGAGGGAGCATCTGTCTTTTTCCTCATAACCTGCCTGAGTTTGTCTCTGAAATGCCTATGTTTTTTGAGCATATTGATTCTGTGACCCTCTTTAACTGTTTGAACTGTCTATTGGAAAGAATCAAATTTAATCCAAATCTGTTTCTGGGATCTGTATTATTTTGCATTCCCCTGAGGTCTGAAGGGAACAGAAAAGACAAATGGTGTGATAATCACAGACCACACAGAAAAGAATCAGAATAGGGGTGAAAGAGCTCTGGATAGAGGTCTGACTTTCAGGGACTACCAATGTGATGTCCAAATTTCTTCACATATAATTTAGGATGCTTTTCTATGCTCTACAATAAAGATAATAAAAATCCAATGATTTGGTTTATGGGATTGATTGATTCAGTTTGATTATTACTTTTAGTACAGAATTCATTCTGTTGAACACACAAGAAAGAAAGAAAGAGAAAGAAAACTGTGGAGAATATACAGCTGTGTAGTTTAAAACTGAGAAAGCAAATTTGTGCAAAGACAAGCACCTGGTCCATAATTAAAAAAAGAAAAGAAAAATAAATAAATAAATAAAAGCATTAGTAAAGCTTTAACCTTTCCTAGACAACAGAAAAGGTACTTTTCCATATCATCCTTCTGTTTTGTTTGAAGCTTATCTCTGCACCCTTTAGGCTCCGATCCTACAATGAGCTCCCTGCACACAGAGTCCCATGCCCTTACTGAGCCCCAATGAACTCAATGGGGAATCTGCCTATATGAACCTCATTGCAGGCTTGAGGTCTTAGATTCCAGCATTTAAGTAGCTCCACATTTTTATAATAAAATCAGACTGTATAAGGTGGCTGTTTGGAAAAAAGAGCCCAAGTTTTGGAGCAAACTACCCTTCTCTCAATTCTACCGTGAACTATGGAATGTCTGCAAGGGGATGAGTGAAATGCTCTTGAGGAACAAAAGACATTAGTATAGTAAAACAATTTTAATTCTAATCCAATGTAAATAAAATCATATTTCTTGGAAAGAGGAGAACTGAAGAGAAACTATACTAACTGGGATAGGGAAATGAGTATTGATTTAATTGGCTTTTTAATGATTTCCTGTTTCTTCTTCTTTCCTATATATTTAAAAAAATCAAAATGGAAAGGTTAATCTAACTATACATTTAAGGCTTTTAAAGACTCCATTACAAGACTTATTATGCTAAAAGAAACATACCTGGCATGCTGCAGTTTTCTAAATGTATCAGCGATGCATGTAATGATTCACTTAAACCATCATGGTCAGAATTCTTTTACATTATTTCTATGTAAATTGGATGCTTCACAATTACTATAATATGTGTGAAATTCCACTTATTATTTCTTTTAACACGGAAACTTTTATCACTTAACTTAAACTCGCTGGACAGAATATTTGAACCATTTGCAGTCATTAGAGCATTTTTGTTTGGTCAAAACCCTTGTGGGATTATACTTTGGAAAAAAATAGAGTGAATTACATTCAATGCAACTGAATGGCAATTTTAAATATATAAGGGGCATCCCAAGTGCTTGTCATTATTCTTAGAATTCAACATTATATTTTATCTATTATGGACTTGTTTTTACATCAGTGTCTTTCATCTTCAAGAGACATATAAAATATCAGCATGTAACATAAAAAAGCAATAGAACATATTGGATGGGGGCTAGGTGATGGAATAGGACTTGTCTTTGATGTTCTGCTGGGCTGCTTTGAAAGCCTGACTCAGGCCAAATCCTTAGAAGATATTTCTCTGTATCACCAAACCATCTCACAGACTGATAGAGTTGGAAGTCTCTGCCCAAGGGAAGCTGAAGACTATGTTGTAGGTCAGAGCTGAGATGTCATGACCTGTGTGAGAGAGCTTGCATAGAACCTCCCTGAGCTATAGAATGGCTGGCTCTGCTTTCATGAGCACTAGACTCACACAAGCATTTAGGAAAGGAAAGAAAGGTGTATAGGATCAGCACTGACACTTCTTCCTTCTTAGATCTCCAGTATATGTACATGCACAGTATTCCTGCAAATTTCAGTATAAATATGACTACTCGTGTTTGTTTAAA
The DNA here is from genome assembly GCF_028017835.1 of Emys orbicularis. Classification (NCBI taxonomy): domain Eukaryota; kingdom Metazoa; phylum Chordata; order Testudines; family Emydidae; genus Emys; species Emys orbicularis. The sequence continues at coordinate 258,521,118 of NC_088683.1, read as the reverse complement.
TGCTTCTCAGCTCTGTGCATTTTTCCAAATATTAATATAAACAGTGGATGACACAAGTATTCGCTATAATTAGAGAGGCAATTTTAAGACCAAGTATGTGATGGGCATGATTTTGATCTCATTAGTGTAGTTTTTACACTAGTGAGCTCCATTTATTTCAGTGGAGCTCCTGTTTCCCTGTGTCTTAAAAAACAATGGGCCTAATTGTGAGGAAAGGTGCAGAGTTCCTACATATGTCGTTGTTACAGGAATTCAATGGGGATTGCAGAAGCTCAGCAACTCTCATGATCAGGCTGGTTATTAGTAAGAGGAGGGAAAAGGGTTCATGGTCCAGTGGCCAATAGCTACATGTGACCATAAAGTCACTGGAAATGACACCTTAAGCTCTATGGGCCATATTTTCAAAGTTTCCTGATCTCTAAACTGGGCAGGTAGACTTGGCTGGAGCAATTTTTGTTCTCTCTACACCTGGATTTCTGAATGCAGATTTTGTAAGTGCAAATGCATTTTGTGCATGCAAACCTGAGTTTCCAGGAGTACAAAAACTTGGTTGCACAAAACGGTGTCCCAGAACTTCAGCTCTTTAAACACACAGGCAATTTTTGAAATTGTTCCTGTTGGAGAAGTGTAGTTTAATGGTTTGAGCAGAGGACTGGGGATCAGGATCCCTTGTGTGTTTTTCTTGGCTGTGACACTGATTCCGTCTGTGGTCTTGGCCAAGTGCCTGTACTTCCCTGTATCAGTTTCCTCAAATGCAAAAATGTAAAATGAGAGAAATAATACTTCCTTCCTTCTTCACTCAATTGGGGGTTAGAAAGGTTAGGGCCCATATTCAGCGAAGTATGAACTCCAAGCACATTTAAGCCATTGATTCCAAAGTTAAGCATGTGTTTAAGTGCTTTGCTGAACTGGAGAGTAACAAATTAGATAATGTTTATAAAGTCCTCTGACATGAAAAGTAGCTAAGAATAATTATTTATTATTATTACTATACATGTTGTTTCAATAAGATCCCAGATGCAAATAGAGGACAATAAGCTTTATATATGTTTGTTTTATAGTTTTGTATTGTATTTCAAATACAAATAACATAGTTATAATTTTCTGGCTAATTATATTCATGATGTTCAGAAGCTATATTTAAATTTATTTTGCTTTCATTTATTTAAATGAATAATCCTCATCACAGATTTATAGTTTATGAATTAGTACGCAAATAAATTTATTTGCTGCACAGATTTTAGCCTGTATGTTATGAGCATTTTAGCTGTAATTTTAAAAAATGTTTAAGTTTATGCCACAAATAAAATTTAGGATTTATTTAATATGTCAACAAATCTATTCCTTTGTCACTCATATTTATACAGCATTATTTTAGATAATGCACACAGAAACTGTGAAATGAACTAGGGCTTATAAATATTTGCTTCATTATATTTTTGTGTCACTAATTGGCACAGAGAAAGAGTTTAAGAGCTTTTCGCTTTAAGTTTTCTTCTGAAAGTAAACTAACTGGTATAATACAGACATGCACAATAAACTTACATACATAAATTAAAACATTCTAAGAACTGACGTTAAAATATATTCCATGTTGAAATTAACAACAACGAAGACAAACCTTAGAATGAAGGCTAGAGAGTAAGCACTGCTGCTACAGAGAATAAACCACTGGCTAGTCAAGCAATTCACTGAGGACTGAATGATTAGCCACAAGGAGCACTTACAACTGGCACTGGTAATTTAGGTAATTGTATTGCAGGGTTTGTAGACCCATGAAATTACAGAGATGCTTTTTAAAAATATATATTGTGTAATTTGTACATATCTTGCAGAAGACAGGAAGAATCAGCTACCAAGTACTTAAAACACGATGAAATACAGTTTGATGTATAGTAGTTGGGGGGGAAAAGTATATAGGAAATTGCATACAATAAAACTGTTGCATATACATTTGTCACTTAAAGTTCTTCAATAGAAATGAATGAATACTAGATATATAGGTGGTACACAGCCCTCACAATTGATGTAGATTCTCTACACATTTTTTTAAAAACAAATCCAAAGATGGAGGTTACTTCATTGCATTAGAATATTAGAGTGAACTACTTTATGATTTTTAAATTGATAATATACTCTCAGCTAAATTAGTTTTTAAAAAAAGAAAGCCTCACATTTATTTCCTTTTTTTACATTGCGTATTTTCAGACCTCCTATAGTTAACATTATAATATAGTTAGTTGCTACAAATAATCTGCAGTGATTATAGGAAAACTGTCAGTGTCTGTTCAAGGTCTGAAAAGGCTGCAGCAAATAGCTTTTCTCTTTGCCATGGAGACTGGGGTCTGTTTTTACGGTTACTCTGGTAACCAAAGCCTTTCTGGTGCTAGTCCTTTTCAGTTACTTTAGCTATTAAACCCTCTGGTTGAGACAAAAGGAAGGCGGAATGCAGACACTTCCCCATAAAGCAAATCTCAGGGTTAAAATTGAGCAAAACTTGTAATAAAAAGAAATAAAAGCAGCTTCTAATCAGCTTGTTACATTGTAGCTGGGAGATTTTTGTGTGTATGCCTAGATGTGGGAAGCTATGGTTTGATATGTTTGAATTTTTAATCTGATTATTACAAGACTAGAAAATGGATTAGGTATCTTTAGTCCTGGTCCTCTCACATGTGCAAACCTCATACTGTAAAAGGCATCGGTTTTCTAATCCAAAGTGTTTGGGGGGCTCATACTGCCTATGATGGCAAATATCAAGATAAATAAAGCACTTAATTGATTCTAGAATACACCCCCAAAAATAAAGACTTTGTTTTGCAACACTAATTAACATTAACGGGGACTTCAGTGTTTTAGAAAATTGAGTTAAAAGATGTAACTTGATGTAAGATGTAAAATTTATTATAACCTCACTAATAATATACCAAACTCTGTGGACCATTTTCTTGCAGTTGTTTACAGAAGGCAGGCAACAGTAACATGAAAGGATAGAAAACTGATTTTTACTGTAAAATATTTCACACAGCTGGGATGGTAGTATGTGTCATTTGTGTTTGGAATCAGTAGGTATAAGCAGACTCCTGAATTATCTTCTTCTTCAAAATAGTAATGCTTTTCACCTTAGGTAAGGATTTATTATTGTAAGCATTTACTCTCCCTACACATTTTGGTTGGTGCGTTCTGCTCTGAAGAAAGAGGAATTTTCTCTAGAAGAAACAGCAGACTAAATAGACCACAAATAATATGCTTCACAACTGAACAATCTGTTCTTGCTTTAACATGGTCAAACTAAGTATCACTAAACACTGCAATACCCATGGTGATAAACCACTTTTGAGCTGCAAAGTATCCAATTATTTTTCATTTGAACTATTAAATGTGTCACACAGAAATTCCCCATTGCTGTTTTCACCTAAATACATTACCATGTTAAAAAAAAAAAGAGTAACTTTGTCCTATCAGAGGAGAGTTTAAACTAAAACACTTAGTTCAGAATAGAGCAACTAAATTAATACCAATTGATATTGGTTAACAGTGAGAAAAACACCAGCAGCATTTAAAAACTAAATATATATTTTTCATCCACATATTAAACACAGGATCAGAATGCTGGACTGACTTCAATTTAATCAGCTTTGTGCATTTAGTGGAAAATGCTCATTTAAATGTATAGCATAGTATTAAAGTAGCAAACATAGGCTGTTCTGAGGCCTCTGTTTTGCATGATCACCATTACTAGGAAGGCCAAATAACTATAACTGGTATTAGGCTAAGCAGATGTTTCCACATTAAGAGATGTAAAATGTATTAAATGTAGTTTTTGTTTCTGAAGAAATCATAGAACTATAGAAAGGCTTATGTGTGAGGAAATAGGTAGAATCTTGTACCTTTGAAATGGTGGAAATTAGAAGGATGTTGGCAAGTCTGTGCCCAGTTCTGCACTCAGTTACGCCAGTCACTCAATGGAGTTTATGTGGATTTGCACTTAGAGTAGATTTGGCCATTTTCCCTATTGTTTCTTAGTATTAGCAATGACTGTCATTGGGCAAAAGTGGTGAATTCCCGAGAAATTATTTGATAATCTATTTCCTGTCATGTTGGCACCTGGCATATTTTCATATTTTGGGGGAACTGAAAATTAATCAGGGTGAATCATGGAAACCCACAGACCCATGTTCATGGGCAAAACCCACACCTGTGGATTATGAAGGAGCTGGAAGAAAAGGAAAGGCAGGTGCCTTACAAAAGCCACATGGCCAGTGGATTAAGCACAGTGCTTTGAGATTTTGAGTTCTGCTACCATCTCCGTCACTGACTTGCCTTACTAGTATCTTCCATTTCTATTGCACAGTATAGAGAGTCCTGCAACCACACCTTCTTTCTCCCAGCCATCTCACCAGCACTATGGCCAGTTATGAGTGGCAGAGAGCTGGCTATGCTGGTTCTGGACCACCTGGGGATTCCCCTACACATGGGGACCCCCCGCAGGTCAGCTAAATCAGCTTACTGTTTGCTTCGTGCTGCTAGGCACTGTACAAGTGGTTTGTACAGTGCCTAGCATAATGGGCACCTGGTTGATTGCTAGGGTTTCTAGGCGCTTCAGTAATACTACTACTCCTATTAATAATAATAAAACAGGAATTATGAGAACCAGGATCTGTCACTGTATCTTTTGACTTCCAGTCCTGTGTCTAGTAAACTAGATCACAATACCTTCAAGACAAATCAGCAACCCCATCTATAAAATGGGGACAAAATACACATCGACAAACAATATGTACATCTGTAGGCATCCTAAATTCAGTATGTCTTCAGACTTGGCTCATAGTAAAAATCATGATCCCACTCTTAAGCTGAAGAAGTCACAGGTCAGAGAGGTTAAGTAACTCTAAGTTCACAAAGCAAGTTAGTGTCACTACCAGGGTTAGAATGCAAGTATCTGGATTCCTAATCATATGTCAGATCTGTTAGATCACAATGCTGCACAGCCCGAAGACTTCACCTCTTTAGTGGCTCTACCTTAGCTGTGTCTGAGATATATTCAGTTGCGGCAAAGACAGTCCTAAGCAGTGCAAAGCAGCCAGAAAGGAACTGAAGGCCTAATTTCATGTGTCTCATTTTCTCCAGCTATAAAATTCAGATGGTGATTTTTACTATAAGTGAAATCAGGAAATCCAGAGGATTTAAGATGTCCACAGCCACATGCCACTGTAGGTAGGTAAATAAGGAGAATGATTCCTTTTTTACAAATGGGAAAACGGAGACCCAGAAAAGTTAGAAGGACACTGCCATCTCAGCTGTATTGTTTGAACAATGCGTATTTAGAATCCTTGTCTCAAGGATTAGCCTTTCTATCGAATTGAGTTTGCATTTTGCTCTGAAATACCTTTTTAGCAGGTGTAAAACAGAGGCTTGTGTTTTCAAGACTCTTCAAAATGTGCCCACTGCCACCTTCAGATGAGTGGGTCTTTGTCCAATTAGCTGGAAGAAAAGGGGCGTTGCTCCTTACAGAAGGGAGAAGGGGGAGAATTGACAGGCATGGACAGGAAGGGCAGGAAGTAGCTGGGGCCAAGTCAAGTGAAGGTCACTGCACTGCCTTTCCTGCTGACCAGAAGAAAGAGAGAGAGAGAGAGAGAGAGAGTGTGTGTGTGTGTGGGGGGGTGTATTTATACCTTATGCAGTCCTGGAAGTCCCTCTTTATCAGGATTGAGTTAGCATTTCCACTTTCAGGATCATGCACATAGGCTGAGTAAGTGGTGATGTGGACTTGCAGGCACAGTATTATATACTGGGCATGTAAGAGAGACCTCCAACACCTTGGGCAGTTCACATCTGGGCCCGGGGGTGAGGCAATCTTGAGCTGGCATGGAAGCAGAGGCATGCTACAGGAGCAGCTGATGCACCTTGTGCACTCTTTGGCAGCCTGGGAGTGGACACCGAATGCAAATATGGTTCATCTCAGTTAAAAAAGAGAGAGAGAGAGAGAGAGAGAGAGAGAGAAAGAAGAAGGAACGTTTGGGTACCTGGCAGGAGGTGGAGGGGAGGCAGCCAAGCATTTTGCTGGCGCCTCCTTGTGGTGGATGTCCAGTGCAGGTACTTGGCATGGAAGAGAAATAGTTATAGGATAACATGAATTAGAGAAGGATTGAAGGACGGTATCCCTTAAGGAAGCTGAGTTAGGGGGGTTGTACTGTGGGGAGCTGACCCCCACTCCTTTCCCTAGCCCCTTTAAGGAAGCTCAGGAAGTGGGTCTGGGGCTTCTATGTCTGGAACAGTGAGGAGACAACTCCTCCGTTCCTGCACAGTACAGTTTGCTGTGAGTGCTCCCATATATTTCAAGCAGATAAAAGTTGCAGCCTAATTAAACCACATCCATGGCCTCCTGTCTTTCTTCTAGTGTGGATAGACAATAGCTGGGGTGGGTTCACAGGCACATGGGTGTATGGGGTATGGTCATCTGAGCATGCCAGCCTTTCCGTTATAGGAAAAGAAGCTGTGCGAGACAAAGAGAGCTTCTAGCCCCCTCAAATAGTATGTGCTGGGTGTGCTGTATATACTTTTTTGGGGAGATTTGTGGGATGTGACTGAGGGGAGAAATTCTCTGCTCTCTCTCTCTCGCTCTCTCTCTTTAATTTAAAGGTATGATTGCTGGCTACAAAAGTGGTGCAAATAGGAATAAATAAAACCAGGTAACACTACTTCTGGAAACTTATTAATAGAGATCCAATACACTGAAATGGCAACTGAATCCAATACACTGAATGGCATATTCATGTCTATAATATGTAGATATGAACAGCTCCTCTCCTCACATACTGCTCCGCAGGATGGCTGGGGGAAAGAGCCTACACCTTCCAGAGTAGTCCATACACCTGATGAAGTCACCTGTAGGTACATATGGCCAGTGCGCACCAGAATGTGTCAACAATCTCTTGACCTGCCTGAGAATCAGCATTGAAAATAAATGGGGGAACTGAAGAAAGACAAATCCAATTTGAAAACAAATTTGATCTTGAGGCTTCTAAGCTGTTGTTAGTGTTAACTATACATATACAGACACCGCTTTTATAAACTACACTGGGAAAAGCATCAGAAACTAAGTAACAATTATTTTTAAATGTAACTTCGGGAGTGATAAAATAAGTGTTCTTTACGTTGCTTGCCTGAGATGCATTTTAATGGATTTGGCATAAAGGTGAGAGTTGAGAGGCATGAGTCCTAATCATGGTTCAGACGCTGACTTGCTCTATGTCCTTGGGCAAGGCATTTGACTTCTCTAAGCCTGAGTTATCCCATCTGTCAAATTTCAACCACCTCCCCCTTACCTTTCATTCTGAATTTATGCAGTCCTACCAATGCCCTGTAGTAATATAATGAAACCTCTTTATGAAGCCTTGTGGGGGAGCTGTGTTGTTAGCAAATTATAAATAGTATCAATCAGTACCTTACAAAGAGGCTTTATATAGGTTTTCAGTTTAAATCAGACCCAGATAGAACTTTGATATGTAGTTTCTATGCTTTCTTGGAAAAATCCAGACCTCAGTACTTTATTTTTTTGCCTGTAAATTCTTTAAACAATAATAATCTTTATAAATATTAAGAGTGTTGCACAATTTCCTGGAGCAAAGCTTCTCTAACGTGAGCTTCACCAGCCAGTCAAAGATACCCCCCGCATAAAGGAATCCGTCAGTGGTAAAGAGTTGTGATAGTGATTCCCGGTACGGGGTTTAGGAGCTGTGACTGGGAGAAATGGCACCCCAGCAGTGCTGACAACTCTTATGATGTCATCCCAAATCTCTGTATATCTGGTGTCTTTCTTGAAGCCCCAGCTCTTTGAGTTGTGTGATTGCGGGAGGATCTCAGCTTTCATTAAAAAGAAAAGTAAGTTTCTGGCACTCATGGTTTAGGAGAAAAGCTCAATAATGTGACCCAAGTGTAATTTCAAAGTTCAAAACCCAGAAAGTAAATATGTAGAACTCTCTACAGAACTCTCTTGACAGAACAAGGAGTAATGGTCTCAAGTTGCAGTGGGGGAGGTTTAGGTTGGATATTAGGAAAAACTTTTTCACTAGGGGGTGGTGAAGAACTGGAATGGGTTACCTAGGGAGGTGGTGGAATCTCCTTCCTTAGAGGTTTTTAAGGTCAGGCTTGACAAAGCCCTGGCTGGGATGATCTAGTTGGGGATTGGTCCTGCTTTGAGCAGGGGGTTGGACTAGATGACCTCCTGAGGTCCCTTCCAACCCTGATATTCTATGATTCTATGATTCTACATTTAAATCTCATGATTTTGGGGGACATGACTCATGGTTTCTGAATGCTTGGTGTTGGTAGTGCTGTCCCAGCAGTTCCAGTGACCAGAATGGCACCAGTGGCTGTTGGTGGCCAGCATAGGATACAGCAACCATGAGGTTGCCCACATCGTTGCCAGGGACTGGGCCAGTGCAGAATCAGCCCCAGGATCAGGGAGAGACAGTGGTTTCTTTGTGTCTCATCCACTCCTCAGCTGTGCCCAGCACTCCTTGGGTAGGTCTACACTGCCCGTGCTGGTTCATTCGGGCTCGCGGAGCTCGGGCTGCGGGGCTGTTTCATTGCAGTGTGAACTTCTGGGCTTGGGCTGGAGCCCAGACTCTAGAACCCTGCAAGATGGGAGAGTCCCAGAGCTCAGGCTGCAGCCCAAGCCCGAAAGTCTACACTGTAATGAAGGAGCCCCACAGCCTGAGCCCCACAAGCCTGAGTTAGCTAGCACAGGCCAGCCATTCATTTTTAATGGAAATGTAGACATACCCATCGGATACAACTGAGAATCTGGGGCATGAATCGGAGGCAGTGAATAGATGAGAATGTAAGCCTTTGTATTCCCTGGTGCCTGTTGGTTAGTGTCAAATTCCTAGTGTTGTTTCAGTTCAGATGCTTAGATGCTATGGTGATACCAGCAGGTATTTTAGAAAAACCTTAGGCAATATCAAGATTAGATAGAAAGAATGAAGTTTGGCATTTTCCAATATACAGTGTCATTTTATACATGAGTGTTAAATGTATGTTACAATATCACACTCAGAAAATGAAAAGGGAAAAGATGTAGTAGGTCAACCCAGCCATCTTCCTGCCCTGCAGGATTGTTTCCTACTGTGGATTCTTCAGGGCTTTGTCCAGATGAATGCTAAGTATGGTAATTCAAATAAAGGGGCTTCCAGAACTATAAAACATGGATATCTACCTGAGACACAAGAATAAATTTAACAGAGGTGTTCCTTTTAGTTAATCAAACAAATAGAGGTTTCCCCAGATGCAGATAGGTATCTTCGATTAAGGCTAGGACTTTTCTACACTAGGAACTGCAATCATGTTAACTATACACATGTAAAGTGACATGAGGCTAAACAAATTAGTACACTGTGTAGACAAAAGCTGCTATGTTTAAAATCCTGTCAGCTGGAGGAAGGTTAACCATGACCAGGTAACCTAATATAAAACAATCTTTGCCTGCATAGCATACTAACATGTTTAACATCAAATTTGTTAACACATGTTCATTATCACAATGTCATTTTTCAGTATACACAAGGCCTTAATGGGAATTATATACATGCATCAAAGGAAGAATGATACCTCATATATTTAAGACTAACTAAATGCAAGCATAAGACTAGTTCATCAAGCGGAAGAAATCTCAAAGATTTCACCCACTCCCTAGCATCAGAGTTCTATTGGAGCCACTCTGCCAAGACCACAATACATGGGGGAATAAGGGGTCTCAGTTAGAAAGGGAATACAGGGTAATCCAAAAGAGGGCATTGTGTTTCCCCTCAGCCCATCCAGTCTTGCCCCACCCTAAAAGCATATCACCATACCAGTGGAGAGGACACTGCAGAGTCCTCAGGGTTGCTAAAAATTGATGATTTTTTTAAATAAAAAAAACCAGATTTTTTAAAAATTTAAATTGATAAAAAAAAAAAGTAAATACAGGGATAATTTAAAAAAAATAAACCTATTTGAAATTGACAACCTATGTTAAGGCCTAAACTTATTATAATGTATTAAACTAATTTAAATTAAATACAAAAATAATATTAAGTAATATGTTTACTGCCAAGTTCTAAAGATAGAGCACTGAACTGGTGGAAGTCACTGGCTAAGCATCAGGAACCAGAATTTGTTGAAGTACTAAACCAGCCTTTGCAAGCAGTCACCTCTTCTGCAGGTGCAGAGAGCATATTTTCTTCATTTCAGATTATTCAACTAATCCTGTTCAATGACTGGTCCATTAAAAGTTAAGAAATTAATTGGGAATTGAAAAGGCAGGAAAACTTGTTTTCCTTTTTCAATCTGTGACTATAAACTAGGTGTGAGAGGATGAGATCTACTAGTTCTAAAATCTTGAAGGACATAGTGAACAGAAACAATTAGTTCATTTCACTAACTGTAGATAATATTTCTGGTGTTTGATCAGTTAATTTTAAATGCAAAACATTTTGAAAATATTTTTGCTTATGTATCCAGCACATTTATGGTAGTTTCATTTAACTAATAAAAATTTTAAATGCTGTTTTGACACATTTTAATTTATTTAAATTTCCATGCAAATAGAGCTCAACACAAATCAAAAGTATAAAATTAATCATCTAGTAAGTAAGAAATGCATCATCCACCATTTTCTAACATAATAAACATAAACATTAAGAATCTGAATATATGCATGTTATTTAATTGCTTACATAAATGTGTATGGATAAAGAGTATCCTCCTCTTAGCAAAAAGACACACCAAATGTGTAAAGGCTAAATAGAAGTAAGAACCAACTTTTCGTCACGTAAATAACTAAAATGTTCAAATGCAAAACATGATTAAATTTGATGATTTAAATTAAGTGTTTCCTGTCTGCTGATTTAAAGTATGGTTAAAATCAGTGATTTAAATCAGTTTGGTTTTAAAATATCCAATCTGAGAATCTATAAGACTGGAATAGTACCACAGAGAAAACTGAGCTCCCCTTTTATGCAAAACAGGATGGATTCCCTTTCATATGCGGATCTTCGGGAAGTGATCTGAGCCATTGAATACAATTTAAAGAAGGAAACTTTACCTGTTCAGGGCCCTGATTTTGCTTCAGTTGAAGTCAGTGGGAATTTTGCCATTATTGCAATGGGAGCAAGATTGGGCCCTACATACATACTTTGGAACCCCTGTGTATATATGCTGGTTTGTATATATTAGCTGGAAATATTAATTCTTTATTGACTTTATTTTGTGCTTCTGTTGGATAAATAACTATTTTCCAGTACGTATTTGTTTTTGAAGATCCTTTTTCTTCCCCAACACTTCAAGATTATTGTTTTCTATTTGTAAATTAGTGTTTGTGGGAAATTTGGCAACGCATATGGTTTGCCCAAGAGAGTGCAATGGCTTTGTCAGAGCTACGTATAAATCCATAATCTGACTTCCTTAAATCTGTAGTAACTAGATTATTAAAATGGATTCTAGCCCCTCATTTATCATACACACTCATGTATTGCTTTTCATAGATGTTATAGTGCTGAAGTCCACAATGGAGACAAATGATCAGTAAGGCTCCAATTCATCAAAGTAATTAAGCCTGTGCTTAACTTTAAGGACACTAGTAGCCCCTTAGAAGCCAAAGGGACTACTCATGTGCTTAAATTTATGCACCTTGCTGAATTGGAGCTTACATGTTCATATTGAAGAGCAACGTTTTTTCAAATGTATGGCGGGGGGGGGAAAGCCCTCTATTATAAACACTTCAGGAATGACTAACTCAGGCACCACCCATGTCAGAGCTAGATACCCTTACTCATGTTGAGCAGCACTTTATTCCAT